>NC_071988.2:105075000-110075000 GCF_028885655.2 Pongo abelii
TTTACTAAAGATAACTTACTCTCTATCAACCACCTATATGTCTTGTGAGTCATATTGATCTCAGACATGTGATGCAGTCTTCGGCTAAGATAAAATTGGTTTAATGGTATCCTTCCCCCCTCCCTGTATTTCTATCGATACTTAAGCATGCAGAGGACACCGCAGGCCCCTTTCCCCATCAGGAAAGCATGTCTAGGCAGCTTACAATAAAGGACAAGTCTTCCCACAGCCTCATCAATACCTTGATAGCTCTGGGCTAATGGAATCTTGTGACTTTCGGTTCTCATTGATAAGAGGCCCTGATGTAGACATTGATGAGTGGGACATTCTCTGTTCGGATACACTTCTTACAGCTTTCTCCATAGAACATATTTTCAGGGGGAGGTCAAAACTACCACATTTCTGGCTGTAGCTCTTTTCTTAAGTTGGAGAGAAAAAAATTTATTTTGTTTTGTGATCATATGCAGTTTTTTTTCCTCATTCTCATTCTGCTATAAAATTAGAGGGAGATTTCCCCAAACCTAGAAAAAAATTTTATTCTTAAGTGGAAAATGTTGGCATTTGCTCCATATCAATTTCTTTAAAGATTTAAGTGGCTTAGATTTTCTTTTAATTCTAGTGGCTAACATTAGTAGCAGTTACTACACGTGAAGTGCATTACTAGGCAGTTTACATACGTTACCTCACTTAGTCCTCCCAGCAACCAGATGGGATCAGGTGGGAATTAATATTATCCACATTTTGTGGATGTGAGTTGAGGCTTGGGAGGATTAAACACCTAGTTCAAGCTCAGCTGCCTAGTAGGTGGTGGATGGGGATTCAAATCCAACGGTGACTCCAGTGCTTCTGCCACTCACCCTTTGAGTGTGCTGACTTTCGGGAGCGTTCTGTTCTCAGGTGGGTGTCTAGTCTTATTAATGTTGTGTTCTGGCAATAGCAAACTGATTTCTCTACTGATTCTTTTCGTGGGGGCGGAGGGGGGTTCCTACTCCATTTATATTAAGAACTCTAATTAGGAAAGACAACATTAAGCCTTGATCTGACCTTGTGGCATTATAAAAATGGCTAAAGTATATAACCAAGTGACTGGCAAAACTTGATCTCACAACTCCATGTTGGAATAGTCTTAATACAGAGTTTCAAATAATATCATTTCTGTTTTTTAAAATGATTTTGCCTTAAAGAAAGCTACAGATATTTACCCTGAAGATCATGGACTTTCTCATTTATGACAACTCTACCTCCTCATTTCTGACAATACTCAATGACTTAACTTCTTTTGGTCAATTTGAAATTACTTATTTATCTCACTGGCCAGAAACAACAGAATGTGATGAGGCACTATGGAGACAGTATTTGGAAAGCTGAATGTGGATTTCACGTGTAAGGAAGGGGCCAGTGAAGATCACTGGAAGGACGTTTGGAAATGAGGGAAAGACCTTTGTAAAATACTACCAGGGACTTTGAGATAGAAACTTTGACTACTTGCTTTTTGTCATGATTTGCTTTAGCTCTTTCTCTAGGATCCTGTTAATTCCTTTGTTTATTAATAGGTTAGGTTCCTAAAGATGTTCAGAAGTACCAAGTGACTGTTGCCACTGCCTGTTGGTGGTGGGAACAGCCGGCACATTGCATTGTTCACTTTGGCGTGTAGTTACACTCCTCTCTGTAAAAGTTTCTAAGGAAAGGAGCTTCTGCAATGACTGGTTTCCGTTGACAGGGTAACAGCATAGAAGACAATTGATATGGCTGTTTCATGTGAAAGAAGCTTCCCACCCGTTATTTTATGTAAAGAACACTCTTGACCATTTACTGACAATAGTTTTTTTCTAGAAGCTTTATAGAGTAGATGGTTGATCAATAGCTACTTAATAAACATCCTTTAACAGAAAAAATGGCTTAGATTCCTAAAAATGGGTACCCTTGGGGAATAAAAATGTCACTTATAGGAAATGTGGAAAAAAGTTCTGAAAGAGAATTTTGAGGGAGACATTCATGGGAAAGGCTCTTTGAGTTAGCTGCCCTTGGGAAGCCAGGAGCTGCTGTCAGGCCTCATTATCACCACTGGGTGTCACTCCAGGCAGCCCCTTAGCAGCCATCTAGTGAAGGTTAAAATACTGCTAAGGGAACACGGTGAAACAAACCAAAGGAAAATAATGAGAGAAACAAAAAAAGGGCCTAACTCTCTCAACATATATCAGGATTTTGAATGAGACAGAAGAAAAGCACAATGCTAAAAAGTGACATCAGGTGGCATTGTGTTTTGGGATGAAGCTAGGAAATTTTACAAATTCAGCCTTTTTTTTTTTTTTTTAATTTAGAGGATATGCCGTATCACTCAGTTCACTGAGGTGAGAGCACTATTAGACCAAGCCCAGCTAGATTTTTAACAGTATGATATTAATATTTTTAAGGATTTTGATCCATGTGGCCTAATTGGTTTCTAGAAAGGTCATACCATTTTACAATAAGAGGGAAGCATTTTTTTTCCCCATCTGTTTACTTGCAGGATCAGCAGTATACATGGGTGGATTATCCCGAAAGACCTATGTTCTTGTCTCTGCCTTTCATTATAGCCACATAAGAGCAAGCGATGGGTGGCTAAGGTAGTGGTTCTCAACCTTGGCTGTGCATTAGAATCACTTGGGGAGCCCTTTGATATCCCTTGCCTTTCCTCTCTCCCTATTTTATCTGAGAATTTGTGGCTGATCCCATTTACATTTAGACCCTTGCTCTCTATCCCTCTGTGATCCAACTCCAGTGTGCAGGGTACAGCCTGGGGGTAGTGAGATTAAGAAACAGAGAAGGAGAAGAAGAAATCAGGTAGTGATTTCTTCTTCCATTTCCTTCCTCACAACAGATTCCCACAGATTGAGACGTGGATGTGGTAGTAGGGTCGTCAGCCACTATTCCATCTTATTTCCCCAAAGGGCTCTCGTGTTTCTCACCCACAACATCAGTCCCAGCTCCTATTTTTTTTCTGATGCTTACAGAAATTCGCTATTTCTCTCTATAAAGATCTTCATCTTTTTTTGGAAAAGTGTAAGTAACAAAAACAAAGGAAGATACTTTCTCTTATAACACATCTAGTTTTAGAAGATTTCAAAAATATTAAAAAAGGAAAGAAGAAAACATTTCCTGGTGTTAAGGTGATATTGATATCCGTACTTCAACTTTTTCCTCGTTTGTGTGATTATCATTTCTTTGTCATCAAAAAATCTTCAAAACATGATTTTTAATGGCTGCCTTATATTCATTGAACTGATGCATTGTAATTTAAGTATTTGTCCACTGCTGGACATTTAAGTTGCTTCAAATGTCCCCCTATTATACATGACAAGTATAATTGTTATCTATTGCTGTGTAACTAATCATTATAAAATGTAATGACTTACAAGGACAAGCACTTGTTATCTCATAGTTTCTGTGGTTCAGGAATCTGGATGGGCTTAGCTGAGTGCCTCTGGCTCAGGATCTTGGCCCTAGGATCTTGAGGTATCCATCGGGGCTGCAGTCATATCAAGGCTCTACTTCAGGAAGATCCATATGAGTTCATCCTCATGGCTGTTGGCAGGCCTCTGGCCCTCACTGGTCATTGGTTGGAGACTTCGCTTCTTTGCCATTTGAGCCTCTCCATAGGGCAGCTCACAGCATGGCAGCCAGCTTCTCTCAGAGTAAATGAACCAGTGAGAGACAGTGAGAAAGAGCACCCAAGACAGAAGCCAAAGCATTTTTGTAACCTAATCTGGGAAGTGACAGCTCATCACCTCTGTCACAATCTATTTACTAAATCCAGCCCACACTCAAACGGAGGCAATTACCCAAGCATGTGAATGCCAGGCATCGTTGGGAGCCATCTTAGAGTTGGCCTCATAGTAAGAGAGTGAACATCCGGTGCTGCCTTGAATGTGATTACTACTGGACACATATTATTAGAACTTTGTTTCCAACTTTTTGTTAATATGATTGCTGCAAAGAAGTTTTTTTTTATGTTGTTGAATGTTTTACATTACTAACATTTTTACAAAGTTTATTGAACATTTTACAAGGGTGCACAGCATTCTGAGTGACAACCTTGATAAGATTTCTAGCCATATAATATTTACATTTGTAAGAAATTTGATACATATTGCTTAATTGCTTTCCAGAGAGGCATCATCTGATGCCTAAATAAGACTCTTACAAGAAGATGGGGAAAGAACTATCAGTTTAAATCAGTTTGTGGTTTTGGGTTGACCCATCCAGGCTTATTCTCTGGAAGATATTATTTTCCCCTGGGTAATTTAGGTAACTGTGACCATGAATGGTGAGACCTTGTGCTTGAGAGGAGAGGTCTAATTTTTAGGCTTTCCAGTGTAAAAATTGAGTAAACACTGGCACATATTTCAATTTCTCATAGATTTTTTTTTTTTTGAGATGGGGTCTCACTCTGTTCTGCAGGGCTGGAGTGCAGGGGTGATCATGGCTCACTACAGCCTCAACTGCCTGGGCTCAAGCAAGCCTCCCACCTCAGCCTCCTGAGCAGCTGGGACTATAGGCACACACCAGCATGTCTGGCTAAGTTGTTTTTTTTTTTTTTTTTTTTTTTTTTTTGGTAGAGATGGGTTTCTTTATGTTGTCCAGGCTGGTCTCAAACACCTGGGCTCAAGGGATCCACTTGCCTCGGCCTCCCAAAGTGCTAGGATTACAGGTATGAACCACTGTGCCTGGCTTATAGATGTTTTTAAAATGAAAAACAGATGCTTTAATTACATAATAGCCTTTTTTGACCTATCATATACGAGTAATATATACAAGTATCATATGCAAGTAAAATATACAAGTAATATATAATTAATAATTGAGACAGAGTAAATTGAATATAAACATCTAAGTGGAGTAATGTCTTCTGTCAATAAATCCTCTTTTTTAAAAAAAATTACACATGGGATCATCTGATTATTTTGCCCAGGCTAGAGAGCAGTGACTACTCACAGACATACAGTCTTAGTGCGTTACAGCCTCAAACTCCTGGCTTCAAGCAATCCTCCTGCCTTGACCTTCTGAATAGCTGAGACTGCAGGTGCACACCACTGCCTCTGACTGTCATTAAATCTTTAATATGCTCTCATAGAACTCTTAGGAAGTAGGTGTATAGACCTTGGACCTGTGTACATATTCTGACTTCTGGAAGACTGCATTCATTCAGCAAAAATTTTAGAGCCCCTGCCTTGTGTCAGGCACTGTGTTGGGCTCCATGGGGTGTAAATCAGAGCCAGTCCATGCGCTCACTATTTATCATCTATGAGGAGGCAAATCAATTGGGATTGGAGTCAGTGGAATGAGTGTAATGCTAGGCAAGCACGGGGTGCCGTGTGAGCTTCCTGAACCCCTGAAGGGGATTGTAAAGGACAGTTTCCTGGAGGAAGTTTTATGTTTGAGAAGAGCTGTGAAGGAGAAGGCTGGAGATGAGTGGCAGTGGGAGTAGTGGCCAAAGACTGTTACAGGAAGAGGAAACAGCATATGAGACTGTCTGGTGGCGGTGCTAGAGACACTACTCTTTAATGTAGGCTTTTGGAATGAAACATTTAATATCTCTTTCTTGCACAACAAATTTTCTTTGAAACAACATTATCTATAGTTCATCTCTCTCTTTAGATCCAGAGGAGGAGTTCCGGACTCTTACAATTTCTTTTTGTTTTACATACTTAAGACCCATCCAATTGTTTTCAGCACCAAAAATTCCCAGCACATCCTTTTCCTTGTGGCTAACTTTAAAAGAGAAAACAGGTGAAAAAAAAAAAAAAAAAAAAAAAAAAAAAAAAAAAAAAAATTTACTTCTCAATTTTTAAAAAATGTATTAATAGTATTTTTGATTGGCAAATTATAGTTATATACATTGATAGTGTAAAAAAAAAAAAAAAAAAAAAAAGAGAAAACCTGTGAGGTATTCATGTGCCTGGGTCCTCAGAGCTTCTCTTTTCAGCTCCAAAAACCTGTTGAGAAACATGGTTTTAGATCCTCAGTCATCTCAATTCCTCTTTCCCAGCTAATGCTTATTTAGCTTAAGGTTTTTCTTTTTTGTGTGTGCTAAATCTGCCAAAAAACTAAATTTTAAAACTAGTTTAAACTAAAAACTTAGTTTTTAGTTTAAAAACTAAGTTAGTTTTTGAAAGAAGTGTTAGTCAGCTTGTCACTTTCTAGCAGTGAAGTTTTGTTTGTTTGTTTTTGAGACAGAGTCTCGCTCTGTTGCCAGGCTGGAATGCAGTGAGTGGCGCGATCTCGGCTCACTGCAACCCCCACCTCCTGGGTTCAAGTGAGTCTCCTGCCTCATCCTTCCAAGTAGCTGGGAGTAAAGGCACCTGCCACCATGCCCGGCTAATTTTTGTATTTTTAGTAGAGACGGGGTTTTACCATGTTGGCCAAGATGTTCTCGATCTCCTGACCTTGTGATCCTCCCGCCTCGGCCTCCCAAAGTGCTGGGATTATAGGCGTGAGCCACCGCGCCCGGCCGTAGAAGTGAAGTTTTAACTTTATTCATGACTACTGGTTTCTAAAAGACCCAACTTTCTTTTCCCCTGAACGCCAAACATCTTAAACCTTAGTTGAGTCTCTTGAGCTTGAACAGACACTTTAATAAGGGGTTTATGTAGTAGCCGCCTTACGTATTTCATTGATGGATTTAGCTTTCTTCATTCTCTTTATTATCCACTTTGAAACTTTTTGCAAATTCTGATATTTTGAAAGTGAGGTGGACCTCAGGATAGAAATTCAACTTTCCTGCTTAGTTACTGCTATCTTACCTACGCAAGTCATTAGACCTAAAAGGAATACAAGACGGGAGTAGACCCAGTCACTCTGCCATAGTGAGTGTCACCTGAGGTTTACAAAGCCCTTGAAGATACTTTTCCTCTGAATATTGAGGTCTTATTGAACATTTCATAAAGTCAGAGTTTCAGAATCTAACATATAAAAAGTTCAAAGAAGAAAAACCTCACATTCAATGATTCATGTTTTTAGAAGTCATTAAAAATACTAGATATATTTGAAATAATATTAAGGCCCCAAATAGTGGTTGAATATAAATCATAGAGAAATCAAATTCACATGGATGTAGTTAGCTCTTGCAAGAAAATGTTAAGCCTGACCCAGCTCTAAGAGATCAAATTAAGCATGATTTAAAGTGACTGGGTGAGGATAGGGGTGGAGGAGCATCCTGAAAAGGAATCAGAAAGAACCAAGTCAGCCCCAGTGTATCAGAACAAGAAAGGGAAGGGAGGATGGCATTTTGTCATTTTTGGAGAGAGAAGGGGAAACATTATTTATAGCTCAATGCATTAAAATGCTTATTTGACATGCAAGTATTGATAAAATCAAATAAAAGCAAGCATATTTTGAATAAACTATGCTCAGATTATCTGACAATTTTAATAAAGAGCTATAGGAAATTTAGTTGCCCAGAGAATGGTCGTCTGAAGTGCATCTTATTTTGAATAAGCCAATATCGGCTTAATAAGAGTTGACTGGAAATGCTTGTCACATGACAAATGGAAATGGTTTTCCTTTTTGGAATGTTCTGATGAGCATGGAGGAAGGAATAGAACAGACATTGAATTTTCATACTCTTGAGCCTGGATGAGTGATGCCCCAGCAATGGCCGGCTCTGGGTAAGTGATTTCAATTAGATTTCAGTTTGTCATGCCTATAAGCCACTTTTTCTTGGGTCTTGTAATTTCACATCTCTGGTATTGCTGGGATGTAATGCTACCTGGGTCATATTACTGGCATACAAGGTTCAATAATGTAAAAAAAAAAAATTATTGAATGTATGGTTACTGGTACCCATGGCAAAACTTAGTGCATTTATGCTCACGGGACAGTCCAGTACTTCTCATAAAGTACTTGGGAATTAGAATCACCTGGAGAGTTTCTCAAAAGTATAAAGTCTAGATTCCACTTGAGACCAATGGGAAAGAATCTTTAGGAGTGGAGGCTCAATTTTAGCATTCTTAAAAATCTTTCCAAGTCATATACTGCCATATATTATGTCTGTGAGTGCATATAGCTATTAAAAGACTTTGAAAGTCTTTAAAAGCTACCAAAGACTTAAAAAATATGTTTGTGGGCAAATTGTCTAATTAAATATTACATAGTCATATGCAACATGCATCCCAGAATTGGAGAGAAACAACATGTGGGTTTTATTTTGCATTTCATGCTTCATGCACCATCACTGTGTTGTGGGTACAGGGGCCTTTGGAAGCTTGTGACAGTTAACATATTATTCCAGCCTGATAAAATGTTGGGGGAAGGAGGTCTCTTCTCTCCTAAAGAGGAGAGAGTGGCTTGAAGAAGGCATTGGGGATAGCTGCTATTTTTCTTCAGGTGTTTGATCTGACTGACGGCCCCTGTCTGAACTTCCTAGTCATTTGCCATTTCATTAGCTGCAAGGTTTTCAATTTCTGCCTCTTGGAAGTTACACCGCTTTGAACAAGTCCCCACAGTAATTGAATTTGCCACAGAAATAGAACACTGGAAAATTTCATTTTCTTCTTCCCTGCATGAAGGCAAGCAAGCAGGCAGGGCATACACATATTCCTGCTGGGCTGCTCCTCTCTTCTTTCCTGGTTCCATTTCCCCTCCCTTCCCCCCATGCATTCACTAATGCTCACTCCTATCCTGCTCCCAAAGCAGGTATACAGTCACACAAAAAAGGCCTGCTTTCAAATCATCTCAGAGTGCATCAGCCTGTCACTTTGTAATTTTCTTCTAAATGCCTTCCACAAATAATGGTTTTCAAAATGAGCATTAACAGGCTTGATTACATGAAATTGTCCTTTTAATTTACACCAGGATTCTATTGATCACACAAGTGCAGATTAAAGTGTTCAATGAAGCCCGTGATGAGGTATTAACCAGCTAAGGGTCCTCCAGGGGCCGCCAGGGAGGCCAGGAATATGCTAGAAGTGTACAGTTATTTCCCCATAATGAAGTGGCACTATGCGAAGGCATGAATCGCTGGCAGGAAGAATAGATCGGAGATGATGAGCTCTTCAAAGTCATTTCTCCCTCACTCATTCAGCCTCATGCCCAGATCCTCTTGCGATTCTTCTGCATTACTTGTCATGAAATGCCAGGATTTACTTAGCCAGCTGATGCAATTTTTATGACCTTATTGCTTTTTCACCATGGTAATAGTTTTGAATCAATTTATCAATCCAGCGGTGCCATCAGACATATTGCCCTGAAGATCAAGTCCGGGTCATTCCATCAATTCACTGCGGTTTACGGAGATAGAGAAAAAAGCCAGGCCGTGTGGGCTATCAACTTCTAATGGCTTAGTAAACATGCCTCGGCTGCTTTAACTGCTTCACTTCTGACTCCAGACCTTTGTGTTTCTGGACAAGACCACCCAAATTAACCCAACAGATGCTTGATTTTGGTACACGCAGCTCCATAGCAAAGAGGCCTGGGGAAAGCAAGAAGCATCTCTGGCAATTTCCCAAGCAGAATGGTTGGGGCAGAACTTGGAAGTGTGGCTTAGTCTTGCACACAAAGTAGACTGTGGTACGCTACGCAAGTTCCAAAGCTTTTGTCTTACCAGCCTGAGAACTTAGCAGTTGGGGTGGGAAAAGGAAGCGGAGTGTGAGGTGGGCTCCTTTAGTAATAGGTTTTGCAGCAGGGTTGGGATTCATAATCCAATCCATCTTCTCTCTACAGGGACTGCTGGTCAGTGATAATGGTTTCAAAAGATGAAAAACCTGTAAGTCATTTTTCACAGGATGAGGTGTCACTGAGGGCAGGACACAAAGAAAGAAGAGCACACTTATTGGAAGAGATGATCTCTTAGGAAAAGAATGAACATTCCTTGCCCAAGGGAGAAAGAGAAGGGGTGTGGTAGGTGTCAGTCTGGCCATCCAGTTAGATTGCTGGTGTTTGCACAAATAAAACACTAGGTGTCTCTTGGGAATTCAGTTTTGTTATTACATTGGCTGTATTCAGAGAATCCTGTTATTTGTATATTCTTTGTATTTATGCATCATGTCAAAATTTGAAATCCTATACCTTAAATTCTGGTAATAATTTGTTTGCAAAAAAAAGGTGACAATGAATTTAAATATTATTTAAAAATGTATTGTTTGTAAGACCTTAATAGAGATTACATGTATACTATCAGCTTTGTGCTTTGCTGGGAAGCTGCTATATTCAGCATTTAAAATGAGATTTGTCAGATCCCAAGCTTATGTCGATTCTATAAAAGTTTAATGATCTACTTCCAGATCTAGCAGCATTTAGGATTTATTTACAGTCTTTATTATAAAATTTGTCCAAAATATACACATTCCCCAAAGACTTCTGAGCTTAGCAGCAGAAATATGAATGCACCAAAATGAAATATAGCAGATGGTAAAATCTCTGTTTGCTAGTCATTTTTTCTTCTTTAATCTTCTTTTTTTCTCATTTTACTTTTCTTCTCTATTTGGTAAATACTGAAGGAGGCAAGAGAGGCTGTTTTGTTCCTAGGGAAACATTTAAGGGAGGCTGTTAAATAAGCTGAATAACATAAGAAAAGATCATCAATATGTAGTCCTTTTCCTTCCATTCTCCTGGACATTTAGCAAAGTAGAAGTTGGAAATCAGGATAAGAAACTAGGAATCATGAAATCAAGGAATGTGTGGGAGGAAACTTAGAGATTATCCAAGGCAATTTCTTTATTTTACAGATGAGAAAGCAGCAACATTCTACTGGAAACTTAGAGTTGGATGGTTGTACCTAATCTAATTACAAAACTCAAGCAACTCAGCATACTTTGCTACCCAGTCTCTGTGTTGTAGTTGCCTAAACACCTTGCCTCAAAATTCCTTGACTTCCTCAAGTTAGGGAATATCCACTTCCACCATCCTCTAAACATGGCAATGTTTTATAACTCGTTGTCAGTTAAATGAGGGGTTATTAAACATTAAAGGATCTGGAGTGCTAAGAAACACAGACTCCTACACTCACTCCCCAGAGGTTCTTTTGTAAATCCATAGTGGGGCTCAGTAATCTGCAGTTTAGTAAATACTCAAGCTGATTCCAATGCAGAAGTTGCAAGGTTCCCATGGTTTTGAATGCTGACTTTGCCATAATTTATTATATGATCTAGGACAAGTGACTAGATGTCCTTAAGCCTCAATTAAGTCTGTACAATGGGCCTAAGAGTATCTGTCTTATAGGATTGCTATGTCAATTTGTTTGAATTATTATATGAAAAGCACATAGAAGGCATTTTTAGCCTGTAATCCCAGCATTTTGGAAGGCCAAGGCAGGCAGATCACGAGGTCAGGAGTTGAGAGCAGCCTGAACAACATGATGAAACCCCGTCTCTACTAAAAATACAAAAATTAGCCGGGCATGATGGTGTGCATGCCTGTAATCCCAGCTACTCAGCTGAAGCAGGAGAATCACTTGAATCACTTGAACCTGGGAGGCAGAGGTTGCAGAGAGCCGAGATCGCGCCATTGCACTCCAGCCTGGTTGACAGGGTGAGACTCTGTCTCAAAAAAAAAAAAAAAAGAAGGCATTTCTAAGCAGTATCCTTACTGCTGTATGTCCAGACAAAAAAATACTATATGACAACGAAAAAGCTTAACATCTACATTTAAATTAAATGTAAAATTATTATACGAAAACTAAGATAAATCAGTAGTGTTTTCAGTAAAATATTTCAGTATCCTTTGGTGGAGTAAAGCAATTTATGGATTAATACGAAACAATCATTTTCTCTTTTTAATAGATCAGTAACTTTTTAGTATATCAGAATTTTAATAATAAATGACACATTTATAGAGTTGTTAGGTCCCAAATGGGGGGCTAGAATGGGGGAATCTAACCTAGCAGCTCAGCCACATGTTCATCCCTCTTCTTCCAATCCCAATTATTCTTACACTAAAATATCCCTCATGTCAACACATTTACTGTGACTTCATCCTCTACTCTCTTCTTCTCAATGATTCACAGAGAAGATTCCCTTACTCTTTTCCTCCCTTTCTCCTTTCTTGGCTACCTAACTTTGTGTAGCTCAGTGATAGGCACATAGAATTATTTGTCCAAGGGTTGTGATTGACTAACGCTGCAGGAATTTAGATGAGGTAGAGATTACCGTGGACTGGAGTGGTTAGGGAAGATGTTTTGGAGTTTGTGGGAATTGATGTTTTCTGAGGCATGGAGGGAGGAGAAGCAGGGCATGGCCCTTTGTTTAGGCATTTGGGCGTGGACAGAGTACTCATGGAGATAAGATTGAAAAGGTACATTGGAGATGGTTGGGAAAAGTCTTGCTTAGCTAGAGGTAAAAAAGAGCAATAGGTTAGAAAATAGTGTTCTCTAAAGGAATGGTTTTCAAACAGTGTTTAGTAGAACTCTTGGGTACAAGCACTTCAGACATTCTGAATGGAATTTTATTTTAAAATCTATTTGAATCATTACAAAAACCTGTAACATAAAGTACACACCCAAATTTGGTATTTGCCACATTATAACACAATAAATATCACTTCTATATTCTCTCTTGTGACACCAATTTACTAATTTAGTTCAGGCCTAGGATATAACTTCTGCTGTTATTTTGTCTGTATTCTGAAAGTGATATGAACTTGCTAAGATAGTGTAGTAGTCTACTTTGCATTGCTATAAAGGAATAGCTGAGGCTGGGTAATCTATAAGGAAAAGAGGTTTATTTGACTCATGGTTCTGCAGGCCATACTAACATGGCACCAGTGTCTGCTTGGCTTCTGATGAGGCCTTAAGAAGCTTTTACTCATGGCAGAGGGCCAAAGGGGAGTAGGCATGTCACATGGTGAGACAAGGAGAAAGAGAGAGAGAGGGGAGGTGCCACGCTCTTCTTAACAATCAGATCTTGTGGCAGCTAATGGAGTGAGAACTCCTTCATTACTGCAAGGAGGGCACCATGCATTCACAAGGGATCTGCCCCCATGACCCAAACACCTCCCATTTGTCCCCACCTCCAACATTGGGGTCACATTTCAACATGAGATTTGGAAGGGACAAATATACAAACTACATCAGAGAGCTAATATAAAATGTATGCCTTCTGCAGCTTCTGATCAGTATGAATCAGCATTTTTGTTTTCAGTAAAGTGCAACAAATAAATTCAGATGCTGAATTTGATAAGACTACAGCTGTCACTTGACTCCTCCAGTTTAAAGTTTTCATGCATTTTTCTTTTCGATACACTTAGACCTTTCTATTTCAGTGCTTTGGGCAGGAACCATCCATGAAAGAGCAAAATGAAATTCTGCTGGTAAAAAAATGTTGAAAGCCATAGTCCAAGGCCACCTAGTCTCTACTGAATCTTAAAGAATGGAGTCAGGTGTATAGAATATTTCAAAGGTTTATTTGTATGGCACTTTTAGCAGTGAAATTACACATCGATAGCTGGAAAGATTGGATAGTTTGTGAGGGATTGGAGGCAAATATAACAGAGCTACAGAAAGTACGTGAAAAACAACTAACTGCTTCACATACCATGAATGGACATAGGTCTGGACAAGAATAATGGTGATAAAAATAAGGGAGAGAGAAGTTAAATAATTATTGAAAAATAATAACTGGTAATTCATGGTGCTTCCAGGAATATTGAGAGATTGAGGAAGAAAGGACAGGAAGCAAGAGACGCCCAGATTTTGGAAAGGATTTTTAGAACAGGAATAGAGAAGTGAGAGGAGTAAGGTTTGAAAAGACATGGATATGTTTAATATGTTTAATTTTACTACCCAAAGTTACATGCTTAGGGAATATATCCAAGTGGACTTGCTCACTGGGTAGATGTGGACATATAAAGAAGCTTTAGAGAGAGTGAAGTCTGAAATAGTGAGAGTAGATGAGATCTTTGAAAGGCAGTGACAAGAAGATGTTGGGCTTTGGAGGATGCTGACAATGCTGAGGAGCAGAATCACAACAGGAGATGTAGAGAAGTCCAAGAAGAAGGAGAGCCAGGAAAGAAGCTGAGTGCCAAAGTGTGGTATAGGAACAAATCAAGTCAAGGAATGAGTCAAAGTCCAGCCAATGGAGCTTCTTTTGATGTGTCTTCTTAAAAAATACAGTCTGTGGCTCTGTTCACAGGGTGAATGATAAACACCCATGTTCCATTTTCCTCCCTCAGCCCTCTCTCCAGTTGTCAATGGAAATCGTTACTGTTTCTGAGGTCCATTTTGTTGACTGTGCTCTCCTTAGGGTAAGAAAGTAATCTAGAGACGACTGAGACAAGGCTGACTGATATATTAGGACATTTTATAGGCCTCTTGATGCCATTGGTACCATGAAGCAGGCAATCCACATCTCAAACCCAGCTCTGAGGAGGAAATTCTGATAGGGTTTACAAAAACCATGCTTTTCTCCATATTGCACACTTTCAGCCTTTGCCTCCATTATCCTAACAACCCACGCCTTGTAACTAGCAATGTTAGTAGGAAACACATGTGAGGGAAGCCTGCAAACCCAACCTCAGCATCCATTTGGAGAGTGATTTTAGGTTTTCCGTGGTGCTCATATTATATCTTGATTTGTTTCAGACATTCTGGAAAAATATTCAGGTAGACCCAAGCATTCTTATTTTTATTGTTTAAATCTTTGCCTGTGTTCATCTTCACTTCACATTACTGGACAAGATAAATAACAAAATATCTAAACACATCCTACAATATGGACAAATGAATGAAGACTGTTAAGAGATTATAAAATCACTCTTTGAGAGATAAGGAGAAAGGTCTACATAGGTTGGGTCTGCTGTCTTTTTGACTGAATACCTAGCAGAGCTTTTCCTAATTTCTTTTGAGCATTGTCCTTTTTTAAACCCCCCAAATACCATGGCCTTTGCTCCAGCTGACTGTGGCCCAACACTAGATTTCCAGAAGAGATGTCCAAGGATAGACATGGTGCCAAAAGGAATGTTTGTCATGGGCTTTAAACATAGCCCATACAGAGCCGTATGGAAACATATCATTTACAGAAAGAAAACTGGAAGTTAGGGGAGGTACCTACAAAGAGCTAAAAATAGTAACACTATCATTGGATATTTATTGAGTAGTTACTATGTGCCAGGCATTCTGGTAATCTTTTTATCAAAACAGGGTCTATGGGCTAATTATTATTCCCATTTTACAGGTAGGAAAACTGAAATGTGGGACCTTTAATAGACATGTCCAAAGTCATGCAGCAAGTAATTAAGTGAAGGCAGGATTTGAATTCACTTCTGCCTGACTTCAAAATCTATAATCTTAACTTTTCTACTAAAAAACCTCTATATGGAAGTAGAAAAGCCCAAAACAGCATGTGTTGATGGAATATTCTGAGGGTCATAGAACTGAAATTGTTTGTTGTTGCACAATTTCAACCAGCCACGAAACCCTGGCTTATCTACAAAACTTACATCTGCAAAGAGTAAAACCTTCTTTCTTTTCACTATAATGAGCTCAAAAGTAATAGCTTTTCCAGTCACGACACTTGCAATTTGGCTGGAAGATGTGAATGGTCCTTTCTGGACTACAAGCCCAACAGCTGTTCACATTTATACAGTAGGTTAAAATTTATATTTAAAAAATAGTGGCTCATAAAGAAAGAATATGGAACAATGACAACTGCAAAAAAGGAAAGAGATAATTGTATTCATGAAACATGAACTGGTGAGTGATACATTTTTTTAAGCAAAACATGTTGCAGCATTAAATAATGGTGTCTTTAATTAATTCTGCCTAACATTAAAAGAATAAGGTCACCCATACCAAAAAACTGTTGAATAAAGCAAAAATGTGTGAAAGATATACTCTCTGATGTTACTCATAATGAAGAAGGGTTATATACTGGTCAACCTACCACCATTATTTCTTAGTTAGAGGTATTACAGTTGAAAATAGACAATGGTTATAACAACCTAATGTGATTAACACTTAAAATGTACTTTATTGGAGAGAAATTATCCAATCGTAACTCAGTTTCTAGAGAGCAAAAGCAGTCCCTTTGACAAGGAATTTTTAGCGAGAGCTAAAGGGCCACCCACAGAGTGCCCATGCTTGTTGACTTTGCCTGTAAACAGATTAATAAGTGCTTTAGGTTTGCAAAGGCCTTCCACACACATTCTGGAGCTAACAAACACCCCATTTGGCAGATGAGAAAATTAAGATGCCCCAGGTCAGTGCAAGTAGACTAGATTTGAGTTCATATCATCAACCTGGATCCTCTGCCAACAGCTCCTCTCTTCTCTCTACCATAGTTTCTAGAAATATCTGGGGACTCTTTTCAATGAATTGTATGGACAAGTACATTGTATAAGTTGTACATGGGGATAGGTTTGAGGGTAGGCAAGAGGTAACCTCACTTCATGTTCTCTGTGGAGTTGATTAATAAAAGATGGTGACATTTGAATGCCCAGAGAAGGCTAAAACGTTCATGTGCCTGGGAACTGATAGTTGTAAAATAATTTTTAATATTTCTTTAGAGGAGAAGCTGAGCCCTGAGCATACGTGGAAGGACAGAGGGGACTGCTGATGGCTTCTCCAGCTGCTGTAGCCTGGCTGGTCACTTGACTTTGGGACCTTGGAAGGAAGTGTAGGCCTGTCTCGTGTCCCAAGGACAAGGATGCCCTGTGGAGGGTTTACTCAGCATTTCTTCCAAGGACATAAAATAAATATTCTTCCCGAGAAGAGCTATACTAAGTTCATTATTTCCTCTTTGTCATATCTCCACAAATGTCTCTGATACCTCAGTAATAATTTAATGCATCTTATAGGATGTTACCCTGTACAATTACTCCACTAGTCTATTCTTTAGTCAAGCATGAGATGTGATAGATTTTTTTTTTTCATTTGGTGGGGGTTGCTCTCAAAATAAAAACGATTAGCCAAGAAGTATTTATCCATGCTTGTTATGGGCATAGGACTCTCTTGGGGATACAGAAAATACTCTTGTTCTCAAGAAGTTTATAACTCAGGGAAGATATAACTAATATATATGAAACTATCAAGTGAAATTTCACTAGTGAACTATGTATTATTGAGCTTCACATCATGAGAGTCTAGAGAAGGAGGTAGTATTTAAGCTATATTTTAAAATGTGGCTAGAATCTTGTGAGGAAGAATTGGGGAAGGACGGAGAATAAACTATTCCAGGTAAGGAGAATATGAACAAAATTTTGTGAATTGGAGTGAATATTGTTCATGAAACAGACAGCAAAGAGCTGACTTGGAAGATAGGTATTGAGGGAGAGTGAAAAATAAAGAGTAACCTAATATAATCAAACCTGAAACCCAAGAAGGGGGATTTATTTGATCTGATAGAAAAGAGAGGTTAATCACAAATGACTTGAAAGGGGAATAGAAGAACTTTAAAAGGATGCGTCTGGCATGATATTCATGATGGCCGTTTATGATGAGACGTGGGGGTGGGAGCTGGGGAGTAGAAGGAAGTGTTGTCCTGGGAATGGGAAAAAGTGGTGAGAAGCCTGTTACAAGAATCCAGGCATAATATCTAGTGAAGCTAGTGATAGGAAAGGAGAGAGGAAAAAAAGGCAAATTTAATAGGTTTGTCAAAGGCAAATAGGTAAACATGAAGAGAAAGTTAGGGAGAGAGAGATGAAAGATGTTAGCCAAAAAATAGTAGAAATTAAAGTGTCAAGGCTTATGAAGTATTAAGTCTTAATTGATGTAAGAAAACAACTTTATGTCAAGTTTTAGAAAGCAAGTAACATACATTGATTAATAAAAGGTCTGGTGCAAATGCCTTCTTTAAAAAGCCGTTCTAACCTATTTACGATAATCAAGTCTTCAATGAAATGATTGATTAAAAACCCCCCTTTCTTTTGAGTTCTCATCACTCTTTTAAAATGATTTGATTATAATTACATGATCAGGAGGCATGTCTTATTCTTTTATGATGTCCAGTGATTATCACAGTACCTGGTGTATAGTAAGCATTTCATAAGGGCTTGTGAATGAAGGAAATAGCAAAGTATGGTGTTCAGATCACAGATAAAGAAATTCCTCATTAACATTGATAGGACCAAAATTATATTACTGAAAGGAACCTTAGGAAATAATTTTATAGTTCAAATTCTTCTTGTTGCAGATGAGAAAACTGAGAAAATATAGTGCAACATTTTCTAACATTTTTGAAAAGTGGTATACCAACACCTGCTTAAATACTTTTAGTGAAGAAGAAACTTACTAAATTTTTGGACAGGTTAACTGTTATCCATTTCTTCTTGTGCTGAGTGCAAATACTACTTATTAACTACTTATCACTATTAAAAATGTCCAATGGCAAATGGATCAATTTCTGTTTTTATTTAAACGTAGTTATAATGAACTCACAATACCCACTCATTTCTTTTTTATCTTCATTCTTGCAACTCTTCTTCATGTTTATTGCATTTGAGATTCCAGTCATTCTGGTGTGCTCCTCTCTAGGTGAATTCTTGGTAAATGATGTCTACTTTCAAGGGTGGCAATGTTAAACACATTACTTCTGGTCTGATTTTGGTAGTAATCAGCATTAAAATAAGTTTATATTTTAAACTTATTTTAATGCACAGTTTTTCTTAATGTATACTAATGCTTTGTTTACATTTTTTGTTAACTTATATTGAGTTTATAGTCAATACAACTGATCCTTTTTCTCATGTGCTGAGATTTGTATAATAGTTTTTCACGATTGGATTTCATCTAATTATATTTTGCTCATTATTCTGTTTAGATGCAGTGATTTCAAATCATAACCCTGTCATTCAACATCCTACTTTTTCTCTCTATATTCCAACTCCGAACCTTTGAAAACTTGATATGCATGATATATACAACCCTACATAAACAGTACTGTTATTCTACAAAGTATAAACTATATATACAACCAATAGCCAATATTTATCTATATTTCTTGCAAAAATTGCATGAAATGCTTTGCCAAACGCATTGGTTTAACCAAAATAATCTTTTTTGTAGTAGATGTTCCAAAAGACACTGGTCCTAGGAAAGAGGCTGGGTAGGCCAGGTGCTGCATAATCACAGCAATTTGGGAGGCTGAGCGGGGCAGATAACTTGAGGTCAGGAGTTTGAGACCAGCCTGACCAACATGGTGAAACCCCGTCTCCACTAAAAATACAAAAATTAGCCAGGCATGGTGGCACATGCCTGTAATATCAGCTATTTGAGTGGCTGAGGCATGAGAATTGCTTGAACCTGGGAGGCAGAGGTTGCAGTGAGTTGAGATCATGCCACTGCACTCCAGACTGGGTAAAGAGCCAGACTCTGTGTCAAAAAAACATGCATTTGGGAAAAACTCCATATTAAATCCATCCAAGAGGCCAATACGTATTATCTTATTAAAGAATCCAAGAATACCTAACACATAAATCAGTTTAATTTTGTTAAAGTCAGAAACTCCCAAAGTTATTTAACATGGTATACTTTGTTCTCACAATAGCTATTAATATCTGATAGAACTAGTGTTCTGTGTAAGAGATTTGGAAGATGCTAATATACAAACTCCTCACAATTAAAATGAAAATGAAATTTGTCTGGAATGGGTTGCTATTCATAAACTCATGTTGACTCTTAACAATCATGTTTCCTCTTTATGTGCTCACAAACTGATGTCTCCAACAAACAATAATATGTTCTAAAATTTGGCTGAAGTTGACATCAAGCTTATAGATTTACAGCAGAGCTTCAGCTCTGGCTTTGCATCAGAATTACCTGTGAAAAGTTTTAAGAAATCTAGATGCTTGCATTTCAGCCTTGGAGCTCATGATTCCATAGAGCGGGGTGGGGCCAGAGACACACAGGCAGAGTTGTTGACTCCTGATGTATGGTTTGGGGCACCTGCTGCCCTTCCCTTTTTGAAAGTTGAGATATCATGCTTTCCTCACCATCCAGCACTGTGCCTATTTTCCACACAGTTTCTCAGAGGCCTCTAATAATGGCTGACAGAAACTTGAACACATTTAGAACAAGGCTGTCTGTTGTTCTCGCCATTTGTTGTGGCCTTCAATTCTCTCATCCCAATATTTGCTCTGCCTTTCCCAATCAATTCTTCTCTTTGACATAGAAGATAAAAGCAAAATAAAAATTGAGTAACTCTGCTTTCCATTTGTCATCAGTCAATATTATTACATTGATGCTAAAAATCATATCTATGCCTTCCAAAACTAAAACAGCCTCTTTGTCTTCTATGACATACTTGAAAAGTCTAAGTACATTCTGGGATTTTGCTTCTTGAATTATTATTCACTCTTCTCACATATTCCCACGTGTCCATCTTTCCTTCAATATTATATATGTACGCAGGTGTAATGATTTTTGACGTGAAATTTTATATTGGTATCATGAAAGAAGCATTATAATAGTTTATCTTACTAATTAACACTACCAGAAAGCATTTCTTAAGAACTCCTTGTTTGCTCATTCATCTATCATTGTGGCATCATGCTTCATGCCCTCTTCAGGAAGAATAGGAGAAAGAAAAACAAGAAAAAGAGAATGCATCCCAGATACATTGGCCATGTGCAGCTTAGGAAAAGGTAATTTGCTTTAAAGTCACTGTTATTGGCAACCACACAAACATAGTAGAATAGAGTATGTGTGTTTTGTTTTGTTTTGTTTTGTTTTGTTTTCATCTGTCAAACACATCCCCTCATTGCCTTCAGTCAAGGTCAGAAGTTGTTAACCTGTATTCCAAGAACTTTTGAGTTGTGACCCTGGTTCCTATACCTTTCATTCATTTCCTATTTCATTCTCTCTCCACCTGTGCTCTTCACGTACTTTCACTAGGTGTCTGAATAATTCTTTCTTGTCCTTCAAACAGCAACCTAGACATCATTTCCTATGTGAAGACCACCCTGATACCAAAGCAGACTTTGCTCCCTTGTGTTCCTATGGCAGTAGATCCTTTCCTGTCCCTTTCATTCATAATCTGTTTTCTTGCCTTTTCCTCTCATTGGAACATTAAGGCTTGTGTGTCATTCATTGCTGTATTTTAATGTACCCAGCACAGCTCTTTATACTGTACCTAATAAATACATGTTGAATGAATGACAGAAGAAAAGATGGCACTTCTCCTTGCATCTTGATCCTCCTGATAAAATACAGTTTTGGTTATATCAGCGAGTTTGAGCCAGGAAATCTGTGGAAGAAAAAGCTTTCTTTAAGCATCTGTAGCAAAAACGCAAACTGATGTTTTCAGTCCTCTAGCTGCAGATAATATGAAAGACAGGAAGTATATTTTTGTGTGTGTGTGTGTGTGTTTTCCGGTTTTCAGCTGGAGCTGGCAGTGCAAAGACTTTCAGAAAATAATTTTTCTATTTGTAAACTGAAGGAATGTGATATGAAAGTAAATGAGGAAGAATAAATATGGAGTGACACAGTATGGTTTTATAGTCACTTTTGGGGAGATAACTGTACTGTAAAAAAGGATGGTGATACATAAGGGGCTAAAATGATTAATTATTTTCCTCACATAATAATTCAAGATCATGTGATAATGGTTCTGGATCCATTCTATACATTAAACTGTGAAATCCATTCACTGCAGTTTTCTGAATTTTTTGTTTAGTTTATCTGAGTTTTCCTTCTGGCGTATTGAGGAACTCATGTGGTGTAGTTACTTTTCATAAGTGAACAGTGCTTGATTCTACCACCAGAAATAAACTGGATTCAGATATAGTTTGGAATAAAAATGCACAGTACTTTTCTAATTATGCATATTTAATGTTAGAACTTATATAAAAACATGAAATCTTGAGAACTGTTATTCACAAAATATGAATTTATACTCCATTTAGGTTACTACAAATCTGAGGACCTAAGTATTTTTGAGATTTATCTTAAGCTTGATCCATTTAAGTTCTAATAATAAATACGAAGTAATCTCTTCATCTAGGCCACTTACCGTGAAATAAGCTGCTCTATCCAGGAATGCTCACTGCCATCTACGATGCTGGGAATTATGAGCTCAGTTTCTAGGACTGGGGCCCTGTTCCCCCACCTCTGTGGCCCAGATCCAGCTCAGGGACTGGAACAGAGATAAGCTCAGTAAATGCTTATTTCCTAAGTCAATGAAGTCTGTTCAGTATTTGTGCATCACAATGGATTCTTGCTGGGGTTATCACGGTCTCTCATATCTAGGGTCCCACTTGACTTCCACCCTAACAATAAAACACAGGCTATGTTTCTAATAGCAGTTACCTTAGTCTCTCAGGTTGCTAGACCAAAATACCATAAACTGATGACTTAAGCAACAAACATGGACTTCTTCATAGTTCAGGAGGTTGGGAAGTCCAAGATCAAGGCTCTGGAAGATTCAGTGTGTGGTGAGGGCCTGCTTCCTGGCTCATAGACAGCAGTCTTTTCACCGTGTCCTCACATGGTGGAGAGAGGGAGCAAGCTCTCTCAGAACTCTTATGAGGACACTAATCCCCTTTATGAAGGCTCTTTCCTCATGATCTCATTTAATCCTAACTGCTTCCCAAAGACCCTACTTCTAGTATCATCATATTAGGGGGTGTGGTTTTAATATATGAACTATAGGGGGACACAAACATTCCATCCATAACAGGAGTTCTGTCCCAGGATCTTCCTCATTCTCTGGCTTCTCTTGGGGGTACTATGTCTATGTACTCTTGGGGGTACTATGTCTATCTCTGTGATCACTGGGTTCAACATGCTTAGAGAGATCCAATACCTTTGGGAATTGAGAGAGCAAATTTCATAAGGTTTCCTGGATGGCTCAAAAGCTAAATCATGCTTCCAAGTACAGCCCTTCTTTGGTCACTTGGGTCCTTCTCCACATTCACCTTTTGACCTTTGTTCCTTTCTCATGCCTTTGACATGGCTTCTGCTTTCTCTGTGAAAGCAGAGGGGATATGTTCTTCTCTTGCCCTTTTTCTTGGACTTAGGATATTCTTGTGGGCTTTACTCCTCTCCCATGTAACTCTGATGAAGCATCTCCATGCTTGTATTGCCCTCTCCCTTCTTAATTTCTTCTTTCTTGGGCTCCATATCTTTCCTTCTGTTTCATCAGCTCCACCTGTCACTGCATCCATCAGCTCCCTCAATGCTGTCTTCTTACAGTCATGCAATCCCCTTTAAAGTCAACATCTAATTGCTAGTACTTCCACTATAGAATATTAAGTTGCGTTGTAGTCCTTTTAAAACACCATTGATAGTTTTACAATATAATATACACTTGCCTTTAAAAATCAATGTTCATATATTTTATCTATCTTCAAAAAATACTTTACAAATTCCCATTTATATTTGGCCATATGTAGTTGTGATGTTTTTTCTAGTCTAAGTTAGCTCCTCCTAATGCATCATTATTTTGGAAAGGCGGCAATTTATTACATTTTCTTTGGAAAAGGTTGCAGTAAGAGGAATCTCTTTGAAGTGGATAGTCCAGGTTTTTTTTTTTTTTAAAGTTATACAGGTTGTGAAATAATATCTGCTGAGTCTCAATAAAATTTTCGGAGATTAATTAATATTCTAAATTAGTGTCTGGAGTGCTTTATGTGTGGGTTGAAGAGAAGAGACCATTGAAATCTTGGTTGGTACAAGGATTTATGGATGTGTAAGACACAGGGAGTTTATTACTGCCGCTAGATCTGAGGTGGATGCTTTCGGAAGCAGGATTTCTGGCCAAAAGCTACATCACATACCCTGGCAAATATGCTTCCTTATTTTGTCTTTTGATTCTTCAGTCCAAATGAATCCAAATTAATTGCATTTTTATTGATTTTATTCATTGGCTTAGCAGGGTCATCAGAAAGGGATCATTTTTATCTTCATTTTGAGATGTGTCCCAAGGCCACTTGTAAAATAAAAGGCACCGGATTAGTGGTGTTCAAGATATCACTCTAAAGTCTTGAGTAGTAAACAGGGATTTAGGGAAAAGCTGCAGCTGGAGGAAAGGTATGCTCACACTGCTGCTTCCTCCTTTAGGACAGTCTCAGATTGACATTGGCCTGGTTTAGCTTCTGATTCATTTTCTTCTCCTAAAACATGTGTGAATAAATTTGATACCTCAAACCACCTAAGATGATCCAAACTTTCTCAGGCTTCCTTTATTTTCTTTCTCTTATCCTTATTGGAAAAAGTAATATAAATGATAACAAGTAAAGGTTTTAAGACATGTTACACAGAGAGTTAATGAATATTAGATAAGGCATTGAGAGTAAAAGTAGGTAAGCTAAGAAGAAAGGACCAGAGAGTGCCTGTAGCACTCCAAGGAAGGTGGGGTGAAGATCAGGCTGGTGAATGACTGGAGAGTAAATTCAAGATGGTAGGTAGGAGACCACAGAGGCCAGAGAAAGCTCCCCTTGTTGCTCTGAAGGAATGAAGTGATGAAAACAAAAGGGAGCTTGCTCCCATGCTTGTAAATTGGAGAGAGAGAGAGAGAGAGAGAGAGAGAGAGAGAAAGAGAGAAAGCAAGCGCATCAGGATGTCAATGCCCAGAAAAAATGTATCAGAATTTCAGAATTACAAGTATTTACCACTATCCCCCTTTTATTAAGTATACCAGGTAGGAACTGACACTTTTTTTTCCCCCCTTTACTTCAAGTAAGGGAGAATAGTAAAAGGGTCAGCAAAGGTATTCAGAATAGTGTCATCTAACTCTGTGACCATTTAGCTAGCATCTCAGTTGTTACAGAGTCTGCCTTACTATTGAGGTTGGCATCCTTAGGAGCAGATACTGAGATGAGGATTTGTGTGACTACTGGGAAATGGTCCCAGGGAGAACTATTCAGGGGACTGGGAAGTGAGCAGAAAGGAAGGAGGTTGAGCGAGAGTAGCAAGCCAAGTTCTACAGAAGGAATCCCTCAGGAGCCCTGTGAAGCCAACGTTGGTCATAACTCAGAATGGTCCAGTTAGGGACAACGGGGCTGCAGTATTCATATGTCTACAGCCATGGTTCTCGACCTGGCAGGATTCACCCTCCAGGGAACATTTGATGATGTATGGAAACGTTTTTGGTTGTCACACTAGGGGAAATGTGATACCCCAGTGGAAGAGGTCAAGGACGCTGCTGAAAATTCTACAAATCCTACAACACACTGGATAGTCTCCTCCTTCCCCAGTAAATAATTACCTGTCCCCAAGTGTCAATAGTGCCGAGGTTGAGAAATCCTGGTTTACACATCTGCCATTGGTTCAGGGGTACTGTCAGAATGTACACTCAGGGTCCCCTAAAATATTTCTGGTGGTTTGAGGGCAGCAGGTACTGGCTTTTGGGAGTGAAAATCCACCTAATATCTGTGAGCATGGAAATGGTAAAGAAACCTGAGAGTGCATGGGGGAGCATTGACAGAATCCTGCAATTCACTGACTCATTTACTTTAAAGCAACATCTGTCATTGCCAATCTCACAGCCTTCTCAATCTCAACAGTTATCTGGGTTAATATCTATTGGAACTGCAAACACTTTCTTGATCTATTTTATTCTGTGCCCAGAAAACTAAAAAACAAAGCAATCTCATTTGGTTGCATACATCAGTTGCACTACCTCCCTCAATGCCACGGCGAAATGTTTTTTGACATTCTCTTTCTTACTTAAATAATGAGCTGCATTTTCACTCATCTTTTGCTCTGAGACCAGGCTAATATCTCCTAAAAGTATTCTAAATTTATACTCAGTGGCTTTCTAAGGTCATTTAAATTCCTAATGAAAAGTCACTCAAGGCCATAGTACAAAATAAATACATTGTTATTGATCATGCAATAAGGTATTAGGCTAATTTAATAAGGCTTCTCCCTGAGATGTACTTAATTCACCAATATTGTCATTTCTCAGCCATCATGGATCCTGCTGGTTTTTTGTGGCCTAGAAATAGTCATCTCTGATTTGCCCTACTCCATGTTGCCACCTGGATATTCCAGGATGCCTCATCTCTGTTAAACTTCTTCTCCCTGTCGGCAAAGTACAGTGACAGAATAAGGATTCATTACTCTTGAAATGACCCTTTCCACAACATCCTCTTTTTATCACCTTAATCAGCAAAGTGGTACTCTGAGGACTGGCAGGTTCACTGCCTAGAGACACATTTATTACCAAGACACAAGCTGAATAATTGTGTATTTACCAACTTCAATTTAACCTCACAACTTGGCTGTCTTCACGACAAGGTGAGCAATAAGACAAAATTGCCCCTCTCCCTGTAGCTCATCAATAACTATTCTTTCTCAACCAAAACTGCTATTTTCATTGCCACCCTTGCATACACAAGTTGATGTACTTTATCATGTAGTTATATATATGTGTGTGTATGTATATGTATGTGTATATATATATATAAACCCATTTCTGGTGGTTTGAAGGCAGCAGGTACTGGCTGTTGGGATACACACACACACACACACACACACACACACACACATATAATTTTTTTATTTTTTTGAGAGAGGGTCTCACTCTGTTGCCCAGGCTGGAGTGCAGTGGTGTGATCTTGGCTCACTGCAACCTCCGCCTGCTGGGTTCAAACGATTCTCCTGCCTCAGCCTCCTGAGTAGCTTGGATTACAAGTGCGCGCCACTGCTCCTGGCTAATTTTTGTATTTTTAGTGCAGATGGGGTTTCACCGTGTGGGCCAGGCTGGTCTCGAACTCCCAACCCCAGGTGATCTGCCTGCCTTGGCCTCCCAAAGTGCTGGGATTACAGGCATGAGCCACCGTGCCTGGCCATATCATGTAGTTTTTAATCTTCAAAAGAAAGAGTTTCTGTTGCCTGCTCAAATCTTTCAGTCTTAACTGAAAATGAGACAAGGAAAGGCAGCATTTTTTTTTTCTTTCCAGGAAAATGCATGTCAGTGTGCAAAGGAAGAAGGAATTCATTTCTTTTTAGAGAAGAGATGGCTAACTACATGCCCAGGTAAATATTTTGTTTGTGTTATATGAAATATACACAAAAATTATAGTAAAAATCTGACACTAAAAATCATGTATGCTCAAAACCTAGCAATTCCTAAGGAAATAATGGAAGTGTGCAAAGACACAACTGTAAGTGCATTTATTGCACTGTTACTTTCAAATGAAAAAAATTTTAAATAACGAAAATGTCCATTAGTATATAATCATAGCTCATCCAGTGAAATTGAATATATCTGTTAAAAGGATAAAGTAAACTTATTGATACTGACATGGAGAAGTGTCTATGATATATTAAAAAAGAGAGTTTTTAAAAATGACATGAATTTATGTATCTGGACATAAAATGAAATCCACTATACATCATTAAAAGAAAAGAGAAAGTTGCAAACTAATATGTACAGCATGTTCCTCTATTATAAATATATACATATATGTATCTATCTATATATATAGTGTGTATAACTATATCTGTACAAACACAGAAAATTTCTGTAAGATTTGACATGGAAACTTTTAAAAGGGGTTAATCAGACCTTAGAGTTGGAGGGCAGATTATGGGCAATTTTATTTTATTATGCTTTAGAAATACATACATATACATAATGCCTAAGCCAAGTGGTGCATAAAAACAACTGTAATTATTTTTTAACAATACTTGCCAGCAGAAAATCAGATATCAAATATATAAATTAACTGTGTAAATTGGGTTTTAACTGAAAAAATTTTAAATGTACATAAGTTGTCAAAGTATGTTAGGAGGATAGATACAGGATTTAATAAATGTACTGAATTCTACAATTTCTTTTTTAAAAAATCTAGGCATCATTAGAATTTAGATGTGTTGTACTATTAAAGGAGACATTTGGTATGCTTAGTATGATGAAATAATGATAGCTAATGCTTACCCAGTGTTTAGTATGAGCTAGGTAGGCTCTGTTCTAGGTGCCATGTCAGACCAGCTAGGTCAGAGCAACCCTATGAAGTGGGTTCTATTTTATCCCCGTTTTACAGCTGAGCAAACTGACACACAGTGAGGTTAACTTGCTGAATAAATAAGGAGAGTCAGGATTTGAATCTGAGCAGCCTGGTTTAAGTTTAAGTTTAAGTTTACCTGGATGATTCACTACATGATTGCAAAATCCAGAATATTTAAAGTAAAACTCAATGTGACAGGTCATCTAGCACCTGTGATGGCACCAAGACCAGACTGGAGCATCACTGCAAACCCTCCTGCTTCAGCCACCACTAGACAAGCAGAGCAAAACCTTCATTTAGAAATTCAAAATGTCAAAAGACAATGTTTATATACTATAAACACTATCACCTACTAATGCTTCAGACTTGGTTTTAGGAAAATCTGTCATTTTTTTTTATTTGACCAGAGTCTTTAGCAGCACAGAAGGTAATTAAGATTTAGAAAGAGTGGGATAGAGCCTTCTAGTAAGTAGGAGGAGTTGAACCAGGAGAACTCTGGATATATCACCCTTAATCAGTATTCTTCTATGTCACCTGCAACCCTAGACTGCTGGAGACATTTTTTTTTTTGGTATGAATTCAATTTAACATCAAAATTCTAAAAGATGCATAGAATTCTGTGGCCAGCCCTTCAGGCTTAAATACTCTGATCAGAGACAAAGGAGGCGCCTTTCCTCTCATGGAGTCAGGAGAGGCACCACCGTCTTTTTCTTTTTTGGAAGGGCAGCACAAACATACCTCTGGAAAGGCTTTTATAGTTCCCTGCTGTGAAGAGAATTTCTGTAACTCTAAAGCTTGTGGGAGCAGACTACACAAAACACAATTTTTCTCCATGCTTCTGTTCTTCTAAGCTGCCAGGAAGACTTAATAAAAGCCTGTAGGTGGTAATATGAACTGAATTGAAAAAGGAGCTGAAAGACAGTTTATCTCTGATTAACCACGTGATGGTCCTCAACATTCAGGAATATCACAGTAGGGTTTATTTTGCACTTCAACCAACAAGGGTATCTCTGAATTTCATCTTTTGATGAATATAATTAATAAAATTTACTGAAAGCAAAGAATGAGAAGAAGGCTTCTTGTTGTTTAAGCCATCCCATTCTGTAGCACTGTTTGCTAATTTGGTGCCTCCTATGGATTGACTGTGCCCCTCATTCTCTGAACTATGTATGTTGAAGTCCTAATGCCTGATGTGATAGTGTTTGAAGATGGGGCTTTTGGAAGGTAGGTAGGTGTAGATGAAGTCATGGGTGTGGGGCCCACGTGATGAGATTAGTGCCTTTACAAGAAGAGACACCAGAGATATTGCTTCTTTTCTCTGTTTCCATCTGCACACACTGAGGGAAGGCCATATAAGGACACAGAGGGTGGCTGTCTGCAACCCAAGGATCTGTGAGCATAACCCATAACCTGAGCCTGCTAGCCCCTTGATCTTGGACTTCCAGACTCCAGAACTGTGAGAAATAAATTCTTGTTGTTTAAGCCACCCAATCTGTGACTTTTTTTTTTTGAGACAGGGTCTCACTCTGTCACCCAGGCTGGAGTGCAGTGGACAATTATGGCTTATTGAAGTCTTGACCTCCCGGGGCAGGCTTAAGCAATCCTCCTGCCTCAGTCTTCCAAGTTGCTGGGGCTACAGGCATGTGCCACCTCGCCCGGCTAATTATTTTTTTGGTAGAGTCAGGGTCTCATTATATTGGTCAAGCTGGTCTTGAACTCCTGGATTCAAGTGCTTCTCCCACCTTGGCCTCCCAAAATGCTGGGATTACAGGCAGGAACCACAGTGCCTGGCCCGTGACAATTTTTTATGGCAGTCTGAGCTAAGATGGTGTCTTGATCATTTAGCAATATTTCTGTCTACCAAATACACTTTTAACCAATACCTTCTTGTTTATGCTAAAAAGGTTTTATTTTGTGTTCCAATAGACCAGTTGAAGAACCTGCCCCGTATTGGTAGTGTCAATAGGACTATATATTTGTGACCCAGTATGGAAGGGTTTTAGATAGACAGTCATTATGACAATTGTTTATGACCTTGGCTCTCATTGCGTATATACCCTCCACTCATAAAGTGTACTTATCCTTCACCTGCACATTACTTTAAATATCTCAATGCATCTTACTTATTTTTTTTCTTCTTTTAATTTTATTTTGATTTGATTTTAGATTCAGGGGGTACATGTGCAGGTTTGTTAAATGGATATCGTTTGTGGTGCTAAGGTTTGGGCTTCTATTGAACCCATCCCCCAAATAGTGAACATAGCACAAAGTAGGTATTTTTTCAACCTCTGCCCCATCCCTTTTTTCCCCACTTTTGGAGTCTGTAGTGTCTACTGTTCCCATCTCTGTTTGTGTGTACCCAATGTTTAGTGCCTACATATAAGTGAGAACGTGGTATTTGGTTTTCTGTTTCTGTGTTAATTTGCTTAGGATAATGGCCTTCAGCTGCATCCGTGTTGCTGCAAAAGACATAATTTTATTCTTTTTTATGGCTTTATAGTATTCCATCGTATATATGTATCACACTTTCTTTATCTAACCCATTGTCGACGGGCATTGAGGTTGATTCTATGTCTTTGCTATGCACATTCACAATTACATGTTAATTTTCAATCTTAAGTTTGCCTCTGTATTTGACATATGTGACTCACAGTTGTCTAGAAAACAGGGACTTGTTTTTAATAAAAACTTAGCAACACTGAAAAGCTGTTCTCAGAAGAAATTCATAGACTTAATTAATTTTGTTAATAGAGAATGAAAAACAAAGTAACTTTGTACTTACAACATAAAGTAAAAACCAAAGTAAGTGGGGAGAAGATAAAAGATGAACCAAAAAACAAAACAAATGCACAAAAACCAAGAAAAAAGAAACAAATTCAAATACCTGATTGTTTTGAAAAGGCCAATGCAACTGATAAACATTTTTCAGAATGTTTAAGGATAAAAGAGGGTAAGCAGGCGTTTACAATGTCATGAACAACAGAGGTGGCATGAATAGATATACAGAAGCATTTGAAAATGTTATAAGAGAGTACTACACTCAATTCTATGACAATAGATACAAAAAGTATAGATACTCCCTAACAAAATGCAAATCACAAAAACTGATTCAACAAGAAGTGGAACACTCTAATTGTCTGATCAATGTAGAAGAGTAAAGATCTATCATTGAAAAAAGTGCCAGAACAAGATGGGTTCTGGCTGAGTTACATCTGACTCTAATGAATAGATAAGACCTGTGTTATTTAACTTACTCTAAGCTATAGAAAATATTGATAAGCCCAATGAAATGTATTCTTTATAAAGCCATTTTTTAAAACACCAAAATCTGATATAAAGAATATGAAAGATGATTGTAGACTAATCTTCTGTAAAAATCTAGAAGATAAACTTCTAAATAAAATGTAAATAAAAATTTTGTGTTAATTTCTAGAGTGCAAGAATGGTTCAGTATGAGAAAAATCCAATAAATATTACATTAATCCATAAAATAAGAGAAAATCTTATAGTGACAAAAATTTGATGCAATTAAGTACTGATTCTTAATAAAGACACTGATTAAAATAAGAATACTAGGAAACTACCTAAATATAACAAAGACTATTTACTTTTAAAAAGAAGCTGTTATTCTAAACACTAAAACCACTTCAATTAAAATTAGCAGCTATACAGAGAAATTGGCTATTACTCTTACACAATATAATCCTGAAGGGTAAAGGTAATGTGGTAAGAGAAAAATAATGAAATAGTTTATGTAAACAATAAAAATAGATTGAATTAATCTTTTTGTTAATATAATTGTAACCCAGAAAATCTAAGAAACTCTAGGAAAGTTGCCTTCTTGAATTAATAAGATAATTTCATAAGTTGATTTGATATAAAATAGAATTACAAAAATCAATAGCTTTTCTCTATGCCAAAAATTAAAACTAAGAAGGAGAAATGAGAAAAATATTTTATTCACAATAGTAACACAAACAAGAAAATATTGGGGGAATAAATTTAGCAAGTAGGGCCAGGATCTATATTAAATGGACCATAAAGAAATCATAGGAACAGTAAGATGGCAGAATAGGAGCTTTCTATTATCATCCCTCCCAACCCCTTACAGAAGCATTGATTTTGAGAATTACACATAGACAGGAGTACCTTGATGGGACTCCAGGAACCTAGTGGATGAGTTCCAGCACTTTGTTAGAGCAAAAAATTTAAGAATAGGTCCATCAAAGAGGGTAAGAAAATTTCATTTTACCCATGTTTGTCCTCCCCCAGGCAGCACTGCTCAGTGCCAAGAGACAACCCCTCGACCCACATTTTCTCCCATGGGGGAAAGTGGGAGTGTAGTAAATGAGTGCCTGGTTCCCTCAGTTGTGTGGAATCTGGCACAGGAGGCCTATTTCTTTCCATCACACCTAGAATTCTGAGGTAATTGGCATAGCTGAGTGGTTGAGAGAGGCCAGGAATAGAAAAGAGAGGTTACAGACTCTACTAACTGCTTTGTGGACTCCATTAGGAAGCCTGCCCATGAGCTGCTTGGGACACCTGGCCTGAAGACTCCTCCCAACTGGTCCATGAGCATCACAAACACTCTGCACACCTCACCATTGCCCTTCTCAAAGTGGACTCCATGAGAGCAACCTGTGGACAGCAAGTATAAGCATCTTGCGCAGACAACTGACTTGACACTGCAGGGTAAGGCACACAAACTTGAGGATTTCAAGGCATCACCTTAGGTAAAATAAACAGGAGACGGTCGGCACCTGGCCTGGCTTTGCAAGATTGAGACGCATACAATCTTAAGAATTCTCCTCACCTTCAAGATGGAAAAAGAGGTGTCGAATGAGTGCATCCATAGAAAGGGTTTGAGGGCCTCAGAATCTCTACCTGGGATAACTAGTGAAGGCATTTCTCTCCGAAAGCCAGTGAGTAAGGACTGTAGAAGGTGACTGCTTCTTCAAATGTGAAAGCAGCAACACAAAGCATTAAGACCCATAAAAATTAAGAGAACATGACACCATCAAAGGAACATAATGATTTCCCTAAAGAAACAGAGACCTATAAATTGCCTAACAAAGAATTTAAATTGTTCACCAAGACATATTAAAATCAACCTGTCAAAAGTTAAGGACCAGGGCAGAATTTTGAAAGCAGCAAGAGACAAAAGCTCATCACATACAAGGAAATCCCTTGATAAGCCTTCATGAAGCTACCAGTGGATTTCTCACTAGAAGCAATCTACAAATTTCAGTGTAATCTCTATCAAAATTTAAATGGCAATTTTTATAGAAGTAGAAAAAATAGTCCTAAAATTATTTCAGAACCACAAAAGACCCAAACTAGCTAAAGCAATCTTGAATAGAAGAACAAAACTGAAGATATCACATTTTCTCATATCAAGTTATATTATAAACCTATAGTAATCAAAATAATATGGTACTGGAATAAATATAGTTGTATAGAATAGAACAGAATAGAAAACTCAGAAAGAAACCAGTGCATTTATGGTCAACTAATCCTTGACAAAGGTGCCAAGAATGCACAATGGGGAAAGGATAGTCACTTAAATGAATGGTGTTGGGAAAATTAGACATCTACACATAGAAGAATAAAACTGGATCCTTATCTAACACCATCACAAAAATCAAGTCAAAATGAATTAAATGGGCTGGGCACGGTGATTCATGCCTGCAATCCCAGCACTTTGGGAGGCCAATGCTGGTGGATTACCTGAGGTCAGGAGTTGGAGACCAGCCTGGCCAACATGGTGAAACCCTATCTCTACTAAAAGTACAAAAAATTAGCCAGGTGTGGTGACAGATGCCTGCAATCCCAGCTACACGGGAGGCTGAAGCAGGAGAATCACTTCCACCCGCGAGGCAGAGGTTGCAATGAGCCGAGATCATGCCACTGCACTCCAGCCTGGTTAACAAGAGCAAAACTCGGTCAAAAAAAAAAAAAAAAAAAAGAATTAAATTAAGGCATAAAGCTACAAAATTTAAACATAGGGGAAAAAGTCCTGAATTGGTTGTGGCGATGATTTTTTTTGGATATGACACCAAAAGCACAGACAACAAAAACAAAAATAAACAAATGGGACTACATCAAATTAAAAAGTTTCTGCACAGCAAAGGAAACAATTAACAATATGAAAGGCAACCTATGGAATGAGGTAAAATATTTGCAAACTACACATTTGATAAGGGGATAATATTCAAAATATATAAGGTATGCAAACAACTCAATAGCAGAAAAAATAATTTAAAAAATGATCAAAGGACCTGAATAGATGTTTCTCAAAATAAAATACAAATGGCCGACAGGTATATGAAAAAATACTCAACATCACCAATCATCAGGGAATGCAAACTGAAACCACAATGTGATGTTCCTATACACCTGTTAGGATGGCTGTTATTAAAAAGACAAGAGATAAGTGTTGGTGAAGGTATGGAGAAAAAGAAACCCTTATACATTGTTGATGGGAATATAAATTGTTATAGCCATTATGAAAAACAGAATAGAGATTGCCTAAAAAATTAAAAATAGAACTACCATATGACCCAGCAGTCCCATTCTGGGTATATATCCACAGAAAATGAAACCATCTGCACTCCCAAGTTCATGCAGCATTATCCACAATAGCCAAGATATTGACAGATTAATGGATAAAGAAAATGTTTTACATATATATAATTCAGCCTTTAAAAAGAAGGAAATACTATCATTTGTCACATGGATGAACTGGGGATATGTTATACTAAGTGAAATAAGAAGCCAGGCACAGAAAGACAAATAACATGACCTCTCTTACATGTGGAATCTAAAAAAGTCAAACCCATAGAAGCAGAGAGTAGAATGATGGTTGCTAGCAGGTAAGGGGGAGTAAATGGGAAGATATTGGTCAAAGGGTACAGACTTTCGGTTATAAGCTGAATAGATTCTGAAGAACTAATGTAGAGCATAGTAACCTTAGTTAAGAATAATGTATTGTATACTTGAAATTTGCTGGGAGAATAGATCTTAAGTATTTTCACCACACACACGTGCGCGCACACACACACAGACGTAGCTATGTGAGGTGATGGATATGTTAATTAGGTTGATTGTGGAATCATTGCACAATGTGTATGTTTATCAAAACATCATATTTTATGCCTTAAATATATACAGTTTCTGTTTGTCACTTAAACATCAATAAAGCTGGAAAAAAGTATCAATTTCATCATAGACAAAAAGATCCGTGGAATAAAATAGAGAATGTAGACATAAACTACAAAAATTTAATATTAAAAATAAATAAAATATATTCTTCTGGAATAAAATTGAGTTGAATCCTATCTTATGCCATATAAAATATTAAATTTCTGATGGATTAGAGACATAATTTTAAAACATAAAATAATTAAAGCCCTTCAAAAAATCTAGGGGATGACAAACTTTTCTCTGATAATGACTATTCAATTAATGACTTGGTCACAGTGGCTCTTGAAATGTATACCACTTTTTGGATAAGGTTTCCTTTTTGTGTGTGTGTAAAGCTTTATCATGCAAACCATACCAAATAAATGGACTAAAAGAAGTGATTTTTCAACATTACGGTTTCATGCAAAGACACATCATTTACTCAACACAATAGTTTTCAGTCATAGAGTATCATATAATAAATTGGGATTGTGCACCTTGTTTGGGTGAACCCAAAATATTTGCTTTATACACGTCCATCAAGTAGAAGGAATGAAGGGGTAGTTTTTTTTTTTAAACATTTTTTCAATCTGCTGTGCACATGTACGATTTCCAAATTTTGAAATAGTGCAAATAGTATTCCCCTTTTGTTTTTATCTAAGGTTGGTTTTCTGTGCAGTTTGAATGTAAGATAACCCTGAATCTCCCAAGAGGCTTAAAAATTGGTGAATAAAATGGGAAAGAAGGAGGAAAAAGCACTCCAATACACATATACATTATATGCATTAGCTGTTTTTACATTCAAGTTGTTGTTTATTACTTACGTATACTTGTTTTTATTGTTTAAATTAGTATATTTTTCTATCTGTGAAAATTATTTAAGTATCTTTTGAGTTGTGATGAAACACATCATAAATTTTCCTCTTAAAATTAGTGTAAATGTATTTTTATAGTATAAAAACACACAACTTCAAATCTATACTCTTAAAATTGAAAGTGTATAGCCCAGTAGTGCTAACTATATGCATATTTTTGTATACTAGATCTCTAGAACTTTCTCATCTTACATAACTGAAACTTTATCCCCATTTTCCTCTCCTCCCAGCCCCTGGAAACCACCATTTACTTACTGCCTCTATGAGTTGAGATATTTTTAATTTAATGACTTTTAATCTAATGATTGGATTTTAAAAAACAAATTGAGGTATTATCTCAATTTGAGAAAATGAGAAAAAGGCTTAGGAATACAACACAGGTATAACAATGTTCTTAATATTAACTGTAAACTCGGAAGCTAGGCAATAAAATATGGGCATATTTGCCATTAAAAAATTTATGTTTAGAAAATGTACCATCCCCGAAGACAAAGTATTGATTGTTTAACAGCATTTCCAACACAGATGAAAGAATTATCTTATATAATAAATAAAACACTCTACAAGTTTACAGGTTAAAGAAAAAGCCACACAGCAGCAACAACAAACAGGCAGAAGACAAGAATATCCTATTTGTAGAAGAGAAAATACAAATGTTAACAAACATTCCCAAATATGCTGAAACTCTAGCAGCAGAGAGGAAGATGCAAATCGGAGTAAGAATGAACTATCACATTATACCGATCAAGTTGACAAAAGCTTAAGAAGTGAAAACTAGTGCTGGTGACTATTTGGGGAAATAGTTTTTTTTGCATATCACTGGTGAAACTGTGAATCACTGTGGCCTTTAGGGAAAATAATTATTAAAAAGAAAACGCATATTTCCTTTCACATAGCTGTCTTGGGATCTATTCCATATAAATAAAAGCACCAGTATGAAAGGATATATGCCCAAGGTTTATGTTAGCTCTCGTTTATTTAGCAATAAATTAAAAACAGAGAATGACAATCAATAGGAAAATGAATTTTCACACCCATATCATAAATATTATTGAACCTGTGTTGAATTTAGAGCTATACCAGTTGACCTGAAGAAATGTCCATGCAGCATTGTGGAATGAAAAAAAAATGGTGCAAAAGAATGTGTATGATATAATCCCATTTTTTTGGTAAAGCCATAAAACTTGCATACTTATTTACCAATGGGTATGTATGTATGTGTATAAATGTGTATGTATATATGTTCATTTATATGTCTTTGTATGTAATTAAGTGTATATACAGAAAAATGCAAAAGGACACACACTAGATCATAAAAATAAGTTAATTAAAATTAGGGCTAAATGAGATAAGATTCGGAACAGAGAAAGAAAAAGAGAAAGGGGAGGAAGAGGAAGCAAATAGCAAAAAGAGAAAAGACAATTTAAAAAAGTGTCTATGATGTTATCAGCCATGATGCTTCCAGATGTAGTTAATAGATAATGCTTAGTCACCTGACATAATGAGCACATGTATTATTTCATTTAACAAAAAGCACTGAAGTAAGACAGTTTCAGTTTGATGAATTCCAGGGATAAATTATGTTTCAAGGGAAGAGATATCTTCTATCTTTCTACTCTGTCATACCCAGGATGTTGACATTGTACTCAGCTACCATTTCTCAAGGTCACAGGATAATGATTAAGACCCCAGGTATCACAGTGGTTATGAACACATCCATGTTTTATCATTATTTTTAGAAATGAGGAAACTTGTCCCAGAAGTCTGCCTCAACTTTAACGACCAATAAGGGCTGGGGAATTTCCAGTACTGATTTTACTGTCCAGGTTTACCCTTAGGCTGCAGATGGATTCTCTATCTCTGAAGCACAGACACCTGAATAAAACTAGGTTTCTATCAGCAAGGAAGCAGACAGAAATGTCTATTAGCAAGGCATATCTAGGCTGCCACATATGACCTAATCCAATATGCATTGACATAAAAAATATATATGCTTGTATATTGTATGAAGACATTCATATAAGTAAATTTCAGAAAGAAAGCATATGTTCTTGCTGAGAAAAATCATAGCAGCTCTTCAACCTATAATTTTGGAAGTGCAGTAGAGGGATTTCTTTTTATAGCTTTTAAACTTCAATCCAAATGGAGGACATTTGCTAGAGAGCATGTAGCTTCACCACTATGAGAAATAATACTACATTTTTTTGTTTTTTTGTGTGTGTCACTTAGCTGTTTAAGAGGTTAACCTTTTGCTCCACCTCCAAACAAATGAGTCATTAATCTTCAAAAAATACAAATGGTTTTCTCTTTGTTTCCCCTTTTACATTTTATTAAGAAAAACTTGGAAGAGTCTTATCCATCCTTGTGCAATGTGTAGGATTTCACTTGGTGAACTTATTGTGTTGACTTTTAAAATGAGAGCTCTTAAGGATTTTTAAGCCATCAAGCATTATCTATCAGAATAAATAAATGAGAGACTGCTCTATTCTTTTCAGGCAGGATACATTCTGTGACCTATCTTTTCTGTGACCTATGAGGCTTTAGGGGAAGAGCTTCCAGAATTTTATTGGCAATGCCACTATTAGACGGACTTCCCTCTCTCTTTTAAGCTCTTTGGGGGTCAGCTTTAAAGTGAGCATTAAGTGAATGGCTAATGGAATTAAGGGTATAATAATAGAAGGATATAGTGAGACAATTGTATTAACAAGAAATAAATCATGTTGAATGTAAGGTAAGTGTTTTTTAATTGATTGATGGGAAGGATGCTCCACAGGTTTTGTCAGGGACTAACAGCCATTTACCTTCTAATCTACAGTAAAAAGCCAAAATGTAGAAAAAAAGATAAGAAAATTATGCAGCAGGAGGATAAATTATTCAGAGAAGATGGCCATTTTGTGCTGACATCACTAATGTGAAAAGGCATTAAATCTTTGACACTAGCTTCATTCCTTAGGAGCTATGGGGTTGAAATAACATTTTGTACTATAGATAAAAACTGAAATGTCTACTCCCAAGCTTTCTTCTGTGCCAGAAATGGCTTCCAAGATGCCGATACTTGAAGACATAGCGGGTACTATGCTTTCCAAGTTGAAGCAAGTCTTGCACTTTGAAAGCTAGTGGCTGTCTATATTATTATAACAATCTAACTATCAGTATTTTTCATCCAGTTGGCAAAACTTATGTGCACTGATGTCAAGGATATAGAGAGATACATAGAAGACATTTTAAAGTACTATTGGACATAGGAAAACTTAATGCTGAATTTCATAATTAAATGCTTTTTTATTGTACTTTCACAGTTACCAAGTTCCCTCCTTGAGTTTGTCTCCTCTTATAACCTATTATAAGTCTTATTCTCTTCAGTTATTCTTACTACTCAGCAATTAGTACAGCCAATTTCAGATGACTAATACTCTAGAGATTTCTTATTGTAAGGATTCAGACATAAAGGAGAGTGAGTAGATCCAATATATGTGTCGGAGAGAGGACAAGATTCTTGCTACAACTGCTGTAACAGTTATTTCAGATCTTCCCACCACCTCCACAGCCTCCCACGCTACAATTTTTCTGCTGCCCCTGGTTATTTTATTGACTAGGCTTATAAACTATCATCTAGGAAATTTTTACCATAACATTACAAAGAGCTTGAACATATCAACAAAGAATTCCAACTTTTATCAAAATCTCTAAACTTCCCATTTCTGCTTTTTTCTCGAGTAGATTTATCTGTTTGTAAATTATTCAGTCTTTTTTCTTTTATTATTTTTTCCTACCTGCTATGAGCCAGATACCATGGTAAGCATTTTATATACATTACTTAACTTTCATTCTTCATAACAGTTCTTTGCAGTAAATATTATTACCCTTGTTTCACAGATAAGAAAACCAAAATTTAGAGAGATTATATACTTTATCCAAGTTCAAACTGCTAATTAGAGGTAGAGGTAAGATTAGAACCCATGGGTAAGTATATTACAAAGTCAGCACTCTTCATCACATCAGACTATTCTGATGCTACTTTGAAGTACCATAAACTGTTGTAGTTGAGTGGAAGGTCTGACAAGGAACTTCTGAGATTCTTCTAAATATAAATTTCACAGGTTGGGTTCTCAGGAAGCAGATGATGAGATGCAGCTTGTGGTGCAAGATATTTACTCAGGTAAAAGGAAAAGAGAGGAAGAAAGAAGGAGCAAAGGAAACCATGCCTTGGCCAACTTGGTGAGGAACTCTGGTTCAAGCATCCCATCTGAATGAGTGTCCTGCAATGGGCTGAAATGGGTGAATCTTTGCACCCTTACCTTGCTCAGTCAGGCTGCCCTGGGAAGGATGTGACTTCCCTGCAAAGATGCTTGAAAGCTCCAGGAAGAAACTGAGCAAGAGGCAGCAAGTTCTTTCTCGAAAGGGGCATCTGAGCAGCATATCTCTGTGTCTATCATCCAAATAACTTCATGGTTTCTGTAATAGACAGTACAAAGTGGACTATTAAACAGTTTCTTTTGGTGCCATTTTTAAATTATATTATCCAATAGGATGAGGAAAATGTAAGAGTGAACTTGGATAAAAAACTCAACCCTGGATTCCTTGCAATAAGAAAATTGTACTGTAAATATAGCCATACCTCATTTTCTTCTAAAAGAATCGGGCAATTTTACTCTGATTTTGTGTCAAAAGACTAATGACTATTCCAATATCCCTCTTGATGTTTATTTCTTTCCATTGCAAAAATCAAGCATACCAAATTTACCTTTCCATATGTTTTTTTTTACTTACTTATATTTTTAAATCATCCACATTTTTTGAGTACTCAATCTTCTGCTTGGCTGAAGCAGTTCTTTATATCTTACATATTTGTGGATTTCAATGCTTACACATAGTTTTACTTAATGACATATTTCTATTACAAATTTTAACCAATAAAAATATTAATTTTAAAATATCTAGCGTGCTCTTACTAGACAATTTTTATTTTATAGTGGTCTATGCATAAGATAAACCACTATCTATGTCTCTAGATACATTTCATTGTGAATTTGTCTTCAATGTACTTTACTACAAGGTTCCCTAAGCCAATATTATGACCAGGTGCTACAGTCTCCATGTTTGTGTCCCCCTAAAATTAATATGTTAAAATTCTTACCTCCAAGGTGATGGTATGAGGAGGTGGGCCTTTTGTGATTGATTAAGTCAGGAAGGCAGAACCTTCATAAATGGGATTAGTGGCCTTATAATATATACCCAAGAGAGCTGTTCCACTCCTTCTACCATGCGAGGGGACAGCAAGAAGACACTATCTGTGAACCACATTGTGGGCCCTCACTAGACACTGAATCTTCAGGTACCCTAATCTTGGACTTCCCAGCCTCCAGAACTGTGAGAGGTAAATTTCTGTTGTTTGTAAGTCACCCATTGATTATACCATTTTATGCTATTTTATTATAGCAGCCCAATGGACTAAGATACCAGGTATGGTCATCACAGTTTATCCTATTGTTATCATTTGTGAAATGAGGCAGGACTCACACTTCTAGTTCTTCAATGTTCGTCCCTTGCTCCAGCTGAACCAGTATTTTTAATTACCTTCTGAAAGCCTGACTGGTTACTGCAGCCCATCTTCCTATTTACTAATACTGACTTTGTGGTCAGTGTTCTCCTTGTCTAAAGCATCCACTGAGTTTATGTAAAGTTTGTTATTTCCCTAACAAAGTTCTTTCAGCACAATAATCACAGTGGCTGTCTCAACAGGCATTAACCTAACTTCTTTCTTAAGAGTATGTGCAGTCTCTCTCTGGAATATACATTTGCTGGGAAGATTGGCAACTTCCCCTCTCCTCCTGGCTCATAATGGCTAAGTTCTGAATTGTATGAATGGAATCATTCCCAATCCATCCCCAGGGTAACAGACAACTTTTAATACTAATGTAGCACTAGATATATGATTCTGGAAGGACCTAGGTAGACAAGAAATGATTACAACTATTCTACATAATAATGGGAGAGAACCGATTTCAAAGGTAGATGGACTTTTTTGCTGGTGGAGAAAAGGTTCACTTCTCTGTTTTGATTCTCAACATCCATATTATTGACACCAGTCTCTGCCCACTAGATGCCGGGAGCACTGCATCCTCTAGTTTTGGCAATAAAAAATGTCTCTAGATATTGTCATATGTCCCCTGAGAAGCAAGATTGCCCCAGGTTGAGAAAAATTGACACAGACTATACTTCTCATGGAATGGATTGGGGGAGAGGGCATAAGGAGGAGTTGTAGAGTAATTGGTAAGAGGAATATCTTGTGGAGGGAAAGGAAGAGCCACTCTGTAATTGGGGATATTGTCCAAAGAAGATTTCCTTTCCCTCATGAAGGTCTAAGTCTTAAGGTACCATTCCTTTGGAAATTCAAGAGAAAGTTTAAGTGTACTAGAACGTTAATCTTTCCCTTCATACACTGTAGTTTTTTTTGAAATTCCCTTAATATTTTAATAAGAATATTTGCATTTCTCTGAATAGCTAGCTTGAAGTCTTGAAGAGAGAGTCCAGTTTAAATATGAGAAAGGACTCCTGGGTTCCACTAGGGTGGGAGGTACAACCCTAGACCAGTTGACTGTGATCAGGGGAGGCTGTTCTTTCTATCATGTGAGTTTCTATTGCAGCCATGTGGGTGAGAAGAGGAGGAATAGTTCCTAGAATAATTATAACATTACCTTAAGATTTTGAGGGCTTGCTATATCCAGGCACCATAATTCTTAACTGTCTCATGAGGGAGGTACTGTTTTTAACTGCCAGATTTACAGAGTAACAACCAAGTCTCAGAGATATTAGATAATTTATCCTGTTGCTTAAGAGGGATATGATAGAATTGAGATTTGAGGTCAGGCAATGGGCATTACAGCACAGAATTTGTCTCCACTACACTAGACTCCTTTCCAGAAGACAGATGAGGGCAGTGGTAGGCAGAACATCTCATAAGTGTCCATTACACTCACAAACACCTGGTCCTGTATTAGGAAAAGAAGTTCAGTATTATTTAAAATACAATGATAAATTGCCCAGAGATCCGTCTAATCACTGAACACTTGTCCTAAACTATTAACGAACTTTGTATGCAGGTATTAAGTATATTTTTGACTTAAGAAGCCAAATACAAATATAGGTGTGTGGTTAGATATACATGTCTTACATAAACTAGCATCTCTTAAAATTTTAATGGAAACTTTAATATGCTAATAACAAAAAGGAAAGAAAAAATCAGTAGAGAGAGGGTGAAGACAGAGAATGCTTTTGGCCCTTTTGTTGGTCTTCAATGGGTTTTTCTTTTTTGCTTCATCTTCTGTAGATATTTAAAAAAAATCATATAGTTTACCTTCCAAGAACAAAATATGATCTTATTCAACTGGTTTTCAACCATGGGATTTTAAGATTCTTTACCAATTAATATCCCCACTTCTAATACTTTCTTTATCTTCTGCCACATAAAGCTTCTTGATATATTAAACTGACTTTTATCTTCTGTGCGTTTCTAGCTGTAGACCCACTACACAGGCTGTGGTCTAACCCAGAGCCCATTTCTCTACTCTCCTACTCTTTGCATTCTATCACTGATCATCTGCCTTCAAGATTTGACCTTAGACCCAAATCCATAAATCTTTGTTTACTAGTGTCCTGATGAGAGGTTAACACATTTCCTGAGAGTTGAGATGGTGGTGGGGATCAAATTGGAGCAGTGGGAATGGGATTGGAGCCAGGGAAAATGTGAAAATGTTGTCAAACAGTGGAAGTGAAGAATGCACTAGAGGAAATAAGAATAGGAGAGCGATTGAGGAGCACAGGGGCCAAGGACCAAGTAAAAGAGAAAAAAAATGCAGTGGGCTCAGTCATGGTTTCTGATTTTCTCCATTATAATAAAAATAAGATATAATAAAAATATAACAAGAAGGAGTCAAGGGACAAAGGATTTTAAGGTGCTATAGGCAATTTGGAAATAGCTGATCGTGGCTATAGAGCTTAGTAAGGAAGCAAATGAAGCCCTGAATGGGACGATGGAGAAATAGGATGTTGTATGGCCATATAAGAGATGGAAAATCAGGATATTGAAGTCAGAAGGCGGGCATTTCAAGTATGAGATGTTGGAAGTGGAACAAAATCATCTCCATATTACACCCCTGCCGGAATGGTGGGGAACCTTGTCTTTTAAAATAGGAGAAGGACTAGCTAAAAGTTATGATTTAGGCTGTTATATCACTTCCTAATATTCACTGATGTTCGTGTCTTTTTTCCTCACAGGGTTTGATGCAAAGAATTATCCCTAATTGTTTAAGCATTTGAGGTTCTATTACCAGGCTCACCATTCATTTCTGTCTCACACACGGAAAAAAATATACAGTGTAATAACTGTGTATTTTGAAGCTGAAATTCCAAGTTTAAATTTGTTTTTATACTAGAAGTGTTATCCTTGGCAATTTACATAAAAATTTTGGGCCTCAGTTTTTTCCTCTGTAAAAAAGATATAGGATTAGCTTCTTTCACAGAAAAGTTTTGAAGATAAAATAAAGTTTGTGAAAAGCATTTAGTATATTGTGAAAGATTATAATTGGCTTTATTTTAATGCCCTAAATTATCTTTAAAATTGGCTTAGTAGATTTAATGGTGAAGGTCATTGCAAAGTTGTTTTATTCATCTCTGCATCCTTCATGTCAAATGTACTGACTGAACCACGCTAAGTGGCAAATATTTTTTAAATGAATGAGTGGATTAATCAATGACACGAAGTTTACAACAAAACTATTTGATACAGAATTGAATATGGCCTTAAGGTAAGACCATCTTGGATCTAGTCCAATGGACTTCAGTAATTTTTAAAGTACCAAAAAAGATTTTGATTTTAAGATATACTGGTCTTTAGTCATGAATCTGTTAGCAGAATGTTAGTAGAATGTCTCATAACATTTGAGTGCTATGAAAAAGTTCGAAATTCTTACATTTAAGGCCCTGGAAATTGTTTACTTGTGTTTTATATAACTTCATCTAGCTTCTTTTCCTTCTAAGTGATCATTCATTATTAGGTTCCAATCTACTGACATCTCAATATCTGGGTGTTACTAAATTGACTGTAGCCTTTCTTAATTTTTCTGACTACTTCACTGTGTCATTTTCTGTGAGTTACTTTAGCTTTGCTATTAACTAAGAATTTCAGACTGTCAATGCAATTTTGCCCATTAAAGACAATAACCCCAGTAGGCTCTGAGGTACTATTTTTAGTTCTCTCATGAGATGACTCTCTATACATCTTTTGAATATATTGAATTATTCAAATTCATAGAATCATTTTTTGTCTAAAGGTCTTGATTTGTTGGGCTTCTTAAGATTTTTACAGTTAATTCTAACTGCAGAGCTTTTGCTTTTAGCAAAACGAAAATTTGGAGCAGAGTTGAAATATAGATGGTGGCACTCTAAACTCAGGTTATGCTATTTTTTAAATGGAAGAACTATGTGCAATTTTCCTGGAATGTTTTAATATTTAATACACAAGATCTATAATTTTTCATGGGTAATTGAAGCTGAAATTGAAACATTAAAAAATTAACCACAGCAAACTGAGTTTTCTAAATGAAAGATAATGTCTACTGGTGAGTAGAGCTTTCTGTTGATTAATGCAATGATTTAGGAGTGGAAGAGGGAGAGAGTCTCCTGCATCTTCATATATTTACAAATGGAGTGTTGCATTGTCTAAAATTTGTAGGAGCTGATTTTCAAACTGCAAGTTTATGAAATAAAGAAATTGAATTTGTATGATAAGCTAGTAAATGAACTACATGATTCTATTATAGCCAGATAACTTAAATATTATATTTTCCTTTATTATTGTGTTGAGGATGCTGTTTAGTGGTTAAAATCATGTACCTTAGAGCTAGCCTGTCTTGGTTCAAGTTCTAACTTGAAGTTAGTATGACTTGAACCCAGGCAGGCTAGCTCTAAGGTACATGATTTTATGGGAAGTAAAATCATGGGAAGTTGGCCAAATTCTTTAACTTCTCTGTGATTCAGTTTTTTAGTCTATACAATGGAGAAGGTAAGAGCATTAATCCATAAATTGGATTAATGACTTTACTTATAAATGAAAAGTACTTACAACAGTGTCTGGCACAAAATAAGAGCTAAAAATTGCTATTTATTGTTATTTTGTTTATGTGGCATCTGAATACATATTTGCAGGGCTGGTTTTCTCTGGGCCAATTAAGCTTTAAATCCTGTTCTGTAGATTGGAATGACCATGTTTCATTGACTCAATTTCATTGCTTGGTTAACCAAGAATACATTTTCTGTCGTTGATTTCATAATATTAATAAAACCAGATATGCAAGTAGATATTACCTTATGACTCACTTTTAAACTTTGTTTTGTAGCTATCATATTTCTTAGATATAGATACTACAGAAACCTATACTGCATTGTACTAGGGTTATAGCTAACAACACTAATAGAAGTATGTTTAAGTGTGCAAAGAAAATGAAAGTGTTTTGAAGCTGAAGATAGGTCAGTCAGATAAAGATGGTAGAAATACAGGAGTGCCAAAAGATGTTTAAACATGGTTAGGTTGTTTTAACAATGAAATATTAGTTGTGGTGAATATTTACTAAAATCAATGATTATGAGAGTTTAAACTCTTACAACAATGCCTGGCACATTATAACCACTCTGTACATTTTTGGTATTAACATGGCATGCTCTGGATTAAGTATTTTATGTGTATTATTTCATACAATATGACATTATGATGAAGTAAATTGTTTTCGCCTTTTACAAATGTGGACCCTGAGGCTTAAAAAGGTTAAATAACTTGCTCAAGACCCTACATGGATAAGTGGTGAAATAGGGATTTGAGTGCAGACCTAATTCTAAAACCCAGCCTTTTATCCATTATGCAATATTCCTTCTCAATACTATCTCACAGTTTAGGGGAAGTCCTATAGTCTGCCGTTAATTATGGATAGTATGGTAATGTACATGTAGAGGCTTCATGATAAATGATCATGTTGTAAATACTTTATTATGACTACTACAAATTACTTAGACTCAGTCTTCTGTTATTAATTTTTTTCATTCTTTTGAGGTATAATTGACAAATAAAAATTGTATGGATTAATAGTATACAATGCAATATTTTGATGTACTACGTAGACATTGTGAAAAAATTATCACAATCAGGCTAATAACATATCCATTAATGCGTAAGGTTTCCATTTTTTTGTCATGACAACATTTAATACCTATTTTCTTAGCAAATTTCAAGTAAATGTACTGGTTTTAAACTGTAGCCACCACACTATACTAATGTTCTTCAGAACTTATTGATCCTGCATAACTGAAATTTTTTGCTTTGACCAACATCTCCCAATTTACCTACTCCCCGCTCCCAGCAGTTCCTGATAACTACCATTCCACTCTTTACTTCTATGAGTTTGACTTTTTCAGATTCTGCATATAAGTGATATTATGCAGTATTTGTCTTTCTGTGCTTGGTTTATTTCACTTAGTATGATATCCTCCAGGTTTATCCATATTCCTTAAAACTAATTTAAGTCTCTTGTAGGCAGCATGTAATTGAATCTTGCTTTTAAAAAATCCATTGGATAATTTAGTCTATTTACATTTGAAGTAATCATTGCTAGGTAAAGACTTACTTATATCATTTTGTTTATTATTTTCTAATTTGTAATTTCTTTCTTCCTTTCTTCCTCTCTTGCCGTCTTTCTACATGGTTTGATAATTTTTTATGATGTTGTGCTTTGCTTTCTTTTTCTTTTTTGTGTATTCGACTATAGGCTTTTTCTTTGTGGTTACCATGAAGTTCACATAAAACATCTTATAATAGTCTATTTTAAATTGATGACAATTTATCTGACCATATTAAAAAAACTATATACTTTAGCTTCTCCACCTCACACATTTTATGTATTTGATGTCACAATTTACATATTTTGAATATTTTATATCCATTAACAAATTATTGGGCCAGGCATGGTGGCTCACACCTGTAATCCCAGCACTTTGGGATGCCAAGGTGGGTGGATCACGAGGTCAGGAGTTGAAGACTAGCCTGGCCAACATGGTGAAACCCCGTCTCTACTAAAAATACAAAAAATTAGCTGGGTGTGGTGGCATATGCCTGTAATTCCAGCTACTGAGGAGGCTGAGGTAGGAGAATTGCTTAAACCCAGGAGGTGGGAGGTTGCAGTGAGCTGAGATCGCACCATTGCTTTCCAGCCTGGGCAACGGAGCAAGACTCTGTCTTGAAAAAAAAAATTATTGTAGCTGTATTTATTTTTAGTACTTTATGTACCCCCATTAAAATATTAGAGTATTTTGAACTTAACTGTATTCTTATATTTACAGTGAGTTTTATATTTTCACATGCTTTCATGCTGTTAGTGTCTTCATTTAAACTTGAAGAAATCCCTTTAGCACTTCTCTTAAGGCAGTTCTAGTGGTGATGCCCTCCCACAGCTTTTGTTTGCTTGGGAAAGGATTTTTCTTCTTTCATTATTAAAGAACAGATTTGCTGGGTATAGTATTCTTGGTTGACGGATTTTTTTTTTTTTTTCCTAGCATTTTGAATATATCAGCCCATTATCTCTCTTTTTGCTGCACCCAGGAGCTGTAATCTCTCACTTGAATTTCTTAGCTCTTGTGATGATATGCTACGTGTGGATAGTTGTTTAATTTCATGTTTCTGCAAGAGGATGAGTGCTAGAAATTCCTATTCTGTCATCTTGCTCATATCACTCTCATTCTGCTCACTTATAAAATAGTTATAATAATATCTACCACATAGGATTATTATGAGTATTAATGAGGGAAAATGTATAAAACATCCAGCACATAACAAACCCTGTCTAAACATTTTACAAATATTATTTCCCTTTCCCTTTTCATTCTTGAGCTAGGCATTGGCCACTTATTATGTGAGCTGTAGATAAAATGTCTATTGGGCATGCTCTTCCAATTGGTAAATTATTGTTAATTCATTTTAGTAACATGGCAAGAGATTAACAGATAGATAAAATATACAGATGGTGTTATAGTCGTAGGATATCTAAATAAGAGACTTATTCAATAAAGACTACTCTAACTATAGTTATGAAAGGACTGCATCCAATTTGCCCTACCATTTTCTAGATGAGGAACCATTGTGGAACAGTAATTGATAAATCTCTAGGGGTTCCACGGCTTTGGTCACAGAGCCTTGGCCATTAGAGGCATATAATACATATTTATTTCTTCATTGATTCTAAGAAGAGGAAAGAAACAAGACATTGTGCATCTTGAATTTACGTAAAAAATAAATGTTTCAATTTTACTAATCAAATTATGGGAGGTCATTCATTTTTTATTTCTCCTGTAATTTTCTAGCACATTGATCTTTATTTAGACTAACCAGAACACTTAGATACAGACTAATCAAACTGTTCATCTGAGAATCTGGATGTACTTTATTTAATGTTAATTTTAAAATTTGAAATTAAATTACCAAAGACTGAATCTGAGTATGATGAAGAAATTTACTCCATTGGTAACAATTTGCTTGATTTCATCAATCTACTGAATACCTTAAAACTTTCCATGCAAGTGTTAAAATACAAGTAGGTAATTTAAAAAAGTTATCAGAGGAGTTCACTATTGACAATAAAGCTAAAACCATTTTGTCATTTTTTTTTTTAATTAATATTTTAAGTAGTAACAAAATTGAATTTGGTGACTTCACTGACTAATATAGGTTTTTATGGTATATAATGAAAAGACATTGCTTCCAATTTTTAAAATTTATGTAAAAATATTTTAAGAAAAATTTTCACAATTCGTTCCTTCAGAGATCTAAATTAGCCTTGTGACTATTTTTCTAAGTGTTAGAAAATTTGAATCTGAAAGTAGAAGCAAACAAAACTTGTTGCAAACTTTTCCTATGTGTTAGTAATTAATGTGTAGTTTTTTTGAACCACCTGGTTCCATGCTGACTCTTCAGTGCTTGTTCTGTTCTCAAAAATTAACATTGGATTGACTGAATAAGTACTGAGTACTTACTATATGTGAGTTTTGTTTCTATTTTTTTTTCATAAATCAAGTCATTTAAATTCACAGCAACACTGTAGGTATTTTACAGAGGAGAAAGCAATTGCAACTCACTTTAAGAATAGATAAACTTGGTGTTCAAGACCTTGAGATGTCAGCACCTGCATCCCTTTTTTCTTCTTGGGGTTTTGGGGGTGATTAACTGCTTGACATCTGTGAAGACAACTATTTCCTACTGACAAAATGGTTGACTGCTTAGAAAAAAAAACAGTTTGCTGCTGTGTTAAATTGGCCCGTCTCTTCCTTTATTTTATTCCTATGAATTGAGAGCCACTGTAGTGATGGAGCAGCAGGGATGGCAGAACATGGGGTCATGGCCTGCCTTGTCACTAATGGCCCTGCAACTTTACTCAGCCATCAACTCTTTCCTGTTGCTCTCCCAGGAAAGCAGCAGGCCCTGGAGTCTCACCCTGGGAGAAAGGTGCAGAATGAGGCTTCATGCTGAGGATGAAGATTAAGTTCTGAGTGGTGTTCATGCAGAGGGTTTAAATGGTGCCAATTTGGGATGGATTCACACTAGAAGTCTGCTAAATTCCACCTTCTCTTTCAATGAACACTGATGATTACCTCTGAGTGCACCCCAGAGGCTGCTTCCCTTATGTCAAATACATGTGACTCCATCAAATATATATGACTCCATCCATTGCTATCAGTTTTATTGTGGGCTGTTCACTCTGCCTCCCAAACCCTTCATCTCTCTGAGCCACTTGCACCACTTGTGCTTGTGGTCTCAGATTCATGCTGCAATGCTTTAAAAATGCGAGAGCAAATGAAAGTTTAAACCTGGTGGGTAGGGAAAATCACTTAAACATCTTTTGACTTAAAAGGTACTATAACAACTTAAGTCATTATTATTCTCAAGGCCTAAAACAACCTCAATGCCACCACGCTGGGTAAATGGCGTTCAAGTTCCCAGCATGGCTTTGCTGCCGTCATTCAGTGCCACAGCCATGTGAAAAAACACCATAGATGGATGAGCTCTGTGGTGCAGTATTTCAGCCTTGCTTGCTTGATAATTGTCAGGCAGAGCTTTCCTCACTCCATAAATAGAAAGCTGTTTATTTAAATTTTCTATAAAAAAGAGAACTCTGGGATTACCCATTGTTTCAAATCTCCCCCTGGCAAGTGAGAAACAAATGGAATCCAAATTAAGTTTTATATTATCATCACTGGAATTTGTGCAATTCTGTGTGAAAATGTTGGAAACTGATCCCCATGGATGTTTTTGGCTCTAACTGTGTTGTAAAGGAAATAGTCAATTATTTTGTCATTAAATACGGTGTTAGATTTTTGTGCCATTTACTCCCAGAAGGTAGAGAAGCAGCAGAAACGTAGTAGAGGCTCCTGGGAGATGAATATAAGGACACAGAACTCTTGCTCTCTTCATTTATTCCATTTACAGCAATAGATTCCTCACAGACCCTTACGGTGGGAATGAAACTGGAGCTATGTTAAGAGATAAATAGTGTTTTTATGAGGAAAGGTCAAGGAATATCAAGAAGAAAAAAATCAGAAATTAATTTTTTTATTGTATGAATCATTTTTTTAAAGAGAATTTAAGCCTGAAAAAAATGCAACAGGTGAATTATATAGAAATGGCATTTATTCATTTATTCAATGAGCATTTATTCCCACTGTGTGTCGGGCACTAGTTTTGATTAGAAGATTCAATCTTTGACCTTAAGGAATACTCCCTCTGACTAGATGGACTTTAAATGAATAGCAAACAATTAGCACCCTGCATCTCTCCAGCTCCCCACCCCACCTCAGGCAAGACTAAAACTAAATAAATAGAATCAGGTCTTAAGAAGCCTTAACTTCTCTACCTGAAAGTTTTCACCTCTTTGTCCTCCTGTAACCTAAACCACATAGGTATTGACTTAAAATGTGCTATACATGTTCCATTTCAAAACGATGCAACAGAGGCTTATTGCTCTGAGTGACTTGTCTCAAGAACCCCTTCAGTCCTTCACTTCAAGAACTCCTCAATACTGCTGTTAGCTGAAAAGGTGAACATTTCTTTTTTTTTCTTTCATTTTATTTTAGGGTAGGACTCTAGAATCTGCTTTTTAAACTTCTGCTGTATTTATTTTATTTTATTTATTTTATTATACTTTAACTTCTAGATACATGTGCAGAACGTGCAGGTTTGTTACATAGGTATGCATGTGCCATGGTGGTTTGCTGCACCCATCAACCTGTCATCTACATTAGGTATTTCTTCTAATGCTACCCCTCCCCTAGCTCCCCCACCCCCAAACAGGCCCCGGTGTGTGATGTTCCCCTCCCTGTGTCCATGTGTTCTCATTGCTCAACTCCCACTTAAGAGTGAGAACATGCGGTGTTTGGTTTTCTGTTCCTGTGATCTTTGACAAACCTAACACAAACAAACAATGGGGAAAGGATTCCCTATTTAATAAATGGTGTTGGGAAAACTGGCTAGCCAGATGCAGAAAACTGAAACTGGACCCCTTCCTTACACCTTATACAAAAATTAACTCAAGATGGATTAAAGACTTAAATGTAAGACCTAAAACTATACAAACCATAGAAGAAGACCTAGGCAATTCCATTCAGGACATAGGCATGGGCAAAGACTTCATGACTAAAACACCAAAAGCAATGGAAACAAAAGCCAAAATTGACAAATGGGATCTAATTAAACTAAAGAGCTTCTGCAAGCAAAAGAAACTACCATCAGAGGGAACAGGCAACCTACAGAATGGGAGAAAATTTTTGCAATCTATCCATCTGACAGAGGGACAATATCCAGAATCTACAAGAAACTTAAACAAATTTACAAGAAAAAACAACCCCATCAAAAAGTGGGCAAAGGATATAAATAGACACTTCTCAAAAGAAGACATTTATGCGGCCAAAAAACATGAAAATAAGCTCATCATTACTGGCCATTAGAGAAATGCAAATCAAAACCACAATGAGATACCATCTCACGCCAGTCAGATTAGTGATGATTAAAAAGTCAGGAAACAACAGATGCTGGAGAGGATGTGGAAAAATAGGAATGCTTTTACACTGTTGGTGGGAGCGTAAATTAGTTCAACCATTGTGGAAGACAGTGTGGCAATTCCTCAAGGATCTAGAACCAGGAATACCATTTGACCCAGCAATCCCATTACTGGGTATATACCCAAAGGAATATAAATCGTTCTACTATAAAGACACATGCACATGTATGTTTATTGCAGCACTGTTCACAATAGCAAAGACTTGGAACCAACCCAAATGCCCATCAATGATAGACTGGATAAAGAAAATGTGACACATATACACCATGGAATACTATGCAGACATAAACAAGGATGAGCTCATGTCTTTTGCAGGGACACGGATGAAGCTGGAAACCATCATTCTCAACAAAAGGTGTACATTTCTATTTGTGGCTAGGCTTCGACCATGTTCTACCAAATAATGCTGGGTTTTGATATCTTAAAAACTTTGGTTGACTCTCCTACTTTGTTTTGCTTGGCTCATATTTCTAAAAAAAATATGACTTTATCACACCACCCCCTCCTTCCTGTTTTTACTTTCATCAGGTTATGTTAGCATCAGCAATGCAGTTGGCTGATAGCAACAGAAAATCTACCAGTGGCTTAAAGATATGGGGTTTGTTTATTTTACACAATAAGAAGTTCTGGGGTAGGTTGCTTATGGCTAGTATGATACGTCAGTGATGCCATCAAGTACTAAGCTTTTTCCATATTTTGCTCTGTCATCCCTTCTGTGTATGTTTTTGTCCTCCAGCTTGTTGCCTCATGGTTACAAGGTAGATACTGCACCTCCAGGCCAAACGTCTGCATTCCAGTCAGAAAGTTGAGGAAGGAGAAAGAAGTTAAGGGCTATGTCAACTGAATTTATCCCCTCATTTCTATTTTTTAAAATCGGGAGATAGATTCTAGCTGTCCTAGAAGTCCCACCTAACAAACTGAAGTTTATATGTTGTTGGTCAGAACTGTGTTACATGGTCAATAAGTCAGGCTGGGACATCTGGGGATTGTGGGAGATGTTGGGTTGCCAACCAGTGGAGAAATGGCTATATTGTGCTCTTAAATTCATTTGCAGTATTCAAAGTTTCAGGGGCAGCCTGTAGGGCAAATCTAAAAAAAGGTTAGAGAGGGCAAATTTGAATTAGTTTAATATTTGGCCTAAAATAATGTTAGATATTTTCCCATCAAAATGGTATTTTCTCATCTGATAAAATAAGTAATTTCCAAAAAGCATTAATACTTTTTTTGGGGGAAAACTTATTGGGACTTATCTTAGTCAGTTCAGGCTGCTATAACAGAATACTGTAGACTAGATGGCTTTGGTCCCTTCATCTTTTTTAAACAATTTATTTATTTTTTATTAATCTTTCATTTTACTTTAAGTTTTGGGATACATGTGCAGAATGTGCAGGTTTGTTACATAGGTATACACGGGCCATGGTGGTTTGCTGCACCTATCAACCCATCATCTAGGTTTTAAGCCCTGCGTGCATTAGGTGTTTGTCCTAATGATCTCCCTCCCTTTGCCCCCCACCCCCCAACAGGTCCTGGTGTGTGATGTTTCCCTCCTTGTGTCCACGTGTTCTTATTGTTCAACTCCCACTTATGAATGAGAACATGGGGTGTTTGGTTTTCTGTTCCTGTGTTAGTTTGCTGAGAATGATGGCTTCCAGCCTCATCCATGTCCCTGCAAAGAACATGATCTCATTCTTTTTTATGACTGCATAGTATTCCATGGTGTATAAGTGCCTTAAAAAAGAGGGACTCCTCCCTAATTCATTTTATGAGTCCAGCATCATCCCAATACCAAAACCCGGCAGAGACACAACAAAAAAAGAAAACTTCAGGCCAATATCTCTCATGAACATCCATGCGAAAATCTTCAATAAAATACTGGCAAACTGAATTCAGCAGCATATCAAAAAGGTTATACACCACGATCAAGTTGGCTTCATCCCTGGGATGCAAGGCTGGTTCAACATACACAAATCAATAAACGTAATCCATCATATAATCAGAACCAATGACAAAAACCGCATGTTTATCTCAATAGATGCAGAAAAGGCCTTCGATAAAATTCAACCTTTATCTCTTTATAAAGGCACGAATCCCATCACTGGGACAACATCCTCATGACCTCATCTAAACCTACTTACTTCCCAAAGGCCACACTTCCCAATACAATCCCACTGGGGTTTAATGCACCTATACATGAAATTTTGGGAGACACAAACAGGCAGCCCATAACAGAACTTTTTTTTAAAAAAAAAATAGCAAGTGCTCTTGAAATTAAAAGAACATAAGGAAACATTCTCCAAGCTCCATCACAGATTCCCATAGGGACCAACTAAAAATAATGGAAGATGAATGTGAGGCAAGTGAGCTTAAAAAAAATCTTGAGCACCAATTCCTGTTAGATATGCCTCAATTTCTTTAAGGCTCTAAGGGTTTGGGCTGTTGTAATTTTTTAGCATATAATTTTCATAGTGCTATCAATTATGTCTATATGCTTCTCATAAACAAAAAATATACATTTGCTGATGAAAGAAGCTGCTAATTTCTTCAAAATAAGACAGGAATCTCAACAATTTCCTTTTAACTGTTAAGCAACAATAAATCAACAAGGCTATCTAAATTCTATTTTTTTCATTATGCCAGATGCCTTAGGTATGGAAGTATTTTCTCAAAACTCAATTTGTCCCATTAAGTTTACAAATGGAAGATTTTTATAATGTGCATAGTATTTTTCTCTTCTCTGGTGTCTCAGTTTGCCTTTCTTTGGACCAAGAAAGGTGGTGTTTAAGACTCACAGAGATTACATTTGAGAGTGACATCTTCTTGGGCACTTCAATCCATCACATCAGAGAACCCAATTACCTTAGTAATCATTGACTAACTACTGATAAGAAAATCTCCAAAATGTTGTCCTTCCAAGCCAAAGTCAAAGTACAAATAAAGCTTCCAACTAACCAAAGCACCCTACAGTTTCAGTCACCATTTGGAAAGAGATCCTTTAAAAGTCTGCTGCTCTGTTTCACTTGTTTTCAACAGAAAGACCAATACGGGCCAACAATCACTCGTTCACTGTGACAAGTTTCTAGTGCTTATAATGACTGCCACATATTGCTGTGCTTGCATATTGTATTTCACCCACGGTCTCCCAGAAGAGGAATTCAGAGAGTCAATCAGGTAGAGTGAGATAATTGAGATTTCTCTTCATCTAGAATAAAATAAATTCTGGGTGTCTAGGCAGAGAAGGTAGAGCAAGTCTTTCTTAGAAGACATGTATACCTACAGCCAGAAAAATGGGAATAATAGTACTGACCTCTTTTTGTGGAGATTAAACAATCTAACCTATCTAAAGCACACAACACAGATGGCTACAGTGTAATAATACTACTATCATTATTACATGGAGACCCAAAATAAAGGAGGTCAACTTTCCTCTGGTGAGGAAGGTTTCATGGAGTAGAAGACATTTGACCTGGGTCATGAAAAAGAAACAGAGGTTGTCAAAGAGGACCACAGGGAGAGGAAGAGTCCTGGAAGACAGGGAAGCATGTGCAGAGGCCCAGTAGTTCAGTATGGCTGATGCTAAGTCTGTGTCTGGGGTGTGGGAAAGAGAGAAATTGAAAATGAGATTAGGAGGTGGATTAAGATGGCTGAAAATGAGGTTGCGGTGTGGACCTATGTAGTGAGCCTCACAGCATGCAAAGGAGTTTGGACCTTAAAATCCTGTACATAAAGATGAAGCTATGAGTCCATCTAAATAGAAACCACATGATCCAAATTGTATTTCTGAAAGCTCACTATGGAACCATTAAAAAAAATGAATTGGAATGGTGTGAGTCTGGAAGAAACCTTAAACCAACATTTATTCATTACTTATATAAGTTCTAGGCACTAGAAAAACATGTGTAAGAAATTATCTTCCATTTTAAAGATCTGGAATCTATCTGAGGAGGTATAATATAATGTGTAAATATAGCACAGTTTGATAAGTGTTTTCCTGTAGTTTGACCAGAGTACATAAGGACACCAGGGAAGGGACAATTAATTCTGCTAGGAAGGTGAGAGTGGGTGTGGGGTCAGGGAGAATTTCCAGGGGAAGTGGCATATTAGCTCCATAATCACATCACATGTTCATGGACTAGTACATGTCAAGAGTGGTATGAGATAGTGTGTGATGGAAGAAGAACACGTAAAAAGAAAAATTGAAAGTTTGAATGCCATATGAATTAACATTGGTCCTTAGTAGGGAGTAGGGAACTATCAAAGATTTCTATAATATGAGAAAAACATTATAGATATGAAGAAAATCTTGGGCTTTTGAGACCGATAGTCTTGGGTTCAAATCCCCATGTAGTCATTTGCAAAGTATGTGACTCTTGCAAGTCTTGAATCCTTTCTAAGCCTTAGCTTCCTTATGGGGATTATGGGGATGATAATAGGACCTACTCTGTCTTACAGAGTTTAGTGAGGATTAAATGAATAAACACGTGGAAAGTACTTGGAATGATGCCTGGGAGATACTTAATGCTAAATAAATAGTTGCTAAATAAATAAAGAATGCTAAAAAAAATAGCTTTTTTTTTTTTTTTTTTTGTCTGGATTGTTAAAACAGACGGTGAGGCCATGACTAGAGATACAAAACTGGAGAAACTATAAAATGAATTAGGTTTTGGACATATTACATATAAACTGCATGGAGACAGCCCGATGGAGGGATCCAGGAGGTGGAGACCAAGGGGCAGATGGAAACACAGATCTAGAGCTGAGTAGAGAGATCTGGGCTGAAATACACATTTTGAAATGATATAAACAGATCAGGGATTGACAAACATTTTCTGTAAAGTGCCGGATAGTAAATACGTTAGGCTTTGGGGACAACATAGTATCTGTCTCAACTACTTAACTGCTATCTTAATGCCATAGCAGTCATAGACAAAACCTAAATGCTTGGGTGTGGCTGTGTTCCAATAAAACTTTATTTATAAAAACAGGCTGTTGGCTAGATTGGTCCATGGGTTGTAGATGGCTAACCCCTGTTACGGATGGTAATGATAAGAGAGGATGAGCTTGTACAGGGATAGAAATTAAAATGAATTGGAGAAGGCTGAGACTGGAGCATGGGGGAACATTCAGAGTGGATGTGCAGAGAAGGCAAATTAAGTCATGGTTGAGTATGGGCTATCTTGGTTATAGGCCTTGTTAGTGTTTTCCTGATAGCACTAGGATTTGCTGGAGAAGACACTGAAACTAAAAATTCATGCCTTATTCCATTAATCTTAAGGGAACGTCCGTCAAGAGATGGCAAAGAAAGTATAAGTGACGTTAGTATTTTAACAAGGGAGCCAGCATGCACACTTTATAAGATTTAACCTCTCATGTCCTGAACAAACTTTCTTTTCTTATTCCTCAGCTTTTGGTCTTACATCTCATATTTCTTCCTCCTCCCTCCTCTTCCAAGCTTGCGTCTTCTGCTCTCTTGCTCCCCGCCTTCATGTGCCCACCACAATACCAGGCAGGCAAGATGATAATCATCGAGCCAGCTATTATGAGCAGTATAAACAAATGACAAATCTCTGGGCGCAGGAAAGGTAACAAGAGGCTGATCAGTAGTTCTAGTTATCTTTCCTTCATGTTTATTGCAGTCTGGTGCAGTTATTTCTAAGGGCCTGACATTGATCGACAGCTTCTATTAAGGCCTATCCAGGGCAGCTGGATTGAACAGATACATTAAATAAAGCAGTTATTGCTTTTCATTGCCTTTCCGTAAAATATCACTGCTAAATAGCTTCTGCCATCAGATGCAGTTAGGTACATGGTTTTAATTTGAGGGACTGCTTTATAACACTGCACAATTGACACTGGCCTTTGTTTCCCCTACAATAATGATTGTGTACATCCTGGAGAATTGATGGGCTGTCCTTTGAGGTGTAGTTGGGAGGAGGCGAGGAGGAGGGGGCTCTGGCTTTGTTGTTCTCCCTCTCTTTTTATACATGCCAGGTTTGTCACTTGTTTGCAGCACTGGCAGGAACAATGTCAAGCGAGGGCCCTTATCTCAGGATGTTGTAATGTAGGGACCGTAAGCCTTTGCCTGGAAACGAGATAAGCGCAACCTTACAAGCATGGAGGAAGACAGGGGATGGGGGAGTGGTGAGTGCATGATTGAGACAACAATGGAAAGCTGTCAGGTTCCTGTTACAGCTCTTTCTGGTGCTACAGAAATATATGCATGTGGAATGGTGTATAACAAGCATGAAAATAAAAGTCTGGAATGTTCATCTAATAATGATGTATTTGGAGCAGGATTATGCTGCCCAGTGATATTCTTGTTTTATCTCTGGGCTAAACGCTGGGGCAGCTGTGTGCTTTGGCACAGTCTTCTGTCCCTCCTTTTGTGTGCTGCATATTAATCCTTTATTGAAGTAATTAAATGTGTGCTTAATGGCAATGAGCTGGCAGAATGAACGTACAATTGAATTAGCAGTTATGATTGGGAGCATGCTACAAGATGAACTAAATGCAATTACTGTAGGCATTTCTTTCTCCAAGTCGAATCTGGCTACATGACATGACTTAATTAGAGCTTGTTAGATACACTTACTCCCTGATCCTCTAGTGTGCTGCCTGGATTTTAGTTAGCGCTCCCACCAACCCCCATATTTGCCCCTTGCCCCACCTAGACTCCGACTCTGCTGAGCAGAGACTCCTGATTTCAGCTCTCCTGCCATGAAGATAAAGTTTGGCTTTTTGTAGACAAAACAGGAGCCAATAGCGACATCTTCAGCAGGATTTTCCCTCTGTAGAATCTCTGGTGATCACTGGTCCAGCTGTTTGTCCAGATGAGTGATAGCCAGAGCCATTGCAGAACCTAGAATGCTTTGTAAACCCAGGAAGGCAGGTGCCCTGATATCAACAACAGAGCTTGACTTTTCAACAGTGAATGAACTTTTTAGCTTTCAGTCACATAAGAGACTTCTGGGTGGAGGATTACCTTTTATTTCAGAGGCCTCTAGGTGAGGAGACCTGAACAGACTGTTAAACTCTTGAAGGGAATACCTAGGCAAGCACCAAATGTTTGTAAAACATTGCTCCATGGAGAGCTCTAAGTAAGAAGACATGACTAATATGTTGTACCATCGTTACTTAAAGCTTTTGTAGCTGCTCCTAAATATGAGTTAAATTAATGGCTCTTAATTCTGGCTGCACATGAGAATTCCCTGGAGTACTTTAAAAATACTGGTGGCCAAGCCCCACCCCCAGAGATTTAATTGTTTAGGGTGGGTCAAGATCTTGCTAGTTTATAAAAGCTCCCAGGTGATTCTAATTATACCAAAGACTGAGCTGCACTAACTTAGCTGGAATAACTTTAACAAATTTTTAAACTTGGTTTCCCACCTTTTATTTTTGCAGTGCTTCTTGGCACTCTGCAATATTTTTTTGGAGGGGTGGAGAACTTGACTCACAGGGACATGAGTAATGGTGGCTGTCAGCAGATCATAATGGGGTAATAGATAGTGGTTACCCTAATCTGATATACAAAGCTATGGCTTCTTCTCATTCCTATGTTGATCCTGGGACTACTTTGGAAATGCCATGCTAGGATTTATAATTCCATCAATTACTGACCTCCCAGATCTGTCCAACAAGCAAGGGCTCTCATTAGTCATGCCCCCCTGTTTTGCTTAGAGTTATTTACCAAGAGGCCAATCAATATTCTATGAGCAGACAGTTGAGATGAGAAGGCCTCATCAATCCATTCCATTTTCTTTTTTCAAAATGGTAGTTGGAAGCAGGAGGGACAACTCACTACAAAATAGAGGGCACAATCCATTGTCACTTTTGAAAACTTAAAATGTACATTTTGTTTTATTTTTATTTGAGCACAATAAGTCAGGACTTCTGGTCAGTGGGACCTCCTGGGTCTATTTTACAGCCTTCATTCTCTTTCTCAGGGCCATAAATGAAACCCTTTCAGCCCTAATGACCACAATGACTTTCCTCGATCATGTTATTGCTACTTTGGCACATTTATTGCTTTCACATGCACTAATGGATGAGTTTGGATATGTTAACAATTTATATATCATTTGATCCTAAAAAAGAAGCCCTACCAAACTAACTTAGCCCCCACGATTGAGTAGCTTTTAAGGAGTATAAATGAATTTAATGCTTTAGAAAGAGCTTCTGTAAATTATGAACATGACACCTATTACATTAAGCTGCATTAAGCATTAATACATCTTCATTACTGGCAGGTTGCCCAAACCTCCAAGGTTGAAAAAGCTGCCTGAAAATGTTCAATGTGACAGTCACCTAGGCTGAGATTGATGGTTCCTTTTTTAGGGGTGTGAGGCATGCCTATTGACTAGGTCCGTCTTCCGCTTCCAGACAAAGAAATGGAAGTGGTGTCAACTAGAGTTCTTCAAAGGCTGAGTTTTAATGGCTAGGCCAGAACTTCTGCATCCTCAGCATGCTGCTCAGTTACCATTACAGGAGGAGGCCCCTGAGTAGGGAGATGTAAGGTGTTCCATCCTTTTAAATTAAAAGCTCAGGAGTAGGGACATACTGTTTCTTTCTGGGAGAGTTATATTAATTTCTGTTATAATTTATGGTATAAAATTTTAAAAAATATGTATTGATGGGTTGGGAGCGGTGGCTCACGTCTGTAATCCCAGCACTTTGGGAGGCTGAGGCAGGCGGATCACGAGGTCAGGAGATCAAGACCAGCCTGGCTAACACGGGGAAACCCCGTCTCTACTAAAAATACAAAAACAAAAAATGACCTGGGCATGGTGGCAGGCGCCTGTAGTCCCAGCTACTCAGGAGGCTGAGGCAGGAGAATGGCATGAACCTGGGAGGCAGAGCTTGCAGTGAGCTGAGATTGTGCCACTGCACTCCAGCCTGGGAGACAGAGTAAGACTCCATCTCAAAAAAAAAAAAGGATTGATAATAATAACTATCATTCTTTGAATATTTGCTATGTGCCAGCACTGCTAAACTCTTTGTATATTTTATGTCATTTAATCTCTTTAATGGCTCTGTGAGTTAGGTATATTATTTATTGCCCATGTGTACTGTATTAGTTTCCTAAGTCTGCTGTAACAAAATATCATGAACCAGATGGTTTAAAACAACAGAAATTCATTCTCCCACAGTTCTGGATGCTATAAGTCTAAAGGCAAGTTGTTGGCAAGGCCCTCTCCGAAGGCTCTGGGGGAGAATCTGTTCTATGCCTTTCTTTGAGCTCTGGTGTTGCAGAGCTCTGCCTCTGTCCTCACATGTCATTCTCCCTGTGTCTGTGTCTCTTCTTATGAGGACACAAATCATACTGGATTAGAGCCCCATACTACTCCAGAATGACCTCATTTTTGCCTTAACTAATTACATCTGCAAAGACTCTACTTCCAAATAAGGTCACATTTTGGGGAGGAAGGTAGAGAAAGGAGGGGGTTGGTGGTGGGGAGAGAAACAGAGAGAAAGGAGAAAAAGAGAGAGAGGGAGTAGTGCCTTGAAAAAAATATTAAATAGACTCTACTTTGGTCAATTTTGAATGAAAGGACTTTATTTTAATATGATATAAAATTCATTGGTGTTATGACACCTAAAGAATTGTGACACTTGCACATTCTATGTAACTAAAAGGTGGGTTACATTTGGAATGGCTAGGGCGTTACTAAATGAGAAAAGGATCTTAAACTTTCAAAGATTCTATTGACTTAGCTCTATTCATAGTAGTTTTGATGATGTCACAGGTCAATACTATAACTAAACACAGACCTTAACATGTGCCTTGAAAATTTCAGGAGAAGGCTAGCTAGTTTGAACCTGTGTGTGAGGTCCATGAGCCAAGAAATACTTTCTTTTAACAAGGATGAAAATTCCCAACTAAAGTTGGTTGGGCAGAGGCTAGTGTATTTGACAAACATTTATTCAGCATCTTTCCCATTGATGTCCAAGAGGACAGGCTCCCAGAGTAACAAGAAGAGACAGAGAAAAACTAATAAAAGCTTACAGGGGGACTGATAGAAGAATGTGCAGAGTATAGTAAGGTCACAAAGAAGGAAATCGCTATGGAGCTGGACTGGACTGCCTTGACAGCCTGAGAGCAAATCTTGGTTCTACCAGTTCCTGATTACCAGTTTTTAGGTAAATTATATGAACTTTATATAATTTATGCATTAATTTGTTAATGCATAGATGTGACAATATTATTACTTCATAGTGTTATTTTGAATATTAAATGGGAAATCACTAATGCATTAATAAGGACCTTTTTGGTCATTAGTGACAAACGCATTCCGATTAGTTAAAGCATAAAAGGGAATTAATTGGCTTAAGTAATTTGGATGTCCACAGGTACATTCGGCTTTAGCCACAGATGCATCTTGGCAGTGATGCTGCCAAGATATTGTCTTCATCTTTTGGCTGACTTCTTTATTAGACTTCACTCTCAGGCAGTCTTTACCAGGGTAGTGACAAAAATGCCTAATAGCAACTCCAGACTTTAACCCTAACAGTGGGAAGCAAATACTGCTCTACCAATAGTTCCTGTAGAAGTCCTAGGTAGAAATGTCATTGAACAGACTTCGAAAATGTTGCCATCCTTCACAAGGGTTGGGAAGGGAGATGGGACCAATCACTGAGATTGAGGAAGCAGGGATTGATACTGGCAAGGAGGAAAACACATCTACCACATTGACATGTAGAGCTCATGGCTCTTATTTTGGCTTCTGGGAATGTTGTGTATTATCTATCATTATCTATTACTGTTTTTTTAAACCAGCCCTACTAGGTGTTAATCTTGTCCCTAAGTAAAACTGGGCTTCCAAATATAAAGGTAGTTATCAACAGAATGTGCTGCATAGCTGGATTTGAAATAGAAAAAGGAAAAGAACCATTTAAAAAGCTTCAAGTGTCTATTTTGTAAGCAGAATCCAAAGAAGCAAAATTTTTATCCACATATCAGCTATTTTAATGTCCATAAAATATAGAGAATAAAAAAGGAATTCTTGAATCATGTTTCAATATAGTCACGCTTTTCTCTTCTTAAACAAGTTGATTTTTTTCCATTAAAGATGGAATAATAATATCTAGCAGTTATAGAGTGCTTATTATGTGCTAGGAACTGTTCTAACTAGTTTATTTATATTAATTCACTTAATCCTATGAGATTGATTCTATTGTTACTGTCCTTTTACAGAGTGATACATTTGAATCACAGAGAAGTTAAGAAATTTGCCCAATTTCATGCAACTAGTAAGTGTAGAACTACAATTCAAATACAGGTAGTCCAGGCCAGGTGTGGTGGCTCAGGCCTATAATCCCAGCACTTTAGGAGGCCGAGGCGGGCGGATCACGAGGTCAGGAGATCGAGACCATCCTGGCTAACACGGTGAAACCCCGACTCTACTAAAAATACAAAAATATTAGCCGGGCGTGGTGGCGGGCGCTTGTAGTCCCAGCTACTTGGGAGGCTGAGGCAGGAGAATGGCGTGAACCTGGAAGGCGGAGCTTGCAGTGAGCCGAGATCACGCCACTGCACTCGAGCCTGGGCAACAGAGACAGACTCCGTCTCAAAACAAACAAATAAACAAACAAAAACACCCCAAATCCAAGTAGTCTAGCCTTTTACCAGTGTAATATATACGCTCATTTCAGAAAGTGTAAAAAATATACAATAGCAAAAAGAAATCCCTCATTATCCTATTGATGAAATATAATTACTAATGGGTTAGTGTATTTCTATCTACTTTTTAAAAATTCCTGGATTATGTTTTTTGCCTTGTTGGAATTGAACTGTATGATATTGAATATTATTATATTGCCTTTAATTTCCTTTACATTTCATAAGTATTTTCCCTCATCAGATAATTATCTCAAATAGTGTTTTTAATGTCTGTTTAATAGCATGTAGGTATGCATCAATTAATATACTATTTTTATTGGATTTCAGATTATTTCTAATTTTTTACCCTAAAAACAACTCTGCTTGACTTTTTCTTTTATAAGTTAGTATTAGTTAACTTCTTTTAACAAGCAGATATTAGTTTTATGATTATTATTATGAATGGAAATATATGCTGTAAAAGCAAAAACAAAAAGCTTCTGTAGTGAGTTCATAGATTTTGATATCAGACAGATATGGCTTGAATCTGACTCTTACAACTCAACCAAATGTATGCCCTTGGATAAGTTATTTAATGTTTTTAAGTGTCAACTTTTTGATTCATAAAATACACAAGTAAGATAATACATGAATTCCTAGAGCATTGTGAGTCAATAAACAATTAAAATTCTGTTCATAGATTTTTTTTGATGGAATTTATGTAAAAATATTAATTCTTTTCTGGTTCTAGAAAATTTATAAAATATAAAAAATATGACAAAGAAAATAATATTTTCTATAATATTGCCACTAAACAGTTAATCGATGTAAATGTTTTCTTATGTTTCCTCCCAGCCCCTTTTCTATGTATATGTAGATCTGTTTCAAGTGTATAAATACGTGTGTCCCTATGTGTATATATATAGTAAATAAAATAGAAATTAAACTATATGTGTATTTGAATTTCTACTTGTTTCATTTAACTTTATAATGTATTATATTCCTGTATTTTAAAATATTCTTAGACTTTTAATGGCTAGTTAGTATGCCATCATCTTTGGAATATGCTGTAATAATAAATTATTCATTTATTTTGGACTTTTAGTTTATTCCCACTATTTTTTTAATAATGCAGTGAAGAATTTCCATTTATATAAACTAGTTATCTTCATATGTCCTGGTCTTTTAGTTTCTGAGTTTAGATGTTACCTTCTCAAAGAGACTTCTTTTACCTATCAAATGCTGTTGAGAGTCCCTGCCAGCTGTATTCTAGCACATTACTCATTTTGTATTCTTCATAGCATTCATTACAACCTAAAATTATCTTACTCATTTATTACTCTTACCTACTCTTTATTATCATCATCCTTGCCTTCCTGGGAATAGGAACTCTAGCTGTACAGTGATCTGATGCCTACAATGGTGCTGGGAATGCCATTGAGGTTAATGATTATATGCACAGGCTCTGGAGCTGGTCAACCTGGGTTTAAATCCTGCTCAACAATTTACTTGAGTATGTTACTCCACCTCCTTTAGCCTCCATTTTATTGCCCATAACATAAAGATAATCATAGTACCTACCTTATAGAGTAGCTGTGAGAATTAAATGAATTAGTACAAGTAAAAAATTTAGAATAGAAGCTAACACACGATTGAAACAAAAACATATATAGCACTTCATAATATGTGCCAGGCCCTGTTGTAAGCACTTTATAAATGACAACTCATTTAATCCTCACAACCAAATTATCATTGTTTCCATTTTCACATGAGAAAACTGAGACATAGTTGGGTTAAGTGACTTCCCCCGGGATCGAGTTAGTGAGTGGCAGAGCCAAGATTTAAAAATACCTCAGCAATCTGGCTTCAGAGTCCATGCTCTTAATTACGGTGTTATGTTGCCCAAGGCACTTGGTAAGTGTTAGTTATTATTATTAGACTAAGTACTCAATACATTAGATAAATGAATGAAATAAAATATCTCTGATTAATTTCTTAGGATTTAGTTCCAGAACGGAAATTATTAAACACTTGGTTAGAAAGAAATGGTGAGGAATAGTTTTAAAGCTGCTAATATATGTTTCCAAAAAGATGCTGGAGGTCAGGAAACATGTTAAGACATTTGACGTCACAATGCCAAAGCACATGTGATACACCATAGGATACTTGGTAAATGTTTCACAAATGTGTAAGTAACCCTTCTAAAAGGGCTATATCAGCATATACTATCACACAAAATATGGAAATATGTTCATTTCACCAGGTCCTTTTTGAAAATGAGTACCATAATTTTATTATCTTTTTCAGTTTGATAGGCAAAAAAAAGTTTCTCATTTTTCCCATTCTCATCTTTATTAATCTCTGAGTTCCTTAATTCAACAAATATTAATTGTATGTCTACTGCACTATGTTTCAGACAAATATTGTAAACATATTATTTAACAAAATCCCTGAACAAGACTCATATACTTGCCTCGTGGGTTTGTGGTGATGATTAAAGAATACAGATAAATATCTTAGAAACATGCACTACCCGAGCCGAGATCCCGCCACTGTACTCCAGCCTGGGCAGCAGGGTGAGATCCCGTCTCAAAAAAAAAAAACCAAAAGCACTACAGTAGGGAAAAGAGGGGATAGGGAGAGGTTTATTAAACAATACAAAATTACAGTTAGAAAAAAATAAGTTCTAGTGTTCTATAGCACTGTAGGATGCCTATAGTTAATAATAATATGTAGTTTCAAATAGCTAGACGGAGGGTACTGAATGTTGTCAACACAAAGAAACGATAAATGTTTGAGATGATGATATGCTAATTACTCTCATCTGATTAGTATACATTATATGTATCGCAGCATCACTCTGTACCCCATAAATATGTACAATTGTTATGCATCAACATAAAAAACTAAAAAATAGGACAACAAATTGAGTTTAGTGTATACCACTCAAATGTTGGGTGCACTAAAATCTCACAAATCATGACTAAAGAACTTACTCATGTAACCAAATGCCACCTGTTCCCCAAAAACCTATGGGAAATTAAAAAAATAATTAAAAAAACCCACTACAGATAGATTGGGACAGGTAGATGACAGGTAGGTAAAATTGTATAAAGGTGACTGCCCTGGGCAGTGTTGCCATGTTAAAGAGAAAGAGGTTGAAGTTTAGGACCCGCAAGGGTGAAGTGGCTCAGATGAACATGTGAAGCTTTCATTTGTGCTCCTTCAACAGTTAAATTTCAAGACTAAAGGCTAAACTTGGAAATAAGGGCAAACCAGAAATAGATTGGCCTTCATGATGACAGAAACATAGCCTTGACTGGAACAAGATAATCTGCATTTACTTTGCATGTCAGAAGAAATGAAATCTTTTCTGGTTATGGATATCATCCAGAACCTAAATGTTGTCATATGCAATGTCCAGTATGTAGTCACAAATCACCAAGAATATCAAGAAACATCAAATTGATGAAAATTAAGAAATAAATAATAAAAGCAGAAGCATAAATGACCCAGAAATTGAAGTTATTAGACATAGACTATTAAATAACTAGTATAAAAATGTTCAAGAAAACAGAGGATCATGATATATTTTAACAGAGAGTTGGAATCTATAAAAGTGAATAAACAGAAAGAATACATTTATAGGTAAATTAGGTGAAATCTGAATAAAATCTGGGATTTGTTATTAACAATCCAGCTGGTCCTTGACTTAGGGTGGTTCAACAGTTTTTTGAATTTACAATAGGGTAAAGGCAATATGCATTTAGCAGAAACTGTTATTAGAACTTTGAATTTTGAAATTTTCCTGGGTTAGTGATATGCACTGTGATACACTTGAGATGCTGGGCAGCAGCAGTGAGCTGCCACTCCCGGTCAGCCACATGATCATGAGAAAAAACAACCAATACCCTCTAGGGTCCTGTGTTACCAGTTGATTTTGCCCAACTATAGGATAATATAAGTGTTCTGAGCGTATTTAAGGTAGGCTAGGCTGAGCTATGATGTTCAGTAGCTTAGGTGTGTGTTAAATGAATTTTCAGCTTAAAATATTTTCAACTTAACAATGGGTTTATTCGGACATAACCCCATCTTAAGTGGAGAAGCATCAGTATACCAATGTTATTTTCTTAGTTTTGACAAATGGACAATGGTAATATAAAATGTTAACAATTTGGGAAGCTAGCTGAGGGATATATAGGAACTCTCTGTATTGTCTTCATGACTTTCCTATATATCTAAAAATATTTACCTCTGATACATTTCAAGCTATTTAAATATAAAGTTCATAAGGGTAGGGATTTTGACTTGTTTTGATCATTGATGTTTCTATGATAACTTGAGTTGTGTCTGACTCCCATAGGTACTCTAAAGATACTTGTTGATGAAATTAGTCTTTATATTTGTATGTTTGCTTTTATTAGTTTCTTTTATTATTGTTATAATTTTACTTATTTGAGTTGCTTTTGGCTTATTCTATTCTTTTTGTAAATTCTTAAGTTTGAGGCCTATTTAGATAATTAATGTTTATATTTTCTTTGTTCTAGTATATGTTCCTAAGCCTTTAAATTATTCTCTAATTTCTGTATTGTCATCATTTTAATATAGAATATTTCCATTATTATATAAGTGTAAATATTTTCTAATTTTTATTAGAATTTTGTTTTTGACCAAAAGTTCTTAAGATTGGGCGTTTCAGAATTTCCAAACTTACCAGGTTTTCAAAGCTATCTTTTTATTATTGATTTCTAACTCTTTGGGAATATAATGAAAATAATTTCTTTGGTTAGTATTTTCATAGTACATCTTTTTTAAAATTTTAATTTTAAGCTATGCTCTGCCTTTAGGTTTGGGGCATATCTCTGTTAAATAGCATATAGCTCAATATTTTCCTTTAAATCTTATCTGGCAATCCATGTTTTTACCATAGTAATGACATATTTAGATTTATTTTTATTTATTTTTATACTGTTCCACTTTTTCTGTTTTCTTCTCTTTTAACCATTTTTGAATTGATATAAGTTTTTCCCCTTTCATTCCATTCTCCCCCTTCTGCTAGTTTGGAAGTTTCTCATTCTGCATCAATTGAACTTTTCTTCCTCTGCATTTGATAGTGAATTTCTGACCTGATGCCCAATTCTTTCTAATTTTTTTGTGTGTATTTCCTATAAGCAGTGAAATTCTCCTATGTTACTACAACACCATAATCAAAAATCAGGAGATTAACATTGATGCATTACTACCAACAAATCTCCAGACCCCATCCAAGTTTCATAGGTGGATACCACCAGATATTCCCCATATGTCTTTTAGGTGAAAATGATGCAGTTTGGGATCACAACTTGGCTTCACTTACTACTTTGGTTCCCATGTTACTTTTGTTTCCTTCAGTCTAGGACAGTTCCTCAATTTATCCTTGGTTTTTCATGACCTAAACAGTTTTGAAGATTATAGGATGCCCCTCAATTTGGACTCGTCTGATGCCTCCTCATGATCACATTCAGGGTATGCATTTTTATTCAGGTTATACATCTTTGGCAGGAATAACATGGAGTGATTCTTCTCATTGCATCCTATCAGGTGGCATGGCGGCTTGATTTGTCTGATTACTGATGATAATGTTCACTTGACTAAGGTGGTGTCCGCCAGGCTTCTTTACTGTAATTATTCTTTCTACTTTGTATATAATGAGTGGGAAGTGCTTTGAAACTCTGTATTCCATCAAATGTTCCATTTAGTATTATTTTATGTATGGACCCATGGTTTCTCATTTTTTCCAATGGGATGTATTTGTCATTATCAACACTTATTTAGATACTGTGGTTGTACCCAATGGGGTCAGTGGGAGCCTCTTGAAGTTGGCTTTTATGTCTTTTTGACATGTCCCCAACCTTCTTTGAACATTCTCCTGCTTTCTGACAAATTAAGTTATTCCAGGTTCATCTTGTACTCTCTCTACCCCAATAATGAACTCATTTATTTCTCTAAGGAGTCGTCATAGACATATATTCACACGTTTCTCTATTTTTCTCTATATATTTACTTGCATATTAAAAACTGTGATTAGTAATGATACTTTCAATTCCAATCCAACACCGAACAGTTCATTCACTCTTTCCATGTTTATAAGTCTCTTCTGACTGTGAGACGCTTGCTTCCCATTAACTTTATTACACGTTTACTTACTAATCACTTTCTATATAATCAATCTTTGTAATCAATCTCCCATCCCCTTAGAAAGGAAGTGCTGGTGATGGGAGATTGATTATATTCCTTCCTTTCCATGCTAAGCTGCCAGTTTGCAAAGATGCCCTCCTCATCTTGAACAGGCTCTGACATCCTCTTCCTGTCCTTTTCTGGTGTGGATACCCCCTTCTCCCAGCTTCAGCTCTGATATCCCATGCTGGGCTATCCCCCTCGATGAATGCTGTCTTCACCCTGCTCAGGCTCTGATATCCAGTCCTGGGATACCCCTCTGCTGGGATGCCTTTCTTACCTTTAGCTTCTAGACCCCATATGAGCATTCTCATGTGCCTCTGCAAGGATGTTCTCCTTGCCTCACTGTGGCTCTAATTTCCCATATAGGAGGACTATCCTTATATCTAGACCATTTATTTCTCTACCTGGGCTCTGATAACCTTTTCTGGGTCTTTGTAAGTCCCCCAGGTTTGCTCCTCCCCAACTTCTTAGTTTTAGAATAAAAATACAGAAAGAGCTGAAAATCTACTCTAAAAATTTTAACATGTGTACTTAACTTAACAAAATCTAAATTTAATCAGTATCTTTATCCTTCTCACTAACAGTATAGATGCTTTAAAATACTTTACATCTGATAATCTTCTCCCCTTACTTGTATGCTATAATTCAGTTTTTAGTTCTCCTTGCATTTTCATACCAGCTCTTTGGGGTAACATTTTTCTGGTGGACCCTATTCTATCTTTTAACTTTTACCTATTTGCACATTTCCTGATAATCTTACAGGGCATTGGGGCTCAAGAAAATCATATAAGGCTTTGGACCTCACTTTCATTATTTTCCAATTTGAAGAAGCGTGGATTAATCTTTCAAGGTTTTCTTTTAACTAAAAAATTCTAGAAATCACACCAACTGTGAGAGATATTATATGTGAAAACAATTCAAAGTGGAAAAATGCTACACAAAGAGGACATATTAAACATGAAGGTAATCAAAGTATGGTTAGTTTCCTTTGCCTCTTGTGATATGATTCATACTGCTGTGGTACACAGCATAAGCCAAGAAAATAGATTGCTCAAAGTACTGCATACAGAGAGAAAAGCCCTGATAATGACTTAGGGAAGGTTTGTACTCACTTATTAATCATTTCATATCATCTGCATTTTGGTTCTACACCTGGTATTTTCATGAACCCTTTCTGAGCTGCCCTTGCATTTCCTAGTTTTTACCTTCTCCAACACAATAAGAGTTAATTGTAGCAGACATTCAGCAAATACTTGTAGATTGAACCAGTCTGATTTTTCTTCTCACTCACTGAAACTGAGAGTTGCCCCACTTTGCGATCTATTGGTATAAAAGGTGCCATATCTATGTGCAGCTTCATCATCATTATGTTATTAAGCATCATCCGTCTATTCATTCATTTAGTGTTGATTGAGTACCTGTCATGTATAGTCATTGTGCTGAGTTCTGTGTGTCCAGTGATAAAAAAGAAAAGATCTCTGGTGCCTAAGCTCACAGACTAGTGGAGGAGTCACACATGTATTCACAATACAATGTGCTAAGTGTTTCACAGTACAATGTGCTAAGTGTTATAATATGCTCAGATAAAAAAGTGAGAAAATTAATTGTAAATATTTTATAGGGTCAGAATGAGGTTTAAATGAGATAGTCAATTTAAAGAACTTAGAATAATGCCTTAGATGTAGTAAGTGATCAGAATGTGAGATATCATTATCACTATTATTATTAAGGAAATAACAGTACATGAGGCCAGGCATGGTGGCTCCAGCCTGTAATCCCAACACTTTGAGATTGCTTGTGCTCAGGAGTTCAAGACCAGCCTGGGCAACATAGTAGAACACTGTCACTATCAAAAAACAAACGAACAAACCAACAAACATTAGTGTGCATGGTGAAGCGCACGTGTAGTCCCAGCTACTTGAGAGGTTGAGGTGGGGGGATAGCTTGAGCACTGCAGGGTTGAGGCTGCAGTGAGCTGAGATTGTGCCACTGCACTCCAGCCTGGGTGATAGAGTGAGACCCTGTCTCACACACAAAAAAAGTAGGGAGCAGGACATGAAGCTGGAAAGGTAGTTAGGGGATAGAGATACAAGAATTTGGATTTTATTCTACAGATAATGGTGAACCTTTAAAGGAATTTAAGCAGAGGAAATATATGGTCAGATTTGTTGTTTGGGAAGGACCCCAGCAATTATGTATAGCATGAAACAGAGGTAATGAGACTACAGTTGAGTCCAGTTTGCTCATTCATTCACTTCTTCATTTAACAATGAATTGACTGATTGCCAACTGCCGTACAATCATCTAAGCAAAAGATAATGAGAGCCTGAATGAGAACAGACATTGTGAAGACAGAGGAGGAGCTGGATTTGGGAGACATTTGGAAGAAGATGTGCCAAAACTTGATGCCTGAATACATATACAGAGAGAGATATTTAGACTGATTTTTAAGTTTATGGCTTGAACATTTGGGTTGGGAAAATATTACAGTAGGAGCCATCTTGTGAAATAAGAAACTGAATTCAGCCTTGAGCAGGGTTGGCCTGAACAAGGAGGTGATAGAGCCATGGGAGATAATGAGATTGCCCAGGGAATAGAGTATGGTGGGAACCCCCCATGGAACATAGCTATTTAAGCTATTGTGGAGAAAGGGAGGTCAGTAAAGGGAATTGAGCAAAATTGTCCTGGAGAAGGATTAAGGAGAGAGCGATGACTAACAAAAAGGTGTGGCTTACATGGTCAAATTGTACAAAGAAGTCAATTAAGTAGAAGCTTTCAGTTTGATTAGGACCTTGAATATAATGAGAGATCAAAGGATCTATAGTTTTAGGAAAGGGGTACAGGTGGAGTCAGGCTTGCAGGGAGACAGCAAGTGAAGGCAAAGTGAAGAAGAGGGCAGAGTGAACGGAGACTAGTGTTTCAGGCAGTGGCTCTTAACTAGGCATGATTATGGTTCCCAGGGGACATGGGACAGTGTCTGGAGAAATCTTTGATTTTGATGGCTGGATGTGCTACTGGAATCCAGGGGATACAAACCAGAGATGCTACCACACACCTACAGTGCACAACACAGCTCTCGACAACTATGTATTATCTAACCCAAAATGTCAATAATGCTGAGGTTGAGAAATCTTTTATAAATACAGGAAGGAGAATAAAGAGTAAGTAGAGTAACTGTTAACACTGAAAAATGAATGAGTAAAGAATGAGGGTCACCGGGGGAATCTCTATTAAGACAAAAAGAAGGGAACAATGTAGAAGGAACAATTGATGAGTAATTGATGGGAACAATTCTGGAGGGGATGACAGAAGGAACCAGGGGCACAATTCTCTGGATTAGATTAACCAGACGTTGGATACCTTCTCTCCGAACAAGAGGGAAGGAAGTTAAATTTAAGTATGGATATAGACATGTTTTGTACATTGTGAGGAAGAGAAGGTAAAGTGTTGAAGTTTTGCTATTGAATTTTGATCCTATCATGACATCTTTTTATGAATCTGATCCATGCATGTTAGAGTGAGACTCATAAAATGCAATACACAGAGTTACAAAGGAAATCAATTATATTGTAACATGGTTAGCAAAATATTTAAAAGTTAGCGATATGGTAATACATATGCTTCTTTACTAACATATTAAATAACAAGATCTAGTATTGTGTTTAATAACTACCATAATTTTGAAGTAATTACAAATGGAAATAATATTTTGAGAAATCTGCAACAATTGTAATAGAATACAAAAATATCACTGATTTCACTTGGTGACAAAATCACAGATATCGCTGTTATCACCATATGCTGCCTGCATTCCTAATGATGGAAATGTTCAAATTCTGCTAACAATTACTGAAAATGAAACCACAGTGTTTTCCCCATTTAAGTTCATAGAATCCCTGAGTTCTTAAGCACGAACCCTGGGTTAAGAAAACTTTCTCCCGACTATCAATCCCACTTCTCCTCTGTTTTCTTTCCTTGCTGTTTGTTTCTAGTCTTTTTCATCCTCTTCCGTTCTGACTTTATCCCTTGGTTCACAAGGTTATTTACCTGGCACCTGGGGTTAACTACCTGGCACCTGGGGTTAGCCACTAGGTTTTGGATTTAGATTTTGGCAGGTCCTTAAATGTCTTGGCTGACATTCACACTTTTCTTGCATGTGAATTACAATAGTTTCTCTCTGGTGAAGGTACTGGTTCTATAGTAAGTGGTGCCTGCCACCCTGTGTTCATCCTTAGTCATGTGGTCCACTGGGTCGTAGAGCCCATCACCGTCTCTAGTTTGACTGGGGAAAAGGACCACATACTTGCTTCTCTCAGAATGTGGGGCAGGGTCATCTGCTACAGTGAATGGAGCAAGGTTTCAGAAGAGCCCATGAGGGAAGATGTGAGTGGGAGCTGCCTCAGGACAGGTTGAGAAATGGTGTAGAGAATTCAGCTGAGATCAGAACTGCAGTGGCACCAATCTGAAGGGTCATATGATTCTCTTCAGCTGTGCTGGAGAGAAGTCTCGGTGGCAGTCTCCATGGCATAGACAAGATGGATTACTGAAGGAATCTGGAGTTGGAGGTTAGCAGGGGTTGGGGGGTAGGGAGGGTGGGTCTGTGGCAGAAGGCAAAGGGCTAAGGAAATTAAAGGTGCTGACAAGAAAGAGGTTGAAATGCTGCACCATGGGGTCCTGGCTCAGTAGGGAACGAAATCAGACCAGGGGGAGCTGATGGACTAGCAGAGAATGGAAGGATCAAGAGAGTGGAGGTCTTGTTGAGGTCAGCATGCTGGTGAAAAATTGGAATAGGGTGTGAGAGAGTGGACCTCCTTCTCTTCATACCAGTTTCTGCATGACTGTAATTAGTGTTCCTGTCATGGCCCTCCCTAGTGTACATTTTAATGACAAAAAACATTATTACAAATGGACACTAAATGTGCCATTAAAATAGTTCTTCCCTGCATTCAGATATGCTCAATGAAACGTACCAGACTCAATTGACTATTGGAATGAGAAAGAAAGGAGAAATATAGGGAGCTAGCCAAAAAACCTAAGTCACTTTTTGCAAATTGCTTAAAACCATTAAATAAATTAAGCTGCTGTGGGTATATGCACACATTTCATGGAGTTCCAATTTAGCAATTACTGTTCCTGCAGCAAAATCAATAAAATATGCATCCACAATCATACGGAGAAAACACATCCAGGGACTTCAAGTTTGAGTCTTGATTCGGAAAATATTTTTAAATAAGGTAAATGAATTAAAATGTATCAGGTTCAGCACTGGACTGTGGTTGGTAGAAATATTATTTTTGATACTTTTAGTTTTGAATTGGCTGTAGTACATGGTTCAAAGATCAAAATGTATTCAAAGTCTGTCAGGGTATTGTGAAAGTGATGAAGATCATGCATAAGGATAGGGCTCAGGCTAGTCTCTCGTTTTGAAACAAATCTATGAGATTTCTTATGATGACCTATGTAGGCACACGATGTGACAATGCTGCACCGACATTATAGAGTGATTTTTAACTTACAAAGGGCTTCAGTCTTCCTCCATTTAACGTACTTTTATTAAGAACCTACTGTATGCTTGACAGACAATGGAAATGAGTGTTGTTTCTTTCTCTCTTTAACATATAAAGTGCTCTTCAAAGTTTGCTCACGTATACTTTTTAAGAGAATTTTGAAAAATTTAGTATCCCCTTTTAGATTTTAAGTATAAATAGAGTAGTTGAATGGATGGATTTTCACCATATTGTAAATATTGACCTTTTAAATAAAATATTGTAAATATTGAACTTTTAAATAAAATTGTTACATCACCTTTTAAAATGCATTCAATGGAATCTAAATACTGATTGGATATCAACCATCACCTATTTAAAGATACATAAACAAACTCTCCTTTAACAGACTGAACGTTTACATCATTTGTTTATTTTTCTTTTGAAGTCATTTTCCATACCACTTTCCCCAGTGAATTTTATTTTTATGTAACACATTTTATGCATGAAGGTGTTATGGACCATTATATCATGATTCTCTGCTACAAAATATGTATATACAGTGATATTTTAATTAAATTTTTTCTTCTAGCCATCAAGCTATAAATTTTAAAATACTGACTGAATTATTTTTATGACTATTAATAGTACCAATTGGTCAAAATAACATAAACGTATTATATATTTTGATAAATAATTTAAAAAGACAAATTTTTATTGAAACTGTATCTCCTATAAGATGGCTGGGACTATATATATATTTTTAGTTCAATTAAATTTTATTTCAGTTGAATTGTGGATACCCCCATATTGCTAGAATGAGACAAGGGTTCAGTATAATTTCTATTCCTAGTTTTAATTTTCATAAATAAAAACACTAAAATTTTCTTTAGTAAATAAGATGAGAAGGAAAAAAGTTTTGTTACAGCAAGATTTCTCAATCGTCTAAAATCCTGATGTATACCCAACCTAATAATCAAAAATTACTTTTAATGATCCATTAACTGTCAATTCAATTAAATCTTTCTTCAATGTGGCTGAGAGAGAAGTATTGGAAATTTAGTGACAGGCACAAATAGTTTCCAGTTCTCTGTTTGGCACCCTTGAGGTCTTTATGCCCTTGGGCCATGCACTTTTGGTAAGATTAAAAAAGAAAGAAACAAGTAATTTTTTTTTTTTTTTTTTTGTAAGAAGGGAGAAATAAAAGAGAAAGTGAGAAATAAGAGTTTGTTCCTTTTCAATGAGTTTTCTCTCAGGTAACGTTAGTTTTAGGAAAAACTATACATAAAAGTTGAGGATCTGGAATTTGACTCACTTAAAACCTCACTTGACATATCTTTTGGAAAGTCCTTGTATATTACTGGAGGCACCCGTATTCCAGACCACTGGTGTATTTGACCTCCTGTAGAAAGAACAAGTTCAAAACCAGGTCACCAGATAAGTGCAAAGCCAAAGGCAAGGAATAACAGCATAGGAGCAGCAGTCACAAAACCAGGCAAGATGAGAGTGAGGAGGAGGGGACACACCAGCCAGGGAGAAATACCTGAAGGCCTTTCACACTGAGAGAGTTGTGGACTTTTTATGTGGTCCTGTACAGGCTTCCCAAAGTGGACCAGGTTCATTGAAAATGGCCAGAAAAACACAAGATCACCATAAGGTGCAATTTATCAAGACTTCTTAGTATATTACATCACTATCATTTATTTATATGCCTACTGTATATGTCAAGATCTAAGATGGCCAAGAATAAGATGATTTCCTGGTCAAGACCACAGGCTTTACAGGCAGAGCGCTTTACTTATTTGCTTGTTTGTTTTTTTATTTTGAGACGGACTTTAACTCTTGTTGCCCAGGCTGGAGTGCAATGGTGCCGTCTCGGCTCACTGCAACCTCTGCCTCCTGGGTTTAAGGAATTCTCCTGCCTCAGCCTCCCGAGTAGCTGGGATTACAGTTGCCTGCCACCATGCCTGGCTAATTTTTGGTAAAGATGGGGCTTCACCATGTTGGCCAGGCTGGTCTCGAGCTCCCAGCCTCAGGTAATCCACCCACCTCAGCCTCCCAAAGTGCCGGGATTACAAGTGTGAGACACTGCACCTGCCCTCTTTGAATCCCAATTGCAACTAGTTCATGAACTCAGGCAAGTTTCTTAACTGTTTTAACTATCACCTTGTCATGTCTTCTAATAATTGTACCTAGCCCAGGTGGTTATAGTAAGAATTAAATACAATAATCTAAGTAAAGCTATGAACACAATGCCAGGTCATTCAACATTTATTCAACCAAAAATACTAAGTCAGCTTTATACAAACTAATGGAAGGAGACAGCTAGGCAAATATAGAAGAACACTAAAGTGTTACATGACAGATGTATGAGGTAGGTATTATTAATCCCGTTTTACAGGTGGGGAAGAGGAGGTTACAGGAATTTGAGCTATGTGCTTACGGTTACCAGCCAGTAAGTGAGAGAGCACAGACTTGACTCAGAACGTTGGACTCCTAGTAGCCTCTTCAAGTGTGTAGTGACAGCACACTGCTGGGTCCTGTAGACTAAAATATTATGCATCATTCCAGCTGAGAGAACAGTTCTGGGTGTACATTCACCACTGACTGCCTGCAGCCAAGCCTTTTGGTTCCTGGCCTATAAATGTCTCGCCAGCTCTGTGGGCCAGGGAGAACATCCTCCTAAGCATGAAGGGCATTCCAAGGTCAACAAAGCACTTCAGGCTCCATAAAGAAAGCAGTTATATAAATGGGGGTTCTTGTTAAGATAATAAAGCTCCTAAGGCCACTTTTAAAAAGAGAGGTCACCTGGAGGGTTACCAGGAAAAGCCAGATGCCCCAGATGTGCTATTTAACCTCCAGTTTTTATAAAATATACACATACTGTAGGAATATATGTTTAATTATTTTACTTTTAGAAAATGATGACTCTAACATTGTTTAAATAAATTAACTCAATTCCTATTATTAGAAGCAAAGTGTCTTGCATTTTACAGGTGCTGAGTCTGGTAGGAATGGATTAACCAGAGGCTCATTAAATGTATCACCACTGTTGGCCAAACCATATAAACTCTTTGGAGTATGAGATGGTTCCAACCGTCTACTGTTGTGCATTAATAGTGGAGAGTGCCTCAGTGTATTTCCTTGTTTTGAATAAATTGTGGTATTAAATTCACAGCCTTCCTTCATCAGAAAGGGAAAATGATTTGACCTTCACATTCCTCAGAGCTGAACTCAAACTTTGGAGGCACACTTCAAAGCTCTGTAAATAATATGAGTAACACTTTGGACCCTTCTGGGGTGGGAGGGAAATTCCCTTTCTGAAGAACACCCAAGTCTTTAAAAAGAAATGGTCAGGTTTAAATATCTCACTGTTTTTCTTGTTTGAGACTCCATGCTGAGGATTTTATTTTCCTTTGCAAAGCTTATGCTGCCCAAGCTGCTTTCTCAGAGGTCGGCTGGCGTTGGTGCTCAGGGCCTGCTTGCAGATTTCGCTGGAACAAGTTTATTTGTAGTATAGCCCGAGGCGGGTTGAAGATTCCATTATGATGTGGGAGGCTCCCCGAGTTTGGAATATCAATGGCACTTCAAAGGGCTGGAGCTGTGAATTAGCAGCCAGGCTTCTTCTCAGGCCCTAGAATAGAATAAAATAACACGAAGAGATGTGTTTCAAGATAGAAAGAGTGGAGTATTTTCTTCTAGGGCTCTAATTGTAAAGTGGGCACTCCAAGTCTTCATGGATATCCTGGCGTCTCTCAGGACACCGGAGGCTGTCATGGATTTTGCAGAAACCCCTCAGATCTCCCAGACTGAAATCTTAAACACAGTGCTGGGCACTTCCCATTCTGCCAAGTTCTCCCGCTTCCTTGATGTTAACCCCTACTGAACCTTGGAAAAAGGGTAACTCAAAGCTGTTTAGCCTAATTTATTTATTGCCAAAAGGCCAAACACCATATTAATTTCAAGGTTTTCTCAAGTATTCTATTTTCCTAAAACTTCACCTTCTTGTCTTCTCCTCTTCTGTCTGCCCTACGGTGAAAATAGGGGAGAAAGGAAGTTAGGGTTTTTCCCTCATGTCTCTAATGTGAATCAGCAACAGTCTGGCTACAGTCAGGCAAACAAAACAAAAGAAAACTGAAGACTGAGCCCTCTCATCATTTTGCTGTGTGATTATGTTTAAGTAGCTCCAGGAGGACAATCAATTTAACTTAGAATATACTGAAGATTTACAGCTCTAGGCATTGCCACTCTGTGCTTATGCTTCTCTCTCCAATTGTATTTTTTTTAAATGAAAAATATGCATAGTAGTAAGGCCGCAGATTGCATGAGTATAGGTGTAGATCTGTGCCTGGCTAATTGTCATGGTCATGGTTATTCACCCAGTCCTGGTGATTTTCTGATGCCTTGAACATAGTTTTGGCTGCCCCGACTCCTCTTCTTTAGGAAAGGGCTACACTTCCAAAAGCAAGATAGGAAAGGGGAAAGTACTCTGGACTGGGACTGGGGGTGATCACCTGACCTCCCTGGTCCGTGATTTTTCTCATCCATCCCCCATCCCCCCCACTACACACCTCCTGGCTTTCTGTTGACTGGAGTTCAGTGGTGCACCCAAAATAGACTTGATGACCTTTTAAAAATAGGGTTGTCTCTGGTTTTCATTCATTTATACTGTCTGGCTCTTTCTGCAGGGATTTTGATTTGCAGCCTCTGGCCCAGATCTCACCTCTAGGCCTTCACCCTATGGGTTTACCTGGAATATTCTTTCTCTCTGTTTACTTGGTTGACTTTACAAAGTTTTTTTGTTTGACCAAACTTTAGTTAGCTTCTTGAAACTTCTCCTAGGCCCATCTGTGCACTTCCTTGTAAAATCCAGCTTTAGCAAAGAACGCTGCTAAGTCAGTTTAGCGAGAATCCTCCATCTTCAATATCAGATCCCCTTGCTATCTTATTGTTTTCTTCAACCTCCATCATCTCCCAGGTGACATCTGATTGCCCTGGTCTTTCTTCAGCAAGAATCCTAATAGGTCAGTTTAGCCAGAACATACCTCAGGCCTGATGTTTTCTCTTAGTAATTTTTCCATCCACTAAGCCCCACTCTGCTTCTTGGTCGTAAATTACCATTTGTCCATGCTGTATTTGAAGTTGAATCCAATCTCTCTTCGCCACTGCAAAATCCCATTGCCACGGTCCCTGTATCTATTGCCAGGGTCCTGAATAAAGTCTGCCCTACTATGCTTTAACAAATATCATTGAATGTTTTTTTAATAGCACTCTAAATAAGGTCCTTCAGGTCTTAGCTTTTGTCTTTCTTCCTCTGCATTCTCTTAGCATCTTGCATCTTCCCATTATAGCTCATACTGAGCTGCGTAATTATTTATGGGTTTCCTCCCTGGGCTGCAAGCTTTATGAGAGCAGAGATTACACCTGTTTCGTTTGTTATTATACTTAGACTACCTAGCACAGCACTTGGAATCTACCAGGTGCTCAACAATGTTTTGCATTAATTAATTAACTAATAAATCAGTTAGTTAATGTGAGCCTTGAACTTTACTCTGAATTTCAGGAGATCATTGAAAAAAAGTTCTTCCAATATTTCTCTGCAAAATTTTAAGGATATTGAAATGTTGAAAGAATAATACAATGAGCAGCCCCGTAGCCTCCACTTAGATTCAACAATCATATGTTTTGCTATGTGCTTTAATCTCTTTCTGTATAGAAATGGATGACTTTTGCTGAACTATTAGAAAGTAAGCTGCAGATTTCATGATACTTCTAAGGATTTCTGCACTTACCTTTGAAAACGGAATAAAAAATATCTTTCTCCTGTGTAACACAATACCATGATCATATGCAAGAAATTAATAATTCCATAATGCCATTTAATATCCATTCATAGTCAAATTTCACCAAAGTTCTCCACAAATTATCTTTTTGAATAAATTGAGGTGAAATTCACAAGTTTACATAACATAAAATTAATTATTTTAAAGTGTACACTTCAGGGCATTTAGAACATTCATTATATGGTGCAACCATCACTTTTATTGAGTTCTAAATCATTTTCATTACTCCCAAAATGAGATACACCCATTAAGCAGTCACTCCCTATTTTCTTCTTCCCCTAGTGCCTAGCATCTACAAAATTACTTTTTGTCTCAATAGATTTACTTATTCTGGATATTTTACATATAATGGAATCATACGATATGTGAAACTTTATGTACACCCAAATTATTGTATAGCCATTTTTTAAGAAGCAATTTTGAAAAAGAATACAATTTTAAAACTATGCAGTATTCTTCCCTTCGATGACTATTTTGAAAGAAAAATATTTCATTTTGACCTCAAGCCTCAGGACTCCCTTATCTCCTACTCATTACAACAACAACAACAACAACAAAAAACTGTCCATGTGAGCTGAGTCACACACAGTCTAAACTTCAGGAAAAGATGACAAGGATTTTGCTCCCAACCTTTTGTGGTTCTTAAGGATGTTAGGAAGGGCTGCCAAACTGAACCCAGGCTATGAATTAGTCTCCATAGTTATCCTAAAGATGCTGGGCAGTGGAAGGTAGAGGTGGAGACACTCCCTAGCTATGGTTGTAGGCACAGCTATTGTCAGGCTAGGCCAGACTGATGTGAGTGGTAGTGATAGATTTGCTTACAAGGAAGCATTTCTCTTCAGGACTAACTCTACAAAACCAGTCTGAATCAGACATCTTCTTTGCTTCAGTTGCCAAAGATGTATTCTGCAATATTCCTTGCTCTACAGAAGAAAGCACATTTGAGAGGACAGTAGCACCTTCCCCTCTTAACTGGCCTTTCTGTCCATCTTCTGGTGCTTTCTCGGGGGAACTTCCTGTGCATAATAGTAATTTTAGCAGACTGTTTTGACTGAACATCAGTCTGAGACTCACCTGTACTGTTTTTTAGTGGGGATAACAGCATCAAAGAGGGTCAGGGGTCTACGGCTTTGGAGGAACTGCTTGGCTTAGCATTTAAAATGACACTCGGCAACTCTCTATGGCTTCAAATTGGTAATAAGTGCTTTGTAGGTCCAGTGGATATAGCAGGAAGGGCAAATATCTGCCACCATGCTCCACTTCCTCGTTCCTTTGCCTATGACAGATGTCACTGTCTCATCAAAGAATTCTTTTCCGTTGATCTTAAACACCAGTCCGGGATACTCCTCCACAGTGAATTCCAGTGAACTATAGTCATCCAGCTGGACTTGGCATTCAAGGGGAAACATTTTTCTTCTCATCTCTGTGGTATAAGTCTTCCCAGTTCTCAGTCTGTCAGAATAAACATATACTTTGAGCATCAGAAATTAAAGGATCTCTCAATGGGGGCCAAGAGTATGTTTATTGGTTGATCTCCCATCTCTAGCAAGTCTTTAAAATGCTAATCCTACAGCTTGCTGGGTAATGGCTCCAAATTTATAGTAAAAATAATTATGTGAGGAGGTAGTGCGATACGTAATTAATATTCAAAAGTAGACTTGTGTAAATTTACATGCCAAGATGCTTTCCTCCCTAGAGATCTGACACTGAAAGTGATGTAGTATATCTTTTCTAACACGAAATTTATTATAGGATCTTATTTTTTGAGGTCTCACTGAGTGACTATGTGGTGTTACACACCCTGCTAAGCATGGAGATCAGGGAAGGGATGGGTGAAAGACTGGAGTGCAAAGTGCAAGGGAAGTTTGTATGGCTCTTTTAGAAAAGAACCAGCTAAGGCCATATTATTCTGGCTCTTGGTACTTGTGCCCCAGCCACTAAAGTTTATAGTAGCCTGTTTCCTGATAACTGGTATTTTCATGGGAGCAAGAGCAAAAGTCTGCGACCTGAAATGAAATAAAAATGAGGTTTTAGTCTTCCCAAGAGTCCTTTTTATTGTTGCGAAGTTGTGCCTTGGTTTCAGTTTCTGTGTATTTGATGAGTATTTCATGAAGAAAAAATACACATTTTAATCTGATGGAACCACAGAGCAAAAATGAATTCTTTGCCTAAAACATTCCCTAATTTTGATAGCTTTTCCCCCATCTACTTTGGATTTGTGTTATTTTGCATTGTGTAAGTTATTTTTATAGGCCACCTTAAAAGTATCCTGAGACAAACTAGGGTATAAATAGTCAATAGTAGTAAAAATAATAATATGCTGCCATTTATTGAATGCTCACTTTCTTTTAGTTCTGTTCTGCATATTCAAATGTTCTATTTTAATCTGCCTACAGTTCTGTGAGGAAGTTATTTTTATTCCTGTTTTCTACAGAGAGGAAATGGAATCTCGGAGAAGTTATATACCTGGTAAACGCCTGACTGGGGATTTGAACCCAGATCCTCTTAACTCTGAAGCCTGGGTCCCTAACTACTGCACTGACTTTTCCATGAATAACTGTGGACGTTTGCCATTGAGTTTTTGTTTAAGTGCTGCCTGGATCTGTAGATACAGTTTCCTTGTTTTGCTGAATCCTCCATTAGGAGACAAGTCCCATTGGTTTCATCAGGATTGCTGTTTTAAGATGTGCTCTTGTTTAAAACATTTTACTCTATTACTCCTGGGTATTATTATGTTAAAATAAATTAGGAAAGTAATTCATCTGACTCTGCTATTTGCTAAAGAAAATTTACGTATAAGTTTGCTTAATATAAAAAAACACTAAACCTTGATATGACCAGTGCCAAGAAGAGTAACAAAATAACTCTTCATGGTATATTTACCTTTTCATACCGTCCATTAGCCACTTTGTTTTATATGGCCAGCAGATGTTGGGAACTTACAGCACCTACGAAGACAAGTTGATTCTTTATGGCTGCAGCCTGATCCCATCTCCATGGGATTTTATGTCCCCCTGCTGCCTTACTGGAGCCCCACGGAATCTGTGCTCTTAGTTCATTAGTGCAGTCAGAGTCTGTGGTGGGTCTCAGATTCTCCATTCAAGAGGATCTGCTGGGCCTGCTTTGATAGTGCAGCCAAGCAACTGCTGGTTGCAATGTAAAAAACGCCAGAGGCTTCTTTTCTGTTTAGAAAAATCATCTGAAAGCCCAATAGCAGAAGAAAAGCACAGGTTTTCTTGCCATAAAACGTTAAAAACAAGTTTGGGAAGGAAGGCTTAGACAACAAATGTGCCCTATTTCTGTCTGCCCTCACTAAAATGAATGCACCTGCCTTTGGAAAAACTGCCTCCTCACTTTTTCCTCATTGAAGAAGTTATTGAGACAGGTTTAAAATACCTTCTGCAAGACATGCCAACCTATTCAATTCTCCTCTATTCGAAATCACATTGGAGAAACAATTAAGGCCATCTCTATCCATGAAAGTGTGTGAAAACCCATGGCAATATCTGAGTTGTAAGTGACTTTTCCCTACTTTGGATATCCTAGGTGATTATTTTAACTTTCCACTTCCCTTTTCATATTTAAATGACTATTCCCAACTAAAACTGGTAATATCATCTCAATTTGTTACTTTCCTTTTCCACTTAAAGAAGGCTTTACATAAAATGAAGCAATTTTAGGTGATATGTAGGTGCAAGATTACAGTGAATAAAAAGACAATTTCAAGAATCATGTAAACATTTGAAAGAGAAAACATTAATGTACAAATATCATGCAATCATAAGATATGCATATAAAATGATTACTAGAGAACATTTTGATTTGTTATTTCACAATCACATTTCTCATATATTATAAAGTGTTTTGCAGGATACTACTTTAATCCTGCTTTTCTACCATGTGTATTTGGTGTTTTTTGTGGCTGTGGAGAGTATAAAGCAGGACAAGGAAGAATTGGATAAAAGGGATTGAAATTGGTGACTTGACTCTCTCTTCCTCCCCACCTCTTAATTTTACTTTCTGAGGCACAAAGGGGATAATCATATTTGAGCTCTAGGGAAATTCTATTCTAGTTTTGTAGCTTTCCAGGTAGAGTGGGACAGCAGTGTCAGGAGAAATTTAAATAGAGAGATCTCTTATCCATATTTAATTTTTTCAGTATTGGGCTTCTCGTATGTTCAAATGAGTTATTATTACAAATTTACTCAATATCTGCCTGGCATCCATTCGCTGTGCTGAAACAAAGAGACTTCCACTTGAGCCAAAGCTGCCAGTTAAGTGCTCTGCTGCTAAGGTTTGTTTGTGTTTTTAAATAGTGATGACTTCTTTCTTTATCTGCCTCTGTCTTTTAGATCTAAGAACTGGCCATATTTATTTAGCATATATGACTCACTATGTCTTTCCTGTTCACTGCTCAGAAAAATACAGAATGATGGGGAAGAGTCACATCATAGAATAACATCAAAGCTTCTAAAAGGAGTGGGGGGGCGGGGAAGAGAGTGAAATATGCTTATGTTGTTCAGTGGTACAAAGATTTCTTTTGGGGTTGACTTGCTGCCCAGCCACTCAGACATCTCCTGAGCATGATTCTAGTTATAGTAGATCTTGCTGGGAATGGGCAGGATGGTCAAAACAAGAATGTGTGAGCTCAGGTGGTGCAGAGTCACCTTTTTTCCGAACTTGTGTTTGTAGGAGTGAAAGCCCACAGGAATTGTTAGCTTTTCTCTAAGACAACAATACAACCACCAAAACTTTCACTTGCAATGGGATACATAAATTATAAGCATATAGATTGTTATATTTTTTGTTGGTTAGGGAAGATCTAGGCAGTGATCAATTATATACTACAACAGTTTCTCCAACAAATAAAGCAGAAGTGATTGCTTTGTTGAAACTTGTTAATGTTGAAGCTTTTAGGGGTTAAAATTGAGGATATTGGTTCATTGTTCTTGGAGTGACAAGTTCTGGTTCCTAGGCACTGCTTTGCCACCAATAAGTAAGTCTGTAAAATTGTTTAACTATTTTTTTTATTATAAAGTAATCCCTTGTGCTTTATTTATTAGAGAAGACATAGCATGTAGTAATGAAAACAAAACAAAAATAAACAAAAACAACCCTGAAACAAAATCCTAATTCCTTGCACACACAGCAAGTTGGAAAGTGGATACGTTGGCCTTGGACAATTTAAAAAATATAAGATTTAAATGGTCAATACACTTCAAGAAAATAAAATCAAATTCCAGTAATCAAATAAATTCAAATCAGCAAGCTACCATTTTCTTTGCTTATTAATTAGAAAAAAAGTTTTAAAACTATAACGACTATTGCTGATGTGAGTGTGTCAGAAGTTAGTACTGATACAACATGGGAGGGAGCTTTACTTGGGAGTTTACAGTGTTTTTCCATTAAACCAGCAACTTTACTTTTAATAATATATTCCAAAGAAATAGAAATGTGCATGTAGATTTATATCTCCTGAGCACAGTATTTCTAATAATAAAACATTGAAAATAACCTAGATTTCCTACAATAATTTATTCTGTATCCATAATCTGAAATACTATGTAGTTTTAAAGAGTGATATGGTAAAATAATATTCAATGTCATGGACAAGTTCAAGTATATTATTACGTGGAAACAAAAGCAGCTTACAAAACAATATCCACAGTAAGGTTCCAATTTTGTAAAAAGGCATAGTTAAATTATTTAGATATTAGTAATGATTATCTTTGGAGTACATGGATTATGCATAATTTTTGCTTTACTTGTGCTTTCACGAATTTTCCAAATTTTCTGCACAGGAATGTTATTTGCTGTGTAATTTGAATAAAAATAAATAAATGATAGGAAAAATGGTCTGGAAGTCTGGTAACCTGGTGGCAAATCATTTAAACTTTCTAGAGCTAAGACTGTAAAATGAGCCAATTGAATAGACTTAAGTTTAGCGCTGAGTCTGTGATATCAGATTTTTCAGCAGTAGTAACATCTTCAGTTCAACGCTTTGTCATTTTGGCTAACAGATATTGAAGGAGAAGGTAAAAGGCATTATTCATTTTTAAGCATTTGGCATGTTTCCAAAACACTGAGTCAATTTAATGTAATTACTTTTTCATAATTATTATTTCAGAAGTGCTTCAACTTCAGTTTCTACTAATCTTTAGTCAGCTCTTTATATTTCCTGCCTATGAACTTGGGGGCCTGAAGGATAGTAAACAAACATTTAGGCACTTTGGATATCTGCTATTTAAAGAAAATCTATGGAGAATACTTATTTGAAGTAAATTGTCCTCTGGTAATAAAAGTCATAGCCACAAATGTTTACTATGTTAGTTGATTTGCTTATTTCAAGGTTGCTTAAAATGGGATCTACTGGCATTCTGGAGTGATTAATTTTTTTTTACTGGCTCTCAGCCACATGCCACAGTGAGTTCTTAGGGAGATTCAATGGCAATAGCAACATGGTGCCTGGAATGTGCGGTAAAACTAACAATTGTGCTGTGTCCCAAAGAACTTGTGCTATGATATAGCTCTGTTTTCACCTGTTGTGAGTAGCTTTGAGAAATTGATTACGATACTCCCCCTTTATCTGCAGGGGATGTGTTTCAAGAACACCTGTGGATGCCTGCAACCATGGATAGTACGGAACCCTGTATATGTTATGTTTTTTCCCTATATATACAAATGGTAAAGTGTCATTGATAAATTGTCATTGATCTCTAGTAAGAGATCAACACAATAACTATTAATAATAATAAGAGAACAATTATAACAATATGCTTTAATAAAAGTTATGTGAACATGGCCTCTCTCTGTCAACTGGAATTTTCCATTTAATATTTCAGCAGCAACTGATCCTGGGTAACTGAAAGCTCAGAAAGTGAAGCCACAGATCTGGGGCTACTGTACTAGAATTTTCTTTCCTTGAGGTTCAAGTATATTTTCATTTGACTTTCTAAATTGTTTACGCCTCCAGAGCCACTGTTTGGTCTTATTTCAGTGATGACTATTATTCTGATGGGTGTTATAATAAGTAAAATCTATATCTCTGTCCCAATTTTGAACCACCAAAGGAATTGTCTTAAATAGTATTAACAGAAGATTAGAACTAACAAAATAATTGTTTTTAGTTAGATATTTTTTCACTTTTCCTTCTAGGTTGCCAGGGTTAAATTTATTTTGTAGTCTGCTAAAAGTCAGATATATATATATAATTTTTATTAAATTTCAGTTAGCGATTTTATCTTCCATCCTCAGTGTCCCTGGATTATTGATTTTTCTAGTTCAAGGCCTCAGGTAACATCCTCTGGCACATAACCCAGGAGCGTATTCTGACATTTCCACTGAAGCATGGAAGAGAACCTTTGAGAAACCTCACAGGAGCCTGATGTGTGCGAGTTCCCAGCTGGGGCCAAGGCTGCAAGAGATAACTGCGGAATATTGATTGAACCAGAATTTCTGCTCTGCATTGTCTCAGTGATCAGCCTCATACTCTCAGTTACTCTTGACTGACTAAACAGGACAGGGTTAGGGAGGAGGAAAGGACCAAGTAGAGATCTATATAAAGATGTACTGTTTGGCAGCCCAATACTTGCAGGAGAGTACGATCACACCTAAGCAGCAGGGTTTTCCTGGGATCTAATAGAAAAGGACCTGGTAAGGTCATGGACATTGAGGCTCAGATATCAATTTAATCACCTCTTTTCTCCATTGTTAAAATGAACAATGTTACGTACCTTCTAGTATAAAAGTCTTCCCAATGGCTAGATCAAATTCTTTTTCATGTAAAAAATTAAAATTTTCTATTTTAAAACATAACTTTGTTACATTCACAGATTTTTTTTTTTTTTTTGCTTGGCCATATGACTTTTTTTTTTTTTTTTAATATTTCAAGTTCTGGGATGAACGTGCAGGTTTGTTACATAGGTATACACGTGCCATGGTGGTTTGCTGCACCCATCAACCCGTCATCTACGTTAGATATTTCTCCTAATGCTATCTCTCCCCTAGTTCCCCACTCCCCAACAGGCCCTGATGTGTGATGTTCCCCTCCCTGTGTCCATGTGTTCTCATTGTTCAACTCCCACTTATGAATGAGAACATGTGGTGTTTGGTTTTCTGTCCTTGTGATATTTTGTTGAGGATGATGGTTTCTAGTTTCATCCATGTCCCTGCAAAGGACATGAACTCATTCTTTTTTATGGCTGCATAGTATTCTATGGTATATATGTGCCACATTTTCTTTATCCAGTCTATCATTGATGGCTATTTGGGTTGGTTCCAAGTCTTTGCTATTGTGACATTCACAGATTTTTTTAAATCCAGGAATAGCATATTGTTTATAGCAGCTGTTATGAGAATGATACTTTTGCTGGGCATGGTGGCTCACGCCTGTAATCCCAGCACTTTGGGAGGCTGAGTTGGCTGGATTACTTGAATATTTAAGACAATATGCCTATAATCCCAGCACTTTGGGAGGCTGAGGCGGGTGGATCACTTGAGGTCAGTAGCTCGAGACCAATCTGGCTAACATGGTGAAACCCTGTCTCTACTAAAAGTACAAAAATTAGTCAGGCTTGGTGGCAGGCACCTGTAGTCCCAGCTACTCGGGAGGCTAAGGCATGATAATCACTTGGAACCCAGAGGTGAAAGTTGCAGTGGGCCGAGATCGCGCCACCGCATTCCAGCCTGGGTGACAGAGAGAGACTCCGTCACACACACACACACACACAAACACTCTTACACAATGTCTCCGTGCTGTGTGGAATATTAGAACAAATAAAAAGGTAACTATAAGAGGCACTGAGGCTTCTATTACCTTTGAAATGTTAGTGATGTTTCATTCTTTTAGGTACTGATTGTCCATAATTTATCTGTTTCAAAAAAGTATTCAAATAGGATGACAAGAAATGGCAAGATGTCCACTAAAACAAGAAAAATGTATGCACAGTTCTCTAAGAAATGAAATTAAAGAAATTTATACTACTAGTTGACCAGTAATTGTGCACCATGGTGTTCACTGCACATTATTTGTGGCAGAAAAAAAAAAGGGAAAGAAAATCTCCAAATACAAGGGATAGATTAAGTCAGAGCTTTTCAATGTTGGCACTATTGATGTTTTAGACAGGGTCATTCTTTTTTATAGGGGTGGTCTGTGTATTGTAGGATCCTTAGCAGCATCCCTGGTCTCTGCCCACCAGATGCCAGATGCCAGATGCCAGCAGCATTGCCTCCATTGTGACAACCAAAAACTTCTCCAGACATTGCCAAATGTCCCCTGGAGAACAAACTCGCCCCCACTGAGAAATAGTGGGTTAAATAAATAAGAATTATAATAGTTTTTTAGTGTTGCCATAACAAATTATCCCAAATAAGTGGTTTAAAAGAATCAAAATTTCTTCTCTTACCGTTCTGAAGGCTAGAAGTCTGAAATCCAAGCATTGGCTGGTTTGTTTCCTTCCAGAGGTTCTCTGTTCCATGTCTCTCTCCTTGCTTCTGGTGGTCGCTGGCAATCCTTGGTGTTCCTTACATTGTAGATGCATCCCTCCAGTCTCTACTTGTTTCTTCAGATGGCCTTCTCTCCTCTGTGTCTGTGTCTAAATTTCCCTCTTTTTATAAGGACATCAGTCATTGGATAAGGGACCATTAGAATCCAGTGTGACCTCATCTTAATTTAATTGCATCTGCAAAGACCCTATTTCCAGATAAGGTCACATTTATAGGTACTAGGATTTAGGACCTGGACATATCTGTTTAAGGGACACTATTGAACCCACAGCAATAATGTTTTTGACACTGCAGAATTATCATTCAATTTTTGCTAACAGTTATTATTTAGAACTAGTGGCATCAAGTGGAGATAGAGAATTTATCAATTGCCCTTGGAAAAAAACTGTGAAGTCTCCATGAACTTGAAGGCAGATGCTTCAGACTGAGATGTAAAATATTTTACCTGTGTAAATTGCTGAAGGATGGCGGGGGGAGGTTAGTAGGTAGAATAGTGAATGAATCAACAGAACTACTTTCTACTTTAATATAAATTTCATCTGGTTGGTACTTCAATACTCTTGCAGTTCTTGAGAGATGGGTGTGTGTTTTGTCTAAATATTTTGTTTCAGGAGATGGTGTGCAGAACAAACCAGGAAGAACTTACAGGTTCAGTTCTTGCTGAAAAAAAAAAAGTGAAATATTTGGCCTGGTGTTGGCACAGTGATACTTAACATACATAATCCTGACTTTGAGAAAGACATGGCCAACCATTACAATCACTTTGTTTGGACCATGGAGGTCAGGTTACACCCTCTGAATGAGGATGGTAATTTTCTCTGGAAAAAAAAGGAGTTTCCACTTTCAATTATTCTGTGGAAGAGACTAGGGTGTCTTAGAATGAGGGAGAGAAAACATAACTCTTCCTCTGAAGCCAAATGAGGAGGTGAGGCCAAGACTTTGGGGATGGAGGTGCCTAGAAATTTCTATTGGTGGCTCCTCCCATGTGGAGTAGCCTAGAGAAACTTCTGGTAGTAAATCATTCTGTATTGTACCCATGTTAGCCATAAGCTTTCATTAAAATTCTGTGTAATGTTACAGCCAAGTTTTAACTGGACTTCTGGGATGTAAGGGAGGTGGCTGTGTTCATGTTAGGACAAAGGAATAGAGGAGCATGTCTTCTCCACCCAGCATTGATTCCTCTCCTGTTAGCCTGTGTAGCCATGGCTGTGTTACTTCAAGGGGATGTGGAGCCCAGATGTTTTTGAACGATGGTTTGTGTCAGAACAGAGAGCAATGGTTAGGAGCCAGCTAACATTGTGAGCATAGGCTACGCTGACAAATGACACACAGGACATGTTTTTAGGAACGGGTACACATCCTTTGAAGTCCCCAGCTAGTTATTAGGTAAGGAAACCTGAATATCCTGCGCAGCAGTTCGGGAAATTAGATGATTGTTACGTCAGCATTAAAGAAAGAGTGACCTCTGAAAGCTGGAGGAGAACTGGAAGCATAGAAATTATATAAATTATGATCTGTCCATATGGGAATAGCATAAAATTGTTTAAATCCTATTACTAAAAATAGTAATTAACATATAGATCTGTTTTTTGATACAATGTGAAGTTAAGGAAGACCATAAACTGTATAGACAATCTGATTTCAGTTTTTTTACTAAGGTATTATAAGAAAGAGCTATACCAAATGTCAAGATGTTAAAATCCTGATTATCAAGAATGGGGGATTTAGAGATATTTTCTGCACCCCGCCTTCTTTTAAGTTTTCTATGGTTTCCAACATTCTCAGTGAACACATATGAATTTAAGCATCATGCATTGGAGAAAACAACATTTAGTTCTGCTGGCCAAGGCAGAGGGGGAAACACAGTGAGTAACAGCATTTCTATCAGTAGTCAAAGAGAGCCAGTGTTTCCAGTAGTAATTAAACAACAGTCCTGATGGGGCAGGCATTCTCTCACCTAACAGACCATGAAACCTTGTGTCTCTGGGCCCAAGAGGCTCTTGTTTGATCCACATCCTGACCCTGATGTGAGCACCCCTGGGTTTCCTTTAATCTTGACTCCCACTTCATTCTTCCCTTCAGGGAAAGTTAGCTGCTTTGGTAGGCAAAGTAGCCACCCAGAAGCTGTAATGGCAGGCCTTACTACCAGTGAAATCCCACATGACAAATTCGTCCTTTGTGCTGATACAATTGACTTGTCACCTCATTTTTACAGCTAATTAGCCCTTTAGTAAGTGGTGGCTAGTGTCAGAGGTCATCTGATACCTGATTCTGGTAAATTGACCGTAAATATTACTGTCCATCTGTATTTGCTGTTCAAAATGCTGCTTAGTGACCACACTTTAAACTCTTTTTGTAAGAGACCCCTGCTTATTTTTGTTGGCAAGATCAAGTTTCCAAATAATGCTCACAAAATTCATCATCTCCTGAAGTTATCTGGGGTTGCTGCTCAATTACCCTGTTCACTGGGTCATGCCACCCACAGGGTGGGGAACGCACCAACACAGTTTCCAACATTTCCCAGAGTTTCTTTTGTTTCCTCCTCTAAATCAGAAAGTCACTGAAGAAACTCTTGTTCTGATTCTGTCCATCACTATTATAACTTCTAGGAACATTTTATTGCCTTATAACAATAGCACTGGTAATACTAAGAGCAGCCGGTGATTATCAAGGGATCACTATATGTCAGGCACTATGCGAAAAGGTTTATATGTGTTAAATCTTTTATTTCTCACAACAACCTTATGTGGAGATCATTTTAATCTTTAAACAAGGGATGAAGAAACAGAGGCTTGGAGACGGTAAACTTTTTGCCCAGTGTCATACAGACAAATAGAAGACCGATGCTTTGCTCAGATCTGCATGACTCCTGAGTCAGATCTGGTAACCCCTAAGCAGTACAGACGTGTGAATCTAGTTATTAGCATAAATAACTAGTTAAAATACTAATTATGAAAATATTCATGGGGTGAAGTTTATGCTCAGATGTGTGAATCTAGTTATTAACGTAACTAGTTAAAATACTAATTATGAAAATATTTAAGAAGTGAAGTTTATGCATAACTAGTCATTAGTACAGAGCATTTAGACACCAGCAATATCCAGGACATATGAAACAGCAACACAAAAACAAATGAGAGATGGACCTATGGTTTTTGTTTCAAAGGGAGTCATAGGTGATCTGGAATGAGACTGACAATCACAGTTGAGCTGAGACAAGTTTAGGAAGCAGCGTTTTTTCTCTCTGGTTCTACTTGGAAACCCAGAGGCAGCATTCTTTGAGCTGTTAAAGTGTGTCCAGGAACAAGGCAAAAGGCAGTATGGTGTCAGATCGGGAACAGATGAAAAGCATGAGCCTTTTACATCAGTGAGAGTGAATGAAGGATTAATCCTGCCTGGATTCCTAAAATGCTAGTGAACACTGAGCCAAGACTCACTTGTTTCTAAACACAAAATTTGTTTTTAGTGAATTCAGTTAGACTTCTCCACTCCCCTCCCTACCTACTGTCCCACCTTCTTCCTGAGACAGAGTGGGCAATAAGGAAGCCTTCTTGGAAGGCATTTTAAAAGGATTAGGTCATCGATCACTAATGGGATGTTCAGAATTCAGTAACAAGTAGACAGAATCTAGGACACTAGGCTAGCCCAGTTTGTTCAGAGATGGTAAAAGAAATAGAAAAAAAGATATTAATATATCTGCTCAGCCTATCAAAAAGGATAGGCTGAACAGATATATTAATAGCATTTATAATAATAAATATAAAATGAACTAGTTTTTACTTTCTCTTTAGAGCGGACCAGAACCGAATGTACCTGACTGCTATGCAGATTCAGATTGTAGACTTAAAAATATGAAAGGTTAAGTATGCAAATGTGGAACTACAGCATAATCAATCAGCCACCCCCTAAGTGTATTGAATAGTCCTGTGTAATATAGTCAGCACTGTGTGTAATGCCAAATGACGACGCAGTCTCTGACCTTATCTAGAAAGGCAAAGTAGATGCAGAGGAGACAAATGAGAGGACCAAACACTTTATCATAAAGTTCTAGTTGAAGAAGAGAGACTATATAGGCAAGGGAATTTTAGAAGTCAGCTTGGATTAAGAGGAAAGATAATTTGATTGGAAATCAAGAGACTTTTGTGCTCTATTTCTGGTTTTGACAGTAAGTAGCTGAGTGAGCCTGAGCAGTGAAATTTATCTCTCTGGGTCTTTCTCAGTTTCCCATCTATAAAATGAAGGAGTCAGAGATGGTGATCTCTAAGGTCTTTCCAGAGCTAATATTCTAATACGAAGGGGAAAATCTCTCTGGGCCTAAATCAGTGGAGGAGTAGTCTCAGAAACAAGGGGTTAGAAATGACCAGGCATCATGAACATGGTGTGTGTGTGTGTGCATGCACAGTTGGAGGTATGGGGAGGCAGGAGAGGGATTGTTTTTGAGCTCTGCATGATAGAGTACAGCTCTGTACTCATCTCAGATATGACGACAAAGTCCAGTCACTGTAAATTTCAGCTCCTTGATGTGGAACAACTGCGTAGTTAATCAAGCCAAAAAACAAGGAGTCATTTTTGATTCCTCTCGTTCCAATATATAACCACATCCTAGTCTATCAAGAATATAGACTCAGATCACTTACTTGACTTCAGGCACCCAATAAATGTTTATTGGATGAAGGAAAGAATGCTTAAGTAATAAACAGGAATGGAGCCTGGCGATACAACACAGTGGTATCAGGCACCATGGATCAACTATCAGGCAAACCTGAATTCAAATTCCAAGTCTGCCACTTTCTTGGCAACCACGTGATCTTGGGCAAGTTTTGTAACCTCTGTAAACCTCAGGTGCAAAACGAGGGGGAATATGGTGTCAACATCACTAGATTGTGAGGTACATTGCATGAAAAATTATCATTAAACCCCCAAGCTCAGTGTTGCTTAAAATTAACTTCTTGTTTCTTTTTACTCTGCCTATGGCCTCTGTTTCTTTAGGACTTGAAAATCTAGCTTTGGTTTGAACAAGACAGGAAAATGGTGTATAATACATAAAGGGATTTCCCTCCCTCCCTTCCTTTCTCGATCCCTTCTTCCTTTATCTTCCTTCCTCTTCCTTCCCCTCTCTTCTCTCGTTCTTTCTTATCCCCCCTCTCTTGTCCTCCTTCTCTTCCTCCCACCTTTCCATATCTGTTACTTATTTATATATGAATATATTTATATAGGTGTGCATGTATTTACACCCAAGTGCTAATATTATACATTAGATAAATGCAAATGTGACATAACTCCTTTTATTGTTACAATTTCTTTGTGAAAAAATCATATAGTTAAAATAATATATTGACTATGTTAAATCTGCCCTTCAGATGGATGAAATCATTTTGTAATATATAAGTAATAAACATTTGTGTAGTAGTTTGGTTTGTAAATGGAATCCAGTACTTGATTTGGTTTTATTTGGTTTGATGTTGGTTTGTAAATGGAATCCAATACTTAATTTGGTTTTATTTGGTTTGATGTAATTCTCACATTACACACAGAAAAATAAAAGGTTCTGGGTAGTGGGTTGAACTGTGTCCCACAGAAAAGATATGTCCAAGTCCTATCCTGTGGTACCTGTGAATGTGAACTTATCTGGAAATTGGGTCTTCACAGATGTAATTAAGATTTGGAGAAGAGATCCTTCTGGACATACAATGGATCCTAAATCAAATGACTAATATCCTTATTAAAGAAAGAAGAGGAAAATTTGGGACATAGAGACACATAGGGAAGAAGGCCCTGTGAAGATAGAGGCAGGGATTGGAGTGATACATTTACCAACCGAGGGATGCCAAGGACTGTCTGCAGCTGCCAGAAGCCAGGAGAGAGGCATGGACTTGATCCTGCGTCAGAGCCTCCAGAAGGAACCAACCCTGCTGACACCTTGATTTCACTCTTATGGCTACCAGTGTCATAGAGAACAAATTTCTATTGGAAGCCACCAAGTCTGTAGTAATTGGTTACAGCAATCCTTAGAAATTAATACATTCAGTGCATTCACAAAAGTGCAACACTGGAGAACAGAGACTATCCACGAAGCCAGTTGTAAGACTCATGGGTTTACAAAGATTCTTCCAGGTTGAAGCTGATCTTATTCTGATCTTAACAAGTTATGACAAATAAAATCTGCCTTGAAAATGTACTTAGAATTATTTGCACTTCTGGCTTTACAGCTGCCACCCTGGTCCATTCAATTCTCTTTTTTACTTGAACTCTGAAATAGTCTTCTAACTGGCACCTCCAGTTTCCAAAACTGCCTCCCACCAGTCCATTCTTCACACAGAAGCAGTAATGAATTAATTGTTTTGAACCTTCAGTGGATTATTATATCCTAAGTGCAGTGAGAATTATTGCATTTAGAATAAAATAGCCTCATGCCTTCAATGGCTTCTCACTAAAATTTACAGTAAAATACCCATTCCTTGCCATGACTTCCAAGGCTCTTCATGAACTGGTGGGTGCCTTCTCTCCAAACCAGCTGCAGCATCCTACTCTTGCTCACTTTGCTTTAGTCTTTCTCAAAAGATTATATACCACAAGGGAGAAGGAGCTATATCTGTCTTGTTCATCTTTGTATTCTCAGTGCCCAGTGAAGTACCTGGCACTTAGTAGATACTCACAAGATATTTGCTGATTTGATAGATGAATAAACAGATTGCTTAAGAAGGTCTCCACTCCTTTGTGGATCTTCTTTTGATAAGGCCCTAGGGTCTTTTAGATAGGGGTGCATTTGTTTCAGATAATATTTTTTGCTAGGATACATATATTGTCTACAGATTGTCATTGCAGTGGTTTTTGTACTTGAATAGCTAGCCTAGGAATTGAGCCAATGGGATGGTAATGATAATATTGCTCATTAAAGAGGGAATTCATAAATCTTCCCATTTCTGCAAAAGCCGTGCCTTTTAATTTCTCATCAGTCTTGTCCTTGTTTTATGAATTTTCCTGGCCTCACCCAAATTCTCCTTTTATGCTTTGCTGGTTGCCCCTGGGGGATGAGCCTCATGAGAGATCCACCCCAGCTCCCTTGTCAGCTAGTTTCTGTTCTCCTTGGCCAATGGGAGGTGCTGGTAGGTCACCGGACATCTGGAGGAGAGAGAGAGAGGTCAGGGTTTTTCTTCCCTTCTACCTCCACACTGTGGACGCATTTTCTGGCAGTGGCCACATTCCTCCAGAACTACAGCTCCTGTCATTTTGCTCCTTCTCCATGTTTCCAGAGCTCATTGGGCTCTGGGAACACTATTTCTTCTCTTTGCCCTTTCAGGAACAAACAATAGGCAGTAACAGCTTCCTGCTATTGCTGGTGTCTAAGGGAACCAAGAATTATTCATTGTTGGTTCCCTTAACTCGGCCAAACATTTGTAAATGGTTCATTCATGAAAATCTCCATCTGTGTTGGACTCTGTTTTCCGCTGAAATTTTTACTTTAGCACCATACCTACTAATACGGCAGAAGAATAAGGGTCTAGAGTTCGACAATATCTAATCTTTTTGGTTCACGACCAGTGTGTAGCTCTAATTTTTTTCTAACTGATGAAACTTCATTTTCACCTTCTTTTTACCTTCAGGCTAAGGTAAGAGAAGGTGCTCTTTGTCTGCCACTCAGGCCAATATCAAGTCTAATTAATTGAATAGACTTAACTTCCTTGTCTTAAACAGAGCCCAGAATCAGCTTCACAAGTTACCTTCATGTAGTGTGGCAGAAAATGTTAATGCTTACTCAGCCTCCATGTGTTCCAGTTAGGTTGGGGCCTTTTGACCACCTTCTGGCCCAGGTGAGGTTAAAGTCATTGATGCCAATCTCAGGGATGGCCTCTTAAAACATCTCCTGTTGTCCTATCACTTATGCTTCCTTGGCCATAGTACACTTGGAAGCCAAGTGTACAGATGGTCCAGTTATTATACAAGCCTCAGAAGGGCTGCTTAACATGCTTCTGATTTTGCATAACTAGAAAACACACCTTTACTGTGTTAGTCACTGAGATTTGGGGTCATAATTGTAACTTCAGCGCTGCCTAGCCTAGCCTGATTAATATATGTACCAAATACACTTACTTATTCCTGATATTTTAAAACATTTTTGGTCTAAATCCTCAATAAAAAAAAAATCACTCAACCTATTACCCTGCTCTGTGACACCAGGGCCATAATAGAAATTGTTAGTCAACAAGGACACTCTTTCTAGTTGCCTTAGTCTATCTGGGCTGCTGTAACAAAATACCATACTCTGAGTAGCTTATAAACAACAGGAATTCATTTCTCATAGTTCTAGAGGGTGGGAAGTCCAAGATCAAGGTGCTGGCAGATCCTGTGTCCTGTGAGGACTCTCTTTGTGGTTCCTAGTGTTTTCTTGTTTTGTCCTCACATGGTAGAAGGGGCAAGGCAGCTCTCTGGGGTCTTTTTTAGAAGGATACTAATCCCATCCCAGGGCCCAGCTCCTAATACCCTCACACTGGTGATTAGGTTTCAATTATGCATTTTGGGGAGACACAACATTCACACCATCACACCAGGTGAGCTCAGAGCAGTTTCTGAATCATTCTCCACACAGGGCCCCAAGCACCCACTGCCAACAAATAGATGAAACCTAGTTCTACTTCCTGTTCTTTGTGGTGAGGTTTAGTTTTTGCTCCATACAACCACCTACTCTATTGTAATTTTGCATTATTTTGTTATTCATTTTCATAACGTAAAATAAGTGATCTTTTCAATATCAGAGTTGACTTCTGCTTTCAATTCAAGAGTTGTTGGTAAACTTTTGTATTATCTTTTTAATATTCACAAACTGTTCCCTCTCTCTAGAATCAAATGGCATACCACAGAGAGATGACCTTTAGAAAGGTTGGTAATATCCTACTTAAAAATATATACCTTAGCAAATACATTTGTGTTTTAGCTCAGATTCCAGTCCCTGATATAAATCTGCATATGGACAGTGTTTTGTTTCTTCACTTATGGAATTCTATGGTCCTAATAGAAAAATGACTAAAAATTAAAATCTGTGCTTTTGGTTCACAAAAATCTCTTGACATGACCTAGAGCTGCTGAATACAAGACAGAAGGAAGTGAGTAAAAACTCAGAAAGGACCTCAAAATACAAATGCTCCTTAAGTTGAATTTTTTTTCCTTGAACTCAATAAAGGACTAGGAGGGGATTCTTGTTATTTAACTATGTCAAGAACTATTTTACACCAACCTGTGCCTAGAATATGTTTTCAGAAAATGGATCCACTTTTATAACAGAAACCTTAAAGGATTCTCCTATTATCTGGTATTCCTCATTTCCTTTTTTTGTGTTAAGGCAAAGGAGAAATTGGCTGAGATTAGGGTGGTCATGATCAATAGAATCTTTATAGCAGATACTGACATATTAATAATTTAATGAGGTACAACTTGCCTGTATTATAAACAGAAATCATTATTATCTTCTTTTTTTTTTTTGAGACAGGGTCTCACTTTGTTTCCCAGGTTGGAGTGCAGTGGCGTGATCTCACCTCACTGCAACCTCCGCCTCCTGGGTTCAAGATATTCTCCTGCCTCAGTCTCCTGACTACAGGTGTGCACCACCACCCCTGGCTAGTTTTTGTATTTTTTGGTAGAGACAGGGTTTCACCATGTTAGCCAGGCTGGTCTCGAACTCCTGACCTCAAGTGATCTGTACGCCTTGGCCTCCCAAAGTGCTGGGATTACAGGCGTATTGTCTTAAATATTCAAGATTTCCTTGGAATTTCCGAGTCTGTCTTTTAAGTTTCCACAAAATGACTGTGCATTCTGGTCATTCAAGGTTCCAGCCTTTGAAGGAATTTCTTTTTTTTTTTTTTTTTTTTTTCCTTTTATTGTAATTATTATTATTATTATTATTATACTTTAGGTTTTATGGTACATGTGCCCAATGTGCAGTTAGTTACATATGTATACATGTGCCATGCTGGTGCACTGCACCCACCAACTTGAAGGAATTTCTTACAAACATGTAGCCTGTTTTAAAGAATGATCACTTGAACCCCTCTGTGTGAGTTTGGGAATGAAGACTAGGCTATCTTGGATAATCTTCAGACATCAAAAAACAAAATCAAAGCAACTATATCTGATTATCATGTCACTCAAGTTCTCATTCAGGCATTCCCTTTGAACCACTTTCTCTTCATCACAAATCTGAGTTGGGATCCTGCCCAATCTATAGATTCTGATCATCCTTGTCATCTGATATTACTGATTACTTTGCTTTCTGTGGTAATTTTCTCCCAGATTTCTTCCCATTTGATGTCTGCACCCACCCAATCTTTATCTCCTCAGCCACAGCCAGATCTGTGCCTCTGGCTACCTCCTTATTGAGCTTTCCCAATTCTCAAACAGAATAGACTGGGAATCCACACATTCTGTTTGAAAAAAAAAAAAAAAAAAAAAAAAAGATCATAGTACCTGATCAGATCTAGAAAGTAGTAAGAGTTAAGTATAGAATCACATAATTCTACATCCCTAACAGCAAAAATGTGGGCTTCACTGACCCTGGGTGTGAGGTCTAATTTCACAATAACTATTCATCCTGGAAAGAAGGAGTAAGGATGAGCTATTAAATGTAAAGATATAATTGCTTAACCTTCCTAACTGGCTTCTCCATCCTTGATCTATGATGCACACAGCTATTAAAAGTAATTTCTCCATGTTCAGGAATTTCTTATCATTCTTTATTTAGGAACTCCGTAGTCATTTGCATATAGGGAAGGCTGGCCTGGAAGCAATATTTTATTAACATTTGAGAAGAATTCAAATATCACGTCCAGAAAATAATAACATATTTATCCTAGCCTTAATATGGCTTTTCCAGTAAGATCCCTGTGACTTGTCTCTGTGTGCCAAGGCTTGTATGTTTATCCCTCAGGGGTTTGGAACAAATGTTACAGACTTCTGATCGCTAGAGTGATACAGAGATTATGAGGACACATAGCCATAAAAGTAAACAGCCTGAGTTTTAAGCCTGTCATCATCATTTTACTCCCTTACCCTATGACCTTAGACAAGTTTCAGAATATCTTGAGGCCTTAATTTTCTCACTTATAATATGGAAGATATTAGTGGTTCTATTCCCTAGGATTATCATGAGGATGAAACAAAATAACTTGTGTGATGCACTTAGAACCATGCCTGATACAAAGTGTGCATTAATGAAGGCTAGCTATTATTGGTAGAAGTGAGGAGAGCTGAACTTTCTTGAAATAGACCAGTAGATGCCTGATGCCTCCAGGTCGAATATCCAGATCTTACAAGCCACAAATGCTCAACTTTAACAAATTAAAACAGCTGTCTAATTGCTCTTGGAGACATTGGAGAAATGGAGGCAGTCATTACCAGCTAGATGTTTCCTCTTTTTTAAGAAGCAGAAAAACTAGAAACTAGTGACTCAAAATCATTAACAATGTAACACAAGTTACTATTTGGGAAATGATAGATTTGTCACCTAAGAAAACCATTCTACGTCTTCCTGTGGTGTTACAAGGAGGGAATACCCGCTTGACTATTTACCCATTCTTTCCACCATTTATGCATGTTTCATCTGTGATCTGTACCTCAAACTTCTCAAATCCTTCCATGTTGTACAGTCTAGAAGTAAATTACTTATTCATGCAGAATGAAATGGAAAAATGGATCAATGAATTTCACGTGTGGGAATGTTTCTTGGAGCATCTCTCCAGTGCTTTGCTTATTTTTACCTATCATATTAAAATGGTGCCTCATATTAAGCTTCTATTCTCTGTGATGCTTGTACTTATTTCCTCTCTATTGATAATTGTTTACTCCTCAGATCCCGCTTACAAGGATAGCACTTGCTTTCTCAATCTGTTTTCCTGGAGTGAGATGGATTAGTGAAAAGAACATAAATGTTAAAGACTAGCAAACCTGGGTCCAACGTCTGGTCGGCCTACACGAGCTGTGTGACTTTGACTAATAACACATAATAACTTCTTGAAGTATCAGTGTACTCACATATGAGTAGAGGCACTTCATAAATAGTTAACAATTCATAAAATTGTTATGGGAAATTAGATATCATATGCACGATGTATAATATAAATAATTGTTGCTCAAGAAATGATCGTTTTCTTCTCCTCTTTTTTTCATTTTGAACAGCATTCTCCTGACCTCTGACTACTTCTAGAGCCCAGATTACAGCAGAGAATCCCTCTTATGTTAATCTGTCCTTCCTGCCATCCCTGGTGGATGAACTAGAGATAATAGAAGGAAAATTAAAAACAGAGCAACCGCTGATAAACCCCATTCCCTCCCATCCTGTATCTAATTCTGCATTCCAGTGACATTACATGGGATGTGACCAATCCCTGGAATCCCACTCTGGCTGCCATTCATTTACAATTCTGCTGTGTATAGCACATGTAAGCCTATCCAAATAGGAGCACATGCAACTATGTCATGTATGGAGGCTTAATTCAAAGGAAAGGAAGATACATCTCTCCTGCCATCCAGCCACAAGGTAGCTGAAAGACCAAGGCTCACACACACAAGATGACTGAAGAACTTTTATACAGCACCAGACAAATAAGGATAAATTACTTAATACAAATCAAATGGTGCATAAGTGCTTTAAGGTATTTAGGGTAGGAGAGATTAGCATCGATTCAGTGACATTTATTGAGCAGTTTTTCTGTCATAGGCAGTGTACTTGGAGCAGGAGATTAAAACAAAAATGAATATGACATGGTCCATGTCCACGCACTCATGAAGCTCTTCCTCTGATGAGAGAGGCAGGCATATAACCAAATAGACACAGGACACAATGAGGAGCACTTATACAATGCACAGAAAAAAATGAGAAAATTGGTCTTTGAGTTATTATTGTTTTTTTAGAGAGGGGTTTTCACTATGCTACGCATGCTGATCTCCAACTCCTGGGCTTAAGTAAGCCACCTGCCTCAGCCTCCCAAAGCACTGGGATAACAGGCATGAGTCACCATGCCTGGCTTAGTCTTTGAGTTATTGTTAGAAGGACAGTAGGATTTGGTTAGGCTAAAGATTGCAAGTTCTAACTCCTAGCGCAGTCAGGAACACAATGTAAATGATTTTTTTTAAAAAAATAATAAAACAGCCATTCGGTGTCAGACATTTACTGTTGGCACTTTGAGTTAACTCATTTAATTTTTGCTTCTATTATTGCTCTTACTATTGTTATCTCTATTTTACTTTTGAAGAAACTGAGACACAAAGAGATTCAGCAATTAGTCTAAGGTTACACCCAAATATAGCATGGTTAGAACACAAACCCATGCCATCTGGGTCTGATGCCCGTGGTATTCACTATACTTGGTCCCTTTCTATAAAAAAATACAAGGGCATAAGTGATATGATCAATGGCGACCGATACTCAGCCTCGGTATTCAAGAGACAATAGGGAATGATGGAGATCCCAACCAGTTATTGTTTTCAGAAATGATAGCTAGATAATCCTCTTGCTTTCCTAGAGGAGGCAGAAATCAAGCTTCTCTCACCCCCATTAAATATCTACATTTTTAAGTGTTGAAAAATAACTTTAAGATTAAATCCTGTATGGATCAAACAAAACATGATAATAAACTGCCTGTGGCACACAAGCCACCAGGTGATGCCTCTGTATTAGGCAGAGGAAGAAGGCAGGGAAGATAATTATATGCAAAGGGGGCAAGTAATGCAAAGGCCCGGGAGGGATGATGAGCAGTATGAAGTGACTAGAACACCAAGAATTAATGAGACTGGCAAGGCCTTGGAACACCATAGTAAGAAGTTTACATTTTCCTCAGTTTGCAAAAGGAAGCAGTGCAGAATTTTGTCCCCATTGCATTGTTCAAGGTGGATTAATCAAAGCAGACGTGACTGCACACCTCTCTAACTTTGTTTCTCCCTTAGCTTCCCCTGGCACCAAATGCTCCAATCATCCAAACAGTTTTCAGTTCCCTGAACACACTGACTGGTGGACACACCAGTAGGGCCCACACTTCCCTATCCTGGTTCACTTATGCCTGAAATATTCTCTATCCAGCTGGAGAACAAATACTCGTCTATTTAACTCAAAGGAGCTAACTCTTTCTGAAGTTTTTCCTGATTCTCCCAACCTCTCCCACTGCCTGCTTCCTGACTCAACACGTACAGAATTGGCCACTCCCTCTTTCATACCTCTACTGCATGCTTATCATGGCACTTGAAACACTTTATTGCACTAATTTCCTTGTAGGTCTATGTCCCTTACTAGACTGTGAACTCTTTAGGCCAAGGAATATCTTATTATTGTCGTATTTCTAGAGTATAGGACAATGTTGCATACATAGCAGACACTAAAATGTTTGATGAATGAGTGAATGAATGAGTGAATAGATGGATAAATACTTTCTGAGGCTGTAGAGTATGAGCTGGGGTGTGAACATACTGAATGTTCTGAATATATCAGCTCTTAAATATTTTGTCTGATCTAAGATGTTTTGGTTATTTTAAATTAGTTTTGGGTTCAAGCAGTTCCTTTCTCTATCCCTGCCAAAATATCAACAAATCCAACAAAACAATCTTTTTTGAAGTTGCCTGTATCATATAACTATTGCTGTACAACAAAGCATCCCAACTTTCAATTCTTAAAACAACAGCTGATGATTATTGCTTATGGTCTTTGGGTCTGCTGTGTTGTTCATTGATTTGGGCTGGGCCTGACAGATCTCATCTAGATTCACTCAGGTTTTCTGCAGTTAGCCAGTAGGTTCACTGGTCTAAGATGTCCTCACTCACATGACAGTCTATTGGCTGGAATGATAGAAACGATTGGACTATGTATCTATCATGATCCAGCAGGCTAGCTCAGGCTGTCCATATGAGAATGACAGGGTTTCCTGAGAGTGAGAAGTACACAAAGCCTCTTGAGTCCTAGGCTAAGGATGAGCACACCACCATTTCTGTCGCATTCTGTTTTCCAAAGCAAGTCACAAGGCCACCCCAGATTCATGGAATGGTGCAATAGATTCCACTTATTAATGAAAGAGAATGTACAATCAAATTGCAAAGGGAGTATATCCAGAAAAGTGTGAATATTGGGGCCATTTCTGAAATTCATCTATCTCGGTGCCAGATCCTCCTGCTCCGATTACCTTTGTGTTCTCCACCACAGTCACAATTCTGTTGCTCCAAATGCAAATGATAGATTATGATTACCTCTGTCAATGACCTTGAATTCCTCAGAAAGAACATCATTCATTCATTGATTTATTCATTAAACAAATAATAGTTTAAGACCAACTCTGCCTCAGACATTGTGCAAGATACTAGGAATAGAGAACTAAATACAACAAAGTCCAGGAAATATAGAAGCTGGAGTCTAGTGTGGGAGAGAAATGTGCAATAGAAAAATCATAGTCCCAGAGTGTAACAATAGAAGAGGCCTGAAGTCCAGATGAGGGAGCAATTACCTATATGGGGTAGAGGGTAATTAGCAGAGCCAGGTAATAAAAGGCTTCTTGGAGAAATAGATGACTAGACTCTTATCCAGTTATACAACTATTTGTAGTGTGTCTCGATTCCTCTGGTGATATGGTTTGGCTGTGTCCCACCCAGATCTCATCTTGAATTGTAGCTCCCATAATTCCCATGTGTTGTGGGAGGGGTCCCGGTGGGAGACATTTGAATCATGGGGGCGGTTTCCCCCATGGTAGGATTTCCCCCATGGTAGAGGGTTTACCCCCTCATGGTAGTGAATAAGTCTCATAGGATCTGATGGTTTTATAAGGGGAAGCCCCTTCCATTTGATTCATTCTATCTAATTCTATCTTGCCTGTTGCCATGTAAGATGTGCCTTTCAGTTTCCACCATGATTGTGAGGCCTCCCCAGCCACGTGGAACTGTGAGTCCATTAAACTTCTTTTTCTTTATAAATTACCCAGTCTCGGGTATGTCTTTATCAGCAGCGTGAAAACGGACTGATACATCTGGTCTGGATTATTAAGATTTACCCTTAAATATTAAAATAATATACCCTTAAATTATTGCTCTCATATAGGTACAGCGTAATATTAACTTGATTGTATTTGTCATTTGGATTGTAGAAATGATAACCCAGCATGGTTTCATCTGCTAGATGTTTGTCAGTACCTGGCAAATAACAATGCTTGAGTGCAAGCCCTGGACCTATTGCTTGGGTTTGAATCTCAGCTCCACATTTTGAGGAAACTGTATCGCAGTTTCCTTATCTATAAAATGAGGATAGTAATCTGAAGTTACGTGTATTCATAGCTGTGAGGGTAGGGCCTTAGCATATAGTAACTTCTTAATTATTAGTTATTTTTTAGAAATTTGTTTTTCCCTCTAGACTTTTTCTTTTTCCTCCCTTATAAAGTGGAGATAAAAATTAACCCACACAATAGCATTGTTGTGAATATTTAATACAATTGAATATATGTAAGGCACTTTGAACAGTGGCTAGGACATTGTACATACATTGTTAGTATACACTGTTGTTATTCTGTCAATATCATTTTTAGCGAATCAAAGAATTGAAGCCACCTATTCCTAGTTTCTAGGGGTTCAAACACATTTTACTTCTTATTTTATAGTCTTCTCTTTCACCAGGCAGAGGTTATAATGTATTTACTTATTTCCCTTTGGGAGCATAGTGGGATGCAGGGAGGATCAAGATTTCCTGAAAAAAACTTCAAGCAGGTTCGAGTGGGGGGGGCTTTACATGATCCTGGAAGGCGAGTTGTGCAAGGAAAATGACTCCTCAAGGTACACCACCTCCAAAAGACCTGTGCACACATCGTTTACATTGCTGATGAACCCATCACATGACCTAGCCCCCCACTGCATTTTCTGGTACCACTTGCTTTTTGATTATGCAGAGAAGTAGCTGATCCCCAGATTATAGTGTTTACTGTCTCCAACAGATTGCTAATATCTGTTGGAAAGATGCTTACAAAAGTAATCAATAGAGCAAAGAAAGATGAACCACTGAAAAGAATATAATTAGATGGTAGAAGTCACCTCAAGTATATTGTGGTTGCATAATTATAGAATTGTCTGACTAAATTTAAAGTTAGTTAAATCATAGATGGAGTATATTCAAAGAATATCTGGCACATAGTGAAAACTGAATAACTTAAATGAATGAATGATTATGTTATAAAAATGCTTACTAACATCGATTACATGCTATCAATGAAAACCATTAAAAGCTATGCTTTGATTATTCTAAGAATGAAGAGATTTTTCAGTACTTTGAAATATCTGTCAAAGTTGTTTTCCTAAATACTTAATACTGAATTTCATAATGTTGTGGTGACCTGAGGGAATTTGTAATTGGAAGATCATAGATTTAGAGCAAAGGAGAGCAGGCTGAAATCATACTCTTGAATTAAGAGAGCAATCTGAGTATTAAGTATTCAAGATCTAATGGAGCTGAAATGCCAGTCTATGACAATACCTTGTGTAATTGTTTGTCATTATGTCTGATTATGCTGTAAGGGCTTATTTTATTCTAAGGCTTTGCAGTAGAAAGAGCACTGGATTTGGAGTCAAAGAGACCTAGGTTCACAGGCATAACATACACACTAGAGTGCCATTCATACAGACTACAGTATGCATGATCCTTCATGGAGTCAAGCAAAGAGAGGATTCAAATCCTCACATTGCTATCTACTAGCTCAGTGACACAAAGCAAGTTAATTAACCTCTCTCTGAGTTTAGTTTCCTCTGCTACTAGCATGAGCACTGATTTGGATAACCCAGTAGTATGTACGATGTCTAGGTTAGTGTCTTGTTCAGATTTAGTGGGGTTTTTTCCATATTGCTACTTGTTGATTAATTATGGGAAGGCATTGACTCTGGATGGGTGTCAATATGGACATTTTTTTCATCTGGATATTTTGCCTCATCTAAGAAGCACTTTTGCAGAGTGTAATGGTTAAACACATACACCCTGGGCTCAGACCACCTGGGTTTGCATTCTGGTTCCATCTAACCAGCTATGTGACCTCAAGTGAGCCAAATAGCTCCCTCTTCAAATGTGGGTAATGGTAATACCTACATCATATGGGTGTTAGGAGGATTAAATGATTAATATTTGGAAAGTACTTGGGACAGCTCCTGATATATATACTTACTATCACATAGCTATCTGTTAAAATAAAACCAGTGGAGCTCAGAGAGCTGAAGAATACTGTAGTAACTTGGAGAAATTGGTGACTTACTGTGTGGAATGTGTAGGGACTGCGGTTTCCTAACAACACACACTGTTTGAATTAACAGCATTGCATGGCATCTTGATCCATCACCATCAGGACATGGAATTTAAATTATTTTGCCAGTTTTTTCACAGACATTCTCATTCTATCAAAGTTCAAGCATTAATGAAAATGGTGAGCTGAATTATGATTTCAGTCTGTGAAAATAAGACAAAAACAAAAAAAATAACCAAGGGGGCTGGGCATGGTGGCTCACGTCTGTAATTCCAACACTTTGAGAGGCCAAGGTGGGCAGATTGCTTGAGCCCAGGAGTTTGAGACCAGCCTGGGCTACATGGCAAAACTCTGTTTCTACCAAAAAAAAAAAACAAAAACAAAAACAAAAAAGAGCTTGATGTGGTGGCCTACGCATATAGTTCCAGCTACCCTGAAGGCTGAGGCAGGAGGATTGCTTGAGACCCCAGGAGGTGGAGTTTGCAAGAGATTGTGCTACCGCACTCCTACCGCACTCCAGCCTAGGTGATAGAGCAAGACCCTGTCTCAAAATAATAAATAAATAAATAAAACCAAGGGGATTAATCGTTTTTCTTTTGAATTGAGGTGTAGTTGGTTGATAAGCACCTCGTTATCTTCATTGGTCTTTGCAAGAATGTATGTATGTACATATGAATACAGGTTTACATATGTGAATGCATTATATGTATGAATCTATGTATGTTTGTATTTATTTTCTTTCACTTTCAATAATTCTCTCCCTTCCCCTTTTTCTGTTTGGTAACCATTGTAATATACTCCGTGTGTATATTTTTGTTTGAATGTATATTGTTGTTCTGTGTATATTTATAATTTTCATAAAGCTTATTGTGCAATGTATAGTCCACCTCATTCTTTAATTTTCTTGTCCTAATTGCTTGCTTTTGAGAGTGATCCATGTTGCTCCATGTCCATCTTACTTCTAATGGCTGCAAGTGCTCCAGGAATTACATCTGTCACATTTTACCTATAGGGATTGCTTCCAACTTCCTACCACAACGAACAACCTCATCCATGGTCCCTGATAGATCTGCCAGCCTGAGAATTTCCTCTAGAACTCTGAAGTTGTTATGTTGTCTTTTAGTATCCAATGGAGTTAATGAGAATTCTGATAATAATTTAATGATCACTTATTTATAGATATGAAAAAAGCCCTCTTACCCAGCCATCCCATTACTGGGTATATACCCAAAGGACTATAAATCATGCTGCTATAAAGACACATGCACACGTATGTTTATTGCAGCACTATTCACAATAGCAAAGACTTGGAACCAACCCAAATGTCCAACAATGATAGACTGGATTAAGAAAATGTGGCACATATACACCATGGAATACTATGCAGCCATAAAAAATGATGAGTTCATGTCCTTTGTAGGGACATGGATGAAATTGGAAATCATCATTCTCAGTGAACTATCGCAAGAACAAAAAACCAAACACCGCATATTCTCACTCATAGGTGGGAATTGAACAATGAGAACACATGGACACAGGAAGGGGAACATCACACTCTGGGGACTGTTGTGGGGTGGGGGCAGGGGGGAGGGATAGCTTTAGGAGATATACCTAATGCTAAATGACGAGTTAACGGGTGCAGCACACCAGCATGGCACACGTATACATATGTAACAAACCTGCACATTGTGCACATGTACCCTAAAACTTAAAGTATAATAATAAAAAAAAAGACCTATCCTAAAATCAGCAAAAAAAAAAAAAAAAAAAGAAAAGAAAAAAGCCCTCTTTTCTAAAATATTCAGGGGTGGTACTTTGTTAGTTAATCGAAAAATTACTTAAACTGGGCATCTGTAAAAATCATATCTAATGTAAAGATCTGGTTCAATTGCAAATGTTTAAGCGTACCTTTATAGGCCTTTTTTTTTTTTGGCTTAACCTAAGATCAAGGCTTTTTTTCTGCTGTCTGTCTGTATGTGTTTACTTTTGCTTTTGTTTTAATATGGATCTACTTTAGGAATTCATTTTTATGTTTCTGATGTAAACAACTGCTGAGTGCCCTATGTGTTTTCCTATGTCACTTTCTTTGAAGTAAAATATGAACTGAAGTGCTTTGCAAGGAAATCAAGTGCAGTTTTTTTCTTTTACTTTTTTTTTTTGAGACGGAGTCTCCCTCTGTCACCCAGGTGGGAGTGCAGTGGCATGATCTCGGCTCACTGCAACCTCCGCCTCCAGGGTTCACGCCATTCTCTTGCCTCAGCCTCCCGAGTAGCTGGGACTACAGGTGCCCGCCACCATGCCTGGTTAATTTTTTGTGTTTTTAGTAGAGACGGGGTTTCACCATGTTAGCCAGGATGGTCTAGATCTCCTGACCTTGTGATCTGCCCACCTTGGCCTCCCAAAGTTCTGAGACTAGAGGCATGAGCCACAGCACCCGGCCTTTTCACATTTTTAAGTTTTCTTTCTTTTATAGTTGTTCCACCAATACTACTTAGCTTTATCAAGTATTTCCAAAGCATTCAACTTAGTTTTCAGAGTAATGACTGCTGTCTTTCTTTTTACCCTTACATTTTATTAGTTTAAATATGTAGCCTATAGTAGATGTTGTTGTTTTCATTTGGAGAGGTCCTATTGTTAATCGTAGTTTCTGGGCCTCAGGCTTTTTTAACTTCAGTTACTTGGGAGATTGGGGCCTAGAAGCCATGCTTTGATATTTTCAATAAACGTAAAACAGTGCTTGGAACTTTAAAGGGACAGTAGATATGGAAAGCATGTCCTACATTGCAAAGAGTTGTATGTATCTAAGATGGTTTTAAGTTCTGTGTCTATATTGTCCTCACTATAACCTCAGTGCTTGGCCTCCACACATCTGGAGCTCCAGATCAACATTTGTTCAATAAATGAATGAATTAAAACCTGGAGAGAGTATAAGTGTAATTTCTGATGTTATCCTATGTCACCTTAAACATTTTGGTATTGCGCACCACATATAAAGGATGCCTCTAGGTGATTGAATTTGAAATAGAAACTCAAGGAATATTTTGCTCTTCTCATAAAAGAGGGGTTCTACTCATGTTTTCTCTACATTGATGATGTTCATACCTAAAATTGGCGTTGATACAATGTTTTTTATGCAGTTTTTTTGGTACATAATTTATTGCTGATTGACTATTTTGGTTTTGGATAATGCACAAGAAAAATGAAACTAGAATGAGTTTTTATTCTATATACTGAGAAAAAACAATAATAGATGGATAGCTGGCTATATCTAAAAGACTCACATTCTTATTTATTTACTCATTCAACAAATATTTATTATTATTTTACTATGTGCCAGTCACCGTGATAAAAACATTGACAAAGTTACTGTCTTTGTGGAATTTACGTTCTATTCAAGTGGGAGCAAAGAAATTAAAAAGTTGCCAATAAGTGAACAAATATAAACATTGTATACTCTGATAAGGGTTAGAAAAAAAATAGTCTGCAAAGATAAAGAGTAATGGGGAACTCTGGTCTGGATCATCTGGGATGGTTTCTCTGAAGAGGTGACATTTGTACTGAGATTGGAAGGATAAGGAGAAACCAGCCTTTGAGAGTCTAGGGGCGGCCACACTCACAGAGAAAATCTCAATTTTAGGTGTTCTGAGTCTACCGTTAATTGCTTCAAGGATGTTCTGAGGCATATAAAATCTTCATAGATAACCTATATTTTTTTAAATAAAAAGAAATGATGCCAGTGGAGATATTCCCAAATACTGAGGCAATGTAGGATTTATGCAAACACTAACCACACCCTTCCTCTGCAAAACGATTTAACAGAAATGTTTTCATGAGGATTTTTCTCTTAAAGGATCTTGTCTGTAACGTGACATCCTCTCCACCCTTAAAAAAATATGTAGCTTGGTAAAGGAAAAAAAAAAAAGAGAAACTAAGTTTAAAGAAACAAAATATGAGCAGTCAATTTTAAGAATCGGGCTAATTCATTCTTAGAAGATTAGGACCGGTTCCCTAGTTTGTGGATGATACTGTTCTGTTGGTTCTCTTACTTTTTCTCCTGCCACCCTCCTTTTGATTATTGCACTGCTCATTAGCATTTCTATTAAGCAGTCCAGAAGAGGAGAATAATCAATCAAGGAAAGGAGTTTCCATTTAAGGCTTGGTGGGTAAGAAGTTAAATCTATTGGCAAAAATCAGCTTATTTTCAGATTCTCTGTGGATTTCCTTTATTTATGTTATTTCTGTCCCCAATAGCATAGACCAACATAAGCTGATTATACTGTATAACATGAGGACACACACATACACACACACACACACACACACACACACACACAGAGAGCTAAAGGTTTTTAGAGCATGGGCATATTTAAACTAAAACCTCTGGATGACAAATTTAGTTAAGTGATGCAATTTGAAGAGTGTTGAGGCAATGCTAGTAATAAAAACAAAGAAACATATGTATATTGTTGTCTGCAGCCACAGTTTAACACCTTGCAGTAAGGGATTCTTCACATCCCAGAAGTAGCTACCCTGCATCTTAAACAGTATGCTAGGTTAGATTCTTGCCCGTTTGCTATTCCGGATAACACCCTTTATTTTTTCATTTTATTTTATTTTATTATTATTATACTTTAAATTTTAGGGTACATGTGCACAATGTGCACGTTAGTTACATATGTATACATGTGCCATGCTGGTATGCTGCACCCATTAACTCATCATTTAGCATTAGGTATATCTCCTAATGCTATCCCTGCCCCCTCCCCCCACCCCACAACAGTCCCCAGAGTGAGATGTTCCCCTTCCTGTGTCCATGTGTTCTCATTGTTCAATTCCCACCTATGAGTGAGAATATGCAGTGTTTGGTTTTTTGTTCTTGCGATAGTTTACTGAGAATGATGATTTCCAATTTCATCCATGTCCCTACAAAGGACATGAACTCATCATTTTTTATGGCTGCATAGTATTCCATGGTGTATATGTGCCACATTTTCTTAATCCAGTCTATCACTGTTGGACATTTGGGTTGGTTCCAAGTCTTTGCTATTGTGAATAGTGCTGCAATAAACATACGTGTGCATGTGTCTTTATAGCAGCATGATTTATAGTCCTTTGGGTAAATACCCAGTAATGGGATGGCTGGGTCAAATGGTATTTCTAGTTCTAGATCCCTGAGGAATCGCCACACTGACTTCCACAAGGGTTGAACTAGTTTACAGTCCCACCAGCAGTGTAAAAGGGTTCCTATTTCTCCACATCCTCTCCAGCACCTGTTATTTCCTGACTTTTTAATGATTGCCATTCTAACTGGTGTGAGATGGTATCTCATTGTGGTTTTGATTTGCATTTCTCTGATGGCCAGTGATGATGAGCATTTTTTCATGTGTTTTCTGGCTGCATAAATGTCTTCTTTTGAGAAGTGTCTGTTCATGTCCTTCGCCCATGGGGTTGTTTGTTTTTTTCTTGTAAATTTGTTTGAGTTCATTGTAGATTCTAGATATTAGCCCTTTGTCAGATGAGTAGGTTGCGAAAATTTTCTCCCATTTTGTATGTTGCCTGTTCACTCTGATGGTAGTTTCTTTTGCTGTGCAGAAGCTCTTTAGTTTAATTAGATCCCATTTGTCAATTTTGGCTTTTGTTGCCATTGCTTTTGGTGTTTTAGACATGAAGTCCTTGCCCATGCCTATGTCCTGAATGGTAATGCCTAGGTTTTCTTCTAGGGTTTTTATGGTTTTAGGTCTAATGTTTAAGTCTTTAATCCATCTTGAATTGATTTTTGTATAAGGTGTAAGGAAGGGATCCAGTTTCAGCTTTCTACATATGGCTAGCCAGTTTTCCCAGCACCATTTATTAAATAGGGAATCCTTTCCCCATTGCTTGTTTTTGTCAGGTTTGTCAAAGATCAGATGGTTGTAGATAGGCGGCATTATTTCTGAGGGCTGTGTTCTGTTCCATTGATCTATATCTCTGTTTTTGTACCAGCACCATGCTGTTTTGGTTACTGTAGCCTTGTAGTATAGTTTGAAGTCAGGTACCGTGATGCCTCCAGCTTTGTTCTTTTGGCTTAGGATTGACTTGGCGATACGGGCTCTTTTCTGGTTCCATATGAACTTTAAAGTAGTTTTTTCCAATTCTGTGAAGAAAGTCATTGGTAGCTTGATGGGGATGGCATTGAATCTATAAATTACCTTGGGCAGTATGGCCATTTTCACAATATTGATTGCTCCTACCCATGACCATGAAATGTTCTTCCATTTCTTTGTATCCTCTTTTATTTCATTGAGCAGTGGTTTATAGTTCTCCTTGAAGAGGTCCTTCACGTCCCTTGTAAGGTGGATTCCTAAGTATTTTATTCTCTTTGAAGCAATTGTGAATGGGAGTTCACTCAAGATTTGGCTCTCTGTTTGTCTGTTATTGGTGTATAAGAATGCTTGTAATTTTTGCACATTGATTTTGTATCCTGAGACTTTTCTGAAGTTGCTTATCAGCTTAAGGAGATTTTGGGCTGAGACAATGGGGTTTTCTAGATATACAATCATGTTATCTGCAAATAGGGACAATTTGACTTCCTCTTTTCCTAATTGAATACCCTTTATTTCCTTCTCCTGCCTAATTGCCCTGGCCAGAACTTCCAACACTATGTTGAATAGGAGTGGTTAGAAAGAGCATCCCTGTCTTGTGCCAGTTTTCAAAGGGAATGCTTCCAGTTTTTGCCCATTCAGTATGATATTGGCTGTGGGTTTGTCATAGATAGCTCTTATTATTTTGAGACACATCCCATCAATACCTAATTTATTGAGAGTTTTTAGCATGAAGGGTTGTTGAATTTTGTCAAAGGCCTTTTCTGCATCTATTGAGATAATCATGTGGTTTTTGTCTTTGGTTCTGTTTATATGCTGGATTACATTTATTGATTTGCATATGTTGAACCAGCCTTGCATCCCAGGGATGAAGCCCACTTGATCATGGTGGATAAGCTTTTGGATGTGCTGCTGGATTCGGTTTGCCAGTATTTTATTGAGGATTTTTGCATCAATGTTCATCAAGGATATTGGTCTAAAATTCTCTTTTTTGGTTGTGTCTCTGCCCGGCTTTGGTATTAGGATGATGCTGGCCTCATAAAATGAGTTAGGGAGGATTCCCTCTTTTTCTATTGATTGGAATAGTTTCAGAAGGAATGGTACCAGTTCCTCCTTGTACCTCTGGTAGAATTCGGCTGTGAATCCATCTTGTCCTGGACTATTTTTGGTGGGTAAGCTATTGATTATTGCCACAATTTCAGAGCCTGTTATTGGTCTATTCAGAGATTCAACTTCTTCCTGGTTTAGTCTTGGGAGGGTGTATGTGTCGAGGAATTTATCCATTTCTTCTAGATTTTCTAGTTTATTTGCATAGAGGTGTTTGTAGTATTCTCTGATGGTGGATTTGTATTTCTGTGAGATCGGTGGTGATATCCCCTTTATCATTTTTTATTGTGTCTATTTGATTCTTCTCTCTTTTCTTCTCTATTAGTCTTGTTAGCAGTCTATCAATTTTGTTGATCCTTTCAAAAAACCAGCTCCTGGATTCATTAATTTTTTAAAGGGTTTTTTGTGTCTCTATTTCCTTCAGTTCTGCTCTGATTTTAGTTATTTCTTGCCTTCTGCTAGCTTTTGAATGTGTTTGCTCTTGCTTCTCTAGTTCTTTTAATTGTGATGTTAGGGTGTCAATTTTGGATCTTTCCTGCTTTCTCTTGTGGGCATTTAGTGCTATAAATTTCCCTCTACACACTGCTTTGAATGTGTCCCAGAGATTCTGGCATGTTGTGTCTTTGTTCTCGTTGGTTTCAAAGAACATCTTTATTTCTGCCTTCATTTCGTTATGTACCCAATAGTCATTCAGGAGCAGGTTGTTCGGTTTCCATGTAATTGAGCAGTTTTGAGTGAGTTTCTTAATCCTGAGTTCTAGCTTGATTGCACTGTGGTCTGAGAGACAGTTTGTTATAATTTCTGATCTTTTACCTTTGCTGAGGAGAGCTTTACTTCCAACTATGTGGTCAATTTTGGAATAGGTGTGGTGTGGTGCTGAAAAAAATGTATATTCTGTTGATTTGGGGTGGAGAGTTCTGTAGATGTCTATTAGGTCCGCTTGGTGCAGAGCTGAGTTCAATTCCTGGGTATCCTTGTTAACCTTCTGTCTCGTTGATCTGTCTAATGTTGACAGTGGGGTGTTAAAGTCTCCCATTACTATTGTGTGGGAGTCTAAGTCTCTTTGTAGGTCACTCAGGACTTGCTTTATGAATCTGGGTGCTCCTGTATTGGGTGCATATATATTTAGGATAGTTAGCTCTTCTTGTTGAATTGATCCCTTTACCATTACGTAATGGCCTTCTTTGTCTCTTTTGATCTTTACTGGTTTAAAGTCTGTTTTATCAGAGACTAGGATTGCAACCCCTGCCTTTTTTTGTTTTCCATTTGCTTGGTAGATCTTCCTCCATCCTTTTATTTTGAGCCTATGTGTGTCTGTGCACGTGAGATGGGTTTCCTGAATACAGCACACTGATGGGTCTTAACTCTTTATCCAATTTGCCAGTCTGTGTCTTTTAATTGGAGTATTTAGTCCATTTACATTTAAAGTTAATATTATTATGTGTGAATTTGATCCTGTCATTATGAAGTTAGCTGGTTATTTTGCTCGTTAGTTGATGCAGTTTCTTCCTAGCCTTGATGGTCTTTACAATTTGGCATGATTTTGCAGTGGCTGGTACCAGTTGTTCCTTTCCATGTTTAGTGCTTCCTTCAGGAGCTCTTTTAGGGCAGGCCTGGTGGTGACAAAATCTCTCAGCATTTGCTTGTCTGTAAAGGATTTTATTTCTCCTTCACTTTCGAAGCTTAGTTTGGCTGGATATGAAATTCTGGGTTGAAAATTATTTTCTTTAAGAATGTTGAATATTGGCCCCCACTCTCTTCTGGCTTGCAGAGTTTCTGCCGAGAGATCCGCTGTTAGTCTGATGGGCTTCCCTTTGTGGGTAACTCGACCTTTCTCTCTGGTTGCCCTTAACATTTTTTCCTTCATTTCAACTTTGGTGAATCTGACAATTATGTGTCTTGGAGTTGCTCTTCTTGAGGATTATCTTTGTGGCATTTTCTGTATTTCCTGAATCTGAATGTTGGCCTGCCTTGCTAGATTGGGGAAGTTCTCCTGGATAATATCCTGCAGAGTGTTTTCCAACTTGGTTCCATTCTCCCCGTCACTTTCAGGTACACCAATCAGATGTAGATTTGGTCTTTTCACATAGTCCCATATTTCTTGGAGGCTTTGTTCGTTTCTTTTTATTCTTTTTTCTCTAAACTTCCCTTCTCGCTTCATTTCATTCATTTCATCTTCAATCACTGATACCCTTTCTTCCAGTTGATTGCATTGGCTTCTAAGGCTTCTGCATTCTTCACGTAGTTCTCGAGCCTTGGCTTTCAGCTCCATCAGCTCCTTTAAGCACTTCTCTGTATTGGTTATTCTAGTTATACATTCGTTTAAATTTTTTTCAAAGTTTTCAACTTCTTTGCCTTTGGTTTGAATTTCCTCCTGTAGCTCGGAGTGGTTTGATCGTCTGAAGCCTTCTTCTCTCAACTCGTCAAAGTCATTCTCCGTCCAGCTTTGTTCTGTTGCTGGTGAGGAGCTGCGTTCCTTTGGAGGAGGAGAGGCGCTCTACTTTTTAGAGTTTCCAGTTTTTCTGCTCTGTTTTTTCCCCATCTTTGTGGTTTTATCTACTTTTGGTCTTTGATGATGGTGATGTACAGATGGGTTTTTGGTGTTGATGTCCTTTCTGTTTGTTAGTTTTCCTTCTAACAGATAGGACCTTCAACTGCAGGTCTGTTGGAGTTTGCTAGAGGTCCACTCCATACCCTGTTTGTCTGGGTACCAGCAGCGGTGGCTGCAGAACAGCCGATTTTTGTGAACTGCAAATGCTGCTGTCTGATTGTTCCTCTGGAAGTTTTGTCTCAGAGGAGTACCCGGCCATGTGAGGTGTCAGTCTGCCCCTACGGGGGGGGTGCCTCCCAGTTAGGCTGCTCGGGGGTCAGGGGTCAGGGACTCACTTGAGGAGGCAGTCTGCCCGTTCTCAGATCTCCAGCTGCGTGCTGGGAGAACCACTGCTCTCCTCAAAGCTGTCAGACAGGGACATTTAAGTCTGCAGAGGTTACTGCTGTCTTCTTGTTTGTCTGTGCCCTGCCCCCAGAGGTGGAGCCTACGGAGGCAGGCAGGCCTCCTTGAGCTGTGGTGGGCTCCACCCTGTTCGAGCTTCCTGGCTGCTTTGTTTACCTAAGCAAGCCTGGGCAATGGTGGGTGCCCCTCCCCCAGTCTCACTGCCGCCTTGCAGTTTGATCTCAGACTGCTGTGCTAGCAATCAGCCAGACTCTGTGGGCGTAGGACCCTCCAAGCCAGGTGCCGGATATAGTCTCCTGGTGCGCTGTTTTTTAAGCCCGTCAGAAAAGTGCAGTATTGGGATGGGAGTGACCCGATTTTCCAGGTGCCCTCTGTCACCCCTTTCTCTGACTAGGAAAGGGAACTCCCTGACCCCTCCTGCTTCCTGAGTGAGGCAATGCCTCGCCCTGCTTCAGCGCGCGCACGGTGCGCTGCACCCACTGTCCTGCGCCCACTGTCTGGCACTCCCTAGTGAGATGAACCTGGTACCTCAGATGGAAATGCAGAAATCACCTGTCTTCTGCGTTGCTCACGCTGGGAGCTGCAGACTGGAGCTCTTGCTATTTGGCCATCTTGGCTCCACCTCGATAATGCCCTTTAACTCACACAAGCTGAGCTGTTGTTAATTAGGATCTAGAGCCACAGAAATCGTATGTTTGAAATAAGTGTAAATATAGGTAAAATCCAGGCATACCCCCTAAATCATGCCCCTCACTTTCTTCCTGTTTGTAAATCTTTTATAAGCCTCCAACTTTTTTTCTCTTTAAGCTTGTAGCCATTTCTTTTTGAATGACTCTTAGCTTACTGTGTTTCCACGGGTTGAGGAGCCATATATCTGTGGGATACTCAAGGAAAAGTGGAATCTAAGACCAGGTTCCATGGGTAGGTCAGAAAAGGACACAGAGAGAGATTGCGTGTCCTTGGTGGAGATGGGTTTGTGCTGAACTTGCAAAATGTATGAGTTCAGTGTCATCTGTTTTCAGTATTTCCTGAACAATTGATTTATTCCACATTATTAATGAACTTTGCAGCAGTTCCACTTGTCAGAGCCTACTCTGTAGGGGTCAATAATGAGAGGAAACCTGATGTTAGTGAATCCAGCTTAAGTGATTCTGTCATGCTAATGATTCAATATATCAGGACAAATGTCAGCTCCTTCCAATATGTTAATTCCTCTGATCCTATTTGCATAAACTACAGTCAACGAAATACAAGCTCCCCCTCTAAGGTAGTTAATGGAGATTTGTAAAGGATTTTTAATTTAGTTTTTTTTGGTCTTCTCCAACATAAATTTTTGAGTTGAAAAAGGGACACAGAAAGAGAAAGCAAGGATCACAGATTGGGAAGAGGATGTAAAACATTAAAAAAGCTCAAATGTAAAGAAATATAAAATCTATGTGTATAATTTAGCCGTTTCTTAAGAATTCTGTATATTCGCAATTACTTCTTCCAAAAGGAATAATTTGTTTTTAAAGAAACTTGGGAACAAAGCATTGATGAATTCTTCTTACATTTTGAAGTGAGTTTTCAGTTTCGCTAGTTTCCTGAAGTAAATCACAAGTTCATTAGTTTTCCCAAAGGACATTACATCTGTGTTTCTGATCTCTTCTATTAACCCATAATATCTCCCTGAGACCATTTACATATGATAGCAATGCTTATTTTAGAAATACCACTTTTTTTACTTTCAAATTCATGGAGCATAATATATCACAGTTTAAAATTAAGATTAAGAAATCAGATTTTTTTTCTTGGAGGAAATATATAGTTATCTGATTTATCCAGTAAAGCCATTTCCTTTTTTTTTTTTTCAAAAAAAAACAAGCTTTCAGGAATTTATTTGCTTTCTATATCTAATTATTTGCATTACTGGCAACTGTAATTTTTATTCATACTGCAAACATCTCTCTGTCTACCAGTTTCCTTGGTTTTTGTTTTTCAATGTGGCTCAACATTTTACTTCTCCACTCACAACCTTTCATATAGACTACTTTATTTATGTAACCTTGGTAGAGATTTGAAAACCCAAGATAGATACTGAATTTTAGATCTAGACATTTGCTTAAGTCGTTTTTTTTTGGTCTCCTGCACAATCCCTAAGGTGTTTTTCAGTCTTACTGTAAGATAACAATGATATAGGGATTGGCAGTGAGCATCATCAATCAACACAGAGCATAGTAGCAATAATGGGCTTCATCTTCAATTTTTACTCAAGTGCTTACCTGCTATCAGCCTGATGATTTGTCCATTTATCTATTTTTTAGGGTCAAGATGAGTTTAATAAAGTTATCCAAATCATTACCGTTATCTATGTTGCTATGTTTCATCTTCTCTTCTCCACTTAGTTTAAATATGCAGAGCCTAGTACTTTGAAAATTAGTACAATGAATTGTTCAGACCATATTTTGCTGATCGTTTTCACTAATACCATAAAATTGGATTAATATTTTTACTTGTCACCACCTATAATAAGTAGGTAAGAGTATCTTCTAAAGACATCTGTACTATGTGAATGAGATAATAGTGGTCCAGGGTCATAGCTGCAGTCAATAGGTGAGAGGTTATCAGACCGTCAACTTTCTAAAGATAGTTTCTGATGTGTGAATAAGGGAAGCATTTTGATGAGTAACTTTAAAGAGTTCATTTATCCTACATATTTCACCTTCATGAGCCAGTTATATTTTAAACTCCATGAGAATGAAGACTGATTTTCCTTTGTTTCAACATGATGCTGAACATGAGGCCATGTGATATAGCAAATAATGTCTATATGTCTTACAGAATTTTCCAGAGGTTAAAGAATCTTTGTGCTGCCCTGGTGCTGTCCTTTTTTAAAAAACTACTTTATTGAGGTATGACTGACACTAAAAAAGCTGTACATGTTTAATGTATACAAGTTGATGAGTTTGAAGGTAAGTACACACTATGAAATGATTGCCACCCTCTATGACATAAACATATTCATCCACCTCCCAAAGTCCCCCCATCCTTTACCTATTATTATTATCTCTGTGTGGTGTATATGGCAAAAACAGTTAATGTAAGATCTACTCTCTTAGCAAAATTTTAAGTATGTTATACAGTATTTTTAACTATAAGCACTATGCTCTGCAGCTGATCTCTAGGACCTATTCATCTCACATAACTGAAAGTCTGTATCCTTTGACCAATGTCTCTCTGTTTACCCCTCCTCTCGGCCCTTGGCAGCTATCATTCTACTCTTCTACTCTCTGCTTCTATGATTCCTATTTTAGATTCCTTAGATAAGTGGTATCATGAAGTATTTGTTTTTCTGCATCTGGCTTATATAACTTAGCTTAATGTCCTCCAGTTTCATGTACATTGTGAATGAAAATGGCAGGATTTAATTCTTAAATTTTTAAGACTGATCAGTATTTTATTGTATGTACATAGCACATTTTCTTTATTCATGTATCTGTTGATGGACATTTAGGTTGCTTCCATGTCTTAGCTATTGTGAGTAATGCTGCAATGCACATGGAAGTGCAAATATCTCTTTGACCTGCTGATTATAAATCTTTTGGATTTATACCGAGAAGTGAAACTGCTGGATCATATGGTAGTTCTATTTTTAATTGCTTGAGGAAACTCCATACTGTTTCCATAGTGGCTGCACCAATTTATGCTCCTCCCAACAGTGCACAGGAATTCCCTTTTTTCCACATTCTTGTCAACACTTACTATCTTTTGATAATGGCCATTATAACAGGTGGGATGTAATATCTCTTAGTGGTTTTCATATGCATTATGTGTGTATTGGCTAATAATTTGCTTGAATTCTTTATATATTTTGGATATTAACCTTTTATTAGATATGTGATTTGCAAATATATTCTCTTATTCCATAGGCTGCATTTTCATTTTGCTGATTGTTTCTTTTGCTATGCATAAACTTGTAAGTTTGAAGTGGTTCCACTTGTTTATTTTTGCTTTTGTTGCCTTTAATTTTGGTGTCAAATCCAAAAAATCATTGCCAGAACCAATGTCATGAAACTTTTCCCCTATGTTTTCTTCTATGAGTTTTATGATTTCAGGTCTTATATTTAAGTTATTAGACAATTTTGAGTTGACTTTTTGTGTATGGTGTAAAGTAAGCAACCAATTTCTTTTCTTTTCTTTTCTGTTTTTGCATGTGGTTATAGTTTCCCCCATTTGAAGAAATTGTCCTTTCTCCATTGTGTGTTTTTGGCACCTTTGTTAAAGATTAGTTGACCATATATGCATGGGTTTATTTCTGGGTCTTCTATTCTGTTTCACTGGGCTGTGTGTTTGCTTTTGTGCCATTATCATATTGGTTTGATTATTGTAGCTTTGTAATATAACTTGAAATCAGGAAGTATAATGCCTACAGCTTTGTTCTTTTTAGTCAAAATTGCTTTAGTTATTTGGGGTCTTTTGTCATCCCATACAAATTTTAAGATTGTTTTTTCTATTTCTGTGAAAATGCCTTTGGGATTTCAATAGGGATTGGATGGAATCTGTACATTATTTTGGGTAGTATAAACATTTTGACAATATTAATTCTTCTGATTCATAAATATGGGATATTATTTCATTTATTTGTGTCTTCAACTTTTAAAATCAGTGTTTTATGGTTTTCAGCATGCAGATATTTCACCTTCTTGGCTCAACTTATTTCTGAGTATTTTATTTTTTGGATGTTATTGTAAATGAGATTGTTTTTTAAATTTCCTTTTCAGATAGTTTGCTGTTAGTGTGTAGAAACACAACTAATTTTTGCATACTGATTTTGTATCTGCAACTTTGTTGCATTTGTTTATGATTTCTAACATGTTTATCTTCGTCCATATATTTACCTTTTACCAGTGAGTTTCATACCTTTCATATCCTTTCATATTTAATGGTTTTTCTTTGTTTCAACTTGAGTAACTCCCTTTAGCTCTTCTTGTAAAGCATATGTAGTGATGACAAACTCCCTTAGTTTTTGTTTATCTGGGAAATTCTTTATCTCTCTTTTATTTTTAAAGGACAGTTTTTCCAGGTATAGATTTTATGGTTGGGAGTTTCCTTCTTTCCACACTTTTAATATATCATCCCACTTTCCTGGTCTGTGAGGTGTTTGCTGAGAAATTCACTGATAGTCTTGTGGTTTCCTTATATGTGATGAGTCACTTTTCTCTTGCTGCTTTCAAAATTCTTTGTTTCTGAATTTGACAATTTAATTATAATGTGTTTGATATACACAACTTTAGGTTTAATTCACTTGGTACCTTTTTGGTTTCATGAATTTAGATATTCCTCTCTCTCCCCAGATTTGGGAAGTTTTCAGCTATTTCTTTAAATATAATTCTTCCCTTTTTTCTCTCTCTCCTCCTGAAATGAGCATAATTCATATATTTGTTCACTTGATCATATCCCTTACTTATTATAGGCTTTCCTCACCATTTTCATTCATTTTTTCTTTTTCACTCCTGTGAGTAGATACTTCAAATCACCTGCCTTTGAGTTCACCAATTCTTTCTTCTGCTTGATCAAGTCAGTCTGCTGCCGAAGCTCTCTCTTAAATGTTTCAGTTGAGTCATTGCATTCTTCAGTTTTAAGATTTCTGTTTGATTGTTTTTTTCTGATTTCTGCTTCTTTGTTGAACTTCTCATTTTGTTCATGTATTGTTTTTCTGATTCCATTTAGTTGTGTTTGTGTGTATGTGTATATATATATGTGTGTATATATATATATATAATTTATCTCTATAGCTATGTTCTTTTGTAGCTCACTGAGATTCTTTAATTTTGAATTCTTTGCCAGGCAGTTTGTGGATCTCTATTTCTTTATTACTGTTTACTAAAGCTTTGTTTTGTTCCTTTGATAGTATTATGTTTTCTTGATTCTTCATGTTCTTTGCAGGTAAAATGTATTGATACCTGTATGTTGTAGAAGCAATTACCTCTTCCAGTTTTTCTTACTGGCTTCAGCAGGAAAAGTCTTTCATCAATCAGCCTAACCAGAGATTCTAGGTATGCCTGTAGCCTGGGTCCATGAGCAGGCAGGACTGCTGCCAGGAGCAGTGGGCCAGCTATTGAGCTCTGTGTGCTGGTTGTTGAGAGCCTCTGTCTCTTTTCTTTGTTTTTAGCCACCCCAGGTGATGTAGTCATACTGATTCCCTCACTGCTGTGGGTGAGGCACAACAAAATCGGACCTCTCAGTTAGTGCCCTGAAAGGTTGGGGAAGCTGGATATCCACTTCAATCTCTCCTTCCCCTATGGGAAAGCTTGTGGGACAAAGGTATTTCTCTCAGCACTGTACTGTGCTGGCTTGGGTGGAGAGGTGATGTGGGTAAAGTGAAACTATTCTTCTTACCCTTTTAAATGTGTATTTTTTCTCATTCTTGTGCTTCACCTAGGTGCTGTAACCTCTCCCTGGGATACTGGAGCTCTTTTATTTTCAACTGTGAATGGTTGTTAAATCAATGTTTCTGTGGGGGTATGAGGGCTGGTACTTCCTATTTTACCATCTTGCCATTACTTTCTGCATCTTTTTTTTTTTGTCTAATAATTTGTTAAAGATAGGAAAACAATCTTCAAATTGGAATTGGTATTTATCAGTTTGACTCAGAAACTCATTTGATTTGAAAGTTAGATCTTACTCACCTTTGCTACTAAAATACATATTAACTTTAGCAGATTTAGGTCACTATTGTGTTGGAAGAAACACTTAAGTAATCTAGAGGCTCCCTTTGGCCTGCTGTTCCCTGTCATGTCTTCAGAATTTCCTCTCCAAGTTTTCCAGGCTTGCTTTATTATTCTCTTTCATCTGTTATATCCTGGCAGTGCCAGATTCTCTGAGTGCTGATTTGTCAGCTTACTCTTCTGATAACCAGACTCAGTCTAAAATTCTACCATGCTAATTGGAGAGAACATAAAACTTCATCTCTTTTCTTGATACCAACTGTCTTGTATGAGAGACCTTGTGGAGACTGTTCTTTAGTATGTGTGTTTTATAATTCCATATGGTACAAGTGAGAAGACAACTCTATTAGATGTCAGAAGGAGTGAATTTGGTGTCCTCTGTTAACAATTACTACTAGTGCTTGATTTTGGAAAATTTCATTGTCTTTCTGATTATTTAATTTCTTCCTCTTCTAAATTGGTAGGATCAAATGAGAAAGCATATGTGTAAAAGCTATGCAAACTGTGAAGTGCTCTTCCAAAAAAAGTCTCTATTTTTTTGCTTCTATCCTTTCTTTTATTCCTTTCTTCTCCTCCTCACCTGCTTTCTCCCTTCCTCCCTCTCTTTATTCCTTCCTTCTCTTTTTCCTCTTTATTTCTTTTTCTTTTCATGTCTTTCATCTTCCCCCCGGTTCCTTACTCTCTTTCAGTCAAACTTCCTTTCTTTTCATAGCCCTTCTATTCTTCTTACCCCTCACCTTCACACTTCAATCCTTTAAGGATATACAGTTGTTCACTTGGATGCCTATATAACAAAATTAGGAGTGGAGGAGGCAGAATAAGGGAAATATAGAGCCATCAGATGATAACAACAAGGGAAAAGTTAGTATGAGACTGGGCCAAAAGAAGAAGAGAAATAAGATTGGATAAAGTATTCCCATTGTTTTTTAAAAAATAAAACATACATTCTTCAGGAAAGACAATGTTTTTTTCTGGTCATTAGGTCTAAAGCATATTTCTTAGATAAATCTTCTTAAGAGAGGCACACAAATTGTGTTCTTAAATTAAAGCAATGGTGGCTTTTCAGACGTTTGTAGTATTCCTGAGGGCATAAGGCTAGAATCTCAGTTCTATTTGGGATTGGAGCATAGTCTCGTGGTTTAGCTTCTTGATAAAAATATTTAAACCAGGGATAAAATGTAGAATATAAAATGCAGCCTTAGTTTCCCCTAATGGTGTCACATTAATAGTAATACCTCCTAGTTAATTTGTTCTTGCATCCCTCCTGATAATACTGGAGTTAGTATTTTCAAAAGTCTCCCCAATTGTAATTTGAGGCATCAGGCCAATTTCATATATGTTCACAAACAAGTTGACGAGCATTAATGGCCACACAAAATCAGCTGAGTTCTCTCTCTCTTGCTCTGTCCCCTCTTCCTAAGTCTTTTGACCTTGAAACTACTTGAGAGTTTGTATTGCAGCCATTATAGCCATTGCATTTCTCTTATCCACTATTAGTCATCTTGCTGAGGTACCAAATCAGGGTTTCTGGCAACCCATGTCTTAAATTATCCATTGCAGAAGAAGTTTCTTCAGTTTACTTCTTCAGATGTTTTCCATAGGGTATATTAATAAGTCATAGGTCTAGGTCAGGAGACAGGTGTGCTCCCTCCTCTCCTCTGAAACCTAGACTCCTTCCTCAACCTTCACCTAAAAATAAGCTCATTCATACAAATGCATGAAGGCACCTGCCCCGTCAGTTCACCATCTATTCTCACACATGTCAGAGCCCCACAGTGCACTTTAGACTCAAATTGGGAACCAGTTATATCTTGAAGAATAAATTTGAATATTTTGATTCAATTAAATTGAATAAAATAATCTTGAAAAATAAACACGGTCTCCAAATGGTGCTCCATACATATTTTTTATACCATTAAAAGTATTTTGATTATTATTTGTTGAGAAAATTTCAGGCTAGAAAACAGGAAAGGTTATTCCTTGAAAAACCTAATGGATGGTGTCCTGAAAAACATGGTATTGGATTCAGCGATTATGCCTTTGGCTGCAAGTGACAGGAAACTCTGACTCAAATTGCCCAATTTGGCAAAAAGACTACAGAGAACAGAGTTTCAGCTGTGGTAGTACTTTAGGGTGCTAGTTTTTCTTCTATGTGATTTTCTTGGCTCCACCCTCTCCCATTTTGCTTTCATCTTTACCTCATTCTTAGGCAAGAGGGTAGCATCTGTTATAGGGGACCCACTGGAAGAAGTCAACATCCAGAAGTAAGAGCATGTATCTCTCTTTGTATCTTTCTCTCTTTCTCTCTGAGTGAGAAAGCTCTTCCCTGACACTGCTAAACAAATCACTATTTATGTCTTACTGGCTGGAATTAGCTCACATGTCCATTCTTTTTTTTTTTTTTTTTTTTTTTTGAGACGGAGTCTTGCTCTGTAGCCCAGGCTGGAGTGCAGTGGCACGGGGTCTCGGCTCACTGCAAGCTCCGCCTCCCAGGTTCACGCCATTCTCCTGCCTCAGCCTCCCGGATGGCTGGGACTACAGGTGCCCGCCATCACGCCTACCTTACTTTTTGTATTTTTAGTAGAGACGGGGTTTCACCGTGTTAGCTAGGATGTTCTCGATCTCCTGACCTCGTGATCCGCCCGCCTCGGCCTCCCGAAGTGCTGGGATTACAGGCGTGAGCCACCACGCCCGGCCTCACATGTCCATTCTTAAACCAATCATGTGTAAGGGGAACAATGCTAGCTTAATTGGCTTAGAATAATTACGTGGGTTAGATAGGATGTTAGAGAATTAACTACCAGGATCACTCTGATGCTTATGAAATTACACAGTAGTCAGTTGTTTGTGGGCAATGGTTAGATACCCGTGGCCCTTGCCTTTTTGTTCCTGACCTCATGAACACCTGGAGGTATTCATTGTGTTATAAGCCCGATAATTTGTGCATAGGTATCTTCAAACTTCAATTGTAAGTCTTTTGGGCTTTGTAATTCCTTCCTATATGATATTTAAACAGAAAATTAATCAAGTCAAACATCATTTATCCCCTATTCTTTCTGAGACCTTTATCTGTAACTCTGATCTCTCTTACGAGTTTTGGTTATGTTTATCCAATTATCTACTGGACATTTACAGAGCAACATCTGTGGTGCATGTGGTGGTTTGGCACTATCTCCATTCCAGCTTTCTTCTATTGGGTCTTCCTAAATTTCAGAGCCTGGAAAACTTAAAAAAAAAACATTGAAACAAAACAAAACACTACATTTTCCAGACTCCTTGTAGCTAGGCTTCTGGGTTCAAATGAGGTTCTGCCTACTAGATGCATTTGTGTGAGACTGGGCAGGCAGAAATGAGGAAGGCCATGGTCCAGCTGCTTTGGCATTGTACTGTGACCAAGCATGGCCACTGATCCAGGCTGAGCTTTCTGCAGCACTGGAATAGTATCTACTCACTCACTTTGTGGCCAAGAAGAGCAGTTGTAGTGACAGCACCAGCTTCATATGTGATTCTGGATCACAGTTAATGGGGATGGATTTCTGAAGTCAAGAATTAGTGGCAGCCTCCTGAATCCGCATCTCCTGGACAGGGTCTTATCAGCTTAGTAGTATTCTTCTGGATTTATTTCTAGAGACCCAGCTTAGAATCCTCTCTTCTAGTGCTCCCAATTATTTTTAAGTATTTAATTCCCTGTTTTAAATTATTTTCTGCTTAAATTAACTCAAGTATTTTTGGCTGCAACTTGACTGATACAACAGTCTATTGTCACTCAAAACTGAATTTGTTTATAACCAAACAATATTCATCTCTCTGAACTAGCTCTTACTTCTGATATCCTTAAGTATTATCACCCAAGGTTATCTTTTTTCCCTCCCCTATCTTTCTTTTTTATAGCCAATCAAATCCTTCAAAATGTCTCTTTTTATTGAACCTTCCTTCCTACTTTTCACACTAGCATCAAGACTAGACATTATCACTCCTTTGGCCTGGAATATTTAAGAAATATCTTGCCCATTCTTCTCAACTCCATTTTCCTCTACTTTTTAATCTATCATGCCCCCAAATGTGAAATTTACCTTCGTAAAATGTTGTTTTTATTATATTATTGCTACTCAGTGATGTCTTAGTCTGCTTGGGCTGCTATAACTAATCACTGTAGATTGGGTAGCTTAGACAACAAATACTTATTTCTCATTATTCTGGAGGCTGGGAAGTTCAGGATCAAGGTATTGGCTGATTTGGTTCTTGGTGAGGGCCCTCTTCCTGGTTTGCAGGTGGCTACCTTCTTGTTGTATCCTAACATGGCAGAGAGAGAATGAGAGAGAGAGTGCAGAGAAGCTCTCGTGTCTCTTATAAACCATCACATCTCTTATAAACCATCATGAGAGCTCCACCCTCATCACTTAATTGCCTTTCAAAGGCCCTATCTCTAAATACCATTACATTGAGGATTAGGGCTTTAATTTGTGAATTTTTGGAGGACACATTCAGTCCATAGCAGTGCAAGAAATCTTAATTGATTTTTCTAAACTTTTAACCTTGCATTCTGTATTTTCGAAAATCTTGTCCAACTTATTTTTAAGATGTATCTTCTTCTCAGGGGAGAAGCGGGTAATTTGTACACTCTACTATGTGAGAGGTATTATATTATATGCTTAAAGAATTTCATTAAAACTTAATAGCAGTCCTTCACAATAAGTACTATTACCTCTATTTTCCAGGTGAGCAAACTGCAAATTAGGTAAGTTGAGAGCTTTTCTTTTCTTTTTTTATTATTTTTATTATACTTTTTATTATACTTTAAGTTCTAGGGTATATGTGCACAACGTGCAGGTTTGTTACATAGGTATACATGTGCCATGTTGGTTTGCTGCACCCATCAACTCGTCATTTACACTAGGTATTTCTCCTAATGCTATCCCTCCCCCAGCCCTCCTTTTCTAATGTAACACAGCAAACTAATGGTGGACCTAGGATACAAACCTACACTGAGTGGTTTCAACACTCAGCACAACGTATACATGTGTAAATTTCCTCCCAAAGTTGTTATGGTCTACTGAGTATCTCTGGAACATGCACATTGCAACTGTTGTACCTGTGCTCTTACCTTTCTTTCTTCCCTGTTTTCATATAGAATTGTCTTTTCCTCCTATTCATCTTAAATTTTAAACCTCACTCCAAATAGTCTCTTCTCTGTGAAGTCTAGTTTGAATTTTTCAGGTAATTTCTGAAATTCAAGTCCTTTATCATCTGGCTGATATGAGTCTTATGAAATCTCATATGGGCATGTGATATTTTTTACTTAACTTATTTAACTTTTCATTGCATAAGTCTTGACTCTTCCAATAGTCATGGGGTTCCTTAGGGCAAGGATGGCATGCTATAATTCTGCAACACTTCTATATACTTATAAAATGCAGTAGTATTTGCATTAATCTTGGAGCTAGCAAAACTAGTCCTCATGCCATCACTTACTAGCCTTGAGACTTAGACAAGGGGATTAATTTTTTTCCCTCTAATTGTAAAATAGAGCTATAAAGGAATTCCCTCTCTTCGTCACAAAGGCATTGGTTTTCAGCCTTTAAGATTGCAGTGAAAGCTACTGGCTTTCTCTGGCAAGCAAATGCACTTGTGCACAAATATACAAACAATTGAAGGAATTTCTGTACCTCTTGAAGTCATTTGTAAACCTAGGTTAATATTTCCATTCATAGGATTATCGTGAGGATCAGATAAAATATTTCATGGAAAAGCTCTACATAAACTTATGAAATGCTATATGAAGTAAGATGACACTCAACTAAGGATTAAGTGAATAAATGAATGAAAGAAATTTAAGACTGGTAGAGATCTTAAGAATTCACCAAGTTTAACCTTTCTGTTTTCAAGAATGTTTTTCTTGAAACTAGTTTAGATGATTATTACAGAGAACTCAAGAGAAAAGAATACCTACAACTCAGACTTACTGTAATAGACCATGGTCAAAAATTTCTTTCTTGGGTAAAAATTAGCATATCTTCATAAGAGATGTCCAGTGAACATGTGAAAAAAATTTCACACTGATAAAGTAATGCAAATTAAAACAGTGAAATATTCTTCATGTATCACATAGTAATTAGTAAACAGAATAATAATTGTCCTGGGGAAAAAAATGGTATTCTCATATGTTGTTAATGGAATAACATTGGTTTAAGTTTTCTGGAGGACAATTTTGTAGTAGGTTAAAAGAAGCTTATAATTCCTTACCTATTTAGTAAGCAGTTCTATGTTTAGAAATCTCCTCTGTGATGCACCCCAAATCTCCAGTTATAAAAAAGTGCTGACATATTTTACAAGGGTGTTATTGAAGCACTGTTTATAAATATCAAAAATTGAAGACAATGTAACTATTGAATTAGTTAACTAAATTTCAGCATATTCCTGTGAGGGAATACTATGTAGCCTTTTAAATATTATTGTAAAATAGTCAATAATGTAGAGAAATATTCATAGTAATTTGCTATAAAAAATAAAATGTATAAAATTATATGTAGAATACAGAAAAAAGAATATGTTTTATGCATAAAAAACAAACCCAGAGAGGACATTTACCAATATGATAATAATGGTTATCTTTGGATGAAGAGAATGGGAGTTTGTAATTTTATTCTTTGTTCATTTGTGTTTTCACCTTTTAAAAGAGTAGGCATACATCAATTTTATAATAAAAATCAAGTTGTTAAAATGATGGTTACATCTAATCTCAATTCCTCTTGCTTTTTTTTTTTTTTTTTTTTTTTACATTTCAAGGAAATGGAGTACAGTTGATGATCATCTTCCATATAGAACACCAACATAATTTTTGATATTTAAAAAATTATTTCATACATGGAGCCAGTTATAACCAATGAAAGTTTATTTTTTCCTCCTAATTTATGTCTTACTTATCTTTCATTGATCATCTTTCGGTATAGTAGTCTAGTAAGCAAAATATTCATTTGAAGTCATTAACCTCTCTTTTTCATTTTTTAAATTTCTTTTACATTAATCTAGGAGGGAGAAAAGATTCTTTTCCTAAACTTTTTCCTAATAAAAACTGTAAAATTTTTATTGTGCAGAGGGGTTGAGGTAATCAGTGGCATACTGTAGAATAAAAAGTCATTGAGATTTAGAATCCGAAACCCTGGTTTGGCATTCTAGCTCAGTCTTTTTGTAGTTATATAAACTTTTTAGGAGTGTTTAATCTCCCTCAAACTTAGTTTTTTAAATCTGTAAATGAAAATAATGACACATGCATATATACATTCACACCTAATTGAATCAAAAGGCTGTGTTAATGGCCAAATGAGATAACATATTTGGGAGAGCTTTACAAACCTCAAAGTCCTCTACAGATCTAGTTGAATTTGTTCTCTTATTGAGCATTGGCAAAGGAATGCAGATACATGAGGAGAAGGAGGTGCTTCGGAGAAGCAGAGAAGCCACTGTCTTCCTGAAGCCTCAGAAGTATGGATGGATGATGTTAGTATATACCACAGGGTGGTGATGTCATGGCTTCCTATTCACTTCTACTGCCTTTGCCCTTCCTAATATCTATGTCTCTATTAAACACTCAATTAAGTATGCTGAGAGAAAACTTTCACTTTTTAAGCAGCCTATATGGGCATGGGTTTGCTTTATACCATCTCTGAAAATTGACATATGGCTAAATCATTTCACCTCTGGTGGCAAAGATGTATTGGACTACATGCTCCTCTAATGTGAGAAAGGCAAATCCAATTTAATAGAGGAGGGAAAGAAAGGAATGGTGATAAATTTCTACATAAGTGGCTCATGTTGGCATGAGATTATCTACTATCCTCTTATTTGTCAAGTTAAAAAATTTGAGATTCAGGGAGTTGGAGTCATTTTCCACCACACAGTTTGTGGCAGAATCAAGACTCAAGTTTAGGTCTTCAGAACAAAGCTCAGTACATCATGTCCTTGTTGTCTTCTGGGCTCCATTTCTGAGACTCACCAATAGCTTCAAGACCAAGGTAGACAATTTGCTATTTCATACGTTACTTAGAAAATGTCATCAATCCTTTTGTGTGGGGATAAGTGGAAATGTCAAACAGTTTTAAATTGGCAGACTTTCCCGTAATCACACAAGTTAAAGTGATCATGACCTAATGAAAACACTCCTTGGGTCCTACCAGTTGATTTTGAGACTCAGTAATCAATTATATGTGCTGGTGATTTTGCTTCTAGTGGCCAGATATATCTGGTTCTGTTTATTTAGTGGTCTTAGTGTAGGAAGATGAATCTGAATCTGGGATTGCCATTCTGAATTTTCCCTCTAACCCTCACTCTAGATTTTACAAGGGGGATTTTTCTTTCCTTTTTTGGATTGCAGATGTGAGTGTGTTAAAGTTTCTAGGGACAGGAAAGATAAGTGGCTGCTGCTTTGTTTTCTCTTGCTTCCTCTATATATGAAACCATTCCAATAGATCTGCAGGAAGAGATTTAGTTGCAGATGGCAGAGGTCAGTGTCTTGTGTATTCAATGTAGTCAATAATAAAGTCAGGACTTATGCTAACTGAATGTTAATAAGGAAGCACAAGGACCTTGGAAAGTCATTATGTCTGGTCATTTGCTTCGTAATATTACTCCAACAGGCTCAGGAGGCCAATGCAAGGAGATTTTTAAACAAGTAACAAGAAAAGGCCAGAAAAATAAGGAAACGATTGAAATGTTGCAGAAATTGTAAGATTCATATAATATACTACAGCTTGGCAGAAGGAGAATTTTAAAATGTAGTTTATGTGTAGCAGAGGGAATAGTATTATTTCTTATTGAAGGAAATTTGGTCCTTATCCAAATGTACATGTTATGTTTTTCTTGTCTAAATACTATGATTCCTTCTTAATATGTATAATGGGCTTCTACAGGCACTAATTACAGGTACTTCAAATGAAGTTAGTTACATAAAACTAGTAACTTTCTTTATGGGAGAATATTTATGCATCACTGCATTTGGATAGGTAGGGAGGAAGAAACTTAGATTGAGTGACTGGTATAGGAAAAGTAAATAAATGTAAACCAGCATCTGTCTCTTATTCTCTGTGTTTTCATCTCAAATTTCATTTCTTCCCAGTATGAAGATTAACACTGTATCCATGAATTTAGTCCAGGCTTGGGTTTTACCCTTTGTTTCTTTTCTAATCCTTCATTCTTTATCCTCAATGGACATTTATTTCCATAAAGCTAAGAAGGAAGCCACAATTGTGCAAGCAAAACACACACACACACCCCTACACACACACCCACCCACACACACACACACACACTAAACTTGTCATTATACAATGGTAAGGACCAGAGAAGTACTATCCATTGCAGCGTTTGCAAGGAGAAAACATCCCAGTTCCTCAGATGAGGCAGGAACACAGCATGATCTTTTGTTCCTACTAATTTGTAAGTCCTAGGAGATCTTCACTTTATCAAAGGACTGCCTATCACATAAAAAAAAGAATCATAAAATGTTAGATTTTAAAGTAACTTAATATTTCTACTACCTGCTCTTGTTTTTATATATCTATCCATCCATGCATCCATCCATTTATTCAATGTTTCTAGAACCTCTGTACTAGAACTGCAGATTTGAAAATGCAGCTCTTGAGAACCTCATCATCTAGTGAGAGTACAGACATAACAACATTAGAAATATGGTAACTCCTATGTCAATAGCCACACATACAAAGTGGTCTAGAAGCACAGAGGAAAGAGTAGCTTAGAGTTTCGAGAAGTGACATTTGAAGTAGATTACAAAGGGTAATGGGTTAAAGGCATGAGAATAAGGACAATTAAGGAAATCACAAAGGGAGAGATATGGAGACATGTTTGGATAATGATGAACAGAAGTGAGAGGCTTGGCAGTTGTGTGGAATGGAAGTGGAGGCTGAAAATGTTCTCCTGAGCCGCATGGTGCAGGCCTTGTTTGCCTGGCTATGGTGAAGATAACCTGAAGACTAGAACCATTGAGTGTTTCATGATGTCTTGCAGAAGGTAATGGTGGAACCATGATGAGACTCAAGGTCTTATCTTCCATAAAGTTCTCTTTAACAAAGGATCAACTCTTGTTACTTCATTTTAGGAGAAAGGGTGGAAATAGTCAAACTCAGGTTCCTTCTATTCTTCTAGAAAATCCATGCCTAAAATTCCCACACACATGCACATAGATATAAAAAATATCCTAAACAAGTGTAGAGCTTAATGAATTATTTTGAGCCAATGATCACTGTAACCACTATTCAGGCCAAGAAACATAATTTTTCCAGTCACTGCAGAAGTTCCCTTAGGTACCTGATCCTAATTACAATATCCTCTCTTACTTTCTATTAGTCCCTATTTTTACTTTTATAGTAATCACTTCCTTGAATTTCCTTATGGTTTATTACTCAAGTGTCAGTCCTTGGATACTACAGTTTAATCTTGCCCGTTCCTTTTTAACTTGACATCTCTTTTAAGTCCTGTTTATCCTATAGGCCCCCTTTACCCTTTTACCTTCTCATAACTTACCTGTTGAAGGACTTGGGTTACTTACTTAGCTGCAGAGTTACCTGCAGTCTAGATATTGCTGATGGCATACTCAAGGGACAATTTAATAACTTATCTACCACCTTGATTTCCTAAACATTGTCAGCTGCTTCTCAGGCTTGATCTCTTTGGTTTTGTCTCACTTCATTGAGAGACATATCAAATCTGGTTTTTGTTTCTTTGTGATGTCAGCGGCTGTTCAGGCCCAATACTTAAGTCTATTCTTTCACTGGGGGCTAAAAAAGAGTGTTTTTCTATCATTTTGTTTTTTCTTATTCGCTGAAAAAACTTTTAAAAGAGTTGAGTCCCCTTATCTATCATTTGTTTATCTAGTGACAGACTGCTGTCTTTTTACTTAATTTAAGATAAATTGGTTCATATGAACTCATGGATTTCAAATATAATTTAAATATGTTTCTTGGTTTTCAATCTGTTGCAATGCTTATCCTTATTCGAGTTTACATTGTTTCATCTTTGGCCAGTGAGATCCTGAGGAATTGATTTCTGAGACCTTTTGCCATGACCCTAGTAATCTTACATGGACTCTTTGCTATCCATTTGATATATCAAGATGTTTCAGGGTCATCTTGTACATTTTCTGATGCTGACCTGAAAACGGCTATATTTTGAAAAGCTCTGCTGCTTGATTGTTTTTTTTATAGAGATGGTTTTTCAAAACCACAGCCTAAGTACGAGAGAGCCTTATTTCTACTTGGTTGATCATTGTTTCTTGGCCTTTTCAGTAGACAGAGCTAGGACACAAACATATGCACTTTATAATATGAATAATATATCATATGCATTATATGTTGTATTATATAAATACAAAAATATAAAATATTACTGAAATAAATATTTTTAGTATAAATATAAAATATTTATAAATTCATACCAATATTTCCAATTTATATTTAAGCGTAGAGTGGTTTAATTTATCTGGATCTATATTATATCCTTGTCTTCTGAATTCCACACCAAGAATTTTAGTTCTCAAGGGCACAGGAGTAATAGAATTAGGAAACCCCATAATTATTTGTTTTCCTTTTTTATACATAAAATAGGGTAAGAATAACAATACTAACACTACCATTGCTAATTCTAAAAAAACTGAAAACAGCTTATCATTTGTTTTATATATGTTAGTCCCGTACTCCCCACAGTTTTTAATAGTTGTACTGGATTTATATTATTAGATCACATAGCCATTACATACTATAATTTCTCCCATTTAATCCTCACTTAATTCTATAAGTTGCTACATACTTCATGCTTTTCACCAGTCTCTACTGATCTTGGTTGTTTGAAGTTTGTTCTGTAGTAGATTCCTTGAGAAGTACTCATGAGGAGAATAGAAACTGAACTGTTATCGCTTGCATCTGTCTTCTGTATATTTGAATGTTAATTTTTCTGAATGTAAAATATTTGGTGCAGTTTTTTTCTTGAGTGTTTTAAATCAGTTATTCAGTTTTCTTTTGGGATGAACTGTTGTTGAAAAGTCTAATGACAAACTAATAATCCAATCTATTATGTAAGTCATATGTTCTTTAGTCTAGATTCCAAAAGAATTTTTTCTTTAAATTCCTGTTCTTTTACAAGAATACTTATTTCTTGCTTTTGGTTATTCTGGGTTTATATTTTCAAGTATATATTGTACATTTTCAATATGTAGTTTCAAGTCTTTTTTACTTCAGAAATTTGTTTTTGAATTATATTTTTGAGAATTTGTTTTAGTGCTTATCAATACTGATTTTCTTCTTCAGGTATTCCTATTATCTGTATGTTGGGTCTTCTTAACTACTTCAATATTTCTCTCTTTTCCCACATCATTTTCATCTCTTTCTTCATTTGCTTTTGATGTTTAATTTTTTTCTCCTTTTTTCTTCTGTTTATTTCAAAGTATTGTTATTTACTCATTTTCTTTTAATTAAGTCTTCACTTCTAAAATAATTATTTCTTAATTTCTAATTATTTCTTGTGTGTTATCTCAGTCAATTATTCTAATTTTGATTTATGTTACTGTCATGTTGTATTACTTTCTTAATGACTAAATCATTTTGAAGTATTATGTTACAGTTTTTATTGCTTTTGGAAATTTTTTTTCTGGCATGCTTTTCTTTTCTATAGTTGTGCTATACAATATAGTACCAACTAGCCTCATATAGCTATTTACATTTTAATTAGTTAAAGTTTAATAAAGTTAAAATTTGGTTCCTTGGGCTCATTAGTCAATAGTCACATGTGTCTAGGAGCCACTATGTTGGATGGCACAGATAAAGAACATTTCCATCACCAGGAAAAGTTCTATTGGGCAGACCTGAACTATAAGGATGTTATTCTGTTTCTTACTTATCTTTTCTCTTATAGTAACTACCTAAGATATAGACTTCAATACATTCCTGTTGCTCATATTCATGTTAATTTAGTTTTTTGAGAATGTTATAAGGAGCCTTGGTTCAGATAGCTGTGCAACTTTATAGAACTCCCTCTTCTCCTTTTGTTTGTTTGCTTATTTTTATGTTGTGCCAAGAAGTGTGACAGCTTGATTTCTGAGATTTCTTGCTAATTTTCTAGATCAGGACCATTTCTTTTCTTTGTCTTTTTTTTTTTGTCCATATCTTGCTTAACTTTTAAAAAATTGTATTTATTTATTTTTTAAAGAAGGGGTCTTACTCTGTTGTCTATAGCAGTGCAGTCATAGCTCATTGCAGCCTCAAAACCCTGGGCTCAAGAGATTCTCTCACTTCAGACCCTGAGTATATGGGACTGTAGGCATGTGCCACTATGTCTGGCTATTTTTTTTTCTTTTAATTTTTTTAGAGACTGGGTATTACTATGCTTCTCAGGCTGGTCTCGAATTCCTCACTTTAAGCAATTCTTCCACCTTAGCCAGGATTACAGGCACCACCCACCATGCCCGACCTGCTTCATTTTGATCCCACTGTCACCAGTTTCTCCTCGGTATGAGTCCCCATCCTAAAAGACACACCTGGCTGGTCAGTTTCCAGTGTGCACAGTGGCTAGACTGCTCCAGCTCTTTTAGGTATTTACTTATGCCCTTTGTACACACATGATATTAGACTGAGCAAAACTGTCCCAGTGTCATCTCCTATTCTCAAATTTGCTTGCCAAGATTTCCAGTAATATCTGCTGGCTGTTTTGAGGCTCTCCTATTCTTAGTCCATAGACTTGTATTGTTTTTCTTTGCTTTTTCCTGCACTGATGTTGGCAGTATGAACATCTTGTGGCTGCTGGTGGCTTTTCTGCCTTGTGTGATTTTGGGGATTCACATCATGTGGATACCTAGCCATCTAGTTTTATTGTAAATGTGATCTATGTGTTTTCGATCTGGCTATCTAGTTGCTCTGACTGTTTTAATGGGATACATCAATGGGATACATACATGGTCAGATCCATGGACCAATTCCTTTGAAGAATACATTATTTAAAAATCTTCATAAACTTCTCTTCACGGTTATCTTGCTTTAGTTTGAGCAAAGTACTAGGTTTCCATCAGGATTTGACTTGAGGTAAAAGGTTGTTATGGACCATGCAGCTGTTCCCTCTTTCAGATGTTCTCCACCTTATTTATTCTGGGTGGGGCTCACAATGGCTGAGTTTTTATTGCATTTGAAACTACATTGTAAGATATTTTTCTGCCCATATTACGTCTACTGCAAACACTTAGTGTATGTTGCTTAGTTGGCTAGCTGCTGAATTTTTGCACTTCCTTCTCGTTGTTTGGAACTTCAAGATGTATCTGAGACTTATTTAAGTGGAAACCTTGGTTAGATATATATTTGTGTGTGTATACATATTTGTGCATATGCAGTAACTCTTTGTAAAAGTTCAATGTTGAAGTATCTTCATAGATCTTCTAACAAGGTTTTTCATCTTAGCACTATTGGCATTTTGGTCCAGATTATTCTTTTTGGGGGGGACTGTCCTGTGCATTGTAGGATGTTTAGCAGCATCCCTGCCCGCTACCCACTAGATGTCAGTAGCATCCCTCAGTTGTGACAACCAAAAATGTCTCCAGACATGGCCAAAATCTGGGTGAGAGAGCAGAGGGTGGGTGCTGCAGCTGCTGCTGCTGCTGCTGCTGCTGGCGGTGGTGGTGGTGGTGGAATGGGGATTAACCCCTGTTGAAAACCATGGTCTAACAGTTATCTCAGCTGATAGTTAAAGAATGGGCAGAAGGAGGAGCAATTATTTATATAAGGTCACACTGCTATGTCAGAACTGTTTTCTAGACTCTCCTAGAAGACATTACAAAGAAACAGATAATTATGTCTAATTATACTTCATCTTATGAAAGTAAATGTTTAAAAGATTTTGATAATCAGGATAAAGACCTTTTTTTTTTTTGGACCAAATTGTTATTTTGATGGCCTCTACTGTGGATATTTATTGCAAGAGGAAAAAGTGTTCACTGTTGCTTCTTGGAATGTAGACTAAAACACTCCACAGGCATGCCTTTGGACTTTGGAGAAAATTGGGAAACAGTTGTTTAGATAATAAGATTCTGTTGGTTTGTTGATTTCTAGTAAGACAATTATTTTGAGATTGCCTTCTCTTTTGGAATTTTCTTTGACAGAGTTGGCCAAGAAGAAGAAGAAAAAGTACTGATAAATATTTCTTATCACTAAAGACTGCTGGGAAAGCAGCCAAACTGGTGAAGAAATAGGGAGATCGGCATCTTTTTTAACTGGGGGGAGGAATCCTAAGTCCAACTTGGTAATGCCTTTCTCCATCACCATCTTTTGGAGATTTATGACAATATATTGTTTTAAACCCTGTGACATCTTTAAGACAATTGGCAGAAATGAGAACGAGGGAGAGAGAGAGAGACAGACAGACAGACAGAATGAGAATAAAAGCTCAGCACTTATTAATGAGTTCAGCACAAGTTTATTATCAAATGTTTCTTAAAGGTAGCATCACTGATTTTTTGGTGTTTTCCAAATATTGCTGTTTTCATTCTCATGTTTTTCCTGAAACTATAAGTTTTAGATATATTAGAAGAAGAATGTGGGCAAGACTTTGCTGTGATAAAGCTGCCCTATAATTTCAGGTTTTTAAAAATTACAGAGTGGTATGAAAGCATAAAATATGTTTTTTGGATTCAACAGTTTTTTTTCTCTAATGCTGTTCATGGATGTCAGCCAATGAGACCATTTCACAGGTAAGGCTCCTTCAAAATATAACTTTTCATTGCTTAAGAAATTAATCATTTTCCCCTTATGGGAATCCAATATAAATGCTTCTCTGATTGCATTTTACTTATTGGTAAATGGCATTTACCAATAACTTGGAAGAGAATAACTTGGAAGAGAAACTTGAGAATAACTTGAATAACTTGGAAGAGAAATAAAGCAAAATGGAAGGGCAAATAACATTTATTGAGCCCATAAACATATATTTGTTGTCTCCTGCAACCTTTAAAGCAACTCTATAAGTAAGTATTCTTATCCCCATTTTCCAGATCAGGAGATATCCCAATATAATTAATAATATCCCACAAATGAAACTCTCATATTTGCTTTACAATTGACAAAGAACTCCAAAGGTATGGAATGTGCATCAGGCTATTAGAAGTGTTCAGTTACTGATTTAATAGCCCTTTATTAATACATATGCATACATGTTTTCTAGATATGAAGCCCTTGAGAGTTATATTATCTAATAATATCCATAAGGGAGAGGACTTTCTAGTCTAGTTTACTTATCAACAATGAATAGAAATAGATGTCTATGTATGTAATAGATAGTATATATATATATATTTGCTGATAGAATTAATTTATAAAAAGGAGCATAATAATGTTCACCTGAAGAGTTGTAAGAATTGAATGAGAAAATGCAGCGAAGCAGCAGACCTCATGCAGACACTCCATAAATGCTCATTCCCTTCTCTTCATTGTAAACCTCCCTCCTGAATGAGCTCCTGCTCTTTATGTCTCCATTCTTGATACCCATCAGTGACTGGCATTTGCTTTCAGATGAAATCTCCTTCAGCGGCCACTCTTGTTATGCCTGGATTGGGCCATCCTATTCCAGGCATGGAAGTATCCTTTTAAAGTAATCAGTGACTTCCGGGACAATGCCAGTTCTAAAGCATTCTATATGAAAGTAGGCTAACAAGTATGATTCCAAGTACAGGGCACAAAGGATAAGACATCTGTTTGAAATGTTAAGGAGGCATTGAAAGGACCATTTTTTTTTTTAATTATTATACTTTAAGTTCTAGGGTACATGTGCACAACGTGCAGGTTTGTTACATATGTGTACATGTGCCATGTTGGTGTGCTGCACCCATTAACTCGTCATTTACATTAGGTATATCTCCTAATGCTATCCCTCCCCTCTCCCCCCACCCCACGACGGGCCCTGGTGTTTGATGTTCCCAAAAGGGCCATTTTGGGGGATGAAAAAAGGAGAGTGGAAATAAAAATTAAAGATCCATTTACCCCTTGGTGGTTCCTCTTCACTAATATTCATTGAACCTGCATTAGTAAGTTGGGGCTGAGAAACTAAGTGTTTCCAAATGTCCATGGAAAATTCTGTGTTCAGATGCTTTTTTAGAGTTCACATTGACTTACAAAAACTAATTTTATTTCATTGAATTTGTTGTGCAGCTCTATCCTGATGAATATGTGACACCCAGAGAAACAACAGTTTTCTTCACTTTTCTTTCTTATCTTTAATTTCAAACCTAGTTCCCCATATGCATTTAGGAAACAGAAGAATCTAAGATTTTTCATATGTACAGTTACATGCATTTTAACAAACTTTAAACTTCAGAGATTAGCTACGCCTTCCTGCTCTGCAGAATGCTAACTGCTACCTGCATAATAATGAACCATTGAGAACTGGGGAGGGAGAGAAACTCCTGTGTGGCAGTTATGCCTGGGAAAGGGCATTTAGCTTTCATCAAGTTTACTGATAATCCTGAATCTTCATATGGAAATGTGACTCATTTCTCTGAGCTGCCTGCCACATGTGTTTCAGAATATATATATATATATATATATATATATATATTTTTTTTTTTTTAAAGGGCAAGGGCATACATTTTCTCTCTATGCCCCCTGCCTCCAATGGAAACCAGTTTAATAGGAAATGATTAATGCTGGCAAACTTGAGGGGATGAGTTAAGGAGGGTTGATTTTGTATGGAGAAGAAAAGTGAAGCAAGAGAACAGAATTTCTGTATTTTCATTTTCTGCATAGAAAGTTATCCAGGTTTTTCGGTAAATTATAATGTTTTAACTGGAAAGAGATAATCCGTTTGTCAGTGTTCTGGGAATCCTAAAGTGCTAATCAAATGTTAGTATATACAGCCAAACATTGATTATTTTTAATATGACTTGTTTTCCCCCAGGCCTTACACAATGTACCTATGGGATGACCTTTACATCAACAGCACAAAATTGACTTGCTTCATTCACTAAAAATGCCAATGTCCTCTCACTCTCCCCACACACATTAAAAACAACGACCACAACACATATAAAGTTATTCCCAAGGACCGTCTCTCCTGTGCTCAGAAACAAGTTGGTCAAGGATGATCCTTGGGTGTCCTTCGATGCCTTTGTCCTTTCCTCTGTCTGTTGCCCCCTAGCTTTGGTACATCTCTAGGGCAGGGAAATATTTGATACATGTTTGTACCTGCACAATCACCTACCATATTATTACCTGGCTCAGCCTAGGTGGCCAGTGAATGATTAAGAAATTGGATTAACTAACACATTTTGCCTTGTCATCCCATATGTTGGCTCTTTCATCTGAGATTGTTATTAGTAACCTATCTATGCTTGCATCTGCGTTATTAATGATGCAAAGAGTCTTTCTCTCTATCCTTGCTTGGAGTAGAGGGTTGGGAATGAATGAACTCTAATGTTCCTTACAGCTTCCAGACACTTTGTATCATGTTTATTAATATGATACAAACAGACCTGAGTGTGAATTCTAATTTTGCTGCTTGATAGAAATGTTAGCTTGGAAAAGCTTAACTTTCAGTGCTTGCATCGGAGGTGGTTAATAAGTGTACGTTGAATAAATTAATGTTCTCTAAGCCTCATTCCCTAAAATGAAGAAAATAATATGCAGCATACTTAATAGTGCTATTAAAGATCTCATTTGGCAAATTTAGGAAGGTAGAAAATTATTTTGATTTCTTACAAACATACTTTTGGATAATCATCTGCCATTTTTCCTGCCCTTTCTACATACTTGTAGTCTTCTGAACTATCTATCTACCTATCTAGATTTCAGGGAAGGTTAATATCTGATATTATGTTGTATTTCTATGGTTCCCTATGTTCTCACAACATACTGTTTAACTTTGCCATTTCAGCAACCATCTGAGGTAATTGAGGATATCATTTGCTTGTTACAGACCAGAAACTTGAGCCTCAGAAAGAATTTGATTTACCTAAAGTTACAGGGGTCTCCAAAGTATGATGAGAACTTAGATTTTCTGACTTAATACCTGGGAGGTTTTGGCCACTGCCTTGTTGTTCTCTCAGTGATCAGGATTTCTAAAATGAACTGAACATTTATTTATCTCCACATGCTAGTTCTTTTTGATGAAACACAAGGGAAGGAAGACCAGAGTTCCAACTTACTATGTGGCTTTAATGGTAGTACATTTGAGTTACTTTTTTGATCTCTACAGTTTGTTTGCGAGTGAAATGAGGAAGAGGAGAAACGGAGAAATAGTCCATTAAACCCAACAGCTGTGTTTGTGTTTGCAGCTGTTCTTGTGCATACAGGGCTGCAGGGAGACCCTGGCTGCTGGCAGAATAGCTGGTCTCATGGCCAGTAGCTAGGTTCCTTTGTGGTATTTGGAGACTAGCTGGAGCATGAGGAAAGTTTAGAAGAAATGCAAAAGTCTTGCCCAAACTAGGATTCTTCAGTGTAAAACATATCCTCTTCCACCGTTTTAATATTATACAGGTTCATGCCTGACAGACTCAAGTAAATAAGCAGCTTAGCTGTTATGGGGCTGGCTGAAGGTGGGGTGGCAGAAACTACTAATAGATTCAAGAAGAAAGTAGAATGTTGGTTAAAAGTGTGGATTCTGGAGCTAACTGAACATCTACTATGTGCAAGGTGCTGGGGGTATAGCAGCAGGGAAAAAAAATCCCTGCTCCTCTCATAGAGCTTATATTTTAGGGAGAACAGAGATAGGAAAATAAAAAAGTAAATGATATAGTATATTAGAAGGTTATTTTACTGTGGAGAAAAATCTCTCAGGGAACGGGACAAGGCATATTATTAAAATTTCCCCTCTTCCCCTTTTCACGGAAAATTTGTCCATGGCAAATTTTCATTATTCAACTTTTTAATAGGTCAACTTCTAATTCTTGGGCTGCCTTGGTTCTCCTCTACTAACTCTATCTTTCTTTTATCCGGAAAAAAGCAAGTCTTGCAGTTTGGTGGGAGAGCGTATGCAGTCACCAACATGGCATGAATTTAGGAGTGAATAAACGAAAGAAAAGAAAAAACCTATTATTTAGAGGTAAGCAGGCATTAAAAGTCCACCTTAAAATCGTGTTTTCTGCTTTTTTTTTTGCTTGCTTTTTCTTACATCTTGTAAATCAATAATACTGAATTGAGTTCTGAATTGTCCAAGCTAGTCCCAGCTATAGAATCCCTCCTGCCGAATGGAGGAATATTTATATTTCCCAAACACATCTTTTTTTTTCCCAAGAGATTTGGACATCTATCATTAGAATGGAATAAACACAACACAATACAGGAAAGAAAGTCCAGACTAAGGCAAGAATGAAGCTGCAATCGCACCACGATGACAAGCGTCAAACACTCCAGAAGCCTTGGAACCTTGCAGCAGTCATAGCCAAAGGGGAGAACACCTACCAATTCATCATATAGATGAAGGCTTCCTTTCCTCTAATTTTTAAAAGAAATTCTTCATGTTGGACAGTCCATGAGAGAACAAGAAATAATAAAATGAGCGATTTCCTCATTAATAGCTTTAGTGCAGATGCAGATTTGTTGTTGTTGGGTATCCTTAGAGTGACCAGGAATGTTCCTCCATCTGTCTCCTTTTAGCCTCTTAGGTTTCTGAGGGAGAAGTCAAAAACAGGGTTTTGGAAACCTAGTTGGAACCATGTGGAGCTACAGTGTCCCTGCCGCAAAGGCAGGTAAAATCTCAGAACCTTTGCAGAAAGTAGGAGGATGATTTTCTTGGCTACTCCCTGAGCCTACCATCCAGCCCTGGGCCCTCAATGTCAGTGGTTTGCAGACATTTTTTAACATGCCCCACAATCAGAAATATATTTTACTTTGCCACCCAATACACATGCACACACACACACAGTTTAAACAAACATTTCTGTAAATTTCCAAGACAGTATTTTCCCATACTGTAAATGAGGATGAGGCACTCTGATTATTTTTATTCTATTCAATTATATTTTTAATTGTTTCTTGTGCACTATACACAATAGCAAAGACATGGTATCAACCCAGGTGCCCATCCATGGTGGATTGGATAAAGAAAATGTGGTACATATACATTATGGAATGCTACACACCCATAAAAAATGAAATCATGTATCTTGCAGCAACATGGATGCATGCAGCTGGAGGCCATTACCCTAAGTGAATTAACTCAGAAACAGAAAAATCAAATACCTCGTGTTCTCACTTATAAGTGGGAGTTAAACACTGAGTACACATGGACACAAAGATGGGAACAATACTAAGGATTCCAAAAGTGGGTAGGAGGGCAAAGGTTGAAAAACTACCTACTGAGTACTATGTTCACTACCTGGGTGACAGGATCATTAGAAGCCCAAACCTCAACATCACACAATATACCCATGTAACAAACTTGCACATGTACTCCCTGAATCTAAAATAATAAAAAAAAGCTGCTTGTGACCAACAACAAAATTAATTTCATGACCCACTAATAGAGCGTAACCTGTAGTTTGAAATACAATATTTTGAATCAATTGTTCTCAACATGGGCAACTTTTCAAATTTCACACATGTACTCTCCCTTGAAGATTTGATGTAAGCCTGTGATGTGTATAGGTGGTAAAATTTCCCTAAGTGATTCTGATATGTCCTGTTGCCATCTTCTAGCCAATCCAAAGCGACAAAATGCCAAGAAAAATAAACAAAAGGAAAAGAAAGAGGCAGATTTGTATCCCTGTCCCAAGGGGTACAATTTCCTAATAGAAGTGATTTCTGGGCTCCAATTAAGACATGAGCAGTTGGACTACTACAATTCTCAGGAGAGAAGCCAAATATATTTATGTAAGAAAAACAGTAAATCCAAGGAGAGTCAACCTTCGCCAAAGCCTAGACGTTTAATCTTTATGTGTTTAAGAAAAAGATTTCTGTTTTCCCAGGACCAAAATTCCAGATGCAATAGCATGTATGTATTCTTTAGTGCAGGCAATGAGGCTCAATTAAAACTACATCTGTACCTCCATCTTCATTAGATTTCTGGTAACCTGCTAGGGTCCAAGTTTTCCTGGGTGTTAACATCTCAGGGTACATTGTATCAGGGTGACCAGGAATTCTGCAGACAGCATTTTGGAAGTACAGAAATAGGTGAGATCCAATTACAGGGGCGTGTTCTATCTGGCTGTGATCCTTCAGTCTCACATTTTGGATTCAGATGGGCAGGGTAAGAGCCATCATACTTAATATCCTGAGAAAATAATTTTTAATAACGCCTCTCTATGTGACAAAATTATTTTCAGTAACAGTTATAAAATGAAACAAAAATTAATAAGAGCCAGAAAAGAAATGTAGGGGTTGACATTTAAAAAACTTATCTATCTATCTATATCTATCTGTCTATCTATCTATCTATCTATCTATCTATCTATCTAATTACTTAATTAATTTTTTTTTTTTGAGACGGAGTTTTGCTCTTGTCGCACAGGCTGGAGCATAGTGGCGTGATCTCGGTTCACTGCAACCTCTGCTTCCCAGGTTCAAGCAGTTCTACTGCCTCAGCCTCCCAAGTAGCTGGGATTACAGGCATGCATCACCACACCCAGCTAATTCTTGCACTTTTAGTAGAGACAGGGTTTTGCCATATTGGCCAGCCTGATCTCAAACTCCTGACCTCAGGTGATCTGCCCGCCTCGGCCTCCCAAAGTGCTGGGATTTACAAGTGTGAGCCACCGCACCCAGCCTAATTTAACTTTTTACAGGCATGATATTATATGTGTTTATTATATGTAATATCATGCTTATAAATATATATTTATTATATATTATATCATGCCTATAAAAATTAAATTAGCCCAGGTGTGGTGGCTCACGCCTGTAATCCCAGCACTTTGGGAGGCCAAGGTGGGTAGATAATTATATGTAATTATTATAATTATATATAACTATATAATTATATATAATAATTATAGTATATATAATATGTCTGTATAAAATTAAAACATTAAAAATGAAATATAGTACAAAAATGATATAAATTATAGATGAAAATATTTTAATTATTGACATGTGCTTTGAAAAATATTGTATGTGATAATACTGAATAATAACATTACAGTCTGTTTTTAAGCCTTAACTTCTGAAAATTTGTCAATGATGTTGATTGATCTCTGCATATATATGTTCAGTACACAGTATGGTCAGACATGTCAATCTATTTTTGCTCATAGTTTATTGAATAACACTTTTTAACTAATTTGCAACTTGAAACATTTCTTTTACATAAAGCAAGATTTCTAAAATAATTAGGAAAAGGCTTAAACATAAGAATACACTTGTCAGAAGTTCCTAAATAATCCCATTTCACAAAAATTTCAGAAATTGTAATACTACCCATTTTGTTTTTCCCTCAAGATCCACTTTAGAAGCTTAAAAATGTCTCTGCAGTTGAAAATTTCCCACTAAAAATCTTTAGCATAAAATTTACCATAAATTTTTACTCTATTCTGTAAATATTTCTGAGGTCTTTAGTATTTTGCAAAAATCAGAAATTGGCTGGACACTAGTGAATACTGGCATTATTTAATCCATTGCTTAAGAATGAGTTATGTAATTGAACTAACTGAAGTTCTATTTCTTTGTCTTTACAACTACTGTGCTATTATAGTTTATTTGGAATCTACTATTTAAAGACTTGCATATGTAATACCACAGGGGTTGGAGACAAATTGTGGCCAAAGCAAGCTTCAGTAAATGGTACAATTAAAAGTTCTCTGAATTAACTTTTGTAGAATATAATGTTTATCAAAGGATAAGCGATACAAATGTGATGATTTGAAGTTTATATATATTATTAAAGTTCAATCCTATCTGCAGCAATTGTTTTAAACATAGACCAACAAAAAGAATTTTCTGGGGAGAGTATTATTGCCATTGTTTAGAATTGCCAGTGCACTGTGATAGTAAAAAGCAGACTAACTTCTATTTGGTTTTATTATTGTTTTTAAATTCTGTACAGACTCCCCATTGCCCACACTAGGAACAGTTCCACCCCTGGTGTGCCACTGGGAACAGGTCTGTAGTGAAGCCTGCCTGATTTGAGTTTTTTTCTTCCCCCCAGCACCTCTGATAATTTACGAAGCTGACCTCAAGCTTTTCTCCCTTCCATACCTGAAAGGTGAGTTTCTGACATGGAATTCTTTGGAGAGAGAAAAAGAAAAAAAAAAAAAAAACAACCTCCCACCCTGCAAAAACAAACAAACAAACAAAAAACAACAAGTTTAATCTCTAATAAGGCATTCTGCTATAAGGGTAACACAAATCTTCACCCTTTGTAACATTCTTGGTCTCCAGTGACCTGACCTATCAGCAATTGTTGTCTTTGGGGTAGATGCGGAGAGAAAACTTGTGCTTCCCAGAGAAGCCAACCTTTCACAGACTGCAGGCAGTGCTTTCAGAAGTGAGAAACAAGCACTCTGTACTCACACTCCAGCATTGGATCCCCCCCAACGTCTGTCACTGATCTGTTGTGCAAATGTGGGCCAATTACTTACTCTCTCTGTGCAGAGTATCTGTAAAGTGGGGATAGCAGTAGTACCTGCCTCCTAGAGATTTTGTGATGATTAAATGAGAGAGAGGCACCTAGAACAATGCCTGGCGCATAGAAAATATTCAATAAATATCAATTAATAGTTTTCCTCTTTTGTATAATGGTCATTAAGAAATTCATGAAAGAAATGTGCAAATCAAGAAAGACAATTGTTTCATGGGTTTAAGTAAATGCTCTAAAAAATTTTATTTCTGAGACTAATCTGATTTTAGTTTGCATAAAAGCTGGTTTATCCTATTAGCCATATTTTTTAAAAGGGCTACACCATCTAGACATCATTCCCACTCTAGATAAATGGGAGATTGGATTCAGTCTGAGTTTGCATGGTAAGAGAATCTGGGACCTGAGGGAAGGTTTAACTGCACAGCAACTCAAATTCCCTAGAAAATCTATGGAAACAGCCCAATTATAGGGGGTGACTTGAGTCTGAGGGAAGTTGATCCCCTTTAACAGCTTGCAATTTAATCCTTGCCACTATCCAAGTTTAGGCCCTGGCAACTAGTATTTCAATTATTTTTATCCTTGTATGCTTCTTTTCAAGAACCTACCACACTTCTCTGCCAACACGGAAGTTAAATAGGAAGACTAACACACTGAAGCTTTGTTTCAAAGGAGTTTCCTTTGTTTTAGCTTCTTAACTCTTAAGCTTCACTTTTGACAACTTCAAGAATCTACCATTCTACTTCACTACCATTCTATCTTAATTTCCTTCACCTATCCATTAAGACAGTTTCCTCACTGTACCTGTTTATTCTCTTTCCAGTCTTTTTTCCCCTCTCTTTACCTCTAATACCTTTTCTCCATAGTGTAGAGGAATATTGTCTCTAACTGTCCCCAGCATAAGATGAAGAAACTGACTCAGAATGCAAAATGACTTGCCTAAGTTGACATGTTTTGTTTACTCCATGGCAAAGTTGATCCTGGACTTCTGATTTCTAGTCTATTATTTTATTCTGAGTAGCTGTTGCAATGGGATTTCAGAATGCAGGTGTAGGATTCCCTTCCTTCACAGGTGTTTCAGTAGCTGGGATCTGCTTTTCACTTTCCTCCCAATAGACAACAAGAGACCCTGAAAACTCTTACAAGTTTCAATGAGATTCAAATTGGGACAGACACACGTGTGTGTGTGTGTGTAACTGTGTTTGTGTATGCTGAAGATTTCAGAGTGGAGAGTAAAGCTAAGGGATAGGGTAATATTTAATTGACAGGTAATTTTGTTATGAATGAGTATTTGAGGCCATACCATTTCAATAAGTCCTTCCTTTTTGACCTGGTTTCTTCAGTCCATAGACTTGCACACCACCCCGGGGTCCCTTTGATCACTTTTGGCGAGTGACCATTTAGTCTTGAATGTTAATTTTATTGCTTCTAGTTGGCATTTTTAAGAACAAGTGCTTTGTCCTCTGTGGTTTTCATTGAACAGAGACATGGATTGGAAGCTAGCATATTCTCACTCTCATTTGAAGCCCAAAATGAAAGTTGGTCTCCCAGGTGTCATAGTAATAGGCAACACAAAATGTAAATAAACATATTTCAATGGAATTTTGATAGGCATATGTAAGAAAGATGGCTGCACTCAAGTCAGGAGTAGGCAAGGTGCAGCATGACTCAGCGGGTTTGGAGCACAGGCACACAACCCTGTACATTATGTAACCATGCCACATGAGGTATATTAGGTAACCACTCATGTGAGCTCATTCTTGGCTCGGAGCCACTATTATCTGTAAAACGTATAACTACCCTGCTGGTGCTGTACATATGGTTCATGCCCAGAAGGAGAATAAAGCCATGTCACAACTGCCTATGATTCCTTGGGTGTTTTTCCAGCTACCTGCCACCTGCCCACTGAGTCCCCTTGGACCTCAGCTTGGGCTCAAACCTGATAACTGGCATAGTCAGTAGGATCCTGAGGTCAGTGAGCCTTCGGTCCCTGCTGATTTTGGGTCGGCCATGTGGCCGCAACACGGGTTGTGGTACCTGGTGGCAGCTGTGCTGCTTGAATGGGCTCCAGTGGAAACCTGGGCAGCAGTAGATGGGTCCCTCATGAGCATGGAGAAGGCGCAGAAGCAGCTGGAAGCACAGAGCATTGAGAAGGAGCAAGTCTTTGCTGGCAGAGTTAGATGGGCATTTATGACTGTGTTACGAGAAGTACAAACCCAGTCCCTGAGGAATGCAGCACAGGTAAGGGACCTCCAGGTGCAGGCAGGGTGCCTGGAGGCCTGGCTTCAGAGCTTGGAGAAAGAATTAGAGGCTGCCATGAATGCAGGACTTGGTCTGTTGTCTTGGCCAGAAACCCCTACTCAGTCTGATACTGAGAAGGAAGAACCCCCATTGTAGATTCACCACTGTTAGAAGGTAGATCACGAACAGCCATTGGGGCTCCAAGGGCAGGCTCAGGGACCTCCCCCCAACCATAATGCAGCACACTTTGTATATTGCGTATACCCCAACTGAGTGCAGGAATTAGGCAAGCAGTGCCACCAGCATCCAGGGGAACCCATGCCAGCCTGGATGCTTCATCTTTGGGATGAGGGAGAAAATAGTATCTCCTGTTCTGCCTTTGAGATGGAAAAGCTGGGCTCCATCACGACTGACCCCTTCCTCTGTCAGTGGTTGCAAGCGAGCAGGCGGTTAGCAGCAGGGCAAGGTGACCACACTCCGACTGAGTGGCTACAGGCAGCCAGTGGACTGTGTGGAACGACGCCAGTGAAATACCTGAAACTGTGAGTAAATGGCAGTCGTAGGCCGAGTTGGCGCAAGTCATCTGGGAGATGGGTATGCAGCAGACTATGTTTGACCTGAATACCCGGGGGCCAGATGATGAACGTTTCACCTCCCACATGAGGGATCTCATGTTAGGTTCTGCACCCCTGAGTGCCTTTGGCTTCCTAGCTGCTGTGTTCACCCTGTACATAGGGTGCAGCGTGCATGAAATGACCACTGCCATGGCGGCTCTTGGGGAAGCAGAAGGCCATCTGCAGAAGGGGAAGGCGTCCCGCCTGCAGGGGGCTCCCCCATGGGAAAAAACAGGGCCCCAACTAGTGACATGCACAGATGTGGCGAGATTTGATTTTGGTTGGGGTTGACTGAGAGAAAATCGATAAGCAGCCCAATGAAGTACTCCTAACTTTGTGGAAGCGGTTGTCTTCGGAGCAGCAATTCCAGAAAATGCCCGAGGGGGAGAAAGACATTGCTGTGCGACCCAGTCCCACCCGGGCACTCCAGCTTAAAGACTACTTGCTGCAGCCAGGCGTAACTGTAGTCTTTTCTGTTTGATTAGGGAACTGGCTGAGGTGCCTGGCTTGGGGGGGGGACAATGGACTACCAGAGGCCACAGAGGCCACATGTGGAATTAGCAATCCACTGGTCCCCCACCAGTGTACAGTGGGTGCTGGCACTGGTAGATACTGGCACAGATTGTAGCCTTGTTTATGGGAACCCAAATAAGTTTCTGGGTGAGGCTGCATACGTTGCTGGCTATGGAGGCTGGTCAGTGAATGTGAAACCTGTATCTCTGCACCTTGGCATCAGCTGCTTGGCTTCCCGTTTATATACTGTGTATGTCTGTCCCACACTGCAATACATTCTGGAGGTGGACATTTTACATGGCCTGAGATTACAAAGCATGGCCAGGAAATTCAGATTCCGAGTGTGTGTGGTGAAGATGGTGCTGCATGGATATATGCATCACCAGCCTCAGGTCCAGCCACAACCCCGACTGGTTAATTTCACCCATCAATACCATTTTCCAGCTGGGCCTCTGGAGATAACTGAGACAATTAAAAAGCTGGAGGAGGTGCAGATATTGCACGGCACCCACAGCCCCTACAGTTCTCCAGTGTGGCCAGTTAAAAAGCTGGATGGAACTTGGTGGATGACGGTGGACTATCAGGAATTGAATAAAGTAACACCCCCTTTGCATGCAGCTGTACTGTCAATCATGGATTTGATGGCCTGTTTGAAGATGGAACTGGGACAGTACCACTATGTAGTGGACTTGGCCCAGGCATTCTTTCCATTGACATTGCTCCAGAGAGCCAGGAACAGTGTGCCTTCACATGGAAAGGGCGACAATGAACTTTTACAGTGTTGCTGCAGGGCTATGTGCATAGCCCCACCATATGTCATGGTCTCATTGCCACAGATTTAGCTGCCTGGCAATGTCCAGAAGGGGTCCACCTCTTCCATTGTATTGATGATATTATGATAACCTCTGATTCTCTTGCAGATTTAGAAGCAGCAGTGCCACTCTTGGGGAAACATTCGGCAGCATGCAGTTGGGCCATCAATGAATCCAAGGTCCAAAGGCCTGGATTATCTGCCAGATTCTTGGAAATTATCTGGTCAGGTAAGATGAAGGTCATACCAGAGGCCATCATTGATAAAATTCAGGCGTATCTCAGGCCCACAATGGTGAAGAAGCTGCAAACACTTATGGGCCTCCTGGAATATTAGCGGGCATTTGTTCCCCATTTAGCTCAAATGATAAAATTGTATTGGTTAACAAAGAAGCAAGTTATCTGGGATTGGGAAGTGGCTGAGACCACCTTCCTGACAGCCAAGTGGGCTATTCAGCAGGCACAAGCCCTATAAGTAGTTGACTGGGGGCACCCATTTGACCTGGATATGCATGTGAACACAGATGGTTTTGGTTGGGGCCTGTGGCAGTGCATGGAGTGCTTGAGAATGCCAGTAGGCTTTTTGTCCTAATTATGGAAGGGAGCTGAGCTCTGGTATTCCTTAATACAAAAACAGCTGGCAGCTGTCTATGACACACTTCAGGCTTGTGAGAGTGTGACAGGATGGGCTATAGTTGTCATGTGGACGACTTACCTGACAGTGGGATGGGCACATTCATGGGTAATGATCCCCCGGACTGGGACTGTGCAGACATCCACTTTGGCAAAGTGGGGTGTCTACTTAGAGCAGTGGAGTACACTGAGTACAAGCCCCTTAGAAGCAGAGTTGCAAGAGGTCTTGGGGCCTGTAGTTCTAATGCAAAATAAGGTCATGAGGCCTGAGGCACACTTACACAAGCAATCACCGTTTAAGGAAGGGCATCCCCCCATTCCTAATGGAGCATCATACACAGATGGGTCTAGCCAAGGTGCTACTGCTGCCTGAACCACTGTTGCAGTCCAACCTAGTACCGACATGATATGGTTTGAAACCAGGTGTGAGCAAAATAGCCAATGGGCTGAACTTAGTATGGATAGTGATCACCAAGGAGGAGACATCTATGGTAATCTGTGCCAATAGCTGGGCAGTCTATTGAGGCTTAACCTTGTGGTTAACTACTTGGAAAACACAGAATTGGCTAGTCGGCCACCAACCCATTTGGGGCCAAGCCATGTAGCAAGACCTCTGGGAAATGGGCCATCAGAAAGAGGTAACTATTTATCGTGTGTCAGGCCATATGCCTTTGGCCACCCACGGCAATGATGAGGCAGATGCCTTGCCCAAGGCCCAATTAGTAGAGTTGGCACCTACACAAGATGAGGCCTTGTGGCTGCACCAGAAACTGGGACATGCAGGGGGTAAGCTGATGCAACAGGTTAATAAGCACGGGGTCTGTCCTTGCCCATGCAAGATATTTGGGAGGCTTGTCAAAAACACCCAGCATGCGCTCAGGCATACCCTAAATGGAGGCAGCTGCCCAGTGTTACACAACAAGTGATGATAGGACGAGTGCCCTTGCCCAGGTGGCAAGTAGACTACATTGGGCTGCTGCTGATGTCGCAAGGGTATACGCATGTGCTAACAGCTGTAGACATCGCCACAGGCCTGTTGTTCACCTACCCTTGCAGGGCGGCTGGCTAACAGCACACCATCCGGGCCCTGCAACACTTATGTGCCCTGTATGGTTGCCCTCTGGCCATTGAGAGTGATAGGGGAACACATTTCACTGGACAACCAGTACAACAATGGGCACAATGAAAGGACATAAAGTGGGGATTCCATGTGCCATACAATGCACAAGCTGCAGGTATGATTGAATGATATAACGGGCTCTTGAAAATGGGTTACGCTTGCATGCCACACCCTCATCTTTGTGGGCTGGAGTTCCAGGCTGGACCTGGTGCTCCAAACCTTGAATAAATGGCCATGGAAGGCAGCCTGGCCTGGTGGAGGGTTTGTTACACCAGGCTGCCACCCCCATTCCATTCGGTTGCAGATACACACTTTGGATGACCTCCTCCGACCAGTATGGAGACGAACAGCGGCCCCAACACCCCTGAAGGTGGGGGAACAGAAAACCTGGCTGTGGCCATGGACCCTCCAAGCCCCCACTGCCAGTGGTTGGTCACTGTAGCTCCCTGGGGGGAGGGCCTATAGTATGACTTGCATGCCACTCCTTGGATGTTCAATACATGGCCCCCACAGTTGACTGTTCATAGGGGAACAGCCAGGGAAGGAACCCTCCTCCGGGAGACATATGTACAGTCTGTGTGGTCTATTATGAGCTCCCCCGTGACTTTGGCATGGATACAGGACCCAAAGGAACCACGGGGAGCTGAGAAGGTGTAATACCATCACCCAGGGCAGAAGCCCTCGGTGGCTGCATTGTTATCCAGGGATGAAAAGTTAGCCTGTATTTTGCCTGAGGGACGTGATTTACCTCTGTTAGTATCTGCGCCTGCTCTGTCATTTCGACCATAGGTTAACATGCTCCAACCGCATTGTGGACTGGGCCCACACCTACGTTGAGGTGACCAATGTTTCCAACTGTTGGATCTGCACTGCCTTCCAGCAGCAGCTGTGGATGGCTTGCCTTGGCACATACATTCAGCATCTGCAGAGAACTGGACATGGCTGGAGACTTGGGGTCCCATGGCTGATGTCTGGAACACAACACGGTAAGCTTTGGACAAAGCAAATACACCTGCCCCCTGGCTGGCTATAGTGTTTATGATGGGTGGGGCTGGCTAGTGGGGAAGATGTAGTACCAGCAGCCCAAGTGCCACAGTGCATAGAGCAACATTGGGGTAACACCACTGTGGGAGGGGTACCCATCACAGCCTGTGCAAACATAACACATGTCACCACACTGAAGGTATGGTGGAACAAGTGGCCCCAACAAGGTCAGGCCCCAATGGATTTTGTGTCCCCTGGGAGTTTATGGGTCTGTGGGGTCATAGGGTGGCCTTATCTACCAGCAAACTGGACTGGACGTTGTACCTGGGGGTCACCTTATGTACCTGCCACTGTTCTCCCCACATTAACCAGACGCTCACATAACTGGGAGGCACCACACTCTTGGTTTTTGCAAGTCTGACGAGCCCCCTGTTGGTTCTGCCGCTTGGCAGTGACTATCCCTGGAGCGGATGTCATAACTGTAGAATCACTAGTCACTGCTCTTGGCTCTGAATTACACCCAAGTGACCCTCCTCCTGTTAACAGATGAGGTTGATCAGATCAGAAAGGTGGTGTTGCAAAACCGAATGGCCTTAGATATAGGAACTGCTGCCCAAGGAGGCACCTATGCCATTTTAGGAAGACAATGTTGTACCTTTATCCCTGACAATCTGCAGAACATAACAGCAGCCATGCAAGGGGTCTCATGGGAGACTGAGGCAGTCAAGAGCCTTACTGACAAACCCCTGCAGAGATGGCAGGCATTCCTGGGCTCTGGCCTATGCTGGGCCCTAATAGTCATAAGTAGCATAGCTGGGACCCTAGAAGTGAGCTGTTTCTCTCTGTATTGCTGTTGTGGGTTATGGATTCAGGGGGTTATGGATTCAGGGCTCTGCCCTATGGGCACGTGTCCCTACCCAGAAGACACCCTCGGCCTACGGGGTGGAGTGTAAGGGAGATGGCTACACTTTAGTCAGGAGGAGGCTGAGGCGGCCTTCCAGTGCAGAATGACTCAGCGGGTTTGCAGCACAGGCGCACGACCCCACACATTATGTAACCACATCACGTGAGGCACATTAGGTAACCACTCACATGAACTTGTGCTTGGCTCGGAGCCACTGTTGTCTGTAAAAGGTATAACTATCCTGCTGACAATATACATACGGCTGGCCCCCACAGAAAGAATAAAGCCATGTCACAACTGCCTACGATTCCTCGTGTTTTTCCAGCTACCCACCACCTACCCACCTACTCCCCTTGGATCTCAGCTTGGGCTCGAACCTGACAGCATAGTGCTTAATATAGTTCAGATGTGGGATTAGGTCGTTTTAAAATAATTTATCTCAATCAACATAGCAGAGCCTTTCTTTAGTCCTTTCTGAGTCTAAAAGACTTATACTATTTACTTATTTAAAAAATGAATATCAACATTTCTGACTATTTTGACAAAGAGAATGCTGGAGGAGGCATTTCTGTAAGAAAAGAGTCCTTGGGGAAACTTCAACAAATGCTCTTTTCATGTAAACTTTCAAGAAACTGAAATTAAAACGTGCTTAAGACTTTGTCCATTTATATTTATTTCACAAATAGGAACAACTACATATACAATAATTAAAGAACAGGTTCAAAAGGACGACTGATTTATGTCACTGTTAGGTCTCAAACCTAGAATTTCTAAAGATAAAAGTTTGGGTCTACGATTGGTCTCATCTTATATTTCTTTGGCAGAAGGTAGGAAAAATTAAGATGGTATAAATTCTCTTTGCCTCACACCCATTTATTTTCCTCCTACTATCATAGTGATCATTTAACTCAATTTAATTCTAGAAGCATTTATTCAGTAACTACTATGTACCAGATTCTGTGCCAGGTGCTCTGGATGATACAAAATTAAATAAGATATACTTAAAACTGGGCATACTTCAACTAAATGTGCTATTGTTTTTATACTAGTGCTATGAATGGTGTAAGCAAGCCTCTTCTGAGACAGAAGAGCTTCACAGAGAAGCAGATTTTGCTGGTGGTGAAACAGGGGAAGGTCATTCCTGGCAGAGGGAGCAGGTGAGCCCAGGTATGTTTTGGAACATTTAGAGTGCATGGGGAATGTGCAGGAGATAAGGCTGGAGAGGAAGGACAGGGCAGGTTACTAAAGGATTTACTTGCATGCTCAAGGGTAACAGGGTTAAAGACTGTCTTCCATGAGCAATGGAGGATCAACAGTGTTTACAAAAAGTATGAGGCATATGGAAGGAAAGCTAGGGATGTTGACTCCTGATGGCCCTGAGTCTCCTGGGGAGGTGAATGACAGGATTTCTGCTGAGACCCAGGAGTTAGCGGTGAGGTTAGGATACTGGGAAGAGTGCAGTCAAGTGTTGAATAGGTGCTGTAGGGGATGGAAAAGGAAGCCAACCGGTAATGAGCAACAAAATTGGTAAATAGTATCTAGCTAAAGATGAAAAAAGTCACAAATTTCTCATATAGCTAATTAGTATAGGTATACCAATTTTCTGCTGCAACATTCAACAGTCAAGGTACAGACAATTGTGTTGATATTACTACTAATTCTTAATTTCACAGACACATGTTGCTTGATGTCCCTGGAGTCCCCCAAATGCTTGTAGTCACTCTTCTTTTATTAAGATCTGTGATGAAGGCCAAAAATGTGCTTTTGTGTCCTGAGGGGTGGGGTGGAAATATTTATCCAAGAATAGACATGACGCCTTTTTGACAAGAGACAAATGTTTCATTCAGATGCTGCATTTCGCATATTGGAAACTGTAATGAATTGTTGTGCACCTCTCTACCTAGTTCACAATGTCAGGCCCAGGCATTGAAGCACCTCAGGCTTCCCTCACAAAATTAAATTTAATGCTATACCCTCCAGTAAAATGGTACATAAATCAAGCATTTGATTTGCATGGACTGCAGCAAGCAGCTCCGTTCTAGACAAATATAAACCCAACCCTGAATATTATGTCAGGGACAGGAACAAAGCAATCTAGGACTTCCAATAAAAGTCTGGTACCAAGTGTAATTCATGCTGGTATTACTGCTCTGTGTTAAGCCTGTTATTAGAACTCTTGTTTTAACCTCCTTTTTTCATTTCGAAAGAAAATGTTTTTTCTGACCTCCCTGTATTCAGAAAACCAGTGCACACTCAAACCAGTACTATTTATAAACTGGTGTCTAGTAGGACAATCATGGGCATATTTATTTTCTTTCCCTACCTACCCCTACCAACATAGAGTACAGGAAGGCGGTACATATGAGTAATCAAGAGGAAGGAAAGAAAACAAAGGGCATGGAATAAAATAAACCACAGGAGATTAGGTAATATGTATATTCACTAATGTTCTACCTTTGGCCATAGTCCCAAGAGAATGGTAAGAACAGTTTCAGGGCAGACAAGTATAAAAAACGATGCAATAGCCAAATTTAATGCACATTTGGATGCAGAACATGCATCCAATTCAGGAAAAGTGAGCCTAACTATGCATCATTTGGTCTTGTTTCTGGCCTCCAGCATATGCTGAGTTACACATTTTCCTTATATTCATATTTTCCCCATCACAGGCTATCTGAACTTTTTTTTTTTTTTTTTACTAGAAGTAAAATCACAGTGATCTGAAATTGACTGAGGCCTTGAGATAAGAAACATCTTTACAAATGCAAAATGAGCCCCCCCTTAATCCCCTAAGAACATAAATAGATCACGGACTTGCACATATTCTACTCTACATCAAGGCCTGTCATGTTTATTCTGGAATGCTATAAGGGTATTACAAACAGAGCTCGCTCCTGAAGCCAAGTGCATTTCCAAGAAGGCACAGCTGTCCAGAACACATAACCAGGTGAAGATGTGATCCTGAGAGCTGTGCTGATGATTTGGTATCTGCAGTGTAATTTCTCCCAGCTGTCACCAAACATCTGGTCGAATTTGGAATGCTTCAAGATCTGAATAGGTGAAAGTAGGTGTCTGAAAACATAAATTTATGATGTTTTAAGAATAGTAAATTAGGATTCATTTGTGAATGGAATACATCAATACATATGTATTAAATGGATACAATGTGTCAGTCACGGTGCTAGGTACTAAGGGGGATGTCAAAACAAAATCAGACCTAGACTCCACTAGGAGTGGAGTTTTATAAATTTATAAAAACAATTTAAAGTCTAAGAGACGTATATAACTATTGTACAAGATGAAAATGCCATAAGGTATATAGATATAGAAGAGGGATCAACACATTGGAGGAAATCAGAGAAGGCTAAGCAGACAGGATTTGGCTGTATAAAATGGGAGCAGGAAAGGAGATATAGTGGGAGAAGAGCAAGGGAACAGAAAATCCCATGCACAGATCCTGCATGATGAATATTAACGAATTCCACACTACTGAATTAGTGGGTGAATGAAGACAGCAGAGAGAAATGAAACTGGGAAGGTAGACTGGGGGACAGGGATAGAAGGATAGGGGACAGCCATTGAATACTGGACTAAGCAGTTTATTTTATTTTATTTTATTTTATTTTTATTTTATTTTATTTTATTATTTTTGAGAGGAGTATCGCACTGTCGCCTGGGCTGGAGTGCAGTGGCCCGATCTCGGCTCATTATAACCTCCGCCTCCCAGGTTCAAGCGATTCTCCTTGCCTCAGCCTCCCAGGTAGTAGCTGGGCTTACAGGTGCCCACCACTATGCCCGGCTAATTGTTTTGTATTTTTAGTGGAAAGGGGGTTTCACTATGTTGGCCAGGCTGGTCTTGAACTCCTGATCTTGTGATCCGCCAGCCTTGGCCTCCCAAAGTGCTGGGATTACAGGCGTGAGCCATTGCGACCGGCCTAAGCAGTCTATTTTAAAAATTAAGCAATATGGAGTCATTAAGGATCTGGGGGCAAGGAAATGACATGATCTACTCTGCACCTTTGGAAGCTTTATGTGGTCACAGTGTATAAGATAGATTAAAGAACAGAGATTGGTATTAAGGAAACTGGTTAATCCTAAAGAGAAGAAACAATAATCTAAAAGAAGAGGAGCAGTGGGAACTCATAAGAAGAGACAGAGTATTACGCAAGTAGAATCCATAGACTTGGCAACAGACTGGTGAACAAGATGAGAAGGTCGAAGATGATTCTGAGGTTTTGATTCAGTGAACAAAAGAGTCAGAGAAGTTAACAATAAAACCTCAAAAAACTTATTTTTTTCCTTTATCTTGAAAAGATCAATGCTTTTATAAAGTAGAATGTAATGTAGTTGCATATCTTTTACCTGAGCTCAAAATTCAATTTACAGACACCTGCTATTGTAAGCCTTTTATTTCACACATAGTAATTTGGGTAAAGTTGAGTGAGTTACTTGGAGTTGGGAGAAAAAGGAGAAACAAAATATTTCTAAGTGGTTGCTGTGGTTATAAAATCAGCATAAAAGTTCTTGGCATTTATCATCCTGATTATTACACTAATATTTTTAGAAATCATTACAGAGAGCCAGAGTTTAGCATATCCCAAGTAGAGCAAACAGCTAAGTGAAGGTACATTGACCTCGTTGATCATGATTTAAAGATTCGTATTGGAATAGAACAGCATCCAGTCTTATCCAAGTTTATTTTGAAAGTACAGTCAGTCCACTTCATGGATAAGGTGTTTTCTAATTGACTGAAACACCAAGCAGGCTGATCTCTAAGCCACTCCATCAATACCCTTACAGAGAAAACCTGCATCCCCTTAACCACCTCTCTCAGGCCAAGTGATTAAGTGTGCATTGGTCATTTAGCATAATAAATGTGAAGTCAGAGCGATTGAGTGTTGCCATGGGCCTCCTGCTGTGGAAATAAATGCCCTCCACCTTAGCATGCTTAGAGCAGACACAAAGAGTTTGCTTTAAAAGTGTTAAGGAGCCATAAGCACCCTTTTAGTTTTGAAACAGAGCCTTCATGTAGTTAATCCTATCTGTCAGGCAACGTGGAAATGTGATCTGTTATCACTACCCTCTAAATTTGAAATAAATCTATTTTAATGGGAAACAAAAAGTGGCCCTTTAGTGATCATTTTCTAAAATGTAACATGCACCTCCTTTAAAGGGCATTACTACCAGTATGGGAGAAATCACATGAACCTTAGAAATAGCTACTAGGGAAGGAATGAAGACTCCATTTTGAAAATTTCTTCTTTGCTCTCAGAAATCAAAGAAAGAAGAGTGCATGTTGCAATGACGGAATCTATTTATCACTAAGCAAATGCACAAAAGACATTGTTTTTTCTTAAGATTCTTAAGCGTATTAAGGAAATTAGCTATATTAAATTCACCAAGTTTCTGATTTTGTAAATGTATTAAGTTAACAAAATCGCTAGTACAGTCTGGTTATTAATTCTAGTTGTCTCTGCTAGATTATTTGATCCAGGTTATTGCTACTGTAGAAGAGACAGTTTCATATAAAATGAAGCAAATGTTTGATCAAATTAGCTGCTATCATTTGAGGCAGGGCATATTGAAATTAATATCCTCACATCTCCACTTGCCATCCCCAGAAATTTGCCTCTGACCTGCAATAAATAGTTGTGGTTCTTGAGCTATTTAAGCCTGATTAAGGTATTTGTTATGCATTTGACAGTACACAATAGTGCACAATGTCAGTTCTCAGCTGTCATCATTATGATTAAAAAGCGTAGAAGAGAATGACCCCTATGTGGAACAAGTTGTAATAAATAATGAGAATGCCATGAACCTCTAACGCAATCACAGGGTTTAGCCAAAGTGAATAAAAACCCTAGCAAGATCTCTAACAAAAAAGTTGCCAGATTATGCTGGATTTTCTTATTCATAAAAATTATGTTTTCTTGTCCAGCTATGTAATTTCCTCAATCGTTAGGGGATCTTGTTATGAATACTAATGAGAAGAATGCAATTGCCTTCAGAGAAGCACCCTATATAACCTCCCTGTTAAAGGTTAGCTTATTGGAAGCTTTTTAATTTGAAAAATAATTTAGGTTAAAGGAAGCAGCCCAATCAAAATTCCAGCAAAGAGAAGACTTCAGCATTAGGAGAAATGCCTAAACCAATGGTACAGCTGGGTTAAAAAAATCCTATAGACATTTTTAAAACCGAGGCCTGATAAGTGTTCATCGGTTTTGCTCAGCAGTCTTAAGAACGAGCCAAGTGATAGTAATTCAAGCCAGTCTCTCATCTTGAGAGGCCTCAAAGTGTGTCAGTGTAATGCCAAACATCCAGTTTGGCCACCTTATTCACTGAATTGTCTCCCTGTGCTGAAGCCCACTTTTAAACAATGATGAATTGAACAACAACAAGGATGACAACAACAGCAGTAAAAACAACATTAATCACAACTTTTATTAAGAATCTACCAGGCATTGTGTTTAATACTTTTTGTGGATTATTCATTTATCAACAACTGAAGTTGATACTATTATTACCTTTTTCGTAAAAGAGGGGATAAAGGTTGAGTAACATGCCTTGGCTATGTGGTGTATTTTGGTCTCAAACTCAGGCAGTCTAGTCATTCCTATTCTTTCATCCATTATGCTATAATTCCTTTCTTTATGTAGTGTATGTAAACAGATTTTTAAAAATCGAATCTTGTTTCCATTGTGGCAGAGATTGTTTTATTTAAAAGATTCTTAAGGTTATTCTTCTTATAAAATTGTCATTCATTCATTTAAAAAATATTTATTAAGAATCTGCCATGTGCCTAGCACTGCTGATGCTAAAGGAACAAAGGATAAGATACAGTCCTTGACTTTAGAAAATCCTCATTGTGTCAACTGGGTTAATTTAAACTAAGGTACAACTATATTCATATATGTGTCTTTTGGGCGTAACCATGGTCTTCAGGTTTTTAATATGCTACTTAACCTCAAATTTGAATTTTCATGCCAAATTTGAACTTGCAAGCCCGGGCTATTATTTTTCCAAAGTGGAAGTAACTTCTATTTTTGTGGCTAATTACAAAAACGAGCTGGGCATGGTGGCTCATGCCCATAATCCCAGCACTTTGGGAAGTCAATGCAGGAGGATTGCTTGAGGCCAGGAGTTTGAGACCAGCCTAGGCAACACAGTGAGACCCTGTCTCTGCAAAAAATTAAAAATTAGCCAAGCCTTGTGGCACACACCTATAGTCTCAGCTACTTGGGGGGCTGAGGTGGGAGGATGGCCCGAGCCTGGGAGGTTGAGACTGCAGTGAGCCGTGATCATGCCGCTGTATTCCAGCCTGGGTGACAAAGTGAGACCCTTTCTCAAAATAAATACATAAATAAATTAAATTAAAAAATAAAAATAATCAGGCAATACTTAGTAATACAAAGGAAAAAGTGAAATCCTCTGTAATCCTTATCCAGTGACAACCATTACTAATACTTTTGTGCATTTCTAATTTTCTTCAAGAATTTTTCTTTGTCCTTTTTAACATTATCTTTAGTGTTTTATAACATGCTCAGGATACCTATTAACAATACTAGGTGAAATATCCTTCTTTTCTTGGTCAATAAATACAAATTTACATAATCATTCCTAATTATGTATAGAATGTTATTTACCCACACTTTATTTTATTCATCCCCTTTGTTGGACATTTAAATTTTTTCTAGCATTTTTACTTTGGTAAACAATTTTTTGATGGCACACTTGTACATCATTCTCTTCATTCTTATTCTTTTAAGACTAATTTCCAGTAATAGAATTGTCAAGCCAGAGGCCATGCTTCCCTTCAGAAAAGCCTTTGATGAAAATATACAGAATACTCTCTAGTTTGTAGAAAGTTTTACTCTTAGAAGTATTGCATGAAATTGCTGATTTTCTAACCCATCATGGTCAATATGATGAAAATGCACAATGTTTATATGGAGATTGATCACAATAAAATATTTTATATATATTATTTCATACATGCCTTACAACTCCCTGTGAAATAACTAAGGCCAGCTTATTATCTCCAATATATGGTTGAGGAAGCTGAAATTTCTCAAGGTGAGATTCCTCTGGATCTAGCTGCCCATTACGATGATGTCTCCAGCCAATTTTGTTTCTGATGCTAAACATCGAGAGAAGAGTAAATTTTGCTTTACCTAAGCAATAGTCCTTCATTAAAGACCTTTCATTGTATGTTTTTTTCTTCCAGACAGGCCTGATAGAAGTCAGTCTGACTCTTCCTTAACCACTTTAAGCCCCAGTAGCCGGCCCAGATCCTCCCACGATTCTTGCTGCCTCCTGAACTGCAGTGTGAGCAAATGAGATAAGTACAAAATATTCCTACACCACTGGCTCCATGCTCTCCTCATATTCAATCATGAAGACTAATGAACCAGAGATGATTACGGTGGTAAAAATCCAAATGCAGATTTTTGCTGTCCTTACTAATGAGAGAAAAATATAGTAGACCATTGGCCTAAAGGCTCCAGATGCGATTCCTTTGTAACTTAGAGTGCATTAAAAAAGCTTCAGTCAGCAAGATAAGTTAATTTTTTTATGACCTTTATAAACTCTTTTAGCCTGTATCTCGGGAGCTTCTTAAAGATTAAATTTTAAAAAATCCTTTTAGCTCAGGCCAACACAGCATCTGAGTCTTTTTTGCTTCAAAGGCTACATCCAAAATCTATAAAAAAATTCTGTTCATGACAATTATTGTCAAAGTAATGATTAGCTAACATGTCATTTTTAGTTTTTACTGTTCTTGCCTCTATGAGACTAATCCAATAAAGCTCACATCTTCTTAATGTAAAAGTTGCATGAAGGATGCATTATTCTCAGTTGACTTTGCCTACATTTGCAAATTCTTGAAAAAGCAAATCGAATTGTCACTAGTGGCACCTCTTTCACAGGATGATTGTTGGGTCAAAGTGAGAGTGTAGGGCACAAATATCAAGATTTTTGTTAAAAGAAAAAAATCCCCACCTAAGAACTGTAAAGCTGTATTAATATATAATTGAAGCTATGGACTTAATAGACCATAAGGCACAGCTACCCAAGGTTATGGGTATAATTTTGCAGGGGGAGGAATGTTGGAGGAATGTGAAGGGCTCTTCATTGATGGCATCACAAATTTAATTTATTATGTGAAGCATGTAGTTTCTTCTCACCTCTTTGGTTGTAGGATATCTGCTCCTTTTAAACACTGTGCTTTTGACTGGCTTGATGGGTACTACAAAAGTCATCATCCTAGGCATCTGTCACTACTTGTATTACATCCAACCTACTGACCCAGAAAATCTGTGGTTGACACAATTGATTTCTCTAAAAGATTCATTCAGCATTTATTTTATTTTTGACATCCACCTACAAGGTCCCACAGAAATTTAGTCCCTACATCTCTGTGTAAGAGAAACACAGCCCTTTATAAGAAGTGCATATCCTGAAGTGAGGAGCTGGAACAGAGCAGGAGTCTTGCTTAGAATGATTCACTGAAGTAATTGGATTTATTAAGATGTATGTGAGCTTTGGTGACTATGCCACTGAAGACATTTGTGCTCACCTCATGAGAGGCTGCCACTGGGAATAACAGCAACTAATAATAATAATAAAAGGAAAGAAAAGACTAAAGTTATATGACTTGTTCTTGTATTACCAAACTACTCTGAATCTTAACCTTCTCTATGTTTCTTTCCCTTCTTTCCTCTCGGGATGCCTTCCTTTAGATCCCAGAAAGCATCTTGATTTCAAACTGAGATATACAAGCCACATGGCTTAAATAGATGCTTGACAGTTATCTATTACTTCCCATGTATATTGCCATGCTACCTCATTATATAGAAAGGTTACATGATTCTTTTTTCAAGGCATATAGATAATTAACTGCCAGATTCAGAATTCACCCTTAATTGCTTATCTTATAAATATATTGGCATCTTCTCATGTGCTCTAAAATCTAATGACCTGGCTTGGTCATGCATCATCCTATGAAGTTGCTGAGAAATGAGCAATGGGAGGGAATATAGAGGTCTGTATAAAATGGCAGTAGTGGTCTTTGCTTACTGAATTCATATATCTAAGTAGATTAAATTATTTTTCTTTTTATCTTGTTAGCTAAGAATTTTCAGCTTGGGCTGAGCCTCAGGTCCAATCAGGTATACTTAATATTTAAGATTTTTAAAACTGTTTTTCTAGTAATCCATATCTGTAGTATTTTATTTTTATTTTTAGTAACTTAATGGTAATATTCAGGGGCCGCATTTTCTGGGGAAATCCTTTTTTTCTAATTTGACACAGGACAATATAAAATGTTTTATTGACTATATACATAACTGTTCAGAAAGCTCTTATAGCGAATATCTTTTGTCAATTTCTTCTGATTCTACTAAACCTTGTTTTCATTCCATAACAAGAAATGAATGAATGCAATGATTTTGGAGAGGAGGCAGTATCATTGGCTCTTTCAAAGATAAAACACTTCCAAGGTTCCTAGAACTGACTTTTACTATAGTGCCACCATGAAAGATCTGAAGATCATTATTTACTAGAAATAAAGGAACAAGGCAGAAATCGATGACTACGACGCTAGATTTATGTTTCCATTGCTCTCTATATACATCTCTATTTGTCCTAACTTCATGGAGAGGATATTTAATACATAATGGAAGGAGCCTGTTGCTTTTGATTTATTTTTTGTTTATTATTTTTGGCATTCCATAGAGAAATTCTCGAAATCAATACTGTCTCTCTATGTGTGTATGTCTGAATACCTTGGGCACAATATAGGTTTAAAGGTTCTAAAGGGACAAAGAAACCCCCTTCACTGGCTGAGCTCTCCTTTAATATATCAAATTATAACATTTACTAATGAAAGAGAGTTGCCTTTCTTTCTGTGTATGTTTTACATGACATTGTGAGCACAGACACAAAGGCTAATTCAATCACAATCACAAAAGCGAGATGATGCTTTGTGTATTTAAATTTATAGATTATTGCCCCCTCCTAGAGCCCAAGTGATTCTCACCAATTCTAGCTAACTCTCTCTTAGCAATTTTATTAGAGAATTAAGATATATCTCAGGTCCACGTGGTAGATGAAGGCGCAATTTATAGAGGTGTTATGAAATTTTAAATTTACTTTGAGTGAATAATGGGATAGTTGGTAATGCCGATGAGGTAAAATGAACCCTATCTTTAAATAGTTTCTAATCACATATTTGTACTTAAAAACTACAGGTAATCAACACTAATTTATCAAGACCATGTGAACAGGAAATTGTATTTAAAGGAAGTGATATGTGTTGCTATTGCATGAATTTATGACAACTGGATAGAAACACAGAAGGACAGAATACATGAAAAAAGAATGAAAGTAACAAGGCTGTCCAATGTTACAAAACAGTGGAACAGCCCCATAGTAATTTCCAGCACCCCCAAACTGGCTCTTAGTAACGTTGTCTTTTTTTTTTTTTTTTTTTCTGGTACAGAGACCAGAGAAAATTTCAGATTGGTTCTTCCTCTGGGGTTCTGGTTTATTGTCTGAGAGACTTGCCTCACTTATGGCTGGTTGTAAGGACTAAGGTTATTGACTCTTTCTCCAGAGTATGACAATTCCGTAACAATACGCTAAATGATAAACTGATTATAAACAACAACAGGAGAATACTTCTCGTATCTAGTGTCAGTGGGCTGGATATAGAGGTCCAAAGGAAATTAGGAATATGTATTTGGAGTTCAGGAAAAATGACTACATATATAGGACTTGTCAGCATGAGGATAATTGAAGTGATTGGAGTGGTTAAGCTTTCCCCGGGAGAGTATTAGTTACAAAATGCAGGCAGAGGACAAAATCTTCAGAAATAGCAGCCCCCCAAAAGTTATGAGGATTCCTAGAAGACTGAGAAAGCAGAGTTAGAACGAGCAGTAGTGTTATAGAAATAGTGTGCAGTTAATGCCACAGAGAGGCCATGCAGAATCAGAATTTACAAATGTTCACCGGGTTGACCTCAGGAGGTAATTGGTAACTTTGCATGAACAGTTTCTGTGGCTGTGTAATACTAGGTAATAACCATAAGGTTACTTTGGTTACACTTAAACAATGACAAGTGTTTGCACTTGTAATTTTCTTGATCAAAGTGACGCCTATTTGAATATCAGCCAACATTTCTAGCTAAGACGTTTCTTAGCTAACTTTACATTTTTCATCCTCCCCCCAAAGTGAATGCACTTTTTGGAAAGGAGCAGTGGAGTCATGTTCCCTTTATTGAGTTTAAGCAAAGAATTGTTTTATGTATATATATATATATACACACACACACACACACATATACACACACATTTTATTTTGGCAATTGTGATGAAAACCTTCACTGAATTTTGGGAATATTTGTTTGTTCACTAAAGTTAAAAGGATTTGAGGAGCAAACATTTGTAACATGAATGTGGTACTCCACAGATGATCAGTTTAGCCATGACCCTCCTACTGGTCCAGTTTGCACACACCACTCTCCAGTTGGTTGTTCCTCACTTCTGAGGCTTCCACTAATTCAGGCCTGGCTGTTTTTGTTTTTTTTTTTTAATCATCCACCAGTCCCTGAAGTTTGTTTAAATTGTAAGCCTAGAGATGCTCTTTATATGTATGTTTTCATTATGAATGTTATTAAAAATTAATGGCTGGCAAATACTACTTACTATGTATTATACACTACAAAAAGCATGTTAAAAGTGTTGTTTTATTTGATTCTCTCTCACACACAGAAACCTGTAGGAAGTGTTATTATCCCCATTTTATGGATTGCAAAACTGAGACTCTAGTTCACACAAACACTAGGTGGCAGAACAGGGGCTTTAATTCAGGTATCTCTGGTGTTGAGATTCTTGATCTTTACTACTTATACTACTTCCTAGTTATTTGTATGATCAATTGTTAAAGTATGATTTCCTACACTTTTAAATTTTGGTGCTTGACTTGTGACTATTTCGTCTTCAAATTTGGTATAATCACGAATTTAGGTACAATAAGTAATTGCAAAGCTGTTCATGTATCTCTATTAATTTTAATAAATGAGATGCTTAAGAAGATCTTAGATACTCTATTACTTTTTGAAATGTCATGCTAAGAGTAGTAGAACACTATATGACATATTAAGACATTCTGGAAGTCAGATTTCAAATTCAAAACAACAACATTTTTAAAGAAACAAAATAAATGATTACTAGTGTTGCCCCCTGAAAATAGAAAATAACAAATTTTTCCTTCTGCTGTTATATATAGTACCAATGTATAAGATTTTATTCAATATAAAGCTACTATTTTTAAAATATACTTTAATACACATTGAAATATATTGGGTATACACCATATCCCATTCTAAGCACTAAAATAGCTCAGTTGTAAATACATTACATGATCCTATCATTTTATAAACTCCAATTTAGATTTTCTATGAGAGAAGCTAGAAAGTTTTAGAGAAGAATGATACTTGAGCAAATCTATGTAGTGGAAATAGGGAACTTCTGAATTTACTGACTTTTAAAAAAAGTGCCCCTCATGTGTATTTGAGAAATAAGAATATATTTGATTAAAAATAGGACTTCATAGGCCAAATGCCCAAGGTCACAACTGAAGCCTCAGAAGGTAAAGAAAAGCTATTAAAGAAAAGTATTTACTAGGTTCATGCTAAATACACACATCACACAGTGCAGGTCTTCTACCACCCTCTGTGTGGCATGGAGTTCCACCTATTGGAAGCACATCAGTTCTTTTTGGAACCATGCAACCATAGTTTTAAAATATGCATCCAAAGAGCCTTATATATCTTATGCACATACAACAAAAAAAAGTTGTCCTGACTTTATACAGAATACATAGACAATGTCTTCTGAATAAAAATCAGGCTCTTCTAGGACATAAAACTTCTACACTGTATTCTCTTCACATTTTCTTTCACGAAACCCCCACACCCCCAACTATTATTGTAGCTATTTCTCAGTCTACGGTATAATTGTTCTCTTTAAAATCTCCTTTTAGGTCAGAGCCAGATCAGCAGTAGGACTCTGATAGAAACAAAGTGACTGGGTTCTGAAACCCCACAAACCTCTGAAACTCACCCAAAGCAGCCAATTACCAAAGCTTTTGCTCCCTTGCAGAGAACACTGGCAGTAATCAGGGGGGCAAATGTGCATCAGCTGAATGAACAACCTCTCTTTGGGGAGGCTGGAATTCCCTGCTGCTTGTCAAGCTACAGTCGATGTGAACAAACCTGTCAGTTTGTCTGCCTTTTCTCATTCTGTACCACATGTGGGGTGTTTTCAGGTTGTACAGTCTCTGAAAACACCAGAATTGGGTTCCAACATTTATCAATAACAATTTATAGCTGATAGCTTTCTGGAAAAGAGTAGGAATCTAATGAAGCCTAACAATACAGCCCCCACAAAGGTTTCCAGGCCTGGGATCAATGTCATCAGCGAAATTTATGGGAACACCGTGCAACTCTCTGAGATGCAGTGGCATTCTCTGCAACCTGTCTTGGATTCCATCAATTATGGTCTAATAAGGTCTTTCCTGCCACAGGAGACATCTCTCTCAGTAAGGCTTTCATTCGGCCGCTGCCTGTCAGATGTACATGTATATGTAAAAACAGTTGTTTTTCTGTTGCAACTGTGGCCCTCTGAGAGAGAGGTCTCCGTGGGCTTTTGTCTGCCTTTCTGGGTTCTGGCAAATCCCTGTGGTTTCTCTCACTGGGTCTGTTTGCTCCAGGGAATCTGAACAGCCAGATACCAGCTTCCAAAATCTCTCTGAGGTGAAACAAACACTTGTCCATAAAAATTTCACATTCCCTGCATATTTTAAAACTGTGAAATTGACATATCTAGCTGAATATGAATATTACGGCAGCAAAGCTTGTTTGTGGAAATAATGTGAAGTCCATAGCAGAGGAGTGGACTGTGGTGTATTAGATACGGTTTTGCTCTAAACTTTTAGCTTCCTCAACATGTAGAGTACAGAACTGTGAGCCTTGGAGCCTTCAATTCTCCCTCAGGGCAATTCTAGATCATCCTGGTGGTGTCCTCAGGGTTGACTTCAATGTATATTTAACTTACTCCAGGCTGTCTCTTTGAGAGGCCAGTGTGTGGCTCACTCTAGAGGATTCCAGGTTCTCTGAAAGAACGCTCAGTCATTCAGGAAAAACAGATTTCACTTCAGTGATGTACCCATACAATATACACTCACACATATCCACATTTATACACACATTCATTATATGCACACATAATATCCATGCACATGTATATGTATGTATTTCCATAAGTTTTAGGAAAGCTGCTTTAGGAATATTATATTTTAGTAATGATACATGATTACTTGTCATACTTTTTCTCTGGATGAATAATGCTTTATTTTCTTAATGTGATCATAGCAGCCTTAGGTCAATAATGGGCTGCAGACAGAAGCCAGGCTTGCTTCTAAGACTTAAGTCACATGCTTGATTCAGAATAGGTCTCAGGCTATGTATAGCAGGCTTCTGAGGTAAAGTCTGGTGAGGGAGAAAATCTAGACAGGAAGAAATGGGAAACTCTCACTTTTCAAGGTACCACCTGTCCTTTACTGTTCTTAAATATCCTTATTGCTAATTACTCTACCATGGGTAGAGTACCCTTTTCACCATGAATAATTTGGGGGACAAATCCAAGACCATAAAGTCTTTATTAAATAACATAAGAGTAAAGATAAAGATGAAGCCAATCTAAGTACCTGTATTCATTTCCTAGGGCTGCCTTAAGAAATTACCAGACTGAGTGGCTTAAAACAACAGGAATGTATTCTCTAATAGTTCTAGAGGCTCAAAGTCTGAAATCAAGATGTCAGCAGAGCCATGCTCTTGCTGAAGGCTCTAGGGGAGGGTATGCTCCATGCTTTTCTCGCAGCTCTGGGGGGTGCCAATGATACTGGCCCTCCTTGGCATGTAGATGCATCATTACAATTTTAGCCTCTTCTTTTCCATGGCATTCTCTGTGTCTATCTTCTCCTCTTCTTATAAATATCCATGTTATATTAGATTAAAGGCTCACTCTACTCTAGCATTACCTCATCTTAACTAATTGCATGTTAAATTACCTTATTTCCAAATAAGTTTACAAAGCTGAGGTTCTGTAAAGGGCATGAACTCTGGGGGGACACTATCCAACCCAGTACAATACATAAGGGGTTCCTTCATTGAAACACTCATTAATGCATGACATCACTATATTAACTTGTTGCTATCTAGAAGAAAATTGGCAACAGCTGGATGTGGTGGCTCATGCCTATAATCCCAGCAATTTGGGAGGCCAAAGCGGGTGGATCACTTGATGTCAGGAGTTCAAGACCCGCCTGGCCAACATGGTGAAACCCTGTCTCTACTAAAAATACAAAAATTAGCCAGGTGTGGTGGCAAGCGCCTGTAGTCTCAGCTACTTGGGAGGCTGAGGTGGGAGAATCACTTGAACCTGGAAGGCAGAGATTGCAGTGAGCCAAGATTGCACCACTGTACCCCAGCCTGGGCGATGGAGACACTGTCTCAAAAACAAAACAAAACAAAAAGAACCCCAAAGAAAACTGGCAAGGTAAGTATTAGGGAGTGAGGATGGAAAAATAGAAAATGTCCAGAACAATGATGTCCAATATGATATTTAATGGTTATTTAAATTTGAATAAGTTAAAACAATAAATTTAAAAATTCAGTTTCTGTCTCACTAGCTACATTTCAAAAGCTTGATAGCCACAGGTGGCCAGTGACTACTCTATTGAACAGTGCAGAAATAGAACATTTCCATCAGTGCAGGAAGTGTGGTCTAGAACACATCATGAAGAGGAGTTACAGCAGAAGTTCTCAGGAAAAGGGAGGGTGGAAAGTCCTGGAAGTGCAGTAATGTTGCTGTGAGAGAAGAGACCCTGAAAAAGCGGATGAAGGTGAAGGTAAAGTACTTATACTAATATAGTGTTGTCTGGGGCAACCCAAGTGCTGGGCATGGTGCTTTTCTCTTTTTTTTTTCAGAAATGGAGTCTCACTCTGTCACCCAGTCTGGAGCACAATGGCGCAATCTCGGCTCACTGCAACCTCCGCTTCCTGGGTTCAAGCAATTCTCCTGCCTCAGCCTCCTGAGTAGCTGGGACTATAGGCGCACACCACCACCCCCAGTTAATTTTTGTATTTTTAGTAGAGATGGGATTTCACCGTGTTGGTCAGGCTGGTCTCAAACTCCTGACCTTGTGATCCACCTGTCTCGGCCTCCCAAAGTGCTGGGATTACAGGCGTGAGCCACCGTGCCCGGCCACTCTTCTCTTGACTCTGGTATTTTGCCTTGCATTCAGCAGGTGCTTACTAAATATTTGTTGAACCATTGAAGAAAAAGATGAATACTTCAAACAGGATGGAATGTTGTGGAGACTGACAATGCTGCTGACAAAAACATATGACTGCCCTGAAGATTTCTGGAAAAAAACACTTCAAGTGTTAGCAAATTTTCATACATTGATCTTTAGTTATAGCATAAGAACACCTACTTCACATGCCTTACGCCTTAGCACCATCAGTGTTCTGCCTCAAGTCCTTGGGTTCCCCAGGAACACAAACAGCACCTTCTTTCTCTGTCAAGGTGTAGCTGACATTATATTACCTGTGCCCTTTGTCCTTCTGCTGATTTAACAATTTCCCTGTTGACTGCTGTTACTGCACCCGAATACAAAGCCGCTAGCACTACTGTGCATGCCCAGAACACAGTGGCGAATCCCCTCCTGACAATCTTTCCTTTCCCCATGAGACAGTAAGAGCAAATCACAATTGTGTTTGCAAGAGATGGGTAACTCACCTTGTCCCTGGGGCTTTGACAACTTCCTGTTGCAAAGGAGGTTGTCTTTGGGAGGGCTGACACAGCTCATTTTCCACGCTTGGATTTACTGTGATCCCTCATCACAGCTCTGTGATGAGGAAGGAAGGAGGGGAATTTTCATCAATGCAATGAGTACTTGTATTAGCTCCCTGTAGTGACTCTCCAGCCCACACACACACACACATACACACACACACACACACACACACACACACACATTGATATATCCCTATCTACTCTCATTGATATACAGATATATCTACTCTCATTGATATCTCAGTAGATATCATTGATATCTACTCTCATTGAGACTACAGGTTTTCTGTAAGTCTCAAAGAAAATTTGGAAGACCTCCCCATAACTGCCCTTACTATTTCTCTAAGCTCAATCTTGTTAGTGTTTTGGATACAAAGAGGAAGGAGCACTTCTGCTTTACACTGTGGCACAGGTAGAACCAATGGACATATTCTAAATAAATCAATCACCAGGATATTGCCTTTTGAAAGCATGTTGGGCTGCACATGTTTTATTATTTGGATGCAAGGAACAGCTATTAAATGATATGATAGAAACATTATGAATGATAAATAGCATTAAATATTTATCAAATAACCTGCCTGAATTACAAAAGGGAACAAAACATTCTTAATTTTCTCTTTGGAATTATAAAATAAATTCCACAGATTAAATTTTGGACATTCAAAACTACCTTGGCTAAAAGAAGATTAATGATTACCTAGAGTCAGAGGTGGAGTGGGGCTTGGGATTAACTGCAAAGAATAATGAGGAAATGTTTTAGGGTAAGGGAAATATTCTGTATCTTGATTGTGGTGCTAGTTATATGATTATATATAAATACCAAAACTCATCAAACTGTACACTTAAAATGATGATTTTCTTATATGCAAATACTACCTTTAAAGTTAACACAAAAACTCAAAACATTCAAATTGAAACTCATAATTTGCAATATTTACAATAGCTTAAAAATACAGATTTTAGAAAATTGAATGTTAAAAAGTATGTTACCATAAGGAATGTTTTAAAAAATTTATAATTAGATGAGCATTTTCCTTATGAAATACTGTTTAGGTAAAATCAATACCATACTTGGATGGTAGAGTTAGTACTCACAGAGGGCTATCCCTTGGAGTTATCTGGGACCTTGTCACTGATTAGGCCCAATGGATTGTTAGTGGACTTCACATGTGTACCAGGAACAGCCCCTGCATGACCCTCCAGCTCTCTCATTTTCTGCCTCAGCAATGTTGAGATAGCAGTGTCACAAGATGATGGAACCCTTCTCAGCCAGGGATACTATGTGACAAATTGAGATAGGGCTCCTTTACCAAACTGCACTGGATAAGCAAAAATTAAACCTTTGTGATGTTAAGCCATTGAGACTTCGGGGTTTATTTGTTACTGCAATGTAACATAGCCTGTGCTGACCAATACAATATGCTGCCGTGATTTTGAAACACTCAGATTTTAATGCAATTTAAAGGTGCATTTAAAGGTTGCCTCACTGAAGAGTGTAAATTTTCAAAAACATACTACTTGTGGGCACTGTTGATGAAAGAGACATTCGAGTGATTACTTTCTTGTCAATTCATACTGGGTATTCTGGGATGTTGTGAGATTACCTATTGATACCTTTATCAGAGGCAGAATTCACTTGAAGGTCTTTGACCTACAGACTAAAATATATAATTAAAATATATAATGCTTCCCTAATAACACAGGGCATATAAGACAGAGTAGAAAATGTAGTGACCAACCTAGGATTTGAGTTGCAGCCTGGTCATGGTCATTTGTCCTTTTCTTGCAGTCCACATATTCCATGAATCTTACTACTGCCACTAGTTTGCTACCTTTTACCATTTTACATTATATCTTTAACAGATAGGATTCGATTTCTTAATAAATGAACTCTTGGCCCTGTTGATACCATTGTCTTATCTTTTACTCCAGCAGCTCTAATTGTTCCAGCTGGTGAAATCTCTTTAGCACTGTTTGGAACCCACATTTCTACTAGTAAGTATTTCAATGTTTTAAAAATAATTTGTTTTGGAAGAAGCACTGTTTTTTTGGGGGGGACGGTATGCAGTAAAGAACAAGTTCAGTAAAATCACCAGCGGTAGCTCACGGTAAATCCAGTGAAAGAATGTATTGACCAGAGGCACATGAAGAAATTTGTAGTGAGTTTTCCCAGAAAAGAAGAATGGAAAAGGATAAAGCCAAAGGCAGTCAAGTAGAGGAAAGTACTTTTTTAATAGGTGAAAAGACAGTTTTGTAAGTTCATGTTGTTGATTTAAAAAAAAAACAAAAACCAAACCACTATGTGACTCTAATCATTCTGTTTTTGTCTCACAGAGAAGCAGGAAAGCAGATGGAGGGGGACCAGTTTTTTCCACAGAATCCCTTTTCATTTGGGGTAAGATGCTGAAGACTAATGACTAAGAAAGTCCAAGAAAACTAAGACTTCATCTTCCTGGAAAAATTGAAGCCATTGATTGGAACAAGAGAAACAGTAAGACAGGAAGGGACGTAGAAATTTTCCCTCTATCTGTCTTCCATTACAGAGACATGGAAAATCCCAGTATATGTTTGTTTATTTCTCTATTTCTTCTTCTCATACAGAATTTTAAAATAATAAATTGGGATGCATTGGTGAGCTAGGCCTCTGGGGCTCTTGCTTTAAATCATTCTTTTGGTGCTGGTCCCTATTCAGGTGTTCACATTCATGCTAACTCTCGCTCAAACACATTTATGACAACCACTGAGTTAAAATTTTTCCCTTGGTCCTTAAATATTATGCTACTAATATTGCATACTACCCAATAATCTATTAAGCTAATTATAAATATTTATAGATCAGTCGAAAGTAGATCTTGAGTATAGGAGCTCGGGAATGAGCGTGACTTCTGCAGTGGCTTTGAAAACACGGACGGTGACTATTTTAGGTTCTTCCTCTAAGTCAAAAGTGCCCTTAGAGTTTGTTTTTGTTAATGAATCTACAATTTGTACTATGGCAACAAAAAATGAGAAAGTGACTGGGGCCTCAGTAGTTGAAAGCCCGTAAAAATCTTCTCTAGTATCACACAGGTGTGTGGGAGCTGGGTTGAGGGTGGCAGGCATTTGGATGGAGGCGGGAGAAGCCATGTTGAAGGACACTTAATAAGAATATTCTGCAACACAAAACCCCAGAAAACTAATTTCAGTATTTTAATTTAATTTGAAGGGGAAGTCTGAAAATGTTCAGGATTAAAAAAACTGATTGGGGGTAAATATACTTTTTTTGTATTTTTTATTGAAATGTCATAGTCATACATTTTTTGGGGGTACATGTGCTATTTTGATACATGTATACAATGTGTAATTGTTGAATCAGTGTAATTGGGATACTCATCACCTCAAACATTCACATTTTCTTTGTGTTTGGAACATTACAATTCTTCCCTTCTAGCTATTTTGAAAGATACAATAAATTATCATTAACTACAATTCCCTAGTTGTACTATTGAATACTAGAACTTATTCCTTCTATCTAACTGTATTTTTGTACCCATGAATCAACTTCTGTTCATCCTCCTCCTTCCTCATTCCCTTCCCAGCCTCTGGTGACCACCATTCTATCTCATACCTTCATGAGGTCCAATTTTTTAGCCCCTACAATTGAGTGAAAACATTTTTCTTTCTATGCCTGGCTTAATTCACTTAATATAATAACCTTCAGTTTCATCCAGGTGCTGCAAATGACAGGATTTTATTTTTTGTGGCTGAATAATACTCCATTGTGTATACATACCACATTTTCTTTTTTGTGTTTATAATTTCAACTTCATTTTAGATTCATGGGGTACATGTGCTGGTTTGTTTGACGGGTATATTGTGTGATGCTGAGATTTGGAGTACAATTGATCCCACCACCCAGGTACTGAGCATAGTACTCAATAGTTTTTCAACCGACCTTTCAATGTCTCCTTCCCTCTCTCCCCCATCTAGTAGTCTCCAGTATCTATTGTTGCTATATTCATGTCCATGAATACCTAATGTCTGGTTCCCACTTATAAGAGAAAACAAGTGATTTTTGGTTTTCCTTTCCTGCATTAATTTGCATAGGAGTATGGCCTCCAGCTGCATGGATGTTTCTGCAAATAACTTGATTTTGTTCTTTTTTATGGCTGCACAGTAGTCTATGTTGTATATGCACCACATTTTCTTTATCAATTTCACCTTCAATGGGCACCTAGGTTGATTCCACGTCTTTGCTATTGTGAATAGTGCTGCAATAAACATACGAGTGCTTGCATCATTTTAGTAGAATAATTTATTTTCTTTTGGGTATATATCCAGTAATGGGATTGCTGGGTTGAATGGTAGTTCTGTTTAAGTTCTTTGAAAAATCTCCAAACTGCTTTCCAAAGTGGCTGAACTAATTTACATTCCCACAGTGTATAAGCATTCTCTTTTTTCCACATCCTCATCAGCGTTTGTTGTTTTTTCTTTTTTTGATAATAGCCATTCTAACTGGGGTGAGAGAATATCTCACTGGTTTGGGTTTACATTTCTCTGATTATTAGTGATGTTGAGCATTTAAAAATATACCTGTTGGTCATTTGTATGTCTTCTTTTGAGATACGTCTATTCAGGTCTTTTGCTCATTTAAAAATCTGATTATTTGCTTTTTTGCTTTTGAGTTGTTGAGTTCCTGATATATTCTGGTTATTAATCCCTATTGAATGGATAGTTTGCAAACGTTTTCTCCCATTCTATGGGTTATGTCTTTACTTTGTTAATTGCACTCTTTGCTGTGCAGAAGCTTTTTAAATTGGTGTGATTCCATTTTTCTATTTTTGTGTTTATTGCCCGTAGTTTAAAGTTCAGGGGTAAATATATATCATATATATATTACCCTGAGAAGGTAATATACCCCAAAGAAAGTAAATTATTCTACCAAAAAGATACAAGCACCCGTATGTTCATCGCAGTGCTATTCACAATAGCAAAGACATGGACTCCAACCTAGGCGCCCATTGAAGGGGAAATGGATAGAGAAAATGTGGTGCATATACACCATGGAATTAATTAAGCTTAGATGATTAATTATATGTATTTTGAAAAAAAGCAATTGATGTCTTTTAAAGTATATGATCTTTATCATTTTAGTTAAGTACCTTAACAAGTGTAATAAAAAGGGTTCTGGGTTTAGTTATAACCTCAGTTTCCAGTCTGAGTTTTCTAAGAAGCTCTCAATTTGGTCAACGGAATTCTTACAACAAGGTCTTCTTCTAACCCTTGTCTTGGTGGAGAGGGAGACACTCATTATTCCTATATCTATCAAGTGGAAATACTGTACATGTTTTTTTAATCCTTTTATATACTGTGATTATCAAATTTTTTAATGCTTTTTCTTCCACTGCAATTTTAGAAAGTTGCAAATTATTTTGTTTTTTAATTTTAAGATGGGGTCACCACATTGGCCAGGGTGGTCTCAAACTCCTGACCTCAAGTGATCTGCCTGCCTCAGCCTCCCAAAGAGCCAGGATTATAGGCATGAGCCACCGCGCCCAGCTGGAAGTTGCAAGTTCTATCAAATCGCTCCCTGTATGTTTGCTACCATTATCCAGTCTTATAAAGTGTTCATCGTGCTTGTTTCTGATCTACGTTTGATTTCTCTGATGCAATTGGAGAGCATCTGGTTCTGAAAGTGTTTTGGTGTGCTTCAAAGTCTACCTATCTGGGTTAACCATGAGATCAAGCTGCTCAGACTGTGGTCCTAGATAGATGTGGTTGGCACCATTACAAGAGCCTGGTGAGAGCCTCATTCCTTTGCAGAATCTGCATTCTGGTTTCCTAACTACTTATTTCATCTCTATGCCCAGTGAAAAGCCTTTGTGGAATTGGCTTTGAAAGATCTCGGCCATTCATCACCACAATGTACAGTGTTGACCATGTGGGGTAAGCTGAGTATCATGCTAGGCACTTTACATTCGTTATCAATGTTCTTTTGATTTGTTTGTTCCACATGCAGCAGTTTGTTGATAAGGCTGACTATAGCCTTAGGATAAGCAGATTTCCCTAGCATTCCAAGCAAACATCTAAGCGTTGCCTTTAGAATGGCTGTGTGATCTTACAACTGGTTTCATAGCCTTCATGCCTGCCTCATCTTTCCCCCATTCTCTTTCAAAGAGCTCACACATTTTATTGGACTTTTCAATGAATTTGGGGTCCCGTTGAAGGGAAACTACCAGTTCCTAGGCTCCTTGGAGACATGCCCTGAATCTATGAAAAGATTTAACTCAGTGGTTCTCAAACTTTAATGTGCATGGTAACCATTTGCAGAGTTGTTGTAAAAATATGGATTATTGGCCGGGTGCGGTGGCTCACGGCTGTAATCCCAGCACTTTGGGAAGTCAAAGAGGGCAGATCACGAGGTCAGGAGATCGAGACCATCCTGGCTAACACAGTGAAACCCCGTCTCTACTAAAGATACAAAAAAATTAGCCGTGAGTGGTGGCGTATGCCTGTAGTCCCAGCTATTCTGGAGGCTGAGGCAGGAGAATGGCATGAATCCGGGAGGCGGAGCTTGCAGTGAGCCAAGATTGCGCCACTGCACTCCAGCCTGGGCGACAGAGCGAGACTCCGTTTCAAAACAGACAAACAAACAAACAAACCAGATTATTGGGTTCCACCTTGGTGGTGGTAATTAAATAGATCTGGGATCAGGCCCAGGAGTTTATTTTTAACTATCATCCTAGGTGATTCTGGAGGTGATATGGGACCATGTTCTTGGGGATCTGACTTGACACTGGTTCTGGCTTTCACCTCGACCTACCACCTTGGTTCTCTAATGATTACTTCTTTTGATGTTCCCTCATTCAGTTCTTTTAGACATAGGAAGCTTATACAAGCTAGTACAGGCGTACAAAAACTACTCTAGGCATAATTTTCACCAAGTAAAAGAAAGCTCCTTCCTCCCTGCCTCGAATATTTTCTAACTCACGCTCAAAAAGAATCTAGAGATAAATTGTTTTGTGATGTGCAAGGTGTTATTCAAGTAAAAAAATTTTTTTAAATGTTAAATGTTTACTCATTACATTAATTATATGTTATATATTTCATATACACAAAACTACAGAGAATAATATAATAGATACATGTGGACTCATTATTCCATCTTAACACATTAACATTTTGTCACATTTTAAAAATTCTTTAATGTCTACATTTAAAAACATTTACCATATATGTTTCTATCTGGAAGCAATACTATATTATTGATTACAACACTATATAATACAGTATTGTTTATTATAATGCTATTTATTACATTAAATAGTGTATTCTCTATATATTCCTTTGTAGGTTTTTAAAAACCAACATTGTTTTAAATATTATCCATATTCTATGCAAATGTAACTTAGTAACTTCACCTTCTATATAGTAGTCAGTTTTATAGATTGCAATTTATTCTAATTGATGATAACAGGTGGTTACTATTTTTTCAGCTATTAAAAATATTAATATACCATATTATACTGCTGAACTATATTATATCATATACTACATTATAAAGCTTGTAAATTTGTAATTTAAAATTTTACATCTAAAATAAGAGGCAAGGCCAATAACCAAACAACTGAATATTTTATCATATTTTACTACAATTTACATTAAAATTAGCTATCTACTTTTGTAATGAAAAGTAACAGTCTACTTTTTGACAGTCTCCACCACTTCCTCTCTTCTTCATTCTGTTCAGAAAATTCAGAGTTGTAATCAATGGGCACATATAATTTTAAATTTTACTTTTTAAGTTAACATAAGTGCATATAAATATTTTATTCATTCAACAAATGCTTAATTAGTGCCTCTTAGGGCCAGACTAGCATCTAAGGACAGAGACAAAAATCCCTGCCTCCTTGGATCATGTATTACACTTGACATAATCAGTTAGTCTGTGAAATCATAATTTTTTAATGCTATGCTATGAATTGCTATATTTAGCAATTCATGTTACATAATATTAATATACTATGATTTGCTTATCTATTTCCTCAGGGAATTGTGGCAGTGTTCTATGCTGTGTTCTATTTTAGGAACATATACATACATGACATCCATGTCAGAATAACAGACTAACTTCGACTAGTAGTATGGTAGTCTACATGGTAAATTCTACATAGTAGTATTATTACTGGGGGTGTATGCCTGATTGATGCTCAGATTGACTTCAAATAGGCCAAATCTCAGCTGTTATCATGAACAATAGTCCATGTTTCCCATTTTCTTCCCGTTCACACACTGAAACTCAGCCCACAACCCCGACTAGCACAGTGGTAAGGAATCTGGACTCTGGAGTGGGTTTCTTGGCCTACTAGGTAGATCAACTTAGGCAAATTAATTAACCCCCTTGTGTTACAGTTTTCTGTAAAATGGGGATAATAACACATTTAGTTAATACTTTAAAAATCCTTAAAACAGTGAGTTTTATGTCTGGTTAAGCACTGACTGCTATAAAGCTTTGGTTTAAAATAAATCAGTTTTCACTGCCTACTTCCTAAATCAAGTTACCTGAGGGATATATTGAGAAAATGAAAAATAAAGCAAAGAGACCCCCACCTGGCAACAGTATGACTTTATTTTCTTTGTAAAAGGCTGGGGTCTGTCTATCTGCATCAACCTTACAGTCTGTGGTTTACTGGAAGTTGCTCACCTTAGATTCTGTCCATCTGATGTCTGCCTAGACCTGTGTCTGCTGAGACTCTAAGAAGAGAAAGGGAGCACGATAGATAAGTACATTACACACACACACACACAACATGCACACATAGAGGCACACACACAAACATATATTGCACATACTTGCACCCCCAAATACCCCTCACACATACACACATACCAGACACACATTGTGCACACAAACACAACCCAGACATACAGCACACACACAGACACAAACACACCGTACACACATACACACCACACACACAGGCACACACCCACACCTCCCCCACATACGCACAAACATCTCTCTCTCACACACACACACATTGTGCATACAAATATACATGCACACACACAGACATACACACACATAGGAGAGAGAGAAAGAGGATGAAAGAAGGGACCTAAGCCGAGAAATTACCACTGGTGAGAACAATTTTATCCATTTGAATATTCTACCTGGCAGTTTAGCAAATTATTCCTACAATGTAACAGTTAATCCATGATGTCTTTAGGCTGCACTCACTACATGTAAATACACTGGTCATTTGTTCACACACCCAGGCCAAATAATCCTAAATGGAAGAAAGTATAAAGTAACAACCAATCTTAACAAAAATAGTTCTTAGCTCACTGCTTTGAAAATGTTCATTGTCGCCAGTTGCCTCCTTCTCTCCTCCCCTTTCTTCTCCTTTTTCTCCTTCTCTTTATCCTTCCATACCAGAAAACCTTCTAGCCATGGGGATAATTAATTAACATAAATGTACCTGAACCTATTTCTTCAAGTTGCTGTTTAAGTTCGGTTCAGACATGAACCATTGGCACGGAGCTAAGGAGTAAATTCTGTATGCAGTGAGCTCCTATGAAGTCACTGATTAATATAATTAAAAGCCTGAGTTAATTGCATGCTTTCCATTAGCTTTCATTGTATACTTACTTTCCAAGGACCCACTAGCCTTCCCCATGGGGCTCTGGTCCCACGTTTATTCAAGTGAGATGGCTGCTTTCAAAACTGAACCTTTCATCAATCCCCTATTAATTAGCTAAACGCCGCACTGGATTATGCATTTATGCCTGCCAGCAAGGCGGGAGCATCCGGAGAGCAGAGCTCACAGTCCTCTTGGCTCATCCTCCAGCCTGGTCATTGGTATTCCAGGACAAGTCAGCTTACTGTAATTTGAAATTGGTCTGCCATCCCATTAGGAATCTGCCCGATCAATACCAAGTGAATTAGAGTTTCAGTGATCTGATTAACTCCCCATTATTTTCTACCCTGGCTGATTTAGAATGCATGATGAGACAATATTCCAGTTTCTTTGCTTTATCCCAGTTTAAGTGAAATATAGACATCTAAGGAAGCAGTGCCTGTGCATTTGATTTGGCTCAGCTGTAATAAAGTCAAACACCATGAGTATCTTCCCCATCAAGGCAGTCTTAAGTGACTGAGGGCTGCCTCTGCACTCTATGCAAAGAGCTGAGAGTGGGAAGAGGAAGAAATAGGTGGGAGCTCTTGCTGCTCATCTCTCTTCTTTTTGGCTCTCTTCTTCTGAATAAACCCCTATAAGGCTTTTAACAGGGCGGTTTAGTTATTTGTCATATGATCAACATTAGCAGCTTTGTGACTGAAGCTCTGGGTCATGTGGTTGGAAGATAGACTGTAATTCTCTCTCTCCCAAAGGCACAAGAGGTTCATGACAAGAGAGTAACTAAATGTTGTCTCTTGATGACTGAAAACAAGCACTGTAGCTAGGGCCAAACACTCCCCTTGGGGAAAATGCCTGGTGCCCTCAAGGAGCTAATTTGGTCTCCTGTGCAGCAAGACTGTTTTCATGCCCTGGCCCAGGGCTTCAGAGAAATCTGAATAGGGCTCAGCAAGTCAGTGTGTGGCTCCAGGAGGCTAGAATTTCAAGCTAGTTGAAAACACAGGATTCTGAAACAATGCAAGCCATGCAACTATATCCTTTAAAAATACAGTCATGTTACTTCCTAATATGTTTGAATTTGGTTGGCCAAGCATTGCCTAGTAGAATTTCTTTAATCATTTATTCTTTTTTTAAGATTTAATAATTGTAATGAGTTTATCTTGCTTTGATGTTCCCCAAATACTAAAAAATAACCTAGTGTATTTTTCATGTATGTCTAAGCTATTATAATGTGGCACAATATTTTTTTACTGGTGATCCAATACAGATTAATCTGGGCTTATATGTATAACCATAAATAATAACTCACTAACATGACCTATTCTAAATAATATCCTATCTTCCTCTTAGTAATTACTTAGCAACTCAGAATATTCTGTGTGCAGGATGAAGACATCTGGCTAGAGATGATATAATATAATCTGCTAACTAGTTTTGTAAATATCTAGATTGAAAATATAAATGTATAGGAATGGAGTAGCTTTGGCATTGACAAATCCTAGTTTGGTGAGAGGTTTGGTCAGCCTAAACTTTTATGAACCTCATTGCCATTATCCACTATTGATCATTACTCATCTGAATACTTCTGAGTATCTCGTGTGTTTTGTCTTCCAAATGTAGTTCATACAACTTAATTAGAGCAAAATTATAATAAGGACTTACAAAGAGAAATAAGGTTTGAAATATCTCAGCTCAAGACAAAGAAAAAATTGTTCATTCTGGAATAAATGATTTGAATCCTGATATTTGCAGATAGGTGAACTTAGTCGCCTTTTTAAATAAAGTTTTTTTTTAACATCAATAAAATAGGAATAGTAATATCAACATTATAGGATAGTTTTATGGTAAATACGGTAATATATGTAAAGTATTTGTGCAGAGTAAATGCTCAAAGCTTGTTAGCTTTCTCCATTTTCCCCATCACATGTTCACAGAATCTGTGATGACATTTTTCATGTCAATCTCTACTTTTAAATGACCCACTTAAAAATCTTAAATTGAAGGGAAAAAGGAATCACAAGACAAATAAATTATGTCAGATATTTTTATGTATATGATTTAAATGGAAAATTACTGGAATATTGCCAGTTTCTCTGAAATATCTCAAATTTCTCACCTGGGAAAAATTGAAGTTGCATAAAGAAATGATTCAAATCCTATCTAGAAACAGAACGACCAAATGCTCTAGTTGATTATTAACACAGAGCTAACTCAGAGTCTCTGGTGGAGGCATGGACCACCTGCAGCAGGGCTTCAAGGCTCTGGACTCAGCAGGATTGCTTTTGGGTGTGTCATAGTTTCCATCTTTACCATGTTGATTAGTCCTCATTTTTGGAATGCGGAAACACATTCTAACAATGTATCTAGTCCCTTCTTTGGATCTGATACTGTGTTTCTATTCATAGATTGAAGTCAGTCATTCTTCCATGGCACTTCTGGTCAATTAAAAGCTTCAAGCTTTTATCACATCTATTTCTATCCTTCTTTTGTGATTATTTTGTAACATGTAAAATGTAACATTTTCCCCAAATAAATGTTATTATATTGACTTCAGCCTATCATTTCAATTTGTTTGCTTTTTTGGGTTTATTGTATCGTGAACATAATTAATTATCTTTCTAGCTTAGTGTTCTTCAGCCACTAATGGAAAATGGCATACAATAGCACTAACACCCATCCTGATTTCAGTCTTGAAATCCACACCCTTGAGCATGGGGTTGAATAAACTTAAAACACTGTCTTGTGCTAACATCTAACCCATATTTCTCTACATTTACTGCCACTGTGCTGGAAATCTTCCACTTGTTGCTCCACACCTCACCCTAACCTACCCTACTATGTGCCCTGGGAGGCTAGCCTGTATGGACTGCATCAATAGGCTTCTCAGCTCTATGGCTTCTAGTTGGGTTTAGCCAGTGGAGTGCTGAATGAAGGTAGGAGGAAAGGAGAGGAGTGAAGTCAGGAATATTATTTTCCTAACTCCTTTCCTGCTGAATTTCCGTGGGTTGGCTGCCTCCCTTGACTCAAGTCCATGCCTCCAACAGGGAGACTTTATGCATCTCATGATTATTAGATATTTTGTGGACTATGAGACAAAATGGACAGTTATGTTAAATATACAGCCATTATATTAATATCAATTTATGTCTATAACAAATTACTTGTTATAGATTTGCTGACTTGTACATAGACAACGCATAAAAACATACATAAAATTTTATCATCTTTGGATCACTATATTTGATGACACCATACTGTTGCATTTTAGTGATACTTTGGATGTTGCTCGAAGCTTGACATATAACCCAAATGTCACAATTAAGTTATTAACTGGATGGTGAAAATACTCATACTTAGCACTTACATGTTGCTTTTTGTCATTAATGTGTATGACAAATAGGAGCTAATCAATAGCATAGCAGTGTATTCAGTAAGGATCTTTTACTGTTGCTTGGTTCATTTCAGTTCAGAGGGCTTTTACTAGTAAGCCCATAAAACTGGTGACAAGTTTCAAGTTAATAGACAAGATTTATTTGAGTATGTCCCTCTTCACCCACTGTCTCTTCACCTGCTTAGCTTCCCACCAGATGGTGAAGCTCTAAAGGCAGAGATCCTTTTATCTCTGTATCCTCAATGCCTAGTTTAAGACCTGATACTTGGTAGACATCCAAAAAAGTGCTTATAGAGTGGATAAAGGAATAAGCAATATGGCAAAACTATTGACATGATCATTTATGTTATTTCTAAGACCTGCTGTAAAAAGTGTCATGCACTGTTGTACTTCATATGCCAGACATTTTCAATTTCCCTTTCTATTGAAAAAGAAGACCATAGTTTAAGACTTTCAAAAATGTATGCTAGTATTTATTGACAGCTAGAAAACAACCTGTACCAAAGAAATGGGTACATCCCATCATGTTAAAGGAGACTGAAGCCCATTCCTCTGAATTCACCATTTATAGCTGTCTTCTTTCCATGTAGCTCTGCTAAATGCACCAAAGTCAGTATCCTAGGGCAGTCTTGGAGATTTTCACCAGCAAAGTATAAAGTTTGCAGAGATTTCATCTCCTCTCCTCTAGTGCCTTGGGATTTGGGGAGAATGTTGTATTTGTCCTGACTCTCTAAGAGAGAGCCTGTGGCTTTCCAAGGAGGTGAGCTGGCCATTGATTCATGGCAGAGTGAGGGAGCAGCCTTGACAAATCTGACATGTTGGGCATCGGCATCATTGCTTGTCAATACCCACATCAGAGAATAAGAGAAATGTTTTGGAATGCAGAAAATGACGACTGTGGCAGAGGATAAAATCCAATGTGGAAAATAAGCAATTGCACAGTTCTAATGTTTAAGGAAAATCTCAACTATGTATGTCAAATAAGCATGAAAAGGATGATTGAAAACAGTCCAAGTTAGTGTTGAAGAAGAATCCAATTTTAAAAAAGGATCTTGGAGACAGTCTAGTCTGACTCCCTCATTTCACAGCTAAGGTAATTCAGAACCGAAGAAGATAAATGACTTGCTCAAGGTCATACAACCAAGGCTTTTCACATTGTTTTCCTCAATACCGTGTTCATTTCCACAGTAATCAGTACTCAACACTCCATTTAAATGTTATCAGTCATCTTAGAATCTGAAATTAAATCTGAACATTATTTCCCTAACATTTAGTGAGAGCCGATTTTGTATTAACTGTAGGTGTTGTACAGATAAAATATTCCTACACTTCACAATCTCTAGAGACTGACCAGGCCTTCCCTATGGAAGAAGGCAAGAATACAAGAATATTCTTGTGATAAAGGTAAAATGGAACTTCTTTAGTTCATATTATTTAGACTGTTATTATTAGGCTTCGAAGTCTATTATTATTTAGGCTTTGGAGTAATTCACATTCTCTGTGATTAAAAAAAAATAAAAATTCTTCCCTCAAATTTTAAGTACTGTCAATTTGGTTTAAAATATGTACCTTTTTTTTTTTTTAAACCAAATCAAAGAATCTAGCATTAAGAATTCTGTCAACTTGTCTTCAACTACTGGTAATTCCTTCTCTGCTTACTAGGCTTTAATTTTTGTGACACATTTTAAAGTAACAAAAACTTTTTTTTTTTTTTTTTTTTTGAGACGGAGTCTCACACTCTTGCCCAGGCTGGAGGGCAGTGGCGCAATCTCGACTCACTGCCAGCTCTGCCTCCTGGGTTCACGCCATTCTCCTGCCTTAGCCTCCCGAGTAGCCAGGACTACAGGTGCCTGCCACCACGCCCGGCTAATTTTTTGTATTTTTAGTAGAGACGGGGTTTCATCATGTTAGCCAGGATGGTCTCAATCTCCTGACCTCGTGATCCATCCGCCTCGGCCTCCCAAAGTGCTTACAGGGATAAGCTTACAGGCATAAGCCACCGCGTCCGGCCATAAAAACCTATTTTAATTTTTGTTTCAAAAGATTGTAAAACCTTTGTATTACAGAAAAAGATAGGGTTGGAGGACTTAGAGGCAGAGGAATCCTTGGAGCAACTAGCAAGAGTAAGAAGTGGTGCTCTGGTCTAAACCAAAGCAATTATGTGAAGCAGAAAAACCATGCGATTGTGGCAGGTGAACATTTTTCTCTTATTGACACTAGAGAGGGTTTGTGCAGGTAAGTATTTTTCTGGTGTGGAAAAATATAGATCAGAGACAGGATAGCTAAAATGCAGCATGCAGCTTTCTGCAAGGTTGGAAGCTATGAAGTGAAGTTCAAGACTCTTCCACAAATACAGAGTCAGGAACAGTGAGAAGGAGATGATTATTTGATCAGCTATTGCATGGGAGGAATGCCTGGCCATTTCCAAGGGCACTGAATTCAGCAGAGACTTAGAAAAGCCGGCAGGTTCATCTCACCATCTAGCAACCCCTCTGATAAAAGTTCAAACGGCCAGAGTTTGGTTGGTGAGGAGGTAGTGGTAAGAGAATATGTTAAGAGTAGCAGTCCCCAACCTTTTTGGCACCAGGGACTGGTTTTCTGGAAGACAATTTTTCCACAGACAGGGAGTGGGGTGGGGTGATGATTTCAAGACCAAACTGTTCTGCATCAGATCATCAGGCATTAGATTCTCATAAGAAGCATGCAACCTAGATCCTGCGCATGTGCAGTTCACAATAGGGTTCGTGCTTCTGTGAGAATCTAACGCCACAGCTGATCTCACAGGAGGTGGAACTCAGGTGATAATGCTCTCTAGCCCGCCACTCACCTCCTGCTGTGTGGCCCAGTTCCTGACAAGCCATGGACAGGTACAGGTTTGCCACCACAGGGGTTGGGGACCCCTGGGTTAGAGAGTTAAACAGGGTCCTAGTATGGGGCTTGGCATATAAAAGATGCTCAATTAATGGTGAACATATGAATGAATGGCCTTATAAAAACAAATAAGGAGTTTGGATTTTATCCCAGGCCAATAGATTTCATATAGAGGATGATGTGCTCAGATTTGCACTTCAGAAAGATTTGCACTGTGGGGAATGGATTCAAGCTGGAGATCAGGAAGCCAGTTAGAAGGCTTTTGCTTGTGGCCAGAGTAAAGGTAGCGGCTATTCAGTTAATGTTTGGAATATTGGATATTTAGCATTTCCTATTGATTTAAATAGCTAATAAAACTGTGTGGTAATAATGTGTGCCATATATCTCAGATAATCTCAGGAATGCTTTTGCTACACTGTCTGTCAATATTCTATGAAATTAGGAATTTCAGGAAAATACAGTGAAATCTCCTTTATCTAATGCCATTGGTACCATTATGCAAATTGGATAAAGTATGAAATAATAAAACATGACACATACGTATCTTAAATGTTTTACCTAACTTAAAAATATAAGTACATACTTATTTACCAATCATTCAATACAGAGCCAGAGGCTTTTCTTTGACCATTAATCTTTTCTTTAGAACTATCTGAGTCTATTTTTGCATATATCACAAATGCATTTTTATGATATCCGATTTCATTTTAGTTCAAGTGGAGTGAAAAATTATACACCCTTATAAAGCAATTGGAAAATTTTTATAATTGTTTTCCCAACCTGTTATAGTTATTTTGCCCACATTGAATTTGGTAGAAATATTTTATTAGCTACTTACTATTATGATTTTCTAAAGCAATCAACTTAATTTTTACAGTATATTGGGCACTTCCCATCATCTTGGCCCATCTTTATTTCAGCTATTGTTGCAGCCACAAACATTTTGCAGGTGTAAACTGATGATGTTTAGTCTCATCTGACTACCCACCTAGGCTTTCTAGTGCCACAGCACGAGATACCACTGGAAAGCCTCAGGGAATCACCCGGTATGAATAGATGCAGCAACTTCAAGTATGTGCAAGGGAGTTGTGCCCCCTAGGAAACCTTCGATCAGTGGGGGATAGGATCTTGTAGATACATATATCATTCTTCTGTCCAGTTTTTACAGCCTCTCAGAAGGTTCCAGAGGAGTTTAGACTTTAATATTAACAACAAGCAGCAGCTCAATAACACTCTTATATTGGCTCCCTGCTCTTTCAGGTTCTCCACTCTTGGGATTACATTAACTACTTATATGTAAACTCTCGTCTACATGCAAGGCTCTGCTTTGTGGGAGGCAAGTCAAACCAAGACACACAGAAGCAACACCCCTATTTTAAAAACTCACATTATTTTACTGAATGTTTAATTTTATTACATAGTTATAATAAGTGCAACTGGCATAAGCAGACATGTGAACAAATATAATTGACCTTGAGAAAAATGCACCACGCCTATCGGGAGCAGAGGTAATAGAGAGTATCTTTCCAGCTTACAGCAGTTTCATGCTCTCCTTACATGCAATGTCCACTGTACAATGAGGGAGGAGAGAGTATTGGTTAATCTAATGACTTGGTTATGTGGAGATTTGTTAAGAAGTCTTTGAGGAATTGACACACTGTCTTCCACAATAGTTGAACTAATCTATCATTTGACCCAGAAATCCCATTACTGGGTACATACCCCCAAAAATATAAGTTGCAGCGTGGCAATTACTTTTGCACCAGTCTAATATTATAAAGATGCATGTATATGTTCATTGCAGCACTATTCACAATAGCAAAGGCATGGAATCAAGGTAAATGCCCATCAGTGGTAGACTAGATAAAGAAAATGTGGTACATATGCATCATGGAATACTATGTAGCCATAAAAAAAAGGGATAATGTCCTTTGTAGGAACATGGATGGAGCTGGAGGCTATTATCCTTAGCAAACTAATGCAGGAACAGAAAGCCAAACATCACCTATTCTCGCTTATAAGTGGGAGCTAAATGATGAGAACACAGGGGCTTATAGAGGAGAACAACAGACATTGGAGCCTATTGGAAGGTCGAGGATGAGAAGAAGGAGAGGATTAGAAAAAATTACTAGTAGGTACTAGGCTTAATACCTGGATGACAAAATAATCTGTACAGCAAACCCCCATGACAAGGGTTTACCTATGTAACAAACCTGCACATGTACTCCGAATTTAAAATAAAAGTTAAAGTTGTAGAACTTAAAGCAATGTCCTACAGAGCATTGTTCTATAATTCATTATAATTTATAAGATGCCTTAGCTAGTCCAGGGCAAGAGACTGAAGAAGATGAAGTTTGTCTTTGAAGACTTTAATATATACCCTTTCTTGTCTCTATCTTTCTCCAAAGTATTCTGTGCATGATTTGTTTAATCAGAACCGGTTCTTAGGAAATATCTGATATTTATTTACTCAAACGAATACAGTAGCAATAAGGCTGCATGTGTGACTTTCTCTACCTTACCCTACCCCATGTTTACAGGAATAGTTGCATTTTTTGAATAAAAATATTATATCTCTAATTATTTACATTTAAAATAAATAACTTGATAAAAGGTATGTTTTGAAGTTGAGGGAAGAAGTAAAAGTAGGGAAAAGAAAACCTGATGTCTTTCAAAATCACTCTAAGTAGGTGTTTGTTTATGCTTATTGAACTTACAAAGGTGGTTTTGCTTAAATGGATTCACCTGTCAATTATTGTTGCCCTCATAAAAATGTCCTTACATTGAGATCCTTATCTGGAAATTGTTCTTGTAGTCTTCATTAGATAAAAATCTCTAGCAGTGACTTCTGTTTCTGTTTCGAGAATTTCCAATAAAATAGCAAATGCCTATATCATGTGCGTTATATGCCAGACACTATTAAATCTCACAACAAGCATATGAGATGCACTATTATTATTATTTTGTAGTTGAGGAAACTGAGGCACAGAGGAATTAAGACACCTGTTTTAGATACTTCTGACAAATAAATGTCAGAAGTTGTATTTGGCTCTGGTTTTAATTAAAAACAAACAAAAAAAACATAAATGGAAAACAAAAATTATTATAAAAATCCTGGATTGCTGCATTTTAAAATAACCTTAGAATCACATTTGGAAAAAGTCTTAGCCCAACCACTGAGCGAGCTTCTTTGAATGCAGCTTCTTCAATATGTTCTCAGAGCACATGCCTCCCTGCAGAGGAGCAGGACTTGGGGACAGCCCACTTGAATGCTTCCAACTACTCTCCAAATCGATGCACAAAACCTCCAAAGTACAGCCTTTCTACTTCTCTAGAACAGGGTCTGAGGCAAAACCCCAGGAATGGTTGTGCTGAGAGTACATGTTCTTGGTAAGGTCAGTTCTGTGGACTTCAGATAAAAATATGCTAATAAGCTATTTTTCAATGCCACCTGCTGGTGTCAAACATAATTTTTCTTCTGAAAAGAAGAAAAATTGTTCAAAGTCAAGAATAAAAAGAGTCAACAGAGCTCAGACGTTATAGATTATAGTAATTCTAAGAGGCATAACTCTGTGATATATTCTGTAATTGTAATTTTTCTTTTCAGTAATGCTCTCTTCTTCCTCCATAATCCATCAACCGTGTTCCATTTTATTTACTTTGATCTATTTTCTATTAAATACTCTATGTAATAAAAATGTATACTCCACTTTTCCTCCCAGAAAAACTTTTAGTGTCTTGGAAATTCTGTAGTGACAAGCTTTGACTTTGATTTTTATCATAGTATATTCCTTGAGGATTAGGGAAGATTCATTTTATAGGAGGATTAACAAACACTGCATTCACAATGACATTGTAGGTTTATTTTTTCTTTGCTTCATTTAATTCCCATGTTTTTTAAAGGTAGTGTGAAAATGTTTAAGGCTTGACTTATTTATGACAATATCTATGTGACAGAGTGTTTCTAGAGCTTTTATTATATTTCATGCCAAATTAGAGCAGATATCATTGCCATCTAAACTACAAATACCCAGCTAGGTTTTAAACACCATTGGTGAAAAAGTATCTTCAACGTTGTCAGGTTCTAACTGAGGTCCAAGGAGAGTTGGTGGGCGAGTGGTGGGTAGCTGGAAAAACACTCAAGGAATCATAGACAGTTTTGACATGGCTTTACTTTCTCTCTGGGCATGAGTGAGCTTGGGCACGAGCTGTATGTACAGTGTTAGCAGGGTAATTATACCTTTACAGATAACAGTGGCTCTAAGTCAAGCACGAGTTCATGTGGGTGATCACCTAATGTGCCTCACATGGTGTGGTTACATAACGAGCAGAGTTGTGTACCTGTGCTCCAAACTTGCTGAGTCATGCTGGACCGGATGTCTGCCTCAGCTTATTCTTGACTGCAGCACATCCATTTTCCTCCTAGGCTGAGGGAGACACAGGCCTTAAACACACAGGTCTGACACATAGGCCTTATACATTGGCTCTGAGCACACAGGCCCCAGACACGTGGGTCCAACACATAGGCCTTACACATTAAGCCAGGTTTTTATTTCCCTACCTTTAGGGGCATTGGGCCAGGCAACAACAGGTTACCCTTTGTCCCTATACCTGGTTGGAGTAGGTCATCATTCCTCCTAGAGGTCTTGGCACATGGCCTGGCCCCACATGGGCTGGTGACCAACTAGTCACTTTTGTAACTTTTAGGTAGTTAACAATAAGGTTAAACCTCTATAAACTGCCCAGCTATTGGTGCAGATTATCATAGGTGTCACCTCCTTGGTGATCACCATTTGCATTGCTCTGAGTTCAGTCCATTGACTACTTTGTTCACACCTGGTATCAAACCATATAGTTTCAGTGCTAGGTTGGACTGCAAATAGATTAGCGCCTTGCTAATCTAGTTCTGGTGCTAAGGAAGTAACCTGCTAAGGATTAGTTCTGCCACTAAGGAACTTGTACTCAGAGTACTCTGCTGTTCTAAGTAGGTGTCCCACTTTGCAAAAGTAGATGTCTGCACCATTCCAGTCCAAGGGGTTGTTACCCATGAATGCACCCATTCCACTGTTGGATAAGTTACCTTCACAACAACTGTAGCCCATCCTGTCATACTCTTACAAGCCTGAAGGGCAGCACATACAGCTGCTAGCTGTCTTGCTATCAAGGAATACTAGAGCTCAGCTCTCTTCCATAGTTGGAACCAAAAGCCTACTGGCATTCTCAAGCTCTCTGTGCACTGACACAGGCCCCAGCTGAAGCCATCTGTGGTCACATGCACATCCAGCTCAAGTGGGCTCCCCCAGTCAACTACCTGTAGGGCTTGTGCCCGCTGAATAGCCCATCTGGCTGCCAGGAAGGGAGTCTCAGCCGGTTCATCTCAATTCTAGGCAAGAGGAGTGTTGTCGCTTCTAAATCTACAAGATAATCAGAGGTTAACATCATATCATCAACAAGACCATGACGTATGATGGGGCTGGGCATACATCACTGTGGCAAGACTATGAAAGTCCACTGTCGCCTTTCCATGAAGGAAAACTCTTCTTGGCTCTCTAGAGCAATGTTAGTTGAGAATGCATTGGTCAAGTCCACCACATAGTGGTACTGTCCCAATTCTGTCATCAAGTGGTCCATCAAGTCCATGACAGACAGCACAGCTGCCAAGTTGTGCCAAGCCAATTAACTCTCAGAATGTATTCAGGTATGAGAGAGGCATACACATTGCATAAGGGGGGAGCCAAGTGGCTGTTGCTCAGGTGCAAAGATACAGGTTTCGCTTCCACCAACTGGTCTTCATAACAGTCTATGCAGCCTTGTCCGGAAACTTATCTGGGTGCAGGGACCAGTGGATTGCCAAGTCCACATGTGGCCTCTGGTTGTCTGGTGTGTCCCCAAGCCGGTCACCTCAACCAGTTCCCTAATCAAACAGAAAAGGCTTTATATCCCTGCCTGACTGCAGCACATAGTCTGAGCTGGAGTGCCTGGGCAGGACTGGATCGCTCAGCAATGTCCTTCTCCCTCATGGGCATTTTCTGGAATTGCTGCTCTGGAGACAACTGTCTCCACAAAGTTGAGTACCTCAATGTGTTCCTCACTGGGCTGTTAATCGATTTTCTCTCGGTTGACCCCAGCCAAAACCAAATCTATCCACATCTGTAAGCGTGTCACTCACTGGGGCCCCCTTTTCTCCCATTGGGAGCACTGGTGGGCAGGGCATCTTCCCCTTCTTTATGGCACAGATCCCTCGGTCCCACCAATGGCCTTCTATTTCCCTGAGAGCCACCATAGGAGTGGTCACTTCATTTCTAAGCTCTGTAGCCAGGCCTCCAGGCACTCCACCTCCACCTGAAGGTCCCCATTCATGGCAGCTTCTAACTCTTTTTCTGAGCTCTGTAGCTGGCCTTCCAGGTGCCCTGCCTGTACCTGGAGGGCCCTTACCTGTGCTGTGTCCCTCAGGGACTGGCTGTGTACTTCTCATAGCACAGTCAAAAACACCCATCCAATTCTGCTGGCAAAGGCTTGCTCCTTCTTGGTGCTCTGAGCTTCCAGCTGCTTCAGCACCTTCTCCATGCTTGTGGGGGACCCATCTACCACTGCCCAGGTTTCTATTGGGCCCACCCAAGCAGCACAGCTGCCACAGAGTACCACAACCCACGTTGCGGCCACATGGCCGACCCGGAATCAGCAGGGACGGAAGTCTTACTCACTCCATGATCCTGTTCATGATGCCAATTGTCAGGTTCTAACTGAGGTCTGAGGGAAGTTGATGGGCGAGTGGTGGGTAGCTGGAAAAACACTAGAGGAATCATAGACAGTTTTGACATGGCTTTACTCTCTCTCTCGGCATGAGCAAGCCTGAGCATGAGCCATATGTAGAGCATTAGCAGGGTAATTATATATTTTACAGAGAATAACAGCTCCCAGCCAAGCACAAGCTCACATGGGTGATCACCTAATGCACCTCATGTGGTGTGGTTACGTAATGAGTGGGGTTGTGCACATGCACTCCAAACCTGCTGAGTCATGCTGGACTGGATGTTTGCCTTGGCCTATTCTTGACCACAGTACATTCATTTTCCTTAAAATCATGTTTTGAACAAATAACAGTTTTTAAATATTTTATAGTTGTTTCTGAGAAACCATTATATACTTCTATTAATTAAAACTCACTCTGACATGCAGGCTCTAATATTTAGGAATTACTGAGATTTTATCTCATTTGTGCATTTACAACCCTATTTGTGCTGCCGATTAACCAGAATGCTTCTCCAAGGTAAGTTCTATCATCCCACAATGCACCTGGGCTGTCCTTTACTTGACTGAAATATATCATGAAATGACAGCTGCTTGCAAGGGACCTTTAATGAAGTATGCTCTACTTTTGATGTCTTCTCTTCAGGAGCTTGCTTGTCTGGTTGTTGGGTACTCTAGATCCTTTTCAGGTAAAAATGACATTTTTAATTCTTCAGCCTCCAATTTTGTAAACAGACATTATCCTTGTAAACTCATTTAAAGATAAAATGTGGGAAGGTTTTGCTTAAACTTATTAATCAATGAAACATCAGCAGTTCCTGCCTCCCCTCTGTCTATATGATGATGTCAAAATGGGTAAGAAATGATACCATGTCCCACAGACATCGTAACCAGTGTAACTGTGTCCTGGTGTGTGGTTTCCTTGGTGTATGATAGAGATTATTTAAAAAATTATTTCCTTGGTGTATGATAGAGATTTTTAAAAAAACAGAAACATGAATGAAATAAGAGCAACTGAACTAGTTAATAAAAGCAATATCTCATCAATTTGAGTCCAGAATGCTCAGAATAATATGTTACATTCTGTGATCAGTGAACGTTTGTTTGGAACTTCTGTGCACCAGAAACTGGGGATTTAAAGATGGGGGCTGGGCACAATAGCTCATGCTTGTAATCCCAGCACTATGGAAGGCTGAGGTGGGAGGATCACTTGAGGCCAGGAGTTTGAGACTAGCCTGGGCAATATAGACTCAGTTTCTACAAAAAATACTAGCTGGACGTGGTAGTACTACCTATCTACTAAGGTGGCTTGAGCCCAGGAATTGGAAGCTGCAGTGAGCTATGATTACACCACTGCATTCCAGCTTAGGCAACAGAGTGAGACCCTATCTCTAAAAAATAATAAATAAAAAAATAAAAAATAAATAAATATTAGAGAAACAGGGACGCTAACTTCAAAGAACTCTCAGTCTAATTATACTCATGACTGCTTCTCATCTCCAGACACTAATGTTGTCTTGTTTCCAGATAATCTTATGTGAAGATTTGACTGGTAAATTTCAGCTAAATGGTTTATTGGCTAGTTAATAATTAGTAACCAGCCTGACAATAGCTATTTTGGGAATTATGAATAATGTTTAGGGGAAGTTCTGAAAACTGGCAATCAGTACTGGCCTATAGGTATTTGTATTTGGCATCCATGGTTTTTTTTTTTTTTTTTTTTTTTTTTTTTTTTGTCTGTTTGTCTGGTAATATCTTTATTTACCTCCAACATTTTCATTAAATTTGGGAAGCTTTGGGGCATTTCTTCTCAATCTCTTCTTCTGCTCAGCCAGGTGATATTTCCCACAGGTCCCACCTCCAGCTTTCTGTATCTTTGAGAGGTACCATAATTCTTTCTGATCTGATCCTTTCTTTGGAGGTCTACTTCTGAATATCAGTAGAGACCTTAAAGGGACTTTTCTTAGCATTTCTCTCCTGTCCCTCATCTTCAGTGGTTTCCCCCTTGTACTTGGGGAAGACCTGCATGCCTCAGCAGACCCCGCCTCCTTCTCCCCTTCCACTCCCAGCCTTCAGTGTACTACCTGCATGCACTTAGTGAAGACACCATTGGTGAGATGATGCAGACTTGTTCTGTGGCTAAAGCCCAGAAATTTAATCCATAATCTCAATGGATAGCCATTAAAACTTTGTTAAAAGTTTGTCTGGTTCCTCCTTACTGCTGTCTATGGTAGATTCTCCCTTCTGCTGCTTCATCAGGGATGAAAGTAGCTGTGCATCTCTTCTGTCCTAGGAAGGGCTTATCACCTCATTTAGGTTTCTTTGTGCTTCAATTCCTGGATGGTTTTAATTTTAACCTAGTTTAGCCAGCTTGTTCTAGGGTGAATTTCTGATATCCTTACGAAAAGCAGAAGTCCCCCACAGTGTCTAAAAAATTTAAATAGTTGCCAGCACTAAAAATGTTAAGATTTATGTAACAATCTTTTTTCTGGCTTCTCTTGAAAAATGAGAAGTTCTAGCAAGAGAGGGCCTAAATTTCATAGCAACCGTAAGTGGAGTCAAATAATATCTGTCCCATTCCTATGAGGGAGATATGGCATTGATCTATTCCTTTATAGAGAATGCTTCATAATATAATTTGATATCTAGGCAGGTAGACGCAGAAAGATACACTATAAAAACTCCTTTGTTTAGGTTCATACAGCATTTTAAGTCAGGCCATTTAACGAGCTCTTAGCATGGTTTCCTGATATGACAATGTTCCTCTTGATCTTTTTCAAGTACAATGGATTCCTAAATCCTTCTTGCAGGTTCATTAGTGTTAAGATTTATTTATGAAGGCAAACCGTGCCTTTCAAATTATCCTTCAAGTGGAGAGAATTGTTGAGATGTATTCTTTCCCCAGAGTTTGTAAGATTTTCTGATGAATCTTTTTTTTTAAAGGCTTGTTTAGTGTGTGTGTGTGTGTGTGTGTGTGTGTGTGTGTATGTTTCTTTTCAAAAATAGTCTCAATCATTGAAACTTTTTTATTATTTGAAGGGGATGGAATAGGACTGATTAAAAGAAAAGAAAGTAGTGAAATACATATTTAATAAATCATCAGCAAAATACTTAAAATTCATGGAAATATATTCATTGATAAAGAAATTATACTTTTAGTTTAACATTCACTTGCAGTATGTGTCGAGGTCCACTCTGTATAGAATCAAGTCACTAATTTCTTCTATTGTTTTCTTTGTTCCTTTATTCCCTCCAACATCCATCTGCTATTTGTTAAGCACCTTGCTAGGTGCTGGGGACTTAATGGAAAGCCAGACAGATCTGGTTTTTGCATTTATGGAATTTGGGGATGTTAAACAAGCAATTACACAAAGTGTGTGAAGCCTATATGCATTTGATTTTTGTTTATTAAAGCTACAAGCATGATGGTAAAATATGTAGAAATTAATAATAATTCATTTCATATCTAATTTGAGAATGACTTTGGGATAATTTTTTTCCCTCAGTCTTGTCTCTTCAGGAATACACATTTGAACTGTATAAATTTCATTAGCCGAAATCTTTTAGGGTGTCATGAAATGTGACAAATATAGCAAAATAAATTCTTTTTAAAATGATGTTCTATATACCCCTAAATATTGTTCTTTTGGAAGAAGTCACCTTGAAGAAAGGTCTGTTATTACAATGAATACAATCTTGGATTTCTTTTCTAAGAAAATTCTCTTGAATATTCTGAATGGTGAAACATTTTCCTTTGTGGAGATAGATGAATTTTTGAAATAAGCCAAAAGTATTTTGGCTATCACATATTCTCCTAAATATTCTGAGTGGCAGCACATTTTTATTTGTGGAGGATAGATTTAGTTCTTGAAATATACTAAGAGTATTTAAAATTCAGACCTATTGAATAAGACAGGAATCCATACTATTTGCGGGGATGAGGTTGTTGCTGTCTCAAAGCAGCTGTGACTATGATGTCTGGAGGGTGTGTCTGGTTAATCAGCTCTGAAAGTAATTCTTCAATAAGAGCTCCACAAACTATTTAGCACACAAAAATATACATCAATAGGCCTGCAACATTATGATGTTGAAGAAAAACAACCATTTGAGTAGATAAATTTTTGTTTATCCATAAAGATATCTTATTAGAGGAAATTGACAACAAAAATAGTTAAAGCTCTAAAAAATATGTATAACCTAATAGTTTCTTTGGTAGCACAATATGGTATTATGCATGTGCAACAGCTTGTAAAGTGAACTATACTTCTTTGTACATGTTTGTATTTATAATATAAAATGGCTTATTTAGATATGTTGCTTCCAGATTAAAAATATGCTATGATTCAATTCTAAATTATATAACATTTTCTTGAGGTACTTATGGTTTTTTTGAAATTTTATGTATAGAATGCCTTATTAAAATAATCAAGGTTTTGTACAAAAGTTTGGAAGAAAGGCAGGACACAAGTGAATTACACATAGTAAGTTATTCAACCAGCTTTGAATAGCTATCTTTGGTCGAATTAATATTTGATTCATCAGAAGCAAATGACAAAACAAAATGGCATGGGTCTTGGAGCTAGAGAAACCTAATTTAGAATCCTACTTTACTGCAAGCTAATTGTCCATGGCCTCAGACAATTTGTGTCCTGTTTTCCATACATATACACATAATATATATAAGATAGATAGTGTCCATCCTATTGTGTTAATATATGTAACATACCCAATGGGCTCAACAAATGGCAGTTATTATTAAGAGATAATATGGGAAAATTGAAATTTTTTTACATATTGTAATTTTCTTATCATTAAAAGCACATTTGCTAATACTACTGTCATTTTAAATGACATTCATAACTTTCTTTTCATCAACATCTACTGTGGTGCTGGTTGCCAATCAATGGATATACCCAAACTGGGAGTGTTGGTGCATACCTGTAGTCCCAGCTACTGCTTGAGATTAGGAGTTTGAGACTGTAGTGAGCTATGAATAGTGTCTGTGAATAGCCACTGCACTCCAGCCTGGGCAATGTATCAAGACCCTGTCAAAAAAAAAAAAAAAAAAAGCAATGAAGGTGGGCATTTGGAATTTGTGAGTTTCCAATTTAGAACATATGGCTAAGTCTCAAAAGTGGCAGTTGACAACACTATAAAGGAAAAAGTATTTTTCTTGGAGAAACTTCCTCTAGCACTTTTCTTTGAGATATAAAATAGGGCTATCAAGAAACCTCGTTAAAGGCAATTCTAACTCTCGTTAGCATGTATTTGTGTATACATATGTGGGCACTCTAAAATTTTCTTACTGTCTGACTTCTGAATCAACAATGTTATTGCTGCACTCCAGGAGCACAGTGTGATTACTTTACTTTTGTAATATATCCATGAGCAAGAGTCAGATGTTCAAATTCACCTTTTTTTTTTTTTTTTTTGGCTAAAGAGATTATCATCCCTGAATATAATCTCAAAGAAAGTTCCTGGGCCCTGCTCCAATAAGAAAAAGTCTTGTTTCTCTTTACCAAATCAAAGGAAAGGGCTTTTTATTATATGAGAAGTATAACATTGCATTCCAGTAGAGGAAACAGGCAATCACCTTTTGATCCCTAATGTGGATGCCCAAGTTTGTAAATTTAATAAAAAGATAAAAAATGTGGCGGTGTTTTTATCTCAAGCAATAAACTCTGATTAAATCTTGCCAGTTTGATGCTAACAGTCTTCCTGGGTAGCATGAAGGTGAGTGAAAGCTTTGGACAAGATAATAGCAACAGACAAATGTGAAAGAATATGAAGTTTTAAAGAGCCTTTCAGAACACTAAAGAGTTTAGGAAATTAAAATAATCGGTATGGCTTTTCATGCTCCCATGTAGGCTTAACTGTCTAGGTTCATTCACTTCTCTGTCATGGAGTAAATCTATCTCCACCATTGTAATGACTGTTTCTTAGTCTGTAATGATTATCTTTCATGTTCCTTTTTATTATTATTTAAAAATAAAGATGGGCCAGAAAGTAATACGCACATTATCTGTTGAGCCTAACAAGCTGCCAGTCAGCTAAGCTTCATTGCTTTTATAACTAAAGAGGTAAGTTTGGGAAAGGGAGGATGTGGACTGGAATTTTTAACAAGATCTTGAAAATTTATCATCATGTTGAGCAGAAGCTACAGCATTAAAGAAAAAACAATAATTACTATGAGGTATGTTACAATGCTCGGCTATGCAGACACATATTTAAAATGTTAACGTGATAACAGTGATCTGAAAAGCCAGAAACTTTAGATGGCATGCTTTGTATAACAGATATTGAGTGCAATTCAGTCTAGTTATGCATGTTTATACAAATGTGTGGAGTATGGTAGTAGGGTCTTCAGTTGGAATAAATTGTAATTAATGTTGAGATTAACTTTATTTTATGTCAATTATGTTTCTTAGTTTACCCCATATTCATGATGATAACATTTTGATAAAGAAGTGAGGATTTTGCGTTACGGTTGTGGATAGGAAGCAGTGCTTAAACATTTTGGTTTTGCCTGGTTAATGTTGATAGTAATTAAATAATCCTAATATGACTTAAGTATGGCTTATATTTTTGTTATCTAGATATTAAATTGAGCTGGCTTCTTTTAATGTTTCATGGTTGAAGTTATATTAAAACATATTAGTTTGGCACAGCTTTCAAAAGGGCACCCTCTGTTAGATAAAGGGTGCCATAATGGCTTCTGGAATTATCTATTATTTTTGGCATATAAAAAGAAGTTATAATGCTGTTCGTTAAAATTTATGTTTCATAATAAAATGAATAATTCATTCACTCATCCACTGACAAGCAGAATACTTAAATTAATGTCTCAAAGTAAAAAATCAGCACCAAACCAAAAAGCTAGGGCTGGAGGTAGAGAAAGAAGCCTGGCTATTAGGATATAATGCATTTTCAGAAGATAATCATAATATAAAATGAGTCTGAAAGTCATTTATAAAGAACAGGATATTAAAAGCTATAGGAAAAAAAGGCCATTTATCTATTTGTGTACTATTTTGAAGACTTGAGCCAAATATTTCATCAGTGATTTGAGTGCCTTCCAATAAATTGGATGCGGTTTATGTGTGTGTGCAGGGTGGGGTGGGAAAGGAAGGTGGGCAACAGTCTCTTTTTCCTCTGAGCTTTGTTTATTTAAGCCTTCATTCAGTAATTCAGCAAATGCCTACTGAACAGCTAATATGTATAAGGTAAGCTGCCAGGCACTATAATTTATATACAAAGATATCTAAAGCATAATACCTGAGTTCAGAAGTTACAAGTGGAGATGACATATCTAGATGAATTTAAGATAAAATTAGTTTTAAACGTAATTCTGAAGTAAATTTTGGAATGAAATTAATTTGTTAATGACTAAGGATGAGTAAATAAATCTCATCCACTGCCTCCTTTTTACAAAACATCATCATCATCATCATCATCATCATCATCATCATCATCATCATCATCATCATCATCTGATCATTAAGGATAACAATAATAGCTAACAGGTACTGTTCTGTGTGTTTACATGTATTTATATGTACATAATAACCCTGTCGTGCAGGCGCTATTATTATCTCCATTGAATAAATGGGGAAACTGACAGACAGATAAATTATGTAACCTGCTTAGGATCATACAGGTAGTAAGGGTAGTCAGGGCTTAGCTCCAGAGCCCAGGGTTTTAGCTATCAGAAATTACACACATGCAGGCATTGCTGTCAACTCAGAACCAATATGGCGTAATTCCCTGACAATATCTAATTGGCATTCTAAGACGTCAGGATTGTGAGGATATTTTCATTTTGTTTTCCAGATTTCTTTAAAGTTGTGAATAGAAATTTCATATAGTTTGAAACAAGTCAAGGAGCTCAGGCCTTGGTTTAGAAAAGGAAATTGTATGAGTATGACAGATCTTCTGTTGTTGATATTTGAACATTCATGTTTACAGAGAATCTTTATTTCCTAAAACTGATGTTTATCAGGGTTAGTCAAGAGAGTCACAAATCAAACAGAGGTTGTTTCTGGTTAGCTAAGTTCTATCCATAATAAGAGAGTTCTGAACTGGGATCTCTGTACACATGACCATATAACACTTTTCAGATCTCAGGTTTTCCATGTGTAAAAGGGAATTGAATGAAGTGATCACCTGAGTCCATTTCAAGCTTCATGTTCTGTGAGTTTATATTTCTTTGCATTAATGAGGCTCATGCAGTTCTACATTTGATAATAATAATTAAGAAAGGTTTTAGTGGCTGGGCACGGTGGCTCACGCCTGTAATCCCAGCACTTTGGGAGGCCAAGGTGGGCGGATCACGAGGTCAGGAGTTTGAGACCAGCCTGGCCCACATGGGGAGACCCCCATTTCTGCTAAAAATACAAAAGTTAGCTGGGGGTGGTGTCATGTGCCTGTAATCCCAGCTGCTTGAGAGGCTGAGGCAGGAGGATTGTTTGAACCTGGGAGGCGGAGGTTGCAGTGAGCCAGGATTGCGCTCCAGCCTGAGGGACAGAGCTAGACCCTGTCTCAAAAAAATAAAAAAAGATTTTAGTGAGAAAAATCAGCAAAATTTAGACACTTAGAAAATAGCTTTACATGAGCAGTTATCTTTTTCCCATTGACAGGTAGCTTTGGCCAAGTCAACCAGTGTACATTGCACAAATAAATATATTACATTGCATTTCTTACAGACTTAAAATAATTGCTTCTATTCAGAAATAGTGTTAGTTTTGTTTAGTCAAGGAGTTAGTTATCATATTTCAACATTTGGTTACAATTTCCCAACTTTTGACTGTGACACAAAGTAAAATAAGTTTCCTAGGAAGGCATGCGTAAGTTCCAACAATGAAATGCTAAAAATAGAAAACACTATAAAATGGAATAGGCAGAATTGACGTGATTATGTGTTCATTTCATACCTCTTGTAGAACATTGTAAAAACTTAATGTTCTTATATTTCACAGATTTGTAGACATTTTTGTTCTAAAGACCTTCAATATCACTTTTCTGAGCCAGAAGTCCTGTCAGGTAATTTCCAATGCCTGAGAATTTTTACTACCTAAGGTGTGTGACCATAATATTTTAATATGTGATTGCAATTTCCTAGTTAAGCAATATTAACTATATTGACACGGAGATGAATTTACCTACTCTTTGAAAAGAATGACTGAGATCTTAATAACTTGATTCTCTGTCTGATGTGTGTCACAAATGAATCACCCCTCCCATGGCACATGCACAATTTACTCCCATGGAGAAGCAGTTTATGATAAAAACCAGTAGCTCCAGTTCTTCTTCCTAGCTCTGTGCCCTAGGGCAAGTCATTGACCTCTCAAACACCATTTTATTTTCAACTACGAAATGGAAATTGTTATCCTTAAACCTACTCTAATTTCTTAAAAAGCAACTTTGCTTCATTGTTTATGAACAATAACACATTTCTTGTGACTCATTTTATGTATGATCACAACACATGAGTCCAAGTGGATGCTTTGGATGAGAACTGATATTCTAGATGGAGACACAGACTGGAAGGGTCATAGGAAGTGAGTAATCTCACTCCCTAGACAAAAACTTTGCACATCAGGATCTAGAAAATGGAAGGATGGAAGTTGGGGGCTTTTTATTTTTTCTGATTTTGATGTGAACCAAAGTCATTTAGAAGAGAAAATTGAAGCAACAAAGTGTAAATTTTTAAAAGGCATATTATTATTTTTTTTAAATAGTAGATGGAAGTTTCAGTTTTTTCTAACTCTGAAGATTCAGGACATTTGAACCTACTATTCCTTCTGGGCTTTGGTGAATTTCATTTCTGTTTAGGAAAGTGGAAGGGGAAAAGTTAAGGCCTCCATCCTTGATAGTTTAGCCACATATTCACTCTCAATTCACAGGAAAGTTGAATAGTCTCAGACTGATGTTCCTATTTCTGCAAATGTATTAATCACTTGACATGTAATCATATAAATTCCCACCTCTACATATTCCTACCTGCACACTCCTACCTCAAACAATTTTTCATTTACCCCACTACTTTTTAGGCGTGGGTTAAATAACAAGAGAACCCTACATATTACCCCATTTGAGAAGGAAAGTCTGTCCAAGAAAGAATATGTCCATCTATGGTGGAAGCTCAAATGATTATTTTTCTTATACCTTGAGAATTTCTAATTTACATTCAGGGAAATGTTTCCAATTCACTGAAAACAGAGAACAAAAAATATAGAAGTAATAGAATGTAATCTTCAGTTTTCTGGAAGTATATATATATATGTACATACATACACACACACACACACATATATATTCTTATTTGAGGTATAACTTATAAACAATGAAGTGTACAAATACCAAGAGGACAACGTGCTCTTTGCATAGACATATTACTGTATAATCACCACTCAGACCAAGGCACAGAAGATTTCCTGCCTCTCTCCCCCTACCTCCTAGTCCTTCACAGAGGTAACTACTTTTCTGTCCTTTACCACCATATATTAATTTTGCCTGTTTTTGAACTTCATATAAGTGTAATAATATAATATATAGTCTTTCACATTGTGCTTCTTTTCTGCTCAACATTATTTCAGTGAGGTCTTATTCATGCTGTGGTGTGGAGCAATAGTGTGTTCTTTTTCACTGTTGTGAATTATTTCATTGCATGACTATTCTACAATTTAGTTATTCTATTATTGATGGACATTTGGGTTGCTTCCTACTTTTTAGCTATAAATAGTACAGCTATGACATTATAGTAAATGTTTTTGGTGAACATTTTTGGTGAACATAGCACCAAGAGCAGGATTGCTGGGTCATAGGATAAACACATGCTTAGATTTAGTTGATGGGCCAAAAGTTTCCCAAAGGGCTTATACCAGTTTACAGTCCCATCAACAGCAGATGGGAGTTCCACATCTTTACCAACATTTAATACGTTGAGTGTAGATGCTCTTACAGCATTTTAGATGGTGTGTGGAGATATTTTATTGTGATTTTAATTTGCATTTCTCAACCAACTAAGCACGTTGATCTCGCTTTTGTATGTATATTGGCCATGTATTTCACTTTTGTGAATGTCTGATCGAGTATTTTCCACACTAAAAGAATCTGGGATGTCTTTTTCTTTTTGATTTGTAGTTTTTTATATATTCTAAATATGAGTCATTATATATATATATATATGGCAATTATTTTTTTCCAGTCTGTTGCTTGCATTATTATTTTTTAAAGTCATCTTTCAAAGAGTAGGAGTTTTAAATTTCATGCAAAATAATTGATTTACCTTTTCCCTTGTGGTTAATTTCTTGCCTTTTTCCAGTTAAGAAATATTTGCCTATCTCAAAGTCTTGAAGATATCTATGCTTTCTTCTGAAAGATAGCTATGCTTTCATCTTTTATATTTAAGTATCTGACCCATCTCTAATTAATTTTCATGCATGATATAAGATAAAGGTCAATGTTTCCCTTTTTCCATTTATTGAGAAGACTATCTTGTCCCCACTGGATTGCAGTGGCATTTTTATTATAAATCAAGTGACCATATCTGTGTGGATCTCTTTCTTGGCTCTCCAGCATGTCTCTTTGGTTTATCTGTCTACCCTTGAGCTGAAACCTCACTGTCTTAGCTACTTTTGTTTAACAGTAAGTCTTGAATTCTGGTTCCAAGTCCTGCAGCTTTATCATTATTCATTTTCTAGACATTCCTGACTATTCCAGGCTTCATATATTCACTGAAGAGATATTTGAAAGCTCTACTTTTGAAAGATTTTTAAATAACTTTTTGGGAATTAATAAATTTTTCAAAGCAAGGGATTGACCTTCAAAATCGTTCTGATTATAAGATCTTTGGTGAATTAATGGATCATTAAGATCTTAATTTCTGCAGTGATAGACTAGGACTAAATAATTTCCATCAACCTCCTTGGATTGCTGTATGGCTAAAACACAAATGATTATAACTCTCTTGAATTCAATACTAATGAATTAGTGCCCTTAATTTAGGGAGAGGAGTTACCTTAAGGATCACCTGGCTCAAGTCCTTTATAACAGAAGTGAAAAACTGTTAAGGTAGGTGATTTTCCCAATGTCTGTCTCCTGATCCACAAGTCACGTTTCTTTCTGCTAAAGCTTGCCATCTGTTAACAATATTTTAGGAAACATTTGTCTTGATACACATGTCTTGTATCTATTGGCAGAAAGAAATGTGTGACCTTAAGAATATTAAACTTCAATAAAGAGGAAAACAGTTTATAAGAACTGTTCCTTTGTGATGTAGAGAGATGCTTAATTAGCTAGAATGTCATTTAAAATTGTAGTGTAAATCTTTAAAAAATTAATTCCAAGTCCCCATGAATTATGTCTCCTCTGATTGTGCGGTCCAAAAGATTTTAAATCAGCAAGGCACATCTTGATCTAAGAACCATGTTAATGTCTGCACACTCTCCACTTTCTCATTTGCTTCAAGAGAGGAAGGTTTCTCCTTAACTCCATTTACAACAGCTGGATTTTGGAAGACAAACATTAACAATCTACAATTAAAAATCATTTCAACTAAAGTGAACCTGAACAGATCAGGCGCATCATTGACAGTGGATTTTCCCCACTTCCTACGCTCTCCCCAAAACACTGTTTGTTTTCCTTCCCTTTTATTTTATTTTAATCACTCTTCTGAGACATTGTTGGGACTGACTCTTCATCAAGGTGTCCAGCTGAAAAATGGTTATCAGATCCTGCTGAGGCAGGGACAGAGGAACAGCAGCTCACATCGGCTGCAGATGTGCAGAGTGGTAACTTTGGGAGGCAATGATAATTAAAGAGCATATGGTCCATAATAAATCTGTACAGTAGTGTTAACCTGTATTAATTGAGGGATTAAGAGTAATAGCACATCCTTACAAATAGCATGTTAAATCTCAAGTTACAGTTCCTAGGCTTAACATAGCTCTGTGTAAATTTGGTGTTTTTCTTATACGATATAGCATATGAAGTGTGAGAGATTTATGATATAATTTGTGTACATGCACCCTGATCAAAATGGCTGAGAAGGGCCTGATAACACACAAACATCTGGAGATACAGATGTCATTCCCGTGAAGCTGAATACTGCCTGGGGGGAGTAGAAACATATGATTGTGAGGGAAGCAGGGCTCAGAAGTGCCAAGTTCCACATGTGTTTGATAGAAATGTGTTATGAGTGCTTAACATTGTGATTGATAGTGTTTGACAAAGGAAACTATCCCCTAAGCCTATGCATGCCTTTTTGTTTGGTTTTTGGATTCGTTCTTTACTTTTACTCTTTTTTTTACAGTGATGACTTTTACTGGGAAAGGCATTGAGTGTCCAGGTTTGGATAACAGAGGTGATTCTTTTGGAACAGGGAAAGCTGTGGTGAAGAAGGCAAGTCACATCCATGTTGTGTCCTGGCCTGATATGAGATTATCAGCAAGAAAGGAAGAAGTGTGTATTTCCTCGTTCACTTATACGTACTCAATGTCTATGTATTAATACCCTCAAACCAATGACTTTCATTCATGTTTATAAATAAAATTATATATATGAATACCCTATCAAATTAATAATGATTATTTCTGTTTACTGGAATTATGGAATAGTTTTCCTTCATTTTGCTGATCTAAATGTTCATTGATGATTGAGATAATGTGTTTTCCAGAAGAGAAATATTAAAAGCACGATTTTTCTTGAAATGAATGTCTTCACAAAAGTTCTGGTTTTGAATTCATCTGTCTTTAACCAACCCCAGTGGCTTCCTTCTGGTTTCATCAAAGTCAAAGAATGACTACTACTTCGTTTCTTTTCATCTCATCATTACCAAGTGAAAATAAACTGAAACATGATTATTCTTGTCAGCTCAAACAACATACTTCCTAAGTAAGCTAGAGTAGAATAGTTGAGCCTGACAACTGTTATAAACCAAATAAGCAAAAATATGTAGGACCATATGGTAAAGGATATACATTTATAAGTTAAAGAAATATGTCCACTGGGAAATCCTAGGTGCTGGGCCTTGGAGTTTCCTGAAGCATCCTCCACAGATGAAGATGCATCACCTCAATGTTAGGTCAGTCAACTCTCTTCTAATGGATCAATAGCCCACTGGCTGAAGATTTTTGAGAATAGTTTAAAAAATTCATATCTTTTGGCTGGGCACGGTGGCTCACGCCTGTAATCCCAGCACTTTGGGAGGCTGAGGCGGGCGGGTCGCCTGAGGTCAGGAGTTCGAGAACAGCCTGGCCAACATGGTGAAACCCTGTCTCTACTAAAAGCACAAAAATTAGCTGGGTGTGGTGGTCCACACCTGTAATCCCAGCTATCCGGGAAGCTGAGACAGAATTGCTTCAACCTGGAAGGCAGAGGTTGCAGTGAGTTGAATTGTACCACTGCACTCCAGCCTGGGTGACAGAGCAAGACTCCATCTCAAAAATAAATAAATAAATACATAAATACATAAGTAAAATAAAATAAGAGTAATGGTTTACCCCAGCGTCCTGGGCCAGGCATTTGGAGGCTTAGATGAAAAACTTCTGTCAACTCCCATAATCCTCTTTATAGGATCAAAGTATATGTGCCATCTCAGTAATATAAATTTATGTGTATAATAACTGAATGGTCTACTCATTCATTTGTTGGATGTGATGTTGCATTGGGAATACAATGGATAACAAAAGCAAAGTAATTGAGGCAATATTGAGTTTCCCTTGCAGAGCAAGAGCAGATGATTTTATTGCCATAACCTTTGGAGTCGGACAGTAACCTTAGCTGATCAGCAACTCATTTTTCACCCGATGTCATTCTGTTCTCTTCTGGCCTCCCCCTAACCGTACTGTAGATGAATAGCCATGCTCCTAGATTTACTGTTCTGCCACTGACTGAGGAAGCAGCTGCTGATGCTGTGATGATGCATGCAATCTAGGGATGCCAGGCTTTTACTTCTATCAGGGACATTTCTTCCTTATTGGTTTTTAATAAGCAATTTTATATTTCATACTGGCAGTGCTACATCTCAGCCTGAAGAAGGGCTAATGGCCCAAAAGATTTTATGTGAGTTTCACATGGGGGCATATTCTACCATCAAAGGAGCTTAATTGCTATGATGGCAAATGGCTTTGGCATGGAAATGCCAGGGAGCATTTTTGAGTTCCTCTTGAAACAAAAAGAAGGAGAAAAAGAGAATCAGACAGACACAGAGAAGCAAACACATATTGACAGATACACACGGTAGGTAGCACACTCAGTTCTACTCCTGGTACCAGAAGGAGTTCTTTAACTGGATCGAGACAACAAAAAGCGTTAGCTAACAGAAACCATGCATGTACTCTGGATGATCTACATGGACTATTATGTGGTCATCAAACATATAGATGTACCTATGTGTATAAGCATATGTGTACACACACTTAAAACCATATATGTGACACACAGAGTAGTAGAATTAAGTGTAGTTCTGATTTTTAAACTATGAATCCTTATTCACTGTAGTGTAATGAAAGTTATGAGAGCACTGTTTCTCTTCTTTGTGTTGCTTATATCCTCTTTCTTAGACCTATGTTCATATCCATGTGTCAGAAACTAATTGCAGAAAATCCTTGGCCTGTCTGTTGAGAATGAAGTTTATAGTCTTAGACAACTTCATTTTCCATAGTGTTAGACTTTTCTGATCCTATTTGCTACTATATCAATCTACGGATTTATAAGACCTTCATGAGTTGAAATTCTAATCCAATGCATGACTTACAAAAATATCTGTTGGGTAAGATTTTATAAAACATCTCTGTTGTAGTAATAAGAAGGTTTTCTTTGTGGTCTGTCATTTGTTCTATCAATGATGCTTTGGCTTTTGGTTGAAAAAGAACAAATCCCCACCTTGGCATATTGTTGCCTGGAAATGTTTGTCTCCATTTTTCAGAATTCTTAGGTTGTGGCTATTTTAAGTATCAAACTATCAGATGTCACCTCCAATGTTATCAACTATGTTTAAGATCATGTAATTACTGCTTTGTTGAAATTTTGCTGCATAAATAAAAAGAGTTACTGACAGCACCAGATATGCAGGTACAAAAATATTTCCTTTCTTATTAGGTATAAGAATGATACTTTAAAAAAGAAAATATAAATCTAATTTTATACCCCCCTAAAATGTTTAATCATTTGATATTTTTTCAGAACAAATTGCAACAGAAGCAGAATGTTGCCTGAAGCATGCACGTGGCACACACAGACACACACATGTGCCCACATGATACATATTCATACACACACACACACACAGACACACACACACACACACACACACACATCTTCAGAAGTTAAATTCACATAATAGAAGTGGAGAATTTTCATGGATAATAGGATCTATGATGAATCTTGCAGAGTAAAAATTGAATGACCATGTTGCTAGTGTACTAGATGGTTCCATTATCTGCCCTGCACAGGGAGGAGCAATCCTAAATACTGCACTTATTCTGTCAGCCCCTCCCCGCCAAGGTGAATTTATCAGGAATTGATACCCACTGGAGTAGGGGCCATATTTAGGATGAAAAGCCATGATTACATTTTTTCTCAAATTTGAGAAACCAAACTAAAATGTCCTATAGAACAGGGAGTTGAAGTTGCCATTTTAGAGCACAAGGTAAGTTAGCAGAAAAAATGAGTGTGTAGAATGAGAAAAAGCAAGGAGATTCAATGACAGGCATCTTGTGGCCCTTGAAGAAAAAAGGGGAAAAGAATATCAATCATGTGACCTTGATCCAGGACCCTTGAGACACCCACCCACCCCCACCGGAGTCATTATTTTCAGTATGGCATTGTTTTCTAGGTTTAATTCCTTTCACATGAAGAAATGCGTAGAAGCTACAAGGAGTCTGAGAAATTCTTCAGCTCAGCACTTGATTTTATAGATTGGTAAATAGAAGTTTATTGAAGTTAAAAACAGAAAACTTGTTCAAAATCACATAGTGACATAATCAGTTCCCCTTCCTTAGCATAGCTACATACAATATAGTCCAGAGGAATATTTGTTATCAATAATAGTATCATTTGCAGAGACATGAATACTAATAATATTCTCACTTCTAAGCTTTGAAAATATTTTTTCTACAGGTTTTCAGGGAAAAAATTGCTTTTCTGATGGACGGTCTGGAGCATTCATTCACTAAGAAAATGTGAGGCCCTCCATGATCTTTCCCAAGTTATATTTCTAGACTCATCTGCACTAGTCATACTTGGGGACCCTGTGGTCTAGCCATGTTGTTCCCTGAAATCCTGAAATGCCAAGTTTTACTATGTAAAAATGTATTTCACTTACATATTTATATGTGTATATATATAAATGTGTGTGTGCGTGTGTATAAATATACATGCATTTGCTAATAATGTTTCTTTTTCCTAGAACAGCAGTTCTGCATCCTGGCTGTATATTAGAAGTTCCTGGGGAGCTTTAAAAAATACTGATGCCCAGAGCTGTCAGGTCCTGATTTAATTAATCTGTGTTGTGGTATCAGCTAACCAAAGTATAATTTATGTACAATAAAAATTCATCCATTTAACTATACAGCTTGATGAAATTTGTTAACTGTACAACCATATAATCACCATCACAATCACGACTTAGCACAGTTCTATCTCCTTACAAAGTTTCCTTATGCCCTTTGTTAGTTGATCCCGTCTCCTGACACCTGGCCCCAGCTAACCACTGATCTATCTTCTGTCACTATAGTTTTGCCTTTTCTAAAACTTTATATAAATGAGACCATATAGTGTGTATTCATTTAGATTTGACTTTCTCTACTTAGCATACATTTATGCTTTTGAGATTCATTCATATTGCTGCATATTTTAATATTTTGTTCCTTTTTGTTGCTGAGTAGAATTCCATAGTATGGATAAACCATAATTCATTCATCTTCTTACCAGTCGATGGAGAGTTGAGCTGTTTCCAGTTATTTGGCTATTATGAATAATGTTCCCGTGGATATCTGCATACAAGTCTTCGTGTGGACATATGTTTTAATTTCTCTGGGAGCAGAACTGCTGGGTTACATGGTAAGTAAATTATTGCTTTTATAGATATTGCCATATTGTTTCTCAATACCATTTGCATTTTCACAGTAATGTGTGAGAAGTCCAGTTGTTTCACATTCTCACCAATACTTAGTATTGTTAGACTTTTAAACTTTGGCCATTCTATTGAGTATGTAGGAACATCTCAGTATTAACTCAAGCATCAGTATTTTAAAAATACTCTCAGGTGACTCTAATATCACCTATGTGTTCTCATTGTTCAGCTCCCATTTATGAGTGAGAACTTGTGGTGTTTGGTTTTCTGTTCCTGTGTTAGTTTGCTGAGAATAATGGCTTCCAGCTTCAGCCATGTCCCTGTAAAGGACATGATCTCATTCCTTTTTATGGCTGTATAGTTTTCCATGGTATATATGTACCACATTTTCTTTATCCAGTATATCATTGATGGGTGTTTGAGTTGATTCTATGTCTTTTCTATTGTGAATAGTGCTGCAATACACACACTATAATGGAATGCTTTACACTCTTTTGGGTACATATCCAATAATGGGATTGCTGGGTCAAATGATATTTCTGGTTGTAGATCTTTGAGGAATAGCCACACTGTCTTCCACAATTGTTGAACTAATTTATGTTCCCAACAACAGTGTAAAAGTGTTTCTATTTCTCCACAGCCTCACCAGCATCTGTTGTTTCTTGACTTTTTAACAATCACCATTCTGACTAGCATGAGATGATATCTCACTGTAGTTTTGATTTGCATTTCTCTAATGATCAGTGATGTTGAGCTTTTTTTTTTCATTTGTTTGTTGGCTGCATAAATGTCTTTTGAGAAGTGTCTGTTGGTGTCCTTTGCCCCCTTTTTGATGCAGTTGTCTTTTAAAAAAATTGTTTAACTTTTTTGTAAATTCTGGATATTGGACCTTGTCAGACAGGTAGATTGCAAAAATTTTCTCCCATTCTGTAGGTTGCCTGTTTGCTCTGATAATAGTTTCTTTTGCTGTGCAGAAGCTCTTTAGTTTAATTAGATCCCTAAATGGTACCTATCTCAAAGGGTTAATGTGATCACTGAATGGATTAGTAGTCATATAACATTTTGAACTGTGCCTAGCACATGGTAAGCAGTATGTGAGTACTCACTATTTTTAGAGTTTACTTATGTGTTTCTGCTCTGTGGTGTACAGGGGTGGTTTGTAACAATAATTTTAAAAAGTTGAGATATTAGAAAGAGAGGGGAGCTTGAGGGAAAAGAGAGAGACTAGGATTACTTTTCCTAATATTGGCTTTGAAAAAACTGAAAATGAAATATCCGTTTAACCCCTGTCAGTCCAGTTCTCTAGAGTGAGGCTTCATAGTCTCATTGGAGTGCTCACCCCCTTTAAATCCCATTTCCTCCCAAGGTCAAGCACCAGGGCATTCAGCTGATGTCTGACTCTAGAGATTGTTCCCACTTAGTCCGGTTGCTGTCACTTGTTTCATCGAGAGCCAGTTCTGATCTCCAGCCAGTAGATCCAGCTTTCAATTAAGTGTCTCTACCAAGATTATGGGCAATTAACTGGCAGCTTTCTGCCTACAGTAACTTCCTCATGGCCAGAAACATTGTTTTTTAGCCATGGCCCAGTTAATATTGCCTATACCAGAATAACTTTTTACTAAAAAAGTTTCAGTCTTCAAGATATAGCTTTGTGTTCAGTAAGTTAAAAGTTGCTATATCCTCTCTCTTCCAGGCACAGACCCCTATTATCATGGAAAGAGAAAGCCCAATCATTATAATAATCAAAGTGACTAACATTTCTTGGGTTATTACAATGTATCAAGCATTGTGCTAAGAATAATACATAGATTATCACACCTAATCCTCATTATATTTCAATGGGAAAGCTATTGGGCTCCTCAAATTATGAAAGAGGAAGCTGACTCAGAGAGGCCAACTAAGTTGTCTAATGTCATAGCACCTGTAAGAGCTTAAGCTATATTATTTGCTCATTCATTCATTCTGTCATTATAACACTGGTACCTACATTCCCTAATTTTACTTCTAGCGAAGTAAAAAAAACACATTGTTTTTATTTGTTTATTTTTTAGTGTTATTAATATATTTTATTTAACTCCTATCTAAATGTTAACATTTCAATGTGTGATCAATGTGAAAAATTCATTTTTATTTTAATTTTTAAAATAATTTCAACTTTTATTGTAGATTCAGGGGGTACATGTGCAGATTTATTACCTGGGTATGTTGCATAATGCTGAGGTTTGGGGTACAAATGATCCCATCACCCAGGCGCTGAGCACAGTAACCCAACAGTGGGTTAGTTTTTTAACACTTGCCTCCCACCCTCCCTCCTGCTCTAGTAGTCCCCAGTGTCTGTTGTTGCCATCTTTATTTCCATGAATACCCAATATTTGGCTCCCACTTATAAGTGAGAGTGTGTAGTATTTGGTTTTCTGTTTCTGCATTAATTTGCTTAGGATAATGGCCTCTAGCTGCATACATGCTTCTGCAAAGGACATGATTTCATTCTTTTTAATAGCTGCATATTATTTCAATTGCAATGTTTTAAAACCAGCATAAATATTAATCATCTATAAGGATTCTATCCCTCTTTCCCCAAACCACCGCCTCTTTTTTTTTTTTTTTTTCTCAGCTCTGGTTTCTTTACCTGAAGCTTGCTTATCCAGAAATGAAATTAGAATATTTGTTATACAATACAAAGAAGTCAATGTGAGAAAACAAACTGGGAATGCATCCTTATTCCTGCATGACCGTGCCTCTTTGAAACAATTTACCATGGCAGTGCTTTGCCTTCTTATATGGTATTGGGTGGAGAAAAACAGGCATCGTCAATTTCAGAGAACCCCAAATGACTAAACCCATTTATGATCCTGACCCTCGTCTAGTATTCCTAGAAATGATCCTTTTGGGTGGGCATCTCAGAGGATTTTTCTGCTTTTTCTGAGTCCTCAAACACTTTTGGGGAATGCATAATGATTTTTCTCCCTCTACCAACTGGTCAGATACTAACGCTTAAAAGCACTCCACTGTCTTGAAGGTGGTATTTTTAGTTAGAGCGGTTGCTGGAAATTTGGTGAGGCTTGCTTCTCAGGAATTTAGGAACTTTTACATTTGTTTCACAGTGTATCTTTTCTTCCATGATAGAGAAGTCCTGTTTATGTATTAGAGGGTATACCTTTTCAAAGGAGCTGATTAGGATGATTTCTAATTGAAATAAATAAAGTATTTCATTGGATCCTGGAAACAATAGTCTGACTATACTCAGATTGTATTCATGCTGTGGGAGGAAAGAGCCACTGAGATTATTTGAAGTTTTACTGTTACTGCTAGGGTTGAGGAGAAGAGAGCGGCTTTGAGCAAGGAGACATTTTTCTTCAAATGCTGTATCTCTGGGGCCTGGTGAGGTTGGGGGTATTCCTTTCTTTAAACATTGAATATTTTGCAGCCACCCTATGGTGCAGAATCCTACCAGATGTTCCTGGCCCCTTCTGGCTGGGTCTGGCCACGGTAGAACACAGAGTGCTTGCTGTCCTTGCTGCTCTTGGAAGTCTGGCTGGGAGTTCTCTGCAGGATTAGAATATGGTGCTAATGAGGCCTGGGCCACAAGCTGGATCCAGGTGTGAGCCAGTCACGTTTGCACAGAGAAAAGCTTTGTCCTTTGGCCTCAGTTTGCACCTAGCCCTTGAGAGCCATTCTAAAAATGGGTCAGAAGGGGAACCAGCTGAGAGAATGTTCATGAATAGGGGATTCATTTTCACTACAGGGAAATCAAAGTACAGGACTTAATAAACCCAAGTTTATAGTAACATCTTTATAGGTGTGGGCTAGTGGGTGGTAATTAATAGGAGACAGACACCCAAACCAAAATATGAAGCTACACAAAAGTACCTGCTGCGGACACACATCAGTGGAGACACAGGTCATTTACCCATGCTGTCCAGGAGGAAAACAAGGAATTTAGTTAAACATATACTTATTGATTGAACACCTAATACAGCAAGCCACTCTTCAGGTTGCTGAATGGGGCACTCAGTGAGTTTCTATTATTAGAGAACTTAATTTTGGCAGGCAGTAGAAATAAAATAAGTACACAGATAACTAAAATACAAGAAAGTGTTAGGTGAATTACAAAAAGTACAATCAAAATATAAAGGTTTGGGGAGGGAAAAGTCACAATTACAGAATACACCATTGATGAACCCAATATATATTCCCCTCTATTTTCTTTCCTCACCGATTTTTGATTTTATTTAGTATCTGCCATTCTCCACACAATTATGGGCTTCGGGGGAAACTGACCTCACGCCCAGCTTCTGAGAATTTAAACTGATTAGTCTAAGCCAATCCTGGGAATCTCATTATCCCCTCCTGTGCATTATTTAGGAATGGTTATGCAGTCAACTGTAGCCAATAATGATGGTAAGGGAAAGCTTCCAGGGAAATTTCCTTTGCTACCTAGCAAAAGGGAGAATGGATCCCTTTTTTATTGGCATGTTCCCAGCACTGGATGTGATGTGTGGTACTGCTGCAGGCATCTTGACATCAGCCTGAGACAAAAGCTAACACGCGGAGAAGCATGGAGTAAGACAAGTTCAGCAAGAGGTGAATGTTACACAAGTTGCATTCACCCAGTGGAGGTGAGAAAAATTTTATGCAAAAGCCAACATTCAAGGTGAATATAAAAGGAAAAGTAGAAGTTTGAGCATTGGAGTACAAAGAGTAAAATATTTTAGGTGATGGGGTGGTGGTAGTGGGGTGGAAATAGTCCAGGTTCAGAAAAAAGGCACAGGGATTTGAAAGTTTAAAATATGTGCATTCAGACTAAAATTTGATAATTTTATGCATTTTCATTTTACTGTATAAGGGATATAGACCATTTGTGGAGATTGTTAAAGATAGTTATAAAAAAGGAAAACAATCAGATACATGAGAGATTAAAATATGCAAATGATAATAAAAGGTCAACACACAGAAGGTTGAAGAGAAGAAAAATAGAGTTTCTAAATCCTACACAGTCTCCAGGTTGGAATATGACTTTCAAATTTCCATGACCAAATGAAAAGGAAACCTGGTAAATTCCATAGATCTCGTTGCACATTTGAAGAAAACATGCTAATTCATAAAGAATATTTATTTATGTGAATATTTATATGGGGGACAATGAAAGATGTAAAGGCTAATATTCTCATCAAGTTTTCTACAATTAATTCATCATTGGTTCTAATGCTTTTTTCAACTAAGGGCAAATCAAAGTATATAAAATTCTCGGTGGAGTCTTGAGAAGAGAAGCAGGAAAGGTTAAGTTGGACTATACAGTACAGAGATTTGGATGACAGGATAAGAACTTTGGAATTCATTCCATAGGCAACTGGAAAATGTGAAGGAGTTTAACTGAAGAGTAACTTGATCACAGCTGATTTCCTGGAGAGTTTAATCTATTAATGGTCTGTAAATCAAATCTGAAGAAGAAAATCATAGAAATAGAGAGGAAAATAATAATATAAGAAGCAATAGGGATAAATAAACAGAAAAAAATCATTAATTAAAGAATCTTAAGAAAAGACATTGTTCAACTATGTGCTGGTAAATTTCAGTATCTGTCAATAACATGTAAAATTTTCAAGAAAAATGAAAAACCAACAGACTCCAAAGCATGCCAAATAAAAAAAGTCAGATACAAAACTGTATGAGCCTTACTGTATGATTTCATTTATACAAATTAAAGAATATACAAAAATTCTATAGTGATAGAAATCAATGGTTGCCTGGGGAGAGTTTGGATTGACTGTCAAGAGGTACGAGGAAACTTTTGGGGGTGAAAAATGTTCTATATTTTGATTACAAGCACTTGTTATAGGTGAATACATTAGTCAAAACTAGCACTACGCAGTTTTTTTCTGTATATAAATTATACCTCAGGGGAAAAAAGCACAGTATGACAAAATAAAAACTAAATATAGAAGAGACAGGAAATCTAAACAAACTGGATTCTGTTGAAGAAGAGATAAACAGATAAAGCTGTCAAAGAGCTCTCCAAAGCATTATTAGGTTCTAATGTTTTCACAGGAGAAGTCTTTCAAATCTTTGAAGATCAGCAAAGCTGATGCTGTTTGTACCCGTACTACTGAAAGTGTGGTCCTTGGGCCAGCATCCGATCCATGCTTATAGCCAGCATTGTAACTGGTTAGTGACAGGAATGTAAATCCTGTTGTGTAAATTCTTATGTAACTATGTTACATAAGGAATGTAAATCAAATATGTCACTAAACATGCCGTTCAGTCCAGTTAATTTTTTTTTAAACTAAGACTTTCTCAATGATGGGAATAGTACATGGATTTTCATTCTGGTGCACTCTTCTTATCTTGTTGAAGACGGGCTCTTTGAAGGGCTCTGGCTTGCACTATTAAAGAATATGGATATCAAGAGAAAATGTCTGCATCAGTTGTAATCCCAACAGGACAGTGATGGCATACTCATATTAGAGTATCTAAGAAGGTTTAATAAAGGAGCTATTTATAGATGCGTGTGCAGAACGTAAGGGACCACCAGGAATAATGCAGCATACCCAACAACTGGCTGGTAACAGGAGAACTAATGCTCCAGTTAGGCCCAAAGGGATGAGGAATGTGAGTGGTTATCAGAACCCAGAAGAGAGATATAGTGCATCATATGATAAAAATAGCGATTTTTCTTTTATTGAGTATTTTTATCAAGAATGAATATTAAAGTTTGCTAAATTCTTTTTCAACACTTATGCTATAACATCCCCAAAGCAAACACGTTACTTATTGAGAAATTATAAGAAACATTCCCATTAAAGAACAAGAGAAATACGCTTGCTATGGCCACTGTTCTTTAACATTGTACTGGAAGTATAAGCAAATGTGATTAGACAGTAGAAATAAGCAGTATAAAAATTGGAAAGTGGTAGGAAAAATGCATCTTATTTTCAAATAGTTGATTGTTTAATGTAAAACCCTAGAGAATTAATTTAAAACCATTAAACAATCAAGACAGCCACAAAATTAACATACAGTAATCAAATATAAAAAGAACAACTAGTTAGAAAATGTGATTTAAAAAATACCTTCCCACTTAACAATAGTGCTAAAAAAGATGAAACTATCTAGGCTAAACAGGAAATATGTAAGACCTAAGAAAACTCTAAAATACTCTTAAAATGTACAAGATCCAAATACATGAAAATGCATACTATATTTTATATAAGAATGTTTAACATTATAAAGTTGATAATACTCTCTATTTTACAAATTAACACACTCTTGATAATAATAAAAATGCCACAGCTGCTTTTTTTTTGAGGATGGGGCCGCAGGAGGGAGCTGAATAAGATGATCCTAAGTGTCATATGGGAAAATAAAACAATTCCAGGAACACTCTTAAAAAATGAGTACTGAGAAAAAATATCATACCGATATTAGCATATATTAGAAAGTCTCAAAATTTAAAGAGTGTAGTGTTGGATTGTGAAAATGAAACAGAACAAAATAAAACCGGCCAATAAAATTGAATGGAAAGTCCTAAATAGACAGAAATGCACACAGCAATAATATATGAAAATGGTGACATCTCAAATACAAGGATGAAAAAAGCTGCTCTCAATACACGTTTTGGCTAGTAAACTAAAAATAAAATCCTAAGCCTCCCAGCTGACTGAGCGGACCCTATCTTGGCCAAGGGGACCCCTGAGAAACCTGAAACACTGAGTTCTTGGCTGTGACGGGATGAGAGTGAGCCAGCAAGGTGGGAGGGGGTCTCCAAAAGAAACTCCAGCCAGCATGTGCACTGGGAGGAATGCACACTGGGGCAGAGCCTCGGGAAGTTCCTGCCATTTGAAGCAGGGAGGAGCCTGGCTCCTCCTTTTCCTGTGTAGAACCTGGGATCCCAATGACCAAGCAGGAAGTGCTCTAGCAGAGGGACACTGTCCTGGTGAAAGTCGCTGATTCCCCCTTTTCTTCCTTTTTACCCAATAAAACCCTTTCTTACCATTTAAATTGTGAGCCTGAATTTTCATGGCTGTGGGACAAAGAATCCCATTTTTAGCTGAACTAAGGAAAAGTCCTGCAACATTTTTGGCACCCAACGTGGGGCTCAAGATGTGGTGAGTGAGATGGGGACTCAAAACCTCTCACTGTTGCTTCTAAGTCTTTTCACCCTTGGACTTCTGAGGGTGGGGGAAACTATGCCCCCACTCTCCATCACTCCCGGAGCTTTTCATGGTCTTTTCCTTCCTTTTTCAGGACCGACGGGTGAGCAGCGGCTCCACACCACTCTCCCCTCCCTGTCAGGGCTGGGACACGTGGTCCAAGGGTCCCACACAGCCAGCTGGCTGGTGGTTTCCACCACACACCACCAGAGGCTTCCCCTTCCCCAGCCAAGGGGCTTTACTCCATCAACAGTAATTAAGCTTTTCTTCTGGTGAAGGAACCAGTTGCATAAAATAAGAGGTTCTTCCCCAGGCATTTTTTTAACTGTTTTTTCTTCCCCTTATCTACCCCACAGCAGTTAACCTTTAAATCTTTAAACCTTTTTATTTTCCTCTTAGAAGATGTTTTCACTAGGCTAGGTCCCCCAACTATCACTGCTTGTACTCTCTAAAGCTTTGGTTGTGGAAAAGGATCTTGTGGGGATTGCATTTTCTTCTGCCTGTCTGTGTGTATTGCTTCTGTCTGTCTGTATGTATATTGTGTGTAATATCTTTAAAAAGAGCTCTAATTAATTTGGCCTAAAGAAAGACAAGCACTTGGATCAAGTGTTTTTTAAAGGGAAGGTAAAAGCTGTGGTACCTTTCAGTTCACATGACTTTAATCTTTGAGAAGTAAAAACAGCCCTAAAGACTATTAGTAAAATGCAGGTCAGATGCAAGGTTTGCTAAGTGTTTTGAGGTTACAAACTGCTTTTTGGGTTTTGAGAACTATTTGACTTGCTGGCTTCACAACTGGTAAGGCCTGGGGACATATGGAACTAACCACACTCTTAATTAAGAAGGCAAACCTGGGTGCAGTTAGTACACAATTAAAGGAACTTACCGAGTTTTACCTTAAAGTTAAAAATTTCTGGAAGTTATTATAACATGTAATTGAGACTGCTGAAAATAGATTTACATGCAAGGTGTGTAAAAACAGTGAAATGTGTTTTTTAGTAAAAGGTTATAAGAAGGCATGGAAGTGTAAACTTTTGCCTAGAGTTTAAGGATTGTTTTAAATTAGATAGGAAGAAGTTGAAGGTTCAAAGAAGTGGTGGAAGAATTGTCAAAATTAGTCTTGCAGAAGAGGTTCTCTACGTGAACATATTGACTAAATTCGGAAGGGTATTATATGGTTTTTCTGTAAATTGAAAAATAAAAGCACAACAAGGTATTCTCAAAATGCTAATCTGCTCTTTGGCAAAATTTATGAAGGGCTATAAAATGTTTTTGCTTCTTTCAAATTTCTGAGTCATCATTCTGGCAAAATAAATAACATACGGTCATCTGGAATTTTATTTCATAATATCAAGTGCTTTAAACATATTTATAAGGCTTCCCCAAATCAAACTTAAATTTCAAAATTGTCTTCCCTGGCACCTGGATTTTTGAATACATCAGAGGGCCCCTGAAGTGTCCAGAAAAGAGAGGTAAACAAGATTATTTGACATGTTTAGGTATATGGGATTGTCAAAATGATGCTCAATCTTCTTGAGGTTATGTCTTGGTGAATAATGCTAATATATGTTCCACAATTGTATGGGATTTCCAAAATTCTAATGTCTAAGTATACGCTGTGAATCATAATTAAGGTTGTTATGTTAAGTTATCGTAAACCACGGAGATAACCAAACTTCTCTGTCAATCTTGTTTCTAACTGTAACTACCATAGACATTTTGCTATTCACAGACAATTGTTGTCTTGTTTTAATCTTTTTCAAAGATGGTTTATAATGAACTATAGGACTTTAATAGGTGCTCTCAAATACAGGCTTCTGATAACTTTAGAGATTGTTAACATTTGAATAAAGGAATATGTACAGGACTTACAAAGAGCTGAAATGTTCATGAATATCAGGCAAAACCAGAGTTAACTAAATGGACTGAACTCAGGAAGCTGAAGCAAATCTTTTTTACTTTGCTTGGTATATTGCTGATCCTTGTTTGGTTTCTCAGTGTCAAGGAAACTTATTTTGAACTATTTACAGCCTTTAATAATTAAGTAAGGTATACACTACTGTGATCAAAATTTGGAGCATGTTTGTTTCTCTCTGCCTGATTCCTCTAGAATTTGGACACTATCTGTGAGTATTCTTATGGCAATATAATTGTTTGTGTTAGTGCAATAAGAATCCATTTTTCTTTTGCAACAGGACACAATTGGAGAAACTGGTAATTTTGTCAAGGCTTTGACTGGAAGAGTATGCTTCCCTTTAAGGAGTCAATCTTGACATGCAGAGCCAATAAAAGCCCAGTGGGGAAAGTGGCCTCATACCCTTGTCTACGCAGTTCCTGTACAGGGTTCCTGACCTGTGGTCAGTAAAGAATGTCACCTTCTAACAGATCTAGAAGCTCCAAGTTTATTATGGGACCTTAAGAGGAGAGGATTACCCAACTCACAGGTATTTGAGGACAAACCCATTGCTAGGCTTGGCTTTAAAAGGTCTTATCTGAGATTCCTCGTGGAATAGACTTCCATCAAAGTCAGTCCAAAAGGCCTATGTAGAAATAGTTATTCTTGCTACACTTTATGCAAATAATCAGACCAATTATAAGACTAAAGTCTATTTTGCAAACCACTCAATCCTATGATTTTTTTTTTTTTAACAAACATGAGGACTGGAGAGAGAGAGAAATCTTGTTTCAAAAGTTATCATATATTTGTTATTAAATTCTATATTCACTAGTTGTTTTAAAGTTTTTGCCTACATTTTAGACTAACCCTGCTTGTTCCTGTGAATCAACTAGAAGTCATCTGCTGCAGCTCAGAAACAACAAAAGGGATGGATAATATAGAAATCTGGATCAATATTCTAGTTCTGAGCAATTATCCTGCAAATCCTGCCAGGTGATGGAATAAATAGGGAATATATAGAATGCCCATCACCCAGAGGTTTCCTTCTGGGGAAAGTAAGACCAAGAAAACTAACCAAAAATTAAAAATTCCAAAAATTCCTTTCTACTGACTCTAGATTTTTAGAAAAAGCTTTACTGCTTTAACCAATCGCAAATTAAAGAATCTCTGAACTCACCTATGACCTGTAAGTCTCCACTTCAAGATATCTCACCTTTTGGGGCCAAACCAATATATAATTTCTGTGTGTTGATTTATGACTTCGTCTGTAACTTCTGCTTCACTAAAATGTATAAAACAGAGTTATGATCTAACTGCCTTGGGACCACTTAGTCAAGGTTTCTTGGGTTTGTGTTTTCTACAAGCTACGGTCACTCATATTGGCTCATAATAGACTTGTTGAAAATATCTTACAGAGCTTGGTTTTTTCATTAACAGGATGGACATTTGAAAAGAAATTTGGATCTATATCTTATGTCACTTACCACTACAAATTCTATACCAATCAATTACTTCACTATGAAACATAAAACATATAAGTACCAGAGGAAATGAGAGAATCATAATTTGACTTAATGAAGAACTTCCTCACTATGACTCAAAATCCAGATGCTATAGATTGACAGATTTGATCCATTGAGAGATTTGAATACATAAAAACTTACTTGTGGCAAAAGACATCATATGTAAAGTCATAAGAACAATAAACTGAGGGAAAATTCACAACTCATATTACAAAGGACTAATTGCCCTAGTAAATGAAGAATTCCTACAAAATAGTAAGAAAGGTGAAAACACAAGAAAAAAATGGACAAATGATGTGAACACTCACAGTTCACAGAAAAGGAAATTCAAATGGGGCTAAATACATGAAAGAATGCTTATTATCATTCATGTAATCAGAAATGCAAATTAAGATATATAATATATACTTGTATATAAACATGGTATATATTGTATACTATATATAACCTATATATTTTATTATATAATTATGTTAGATTAATTATTATGTTAATTGTCAACTGCTACTCTATTTCTTAGAATAAAACCAAAGCGAGTAGTTGGAAAGAAAGATTAGGTTTATGTCATTATGCATTTTTCCTCTTAGACCTGTGCAGTTGTTCTTTTAAAGAGGCTACAATCTCCCTCCTAATAGCATAAGGTTTATGCTGAACTCCAGCCTAGATAACAACCAGATATGATTTTACAGGCAATAGTCTGCGGGGTTCTGAAGTGGCTACTTCCCTTTCATAGAGATAAAAATCATGGAGGAGACTATGTTTTGGGGAAAGGCAGCAGGAAAGCAAGACCTGTCAAGGGAGGAGGTAGGATGGGACGAAGGAGGGAACAATCCTTAGGTTTTTAGGTGCAAATAAGACTCGAGGAGTGGTCTTGATCTCTCTTCTCTTTCATCCTGCAACATAGATCCTCTGTGACCAGGACTTGGGCTCTATTACTAATTACATGTCTTAGGTGCACAGAAGAAAGAGTCTGAAATACTTTGACTTCTAAAATATCACATGTACTTGATAAATACAAAATATATACAATTATTATGTATCAATAAAAAGTTGCATTAATAATTGATAATAATTGATAATAAAAGTCTTTATTATCAATAAAAAGCAAGCATTACCAGCACATTTCCACCTAGAAAAAAAAATGCTGTGTTCCTTTTTTTTTTCTTAAACATACACTAAAGGAACACAGCAGGTTCCCTTACAATCAGCTCCAGGTCCCTTGTCACGAGGAATGGCTCTCCATCAGCAGCCGGCAGGGAGCCAAAACTTGCATGGAGGGGCAAGCAATAAAATGAAAATCACATTTTCAGGATTTCTTTCCTCTGCTACTCAGGGTCATATTTGATTAATGGACTGCATTTATTTTAAAGGTGTGATTGCACACACGTTACCAATACTGGGCCACTGTGCACTTGGCAGAGGCAGAAAGCTCATTATGAATTTGGAACCACAGTGAAATGTTAGTACATCATTAATATGCATAGGTGTAGATATCTGTCTGTTGTTTTATAATGCTATTTCATTTATATAGTGCCAGTACTTGACGGATGTAAGAGACTTCATTCCCAGCTAGAGAGATTCCTAAATAAAACTAGCAAGTTATTGCAGAAGTAATCAGACAGAGTGAAGGAGTTCAGGTTCTTGTGCCTCTCTCTATATAAGACCAGGTTTTGAGTTTTGTTTCAAATGTATCTCTATGTGGACTAGGTTAACTTATTCCTTTCTTTCCTCACTGACAGCTCCAGTGTCAATGAGTCCTGCTACACCGGAATATATCAAACTGCAAATATACCTGTTTTTACTTTTCTTTCTTTTTCTTCCTTTAATTTTGCTTAATGTAAAAATACAGTTTGCTGCTTTTGTTTTTCGGTTCCACCAGCTAGAAAGTAGTCTCCAGGAAGTAAAACCTCATAGTGTGTGGAGTCAACTGCCTGTGCCCATTTCTATGTAAACAAATGTGCAACCCTGAGTGGGGGATGGTCTAGGATGAGACTGGGTGTGCCTACCTGCCAGTATGAAATGGGACATTCACAGTCAGATTTAAGTATCTTTAAGTCACCGGTTCACTACCCTACTTATAGCCATCTTGAGCAAGAAAAATTCAACTCCTTAGGATGGTATGCAGAGTATTCAAAAAGCCCCATCCATCTCTTCAGCAACAATCCTACATCTTCACTCTAGCTGGAAAAAGCTCCCTACTGCTTTCGAAAGCACTGTATTGGTCTATGCCGTTTCCCTCTTCTTTGCTATTGCATATGTTCCTTCTTCTATCTAGAATGTAATTCTTCCCCTTCCTGCTTGGTGACTTCTTCCCATGGACTTGCTCTTGTGTGAAATCTCTTGTGAGTCCCTATGTAGACGTGCCCTCTCTCTCTTTCCTGTTTCTATTGTGTCTGATATATAATCTATTATAATACCACATACATCATACAATAAATTCTTTATACATCTCCAACCCTACTAGAATGTGGTTGCCTACAAGGGAGAAAGTGTGTTTGTCATCATTGTATCTCCAATGCCTAGCACAATGCCTGGAAATAATGGACCCTAAATGAACATGTATTGCACGTGTACCCTGCGAACTTGGAAGATATTTAAGGTAGGATGAGGGAATCCATGAGAATAGCCCATATCAGAAATATTGGATTGTGTATTTGAGATTATGAGAGGATTCTTTCCTTGATTAGAGGCATTCTTAAATATCACCTTGAAGTTACTGCATTAAAACCTATTGCTGTCAATTCCTCCCTTTCTTCAAGACAAGTAGGAGTAGCTCTTCTAGGAATGATTGCAGCAATTCTACTGCTTTGATAAGAAGTCTTAAGATGGGGGTCTCTGGGCAGAAGTTATACACACCTGAAGACTCACTGGTTATACTGAGTTTCTAAATATGGTTGTCTTATTCTACGTTTTTTAAAAATTAGTTGTCAATATTCAAAAATCTGGAGATTTCACATAATGATCTTAAGCTCTAGCTTCTTTTAAAGCAAAACAAACAAAAAAACCCACGAAAAACACAAAAACAAAACAAAACAACAAAAAAACCAACAGTAGACATGCATTGTCCCATGGTGAAAATCAGAGGGAGGACATACACCATCCATGTGCCACAGACTCTCATCTCTCCCATTTCACCTGCCTATTCCATTATGTTAAATACTACAAATCCCTTGAAATTGGGTAGGGATTTAGTCCATGTGAATTTATGGACATTTTTGAAAGGAAAATTCTCTTGTTTTCATTATAATTTCAAAGAAGAGTTATGAATCCAAAAAAGGTTAAAACTAACTAATTTGGATAAAATCACACAGGAGACAGCAATTGAGCCAAGAGAAGAGTACTAACTTAAAACAGACATCAGCAAGTCATTGACTGGGCTTCCATCATTTGTCATATTCTCACGGTTGGGTGGGAAATCAAGTGGGTTTTGAGTAACGGATAAAGTTTTGTTATCTCCACATTGTTAATGTAGCTAACACACATGCACCCACATACACACACATATGTATACACAGAAACACACCCTGAAAATATAATCCAGAAATAGCATAGCATATTTTGGAAATGCCACTCTACTGATTTTAAATATGAAAACTTCTAAGTGAATACTTGAGTTATATTCCACAGAATAATCGCAGAACTCAAGTCCATTGTAGATATTTATCCAAATTATAAATTAATCTGGAATTTTGTGAATTTGGTCTTAATTTTAGACATTTGGAAAATCTTGCTATTAGTTGCATATAATTTAATTCCATTCATCCTGCTACTTTCATTATTATTAAAGTCTTTTAAATATGAGGCTAGAATTGGCTTATTGTGCTTACCGTTGCTTTATAGCTTAACACAAGAGTCTTTGTTTTCTCTCTATTTAATAAGTTACATAGTATATATTACTAGTCTACTGGTATACTAGTGAATGTATTACACTATCTAAACACATTTAAGAGGCAGTGTAATATATTATTGATTTGAAATCCATTTGATTTTCCCAACTTTGATTTAAGTTGCATGATTCAGGAAGGACATTTTTATTCTTTGTTTTGTGAAAGTTCCACTTACTAGAGATTTTTTGGATACCTATGATTGAATTAAAACACAATAATGATTTAGCTGGAGACTTAAAACTCACTTTTTCTTCTTATCTATAGGTAGAAAAATCCTAAGTAATAGATATAAAGGATAAATTCTATATGAAAGAAAAGATAATTTTTGTTTAGTAACTTGTTTCATTATTATAAAATCTTTACTGCTGCAAAATGTTTTCTTAAAGCAGGAATCATTTATGCCAAAGATAAAGCTCATATTCTTATCAATTTATAAATAATCCATGTGATCTTGTCATTATGCCATTTGCATTAGTTGAAAAAAATAAGAATTACATTAAAAATTTCTGAAGTTTAAAAATAATCCTAGGAGGCTTGAATTCAGAAGTTTAAGAAATCTTAAGAATAAAAGGGAGGATTGTCAACTAGTTGCTTAACCTGCAATATTTCGCTTGAATTCAGACACTTAGAGTGAATCAAAAAATCAAAGGATATTTATTGCTCACTTGAAGTTACATAAAATAACAGCGTGACTTGGATATGATATTGATTGAGTTTTCTTGGAGATATATAATTTAGTTTTATGGCAAATTTGGTAATGGAAGTTGTCAAGTGACATTGAAGCAGTCTATTAATTCCTATTAAGTTTACTGTGCTGATCTCTGAAGACGAGGCTATTATTATGTATGCATAATAATACATATTTCTTGGAGATTGTTGTAGAAATTATTATTACATCTTCAAAAAAGTTGTTACCCTGTCTAATATCGTCCCCAATTAAATCATTATTAAATTGAGGCATATTCTATTACCCAAATCCATATCAGCTTTTTTGCTTTTAAATGTTGACTAATAAAATAGAAGGTGGTTGGCCCAAAGCCACCTAATGGAACGCCTGAGAATTTGTGGCAATGTCTGCTCTTGACTCATGCATACAACTTAATATATTTCATCATATCTAAAACTTCTTCAATTATAAGTCATACTAATATTTTATGTTCCATTAAGAAATAAAAAGTGCTGCCAATTAAACTAAGACACACCATTGATTATGACATCTCTGATTTGAAAGACATTAAATGTAAAAAGAAAGTATGTCTTAAAATGATAAAAAAAAGATATTAGCTCTTCTCAAACTTTTCACTCCAGGTGGCCACTCACTTTCCCTCCAGTGTTTTGGTAAATAGTAATGTAGCCATGTCTATTGAGTACAACTTGTGATACGTGTGTGTGTGTGTGTGTGTGTGTGTGTGTGTGTATACTAGTAACATGGAAAAAGCTTAATATGACCTTCATGTTAGCCTTTTAGTAACATGTCAGTTACTAAAAGATGTGTTTCTTAGTCTGAGTCTTCTTCAGAAATGTGCTAATTAAAATTAGGTCTATGTAACAGGATGTTCTGAATAGTAGACGTTTTCTTTCTCTTTCATCAGTTTAAGCCTTGCTTGTTCAGAGACTGCAGATCTGCTTTAGGGGCTCTCTATATGCACAGAACCCTTGGACCCTTGGATTTAACTATATCAACATGACTGTATAAGAAGCTGTTCCGTAGAGGCATGCTGCATCTCTAAATGGTGAAAAATGGTACCAAAAGTGTTGCATACACACACACATTAGCATGTGATGCACACACATGGAATTCAGTATCTAATATCTATTTAGGGAACTTTAGTTCTGTGTCAGCCACTGTTTACACATTTTATAAACATTTACTTTATAAACATTTAATCTTAATCTTATAATATTTACCACAATCTATGAGGTGGTTACTAGTATGTCTATTTTACCAAAAAGCACACTGAAGCTTTATGAGATTGTTACTTGTCCACATGATACAATTAGCAACTGGTGAAGGCAAGATTCAAACCCAGCTTTGTCATATTCCAAAGCCAGTTGTTGTTGTTTTGACCATTATGATGCCTCTCCCAAACAAATCACATTTTTTCAAACACTTACCTTATTCCATTGTTTTATTCCATCTTGTACCAAAAAAGCCTTCAGGTGATAAACCCCCTGCCCCACACACCCTACGCCAAATTATATAGAGATGGAGGAGAGGAAAGAAACAAGTAGAGGGGAAGATGATGATTTCTATGTTTAAGTGTTTTTTTCTTAAACAATAAACTAGAAATCAGGAGTTTATGGTTTGATTTTTCTTCTCCTGTTATCATTTTGGTTAATTGAATTATTCAGTATATCCTGGTATGAATGGTTCTTTGTAACAGTTTAGATAAACAAGAATTCTTCCTCTTTTTGTGTATTCTTTTCCTCCTTTGAATTAAATTGATGGTTTCATTTGGAAAAAAGCAGGATGAAAGCTTAGGCCTATTGCCATTGATTCCTTAGTGTTTTCCTAATGTTTTTATTTTATAGAGTGGGCAATCAGGAACACAGGAATCTTTCTGAAGTCCAGTGGATAGTATTGGATGTGGGGAAAATTGGTGCTACTAAATAATATAGTTTGTAAAATGTCATGGTACAGAATTTGGATGATTCCAGTTCTAAAAAGTTAATGACAATATACTCATCCTTTTAATGGAAAAATTACTAGGAGGTTCCTGGCTACATAACCCATCATACTGCAGAAGACTTGCTGACTTATGCTTTGTGACGGGCCAGTGAGAAAAATATACAAACTCATACACCAATGTTGCAAATCAATTCTGCCGCAAAGTGGAAATAACTCTTGTACCAATAAGCAGTAAGACCTAGGGGGAGAAATCCTTTTCTGAATTTCCAACTTGCAGATAGAAAGAGAAGCCATCAGTCATGCTAGAGAGCTTCCATTTCAGGGCCATTGTTCTTAAAGACAAACCAGATGAAATCAGACAAGACCAGAATATGCAAAGGCCTTTGGATTTTTCCAGTCTTGGTGCAGGAAGGAAGCAGAGAGAAACAAGACTTTCTCTCCTTTTCTTCTAGGTGTGAAATGTGAAGTCCAGCAAAAGCATGCACATAGGCTCAGTTTATTGTCAAATGACCAATTAATCACTCCACAAATGGCTATTAATCATACACATTAATGAGATATTCTCTTTGCTTTGGCAAATACAGATTCTGTGGAAATCCTTTCTCCTTGGTACCCAAAGCAAGCTAAAAGCATGCAGAACTCAATTAATCTTGAAGCAGCATGGGGTGTTTGAAATTGCTCACGGTTTGAAAAGAAGCAAACAGCAAAGACATTTAAACTTGTCCATATTTCACTGTGTAAATTCAGAAGCACTTAATCATTCCCTACACATTCTTTTGTTCCCTTTCTTCCTCTGTCATGTTATAACTGTGTTTTAAGCCTTCCCATTTCTTTCCCCAACCTTGTACACTGAAACACAAACCAAAAAGAGTGGGGCTTCTAATAAATTGGATTCTCAGTCTTCTTGGATAGAAAATGAATAGAAACAATGTCTGTGTGTATATGTATACACGTGTATATATATATAGATATGATATTAGAGCAAAAGGCCTATATCTAGTTGCATAAATTATGAATTGAATGCCATTGCTTACTAAGCAACACCTAGGTTAGGATTCCACTTCCAGACAGAGCTGGATTGATCTAGGGAGGAAATTCTATGAAGTTTGTCCCAGTTAAACTGTCTGCAAAGGATTCAATTTTTATAAATGAATGCTTTAGTTTATTCAACAGATGTTCATTAGATATGTATTTTGTGCCAGGCCCTGTGCTAGGTGCTAAAGATGCAAATATGAATCAGTCTTATTTCTTCCCTTTATGGAGCTTACAGTCTAGTGATAGAAATGAGCTGTTGTTTCCCTAGGAGAGTAAAAGCAGAGGGAAGAACCAGTGTGAGGAATGAAAGCACAAAAGAGCAGAATATGTATGGGATGTAAGTAATAAAGGAAGGCTAGACATCAGTTGCCCTGGGGAGGAGGCTGAGCATGTGTAGGGATTGATGTTGGGAAGGAAGGTTGAGGCCAGATTGTCAAGGGCATTGTACACACTTCTAAATACACTGGGGAGCTACCAGAAGTTTTTGTCCAGGGAACTGTCATGATTTGTGTCAGGACTTTGAGCCTAAGACCATGCCTGGAAAAGACATTTGTTGGTCTTAGAATAAGAGTGAGTGGATTTGGCACGGGGAAGGTACATGAACAACTGCACCCATGACAGCTGATCGCAATACATTTGTTTCATTAATAGCCCCAATTCTTCACCCTTCCCTGGAACAACACCTTGTTCACCATGAAGTTTTACACTGTCCCCGCTCTGTGGTCAGGCCTCTTTCCTGCTGGGTTTGACTACATGATCTATCGACACATTGTCACTTCTGATTCATTCTAAAATAAAGTTGCAAATCTAATTGCCTCCTTTTGCATCCTCAGGTTGCATTTGAATATCAAAATCTGATCTGCAGCCCCTGTTTTAGTGGGCTCTGAGGGAAGAGAAGGGAACCCTGGTCCATAGTACTAGAGGACACAGGGAAATAGACATTTCAAATCTCGTTTCTGGTCTCCAATAGCAATGGCTGTCACTCGTTTTGCTGTTTAATAGTCTAAGAGCAAATATATTTTCCTGCCACAAAAAAATTGATTTTCTTCTCAAGACCACTTAGTCTCAAGAATACTGAAGTTTATATGTTATTCCTTCCAAAATAAAAAGCTTGGCCTTGTTATACGAGCAACTCTCTTCTGGGTTAAATTTACAAAGTCTCTCACTTTAACTGAACTTTTTTTCTGTGAGCCACATGAGACAAATATAACTAATTAAAAATAATTTCTCTGATTGTTAAAAAATTTCCTAAGCAGTGCTTAGTGGCAGAAGCCTGTTCAGTGAGGAGTTTCAGTTCATCCTTCAACATTTCTTTATTTCTTCTTCCCTCTCTTTTTAAGTACAAAAGGAACACATGCAAAGGGCTTTCCTGTATTTTTAAAACCAACTTTAAAACTATAAAAGATATTATTTATTTATTTATTTATTTATTTTTATACTTTAAGTTCTAGGGTACATGTGCACAACGTGCAGGTTTGTTACATATGTATACATGTGCCATGTTGGTGTGCTGCACCCATTAACTCATCATTTACATTAGGTATATCTCCCAATGCTATCCCTCCCCCCTCCCCCTACCCCTCGATAGGCCCCGGTGTGTGATGTTCCCCTTCCTGTGTCCAAGTGTTCTCATTGTTCAGTTCCCACCTATGAGTGAGAACATGCAGTGTTTGGTTTTTTGTCCTTGCAATAGTTTGCTGAGAAAGATGTTCTTAATGTGCTGGAGAGTTAAATTTCAAAACAGTTTGCATTATATGATTTCAAATATAGATAGATTCATTAACACACATACAAGATAGATAAAAAGATGATTGATTCATAGATGTTCCAAAAATGTTCACAACAGTTATTTCTGAGTGACTGTATTTATCTCCGTCTTTCTTATTATATTTTCTTTTTTTTACTTTTAAGTTCAGGGGTACAAGTGTAGGTTTGTTATTAAATTAGTTCAGCCATTGTGGAAGACAGTGTAGTAATTCCTCAAAGACCTAAAAACGTAAATATCATTTGACCCAGCAATCCCATTACTGGGTATATACCCAAAGGAATATAAGTCATTCTATGATAAAGACACATGCATGCATATGTTCATTGCAACACTGTTCACAATAGCAAAGACATGGAATCAACCAAAAGGCTTATCAACAATAGACTGGATAAAGAAAATGTGGTACATACACACCACGGAAAACTATACAGCCATAAAAAAGAATAAGATCATGTCCTTTGCAGGGACTTGGATGGAACTGGAGACCATTATCCTTAGCAAACTAACAAAGGAACAGAAAACAAAATACCACATGTTCTCACTTGTAAGAACATGTGGTATTTTATAAGTGGGAGCTAAATGATGAGAACACATGAGCACATAGTGGGGAACAACACACACAGGACTTTCGGAGGGTGGAGGGTGAGAGGAGAGAGCGAATGAAGAAAAATAACTAATGGGTACTAGGCTTAATACCTGGGTGATGAAATAACCTGTATAGCAAATGACAGATGTGTTTTCACTTCACTTGGGTAAATACCAAAGAGTAGAATTGTTGGGTCATACGGTGAATGTATGTCAACTTTATAAACAACTGCCTAGTTGTTTCCCAAAGCAGTTGTATAGTTTTACATTCCTATCAGCAGTATATGAGCATTGCAGTTGTTCCACATCCTCGCTAACATTTGATAATTTAATCTGTTTAATGTTAGCGCTTCTAGAAGTTGTTATAATTTAATCTGTTTAATGTTAGCGCTTCTAGAAGTTGTGTACCAGTATCTAATTGTGGGTTTAATTTGAATTTTCCTAATGAATAATGGTGTTGAACATATGTTCAGACTCTTATTTGCAATTTATATACTCTCTTTGGTGAAATGTCTGTTCAAATTTTTTTTTTGTCCATTTTTAAAAGTCAGGTTATTTGTCTTATTCTTGAGTTTTAGTAGTTTTTGCATATTTTGGACACAATCAAAGATTTTCTTTATCAAATATATATTTTGTTAATATTGTTTCAGTTTGTGTCTTGCCACTTTATTTAGTAACAGTGTCTTTTAGAGAACAAAATTTACTTTTGATAAAATCCAATTTTTTTATACTTTGTGATTTTTGTGTCTTATGAAACCTTTATCTAACATAAGATTATACACATATCTTATTTTTTTCAGATGTTTTATAGTTTCATGTTTAACCTTTAGGTTTATAATCTATTTTGAATTAACTTTTGTATATGGTGTATATGGCTTCTGCATGGGAGATTGTCTCTTTTTCCCCAGTTATTAATTTATTTAATCATTTATTTATATAATTATATCATGGATATTTATTAGGATATTTATAAATGGCATGGATATTTATTTTGTACTTTGAGTTATAATACTACTTTATTTATTTTCTTGCACAAATTGTTCCAGCTTTAGCCACCGGGAGCTTCTTCAGTTGGCTCCAAGACCTCTTGACATACCCCCATCAATGTGTTTTTTAATTCTGTTTTGTGTTTTGAAAACTTCCTTACTGTCTGACACTATGAGATGTTCAAGGCTGATCTTGTATATTTCCTGTCCCAGTCCTAGAACCAGCCATTTTGCCAAGAACACAGTCTTTTTAAAAATGGGAAAACAGTATTAGAAACTGTTTTAAAATAGGAAAACAAGGTCAGGGTGCTAGGTGTGCTTGTTGCTGCTAGGGTACTATTTCCTTTAGATCCTCTCAGCTAACAGGACAAGAATACATGTGTGTATTAACATGTGTATATATACAGACATATATATATTTCTACATGTAAAAATCTGTACATTAAGTTAAACATGATGTTTTTCTCATGTCTCCAACTCAAATTCACTAGCACATCGATCATTTTAGCCTCCTTCTCTGCTAATTCCCATTATAACAGTGAATAACCTGGCTTCCACCATCTACCATCCATTTACTTGGTTAATTCCAGTATATATTATGAGAATTTTTAACCCAGACCTCTAAGGGAAACAACTTTATCAACTAGAGTACATTAATGTACAGTTTTTGTTGCCTTCAATCTTACAAACTACATTCATTTCCAAAGTTGCTTAGGTCAGCATCTTGTCTCCCAACCTTGTTTCATACAGTTAGATTTTCTTGTCACAGTTTTTTATTTATTGAGATCCTCTTCCTAATATTTTTTTAAATTGATTTACATTAATGTTCACTCTGTGCTGGAACATACTGTAGATTCTGACTAACATATAATGTTATGTATCTACTATTGCAGTGCCATACAGACTAATTTCACCAAACTAAAAATTATCTGTGCTTCATATATTTATTCCTCTCCTTGTATTTCCTTTCCCTTGGCAACCAGTGATCTTTTTGCTCTCTGTAGTTTTGGCTTTTTCAGAATGTCATGTAATTGGATCATAGAGAAATTTGCCATGTCACACTGGCTTCTTTCAATTCTCAATGTGCATTTATGGTTCTTTCATGACTTTTTGAACCTTGATAGCTCATTTCTTTTTATCACTGAATGAATTCCATTTTATGGATGTGCCACAGTTTGTTTATCTATTCACCTATTGAAGAACACTTTGGTAGAAATTAGAAATAAAACTGTAATAAGTATCTGTGTGCAGGTTTTTGTGTAGACATGTTTTCAACTCATTTGGGTAAATACTTAGGAGCATGATTGCTGCCTAGTATGGGAAGACTAAATTTAGCTTTGTCTTCCAAAGTGGCTGTACTATTTTGTATTCTCACCAGCAATGAATAAGAATTTCTGTGGCTTCACATCCCTGTAAGAATTTAGTATTGGCAGTTTTTATAATCTTTCTTAGCCATTTTAATAAGTATGTAGTAGTATCTCATTGTTGTTTCAATTTGCAATTCCCTAATGACATAACATGTGGGGCTTCTTTTCATACGTTTATTTGCCATCTGTATATCTTCGTTAATGAAATGTCTGTTCACATCTTTTGCCCATTTTTTAATTGGGTTGTTTGTTTTCTGATTGTTTAAAGAATTATTTGTATATTTTGGAAACAAGTCTTTTATCAGATATGAATTTTGCTAATATTTTCTCCTAGTCTGTGGCTAGTCTTTTCTCTTAAAACTGTTTTTTGAAAAACTGAAATTTTTAATTTTAATAAAATCCAACTTTTTTTCATGGTTTGTGCCTTTAATGTATCTAAAAAGTTATCATTGAACCTAAGATCACCTAGATTTTCTCCTATGTTATTTTCTAAAAGTTCTGTAGTTTTCTGCTTTTAGGTCTGCAATCCATTTTTGAATGATATTTTTGTGAAAAGTGTAAGGTTTGTGCCTAGATTCATTATTTTGCATTTAATTGTTCCATTATCATTTTTTGAAAAGCCTATTTTTGTGTAAATCTATTTCTGGGATTTTTATTCTGTTTTATTGATCTATGTGTTCTTTTGCCCCCCAGTACCATGCTGTCTTGACTACCATAGCTTTATACTAAGTCTGGAAGTTGGGTAGTGCCAGTTCTTCAACTTAGGTTTTTTTCTTCAGTATTGTGTTGACTCATCTGGGTTTTTGGCTTTCTGCATATACATGTTAGAAACAGCCTATCAATATTCACAAAATAACTTTCTGGAACTTTTGTTGAGATTTTTTTGACTCTACAGATCAAGTGGGGAAGAATTGACATTTGAATAATAATGGGTCTTCTAATCCATGAACATGACATTTATTTTAATTTTTAAAAATATTTTATTTCCTTCATCAGAGTTTTATAGTTTTTCATATATAGATCTTTTACATATTTTGCTAGATTTACCCCAAGTCCTTCTTATTTTGTTAGACTTACATGTTTTTAAAAATTAAATCAGAGCTTTAGACAAAGTAGTTGATATTTTGTCAATGAAATGGGGGAACAAGGCTTGTGTCAAGGGAAGAGTTGACTTAAGTAGTACAGAGGACTGTCCACAGTGTCTAAAGCTAAAGGCATGACATGAAATAATGACTGAAAAGTCGGAAGCAAAGAAGATGCCTATGTGGAAGTGGATCCAATTATGACCTTTGATGTCTAAAATTAACTTATTTACATCTACCCTCACCAGCCAGTCATTATGTAAGTTCATGATAAAGCAATAAGGACCTATGTGTCTGCTTGAAGTATACTTGGGATCTATTAGTCAGTTGGGGTAATCAATAAAAATTGAATAATTATTCTCCATTCTCTGTAGATCATATAGTTGCCCTTTTACATCAGTTGAACACATTTTGTGAAACATAACCTTTGAGTCTCACACATAATAATCATATGTTTCATATACCATCTTTTCTTTCTTTAGAGTTTCTGACATCTTCCTACTTCAGGGAAAACTTTCTGGGCCTGTTGAAAGAGGAGAACATTTCCTTTGACCTCATTTCTTTCACAATTTTCTATTCAATCACCTCTTTGCAATAAACATATTTTTTTCTCCACATACACATATCCTTATGGAAAGTTGATTTCACTATCTGGGTCTTTGGCTGCCACTACTGCTTATCATGTATTGTCAGATGTTAAAAAGCAGGTCCAGGAGAGAAATGCACTGAAACAGACATTGAATAAATCCTTTAGATGCAATAATGATTACCCATAGAGGAGCTAGGCCAATAGGCTTGATGCCAATAAGATGATGCCAATTTCAGCATAGCAACATCAACTTCAATACAATGTTATTGATATAAGCATTTTAGTATTAGAGTAGTATCATTGGCACCAGTGGAGAACGGACCTGATAAAGGCTATTTGACCCCTGGCTGGCTCAGAGTCATTCGTAATTTCCCTTCGGGGGTTAGAACATGTGGCACACTCTGTATGTGGGAGATAAAGGGGCACTTGAACAGTACCTGATGGTATCCAGATAGATTCTATGCCATTTGTTGCTAGCAAGTATTTTTTTTAAATTACTTCTTTTTAATTTAATAAAAACAGTGGGGCATAATATGTAATGGAAAGACTGAATATCTTCTATCATTTTAATCTGCATATGCTTTCTAGATTAGGAGATCTGAGAAGTTTTGGAATAAAGAGTATTATTCCATGCATTGCTTCCAATAGGTTAACTCTTTTTCCATGTGGATGGCAAGATCCCAGCTTTGGCTTGATTCCTAGACTTTACCTATTTTCCTTCCACACAGCATGGGGACACTTGCACTTCATGTGCAGGCTCAATCACCTCTCAAACTATTGGTAAGATCCTAAAAGTTTCAGATTTCCAAGTAAATGGGATAGATACAGAGGATCTGGGACTGAAGTAAAACAAAAACAAAGACAAACAACCTAGTTGTGGATAACAACCTTTCATCAAAAAGGCCATGTTAGTGGAGAGCTTTGAGACATTGGGCAGGTATATTCTTCATAAGAAATGTTTCCCTTATGGTCTTCATTCATTAGGATGCTGGATTCAAGAGTTATTGCCATTTTTCTCAAGGCCTACATTTTTATCTATCTAATGTTGTCAGCTGAGGGAATTCCCCTAACTACGTACTTGTTCTGATCTAGAAATAGTGCCTGGTCATGAATGTTACCACCAAGCATCACTTGACTTTTCAAGGACAACACCCTGGTTAAAAACACCCTTAACAATATTTTGGTCTTGGACTACCATCTATTATTTTTTCCCGTGTACTGTGAATATCACACTTTATTTGTTCCACATACTTGATTCAACTTCACTCTATTTAAATTTATGGTCTACATATATTTTAGAGAGATTTCTTTGTTTCCATAACTAGAGACTTAATGGTGAGCATAAAAGACATGATCTTGGTGTTTTACTGCCAGCTGAGATGTAGAAAAATTCAAAAGACCTTCACCCTGATGAAACCCACATGCAAGAAACCCACAGAAAGAAATAAAAAAACAATATTTTCTATGGGGCTAGCAAAGAGCAATGAACAAAGGAAGCCCTGATAAACTGAATTCCAGAAGGAAATGAAAGTTTCACAGGTGAGCAGAAAACCATGACCGCTTCTATACCATGAGGCAGTTTCCTAATTTGAGTGGAGAGAATGGAAGAATTAGCTTGACATATGCACACAGATATTGCAGTAATGAAAAGAAATCAGCTGATTCTTAGACAATAATTTGGGCTGGGGACAGGTTGAAATCCAAAAGAGACAGAGATTCCAAAAACAAATGGTTTGACATGAAAAAATTTTCCCACCACAAATTTTGCCAGGAAAGTGGCAGTGGCAGAAGATCTGGAAATCAGAGAGAAGTTGCAAACTTCTGCACATTCGGGAGTCTTGAATTCTAAGGCTCTGCTTAAGTTGAATAAAAGGGGAATTAAAACTCTTTGAAACTATAACCCAACTTTATTCTAGCTTAATATTGACAAGGTCAAATAGTTAATCTTGCTATGGGAGATTGGAAGTTGGGCTAATCACAGGTGAGCTCCGTCTAATGAAAGCTACAGTTCAGTTTCAGATCAACTTAATTCTGGCCATAGATAAATGGTTTATAATCTCTGAAAAATAAGCAAAATAAGAGGAAATAATTATACGTCAGTCTTCACTGTTTCATGTCCTAAAAACTACATGTGAGTTTCTATATGTGAGAAAGCAAGAAAATGTGATATATAATCTAAAGTACATACATTCAATAGAAGACTGACAGAGGGCCCAGTTAGCAGAAGTAACTTAATACAACTATTATAAAAATGTAAAAGGGTTTACAGAAAAAAGGAGATGTAATGGTGAAAATATGGAATATTTCAGGAGAGAAATAGAAGCTTTCAAAAATAATTAAATGAAAAGTTACAAATAAAAAATAAAATATCTACCATCAACATTTTTGGGGTGGAATTAACATTAAATTGAATAGGAGGAAAAAAGCATCAGTAAACCTTAGGATACATCAATTAAAAAGTAACTAGAATAGAGAGAAAACATTGAAAATAAACACAGGCAAACAAATCTTTAGGGCTATTATAAGCTATGAAGTCCCAGAAAGAAAGGAAAAAGAGAATAGGGCAAAACATTACTTGAAGAAATAATGACTGAAAAATTTTCCAAGTAGGATGAAAGTAATAATGTATAAATCCAATAATTCAATGCATCTTAATCAGGATAAATATCAAGAAAACCATATTGAGAGATGTCATAATTAAATTATTAAAAACTAAAATAAAGAGAAAATCTCAAAAGCAACTGGAGAAAAAAGACACAAAAAGGAACTTCTTATACACTGCTGGTAAGATAGTAAAGTAGTTCAAAGACTTTGAAAACTGTGTGAGACTTTCTTACAAAGTTAAACATATGCTTATTTTACAACCTCTTAAGTCTATTCCTAAGTATTTACCCATTAGAAATAGGTTCAGTATAGGTTCAGTCCCAGATCAACTGAACTCTAGCCATGGAGAAATGGCTTATAATCTCTGAAAAATAAACAAAATAAAAGAAAATAATTACATCTCAGTCTTCGCTGTTCTATGTCCTAAAAAACTTATGTCCATTAAAAGACTTGTATAGTGTTTAAAGCAGGCTTAGTCATAACAGTAAAAAACAAAAAACAACTTAAATGTACATTAACGGAAGATTAAACAAATTGTGATAGATTCACCCAATGAATTCATCAGTACCAAGAACAAACTACTGATAAACACAACATGAGTAAATCCCATGGACATATGTTGAATGAAAAAAGCCAGACCAAAAAAGAATGCATACTATGTGATTCTATTGATAAAAATTCAAGAACAGGAGAAGCTAATCTATGGCGATAGAAATCAGAGTGAGAATCGACCCCGGAGGTTGGCGGGGTTGACTAATGGGGAGTGTAGAAGTACTTTTTGGGTTGATGGAAATGTTCTATACCCTGATTAGAATGCCCATAGTATCTTGAACTGTATGCCTATGAAGATGTACACTTTCTGTAGGTTAATTAATTATTCCTCAGTTTAAAGAAGAGTCTCTTTCCACATGGAGCTTTCATATCAGTGTGGAAGAAAGAGCGTCATCACACAATTATACAAATCCATAGTTATAAACCATGATGAATACTAGAAAGAGCAAGACAAATTCTTAAGGATTGCAGAGAAACTAATCCACATCTGGGGAATGAGGGAGGGCTTTTGAAAGGGAATAACATTTGAACTGGGTGCTGAAGGTTGAATATATATGATAACTAGGAGAGTGTTGCAGCTAAGGGGAGGAAAGAGCATTCTAGGCAGAAGGGATCAACTGGCTGTCCAAAAGACCTGAGCAAAGGAAGGCATATGACAAATTCAGAAAGAGAGGTAATGTGATGGGTCAGCATATAGTGAAAAGTAAGAAAGGTGGCGAGTAAGGCTAATCATGCATGGCACATTTAAGATCACATTAAAGATACTACTTTTTATCCTAAGGATATCAGTAAATGACTCCAGTGTCTTACATAGGAAGCTGGAAGGATCAACTGCATTTTCCAAAGCTCCCTTTCATAAAGGAAGAATGCATTTTCCAAAACTCCCTTCATAACTTAAAGAATGAATGTGAAGTGGTCAAGAATGGATATGGGGAAATCAATTAGGAGGTTATTGCTATTGCCCACCAGTCGTCATGTCCACTTGGGTGAGGTCAGTGGCAATAGTGATAGAGATATTCAGGCAGTATTTCTTAATGGATTAGATTGAGGGCAATGATAAACAGTTGTTTCACACCATTACTACTACTAGGTGTCTGCTCTGTGAAACTAGAAGGAATCTGATGCCAGCCACTGAGATCGAATAGAAATGAGGAACTACATTGTAGGAACAACACATGAGTTGTATTTTGAACAGATACAGATTGATATGTCTTTGACACCTCCAAGGGAATATTGATTATTAAGTTGACATGCACAAAAATGGCCTGGGTTGGAAATATATTTACTGGAAATTTGGGAGTCATCTATTTACTCTGATGATTCAAGTCACAGGCATTGATGATGTCATCTAGGGAATCATTAAAAATTGAGAAGATCTTACAGCCAAACCTTGAGGGCTTCCCAACATCCAAGGACCAGGTAGGAAGAATATGCTAGTGAAGGAAACTCTCAGATAGTCAGAGAAATAGGAGGGAAACTTACTGGGCCCTCACACAAGCCAAAGGAAAATGTTTCATGAGTGAAGGAATGGAAAGCAGAGTCTAAGGTTTTTGAGCAACCCAGTAAGAGGAGAATGAGAAAATGCCTATTTCATTGGTAAAATAGATTAGATTTATGTGTCCATGGGAACGAAAAGCTTTCAGTGCAATAGGGGTTCTATCTACAGCTACACAGATGAGTCAAGGGGACTTAGAGAATTCCCAGAAATTGTCTGAAAATGTTTTTATATAGGCACATGGCTTTTTCTGTGGACAGCATCCACAGGCTTAATCATATATTACTCTAAGAGAATCAACTATCTGCTTCCCCTTGCTTGGTGTATGTGTATGCGTGCATGTGGGTGTTCATTTTTAGACTCTGGCTGATCTTTGCTGAAGAACATCAATATTTAGTTTATCTCTCTCACAGTAACAGAATGAACAACACAAAGCAGGTTTCAGTTTTGTCCTCGATAAGCAGCCTAAAGGAATTCTGATAACTTTTCAATAGAATCTTTGGCATTGGAAAACAATGTTGAATGTAGGCTCAGAAGAACTGAATTTTTAGCCCCTTCCTTGCTAGGAGAGCCTTTAGTGAAAGGCTTAAACATTGTATACCTCAGTTTCCTTGTCTGTAAAACAGGTAAAGTAATAGCAAATTAGTAGGGTTATTGGGAGCATAAAATGATATGTTGATTTAGAATGCATTTTGAAAATTACAAACTGCTATACAAAGACAACTATTCTTATATATACCTTATGTGAAGAGATGTGAAAAATGGGAGAAAATATCTTGATTAGGGTTATGGTAGACGCAAGTGGCTAGGCAAAGGTAGAAAGCATAAGGAAAGTGGTTGCCAGAAGTTGCTATCCTGCTAGCATCCACAACACTGACTCCAATAAAAACCAAAGTGAAACAAAAAATTACCTCCATTTATAAGGTGGATAAGAGTTCATCAGAAAAGCAATGGAGTGAGATCAAAGGTCTTCATTTTTTGTGGCAAATAGAAAAATCTAAGCAGAATCAAATATATATTATGTAAAGCAGGGGATAAAATGTAATTTAGTTTGAGAGCAAAATCTTTCAAGACCTAAATGTTGCCTCTTTTCCCTTTGCCAAGTAGTTGCTTATTAGTTTCTTACGTTTTCACTCTAGAAGCTTGTATTCATATATGATGAAGTTGGTAAAATGCATTTTCTTTTCTCAGTAGTCAAATTATTTTTCTTTGGCTACATGTCAATGAAAATAACAAACTCTTCAGCTCCAAAGGGTCTAAAATGCCAGCTCACAACTAGTTTTTTATTGGGGTACTTGTTTTTACTAACTTCTCCATTAATAGTACAAATCTGTTGCCTGATTAAAGTGTCCTATGAAATTGCCCTATTCCACTCAAATCTGGAAGTCTTCCCTACAGCAAGTGTTTTGAGATATTGTTTCTGGTTCTGTGAAATAAAATATGGTCCAGATTTGACAAGTAAAGATTAAGTTGGAGCAGGTCCTTGGCGTCTCCTCCCTCTGTGGCTAAAGAGAAGCCTACTCCATTGCAGGTTGTGCAGGTGTAAAAATGACCTTCCCCACTCGCTGGGCTCTCTTTGGCTTATAGTTAAGGACAAGTCCAGAACTGTAATGGAAACGGTCTCTTATATAACATTGGCTTTGAATCACAATTTAAAAATAATGCGAGTTTACTAAAAATTAAAATGCCTTTTAAAAAAGTTTTAGATACAGATATGCTTGAGAAAAATCTTATTTTCAAAATAATTAAATATAATGCAGTCTTTCGTTATGTGTTAATTGAACTATATTGATTTTTGAAAAATATATGGGGGTATGCCAGTAAAGCAGAAAGTCATTTTCTTTGCAATTATTTGCTTTTGAAGTTGTCTTGTGAGGAGACTTAAGTCTTATTTCAACAATATTGTCAATGCTTAAATATTTCCTAAAGTATGTTTTGGAGTTACAGTCAAGAGTATTTTCCTGCCTAACCTTCTTTACCAGACTTGCCTCCAAATAAGTCTTGGATATTTGGAGAAATGAAATCTGCCGGCAAAGGTGGCAAAGATGGAGATTTTCTAATACAGAGAATATTCACATAAATCAGCTTTAGGCTTTGAAAACTTATTTCAAATGGTCATTCCAAACTTGATTTTAGGAGTGGCAGCATTGTTGAAAATAGAAAATAAATTTTTTGACTATGTCAAAGGTAGAGTGGCACACAGCTAGTTCTTTTGTTTTGGGGAGTGGTCTCGTTTTTATTAACTTCTTCATTAATAGTACAAATCTGTTGCCTGATTGAAATGACTTATGAAATTGCCCTATTCCATTCAAATCTGGAAATCTTTCCCTGCAGTAAACCTCACCCCATTTTGCCCAGGACTTTCTCACTTTTGGCGCAGAAAGTATTGCATCCTAGGAAGAATAAGAAAGACTACTTTAGACAGAGGACTGTTTTTAATTTGGATAACGGTAATCTTAAGTTGCTTGGACTCTATTATGGTATATAGAGTTTATATAGAATTTAAGAGAGAATAACAAACTGCTGTCACAAGCTGCTAGTTTTAGTCCAATAGCTCTTCTTTTCTTCTTTGATTTTTAGTAATAGAACCCTAGATTTATAGCTTGGAGCAAAACAGCTCAGAATAAGGACTATATTTTCTAGTTTCCCTTCTAGCTAGGTGTGGTCATGTGACTAAAAACTGTACAATGGGACATATGTGTAAGTGATGCATGGAACTCTGAGAAGTGTCCTTAAAGGGAGGGAATGTGCCCTTTTTCTCCACTTCCCACACCTGCTACCATATTTGATAATGAGATGATCTTGGGAATGAAAGTCACGCCCAATGGAGCCTGGGTCAATATCACTGTGGAGCTCCATATCTTCCCTGGATCTTCTTAACCAACAGACAGAGAAGTAAATTTCTATATTTCTAAAGCTGTTGATAGTTGAGGCTTTCCTCTCACCCAAAGTTGAATCAAATCCTCTGATAAGAAGTTTTAACAAAATGATTGTCTCAGCTCCTCCATGGTCAGAGGAAAACCCACATCTTCTTAGGTCATGATTCCTCATTTTAGTTTTGTAATCTTTATTTGCGTTCATAGTTATAAGGCTTTAAATTAAAAATTAATTTTAATTTACTTTAATTTAAAGTATAAAATACAGGTCAAAGGGAAGGTTTTACAAAGGAAGAGGAAATCAAACCAGACATTCACTTTTTTGACATTTTTATGACAACCTGTCCTATGAAATTTTGGAGGTGGGGATTTTGTAGAGTTTAGGGGAATCTTGAAACTCTTTACTGTTCTTGTCTTTAATGACAGCCCACTCCTTTGTCTCTCCTTATAACTCTAATAATTGCCACTCAAATTGCTTTGTGGACACTTCTTACTTCACCAATATTTTTCTGATGTACCTTAAGGCTTCACCTTTAATCCAGGACTTCCCCCAGCCCGACCTTTATACCATATTCGTAGTTGATCTTATCTACTTTTTTATTACAATAAACTTTATTTAAACTGGAGTTCTATACACATTGGCATAACATTATTTATTTTACTTGTATGTAGTTCCGCCTCTTTCTTAACATATGACTTGTTTGCCTCTGCCTTACTTCTAGCTGTTTTCCTAAATACAAATGTACACTCACTGTGTTAAATATTAACTTGCTATTTTTAGAGTACTCTTTATTTTCTCTCTTCTCCCCCAATCTAAAAGAGACCACTTTGAATTTCTCTAAGTCTGGGCCAGAGAATTCAAATGCTTTTGACTACATCCCAAACACTCCAACCCAGAGCAAACACACACACACACACACACACACACACACACGTGCAGAATATAATATAATGGAAGAGAAAACGTTTATTATAGTAAGGTGCATCTCATAAAGTAAGGGTAAGTATTCTTAAATTTTGTTTAATTTTATACACACATACAAAAGTACTATATGAGATTAATACTATGCACTTTATTTTCTAGACTTCTCTATTCCAGTCTATTTTATTCTCTTCCACTTGGTTCAAAATGAATATTTATCATAATCATCTAAATTTATTTCACAATCCATTAACAGCCATGATACATAATTTGAAAAATAGTCATTAAAATATTCTTTCAAGAAAGGAGGAAAAAGTAAAAAATGTCCCTAATATTTTTCAGAGCCTGGCTAAAAAGCAACCACTGTGAGCTGTGCTTATGGGAGCAAAACCATGTTTTCATTGTCAAAGTGAATTAGGTGATTGGATCTCATCTGCTTTTGTATTTTAAGCCACTGTCATTACATTGGTCATTTCTACAATGTTATCTCTAGAGCAGACTCTCTGCTGCTTCAAGTTCCTACAGTCAACTGCTTTCTGGTAGGACAGATACTTTTTATGTAACTGAAATTCATAATGTTCAAAATTCAAACTGACTGAAAAGAACACCTTCTTCCTAAACGTGTCTCCCACTGCTAATGGACTGAATGTTTGTGCCTCCACAAAATACATATGGTGAAGTCCAACCTCCAATGTGGTGGTGTTTCGAGGTGGGGCCTATGGGAGATGATCACGTCATGAAGGTAGAGCCCATATAAATGGGATTAAAGCCCTTCAAGAAGAGATAAGGAAAGAGCTTGCTTCTCTCTCTCTCTCTGTCTCTCTCTGTCAACCCTCACCCCCAATGCACATGTGAGGGTACAATGAGGAGACAGCTATCTTTAAAGCAGGAAAGTGGGCCTTTACCAAGACCTCAACCATGCTAGCACCCTGATCTCAAATTTCCAGACTCCAGAACCGTGAGACATAAATGTTTGTTGTTTAAGCCACCCAGTCCATGGTATTGTATTATAGCAGCTTACAATGACTAAGACACCCATTGTAGATTCTTTATTATTCCATTTGAGTGACATCAGCAGTTACCCACATTAGAAACCTATCATTCTTGATGCTGCCTTTTTCCTTAGACTCCAATGCCAACACCCATTTATTATTACTCACTAAGTCTTGCAAATTTTATAGCTTAAATATTTGTCGAATTCACCCCATCGTCTCCAACCTTATCACCTCCCTCCAGTTTTTGACTCTCCTTATATATCTACCTGGGTTACTATTGCAACCTTGGAATCACTTTCCTGCTTTAGTTTTGTCTACCTCAAATCCCATTTCACCACTGAGGCACTGTAGGAAATAATCCATATTTCAAATCTGACTTAACGCTCCTTTAATTAAAATCTTTCAAAGGCTTTGCATCCCCTATTGGATATGATCCAAATTCCTTAGAATTGCAAAGAAGCCGTTGGTGTGCTGGACCTTGCTTGTCATTCCAGTCTCACCTGTTGCACTGCCTAGCCTTGAAAGTGCTGTTCTAACAACAACATGAAACTGCTGTAGCACATACAACATGCTGGGACTCACATCCATTCACCTACTAATGCTTCTTCTGACCCTTCTGCATAGTCAAGCTCTAAAATTAATTTCAGGTATCTCCTCTTTTAGCGTCATGCCTGACCTCTCCCTCCAATGTGAATTAAACATCTCTCCCCTCTGCTCCCAAAATATCCTAAGATTTTCTCCCGTTATAGTCATTACATGCTCTAGTTATTTGTTTAAATGTGTGTCTTCTTATTAAGTCATACAGTAGAACTTAAGTAAATGTATGTTAATGAATGCATGAGTTAATAAATGCATTAATGTGTGAACTAACTTAATAATAACATAGTGCCTAGAATAAGAACACACAATAGAAATACATTTTATTTGATTCTAGATATGAGATTGAGCTGGAAATAACCTCTGCTATCCAAAAGATCATTCCATTTGATTCATATGATTTTGCTACCTGGGTAGGTGTTCTTTGCTTTCCACCATTCTATATATGATCTTCTTGAAGTGGAGACTCAGACAGAGATAGTGGCCTTTGCCTGGACAGAAAAAAAAATCCCAGTTCACATTGTTTTCAGTAGACTACAAGCAGGGTTGATTCAATGATAGTTCAGGAGATAGAAGTTGATTATATTCTTCCTAACAAAGTCAATCATTCAGCTGACTTTGCATTTTGTCATATTCTACAGGTTCTTAAAAAACTAGTCCATTCGAATGTCTCAAAGATTAATTTCTAACTAAAAGGCAATTGGATTGACTGAACTGTATGTAGTAATTGGCAAGAAGTTAAATAGCCTCAGAATAAAAAAAGTAAGCAAATATAAAGTCTCCTTCTAGAAAGCACCTCAGAAGAATTTCAAACGAGTTAATATTTATACTCATAATACTATAATTTTCTCCAGTCCCCTTTTATTCTTCCTATATAACTATTCAATTATGGCAAAATCTCTATCATATTAGAAGCACATTTTTATTTTGTTTTGTAAACCAAAAATAAAATTCTAAGCCCCCAACTGACTGAATGGACCTTCCTCTCGGCCAAGGGGATCCAAACAAACCTGAAAAACTAGTTCAGGTCATGATGAGGAAGTGGAAGTTCGACATGTCTCATTATACCCTCCTCCCTTTGGAGTTTAGACACAACTGATCATCATTAACATTAAAACAAAGATCTTAACACTAATAAAATAGACTCTTTGTAGCAATAAGACATCAAATTTCTCACCCTGTAATAACATCACATGACAGAGAGCAGGCCCTGAAGGAAATCAAAGTCTTTTACCCCCAAAATATATTTCTTTGACATATTTTAAAATGGCACTGCAAAGCTGTCTCTTTTGGGAGACACTGGCATTCTGTAGAGAATCTCCTTCCTTTATGAGGTCTGACACTTTTTAAGGTCCAGTGAGACATTCACATCTATTCTCTGTGAAGCCTGCTACATGGAGGCTTCATCTACATAGTAAGAACCTTGGCTTCTACAACCCCTCCATTACCTTAACTCCAGCTGATTTCAACTCTTCAGGCAGAGCTTAACCCTTTCAACCAACTGCCAATCAGGAAATGTTTTAATCCACCTACGACCTGGAAGATCCTTGCTTTGAGATGTCCCACCTTTCTGGGTTGAACCAATGTATACCTTGCCTGCATTGATTTATGTCTTTGCCTGTAACTTCTTTCCCTTAAAATATATAAAATCAAGCTGCAACTCAATCACCTTGGTTCTCAGGACCTTCTGAGGCTGTGTCATAGGTCATGATCCTTTATCTTTTCCTTTATCTCTACCTTGGGGAAATAAACTTCTAAATTAATTAAGATCTGTCTCAGATACATTTTGGTTTACACCTTTAAATTGTGTGTATATCTCAGCACTTTATTTTGGTCAAGACCTACCCCATTTATTAATAGAGATAATATTTAATCAGCAGATATACCCATGTACAGCAACAAGAAAACCTGTATTACTAATGCTTGAAGGATTTAGATTTCAAAGTCTCAACAACCTCGGGCTAAGAACACATGTCACAGAAGCGGTATTTGGTAGATGGATTGACCTTTAAGAAAGCAAACGCTTCTTTGTCTGTCAAGGCCACTTTGGCTAAGACAGAGTGAACATGGGGAAGTACAAAATGGCATGAGGGTGAAAAGTTGTCTGGGTGAAACGATAGAAGTGATCTTAAAATGAGGAGTGTAGTAAGAGAATTATAAATAGAAGAATAAATGCAAATGTTCTCTTCCTTTGTTTTTTCTTGGGTCACATGTAGTTAGGACAGGCAGATATTGCTAGGGTAGCATGTCTCTTGGGATGAGACTAGGCTGCTCTTAAAAAGTGAGGTACAAACTAGAGAAGGGCCCAGTTTTGGGGACACTAACGTTTGAAGAGACAAGAAGAGACTGTGCAGCTCATGCATGATCTGGTTTAGGTCACCAGGGTAGAAAACCCTACAGTAAATTGAGGATGAAGTTATAACTAGTTATAAAGAGTATATATTTGTTTGGAGAGTCCTTTGGGATTGTGAGAGTAGCATGGTTTCTGAATTTAGCAATACTGTTATTCTTTTCATGTATCACAACTAAAATGAAATACAACTATATTTACCATTTTAAATAATCACAACTGCTTTTTGGACATAGACACTGTGTGAGCAAGAAGGGGTGGAAGAAAGATTGCTAGAAATAGATGTATGTACAAATCCATATATACTTACATTTAATATATATTTGACAGTGAGATTTAATATTTGCTGGCATTTATTCCAATGCTTTTCTTTTTCTTAAAGGACTGAGGTTGATTTTCAAAATGATTTATCCCTATGGCTCCTACTAATACATCACCACTTTAGAATTTTGCTTCATACAGCTGTAGCTTTACCCATATGCCACAGAAAAACAAACCTTTTTAATATATGAAGGGTGTCAATGTTAGTCATGTGATTTGTAATGCTTTTGCTTAAATATTGATTTTTTCTAATTCAATTTTTATTGATTTCTCTTAAATATTAATCATTTCTAATGACAGCTTAAAAAATAGGCTGAGCCCCTTGAACATTCTTGCTATCCACTCCTTGTAGAAATAGAGTACAATTTTAGTATGCTTCAAATTAAGTCAAACAAAAACATACTGCTTTTTCATTTAAGGGTTTATTGTAATCAATCAAAATTTTATTTGTCCAAATCCAGGAATTTATGCAGTGTTAAACATGGCTGTGCAGTTTCACCATGAAAATGCAGTGCCATCTATGACCTTTAGCTCGTTTATCTGTGCTTTGCTGCCATAGTTGCTCCCTGGCAAACTGTTCCTGGCCTTTAAGAGATCAGCATTCTGCAATATTAGTAAAGTTGACAGGGCCCAACTTAAAATAACTAGAAAGTGGCAGATTGTTAACAGTTGCAGGGGACGAGGCATCTGCTGTACAAGTGTGTGGAAAATATTCCGATTCTCTTGGAAAATAAACGTCACTTCCCCAACATTGGTTATGCTTGAAATTTGTGATTGAGAAATTAGTGCTTCTGAAGAATTGAGTGCTAAACTTGGCAATAATTAGCTGTGAGGCTTCCAGTACATCATTTAACCCCTCTGACCTTGGTTACCTCATCCACAATAGCGCCAGTGGCTCCGTGGGAGACAAACAGCACAGACAGTTCCCCACTTGAGCAGGTTTGTATTTAGAGTTTTTCTACGTGGATTGTTGAGATTTGAGGATATATTTACCCACACAAACAACGTATTAGTGCTGGTTGGATTTTAGTCCAGTTCACAAAGCCCTTTAAACCCATAACATAGCTAAAAATATGATTTTTAAAAATATGAATTTAAGATTGGATAATTTTTTATTTTTTATTTTTAACAAACGGTATTGAAGTACTAGAAATTAAAGATAAATGTAATAAAGCAAATAAATATTTTATTTTGCGTTTTCAGTGACGGTGTTTGAAAATAACACTTAAGGACAGTAATGATGGGGGTTAATGACAAAATTAAATATACTTCTATACACCACGAATGTATTAAAGTTGATAGAAAGTTTTAAGAATTTTTTTGAATCTAATGCTTATTTACATTTGACATAGAAAATTTGGAGAATAAAGATAAATCTAAAAATGCATTTAAAAATGATCTTCCACTACCTAGAGATATTCATTATAAAAAACACTGGCAATAATTTAGTTCTTGCTTTTAACTAATCAGGACATTGAACTTAACCATCATGATAAACCTTTTTTTTTTTTTGTCTCACAAATAAATTAGGGCCAAAATACAACACAGTAAATGATATATGCAAGTGTCTGTTATGGTCATGGTGATCCAGAAAGAATCCTCCAGGATGAGAAGTTAATCAGGCAACAGTCTGGAGCTGGTGAACTGAGGAGAAAGGATATGGAAGAAGTAGCATACACCAAGTGCCAGGGTAAATATAAGAATATTATATGTTTGGAAGTACAGTTAATTCTATATAGGAACCACTAATGAATTTATCTATTATTCATCTTTTGTTATGAACCTGATTTGGGCAAACTTGGATTCCAATCTAGGCCCTATCACTTAGTAGCTGTGTAATTCTAGACAAATTTATGTAACGTCTTCTTTTAATTGGGATAAAATTTACATAACATAAAAGTAACCATTTTAAAGTGTACAGTTCAGTAACATTTAGTATGTTCACAAAGTTGTGTAATCACTACCTTTATCTGATTCCAAAACACTTTCCTCACTCTAAGAGGAAATCTGTACCAATTAAGCAGTCACTCCTCATTCCCCTTTCTTCCCAGCTCCTGAAAACCACTAATCTGCTTTCCATTTTTATGGATTTATCTATTCTGAATATTTCATATAAATAAAATCATACAACATGTGAACTTTGCACTTACTTAACTTCTTTAACTTTTTTGAGCTTCAGTCTTCCCCACTATCTTCCCACCCTAGCATGTACTTTATTGTATGAATTATCATTGTATGAATTAAAATAAGATCATGTCCATAAAATACCAAATGCAAACCCTGGAACCATGCATTCTGTCAAATAGTTCCTCTTTTATTGTTTGGTTTAAAATCATTGCATATATCTTTGTATGTATATAGATATTATACTAATCTGTGAGGATTTATTTAATGTAAGCTTTTTTTCCTATCACTAATACACTTTTTGTGTGACCTTGTTAATGTAGGTCTAGCTAGGGATTTTCATCTTGGCCTGCAGTGCTGCCCTTTTCTCTCATTTCATCTCCTGCCTTCTTTTCTAAACATAGTTGTATTTCCATCCATTTGGTGGGTCCTGGGAATTTTCTTTTCATATCTGTGAAAACAGCAAGCTGACAAGCTTCTCCTTGGCACGACACAGCATGTGTGAATCTATGTCATGTCCAAGTGACTTTGTTCATAGTTAATTTGTTAAATTCCTTTGGAGAACAGACATGGCATTCCCTACTGAGCAATCAGCACAGCTGCGAAGCCAGGCAGTGGCCAAACAGAACCCAGTGGGAAATGTGTATTCAAAGTCCAGAGACAGCAGTCATGGCTGAGCCCCTGAAAGTTTACTGGCCTCTCTTTTGGGATATGCAGTATAACTTGCCCAGGAGCCCCATGTTGCCCATGAATCTTAGGTATATAAAGTGTTTGGCTGTGAAGGTTTAATAGACATAAAGCAATAGAAGGACATACCCTGGAGTCATGATATAATCCCATTCTACTCTATACTCTTCCCTCCTTTGTTTCTTCTCTTCTTTTCTTTTTGCTATCCTAATATTTTTCTTCTATCGTCTCAGCTGCTTTGATCTTGGTGTGTTGCTCCTTTGACAATTAAGTGATGAGGACTGCGGCTGACAAGTCATTATAGAGGGAGCTGGACTTTAAAAAGAAATAAAATAAATCTTAGGCATGATTCCCGTGAGTCAGAAGAGACCATGTGCCACCACATTGTCTTGGGTAGACAGTGGGTGGGCAAAAAGGACAGTGTGTGCACACTCTTCAATAAGCACTCCTAATAAAGTTAGCTCCAGCTGAGATGATCAAAGGCTGTTTTTCCCAAAGCTAGCCTATGAATTGTGAAAGTCAGCCTGGCATTCAGAGGTTAGAACCACATATCTCCCTGAAATTATCCATACGGTCCAGGAACTTATCTCTGCCATCATGATAGGAAAACAAGCTCTGACCCACAAGAGCTAGACATAAAGATTTCAAGGTAGTGAGACTAATGAGATGATCTACAAACTACAAACTTGGTCCCTCTTTGTGCTTCAGTTTGTTTTTTTTTCTGGGGGTGGGGGGTGGTTTGGTTCTCATGTTCTGTTCTCTTAGGCTAATGTGATAATGGCTGAAAAAAAGAATTCAGCAGAGAAAAATGTGAAAATTTCAAGGAAAGGTCCTTCATAACTCTGAAGCAGAGTCATAGAATTTTGTGGTAATTTTTCAACTTTCCTTCTTGGTTGAAAAAAGATATACCTAGGTGTTGGTCCCATAAGGTTGAACTGAAATATCATTCAGAGAAAAGAGGTTTCTGGAAACTTCTAATTAGACCTGTTGTGTGTGTGTGAGAGAGAGAGTATGCAAGAGTGTGCCCATGGGGTCCACCAAGCATTGTGCTAGACTTTCCACATGTTATTTCTTTTATTTCTGAAAAAAAGCAAGGTGGGCATTTGGGAAAGTTGAAATTAACAAATGGAAAGCAACATGCTACCACTGGTCAGGAAGCTTGTAATTGTCAAGATCAGAACTTGAACTCAGGTCTCTCTGACTCCAAAACACTTTCCACTGTGCTACCTGCTCTTGTACTGCCTAGTAGGACCTGCAGAATACCCAGTATCCTCCTCCTCTCACAGATTCCCTCAAAGCCCATCTAGTTAACAATTGTAGATTGGATAATTAGTACCTACAAAAGCTCTTAAAAGCCTGAAGGTGAGGGAGCCAGGTCCTATCTTCAAGGATGTCACAGTTTAGATGGGGAGGTAAGAAATGGACTCAGATAACTAGAGCATGAGGCAGAGTGTGCTGAGGGAGTACCAAGGAGCAAGAACCTCATTTCTAGCTGGGAGTGCCCAGGGGGTTTCATAGGGAGCTGGCACTAGAACTTGACTTTCAAGGGTGGAAAGGATTAAGAAATGCAGATGGGGAGGGATTTCAGGCTGGAAGGAGGAAAGAAAGAGGAAGGGACCCACAGGCTGAGGGTGAGGACTTGTACGTCATCCAGGTTGTCTGGGCTCTAAGCTAAGACCAACCAGATCTGAACCGCCACCTAAAGAGTTTGGACTTTCTGGTTTACGTTGCATCAGATGTTTGCAAGGGAGGAAATAAGTAGTAAGATACGAAAGGCAAAGGCCACAAATGGAAGACTGGCAGGCAGATTACTATAAAGGTTGACGTGGCTTTTTTGACAAACATAGTAATATTTTTAACATTTTGAGTAATTATTTAAAAAGAGAGGGGATTTACATAACAACAGGTGGCTAGCATTTGATATGGCAACAATTGTCTGCAACTGAGAAGCAGCCCCTTCAGTTCTTCTGCTTCAGTTTCCCAGAGTCCCTGTCTAATTCAGCGCCTGGATTGCTTCATTCATTTACCTTACCTACCTAGTTCCTGTGGGCAGTTGAGTTGGTAAACCCTGTCTTAGGTTGCCACCAGAAGATGGTCTATTGTCATAAAGTGGAAAAGTTAGAGATTCAAGTTAATGGTAATACAGCGGTTAATATTGTCATCACAGGCATATTATACACATTATGATTCTGTAGAAAGAAAAGCATTGGTTTATGGATTTATTAATTTTTCTTGATCTTTTCTTCTTCCATATTTCTTCTTATCAAAAGACACAAGTGTTCTTAAATTTTCCACTAAGTGAGCACTTTGATTTTGTCAAGAAAAAGGAATAAATAGAAGTAGAATAGAAAAAGCAACAGTATTTACAATGTGGTTTCAGAGGCTGTATTAGTTTCCTCTTGCTGCTGTAACAAATTACCACAAACATAGTGGCTTAATAGAAAACAAATTTGTCATCTTACAGTTCTGGAAGTCAGAAGTCTGAAATGAGTCTCAAGGGGCAGCAGGACTATGTTCTTTCTGGGGTCTCTGGGGAAAAACCTACTGCCTTGCCTTTTCCAGCTTCAAGGCTGCCTGGATTCCTTGACTTATGGCCTCCTAGGAAATTACATCACTGTTTCTGTAATCACGTCTCCTCTTACTCTGATGCTCTTGCCTGCCTCTTATAACAAACCCTTGTGACTACATTTGAAATACCCACATAATCCAGGATAATCTCTCCATCACAAGCTCTTCAACTTAATCACATTTGCAAAGTTCCTTTTGCCATGTAAGGTAACGTATTCATAGGTTTTGGGGATTAGAACATAGATATCTTTGGTGGGGAGGGGCATTATTCTGACTCACAGAGATCACAGTAAGATTCTGACCTCCATAAGAGTTGAATCTACCATACCTGCTCAAATTCCATGAAGAATGCTCAGAGCAGTTTATTCCATAAGGACAGCTAAGAAAAATAACTAGAAGAGAAGGTAGAAGAGTGTCTTAAAATTGGCACAAGACCAAGGTACAAATCCTGATTCAAGATGTTGGGCAGAGAGTGAAGGAAGGTGAGCAAGGCAGGACACTGTACAGGAGGGTGCAGAAAGAGAATCTGGATAAATAACTATTTATACAGTGATTAATGACTGACCAAATATTTCTTTGTATGACTCCATGAGATTCTCACAACAAGAAAGTTAGCATCTCTAACCATGTTTTATAGGTGTATAAACAAGGCTCATACTAGGTAACTTCTCAGGGACACACAGGTAACGAGACACAGAAACTCTTATGCTCAGATATGTCTAACTGTAAGCCACACTATAAGGTGGCCTGCTGCACAATTTGCTGAAGACCAGACTGAAAGCATTAGTTAGTAATGTTCATACCAAGCAAATTTTATGACTTATGAAGATTTCTGGAGGATTATTTGTTTTGAGCATACTTACCTCTGGAGAAGACACAATTACCTCTGCTTTAAAAGATGCTATCAATATCAGGATCCTATTAGAAAACAGAAAATGTTCTAGGTCTTTCAAACAGTGAGGATGTAATAAAGGGGATTGGTTAGATGTTGGAAGGCTGAAAGAACAGAAAGGTGATGATGGATTAGTATTAGAAACTGTGAGAACTGCATGAAACAGCTATCATCTCTAAGGTGGGGTGATACATCAGGGCAGATGATTTGGTGTGACAGGAGCTGATGCCTGTGATAAGTACCTGTGATTCTTACCACAAGTGGTGCTGGGTGTACCCAAGTAGCTGGAGGCCAGAGATGCAGCGTCTCTTGCTACTGGATGAGGCTGCTACCAACCAGAGAGCAGAAGGAGCCCTTTCTCTCCCCCTTCTGCCTTTCACACTCCCTCTAGTGCCTCCACTAGTCAGTATCCACAGCAATCCAAGGCAAGGTGCTCTGGGAAATATGGATTGCAGACTCCAGGCCTGGCATGTCCAGGAAGAAAACAGAAGAGTAAGCAGAGAATGGCAGACAACAGGTAAATCACTAGCACAGGGGCTGAACTTGTTAGTGATAGCATTTATTTACATTTACTGTACTCTAGGTATTTGCCTGTAAAGATTTATTTAATTTTATAATCCTGCAAGACAGGTACATTATCTGTATTCTACAGATGAGGAAATGAACATAACCAAGGCATCCACAGCTAGTAGTCAGTTGGAATAAAAATCATGAGTATAAATTTACTCATATGTCACATATTCATAGTCCAGTGTTCCCTTCACTGTGCCAGTAAACCCCACATGATTCTCCTTTTATTATCTTTTCTGAGCTAACGTCACGACATAGATTTTCTTAATAACAGGTCTATGTGAACACAGAATCTTTTTAGATAGCTGGATGCCTTACTTACTGAACTAAATTATTATATTAATGAAAAGACCATACCCTGGAGCCAGACTGCATAAGTACAGATAGTTTCAGTTCTTACCAGCTGCATGTCTTTGCGAAATTGTAGAACCTCTCTGTACCTCAATTCCTTCATCTGTAAAATGGGGACAGTAAAAGTACCAATCTCATAAGGTATTTGTGAGGGCTAAGTGTGTTAATACCTGGAAAGTGCTTAGATGACTTCCTGCACTATATGACAGCCTTTGTTTATAATAATAATTATTATTAGAATTGGAACTATCCTTAAGGAGAAATGATTCCCCTCCCCCTATCACATTGTAAACATATACTATCAATTCAGCAAACAAATAATTTATGTTCCTTGATCAGGGGGTTGACCCTCTCTAGCTTTTTGGCCACCAGAGAGTAACCTACCACCTTTCCCAGCATGGCAAACTTACTTGAACAGTAGCTTAAAATTTCTCTGATCTTTGTGTTGACATGGATGTAGTGAAAAGGGAACATGTATATGCAACTGGTAGGAATGTAATTCAGCACAACCTCTGTGGAAAACAGTATAGGGATTTCTCAAAGAGCTAAAAGTGGATCTACCATTCAATTCAACAATCCCACTACTGGGTATCTACTCAAAAGAAAATAAGTCATTATATCAAAAAATACCTGCGTGTGTATGTTTACTGTAGCACCATTCACAATTGCAAAGATATGAAATCAACCTAAATGCCTATCAACAGATGAGTGGATAAAGAAAATCTGGTATATATACACCATGGAATACTACTGCCATATAAAGAACAAAATAAAGTTGCAGCAACTTGGACGGAACTGAAGGCCCTTATTCCAAGTGAAGCAACTCAGGAATCCAAAACTAGATACTGCATGTTCTCACTTATAAGCGGGTGTTAAGTTATGGGTACATAAAGGCACATAGAGTGGTATAACAGACATTGGAGACTCAGAAGGGGGGGTTGTGGAAGGAAGATGAAGGATAAAAAACTACATATTGGGTATGATGTACACTACTCGGGTGACAGGTGCACCGAAATCCTAGACTTCACCACTGTACAATTCATCCATGTAACCAAAAATCACTTGTACACCTAAAGCTATTGGAATAAAAACATTTTTAAAAAATAACTCCTCTGATCTCTGATTCAGTTGGTTGCTTTCCCCTCTGAAAGATTGAAATGAAGATATTGTAATTTGAATGTAACAAGTCACTCACCAAAACTGTGAGGGATGACCTTTGCAGGGACATGGATGAAGCTGGAAACCATCATTCTCAGCAAACTAACACAAGAACAGAAAACCAAACACTGCACATTCTCACTCATAAGTGGGAGTTGAACAATGAGAACATATGGACACAGGGAGGGGAACATCACACACCGGGGCCTGTCAGGGGTGGGGGACGCGGGCAGGGACAGCATTAGGAGAAATACCTAATGTAGATGACGGGTTAATGGGTGCAGCAAACCACCATGGCGCATGTATATCTGTGTAAGAAACCTGCACATTCTGCACATGTATCCCAGAACTAAAAGTATAATAAAAAATGATAAACTGGCTTGTGTGAAAATAGTGACTGGGTTAGTATCTTCACTGGCCCCAAAGGGTCCATTTGGATGGGAATGAAATTTTGTTTCCAGCCCTTACACTTGGAGCGTAACAGCAATGGGGTATATGTCTCACTCCCCCCACTCTCCATTCCTGGATGAGTAGTGCCCATGATCTGTTTCTCCTCCATGTCCAAAGCTTGCCAAATATGCCAAATACAGTAGTTGGATACCTTCAAATGATTAATAGATATCACTTGTAATTCACAGCTCTTGGATTGTGAATTTTAAGATCCTTGTTGACTGCTTCACTCCACGAATGTTTATTGAAGCCCCACTGTACTCAAGATTCGTTTTTCACCATGCTCTTTATCCCTGTCTTTGTCAGTCACCACAAGAAGCCCAGGCCTCCCACGCCCTCCTAATCTTTACATCCTCTTTTGCGGGCAGTATGTGCCACAACTTTCAAACAATTTGCATGACTGTGTGGTTGTTCTGTTACTTAGAGCTCCTCTCCTCAGCTTTGAGTTCTCAGTTTCCAGGAGCTGTGCTTCATTCTCTTGTGTCCCCATATCTGAGAGAGTGTTCAGCACTTAGTGAGTGTCCAATACGTGGTAGTAAACTAAAGATGTCTTTAGAATCTGCCATCAGTTGACTTTGGTAGGTATTTTATAAAATGAAATGTATTTTAGGAAATTGAATAAGTGAATCCTAAGTTTTTCTTTCTCTCAGTAGTAGCCCTCAGCATATCAAGGTGGACCAAATCTTAGAGGTGACACTAATGAAACTTGAACTGGGTGCTGGAACTTAGTGGGGAGCATGATGATGAAAACAAAGCTGTGGCTGAAGCTTTGGACTGGCAGTCAACCTACCCCTGGGTGTTCTTTGAGCTTGGTTAATTGTATAGAATCTCCAGGCTCTGGGTTTCAGGAAGTGTCGCAATTTGATTTGCTTGCTCTGAGCTAGGTTCACTATTACATTTTAAGTTAGACTAAGAAAAGCACAAACACAATCAGATAAGAAATAGAAATAATGAACTTATATTCATTATATCTAGAGACCTTAGTGCAACCTTTTCTGTTTTACAAGTTGTTTATATTTGGATCTGCTGTTATCATAAGTTAAATTTTATGTCAATATTGTAAACATAACTTAGATTCAAATTAAGTAATGCTTCACTTTGTTTCAGAAGGAATTGGAGGTGAACACTTACATGAATTTATTCTAATGACACAAAATTATTAAACAACAAAAAGTGAAAAAAGATGAAAAGAGCAGTTGTTATTTTACATTGCAATCCTGATATGACTCAGTACTATTCATAATAGCCACTCTTGTACTGATTATAATAGAACCTCAAAATTGAGTTGTTCTACTTTCTAGAGATAAAACAAAGAGCCAAACTATTGAAATTTGCCAGGCTTCCCGCAGTGACCATCTGACCAGAGAGATGTATCCCTTTAACCAAGAAGTCTAGCATCTGTCATGATATTCACTTACCAACAGCACTGACAACAGCCTGAAACCAGTAATGAGAGAAAACTAATAATATCTAGAGACACCATCTGTTCAGCATTTTCTAGGGTGCACTTACTAGCTGTATCACCTTGGCCAAGAGGCTTAACCTCTCTGTTCCTCAGTTTCCTCGCACGTAAATTGTAGCTAATGACTAAAACTTCTTCATAGGATTGCTGTGACAATAAAATGGGTTAATATATGTAAACAGTTTAGTGCCTGGGACATAGTAAATAACATTTAAGTGTCTACTATAGTTATTACTGAATGCCAACAAATAGCTTCTGTAATTTACTTATGCTATCTAATTTAACTTTATCATCTTAACAACCTTCTTATAAGTACATTTTTGCATTTTTACAGATAAGGAATCTGAGGCTCAGAGAGATTAAATAATTGGCCTAAGATTTCACAGCTAGTAAGATGCAGATCTGGGATTTGAAGCTAGGTTTTTCTGACACTTAACCACCATGACTTGCTGTCAACAGACAACATCTCCAATTCTCTTGGGAACTGTTGTGCTCCTAGAGTGGGTATTGAACTTCAAGAATAATAACGAGGAGGACTATTTCCATCTCTCCACATTTCAACCAAGCATCTTCAGTCTGACACCCTTCCTTCCTCAACTTCAACTTTATTACATGCTACCACTTTCCAAGCACTTTGTGCTCCAAGCCACAAAATAGTCCTAATTGTTATTGCTTATTTTCTCATTTATTCCCACAAAAAGAATAAAACAAACAATATAATTTCTGCTTCATAAATTATTAAAGTGAAGTTCATAGAACTTAAGTTCAAGATTGTATACGTGGTAACAAAACAAAAAGTAGGTACTTATTCCACAAGTACTTACTTTGTATCTACCAGGTGCCAGGGTTACAGTGGTAGAAGATTCAATTCTTGCCCTCAAGGAGCTCACCAACCAGTGTAAGGTGAAAGAGGAAGCAATCACAGAACAGTTTGGTTAATGCTATGATAAAGATGTGCACAGAGTGCTATGGGGCACACTTAACAAAGTGACAAAGTGGTGGCAGGAAGAAAACAATGTGCTCAGGGAAGGCTTCTGGGGCAATGATACCAGAGCTGAACCTTCATAAAGGAGTAAACCAAGTGGATAACTGAAAAAAAGTCTTCAAAGCCCAAGAATGTCCATAACGAAAAGACTGGACACCTGAAGAAATGGGGTAGCTGGAAGAAGTTCACTAGGGCTGGAGTTGAGAGTAGAATAGTGTTGAATAATGACAGGGGTTTGACTATGAAGGGCCTTGTATGCCACACTAAGTAACTTGAATTTTATGATAGAGATGATAAGAATTTGTTGAACACATTAAGCAGCAAATGAATGAGGTAAGATTGGTGATAAGTATGACAGATCACTTAGGAGTGTAGGTAAATAACAGACCAAAGCAATGGTAGTGGCCCTGGAGAAGGAAACACCTAAACCTATTAAGGAGTAGAGTGGCCAGGATGTAGGAATTGGCAGTGGGTATGGTCAGCAGTGGAAAAGAATGAATCTAAGCTGACTCCCACATTTTGGCCACACAACTGGGTACTCAGTAATGATTTTGCTAAGATAGATAATATGAAAAGAGGAGCAGATTTTAAATGAAAAAGAGACACTTCGGTTGGAGACAGCTTGAGCTTAAGAAATTTATGAGACCTGTGGGTATGTCCCTTGAACTGGTTTGGAGTTAGGAAGAGGATAGGGTACTGGGAAAAGTACGATTTCTTAGCTGAAATCACAGGTGAAGGTGCAGTTACAGAAATAAAGTTAGCCAGGACTTAAATGCAGGTTGATTGAACTCCAGAGCCTATACTGTTTCTATGGCCCATATTGTCACTTTCCAAGGATAACATCTACTTATAATTGTTTTTGCTGTTTCTTTCATTTGCGATGCATTCTCTCTTCCATACTGTGTCCTGAGATCCTTGCTGCTGTTCAAATCTCGGTTCAAGTCTTACATCTTGTACAGGGCCTCTCAGACCATTACAGTCAGCATTCATTTTCATGCTCCTTTCTTCCACTGCCTGTTTTTACTCCTCTAATATAACACTTAGAATCTCAGAGACCTCAAAGGAGCCATTTAGCTGAAGCCTCATTATTGTATGAACCATCTCTTCAACAACCTCTATGAGTAATCTTGCAGCCTTTCCTTTAGCAATTCTCCAAGCAAGCAGTTCACACTTTCCAGAGGCAGCACATTCCAATTAAAGACAGCCTCAATTGCTGGAAAATTCTTACATTCTCCAGAGCTCTCCGATTTACCTTCCATTTACAGATACTGGATTTGCTTGGTGGAATCTAGTCCCTCTTTACACAACAGCTCTTTAGCTCTTTAAAGATAACTGGCTTGTGCCACTTTATCCCCCATTCCCAGGGCTAACCATCCTCAGTTCTTGGAGCTACTTTTCAGGACATGTTTAGTTAGTTACCTCCTTTTATTTTTATTTCAAGGTATTCCAGCTTGTCTACAGCCTTCTTAATATGTGATATCAGAGCTCACCCCAATAATACAGATATGATTTAACCACCACCAAATAGAGCAAAACTATGCCCTTCATTGTACTAAAAATTTTCAGTACTTTTGATATAACCTAAGATTTTATAGATATTCTCATGATCCTTATCTATTGACTTATATTGAATTCACAGTAATTTCTGGTTATAGTTGCTTTGAATCATAGTTATTTGTTAATGTGCCCCTGCCTTTTTTTGATTATTAGTTTTTAGATTTATCCAAAAACATATATATCTTTGTAATTACTTTGCTCAGCATAACACTTACATGTATTTGGAGCTTAATAAATGCTGAACCTTCAAATTGGCATTGTTTGGGGTGATTTTCTAAACTATATACTTTTAAAAAGTCACAGCAAAAACACTACCACCATTTTGTCTCTTTTATTGACTAATGAAACTTTTTTGCTTGCTTGAGTTTTTACCAAAAAAGGATTTATTGAAACAATGCTCTAATGAAAGAAGATGAATTTTAAATCTGAGTTACAGACACTGAGTGAAAAGAAGACTGAATTTTCTTTATGACAAAATGGAATTTATGCATATGCTTTTTCAGAAACATGTCTGAACTCAGCTTTGTTCTTGCTGAGTCCCTAAGAACTCTGTCTCTGCATTTTTCTATAATTAGTTTCTAAGTCAGCTGAGAATACACTCCTCCCATCTGTCTTCCTAGAAAGGCTCTTCTTAATACAATGTTGAGGATTAATGCAAAGTGACCCAGTTCTGGTTTTCCAAGAGTAAAAAGATTGGATGTTCAAGAGGGACATATGTGCCAAAATAATTTTGGGGAAAAAACAGTCAAGTAAAATAAATATATCTGACTAACACATGAGTATTTAAACATGAATTTAGCTCTTTGCATGCATCCAAATGATAGATGAAGAACATCACCTTGTGTCTATTTGCAGTCAAGAACCCTAAAATCTTGATGGCAGGAAAAATCACAATAGGCCTTCAAATCCAACATTTTAATAAATAACTCTCTTCCGAACATATTTAACCATGGTGAGAGCTGGCCTCTGAGAACTGGCAGCACTTAGGGCTGCATTAGATAAGTGTTCTTTTTGGTCTCTCCTGCTTCTAGATTGAGATTCCTACTTAGCCATTTTAGATTTAAGAGATCATTTTTAAGGCTGTATCCCAGCCTGGTGGTGCAGTAGGGAATCATTCCCATTTTTTCTGCTGTCACTCTTTATGTGTGGTTTTTCCCAGAAACAAATGATTTGTTATTCACAGTGAAGAGAGACTTTTTTCAGGCTAGTGTGATGAAGGCCTCCCTACATCACATCAAGGTGTCCAAGATGAACCTCTTTGTTATTTTTAGGGGTATAGGCCATTAGAGCCCAAGATGTGGCTTTGGGAGAGATGTGTACTAGAATATTGATAATCTCCAAGAGCAGACCAATTCTCCTCCAGTTACCATAAATAAATACACAATCTAAATTCAATAGCACATGTGCTATGTAATTCTTGCAGCATCTCGAAGCAGATTGCTTCTCATAAGCCCTTTCTCTGTAGAAATTCTGGAGTCTTCACTAAACAAACGGTAATTTCATTTACAGGTACAAAAGGCACGTTCATTAATGTTGCAAGGTTAGTTGACAATTGAATCAAGTCTTAATGTAGTTGGAAGGCTGTAGATTGAAACCATTTAATTCACTGAGACTTCTTGGCCCTTCTCAAACTTCTTTTCTAAAAAGTCCTTCATTAACAATAGCTTCTACTGGCATTCCAGGTTGTCTCCATGATGCATAAGTGATCATAGCTGAAGTTGTGCTGTTTCAAAGATTAGAGAGGAAATAAACATTTGTTGAACATCCCCTATTTTGCTGTAGAGTATATGAAGCTTACAGTAGGTTCTTCACATACGTGATCTCAATTCTCTACAGATCACTTTCCCTCTGAATGCATATAAACCCACACATTACTGAAAGGATTGTCACAAATGACTCTGCAAATCTTTAAGTACAAAAATTTTGAGCTAACTCTAATGTCTTTGTGTGGGCTTTAGTGCCACTGTTACTTTTAGTGGTCTTAGCATCATTTTAAAAAAATGAATTAAGTAGTATTTGTTTATGGCACCTCAATAGTAGCTGTCTCAAGACCCCTTGCTCATAGGACACTAGAAACCAATGGAGAAGTTGAGGAGAAATGTATTATTAATTAAAAGTAGAGATAAATAGCAGTGGAATTATGCACATGCTTCATGAAGTCATTTAGCACATATTAAGTATGTGTGTGTCTGGCACAGGGGGAACAATGGTTTAAAACAAATTTGGTTTCTACCCTTACGAAGTTTACAACAAAATGTGAAGGAATGATCATTAAAAAGAAAATAAAAGAGAGCTGATTTCCAATCCTAGCTTTGTCTCTCGCTACCTTGGGCAAGTTGTTTAGCTTCTCTGGGCCTTAACTTTGCTGTCTACAAAATGAATAAACTGGACTATACCAGGTCTCCATTGATTTGTAGTTCTGTAGATTTTGTTGCCTTATGAAAAAATATTTTGCCTGTCTTATATTAAGTACCTTCCAGTTCTATGACTCCTTGACTTCCTGAGGCCTATGCTGAAATATCTTTCTAGTGAGAAACAGTTATCAATTATAGTTCATGTTTATCTCCCTTTTGGGAATCTCTGTAAGAAAGTTTATGACTCTGGCAATTAGAATAGCTCATACCCAATCAGCTTCCATGGAAGTCCATTACTTTTTATTCAGCATTACATTTTAGCATTGTTATATATGACTCCAGTTGACTTTAATTAAATAACTATATCCCTTATCCAGCCAATTAAAAATAATTTTGAGTATAAAATGTTCGTGATTTAGAATACTACACGTACCTATTCTGTTACTGTATGTCCTTTTTATCTGACATCCTCCTTATTGTACATATAAATAATTGGATCTTGCCCAATCTTGTAATCTGATGAAGTTTAATACATTTTTTATGGGATTTCCTTAATAAGTGTTCTGTTTCCTTTGAGTTACTAAATAATTCAAATGTACATTTTGAATTCTGGAACAATTTTTTATATTTTTCACTTTCTTTCCCATTTCCTTCTGTTTGTTTTCAATTTCCTCTCTTAGTCTTCACAATTGTTGACAACAATGGTCTGTAGTTTAGCAACTTTGTTATGTGCTCCCCTCTGTACTCCAGGAGACATGTTTCCCAGTCACCCTGATTTATTCTGATTTTCTAAGCATGTTTTACCTACCATATATTAACAGCCATTTTCACAAGGTCTTCATTACTTCCTAATTCTGCAAATTCCATTTCCTTATTTATCTTGCCAAAGACTAAGTTGAGAAAGGAGTTCATTATCTCAGCTGTTTTAGAGTCATTATTAATTTCACTTCTTTCCTTATTTGTTAATGGCTCTACATATGCTCAAATATTTCTTTTCGCTGATAGTTGTAAAATACCTTCTTACTCCCTTTAATGTATTTGGCCGGCATTAGCTCATTATTCCTTTTTGGCTGTCCTTTCCATTCTATTCCTGGGAGTCCTGATAGATTTTTGTATCCTTTAGAGGCAGGGTGGGGGGCAGGGACAGATGAGGTTTGTGGGCCCCCTTACGAAAAAAAATGATAAATTTCGGTATAAATATGAATATTTATTACAGGACAAAGCTACAAAATACTATAAATATCACACAATCTGGAAAAATAATAATGCTTGTTTAGTTAATTATCAGAAAAACCTCTCTAACACTTTCTTTCCTGTATTTTTCTGGCTACAGAATCATTAATCATCTTTTCACACACTAATGATTTTGGAATATATAGAGCTGCCAGATTTAGCAAATAAAAATACAGATGTTCAGTCCAATTTGAATTTTAGATCAACAATGAATAATTTTTTAGTATATGTCCTACGCTATATTTGAAAATACTACACTAAAAATTTGTTATAGTGCAAGTTTTCTTATATGTGAAAGCTAAAAATATTGAACACATAGAAGCAGAGAGCAGGATGATGGTTACCAGACACTGGAGCGTGAGAGGAACAGGGAAATGTTGGTTAAAGGGTGCAATATTTCAGTTGGACAGTAGGAATAAATAGTAGGTATTTGAGTTGATGGATATGTTAGCTTGTTCAATTATTTTGCATTGTATATGTGTATCACAGCATCACTTTGTACTCTATAAATAGATATAATTATAACATATATCTAATAAAAATTAATGAATTAATTTAAAAAATGTATTTGCTGTTTATCCAAAATTCGAATTTAATCAGGTATGCTGTATTTTATCTGGCAACCCTAGTAATATTTATACAAAAGAATAGAAAAAATACTTTCATTTATCCTTTGGAATGGTCAGATAATTTTTAATTTGCTGGTATTTACAAGAGTTTCTGCAACCTCATAACTTGTTATTGGTTATATCATGCAAACCTTTAGGAATGTCAAATTTGGGGAAATCTCTATCAAGTTTCTTTCATGTATGAGCTATAACATTTGGAAGAATTTCTCCAAAGCTAGCTTCTAGCTTTGTTTATATTAAACATCATCTCTCCTCCCACAGCCACACCTTTCTGGTGCTGACACCATGAGACATATCCATATGGCAATGTGAAATTTGGCCCTGCTCCTAATCTTTCTGTGATTGTGGACCCCATTGAATCCACACCAAAAGTATTCCTAACTTATCTTCCTCTAATTTGATCCCAAAATGTGCATGGTTCTTTCAGTGCTGTCGACTGGAGAGGAAGAGGGAATAGAAAGAACCAGTGGTCTTGATTAACTGTGGTTAAAAGGTCTTAGGAGTGCAAATTTAACAAATCGTATGACTGTGAGAGTGTAGAGCTCAGGCCTTTTCTTTGGGTTTGAAAGGGGATTTGGGTAAGTGAGGTGTCCTAAAGCTTAAACTTCATTAGATTCAGGGTCTATCTGCCTCTGGCAGTAAGGAGTGTATGTGTGTGTGGCAGTGTATGTGTGTGTGGCAATAAGAAGAGTCTTATTCTCTTCTTTCTTCTTTCCAGTATAGGACATTCTCAGTTTTCATCTGCTCATTCTCTCCTTCCTTTTGGTCTCATCTCTCCCTCCCCTTTTCTTTCTCCCTCCTCTCCCTCTCATCTGCTTATTCTCTTCTTCCTTTCTCTCTTTCTCTCCCTCTTCACTTTCTCCCTCCCCTCCCCATCTGCCCCGTCTCTTGAATACTCTGCCCATGTCTCACTATGGACTCCTGCTCTTTCATGGAAAGAACCTGCTGGACCTCAATGACATTATCATTGAAATTTCTTCAGACTTTCTTCCTTCCCTTGGATTTTAATATATCCTCTCAATTATCCTAATGCACTAGACTCTTATTTCTCCAAGCTACACTTTCTTGAAACCTAAAAGTCTTCCAGGTCTGGGATCCATGTGACTATTTCTTACTATGCTCAATTTGGGCTGTTCCTTTTCAGGGATATTAAACATCCTTAAAAGTCTTAAATTTTCAGTGGTTTTCTTTTAGTTTGGAAGAATCAATTTCAATGAGGTCCTCCTGTGGTAGGCTTTCTATTTATCTTAGGTTTGACCCAAATTCATTCATATCTTTAGGACCTACTGCATAATGACTATTATCTCATTCCAAATCTTCTGGACTATGGAACTGGTATTTCTGTACACTGTGAGTTCTTTAATCTGAGTTTCTACATTAGGAATCAGTGTGAGAAGCCCCTCCTCTTGGATGTAACTGTCATTATAGGCCATCAGTTATACTTTAATTAAAATGGCAAAGGTGTTCTTTAAACTTGAGCTCTGAGGTGGTTTATGCAGCTGGTACTATTTTTTTAAAGGAAAGTAAAGAAAACTGACATTTTCATTCTTAGTATATCTATCCCAGATTACATTTTCAAGTCAACTCTCTGCTTAAAAGATAGATCTCATTGGCATACTTATTCTTGGCATATAACAATGATTATCACACACAATGTTTGAATACCACTTTAATATTTACCAGGAGTTGTAAGTCCTTTAGCTTTTTTGTTCATCAATAGCCCAATGAAGCTTACAGGGCAAGAATTATTGTTATTCCCAGTGTGTAGATGACACAATTAGGTTTAATGAAGTTAAGAGTCTGGCCTAAGAGCACAGAGACAGTAAATGGTATTCCAATGTCTCCTGAATCTGGATTCTACTCTTTCAATTATGCTCTACAATTTTCTACCTAGATTTTGTTGATGGAACTTATTCCTTGTAATATTCTGTGAACTTTATTCTACCAAGGTTAGGAAGGCCTTTGGGCAGTCCAAATCATTCACCTTGGATTTCAGATATACTCACCAGAGTGAGTGTAGAATGGGAACCAGAGTGGGTAGGTATGGATTCTATTTATATTCTGTCTCTTGGAGAAGATAATTTGCCTTTACAAGAATTCATTTCCTCATAACTAAAATAAACGACTAAATGATATTCAATTTCCTTCTAGCCCACACATATAGTATTCTTCTACTTGTCATCCTTGGTTGCACAGCCCGTGTGTATCTTATCTTTGAGAGTTTCACTCTATGCTACTTATTTGCATTAAATACTCTTACCTAATTTCTGCTTTCTATTTTTGAAGAAATGAAATTAGATCTGGTAGAAAGACCTCTAATCACCTTTATATAAAATCTTTTTATATGCCTGTGTGTCAAAAACTTTCAGAGCTACCCAGTTACACATGACAATATTCTTACAGTCCTGTGATAATCAATGGTTTCTAACATTTCTGACATCATTGCATCTTTATCATAGTATTTTCAATCAAATTTGCAAAATATTTAGAGAAACTGACACTTTTGGAGATATGTTTTATTTATTCAGATCATGAGTCACTGCAAGTCAGTTAAGACTCAAAAATGATTCCTCTATGAAAGAGCCTTTTGGGAACAAAATTATACAGCTGTCTGTAAGGTTAAAAAAGCTCACTAAAATAACTTTATATTCATGTTATGCAGAGTGCCTTAGTCACCAAAAATTAGACAACTGGATGTTATGAACTGAAATGGGTCTTCCCAAGTTTCATCTGTTGAAGCCGTAACTCTCAATACCTCAGACTATGGCTGTATTTGCTGTTAGGGACTTTAAAGAGTTAATTCAGTTAAAATAAGGGATTTTTTGTTTATTTGTTTTTGGAGTTCTTTAGGGTGGGCCTTAATCCAATTTGACTAGTGTTTCCTTTTTATTTATTTATTTATTTATTTATTTATTTATTATACTTTAGGTTTTAGGGTACATGTGCGCAATGTGCAGGTTACTTACATGTGTATACATGTGCCATGCTGGTGTGCTGCACCCACTAACTCGTCATCTAGCATTAGGTATATCTCCCAATGCTATCCCTCCCCGCTACCCCCACCCCACAACAGTTCCCAGAGTGTGATGTTCCCCTTCCTGTGTTCATGTGTTCTCATTGTTCAATTCCCACCTATGAGTGAGAAGATGCAGTGTTTGGTTTTTTGTTCTTGTGATAGTTTACTGAGAATGATGATTTCCAATTTCATCCATGTCCCTACAAAGGACATGAACTCATCATTTTTTATGGCTGCATAGTATTCCATGGTGTATATGTGCCACATTTTCTTAATCCAGTCTATCATTGTGGGACATTTGGGTTGGTTCCAAGTCTTTGCTATTGTGAATAATGCCCCAATAAACATACGTGTGCATGTGTCTTTATAGCAGCATGATTTATAGTCCTTTGGGTATATACCCAGTAATGGGATGGCTGGGTCAAATGGTATTTCTAGTTCTAGATCCCTGAGGAATCACCACACTGACTTCCACAATGGTTGAACTAGTTTACAGTCCCACCAACAGTGTAAAAGTGTTCCTATTTCTCCACATCCTCTCCAAGGAGATTAGGACATACAGAGAGATACCAGGCATAAACATGTGCAGAGAAAAGACCATATGAGGAGGAAGCAAGAGGGCACCATCTATAAGTCTCTGCAAACAGGCCTCAGAGGAAGCCAAACTGCCAACACCTCGATCCTGGACTTCCAGTCTCCAGGACATGTGAGAAAGTACCTTTCTGTTGCCTAAGTCATCTGGTCTGTATTATTTTATTATGGCATCCCTAGCAGGCTAATATTCTGGCCTTACTCTTTTTTTTTTTAATTTTGTAGAATTGGTGAAGACTTTTATTCATACCCAACTGGGTGAAAATAAACCTGCTATAATATAGCCATGCTGTGGAGTATGTGAAGAGTGTATTGCATGTCTCTAGACAGAACTGGATCTTCCTTTTCACATATCCACCCTCTACCATTTCATGCCCAGTGGGCTGTCCTTAACATTTCCCATCACCTAAACAGTGGATGATCTGAAATGACCTTTTATACTTACACACTGGAAGATGTCTTAGTCCATTTCTTCTGCTGTATGTAACAAAATATCACAGACTGGATAATTTACAAATAGCATAAATTTATTGCTCAAAGTTATGGAAGTTGAAGTTCAAGACCAATATGCCAGCAGTTAAATATCTGGTGAGGGTTGCTTTCTACTTCTAAGATGGTGCTTTGAACACGGCCTCCTCTTGAGGGAGTGGACATGATGTCCTTAAATGGTAGAAGGGCACAGGGAAAAGAAGAACAAAAGGGCCTCGCTAGTTCCCTCTGGCCCTTTTATAAGGCATCCCACTCTTGAGGGCAGAGCCCTCATGGCCTAAACACCTCCTAAAGAACTCACCTCTTAATACTGCATTGGGGATTACCTTTCAGCAAGAATTTTGGAGGGGACACAAATATTAAAACCATAGCAAAAGATTATGCTTTAGTTATTTTTTAAATTTTCATTCATCAAATATTTATTTAGTGCTACTATGCACTATGTGCTGGAGATACATCACAGAATAAATTAAATGAAAGTCTCTCCATGTTTGGAGCACTCATTGTAAAGATGGAAGAAAACCAAAAATATGAATAAGTACAATATCTTAGTACTTAAGACAGTGATAACTACATGGAAAAATAAGGCTAATGAGGCCTAAGGAGGCTGGAAGTTGCATGAACAAGATTGGCTGTGTGTGGCATCAAAATCTCCTATTTTGTAAAACAGCAGGAGGGATCAATGAGCACCGAGGCAGAAATGTGGAGTAACAAGGGGCAGAGGATGACTGAGGGCCCATTGCAAGGCTGGCTCTAAAGATGAGCCTGATTAAGTATTTTATAGGACAAATTGGAAGTAGTCTTCAAAGATGATCCCTGTTTTCCCAGGAAAGAGGGCCAGAGGCCAGGGCTTGCACTAAATGAGCTGGACTTTCTTGTGGTGATGATTCCTTAGACTTGGGCTCCATTAGCCTAGTTGTTTACGTGGATAGAGACAGAGTCATCAAGACCCTCTAGCAGCCATAAAAGGGTTGCCAAAAACCTACCTGAGCATATCAGTCCCTTCTTAACTCCTTTTAAGTCAGCCCTTCATCAATAGCTATCCTTTGTTTTGTAAATATGCAACTGATGTTTTCCAATAATTTGCCACAATTTTAGCTCAGTGTTTCATCATTTATTTTTGGCAGTAGATATCTCTAAGTTATGAGATTATGAGTGATTTTTTTCTTCTTTTTACTTATTGGACTTCTACATTTTCTACCATAAACAGGAAAAAGTTTTGATATATAAAAGTATAGCAGCAGATATTAAAATGTCATTAAAGATAACAACTCTATCACCATAACTCACGATTCAAATTTCTCCCATTTTTCATTCAGTCCTTGTCAAAATGCATACATATTGAAAAATGTTTCAGAGAGTAGAGAAACAGCAAGAGCTAACACTTTTGAGGGCCTATCATGAACAAGGTATGTGTGAAGCATAGATAACACAATTTAATCCTTATAACAACTTTATAAGTTCCCTGTTGGACAGATGAAGAAACTGAGGCTCAGAAAGGTTGAATAACTTACCTAAGATCACCCAGCCAGTAAATGTTAGAACTGAGACTGGAAGCCAATAGTCCACGTCCTCTGTGATACGAATCCTGGCATGGAAGGAACTTGGTATGGTAAGGACAACTTTGGAACTGACAGTCTGGCCCCAGAATTAATTAATATTAGTTAGCTAATATTAAGACCCTTGAGCAAAAGGGATAAAAATAGTTCCTACGCTGGCAGAAAGCTTTTTAGGGAGTTGGAGCAGGGTTGACACATGTGCATGAAAGCTTGAGTTTGCCCCTGGGAAGATACTTGCAATTTCATAATTGATTGATGCCACCCAAATGGCTTCCAAACTAGCCTGGGGGAAATTCACCATGCTTCTTACAGAGCCTTAGAAATTCTATCTTAACAAATACTTGTAATTACATGTTCTATGCCTATCTTCCCTACCACATTTTCTACTATGAATACTTTTGTGTTCCTGGTTTTCTAGACAGTGTTTTCCATATAATATACAATTAATTGAAAATTTATTGAATGAAGGAATTAAATTAATGGAGAGACCTGTAAGAAAATGAAAGAAGTAAGGCCCAGAATAAAAGCCTTTGGGGAAGCCCTCTCTCACCTCCATGAGGACATCATTGGGGGCCACCAAAATGGTAAAATTGGTGGTGGTGGATCTGGAAACAAGCATTGGCTAAGCATGGTTGGACCAGGTGAGTATGTAAGGTGGTGATTGTGGTTGCCATTGATGTAGACACAGGCATCACACACTCTCATAGGCAGTCTGGCCTTGGAGCACAGAGCAGCACATGTAAGGATAAAATAAAAACTTTAATTTGGGTGCTGTTGTGGGAGGAGAGAAAAACCGGAATATGGGACATCTCATTAGTTCTTGCAGGTGGGAATGCAAAGGCTGCTGTTTAACTTTGTATTAGTATTCACATCTTTATTTCCTTCCACAGGCTACTGTGGTCTTAGGAATTAAATGTAACTCACTGTTTTTACAGTTTTAATCTATATGTAGTTAAAAATTTGCCTTTTGCTTCATTTACGTTTCAGATTAGTATTTAATAGTATATTTGTTTACAACATTTTTTCTTCATACCCAAAATTGCATATTGACCTATGCCTTATGTATATTTTTTACCATTGGGAATTAAAGAACTTTATATCTAAAAGTGACTTTTTTTTTTTTTTTTTTTTTTTTTTTTTGAGATGGAGTCTCGCTCTGTCGCCCAGGCTGGAGTGCACTGGCGCGATCTCGGCTCACTGCAAGCTCTGCCTCCCGGGTTCACGCCATTCTCCTGCCTCAGCCTCCTGAGTAGCTGGGATACAGGCGCCCGCCACCATGCCCAGCTAATTTTTTTGTATTTTTAGTAGAGACAGGGTTTCACTATGTTGGCCAGGATGGTCTCGATCTCATGACCTCGTGATCTGCCCGCCTCAGCCTCCCAGATTGCTGGGATTACAGGCGTGAGCCACCGTGCCCGGCCTAAAAGTGACTTTTTACAGTAATATGATCCAGCTCTCATTTTGCAGATGTAGAAACTTAAATATAGAGAATTTAATGCACTCATAGCACAAATTTGCATCAAGGCAAGAAGTAGAACCAATGACTCTGTCTCTTAATCCAGTGCTCTTTCTACTCTAATCCTCTGCTGCCAAGACTGCTGGAGAAATGCGCACAAGAATGTTAATTTGTGCCATGCACAACCCTGATCTCCAACTTTATTTATACCCTCAATTTTCTTAGAAGGAGAAACCAAATACACAAAATTATGCCTATTAATTTTTCATCTTCAACTACTAATACCGTACCTCACAATGTGCAAGGAAAGAGGGTGGGATGTTATTGAACTAAACCTCTTTTGTCAATATGATATTATTACTGTGTGTGTTTTACAAGGTCAAAGGAATTCAGAAAGAAAGAAAATATTTTTCCTGTTGATACATTGAAATGGGACATTGGTTTATAAATGATAACTATTATTTGTATAGATTAAGGAAATTATTGTTATCTACTTTAACAACTTAGATAAGCCCAAAACTATATTTGACATAAATTTCATTAAACAACAATTTATTACTTTCTAATTTTGCATATATTTTCTTTTGTTTACATATGTAGTCTAAATGCCTAAAATATCAACTGGTATGTAATAAACATTCCATAAATGCTTGTGGGATATTTGTTAAACAGTTTATAGAAAGTGGGAATCATTAATTGACTGCCTCATGGTCTAATGAAGAATCTCTACCATACAACATTGCTTGTTGAAGCTGCTTGTCAACTTTGCTTTTCGTTATGATGTTTAAAATCTAAGTTTTTGAATTATCACTTCAAGGATTTTTGTCTCTAAAAATCCCATTTGGAACAGTAAAGAATGGGGTATAAGCATGATGTTTCTTATCACGTAGATTCTCATTTGCACTGATACTACATAGTGTCAGTATATAAAGTGTTCAGTGTTTGGACTCCATGCAGCTCTGTGTAAGTTTAAGTAAACATGAGAAAGACTTGCTATTTAAATAGTTGAGAAACTACATTTAGAATTAACTTTATCTCCAAACACTTGGTTTCGCAAACCTAGGCATGAAACACTGGCACTGGGGAAAAGAGAAATAGAGAGTAATTTATTTCCTTAACTAGATTTCATTAAACGTGATGTTTACTTGCCTTTTTCATTTGTGATGGACTGACTTTTTAGTTCTCGTTAATGGACTCATTTAGATTTATACCCCTATAGACCTTTAGCTGCATTTTTTTTTATCTTGAATTTGTGGTGAAATATTCTCTTTTTGTAAAGATAAAATGACCAAAAATGTGTTTTATGAAAGGAGATGTGAGATCAACATTTAAATAAGAGGTTAAAAAAGATGGACTCAAAGAAAATTCACATACACATGAATAAATTATATATACATTGCATTGGTCTGGTCTACCATCATCTAAAACCATGCTTGTCATCACATGCTTATCTTACATTGTTGTCATGTTTTATTATTTCTAAGTACTTTCATACCGTATCTTATTTGGCCTTTATACTAACTCTGAGAAATCTAAGATGGGTATTGTTATCTCCAATAAAAAAATTAATTGATGAGGAAACAGCCTCATGTGGTATGATTAGGACTTACGGGTAATTGCATCAGGACCAAACCCAAGTTCTATGATTTCTTCTCTGAAGCTCTGTTCACAACATCCAACCTGTCTGAGTGATGGTTATCCTTTCAAAGATGGGTAGACGTCTCTTGGCTCCTTTCTCTAAAGCATAAGTGGATGTTTCTTACATGAGATAAATTAGGCTTTGCAGCGTGATTTACATTAGGGAAGGACAAGTGTCTGTTTCTGCTCTTTCATTTCTCCTCATTGGAATTCAGTCTTAGAAGAGGAATAAGTCTTTTTCATGAGTAGCAACAGAGAAAAAATCTCATTGGTATGCATGTGTACAGTCCAAATTAGACAAAGAAGCAGAAACCTTGGTCTCAGACTACATGAAAATATGTATAAGAGAATATAACATTTTTCAGCCTAAATATGAAAATAGTAATCAAGGGATAATTATTACTATTGGGAATATCATGAGATGTCACTTCAAGCCAGAGACATCAAAGATACAGTCATACTGGTTGAGAAAACGAGAACACTGTCATCACAAGCATTATCTCTTGTAGGCCTCTGAGATTCCTTCCTTCCCTCACTCCACATGCACCCACCACACACAGACAATACCATGCACACTAGTAGCATGTGTTGCCTGAGGGGATACCTACTGATTTGATGGGAAATGAGGCAGACACTGTAGGAGCTATGTACCTACATTCCAAATAAACATTTGCTGAAGATGACTTGATTGGAATTCATGTAATTTTTTGCCAGGTATGAGAGTAATAATGCCTGACAAGAGGAAACCTGTCAATTGATTTCACGGAGATGCCCCTTAGGGTTCCCTAGGCCCTGACATTACAAAAACAGCAAACTATACAAGTGGCTCACAAGGTCATCACCATGACCACTTACAACTTGTGTTCTCTCTGCTAGTCACAAGCCTTGAGCCACCAATGGGATATACAACGTGTTGTGTTTCCAGAGGTAATAATGGATTTTGATTGATCCTCCATCACTCTTTATCCTTGTGATGAAGAGCATGGCTTCATACAACGTCTGACTAGACCAAGAACAGCATGGAGTTAACTACATTATGCTATGTTATATTTTTTTTATATTTTCACTTTTTATGCTTGTTTTAGTTTGAGCTTTTTGGCTACTTTGTTTTGTTTTGTTTGGTTTTGTTTTTGAGATGGAGTCTCGCTCTGTCGCCCAGGCTGGAGTGCAGTGGCACGATCTTGGCTCACTGCAACCTCCAACTCCTGGTTTCAAGCGATTCTTTTGCCTCAGCTTCCCAGGTAACTGGGACTACAGGTGCCCACCACCACACCTGGCTAATTTTTTGTATTTTTACTAGAGATGGATTTTCACTGTGTTAGCCAGGATGATCTTGATCTCCTGACCTCCTGATCTGTCTGGACTCGGCCTCCCAAAATGCTGGGATTACAGGCACTTTTTGGTTACTTTTTTACATTCTCAGTCTACTTGGAAGGCAGAAGAGTTTCCCTATGAAGCTTCTATAATTACATTTCCTCCACCATAATGAGTTCAAACTGACCACCTATCTTTCAATCCCAAATCAAATTCCTAGGAGGGAGAATGCCATTTGTTCAGCATGAGCCGAGTCTCCACATCGGGTCCCGTCAGTAGGAATGGAACAGAATTATGTGTGGATAATTGCAGTTGAGGACACTTCATGACAGCCAGCAGGCAACTTCCAGGGAAGGCAGCCACTATGCTACTCTGAAACAATCACCCAAGGGTGGGCCTCCAAGACTGTTGTTGAAACAATAATGACATAAACTCACATTTAGATGGCACTTTAAAGGTTATGGTATACTTTTGTATACCTTTTTGTGTTTGTTTCATAATAATGGTGAAAGAGAGGATTTTGGAGGAGAGGAAGACCACATAAAATATATTCATAAATGTCAGCCAGACGTGGTGGATTACTCCTGTAATCCCAGCACTTTGGGAGGCCTAGGGGGGCGAATCATGAGGCCAAGAGATTGAGACCATCCTGGCCAACATGGTGAAACCTTGTCTCTACTAAAAATACAAAAATTACCATACAGGCATAGTGATGCATGCCTGTAGTCCCAGTTACTCGGGAGGCCGAGGCAGGAGAATCACCTGAACACGGGAGGTAGAGGTTGCAGTGAGCCAAGATCACGCCACTTCACTCCAGCCTGGTGACAGAGCAAGATTTCATCTCAAAAAAAAAAAAAAGAAAAAAGAAAGAAAAAATCTATCTATGTATCTCTCTCTCTCTCTACCATCTATCCATAAATATCTCAAAATGCTGACACACATATTTAAAAAACCTCTACCTACAGAGTTTATACTATGACTTAGTGAATTATTATGGTCTGTGTGTGTGTTGTGTGTGCCTGCGTATGTGTGTGTGGGGGGGGTGAAACAATGAAACAAAGAAATAACAAACAAAAACAGTAGAATAAAGCAATATAAACAATATTTTGAGAGAAAGGGACAGTACACTGCAAAAAAAGAGTGAAAGCAGGGGGAGGAGCCAAGATGGCTGAATAGGAACAGCTCCCAGCGTGAGCGACGCAGAAGATGGGTGATTTCTGCATTTCCATCTGAGGTACCGTGTTCATCTCACTAGGGAGTGCCAGACAGTGGGCGCAGGTCAGTGGGTGAGTGCACCGTGCGCCAGCCGAAGCAGGGGAGAGGCATTGCCTCACTCAGGAAGCGCAACGGCACCTGGAAAATCGGGCCCCTCCCACCCGAATACAGTGCTTTTCCAACGGGCTTAGGAAACGGTGCCCCAGGAGATTATAGCCCGCACCTGGCTCAGAGGGTCCTATGCCCACGGAGTCTCACTGATTGCTAGCACAGCAGTCTGAGATCAAACAGCAAGGCGGCAGCGAGGCTGGGGGAGGGGCGCCTGCCATTGCCCAGGGTGGCTTACTTAAACAAAGCAGCCAGGAAGCTTGAACTGGGTGGAGCCCACCACAGCTCAAGGAGGCCTGCCTGCCTCTGTAGGCTCCACCTCTGAGGGCAGGGCACAGACAAACAAAAAGACAGCAGTAACCTCTGCAGACTTAAATGTCCCTGTCTGACAGCTTTGAGGAGAGCAGTGGTTCTCCCAGCATGCAGCTGGAGATCTGAGAACAGGCCAGACTGCCTCCTCAAGTGGGTCCCTGACCCCTGACCCCCGAGCAGCCTAACTGGGAGACACCCCCCAGCAGGGGCAGACTGACACCTCACACGGCCTGCCAGGTACTCCAACAGACCTGCAGCTGAGGGTCCTGTCTGTTAGAAGGAAAACTAACAGAAAGGACATCCACACCAAAAACCCACCTGTACATCACCATCATCAAAGACCAAAAGTAGATAAAACCACAAAGATGGGGAGAAAACAGAGCAGAAAAACTGGAAACTCTAAAAAGCAGAGTGCCTCTCCTCCTCCAAAGGAATGCAGTTCCTCACCAGCAACGGAACAAAGCTGGACGGAGAATGACTTTGACAAGCGGAGAGAAGAAGGCTTCAGATGATCAAATTACTCCGAGCTACGGGAGGATATTCAAACCAAAGGCAAAGAAGTTGAAAACTTTGAAAAAAATTTAGAAGAATGTATAACTAGAATAACCAATACAGAGAAGTGCTTAAAGGAGCTGATGGAGCTGAAAACCAAGGCTCGAGAACTACGTGAAGAATGCAGAAGCCTCAGGAGCCGATGCGATCAAATGGAAGAAAGGGTATCAGCCATGGAAGATGAAATGAATGAAATGAAGTGAGAAGGGAGGTTTAGAGAAAAAAGAATAAAAAGAAACGAGCAAAGCCTCCAAGAAATGTGGGACTATGTGAAAAGACCAAATCTACGTCTGATTGGTGTACCTGAAAGTGACGGGGAGAATGGAACCAAGTTGGAAAACACTCTGCAGGATATTATCCAGGAGAACTTCCCCAATCTAGCAAGGCAGGCCAACATTCAGATTCAGGAAATACAGAGAACGTCACAAAGATACTCCTCGAGAAGAGCAACTCCAAGACACATAATTGTCAGATTCACCAAAGTTGAAATGAAGGAAAAAATGTTAAGGGCAGCCAGAGAGAAAGGTCGGGTTACCCTCAAAGGGAGGCCCATCAGACTAACAGCGGATCTCTCGGCAGAAACTCTACAAGCCAGAAGAGAGCGGGGGCCAATATTCAACATTCTTAAAGAAAAGAATTTTCAACCCAGAATTTCATATCCAGCCAAACTAAGCTTCATAAGTCAAGGAGAAATAAAATCCTTTACAGACAAGCTAATGCTGAGAGATTTTGTCACCACCAGGCCTGCCCTAAAAGAGCTCCTGAAGGAAGCGCTAAACATGGAAAGGCACAACCGGTACCAGGCACTGCAAAATCATGCCAAAATGTAAAGACCATCGAGACTAGGAAGAGACTGCATCAACTAATGAGCAAAATAACCAGCTAACATCATAATGACAGAATCAAATTCACACATAACAATATTAACTTTAAATGTAAATGGACTAAATGCTCCAATTAAAAGACAAAAGACACAGACTGGCAAATTGGATAAAGGCTCAAGACCCATCAGTGTGCTGTATTCAGGAAACCCATCTCATGTGCAGAGACACACATAGGCTCAAAATAAAAGGATGGAGGAAGATCTGCCAAGCAAATGGAAAACAAAAAAAGGCAGGGGTTGCAATCCTAGTCTCTGATAAAACAGACTTTAAACCAACAAAGATCAAAAGAGACAAAGAAGGTCATTACATAATGGTAAAGGGATTAATTCAACAAGAAGAGCTAACTATCCTAAATATATATGCACCCAATACAGGAGCACCCAGATTCATAAAGCAAGTCCTGAGTGACCTACAAAGAGACTTAGACTCCCACACATTAATAATGGGAGACTTTAACACCCCACTGTCAACATTAAACAGATCAACGAGACAGAAAGTCAACAAGGATACCCAGGAATTGAACTCAGCTCTGCACCAAGCAGACCTAATAGACATCTACAGAACTCTTCACCCCAAATCAACAGAATATACATTTTTTTCAGCACCACATCACACCTATTCCAAAATTGACTACATACTTGGAAGTAAAGCTCTCCTCAGTAAATGTAAAAGAACAGAAATTATAACAAACTATCTCTCAGATCACAGTGCAATCAAGCTAGAACTCAGGATTAAGAATCTCACTCAAAACCACTCAACTACATGGAAACTGAACAACCTGCTCCTGAGTGACTACTGGGTACATAACGAAATGAAAGCAGAAATAAAGATGTTCTTTGAAACCAACGAGAACAAAGACAACATACCAGAATCTCTGGGATGCATTCAAAGCAGTGTGTAGAGGGAAATTTATAGCACTAAATGCCCATAAGAGAAAGCAGGAAAGATCCAAAATTGACACCCTAACATCACAATTAAATGAACTAGAAAAGCAAGAGCAAACACATTCAAAAGCTAGCAGAAGGCAAGAAATAAAACTAAAATCAGAGCAGAACTGAAGGAAATAGAGACACAAAAAACCCTTCAAAAAATTAATGAATCCAGGAGCTGGTTTTTTGAAAGGATCAACAAAATTGATAGACCACTAGCAAGATTAATCAAGAAAAAAGAGAGAAGAATCCAATAGATGCAATAAAAAATGATAAAGGGGATATCACCACCGATCCCACAGAAATACAAACTACCATCAGAGAATACTACAAACACCTCTACGCAAATAAACTAGAAAATCTAGAAGAAATGGATAAATTCCTCAACACATACACCCTCCCAAGAATAAACCAGGAAGAAGTTGAATCTCTGAATAGACCAATAACAGGATCTGAAATTGTGGCAATAATCAATAGCTTACCAACCAAAAAGAGTCCAGGACCAGATGGATTCACAGCCGAATTCTACCAGAGGTACAAGGAGGAACTGGTACCATTCCTTCTGAAACTATTCCAATCAATAGAAAATGAGAGAATCCTCTCTAATTCATTTTATGATGCCAGCATCATCCTGATACCAAAGCTGGGCAGAGACACAACCAAAAAAGAGAAGTTTAGACCCATATCCTTGATGAACATTGATGCAAAAATCCTCAATAAAATACTGGCAAAACGAATCCAGCAGCACATCAAAAAGCTTATCCACCATGATCAAGTGGGCTTCATCCCTGGGATGCAAGGCTGGTTCAATATACGCAAATCAATAAATGTAATCCAGCATATAAACAGAACCAAAGACAAAAACCACATGATTATCTCAATAGATGCAGAAAAGGCCTTTGACAAAATTCAACAACTCTTCATGCTAAAAACTCTCAATAAATTAGGTATTGATGGGACGTATCTCAAAATAATAAGAGCTATCTATGACAAACCCACAGCCAATATCATACTGAATGGGCAAAAACTGGAAGCATTCCCTTTGAAAACTGGCACAAGACAGTGATGCCCTCTCTCACCACTTCTATTCAACATAGTGTTGGAAGTTCTGGCCAGGGCAATTAGGCAGGAGAAGGAAATAAAGGGTATTCAATTAGGAAAAGAGGAAGTCAAATTGTCCCTGTTTGCAGATGACATGATAGTATATCTAGAAAACCCCATTGTCTCAGCCCAAAATCTCAAGCTGATAAGCAACTTCAGCAAAGTCTCAGGATACAAAATCAATGTGTAAAAATCACAAGCATTCTTATACACCAATAACAGACAAACAGAGAGCCAAATCATGAGTGAACTCCCATTCACAATTGCTTCAAAGAGAATAAAATACCTAGGAATCCAACTTACAAGGGATGTGAAGGACCTCTTCAAGGAGAACTACAAACCACTGCTCAAGGAAATAAAAGAGGATACAAACAAATGGAAGAACATTCCATGCTCATGGGTAGGAAGAATCAATATCGTGAAAATGGCCATACTGCCCAAGGTAATTTACAGATTCAATGCCATCCCCATCAAGCTACCAATGACTTTCTTCACAGAACTGGAAAAAACTACTTTAAAGTTCATATGGAACCAAAAAAGAGCCCGCATCACCAAGTCAATCCTAAGCCAAAAGAACAAAGCTGGAGGCATCACACTACCTGACTTCAAACTATAGTACAAGGCTAGAGTAACCAAAACAGCATGGTACTGGTACCAAAACAGAGATATAGATCAATGGAACAGAACAGAGCCCTCAGAAATAACGCCACATATCTACAACTATCTGATCTTTGACAAACCTGAGAAAAGAAATGGGGAAAGGATTCCCTATTTAATAAATGGTGCTGGGAAAACTGGCTAGCCATATGGAGAAAGCTGAAACTGGATCCCTTCCTTACACCTTATACAAAAATTAATTCAAGATGGATTAAAGACTTAAACATTAGACCTAAAACTATAAAAACCCTAGAAGAAAACCTAGGCATTACCATTCAGGACATAGGCATGGGCAAGGACTTCATGTCTAAAACACCAAAAGCAATGGCAACAAAAGCCAAAATTGACAAATGAGATCTCATTAAACTCAAGAGCTTCTGCACAGCAAAAGAAACTACCATCAGAGTGAACAGGCAACCTACACAATGGGAGAAAATTTTTGCAACCTACTCATCTGACAAAGGGCTAATATCCAGAATCTACAATGAACTCAAACAAATTTACAAGAAAAAAACAAACAACCCCAACAAAAAGTGGGCGAAGGACATTAACAGACACTTCTCAAAAGAAGACATTTATGCAGCCAAAAAACACATGAAAAAATGCTCACCATCACTGGCCATCAGAGAAATGCAAATCAAAACCACAATGAGATACCATCTCACACCAGTTAGAATGGCAATCATTAAAAAGTCAGGAAACAACAGGTGCTGGAAAGGATGTGGAGAAATAGGAACACTTTTACACTGTTGGTGGGACTGTAAACTAGTTCAATCCTTGTGGAAGTCAGTGTGGCGATTCCTCAGGGATCTAGAACTAGAAATTCCATTTGACCCAGCCATCCCATTACTGGGTATATACCCAAAGGACTATAAATCATGCTGCTATAAAGACACATGCACACGTATGTTTATTGCGGCATTATTCACAATAGCAAAGACTTGGAACCAACCCAAATGTCCCACAATGATAGACTGGATTAAGAAAATGTGGCACATATACACCATGGAATACTATGCAGCCATAAAAAATGATGAGTTCATGTCCTTTGTAGGGACATGGATGAAATTGGAAATCATCATTCTCAGTAAACTATCACAAGAACAAAAAACCAAACACTGCATATTCTCACTCATAGGTGGGAATTGAACAATGAGAACACATGAACACAGGAACGGGAACATCACACTCTGGGGACTGTTGTGGGGTGGGGGTAGGGGGGAGGGATAGCATTGGGAGATATACCTAATGCTAGATGACGAGTTAGTGGGTGCAGTGCACCAGCATGGCACATGTATACATATGTAACTAACCTGCACATTGTGCACATGTACCATAAAACCTAAAGTATAATAATAATAAAAAAAATTAAAAAAAAGAGTGAAAGCAACTGTAAATGTAGTTACGGAACTTAAAAGTTGTAAAGATTTGTATATAAACAATTTGTATGTAAACAGTGGTAAGAATTTGGAAAGTGACAAGACGTTTTCTTTCACATGCCAAATATACTTGAACTCTGAAGCTACCCAAGAAAGGGATCCTACTAGGTGCATGACTCAGGAATTCTACTGCATGAAAAGAGCCAAGCTAATGATGGGAGAGTGAGGAAGAAAAATGCAGATGTAAGCTCAAAACTAAAAAGCAAGGCCAGGAAGGGCTGGGAAGAAAACACTGGAAGATCAGAGATGAGGGAACTGGAAGCCAGCAGGTGTCACTGATCAAGACAGAAGCTGAGCTAAAAAGCTGGGGAAAAGCTGGGCAGGCATTTCTGGGCTCAGAGCCCAGGAAACACTGTCTTAGTTGGTAGATCAGTTGTCTAACAGGGAGGAAATTCTCATTTGAAGCTTGAAATGGGCTTGAAGTTCAAAAAGGCAAAGCATCCACCCTTTTTCAAAACAAAGACATGAAATAAAATTCAGCCCAAGCTGGAGGCTGAAGTAGAAAATCCCAAAGTCAGGCTCTAAAGGAAAGATTCATGGATAGGAAGAGGGAGTAACTTTAGAGAGTTCCTGACAGGGCATACCACTGCTTAACCCTGTGTGGAATGGCTTGAATCTCAGAGGAATCTGTATTTGAAATGTGTGTCTAATTTTCAGTTCCTCCTCTGAGGCTTACACCCAAGCAGTTGAATATTCCATGGACTGCACTGAGGTGGTCACAATGGCAGCCCTGTAGCCGCACTGTCCCATGCCACTAGTCATATGTGCTTACTTAAATCCAATTTTAAATGAATTAAAGTCCAGCTTCTCAGTCACTGTACTCACATTTCAAGGGTCAATAGCCACATGAAAACAACAATTGGACAGCACATATATGGAGCATTTGTATCACCACAGAAAATCCTATTGGATAGCACTGCTCTAGAGAAAAAATGATCAAGGGAGACCCTGTATTTAAGGTTGTCATCTGGGAGGGGAAGACACCTCCTTCTAATTCCTGGGAGAAATCTCAAAATAAAGGAATCTGCAGAAAAGAAGATCCGTTGTGGGGTGGGGGGAGGGGGGAGGGATAGCATTGGGAGATATACCTAATGCTAGATGACGAGTTGGTGGGTGCAGCGCACCAGCATGGCACATGTATACATATGTAACTTACCTGCACGTTGCGCACATGTACCATAGAGCCTAAAGTATAATAATAATAATAGTAATAATAATAAAAAATAAAAAATAAAATAAAAAAAATAATAAATAAATAAAAAAAAAGAAACCAAAAAAAATAAAAAATAAAAAATAAAAATAATGAAAAAAAAAAAAAAAAAAGAAGATCCCTGTATTTTAGAGTTGCCACATTTTGTCACAACAACCTGACCCCCTCAGGTTCCCTCTGTCTTCTTTCCTCCCCTTTCCCTTTTTAATATTTTCTGTCACAGAAAGCAATAGGGCAGGCAAAATAAACAGAATAAGAATCTGCTTAGTCACATCAGCAGGACTTCTTTGAGGACAGATACAGCATCCTTTTTAGTCTCCATTGTTTGCTGTAGGCTCAACACCCTGTATGTGCAGATCTGTTTCATGGCCCCTTGGGGATCACTGACATAACTTTAAAAATCCTAGGATTCTCCCAATATGTATTCCTGGCAACCATAAATAAGTTTTATACAGTTACATGCTCCAGTTCACTATCCTGGTTGTAATTATTTAATCAACAGGGTAAGTCATCGCTTCTGATCAAGAGGATTGGTGAGTGGGGGCTTGGGGGGTGCAGCAGCCTCCAGGACGGAGAATACCCGCATACACAAAATACAATCTATTCTGTGGCTAGGGAAACAGGCATGAGAATAATTATCAGCAAAAAAAAAAATAATAATATTTTCACTGACAGTTGAGGGCAGTTAGTTTCCCAGGGAGAAGCACTGGTGGCAAAGGGCTTTACACAGGGAGGCCTTTGTCATTTTATGGATGCTCATCTGTCAACTGTCAGCGTGTTTCAAAGGGACTCTGGCTATAATGTTTTCCTCTGCACCTTTCCCATCATGGTGGCCCAAATTTCCCTGACTAACCATTCGTCTTCCTATTTGCCTAGTCTGGTCTCTTACAATGAGTGGAGATGTAGTGGTGATTCTGCAGCTGCAAAGAGTGAGGAAGAGGGGCGGGTGGCCTGAAAGGGAAGGCTGGAAGGAGGGGGAGGCTCAAAGAATGAGCTTAGCATCTCTATGGAAGCACTTCTGCCCAGGGAGGAGTTTTTTTGTCTATACCGTTGTTCCTCAGGAAAAAAGGGTTGAGCCAAGTGTGAGGTTGGCAGGACAGAAGCCGGGGACCCAACAAGGCATGGCAAATCCTAACACCCCCACACCGACCCTAGCATTCTGAGGCCCCACCCACGTGACAATATCATTCTCTTGAGTTCCAGGAGGAAATTAAATGCAATTGTCTGAGGCATGATAGTACATGAAATTGGCTGTGATGATTGTGAATCATACATCACAGTTCTATTTGTTCTATCGCATTGTAAATATCATAAATATTTTTGGCAAGTTGGAGACCAGTGCTAAACCATGAACATCAGTAGGTTGAAATTCTGAATCTTCCACATGCTGCACGTATCTTTATCAACAAATCCCTTCAGCTTTCTAAGATTTTATTTCCTCCACTGCAAAATAGGAATGATAAAAACATCTGCCTTACAGTTGTTTGAGGATTAAATGAAATAATGAAATGAGAGAGACTCCTGAACATCTAACTTGGTCTTGACTGTGCTCCTTTGCTGGCTGTCCACTTCCTCATTCTTGCTCAGTATCATTTCTCTTGGATTTGACTTTTCCAAATTCTTCTTCCCCCCTGCCCTCAGTTCCAACCTCACTGTGCGTGGCAGGCTGGGCTCCCAGACAGCCTCTCATAGACCCAGCTCTGCAGCCCCAGCAAGCCTGGATCCAAGAGCATGAAGTAAATAATCAAAAAGGCCATACATTGTTCACATTACTTCATGATTTCTCTTGTGAATTTTTTGCTTACGTCCTTTACCTATTTCTTTAACAGGACTTTTTCATACTGATTTTTGAAAAATGTTATATGATAAAATTATTAGAGCTTTATTTATCTTATCTGTTATTCCTTTTCTCCATTTTTTTCATTTACCTAATAATTGAGAGTTTCCTTGCTAAAAAGTGTTTTTTTTTTTGAGACAGAGTATCACTCTGTCACCCAGGCTGGAGTGCAGTGGTGCCATCTCAGCTCACTGCAGCCTCTGCCTCCCGGGTTCAAGCGATTCTTGTACCTCAACCTCCCAAGTAGCTGGCCCCCACACCCAGCTAATTTTTGTATTTTTACTAGAGACAGGGTTTCACCATGTTGGCCAGGATGGTCTAGAACTCATGACCTCAAGTGATTTGCCTGCCTCGGTCTCCCAAAGTGCTGGGATTATAGGCGTGAGCCGCTGCACCTGGCTGATGCAAAAGTTTTAATTTTGTGCTGCATAGTCAATCTCTGTCTTTGTAGTTTCTTCTGTTTTATGTTCTAAAGTCCTTCATCACCCTAAGATCTGACAAAAATCAATTTTTTCCTCTTCTGTTTTAAAACATAAAATATTTATTTAAAAATTAACCGATTATTTAAAATTTAAAAAATTTAACCAACTGGTTAAATTTTGGCTTTCTAGTGTCTGAATTATTTTTGACATACATGGAATATGCTGCTGTGTGTTTTGAGAAGTTAGAAAGCCAAATTCTCGCTTCCCCATATCTGACAATTAGGTTGTATGTACAACTAGGTTGTAAATTCAGCTTGTCTAATTGATGACTCCACTCCTTACGTCCAGTGGAGTCAGTGAAATTTATAAAGCAGGAACAGTTTTAAATTCACTTCAGTAGATGTGACTCTGTCTTGGGTTCAAGTGTCACTGTGACATTCAGTATTCAGGGTCAGGGGCTCCAGGCCAACCAGGTTAGTTCTAGAACCAGGCCATGACTAACCAAGACAATGCCCTTATATAAATTAAAGAAAGGCATCCTCCAGGTGCTCATAGGCCCTTGAATACATAGCTTGTCCAACAGAGCTTTTTGTGAAGACATAAGGCATCTTTTTCTCTGGGTTGATGTAGCACACACCAGGACACGTGGCTTGGGGAGCAGAAGCTAGGTTAGCCCCTAATTTCAACCCCTAATTATTCCCTCAGCTAAATACCTTTGGGCAGCAAACAACCCTCATAACCATACTAGGTGGCCTTATGTCCCAAGACAGTTTTGTGAGTTTCTCATTAAATGTGTGATCTACCTAAAATCCTAGCAAGACATTTCTTTTCAGCTTAAATTATTCAGAGTCAGTTTTCATTACTAGCAACCAAGAACCTAGATTGGTATAATGTTGATCTAGCTGTATAGTCATATATATGTGTGTATATTTTATTTATTTACTCAAATATCATAAATTATTAACCTACAGACCTAGTAACGTTTATTTTAATATATCTATTTCTCCTACTCTTTTGAAACCCCACCTTCATAGCAAATTATTTCTTTTATACACTAAGGTATACTTGTAAATATTCTTCCTGTCCCATTTAATCTGTTTATTCTTACACTTGCAGGTCCTCCCTCCTCAGCCAACCTTCTGGAGACCCCCCTTACAGAGCCCACCTCTGAGACTGGAAGGGCCAGAAATATGAAGGGATACAGATAGACTTGTGCGTTGGACAAAGGAAGCTGAGGCACTTCCTGCCTGATAGTCTCCAGGGAAATAGGAAAGAAATAGGAAGCCAGGTCAAGGATACCCAACAACTGACTTCTAAACACAAGCTGACCTTCCTCGGGGTACTTTTAAGAGCCACACTAAAGGTGCCGGTTCCTTTCTTTGAACACAAATCTATTGAAGACAGGGATTGTATCTTTCTTTCCTTACAGTCTGGTGGAAAGTCTGTAGTTGCTTAATACAAAAGCAATTGAAAACAGTTCCCTGTGACAGCGTCCAAGTGGTTTGCTTTGGTGTTTAAATAAAGCAAATTTTGAAGCAGATGAGAAATATTATTAAGCTCCCTGACTGTGCCGTCATATTAAATTTCAGCAAACTTAGTGGCAGAAGAGAGTAAAGAACATGACATATACAAGGCTCCATCTACCTTGGCTTTTTGGCTGGAATATGAATGAGCTGTGGCATGAAAGCTCTGTGTGTGCTCAGAGCCCAAAGTCCACAGGTCATCATTGCATTTCCTTTTGCCAAAAAGATGTACACCTGACTTTCCCAGGGAAAAAAATGAGAGAAAAATCAAGTAAGAGATGCTAATGACAGTTTCTTGTTCATGCAAGCCCAGGCAACAGTGTAGAGTCTTTAAGAGCACAGACACTGGAGAAGAATGTCTGGTTCAACCCTAGCTCAGTGGCCTCCTAGCTTCCATAGGCCTTGGTTTTCTCATTTGTAAAATAAGTTGGTTTTGAAACTACATCAAGCTCTTAGAACAGTGCCTTAAACGTCAATGCTACGTAGATGTTAGCTATTACTCTACTCTACATGCAGCACATGTAGGGCTAGAGGTTTTGACTACGCTACAATTTTTGATTCTGTGAACAGGAACCAGCTGTGTTCCAAGTTCTATGAACTCCAGGAAGACTCTTGATAATTGATTTTCTTAAATACCCTACTCTGTGATACACTGAGAATGGGAACCTTCTCAGTGGGCTAATATGGGGCTAGGCTCTAGTATGCCTTTTTAAATCACTACTGGCAGATCTGAACAAGGAGTTTTCATGCACAGATGACACAACTTTAGGATCACAATTTAGGTGTGGTCTTAATAGACAACTGACCTTGTTATCTAGCTTTGTTAGAGGGAAGGGCTAAGGATCAACTCCTCCAAAACCAAAGTCATTTTTGTTGGCTTACTCACCTCCACTTCAATCTGACAGTCCTTTGTAGCAACTCACTTCATTTAGAAAACCTAGGCAAAATTGTGTTGTCTGTTTTGTTGAAGGACATGAGAAGTTACACCGAATGTAGAAGAAATTGGATGTGGCCTAATGGCTTTACAGAGATTTTTAGTGGTTAATGTAGAAAAATCTGCTTTGTAAATTGTCCAGTTAAAATTCTTACCACCCACACTCTATGGCAGAGGACACTGATGTCTTCGTTATTGGTTCTGTGCGATCAGGTAGATTAAGAGAATTACTTCCTGAAGAGAATCTTGGCCCTGCCTAGGGTCCTGTCTACTTCTCTTCAAGGGGGGATGAGATGGCCTCTCTCCAAGGCTGTTTAGCTTTTATTCATTTTATCCCCAGCTCAGCTGGCTTTTACAATGTACAATTCTGTACTTAACTTGACACTTAAAATGACTTCACCTAAGGACTTGTTAGGAAATATATTGTCAATATCACTGCCAATCAATAGCTATTTAAGTTTCTGGAAGACAAAAATGCTGGTCTTGTTGATTTGAACCCCAAGACACCTCTAAAATCCAGTCTCACCTCTTCATTCCCCATGACACTCTAATCTTAGCTACTGAGTCTTTTGCAACACCGGAGCCTTCTAATTCGCTGTACATTTACTTCTACCTTAACCTTTCCAGTTTCCACACCTTGCTCTGAGCAATTATTTATTTATTTATTTATTTATTTTTAATTTTTCTAGATGGAGTCTGTCTCTGTCGCCCAGGCTGGAGTGCAGTGGCGCGATCTCGGCTCTCTGCAAGCTCTGCCTCCCGGGTTCATGCCATTCTCCTGCCTCAGCCTCCTGAGTAGCTGAGACTACAGGCGCCCGCCACCACGCCCGGCTAATTTTTTGTATTTTTAGTAGAGATGGGGTTTCACAGTGTTAGCCAGGCTGGTCTTGATCTCCCGACCTCGTGATCTGCCCGCTTCAGCCTCCCAAAGTGCTGGGATTACAGGCATGAGCCACCATGCCCAGCCACTCTGAGCAATTTTTAAAACACAAATCCGATTGGACCACCCCCCTGTTTAAAAGCCTTTAATGACCTCTTAATTATTCTCAGGTTAAAGTCTAAAATCCTCATCCTGTCTTACAAGGTCTGGCATGGTCCAGCCTTTATCTGTCCAGCCCTATCTCTCAGCCTCTTCTCCTTTCCCTCAAACTTCCAGCCACTGTGGCCTCCCCTCCCATCCTCAAATGTACCAAATGCTTCGACCTCAGGGCCTTTGTGTGTGATGTTTGTTCTGCTAACTGCTTCCTCACCCCTCTCCTCCCTCCTCTACTCCCATCATTCTCTCTTTTTTCCCTTTGATAACACAACCTCCACCATGGCCAGATAAATCCTACTCACTATTTTTTTCTTTTTTCAGATAGGTTCTCTATCATCCAGGCTGGAGTGCAGTGGCATGATCTTGGCTCCCTCTGCCTCCCAGGCTCAAGTGATGCTCCCACTTCAGCCTCCTGAGTAGCTGGGACTACGGGCACACACTACCATGCCTGGCTAATTTTTGTACTTTTGTAGAGGTGGGATTTCACCATGTTGTCCAGAGTGGTCTCAAACTCCTGGCCTCAAGCAATTGCCCCTCCTAGGGGCACTTTCAAACTGCTGGGATTACGGGCACGAGCCACCGTGCCCAGTCCTTACTGACTTTCTTGTCTTAGTTGAATTGTCACTGACTTTCTAAATATTTCCATTAGCCAATGTATCATAAATGATAGTTGATAATTATATTTTGGTTTTTGAGGTTGTCATTGTCCTCATCAATAAAGGCAGATACTAAGACTGTACTGTAAAAACCCTTGAGCTTAGCATTGTGCTTTGAACTTAATAGATATTCAATAAATGTGAAAGAAGAAAATAATTGCCACAAAGACATACAGTTCTTCCATGCTTCTGGGAATTTCAGAATTTATCCTTGGATTAAGTCAATTAATAAGAGGTATGTATTTCTGGATCCCAAAGTATTGCCTTTTGCCACCCCCATCCACCATATGATAAATACTTTAACTTAAATGTGCCTTAGAAAGATTTTATCAGCTTATAATGGGGGATGTTATAAGAGACAAAGTTATAAAATAAGTATTTGCTATAAAGCTAATTGAAGACATAATTCATCTGTAAGTAGCCACAGGAAACAAGTCTGTTCAAAACAGTGATGCTTCTTTGGAGCTACTGGTTGGTTTTTATCTTATGAAGATGATTAAAAGCATAATTAACAGTATCTTCTTCTTTAAGCAGTCAAATTGGTGGCCCACTTTTGGCAAATGGATATGATTTCATGCCGTACTTTTAACATACTAACCTGATGGCTGGTAACATTTTACTTCCTTACACTTTTGTTTTGCCTCAATCTTCTCACCTCTTGTGAATTTGTGTTACCATATGCCTCTTCATAAGCCATCTTAAATCCTTTCTGGGATAAGGTGGGGTATAAATAAACAAACAAGAAATGTATAATATATGCTTCTCTGCTACACTTCTGTGCATTTCCCTGGAGGTACTAAAACAATTGTGAAAATAAGGCCAAAGACTTCTTTTCAGTTTCCTCTATAGTCACAGAGAATCACTTAGGATCACTAAAACCATTCCCTAGATGGAGTCAAGTTGCTTTTTTAGTAATTCCATTCATAAATACACATTGGCTGTCTAGTAGAGCACTTGAAATCTTGATAATCAAAAGCTTATTGTGTGTTTGAGAAGCCTGAAAGGAAATTGAAGCTAATACCAAGGGAGAATAGAATAAAGTTAGATGTTTTCCTTCAAAACCAGCAGGAGGTCATTTAAAGTATAATGTAATGCACAACGTTTAACTTTATAAACCTTTTTGCTTTTTCTGCTCATTTTGTTTTGCATTTACAGTAGTGAGGTTACTCTATCACACATAATTAACTTGCCATCTGTAGAATGAGAAAAAAAAATCCAAGGTTGTACTGATACTTTATAACAGAACAATAAGTATGTTTGACATTGTAAGTTTCTTTGAAAAGTTCAGAAGTTAAAAAAAATTAGGGACTCTATATACTTATACCTTTAGTAGTTATTTATCCTTCCTCCCCTCTCTACTCCCATACCCAATATACAATTATGAAGTAGAAACAGAATCACTACAGTTAAAAAAAAAAAAAGAAAGGAAAGAGAAAGAAGAAGAAAGAAAAGAAAGAAGGAGAAAGAAAAAAACAATTTAGGAAAAAAATACAATGGAAAAATGGGAAACACTATCGTCACTAAATCTGCGACAACAATGTAGTCTCTCTGGGCAAGTATAAAGGAGATGTTATGATTAGCACCCCTGGTTATCTTCTTCTGGTCTCTGGAAATATCTTCTTGGACCTTTGTCCTCTGAAGTCCCTAGTTCTGCACTCTGAGACCTTCTCCTCTCTCCATTTTTCTTTATGATCACATCTGAGGTGAGCACTTGGAACAATGCCTTTCTGGGGGGTTCACAGTTTTTATATCCTGTTTCCAGCTGGCACAGGTTTTGGAGCCCAGGGATTACTTCAGAGGCTGACCAGACTTTTTCAGACCAAGTTTGTGGTTTCTTGGGCTATATTATCCCCTCAGAAACTCGGTAAGCTTCTAATGATCAGTGTGTGCCCAATCTGTTGCATTTGTGGCTCACCCTAGCCAAAATCTGGCCTTGAAATAGTTTTTAAGTACAAAAGTTTTGGATTTTTACCTTCCACTGTGATTAATTTCTTTTCTCATATCTAAATTATGGCTCCCTTAGAGCTGTCTGAAAACAACCTCCTTGAATTGATATTTGCCTCAAAGCTGTCTCCCACTGTCTTGGAGAGAACAATGATTAGAAGATGCTTGAAGAGTATGTTGGGGCAGAGTCCTATGTGTAGCTAGACAGTCATTGCTTATTACCAGTCCATTTAGGATACAAATGCAATTAGGTTTTTCATCTCTGCAAGACCCCAAATTACTGGGTATTCAAGAATTTGTAGATCATGAGCCAAGAATATTCTTTTCTACTTCTACTTGCAGATAAGCTAGCTCTGGCCTGAGTTTATCTTTCTCTGCTGAGACTTTGCTGAAAGTGGCATAAAGTGGCCAAAACACACCAACATCCTGAATTTTCCCTGAAGCTTCAATCAGATCATTGTTTCCCTTCCAAAGTCCTGCTGGAAATGATTTAACCAAATGTTTTGCAACATTTCAATCCATCTACAACTCTACCAAATCCACTAAGCCAACGGCTCATTTTGGGTGTTTACTTGGAGAACCAAACAGCCAGATAACAAAATCTGAATCACTTAGGATTAGATTTGGCTGAGAGTGATACAAACCCCAAACTACCATGTGTGGGGTTTTTTTTTGTTTTTCTTTTTTTGTTTTTTTTTTTTTTTGAGACAGATTTTCACTCTTGTTGTGCAGGCTGGAGTGCAGTGGCGTGATCTCGGCTCACTGCAACCTCCGCCTCCCAGGTTCAAGCAATTCTCCTGCCTCAGCTTCCCGAGTAGCTGGGATTACAGGCACGCACCACAAGACCCGGCTAATTTTGTTTTGTATTTTTAGTACAGATGGGGTTTCACCATGTTGGTCAGGCTGGTCTCGAACTCCTGACCTCAGGTGATCTGCCTGCCTCGGCCTCCCAAAGTGCTGGGATTACAGGTGTGAGCCACCGCGCCCGGCCAAACTACCATGTTTTATATCACATGGTGTATTTTTCTCAAATGCACACAACATTTGAGAATAAGTGGTTCAGGCTGGCATGGTTATTGTTCTTCTTAAGTGCTTAGAGGCCCAGGTCTTCCACGGCCAACCACCATGTTTGCCCTAGGATGTTTCCCATGTCCTCATGGTCCAACATAGACCACCTGCCATTATATCCATAATTCAACCAGCTGCTACTTTCAGCAAAGTCTCACAGGGGCAAAGAGGAACTGAAGAAAAGCATGCTCCCTCTCCAAAGTTGCACACATCATTAGAATTTACTCACATGTCTACACCCAGGAGCAAATGCAGTCTTCGTTTTGTTGTCTAATTTTACTGAATCATGTACTTAGCTAAAAATTGTAGGTTCTATTATTACAAGAAAATATGAGACTGGATTTGGGGAAATAATAGGAGCAGTTGCTCACAGTTGCCTAGATTAGAGAGTAACTGGGCTCAAACACTGAGATGACACCAGACTTAAGGGTCATGTTCTCAAGCCGTGCTCTCTGAGCAGGAGCCTGGTGGAGGCAGGCAGTTTGTTGACATCGTCAAGCAGTTGTCTGTCTGCTTGGGGACTAGGGAATAAAGGGAGTCAGCTAGTTGTATGTGCCATCTTATGGTGACAGGTCTCAGAGACTTAGTGGAAAATTTGATGAGATTCATGAAATTGTTGTCTAATTTTATTGAATCATGCAGAAATGAAAGTTTCAAAAGGCTATTAAAAAGCTTGAAACAGCATGGGTAACAGTATTGTTTCTTTTAGCATAAAGTTAACTTGGGAAGAGAATGGAAGATTTAGGAATACTAGAATGAAGTGGCAGATTGTTTTCTCTAAAAGTTAAAAAATAATAGATTGGAGGAAAAAAAAATGGGCTGAGGGGGTTAAACTTATCTTGAGAATCAAGATCAGACAAAACTGAGATTCCAGACAATTGGAGGATGACAGATATGGCAGGAAGGAAAAGAACTGTGAGAAAAGTATGGAAGAAAATGTTAAGGAACAAGTTTGACGAGAATCCCTGTGTTCTCAGATATTACATCTATTGCATAGAGAGTATATATTTTATACAAATACTGAGAAGTGACTTAATGTTTTGAATTAAATTTCCTGTATGATCTTATAAGCATTCTCATAGTCTGGAAGTTTTGAAGTAATGACATTTCATGTGATTGGAAAGATTTACTTTTTTCAAAAGAAACTGATCTGATAGAAGTAACAGGGAAATGACTATATGATAATAAGGATACGGTGAAAATCCACAACCCTATAGAAGTTCCACATAAATCTCTTTACAAAAATGTAATACAAAGAAACAGAAGGAGGTTGAAGAAATGGGACATAGATATGTACCAGTGGCTTCCATTCTTTTCAAGACTTAGAGGTACTTAGAAAAGCAGTGACTTCAGGGCCTCACCAAAGACCCACCAGACCACAGTCTACTATCCAGGACTCGGGAATCTGTATTTATAATGTAAAAACAAAAACACTTTCAAATTTTTCATCCTGGGACTGGCTTTCAGGAACTGCTGCTACAGACATTCAATGAGAAGGAAGGGAAGAATGCTGCTTTCCTAATGCAGATCACAAAACTGGCACAGAGATGAAACAGAGATGAAGTCTAGTGGTAGTGCTGGGGGCAGCATCCCCTGCCCTTCTGCAGTCAGTTGCGTGTTTCCTCCTGATGAAGCAGAGCAGCTAGTACATTCTGGATTTTTTTGTTGTTGCTGCAAATGGCATTTTTCAAATTTGAGGAAGAAATGAAGGAAATGTGTACCAGGACTGTTCTGGCTTCTTCCAATCTCCTATCCAGGGTGTTATTGCCTGAATTCAAAAGAAGCCAAAGGGCTCAGGAGCTGGTGATGGGTCAGCTGGGCCTCTGGAGAAAAGGACAGGATGAAGGCAGGGTGGACCTTGAGGGGCATGTGGAGATTTGGGGGGCACTGAAGCTGTAAGAACTAGCCAGCCCAGCCCCAGCACTACAAATTTGTGTGGTCATTCTTCATATCATAACCCAACCTGTTCACTATCCCTAAAAAACTTCTTACAGAGCTTCATGGCCACTCATAAAGATGGAGTTGCTCTGGCTAAAGAAAAGAAGTATAAATCTAATCATAGAAATGCAAATCAAAATCACAATGAGATAACATGTGACCCCAGTCAGAATGGCTATTATGAAAAAGACAAAAAATAACAGATACTGGCAAAGATTCAGAGAAAAAGGAATTCTGATGCACTGTTGGTGAGAATGTAAACTAGTACAGCCACTATGGAAAATGGTATGGAGATTTCTCAAAAAAGTAAAAATATAATTACCATTTGATCCAGCAACCTCACTACTGGGTATCTGCCCAAAGGAAAAGGTCAATATATTAAAGTGATACCTGCACTCACATGTTTATTGCAGCACTATTCATAATAGCACAGATATGGAATCAACTTAAGTGTACATCAACAGATGAATGGATACAGAAAATGTGACATAGATACACAATGGAATACTATTCAGTCATAAAAAATGAAATCATGTCATCTGTAGCGATGTGGATAAAACTGGAGGTATTATTTTAAATGAAATAAGCCTGGCACAAAAAGACAAACACTGTAGGCTCTCACTTACATACAGGAGCAAAAAAATTTGATCACATGGAGGTGGAGAGTGGAAAGACAGATAACAGAGGCTGGGAAGCGTGAGTAGGGGAGAATGGGGGAGGATGAACAGAAGTGGATTAAAGGGTGCAAACACACAGTAAGATAGAAGGAATAAATTCAAATTTTGTAGCACAGTAGGATGATTATACTTAACAAAAATGTATTGTACTTAGGTGATAGACATTCTAAACAGCCTGACTTAATCACTACACATCATATGTATGTAATAAAATTTCCCACTTGCCCCACACATTTGTACAAATAAAAAAAATGGAAATGATGAGGCAGGAAATGTGCATACTGCTACTGTAAACACTTGAACTGAAAATGGACCCCTTACGCATTCTGTCTTTCGGTGGTCTCTCTAGCGAGTTGGTGGTATTTTGGCAGATCATACTCTATATACTCTGGAAAGATAAGGTGAACCTTCATCTCAAGGAATAAATGATGGTTGGAATGAGTGGAGGGTATAGAAGTCTATATTAGGTTTATTTATTAATCTGAAGTTCAATATTTCTTTTGACATACAAGCATTAATCTCAAGCAGAAAGGAGCAGGAAGAGTTTATTTCAGTTTTATTTGCTGGTGTTTCCTTAAAGCCATGTCTACAGCTGTCATACTGAGATGAAATTGGTTTGGTAAAAGAGCTAGGGGATCAGTTCTAGCTCTGGAAAGGAGAGAAATGTCTGGGTAGAGTGAGAATTTATAAGATCTGAAAATTGGACATAATGGGTTTCATGGAAACTACCCAAGTGCCAGGGCTGGAAGAGATTTAGAGCTGTTGCATAATCTCTCTCTGGCATTTGGCAGAAGCAGTCACTGTGGCTACACTGGTCTTCAGTGAATTATCCCCAATGTTCCAGATGGCATGGGCAGCAGGATTACATGATAACATGGGGGTAACTATCAGAGAATTTCAAAAGGCATTTATTAGAAATTATTTCTGACAAAAGGTTAGCAAATCCTGTCCTTTCAAATTTATCAGTACTCTTTTTTATCTATACTTATCACAGTGCTGGGTACACAGTAACAAATCAATAAGTACTTTCTTTTATTTGATTAAAATTTGCCAACATATAAACACAATTCTGTATCAATATTTACTATATTCACCAAATATATATTAATTCCTACTATGCAACTAGAACTGGCCAGGCACTAAAGTAACAAAAAAGATAAATGACGTGATCTCACCTCTCAAAGGACTTACATTTCAGTGCAAATAAATATATAATTACAAATTATAACACAAGCCATGAAAGAAAAGGGCTAAAAGCTTTTAGTGATTTTAATGGGAGGACATGATTTGGTCTAAGGATTGAGAATCTCTGCTCTAAGAAAATGACATTTGAGCTGAGATGTGAAGGATAAGTAGGAACTGACTCCTTGAAAGAAGTGAGTGTTTCAGACCTTTAAAAAAATCAGGGAAGATAAAATTCTGAGTTACGAAGAAGCAAGGTGCATTCCAGGAGGGCCAGTATGATAGGCGCTCAGGAAGCAAGGGGAAGCAGGTGAGAGATGAGGCTGGAGAGGTGGACAGCAGCAGGTTGTGGCTCTTATACAGAATCATTTATTTTAAGAGTCATTGGAAGTCATAATCAGAGAAGGATTATGATCTAAGCTGTTTCTAAAAATATTACTTTAAGGATTGGATAGAGGAAGGCAGAAGAGGATGCTGTCCAGGAAAGAGATGATTTCAGTTTGGATAGAGTGGTAGTGGCTGAAACAAGGACAAGGAAAGGGATTTGAGGAATATGTACAAGTCTAAATTAATAGGTCTTCATGATGTAGCAGGTGTGTGTGTGTTTTGTCATGTGTTGGACAACAGAGAGGGAACTGTCAAGGCCAACAGCCCTGGTTCTCTGCTTTTGTAGCTGGACAAATAGCTGTGCCATATTCTTGAGACAGTAATGGCAGAAGACCAGATTTAGAAAAGGACATGAACAGACACTTCTCAAAAGAAGACATTTATGCAGCCAGAAAACACATGAAAAAATGCTCACCATCACTGGCCATCAGAGAAATGCAAATCAAAACCACAATGAGATACCATCTCACACCAGTTAGAATGGCAATCATTAAAAAGTCAGGAAACAACAGGTGCTGGAGAGGATGTGGAGAAATAGGAACACTTTTACACTGTTGGTGGGACTGTAAACTAGTTCAACCCTTGTGGAAGTCAGTGTGGCGATTCCTCAGGGATCTAGAACTAGAAATACCATTTGACCCAGCCATCCCATTACTGGGTATATACCCAAAGGACTATAAATCATGCTGCTATAAAGACACATGCACACGTATGTTTATTGCAGCACTATTCACAATAGCAAAGACTTGGAACCAAGCTAAATGTCCCACAATGATAGACTGGATTAAGAAAATGTGGCACATACACACCATGGAATACTATGCAGCCATAAAAATGATGAGTTCCTGTCCTTTGTAGGGACATGGATGAAATTGGAAATCATCATTCTCAGTAAACTATCGCAAGAACAAAAAACCAAACACCGCATATTCTCACTCATAGGTGGGAATTGAACAGTGAGAACACATGGACACAGGACGGGGAACATCACACTCTGGGGACTGTTGTGGGGTGGGGGGAGGGGGCAGGGATAGTTTTAGAAGATATACCTAATGCTAAATGACGAGTTAATGGGTGCAGCACACCAGCATGGCACATGTATACATATGTAACTTACCTGCACATTGTGCACATGTACCCTAAAACTTAAAGTATAATAATAATAAAATAAAATAAAAATAAAAAGTAAAAAAAAAATATATTAAAAAATAAAAAAATAGAAAAAAAACCAGGATGAGTTAAGTTTTAGGTATGTTGATTCTGAGGCGCTTTCCAAGTGGAGATGCTGAGAGGCAGTAAGGAGCTCAGAAAAAAGGTCTGACATGGTGTGAAGAACTTTAATGGGCTTGTCCAACATCCATTCCCAACTCTTTTCTCTTTTGCCAGCCTCTACTATAGAAGCTGGATAAGCAACATTTTCAGTTTCCTTATCTTTTTTGCATATGAGGATAGCTGTGGAACAAAGATCTGGCCAATGTGACATAAGCTTGAGTTTGTCAAGGAATTATCAGGAAACCTTTTTTTTTTTTCCTGATATAGATACTATCTCACCTCTGGTTTATTCTATCACTTTGAATACGGATGTGACAGCTGGAGCTTTTGCAGCCATATTGCTGCCATCAGAGAACAGGCAAGAGAATCATAGACACTTCAGTCAAGATGTCATTGAACAACCAAAATATGCCAGCAAAAGCTACCTCCCAACTTCATGAAAAACAAAATAAAATTATATTTTTTCAGCTACTCTGTTTTTTATTAATTGCAGAAACAAACCATTTCTAACTGTTACAGGTAGGGTTATAAATTTGACAATCATCAGCATATGGATGATAATTGGAGCCAGGCGCCAGAATTAAAAGGCCCAGAACAGACCTTAATGAACTCCAACAACTGAAGTCTAGTTAAAGCAAAAGGAGCAAGAACAGGAGCTGAGGAAGAGTGTCCAAAAAGGTAGGAAGGAAACCAGAACAGCGTGTAAAACAAGGACACTGATGGAAAAGGGTCTTATAAAAAGGAATGAATGGTCAATGGTGTTAGACGCAGCTGTTAGCTGAATCCTAAAGCATCTACTGGATTTGGTGACATAGAGGTCACTTGTGACTGTGGTGGAACTATAGGAATGCATTAAATAGGAAGGGTAGGCCAAGAAATGGAAACATCATCTACAAATAACTCTTTTGGGGTGTCAGGCTGAAAAAGAAGAAGGTAGCAGGAAGAAGCTGGATAGAGAGATTTTGTTTTGTTTTTCTTTTTTATTATTATTATTATTATTATTATATTTTAGGTTTTATGGTACATGTGCGCAATGTGCAGGTAAGTTACATATGTATACATGTGCCATGGTGGTGCGCTGCACCCACTAACTCGTCATCCAGCATTAGGTATATCTCCCAATGCTATCCCTCCCCCCACCCCCACCCCACAACAGTCCCCGAAGTGTGATGTTCCCCTTCCTGTGTCCATGTGTTCTCATTGTTCAATTCCCACCTGTGAGTGAGAATATGAGGTGTTTGGTTTTTTGTTCTTGCGATAGTTTACTGAGAATGATGATTTCCAATTTCATCCATGTCCCTACAAAGGACATGAACTCATCATTTTTTACGGCTGCATAGTATTCCATGGTGTATATGTGCCACATTTTCTTAAACCAGTCTATCATTGTGGGACATTTGGGTTGGTTCCAAGTCTTTGCTATTGTGAATAATGCCGCAATAAACATACGTGTGCATGTGTCTTTATAGCAGCATGATTTATAGTCCTTTGGGTATATACCCAGTAATGGGATGGCTGGGTCAAATGGAATTTCTAGTTCTAGATCCCTGAGGAATCGCCACACTGACTTCCACAAGGGTTGAACTAGTTTACAGTCCCACCAACAGTGTAAAAGTGTTCCTATTTCTCCACATCCTCTCCAGCACCTGTTGTTTCCTGACTTTTTAATGATTGCCATTCTAACTGGTGTGAGATGGTATCTCATTGTGGTTTTGATTTGCATTTCTCTGATGGCCAGGGATGGAGAGCATTTTTTCATGTGTTTTTTGGCTGCATAAATGTCTTCTTTTGAGAAGTGTCTGTTCATGTCCTTTGCCCACTTTGTGATGGGGTTGTTTGTTTTTTTCTTGTAAATTTGTTGGAGTTCATTGTAGATTCTGGATATTAGCTCTTTGTCAGATGGGTAGGTTGCGAAAATTTTCTCCCATTTTGTAGGTTGCCTGTTCACTCTGATGGTAGTTTCCTTTGCTGTGCAGAAGCTCTTTAGTTTAATTAGATCCCATTTGTCAATTTTGGCTTTTGTTGCCATTGCTTTTGGTATTTTAGACATGAAGTCCTTGACCATGCCTATTTCCTGAATGGTAATGCCTAGGTTTTCTTCTAGGGTTTTTATGGTTTTAGGTCTAACATTTAAGTCTTTAATCCATCTTGAATTGATTTTTGTATAAGGTGTAAGGAAGGGATCCAGTTTCAGCTTTCTCCATATGGCTAGCCAGTTTTCCCAGCACCATTTATTAAATAGGGAATCCTTTCCCCATTTCTTGTTTTTCTCAGGTTTGTCAAAGATCAGATAGTTGTAGATATGTGGCATTATTTCTGATGGCTCTGTTCTGTTCCATTGATCTATATCTCTGTTTTGGTACCAGTACCATGCTGTTTTGGTTACTGTAGCCTTGTAGTATAGTTTGAAGTCAGGTAGTGTGATGCCTCCAGCTTTGTTCTTTTGGCTTAGGATTGACTTGGCGATGCGGGCTGTTTTTTGGTTCCATATGAACTTTAAAGTAGTTTTTTCCAATTCTGTGAAGAAAGTCATTGGTAGCTTGATGGGGATGGCATTGAATCTGTAAATTACCTTGGGAAGGATGGCCATTTTCACGATATTGATTCTTCCTACCCATGAGCATGGAATGTTCTTCCATTTGTTTGTATCTTCTTTTATTTCATTGAGCAGTGGTTTGTAGTTCTTCTTGAAGAGGTCCTTCACATCCCTTGTAAGTTGGATTCCTAGGTATTTTATTCTCTTTGAAGCAATTGTGAATGGGAGTTCACTCATGATTTGGCTCTCTGTTTGTCTGTTATTGATGTATAAGAATGCTTGTGATTTTTGTACATTGATTTTGTATCCTGAGACTTTGCTGAAGTTGCTTATCAGCTTAAGGAGATTTTGGGCTGAGACAATGGGGTTTTCTAGATACACAATCATGTCATCTGCAAACAGGGACAATTTGACTTCCTCTTTTCCTAATTGAATACCCCTTATTTCCTTCTCCTGCCTAATTGCCCTGGCCAGAACTTCCAACACTACGTTGAATAGAAGTGGTGAGAGAGGGCATCCCTGTCTTGTGCCAGTTTTCAAAGGGAATGCTTCCAGTTTTTGCCCATTCAGTATGATATTGGCTGTGGGTTTGTCATAGACAGCTCTTATTATTTTGAGATACGTCCCATCAATACCTAATTTATTGAGAGTTTTTAGCATGAAGTGTTGTTGAATTTTGTCAAAGGCCTTTTCTGCATCTATTGAGATAATCATGTGGTTTTTGTCTTTGGTTCTGTTTATATGCTGGATTACATTTGTTGATTTGCAAATATTGAACCAGCCTTGCATCCCAGGGATGAAGCCCACTTGATCATGGTGGATAAGCTTTTTGATGTGCTGCTGGATTCTGTTTCCCAGTATTTTATTGAGGATTTTTGCATCAATGTTCATCAAGGATATTGGTCTAAAATTCTCTTTTTTTGTTGTGTCTCTGCCAGGCTTTGGTATCAGGATGATGCTGGCCTCATAAAATGAGTTAGGGAGGATTCCCTCTTTTTCTATTGATTGGAATAGTTTCAGAAGGAATGGTACCAGCTCCTCCTTGTACCTCTGGTAGAATTCGGCTGTGAACCCATCTGGTCCTGGACTTTCTTTGGTTGGTAAGCTATTGATTTTTGCCACAATTTCAGCTCCTGTTATTGGTCTATTCAGAGATTCAACTTCTTCCTGGTTTAGTCTTGGGAGGGTGTATGTGTTGAGGAATTTATCCATTTCTTCTAGATTTTCTAGTTTATTTGCGTAGAGGTGTTTGTAATATTCTCTGATGGTAGTTTGTATTTCTGTGGGATCGGTGGTGATATTCCCTTTATCATTTTTTATTGCATCTATTTGATTCTTCTCTCTTTTTTTCTTTATTAATCTTGCTAGCGGTCTATCAATTTTGTTGATCCTTTCAAAAAACCAGCTCTTGGATTCATTAACTTTTTGAAGGGTTTTTTGTGTCTCTATTTCCTTCAGTTCTGCTCTGATTTTAGTTATTTCTTGCCTTCTGCTAGCTTTTGAATGTGTTTGCTCTTGCTTTTCTAGTTCTTTTAATTGTGATGTTAGGGTGTCAATTTTGGATCTTTCCTGCTTTCTCTTGTGGGCATTTAGTGCTATAAATTTCCCTCTACACACTGCTTTGAATGCATCCCAGACATTCTGGTATGTTGTGTCTTGGTTCTCGTTGGTTTCAAAGAACATCTTTATTTCTGCCTTCATTTCATTATGTACCCAGTAGTCATTCAGGAGCAGGTTGTTCAGTTTCCATGTAATTGAGCGGTTTTGAGTGAGATTCTTAATCCTGAGTTCTAGCTTGATTGCACTGTGATCTGAGAGATAGTTTGTTATAATTTCTGTTCTTTTACATTTATTGAGGAGAGCTTTACTTCCAAGTATGTGGTCAATTTTGGAATAGGTGTGGTGTGGTGCTGAAAAAAATGTATATTCTGTTGATTTGGGGTGGAGAGTTCTGCAGATGTCTATTAGGTCCGCTTGGTGCAGAGCTGAGTTCAATTCCTGGGTATCCTTGTTGACTTTCTGTCTCATTGATCTGTCTAATGTTGACAGTGAGGTGTTAAAGTCTCCCATTATTAATGTGTGGGAGTCTAAGTCCCTTTGTAGGTCACTCAGGACTTGCTTTATGAATCTGGGTGCTCCTGTATTGGGTGCATATATACTTAGGATAGTTAGCTCTTCTTGTTGAATTGATCCCTTTACCATTACGTAATGTCCTTCTTTGTCTCTTTTGATCTTTGTTGGTTTAAAGTCTGTTTTATCAGAGACTAGGATTGCAACCCCTGCCTTTTTTTGTTTTCCATTTGCTTGGTAGATCTTCCTCCATCCTTTTATTTTGAGCCTATGTGTGTCTCTGCACGTGAGATGGGTTTCCTGTATACAGCACACTGATGGGTCTTGACTCTTTATCCAATTTGCCAGTCTGTGTCTTTTAATTGGAGCATTTAGTCCATTTACATTTAAAGTTAATATTGTTATGTGTGAATTTGATTCTGTCATTATGATGTTAGCTGGTTATTTTGCTCGTTAGTTGATGCACTTTCTTCCTAGTCTCAATCGTCTTTACATTTTGGCATGATTTTGCAGTGGCTGGTACCGGTTGTGCCTTTCCATGTTTAGTGCTTCCTTCAGGAGCTCTTTTAGGGCAGTCCTGGTGGTGACAAAATCTCTCAGCATTTGCTTGTCTGTAAAGTATTTTATTTCTCCTTCACTTATGAAGCTTAGTTTGGCTGGATATGAAATTCTGGGTTGAAAATTCTTTTCTTTAAGAATGTTGAATATTGGCCCCCACTCTCTTCTGGCTTGTAGGGTTTCTGCCGAGAGATCCGCTGTTAGTCTGATGGGCTTCCCTTTGTGGGTAACCCCACCTTCCTCTCTGGCTGCCCTTAACATTTTTTCCTTCATTTCAACTTTGGTGAATCTGACAATTATGTGTCTTGGAGTTGCTCTTCTCGAGGAATATCTTTGTGGCGTTCTCTGTATTTCCTGAATCTGAATGTTGGCCTGCCTTGCTAGATTGGGGAAGTTCTCCTGGATAATATCCTGCAGAGTGTTTTCCAACTTGGTTCCATTCTCCCCGTCACTTTCAGGTACACCAATCAGACGTAGATTTGGTCTTTTCACATTGTCCCACATTTCTTGGAGGCTTTGCTCGTTTCTTTTTATTCTTTTTTCTCTAAACTTCTCTTCTCGCTTCCTTTCATTCATTTCATCTTCTAGGGCTGACACCCTTTCTTCCATTTGATCGCTTCGGCTCCTGAGGCTTCTGCATTCTTCACGTAGTTCTTGAGCCTTGGTTTTCAGCTCCATCAGCTCCTGTAAGCATTTCTCTGTATTGGTTATTCTGGTTATACATTCTTCTAAATTTTTTTCAAAGTTTTCAACTTCTTTGCCTTTGGTTTGAATATCCTCTTGTAGCTCGGAGTAATTTGATCGTCTGAAGCCTTCTTCTCTCAGCTCGTCAAAGTCATTCTGTGTCCAGCTTTGTTCTGTTGCTGGTGAGGAACTGCATTCCTTTGGAGGAGGAGAGGTACTCCGCTTTTTAGAGTTTCCAGTTTTTCTGCTCTGTTTTTTCCCCATCTTTGTGGTTTTATCTGCTTTTGGTCTTTGATGATGGTGATGTACAGATGGGTTTTTGGTGTGGATGTCCTTTCTGTTAGTTTTCCTTCTAACAGACAGGACCTTCAGCTGCAGGTCTGTTGGAGTACCTGGCAGGCCGTGTGAGGTGTCAGTCTGCCCCTGCTGGGGGGTGCCTTCCAGTTAGGCTGCTCGGGGGTCAGGGGTCAGGGACCCACTTGAGGAGGCAGTCTGCCCGTTCTCAGATCTCCAGCTGCATGCTGGGAGAACCACTGCTCTCCTCAAAGCTGTCAGACAGGGACATTTAAGTCTGCAGAGGTTACTGCTGTCTTTTTGTTTGTCTGTGCCCTGCCCCCAGAGGTGGAGCCTATAGAGGCAGGCAGGCCTCCTTGAGCTGTGGTGGGCTCCACCCAGTTCAAGCTTCCTGGCTGCTTTGTTTAAGTAAGCCACTCTGGGCAATGGCGGGCGCCCCTCCCCCAGCCTCGCTGCCGCCTTGCTGTTTGATCTCAGACTGCTGTGCTAGCAATCAGCAAGACTCCGTAGGCCTAGGACCCTCTGAGCCAGGTGCGGGCTATAATCTCCTGGGGCACCGTTTCCTAAGCCCCAAAACCCGAAAAGCACAGTATTCGGGTGGGAGTGGCCCGATTTTCCAGGTGCCGTCTGTCACCCCTGGAAAGGGAACTCCCTGACTCCTTGTGCTTCCCGAGTGAGGCAATGCCTCGCCCCTGCTTCAGCTGGTGCACGGTGCAGTCACCCGCTGACCTGCGCCCACTGTCTGGCACTCCCTAGTGAGATGAACACGGTACCTCAGATGGAAATGCAGAAATCACCCGTCTTCTGCATCGCTCACGCTGGGAGCTGTAGACCCGAGCTGTTCCTATTCGGCCATCTTGGCTCCTCCCTCTTGTTTTGTTTTTCAAATGAGAGGATGGAGGAAGTTGTGTTTCTTTTCTTTTTTTTGAGATGGAGTTTCGCTCTTGTTGCCCAGGAAAGAGTGCAAGTGTGAGATCTCAGCTCACCACAACCTCTACCTCCTAGGTTCAAGGGATTCTCCTGCCTCAGCATTCTGAGTAGCTGGGATTACAGGCATGTGCCACCGTGCCTGGCTAATTTTGTATTTTTAGTAGAGATGGGGTTTCTCCATGTTGGTCAGGCTGGTCTCGTACTTCCGACCTCAGGTGATCCACCCACCTCGGGCTGCCAAAGAGCTGAGACTACAGGCATGAGCCACTGCTCTCAGCCTGGAGGAAGTTTTAAAATATGTAGAAATGACCATCCAGGCCAGATAAAGAGAAGAGAAAAAGGTTATTGACAGCATGAGATTCCCAAGGAAGTGGAGGCAACTGATGATCACAGCACAGGTAAAGGGATTGGTTTTTAATGTTAAAAATATGAGACTCAGAGAGGCAGATTAAATCTGATGAATAAGATAACCTAAATATAGCCAGTTTATTTAGGAGGTGGGCACTGTTGTTTTCTGGATATACTGATTATATAATTTGCAATATAAACTATAGGGGCCTCTGTAGAAATGTGGATAACTCCTATGGTGATTTTGAGGTATGCAGGACAGACAGCAAACCTGCTCCACAGTTGCCCCAATGGGAAACTTTGATTTTCATGGTGGATATATCACACTATAGCGTCTAGCTCTCAATCTCACTTTGGTGGGTATATGGTATTCTAGTATATAGTAGCCAATCTTACTTTGGGATATATAGCAGTCTAGATTCTAGCCCTCCGTCTTCACTTGGTGAATAAAATGGTTAATTTTATGTGTCAGCTTCAATATGCTACAGTCTCTAGTTATTCAATCAAACACTAATCTAAGTATTGTTATGAAGACATTTTATAGATGCAATTAAAGTTCATTATCAGTCAACTTTAAGTGAGTGAGATTATCCTAGATCATCTAGGTGGGCCTGATTTTATCTGTTGATGAAAGGCCTTAAGAGCAGAGCTGAGGTGTCCCTGGATGAAGAAGAAATTCTGTCTATGGGCAGCAGCTTCAGCTCATGGTCAAGAGTTCCAGCTTGCCTTTCCTGACAACCGGCCCTGAGGACTTGCCTAGCCAGCCCCCACAATAGTGGAAGCCAATTCCTTGTAACAAATCATTTAATATATATTTCCTCCTGGTTCTCTTTCTCTGGGTGAATGCTGGCTGATATAGTGGGCCTATCACAGTAAAAAATCTAGCCTTCAGCAAGCTGGTTTGTTAAAATACCAAGGGTGGGCCTGACGGGTAGAAAGCAGAAAAGACTAACTAAAACACCAAGAATACCTGTATACGGTAAGAAAGTTAGATTACAAATACCAGAAATACTCAAAGTCCATATGAATGGCACACTCATTGGACGATTTGTGGAATCAAATGTGGAAATAGGGGCAGGTGAATACTGAACTACATCAGGCTAAGAGATCTGATGCATCCTTCTTGCCATGGAGCCTCTCCCTTACCAAGAGAACCTCAAGTACTTAAAGTTCCTTTGCTAAAGCTCTTTCTCTGAGGGAATGCTACTCTGGTCATTAACAATATTTGCCTGCCTGACTTACCTGTTTCTAAACTTACATGGCTAAGTAATTCCCTTTGTAGATACACTACTTTCTTTACCTGTGTTGATACTGATATAGTCAATCCAGTTGCCCAAGAGCCTCACAGGCTTAGGCATCTTTCTACTTCCTTCCATGGTCCTTACATAGCTCTGCTCTAATCCCACTCTGTATTGATGTTACACACTGGCTTTCAGAGGGTAATGACTTTTTCCTCTTTCTTGAAAGCCCACCAAAAGTTTTTGTGAAATCAGTACTTCAATTCTAGACAAAGGGGTTGTGGGCTGTTGAAGGAATATGCATTCATGGTTCAGAAAGTGGCTCTTAGATTAGCTATTGTTAATCTTCTGGAAACTAATTAGATTCTATCATACCATCCAAACACCTACGTTCAAGTTTTTCCTTCCAAATCAAAATGTTTGCAAACTGCCAATATCTTTCCTTAAAGCTTTGCATACATTAATTTCTACAATCCTTGTAACAAAGTATAAGCACCTTGAGAAGAAGTCATTGTTATTTCTGCACTATGGAAGGAAAACCGAGGCTCAGAACTTCAACAAGTTGTCTAGTGTCACATACTAGTAAGACGTGGAGCTGGGGTTTGGGTCCAGACCTATCTGAGTCCACATCATGGGCTCTCCACTACAACACTATAAATATCCCTCTTCCCTTAATAATTAGATACATCTATTGGAAGGTAATGTGGAGTTAATAAATTGTTTTTTAACCCCAAACCAGATTTCCTCCTAGAGACCTTTCTAATCTGCTATGCACATGGTATCTAAACATGGTTCAACCATCTTTTAATTTATGATCTCTTCTTTTTCCCCTACATGATTATGTGATGTTAAATCTACTTTTTTTCCTTTATTTGGCCCAAATGTGTTCTAATTTCTCATCCTCCTCTTTCTACTCTTATTCCTTATTCATTAGACTATAAATTCAAAGGGTAGTAAGTGATGCTTTGAGTTTCAAATCATTCACCAGGATGATAAATGTTTTAATTTAGAAAAAAATCACATTTTTAGTTGATGTTGCACTTTAAAAACCACTTTACAATTATAAAGCACTTTTTTCTATTCAAAGAGCTTTCATATACATTATATACATTATTTTGTTTGATCCTTACAGTATCCTTAGGATCTGAGTAAGACAGATATTATTCTCATTTTGCAGATGAAAAAAATTAAAACAGAAAGCTTAAGTAACATCATTTTCTGGCAAAATAGATTAGATATATGTATATTTACATAGTAATGCCCACTAGGGTTCATTCACTGAATTTATAGAACGAACACAGGAAAGTTTAACGGAGATATCAAGTTATCCAATACAGTCACACGATGGTGACAACAAATAAAACCAGTGTGAACAGTCCCTGAAAGAAAACTATTAACTCTCCAATTAGACCAATCTCAGCTTAGTTTAACCAGATTATACTGCCCTGCCCCTAAATTTCTATACTTAGATTACATCACTTTACCTTACTTGGATGATTCTATGCACTTTTGTGGGAGGAGACGTAGGAAGAGAGTTATACATAGAATTTTCAGAAAGTAGCTAGAAAATATCACCAAGTAAAGGTATGCTTTGAAATTCTGTATGCATTTCATTTTATTCTTCATTTTCCTTTCCTTTCCCTTCCTGCTTAACTAGCCTCCATTGCTCCACACACATTCATACCCACTCTCTCTCACACATATCGGCTTGCTCCATAAATAACTCAGCGACAGTATAATAAGCTCTAAGGGATATTAGAACAGCTCATTGGCTTCTTGAGCATGCTCTCCTCTCCTTGCCATCAAGTTTTCTTTGCTGATGAAAAGAAAAGACATTTATTTTTTCCTAAGATTAACCTATAGAGGCTCATTAATTTAAAACATCACTAGGACACCAGGTGCCCAGGAGAACTGTGTACAAGCGCTAACCTCAAAACATTCAGACTTTGAACTAACACCTTTGAAGTAATCTCTGACTGAAATGCAATGCTTAGGTGATGCTTTCCAAGCCTGTGGCACACCGTTCTGCTCAGGTAGGTGTGGGTGTGAGTGCATCTCTGTGCTGAAGTGTCTTTGTATGCCTGTGCGCATCCTATTTTCTTGATTTTTGTATGGATGGCATTATAGGGATCACAAAGCTACTTAACTTTTTGTAACCCATTTTTTTTTTTTTTAGATGGAGCCTTGCTCTGTCACTCATGCTGGAGTGCAGTGGCGCGATCTCGGCTCACTGCAGCCTCTGCCTCCCGAGTTCAAGCAATTTTCCTGCCTCAGCCTCCCAAGTAGCTGGGACTACAGGTATGCACCGCCACGCCCGGCTAATTTTTGTATTTTTAGTAGAGACAGGGTTTCACCATGTTGGCCAGGACAGCCTTGATCTCCTGACCTCGTGATCCGCCCGCCTCAGCCTCCCAACGTGCTGGGATTACAGGCGTAAGCTACCACGCCTGACCAACCCACTTTCTTAAAACTACTTCTATCACAAATTTTTAGTTCTTCTGATTTTGGATTTTTTTTTTTTTTTAACAAAAAAGAGGAAGAAGAAAAAGGTAAAAAGAAAAAACAAAAAAAGAAAAGAATAATGAAAGGGAAGTCAACACCACTTCAATTTGATTCGGATACCCAACCTTAAAAAAAAATAGTTCAAACCCAAAACCCAACAACCAAGAAAAACTCCAACAAAACAATAGATATTTTAAGCTGAAAGTGTTCCAGATCCCTCTGACAAAGAGCCTCCCGAGGATTACAATGCAGTCAATGTTGCTTTAATTAAATTTAATGCTGTGTGAAATGCACTCCAAGAAACTTTGATGAATGACTGGGGCAATTCACGGAGCTCACTAAAGGGCATCCAGCCCTTGCCGGGGTGTCAAGCCACGATGAATTGGTTAGTACAGGCATGTTTATAGACTGCCTCGGGAACCTCGTATCTGTGTGGTAATGTCAGAGATAATGTTATGATTCGCTGGACCTGAGGGGGCTTTGATGACACGGTTAATGAGATGTCCCAGAGAGCACCCCTGCAGGTTGTGCTCGGACCTCCCACATCAAACGAGCGGCCTTGCCCCTCCAGAGCTGCTGCCCTCCAAATCCCTCAGCTGGGCTTTTCTTTCCTTAGGGTCTTTCTCCCTCTTTTCTTTCTTTCCTTTTTTTTCTTCTTAGTCTACATTCACTTTGTCTGGCTGTTGAAATTCAAAAGTTGTTAGTTTTTAATTTGGCTTCTTGTTGACCTGACAGTGAACAAAAGGCTTTCTGGGATTTGTGGAAACTAGGAGAGAAAAGAAAAGCATGCTGGGGAAAGGATAAAGAAAAAAGAAAAAGGACTCATGGCCAAGAGAGGTAACATCTAAAAATCACCCTGCTTACAAAAAACAAAGGTTCCCTGTAGACTTTGGTAGTAAAATGTGGTCATATTGTGGGAGAATGTGATTTTTAAAAACCTCAAATTTTATTTGCTTTACTGATATCTAAACGAAAAAAAATCAGTTGATAAAAATTAAAAATTAGCCAAAACAAGCACATAAGCAAGCAATTCACTTATGATTATAAAGGACACTGTTGTGTTTTTAACAATTTTTCTCCTCATTATAATCTGTGGGTAGAAAAAAATCCTCCTGGGAATTGAAGAAAGAAATGGTAGCTGGTAAATAAACATGCTTGGAATATATCTATCTCTGCAAAAAGTCCCCAGACAGGAAATGAACAGACAGTATTACCTCATTAAAGAGAATATGCATAGAAGGCAAAACAGAAGTATATCAAATAACCCTTCCTGAGAAAGAAAATTGTTTTGTTTATTTTATACTTTAAAGACATTCTAAAATATTTGCCTATCTAAATGTAGCCAAATATCTCCTCCTTGGGGAGAAAGCAGCCTTTATTATTAATACTTTATTATTTTTTCATAGAGGAAGAGAGGGAAACGATAACTCACCATTACATGTTCTAAATATGCTTGCCTCTACCATTTTTCTTGTTTCTAAAGAAATTACTTGAAACTGAATAGGAAAAACAAGCAATAAAGTATTTCCCTTTTTTCTATTGCATTCTTTTTTAAAATAACTCCTATTGAAATCCTATTAATTTTTTATTGCTGAAGGATAAGTGAACTATCTAGGTAGACAGTTTCTTATGGTAAATGACATTTATTTAAAAATATACTTGTTTTGCTTAATAGCAATATAATGAATGAAGTTGAAATTGGAGCACAGGCACAAAAGTGCCACACATGATTTGGTTGGTTGTTTCCTAAAGAGGACAAAAGACAAGCAAGGAGCTAATCTATTTTAAAATAAGTCTAGCTCCAAGGTAGTCTAGCTCCAAGATAGTATGACAAAATAATCTTTGTACTCATTAAGGATCAATTAGTGCTTCTGCTAACTGGACTCTTGCCCACAATTATAAAGGACAGAGAATCTCAGAAAGCTGGATGAGAAGCTTATTTCTTGGTTGTAAGTTGGAAAGAGTAGCTTTATAGGTGAGAGGGTATTATTAATTAAATCAAAGTTGAAGTATGGGTTGATAAATGAATGAACACAGTAACCAATTGGGTGTTGCTTTAGTAAAGAATGATTTCAAAACATTAAATTGTTCTTTAACAGGGAGAGGAAAAATTAAGTGATTGAAAAGGAGGGATGTTTAATAGAAGAACTGGAGGTAAATATGATGCCTCTCTTACATAAGGAGCAGCTTATTAGAAGGCTTCTGTGAAATATATTTACTTTTTATAGATCTGGGCCAGGCTCAAAGCCCTGACAACAGAAAAACTGCCTGTGTGTAGCACAAGTATCAGGCAGAACTCTTTCTGTTGCAAGTGACAGAAATTTCAATTTGACTTTGTTTAAACAAACTTTTAAGAAAAGGAATATATTGGCTTAAACGATAGTAAGTCTAGAGAGAGATGAACTTTCATGTAGATCTAAATTCAGATTCCAAACAGTATCCTAAGGACTAGATTGCTTTCTACTCTCCTCTACATATTATATAGATTTCATTTTCAGCTTGGCATGATGACAAGTTAGCTGCAGTTGCTCCGGCCAGATATTCTTTCAGGTCCAAGTTGGATAAGACAGGCTTGAGATTGACTCTGACTTCATGGACTTAGGTCATGTGCCCAGCCCTGGATTTACTGCCATCACCAAAATAATTAGCTGCATTAATTTGCTTATGGCTAGGTCATGGGTACCACCCCTAGAACTGGGGGTAGCATCCCACAGACCACATGGAGTGAAAGTAGGCGAGTGCATACCCAAATTAAAAATTATAATCTGCTACTAAAATGAGAGAATTCTAGTACTGTATTCCTGGATGATGAAGAGACAAACAAACATTCCCCCAAACATGTCCTATCTCATTACTTCTGTAATAGATATTTCTACAATTTAACTCTTTCTATGATTTGAGAAATCTACCGATATAGGCTTGGGCTGATAGTAATAAAGGGTAAGAGGCAATGTTTCCTTAAAACGAGGCTAGGAGAGAGGGCAAATTATCTAATATGTTTCATACCTAAGTACAATTACGCAAGTCATTCATCTGGTTATGAAGGGCAGCATCAAAAGTGCGTTACAAAGCAACTGGTAGTAGTAAGAAAACTAGCTTTAGGTCATAAGCTAGTTTCTGTCACACTTTTTGCATTTTCTTTGGAATTTTAGGCAGTTAGAGCCACAAGGAAGAAAAGAAGTCAGTAGTCACACCTGGGTCCTGCTAGATGAGGCAGCTGAACTGAAAGAGGAGGAAGAGTGCAGCCAGCCAAGTGGCAGAGCACCAGGGCAGTTACATTCCCAATGCACCACAAAATGACTCTATAATGCAGCATAGACCAAAGCTGAATGGAAAAAGAAATCACAGGTAGATGGAGCAAGGTGAAACAAAGCCACATCACACTGCATGAGGAAAGAAGATGCACTGTAAATATTATAAAGCATGCACCACAAATCCACAGAATTCAATATTTTTCTAAATCTGTACTGAGACCAGGAAGGCCTTTGACTCTAGAAAGTGATGCCTCATAAGTTGCAAAAAAAGGTTAAGAAACACTTAACAACAATTAGATAGAAGGTGTTGATCTTTGCCTAGATATTGTATTCATATCTAGCTTCAAATAGTACTTTTATAAATGTTAATATACAAATAAGATAATAATTGTTTATTAAAATATTGATACCTGTGAACCATAGTGGGTTTTTTACTACAATTTGCTAGAGTGTGTTTATTCATTTCATACCTCTCTCTGGTAGCAGGTACATAATTGCAGGCATGGTACCCCAAATAAACTAAATAACCTCATGGGAACAGGCATCACATATTTATTGCTGATATAATAACTGTAAATTCCACAGGTTTATCCACTACACTACTAGTTTTGACTGCCTTGTTTCGTTTCTTAATCATTCTAAACCCACAGTCTGAACACATTTACATTTTCTGTTTTAATACCGAAAGCTTTTATTTTTCAGAAAAGAAGGACCTTCAATATTTAATAATAATTACATATTCTTATGTAAGAATTATGATAATTAAATGAGGCAGCATATATTCAATCACAAATCACTTAACACTAAGGAGTGTGTCACTTGGCAAGTGACAGACTGGCCAATTGCTCGGGCTTCAATATGAGAGATCTTCCTGAATTTGTAGATTGGTGGACAAGATAAGCCTGGAAAGGCCTGATAAATTGTATAAATCAGCTCCAAAATTTGACTGCAAACTCCTGAAGGTGAAACTTATATTATCTTTATATTTTCCTAAAAGCTGATAGGCATAAAATATACACATTGAGAGCATTGAGTAAAAATAAACTTTGCTTAAAAGAACAGAGAGATGAGAATATAGGATTTCTGAAAATAGGTATTTTGGCATGATTTCAAAAATGCAGTAATCTCTTGGCCATCTTAAATTGGTACAAAGGTTTCATTTGTATTTTAAAGAAAAGTAAAAACACACAAAATGACAGATATTCCAGGCAGAGGTATTGACATACGCAAAGGCACAGAGATATGAGTTCTGTGTCACTGTAGAATAACATATCACAGGTTGAGCATCTGTAATCCCAAAATACAAAATTTGAAATGCTCCAATTTGAAACTTTTTGAGTGCCATCATGATACCACAAGTGGAAAATTCCACACTTGACCTCATATGACAAGTCAGAGTTGAAGCTTTGTTTTATGCACAAAACACAGTCAAAACTTTGTTTTATGCCCCAAATTATTAAAAATACTGTATGAAACCTTCAGGCCATATGTATGAGGTGTATCTAAAACATAAATGAATTTTGTGTTTAGACTTAAGTTTCATCCCCAAAGATATCTCGCTATGCAAATATTCCAAAATTTGAAAACATTCAAAACCTGAAACATTTCTGGTTCCAACCATTTCAGACAAGGGATACACAACCTGTATTTTAGGAGCAGAAATGAGGTAGTGGGGGATGGGTAGCAGAAGAAGCCAAACAGTTGAAGAAACAAGTAAGAGTTTATGAAGGTTTTGCCGACTATGTAAAGGTACCTAGTATTTTATCCAGTCTCAAATGGGAACCATTAAAGAAATTTGAGGAAAAAAGAATAAAAACAGTTTTCTACTAAATGAACAGGTCAGGAAAAGGAAGGAGGAAGACCAGAGAAGCTGCACATGAATAAGGTGTGACCTAGAGCAAAGGCAGTAGGGGTGGAGAAGATGTAATGGATATAAAAGATAAGTTTTAAAGTTTCCAAATGATTGCTAATGCAGTGGAACTCTTTTGATCAAACAAAACCTTGCAATCTTATCCCAAACCAGAGCAGGGGTGTTTTGTTGAAGGGAGGCTCCTGTTCCCTACCTCCCACTCACACCACTGGGCACAACTTAAAAATTACTGTGCAACTGCCAAGCTTTCATAGCAGTCAGTATGTGGGGCTGAGAGAGCAAGACTGATCAAGTGAGACTCGGTTTCTCAATGTAGGCAGGTTGGTAGATGGAAATGCTCTTCCACAGGGAGGGAATGCAGGAGGCAAAAAGGCATACTCAGTTCTTGTGTTGGACTCTCTTCTCCCTGTCCCCAATTTATTCTTTGTTCAGTCTTCCTATCAAGATTTTACAATGAAAACTGTTTTGCACCAGTTGGGAAAATGAGATTATCAACGAAATCCTAATGATCTCAAGGTTAAAAAACTAGCCTTAACTATAAAAGATCATTAAATTTGCTTTTTTTCTGGAAGTACATAAATCTAAATGCCTAAAATTTAATTCTTATTTTTACATAGTTACCTATTTTTAATATGTGGTTTGAATTTCTTGTTAAAGCTTGGTTCTAATGAACAGTAACTACCAGGGCATGTGTGTATGTATGTGTAACATACCATATTTATATAATATGCGTTTTTAATATATTAAGTACAAATTATATATTTAAAGGTTTATTTATATTTCATGCACTAAATATCCATCAAATGCTTACCAAGTGCCTACCGGGTACCAGAGATATGGCAGTGAAACAAGCAGGCAATTCTCTTTTCTTAAGGAGTTTACATTCTAGTGAGTTTTGAAAGCAAATCATTTCTTGACTATAGCTAAAGTACAAGATCTGTTAGAAAAGTTAAGCCCATTATCCACTCTACCACTCAAATCCGGCAGTGCTTGATCCAGTGCTGTAAGTTGCAGCGACATGATGGGGATCACAAGGACCACAGGGTTGGGCAGTGACACCAGGGAGATGAAGTAATTTGGCCTTTATGTTTCTCATCAGCATTGCTTTGCACTTTGGATCAAATCTTGACGTGGATTATCAGTCTCTTTTCAACATCAAAAAGGTAATGTATGCTTCAGTTTCATTGAAACTTGGGATGTTGGGCAGGTAAATGACTACTAACTTTGGCTAGAGGAAGATTGAGTGACAGTGGGAGTGAAAGTGAAATTACCTCCCCCTGGACTGTGTTTTACACAGAACCACATGGAGTTGCATACCTCCTCTCTCTCTCTCTGCTTCTCTCTTGCTTGCATACATTCATTACATGCCTAATGTTTAGGAGCCAGGATCCTCCCAGCTGTTATCCTTCCCATATGCCTGTCGACTTGTCTGTATCCTGTTCCCTTTTGCCTTTCTTAATTATTTGTTTATGGGAGGACATAGTATTGGGCCTTAGAGCCAAAATGGATTGCATTAGGTGGGCATGGTGGTGATTGCTTGTAGTCCCAGGTACTTGGGAGACTGAGGATTGCTTGAGCTTTGGAGAGCATGGCTGTAGTGAGCCGTGATCACGTCACTGCACTCCAGGATGGGTGAGACACTGTCTCAAAAGCAACAACAAAAAAACTCCAAAATGGGTTGCAGATTCCATCCCTCGCAATGTTCTTCTCTTACATTTGCAAGGCTTTATCTGTTTAAATAATCAATAGGATTGCTGAGTACTTATTGAACCTTCTTTCACTTTACTTACATAGCTTGAATCCCACAGTCAGCCGTTTCACCCAAGTCTTTACAATCAGCCAAGTCATCTTGCTGTTTCTAACTCAAGATAACTACATCTCTATAGTTTTGATTTCTTCACTCCCCTGTTTTATATATATATATATATATAGTCAACAAGGATTTATTTTGTAGCTTTTATGTGTCAAGCACTGCTCTAGGCCCTCTAGAGCTATGTGATACTCAGAGAATTCAGAGAAAAAGCTAATCTGTATTCACATTTCTGGAGAATAATCAAATTTCAGTTCCCTTTGATATTCAAGATCTTTTAAGAGATTCCTCTTCTTTCCTCATGGAAACCGAATTCACTACTCATTCTGTGTTTCACAATTCAATGCCCATAAATGTATGTTTAGGCTTCCTAGATTTTGCTCATTCTACGTGGGCTAGAACTACACAATCCCATTTAAACAATATACCTTTCCATGACAAATCATTACTAGAAATCATTATTAAGATCTAAGAATGAAATAAAACTTGATTTTGTCTGCTCCAGCATTAGAAGAAACATAACTCTAATGACATGTAAAAGTAGCATAAATCTGGAACGCTAAATTCAGGGGATTTTGTTTGAAGAAAAAAAATAAGAGGAATTCAAGTGTATTAACCAACTTAATCAAATAGGACAATTTCATTTTGTTCATTTAAGAGACTTCAAGGCCAGAGATAATGTGGAATATCCTTAGGATAGCCACAGTTGAGTTATTTGGGCAGGTACAGAAATCAATGGAAGGATATTCCAGACGACACTAGCAATATGAGTATCAGCACAGGTACATGATGTACTTCCCATACAAAGAACTTGTGGGGGGTACAGGAAGATGTGACTAAAAAGGAAGTGTGGATCCTGATGGTAGAGAAACCTCAGTGTTTGCTGTGGAGTATGATAGATAATGGGAAACATTTGAAGGTTTGTTTTATATATATATATATATATATGTACAATCAGGATCCAAACTTCCTTTCTACTCACATCTTCCTGTACCCCCCACAAGTTCTTTGTATGGGAAGTACATCATGTACCTGTGCTGATACTCATATTGCTAGTGCCGTCTGGAATATCCTTCCATTGATTTCTGTAGCTGCCTAAATAACTCAACTGTGGCTATCCTAAGGATATTCCACATTATCTCTGGCCTTGAAGTCTCTTAAATGAACAAAATGAAATTGTCCTATTTGATTAAGTTGGTTAATACACTTGATTTCCTCTTATTTTTTTTCTTCAAACAAAATCCCCTGAATTTAGAGTTCCAGATTTATGCTACTTTTACATGTCATTAGAGTTATGTTTCTTCTAATGCTGGAGCAGACAAAATCAACTTTTATTTCATTCTTAGATCTTAACAATGATTTCTAGTAATGATTTGTCATGGAAAGGTATATTGTTTAAACGGGATTGTGTAGTTCTAGCCCATGTAGAATGAGCAAAATCTAGGAAGCCTAAACATACATTTATGGGCATTGAATTGTGAAACACAGAATGAGTAGTGAATTCGGTTTCCATGAGGAAAGAAGAGGAATCTCTTAAAAGATCTTGATTATCAAAGGGAACTGAAATTTGATTATTCTCCAGAAATGTGAATACAGATTAGCTTTTTCTCTGAATTCTCTGAGTATCACATAGCTCTAGAGGGCCTAGAGCAGTGCTTGATACGTAAAAGCTACAAAATAAATCCTTGTTGACTGACTTACAATGAGATCAGAAAGTGAAGAACCCAGAGGGTTGGCCCAAGGAGGGAGTAAACCAGGAAGATTTCATGACATGTGATTCCAAGGGAACCCTCTGCAGAAAAGTACCTCCCGCACCTGCAATTCCACCAAAGTTACCTCCTAAAAATATTCCACATCCTTTGTCTATGTGTCCCACACCTCCCAGCATGATATTGATCAACCAAATATGTGGGTATCGAAATGGAGTCTCTCTATTCTTAAGGGTATATAATAAGTGGTTAGATTTATTAATATATCTTTTTGAGTCTTAAGAATTATTGCATCCCCAGCCAACAGACACATGAAAAAATGCTCCTCCATACTGGCCGTCAGAGAAATGTAAATCAAAACCACAATGAGATACCATCTCACACCAGTTAGAATGGCGATCATTAAAAAGTCAGGAAACAACAGGTGCTGGAGAGGATGTGGAGAAATAGGAACACTTGTACACTCTTGGTGGGACTGTAAACTAGTTCAACCACTGTGGAAGACAGTGTGGCAATTCCTCAAGGATCTAGAACTAGAAATACCATTTGACCCAGCACTCCCATTACTGGGTATATACCCAAAGGATTATAAATCATGCTGCTATATAGACACATGCACACGTATGTTTATTGCAGCACTATTCACAATAGCAAAGACTTGGAATCAACCCAAATGTCCATCAATGATAGACTGGATTAAGAAAATGTGGCACATATACACCATGGAATACTATGCAGCCATAAAAAATGATGAGTTCATGTCCTTTGTAGGGACATGGATGAAGCTGGAAACCATCATTCTGAGCAAACTATCACAAGGATAAAAAAACAAACACCGCATATTCTCACTCATAGGTGGGAATTGAACAATGAGAACACTTGGACACAGGAAGGGGAATATCACACACCAGGGCCTGTCATGGGGTGGGAGGAGCGGGGGAAGGATAGCATTAGGAGATATACCTAATGTAAATGATGAGTTAATGGGTGCAGCACACCATCATGGTGCATGTATACATATGTAATAAACCTGCACGTTGTGCACATGTACCTTAGAACTTAAAGTATAATAATAATAATAATAATAATAAAAGAATTGTTGCATCCCAAGAGTGCCCTAATGAAAGTCACGTGGCTTTGGGAGGCCTAAAATTTTAAATCATATATCACTTCAGGGAGGAGGAGGAAATGATGTTTGTAATCACCAGCTATGGGCAGAGCCCCCTGGAAATAAGGCACAAGACAGGCGCCTTATGAGGACTTCATGAGGGAAGAAGAGGGGCACTCTAGGCCTCTCTGACTGGTGGTTATGTAAAGCCGCAATAATGGAGGAGAATATCTTAGCGTCAAGGGCTTGCTTTCCTTCCTCCTATCTTTCTTTTTGCCCCCAATTGCTTTCCCTTCTTCTCCTGCCTTGGGGACTACAAGGTAGCATAAGGAAAAATCTCTGTGATGGACACCTTTCCTTTACCCCTCTTTGCTATTTCTTGGTTCTGTTCTTCGCTCTTCTTTGTAACCTGGGAAGCTGGCTCTATGAATGGCATCCCTTGCCCTCTAGTTTCTGTTGGGTGGCCCACCAGGAAACATGGGTAGCAAATCAGAAGAAGAAAAGAGAATGAGAAATGACTGTTTACTCTCCTGGCTCCCATTCTGTGGGGTTGTTGAGGGTGGACCTAGACCAAAGCCTTAGAGTCCCTGACACTTGGCATCTTGTTTTCTTTCCTTCTCATTCTTGCTCTCCCATCCCTTCCTTCTTCCCCTACTGCCCTGCCTTTCTTCTGGTAAGTGCTTTCCTCCCTTGCCCTTCAGATCTTGAGATGTAAGTACCTCTTCCACTGATATAGCCCCAGAATACAGCATTATTTCTTGTGGTTTTTCCAAATCCTTCTCCACATATTTGTAAATCTGCCTTTTATTAAACTCACATTAAATGACCCAATCTGGGCTCATCATTTGTTTCTTGCTGGGATCCTGACTGATGCAACCTCTTATCCCACAGGAAAACTCACCATGATGCCATGTGTGTTCCCAAAGAGATAAATATCTGATTTGGTAGCTCCTTATATGAACGTTTTATTGTGTATGACTAGGATATTGTTTTTTTAAGCTAGCAGGTAAAAATTTTCTGAAGATCTATTTAAAAATGGAATCCTATTAAAAAAGGACATGGGTTTCTTCTTACCTCTTATCAAACTATTACTAAATATTTCTCTTCAAATAAATACACCTTTTTTTCAATGCCTACTAAAGACTCCAAGTCAGCGTCTTATGGAGGATAGCTCTGAAGAGCCAAGACATTATTCTTTGGCTTGCCTGGCTCCTCACATTTAAAAGGAAGAAATTAGGTCATACCAAGTTAAATGACTTTAATAAACTCATTGTTTCCAGTGCTGGAGTGGTGTACGACTTTTGGAGCAGAGAAGGATATAAATTCTATTTCTCTAGAAGGACTCACTGTTTCATCATTATCTTCAAATTATAGGTACAAGCCCAGCAAAAGACTTTGGACAGAGTAAAAGGAGCTTGGATATAATAGAAGAGCCTTCTAAAACAGTGGAGACAAACATGATAGTGTTCACTGGGGCATAAGTAATCACATCTCAAAATGTAGCTGGACAGACTGGCAGCTGAGCTCATGCCTAGTCCATAGGAAGTCAAAACAAAGAGAAATATACCATTACAGTACTCACATTTTGACTACAATTTGATCACATTATAATTTTTCTCCCCTGACGACAGAGTAGATTGACTGTCTGAACTTCCATTTAATGTTTAAAATACCTAATCCTCCAAATCCTGTAAGAGGATCTTCCAACTGTGAGATCCTGACAATGGGCCAAGTCAGCAGCCAACAGCGACCCCGCAGAGCTTTTAGCTGAAGCCAGGAGGAAGCAAAAGCCTTGTTAGTAGAGATTCACTAGCTCATAGCTCCCTAAATAGCCCTGGCTTCGTACTATGACTTTGCCCAGGTTCTCAGGTTCAGATTTCTTAGGCTTATTTTGGGAGGATTTTGCTCCTGTATAATGTTTTAGGTACAGGGCTTCTAGACTGAGACCATCTGGATTCAGGTGCCAAATACATTGGTGTGACACTAGGCAAGTCACTTAATGTCTTGTTTTCTCAGTTTTCTTAGCTGTAAATGGGATAACCATAATGCCTATTTCTTAGAATTGTCATAAAAATTAAATGAGATTTGTACATTAACATTCTTAAAAGTCATTGAAAGTTATGAAATGAGCTAATACATGAAATGCATTAGAATTGAGCCTGGCACATAATAAATGTTCAATAAATGTGAACTATCATCATCATCATTGTGTGAAGTGTTTAGCATTTTTTAAAGTATTTGTAAATGTGAGATTTTTGTTTCCAGATTTTGCTATTCTAGCAATATTGTGTTTAGCAGTGATTTGCAGAATAGCTTCTTCCCCTAATTCTTTTTTTTTTTTTTAAATGAGAGTGTGTGCTTAGTTGGCAACAATGCACTATTGATTGAAAATCTTAACAGTAACTCTATTTTCTTTTTTCTGGGATGAAATGTGCTGCTTACCTCCTGGTTTTTCAAAAGGAGAAAATGAAGTCATCATAAAAGAGATGTGTGTGGAATAGTTTTCCCAATAAAATATCTTCATGTACTGCTTCATGCCCTTTTTCCCTTTCTGGGGCATGGGCTTTTGGCAGGAAATATTTAATTCCAGTTATTCAAATGATGAGTATTTCCAAATAGACCCCTATACTGTACATATAAAATATGCCAAGTTAAAAAATGCCAAAATTTTAGAATACAAATAAATTTTAGTTCATTTATTCAAAAGATTGAATGAATTATACCTGCCATTATTTCCTTCATCCAATACCCTTGCCCATGACAGACATTGCTAATCGATTACTACAATCATTCCTGCAGTCTTGGTTGTATCTTCAGAGTCCTTCTCAATGCAGCACACCAGTAACTGCTTCTAATGAGTAATAAGATAAAACCTAACAGACAAAATGTAATATAGTCTTAATAGATTTCTTTGTGTTACAGATAAAAAAGCAAGATTAAGTGGCTCAAAAAAATACTACACACCTAAATAGTAGCAGAGTTAGATTCTAGTACTCAGTATTTCCAGATCTGAGGATTCACATTTGTACCACAGTGAATGAAAATCTGCTTAAGAACTAATTTCATGATACTCTCTAATGATATTTCTATATTCCAGAATGTACTGCATAAAAAAAGAAGCTATATTGACATCTCATGTGAAGTTTGCTTGAGTTTTTCCTCCACAGGAGCCTCTGGAGTGGCTTAAAAATCTCTAATTTTACTCACTTCATATCGCATTTCAGCTTTCATAAAAAATCAGCCAGATCCTTAGAAATTCATAGGAGGATTTGTTCTGTGTCAGAAGTAAAGTTGACTGACAAGCCAGCGATGCCTTTGCTCTTCAGTGTTGTCAGTGAGATAATTGTTTCGCATTAGGTGGGCTCCCTGATCTTGCCCACCCCGCCACGAGGCAGAGTCCTCTTGGAAAGTCTCCTTCCAGCAAGTCCCACTACCCAGTGCTTAAATTTTCACTTGGCTACTTTGAAAGGTCTAGCCAGTGTCATGTCTGCTGTTGCCTCAGGGTTCAGTTTCAGGGAGTGTTTCCTTAATTAGTAGATGACAGGTAGATGACATCAATCTGAAATAAGTCCAACAGACTCTCTAGCAAGAAAACCAGCTAGCGTCAGGAAGGAGCAATATTAGAAGTTGTGTATTCTCAGGTGTAATGCAGAAAATGGTCTGAGGGCTGGAGAAAAAGGCAAATGCTACCTTATGTGAGGCAGATTCCCACTGGTCCTTGCTATGAACGATGGCATCCCTTTCCCCGACATCTCCCAATACCAGACCTGATGTTGGAGTATGGGAAAGGAGGTTGGATAAGGGTGTTGAATCTTCCCTGAGCCTTTTTGCCAAGCTTGTGTGTTGAATTCAGTTTGACTTAAACTTGAAGATACTCAGTCATACTAAAGCCAGTACTTCCTTGCCCCATCTTCCCCAGATGGGTGTGTGCACTTTACCTAACTCTATTAGATTGTCTCTGTGGACACTCAAAAATTCTGCCTGGAAGATTCTTACAGATACTCCTAAGAGTTTTTATTGAAATAGCAAAGGTGTAGTGGAGTAAGAACTAGATGGCAGTTCAGAGTAAAAATATTTGCCATACCTATGCCTTCCCTCCTTACTGAGGTGGTTGTCGATAATATTAATCGTTGTACCTTGCATTCTCTGAGCTTTATCATGTTCAAGGGACTCCAGCTAAATGATCTCATTTGATCCTTCATACTTTGCACATGAGAAGATGCTAATTGCTTATGAACTAACCATTAAAGGGAAAAACTGAAAGCAAAACGTTCAGAAAGAATAACATTGAGGAAGGAAAAAATTAAGTACTATTTCAATTTGTCCCACATAGGCAAGAGAGTGAAGAGGGTTAATCAATGCTAACACAGAATTTACTCCAAGAATGAATGCTAAAGATGGTTCCCAAATATTTCTCTATTAGAGACTTCTGTGGGATCCCAGAAAACTGCATTTATTAAAAAAAAAATTTTACTTTGTCCTCATTTTTATCAATAACAGCCATGCCTGATAACAATCAATTGGTACAATTCTGAGTTGCTATAAACAGACATCATAGAAATATAGAATTTCCATTAGGTTTTGATGATTATTTCGATAGTCGCTGGATTCCTATTTTGTGGAAACAAAGTGATTGATGCTAAAGTTTGAAAACTATTGATAAAGTCTAGCCTTCTCCTTTTAATGATGAACAAATTGGCCAAGAAAAATAAAATAATTTGGCTAAGATTACAAAGCTAGTTGGTATCAAGGTGAGACTAGAATGCAAGTCTTCTGTCTGTACATTTTAACAAGCTATAAATCAAGTCAAAATCAAATTCTATTATGAACCATGCAGGTAATTAAAAAATGAAGTCACTAGTTAAAAGAAAAACAGATGCAGAGATTTGATAATACTGGCAAATGGCCCTCTGGCTTGGTAGTGAAGAGACAATAGGGAAAAAAAAGAGGACTATAATAAAATGGAAAGGACATGTCCTATTTAAATGGGATAACACAGCCTACTTCAGCTAAGGGCAATTATACTGGAATGTGAACTTGGCATTGCCAAATCTTCATGCTTTTTTCCCAAGAAAAGTAGGAAATGCAAATTTTTTTGTGAAATTTCTCAATGTTTAAATGTTGCCGGTTTATTTAAATGTTTGAAAATGCCATTGGGCCAACGTTTCAAGAGACAAAACATACCAGTGAGTTGCTAATTTATGGTTGCTCATAAAAGTAATCAATACTGGAACACAAAATGTGTCTACTGATAAAAGTTTACCAAACCTATAATATTAATTTGTTCATCTAGCCTTCCATTTATCCATGTGGGAAGTTCTTGAGTTTCTTCTATGGGTAAAGCATGGTACTAGACATTATCAGAAGCACTGAGTGAGACTGGAAATGTGAGGAGAGTAGAACAGCTTTGGAATGGCCACCAAAGGGAATTGCTTCAGACTCGTACTTACCTGGACGACAAATCAGAATCACCTGGGTCTACCCCTTGATGATTCTGACTCAGCTGTTCTGAAGTACCATCAGCAGTCAGTAAGAGATAAGTAAAATATTTTTAAGTAGCAGCTGATGTCAGATGACGTGAATTCCTGGTGAAGCCAATATGTATGATGTAATGACTTCTAACAACCCCGGAAAAAAGAGTGTAAGTAAGTGTGGCAGTGGAGGAAAGTAGATAAGGAATCCCATTTAGGCTAGAAGACTGGCGAGGTGGTCATACCTGAAATGAATGGCATTTGGTTCAGACTGATTTGGTGGATGTCTGGCTAGTGGGTAAGCAGTGTATGGGTCTTGAGATATTCTGAATCTGTAAACATTGGGCTCATTGTGTTTCAGGAGAAACAGAGGAGGCTTGTGTCTTAATGTTTCTAGGGCTATATCAGACTGACTAAACAATCTTGAGGAAATTTGCTACACCCCCAACTTCCTCATCTGTTAAAGAAGGCTAATATTGCTGTAGAAGTAGTTTGAAACTTGTAGAAGCAGTTTGAAACTTGTAGAAGCAGTTTGAAGTGTAAAGGAAAAGTGATATCTAAATGTAAGTGTTATGGTTTTCAAATGTATTATTTTGGTATTTTGAGTGCTAAAAGGAGTTTCTCAGAAAAGTCTTTCTCTTCCATAAAACCAATCAGAAATGTTCAATTTCTGCACACACGAACAGGCAGCTACAACTGGGAAAATGATTCTGTGATTCCACACATTTCTTTGACAAGTCACAAATGGGTTTTAGTGACCAGCTGCAGCTTGTGTGTTAAATTCAAATAATTCATTCTTGGCACAGTTATTTTTCACATTCCCTTGCATTAGAAAAATAATTATGCTGCCTACCATTACATATTGTAAAAACGGGAGCTTCTATCTTATCTATTTGGAGAGGATATCGCATGCTAAATGCATAAAATAAAAATGTCAATGAATTCACCAATACGTTTCTTCTTTAATCAGTTAGAGCAAACCTTCTTTGGATCTTTAGTCAGGAGGTCTGCTAAGACCTTCAGGGAATTTTCTTATCTCATAAACTACAGGAAATGTAAAATGGAGATGATTGTTGACTACTTTTTAGGTACTCAGATGAAAACTAGCTTTTAGAGCTTGGATTGATCTGGAATTCTTGCCCCCACCCAAGGGTCTGGACCCAGTAACAATAACACAGACCATCAATCTGCTTAGTACACTTCTGGTTTTCAGGAGGAAAGTTTTCCCTTCAAAGCAAAGGATCTTCTCACATTGGGGTGAATTATTGTGTTGAAGGTACTAGTTTATCTATTGGCATCCTGAAATCTACTCAGACAAGGAATGCATTTCAAAATTCATTTCATTGCTATGCTTTTTTTTAAGTCCATGAAAACGTATATTCACTGGAAGTGGAAAAAAAAGTATATTTGGAAAGAGAGATGTCTCAAGATTATTATAATAATGATTAATATTATCACACTGGAGGTGATTTGATGGAAAAGATCCTTAGGTGTTTGCGCTTAGTCCCTGACTAAATCAACATAGAATTTCTACTGACCTAATTAATCTTAAATTAAGCATGTCTACTGTTTACTGTGATTACCTCATCAGACAAGCTGTTTCAGCATCTGTTTTCCCTCATGGTGAAAAAGGTTCTCTTTTACTTCAAAAATGAGTTTTCCTCCTTTAAACCTCACTTGTTTGGGTATTTCTATCCAAAATAAATACTTCTTTCTCACCTATTAGCTGTTGAAGACTGAGTTGTGTCTTCAAATGCATGTACAGGGCTCTCAGTGCAGACATTTGACTTCAGTGGGAGCTATGAGTCTTTGAGGGCCTGATTTGACCCTGTGTTTGTGCTCAGTATATAAGTATTTAGGTAATGTTTTCATTTCCTGACCCACTCAATATCATTTTTTGGCAAAATGAATTCACTTCCCTCACATTTTCCCCATCTGTTATATTCTTAAGTCTGTTTATAACTTTGCTTACTTTTCTTTGATCATTTTTAGTCTGGATATCATTTTTCAATGACAATGCATGCATGCACGTGCGTGCACACATGTAAACCAAAAGAATACATGGAATTTGTATTCCTTTATATAAAGTACTTACAAAGTACCTAGTATAGCATTTAACTTTACATATAATAAGATATGCACACATGTATAGATTTATCTTTATACACATCTCTATGATGACAAAATGGGTTGATATTTTGCTTTTAAAAATGGAGACATAAAGTTGTCTATTTCCTAATATTATGGGAAAGAACCTGGTATGGTAGAGAACTAATGATCTGAGTCTTCATTTTCCTTCTCTGGGTCTAATTCCAGCATGTAACCTAGATGGAAAGATTTTCAGTTTTTAGTTTTTCTTTTGATTAATCCATATTTGTTTTCTCTTTGTTCCCAAACAGTATGTTTCGAAAGCATGACTAGCTTACCACCTTGAAAGATGTTAACATTCAAGAAAACATCAGACTGGGTATCAGGCATCTGTGGACTCATTCTGGATTCCAGATGGGTGTTTGAGACACAACAAATGAAAATCCCTATTTTAATACATTTGCCTGCTCTTGTTTTTTCACTTGACTTCCCAATCTAATTTCTTTGCTGCCAAGGGTTCTCACTCATATCACCATTTAAAATTTAAAAGCAATATATATTTAAATGCGAAACAAAATGCTTATATGGAGACTCTGCCACAGTGGAAAATATGACAGTGGGTTTCATTTCAAAGAGTTCTGGATGATCTCCCGAGTGGTAGAGCCAGAGGTAAGAAATGTTAGATCATTCCAAACGGCTGGAAACAAAACAAATATTATTCCCTGTCTGATCATGGTCTGTATCTTTCCACTTTAGGGAAATTTTGTTTTTATTCATTTGCTCTTTGTCATCTTCCTTTTGGGTGACCATGGTTGTTGTGAATAGCACAGAGAGCAACTTCCAAATTTATTTTAACAGTAGGAGAGGTTATAAGTCAGCCATTCTCACATTTTGAGAAAATGGAAAAATCCTATTAGTAATGTATATGCATCTTAGGTTTTTCTTAAAAAGTCTCCCTCTTGATTCAAAACACCCTTCTTAAATCGTACTGTTCTCTGGAATGATAATAGAATTGGAAAATTTCCACTCAACATCCCATTTTATCAGTCCATTCAGGAACACCCTGATAGAGTGATCAGTTACATGGAACTTACTGCTTGCACAACCTTCTGCCACCAAGGCTCACAATGAAGCAAAAATGTGAAAAGCACAATATAAATGAAAAATATTTTATGTGATACTGTATGCATACTTACCAAGAATGTTTTTATGTTTTGTAATAATAATTTGTAGACTATACAAATAAGTTTGTGTCTGGACTCAATAGTCAAAAGTGTGCTTGGAGAGCAAATAGCAAGTTATTCTGGCAGTGAAATAGGGCAATGGTCTACAAAAGGTATAACTTCAAATGTGTCTTTTCCAACTGCTTTTGTCTTTGTTTTGTTTTGTGTACCTTCAAAAAATTAGTCTGCTCTTTCCTGTGGAAGCAGCACTAGTAGTTATATGAAGTAAATCTACTTGTCTGGCATATATTTTTTCCCCCTCTTAGAAATGTCAAAACTGATATAGTGTGATGTGTATGAGTGTGGAGTATGTGTCATGTGGGAACCCACACAGTGTGCAAGTGCCATCCACATTCCTGAAAAATTACGTATATGTGAATAAATAAAAATGAAATCATATTTTAAATGTTCCATGGAAATCCAATGTAATGTAACTCCTCTGGTAATTACTTTTAAGTGAAACATAAAATAATGTAGTTACTCCTACATACAGATATACTGAATTTATACATGAAAAAATGTTTTGAACACTGTATTTTCTGTAATTACTTACAGCCTTGTAGAAATATTGATATACTTTGAAAGTAGAAAATTGAAAGAAATATATAATATTTGACATAACCTTCTGCAGCTTTCTGGGCTGATGTTAAAAATGAGGATAATGAACATGAAGCCCAGCTGCCTCTGAAAGAACAGTAATGTGCTCACCTTTCCCTTTCTTTCTCCTTTATCTATCTCATGGCTTCTGTCTTTGTATCATTTTGGCAAAAAAGAGTGTAGTTTTTGATATTAGTCAACCTCTACTGGGGAAAGGGCCTCCTGGGAGAGCCAAGCAATCTAATTCAGGCAAGAGAGAAGAAATCAGTAATCCCTTAACTTTGTGGCTGAAATAATCTATGTAGGTGCCAGAATTTCTTTGAGATCATAACTTCATGATGTGGAGGCCTGTTCTATAGAAATTGGACAGTGGCTGCCAGTATAAGTCAGGCATAATGTAAGCTTGTTCTAGTTATTCAGCTTCTCCATACCATCCAAACACATAAACCAAAATCACTTATTGTATTACTTAGAAGCCCTAAGATACCGTCAAGATGTTTTATGTTGAGTCAAATGCATGAGTGACCATATTTTTTTTAAAGAGCAATCTTGACCCTTACCTCACACCATATGTAATTAATTCAAAAGGGAACATAGACATAAATGTTAAAATTTTAGAAGAAAACATAAGATGAAGTCCTAGAGACCTTGGATTTGGCAAAGATTTTAAAAATATGACATAAAAATCTGCACTTCACCAAAATTAAAGACTTTAATGTTTTCTGCAAATCATATATCCAACTGAGAATTTAAATACATAATACATAAAAAATTTACAACTTTTTCTAGCTTTTTTTTTAGGTTTAGGGTACATGTGAAGGTTTGTTACATAGGTAAACTCATGTCAGGGATGTTGAACATTTACAACTTTAATAGTGATAAGATAAAACGATCCATTAAAAAAAGTGGGCATAAGATTTGAAGAGGCACTTTTGCAAAATAAAAAGACACACGGATGCCAAATAACTATATGAAAAGATACTCAACATCATTAACCATTAGAAAAATACATATTAAAACTATGAGATATCATTATACTACCACTAGAAAGGCTAAAACTTTAAGAACTGACTTTTACAGTGTTTGAACCCTGATATACTGCTGGTTGGAATGTAAAATAGTATAACCATGCTAGAAAACAGTTTGGCAACTTTTAAAAAAAAGTTAAACATACGCTTATGCAGCTGAGCCATTCCATTACTGGATATTCACCCAAGAGAAATGAAAGCATGTTTCCACACAAAGATTTAAACACAGATGTTTATGGCAGCTTTATTTGTAATAGTGAAAAGCTAGAAACAATTCTAATGTCCTTCAATGAGACAATGAAATATAACTCAGCAATAAAAAGGAATGAACTATTAATATATTCAAAGTCAAAATAGCTATGCTAAATGAAGTCAAATTTTTAAAAAGTACTTACTGTATATCATTTACATAAATTTCTAGAAAATGCAAAACCACTCTACAGTGACAATGGTAGATCAGCGGCTGCCTGGGATGAGAATGGGGAAGAGGGACCTTCAAGAGGGATTACAAAACAGCACAAAGAAACTTTTGGGGGTTACAGTTATATTCGTTATCTTGAATGTAGCGATGGTTCCACAGGCATATCCAAATGCCAAAACTCATTAAGTTGTACATTTGAATATATAGTTCATTGTATGTCAATTATACCTTAATAAAGCTGAAAAACCTAAGTGTAATCTGAAAAACAATCCTCTTTTGTTCATTAATTACCATTAGCACAAGCTTTGGAATAAATGATGAGTTTTTTTTTTTTTTTACTTTGGAATATTATTTCTCAAGCAATATGCCTCTAAGCAGGATTTTGCATGATAGTTGTGATTATTAGTTTGGCAAAACACTCAAATAAAGTTTAACTGTGTAGCAGAATTCTAATTACTAATATTCATTGAGATATAGAAAAGTTAATTCCCTTTATTTAATCATTTCACAACATATGAATATGTCAGAACATCACATACTCCATAAATAAATAAACATATATGTATAATTGTTGATTTTAAAAAATGAAGAAATTTCAAGATGAATTTTTACATTCATTTAAGTTTTTCATTTTACAAGTATATGAATCTAGATATCTATGAAAGAAGCTGCTAGATTCCACGGAGCATATGTTCATTTGTGGTTTTAAATGACAACATTTTGTTAGCTGAACGTTGTCCTAAAGCAATGATTTCTATTTACCAGCCTGAACCCCTGAATACATTAGTCACTAGAAGGTTTTACAATAATATAGTCTTGCACCTTTCTCTTCCTCTTCTTCCTTGCATAGTTTAATCCAAAAGCTATGAGATTGAGCCAAGAAGGTAGGCGTTAGGAGGGGGAACCTTAGTAATCTAGAATGTCTGTAAGGAGCAAATCAGTACCACGTGTTGCCTGATGGAATGCAATGAGAAATACACAGCATCAATTCTGTGCTATTACCTCCACAGATGTATAACCTGAATTGAATAAAAAGGCACCATCAGACACACCTAAACAGAGGGCATTTTATAAAACTAACTGGCCTGTAATCAGCAAGTATTAAAATCATGAAAGTCAGGCAAATAAGAAGGAACTCTCAGATTGAAGAACACTAAAGAGACACAATAACTCAAGGCTAAGCTCTAAAGCTTAGCCTTTAGTCTAAAATTGTCCCAACATTATTGGGACAATTGGTGAAACTTGAAAGGGGTCTGAGAATTAGATAATAATAAGACACTAATGGTACTTTCTCAATGTTTATGTTTGTTTTGTGATTATGCAATGTTTATGTTTGTTCATATGATTATGTGAAGATGCCCTCATGTGTAGGAAATACACACTAAATATTTAGAGGTAATGATGGGGCATCACGTCAGAAACTTATTCTCAAATGGTTCAGATTTTTAAAAGTCCTTTATGCTGTACTTGCAATTTTTCTGTAAGTTTAAGATTCTTTCAATTTTTTAAAAGAATTTAAAGGCATATCCCTGGAGAAAAACAGGACACATTGTAATTAAATTCATGCCATAAATAAGGTCAATTCTTTATCATTAAAAAAGTAATTATATAAAAGTGAAATGAAAAGCATTTATCTTCCTATAAAACTGCAAACCAAAAATCACACTAGAAACATACTGAAACATAACCTTCAAACTTAATTTCCTGAAACAAAGTGAGTGGTACATCTTCACTGCCTATAAGTCTTTCAACTTCTCCAGCTTATTTTTTAATAGTCTATTTGACTAGTGTTAGGTTTAGGGTTAGGTTCCAGCCCCTGCTGAGGTTTGAGGGGAGTGGGTGGATGAATGGGCAGATGGCTGAGAGAACACTCGGGGGGCCATAAGCAGGTAAAATGTAGCTTTATTCAGCAGCTCTCTCATTAGCGGCTTACTTACACTAGCTCTCTCACACTGGTCACCTTTATCTCAGCTGTCTGCTCCAGCTCTGAGGCTCCTCTCAACAGCTGGCTCAGCTCTCCCTTCAGGGTCAGCAGCTTAACTCTTTCTCTCTGGGCACAAGTGAGCTGAGCTGTGTTCTGGCTTCCTCCTGTCTGTCTACAAGACAGACAGCTTTGGCTCTCTCTCTTTCTCTGGGTGGGTGCGAGCGCCATATCAAACCATGCCCAAGAGCCCATACAGTGTCAGCAGGGCAGTTATACCTTCTACAGACAATAGTGGCTCAGAGCCGAGTATGAGTTTATACAAACAGGTTATATAACAAGTGGAGTACGCACCTGTGCCCTAAACTCACAGTCATGCAGGCCTGGATGTCTGCCTTGGCCTAATTCTTGACCAAAGCACATCCATGTACCCTACAAGTAGCAGAAAAGGAAGGTCATGATTTATAATGTTTTAGACTCACTGGAGGATAATCAGACATTTAATATATAATACACTAAAAGATTATATATATATATATTTTATATATATATAATATGTTCTCATATAAGAATCATAGATGGCAAATAATCCTTATTTAAAGAGCACAGTAGTCCATCATTAGTTGTTGGATGCAGCTCGAACTTAATTGACAATTAGGCTTTTGGTGTCAGGTTCATAACTAGAAATCTGCTGGGTTCCTTGTAGCAAACTCTCTAAAACACAAAGCATAGTTGAGGCTCTATTTTTAAAAATGCAGCCAAGCTAGTGCCATACAGACCAACAAAATTAATCAGTGGAATATAACTAGATTACTACACTGATTCTAGTCAAATCTATTGCATCTCTACCTATAATCTAAGATCCCAACATCTGCTCTCCCTTCTGGGCCCACATATACTCTGCCAGTTGAAAGACAGTCATTAATAGATCCTAAACTCTCCTATATTCTTCTAAAACTAAATTGGAAAGTTATACAACCAGATGTGTGTTGATCAATACAGGGTGATAGAGTAGGTAGTTATTAAAGATTAATAAAAGTAAAAGGCAATTGAAGTTGGTTTCTGTGTTTGTTAATTGTTGAACATATCACTCATAATATTGATGATTCAGGTACCAAATATATGTTAGGATAAGAGTCATTATATAACTCTCTTTAAGGACTAGTAGAGCTTCCAGTCAGACAAAAAGAAAAAAAAAAAACTAATGATCTTAAAAATATTTTACATTCATATAGTGGAATACTACCCAGCACTATAAAGGAATAAACTACTGATACGTACAACACTGGATTAATCTCAAAACCTCATGCTGAAAGAAGCCAAAAAAAAGTCTGTACAAAAAGAGTTCATATTCTCATGCCTGTAATCCCATCACTTCAGGAGGCCAAGGCAGGCAGATCACTTGAGTTCAGGAGTTCAAGGCCAGCTGGCCAATACGGTGAAACCCTGTCTCCACTAAAAATACAAAAATTAGCTGGGTGTGGCGGCACATGCCTAGAATACCAGCTACTCAAGAGGCTGAGGCACGAGAATCACTTTAACCTGGGAAGCAGAGGTTGCAGTGAACTGAGATTGTGCCACTGCACTCCAGCATAGGGGACAGAGTGAGACTCTGTCACAAAAAAAAAAAAAAAAAAAAAAAAAAAATAGTAAATATTGGGTACCATTTATATGAAGTTCTAGAACAAGCAAATCTATGTCGAAAGAAGTCAGAGCAACAAAGAATTGACTGGAAAGGGACATTTTTTGAGGTGACCGTTATGTTCTATATCTTGATAGGAATATTGGGTTACATGTGTATATGCATTTGACAAATATCCTGGGATTGTAACACTTAATATGTGTGCAATTCTTTGTAGGTAAATTATATCTCATTATAAAATATATTAAAAGAAAAAATGTAGTGTTATTTTATTTTCCTTTTCATCTTTGCTTCCAGCAAGTTCAAAGGCTGATTTTTAATAGCCAATCACACATGACTAGGAGGAAAATCATGTTAGCATACTTTCTACCTTCTGTATTTATTTTAATTATTTCTAATTTAACAACAGTATACGTTTGTCATGTTATAATGGCCCTCCCTTTTTTAAAAGGTGTATTGTAAATGTACATATATATACAGTCACCCTGGCATATAACAAAAATGAATAGACTTCTAAAAGGTACATTTAACAATTCAGGGGAAAAAAAACCTTCAAAAATCCTGACTTGTTATCACTCTCAGTTACTTACAAAAGTCTATTTGAATAGTGTAAAGATAAATTTCTCTCCTGATTTTAGTCATTACATCAAAAATGTATTCTCTTTTGAAGAATGCAGCATTGCTTAAGTGGAATATTTACTTGAGAATAATATATATGAATTGAAGTGTTTGATTGTGGTTAGAAAAGTTATTCTACAGAATCTCAAACTCTCTCTGCTTATATAACATTAAAGTTGTCTGAGGATGCATGACTAATGTAAAATGAGAAAATACGAAATTCTTGAAGTTATCACTGTTCATACTTAAAGAGAGATTTTTATTTCAAACAATCCTTGGAACTACTCTGATATATGGGGTAGACGTGGACTGAGTGAGAGAAGGTTTGCAATTCTGTCTCCAACTTACATTTGTCAAATAGCTTTGTCTTGGTATTTACAATTTTCTCAGTAGATGTGAAAACTCAGTTGCCATAGCACCAAGGAATGTTGAGAGTTGACTTAATAAGACCTTCCCTTTGCTCAGGATGAACAGTGTGGGCAGCATCTAGTATAAAACCTATTTCACAAATTCCTAGTTCAGGAAAAGCTGCTGCATAGAAGCTGCTATTTCCTTAAGAATGCTTACAAAACTACTGCCCTCTCCATTCCTAGATTTTTCCCCCTATTTTCTAACCATTTCTATTACCTTGTGAAGAATAACTTCAAAGTCTATTGTATAACTCCACACAATAGCTCTTAAAAACTATGGCAAATTATATTTCTACCTCCAAAGTTCACCTCCACAATTTTTCAAAGGGAAAAAAATTGTTTTTAAATTACAGATTAATCATCAAACTTCTTCAGTCATTTGTTTCTCTTGATGCTGAGAGAGAATAGTGTATTTTTCACTAGGTAAGTAGTTTACTGTAGCAAGTACTGCTACTGTAGCAGAAAACCCTTCAGCTGTGCTGTTTTATAATGCAAATATGCGGCATGGCCCTTGAGTAAAGGAATCAACATTTATGTCTATTCTGTAAGTTTATATGTTCAGTCTCCTCATAAAAAGAGAAATGCACTGAAATAAAATTTCTTACCTATCAGATTGGCAAAAATGTAAAAGTTTTACACCAGACTCTGTTAATGAGGCTGTAGGAAAAATGGCACCTCATACATTGATGGTAGACTGGATTACAGACATTAAGATTTTTTTTTGTTTTTTTGGTCAAAAGAAGTAGGCTTTTGTCTGTAATATTTGATATAAACATTTTTCTCAGGTTCCCATTTGTCTTTCGATTTCGTTTCTGGTAGCATTTTCCCAACAAAAGATTCTGAGTTTTATGCAGTTGAATTCATTCCCTCTTTTGTGTGTGTATGTGTGTGTGTAGGAGAGGGTGGTGGCTTTGAGGATTTGTGTCACTCTTTGACAGGCCTTCCTCATTGTGACAATAACAACAAAAGCACCTCTGGTTTCTTCTAGTTTTATAACTGTTTCATTTTTAATACTTAAATATTTTAGCCATCTGGTTTTATTTTGATGCAAAGTATTGAGAATTCAATTTTATTTTTCTTTCTTGGTAGAAATCTCTTTGTAACCCATTTCTTCTAATTTAAAATGTCTTCAAAATATATTAAATTCCTATATATGCTTGTGTCCATTCGGGAAACTTTCTATTGCATTTCATTGATCTTTCTATTCACGAATTAGTACCACACTTTTAAATTATTATAGCTTCATAATATATTTTAATGTCTATAAAAGTTAAAAAGAACAAAGCTGGAGGCATCATACTACCTGACTTCAAACCATGCTAGAAGGCTATAGTAACCAAAACAGCATGATACTGCTACAAAAACAGACATATAGACCACTGGAACAAAACAAAAAATGTAGAAATAATGCTGCACACTTATCACTATCTGATCTTTGACAAGACCAACAAAGGCAATCAATGAGGAAAGGACTCTCTAATAAATAGTGATGGAATAACTGGCTAGCCATACGCAGAAGAATGAAACTGGACCCTTACCTTTCACCATGTATAAAACTAACTCAGGATGGAATAAAGATTTAAGTGTAAGACCTGAAACTATAAAACCCTAGAAGAAAACCTATGAAATAGGTTTTCCTTGGTTTGGGGGGACTTAGCCAATAATTATTTGCCAAGGCTGATCCTTCTCAGCATCAGCCTTGGCAAACAATTATTGACTAAGTCCCCCAAAGCAACTGTAACAAAAACAAAAATTAACAAGTGGGACCCAGTTAAACAAAAGAGCTTCTGTACAGCAAAATAAACTATCAACAGAGTAAAATATGCAACCTACAGAATGGGAGAAAATATTCACCAACTATGCATCTGAATGCATAGTTTATATCCAGAATCCATAAGGTCTAATATCTAGAATCTATAAGGAACTTAACAAGCAAAAAGCAAATAACCCCATTTAAAAATGGGCAAAGAACATGAACACACACTTCTCAACAGAAGACACATAAGTGGCCAACAGACATGAAAAAATGCTCAGCATCACTAATTATCAGAGAAATGCAAATCAAAACCACAGTGAGATACTATCTCACACTAGTCAGAATGGCTATTTTTAAAAAGTCAACAAACAACACATGCTGGTGAGGTTGTAGAGAAAAGGGAATGTTTATACACTGTCGGTGGGAATGTAAGTTAGTTAAGCCACTGTGAAAAGCAGTTTGGAGATTTCTCAAAGAACTTAAAACAGAATTACCATTTGACCCAGCAAGCCCATTATTGGGTACATATCCAAAGAAATATAAATCATTCTACCATAAAGACACATGCAGGCATATGTTCACTACCATGCAATTCACAATAGCAAAGACATAGAATCAACCTAGGTGCCCATTAGCGGTGGATTAGATAAACGAGGTACATATGTACCATTGAATACTACACAGCCACGAAAAAGAATGAAATCATATCCTTCACAGCAACACAGATGGAGCTGGAGGCCATAATCCTAAGAGAATTATCACAACGTGATGGTTAATATTGAGTGTCAACTTAATTGGATTGAAGGATACAAAGTATTAATCCTAGGTGCGTCTGTGAGGGTGTTGCCAAAGGAGATTAACATTTGAGTCAGTGGCCTGGGGAAGGCCTACTTGCCCTTAATCTGGTGGGCACAATCTAATCAGCTGCCAGCGAATATAAAGCAGGTAGAAAAACCTGAAAGGCGAAGGCAGAAAAACGTGAAAGGCGAGGCTGGCCTAGCCTTCCAGCCTACATCGTTCTCACATGCTGGATGTTTCCTGCCCTCCAACATCGGACTCCAAGTTCTTCAGTTTTGAGACTCAGACTGGCTCTCTTTGCTCCTCAGGCTTGCGGACAGCCTACACGAGACCTTGTGATCGTGTAAGTTCGTACTTAATAAACTCCTTTATATATCTATCCTATTAGTTCTGTTCCTCTGGAGAACCCTGACTAATACACACAGGAACAGAAAACCAAATACCACATATTCTCCATTACAAGTAGGAGCTAAACACAGAGCACACATGGGAACAACAGTTACTGCAGACTACTAGAGTGGGGAGGAGGTAAGGAATGACTGAAAAACTACCTGTTGAGTATTATTCTCACTATCCAGTACATGTAACAAATTTGCACATGTACCTACTGTACCTAAAATAAAAGTTGAATTTTTAAAAATAAATTAGTTCCCTCTTGTTGCTATTATTTCTTACAGGTTTTCTGAATGGCCTAATTTTTCCCATGTAGAATTAATGTATCTTATTACAAATAAAACTCCATTAGTATTGTAACTGGAATTACATTTAATTTAACCCTTAAACATAAGAAGCTTTCCATTTTGTCTTCTTTGATCATTTTAAATTTTTCTTCATGTAAATTTTGCACATAGCCTTGCTAAGGTTATTTCCTCATCTTTCTTGTTGCTAATGTATCTATTCATTTTGGTGAAAAATTCAATAATTATGTTCCACTGGGTTAATACAGTGTATGCTTTTCATTTGATAAACCTAGATAGATAGTGTCTGAAAGGCTTGTCAGCCTAAATAGTCTATGGCTTTTCTCTTTTCATAAATTTGAACAACATATCTCATATAAAATACCTCTGTTCTGTTAAATAGTAATATATTTAGTCCATACATTAACTATCAATGTGAATTCTACATTTTCCCCCAATTGAGGTGTCAATAAATTATTTTAAAATCCTTTTCTTCTTTGAATGAATGAAATGACTATCTTGGTATATGAACATAAAATGAATCCCAAATTTTAAAAAATTGAGGCTGGCATGGCACAGTGGCTCACTCCTGTAATCCCAGCACTTTGGGAGGCTGAGGCAGGTGGATCACGAGATCAAGAGATCCAGATTATCTTGGCCAATATAGTGGAACCCCATCTCTACTAAAAATACAGAGCTGTCATGGTGGCAGGTGCCTGTAGTCCCAGCTACTTGGGAGGCTGAGGTGAGATAATTGCTTGAACCCGGGAGGCAGAGGTTGCAGTGAGCCGAGATTGCGCCACTGCACTCCAGCCTGGCGAAAGAGAGAGACTCTGTCTCAAAAATAAATAAATAAATTAATTAATTAAAATAAAAAATTGACACTGGCAAAAATAACAAACTGTATGATCCTGGTACTTAAGTTTCAACACGTATGGAAACAGCACGCAGGGAAAGGAAAATAAGAGCTATAGTAGATCTTGTAACTACCTTCATAGGATGCTATATGAAAAAACTCCTTAATAATAGAATGGTGGTTTGAATAGAAGAGTGCTAGATTATCTTAACATAACCTTTCTCATTCATAAAAAAATCATGATTGTGGAAAATATACATCTTATATATTCCTTTTCATGATGGACATACTTAAAGGGACCAAGGAAATACTATAGCCCTCAAATAACTGTACATTTCAGTAATATAGAAATTAATGGGACCTGCAGCAGTGGCTCCCGACTGTAATCCCAGCACTTTGGGAGGCCGAGGAGGGCAGATTGCTTGAGCTCAGGAATTCGAGACCAGCCTGTGCAACAAGGTGAAAGCTCATCTTACAAGAAAAATACAAAAATTAGCTGGGCATGGTGGTGCATGACTATATATAGATCCAGCTATAATACTTGGGGGCTAAGGCAGCAGGATCCCTTGAGCCCAGGAAGTAGAGGCTGCAGTGAGGAGGCTACACTCCAGCCTGGGTACACTCCAGCCTGGGAGACCCTTTATCTCAAATAAATAAATAAATAAATGTACTTTTATTTTCGTGTTACAGCCCCAGACTTTTATTTAATGCCCTCTTTTCTATTTAGCTTGATTTCATTTTACATCTTTCCTTATTCTTAATATCTTTATGCAACTACATCTCATGTTAAACAATTATTAACATAAAATGTTTATAGAGTACAATAGAATGCAAAGTATATATTTAGACACAAGCTGCCCATAGACTATAAAGGGCAGACAGGAAACAAGAGAGGAATGGGTGAGTTTGTTCGAGACAGGTAGAAGAAAAATGCCAGAGTTTATCTGAGAAGGAAGGTAGAATCAAGGTGATTTGTAAAGTGTTACTTTGAAGCGCTTCACTGATGCCACTAAGATTGTGATTTGTTTTTTAGAGAAAGGACTGATGTAAGTAAGATCTCTAACCTTTTTTTTTTTTCACTTGAATTATTGTATCTATCTGAGTTTTAAACCTAATGTAGGGTTTTGGTAAAGATTGATTAGATAATAGGCTAATTCTACAAGGTAATTAAGCTATTCCCTTGGGGACATAGGCAATTTGGGGAGACATACTATTTCTTTCAGACCCTTATAGTGCCACTTAACCCAGCTGTTCAAACACAAAGCCATTTAAAGTGATTTCTACCACTCAGAAGGAAATTCTAGATATTATAGATAATCAGCATTAATAATATGTCCAGCATGACAGGGGATCTAGGTGAAAGAAGATGTTATAAAGGGTCAGGGCTGGGAGTGCACAAGCAGGGAGTAAGTTCTGTCATGGAACTGGGAAGTAGTTTTAAGGGAAGACTGCCTCATAAATAATGAGTCCTAAGTATCATTGTCCAGATAGACCCAAGACCACCATCTAAAGAGTACACTTAGGAAAAGAGGGAAAATGAGTGTTTGCCTGCTTACAAGGTGATTCGTTGACTCCTGCCACCAAAATTCTTGCTCATAGGTAATGGATTTTATACTGCTTCCTTAAAAGCATTGCTTTGCTTTTACTGTTGTTTTATCATCATGCTTTTCTACCTTCTGTGGTCTAAATAGGGTGTGGTATTCTACAAGGTGTGACCGGGGATGCAGGCATTAGGTTGAGTTTGTTGGATAGGTACGTGACTGTTTCTATTTGTAGGTCCACAATTCTTCCATTTATACTGGAATTATCAGGCCTAGGTGGTGTATTCAAGATCTCCAAATACAGTAAATGCAAGTGTAAGAATCATGCATGGATCTTGCCAGGCCATGCACTGGATGGAATTGAGTTCAGAGTGTCCTTTGCATACAGAAGCAATTGTAGGAAGAGAGCTATACAGTTCATAATGGTACCAGTTGATCAGGGTTCCAGCATCTGCTTCTAGTAGGTTACATCTAGTATCAGAACATAGACAACGAGAGATAGACTTGACATCTCACATGAAGAGCCTGTTTGAAAAGCTGTGTAGCAGTTTTTTATATCATTAAACTTGGCCTGAAGGTGCTAAGGTTCACCAAGTTCTGCTAAGTCAGTGTTTTCCAAACTACATAGACATGAGAATTAGCTGGGAGATTTATTAAAAGTGCATGTCTCTGAGCCCCAGTCCTGGAGATTATGATTCTGTAGATGTGTAATAAGGTCCTAGAATCTGGATTTTTAAGAAAATATAGATATATAGGATTCACTATAGGTGAACTATAAGAACCTCATGCTGTGTAGTCACTGACGAAAGTCACTCAGGTGGTAGATATGAGTGAAAGAAGATACCAAGTTTGAAAAGTGGACATTTTTATAAGCCTGGATGTTCTGGATTGTAGATAAGGCTGAACTTCTGCTGAATTCATTGGTGGGAGAGAAGGCAGCCTAGTTGACCTGCTGCTGTAAGGCGTAGAGCCTTAAGTTCTGTTCCATCCAGCTTCCCATGTTGGTATTTTATCTGCACATGAGATTGGTGATGGTGTGCCAAGGACTGGAGGACAAGGACACATTAATTGCTGGAGTATCATGGAGAATCCTCCAGAAATGGGAGATGAACTAAAGATTTGTACAGCATGAGGAAATACATCACCTGACTTTTTCTGGAAAGTAAAGGATCCCTTGGAATTGGGACTTGGTCTCAGTTCCTTCCATGATCCCTTGACCACAGTAGGATGCTATTCTCAAAGGATCAGAGTTTGGCTAATGAAGCTACTGCAGGTCTGAAATTTGCTAACTGTAAATCAGGTAACATTTGTTTGTCTTTTTGAGCCTCAGTATCCTCATCTGTAAAATGAGTGTAACAACCACACTTCTTTTTTTTTTTTTTTTTTGAGATGGAGTCTCGCACTGTCACCCAGGCTGGAGTGCAGTGGGGCAATCTTGGCTCACTGCAAGCTCTGCCTCCCAGGTTCATACCATTCTCCTGCCTCAGCCTCCCGAGTAGCTGGGACTACAGGCACCTGCCACCATGCCCGTCTAATATTTTTTGTATTTTTAGTAAAGATGGGGTTTCACCGTGTTAGCCAGGATGAACGACCACACTTTGGATTGTTGTAAGGAAAGGCAGAATAGGAATAAATCACTTTGAATGGTTTCTGCATATGCAGATCTATTTTGGTTTCATGAACATTATGGAATAGTGAAAAGAATGTGTATTATATAGTTAGACAGACCTGGATTTGAGTCCTGTCTCTATAACTTCCTAACTGTATGACCTTGAATAGTTTACTTCCTTTCTCTACAGATAAATTACTCACTTAAAATAGAACCATAATGGCTGTCTTGCAAGATGGTTGTGAATATTAGCAACAATACAGGACAAATACCTGGCATTCTATAGAAACTCATCCATAAATATTACTGCTTCTCTCCCTCTTTTCTTTCTCCTCCTTCTTCTCCTTCTCTTCCTGCAACTCCTTCTTCTACTTCTTATAACTTGAGGTCCTGAGTTCATAAAACCTTTGGAGAGTGAGCTGGTCTCCCACTCTGATTTCAACTATCATTTTGAGAAAATTGCATAGGAATGCTAAAGCTGAAAAAAAATGTGGATTCATAAGTCAACATGACCAGGGTGGCCCTGAATTGCTTCCCTAACCAGGACCCAGAATTATTTATAGTGGCTTCTATGAAATGACCTGCTGGCCTGATTTAATTGTTAGGCCTCCTGCCAATCATTTCACAAAGTTGGCCCAAGGGGAGCTGTATCAGCTCACTATAAGGTGATGATTTTACAGCATAAGAGCTATGTGAATTGATATCAAATTTACCTATTTGAGATACTGTATCCTTCTTAGGTGTGTAAATACAAAACGCTATCCCCTTTAATTCTTCCAGTTCATTCATTCCATACTAAACATAATCAAAAAGCGTCAGCTCCTGGACCAGGAAGCAGGTGTTAAGAGTGCTGGAGAATGGAATCACACCCTTTATACTGCTAGAAAACATCTGTCATCTTCCTAGAAAACATGCCTTTAGGACCTCTCAGCCTCACAGAAAACTTCTGTTTCATGAGTAAGGAACTCTGGTTATGTACCTATTATGCTGGTCAGTCATTTGTCTCCAATTTGGAAGGTGACTGTGAAGTCAACCCACCTTCATATTATAGATCACAAGGACTCAGGAGCCTGCATGTAGGCAATGATCAACATGCAAGAAACCCGTAATTCTCCAAAATTGTCATAAATTTTTAAGACACTCCAACCAGGAAGAAATGAATGTGTTATGTACCCAGACTTTATAGTCTGTCCAAAAAGAGTTGTTTCCATCAGTAGCGCAAAGCCTTTCACTGCATTACCTAAACATAGAAAGGCTCCAGCAGAACAATGTCAGCTGTTGGTGTCACAACAATGTTGATGTACTATAGAGTGTGAGCAAGTCTGGAAAGCAGAATTGTTGAGAATTGGTGCCACCCAGGTATACATACATAAGTAGATGAGTAATGGTCTGCCATCCAAGGGAGAGCAATAGGAATTGTTAGCCACACCCAGTAAAGGAAACCCACAATTACATACTAGAACTGAGCAAGCAGGGGCCAAAAGTTAAACTGATGAGTATTGTTAGGAGCTAGAAGTAAATTGCTGGATAACTCCAGTGGATTCTACAGAACAGCATTCCCCTTGCTTGGAGCTCTTCTTATTGAGCCACTTTCATGAGTTGTTCTGCCTGGACTGTGAAAATGAACATATTGTAATCATGAACAAATCACCATTCAAAGTCAAATCCAACACATTTGCCTTGAGTATTTTCTACATGTCAAGCCCTGAGCCAGACACTGCAGAATACCAGTCAAATACAGCTATATACTGTATTCTGTGATAGCTCACGGTCAATTGAGGAATATGGTTATTTAGCAACTACTTTTAACAGGCCACTAATTCAGCAGCAGAGGACATAAATATAAACAGGACTCCTTCCCTCCTTCAGACTTAGTGGAACCAAGTTAGATCGGCAAGTTAGGTGAAGAAGCCAGACTGCGGAGAACTGTATATAAAAGAGGGGAAAACAACTACACTTCAAATCCACACTTGCCTTCTTAAAAAAGGGTCTGGTTAGAGAAAAATCTGAGAGTAACTGCCTGTGCTTTGTGCTTCTAAGGGAGTACAGAGCCCTCTTGCTTGGCTGAGCACCTTGAGGTACTCCTGATATGAAAAGGGGGTGGAAAAGCTGGAAAGAGCTGAAAGTGTCTTCATAATAACATGATAAAAATATAGAATTCTATGTACAATTAGGAGGTACGATATGAGAAGAAGAGGTGGGAAAAGGAAGAGACAGGAAGGCAGGATGCCTTTTAGGGCAGCTAAAAGGTATTTTTGGGGCAGAATGTCTAATATTTTTTTTTATTTGTATTTGTAAACATTTCTATCCATAGAGAAAAGAAAGTGAGCTTATGAAACCAAATAAAAGTTCTGTTCCAAGTTTGGGGTGATGCTCTGTGGAACACAGAATGCATATGTGGAATTTATAAACTAGTTCAGCAGAAGCAGAATATCAGAGCCAGAAGGGACCATGAGAACAAAACCTTCTAATTCTCCCTTTCTTCTTCCTTCATACCCGGCATGTGAAGACACTGGTAAGCTTTCTAAAAGATGTGAAAGAAGTTATGAACCAATTTTATCAATATTTTAAGGTACAGAGTGATCCCAGATGACATTTGAATTATATTTAAATTATAAACTGAGAAGTGTGGACTTTCTATTCTAACCAGTCAAACCACTAAAAAACTGTGAATTTGAGGAGTAGTTTATTTGAACACTGATAATGATTTTACAATTATAGCTAAAACATTTTAGAAAGAAGTTTGTTCTTAAGAAATAGACAATTTTTAATTCCTTTTAAATTGAGTCAGAGTTTGGGATATATACAGTGAATATACAATTTTTTTAAAAAAATGACAGGACAGATTCAAGAAAACATTCTTTCATGAGTTTTGGCTTTTTAAGAATATTTTGTACAGATATCTGATTTATTTATAATCAGGTCTATAGATTTACTTTTTCTTTCTACTTTTGGTAATCTTGCGTGAGTATATATATGTATGTGTTTTAATATATGATCAGTAGCAGAATTTTGAGCAAGAAGAATTTTACTTAATTTTTGTGGCCAAATGTAAAACATCTGACAGTTTTGCCAAGAAAACCCAAATTGCCTTGTTTTGTTTGCATAAGCAAAAGAAAAAGTCCAGGATATCCATCTGCAAATCAACATCAAAGGCTTTCCACAAAATACGGGGAGGGTGACTTGTATTTGGAGAACAGCATGAGATCTTTCTGTTACTAGGGCACTGCTGGCTGCAGCTTTCTACACTAATCATGGTCAAGGGCAACTGAGGTTTATGTGTCTGTATTGCTGAGGTAGCTTGTCTTTGCAAGCTCAGACTCACAGCTCTCTGCCTTTTGCCCACTCCTCCACCCTTTGACATCTGTTAATGATGGAGATTCACAGCACATTTTCTACGAAATGAAACCATTCTAAAAACTTTTATAAAGTCGAAGATTTTGGAAAAAAGGAGAAAAAGTCATTGAGTAAACACATCTTTTTTGAGACCTGATGCTAATAAGCCTCACATGAGTTATCCTGTGCATACAAAATTTACTCCACAGAATTATGGTCTTGATACCTGACCAGAAATCCTCTATTTCTTTCTCATTATTAACTGGATCAGGTTTTCTTCTTTTCTTATAATGTGATGTTCACAATCATGCATTTTAGAAGTAAGGGTATAATTTGGATGACTCCAAACTTCTAAGATTCTACAATTGTGTATTCTAAATAAGGAATATGTCTTTGTGAGTGTTGATGGTCCTAAGTTATCTGTTAGTATAAAAGACAGATAATTTACTATATAAGCTATCAAATTGCCCCTAACTCCCTCCTTCCCTTCTCTTCCCTTCCCTTTTCCTTCCTTCCTTCCCTTCCTCCTTTTTCCTCCCTTGTTTCTTCTTCCTGCCTCCTTTCTCCTTCTTTCTCTTTATTCCCTCTTTCTGCCCCTTTCTTCTTTTCTTGTCCTCTCTTTCCCTCCCACTATCTCTTTTCCATTCTTTCTACAATAAAGTTTGTATTAAAGTAAAACATAATGCAGAAAATTGCACAAATCATAAGTGTACAACTTGTAATTTTTTACAAAGTGAACAGCCTTGTGTAACCAGCATTCAAATGGAACTATAACAATATGAGAAAACTTCTTTGCATCCTCTCCAAATTATTAGGCACCCCTTCACCAAAAAACTCACCACTATTCTAACCTGTAGAACACAGATAATTAGGTTAGCCTGTTTTTGAACTTTATATAAATGGATTCATATAGTATGTACTCCATTGTGACTGGCTTATTTTACTTAACATTGTGTGGAATTTATTCATGCTGTCGGTTATAGTAGTAGTCCACTCTTTTTCACTGATGTATGATTAGAAAAAAAGAAAAGATTGAGAAAAACATTTCTTCATGCAATTGGGCTATTAATAAGAGTTCATAAATAAGAATATACCACAATTTCATTATCTATTTAACATTATTGATAGACATTTGTTCTCAGTTTTGGTTTTGGTTTTTAAAAAAGGACTGCTAAAAACATTCTTCTTGTACTTTTGGTTTCTATTAAATATATTCCTAAAAGTAAAGCTGCTGCAACATAGAGTATGACTATGCTAAACTTTTGTAGGTTCTTCCGGAGTTGCCCCAAATGGTTATACCAACAATTCCAGTTACTCTATGACTTTGCCAGCCATTAGTATTATCAGATTATATTTTGTTTTGTTTTAAAGCAGTGCTATTGATGAATATGCCATGACATCTTAGTGTGGTTTTTCATTTGTGCTTTCCTATTAACTAATAAGAATGAGTGCCTATTCATTTGTTTATAGGTCATTTGAATATCTTATTTTGTGAAGTATCTATTTAAGACTTTTGCCTATTTTTTTTTTTTTTTTTGAGATGGAGTTTTGCTCTTGTTGCCCAGGCTAGAGTGCAATGGTGCAATCTTGGCTCACTGCAACCTCCGCCTTCCAGTTTCAAGTGATTCTCCTGCCTCAGCCTCCCAAGTAGCTGCTATTACAGGCACCCGCCACCATGCCCAGCTAATTTTTTTGTATTTTTAGTAGAGATGGGGTTTCACCACGTTGGTCAGGCTGGTCTCGAACTGCTGACCTCGTGATCCTCCTGCCTCGGCCTCCCAAAGTGCTGGGATTACAGGCGTGAGCCACCGTGCCCTGCAGACTCTTGCCTATTTTTAATTGATTTTTCTGTCAGTTCTTATTGATTTTTTGGAATTCTTAGTATATATTATATATGAATTATTTGTCAGAAATACGTTTTGCAAATATCTTCTCCCAATGTATGCTTTGCTTTTTCACTCTACATTCTTAAAAAGCCCATCATGTCAGTCTTTTGTCTTTATGATTAATTTGTTTTGTCCTGTTTAGGAAATCATTGCTCACCTAGAGCTCATGAAGATATTATCATTTGTTAACTTCTACAAATCTTATTGTTTTACGTTTCACATCTAGGTCTTCAATCCAATTTGAAATTGAATTTTGGATACGGGTCTCTCCAGATTCATTCATTCACATGTGGAGATCCAATTGACCCAGAACTACTTATTGAAAAGACCATCTTTACCCACTGTTGTGTAGTAGACCTTATCACATATCAAGTTTCCACAATTGTGTGAATCTCTTCTGTATCACATTACATGTTCATTGGTGTATTTGTCTATCTTTGCACCAGTACTACACTGTCTCAATCACTGTAGTGTTAAAATAATTCTCGATGTCTGGGCACAGTGGCTCATGCCTGTAATGCCGGCACTTTGGGAGGCCAAGGTGGGAGGATCCCTTGAGGTCAGGAGTTCAAGACCAGCCTGTGCAACATAGTGAGAGCTTGTCTCTACAAAAATTCTCAGTCATAGGTGGGAATTGAACAATGAGAACACTTGGACACAGGAAGGGGAACATCACACACCGGGGCCTGTCGTGGGGTAGGGGTAGTGGGGAGGGATAGCATTAGGAGATATATCTAATGTAAATGACGAGTTAATGGGTGCAGCACACCAACATGGCTCATGTATACCTATGTAACAAACCTGCACGTTGTGCACATGTACCCTAGAATTTAAAGTATAATAAAAAATAAAATAAAACATAAAATAAATAAATAAATAAATAAAATAAAAATATCCAGGTGTGGTGGCACATCCCTGTAGTCCTAGCTACTCAGGAGGCTGAGGCAAGAGGATCCTTTGAGCTCAGGAGTTCTTGGCTTCAGGGAGCTATGATTGCACCATCGCACTCCACCCTGGGTGACAAAGTGAGACTCTGTCTCAAAAGACAAGAAAATTATTGATAACTCATAGTATAAGTCCCCCAAATTGAACTTTTCCTCAAATGTTTTTTGACTTTTTATGGCTCCTTGCATTTCCCTAAAAATTGGGACATGGATGAAGCTGAAAGCCATCGTCCTCAGCAAACTAACACAGGAACAGAAAACCAAACACCGCATGTTCTCACTCATAAGTGGGAGCTGAACATTGAGAACACATGGACACAGAAGGGAATAACACACACTATGGCCTGTTGTGGGGTGGGGGTTGAGGGAAGGGAACTTAGAGAATGGGTTAATAGGTGCAGCAAACCACCATGACACATGTATACCTATGTAAAAAACCTGTATGTTCTACACATGTATCACATTTGTTTTTTAGAAGAAATTTAAAAAAAAATTGAAATCACCTTGTCAATGCACCATACCTCATGTAAATTTTCTGAAATTCCAATTGAGATTAAGTTGGATCCATAGATTGGTTTGGGCCAATTGTACTACATTATTTTGATTCATGTTGTGATATAACCTTCCATATATATCGATTTATTTAATTACTCCAGTAGTATTTTCCACTACTGAAGTAATTTGTAGATTTTTATGTAGCAATCTTGCATTAAATTTATTCCTATGCATTTGATATCTTTTGATATTCTTGTAAATGTAATCATTTTATTTCATTTTTCAATTTTTTTCTAATTATTTGTCTTTATTTCATCTTCAGATTCGAAGGTAAATTTTTACTAGATACAAAATTCTGGGTTGACTGGTATTAAATTCTGTCAACATTTTAATAGTCACATTCCACTATCTTCTGGGGCCAGGCACGGTGGCTCATGCCTGTAATCCCAGCACTTTGGGAGGCCAAGGCAGGTGGATCACCTGAGGTTAGGAGTTTGAGACCAGCCTGGCCAACATGGTGAAACACCGTCTCTACTAAAAAAAAATACAAAAATTAGCCGGGCATAGTGGTGGGCGCCTGTAATCCCAGCTACTCAGGAGGATGAGGCAGGAGAATCGCTTGAACCCAGGAGGCAGAGGTTGCAGTGAGCCAAGATTGCACCATTGCACTCCAGTCTGGGAAAAGGAGTAAAAACTCCGTCTTGAAAAAAAAAAAAAAAAAAAGGACATTCCACTATCTTCTGTCTGCCATTTTTCTGATAATAACTTGCGCATCATTCTTACCATTATTCCCCTTTGTATAATATAGAGGGTTTTTTTCCTCCTTTCTGGTGGCTTTTAAGATTTTTACTAAACCTTTGGTTTTTAGTGTTTTATTATGACTAACCTACATATTGTTTTCTCTGTATTTATTCTACTTTTAGGCCACTAAGCTTTCTATGTCTGAAAATTAATATTTTCTCACTTAATTTGAGAAATTTAGGGCAATAATTTCTTCAAATATTTTCTCTGTTCCAAACTCTGTCTCCTCTCATTCAGGGACTCCAATTACATATATGTTAGGCCACTTGATACTGTCACACAGTATATTAATGCTACATTTATTTTTTTCACTCTTTTATTATGTTTTTTAGTTTGGGAATTTCTATTTGTTTGTCTTTAATTTTATTGAATCTTTCTTTTGCTGTGTCTAATGTGTTAGGCTTACCCAGTAGATTTTCTCATTCAGAATTGTACTTTTTAGCTCTTGGATTTTGATTTTTTAAATAGTTTCTACTTCTCTGCTGAGAATTTTTATCTCAACTCATTATATTCATCTTTTTCTTTAACTCCTTGCACATATTTATAATAACTTTTTAAAAGTCCTCGTCTGCTAATTTCAACATTTAAATCATCATATGGTCTATTTATGATGCAGCTTACATTTTCCCATTCCTTCACAAGTTTGTAAGTTTTGACTGAATATAGGATATTGAAAGTGTTATGTTGAGGGGGGCTGGACTTGTTTAAAGGATATTGAGATTTGCTGTACTAGGCAGTTAAATTACTAGTGGATTCTGTTGATCATATGAGGCTTGGTTTTATGATTTTTAGGGTGGCTCTATTTCATTTGAGCCATTAATCCTAAGATCTGTTATTTTAGTGTGTGCTCCTTGTTTAAAGTGTGGCCTTTCTGGGGTCTCAACTAAATGCTTGAGGTGTTCACCAAGGCCTTTTGGCCTTGGGTTTGGCATAAATAGCTATTATTATTTAGAGATACGTTTCATCAATACCTAGTTTATTGAGAGTTTTTAGCATGAAGGGGTGTTGAATTTTATCGAAGGCCTTTTTTGCATCTATTGAGATAATTATGTGGTTCTTGTCGTTGGTTCTGTTTATGTGATGGATTATATTTATTGATTTGCATATGTTGAACCCTTGCATCCCAGTTTTATCTTGGTGGATAAGCTTTTTGATGGGCTGCTGGAGTCGGTTTGCCAGTATTTTATTGAGGATTTTTGCATCGATGTTCACCAGGGATATTGGCCTGAAATTTTCTTTTTTTGTTGTGTCTCTGCCTGGTTTTGGTATCAGAATGATGTTGGCCTCAAAAAATGAGTTAGGGAGGAGTCCTCTTTTTCTATTGTTTGGAATTGTTTCAGAAGGAATGGTACCAGCTACTCTTCGTAACTCTGGTAGAATTTGGCTGTGAATCTGTCTGGTCCTGGGCTTTTTTTGGTTGGTAGGCTATTAATTACTGCCTCAATTTCAGAACTTGTTATTGGTCTATTCAGGGATTTGACTTCTTCCTGATTTAGTCTTGGGAGGCTGTATGTGTCTAGGAATTTATCCATTTCTTCTAGATTTTTCTAGTTTGTTTGCATAGAGGTGTTTACAATATTCTCTGATGGTACTTTCTATTTCTGTGGGATCAGAGGTGATATCCCCTTTATCATTTTTTATTGTGTCTATTTAATTCTTCTCTCTTTTCTTCTTTATAGGCTGGCTAGCAGTCTATTTTGTTAATCTTTTCAAAAAACCAACTCCTGGATTCATTGATTTTTTGATGGGTTTTCGTATCTCTATCACCTTCAGTTCTGCTCCGATCTCAGCATTTGCTGAGGAGTGTTTACTTCCAAATACGTGGTCAGTTTTAGAAAAAGTGCGATGTGTTGAGAAGAATGTATGTTCTGTTGATTTGTGGTGGAGAGTTCTGTAAATGTCTATTAGGTCTGCTTGGTCCAGAGCTGAGTTCAAGTCCTGAATATCCTTGTTAATTTTCTGTCTCTTTGTTCTCTCTAATATTGGACAGTGGGATGTTAAAGTCTCCCACTATTATTGTGTGGGAGTCTAAGTCTCTTTGTAGGTCTCTGAGAGCTTGCTTTATGAATCTGGGTGCTCCTGTATTGGGTGCATGTATCTTTAGGATAGTTAGCTCTTCATGTTTCATTGATCCCTTTACCATTATTTAATGCCCTTCTTGTCTTTTTTGATCTTTGTTGGTTTAAAGTCTGTTTTATCAGAGACTAGGATTGCAACTCCTGCTTTTTTTTTTCTTTCCATTTGCTTGGCAAATATTCCTCCATCCCTTTATGTTGAGCCTATGTGTGTCTTTGCACATGAGATTAGTCTCCTGAATACAGCACACTGATGGGTCTTGACTCTATCCAATTTGCCAGTCTGTGTCTTTTAATTGGGGCATTTAGCCCGTTTACATTTAAGGTTAATATTGTTATGTGTGAATTTGATCCTGCCATTATAATGCTAGCTGGTTATTTTGCACCGTTAGTTGTAGTCTCTTCATAGTGTTGAAGGTCTTTACAATTTGGCATGTTTTTGCAGTGGCTGCTATCGTTTGTTTGGTTCCCCCCCACCCCCAATATTTAGTGCTTCCTTCAGGGGCTCTTGTAGGCAGGCCTAGTGGTGAAAAAAATCTCTCAGCATTTGCTTGTCTATAAAGGATTTTATTTTTCCATTGCTTATGAAGCTTAGTTTGGCTGGATATGAAATTCTGAGTTGACAATCCTTTTCTTTAAGAATGTTTAATATTGGCCCCCACCCTCTTCTGGCTTGTAGGGTTTCTGCAGAGAGATCTACTATTAGTCTGAGAGGCTGCCCTTTGTGGGTAACCTGACTTTTCTCTCTGGTTGCCCTTAACATTTTTTCCTTCATTTCAACCTTGTTGAATCTGATGATCATGTGTCTTGGGGTTGCTCATCTCAAGGAGTATCTTTATGGTGATCTCTATATTTCCTCAATTTGAATGTTGACCTGTCTTGCTAGGTTGGAGAAGTTAGGCAAGAGAAAGAAATAAAGGGTATTTAAATAGGAAGAAAAGAAGTCACATTGTCTCTGCTTGCAGATGACATGAGTGTATATTTAGAAAAGCCCATCGTCTCAGCCCCAAATCTCCTTAAGCTGACAAGCAACTTCAGCAAAGTCTCAGGATACAAAATCAGTGTACAAAAATCACCAGCTTTCCAATACACCAATAATAGACACAGAGCCAAATCATGAGTGAACTCCCATTCACAATTACTACAAAGAGAATAAAACACCTAGGAATCCAACTTACAAGGGATATGAAGGACCTCTTCAAGGAGCACTACAAACTACTGCTCAATAAAATAAGAGAGGACACAGACAAATGGAAAAACATTCCATGCTCATGGATAGGAAGAATCAATATTGTGAAAATGGCCATACTGCCCAAAGTAATTTATAGATTCAATGCCATCCCTATTAAGCCACCAATGACTTTCTTCACAGAATTAGAAAAAACTACTTTAAATTTCATATGGAAGAAAAAAGAGCCAATATAGCCTAGGCAATCCTAAGAAGTAAGAACAAAGGTGGAGGCATCATGCTACCTGACTTCAAACTATACTACAAGGCTACAGTAACCAAAACATAATGGTACTGGTACCAAAACAGAGATATGGGCCAATGGAACAGAACAGAGGCCTCAGAAATAACACCACACATCTACAACCATCTGATCTTCAACAAACCTGACAAAAACAAGCAATGGGGAAAGGATTCTCTATTTAATAAATGTTGTTGGGAAAATTGGCTAGCCATATGCAGAAAACTGAAACTAGACCCCCTCCTTACACCTTATAAAAAAATTGACTCAAGTTGGATTAAATACTTAAACACAAGACCTAAAACCATAAAAACCCTAGAAGAAAACCTAGGCAATACCATTCAAGACATAGGCATGGGCAAAGACTTCATGACTAAAACACCAAAAGCAACGGCAACAGAAGCCAAAATTGACAAATGGGATCTAATTAAACTAAAGAGCTTCTGCACAGCAAAAGAAACTATCATCAGAGTGAACAGGCAACCTACAGAATGGGAGAAAATTTTTGCAATCTATCCATCTGACAAAGGGCTAATATCCAGAATCTACAAGGAACTTAAACAAATTTACCAGAAAAAAACAACCCCATCAAAAAGTGGGCAAAGGATATGAACAGACACTCTCAAAAGAAGACATTTATGTGGCGAACAAACATATGAAAAAAACCTCATCATCACTGGTCATTAGAGAGATGCAAATCAAAACCACAGTTAAATACCATCTCATGCCAGTTAGAATGGCAATCATTAAAAAGTCAGGAAATAACAGATGCTGGAGAGGGTGTGGGGAAATGGGAACGCTTTTACACTGTTGGTGGGAGTGTAAATTACTTCAACCATTGTGGAAGACAGTGTGGCGATTCCTCAAGGATCTAGAACCAGAAATACCATTTGACCCAGCAATCCCATTACCGGGTATATACCCAAAGGATTATAAATCATTCTACTATAAAGATACATGTACATGTATGTTTATTGCAGCACTGTTCACAATAACAAAGATGTGGAACCAACCCAAATGCCCATCAGTTATAGACTGGATAAAGAAAATGTGGCACATCTACACCACAGAATACTATGCAGCCATAAAAAGGATGAGTTCACGTCCTTTGCAGGGATATGGGTGAAGCTGGAAACCATCATTCTCAGCAAACTAACACAGGAACAGTAAACCAAGCACTGCATGTTCTCAGTCATAAGTGGGAGTTGAACAATGAGAACACACAGACACAGGGAGGGGAACATCACACACTGGGGCCTGTCGAGGGATGTGGGGCTAGGGAAGGGATAACATTAGGAGAAATACCTAATGTAGATGACGGGTTGATGGGTGCAGCAAACTACCATGTCACATGTATACATATGTAACAAACCTGCACGTTCTGCACATGTATCCCAGAACTTAGAGTATAATAAAAAAAGCAAAAATCTCTTATTATTCCTCCTCAAGTTTTGTTCTTTGCATATTGTTTTTATTTGAAAAGTATCCTGTTTTGTAATGTAATTTTTTTCCTTGAGATGTATCATAACAAGGATTTTAGCTAGGTACAGAGTACTTTTTTCATATTATACTCACACTTTTCTTAGTAAATAAATGACACAGTTTCTTTAAAAGAATGAATGGATTAATTTTTTTATTGAAAATTCTCAATTCTGCTAGGTACAGTGGCTCACGCCTATAATCCTAGTCCTTTGGGGGACCAGGGTGGGCTGACTGCTTGAGCCCAGGAGTTTGAGATCAGCCTGGGCAACATAGCAAAACCCTGTCTCTGCAAAAAATACAAAAATTAGCTAGGTGTGGTGGTGCACACCTGTAGTCCCAGCTACTCAGGAGGCAAAGTTGGAAGGATCACTTGAGCCCAGGAAATCGAGGATGCAGTGAACCATAATCACACCACTGCACTCCAGCCTGGGTGACAGAATGAGACTTTGTCTCAAAAAAAAAAAAGAAAGAGAAAATTCTCAATGCTGAAAAGGAGAGGAAAGGTGTGTCAGGGAGACCATAAGGTAGAAGGATATAAGGTGATGCTGCAGAAGATTTTCTGCCTCTGAAGAGAGAAATGAAGGGGTAGAAAGAAGAGGAAGAAAACTAAGAGAGAACATGGTGGCTCGTATACTTTACCTTCTTGAATAGGATGATTTTTTAATTTAATGATAAATTTAAAAATCACAGAACATTGTAATACAAGGTTGCTTGTTTAAAAAGGTATGATTATATTATTGCTTTTCTGAGATGGATTATATTAAGTTATACTACACATTATAGCAGGACACTGGCCCTTAATCCTGTGAGTAGAAGCATGCTAACCTGCCTACAGGCATTTTAAGTCTTGTGATTTTACTGTTAAAATGTTATTAGAACTCTATTATTGAGAATATTAAAATTTATCACAGCCACTTACAAGATAGTATCACATGAAAAGATTCCCTAATCAATATGCAATAATCGGAATTATGTGTTTAGTCATATAGGACTAATAAGGCCTTTTCCCTTTTACTAGATCTGTGTGGGTGTGGGTATGGGCATTTATGTAGTGTGTATACGTGCACATTTTCAGGAGAATACCCAGGAGCATGTCATATGGAATTTCAGATGTAGAAGGTACGTTAGAAATAAACTAGCAAAATCCCTTAGTCTTATAGCTGGGGAAATTGAGGTCTGAAGACATTTGAGTTAAGTTGATCAAGGTCACATAGCTACCTGGAGCAGAACCCAGGACTCCTCTAAATTATTACTTCCTTTTGTAAGCTGAATATTTTTAAAAGAAGGGAAAAATCTGAAAAAAAGATAGTCAAGAATGGTATTTATTTGTTCCTATAATTAGCTTATAGCAAACAATTATGAATGTCCAATAGCATTTGGCAACAATCTAATGATGATCAAAGTTAGTTGAAACCTTTTGGTTTATCAGATCATTTAGGGTTAGAAGTCCTGCTTTAAGGCTCCAGGGTTAAACTCAAGCTCATAGGTCCTGTGTCATTTCTTCTTAAGAAATAAATGAAAAGGAAGAATGGAAAGCAGGCAGAGGGTTGAATGTAGCACCTGAGGACCAAAATCCAGAAGCAGTTCCACTTGCTTCTTACTTTCTCTATCTCTAATGCCGGGTATTTTGTTTATCTGATTCTTTTCCTCAGGTTGGGATATAAAGTTACAGATATATACATATATATATATAAATGTTTATAGAAATATGAGACTGAAAGCACAATTGTACTGTTGGCTCTTTAATGCAAATACCTTAGGTATAGCTTAAAGATTTTCTTTTCTAGAATGGCTTTTCTGCCAATATGTCATTCATCTTTCTTTCTGCCCCCAAATCTCACTGGATAAGTGATTTCAGAAGAATGTGAAAGGCGAGGAGAGGCAGGAGAAATAGTGCCCACCGGGGGTCATTTCTGGTTACCTATATCTGTATGACAAGTCATTCGAAAACTTAGTAGTGTCAGACAGCAAGAATTATATTATCTTTCATGGTTTATGGGCTGCCTGGGCTCACTCAGTCTTCTGGTCTAATTTTGGTCCATTCAGATTCTGACATGGTTGCAGATATGTTGTGACTGAGGCAAAAGTTATCTCTACCTAGGTTCAATTGGGACACTGGGACAGCTGGGATTTTCTCTTATTCTATGTTACCTCAGGGCCTCTCCCTCTCCTGTGGCTTCTCATTCAAGAAAGTTGGACTTCGTACATGCCAAATCTGGGCTTCCAAAAGCAAATGTTCATGAGTTACCTGCCTTTTCAGGTTAAGTAATCTTCCTAGTATTCACAGAATCTATGCAATGCTGTGAATATCTGGAAGCATGGCTCATTAGAGAATATGTTTGGATATTAACTGTCACAAAAGACATATCAGAATCCCTGGGGAAGTGTATGTGTTACTTGATAAAAATGATTTTAAATATTGTGATGAAATATATGAGAAAAGAGTAAAGAAAGCTATTGCTTTTATAACTAAAATACAATAAAACATAAAACATTATGAAACATTTTTGTCTGGTGGGGATAAACAAATTATAGCTCATGATCTTCAGCTGAGGGGAATGATCATCTAATCAGTCATATCATAATCTTGGGGAAGGGCGGCATGAGTTTTGTTTCATTTTGGGGGTGGGGGCAGTGCATCAGAAAAAAAAATGATGATATATTTCATTCTTAGCACTTCAGATTTCAAAACAAAATTTTGATGTGCTGACTCTCTCAGCTTGAAATTGAGGTTTGAATTCTATTGACTTTCTACTAAAGCAAAGTCTTTTACCATGTATTTTCATTAGATTAGAAAAACAGAAAGAACTCAGGACTAATGCATATTGGCTTTCAGAAGTTCTTTCTCCAACACTTTCCCTTTCATCCTACAAACATGTTCAAAGTGGAAATTTTGTCCACAAAAGAACACACAACTTTTTAAGTCAAGTTTGACCCTACTTTTTCTTTATGACCATCCAACTTATTCCCTGGATACAGAATTAAAAACAGTGAAACTCCCATTAGTTTTTACATTCATTAGTGATAACATCTAAGATTTCAGATTTTCCTTTAACTGGGAAATTTTCAGACTGCTCCACAGAAAAAGTATACAAGGTCAATGAGCTCCTCATTAAAGAAGCTGAGCCTTGGGAAGGTGTGGAGAGGCATTCTTCCAAAGATGATATTGTCACTACCCCACATGGAGTTCCACTTTTATAAATAAAAAAAGCCTAACTTGAGTAAGTCAGGTCATTCAAAGCCAATCTCCCAATTCAACAGGCCACATCATATGGAGACATACGTATGGTGCACAAATGTACTGAAATGTACTGAAAGAGATTTTTCCAAGGGTACCTTAATAAGTCTAAAAATGAACAGAAAAATTATTTGAAAATGGCTTTGCCTTTTTTGAACAATAAATACTGGGTGAGTTGATTCTGTCTGTATTCGAAACTGGAACATAATCTCCAAATATCAAAAGTCTAACTCATTGCCTAGCACTCAGAAAATATTTAATAAACATTTGTTAAATGAATGAATGAATGAATCCATCAACAAACATATTACATGCCCTCTAACCTTCTTCCTCAACTGGAATATTTCTAAACTTCTTCTAAACTCAACTGGAATATTTGATGCTATGTGTTATCTGCTGTTTATTCCTTAATTTGATAGATGATGAAATTGAAAATTACAACTGTGACTCATTTCAATGGCTATACTTTGAATAGCCCATGTTTTTCCTTGTTCCTTGTCTTCAAATTTTTATAGCTTGGATACTGTTAAATGTTAATTAATAATGCTCTTGAAGACTAAATGGAAGGATACTCTGTTCTGTGGTCATAATTTGGCTCCTAACATGTTTTTCCACATTCAAAGAGAGATAATGGCCAAGAATGTTCAATAACTGATGGAAGACGTGAACTACCAGATTATAGAAGCACAGTGAGTTTAGAGAAAAATAAATAAAAGTGAGTCAAAACAGTAGAGATGCTGGAAAACATTAAAGTTAGATACAAAAAATTACAAAATCAATGAGAGAAAAGGCAGAATACTTAAAACAAACTTCTCATTAGCAACATTAGAGGCCAAAGGACAATGGAATACTAACTTCCAAGAATTAAACTATCAGTTAAGAAGGCGAAATAAAGATATTTTGAGACACACACTGAGATAATTTTCCACACAGACATTCACTATAAAAAAATACTAAAAGGTATACATTAGTAAAAAGGAATTAAATATAAGAAAAAGAGTGGATTGTTTTAAGCAATGTAAACAAACAAATTGGCAAGTATGATAAATATTTAAAACAAGAATGGCCTTTTAAAAAATCAATAAAGTTAAAATTGGAAATAAGTTTAAAACAAGGAAGGATAAAAATGTCAGAAAATAATAACATGGAATACGAGTTGGAGACTAAAGTCAAAACAATATAAATGGTCTTCGTTTGTTTGAAAAAAGTATATCTGGATGTTAATTTTATAATTTGTTAGAGCAAATACATATTTTAAAATTTTAGGGAAAACCATGAAAATAACAGAAATATAAGGTATCACATCCAAACCAATAGAGAATGGAAAAAGGAGATTTAAAACATAATCTAATCTAATTAATAGAAATTTGAAAAATAAAAATAAAAAGCATGATATCTAGTAAGTACAAAATAAGATAGCAGCAATAAGGCCTAATAGATCAGTAGTTGTAATACATGTAAACAAATTAAACTCAATAATTAAAAAAAAGCTCTGACTGAATTTTTAAAATCCAGTAATAGACTATTTACAAGTGATACTGGGTTTTTAAAAGAAGTCCAAGTATATGCACTTCGTAAGATAATATATGTTGACATTGAAAGTTTGAAAATAAAGACATAAAATAAGAATTGTCAGAAACAAATGAAATAAAGATGACAGCCATATTAATATTAGAAAATTATAATTAAAAACAAAAGCATTATTAGAGATGAAAGGGATTCATTGCATGATAAAAAGAGAAAGATACCAGAGGAATATAAAAGTTCTGAGCCTGTATGCATCTAACACTATAAACTTGAAATCTGTAAAGCAAAAAAAAAAAAAAAAAAAAAAATCAACATAATTACAAGTAGAAAAAGACAAATATAAAATATTAGGAGACTTGAGCATATTTTTCTCAGAAATAAAAAATGTAGCAGCCAAAAGTAGCAAATAACACACAAAGACCAACCACATTTATGTAGAAGAATTATGTATAAAAACATATAAACCTACATATGGAAACCATCCCCCTCAAATCTTTCTAAGCCACTAAGGAAGTCTCAAAAATTATCAAATAATTTTAAAAAATCCGGACAATTTTCTTTTAGTGCAATTCCATAAAATAAAAATTAATGAAAACAAAATACCAAATAATTCATGGATCAAAGAATAAATCAAATTAAAATGATTAAAAATAGTAATAATTGAAGTAGAATAAAAACACTATATATCATGACTTGTGGAATACAGCTAAAGTGTTATTTAAAAGATAATTTATAACTTTAAATGTAGATTGGAAAAAAGAAAGATTAAAAATTAATGAGAAAGTGCAAATTTGAGAAGTGTATAAGTCTGTTCTCACGCTGCTATAAAGAACTGCCTGAGACTGGGTAATTTATAAAGAAAAGAGGTTTAATTGACTCACAGTTCCACATGGCTGGGGAAACTTACAATCATGGTGGAAGGCACCTCTTCACAGGGCAGCAGCAGTGAGAATGAGTGCCAGGAAGGGAAATGCCAGATGCTTATAAAACCATCAGATCTCGTGAGAACGAACTATCAGGGGAACAGCATGGTGGAAACTGCCCCCGTGATTCAATTGCCTCCACCTGGTCCTGCCCTTGACACGTGGGGATTATTACAATTCAAGATGAGATTTGGGAGGGGACACAGAGCCAAACCGTATCAAGAAGTAAACATATTCACTGCAAAGTGAACCTAAAGAATGTATATGAGAAGAAATGATCAAAATAGAAGTGGAAATTAATGTAACAGAAGATAAAAGAACAAACTAAACAAAAAGCCAGTTATTTGTTAAGACAAAATAGTCAGACTCTTCCAATGTGACTAAGGTGGGGGTAGAAGGTGAAGGTAGAGCACCAGGGAAGAGAATCAGTATTAGGAATGTAAAGAAGGCCACATCTTCAGATAAAAGTAAATATTATAAGAAGCTGTTGGAAATAATTTTATGCTAGCAAATTTGAAAATGTGAATTATGTGGATAAATTTGTGGGAAAAGTATAAATGAAAAAAATTTATTCAGTAAGAAATTAAAACACTGACTAGATCTATTAAAGAAATCACATCAGTCATACAACTTGCCCTCAAATAAAAGCAAAGGACTCATACAACTTCACAGATTTTGCAGGCCTTCCAAGGAAAAAACTTCTATTTACATACATTGTTTTGTGGGCTAGAAAAAGGAACAAGAGCTCTCCAACTTATTTTAGAAATAATAATATGTATTTCATACATAAAATGGATTAGGAAAGTACAAAGAAGAAAATTTATAATCTATGCTTTATTACAGAAGCAAAAATCCTAAATAACATATTAGTCAATGATTCCAGAAATATTTTTTAAAATTAATTATGACCAAAGAGGATTCATTCTGAATCTGAAGAATCATTTAAAATTAAGAAATTTATTAAGTAATTTAATACATTAACTCATTAAAAGTTATTATTATTTATTGTCTCATAAGTGCAGGAAGATTTATTACCTAAAATTCAACAACCATTAATGATTTCAAAAAACCTTATACTCACAATAAATTAAAGAAAATTTCCTGAATATGATGAAAGATATCTAACAAAATCCTATAGCACAAATACCTTCCAACAGTAAAATGTAAGGAGCATGCTCTTCAAAATTAAAGGGAAGTATGCTCATTATCATTACCTCTATTTAACATTGTAATAAGTATTCCAGCCAACGCAATAATAAAAGAAAAAAACATGTATGAGAACTTTATGAAGAAAAATATGAATTATTGTTAAAAGGAGATAAAAGCCTAAATAATAAAAAGATACATCGTATACCTGAAATGAAAAAGTCAATATCACAAATAGGCCACATATATCAAAATAAATCCATAAATCTGTGACATTTTCAAAATCTTCCAAATATTTTTAAAGGAAGTTGATAAGTTAATATTACAATTTGAATAAAAGAATAAATGGCCAAGAAATGAAAAAAGATGACAAGGGATAAAGCAGGAGGATCATCATACCAGATATCTAAAATCTGATGACAATTAATAGCAAATTGTTACAACTGTGTGACAAGGAACAAGGATAGAAAAGCAGACTAATGACACTGAGTGCAGCACTTATAAGAAGGCTCATAAATACATAGAATTTTGGTAAATATAATAGAGTTGGCATTGCAACTGGAGAATAAGATAGACTACTCAATAAGCAAAAATGAGAAAACAAGTCATCCTTATGGAAAAAAATAAAATATTTATTTCACACACAATTAAAGAAATAAATTTAATCTGCTTTAAAAGTAAAACTTTAAAATATAAAATGATAGTATCTTTTAATGAGCCAATAGAAAAAAAAATGTTTTTAACCAAGAGACAGAAAGGTATAAACCTTAGGAGACTGATAAATGTGAGCATATCAATGTTTAAAACATCAGTTCTGTTCAGTCTTCTTAAGTTTAAAGATATTCAAGGAATATTCAAGGAAAATATTCAAGGGAAAAACTTCATTCAAGGAATAAAAATGCATGTAATAAACCAAAAGTTGGATCTAAAATACATAAAGAACCCATCCAAGGCAAAACTGAAAAAAGAAAAAAAAAAAAGAAGGAGAAAGAGAGAAAATTAACAGATAGAAAAGTTGATAATGTTATGAACAGGCAATAGAAGAGGAAACCTAAATAGCTAATAAGCATAAAGAATATTTTCAGCCTTAATTACCTGTTATTAATCAATACAAATTAAAACAAGGTATATTTCATACCTATAAGATAGGCAAATTTTTAAATGTGGTTAAGATGACAACAAATGGGAAGTGTCTTACATCACTGTTAAGAGTGTAAACTCTTAACACTCTTAACAATCTCTTTAGCAAATAGTTTTGTAGTATCTAAAAATCATAAAGTGTATATGCCTGTGGTTCCAGTATTTCTACTTCTGGTTTTTCAATTTATAGAAACCCTTACATATTCTCTCAAGTAGATGTTGACAGGAACATTTATCACATTTTGTTTGTAACAGCAGTAAAATGGAAACAACCTAAATGCCAATTCATTCACTGTGGTAGGCACTTTGAGAATAGATGGAAAAACAAAACAAAACTTCTGCCCTCACTGAGTTTATATGCAATGATTCAAGAATTTCAAATACAATATCCTGCTCTGTTCACCTCCCAATCTTTCTGTAAGTTTACCAAAAGCATACATACATTTTTCCCCAACCTGAGTAAGAATTAAAAGGTATTATACCTATGGTCTGTCTACTTGTTGCTTAATGAGGTAAAGCATTTTAATACAGTTTAGTGATATGAAAGCCTGAATAACTGTACGGAATAGTAATGTCATTAGGCTGTGATGATACTCAATGAGAAAAGTAAAAAGAAATTTGCAGTTGCCATGTGTTATTTGTATAAGCATGCTACCAGAAATGTCACTCCGTTAGTAGACTAATAAAAGACTAATCCCTTAAAAACTGATAAAGAGAAAACCCAAAGAGAAAATGGAAGCTTGTAGTTAAGTGAAAGTAGCCGACAGACTTTCCAGAACACAGATTTTGAGATTAGACAAATCTGGCTTCAGTCCAGGCCCCACCGCACTGTATTATGTGTCAAATCATCTAACTTACTTGAGTTTCATTGTTTCCTTCTATGAAACAGAATAATGCCTACCTCAGGAATCACCTGTACTAGTTCGGATAGAGCTACCAGTGTGACTGATGTGGAGACTCATACAGATTCCTTTATAGCCTGACAGGACCCGAACATCTCAGGACCACATGCTTTCTAAGAAACTCTCAAACTTTAGAGTGCAAGAAATCCAAAATTTTCAGACTGTCGGTCATCACCTGGATTCTCACCATAAAGATTTCCACATCCCCTAATCTGACTCAATTTTATACTCCTTCTCAAACCTCCAAACTTTTTACAGTCTGCCATGGGAAAAATCTCTTAGAACTTCAAACTCTTTCATAATATTCTCTTTTCACTTTTTTGTTCCACCAAAAATCTGCTTTCCCCTGAGGCCCCTTTCCCAGAATCCCTATCGAGTAGTGGCTGTTTTCTCTCCCTCACACCTTATGCCAATGGATTACTTACAAAGCTACTTTCTTCTTCTTCGGTATGCTGCAGCTCTTTTGAAGATTCTGTGTCAGACTATACCACACTCTACCCTCCTTGATACAGTCATTTGCAGACCTTAATATAGACCTCATTCCCTGCAGATTTTAGCAACTGCTCTTTTTCAAACACTACTGTCATCATAATTCTTGGTAATTTCAACATTTACATAGGTAATCTTTCCAATATTGTGATTTCTCAACTTCTTGACTTCATATCCTCCATGATCTCATCCACTAGCCCAACTACCTCATGATTGTAACCTTGCCATTACCAGTAATTGTATCTCCCGTATAACCTCAATTTTAATCTCCTGATACCTGACAACTGCATCCTTTGCTTCCAGTTCACCCCTCTGGTACCTTAATTCAAACAATTGTATGCACTAACAACTCTAACCTTTAATCCTACAAGCCTGCTCATATTCACACTTTCTTTTTTCAAACTTAGATTTGATGGTCCATAAATAAAATCATTTCTCTGCATAAAGCCACAGTAGCCATAGTTCCTTACTACTTCAGCCTTGCTTGATAAAACCCCAGCAGTGTTTAATTATCTCCAAGTTTACTCTGCCCCCACAGTTAAAGGCTGACCATGGTTACAGTGACTTCTCATTTTGAACTCAGCTGTTGCTCCAGAAATGTTAGTTCTTCAAAGCAGGTAGGTAGGAGCTGCCAATTTATGTAGGCAGAGTGGCAGCAATGGGCTGACTTTTAGTTTAGCATGAATATTATATGTCTTGCCACTCCCATCCCCAGAACTCTTGGAAAACTCTAGAACTTGTATTCAACTGAAGGAAACCACCCTGCCTCTGCTTCTGCACCAGCTAAGTTGATATCTGAGTAAAACCCAGAGGCTCATGCAGGAGCCACTCCAGCTTAGCATGGCACAGGGTCAGTCATTAAAGCCATCCTAAAGAGTCCAATGCTGTGTGCTCCCTGAATAACCCATCAAGCCAGAGCCACTTCCCTGCAGTAGCTCAGATCAATAACCCACCTACAGGGAGAGTAGCAAGTTCCACCCAGAAATATAAAGTTGATAAAGTTGTTTTTCACACTGCCATGGCTCATTTCTCTGTTTTCTGCTTTTTGTCCAGATTACCTCTTTATCAATTGCTATGACAGGAAAATAATATGATCTCAGTCTCATTTCCTTTCATCTGAGATTAAATTGATTTGGGAATAAAAAGTTCTTTGTCTTTAAGTCATTTAGGGTATAAGTAGGCACATGATGGGATTTTTTTGCTGGAGAAGTGGTTTCCTCCTCTGGCTATAATGTGCCTGGGCTGGACTTGGGCCTCCTGGATTGAATTTGAATAGATACAGTACAGAATGGATATTTTTGTTCCTATATCCTTTAGCTTGTCACAATCACTCGGAATGTGACAATCCTCTCAAATAGTACATTTGACTATTTGTCATTAATTTTAATGCTGTAATTATTTGGGGGTGTATTCAGTTTTTTGTTCATTCATTAATCCATATAATCAATCAATACAGATTGAGAATCTGCAATATTCAAGGCCTTGTGTTGAATGCTGAACCAAACATGAGAAAGAAACAGTCCTTGATTGGTTATCTAGTTATCACAGGAAGGTAAATAATCATTATAATCAGGTACTCTACAGAGGAATAATTTCAGTGAGGAATATTAGAACTGTTATTTATAAATGACAGTTTTACCACTCAAAATACCTAAAGCATCCAATAAAAGGATTAAAAAGACATTATTATAGTCTTTCTCTGAAAATCTCAAACCTTTTATAAATATTTTCACAACATGTACCTGAGAGATGAGAGGGGAGAAAAAACCCACATGGAGGTCAGTAACTTATAACCACAGAATTTAAGAGCTGAAAAGCACATCAAAATTCAACTGACCAAGTTTTCCTGGTTTCACCTTATAAATGTAGAAAGCTGGAAAGAGCATTGTTTCAGCCCTTAAAATAAGAAAAAAAATCCAGATAAAATGCTAATTAACACCTTTTCTTGAACCCACATAAGAACTGGTCAGGTGCCTGCAGGGAGGAACAGGGCCTGAACATTTGCTTACCTGTGGCAGAGGCCACCAGAGAACACATAAGCCACAAAAATGACTCAGTGAGAAATTGTGGAAAGCTTGCTTGAGGCCAAATGTAAGACTAGTGTGAGTGTGAGGTCTCTGGGGGATGCAACTCTAGGGAGTTTTTTAGCCTCTTTCATGGTTTTCCTCCATAATCTCCTCCAGATGTCTGCAGGGGGGTCAGAGAGAATCCTGAGAAAGCTTCCCAAGTGGCACCTGCTCAGGGAAGGAAACAGCAGTCCTTGCCCAAACTCGCCAGATCCATCTTGCCCATCTCCCTGGTAGAAAGTCTGAATTTGCAGAGGGAAGTGCAACAAAGACTGTCACCTCGGTACACTGGTTGAAGCCTATGGCATCTAGTGTAATAAAACAAAAATATGAAATCTTCTCCGAGCACTGGGCTTGTATTTCAAGCCCAGTGCTACAGCTAGAGGAGGAGCACTTTGGAACCCCCCAGATGCCCAGTCTCTTCCTTAAACTAAAGCTTAATCATAACATCAGAAAATGTTTCCTTTCTTATAGCTCCTACCAACATGCTGACAAGTACTGAGCAAAAATAGCAGGAAAATACTTCTAACAGAACTACAGGAGACAAATTTTCTCTGGGAAACATACATTGAGAAAAACTTTATGATATACAAATCTACACCCTAAACACAAGAAGAACTTGAGCCCTTTGGTGCACTGATGGGACCCACAGCAACAGACTTCAAACCCAGCTGAACTGCTGATACTAGTAACATAAACCACTATATTAAGGGCACAGCAGAAGGAAAGATGTGCTCATTTCGAAGCTTGAAATATATTTATCTCAGTGTATGCTGTCTTATATATAGATATATGTATATTTTGCTTTTATCAATAAATTAAGAGGCATAGAAAAAGGCAAAAATAAAACACAGTTTGAAGAGAAAAAACTCAGAGTAGATTGCCATTTTACAAATGGGGAGAAAGAACAACTTAAATCCAAAGCAAGCAGAAGGAAGGAAATTTTGAAAGTAACTGATTATGACATTATAGACTCTAATAAAAAAAGTAAACAACAAGTACTATAAGATAGGTAATTTCAACAGAGAGATAGAACAGAGAGATGAAAATGCTAGAAATCAAAAATATAACAAAGATAAAGAATACCTTTAGCAAACTCATCAGTAGACTCAATATAGCTATAAAGAGAATCTGTAAACTTGAAGATAGGTCAATAGGAGATACCCAAATTGAAATAAAAGGGGTAAAAAGTAAAAGAACAGCATCCAATAGATGTAGCATAATATTTAACAGCCTAACCTGCACATAATTGGAATTTTAGAAAAAGAAGAGAGGATGATGTGGAAGTAATATATGAACAGGTAATTTATGAGAAGTTTCCAGAATTGATGACACACACACACACACACACACACACACACACAGAGATTCTCGAAGCCCACAGAATGAGAAGCAAGATAAATACCTAAAAACACACCAACATGTATCATAGTCATACAATAGAAATGTAAAAGTATTTTTAATTGTAAGAAAGGAAAAATACAAATAAATATTCCTCATGAGCAAAAATCCTCAACAAAATATTAGAAACCAAATAAAATAATATATAAACAAATAATATAACCAAGCAGAGTTCACTCCAAGAACACAATGTTGGTTCAACATTCAAAAATCAATATAATCTAACTTATTAGTAAATTAAATAAGAAAACCTACATGATACTAACAACAGTTGCATAAAAAGCATTTGACAAAACTTAAAAGTTCATTATTAATTTTTAAAAAATTCACAGTAAGACAGAAATAGAAAGGAACTTTCTTACCCTAATAAGAGGCATCTACAAAACAAACAAACAGAAACCCTACAGCTAACATTGTACTCAATTGTAAGAGACTGAGGGCTTTCCCCCTAAATGTGAGCAAGGCAAGAATGTCCTCTCTGACCACTTGTATTCAACATTGTGCTGGAAGCTCTATCCAGTGCAATACAAACAAACAAACAAAATAACATGGGTTGTAAAAAAAGAAATAAAACTTCCTATTTGCAGACAAAATAATTGTGTACATACAAAATCACAATCTATAAAAATGCTTCTAGAAATAATAAGTAAATTTTATAAGAACACAGCCACAAGTTAATATACAAAAGTTAATTGCATTTCTATATATTACTAATGATAAATTAAAATTTGAAATTTAAAAATATCATTTAAAATAGCACCTAAACAATAAAGTACTTAAAAATAAATTAAAGAAAATATGTACAGTTTATGTTGAAACATATAAAATATAATGGAAGGAAACAAAGGAAAATTAAATAACTAAAGAAATAAAATATATTTATGGATTTTAAGGCTTGATTATTAAATCTATACATTAAGTGCATTTTCAATCAAAATCTTAACAAGCTTTTTGTAGATATTGACAAGACGGTTCTAAAATTTATCTGAAAAGGCAAAGGAACTAAAAGCCAAAACAATTCTGGAAAAGAAGAACAAAGTTGGAGGACATACACTTGCCTATTACTAGTTTTACTATAAAGCTTTTGCTTTTATCAATAAATTAAGAGGCATAGAAAAAGGCAAAAATAAAACACAGTTTGATTACACAGTAATCAAGACAGTTGTATTGGTGAAGGGATAAATAAACAGATCATGGAACAGAATAGAGAACCAAGAAATAGACCCACACAAATACTACAAACTGATTTTTTGGCAGAGGTACAAAGGTAATTCAGTGGAGAAAGGACAGTTATGATAACAAATGGTGCTGAAACAATTGGAAATCTACATGCAAAAAAACCTCGACATAACTTATATAGAACATAACTCAAAATGCATAATATACTAGCTGTAAAACATATAACTTTAAAACTTCCAGAAGATAACATCAGAGTGAATCTGCATGCCCTTTGGTTTGGTAATAAAGTTCTACATACAACACTAAAAGCAAAACTTATTTAGTACAATAATTTTATTTATAAAACTTCAAAATTTTATTCTTTAAGAGATACTGTTAAATGAATGAAAAGCGAGGCAACGGATTAGGAGAAAATATTTGCAAATTACATATCTGATAAGGGATTTGTATACAGAATATTTCAAGAACCCATAAAATACAATAAGAAGACACAAGTGAATTAAAACGCGGAAAAAAGATTTGAATGGACACTTTGCCAAAGAAGATATATGGGTGGCAAAAAGCAAATGAAAATATTTTCAACATCATTACTCACTAAAGAAATACAAAATAAAACAATGAGATATCACTATACACTTATCAGAATGGTTAAAATTTTTAAAAAGTCAATGAAAGTTGTCAATCTGAAAAGGATACAAACTATATGATTCCAACCATATGATATATTGAAAAAGGCAAAACTAAAAAAAGATTAAAAAATTAGTGGTTGCCAGGGGTTTCGGAGAATAAATAGGTGGAGCACAGATGACTTTTAGGGCAGTGAAAGTACTCTGTATGATAGTATTATGGTGGATACATATCATTATACATTTGCCCAAACCCACAGAATACAAATACAAGAGGGAACCGTAATGTAAACTCTGGCTCTGGGGGATAATAATATGTCAATGTAGGTTTATTAATTGCAACAAATGTACCATTCTAGTGAAGGATTTTGATAATGGGGGAGTCTATGCATGTGTTGGGGACACGGAATACATGGGAAACTTCTGGACTTTTAATTTTGTTGTGAACTCAGAACTGCTTTAAAAAATTAAGTCTTTTAAACAAATACTTGACAGTACCAAATGATGGAAAGGATATGGAGAAAACAGACCATTCATACATTGCTGATAAGAATGTATGGCCACTTTGGAAAGCAATTTGATAATTTCTTGGAAAGTTAAAATAACCAATCAGACATCCTACTCACAGGTATTTATTTACCCAAGTGACTTAAAAACTATTTTCTCACAAAAACTCATATGTAAATTTTTATAGCAAAGCTATTCATAACTGCCACAAACTAGAAACAACCCAGTTATTCTCCAACAGCTAGATGTAAAAACGTACTGTGGTACATCCATACAATGGAACACTATTCAGCAATACAAGGAACTACTGATTCATACAACATGGATGATGCTTAAATGCATTTTGCAATGTGAAATAAACCACACCCCACCAGCTGCATGTTGGGTTTCAATTTGATGACATTCTGGCAAAGACAAAACTATAGGAATGAAAAACAGACTTGAGCCAGATGCAGCGGCTCGCTCATTCATGCCTGAAATCTCAGCACTTTGGGATGCTGAGACAAGACGATCACTTGAGGCTAGAGGATCACTTGAGGCCAGGAGTTCGAGACCAGCCTGAGCAATATAGTGAGACCCGATTACTACAAAAATAAAAATTAAAAAGAAAAGCAGATTTTTTCTTGGGGAAAGGGGAAGGATTGAGTACAAAGTACAAAGCTGCTGCACAAGGGAGATGTGAGGGGGATGAAACTGGGCTCTGTGGTACTATCGGTGGATACAGGACTAAATATTTGTAAACACCTATAGATGTGTATAATACAAAAGTGCAACTTTTATTGTTTGCACACACATATACACTCACACACAATCAATTGGGATGCTGGGGGAACCCAGGACAGAGTTCAGACTGTAACAAAACAATCTGATTGTACTACAAATGTAAGATATCACCTCGCTGAAGGGGATGAGGAAGAAAGGAGCTGATCTAAATAGCTGAAAAACTGTTTTGTCGGGGAACTCTAAAGTTAAAGTGTTCAAATACTGTATTTTAGTCAGTAAATTTGTTTCTCACAGAAGTACAGTTTAGCAATTCTGAAATTATATTTATTAGCACAGAGCAAATAAGTAAATATATTTTAAGGAATAAGAACTAGGTTCCTCACTGTCAGAGAAAGAAGTACAAATAACAATGGGATAAAAACCATGGGATACAAAATTAGAGCTGATGATGACTCTATGAATATGTGTTTATTTATATGTGTGTATATTTATATGTGTGTGCACACACTAGATAGAAACAGAAATGTAGCATGTGTGTGTATGTGAGTTGCATGTGTATACATAGGCATATCCATATACATAATCCTTAGTGCTGTCTACTGAAAGTGCCTACAAGCAGTGATACTGCAGCAACATTGAGTATACCCAGCATCTATATCTTGTTTTCTAAGTACCAGTATCTAGGGAAAGAAACAGAATCCTTTGAGAAACGGGTGACTCTAGGCTGGGATACAGAAGATACAAGATAAATCTGAAGTATTTCTAGAACTGCAAAGTAACAAGAAAAATGTATTTTAATGAGAGCATGGCAACCTGAGAGAATTCCCAATGGTCAAAACTGAAACAACTTGAACAACTAAATAAATAATGATAGTATTGAATTACAACCCTTTAAATAAAATACATCTCCATGGGTCCATACTGATAGAAATAAATGATTGAATAAATATATGGGAGAGAAGACACAAATCATCTTTGCAGATGAATTACAATGAAGAAATATAGAAGGAATGAGGGAAACAGAAAATCAACATTAGAACACCCCACAAATAATTGCTATAGGCAGATTCCTAATGAATGCCAAAATTAGCGGGCAAAGCTTTATAGATATGCAACATATTTGCTAAGCCTCAAGGTGCATTTTTCAAAATAGGTATTAATTACTTGCTGTGGTTTTAACATATGTCCAAAAATTTTTTGATATTCTTTCTTTTAGGAGGTGGAGGTTCATTCCCCTCCCCTTGAGGGTGCACTGAATTTAGTAAATCACTTTTGTTGAATAGAGTATGAAAGGTTAAAAAAAGTTATTTTTATAACAATTTTACCAGGTTGGCAGACACCAGTCTAACAAGGTGATAAAGTTAACATCACCAGCAGTAAGTCATTTGATGTCATGTAATCCTGATATGATGCAATGTGAGGACACTTAATCTCTGTGGTAGTCTTTAACAAAACCCATAATAATCCCAGTCTGATCATCAGAAGACATAAGACAGATCCAAATTGAGGGACATTCTATTTTGAAAGTGTTAGGATCATGAAATATAAGGAAAGACTGAGAAACCATCATAGAACGGGGGGAAATACAGAGACACAATGACTAAATGCAATGTTGGGTCCTGGATTTAATCCTGGAAAATAAATTAGAACATTAGTAGAAACTGGGGAAATCCAAATAATGTCTGTTTAGTTACTAGTGTTATACCAATGTTACTTTCTTAGTTTTTATAATATACCATGACTATGTAAAATAGTCACATTAAAATAGCGGACTGAAGGGTATATGGAAACTCTCTATACCACTTTTGCAACTGTTCTATAAATCTAGAATTATTTTATTATAAAAGTTTTAGGCTGGGCACGGTGGCTCACACCTATAATCCCAGCACTTTTGGAGGCCCAGGTGGATGGATCACCTGAGGTCAGAAGTTTGAGACCAGCCTCACCAATATGGTGAAACCCTGTCTCTACTAAAAATACAAAAATTAGCTTGGCATGGTGGTGTGTGCCTGTAGTCCCAGCTGCTCGGAAAGCTGAGACAGGAAAATTGCTTGAAACTGGGAGGTGGAGGTTGCAGTGAGCTGAGATCACATCACTGCACTGCAGCCTGGGCAACACAGCAAGACTCAGTCTCAAAAAAAAAAAAAGTTTTAAAAATTCAATTATTCTATTCCCACTCACCAAATTGGTGAATTTTTGGAAACAGAAATCAGTAGTCCCAAGGCTAGTCTAGTCAAGCCATAAAGCCGCATGTTGCAGTTGTACATTTTGCAGCTGGGCTCAGGAAACATCCTGAGTCTTGTTGACCAGTTTTCTCCACTCCCCACCTCCACATCATCACTGCAATTGGCAGTCAAAAGAAGGGCAAGACTCCTGCCATTGCTCATGCTTTCCATGTAAACAATTTTCCCCTCATCCTGTTTTCCTTAAAACTTTGACCTAATTTCTTTCACATGCTGAGCTAATTCTCATGACGGTTTAAAGGTTGCTAAAAATATCATAAAGGTCTGCTAAAGTTCACAAATGAAGACGCCATTCATTCAAGCCCTGTGTTCTTGAGTCATCATTTCTTTGAATGCATGACACAAATACGTTCTTTTTTTTCTGTTCTATTGATAATTTTACATTAAGACATCATTAGAAAGCAGCATCTGGGCTGCTTTTCAAACCACACTAGCTGAACTCATTTTTTCCCCTTTACTAAAAAGGTGCTTAGTTTACATTTATGGATTTTCAATTAGCAGTAATAATAAAGAACAGTGTGTGGTGTTCAAAAGACTTAACTGGCTGCTTTCAAAGTAAATCTTTAAGTCCAATGATTAAGTTGTTTCTGATACTTAACAAAGGCATATATTTATGCTTCCAGAAATTTAGTGCATTTTGGGCTTCATTTTCCAATAATTTTGATTCTTGGACATTTCTCTTATGGGAGCATTTGTTCTTAGAGAGGCTTCACCCAGCAGGCCCAGAGAAACAGGAGGTTGGGAAGACAACATTGATTTACTAAGTAGGAGGTGTACCTTGGTTTCTTTCTCTTTGTTTTCTTTCAGGAGTCATTTTATTCATTTTACTTCTACCAACAGAGAAGCGCCAAGACTGATGCATTGGGCAGAAGAATTCAGGAACTGGGAAAATATCCAGAAATCTTTATTTGCTAACAGAAATCATCAACACAAAAATGATTTCCACAGACAGCTTAGAACAACTAATTTGAGGACTAAATATGTCAGCATTTGCAAAGTGCAAAACAGGCATGTGGATTGCTCAAGGCCTCCAATCTCTCTTCCGTAATAGTCTTTTCTCCCCTGTGTCTAGCATTCTTGATTTCAGAGACATAGCAGTGCTTTTCCACTCGTTTCAGGCAAAATCGGCTATCATTCACTCACAATTCAGTATGAATTAAGTCAATGTCATCACCTCCAGGAATTACCTTTATTTTGAACTTTAGTCCTAATTTAGGAAAAGTGATTTGTTTCCAAGATCAAAAAAAGTTTAGCTATTTATTCTAAGAAAAATGGACAGAAACTAGAGAAGAAGAGAACCTTCCTGCAGTCACAGATCTATCTGCCTGACTTAAGGTTGGCACACATGAAAACACTCAAAGGTGTTTTCTGCAACTTTCACTTACTGTAGTTTCAGGTTAAATCATCAGAGCAAATATTATTTTTCCTTCTCCTCATTATTCACCTTGTTGTTACTTTAATCTTTATTCAGTTTGACAAATGAGAATGTAGCCAGAGGGTTAAAGAGGAATGAGCTGAATTCCATCCATATTCAGGGCCTGTGCCGATGTCCTCCGTGGGTTTAATGCTCCATATGGTTTGGCACAGTGACATTACTTCTCCTGCTAAAACACCCCTTAGCCTGTGTGGCATCCATCAGTTTGCTTGTTGACTTAGTTTCATTTTCTGTTTTCATGGCCTGCTCAACTGCCTGAAACAGCATTAAATTATTCTTCTGATCTTTCCATCTCCCTGGGTTCACAAACTGCAATTTATGGAAGTCTTTAAAACTTAAAGGGCTTTCTGATAAAGGTAGATGCCAATGAAATGATAAAGGTCAAAGAAAAACAGTACACTTTAAGGAGGCAACACCCTTCACAGAAATGCCATATTTTCATCATATTTCATATCCTAAGGAAATACTACAACCCATAGAGAAGTCAATATAGAAATTTTGAAATGGAAGGGGCTTTAGAGATTGTCCAGTCCAATCTCATTTTACAGCTGTGGGCACTGAGGCTTAGTGAGGGTTAGTCACAGAGTTTTTCAGCGGTAGAATTGGAAGATGTACGGGGCACTCCTAGGTCAATTCACTGCTACATTCACCACATTGTGCTGACTCTTAATTGCATATTCTTAATGATAAAATAATATGAGGAAAAGGGAATAGCAATCAAGAGAAAGAAATGGAGTATTTTCTATTTTCTTTTTAGAACCAGAGTCTTGCTTTAGAGTAATTTGTCTAACAGTAAAATGACATCTACCTGATGGTGAAAACCAAACCATGGCATCTGGTGGAGACGGCATGCTATTTCCCCCTCTCTCTTACATCTATATCTGTGTAGTCCATGAGCCCTAGTATGGCTCGCTTGGTAGCATTTTTGTTGCCATCCTTTTCATTTATATTGCCACCCTTGTAGCTCAGAACCTTATAAGCGTAATCCTGGGCCTTTGGAGTTGAGTTTTTTAACTGCTAGTCTTTGGTTAGAGTACTTTCCTCCCGCTTTCAATCCATAATGAAAAGAACCACAAAACTGATCTCCTGAAGTATCACCTTCAACATAATATTATCATCAGTGGAATTTCTAATTTCTACTTTTTCTGACTTGTTATTCTGCAATCTTGAGGCTATGGTTCCTTCACCCTTCACTGTTTGCCTTTTTTTTTTTCTTTTTCTTTTTCAGTCCTATATTTAGCCAGTCCAAATAATGTTTAGCCAGTCCAAATAATAGTAACTGTGGGAGTTTCATGATATAGAGGAATGGCTAGGGGCACCAGGGATTTTCACAAACTAAAGACACCCCCATTTTACTTCTGTATAAATTACTTTCTCTTATATTCACATTTCCCCAGTGAAAAAGGTGAAGCAGCGCCACATCACTCACCGCTGTTTTCATTTTAGCCCTACTCTCTGGACATTGTCATGAGAATGAATTACCTGCACTTGCCACAGATTTGCTGCGGTGCTGACCAGGAATGCTCTTGGGAGTTTGCTCACTTTGGCCTGGATTATGACTTTTTCCTTTTGAAAAAAAAAGAAAAAGGAGAAGAACTCTATATATACTAGTAAAACAGCATGAAGAATTTTTTCCCAATTTAGTGAGCATCATTAATATCTTTGTAAAACTATGTTCAAGACTTTATCAAGCTGACCCACTTCAGAGAAAATGAAGCCAGGAAGCTTGACATAGTTCCAAAGACCAATTTTTGCCACTCACATTGTGAGCTATTTCTCAATATTTAGCCAATATATCTTAGTCTTCCTTCATAAATAATGTTTTGTGCTACATTAGTACCACAAAAAGAGCATGCCCTACTTTTGTCTTAAATTGAAAATTATCTTCAAAGACCAGTCATTTTGACCCTTTGATGGAGTTTTTCCTCCCGTCTGAAATTAGTAGAAAGTACAATCAAACAAAACAATGAATACAAAACATAGTTTTAAAATATATAAAAATCCATGTAAATATATAAAATGTTTTTATATTTATTACCAGCTCTTTTTTGCGGGAGACAGGGGACAGGGTCTTGCTCTGTCCTCCAGGCTAGAGTGCAGTGGTGTAATCACGGCTCACTGTGCAGCCTTGACCTCCCGGGCTCAAGTGATCCTCCCACGTCAGCCTTCCCAGTAGCTGGGACTGCAGACATGTGCCACCACATCCAGCTGATTTTTAAATGTTCTGTAGAGACAGTTTCATTATGTTGCCCAGGCTAGTCTCAAACTTCTGGGCTCAAGCGATCCTCCTTTCTCAGCCTCCCAAAGCGCTAGGATAAAAGGAGTGAGCCACTATGTAAGACACCACAAATTCAAAGAGGAATAAGGCATAGTCCCTATCATCAAGGGTCTTATCATCCAGGAGAGACTGTCAGGTGAAGAATCCATTGTAATTAGATGAGACAAGTACAATGTGATATATAATAAATTGTCATATAATATGTCATACAAGTATTGTCACAACAAATACGGGCTCCTAACCTATATATTTTTTGAGCCTTTAAAAATCTACAAGCTTTTACTCTAGAAAAGATATGGAAAATAAACATTCTCCCACCTGTCAACTCTGTTGATAGTAGCTCTCTGAAGAACTGGATGGAGAAGCATTTAAAGCTATTTTCAAGCTCAGCCAAACAAACAAACAAACAAACAAAAAAGTTGTTTGATTAATTACTGATGCCAGCCATTGGCCTACGAGTAGGAAGAAGGGGCTTGCCACCTCTCATCTGTAACATGCAACTACTACATCACACTTTCTCTACCCTATCACATGGTTACTTTCAACAAAATTTTCATCATTTACACTTCATTAAGCAACTCTTTTCTGGGGATTATGAAGTTAAGAATAGCAGTTTCCCTCATGGCATTTTTTTTTACTTTCTGAGAGATGAAATCGTCGGCAAGTCAAGTCAAGAATTTACTCAATTAACTTCTTTAGTTTAATGAGACTTTGAGCTGATATTTGTATCCAATCACTACTGTATTTGTCTTTTTGCCAGCATTGTGACTTGCATTAGAATTTCTTGCCCAGCAAATAAAATTAAAAATTTAATCTTAAAACAGGAATTTCAAAGCCCAAAAGCAATCAAAGAAATCACAAAAGGAAAATCCAAAAGACTTAACTACATAAATATTCAAAATGCATTTAAATATGTCAAAATCACAAAAAAAAACCAAACAACTTACAGGGCAAGGAAAAATATTTTCTAAAAATGTAACAGGAAAAGAATTGATATATTTAGCTGTGTATATAGAAAATAATCTACTAGGTTGAAGTACAAATTAGACATGCATTAAACCTACAGAACTAAACTAAAAGTTATGCTCTCACCACCAAACAAATAAAAGAAGTTCATTTAGTTTAAAGAGCCAGACCTATCTGCAAGTGACTCTAGGAAAAACAGTGGAGAATCCCATCAGGCTTCAGTAATATCACCAGTTTCTGGGGCACTGTTGTGCAGTAACACTATTGGCAACTGATCCTAACACACTCTAATGTGTCCTTGTCCACTGCTATCATCCCTGCACAACCTGTAATAATTTATTACTTATAAACACTTCCATAGGAACTACTATGTACCAGGCAATCTTCTAAGCACTTTACAAATATTAACTTATTCCTCATAACAACTCTGTGTGGTAGGTTATCATTACTAGTTCCATTTTACAGTTGAGAAAATTGAGGAACAGAGAGGTTAAGTAGTTTATCCAAAGTCACACAGCGATTAGGTTGGTGTGAATGTGATTGTAGATTTTACAATTAAAAGTAATGGCAAAACAGCAATTGCTTTTGCACCAACCTGATAGTAAGTGGGGTATCTGGAGTTGAATTCAGGCAGCCTGATTCCAGAGTCTGTGCTCTCAAACATTTTCTGGGAAGGACTAACTCACTCTCTTGAATTATCTTCTGTTAAAGAAGTACCACGCTTGGCCTCCCAAAGACACTTCTCGCTCTTCCATGTGTTGTGTCTTGGTTTTATTTACCAACTCCACTAAGCAAGAATTAAGAGCCAAAGCAGGACTACACAAATGATAAAAGGATGCTTAGGACTCTGTGGGACCAAGAGCTCATTCTCTGGAAAAAATAACAATAAAAAAGAAGAAAGTTCTGGTAATTTTGAAGAAAGGGGAAAAATGATAACCAAAATATTCATTAGGAACTAAGCTGTGTCCTCCCAAAATTCATATGTTGAAGCTCTAACTCCCAGTGCAGCTGTAATTTGGAGATAGGACCCTTCAAGAGGTAATTAAGATTAATTGAGGTCATAATGATGGGCTCTAATCCAATGGGATGGGTGTCCCTATCAGAGAAAGAGACACTAGAGATGCACATGCACAGAGAAAAGGCGACGTGAGGATACAACAAGTGCCCATATATGACCCAAGGAGAGAGGCCTCAGGAGAAACCAAAGCTGCCAACACCTTGATCTTGAACTTCTATCCTCTGAAACTGTGAGCAAATACATTTCTGCTGTTTAAGCCACCCAGTGTGTGGTATTTCGTTATGGCAGCTCTAGCAGACTAATACAATATTAATGAGAAAATATGATTAACTTTCAATGCAGAGCATATCAAGAAAATAATAATATAGATAACCCCATGCTAATAAATTTTAAAATTTTAATAAAAGCACAATATTCTGAGAGTATGAAAAGTCATGTAAATCATTTCAATGCTAATGCAGCATCTATTCCTGGAAATCAGGAAAGCATCTATTTCTGATACAATTTCTTAGTAAAGAATAAATTAAAATATATTTCCTTCATGTGAAAAGCAAATCTATCTGGAACCAACAGCCAGTATCGTACTCAGTGTAACTGCAGCCTGGATGACAGGTCACAAGCTTGCTGTGGCCCAAGGGCTAGATATCACCTACAGATAGATTTGTTTTGGCTGGTTTGTTGTTTCATTTTTAATTTGCTCTAGTTGCCAGCATTTAAAAATCATGATATTTTATATAAACTTCCAGGGCTTTATTTTCTCTGCCACATTAGGCCCACATGACAACTAACTGTAGCTGAGTAGGGGTATGCCAAGGCAGACTGGCTCTGTACATTCTGGCTTGCCAGTTACCAGCACTCTACCTAATTCCCTCTGTGCAGAGGCCGAGTGGCAGTGACTATGTTTTATATTTGTATTGTTGTTTTCTTAACTTGGCCTGTGCCACTTTTTTGCCCCTTGCCAAGTTTTTCTCAGCATTTATGTTCATATCACTTCTTTAAAGGCAGTCCCATTAGAGTCAGGAATTACAGTGCCCAGTTTTATCATTATTATTCAACATTATTCTGAAAGTTTTAACCAAGACATGAAAACAAAATCAAAGGCATAAATCTTGAAAGGGGAAGCCACATTTGTAATCATTTGGAAGTTATATAATCATATATCTGTTTAACCCAATTCAAATACAATTAGAAATAATAATTTCAGACCTAGGGCAGCCAAGATGGCCGAATAGGAACAGCTTTGGTCTATAGCTCCCAGCGTGAGCAACACAGAAGACGGGTGATTTCTGCATTTCCATCTGAGGTACCGGGTTCATCTCACTAGGGAGTGCCAGACAGTGGGCGCAGGACAGTGGGTGCAGCGCACCATGCGTGAGCCAAAGCGGGGCGAGGCATTGCCTCACTCGGGAAGCTCAAGGGGTCAGGGAGTTCCCTTTCCTAGTCAAAGAAAGAGGTGAGAGAGGGCACCGGGAAAATCGGGTCACTCCCAACATAATACTGCGCTTTTCCGACGGGCTTAAAAAACGGTGCACCAGGAGATTATATCCCGCAGCTGGCTTGGAGGGTCCTATGCCCACGGAGGCTCGCTGATTGCTAGCACAGCAGTCTGAGATCAAACAGCAAGGAGGCAGGGAGGCTGGGGGAGGGGCGCCCACCATTGCCCAGGCTTGCTTAGGTAAACAAAGCAGCCAGGCAGCTCGAACAGGGTGGAGCCCAACACAGCTCAAGGAGGCCTGCCCGCCTCTGTAGGCTCCACCTCTGGGGGCAGGGCACAGACAAACAAGAAGACAGCAGTAACCTTTGCAGACTTAAATGTCCCTGTCTGACAGCTTTGAGGAGAGCAGTGGTTCTCCCAGCACACAGCTGGAGATCTGAGAACGGGCAGACTGCCTCCTCAAGTGGGTCCCTGACCCATGAACCCTGAGCAGCCTAACTGGGAGGCACCCCCCAGTAGGGGCAGACTGACACCTCACACGGCGGGGTACTCCTCTGAGACAAAACTTCCAGAGGAATGATCAGACAGCAGCATTCGCAGATCATGAAAATCCACGGTTCTGCAGACACCGCTGCTGATACCCAGGCAAACAGGGTCTGGAGTGGACCTCTAGCAAACTCCAACAGACCTGCAGCTGAGGGTCCTCTCTGTTAGAAGGAAAACTAACAAACAGAAAGGACATCCACACCAAAAACCCATCTGTACATCACCATCATCAAAGACCAAAAGTAGATAAAACCACAAAATTGGGGAAAAAACAGAGCAGAAAAACTGGAAACTCTAAAAAGCAGAACACCTCTCCTCCTCCAAAGGAACGCAGTTCCTCACCGGCAACGGAACAAAGCTGGACGGAGAATGACTTTGACGAGTTGAGAGAAGAAGGCTTCGGACAATCAAACTACTCCGAGCTACAGGAGGAAATTCAAACCAAAGGCAAAGAAGTTAAAAACTTTGAAAAAAATTTAGACAAATGTATAACTAGAATAACCAATACAGAGAAGTGCTTAAAGGAGCTGATGGAGCTGAAAGCCAAGGCTCGAGAACTACGTGAAGAATGCAGAAGCCTCAGGAGCCGATGCGATCAACTGGAAGAAAGGGTATCAGTGATGGAAGATTAAATGAATGAAATGAAGTGAGAAGGGAAGTTTAGAGAAAAAAGAATAAAAAGAAACGAACAAAGCCTCCAAGAAATATGGGACAATGTGAAAAGACCAAATCTACGTCTGATTGGTGTACCTGAAAGTGATGGGGAGAATGGAACCAAGTTGGAAAACACTCTGCAGGATATTATCCAGGAGAACTTCCCCAACCTAGCAAGGCAGGCCAACATTCAGGTTCAGGAAATACAGAGAACGCCACAAAGATACTCCTCGAGAAGAGCAACTCCAAGACACATAATTGTCAGATTCACCAAAGTTGAAATGAAGAAAAAAATGCTAAGGGCAGCCAGAGAGAAAGGTCAGGTTACCATCAAAGGGAAGCCCATCAGACTAACAGCGGATCTCTCTGCAGAAACCCTACAAGCCAGAAGAGAGTGGGGGCCAATATTCAACATTCTTAAAGAAAAGAATTTTCAACCCAGAATTTCATATCCAGCCAAACTAAGCTTCATAAGTGAAGGAGAAATAAAATACCTTACAGATAAGCAAATGCTGAGAGATTTTGTCACCACCAGGACTGCCCTACAAGAGCTCCTGAAGGAAGCACTAAACATGGAAAGGCACAACCGGTACCAGCCACTGCAAAATCATGCCAAAATGTAAAGACCATCGAGACTAGGAAGAGACTGCATCAACTAACGAGCAAAATAACCAGCTAACATCATAATGACAGGATCAAATTCACACATAACAATATTAACTTTAAATGTAAATGGACTAAATGCTCCAATTAAAAGACACAGACTGGCAAATTGGATAAAGAGTCAAGACCCATCAGTGTGCTGTACTCAGGAAACCCATCTCACGTGCAGAGACACACATAGGCTCAAAATAAAAGGATGGAGGAAGATCTACCAAGCAAATGGAAAACAAAAAAAGCCAGGTGTTGCAATCCTAGTCTCTGATAAAACAGACTTTAAACCAACGAAGATCAAAAGAGACAAAGAAGGCCATTACATAATGGTAAAGGGATCAATTCAACAAGAACAGCTAACTATCCTAAATATATGTGCACCCAATACAGGAGCACCCACATTCATAAGGCAAGTCCTGAGTGACCTACAAAGAGACTTAGACTCCCACACAATAATAATGGCAGACTTTAACACCCCACTGTCAACATTAGACAGATCAATGAGACAGAAAGTTAACAAGGATACCCAGGAATTGAACTCAGCTCTGCACCAAGCGGACCTAATAGACATCTACAGAACTCTCCACCCCAAATCAACAGAATATACATTTTTTTCAGCACCACACCACACCTATTCCAAAATTGACCACATACTTGGAAGTAAAGCTCTCCTCAGCAAATGTAAAAGAACAGAAATTATAACAAACTGTCTCTCAGACCACAGTGCACTCAAACTAGAACTCAGGATTAAGAAACTCACTCAGAACCACTCAACTACATGGTTCAGTTGTCAGATTCACCAAAGTTGAAATGAAGAAAAAAATGCTAAGGGCAGCCAGAGAGAAAGGTCAGGTTACCATCAAAGGGAAGCCCATCAGACTAACAGCGGATCTCTCTGCAGATCCTGAACAACCTGCTTCTGAATGACTACTGGGTACATAACGAAATGAAGGCAGAAATGAAGATGTTCTTTGAAACCAACAAGAACAAAGACACAACATACCAGAATCTCTGGGACACATTCAAAGCAGTGTGTAGAGGGAAATTTATAGCACTAAATGCCCACAAGAGAAAGCAGGAAAGATCTAAAATTGACACCCTAACATCACAATTAAAAGAACTAGATAAGCAAGAGCAAACACATTCAAAAGCTAGCAGAAGGCAAGAAATAACTCAGATCAGAGCAGAACTGAAGGAAATAGAGACACAAAAAACCCTTCAAAAAACCAATGAATCTAGGAGCTGGTTTTTTGAAAATATCAACAAAATTGATAGACCGCTAGCAAGACTAATATAGAAGAAAAGAGAGAAGAATCAAATAGACACAATAAAAAATGATAAAGGGGTATTACCACCAATTCCACAGAAATACAAACTACCATCAGAGAATACTACAAACACCTCTACGCAAATAAATTAGAAAATCTACAAGAAATGGATAAATTCTTTGACACATACACTCTCCCAAGACTAAACCAGGAAGAAGTTGAATCTCTGAATAGACCAATAACAGGATCTGAAATTGTGGCAATAATCAATAGCTTACCAACCAAAAAGAGTCCAGGACCAGATGGATTCACAGCCGAATTCTACCAGAGGTACAAGGAGGAACTGGTACCATTCCTTCTGAAACTATTCCAATCAATAGAAAATGAGAGAATCCTCTCTAATTCATTTTATGAGGCCAGCATCATCCTGATACTAAATCCAGGCAGAGACACAACCAAAAAAGAGAATTTTAGACCAATATCCTTGATGAACATTAATGCAAAAATCCTCAATAAAATACTGGCAAACCGAATACAGCAGCACATCGAAAAGCTTATCCACCATGATCAAGTGGGCTTCATCCCTGGGATGCAAGGCTGGTTCAATATACGCAAATCAATAAATGTAATTCAGCATATAAACAGAACCAAAGACAAAAACCACATGATTATCTCAATAGATGCAGAAAAGGCCTTTGACAAAATTCAACAACCCTTCATGCTAAAAACTCTCAATAAATTAGGTATTGCTAGGATGTATCTCAAAATAATAAGAGCTATCTATGACAAACCCACAGCCAATATCATACTGAATGGGCAAAAACTGGAAGCATTCCCTTTGAAAACTGGCACAAGACAGGGATGCCCTCTCTCACCACTCCTATTCAACATAGTGTTGGAAGTTCTGGCCAGGGCAATTAGGCAAGAGAAGGAAATTAAGGGTATTCAATCAGGAAAAGAGGAAGTCAAATTGTCCCTGTTTGCAGACGACATGATTGTATATCTAGAAAACCCCATTGTCTCAGCCCAAAATCTCCTTAAGCTGATAAGCAACTCCAGCAAAGTCTCAGGATACAAAATCAATGTACAAAAATCACAAGCATTCTTATACACCAAAAACAGACAGAGAGCCAAATCATGAGTGAACTCCCATTCACAATTACTTCAAAGAGAATAAAATACCTAGCAATCCAACTTACAAGGGATGTGAAGGACCTCTTCAAGGAGAACTACAAACCAGTGCTCAAGGAAATAAAAGAGGATACAAACAAATGGAAGAACATTCCATGCTCATGGGTAGGAAGAATCAATATCGTGAAAATGGCCATACTGCCCAAGGTAATTTATAGATTCAATGCCATCCCCATCAAGCTACCAATGACTTTCTTCACAGAATTGGAAAAAACTACTTTAAAGTTCATATGGAACCAAAAAAGAGCCTGCATCGCCAGCTCAATCCTAAGCCAAAAGAACAAAGCTGGAGGCATCACACTACCTGACTTCAAACTATTCTACAAGGCTACAGTAACCAAAACAGCATGGTACTGGTACCAAAACAGAGATATAGATCAATGGAACAGAACAGAGCCCTCAGAAATAATGCCACATATCTACAACTATCTGATCTTTGACAAACCTGAGAAAAACAAGCAATGGGGAAAGGATTCCCTATTTAATAAATGGTGCTGGGAAAACTGGCTAGCCATATGTAGAAAGCTGAAACTGGATCCCTTCCTTACACCTTATACAAAAATTAATTCAAGATGGATTAAAGACTTAAACATTAGACCTAAAACCATAAAAACCCTAGAAGAAAACCTAGGCATTACCATTCAGGAAATAGGCCTGGGCAAGGACTTCATGTCTAAAACACCAAAAACAATGGCAACAAAAGCCAAAATTGACAAATGGGATCTAATTAAACTAAAAAGCTTCTGCACAGCAAAGGAAACTACCATCAGAGTGAACAGGCAACCTACACAATGGGAGAAAATTTTTGCAACCTACTCATCTGACAAAGGGCTAATATCCAGAATCTACAATGAACTCAAACAAATTTACAAGAAGAAAACAAACAGCCCCATCAAAAAGTGGGCAAAGGATATGAACAGACACTTCTCAAAAGAAGACATTTATGCAGCCGAAAAACACATGAAAAAATGCTCACCATCACTGGCCATCAGAGAAATGCAAATCAAAACCACAATGAGATACCATCTCACACCAGTTAGAATGGCAATCATTAAAAAGTCAGGAAACAACAGGTGCTGGAGAGGATGTGGAGAAATAGGAACACTTTTACACTGTTGGTGGGACTGTAAACTATTTCAACCCTTGTGGAAGTCAGTGTGGTGATTCCTCAGGGATCTAGAACTAGAAATACCATTTGACCCAGCCATCCCATTACTGGGTATATACCCAAAGGACTATAAATCATGCTGCTATAAAGACACATGCACACGTATGTTTATTGTGGCACTATTCACAATAGCAAAGACTTGGAACCAACCCAAATGTCCAACAACAATAGACTGGATTAAGAAAATGGTGGCACATATACATCATGGAATACTATGCAGCCATAAAAAATGATGAGTTCATGTCCTTTGTAGGGACATGGATGAAATTGGAAATCATCATTCTCAGTAAACTATCACAAGACAAAAAACCAAACACCACATATTCTCACTCATAGATGGGAATTGAACAATGAGAACACATGGACACAGGAAGGGGAACATCACACTCTGGGGACTGTTGTGGGGTGGGGGGAGGGGGGAGGGATTGCATTAGGAGATATACCTAATGCTAAATGACGAGTTAATGGGTGCAGCATGGCAGCATGGCACATGTATACATATGTAACTTACCTGCACATTGTGCACATGTACCCTAAAACTTAAAGTATAATAATAATAAAACAAAAAAATAAAAAAAAAAGGACAGAAACCTAGATCAATGGGTGAGAACAGAAATAGACTCATCCATGTATGCTTAATTGATCTCTCACAAATGTGTCAGGGCAATTCAATGGAAGAAGTGATAGTCTTTTCAACAAATAGTGTTAGAGCAATTGAATATTCATATGAAAAAGTGGAACATCAACCCTTACTTTATACCTTATATAAAAATTAACTTAAAATTGAAAAAAAAGAAATAATAATTTCAGCAAAATGGTATATTATAAAATAAATGTACATGTATCAATAGCTTTCCTATTTAGTACTAATAATCAGAAACTAGCATGAGTTTTTAAGAATCTCATTTATAATGATAAAACACTTGTTATACAATAATTAACCCAATGAAAATGTTTTTTACCTACATGAATAAAACTATGAAACTTTAAGTCCAGGAATTATCCTAGCATATGTAAAAATTCAGCACATGACAATAATGGCATTTTGAACCAAGGGAAGAAAGGTTGGATTATTCCATAAATCATGCTAGGATAATGAGTTAAATCTAACCGCAAAAAAACAGAGTTCAATTTCTAGCTACAATTCATGCACATAAATGTATTAAAAGAGCACTCTGTGGAAATCAAAAGCCATGCTGATTGAAGAAGAAAATAAAAGTAAATGTTGTATTTGTTTTCATAGAATAACCTTCCAGCAATGTTAAAATATGGAAATAATAAAAAGTTTGATAGGTTCGGACACTAAAAATTTAAATATTCTGTACGTTAAAAAATTAAGTAAATTACAAGATGGACAAACTAAAAACAAAATTTGCATGATATGGTAGTTGAAAAGTATATAATTTATTACATCAAGAGTACCTATAAAATAATAGTTAAAGGGAAATACATCAAAAATAAAAGCATGAATAAGAATTTATAATAAAAGGAAGAGAAATGGCAAATAGTATATTTTTATACATGCAACTTCACTGGAATACAACAAAAAGCAGTTATATCAAAACTTATGTTAAATCAATATTATTTATTTTATTATGACTATATAAGTATCCTTTATTCCAGAACCATCTAGTATTTTCTATTATTTCTTTCTTGCACAAATTTCTATTTTTCCTTAACTTAATAATTGCTTATTAATATGTTTGGTCTCTTGGATGGATCCTAATTACCTAGTCTCTTCTGCTTTCCATCTTGTATGTTTTTCTTCTTTTTCTATTCTTAATTTCAACTTGCAATACTTTTACTGAATTTGTTGTTTTGGCCATACCAGATATTAATTCCTAGAGTTATTTCTTATTCTGTCAATGTTTTTCTTTAACATCTCTTATTGCCTTATCATGTACTGTCTTCTCTCATCTCTTGGACAATAATATTGGTAGTTTTTCTTTTATGCTTAATTCTACTGCCTGTGTTGTTTCCATATTCCTGAATTCCTTTTCCTGTTTGCTATTTTAGTCTCTGGCTTTCATGTTAGCGGCTTTTCTCACGTGTCCTCAGATCCTTGTCTATCTGTGTATATTGTCTAAAGAACTGAAAAACTGATTGGACACTCTGGGGCATGGCAGAGCCTATTGTATGGTAGTTAGTGATTTAGAAATTTGCTATTTTGTTAGGGCTTTCTGAATGGCCAGTGGAGGCCTTTCTTCTAGGATAATTAAATTTCTCCAGAAGGTAATCATCCAATCACCCACCTAGTTTCCAGTGTTCTGGGAGCCAAGGGAGAAGGTCAAAAGTCACTGAGAGGATTTTCCCAGCAGGTCTCCTTGGTTTCCTTACAGAACCTTGCCCCCACCTACTCAGGGTCTGGATCCAGAGCCTCTCTACTTCAGTCCCTCCAGAGAGTAATTACTTGTGTCTTCTGGCTCCTGGAGATGAGAATTGAGTGTCTATAATGGATCTTCAGGAGGTAATCTGGGGTTCTCATGGCTCTTTATACAGACTTTCAACTAACACTTGTGTTTTCAACCTCTTTATGCACTCTCTTCTTCAGAGAGTTTCAATTGTTCTGTGGATAGACTGGTTGCCTCCTCTCTGGGCTCCGGTTTTGTCTTCTGCTTTGCTAAGTCATTCCCATTTATCCATCAGCTTCTTAGCTTTTGGGGCTTTGTTAGCCTCTCTCATTTGTTTTTTCTTTCTTGTGAATTTATTCCTTCCTTGTGAATTTTAATGAAACTATACCTTTTTTATATTATATTCATTTTACTAGCAGTTGAAGAGGTTGCTGAGATAAACCCTTGGGTTCAATTTGACATGTTTAACCAGAAGTCACAGTTACAACAAAAAAAGGACAGTTATAATAAAAATATCATAAGACAATCATAGCTACTTATGGCTGAAAAGGAGCTTAAACACCAATTATTTTCAAAATCTTTACATAAATATGGGAAAATAAAGCATAGAGAATGTTAATGAACTACCAGAGATATTCAGGTTATTCGAAGCGAAGTCAGGACTCTCTTATGCACCCTACCAGGTGCCTTTTGGTTGTTTCTCAAAGAACTGCCATCCATTGGGAAGTGCCTTCATCTACAACAAGTAGTATTATGCCTTTGACATCTATGTTTCTTCTCCATCAGTCCGATTCCTTGGTCATAGCAGATTGGATGAAGGTAGTATATCAGATCTAATCTGGGCAAAAATTGTCTCCCATAGAAATTTTGAATTAGGAGGGACCCCAAGGTGCTACCTACTCCAAGATGATATTTTGAAAAAGGACCAGAAAGTACAGGCATAGATGGTCATCCACTTTCTATATGAACACAAAGTGAGATTATTGTATTAACCTTGCATGTAACCTTGCACAAAGACGATGAAAGTGTGTGTATGTGTGTGTGTGTGCATGTGCGCACATGTGTGCATGAACACATGCATGCATATCATCCTCCACCATACACCCTTTAGACTGGGTTCATTGTCCTTAAATAGCAAGCTTACTGCTTCCACTTTGCTTTTCTTAGAGAAGATCTCTAATGACAAACAGCTTCAATGTTGGTAGAGACGACAGATGCAATCCGTGTTTCCCAGAGTGGACTTGGTCTTCAACTGCGACTTAACGTGCCCTCAAAGCCTGGGTTATCTTAGGATAACACTTCAACTTTTATGCTTCTCTGGCTTTAAATAATTGCTGAAGGACAGAAAGTCTCCCAAGGAAAGTTGGCAGGACTGAGTAAAGAGAGAAAGAGAGAGGAGAGAGGAGGGGAGAGGAAAACAGAGAAGAGGGTGCCCTCTCATGTAGGAATGTGTGTAAAAATATGGAAACAAGCTACCAATGTGCCTGTGTAACTGTGTTTTGAAAATGATTGATGAGGATATATCTATGACATGTACTTTTTAAAGGAAAGAAACAACAAAAACATAACATACCCAGTGCAGCTGACCCCCGCTGCTTTCCTTTCTGCATCTCTTTCTGAGGTGGATATATGGCTTCAGTTTCTTTCAAGTGTCAGCTGGTGACCGCTGGGGCTTTCTGTAACTCTCCAGGCCTCTTTGGCTTCTAGGAGCATTAAAAACTTTCCCAGTGACTTAAAGAAACCACACACATGCATGTACTCGAAGTGTATCCCTAGAGTGGTTCTACTGTGTTGGTTCTTTCTCTCATCTTTGGGAGCCTGTTGTTTTCATCTCCTGACAGACTCCTGGGGATGTGGTTGAAGAGAGGAGGTTGTGACAGAAGTAGAGAAGGTTTCTGATTAGTGAGAGCAGGGGAAGACAAAAGAAGTTTCCAAAACCTGACTTAATGATTGCCTCTTGAAAAGTGGGTGCTCCCTGCTTCCTCTGCTTCTGTCCCTTAAGTGGCTAAATGCAGGTTGTGCTGTCCTGACAAAAGATCTAGATCACATTCTCATGACTTCACATAGAAAAAGTATAAACCAAGAAAAAAAGTTAGGCAGTCAAACTCACAGAAATTAAGCAGGAGAATAAAATAGATGCAACATATCCATTTCAGACCTTTCTGGTTATCACAACAAAAATAATGAATATTTATAACCACATATGCCCAGACACTGTCAAGGACTTTTTCAAATACATGATCTCATTTTCATGTACTTCTGTGAAAGCCATCCTTGCACGTGCCTTCACTCCCAAGCAGAACTGACCTGTCCCTCCCTTGTCCACCCACCGTACCATGCATATTGACTTATCATAGAGTCACAGAATACTGTGCTGCATTTATTTGTATATATATGTATATATGTCACTACCACCCCTAGTAGACCATGAGCCTCTTAAGACAAATGGAAATTTCTTATTTGTTCTTAAAATATTAACACATAGTACGGACTGGCACAGTCCAAGCACTTAATATTGAACAAATAACTGATTTTAGCATAGAGAAACAATTTAATTTTAGGCAAGGTTTTCCAGCTCAACCCACAAAAATATTCCCAGCCCATTATATGGAAGAAACAATAATTCCCACCCAACTCATGGAGCAGACAGAACACCAGTCAATCTACCACAAGACCAGGTGCCGAACAGAGAGGAAACGGATCAGACTTGAGTTCTGACTCTGCCATTTTAAGTTTGTGGTCATCAGAAAGTTTCTTAATGCCTTGAGACTCCATTTGCTTATCTGTAAAATGGGGTAAAGTATCTTGAAGGATAAGAGTAGTTACATAAAATAGTAAAATCCCTTATATGTTACCCAGCTCACAGCAGAAGCCCAATAAGTCGCAGATCCTCTATAAGTAGGAATCTTCTCCACCAAGAAATTCTGGATGGGGATTTGGGTGGGTGGCAGATTCCTAACTAATCCCTGTCCTTTAAAAAAAACAATTAAAATAGTTTTGTGCTAGACTATTTAACATAAAAAATGCCTTCTGGTATGCTAACTTGTACTTTGTAATTTGGAATAAGAGACCAGATTTTAGCTATTTGAGAATATGTTTTATGTTGAGACTACGACTTTTTTAAAGAAGGAATTTCTACAATTCAGAAACTTGAACAAAGCAAGGACTTCATAAATGTATACTGAATGACTGAATAAATACAGGAATCAATCAATCAATCAATGTGGCTAATGATGTTTCCTGAAGAGCAGAGAAGAATACTTTTCCCCAGGAAAATATAAAAGCTCCCTTGTAAATGTTCCAACTAAAGATATTGTTAGAAAGTAGAAAAGTTGAGGCAGCTACTCAAAACAGTTTATTTTCCAGTTTATATTTATGATTCTGGTTTATTATGTTTATGGTCTAGACCTTAGTCAAGGAACTTGAATTGCATTTGGAATTTATACTCTGTGAGATAGTTTGTTCATTTGTGGGTTACCTGCTTATGATTCCATCTACCTCACAGAAGCCAGCATCCATTTGTCTGGCTCCAGTAGCCACATTGCCCTAGCTTAACAGTCAAGAGACATGACTCTGACACTTGCCAGTTTTGCAAAACTATGCATTTTATGAACTTATTAGACTTTTTGTAGTCTTTTAAAAAGAGATGGTTAAAACTGATTATTCACATCTATTCTGGTTATAAAATTGGAAGATTATTCCATAAAGTGGCTATCCTTTGGGAGGCTAAAATATTAGGAAACTCAGAGGCACTGAGCAGAACTCTTTTGCACTCACTCCGTCCTATGGGAAAACACCCTCTGTCGTCTTTGGAGGCATAGCAGATGGCTGTGGTGCATCCCTTCCCTGCAGCTTGCTATGGGCTCCCAGTCTCCAGGCTCAGGTTTTGTGAGCCCAGGAACTCTTTGCTTGGTTTCTTGCCCTTCCTTTCACCCAGCCTCTTCTTTAGACTCTTTTCCAATTTTTTTTTTGTTCTCTCCTATACCAGTTCTGTGAATTTAAAAAACTGCTTCAACAATTTCCTCTGCTCTTCAGGGTCTATATCCCCATCCTGAAGGCCTCTGTCCTTGTACATCCAGTTTTAAATAGTGATATTTATACTGTTCCTGGATCTTTTTTTTTTTTTTTTTCTGAACTGCTGACCGAAACAAAAATAGGCAAGAGCTCCAGCCAGGACTGAGTAATGAATGCAGGATTAACAACAATTGGTCCTGAATATAGATGTATTCTAGAGTGTGCATGGAAGCTGCATGCCATGTTGGGGGAAAGTGTCGTCTGTGGTAGGGAAACATTTTGAACTCTCAGCAGGGAGACACCCCTGTAGATCCAGTGCTAAAGGAGGGAACCGCCTATGATAAAAACAAATCTTCAAAACATGGGGCAATGAGAAAGTCTTTAGCTGGTCTGTGACAGGAAGCACAGATGTCTAAATCTACAAACATTCTACGCTTAGGGGGCAAATATTAGTAAAAAAGAGCTCTCCTTGTCTCTAAAACAAACACAGGTTTCTAGAAAATTTTGGTGATTTGGTTTAGAAGACAAGGATATTGTTGGAGACAAAAAGATATTTTAATTTTTCTCTTTCTCTGAAATTAGGTCAAGTAAATTCTTAGGTGCATGCTTTCTAGAATGTCTCCATGTTTTAAAAACTCTATCTTCAGTACATATTATTTTTATTTTAACTTTATCCTGGAATGAGAGAATATGTTGGAAGGTGCTTCATCTCCTAACACAACGTCTGGCCAGCGCTTCAAAATGCCAGTTCAATTAGGTGTTTGATGAAAGCAGGAAAGTTGACTTGTTTAACTTACCAGAAAATAAATAGAAAAGAAAAAAGAAGCTCTATACATATAAAATTGTACAAGCCCTCCCAATCTGACAAGCCTGTATAAAAGCCTTCTGACCGAAGAGGGACCTTTCCCTTAAAAAGAATGAAACAATAATTTGGGTAGAGTCTGGAGAAGGCTAAAGGGCAATTCCATTTCTCATGGTCACTTGAGAGTCAGGGAATTAGTCCAGCTAGGGTGATGCCACCACCACCACCACAGTGCTGGGCAAGTGTTACAAATAGTAGGGACACTGCTTGTCACTTTAGTTAATAATTATAAGGCATACAATTTGTTTCACTATAAAGTCCACCCAGTAGAAACAAGTTTTCCTCCACCTTGTGCAGTGCAGAGTGTCAAAGTCTCATTATTCCTGCTCAATCAGCTTCGGCCGATGTGTAAATATTGAAGCAAGTCTGAGGAGCCAAGGAAGGGAATGATTATTACGACATTAATACTAATGAGCGAAATGGAATCGAGGATGTGTTTAGTTAATGTTGCCACAGAAGGAGGTGACTTAAAAAGGAAAAAGAAATCAACAGGATGGTTATTGATTTTAAAAAGATGACCAAGACATAAAATCCACATGAGGAAGGAATCAAAGAAAGATTATGGCTCTAGGAACTCTCTCTCTCTCGCTCTCTCTCTCTCTGTCTCTGTGTATGTGTGTGTGTGTGTGTATATGCACACTTGTGTACCAATTTAATATTTAGTTTATTCAAAAGACTCTGTGTGGACTGAAGCAGGCTACTACATGCCAATAAGAACAGTCCACACACAGCTTTCTTGTTTCTCCTCCTTGCTTGTAGCTTTTCTTGGTACCTTTAATATCTGTTTATGTACCCACAGCAAATATAGACTCTTATCGGCTCATCCTCTTGTCTTCTATTGTAGAGATGTCAAAAGATCGAGACAGGTCTTTGAGGGTGGAGAACATAGGAGACAATATAATGACAGCTATGTGAACTTATGAAAGTCATTTTTCCTTTACACCTCATTAAATGTTGTAACACCATCCTTATCAAATCCATCCGAACCTCAAACAAAAGCCATTTATACAGGAATGGACAGGGTGCTTATTTATTTTAAGGGGTCTGCCACATATTTATTGGCTGCAATAACTCTTCACATCCCTCATTTTGGAATGCTTGCACTTCAAAAGAAATTAAATTTCTTGTAACAGCAAAGGAGGTTTAGAAATAGGCTATTCTCTAAATGTTTGTTTTTAAAAATAAAAATAACCTTCAAGTTCTGTCCAAACTTTAGGGAAGCTCTGCCAGCAGCTTTTCATTTTCTTCTGCAGAGCACTGTGGATGGCTGATGGAGCCCGGCACAGAGATCTGCTGCTGCTAGTGTTCAAAGCCTGTCAGCTGTCAGCATCCCCAAAGGGTCTACATGCCTGAAATAAGCAGAGACGATGCTTTAACTAGGCAGAAACTCACCCGGTGCTTCTCTCAGCGGACACAGGGAGGCAGTGTGGGAAAGCTTGGCTTCAGCCAGGCAGGAGGGGAGGAGAGGTGCCCCAGAGTTTATCTTTTCCACTGGTTTACTTTATACAGAGTTACTTTTAGCACTGGTAAAGTCCTGAAGTCCCCAATTACTTGCTTAACTTTTATACAACTAAGAATTTTTAAAGAAAATCGTCAGGTTACCTGACCAATGAAACAAACCCCTTCCAAAAACTTTACTTTTTTAAATGATAATGTGTATGTGTGATCAGAGAAAATAACACTATATAATAACTTTAAAAAGTGGCGATTATTTATTTAAAGCAGAATACATGATATATCAAATATCCAGCACCCATCACCTGTCAAAGATACATATCCAGAGTTTCCTTGCCAATCCTGCTTTCCTAAAAGGATTTAAGATGCACATTAAAATACATTATTTCACCGAATTCCTCTACTAGCTCTTGAGATCACAATAGTCATGGAATTGTTTCCATTTCATGAGGAACTGAGGTTGGAGAGTTTGCATGGTTCGAGAAGATCACACGGCCAGTAAGCCATAAGTCAGGATTTCAACCTAAGTCATCTGACTCCATGTCAAGGGTCATTCACTTTACCCCAGTCAGATTTACACAGAAATCAGAAATCAGTGATTTCCCAGGCTGCTTCTCACAGTATTCTTAAAGGAGAGTGAATTAGGGGGTATCCTCTTTCCTTTGACCAATGTAGAAAACAGGCCATAAAGCTTGAAATCTCATCATCATAAACCTTTCTCCAAGTATAATCCCCAATCTCATAGTCAATGTATTCAAACTGAACTCCCCTTATCAGTTTTTCTGCCCGAAGTATTATATGAAACCAATTTTTTGCTCTTATTCTCCATTCTGTTACTATCACTCTCACATGTATCTTTTTCTCCCCTCCTTACACCTTGAACCTGTTGATGAGTTTTCAAAACACGTGGATATCTCTTCTGCAGCACCTTCCTCATCTTCCTTCTTCTTCATGCACACTATGGTCAGGTCACATAGATATTGTTTGTCTCTTTCTTAGAATTGGGAGTTTCCAAACCAATGCCCTTACTTCCGTTTCTTTCCTCTTCTAATCTATCCTACATGATTAACCATTCTTAGGAGTGCTCTAATTAAACCACTGCCCACCTCCTAAACTTTCAAGATCTTCCCTCGGCTTATTCAAACAATGTAAGAACTCTTAATCCACAAACATGGCACGATCTGACTTAACCTCATTTCCAAACATATCCCCTCGGTTATCTCTCATGAAGGTTCTGCCCCTTCTAGCTGCTTCTTTATATATATATATTATACTTTAAGTTCTAGGGTACATGTGAGCTGTCCACTTGCACGCGTACAGCGACTGCCCTTTTCCACCCTGCCAGCACCTCCGAATTCTATACTCACCAAAGTCTAAGTCGAACACTGGGTTTTTCATGAAGTCTTCCCAGGTTCACCCAGAGAGGTAATTTTTCTCTTAAAATTCCTATTCACAATCCAGTGCAAATTCTCTCTCTCTCTCTTTTTTTTTTTTTTTTTTTTTTTGGAGATAGAGTCTCTCACTCTGTTGGCCAGGCTGGAGTGCATGATCTGGGCTCTCTGCAACCTCTGCCTCCTGGGCTCAAGCAATTCTCCTGCATCCGCCTCCCGAGTAGCTGGGATTACAGGGGTGTGCCACAACGCCCAGCTAATTTTTGTATTTTTAGTAGAGACGGGGTTTCACCATGCTGGCCAGACTGGTCTTGAACTCCTGACCTCAGGTAATCCACCCGCCTCAGCCTCCCAAAGTGCTGGGATTACAGCATGAGCCACCGTGCCCAGCCACAAATTCTTTTAAAAATAAGGTTGAGTATAAATGGTACATATATTTTTAAAACTCTCAGGACACTTCTCTTATCCACCATCTCTTGAAATTATAGTTACTGGTATACAAGTTAATCTTCTTTCCCATGGCAAAAGTGCATAAAGGCAAGAGCCAGGTCTCATCTTTGAATTCACAACAGCCCCAGAACTGCTTTCAGATATTTTGTGCTAAGTAAGTAACTGGATTAAGGGAGAAAGTATTGTGATTTAGCCAAGATGAAACTTTTCCATTTATCTTTCCTATGCACTAGACGTATATGTAACATATTTAGTTAGACGTTCCATCACTCAATAAATCATTTTGTAAAATATTTACTGAGCCCATAATATCTGTCAGCATTGTACTGGGTGCTATGGTAAACAAAAAAAGGCACAGTTCAAAGTACTAGGGAAGATAGATAATGAAATAATTATAACTTTTTTCAAATAGTGAAGAGACCATAAAAACATGCAAAGTGAGTGAAGCAATTGAGGAAAGGCTACGAAAAAAACCCTACTCAGGTAGAGGGGTTCAAGGAAACTTTCTTAGAGGATAAACAAGACTGAAAGGGTGAGAGGAAGCCAGCCATGCAAAGACCGGGAGGAAGTTCATTCCAGACAGAAGAAACCGCAGGAGTATTCGCTGAGAAGTGAGGAAAAGTGTGGCGTTTTCTAGGAACTGAAGGAAGACAAACACAGCTGGGTTATAATGAATGAATGGAAGGGTAGACCAAAATTGAAGAGGCAGACAAGAACAAGGTCATATGGATCTTGTAGACCCTAGTGAGGAAGTCGATTTTCTTTGAAGTCTGTGGGAAGCTATTACACAGTTTAAACGGTAGAATATCATGATCTATTTGTGGTTTCAGATCATTCTGGCCACTGTGAAGAGAACAGATTTTAACAGACAACAGTTAAGGCAGAGAAACTGGTAAGGGCACTATTGCAGAGGTCCAAGCAGAAATGATGTGGCAGACTTTTGCACAGCAGCAGCACAGGACAGCAAAAACACAGATTGTTAAATAGGAGGTGTGAGGGAGAGAAAAGACCCAAGGACAGTGCCCAGGTTTCTGGCTTAGCCATTGAGTAATCAGTGTTACCATTTACTAAGACAAGAAAGATTGAAAGAATAAGTTTGAAAGGAAATAATTAACTCAAATTCTAAAGCCACCTTAAATTATAATTACTCATATGGTGAATATGTAATACATGTTTATGAACACCTACTGTGTGCCAGACACTGCATTAGATGCCAGAGTAAATAAGACAAGGTACCTGCCTTTATAGCCCATGCCATCTGGTGACAAACACCTATATCATTTAAAAGTTTTTAAAGTTAGGTGGTATACAGGATTGTGTACAGACATTCAGATTCTGCTGTTGGGAATTTTATAGAATAAAATGTCACACTACCATTTAAGATCCTTTTCCTTGATGCTTTGTTCATGTTTGAAAGAACAAAATTAACTTACCATTTTTCAAATGAATCCTATAAATTTGTGGACATAGAAGTCCAAACCAAACACATAGCAAATTTTGGGAACAGCTGCTCATAATTTGCTTTTAAAAATATGACTTCCAATTTTCCCTAACCTAAGCCCTAAGTATTCTTCATAGACAAGCATGGTTGGAGTGTGGTCTGAAGTTGCCTATCCCAATCTCTGCTTTCATGGCTAGGCTACTCACAACAGGCACTTTGTGTTTTTAAAGTGACTGCTTTAAAAAGAGAGAGAGAAAAAGAGAGAGGTTGCACAATGTTATTCTACAACCTTATCAAGAAGAGTGTCAGACCAAAAAAAAAAAAAAAAAAAAGTCAGGTTGGGAAACTACTTAAAATTATCATTACATCCTGCTTTTCAGTCTGACCAGAACTTATATCCTGAAAGTTTTCTCTGTATACATCATAGTTTATGATAAAATCATTCAAAGAATAACCCACATAAGGCTAAAAGAAAATATTGCTTCTCATATTAACTCTTCTTAACATTTTACCTAATCTTCCCCAGCATTTGCAATATATTATATAACCAAATACGTTACACATTCATTAACTGACCATGTGTGGAGAACTCAGACTCTGAACCCAAGTTAATAAAATACTCATAAATTAAAATTTGGCCACAGGATCGACAGACAATTTATTGATAGCTCTCTTGAAGTTCCTGCTTATGCCAGCTCAAAGTGTCATATTGTTAATGTGATGATAGTTTGCTTTATGCTTTGTAACATTTGTCCACATCAAAGGATTCTTTTTTCCTTTAACATGTCCAGAATTAGCTTCATCAATTTTCTAAAATATAGTTTACATAAAGTCACACTCTAATAGGCATCCCCCTAAAGCTGAAAGTCCTGTTTTCCTTAGAAAATGTCATTCTGATGCTTGTCCTGGCTTATTCTCCAGCTGTATTGAGGCCAGCCAAGAAACTCTGACCATATGCACTGACTAAATCACTATACTTCTTCTCTGGTAACATCAAATATATATAGCAGTCATCTGTCTTCCTTTGATCTTCAGCTAGCACAAACCCTTTCTCACTAAGTTGTCCTCCATGGTTTGTTTTGATATTTAAACAGTTTGGACATCTCTAAAAGTGGAGTGACATTGACACAGAGATAAGGTGCCAATCAATTTATTAAGTGATTTCGTACAAAAATGGCAAACTTAACATGACCCTAAAGCATGGCTGATTCAGCTAACAAGAAGCGTGAAGAAAGCCATTCATCTGTTCTTGTCTATTCTGGCCAAGGACATCTATGGAGCTCTTCTCTGAAGCCGAAGCTAATAAAACTCAACAGAAATAATGTTTTTATTCATTTTTAAAATCTTAATTAACAGATATAAGTATTATTCCTTATTTGTATACTTTTTTATTTAGTTAAATGATGGGTGCAGGGTAGGTAGATCATTAGGACATGTTTCATCGTCATTACAAGGGATATCTCGTTCTACTAAGATGAGATTTCAGTGTTTTGCAAGCCATCAAAATTACCAAGCTTATTACAATTACATTAAAGAATTTTCAAAGAGGAAGAAGTGAGGTATAAAAGGTAAATGCGTTCATTTATTTCACTCCAGTACATCCTGACAGTAGCCTAGAGATAAACTCATCTCAAGAGTGCTAAATGTTTTCAGGATTTTTGTGTTTCAAAGCAAAATATACAACGTCTATGGAAATAGGAGCTTTGATTACCTTTATTCCTTATTCCATATGAATGCCAAAACAATAGGTTACTTTGAAATAAAATAACAAAACAATGACCTCCAGATATCATTATTCCTAATAAAATAGCTAACTCGTAGAATGAATTGGCCTGACTGTCTCACAAGACCAATTTTTTCATAAAGTAGACTCAATAGCCCCATATTGAAGGACAAAAGAGCAAATGTAATTTAAAGCAGTCGCCTGTCAGCCAGACACAGCAAAAAGACTGCAAAGCGATAGTTTAGAGAGAATGCCACTGTCATGGTTAATTTTATGTCAACTTAACTGGGCTAAGAGATACCTAGGTAGCTGGTAAAACATCGCTGGGTGTGTGTGAGAGGGTATTTCTGGAAGAGATTAGCATTTGAATCAATACTGAAGAGTAAAGAAGATTGCCCTCACCAGAACGAGTGGGCATCATCCCATCCATTGAGGGTCGGAATAGAACAAAACTGCTCTCTGCTTGAGCTGGGATATCCATTGTCTCCTGCCGTTGGACATCAATGCTTCTGGTACTCAAACCTTAGGACCTGAACAGGGACTTATACCATTGGCTCCCCTGGTTCTCAAGCCTTCAGCCTTGTACTGGATTACACCATTGGCTTTCCTGGGCCTCCAGCTTGCAGATGGCACCTCCATAATTGCGTGAGCCAATCCCTCATAGCAAATCTTTTTCTATATATCTATATCTATGCTATTGGTTCTGTTTCTCTGGAGAAAGCTGACTAGTGGCCACATTCAAGAGATGGATGAGAAAGAAAAATTACTAAACACAAGGAATGATCAGAAAAATAGTTGGAGAACATATGTAATAAAAGTCAATTGGAGTGGGAACTACGAGACAGTAGGGCTCAAGCAATGAGAAAATAATTCAATAATTAATAACCTCTATGTCCACAGAATATGAACTATTCTGGTTTCCAAGAAGGGAGATATTTCAGCCTTGAAAACACACTGTTACCCTCTGCCAAACTGCACATAACCCTCTGTTATGAGCTAAGTTTTGTTCCCCTCAAAAGATAGCTTTCAGCGCTAACCGCCAGTACTTCAGAACATGATCTTATTTGGAAATAGAGTCTTTATGGAGATAATTAAGTTAAAAATGAGGTCATTAGGATGGCCACTAATTGAACATGACTGGTGCCCTTACAAGACAGAGACATCTAGACACAGGTAAAACAATGTGAGGACACGCAGGGAGAAGGCTGTTATCTACAAGCCAAGAAACATCAAGGATCACCAGCAAACATCAGAAGCTAAAAGAGGTAAGCAAGGACTGTCCCCAGAAGCTGTTAGATAGCAAGGCCCTGCCAACACTTTAATTTCAGACATCCAGCTGATAAAGTTCTGTTGTTTTAAGCCACTCAGTTTTTGATATTTTGTAACACCAGCCCTAGGAAACTAATACTCTCATCCTGAAGTGTGCCATATAAACCACCATTTGAAACCCACCAATGCTGATCCCCAGGCAGGAAGATTTATAGTCCAGAAAGATATCTTTGTATTAAGCCCCCCAAGGCCTGGTTCTGATAGGGACAGCTTTCTTGCAGAGTGCCTACAGAACATCTTCTAGCCATCCCAAGTCAGATGTTTTTCCCCACCGGTCTTGTCCACCTACAAGTGAATGAATGGTCTAGAAACAAGGAGTGGGTGGGCAGTGGGTGTGTGCACTGTGAGAAGGGAGGAGATAATCAGGGGTGTGAGGTCAGGATCGGGAAGTTTGAATTGTTCACCACTCATGTCACAGAATCATTACTTCCACAAATGTTTGCTAAGTATTTCTATTTGTGAGTCATTGTGCTAGATGCCTCAGATCATAGCTGTGAACAAGACAGACAAAGAAACTATACTCATGGAAGTCATGTTCTAGCCTAATCTCACACAATCTCATACAAATAAATCTTTGCTAAACAAGCCAATCAAGAATTTAATCCTGCTTACACTGAAACTTTGAAATAGCTGGATTCCATACATGATTTGGAATAATTTGAACAGCTTTTTAGTTCATATTCATCTTCTATATGTTCTTTTGTCCAAATAAGTTACATTCCAATTTCTCAAAGTCTGACCGGAAAGGATAAACCACCCCACCTTCCCCCAAGAAGTCTGTGTGTGTGTGTGTGTGTGTGTGTGTGTGTGTGCATGTGTGTTTGAGAGAGAGAGAGAGATGGCAGGGATAGGCCTCGAGACATAAATTGTGCTGCTGATACCGATACGTGCAGCTGGCATTTCTATTGTCTTGTCTCTTATGACAGTGTCCTCCTCTGGAAGCTGTTAGGATAAGAGCTAATGTGGGCTGTGCCACACAAAGGTGATGGCAAATTGATGAGCCTGTAAAGAGATTCAGAGGCAAATAGGGAAATGCATTGTTAATGCTATTAAATATTACTTAGCCTACAGCAAGCTGCATGTTCAACAGTTTAAACTTTAATTGCTAGCTGATGCAGAAACAAGCCTGGATATATGTAAATCCTATTGAAAGCTAATATCATTTTGGCTGCTTAGATGGATTAGCAGCCACTACAATTAGCAGCATGTGCAACTAATGATATTAGGGGAGAATCCATCATGCAGTGGTCTAGGCCTTTAAATCTGAAAAGAAGTTAAGGCTCTTTTCCCCACAGAAACCCCATACTGGGGAGTCTTGCCAATTGATGCAGCAGACTCTAGAGTGAGCCAAGAAGCTTATAGAATGCAGGAGCCTGACTCCACTATCACCTTGAATTGTTCTTCTTTTTGCCCTTTACCAGCAATTCTAGCTAAGCACATTATGACCAACACTGCCTCCTCCCAACTCTCCAGGGAGGGACAGTGGATCACAGAGTAGAGGCAAAAAGATCCATCTTCAGCGATTGAACCCTTGTGGTTCACTCTGGCTACTGTGGTTGTGATCGAAGGAGAAAAGACAAGGCTTTTTCTCAAATGTGGCACCACTGGAATCAGGTTGTTGTATAGATTACTTACTACAATGTTTGTGACTACATAAAAGGGCCCCAATGAAAATAATTCTCATTTAAAACTTCACTGCTTTCAGATAGTCTATGAAAACTGTCATGTTTTGAGTAAAATTTCTGTATCTCTTCCATAAAAATAAGCATTTTTGACACCCTTTGAAGTCACCAACGATAAGGTGCAATGGAGCGTATGTGGTGAGATGTGATTCCACCTCCTTGGCTGAATAGCAACCCTTTCATTTCCAAAAATTTACATTCTAACTCTGGGAAATGTTAAACCACAGCAGTTGAAGGAAAGGTTGGCCTTTATTAGTAAAATTTCTAATATATGGAAGATTGTAGTTTCACTAATCTGATTGTAAAAAGCTACTATATTTATAATTTTGCAGTACGTATTACAATTAAGCTAAAATGGCTACTTATGAATAATCGTAGATAATCTAATTTTGAAAAAGAAGCTTTCATCATCAAAACTCTATGCATATAAGGAACCACTAATATCTTGATCTGTGAGACAACTTATTTTACACCGATTCATCAATGATTATAAACCCTAATTTTTATCAAAAACCATGCACACCCACAAATTCTGACTTATTAGTATTAATTAGTAAAGTCTTGCCTTATTCATATCACATAAACAGTAATTGTTAGTCTTTGGGAAGTTCTAGTAAACTGAACTGTTTTAGAAGATATAGGCTTAAGACGCCTGTAATCCCAACACTTTGGGAGGTCAAGGCGGGCAGATCACAAGGTCAGGAGATCGAGACCATCCTGGCTAACACGGTGAAACCCTGTCTCTACTAAAAATACAAAAAATTAGTCAGGCGTAGTGGTGGGCGCCTGTAGTCCCAGCTGCCTGGGAGACTGAAGCAGAAGAATGGTGAGAACCCAGGAGGCGAAACTTACAGTGAGCCAAGATCATGCCAATGCACTCCAGCCTGGGTGACAGAGCGAGACTCCGTCTCAAAAAATATATATATATACATATATAGGCTTAAGAGTTGTATACATAATTACAGTTTTATGAAAACATTTTTTGTAGCTTGTGCACCCTTGTTGCCAAGATGGTAGAATGTGATAAGCTATAAATATATTTTATGCAAGAAATTTATACTACAAGATATGATAAATAAAGGTGTAAGGAAGCAAGGACTAGGCTATTCTGTTTGTTTTCCATCAGTTAGGAGAATCTTTTTCTGATTTTGCTGATCTTGAGTTTGTCCTGTGGGAATCTCATCTTAGCCTGGACAGCGGGCCTAAATGAATAACTGTGAGCAGAGAGTGAAGATGATTTGTTGTCATGAGCAACCCTTTCATGTTACTTTGAGAAAGCTACACTCAGTAGAGGTTCAAACATGTCTACTCTAATGAAAACCTCTATCCCATTCAATGTACTTCTCAATTTTCTATACTGATATGACTTTAGAGTTTGGTTGGGCTCAAGAAAATAGATGGCATTTTTCATTAACACTACCCTTTTTACAATAAATGTGTTAGTATCAAAACTTTCCTCTTACCAGTTATTCTCCATCCTGTACTGGATCCAGAAGTATGCCTTTACACTTCAAATAAAGTGAGTGGGATTTTAAAACCCATGAAATATCAGGTCAGAGGAATTATTTAATGACAACCTGTGGACATATGAAGAACCATAATAGCAAGCAACAGAGGCTCACACTCATTCATCCTTAAATTCAGCAGGCAATCATTGAGGACCTACTGAGTGCCAAACACTCTGATGTAAACATACCTAATATATTGCCCTTTTCCTTAAGAAGTTTATAGCTTAGTGGGAGAGAGACAGGAAATAAGTCTAACCAGTATAGAAATATTCACAGGCTCTATGGGAGCATGTAACTTAGATTAGAGGGGGTCAGAGTCTAAAAAATGGCTTAGTTTCAAAAATGAAAATCTTGATAATGAGAATTATAACACAGCTCTGTCTATTGTCAAGGGGGACTGCAAGGTTTGGGACTTTTTTTACATATATGTGTGTATATATATTTACATATATATGTATATATACACATAAATGTACATGCAGGTATATTTACATATATATATAAATATATATATATGTTCTGTCTGAAGGTTCCAAGACAGTTGGGTCTAGGAACACAGTGCCAACTAAGTAGCTCTGATTTTTGGTGTGAACTATCTGGCACAGATGATATGTTCTCTGCAACGCACTACTCAGCCTACCTAGTTTCTGCAGACATCAACATCATTCTGTCTTTACTCAGCACTACAGACCCAAGTTTATCTTCACATCTTGTGTTCATTGCAATCAGCTCATTTTTCATGACTATGCATGATTTGGTTCAGGATTGCTGCATAGTAAAATAACCAGAAAATAAATCTATTCTTTTTCATCTCCCTCCACCATCGAAAACTTAATGCAAGATATCCTAATTCTATCACTGCCCAGTTCTGCTTACAGTGTAAGCAAGTGGTGGGGTGAGGAGGAATGCTTATTTTAACTTACCATGGTGTTATTAATGGATATTGCACAGATATAGAAGGGGGGTTAAAAAATAAAGGTAACAAGTGACCATTTCAAAGGTTCATGCTTATTGCATATTTGGAGAGATCATTCCAGGCATAAGCCTTGAGTGTAACGAGCTTTTGAAGTAAAGCCCCCAACATCTCAAATTTAGCTTATCCAGGATTCATTATGTTCTTGTACACTTGCTTCTCTTGCTGTGCTCTCCAACTTGGCATAACATTCCATCTATCACATAAGCTAGAGAACTCCAGTTTTCCTTTGACTCCTTTTCTCACCCATTATGTCAAATTGGTCAATGAAACCCATCGGTTCTCTCCCTCACACATCTCTAATATTCATCCCCTCCCTTCTTTTTCCCACGTCTATGATGGCCTTACACATACTAGTCATCATTTCTCTCCTAGACTATTGGCAATGGTCTTATAAGAGATCTCTTGCCTCCACTCTTCTCTTATATTACCTTCACTTTCCACACAACCAGCAGAATTCCCTTACCAAACTACATGGTTGCTTAAAACCTTATGATCTAAAAGATAGAGTATGAAATCCATAGGGTGATAGTCAAGACACTTTCCAATTTGGAACTGAGAAACCAAGAAGTCTAGGGCTCATCCTCTCCCATTCTCACTGTGAATATGAGAGACTAAACTCCAGCCAAGCTAGATTGTTTCAGTTACACTGATAATTTCTATACTTCTATATCTTTATTTATACTGGAATGCCACTGCATCCCACACACCTCCACTTGGTGGAATTCTATCCCTCGAAGCCCAGATCAATGTCACCTTCTCTTTGAAGTCTTCCCTAATTCCTTAGACCAATTACTCATCAAGCAGTTCTTAGAAGAACTTCAGACCCAAAAATGTCTAACAGACAAATTGCAAACACTGTATTTTTTTTTCTTCAAACATTTTTAGTGAAGACACACTCTGTACCATGTATTGTAAGAGGCTATAAGCAAACATATAGGTGAGCAAGACAGGTAAGGTTAGTTTCATGGAACTTCAATTTTAGTAAGAAAAATAAACAACAGATTTAAAAAAAAGATCATTTCTAACACATGAACAGAGTAATGTGCTAGAGTAATGAAAAAGATAAGGGGCAATTTTATGCTAGTTGTCAAGGGAAAGCTTCTCCCAGGAGGTAATACTGGAGCTGAGACCCGAATAACATGACAATGCCTCTCAATATTAGTTTTGTTTTCTTTTGTTTTGTGTTTGGGCTTTAGCTGAGTATTAGATTAGACCATTTTAAAGAAAAAAAAAGGAGTCTTCATTATTTTGAGTTCCTGTGATTATTTCAGAGGACATTCTGGGAACCTTAACAATGATAAAAACAACAACAACAACCTAATCTTATCTATTGCTTCATAATAAACCAAGCCATAATTCAATGCCTTGAAACAGCAATTATTTGTCTCTTCTGAGTTTGTGGGTTAGCAAATGGCTGATTGACTGAAGCTGGACTGAATAGATTCTACTACATGTTTCTCTCACCCTTTCCTTCTTCTGGAAATGACAGTTACAAGTACAAACAAGCTCCATGGTGCAAGTGAGTTTCATAATTCTGCTTACAGCACATCTGCTAATATCTCATTGGCCAAAATAGGTCACATGACAAAGCCCAGGGATGTGGAATTACACCCTGCCCATAGTGAAAGGTCATGGCACAGTTATACATCATAAGGCATGGAATCAGGGATGGCTGGAGAATTTTGCCAAAGTGTTAAATAACATACCTGGAAACTAGTATTGCATTTACTGCCAAATGTGTCATTTTACGCATGTCACTTGCTCTCTCTGGCTCTTAATATTCTCAGATATAAGATAAGGTCACTTGAGTAGATAATTCCTAGTTTTCTTTGAAATGCTACATTTATCAGGGTCCTTTAATTTTGGAAGGTCAGGCAGTGGTTAGAGCATCTGGGCAAATAAATATATAATTCTGCTATGAAAAGAACTAAAGCTCATAATAAGTTTTTATAAATGCTTCATAATGGTGTATTGAGACTTTGTGATGCTGCTGAGTAGCGAAGATAACAATAGGAAAAATCACAATGGAAAGGAGCATCAAGAGGATGCAGCTCATCTCCCAACTCCCCCATGGACTATTTTTTAACCCTTACAAAGGATGGTTGGGCACTCAGAAAAGTGTAATAATTAAAAACTTGTACCCTAGGGTGAGCACCCAGATACTCAAGTGGAAATCCTGGCTGTCCCCTTCACCAGCTGAGTGACTTATCTTTCAGTACCTCCATTTTCTAATTTGTAAAAGGAAGATAATAAGAGTGTATACTTTGTATTATTGATGTGAGTAATAAATGAGACACTACACATAAAGTTTAGGAAGCGTGCATAAAACACAGTGCTCAATAAATAGCAGACATATGTATTATTTTTAAGCCACCTAAAACCAGGTATATGTATGTTTCTTTAAATATACATGTGCACATATATGTATGTATATGTATATATTATATGCTATATGTATAGGTGTGTATATATATATAGAGCATATGTGTGTGTGTGTATATATATATATAGCATATGTGTGTGTATATATATGTGTGTGTTATATATGCTATAACAATCAAGTGGGATAGATATAAGAAAATAGGGACCTGTATAGATTGTTTCACTTATAACAATGAAATAACACTCTCCCTGGCTTCTGTAGACATTTGCATTGTCATCCTCTACTTCAGAAAATTCTAAGGGCTTTTTCAGTCTCACCAAACGGTCACTGTGTTCTGGATGTAAAGCCACTACAGACTGGTCAGTCATCTTGGTGGTTCTCTGGGCAAGGAAAGGAAAACCCAGAAGGAATATAACCCAAAGCATGTTCAGAAAAGGAAGCAGCAGCTCTCTTTTCCCTTACTGTAGGCTTTTAGGCATCCTGGTTATGAAATATGGCTGCAACTTTCTTTTAAATCCTTTTAAGTAGCAGTCATCCTCCTCCCCCCCTCCCCAATACTATTAAGTCCTTCACAGGTATCAATCGTCGGGAAGCAGGAAGAACTGCACTTTAAAAGGATTTTAAATAATGTCTCCAAGAAATATAGCAGCAGATTGTTCAATGGGGATTATCAGCCAAGAGTGTGCTTAAGGGGGAGGGCTCTCGTTTAAAAGGTCTTTAAATAATGTAAGTGTACTTCTTGGCAACATTACTCAGAACCATTTAAAGAGAAGATATCTCTGCTGCACCTAGGCACCCGCAGAAGAGACCTGAGGGAGACACATGACAAATGATATCCCTACATCCTTGACATTGTCATGACACAGACATTACAAGCTTTATCCAAAATGTTGAGAGCACCAGAGACTTACTCTCTAGAGAGATCCTCCCTCCTTCTAAGGGTCAAGGTCAAATTATCCCTAGAGAATATTTGGACATTTGCTCAGTGACCTTTGGGGGAAAAATGCAATTTCTGTGCTTTCCAAGAGCATTGCAAGAAAGGAGCAGTTGTTTTACTTTCTTGTCTCCTTCACCTCTTCATAAAACCTAACTTAAGGTCTAATGTCATCAGAATCTAAACAGCCTACTTTGTTTTCTTCCAACCACTCCATCTCCAACTCCCTCCCCTGTCCAGTTTCACTGAAAACTGCAGGATGGGTAGAAGAGGAAGCGGTGTGGTATGTTGTAGAGATTAAGGCTTTGGACTCAGAAAATCTGAGTTTAAAATTTGTTATGCCACTACTGGTGACTTTAGGAAAATGTCATTATCTCATGAGCCTCAATCTTCCTACCTGTAAAACAGGGTTTAAAACATGCCTGCTCCTGGCCAGGAGTGGTGGCTCATGCCTGTAATCCCAGCACTTTGGGAGACCGAGGCGGACGGATCACTTGAGGTCAGGAGATTGAGACCAGCCTGGCCAAACCCTGTCTCTACTAAAAGTACAAAAATTAGCCAGGCGTGGTAGCACATGCCTGTAATTCCAGCTACTAGGGAGGCTGAGGCAGGAGAATTGCTTGAACCCAGGAGGCAGAGGTTGCAGTGAGCTGAGATGGAACCACTGCACTCCAGCCTGAGTGACAGGGCGAGACTCCATCTCAAAAAAAAAAAAAAAAACCTGCCCCTAGTGTTGTTGCTAAGGTCAAATGGAATCAAAGCAGGTAAAGCACTCATGGTAGGCTCCATGCCTACCATATCCTAAATGCTTAATATATGGTACTCAGGGAGCTGTGACTATGGAGGCTGTAATTTCATGAGTGTGGTTTGAGTTGTTGAAAGTACTGGAAATGCCTCTCTTCATTTATCTGGCTTGTTGGGCCCAAGAGTTGAATCTGATACCCAGATGGTACCTGTTTTAAGGACAGTTAGGTGCTACTTGAAAACTATGGCCAAGTGGAGATCCATGTTGATATGTAAGAATGAACAACCAATTCAAATATTCAGCGTGAACCTGGGGATCCTTTAGGCCATTTCCAGATAGACCTTGCACAGATTGCAGTAGAAGGAAATTTCAGGGGAACATTGTTTGTTTTCCTTGTCTCAGAGATCAAACATAAAGTAGAAGACACAGCTCAAAAGACATATGATCCAGCTAACCCACTTCTGGGCACATATGCAAAGGAATTGGAATTAATAAGTTAAAGAGATGTCTGCACTCCCATGTTCTTTGCAGCACTATTCACAATAGCCAAGATATGGAATCATCCTAAGTGTCCATCAACAAATAAGTAAATAAAGAAAATGTGATATATATAAAATGGAATACTCTATAGCCTTAAAAAAGAAAACAATTCTGTCATTCATGACATGGATGGAACCTGAAGGACATTATGTGAAGTAAAATAAACCAACACAGACAGACAAATACTATAATCTGCCTTATATGTGGAAACTAAAAAAGTGAACCTCATAGAAACAGAGTAGAAAGGTGGTTACCAGAGGCTGGCGGGGAGCAGGAGGGATGGGGAAAGGGGAGATGTTGATCAAAGGGTACAAATTTCACTTAGACTGAAGGAATATGTTTTAGTGATCTATTATACTTTATGATGACAACAGTTAATAACATATTATATAATTAAAAATTGCTAAAACAATAGATTTTTAACATTCTCACCATAAAAAATGGTAAGTTGCTGAGGTAGTGTTAAGTAGCTTGATTTAATATTTCTACAAGGTATACTTAGATCAAAACATTACATTGTAGCCCACAAATATATACAAAGATCATTTGTCAATTCAAAATAAATAAGTAGACTCAGTTTTCCTTTATATCATAGAAGAGTTTCAGAAATAAGAAGTACCATTGCCCACTGGATCTCATGCACATTATATACTCGAGAAATTGTGACATGTCAAGGCTGGGCTTAAAGAACACCCCCAAAGAAGGACACTGAGCTGGCAGGTGAGTGGAAATAATGCAGCTCGAATGATGTGAGGGAAAATGATGTTCCCCTAGCATTCAGACAGCGGAACAGGTCTTGTGTCATTGACCACAATGACAGAAAATCAAACTGAACCCCATTAAAGGAAAAAAGCCATCTATTTTAGTTAGCCCAGCAGGCACCTGAAAGCTCCATTCAGTATGAAAAAATGGAAGGGCACTTGAGAAGATGGAGGTCTTAGTTCTAATGACTATGTTTGCACCTCCTGGAGAGGATAGATCTCTCGTTTAAATATGAGGGATTGATTTTGAAAATAGTGTTCTCTGCTGTGTTAGTTCCTTTTCTGCCTTTCAATGACAAGAGGACATGATTAGGTGAGGACCTTTTCAGTTAACTGAGATGAACAAAACAAGGGAATCATTTTTTAACAGCAAAAATCTGGTGCAGCCTTATAAGTTCTAATACTTTAATTCTAGTACATTAAACAACAGTGCCATAATGGGAGACTTTAAAAAAATCAGAGAAATTGAGACATCAGAGAAATAGGAAAAAAGAAAAATGCTTTTGAGATTTTCTTAAAGCATTTCAAATGACTTGCAATATCATCATCACTTGGAAAGGAGAGGTAGCGATGATTCCTTTAACTCTTTCTTCAGTTGACACTCCAGGTACCTTGGTCTTCCTGACCTATTAGTAGAAACTAGCAGGTTGACTCTTTGGCCCTTATCAAATAAAGTGAAAGTCTGAAGCAGCTATCTGGACACGCAGGTCCTCCAAATATCTTTGGTTTAAACTATGCTATGTGAAGTCTTCAGAGAGCTTACAAAAATGTTGACACCAATTTTTATGAGTAATTGTCCCCATAGCTTCTCCTTGATAAATGAGGTTGTTCAAGCCATGGGCCCCAATCATTTATTACTATTATTATTATTACCATAATCCTGTTTTGCAAGCTAAAATGTATACTTATATACTTCCCAAGCATAACAAGCAAACATTTTTCCCCTAGACATATCTTTATTCCAACTTCTCTCTTAACTTCTTGGTAGAGTTTAAATAATGCAGAAGCCAGCTTTAGGCAAACCACCATCTTATTTGATTTTCCCCAACTAGACTGTATGTTAGGACTTTTTACTGCTGAAGAAAACCATGTTTTGGGCGACATTTTACCTGCCAGTTCAAGACTTATATTTGAATTTGACTTTTTAGCTGAATGTAAATATGTCATTGTATTAGTCCATTTTCACACTGCTATGAAAACATACATGAGACTGGGTAATTTATAAAGAAAAGCGGTTTAATTGACTCACAATTCTGCAATGGCTAGGGAGGCCTCAGGAAACTTACAATCATGGCAGAAGGGGAAGAGGCACGTCTTACATGGCAGCAGGCAAGAGAGAGAAGAGAGAAAAGACTGAGTGGCAAAGGGAGAAAAGTCCCTTATAAAACCATCAAATCTTGTGAGAACTCCCTCACTATTATGAGAACAGCATGGCAGAAACCACCCCCATGATCCAATCACCTCCCACCACGTCTCTACCTAGACACCCAGGAATAATGCAGATGACAATTCAAGATGAGATTTGGGTGGGGACACAGCAAAACCATATCAGTAGTAAATGTGGACTAACTGCTGCCATGGAGCAAAACACATATCTATGTTTGTCTACTTAAATATGATAAGAAACCATTCTTTTGATCATCAGATCTCAGAGCCTAGCTTTACCTGGGACCATAGGGAAGAAATCAGAGGTAAGATATCTTTGGAAGTGAAGTGTTACTGTTAAGTGTTGGGAAAGAGAAAAGAAGTTGTGGTTCTATAGAATGACCTCATAAGGTCGTATCACAACTCAAGAATAACAAGGTACAAGCCACCTTCTGAGTTCCATTGTATTTGGAAACAAAGTAAAATTACACCATTAGATAAAAGGGAGAGAAGAGGTGTGCACCCATGTTAGGTAAGAATGTTCTTGGTTTGAAACCGAAGTAAAGCCAATGACTCATCAAAATACTGGCAAGTTCCTGCCCTTGATGTTGATGCTTTAAACAGAGATAGGAAATTGGAAAGGTAGCATATCTGCCTTCTTCCCTCACATTGGACAGGCTGCAGAGTTTGACTTACTCAGCCCGGTGATTGTGTTGACTCCAAATCACAGGAGGTGGACAGGCCTGCAGCTTAAAACATCCCTGTGGCGGCCTGATGATTAACTCAGCAGCTTGAGCTATTCCAAATGTTGCTCTTTTGTCGGAGAAAAAGAATAAATACATTGGGTGTGAGTGATGGCCAGCAAGGGAAAGCTGGGATGTTTGCATAGCCTCAGTTTTCTGTGAGCTGAACAGCTTTCCAAAGCCACTTTTTTTCCTCTCCAGATGTTCTTGAGGAAGATGCAAATGAGCATTTTTTAACATTGCAAAACTGTCAAATCCTGTCCAAGGAACCTAACAGAATGCCATCAAGTCCAGCAGGTTTACTCCCTGATGGGGAATGTCTTTCTTGCCATCAATCACATAATCAGAGACTTCATAACAAAATGTACTCTGTTTTCTTATTTCAGAGCAATAGACCTTCCTTAAATATTCTCATGGATATCATCTTAAATTATTTTATTTTATTATAAATACCAGCTCATAGTGTGTCATCCCATTACATGACTGCTGAGATGTTGCTTCATGATATTACCTATATTATTTACAGGTGGCTCTACTTTACAAATGAGTAGGCTAAGGAACAGAGAATAGAGGTGGATTTTCCCAGCATCTACCCTTTCTGAATAAGATCAGGTATAAAAGCCAATATTTTCCGTTTGTTTTTGTTTTTGTTTTTTTTTTTTGCAAAAAATAAATAATAGTAATAATAATAGGTCACATCCTAACTGAACACAACAGATGAGAGTTCACAGATTCAATGTTAATCTCCTGGCAGAAAGAAAGGGAATTGGAGGATCTGTGTCTGACCCTGATTCATTCTATTCATGAGAGCATCTGTCCTAGTTTGGATTAGCCAGAATTGAACTTTGAGAACATTTGAATAGGATGCTAAACAAGAGGAAGGCCTTAGAATGTTGGCTAATAAAAAAAATTCTACAGATGCCAGAAAGGGAAAAAGAAGACAGTAGAAAGAAAAGTATTATGGAAGAGGAAACTTTCCTCCAGTATACACAAGCTATCACTCTACAATGACAAAAAGCTCATTAAAATGCAAAAGCGTATTTATCTAAATATTTGCAAAATCTTTATCATTACATCATTTTGGAAGCATATAAAATTTGATTAAATGTTCCAGGTTTCATCAAAGTTTTTAGCTTCGTGGAAACATAGCTTAATATTCAATCTCTTAAGAATGCACAAAATGAAAGATAAATTCATCAATTTTCTGGTTACTTTTGAATACCTTTGTTATAGTTAATGAACCAATATTGTTATAGTATTAAGTAAATTCCATAGATTCTTTTGATTTCCTTAGTTTTTACCTAATTTCCTTTTTCTGTTACAGGACACCCTCCAGAGAACCACATTAGATTTAATTATCGTTATCTTATTAGGCTCCTCTCAGCTGCATCACTTTCTCAGACTTTCCTTATTTTTGATGAGTTGACATTTTTGAGGAGTACTGGTCATGTATTTTGTAGGATATATAGTATTGAAAATTGTTTGATCCTTTTCTCATTATAAGACCAGAGTTATGGGTGATTGGTAGGAAACCACAGAGTATAGTGCTATTATCACATCTTATCAAGGGTCCATGCTATCAAGATGATTTATGACTGCAAATGTTGGCCTTGATTACCTGACTGAGGTAGTGTTTGTCAGGCCTTTCCACTGTAAAGTTACTCCTTTCTCCCTTTTCATACTGTAGACTTTGGGAGGAATTCACCCCATGCAGCCCACACCTAAAGAATATGGAGCTTTTCTCTCCCTTCTTCAGGGCTGAATAGCTACATAATTTATTTGGAATTCTTCTACATGGGAGATTTGTCTGTTCTTCCCCATTTATTAATTCATTTAATGATGTATTTATATCAAAACGGACACATGAATATTTATTTTATACTTTAGGTTGTAATCCAAAATATATTATTTATTTTGCTTCCCAGAGGGTTTCAGCTTTGGCCCTTAGGTGCTCATTCAGTTGACATCTATGTTCCTCCTTTGATACATCCTCATGGATATGTGAGGCTTTGTTTCTCTCTCTTTCTCTTCTTGTGAACATTTTTTACTCTCTGGCACTGCAAGATACTCCGGGCTTATCTGGCATATTTATTGTCAGAGTCATAGAATCAGTCATTTCTATAAAGAATCCTGAATATTTATATTGGAGAAAGATATGAGAAACCAAGATCTGGGTACTAGTTGTGCTTGTTGCTACTGGAATGGCATTTATTTTAGGCTATCTCATTTGGCAAGCAAAAAAAAAAAAAAAAAAAAAAAAGGAGGAGGGAGGAGCCAAGATGGCCAAATAGGAACAGCTACGGTCTACAGCTCCCAGCGTGAGTGACACAGATGGGTGATTTCTGCATTTCCATCTGAGGTGCAGGTTTCATCTCACTAGGGAGTGCCAGACAGTGGGCGCAGGACAGTGGATGCAGTGCTCTGTGTGCCAGCTGAAGCAGGGCGAGGCATTGCCTCACTCCAGAAGCGCACGGGGTCAGGGAGTTCCCTTTCCTGGTCAAGGAAAGGGGTGACAGAGGGCATCTGGAAAATCGGGCCACTCCCACCCGAATACTGCACTTTTCCGTCGGGCTTAGGAAACGGCGCACCAGGAGATTATATGCCACACCTGGCTTGGAGGGTCCTACGCCCACAGAGTCTCACTGATTGCTAGCACAGCAGTCTGAGATCAAACTGCAAGGCGGCAGAGAGGCTGGGGGAGGGGCACCCACCATTGCCCAGGCTCCCATAGGTAAACAAAGCAGCCAGGAAGCTCGAACTGGGTGGAGCTGACCACAGCTCAAGGAAGCCTGCCTGCCTCCTTAGGCTCCACCTCTGGGGGCAGGGCACAGACAAACAAACAGACAGCAGTAACCTTTGCAGACTTAAATGTCCCTGTCTGACAGCTTTGAGGAGAGCAGTGGTTCTCCCAGCACACAGCTGGAGATCTGAGAACGGGCAGACTGCCTCCTCAAGTGGGTCCCGGACCCATGAACCCCGAGCAGCCTAACTGGGAGGCACCACCCATTAGGGGCAGACTGACACCTCACACAGCCAGGTACTCCTCTGAGACAAAACTTCCAGAGGAACAATCAGACAGCAGCATTCGCGGATCATGAAAATCTGTGGTTCTGCAGACACCGCTGCTGATACCCAGGCAAACAGGGTCTGGAGTGGACCTCTAGCAAACTCCAACAGACCTGCAGCTGAGGGTCCTGTCTGTTAGAAGGAAAACTAACAAACAGAAAGGACATCCACACCAAAAACCCATCTGTACATCACCATCATCAAAACCAAAAGTAGATAAAACTGCAAAGATGGGGAAAAAACAGAGCAGAAAAACTGGAAACTCTAAAAAGCAGAGCGCCTCTCCTCCTTCAAAGGAACGCAGTTCCTAACCAGCAATGGAATAAAGCTGGATGGAGAATGACTTTGACGAGTTGAGAGAAGAAGGCTTCAGATGATCAAACTACTCTGAGCTACAGGAGGAAATTCAAACCAAAGGCAAAGAAGTTGAAAACTTTGAAAAAAGTTTAGATGAACATATAACTAGAATAACCAATACAGAGAAGTGCTTAAAGGAGCTGATGGAGCTGAAAGCCAAGGCTTGAGAACTACGTGAAGAATGCAGAAGCCTCAGGAGCTGATGTGATCAAATGGAAGAAAGGGTATCAGTGATGGAAGATAGAATGAATGAAATGAAGCAAGAAGGGAAGTTTAGAGAAAAAAGAATAAAAGAAATGAACAAAGCCTCCAAGAAATATGGGACAATGTGAAAAGACCAAATCTACGTCTGATTGGTGTACCTGAAAGTGACGGGGAGAATGGAACCAAGTTGGAAAACACTCTGCAGGATATTATCCAGGAGAACTTCCCCCATCTAGCAAGGCAAGCCAACATTCAGATTCAGGAAATACAGAGAACGCCACAAAGATACTCCTCGAGAAGAGCAACTCCAAGACATATAATTGTCAGATTCACCAAAGTTGAAATGAAGGAAAAAATGTTAAGGGCAGCCAGAGAGGAAGGTGGGATTACCCACAAAGGGAAGCCCATCAGACTAACAGCGGATCTCTCGGCAGAAATTCTATAAGCCAGAAGAGAGTGGGGGCCAATATTCAACATTCTTAAAGAAAAGAATTTTCAACCCAGAATTTCATATCCAGCCAAACTAAGCTTCATAAGTAAAGGAGAAATAAAATACTTTACAGACAAGCAAATGCTGAGAGATTTTGTCACCACCAGGACTGCCCTAAAAGAGCTCCTGAAGGTAGCACTAAACATGAAAAGGCACAACTGGTACGAGCCGCTGCAAAATCATGCCAAAATGTAAAGACCATCGAGACTAGGAAGAAAGTGCATCAACTAACGAGCAAAATAACCAGCTAACATCATAATGACAGGATCAAATTCACACATAACAATATTAACTTTAAATGTAAATGGACTAAATGCTCCAATTAAAAGATACAGACTGGCAAATTGGATAAAGAGTCAAGACCCATCAGTGTGCTGTATTCAGGAAACCCATCTCATGTGCAGAGACACACATAGGCTCAAAATAAAAGGATGGAGGAAGATCTACCAAGCAAATGGAAAACAAAAAAAGGCAGGGGTTGCAATCCTAGTCTCTGATAAAACAGACTTTAAACCAACAAAGATCAAAAGAGACAAAGGCCATTACATAATGGTAAAGAGATCAATTCAACAAGAAAAGCTAACTATCCTAAATATATATGCACCCAATACAGGAGCACCCAGATTCATAAAGCAAGTCCTGAGTGACCTACAAAGAGACTTAGACTCCCACACAATAATAATGGCAGACTTTAACACCCCACTGTCAACATTAGACAGAACAATGAAACAGAAAGTTAACAAGCATACCCAGGAATTGAACTCAGCTCCGCACCAAGCAGACCTAATAGACATCTACAGAACTCTCCACCCCAAATCAACAGAATATACATTTTTTTCAGCACCACACCACACCTATTCCAAAATTGACCACATACTTGGAAGTAAAGCTCTCCTCAGCAAATGTAAAAGAACAGAAATTATGACAAACTGTCTCTCAGACCACAGTGCAATCAAACTAGAACTCAGGATTAAGAAACTCACTCAAAACCGCTCAACTACATGGAAACTGAACAACCTGCTCCTGAAAGACTACTGGGTACATAACGAAATGAAGGCAGAAATAAAGATGTTCTTTGAAACCAACGAGAACAAAGACACAACACACCAGAATCTCTGGGACGCATTCAAAGCAGTGTGTAGAGGGAAATTTATAGCACTAAATGCCCACAAGAGAAAGCAGGAAAGATCCAAAATTCACACCCTAACATCACAATTAAAAGAACTAGAAAAGCAAGAGCAAACACATTCAAAATCTAGCAGAAGGCAAGAAATAACTAAGATCAGAGCAGAACTGAAGGAAATAGAGACAAAAAACCCTTCAAAAAACCAATGAATCTAGGAGCTGGTTTTTTGAAAAGATCAACAAAATTGATAGACCGCTAGCAAGTTTAATAAAGAAAAAAAGAGAGAAGAATCAAATAGACACAATAAAAAATGATAAAGGGGTATTACCACCAATCCCACAGAAATACAAACTACCATCAGAGAATACTACAAACACCTCTATGCAAATAAACTAGAAAATCGACAAGAAATGGATAAATTCCTGGACACATACACTCTCCCAAGACTAAACCAGGAAGAAGTTGAATCTCTGAATAGACCAATAACAGGATCTGAAATTGTGGCAATCATCAACAGCTTACCAACCAAAGAGTCCAGGACCAGATGGATTCACAGCCGAATGCTACCAGAGGTACAAGGGGGAACTGGTACCATTCCTTCTGAAACTATTCCAATCAACAGAAACAGAGGGAATCCTCCCTAACTCATTTCATGAGGCCAGCATCATCCTGATACCAAAGCCGGGCAGAGACACAACCAAAAAAGAGAATTTTAGACCAATATCCTTGATGAACATTAATGCAAAAATCCTCAATAAAATACTGGCAAACCAAATCCAGCAGCACATCCAAAAGCTTATCCACCATGGTCAAGTGGGCTTCATCCCTGGGATGCACGGCTGGTTCAATATACGCAAATCAATAAATGTAATTCAGCATATAAACAGAACCAAAGACAAAAACCACATGATTATCTCAATAGATGCAGAAAAGGCCTTTGACAAAATTCAACAACTCTTCATGCTAAAAACTCTCAATAAATTAGGTATTGATGGGATGTATCTCAAAATAATAAGAGCTATCTATGACAAACCCACAGCCAATATCATACTGAATGGGCAAAAACTGGAAGCATTCCCTTTGAAAACTGGCACAAGACAGGGATGCCCTCTCTCACCACTCCTATTCAACATAGTGTTGGAAGTTCTGGCCAGGGCAATTAGGCAGGAGAAGGAAATTAAGGGTATTCAATTAGGAAAAGAGGAAGTCAAATTGTCCCTGTTTGCAGATGACATGATTGTATATTTAGAAAACCCCATTGTCTCAGCCCAAAATCTCCTTAAGCTGATAAGCAACTCCAGCAAAGTCTCAGGATACAAAATCAATGTACAAAAATCACAAGCATTCCTATACACCAATAACAGACAGAGAGCCAAATCATGAGTGAACTCCCATTCACAATTGCTTCAAAGAGAATAAAATACCTAGGAATCCAACTTACAAGGGATGTGAAGGACCTCTTCAAGGAGAACTACAAACCACTGCTCAATGAAATAAAAGAGGATACAAACAAATGGAAGAACATTCCATGCTCATGGGCAGGAAGAATCAATATCGTGAAAATGGCCGTACTGCCCAAGGTAATTTATAGATTCAGTGCCATCCCCATCAAGCTACCAATGACTTTCTTCACAGAATTGGAAAAAACTACCTTAAAGTTCATATGGAACCAAAAAAGAGCCCGCATCACCAAGTCAATCCTAAGCCAAATGAACAAAGTTGGAGACATCATGCTACCTGACTTCAAACTATACTACAAGGCTACAGTAACCAAAACAGCATGGTACTGGTACCAAAACAGAGATATAGATCAATAGAACAGAACAGAGCCCTCAAAAATAACGCCACATATTTACAACTATCTGATCTTTGACAAACCTGAGAAAAACAAGAAATGGGGAAAGGATTCCCTATTTAATAAACGGTGCTGGGAAAACTGGCTAGCCATATGTAGAAAGCTGAAACTAGATCCCTTCCTTACACCTTATACAAAAATTAATTCAAGATGGATTAAAGACTTAAACATTAGACCAAAAACCATAAAAACCCTAGAAGAAAACATAGGCATTACCATTCAGGACATAGGCATGGGCAAGGACTTCATGTCTAAAACACCAAAAGCAATGGCAACAAAAGCCAAAATTGACAAATGGGATCTAATTAAACTCGAGAGCTTCTGCACAGCAAAGGAAACTACCATCAGAGTGAACAGGCAACCTACAAAATGGGAGAAAATTGTCACAACCTACTCATCTGACAAAGGGCTAATATCCAGAATCTACAATGAACTCAAATAAATTTACAAGAAAAAAACAAACAACCCCATCAAAAAGTGGGCAAAGGATATGAACAGACACTTCTCAAAAGAAGACATTTATGCAGCCAAAAGACACATGAAAAAATGCTCATCATCACTGGCCATCAGAAAAATGCAAATCAAAACCACAATGGGATACCATCTCACACCAGTTAGAATGGCAATCATTAAAAAGTCAGGATACAACAGGTGCTGGAGAGGATGTGGAGAAATAGGAACACTTTTACACTGTTGGTGGGACTGTAAACTAGTTCAACCCTTGTGGAAGTCAGTGTGGCGATTCCTCAGGGATCTAGAACTAGAAATACCATTTGACCCAGCCATCCCATTACTGGGTATATACCCAAAGGACTATAAATCACGTTGCTATAAAGACACATGCACACATATGTTTATTGTGGCACTATTCACAATAGCAAAGACTTGGAACCAACCGAAATGTCCAACAATGATAGACTGGATTAAGAAAATGTGGCATATATACACCATGGAATACTATGCAGCAATAAAAAATGATGAGTTCATGTCCTTTGTAGGGACATGGATGAAATTGGAAATCATCATTCTCAGTAAACTATCGCAAGGACAAAAAACCAAACACTGCATGTTCTCACTCATAGATGGGAATTGAACAATGAGAACACATGGACACAGGAAGGGGAACATCACACTCTAGGGACTGTTGTGGGGTGGGGGGAGGGGGGAGATATAGCATTAGGAGATATACCTAATGCTAAATGACGAGTTAATGGGTGCAGCACACCAGTATGGCACATGTATATGCATGTAACTAACCTGCACATTGTGCACATGTACCCTAAAACTTAAAGTATAATAATAATAAAAAAAGAAAAAAAGAAAAAAACATGCATTAATCTATGTACATATGCACATCTATAAATATTTCTACATGTAATTATGTATGTTAAAGGTATACACATTTAACATCTCAAAAAGCCATCTGAAAAAGGTTGAGTTTGAACTAAAAGACTTTTTAGGTTGTGTTTTGGCTCCAATACTATATAATATTATAGTTTATCCTTTTATTTTTCTATAAAAAGAGAAAGCGGTTTTCTAAGCTTCTTTTGACATGAACTCAGTACTGTTGAATACATATAGACCTCTTATCCATCATACAATAATGTCCTGTGTTTCCTTCTCTTGTTTTTCTTGACTAATTCAAATTTAGAATGGAAGATCAGATTTATATTTATTAAAGTACTAAATTACAACTCATGTTCAAAAAATGCAATTACATGTATGATCAGCTTCAAGAAAATTCTATATATGCAAATTTACTCTTTTTCCCATTAAAAAATAATTTACTCAATTTTTAATTTAAATAATGCACTCCTAGTGCATTTTAAATTTGATTAAATTAACAAAATTGCATTTGACATATCATTTCTCAGCTAATTTATAGCTATACCCATGCTAATAAAAATCATAAACCTGGTAGAATAATAGAAAAACAAAAATTGTAAATCTAGCTTTCCATATCAACTCACCAAAGCTTTACAAGGAGAATGTTTTCCATTAGAAACCAACTGTTTGAGGGGAGAATATTCTTCATTCAGAAATAAATCCTACTTATGCAATACCTCTGTCTTAGTTCATGTGGAAGTTTTAAAATATATATGCAAATTATCTGACACTTTTCCCTCCAAATCTAGGCCAATTTATCAAATGGCTTGTAACCAAAAGAGTGTAGCAAAAGCAATGTTGTACAAATACAAAGGCTAGATCCAAAAGGACAGTGTAGCCTCTACCGGTTCCTCTTGGGGCACTCACTTTGGGGAAAGTTAGACACCATGTATGAGTGAGCACCTCGAAACTTCCATCTGGAGACACCTCATGTAGGTACTCAGGTCACTACTTCCAACTGAGCTCAGTAGTTGAGTCATCCCAGCCCAGGCTTTACATACATGTGTGAGGGACCTTCAGATGATTCCAACCCCCAGTTGTCTACCCAGCCTTTGAGTATTCCCACTTGAGGCCCCAAACATCATGTAGTGGAAACAAACCATTTCCACTGTGCTCTGCTTGAATTCCTACCCCAGGGAATTTACGAGCATAATAAAATTCTTGTTTTGTGCTACTAAGTTTTGAGTTGATTTATTATAATGGCAGTAATAATTCCAACAATTTAATCCCTCCAAAAGCAGACCCCAAGACTAGGATTTAATTGCAAGTAGATTATTTGGCAGCTGATCCCAAGAGGCATCATTTGGAGAGTAGAGAAGTGGGGCAGGGCAGGGGAAAAAGTTAATAACAGGTATCTTTAGTAAGCAAGTTATCACATAGCCACATAGCATCCCTTGCTAGGACCTGGAAGATGGTATAGAAAATGCTTCCAAGTTGTTCTGCCTGAAGAGTGAAGAAACTGGGGTATTCATCCACCAATTCTTATCCATCATTGGTTGAGAGTTATTAGGGTATTAACATCCTGGCATCTGACCTGCCCTACACATAGGCTATGCACACTCCTGCAAAGAGTCACAGGAACTTGTAATAAGAAGCTGTGGGCTTGACACTGCTGAGTGCAGAGGGGATATAGATGGAGCCTTAAACTCACAGAGCAGGAGTTCACTGGAGTCCACTGAGCCATGATTGAGTTTCAGTGATCTGCCAAGTTCTGGAAACTAGATTTGAAGTTCTGCCTATATGAAGACATATGTACTTTTCTGGAATGGGAGCTCAGGATTTCATTAGCTTCCTCAAGTGGCCGGTGAAGTTTAAAAAAAAAAAAACAAAAAAGGTTACAAATAAGGAACCAAGATAATAAAGTTGTGTACCTTAGGCTCTCTTTCTTATATCAGATAATCAAAATCAATAATAACAGTAGGAGTTACTAAATAATTATAGTTACACAGTAGTTAAACAATATATATTAAACGATTATATTTAAAATAACTGAACCAATAATTATTGGCAAAAAGATTGTCATACTATTTCCTTGGCAGAAGAATTTTGGTGGATGAAGAAACTAAAGAATATCCAGGCCAGGCGTGGTGGCTCACGCCTGTAATCCCAGTACTTTGGGAGGCCGAGGTAGGCAGATCACGAGGTCAGGAGTTCAAGACCAGCCTGACCAACATGATGAAACCCCATCTCTACTAAAGATATACAAATTAGCCAGGAGTGGTGGCACGCACCTGTAATCCCAGCTACTCAGGAGACTGAGGTAGGAGAATCACTTGAACCCGGGAGGCGGAGGTTGCGGTGAGCCAAGATCACGCCACTGCACTCCAGCCTGGGCGACAGAACAAGACTCTGTTTCAAAAAAAAAAAAAATCCTAGAAAAAGCAATTATATTTCAACCCCTACCAAGATACAGGGTTTTGCAAACAGCAGTTAGACCTCTGGTGGTCAAGAGGATAAATTATATATTTATGTATAGTCTAAGAGTCATACATTTGAACACTTATTTCTGCACAATGGTTAATACTTTTTGTTAATGTAAGATAATACCATAATGACAATCATAATAAGGATGGAAGTCAAAATTCATTGATACAATGAAAATCTTAAAGTGTCAGATATGTTTTCAGCAAGAAAACATAAGTAAAAATTTATTCTCTTAATCAATTCCCTTCAGACTCAAAGAAACCAAGAGACCAGTTTCAGAGAAAAACTGCCTGGATGGTCAAAGTATGCTTCCATTATAGAATTTGGTCACGTTATCTCATCTATTCAGTTAATTGGTATCAAAAGAATTACCAAACTACTTCTCCAAACCTATAGCTTCCCAAGGGTATTGTTTGATCAAAATTTTTTTACTTTTTCATTTAGTTATGTTGGCTTTTGTCTATTGTTTAAATTTATAAAGTAAGACTAATATATCATTAATCATACTCTGAAATACTGTACTACTCAAGAATTCTGGGTCAGGCGCGGTGGCTCACACCCATAATCCTAGCACTTTGGGAGGCCAAGGAGGGCAGATCACGAGGTCAGGAGATCGAGACCATCCTGGCTAACAGGGTGAAACCCCGTCTCTACTAAAAGTACAAAAAAATTAGCCGGGAGTGGTGGCAGGTGCCTGTAGTCCCAGCATACTCAGGAGGCTGAGGCAGGAGAATGGCATGAACCTGGGAGGCGGAGGTTGTGGTGAACCAAGATCACACCACTGCACTCCAGCCTGTGCAACAGAGCAAGACTCAGTCTCAAAAAATTAAAAATTAAAAATTAAAAATTCTGCATGAATTCAAAGGTAGTAAAGGAAAATGAATTAAAATGAGTGTAGTTTACAACTTCCTACGCCAAAAATAAAATGGCACATTACTTCTAACTTTAGGATTGCGCATAATATCACTTGGTTTCCTTTATAAAAGATGTCTGCCACCTATGTCTGATCAAGCTGTTTACAAAGCTATTCTCCCTATTCTTTGGAGTAATGGTCTATTCCTTCACCTCCCTACCCTTCTACCCTTTCATGCCATAGATCAAGTCACTCATCCAAATACTGCTTTGTTAATGTTTTCCTGACAGGGCTGTTCAATGATAATTTGTTACAAGGAAGCCCTTAAATGACTTTTAATTGTAGTAGCTACTATCCCATGCTATCATTTAAATCTCAATGGTTGTTGCTTCCTCCTCCTCACTCAGAAAAAATACAACATTTTCCCCTCTGAACATCTGCATTAGCACATAGTTTATGCTTTTCTGGGATAGGTTAAGTAAGTTACAAAATGCTAGTTTCTGGAATTATTATCTGATGTGAATTGGTCTGAGTAGGGAAAAAAATCCCTCTCTATAATCTTTCTATGCATAATCTGTATATAAAAGACACAATGCACTTTAAATATGTGCCACAAAAAGACTGTGGTCTCATGTTATTAGAAATAAAAATCTTAAGATACATCTCCATAACTCTTCAACTATTTTAGTCAATTAAATAATGTTTAAGAAAATGCCAACATTATATTTGAACTGTTTATCACTCTGTATGGTGCAATAAATTCCATAGAAATGTTAAACTCTCCTCTATCAAGATTGAATACTGATTAAAAACATATGAATACTAAACTTTTATCAAGTTTTTAGGTCAATTTGCTATTGATAAGACAGCCCCAAAAAAGTTGTATTGTTACGAGGTCAATTATATGTGCTTATGACTACCTCACCAAATGATTAGCTTTTAGATACATGTGGTTGAAAGCTTTTTTTTAGTAAGGCACCAGCCATTCCATCACTTTAATGTCTGTCATAGAGCCAGAATGATTGTCTTTTTCCTATTTGTCTGATTTTACTAATTCATTGAACAATTTAAACTATTTACATATGTAGACATAGTTTTTAGCCTGCATACAAAGAAAAAATTTAAAAATAAAATAAATTAGAATACATTTTTCAGCTATGCATCAAAGAGTTATGACTAGTTAAGAAATAGTATTAACCATTTACCTGCTTAGAAACCCAACTAGGAAAAATGAAAAGTGCATCTAAATCCCTCTTCTCTGATGGAGGCAGAAGGAAATAATCAGTGATTGACTACGCTGGTGGGGTTGTCTGGAAGAGTTGGGGGAAGGTGTCTTTCTCCCAAAGTAGCAGTCAAAGTATACAGAGTCAAGAACCAAATGGGAGGACACAAAGGAAACCAAATTCAAAGCAGTGAGGAGAGTCTACATAGGTTCTCAAAAGCACATTTTTTAAAAAATTGGAAGCCAACCCTTTTTAAATAATTAGATTTCTTTCTTTTTTAAAAAAATAGTTTTGGGGGATACAGGTGGTTTTTCAATACACAGATAAGTTTGGTGGTGATTTCTAAGATTTTGGTGCACCTGTCACCCAAGCAGTGTACATTCTACCCAATATGTAGTCTTTTATCCCTCACCCACTTTCCACCCTTCCTTCCACCCCAAGTTCCCAAGGTCCATTATATCATTCTTAAGCCTTTGCATCCTCATAGCTTAGTTCCCACTTATAAGTGAGAACATGCGATATTTGTTTTTTCCATTCCTCAGTTACTTCCCTTAGAATAACGGCCTCCAGCTCCAACCAACTTGCCACAAAGGACATTATTTAGTTCCTTTTTGTGGCTGAATAGTATTCCATGGTGTATATATACCACATTCTCTTCATCCACTTGTTGACTGATGGACACTTAGATTGGTTTCATATTTTTGCAACTGTGAATTGTGAGAAGCCAATACTTTTGAGCCAATGAAACAAGAACAAAGATGATCAGCATTAGGTCAAGAAGAAGCAAAGACTAGACCTGGACAATTGCACTGGACACATGTTCCTTGGCTTACTTTTGTGTATCTGTGTGTGCTTCTGTTGAACTGAATGAAGGAGGGGTAAGACATATGTGAGCAATCACTAGGCAAGATCTGTGTGACTTAATGCCTGAAATGCCAGGAAGCAATCATTTGCTAAAATAGAAATAAAAGCCAACTGCTAAACTCAAGTTGAATCAGAATAATTATCTGGAAGTAATAAAAATGGAAAGTAGAAGACTGAGTTTACAAATCTAGTAAAGAAGAAGTTGATTTTGAAGCTATTTGTTGATATTGTGTTCAGCACCTAAGTCTGCAGGTTTTCTATGTCAATCACCCAATCTGCTTTTCATCTGGAAAATGGAAGTAGGAATGGTTGATGCTGACTTACTTAAATTCAATCAGATTATGCAGTTGAATATGTGTAGTACTTCTAGAAACTTCTTGGCAGAACTGTACTTTGTAAGAAAAAATCTACCGGAGTTGTAGAGAAAAAAAAAACCCATAAATCACTTAAATTTAGTGATAACATCATGAGCTTACCAACCCACAAAATTAGAATTCACTGAAACATGTACATTATTTTTTAATGTTCCTAAGACCCTACTTTCTGAGTGCATAATCAAAGATCAAAATGAAGAAGGCTAATGTCTGTTTTCTAAATAAGAATATTAGGATCAGATAAAAATATTTTATCTTAAAGATAAGACCAATATTTCTATCATGTAGATAAAAACTAAAGCTATTGACCTGGAAATCTTCCATCAAGTCCTGAAACATTCTTAACTGTTAGATAAATACTCAGCATATAAAAAAATTAAAGAAACTTCATCAATGACAGAATATTTTTCCATTCTTAATCAATAGTATTTGACTACTACCAACTATTTCATAAACCACTCAACAAATATTTACAGAGCATTTGCTATATTCTTAGCACTATATACTGTAAGTATTAAGCATAGTTCCTATCCTCAAGTAACTTGCAGTTAGGAAGGAAAAATAGAAAGTCAACAAAGAAACAGAGAACAATTCAGTATTAAACTAAACATTGACACATGATTATGATTCTGTTAAGAAAAAAAGAAGCAGGCCAGGCATGTGGCTCATGCGTATAATCCCAGTACTTTGGGAGGCCAAGGTGAAAGGATCACTTGAGGCCAGGAACTCGAGACCAGCCTGGCCAACATGACAAAACCCCATCTCTACTGAAAATACAAAAAGTTAGCTGGGTGTGGTGGTACACACTTGCAATCCCAGCTACTCAGGAGGCTCAGGCATGAGAATCTCTCCTTGTGAATTTTTTCCTAAAATTCACGACTAAGAGAGTCTAGCATTTTCTAAAGGAACTTTCCTAACATGACATAAGCAAAGGTAAAGCAAAGCACAAGGAAAGAAAAACTCAAAGGCACAGCAAGAGAGAAATAAGTAAATAAACTACAGTGCATGAAAAGATCATGTGTTTGACTTGAGAACTTTGTAAGCCTGTTTTGAACCTAAAACAAAATTTTTTCTATAATTTTCCAACTCTCTGTTGCCTGGATAACTCCTAGTCGTTCTTTAGGACTCAGGTTCAGTGATGTCCCTGGTCAACACACATACAAACGCACAAACACACCCCTCACCACTGTGGAGTCTGGGTCAAGTGCCTCCTCCTTTGAGTTTCCACAGTACACTACGTCTCCCTGTATTCGAGCACTTGTCAAACTTCAACATTAACTTGTATGTCTCCCTCGTTTGAATGTAAATCTCTGAAGACATGGACTGTGAAGCCCATTTAGTATCAAGGCAAACATCCCTAAATTTGTTAGTAATGCCTAAGACCATCATTGTATTATTTTAAAAGTTTAAGAATTAATGTTAACAATGATTCCAAGTCACAAATATGAATCTATTTATATTCAGTATACTATATTTTAGAAAGTATTTAATATGTTTTCTAACTTGTGATTATTAAATTAATATTAAAACTTGTAACATGCATAATTAGGCAAGCCCTTAACAAACTGAGAATTCAACTATAATAAAATAATTCATTCCCTGAAAAGAGTCAAGATTTCAAGATTTTCTTGGTTCGGGTGGTTGCTCAGTTACGAGAGGCACTTTCTAAAAAGTTATCATGAAAGCTAATGTTTAGAATGTTGATTTGTACAAGTATATCTATAAAACTATGGTGAAACTTCATTAATTAATAACCTAGGAAAATGCAGTGTTAAATTATCTGCACAGGGACTAGGCTGAAGGTTGCATTTGTACTATCCATATATAATTACAGATATTAATAAATCCACGTCTCCAGGGGAATGCATAAATAAATTGAGGGAAGGGCTGATTAGCATTCATTTATCTTGCATCTCATTCTTGAAGAACATACTGAAGTTTCTATACATCTAGGGGCAGAGAAGGAGTTACAGGAAAAAAATTGGGTGAAAGAATAAGGCCTTAACAAAGCATACAGGCTGCATGGATTGTTCAATATTAAACAGCTTTTCAAGTTGCAAGACAAGAATGAAGACTTTGTTGCTTTGTTCTGGATGACATGCTGACAGATAGCAGGCCTTTGATAGCTCAGTGGAGGACGAAGGTTTTTATATGCCTGTAATAAGGACATTAACAAATTTGACAGTAGACAGCAGCTTGTACAAACTGCTATGCTGATACCATTCTCTGTCCAAAGATGACAAGTAATGATAATGATGAAAATTAAGCAATAAGGGTGAAATCAATCAGGTTGGAAGGAATACTGAAAAATAGAATACAGATGGGGAGCTTCTATGGATCTGAAATCTTTAGAATGACTAATATTTCAGGTTATTACCAACATGTAGAGTGTATGGGCCAAGTGTCTTTTCTTTATCCCTCATTTCCTATTCTCTTATCCAGGCCAAAAGAGCCTGAAAATATTCAAGTCTCAATTTAGTAAAGGCTTATTTTTGGAAGACAATAGAGAATGCTTCAGAAATATGTCACTCTAGATAGTTAAGGCTAGGCATGAACCATGAAATTAAGTTTAGTAAATGAACTGTGACTAAATATAAACATCGTATGTGTATTATTGTGCTTATTATATGTCAAGCACTTTGCTAAATCAAGAATTAGCAAATATAGACAAGATCACTGTTAAAGTTCACGTTTGGTTATAGAAATAGAAAATTAGTCAAGTGTACACATAATTGAAAAAACAAATGAAAACATATGCACATGGATTTTCTTATGAAGGAGATAAAGTGATGAGTTGGGGCAACTGAGAGAGGTTGTAGTGAAGAGGCGATGACGGAAGGCCCCTCAGAAGAGGTGTCATGTGAGCTGAGATCTGAAGAATGAGGATGATCAAGTCAAGGGAGGCGATGGGGCTTGTAGAAGGAAGTGGGAGCAGTGAACGTCCTGAACAGAAAGAAGGAAGAGAAGATGCAAAGGCCAAGATGGGCAAGGATTAGAAGAACAGAAAAAGGTCAATGTGACTAAAGCAAAGCGACCAAGAGGGGGTGCATCATGAGTAGAGGCTGAGGAGGAAAACAGGAGCCAGTTTATACAGAAATTTGTGAACTAGATTTTTATTCTAACGTTGATTGAAACCCAGAAATTGAGCTCCACCCAGTTCTATAAAGACACATGCACACGTATGTTTATTGCGGCATTATTCACAATAGCAAAGACTTGGAACCAACCCAAATGTCCAACAATGATAGACTGGATTAAGAAAATGTGGCACATATACACCATGGAATACTATGCAGCCATAAAAAATGATGAGTTCACGTCCTTTGTAGGGACATGGATGAAATTGGAAATCATCATTCTCAGTAAACTATCGCAAGAACAAAAAACCAAACACCGCATATTCTCACTCATAGGTGGGAATTGAACAATGAGAACACATGGACACAGGAAGGGGAACATCACACTCTGGGGACTGTTGTGGGGTGGGGGGAGGGGGGAAGGATAGCATTGGGAGATATACCTAATGCTAGATGACGAGTTGGTGGGTGCAGCACACCCGCATGGCACATGTATACATACGTGACTTACCTGCACATTGCGCACATGTACCATAAAACCTAAAGTATAATAATAATAATAATAATAATAATAATAATAAAAGAAAAAAAAAAAAGAAACCCAGAAATTGAAGGGAATGATTATATTTATGTTTTTTGAAAGGTCATCTTTCTTCTATCTGGAGAATGTACTATACAGGAAAAGAGTTTAAATAAGGAGTCCTGTTACAAGACTGTTTTAATAGTTCTGATAAGAGTTGATAGCAGTTTGAATAGAGATGGAAAGAAATAAAAGAATTTGAGATGTAATTTGGAAGTAAGAAAAATAGGACTTGCTTGTGTATTGATGTTAGGGTGAGGCAAATGGAAAAATCAAGAATGTCTCGCAAGATGGCCGAATAGGAACAGCTCCGGTCCACAGCTCCCAGTGTGAGCGATGCAGAAGATGGGTGATTTCTGCATTTCCATCTGAGGTACCGTGTTCATCTCACTAGGGAGTGCCAGACAGTGGGCGCAAGTCAGTGGGTGAGTGCACCGTGCGCCAGCCGAAGCAGGGGCGGGGCATTGCCTCACTCGGGAAGTGCAAGGGGTCAGGGAGTTCCCTTTCCAGGGGTGACAGATGGCACCTGGAAAATCGGGCCACTCCCACCCGAATACTGTGCTTTTCCGACACGCTTAGGAAACGGTGCCCGAGGAGATTATAGCCCGCACCTGGCTCAGAGGGTCCTATGCCCACGGAGTCTCGCTGATTGCTAGCACAGCAGTCTGAGATCAAACAGCAAGTCCGCAGTGAGGATGGGGGTGGGGCGCCCACCATTGCCCAGGCTCGCTTAGGTAAACAAAGCAGCCAGGAAGCTTGAACTGGGTGGAGCCCACCAAAGCTCAAGGAGGCCTGCCTGCCTCTGTAGGCTCCACCTCTGGGGGCAGGGCACAGACAAACAAAAAGACAGCAGTAACCTCAGCAGACTTAAATGTCCCTGTCTGACAGCTTTGAGGAGAGCAGTGGTTCTCCCAGCACGAAGCTGGAGATCTGAGAACAGGCAGACTGCCTCCTCAAGTGGGTCCCTGACCCCTGACCCCCGAGCAGCCTAACAGGGAGGCACCCCCCAGCAGGGGCAGACTGACACCTCACACGGCCTGCCAGGTACCCCAACAGACCTGCAGCTGAGGGTACTGTCTGTTAGAAGGAAAACTAACAGAAAGGACATCCACACCAAAAACCCATCTGTACATCACCATCATCAAAGACCAAAAGTAGATAAAACCACAAAGATGGGGAAAAAACAGAGCAGAAAAACTGGAAACTCTAAAAAGCAGAGTACCTCTCCTCCTCCAAAGGAACGCAGTTCCTCACCAGCAACGGAACAAAGCTGGACGGAGAATGACTTTGACGAGCTGAGAGAAGAAGGCTTCAGATGATCAAATTACTCCGAGCTACGGGAGGATATTCAAACCAAAGGCAAAGAAGTTGAAAACGTTGAAAAAAATTTAGAAGAATGTATAACTAGAATAACCAATACAGAGAAGTGCTTAAAGGAGCTGATGGAGCTGAAAACCAAGGCTCGAGAACCACGTGAACAATGCAGAAGCCTCAGGAGCCGATGCGATCAAATGGAAGAAAGCGTATCAGCCATGGAAGATGAAATGAATGAAATGAAGTGAGAAGGGAAGTTTAGAGAAAAAAGAATAAAAAGAAATGAGCAAAGCCTCCAAGAAATATGGGACTATGTGAAAAAACCAAATCTATGTCTGATTGGTGTACCTGAAAGTGACGGGGAGAATGGAACCAAGTTGGAAAACACTCTGCAGGATATTATCCAGGAGAACTTCCCCCATCTAGCAAGGCAGGGCAACATTCAGATTCAGGAAATACAGAGAACACCACAAAGATACTCCTCGAGAAGAGCAACTCCAAAACACATAATTGTCAGATTCACCAAAGTTGAAATGAAGGAAAAAATGTTAAGGGCAGCCAGAGAGAAAGGTCGGGTTACCATCAAAGGGAAGCCCATCAGACTAACAGCGGATCTCTCGGCAGAAACCAAGTCAGAAGAGAGTGGGGGCCAATATTCAACATTCTTAAAGAAAAGAATTTTCAACCCAGAATTTCATATCCAGCCAAACTAAGCTTCATAAGTGAAGGAGAAATAAAATACTTTACAGACAAGCAAATGCTGAGAGATTTTGTCACCACCAGGCCTGCCCTAAAAGAGCTCCTGAAGGAAGCGCTAAACATGGAAAGGCACAACCGGTACCAGCCACTGCAAAATCATGCCAAAATGTAAAGACCATTGAGACTAGGAAGAGACTGCATCAACTAACGAGCAAAATACTAAGCTAACATCATAATGACAGGATCAAATACACACATAACAATATTAACTTTAAATGTACTAAATGCTCCAATTAAAAGACACAGACTGGCAAATTGGATAAAGTCTCAAGACCCATCAGTGTGCTGTATTCAGGAAACCCATCTCATGTGCAGAGACACACATAGGCTCAAAATAAAAGGATGGAGGAAGATCTACCAAACAAATGGAAAACAAAAAAAGGCAGGGGTTGCAATCCTAGTCTCGGATAAAACAGACTTTAAACCAACAAAGATCAAAAGAGACAAAGAAGGCCATTACATAATGGTAAAGGGATCAATTCAACAAGAAGAGCTAACTATCCTTAATATATATGCACCCAATACAGGAGCACCCAGATTCATAAAGCAAGTCCTAAGTGACCTACAAAGAGACTTAGACTACCACACATTAATAATGGCAGACTTTAACAACCCACTGTCAACATTAGACAGAACAATGAAACAGAAAGTCAACAAGGATACCCAGGAATTGAACTTAGCTCTGCACCAAGCAGACCTAATAGACATCTACAGAACTCTCCACCCCAAATCAACAGAATATACATTTTTTTCAGCACCACACCACACCTATTCCAAAATTGACCACATACTTGGAAGTAAAGCTCTCCTCAATAAACGTAAAAGAACAGAAATTATAACAAACTATCTCTCAGATCGCAGTGCAATCAAGCTAGAACTCAGGATTAAGAACCTCACTCAAAACTGCTCAACTACATGGAAACTGAACAACCTGCTCCTGAATGACTACTGGGTACATAACGAAATGAAGGCAGAAATAAAGATGTTCTTTGAAACCAACGAGAGCCAAGACACAACATACCAGAATCTCTGGGATGCATTCAAAGCAGTGTGTAGAGGGAAATTTATAGCACTAAATGCCCACAAGAGAAAGCAGGAAAGATCCAAAATTGACACGCTAACATCACAATTAAAAGAACTAGAAAAGCAAGAGCAAACACATTCAAAAGCTAGCAGAAGGCAAGAAATAACTAAAATCAGAGCAGAACTGAAGGAAATAGAGACACAAAAAACCCTTCAAAAAATTAATGAATCCAGGAGCTGGTTTTTTGAAAGGATCAACAAAATTGATAGACCGCTAGCAAGTTTAATAAAGAAAAAAAGAGAGAAGAATCAAATAGATGCAATAAAAAATGATAAAGGGGATATCACCACGGATCCCACAGAAATACATACTACCATCAGAGAATATTAGCAACACCTCTACGCAAATAAACTAGAAAATCTAGAAGAAATGGATAAATTTCTCAACACATACACCCTCCCAAGACTAAACCAGGGAGAAGTTGAATCTCTGAATAGATCAATAACAAGAGCTGAAATTGTGGCAATAATCAATAGCTTACCAACCAAAAAAAGTCCAGGACCAGATGGGTTCACAGCCGAATTCTACCAGAGGTACAAGGAGGAGCTGGTACCATTACTTCTGAAAGTATTCCAATCAACAGAAAAAGAGGGAATCCTCCCTAACTCATTTTATGAGGCCAGCATCATCCTGATACCAAAGCCTGGCAGAGACACAACAAAAAAAGAGAATTTTAGACCAATATCCTTCATGAACATTGATGCAAAAATCCTCAATAAAATACTGGGAAACAGAATCCAGCAGCACATCAAAAAGCTTATCTACCATGATCAAGTGGGCTTCATCCCTGGGATGCAAGGCTGGTTCAATATACACAAATCAATAAATGTAATTAAGCATATAAACAGAACCAAAGACAAAAACCACATGATTATCTCAATAGATGCAGAAAAGGCCTTTGACAAAATTCAACAACTCTTCATGCTAAAAACTCTCAATAAATTAGGTATTGATGGGACATATCTCAAAATAATAAGAGCTATCTATGACAAACCCACAGCCAATGTCATACTGAATGAGCAAAAACTGGAAGCATTCCCTTTGAAAACTGGCACAAGACAGGGATGCCCTCTCTCACCACTTCTATTCAACATAGTGTTGGAAGTTCTGGCCAGGGCAATTAGGCAGGAGAAGGAAATAAAGGGTATTCAATTAGGAAAACAGGAAGTCAAATTGTCCCTATTTGCAGATGACATGATTGTATATCTAGAAAACCCCATTGTCTCAGCCCAAAATCTCCTTAAGCTGATAAGCAACTTCAGCAAAGTCTCAGGATACAGAATCAATGTACAAAAATCACAAGCATTCTTATACATCAATAACAGACAAACAGAGAGCCAAATCATGAGTGAACTCACATTCACAATTGCTTCAAAGAGAATAAAATACCTAGGAATCCAACTTACAAGGGATGTGAAGGACCTCTTCAAGGAGAGCTACAAACCACTGCTCAAGGAAATAAAAGAGGATACAAACAAATGGAAGAACATTCCATGCTCATGGGTAGGAAGAATCAATATCGTGAAAATGGCCATCCTTCCCAAGGTAATTTACAGATTCAATGCCATCCCCATCAAGCTACCAATGACTTTCTTCACAGAATTGGAAAAAACTACTTTAAAGTTCATATGGAACCAAAAAAGAGCCCGCATTGCCAAGTCAATCCTAAGCCAAAAGAACAAAGCTGGAGGCATCACACTACCTGACTTCAAACTATACTACAAGGCTACAGTAACCAAAACAGCATGGTACTGGTACCAAAACAGAGATATAGATCAATGGAACAGAACAGAGCCGTCAGAAATAATGCCACATATCTACAACTATCTGATCTTTGACAAACCTGACAAAAACAAGAAATGGGGAAAGGATTCCCTATTTAATAAATGGTGCTGGGAAAACTGGCTAGCCATATGTAGAAAGCTGAAACTGGATCCCTTCCTTACACCTTATACAAAAATCAATTCAAGATGGATGAAAGACTTAAATGTTAGACCTAAAACCATAAAAACCCTAGAAGAAAACATAGGCATTAGCATTCAGGACATAGGCATGGGCAAGGACTTCATGTCTAAAACTCCAAAAGCAATGGCAACAAAAGCCAAAATTGACAAATGGGATCTAATTAAACTAAAGAGCTTCTGCACAGCAAAGGAAACTACCATCAGAGTGAACAGGCAACCTACAAAATGGGAGAAAATTTTCGCAACCTACTCATCTGACAAAGGGCTAATATCCAGAATCTACAATGAACTCCAACAAATTTACAAGAAAAAAACAAACAGCCCCATCAAAAAGTGGGTGAAGGACATGAACAGACACTTCTCAAAAGAATACATTTATGCAGCCAAAAAACACATGAAAAAATGCTCACCATCACTGGCCATCAGAGAAATGCAAATCAAAACCACAATGAGATACCATCTCACACCAGTTAGAATGGCAATCATTAAAAAGTCAGGAAACAACAGGTGCTGGAGAGGATGTGGAGAAATAGGAACACTTGTACACTCTTGGCGGGACTGTAAACTAGTTCAACCCTTGTGGAAATCAGTGTGGCGATTCCTCAGGGATCTAGAACTAGAAATTCCATTCGACCCAGCCATCCCATTACTGGGTATATACCCAAAGGACTATAAATCATGCTGCTATAAAGACGCATGCACACGTATGTTTATTGCGGCATTATTCACAATAGCAAAGACTTGGAACCAACCCAAATGTCCAACAATGATAGACTGGATTAAGAAAATGTGGCACATATACACCATGGAATACTATGCAGCAATAAAAAATGATGAGTTCATGTCCTTTGTAGGGACATGGATGAAATTGGAAATCATCATTCTCAGTAAACTATCGCAAGAACAAAAAACCAAACACCGCATATTCTCACTCATAGGTGGGAATTGAACAATGAGAACACATGGACACAGGAAGGGGAACATCACACTTCGGGGACTGTTGTGGGGTGGGGGGAGGGGGGAGGGATAGCATTGGGAGATATACCTAATGCTAGATGACGAGTTAGTGGGTGCAGCGCACCAGCATGGCACATGTATACATATGTAACTTACCTGCACATCGTGCACATGTACCATAAAACCTAAAGTATAATAATAATAATAATAATAATAATAATAATAAAAAGAAAAAGAAAAATAAAAAAGAATGTCTCTTAGGTCTCTGGCCTGAGCTACCGAGATGAGAGATAAATGGAAGAAGAAAAATTGATTTGGGTGAGTACAATCTGGAATACCACACCATAACATTGATACAGAAGGCTGGGTAAATGTGTTTAATGCCACAATGTTCAGGATTCTTAGCTGAACCATATGGTCAAGTAAGAACCAGGATGATGTAAGAGAAAAGTTTTACACTAACTAGCTCTCTGCTCTTGGTTAGACCAATTACATTGGAATTAGGTAAGTATGGATTTAGAAAAGACATTATGAGTAATCTAGTCTTGCTTTCCATTGATCATAGCAAGACCTTCTAATACATTCGGTGGTTAGATGCTTGCTACTTCAGAAGTCAGCCACTCCATTTTAGGAAAACTTCAATTGTTAAAATTATTCTTAATATTGAATCAATATTCCATGCCACTACGAACAGCAAGCTTAACCTCTCAACCACATAGCAACTCATTATGTGTGTATTCTCTTTATTGTTTCTGATATTTAAATTTGAATCCTAGCTCTAAGTATACTCATACTACTCAACCTCTACATACAAAAGGAAGTGAAATTGTAGATTCTGAATATTTGACTTTTGTAATCGCCTCAAACACTTTGACATTCTGTAATTATAAATCCTAAATCTCTTTGTGACTCAGTTTCCCATTTATATTATTGGCAATATTCCAGATTGCTTAGGATTTATAAGAAAAAGTCATATTTGTGATCATTTTCTTGTCTGTTGACTTACAGTTAGTAAGGCTAAAATATATAACTGAGCAAAAGAACTAAGCAAAGGTATTTATTTCCACTTGTCCATTAAGTTTTCCATCTTTCAAAATTTTGTTTTCAATTTGCCTTTTCTTATCTCTTTATTTCTTTTCCACTATCTTTTAGTTGGAAATTGAGAAGCACTAGAATTACGTTGAGTTGTCCAATCTCCTGTTAAACCAGAAATCTAATGATGCTCATTTGTATTCCTTCTTTTCCTTCAAAGGTCTATATTAAATTTTTTGGTTATGTTTCATTGTTAAACTTCAGGGTTTCAAAGATAAATTCCACTAGAATTATATGTTTTAAGAAAATCGAATGGTAGAAAAGGCTAAGGCAATATAGATGAATTAAAGAGTGTCTGGGCTGATCTTGGTTGGCTTACTCATGATCTTTCAAATAAACATGCAGTGAGCTAAAATGCTGTTAATAAAAAATAGGAATATTGGTATTTTATGAGTTGCTTATTATAATTACATATTTAGAAGCTCTGAGACCCTGGGGTCATTGCACTATATTCTCACAAAGGGAACCAGAGTTCATGCCCTTTCAATGAAAGCACTAACATTTCAACAGTTAAAGATTTCTGGTGGCTCATGGCTAAGTGGATTCAGAACTCTGAGCTTCAGTATATCTTCAGTGCTAATCTTAAAACACCAGAGGTAAAATCCTCTTTCGCTGTGTACAACTGGTTTTCCATAGGAACGGTATCTGCCACAAACAATTTCTTATATTTACTATCTTAGAAGTAATCACATAATGATAGATTCAATGACATTTGAAGGATAAATTCTCCTTGAAATACAGTTTCTTTAGGAAAATAGAATAAGAAGCGGGGATAGGAAAGTACAATAAGGATTTGAGGGTCTCAGGTCATTCGTTTAGAAGCAAGTCTGACGTGCATTAAGCAAATGTTACATACTCCAAATATTAAATGATAATTTACGTTGGAGTAAGGGAGACTGCAGGTGGCCAGTCTACTCACAATTCAGACTGCTCTCTTGGTGACATAAATATTTCCAAGTAGATCATGAACAACCTTACAAAATATTCAAAGTAAATTGTGAGAAAAAAAGTGTAAAAATGGGATAGTTATCAACATTTACAATTTTTCAAGTAATTCTGCAAAAGGGAAGCCTTGTAAAGATTTCAGTCCCTCTTGGATCAGCAAGGTCCATCACGATCTCTGTCCCTTCTTTCTCCTTCATATCTGCCAATTTTGATCATGGCTGCTATAGAAAGCTATGACTGCAAGCTTTCCTTTCTAGGATCTCTCCTTAAAGCGTCTGATCTTACCTGCTTTCCTTGCTTCTCTTCCCACCTATCAATTTCTATTTCTAGGCCAAACTAAGTGAGGAATTTAACAACCAGCCAATCTTATTTTTATTCTCATCAGGAGAATAAAAATAAGTGCTCTATTCCGCACTTATTTAATAAAAATCCAGTGCTCGATTCAGCACTGGAAGTCCTGCCTTATTCCTTGAGGTCATGACCCCACAAATCCCCCATTCTGATTGACTGTTTCATCTTAGCTTTCAGGAATAGTTTCTCCAGTGTTTCCCATTTATACATAACTCATAGGTAGAAAATTATAAATATAGCCACAATTATTTGCAGAGGCGCCTATCAAGGTATGGAGTTCATTTCTCTACCCCTTGAGCTTAGGCTAAACTTCTGACTTGCTTTGGCCAATACAGTGTAACAGTGGCATTACTGGGCAAGTTTCCATACTAGAACTCAAGATATTTTTGTGTGTTTCTGTTCCTGCTACTAATGAATCCTGCCATCATGTGCACAAGCTTAGGCTAGAGTGCTGGAGGATTAAAGACCATTTTGAAAAAAGTCACAGGTATCCCAATTTTGCCAGCTGAGGCTATCATAAAGCCTGTGACAACCTACCAGATGATCATGGATGTGTAAGCAAGCCTAGATGAAATAAGCTGAATTCAGTCCATACCAGTAGAAGCTCCCAGCTGAGCCCAGCTCAAATGGCTGATGTACAAAATTGTGAGCTAGATAAAAGGTTCTTGAGGGCCTAGGAGCAATGACACCCCAGTAGCAACAAGCACCCCTTGAATACAGACATTGGTTTCTAATATGAATCTTCAATAAAAGAAGGCTCTTTGGGGATATGGCTGATTCTAGGACTGTGAGAAGGAATATCTGAGATGATCCTGGAGTCTGATAGAAAGTTAGGAAGTACTCAAAATAACCTACAATGATGGGAGTATATTGAATGAACACAGGAGCCAACCAAAAGAACTCCCAAGAGCTAAAGCTGCAATAACAAAGTATTGGATTTTAACTCAAAATATAAAATAAATATCAACAAGTATATAATGTTATAAATGACTGAATAAATAAATAAATGGGGGGAAATAGACACATTTCTCATGCAGAATAATTCCAAATGAAGTATGTAGATACTTTACCCTGTGTGTGATCCTGTGGACCACAATAATGCACAAGCCATATCCTTCTAGATATGTAATTCCTTCTATGTTTCCTAAGCTACAAGCCCTGCTGACATCTCCTCCAAAACATGTAAATCTATGTACTTCTCTCTATCTCATTAACAGCCAACTAGTACAAGCCATCACCAACCATCATATGAACAACTTCACAGCCTCTTGACAAGACCACTGACTTCCACTCTTACACCAGCACAATCCATCACCCACAGCAGCCAAAGAGCTCATAACACTGCATAAAACAAATAAACATACTAGCCAACAAAACTGCTTTCAGTGCTATTTACAATAACAAAGCCACAGAATCAACCTAAGTGTCCATCAATGGATGATTGGATAAGGAAAACTGTGTGTGTGTGTGTGTGTGTGTGTGTGTGTGTGCATGTATATACATGTCTATACATACATATTTATATACCATGAAATATTACCCAGCCATAAAAAAACCTGTGGTGGCAGTGGCTTGCTCTTGTCTTTTTCTTTTCTTTTTAACTAAGAATGGGGCTGTTGTACTCTCACTTTACTTATCCTTAAATTTAAATACATATTTATGTTTGTATTAATCTATCAATATATACATACATGAATATATCCACCCATCTAGATTTTAAGCAGTAAATAAAACATTTTGCAAAAGATTAAAGTTGAATTTTACAAAAAAAAAAAATTATCGATGGTGACACAAGAGCAGGTTGCTATCCTCGAGCTTAAAAAAAGAATGAAATTAAGAAAATGTGGCACATATACACCATGGAATACTATGCAGCCATAAAAAATGATGAGTTCATGTCCTTTGTAGGGACATGGATGAAATTGGAAATCATCACTCTCAGTAAACTATCGCAAGAACAAAAAACCAAACACCGCATATTCTCACTCATAGGTGGGAATTGAACAATGAGAACACATGGACACAGGAAGGGGAACATCACACTCTGGGGACTGTTGTGGGGTGGGGGGAGGGGGGAAGGATAGCATTGGGAGATATACCTAAAGTATAATAATAATAAATAAATAAATAAATAAATAAATAAATAGATAAAATGTTTAAAAAAAAAGAATGAAACTGTATCTTTTGCAGCAACATAGATTGAACTGGAGGCTATTACCTTAAAATAAATAATTCAGAAAATCAAATACTGCACATTCTCATTTATAGGTGGGAGCTAATCAATGTGTACACATGGACATAGAGAGTTGAATAATAGACATCGGGGACTCCGAAAGCTGGGAGGGTGAGAGGGAGAAGAGGTTGAGATATTACCAATTATGTACAATGTACATTATTCAGGTGATGACTACACTAAAAACCCAGAGTTAACCACCACACAATGTATCCATATAACAAAATTGTACTTGTGGCCCCTAAATCTATAAAAATTAAATAATAACAAATATAAACAATAAAATTTAAAACAAAAACAAAACTCTGCTTTCAAACTTAGAATAAAATTCAGACTTCATGATTTGAGTCCTGTCTACCATTATTTTTTTTGTTTTGTTTTGGTTTTTTTGAGATGTAGTTTCACTCTTGCTGCCCAGGCTGGAGTGCAACGGCACGATCTCGGCTTGCTGCAACCTCCACCTCCCGAGTTCAGGTGATTCTCCTGCCTCAGCCTCCTGCATAGCTGGGACTACAGGCTCATGCCACCACACCCAGCTAATTTTTGTATTTTTAGTAGAGACAGGGTTCACCATATTGGCCAGGCTAGTCTTGAACCCCTGACCTCAGGTGATCCACCAACTCAGCCTCCCAAGGTGCTGGGATCACAGGTGTGAGCCACTGCACCCAGCCTGTCTACCATTCTTCTACATACTAATTCCTTTTTCTTATCTGTTCCAGCCACTTTGGCCTTCAATCATCTTCAGCATACCAAACTCTTTCCCACCCTAGAGCTTTTGCGTAACTTCTCTTTCTGACTAAACTGCTTTCTCCCCTAGTTCTTTGCATAACTGGTTTCTTCTTGTCATTCACCTTAAATGCCCTCCTTGAGCACCTTTTCCAAAGTAACAGCCCCATCACTGCCTGACATAGAACATTATTTTATTTTCTCATTCCTATGACTGTCCTAGGTTGGTATTGTCCTCAGCAGAACAGCTGCTCCTCCATGAGGTCACTCAGGACCCCAGACCAATAGCTGCTCTGCCATCATCATGTGACTTCTAAAGTCACCCTAGGAGACCGCAACCTAATAATCCAAAAGGGTAAAGGGCCTGGAGAAACACATGGGACAAGTTTTCATGGGCTAGGCCTGGAAGCAGCACACATCACTTCTACTCACATTCTAATTATAGGGGTAGTGGGGAGAGAACAAACAAAAATAAACACTAAGGAGGTTTTCAAGTAGCTCTGTTCCCAAAAAAGGGGTCTGATTTTTGGTAGAGAGCTAGTAATCTCTGACTCAGGAAAAATAGGTCTAGGTACTTGAAACATACTTTGGAAACATTGCTGGCAATATTTGGGTAACTTAGAAGCAAAAGGAAATATTCAAATCGGATCTCAGTTTGGTTAGGAAAATGCCAGCTGCCGAAGCCCCAAATGCCCCACATGTCTTAGCACAATTAAATTAGACATGCGCCTGTAGTCCCAGCTACTCGGGAGGCTGAGGCAGGAGAATGACATGAACCCGGGAGGCGGAGCTTGCAGTGAGCCAAGATCGCGCCACTGCACTCGAGCCTAGGCGACAGAGCGAGACTGTCTCAAAAAACAAAACAAACAAACAAACAAAAAAATAGAAGTCAGCTTTCCCCACCTTGAGATCCACAAATCCTTAGAGCTCCAGAATCCTCTTCCCCTACCTGTGGCTAAAAGCCTATCCACTTCTCAAAAGTTCCAATCCAGAAATAAATCACGCATTACTTCCACTCACATTCTATTAATGAAAACTAGTCACATGGCTACACATGGATACAAGGGAGGCTGGGAAATGTAGTCCCTGGCTGGGTAGCCTTCTTCCACTCACCACTCCACACTAGTGAAGGGGAATGAATTTTGTTGCACCACTAGCCTTCTCTACTATAGTTAAACTTCCCAAAACAGGGCCTATTTATTTCCAACATTGACCCGTTGCTGGAATCTTTACTAAATAAACTGTTTTGAACACAGTATCTATCATCTTGCCTCCTGTTATATTTATACGAATCAAGTTTTGCTTTAGGACACAGGATGTACATATAAATATGTCACTTGCTTGCTTAAAGTCCTTGAATGAATCCCAGTGCTCTTCAAGTAAAATGCAATCTCCTTACCATGGCCTACAATGTCCTATGGGTTCTACTTCCTGCTGACTCCTGCAACTTAAACTCCTACCATTTTCCATTCTTATTTCTCTGCTCTGACCACACTGAGCTCCTTTTAAGTTCCTGAGTGCTCTTTTCCCACTACCAGAACTTCCCATGTGTTATTCTAGAATGCTTTCGCCCAACTCTCCTCATGGTTAATTATTTTTTTCGCGTCAAGCTTAAGCCCACCGGTCACAAGCTCTTCAGAAAGGCCTTCACTGGCCAGCTCTCTAATGGGGCCTTCCATGGCTCCTTTCCATTCCATCCCCTTGTTATTTTTTCACAGCAGATGTGTCAATCTGTAATAATATTGTTTGAAAGTCTCCTTGTTCACTGTCATTCTCCTTACTTGAATGTAATTTCCATGAAGGCAAGGAGCCCATCTATCTTATCACTATCATAACCCTATTGTTTCACATTATGTCCAGCATTCAATAAATATCTGAGGAGTGAATGAATAAATGGGTCTAGTTGAATCCAATCATATACCTTGGGTGGATTACTTCATCATGACGACTAAAGAAAATGTTAGAGAACCTGACCCTCTGGCAGGAGCTCAGCAGTGCCATCAGTGTAAAGGAAGAGAAAACAAGGCCTATGCCACTACACACTGACACCTCCCTGGCACTGGATATCAGATAATTAAAGAGAATCCATCAGCCAATAGTGGGTTTTTGACTTTCTAAAATTTCCATAGAGTTATCCACAGTGCACAGGCTTATTATAAAGAAAACACATCAGAGATTGCAGAAGTAGTGATGAGGTGGGGTCCAGGGAGATCTGAGTGTTCACCTGCCACAGCAGCTCAAAACCAATGAGTTCTTCTGCCAACTCTGCATTCATTGGACAGGCTTGCATTAACCTGCTCTGTAAAAGGGAAAAATTAAAAGTAAGCTTCTTCTGGGGAAACAGAGAAGAATGTAAATGTAAGGGCCTGGTAGTGGGGGATAGAAATAAAAGGAGGTTGATAAACAGGGACAAAAAAATGTTGGCAGCCAAAAAAGGTGCTGTATATTAGCTACTATGATGTAAAATGGCCCAGTAGAGATCAGTGTAACATCTGCCTTGGTCATTTTTTGCGTGTCTACATATTCATGCCCAGCTTTCAGAATTCTCTGGAGACACTTGAGTATATAGGAAGATAAGTTCCAATGAGCTGCAGCCTCCTGCTTTGCTGAAGGGATACAAAAAAAAAAAATCTTGCTTTCCTGATTCAACTTCACTCTCAAGCATTTCTGAGCCCTTACTAACCAATGCAGATTTTAGGTACATATGAAAGAAAAAATGAAAGATAAAGAATATACCTAAGTTTAATGAATATACACAGACTGTGTCAGGTCTACATGATATAGGTATCATGAGCCTTGGACTCAGAAGGACTTGGACTCAAATCCTGACTCCACCTCATATGAGCTATGTGGGAAAGTCTTCTACACTGAATTTTAATGTAAAATAAGCAAATACATAATGCTGTGAGGATGAACTAATATCTGTGAAATAATGGACATGGAATAAGTACTCAATAAATGATATGTGTTTATTATTCAAAACAATTCAAGCACTCATCAAGTTGTTTTTCTCTATACCAAGTTGTTTAGGGGATTTGCCTCAATTATTGGGACAACTATTATTAGTTCTGTCCTTGACCTTAGCTTTGGTCAACACAACCACAAGCCTTTGTCATAGAACAGTACACTGGTCTGATAAATCACTTCCACCTCATCAAGCTTCTGTTCCTCTGTCTATCCTATGCACTGCCTTAACTCCCACTTTTTCTTTTATCAAAATCTTCCTTATCTTCCAAAGTCTACCTCAAAGCCAATGTTGTAGTCCAGCTTTGCTGGCTACTCCCAGTTCTTTGATCGACTTCTCCTCTGCATCCATTTTTTCACTTATTCATGCGTTCCATAAACAATACTGACAACCCACTAGATGCCAGGGAATTTGATAGATACCTGGAAAATAAAGATGAATAAGACATAATGCCTATTGTCCTAGCCTAGCAAGGAAGACTAAGAACTGGACAGATTATTGCATTCAAGCATGATACATGCAATAAAGGTCTTCATATGGGATTTGGGAGCCCACGAGAGAGGCTCTTATCCAATAGTAGTTGCTTACACCTCTGGTTCACAGTTACTTTGATTTATTTGCATCATAATTTATTGCTAAATAACTATCTTGCGTGTTACATTCTGAACTCCTCGAGGATAGATGCTGTCTTATTTGTCTTTGTGTTCCTTTTGAAGTCTTGCACAATGTGTTACAAATAATATGTGTCCAATAAATGTGTGTGGGTGAACTAAAGCCATCATCAATGAGCACTTGTTAATAGCTTGGTCTGTCTTGAAGGATTCATACTCTATAAAAGGCAGTATACATATACAGTACAGCAGCTATAATAGCTAGGATATTTAAGCTAGACAGACTGAATTCAAACCCCCATCTCAGTCTTTAATAAGTGCTTGCATTAAGCAAAGTACTTTATCTCCCTGTGTCTTGATTTCTTCTTCTATTAAAAGGAAATGATAATAATAGTATCTACCACATACAGTTCTACCCCCTTATCTATGGAGGATGTGTCCCAAGGCCCCCAGCGGATGCCTGAAACTGCGATCACACCAAACCCTATATATACAGTCATATGTTGCTTAATGACAGGCATATGTCCTGAAAAATGCATGATTAAGTAACCTTGTAATTGTGCAAATATCACAGTCTATACTTACACAAACCTAAATGGTATAGTCTACTACACACCTAAGCTATATAGCACAGCCTATTGGTCTCAGGCTACAAATCTGTATAGCATGTTACTGTAGGGAACTGTAACACAATGATAAATATTTATGTATCTAAATATATCTAAACACAGAAAAAAATGCATTGTGCTTATATCTCTAGGTGTTAGAAATTTTTCAGCCGCATTATAATCCTATGGGAGCAATGTCATATATGTGGTCCATTATTGATCAAAACTTTGTTGTGGGGTACACAACTGTACTGTTTCTTTTCATCTGATAACTGAGACAGCTACTAAGTGACTAACAAGCAGGTAGCATATACAGCATGGTTATGCTGAACGAAGGGCTGATTCATGTCCTAAGAGAGATGGAGCAGGACAGAGCAGGGGTTTATCACGTTACTCAGAATGGTGTGCAATTTAAAGCTGATGAATTATTTATTTCTGAAATTTTTCATTTAACACTTTTGGACCCTGGTTGGCCACGGGTAACTGAAACAGGGTAAGGGAAGACTACTGTACATTGCTATTAAGTCAATTGGTATACTCACTAAAAATTATTTAGAAAAGTGCCTTAATGGTAGCTATTTAGGTAACCATTTAGGCTACTTAGTGGCCTTCACTTCTGTAGAACAGAGACTACTCCAGACAGAGTTTAAATTCCATAGATAAAACACAGTTTCAAGTCTGGCTGCAATGCCAGTCTATTACAAGTCCAGAAAACTGCTGACTTATAACTTTTTACAAGCCATGCCTCCACCTTTTCTGACCACACTAGATAATATGATGCCATCTTGGGAAAGTTCAATTTGAAATCATTACTTCTATTCATTCACTATATCAATGTGAAAAACTTCAATACAAATAATAAATAAAATATGGCTATGTACTATGCTTCTATTATGTGTCATGTAGTTTACACATATTATTTCCAATCTTTAGAACAAACTCAAGATAGATATTATTGTATCCATTCTATAGATGATAAAATTGAGGCTCAGGCAGATCATGTTACTCACCCAAAGGTCCCATTATGGCCAAGTAGCTTGACACTCTCTAGCACAAGAATCTTATCCCAGTCTTTTCACTCCTGACATTAGATTCTAACTAGGTTTAGTTTGTTCTTGACTTCATTATCCTTGATCTGCTTATTCAGCACCACTGAAGAAGACAAAAGCTCCAGAGAGAAGTAGAAATTAAATTTGATCATGGAAAATACTTTGCCTTATAATTTCAACAATTTAGTGTGAGTCAAGCGGAGACAGGATTTCAAACAGTCATCTGATCCCAGTCCCATCTTCCAGACAGTTCTATAGAAAAGTTGACTGACATATGGCTGCTGCTCCTATTTTCTAAGATTTGTAGGCATACACATTTCAGGGCCTCTGTTTGTGAATTTCAATATTTAGGAGCCATTAAACCTAGTTTATCCTTTTTTATATATTCAAACTCTTTGCATACTCAACTCATTAGCTTTTATTCTGTCCACTACAGATTTAGAGAACAGCTGGTCATTTCCATCTTTATAGTTACGCCTCATATGGTCTAAAGCAGTACTGTCCAAGAGAAATACACTGTGAGCCACATACGTAATTTTAAATTAACTAGTAGTCACATTTTTTAAAAAGTAAAATTAATTAGGTTAACTTTAATAATGTATTCGTATTCGTTTCCTGCAACAAATCACCACAAACTTGGGGGCTTAAGACAACAACATATGGATTAACTTGGAGTTCTGGAAGCCAGAAGTCCAAAATCAGTACCACTGTGCAGAAATCAAAATGTCAGCAGGACTGCACTTTCTCCAGAGGCTCTAGGGAGGATCGTTCCTTGCCTCTTCCACCTTCTGGTGGCTGCTGTCATTTCTTGGCTTGTGGCCATATCACTCATCTCTGCCTCCATCTTCACATCACTTTCTCCTCCATATATGTGTCTGACTCCCTCTACCTTCCTCTTCTAAGGATACATGTGACTGCACTTAGGGCCCACTTGGATAATCCAGAATCATCTCCCTATCTTAAGATCCTTTGATCATATTTGCAAAATTAATTAACTTTGATCATATCTGCAAAAATTCTTTTTCTAAGTAGGGTAACAATTTAAGTTCCAATGATTAAAATCTGATATCTTTGGGGGTCATTATTCAAACTACTACAAATAATATATTTTATTTGACCCAATATATCCAAGATGTTATTTCAGTTTGTAATCAACATTCTATAATAACTTTTCTAAATCTAGGGGCCTTTTGATGCTTACAACAAATCTCAGTTAGAATCAGTCACATTTCAAGATAGAGAGCAACAAAATAATTGTGGGGGACTTCAATACTGAAAGCACTAGCTAGATCATCAAGACGGAAAGTCAGCGAAGAAACAGTGGACTTAAACTATACCCTAGAACAAATGAACTTAATAGATACTTACAGACCCTTCTTCCAAACAACTGCAGAATATACATTCTTTTCATCAGCACATGGAACATTCTCTAAGACAGACCATATTATAGCCACAAAACAAGTCTCAATAAATTTAAGAAAACTGAAATCATATCAAGTATCTTCTCAGACTACAATGGAATAAAACTGGAAATCAATTTCAAAAAGAATTCTCAAAACTATACAAATACATGGAAATGAAATAATCTGCTCTGGAATAATTTTGGGGTTAGTGAAATCAAGATGGAAATTTTAAAATTCTTTGAAATGAATAACAGTGACACAACTTCTCAAAACCACTGAGATACAGTAAAAGTGGTGCAAAGAGGAAAGCTCGTAGCATTAAATGCCTACATCAAAAAGCCTGAAAAAGCACAAATAGACAACCTAATGTCACACCTCAAGGAACTGGATAAACAAGAACAATCCAAACCCAAACCCAACAGAAGAAAAGAAATAACAATGATCAGAGAAGAACTAAATGAAATTGAAAAAAAAATACAAAAGGTAAATGAAACAAAAAGTCATTTTTTTGAAAAGGTAAACTAAATTGATAGATATTAGTGAGATAAACCAAAAAAAAACAAGAGAGAAGATACAAATAAGCTCAATTAGAAATGAAACTGGAGGAAGGGGCTGGCAAGATAGCTAAATAAGAACAGCACCGCTCTGCAGTTCCCAGTGAGACCAACGCAGAAGGCAGGTGATTTCTGCATTTACAACTGAGGTACCTGGTTCATCTCACTGGGACTGGTTAGACAGCGGGTACAGCCCATGGAGGGCCAGCAGAAGCAGGATGGAGCGTCACCTCACCCAGGAAGCACAACGGGTCAGGGAACTCCCTCCCCTAGCCAAGGGAAGCCATGAAAGACGGTGCTATCCAGCCAAGATACTACACTTTTCCCATGGTCTTTGCAACCTGCAGACCAGGAGATTCCCTCAGGGCCCCACACCACCAGGGCCCTGGGTTTCAAGCACAAAACTGGACAGCCATTTGGGCAGACACCAAGCTAGCTGCAGGAGTTTTGTTTTGTGCCCCAGTGGCACCTGTAACACCAGCGAGACAGAACTGTTCACTCCCCTGGAAAGGGGATTGAAGCCAGGGAGCCGAGTGGTCTTGCTCAGCGGATCCCACCCCCACAGAGCCCAACAAGCTAACATACATTGGCTTGAAATTCTCACTGCCAGCACAACAGTCTGAAGTCAACCTGGGATGCTTGAGCTTGGTGGGAGGGAGGGGCGACTGCCACTACAGAGGCTTGACTAGGTGGTTTTCCACTTATAGTGTAAACATAGCTGCTGGGAAGTTCGAACTGGGTGCAGAACCCACTGCAGTGTAGCAAAGTCGCTGTGGCCAGATTGCCTTTCTAGATTCCTCCTCTCTGGACAGGGCATCTCTGAAAGAAAGGCAGCAGCCCCAGTCAGGGGCTTATAGATAAAACTCCCATTTCCCTGGGACAGCGCACCTAGGGGCAGGGGCAGATGTGGACGCAGCTTCAGCAGACTTAAACGTTCCCACCTGCTGGCTCTGAAGACAGCAGCAGATCTCCCAGTATAGTGCTCGAGTTCTGCTGAGGGACAGACTGCCTCCTCAAGTGGGTTCCTGACCCCTATGCCTCCTGACTGGGAGACACCTCTCAGCAGGGGACAACAGGCACCTCATACAGAAGAGGTTTGGCTGGCATCCGGTGGGTGCCCCTCTGGGATGAAGCTTCCAGAGGAAGGAACAAGCAGCAATCTTTGATGGTCTGCAGCCTCCACTGGTGATACCCAGGCAAACAGGGTTGGAGTGGACCTCCAGCAAACTCTAGCAGACCTGCAGCAGAGGGGCCTGACTGTTAGAAGGAAAACCAACAAAAAGAAAGCAATAGCATCAACATAAAGAAAAAGGACACCCATGCAAAAATGCCATCTGAAGGTCACCCACATCAAAGATCAAAGGTAGATAAATCCACAAAGATGAGGAAAAACCAGTGCAAAAAGGCTGAGAAGTCCAAAAATTAGAAAGCCTCTTCTCCTCCAAAACATCACAACTCTTTGCCAGCAAGGAAACAAAACCAGACAGAGAATGAATTTGAAAATTGACAGAGTAAACTTCAGAAAGTGGGTAATAACAAACTACTTCAAGCTAAAGGAGTATGTTCTAGCCCAAAGCAAGAAAGCTAAGAACGTTGATAAAAGATTACGGGAACTGCTAACTAGAATAACCAGTTCAGAGAAGAACATAAATGACCTGATGGAGCTGAAAAACACAGCACGAGAACTTCATGAAGCACACACAAGTATCAACAGCTGAATCAATCAAGCAGAAAAAGATATCAGAGATTGAAGATCAACTTACTGAAATAATGCATGAAGACAAGATTAGAGTGAAAAAGGATGAAAAGGAATGAATAACGCCTCCAAGAAATATGAGACTATGTGAAAAGACCAAAGTGAAGTTTGGTGTACATGAAAGTGACCAGGAGAATGGAACCAAGTTGGAAAACACTTTTCAGAATATTATCCAGGAGAACTTCCCCAGCCTAGCAAGACAGGCAAAAATTCAAATTCAGGAAATAAAGAGAACACCACAAAGATACTCCTCGAGAAGAGCAACCCCAAGACACAAAATCGTCAGATTCACCAAGGTTGAAATGAAGGAAAAAATGTTAAGGGCAGCCAGAGACAAAGGTTGGGTTACCCACAAAGGGAAGCCCATTGGACTAACAGCAGATCTCTCTGCAGAAACCCTACAAGCCAGAAGAGAATGGGGGCCAATATTCAACATTCTTAAAGAAAAGAATTTTTTTTTTTTTTGATGAAAAACTTTTTAATGCAATGGAATTGGGTATCAGCATTGATTTCATTTTCCAAGACATTTTGCAATAATTTTTACAATAGTTCAGGGAAAAAAAGGAGATACTTTTTGACCAGAGAGAAAAAATTCCTATCAAGGCTGTCACCTGCTAGGACTTAGAAGCAAGCAATGATCCCAATAGAAGTGAAATTATAACGTGATATGTGAGCCTCTAATATTCTTTGAAATTTGAGGTAAAGGGTAGGTAAGCCCTTCCACATGGCATGTGTAAAGTCTATGTAACAATGTAACCCTTTCCTGATACAAAGGGGTTAGTTCTTTTAATGTTTTAAATAATTTATTGTTCTTTATGATATTAATAGTAATAGATGCTCATTGAAGAAAACCTGGAAAGTACAGAAAATAATACAAAAGAAATAAAATCACAACTATCTTACCACCAAATGACAAGATTGGCTAACATTCTGACATTCTGGCTTCTGATATAGCCATTACAACATTCTGATGTAGCATTCTGAAGATCCTTCTGGTCTTTCTTTCTACTGCTAATAGTTTTGTTGAATTTTTAAAAATTCACAGTTTACATGGAGAGATTTAAATTAGATCAAGATATTTTATTCTTCATAGTTTCATTAAGAAATGTACTCTCCATGTCTCATTTTCCACAAATAACATTTCATTTTGTTTGAGAGATTTGTTCTCATATTTATTTTACTAAAATTTCATATGGCATATGAAATACCTCATCTATTGTTTACCATGTTATTTTTAGAAAATTATTCTTTGAGCACCCCGTATATAAGATTAAGATTAGCACCCTGTGTGTAAGATTAAGATTAGCACCCTGTGTGTAAGATTAAGATTAGCACCACTTCTGTGCTTATGCAAACAAACTCATGATGTTATAATGACAGGTTTTATATTTATCGATTTTCCACTTTCCAGAATGCCTTCTTGGAAAGTTGATGATTTCCTGATTGGATTTCATGATTGAATAGTTTATGATTTTTTAAGACTGAGATTGGTTATATTTTAAATAGGTTTTACAAATATAGCAAGACAGTTAGTAAACACTGGATATTACAGTTGTGTAGTTGTACAAAACTAGGAGAAATACATTTATTGATCTCCTGAGAGCAGTAATTACCGCATACAGAGATTGGATTCTATTTATATTCTTCCAGTGCTTCAAATTTCTTTTTTTTTCTTTTATTATTATTATTATTATTATTATACTTTAGGTTTTATGGTACATGTGCGCAATGTGCAGGTAAGTTACATATGTATACATGTGCCATGCTGGTGCGCTGCACCCACCAACTCGTCATCTAGCATTAGGTATATCTCCCAATACTATCCCTCCCCCCTCCCCCCACCCCACAACAGTCCCCAGAGTGTGATGTTCCCCTTCCTGTGTCCATGTGTTCTCATTGTTCAATTCCCACCTATGAGTGAGAATATGCGGTGTTTGGTTTTTTGTTCTTGCGATAGTTTACTGAGAATGATGATTTCCAATTTCATCCATGTCCCTACAAAGGACGTGAACTCATCATTTTTTATGGCTGCATAGTATTCCATGGTGTATATGTGCCACATTTTCTTAATCCAGTCTATCATTGTTGGACATTTGGGTTGGTTCCAAGTCTTTGCTATTGTGAATAATGCCGCAATAAACATACGTGTGCATGTGTCTTTATAGCAGCATGATTTATAGTCCTTTGGGTATATACCCAGTAATGGGATGGCTGGGTCGAATGGAATTTCTAGTTCTAGATCCCTGAGGAATCGCCACACTGACTTCCACAAGGGTTGAACTAGTTTACAGTCCCACCAACAGTGTAAAAGTGTTCCTATTTCTCCACATCCTCTCCAGCACCTGTTGTTTCCTGACTTTTTAATGATTGCCATTCTAACTGGTGTGAGATGGTATCTCATTGTGGTTTTGATTTGCATTTCTCTGATGGCCAGTGATGGTGAGCATTTTTTCATGTGTTTTTTGGCTGCATAAATGTCTTCTTTTGAGAAGTGTCTGTTCATGTCCTTTGCCCACTTTTTGATGGGGTTGTTTGTTTTTTTCTTGTAAATTTGTTGGAGTTCATTGTAGATTCTGGATATTAGCCCTTTGTCAGATGAGTAGGTTGCGAAAATTTTCTCCCATTTTGTAGGTTGCCTGTTCACTCGGATGGTAGTTTCTTTTGCTGTGCAGAAGCTCTTGAGTTTAATTAGATCCCATTTGTCAATTTTGGCTTTTGTTGCCATTGCTTTTGGTGTTTTAGACATGAAGTCCTTGCCCATGCCTATGTCCTGAATGGTAATGCCTAGGTTTTCTTCTAGGGTTTTTATGGTTTTAGGTCTAACATTTAAGTCTTTAATCCATCTTGAATTGATTTTTGTATAAGGTGTAAGGAAGGGATCCAGTTTCAGCTTTCTACATATGGCTAGCCAGTTTTCCCAGCACCATTTATTAAATAGGGAATCCTTTCCCATTTCTTGTTTTTGTCAGGTTTGTCAAAGATCAGATACTTGTAGATATGTGGCATTATTTCTGACGGCTCTGTTCTGTTCCATTGATCTATATCTCTGTTTTGGTACCAGTACCATGCTGTTTTGGTTACTGTAGCCTTGTAGTATAGTTTGAAGTCAGGTAGTGTGATGCCTCCAGCTTTGTTCTTTTGGCTTAGGATTGACTTGGCAATGCGGGCTCTTTTTTGGTTCCATATGAACTTTAAAGTAGTTTTTTCCAATTCTGTGAAGAAAGTCATTGGTAGCTTGATGGGGATGGCATTGAATCTGTAAATTACCTTGGGAAGGATGGCCATTTTCATGATATTGATTCTTCCTACCCACGAGCATGGAATGTTCTTCCATTTGTTTGTATCCTCTTTTATTTCCTTGAGCAGTGGTTTGTAGTTCTCCTTGAAGAGGTCTTTCACATCCCTTGTAAGTTGGATTCCTAGGTATTTTATTCTCTTTGAAGCAATTGTGAATGTGAGTTCACTCATGATTTGGCTCTCTGTTTGTCTGTTATTGATGTATAAGAATGCTTGTGATTTTTGCACATTGATTTTGTATCCTGAGACTTTGCTGAAGTTGCTTATCAGCTTAAGGAGATTTTGGGCTGAGACAATGGGGTTTTCTAGATATACTATCATGTCATCTGCAAACAGGGACAATTTGACGTCCTCTTTTCCTAATTGAATACCCTTGATTTCCTTCTCCTGCCTAATTGCCCTGGCCAGAACTTCCAACACTATGTTGAATGGAAGTGGTGAGAGAGGGCATCCCTGTCTTGTGCCAGTTTTCAAAGGGAATGCTTCCAGTTTTTGCCCATTCAGTATGATATTGGCTGTGGGCTTGTCATAAATAGCTCTTATTATTTTGAGATACGTCCAATCAATTCCTAATTTATTGAGAGTTTTTAGCATGAAGGGTTGTTGAATTTTGTCAAAGGCCTTTTCTGCATCTATTGAAATAATCATGTGGTTTTTGTCTTTCGTTCTGTTTATATGCTGGATTACATTTATTGATTTGCATATATTGAACCAGCCTTGCATCCCAGGGATGAAGCCCACTTGATCATGGTGGATAAGCTTTTTGATGTGCTGCTGTATTCGGTTTGCCAGTATTTTATTGAGGATTTTTGCATCAATGTTCATCAAGGATATTGGTCTAAGATTCTCTTTTTTTGTTGTGTCTCTGCCAGGCTTTGGTATCAGGATGATGCTGGCCTCATAAAATGAGTTAGGAGGATTCCCTCTTTTTCTATTGATTGGAATAGTTTCAGAAGGAATGGTACCAGCTCCTCCTTGTACCTCTGGTAGAATTCGGCTGTGAATCCATCTGGACCTGGACTTTTTTTGGTTGGTAAGCTATTGATTATTGCCACAATTTCAGCTCCTGTTATTGGTCTATTCAGAGATTCAACTTCTTCCTGGTTTAGTCTTGGGAGGGTGTATGTGTTGAGGAATTTATGCATTTCTTCTAGATTTTCTAGTTTATTTGCATAGAGGTGTTTGTAATATTCTCTGATGGTAGTTTGTATTTCTGTGGGATTGGTGGTGATATCCGCTTTATCATTTTTTATTGCATCTATTTGATTCTTCTCTCTTTTTTTCTTTATTAATCTTGCTAGCGGTCTATCAATTTTGTTGATCCTTTCAAAAAACCAGCTCCTGGATTCATTTATTTTTTGAAGGGTTTTTTGTGTCTCTATTTCCTTCAGTTCTGCTCTGATTTTAGTTATTTCTTGCCTTCTGCTAGCTTTTGAATGTGTTTGCTCTTGCTTTTCTAGTTCTTTTAATTGTGATGTTAGGGTGTCAATTTTGGATCTTTCCTGCTTTCTCTTGTGGGCATTTAGTGCTATAAATTTCCCTCTACACACTGCTTTGAATGCATCCCAGAGATTCTGGTATGTTGTGTCTTGGTTCTCGTTGGTTTCAAAGAACATCTTTATTTCTGCCTTCATTTCGTTATGTACCCAGTAGTCATTCAGGAGCAGGTTGTTCAGTTTCCACGTAGTTGAGCGGTTTTGAGTGAGATTCTTAATCCTGAGTTCTAGCTTGATTGCACTGTGATCTGAGAGACAGTTTGTTACAATTTCTGTTCTTTTACATTTATTGAGGAGAGCTTTACTTCCAAGTATATTGTCAATTTTGGAATAGGTGTGGTGTGGTGCTGAAAAAAATGTATATTCTGTTGATTTGGGGTGGAGAGTTCTGTAGATGTCTATTAGGTCCGCTTGGTGCAGAGCTGAGTTCAATTCCTGGGTATCCTTGTTGACTTTCTGTCTCGTTGATCTGTCTAATGTTGATAGTGGGGTGTTAAAGTCTCCCATTATTAATGTGTGGGAGTCTAAGTCTCTTTGTAGGTCACTCAGGACTTGCTTTGTGAATCTGGGTGCTCCTGTATTGGGTGCATATATATTTAGGATAGTTAGCTCTTCTTGTTGAATTAATCCCTTTACCATTATGTAATGGCCTTCTTTGTCTCTTTTGATCTTTGTTGGTTTAAAGTCTGTTTTATCAGAGACTAGGATTGCAACCCCTGCCTTTTTTTGTTTTCCATTTGCTTGGTAGATCTTCCTCCATCCTTTTATTTTGAGCCTATGTGTGTCTCTGCACGTGAGATGGGTTTCCTGAATACAGCACACTGATGGGTCTTGAGTCTTTATCCAGTTTGCCAGTCTGTGTCTTTTAATTGGAGCATTTAGTCCATTTACATTTAAAGTTAATATTGTTATGTGTGAATTTGATCCTGTCATTATGATATTAGCTGGATATTTTGCTCGTTAGTTGATGCAGTCTCTTCCTAGTCTCGATGTTCTTTACATTTCGGTATGATTTTGCAGTGGCTGGTACCGGTTGTGCCTTTCCATGTTTAGTGCTTCCTTCAGGAGCTCTTTTAGGGCAGGCCTGGTGGTGACAAAATCTCTCAGCATTTGCTTGTCTGTAAAGTATTTTATTTCTCCTTCACTTATGAAGCTTAGTTTGGCAGGATATGAAATTCTGGGTTGAAAATTCTTTTCTTTAAGAATGTTGAATATTGGCCCCCACTCCCTTCTGGCTTGTAGGGTTTCTGCTGAGAGATCCGCTGTTAGTCTGATAGGCTTCCCTTTGATGGTAACCCGACCTTTCTCTCTGGCTGCCCTTAACATTTTTTCCTTCATTTCAACTTTGGTGAATCTGACAATTATGTGTCTTGGAGTTGCTCTTCTCGAGGAGTATCTTTGTGGCGTTCTCTGTATTTCCTGAATCTGAATGTTGGCCTGCCTTGCTAGATTGGGGAAGTTCTCCTGGATAATATCCTGCAGAGTGTTTTCCAACTTGTTTCCATTCTCCCCGTCACTTTCAGGTACACCAATCAGACGTAGATTTGGTCTTTTCACATAGTCCCACATTTCTTGGAGGCTTTGCTCATTTCTTTTTATTCTTTTTTCTCTAAACTTCCCTTCTCGCTTCATTTGATTCATTTCATCTTCCAGGGCTGATACCCTTTCTTCCATTTGATCGCATCGGCTCCTGAGGCTTCTGCATTCTTCACGTAGTTCTCGAGCCTTGGTTTTCAGCTCCATCAGCTCCTTTAAGCACTTCTCTGTATTGGTTATTCTAGTTATACATTCTTCTAAATTTTTTTCAAAGTTTTCAACTTCTTTGCCTTTGGTTTGAATATCCTCCCGTAGCTCGGAGTAATTTGATCGTCTGAAGCCTTCTTCTCTCAGCTCGTCAAAGTCATTCTCCGTCCAGCTTTGTTCCGTTGCTGGTGAGGAACTGCGTTCCTTTGGAGGAGGAGAGGTACTCTGGTTTTTAGAGTTTCCAGTTTTTCTGCTCTGTTTTTTCCCCATCTTTGTGGTTTTATCTACTTTTGGTCTTTGATGATGGTGATGTACAGATGGGTTTTTGGTGTGGATGTCCTTTCTGTTAGTTTTCCTTCTAACAGACAGAACCCTCAGCTGCAGGTCTGTTGGAGTACCTGGCCGGCCGTGTGAGGTGTCAGTCTGCCCCTGCTGGGGGGTGCCTCCCAGTTAGGCTGCTCGGGGGTCAGGGGTCAGGGACCCACTTGAGGAGGCAGTCAGCCCGTTCTCAGATCTCCAGCTGCGTGCTGGGAGAACCACTGCTCTCCTCACAGCTGTCAGACAGGTACATTTAAGTCTGCAGAGGTTACTGCTGTCTTTTTGTTTGTCTGTGTCCTGCCCCCAGAGGTGGAGCCTACAGAGGCAGGCAGGTCTCCTTGAGCTGTGGTGGGCTCCACCCAGTTCAAGCTTCCAGGCTGCTTTGTTTACCTAAGTGAGCCTGGGCAATGGTGGGCGCCCCTCCCCCAGCCTCGCTGCCGACTTGCTGTTTGATCTCAGACTGCTGTGCTAGCAATCAGCGAGACTCCGTGGGCGTAGGACCCTCTGAGCCAGGTGCGGGCTATACTCTCCTGGGGCACCGTTTCCTAAGCCTGTCGGAAAAGCACAGTATTCGGGTGGGAGTGGCCCGATTTTCCAGGTGCCGTCTGTCACCCCTGGAAGGGGAACTCCCTGACCCCTTGCGCTTCCCGAGTGAGGCAATGCCTCGCCCCTGCTTCGGCTGGCGCACCGTGCGCTCACCCACTGACCTGCGCCCACTGTCTGGCACTCCCTAGTGAGATGAACACGGTACCTCAGATGGAAATGCAGAAATCACCCGTCTTCTGCGTCGCTCGCGCTGGGAGCTGTAGACCGGAGCTGTTCCTATTCGGCCATCTTGGCTCCTCCCCAGAAAAGAATTTTTAATCCAGAATTTCATATCCAGCGAAACTAATCTTCATAAGCAAAGGAGAAACAAAATCCTTTACAGAGAAGCAAATGCTGAGAGATTTTGGCACCATCAGCCCTGCCTTACAAGAGTTCCTGAAGGAAGCACTAAATATGGAAAGGAACAACCAGTACCAGCCACTGCAAAAACATGCCAAATTGTAAAGATTATCGATACTATGGAGAAACTGCATCAACTAACGGGCAAAATAACCAGCTAGCATCATAATGACAGGATCAAATTAACACATAACAATATTAACCTTAAATGTAAACTGGCCAAATGCCCCAATTAAAAGACACAGACTGGTAAATAGGATAAAGAGTCAAGACCCCTCGGTGTGCTGTATTCAGGAGACACATCTCATGTGCAAAGACACACATAGTCTCAAAACAAAGGGATGGAGGAATATTTACCAATCAAATGGAAAGCAAAAAAAAAAAAAAAAAAAAGAAGGGGTTACAATAGTAGTCTCTGAAAAAACAGACTTTAAACCAACAAAGATCAAAAAAGACAAAGAAGGGCATTACATAACGGTAAAGGGGGATTATTGAAATGAGAAGAGCTAATTATTCTAAATATATATGTACCCAATACATGAGCACCCAGATTCATAAAGCAAGTTCTTACAGACCCACAAAGAGATGTAGACTCCCACAGAATCATAGTGGGATACTTTAACACCCCACTGTCAATATTAGACAGATTAATGAGACAGAAAATTAAGAAGGATATTCAGTACTTGAATTCAGCTCTGGACCAAGCAGACTGAATAAACATCTACAGAACTCTCCACCCCAAATCAGCAGGATATACATTCTTCTCAGAAACATATCTCACTTATTCTAAAATTGACCACATAATTGGAAGTAAAACATGCCTCAGCAAATGCAAAAGAATGGAAATCATAACAGTCTCTCAGACCACAGTGCAATCAAATTAGAACTCAGGATTAAGAAACTCACTCAAAACTGCACAACTATGCGGAAACTGAACAACCAGCTCCTGAATGAATACTGGGTAAATAACAAAATTAAGGCAAAAATAAATAAGTTCTTTGAAACCAATGAGAACAAAGATACAATGTACCAGAATCTGTGGGACACAGCTAAAGCAGTGTTTAGAGGGAAATTTATAACACTAAATGCCCACAGGAGAAAGTGAGAAAGATCTAAAATCAACACCCTAACATCACAATTAAAAGAACTAGAGAAGCTAGAGTAAACAAATTCAAAAGCTAGCAGAAGGCAAGAAATAACTAAGATGAGAGCAGAACTGAAGGAGACAGAGATACAAAAAACCCTTCAAAAAATCAATGAATCCAGGAACTGGTTTTTTGAAAAGATTAACAAAATAGATAGACTGCTAGCCAGACTAAAAAAGAAGAAAAGAGAGAAGAATCAAATAGACACAATAAAAAAAAGATAAAGGCGAGATCACCCCTGATCCCACAGAAATACAAACTACCATCAGAGAATATTATAAACACCTCTATGCAAATAAACTAGAAAATCTAGAAGAAATGGATAAATTCCTGGATGCATATACCCTCCCTATCGGGGGAATCAGCTCCCAATATTTCAACATAGGTTCTTTCTATTTTCCCTAAGTTTTGGCCAGTCTGAGAAATAAAGAGAAAGAGAGAAATTTTACAGCTAGGCCTCCAGGAGTGTCATCACATATCAGTAGGACTGTGATGGCGATCTCAAACAGCAAAACCAGCAAGTTTTTATTAGGGATTTTAAAAGGGGAGGGGGTGTACGAACAGGGAGTAGGTCACAAGGATCACATGCTTCAAAGGGCAATAAAGATCACAAGGCAAGGCAAAATTAGAATTACTGATGAGGGCCTATTTCTGGTTGTGCACGCATTGTCTTGATAAACATCTTAACAGGAAACAAGGTTCGAGAGCAGACAATCGGTCTGACTAGAATTTACCAGGCTGGAATTTCCCAATCCTATTAAGCCTGAGGGTACTGCAGGAGACCAGGGCATATTTCAGTCCTTATCTCAACCTCATAAGACAGACACTCTCAGAGCGGCCATCTATAGATCTACCCCCAGGAACGCATTCCTTCCCCAGGGTCTCAATTATTAATATTTCTTGCTAGGAAAAGAATTCAGCAATATTTCTCCTACTCGCATATCTGTCTATAGGCTTTCTGCAAGAAGAAAAATATGGCTCTATTCTGCCTGACCCTACAGGCAGTCAGACCTTATGGTTATCTTTCCTTGTTCCCTGAAAATCGCTGTTATTCTGTTCTTTTTCAGGGTGCACTGATTTCATATTGTTCAAACACATGTTTTACAAACAATTTGTACAGTTAACACAAACATCACAGGGTCCTGAGGTGACATACAACCTCAGCTTACGAAGACGATGGGATTAAGAGATTAAAGTAAAGACAGGCATAAAAAATTATAAGAGTATTAATTTTGGGAACTGATAAATGTCCATGAAATCTTCACAATTTATGTTCTTCTGCCACAGCTTCAGCCAGTCCCTCTGTTCGGGGTCCCTGACTTCCCGCAACACCTCCCAAGACTAAAACAGGAAGAAGTCGAATCCCTGAATAGACCAATAACAAGTTCTGAAATTAAGGCAGTAATTCACAGTCTACCAACCAAAAAAAGCCTAGGACCAGACTGATTCACAGCCGAATTCTACCAGAGGTATGAAGAGGAGCTGGTACCATTCCTTCTAAAATTATTACAAACAATAGAAAAAGAGGGAATCCACCCTAACTCATTTTATGAGGCCAGCAACATCCTGATACCAAAACCTGGCAGAGACACAACAGAACAAGAAAATTTCAGGACAATTTCACTGATGAACATCGATGTGAGAAATAATGACGCATATCTACAACTATCTGATCTTTGACAAACCTGAGAAAAACAAGCAATGGGGAAAGGATTCCCTATTTAATAAATGGTGCTGGGAAAACTGGCTAGCCATATGTAGAAAGCTGAAACTGGATCCCTTCCTTACACCTTATACAAAAATTAATTCAAGATGGATTAAAGACTTAAACATTAGACTGAAAACCATAAAAACCCTAGAAGAAAACCTAGGCATTACCATTCAGGACATAGGCATGGGCAAGGACTTCACGCCAAAAGCAATGGTAACAAGAGCCAAAATTGACAAATGGGATCTAATTAAACTCAAGAGCTTCTGCACAGCAAAAGAAACTACCATCAGAGTGAACAGACAACCTACAAAATGGGAGAAAATTTTCACAACCTACTCATCTGACAAAGGGCTAATATCCAGAATCTACAATGAACTCAAACAAATTTACAAGAAAAAAACAAACAACCCCATCAAAAAGTGGGTGAAGGACATGAACAGACACTTCTCAAAAGAAGACATTTATGCAGCCAAAAAACACATGAAAAAATGCTCATCATCACTGGCCATCAGAGAAATGCAAATCAAAACCACAATGAGATACCATCTCACACCAGTTAGAATGGCAATCATTAAAAAGTCAGGAAACAACAGGTGCTGGAGAGGATGTGGAGAAATAGGAACACTTGTACACTCTTGGTGGGACTGTAAACTAGTTCAACCTTTGTGGAAGTCAGTGTGGTGATTCCTCAGGGATCTAGAACTAGAAATACCATTTGACCCAGCCATCCCATTACTGGGTATATACCCAAAGGACTATATAAATCATGCTGCTATAAAGACACATGCACACGTATGTTTATTGTGGCACTATTCACAATAGCAAAGACTTGGAACCAACCCAAATGTCCAACAATGATAGACTGGATTAAGAAAATGTGGCACATATACACCATGGAATACTATGCAGCTATAAAAAATGATGAGTTCATGTCCTTTGTAGGGACATGGATGAAATTGGAAATCATCATTCTCAGTAAACTATCACAAGGACAAAAAACCAAACACCGCATATTCTCACTCATAGGTGGGAATTGAACAATGAGAACACATGGACACAGGAAGGGGAACATCACACTCTGGGGACTCTTGTGGGGTGGGGGGAGTGGGGAGGGATAGCTTTAGGAGATATACCTAATGCTAAATGACGAGTTAATGGGTGCAGCACACCAGCATGGCACATGTATACATATGTAACTAACCTGCACATTGTGCACATGTACCCTAAAACTTAAAGTATAATAATAATAATAAAAAAAAGAAAATTCTCAATAAAATACTGACTAATCGAATCCAGCAGCACATCAAAAAGCTTATCCACCATGATGAAGATGGTTTCATCCCTGGTATGCAAGGCTGGTTTGACATATGCAAATCAATAAATGTAATCAATGACATGAACAGAACCAGTGACAAAAAACACATGATTATCTCAATAGATGCAGAATAGGCCTTCAATAAGATTCAACACCCCTTCATGCTAAAAACACTCAATAAACTAGGTATTGATGGAACATATTTCAAAATTATAAAAGCTATTGATGACAAACCCACAGCCGGTATCACACTGAACGGGCAAAAGCCTGAATCATTCCCTTTGAAAACCGGCACAAGACAAGAATGCCCTCTCTCACCACTCCTATTCAACATAGTATTGGAAGTTCTGGCCAGGGCAATCAGGTAGGAGAAAGAAATAAATGGTATTCAAATAGGAAGAGAGGAAGTCAAATTCTCTCTGTTTGCAGATGATATGATTGTGCATTTAGAAAACACCATTGTCTCAGCCCAAAATCTCCTTAAGCTGATAAGCAACTTCAGCAAAGTCTCAGGATACAAAATCAATGTGCAAAAATCACAAGCATTCCTATACACCAATAATAGACAAATGGAGAGCCAAATCATGAGTGAACTCCCATTCACAATTGCCACAAAGAGAATAAAATACGTAGGAATACAACTTACAAGAGATGTGAAGGATCTCTTCAAGGAGAACTACAAACCACTGCTCAAGGAAATAAGAGAGGACACAAACAAATGGAAAAACATTCCATGTTCATGGATAGGAAGAATCAACATTGTGGAAATGGCCATACTGCCCAAAGTAATTATTGATTCAATGCTATTCCCTTCAAGCTACCATCGACTTTCTTCACAGAATTAGAAAAACTGCTTTAAGTTTTATGTGAAACCAAAAAGAGCCTATATAGCCAGGACAAGCCTAAGCAAAAAGAAGAAAGCTGGAGACAGCACGCTACCTGACTTCAAACTAAACTACAAGGCTACAGCAACCAAAACAGCACAGTACTGGTACCAAAACACATATATAGACCAGTGGAACAGAATAGAGGCCTCAGAGATAACACCACACATCTACAACCATCTGATCTTTGACAAACCTGGCAAAAACAAGCAATGGGGACAGGATTCCCTATTTAATAAATGGTGTTGGGAAAACTGGCTAGCCATATGCAGAAAACTGAAACTGGACCCCTTCCTTATACCTTATACAAAAATTGACTCAAGATGGATTAAAGACTGAAACATAAGACCTAAAACCATAAAAACACTAGAAGAAAACCTAGGCAATACCATTCAGGATATAGGCATGGGCAAAGACTTCATGACTAAAACAACAAAAGCAATGGCAACAAAAGCCAAAATAGACAAATGGGATCTAATTAAACTAAAGAGCTTCTGCACAGCAGAAGAAACTATCATCAGAGTTAACAGGCAACCTACAGAATGGGAGAAAATTTTTGCAATCTACCCATCTGACAAAGGACTAATATTCAGAATCTACAAGGAACTTTAACAAACTTACAAGAAAAAAACAAACAACCCCACCAAAAATTGGGCAAAGGATATGAACAGACACCTCTCAAAAGAAGACATTTATATGGACAACAAACATTAAAAAAGCTCATCATCACTGGTCATTAGAGACATCCAAATCAAAACCGCAAGGAGATACCATCTCACAGCAGCTACAATGGCGATCATTAAAAAGTCAGGAAACAACAAATGCTGGAGAGGACATGGAGAAATAGGAACACTTTTACACTGTTGATGGTAATGAAATTAGTTCAGCCATTGAGGAAGACAGTGTGGCAATTCCTCAAGGATCTAGAACCAGAAATATCATTTGACCCAGCAATCCCATTACTGGGTATATATCCAAAGGATTATAAATCATTCTACTATAAAGACACATGCACACCTATGTTTATTGCAGCACTATTCACGATAGCAAAGACTTGGAACCAACCCAAATGCCCATCAATTATAGACCGGATAAAGAAAATGTGGCACATACACACAATGGAATACTATGCAGCCATAAAAAAGGATGAGTTCATGTCCTTTGCAGGGACATGGATGAAGCTGGAAACCATCATCCTCAGAAAACTAACACAGGGACAAGAAATCATACACCACATTTTCTCACTCATAAGTAGGAGTTGAACAATGAAAATACAAGGGCACAGGGAGGGGAATATCACACACCGGGGCCTGTCAGTGGTGGGGGACAAGGGGAGGGATAGCATTAGAAGAAATACCTAATGTAAATAACATGTTGATGGGTACAGCAAACCACCATGACACAATTATGCCTATGTAACAAACCTGCACATTCTGCACTCTGTATCCCAGAAATTAAAGTATAATAAAAAATAAAGAAATGAAACTGGAGATATTAAAACTATATCTCAGAAATACAAAAGATCATTCAAGTCTTCTATGAAGGCCTTATGCACAAAACTAGAAAATCTAGAGGAGATGGATGAATTCCTGGAATTACACAAGCCTCCTAGATTAAATCAGCAAGAAATAGAAACCCTGAATGAACCAATAACAAGGAGTGACACCACATCAATAATAAAAAAAATTGCCAACAGAAAAACACCCAAGACCAGATGTATTCACAGCTGAATTCCATCAAACATTCAAAGAAGAATTGGTACCAATCCTTAATGATACCTTTCCAAAAGATACAAAAGAAGGGAGTCCACCCTAAATCTTTCTATGAAGCCCGTATCACCCTAATACCAAAACCAGGAAAGGACTTAACAATGAAAGAAAACTATACAACAATATCTCTGATGAACATAGATGCAAAAATCCTTAACAAAATACTAGCTAACCAAATCCAACAGCATATCAAAAAGATAATACATCATGATCAAGTGGTTTCCATACCAGGGATACAGGGATGGTTTAACATATGCAAGTCAATAAATGTGATACATCACATAAACAGAATTAAAAACAAAAGTCATTTGATCATCTCAATAGATGCAAAAAAGCATTTGATAAAATCCAGCATGCTTTTATGGTAAAATCCCTCAACAAAACAGGCATAGAAGGGACATGCCTCAAAGTAATTAAAGCCACATATGACAAACCCACAGCCAGCATCATACTGAATGGGGAAGAGTTGAAAGCACTACCCCTGAAAACTGGAACAAGACAAGGATGCCCACTTTCACCATTTTTATTCAAATAGTATTGGAAGTCCTAGCCAAAGCAATCAGACAAGAGAAAGAAATAAAGGGCATCCAAATTCGAAAAGAGGACATCAAACTGTTGTTGTTCACCAATGATATGATTGTATACCTAGAAAACCTTAAAGACTCATCCAAAAAGCTCCTAGATCTGATAAACAAATTCAGTACCAATGAAACAGAATAGAGAACCCAGAAATAAAGCCGAATACTTCTATCTAACTGATCTTTCACAAAGCATACAAAAACATAAATTGAGGAATGGACACCCTATTCAATAATTGGTGCTGGCAAGCCACATGTAGAAGAATGAAACTGGATTCTAATCTCTCACTATGTACAAAAATCACCTCAAAATGAATCAAAAACTTAAATATAAAACCTGAAACCATAAAAATTATAGAAGATAGCATCGGAAATACTCTTCTAGACTTTGGCTTAGGCAAAGAATTCATGACTAAGGCCCCAAAAGCAAATGCAACAAAAACAAAAATAAATAAATGGGACCTAATTAAACTAAAAAGCTTCTGCACAGCAAAAGAAATAATCAGCAGAGTAAACAGACAACTCACAGAGTAGGAGAAAATATTTGCACATTATGCATCCAACAAAGGACTAATATCTAGAATCTATAAGGAACTCAAACAAATTAGCAAGAAAAAAGCAAATAATCCCACCAAAAAGTGGGCAAAGGACATGAATAGACAATTGTTTTAAAAGATATACAAATGGCCAAAAAATATATGAAACAATGCTCAATATCACTAACTATCAGAAAAATACAAATTAAAACCACAGTGGGATACCACCTTATCCCTGCAAGAATGGTCATAATTAAAGTCAAAAAATAATAGATGTTGGTGTGGATGTGGTGAAAAGGGAACACCTTTACACTTCTGGTGGAAATGTAAAATAGTGCAACCACTATGAAAAACAGTAGGGAGATACTTTAAAGAACTAAAAGCAGAACTGCCATTTGATCCAGCAATCCCACTACTGGGTATTTACCCAAAGGAAAAGAAGTCATTATATGAAAAAGGCGTACGCACGTGCATGTTTATAGTAGCACAATTTACAATTGCAAAAATATGGAACCAACCTAAGTGCCCATCAACCAACAAGTGGATAAAGAAAAAGTGATATATACACACCATGGAATACTACTCAGCCATAAAAGGAGAGAGGCAGAGGTTGCAGTGAGCTGAGATTGTGCCACCGCACTCCAGCCTCGGCAACAGAATGAGACCCTATCTCAAAAAATAAAAAGAAAGAAAGAAAAGAATTAGCCACATTTCAAGTTCAATAGCCACATGTGAATAGTTTAGAAAGGAATGCTTTAGTTTCTCATCAGCAATTTTCTCTTCTTGCTCAGAAGCAAAGTAACTTCCATTAATTTCCTCAATAAAGGTGTTCTCATTCAATTATTTTTCTTGTTATCATCATGGGTATAATTCCCATCTTCCTGCCTCACCAGATTGCTGTGAGGATTAACATAAGAAAACCCTTTGGAAAATGTGACTTATTGTATGGTTCCTTCAAAGGCATCCAAATTTATTGCCAAAGTGTTGTGCTCAGTATCCTATAGTCATGTTTGCTCATACACTTGGTGTAACTGGAACCTACAACGAAATCACACAAATGAAGGAATGGGGTCCCTCTGCAGACTAGAGTTGTGAGCTTGAGCAGTACAACTGGTCATGGATAAAGAAATATGAGGGAGACAGGATCAATATTTAGAGGACCATTGAAAAGAAATATCCTCATTTCTGCATGAAAAATACTTATTCACTCATTCAACAAATTTACCACATCATAGACACAATATTAGGTGTGGGGAATGCAATGCTCAATGGTAAGAAAAAATAGATAATATCCACCTCAGGGTTTAGAGTTTAGAGAGAAGGTAGAGATGAATAAAAAGGAAAACCACAACTGTGAACAATTCTACCAAGGAGCAGAAGATGGTTCTCTGAAGGAGAGAGTTTGACCTTGTCAGGGAGGTTGGAGAGGGTATCCTTTAAGAAATATTAATTGAACTGAGTGATATGGTTTAGCTGTGTCCTCATCCAAATCTCATCTTGAATTGTAGTTCCCATAATTCCCACATGTCATGGGAGGGACCCAGTGTGAGGTAATTGAATCATGGGGGCAGGTCTTTTCCATGCTGTTCTCATGATAGTAAATAAGTCTCACAAGATCTGATGGTTCCCCCTGTGTACACAGTCTTGCCTGTTGCCATGTAAGACTTGACTTTGCTCCTCATTCACCTTCAGCCATGGTTGTGAGGCCTCCCCAGCCACATGGAACTGTGAGTCTATTACTTCTTTCCTTTATAAATTACCCAGTCTCAGGTATGTCTCTTTATTAGCAGCATGAGAACAGACTAATACACTGAGATATGAAGCATAAGTAATAATTAACTCAGTGAAGAGGAGAGAAGAACACATTGCAGGCATGAGAAACTCATGCACAAAGACCCTTCTGTGGGAGGAATTATGACAGTAATATGGACAAAAACCAGGATGACTGGAGTACAGAGAATGAGCAGAGAGGATCAGGCACATATGAAACCAGAGAGGGAGGAGGATCTCAATTATGTAGGCCATGTAAGAGAGTTCTATCTTTTTTTTTTTAAGTAAATAATAATCCACTGTGCTTTGGAAAGATCATTCTGTTGAAGTGTAAAGAACAGATTGGTAAAGAGACAAGAGTAGATACTGGTGAAACTATGAGGGGGCTGTTACAGGAGTCTTGACAAAAGAAGATGGCATGGAGTAGATATGAAGTCATCCTTAATTCCTCTTTTTCTTTCATATCCCTCAACTAATCCATTAAAAAATCTTGTTGACTGAATACAAATGACCCTTTTCATACCCATCATGTTAAACGGAAACCCAAGCCACCATAATTTCTCCTCTGGACTATATCAACTGTCTTATCCTGTCTCTCTGCTTCCAATATTGATCCTATAGTTTATTCTACACATGGAAGCCAAAGGGATCCTTCTATAAAGTAAGTCAAACCACATTATTCACCAGCTCAACATCCCGCAATGGCTTCCCATCTCACTCAGAATGAAAGCCCAAATCTTTCAAGGTGTTCTATGATCTGGCCCCTACCAAATCTGATCCCATCTCCTCTCACCTTCTCCTTTGCCACAATGGTCAGCCTTAAACAAACCAAGCATGATCTAACCTCAGGCCTTGGAACTTGCCATACCCTCTGCCTGAAATACTTTTCTTAAACACCACATAGCCCCCACTTGAAACTCATAATTTATATCTACATTTAGCCCCTCCTCATGTGGCTCCCTCATCTAAAACTGCTACTCCTATTTTATACACAAGAAAGTGAGGGAGCAAGTCACAGTGATACTTGGGAGAAAGGCATTCCAGGCTCTGGGAAAGGCAAATACAAAACAGTAAGGTAGGGATACAAGGAACAGCAAGGAAGCCAGACAGACTGGAGTAAAATGGGGCAGTAGGAGGGAGGCTGTGCTGCAGGTAACAAGGACCAGCTCACATCGTGCTTGTGTGCACATTATGGCAAGATCAGTGCTCTTGCCCTGAGATGAGAAGTCATTGAAGGGTTTCCAGCAGAGGAATGGTGTGACCTGACTTATATTTTAACAGTTTTTTTTCTGAATACTATGTTAAATATTGACTTAAATGAGGCAAGAGCAGAAGCAAGGAGTTTAGTTTTTAAGTTATCATAATAAGCCAGGTAAGAAGTAATGGTGGCTTAGACGAGGCAAGGAGCAGCAAAGTGGGGAGAAATATTCAGATTCTGAATACGTATTAAAGGTAGATGTATCTGAATTTGATGATAGATAAAATGAGTCATGTAAAAGAAAGAGATTTGGGGGGCCTGAACAATTGGTAAGTAGGGCAGTCATTAATTGGGATGAGGAAGGCTATGGGTTTGGGAAGTTGTCAGCAGCTCAGTTTTGGAAGTTGGCTTCAAATGACCATTTGACATCTGTCTTAGTCTATTTGGGCTTCTTTAACAAAGTGCCATTTACTGGGTGGCTTATTAAAATAAACATTTATTTCTCACAGTTCTGGAAGCTGGATGTTTGAGATCAAGGTGCCAGAATGATTGGGTTCTGGTGAGGGCACTCTTCCAAGTTGCAAACTGCCTTCTTCTCACTGTATCCTGACACGGCAGTAAAAGGGTAAGAGAACTCTCAGGGGTCCCTTCAAAAGGGCACCCAAATCTCATTCATGAGAGTTCCACCCTCATGCTCTAATCACCTCCCCAAAGCCTGTCCTCCAAACACCATCACACTGAGTATTAGGATTTCATCATATACGTTCTCGAGGGACAGAAATATTCAGTTCATTGCAACATCCAAGTGAAGATGTCAGTGAGGCAGTTGGATGCACAAGTTTGTATTTGGAGGATGGTCTGGGCAGGAGGTATACATTTGAAAATCATCAGGGTATCAATGGTATTTTAAGCCACGAGCTTGGATGAGATCACCATGGAATGGCCACTGCTTGCAACTAAAAATCTGGTGTAGAGCGCAGAAGAAAAGGAGAAGATTCACAGATGTAATACACTGATAAAATGATCATTCTGGGCTACGCCTTACTCAGAGGGAAGAGACCTCCAATGGGCAGGTGACGAAAATAGAGTAATGTGGGTACATGATTGTGCCAGGGGTCTGAACTACTGCTCACAAATACCAAAGCCATAGTTAACCTCTCAGAGAATGTGTGGCCAAATTAACTCCCTGGGCCCAGCCCCAGCTGTCTGTTATAAATGACTCAAGCCTCCTCCAGAACCAAAGCCCTTATATGAGTTACAACGCTGAGGTCATCCCTGAGCTGATTTACTGCCCTGAACATAATTTTATATGTATGTTTTCTCCAACCACATCACTTTCGCTCTTATACTCAGCTTCAGTGATTCATAAAAGCTCCTGGATCATAATAGTTATAATGATCACCATGATGATCCCAATTCTCTGAGCATGGCCAAAGGGCAAGCTATCATAAACCCAAAAGAAAGAGGAAAACTCTCCACAGGCAGCTCCAGGGTAGAAGAGAAGGCAGACTTGATCCCTCGTGGCCATCCACTCCTCACCCCAACTTTACTGTCAGCATGGTTCTCCACAAGAGTGTGACCTGGGACTTGAACATGGAAGTCATAGGACCCAATTTATGTGGTGTAGGAGATGATAAAATGTGTGGGATGTAATGGATGGAGAAGAGTTTCTACTATGTCAAGTGCATATTTGCTAGCATTACTATTCTTACCACTAAGACCACTGCTCCCGTCAGCTCCACCAACATCATCATCATCACCGTCACCAGAGAGAGGGATTTTACAGTAGCACATGCAGAAGTCTAATCCACAACCTCCCATCATTTCCTCCTCTCCTGCCCACTCCAAAGCCTAGACTATAGGAGCAGCCAAAACATGCCTTGGGCAAGCAAAATCAAGGTGGCAGTCCTAGCTTTCATATTTTGCCTATTTCTAACCTTCCTGCTTAATTGCTTGGCAGTCTGTAGTTACTTCTTATTAACCTGCAGTCCATATGAGCTAATAGCATGATTTTCCTTTTCAGTTGTGTTGGTCAAAAATCACAGGTGTAACAAAGTCCTCAATTTACTTAACTGTAGCTAATAGGCTATCTTGCACAGGAAGGCCTTCCAAAATAATAATAAAATATGGTAAAAAGCACGTAATTGTGAATTTTAAAGCTCCACATTGTGCATATATTCATAGTCTCATTTAAATATAATGACTACATTTTATTGAAAATTCTATAACATAGAGTTTATATTTCTAATACAGTTTTTCCTGAGTTGAAATAATTACATTATCCCTACTAAAGTACAGGATCTGTTTCCTGAAATCCTCCACCTGAGGCAATAGAGGTGCCTGGGGGTTTAGTATGTGCTTTCTCAACCATTTATTCTATCTCTTTGATCAGACAAAAGAATAAACTTCATAGTTGAAACAATGACGTTGTTGTCTAAATTTTAAGGCCAAAAAAGTCAACAGTTTCTCATGAGAAAATAAGTATAGGAAGGCACCCTGTTAATTACTTTAAAGGTTATGCCATAATAATTTATAAGTAAGTTGATAACTTCCAAAGAGCAAATTGGACATTGCAAGTACTGATTCTGTTTCTTTTTTCAGAAGTTATAAAATGCACATGCTACAAGTAGACCATGTAAAGTATGCTACTTTCACAGTACCTAAAAGAAAAATGCCCAACTTTCTCTCTCCATCGATAAAGTGATGTCAAAACTGAAGATCTGCTACTCATTTTCTTAAAATGGGAGAATAATATTGTGTCGCATTTTAAATATAAATGTTAGCATATTATAAAAGTCTAGGAGCTGTTTCCAATCTGGTTTTTTTTTCTTTTATTGTAATTATTATTATTATTATTATACTTTAGGTTTTATGGTACATGTGCCCAATGTGCAGGTAAGTTACATATGTATACATGTGCCATGCTGGTGCGCTGCACCCACCAACTCGTCATCTAGCATTAGGTATATCTTTCCAGAGCCAGGGGAACACTGTTTCTCAAAGTATATTTCCCAGAACACTCACTGAAGAAGATAATAATATATATACTGGTGAGCTGTGATGTTATCATAATTGTCAAAAAAATTTCACACTGTTCAGCTCATATTGGACATCTCTGAAAAGATACATCATCATCATCAACACACAAAAACACACACATTCTTTATCATCTTTTTAACTTTAACTTAGCATTTTCAAAATTTTCTTATCGAGAGCGATTTGTCTTAGCTTTGACTGTCATAACAAAATATCATAGACTGTGTGACTTACATAACAGAAATACGTATTCTCACAGTTCTGGAGGCTACAAGTCCAAGATGAAGATGGTGGCCAATTCTGTACCAAGTGAGGGCTCTCTTCCCAGCTTGTAGACAGTCACCTTTAACACCTTTATCGTTGAATGAATAATATGTTCAGACGGGGCAAATATCAAACAATATTTAAAAACAGATAGAATATCTTTTTCCATTCAACATAATTATCAGACCCAAAATACGAACACAAATGAAAACAAACAAATCAATGTATGTGCCACTCCTTCACTTACAACCTATAAGCCCTTTCCATCTTCACAATATTATCTATTAATATTTGAATTTTTTTACCATAGTTTGTTGAATCTGCTCTGCCATAGAGACTGTGTCTACTCTTTTGCTTGGTAAAAGCAAAAGTTTCGGTGAAAATACTTGCACATATTTCCACATAATTGTTAAATTTCTAGAATTTTAATTGCTAGATAAATGTTACATGCATGCACCATATTTTTCACAGATAATTGCCAAACTGCCTCTGTGGGGTTATAATATAGGCAATTACTGGCTTCAAGACACTATGTTATTAAATTTTTATGTTTTTGCCAATGTGATAGGTAAAATTGTGTATCTGTGTGGTTTTAATGTGCGTTTTTCTTATGAGCATGCCTGGTGCTCTCTTCAAATAAGAGGGTTTCTGTTTTTGTTTGTTTTTGAATCGGCAACATTTACTACTTATTCTATTGGGTGGTCAATCTTTTATTGTACATTTACAATAGCTATACATATTTCAGGGAAATTGGTCTTTTGACATTAATATGAGATGAATCAACTTAATCTTTATTCCCTGACTTCTTGGTTAAATCACAGGAGAAAAGCCTTTCTTATTTTAAATGCTTATAATAATTCACATAGGTAGTACTTTGATGATTTTATTTTTAACATTTAAAATTTTGATCCATTAACAATCATCTTTGATTATAGCAGGAAATATGGATGCAAATTTATTATTTTGCCAGAAGGCTAAACAACGCTGTGTGCACTATTTTAAACCAATTGTCAAATTTTCTTAGCTTCCAAAACATTCATTTGATATGCCAACAAATACTAATTCCTATGTTTATTTAGGTTTATCTCTGGACTGCTAGTATGTTCCTTCTTCTACTAGTCCATTACTTTGCTATACCAGAATCACAACATTTTATGTTTTTTAGTTTATACAGTATGTTTCCATTTAGGCTAGTTGTAGTGACTACTTACTATTCTTTTTTTCCTAGAGTTTCCCTTGGTGTTATTATTTGTTTATTTTCTTCCATATAAACTTAAAAATCAAACAGTTAAAAATAACTTCTCTTGATATTTTAATCAGGATATTGTTAAATTTATGAGTTAACTAAGGGAGAATTATTTCGCAATGTTGAAAATCTTATCCAACATCATTTTATGTCATTTCTCTTGTTTAAGGTATGTTTTGTGCTGATAAGAAGCTTTTTAAAATTTACTTCATATAGTCCTTGGAGTATCATTTTATACCTTGTTATTTTATATAAATAAGCACATGCATTTGTATTTGTGTTCATATACATTTATGTTTATATATATATTTAATACATATCGTATAACTAAATGTAAAATATATATAAAATTATTTTAAAAATGAAAAAAAAAAAAAAAAAAAATCACAGGTGACCTGCACCGCAGAACATTTGAACTGTGAGATGCGTTTCAGGCACTCTATATTCAAAGTACACAGAACTCACATAAACTAGGAAGTGGATTTCTCATTGGCACTATGAAAGACGACAAAATTTTTATACAGATAAAATCATTCATTCAATTAATTCATTTTTAAAATATGTGAGTTCCAACATATTCCAAGAAAATAGGTGATGTATGAGTGAAGTGATGATGTGTGATGAAATGAGAATATAATTATTAGCAAAGTAGATATTTTTTTCTGCATTCATAGAACTTAAAAGTATAGTCAGGGAGATGAATAGTAATTAAATAAATACCTCCATGATATAGACATTGTGATATATGATGTGGAGGAAAAAAAATAAGTGCTATAAATGAAAACAGTGAAAGGTATCTTTTATTTTGGATATGGTGAGGAGAGAGAATCAAGAAAAGCTCCTCTGAAGAAGTGGCATTTAAGCTAAGATATAAAGACAAGAAGACATTAGCTAGGGAAAGAAAGGATGAGGCATGAGAAGGAGGATCTTCTTGATAGAAAGCACAGCATGTGCAAAGATCCTGAGGCCTTTGAGAAACTGAAAATGATTGCGATGAAACCAAAGCAATAGAATGCAAGAAAGTGATTGACTGAGCTGGGGCCAGGGGAGGGGACCAGCAGCAAAGAAGCATGAGGAAATGTTTTAGAGAGATAGAAATGTTTTACACCTTGATTAAAGTGACGGCTACCTAACTACACACAAGTGTCAAAATACATCAAACTGTATACTTAAAATCACTAAATTTTATTGCATGTAAATTATTCTTCAATAAAGGATGAAGAAAACACAGTAAGATTTTTGTCCTTTCCCTTTTAAGTGATAATTTTGGGTTCACTTAATATAAAAAGAAAGCAGAAAATGTACAAACTACTAAATTAAATGTATTTGTTTATGAATTTATTTACTTGTTTATTGTTCATGGCCCATTTGTTTAAAAAATAATTTACAATGAAAAGGGCAGACTTGGGATCCTAAGGGACATTTGGTACTTACATATCTACAGCTAGGAGCAAGGCACTTAAGCTTCTGAGCCTTTGTTTCCTCCTCTGTGAAAAAAAAATAGAGAGAAAAACATCTCTCATATTAGGTTGTTGAGTGGATGATCTCATTTAATCACAGAAAGATGTCAGTTCCAATAGATAGATAATAGGTCCTTCCTCTTTGTCATTCTCTTTGGAATCTCAAATTCAAGCACATTGCCAAGTTCTTCTGATAAAATCAGCCTCCACAAGGGGTGACATGTCTCTGTACGGTGTTCTGGGTATGGGATACCTTTGGGGGGAGGACCCTTAAGGGAGCAGGAGATGACACAGTGGTAGATGGGCATAACTGGTATTGGGTGGTATCACCTCTACCTCAACCTGTGGCCTGCCCCACCCCAATATGGCAGAAACATTTTCAGGCCCTGGCAGGTCCATGTGCATCTAGATCCTGCCTGAGATCCATGTGAAGAGACAAAGTACAGTGAGAGATATTCAAACCTCTCCATACTAAAGTAAAACAAGAAATGCTAGGAGAGTGTTCAATTCAGATGCAAAAAAAAAAAAAAAAAAAATGCACACCTAAAGAACTTTTTGAGGTTTACCCAAACTCGATTTTTTCTCTTCTTTCATCCCTTCTGTTTTTTCCTTTTCATTTTCTTACTGTAGCTTTCTAAAATCATAAGGGTGAAATTTGTAACCTTCTAAAATCATAAATAGAGGAAATTCATTGGTAGAAGCTAAAACAATTCACCCTGACTCCCTTTAGTTTTCAATTATCCAAGAAAATCTAGTTTTCAATGAATAAAGGCTACCCTTTCAACCAATTTGAGGTGTCTTCGGAGCAAGAAATTGTGTCGATCGTCACCACAAAAATGTACAGGCAGAGGGCAGACAGGCAGATCGCTTTTTGGAGGCTCACAGACAAAGGAGGTGTTATGTGTAGTACAACCATTCACTGCAAAGGGATTGTTTAAGTGGAGATGACTAGTCGACACTCACACAAGAGGGAGCCTTCATACATAAATAAAGGCTGGCTGTCACAGAAACCCCTCCATCTGTTGCTGCCTATTACCCAACTTCCAAGGCTCTGGCTGCACTAATTGAAAATATGGATGAATTTGTGTCCCACATGTTCACTTTTAGGAATCACTGAGAGTTTGTTTTCGGGTAGGACCAGCTCCAGGCTGACTCTCTGCTCCGCTAAGTCAAAGAGGTATCCATTTGGAGGCCTTGGGGCTTCTGTTGTCTTTGTATCATTGATTCCTGATACTTTTCCTCACTGTTACTCTCCTCATTTGGATGCTCTAGTCATCAACATGGCTAGAGATGTGTTAAGCAGCTAAGCCTCTTTCACTTTGGAGCCCAATTCAAGGCAGGGCTTGAGTAGAACAGTTTCCTCTGCAGAGAGAACAAAAAACCCAAAAGCATGCATGGATGTGTGCACTGGAGAGGACACTGTTTTGGCATTTGCAGGGCATGCCCTTACTATCTTCTGAAGGGGTTAATGTGTCGCATGTTTCAGAAAGCAATCAGAAAGGAGCAAAAGGTCCTCAGCAATGGCAAACCAGCTGCACGCAATGCTACTGGCCCCCATTTACATTTTCTTCTCCTTCCAAGCTGAGGCCAAACATGCAAGCATCAAATCAGAGGCAGATGCAGAACATAAGCACTGTCATCTGAGTGTACACAGAAATAGATCTTGAATTGAACATTGTTGATGAGTTGGCTTTACTTCTCCTCTCCATCTGATAGAGAGAAGCAAGTACAGTTGTCAGTTCCATTTTGCACCTAAAGGACACTGAGGTGCCAATATGTGAAATAACACACAGTCTCAAAAAGAATGACCGATGTACTCAGTTCCTGACTAATAACTTGGAGCTCTCTCTATTAGATCACACAAGCTTGAAAATAGCCAACTGGCTTTACCAAAGAACTTTTGCATCCCCTATAAGGCAGTGAAATGGTGGGAGTGGGAGAGAATCTGAATTCATGTTTAAGCTGCCTAATGCTGAATCACATTCGTGATGTTTTGTGTTCATGAATGGGGGTTTTTCTACTTATTTGCTGGAGGGTAACAGTGTGTTAGAGAAGTTGTGTAAAGCTAAATCCAGAAATCAAAACTTTTTTTCTGCAGTATCCCTTCATGTTTTTGGTCAGGCCACCTGAACACATTCTTTCTTATATGAAATGTAAAGAATAAATTGTCATTTGCACAAAAAGACTTTTGAAAATTAGTAAGATTTGTATAGCAAACAGAGCTAATTGGTTTAAGATACTAAAGAGTCTATTATTTAGCATCTGCTTATTCAAGCAATGATATTTATTGAACAATAAACCTAGGAACTTTAGCCACATTGGATGCATTCTAGAACACCTGGCCTTTTTTGCGTGGCTGGATGAACTGACTTAGGCCACAGCCAGCTATCTTCTAAAAACTTCTAAATGACAGCCAAAAAAGAATTAACAGGAATGTTGCAGTCACATGCACACAGCTGAAGAAAGCATATTGTCTTGATTCAACTTGAAATCTATGCTAACTTAGCAGTAAGAAGCTTAGCAGCAACACCTCATTTCTTAAAACATCAATGATTTTAGGTTTTATTACAGCACTACTCACTTTTGCGGGATTTAAAAAATTGAAAACATTTTAAGCTTGCCCTCTAAATATGCTGATAGATTCAGAAGATGTATTCCTTAATACTTAGTATGTTTGGCTCATATTCTATTTCCTGGGTAGGCTGGTTTGTATATTTATTTTATCAATTGTTGACACCCATATTATAAGCTGAGAGCTGTTTTGAACATTTGTTTTTAATCCAGCAATAGCTTCGTAGACCCTTTAGTGTTTAAAGTATAACATACAGATGCTATTGGAATAGTTTTAGGGTCCTAAAGCTCTTCAGGGGTTCCAGATCAGGATTTACATAATGGATTTTGGTTTTGTAAAAGGTACTCATAACTCTTGTTAAATTTCTGCATGTTTTTTCTTTAATTCAAGTTTACCAAAGATAGGGAATGGGGCTAATCCAAAGGTAAAAGTAGGAACAAAGTGAATAAAGTGTTTCTCTATTTTGATAAGGGCACTGGGTTAACATGTGAATGCTGGTGTTGACGTCAACATCCCAAGTCAAAGACAAACATGGCTGGGCTGCTCTTATTTCAGATTTGGGTGATATTTTTCTTGGTTAATGAACATTTCCTTTTCTGCAAAAGAAAGGTTTTGTCTTAAGTTCCATGGCTTCGGGCCAAAAGAGATCTTTTCTTCTCTCTTTACCTTTACCCTTTAACAAAAACAATGAAATTCTTTCTTTTTCATAATTATCTTTGTATTTTTGTTAATGTCCTTTTACTTTCATTTTATTATGACTTTTGTACCTCCAACTTTTGTACCTCCAACTTTTGTGGAGAAAAAATAGATTCACTTAAATTAATGTTTATTTTAGCCCTTTCTCTTAAAACATTTAAGTGAGTTTGTTATTGTAAAAGGTACCAGGTTTTTTGGGTCTGATGTTGTTAAGTGAGTGTAGCTTCATGTCTATGTCGCTATGGACATTGAAATTTGTTTTCTTTTGTTTGGCTGAGGTTTACTTTACCACTGCCTGGTTGTTATAAGAGTGAAATAAATCCAGTCATTTGTTTCTGAAAGAATGTGGTTATTATCCATGTTCTTGGACTTTAACACTACATTCAAAAAAAAAAAAAATGGCTGAGTACACCAGAGTCCTTGCAATCATACTTGGATCTGGGTTCATACAGAGTACTTTGCTGACTCCCTTCTTCCTACCAAGAGAAACTTAGGTGGTGTGAGAGATTCTCTTCCTTTTTAGCAGTGGGAGAAATTGGTCCTAGCTCAAGTTGTACGATGGGGCCATATAGTAAGTACTAATTACCTGACCGAGCCAGGTACTGTGCTAAGGACAGAGTCAGAGTGACCCAGAGTGTATAGCAAGAAAAGCTAAGGTTATGCATAAGACAAAATTATGGGGAACTGAAATTAGGAACCTGCAAAGAAGCAAGTTTGCAGAGACGAAATTGGAAACAACATTGCATAGAAAAGCAGAGTAAGAGAGCTAGAGAGTGGCTGCCTGATGATTTCCACCTTTCCTGAGCCCTACCTTCATTTTCTACAATGTACTGTTCCCACTATTCTTTTAATAAAACCCCCCCTTCGCTTGAGCTTTTTTGTGTGGGGCTTGCTTCCTTGCCAACAAATGTGCCCTAAGACTGGTGCTATAGTTAATTTTTAAGGTAACCCCGAAACACTTCTTTTTGCCTGAAAAGTAGAAATGTCTTAGAAATGTCTTAAGGCCAAAAGCATTCATGTTAGTGACCCAATTCTGTGGGGAAAGAGAAGCTTTGCTTCTCCCTGCCACCAGTGACACTGTCCCCCAACTTCTCACCCTGGAGAGTGCATGAATGATTGGGGGAGCGGGTTAGCATATCATTTCCCTGGGTCCCAAAAAGAGAAGGAAATGGGACTAACTAGCAACTGACCCAGCTGACGAATTCCATTTCTGTGCAAACACATCTCCTCTGGCACAGACAGATTCTGATTTTATTTAAATCCTGCTCAAAATTAAATCCCTGCAACATCAAGCTGAAAAGGAGAGCCAGCTGTGAGATGCAGAGGGAAGTGGGTTACTAACTTGGTAAGTCCTATTGAAATGGTGTGGAGTGAGATGACTGTTAAGTGCCTGTGAGAGGATGTGGCAGAGAGCAGCCCAGAGGGGACTGCAGGAGCCTAAGGAGAAAAGTCAGAAAGGGCAGGGATTTTATTGTATTTGCTTTTCTTTCTGGTCACACCTGTATTTGAGTCACCTGCCAGTGTAATTAGGCCAGGATGTAGATTTCATAAAGAAAGAAAGTCATAACCAATTCAGAAGTCGTCAAGGATTTTGACTGATTGTGGTCAAAATGTTCCTCCGAGCTGATTTGTCAATAGGCCCTCAAAAGTTATTTGATTGGAGTTAAAAATCATAAGAACTGGAGAGCAGGCTTTAAAATTGCCTGCTCAGTCTTAGCACCTTTTCTTTCCTGGCCCATTGCTTGTTCCCCTTCCTAAAGGTATTTCCTGTTTTTAAAAGGCTTCCAGGACACTTACGAAATCACACGTCCCCCTGATAAAATTCAGGGATGTGTCCAAAAAGTCATTCATATCTAGGCACAAAGAACTGATGAGGCTACAGGTGAAAACACTCCAAGAAATAGGCACTTTAGCCTAAGACAAAAGTGACTAGAGAATAAATCTCCAGTTACAAGGATTCGAGCATCAGCGGGTTGCAGGAAGATATGTAAAGGACAGGAGGACTCTCCTGAAGTTAATTTGAGGAGTTGTACCTCATCCAGTGAGGCTGTACCTGGGCAAACATTTGACTAAACTGGAGCTCTTCTAACCCTGAGAATGATAGTGACCAAGAATCACAGGGACTGATCCCCCTGATACTCACTCCTTCCTCATGAGGAAAAGAGACACACAGCTCCCAAGTTGCCCATCATAGTGGCTACTCCTCAGAATGCCCAGTAATCACTAAAGGAAGAAATAAAATCTCTAAGAACTTCAGTATCAGACAAGCTCTAGGAAAATCACTAACCTAAATTCAGAATGCTGAACAAAGCCAGAGCACTATTAAAATATTTTATTGATATTCCTCAATTGGAAAAGATGTCAAAGACCATTGATTTTGAATAATGGGAGGTTCTTGGCTACACCTGGTCTTCCTGTCCATGCTACCAGTGATCCCATCTACCCCAGAATTTCCCCCATTGTATTAGTCTGTTTTCACACTTTTATAAAGAACTGCCCAAGACTGGGTAATTAAAGGAAAGAGGTTTAATTGACTCACAGTTCCGCATGGCTGGGGAGGCCTCAGGAAACTTACAATCATAGTGGAAGGTGAAGAGGAAGCAAGGCACCTTCTTCACAAGGTGGCAGGAAAGAGGAGTGCTGAGCAAAAGGGGAAGAGCCTCTTATAAAATCATCAGATCTTGTGAGAACTCACTCACTATCACGAGAACAGCATGGGGGAAACTATCCCCATGATTCAATTTCCTCCACCTGGCCTCTCCCTTGACACATGGAAATTATGGGAATTATGGGGATTATAATTAAAGATGAGATTTGGATGAGGACACAAAGCCTAACCATATCACCCATCCATACCTACACTGCCATCACTTCCACCCCACCACCCTAGCAATACACATCAGTGTCCTTATACCAAAATCAGAGTCACCATATTGCTAAAAGTCCGTTTGAGGCTTGAAGTTCGGATGAGGCAAGGAGCAAAAGACCATGGCAAAGAAAAAAAATGAGCCAGTAATTAACACATACAATTACAAGAGTGATTCACAAAAGAGTTACTATGCTTGCTAGTTTATTTTTGTCTTTGTTTCTCTTGACTCATGAAAGCAGAATCTGTTTGTTTCTAATGCAGAATAAGCCAGGTCTTCACATTACATGCTTTCTCCCTTATGACAAGTGTTCAAAAATTAATTCTATGCCTGCAAAACTTAAAAAGCTGTCACTGTAGTTTATGTTCCCAGTAGGAGGTGCAGCTTAGTTGTTCAGGGACAAATAGAATAATCCTCCACGTCATGATACCTCCAAAAGAGATTTGCTCTAATGCACTTTACACGTAGTTCAGTATTTAATGGCATTCTGCTCAGAGAGGTTTACTTCCTCTTTAAAGGTGAGGTGAATTTCTATGGTGCAAGGACAGGAAGAGTTTCCAAAGATAGGAAATTACTGGTTTCAGAAAGGAACAAACATCTCAGGGAGAATCAGTATCAAGTCAAGGATATTTGGGCCTTGCTGTTAATTTGAATGATGTCTAGTACTGACAGCCTCGCAGTTTCACCCTTGTTCTTCCTATGTAAAATAAGGATACTTGGAGTTTTGTATGTATGTGTGATAGACTGCTGCCCCTACTTTCTCTCCTTATAAGCTAAAGGCAAAATGAGACTGCTAAATACCTTTGACACAAAGTGTGGTTTGTTTCTGATGCCTCCTTTACTTCCGGATGGACACATGTTCTATCCAGCTCACATGATGTCAGCTAATTCCTACAAACATGATTTCCTGCATTTTGGCCATCATAATCACCAGACGACTTTATTCTCTTTACTTCCATATCCCTCATTGTTCAGATTGTTCCTACAAGAAAAATCTACACAACAAAGAAGAGGAAAATCTGATACCATCACGTTTAGCACCACAACTAGTAACCACTGCAAAACCCATTTATAAAAAGGCTATTAGTCCGCTTATAATCTGCTTTCATGATTGCTTTTAACTAACTCGAGGAGACAATGCGCTAAGGTAGAAAGGTTTGTGATCCATCTGTTGAGTGTATAATTTCCTTTTCATTGGCTAGCACAGTCCAATAAAAAAATATTATTAGGTGCACTAACTCAATCAGCAAACAAATGACAGGCAGATGGCCTTCAAAAACAATACTGCCCATGAATGCCACAGAGCCACAATGTGGGCCCCAGCTTTTAGGCAGCCTTTGTCTGAAAACACTCCACTGGGTTAAGTGATGCAAAATACGACAGAAAGAGAGAGAAGCTGTGTGTAAATGAGGGAGAAGTTAACGGCCTCTGAAGTGCTCCATGAAAGGCTATGATAATTTTATTGGGAACAGAAAAAAATAAATAAATAAAAGCACCCTACTTAAATAATACAGCCCTGTGATAGCGCTGAAATCAAATACATCATGTTTAGGTAATCCTTCTGTTCTAAAGCCTCATTTTGGTCAGATTTTTTTTTCTCTAAAGGGACTTTATCTGACAGAATTTTCTCAAGGTTTGTTTCAGCTGAGTAATGCAACTTGGTGAGTAGAAGCTCTTGTATGAGAGAATTTCACTGGTTGAATAGGAGAAAAGAAGAAAAGAAGGGAGGAAGGAAGAAGGGAGGGAGAGAAGGAAAGAAGAGAGAGAGGAAAAAAGACAAGAGAGACAAGGGAAGACTTAAAAGATTTTGAAAAATTAATGAGGTCAGAGACTGGCATGGGTAAATTTAAAGTCACGAGGATACATATAACCAATACAGGTTGAGCATCCCAAATCCAAAAACCCAAAACCTATAATGCCCCTAAATCCAAAACTTTTTGATCACCAACATGAAACTCAAGGGAAATGCTGATTGGAGGATTTCAAATTTTGGATTTTCAGATTTGGGATGCTCCACCAGTATAATGCAAATATTCCAAACTCTGAAAATATGTGATGCCCAAAACACTTCTGGTCCTAAATATTTTGGATAAGGGATGCTCAGCCTGTGTAACCTTTGATGCTTGATAATCATGAACAGGTAATTAGCTCATATCCTGGACAATCCACCTATCATCCTTAGGGTATGAGCTTCGGTTTGTTTGGTCAATAATGGTAATGGATATAGGTTGAATAATCCACACATCTCCCTGATGAGTGGTGGTGGTATGCATGGCTCCATGATAAATTAGGATCTACCATGGAATCTATGATAAATTCAATCTAAGTCCTTGACCTCAGAAGCAACTTAATTTGATCAGCACAACTATGTAGTTATATACGCCTCTTATAAACTCTAGACTGACATCTATCTCTGGCTTTTAGAAGAAAAAAGAGAAAAAAGCAAATCATACCTGGTTGACATTGTAAAAGTTTTTCTCCTTGTAAAAATAATGTAAGCTTTGGCAAAAAATGAAAAATAAAGAAAAATCATCGAGGAACAACTCCGTTAATAATGTGCAATGTGTCCTGCCTGTATTTTTTCTTTGCATTTTTGCACATTTGAGAATATATTATTTTGCATTCTTTTTAAAAACTTAATCTTATATCAAAGTTTTTATAAATATTATTTCAAACAGCTGCATAATATTTCATTGTTTGTGTAGAACAGAATCTTCTTAACATCTTTAAGAGAACTACGTTGACCTGTATGTCTTGCTACTTGCTAGCTTTGTAAATTTAGGAAATTAATATTACCTTCTGAGCATCAATGTTGTGAAGATTGAATTAAATAATCCCTGTAAAGAGTTTAGTACATTGCTTGGTACATAGCAAGAATTCAATAAAAGTTATCAATGATAGTAACTTGTCCGGAAGAATTCTTGTTCCCATTTCTGATAATTGCCTTAGGAAAGATTCTTAGATATGAAGGGCAAAAGATCTAAACACAGTTAAGATTCTTAATGAATACTATAAAACTCTTCTATGTATATAATAATAATTTATGTTCCAGCGGTAATGGAGAAGTTTCTTACCAAGTCCTTGACTACAATGAGAATCTTTTTTTTTTTTTTTAACTTTAGCTTATTTAGTAGGTTAAAATAGGATATCTCAGGCCAGGCATGGTGGCTAACACCTGTAATCCCAGCACTTTAGGAAGCCAAGGCAGTGGATCGCCTGAGCTCAGGAGTTTGAGACCAGCCTGGGAAACATGGCAAAACCAGGTCTCCACAAAAAATACCAAAAAATTAGCTGGGCATGGTTGCTGGCGCCTGTAGTCCCAAATACTCAAGAGGCTTAGGTATGAGGATCAATTGAGGCTGAGAGTTCAAGGCTGCAGTGAGCTGTGATCACGCCACTGCACTCCAGCCCAAGCGACAGAGTGACACCCTATCTCAATTATTTTTAAAAAATAATAATAAATAAATAACACCACACACACACACACACACACACACACACACAACATTTTATTACTTGTTAAATTGGGTTTTTTAAATTTTTTCAAAGAATAGTAAACATTTTCTTTCTTTTTTGTGTGTAAATTGGTGAATTTTTTATTAGTATCTTTTGCTGTCTGAGTCACTTTAATTCCTTATTCAAAATCATCCAGAGCCACATCTATAGTATCTCTTTAGTGCCATCTCACACCCCACATTCCACACCCTACGATGGCTCAAATATCCCTTTCCACCTACTCAGTCAATTTCTCTCTCTCTCTCTCTCTCTGCCCCTGCCCACCCCCCACCTCCCTCTTCCTTTCTCCATTAGATAGAGCTAAGCTCGCTGAGGCAATGTTGCTCAATCTTGACTAGCCTAGAGAATCTTATTAAAATGTAGATTCTGCATTTCCAATAAACACTCTAATAACACTGATGCTATTAACTTTCAACTTACTCTATATGAATCACTGCAAGTATCTTGTAGTTGATCTAAGCTATTGAAGCCCATGAAAAGCACCTCCCTTCAAGATTTTCAATTTTTGAAGGAGAAAGCTGCAGATGAGATTTCTCCAAGGGAAAACAAGCTGGTCTCTAAGAGTCCTCACAGAGTATAAATGCCCATGGTCCAAGGTCCAAAGGTGAGGTCTGTAATTTCCCATTCTAGTGGCTGATATCAGGATTTTGATCACAAGTTATCAATTAGTTTTGATTTTAAAAGTTCATCGACAACCTAGCATCTAACACCTTATCTGCCATGATCTATTTGCCACCACAGACCTCTGTGGGTTCTGGTATCTTGCTCTGTGCGTTCTGGTATCTGGCCTTACTGCCTGTTAGGATAAATGACCATGCCTAAGATGGTTAAATGTTATCATCCGGCTTCTGCCATTCTGGAATCCTGGAAGCTGGAATTCCAGGAGCTCCATTTCATGGTAGCATCTTTTATTGTCAACAAAGCCTGCAAATAAAGTTACAACTGAGCTTCTCAGAGATGCTATAGGCCCTCTCACCAGTGAATTCCACACTACCTCAGGGAAGGTAATATCCTCCTCAGCCTGCCACGAAACAGAATCAAGCAGTAGGATCTGTTCTTGCAGAATCAACCGTTTCTTACACTGCCACATTTCTTGGGTCTTCTGACCCCTTCCACAACACTCTGCCAAGGCAGTTTCAGTGTCCCCACCTCACCATCATGTCTAAGGGCCAAGGAGACATTATAGGATCATATTAGAATCAATTCCAGGTGGCTCTGCCAGTACCCTGAACCTCAAGTCATGGGTGAGTACTCCAATCTCAACACATTTTTCCTCTTGTCGGCCTTAGATTCTATCCCCTTCCCCCACCACCCTAGTCCAACAAGATATCCATTCCCACAAATGTTATCATGTTACTGTCCATGAGCATTAGCAAGAATGGGAAGGTCTTTTGGTATGTAAGCTCTTTCCTCACAGAGTTGGGAGAGTATTTCTCTACTTTGGACTGTACCAAAACATGACCCTTGTTATCAGTCTGGAGGCAATAAGGGAAGTGAGGGAAATTCCACAGCAGTGCCAAGGACATCTTGCAGGACACTTACCACAGATCAGGTCTTTGCAAGGTCTCCAGGCAAGGGGAAGCTATTATCTTCTTGTAAGAGGGGCAGAGGCTAATTCTGCCAGACTGAAGAATTCAGAGGAATCTAAGGGGTTTAATATTTTCACTGCCTAAATATTGCCTAATGAGAGCTCAAGATCATACTTACTTACTCTTAGGGCCCTGACTTTGTCATATGAAACTTATAAAGGCTGTGCATTCAAGTGTTCTTTGCAGTTCAGCTACCCTTACAATTAGATCCTGGATGTGATTTTCCACGGCAGAAGGAGATAAGGGTCTCTTTAATTATTGCCATAGAAGCTTTTGATTTTCATATCATACCCAGTGTTTCCTCTTTTCAAGGTTTATAAGGGAGTTAATAGATGCCAACCAACTAGATAACTCTTACAGTTACCATAGCCCCATAGCCTCTATACCACTCAAATGCTACAGCCTAAAACAAGCCTGTACCTTATCTCAATCCACTATAGATGAGTATCTTAGTAATTGTAGTGCTACAACATGGTAGGGGTTATATTATCACCGCTCACTTAAAATCAGCAATGGAGTTTTTGCTATAGTTTAACAGATGGAGGATCCAGCTCTGAAATCCCATCCTAAGGGTCTGCTTTCTGAGAACTTTTTTGGTCTCAACTGACATTCTCTGAAAGCAGAGCCTAAAGAATATGATATCAGGGATCAGATGTATTAGAATGAATGAACAAGGAAGAAAGAAACGTATACACTATAATGCATTATTATACTAGCCAACACTACAGGTTACTGGTTCTTAGTTCCATGGGACCGCCTGACAATTCTTATAGAATGTATTTGAAATAGCCCAAATGGAGAAAGAGGGAAGCATGTATCCACCAGTTCCCATTCCCTGTTGGTTGAGGGTAGTCCCTTGGATATTAATACCCTCACACTTCCAGACTGTATAAGCATGGGTGTGGAGCAGATTTCTATGGGCATCAAAGAAATCCTGGGCCATTTCTCTTGCCAGGATAAAACCCAATAGAAATGGAATAACTGTGTGTATGAGCCTGATCTTGTGTTGCTATGAAGAAATACCTGAGACTGGGTAATTTATAAAGAAAAGAGTTTTAATTGACTCACAGTTCCACATGGCTGGGGAGGCCTCAGGAAACTTGCAATCATGGCAGAAGGCAACTCTTCAAAGGGCAGCAGGAAAGAGAATGAGTGCAAGCAGGGGAAATGCCAGATGCTTATAAAACCATCAGATCTCATGAGCCTCAGTCACTATCATGAGAACAGGATGAGGGAAACCACCCCCATGAGCCAATCCCTTCCCAGTGGGTCCCTCCCACAACACATGGGGATTATGGGAACTACAGTTCAAAATGACATTTGGGTGGGGACACAGTCAAACCATATCATTCCCCCCGGCCCCTCCCAAATATCATGTCCTCACATTTCAAAACACAATCAATCATGCCTTCAAAACAGTCCCCCAAAGTCTTAACTCATTCCAGCATTAACTCAAAAGTCCATGTCCAAAATCTCATCTGAGAAAAGGCAAGTCCCTTCTGCATATGAGCCAGTAAAATCAAACACAAGTTAGTTCCTTCCAAGATACAATGCGGTTACAGGCATTGGATAAATACACCCTTTCCGAGGGGCAGAAATTGGTCAAAACAAAGGGGCTACAGGCACCATGCAAGTCTGAAATCCAACAAGGCAGTCATTAAATCTTAAAGCTCCAAAATGATTTCCTTTAACTCCATGTCTCACATCCAGGTCACACTGATGAAAGAGGTGGACTCCCACGGTCTTGGGCAGCTCTGCCCCTGTGGCTTTGCAGTGTACATCCACTCTCCAAGCTTCTTTCACAGGCTGGCATTGAGTGCCTGAGGTTTTTTCAGGCACACAATGCAAGTTGTCGGTGGATCTACCCTTCTGGGGTCTAGAGAAAGGTGGCCCTCTTCTCATAGCTCCACTAGGCAGCCCCAGTGGGGACTCTGTGTGGGGTCTTCAATCCCACATTTTCCTTCTGAACTGCCTTAGCAGAGGTTCTCCATGAGGGTTCCACCTCTGCAGAAAACTTGCCTGGACATTCAGGCATTTCCATACATCCTCTGAAATCTAGGCAGAGATTCCCAAACCTCAATTCTTGACTTTCATGCACCCAGAGGCTCAATACCACATGTAAGTCACCAAGACTTTGGGCTTTCACCCTCTGAAGTAATGGCCTGAACTGTACTTTGGCCCCTTTTAGCCTTTGGCCCTTTTTTAGGCTGAAGCTGATACAGCTGGGATGCACCATGTCCTGAGGCTGCACAGAGCAGGGGGGCCCCGGGCCTGGCCCACAAAACCATTTTTCCTTCCTAGGCCTCTGGGCCTGTGGTGGGAGGAGCTGCCATGAAGGTCTCTGACATGCCCTGAAGACATTTCCCCATGGTCTTGGTGATTAACACTGAGCTCCTTGTTACTTATGCAAATTTCTGCAGCCTGCTTTAATTTCTCCCCAGAAAATGAGGTTTTCATTTCTATTGCATCCTCAAGCTGCAAATGTTCCAAACTTTTATGCTCTGCTTCCTCTTGAAACTTTGCCGCTTAGAAAGTTCTTCTGCCAGATATCCTAAATCATCTCTCTCAACTTCAAAGTTCCAAAGATCTCCAGGGCAGGGGCAAAATGCTGCCAGTCTTTTCCCAAAGCATAGCAAGAACAGCTTTATTCTGGTTCCAACAAATTCCTCATCTCCATCTGAGACTACCTCAGCCTGGACTTCATTGTCCATATCACTATCAGCATTTTGGTCAAAGCCATTCAACAAGTCTCTAGAAAGTTCGAAACTTTTCCACATTTTCCCATCTTCTTCTGAGCCCTTCAAACTGTTCCTACCTCTGCCTGTTACCCAGCTTCAAAGTCGCTTCCACATTTTTGGGTATTCTTACAGCAGCGCTCCACTACCACAGTACCAAATACTGTATTAGTCCATTTTCATGCTGCTGTAAAGAACTGCCCAAGACCAGGTATTTTATAAAGGAAAGAGGCTTAATTAACTCACAGTTCTGAATGCCTAGGGAGGCCTCAGGAAACTTACAATCATGGCAGAAGGCACCTCTTCACAGGGCAGGAGGAGAGAGAATGAGTGCAAGGAGAGGAAATACCAGGCGCTTTTGAAACTATCAGATCTCATGAGCCTCATTCACTATCACGAGAACAGCATGGGGCAAACTGCCCCACATGATCCAGTCACTTCCCACTTGGTCCCTCCCACGACATGTGAGGATTACAGGAACTACAATCAAGATGAGATTTGGGTGGAAACACAGCCAAACCACTTCCCTGTGTTATCTTCTTTAGGCAAATAGCATCTACTTCTGGCATTGGTCAAAATAGGAAGAGCAGATAAAAAGTTAAAAGTACTAGATTTTAGTTTGAATTGCATGCTGATTAGGCAAAATCTGTCTGAAAAGCTTGCGATCCGTATTTCTCTACTCTAGATTTTGTCCTGATAGGAGCACAGCTTTCACAGTTTAAAAGGCTCCATTCTGCAATGATGGTCTTGGCTTTAGCTGCATAAGCTTCTTTAGTAAATTGTAGGTTATTCTTTGAAAATGTTCAACTGAAAAGGCCTTTGACCAAGGTTTAGAAGGTTGTCTTTTAAAAAGAGAAACACCCTACTTCCTCCAGATATTTATTCCACTAGAAATGCTAACTGAAAGTTAGAGAGCATCCTTCTCCTTCTTTATTTTATTCTTTCTTCCTCCTTAACCTCCTGCTTCTCACTAAATAAGTTCTAACACTCTGTACTATGTGTCCTTTTAACATCTTAGGCTGAAATGAGACAGTTGAGCAAAGAGAAAATTTAAGTCATCATTACTCACATCTAAATATGTATTATTAATATGTGCACATGGGAATAATAATCTTTAATTCCAAATTTTTATCGGAACAAGTGAGGACTATCAGAATTTTCATTAGGAGAAGGAGAAAATAAAAATGGGCCTGGGAGACAGATCTGTGAGGTATGGATGTGTAGAGTCCCACATGAGCCTGACGCCTCTGAGCGTTAACACATGGTCCCCCATCAAAGGTCTGTATATGCAACTCAGCTGCTGCCCTGACAGAAGATTTGGTGTTGTTAACACACACTTCATTAAAATACCAGCTAAAATCCAAGTTCCAAATCCCACAGTTTGTGTTAGTTGATAAAACTCAATTGCTTCTAATTACTGTTAGTGCAGCTTTAAAATAATATTTTGTTGTAATAAAGGACTCAATATGACAAGTGAGAATTGGCCCGCTGAACTGGAAACACCAGGCCAGAGGGAATGTGTGCACACACAGCATTCACTGCTCTGCCTGATTTGTTCTTCTGAAAATTTTCCAAGCACCTAACAGAGAAAAAAAATGACCAGTCTTCAGAAGGATTTTGAAAGGATGGGGATGACTCAAACATTAGATACTGTTTGCCTCTCTGATTGGTCAACGCAGCTTAAGACGTGGAGCACAGAAGTCAAAATGAGACAGGCAGAGTTGTGGTTTTTCGATACTTTCATGGAGCATGGGCCAAAAATAGCCAACGTCCCCTCCTTGTAATGTTTCTATTTTCTTCCTCCATCTGCTTCCTAGAAGATTGTCAAGATTAGCACATTTGATAAGATGAAACATCTTCAAATATTAAAAGTTATTGGCCTTAGCATTGGAAAAGAAAGGAGAATCTTCTCTCTCACCAATTTCTTCCCCTCACTGCAATCCAGAAACATTGGTCTTAAGATTTCTGCAGTAGGCTGAGCTACTTTCCACCTCTGGCCTTAATACCTGCTTCTGCCCCAAACCCCTACTCCCTCCACCCCACCCCTCTTAACCTAACTCCTATTCATCCTTTATGTCTCAGCTCAAACTCTAATCCTGAGGGAAGTCTTCCTGACCCCCCATGTTTAAGTTAGTCCCTCATTGTATACACACTGTCATTACATCCTACATGTCTCCTTCGGGACATTTTGATCAAAACTATGATTATTTGCATAACTATTTGTTTTATATACTCTCCCAATTAAGCTCAAAAGCATAAGCACCCCTCCATCCTGTTTCCAGCCATATACAAAGTACATAGAACATAGTGACTAACTCCTAAGTAGATAACAAAGATCAAAAAATGGAAGTGACTTTTTAGAAGTATTGAGAAGACTAAGATACTAATATGCAGATCTTGGCTATGAACAATGCGAAATGTTTGGTGAGTGCTGGCTTCAGCAGCACATATACTAAAATTGGAGCAATAAAGAGAAGATTAGCATGGCCCCTGCACAAGGATGACACACAAATTCATGAAGTCTTCCATATATAATTGTTTTAAAGAAAAATTATTATAATTAAAATTTTTGGTGAAACAGAACTCACTCAACAAGACAAAAAGGAGAATCTTCTCATCTGTTGGTAAAGACTTCGGAGGAAGTTATCAAATCCTCTTGGAGAAACCCAAGTTTGTAAATTGACAAGCCATTCTCTATTAGGAAAAATACTCCTCTGAATGTTCTATCCCACATGAACAGGTGTCCCAGATTGGTTCATATCAGAAATATCTCTACTTCTGCCCAGAGACATCTCACTGTTTAACTCATGCACAGCCATAAATTCCATCCTAGCTCTAAATTCTCATCTCATCTCATTTTGAGAAATGTCCCAGGTATAGATGTCCTTCATCCTTCCAGCAATGGAGAATAAAAACGATGATGGCAAGTAATATTCATAACAATAATAATAAATTCACAGTGAGGTGGTATTCTTTGGCTGACCGGTTTCCATTCCACCTTCTTTGGCATTAAGTTCCTGATATCTTTAGTGGAAATGAGAGTTCCCCAATGGTCCCCAGTGGTTCTCTGTCCTCTCCTGGATAGGATATTCAGATGCTTACTTCTTGGAATTTCAGTCTTGAGAAAAGTAGCAATAAGACAGAGAAGGTTTGAGTTCATTCATTTCAAGGCAAGCATCCTGGAAAGATTACTGGGGAAACCCTCTCCCTAGATCTTTGCCACCACCTTGAACTGCCAGCACTCCTTCCATGGTTGGACCAGAATGCCCTGATTAGCCTGTAAGCTGGCCAACATCCTTCCAATAAATATTTTGCTTCAACAGCCAGATTCTGTTCCTATTAGTTTCAAACAGTTTCAACCAAATTATCCTGATACAGTGATTATGAAGGTATAATAATGATGATAACAAATTCAGGAGATTTTATAGAAATCTTTTGTTTTGTTTTGTTTTTGAGACAGGGTCTCACTCTGTTGCCTAAGCTGAAGCGCAGTGGCATGATCACAGCTCACTGCAACCTCTGCCTTCCCAGCTCAAGCAGTCCTTCCACCTCAGCCTCCCAAGTATCTGGGACTACAAACATGCACCACCATCCGTGGCAAAGTTTTAAATTTTTTGTGGAGACAAGGTCTCGCTATATTTTCCAGGCTGGCCTAGAGCTTCTGGGCTCAAGCGATCCTCCCACCTCAGCCTCCCAAAGTGCAGAGATTACACGCACGAGCCACTGCGCCCAGCCAGAAATCTTTATCAAAGTTCAAGTCATTGTAAGATTACTGTGTTCACTCATCCAGATAACTTCTCTGGAATTAAGTAATTCAAACTTAAACAGTTCTCTGTTACTTGTTTAACATATGAAATGCACCAAACAATTCTACGAAGACCAGAATTATGATACAATCTAATCTCTATTCTTTGAATTTCTATTGTTGTTTTAACTTTCTTAAGCACTTGCTGTATTGAGGAATATATAATTTTTCTAAAATCATCCAAATGTTTCCCTATTGAAGCATTTGAATGTTCTAGCTCGGTGCCGTGGCTCACGCCTATAATGCCAGTATTTTAGGAGGCCAAGCTGGGTGGATCACCTGAGGTCGGGAGTTTGAGACCAGCCTGGCCAACATGGTGAAACCCTGTCTCTAATAAAAATACAAAAATTAGCCAGGCGAGGTGGTGCATGTTGGCAATCCCAGCTACACAGGAGGCTGAGGCAAGAGAATTGCTTGAATCCAGGAGGTGGAGGTTGCGGCAAGCCAATGTCACACCACTGCACTCCAGCCTGGATGACAGAGCAAGACTTTGTCAAAAAAAAAAAGAAAAAGAAAGAAATATTTGAACATTCTAAAAAATATTTTTGTATATAAAATCAACAGCTTTCATAATCATTGTTAATTATTGTAGCACATTTATACATCAACTAGATAATAGAGTTTTACGATATAAAAGTCTTAAGAAAAATTTTACGGTCAGGTGCGGTGGCTCACGCCTGTAATCCCAGCACTTTGGGAGGCTGAGGAGGGTGAATCACCTGAGGTTAGGAGTTCGAGACCAGCCTTACCAACGTGGAGAAACCCTGTCTCTACTAAAAATACAAAAGTTAGCTGGGCGTGGTGGCACAAGCCTGTGATCCCAGCTACTCAGGAGGCTGAGGCAGGAGAATCCCTTGAACCTGGGAGGCGGAGGTTGCGGTGAGCTGAAATCTTGTCATTGCACTCCAGCCTGGGCAACAAGAGCGAAACTCCGTCTCAAAAACAAAAAACAAAAAAAAAAAAGAAAAATTTTACTTCAAGTTAAGTCTAAAATGCTTACTTATATTTAAAAGTGCATATCCGTAAGCTGTATTAGACAGCTATGCTACATAACTAACCACTTCAAGATTTAGTGGCTTAAAAACTACAACTATTTATTCTTGCTTATATATCTATAGGTTTGCTGAAGGTCAGCTGGTCTAGGCTGGTGACTGACTCAAGCTGTAGGATTAACTGGACTGCAGGCTGGGCTCAAGTCTACTCTGCAGGTGGGCATTCTGGGCCCAAGGCTGATGGAGCAGCAGCTGCTTACAGGCTCTTCTCATGGCAATAGTAGAGGCGGAAGATGGCAAGTCTATTGCACAAGCACATTCCAAGCCTTTGCTATATCACAAACACCTACATCCTATTGTGCAAAGTATTGTGCCAAGCCCAACACTGATAGGAAGGAGAAATATATTTCATACACATGGGAGGGGAAAGAAGTGAGTATTTCCTAAATAATAGTTCAAACTGTCATATAAACTAGCAATGCATCTAAAAGCACACCTCACTTATTTACATAATATTGTTATGCTGACTAGATATAATGGCAACTTACTTGATCATGTACAAATTCAAGAATAGCAGAAGTGACATTGAAATTGGCAATTAGCTAATTGGCTATTCACAGTCTAAGGCTGAAGTTGAAACCACACAGTAGATTAGAGATGAATTCTTAGGCAAAACTGAAACATCAAGTCACTCAGTAACTAGCTCAAAGCTACATAGCTTTGTAGTGGCATAGCTGGAGCTTAAACCCAGATTTTCTCAACTCAAATTTCATGTTCTTAAGCACTAGGCTATAGTGCGGCACAGTAGGTATTATGTCTCCATTGTGGAAAAGAAGAATTGAAGCATAGAATATTGAAGCATGAAATATTTACTATTTGCCAGCCATTGAGCCAGAGGGTTTGTCTGTATTATTTCATTGTATCCTTAAATCTCATGAGGTAAGAGTAATTTTCTAGAATTTACAGACAATAAAATAATTGTTGAGGAAGCTTTTAAAATGTACTTTTCTAAAGACAAGCAGGTAGAAAACCTGAATTTTGAAACCAGTGCATTTTGTATAAATACAAAACACATGCTTTTCTATTAAACCATATAGCCATCCCCAGTCAGCAATGAGTCATGAAAGCTAGTACTTGAACCAATGCATCAGGACCCAGTGATTTATCTGTTATTGCCCCAGCAACCATATTTCCAAAACTATAAACTGTCTTAATACATGGCTTAACAACTGGTGAAAGCATTTGAATTTAGGATTGTCCAACACATATTAGTTGCTATAAATATATGACATGTCACTTTCTTAATTCAAGCACCATCTGTGACTTTTTTAATATAAAGGGAAGATAAGTGATATAATATTTTTCAAACATATTGTCTTTTACCATTAGGGAAAAAATTACATTGTAAAGGGGAAAGAGGTCTACATGTTGATTAAAACCTTCCATTTATATGTTCCATTTTCCCCATGTATGGAACAATGTTGCCTCCTGTCATTGATTAAAAAATAATAATAATAAAATCATGCTTTTAGGAATTCTTAGTCACTGCCCATAGAATGTAATCAGTATTCTTTTAATTGACACATTAACAATCCCTTTCAGGTTATTGTACCTTGATAGACTTAACAATGCATTCTTCAAGAAAATAGCACTTTTGTAAAGCTTTCAGCAAAGTATTATGAATATACCTTGTATTTCAAAATATAAAACTAAACTCTTCCACAATATTCTATGCCAATTTTATTTGACTCCATGTACAGAGAATCTCAAACCAGAGAGTTGGCTATCCTTTGGATAATGACTCATTGTGAATTATACAACCTGCTGATTAATTGAAATTGGAATTACTGAATCAAAATAAAACCAAAAACAATAGAAAACTCATCTGCTATCTCAAGGTGACCACATGAAAAAAAGTAATTATAAAGTAGTTTTAATTGTTTTAATGCAATGAGCTCACTGTTAGACTGGGTAAAATACAATCCCTCAAAAATTCATGTTCACCCAGAACCTCAGAATGTGACCTTATTTGGAAATAGGCTTTTGCAGATATAATTAGTTAAGATGAGGTCATACTGGTTTAGGGTGTGCCCTAAGTGCAATGACTGCTGTCTTTCTAACAAGGCCATGTGAAGACAGAGGCAAAAGGCCATGTGAAGACAGAGGCAGAGATTGCAGGGATGCTGCCACAAGCCAGGAAACACCAGGCGCCACCTGAAGCTGGAAAAGGCAAGGAAGGATTCTCCCTGATATGGTTTGGCTGTGTTCTCACCCAAATCTCATTTTGAACTGTAGTTCCCATAATCACCATGTGTTGTGGGAAGGACCCAGTGGGAGGTAATTGAATCATGGGGGCAATTACCCTTACGCTGTTCTCGTGATAGTCAGTTCTCATGAGATCTGATGGTTTTATAAGAGGCTTTTCCCCCCTTGCTTGGCACTTCTCCTTGCTGCTGCCATGTGAAGAAGGACATGTTTGCTTCCCCTTCCATCAGTATTGCAAGTTTCCTGAGGCCTCCCCAGCCATGCAGAACTGAGAGTCAATTAAAACTCTTTCCTTTAGAAATTACCCAGCCTCGGGTATGTCTTTATTAGCAGCATAAGAACGGACTAATACACTCCCCTAGAGCCTTCAGAGGAAATCAACACTTTTATTTCAGACTCCGAGCCTCTACAATTGTAAGAGAATAAATTTCCATTGTCTTAAGACAACAAGTTTGTGGTAATTTGTTAATGCAGACCTAAGAAGCTAATACGGCCTCAAAGCATAGATTTTATATATTTGGTCATATAAAAATCATTGATCCTGATTCTGTCTCCAAATGGAATTCCACATAACAATGGAGGTCCTGCTACATTGGAAATTCCATGCCATCTTGTCTACCCATGTATTTCTAGTGCCTAGCACAACACTGGCACACAGTAGGCACTTGATAAACATTTGCTGAATAAGTGAATGAAAAATATATCTTTCTATGCTTTTGAATTTTGAACATAATTTGATTTCTGTGTGTTGCTCAAGTTTGGGGCCAGCTTATGAGAATACATTTTGTTTCTGACCAAGTTCACTGGCTTTTATTTAACAAGTGTCAGAGCCAAGTCTTGATGCCTAGTGTCTCTGAAAATAATAATTGGAAAAGAAAGTAATAGTAGCAGTAGCAGTAATGGCAGCAGAATCTAAGAAGAAAATCCAACTCTTTCATCTGCATGTGTGTGCTGGTCCTTTCACAATCCCTTTATATAATTTCTGAGTTATCAATAAAGCTGAAATAACCTAACCACAGGATATCTGGAATACAATTTTGACCAGCTGTGCCTATCAGACCTCTTCTTTAAAAAGTGAGCTTTTGTTGCGTTGTATAATAAATTGTCACAGAAACCTTTCTAGAACTTAAAAGTTATTCTGGCATCTGGCTGAAAGTTACTGTGAGCATTCTAGAAGAATTTCAATAGGAATAGAAAGGACGGGGAAGTGAGTAAAGTCATTTCAGAACCATTCTTGAAGGGTAATGCTGGCGTTCTGGAGGGATTTCAGTGCTCAGCTAGAGGGCAGCAGAATTATTGCTGAAGTATTCCTTGTGGAGAGCTTTAACCTCATGGCCGAAGTGCATTCAAAACAATTCTGCTGTGATAGTAAAAAATATATATCCATGCTGTGCATTCCCAGAAGAGCATTTTGGCCTGCTTATTCACATGAGCCAAGAACTGAAAAAGAGCTAAGGGGCAAATCGGTAAAGTGCTACCACAGAGATTTCACTCTAAATGCTGGTTGGGGAAGCCTCGTGGTTTCAAAAGGTTAGAGACATTAGATGTTTTACAGGGTATGTGCCGAAATGAATAATTCATAGAAAAATGCTAAGTCTATTCAGGTAAGATTATATGGTAAAGTAAGAGAAAATGCCAGATTAAAAAAAAAAAAAAACTCTTTTCTATGTGATCCTGCAAAGCCCTCTAAATTAATCTTCCACATGTACCCTGTGCATAGCACTGTGCTAGGTACTAGGGAGATACAGCAATTGTATCTCAGGCTAACTGAGCACATAGGACATCCATATAGTCAACAAGTACTTATTTAACACCTACTACTAGGTGTTGAATGCATTCTGAAACAACGTCCTTGACCTAAAACTGTGTAATCAAGTAAGAGAGACATCTAGAAAGAATAAACTGCCATCAATCATGGAAAAATCAGCATTAAAAGTTTGTGCAGGACAGATTGTGCAGGGCAGTTAGTGAGCTTCTCATCTACCTTCCTACTTCCAGTCCTATGCCTTTCCCGCCCACCCTCTCCATGGCTCAGAACTCCTCCCCATGGCCTTGCAATGTCCTGTGTGTTGGGAAGTCTGATGATACAGCCACGCTTATCTCTCTCTCTCACTTTGTTTTTTTGTTTTTTCTTTTTTTTTTGAGACAGAGTCCTGCTCTGTCAACCAGGCTGGAGTTTAGTGGCACCATCTTGGCTCACTGCAACCTCTACCTCCCGGGCTCTTGCCACTCCCTCCCATTCAGCTTCAGCCAGTTCCTTTTGCCTCAGGCTCCTTGGCCTCAAGGCCTTTGCCTAGGAAACCACCTTAGCCACTTCATATCTCATCACATGGCAAGTTCCTTCCCATCCTTTAGGTCTCAGCTTCAATGTTACCTTCTTAGAAAGGCCCCATGACCTTATCTATAAAGTATATATTTCATTTTATTCTCTATCTCACCTCCTTTTTATTGTTTTCTTTTTGATGCTTACTCACAATTTCTAAGTATTTGTTTATTTGTTTACTTAGAGACTTTCATACCAGACTGGCAGGTATTATACTATCTCTGTCTTGTTCACCATTATATATCCAGTGCTTAGCTCAGTGAGTACATAGTAGTTATTCAATAAAATTAGTATTTTACTGAGCACAGTAGTTGCTTAATAAAATGCATTGACTGAATGGCTTAAAGTGACCAACACTGGCACTAGCCCAACTAAATAAAAATAAAATTCAAATCTCAATTATAAATTCTTTTTTTTTTAAGAGACTGGGTCTCACTCTGTTTCCAAAACTGGAGTACAGTGGTATGCTCATGGCTCACTGCAGCCCCAACCTCCTGGGCTCAGATGATCCTCCCATCTCAGCCTCCCAAGTAGCTGGGACTACAGGAGTATACCACCACACCCAGCTAATTTTTGTATTTTTTGTAGAAACAGGGTTTTTCCATGTTGCCCAGGCTGGTCTTGAACTCCTGGACTCAACTATTCCTGCTGCCTTGGCCTCCCAAAGTGCTGTGATTACATGTGTGAGTCGCTGTGCCCAGCCCTCAATTATAAATTATTATTCTCCACAAATTCCCACAGTGCTCAAGATGGTGGTTTACAGGGAAATATGAAAGTCAGGTTCCAGTTAGAATAATGCTGTTTCTGTTTCTATTGAAAATTAGGAATTGATTTATGGTGATTTGATGGGATGGATTAACAGCTCTAGAGGGACTCCTTTCCAGTCTATCTTCCCTCCACCAGCCAATCCCCTTGCCTCAGGAAATCAAGTGATGATATGAGTGGGTCAAGTCCAAAGATATAAATTGGGATACTTAGTATCATCAAAATAATTTAAATAAATCACTGTTGGGGCAAATACTGTCTTCTTTTCTTAGTGTAATCCTATAATCTGAATATTAAAAACACAGAGAATTAAGATTTGGGTATGGGGATAAGGGAAAGCAAATCAGGAAAGCTACTCTGCAATCTTGATCCTGGCTTCAGGGCTGCCTATTGCAAGCTAAAAGAGTTATGGAATAAACATACGTGTGCATGTGTCTTTATAGCAGCATGATTTATCGTCCTTTGGGTATATACCCAGTAATGGGATGGCTGGGTCAAATGGAATTTCTAGTTCTAGATCCCTGAGGAATCACCACACTGACTTCCACAAGGGTTGAACTAGTTTACAGTCCCACCAACAGTGTAAAAGTGTTCCTATTTCTCCACATCCTCTCCAGCACCTGTTGTTTCCTGACTTCTTAATGATTGCCATTCTAACTGGTGTGAGATGGTATCTCATTGTGGTTTTGATTTGCATTTCTCTGATGGCCAGTGATGTTGAGCATTTTTTCATGTGTTTTTTGGCTGCATAAATGTCTTCTTTTGAGAAGTGTCTGTTCATGTTCTTTGCCCACTTTTTGATGGGGTTGTTTGTTTTTTTCTTGTAAATTTGTTGGAGTTCATTGTAGATTCTGGATATTAGCCCTTTGTCAGATGAGTAGGTTGCAAAAATTTTCTCCCATTTTGTAGGTTGCCTGTTCACTCGGATGGTAGTTTCCTTTGCTGTGCAGAAGCTCTTTAGTTTAATTAGATCCCATTTGTCAATTTTGGCTTTTGTTGCCATTGCTTTTGGTGTTTTCGACATGAAGTCCTTGCCCATGCCTATGTCCTGAATGGTAATGCCTAGGTTTTCTTCTAGGGTTTTTATGGTTTTAGGTCTAATGTTTAAGTCTTTAATCCATCTTGAATTGATTTTTGTATAAGGTGTAAGGAAGGGATCCAGTTTCAGCTTTCTACATATGGCTAGCCAGTTTTCCCAGCACCATTTATTAAATAGGGAATCCTTTCCCCATTTCTTGTTTTTGTCAGGTTTGTCAAAGATCAGATAGTTGTAGATATGTGGCATTATTTCTGACGGCTCTGTTCTGTTCCATTGATCTATATCTCTGTTTTGGTACCAGTACCATGCTGTTTTGGTTACTGTAGCCTTGTAGTATAGTTTGAAGTCAGGTAGTGTGATGCCTCCAGCTTTGTTCTTTTGGCTTAGGATTGACTTGGCGATGCGGGCTCTTTTTTGGTTCCATATGAACTTTAAAGTAGTTTTTTCCAATTCTGTGAAGAAAGTCATTGGTAACTTGATGGGGATGGCATTGAATCTGTAAATTACCTTGGGAAGGATGGCCATTTTCATGATATTGATTCTTCCTACCCATGAGCATGGAATGTTCTTCCATTTGTTTGTATCCTCTTTTATTTCCTTGAGCAGTGGTTTGTAGTTCTCCTTGAAGAGGTCCTTCACATCCCTTGTAAGTTGGATTCCTAGATATTTTATTCTCTTTGAAGCAATTGTGAATGGGAGTTCACTCATGATTTGGCTCTCTGTTAGTCTGTTATTGATGTATAAGAATGCTTGTGATTTTTGCAAATTGATTTTGTATCCTGAGACTTTGCTGAAGTTGCTTATCAGCTTAAGGAGATTTTGGGCTGAGACAATGGGGTTTTCTAGATATACTATCATGTCATCTGCAAACAGGGACAATTTGACTTCCTCTTTTCCTACTTGAATACCCTTGATTTCCTTCTCCTGCCTAATTGCCCTGGCCAGAACTTCCAACACTATGTTGAATAAAAGTGGTGAGAGAGGGCATCCCTGTCTTGTGCCAGTTTTCAAAGGGAATGCTTCCAGTTTTTGCCCATTCAGTATGATATTGGCTGTGGGTTTGTCATAAATAGCTCTTATTATTTTGAGATACGTCCCATCAATACCTAATTTATTGAGAGTTTTTAGCATGAAGGGTTGTTGAATTTTGTCAAAGGCCTTTTCTGCATCTATTGAGATAATCATGTGGTTTTTGTCTTTGGTTCTGTTTATATGCTGGATTACATTTATTGATTTGCGTATATTGAACCAGCCTTGCATCCCAGGGATGAAGCCCACTTGATCATGGTAGATAAGCTTTTTGATGTGCTGCTGGATTCTGTTTGCCAGTATTTTATGCAGCATTATTCACAATAGCAAAGACTTGGAACCAACCGAAATGTCCAACAATGATAGACTGGATTAAGAAAATGTGGCACATATACACCATGGAATACTATGCAGCCATAAAAAATGATGAGTTCATGTCCTTTGTAGGGACATGGATGAAATTGGAAATCATCATTCTCAGTAAACTATCGCAAGAACAAAAAACCAAACACCGCATATTCTCACTCATAGGTGGGAACTGAACAATGAAAACACATGGACACAGGAAGGGGAACATCAGACTTCAGGGACTGTTGTGGGGTGGGGGGAGGGGGGAGGGATAGCATTGGGAGATATACCTAATGCTAGATGACGAGTTGGTGGGTGCAGAGCACCAGCATGGCACATGTATACATATGTAACTTACCTGCACGTTGCGCACATGTACCATAGAGCCTAAAGTATAATAATGATAATAGTAATAATAAAAAAAAAAAGTTAAAAAAAAAAAAAAACAATGACAACATTTTTCTCCCTGTAGATGATGAATGTAAATGTTGGATTTTTGTTAGCATTATAAAACTATTACTTTGTTACAAGACAGTCATTCAACTTTGCTTAAAAATTAAAAGATAATGGTATTAGTGGCAGCAGCAGTAGTAGTAATAGAGTAGTAATCATAATACTAAAAATGTATAACACTTATACAGCACTAAACTACGTGCTGGGAACTGTCTAGAGCACCTTCCATACACTAATGCACTTAATCCTTAGTTACCCCATGAAAAATGTATAGAATTATTCTCATTTTAGAAATAAGGAAACAAGGTAGAAAGAGATGAAGTAATTAAGCCAATATCCATGGCTAGTAAGTGGCAGAGCCAGAATTCAAACCTAAACAGCCTGATTTCAGAGTAAAAGTAATTTATTTTATTGATGGAATTAATAACTACCTATAAATAATACTGAGAACATAATATACATATTGCATAATTTTAAAGTAAAAAGAACACAAGAACATTCACCTTGTTTTTCTTCCCTTTTAAAACCTGAGTCCTAAAATGACAATATATTTTAATCTGCATATCTAAAAAGACCACAAATGCCTCAAATATACCTTATTTTTCCCACTATTTATCTCACAGACCAAGAACTCTTTATGTTCTAGCTCTCTTAGAAATGAAAAGTGAAACCACTGCATCCACATAGATTAACTATAGGTCTATGAACTAAGGCCACCTACATACACATGACTACTACTTGTGCCAAGAAGTTTCTTGCCCACAAATATAAGGCAGTAAATCAGTAAATAACTTCATTGTTGGCTTCAGGAACTTCCCAAAAATCCATTTACCCCAACAATAGAGTACTCAAACAGTCCCCTTTCACAGTATTCCCTCTACTGCTCAAACAACTCATTTATCAAACAACTGTGTATTTACAAGACTTGGTTAAGATCCTTAGCCCGCTGTTGCTACAAACCTTCAACCATTATTATATCATGAATGTTGCCCAGTCTCAATCAGACGACTGCATTGAAAACTCTTAAACGTCTCAAGGTTTTGCAATATCTACCCCTGAACTCTCCCTTGCAGAGTCTACTAAGCCTTGATCAAGGTTGTGCTTGCCCTTTATTGTATTAAGCAATAAACTTTGCTTTGCTTCATCAAAAAAAAAAAAAAAAAGAGTTATGGATTCCATGTGTTATGATCTGGATCATTAGGAGACCTTCTTAGGTTGAAGTAAAAGAGAGAAAGTTTGAGTCGAACTGCAGGAGTTTGAAGAGGGCATGACCTCTCCACACCATCCTTAGGATCTTGATATGGTTTGGTAGTTATTCTATCATGTAGACGCAGGACCCTGAATCCTGGGAAAATAACATCTTAAACAACCTTCTTAACACAATATATTCCCCCCCAGAGACTTGTTGGTAGTAAATAGAAAATTTTTGCTGATGGCAACAATCCCATGGAGAATGGCAGATTCTACTGCAATTTCTAGAGAGCTGAACGAACAAGGACAGCACAGATTCGGAGCTTGGATTTTAGAAAATACAACAGAAGATGGTGTGGGGCAATTAACAAGTGGGAGATTACTACCATGTAGTAATATGGTGTCTGTCTTCACTCCAGGGATCCTCAGTAAAGTTATTAACCTCAAACAATTCATGAGTGGGTTTGAAAATTGAAAAGTTAGGAGGGGATGAAGTCTGTAGTTGTAAGGGTAGAGCTCAACCAAGATGACACACATGGAAGCAGCCCACAGACAGAGGCACCAGGAGGAGCTATACCATAGGATTTGCACTAATCATGAGGAAGTGGCCAGACTTGTACAGACATGTGTGATAGCATGAGTCAAGTTTCTAAAAATCAAAACATTAGAGAAGTCTGTATGACATTTAGTTTAACTATGGGAGTCCCGCGTGTGTTCCTTCATTTAAAGCACTTAGTTGTATTTTGGATTTAATCACTACCTTAAAACTGGGAAAAGTGGGCCTTCTATGAAATTGCCAACCTGTGAAGATAGAGAAAAATATAACACTAACTGAGAATCAGGCACTGGGGCCCAGGTATTTCTTATTGCAGCAAGTTATCCAAGTGATGAAGTAACCAGCACAGAATTGGTTACAACAGTTTACAGCCCAGCGCTTGAGAGTCATTGATTCAGGATATGGTACTTTTCTTCATGTTAACATGGGTAATCAAGAGTTAGTTTTTATCACCTGACAGTTGTTAGGAATTATCTTTCCCCAATTCTTTTTATCTGATGTTAACTAAAATGCAGATTTTTGAGCCTCAAAAGGGCTTACTGAATGGGAATCTCTTGAGAATGAAGCCCAGGAATCAAAAGTTGACACAAATTTTTCTAAGTTGATTGAAGTTTGAAAACTATAGTTCTTTCCTTTTAATTCCCATAATGTGAGACATTTCTGTGCGCACCCACTATCAATCTTGCTTCCTATGACCAGATGACTAATGTGTTCCAGATCCCTCAGTTTTCCTATCCCTTGCTGTTATCACTACTGTAACTTCTGCCAAACAAAGGATGCATCTTCATCTTCAATGGGGTGGCTCTGGATCGCTGGCCTAAAGTATTGCGTAACGGCCTCTAACTACTCATATTCCTGCACCAAAGCCTGCACTTCTAAGTTTCTGACATTTACCTCCCAGTGATGGAGTTAGAAACTTATGTATGGGATTATATATGATCTAGCAATTCCACTTCTGAGTAGTGGTAGTGAAACTGAGTTTAAACGTCAAAATAATGGAAAGCAAAGATTTAATCAGATATTTGAATACACCCATGTTCATAGCAGCATTATTCACAGTAGCTAAAAGGTGGAAGTAGCCCAACTGTTCATCAGTGGACAAGGGATAAATAAAATGTGGTCAACAATGGAATATTATTTAACCCTTAAAAAGGAAGGATATCCTGATACATCCTACAACATGGATGAACCTTGAAGCCCTTATGAAGACATTATGCTAAGTGAAATACGCCAGTCACAAAAAGACAAAAAAAGTATCATATAATGTATGAGGTATCTGAAATAGACAAATTTATAGAAACAGAAAGTAGAATGGTGGTTGCCAGGGGCTGAGAGGAAGAAAAAAATGGAGAGATGGTGCTTATTGGGTGTGGAGTTTCAGTTTTGCAAGATAAAAAAAAAATCATTGAGATTGTTTGCACAATGTGAATATTACTACTGAGTGTACACTTAGGAATGGTTAAAATGGTAAATTTTATATTATGTGTGTTTTATCACGATTAATCATGAATAAAAATAATAAAAAAAAATCAGTTGCCATTTGGCTTAACTTGTTGTCATTGTTAAAAAAAGGCCTCCACACTTCAGGCAGCTGTCATTATATGGCACCATTTTACCTGAATACGGCTTCAACTATCCTCTACAATTATATAAGTTTCCTATATCGGATAGAAAATGCCTCACCTGAGATTCCAACAACTATCTTCTCTAGCTCCCATTTCGATCATTTCCTCCCAAAGGTTGAAGGGCAACCCTCATGGGTGATTGTTGGTGTCCTTTTCTAGACAACCTAGAAGGAAGAAATTAGACAGATCAGCACTTTAAAACATTGAATGTCCTTCAAGGACAGCAACTTATACACAGAGGGCGTCACAGGAAAGGTAGGTACATTAATCATCTCCTCAGCTGGAAACGGAGAAGAAATAAATAAACAGCCCATCATCATGATCAGGTATCAAAGGTTCGTTTTAGGTCGTACCCCCATTAAAAAGAATTTCAATGCTGTCAGGAGCAATGTCATGAATCTCCTGTACTTTTTTTATAAGTAATTCATGCAGGGAGGAATCACCCTCCCTATGAGCTCCATAATGAGTGCCCCTGTCAATTTCTCTGCCTTTCCACTTTTGGTCATCTCAAAGCAAGGATAGAGAAGTACTATACATTTACCCCTGCACTGAGTGCCTGTGTCTTAAATAAATACTAAGTGAAGTTAGTGCAACTGGTAAAAAAGTCAATAACTTAGAAAATAATATTAGCATGTTGTTCTATGTTTCCGTTTTATCATGTGAGGTTATCATTTTAAAGTTATCACTTAAACGTCTTAAAAATAGCTCACTTTTAAAATATGCATTTGTATAGAAATACTAGAAAATGCTGACAACCAAAAAAGATTAAAAATATGAAAATACTGGGGGAGCCCGAGAGCGGCCCTGCCCGCAGCGGCGGGGCCCCGAGTGCGGTGAAGAGATTGTTTTCTCAAAGCTGCGTTGGAGGCTGTGACAGAGCTGAGAGCCTGTGTGGAGCGGACGGTGAGGAATTCTCAATAACATGGCCGTTTGCCATTAGCCTTGCCATGATCACGTTTTTCACCAGCGTCCCCAGCTGGATTCAAGATGCAAATCAGGAGGAGGAAGTGGGCTGGAAACTAGTTCCCAGGCCTCGGGGCCGGGAGGCGGAGAGTCAAGTGAAGTGCCAATGTGAAATTTCGGGGAAACCTTTCTCAAATGGGGAGAAGATGAGGCCTCACCCTCCCGCAACCAGAGCAGAGGCCATATAGCTGCCATCAGCTGCACTGTGGCAAGTCTTTTGCTTCCAAATACAAGCTGTATAGGCACATGGCCGCCCACTCAGCCCAGAAACCCCACCAGTGTATGTACTGTGATAAGGTGTTTCACCGCAAGGATCATCTGCGGAACCATCTGCAGACCCATGACCCTAACAAAGAGGCCCTCCGCTGCCCTGAGTGCGGTAAGAATTACAAAACGAAGCTGGTCCACCGGCGCCACCTGGCCATGCATGCTGCCAGCAGCAGTGACCTCAGCTGCAAGGTGTGCCTGCAGACCTTTGAGAGCACCCAGGCCCTGCTAGAGCACCTGAAGGGCCACTCACGCCGGGTAGCAGGCGGTGCCAAGAAGAAGAAGCACCCCTGTGACCACTACGACCGGCGGTTCTATACTCGTAAGGATGTAGGGCGGCACCTAGTGGTGCACACAGGCCGTAAGGACTTCCTGTGTCAGTACTGTGCCCAGCGTTTTGGCCGTAAGGACCACCTGACGCGTCACGTCAAGAAGAGCCACTTGCAGGAGCAGCTCGAGATCAAGACAGAGCCCGTGGACGTGTTAGGCCTACTCAGCTGCAGCTCCACAGTCAGTGTGAAGGAAGAGCTGAGCCCTGTGTTGTGCCTGGCCTCTCGGGACATAATGGGAACCAAGGCCTTCCCTGGCATGTTGCCCATGGGCATGTATGGTGCCCACATCCCTACCATGCCCAGCACGGGCGTGCCACACTCCCTGATACACAACACGCTGCCCATCGGTATGAGCTGCCCTCTGGAATCCTCACCTATCTCTTCCCCAGCTCAGCTCCCTCCAAAATACCAGCTTGGATCTACCTCATACTTTCCCGACAAATTGCCCAAAGTGGAGGTGGATAGTTTTCTGGCGGAGCTTCCTGGAAGCCTGTCTCTCTCATCCGCTGAACCCCAGCCCACCTCACCTCAGCCAGCGGCAGCTGCGGCCCTCCTAGATGAAGCACTGTTTGCCAAGAGCCCCGCCAACCTCTCTGAGGCCCTCTGCGCTGTTAACGTGGACTTCTCCCACCTACTGGGCTTTCTTCCACTCAACCTGCCCCCCTGTAACCCACCTGGGGCCACAGGAGGCCTGGTCATGGGCTACTCCCAGGCAGAGGCACAGCCCCTGCTCACCACTTTGCAAGCTCAGCCTCAAGATTCCCCAGGAGCTGGGCGACCACTGAACTTTGGTCCTCTGCACTCCTTGCCTCCTGTCTTCACATCTGGCCTGAGTAGCACCACCCTGCCTCGTTTCCACCAAGCATTCCAGTTGCCCCCACAGAGGCCCTCAGCTCAGTTTTTGGCTCTGTTAGGGAGCCTTAGTACCCACCCCGTCCGCGTCCCCCATGAAGGCTTCTCTGCTCTCCATCACATCACTTCCACTTTCTTGTGCCCCCGCCCCTGCCTCCAGTTTTCCCCTAGTATCCAGCAAGGTTTCTTGCAACAAATGATTAGTTCTTCTCTTCTGACTTGTGGGGCTCCCTGCCGCAGAGAGCACAGCCCTTGCCCAGAGCCCAGGAACCCCATCCTTGCTTCATCTCAGTTCTTCATGGGCTTCACTCTTCCCACTCATGGAAGGGAGGCAGCTCAGGGACCTCCATTGTGGGACCCTTGAGACACCTCCACTGTGATTCAGAAACACACTTCTACCTCTTTACTGTTAACTCTTAACAGATGCAGTCAGTAGTTTCTGGGCTCTTCTCTCAGTAGGTGCCTCATGCTGGCTTCTCCACTAGGGTTTCAGGACAAACTACCAAGGAACTGCCTCAGTCTCCTACCAGTCCTCCCTCACCCACCTTCTGTCTAGGTTCACTTGGTTTGTCATCAGGAACTGAGCAGGTCCAGGACTCAGGCTTCTGCTTCAGCCCAAGCCAGTACTCCTCGTTTGAGGTAAAGGCCTTAACATTTAGTTCCCTAGCCCTCGATTGGAAGCAATTTGGAGTGTTTTAAAAGGCTTGGGATAACCTTTTAAAAAACAAAACCAGATATTAAAATGTCTGGCAAGGTTAGAATCAGACTAGATGATTTGCTTCTAAAAATTAGTTTCAGTGAGTCCCAGGGACTAATTAAGGTTTATTTTAAAAAGCGTCTACCTTGATATGCAGCCACCTCCTGCATGCTGTGCGTGTTATTGGGACTTGGATTATAGGCGATGATATGTGAGAATCCAGTTGGGACTTGCTGTTGCCATCCTCCTTGTTGTATCTGGTTTTCATCACTAGACTCAGCAACCCTTCTCACCTTAACTGCCACCTTCCCTACACCCTCAGTTTACAGAGACCATTGGGCCTCTGGCTGCAGAATACAAAGTCCTGGACTGTTAGAGGAGTCCTTTCCTCTCTGCCTGCCCTTTCCTGTCCCTCCCTCGAATTCTCTCTCCCCATAGGTGATGGCGGGAAAGTCATAGGACTGGCAAAGCAACTGTTCAAACCCTTGTAACCGGGGCCTTGCCCCCACCTCCTGTCTTTTCTCCTTTCCTTCCTCACTCCTGTGTCCTCCCATCTATCCTGCCTTTCCTTTCCTCCTCCCTCAGTGTCCTCAGCACCCACGAGGAATTTTCCTATCACTGTGAACTTTGCTGGTACAGAGGAATAATATCTGCCTTCACCTTTTTTTTTGGACCATAGCTAGCCAGTCATTTCTTAAACCTCCCTTCCTAAAATCTGTGGGGCTGGGGGAGGGGGAAGGCTTAGTGGCCTGGTTGTTCAAAGGATAAGAATAGCTTTATCCTACACTCAGTACCCAAACTCACTTCGGTATGCTCACTGAGGCCATGAGAACCTGAGGGGCATCTGCCCAGGACAGGAGCCATGGCATATGACAAAGACCAATGAGGGACCAGGAAAAAAAGGGGTGACGTCCCCTTTCCCTGACATCTCCAGCCTCTGTCAGCAATGAGCTATCCCCCTCCCACCCTACATAGTAGCTGGTCAGGGCTGAGTGCAGTCCTGGGGGTAAGGGGATGACATGCCCAGGTGTCAGCTCAAAGGATCTCTGCATCATCTTGAGGTGGGAGGCAGGGAAGGGAGCACCAATGAGGATCCCCCCCGCCCAACCTTTTACAAATGGCATTTTCTTGATTGAAATCCGGGAAGCAGGTGTGATTAGTTTTTTGCTCGTAGATATTGTCCTAAATTGGAATTTTCCCACTGCCCTAAAACATTCCCTAGTAGTCCTTTAAATTCCTCCTTCCCTTTTTGGTGGCTGTTTTCTCCATCCTCTCTCCACCTCCCCTCTTATCTAGGAGCTGTTTGTAAGCAAGATTTTTTAACAGGTTATATTGTACAGCATCAATATTTTGCTTTTTAACAAGGATATTTATGTAATAAGAAACTTTGCCTTAGGCAGGTGTTGGCCAGAAAAGTCCAGATTCCTCTGGGACCCCACCCTGGCCTCTCCTGGAGCCCTGAACCTGCTGTGGAAGGGATTGGCCGTGACCTTCACCTCTGGAGAGTAGGGTCTAGGGCGAGGGAAAAGGGTGTTCACCATGATAATCTAGTGCCTCCATGGAGGGGTTTGGAAAAATTCCAGTCCGATTTCTTTGTGTGTCAGTTGACTTCCTTAGCTGATTTTTCCCACTTGCACCTCTCCACCTCTGCATATTTGGCAATAGAACTCCTGAGACACCACTTCTCATGCTTCTCCTTCCCTACCAGCGGTCAAGGCTTTGGAGCCAGTCTTTTGTAACTTCAGATTATTTAAAGAGAAAAATACAAGACAGAAATCTTCTAGCACTTTGTAAACACAGTAAATAACCTCTTGGAGTATTTTTGGCTTTATATAAAACAAGGTTTTTAATTGTAAAGTATAAGTGCCATTAGAAAATGCACAGGGCATATCTCTGTTAAGGTAGATTTTTCAATGCTTTACAGAATTACATTTTCAAAAAAAGGTTTTTATAATGAAGTTGTTTATTAAAAACTTCTGAATTATGAAAAAAATATGAAAATTAACATTTACTCTCAGCTGCCCAGTGATAAGAATGATCACTTATTAGCATCTTGTTACACCTTACAATTTTTTTTTAATAATAGAGACAAGGTCTTGCTATGTTGCCCAGGCCATTCTCAAACTCCTTGATTCAAGTGATCCTCCTGCCTCAGCCTCTCAAAGTGTTGGGATTATAGGCATGAGCCAGGCACAAAATTTTTAAAAACTGCACGTGTGTGCACACATACACACACACACACATGCAAATAGATAAATATGTTTTGAAAATTGATACCCTGTTGCCCATTTTGGTAGGCAGAATTCTGAGATGACTCCAAAAATTTTGTGCCAGACACCAGAGGTATCCCAAAATAGGGCATTGGCCTCTAGAAACACCAGGAAAATATGTGGAGGGGTAAACACAAACCCATACCAAGCCCACTGAAACACCCCCAAGAACACAGCCTAATGATACAGTGCCAGCAACACCCTCTGTATGTGGGAAGAACAGAAAATTGTACTGATATCTTTAAATGAAGGGATTATAGAAAAGAAAAAAAGAATAAAATAAGACATATTCCCTCCTATTCCAGAAAGTAGGTTAGGAAAAGAGACATTACCCATTAAAATTAGTCCTTCTTTAAGAAAAAAAGAAGCCAGAGACTTATTGTGGAGAAAGTAAAGTTCCCAGCTGTTGGGTTTAGAGATACGTATTTTTGACTTTGAAATTCCTTTAACAGGCTCCATCATTTTTTACTTACGTGTATTTAAAGTGTGGCAGCCCAACTCCCACCCAACCTATTCCCCAAGCCTTAGCCAGTGGCAAAGAACATTAAAATAAAACCTGAATAAATAAACAAAACCCTGAACCTTTATTTTATGTGAAAACCAAAACAAGGTCAAACTCTTTTCCCTTCTAATAGAATGCCCAAAGAAGAAAATTTTTCTCACACTGTTAAACCCAGTCATCATCAGATTCCCATGGGCAGGAATGCCAAGTTTGTTAGTATGGAAAAGAATTTGGATGACTTTTCTCCTTTCTTGAAAATAGAATGATTTAAAGCCCAAGGAAAAATAGGTTAACTCCTGAAAATTTCTGATTCCTGACAAATTCTGTTCCTAGAAGAGTTTATTTTTACTTCCACTATTATAGTTATTCATAATAAAAAGTTTAATGTATCTCATTTTTGTTTGCATTCTCTTTAATCATGGAATATACATTCACATTAAATAATTCATTTTTCTCAATAGAGTTATTCCCAAAAAGATGGTCTATATATCATCTTAAAAAGAAACATCTAACCATGCTGGAGTAATTAGTATCAAATTTTCTTCCTTTCATAAACAATTAAAGAATTGGGTAAAATATACCCAAGATCTGGTTCTGGTACTAGGTAATAATCAGCACATGACTGTGATCTTGAGAGAAATGACGTAAATCAACTGAGCCCTGCAATTACCCTGGATTCCTTTCTGGGGGCACTTCTCAGGCTAAAGTACATGGAAAGGGAAGACAAGTAGACTATCATGGACTCCCTGAGTGGAAGAGATATTAAAGCTGAGGCAGCTAGAATTCATGGGGCAGAGTACTAGAAAAGAGACAGCTATCTAGAGAAAAAGTTCCAGAAATGTATATAAAGTCCTCTGAAGCCTATTGTTGAACATTAAGCTACACATGTGCAGGTTGAAACGCCATGAAGCTAAGCTGACAATTACTAGAGTGCTATCAGCTAAACAATTCTCACAGCATACTAAGCCTGAGAGATGATAAAGTTCTAACAAGCCAGAATGGATAGTTCTTATTGACTCTCTGAGGCACTCAGTACACACCCCAGAAGAGCCATGCCTGGGTAGCAGGAGTAAACCAGCTGTAGAGTAAAATCTACTTTATATCTGGCCTATCGAATTTTTCAGCAATTTTCAAAATGATTAAACTGAAAAATAGGTGATTTAACTGCCTACCAGAACTAAGTCAAGCACCCTTTAAAAGAAGACAATGAAAACTAGACACTCAGCAACATGAAATTCATGATCTTCAGCTCCTAGTCAAAAATTACTAGACGTGCCCTCAGAAGCAGGAAAATAGGATCTAAAACCCAGAGCAAAATCAGTCAATAAAAACAGAGCCAGACCAGGTGCAATGGCTTACACCTCTAATCCCAGCACTTTGGAAGGCCAAAGCAGGAGGATGGCTTGAGCCCATGAGTTCGAGACAGCCTGGACAATATGGTGAGACCCTGGTCTCTATAAAGTTAAAAAACAACAATAAAACAACAACAACAACAAAACAGAACCAGAAGTGAGTGAATTAGAGCCAAAAAATTTTTCTCAGATATTGTAAATATGGTTAAAGGAAAACATGAGCATGACGAGGAAAAAGACTACAATATATAAAATAAGAAATTATTTTTGTGTATAATAATTCATTTGGTGGAATTAACAGCAGTTTAGATAAAGAAGAAAGAAATGTCAGTGAACTTGTAGACATAGCAATATAAGTTGCCCAAATTGAAGCTCAGAGGAAAAAAAGAGACTGATAAAAAAAGCTAAAAACAGAACTAACATTCAACCCATTACAGGGTATAGACCCAGAGGAATATAAATCATTCTACCATAAAGACACATGCACACAAATTTCTTTGCAGCTCTATTACAATAGCAAAGACACGGAATTAACATAAGTGCCCATCAGTCACAGATTGGATAAAGAAAATGTGATACAGGTACACCATGGAATACTACACAGCCGTAAAAAAGAATGAGATCATGTGTTTTGTGGGAACATGAGTGGAGCTGAAGGCCCTTATCCCTTGCAAACTAATTCAAGAAAAGAAAACCAAATACTGCATGTTTTCATTTATATGTGGGAGCTAAATGATGAGAACTCATGGACACAAAGATGGGAACAACAGACACTGGGGCCTGCTTGAGGGAAGAGGGTGGCAGGAAGAAGAGGAGCACAAAAAATAACTATTGGGTACTAGCCTCAGTACCTGGGTGACGAAATAACCTGTACAACAAACCCTCATGACATGAGTTTACCAATATAAGAAACCTGCACATGCACCATAAACCTAAAATAAAAGTTTTTTTTAAAAAAGCTAACAGAATCTTAGTGAATAGCCGCACATGTAGCTATAGCCCCAGAAGGAGAGAGGGAAAATGATTGGGGGAGAAACTTTTAAAGAAATAATGGGCAACGTTTTTTTCAAATTAGATGAAAACAACAAACTTAAAAGTTCAATTAATCCTAAGCAAGATAGCACAGAGAAAACCATACTGAAGTATTTCATAAACAAACAATCAAGAAAAAAATCTTAGAGTCACCCTACATACAGGAGGTCACAGAGAAGAGTGATTACAGGTTTCTCAAAAATAGCATAAGCCAGAAGATAATGAAGTAGCATCATTAAAGTTCTGAAGGAAAAAACAGAACTGTCAAACCTAGAATTTTAGAATTTTATATCCAGCAAAATACTTTGTAAAAATTAAGGCATAATACTGTCATTTTGAGCAACATAAACAAAAGCTGAGATAATTTTAACTACAAAAATTTGTACTGCTCTTGAACTACAAAAAAAAATTAAAGGAAGTTTTTTAGGCAGAAGGAAAATAATTCCAGATAAAAACATTATTAAAAAAACAGCAAAGTGAGAAAGAAGCAATAGTCTATATGGTGAACAACACAGAATTTGAAATCCTGATGTTGATACTTTGATACTTACAAAGTATTAGTTTCCTTATCTGTAAAATGTAGATGTTTATGCCTTCATCATAGAATGTTGCATAGATTCAATGAAATAAAGATCATTTAGCACAATGATTGGAACATACTAAGCACCTAATGAATCATAGCTATTACTATGTTATTGTTAGCTATTAAATGTCCAAATACATTATTGTTAATAACTCTTGGTGAATAATTTGCACAGAATGTTATATATGTAAAAAAGAGATAGGCTGATCACCATTAAGCTTTGTAATTTATCTTGGAAAGAGGTGGGTAGTTAAATATGTTAGTATTATTGGTGCTTTGCAGGGTGGGAGACTGAGAAGAGGTGAGATACCTTGAGATAGGTCACAAAGAAGAGTTCATAGATGAGAGGGAAAGATTTCTCATAAGCAATCCAATGCTATCTTGTTGACTTGTAATGAAAAGTCTTACAATATCTCTGACTTCAGGTCAATATTGGCCTTTCATTGTACATCCAGAAGAGCTGTAATATAAAAAATAACTATTTAGAATTTTTCTTGATTCTTAGCTTTGTTTCACTGGGAGAAAACAAGTTACCTGCCTATGATTCTATAAAATAACCAATGCAATGGATATTCTCTAGTAACATTTAAAACCACCACATATGTGGGAAAACATAGGAAAACGAAATGTCTAGATTTGGAATAAATGTGTGAATGGATCAAATAAACCTATAAATAAAGTGCAATGCAGTGGTGAGCATAGACTCTGGAGCCTGACTGCCTAAATTCAAATTCCTATTCTACGCCTCACTAGCAGTGTAGTCTTGGGAAGATACTTGACCTTTCTCTTAATTGCAAAGTGGGGAAATAATAGTATCTACTTCATAGGATTATTGAAAGATTGAATGAGTTAGCATGTAATATATTTGGCATGTATTTGTTATTATATAAGCAATGATGAGAGAGTTGATTAAAAAGTTATAGGAATTACTTGCTAATAATGACACTGTATTACTTGCTAATAATGACGCTGTATACTTTCTCTTTTCAGAATGTATTTCAGGTTTGAAGTTACTGTCACATTACTTAGAGGTAAAACATCATTACCACTGGTATTACTAGCATTTTATCATGAAATATTGATATAATTTGTGAAGAAAGGAAAACTTTCCAATCTAAAGTTCTTAGGAGACTCAAGACTGCATCTGGAGAGAAGCAACTACTCATCTACTAACACGACAACCCTTGGTTTGGTTGCAGTAGCAAGCTCCACTCTAATCATTCAGCTGAACAAACAAAACCCAGGATTTTGTTATTTTCCCAGAAACTAGGTAAACAGCCACTTCCCTTTTAGTTCTCTTTTTAAAGTAAGAAGGTCCACATCTCTCCTAATCATCACTTCACTCTATATTCCTATTTTAAAAGTTGATTTTTCTAGATGTTTGCTATTTTAAGCCAATAAAAAAGTCACTGACAAATATGCTATTTAAATAATGTATGACTATAAATAATATGCTATTGCAAACATATAAATTTTAAAACCACAAATTAACCCAGTGGTCAGTGGTATACTGTTAGGCTTATTTGGCTGTATGGATAGAAACCCACTCATGAAGGATACTGGATTTGGGCCAGGCTTAAAAACCAAGAACATGCAGAACTCTAAAATCAGGCTATTTTTTATTGTCTCTTTCAAGAGCCACAGAGTTTCTCTGTATTTCATGATATCTCTGCTTATCTGAGCATGTCTGATCCATCTTCTCTTCAAACTACCTGGCTTCTGTCTTCTGATAGTTTCCATTCCCTTACAACTTTGATTGAATCATCAGCCACTATGGGCTTTACCTTACTAATAACATCTCTGAATTTACCACTTGGTTCAAATCTTAGCATATTCCCAGTTCGGTTCAAATTAGTGGAGGAAGAGGGAGATTTAAATATCTGATCAGCCCAGTCCCAGTTTACCTGATCAATTCATCAATCATCTGTAGATTGCCAAACTACAGACTGGTGGGTCAGATGTCCACCCTAGGTTCACGTGGGAGAGATCACATGGTACAAACCACTATCCCCCACTGCTATTCCAGGTATTAGGCATATCTTTCTCAGAAGGGATTGTGGGCAAGCAGGCATCATAAATATATCTAGTAAGTACACTCGAAGAAAATGGGCCACATCCAGGCAACATTCCATAATGGACACTGTTTATTTGGTCTGCCCACTTTGAGAACCAGGGCTTTAAATACGAATGTCAGTTGAGTTAGCACAGGTCAGATATTTTGTAGCAGTATTTGATAGGATTACTTTAGCACAAGAAGTAATAAATGCTTCAAAAAGATTTCAGTTTGAAAATAACTAAAATCATACCCTGAAACAAATTATGTAAAATTAATTAAACAGTAAATTTAAGTCTAAGTACAGGTGCAAGTAATAGCTGCATATGACATATTCCTATAATCACAAATGGGTACTAGTCTGTTTTAACTAATTTATTCCTGAAACCTGAGTCCTCTTGGCTCTGTGAAATTTTTGTATACTGTCATTTATTTTTCTTTTGCCTTTACTGTTATTGCATTTTATCTGCTGATTCATACTGACATCCCTAGCAGATCTTCTTAGGCTAACTACCTCGATGTGTCTAGGTTAAGTCAATGCAAGTGCCTTCTTAGTCTCTGAGAAAATCTTTAAATTTTATCAGTTGTATCCCTGATGTTCTAGATATTTTGTTGACCGTTTACTAATGCAGAGAATCAAGTAAACGATGCAGATATGCCAAGTGAAACATGCCATCTTTCCCTGCATTGCTGTATAATACATATCCCTGGATTAGTGTGTTTTTAAATTTATATGTTTTTTATTGTGCAATAATTTAAATAGAGAAAAGTTGCAAGAACTGTGCAAAAGAACCCCCAAATTCCTTCATTCAGATTATCATATTGTTAACATCATTCCACAAGTTCTCTCCCACTTTTTTCCTTTCCCACTCACCCCTTTACTCTCTACATATGTATGAATGTGTGCATATACCTATATATTTATTGATATTAATCCACTTTGTCAGTGAACATTTCAAGCATTTTCCCTTTCCCTTGGCTACTACATGATACTGCAATGACCATCATTGTACTTGTCTTTTTTCAAACATGTACAAGAGTTTCTCTAAGGCAGCAGTTCTCAAAATGTCATCCATGGACCTCTGAGGTCCCCAAGAGTTCACAAGGTCAAACTATTTTCAAGATAACACAAGGACATTATTTGCCCACGATTGACATTTGTACTGAGGGTACAAAAGCAATGGTAGGTAACACTGCTGGTGCCTTAATCAAGGCAATGGCAGCAAGGGGTATTAATTATCATTGCATTCTTTGCCACCATGCACCTGTAGTTTTCTTTTTTATGCCAGTTTCCCCTTTAAAATGTCCACGAGGAAACTGCAAAACTTAATTTGATTAAATGCAACCCTTGAGTACACATCTTTTTAACATTCTGTGTGACAAAATGGAAGGGAAGTGTGAAACACTTCTGCTGCATAGGAAGATGGTTCTCCCAAGAAAAAACCCTTGTGTGATGGTTTGAGTTGAGAGCTGAACCAGGTGCCTGTTTCATCAACACCATTTTTACTTGAAATAATGACTAATTCAGACTTTGATACTTGAACAAACTGAGTTTGTGACTTTGAGGAAAAAAAACGGACAGTATTTGTTATCCATACAAAAATTCTAAGTTTCTCTTGAATATGCTGATATTTAGAATATCTGCATAACCCTTTGAACCAATTCTTTTCAAATGACTAATTACTGATGTTACAAAATTATGCATGGGTTAAAGAGCCCCTCAAAATACAAGATAGGCCAATTTATTTTAATGCAACAGAGTATTAAAATGTTTACTGATGTGGTTTCACATTCTACATTGCAACTAAGCCTCAAAAAATTAAAACATGTTGAGTTTTGATGTAGTATCAAATAGAATATCCACAGTTATCTGAAACAGCTATTAAATAATACTTTCTTTTCCAACTGTACATCTGTGTGAAGCTAACTTTCCTTTACGTGCTTTACAGGAAGCACATTGCAGCAGACTGTATGTAGAAGCAGACATCAGAATCCAGCTGTTAAGCCATGCCTCAAAGAGATTTGTAAAATGGTAAAACAATGCCACTCTTATTCTTTTGTGTCTTCTAAGGAAAATATATTTGTTTTTAAATATCATGTTAACATGTAATAAATGTGTCATTCTTATTCCTAAATGAATTAACAAATAAATCTGTCTTTTTAATTTTCCAACTTTAAATTCTAATATGATAGCTATAACTTATGAAACAAGATCTGTTTGGGGTTCTCAATAATTTTTAAGAGTATAAAGAGATACTGAAGACAAATGTTTGTAGATTACTGCTCTAGGCTATAAATATGAAAATAAATTTGAGAAGGTATAGGCTACACATATCTTTAATGTGACTAGATAACATCACATTGCTCCCCCATCCAATCTTGAATTACAGGTCTATGTATTCAAGTTGAGAGATGGTAGCTTAATTGAATTATCATAGTGCTTCCTTGACATGAACTAATTAGCCATTACATAGAAATTGTTTAGGCAAATTCTGGATACTATTTAAGAAGCTTTGAAACAATTTGGTCTCACTAAATGCCTTCTATTTTATTATTAAATTAAAGGAAAACTCAACTAGGATAACATTTTTCTCGAATAAATATACAGGTTAAATATAGCCAGAGACATTAAATTTCATTATAATATTTTACTAATAATTAAGTCACACAGGCATCCTAGACAACCAATACATTGAAAATAGTATGTATTCCTCCTGTGTTGTTACAATATATAATTATTCAGGGAGCCTATGCACTGATTAAAAGAGGTGCAATGATTTAAAACATGTGGCCTATTACCATGTAAAATAGGTTTGGGATTAATTCTACAACTGTTTGATATTTAAAATGAGTGTGTAATTCAGTATATTAAAGAGTTTTTATGTGTATACAATAGGAAATGATTTAAGATTTCTTAACATTAAAACATAATGCAAGAAGGAGGTAAAGAGAAATTATATTAATTCTCCCAGAGCAAGACATTATAATAAGCTGAATCATACAATTTTTAATTTTAAATTTATGGGTTAAAAGGAATGAAAGCCCTTGGGACAAAATGGAATAAAATAAGATTTTGATCCCAGCAGGGAACTTTTTGGAAACCTCTCCTATGGGCATCGTATCAAGACCCTATTGAAGAAATGGCCTTTCAATCATATCTCCTGAAGTCATAGAGAATTTTATCATGTCTCACGTATAATGAAATGTTAATGTGATTTTTCTTGACTGATATCATTCAGAGTAATTCATTTTCAACACCAGTTCTCACTCATTATAAGACTGATTTAATATGGTACTTATAATTAAAGCCTGTTTTTAAAAATAGCAACTGAATCCACAGGAGTATGAACATTTCTCATTTTGAGGAGTTCTCTTTAGAGAGTAATATTCACTGGACTCTGCATTCATTGAATTAAACTTTAGACAGAGATAGAAAAGGGTTAAGTAGACAGTCTTCAACTCATCAGAACCCCTACCCATAGTTTTCCTATTTCTGACTCCACTTCAGGTTTCTAAATGACATGAAAATATTTTAAGTATACATAGTCCTATATGAAAATTATAACCATTAATATATTTGTAGTAGTGAAAGAAGGTAGATAGACAGATAGCTTGATCAATCAATTGATTGATCGATCCACCCCAATAAACTGCCTAAAGTAGTGGCAGAGATGTCTTAGCTAGAAATGTTCATCATAAGTTGGGGTTTGAGACTGTGCCCAGAGATAAGTTATCTGACACTTGAAAAACCAATTGTCTAGGAAGGAGCCCCAGAGTGCAATGTAGACAGATGAAAGAGTCTCTGCACACATAAATGAAAAAGTGACACATATCATCAACTTTCTGCAAGGTAAACCCAACAACTGGAGCTGATAGTTCAGGCTTGAGGCTATGACCTCATAAATCATACACACAACTGAGGGAATGAAAACATTTGAGAAGCCATAGTTTCACAGCTAGAGCTTCACAGCTCACATCCCATGGGATTCTATGAAGACAATCAACTATTGGCAAGTCTGCCTACAAGCCTAGAAAAGTTGCTTAAACTGTCATCTATGGTTCTGGCCATATTGCAACAAGGCTGAGTAAGCCAAGAGCTAGAATACAGGCTGTACGGCTTCCCCCTCCCCTCTCATCTCCTTTTTTGTTCTCTGAGCAAATAGAGGTAGAAGACAGTTGAATAATCATTTAAGAATGTCATTGCTGTTATTCTAATTTGTATCTTAAAATAATCTGGAGAATATACTGCCATCAGGGAAGAAATCATAAAGAACCTGGAATGTTTTATGTAGTATCTTGTTATTCAGAGATCAACTTCAATGTCACCCTTCAGGGGTTTTCCTTGACCACCCACTCCACTCTCTATCACATCATCTTATTTTTAATAGAGAAGGTATGGGCATTTGATATTGTTCTTGTTTATTTATTAGAGAATAAGAATAGTTTAGGTGTTATAAATACAGATCCTGAGATCAGGTTGCTTGAATTGGAATTCTGGTTCTCCAACGTAATCATTGTGAGCAAGGCTCTATGCCTTAGTTTCCCCCTCTAACATTTGAATAGTAATGTTTTCTGCATCCCTGGGTTTTGGGGAGGATTGTGCTTGTTAACAAAAGTACTAGATCCCGGACAGGCACAGAGTAAGCACTTGATGAATGTGAGCCTTAACTCTTTATTTGCTTGGTGTCTATTTCCCTAACTAGTCTGTTCTTCACTTGTCTGCCTCAGTGACCCAGTACCTGGAATGATGCCTGGAGTACTCATGAGACTTTCAGTAGGAATGATGAAAAATTAATTAATGAGTCTCAGTTCAGGTTTTGAGATTTAAATCTAACTCAGTGGACTGTAAGAAGGCATGGACAGACAAAATTGAGAACTTAAGAGTTCACAGTAAATATTGAGCTTCTGCTATACATGGTAGTCAAGAACTTTGACTGTATAATGCTGACAATGGCTTTCATGCTTTAGTTGCTAAGAAATTACCCCAGTGGTTTTATGCTCCAAATACTCTACATGACTGATAACCTTATTTCCTGTGCTGATTGAGTCAAATCCATGCCACACCATTTGAGCCACCTCAGAATACATATTGAAACTCTATCTGTCACCTCAGGCCTTCCCCTAAGTGGGCTCTGCGCCACAGGAGAGGCAGCTCCAGCCATCCCTGGAGGGCTGTCCCAGTGGCCTGAGAGCTGCTCCTAGACCCCTACCAAGGTCAGCACTGACCTCAAAAAGCCTGGTCACAGACTTGTCCAACCAGCCCCACCCAGCTTTGCCCCCTCCAGTGCCTTGGCAGCACAGTGCAGGATGGGGCCCTTGGGAACTCCATGCCCTGACTATCACTAGGGACACCCCATACTTCCTCCATTAACAAAGACCAAGTAAAAATTCCACTGCCATTATCACAGGTGTCTCTTGCCTGCAAGCACCACCTACTGGCCTGTAGGATGAACTACACAATCCATAATTCCTGCTGACAAAAGTAAGGAAATGAGATAATTTCCCAAGACCTCCACCTCCTCATCTTTGTAGGAGACAGTGAGCCTCACCACTCACACAATGCTACCACAACCTACAAACAGCTAACATTGGGGAAACCACTATGCTAAGGCTATCTATAACCAAGACATTTACACAGAGACTTGGCCCCTTGAAATCACACAGAAGCAAAGCCAAATGAACCTATCCAACATAAGCAATAGTCACACCCTCAAGGAGGAAAGAAGAAACCCACCTAATTAAAACAAATTTTACAATAAGAAGTGACAGCTTCTACAGGAGAAGAAACCAGCAAAAGAATTTCAGCACCATGATGAAACAGACTGTTCAGACACTCCTAAAAGACCACATGAGCTCTCTAGCAATGGCTGCCAACCAAAATGAAAACTTTGAAGTGAGAGATAAAGAATTAAAGTTATGAATTTTAAGGAAGCTCAATGACATCCAAAAGAAAGTGGAAAACCAAACAAAGAAACCAGGAAAAAAATTCAGGAGATGAATTTTTTTCTATATAAAAAGATGAATTTTTCAATATAAAAAGATAGATATATATTTTAAAAACCAAACAGAACTTCTGGAAATGAAAAATTCACTAAGGGAATTTTAAAACACAGTTAAAAGCTTTAATAAGAGACTAGACCTAAGCAGAAGAAAGGATTTCAGATCTTGAAGACAGGTCTTTCAAATTAACCCAGTCAGACAAAAACAAAGAAGAAAATAATCTTTTTTAATCAACAAAACCTTCAAGAAATATAGGATTATGTAAAGCAACAAAACCTATAACTTATAGACATTCTTAGGAGGAAGAAGAAAAAATAAGAAGTTTGGGAAACATATATGAGGAAATCAGGAAAATTTCCTCAGTCTTGCTAGAGAAATAGGCATGCAGATACATAAAATTCAGAGAACACTTGGAAGATATTATACAAGATGAACATCATCAAGGCATATAGTCATCAGACTATCCAAAGTCAACATGAAAGAACAGATCTTAAAAGCAGCTAGAGAGAAGCATCAAATTACCTATACAGGAAACCCCATCAGACAAACAGCAGACTTCTCAGCAGAAACCATACAAGCCAACAGAGACCAAGGGCCTGTTTTCAGCCTCCTTAAAGAAAAAAAAAATACTAGTCCAGAATTTTATATCCTGCCAAACTAAGCTTCATAAATGAAGAAATAAAATCTTTCCCAGACAAGCAAACACTAAGGGAATTTGTCACAACTAAACCAACCCTATAAGAAATGCTCAAAGGAGTTCTAAACACAGAAACCAAAGGATAATAATCACCATCAAGAAAGTGCTTCACCATCCTGTGAAGCAATTACACTGTTGAGACTCCAAGGCAAATAGCTAACAATATTATACAGAAACAAAACCTTGTATATCAATGTTAACCTTGAACATAAAAGACCTAAATGCTCCACTTAAAAGATATAGACCAGATTTTAAAAAACAAGGCTCAATCATCTGTTGCCTACAAGAGAACCACCTAATGGCTAAAGCTGACCTCAGACTCAAAGTAAATAAATAAAAAAAGATATATCACACAAATGGAAAACAAAAGTGAGCAGAAGTAGCCATTCTTATATCATATAAAACAGACTTCAAAGCAATAATAGTTTCTTTAAAATGGCATTAAAGGGCATTATATATTGGCAAAGGGTTTAATATAACAAGAAGATTTCACTAGCTTAAATATATATGCACCCAACACCAGAGCACCCAGATTCATAAAAAAATACTATTAGACCAAAGAAAAGAGATTGATATCAATACAATAATAGTGGGGGACACCCCACTGTTAACACTAGACAGATCATCAAGGTAGAAAATCAACAAGGAAAACTGGATGTAAACTGGACTCTAGAACGAATGAACTTAACAGATATTTACAGGATATTCTACCTAATAATTGCAGAGTATACATTTTTCTCATTTACATATGAAATATTCTCCAAAATCAACCAATATTTGGCTCTAAAGCAAGTCTCAATACATTTAAAAAATTAAAATGATATCAAGTATCTTCTCAGATCACAGTGGGATAAAATTAGAAATCAATACCAAGAGGAACTCTGAAAAGTAAGTAATTACATGGAAACTGATAATCTGCTTCTGAATCATATTTGGGTAAACATGAAATACGGCAACAATTTGAGAAATGTTTTTAAATGAGTGTAAATAGAGAAACAACATATCAAAATCTCTGGGATACAGTAAACACAGTGCTGAAAGTTTATAGCATAAAATGCCTATATCGAAAAAGATGGAAAGATCTCATATAATAACTTCACATCACACCTCAAGGAAATAGAAAACAATAGTAAAACCAAACTCAAGTCTAGCAGAAGAAAAGAAAAAGATCAGAGCAGAACTAAATGAGACTGAGACCAAAATAAATCAAAACAAAACAAAAAAAGATACAAAGGATCAATTAAAAGAAAAGTTGGTTCTTTGAAAGAGTAAACAAAATTTAATAACTTCTAGTTATTTTAATAAGAAAAAAGAGATTCAAATAAACACAATTAGAAATAATAAAAGTGAAATTATTACTGATACCATAGAAATTCAAAAGATAATCAGAGATTACTATGAACATCTCTGTATGTGCAAACTAGATAACCTAGAAGAAATGGATAAATTCCTGGAAACATACAACCTCTGATATGTTTTGGCTGTGTCCCCACCCAAATCTCATCTTGAACTCCCACATGTTGTGGGAGGGATTTGGTGGGAGGTCATTGAATCATGGGGGCAAGTGTTTCCCATGCTGTTCTCTTGAAAGTGAATAAGTCTCATGAGATCTGATGGTTTTAAAAAGAGGAGTTCCCCTGCACAAGCTCTCTCTCTTTGCTTGCTGCCATCCATGAAAGACACGACTTGGTCTTTCTTGCCTTCTACCATGATTGTGAGGCTTCCCCAGCCACGTGGAACTGTGAGTCCAATTAAACCTCTTTCTTTTGTAAATTGCCCAGTCTTGGGTATCCCTTTATCAGCAGCATAAAAACGGACTAATACAACCTCTCTGGACTGAACTAGAAAGAAATAGAAATCTTGAACAGACCAATAATGAGAAACAAAACGGAATCAGTTAAAAAAAATCTTTCAACCCAGGACTAGACAAATACACAGCCAAATTTTACCAGACATACAAAGATCTGGTACCAATCTAAATGAAACTATTACAAAAGATTGAGGAGGAGGGATTTCTCCCTAACTCATTGTATGAAACCAGTATTACCCTGATATGAAAATCAGGCAGGGACAGAACAACAACAAAAAAATGAAAACTGCAGACCAATATTCCTAATGAATATAGATGTGAAACTCCTGAACAAAATACTAGCAAACTAATCCAATTGCACATCAAAAAGACAGTCCACCATGATAAGTAGGTTTGCAGGAATGCAAGCATAAGTCAACATTTGCAAAAAATGGAATTGATCACTGTTTTAGTCAGTTATCATGCTGCTAATACAGACATATCTGAAACTGGGTGCAATATAAAGCAAAGAGGCTTAATTGACTCGTAGTTCAGCATGGCTGGAGAGGCCTCAGGAAATTTACAATCATGGCAGAAGGGGAAGCAAACACTTTTTTCTTCATATGGCGGCAGCAAAAAGAAGTGCAGAGCAAATGGGGGGAAAGCCCTTTATAAAATCATCAGATCTCATGAGAACCCACTCACTATCATGAGAACAGCATAGTGGTAACTGCCACTATGATTCAATTACCTCCTACTGGGTCCCTCCCATGGAACGTGGGGATTGCCAGAACTACAATTCAAGATGAGATTTGGGTGGGGACACCGCCAAACCATATAAATCACATTAACAGAATTAAAAACAAAAACCACAAGCTTATCACAATAGATACAGAAAAAAACACTCGATAAAATCTGATATTTCTTCATGATAGAAACCCTCAACAAACTAGGTATTGAAAGAACACACCTCAAGATAATAAAAGCCATATACGACAAACCCACAGCCGATATTACACTGAATAGGAAGGAGTTGAAAGCATTCCCTCTAAGAACTGGAACAACATAAGGATTTTACTCTCACCACTCCTATTCAACATAGTACTAGAAGTCCTAGCCAGAGTAATCATGCACGAGAAAGACATAAAATGCACCTAAATTAGAAAAGAGGAGGTAAAATTAGCTCTGTTCACTGATGACTTAAAACCCTAAATACTCCTCCAAAAGACTTCTAGACTTGATAAATGACTTCAATAAAATTTCAAGATACAAAATTAATGTACAAAAATCAGTAGCATATCTATACACCATAGTGCCCAAGCTGAGAACCAAATCAAAAACTCAATTTTATTTACAATAGCTACAAAAAGAAAAAATTACCTAGGAATACAGTTAACCAAAGAAGTAAAAGACCTCTACAAGGAGAACTGCAAAACACTGATGAAAATTCATAGAGAACAGAAACAAATTTTTTTAAAATCCCATGCTTATGGGTAAGAAGTGTCCATATTGTTAAAATGACCATACTACCCAAATCAATCTACAAATTCAATACAATTCCTATCAAATTACCAACATCATTCTTCAAAAAATTAGAGAAAACAATTCTAAATTTCATATGAAACAAAAAGAGCCCAAATAGCCAAAGCAATCCCAAGAAAAAAGAACAAAGCCAGAAGCATCACATTATCTGACTTCAAATTCTATTACAAGCCCATAGTAACTAAGACAACATGGTACTAGTTCAAAAATAGACACATAGATCAATGGAACAGAATAGAGAATCCAAAAATAAAGTCACATACCTACAACCAACTGATGATCTTTGACAAATTTGACAAAAATAAACAATGGGAAAAAGACACCCTATTTAATAAATGGTTCTGAGAAAATTGGTTAGCCAGATGAAGAAAAATGAAACCTGACTCCTGTCTCTCACCATATGCAAAATTAATTCAAAATGGATTAAAGACTTCAATGTAAGACCTGAAACTCTAAACATCATAGAAGAAAACCTAGAAAAAAAAAACTCTTCTGGACATAGGTCTTAGCAAATAATTTATGACTAACACCTCAAAAGCAAATGCAATACAAACATCGAAAATAGACAAATGAGACTTAATTAAACAAGCTACTGCATAGCAAAAGAAACAATCAATAGAGTAAACAGACAACCTACAGAATGGGAGAAAATGTTTGCAAATTACACCTCTGACAAAGGACTAATATCCAGAATCTACCATGAACTCAAACAACTCAACAAGAAAAAGAAACAATCCCATTAAAAAGTGGGTAAAGGACATGAACAGACATTTCTCAAAAGAACACATACAAGTGACTAACAAACAAAAAAAGTCTCAATATCACTAATCATCAGAGCTATGCAAAGTAAAACCACAAGGAGATATTATCTTACACCAGTTAGAATGGCTATTACTAAAAAGTCAAAAACCAACAGATGCTGGCATGGATGTGGTAAAAAGAGAACCCTTATATATTGTTGGTGAAAATGTAAAGTAGTACAACCTCTATGGAAAACAGTAAGGAGATTTCTCAAAGAACTAAAAATGGAACTATTATTCAACCCAGCAATCCCACTACTAGGCATGTACCCAAAGGAAAAGAAATCATTATATAAAAAAGACACCTGCGCTTGTGTGTTGATTGCAGCCCTAGTCACAATAGCAAAGTCATGGAATCAACCTGAGTTTCCATCAAGGGTTGATTCGATAAATTGAATGTTCTATATACACATCATGAAATCACTATGCAGCCAAAAAGCAAAAACAAAAAAAATGAAATCATGTCCTTTGCAGCAACATGGATGGAGCTGGAGTCCATTATAAGTGATATAACTCAGAAACAGAAAATCAAATACCAAATATTCTCTCCCGTTATAAGTGAGAGCTAAATAATGGGTACATATGGACATAAAAATGGAAAAAAATATACTGGGCACCCCAAAATGGGGGAGGATGGGAGAGTAGTGGGGGTTTATAAAATTACCTATTGGGTAAAATGTTCACTATTTGAGGGATGGATATACTGGAAGCCCAAACCTCAACATTATGTGACATATCCTTGTAACCTGCACATGGACCCCCCCGAATATAAATTTTTTAAGTCTTTCTGTCTTCTTTCTCCTCTACAGTTTCTCTTGAAATCACATTTTTGTGCTTTGTGATTATTTATTTTTACTATTATCTTCCTTTTAAAAATCATTTATAATTATTAGGCTTACACTAAAATGTCCCAGGACTATTAAAAGGTGTGTAGCCAAGAACAGAAAACCAAACACCGCATGTTCTCACTCATAAGCGGGAGTTGAACAATGAGAACACATGGACACAGGGAGCAGAACATCACACACCAGGGCCTGTTGTGGGGTGGGGGACTAGGGGAGGGATAGCATTAGGAGAAATACCTAATGTAGATGACAGGTTGACAGGTGCAGCAAACCACATGGCACAAGTATACCTACGTAACAAACCTGCACGTTCTGCACATGTATCCCAGAACTTAAAGTATAATACAAATAAAAAATAAAAGGTGTGTAGCCTGTGTTTTACCCAGACAAGCTCTCAATAAAACCATGAGCTGCTTTCAAATCCAAGTTGTCCTTTTCTCAGTCAGTTGGTAGAGGTAGGTTATTAATAATTCTAAATTAAATCACGAGCTCAGATGCAGTGAAAACTGGTGTTGAAAATAGATACATTTTCTCAAACAACTGGACTCAAGATAATCACCTTAACATATCTTCTCCATGTTCAAGTGGCTCTATGAAATGTTTTATTCACCAGTAGACTTGATTGAAGATCCATCTCCTCATTTATATCAGAGATTATTGTGGGAAGGAGATTTGTTGCATAGGTGTGTTTGAGAGGGTCTCAGAAGGCACAAAAATGTGGAACAGTCATAAATCCAAGGAAACTGTAGACGTCTCCATTGATAGAGGAAAAAATGCCAGATGGTTGTGGGGAACAACACAGGCCACAGAGATCTTTGAAAGAGAATGGAAACAGGATGGGAGAAGCTTGGGTCTTGTTAGGAAAATAAAAAGTCAAGTAGGAAAGAATTGCATCAGTGAAACTTCATAACTTTAAATGAACTTACAATGTTATTATCACTCCATAAGGACCAGCAAACTCTCCTCACAGCTGCTATCAATATCTCCTACACTCTGATCTTAATCATATGTTTTTCTGGATCATTCCTTAATTGACTCCTGATTTGTTTACTAGACATTTATTGAAAGCTTACCATGTGCCAGGAACCATCCTAAGCACTTGAGATACAATGATGAGCACAATTAAACACAATCCTACCCAAAGAGAGCTCAGAGTTTGTTAGGAGACAAAGGCTATATAGCTCAAACAACCAGTTAATCACATGGTAAAAACCAAAGCAGTGATATGTGATATGACTGAGAAGGAAATGGTATTCTGAGAGCATACAACAGGGTTTTTGCAGATCAGGGAAGGCTTCCCAGGGGAAATAAGCCTTGAACTTAAAATGAAGGAAGAATGGATGTTAAGTGGGTGAAAATGGGGAGAGGGAGCAGGTGGCCTTATGTGCTAAAGGAACAGGATGTGCAAATGCTCTGTGGCAGGGGAGATTGCATGGAGTACAAGGAACTAAAAGAAGGCCAGGTTCACTAAAGTCAAGAGAGGAACAGGGAATGGTGTGTGAGATGTGTAGGGACCAGACTGTTCAGGGCCCTGTGAGTCTTGTTAAGGAATTTTTACTTTATTCTAAGAGTAATGGGAAGACTTTGAGGGGTGATATTGTATTATACCTCCACTACATGATTTTACCAGTATTCGAGCTGCCACCCCATGCACTTAATGCAATGTAAAATTGAACGAAATGTGGGAAACATAGTAGAAAAGAAACTAGGGAGATCTGAACAAATTGCAATTGGAGATCCACAATTGAGATTCCTGTAGACAATGAGAAAGCATGGGAATGAACCTGAAACTCAAGGCAAAACTCTGTGGGTCAAAACAACCTGGATGTTATCCCTGAATAAAATTCATAGAGTTCCCATAAATTGTACCTCCAGACTTCCCTCCTCCCCGTCCTTCAGCCATTTGAGGATTTCCTAATGTTCTGGCCCTTCGAATGTCCATCACAATTGCAAAGGTAAAATGAAGGGTAATAAGAAATTGATTTAAGGTCTGCCCTAGGGTAAAATAATGATTCACTGACTTTTGCAGCATTTTATTGTAAGTGTGGTGGAAATGATTATTATCTTTAATGGTTAACTGAGTAATTGATTATTGATAAATGAGTACTCTATTCAAGCCAGGATCCATCTTACATCACCTGGAAAAGGATGATGTTCCTACTCTTTTAATGACCATTAAGTGGTAAATAAGGAAGTGGAAATGTTTCATAACTTACATATTAAGTATCTTTGGTCATTTAACCACCTCTACAATGAGAGCAATAAGGCAGCTGGGGGTAGGTAGCCGACATAAGGAAAGATCAATGACTGTTTTTCAGAGTTTTATTGAAAGTGCATTATGGATTGTCTTGCTTTTAACATTATTACTTCATTGAATAACGATATATGAGTAGACTAAGGGGAAAAATTAGAATCTAGCTATGCAAGGCTATCTGTGTGATAGGATGGGAATTACATAGTAAAATGACCTCCAGAGAAAACTTCAATCTCACCCACTCCCTCTATACAGTGCAAATAGATTGGAAGTTGGAAAAACAAAATGAATGAAGTTTGTCTTTGTGCCCCACTTATCTCCTTTTTGTTGCACCCCTGTCTACCTTCTGATGTTCCTTCATAGTTACCCACTGGACCCTGTGCTGCTCTCCTACTACCCAAAGTCCACTCCCACTCACAACTGCTGCATGTCACTGAGATGCGTAATTCACATAAATTTTCCCAAGTGCCATAAAGATCTCTCCTGCAATCACAATCTCCTTTCACAAATCCCATTTCTTCAGTATTTTGATCTCAGTCAAGCCTTAGAAAGAAAGCAACCTAATTTAACCAACTTATACTATGTCCTATTAACCTGCTTTGAGGTGAATTCATTTTAGTAAAGAATGCCAATTATATATTTAATACATTTCTAATGAGAGGACTTTCAGGTGGTTTAACAAAGTGACATGCAGTTTTATGGAACTCTGTGTTGAGGCGGGTGACACCTTTGCCAAGGGTGGCTGTCAGAGGCAGGGTAAATGGTTAGGAAGAGCACAGACTCTACAACAGAATTGAGTTCAAATCCTGGCTTTCCTCCTATTAGCTGGGCTACCCTCTGAGACTCAAATTCATCTGTAAAGTGGATGCTACTGTCTCATGAGATTAGAGTAAGGATTAGATAAAAATAATATATGCCTAGTGCCTAGTACAGCAGCTGGCACATAGTAAAAACAATCCAATTGTCATTATTATATTTATAGGGGCAAGTGAGTGGTTAAGGCATTCTAACCAAGGACTAGTGGGAACCACTGATAATCATCTGTTTTGTTTTGTTTTTTTCTGATACTTTCAAGGAAGAAATGAGTGGGCTGATCAAGACCTTAGGAAGAAAGGAAAGAGGTGGGTATCTGAGCATCATGGTCCACAGAATAATGATCCCTGACTCCAAGTTTAATTTGAAACTTATTTTGAGAACCATAAATTTTTAAAAGGCACTCTCCTTGCTTTGGCCTTAGCTTCAAAAGCAAAGCTTTAATACTAGCCTATTAACATCTTCAATATAATTTGAGAGGTCATTCATGTCTTCTCATGGATATTTATGTCCACCATAGAATGATTTTAGGTGAAGAAGCATAATTACACTTTTCATAGGTCGTTATGGTTACAATCACCAAGAGAGCAGTTTCTTTTAAATATTTTCTCTTACAGTAGTATTCTGCATATTTCTGCCTATCACTGTCTTCTAATACTTTTAAAGATTGACAATATTTCCTAACCATGTACCTATGCCCTGGAAAGTTAAAAATTCTACCTCCTTATGTCATTTCTTTCCCTGGATCCAAAACAGAGTACCAGTGGTTGTAGCTTTGGTCTATTCTTCACCCTAAGTCCTCCCTTCAATCACTCCTGAGGCCATGGCAAATATATAAAAATAGTTTGATTGGGTTTGGAAAATATCAATCTAGTGTATCTTCTCTTAAGCCATTTCTGGAAGAAAATTATTTATAACTTAATGTTTCAAATATACCATCTCTTTTTAAAGTGAGAGGAGGCAGAATCTAGCCATAAATTCATTACTTGTAACCCTTGACCCCAGAGCTTCAAGCCATCTATATATCATACAGTAGAGAGTCAAAGTTCAGAGTCCCTGTAAATCATACAAAGCAGTTACTCCTCTAATAGTCTATTGAAAAGAGCCACCAATCTACTTTAAATGAAAAAGAAAGAAGTCCTTACTTACCACAGCCCCATGGCCGTGCAGACTTCTGCACTGAAGGCATAGGGAGAGGCAGTGGGAGAAATATGGAGTTAGTGAGAATGTTGTCAGTTGCAGGGAGAGTGGATAAGGGCATTGCATTAAGGTAATTGTATAATATTGCATTTCCTCCATAGTATTTACTCAAGGCAGTGGTATTCCAATTTTGTCCTATCTAGCCTAGGGATTCTGTAGAGTGCCTAGCACAAGGTCCAGGAAAAGGCTAAGCAGGTGTAGTGAGGGATATCCTACAACCAGGACAGTTCTACACATATCACTGGGCATCCATCTATATACGTATATATATGATCATACTGGAAAAAATAATAAGAGTTCTAGTTCTAAAAAATTTTTGAAACTCATTGACACAAGGTTCTGGAGGATTAATTATATGCCTCAGTAACCAAAAGATAAAGAGAGAGAAAATACATAATGGTCTTTGAGGCATCTTTAAAAATTACTGTTCTTTGGCCCTTGTCAAACTGGAAATTATAAACATCATGTAAGAATAGCTGACATGTATCAAGTGCATATCATGATCCCTGTACTTTGTTAAGGGTTTTGCATTGATACATCTCATCATATCACAAAGAGACAGGTTACGTTACAAACCCCATTTTCAAGTAGGAAAACAGAGGCTCAGGTGGCTAAAATGTATCCAAAGTTGCATAGCTAGAATAAGACAGAAGTTTGTCTTATTCACATATCAATTCAATGAAGGTTTGGTAAATGGTCTGCCACTAGTTAACTCATGAACACAGTTTTTTTTTAATCCTGCAGCTCTTTTCCTAGAGCTTCAGAGGCCTTGACTGTATTCCTCCATCTGATAATAAGGTTCTGGACAGCAGAAAGATAGGAGATAGTAGAGGACTGCATAGGAGGTTTTTAAGCGCCACACCTGAAGTGAGATGCATCATTGCTGCCCACATTTCATTGGCCAGAACTCAGCCATGTGGATGTGTCCAACTCTAAAAGCGTTTGGGAAATGTATTCTAGCTATGTGCCCAGGAGGAAAGGGAAAACGGTTACTTGCCGGTCTCTACTGCAATAGAGGATTCAAACTCAAGGAACTTTAAATCCTCCAGAGGCCACCACACTACAGAATTAGCTTGTCTTCAGAAATAAAAGAATCATTAAGAACTGTCATCTCTAGGGGTCACCATTGCAAATACTGAAGAATCCCTAAGAACATGGCAGATGTAGATTCATTCATTTATTCATGCAACATTTATTGAACATCTACTATAAGCCAGGCAGTTATTTATTCATTCATTTATTCAACATTTATTAAGCACTCACTGTGTGCCAGGCCTATAATGGGGGCTTCAGCAATAAACAAGACAGAAACAGTCCCTGCCAACATGGAACTCACATCTCACAAACTGGAATTGTATTTCTCACAAAAGGCACTTTACTACTGTCTACAAAGTCATGTACCATTTTGTGTTTTATGCTCTTTCAGCTTCTGTTGTTTAGCTTGAATATATATATGGAAATGTAGGAAAACACACATTTTCTATACTGAGTTCCTTTTAAAAGGAACAGCTCTTACAATGTTTCTCTTTGTGTCTTCAGTACCTAACATAGTATCTGGCATATGCATAAATTCTCATGTCATGGAAAAAGTACTGGACTAGGAATCACACAGTTATTATTTTGTTCTTATTATGCCATTCAGTTCCTATACAATTTAAGCATGTTTCCTTGCTGCAGAGTAAAACATTCTGAATAAAACAATTTTGCAGATATTTCCATCTTTAAAACATAAACTTAACATTTTGAATGCAATTAGTCTAGTAGAAACAACATCGAATCAGGGGTCAGCAGATGTGGACTATAGCCTTAGTTCTCCAGTGCCTTGAAGAAATCACCAGATGTGGACTATAGCCTTAGTTCTCCAGTGCCTTGAAGAAATCACCAAAAATCTTTATTTTTAATTTTTATTTTTATTTATTTATTTTTTTATTATTATTATACTTTAAGTTTTAGGGTACATGTGCAAAACGTGCAGGTAAGTTACATATGTATACATGTGACATGCTGGTGTGCTGCACCCGTTAACTCGTCATTTAGCATTAGGTATATCTCCTAATGCTATCCCTCCCTCCTCCCCCCACCCCACAACAGTCCCCAGAGTGTGATGTTCCCCTTCCTGTGTCCATGTGTTCTCATTGTTCAATTCCCACCTATGAGTGAGAATATGCGGTGTTTGGTTTTTTGTCCTTGCGATAGTTTACTGAGAATGATGATTTCCAATTTCATCCATGTCCCTACAAAGGACATGAACTCATCATTTTTTATGGCTGCATAGTATTCCATGGTGTATATGTGCCACATTTTCTTAATGCAGTCTATCATTGTTGGACATTTGGGTTGGTTCCAAGTCTTTGCTATTGTGAATAGTGCCGCAATAAACATACGTGTGCATGTGTCTTTAGAGCAGCATGATTTATAGTCCTTTGGGTATATACCCAGTAATGGGATGGTTGGGTCAAATGGTATTTCTAGTTGTAGATCCCTGAGGAATCGCCACACTGACTTCCACAAGGGTTGAACTAGTTTACAGTCCCACCAACAGTGTAAAATTGTTCCTATTTCTCCACATCCTCTCCAGCACCTGTTGTTTCCTGACTTTTTAATGATTGCCATTCTAACTGGTGTGAGATGGTATCTCATTGTGGTTGATTTGCATTTGCATTTCTCTGATGGCCAGTGATGGTGAGCATTTTTTCATGTGTTTTTTGGCTGCATAAATGTCTTCTTTTGAGAAGTGTCTGTCATGTCCTTTGCCCACTTTTTGATGGGGTTGTTTGTTTTTTTCTTGTAAATTTGTTGGAGTTCATTGTAGATTCTGGATATTAGCTCTTTGTCAGATGAGTAGGTTGCAAAAATTTTCTCCCATTTTGTAGGTTGCCTGTTCACTTTGATGGTAGTTTCTTTTGCTGTGCAGAAGCTCTTTAGCTTAATTAGATCCCATTTGTCAATTTTGGCTTTTGTTGCCATTGCTTTTGGTGTTTTAGACATGAAGTCCTTGCCCATACCTATGTCCTGAATGGTAATGCCTAGATTTTCTTCTAGGGTTTTTATGGTTTTAGGTCTAACGTTTAAGTCTTTAATCCATCTTGAATTAATTTTTGTATAAGGTATAAGGAAGGGATCCAGTTTCAGCTTTCTACATATGGCTAGCCAGTTTTCCCAGCACCATTTATTAAATAGGGAATCCTTTCCCCATTGCTTGTTTTTCTCAGGTTTGTCAAAGATCAGATAGTTGTAGATATGCGGTGTTATTTCTGAGGGCTCTGTTCTGTTCCATTGATCTATATCTCTGTTTTGGTACCAGTACCATGCTGTTTTGGTTACTGTAGCCTTGTAGAATAGTTTGAAGTCAGGTAGCGTGATGCCTCCAGCTCTGTTCTTTTGGCTTAGGGTTGACTAGGCGATGCGGGCTCTTTTTTGGTTCCATATGAACTTTAAAGTAGTTTTTTCCAATTCTGTGAAGAAAGTCATTGGTAGCTTGATGGGGATGGCATTGAATCTATAAATTACCTTGGGCAGTATGGCCATTGTCACGATATTGATTCTTCCTACCCATGAGCATGGAATGTTCTTCCATTTGTTTGTATCCTCTTTTCTTTCATTGAGCAGTGGTTTGTAGTCCTCTTTAAAGAGGTCCTTCACGTCCCTTGTAAGTTGGATTCCTAGGTATTTTATTCTCTTTGAAGCAATTGTGAATGGGAGTTCACTCATGATATGGCTCTCTGTCTGTTACTGGTGTATAAGAATGCTTGTGATTTTTGTACATTGATTTTGTATCCTGAGACTTTGCTGAAGTTGCTTATCAGCTTAAGGAGATTTTGGGCTGAGACGATCGGGTTTTCTAGATATACAATCATGTCATCTGTAAACAGGGACAATTTGACTTCCTCTTTTCCTAATTGAATACCCTTTATTTCCTTCTCCTGCCTAATTGCCCTGGCCAGAACTTCCAATACTATGTTGAATAGAAGTGGTGAGAGAGGGCATCCCTGTCTTGTGCCAGTTTTCAAAGGGAATGCTTCCTGTTTTTGCCCATTCAGTATGATATTGGCTGTGGGTTTGTCATAGATAGCTCTTATTATTTTGAGCTACATCTCATCAATACCTAATTTATTGAGAGCTTTAGCATGAAGTGTTGTTGAACTTTGTCAAAGGCCTTTTCTGTATCTATTGAGATGATCATGTGGTTTTTGTCTTTGGTTCTGTTTATATGCTGGATTACATTTATTGATTTGTGTATATTGAACCAGCCTTGCATCCCAGGGATGCAGCCCACTTGATCATGGTCGATAAGCTTTTGGATGTGCTGCTGGATTCGGTTTGCCAGTATTTTATTGAGGATTTTTGCATCAACGTTCATGAAGGATATTGGTCTAAGATTCTCTTTTTTGGTTGTGTCTCTGCCCGGCTTTGGTATCAGGATGATGCTGGCCTCATAAAATGAGTTAGGGAGGATTCCCTCTTTTTCTGTTAATTGGAATAGTTTCAGAAGGAATGGTAGTACCTTTGGTAGAATTCGGCTGTGAATCCATCTGGTCCTGGACTCTTTTTGGTTGGTAAGCTATTGATTATTGACACAATTTCAGAGCCTGTTATTGGTCTATTCAGAGAGTCAACTTCTTCCTGGTTTATTCTTGGGAGGGTGTATGTGTTGAGGAATTTATCCATTTCTTCTAGATTTTCTAGTTTATTTGCATAGAGGTGTTTGTAGTATTCACTGATGGTAGTTTGTATTTCTGTGGGATCGGTGGTGATATCCCCTTTATCATTTATTGATGCGTGTATTTGATTTTTCTCTCTTTTCTTCTTTATTAGTCTTGCTAGCGGTCTATCAATTTTGTTGATCCTTTCAAAAAACCAGCTCCTGGATTCATTTATTTTTTGGAGGGTTTTTTGTCTCTATTTCCTTCAGTTCTGCTCTGATTTTAGTTATTTCTTGCCTTCTGCTAGATTTTGAAGGTGTTTGCTCTTGCTTCTCTAGTTCTTTTAATTGTGATGTTAGGGTGTCAATTTTTGATCTTTCCTGCTTTCTCTTGTGGGCATTTAGTGCTATAAATTTCCCTCTACACACTGCTTTGAATGTGTCCCAGAGATTCTGGTGTGTTGTGTCTTTGTTCTCGTTGGTTTCAAAGAACACCTTTATTTCTGCCTTCATTTCGTTATGTACCCAGTATTCATTCAGGAGCAGGTTGTTCAGTTTCCGTGTAGTTGAGCGGTTTTGAGTGAGTTTCTTAATCCTGAGTTCTAGTTTGATTGCACTGTGGTCTGAGAGACAGTTTGTTATAATTTCTGATCTTTTACATTTGCTGAGGAGAGCTTCACTTCCAACTATGTGGTCAATTTTGGAATAGGTGTGGTGTGGTGCTGAAAAAAATGTATATTCTGTTGATTTGGGGTGAAGAGTTCTGTAGATGTCTATTAGGTCCGCTTGGTGCAGAGCTGAGTTCAATTCCTGGGAATCCTTGTTAACTTTCTGTCTCATTGATCTGTCTAATGTTGACAATGGGGTGTTAAAGTCTGCCATTATTATTGTGTAAGTCTCTTTGTAGGTCACTGAGGACTTGCTTTATGAATCTGGGTGCTCCTGTATTGGGTGCATATATATTTAGGATAGTTAGCTCTTCTTGTTGAACTGATCTCTTTACCATTATGTAATGGCCTTCTTTGTCTCTTTTGATCTTTGTTGGTTTAAAGTCTGTTTTATCAGAGACTAGGATTGCAACATCTGCCTTTTTTTGTTTTCCATTTGCTTGGTAAATCTTCCTCCATCCTTTTATTTTGAGCCTATGTGTGTCTCTGCACGTGAGATGGGTTTCCTGAATACAGCACACTGATTGGTCTTGACTCTTTATCCAATTTGCCAGTCTGTGTCTTTTAATTGGAGGATTTAGTCCATTTACATTTAAAGTTAATATTGTTATGTGTGAATTTGATCCTGTCATTATGATGTTTGCTGGTTACTTTGCTCGTTAGTTGATGCACTTTCTTCCTAGTCTCGATGGTCTTTACATTTTGGCATGGTTTTGCAGTGGCTGGTACCGGTTGTGCCTTTCCATGTTTAACGCTTCCTTCAGGAGCTCTTTTAGGGCAGGCCTGGTGGTGACAAAATCTCTCAGCATTTGCTTGTCTGTAAAGTATTTTATTTCTCCTTCACTTATGAAGCTTAGTTTGGCAGGATATGAAATTCTGGGTTGAAAATTCTTTTCTTTAAGAATGTTGAATATTGGCCCCCACTCTCTTCTGGCTTGTAGAGTTTCTGCTGAGAGACCCGCTGTTAGTCTGACGGGCTTCCCTTTGAGGGTAATCCGACCTTTCTCTCTGGCTGCCCTTAACATTTTTTCCTTCATTTCAACTTTGGTGAATCTGACAATTATGTGTCTTGGAGTTGCTCTTCTCGAGGAGTATCTTTGTGGTGTTCTCTGTATTTCCTGAATCTGAATGTTGGCCTGCCTTGCTAGATTGGGGAAGTTCTCCTGGATAATATCCTGCAGAGTGTTTTCCAACTTGGTTCCATTCTCCCTGTCACTTTCAGGTCCACCAATCAGACGTAGATTTGGTCTTTTCACATAGTCCCATATTTCTTGGAGGCTTTGCTCATTTCTTTTTATTCTTTTTTCTCTAAACTTCCCTTCTCACTTCATTTCCTTCATTTCATCTTCCAGGGCTGATACCCTTTCTTCCAGTTGATCGCATCGGCTCCTGAGGCTTCTGCATTCTTCACGTAGTTCTCGAGCCTTGGTTTTCAGCTCCATCAACTCCTTCAAGCGCTTCTCTGTATTGGTTATTCTAGTTATACATTTGTCTAAAGTTTTTTCAAAGTTTTCAACTTCTTTGCCTTTGGTTTGAATTTCTCCCTGTAGCTCGGAGTAGTTTGATCATCTGAAGCCTTCTTCTCTCAATTCGTCAAAGTCATTCTCCGTCCAGCTTTGTTCCATTGCTGGTGAGGAACTGCGTTCCTTTGGAGGAGGAGAGGCGCTCTGCTTTTTAGAGTTTCCAGTTTTTCTGCTCTGTTTTTCCCCCATCTTTGTGGTTTTATCTACTTTTGGTCTTTGATGATGGTGTTGTACCGATGGGTTTTTGGTGTGGATGTCCTTTCTGTTTGTTAGTTTTCCTTCTAACAGAGAAGACCCTCAGCTGCAGTTCTGTTGGAGTTTGCTAGAGGTCCACTCCAGACCCTGTTTGCCTGGGTATCAGCAGCGGTGCCTGCAGAACCACGGATTTTTGTGATCTGCGAATGCTGCTGTCTGATCGTTCCTCTGGAAGTTTTGTCTCAGAGGAGTACCCGGCCGTGTGATGTGTCAGTCTGCCCCTACTGGGGGGTGCCTCCCAGTTAGGCTGCTCGGGGGTCAGGGGTCAGGGACCCACTTGAGGAGGCAGTCTGCCTGTTCTCAGATCTCCAGCTGCGTGCTGGGAGAATCACTGCTCTCCTCAAAGCTGTCAGACAGGGACATTTAAGTCTGCAGAGGTTACTGCTGTCTTTTTGTTTGTGTGTGCCCTGCCCCCAGAAGTGAAGCCTACAGAGGCAGGCAGGCCTCCTTGAGCTGTGGTGGGCTCCACCCAGTTTGAGCTTCCGGGCTGCTTTGTTTACCTAAGCGAGCCTGGGCAATGGCGGGCGCCCCTCCCCCAGCCTCGCTGCCACCTTGCAGTTTGATCTCAGACTGCTGTACTAGCAATCAGCAGACTCCGTGGGCATAGGACCCTCTGAGCCAGGTGCGAATAATCTCCTGGTGCGCCATTTTTTAAGCCCTTCGGAAAAGCGAAGTATTGAGGTGGGAGTGACCCAATTTTCCAGGTGCCATCTGTCACCCCTTTCTTTGACTAGGAAAGGGAACTCCCTGACCCCTTGTGCTTCCCGAGTGAGGCAATGCCTCGCCCTGCTTCAGCTTGCAGACGGTGCGCTGCACCCACCGTCCTGCACCCACTGTCTGGCACTCCCTAGTGAGATGAACCCAGTACCTCAGATGGAAATGCAGAAATCACCCGTCTTCTGCGTCGCTCATGCTGGGAGCTGTAGACTGGAGCTGTTCCTATTTGGCCATCTTGGCTCCACCCCCCAAAAATCTTTATTTTAAAAAAAAATTTTTTTCACCCAAAAATCTTTAATCCTCAGTCTATTCACTGGCAAAGAAAAAAAATTGAGAATTAAAAGTATCACTTTGATATCTAATATTCTATTTGTATTTATGATACTAATATTGGGTACCAAAAGATCAGATGCCTGCCATAGAGTTTAATTTCCCACAGCCAAATCCTAAACAAGGACCCCTGAAGATCTGAGAGAGGCAGAACACCTTCTGTGTGTAATAGGAGTAATTTTCTCTCTCTACCTGGTCATTTTTAATATTTTTTATTTTCTCCAAAATTCACAACCGTTTTTGCTTTAACTAGGTGGGTTGGTATTGAATAACTTCGTATTTCAGCACAGTTTACTCTGCTAATTCACTACTTACTAGTGTATTAAATACTGCGGTCTACTTGAGGTTAGAGGGTGGGAAAAGGGAGAGGATCAGAAAGCATAACTATTGTGTACTAGGTTTAGTACCTGGGTGATGAAATAATCTGTGCAACAAACCCCCATAACACGAGTTTACCTATATAACAATCCTGCACATGTACCCCTGAGCCTATAATAAAAGTTTTAAAAAAATAGTTGTATTACTCTGGATTCTTGTCTTTCCTTCCCCCAAATTAGAAACTGTGTCAGAGCAAGGTGACTCATAACAGCCTAAACAATGAGGCTGTCTCTCCCTGTCTTTAAAAATATATATATATTGACAGCAGTTTATAAACTGCATACTCTCACAATACAGGGAGAAGGGAGACTGTTTCTCAAAATATTTCCATTTATCATTATATTTATTTAAGATCTTAATCAAAATGATAAGAAATATGGTCTTCATCACAAGGGAAAAAATTTACTATCTCTGGAAGTCAAGAGATTATGAACTATTAAGATTCATAAAATGTTTAGTTCTGTACTGAAAATTAACAAAAACAGTTGTTAGTGAGACTAGTTCTATTTGTAATGTTGTTTAATGAAATAATATTTGTAGTGCATATGAGGGCCTTGAAAGAAGTATTTTAGTTGACATAATATATGACTGTGGTTATTATACCAATACAGAGGAGATGTAAACATTTGTCTGAAAATGTCCACAATTAAGACAACAAAAATCACAAAACTAGGGTTCAGTGTTTCTAATCCTGTGTAGAGAGGATTCCTTTTTAAAATATAATTAAGCCTAAGTCAGAGTTAGACTGCTTGCAAATTCTATCCATTGGCATCGCTAGAACATGAATTTTGATTTGGGTTGGGGAAGGGGGCTAGAAACATTCTTCAGTAAAGAATGAAGAATTAAAAGTCTCAGAGCCAAAGGTTTGTGATACCTTCATTCATTAGTTAAAAACAAATCTCTTGGAAATGAAAGACTGCAATTCAAGCATTATTTGTTCCCATCCTAATATTCTCCAGGTCCACTTTGCTGGCTGCCTGGGAGCCTGAATGATGCTAATATTCTCTGTCCAGCAGTGGGCTGCATTGGCCCCAAGGTCCTGAGAGAAATGGGTAAGTCAATAGTAGTAAGCACACTCTACATGTGTAGCTTTTTCTGTAAGTACATAAATCCTGCAGAAACCAGTACCTGCTCTTGTGCCTTCAAAACCACACTGAACAGAGCCTTATTCTATAAAACCTGATAGGAAGACTTGGATAATTCGTTTCTAAATCAGTGGTTTCCAAAGTATGAGAACATGAAATGATTGACTAGACTAGAGAAAGAAGATGCTTAAGTGGGAGCTAAATATTGAGTTCACATGGACACAAAGAAGAGAACAACAGAAACGGGGGCTTGCTTGAGGGTGGCAGATGGGATGAGGGAAAGAATCAAAAAACTCTCTATCAGGTACAATGTTTATTACCTGGGTGATGAAATTATCTGCACACCAAATCTCCATGACATGCAATTTACCTAAATAATAAACCTGCACATGTACCCCTGAACCTAAAATGTATTTTAAAAAAGAAAGAAAATAAACTTCATCCCCTCCAAAAAATAAGAAAAATTGAGTTTTACTAGTAGCTCACATGTGGATGGCAACTAGAACATATACATATATATATATAAACGTATATATATCTAATATAATGATACAGATATATCTATATCTATAGCATTAAAAATTATGCATGTATTGGAGGGATATCAGTCAGGTTCTCAGCAACAAAAAGAAGGTATTCTCAGATTGAATAAACCAAGGCAAGTTTAATATAGGAACAATTGACAAAAGTTTAGAGCAGCAAAATATAGTAAAAGCAACAAGAGACAGGGCATACAGGACAAGTAACAGCAGGGAGGGGCATAAGGAGGGAGTGGACACCCAAACCAAAGACAGAGTTACAGAGAGGGCCATCTAACAGGACTTGTGGCCTTTGGTAAGGGACCCAGATAAGCCAGGGAAAAAAGTACCCCAGCCTCACTCTCTCCTATCCTCCAGGTTTCCTGCCAAACCCAACTGGAATTCAGAGGACATAAGAACCCACTGATGCAGTCCATGTGGGTCAGCCTCCACATGTAGCATACAGTGGTACACAGAGCTATCCATCAAAGATGTGCGCCCCCACCAGTTATTTTTCCTAATAGAGTTATTCCTTATTATAATTTTACAATGTTAAGATACCACTGTTCTAAATAACTTCACAAGATATTATGACTGTGCTAGCAAAAAGCTCAGTTCAGAAGGCTTAGACTGCCTAGATCTAGACTCAGTGGCCTAATCCAGTTAGGCCTTTTCTAATGGGAAAAGTCTGTTCTCCATACAAAAAGGGAGAGTATACCACTTGGGTCATATGTTTGCTATTTCTGCTTTGAATTATCAGGCTAATGTTCACTCACTGGATTTTATTTATTCATTCACTCATTCTTTTTTTATTCATTATGTCAGGCTATGTATAAGTGCTGAGAATAAAAAGATAAGTTAGATATAATCTCTGGCCTCAAGATTCTATAATTTGTGAAAGGAGACAGATATATAATCAATATGTACAGTTGTATTGTAATTATGCTGAGAGATTAGAGCTGGCTACAATGGGTTTACAAAGAAAAAATGGTCAGTTGTACTGGAGATTGAGAGATGGTCAAGAATCTTTTTATGTAAACAAAATAGATAAGCTCTAGAGATCTGCTATACAACATTGTACCTGTAGTTGACAATACTGTATTGTACATTTAGAATTTTAAGATAATATATCTCATGCTATAGTCTTACCACAATAAAACAAAATTAATAATAATAAAAAGAATTGTTTCAAATAGGCATTGGTTTGGGAACACTGAAGGAGAAGACAGACAAAATATTCTAGGCAAAGAGAATGTATATAGCAAAATGACTTGATAAATTTGGGGAACTAGAAATATTTTGGCACAGTAAAAATAGGGGAAAGAACATAACCAAATTGAAAAGGTAACCAGGCCAAGACTGTAGAAAAGCCTTATTAACTAATTTAAAAGTAGAACATTTTATCTATACTTCTCTATTGGATCCTTAGTTTGGGTAACTCTAACTCATTTTACTTGAATCAGGTACTTCAGCTGGGAAATAGGAACTACTAATCATATGCCGGAGCCAAGATGGCAGAATAGGAACAGCTCCGGTCTACAGCTCCCAGCGCGAGCGACGCAGAAGATGGGTGATTTCTGCATTTCCATCTGAGGTACCGTGTTCATCTCACTAGGGAGTGCCAGACAGTGGGCGCAGGTCAGTGGGTGAGCGCACCGTGTGCCAGCCGAAGCAGGGGCGAGGCATTGCCTCACTCGGGAAGCGCAAGGGGTCAGGGAGTTCCCCTTCCAGGGGTGACAGACGGCACCTGGAAAATCGGGCCACTCCCACCCGAATACTGTGCTTTTCCGACGGGCTTAGGAACCGGTGCCCCAGGAGAGTATAGCCCGCACCTGGCTCAGAGGGTCCTACGCCCACGGAGTCTCGCTGATTGCTAGCACAGCAGTCTGAGATCAAACAACAAGTCGGCAGCGAGGCTGGGGGAGGGGCGCCCGCCATTGCCCAGGCTCGCTTAGGTAAACAAAGCAGCCAGGAAGCTTGAACTGGGTGGAGCCCACCACAGCTCAAGGAGGCCTGCCTGCCTCTGTAGGCTCCACCTCTGGGGGCAGGGCACAGACAAACAAAAAGACAGCAGTAACCTCTGCAGACTTAAATGTCCCTGTCTGACAGCTGTGAGGAGAGCAGTGGTTCTCCCAGCACGCAGCTGGAGATCTGAGAACGGGCTGACTGCCTCCTCAAGTGGGTTCCTGACCCCTGACCCCCGAGCAGCCTAACTGGGAGGCACCCCCCAGCAGGGGCAGACTGACACCACACACGGCCAGCCAGGTACTCCAACAGACCTGCAGCTGAGGGTTCCATCTGTTAGAAGGAAAACTAACAGAAAGGACATCCACACCAAAAACCCATCTGTACATCACCATCATCAAAGACCAAAAGTAGATAAAACCACAAAGATGGGGAAAAAAAAGAGCAGAAAAACTGGAAACTCGAAAAACCAGAGTACCTCTCCTCCTCCAAAGGAACGCAGTTCCTCACCAGCAACGGAACAAAGCTGGACGTAGAATGACTTTGACGAGCTGAGAGAAGAAGGCTTCAGACGATCAAATTACTCCGAGCTACGGGAGGATATTCAAACCAAAGGCAAAGAAGTTGAAAACTTTGAAAAAAATTTAGAAGAATGTATAACTAGAATAACCAATACAGAGAAGTGCTTAAAGGAGCTGATGGAGCTGAAAACCAAGGCTCGAGAACTACGTGAAGAATGCAGAAGCCTCAGGAGCCGATGCAATCAAATGGAAGAAAGGGTATCAGCCCTGGAAGATGAAATGAATGAAATGAAGCGAGAAGGGAAGTTTAGAGAAAAAAGAATAAAAAGAAACGAGCAAAGCCTCCAAGAAATGTGGGACTATGTGAAAAGACCAAATCTACGTCTGATTGGTGTACCTGAAAGTGACGGGGAGAATGGAAACAAGTTGGAAAACACTCTGCAGGATATTATCCAGGAGAACTTCCCCAATCTAGCAAGGCAGGCCAACATTCAGATTCAGGAAATACAGAGAACGCCACAAAGATACTCCTCGAGAAGAGCAACTCCAAGACACATAATTGTCAGATTCACCAAAGTTGAAATGAAGGAAAAAATGTTAAGGGCAGCCAGAGAGAAAGGTCGGGTTACCATCAAAGGGAAGCCCATCAGACTAACAGCGGATCTCTCGGCAGAAACCCTACAAGCCAGAAGAGAGTGGGGGCCAATATTCAACATTCTTAAAGAAAAGAATTTTCAACCCAGAATTTCATATCCTGCCAAACTAAGCTTCATAAGTGAAGGAGAAATAAAATACTTTACAGACAAGCAAATGCTGAGAGATTTTGTCACCACCAGGCCTGCCCTAAAAGAGCTCCTGAAGGAAGCGCTAAACATGGAAAGGCACAACCGGTACCAGCCACTGCAAAATCATACCGAAATGTAAAGACCATCGAGACTAGGAAGAGACTGCATCAACTAACGAGAAAAATATCCAGCTAACATCATAATGACAGGATCAGATTCACACATAACAATACTAACTTTAAATGTAAATGGACTAAATGCTCCAATTAAAAGACACAGACTGGCAAATTGGATAAAGACTCAAGACCCATCAGTGTGCTGTATTCAGGAAACCCATCTCACGTGCAGAGACACACATAGGCTCAAAATAAAAGGATGGAGGAAGATCTACCAAGCAAATGGAAAACAAAAAAAGGCAGGGGTTGCAATCCTAGTCTCTGATAAAACAGACTTTAAACCAACAAAGATCAAAAGAGACAAAGAAGGCCATTACATAATGTTAAAGGGATTAATTCAACAAGAAGAGCTAACTATCCTAAATATATATGCACCCAATACAGGAGCACCCAGATTCATAAAGCAAGTCCTGAGTGACCTACAAAGAGACTTAGACTCCCACACATTAATAATGGGAGACTTTAACACCCCACTGTCAACATTAGACAGATCAACGAGACAGAAAGTCAACAAGGATACCCAGGAATTGAACTCAGCTCTGCACCAAGCAGACCTAATAGACATCTACAGAACTCTCCACCCCAAATCAACAGAATATACATTTTTTCAGCACCACACCACACCTATTCCAAAATTGACCATATACTTGGAAGTAAAGCTCTCCTCAATAAATGTAAAAGAACAGAAATTGTAACAAACTGTCTCTCAGATCACAGTGCAATCAAGCTAGAACTCAGGATTAAGAATCTCACTCAAAACCGCTCAACTACGTGGAAACTGAACAACCTGCTCCTGAATGACTACTGGGTACATAACGAAATGAAGGCAGAAATAAAGATGTTCTTTGAAACCAACGAGAACCAAGACACAACATACCAGAATCTCTGGGATGCATTCAAAGCAGTGTGTAGAGGGAAATTTATAGCACTAAATGCCCACAAGAGAAAGCAGGAAAGATCCAAAATTGACACCCTAACATCACAATTAAAAGAACTAGAAAAGCAAGAGCAAACACATTCAAAAGCTAGCAGAAGGCAAGAAATAACTAAAATCAGAGCAGAACTGAAGGAAATAGAGACACAAAAAACCCTTCAAAAAATAAATGAATCCAGGAGCTGGTTTTTTGAAAGGATCAACAAAATTGATAGACCGCTAGCAAGATTAATAAAGAAAAAAAGAGAGAAGAATCAAATAGATGCAATAAAAAATGATAAAGAGGATATCACCACCGATCCCACAGAAATACAAACTACCATCAGAGAATATTACAAACACCTCTATGCAAATAAACTAGAAAATCTAGAAGAAATGGATAAATTCCTCAACACACACACCCTCCCAAGACTAAACCAGGAAGAAGTTGAATCTCTGAATAGACCAATAACAGGAGCTGAAATTGTGGCAATAATCAATAGCTTACAAACCAAAAAAAGTCCAGGACCAGATGGGTTCACAGCCGAATTCTACCAGAGGTACAAGGAGGAGCTGGTACCATTCCTTCTGAAACTATTCCAATCAATAGAAAAAGAGGGAATCCTTCCTAACTCGTTTTATGAGGCCAGCATCATCCTGATACCAAAGCCTGGCAGAGACACAACAAAAAAAGAGAATTTTAGACCAATATCCTTGATGAACATTGATGCAAAAATCCTCAATAAGATACTGGCAAACAGAATCCAGCAGCACATCAAAAAGCTTATCCACCATGATCAAGTGGGCTTCATCCCTGGAATGCAAGGCTGGTTCAATATACGCAAATCAATAAATGTAATCCAGCATATAAACAGAACCAAAGACAAAAACCACATGATTATCTCAATAGATGCAGAAAAGGCCTTTGACAAAATTCAACAACCCTTCATGCTAAAAACTCTCAATAAATTAGGAATTGATGGGACGTATCTCAAAATAATAAGAGCTATTTATGACAAACCCACAGCCAATATCGTACTGAATGGGCAAAAACTGGAAGCATTCCCTTTGAAAACTGGCACAAGACAGGGATGCCCTCTCTCACCACTCCTATTCAACATAGTGTTGGAAGTTCTGGCCAGGGCAATTAGGCAGGAGAAGGAAATCAAGGGTATTCAATTAGGAAAAGAGGAAGTCAAATTGTCCTTGTTTGCAGATGACATGATAGTATATCTAGAAAACCCCATTGTCTCAGCCCAAAATCTCCTTAAGCTGATAAGCAACTTCAGCAAAGTCTCAGGATACAAAATCAATGTGCAAAAATCACAAGCATTCTTATACATCAATAACAGACAAACAGAGAGCCAAATCATGAGTGAACTCCCATTCACAATTGCTTCAAAGAGAATAAAATACCTAGGAATCCAACTTACAAGGGATGTGAAAGACCTCTTCAAGGAGAACTACAAACCACTGCTCAAGGAAATAAAAGAGGATACAAACAAATGGAAGAACATTCCATGCTCATGGGTAGGAAGAATCAATATCATGAAAATGGCCATCCTTCCCAAGGTAATTTACAGATTCAATGCCATCCCCATCAAGCTACCAATGACTTTCTTCACAGAATTGGAAAAAACTACTTTAAAGTTCATATGGAACCAAAAAAGAGCCCGCATCACCAAGTCAATCCTAAGCCAAAAGAACAAAGCTGGAGGCATCACACTACCTGACTTCAAACTATACTACAAGGCTACAGTAACCAAAACAGCATGGTACTGGTACCAAAACAGAGATATAGATCAATGGAACAGAACAGAGCCGTCAGAAATAATGCCACATATCTACAAGTATCTGATCTTTGACAAACCTGACAAAAACAAGAAATGGGGAAAGGATTCCCTATTTAATAAATGGTGCTGGGAAAACTGGCTAGCCATATGTAGAAAGCTGAAACTGGATCCCTTCCTTACACCTTATACAAAAATCAATTCAAGATGGATTAAAGACTTAAATGTTAGACCTAAAACCATAAAAACCCTAGAAGAAAACCTAGGCATTACCATTCAGGACATAGGTATGGGCAAGGACTTCATGTCTAAAACACCAAAAGCAATGGCAACAAAAGCCAAAATTGACAAATGGGATCTAATTAAACTAAAGAGCTTCTGCACAGCAAAGGAAACTACCATCCGAGTGAACAGGCAACCTATAAAATGGGAGAACATTTTCGCAACCTACTCATCTGACAAAGGGCTAATATCCAGAATCTACAATGAACTCCAACAAATTTACAAGAAAAAAACAAACAACCCCGTCAAAAAGTGGGCAAAGGACATGAACAGACACTTCTCAAAAGAATACATTTATGCAGCCAAAAAACACATGAAAAAATGCTCACCATCACTGGCCATCAGAGAAATGCAAATCAAAACCACAATGAGATACCATCTCACACCAGTTAGAATGGCAATCATTAAAAAGTCAGGAAACAACAGGTGCTGGAGAGGATGTGGAGAAATAGGAACACTTTTACACTGTTGGTGGGACTGTAAACTAGTTCAACCCTTGTGGAAGTCAGTGTGGCGATTCCTCAGGGATCTAGAACTAGAAATTCCATTCGACCCAGCCATCCCATTACTGGGTATATACCCAAAGGACTATAAATCATGCTGCTATAAAGACACATGCACACGTATGTTTATTGCGGCATTATTCACAATAGCAAAGACTTGGAACCAACCCAAATGTCCAACAATGATAGACTGGATTAAGAAAATGTGGCACATATACACCATGGAATACTATGCAGCCATAAAAAATGATGAGTTCACGTCCTTTGTAGGGACATGGATGAAACTGGAAATCATCATTCTCTGTAAACTATCGCAAGAACAAAAAACCAAACACCGCATATTCTCACTCATAGGTGGGAATTGAACAATGAGAACACATGGACACAGGAAGGGGAACATCACACTTCGGGGACTGTTGTGGGGTGGGGGGAGGGGGGAGGGATAGCATTGGGAGATATACCTAATGCTAGATGACAAGTTGGTGGGTGCAGCGCACCAGCATGGCACATGTATACATATGTAACTTACCTGCACATTGCGCACATGTACCATAAAACCTAAAGTATAATAATGATAATAATAATAATAATAATAAAAGAAAAAAAAATCATATGCCATCACATAGAATCAATGGAAAAACTCATTCTGAACCACAGTATTAACAGCTATCCCTATTTTATGGTGAAGGAACCAACGTTAAACCGCAATTTTTCCTAAGGTCAGTTTTGGATGCTGTGGAATGGCGTTTTTTTTCAAGGATTTCTAGGCTATTTCAGGTAACCATGTGGCTAAAATAATCTGGTTTTATCTTTAGAATTAAAATTAATATATCAACTAGCCATGCCACAGATTATCAAATAGAGCCTAACTATGACATGGCTTCAAAGATCTCTTTCCTTCTTATATGTTTCCTAGTTACTGAAATGCACTCCTACCAAAAAGCTCTCAGTCCCACCACAAAAAGAGCAGAGCCTGAACATTTTCATGGACATCCGTTATTTTCATAGTTGTACAGTCCTGATGATTCAACAATTCCCCAGTTAGTTGACCTATACAGGTATGGGAACATTGGCTTTAGCAAGTTCTATTTCTGAAAACACCATAGGCTAATTAATTTGCCTTATATGTACTAACCCTGATTTTCATCCTGCCCCAATCAAAAAAATATCTATTAATTGCATAGAGCAGTTTAGAGAGTGCCCTGGCTATTTGACAACTCAAATGCTTAAAGAAATTCAATAAGGATGGTTTGCAAGGAACAATGGAGTGAAGAATAAATTCTGAGAGCACTGCAAGTCAAAGTTGACCTCTTAAAGGAGTACATCAAATGAATGAACAATAAATTTTCCATAAGGCAAACCAAAGCATATTTTATAAAGCAAGAATTGTCTCTGCTGAATACTCAACAAGGCCCCTAATGGGCCCAATTCTTCACCAATATAACTCTCACAGACGGGATTTGCTCCTTCTGTAACACATTCACTGGCACTAGTATTTCATTAGGCTATTCCCGATCAATATTCCTGCCATGACTGTCTAAAGGCACCACTGAGAAGGAAGTATCTGGAAGACTTTTCAGCAGTTGGATCCTTCTGAGGACAAAGTGACATATTATATTGCCACTTAAGAATTCAAAGGTAAATAAAGGAAGATACCTTTCTACCCCTAGTTACTCTCTATGAGACAAACCAGAGGAGCTTGTCATTATAGACAAAATTCTTAACCACAAATTTCTGAGGGGTTTTTCATAATGTCATATTCTAACCCTTTCAAGCTAGAGTTGCTTCTAAAGGTCAGAATAATTATGTCTGGTCCCCAGCCCAAGTATCAGTGGTTATAGTTGCTGGACCACCCTGAGCCAACAGGAATACAGTGGGAGGCATGGCAAATAGGTAAGGAACAGCTTCTGCCAGTGAGATCAAATCTGTCTTCTCAAGAAACAAGGAAGAGCCGGGAAGAGCTGGTGTCATACTAGCCCTCCTAAAATTGTTACTGCCTTCTTTCAACCTCATCCAGTCTCCATCACAAGGAGAGTTGCATGTAAGATCAGACCCTCAGAGTCTCTCCATGGCCTTTTGATTCTTCATTCTCAGCTTATTTTTGTTTGTAATCTATGAAATCAGTGAAACTGAAGAAGTTGCAGATGAATTGCTTGTGAACTGATTTATGATCTTTATTGCACCAGAGAAGTAATTGTATGCATATAACTTCCTTTTACAATTACCTCCACATGATTTCAAAGCAATTCACTGCTTATGGAAGGAGGCCACCAATAAGTGACACTTGCATATTCATTCATTTCAATAGAAGATTTTTTTTTTTAAAGGCTCCCGGGAATAGTTCAGTGCTATTGAAAATTACTTTTCTTGGGAGGAGCCAAGATGGCCGAATAGGAAGAGCTCTGGTCTACAGCTCCCAGCGTGAGTGACGCAGAAGACGGGTGATTTCTGCATTTCCATCTGAGGTACCGGGTTCATCTCACTGGGGAGTGCCAGACAGTGGGCGCAGGACAGAGGGTGCAGCGCACTGTGCGCCAGCCAAAGCAGGGCGAGGCATTGCCTCACCCGGGAAGTGCAAAGGGTCAGGGAGCTCCCTTTCCTGGTCAAGGAAAGGGGTGACAGACGGCACCTGGAAAATAGGGCCACTCCCACCCGAATACTGCCCTTTTCCAATGGGCTTAGGAAACCGCGCACCAGGAGATTATATCCCACAGCTGGCTCAGAGGGTCTTACGCCCACGGAGTCTGCTGATTGCTAGTACAGCAGTCTGAGATCAAGCTGCAAGGTGGCAGCGAGGCAGGGGGAGGGGCGCCCGCCATTGCCCAGGCTTGCTTAGGTAAACAAAGCAGCCCAGAAGCTCAAACTGGGTGGAGCCCACCACAGCTCAAGGAGGCCTGCCTGCCTCTGTAGGCTCCACCTCAGGGGGCAGGGCACAGACAAAAAAAAAAGACAGCAGTAACCTCTGCAGACTTAAATGTCCCTGTCTGACAGCTTTGAGGAGAGCAGTGATTCTCCCAGCACGCAGCTGGAGATCTCAGAACGGACAGACTGCCTCCTCAAGTGGGTCCCTGACCCCTGACCCCCAAGCAGCCTAACTGGGAGGCACCCCCAATAGGGGCAGACTGACACCTCACACAGCCGGGTACTCCTCTGAGACAAAACTTCCAGAGGAACGATCAGACAGCAGCATTCGCAGATCACAAAAATCCGTGGTTCTGCAGGTACCGCTGCTGATACCCAGGCAAACAGGGTCTGGAGTGGACCTCTAGCAAACTCCAACAGACCTGCAGCTGAGGGTCCTGTCTGTTAGAAGGAAAACTAACAAACAGAAAGGACATCCACACCAAAAACCCATCTGTACAACACCATCATCAAAGACCAAAAGTAGATAAAATCACAAAGACGGGGAAAAAACAGAGCAGAAAAACTGGAAACTCTAAAAAGCAGAGCGCCTCTCCTCCTCCAAAGGAACGCAGTTCCTCACCAGCAACGGAACAAAGCTGGACGGAGAATGACTTTGACGAATTGAGAGAAGAAGGCTTCAGATGATCAAACTACTCCGAGCTACAGGGGGAAATTCAAACCAAAGGCAAAGAAGTTGAAAACTTTGAAAAAACTTTCGACAAATGTATACCTAGAATAACCAATACAGAGAAGTGCTTAAAGGAGCTGATGGAGCTGAAAGCCAAGACTCGAGAACTACGTGAAGAATGCAGAAGCCTCAGGAGCCGATGCGACCAACTGGAAGAAAGGGTATCAGTGATGGAAGATGAAATGAATGAAATGAAGTGAGAAGGGAAGTTTAGAGAAAAAAGAATAAAAAGAAATGAACAAAGCCTCCAAGAAATGTGGGACTATGTGAAAAGACCAAATCTATGTCTGATTGGTGTACCTGAAAGTGACGGGGAGAATGGAACCAAGTTGGAAAACACTCTGCAGGATATTATCCAGGAGAAGTTCCCCAATCTAGCAAGGCAGGCCAACATTCAGATTCAGGAAATACAGAGAACACCACAAAGATACTCCTCGAGAAGAGCAACTCCAAGACACATAATTGTCAGATTCACCAAAGTTGAAATGAAGGAAAAAATGTTAAGGGCAGCCAGAGAGAAAGGTTGGATTACCCTCAAAGGGAAGCCCATCAGACTAACAGCAGATCTCTCGGCAGAAACTCTACAAGCCAGAAGACAGTGGGGGCCAATATTCAACATTCTTAAAGAAAAGAATTTTCAACCCAGAATTTCATATCCAGCCAAACTAAGCTTCATAAGTGAAGGAGAAATAAAATACTTTACAGACAAGCAAATGCTGAGAGATTTTGTCACCACCAGGACTGCCCTAAAAGAGCTCCTGAAGGAAGCGCTAAACATGGAAAGGCACAACCGGTACCAGCCACTGCAAAACCATGCCAAAATGTAAAGACCATCGAGACTAGGAAGAAAGTGCATCAACTAACGAGCAAAGTAACCAGCAAACATCATAATGACAGGATCAAATTCACACATAACAATATTAACTTTAAATGTAAATGGACTAAATCCTCCAATTAAAAGACACAGACTGGCAAATTGGATAAAGAGTCAAGACCCATCAGTGTGCTGTATTCAGGAAACCCATCTCACGTGCAGAGACACACATAGGCTCAAAATAAAAAGATGGAGGAAGATTTACCAAGCAAATGGAAAACAAAAAAAGGCAGGTGTTGCAATCCTAGTCTCTGATAAAACAGACTTTAAACCAACAAAGATCAAAAGAGACAAAGAAGGCCATTACATAATGGTAAAGAGATCAATTCAACAAGAAGAGCTAACTATCCTAAATATATATGCACCCAATACAGAAGCACCCAGATTCATAAAGCAAGTCCTCAGTGACCTACAAAGAGACTTACACAATAATAATGGCAGACTTTAACACCCCACTGTCAACATTAGACAGATCAACGAGACAATAAGTTAACAAGGATTCCCAGGAATTGAACTCAGCTCTGCACCAAGCGGACCTAATAGACATCTACAGAACTCTTCACCCCAAATCAACAGAATATACATTTTTTTCAGCACCACACCACACCTATTCCAAAATTGACCACATAGTTGGAAGTGAAGCTCTCCTCAGCAAATGTAAAAGATCAGAAATTATAACAAACTGTCTCTCAGACCACAGTGCAATCAAACTAGAACTCAGGATTAAGAAACTCACTCAAAACCGCTCAACTACACGGAAACTGAACAACCTGCTCCTGAATGAATACTGGGTACATAATGAAATGAAGGCAGAAATAAAGATGTTCTTTGAAACCAACGAGAACAAAGACACAACACACCAGAATCTCTGGGACACATTCAAAGCAGTGTGTAGAGGGAAATTTATAGCACTAAATGCCCACAAAAGAAATCAGGAAAGATCCAAAACTGACACCGTAACATCACAATTAAAAGAACTAGAGAAGCAAGAGCAAACACATTCAAAATCTAGCAGAAGGCAAGAAATAACTAAAATCAGAGCAGAACTGAAGGAAATAGAGACAAAAAAAAACCCTTCAAAAAATAAGTGAATCCAGGAGCTGGTTTTTGGAAAGGATCAACAAAATTGATACACCACTAGCAAGACTAATAAAGAAAAAAAGAGAGAAGAATCAAATAGACGCAATAAAAAATGATAAAGGGGATATGACCACCGATCCCATAGATATACAAACTACCATCAGAGAATACTATAAACACCTCTACGCAAATAAACTAGAAAATCTAGAAGAAATGGATAAATTCCTCAACACATACACTCTCCCAAGACTAAACCAGGAAGAAGTTGAATCTCTGAATAGACCAATAACAGGATCTGAAATTGTGGCAATAATCAATAGCTTACCAATCAAAGAGAGTCCAGGACCAGGTGGATTCACAGCTGAATTCTACCAGTGGTATAAGGTGGAACTGGTACCATTCCTTCTGAAACTATTCCAATCAATAGGAAAAGAGGGAATCCTCCCTAACTCATTTTATGAGGCCAGCATCATCCTGATACCAAAGCCGGGCAGAGACACAACAAAAAAAGAGAATCTTAGACCAATATCCTTCATGAACATTGATGCAAAAATCCTCAATAAAATACTGGCAAACCGAATCCAGCAGCACATCAAAAAGCTTATCCACCATGATCAAGTGGGCTTCATCCCTGGGATGCAAGGCTGGTTCAATATACGCAAATCAATAAATGTAATTCAGCATATAAACAGAACCAAAGACAAAAACCACATGATTATCTCAATAGATGCAGAAAAAGCCTTTGACAAAATTCAACAACCCTTCATGCTAAAAACTCTCAATAATTAGGTATTGATGTGACATATCTCAAAATAATAAGAGCTATCTATGACAAACCCACAGCCAATATCATACTGAATGGGCAAAAACAGGAAGCATTCCCTTTGAAAACTGGCACAAGACAGGGATGCCCTCTCTCACCACTCCTATTCAACATAGTATTGGAAGTTCTGGCCAGGGCAATTAGGCAGGAGAAGGAAATTAAGGGTATTCAATTAGGAAAAGAGGAAGTCAAATTGTCCCTGTTTGCAGATGACATGATTGTATATCTAGAAAACCCCATCGTCTCAGCCCAAAATCTCCTTAAGCTGATAAGCAACTTCAGCAAAGTCTCAGGATACAAAATCAATGTACAAAAATCACAAGCATTCTTATACACCAATAACAGACAAACAGAGAGCCAAATCATGAGTGAACTCCCATTCACAATTGCTTCAAAGAGAATAAAGTACTTAGGAATCCAGCTTACAAGGGATGTGAAAGACCTCTTCAAGGAGAGCTACAAACCACTGCTCAAGGAAATAAAAGAGGATACAAACAAATGGAAGAACATTCCATGCTCATGGGTAGGAAGAATCAATATCATGAAAATGGCCATACTGCCCAAGGTAATTTATAGATTCAATGCCATCCCCATCAAGCTACCAATGACTTTCTTCACAGAATTGGAAAAAACTACCTTAAAGTTCATATGGAACCAAAAAAGAGCCCGCATCGCCAAGTCAATCCTAAGCCAAAAGAACAGAGCTGGAGGCATCACGCTACCTGACTTCAAACTATACTACAAGGCTACAGTAACCAAAATAGCATGGTACTGGTACCAAAACAGAGATATAGATCAATGGAACAGAACAGAGCCCTCAGAAATAACACCGCATATCTACAACTATCTGATCTTTGACAAACCTGACAAAAACAAGAAATGGGGAAAGGATTCCCTATTTAATAAATGGTGCTGGGAAAACTGGCTAGCCACATGTAGAAAGCTGAAACTGGATCCCTTCCTTACACCTTATACAAAAATTAATTCAAGATGGATTAAAGACTTAAACGTTAGACCTAAAACCATAAAAACCCTAGAAGAAAACCTAGGCATTACCATTCAGGACATAGGCATGGGCAAGGACTTCATGTCTAAAACACTAAAAGCAGTGGCAACAACAGCCAAAATTGACAAATGGGATCTAATTAAACTGAAGAGCTTCTGCACAGCAAAAGAAACTACCATCAGAGTGAACGGGCAACCTACAAAATGGGAGAAAATTTTCTCAACCTACTCATCTGTCAAAGGGCTAATAACCAGAATCTACAATGAACTCAAACAAATTTACAAGAAAAAAACAAACAACCCCATCAAAGAGTGTGGACGAAGGATATGAACAGACACTTCTCAAAAGAAGACATTTATGCAGCCAAAAGACACATGAAAAAATGCTCATCATCACTGGCCATCAGAGAAATGCAAATCAAAACCGTAATGAGATACCATCTCACACCAGTTAGAATGGCAATCATTAAAAAGTCAGGAAACAACAGGTGCTGGAGAGGATGTGGAGAAATAGGAACACTTGTACACTCTCGGTGGGACTGTAAACTAGTTCAACCATTGTGGAAGTCAGTGTGGCGATTCCTCAGGGATCTAGAACTAGAAATACCATTTGACCCAGCCATCCCATTACTGGGTATATACCCAAAGGACTATAAATCATGCTGCTATAAAGACACATGCACACGTATGTTTATTGCGGCACTATTCACAATAGCAAAGACTTGGAACCAACCCAAATGTCCAACAATGATAGACTGCATTAAGAAAATGTGGCACATATACACCATGGAATACTATGCAGCCATAAAAAATGATGAGTTCATGTCCTTTGTAGGGACATGGATGAAATTGGAAATCATCATTCTCGGTAAACTATCGCAAGGACAAAAAACCAAACACCGCATGTTCTCACTCATAGATGGGAATTGAACAATGGGAACACATGGACACAGGAAGGGGAACATCACACTCTGGGGACTGTTGTGGGGTCGGGGGAGGGGGGAGGGATAGCATTAGGAGATATACCTAATGCTAAATGGCGAGTTAATGGGTACAGTACACCAGCATGGCACATGTATACATATGTAACTAACCTGCACATTGTGCACATGTACCCTAAAACTGAAAGTATAATAATAATTTTAAAAAAAAAAAGCTAACATCTGTGTCCACCAACTATAAGTTAAGGACATAATTATTACAGAATTTAGGCTAGAAAATGGTTATATGGAAGTAATCATAAAGAGATTCAAATAAAATTTTTGCTGACTATAAAAAAAAAGAAAAAGAAAATTACTTTTCTTTCATCAGGATTTTTCTAATTGTTTTTGTTTTTGTTTTTTAGAGAGAAAAAAACATGGTGCTATCAAAATCTGGTTTTATTTAACTTTATTTTTACTCTTATTTTATTTTTAAATGGATTATATTTAAGAGGGTTGAAATGAGAGGCTGCATTTATGAAATGCCAACTATACACCAAAAACTGTGCTAACCTGTGTATCTATGTTAATCCTTGTATTCTTGCCAATGCCATAATTGCTTTGCCTTTATTTATTTATTTAATTCAATAGGTTTTTGGGGAACAGGTAGTGTTTGGTTACATGAATAAGTTCTTTTGTGGTGATTTATGAGATTTAGGTACAGCCATCACCCGATCAGTGTACACTGTACCGAATGTGTAGTCTTTTATCCCTCACTCCCCTCCCACCCTTTCCCCTGAATCCTCAAAGTTCATTGTATCATTCTTATGCCTTTGTGTCCTCATAGCTTAGCTTCCACTTGTGAGTGAGAACATACGATGTTTGGTTTTCCACTCCTGAGTTACTTCACTTAGAATAATGGTCTTCAATTCCATTCAGGTTGCTGAAAACATTTAGTGAAGAAACTCAAAGAAGCATAAATATTTGCCCAAGGTCAAGCAGCAAATAAGTGACAGACAGGGTAGTGTTTGAACTCACATCTAACTACAAAATCCATCCTCTTTCCATGACTTCACCCTGCACTCAGCTTTTTGGGATAAAATTCCATTTGTTTTATATTTCTCAGATTGTGGAAAGGTTTTTCAACTTTGTTGAAATTACCTGAGACTGTTTACTATACCCCAAAAGTCTTGTGTAGCATATATTCTCTAAGCTATCTTTTTTTTTTCTTGTTTTTTTAAAACACGACTGATATGGGGAAGCCCTAGTGCCCATCAGAATCTGTAAACCATGTATTCATGATCTTGCTTCACCCTAACAGTTCTCCCAAGTCAGTTCTACTTCAGGGAAGGGGCAATAAAATCAGTAAACTTCATCGCAAGATATTGTGTTGACCAGTTTTTTTTCCAACTTCAGTGATTGCATAACATCTACATCATTTCTGCTATATCTGAATGGTACTATACCATTTTTTATTTAATATGTTCTAATCAATTTTAACCTGACTCCATTTTTCACTTAGCATTGTTCTAAACAATAAAACACGAGTTTAGTGTATTTATCAACATTTTTCTTATGCATGTTAAAATACATGAATAACTAATAAAATAAAAAATGTTTGTCCATGCACCTTCCAAAGTCACACTTTGGGAAGCACTAATGTCAAATAATTGGCTGTGCTTTTCCACTTGTACCCATTTGTGTATGTCTCATTTGTTCATGGTCTCAGTTCACATATTCATTCATTCATTCAAAAAACATTTATAGAGTACCAAGTCTTGTGTTAGACACTGTTCTGGACACCAATAGCATGCAGAGAATGGTTTGGGCCGGGGAGAGAAGAAAAACATGGAGCCCAGGCAAGGGCTGCTGGATTATTAAAGTAATGCAGGAAGAGAGGAAAGGGACTGAATGCACTCAGTAATAATAAGAAAAGGATTCATTTAAGAGACATTTCAGAAGTAGAATCAATAGAACTCCATGTTAACTTCAATTCACAATGTGGGTTAGGAAAAGGGAGGTAGAAAAATGGCTGTAAGGCCATTCAAATATTTTAACTGCATTAAATTATAATACTTTCTGACGTTTTTAACAATCCTGAACACAACTGTAAATGCATAAGTAATGGAGAAACATAAGGAGGTGGAATCTTACTTAAAGCCAGATATAGCATTTAATATATTTAGCAATCTATTTGGTATTGGCCACAGAACAGTTGGAACAGATACGAGAAGGTCCTGCCGGCCTCTGGCTGAGCTAGGAGCAGGGAAGGTTTGGGAAAGGGTTAAGGAATAGGAGGCTCAGGGTCGAGCTATTTATCCAGCAATATGGAAACATTTCAATATTCTACCAATGGTTGCAAACCTCTGGATTATCATCCTTGCCTAAGCCCATTCATGGCCCTCATCTCTCTCAGAATGTGGTCCAAAACTTGTCCTTGTGCCCAAGGTCTAGACTGTGTACCACACCTGCCTCATCCCAGCTCCCAACCCTCATCTTATCCCTGCTTCCTCCCACCTAAAATTCCAAGCCCTTAAATATATCATGTCTTCCACTGCAAGGCCCTCACACAAGTGTGTCTGGCCTTCAGTCTGGCACACTTTCCTGCCCCTCCTTCTAGCACACTCCTAGTCATCCTTCTGGCCCCATCTTGGATGGTATCCTCATGGAGGTTTCTCCTGACCTTCAATATCGAGACAGGTTTCCTCTTTACATGTGGTCACAGTACCCTGTCGTTACTTGTTTCATGTCGGTTTTCTGTAATAGACTCACTAAGCTCCATGAGGGCAGGAACTAGGCCAGCCTTGTTCACCATCCCTCCCCAAAGCTTCATCTACAGCTTGCCATATCAAAGGAACTGAAAAGTAGCTATCCAAAAAGTTTTTCCTCTGTAAGAAGAGAGAGAAAACAGTGCTTATTCATTTACTATTGTTGATTAGGGGGAGCTTGGGAGCATTTAGATAGAAATAGAATACTATATGCCAGATACTGACCTCAGAACTTATTTTTATCTGATTTAAGCTTTACTACAACTCTGAAGAGTAGGCGTTATTATTCCTAATGTTTTTAGATGAGGATGCTGAGGCTAGAAGAAGTAAAGAAACTGGTTCAGAGTGACTCAGCAACTAAGAAGCTCAGTGAGGGTAAAAAATTCTGCCCCACTACTGCTTCCCAAGCATGGTTATTAAACTCTCCCTGGCACACGACAGCACCACAATTGCCAGCAGATCGCAGATAACAAGAGAGCTGAGGAATTTTGCTAGATGCCCTTACAGTAAGAAGGGACAGCTGGTACCATGGCATGAAATGAGAATACCCAAATCAGCCAGTCAGGGACAGGGCTATTTCAGTAATAGATGCCCATCAAATAGTGATCCTGACCCAACAAAAAGATTCATTTATTTTTGAGAAACTCTGTTTAATAAGGAAGTATGTGTATAGTTTAGAAGATTTTCATTAAAATCAGCTAACTTTTTAACAGTGCTTTAGATATCTGGCCAGTTTGTCTCTTCTGAGCCCTTTCTTCTCTATCCAGATCAATAAAGCATTGCAGTGCTTCAGACTAGACCGCAGTTTGGCTAAAAATGTTTAGTCTCCTTCCAAAGCTAAAGGAGACAAAGATTCAGCAAGATAGAATCCATTGATAACTAATCTGATTAGGATGCTTTTTTTGTGAAACTGATGGATATTGATTCATTTACAACCAATCAGAGGCCTTTTGCCTGGGAAAAATCACTCTTATTCTGGCAGAAATGAACCTCATAAAACAGGTGGAAACAAAAGTTGTAAATTGTGTGACTGGTCTCCACAATAATTAATACAATGCCTCATGGTTCTAATTACTGCCCTGACATTTCTTGTTTTGTGCAGCTATAATTTCAGTCACTTAGTAGTAGTTTTTCCTAAGCCCCATATTTCTGGTGAGCATCTTTTCTCACAAACAAAAAATGTTGCTTTTAGAATACAGCTATATCATAAACTTCAAACAATCCTCATTGTCTTCTAATTGTCTGTGAGAATACAACATTAAGAAAAGTTTTATGGCCAAGTGTGGTGGCTCACACCTGAAAGCCTGGCACTTTGGGAGGTCGAAGTGGGTGGATCACCTGAGGTCAGGAGTTCGAGACCAGCCTGGCCAACATGGTGGAACCCTGTCTCTACTAAAAATACAAAAATTAGCCGGATGTGGTAGTGCATGCCTGTAATCCCAGCTACTCGGGAGGCTGAGACACGAGAATTGCTTGAACCTGGGAGGCGGAGGTTGCAACGAGATGAGATTGCACCACTGCACTCCAGCTCGGGCAACAGAGCAAGACTGTCTCAGAAAAAGAAAAGAAAAAAAAAGTTCTATGATGTATTATTAAAATGTCTGCTATCATAATAAGGTGAATGTGTCCAGTGACCAATAGTTGTAAGGTCAGGATTTATATGGAATATAAAAATGATTTATCTATTATCACCCATCCCATGCTCTCATCTGCAGATACAGCCTGGAGAATGTATGCCCTCTCAAAGCTTCATATATGTTCTTCTCAAAAAAGGGGAAGAATCACCTTATTTAAGAATCTCTTTAGCGTATCTCAGATAGAAAGAATTATTTCAATAACTTTTTTTGAAGAATTGATTATTTTTATAAAGAAATTGCTTTACCTCATAACTACTTCAATCAATGCTAGTTCATAGAGGATATCTAACTGAATTAATAAGAAACTTTTTTAAAAAAATTAAAAATTGTAGCACAATTTGTCACTGTTCTTGGGGGATGACCTCCCAAATGCAAGTGTTGGATCTTGCTGCAAATAAGCCTTTTTAAACACACACACACACACACACACGCATACACACACGTGCACAGTAAATGACTTTCTTGCATGCAGAGATCATGTTTATGAAACTGTGGCTTAGTATAGAATTTCCAGGGGGAGCATATAATATACATGCACTTCAAAAAGTACGTAAATCAAACAATTTAGATGAGAAAAAATTACATGCTCTGGCAAACTGTGATAACAACTATTAAAGTGGCTCTGATGATGGCAAAGACACCGATGGCAAATATGTTTCTAAAGAGCATGACCAATATTGCTTTATGAAATGTGAGAGTGAATAAAATATTATTTCCATATTAGCATTATTTATATGATGGACTGCAAATGTTATCATAAATGCATAAATACCATGAATAGATAACTGGCTTTCTTCTCTATTAGCCCAAAAGTTTATATATATATATTCAATTTACTCCCCAGATTGGTATCTTTTCATTGGAAAAATGAATGATCATCTTTTTTTTTGAGAGCAGGGTATTTATCACTTTTCTTTAACTGTTATATTTCCACTGTGTAATGGACTGCCTGGAAGATAATAATTGCTTCAAAAATATTTAATTAATATACAAAATAATTAGACACCATTAGTATATAAAAAAGCAGGCGTACTAGACATATCCCCAAATCCACAAACATGTTAAGTTAAAACATCCTTGTTAACAAATCCACTTTGAGATTCCTGAAACTAATAAAATACACAGACTATTTTGAACCAATATTAGAGGTCATCTAATCCAATCTCTTTATTTTACAGATGGGGAAATCACAGTTAGAACAATTAAATGCCCTTCTGCAAGACAGCTGGGATTAGAACCTTGAACTTTCCATTAGATAGTATTATTGAGTTGCTTTCTTTGTATGGTTCATCCCAGTCTCTGATTTACACTTCATGTTGAAAGCAAGCAGCGTCTCTTGCCTGAGAACAGTTTCTGTTAAGCAAGGTAAACACACATTAATTGAGCCTGAATAGCTGATGGACTAAGAGAGAAATGTAGTTTGTGATACAAAATCCAAGCAGATGCCCTTTCTGAGTTTTCGTTATTTGCTAAAGAAGTTGGTCACCTAATCCCATAGAAATGTATTTACCATTTTGGTTTTGATAAGCTCTCAGTCATTATGGGTCTTGGTTCAGCTGACAGCCCTAGATACTGTGAGGCAGAAAAACACTCCAGAGGTGCAGCAACACTGTTTTAGACCTTCACCCAGCAAACCATGCATTTGTACCCAAGAAAAAATCAGTATAAGGGTCTCTCTTCCCTTGCATAATGTATTCTTTTATTAAAATAATCACTGTGTATCTCTAATAGAGATTTATGAACAGAAATCTTTATGTCACACTAACAATCCAAGAAGAAAAAGCCTAATTGTTGAGTTTTTTTAAAAAAAAAACCATTTGAATGCTGCTAACTTATTATTAAAATACACAAAATTTTTCCCCATTCTTCCTTCTTTTCCTCACTCATACTAAAATCCTCAGTGTATCTTAAACCCTCCTAGATTAATTAACTCTGTTAAATTTGCAAACAGTCCTCAGGGTAGACGATGTATAAGTACCTAGGCTACCATACACATGAAGCACACACATACCTTTACAATCCTTTAAGGAAGGATGCCATGATTTCTAATACACTACTAATTACATATATGCTTCACTTACTAAGTACCAGACATTCTTCCAAACACTTATATCAACTTATATAATCTTCCTAACAACCTGGTACTATTATCATTTCCTTTGTACAGATAAGGAAATTGGAGCTCAGAGACATTAACTTACTAAGAGTCAAATACAAGAAGTAAGCGGTGGAGCTGAGATTTAAACACAGGTACTCTGGCTCCAGAGTTTGTGCTGTTAAATACGTTGCTATCGTTCTACAGTTTGGTTTTAAATGGCTATTTTTACTCATATTGTGGACTGCTCATCCTTTGCTCTTTTTTTCCTTAACAAAGAATTTTCTCAGTATTCTAATCTCGTAATTAAGGTAATTGTTTATATTATGTAAGTTATTTCTATTATTAAGTAAAAATAATCTGTGTGCTATAGAAAACACCAAGATTCAGGTTGAATTCCCATCCAAGGGGCTCATGATATAGACAAATGAGGAATTTCTCTAGATCCCCATGGAGTTTGTGGAATGGTGAGTTTGTGGACTGTTTGAACACCAAAGTCTTTTTTTTTCCAAGTATCAAGGATGAATTAAATAATAAAACAGGACCTGGCATGAATTACAGTATCTGAATTCATTTCTCTAACTAGTGTGTTTGTGGGCCTGAGGTTGAAAGCAATTAGGTGTGAATTATTACACCATCTTCCATGCCCTGGACGGTTTTATGATGATTATAAAATTTTATTATTAATGGTTCACTGTTTTTGGAGGAGTTGTTAATTTAAACATATATATTTATATTGTTAATTAATGAATAGGACAAAAATAGTTGGGTAAAAATCTTTCTGAAGAGCAGAATCTATCTAAGAGTGGAGAAGACCTCACTGACAGCAGGGGCTGTGGCTGAATCCTGACCTCAGCGAGAGGCAGCGTGCTGCAGTTCCACCAGGGATACCCAGGCTATTAGAGTGGTATGATGCCTTACAGACTACCTTGTTCAATTTCTTTGTTTTAAATATCAGGAAAAATAAGTGACTTGCCTGCGATCACACCATAAGTTAATAGCAGAGCTGAGTTGGCTCAGTCAAAGACACTTGGATCCTGACTCTCAGTGTGCAATGCTTCTCATTTTAAACACTTTAGAAAGATGTCACTGAATACCTAGGAAGGAATAAATAAAATTGTTAGAAACCGGAAGACAAAAATCATAAAAAACAATAGTTACTGTTTAATTGGGCTACTCTAAATGTCAAAATATGGCTTGATTGTGAAATACTTTCCTAAGAATGCATTTTCTAGTGCATTCTTGTGTTGGAACCACATTCATGTGTTGAAACCACAACTAAACAAGCCAGCTGATCCCAGAAACCACGTATGTAATGACTAGTAGGAGCTCAGGTAATAGCCGCACATAATTTCCACCTGTGGGCCTCCTCTTGCCATGATTTACAACCCCTCTCCATCTCTCATCTCCAAATTCTCTCTTCCTCCTGCTCACTGAAGGGTAAAGATATTTTCTTGGACAAATTCAGTCAAAAACGAGTAATTGAAAACCAATTGAATTTTTCCCTGGGTTAGGCAAGAGAGAGGAAGTGTAGTGCTTGGTAACTAAGTTTGTTATCAAATAAATTGGTGCTGGAAGCAACCATGTAGAACTGCTGGTACATTGAGAAGAAGTCTATCTTTCTAACTAGTAAAGCTGAGTCTCATCTCTGTTGGGATTCTCCAGGGGGTCTCAGGCAAGTGGCCAAAATGAATTTTACTTTGAGAACATAGGTGTATGAGTGTCTATTTTTTCCTTCTCTTAGTACTCTAAATGTTTGCCAGGTGAAGCCATGCCAGCAGTCATGATCAGTTTGACCTAAATGAGCAGTGATTGACAGTACCCTCCAATTCAGCTCTTACCTGTTTCTGATTGAGTTATTGCCTGAGCTCCTGGAAGTCTGACCTGAATCTTCTTAGCTTACTATAACAGTCTCTTAATCAGAGACAGAAACAGCTCACAAGAGAATAAACACATTTTCTAGAAATGAACATGCTTTACTTCAAGTTCTGTATTGTACTCTGTTGCTATTGGAAATAAATTCACTCACTTGGACAATGGCATCATCCAAATCGCTTCGGGCTCTCTCTAGTCCATCTAAGTCCAGTGTAATATTATTTCTGTAATATTAGATTGCTTTATGTGAGTTCTATAAATACCATGGATAATTACAAAACTGAGCAAATCACTCTATTAGGCAATGCCCTCCCTCAAATAATTCTATAAAAGAAGGAATGTTTTGTGATGTCTCTCTTTCTTCTCTCTAGGCACCCATTTCTATGCTGAGTTGGGGGAATGACTATTTATTGAATTACAATTGAGTTTCAAAACCTGAAACTCTTGTATCATGTCAAATACTCCAAAGATGCCTCTACTCACTCCATCAAATAAAACTCCAACACTTCATATTCCCAATACACAAAATTGCCAATAATCGGCGACTGGCAAGATGGCCAAATAGGAACAGCTATGGTCTGCAGCTCCCAGCAAGATCAATGCAGAGGGCGGGTGATTTCTGCATTTCCAACTGAGGTACCTAGCTCATCTCATTGGGACTGGTTACACAGTGGGTACAGCCCATGGAGGCCGAGCCAAAGCAGGGTGGTGTGTCACTTCACCCAGGAAGTGCAAGGGGTCAGGGAATGCCCTCCCCGAGCCAAGGGAAGCCACAAGAGACCGTGCTGTAAGAAACGGTGCACTCCAGCCCAGACACTACACTTTTCCCATGGTCTTCACAACCTGCGGACCAAGAGATTACCTCGGGTGCCTATGCCACTGGGGCTCTGGATTTCAAACACAAAACTGGGTGGCCATTTGGGCAGACACTGAGCAAGCTGCAGGAGTTTTTTTTCATACCCCAGTGGCACCTGAAACGCCAGCGAGACAGAACCGTTCATTTCCCTGGAAACATTGCTGAAGCCAGGGAGCCAACTGGTCTAGCTCAGCAGATCCCACCCCCATGGAGCCCAGCAAGCTAAGATCCACTGGCTTGAAATTCTCACTGCCAGCACAGCAGTCTGAAGTTGACCTGGGACGCTGGATCTTGGTGAGGGAAGGGGCGTCTGCCATTACTGAGGCCTAAGTATGTGGTTTTCCCCTAAAAGTGTAAACAAAGCCGCTAGGAAGTTCAAAATGGGTGGAACAAATGACAACTGGGCAAAGACACTGTGGACAGACTGCTTCTCTAGATTCCTCCTCTCTGGGCAGGGCATCTCTCAAAGAAAATCAGCAGCTCCAGTCAGGGGGTTATAGATTAAACTCCCATCTCCCTGAGACAGAGCACCTGGGGGAAGGGGCGGCTGTGGGCATAGCTTCAGCAGACTTAAACATTCCTGTCTGCCAGCTCTGAAGAGAACAGAGGACCTCCCAGCACAGTGCTCGAGCTCTGCTAAGGGACAGACTGCCTCCTCAAGTGGATCCCTGACCCCTGCGCCTCCTGACTGGGAGACACCTCCTAGCAACAGTTGACAGACATCTCATACAGGAGAGCTCTGTCTGGCATCTGGCAGGTGACCCTCTGGGACGAAGCTTCCAGAGGAAGGAATAGGCAGCAATCTTTGCTGTTCTGCAGCCTCCACTGGTGATACCCAGGCAAATAGGGTCTGGAGTGGACCTCCAGCAAACTCCAGCAGACCTGCAGCAGAGGGGCCTGACTGTTAGAAGGAAAACTAACAAACAGAAAGGAATAGCATCAACATCAAGAAAAAGGACATCCACACAAAAACCCCATCCAAAGTAACCAACATCAAAGACCAAAGGTAGATAAATCCACGAAGATGAGGAAAAGCCAGCACAAAAAGGCTGAAAATTCCTAAAACCAGAAAGCCTCCTCTCCTCCAAACAAATCACAACTACTCACCAGCAAGGAAACAAAACTAGATGGATAATGTGTCTGGTGAATTGACAGGCTTCAGAAGGTGGATAATAATGAACTCCTCTGAGCTAAAGGAGCATGTTCTAACCCAATGTAAGGAAGCTAAGAACCTGAAAAAAATGTTAGAGGAATTGCTAACTAGAATAACCAGTTTAGAAAAGAATATAAATGACCTGATGGAGCTGAAAAACACAGCACAAGAACTTCATAGAGCGTACACAAGTATCGATAGCCAAATTAATCAAGCAGAAGAAAAGATGTCAGAGATCGAAGATCAACTTAATGAAATAAAGCGTGAAGACAAGATTAGAGAAATAAGAATGAAAAGGAATGAACAAAGCCTCCAAGAAATATGGGACTATGTGAAAAGACCAAACATACATTTCAATGGTGTACCTGAAAGTGACGAGGAGAATGGAACCAAGGTGAAAAACACTCTTCAGGATATTATCTGGGAGAACTTCCCCAACCTCAGTAGACAGACCAACATTCAAATTCAGGAAATACAGAGAACACCACAAAGATACTCCTCAAGAAGAGCAACCCAAAGACACATAATTGTCAGAATCACCAAGGTTGAAATGAAGAAAAAAATGTTAAGGGCAGCCAGAGAGAAAGGTCGGGTTACCCACAAAAGGAAGCCCATCAGACTAAGTGGATTGCTCTGCAGAAACCCTACAAGACAGAAGAGAGTAGGAGCCAATATTTGGACACTCTTAAAAAAAAGAGTTTTCAACCCAGAATTTCACATCCAGCCCAACTAAGCTTCATAAGTGAAGGAGAAATAAAATCCTTTACAGACAAGCAAATGCTGAGAGATTATGTCATCACCAGGCCTGCCTTACAAGAGCTCCTAAATGAAGCACTAAATATGGAAAGGGAAAACTGGTACCAGCCACTGAAAAAAACATACCAAATTGTAAAGACCATCAATACTATGAAGAAACTGCATCAACTAACAGGCAAAAAACCAGCTAGCATTATAATGGCAGTATCAAAAAATTCATACATAATAATATTAATCTGAAATGTAAATGGGCTAAATACCCCAATTAAAAGACACACATTGGCAAATTGGATAAAGAGTCAAGACCCATCAGTGTGCTGTATTCAGGAGACCAATCTCATATGCAAAGACACACATAGGCTCAAAATAAAGGGTTGGAGGAATGTTCATCAAGCAAATGGAAAGCCAAGAAAAAAGCAGGGGTTGTAAACCTAGTCTCTGATAAAACAGACTTTAAACCAACAAAGATCAAAAAAGACAAAGAAGGGCATGACATAATGGTAAAGGGATCAATGCAACAAGAGCTAACTATCCTAAATATATATGCACCCAATACAGGAGCACCCAGATTCATAAAGCAAACTCTTAGAGAGCTACAAAGAGTCTTAGACTCCCAAACAATAATAGTGGGAGACTTTAACATCCCACTTTCAATATTAGACAGATCAATTGACAGAAAATTAACAAGGATATTCAGGACTTGAACTCAGCTCTGGACCAAGCGGACCTCATAAAACAGGTAGAAACAAAAGATGTAAATTGTGTGACTGGTGTCCACGATAATTAATAAAATGTCTCACGGTTCTAATTTCTGTTCTGGCATTTCTTGTTTTGTCCAACTACAACTTCACTCACTTAGTAGTTTCTCCTAAACCCCAGATTTCTGGTGAGCACCTTGTCTCATGAACAAAAAATGTTGCTTTTACAATACTGATATATTATAAACTTCAAACAATCATCATTGTCTTCTAGTGTCCGTAAGAACACAACATTAAGAAAAGTTGCATGGCCAGGTGCGGTGGCTCATGCCTGTAATCTGGGCACTTTGGGAGGTCGAGGCAGGTGGATTGCCTGAGGTCAGGGGTTCAAGACCAGCCTGGCCAACATAGTGAAACCCTGTCTCTACTGAAAATACAAAAATTATCTGTGCGTGGTAGTGCACACCTGTAATTGGGAGGCTGAGACACGAGAATTCCTAATGGACATCTACAGAACTCTCCACCCCAAATCAACAGAATATACATTCTTTTCAGCAACACATCACACTTATTCTAAATCTGACCACATAATTGGAAGTAAAACACTACTCAGCAAATGCAAAATAATGGAAATCATAACAAACAGTCTCTCTGACCACAGTGCAATCAAATTAGAACTCAGGATTAAGAAACTCACTCAAAACTGCACAACTACGTGGAAACTGAACAACCTGCTCCTGAATGACTACTACTGGGTAAATAACGAAATAAAGACAGAAATAAATGAATTTTTTGAAAACAATGAGAACAAAGACACAACATACCAGCATCTCTGAGACACAGCTAAAGCAGTGTTTAGAGGCAAATTTATAGCACTAAATGCCCACAGGAGAAAGTGGGAAAGATCTAAAATCAACACCTTAACATCACAATTAAAAGAACTAGAGAAGCAAGAAGCAAGAGAAAACAAATTCAAAAGCTAGCAAAAGACAAGAAATAACTAAGATCAGAGCAGAACTGAAGGAGATAGAGACATGAAAACACCCTTCAAAAAATCAATGAATCCAGGAGCTGGTTTTTTGAAAAGATTAACAAAATAGATAGACTGCTAGCCAGACTAATAAAGAAGAAAAGAGAGAAGAATCAAATAAACACAATAAAAAATGATAAAGGTGAGATCACCACTGAAGACACAGAAATACAAACTACCATCAGAGAATACTATAAACACCTCTACAAAAATAAACTAGAAAATCTAGGAGAAATGGATAAATTCCTGGACACATAAACTCTCCCAAGACTAAACCAGGAAGAAGTCAAATCCCTGAATAGACCAATAACAAGTTCTGAAATTGAGGCAGTAATTAACAACTTACCAACAAAGAAAAGCCCATGACCAGGCGGATTCACAGCCTAATTCTACCAGAGATACAAAAAGGAGTTGGTACCATTCCTTCTGAAACTATTCCAAACAATAGAAAAAGAGGGACTCCTCCCTAACTCATTTTATGAGGCCAGCATCATCCTGATACCAAAACCTGGCAGAGACACAACCAAAAAAGAAAATTTCAGGCCAATTTCCCTGGCAATCATTGATGCAAAAATCCTCAATAAAATACTGGCTAACCAATTCCAGCAGCACATCAAAAAGTTTATCCACCACAACCAAGTCGGCTTCATCCCTGGGATGCAAGACTGGTTCAACATAGGCAAATCAATAAATGTAATCCATCACATAAACAGAACCAATGACAAAAACCACATGATTATCTCAATAGATGCAGAAAAGGCCTTTGATAAAATTCACCATCCATTCATGCCAAAAAAATCTCAATAAACTAGGTATTGATGGAACACATCTCAAAATAATAAGAGCTATTTATGACAAACCCACAGCCAATATGAAACTGAATGGGCAAAAGCTGGAAGCATTCCCTTTGAAAACCGGCACAAGACAAGGATGCCCCCTCTCACCACTCCTATTCAACATAGTATTGGAAATTCTGGCCAGGGCAATCAAGCAAGAGAAAGAAATAAGGCGTATTCAAATAGGAAGAGAGGAAGTCAAATTGTCTCTGTTTACAAATGACATGATTGTAAATTTAGAAAACACCATCATCTCAGCCCAAAATCTCCTTAAGCTGATAAGCAACTTCAGCAAAGTCTCAGGATACAAAGTCAATGTGTAAAAATTACAAGCATTCCTATACACCAATAATAGACAAATAGCCAAATCATGAGTGAACTCCCATTCACAACTGCTATGAAGAGAATAAAATTCCTAGGAGTACAAGTTACAAGGGATGCAAAGGACCTCTTCAAGGAGAACTACAAACCAATGCTCAAGGAAATAAGAGAGGACACAAACAAATGGAAAAACATTCATGCTCATGGATAGGAAGAATCAGTATCATGAAAATGGCCATACTGCCAAAAGTAATTTATAGATTCAATGCTATCCCCATCAAGCTACCACTGACTTCCTTTACAGAATTAGAAAAAAACTACTTTAAATTTCATATAAAACCAAAAAAAAAGCCCATATAGCCAAGACAATCCTAAGCAAAAAGAACAAAGCTGGAGGCATCATGCTACCTGACTTCAAACCATACTACAAGGCTTCAGTAACCAAAACAGCATGATGCTGGTACCAAAATAGATGTATAGACCGATGGAACAGAACAGAGGCCTCAGAAATAACACCACACATCTACAACCATCTGATCTTTGAAAAACCTTACAAAAGCAAGCAATGGGGAATGGATTCCCTATTTAATAAATGGTGTTGGGAAAACTGGCTAGCGATATGCAGAAAACTGAAACTGGACCCCTTCCTTATACCTTATACAAAAACTAACTCAAGATGGATTAAAGACTTAAATGTAAGGCCTAAAACCATAAAAACCGTGGAAGAAAACCTAGGCAATACCATTCAGGACATAGGCATGGGCAAAGACTTCATGACTAAAACACCAAAAGCAATGGCAACAAAAGCCAAAATTGACAAATGGGATCTAATTAAACTGAAGAGCTTCTGCACAGCAAAAGAAACTATCATCAGAGTAAACAGGCAAGCTATGGAATGGGAGAAAATTTTTTCAATCTATCCATCTGACAAAGGGCTAGTATCCAGAATCTACAAAGAACTTAAACAAATTTACAAGAAAAAACAAACAACCCCATCAAAAAGTGGGCAAAGGATATGAACAGACACTTCTCAAAAGAAGACACTTATGCGGCCAACAAACATATGAACAAAAGCTCATCATCACTGGTCATTAGAGAAATGCAAATCAAAACCACAATGGGATACCATCTCACGCCAGTTAGAATGGCGATCATTAAAAAGTCAGGAAATAACAAATGCTGGAGAGGATGTGGAGAAATAGGAACGCTTTTATACTGTTGGTGGGAGTGTAAATTAGTTCAACTATTGTGGAAGACAGTGTGGCAATTCCACAAGGATCTAGAACCAGAAATATCATTTGACCCAGCAATCACATTACTGGGTATATACCCAAAATAATATAAATCATTCTGTTATAAAGACACATGCATGTGTATATTTATTGCACCACTATTCACAATAGCAAAGACATGGAATCAACCCAAATGCCCATCAATGATAGACTGAATAAAGAAAATGTGGTACGTATACACCATGGAATACTATGCAGCCATAAAAAAGAATGAGATCTTGTCCTTTGCAGGGACATGGATAAACCTGGAAGTCATCATCCTCAGCAAACTAACACAGGAACAGAAAACCAAACACTACATGTTCTCACTCATAAGTGGGAGTTGAACAATGAGAACACATGGACACAGGGAGGGGAACATCACACACAGGGGCCTGTCAGGGAGTGGGGGGCTAGGTGAGGGATAGCATTAGGAGAAATACCTAATGTAGATGACAGGTTGATGGGTGCAGCAAAGCACCATAGCACATGTATACCTATGTAACAAACCTGCACGTTCTGCACATGTATCCCAGAACTTAAAGTATAATACAAAATAAAATAAAATAAAGTATATAAGTTAAAACTGGAAAAAGAATTGCCAATAATCCAGTAATCTTTGTTTTCTGTGTTTTATGTTAGTGTTGTCTTTCATTTTTAATCAACAAGGGCTGAAACCATCTCCTAATGGAACAAAACTAGATTAATCATACTAAAGAAAGAAGTCTTTTTCTCTGAATTCTAATCACTGGAGCTTAATGCTGCTAGCACGTTTTCCATTTGTGCCTTGACCTAGAGTAACCTCTTTACCTCTGTCCTCAGTGTATTTGTTGAACTTAGATGTTATAAAAGCATACTTCAAACAAAAGATAAAATTTACTACAGGGTGAAATGTAAATACCATAGTTAGAAATGAATTATTCCATAAAGTGGAAAATACTACAGGCATTGGAGAAATGTAATTGTATTATAGAGTTATGTATAAAATATGCTGTATATTAGTACAAATCTTTGGGAAACAGGCACAGTCAGCACAAGAGGGGAAGGCCTGCGAGACTGTGTTAACTTCCGCCACCTCAAAATTGGCACATTGCCTATCTCCTCTCCACTTGAAGTTCCAATTCTTGAAAAATGTTTTATTTAAACTTTTTCCCACAATATAAATTTTAAGGAAAAAGGGATCAACCAGAGAGAAGAGCCCATGTATGACAACAAAGATTCAGATCATTTCCCAAAAAAACCTTTCCATGAACAATCTGACCTAATCCCCAAACCAAATTTTCCATATACAGATGTTTGTTTTCATATGAAGTTTCGGGAAAAAAGTGTTAAGAGAGCATGTTCTGTTTCATTAATGATAATACCCAACCTGAGTCTGACTTGAAAGTTGCTAAATACTATTGATTTTTTTTTTTTTTTTTTTTTGAGACAGAGTCTCACTCTTATCATTCAGGCTGGAGTGCAGTGGCCAGATCTCAGCTCACTGCAACCTCTGCCTCCCAGGTTCAAGCAAATTTGTCTCAGCCTCCCAAGTAGCTGGGATCACAGGCGTGCATCACCACGCCCAGCTAACATTTGTATTTTTTAGTAGAGACGGGACTTCACCACGTTGACCAGGCTGGTCTCAAACTCCTGACCTCAAGCGATCTGCCTGCCTCAGCCTCCCAAAGTGCTGAGATTGCAGGCGTGAGCCACCGCACCTGGCCCTGAATTTTTAAAAGGTGCTGTTGAGGCATTTAACATTGAACCAGTACCTGGTAGTAAATTATATAAGGTTGTTATATACATTATAGATTTTTTAAAATGCTATGAAGAGGCATTTTCCCCCATTTTACAGATGAGAAATCTAGGACTTACAGATGTTAAGTAACTTGCCCCAATATACAAAGCTGCTAGTGACAGGGATTCAAAGATTGCCTGATGCTGGAGTTGGTGTTCCTAACCACTCCGTTGAGTTGCCATTGCAGCAGCCCCAAACTGCATGTAACTGTAGTCAGGATGCCAAAAACATTGCTTGCCCTCTTCATTTCTTGACTCCAGACCATGACTGAAAGGAAAGGACAATAAAAAATTTTATCCTGAAAGATAATTGTGGCAAAAACAGTAGGCTTAATTTTGGAGTTCTAGTAAAATTACCAGCTAACCAACCAAGCAACCTTGTGATTTTAGAAAATCATTTTGCCTCTGGGAAACTCAATGATAACTCTCATCTAGGATTGTGATGACTATTAAAAAAACAGGCATACTAAAAGCACTCTGCAAATTGTTCTGTCCTATAAAAATGTATATCATGATTATTGTTAGTAAGAGTTAGGAGTATTTCTTTAAAGGAAAGTATGCCTTTCCTCTTTTCTGGAAAAATCTATAACTTTTTGGCTGAAGGAGGACCTGATGCTTATTAATAACTCTCCTCACCTAAAGGTAAAAGGTCCAATAAAGCTGAGTGTATTTTGGTTCCATGCTATAAAATTAATCTTTACACATCACAATAACCTGGACAAGATAACTAATATCATATATTGGTACTATGAAGTTTCAGGCCAGCTCAGCATTCAGGGACCGCAGTGTTGTGTGGATAAAGACAGGAATTTAATTTAAATCAAGCTGCTGTAAATTCAGATTTGGAAATCAAATCCATAAATCTCTTATGATTCACCATAATAAACACACATTTCTAGTGATTACAGACGTTCCAGGGACTAGGGCTCCATGAATCATTAAAACCTCATATAGAGATCAAGACTTCTTGAGTTTTTTTCAAAATTCTTATCTTCTTTTTTCATCACCTCAGAATGTGTACTTTCAAAGAAAAAAAGAGCATTGTATTCACTTTATAAGTCTTTGCTGATATTACACTTTTGGCTGAGAAACTTTACTTTGGTTTTCTTTTTCCAAGGAAAAGAAGAGTATTCATGGTTTGTCCTACCTAAATCTCAGCTTGCCCTTCCACTCATTCACAATCTATTAGTTTACTAGGGCTGCCATACAAAGTACCACAGGCTGAGTGGCTTAAACAACAGAAATTTATTTTCTCAGTATTCTAGAGGCTAGAAATCTAAGATTAAATTTTTGGCAGGTTGTTTCCTCTGAGGCCTCTCTCTTTGGCTTGTAAATGGCTGTCTTGTCCCTGTGCCTTCAACACTGTCTTCCCTCTGTGTGTGTCTGTGTTCTAACCTCCTTTCCTTATAAAGATCCAGTTAAATTGGATTAGGGCCCATCCTGATGACCTCATTTTTATTTAATTGATACTTTAAAGCCTTATCTCTAAATATAGTCACATTCTGAGGTATTGGAAATTAGGACTTTAACTTTATGAATTTGCAAGCACACTATTCAGCCCATAACAAAGAAGAATAGAAACTACCTTTACTTACATTCAGTAACCTGCTTTTTAAAATTGTGCTTGAACATTTCTACCTGGTGTACTCATTGGAAAGCTCAAGGCTTTGGAGGAAAAGAGCAAAGACAGTGCAACTCAGATAAGTCATATAGAAATATTTGAATGAGGAGGGGCTAGGGAGCAAAATGTCATCTAAATTTTTTTTTATTTCAATAGCTTTTAGAGTACAAGTGTTTTTCTGTTACATGGATAAATTATATAGCAGTGAATTCTGATATTTTAGTGCACCCGCCACCTGAGGAGTATACATTGCACCTAACGTGTAGTTTTTTTTATCCCTATCCCCACCTCTCACCCTCCCTCTTTGGAGTTTCTGAAGTCCATTATATTACTCTGTATGCCTTTGCATATCACAGCTAATCTCCTACTTATAAGTGAGAATACACAGTTTTTGGTTTTCTATTCCTGTGTTCCTTCACTTAAAATAATGACCGCCAGCTCCATCTAAAGTTGCTGCCAAAGACACTATTTCATTCCTTTTGATGGCTCAGTAGTACTCCATGGTGCATATATACCACATTTTCTTTATCCACTCATTAGTCAATGGGTACTTACGTTGGTTCCACATCTTTGCAAATATGAATTGTGCTGCTATAAACATATGTGTGCAAGTGTCTTTTTCATATAATGACTTATTTTCCTTTGGATAGATACCCAGTAGCAGGATTGCTGGATCAAATGGTAGATCTACTTTTAGTTCTTTAAGCGATCTTCCACAGAGGTTGTAGTAATTTACATTTCTACCAGCAGTGTGCAAGTGTTCCCTTTTCCCCACATCCACGCCAATATCTATTTTTTTTTTACTTTAATAATGGCCATTCTTGCAGGAATAAGATGGTATCTCATTGTAATTTTAATTTTCATTTCCCTGATGAGTAGTGATGGTGAGCATTTTTTCATATTTGTTGACCATTTGCATATTTTCTTTAGGAAACATCTATTCATATCCTTTGCCCACTTTTTGATGGTGTTAGCAAATGTCATTTTGAGGCAAAACATTCAGGATAAAGGTATTCTTAAATTCTGAACAATTACATGGTACTCTAAGAAATGAAGAAAGTTTCAAAAACTTTGATAGAAAAAGAACAAACTCTTGCTAGAGTTTGTACTGACCTAATGTATTAATAATGCTATTTATCAAGTTGTGGCTCTCCCTTAAACATAATGCAAAATTAATTATTTAAAGTAACCCAGGTTACAAAAGAAGTACAATACTTTTTAATGCTAAAGAAGAGGAACATAGATGTTGAAACATGTAAGATTTTAAGAGATCAAGAGAATGTGAAATAGCCAGACCAGAAAAAAAAAATCATGTATTCAATATCAACAGAACATTTTAAAGAGAATGAAAGAAATTTAATTCCGAAATTATGAAAAATTATCAAACTATGGTATCTTTTGATTAATGATTGTATTTCACATCCATAAAAATTGTCAAATATTTGATGAGAAAAAATTGTTATGGACTAAAAGTAATATTTATCACCTACTAAATTAAGATTATCTAAATTCTATTACCTTATACTGGTAATAGTGCAATGAGATAGGCCCTTTCCTTCACTTCTATCAGTTCATATCAATGGGAATTTAAATTGGTTCTACCTTCTCAAATGTATGAGAGATTTAAAATATTCACATACTTTGAGAGAAAACACACAAATAAGGAAGACAAAGGACTCAAATGTTGCCACTACATAAAACCATTAAACCATAATGATAAACAATAAAAAAGAAAGAAAGGCTATACAAAAGAACCAAAAATAAAATAAAATGATAGGACAAGCCTTCATATATTAATAATAGTCTTTAATGTAAATGGATTAAACTATTCACTTAAAATATACAGACTTGCTCAATGGATTTTTTAATAATGACCCAACTATATGCTGCCTACAAGAAATTCACCTGTAAATACACACATGAACTGAAAAATAAAGAGTTGGAAAAAGTATTCCATGCAAACAGAAACCAAAAATGAACAGGAGTAGCTATACTTACATCAGACAAAACAGACTTTAAATCAAAAACAGTAAAAAGAGACAAAGAAGCTCATTACAGAATGACAAAGGGATCAATTCAGCAAGAAGACATCATAATTCTAAGCATATATTAACCCAACACCAGAGCACCCAGATATACAAAGTAAATATTATTAGATCAAAAGGGAAAGATAGATTCCAATACGACCATAGTTGGGGTCCTCCACACCCCACTCTCACCATTAGACAGATTGTCCAGAAAGAAAATTATCAAGGAAATGTTGGATTTAAACTGCCATTAATAGCAAATGGACCTAAGAGACAGTTACAGAACATTTCATCCAACAGCTACAGAATACACAGTCTTCTTATCGCCACATGAAACATTCTTCAGGATAGACCATATGTTAGGACACAAAACCAGTCTCAACAAATTTTTTAACTGAAATTATACAAAGTGTTTTCTCAAACCACAATGGAATGAATCTAGAAATCAATAACAAGAAAAACTTTAGAAACTGTAAAAATACATGGAAATTAAATAAGACATTCCTGAATGACCACTGGGTCAAGGAAGAAATTAAGGAGAAAATGTTAAAAAAAAAAATTTCTTGGAGCACATAAACAGCAAAATGCAACACATTAAAACCTATCAGACACAGCAAATGCAGTGCTAAGAGAGAAGTATATAGCAATAAACACCTTCATCAAAAAGTTGAAAGATTTCAAATAATCTAATGATGCACCTTAAAAAAACTAGAAAAGGAAGAACAAGCTAAATCAGTGGAAGAAAAGAAATAATAAAGTTCAGAGAAGAGCTAAACCAAATATAAACTAAGAAGAATACAAGAGATCAACAAAATAAGTTGGTTTTTTAAAAGGTAAACAAAATTGGTAAACCACTAGATACACTAGCCAAGAAAAAGAGAAGATGCAAATAAACTAAATCAGAAATGAAAAAAGACTACATTACAACTGATTACACAGAAATGCAAAAGATCATCAGAGACTATTATGAGCAACTATACACGAACAAACTGGAAAATCAAGAGGAATTGGATAAATTCCTGGACACATACAACCTACCAAGATTGAAACAAGAAGAAATAGAAAAACTGAAAAGACCAATAACAAGTAGTAAGATTGAATCAGTAATTAAATGTCTCCCAATAAGAAAAGCCTAGAACCAGATGGCTTTACTACAGAATTCTACCAAACTTACAAAGAAGAACTAACACCACTTCTTCTCAAAATATTTTTTTAAATTGGGGAGAAAATAATTCTCCCTAACTCATTATAAGAGGCTAGCATCATCCTGAACCCAAAACTAAATAAGGACACACATACAAAAAAGAAAATTACACATCAATATGCCCAATGAACATAGACGCAAAAGTTCTTACCAAAATACTAGCAAACTGAATTCAACAGCACATTTAAAAAAAAAAACAAAAACATGATTAAGTAGGATTTATTCTAGGGATAGAAAAATGGTTCAACATAGGCAAATCAATAAATGTGACACATTGCATCAACAGAATGAAGGACAAAAACCATATGATCGTCTCAATAGATGCAGAAAAAGCATTTGATAAAATTCAATATCTCCTCATGATAAAAACTCTAAACAAACTAGGCATAGAAGAAACACAACTTGACATAATAAAGACCATATAAAACAAACCCAAAACTAACATTATACTAAATGGGGAAAAGCCAAAATCCTTTCCTCTAAGAGCTAGAACAAGACAAGGATGCCCAGTTTCAGCATTTCTATTCAACATAGTACTGGAAGTTTTAGCTAGAGCAATCAGGCAAGAAAAAGAAAGGCATTCAAATTGGAAAAGAGAAACTCAAATCGTCCCTCTTTGAAGCTGACATGACCTTATACATATGAAAACCTAAAGACTTCTTTAAAAAACTCTTAGATCTCATAAATAAATTAATAAAAATTTGCAGAATACAAAATCAACATACAAAACTCAGTAGAGTTTTTGTACACCAGTAACGAACTAGCTGAGAAAAAAATCAAGAAGGCAACCCCATTTACAATAGCTACAGAAAAATAAAATAAAATACCTAGGAATAAATTTAGCCAAGGAGGTGAAAGACCTCTACAAGCAAAACCAAACAACACTGATGAAAGAAATTAAAGAGGACACAAACAAATGGAAAGACATTCCCTACTAATGGATTGGAAGAATTAATATTGTCAGAATGACTATTCTATCCAAAGCAATCTACAGATTCAATACAATCCCTATCAAAATACCAGTGTCATTTTTCACAGAAATTTTAAAAATCCTAAAATTTGTATGGAGCCATAAAAGAGCCTGAATAGCCAAAGCAATCCTAAGCAAAAAGAATAAAGCGGGAAGCATCACACTACCTGACTTCACAATATATTACAAGGCTATAGTAACCAAAGAGCATGGTATCTGTATAAAAAAAGACACATAGAAGAATGAAATAGAATAAAAATCCCAGAAGGAAACCCATATCCATGTATCTATAGCTAGCTGATTTTTTATTATTATACTTTAAGTTTTAGGGTGCATGTGCACAATGTGCAGGTTAGTTACACACGTATACATGTGCCATGCTGGTGTGCTGCACCCATTAACTCGTCATTTAGCATTAGGTATATCTCCTAATGCTATCCCTCCCCCCTCCCCCCACCCCACAACAGTCCTCAGAGTGTGATGTTCCCCTTCCTGTGTCCATGTGTTCTCATTGTTCAATTCCCACCTATGAGTGAGAAGATGTGGTGTTTGGTTTTTTGTCCTTGCGATAGTTTACTGCGAATGATGATTTCCAATTTCATCCATGTCCCTACAAAGGACATGAACTCATCATTTTTTATGGCTGCATAGTATTCCATGGTGTATATGTGCCACATTTTCTTAATGCAGTCTATCATTGTTGGACATTTGGGTTGGTTCCAAGTCTTTGCTGTTGTGAATAGTGCCACAATAAACATACGTGTGCATGTGTCTTTATAGCAGCATGATTTATAGTCCTTTGGGTATATACCCAGTAATGGGATGGCTGGGTCAAATGGTATTCCTAGTTCTAGATCCTTGAGGAATCGCCACACTGACTTCCACAATGGTTGAACTAGTTTACGGTCCCACCAACAGTGTAAAAGTGTTCCTATTTCTCCACATCCTCTCCAGCACCTGTTGTTTCCTGACTTTTTAATGATTGCCATTCTAACTGGTGTGAGATGGTATCTCATTGTGGTTTTGATTTGCATTTCTCTGATGGCCAGTGATGATGAGCATTTTTTCATGTGTCTTTTGGCTGCATAAATGTCTTCTTTTGAGAAGTGTCTGTTCATATCCTTTGCCCACTTTGTGATGGGGTTGTTTGTTTTTTTCTTGTAAATTTGTTTGAGTTCATTGTAGATTCTGGATATTAGCCCTTTGTCAGATGAGTAGGTTGCTGATTTTTGACAAAGGCATCAGGAACATACATCAGGGAAAAGACACTCTCTTAATAAATGGTGCTAGGAAAATTATCTATATACAGAAAAATGAAATTGGACCCCTATCTCAGCGTATACAAAAAATTAATTCATGATGGATTAAAGACTTAAATGTTAGACCCAAAACTATAAAACTACTAGAAGAAAACATAGCAGAAACACTTCACGACATTGGTCTAGTCAAAGACATTGTGACTAAAACCTCAAAAGCATAGGCATTAAAAACAAAAATAGACAAATGGAACTATATTAAATTAAAAAGCGTATGCACAGCAAAGGAAACAACCAATAGAGTGAAGGACATGTTCAATGGAAGAAAATATTTGCAAACTATTCATACAAGAAGAGATGAATATCCAAAATATACAAAGAACTCAAACAACAGCAAAACAAAATACAATAATTTCATTAAAAAGTGGTCAAAGGACATGAACATATCTGAAGGGAATACATACAAATGTTAAATAGATATATGAAAAATGCTCAACATCACAAAGCATCAGGAAAATGCAAATCAAAACAATAATGAAATATTACCCCAGTGAGAATGCATATCATTAAAAAAACAAAAAGTAATAAATGCTGGTAAAGATGGAATGAAAAGGGAAATCTTATACAATGTTGATGGGAATGTAAATTAGCACAGCCACTATGGAACATAGCATGAAAATTTCTCAAAAAAACTAAACTAGAACTACCATATGATCTAGCAATAACATTACTGGGTATTTATCCAAAGGAAAAGAAATCAGTACATCAAAGTAATACTTGCATCCTTGTGTTTATTGCAGCACTATTCATAATAGCAAAGATATGAAATAAACCTGTATCCATTAATGAATACACGAATGAAATGAAGTATATATACACAAGAAAAGAATACTATTTGGCCATAAAAATGAATGAAATCATGTCATTTGCAGCAATATTGATGGAACTGGAAGTCATTATATTAAATAAAATAAGCCAGACACATAAAGACAAATATCACATGTTCTCACTCATATGTGGGAGCTAAGAAAGTGAATCTCATGAAAGTAGAGAATAGAATTACACATAACAGAACCTGGGAATGGCATGTATGTTGGAAAGCTGGGGGGATGAAGCGAGGTGGATTAATAGGTGCAAACATACAGTTAGACAGAGTAAGCTCTAATGTTCAGCAGCAGAGTAGGGTGACTATATTTAGCAAAGATGTATTGCATATTTCAAAGTAACTAGAAGAAAGGAACTGAAATGTTCTCAATACATAGAAATGATAAATACTCGAGGTTATGGATACCCTAAAAATCCTGACTTGATCATTACACATTCTATCATGTAACAAAGTATTGCATGTATCTCATAATAAATATATACAAATATCAATAGAAATAAATAAAATGTTCACATAGTTTGATCTAGTAATTCAATTTCTGTAAATACATCCTAAAGAACTAATCACAAATCCTATCAAATATTTGAATATGAAAATATTTCATTGTGAAAATGCGTGTAAGATTAAACAAAAAAAAGTAATTGTGAATTTTATAGGCTGTTAATTATATCTCAGTAAAGCTGTTAATTAAAAAGTAGGAATCAAAATTGTCTATTCAGTAGGATAGCAACTATGTAAAATTGCCATGGAAAGGGGTAAAAGTAACTGCTAAGAATGTGGATAGTGGTTATCTCTGAGCTATTGGCTTACAATTGACTGTTGAATTCTTACTATCAGCTACCTGGATGTAAATTTCTTCTTACTTATCTTGCTTGGACTTTGCTGGGCCACTTTAATTTATGGACAAACAACCAGCATAATTTTTGAAAAGTTATTAGATATTTTGGTCCATACAGTGCTTTGATAGCACACTATCTTCCCTCTGGAATGCCAATGAAATATTAGACTTTCTCGTGGTATCCCCTATGACGTTTACTTTTTCTTCTGTTTATCTATCCTCTTCCCTTTCCATGCTTCATTGTGTAAATTTTCTTCTAGTTACACTAATTCGTTCTTTGGAATTGATTAATCTGCTATTAAACAAATCCACTGAGATCATAATTTAGGTTATTTGTCAATTTTAGAATTTCCACTTGGTTCTTTTTCTAAACTGCTATAAGTTTGTTTTTATTGTGTATAGTTCACTGCGAAATTTTCAGTTATGTCATTTATCTATTTGAGCTTAGTAAGCACAAGTTATTTTACAGTCACTGTCTGATAATTCCAGTATCTGAACTATCTCTGTGTCTGATTGTCTTTTTTCTAAGGATTCTTGCTTGTATTTACTTATCTCCTTTTTTGCCTGATTATCCTTGATTGTGAGCTGGTCATTGCATTTTTAAAATTGCTTATACAAATACTCTGAGGTTTAGGATAATGCTAACTTTTTTCAGAGAGGATTCTCATTTGTTCCTGTAATGTATATGCGGGCATTAGCAATCTCAGTTCATATAAATCCAATTTCAGGCACAGATATTTTTCTTTTCTTTTTTTTTTAGGTGTTAATCTTTCTTTTTATTTTATTTTATTATACTTCAAGTTTTAGGGTACATGTACAGGTTAGTTACATATGTATACATGTGCCATGCTGGTGTGCTGCACCCATTAACTCGTCATTTAGCATTAGGTATATCTCCTAATGCTATCCCTCCCCCCTCCCCCCACCCCACAACAGTCCCCAGAGTGTGATGTTCCCCTTCCTGTGTCCATGTGTTCTCATTGTTCAATTCCCATCTATGAGTGAGAACATGCGGTGTTTGGTTTTTTGTCCTTGCGATAGTTTACTGAGAATGATGATTTCCAATTTCATCCATGTCCCTACAAAGGACATGAACTCATCATTTTTTATGGCTGCATAGTATTCCATGGTGTACATGTGCTACATTTTCTTAATCCAGTCTATCATTGTTGGACGTTTGGGTTGGTTCCAAGTCTTTGCTATTGTGAATAGTGCCACAAAAAACATACGTGTGCATGTGTCTTTATAGCAGCATGATTTATAGTCCTTTGGGTATATACCCAGTAATGGGATGGCTGGGTCAAATGGTATTTCTAGTTCTAGATCCCTGAGGAATCACCACACAGGCACAGATATTTTTCTAAGCCAATAGGATAATTTGATCTGAGTCAACATCCATGTGAATGTTGATTTCCTTCCAGTCCAACCTTACTATTAGTATACAGCCCTTTGGGTTCTAACCCAAGGATAGAGTTTACCTAGACCCATCCTTCTTAGCCATGTATTCCATTTTATGTGGTCTTAATCTCACAAGGCTGTCAAAAACAATTTCAGTCTCTTAGCCACTTTTATTAGATTGACAGTCACCCTTACGGAAAGCTACCCAAAAGCTGAGCTCACTTTTTTAGATATTGGTCTCCTCCTAGATATGAGATCTATAATCCTTCATTGCTATGTCAGCTCTGCAATGCCTTTCAGTAAGATTTTTATCCAACTTGTCTGTATATCCCCATTGGAAAAGTTTGTGCATCTGACCTGGGTCACCATTACAGTTACAATTTATAATTTTTTCTTATTTCTAAATTTCCAACTATGAACATGAATTACTTGTATCATCAGGCCATGAAAAGTTTGTTCATTCATTTGTTGTTTTAAGTAGTATGTGAGCCTTTATATGATAGCAAATTAAAAATATTTTCTGTTCATTTATAGGCGACAGACCATGCTCTTATACTGAGTAACACTTAGTTGAAAAAAAAGTATGCAGTGGGCTCTTGTTGCAAGAAAAATGTAATCTGTGACTTGTCTCTATATTCACTCCTCCAGAGTAGTTCAGCTGTACAAAATGCTGAGTTATTGATCATTAAAGAACTATTCTTTGTCTACTCCATTTTATTCTCTATTCTTCAGCCAGAGTAAATATTCTAAAGTTAAAATCTAGGTCAGGCACAGTGGCTCACGCCTGTAATCCCAACACTTTAGGAGGCTGAGGTGGGCAGATCACGAGGTCAGGATTTTGAGACCAGCCTGGCCAACATGGTTAAATAATGTCTGTACTAAAAATACAAAAATTAGCCTGGCGTGTTGGCTCACACCTGTAGTCCCAGCTACTCGGAAGACTGAGGCAGGAGAATTGCTTGAACTCGGGAGGTGGAAATTGCAGTGTGCCAAGATCACACCACTGCACTCCAGCCTGGGCAATAGAATGAGGCTCCATCTTGGGGGAAAAAAAATTTTATATATATATTTATGTGTGTGTGTATATAACATAATAAAGTTAAAATAAAGTTAACCATAAATAAAGTTAAAATTAAAATCTAAATGGGTTGTTGTCCTGCCTGAAACCCTACAAAGTTTTCCTGTCACTCTCAGTGAAAAAATCCAAATTTCTGAGTGCAGCATATATTGCCACTCTGCTCTCGCTCTCCTCTCACTCTGTGTCAGTTCTCTTTGTTGAGGAACTATAAGTCTACCCAACTTGTTACTCTCTCTTTTTTTTTTTTTTTTTTTTTGTTTTCTTTTTTTTTTTTTCTTTTTTTTTCTTTTATTATTATTATTATTATTATCATTATTATACTTTAGGTTTTATGGTACATGTGCGCAATGTGCAGGTAAGTTACATATGTATACATGTGCCATGCTGGTGTGCTGCACCCACCAACTCGTCATCTAGCATTAGGTATATCTCCCAATGCTATCCCTCCCCCCTCCCCCCACCCCACAACAGTCCCTGAAGTGTGATGTTCCCCTTCCTGTGTCCATGTGTTCTCATTGTTCAATTCCCACCTATGAGTTCTCTCTAGTCTTTTCCCCACTCCTGCTAGCAGGAAGGTGGCTGCAGTAGGAGCAGCCCTCTTGGACCTAGAGGTGAAAGGCACTTGATGAGAAAGCTGCATCACGCTAAGCCTCTTACCTTAAGATTTTCATGGCGGTAAATCCACTTCTAGCTAGTTTAAGCCACTGTATTTGTAGTCTCTTTGTTACAAATCTAAGCCTAAATCCTAACTAATGCCAATTTTTTCCTTACCTTCAACTTCCTCAAGTCCCCAATGAAATGGTCTTTTTCCCAAGAGTCTTTCTTTATCTCCTCATAACAGGCTTAGGTGCCCCTCCTCAGTAACTTCATCCCAAGCCATAGCACTGTATTGATATTACCTGCTTCCTTGTCCATCTCCAACACTAACCTGAAATCTCTGAGGTCAGAGATTGTGCCTTATTCATCTTTGCATCCCAGCGCCAATCACTGGGTCTGGCACATAGTTGACATTCAATAAATGTTTTGAATTAATGTAAGAACAAGAAAGGATTGCAATGCCTAACTCCACATTATAAGGAGTCTATGAAAAGTGATTGTAGGATAAGCACTTTTCATAATAGGAAAATTCCTATTTTTATTTGTAAACCAATGTAGATGGAGTTTTGGGGTGAATTATACTTCCTTGATCACAGTTTAAAACTAGATACATGTATCATAAACGACATAGTTTCACATACAATATGACAGTTTCTCCATTTTTCCTTCATCACACATCCAAATATCTCAGCCCCTGGAACAAACTGAGATTTACTACCATTAGATTCATTTCTTTGAGCTAAGTAAGACAGGTTTCTCTGAAAAGTTTGCCAAAACGCATGTGAAAAGGCAGCAAACTTCTGGCACACCTATGCACTTCCATAGGGATTAAATTATTAGAATGAATAGAAAATACAAGGAACATAAGGAAATAAGACCAAGAACTGAGCAAAGTTCATAGGAAGAAGAGATTAAGAAAAGTGACATTGAAGTGGGAAGGTCTGCACCATATCTGCACTAAGGTCTGCACTAAAAGTTTGAAGAGGGCACAGAGCATCAGGTAACACCACCATTTAAAACGAACAAAAAGGTACCTAGAAGAGAGGCTGGGAGCCAATAAACCAATTTGGTATGTTGTATTATTTGCTCTGATAGAGAATATAATGCATGTAGGTTTCTGCTGTTGCTTTCCTTGGGTGGAGTTACCCAAGAGGCAGTGGTTGGTTTATATTCACACAGCCAGCATTCCATGTTTCTTTGGAAAAGTAGTTTGTCTTGAAAGAGAATCTTTATTTTCATGTCCAGGTAGTTATATTCTAATGGCTTTTTGGGATCAAAGGGAGAAATCGCTCAAGTCCTTAGCTAAGGAGAGCAAACCAGGTGCATGTTATGATATATTCTAAGGAATCCTCTGGGGACATCTCCTGATTCTGCTTTCCTATGAATGCGCTTTCCACAAGAACAGAAACTCATGCCAAACTTAATGCATTTTTATGACCAGAATTGAAAGAAGAGTGCCAAATGTCCCTCATTCTTTTATACTGAGTCATGACTGTAATCTCATGGCCCTGCTCAGATGTCAACCTATTGACTGGAGGGACAGGTAGATGATACAAGAGTTCGTTCTTATTCCATCTCCAATTTGTTCACCCCAAAGTGAAGAGGGGTGTCTCCATCATAAAACAAGGCATGCACCTTTCATTTTGCATTTGACTGCTAGTGTGTGCAGTCAGATGGACAAGGTTGACCTCCCCACACTTTAATCTCTTTGTTAAGCTATTTCCAGAGCTTTGGGTTCTGTGGTGTGGATGCATACAGGCAAATACACACACACACACACACGTGCGCATGCATGCACACACACACACCAACAACAATCACAAGCATATTCAGACACTAGGTATGCTATTTGTCAGATGCAAGTCTCCAGAGACTTAAAGCAAACAGCATCTCCAAAGCCTCGCTTATTCTGAACAGTTCGCTAAGAAGAAATTTACCTAAATAAATTTGTTATTGATGCCAGACATTACATATCAGATTTTACTTTTCTGAGAACAAGAGATTATGTAAGTCTACAGAATTGATTAATATTTTCTTATTTCAGGTACACTGACACAGATGTATTGTATTTCTTTGGTGTAAATGGCTACAGCACCAGTGTTCCTTTCACTGTCTCAAAACCACTTTAGATCCATGGATACCTTTTCTGAAAAATATACACATACCCAAACAATGTTTTATATTATATCAGGGACTTTATTGACTCCAATAATCTCTATTCTACTAGTGATCACATATTTTCCAAGGACTGTAATATCACTCTAGCTCAAATTCTGTTAACAATGACTTTCTAGTTCAGTTTGAGTTACTTCTTTTATCTGAGATTTTACTATTCCGGATATCATTTGAAATAATTCAGAAATGAACATTTTCTTGATATAAAAATGCTTAGCATATAATTGTGAATAGATGAATAGAACAATGAATGAAAGAATAAATAACAGACCTTAATCTGTTTTATCATTTGTTACTAGATCACTGTCTGAATATAAATTTAACTATGGGGAGAATAACCGCTTTTTCCAAGTATGTTTTTGTGTTCTGAGTCAATGAGTTTCTTAGAGTGCTCAGGAAACTGCTAGAATCTTTTCCTGAAAGGTTCTGATTCATTTCATTGGAAACATTTCAGATGCCTGGGCTATAGTCCAAGGACCTTCTATCACATGACTCATGTCCTTTTTCGGGAACACAGCATGAAGAGAGACTACCACATTGCTAAACCCAGGGTCCCGAGCTTTCCATTGCTCAGACATGCAAGTCTCACTGCATATCAAGAAACAGAAGACAAAAATACATGATGTCACATCATGAGCAAAATGTCATTATGCTCTCAAGATTGTTGAAAACAAAAAGGTTACCTAACCAAGATGTCTGGGCCTTCTTCCTTATTAACTGGACCAAGATTTACAGAGCACCTCTCCAGCTTTAGGTCCTAAACTAGAGTCTCTATGGCACATGCACTTCTCAGATCCAAGCAGAATTCCCTGGTGAGCTCAATCTGGTTGACATTAGATGGAAATTACAGCCAAGTGAATTCTCCATATTGTAACCCTATTATCTCTCTCTCCCTTCATCTATCTCTCCTGTGCTGTGCATGGTTGGGCCTTATGGAAAGTTATCATTTGGATGCAAAACAATTATCCTAAAACAGTTAGCCAGAGTGGTCTGGACACACAGATTTATCTTCCCTCTTCTTCAGTGAAGAACATCTATCTTCCATGACCTCTTGATTACTGAAGCCTTCAGAATATATTCTTTGGTCTGTGACACTGTGCACAGTGCTGGGCTGAGCATTAAATATCACCCTCTATGATTAATTGGAAGTTAATTAAATCTATCACTGAAACAATGGGAAGGCAATGAGCTATGTAATCATTGCAATAGTAAATGAAATGATGTACAGGTCTCTCCATCTCGCTTATTGACAATGATGGAGGGGTGGCCAGCCTCGGATGCCTGGCAAGGCTTGCTGCCTGACCTCACAGGCCAGCTCTAACTTTTCACAGAGCCCAGGGACAAGGCAACTAGGAGTGTATTTTGACCATTTCTGTTGACTGAGGGAGCCTCTCTTCCGGAGGCCTCTGAAGTGTGCTTTACAAGGTTTTTCTGTCTTGAATAATCAGTAGGTTAAGGTATGAGAATGGCTGAATGAACCATGAAAATCTGGTTGTTACCATTTCTAAGCAGCTCCAGTGAAGGCCTGGCTTCAAATGTCAGGAGCCCTCTAAACTCAATGAATAGAATGCATGTCTATTGAATACTTAATGTTTTTGCCTTTATTTAAAACTTCAATATTTTCGAAGTTTTTACTTAGACCTAATGACATTTGGCCCTCATAAACCCTCATTCAATGGGAGAACTGAGAGAGGGGCTAAGTAGCCTACCTGAATTTACATAGATTATTAGTGACAGAGGTAAGTAAAGCAAATTAGAAACTAAAATGGCTAAGCAGACATAGCTAAATCCTTAGTTCCTGTTTCCAAATGTAATTTAATTTGGAGATGTGAGGACATAGAAACCCATGAGGTTTGGAATGGTAATCCTAAATTGCCAGATTGCGAAGAATCGCCAGGATCCAGATTGGCGTACCCCAACATTGGGTGTAAATATTAATTTGGATCACAGGGTAGCTATCTAGATATTAATTTGTCTTAGTCTTCTAGGGCTACAGCAACAATATTTCACAGATTGGCTGGCTTAAACAACAGAAATTTATTTTCTCACAGTTCTGGAGGCTGAAAGTCCAAGACCAGGGTGCCACCATGGTTGGGTTTTGGTGAGGGCTCTCTTCCTGGCTTGCAGACAGCCACCTTCTCACTGTATCCTCACATGGTTCAGTGTTCTCTTTTCATAAATCCACAGTCTATCAGTCTAGGGTCCCATCCTTATGACCTCATTTAAACTTAGTTACTTCCTAAAGACTCTTATCTCCAGATATAGTCATATTGCAGGTCAGGGCTTCAACATATGAATTTGGTGGAAGTGGGGGATATAATTCAGTGCATAGAATAATTCAAAAGCAGATCTTTAAAAATTGTCACTCCATAAGAGTTAGAAATTAGAATAAAAAAATTTTTTTTTTTTTAATTATACTTTAAGTTCTAGGGTACATGTGCACACCATGCAGGTTTGTTACATATGTATACATGTGCCATGTTGGTGTGCTGCACCCATTAACTTGTCATTTACATTAGTTATGTCTCCTAATGCTATCCCTCCCCCCTCCCCCCAACCCACAACAGGCCCCGGTGTGTGATGTTCCCTTTCCTGTGTCCAAGTGTTCTCATTGTTCAATTTCCACCTATGAGTGAGAATATGCAGTGTTCAGTGTTTTGTCCTTGCGATAGTTTGCTGAGAATGATGGTTCCAGCTTCATCCATGTCCCTACAAAGGACATGAACTCATCATTTTTTATGGCTGCATAGTATTCCATGGTGTATATGTGCCACATTTTCTTAATCCAGTCTATCATTGTTGGACATTTGGGTTAGTTCCAAGTCTTTGCTATTGTGAGTAGTGCCACAATAAACATATGTGTGCATGTGTCTTTATAGCAGCATGATTTATAAACCTTTGGGTATATACCCAGTAATGGGATGGCTGGGTCCAATGGTATTTCTAGTTCTAGATCCCTAAAGAATCGCCACACTGTCTTCCACAAGGGTTGAACTAGTTTACAGTCCCACCAACAGTGTAAAAGTGTTCCTATTTCTCCACATCCTCTCCAGCACCTGCTGTTTCCTGACAAACCTGACAAAAACAAGAAATCAGAAAGGATTCCCTATTTAACAAATGGTGCTGGGAAAACTGGCTAGCCACATGTAGAAAGCTGAAACTGGATCCCTTCCTTACACCTTATACAACAATTAATTCAAGATGGATTAAAGACTTAAATGTTATACCTAAAACCATAAAAACCCTAGAAGAAAACCTAGGCAATACCATTCAGGACATAGGCATGGGCAAGGACTTCATGTCTAAAACACCAAAAGCAATGGCAACAAAGCCAAAATTGACAAATGGGATCTAATTAAACTAAAGAGCTTCTGCACAGCAAAAGAAACTACCATCAGAGTGAACAGGCAACCTACAGAATGGGAGAAAAAAGTTTGCAATCTACTCATCTGACAAAGGGCTAATATCCAGAATCTACAATGAACTCAAACAAATTTACAAGAAAAAAACAAACAACCCCATCAAAAAGTGGGCAAAGGATATGAACAGACACTTCTCAAAAGAAGACATTTATGCAGCCAACAGACACATGAAAAAATGCTCATCATCACTGGCCATCAGAGAAATGCAAATCAAAACCACAATGAGATATCATCTCACACCAGTTAGAATGGCGATCATTAAGAAATTAGAGTAAAATTTTTAAACTCTAGTCATCCAGTATTTTTAATTTTCTTTTTTTTCTAGATGTCACTCAGAAGAGGAGCATTTTCAGATCTAAGAATTAACTTAAGATCCATCTTCTCCCCATTTATCTTCTATCTCTTCCCCTTTCTGAGGGGATAAGCCCCAAGTTCTGATGGCATGTCTCTTCTGTTTGAAGATGCTTGGCCCTGATGAGAAGCCTTTTCTTACCTTCTCAGATATTCACTGGACAAATGCGTGTATTGAGTGTTGCGGAGAGAAGGTAGCTATCAATGTGTCATGGCTGCTCATGGCCCCAAGGGACCTTTAAAAAGTCTAATGCACTCTTTGGGGATCAGTTGTAAACAAATTAATTAAATAAACATTCCTTGTCACAATCTTGAAGTTTAATACTGTTTAGAGACAAGATATTCAGGTGAACTTCTTATCTCTGGTGACCAGAGGAGATATTCATTCCTTAAAGGCATTTTTCTTTCTCTTCCTCTCCCTCCTGCTGACACACAATCAGGCCCACCTGCCCAACATCACGAACTAAATATCAAGGGCTTTAGGAAATATCACAGTGGATCTGACTTCAAAATTTGGTCCTGCTCCAGTTCCTCTCAGGAGACTTCTGGCTCATATATAGTGCAGTGACTATGAAGTATACGAACACCCAACTCAGAGGCTGTTCAAAAAGCAATTCTGGAGAAGCAATGGATGAACACACTCTGCCTCAGGGCCTTTGCACTTGTTCGCTGTTCACAGAGCACTCTTCCCTTAAATACCTGTATATCTGGTGTCCCTACCTCCTCAGGTCTTCGAGTTAGGTTTTCTCTGATGTAGAGAAAACCTTCTATCAGCCTGTCACTTTCTAACATCTTTCTCTATTTTTTCTTCAGAATACTTACTAGTCAGTACTTAACACACTCCTTTATTTTTCATTCTCCTTGTCTAGAATGTCAATTCCATGAAGTCAGGGGTATTGTCTGTTCTCATCTATATTCCTAAACTTTGCACATTACATAGCACATAATAGGTGCTTTGATGAATGAATGAATGAAAGAATGAGCAGATTTAATGGGGCAGCACCAAGACTAAGCCAGCCATGGAAGCAAAGAACATGACAGAAGTATCTGAGTTTGTCTAGCAAGATGTATACTTCAGAATACTAAACCTCCCTGGACCACAGTTTATTTATCTATAGAAGATGCAGTTTGAAATACCTGTTTGCTTCCAGCTTTAACATTCTATGAGATATGCTTTGAATACTTTCAATTTAAAGATGATTATACAACATGCTGCCAATTTCAGGAGTCCTGATCCTGAGTCAGCCAGAAGGGGCGAGAAAGGGATAGATGGAATAGCTATATTATGACTTTATTTTGAGTTCCAGAGTTCTTAAAGTTGAAGGACTAACTTCAAGCTACCCCAATTCCCTCAATACATGGTAACTAAAATTTGATGTTGCTATGTTTCTTCTGAGCCTAATCCTGGGTTTTCCCCCATCCACTGTCTTAGTCTTTTACAAAAACAACAACAACAAAAATTATTACATCATAAATTAAGCAAATAAGTTCAATCTAAAATTCTATTTGCAAAAAAATGAACAGGATTAAAGAGAGAAAATAAATCTGAATAAAGAACTTCCCTTCAAATACTTTACATGGCAAAAAGGGCATTAAAGAGATAAATATGGGTGGCAGATTTTTAGCTCAAAGAATACCTTGGGCTAATATAAAAGCATAATTATGCTGCTGATGTCACTTCTGGTCATAATGACTTGAAGTATAGCCAAGAGAATGTTATTAAAATGATTGGAAAAGTTTTTATTTACTTATTTAAGCTTATTGACTTAAAGACCCTGGGCAAATGTACAAAATACTCATTTGAATTGCAAATTGAATCCATCAGCTAAAGTTACATATTTTTTAAGTCAAATTTGAACTCCCAAGCCATTAATTCATAGTCTTCTGCAGAGTATATGAATTAGCCTATCACAAAGATAATAATATAACATTATTGAACAACATAAAATAACTTCCTTTTATTTTCCCATAATGTCTGAGTTCCAGGTTTCCTGGCTCTCTCATAATGCCTGATGGTGCCAGAGGGCAAATACGTGTGAATTGCAGTTGCAATATGAAAAGTGACTCTGGAAAAGGCGTGTTGGGACTTTCAAGCTGATTCCTGTCAATAGCCTCTATATCAAACTGCCTCAGCGTTTAGATCAAGCAATGCTTTTTGTAGATGCCGGCATTGTCAGGTCAACACAAGATCTAAACACTGAGATGCATGTACTCTTGTCTCTTAAAGCAGCCCCAATAACAATAATCCTCCAAGGCAGGGTGGTGGTGAGGGGGGAACTGATCTGATTTTGCTTCATCATAAGTGTGTAGGATCCTGACTGCCTTTTACAGCAGAGAAGTGAAATACATAAGGATTGATTCTATGACCTTCTTAGCTATATAGAAAGTTACCACTTCCACTTTTGATTCTATGATGAAAGTCAAATGGGTTTGAGCTGACAAACACTGGTGGAGAAGTTATTATGTAAGACAGCATGACTACTTCAAAGATAACTAGAAGAAAAATAAAGATGTTTGCCTATTTCCAAGAGAAATCTTGCAGCCCTGAAGGGGTGAAGCTGACTTTGGTAGTCTCTATACTCAGTTCAGTTGAAACAAAATTGTCAAGCTATTTGACATTGTGCAGCCTCTGAATTAAATAAAGCAGGGAGGATTATGGTTCTCATGTTCAGTGGCGTAAGTAAGCATGGTATATTCAGAGTAGAAATCCAAAACAGTTTGAATTATCAGTTTTACAATGTATTTGTTTTGTGATCTCTATCCTTTGTCTAGGATTGAGTCCTTTATGCCAGAATAACCAATTGAAAAGCAGAAATTTGAGATAATCAACATTTTTTTCTGTTTGATGCCAAACAATTAATGTGACTGGATATTTGACTGACTTGACACAGGCATTTAATGTCATATTGACATAGTCATTATCCCCTATTCTGATTTATCTATTAGGAAAACAAAGATAACAAATGATGTCCAAGGAAAACAAAGATAACAAATGATGTCCAAGCTTTTGCTCAGCTACATAACATCTATGGGCTCTACAATCACTTTTAACATTCATCATTTTCACAGGCATTAATTTTCTCAGAGATTGAAAGGCAACAGAAAGTGATTAAGAGAAAGGGTCGTGAAGTCAGCCAGACCTGAATTCAGATACTGACTCTGCCACTAATTAGATATAGTGAGCAAGCTACTTACCCTATTGGAGCCTCAGTTTTCTCATTTCTAATATGGAATGATAATATAGCTGCATCATAGGATTGTGGTGAGAAATAAATAAAATAATGCACAGAAGGCACTTAGTAAGGTACTAGGAACATAATGAAGGTTAACCATTTTAATTAAATAAAAGTTATTTAAAAATCACAAAATCGGCTGAGCACGGTGGGTCACGCCTGTAATCCCAGCACTTTGAGAGGCTGAGGCGGGCAGATCACCTGGGGTCAGGAGTTCGAGACAAGCCTGGCCAAACCGTCTCTACTAAAAATACAAAAATTAGCTGGGCATGGTGGTGGTTGCCTGTAATCCCAGTTACTCAGGAGGCTGAGACAGGAGAATCACTTGAACCCAGGAGGCAGAGGGTGCAATGAGCCGAGATGCACCACTGCACTCCAGCCTGGATGACAGAGCAAGATTCTGTCTCAAAAAAAAAAAAAAAATCACAAAATCAAGGCAAAAAATATCATCTTCAAGTATTAGTTAATAAGTTTACATTTTAACAAAAAATGTTCAAAGAAATTTACACTGAATATATAAGTAGACTCTCATGGAATGTTAATATTTTCATGAAATGAAAGACTGAAGGTCTATAAAATTTGCCTTCTGTGAAAACATCAGAAAGTTTCCCCAGCCTGTCACACTTCCATCTCAGGAAAAAATTTAAATTCTCAACTATGGCAAGTACTAAAGGGGTAAATATTCTTACTCCCAGGGAAGCTAAGACCATTAAAATTACTTCATTCAGGACTCTCCTCCCAAGAGCTAACTGAGCAGCACTTCTAAGTCCTGCAAACAGAATGATGCCAGGCTGATGTCGCAACACAATAACTCCAGGTTCATGAAGTGCGTAGTCCTGGTTTTTGCTGTTTTGTTTTCTTAGGTTGTTTTGCTTTCCAGTGTGATAAGAAAATGTGGATCAAATATGATCCTGCTGGGAACTGTTAAAGCTCTCCACTGTCCAAGTTAGGAAGGCTCCTGGAATATGCTGCCTCCTGCCAAGCCCACCGGCTTTTAACCCATTTGTGTCAGAAGTTACAGGTTGGTGGGGCTCCAAAGCAGGCTCAGTGGGCAAGAGGGAGAGCTGGGTCACAGCTGAGAGCACTCATAGGGACTCTCTTCCTGTGGATGTTTTCTGCAATGCTTGGAGTCAGAAAGGAGAATATTTGAGTCAATAAACCCCTGGCTTTATGGGGCATATAGAAAAATTCTAACCCTCTCACTCTGCTTCTTAAACAAAGCAGTCAACTGTGATACAGACTCTCCTTACACTGTGGTGAGACACAAGGTTAGAGTCAGAAGACCTAGGTTCAAATCCTGGCTCTGGTCACTCTCCAGCTATAAACACTAGGTATATGATTTACCTCTCTCTCTGAGCCTCAGTTTCATGAGATAACACATGTAAGTGTTTAACATAGTATATAGTTATAGCAAACATTAAAGAAATATTAGTTTCTGTTACCATTACTATTACTACTATTCCATCTAAGAAGAAAAAAATTATTTTTCTGGCCCATTCACAAAGATAATGCCAAGCAAGCTTTCATGTGGCTTATTTTTTTCTTCAGGTCGGTCTTAATTAAAAAGGTTCTTATCATGGAGATAGTACTCAGAGACTGGCATAAGGAAGAACCACAGAGATTTACTCTCAAATACATCTTTATAGCTTCATCACCATAATACCTAGGCATTCATGTGGACAACATCATTTCATCATAAATGAGAAGGTCATCCTATTGAACTGTAATCCATTCATTGATTTATGGTCCCAAGTTCCTCCAAGGATTTTCACAAATGCCTGTGATGATTCCTAGTGCTGGACTTTGCATTTGGATCTGTGATTTAGATGACAGATGTGTGAAATCATATGTAGCCAGACAAATCCCTGGTGATAACACATTTGAGGGGGCTCAAGCAGTGATGGATTAAGGCCCAAACAACCAGATCAGCTAATCTGAGCCCTCTTCAGTGACATTGGCCCTGATGGTTTAAAGGGGCACCCCAAACAAATTACTTTCCAGAAATAATACTTTCTGTTCTGCATCTCACCCTATCATAACTTCCTTTCCCACAATAAACCCAGACACCATTAAAGAAGCCCTGTCTAATTCTAGAGAATATATTGTTATGTCTAGGATTAACATTTGCCACAGTTGACTAGTTAACATTACTTTTAAAATCTCATATTCCAAGTAGTAATTGGATTATTAATATGGTCGATTTGACTGGCAGTAACCATTTGGAAAGTCTGACAATATAGAATTTACAAGGCCAAAGACTTGATAACATCTTCTTAGATGCTAAAGAATTCACTTCAAAGAAACTCAGCAGCTCACAGTCAGAAGATAACAAAAATCAAGGCTTCTTCCAGGAAGAAAGTATAGTAACACAAGAATTAGACTCTGAAGATTTACCTGAGGGTAAACCTTTTGATGCCATGTATAGCATTACTTTCAAAATAGATTATCTCACATACATTTTTATGGAAACAGGAAGGAAGCAAGAAAAATCATACTTTAGCATAGGTGTAAAGGAATATAACACAAGCCAAAGAGCTATAATAAAAGAAAAAGCAAAGAATGTTCTGAACTTCTCTACAAAGATCTCTCTAATGCTTTGCAACTCCTGCACCATCTCAGTGGTGCTCCCATTTAATTTCATCAAAGGAAGGCTTGAATGCTTTACTATTCTGTCCTTTTTCTGAGCCTCTCTTTATTTTATTTTATTTTACTTTCATACAATATTGTTAATAATTTTTTCCTTTTTATAATTGAAACTTTTATTTTAGATTAGAGGGTATATGTGCATGTTTGTTACATGGGTATATTGTATGACATTGAGGTTTGGGGTACAAATGATTCTATCACCCAGATAGTGAGCATACTTAATAGGTAGTTTCAGCCTTTGTCCTCCTCCCTCACTCCTCACTCTAGTAGTCCCTAATGTCTATCAATTCCATCATTATGTCCAAGTGTACCCAACGCTTAGTTTCCACTTATAAATAAGAACATGTGGTATTTGGTTTTCCATTCCCATATTAATTCACTTAGGATAATGGCCTCCAGCTGCATCCATGTTGCTGCAAAGGACATAATTTTGTTCTTTTTTATGGCTGCATAGTATTCCATGGTGTATATGTACCACATTTCTTCTTTATCCAATCCACTGCTGATGGGCAATTAGGTTGATTCCATGTCTTTGCTATTGTGAATACTGTTGCAATGAACCAACGAGTACATGTATATTTTTGGCAGAATGATTTATATTCCTTTGGATATATACCCAGTAATGAGATTGCTCTGTTGAATGGTAGTTCCGCTTTAAGTTTTTTGATAAATCTCCAAACTGCTTTCCACAGTGGTTGAACTAATTTGCATTCCCACCAACAGTGTATAAATGTTCCCTTTTCTCCACAGACTTTTTAATAATAGCCATTCTGACTGGTGTGAGATGATATCTCACTGTGGTTTTGATTTGCATTTATCTGATAATTAGTGATGTTGAGCATTTTTTCATATGTTTCTTGACCTCTTGTATGTCTTCTTTTGAGAAGTGTCTGTTCATGCCTTTTGCCCACTTTTCAATGAAGTTATTTGGTTTTTGTTTGTTGAATTAAGTTCCTTATAGATGCTGGATATTAGACCTTTGTTGGATGCATAGTTTATGAATATTTTCTTCCTTCCTATAGGTTCTCTGTTTACTCTGTTGATAGCTTCTTTTACTGTACAGAAGCTCTTTAGTTTAAGTAGGTCCCACTTGTCAATTTTTATTTTTGTTGCAATTGCTTTTGAGGACTTAGTCATAAATTCTCTCCTAGGCCAATGTCTGGAATGGTGTTTCCTAGGTTTTCTTCTTCTAGGATTCTTAGAGTTTGAGGTCTTGCATTTAAATCTTTAATCCATCTTGAGTTTAATCCATTTGCACACCCAATACTTTTATAACCTTTGAATAATTTCATAATAAAACTCACCTACCTATGTTTTATATGGAAAAAAATGTGTCTGTGTGTATGTGTTTTTGTATATGGTGAAAAGTCGGAGTTCAACTTCATTCTTTTGCATATGGTTAGTTAGTTATCCCAGCATCATTTGTTGAATAGGGAGTCCTTTCCCCATTTCTTATTTTTGTCAAATATCAGATGACTGTAGGTGTGTGAGAGCCGCTTTTTAAAGTCTTGCTCTCAGCATCAACTTTAAACAAGTTTTTTTTTCTTTTCCATTGTTGAAGCGCTATTGAAAATAGCTTCTGGCACTTACCAATGTATGCCATAGGTGGGCTTCTAAGCATGCTTTGGATAATCGAGAACTTATTTGTAATAAGGATCTGCTCACCAATCTAACCCCCCTTTAAAAACAGTCCTGCCTTATAGTGAATTATTTTCTCTGCTGAAAAGCATTAAAACAAGCTTTTAGCAGGATGTTTCCAACAGCAGAACCTCACTTCAATAGCTGCATTGTACCCCTCTTTCCTCATCCCATTCCTGGTACCAAAAATAAAAAACAGTCAATAGTGTAGCTATGAAACTGAATGCTGGCCCACATACCCAAAAGCAGTCAGAATAAATTATACAGAAATCAGGCAGTGACAAGGAGAACATAATGCACTCTCACTCCCCTTTGTCCTTTTGCAGGAACCTCTGTAGGCTTCTTTGAGTTTGTAGGAAAGCAATAGATATCTGTATTCTAATGATAAGACAATACTAAAAATAAAAAAGCATTGACTGGAAGCAAGAGTAGAAATATGAAGGAAAAAAAGTAAAATTTACAAATCAAGTAGCATTGTTTCAGATTAACTTTTTTAATAGCATGACCTAATCCAGGGGTCTGCAAACTACAGCCCAAAGACCAAATCCAGTCTGCCACCTCTTCAGCAACCATTGATTTACTTATTGTCTGCAGCTGCTTTTGTCCTACAATTGCAGAATTGAGAACTTATGACAGATACAATATGGCACAAAAAGCCTGAAGTACTTACTCTCTGGTCCTTAATAGAAAGAGTCTGTCAACCTGTTATCTAATCTTCAGAAGAGAACTCAGAGTATTTAGAAATTAACTTACACTTGCACACCCAATACTTTTATAGACTTTGAATAATTTCATGATAAAACTCACCTACCATATGTTTCATATGGAAAAAATGTGTCTGTGTGTGTGTATGTGTGTGTGTGTTGTGTATATGAACACAAATTTGAGGGATGCCTTAAAATAAAATATAAAAGACACTTGCTATGAGACTTTCCTGAATAATTGGAGGTTTGGCATATGCAGAGTCAGCTGTAGTATAATTGAAAGATTCAACTCAAAACCAAGAGATTAAAAAAAAATAAATAGAGATGAGACATAGTTAGACCCCCACGGACAAGTCATTTAGCCCCCATTTCCTCACCTCTAGGATGGGAACCCTGATGCCTCCCATTCAAGCTTGTGTAAATCAAATGAAATTATTATCTATGCGCAAATCCTTTGTTAAGCCATAAATTACACAAATATATGTTGTGGTTATTAGGCAGCATCTTGAATGCTTTCCATAAAAATGGCATTCTGAGCAAGAATATTACAGTCAACTGAGGCATGTGGTTGCCATCCTCCCCACTCCACGTGAACTCTCCATGTTACATCAAAGTACCATTGCAAAGAAAGCATCATTTAGAATTAAGAAGCCTGACACCAAGAGTCAGCACATAAAATGCTCTGGTTCAGGTCTACATCTGGAGTAATTCCAAAATAATCATCATAGCAGTTTGCCATTTTCTCCTACCTATCATTTGTGGTTCATCTGATGGCATTTCTATACCTGACATTTCCTCCCCTAGCTGTTTGCAGCTTTCATACCTGTCTTCCTTCACTCCTCTCTCTCTCTCTGTTTGCAGCTTCGTTCATACCTGTCTTCCTTCACTCCTCTCTTTCTCTCTTTCTCTACTGTCCCCTTTCATCCCCACCCCAGGCCCCTTTAATCCTTTTCTCATTTCTAATTCTGAAAGCCCTTTGAGAAACGGGGAGGGGAGGAAAACAAAAGGTTAATTTTCTCCAGCCTGCCCAGGCCGACTTAATGTAACAGAAGGCAGCAAATTGTATTGATTTAGTGACATGCAACTGTCCAGAAAGAGCTATTTATACATTATTCAGGACAAACACTGTCATAATGGACAAACAGCAGCAGCATCTGGGATGTTAATGTCTACAAATAAGATTATTCTTTGAAAGGATTAGGATGAAGCATTTTGTGTAATTAGATTTCTCCGTTTCAGGAATGAATTGCCTTTTAGCAGTAAAAGCTGTCACTGAGGGAGCCATTAGCTCCTTATAACTGAATTAAATGCATAATTAGTGACATGATCACATTAGGATTTGTTTCATTTTTAACTAATCGGGGTGGGGGGAGGGGCCGAGGGAGAGTTGGGGAGCAGAGGCGGTGCCATTTCCAGGTCACTGCGGCCTTCCTCAGCTGGGATAGGCCCCAGCTGGCGTGCTGAAGTTGGTAAAAGTCAGGCGTGTGTGAATCAGAGCCCGGGCCTCGCCACAGCGATGGCCAGGCTATTCATCACTGGGTGGTGGGTGACAGTGACTGATGGGCTAGGCCCGGGCCTGGCACTTCACCAGTGCAAGAATCATACGAGCCAGGGAGCAGAATGACAGCTGGAGCGCCGTGTCAAGTGGTGGAGAGACCAGAGCTATTAATAATGTGTGCCACATGATCTCAGCCGCGAGAAAACAATGATTTAGACATTGGTGAGAATAAAGATTTTACATTTAGTCCGGGGGTGACTCTTCTCCTTGGCACTTGTAGAATAAATCGCTATGCAATCAGCATGTATGAAAATCAAGCAATGCATATATTAGAGCCTAGCTCATGAGGAAGGGGAGCGTGGGTGGGGATTTTCAAATCCTTGCATTGACTATATGTGCTGTTCATCCTATCGTCCTGACATTTCTGCAAATGCCTTGAGGTAGAAGGAAAGAATAAGAAAACAATGAGAAGGGCTTTTGCATTCATTCACACACTTGATCATTCAGCACTTACCTGTTCAAGATCCACTCCCCTTCTTGGGTGCCAAAAGGTAAATGAAGAGGTATCTTCAAGTAGCTTATCAGAACTGAAAGGCAACCAGGACACCAACTGTGTTGTTGCATCCACTGACATTTGCGTTACTTTGAGGGGTCTTTAATTTTGTTTCGTGGTCTGAAAGTTAGACAAAGAAACAGGACCTTATGAAACAGGAGCATGTCCCAAAGGAAGCCAGGTGAGGATGCTTCCATTCAAATTACTCCAAGTTAAGCAAGACCTATACCAGCAGAGGCAGCACTAGTGAATGGTAACTTGGGAGGTGACTGGGTAATTGAGCTTTGTGGAAAAGGAGTTTCCTCCTGGCTTGGCCTGAACATTCTGTTACTATGGAAACTAGCAGGTTTTGGAGATTAGGTTCTAGATGGTTTGAAGTTTCCAGCAATAGTGATGGGGACTTCTCTACAAAACAGAGGAATGAAGAGCAATTAAAATGTTCCACTCCCTGAAAGAGTCACTGCTGCTTCTCCACCATAGGATCCTACAGAATAAAATAATTTAGAGATTCATGTTGATCAGGGCTTACTGGCCCAGGATCATCTTTTGATTGAGTGCAGCTTAAAGTCAGAAAATAAATTAGAATCTAATGATTAGATGAATACCCTTGCAGACTTAAAATCTTAGGACTCTATGATTAAGATGTGTTGTTACAGAAAGAAAGATTGTCATGATTGACAAAGATAGTCAAGAGAAAATGTCACTGGTAGCCATGATGACTTGGGAAGATGTTCTTTGTGCCCTCTTAAGGGATGGCTTGAGTTCTATTAAACTCTTGTTAACCTTTGCTGTACCACAATCAGATCATATCAAATTCTCTTAACTAATGGCTCAGCAAAAATCAACAGTAGAAAAGACAGTAGAAATTCTTATTCCTTAAAGCTGCCATTTGTATGGAACTTAAACTTTTAAAATAGACTTTTGTGCATTGCTTGAGAAAATATATCACTTTCATAATGTTATGCCAGGAAAATGTATGTAAAAATTCACATATAACCTTTATATATTGGTGAGCATTAAGATTTCCTATTCTTTGAGGCAAATATTGACCTTGACTTCACCTCGGTCAATATTTACCTCTCAGGTCAATAGATCTTGATGTTCACCTCAACAGAAGTCAATATCTACTTATTATCTCATTTCTATCTGTCAGGTACCAGTGTGTAATCAGTAATGTGAATTTTCTTCCCCTATGCATTTCCTGAGGTTAAAATGAGATTAATTTTGGACCTTATACTTTCCGTTTGTTAAATACCTTCTCCCCACAGGAGCTAAAGAGAGTTTCATACAGAATGTTAATTATGTATTATCATCTTATTCCATTCCCTCCACTCATCCCAAATTAAGCTAACACACGGGTAACATAAAGTGTTTTAAAATGAAAACTTCATTTATTTATTCAATAAATATTTATTGTCCAGCATATGTCTGGCACCAGGCTACATGCTGGGGATGTAGCAGAGATATAGGTAGACATGGTCCCTGCCCTCAGGAAACTTGCCGTCAGGCACAGCACTTCCCAAATGCCAAGACGGTTGCAATTGCATCACTAGAAGAGTGTTTGGGTTTTTTGTGTGGGAGGGGTTGGGGTGGAGGGTGTAATTTTTATAAAGAGCACCCAAATACTCAATGGTTAGCTGGTGAGTAGGCTCTTGGGGAGGGTAAGCCCTAATTTGTTGCATTTGCTGACTTCTATGGTGCATTTATGCTCAGCATGGCCAGTTTTAAGCTGCCAATGTGAAGTCACTGACAAGGAGCTGGGAAGAGATGCAGAAAATAATGATCCAATTCATGCCAGCTGTAGCCCAGCACGGCTACCCTTTACCTAGGTTTACCTACTGTTGGCATTTTATCCTATTTGATTTATTACTTGTGCTTCATTCCTCTTTACTTTTCTTCCTTTTCCTTTTTTCTTCTCTTTTCCTTTCTCTTTTTTCTGCATAGTTTTTTGGGGGTAGGGATTTTTTAAACATACAGATTCCAAAACCCCAGATTAGTAATCTACAGTGAGATTCAGGATATGTTAAAAATTTTACAAGTGCTATTGATGCATCACCAAGCTAAGGAACACTGGCCTAGTCTTGTAGACCTCATATGGCATTACCAAGATTTTTAAATTCAGAGCCTCATAGACTCCACCTTGATCTTTATCTAAGGAAGAACCAGATGACCTCCCCTGAAATCTTTCATCAGTGCCATGGCATTCAGCCTTCTAATCCACCTGGTTTTAATGTTTGGTTTGCATGACCTATTCCTCACCTAGCCATTTTCTGTTAAATCTGATTTGTACTTTTTCCTCTTCATTTTGGGCAGGTAGAAAAATTACTTCAAGAGGTTTTGTCTACACTCAGTGTAATAAGAATCTAACCATAAACTGCAAGTGGTACATAAGGAAATAAAATATGTTATGCCATTTAAATGATCAAGAAATGCCTTTCAGATCATTGATAAAAACTTTAGATGAACTGACATGTTTAATGCATGATAATTTGCTTTATCATGGGACTGTTTTTGTAGCTTATGGATAAATTTAGCTGTTAAGCTGTCTTAGTTTATATAGTTTCAGTGACAGATCTGTTTATAAGACAGCTTAAACTATAACTTTTGATTGAAAAAAAATCAATTGTAGACATTCTCCATGAGAGCACTCAACTCTATCCTAGTGATGTATATACTGCTATGATGAAGCCCCTGGAACATGGAGCAATGATGATCTGTAAGCATTTTTACCCTGCTAGGTAGACACATCCTTCAAGTGCCAGAACTAGACCATAATGGGTACTTAAACTACCTTGCAGGGATACCTAGGAGAAGCACAGTTTTGAGAAAGAACAGAGCTTTATTACTCCAAAAGACTTGGTCCGGGAATCTACTTAGAAGCTATGTCACCTCAAACAAGTTACTTAACCTACTTAAATTCCCATTTCTTCATCAACAACATGGGAATAATAATATACACCTTATGTTTTTGTTGTAAAGAAGAAGTGACATATCATAAATAAATCACTTACCAAGAGTCTGATGTATAAAAGGAACATAATAGATCTCATTTCCCTACTACAATCACTATACATAAGTTGATCACAGTGATGGCAGTATTTTGTACATATTTTAATGTGTCACACATATATTTGCACACACACACAGACATACACATATACACAAATATATTCTATAAAGTAGGTACTCAAAAGAAATGACGGTGATAATGATGATTATAAAGAAGGAGGAGAAAGAAGAGCATGAGTAGAAAGGGAGTCACTGCACCAAAATGTCACAGTTTGTAGTTGGCAAAATAGTTTCATCTCTTGGATAAAATGTGTTGAAAAGTTATCACAGTGGCTTATAATTGGAAAACCATAGAAAATAGAACTCAAACTCTTAAGAAAAGTAATGAACTCAATTTGTTCACTTTCAAAAACCAGGAAGAAAAATATTTTCCCTGGATAAAGATCGGCTTTAAGAACACTTAAATCTCTAGGAAACAACCCCCCAAAATTTTCTCAAGTGGCTAGACTAAGAATAATCAGTTTGAAAACCAATTGATTAAAGAGATATCAAGTCTTTTTCACTCTGGCACTTCCCAAGAGGAAGGGCTAACATAAAAATGCAATATCTATGAATGAAATTTAGGTTCATTTTAAAACACTATAATATTACTTATACTTTCCAGAAGTAGTCTAGTATGTATGTGTATTCACTGTCATGTTTGTTTAATGTTCACTATTAAGCTCCAAGCCAAATTCTGCCAAGAACTTCTCAAAAACCCACAACTCTCAGAGGTGTCTCTTCCACATGCCTTGAGAAAGCTCTTTCTGCAAACCCTCAACAACTGGATCAGCTGACACTTTTACAAAAATTATTTCAGCCCCATAGACTGATCTGATCATGACTTAGGTGAATTGTCTCCACTCAGGGAAGACTCAGGTTTTGTAGGCACTTCGGCAAATGAACTTTTTTTCCTTCCTTGCCTGCATCATTTACCTGTAGGGGTAAATAACACCTGCCATAGAATTCCCCAGCTGCTTTTCACTGTCTTATTACTTTATTTTCCATCTAAGATGTACAATATAGAATTCAGTCAAAAGAAAAACAGCTTCCAGTGGCAATGATACTCATTTCCAATAGATCTGTTCAGTCTGACACGTTAAAATGGTGATCATTTCAGTTTTAAACTGACTGTGACAAAAATCAATAGATCTCTTTCACCTCTGAAAAACTGGGTTCAGATCTGAATTTGCTCTCAAGTGAAATCAATTTTGTGGCCTCTTAACCCAGTGTCTGGGAACCACTGGTCCCCATCACACAATCACCCTGTTGCTTTTATTCAGCCTGGTTGCTTTTATTCCCGAGAGTCGAGGGATCATAGGTGACAGAAAAGCCAAGATGGGGTTGAGAATGAAAGTTGACTTAGGGTAAATCTGACAACAACCACAGGTGACAGTATTTCTGGGGGGTTTTGATGGGAAGAGGGAGAAAGACAATAGTGTCCATAACTTGATGTCAGAATTCATATCTTTATAGACAGTTTTCCAGTTCACTGCTAATTCTGGGTATGTTGCCCATTTCCCTTCTCTTTTGAAATTAAAATGAAATTTATACTTAAAATTCACAAAAAACTAAAACTAGGTATTGAAAAGTAAAAATTTTCAAGATCTAGCTATATTATTTGAAATGTCAACTCTTAGAGAACCAAAAAATTAAAACATACCCCAAATCCAAATTTCAGCCAGGTTTTTGTGTGATAAAATGTTCTGACTTGGTTCTTTTGTTGCTGATGTGCAATTTTTCAGAAAAGATGGAAAAAATATGTATATGTATACATAAAGAGAGAGCAAATCAGATAATTCCTTTCTGTTAATGAAGTTATCAGGCACTATCATCAATGATATCTTACCTAGCCAATATCTATTTTTCTTTACTCTTCTAAGTGTATAATTCAATGATTTTTAGTAAATTTAGGCAACTTACTAAATTGTATAATCGTCACAAAAATCCAGCTTTAAAACATTCTGATCATCCCCAAAAGATCCCTCATACCAGTATGTAGTCAATACCCATTCTCACTCCCAGCACCAGGTAATCAATAATCTACTTTCTGTCATTGCCTTTTCTAGGTATTTCATACAAATAGAATCATACAATATGTGCTTTTTCATGTCTGACTTCTTCCTCAGAGCATAGTATTTTTGAAATTTATCTATGTCATTGCATGTATCAATATTTGGTTCCTTTTTATTGCTAAATAACTACTTATGTATCACTTTTGCTTATGCATTCACCAGTTGAACACTTGGATTGTTTCCAAATGGGCTATTATAAATAATGCTGCTATGAATATTCATGTAAAAGTCTTTATGTGGATATACATTTTCAAAAATTTCTCTTGGGTAGATACCTAAGAGTAGAATTGTGGATCATATGAAAAATTTATGTTTAAATTTTCAAGAAACCATCCAACTGTTTTCCCAAGTGGCTGTGCCATTATAAATTTCCACCAGCAATGTAGAAAGCTTCCAATTTCTCCACATCCTCACCAACACTTGTTATTATCTCTCTTTTTATAGTCATTCTAGTGGATGTGAAGTAGTATCTCATTATAGTTTTAATTTGCATTTCTATAATGACTACAGATGTTAAGCATCTTTTCATATGTTTATTGGCATCTGTACACTTTTTTAGTAAAATAGCTATTCTAATATTTTGCTTCTTTTTTGTCTTCTGATTATTGTTGTAAGAGCAATTTGTGTGCTCTAGATATGAATGTCCTTTATCAAATTAATGCTTTGCAAAAATTTTCTCCTAGTTTGTGTTGTCTTTGCATTTTCTTAGTGGCTCCCTTTTGAGGCACAAAAGATTTTGATAATGATGAAATCCAATGTATCAATTTTTATCTTTTATGCATTATACTTTGATGCTGTATCTAACAACTCTTTGCCTAACCCAAGATCATGAAGATTTTCCACTATGTCTTCATTATAAGTTTTATAGTTTTATTTCATACATTTAAGTTTATGATCCAGTTTGAGTTGATTTTTTGGTATGGTACACTGAACTTATGATTCTAAATTCATCTTTTTGCATGTAGATATCCAATTATTTCACAGTCATTTGTTGAAAGACTATCCTTTCCTCCACTAACTTGGCCTGACTCCTTTGTCACAAATCAATTTACCATTAATGTAAGAGTTTATTTCTGGACTGTCAAATCTGTTCCATAGATCTGTAGGTCTATACTCATGTCAATACCACACTATTTTGGTTACTATATAGTAAACTTTGAAATTGGGAAGTGTAAAATCTTCCAACTTTGTTTTTTTCCAAATTATTTTGGCTTTTCTGGGTCTTTGTACTTCAAATAAATTTTAGAATCAACTTGTCAATTTCTGTAAAAAGACCTGATAAGATTTTGATAGCCACTGCACTGAATTAATAGATCAATGAAAGAAGAATTACCTTATCAACAATATTGAGTTTTCCTATCCATAAACATAGAATAACTCATCATTTATTCAGTTCTTTTTAAATTTGTTCAATGTTTTCTAGTTTTCAGTGTACACATCTTGTAATTTTTAAATTTAATTTAGCTTTATTTTATTCTTTTTAATACTATTTTTAATGGAATTGTTTTCTTAATTTCATTTTTGGAGGGTTCATTGCTACTACATAAAAATACAATTGATTTTTCTATATTGGCATTATATCCAATAGTCTTCCTGAACTCATTTATTAGTTGTAGTAGTTTCTGAGGAGTCTGAATTCAGGCCAAAATCCTATGTGTGATCCCTCAAGCCTGACTATAAGCAATTACAAGACTGCCTGGCAGACATCATGAAGGGAAGCTTCTCTTCCCGTTCCAGACTTGGTGCACAGCCAATGCATTGCAGTTTTCTAAATCTCACAGTCAAGGACTCAATTCCCCTAAGGTGGACCAGCCATGCTTATATGCATATCTGAATTCCTGACCAAGTCATCTCAATTCAAAGGCTTTCTTATCAGGTGCCTTGGAGAAAAATGGAGCACTAGGAGCCAGTGCCTTTTTTTGCCTCTTGCTTGCTCTCTCACCATTGTTATCTCTTTGTCACATTGTCCTAACTGATCACCTCCATCTGGTTGCTAGGTTCTTTGAGGATTTCACAGGATTTTCAAAATACAGGATCATTCATTTCTGAATAAAGACAGCTTTACTTCTTTCTTTCCAATTGAGGTGCCTTTTGTAGTTTTTTCTTGTCTGATTTAACTATACAATTTTGAGTAGAATTGGTGAGATCAGACATGCTGATCTTGTTTCTGTTCTTAGGGGGAAAGCATTTAGCCTTTCATCATTAAGTATGATGTTAACTGTAGGCTTTTCATGAATGCTCTTTATCAGATTGCGGAAGTTCCCTTCTATTCCTAGTTTCTTGCAAGTTTTTATTATGAATGGGTGCTTATTTTGTCAAATTATTTTTGGGTACCTATTTAGATAATTGTGTCTCTTTTGTCCATTATTCTATTAATATGGTATTTACACAAGGTGATTTTTATTATTTATTTAATTATTTATTTATTTTGAGATGGATTCTTGTTCTGTTGCCAAGGCTGGAGTGCAATGGCATGATCTCGGCTCACTGCAACCTTCGCCTCCTGGGTTCAAGCAATTCTCATGCCTCAGTCACCCAAGAAGCTGGGATTATAGGCGTGTGCCACCATACTTAGCTAATTTTGGTGTTTTTAATAGAGATGGGGTTTCACCATGTTGGCCAGGCTGGTCTTGAACTCCTAACCTCAAATGATTCACCTGCCTAGGCCTCCCAAAGTGCTGGAATTACAGGCATGAGACACTTGTGTTCAGCCACAAGTTGATTTTAGATGTGAAAACAGCATTGCATTCCTGGAATAAATTCCATTTGTCACTGTACATAGTTGTTTATATCTGTAACTCTATTCACTTTGCTATTTTGTTGAGAATTTTTGTGCCTACATTCATGAAGGATAATGATCTATAGTTCCTTTTTTTATATTTTTTTGTCTGGCTTTGATATCAGAGAATGAGTTAAGAAGTGTTCCCTCTCCTTCTATTTTCTTGAAGAGTTTATGAAGAATTGGTATTATTTATTCTTTCTAATTTCGATAAAATGTAACTGTGAAGCCAACTGGGCCTGAAGTTTCCTTTGTGGGAATAGTTTTAATTTCATTTAATTCCTTTATTTTTTATAGGTCTTTTTAAAGTTTCTATTTTTTCTTTAGTCAGTTTTGGACATTTGCATTTATCTGCAAATTGGTTAATTTCATCTGAGTTTTCTAATATATTGATATAAAGTTGTTCATATGATTCTCTTCTGATCTTTTTCATTTCTGTAAGAATAGTAGTAATGCCCCCTCTTTTATTCCTAACTTCCTGATCTTTTGTTTTTTTCTTGCTAAATCTAGCTAAAAGTTTGCCAATTTTTAAAATCTTTTCAAGAACCAACTCTTGGTTTCATTGATTCCTTTCATTGTTTTTCCGTTTTCTATTTTATTGATATCTATTTCCTTCTTTTAACTTGTGTTGGGCTTAGTTGGCTTTTCTTTTTCTACTTCCTTGAGGTTGAAACTCAGGTTATTTATTTGTGACTTTATTTTACTAATATAGGTGTTTAAAGCCATAAATATCCCCCTGCACACTGTTTTAGCTTATCTAGTAAATTTTAATATATTATTTTTCCATTTTTATTTAATTTTAAAAATTTTCTAATTTTTCTTGGGATTTCTCCTTTGACCAATAATTTAGACATGTTTTTATTTAAATTCTGATAGATTTGTAGACTTTCAAAATTTCTTTCTGTTGTCAATTTCTAGCAATACCATTGTGATCAAAGAACATACATTGTATGATTTCAATCCTTCAATCCTTACAATCCTTTTAAATATACTGATATTTGTTTTGTGGCTCAGTGTATTAGGCCATTATTGCATTGCTATAAAGAAATACCTGAGACTGGGTAATTTATAAAGAAAAGAGGTTTCATTGACTCAGGGTTCTGCAGGCTGTACAGGCATGTGGCCTTATTTCTGGGCTTTCCATTCTGTTCCATTGGTCCATGTGTCTGTTTTTGTACCAGTAACATGCTCTTTTAGTTACTGTAGCCCTGTAGTATAGTTTGAAGTTGGGTAATGTTATGCCTCAAGCTTTGTTCTTTTTGCTTAGGCTTACTTTAGCCATTCACGCTCTTTTCTTGGTCCCATACAAATTTTAGAATAGTTTTATTCTAATTCTGTGAAAAATGATCCTTATCATTTCATAGAAATAGCATTAAAACTGTAAATTGCTTTGTGCAGTATGGCCATTTTAACAATATTAAGTCTTCCTATCCATGAGCATGGAATGTGTTTCTATTTGTTTCTGTTGTCTCATGTCTTTCAGCAGTGTTTTGTAATTCTTGTAATAGAGATCTTTCAACTTCCTGGTTAGCTGTATTCCTGGGTATTTTATTCTTTCTGTGGCTGTTGTGAATGGAATTGTGTTCTTGATTTGGCTCTCAGCTTGGATGTCATTGGGGTATAGAAATGCCTTGGATTTTTGTACATTGATTTTGTATCCTGAAACTTTACTGAAATTGTTTATTAGTTCTAGAAGCCCTTGGGCAGGGACTGTGGGGTTTTCTAGGTGTAAACATTATGTCATCAGTGAACGGAGATAATTTTACTTCCCTTTTTCCAGTTTGATGCATTTTATTTCCTTTGCTTTCCTGATTGCCCTAGCTAGGTGTTCCAGTATTATGTCCAATGGGAGTGGTGAGAGTGGGCATCCTTGTCTTGTTTCAGTTCTCACGGGGAATGCTTCCAGTTTTTGCCCACTCAGTGTGATGTTGGCTGTGAGTGTGTGATAGATGGCTCTTATTATTTTGAAGTATGCTCCTTTGATGCCTAGTTTGTTGAGGGTTTTTATCACAAAGAGATGTTGGATTTTATAGAAGGCTTTTTCTGTGTCTATTCAGATGATCATATAGTTTTTGTCTTAATTCTACCTTTTTGGTGAATCACATTTATTGATTTGTGTATGTTGATCAAACCTTGCCTCCCAGGAATTAAGCCTACTTGATTGTCGTGAATTAACTTATTGATGTGCTGCTGCATTCAGTTTGCTAGTATTTTGAGGATTTTTGCATCTATGTTCATCAGGGATGTTGGTCAGAGGTTTTCTTTTTTGTTGTGTTTCTGCAATGTTTGGTATCAGAATGATGCTGGCTTTATAGAATGAGTTAGGGAGGAGTCCCTTCTCAGTTTTTTGGAATAATTTCAGCAGGACTGATACCAGCTCTTCTTTATATGTCTGGTAGAATTTGGCTGTGAATCCATCTGGTCCAGGCCTTTTTCCAGATGGTAGGATTTTTATTACTAATTCAGTTTTTGAACTCGTTATTGACCTGTTCAGGATTTCATTTTTCCATGGTTCAGTCTTACAAGGTTGTATGTTTCTAGGAACTTATCCATTTCTTCCAGGATTTCTAGTTTGTGTGCATAGAGATGTTCATAATGTCTCTGAGGAATTTTTGTATTTCTGTGTGGTCAGTAATGCCATCTTTGCCATTTCTGATTATGTGTATTTGGATGGTCTCTCTTTTTTATCATGATTAATTTAGCTAGCAGTCTATCAATCTTATTTATTATTTGAAAAAAAAAACACAGCTAGTTTTATTAATCTGGTTTCATTGAATTTTTGCATCTCAATCTCATTCAGTTCTGCTCTGATTTTTGTTATTGCTTTTATTCTTCTAGCTTTGGAGTTGGTTTACTCTTGTTTTTCTAGTTCCTTTAGGTGTGATGTCAGGTTGTTAATTTGAGATCTTCCTAATTTCTTGATGTAGGCATTTAGTGCTATAAACTTCCCTAAATACTGCTTTAGCTGTGTCCCATAAATTCTGGTAAATTGTATCTTTGATTTTATTAGTTTCAAAGAGTTTTTTTATTTCTGCCTGAATTTTTCATTCTTTATTCAACAGTCATTCAAGAGTAGGTTGTTTAATTTTCATGTGATTGTATAGTTTTAAGAGATCTTCTTGGTATTTATCTTTTTATTGTGCTATAGTCTGAGAGTGTGGTTGGTATAATTTTTGGTTTATTTGAATTTGTCAATAATTGCTTTATGGCCAAGTATGTGGTAGATCTTATAGTATGTGCCATGTGGAGATGAGAAGAATGTATATTCTGTTGTTGTTGAGTGGGCTATTCTTTAGATGTCTGTTAGGTCCATTTGATCAAGTGTTGAGCTTAGGTTCCAAATATCTTTATTAGTTTTCTGCTTCAGTGATCTAACATTGTCAGTGGCATTTCTGAAAGAGATGTAGAGAGAGCAAACAACTTGGAAAACATATTTGGAGTCTCCCACTATTATTGTACTGTTATCTAAGTCTCTTTGTAAGTCTCTAAGAACTTGTTTTATGAATCTGGGTGATCCAGTGTTACATACATATATACTTAGGATTAAGTCTTCTTGTTGAATTTAACCCTTTATCATTATGTAATGCCCTTCTTTGTCCTTTTTGATCATTGTAGGTTTAAAGTTGGTTTTGTCTGAAAAAAAGATTAGCACTTCCTCTTCTTTTTTGGTTTTCATTTGCATGATAGATCTTTCTCTATCCCTTTACTTTGAGCCTATGGTTGTCACTGCATGTGAGATGGGTCTCTTGAGGACAGCATATAGTTGGGTCTTGCTTCTTTATCCAACTTGACACTTTGTGTCCTTAAGTGAGGCATTTAGCCTATTTACATTCAAGTTTAATATATGAGGATCTGATTCTGTCCTGTTGTTAGCTGGTTGTTATGTAGACTTGCTTGTAATTGCTTTAGTGCCTGTGGGCTATGTACTTAAGTGTGTTAACGTTGGGTCAGATAACAGGTCTTTCATTTCTATGTTTAGCACTCCCTTAAGGACCTATTGTAAGGCAGATTTGATGGTGACAAATTCTCTTAGCATTTGCTTGTCTGAAAAGGATTTTATTTCTCCTTCACTTATGAAGTTTAGTTTGACTGGATTTGAAATTCTTGGTTGGAATTTATTTTCTATAGGGATGCTGAATATAGGCCTCCAATCTCTTCTGGCTTATAAAGTTTCTGCTGAAGGGTCCACTGTTAACCTGATTGAATTCCTTTTGTACATGACCTGCCCCTCCTCTCTAGCTGCCTATAATGTTTTTTTGGTTGCCATGGCTTTGGAGAAACTGATGACTATGTGTTTTGCAGATAGTCATCTTGTATAGTATCTCACAGGGGTTGTCCGAATTTCCTGAATTTTCATGTTAACTTTTTAATGAGGTAGGGGAAGTTTTTGTGGACCATATCCTCAAATATGTTTTCCAAGTTGCTAGCTCTCTCTACATCTCTTTCAGAAATGCCAGTGAGTCATATGTTTGGTTTCTTTACTTAATTCCATATTTTTGGAGGATTTGTTCATTTTTTAATTTTTTCTTTCTGCTTGCATTAATTTGAACGAACAATCTCTGAGCTCTGAGATTCTTTCCTCAGCTTGGTCTATTCTGTTATTAATGTTTCAAATTGCATTCTGAAATTCCTGTAGTGAATTTTTCATTTCCAGAAGTTCAGTTTGTTTTTTTCTTAAAATGGCTATGCTGTCTTTCAACTCTTGGACCATTTTACTGTTTCCCTTTGATTGGATTTCAACATTTTCCTATATCTCAGTGAGCTTCCTTGCCATTCAGATTTTAAATTCTATGCCTGTTATTTAAGCCATTTCAGTCTGGTTAACAGTCATTGCTGGGGAGCTAGTGTGATCACTTGAAGGTAAGAAGACACTGTGGCTTTTAGAGTTGCCAGAGTTCTTGGTTTTTCTCATCTATGTGGGCTGATGTTCCTTTAATCTTTGAAGTTGCTGTTTTTTAGATGGAGATTTTTACTTTTATATTCTTTGATGCCCTTGAGGGTTTGAGTGTAGTATAAATTGGGTTTAGTCAATTGGCTCCATTTCTGGATGCTTCAAGGGGACAAAGACTCAGCTCAACACTCATGGGTTGCATGCTCTAACCCTGGGGGGCTGGGACCAGGCCTGTGGCTTTGTTCTCTGGCCCTTCAAGGTTAAGTACCTGCTGCAATGGAGAAGCTAAGATGTTCCCAGTCTATTGGTAGCAACATTCTGATGAAGGCTTTTGGCAGCCACTCTCCAGCAGGGCAGCAGTGGGCCTCCACATGCATGTGCACCAGCAGGGCAGCAGGGGTCCCTGCATGCGCACATGCTGGTAGGGTGGCAGCAGGTCTGTGCGCATGTGCACACTGGTGGGGTGGTAGAAGGGGAGACTTTGGGCAAGTGCATGCTGGCGGGGAAGTCTACAGGCAGGTGCATGCTAGCAGGGGGAGGCTGCAAGCAGGTGAATTCTGGTGAGGATTCCTCTGCAAAAGCACTCTGAGGGGTAGGCAGGGTCTACTGGCAAAAGAGCTGTGACAGTGGCCACTAGTAAGCTGAAGCTACATTGCAAGTGGGTGCAGCCAGGCAGGAGCCCTGGGAGAGGCTGGCAGATAAGGGGTACTCAGATAAGTCGGGACTCATCCCACAGAGAAGCAAGAAAGCCCTTCTCTGTCCAGGTCCAGCAGCTATCAAAGGCTAAGGCAGCCTAGAGAAGTATGGCAAGCCTTGGGAGATGGGTGGCCCTGGCTGTAGTCCACTGCAGCCATTCCTAGGCCAAACCTTCTGGGCTTCACACAGGCTGGAGTTCTGTCTCTGCCAACTCTCTGGGTAGTTCTCACTGCCAGCTGAGATGTCCATGAGTGTCATGAGGTCTCCTGCAGCTTGGATCCCTGACGTCTGTGGTGAGATGGGCCACTCTATACTTACTTCACTCACCCTTTCCCTAGGAACAGCTCAGAGCCAGAAACAAGTCCTGTTGCTCAGCAACCTTGTACAGGTTTCCCAACTTCTTCCCCTTTCAGCCTGGGGTCCATGTCCTCCCTCTGTCCACTCTCAATGTCTTCTTTCTGAGGGAAGATCTGCTTAGTGTGTCAGTCTACTTGATGATCCAGTCTCTCTCAATGAGCAAAGCTCTTCCTGGCTGTGTCTAGTCAGCCATCTTGATTCTGCTGTTTGTTTTCAATATTTCATGTCTTTTTTGTTCTCCTGTTCCTCTTTTACAGCTTTTTTTTGTGTTAAATAGATACATTTAGTGTACCATTTTAATTCCTTTAAACTGTATTTTTTAGTTATTGTCTTAATGGTTGCGCTAGGGATTGCAATATAATATATCACAATCTACCTCAGATTAACTGTAATTCCCATAAAATATAGAAAATTTGATCCCTTGTAGCTCCATTTTTCCCCCACATTTGTGCTATTATTGTAATATCAGTTATATCTTCACACATATCTTCTGCTTTATGCAATTATGTTTTAAAGCAGATAAGAGGAGAAAAAAGAAAATATGTCTTTATACTGTCTTTTGCATTTACCTACTCATTTATTTTTACTAATGCTCTTTATTTCTTCATGTAGATTCAAATTTCTATATATAGAATCTTGGTTCATAATTTTTTTCTTTTTCTTTCAGCATTTTGAATATGTCATCCCACTGCCTTGTGACCTGCATTGTTTCATATGAGAAGTCAGTTGTTAGTTTTATTGTGGTTTCTGTATATGTGATGGGTTGTTTTTCTCTAGTTGCTTCCAATATTCTTTTCTTTGGCTTTCAACAGTTTAACTATGTTGTGCCTGGGTGTAGGCCTCTTTGTTTTAATCTCACAGCTTATTGAGCTTCTTCATCGTGTAAATTAATGTTTTATTCAAATTTTTATCAAATTTTTCCCTTTTTCTCTCTCCTCCCCTCTGGCATTCTTACTGTGTGTGTGTTGGTGTATTTGATGGTATTCCATGGGCCTTTGAAGCTCTGTTCACTTTCCTTTATATTCCTTTATCCCTTAAAGTTTTTATTGATTTATCTTCAAGTTTTCTGATTCTATCTTCCAGCTTTACATTTTTCAGTTGATCCTTTTTATAATTTCTCTCCTTTTACTGATATTCTTCATTTAATGCATTATTGTTGTCATGCTTTCCTTTAATTCTTTAAACATAAATTTTCTTTACTTCTTTAAGTATATTTACAATAGCTGTTTTGAGGCCTTTCTTTACTAAATCTAATACCTGGGACCTCTCAGAGACAGTTTCTATTCACTGCTTTTTTTTCCCCTGTGTAGGTTAGACTTTCCTGTTCTTATGCATATTTTATTGTTTTTTATTAAAAACTAGGCATTTTAAATGATGTAACAACTTTAGATTTTGATCTCCTTCCCTCCCCAAGAAGTTATTGTTTGTTCAGTGTTTGACAGACTATAGAATCTTCCTCCCTTACAGTGCTTAGCTGCTGATGTTTATGCTGAGTTTGTTGTTTTTAAATTCTTGTTTTCATAGTTAAGCCTGTCTTCCTAAGAGTTGTCTATTGCTTAGCATAGCTTAGTCATCAGTGAAAGACTGGTGAAAAGTTGTGCTTAATCATCCTGAGCCAATAGAATTTGAACACATTCAATGTTTGGGGAGGCAAGAACAAGATGACTGACTAGAAACAGCTGCAGTTGGAGGTTCCCACTGGTAACTGATGTATCCAAGTTCTATCATCAGGACTGACTAGATGCTTGGCATGACCCAAAGAGACCAAGGAAAAGCAGGGTGGTGTGTCAGCCCACCTGAGAGCCACATGGGGCAAGGGGAGCCCCAAGATCCCAGGAAAAAGAGGCAGTGAGTGAGCATGTTACCCAGCCTGGGAAACCATGCCTTTTCCACAGATCTATGCAATCTGCAGATCAGGAGATCCCACTCGTGAGCCCACGCCACCAGGACCTTGGGTCCCAACCACAGAGCTGTGCAGATTCTCAAAAGCCACTTTGCTAGAGTCTGCCTAAGACTGCCAAATTCCCAGGGGGAGGGGTGGCCATCATCACTGTGGCTGCCTAAGAAAACTAAGCTCCCTAGGGGAGGGGATGTCAGCCATCATTGCAGCTGCCAGCTGCCTAAGATAAGACACTGAACTCTCAGAGGGGAAGGGCATCAGCCATCACTACTGATCCAGGCAGCCATTTTTCCCCTGCTAGTACAAAGGAGACTGGACAGCGTGGACTCAAGCAGTATTCCCCACGGTGCAGCACACTGGCTGTGGCAGATTGTGGCCAGACTGCCTCTTTAGGCCAAACCCTGACCCATCCCTCCTCAATGGGTGGGGCCTCCCTACAGGAACTTCAGCAACTCTAGCCAAGGGCTTAGGGACAGAACTCTGATCTCCCTGGGCCTGAACCCCTAGGGGAAGGGGTGACCATGGTCTCCATTGACCAGCACACACTCTCGTTCCCCCTGCTAGCTCTGAGAAATCCGGGCAGACCAGACAAGTGGGTTTCCCTAGAGCACAGCACACCCCCTCCACCAAGGGACAGCCAGAATGCTTCATTAAGCAGGTCCTGGATTCTATCCCCCCAGCTAGGTGAGACCACCCCCAAAGGGGGTCACTGGGCACCTTGTACAGGAGCATTCCTACAAGCATCAGGTTGGTGCCCCTGGGGGACAGAGATCCCAGAGGAATGAGCAGGCACCCATCTTTGCTGTTCTTCAGTTTCCTTGGGTGACATCTCCAAGTGCAGGAGGGACCCAGGTGAATAGGGCCTGAAGTGAAACCCCGGAAAACCTCAGCAGCCCTACAGAAGAGGGGCCTGACTGTTAAAAGAAAAACAAACAGGAAGCAACAACAGCAGCAACAACAGAAAAGTCCCCAGAAAAACCCCATCCAAAGGTCAGCAGCCTCAAAGATTGAAACTGGCAAACTCATAAAGATGAGAAAGAATCAATGAAAAAACACTGGAAACTCGAAAGGCCAGAGTGCCTCTTCTCCTCCAAATGATCGCAACTCCTCTCCAGCAAGGGCACAGAATGGAGCAGAGGCTGAGATGGATGAATTGACAAAAGTAGGCTTCAGAAGGTGGGTAATAACAATAGTCACTGAGCTAAAGGAGCATGTTCTAACCCAATGCAAATAAGCTAAGAGCCATGATAAAAGGTTACAGGAGCTGCTAACTAGAATAACCAGTTTAGAGAGGAACATAAATGACCGAATGGAGCTGGAAAACAGAGCACAAGAACTTCCTGATGCAAACACAAGTATTGATAGCCTAATCAATCAAGTGGAACAAAGAATATCAGAGCTTGAAGACTATCTTGCTGAAATAAGGCAGACAGACAAGACTGGAGAAAAAAGAATGAGAAGGAACAAACAAAACTTCTGAGAACTATGGAACTATGTAAAAAGACTGAATCTATGACTGATTGGAATACCTGAAAGAGACAGGGAGAATGGAACCAAGTTGGAAAACACTTTAGAATATCATCCAGGAGAACTTCCCCAGCCTAGCAAGACAGGCCAACACTCAAAATCAGGAAATCCAGAGAATGCCAGTAAGATACTCCATGAGAAGATCAGCCCCAAAGACACATAATCATCAGATTCTCTAAGGTCAAAATGAAGGAAAAAATGTTAAGGGTAGCCAGAGAGAAAGGCCAGGTCACCTACAAAGGGGAGCCCATCAGACTAACAGCAGACCTCTCAGTAGAAGCCCTACAATACAGAAGAGAGTGGGGGCCAATATTCAACATTCTTTTTTTTTTTTTTTTTTGAGATGGAGTTTTGCTCTTATTGCCCAGGCTGGAGTGCAATGGCACGATCTCGGCTCACTGCATCCTCCACCTCCTAGGTTCAAGTGATTCTCCTGCCTCAGCCTCCCAAGTAGCTGGGACTACAGGCATGTGCCATCACGCCCGGCTAATTTTGTATTTTTAGTAGAGATGGGGTTTCTTCATGTTAGTCAGGCTGGTCTCAAACTCCCGACCTCAGGTAATCTGCCCACCTCGGCCTCCCAAAGTGCTGGGATTATAGGCATGAGCCACCGCACCTGGCCCAACATTCTTAAAGAAAATAATTTCCATCCCAGAATTTCACATCTGGCTAAGCTAAGCTTTGTAAATGAAGAAGAAATACAATCCTTTTCAGATAAGCAAATGCTGAGGTAATTTGTCACCACCAGGCCTGCCTTACAAGAGCTCCTGAAGGAAGCACTAAAAATGGGAAGGAAAAATTGGTACCAGCCACTGAAAAAACACACCGAAGTAAAAGACCAATGACATTATGAAGAAACTGCATCAACTACTCTGCAAAATAACCAGCTAGGATCATGACAACAGGATCAAGTTCACATGTAACAATATTAACCTTAAATGTAAATGGGCTAAATGTCCCAATTAAAAGACACAGACTGGCATATTGGAGAGAGTCAAGACCCATTGGTGTGCTGTATTCAAGAGACATACCTCACATGCAAAGACACACATAGGCTCAAAACAAAGGGATGGAGGAAAACTTACCAAGTAATGGAAAGCAGAAAAAAGCAGAGGTTGCAATCTTAGTTTCTGAAAAAACAGACTTTAAACCAACAAAGATCAAAAAAGACAAAGAAGGCCATTACATAATGGTAAAGGGATCAATTCAACAAGAAGAGCTAACAATCCTAAATACAAATGCATCCAATACAGGAGCACTCAGATTCATAAAACAAGTTGTTAGAGACCTACAAAGAGACTTAGACTCCCACACAATAATAGTGGGAGACTAACACCCCACTGTCAATATTAGACAGGTCATTGAGACAGAAAATTAACAAGGATATTCAGGACTTGAACTCAGCTCTGGATCAGGTGGACCTGAGAGATATCTACCCAACTCTCTACCCCAAACCCACAGAATACGCATTCTTCTCAGTGCCACAAGGCACTTACTCTAAAATTGATCACAAAGTTGGAAGTAAAACACTCCTCAGCAAAAACAAAAGAACGGAAATCATAACAAACAGTCTCTCAGATAACAATGCAATCAAATTAGAACTGAAGATTAAGAAACTCACTCAAGGCTGGGTGCGGTGGCTCATGCCTATAATCCCAGCACTTTGGGAGGCCGAGGCGAAGGATCATGAGGTCAGGAGATCACAACCATCCTGGCTAACATGGTGAAAGCCCATCTCTACTAAAAATACAAAAAAATTAGCCAGGCATGGTGGCAGGCACCTGTAGTCCCAGCTACTCAGGAGGCTGAGGCAAGAGGCTAGGGAGAATGGCATGAACCTGGGAGGTGGAGCTTGCAGTGAGCTGAGATCATGCCACTGCACTCCAGCCTGGGTGACTGAGCAAGACTCTGTCTCAAAAAAAAAGAAACTCACTCAAAATCACATAAGTACATGGAAATTGAACAACGTGCTCCTGAAAGACTCCTGGGTAAATAATAAAATTAAGGCAGAAATCAAGTTCTCTAAAACCAATTAGAACAAAGAGAAAATGTATCAGAATCTCTGGGATGCAGCTAAAGCAGTGTACAGAGGAAAATTTATAGCACTAAATGCCCACATCAGAAAGCAAGAAAGATCTAAAATCGACACCCTAACATCACAACTAAACGAACAGAGAAGCAAGAGCAAAGAAATCCAAAAGCTAGCAGAAGACAATAAATATCAATGAGAGTGGAACTGAAGAAGATAGGGACACAAAAAAACCCTTAAAAAAATCAATGAATCCGGGAGGTGTTTTTTTTTGAAAAAAATTCATAAAATGACTGCTAGCTAGACTAATAAAGAAGAAAAGAGAGAATAATCAAATAGACACAATAAAAAATGATAAAGGTGATATCACCACTGATCTGCAGAAATACAAACAACTATCAGAGAATACTATAAACACTTCTATGCAAATAAACTAGAAAATCTAGAAGAAATGGATAAATTCCTGGACACACACACCCTCCCAAGGCTAAACCACGAAGAAGTAGAATCCTTGAATAGACCAATAACAAGTTCGGAAATTGAGGCAGCAATAAATAGCCTACCAACAAAAAAAAGCCCAGGACCACATGGATTTACAGCTGAATTCCACCAGAGGTACAAAGAGGAGCTGGTACTTCTGAAGCTATTCCAAACAATTGAAAAGGAGGACTTCTCCCTAACTCATTTTATGAGGCCAGCATCATTGTGATAGCAAAACTTGGCAGAGATACAACAATAACAACAAAAAAACTTCAGGTCAATATTCCTGACAAACATTGATGTGAAAATCTTCAATAAAATACTGGCAAACCTATTCCAGCAGCACGTCAAACAGCTTATGCACCAGAATCAAGTTGGCTTCATCCCTGGGATGCAAGGCTGGTTCAATATATGCAAATCAATAAACATAATTCATCACATAAACAGAACCAATGACAAAAACCACATGATTATCTCAATAGACACAGAAAAGGCCTTTGATAAAATTTAACACCCTTCATATTAAAAACTCTTAGTAAACTAGGTATTGATAGAACATATCTCAAAATAATAAAAGCCATTTATGAGAAACCCACAGCCAATATCATACCGAATGGTCAAAATCTGGAAGCATTCCCTTTGAAAACTGGCAAAAGACAAGGATGCCCTCTCTCACCACTCCTATTCAACAAAGTATTTGAAGTTTTGGCCAGGGCAATCAGGCAAGAGAAAGAAATAAATGATATTCAAATAGGAAGAGAGGAAGTCAAATTGTCTCTGTTTGCAGATGACATGATCCTGTATATAGAAAACCCCAGTCTCAGTGCAAAAGCTGATAAGCAACTTCAGCAAAGTCTCAGGATACAAAATCAAAGTGCAAAAATCACAAGCATTCCTATACACAAATAATAGACAAGCAGAGAGGCAGATCACGAATGTACTCCCATTCACAGTTGCTAAAAAGAAAATAAAATACCTATGAATACAGCTAACAAGGGATGTAAAGGACCTTTTCAAGGAGAACTATAAAAACTTCCCAAGAAAATACAAGAGGACACAAACAAATGGAAAAACATTCCATGCTCATGAATAGGAAGAATCAGTATAATGAAAATGACCATACTGCCCAAAGTAATTTATAGATTCAATGTTATTTCCATTAAACTACCATTGACATTCTTCATGGAATTAGAAAAAACTACCTTAAAATTCATATAGAACCAAAAAAGAGCTCAGATATCAAAGACAATCCTAAGCAAAAAGAATAAAGCTAGATGCACCGTGCTACCTGACTTCAAACCATACTACAAGGCTACAGTAACCAAAACAGCATGGTTCCAGTACCAAAACAGACACATAGAGCAATGGAACAGAATAGAGATCTCAGAAATAAGACCACACATCTACAACCATCTGATCTTTGACAAGACTGACAAAAACAAGCAATGGGGAAAGGATTCTCTATTTAATGAATGGTGCTGGGAAAACTGGCTAGCCATACACAGAAAATTGAAACTGGACCACTTCCTTATACCTTATACAAAAATTAATAACTCAAGATGGATTAAAAGCTTAAATGTAAAACCCAAAATGGTAAAAATCCTAAAAGAAAATCTGGGCAATACCATTCAGCATATAGGCAAAGGAAAAGATTTCATGGTCAAAACATCAAAAGCAATTGCAACAAAAGCAAAAATTGACAAATGTGACCTAATTCAACTAAGGAGCTTCTGCACAGTAAATGAAACTATCATCAGAGTAAACAGACAACCTACGGAATGGGAGAAAATTTTTGTAATGTATCCATCTGACAAAGGTCTAATATCGAGAATGTACAAGGAACTTAAACAAATTTACAAGAAAAAAACAACCCCATCATGTCAAAGGACATGAACAAATACTTCTCAAAAGAAGACATTTATGTGGCCATCAATATATGAAAAAAAAGCTCAACATCACTGATCATTACAGAAATGCAAATCAAAACCACAATGAGATACCATCTCACGCCAGTCAGAATGGCAATTATTAAAAAGTCAAGAAACAACAGATGCTGGTGAGGCTATGGAGAAATAAGAACACTTTTATACTGTTGATGGGAATGTAAATTAGTTCAACCATTGTGGAAGACAGCACGGCGATTTCACAAGGATCTAGAACCAGAAATATCATTTGACCCTGCAATCCCATTTACTGGGTATATACCCAAAAGAATGTAAATCATTCTGTTATAAAGACACATGCATGTGTACGTTTATTGCAGTACTATTCACAAGAGCAATGACATGGAATCAACCCAAATGCCCATTGATGGTAGACTGGATAAAGAAAATGTGGCACATATTCGCCATGGAATACAATGCAGTCATAAAAAAGAATCAGATCTTGTCCTTTGCAGGGACATGGATAAACCTGGAAGCCATCATCCTCAGCAAACTAACACAGGAACAGAAAACCAAACACTGCATGTCCTCATTCATAAGTTCAGGCATCTTAAAATGCTGTTCTACTTTTGGTTTTTGCTGGGTCTTTTCATGTTGTCTTGAACCATGTTTAGAGAGGGGGGTGACTTGATTTAAAGCAGGTGCCTTACATTCATCCAGAGAGTGGTAGATAGCTATGACCTCTCCAGTCTCTCTTGAGTGTGTGTATAACCTTTTACAAGTGTGCATCCTTCCAAACCACCATGAGTATGTGGGAGCTTATTCAGACTCACTATGGCCACCTCATTTTCTTTGTTAAATTTCTAGTCTAGTCTACTAGAAACTAGCTAGTCTACTAGTCTGTTGCTTACCCCAACCTAATGGCAACCTCAAGCTAACTGTGAAGCTGGCCTTTTCTGATTGTTTGCCACTGAGATTGCTACTGTTTGCAATGCCACTGACTTGCACCTGCTCTAAATCAAATCATTCCCCTCAAGTAGTTCCTATAGCTTGCCCTAACCTGATAGAATTTCCACACCAATAGAGCTGAAGGGCTAAAATGCCACAGACTCCCACTTTTACTTGAATTTCAGTTGTTTTACTTGAATAAATATTTCTAAATTTGTTGTATGCCTTTTATCAATTTCTAGAGTACTTATATAATTGTTTTTGATAGCTCTATCTAGTTCAATCATTGATTTTTGAGGAGGGAAAAATAACTAGCTTCTTAGTCTGCTATTCCAGAAGTTCCCTTCTGAACCTATCAGTTTTGTTTTTTATCCAACACCACTTCCTTTGGATATCCTTTAGATATCACTTCCTAACCCTAAATTAAATTCCTCTATGATGCCTTGACATAGGACCCTGTACTGATTTCAAAGAATTTTTTACATTTCCTGTAACTCTTTGCTTACTTGTCTGACTCCCTCACTAGACTATAAGCTCACAGAGAAAAAAGTGTTTGTCTCCTCTGTTCACTGATGTATCTTAGGCAGCTAGAGCAGCATTTGACACACGGTAGACACTCAATGAAAACAGTGAATTTACTTGGATTAATTGAATGGAATTTAAATGCAAAGAGTCATGTATCCAGAGTAGCAATTGTGGTTGCCAATATGGAGACAGAACTGAGGTCAATGGACAATTTCTAGCCATAATCTTTTACTCAAGCCAAGTACACAAAATGTCAGGTGTATGTCAACAAATGATGTTATAAAAAAAATTCTGTTTCTCAAAACTTATCAGCCAACAAAACATTACAAGACATTGTTTTTTCCAATAGGAGGGTCTCATGGATTATAAGCCACAGGGAAAGAGAACTTGTAGTTACCAACACTTGATTCATGAAATTCGGTAACACTAATTTATTTGGGCTTACATGTTTCAACACACCTTTTAACATTAGAAAGCCAAGATGTAGTTGTGGTAAATTTCAACACATACACAAAAGCATTGCCCTAAAATATGCAAATACCTAGTTCAGCATATTTCATAATAATGCAGAAAAAGATCTGTCAAAGATTTTTAATTTTTGATTTAGTTTTTAGGTAAGTAAGCAAGGACAGATGCCAGTGCCATCCTTATTTTAGGGCCTTTCAAAGACATGCCTTCTATGTATTATCAGAAGGAGACTGGGCCGGGGAAAGAAATAGCAGAACTCCATCAGCTACTACGTGATTGTACATAGGGAGGACACAGCGAATGCTGCTTGGACAACATTGATGGAACACTTTACATTTTATGACATCAATTTTCAAGCTGTGCTTCATGAATACCCATAGAAGTGCCTTGGTAATGTATTTAAGGACTGGGAAGACCAAGTGAACAGGTTTTTTACCCCTTTTATCTTTTTACCTCTGCTTCCATATGTTTTACATGTTGGGTTTGGTCATAATTTTTTAATGAATCTATTACCCCCAAAAAAAGATTTGGAAATGACTGCGCTAATACTATGCAGGGTAAACACAGTTGCTTGATCTATTTTTAAAAATATGTTTCTTACTAGATTATTGTGAGTGCTAAATGAAGTGATGTATATGAAAACACCCTGCTGTCTTAAATCTATTCAAGCTTCTGTAACAAAATCATACACTAGATAGCTTATAAAGAACAGAAATTTATTTCTCACAGTTCTGGAGATTGAGAAGTCCAAGATCAAGGTACCAGCAGATTTAGTGTCTGGTTACAGACCGCTTTCTCGTTCAATAATTGTGCCTTCTCACTGTGTCCCACATGGAGGAAAGGGCTAGCTAGTTCTCTGGAGTCTCTTTTATAAGAGCATTGATCCCAGTCATGAGACATCCCCTTAACGATAGAATCACCTCCTGTCTTAGCCCATTTTCTATTGCTATAACAGAACACCACAGACTGGATAATTTGTAAGAAAAGTACATTTATTTAGATCATGGTTCTCAAGACTAGGAAGTCCAAGAGCATGGCACTGGCATCTGAGGAGGGCCTTCTTGCTGAGTCATAGCATGGAGAGGGCATCACATGGTGAGAGGCCAAGAACATGCCAAGTTCTCTCAAGTCTCTCTTCTTCTTCTTATAAAGCCACCAGTCCTATCATGGTTGGCCCATGCTGATGATCATATCTAAGCCTAATTACCTCCTGAAGGCCCCACCTCCAAATCCCATCAATGTATGAATTTGGGGATTAAGTTTCCAACACATGAAATTTGGGGAACACATTCAAACCATTACACTTCAAAGGCCCTACCTCCTAATCTCCTTGCCTTGGGAGATAGGATTTCAACATATAAACTGGGGGGAGAACAGAACATAAGCACGTGGTCCATTGCATTTGCAAACTGTAAAATGCTTATCAAATGGAATATTATATACTGTTGCTGCCCTTCAGAAACCTGTGGCCAGATAGGCTACCAAAAGAAACACATTTATATCACATACACATTTCAAGCTCTTTGCCATTTATCTAAATTTTTATTTTTACAAAACTGTTTTTTTCTTTTAGAAACATTCATTGAATCCACTGAAGTTGGTCCATGATTGATACTAATCAGCTTCCTCTCCTAAATGTCTTGGTTCCCTGGTAAAACAGCCCCCAGGAACAGAGTTCTGTAGCCTAAGATGTTATCACAAAATAATCCCCCTCTAAACGAAACGGAAGAGAGTGGAATTTTTAAATTAAAATGTTATGATTTTATTCCGTTTTTCAGGCTGCAATGGCATGAGTTATGGAGGGGCAATGTCCTGTTTAAATCTGGTTTTATCTCACTCCCCAGTGGCCTAAGAGAAGAAAAACAAGCATCTCTGGTCTTCATTATTCTGATTATAAAGAATGTTCTCTTAATTTCCTATTGTTGTGTACAAGATTTAGCGCTTACCCTTTAATTTCAGTGTCAGAATGTGAACTGTAATTAATTTTCATAAAATGGAAAGCAATAAAGTCAAATATATTAAATGCTGGCTGTAGAGGTTGAAATTGTATAATTTACAATTAGGGATGGTGGGGGAAGAAACAGCCTACACATTAAATGAGTGATAACTCATCTTGGCTTCAGCTTCAGAGATCATGAAAGTGGTCAACAAAACTGCTCAAACCAAAGCCCCCACTCTATGGAGTATTGGAATCTTCTCAAGAAGGTCTATCAAATTTGGTGTCATCTCTCCCTATTCCAACATTTGGGTTGTTTTTATTATCATTAATTAACAATAATAATATGCAAGGACCTAAATTACCACCTAATGAATCACCTAAATCCTTTCCTAGGCATTATTTGTAACAAACTATAGATAATAGACCATAATTCTATATCAACCATTAAAAAATGCAGACAGCCAACTGATTAAAAATGCAGGTTCCCTTTATCCTGCCATCAGAATATCCATAAAGAAAGTATGTTTAAAATTGGGGAATATTTGTGTAGTGGTTGTTTATAAGTTTTAAGCTATATTCTAAACCAAAGGAAGCTATATACAAAATTATGTATAAACTTTACTATATAAAAGAAGTGTTTTCGTGTTGGAGGCATTAAAATGGGTACACGTTCTATCCCCTGTCTCATTTGGTTCAGGACATGCTTCTTAAGAAATGGTACTCTGGAAGTCATCATTAAAAGAACAGATAGAAACAGTGATTTCTCAGTTAAGTGGAAGCTTGTCCTAGAAATGAGTGGTACAAGCTTTACAATTTACAAAGCTCCTTCACACACATTATCTCAATGTTATTTCACATTGCCCCTATGTGGAGGACAGGGCAAACTCTGATATCTTGTGTTTCAAGGAAGACACTAAGAAGTGAAGTGGTCTGTCCAAGTTTACACCATCAGTAAGTGACTGACCCAGAAATTGAATCTATGTTTAGGACCCTCTAAATTTAGTCCCTGGGTCAACATAGGTAAGAATAGCTAACAAATCCAAAAAATAGTTCATTAATTGGTGTGGAGCATACTCACAGAACTGGCCTGAAGTCTGAATACAAATATAGAGAGAAAGAAGACACGGTGCCCAGACATTAAAAGAGGGACAAATACAGCAACCTCAGGGCATCATCTGAAAATAAGGAAGACCATTTAGGGAAGTGAACAATAACTGAACTGCAATCATTTCCAGCCTATTAGATTTTACACCACAGCCTGGAAGTCGTTAGGTTCATGCATAATGACACAAGAACTAAAGGGATCTTAGCTTTAGGTTCATTTAGATGCCCACATTTTATCTACCCCGTACAAAGGAATGCATGCTCAGTGCCCTCCAGACCCCGCTGCTGGGAGTTAGAACGTACGTAATTAGTTAACCATGGAGATAGCCCCACCTTGGAGCAGTGAAAGATTACAAAATAATAAGTGATTATATTCTATATCCACATTATTTTATATCCACATAGAAAAATTGTTGTATGCATGAGAAAAAATCTAGAAGAAAATTAAATCATACGTAAATTTCAAATTTACTCTGAGAGATGGACTTACGGGAAATAGTCATCATTTTACCTTAAGGACAATAGTCATATTTATTTACCTTAGTAAATTTCTCAATTATTTTATAATGAACAGGTATTACTTTTATAAAGATCAACTAAACATGAAAATTGTATTTTGTAAACAGCCTAAATTGTAGTCTCTATACCTTATTGCATGAAATGGGTTAGTCAAGTTGAGGACATTGCTTAGATTTGGTGTTAATCATGGCCTATGCTCCAGTCTCAGATGAAATATCTCTTCCTCCCGGAGGCCTTGTCTAATGTACACAGCCCATTACTACTCCTCTACACTGGGATCCTGTAGGTACTCCCTCCTAGCCCTCAGCCCTCTGTTTTCTTCCTTCATGACACTTATCATGGCTTGTAACTACACAAGTATGTGTAAGATTATTGGCAACCTGACCTAAATCCAGGCAAGAAGGGTTTTGTCCTGGGCCTCTTGCTTTAGAGAACCATACATACCACGAACATTAAAATGCACATACAATTTTTTTTCAGTCTCAAAAGAAAGACTGTTGACAGTTCAGTTTATTTTTTAGTGAATTAGGGAAGAGGGATGCACTGAACAAACCGAATCATGCAGGACAGGGCATGGCGGGCTGAGAACAAGGGAGCAGATGTCAGGGAGAAGACAAGCTCAGCCTCTGCCCTGAGAAATGAGATAGCAAGAGGCCATTTAAAGTTGTCTGCCCCAGAATACCCAAAGCAGACAGGATTTCCCAGTAAGTTGCACACCATCCCTCTCATCCCTTCTAGTGGAGAGGTATTAATACTTAGAACCACCTAACAAAAGGGTGTGAGAAAGTGATATATGAGGGATGGGACCTCCCTATTCCAGTTCCCTGGACACTTGAACAATGTGTTCCTAGGCCAGTTTCGGGTGACTTTAGTCCCAAGGACTGAACCTCCAGCCCACCTTCTCCCTTGCCCTGTGCCAGCAGCTCCTGTTGCCACTCAGGGTCAAGATGGCAAGACTGACCTTGGGAGACGGGTCTCCTTTAGCCTCCAGATCACAGGGGTAATCCCTGGGCTGTGGAGCATCAAGGCTCTGAACAGGAGCATGAACTGAGACAAAGCATAGCTTAATTGATCACTTTAAAATCTTTAAATATTTGATATGTGGCTCCCATTGTTACTCTGGCCCCACGCCCCACAAACATTAGAGTCAGACCTGATTATTAGTGTAATAACTGTCTTCCTCACTAATGACATATTCCATAAAGTGTTAAGATTATATTTATTTTATTTAAAATACTAGTCCCCCACTAGTACAGAGCCTGGCATATGTTAGGCATGCAATATTTGTAGAATTAATAAATGGCTAAAAACAAAGTGCTGCTACACAATATAGCCCTGTGCCTGCCCCTCAACACACTTGTAATGAAAGCAAATCTGAGAGGAAGATACCATTTTGTATCAGGCAAGCACCTAGTGCTGACAGCCTTTGACAATAGAAGTCAGTGTACCACGGCATAAAACCATTGATTCTCACTTACCATCAACACAGTCCAAAGAGTTTTCCATTAACAAGTCACACCAATAATTTCTGATGAATGGTAAAGAGTTAAAGAATATGGTACAAAAATAAAAATAAAAATACAAGCCCATGCTCTCCACTTCAACCAAGAATCCCCAACCTCCATCTCCACACCAAAGTTTGGTTCATTGTCATTTTATTCTATGTAGATTTAATTTTTCAAAGTTTATGTTCTTTTTAAGCAAAAAAAAATGGAGATACAAAATGAAATAAAATTATCTTTGAAAAAACTACATTATTTTTACTATGACTTTAAGGTTTAAATGAAAAGGCATAGTTACAGGTTTAAAAGCAGGTAGATTACAATGTTCATTGAACCTATAATTGCAACAAGTAATTCCCACATTCTAGGTCAGGGATTACATTTATTATATGTTCTCCTCAGAACCTACCATTCTGTAGGCCCTCAATAACTGTAAAATGATCATTTCAACTCTGTCAACAGCTGACCTAAGGTTAAGTCATTTTCTTATGTGTGGCTATCAATGGGCAAATGAATGCCTCAGAAGAGTTCAGCAGGTTTTTATTAATAAGCATTTCCTTTCCATAAATATCTAATTTCAAAATGGTACCATTTTTCATGTGAAGGGGCTTGTGGATATAAGAAAGAAGGAGAAAAACATTAGCAATATGTAGTAAGGGAAAGATGTGAATCTCTTGGAAAGCAAATATGCTAAGGGCACCCACTTTTATCATCTTCAATTTCTATCTTAAGGCTTTGAAAAACGAATTAAGCAGCATCAAAACAAATATTGACATAACACAGGAAAAATGGGAAAATGTTAGGAATAGTCTGACTCAGACTAACTTACCTATTCTATACTATTTTATAGTTTACAAAAAGCTTTCACACCATGGTGTCGTATAATCTCACATACACCCTCTGAGGTAATATACTGCCCCATTTAATAGCAAACAAGTCAAATTGGACTTTAACTAGAATCTTTGTTGCCTCTCTAATGTCTGTTGCTTCTTCCTTCCTTTCCAAAAGAACCCTGAGCTGTCCACACCTCTATTCTTGTCCATATTGTCTTACATGTTGCTGAAGACTGGCTCTAACCTCAGCCCAGGGAATGGTTTTGATTAAGCCATGCCAACCATGGTGATCCTTTTCCCCTGGCCAATGGCTGGCTTATACCATGTCATGTGATGCAATTGTAGCCAATGAACATGAGGATAAGTATGATAAAGTTTCTTCTCTCTTAGAGACAAAGCAAGGATGACTCTTTTCTGCTTATTTGGATGGATACAAGAAACTGCTGTAGCCATCTTGCACATGGCCAATGACTCCAGTTCCAACCCATCCATTATACTTCAGTTATGTATATCCAGTTACCTGCTTGATAGTTCTATTTGGATCCTGAATTGGTAACTCAAACTTTGAATAAGGACTACTTACTTCCCCTCCTTTTACCAGTCTTCCCCATCTCATTAAATGGCACCACCACTCATGCAAAATCCAAATCTATTAATAAGTTCTGTCAACTCTCACTCCAAAGAATACCCCATGTTTGTTCATTTCTATGTATTTCCACTGTTACCATCACCTCAATGAAGTCCAGTGTGTCGTGCCTGCATTATTGCAACTGCCTGTTTCTGCTCTAGCCCTTTTCAAAACGTAGTCTCCACACAGCAGCCATAGCCAACTTTAAAATGGGTAGATTAGTTAATATTACTCCCTGCTGAAAACCCTCAGCTGTCTTCTCACTGCATTCAGAATAAAATACAAACTCCTTAGCACATATGGAGCCATTAGCCTATATGGGCCTATAAGACCTTAACCCCGATTTGGGAGGTCTTGGTCCTTGAACATACCAGGCTCATTGCTACTTGGAGCCTTTGCACCACAGCTTCCTCTGCATGATACACCCTCTCACCAGATCTTAGAGTGGCCAGCTTCATCCTGACAGTATCAGCTTACATGTCATCTTTTCAAAAGAGTCTACCAATCTAAAATACCTCCCACTATAATCTCCATCACATCATTCAGTTGTATTTTCTTCATAGTTCTGTCATTATCAGAAATGATCTCATTCATTGATAATGTGTTTAATTATGTCTCCTTCACCTATAATACCAACTCTATGAAAACACAAACTTTTTTTTCTTGTTTGTCAGTTTTAGCAGGACCCAAAACAATAGCTAACATAAAGTTGGCACTCAATAAATATCTGTTAAATAAATTAATAAAGCCAATAACTTTGCTGAATGCTAGAAATATAATAGTAAACATATCTTATTTCTTCTGTGAACTCTATGCTCAGTAACTCATTTGAGATTTTTGCTAGAGGTATTGCACACAGAAGCTACAGAGGGGAATAGGAGATCTACCTAACAAAGGAAACCTCCATTAAATTATTGTGTGAGTTAAAAATCCACTAAAATCTGGGGGTTAATTTATAATCACCCATAATAGACTACATAAGAAATGTAAGAAATTTGGAGGGCTTTTGTAGCAGCTGGATCTATCTTTCCTAAGAGAGAAGAGGAATAAGCCAAGGGAAGGTAGAGAAGGCTTGAAGTAAGGGCTTAAGGTAATAGGAACTGGCAAGATTTGGGAATGGGTGATTGTTGACCAGAGAAACAAGAAATAATATGATTGAGTAGAGGTGACCAGACTTCCACAATTAATAGGTGACTTAAAATCGTACCTTGAGCAAGTTTATGACATTTGCACATGTATTTATCAGGCCCCTTTATCTGGACTTCTCTGTAAATACAGATTAATATTGTATGGGCATGCTTTTGCAACTAGGTAAACTTGTCTTCTTCACATAAACTATTGCCAGGCAAAGTTTACCTCAATATTATATTTAATTAGCATACTTTTCCAGAACATTAAGTATGTAAATATTTCTACTGATGCCTGCACATTATCTTCTTGATGCTTTCAGTCCAACGTTCTGATCTAAAGAAAAGGTTTTGAATCTACCAAATCTATCAGCTGGTTTACCCAATTTGGGGAGCACCTACAAATTTGCCAAGCTTCTGTATTTAACTTTAATCTATTGATTAAAAAATTAGGCATGGCCATCGAAAAACTGTATTAAAATTGGTCTCTTTATCATTTGTTGTAAATGTTCGATCAGATGTAAATTCACCTGACAATATTCTCACTTATCCCACATTTCTCTTTCATGTCCACAAGGATATTTTAAAAACTATCAGTTTACTAAGTATAGGATATCTGATGCCTACAGCAGCTTTCCCCAAAGTTTGTTCCATGTAACACTAATCCTGGTCAAATATTGGGGGGAAAAAACAACAATGCCTAAGTCATGAAGCACATTATTCTAAACTATGGTGGCTCTAAATTGTTTCTCTTTTTAATCTTACAATTAAAAAACTCATTGATATGATTTGCCTGTGTCTCCACTCAAATCTCACCTTGAATTTTAATAATCCCCATGTGTCATGGATGAGTCCAGGTGGAGATAATTGAATCATGGGGGCAGTTTCTGCCATACTATTCTCATGATAATGAATAAGTCTCATGAGATCTGAAGGTTTTATAAATGGGAGTTCCTATGCACAAGCTCTGTCTTGCCTGCCCCCATGTAAGATGTGACTTTGCTCCTCATTCGCCTTCCACCATGATTGTGAGGCCTCCCCAGCCATCTGGAACTGTGAGTCAATTAAACCTCTTTCCTTTATAAATTAGCATCTCAAGTATGTCTTTATTAGCAGCATGAGAACAGACTAATACACTCATCAATTTTTAAAATATAATTGACCATGGGATTCTTTTATTTTTCTCCATTCTAAGCTTGTTATTGCCTTCCCATGAAATTGCTGTGATTTGAAGGTAATATAGATACAATTACTAATGGATTGAATGTTGGGTGTGGACAGAGTCAAAAACTTCAAATTTGTGAGCCTAAGAAACTAGCAAATATGGTTGTCATTCACTGAGATGTGTCAGACTGACGACAAGTAATTTGGGAAAGAAAGAGTGGAAACCCTGATTTGGTATTGGACCTGTCAGTTTTGAGATGCATATTAGACATGCCAGTAGTAATCTCTAGTTAAGGATCAGTTATCTTTGTTACAAACATCCTCTACCTCTTAAGCATTCAAATTATTAGCAAAATGAGTCCACATTTACTCTCACGCTCACTTTTTAGCAGAATAATTCACCCATCCTTATTGTATTTTGCCTGTGTCAAGAATGCATAATCTAAGTCACCTGTGACTAGGCAGTTTTTAGTAACTTCCAACAACAAAAGCAATTCTCTTTATTTCTTTTTGTCCTCTCAGAGGGGTTCTTCACACTTCGGGTTTGTGGATCTCTCTATTTTTCCACTCAACTGCATATTTCTTCCTAGTTACCTATTCCTATATGTGATCAACTACCCCAAAGTTTAGTGGCTTACAACAGCAGCCTTGTTATTGTTAGTGTTGGTGGTGGTGGTGGTGGTGTCATCATCGTCATTTTTCAGTTTCTCACAGTTTAATAGGTTGGGGATTCTGGAGTCATCTGGGAGCTTCTTTTCTTTCACATTGCATTTACTGAGAACGCTTGGTGGTACCCAGCTAGCAGATGGACTAGACTGAATGGCTAGACAAGATGGTTTCACTCACATGTCTGGTGTCTTAGTGGGGGTGGCTGGAAGGCTGGGGCATGGCTGGGATCTCACCTGGAGCACTTACAAGAGGCCTCTCAAGCTTGCCAATCATGGGGCAGTCTGACTTCTTGCACGGTAGCTCAGGAATCCTAACAAGAAAAGAAGTGAAAGCAGCCAATCTTTAAATCCTGAGCCCCAAACTGTCACAATATAATCTCCTCTATATTCACTTAATCTAAGAAGTCATAAGGTTAGGGTTAGGATTAGGGGACCCAAATTCCAGGGGAGAGGGGCATAGATCCCATCTCTAGATGAGAGGAATGTCAAATAACCTGTGAACTTCTTTAACCTGCCACACATTATTATAATGGTCAAGAACTCCTGCTCTGAGACTGGATTCCAAAACTTACTCCCCACCACTCAATGGTCATATATCTAGGCTGACTATTTAACCTTTCTCTGCCTTAGTTTCCTTGTTTGTAAAATGAGGATAATAAATGTATTCATTCAACAAATATATATTGAGCATTTGGTAGGGAGCAGATGGCTGGGACCAGAAACAGAAGTTAGCTGGTCTGGGCTTTCTAGTTGCATACAGTCTAGAATAATGGGGGGAAAAGATGCGCATCCATTTATTCTTTCAGTAAATATTTAATAAGTACTTACAAAGCACCAATAGAAGCATTTGTGCTAATCCCTGCTGTGGAACAGAAGAGAGTTAAAGTTATAGTGGTAAGGTCTTTCTCAAACTGGATTTTTATTAAATGGGATCTTAAAATCATGTATTTCCAAATTTTAGTTGGTGAATGAAGAGATTTGACAGCATTCTTCTTTCAGCTGGCATTTAGACAAGAACACCAGTTTCTTTTTTGTGTCCTCTTATCTTTGTCATGGTGAAGAACTATAAAACCACAATCCACACAACCATTTAACAGAGATAGTAGAAGACTCCATTGCTGTTTTCTTTTTCTTTTCTTTTTTTTTTTTTTTTTTAGATGGAGTTTCACTCTTGTCACCCAGGCTGGAGTGCAGTGGTGCAATATTGGCTTACTGCAATCTCTACGTCCTAGGTTCAACCAATTCTCCTGCCTCAGCCTCCCAAGTAGCTGGGATTACAGGTGCACGCCACCACGCCCAGCTAATTTTTTTGGATTTTTAGTAAAGATGGGGTTTCACCATGCTGGCCAGACTGGTCTCGAACTCCTGACCTCAGGTGATCCGCCCGTCTCGGCCTCCCAAAGTGCTGGGATTACAAGTGTGAGCCACCGCGCCCAGACCATTCCTGTTTTCTTTATGAAAATTTAAAGTAATTTTTTCATGCAAGTAGAATCATGTTTACACTGAATCTGGATGTCAGATGAGGTGCAGGAACCATAGCGAGGCCACTGATGGAGGAGCTTAGCAGGAATGACATGCATGTACTACATGAAATTTCCCATCTATACCAAAAGTCACTTTCTTGTTATAGAGTCAGCTTAGTGTTTCATGACACAGCCTACCTAGAAGATTTCAGTATTAGTTTAGTTTGGGCATTTCAACTGCTAATAATCTTTAGTCTAAATCTTTTTAAGTGGTCTTTGCAAGAATAATCAAAGAATAATAAGTTTTTGAGTTGCTGCTTTGTTGATTAAGAAGATAGTAAAAAAAAAAAATACATTTTCAACCTGCTGAAATAATTTGGTGAAATTCGGCTGGGCACGGTGGCTCACGCATTGTAATCCCAGCACTTTGTTAGACTGAGGTGGGTGGATCACCTGAGGTCAGGAGTTCAACACAAGCCTGGCCAACATGGTGAAACCCCATCTCTACTAAAAATACAAAAAATTAGCCAGGCATGGTGGCAGGTGCCTGTAATCCCAGCTACTTGGGAGGCTGAGGCAGGAGAATCATTTGAACCCAGGAGGCAGAGGTTGCAGTGAACCAAGATCATGCCATTGCACTCCAGCCTGGGTGACAAGAGCGAGACTGTCTCAAAAATAAAATAAATAACAATAATAATAATAATAATGTGGTGAAATTCTTCAATAGACTTGGCTAACTGAAACTGGTATATGAAGTTACCAATATTTATGTCTGTAACCATCTGCAGTTTATACACTTGATAAGATATATAAAGATTTGGTCACATTGTATTTCACCATAGGTACCTCCTAAGATTTATTTCTTAATTGGAACCTTGCCTTTGGTTATATATGCATTGTTTTTTTTAATCACATAGTAGATACCCAACAAATAAGTATTAAACAAACAAATACATTCTTATTTATAGGCCAGGCAGAACAAACCGGCATAGTAAAATGGTTACAAATATGGCTTTGAAGTCTTAACAGGATTGAGTTTAAATCTGAACTCTGCCAACTATTAAAATAATAGAAGTTTCTTAATCTCTCTAAGCTCAGACTCCATGTATAAAATGTCAAAAATAGGAGTAGAAACCTCAGAGAGTAGGTGAAAGAATTGGATGGTCATTGAAAGCATCTGATCATTTAAAGATAAATGATCATTCAGCACAGTGCTTTGACACTGTATGTTCCCGATAAATGACAGGTGTAATTTTGTTGTCATCACCATTGTTGTTATTTAGAAATGGCCTTTAGGGATGCACAAAATATTGCAGCAAAATGTCTCAGTATTCTTGTTCTTTGGTGTACTCCCAACCCCCACTGGTTTTTGTGACATCAGATCTGAACCACAGCAAAGGAAGAGGTGAAAGAATGAAGTATCTCTCAAGACAGACTCAAAGATCCTTGACAGTAGGGCTCTGTCCTGTGACTCTTTAGCCCAGTTTTTTTGCACATGGAGGTACTCACTAAATGTTTTTGATAACAAGAATATTGAGGTTCTTAATTATGTAAAAAAAATTCAACATATTTAAAAGCTGCTGAATGCCAAACTAATAACTTTTTGCAAAAGGAAACTAATACTTTATTGAAAATTCTTATAAAACAAGTTATATTTCACAAGATTGCACAGAAACAATATATTAAACTTCATTATTAACATAATGATAAGTTTCTTATTTCCTTTACAATTTCCTATCTGATGACTATCCTCCCCAGTCTTTTCAAAGTAGCCTTTGTCTTACGAATGGCCCTTGACCTACTGGCCAAGCCCTGCCTCCTGGAGCCCTGTGACCTTAGCTGCTTGAGTTATGCTTCTGACTCTGGAGAACCATATGTCAGAGTGAGGCAAATACTGGTCCACATGATAAGGCCTTTGTTAAGTTAGGCATAAAGTAGTTGAAAATGGCTTAGAAAGGCCAGGCACAGTGGCCCACACCTGTAACCCCAGAACCTTAGGAGGCCAAGGTGGGAAGATCACTGAGGCCAGGAGTTTAGACAAGTCTGGGCAACAGAGCAAGATCCTAACTCTATGAAAACTTTAAAAATTAGCTGGATGTGGTGGTACACACCTGTAGTCCCAGCTACTCGGGGGGCTGAGGTGGGAGGAACGCTTGAGCCCAGGATTTGAAGGCTGCAATGAGGTATGATTGCCCTGCACTGCAGCCTGGGCAATGCTGGTGTATAAAATACTTCTTCATGAGAATTATCTGGTAGGAAGGGATAAGGACATTGGTGGGGGGCTGTGTTTTCCTTTCATACAACTCACATCTCACAAACAAAAGGGGAGAAAATCTCCACCACCCACACAACCCAAGTTCTTCATTTTGCCCTTTAACACGTTCTAGTGACTCTTCGTGGTAAAATACAATTCAGGCTGGAAACCAAGCCCTGGTTCCTCATCTGGCAAATCTTTTGGTGGCTATTACATATATGTCTTGTAGTGAAGGAGAAACACTTCCTCTTTACAAAGCAAAACACACACCCACTCCCCACCCACACACTTTTCTTCTTCAGGTGTTTTTTTCATTTCTGAAAAAGCACATTCACCTTCTTGAGACTCTCTGGAAGAGCAAGGTTGTTACGCTGGAAGAGTGAACCCACAGACGCCCCAGCCACGGCTCCAAGGTATCCTACTCACAGCCTTCAAGCCAGCTCCCAGTGCTAGACAGTACAAGAAGCCAAGCCAAGAACTTCTAGGGGTAGTGGCCATGTCTCAAGAGCTCCAGAATCTGTTGGGCAATGCAAAGCCCTCTCTATTACATGTAAAATTCCAGAAAGCCCATTTGATGAAAATAAGATTACATTTCACTGTTAAGGCCATTTCATTGCCCTATGTGTTTAAAACGTATTTGGAAATACAATGTGTGGTTTGAGAATGCAGGCTGTGGTATGTTCCCATCCCTCGTTCTTCCTTTACTTGATGGACAGCCCTTCAACAGATTTTTTGACTCCCAGGGCTGATGAGAGAGAGGTGAGGGAGTGAGCAGCAAGGGGGCGGGGAAGAGCTGGCACTTCAGGAGGCAACTTCTAGTTGCTTTATTTCTTCAGAATTTCAGAAACCACTCTAATGAGCCCAGTCCTCCCCAATAAAACCAGTTGCCTCTTACATCCTGGCTGCTCCATATTAAACTGGCACAGAAGCACTTAACCTGCTAGATCGCCTTTCTCCAGACACCTGCCCAAGCAGCAGACTAAACAAACAGGGATTCTCCACTGCGCAAAAGTTGGCTTCTTTCACTAGGTCTCCCATCTGTTGAAAAGCCATTGTCTGAGAAAGTGTTCAGCTAGCTGGGGAGCGAGAGCGATTGCATACTGAACTGCCCCCTTTTCCCCATAAAAAGTCCTCTTTAGCATTTTCTTTTCTCCCCGGTTTTCATTGCCTGATTTATTCATTGGTTTCACCTCTTCTCCCCTCCCCCTTGGTTCGGGAGGAGAGCCTCCTTGTCTTCGGTTTCTCAGGGGTCATGTCTTTTCAGTCACTAGGACAATACCCGCTGCTGGCATCTGCTTCCAGATCCAATCAGCCATATTGTGAACACATCCTGCCAGAGAATTGTTCCTCCTTTTGCTCGGCTTTGTTGCCAATTTCATGCCATGTATTGCTCCATGTTTTGTGCTTCATGAAGCTGTCACGGGCATAAAAGTGGTCTGACCAGGGTCGTAGTAAAAGGGGTGGGAATGAAACATCCACCAAAATGTTGAGCAGGCCACCCACAGTCCACACACACACACACACACACCACATGCTCACACACCCACACCCATATGCAGCCCACACACACACACTCATACACAATCCACACTTACCCAGTCCTCACATTCACACCGAGCACACATACACACACAGTACACACACTCCCAGAATCCACACACAAACACACACACTCCACACATGCACAAAGTATACACAATCCACATACACTCACAATTCACACACACAATACACAGTCCCTCCCAGCACACACACGCAATTTGCACATATTTATAACATAAACACAAACTCATACACGTTTGGGGCCCTCACCCATTTTCTTTTCTTTCCCCCAAGATTTCATTGGTACCCTTGTGACATACTTTATGTTCCCCAAGGGGGATAAACAGTTTTACAAGGAGTCAAAGAGTTTGGCTCCCTTAATAATGATAAGGAATATACTAAGTTGAGGGAAGGGGTGTCTTGAAAGTTAAAGAAAGAGTTCAGGGTTTTTGCTTTTTTTTTTTTCCTCTGAGGTGTTTCTCATTACATGTAAAATAGTAATAATCCCTTAGTGCACAATCTTAAAAACATACCACAAAATACTTTAAAAGGCAAATTAAATTACTGCAGATTTAAAGAACATGATAAAACCCATATTCATCAATCCTCCTTTTGGGGACATTAACCTCTCATAAAGAACAGCAATATACAATTATAGGAAAACATGTCAACAAAAACGTGAAAATTATCCCCTTGGATTTGGAAGAAGGTGCCTATGAGTCTCCTCCTCTCCAAGTTATGATTCCTGGGTACAGGAGTATCACAATTTATCAAGAGGCTCTTTGTAAACTCTGGATTCACCTGCCAGAGCACAAAAGACTAAACTCCATTGCAAAGCATTTCTGAAACACAGGCTTCAGGAAGAAGGGGAGCTGGGGTTACTCGTCCCATCACCCGGAGCCCACTGATTGAACTGGGTCTGACTGCTGGCTGCCAGCCAGCCTGAAGGGAAGTTGCATTTCTCCTTCATGTCATAAGTCAAGGGGAAAAAGGGAGGGAAAATGGATATCAAAAACTCAGAATCCTCACAGTGGAAATTTCATGGATGTTTTCTCATTTTATTTCTATGGCGAGTATTTGCTTATTTATTCCAAAAAGTTCTAGAGATTCTGAATGTAGCTTCTGTATAGTGTATTATATCTCTACTTATATTTTTCCATGTTTCTATCCCAGCACCGTGAGTAGGTCCTCTCGCCTTTTTTTAGAAGAGCAATTTTGGGATGTCGTTAAATGTCAAAGAGAAGGGTCATGTGAGCACACAGACAGGGTAATGGCAACCTCCTCATGCAAGAAGGAGAAGTCTTGGAATGAAATCTAACTTGGTGACACATTTATCTTGAACTTCCAGCCTCCAGAACTGTGAGAAATAAATTCCTGTTGTCTAAGCCACCCTATCTGTAGTATTTTGTTATGGCAGCCCAAGCTGACTAATACACACCCCAAGATGTGGTAAATGACTGAAAGTTTTGAGAGAGAAAGAGTAAAACAAGCACTGTGTGCCAGTGTCAAAAATGGGGTGCTACACTTTGTAGGGCCGAGGCAGGCAGATCATATAAGGCCAGGAGTTTGAGACCAGCCTGTTCAATATGGTGAAACTCTGTCTCTACTAAAAATACAAAAATTAGCTGGGCGTGGTGGTACACGTCTGTAATCCCAGCTACTCAGAAGGCCGAGGCATGAGAATCGCTTGAACGCAGGAGGTGGAAGTTGCAGTGAGCCGAGATCACACCACTACACTCCAGCCTGGGCAATAGAGGGAAACTCTTTTCTAAAAAAAAAAAAAAAAAAAAAAAAAAAAATGGGTGTTTCTTCACAAACGGCCAGGGATAGGACTGATTGACGTTGAGACTTATCTCCAACCCAACCTACCATGCTCTTTACCAACTTCTTGTCCCTTTTAATCCCTTAACTTCTGAAAAGTAATTCATCAGGGTTTTCAGGAAAAGAGAGCATGTCACTGCCAAAAAGTAACGTATAAAACCAAGACATAGAAAGCCTCACTCAAGGGAACGACTGGAAGTGTGCATTCACCCAGCTACCCTGGCAGGCTTGATTTTCTCTCAGTCAACCTTGATGTCCACTATACATTGGTTGAGCATCTACTTTATGTTAGCTACTATGTTGACCCTGATACAATGATGAGTAAGTCACAGCCTCAGCACTCAAAGAGCTTTGAATCTGGTAAGGGAGACAGGCACTTACATCAAAACTCACAATGCAATATGACATAAAAATTGTTCTACAAAAATAGAGAGTGAGTAGGAAAAGCATTTTCCTTCTGCAAAAGCCAAAGGGATCAAGGGAGCTGGCATGTTGAGTGAAGAGGGCGGATGTGCAATGGAGTCAAAATATAAGATACATAGTACTTAAAAGAAATGGGAGGATTAGAGAGAAGATGTCAAGGTATAAAACAGATGAGGGACCACACTAAGAAATCACTTTCCATGGCACGCAGGACTGAAGACTGAAGGGAGGAGACACAATAATGCTTTGGTGATATCAGTTCAGAGGGAAAAGAAGATGACCTCTAATACCCAATTTCCTAACCTAACCCCCAAACACACCAGTTCTTTGCTTTTCTCATGACTTCATTATTTCTAACTTTTTCAAGAGCCTTTTTGAAATTCTAAATGCATCCAATGTAACCACAGTCCAAAATGTGCCCTCTTTTTGGTTGTTTCATGAATTTTTCTTTCTTTCCTAGTCCTATAGTTTTTATTTATGTTTAATAAGGACACTGAGCCAGCAAGACTCGTAAGGGGGCCAGAGCCAGCTTTGTGCTCTGTGTGAGCGTGTATGTGTGTGTTAAACAATTTCATGGACATCTGTCATGCACAGTTAACTTTGCATTGCTGCATTTTAAGTGGTGGGCCCAGGCTTGGCCGGCAGTGATAAAGTAGCTGGCAGTTTTCAAAAAGCCACAGGATAACTGAGCATGAATCATAAAACACACTACTGTGTAGCAATATCCAAGTTCATTCAATGCAATGAAACCATGCAGAGGCCCTTTATCCCCAGCTAATTATGTGGAAACGTCTAAGACAATAAAGCATCTGGTGGTCTTTCTTCCCCATTTCAATTTTTCTCAATATTGTGACAGGGGAAAGTATTGTGCCTTTCCCAGGGTAGTTGCAGTGAAGAGGAGTAAAAGCAAGGGTCAGGGAAGAGCAAATAGATGAATTTATAACTTTCTTTTTATTTATTCCTTCCCCATTGTTTCTCTGGAAGTCTTCCTGCAGGGCTGTATTTTGGGATCACTATTCTCATTGCACCCTGCTTGAATCCCCTTTTCTCCCCCTTTAAAAAAATACCACCCAAACTGCCAGACCTTCTATGATTCCCTGTTGCTGGTGAGGCTTTCTCTCCCATGGGCATCCAGGAATATAAGTCTGAGATTTATAATTATTCTCCAGACTCAGGTGAAAGGAAGGGTTCATGCTTCCAGAATGAAAGCTAATATGTGATTTCCTTTCTAGAAAAAGGTGATGAGAATGGTCACTACGATTAAAGTTTTCCCAGAGAGGATTCCCCATAATTGCCTTGCACATGGTTCTTTCTGCCATTCTCTTGAAAATACACACAAATGCCATGCGCTGTACTCCTGGGGGTTTTCATGAAAGGCCCTTTATAGCTATGCACTGCACAATGAGACCCAAGCCAGAGTCTGATGAGGTGACTAATTGGTACCACTAGCTTAAAAAGCTAATAAGTTAATTAGATTAACTTTGTTCATGTTTGCACAGGGCTTTGAAGAGGAAAACACCACAGGAGCCCTAAGCTTCACTGAATCAAGATCCGATACAGCTCCGTGCCGGATAAAAGCTTTCCTTTGGAACAGCATGAGCCTATTGTGGTTATATTCTATTTTGTTTTGTTCTAGTATTTAATTCCTCAGCCATCTCCCCATTATTCTCAAAACCCAAATTAAAGTGACATAATATGCCTATAGTATCTTCCAATGCAACACTTTCAGTCATAAATCTAAATTCCATTTAAAACCATTATGGAATGTTTTAATTTCCCTGCTATCTCTGGGCACTATTGTGTCATAACATCCAAGTCATTTTTATGCTAACTTAAGAATCCAGCCAGATTTTTTTTTCTATCCAAAAATAGAAATAATTGCAGGAAAATTACCTGAGTGCTATGAGCATTCTCTTTGGTTTGTTTAATTTTCCCACACCTTAAAAATGCAGTGAAGCCCAGAGTCACAGTATTATAACTATTGTGGAATTTTAGCATTAAGTACATTTTTAATGCATTGTTGGTGCCCCCTTTGTCAATCAATCAATTGACTGACCTACCTGTCCATCCATCTATCCATCAATCTATCTCATGTATTAGGCAAACATTGAGCAATACACTAAAGTAATGCCCAGAAGATACAAAGATGATGGAGACAGGAGTATGGCCCTCAAGGAACCTTTAATCTAGAACACATAATATCTCCTCTGGGTTAAGTACCTAACAGCAGAGCCAGGAAAGAGACGACTGAGCTAGAGGACCCAGGGGAAGTTTCAATGACAAGGTGGATTTTGAGCTGAACCTTAAGGAGTTTTGACTAGTGGAGATGCAGGAAAAGATATTCCCTGGGTGAAAGAGCATAAACAAAGGTTCTGACAAAGGAGAGAGCACATGGCACATCCAATCAGCAAAAAGTTACCCAGTATGGCTGGGGTACACTCACAGTGAGAAGTGAGGGATGGGGTGGAAAAAGCAGGATGGGATCAGATCACAAATTATCTTTCTCAGGTTTTTGGTTTTTGTTTTTGTTTGTTTGAGCAGGGAAGTAACATGAAAGGAAACAGTCAAGGAGAGACAATGGAAAGATCAATAAAGGCATTTTTAAATTGTCCTATAAAAAGCCATAAAGATCCAAACCAATGTGGTGGCAAAGGCTAATGAAAGAGAAAGGGAAGAAAAAATATACATCAAATAGTCACGAGCTTTTTAAGTGAAAAAGTAAAAATAAAGTGTAGATTACAATCAAAATGAATAGCAAAATTGGATAAAATTACATTTTTTTATTTACAAAATTTTTTTACCTCTGTTGGTAGTTAAAAAGTGTTTGCTTAGGACTTTCATGACTTACTTATTTTTCTCAATAATGGATATATATCATTAGTAAATAAAAGATTTTAAATTTTGTCAACTAGTGTTAAGATAATAGCATCCCTAAGGTCTAAACTTAAAAAGTAATTCAGATAGAGTGGTTGCTTTGCTGAAACAAAAAAAGTACTAAGACTCAGGGTGGTACAGTAGAAGAGTATGCATAGGAGTTAAAGGTGAGACAACTTGAGTTTTTATTTCAGCTTCACAATATAACTAAGCATAATTTTAGGCAAGTTACTTAACTTCTCCAACCCTCGATTTTCTCATATATAAAATGTGGCAATAGTAGTACTTACCTTACAGGGTTCTTGTTAGGACTAAATGAAATGACTTTTATAAAGTGCCTAAAGTGATAGAAACCTGATTACTAAATGTAATGTGGTATTCTGGATTGGATGGTAGCCTGGAACAGAAAAAAGACACAAATGAAAAATATAAAAAATATAAATAAACTATAGGTGTTAGTTAAAAATAATGTATCAATATTGACTCATTAATTGTGGCAAATATATCCTAATGAAAGATAACAATAGGGAAAACTATGTGGAGTGTATGAGAACTCTCTGAACTATCTTTTCAATTTTTTTGTAAATCTAAAATTGTTTTTGAAAATAAAGCTTATTTTAAAATATATTACTGAAAAAATTCAACTGGGCTCATTCCCATTAAACAATGGTATAAATTTAAAAGAAGCTAATGAGAGTAAGGATTTTTTTTTTTTGATGGGGGTGGGGGCTGTTTTATCTATTAATGTAACCCTGGAGCTTATCATAGCATACAGATGGCACTCCATAAATACTTGCTGAATGAATTAAAACAAAAATAATCAAAAACTTTTTAAGGAACATAAAGGGACTCAAGGTTTCTGCTATTCTCCGCTTTTCTATTTTCTCCACTTGTTTGTTCTACAAGTTTGTTTGTTTGTTTTTGTTTTTTGTTTGTTTGTTTTTGGCATGCTTTCCATTGGGGAAACAAATTTCCTTGAGTAAGATGCTATTGGGCATTTTGAAACCTTTCTAGGTGCTTCGACCAATTTATTCATTAATGACTCCATGTGCAGAACATCGTGTGTGTTGGTACATCTCTTTTCCACCCAATGCTCTTAAAGACATTAGGATAGAATTCACACTAGAAGTACTTCAGGTCCGTGCTTAACTAAGCCTTTCCAAGGAACAAGTCACCTAGACTCAAGCTAACTCTACATAATGTCAAATAGCTGATGGTTCAGTAGGACTTCCAGATATTCACAAATCACTAGAGGTATCCGATTACACTGTTTAAATATTTCTATTTTTGGTAGCCTCCTTAGTGATTGATAATTTTCTGTTTAAAAGATCAGTTGCTTTGCTAGTATGTTTAGAGATGAATAAAACTTTATATTCTTATTTGTAACCCAGTGTTTTAAAACTTAAGGTTAAAGGGTATACTTTCAAGGTTCAATTCTTCTAGCTGAATAAACTCATCCTTTTGACTGAGACTCTGAGGAAGTTTAAATCTAAGCAACTGAAAAAGAATAGAAAGCAAACTGTTGAAACGAAGAAAATCTAGAAGACAAGACTCTGAGATATTTTCTTTTTTAAAACGTAATTTTGACTTTTAGATTCGGGGGGTACAAGTGCAGGTTTATTACATGGGTATATTGTGTGATGCTGAGGTTTGGGGTATATAGATGATCCTGTCACCCAAGTAATGAGCATAGTACCCAATAGGTAGTTTTTTGACCCTTACTGGTCTCCCACCCTCCACCCTCTACTAGACCCCAGTGTCTATTGTTTTTAACTTTATATCCATGAGTACTCAATGTTTATCTCCCACTTAAAAGTGAGAATATGCAGTATTTGATTTTCTGTTTCTGAGTTAGTTCACTTAGGATAATGGCTTCCAGCTGCATCCATGTTGCTGCAAAGGGCATGATTTCATTCTTTTTCATGGCTGCATAGTATGCCATGGTGTGCAGGTGCCACATTTTCTTTATCCAGTCCACCATTGAGGGGCACCTAAGTTTTTTCTGTGTTTTTGCTGTTGTGAATAGCACTTAAATGAACACACACGTGCATATACAATGTGAGATGTATGAATTATTGGGCTAAAGTGGTGTTAAAAATCATTTCCCATGTCATGAATGAGGAAATATTAAAAAGAGTGGTCATTAGCTGTCTAACTTTGGTGATTTCTATAAGTTAAAAGGAGATCAGAGCATCCTAAAATGTTAGATGGGACTTAATCATTTAGTTCTTGGCAGAGAAGGAACTAGTCCAGATACAAAAAATAACATGCCCAAATAGTTTGCTAGCAACAATATAAGCAGGTACCCCAGTGAGAACTACTATGAATCTACTGGATGCACTTCTCATGTTGTCACAAGCTACAATCTACTAAACTAAGTATTACTTATTAAGCATAGTCTATAATGGCAAGGAATACATTCTCTTTTCAGATCTACTTTTCTATCTTTTGCTAAATTAAGCTTTTTTTAAGGTTAACCTCAACATTGTGCATTATTGAAACTAGGAATACACGTGAATATGTGTATGTATATAAACACAAATATGTCTACATTGGTATGCATTATTGAAACTAGGAATACACATGAATATGTGTATGTATATAAAAACAAATATGTCTACATTGGTATAGGAAATGTCTGCAATTCCTGCTTCCACTTTTCTACTTTTCTCATTTTTTTCAATAATCCTCTGAGTTTTGCTTCCACCTCTACCATTCTGCGTTCTCTGAGGTCATTACTAGCGTCCTAGGTAACAAATCTCTAGGCTTTTCTCCATCTACATTCCTTCCAGCTCTTCTCATTCATCACTGTTGATCGTTTCTTCCTTTTTGAAATGCCTAGTTCCTGGTCATGATACTAAACCCTCTAGGATTTTTTCTGCTTTATCTCTACTCTTTCTCACTCTCCACAACTGCTTCTCTTCCTCTGTTCTTTAAATGTTAGTGTTCCATCCTTAGTCCATCCCAGATTCATCTTCCACAACAGCATCTTTACCTATTAGACCCTCTTAACAGCAGCCCCTTCAAACACATAATCAGCATGTAGTGCCTTTCTTTCTTCTTTCACTAAAACTCTACTTTTTTCCTCAAGACTCAGCTAAAACACTATGAAACTGTCTCTTTTATTGATATTAGAAACCCTGCTTTCTACTCCGATAGCATGAATTCTTGTTATGTGCTAATGAAACACAGAGAAGGCTGTCTACAGTAGTGGATGAGTGAGAGATCAGGAGTCAAACTGCCGGCTTTTAAATCTTGCTCTTCCATGATTGTGTCTCAGCTTCCTCAGCTGTGAAATAGGGATAACATCAGTATTGATCTCCTATATTTAGTGGGGATTAAATGAATTAATATATGTAAGAAATATAGAACAGTGCCTGAGACATACTTAGTTCTCAATAAATGTTAACAAGAGTTATCGTAGCATGTTATCATAATAAATTAAAATTATTTATGTGTCTAACTTTGTTACTAACATATGATAACTTTGAGGACAGAAGCAAGTCCCAGTCAACATTCTATATCCAACTGTTACCACAGAGCAAATAATAGGTGTGTAAACGGTTGATTGAGTATAGTACTTAGGTGAGAATAAATGGAGAATGAAATAAAACTGATATTGATCTGGGAGTATACTACAGTTCCCCTATCCAGGCAGAAAGTATATAATGCTTCTACAATAAGGATTGCAAAGCTACCAAAGAGGAAAAATGAAAACGTCATAAGAGACTTCAACTACCTGAAGAGCTGCCAGAGAATACAAATGCTGAGAGCAGGGCACCAGAGAGGAACTGCCTTACCTGAAACACAGAGGAGAAAGAAAGAAATGAGAACTACAAATGTGATTTAGACCAACAAGAAAGAACCATTTGGAAATATAAAATAGCTGGAATTTGAGATGAATTAAAATTGGCAAAGATATATTTTGCAGCTATCACAAACTCCCAAATATTGTATTTTCCTCTCTTTTGTCACCTATATCTTTCTACTTTTCTTTGTAATTAAATTACCTTCTAATTTTTTTACTTTTACTTTCTACTTTTCTTTTTAATTAATTATAATTTGTAACTAATAAATGAAACTTCTTTTGGATTGTTACTATTCAAAGGGAAATATCGTATCTTCCACATCTTCGCTTCTCTCACAGCCTGTAAGCCAGTACCTTTCATCCAGGAATCAGTAAATTTTTACTGACTGACTAAATCAGAGGAAACAATGGGGAAATATACATGGAAAAGAAGGGGGCATATGAGTGTCAATTTGCTGGTGAAATCTGAAGAATCTGATGATTTTTTAGATATGCTATGGTAAGGCGGAGAAAATAATTTTAAAAGACCAAGAATTCTGGTCTTGGTAATTAGTAGAATCGGGCACTTTTTATAGGAATCAGATGTCATTTCAAGGCATTGGTTTCAGAAGCAAGGAGATAAATGTGGCTCACCCTTGCTGATTGTTGGTGTTTGGTGAAATATACAACAGGAAAAATCCAGGCCATGGCTGACTGGATGATTCTAAAGCCCAGAGAAAGATTGCAACTAGATCTTCTAGAAAAGGCAACTAGAGATGAAGGAAGAGTTGGTATTGTGAGTATTACAGAGGGAGTCAGGGAGAGAAAGAAGTATCTTGAAGTACAAGCTCAACCATGTCAAAGGCACCAGCCTCAGAGGAAGCTGAGAAAAGATGAAAAAAAGCCCTTCACTCTTGTAGAGAGAAAGTTCAGGAGCTTCACAGAAGCATTGTAGCCATTAAGAAAGGCTAAGGCACTCAGAAGCCTTAAGAAGATAAAGACACAGGGTTTGGACCACTTTAAAAAATAGGAACCAAAGAGAAAGGACCTAACACCTGTTCGTGGTATGAATGGATGAAAAAGGGAAGTGATCAAATGAATGGCTCCACTCAGGTGTGGATGAGAGACACAAGACAGAAAAGACTCAGATGAACTACCAAATATTTGACCTAGGAGGGACTTTCTAGACAGCATCAAGTTCAACTCTCCAACATTAGGTAGGAGGAAACCCTGAATAGTTAAGTAGCTAGTTCAAAGTCATCCAGCAAGTTAGTGTCAGGATCAAGATTCAAATGAAGGTCTCCAATCTCCTAGTTGGGTGATCTTTCCACTATATTGCCTTTGCAACATGAACAGGATGGCTTGAAAGTAAGAAACAGAAATAAAAGAAACACCTTATAATTTCTCTTGTTCCTTCCACTTACTTCTTTTTAGCCAGTCTATAATCCCTCGTGCAGATACAATGCTCTTCCTTTCCCAACTGGTTTGTAATGAACTATTACTTTTCATGGGAAAAGTGAATTTCCAATGTTTCCCAGGTTCTTGAATGTAGATCTGACATTTTTCCCTATCAAATTGACATAAACCTTTTCATGAATACACAAGGCCCCAAGGGGCCAAATTTACATGTAAAGAGAAAAGTTAGCAGGAACAGTATTGGTGGAGAAACAGCTTTTCCTTTTAATTGCACACAGGCAGAATGTGCACAGCTAAAGTGGCCTAAAAGGAAAAACGAAGTGATCATCTGACAAACCCAGGCAGTGTAAATACCCAATCCAGCAACTCAGGCCTTGGGGCAAAGAAAACCATTTTCCCTGTGCGTGCCAAGCTCTCTTCTCATGTTTGAAAACTGCTCCTGGACCTAGCCTGAGGGATTCAGGTATCTCAGACAGTGGCATCACCAAGTTGGCATGGAATTAAGTGAGGCCTCTGTCCAATAGCATATTGGGCTCCATTCTCTCCCCGCCTTAGTCGTCCATGGTACTAAAAGGGTATTTAGGAAGAAATGCTCCCACTGTGCAGGCACTATGGTACGATTCAGTACACCACGTTAGTACTGCAGTGTCTGGAGTCTAGTTAAGGTAGATTAGTGGCAAAGGGTCTAGATGCTATGGTGATAGGTGATTTAGCAAGGCATGGTTAGCTACAATGCTATATTTATTACTTCATGTGTTGGCTTTGGTTACTGACTAGCTCCTACCAGCTCTGTGGCAGAAGACATTTCTTATCAGTAAGTCGTTTTACGCTTTCCTTGGTTTGCCTCTTCTAAGAATCTGAGTTCATACTTTTAAATTAAAATGAAAGAATGATTTTCAGTTTTTCCTCCATATAAAAAAGGACCTGGAGTATCAGGCATTGTGGTCTCTTTTCTCCATGTCTAAGCCATTGGGTAGATAACTGACAACTCCTTCAGGCCAGGAGGAAACTTGAAAATTCAGAATCACCTATTTAAAATACTTACCTTCTTGAGTTTCTTTGGCCTTCCTCCACCCAGCTACACCTGCTTCAGCTGGGGGCATGGAAATTCTGTCAGAGATACACTCATTCAATCTACTCCTGCAGAAATGAGGTCTAATGGGGCTGCTAATACCTACCTAGCAGCAAGAGCAGATTATACCCAAGTATTCATTCTTGTCCTCCTTTTTACCCTGCCCATCTAACGCTGCAAAAAATAATAATAATAACAATATTAGAGACAATCTGGGAACTTCTGCCTCTTTGCAAGGCTGACTCAAACCATGTTGGAATAATAATGTATTCAGCAGCCACCTAGTCAGCAATGCAAAATGGTCCCTGGGTTCAAGGCTATGATACATTAGAATATAATTTGGCTGGAGTTTCTCTCTCTATTATGGAGAACAAATGCATTTTTGAATGACTTGAAGAACAGGTCATGCTATTACTTATGATGGGTAAACTCAAAAAGGGTCACAGAAGAAACATAGTTCAGATAAGCCCCTGGAAACTATAGATGCTCTTTCAAATCTAATCTCATTTTTTAGGTCTCTCTCTTCACTTTCAGGGCAGGAAACTTGGCTGCCGCTAGGGATCTATTTTCAACTTGTTGTGAGATTTCAGACAACTGCTGAATCTCTTGTGCCCCTAGTTACTCCATCTATGGGATATGGCAAATGCTACCTACCTCAGGCTATAGGGTACAGTGAAAATTGTTGTGATGGTGGTTGTTTATTTCTCAAAAGACCAGGATCTGGCCAGTTTCCAGGAGCTTTGAGATAGATGGGCAACAATGGGTTTTCTTCCTAAGCACCAGTGTTAGAAAGATTCCTGTGTGCTTAAACTGTTGTCATCTTTTCAGTCCCTCTCCTGTCTGTTTTATATACAGGCTCTTGTCAACAAGAGAACCAATTTAGGTTCTTCACTGAGGATCTCAAGTTCCCACTTCTCACAACCAATTAAGCAGTATATTTAGAGAGAGGGCAAATATGACTTAGATATTCTTAACCAAATCCTACAAAGGAAATTGCTTAGCACACATTCTATTTGCCATCTACCCTTTCCTAATTAAACTGGGTAAAAGGATTGGAAAAATTGTATAATTACATGAAAAATCAATGTCACCTATTTTGACAGGCTTTGAGTACATTGTGAAAAATCATGACTGAAAGTCAACTTTTTGTGTGTGTTCGCATGTTTTTGTACATGTGCTATAGGCTGAGACAGCTTCCAAGTCCAGGTCATGATAATCCTTGCTGGTGTTTATTGGTAGAGACCTGGCAATACTATATGAGGGCCACGCTCAGCGCTCTCCATGAACAGCCTCATAGTCCTCAGAGCAAGTCTTGGCTGTACACCCTTCGGCCTGCACCAAGTTTCTTTTACTTGAGAAATAGTCACAGTCCATCTGCTGTGCAAATACACAAATACAAAACCATCACCCGTTTCATTAGGAATTAGTCCCCACCAGGATACAGCAGCCCTTTCACCTTTGAGATGAGGAATGAATGTTGTAATTGTAGATGAAGGCCCTGAGTGAGCCCTTTCCTGGGCAACAAATGGAGTCTGCCTTGGCTCCAGGAAGCCACTGGGCCAATAGGTGCCTCAGCAAGTTCTGTACCCAATGCCAACATGACAAATGCCAATTCTTAGCCAACTGTCTGTTATACCCTCAGCTACCTGTCTTTCACAGCATTGAGTACTCACATTTGGGAATGAGAACTAAAGATGTGAGTGGATGTCAGATCACTAATCACTTCCAAATACTCAGCACATCTGTACCAGTCCACAGCAACTAAATTGTCCCTCTGCGTATTCCTCATGGCTAATGTTTTCACATTTACTTTGTAAACTACAAACTTCCTAAACCTGACTTCATAGAATTTTGCATTGTTCCTAATTTTTTAATAATGATCAAGTATTACTTCTATAACTAGGGGGAAAAAATAGAATGTTCTGACATTTGACATGACTTTCCTCCAGGCTTGGGCATGACAGAAGGGATTAAAGAACAAAATTTAAAACCTGAGTCTCACATATATACATAGATATCTCTAAAGAAGTCTAAAATATCTTGCAATAGTGATTGTCTCTGGGAAGACAATTGGAGAAAGAGATGTCTTTAAGATATCCACCATGGATGGTAGAGGAAGATGAGGAGGAAAAGGAGTCAGGTACTGTCATTTTCAGAGAGATACCCATTGTGCTTTACATGGAAAACAAAGGCACACCTCTAATCCCAGACATAGGCAAAACTTCCCTATTTGCATTTTTTAAAAATCAATTTCCACTGTGGAAAAGTGGGAAAGGTACATTCTAATAGCCTAGAATGCAGATTTTTAAATGTATCATCCACCTAGTTTATTTTCTCCTTCTCTGACATGGTCTTTAACAGCCTTCTCTTTCTCTGTTGGACACATCCATAGAAAAGACAGAAGGTCACACACTTAACATTGTTTATTATCTAAATGGGATTTGTTCTTTCACCCCTGTCACTTCTCATTTAAGTACGTATTCTCTTTCATAACTTTCTCGATCCTTTTGAGGGTTTTCACTCATGTAATGTATCTGTGTTTCCTTTCTTCTCTAATAACATTTATTGAATACTTACTATGTTATCTCTTTTTTTCATTTATTGTTTATTAGATGCCAGGCAGTAAATCCTTCATGTGCAGTATTTTATGTAATCTTCAGAACAGCCTTATAAAGTGCCATTACTATCTTCATTTTGCAAATAAGAAACCCAAATATTAAACAGGTAAAGTAAATTGTGCAACATCACACAGCTGACCCAGATCTAACCATGAAGAACCCCAAGATTCGGGATATAAAAGTGATATTCTTACCTCACTCCTTAATTTTTTATTCCCTTGCATTTTTTCTTCAAATTCCTGTTTACTATCTAATGCCCTCATATTATTTACCTCTTTTTCTTTTCATCAATTTTCTATTGTTTTCCCCATCCTTGTGGTGCCAACTTTAGTTTTCTTTGCTCAGGTTCAAGGTACAAGTAGATAATTAATTTTAGGGGCTTCTTTCCTGCTACTCAGAGCCATACTGAATAACCATGGGCTATGTAATTGGAAGAGAGGTGATTTGCTACTGATTTCCAATTGTATGTGCTTGAAAATGGTGCTTATCCCAAAGACCAGGAAACTGTTATCCAGTATCTTCATAAGGTAGTGGGAAGACAGAAAATGTATTAAACTACATATTAACGTCTAGCTGGTGTTAGTGAACTAGTAGAATACATACTTTTTTCCACAAAATGTAACTTTTATACTTGAGGGACATGCAAACAGGATCCTTTTGTGAACAAATGCTTTTATTTTTAGCTCCAAAATATCAACTTTGCAAAAATGTTAAGCATGAAACAGCATTCCGTTATTGAGTTGCTTTTGTTGTACTTACATCACTATATTTTTGAGAGAGTTGGTACTGTTATCAACATCACCATCATTAAATAACAGATGAAGGAGAAGGAGAACTTGAAGGAAGAAAATCAAGGTTCCAGAATTCAAACCTATATGTAAGCCTTGCCCCAACCCTTACACCTCATGAAGTAAGAAAGAAAACGGGTAGCCCCAGAACAAAAGAAAAGTATACATAGCTAGAATTCATATTCAAAAGGCTAAAGGGAGGAAAAGTATTTCTGTATCTAGATAAATATGCATGTGGACACACACACACACACACACACACACACATACATACACGCATACCTCCTTTGCGTCAGAAGCCTTGCCCAGCAGAGCCTATGGCAGTGACTTAATTGCATGACATCACTGCATCTCAGATAATATGTGGTAAGGAATTCATTGCATAGGATCTATGACCAGAAATTCATCCTCGGCCCTTCCCCTGCCCACCCTGTTCGCAACAGCAAGCCAAGTTTGTGTAGCTCTGTGCCGCTCAGCCCGTGTGCTTAATGCATTCATTAAACAGGGAGACTGGCGACGGTTTCCTATGTTTCTCATTATTTAAAAGAACAAGTTAATCTTCCCTTTGGGGGGCAGCAGGGGAACTGAAAACCACATGATCCTCTTAAATAGTTCTATGCCCGGCCCTCCCTTGTTGACAGGTCTGCTTTCATAATTTTATTGTCATGGCTTTGGAGCAAATTTTAGAGAGGTAGAGTTAGTTGATGGAAGGGTGGAAATGAGAAGGAAGATGAGGCTGGGAAAATCCTAGGGGGGTGAGGGAAAGAAATCAAGCCATCTGATGGATGGCAAGTCTTTTATCAGATATATCTCCTTTCCTTTTCGAGTGCCTATCATATCACACAAACTGCTCCTGAAGAGCCCTCCATTTACCCTCTCCCCTAATTAAATGTGCACTTCATTAATGTAAATTGGGGGTTTAATGCTCTTGTTGAAATTCTGAAGAAAGTGCTATGGCCTTGCGAAATGCTTAAGCATCATTGCAAATTAGATTAGGGACCAAGAAAGGCAGTAAAATTAGAATGATAATGGCTGATGTGGCTTCCTGACAGGCATGACTATTCAGGGATCAATGGAATGGAGAACAGTTTCCCGAGCCCAAAGTGAAAGGCAGGGACAAACGTCAGCCTACAGATGTGGCTTTTGGAAGCACTTTCAATTAGTTTAATTTGGTAAATGGTGGGGATTTAGAGGCTCTCAGCCAGTCATACAAGACAAGAATACATTGAAATGTTTTTCACTTTTTAACATAAAATAGGATTGGCTTTAGATTTGCATTTCTCAAACAAGAAGATGGAGTGGGGTGGGAGGGGATGGGGGTGCAGGGAAAGTTTCCAAAGTGTTTTACCAACTCTGCTTTTGAAAATGGAAATGACTTTCATAAGCTTGGACTGAAACCTTCCAAAGAGTGGGAAAGGAAAGAGTAAATGTACTCCTTCTGGTTCTCAGGGAGGCCTTAAATCCTGAACACATCAAGAGCCCAATGTGTGCTAAAACATGTTGTCTGGGGAGTGGGGGTGAAGGGGCAGAGGGGAGGGTGGTGGGAGAGGGAGGAGCAGGCAGTGAAATACACTCAAACTTATCCATCATTTCTTACGATAAACTTGTTTTTCATGGTTAAAAAAATAAATGTTATTTCTCAGCTAGAGCAAAAAATTTAATTACAATTTTAAATGTGTCACACAAAAGAAATATTCATAACCTGATCACACAAATATTCACCCAAGCACATGTGCTCGCAGTTCTACTTACGAGGCATCAGCACACGCACATCAGCAGACACTCAGTGGACGCTCATTTGGCCGTTACTTCAGAGCGGGGCTCTCATTTGGTTAGTGCTAAGTATGCCTTTTCCTTTTTGTTCCCTCCTGCAAACTCCACCCCACCCCCGGACCCCTGGTGTCTTCACTGGAAAATAAATTGGCACTAATCTGGTGACTGGGGACATTTATAGGCAGGACAGCTTCTGTGCACAAAGGCCTCCTTCAGATTTGTGCATTTTGACTACAGGTCCCTCCTTGTGTTCCCAGAATGCTGTCAAGCTCGACTGGGACCTCCTCCCTGAAGGCGTCTGCATCTTTCGTGAGTGAAGAGGAAAGAGATGATGCATCAGAAGTTGCGGTAAATATTACCAAATCCCCAGTGGCTCCCAAAGCCCGTTCAACCTCATGAACCAGCGTGGTGATTCACCCTCTAAATCCTTTTACCAATTCACCAAAAGTGTGCTAATAGGCTCACCTCTCACTCTTGTTAAGTTAATATCACAAGTCAGCAACAAAGCATGAAAATACATAAAACTCACACTGAAAAGAGAGAGACATGTGTCCAGGATGGAGAAGAATGATCTCAGGCAGTGAAAACAAACCAGGGCAAAGGTAAGCTCAGAACATAGTATGCCGTGTTAATCATTTGGTGGCTAGGAATTCTCAGTTTCATCATGAGGATGGTAACAGGTCATTGGTGTTACCAGCAATTCCACCACTGATGGGCTTCCTAAGGCCTCTTCATAAAGGCAGCTTGTCTCCCACAAAACACCCGGATGAGAAGCAGAAAAAAAATCCAAGTAAATTATTCTAATTAAGTTAACAATAATAATATCTAATATTTGTGTATTACTTTGATGGTTTCTAAAAACATGTACAAATCCAATAACTCATTTCATCTGTAGCAAAAGCTTCAGAGATAGAAAAGAAATGAATACTTATTTTATAGATGAGGGAAATAAGGTACAGAGGTGTCCAGTTACTTCCCCAAAGACACAAAGTTAACAAGTGGTGGTGGAGGAATTAAAACAAGAGTTCTTCTTTTTCTAGTAGCTAGTGTTGTTGCAAAATTGATAGATGATTATTGTGAAAAAATTTCAAGTAACACAGCAATGTACAAAGAAAAAAGTAAAGTGCATAACAATAATTAGTGGAAATACTTTGCGAACATTCCTTCATATGTCTTTCTGTGCATGTAGATAAGATTAATAGAACACATACTGAGTTCTTAACACATACTGAGTTCTTAACCATGCACGAGCTATCTTGGATACTGTGCATTTACTCCTCAGAACAACCCTCGGAGGTAGATATAGCTTACAAATGAGGAAAGTGAGGCTTGAAGAGGTTAATTATTAATAAATTGTCCAAATTCACATAACTATGCATATACCTTACAAAAATATGATCATAGTGCTCTTATTAGTAGGTAACGTGCTTTTTCACACAGCAATATATCACAAATGTCTTTTCACGTATCTTCCTCATCAGGTTTAGTGCTTTTAATTTTTTTTCCTAAACAATGCTATGATGAAAATTCTGAGCAAACTTTCTTTCACATTTAGCTGGTGATCTCCTCAGGGCTAATTCTAGACAGGAGATACAAAGCAAAACTCTCTAGGCATTCAGAGAATTGCCTGTAGCTCTAGCCCACGTCCCCCAGTGGTAATAACACGAAAGCACTATGAGATGAGACAGAACTAGTCCTTTCCTTCCTTCCCATCACTCCACAAGCATTTGACTGGATACTATGGAAAAAAAAAAGCCCAATAAGATAGATTCTGGGTCCTCAAGAAGCACACAGACACGTGAGAGAGACAGAAAAGTAAAGAGTCAATTATTATACAAAACAGTGTGATTTGTGCTAGGATAGGAAGATTCACATATTTCTTACATTGACAACTAAACCCTGTACTCAGGGAAGGCTGTGAGCTCAGACCGGTGAGCTCAGGGAAGGCTCTCCCAGCAGAGAAGATACCTGGAGGAATCCTAAAGGAGGAGCTAGGGTTGTTCAGGCAAAGGAGGATGGGTGGATGCTGGATGTTGCAATCTTCAGTTCTCATCAGGAGCCCTCTCTGTGTAGCTGCTTTCTCTAGAGCCTCCTATACCTCTTCTCCTCCTTGCCCCTTTAAGCCAAAGAGTGGGTGATAACAGTTTCCCATTTACTAACTTCAAGATACTAGACTCTCCCTGTTTTATTTTTGAAAATGCTGTTTAGCCATTTGTAAATAGCCCATTTTAAACTCTCTTCAGATTACCTAGCTTGAGTGTGAGACCTGTTTCCTGCCAGGACCTTGACTGACTCAATACATACACAGAAGAGATTGAGCACAGTTCTACAGATCTCACAGCCCTCCCTGCCTTACCCCTATCCCAAAGCCATCTGAGAAGCAGAAATAAGCCTCCTAGCTCCAGAAGAAATGCGTAGCACTTGAGATTGGCCCCATTCCCTTGTTGGCACAATGATCCCCACGGGACATCTCTTTTCTGGCGCCAGTTAGAAATGTTCAATTCCATTTCACTTTAATTTGCAATAAATGTGCCTAATTTTATTTTTAATTTCCTAAATAGATTGATTTGGCAAAGCCACTTCACCAGCTCAAAGGTTAAATTCCTTATTGAAAATGCTAATATCGAATTCATTTTCTCAAATGCTGATTCTCTGATTTTGTGAAATGACTCTTTTTCAGATAAGAATCAGAGAACTGTAGGGATGGGAGATTTGGTAGACATCAACCCAATAGGTACAACGAGGTTAAAGGTCTTGCCCAACAAGACACAGCTTGCTGATAACATCTTTTCACTCCACTAGAACCTGCAGTTCCTGAATGGAGGCAGCCGTTGTTTGCCCTGGAAAAGTATTGTCTGCCACAGAAGGACGGGAAGAATAGAGAATGATTCTTCCCAGTTTCTGAGACTCTCCCTCCTTTAGCATTTAAACACTTCTAGATATGGTCTCAGTTTTACTCACTACATCCTGGAAGCCTGTTTCAAAAATAAATAAATTAAAAAGAGTAACACAAGAAACCAGTAATACTAGTTGTTTCCTGGAGGAAAAATGAGGGACAGGGAGAAGGGGTGGGAAGAAGAATTACTTTTTATGAGTTAATTTGTAACTTGTGACATTTATAACATTTGAATGTATTACCTATTTTAAAAATAAATTAGCTTATTCGGAAGGCAGGAAGAAAAAGTATTATTTGAATTATGTTTAACAAAGAGATATTGCTTGCCTTCCACACAATCTGGAACTTCCTAGGCACTGGAGGGGATATAAAAGCACAGTTCCAGACCTCAAAGGATTTGTTGTCTTCTAAAGGAGACAAAAATATACAGAATCAATGATAATCCATCAAGGAATGTGTGAAACCACAGAATAAAGGGTAATCACAGAAGAGAGATGGAAAAATAGTCATTTCAACTGGGTGTATCTGAGTTGCATATTCACAGATGGTTAGAATTGGGGAAGGATGAGCCAAGTGGAAGGAACTGTGTCAGCAAAGGCTTGGTGGGGAAAATTAAGGAGGACGTGAACAGCTTGTTTCTGCTCACACTACAGCAAGTGGGGATAAGCAATAACCCTATGTCCCTTCCTATGTCTGGTCATAAGGATACCCTTCATTTTTCATAAAAGTCCTACTTGTAATAAGTATGTCTTACATAAGTATTACATTTTAGTTTTTTTTAATTTTATTTTATTTTAAGTTCCAGGATACATGTGCAGGTTTGCTACATAGGTAAACATGCACCATGGTGGTTTGCTGCACCTATCAACCCATCACCGAGGTATTAAGCCCTGCATGCCTAAGCTATTTATCCTGATGCTCTCCTTCCCCCAGGACCCCCTGCCCCTACAGGCCCCAGTGTGTGTTGTTCCCCTCCCTGTGTCCATGTGTTCTCATTGTTCAGCCCCCACTTATAAATGAGAACATGTGGTGTTTGGTTTTCTGTTCCTGCATTAGTTTGCTAGGGGTAAAAGGTCTTTTTAAAGAAACTCCTTAAACTTCACAGTAACATATCTCTACTACATAGTTGAAGAAATCAGCTGAGAGAGGGCAGCAGAGTTGGATGGGATTTTAAAGATAACCAGTCATTTTACTAATAAGGAAATGGAGGCCAATAGAGGCGATGTGACATTTAGTTAGGAACAGACCCAGAAACTTCTGAGATGTGTTTGCCTCACAGATAGAAGGAACAAAACCAAATGTGCCCTCTACTAAGTGTTGACCCCACTGGAATGGACTAATTTAGAGGGAACAAAAAATTGGCATTTGGCTTGTATTAACTTATTTTCTGCCTAATGCAGAAATTAAATCTGTACAATTCAATTGTCCCTATGCTAGCCACCACCAGAAAACATGTTAGGAAAAAAAGATGCTTTTATGACTACCATTAGCATGACCAAGTTGGTTTTTTGTCCTATATCTACTGTTATTCACTCAGAAACTCCATGCCTCTAGTGTGACTGTGTCCCTAAGTACAGATGTAGACTGGAAAGGAGAAGGGCATTCTCACAAGCAGGAAGTCAGAGGTTTGCCTCGTTACTGTATTGTCTACCACTGATCCAGAGGATACTGTGACTGAAGGGCTATGAAATATTTGGAGGTATTGTTTTTAAAAGAGAGAAATTAAATACATATTAGAAGTTAATTGATTATATAAGGCTGTCCAGGTCTAGGGCAGGCTTGGCTGCCATATATAGCAAGCAGCATGTAAAACATGTAAGAAAAAAGCCACATGGACATTTAGTCTTGAGTTTCCTGTATTACAAGTGATCTCATCTTTTACCCCTCATTAAATGTGTGCCCACCTCCCCTCTGCTAGCTCTTCATACACATACTATCTGCCTCTCTTGCCTTTTTGAGATGCTCCCCCGTGTCCCAGCTGGACCTGAATGATTAGGTGTGGCCCTATAGCTCACTCTCACTTATTCAGCTGTTAAAGCAGCTTAAACCCTCATAAGAACATTAACATTTGGGTGCCAATAACAGATTGACCTTTATTCATAAAGTGCAAATAGTTGGAAGTTGAACAGATTGGTTGCCAGCGATTGCCTTTTATGTGCAGTTTAAGGCTTTGATTTCTTTCCCCTTTCTTCCTTTAATCTGACATCACTGGCTTGAATAGGGTTTGCACTCTAAGTAAACAGGGCCAGGGGAGGCCTTTGCTTTTGTAGCACAGTTTGCTTGGAAAGGGAAGGAGACAGGAGGGTGACATTAAAAGATTTGCCTTTGGAATTAAACAATTTAAGAATGGATTGGAAACCCCAAAACTGAGTGGAGCTGTTGGTAGGCTCTGAACTGAACTCACACAAGAGCCTTTTGCATATGGGACTATTTATCCACAATCATTCATGTAGATGGTGAATGAGAATGTAAGGATTTATATTAACTCTCTTGAAAGTTTACTCTATGTCATACACAAAAGGGAAACTCAGAAACCCACAGAGCCTATGGATTTGAAATGAGACCACACTGCACTGCTTTGTTACCCTCTTCTAGCCAGCTGTGAGCATTTTGATGCTTAAGATTGCAGAGGGTGGCTGAAGCCCTTTAAACAACTAGTGTTTCTTTAAAGCATTCCAAGGGAATATTAAGCATAGGCTTTTAAAGATACTCTCCAACACAGCGTTCGGTTCTGAGGGGTTTTTCCCTGATTTATCTTGACAGTACTTTACTTTCAATAGCACAGTCTACACTTTGTAGTGAATAGGGAATCTTTACAGCATTTTCATAGGTAGCATGAGCACATGCAAGGCTTCCTCGCAATTAATTGTGCCCATTCAGAAATAATAAAGTGAGTCAACAGAACTAACACAGGAAATGGAAGATATGAAGCTCTCATTAATAGGGCTTGGCCATAAGTAAACGGCAATTTTATGTGAATACTCGTTCTGCCAGAGCTTTTGATTATGTTTTTAAAAAATCTTAAATGCCTGTATTTTAGGAGTATAGGGATATTTCTTTTTGATCCAGATAATTTAGCATTGCATTGTCTATTAACAACTTTGGCTTTAGAATTAGGCAGACCCAGATTTGTGTCCCAGCCCTTATTAGAAGCTTGTTAACTGTGTAACTTGGACATAGAACTAGTCTTAAAGCTTCATTTTCTCTGCAATCTGTGAGTCACTGTAGTGCCAGTCTCAGAGGGATGAGCATCTCTATGAAGCTCTTAATGCAGCCCCTAGCCCTTAGTAAGTACTACATAAAAGTTATTGTTTTTTATCAAAATTCAGTTTTATATCACATTGCTGTCCTAGGTCTGTATGGAGAATACGACAAAAACAATAGAAAGTGCTTAGCAATGGACCCATCTCACAACTAACTTCGATAAATAGAAACTGCTATTATTATTGTCATTTTAGTCTATACTGTCTTGTAACAGATTGTTTCACTATCTCAAACTACAGTATGGCTGTCTTGTGGCAGAAAACAGGGCTTTCATTTTTTTGTGTGTGCCCCTGATGCCTGAGCACAATATTAATGTAGAGTGGACACTTAATAAATTACTTATTAGTTAACTCTTCTTCTCCTTGATTGGGAGCTACTTTCTTCAAAAACAGAAGCATCATCTTTCACTCCTTCTCCTTCAGTCCCTCCATCTAATCTGAGGCCAATCACTTCTGGCTTAAAAAATTAGCTCTCCTGTTTTCCATTCATGTTGTCACTAAGCTAATCCATGTTTGCAACAGCCTTCTAAAGGAGAACCCACAAGACAGGTACTGTGCCCTCACCACCACTCTCCACTGCTTTCAGTCATTCTGCAAACTGACACCAAGCAGATATTCCCCAAGATTCTTTTATGTCCCTACCCAGCTCTTCATGCTGCACCTCCCCTCTCTTCCAGACTTTCCTTAATAGTGGCATGGGAGGTGCATGGATGAGAAGAATTTAAGAAAGAAATACGAATATTATCCACAGTGCTTTGATTTGGTGGCTTATCCTGAACTCATAACATTATAAGGAGGACAAGGCCTCACCACATTTGATAACGAGGTAACTGTCTTGCCAGCACGGGTCTGTCTTCAAACCATAAAAGGGATCATCTTAGAGACCATGGATGGATCAGAGATACTACTGAGGGAAAGGCAAAAACCCTTCAAACCTTGCTATCACCTTGTAAGTAGAAAAAGAGTGTCTTTTCTCCAAAATTTCAGACTGCCAATGTCAAACTTTAGCACAATAATAGTAACTTTAGAACTTTGTTTTGGAATCTCAAAACCAAAGTCAGAAAACAAAGGAAAAATTAAAAATTACACACAAGTGTACAAACGTGCATAAAACACAGTCACACAGCTGGGTAAAAAGAGAAAACGAGGAAGAGCCAATTGAGATGTTAAATTTCAGATTCCCCGGACCAGTCCCTACTCTTCCAAGTCCTTGGAATTACTCCAAGAAAGACACAAGAGCCAGGGGCAAGAACACCAGTCCTTTCTCTGGGTCTCATGCCCTCCCTCCCCAAGTTCAAACTTACCCAAGGCAGGGCAAAGTGTTTATTCTCAGTGGCAACCCCTTTCTATGTCATTGTTTTTTCTCACAGCTTTTCCTCCCCTCCTCAGAGACTGAAATGCTAGCTAGGTCTCAAGCCAAGACATTTTCATGAGGGAAAGATTTCAAAAAGATTATGGATGGGATTTTAAATGTCTACTGAAATACACACAGAAAAGTCTTCATTGTAAAGGAGAAAATGCTTTTAAAAGTATATTTAAATAAATCCTCAATAACAGAGACTTGGCAGACCCAGGGCTGCTCCCTGGCCATCCCTGGGAAAGTGGGCTTTTTATGGATTCTGATCTAAGTGTGAGGGCTGACAGGAGCTCCTAATCTATAGTATTGTTCGGTGCTTGTGAGAGTCTCATTAATTGGTAGCTGATGAGCTGCAAAAGGAGTAAATTTTGTTTCAATTTAATGACGACCTTCATCTTAATTCCATTTCCTCTGTGAAAACCTGGAAATTATATGACAATCACCAAACAGAAGAGTTTTTAAATGCTCCTCTAGTCAGGCAAATTGTGTTAATTTCTTGCCCCCTTACTAAATGCAGAGCTACGGTAAACATAACGTACTTCTGGAAAAAGAACTGACAGAAGAAAATTTAGGTTTTTGGATCATTGGGGAAATTTTGGCTGGAGATAGGAAAAATGAGAGGTTTTGGTTTGCATTTATGATAAAAAACAAATCACATAAAAACTCTGAGGATGACAAAAATAAACTGTTATGTCATCCAAACTAAAAGAATTTAATGCCCCTAGAAGACCTTAAGTTACCTAGAGACCAATGCCTGTCAGAGTATATGCTTAGTAAATTTTGGTTGAAAGAATCAGTGAGTGAATGAATGAATTCTCTTGAGAGCATCTTGCGTTCAGTAAATGCTGGTATTTTCAGCTGTAACTTTTGTAAATTCAATAAAGCAGCAGATTCAGTACACTGCTGCTGCTAAAAAATGTAGAACAACTAGTTGTGAAAGCAGCCCTTGACCGCCCAGCAGGAAATAAGCTCTCAGTTGCACTCAGTGAATAAGTCAGAAGTTCCAAGGGCAAGTCGAATCGGTACCTGCCTGCTTCTCCACCACTATGGCTTCTCAGATGGCAGACCCCAGCATCAGGGCTTCTCCAGCAACAGGCTACAGGGTGGGGGAGGGGGTAACCCACAGATGCTTCTGGAAACAGTGTGAGCACGGGACATTCCCATCCGGCTTTTTTGACACAGCCATTTTAATAAAGGAAAGGGATTAGTGGTATTTTCTTTTCATTCTTCCTCTTTTTAATACCAAATCATCTTTGTAAAAGACACTATTCAGCATCACATCATTCTTGACCCTCTCTTCAGAGATTGTGTGAGACCTGGGGATGTGTTCTGACTCAAACATTATTACAAGTTTTTCAGAACTGAAAGTTAAATGACTTGAGGGCCAAGTCAAAGCATGCCGTTTTCCACAATGACCCCTCTACTATCCTTGTCCACACACAGGTGCACACCTACAAGACTACTTATGGAATGACTGAATGAGTGTTTGCTATAATGAATGGTAATCAGGGATGGAGTGCACATAATGACTATACTTAGTATCCATATAAGCCAATAATTTCTAGAGTCAGATGGTGGGTCATGGGAGAAGGCAGCTGAATAGAACAAGACATGATTTGATTCCTAAATTCTGTTTCTTTTGTTTTTGTTTTTTGAGATGGAGCTCCACTCTTGTTGCCCAGGCTGGAGTGCAGTGGTGCAATCTCAGCTCACTGCAACCTTTGTCTCCCAGGTTCTCCTGCCTCAGCCTCCCGAGTAGCTGGAACTATAAGTGTTTGCCATCACGCCCAACTATTTTTTTTTTTTTTTTTTTTTTTGTATTTTTAGTAGAGATGGGACTTCACCATGTTGGCCAGGCTGGTCTTGAACTCCTGACCTCAGGTGATCCACAGTCTCAGCCTCCCAAAGTGCTGGAATTACAAGTGTGAGCCACCGCACCTGGCCTGATTCCTAAATTCTCTTGAAGATTTTAGATCTAAATCTCAGAGGCACCAGCCTGCCCAACTCTCCAGCTGAGAGAATCAAAGGAGCTCACAACCCAGATGGGTTAAACATTCAGGCTACCTTAGGGTTGTGCTGTCCCCTCTTCACCGCAGGAAAGAGGAACAGATGGGGGTGGCCATGGTTACACTGAAGCAGAACCAACTCAACATCATCCCCCTCTAGGGACTGGAAGCCACAACTCCTATTTCCTCTCATTCCAATGCCATTTCTCATCTCTCTTAATAATGGATCCAGAATTATTCCAAGGTATTTCAGGGCAGATGACTCTTCTGCCCAATTTCAGTTCTACAAACCCTAAATGATTCTACTCATGTTCCCATTTTCTCTCTCAGGATCTGCTTTGCACACAAAAAGAAATAAGAACAAAGGGCCTCAATGTGTGATTTAAGAAAAAGAGTCTTTTCCTACTGCCTGGCTCAGTTCAGAAGCTTAAGAGATTCATTTGCATTAACAAGTAAGCATCACTGGGAAGAGTGAGAGAAGTCTATCAATCATTCACACTCTAGTGCAAATTACTAAAATCCAATTGCTTTCCTCTCTTATATCTATCTGAAACTTCTGGGGGAGGTTTCTCATGGATGAGCTCTGGATGCACACCTGTGTAGCTATTCTCACTAAGCAGCATCTGTGTATAGAGATTATGTATGTGGTGCAGAGCCCATACAAAATAAGTTTGGCAGAAACTCTGCTAAAACTAGAGGAAACTAGAATTAATAACATAAGCACATAAAATGTTCTTACAGCTTCTTCTCTTGCATCACTTTATTTAATATTCACATAATTCTGTGAGGTTGTATTATCACCATCCCATTTTATAGGTGAGAGAAAGAAATTAAACATCTTGCCTAAGAAGAAGGAGATCTTAACTCTGAACCCAGAGAGAAAGATCCCAAACTTGGGTGTCGTTTTACTACGGGAAGGGCATTTCTTTTGCAGTGTTTTAAGGCATCTGCTACCACCACATTACAAAATTTAGAAAATAACAGAGGTATCAGCAATGGCAGAAGTCCAAACACAAGAAATAAAACTAGAAGAGAAGAGTGGTTTCAAATGTCGGCACATCCTCTTACCTTCCTTTTCGTACTTTCCTTTAAGTCTTCCATGGTAAATGCAATCTGGCTTCGTGCCTCTTCCTTCATCTAGGTCATTTTAACAGCTCCTTTACTTTAGTCCAGGGTGAAATTCTGTCTCAAAGCTATCTGGGATTAGCCTAAGTGGGGCAACTTGCCCTGATTGGATAAAGCTTTTAAATGGTCATGAATTAGCTGAGCATGGTGTCTCATGCCTATAGTCCTAGCTCCTTGGGAGGCTGAGGCAGGAGGATCACTTGAATCCAGAAGTTTGAGACCAGCCTGGACAACATTGTGGGAGGCATTGTGAGATTCCCCCATCTCAAAAGACAAACAAACAAACAAAAACCTCATGAACTAGTAGGCAGCAGACCGAAGGATAAAGCAGTGCTGGGTAGCTGACAGCAGGGGAGTGCACACCTGCAGGGTGTCCAGCTCTATTCTGTACCCCTCTTCATGAGACAGGGCCCACCTCGAGCATTCCTCAGGGGGTTAGGGAGGGGCAGGAGCTCACATCAAGTACCCTGAAAGGTAGTCATAGAGCTGACAATTGTTAAGGCCTCACGAATTCCTCCACAGCTCTATGAGGTAGTGCATTCACCAATATTCCCATTTTCAGGTGTGAAAAATGAGATATTAAGAGGGTAAGTAATTTTGCTAAGGTCACTCAGCTGCTAAATGACGGAGCAGGGATTTTCACCTAAGCAGCCTGATCCCAGAGCCTGAGTCCTTAACAGAAAACTATAACACATGTGGTTTTCACAGAAAACTGCCCCCACCTCTGCAATGTGCTCAAGGTGGACCCTGTCTCAGCAAGAGAGGCACAGAATAGAACCAGACACTCTTCAGGTGTGCACTCCCCCATGCTACGCTACCTGGCACTGCAGCCTACTGGTTCATGAGATTACACCTGGATGTGTTTATCCCAGCTAATCTAAGACATGGAGGTATATGGCAGCCTCGTGCATAAAACAGGAATCACACAGATGGGGAAGTGGATGCAGAACTAGGGCCAAAGGGTAGAAGTTATAAGCAGAATTCAAGAGAATATGACTTTCAACTTTCTAAACACAGGTATGTCTGCATTGGTTGGATGCTTTTAGTTTCAGCAACAAAAAAACAATTTGAAAATGTCTTAATCAAAAAGGGAAAAAACTTTCCATATAACTGGAAATTGTGAGATGTGGCAAGATCCAGGTATTAAGATGATGTCATAAGCAATCTGTCCTTTTTTCTTCATCTCTTGACTCAGCTTTCCTACCTGTTCTATTGTTTTCAGGCAGAGTCTCCACTGTTGAGCAGAAATGTCACCAGCAGTTCTAGGCTTATCTCATCCTCACAGTTGCCAATCCCTCTGGAAACCCACAGAAATTAGCAGTTACTTCTGCCTATAAACATGGGGTGGGGAAATCTGGGTGGACTTTACAGAGGAGGTGGCATGTACTTGGATCTTAATGATATGTAGGAGTTTCCCAGGCAAAGGAAGATGGAAAAGGATGGGCTTTCCTATAATTGAGAGACAGTTCAAGCATCCTGGAGATGCTTGATGATGAGAGATGCGAATAGCTGCCCAATTCACTGAAAGCCGTTTTACCAAATGATCAATATGCAAAGTAACCAATTCGCTTAAAAAAATCAATTTGTCAAATGTTCAAATCATAATTTATCAAGTTTACTGATCAAAAAATAATCTTTTTTGACTATTTATTTAAAGTTTACAGCAATCTGTGCTGGATCTGTGGCCTTGGTTGACCAACTTTGATTCTGTCTCTAGAACAGCATTTTAAGGGATATTCAGTTTATTCAGACCTGATATTATAGGGGGATTTAGTCTGCTTAGGTCTATATTTAATATTTTTTAAAGTATTATTTTAATCAGTGACCAAATGTCAATGTTTCATGTGGGAGTTTTTCAGTTTCTACTGATATCTTTTGACCTTTTCTCACGCTCCTGAACATTTCACCATATCTTGCCAAACCTTATTAAAGACCTTTCTCTCTGGAGAAAGTTTTTACTTTTCTGCTTAGACCTCATAGTTCTAACACTTTAGACCTTGCCGTTTAATGTGATAGCCAATATCCCAATTTAAATTAACTGAAATTAAATACAATCAAGTAGAATTAAAATTTTATTTCCTCAGTGGCACTAGCCACATTTTGAGAGATCCCAGCCACAGGTTGACAGTCAGTGGCTACCATAATGGACAGCACACAGAGAACATTTTCATCATCACAGAAAGTTTTATTGGGTAGCATTGTTTTAAATCAGCCTGGTGAGTCCTGATTCCACCGTTTCCCTAGGATTTTGTCTTTGATTCCCCCAGCTCCAAGCCCCACAGCTGCTAAGGGGCCAGACTCCATTCCTGCCTCTTGTCTCAACTCCCCAGCGTCCTACTTGCCCCAGGGAATTTAGAAACCAAGCTCATGGTTGATTGTCATTTCAATTTTGTTCATTTTCTAGTCTAGCCTAGGAATAGGATGAGTTGTTCAAATATTTTAAGGGCCCCTGTGCAAAATTTCCTAGGGAATGGTCTACCTTAATTAAATACAAACAAATGCTGCTCTATTCTGCAATGCTTTTGTTCCTGAAACTCCACTGCCTCCAGAGAGGAGGAGGGAGGGTGGGAAGAAGAGAAGGTGGGAAGGAGGGAGGAAGAGAGGGAGGTGTTGGGGGGGGAGAGAGAGAGAAAGAGAGAGAGAGATCCTCTTGTCAGCAAACTCCTTACTAAAAATATTAATTCCACTAAAAGCATCGAAAGGACCTTTTTTCCTCAGAATGAAAAAAAAAAAATACAGCTGCCTAGCAAAATGGAAGGCTTGAATGAACATTTCAAGTCCTACCTGTCACAAGCCATTAGTCGAATTGCCTAAAGAAATCCCTTGACAAGTGTAAGTGCTGTTTTTATGTCAGAGCGCTTCATAATGTTGCCCACAAGAAGAAATTCCTCCACAAAAGCTTCTTCTGTTTAATAAAGTGATTTGTTCCAGTAACAGTGATAATAAAATTGCTGAATTGAAATAGGATTGTTCAATGAAGACCTGAATCCAATTTGCTGGACTAGTATGATTACACTTTTATCTCTGTGTTTACTCATTTGTAGAATTGCTATCAGTCTTTTGATACGCAATTAATAGGATTAATGGTTTTCAGGACCAGAAGGCAGTAACAGGGAAGAGAACCCATTTTTATGTGGCACAGTATCTGTGTGTTGACCTATTAAGGCCTGTGCACCTTGTCAGCTGTGCTACAGAACGATAGGTTGATTGCCTTTCCTTATCCTTTAAAATGGGATTTCTTTTTCCAATGAAAATTATTTTGAATAATTATGTCTATGTTAATTTAGGTGCCTCCTCTCTGTGAGCTCCTCAGGCAGCTGACGGTGGAGCCTCATGGACCAGGAAAAAGAAGTAAAGGCAGCAACAGTTCTCTAAAATTTAATTTTTGGAGTGATCTGTCTTCTCTATCTGGTCTCATACAAATAATTCTTATTATCATTATTAGTGGCTTTAATAGCAGAATGAAACATTTTGACAAACCATTTCATTCATTACCTGAAACCTTTGGAAGCTTAGGTGTACTCATATTTAAGTTATTTTTGTGATAGCTTATATGTGCTTATACTTTCTCTAATCAACATTGCCTTTGGGATAGCGCCATCTTAAACCCTCAAAAGGGATTAGTATTAACCATATGGTATACAAAGTAGGATTTATCAAATAAATACAGCTTTTTTTGTGCGGAGGTGTTTGTTTTGTTTTGTCTGTTGGGTTTTAAGGGTTTTTTTGTAACAGATTAAGAAACTAGTAAAAATATAACTAGTAATGACATAAGCCAGCATCCTTATAGGCTACCAGAGTGTTTTAAGACTAGCCCTTGATTATGTTTAGTAGACACTGGTATCTCTGCTTGGGTTCCTAGAAAAAAGGGCATAAGGCAAATCTCAATGTTAATGCTTTATTGAGTGAATCCCAGGGAAGCAAGCATAGGAGGTGAATCTAGGCAGGGAAAGAGGGAAAGCAGACACAAGGTCATATGTTCCCAAGTTGACACCGCATCCCTGGTGTCAACTTAGTAGCTTAGTAGCTTAGTCATGCTGGATACTTCCAGCGAGGCTAAAGAAAACCACTGCATCTTAGAATAGCCTGTCAGAGAGAAGAAGGACAAGCAAGTGTCCACTGGCTCCTTTCTGTCTCTGTCTTTTATTGGTCAGAGTTCCTCGCTGGGGTGTTAGCTCCCCTATGTTTGCCAGTCATGTGTTCTAGTCCCCCCAGGGCAGCCAATGGGGAAGCCAGAGCCCCACACACATTAGGTTGGGTCAGAAATTGGCAACTTCACTGCTGCATTTCCCCACAGGTTCAATGAAGACTATGCTGGAGCCTGGCCCTCATCCACAGGGGAGGCTAGAACAGCCACAGGCGTTAGAAAATGAGGCTGGGGCAGTGAGGGCTTTACAATCACAGAAACAGTGTGAGCTTTCCCTGGAGTGGATCTGTCGGGGAAGCAGGGAAATGACCAGGGACTGAGGGAAGGAGACAGGCAGATGGGGCAAGGCAGATCTGGAGTGAGGTATAAAATGGGTCTAATACAACTGACAAGCTGAATCTATTCTGACGAGCTCTCTCCACAAATAAAGAAGAACATTTTCCCCAGGATTTAGTCATATGCAAAAATTATCAAAGTATTTGTTGAGTCTTCCAAAATGGAATCTCCTAAACAACTCTCTGCATTAAGTGAAGAATTTATGTAATTGTAGCTGGGGTTTGCCTGCTATTATTTCGAATATGTGATCCATGTGATCAAGACCCCCTCATAAGAAAAAACAGAGATAACTGAGTTATTCACCCATGACCACGAGGCTTTGAATGTGGTAGAAACTATTGGTAGAAATTATTGGTTGAATGAATGACAGTGAATAGTCAGCCAATTAGCCCAAGGCATCGACTCCATCAGCCACACCCTCATCCCAGCTCTGCCTGGTTTTACTAAATATGATGAAGACATTATGGAGGTAACTTCATCCTAAAAAGAATATTCACAGTCTAACAGTGGCATTTCTAGTCTCAAGCTGTAGTGCAGATAGAGTCCGATATTTCCAGTGGAGCTCGGATTACCTCCCTAGTCCCTTGGCAAAGTTGCTTCTTTAATTGCCACATCTTGAATAGTAATTGTGGCATCAGAATATTAGTAGGGAAACATTTTTTATATATAGGCTAAGTAGTCTTTACCTGAAGTGCTGGGAACAGAAGTGTTCCAAATTTTGAACTTTTTTGGATGTCGGAATATTTGTATATACATAATGAGACATCTTAGGGAAGGGACCCAAGTCTAAACACAAAATTCATTTATGTCTCATTATATACCTAATACACATAGCCAGAAGGAAATTTTATACAGTATTTTTAATAATTGTAAATAATTATTGTATGCATGTATGCATGAAGCAAAGTTTTGGCTTTATTTTGACTGTGACCTGTCATAAGAGGTCAGGTATAGAATTTTCTACTTATGGCATCATATTGGCATTCAAAAAGTTTCAGATTTTGAGCATTTCAGATTTCAGATTTTTGGATTAGGGATGCTCAACCTGCATTATACACCTTTCTATAGAGTCCCTATAGTCCCATGTAATTGACTTTCATCAACAAATGAACAATTACAAAACTTTTTTTCAGGATATTTTCTCAGTGTCCTTTCTGGTTTGTGAAGTCTTTTACTACAGCTCAGCATAGGAAATACAGTGTAAATATTGATCATAGTTTCCCATTTAAAGTGATAGTATCTGACAATATTAATTATATGGGCACCTCTTTTATTTTTATTTTTTTACCATTTCCTGTTTATTTTTTTTTAAACAGACTAAAAGTTGGCATAGTTACCTGGCAAAGGATAATTAATTCCAATACTTAATTAGAGATGAGGCACTCCAGTAGGTAACCTCTTCCTCACATTCCCTGGTATGTTTCTCTGTTTTTCTTTTTTTTTTCTTTCTTTTTTTTTTAATTATTATTATACTTTAAGTTCTAGGGTACATGGTGCACAACGTGCAGGTTTGTTACATAGGTATACATGTGCCATGTTGGTTTGCTGAACCCATCAACTTGTCATTTACATTAGTTATTTTTCCTAATGCTATCTCTTCCCCAGACCCCCACCCGCCAGCAGGCCCCAGTGTGTGATGTTCCCCCACTCTGTGTCCATGTGTTCTCATTGTTCAACTCCCACCTATGAGTGAGAACATGCGGTGTTTGGTTTTCTGTCCTTGTGATAGTTTGCTTAGAATGATGGTTTCCAGCTTCATCCATGTCCTTGCAAAGGACATGAACTCATCTTTTTTATGGCTGCATGGTATTCCATGGTGTATAGGTATGGGCACCATTTTTAATATGCCAGCAGTCCTCACTTTGTATGGTAGTTTGAGACCATAAAAAAAGATCTTACAAGCTGAAATCACGCAAAGCAATCTTAATAATGAAGAAGAAAAAACATGATGGTCCCATGACACATAAAAATTTCTGTCAAAATGTTAAAAACTCCCTTACTGTAAATCATAAATGTATAATAAAGTGAAAAATAGTAAAACTAATATTTACCTAGTATACCATAATTAAAAACATTAGAAATATTTATGTTTTATTCCTTTGTAAAAATCTCATTATGATATAACAGTACTTGCCTTCTTTTCACATACACATAAGCATCTTTTCTATGTCTTGATAAATTACCCCTCCTAAGTAAAGAGCAGCTTCCAACATTTCTAAATGATAGCTTCCTATCTCTTGTGATGCCAGTGTTGTGAAGTATCTCTGAAAGTTCTTTTAATGTAAAATTTTTTGCTAATGTCACTTCGTGGGGAGATGTTTATCCTTTTCATTACAACCACTTCCCTCATTGATGTCAATAAGTTTTATTTCACTAAGTTCTCCTGGCTGCATACTGAAAGTCTCTTGAACAGTAACCGTGTCAACAGTCTCTCAGTCAGTTATTTCTTCTATAACTCCACTTAAGTTTGATTTGAATTTCACGTCCAAGATGACCACTTTTCATTTCTCTGCTACAATTTTATCTTTGCTGGATGATTCCCTCTTTTCATTATCTATTTTTGTAAAATGCCACATGGGTTCATCAGTATCCCAAACCATGCATCCGCCCCTCTGAGGGTGTCTTGTTCACGACTTTATGTCTAGTACGCAGCATGGTGAGTATGCAATAAATATTTGGCGAGTGAAAAGAAAAAAGATAAAGAGGCAATGCAACTACACACTTTACTGTCTGCGCATGAGCTGAATAACAGATCCTCTGAGACAAATCACTGACAGATTTTGAAAGAAATGATGTGATTGGTCACTAATCATAATGCATACCTGTTATTTACATAGTGATTGGTAGACTGAAGAGCCAGCCTCAACGTTTATACTTTATGCAATTATTCACAGTTAATATGCCATAGTGAATGAAATTTGAACTATATTTTTGGGAGGCTGCTGTTGATTAAGTAAGCCATGGTAACTGAAACTTATTCATATAGAATCTTGCAAAGTAGGGACCGCCTATATTTGATATCCAATGGTTTCTGGACTTGGTATGAGAACCTAGCTAACCAACATAGGATGAAAGGAATCTGTGTCCATCTTGGCCAAGGGATACCTGAATGAGAACATATGTGATTTCTTATACATATAATGTGTATATCCACCTCGTAGGGACTATGCCTAAACTCATGGATTACAATGGTTAAGTGTATATCTTTTGAAATCTGATTGAACTGAGTTCAAATGTTATTTAATCTCTCACAAACTGAATTTCCTCACATGTAAAAGCCTATCTCAAATAATTGTTGTGAGTACTGAGAGATAATATAAGTAAGAACACAAGTGTAATATTGTTAGCACAGTGTCTGGCTTATAGGAGTGTTCATTAAATGGTATTTATAGTAGTAAAAGTGCTGATGGTGGTCATGCCATGGTGATGCAGTGTTGGATACCCAAAAGAGGAATGGAATACTGAACTTTAAAAAATAATAGAACTGAAGTACATAATTGAAATCCTTGAGCTTCTCAGAAGGTTATTATGGCACAGATTTATAATGAACTCATAGAACATTGACTCTGAAAATCTAGAACTTTAAATAGGTTAAAATGCCTCCAGTTCAGGGAAAAATGAGCAAATAAACTTTGATATCTATCCATGCCAAGTCATGGTGCCAAAAAGCATTTATGTCTCCATTGTGAGCTTTATCCAACATCCATTTACCAGTTCCTGGTTTGCAAATCCAATTGCTCTAGAATAGCAATTTGAACATCAAAATTGGCAATATTTTAAGCTTGATACATTAGAGCTGCTAGCATGATAGCACAATTGTAGGAAAGAGTTCAGCTTGCCCATTGCAAAAGCTTCCTGTGAATTTACCTTTGAGCAGCTTGACTTTTGTTAACCATATCAATGCCATATACATTTAGGAAATTTGAAGGGACAATATCCTAATTAGGGACAGGTTAAATTTACTTACAGTGAATTACAAAAAAGACTAGTGTTAATCAAACAATTGAAAAGTCTTTGACCTTTACAACTGTATTTCCTAAATTGTGTTCTGTGGAGCATCAGTACTCCTTGTGATAGCAATATATATTCCACGCAAAAAAAAAGAGGAGGAGGAGTTTCATCATCATGAATCTAGAGATTCATAATGGTTCATTAGCAAGCTGAAGACAGCATTTCTGCAGAAAAAAAAAAATCAAAGATGGCTAATCACATTTCCCAAATATATTGAGCCTAAAAAACTAAAGCCAAACAACACAAAAACTATTACTTTCTCACAGAATACAGTGTTGCATGTAACAGCTTTGAAAAGCCTCAGAAAAAGTATAAATGAAATTGGGGTTCACACCATTACCAGATTCACATCTTGAGACATAGAGGATATTTTAGTAGTATTTCTGCACCATGTCCTTGACCATCTACACATTTTGGAAATAAAGTTCAGGTAACTTTCAACAGCATTCACAAAATTATTCACAAATTTGCCTAAAATGTCTTATTCTGACACAAATTCTCCCTCCCTCCATTCCACTGCATTCCCCACACTGGACCATGCTATTTTCCTAGAGAATCACTTTTCTCATTGGATAGAGTTCCTTGCTCAGTCATCTTAACTGGTCCCCTAATTCAGTTTGTCAACAACAACAACAAAACATTTTCAATTCCTCTGATAAACTCCTGGTTCTGTGTTGAGAGAAATGCAAATGATATATAAGCTCTGGTACTTTGCATTAAGGGCTTCTTACAGTTTAGCAGGAGAAGCAAAATTGACAAATGTAAAGCAGTTAAAAATAACTCCAGAAGTTTTCAAACAGGGGAAAAAGTCAACACGCACTGAGATAACTGGAGAAGGCTTGGTGGAGAAGATGGACTTGAGCACATGAATAGGATTTAGAAAAGTGTGGAGGAAGAAAGGAGATTTCAAAGAAGTAAGCATGAGCAAAGTCAAATGGCAGGAAGAAGTATTTGGATTTGGGAGGATATAGAGGGAAAAAAGGTATACAAATCTGACTGGAGTGGAACATTGATGGTGTGTGTGGAAAGAACTAAGATAGGCTAAATACAATGGGCTCTCCACAGTGGACGATCCTGACTGTCACATTAAGGAGGTGGATTTGTTTTGTTAAGTAGGAGGACATGGTGATTAAGGATGAGATACAAATTTGAGCCTGGTCATACAATACTCAAATGAATCTTCTAGAAAGATTAGTCTTGAATCTCACATAGAGAGGTTGAAGACAGAGAGAAAGATGCCAGAGGCCAGGATGGAAGTTGGAATGCTTCTGAGGTAATCCATGTGTTGAGGCTCTTGACAGGGAGGAATAAACAGGAATAAAGAAGGAAATATAAATCCAAAAATTTGAAGGCACACATGAGAAGATTTTGCGCAAGAAAAAGGTAGAGTTGGACACAACCCCCAAAGTTTTTAGTCTAGGACATGAGTGATTCTAAGAACCAAGTTTTGGGGGAAGAAAATAAACATTTACTAAATAGTGAATGAAAAAGATTTTGTCCATGGCTTTCTAGTCTATTCATCCATAATTTACTTCCAATCTACATATCCTATGTTATCTTCCACTACCTATTTATTAATTCAACAATGACTTCATAAATTGTATGCCAAGCAATATTCTAGGCACTGGAGAAATAAAAATGTGTAGTGCAGTTTGAGGCAAAAGTTGGAGATGGGTAATGGGTATGTAAATGAACAATTACAAAATTTGAAATTTCTCTATATGTTTCCTACTTTCCTGTTTTCAGATTAGAGGGGATAGATGCTAATATTAGTTGAGCTCTTACTATACACCAGGACTTTTTAGAGTCATCTAACTTAATTTCTACAACAACACAAAGAAGTAGATATTGTTATTCTCATTTTTCTTTATCAAAATCACCACCTACTAGCTTCCCTCTATACAGAAACCCTGAGGATGCCCACAATGTGAAAGAATCCAAGCCCCTTTGCTTTCTATCTTGACATAACTACCAAGGCGCCTGGACTGATGGCAGGGACCCTTCACTGTGAAAAAAACAAGACTTGTTAAGCCCTTTAAAGCTTCAAAGATTCTACCCCAGTTCCAAGACCGACTGACCAGATTTTATGGATTTTAACACTTTTTTATATATTTCAACATCTTGAAGTTGGAATGCATCTTAGAGTCAAAAAGATATCCTATTCCTCTGGCAAAGAAGGGTCCCTTTCATCCATCCAGGTGCCGCTGGTATCTGTGTCTAGAGAAAAAGCAATGTCTTGCGTCATGGAAACTGTTAATTTTGTGCTACACTTTTTGTGCTGTTTTCCCATCAGAGAGGTTGCTGTCTGTATCCAAAATGAGTTGTTTCATTAATTATTTTTTAAAATCACCCATAAAACAACACTGGAGGATTTCATTTCCAATCCATATTTTATTATCATCTTTAATTTAAAGTGCAAGCAGGAAAATTTTTTCCTTAACAAGTGAGAATTATTCTTCAAATATTAAATATTACTTTTGGAAAAGTATTATAATTATTGTGTCATTAGTATTTTGTTACTTTTATAGTGTGTTTCTTTACCATGATTTGCTCATAAAATTAATGAAAAGGTAGACATCTGTAATTAGACCTTCTCTCCACATATAAAATAAAATCAGTACATTGTGACCAAAACCAATTTAACCCCAAAAGTTTCATTTCAAACAAAGTGAGAAATAAATATTAGCAATTCTTGACTCTGGGAAGTGTCAGACTACAATGAGCCTAAGACTGGAGTAGCAGCTTGACACATGTACATTTTACGACAGGTAGCCAACTCAGCTCTTTAGGTTTTGTCCTGCTGCCAGTGTTTTTGCTTGGCATGACTTCAAGGGCTTTATGTGTCCAACCCAAGGCAGCCCCCTTCAGGATACATGAGCCAAGCTAACTGCATGCAAACCAGGCTGGGTCTTGGAATCAGTTTACATGGGCATGTTGTCAGAGAAAGATGTTTATGTGTGTGAGAGTCTTAAAGGGCTGAATAGAAAGATCAGAAGCAAGGTTAAGCAGAATGGGGCTGGGAAGAATTCCACATGTCCTTAGAGGACAAGCAGAGGATAAAAGAAGGTACAGTAGGGAGGCAAAAACAGAAGTGCATTCTTCACAGTCTGGCTGGCAAGCCCCGCAACAGTGCCATTCTTCAAACAAAACCTCCCTTGGCCTCAGATTCTCCACTGGTCACGCCAGCTCTATTGATTTACACAAAACCTTCAAGGCTTTGATCAGCTACCAAATTGCAAACATTTTAAGCAATGCTCCAAACATGTAAAAGTTTAAAACAGTCCATTAACAATCTCATGTAGAAATGTGTATACATATATGATCATCCATGCATGGTTCTATGCACAAGAATATTTTTACACAGTCTATTAACAATGCCATATATTTATCACACATATTCACTTCAAGTCCAAGGAAACGTCATTTGCAAATGTAAAGTCAAAAATACAAAACTAAACTCTTCTCTCATTGAACCTCACACTCACCCCCACTCAAAGAGTGAAAAAAGAGATTATACTCCATCCACCCATCAGACATGAAAAGGGTGATTTATAGTTGTGTTTATTCAGACCATAAATTATTTCACAAAGTAGGATTTTAGGATGTGAATTAATCACATAATTTTAGAGGCCACAAATATTCAAATGATGATTTCCAACTTTTTACTTCTTATTGACGGTTCTATACTTTTAGAGGCCTCAAACATTCAAATGACATTTCCAAACTTTTTACTTTTATTGACTGTCTGAGTGCTTGTCAATCTGATAAATGCCTGGTACACTATAACAATCAAATGGCTTCTAAAAATAATGCCCCATTACACATGTCAAATGCCAACCTCTGTGGACCTCTGGCTGCACACTGAGAGTCTCTTGCACTAACAAGAGTAACAGTGTGAACAGTCTCTCCAGTCAGTTATTCCTTCTAAAACTCCACTTAAGTTTGATTTGAATTTTATGTCTAAGAGGATCACTTTTCATTTCTCTGCTCAATTTTATCTTTGTTGGCTGATTCCCTCTTTTCATTATCCATTTTTGTAAAATGCCACACGGGTGGACCCTGAGATCTTGCTCAACCTGAAACATTGACTCAGTATGCTAGCTTTAGAGAGCATCTGGCAAGATTTCTACCTATGAAATAGGCAGCCAGGAGGGTTAACGGTATGGCTCCTGTACTTTAAATAAATTACTAAATAATATTTTTCTGCCTGAGTCATTTGGATTCTATTTCTGGACTTTGTGAGTATGAAGAGATCCATTTTATAAAAATATGCACTTCATCCATTCTAATAGAATAAGAGGACCTGGCTCCAAACTACTATTTTAAAAAACAAAAACAAGCAAACAAAAACCATTGACTCACAGGTCCAGAGATAAGTTTCCCTTAACAAAGTCATTATGAATATACAAGCTATCACAGGTTACAATCGTGACCAAAGGTGGTCACCTGACTTTCAGCTAAGACTTCTTCTAGCTAGAAAGGCAGCAGGACAGCAGTTTCCTAAGTTACAGTGGTACATGAGCCTGAGGAGACAGCAGAACTGCCTGAGGCAAGAGGCAGCAGAATTTCAGTTCTTTAGTCCCCAAAGGAATTCCACACACTGTTCTATCTCAGTAATTTCTAGCCTTTAAATTCTGATTGATCCTGAGCCCAGTGTTTTCTACACTGAAGTTCAAGCTGACGAGGTGCTACGAAATTTTAAAACACATAGCATCTCTGGGCTACAAATAACACAGGCCTTTCCCAACTCTACTGAATAAAATCCTTCTGGAATGAGTCAAGCCCTCTCTGAAACCCACATGAAAGAGAAGTATCCTCCAGATTCATAAACACTAAAGATTCAACCATGGTCTTCCCTTTGTGGGTTGAAATTCCCCTAGCCTGATTGGCCAAACGAGGCTCCCCACTCACTCTCTTCCTGCCAGTTCAGCAAACTTCCTCAAAGCTACCTTCCTTTTATTCTGTATCTTCTTATGCTATTACCAATGTTTAGGAGAAAAGTAAAGTTCACAATGCGTGCCACCCTAGCCCCCACCGCCCACTTCATTTTACAAAGCCTTCACATACTAAGTTTAAACGAAGTACAATGAAGTATTTTGTTCTTCTATTTAATCAACAATTTATTCAAGCCCTCTTAAAAATATATGAACAGAGAGAGCCATGGAGAAAGGCAGTGCTACAGAGGGGCTGAAGATGCCAGCCCTGGAGTCAGGCAAATCTGGGTTAACTGCAACTCCCCTCCTACCAGCTGGGGGGCTCTGGGCAAGCACTGTCTGCTCAAGCTCATGTGTTTTCATCTATAAAATGCGCAGGAAGTAACTCGCAGAATTGGGGCAGATTAAATGAAACACAGTGTGTAAAGAAGGAGTCTAGCCCATGTCCCTTCTCATGATTGTGGAACACAGAAACTTTGAAACTGCCTCAAATAGATGAATATGTATAAGACGAGAGGTTATCCACAGTTGCTTAGTTAAATTGCCTGGGTTTGAATCACAGCTCCATCACTTATAATCTGGAAGACCTCTATATTCCTCAACTTCCTCATCTTCCTCATCTCTAAAATGTAGCTCATCATAGTACCCACCTTATAAAGTTGTTGAGAGAATGGAATGAGAGAATGCTGGGAAAATGCTTAACCAAATACTACCACATTGTTGTGGTCGTCTGTCCATGTATGTAGGGTAACTTTAAAAATATTAACTGAGTTTCTTTATTGTAGAAAGGCTGGAAGTTACTGAGATAGAACAGTGTTTGAAATTCTTTTGGGGACTAAAGAACTGAAGACTAAAAGCATGAACACAGAGCACAACTGGTCACTAAGGCATTTACGGCCTAATGAAAAAGTGTTGGAACAGGGGACACAGCACTGTCAGCCTAAGGTACCAAGAGTTGCAAGTGAAGTGTTCATTGTGCAATCTCCCTCAGATTAATTGATCAATGTCTGTCTATGTGTATAGGGTGACTTTAAAAATATTAACTGAATTTCTTTCTGTTTTTTCCAATGGAGATTCACTCTTGTCACTTATTCTTCCCAGAAGATATTTAAAATAATCTTAAATGAGAATGTGATTCATCCCTACCTTTTTTAAAAGTACATCTGAGTCCTACACTGACTACAGTCTGATGCAGTCAGGGACTGGACATGATTGGAACTATGGAAAAGAATCCTGTCCAGCTGATTTGCCAAGTCCTCTGCCATCACCAGCCTCACTCATTTGGCCACAGCAGTTACAGTTCCAAAACATAGCTGATTCCTATGCCCAAATTCTTGCCATTTTAATAACCTTAACAACTGATTTTATTACAATGTCAGGTATGACACAAAAGATAACATGTAAATTTTGAAGTTTAAAAACTGTCTCCAGTCACTGTGGCTGGCTCCTGTAATCTCAGCACTTTGGGAGGCCAATGTTGGAGGATCACTTGAGGCCAGGAGTTCAAGACAAGCCTGGGCAACATAGCAAGACCCCGTCTCTACAAAAAATTTAAAAATCGGCTGAGTGTGGTGGTGCATGCCTGTAGTCCCAGCTACTCAGCTTGATGAGGCAGGAGGATCACTTGAGCCCAGGAGTTCAAGGCTGCAGTGAGCTGTGATTGCACCACTACACTCCAGCTTGGGCAACAGAGCAAGACATTGTCTAAATAAATAGATAAATAAAATAAAACTGCCCCAAAAATATGCAAAATGAGTTTATATCTAATCCCATTGCTAACTCATTCAAGTCTTTCCATCTCTGAGCATTACTTTTCTCCTACAAGAAATGAAGGGGTAGACTTCTAGACCTAAGCTCTGAAATACTATTGTGCATAATTCCATTCTCCCTAACCCCAGCAACGAAGAAAGAAGGCACACATTTCTGGTTTGCATTTGACCTCCTTGTGTCCTGCTTAGTCTGGAAAAGGCAGTACAGGCACACCTCAAATATATCGCGGGTTTGGTTCCAGACCACCACAATAAAACGAATATAGCAATAAAGCAAGTCACACAAATTTTTTGGTTTCCCAGTGTCAGTAAAGTTATGCTGACAATATACTATAGTCTGTTAAGTGTGAAATAGCATGATGTCTAAAAAACAATGTGCATACCTTCATTTTAAAATACTTTATTGCTAAATTTGTAAAAAGCACAACAGCTGTGAAGCATGATAAAGTGAAGCTCAATAAAACAAGTTATATCTGTGTAGCACCGTGTGTGGCACATTGCTCCAGGGCCAGGCTGCCCAGGTTTGAGTCTGAGTTCTGCTCCTGCTCTCTCCACCTGCAAGCTCAGCAGGATCCAGCAGTCAGACAGAGAAGCCAGGTGCTAGAGATGGGAAGTGGTAAGGGCAGCGGAGGTAAGAAGGGTGAGTGCAGAAGGCAGAGGATCGGACACACACAGCTGTGCTACATACCTCGTGGGGTTGGTGTGAGAATAAAGTCAATATACAAAGGGGATAGAGTAGTGCCTGGCACAGACTGAGGGCTACTTAAGTTTTAGCTATTATTATTTGGACATATCACAAGCACTCAATAAATGTTCACTGTGCTGAAATGAACATTAGCTATGAGCCAGGCACTTAACATATGTTGTGCATTTAATTCTCACAACCCTGAGAAGAAGAAATTATTCCCATTTTATATATAATAAATCAGAAAATAGACTCAGGGAGGTACAATAATAGATTGAAGAGGAAGAATAAACTGGCATTCAATGCCAAGATGCATACTAAAATGTAGCATTGTCTGATAATAAAATACATATTAGTATTATTTTCTATATAATAAACAATATAGAAAGAATGAACCCTTTCACTTTCACTCTAATATTGGGCATCACTTCAGGAAATTGTGAATGAAGTTTGTTTACCTCTTTTTACATGAACCTTGAAGTCTCCAAGAATATCCTCATGAATCTACTAGGAATAGGAATCTAGGCTAATATGATCACTTAAATCCATCATAGAATTAAATCAACATCATTCTCTTATGATCAAAGTTCCTTGGGTTAAAGTAATAGAAACACCAAACTTGCTTAAGCAAAAAAGGAGGATTTATTATAAGAAAACAGAGTCAGAGAACCCCAGGGAGAGAATGTGGCCAGGTCTCAGAGGACTAGACGCAGAGCCTGGACTGCTGGCAAGAAGGCAGCTACGACTCTCGGGCTCTCTCTCCTACAGGGCGTTACAGTTTCCATCACCCCTCTTTACTGATCAACTTTCTCTGCGTCTCCATGCTCCTTATATCATCATCCACAGCTCCTTACTCAGAACATTCATGCAACTGACCCAGGCTGAGATTAGCAACTGTCAGTCCCAATTCAGAGTTCTCAGAGTAACTATATAGAAAAGGCATTCCAAGATCTCCCTCTCTCTCTCTCTCACACACACACACATACACAACCTAGACAGCACCCTGAGCCTCTAGCAAAATGAATTGCTGCTACTTTGTTACATCTCTACCCATTCTGTCATCAGAATACTCAGGAAAGTCTGAGCGTACTCAAAGGACAGTCCAGTTCTCAGGCATGTACAGCCAATAGAGAAACTGCGGGGGAGATTTTGAAATTGGATGCATTTGAGCTGCCAGAAAATTGCCTAGAAGCAGCAGCTGAGCAGCAGCTGAGAGTGGGCCTTGATGTGATACTTAATCAGATGATGATGAGGGAGGGGCCCTGCCAGCCAACAAACCAGCCACCCGCCAGGAGCCCCGGGAATAGGGAGCAGTCTGCTGTAGAATTCTCTCACAATGGCCTGGCAGAAATGGATGGTCCACACAGGGAAGGATCAATTGTAAAAAGTGGAATTAGTCATTCTAAATCATGCAGCTGTGGTCGAAGGGAGCTCTTCTAAAAATCATTAAACAATCATGTATTCCTATTGATTTATTCAAAACACCTTGAGGGAAAGCAGATTAAACACAAGGTAAAAGTAAGCTAATGCAGATTAAATGGATGAAGGATGGGCCGAGAGTTCCCTAGGTAGTTTTTGTACTAATGAGAGGAAAATTATATGTACACTATTACCAGGATAAAAGGGTCTATTAGAGGTCTTTTGCTTGACATATTTATGTATTTCAAATACTAAGTAGCATAGTGAATTAGGTTTACTCTGGACATTTGTTATTTTTATTGCATCTCCAAAGTGATAAACAGAGTTCTCTGTTGAGGCAGCATGCTGCCTCACTCCAGGAAGCCCTGCCTGAATAGACAAATCCTGATGCCAGAGCTGTTCCCTGGATGTCATTTATTAACAAACCCAGTGCAATTGGACTGCAAAGACCAGGCCTTTAAAGTCCAAGAGCAACATGCATAACCCAGAGGTAGGAAGAAGCTGCAGTGCTTATGGTGTCTGTTCCCTAGGCCACATTTACAGATGGCCTTTCTTCTTCCAGTGGAGTCTATCCAAACACCTTATCACATAAGGAAACCAGAAATGTGATGCCTATGTTATCCACATATTCCGGCATGTGTGGTAATTACAGCAGGTGTTATGATCCTCAGAGAAAGAAATGGAAGCAGAGAAATTATAAGTGAGGAGCCCAAGAGCATGCAACTAGTGAGAACTGGAATCAAGACCTCAAATATTTCTGTTCCCTTGTTCAGGGGCTTCCTGCTATACTGTTTACTAGTGAAATTTGCACTCGTGGACTACTATCTTACAAAAAGTCCTATTGTCACTCAACTCCTTGGATGTTTAAAACCAGACTCACTGCTATCCCCAGACCAATTCCATCCTCCACACTCCTCACTCCCACTACCATCCCCACTTCAGTCTACTAGGAAATTATATCATTCTCCCATCATCCCTCTAGATCAAAGCAATAAAATTCCACCTGATGTTCTTACTCCCATTCTTAGCTCCCTGATAGCCATTCAGCACCCGAATTCCAGCTTAATCTTTCTAAAATATTGCTTTCATCATACTAATCCCTATCCATAAAAGCTACAGAAGTAAGGTGGCAAGCATCCACATTTCTCTTTTACCTGGTTTAGAAAGGTGTCATGGAAGTCTGAGATTTGAGCTGGTTTTAAGAGAGATCACTTATAAAGGAGGCACTTCTGGTTGATAGAGCCTGCGATGGCCTCAATCATCAGTGGGTGGATTAAAAGGAATGCCAAGAAGGTTGCAAGCTTAGAGCAGAAACTGGAAGCTCAGGAGGAAAGGCAGATTAACCAGATGGTATGCAAGCTGAAAAGAGTGTAAAAGTGAAGACCTCAGTGTTAATGAAGACTCACGCAATGTGGGTGACACTGGCAAAATCCAGCTACAACCAACAGAAACATTAACCTCACTGCATTCCACAGTAATGACTTTAGTCGGTAACTATAAAGGCACAGCAATGGCTCTCAACTGTACAAATACCCAAACCTCTACATCAAAAATCTCCAGGAGAGGGATTCATGAATGTGTAGTTTTAGAAAGTGCCACACATTTTGATGTGTAACCAGGTTGAAAGCATCTATATACTGCATTAAACCTCATCTATTAGCCATCTATGTTTGGAAGGATTGCTTTACTATTAGACAAAACTCAATATTCCATCTAAATCTTATACCTCCTTATGGACCCTCTATATGTCTTCAAGTGGCTGTTCTTATCTACAGAACAGATATCATAATCATATGCCTGTGCATAGTCTGGCCAGAAAACTAGAGAAATGGTCTGTCTATTCTTGCTGCAGGGATAAATTTACATTTCTTGCCACCTGATTATGTATGTCCTTTACATCTTCTACATGTTAGAGCCAAAAAAAAAAAAACCTGCAATCTAAAACATTAATGACATCTTCCATTTTCATAGTACTTAAATTCCACAAATACATTCATTCATTTGGTCATCACTTCAGTCTATGGGAGAGGCAACGGGTTATATTCATTTCTAATTTGCTAGGGGAAATGGATTCTACAATACTGAAAGACTTGCTTAAAGTCATATGAGTAGGTAGTACCAGAACCTAGACTAGTACCCTTTCTTTGGAATTTTGTCATCTGATGTTATTTTGCATTACAGCATTGTCACTCTTTAACAAGCTGGACACAAGTCTGGAAGAAAAGACCCTAAACAATGATAAATGTTTTTAAGTATCCACATCCAGACTTCATCAAAAATGTAACACATTTTTTTACAGATTAATAGCAATAGGATTTGCCCCTCAATATAACATTTTGGTAAAGTATTAAAAAGGGTTAAAATCACAGGGTGCATGTATGTAGTAAGAACTGGTGGTATTATCCCTTTACTCATTTCTATCTCTGCTCTGTGCTTTTCAGATATCAGCAGCACTCACAGGCACATGCACAAACACACATGCACACATGCACAATGGCCATTGTACTAAAATTATCTTGGACAAATCCAAATAGTACAAGCAAAGGTCTAAGAAATGTCTGTTTGGTTAGAACTGCTTAAATACCACAGAACTCACAGGAAGAAAGCAGAAATACTGTCCACATATACACCATCAATGCTGGAAAATATAAATTGTAGTCCATTCTGGTCTGTTTCAGATAACATCCTATTGCCAAAATTACTAGATCATAATTTGTCTGCAGTCTAATCAAAAGAACAAATATGACTTCCTTTCCCATTGTGCAATTGGGGATGAGCTTCCAAATGGCCCACTTTAAGAAGAGGCATCAGAGACCGAGCTTTTTCGCTCAGGAAGCCCTATCCAGTGTCTTTTGTCCTCCTTTTGTGGGCCATGGAGTGGGGGCAGTGTCACTATGGTCATGTAGGTCCAGGACAGGAAAAGTCTTTCTGCTTACTGAAAATGAGTTCTATTCACAACTGTGCTTTTCCAGAGTTTGGCTGTTCCCATTTTCTTGGACACTGTTAGAGTTATAAAATAAACACTTCCAAGATTGTTTTCTTAAAAGTCAGTCCAACATAAAATAAAATGAAAGAACTTTTCTGAGTCTTCAGTTCAACATGGGTGCATTTAACCAGGAACATACCTTTTTCTTCCTCTCTTTGAACTTCTTCAGACTGATCTTTGTTTTTCAAAGTCTCAACACTGGCTCATTCCACTAGAGACCTCTGTTTGATGACTGGCTCCCTTCTAAACTCTGGGACCACATTTGGATATCAGTTATTTATTTAAGATCTGAATTCAGGCAAATACCAAGACAGGTGTTTAGGAACCTGAGCAGTAGTTGAGTAATTATAGAGCTTAAACCCAGAAGGAACAGGGACATAAGATCTAACCAGCAGCTTTCAAGCAGATAAAGTACAATTGTCCCATTTTACAACTGAGGCACCTGAGGTGTAGAAGAATTCAGTCATTTGCTAAGGATACACAGTTAGTTAAAGAAGAGGAGAGAAAGAAGAATGAGGTGAAGGAGAAGTGGATCCCAAATTGCCTCCTGCTTTTCTGTTGCACATAGAACAACTTGTGTTACCTACTGCTGGTTTAATCAGTTTATAGCAAAGTGGTTAACAACTTGAATTCCAATTTAATCATATGGGCCTAAGTTTGAACTCTGTCTCTTTTCTCTACTGGGCTTGAGAAAGCTACTTTTTAGAAATAGAAAAGAAGTAGGATGCTACATATACGGTGTTTATCCCAGAGTGTAACGCATGGTAAATGCTTTAAAATATTAGCTATTGTTTTAAATCAATCATTATAATCTGCCTGCCAAGGCTCCCTTTATAGCGATACTTGAAATCTTTTAATAATTTCAAGACGAGAAAAACGGACTTCCTTTAAAGAGTCAAAAAGCAAAGGGAAAGAAGAACAGATTTTTTTATACAAGTGAGCATGAGCGCCCAATAAAATGAACCCACTGAGGTCCTGGCAGAGGGTCCAACAAGGCTTTACTTGATTTAAGGAGTGACATGACCATAGGTGGACTTAACATGTAACTCATAAAGTTTATTTGCAGAGTCCCTCAATAGCATGGGCTTCTTCCAAAGCCTTGCCAGGGCCCCTAGCAATATGGTCAAAGGATACTTTGAAATTTTCTCTTAAAGAATACCTACTGAATTATATAAGCTTTAGGCCCCCAAAAGTTTGAATTGCTTATGCAAATACTGATGTTTGCAACTCCTTGAAGACCAAACAAAGCCAAAGCTGACGTAACTGTGAGAAATGTCTTATTCATTTGGCTTCTGTTTTTCAGATGCCTTAACACCAGCCCTTAAGTCCAGGAGAAAAAGGCCAAGTTACTGGTTAACACTACCATAAACTAGATGGTTCCTTGCAAGAGTATTAAAACCCATAGACTGGGCGCAGGTCCAGAGGACCCTTCTGAGTTGTAGGTGAGGTACCTCAAACAATGAACTGAAGAATACATTTCAAAATCCACTCAGAGACTTGAGGATGTGCCACTGGTTCACTTAGTGACTCCTATTGAGAAATTAAAATGGGACATCATGTGGAGCTTGATCAAAAAAGATTCTCCTTCCTGAATGCAAAGTGATTTTAAACTCCTCAAAAGAAAGCAACCTAGTGGCACTGAATACACAAGACTTGTCCAGGTGGAACTACACCCAGACTTCTTGTTTCATCTTATATTCCTTCTTGTTGCCCTACTCTCTGACATCGTGGCTTGGTCATCATTTTCCAAGAAAGAACATAGAGGAGAAAGGGAAGAACTAAATATTTTGCTGAATTTTTCCAGTGTGAGCAAGTATTATGGTAGCACTTAATATATCATGTCATTTCATCATCACAATAACCCTCTGAAATACTACTGCATTTCACAGATGAACAAACAGAGACTAAGAGAAGCAGGAAAAGACAATGAGTGATGGAACCAAATCAGGTCTGCCACTGTGGGGTAGAGGAAGGCAAGAAGGTAAGAAAAAAAGGGGAAGAGGAATAAAGCAAGAAGAAGAAAGAAAAGAAGAAGAAGATAGGATGTGATGAAATTTCAAGAATGGTTTGCACCTCACTAGATCAATGGAATCCTGAGATCCAGAACTAATTCAGTAAGCCACTAAATTTCACTCAAGAAGTGTAGTGGATTCTCTAAATTGGTTAGACCTGAATACAAATTCTGGTTCCACCTGCATAGTCTTGGGCAAGTTACCTCTCTAAGCTTCAACTCCCTTATATGTAAATGGTATTAAAATAGTGCCTATGCATATGGTTGTTGAAGGATTAAATGTGTTCATACATATAAAACAGTGCTTGTAACATAGTAAATATTAAGTGTTAGCAATTATAATATTATAGAGAAATTCACATCTTGACTGTCTTTCCCTTTATCAATAATATTGCATATCAAAACTGATATAGGCCGGGCACTGTGGCTCACACCTATAATCCCGGCACTTTGGGAGGCTGAAGCAGACGGATCAGTTGAGGCCAGGAATTCAAGACCAGCCTGCCTAACATGGCAAAACCCCATCTCTACTAAAGATACAAAAATTAGCCAGGCATGGAGGCGCATACCTGTAATACCAGCTGCTCACAGGTTGAGGCACAAGAATCGCTTGAACCTGGGAGACAGAGGCTGCAATGAGCCAAGATTGTGCCACAACACTCCAGCCTAGATTACAGAGTGAGACTGTCTCAAAAAAAAAAAAAAAAAAAAGAGTATTCTCTCTTTTTTTCTCTTTTCTGTCTACTTTCATATAATGCAAGTATTCCTTCATTAATTCACTCATCCTACAAATTTTAATATGCACATGCTAAGTGCTGGGAAGACAGCATGAAGAGGGCAGACTCGGTCCCTCCCTGCCTCCTCAGAACTCACAGTCTAAAGCAGTCTTTATTCCATCTAAAATGCAAAAAGAAAAATAGACTAACTCTGTTTTTTCTTTTAGTGTCATTCCAAATGGACATCTTTATTATGACTTTAATTGCTTGTAAAGCACCTAGTAGATCTCTGCCCACTTCAAAAGGATCCTTGATAAGTATGCATAAGATAGCTCAGCAGGGTGCAAGCTGCATGCAATTATTTCTTAGTTAATCCCTTTAGAGATGAGTCTACTTGTGAAGTGTCAGGATAGAGTACCTAACATGGGGGAAGAAAAGCCTCCATTCTTATTGGTTCATGTGTTTCATATTGCCTGGTGAGCCTCTGCTCTTCATTTTCAGGAAAGTGTCATTGAACAGACATCTTTGTGTCATCTAACATGTGTTTAGTGATTACTTTATCTGTAAGTGGTGAAGATCACACTAAAAGATTGCTCCCTCTGTCTAGTTAAAGCTGACAGTGTTGTCACTACTTCAGTGATGGATTCAATACCCCAGCTTCTTTTCATGAGTGTGTCTTATTCTATAGCCAAGAAATACAGATGGTTTGAGAATGGACAAAGCCTGCTGTAGCCAATGGATTCAATATCATATTCTTAGAGTTAATATCGACAAGGAAGGTTTATTTAAAGTTTGTTTTTCCTTTATCCTATACCCCAGACCTTACTGTTTGCTTTCAATGTTGAAATGGTTAGTTGGGTCAACTACTTAATGCTAATTTTTTGAAGGTGTTTTCATGGAAGATGATTTGTCTTTTTCTCCTCCCCAATTCTTCTATCTTTTCCTGACAACACATGTATATTCCAGTAATGGCATCTAGGGTAAATATTCCTATCTTAATGTGTAAGAATGATTCTAATGGTGGGATAGACAGGAAATCTAATCATCAAGGAAATTATTTTGATAAATTGGGACTAAAAGAATTTCTTTTTGTTTTGTTTTGTTTTGTTTTTATTTTTTTAAGTAACTAGGTATACAGCCAGAGCTACTGATGATAACAGCAAAGGAAATGCTTAAAAATATTTGAAAGTGGTATTGTTTTTATTCTATATACCCCCTTCTTGTCTGGAATTAGTTGGAATCAAAGTGTTCTTCCTCAAAGACATTTTAATGGCCCATCCTATTTGAAGGTAAGGACAATGCTCAATTTCTGATATAAGCTAGCCCATCACGCAGTTCCTTTTGGTTGCTGAAAGGGCAATTCTTGACACTGGCATTCATTGATTTTGATTTTTCTGCTAAGCTTTCATTCCATCATTTTGTTCCCACCTTGAAAAAAAAAATAATCCTGAGCTACAGTAAGATGAACAAGATCCTAGCAAATAAATGTACTAGAAAAAAGCCAGGACCTCAGTAGAATTATGTACCTGGTAGTAAGAGGGAAGGAGACAAGGAGGTTGCTGAAGCAGCTGGAATAGAGAATAGGAATGGTCAGTCAACCAATCAGCAAAGAACAATGAAAAGGTCAAGCTACTTTTGAACATTACCGTCTTTCACAGGCTAAAGTGAGCATTAAAATTCTGAAGTCTTGCTTGCTTCCCAAAGTTTAGCAAGAAAAGAAAATGGCACACCAAGACTGTACAATACTTAGAAATGGTTTGAACATCTGGTGGTAAATATGAGGTCACCTTTGGAGCACTGCCGTCAACCTGGTCATGCTCGCCATCCCCACCCCACCCCCAGTCCTTGCGTCTCACTTCATGCATATCCATGGGGCAGCTGCCTGATTGGTAAATCAGACAGAATTCTTCAAAAGGCACCTGGGGGGCCGACAATCACAATAAATATTACAAGTTTATCTTCACACAGACCTTTCTTCAGGAGGTCTTCTAGGCTAGCCAGTTTAATTGTTATGGCTGCTCTTTTTTCTCTCATGTGGGATTGATGAAGCACAGTGGCTTCCCTGAGGTCACCCAGCAGGATGGGTTCACTACCAGAAGTTCCTATACTGCTAAGAGAATCAATGATGTTGCAGAATAGAGTTCTGTAGGAGCCAACAAAAATATGTCAGTGAGTTTTACAAAGGACTTTTTAATAAAACAGCAAAATCCACTTCTGTTCCAGGTCATTTCAGTGGGCTGTGCTATGTTATTTCAGTGGGCTTCCCCAACACCAAAAATCAACCAAATGGGAGCTAAATTTTGTAGTATTAATAATCCCAAGTGGAGATTTAAAGACATCGAATTTTCTACATTTTAAAGACATCGAATTTTTCAAACAAGATCCACTTTACCATTTATGTTCTTTTTGAGTCAATGACAATCAATTTGCATTTTCCTAACATAGTAGTTCTAAATGGGGGTCAATTTTGCCTACAAAGAGGCATTGGGCAATGTCTAGAGACATTCATACTTATCACAACTTGTGGGGAGGATGCTACTGAATCTAGGCCACAACTGTGCTAAACATTCCACAATGCACAGGACGGTACCCTACAACAAAGGATTATCTGGTCCAGTATGTCAACAGTGCCAAAACTGAGATACCAAAAGCCTGGAAGCAGAGATGAGAATTGGAACAGAAAAGTCGTGTATGCAGTTTTTGGACCTTGATTCCCCAAATCTAGACATCAGGCAATGACTCCACTGCGACTCCCACCTTTGTAGTGAACCCTCCAATTTCTATTATTATACCTCTATTTGTATTTCTAAACAGTAGGTACATATATTTTTAGTTTTTAACCATGATAAAAAGAGAATCATGCTATATGTAATCTTTGGAGGCTTGCTTTTTGCTACAAATTATATTGGTAAAATTTACATATTTTTTGTGTGCAGCTTTATTTAGTTTATTCATTTTTGCTGCTATACAACATTCCATTGTACGAAAGAACTACAGTTTACCTTGAGGGATATTCAAATTGCCTGCAGGAGTTTGCTATCATGAATAGTCCTATGAACATCTTGTATAAAACCCAAAGTGAACATACATAGTTTTCTTTTTTCAGATGTATAAAAATACAAAACATATGTAATATAATAGAATTATATACACCTGGATATTATTGTAACAATGATTAGCTCTATGTTGTAGGATTACTAATTTTTTTCTTCTTTGTATTTTCTATTTTTTTCTACAATAAATATATATCTTTTTTGCCATGAGAAAAAAATGCTTTCTATAAGGCTAGGAGATTGGCATCATTGCTTTAAATTATAAGAGCATTCAAATGTGCATAAATATCTGTAAATTTGTACGAGATGCTACTATAAATTGCCTCATTAAGTTTAATTTACTCCAATCTACAGACTATTCATAATTTTGTTGTTTCACTTCGCTTAAAACGAGACCTTACTTGGGCACATCTAGATAAACCCAATTTACGAATTTGCCCACACAATACGCAAAGTCAAAAGTAGACCTAAACTACATACAAACTAAAACCTAACAAATGGTGAATTATGCCAAAATAGGTGTCCAAAAGCCAAAGAAGAATAGCTGTCTGCTCATTGAAGTCTTTATATATAATTAAAAACTTAATTTTTAGCAACAGAAACATTTAGGACAACTTGCTTGTTAACTGGAAACCTTGCAATTTATACCACAATGTACTCTAGGTGAAATAGACATTAACTATAAAAATAAAACTATAAAACCTAGAAAGAAATGTAATTTTTATTTTCACTCCTCCCCCCAAAAAATCCACTAGAAACACTATATAATTCTCAAGTTTGCAGTCTGACCATTCACAATTAAATCTGTTGATTATTAATTATAATCCATTGCCAGCCTATGTCAACAAAACCAAAATTCTCTGTGAACAGGTGATGATGGGCCGAGGGGTGATGCAGTCACCATTATTTAGTTGTAATGTAGAGGGAATTCCTTGTTTTGCCTTGTTGCTGCCTCCTATCCACAGACGAGGCAACAACTGACCTCAAAAGAGGAAACCTGGGATGAGGCTGTGTCCTCAAATATTAACTGAGAGAGACAATACAGAAAAGGTTCCAGCTATTCAAGTCCTTCTCACTCCCATAAAAAGAAATACCACTGTTCTCCAAGTTTGTCCAAAAACTTACTGTTGGAAACCTGAATTAACTGTATTTTTTTCCTTTAATTTTCCACACCATTTTTCCTGAGCAGAGATAATATGAAAGCTTACCTTTCAATGCCAAAGGACATTTTCTTTTCTTTCTATGCTACAGAGCAAGCATCTCCTGCTGTGAACAGCAGTTGGAATTGTGTGATCTGAAAGTTGAATAAGAAATGTCATAGAATAAAAGATTTCAAAAAAAAAAAGAGGTATTAGGGGATGCAGAAAGGAAGAGAGGAGAATAGCAATGCAACAAACTATGGCAACAATTAATCTCTTAACCCAAAAAGTTCCTCCTTCAAAGAAAATGCTAGTCCCACTGGACACCAGAAACTACAGTGTAAGCTACTGTCGATGTGCCTTTTTTTTTTTTTTTTTTTTTTTTTTTTGTCACTGGGGAGAAAAACAGGCAGGTGGCAGGGTTCCTGCCTGTGCTTCTGCATGACGTGGCCCCACTGTGCACACAGTCACATGCACAAAGGCAGACTCAGGCTGAAAAGTGGGGCAGGGCAGCTCATGCTGTTTGCCAGAGGTCTTAAGGGGATCTTCTATTTCATTCCCTAGTAATGCCCTTTTTGTTGACAAAAGTAAATTGATGATAGTCAAGAGGGAAGCATTTGGTGGAAAAAATTCTGTTGACCCTTCTCAGATTGAATTTGACCACAGAACAGGATACCAGCAGTTGCAGAAATGATAGATTATTGTAATGACTGCCAGAATGGCCTTTTGGCATGTTTAAATGGCAATAAATTTCACCAGAAAGAAGGCAATTTTACTACTTTAGAGCAGTAAGGAAACACGGTGTTTAAGGTGTAAATAAATCGTGGGTCATTAACAGCAAGCGTATTCTGTCCATGGTGCAATTCTCAATCAGTGGCTATTCATATTTAATTTAATTATGTGGATTTACTTAGCCAATTATGCTTTTTTGTTCCAGGTCACAGACTTCTCAGGCTGACAATTTTGCTCTCTTCCTGTCTGCCTTATGTCTACAAACACAGCCCTAGTTTCTCCCTCATTTTTCCTTCCACAGGTACATAAATACCATCGGGGAAGTTCAATGATACTAGCTCACTGAATAGCCTGCTGAGATTATTAAATTAGAGACTGATGTGCTATGTGGTCTTTTTCTTGGCTCCAAAATCCCCTCTGTCCCCCGCTCATTAATCTAGCTCAGTCCTTCACTGAACTCTGCCTTTAAAGGAGGAGGCGGGAGAAAGAGGTGTGCAATGAAGTTTGACATTTTCTCAAAAATGATTGTATTAAAACCCACTTATATTTATAGCTCCATCTCATTTGAGAATGTTAATCAGTTGCAATTTCATCAAGGTAAAGGTATTGGGATCTAATCAAGTCAAAAACTTGCTCACATTGGTATGGATCGCACTTCTGAAACATCACTTCAAAAGGTCATTTTTAAATACAGTAAAGGTGATAATTAACAAAGTTCATTCATAATAACAATCTGCTTATGGACAGTTTAAAACATTTGGGCTCCATCTACTGTACTAGTTTCGGGCCAAATGCAGCTCACTTTAAGCTTGTGTTAGCTCTGACCAGAGTTCCAAAATTCAGGAGACATACTCCAAATCAGGCAGGTCAATAATGCTTTCCAGAACCCAATTAGTGCTGAACTTGGGTTGGCCAAACAAGCACGATCTCTCCAAAAGCCTAAATCTCATTTTATACTAAGCAAATTGTGGAATGTCCTTCCCCAATCTGACTGAAAGGATAGTCTGAGTGATTAATCCCAAGCCTCACTTAAGGGCAGGTGCATATATTTCTATCTGCTTGCTTCATGTTTCCTGGAATGTTTTTCCTGAGACCATACTGAAAAGCTTTTCTGTTTCTATAATTCTGTAAACTGCCGGGAACACACCAGTAGCCCCAACCAACTTTAGGCCAAAAACATCATCTTGTTTATCTGAAATCAACCCTAGGAACTAATGAAACTCTGGGCAGCTAGTGGAAGGCACACAGATATGGGGGGCGCTCACCACATTGAATTACCACGTATTTCAGAGTTCATGTGCTTGGCATCCCAAATGGAGACAGGAGAGATAATACAGAAAGATACTAAATAAAGACAACCACCAGAGGAAGTTTAATAAGGCAAAATTTGAGGAATTACATTGAATATTTAAGGCATTTATAGCAAGAGAAAAGAATCACTCATGTAAGAGTTGGACGATTTCAGAAAATGATCTATTGATTGTGTTGTTTTACAGATGAATAAGTAGAAACCCCAAAAATCTGAGTGGATTTCTCTAGGCCGACAGAATTTGTTGACAAACTAAGACTAGAACAAAGACTTCTGACTCCTAATTCTGCTACTCCACCAAGCGGTATTCCAGGACGGACAAGCCACCGAGAGTGGAAAGCCAAACTACTGGAGCACTCTGCAGCCCTGAGGAGCAGCTACCATTTGGGGCAGCAGAAACCTGAGAAAACCTGCAAGTGTCCTCATCTCACCCCTTCTCACTGAGGTCCTGGGCTGTGGTCACAATTCTTGAAAACAAATGTCCAGTGTGTTTGGGTTGCAAGGGTGGGAATGCCCAGTTTTCCAAGTCCACACATTGTTTTCAAGGCCCAGGCTCATCTTTGTCATGACAGTCAGAGAGATAAAAAGAATACTGGGAAGGGCAGGGTATTTTTGGACTACAGGGCAAGGTTATCTGGCTCTGGCTGAGATAAATGGGAAGGGTCAGACCTTGCCAGTTTTCACTGCAGTCAGTCAAGTTGACCACCTGTGAGGAAGAGGGAATTTTTATAGAAGCTGTCAACATTTAAAAGCACATGGTCACATGTAGTGATAAGTCAAGCCTCTTGTGTTTTTAATGGGCTTGCCTCCTAGCCTTACTTTTCCAAATGATGATAGCTTTATCTCTTAGTATATAGTTAACTCTCCAGCTAGATCTATTCACAGTCAGGCAGACCAACAGAAAGTGTGTCCCTGGGCTCCTTCTTTGTTTACCATCTCCTGCTAACCTAATTCTAGATGAGCAAAAATGTCCCTGCACTGGGGGTAATCATGATGACAGGGAAGGTAATGTTGGTGACATGATGATGATGCTGATGCCAGCATATGAAGGTAGAGGTGAGCAGCTTTCTCTACCTACTGATGAAAGCTAAACTCTTAAAGCAAACAGCCACAGATACGATATAAATGAAGGAACTTGGGTCAATAAATGACTGTTTACTTCACATCGTGAATAAATATGGTGGCCTTATGACCAAAAAAAATTTCATTTTCTTTCTGTTTGATTTCTACTTCATTGGCTTTATGATTTGCTTATTTTGTCAGGTTGATCAGGCACAATTAGCATGTCTTTCTAACAAAGATTAATAACTCTTGAGCTCAACAAAGGGCAATTAGATGTGGGGTATATTACCCCACTACAGTGTGAAGAAGACTTATTCATTTGTTCTTGTGCTGTTAGTCATATGCTTGGTGTCACAGACACTCACCTACACTACAGCAGAGAGGGGGAAAAAACAGTTCATAAAAGTGTAGGGAAGAGATCCTTCAGTTTAGCACCAATGCCCTTTTATACAATGTTTCCACAAAATGGTTGTTTGGAATCATCTCTGAGAATATAACATTTTCTGAGCAATTAATACATGCTAGACCCTATGCCAAGTATTTATTTTAATCCTTATATTAAGCCTATGAAATAGGTATGGAAGAAATTATTTCTTACTCACTCACAATAGCCATTCTCCCTTTTATCCTCAGCATTAGAACCCTAACTTTATTTATGATGGCAATATTGCCAACTTTAAAGGACTACATTGCTCAGCTTCCTTCACAAGCGGGAACGGCCATACAAAAACTTTCTAACCAATGAGATTTATGCAGAAGTATTGCTTGGGATTTCAGAGATCATTCCTTAAAGAAAGTTATCACTGCTTTTGCCCTTCCACACCTTCTCCTTCCTTCTGTCTGAAGAGTAGATATGATGGCTGAAGCTCCAGCAGCCGTCTTGGACCTGGCATTAGGAAGATAGAAGAGAAAGACAGAAGGAGCCTAAAATGTTCTGATGATACTTCTTACAGACAGAAAATGTAAGGTTCCACCTTTCTTAAGCTACTGACCTTTTAGATTTTTTATTATAAGTAACCTGACCTAATCCTAGTAAAATAGTCAATAGTTTTACATAAAGATTGGGAAACTGAGGCTAATAAATGGCAGAGATGCAATTTGAACTCAGGTTGTCTGATTCTAGAGCCTGTGTTGTTAATGCTATATTGCTTGTAAGAGCCATTGCAATGGCACCCTCCTGCCATTACCCTTCATACTCTTCAGTACGGTACAGCCATTAAGGATTAATTTTAAATTTTCAAACCAACCTGGATCTGCTCTATCTTATCTTAGACATTCACGTGTGTTGTTTCCTTTTACTGAAATGCACTTCTTTCTGTTCTTTGAACAGCACCTACTCAGATTTTAACTTCATTTAGGCATAATTTCCTCTGAAAAAAATTTATCTGATCTTTCTAATATAGTTAAGTTTTCCTCCAATATACTCCCATAGTTCTGTCATCACTCAGCATTAATTAACTCCCAATAGACTATGAGGGAAGATACTGTGTCTTTCTTGTTTGCTATTAGAGGGAACAGTGGCCAGTGGCCACACCGTGCCAGGAATAGTGTTTGTCTTTACCAGCCAGAACAGAAAACCTAAAAATTCCTGCATTAGGTAGAGTACTCAGAAGCATCTTACCTTAGTAGTGAGGAATAATTAGCCCTAGACTAGGCATGGCTCTGTTCCTTCTAACAAATTGTGAAGACAAGACTCAAAGAGATCTAAACTGTATCTCAGAATAAAGTTCAACAATGTGTTTATATCTGTCATCCAACCAAAGGTAACTAAGCCTACAAAGAAGCAGAAAAATACGACTTATAATGAAGAGAAAAATCAATCAATTGAAACAAACTCAGAACTGACACAGATTTTAGAATTTACGGGTGAGGGCATTAAGACAATTTTTATAATTATATTTCATAGATCCAAAATCTAAGTAGACACAAAGAAGATATTTTTTAAACACCCAAGTTCAGCTTCTAGAGATTAAAACTACAATGTATGAGATAAAAATATAATAGATGGAATTAACAGTAGATTAGATATTACCAAAGAAAATATTGGTGAATTTAAAGACATAGCAATATTGACTATTCAAAAAGAAATACAAAGAGAAAAAGAATTCTTAAAAATGAAAGGCTGTCAGTGAGCTGTGAAATAACTTCAAGCAGTTTAACATATGTGTTATTCGAGGCCCCAAAAGAGGAGAAGGAGAACAAAAAATAATTTGAAGAAATAATGGCTTTATTTTTCCAAATTTGGTGAAATCTATAAACCCATAGATACAAGAAGCTCAATGAACTCACTAGCACATGAAACATGAAGAAAATACCAACTCATGTCATAGTTAAGTCACGCAAAACTTGTCATAAAGAGAGTCTTAAAGGCATGCAGAGGAAAATATGTCACCTTACATTCAGAGGAACAAAGATAAGGGTGACAGTGATTTTTTGCCAGAAACCATAGAATGAAGAAGACAGCAATATCTGTACAGCACTGAAAGGAAAAAAAGAAAAGCTTTTAATCTAGAATTCTATTCCCAGCAAAAAATATATATTTCAAAAATGAAGGTGAAACATGTTTTCATACATACAAAAGCTGAAAAAAAATTATCATTAGCAGAGTCACACTAAAAGAGATGTTAAGCAAAGTCCTTCAGACAGAAAGAAAATGATGCAGTTAGAAATATGGATCTACAACCATCAGATCTTTGACAAACCTGATAAAAACAAGAAATGGGGAAAGGATTCCCTATTTAATAAATGGTGCTAGGAACACTGGCTAGCCATATGTAGAAAGCTGAAACTAGATCCCTTCCTTACACCTTATACAAAAATTAATTCAAGATGGATTAATTACATGTTAGACCTAAAACCATAAAAACCCTAGAAGAAAAAACCTAGGCAATACCATTCAGCACATAGGCATGGGCAAGGACTTCACGTCTAAAACACCAAAAGCAATGGCAACAAAAGCCAAAATTGACAAATGGGATCTAATTAAACTAAAGAGCTTCTGCACAGCAAAAGAAACTACCATCAGAGTGAACAGACAACCTACAGAATGGGAGAAAATTTTTGCAATCTACCCATCCGACAAAGGGCTAATATCCAGAATCTACAAAGAACTTAAACAAATTTACAAGAAAAAACAAACAACCCCATCAAAAAGTGGGCAAAGGATATGAACAGACACTTCTCAAAAGAAGACATTTATGCAGCCAACAGATACATGAAAAAATGCTCATCATCACTGGCCATCAGAGAAATGCAAATCAAAACCACAATGTGATACCATCTCACACCAGTTAGAATGGCGATCATTAAAAAGTCAGGAAACAACAGGTGCTGGAGAGGATGTGGAGAAATAGGAACACTTTTACACTGTTGGTGGGACTGTAAACTAGTTCAACCATTGTGGAAGACAGTATGGCGATTCCTCAAGGATCTAGAACTAGAAATACCATTTGACCCAGCCATCCCATTACTGGGTATATACCCAAAGGATTATAAATCATGCTGCTATAAAGACACATGCACAAGTATGTTTATTGTGGCACTGTTCACGATAGCAAAGACTTGAAATCAACCCAAATGTCCATCAATGATAGACTGGATTAAGAAAATGTGGCACATATACACCATGGAATACTATGACTATGCAGTGATAAAAAAGGATGAGTTCATGTTCTTTGTAGGGACATGGATGAAGCTGGAAACCATCATTCTGAGCAAACTATCACAAGGACAGAAAACCAAATACTGCATGTTCTCACTCATAGGTGGGAACTGAGCAATGAGAACACTTGGACATGGGATGGGGAACACCACACACTGGGGCCTGTCGTGGGATGGGGGGAGTGGGGAGGGATAGCATTAGGAGACATACCTAATGTAAATAACAAGTTAATGGGTGCAGCACACCAACATGGCACATGTATACATATGTAACAAACCTGCACGTTGTGCACATGTACCCTAGAACTTAAAGTATAATATTAATAAAAAAATCAAAACTCTATAATAATCACAAAAAAAGAAATATGGATCTACACAAAGGAATAAAGTACACCAGAAATTGTAACTACATGTGTAGATATATAAAACTTTTTTCTTATTATATAAATCTCTTTAAAAGATAGTTGTTTAAACAAACATAATAACAATGTGTTATGGGGTTTACAATATATGTATAAGTAAAAGGTCTGGCAACAATAGCATAAACAAGGGGAGAAATGGAAGTACTACCATAAGATTCTCATACTATACATGAAGTGATATAATATAAAGGTGGACTGTGATAAAAGAAAGACATATACCACAAATGCTGAAGCAACCATTAATATAACAAAACAAAGAATTACACCTAATAAACCAAGAAAAGAGATAAAATGGAATCATTTTAAAAACTCAATCCAAAAGTAGTTCAAAAGAAGAGCAAAAAGGAGCAAAGAGCAGAACACAAAAAAACATAGTGAGATGATAGACTCAAATCTAATTATAAATAATTGCATTAAATGTAAATGGTCTAAACACTGCAGACATTATCAAATTGAACTTCTTTTAAAAAGGGCAACACCCAACTATATCCCACCCATAAGAAGCAAACTTTAAAGATACAAACAGTTTAAAAGAAAGAAATATATACCATGCTTATACTAATCAAAAGAAGCTGTACTGGCTATATTTATATCAGACAAACTAGATTTCAGACAAAAATGATATTAGCAGAAATAAAGAAGTCTATTTCATAATAAAGAGGTCATCAAGAGGACATAACAATCCTAAATGTTTATGCACCTAATAACATAGCTTCAAAAGGCATGAAGCAAAAACTGATAGAACTATACAAATAAATAAACAAATCCACAATTATACTTGAAGATGTCAATACCCCTCTGCCAATAATTGATCAATCTAGTGGACAGAAAATAAGTGAGGATACAGACCACCAAACAACATTATCAACCAACTTGACCTAATTGACAATTATAAAACAATCCACTCAACAACAGCCAAGTAACATAATGCACTCAGTTCTTTTCAAGTACTCACAGAACATTTGCCAATTTATACGGTACAGGGATGGAGGGATTTAAAAACGGCACAAGGCAACTTCTGGTTGTGATGAGTATATATCCCTATGTTCACTATCTGGATCATGATGATGGTTTCATGAGTGAATATATATTTCAACACCTATTAAATTGTACATTTTAAATACAATACAATAAATACAATAAATTGTATAAATAAATTGTAAAATTATAAAATTATAAAATTATAAATTTTAATAAATTTAATTTTAATAAAATAAAATTATAAATTATATAAATTTAATTTTATAATTTATAAAATTATGAATTATATAAATTTAATTTTATAATTTATAAAATTATGAATTATATAAATTTAATTTTATAATTTATAAAATTATGAATTATATAAATTTAATTTTATAATTTATAAAATTATAAATTATATAAATTTAATTTTATAATTTATAAAACTATGAATTATATAAATTTAATAAAATTATAAAATTACTTTTAAAATTGTAAAATAAATACAATAAATTGTACATTTTAAATACAACAATATAATAAGCAACTTATTGTTACTTATTATAGCTCAATAAATCCTTATATATACTACTTTCTCATTAACACTTCCCATGTAATATTTCTCATTAACACTTCCCATGTAATATTGCTATAGAATTTATCTTACAAATCTCAAACAGAAATTAGCTTTATAATTTTTTTGCCCTAAAAATGGCAAAAACTGCAATAACTTTAAAAACTAATATTATGTATAATTTTATATATGCACATATATGTAGGTATGTGTGTGTGTATAAAATTATCTGCCCTACTTCTTATCTGCCCTACTTCTTTCTCTATGTTCCTTGAGAGCTGGGACAGGGTCTTATTTCTTCTCTGTATCCCATCATCTAAGATAGTACTTGGCACAAAGTAGGTGCTCAACAAATAATTGCCAAATTTAATTGAATTGACTATTTTTTGCTGCTGTTATTTTTATGTTCTTAGGGAAATCAGGTATTAGAAAGTGGAACACTACCCATGAATTTTGACACCACTCTTCAGTGAGCTGTAAGTAATAGGCATAATTTTGAAATCTGAATGAATAATTACCAGAAATCCTGAGTGAACCCTGAGGAGAAGTATATCCAGCAGAAATAAATTCTTGCTCCAACTTCAAAATTAAAAATAAAATGTAGACATTTCCTTTCTTTCCAAAAATTTACTTAAAATTCTAAACTTAAATAATCCATTAATTATATCAAACTTTATTCCATCCCCCTCATTTCTCACACCACCCTAACTCCAATATTCTTTTGTTCTTAAGAAAGAAAGAAAACAGCCTTATACAAGTCAGACAGAATATCCTGTTGATGACCTGTTGGAGTGTCTCATCAGCTGGAGTATCTCATTTATTTTTCTGAAGGGTACGGTGGGCACCTAGAGACAACAGATTCATGTTTAACCCCTACACACCCTTCCCTGCGCTGAAACCTACACTTTTCAGTGATAGGGGGTTAAAAGCACTGATTCTGGAGCTGGGTTGCCTAGATGTGAATTCTAGGCCTACCATATAATAGCTGTGTAGCCTTCAACAAGTTACTTAACCTCTCTATTTCTCAGTTTCTTTGTAATAGTGGTACTTGCCTTATAAGGCTGTTGAGAACAATAAATTGATCTAATACACGTAAAGCACATAGAAAACTGTCCACTGCACAGTAAGTAGCCAATGGGTGTTAAATATTATAATAGGCACTCAATAAACATGCCTTAAATAAATGGATGACAGCTTTCCAACAAAAGAAACAACAACAAGTTGTCTAAAACTATAGTTTAAGTAAGTCCTATATGATTGACTAGAGGGATTCAGTAGGTTTTCCTGCCCCCAAAAAAATATTTCAAAACTCCTAAAATTCCACCATTAAAAATCATTATTTTTAATAAGGTCCTTTAACTATTAGGTCTTGTTCAACTATTAGTAACATATCATCATCACCATCATCTTTTAAATCCTTATTGCTACATTATGTCAATTAACCCTCAAAACTATTCTTTGAGTTCAGGACTCTTATTATTCCCATTTTATACATAAGGAAAATAGGGCACCAGAGGAAACTTTGTGCAAGGACACAAAGCAAAAAAATGGTAGCACTAGGATTTGAACCCAGGTAATATGGCCCCTGAACCTACAATCAGAGGCATCATGTCTACCATTCATTCATCTTGAAATAAATATTTATTGAGTAACTTCTATGTACGAGAATCCATGCCAGGCTCTAAACATGAGATCAGTGAGCACCCATGCTGGAGGCAGAGTATACCCTTAAAAAAGCATGGGAAAAAGCAGAAGAGGGAGGTGGTTAGAATGTGTGGAATAAAAGAGATGAAGGAATAGAATTCTATCTTTGCTTATCATATGTTTACTGGTCACAAAACTTGTAACTCCCCACAGGATTTGGCTTCTGCTTTAACCACCAGTCTTGCTTCTTTCACAGTAGCCTCTGAGCATGGCTTCCGGAGACTATTCGCCCTACTAAAGGCTGACTCCATCACTTATGACCTGGAGCAATTATCCATTAATTTCTCTGAGTTTCGTTGCTGAAACAGGGATGTTAACTCTTACAGCCTGACTCATCAAACTGGTAGTTAAGTTTGATGAGTACAGTAAATTAAGTAAATGAGTACTAGGTAGAGTACTAGAAATTTTCTTTTTTCCCCAAACAGCTTCTTCTAGAAAATTTGATTCTGACAATCCATTTGGTTAATGATCTGGAAGCCTTCGCCCAATCAAGCTGCTTCCAAGACTGAAAAAGAAAAAAACAATACCTCCTGCTATATCCTTAAGAAAAAGGAATAATGTGCAGTTCCCAAAAGACTTCTTAAAAGACAGATAAAAATGTTTGAGCAGATTTTCGACGGGAGGAGCCAAGATGGCCAAATAGGAACAGATCCGGTCTACAGCTCCCAGCGCGAGCGACGCAGAAGACGGGTGATTTCTGCATTTCCATCTGAGGTACCGTGTTCATCTCACTAGGGAGTGCCAGACTGGGCGCACGTCAGTGGGTGAGAGCACCGTGTGCCAGCCGAAGCAGGGGCAAGGCATTGCCTCACTCGGGAAGCGCAAGGGGTCAGGGAGTTCCCTTTCCAGGGGTGACAGACGGCACCTGGAAAATTGGGCCACTCCCACCCGAATACTGTGCTTTTCCGACGGGCTTAGGAAACGGTGCCCCAGGAGAGTATAGCCCGCACCTGGCTCAGAGGGTCCTACGCCCACGGAGTCTCACTGATTGCTAGCACAGCAGTCTGAGATCAAACAGCAAGTCAGCAGCGAGGCTGGGGGAGGGGCGCCCGCCATTACCCAGGCTCGCTTAGGTAAACAAAGCAGCCTGGCAGCTCGAACTGGGTGGAGCCCACCACAGCTCAAGGAGGCCTGCCTGCCTCTGTAGGCTCCACCTCTGGGGGCAGGGCACAGACAAACAAAAAGACAGCAGTAACCTCTGCAGACTTAAATGTCCCTGTCTGACAGCTTTGAGGAGAGCAGTGGTTCTCCCAGCACGCAGCTGGAGATCTGAGAACGGGCAGACTGCCTCCTCAAGTGGGTCCCTGACCCCTGACCCCCGAGCAGCCTAACTGGGAGGCACCCCCCAGCAGGGGCAGACTGACACCTCACACGGCCGGCCAGGTACTCCAACAGTCCTGCAGCTGAGGGTCCTGTCTGTTAGAAGGAAAACTAACAGAAAGGACATCCACACCAAAAACCCATCTGTACGTCACCATCATCAAAGACCAAAAGTAGATAAAACCACAAAGATGGGGAAAAAACAGAGCAGAAAAACTGGAAACTCTAAAAAGCAGAGTACCTCTCCTCCTCCAAAGGAACACAGTTCCTCACCAGCAACGGAACAAAGCTGGACGGAGAATGACTTTGACGAGCTGAGAGAAGAAGGCTTCAGACGATCAAATTACTCCGAGCTACGGGAGGATATTCAAACCAAAGGCAAAGAAGTTGAAAACGTTGAAAAAAATTTAGAAGAATGTATAACTAGAATAACCAATACAGAGAAGTGCTTAAAGGAGCTGATGGAGCTGAAAACCAAGGCTCGAGAACTACGTGAAGAATGCAGAAGCCTCAGGAGCCGATGCGATCAAATGGAAGAAAGGGTGTCAGCCCTGGAAGATGAAATGAATGAAATGAAGTGAGAAGGGAAGTTTAGAGAAAAAAGAATAAAAAGAAACGATCAAAGCCTCCAAGAAATGTGGGACTATGTGAAAAGACCAAATCTACGTCTGATTGGTGTACCTGAAAGTGACGGGGAGAATGGAAACAAGTTGGAAAACACTCTGCAGGATATTATCCAGGAGAACTTCCCCAATCTAGCAAGGCAGGCCAACATTCAGATTCAGGAAATACGGAGAACGCCACAAAGATACTCCTCGAGAAGAGCAACTCCAAGACACATAATTGTCAGATTCACCAAAGTTGAAATGAAGGAAAAAATGTTAAGGGCAGCCAGAGAGAAAGGTCGGGTTACCATCAAAGGGAAGCCCATCAGACTAACAGCGGATCTCTCGGCAGAAACCCTACAAGCCAGAAGAGAATGGGGGCCAATATTCAACATTCTTAAAGAAAAGAATTTTCAACCCAGAATTTCGTATCCTGCCAAACTAAGCTTCGTAAGTGAAGGAGAAATAAAATACTTTACAGACAAGCAAATGCTGAGAGATTTTGTCACCACCAGGCCTGCCCTACAAGAGCTCCTGAAGGAAGCGCTAAACATGGAAAGGCACAACCGGTACCAGCCACTGCAAAATCATACCGAAATGTAAAGACCATCGAGACTAGGAAGAGACTGCATCAACTAACGAGCAAAATAACCAGCTAACATCATAATGACAGGATCAAATTCACACATAACAATATTCTCTTTAAATGTAAATGGACTAAATGCTCCAATTAAAAGACACAGACTGGCAAATTGGATAAAGACTCAAGACCCATCAGTGTGCTGTATTCAGGAAACCCATCTCACGTGCAGAGACACACATAGGCTCAAAATAAAAGGATGGAGGAAGATCTACCAAGCAAATGGAAAACAAAAAAAGGCAGGGGTTGCAATCCTAGTCTCTGATAAAACAGACTTTAAACCAACAAAGATCAAAAGAGACAAAGAAGGCCATTACATAATGGTAAAGGGATTAATTCAACAAGAAGAGCTAACTATCCTAAATATATATGCACCCAATACAGGAGCACCCAGATTCATAAATCAAGTCCTGAGTGACCTACAAAGAGACTTAGACTCCCACTCATTAATAATGGGAGACTTTAACACCCCACTGTCAACATTAGACAGATCAACGAGACAGAAAGTCAACAAGGATACCCAGGAATTGAACTCAGCTCTGCACCAAGCGGACCTAATAGACATCTACAGAACTCTCCACCCCAAATCAACAGAATATGCATTTTTTTCAGCACCACACCACACCTATTCCAAAATTGACCATATACTTGGAAGTAAAGCTCTCCTCAATAAATGTAAAAGAACAGAAATTATAACAAACTATCTCTCAGATCACAGTGCAATCAAGCTAGAACTCAGGATTAAGAATCTCACTCAAAACTGCTCAACTACGTGGAAACTGAACAACCTGCTCCTGAATGACTACTGGGTACATAACGAAATGAAGGCAGAAATAAAGATGTTCTTTGAAACCAACGAGAACCAAGACACAACATACCAGAATGTCTGGGATGCATTCAAAGCAGTGTGTAGAGGGAAATTTATAGCACTAAATGCCCACAAGAGAAAGCAGGAAAGATCCAGAATTGACACCCTAACATCACAATTAAAAGAACTAGAAAAGCAAGAGCAAACACATTCAAAAGCTAGCAGAAGGCAAGAAATAACTAAAATCAGAGCAGAACTGAAGGAAATAGAGACACAAAAAACCCTTCAAAAAATTAATGAATCCAGGAGCTGGTTTTTTGAAAGGATCAACAAAATTGATAGACCGCTAGCAAGATTCATAGAGAAAAAAAGAGAGAAGAATCAAATGATGCAATAAAAAATGATAAAGGGGATATCACCACCGATCCCACAGAAATACAAACTACCATCAGAGAATATTACCAACACCTCTACGCAAATAAACTAGAAAATCTAGAAGAAATGGATAAATTCCTCAACACATACACCCTCCCAAGACTAAACCAGGAAGAAGTTGAATCTCTGAATAGAACAATAACAGAAGCTGAAATTATGGCAATAATCAATAGCTTACCAACCAAAAAAAGTCCAGGACCAGATGGGTTCACAGCCGAATTCTACCAAGGAGGAGCTGGTACCATTCCTTCTGAAACTATTCCAATCAACAGAAAAAGAGGGAATCCTCTCTAACTCATTTTATGAGGCCAGCATCATCCTGATACCAAAGCCTGGCAGAGACACAACAAAAAAAGAGAATTTTAGACCAATATCCTTGATGAACATTGATGCAAAAATCCTTAATAAAATACTGGAAAACCGAATCCAGCAGCACATCAAAAAGCTTATCCACCATGATCATGTGGGCTTCATCCCTGGGATGCAAGGCTGGTTCAATACACGCAAATCAATAAATGTAATCCAGCATATAAACAGAACCAAAGACAAAAACCACATGATTATCTCAATAGATGCAGAAAAGGCCTTTGACAAAATTCAACAACCCTTCATGCTAAAAACTCTCAATAAATTAGGTACTGATGGGACGTATCTCAAAATAATAAGAGCTATTTATGACAAACCCACAGCCAATATCATACTGAATGGGCAAAAACTGGAAGCATTCCCTTTGAAAACTGGCACAAGACAGGGATGCCCTCTCTCACCACTTCTATTCAACATAGTGTTGGAAGTTCTGGCAAAGGTAATTAGGCAGGAGAAGGAAATCAAGGGTATTCAATTAGGAAAAGAGGAAGTCAAATTGTCCCCGTTTGCAGATGACATGATAGTATATCTAGAAAACCCCATTGTCTCAGCCCAAAATCTCCTTAAGCTGATAAGCAACTTCAGCAAAGTCTCAGAATACAAAATCAATGTGCAAAAATCACAAGCATTCTTATACATCAATAACAGACAAACAGAGAGCCAAATCATGAGTGAACTCCCATTCACAATTGCTTCAAAGAGAATAAAATACCTAGGAATCCAACTTACAAGGGATGTGAAGGACCTCTTCAAGGAGAACTACAAACCACTGCTCAAGGAAATAAAAGAGGATACAAACAAATGGAAGAACATTCCATGCTCATGGGTAGGAAGAATCAATATCATGAAAATGGCCATCCTTCCCAAGGTAATTTACAGATTCAATGCCATCCGCATCAAGTTACCAATGACTTTCTTCACAGAATTGGAAAAAACTACTTTAAAGTTCATATGGAACCAAAAAAGAGCCCGCATTGCCAAGTCAATCCTAAGCCAAAAGAACAAAGCTGGAGGCATCACACTACCTGACTTCAAACTATACTACAAAGCTACAGTAACGAAAACAGCATGGTACTGGTACCAAAACAGAGATATAGATCAATGGAACAGAACAGAGCCATCAGAAATAATGCCACATATCTACAAGTATCTGATCTTTGACAAACCTGACAAAAACAAGAAATGGGAAAAGGATTCCCTATTTAATAAATGGTGCTGGGAAAACTGGCTAGCCATATGTAGAAAGCTGAAACTGGATCCCTTCCTTACACCTTATACAAAAATCAATTCAAGATGGATTAAAGACTTAAATGTTAGACCTGAAACCATAAAAACCCTAGAAGAAAACCTAGGCATTACCATTCAGGACATAGGCATGGGCAAGGACTTCATGTCTAAAACACCAAAAGCAATGGCAACAAAAGCCAAAATTGACAAATGGGATCTAATTAAACTAAAGAGCTTCTGCACAGCAAAGGAAACTACCATCAGAGTGAACAGGCAACCTACAAAATGGGAGAAAATTTTCGCAACCTACTCATCTGTCAAAGGGCTAATATCCAGAATCTACAATGAACTCCAACAAATTTACAAGAAAAAAACAAACAACCCCATCAAAAAGTGGGCGAAGGACATGAACAGACACTTCTCAAAAGAAGACATTTATGCAGCCAAAAAACACATGAAAAAATGCTCACCATCACTGGCCATCAGAGAAATGCAAATCAAAACCACAATGAGATACCATCTCACACCAGTTAAAATGGCAATCATTAAAAAGTCAGGAAACAACAGGTGCTGGAGAGGATGTGGAGAAATAGGAACACTTTTACACTGTTGGTGGGACTGTAAACTAGTTCAACCCTTGTGGAAGTCAGTGTGGCGATTCCTCAGGGATCTAGAACTAGAAATTCCATTCGACCCAGCCATCCCATTACTGGGTATATACCCAAAGGACTATAAATCATGCTGCTATAAAGACACATGCACACGTATGTTTATTGCGGCATTATTCACAATAGCAAAGACTTGGAACCAACCCAAATGTCCAACAATGATAGACTGGATTAAGAAAATGTGGCACATATACACCATGGAATACTATGCAGCCATAAAAAATGATGAGTTCATGTCCTTTGTAGGGACATGGATGAAATTGGAAATCATCATTCTCAGTAAACTATCGCAAGAACAAAAAACCAAACACCGCATATTCTCACTCATAGGTGGGAGTTGAACAATGAGAACACATGGACACAGGAAGGGGAACATCACACTTCGGGGACTGTTGTGGGGTCCGGGGAGGGGGGAGGGATAGCATTGGGAGATATACCTAATGCTAGATGACGAGTTGGTGGGTGCAGCGCACCAGCATGGCACGTGTATACATATTTAACTTACCTGCACGTTGCGCACATGTACCATAGAGCCTAAAGTATAATAATAATAATAATAATAATAATAAAAGGAAAAAAATAAAAAAATTAAAAAAATAAAGTAAATACTACCACTCAAAAAAAAAAAAAGTTTGAGCAGTTGATGATTTTTTAAAAAGTGGAAACATCTGGACATCTCATCCCCCTGGTCTAAACCCATCCTCATGCCAGATTTTTTCCCTACATAGCTATTTGGAATTACAGTAATAGTTGTCTTTGGTTGACTGAACTGAGGAGCTAGGAGCCATAGCATATTCATTTAAAATTAAAAGGAAATTTTAAAAAAAACTAAAATCTGAACTACTGGCTCTGAAAGACTTCTTAAACTCAAAATCAAACTCAATTAAATTTCATATCAAGTTCCAATCCATCTGAGCCTTAAACTTATGCTTTATTCATTTATTATTCATATCAATAATTATTTTTATATTCACTATTTTTATTTCTATTTATTGTTTATTTATAGCTCACTCATCATGTAATATTAACCAGGCAATAACACAGGCCCTGATGGAAAGGTGGACTCCTTTTTCATTTACTTTTTTAAATATTTCAAACTAGTAGCCAAAATGCACAATTCCTACATTTTTATATGAGCTCTTTGATGTGCTGTTATGAAGTACTACAAATTCTTCACCATGAGTCCCAAAAGAAGTGTTTATTAGAACTGCCCCCAAACTTCTCTGCATTTAAGAAGATGCTCAAACATAGAAATGATAATGTCACTGATTATACTGCAACAAAGAACAGGCTTCCCCAGCTATGTGGAGGATATATACATACATATATATATATGCACACACACACATATATATACACACACACATATATACACATATGTGTATATATATGTGTGTGTGTATATATATTCTTCTCTAATATATATACACATACATATATATGTATATATGTATATATACATATATATATATGTAGCAGAGAAGAGGAGAAAACCACAGAGTCACAGACCAAATAGAGAAAATGACTGCCGTGTTTATTTAGAAAATTGGTTTATATCTATCTCTGTGCTGACTCTAAACCAGGTTTACATATGATCGTCTCAATAGATGCAGAAAAAATATTTGCATCCATTCATGATAAAAACCAATTCAGCATCCATTCATGATAAAAACTCTCAACAAACTAGGCATTGAAGGAACATACCTCAAAATTGTAAGAGCTGTATATGACAAACTCACAGCCAACATCATACTGAATGAGGAAAACTTGAAAGCATTCGCTCCAAAAACTGGAATGAGACAAAGATGTCCACTTTCACCCCTCCTATTCAACATAGTACTTACTGGAAGTTCTGGCTAGAGCAGCAAGGCAAAGAAAGAAATAAAAGGCATCTAAATTGGAAAAGAGGGAGTCAAATTATCTCTGTTCACTGATGATATGTTCTTATAGCTAGAAAATGCTAAAGTCTACTCCAAAAGACTTCAAGATTTGATAAATAACTTCAGTAAAGTTTCAGGGATACAAAATCATTGTACAAAAATCAGTAGCATTTCTATATACCAATAATGCCCAAGCTGAGAACCAAATGAAGAACTCAATTCCATTTACAATAGCTACAAAAAGAAAAAAATGCCTATGAATACACTTAACCAAACAAGTGAAAGACCTCTACAACAAGAACTGCAAAACACTGATGAAATAAGTAGTAGATGACACAAGCAAATGGGAAAACATCCCATGTTCATGGATTGAATAAATCAATATTGTTAAAATGATCATACTGTCCAAAGCAATCTATAGATTCAATGCAATTCCTATTAAATTACCAGTGTCATTCTTCACCAAACTAGAGAAAGTAATCCTAAAATTTATATGGAACCAAAAAAGAACCCAAATAGCCAAAGCAATCCTAAGTAAAAAGAACAAAGTTAGAGGTATCAATGTTATCTAACTTCAAGTTATAATTCAAAGCTATAATACCCAGAACAACATGGCATTGGTATAAAACTGGACACATAATGATACAAGGGAATCTGGGAACTAGGGGGAAAGGGTGGGAGGGGGTGAGGGATAAAAGACTATACATTGGGTACAGTGTACACTGCTTGGTGACAGGTGCACCAAGATCTCAGAAATCACCCCTAAAGAACTTATTCATCTAACTAAATACCACTGGTTCCACAAAAACCTATAAAATTTTAAAAATTATGAAAAACATAGAGTAATGGAAGAGAATAGAGAACCCCAAAATAAAGCCAAATACAACCAACTCATCTTCAACAAAGTCAACAAAGATATATACTGGGGAAAGGACACTATTCAATAAATGGTGCTGAGATAATGGGAGAGCCACATGCAAAAGAGTGAAACTGGATTCATATTTCTTAACATATACAAAAATTAGCTCAAGGTGAATTAAAGAATTAAATATAAGATCTGAAACTATTAAAATCCTAGAAGAAAACCTAGGAAAAACTCTTCAGGACATTGGACTAGGCAAAGAATGATGGCTTTTGCAGCAACATGGATGGAACTAGAGGCCATTATCCTAAACAAAATAACTCAGAAACAGAAAGTCAAACACCACATGCTCTTACTTACAAGTAGGAGCTGAATAATGTGTACACAGAGACATAACGTGTGGAATAATGGACATTGGAGACTCCTCAGTGTAGGAGGGATGAGAAATTACTTAATGAGTGCAATGTATTCTATTTGGGAGGTGGGTACACTAAAAGCCCAGACTTAACCACTACACAATATATCCACGTAACAAAACTGTACTTTACCTCCTAAATCTATTTTTTAAATTTAAATAAATAAGTAAATCTAGTTTAATAGTGTACTCAATCCGAGCACTATACAGTATCACTATAGAGACAGTAAATACCATTCATTTCAGAAACAAAGGATTATTGAATATTATATTACACTTCATAGTTGTACGAAAACTGTGCATTCATCTCCTTTCCTGGAATGTGAGGTTCCTCAACATATAGAATATGCATAGCTTTCTGAATGAATGAGTTTGGTAGCTAACCAAAGACCCAGTCACTAACAGCAGAGTTATAGGTTTGAAAAAATATCTTGAGGGTGGATCGGAACCATACAAAGGTTTATTCTACTCAAAACTATAGAACCTATCTATCCTTCAATTACAATTACCCTAAGACCCTACACTTGATCATTCTGTAATAACAGTATCAGAGTTAATTTGATGACAACTTAGAATGGACAAGGCCTATTGCCAAGTACAATGCGTATTTAGAAATATGTTGCCATTTAAACATCACAACATCCCTGTGAAGTAGATTTTTTCCATTTTTTCACATAGCAAAACCACATCTTGCTTTGCAAGTGTTACTTTTCTTACTAAAATATTTGCTGTTTTAATAAGTAAACAGTATAAAAGACATCTTAAGATTACAAGTAATTCATGTAAGTTATATATGTCATTTACCTTGTTCCTTGGAGAAATTACAAAATGGTATCTGCATTTAGGAGTCTGAATCTGTTCAAGGCAAGATTTTCACAATGCATTGTGTTTTTGGTCTGCAGACTGTGAGACTTATTCTTACTATAAACACTCTCTCCCTCTTTCTCTGTAATAGGACTCTTGTTTAACTACCTCTTACCCAACTTTTGACCCTCTGACTTTTTCACTGGAGAACAACAGGTAAATAGGGAAAAGTCTAGCCCCATAATTATCCTTTGCAGATATTTTTCACTGAGTTTCACATTAGTCTCACACTCTTGTTGAACTGTTTGGAACATACCTGGCTCATTTTGACACCAAAAAAGTTTATGCTAGCTGGCATATTCAGTAACTACAATTGTGTCATGTACTATTCTAAAAATAATTCTGTGTTTAAAGCCACCTATATGCAATTTAGCCAGGAATTTAGAAAGGAAGCTTTAATAATAACTATGAATTGATGATTATCCTGGATAACCAGTACCTGGCACAGTACCTGACATAGATAAGCACTTGGTAAATGTTTTTGAATGAATGAATATTCTATTACCTGTGATTCTAAATATTCCTTGCCAAGGCAGTCTTCTCTTATACTGCTAATCAGGACAAATTCCAATCACAGTCCTGTTACATGGCACTTGAATTAGCAAGTGTGTATAAACAAACAAAAAGTATGTCATTGCTTAAAGGATAAAAGGGGCTGGTCAACCAGGCACATCACATGAGCCAACGTAGGGTGAGTGTTCACAGGATCACAAATGGCTTACCCTTTTAGAAGAGAATAGAGAAAAGAGGTTAAGAAATATATCCCCATTTCACGGGTATGTGATCCAGTAATATTTTTGCCTCAAATCCCTGAGGGCAAGCATTAATTAAAAAGGTCATTGCAGTAAAGCTTTCCAGAAAGAACATTAAAAGTAGCTACAGGGAGCAAGCATTTCCAAGCCTTTTGTATTATTTGACCCAAAATAATTTTCCTCTTATTGTAACAATAAACTTACCAAAAAGCCAAAGGATGGTGCTAAGGACAAGATGGTGTATACAATTTTATTCCGTATTTACCTTTAACAGTGTCTCTTAAATTAATACTTCAAATAAATGGTATTTAAAGAAATTATAGCATGATGACTTTCCTTCAAGCTGTAACTTCTTAGTAATTGGCCTTACCTATTGACAGCCAGATGTGAAGGAGAATAGGAGACATTCTATTATTTGCAAAGCACCCAACTATGGTATGCTTAGTCACAAACAAAATATTTCAAAGAGAAGATTCCATTTCTAAGTTAGAAAAAAAAATGTACATCTATAAACACTGATTCATTCTCTTCTCTCTGATGACAGAAACTAAATTAGTCTAAAAACTATGAGTATTACATTTGTAGAGTACCCCCATGTTCTAACTACTCCACCTCTTTAATCAATTTGCTATTCCAAAATGGAAAATAATTTAGAAAAATCTGTCAAACAGAAGAGAAAGAAAATCTAATCTGGGCAAGTTATTAAGAAATCTGCTTCTTTGAATCTTTAACATTTAAACTGTCCATAGAGATTTAGAAATGAGGTGAGGGCAGGATGGGGGTGGGTGGAGGCTTGGGGCACAGGGTGGGGGCTGCAAAGAGAGACTAGCTGCATCCCCAGAGCACCAGAACACCGGAGCACCGTCTAGCTTGGAAGAAGAATGGGAAGTTACACGTTGAGAGATAGAGAAAGAAACAGAGACAGGTGGCAAAAAGAACAAGTATGAAACAGGCAGGAATACAGGAGGAAGACAAAGAAGAACATGAAAAGTGGAGGAAAAGACAATGAGAAGTAGAGAAGGGGTCATGAGAGGAGAAAGGGGGAACTGAGGGAGCCTGCGGGGAAGAATGAAAAGAAGGGAAACTAAGAGAAAAAAAGAACAGCTCCTCCATCATCGGTGCTGCCTTCTTCATCTTCGTCCCTTTTTTTTTTCAGATGGCACACTGACAGAAGATTAATTCAAGTCAGCTGCTGAAAATAATTATTGCATTATGGGAGCAGTAATCATTATTTAGAACATGATTAAATATGTCTGCACCTATTGACTCTGCCTATGATTTATGTATTTGTTTAGTCAATAGTCTAATGTAAATGATGTAATTAATTATAGATGGTGGTGTCAGGTCATTGGTGAAAACAGTCTGAGGGGAACAAGGGCTCTGTTTTTTTCATGACAGATGCAGGGGGGTGGGGGGCTGAGTTGAGGGAATTCCAGGGGAACTTTTTCACGTGTGAATGGCGGCTGGGATCTCAATTTGCATGTTGTCTTTCTCTTGTTCAGCCTTCGTTTAGAAATTGAAATAACTTGTTAAGCAAAGGGGAAGGGAGCACATGGTTGCCAGGAGGACACCTGGGACTTGGGCGGGTGAGTAGGTAAAGAACCAGCTGCTCCCTAACACAGGGGAGCGTGGCACCATCATTTACCGCTTCATAAAATTAAATGTTTTCCAAATTAAATCAGTAGGCAGTGTGCAGGAGGCCTACTATCTCTAATAACAATTTTTCAATCAATATGAGGGGCCTTGCCGATATGAAATCTGAGCTGAGGAAGTTAGCATGGGCTGGGGAGGGAGTGTCGGAGGATGGCACAGGCGAGGAGGTGGAAACAGGGTTTGAGTACCGAAGCTTTCAATCAAACCAAAGGTTTAAAAAATATAGATATATATGCATGGTGGATTCGCCATCACTGTGAGTCTATTCCCTGTAGATTTTTCTCTTAACTGATAATTCGGTCAGTCACATTCCTCAGAGGGGGGTCACAGGTCACCCCAGCCCCTGTCAGGCCTCAGAGAATCCATTTCCATTTTAATGCCACAGCTATAATCTATCAAAGATGTGATGTACAAGATACAATGAATTTAAGTGGTCTTCATATATCACTGAGCTTTCATGCCTTCACCTGGGTAATAGTCTGAATTACTCTCCCTACCTCACAATCTGTCACCCCCAGTAAAATAACTGCCATGCCGGTGTTAATGACAGATTTGTCCAAATTGGGGCCACAGTAGCCAAAGTCATTCTACATCATAAAGTTTAGCATTCAGTGCTTAGCCTGGAAAGGGCCCATAGCTTAAAATACTTCTGTAAACAATTCTGTGGAGAGGCTCTACTCATGTTTTTATTTATAAGAGCTAAAATAAATCTAGCTGGGGCTGCACACAACCTGCCTTCTCCATTTCTCTGTATCTAGACCTCTCTCTCTCAAACCCATCTAATCCAGCCTGTCACTTTCCCCTGAAAGGTGTCTAATAGACACAGGTCTCTTCCTTAGACAATAAACATAGCAGAGTTCAGAAGACTCAGCTTATAGTTAGTGACCTTCTCTGCAACTCAACTATTAACCCTTCTTATTTTACCAGTAAGTAGTAAAAGTCCTCTGTTGCCAACACATATATTTCCACTTAAACTATCCCTGGCTGTGAGACAAGTGCACTGCAAAAACCTCCAGGAATATAGGTCTCCATGCCCCACTTCATTCAAGTATGTTCATACATCCCTCTCTGTTTCCAGTCCTTTCCCCAGTTCCAACATCCAATCTATTTTATTTACAACCTTTAAATCAAGAGGTAAAAATAAATAATTAATTAAAAATACTAGATGAAGGGGTAGAAGGCTGGGTTTGGACCCAAGGTCTGACATTTGGCAAAAGTATTATACAGGAATGATATCTGTTCCAACCCGCACAACATTTGCCATGCTACCAGTGGATCCATCTAATAGAAAAGATTGCATACTGATTGATCATTCAGGTACTAAAACCCCTTGGATGAGACCAAGAAAGATTCAGACAGCAGATTGGTGCCAACGAGCATTCGTTGCACTGAAGTTCCTGCATAAACATCCTATATTGGTGTATTGCCTATGTCTAAGAAACTCAAAGTACTTAGGCAATATTGAGAGAGGACCTTGGTTTTTGTGCAACAGCCTAACATGACAGGGATATGGATTTTAAAGAAATCTCATAATACATTCTCTCATTGAAAGAGCAGTCTAATTTTGTTCATAGGTCACCTAGTACTGAGTCACCCAATGTTTATAATTAATAATCACAGATAAACATATAAAGAGTGTTAGTTTCTCAGAAAACTCTCTGCTTTGAAGTAGTTTATAACTTCTCTGTACCTCATTCTTTATATATGAACACTGGGGGCCATTAGGACTTACAGACATTTTAACTCTCAAGGGTATGATAAGGATTAATGAAGTAAGATTTATAAAATATCTTGAACTACTCGCTCTTTCCACAGGCTATGGATTTCTAGAAATGGAGGCAAAGCTGTCTAGAAAGTTGATGGCTTGGTTAAAAGGCCAAAAAAGTCAATAGAATTGAAATTATTTAGGAAAGCTTCAGACAGAACATGCAGCAGCAAATATTCTTTTAGGTTTCAGACAACTTCTGTTTAACAATAACAAGAGTCTGGTCCTCCTCTCTCTGATAATGCTTTCATTAAGGTAAACAGTATATTATTAATGCTGAGGGTTTCTCCAGCAGGCTCTGTTTGCTTCCACTTTATCTGCTGCTTTGCAGTGAATTATAAACTCAGGAGATGTAAGTTAGAAATATGCTCCCAGCCAGTCAAAATCAATGAAAGCCCTTAACTTCAGCTGGAAAGAAACCATAGTAAAATGAAGTTGAAAGAAAGAGTGTTCTTTCTATCAATGCTCTTGGGCTTACAATGGATCAGACTTTACCAGACCCTCCAATATTTTAATGCAGTGTGTTTTCAAGCACATACATATAGTATGTATGGTGAAAAGATGCTCTCACTCCTACAGAGGCACACTTCAGCAGCCCCTTGGAAAGAAAGCACATCCCATGGCCATAGATATCTCAGGGTATCACTTTCTCATAATTCTGCATGTCTTTTGGCCTGAAAGAGTCTTTGCACTGTTATAATATAAAAACGATTTAACCTGATTCTCCTCTAAAAGACACTAGAACTTGTGCAAAGAACTCCAAAAAGCTTTCCTTTCAAAGGGATAGCCTAAATTTACCAAGTAATTATCTTTGCTTTCCTAAAGTGTGTAGAACTGAAAAAAGAGGTAGCAATTGTGTGGCCCAATATTTAGAAATTCATTATAGATTCCCAAAAGTGAATGAAAATGTTCATCTAGAACATGCCTGTTTGTCCCCTTCCTTCATCATCCCCCTAAAAGAACAAGCTTTAAAACGATAATGGTGTGTGTGCAGATAACACTCAGATTTCCTGAAGTTGTTTTTCCTGTGGGAAAACACTTACCTTGTAAAACAGGATGGATTTTTTGCCCATATTTGCAATCTTAGTAATTTACAAAGCTCTTCTTAGTCATTCAGAGTCAGAGCAGCAAAAGTACTGCCACCTCTCACCTCCTAAAAAGTTTTAGCTAGGGCCAGAGCTTTGCACTGGTTCAGAGTGCTTGACTATATCCCTTAAGTCAGTGTTTCTTAAACTTCAATGTGTATAAAATAGACCGTCAGATAAAAGACAGAATGCTCAGTTCAATTTGAATTTTAGGTAAACAACAAACGGTTTTTTAGTATAAGTATTTTCAAATATTAAATAGGAAATATTTATACTTTTAAAATATTGTTTATTTGAAATTCAGATTTAACTGAGTGTCCTGGGGTTTTGTTTGTTTGCTTGTTTTTTTTTTTTTTTTTAATCAGAATTACCTAGGATGTTTACAATGTAGATTTTCAGTTCCCAAACCTCATAGATTTGGATTTCATAATTCTATTGGTGAATCAGGGAACTTTTTTTTTATTTTTTAAATAAGCACCTTGGATGGCTCCAGTGCACAGACTTGAAACCACTTTGAGAAACACTTCTTAAGCGGTAGAATATCATCTGATGTACCTTCATATATCAGCAGCAAAATGTTTTGAATTTAAAGCTGCCGGTTATTATACCTTTGCCATGGGAAGTCTAATATGTTTGCCCCCACTTCTAAAATCCCAAAGATAGATAGAGTCCTTGATCACCCAGAGGGGATAGGCACAAACAATATGAATTTCTGTCAAGGGATAAATGTAGCCTATTACCTTTTACTTGTAATTTTCCCTTTTTTCACATATAGAATACACTGATTTCTGTTGCTGTATTCCTTTTGCAACTTGGGTGTTATTTACAATAAATTGAATCCTTTCCATATTTGACATATTACACTGATCTACGGCTTTGCTTTCATTTTGTCCTGTTAACTAGAAACCCACTTCATCATGAAATATGTTCCCCACACTTTTCCCCATAGTGAGTAAAAACATTGATAAAGCATCATAAATTGTAGGTCATTTCTCAACTGCTTCCTGTTACAGTGAGGATTGGGAGAAGGAAAAGTAAGTACTGATCAATGGCCACTTGATAAAATTTATGCTGAATGTATAGACAAAAAAGCACGGGACGTGTGAGAAGCCACACGTATAGGATGCTTGCCTCACATCCAGACTTTGTTCATTACTCCGTAATACCAAAGGCAATTCAGCTTTTCTCTCTCTAGCAAATAAGTTCCACCCCCAAAATAAATTAATTAAGGTAAACTTTTAATGGTGATTTTGTCTAGGTCATCCAGATAATTGAAACAGATATACCAAAACCATCAAGATATATATGACCACAGCTGGGAATAAAGTACTCTAAGCCGTGTATAATTAAGGCATATTGGCAAGTGCTTATTTTCATAGCTGAATTTACTTATAAAGAACATTTTAATTTTACTAAGGCATGGCTTCCAGAGAAGAAAGGCTGATAAACCAATCAGTCTAATATACCTAAGCCATCAGAATTAATATCTAGTCCTCCCCTTTATTCTGTGTAAATCTTGGATACATAGAGTTGCTTAAAGCCCATTTTGGACCAGAGATGTCAACCAACAACAACAACAACATTGATCGTGACACATATAATATCACCAATTTATTTAGATATGCTGATTTACTGTGTACCAACAAATCTACCAGGCATTTTACAAGTGCCATCTCGGGGAGGACATCACAGCAACATTTCACAAATGAGGAATTAATAATTTGACTCAGACCACAAGGTAAGGGATGGGCGAGTAAGAAGCAAGGAAAGAAAGAGGGGAGGTGAAAAAAAGGGAGACAGAGAAGTGTGATATCCTTTAAAGCCTATTTGTTAGAACATCTCCCAGTATTCTTTCTCAAAAACACCCTGTATAGTATTAAATATCTGAGATCATTAAATATTCCAGATAAATGATGCCTTTCTCTGTCACAGCATAATATTCACTTTATCAGCCTTTCATAGCAACTGTGCCTTAGCAAAATTAAAATGTTCTTTATAAGTAAATTCAGCTATGAAAATAAACACTCACCAATACACCCTAGTAATACATGGCTTGGAGTACTCTAATCCCAGCTGCAGTGTTTAGAATTGCAGGGGCCTCAAGGCAAGATGTGAAATATCCCTCTGCCAACTCTTCTCAACCACATATTGAGGAAAATGAACCTGCCTCTCAGGATTGGTATGAAGAATAGCTTATAAAAATGAGTGCGAAACCCTTTGCAAATACCAAATGCTGTATGAATGTTAAGTAATAATAAAGATCTGTATAAATGCAGCGAAGCAGCCCAACCTCCAGGTGCTTTTTCAAACTGGACACCAGCCATTTAAGATTCATCCATCATTCACTTTCGGGCATCCTTTTCTTTATGAAAAAATAAAATAGGCTGTCTGCATTGCAAGGAAATGGAAAAATTGAATTTCAAAGCATATAAGCCCCTATACCTTGATCATTCAAAGTAATGGGTTCTGTTAGTGAGTTAATGAAGATAATGCTCGTGAAGTAATGAAGGGGTAAAAATATCAATTACCATTATGGCTTTGTTTTCTTCACAGAAAGCACAAGATTCTAGCTGCAAGTAGATTTTGAAGACATGTGGTACACAGCCGATATCACAGGGCAGGCATATTCACTGTGTCTATCCCTAACTCCTCCAAGAACTCACTTGTCAGTAATCCCCAAGCATTGTTTGTCTCTATGTTGGAGAACAAGAAGGGGGTGAAATACAGTGTTCATAAGCAACATAACAATGATGATTGTCATCCTGCAGCCCCTTGCAGCAAGAATGATAGAAAAAGAGAGAGAAAGAAAAAAACTCTTCCCCAGCAAACCATTTCCTCCAAAGACATGATTCAGTAACATTTGATTTGACAAGCTGTAGGCACTCCTAACATTATTTTTTTCCCCTTTGCTGTTTATTTGGGGAGCAAAGATTTATTGCCTCTCCTGAAAAGGACAAGAGATGCACTAGAAATAAGAATCAATAAGGTTTTTCTTCTTTTCCTTGCCCATCTTTATAGAAGAAAACCATTTCTTCACTAGGTTCTTAATTCTTTTTTATTTCAAAATACAGTTAATCTTTTTCTATAATATTAAATAAAATTTGAAAACAGAAGGAAACAGTAGTCATGTTGTGGAGCAATGAGAGGTGATCTATTTGAAAGTCAAATACTCTTCCCATGTGAAGTTTCCTGGCCACACAGAGTCAATAGCCTCTGTCACTGGACTGCCCTCCTCTTTAAATGTAGTGTGCATAAATCTGCCACACATGTGAGCCGTATTGTATATGGGTTTGCCCTGAATGAATGTACACTAATAAAAACTATGCAAGATTTCATTCATAAAATGCCAAGCAATTATTGTTTAATAAAACAAAGGTAAAAAGAGCTGGGTCCTAGTCCATGCAGATTTTGCTGGGTATCTAATGAAGTGCTTCATGAAACAAAATAAGCCAGGAGAGCTGGCACTGGGCTGCATCGAGTTTTACTCCTGGGTGCAAAAAAAGAGCATAGTATTTGTTTCCTCTCTGGTGGTAAGCGGATCTAAAGAGAAAACCAAAGAGGAACAAGTAAAATTTATTCAATGTACAATATATGAAACTAATTTTTATGAGTGCTATCATGTTTTATCACCCTTAAGATAGGTATAATCTCCTGATATATGCATATCATATGCATGTATACCCTTTCAAAGCAGTCTTAGCTCTAGCTGTTAAAATGGCAGACAGCCTCTCAGCATTTCCATTATAAAACCTGATTTTCAGAGATTTATAACTAAACTGAAGATTTCCTTCAGAGTGAGGCAAGAATCACCAGGTCTCAGCTCAGAGCACAATTTTGCTTCCAGTTTTCTGGGAAGTTTGGTTTGGTCATTATCAAGTTATGGAAATGCAAAAATAAATATATCAAAGTTTATAGGGATCTGGTTTTTTTCCCCTCTATTTTTTTTAACCCCTAGTAAAGCTTTCAAATAGCTTGGTTATCTGAAAAGACACTTAGTCCAAAATATGGATTTCTTTCTTAAAATGGCTGCAACTTTGACATTTAAAGATTGGTTATTACACATGCATAGAAGCTGCTTCCCCAAAAGCTACTCGGCAGTACTGTGCAATATGGTATGTATCACGCATACTTAATGCCCACTTGCCAAATGATCCTCTCCTATTGCTGAACTGAGGAAATGGCTTTTAACAGGAATGACAAATATATTACCAATTCATTTATTGCTTTATTATATTGCACTCTTTAAAGATTGCTTGAAGAGTAGCATAGATTGTGCAAAAACTACTTAATTTCATGCATCATTCTAAAAGTAATTATTTACTTCCAAATTAATATTGGCTGAAAGACCTTAAATCCCTTGCCACCAAAGACTTCTAGAAAACATTATGGTGATTCTTTACAGGGTCCAGAGAAAATAATTAACAACAGGATAATGCTTAATTAGCATTCATATAATGCACCATTATAGTTTCAGACAAAGATGCAATAATATTCCACATGCTCCAAAATGTATTTCCAAACACACAGATTTCAATCAAGTCTAAATAGGTTCATTGAAAAAAATAAAGTTCAATTCATTGTGACTCTTAGCTGCATAGCATTTCTTTCCCTTGATGAAAATTCTTATGTAATACACTTATAAAAAGACATACTTACAAGATGTATATAGAAGGTATGATCATAAAGCTTTTGCACAGCCACTTGAATATCATCATTATAACAAATCCACATTCTTTTGGGAGCAAACTTATTCGAAACAAACAAAGACATTACCAGACGAAACTTGTGACTGAGGCTGACATATGAGTTTTGGTTTGAATATAGACTGATGAGACTGGGGTTTCTCTGTCTCTCTCTCTCTCTCTCTCTCTCTCTCTTTTTTTCTTATGACCCTGAAGCCTAAGCTGAAAGCATCATGAATGAGGAGGATAGAAAAATGTCTGGTGCAATGAAAGCATGATTGAAATGTATGACAGTTTTTGATTCATGCAACAAATATTCATTACATGCCTTCTGCAGAACAAACACTGAGCTAGGAACTGTGATCACAAAGATACCAGCTATGTTCTCAAAGTTCTTATGGTCTAAAAGGAACAAATTTTGACGTTTTAAAATTAGTATTCAGCCTTAATCATATGGATTGCTAGCTATTAAAATATACTCATAAAACTATAAAAGTAAAAGCCAAATAAAAGACATTTCAGTTCTTGTCTCAACAAAAAACTGAGTAAGTCTTTGGGAGGGTGGGGACACAGGGAAAAAAGTGCCTGTAGTCATCAGTCAAAAATCAGTCAAGACGCCTCATGTTGTTTTCAGCTCTCTGAACTCCTTAGAAAAAAAAAACAATTCACCTCTCAAGAATCTTTTCAAGAAACTGCTTGACCACAACATAATTGATAAAATTGATATATAATTCTGAATAATTTTCTGGTTTCAATGAATTTTCACATACATTTCCACATTTAATCTTCATAATAAGTCTGAAATAGGCAGAGCATGTGCGTCTATTCTTACTTTTTAGATAAATAAACTAAAATTTGGAAAGGTTAACCACACAGTTAGAAAGTGACATTTTCAAGACCAATCAGGAGGATAGAAACAATAAGAAATAATAACAAAGAGGCTTTACATGCAAATATTTCTAAAGTTTAGGTTGTCAATAAATCTTTTACAAATTCCAACAAGTCTATATTTTTGTTTCTTCCCTTAGATAGCTGAGGCTGTTGTTTACCTGCCACAATTACATCAGACCAAACATGCTACAGTCAATATTTCTGACGATCTTAGATACTAGTAGAGTAGTAATCAGCTTAACTTCAGGGTAAAGACTGCTTAGGCATTACAACAAAAAACACAGATCAGCTTTGCTGCCATCTGACTTTTTCTGCCACCAAAGTACATTAAGACCAAGATATTTGCTGTTGAGGAAGGAGGAGTGTTTGAGTGCTTGCATCACGCAGAAAGGCTATCTATCCAGGAATAAAAAATGCTGTTGATAATGTGTCAAATCTCCATTTTACTCTGCCTGTGTACGTCATCACTAAATTGTGCAGCACAATACAATTGACACAATGAGTAGGCACAATGAATTAAAATAATGAAAATGATTCATTTACCTCTGACTTTTCTCGGTTTTGCTCTCTGATCTGTAAGAATAAAGGCAGAGCAGTTATCTCTTTAGGAAGGACACTTGACTGTCTTATGCATTTAACATACAGAAACGGAATGTGCATACATATACCAAGAGTGTGGTTTATAGTAGAGAATGTAGAGCATTGAAGAGAACATACAACTTACAGGCAAATCCTGGACTCTAGTCTTCCTTCCACCACTTGCTGTATGACCTTGATCAAATCACCTCTCAGCCTTAGTTTCCCTATGGGGGGAAACAAAATGTGAATAATAATAACATCCCGCTATCTCACAAGCATAACCAAAGGGAAAGCACTTTGTAAACTATGCAAAGGACTGTACATATGTGAAGTATCATATTAAAGATATTATTATTATTTTCATGACCACAGGGAATTTTTTTTTTAATGTAGGTTTTTAAATGCCTGAGAAAATGGGGCAGTCACAGAACCATGACTTTAAACAAACTTTATTTGGGCGCATGACTGACTGGCAATTGTGTGCAATCATTTTAGCTGTCACAGGCCCAGAGAAATGTGGGAGAGCTCTTCCATGAAATGTTTATATTTCATAAACAAAATGATGTGCTTAACAGAGTGATGGGAAGGTTCCGGCTAATGCATTTTCCAATGTGTGAGGCAGATTATTAATGCGCTCCAGTAGCTGTTAATTTCAGTTTGCCGGAATGATTTATGGGGAGGTAAAGGAGAGAGACATAATCTAATTGAGATCAGAATCACTGTTCTAGCAGCAAAGCACCAACATGGACCCTAGGCACAGCAGAATAATTAATATCTAATAAGCAAATAATCCATTAAATTATTATAAACATTACTTTTGACAACTCTTTTGTTGGCAGATGGAAGAGGGAAAAAAAGAAAAAAGAAACAAAAGATATAAAAATCACTACTTTAATAATATTGTAAAGGTAGATTTTGTTAGAGCAAGGGTGATGAATATCATGATGGTCTTGAGTATTGTGATGAATTCTGAGTACACTATGAGGCCATTTTTGCCATAATATAAATGGCAATTGAATGCCTGGAGCAAGATCACTATGCAGATGCAAAATTAAATAACTCCCATTCTCAAAATATCTCTCACTGTACCTTATCATTACCCTGCTAGTAAGTAGACTAGTCTTTGCCACTATGAAGGTAATCAGATGTAGAGCCTAAAAGGGAGAGAGAGATAAATAGTCCCTCTATACAAGCTCCTTTTAGTTTCTTCTGTTTTTTAAATTTTTTAATGTGATAAAATACACATAAATTACTATTGTAGCTCTTTTTAAGTGTACAATGCAGTGGTGTTAAGTATTCATATTGTTGTGTAACCATCACCACCATCCACCTCCAAAACTTTTTGTCTTCCCAAACTGAAACTCTGTACCCATTAAACAACAACTCCCCATACCCCGCCCCCTAACCGCAGGTACCCATCTTCTATTTTCTGCTTCTGAATTTCACTCCTCTAAGTAACTCATGTAAGTGGAATCATAGTATATTTATCCTCTTGTGACTGGCTTATTTTATTTAATATGTTTTCAAGTTTCATCCAAATTGTTGCAGCTGTCCAAATTTACTTTCTTTTTAAGGCTTAATAATGTTCCATTATATACTACATTTTGTTTATCCATGCATCTGTTGGTGGACAATTGGGTTGCTTTCTCCTTTTGGCTACTGTGAGTAATGCTGATATGAAGTTGGGTAAATACAAATATCCATTCAAATTCCTGCTTTCGTTTCTTTTGAGTATACACCCAGAAGTGGAATTGCTGGATCATATGGCAATTTCCATGTTTAATTTTTTAAGGAACCACTATAACTTTTTCCACAGTAGCTGCACCATTTTACACTCCCACCAGCAGTGCACAAGGATTCCAATTTCTCCACATCCTCACCAACACTGGTTATTTTATTTTAGATCTCTTTTTATAATAACAGACATTCTAATTGGTGCAAAGTAGTTTTTTCTTAAATAGACAGAGTTATTTAAAGTGGCTGTCTTACCTCCAAAGGACCCAATAAATGTTATTTTAGCTTTGGCCCTTAGAGACTTTTCTCTTTTCTGTAGTTCAACATGAATTTGACATCTACGTCAGAACAAGCCTAGAACTAGGTGGGTATGCATCAACCAGCTGAGGAAGCAAAACCACACTGGAATAAGTACATAACAGGTAAAGTGGCCACCAGGTGGTTCAGAGGGTGTATATGCATTTGAGGGGTGCATGCAAGTAGAGAACCTCTTTCACTATCACCCAGAAATTCCAAACATACTCCGTAAGAAGATCTCATGTTCCCCCTCAGGCCTTACTTCACCTTCCTCTACTTCTTTTTTTAACCATCCTTTCTGGATCTCCATTTCTCCAAGATTAATCATGACTGCTTGAAGCAGGATTACCATTGCTTACTCCATTTCCTGCCCCTCATGGCTCCCTTCTCTGTCTATCCTTCTCAATGCTGTTTTTAAAATTATTATTATTATTCCAATAAATCTCTGCAAGAATTTGTTCCCATGTTTGTTTTTCTCTCTTACTGAACAAAAGACCACAAATCTACGATGCCAAAGAATTAATTCCTTACTGCATGAGTGTAAAATATCTTAAGTCTAGTAGGAGTGACTCAGTCACTCAGGCTGATGGCTTTAACCAGAGTTAAGCTCTGGTTGCCCTAACTTCTTGTTCCCACTCTATTATTACATTCTTCGGGGACATGGATGAAGTCATATACCTTCTCTTTGCCTCGATTTCTTCTTCCATCAAATGGGAGCAACAGAATTGCCATTGATTTTGTTAAGACCTAATCTGGAGACTGCAGTCTGCTTTGAGACGTTAGGATGCCTCTAATTAACATTATAATAAGCATTAAAGCTAATTTTAGTTATTTAATAATGTATTAGCTTAGGGGAAACATTAATATATATAGGGTAATGGATGATCAACAAAGAATGAGCAACTAAATATTTGGGACATGGTTTATACATAATGCAAGAATCCCTTCCCAATCATCGTAAAATGTCTAGATTGGTAATACTACAATGTATGGAATTATTTACTATCAATTTGATTTATCTTCAAGAAATTCATTAAGTTTTGAAATTGGCAATGCAAGGATCTCTAAGAATTTCTAAAATCTTACTCTAGTATACCCTTTAGACATAATAAGATGTGACTCTTTGAAGAATGCTAGAAGAGAGTGTATCTTTTTTGCATTCAAATTCCACAGTACACATACAAAAAAGGCTTCTGAATTATTTCAAAGAGTTTTGTTTTAAGAAATTTGTTCAAAACTCTCTAGGTGTGCATTTAGGAGGCTAACCAAAAAGACAGGCAAACTTCTAGGCAATCCCTCTATTTCCACTTAGTATGTATAACTCTCATTCCTCAGGATCCTTTCATAGTACAGGCAGATGTCCCCTTCTTACTATCAATCACTAAAGGATTGAAGTTAGAAGTAATATTTGGAAATCCTCAGTCACAGCCTTGGTATTACACTTCTCAATTCTTGTAAAGAACACCCGATTCTAAAGATCATTAACTGGCTGCCATAAAATTCTAACAGTATCTACTTTGCAAAAGCTTAGGAACACCTTACAACAGGTAAGTCTCTTCCAAGGTACCTAAATAATGCTATATACACCAGAGCTTGAGGACACCCCAGAAACTATTTTACAGATGCAGAAAATACAGCACAGAGAGGTCATAATGCTTGTTAGTGATGGAGTCAATACTAAAAATAAGATCTCCTGAGTCTTTATCTACAAGTCTTTCCACTCCTCCACATCACTTCCTCATCAAGTCTAACTAAGTATCATTTATTATTGCTTTTCCTTGCTCATTCAGCAAATTTCACTGATGAAATAAAACACATTTGAACTCATTCATTCATTCAATCATTGAGCACTTACTATGTGCCACACACTTTACTAAGCATTAGGGACAGTGCATGAGTAAGACAGACAAGTTCCTGCCCTCATGAGTTTACACTCTGGTAGAGGAGAAAGGAATTAAGCAATTAAATAAAATTTTAAGATATGCATACAAATCCTAAGTGCTATGAATGAAATAGGGTTCTATGAAGTAAATAAGGTGATGTGATAGTCACTAGGTGTAGCCGATTTACATTGAGTGGTCAGAGAAAACTTCTCTGAGTAGGCGTCACTGAGCTAAAAGTGAAGTGTGAGATAACACTAGCACACAAAGAGCTGGGGGAGTGCATTGCAGGCTGAAGGGATAAGCCTTGTGGCACAAAAGGGCCTGGTGGTTCAGAGGGCCAGCACAGAGGTCAGTGTGGCTGGGGTGCCATGAGAAAGGCAGAAGGAAGTATCAAGTGAGATTACAGAGGGATACTGGAGCCAGATCATCTGGGACCTAGAAGCCAATGACGTCAATAAGACATCATTGAAGATTTTCAGCAGGAGGATGATGTGGTCTGCTTTAGGTTTTTAAAAGACCACTCATGACAACACCTGGGTGAAGAAGGGATTGTAAAGGATTGAATATGAAATTAAGAAGACAAAACAGAGGCTGTGGCAATGTCCAGGTGAGACAGGATGGAGTTTTGAACTAAGGTGATGGCAGTGGGGTAGAAAGGAGTAGGTGGATTCCATGTATGTTTTGGAGGTAGAGCCAGTATAAGTTGGTGATTCACAATAAAAGAAATATGCGGGAAATTAAGAGACTAAGTGTAACACTTAGTTACTGCCATGAGATAATGGCAATGCTGTCTAGTAAGGTGACGAATTTTGCTGTCGTTTCACATCACCTCATAGTAAAGCCTACAAGGATATACAGCTTTGTAAAGCCAAGGGCATAACTAGAAATTAGAAATATCTATGATACGTCCAAGAGAACCAACTAAATAGGTTCATCCATCTCTCCATGTACTAAGCATGATCCCCCATCAATACTAAATAGAATGGAGAAACATGTCCCTGCATTAATTACAAAACATTGATTACAATCGGCTTACGTTGGTGACTCCACACCCCTTCACTCCAGGGCTCTCCATAATGCCTGCAAAATAGCTAGTGATTCACTTGCTAAGAACTTCAGGGAGCCTACAATCTTGTATAGACCCACTAGAAGGAATAAGTGAGAGAATTCTGGACAGACTGTGCACTTTTGAAAATCATTGTATAACATACTGTCAACCTTTTAACCCTGAACAAAATATTCATACTTTACTGCCTATTTCTCAGTTGCATATCTAAATAACAATTTGCTCTTTTCCTCCATGTAATCCAGATATACCTTGCCTCCAGAAAGTATTCTATGGTACTTCTAAGAGCAACACAGGCTGAAATACAAGGAATATTGAGATGTTTACTTCTTTGAAAAATTGGGGAAGAAAAACCATGGAATCTATAACAAAAACAACAAAAAAAAAAAGGTTAAATGTAAGCGAAGAAAATTATTATGCAACTCCTAGAATGCCCGTGAAACTGGAGAAAACAGGGAGGAAAGTAAAGCTCTCTTCTTTGTTCAGGCCAGCTAAGGCTGCATAGAGTCTATTTTCAGGTCTTGGGTCCCGCCACAATTTGAGTACAGATGGAAGAGAAAACATAATTAACAACTGTGCCTTGACTTCTATTCCTGAGTAATATCCCAGGTCCTAAAACCAGTTTGTATGGCAGAACACCAATCTCCAAGTCTCACTGGGACAATAAATGGCCTGACTTTTCCCCTTTAAGACACACAGATACGTCTAAATTACTGGAAGTAAACATCCAAAGAAGGAAACAGCCTAATTCCCACCACAGAAGTGACCCAATCTCCAAGATGAAGGACTAAGGAGGGAGTGGTTACATTTTAGCTTTTGCTTCTTATTTCTCTACACAAATGTTTTACATCAATGCGCATCCAAAAAAGGAGCCATAAATTTTGGAAATAAGAATAGTAGCCCTAGTTTCAAACTGCTGGTGGTATCTTCACCATTTATGCAATTGCTGAGGAACTCCCCAGGAGTTTTTGGCAATGTGATTAGGAAATCATAAGACATTAGAGCTTGTAGACAGTCTTTGACTGGTGAAGTACAAAGTGTTTGATTGATGAGGTTCCTCCTCCCCAAACTACCAATAGTTTATTCCACCTTCCACACTCCTAGAGTCCACTTTTTTGTCATGTAGAAATTTTTTGCAGAAATATAGAGATAGAATTTCTCTAAACCTTTCATGCTACTGTGGAGTTCATTTTCCAAAGACAATTTAAATTTGTCTGCTAAACGCACTCATGCATCACCTGATAACTAGGCCCTGAAGATATGGAGGCAATTACCCTCCTAGAACTTACTGTCCACACCAAGTCAAATATCAGAATGTAAAAAGTGCAGGCATAAAAATACTCAAATAAAATATGAGTGAACTTTTTTATAATCTCAGGGTGAGGAAAGCCTTTTTTACACATTTTATGAAAACTAAAAATAAAAGGCTGATATATTTATCATGAAAATGATAAAAGACTGACAGATTTATAAAGAGAGTAAAATTTTTAAATTGGGAGCAAAATAACAACAATGATGATGACAAAATAAAGTAAAAGTTAAACAACAAATAGGAAATATATGTATTTAATACATATGTCAGGCAATGAGTAAACTTTCTACTACACAAAAGGGTTATTACAAAGCAACAAAAATAGGTAAAACAAAATGGAAGAAATGGACAAAGAGAATGACCAGGAAATCACTGAAGAAGAACTACAAATAGTCAATTAACCTGACTCAAACTTATCTAAAATACAAATTAAAACAAATAATACAATTTTTATTTTAAACATCTCAAAAGATTTTAAGCCTAAATATATCCAAGAATGTTCAGAAATATTTACAGGCTATGAGAAGTACACATCTTTACATTTAAGAAAGAAATATGATAGATTCTATTAAAGTTTCAAATGTGCTAACCCTTTGGCCTAGTGATTTTACTACTTTTTATTTTATTTATTTTATTTTATTTTTTATTTTTTTTTTTATTTATTTATTTATTTTTTTTTTTTGAGATGGAATCTCGCTCTGTCACCCAGGCTGGAGTGCGGTGGCACGATCTCAGCTCACTGCAAGCTCCTCCTCCTGGGTTCACACCATTCTCCTGCCTCAGCCTCCCAAGTAGCTGGGACTAAAGGCGCCCGCCACCACGCCCGGCTAATTTTTTGTGTTTTTTTAGTAGAGATGGGGTTTCACCGTGTTAGCCAGGAAGGTCTCAATCTCCTGATCTTGTGATCTGCCTGCCTCGGATTCCCAAAGTGCTGGGATTATAGGCGTGAGCCACCGCACCCGGCCTGATTTTACTTCTAATAGTTGACCATATAGATATACTTGAAAGATGTGCAAACATAAAAATACACGCAACAAAATTTAGTGCAGCAAAATTCATAATAAAATACGTAAAAAAAAGGAAATTAATTACACATAACAGAATACTCTGTAGTTGTTAGAAATAATGATGTAGATCCTTGTGCACTGAAAAGATGTTCAAAATATATTTCTCAAATGTTTATGTAAATCAGTTGTTAATGTATTTTATATATATTCTACTAACAAATAAATACATTAATATTACCTATTAGCATATTGCATATATTATTAATATAACTATTATTCACTATTTGATATATTGTGAACAATAGTTATTTCTGATTATGAAATTTTAAGATTTTGAAGGTCATTTACTTTTTTAAAACGTTTCTAAATTGTCTGAATTATTTGTGGCACATATTTTTACCTTTGCAACTGGACAAAGAAGAAAGCCAAAGGGCTTAATAGTTACTATATTTGTTTATCAGGTATTTTTTATTAAGAGGCACTTTTTATCTTTTTGAAGTCTTGATGTCACATTGCCAACATAGACAATTGCCAACATAGAAAATCCATGCATATACACCTGCGTGATTGAATATTACGCTCAATCAAATGCAGAGGAAGTGTTACTTGAGTCTTTTAATGAGGGGAGATACAACTAGAATGGAATATTTCAGGACTTAATGGGTGTCTCCCACTGCAGTAAACTGAGGAGACATGTCAGACTCAAAGGACAATCAAAATACATGCATGTTCTTACTAGCGAGAACATTGGACCAGAGCTTTTGGGCCTTCTATTATGATGAACTGGGCTGGACCATGTAGAAGACTGAAGGATTCATTCTACCACTTCAACTTAAGACTTATACTAGAAGCAGAACAAAGCACCATCCAATTTCACCTACACCCACATATCCGACTTTGGCCAAACAGATGCGACACTGGGGGAAGATGAGCTCCATTCCTTCTTCGCAAGGCTTTGTGTGAAGAACACCTAAGTTTCTTCTCAAGGTTTCTCTCTCTCTGCTCTCTGCCCCGCACCCTGACCTAGCTTAGCCTACCAAAAGTGGAGGCATTCCCCCAAGTGGAAGATACTTAGAAGCTCTATTTTAACCCATAAGTTTCATGCATCTTGGAGAAAAGACAGCACAAAGATCCGAGGAGAATGCACATCCTGCCTTTTATTTTATTTATGATACTTTTATCCATGATACTTTTATCCTTCCTACTAAAAATTATAGTCAATTGTGTACATTTTGACATGGTTGTGTGTGTGTGTGTGGTCTCTGTGTGTGTGTGTGTGTCTGTGTGTGTGTGTGTGTAAAAATGTTGGGAATACGGAGCTCCTCCTAGTGGTTAGAATTCATGGCCAATGGGTTTAAAACTAAAGTCCCAAGTTTACTGTTTTCACTTGTTAATTTAGAAATATTTGAAAGGCAATAAAATTGAGGGCTAAAGAAGCAATATCAAAAAAGAAACGGGAAAATTACTGAAGGAGGGAATAATTATGTTGGTCTCTTTTCGCAGGAAGAACTGGGAATGTCAGTCAGGCCAGTGAAAACTGTATTAAGTGGATAATTTTGGAAAATCAACATGTAAAGCTGAAAAGGCTTCCTTCCAAATTATCAAATATGATCATCCTAGCAGTGAGTAAAGATCATATCTATATTTTTTCCAGGAATTGAGAAAAATACTAATAATTATAGGCACTTAATAAATATGCCATTTGTTGAATTTATTGAATAAGGGGCCTAGAGAATCAAACCCTCCACATATATTAGCTCTGATTCATAAGATCTTTATTTATTTTGTATTTTATTTAGAGCTCTCTTGTCTCACTGACTGTCAGGAGTTATCCATGGGCAACATACTCATGAGGAAACAGTTGACTTTTGAGCTATTTTAAAAAAACAATAGTAAATAATGGTTAAAAACTTAAAAGGTAGTTAAAAAGAATAAATAAGACCTAGCATTTGCTAGCACAACAGAATGACTATAGTAAAAAAAATTTAATTGTACATTGTAAAATAACTTAAAGAGTGCAACTGAATTGTTTGTTACACAAAGGATAAATGCTTGAGGAGATGGACAGCCTGTTTACCCTGCATATTATGCATTGCATGCCCTTATCAAAATATCTCATGTGCCTCATAAATATATATACCTACTATGTATCCACAAACATTAAAAATAGAAGTTAAAAACAATAGTATTAAACATTATATATACGTATACATACCTGAAATCTGTAGCCTGAAGCCCCCAAGGAGCTGCAAAGCCCATAGAGCCCATGAAAACTTAATATGATTTGGGAAATATTATAAAGCTAAATATAGATATTTATATTTATCCTTCACAAGACTATCCTGTCTAACATTTCTTTGGATTCATTGCTAACAGCCTTTCAGAATCATTCGCATTTCTCTCACATATTAATATTTGACCAATTCATATTAAGTAAAACATAGTATTATTTGAAGAGGAGTTTAGTTTAATTTTGACAAATGTCTATTATTCTAAGCACTGAAAATTACCATACATTGTTTCAACAAATGGTACACTACTACTGTCTTTTACAGAGGAACAACAAATGTAGGTCAAATGTTTTCCATGTCTTTATAGAACAAAGTAAATAAATGAAAAATAGATGTATTAAATAAAATTTACTCTAGCATTAGTCATTTCAATATTTGTGGTTTTGACTAATTTTTTAGTCAAAGGCTAAGACATGTAATGATTTAAAACTTTGCTGAAGGAAGCAATTAAATCAAACTATGTCAAGGCTATAAGGTGGCAGCAATTCACTTAGCTTGTGCAGGCCAGCAGACTCTGGTGGGACTTTCCTTTTTCTCTACTTGTCTTCACATTTATAGAATCTCTCATTTCAGAACTGACAGTCCTTAAGGGATCACTTAATAAAAAGAGGGAAATACAATCGAAAGTTTGAAGAGTCCAAAAGTCTTCAGACATGTCACTTACAATTATCAAATTCCATAGCATAATGTTAGTTTCTTTGGTTTAGGGTCTGGAGGGAGTTGTTTGTTTTTTGAGACAAGATCTCACTCTGTCGCCCAGGCTGTAGTGCATTGGCACAACCACTGCTCACAGCTGCCTGAAACTTCTGGGCTTAAGTTAGCCTCGCACCTCAGTCTCCTCAGTATCTGGGACCACACGCATGCACCACCAAGCCCAGATAATTTTTTTTTTTACTTTTTGTAGAGGTGGAATCTTTCTATGCTGCCCAGGCTAGTCTCCAACACCTGGGCTCAAGTGATCCTGCTGCCTCATCCTCCTAAAATTCTGGGATTACAGGTGTGAGCCACCATGCCCAGCATAACCTTACTTTTAAGTTAGATACTATCATAAGTTGCCTATAAACAGATTTGACCTTTAGACTCACAAGCTGCCAATAATTGAATAAAAATGAGTGTGTATTTGTATGTAAGGGAACATTAAATAGGTCAATTCATGTACTCATGAGGTTGTACCTGAAGCCACAAAGCTACAAACAATAGGCAAAATAAGTGCCTTTACAATCTTAAAGAGGAAATAATCACATCAAGACCAGCCTTACTAAAAGGCTGCTCCAGCACTATCAACACCTTTCACTAGAACGACCTACTTTCACTAGCCAGACGGATGTTTATATGGCTACAAAATCTGGGGGCCCGGGGATGCCACAGGGCCATGTGAAAAAGTTCTAAGGAGAAATTAGCATGTCTTCTAGAGTTTGGGGGATTATGAATTTTGAGATTAGTATCTGCCTCTAGCCTGGTGAATGTGAAAGGCAGAAAGCAATCAGCATTTGCCAAAAAAAAAGCAGCATTTGGAGACAGTACACTCTTAGAGTTTTACATGGCAAAGATAGTAGGTTTCCCATGAGCCAAGTAGATGCCGTGAAAGGTAGCTGGGTCAAGCATGGCCTCCCAGATGAGCAGATCCCAGAAGTAAGAAGCTGCTGGATTTGAACTTGGAAGCAGGAGTTGAAGGGAAGGTCACAAGAGGTGTGAGTAAAAGTGCGCGATTTCCATCAGAGAAATGGGCAGATCCCCACAAAGAAGTTTCAAAAAATCCCATAAATGCACCTCTTGAAAGATCCAGCATGTGGGCACCTGAAACTCTAAGGGCACCTTGGCAGAATTATACTACTAGACGTTCAGCTACATTTGTGCTCCTTTTATCATTTGTCCCTCCTCCCCATCCAGCTGTTTGTAAAAGAGAAATAAATGCCATAATTATTTGAAAATGGGAAGGGAAGAAGAAAAATTATTGCTATTTACAAATAGCAATAGTATGAATACTTACAAAATCTAAGAAAATAAACTGAAGAATGGTATATTAGTATGGGAGTTTAGTAAAGTATCTAGATATCATCACACACACACACACACAAATTAGTATTGCCAATACATCAATAAAAGTAGCTGGCAACTATAATGCAAAAAAAGACAACATACACAGCAACCTAAAGTAAAAAATATCTAGGAATAACACTAACAAAATGTGCTGGACCTCTATATGAGTTTATTGAGACAATATTTAGAGAGTATCAAGCTATTTTAGTGGTGGCAATTTTGTGTGCCATGTAATCTGGAAACAACAGACAGTGTCAGTACAAGATGCGTGACATAGGCTAAACATGATCCAATCAACGAGAATGCATAAAACATGCTACTTCAAACACTGAGGTACCTGCTGTTTGGAGTTCTGCTACAGTTCGTGCCTGCATAACACAGGAATTCTGAGAAATTCCATTTTGCACAATTTTTACCAAAAAAGAAAAAAGATCATCGCGAGTTTGTAATTGTAATCTTTGTATTATTGAATATATTTCTGGTAAGACACAACATCCAATTTGATTAGGCATTGATGAAAACCAAATTACCCACTTAAAACTTTTTGTGACTGATGATTTGGGAGTATTTTCCATCGACTGGTTTGTAGCCCTGTACATTTCAGTCTTTCTCCTCTACTACTCACGTATTTCCAGAGGTAGGTGCTACAGGCCATGTTCATGCTGACATATAATCTCTGGCCTTACACCTTCCCATCACAAACTACAACACTGCAATAGTCAGTAAGAATATTCCTGGAAGACTTTCCTACATTGAGTCTGCGAGGAATAACTTAACTCTACATGCAACTTATTCTCAATCTTGACATATGTCCTACTAAACTATAACTAAATGATTCCCGAAGTCAACTTCCCCTTAGACAGGTATCAAAAAATGCCTGAGGGCAAGTATAATGGCAAGGAGGTCAAAGTGGAATGAGAAAGGGGATGTGACATTTAAAACTGATGGAAGTTAAGATACCTTACTTTTGCCTATCATAATTATTTCTGGATGTGTAAAAACAGAATTTTCCTTTTTACATACATCCACCTTCTTTCACCAATTCCTTCTACACTTGGAAAACCAGGCAAGAGCATTGTGGTGTTTTTCCTGGCCCACTCTGTTGTTGCTAAGCCAGGCTGTTTTTATGCTCTTAGTTACAGCTAGTTTTAGCTGCAGTGTGGATCACTACATTGTCAGCGATTTTTCCACCTACTCAATGAAAATACTTTGTCTCTAAAATGCAGTACAATTTTCAAAGCTCTGCTCTTTTGTTACCTTAATGTGGCACCCTCCAATCCGAAAACAAGAAACAGAATACCATTTAAATTGTCTTCACTATAACTACCACTCTTTTCCAAAAACAAAATCAGAACAGACATACATAAAACTCTAGCTTGAGAGATTAGACCTTCAGTCTCCCATGACCAGTTTCCCTTGTAAATAATCTTCAAAGCCAAAATGGAGAAAAGGAAGGGTAGAACCGCAGAACGTACCTGTTTGGCAGTAATTCAGGGCAGTGAAATCCCCTGTTTTATGATGTTATATGCTCTTATTGCTACCAGGAAATCTGATCAGTCTGTACCCACATCTCTAGCCTTACTCACACCTTCTAGCTCCCCTTCTCTCCTCCTATCTCTAACTGGAAGTAGAATTGTCTGTGGTTTCCACCCTGTGCATGAACTTCTTCCACAGCACCCATCCATCACCCAGTAATCACTGACTTTACTTGTCTGTTCACTATTATATCCTAGCACAGTACTTAGCTTGGAATAAAATGTCCAATGAATGTTTGTTGAACAATGGGTAAAATTCAAAGGTTCTTTTTAATAGAAGTTATAGGTTTCCCTTTTTAAATTGGAGACATTCAAACTTCAGGAGGGAAAATGTGTTTACTCAAATTTGGCAAAAAGAAGATACAGGTTATTCAAAAATTAAATTTTACATCTTAGGAACTTACTGTCTTTCTTAAGAGTCTTCTGGGAATATTCAAGGAGAGATACTTTCAGAAGAATTTTGATCTTAGAATCCAGGCCTCTCCATTAGGACAAATACCTAAGGCACGCAGGGCTTAAAACCCAGATGATGGGTTGATAGGTGCAGCAAACCACTACGGCACATGTATACCTATGTAACGAATCTGTACGTTCTGCACATGTAGCCCAGAACTTAAAGTAAAATTAAAAATAAATAAATAAATAAAATTTAAAAATTAAAAGAATCCAGGCCTCTCTGCAGAAGCAGTTTCTTTATGGAAAAGAACATGGACTTCTAAATCCAGGAAGCTGCTGCCAGAATATCCTTGACCTCAAGATGTATGGAGGCATTTCAAGCTTCTGTTTGCATTTCATCTGCTAACATCCCATTGACCAAAGGTAAGTCACATGATCAAGACCAAAGCCGAGAAGCAGGGAAGTACACTTAATTTCTACGGGAAGTGCTCAAAAGTCACATGGCAAAGACTGTGGATGCATGGAGAGGTGATGAAATGGGAATAGCTATTCAATCTCCTGCAAGTGTATAATTTTTTTTAAGTTTCAACATGACCAAAGCAGCCTTCATGTCGTCATATGGAAAATGAACTTAACCATCTGAAAAGTCTGACATAATCCATTGCAAAGTGTCCACAGAAAAAGAAATTATTTAGTTGGAGGGAACTCAAGTAGTGACTGACTATGAGTAGTTATCTAGTAAAGAAAGGGAAATCAGAAAAATACAATGTACCAAAACAAAAAAATATATACTAGGGAAATTTGGAAGTTTCAATTAACAAAAGTTGACTCTGTCAGTCTGGTTTTGCTGACTGAAGGAAACTATCTTATATAACTCATTTCCCATACACTACTTTTTGAAGCGACTTTTAACTTTTTATTTTGAAATAATTTCAAGCTTACAGAAAATGCTCAGGAATAGTACAGAGAGCTTCCATACACGCGTCACCCATAATCACCAATTGTTAACATATTATAACATTTGCTTTACCATTCTCTGTGTGTGTGTGTGTGAGAGAGAGAGAGTGAGAGAGAGAGAGAGAGCACGCAAGAGAGAGAAGGAGAGAGAGAAAGAGAATGTAATTTTTTCTGAACCATTAGATAGTAAGTTGCAGACATAATGCCTTTTTGCCACTAAATATATCAGTATATGTTTCCCAAGATCAGAGACATTTTCTACCGTAATCAATTATCAAAATCCAGAAAGTAACAGTGGTGCAATACTATTATCTAACCTGCAGAACCTATTCACATTTCCCCATATTTGTCAATTATCCAGATAATGCTCTTTCTAGGAAAATAACCTCTGACCATTATCATACATTGCATTTAGTTGCCACATCTCTTAAATCTCAATCTGATACTGTTCCTCAGTTTATATTTTTCTTTCATTATCTTGACTATTTTTAAGAGACAAATCAAGCTTTTTTGAGGAAGGCCCCTCAATTCGGCTTTGTCTGATGTTTCCTTACTATCAGATTAAGACTGTGCATTTTTGGCATTGTTGACACAGATGCGGCGCTATATCCACCTCAGTGCACCATGTTAAGAAATATATGATGTTGGTCTGCACTCATTACTATGACATTAACTTTAATCACTTGGTTTCTCCAATATCAAATTCCTATTTCTCATTTATTTAATATGTGTTTTCTAGAAAGATGCTTTGGACCTATGTAAATGTACTGTTCTTGATAAACTTTTACCCATTAGTGTTAACATTTATTGATGATCTTTTCATAAATCCATACTACCAAGATGTTTGCTAAAAGGTGATTTTCTAACTCCATTATTTCTCCTCTGTGTATTAGTTGGCATTCTACTGTAATTAAAGGTTTTTCCTTTTTTCACGTTTATTTATATCAGTGTAGTATTATAAATTCTTGTTTTATTCAATGGTTTGAAAGCCATTGTTATCATTCTGATGCTCACATTGTCCCAGTAGAAGCCATATTGTACTTTTATACAATAAAATACCCCAAAAAATGGTACAATGAGTGAGCCCTCTTTAAATGTCCTATCCAGTCCTGGCTTTGAAAGAACTTACCATGGGGCTGCATCTCTGGTGTTTTTGCTTATGTGTGTCATGGGTATGCCTTCATAAGAATGATAATAAATCGTGATATAAATTTACTAAGAATTCACTATGTGCCAGGCTTACTGTTAAGCACTTTACCTACATCACCTCATTTAATCTTTTTAAAAACCTATAAGGCAGATTTTTATTGTTATAATGCCTGTTTTGTAACTGAGTAAACTAAACCTGAGAAAAGTTAAATAAAAGCCAGAAAATAGGAAAACTGGGGTTCTAACCTGGGTCATCTGACTCCAGACATTTTTTTCCTCTGAGCTATGCTTAGGTCTTAAGATTCCTAAAGGGTGGAGAAAGACTGTACTTGGTAAACACCCACATCCCTCCTTCCTTAGGTGCAAGGCTCTGCATTCAGAAGATCAGCCTGGCGTGATGATGTTTTGATGTTTCAAAGCACAGATACTAGAGTGAGGCTGCCTAGATTCTAATTTGTGTGCTCCCATCCACCTTGCCTTCCAGGAGTTTCAGTTTCCTCCCATCCAAAACAGAGGTGAGAATAAGAACACTCCACAGAATTGTTTTAAAAATTGAGAGGGAGCATGCAGGTAGAGCACTTGGCATTGTGGCATGGCACATAATAGACACACAATAAAAATTTTTAAAAAATACTAAGATGGCCACAGAACAAAATCTCTGCTTATTATTTTTAAGTTGAGCCATACCTATGCTGTAATCATCTCTTTGATGTAGCTTAAAGTATTTCTTCCAAGAAGCAAAAAATATTTATTGCTGCCCAACGACTGCTACCTTCTGATTTCTGACTCACTGAGATTCTGAAAGCTTCTCTACGAGTATCTTAAGATATTTTGTGCCCAGTCCAAATTTGGCTTTCATTAGCCATTAAAATCAAGGAAAACTTTAAATCAGGGCATAAAAGAGACTTTTCCTACGCTTAGCATCACATTAGCATGTGAGGGACTCTGCATCAGCAAAAATCTTTTTTTAATCAACCTAAACCTCTGACTAAATTAATAAGAGTTGAGTTTGACCTTAAAAATGCTAAAAAATACAGTTCCCAGTATAATTCTTGTTCATCCCTGGACCAAACCATTCTCATAGTAAATTATGGCACTAACAGCTGGCTGCCAATGAAGTCAACTATTAATTGTATGTTCACTGCACTGCCTGATATAAATCAATATGAGCAACGAGCAATTGTCCTCAGTCTCTAGATACAAAGATCTTATATTGCAAAATAATTTAAGGTTGGCTGTCAGCCTTCTTAGACTAGATGTCATTTGGTCTTCCCTTTGCTAAAGATATGATAAAAATGAACACACATTGAAAACCCACCTGATCTACTGTCTCTGCAGCAAACTTCTAGTCATCTCTATGAAAATGACAGTAGAAATGGTTTTTGATTGTGTATTCCAAATAAGCAACATCTACATTTTTACAAATCCCAGTGAAATCTGAAGAATGGGGCTCACAGAGTCACTACTATCTCAAACTCTCAAAATTTCTTCTCTGTTCACCCCCTTTTACCTTCACTCCCTCCTTTCTACCAACGTGCTCTCCATCTTCAAAAAGGCCACCAACTACCCTGTTTTCCTAGTTCCCATTTTTATTCCAACTTCTCTCATCTCTCTTCCAAATTTCAGTCTCATGAACACTAAGAGCTAGTGGCATTCTCACTTTACAGCCAAGCATTCCCATCTTGGGAACCCCTTACCCTAAGCCATCCCACTGTTCCCCTTTTTTAACTCCTGGGTGACAGAGTATTGCTAGGGGATATGAGGAAATGACACTGACAGGACCTGTTACAAATCCACGTCATCTAACTTTGGTGGGCCCTCTATACAGCTCAACAATATTTAAATGCATGTTTTGCAAAGTTACTTCTACAAGACGTTCTCAGAATGCTGGTGTCAGTGAAGGATCCCATGGTTCCAGACTAGTTTGGAAAACACTGGTTTAAATTCAGTTAAGCAAGTTCTTTTCTGCAGAACTTAGTGGAGCCTGGTAGGCATTGTGGGTTTCCAAAAGGGGATTACATATGCACCATTTCTCAAAAGTTTTATCTGAAGAGTCACTTTTTCACAGAACAACCACATCTAGTATTCTGTGAAACAAGTTGGTGAAATATAATATTAACTCATTTTGTGTTCATTCCTAACACACTTGTTCTGAACCATGTTTACCCTAAAAACCCTAGACCCATTCTAGCCTACTCAGCTGTAGCAAGTGACTGAATTTACACAGAAGCTAGAGACCTTTTCACATAATCTCTTCAGCTTCCCTCCTTTTCCTCTTCCATTTCTTTCCCTCCTCCCTGCTAAGCTGAGGAAGTGGAGAGAGAGCACCCTGACAAGTCTACTTCTTTTCTTATCTCAAGATCCTGTCCCCTCACTCCCTCTACAGAAATCTCCATCTGCCACTCTCACTCCTGACATTTGAAACCCCTCTTGGTGTTTTCCCTGTATCTACAAACATGTCAGCAGTTATATAGCATAAAAACTTTCTCAATCAGCTGTCAAACTGTCTTCCACTTCTCACTATCCCTCACCCCTACTCTGGCCAAGACAAACTACTCCTTGAATATGCCCTGCACTTTCTTGACTGCAGGCCTTTGCTCATGCTGCTAAGCCTAACTACAGTTATTACCATCTTCCCCATCTCATGCATAAATTCACCCCACAGCATTCCATGATCCAGCCAAACAAACAGGATCTCTTCTGCCTCTATTCTTTTAATACCTACCATGTTCTATTTTGTTTATATTTTTAGAGGCTCTATAAAAGTGTTTAAATCATCTTTATTGAGCTATAATTGACAAAATGTACCTATTTTAAGTGTACAGTTTAATGAGTTTCAACAATGCATACATTCATTTAACCATCACCATAATATAACATTTTCCATGACTCCAAAAAGTTTCCTTAAGTCTACCCATGGTCAGCCTAGACAACTACTGATCTGCTTTTTGTCACCACAATTTTGCCTATTTTATAAATGGAATCAATATTTGCCTATCCTATAAGTGGGTGTGATATTCAATAAATATCAATTATGTTAGTTGATATTGTTGGTTAATAGTATTGTCCAATTCCTCTCTAACTTCACTGATTTTCTGTCTACTTCCATCAACTATAATACGGATGACCTATTTCTCCTTTTAGTTCTGTACTTAGATGAATATTTGCTATGCCTTCTTGATGAACAGGCCCTTTTATCATTGTAAAATATCTTTCTTTGTTTCAGATAATAGTCTTTGTCCTGATGTCTTCTTTATCTGTTGTTAGCATAGTCCCCTCAGCTTTTTGATGATTAGTGTTAGGTTGTATCTTTTTTTTGAGTCTTTATATTTAATAAACTTTATTATATGTAGATACCATATAAATTGAATCTTGATTTTTTTCCAGCCTGGTAATCTCTACCATTTAATTGAAATATTTAAACCATTTACATTTAAGTTGATTATCAATAGCTGGGTTTAAGTCAACTCTCTTACTATTTTTATTCTATCTATCCCATCTTTTCTTCCTTCTTCTTGTTTTATTGTGGATAAATTGAATATTTTTTAGGATTTTATTTTATCTTAACTATTGGCTTGTTAGTTTTATCATTTTAGTTGTTTCTCTATAAATTACAATATGCTTCATTAAGTTATCATAGTCTTCTTTCAAATAATGTTACACTTTATATATAATGAAAGAATCTTACAATTCCTCTACCTCATCCTTTATTGTACTGTTGAGATTTTAATTTGATGTTATGAATTCTACAATAAGTGATTACTTTTTTGCTTTAGACAGATAATTATTAATGATTTCCACTTCTGGAATGGATTATCATAGCAAACCTCCAGCTATTACCAGAAAAATTCTTCATAAATAATACCTATAAATTATGAAGAAAGTAATTTTAAAAACAATTACCTCAAGGCACTGAAGAGTGAAGAAAAACAAGCAGGAACAAGAAGGAAGTCGATTGGAAGAAGGGAACGGCACTGGATAAATTTCCCATTTTGGGGGTTTGTTTTTTGGTTTTTTTGGTGATTTAAGGGGTGCACGTGCTTGTTTGTTACATGGATATTAATGCATAATGGCAGGAGTTGGGCTTCTAGTGTACCCATCACCCAAATATTGGACATTACATCTAGTAAGTAGTTTTTTCACCCATTATTCCCCTCCCACTCCCACTTTGGAGTCCCCAGAGTCTATTTTCTCCATCTTTAATTCCACATGTACCATTTGTTTAGCTTCCACTTATAAGTGAGAATATGCAATCTTTGATTTTCTGCTTCTGTACTACCATTTTTTATTGTTTTTAGCTTGGGAGACAGCCCAGTCTTCACTAAACAGAACTTTCGAAACTCTGATGAAAAACCCCCAGTCATATTGGCCTGAAGAAGCAGACTATGTAAATCACAATAATCAACAGCTACTGGAAATTGATGGCAGAAATCCCAGAGAAATCAGAGTTAATAATGGGAACCCCAGAATTCAAATTCTGGTATAAACATTGCGAAATCTCTGGCTAACACCTGAGCCATGCGTGTCTTAGACAGATCCCAAACAGCCAGTGAAGACTAGGAAAATTAAATGAAAAGTAAGCTGCCATCCACCAGAGGGAAAACACAAATTGAAGTCTAAGTTCAGCCAAGTAAACTGCCTGGAAAAAACTAAATACTTTCCAGAAGAGTACAACAAAATCCAGAGTTTCTACAACACATTATTTACAATGTTTAAAATACAGCCTAAAATTACTCAGCATACAAAAAAAAAAGTGATGAATTCTTAAAAGAAAGTGCAATTAGAGAAAACTAATCATAGTTTCCCAAATGTTGGAATTAGCAGAGGTTTTAAAGCAGTTTTATAAGTATGCACGAAGATGTAAAGGAAAATATGTTCATACTGAATTAAAACAGAATATCTCAGCAAAGAAACAGAAACTATAAAAAGTGCATGGAAATTCTGTCGTTGGAAAATACAATATCTGAAATAAGAAATTAACTGGTGCATATTAATAGTACAATGTAGATAATAGAAGAATCAGCATACTTAAAGATAAATAAATAGAAATCATACAATCTGAATTGCAGAGAGAACAAAGATTGAAAAAGCTTTAACATAGTTTCAGGGATCTGTGGTATGCAATAATTTTATTGTCTATGTATTTGGAATCCCAGAAAGAGATAAGAGAAAGAATGGGATGAAAAAATATACATAAGTGAATAATGCCTGAAAAAGCTCACCAAAACCTAAGCAGCATTAATACAAAGAAAACCACACTGAGAAGTATTTTTTCTCTTAATATTTTTTAATACATATGATGGTTTAAAGCAAAAATTATAGTACTGTATTATGGGTTTTATAATGTAAGACATAATACAACTGTAATACAAAAATGAAGGAGGAGTATTTGGACCTCTACTGCTAAAAACCTTTTATATTTTATAAGAACTAGTACAGTAACAATTCTAACTAGACTGAAAGGATAAGGATGTATCATAAAATCCCTAGAAAACCTACTAAAAAATAATGAAAAGATGTATAGCTAATAAGCCAATAGGTAAATTTAAATAAAACTCTAAAAAATATTTTAATTATTTTTTATTCAAAAAGAAGAAAAGATGGAACAGAGAAGCACACACAAAAGGAGGATATTCTGTGGTCATAGAGTTGAAGTAAGAAAAAAATAAGAAAATATTTGTTTAAAGGAGGATAAAAAGAAGTCAAATAAAATGGTAAGTGTAAATCCAGTCATATCAATAGTGACATTAAAAGTTAATGCACTAAACATTCCAGTTAAAAAGCAAATATTGTCAGAATGGATCTTTAAAAAGCAAGGTCTAACTATATGCTATCTACAAGAAACCTAAATACAAAGACATAGATAAGACTGAAAGCAAAGGGATAGAAAATAAACTGGGCGTGGTGGCTCACGCCTGTAATCCTAACACTTTGGGAGGCCAAGGCAGGCAGATCACTTGAGGTCAGGAGTTCGAAACCAGCCTGGCCAACATGATGAAACCCCATCTCTATTAAAAACACAAAAAATAGCCAGGTGTGGTGACACATGCCTGTAATCCCAGCTACTCAGGAGGCTGAGGCAGGAAAATTGCTTAAACCTAAGATGTGGAAGTTGCAGTGAGCCGAGATCGTGCCACTGTACTCCAGCCTAGGCGACACAGCAAGACTCTGACTCAAAAAAAAAAAAAGAAAATATACATACCATGCAAAGGGTAAGTATAGCCTGGAATATCAATATCAGCTAAAGTAGACTTCAAAACAAAAAGTATCAATAGAGATATAAAAGATCATTTCATAATGATAAAATGGTTAGTTCATCAGAAAGCAGAGGTCCAGGCATGGTGTCTCACATCTGTAATCCCAGCACTTTGGGAAGCTGGGCAGGTGGATCACCTGAGGTCAGGGGTTCGAGACCAGCCTGACCAACATGGAAAAACCCTGTCTCTACTAAAAATACAAAATTAGCCAGGTATGGTGGCACATGCCTGTAATCCCAGCTACTCAGGAGGCTGAGGCAGGAGAATCTCTTGAACCCTGGAGGTGGAGGTTGCAGTGAGCCAAGACCACTCCATTGCACTCCAGCCTGGGCAACAAGAGTGAAACTCTGTCTAGAAAAAATAAAATAAAAAATAAATAAAAAGCAGAGAGTCACTGCCCAGGAAATGTATCCACAGGTCACTGTGAGCCTTTCTCAGGGTCCTGCTTCAATCAAGAGCAGAAAAATATTAAACATCAACCCAAGGGGAAAGGAAAATAAAATTAGGAAGCAAGGTGTTACTTTTACACCAAATAGTAAATTATGCACAAAATTCTGATCCCCACAACACAAAGAAAGAGCCCTAGAGGCAGATTAGTTCAATAACAGTGAACGGGATGGTTGACGTTGTAGTCTCTGAGATTAAACTTTTTTAAGTGAGACTGTTTTGTTTTAGTGACAAAGGGTGAAGAGGATACAAAGTTATTATCATTTTAAATGGAATGGACAGCTTGAACATGGACTTATTAATCACACCCAGAACACCAGAGAACCAATTGAAATTGGAAGAGTTTTTAATAGAGCAAAAGAAGGAAGAAAGCTAACATGGAAATTCTTACTTTCAAAAAATAAAACAGGCTAGGGGAAAAATGTGTGGGGGATTGGTAATTTCAATACAATATTACATAAGCTGAGATTTAATTTAATGAAATGTACCTGCTATTGTATCCAGAACAGTACTATATATGAGAGAAGTGTTTTAAATATGGACCTTCTCTTCAAGATATATAATCTCTTTAAAAGAAGTGTGCATTCATGGACAACCATTCAAAGTAAGCTGCTGAGACAACAGAGAGTTGCATTGGAGGTGTACACAATCCTACCCTTTGAAACTTTCCTGGTGGCATTGTTAAAGATGAAAGTCTAACGAGTAGACTATGTTTGGCCCTATGATTGTGTTCCTTATGTTACCATATTCTCAATGAAAACTATAAAGAATGTAAACTATAATTTTCTGTTTCCCTATGACTCCACATTTCATTAGTGGAAAAAATAGCCTGAATAGGAAAACAGGAAACATTAACAAAAATGCAACTTAATATTTTAAGGACATACATAGCCCTAAAGGGACATGCAGCAGAGCATAAAGGTGTATGTACTGGAAGGCCAGCACAGTAGCATTGGTTTGAGAAGGCAGTTAGCTTAGTGATGAAGAAGAATATGGATCCGGGAGTCAGGCTACCAGGGTTTGGAGCTTGGCTTTGGCATAGAAAAGTTGTTTAGCTTTGATAACTCTCCGATTCATCGTCTACACAATGAGGATAAATGTAGTATCAACCTTACAGACTGGTCATGCAGATTAAATCATATAATCCATGTAAAGTCCACAAAATGCCAGGCACATGACAAACACTCCTTAAAATGCTGGCTATTGCTAATAACAGCTCTCTAGGGCTAAGTGGTATAACATAAAGAGAAAAGAGCCCCAGCTTTTCCATTAGTAGCTGAGTGAGTTTGTGGAGTCCCTTATCTCTAGGATAGGAGCATTGTTTTGCATGCTTGTAGAAAGAATAATTAATAATATTTGCCTCACAGTGAAAATGTTACCAGGAAAGAGAATAAGAACATGTAGGCAAAAAATACTTTGTAATAAGTAAAGTGTTAAACATATATGGGTTATTATTGCACTTAACAATTCCCTTATTCCCCTTTAAAGAGATTTGGCTGCCTACATTTTTGACTGCTGTGTTTGCAAATATATTCTCAGCACTTAGAACAATAATTGACACATTGTAGTACTCAATAAATATTGTTGAATGAATATATGACTATCACAGTTCTGTAATTCTGAAATTCATTTTGTTAGGCCTTCTATCTTACTGAAATTAGTGTAGATGAAGAATCTGAAGAGAATTGTCACCTGTACTGCATTAGTGTTCTATTGCTGTGCAGCAAAGTTACCACAAACATAGCGGCTCTAAATAACACCATTGTAGGTGTGAAGTCTGGCACAGTATTTGAAGTCTCCCAGGATGAAATGAAGGTGTTGGCTGGGCTGCATTTTCCTCTGGAAGCTCCTTCCAAGTTCATTCCAAGTTCAAGTTGTTGGCATATTTTAGTTCATTATGACTGAGTGTAGAACTCATGTTCCCACGTCCTTACTGGTTATCAACCATACTGCTCTCAACTCCTATAGGCTACCCATATCCCTTCGGATGGGGCCCCCTCTATAAGCAGTTCATAATAGAGAGGCAGCCGAATTTCCCTCATATCAAATCCCTCTCATGCTTCCAATCTCTCTGACTTCTTCTGCTCATTAGCTAGAGAAAAACTCTCTATGTTTAAGGGACAATTGGATAATCTTCCTTTAGATACATAATCAAGGGAGTGATATCTCACCCTATGCAGAGGTTCCACCCACGCTTAAAGGGAAGGGAATTATACAAGAGCAAATATCACTGGGGTCATTCTTAGAATTCTGCCTGTCACATACACTATATTGTAGCAACAAAGAAAGTCATAATACATTGGTGAGATTTTTTAAAGCTGGTAATAGAACATGTGTCCAAGATGGTCCTTTATTTTGTTAATTGATGTGTTTAAATATGCAAGAGGAAGGTCTGGCAGGCTATAGACACCAGCCAGTTCCCAGTTGTTATCCCTGGGGAGTGAGAATAATTCTCTCACAATTAAGTACACACTCTCCTTACAATTAAAAATAATAATAAGAGGGAAAAGTGCTCCTTTAACTTTATGTTTTTCATCTTCCTAAAATGTAAATTCTAAATACATCTTCTCCATTTTAATTTGGCTCACAAATAATGCAACAGAATCAAGTGAAATAATTTCTTCCCCTTTAAAGCATCTTTCTCCAAGAGTTTAGTAGATATTTCCTTGTTAATCATCCTGAGTTCTCACACCATGCTTCCCTAGATTCTTCCCTTAAGGTTCAAAAGGCACTGTTTTGCTGGTCCCAGCGACAACAAAAACTTCTCAGCTCTGCAAACCTTACTCTTCCACACTATGGCCTCAACACTATTATTTTTATCAGGCAGGATAAGTCTTGTCTACTTTTTTGTGCCCAAGGAAGGAAAATAAAAGCTCAGAAAACCCTTCAGTTTAAAGAAAACTACTGTGCTGTACCCCAGCATAACTACGCAAAGCATGTTTGCAGCAGTAGATTGGATTAGCTGTCTATTGTACAATAAATGAGTTAGAAATCCAAGCAGTAAGTGTGCTGACATTTTGTTGTAAAATTCATGTGTCAAGAAGTCTTTGACAAGCAGTATTTCCATACTTAAATTGAGCAATGGATTGAAGCCTGAAAAAAAGCAAACAGAATGTATTCTGCAGTTGTCTCTTAAATTGTGTTACCTATTGATAGCTTTCTACCATGGAAAAAGCAATCCCTCCAATATAAAGAGATTGCAAGCCCAGAAAACAGGCTCTAATTAAATCAGTTATGTTGCATAATATCATGTGAACAATGAGTGTCTATGGCAATCTTTCCATGGAAAAATTAAATTAAACATATTTATAATTCAAATGTATATAAACATGGGCTACTTCATACATTGCCTGTCATCCGCTCAAAACAGCTCTGAACTCTAAATATAATGGATTCACATGTGGGGTACCAAAGAAATTTTATAACGTATTTAAACTTCATTTTGATTTCTACATGGTAAGCCTCTCAAATAAGCTAGAAATAGTCCAGAATTAGCTGTTTTATGTGCTTCAGTACCAACCCTTACACTATGTACTCTTGTAGCTTCAATAATAATTTTCTTATTTGCCTCGGTATCCCGTCTTTACCCACATGAAGTTTGATGGCTTCACGTTTTTTGAAAATACCATAGCAATATAACATATAAATCAAAAGCAATACTAGCTAAGCAGAGGCAGTCACCTTGAGTAACTTTCCTTAGCTGCCTACTAAGGTTAGGAGTAAGACAGATCTTTCGGTGTGTTAGCAGTGTGTGATTTTATTTTTGTCACTATGATACAGATTTTTCATTTAAAAATACATGTTTCTTCTTTACAAAAATATATATAAATCTTTCAAAGCACTGAGCAAACACGCATTTGACCATACATTGTTACGCAGAAGTACTTTGAAAAGCCAAAGGTGCTGCATAAGCTTTAAAATTATCAATATTCCCAGTGTTTAACTTCTAAAAATATGTTGGGTGGTGAGTGAAGCTGACTTTTCTAGTTTTTTGTTTAGTTAACTAAAAGATGGGCTCCAGTGTTCTATCTAGTACTACCAGTTGGACATGTCCAAAATCATTTCCCTAAATGCTTAATTTATGGTTAGGGATTAAAGACATGGGTTTCTTTAATTACATAATGTCCCTTTAGGGCATGTAATTAGTAAAAATGGAGCAAAAAGATGTTAAGACAGAGCCAAGGGGCCAGGCGTGGTGGCTCAAGCCTGTAATCCCAGCACTATGAGAGGCCGAGGTGGACAGATCACCTGAAGTCAGGAGTTCGAGACCAGCCTGACCAACACGGAGAAACACCATCTCTACTAAAAATAGTTTTAAAAATTAGCCAGGCATGGTGGTGCAAACGTGTAATCCCAACTACTCGGGAGGCTGAGGCAGGAGAATCACTTGAACCTGGAGGCAGAGGTTGCAGTGAGCTGAGATCGCGCCCTTGCACTCCAGCCTGGGCAACAAGAGCAAAACTCCATCTCGGAAAAAAAAAAGACAGAGCTAAAGAAAAAGAATACAGCAAACAACAGAAAGAACCCATATGTTTGATCCTCAGAGTTCCATTTTTAATGTCAAATAAAACTTTAAATAATAACTATCAAGTTTTTTAAACAGCACAAAATCTGGATAATGGAGATATGATTGAATTAGTTAAGACAATGCTAGCTACTTTCCCAGATAAAATCTGAAGACTCAGTGCATTATCACAAAGGATGCTTATTTCTCATGTAAAGTTCAGGGAGGAATGAAGAAGAGGGACCCAACACAGTCATTCAGGGACCCAGGCTGATGAAGGCTCTGCAGTCTTCAACAACGGACTGCCAAAGTTACCCTGAGAGTCAACATCCAGCCAGCAGATGGAGCAAGGGGAAGAGTGGTACATCACAAAGTGTTCATGGGTCAGGTCCTAGGCCTTCTGAAGTGATGTTGTGCTATCCACTTCTATCCACATTCTGTTGGCTTGAACTCAGGACTATAGTAGTATAAATCTAAAGGCAAAGGAGGCTGGAAAATGTGATCTAGTTGTGTACCAAAGAGGAAAGGAACCTGGCTTAGGAAACTGCTAGCCAGTTTCAGCCAAACTACACATGCCCTCTTAACCTTCCATTCAAAAAAAGGAAAGAAACAACAGCGACACAAAAGAAATGTTCTCTTCTAGTAGGACAATTTAGTCTGACTTTTCCAGAACTTCCATTTCTCCAAGCCATCCAAACCCCGTTCTTACTCTTATATTGGACGGTATGTCCATTCACATGACATTAGATAAAAGAAGAATCATAAAATATGGAAATAAAAGGCAGACCAGAAACTTATGCAATTTAGTGCTCACAAGTTTGTGGGCCAACTTGATTTGCTAATCTACCGTCTGTGGTTCTGGAGAGGAAAAGAAGGGGGAGTTCACAATCCACAAACCAATTTGTGTTGTTTCTGTAACACTGCAAAAGTGCGACTCATGAATATGCTAATGAAATTGCAATGAGAGTTTTGGCACTATTTCATCACCTCGACTAGATTAGAGAGTAATAACACTATGGGTTTACACATCTTCAGAAACTGCTGTGGTAGTTGAAAAAAATGAATCTGTGATATTTATAATGCGACAAAAATTACAACCATGCTACAATAAAATAATGATAATTATTTTATATGTAAGTAATAGTTTGCAGCACACACACACATATATGCAATAGTTCTCTATTAAGGTCTTTCACTGCTTTCCATGTTTTTGTTTTTTTGGTGTTAATGTGAGTCTGTATTTGTGAATGGGCTCACAACTCTGTGCCTCCTTCCACAGATAGAAAACAAATTTTAAAAAATGAAAATACTGGGGGAAAAATTTACTGGCAAGGCAGAAATCTTCTTTAGAAGCACTTAGCATGTTTCTTTGATCAGTAAGATATCACCTTAGGATTCTGAGAACTGAGGACTCAGGAAGATATATTCTTACCTGTATCACCCAATTACTAATTCAGTAGTCAAGTTATGTCCCTGGACTCTGAGTCTGTCCCATGAATTCAAGCCTATTTAAGAGTTCATGTATGCACTGTTTGAAGGGAGTAGCCTCTTCAACAGGTAGGAAACTGCATAGAGGCCAAAAGATTAAAGATTAACTGAAAAAGTCTTTAACAGCTTCATTAAGCAGGCCCAAGCCACAATGAGGAGTCTGATCATTTTTTCCAAATGGCGTCCAGAGTGCCTAATATGATGCCTCAGCTGCGCCAGTCCTCCTGTAATTCAAAAACTGCTCTGCCTCCCACTTGCAAGCAGTTCTCACTAGGAGTTATACAAGGCATAAGAACATATAGGGAATAATAATCTATAGGTTCAAGGATTTAGAATCCTCTCTGATCCCTAAGGGATGAGGATGCTGTTGGTTACATAAACTGAGAGAAGACTGCTGATTTTCTCACTATGTTTTACAAGCACCTTATAAGAAAAGATACTCGGGTTTCTTTTACATTTGTTTAATCAACAGAGAAGAAATATTTCTTCAGTTAAGTGAGTAATACTAACCTTATGTTTTTTTTAAAAAAAGCCCCTAATGCTTTTTATAAACATCTCAAGTAATATGAGGCTAGGCACCCACTCACTTAGTATGTTAAATATTAATTATATATTAAATTAATATATTAATATTAATAACATAATATTAATATGTTAATATTAATAACATAATATTAATATGTTAATATTAATAATGTATAATAATACATATTAACTAATAATTAAAATTAATTTAAAATAATTAAATAATTAATTTAAAATAATTATTAATAATAATAATCTTATTTTTAATCCCTTAAATCCTTTTCATAAACATTATCTCAAGTAATGTGAGGCTAGGCACCCACTCACTTAGTATGTTAAATATCCAAATATGGTGAAATCATAAGGCTATTTATATAGACCTCCTGTTTTTCTGATGTGTCCATTCAGTTTGTAAGTTTCAATACAACAAAAAATATTTTTACCAACTCCAGTGACACTTTCAGAGTATCCCTTACCCAGAATGCCTTCATTTTGAGGGTGATTAGGCACAGTTAAACTGAGAAGATTTTGCTCATAAAGAAGTTTGTTGAGATCTAGAAAAGTAAATAATTCATTCTGTTTATAAATAGCACTGTACATGTTCTGACTTGTACCTTCTACATACTTATATTTGTGAGTGCACATATGTGTATATGTAAGTAGATGGATGATAGATAAACACAATCATAGGAGAGAAATGAAACAGTCAAACTGGATATTACCTTTGAGTTGGTACACATTGTGAGTTTTGTGCTTACTTTGATTGCAAACACACACTCAAGTGCCTTAGGTAATATAGTGTCATAAATAAGCTCTAAGTTGGGATTTGGGAGACTTAACTTCTAGCTCAAAGTCTTTTTTTTTTCAATTTGGTAAGGTATGATGCAGTAATACCAAAGGTCCCTTCCAGCTCTAAAACTCTGAGTTCTGCCTTTGCTTTGCCAGTTTAGAGCTGGCCTCTGTGATCTTAAACACATCTCTACGTTTCTTTGGATCTCATTTTGTAAAGTTGTAAAACTGTCTTATACATGTGCAACCTATTTCACAGAGATAATCTATGGATGTAAGTGTTCCTGCTGCATTTGTCAATCAGAAATATTTGGATTGTAATGAGATTAATTCAGGGAGCATATAATCTAGATGAAGGATATTAGGAAGAGAAAAACAGCACCAAAAAGGATCTTTTATATAGATTTATTTTTCTTTGTTCCTTTTTTGTCTGTCTTCAGACCCACTTTATTTGACCAAGACTGTCAGTGGCTTGGTATCAAAAATGACTTCAAGAAATAAAGACTGAAAATTAAAACTCCAAAAACTGCTGAAGCTAAAATACTAGTGTGGGAAGGAAAAGCAATGTAGAATTCTCAGGTACATAAAAGAGAAGAATTTCTTTTAATTTGTGTATCTATTAAAAAGTTAAGAACTTTTAGTTCTAGCTGGATCATAAAATAAGTGGCATATTTTTACTCTGGCAAAGTGACATTTTCTGGAAAGCAGAAAGTGTAAATGCTATTTCATGTAATATGACCATTTAGGCTATTCTGTTCTATATTCTGGTTCTTAGACTCTTCTGTTAGTAAACCTCTTTGTGAACCTAATGAAAGCTATGGACTCTCTCTAGAAAAATACACATGCATGTGATTTTGCACATAAATTCAGAACACCACTGGGCTATGGACCACAAGTTAATACTCCAGATTTACAATGTTACCACCCTGTTTAGAAAGTACCAGAGCTCCTGGATGAGAAGAGTCTGAATTTGTAGGGTTATTTACATAAATTTGCATATGCTATTCAATCTGCTCTACCTCTATGTTTATAAGATAAATTATTTAGTCTGACCTACTACAATAGTATTCAAATTCAATATGAGTGGCATGATATACGGAAAATCCTCTAGCAGGTTTTTAAGCCAATCAATTTAATCACATCTCATAACCAAGGCATAGCTAGAAACACCCCGGCCAAAATGAAGATCGTTACCCCACGAGCTTTCATACTGTGAAGGTGGGCACACCCTGGCTTGGCCTTACCACAAAAAATGTCCCAGCCCCTTCCTAATGTCCTCTGCACCCTGTGCAGCTCTAGAATGTAATGAAACTGCCCTTGGTAGTTTATTTACTAACCATCAAAGCTATTCTTTCATTACCTTCAGAATGTAATGGTTATTTTATGAAGGCTCATTAAATTTAATGAGATACAGCCATGTTTATTGCCATCCTATAAAAGGAGTGGGGGGAGACCCACCTTCAAACTGACTCTTGCTTCTGTGGAGTACCAAAAATAAAATGTCAGCCCTTACACTGTACTCAGAGCAAGGCACTTAAGAAACCAGAAGTTGTTCCCAACAGTCGAAGTTGATTAGGATCAAGAATACCATTGTTGTTATGATTATTACAATATAGCATTATTAACAATAAGAGCAATAGTCTAGTAATCATAGCATCAATAATAATAACAGCAACTGATTATTGTCCGCTTACTGCATGCCTGGCATTAGCACATTACATATTCTCTCATTTAATTTAGTTACACCATTAAATATAAAGCCAGAGGGTGCCACATTTTCATGTGTAATCTGAAGCCTCAGTACAATCTAAAGACTGTAAGAGAAGTGGCGCCTTGTAAGAGCCCTACTGGAAAAGCAAAGGAGTAGACGTAGACCTCAAGGTCCCAAAGTCAAATCAGAAGAAAACCTAAGCAGGAAATCCAGCTTCCCTCTTAGGGAAAAGTTCTACCCTGTAATTTTGTAATCAGATCTCTGAGGTGGAACATCTTGCCTTAGAGCTAAGCAGGGGCATCCAGTCTGCCAATAGTGACCAAGAGCTGAAAAGTAACTGGCCAAGAACTGCTTATATGGAGTCTGAACACATGGAACTTGGAAATAGGAATTGTTGCCTCCATTGTCAGTCAGGTTGGAGTTGAAATTTTTAGCTGTCAACAGTGACTGGGAGACAATAACTTTTTGTTGTTGTTTTGTTTTGCTTTGTTTTGTTTTAGACGGAGTCTCACTCTGTCCCCTAGGCTGGAGTGCAATGGCACTATCTCAGCTCACTGCAACCTCCGCCTCTTAGGTTCAAGCGATTCTCCTGTCTCAGCCTCCCGAGTAGCTGGGATTACAGGCCCACGCTGCCACATCTGGCTAAGTTTTTATATTTTAGTAGAGACGGGGTTTCACTGTGTTACCCAGGCTGGTCTCAAACTCCTTAGCTCAGGCAATCTACCCGCCTCGGTCTCCTAAAAGTGCTAGTATTACCGGCGTGAGCCACTGCGCCTGGCCAACAATAACTTTTTTTTTTTTTTTTTTTTTTTTTTTGAGACGGAGTCGCGCTCTGTAGCCCAGGCTGGAGTGCAGTGGCGCAATCTCGGCTCACTGCAAGCTCCGACTCCCGGGTTCACGCCATTCTCCCGCCTCAGCCTCCCGAGTAGCTGGGACTACAGGCGCCCGCCAACACACCCGGCTAATTTTTTGTATTTTTAGTAGAGACAGGGTTTCACCGTTTTAGCCAGGATGGTCTCGATCTCCTGACCTCGTGATCCGCCCATCTCGGCCTCCCAAAGTGCTGGGATTACAGGCGTGAGCCACCGCGCCCAGCCCAACAATAATTTTTATATGGCAGCTTGTAGAATGGATTCTAGGTTTCTAAGTTTTATCATATTTAGTATATGAGAATTGAATTTTATGTTGAAAACCATAATTCCAGAATCTAAATAAGGGGAATATTCATTATATTAATTTTGTCACTCGAAAAGAAAATGCTATGCAGGCCCTGACGTTAGGTTACTTATCAATTGACCTTGCTTGTCTCCTCTTAAATGTTCTGTCTTTAACCCTGTCCCAAAGGGTGTTCAGTCTCACAGGAACCCAAAGAAGGACAGGCTGTTTTGGAAGGCAGGACAGAGAACATCCATTGCCCTCTGAGCCCGGATTTATTCCACTGAAGAATCTTCCACAGTATATAATTACTATTGTGCATCTTGAAAGTAGAAATAGGCTTATGAGAAGATTTCCCTGAAATTTGTGGCCTGGAAGAGTCTCAGAAAGTTGCATTTCAGAGGCCAACCAGAAAAATAATCCAGATAAAGAAAGACTCCAGCAGAATATGTATTTTTTTTTCTTCAAAAGATTTACTTCAGCCTACACAGAGTAAGCAGGTTAACAACCAGATGAAACAAATAGAAAAAAATACAGTGCTGAGGTATAGAGTCTGAATAACAAATCCTCCCAGTCACCAGGAAAAAATAACTCTAAAGTAGGATGCTTATCTGACAATGTCTAACAACTCCAGAATTACACTGAAAGTTATCTTACCAGGATTTTGTTTGCAAACACCCACATGAGCTCATAAGGTGTCATTACAATCTACTGGTCAATTTACTAGGAGAGAAGTTTCTCTCTAGGAATGACAGAGTCCCATAAGAAACTATCCCTTAGAGAGTACAAATTGTTTTCTTCAGGAACCAAAAGAAACTGTTTAGTAAGTTACTTTTCCCAAGCACAAACAGGCAACCTGTGATCTGTTCTTACATCTCACCTAATCACCAAAAAGAGAACTTCCTAATTGTGGAGATCAGGCACGCCATTTACATTCAGTTGTGTTTGCTGTCATACACACTATGGGACAGTTTTAATTAAACAACACTGATTTATCATCACACTCAATACTTGTTTATTAAAGAGCGGTGTGAGGTAAGTACAAAATGTCATTGTTCTTAGAACCAGAATAGCTATACACATTTCTTAGGCCCCCTGATTCTATCATGTTAAACTATATAAAAGGCAACAGCTGCAAGTTAAGATAAAAAAGAGTTTGCAGTTTTAAAACGGTGAGTAATATGTTTTATGGACAAGCATGGTGCAACAGCTTAGAGCCCGAGTTTGCATCCAGATTAATACCTCTGTTAATCTCAGTCCCCTCTTTGAGCCTCAATAGCCTCATCTCTAAAATGAGGATCATAATAATAATAACTACTTCATAGGGTTATTGAGAGGATTATATGAGATGATGAAAAATATGTTACATAGTGGCCTGGTATAAAGTAAGCTCCCAACAAATGACAAATATTATTAAAATTGGTAAAGGATAATTTAAAAATTATATTTATAAAAAGTTATTTTCACCATTCTAAGAAATAAACTAGAATCTCTAAGGAAGTTTTGAAAGGTAAGGTAAGCTTGTCTATGCTTATTTAGATGAGGTTGAGTAAAAGTCTATTCCTGTTTTAATGCAGTGATCTAATTAACCTTTTGCCATGATAAAATGACCTTGAATTGGTCTTATGACCTCAAATGCTTAATGTTGTTGACTTTAAACAGGCTTTTTGGGATGGTCAGAAATAACATCTGGTGAAATGAGCTAAAGGTCAAAATCATTTACTTTGTAATAAATAACAAATACACTTTGCACTAGCTGCTTACAAATAGAAAGAAATGCATAAAATTCATTTGTCAAAGCAAGAAGGTTAGATATTACCTAAGGAATATAGAATCAATCAAAAAATTCCAAAAAGGATCCAGCATTGATTTTTAGTCTCACATCACTTATTTTATACCAGGAAGTGATTAAATTATTCATTTTTATAAACTAAAGAAATACATTTCCAACTAACATTAAAATGAAGTAAAGATGAATCTAATTAAACAACACTGATTTATCATCATAAACATTCCTGTCTCAGGCAGAGAAATCACTGAGCTATAGTGAAATGGAAAAGATAAATGTAGCTTGTGAAAATGTCAGAACTGAGAACTATATGATTTCTAAAACTCTTTCTTGTTTTACAAATGTTTGTGCTTCAAAAACCAAAACTCTAATGGCATCTTTCACATTATCCACAAACTTTAGGATGAATGACTCAGCCTATTTTATCAACAGAACCATGTTTAGAAGATCGGTTTCAAAAGAGAATCCCAACTAAGAATAACATTACGTTGTTTTAGCCATAACCAATAAATACAACTTCATCTGATTTTTGTGCCTCTTATTGAAATCTTGGTGAGCTTTTTTCAGACTATTAGTGTAGCAGATTTCTTTCTATTCATATAACTGTAAGTTGACTTTCATTGCTATGTAAGAATTATTACTTCTGATACAGCAGAAGTAGCCATCTCTTTTTATTTACAAATTCTGTTCATCAGCTTTCACATCCATTTCTGTTTGAAAGGGACAGCAAAAGGAAAGCATGAAAGCATTCAAATATACTGATAATATGTGTGCAGTCTGGAGTCTTTATTCAAAATGAAATCAAGTTCAAATGTCTGCCTGCCCAGCATTGTTAAGGAAGATTTAAAAGGCACCTCCTTATTGAAAGTATATCCAGCAACTCCCTCTCCCCTGTAATAATTGTTGAGCTATTTAGTCAATATTTGGCTTCTGTGCATAGTTACCCACATTATGCTGAGCCACTTTATGCCTCCAGTGATCATGTAGGGCCATCACTCCTCCTTATATTCCTGTAAGTTCAAATGTTTACCTCTGTAGCGGGCTCATTCAGTTATCATTTATATCAGTTATTGGTTAGAAGCTGATCATTCCAATCACTCCAGTATTAATTTTTTATTGTCCCACATCATGGCCCATTCTTCAAGTGGTGTTTCAGAGCCTACACCATTTCTTCTGCAAAAAAAAAAAAAAAAAAAATCAAGCTATACATGCCAACAATCTGTAGTGCACTATCATTTGTAATGTCCTAATTATTTTACATAATCAATAACATCAAGTCACTTTTCTTGGGGACTTTCTGTTTATTTACATTTTATTCCACACACGTCAGCTTCCATCAAGAGCAAAACCGATTTTCTTGTCCTGCATCTGCTCTCAAGGCAACCTTAATTCTCCATAAATCTATTTGTGTTCACTACATAGTTAGACCCAGTTGGTTATGTTGATATAATCCTAGGGCCAAACATGTCTTGCTCTACAAAACGAGACTGAAATATAACTTGGAATGCTAACCTGATGATGGCCATGGTGACTGGAGGTAGTGTTTCATTTCATTGTTGTTATTTTTGCAGAGGTCTCTGTTTATGATGTGATGCATTTGGGCCTAAGCACATTAGCTGCATTATTCATTGGGTACATTTGTCAGAACATGTATGTGTATAAAGAACTAATGATCCATATTAAATTAATGGTGCTATAAAAAAGAAAAATACTCCATACAAGCAGCTATGTCAGAAACTACAGACTTTGATAAACCATAGAAAGGACCTAATCAGATGAAGCATTGGACTGTTCTGTCTCCAAAATTACATTTCTAGAAATGTACTTGTACACAATGTTGGTTTTATTAAAACAAATTAATTCCGTCATTAAGGAATCATAAGGCAAGTGTCTCATAAGTCAGGACCTCCAGTGTAACAAATTGATTAAATGACTGTGTAATAGTCTCTTTAAACAAATCTAGTGTAACAAGTTAATAGATCTGCTCAATTACCATCCTGGGGTGATGAGGATGTGGGCAACTCTCTCATTAAATCTGGGAGATTGTTCTTAGAAGTTTTTTCCACTTTTCTCTCTATTTTTCTGTCTAGGCTGTGTTGTGTTTTGGATTTGAGGTTTATTTTCCAGTCTCTGAAAATTGATTGTTCTAATGGCAATTAAAAATAAAAAACTGAATTTGATGCTGCTGACTTCTCCAGTGGATTTGTCAGCTGCTGTTGCAAACCAGTTTGGTCGTGCGTGCTCTCTTCTCTCTCTCTCTCTCTCTCTCATTCTCTCTCTCTCTCTCTCATTCTCTCTCTCTCTCTCTCTCATTCTCTCTCTCTGTCTCTCTCTCTCTTCCCTATTCCATCTCAAGCCTAGGCATCTGCTGAAGGGCTGCAGGGCACTACCCATTGGCCACCACTCTGTCCTCAGTAACTAAAATAGCAAAATCCCTCTCAGATCAGGCTAGAGTTTTCCCGGTTTGACAAAATTTGCAGCAATGCATTCTAACCCGGGAAACTTGGGCAGTGCCAGTGCCGGTGAGGGGTGCAGGCAGAGGGCATTTAAGTTTCTTCTGAGTTGGGAGCTAAAATATGTTTTATTTTTAGCTATGGATTGATTTCAATGGGAAGTTTTTACACAGGCTTCCACATATGAGACGGAAATATTGCCTACACATCCATGGGCCTTCTCAACCTTCCTGCAGAGGCAGGGAGGGAAGGGTGATCCCAGAAAGTACTAGAGGTGGGTGGGGTTCCCAGTGAGGCAAGTGTGGAATGAGAGATAGCCAAGATGAGGAAGGAGGTGGGGGAGTGGAGAGGAGAGAGGGAGGAGCGTTGGGCCATAAACCCTACATCGAAATCTCTCAAAGGATTCTTGCTTTAAGAAAAAGCAGAACCCCCTTCTCTGGGGTATGTTGAAATCCTTTTATAGAAAGATGGTAGCTGAATGTGGAGGAGCTCAGGAAGCTTCCCCTCTCCTAACTCCAGAGATGCCAGTTCTGGCTGGTTCTGAGTTTGAGACAGCACAGAGTAACTTCGAGGCTCTACCTTTCCTTGCAGAGTAACTTCCAGGCTCTGCCTTTCCTTAGGTGTTAATGCCCATGACACCCTTTCGCCAAAGGCCTTGGGAGAAAAATCTATTACCCCACTGCCATTTTGTTAAGTGTTTGCTCCTGCGATGTGACCCTGCCACTTTATCTGTTGGTTTTTATTTTCTGAGTGCATGTTGCCCATATGTTACTCTAATAGTTGCTATAATTCTTGAGCAATGGAGCTCGTATTTTACGGGGCTGAATTAAAAAGAATGCACTTTAATAAAAACCTGAGCAATACACTAATGGCCTGACATTGATGTATTTGCATAGAGATGAATTATACGGGCCTGCTTGACACGACTTTTAATAAATGATTGAGGAGGTTATTATAAGGATGCACTTTGGTGTGTGTTAACAGGTTATTTTAGTGCATCTATAGCCAAAACTGGGAGCAATGCAGTCCTGCGTACAGTCGCAAGATACTTTTTTGTCTTATATCTTTTGACATTTATTGGGACCTCTCCGTCTCGGTATTACAGTCACAAGCTACATTTTATTAACCATCAGTAACTTTAACTGTGAATGGAATCGGGAAATGAAAAGAAAAATGAGCCCCCCTCCATATACCTTCAACCACATTAGATCTCAAGGTAGTCATTTATGAGTGTTTGATACCAGGAAGCCTCACTTCAGAAGTCACAAAGAGCTGGTTACGCTCGCCTAGAACCGGGCAGGGAAGGCCGCCGTTCTCCGCGGGAACCGCCGGGCGAACTGCTGAGGAGGTGCAATGAGAAACCACCAAGTCAGAAATCGTCAGCGATGTGGATGACTCAGGAAACTTGTCTGTCTGGGTCTGGGAGTCTGAAGATCTATAAGAACCTCTCTGCACACAGAAATCCAAGAGCTCACACGCTACTTAGATGAATTAAGCACCCAAGAGGATATATTTAAATACCTGCTTGCATGTGCACTCTTTTGTCCTGCTTGAATTTCTTTTCTCCATGTGCATGTACTACCTAGCAAAATATAAACAATACAAAATTTATTTGTAACTGAAGGCGGCTCTGCCTCCCCTCTGTCTACCTTGCGGAGACTATCCAAACGCCCTCGCTTGCGGGGTTTCGGAGCCAGAAGTCTCGAGCCCCGCGCCTCCGCGCCCCCGCGCCCCCGCGCCGAACCCTTCCACCTGCACCCGGGCAGGCGCGCTGCGGGACAACAGCGCAGATGCAAACAGCTTTCTCGCAAGGAAAAAGGGAGTTGAGGAGAAAGTTTCCTCCCTAGCCGAGGGGAGCAGAAAAAGATCAAAGGTCGGGGGGCGGGTGGAGTGGGGGTGGGGGAAACCGCGGGACGCCCTTGCTGTGTGCGTTTCGGGAGGCCTCGCAGTGCCATTCTGCAAGAGTACCTGCTATCTCGAAAATCTTTTGCCACCGCCGACCGCAGCGGGAGGGGGGCAAGGGGCTCTCTCTGACTCGTCTCCGGATTTGTGCATCCCCGCAGTGCGGCACCCGCAGTCTTGACTTCCCCAGTCTCTGACTGAACAGATGTTTTTGTCCCTCGCGGAGATTTGTAACTGATGTTGGGGACAGCTAGTGGACGGTGCTAGCAACCTGTATCTGTTCTAGAACATACCTAGTGGGAGCTGCGGGGTAGGGTGGAGAGGTAGGAATGCAGGGGGACTGGGGCAGGGGACAAATCAAGGTGTGTGGGTAAATGTGAACATATGAACACACGTGTGTACGCACGTCTCTGAATGTGTCATTCATAACATTTTAAAAATGATCAAGTCCGGCTGGGCGCGGTGGCTCACGCCTGTAATCCCGGTACTTTGGCAGGCCGAGGCGGGCGGATCACCTGAGGTCAGGAGTTCGAGAACAGTCTGCCCAACATGGCGAAACCCCGTCTCTACCAAAAAATACAAAAATATATATATATATTAGCTGGACGTGGTGGCTGGTGCCTGTAACCCCAGCTACTCAGGAGGCTGAGGCAGGAGAATCACTTGAACCCGGGAGACGGAGGTTGCAGTCAGCCGAGATCGCGCCACTGCACTCCAGCCTGGGCGACAAGGGCGAAACTCCGTCAAAAAAAAAGAAAAACCAAAAAAAAAAAAAAGTCCAGCGTAGCTGTGGTTGCCTTTTCGGTTTCAAAGTAATGACCAAGCAAGGAAGAGAGAAGACCGAAAACTATCCCGCGAAAACTAGCACAGTGTGCCCGGATGTCTGTGTCCCGGGAGCTCAGGGAAAGAGGGCCCGCACGGGTCTACGAATTGCAAGGCCCGGCCTTCCCTAGCGACGCTCTGGTATCCGCTGTCCCCTCCTTGTACCTCCGCGACCCAGGGGACGCCCAGTGCACCAGGCCCTTCTCGGCGGTCAGCGGAGGCGCAGGGCGTTGGCCACATCAGAGGTGCAAATTTACCCCGGGCCCAGGGGAAAATGGCGACAGCGTTCGGGGCTCCACCCGGGGCGCGTGTCAGCGTTGGAGAGCCTGCCTGGCCTGCAGAGGGCGTAACAGGCACCGCTGGGGAGAGCTGGGCACCCCTGCGTCCAGGATCCGTAGCGCCGAGCTGCAGGCCCGACCTGCAGGGGGCGTGCCGGGCATGGGAAGCTCAGGCTACGTCTCCGAAGCTTGCGCTGAAAACACCGGAGGTAGGGAAAACAGGGAGAGAGTACTGTGCTGGGTTCTACCCTGGACACCCCAGTTTCATTCTCTGCGAAGCCACGCCTCTGGCAGGGCTCTCGGGACAGCGATACCCAGGGATGATGGTACCCCTGGTCTCGGCGGGACCTCCCGGGAACTTGTCCTGGGGGAGGGAGCCCAACTGGCCGCGCACTGGTAGCAGCAGTGGGTGGAGCGCACAAACTCCGAGGCCCGTGTATGCCCAGCACCCCAGGCTGAGGCTGCAGGGCCCGGGGCCTGGGGCCCAGGGACGAAGCCTGCCCCCAGCACTTGGGAACTGGGCCAGGTATGGTGACCAACGTCCTAAATCCCAAACAGACTTCGTGCTGCCGGGCTCAGTAAAGAACTTGCCGAAAGGTAGAAGCTGGACCACAGAAGGAAACAGTGCCGGGCACATCCTAGCTCGCTTGAATTTTCTGGGCTTTGTCATCCCCGAAAGTAGACACAGGATATATTATCAAGAACCTGGCGGCGTGCGGAGACTTGCTCCCGGAGATGCGCCATGACTGGATTTCAGCTCAGTCCAAACTGTGGGAGAGTCGCAGAGGAGAGAACACACGAGGAAGGGTGTGTAAAGGAAGGGACAGCTGGACAACTGAAGGCAGCGGCCACGGCTGCCTTTTCCTGCCCTGAAGTGGTGGAGCTTCTGGGAAGATCCGGGGCCTGTAGCGCGCTTTCCACTGCGAGTAGGCGCAGCCGCTTTACAGGTTGTGCGATGGATACAGGTATCGTGTGGCAGACGTGGCGCCGTCTGGGCTTAAAGCCATCGATAAGAAAACTACAGAAGCCAGCCAATCCCGAGCGTTCTGATTGCCTTAGTCCTGGGATTACCCACGCAGCAAGTCCAGCCATGAAACCCGCCCCCACAGACACACGCTTGCCCTCTCTTCTCCTTTGCACCCATTGGACTCGACGCCGCAGCGTGTGCAAAGAGGCCCAGACTGAGCCTCTGTATGGGATTCTCCTGTGGGTTTGGGAGAGACTTCTTTCGGAGCAGATGAGAACAACACAGACAAAATCGCATTTTTTGACTCCTCATTTAATCAAGACGAATTCCGATTTGTCTCATTTTGACCTTTGTCTGTGATTGAAAGGGAACATTAACCCCTACAACTTCTGCATGTTTTCTTTCCAGGGCCTTTTTAAACCAGAGTCGTCTCTGGGAGCTCCAGCCTTTAGGTCCTTCAGGTCTCTCCTCACCTAAAGGGAAAGTTCTGGGAGGCCCAGGCCCAGCACAGCCTCTTCAGGCATTCAGAGAGATTCTATAGCTCCTTCCTGTAGGTGGGACCGCAGAGCACATTCCAAACTCTTCCTTTAGGAACCGTGGTCCCAGTCCAGGAAGTCTTTCTCCTCCACATAAGGACCTTTCCCCCCCGGGAAAAAGCCAAGTTCCTTCATTCTCTGCTCTTATACCGACCCTGCTCTTCAAAGAGAGCCTGGTTTGTGCCCGCAATGAGCGAGAAACGCAGGGTATGGGAAACAGTGAGTTTTCTGTCCAGCCGAATAGGAGCAGATAAAATAAGACAGCCCGGAGTTCAGCTGTGTGACTGAGCCGGGAGGACCACCACACGATTCCCCATTCCCAACCAATTCCCAGTCATGGGGTAGAGGACACCAGATTCTGAGAGGCAAAGGACTACGCCTAAGGCTTTTCCTAGCCTCTCCTAGACAACAGAGTGTCTGTTGCTGTAAGTCCGCATTACAGAAAAAGCACTGAAGAAAAGGAATTGAACGATGAGACAATTAGGGTAGAACACATACCCTTTTTAGGGCAGAAGGGCTCCCAAACACCCTGTTCTAGCAATTTGTCAAACTATTACATAATAATCAGATGTAGAAGGGGGCGGTGGCTCACGCCGGTCATCCCAGCACTTTGGGAGGCCGAGGCAGGCAGATCACCTAAGGTCAGGAGTTTGAGACCAGCCTGACCAACATAGAGAAACCCCATCTCTACTAAAAATACAAAATTAGCCGGGCGTGGTGGCTCATGCCTGTAATCCCAGCTACTCGGGAGGCTGAGGCAAGAGAATAGCTTGAACCCGGGAGGCGGAGGTTGCATTGCACAGGGATCGCGCCATTGCACTCCAGCCTGGGCAAAAAGAGTGAAACTCCATCTCAAAAAAAAAAAAAAAGACGAAGAAGAGACTCCGGATGGCCTGAAGGTCATTTCTCTCCGGAGTAAAAGAAGGGAGAGGGCTGCATTAAAGGTCTATCATTTTCTTTAAAACCATCAAGAGAATACAAAGTTTCCTATCACTTCTTATGGGGCGGGGGGGTGTGTGTGTGTACCTGAGCATGCACAGTGTCCCCAGTATACAACAGGAAACAAGCTGTGTATGACCTTATGCCCTCAAAGTCTGACTATTCCAGGTTTAAAAGTTTTCCAAGAGGTAGTACTGCTACAGCTCTGTCCAAATTGTCACCCACTTTGGCCTATCAGGTCTCTCTGAGGCACTTTCTTCTCCTGGGCAAAACGACACAGCACTATACTACAGAAGATAGATAGATGGATGGATAGATAGATAGATAGATAGATAGACAGATAGATAGATAGATAGACAGACAGGTAAATACTGTTCACTTGGAAACCATCATGGCCCTTGCAGGTAGAGCATGGGTCCCTGGCTGACACAGTCACCTTAAGTGTGCTGACAGCAAGGGCTCTTGGAGTCATCCATTTGTCCCTTACTTTCTATCTAGTGGAAGTTAATGACAATGTGCTGATTTCATATTTGCCTTTGCAGTCCCTTTTCTCTTTGAATTGTGTTTATCAAGACCTAGACAGGCAGTGGGATTGCTTTTTATATCAGAGGTACTGAAGCCCTAGTCTTCAACTGTATTTGCTGTTTGTACTGTTTCCCTGGTCCCCTGGCTTCAGTCTGCTTCAGTAGTGTTCTGAGAGGTGTGCAAAAGTGGAGTAGATGGTCAAAGAGGAAGAAGCTTCTGCCCATCAACTTCAGATGGTAAGTAAGGCCCAAACTCACACTGGAAAAAGCAAGGTCTACAGGAGCTTTCCCTCTTAATCAAGAGCTGGTTCCCCTGACTCCTAGGGGTCTTGCTCTATTCTTTTGAGGGCTTGCTGCCTCCCTCCCTTTGTTATGTCCCAGGAAATCAACAGCAGCTTCAGCACCTCTCACCCACTCCCCCATCTCCTGCCTTCTTGCAACCTTGACTTTCTCAAAAGAGAGTCATATCCCTAGTTTTCAAAGGAAAGGTAAAAGGGGCAAATTCCAAATGCTCAGTCCTAATTTGAAACTTGGTGAAAAGTGAAAAGAGACTCTTTATGTCTCTTTTCTTTCCCTGAGGTTTTTGTTTGTTTGTATCTGTGTTTCTTATTTGTTTGTTGTTTGTTTGTTTTTGGATTTCCCATCATCCAAGCAGGCAGAGTAATGTTGGAAGTGTGTCTCTGGCCGCATCTTGTGGGGAGAAGATAAGTAGTACTGGCTTGTGAACCAGATCCAGGTTCTGTCCATGTCTGAGATTTCTTCATGGGAAGCACCAGTTACGATATATTTAGCCAAACTACACAGCCATATTACAGGATATAATCATCACCTCTTACATTTGTATGTCACTTTATAAAGACTTTTTGCTTTTGAGTTTCACAACAACTTTGTGAAAGTTTGATTGACATAGTTGTATAGAGGAAGAAATGTCTGGGATCAAGTTACTGGCAAAAAATAGAAACCAGTGCTAGGGCTCAAGTCTTCTCTCCCTAATGAAGTTAACGGTGGTGCTTCCTTTCATACCACATAGTGTCAGTCTGGTGGCATTTTCAAATGATTTTAAGTAATTATGAAAGATGCCTTCTTCAAGAATCTTTACTTTCAATAGACTACTCTTTATCCAGAGAACAAAGATAGGTCTATTAGATAGGGTATTGCTTATCTGTGCTATGTAACAAATTATCCCAAAATTTAATGGCTTAAAACAATAAACATAATCTGACACAGTTTCTATGGGTCAGGAATCCCGGAGGGTTTGGCTGGGTGATTCTACCTCAGGGCCTCACATAAGCCTGCAGATGCCTCAGTTCCTCACCACATGGACCTCTATATAGGGGCAACACTGCAACTGGCTTCCTCCAGATCAAGTGATCCAAGAGAAAGAACAAGGAGAGTAACCTACACTGTATTCACTAGAAGCAAGACAGTGAATTTAACCCATACCCAAGAACACAGGAATTAGGATCTATCTTTTAAAGGAAGAAATAATTTTTTAAAATATTCAAAAACCACTTCAGGTAGTCAGCTTTAAGGTTTACATAGAAGAAAACCTCCTTTGCTGTCTTAACTTCTCTTTCCACTTTCACTTTTCATAATCTTTCCTTGGTTGCACAAGACAGCAGGGCTAGAGCCAAAGGCAACCTGAGACAGGGCCTTTCTTGATGGTGCTACTGCTGCTGCTGCTGCTGCTGATGATGATGATGATGATGATGATGGTGATGACAACAATGATGGCTACAACTTTCATAGCTTACTATGTGCCAGATACTGTTCATATGTATTAATTCATTTCATTCTCCCAATAATTCTATGAAGTAGGTGCAATTATCATCCCTAATCTACCTGTGGAGCCCTGCTCTCAATCACTATATGATCTCTTGATCATTGTGATCTTGTGGCAAGAATAAAAGATTCTTTATACCCTCTCATTCACTTGAGACCATTTGGTTTTTAGAATAAAAACTGACAAATCCTTACAGACCAAGTAAAGAGTACAGAGAAGGAAGAAAAATCTAGGGTCAAAAAAAAAGTTTCCAAAATTCTTTTCAAGAGCTGAACTATAGCATAAAATGCAAGGACCAAGGCTGGCAAATGATAAATAGATAAATTACTATAAACCATGGACTCCTGTATGGAGCTCAGATTAAAGGCATGAAAATTTGTTGAATGCCTTTGTTTGAAGATGATTAGACCATGTGGTAATAACTAAGTCAATGGATTTTCAGCAATCTTAACTTTCTGTGGTCTATGCAAATAGATTTGTCCCAAACAATTTATTGATGATGGACAGTGTTTTCATAATTAATTCACCCAACCCCCCAAAAATAAAATTATATGTTACAAAGGTAAAAGGAATTTATATACTAGCTTCTTTCCTGAATTTGATTTATCTGTCCCTTATAATAAGTAAATACATAGGATAATTATGCCTCATAATTTATTTTGGCTTTCCCGAGGTAGACACAGGAAAATGTTATACTAGAAGGGTGGTAAGGTCCCTCTGAAAAAATAATATGCACTTATTTAAATTACATAGTAAAAACTCTTTCCTGACAATGAGGAAGCAATCCATTTTTGAATGTATCTTCAACCAAACTAGCCCTTATTCAGAGTATACTAAAATAGAAACTCTGAATGAAGTTTCTACTTCAGAATTCTGGCCACCCACCAGTAGATATCAAACACCATGCAGACATTATGCTCTACTCTTTAAAGTCTTCAAGTGTGTTAGTCAATAGAAGTGGCTGCTTTGGAGCATCAGAACAAATGATGCACATCTAAACATTTCATCTTCGGGTGACCAATGTTGGATCAAAGAGGAAGACTAGAGAGTGAATCCCCCAGGGTCTCAGATAAACTTTCAGTTTGTGGAACAACTCTAAGCCTATCTCTGGAACACTGAAGGCTCAACTTCAGGAAAATACCCTATTTCTTAATCATCCTGCTCAAACCATCATTACTCCTCAGTCAAACTTTCCATTAATAGGCTGAGAGAGAGGGCTATAGTGCTGTGTTTTCTATAGATCTTAAAAGGGGCTACATTAGGGAGAATATGTTTCTCCCTAAAACTCACAGTCTAAATGCTATGGAAGAAAAAAGTGCACGCTTCCCTGTCAAAAAAAAAGTAATAAAATAATTGTCCTGAATAACTGGCAAAAAAAAAAAAAAGTCACAAGAGGAGGAAAGAGCACTTTTTGCATGTTATCTGTGTGTATGGTAAGAAGGAAGAAATTTAGTGCAGAGAAATTTGTTCGAATTAACATAAAATAGAGTTTACAGAAGAAATCTATCACTTACCTTTGTTGTTACTACAAGATCCTATTGTCAGTGATTAACAAAGGAGCCACTGTGTCTTTAAACTATTCAGTGGTAGGAGTTCCCTAGTGGAATTTCACCTCGTGTGTGTGTGTGTGTGTGTGTGTGTGTGTGTGTGTGTGTGTGTCCCTGCTGATCATCAACTTAAAGGACAGGGCAGTGTGGATCTCCCCAAGTTAATGCTGGTATAATAACATACTCTTCTATTAATACACAATATTAGGCTCCAAAAGGTTGCAAATGCACCCCGGTCTGTTTTCCAAGAAAAGCTGGCCTGCAGTCCAAACTATCTGCCCACTGAGCAATGAGGAAATTTCTAGAAGAGAATCAGTGATTTTCAATTCCCTCTCTTCCCACTGTCTCTGAAACAGGGAAAGGAATAGTGGATTAAACTGCTCACAAGCTTGGAAAGCCGCTCAACACACCACAGCTTCTGGGAAGAAAGGCATGGAGCTTTAAGTTACAGAATGCTGAATGTGAACCAAAGGGAAAATTACTCACCAAGTGGAAGAATTGAGCCTGGACTTTGGGGCCCAGAAAGAGAACTGAGTAGATGCAGCGAATGCTGCTGGGACATCTGAGACACAGGTCCAGGGCCCTTCTCTTCCACTCTGTATCTCCCATGCAGCCCCATTGCCTTTTCCTTTTTAGGAAAAGAAACACATACCAACAAAAATGAAAAAGCAGTTTTACCCTTTCTTTCACCACACACACACACACACACAGACACACCCTTGTTTTTGTCTGTTTTCCACTGTTGGCATTCTGATGTCTGTAAGACTTTTTAAATGCAGTGGTCCATCAAGCCACTTGCTGTGACTTTTTTATTTTTAAAGCATGACCCTGTTAGCTGTAATGGTTGGTTGGCAGCCTTAATCAGACACTTATGGTTGATAATGCCATAAAATTTTTGAACCAAAATGAAAAATGATTCTTACTCTCCATTACTTAAGCTGTAGAGTGTCTCCTCAGTTTCCCTACAAGTTAACCCTTGTGAAAATCTGTTCTTGTTGCACATAAATGGAAATAAACCAAACCAACCAAGAACAAGGGAATTAGGGGTAAGATGTCCCCCTTCTCTCTCATTCTCAGTTTTATGGGGCCAGTTGCAACTGGGGGCCAGCTGGAGTGCTGCATGGAAGTAAATTAACTGGAAACCTCAAGCCACTGCTGCAGTCAAGTAGAAAAAGGAGCAAATGCCAGTGCAGCCTGGCCCCAGAGCCCGACTCTTACTGCCACCCACACACCTCAGAGCACATCAGTACTCAGGCTGGCAAGCTCACAGACCCGTCCTTCCTCTACAGATATGCCTGTGGAGTGGAATCCAGGCATCAGCTTTCACCCTTCTCAGATGCTCAGAGTGGAAAGGTGAAGAGCACAGAGGAACGCTTCCTAAGGGATTTGCGAGAGGTTTCTTCCCACATCTCTAACTTGGAATAAATGCTATCAACCCGTTTACTTTTTGAGAAAAAGCTTCAATCTTAGTTCCAAGTTTTCTGTGACTAGTACTACTATATTACTACTACTGCCACTATTACTACTATTATTATATTCTGGGAATAACATTCTAATTATATTGTGAGTTTTTGTGTTTTTTTTAGGAAGAATAAATAAATAAAAAGTTGCTTGGCTTTTCAAGGCAGAGGAGGGGTGAGTAAAGGCTAAAAGAAAGTAGAAAAAATGTTCTCATTTTCAAAAATTAAATGATAAAGTACAGTTGCAGGACAATAGGTGATGTGTACTCCCTATCCACCCACCCCTGTCCTTTTATAAAAAGGGAAAGAAATATAGAGGGAGAGAGAAAGGAAAAAAGGAAGAGGAAGGAAGAAAGTCAGGAAGGCAAGAAGGAAGGCAGGAAGGAAGGAAGGAAGGAAGGAAGGAGAGGGGGAAGGGAATGGAAGGAAGGAAGGGGGGAGGAAAGCAAAAAGGAAGGAAAACAAAAGAAGAAAGAAAGGAAGTTATTGTTCACAGCTAAAATAGAAATCATCCCAGCACAGCAAACCCTCCTTCAAAATAGCTGCTTCTCTGAAGGACACATACCTTAGTCATGCTAAGAAGACAGAAATTCAAAAGAGTTTGAAACTCTCTGAGAACTTCACAAACTAGAAAAAAAAAAAAAAAAAGAGGACAGATTTTCAGCCTTTCTGTTAAACCATGCCATTAGCATTGCATTCTACAATAATTTCTCTTTAGGCAATTTCATTTTGTGGAATTTGTGAAAATTTTAGTTTTCAACTATTTTTTACTTTCAAGAGAACAAAACACACCTATACTTTCTTTAGCCTGAAGAATCTACTGAATTCTATTGATTTTTTTTTCTCTTTGAACACGAGCTCATTAACCCGAAACACAAAGGAGGTAATGATATTTCACTGAGCCTGAAACTGAGTGTCTAAAAACAAAAAGATCCCAAAACAGTGATACAGCCCTGGCCTTCCCAATTTTTTTTTTTTTTTTCAAATTCAGCTGGAGAAGCTATGACATTGCTTTCTTAACCCTAAAATATTTTTACACCAGTTAAAGGAAGCTTTCTTTAAATTCATCCTTCTACAGTAATGTTTAGTAAAATCAAGGCTTCTGTCTTTCCACAATTTCTGCAGTCTTACAGCTACAGGGGGAGAAATATTAGCATCAAACAGCAGTGCTACTCAACCAGCGAGTTCCACTGCCTCCTCTACGCTAATCGAATAGGGGCTGACTGAGGAGCTATCTTGGATATATGGAAATGAGCTCTTCCCAACTGCCCCCCAACCCCAGGGACTTCCTGGAAAAGGAAAAGGCGATCAGGAAGAAATTAGACAACACAGACATCAGAAGCAGCTAGCTAGCTAGATTAGTCTCTCCAAGAATCACCATGAGTGGGGCTGCATTTATTTTATTTTCCTATCCAGGAGAATGAGAAATGTGACATCACTCATCCAAAGGAAAAAAAAATTAAGTAACAGCTATTTCACCCAAGAAACCGATATACCATTTTTTTTGTGGTCTTGACTTTTATTATTTGAGATCTCTGATGAGATCAGATTATCTGTACCCTTTCATTCAAGGCAACAGACGTCTTCAAACTGTTTTTTAATTTGATTTATCCTTTGAAACAGAAAGTGCATTACATTTAACTGGTCTTGCAAAGGGGGTTTTCTTCTCTTTACAAACCGAATTCCTTATATAAATTAATAAAGGTTAAAGATGCTAATATATCACCATTATTAGCTGTAAAAAGAAAACAATTTACATATTCTATAGTATTCTTATGATACAAAACACTTCAAATTCAATTACAGCAACTAAATGAATTTTTATGTTTCAGACCCAGAGCGGTTGTAACGATTCCCACCACCTACTTTAACACGCATTTTTATCAGAAAGGAGTTAAATACAAGCTATTGTAGCCCCTCCCTCCCCCATATTTTCTTTAAATCACTAATAAATAGCAACAAACGACTGTGCAATTTCAGAGAGGAACAGGGAGGCAGGTGAGAGGCCCTCCCTGGTTCCCACGTCTTCCACTTCAAGTCCGGGGGGGCGGGAGCGCAGTGCAGCTCCGGGGGTCGGCAGGGCAGGGCAGGGCGAAAAGAGGTGAAGGGGACAGGTGAGATTCTGCAAATCCAAACGGGAAAGAGGAACGAGAGGAGGGAACGGAGAAGGTGAGGACATTCTATTCTACGCTTCTCAAATTAAGTTCAAAATAAAAGGGAAGGTGTGGCTTGAGTCGCTCTTCAAAGGGGAGGAAGAGAAGGAAGAAGGTCCATCTTTTTATACGAAATTCAAAAAAGCATTTTACATTTTAAATATTCACAATAAAGTAACTTCTAGTCAGTGTAACTCACGATTTATTTACAAAGAGCCTTCAACAGGTTACTTTAGTTGCACAGCAGTGTGTGGGGGGGGAAACGTCCCTCTTCCCATCGGTGGCAGCGCCCGCCCGCTTCGCTCCGAGGTCCCCCGCGCGGTGGGCGTGAACCCTCCCACAGCACCTCTCGGCGCCCCCTACCCCGCCGCCCGAGGGGGCAAAATCTGGGGGCGAGGGGGACCCGGGCGCTGAGGCCGCTGCCCGCCGATAGGGACGGCGCTGGGACCGTGGCCCGGCTGCGGGTTTCAGTAGCGACATTTACGCAGTGCATTTGGTGGTCTTCCTTGCCTTATCAACCCCGGAGTCTCTCTCCCCCACATCCCCTCCCACAACTTCAAGGTTAAAAAAATAGATATGTACATCTCAAAAATAGCAAAGGGTCCCCGCAGGCAGGGCCGGGTCCTCCAGGCCCCGAGGAGCCGGCAGGCGCGGCGTGCACGCGGTCCCCGCGCTCCTCGCGGCCCCAGAAGTGGAGGCCGGAGCCGGGAAGGTGCGGCGGGCGGCGGCGTTCAGGATGAGCTCTCCGGCTCGGACGCGTGCAGTAGGAGGCCGCCGCCGCCGCCGCCGCCGGACTTGTGCTTCTTCAGCAGCTGCGTGATTTTCTCGTCGTCCGAGTTGGGATCCAGAGGCTTGTTGTAGTCGTCGTCCTCTTCCTCGTTCTCCGAGGCCCCCTTGAGGCGCTCGGTCTCCGAGTCCTGCTTCTTCTTGGCCGTGGCCATCTCGGCAGCGTGCTTCTTCCTCCACTTGGTCCGGCGGTTCTGGAACCAGACCTGAGGGCGGAGAAAAGGGAGGAGAGGGGAGGCAAGGGCGAGGAATTGAAAGAGCAGATCCAGGCCGTGCTACCACTCCCGCATCTCGATGGCCCTCCCGCGGCCCCCCGAAGGCCTGCTGCCCTCCCTCGCAGCCCTCCCTTTTCTCGGCCGTCAAAGTCAGTCTCCGTCGCCCCAAGTTCCCCCTGAGTAACTGTCACCAACAAACTGACCGCCGTTGCCATAGCGATGGTAACACAAGAGTATTGAGGTTGTCAGTGAGCGAGTTCTCAAAAGTAAAAACAAAACTTGGAAACTTAAAAATGAGTGTCCCTAAAAGTGAGTTCACTTTCCTGCCTTCTAGTTTGAAATTGAAAACTTTCCCCCTTCATAAAGTTGCCCCACAGTGGCTGTGATTTTATTCCTTATTTACTTTCTTAAATTAAGAAATTTCAAACAACCTGGCACGTACTTGCTTTTCGGTGTAGATTGTGGGGGAAAAGCACAGCATTTGCCCCAATTACTTCTGTTCTCCTTTTCACTTTTAAACATTTGTTTGTTTCACTTATCTCAGATCTGAATGTGTACAAACATGGTAGATAAAAAATATCCTCCCAGTTTTTACTTACAATGTATGGTGCACTTAAAAAAAAATCTGTTAAAATACAAACTTCAGATCGCCTTTAATGTTTTTCATAAATCCAAAGTAAAGTGAAGGCTAGAATTATCATTGGTTATTTTTAAAACGTGAAAAATTGTCAATTACATTATTTTCCACAATAGGCATGTCTATTCTTTCAAATGTTATTTTAACTGTGTTCCTGCTCAAGACATTTAATACGAATATTTTTAAGCTTATTCATGATGTTTGACACATATTTTACCTAAAGCATCAGCAAGAAGCAGCCTATTTCCCAAAGATATTGAATTATCCTCCCTTTATTCTTGTCCTCTATTATGTATTTTATCTAGAGAATCAGAATTGTTAAGAAAGTGAGGTTTATTTTCTTTATACAGCTATAATAATTCACTTCTAGCCATATAGACATATTTATGGTGAAAAATGTAGACCTCCAGATTATCGCAGTAGGCTCTGTACCAACCTACTGCAAAAAATAATTTTAACTGTGATGGTATCCTAATGGCCACATACAAAATCACTCCTGAAATGTATTTTACGATGGCTATCCAGGGGGAAATACACTAGCCAGCAGACATGGCTAATGTTATTCCTACTTAATTTAAGGAGCAACAACAGAACTAATGAAAACAGACTTACACCCCAAAGAAACAAACATAACAAACTGAAAAAGAAGGACAAAAGAGACTATTGGAAATATAAGAAACCATCAGATTAAATTTACCCAGCTTGTTTAATCCCTTTATTTTTTAGGAAAAAATTTCTGAAATTTGTTTCCTTGGAAATATACTATACAATTCAATTATAAGGAAAGTGATGTTTTAATTATAAATTGTTGTCATGAATAGTACAAATCCTAAATCTGTTGATAAACTTATTTTAAACCAAATTCAAGCCTATAATTCAGTAATAATCTTGTCAATTCATTTGTAAAATTACGATTCCAAAGCGATTGCCTTAAGCTAAGCTACAAAACAGGTTCATCTATGGCAAGTGGTTAGATCCTGTGAATTTACTTATTTATTTTTACTTGCAAATTAATAGAATAGCCCTGTAATACTGATCTACATTAGGAAATTATATAACTAGTGGAGCCTGAATTGACAAGCAAAAACTTGGATATTGCTACAGATAGGATATATAGAAGCTGTCTTAACAGGCCTGATCTATTCTCTGGGCTGATATTTCAGTAATGCTTTTATTCTCTAATAATGGTGAGTCCCCCAGCACATGATGCTATCTAGGTTAACCTAATTTCAAAGGCGGGGACTTGATTCCTTTTGTTCATCAAGAGTTTGCCCGCCTGCAAGACCCCAGCGCCTTTGTAGTCCCCACCCAACTTCACTGCTCTCAACTTCTCCCCAGGTTCCTCGGACTCGCACCTCCCAGGCGACTGTTTGTTAGTTTGGGTGTGTGTGTGTGTGTGTGCCCATGTGTGCACGCGCGCATGACAGGGGCGGTACCTATCCCTCCAGGTGTGCAAGGTCCACTCACCTTGACCTGACTCTCCGTCATCCCCAACGAATAGGCCAAACGAGCCCTCTCGGGCCCCGCCAAGTATTTTGTTTGTTCGAAAGTCTTCTCCAGGGCGAATATCTGCTGTCCGGAAAAAGTGGGTCTCGTGTGTTTTCTCTTCCCGTCTTTGTCCAACAAAATGGATCCTTGATCTGTGAGAACCAATAAACCAGAGAGGGGGGAAAACAATCGGTTACAAGCGGCTGCACTGGGGAAAAAAAACGAACTCGAAAAACAATGTTTTGTGGGGAAAGAAAGCTCAGTCTGTGGCGGACACCAGAAGTGTAGTGGCGCTTCCAGACTAATGGCGCGTCTCCCTTTGCCTTTTTACATCCACCTGTTTTTTAAAAGCCGCGTGTTTGGCGCAGCAGTAAATACCTTCTGCTCAACACCGACGTCAAACAGCTAGGGAGCCTATTGCTAAAGTTTGCCAGAACCTAATCGCAAGGCCCCATTAAATTAACGAGTGCCGGAAAAAGGCCACTCTCGCCTCCTAATCCAGTCGGTGCTCGTTCGGCCCTGGAGCCTTTGCGTGAGAATAACTAGATTTTTTTTTCCTTCAACGCTTCCCTAACCTGTGTCCAGGCAACAAAGGGGTCCTTGTTTTTGCACACAAGAGAGCTAAATCGCCCCCCAAGTCTAACGTCGCTGCAGCCGAGGGGGAGAGGGGAAGGGGGAGGGGGCACAGCCTTTGTTGGCGGCCCCTAATACGGCCATCAAAACCGATACAATAGCGTCTCCCTGGCACCCCCACCAGGCCCGGCTGCCACAGTCCCTGGGCTTCCCAAGAGAAACTCTACTTGGCTTTCGCAACTTCCCGCAGTTACTGCCGCTCAGCCGCACTAAGGAGGTCCGGAGACTTGGAAGAAACTTCGGAGACTCGCTCAAAGGCGAAGAACCGAGTGAGAAAAGGACCCCAGGCTGGGCCCTGAAGTCCACCTGGAAGGCTGGGAGCCTCCGCGGCGCTGCGGCCTACTACCCCGAAGACTAGCGTGATCCTGGGGCAACTCAGTTTGCCTCAAGCAAGGTCTTTGCGGGATGGTACATTTTCCCCAGGCCGTGTCCCTTCACCTCACTCTTCTCCTGGCTTGCTCTTGTGTTAGGGTGTTGAGCTCCACGATGTCCCCAAATGTACCCGGACGCAACGTGTGCCAGCCCCCAGAGTGGAGGCAGGTGGGAAAGCGCGGGCCCAGCGCTGGTGAGTGGCTGGAAGCACTCGCCCTGCCCCGGGGACGCTGGTCTGTCTTCAATGGGCTCACCCAGGCCGAGTGTACTCGGGCGGCGAGGGCGAAGAGGTGAGGTGGGGACACCCCGGGCGGAGACGTGCATGCAAATACACTCACTTCCCGGGCGGTGGAGGGCTCACCGCTGCCGGCCCTCACTGCTTCGAAGAGAGGCAGCGGGTTAGGCTGGCGAAGGCGGAATGGGGCGCTGGACGGCAGGCAGGAGCTGGGAAAGCAGGGATGCAGTGGCCTCTCCTCCCCTCTCCTCCCCATCTTTCTAACCCAGGCCAGGCCTGCGGTCCTGGCCAGGCGGTTTCAGGAACAGCCAGGGCCTCGGACGAGACACACGTCCCTCACCGCGTTGTGGTCCACACGAACACACACACACCGGCTCAGCCCAGGCGTACTCAAGACTTAGAGAGAGGGAGGCGCTTGGACACAGCCACGCGAGCTCAGAAAAGCGAGAATCCCTTTCTAGAAGCCCTGGCCCAACCTAACTGGTGTGATTCCGGCGCTGCTAAACTACTGGGGCGGGCCACAGGATGGACGGAGCGGCATGCACACCAGGGGCCGCGACCCGGGAGTGGGCAGAACAGGCACGGCAGGCAGGCATCGAGGCGCGGGTGGTCGTACTCACGAGGGGTACAGGCCAGGCGTGCGTCCCTCCAGGGCGGGCTCTGCATCACTCCGGGCCAGAAGATGGGCGTCCGGCCGGGCAGCTCAGCCAGCGGCTTGGGGTACCGGCCCACCGCGGCCACGGCCGCGGCGCTGGGGCTGAAGTAGAGCCCGGGCGGCGGCGGCGGCGGGCTCAGGCTGCTAAAGCGGGGCAGTCCGGCCAGCAGCCCCGCCGGGGATGAAGCGGCGGCTGCGGCCGCGGCAGCAGCTGCGGCAGCGGCAGAGGCGGAGGAGGCAGAGCCGGACGAGGAAGACGAGGAGGAGGAACCGGAGGGCGAGGCGGAGGGCAGGGCGGCCCCCGAGGCCACAGGCATGGAGGGCCGGCTCAGGATGTCGTTGATGCCGTGTGGGGTGGCGGCCGAGAGCTGCTGCGGGGGGCTGCCGAGGGATGAGAGCCCCCCCGTGGCCGAGGGCTTCAGGCCGCCTGGGTTGTGGGTGCCCAGAGGCGGGGAGGGCGACGAGGAGGACGACGACGAGGATGAGGAGGAGGGGGGGCCGGCAGGCAGCGGGGGATAGGCGGCAGGGTACAGCGGGGTCTTCATCTCGGCCATGCTGTGCAGGGCGGCCAGGGGAGGGCTGCTGAGCAGGAATGCGCTCTGCCGGGTGCCCTCCATTGCCCCCAGCGCTAACATCCCACGGCCAGGCCGGAGACCGTAGCCTTGCAGCGAAGGGGCTGGCTGGTGCCCCCCGCGGGGCTCAGAGGAGCCGGAAGCGCCGAGGGCGCGAGCGGAGAGGCACTCGGAGCGCCCGGAGGCGAGCTGCCAACTGGACCAAGAATGCCGCCGCCGGGAGTTGCTCCCCTAGCTGCGCAGCAGAGATGTCCAAACCCTCCACGCGGGAGGCGGCAGCTCGCCGAGAAGAGCAGGCGTCCCGGCGGGCTAGGCAGTCCTTTCGTTCCGCGAGTCCTAGATTCGATCCCTGGCTCTTTTCTCTTCCTCACTTTTCCTAGCTGTTCAAAGTGCGCTACTTCTCATCTTCTGCCCCCCGGGAAATAAGCAAAACAAAACCCAGGCTGGCTCCAGAGAGTTTGTAGTAAAGTTAGTTGCCGAATCTCCACTTTGAAGTTGGAGGGTGGGGGTGGCTTGCTTTCTTTGGGGAGGTTCAAAGGACGCCTTGTGCAGCCCGTGGCGCTCCTCTGATCTTACTGGGATGCTCTGCTCTTTCGGCCGCGTAGCTGATTCGCATTCGACGCTCACTGTGCCCGGGAAGAAAGCGCATCCAGCCCGCGGGAGATCTAGCCTCTGTGCGGGCTTCCTCCGCCCGCGCTGCCCGGGCTGCTGCGCCAGAAAGGGCAGTGCCACGGATCCCCGCGGCTGCCAGATCCTCACCTCCACCCGCCTTGCCGTCTGGGCCACGGGGCACTGGAGTTGCAATATCGAAAAGAAAAAGGGGGAGGAAAAAGCACAGAAAAACAAAAGACTAAGTGTGAAAAGTCTGACGGCTGGGTTTCGGCGCCGCTCGTCAGTCCACTTCTGCAAACGGGCCTGGCGACCCCCGCCCCACCCCCGCGCCCTCTCTCCCTCTCACTCTCAGCCTTTGACTCTCCTCTCTGGCATTTTCTTCGCGGCTTCCCAGGCTTCGGTCTTCTAAGTCCTGTCCTCTGGCCAAACTGACCCTCTCCGCGGCTCCTCCGCTCTTTCTCTCCTTTCCTCTCTCCCTCCGGGCCTGACAGTTCGGATGAAGCTCTCAAAGGTAATAAAACATTTGCATCACTCCCTACCCCTCTTTAGCTGGGGGACGAAAGGGAGGGGGAAGTGGGGGACCAAAATGAGAACTTTGAGGGACGTCACTCCGAGGCTGCCGGGGCCGGCGAGCCCGGCGCAGGCCGGGGGCGTAACCACCGTGTCCAATAGCTCGCCGCCTCGATCTTCGCGTCGCCCCTGGGGCACGCCCACTCGGGGGCGCCGCACCCTCTGATTGGCTGAGGCGGGCGAGGCGTAGGGCCGCGCCCGCCTAGTCTCCTCCCGCTCCCTGCCTCTTTCTCCTGTGGGCGGGGCCAGGAGGGGCGGGAGCTGGTGAGTGGTGCGGTTCCGCGCTGGGGCCAGTGGCCGCCTCAATTAATTGTGCTAAATAAAATGAGAAAGGGGAGGGGGAAGCAGAAACGAAGAGGGTATTACTTTTTAAAGAGAGGAATAATGAAAACTCAGCCCTTTTATGGAAAAGCAGTTCATATTCTTCCCTTGCTTCCCCACTAGCCCGCTCGCGTCATCCTATCCCCTTCCCCCACTAGCTCTGGAGGACGCCTCACCTCGAACCAAGTCTGGTCCCTTGTAAAATGGAGCTAATGGAGCAGGCAGCCGGCGCAGCCCTGGCCTGGCTCCTTCTTTTGAAGGGATTAATTAAAGGCCATCTGGGCTCTCCCAGAATTGTGTAAATTAATTTGTTGCTCCTTAAGCCTTATAGATGTCCTTAATCCCCTTGTAGGCCGAAGGATCGTCCTCTTCCATCTTTCCACCTCCTGCTTTCCTTTTCTATTCTTTCTCCTCCACTTTATTTTTTTTTCATTCCCGAGTTCCCCCCTCGCCCGTCGCTTCCCACCGCGTTCATTATCATTTATGGGTAACTCAATTCGCTGAAAACTGAATCCGTTTAATAGGAATATTTATCTGTCAGGTGATGTTTATACCTGAGAACAGTGAGGGAGTTTTTTCCCTTAACTTTTCTCCCTTTGATTATTGTTGTTATTTCTTTTGGGTTTACATGGGGGTAGAATCATCAAAATTCAGGCGGAAACTTTAGATACAGAAGTATCTAGGTACACGCTGGGAACTGTAAGCTTTTGAAAACCCTCTCCAAAACTCTGGCGCCTACTCTCAATTCTAGAGTTGCTACGGGAGATGGAGATGTACCAGCTCCTGGACAGTGGTTGTGGGATGTCTATCTAGAGTTTAGGAGTTGAAGAGTGGTTTCCTTTACTCTCTAAATCTCTTCCATCTCTGGCTGATCTTTACGTTCCTGACAGGGTTGAACTGCGGGCTGGAGAAGGAAAGCCCTTTGACAATTTTGAGAATTCAGCATGTTAAAGTAACACACCATTGGAAGGTGGTCGCTACAGCAAATTTGGATGAGATCATTAATTACAATTTTAATGCGCAGAAAACAGAAATAAACGCAATAAATGGCTCAAGAATAAAACTTGATCAGCACCACCGACGGATGGAGTTTAGCTATTGGTGTCAAAGCGCTCATTTGAGTCCAAGCCCGAAAAGCCAGGAGGGCTTACTCCGCTTCAATAACCTTCGTTTACTAAGCACTAGTTTTTAAGGGTCAGCTGGAGTTTCAGTTTGAAACTGGGGGAAGGAAGGGTTATATTTGCCAGTTTTATTTCCTTCTAAGACAGAAGCAATGTTATTTGGTCCTCCTCTTCCTTTATCTTTCTTCATTAACTTCAAGACTGATTTAAATCTATTATTTCATGGACTTTAGAATCTGACCTGGGGTAAGGTGAAGTCCTTCGTCAGCATGAATAATGCTGAGGAGTCAAGCCAAGACTTGCTTCAGAAGAGAGCTGATGTGCGTACCTTCTGCATTTCCCCGCGGGGATCCAGTGCTTGGGTCTAAACCCCAGCGCCCTGCCACCTCGGCCAGGAGGCTGCGGGAGGATGGTGGCAGGCATAGCCGGTCCTAGCCTTGAAACTGGGGCGCCTATGTCTCTGGCTTCGTTACAAACGAAACGTTTCTCGCCTTCGGACACTCCACCCTGGCGGTGGCACCCAACCTTCAGTCTCCATTCTGCGCCTGGCCCTCCAGCGACCTCCTCACGTCCTCCAGGACACTGCATTCTCAAGGACTAGGTAGGAATTGGGAGGAAAAGAGGCCAGTCATCCCCAAAGTTTCCAATGTTAAAGAGTGATCCCCTTTTTATCTCATGTAAATATTATGACTCGGAAGAGAGTTGAACATTTCCCTACTGAGAATAGTAGTATCTACTATTGGGGGCAGGGTTGCCAAAGAGATACACGGGGGTGGGGGAGAGATTGAGACTGAGCTTCAACTCAATCCAACTCAGGGTGAACTGTCTTGAGTAAATAGTTGCAACGCTTGGTGTAAGGATGTCTCCATCGTTCACTTTTACGTATCATTTGCATTGCCAAATTAAAATGGAAGCATTGTTCTTAATTATGACAATAAAAAATTCCGGATCCGTGTATCTTGATCCCTGGTAGTGAGGGGGTGAGCCCTGGGTGCTCGATCCCGCGTAGGGCAGCGTGTACTGCAGACGCACGCTGGGCAGCACCGGAAGGCAGGCCGGTGCCTCCTGCCAGGTGCTGGTTGTAGTGGATCTGCTGCCTGTCTACAGCTGGGAGCGGTGACAACGACGGAGCGTCCTCGGAGAGGGGCTGCCCCCTGTCACTCCTAGGGGAAGATCGCCCTGCCCTCCGCTCTAACTGCGGGGTTGAAACCAGTTTCGGGACCCGAGTCCTGGTCCCGCTGACGCGGGAGGCTTGTTTCTGGTGGGGCAGTCTTAACGCACTGCGTTCAGATGCCTTTGAGAGTCAGGACTTGCTCTTTCTTGGGGATCCTCCGAAACCAGCATGCCTTCCTGCCCACGACCTAATTAAGTGGGACTTTTTCAAGTACCCCTTGGGAGTGGACGTGTAACACGTGGTCGCAAGGATACCGGCGCATCTCTAGGCAGTATATCTAATGGGGATGGGGGGCTCTGTTTGAAAGCAAATGATTTGCATTTTAATTGAAAAATAAATGAAAGCGTTTTGGCAAATTCTGAGGTTGCAAAAAGGGTTTAAAGGGTGGCGGTGAGGAAGGTTCTCTGCTCCTCGACTTTGAGGCTGGAAACAACAGCGTTTGTTTTCTGGTTACTGTTTTTAGCTTGCTGGCATTGTTGCCTAGCCTGTGCCGTCCACTTGACCTCTCTACCTGCAGTCTAACCCTTGATGCAGAAATGACAAGCGCGTTTTGATCCTTGTTTTAAGTTAAAAGAATAGCCACCAAATTCAAGGTAACTAACGGAAGGAAAGCAAATGAACTCTCAGCTAAACGTACTAACATTCTGAAGGGAGGGATGATAACGGTTCTGCCCCAAATACAGTAATGTCAAATGTTGGGATACTCAAGTGTAGCAGCAGAAAGTCAATTTCTAATCTGCAAAAAAAGGGGGTGGGGTGACGGATGGGGAGAGGAATGAAGGGAATTATGTGTGTGTTTCAGTCCAAAAATCTCTCTAAAATGCAGTTGCTTGAAGTGTCTGGATGACTTCTTTATTAACTCTATTTCACCTGACGAATAGGGCCTGTTTGTGCTGAACCCGCGGGACAGCTGGGTTTAACTGAATGTTATAAAAGGATTGAGCTGATTGCTAGGTAGAAATACAAGGAAGAAAGAAGAATGTCCCCAAGCTTGAACCAACCTACTCTTGAGGAAGGATAGCAGGGCGAGAGGGAGAATGTGTTGGTCTGTCTTTCTTTGCTTCCTGTAAACGCCGTAGAGTGGAAACTGCACCTTTGCCGCAACTTCTGCTGCCCGGGACTTAAGGTAGAGATTTGGGAAGAATTGAAGCAGACAGCGTGGAAAAGCTCCGTAGGATCTTGCGTTCGGCGCTCTCCCAGTGGAGGCCAACACCAAACAAGTGGGGAAGCGACCAGTGTAAACAGCCCCATCCATTCTACCACCGAAAAGATCTCGAAGTCCAGGACCTCCCTCAGCGAGATCGTCAGTGAGAGAGAGTATTACAGCTCTCCATAGAGAATACGTACCTGGGAGTTAAGTGCGCTCCGAAGGGTAGCTTCTGAAAGGTCCAAGAAGATAGAAAATACTAAAGTCCAGAAACATCTGCAATACCAAAACCCGAGTCCTGGAATGAGTGTAAATGCAAGAAAACACCAGCGAACTACTAGAGAGAAAACTGGCCTTTGCTAAAGCAAAGCACACACCACCAAAGATTTTATACATATACATACACAAATGAAAATCTCTTTTCATTTGAAAATTAAAATTTCCCCCGACCCCGCGTGCGCAAGCATTTTCTTTTCAGGGAACCATTTCCTTTTAGGAAACCCACTTGGATTGAAGTACATTCTAAAATATGGAAGCATGGAATCAAAGTGCTTATAGGAAGGTCTGTTGATTTCCAGAATTTTCTTACAGAATAAAGTGCTAATCCAGTTTGATGCACCAGATTAAAAAGTATCTGATATGAACAGCCATGAAAAACTTGTGTCTGTGTAAATAACGTTTTTTGAACATAATTTTTTAAACGACTCTGTAAACTTGTTCCTCTTTATATTCCGCTACAAATTGTTGCTTCTGACTTGAGTATGCCTCAGTGTGTTCGTGGTGGTCTTTCCAGCTGCCGCCTCCTTGTGCAGCTCCTTATTCTTCAGTGAGAAAAAAAAGTTATTTTATTTGCAACGCGGCTTGGCTTACAGTACGGCCATAGGCCCGTTTGATGAAACTCTGAACAGTTATCGCCCTCTTGTGGAAAAAACTTCTTAGCGTTTCACTCTGTCTAGGAAAGACAAGGCTGCCTGGTTCTGTTGACTACTATGCCTCATTTCCTCACTGAGGTAGTCTGCCTTTGTGCAACTGCAATTACATTTGATTAATATCTGCTTAATTTTTATCTGGAATGCCAAATTCATAAACTATGGACATGGCAGCTCTTGCTTAAAGCAGAAAACCCCTTCTAAAATGAAGATTTATATTTTAAATCTTTCTCTCCTACTTCTCTTTGACTCCATTATTTGACTCCAGTATGACAGAACAAATCTCAACTATTACTGACATTATTCTGGTTTTCTGCTTTTCCTCTCTGATTATCAAAACAGCATATTTGCTCAATACAGAACATTTGGAAAGTAGAGAGAATTATAAAAAAGCACAGAGTAACCTACAATTCCACCGTCAGTGGCAAACACTCTGATATTTTGGCATATTTGCTTGTTATCTGTTTTCTGGTCTTTATTTTATACTTTGTTTTAATGATTGAGATCATATGGAGCATATAATATTGCACCTTTAAGCCCATTTTTATAACCTGCTTTATTCACTTAATTGAAGCAAGAACAGATCTGTCTTTGGAATGTCCTGAATTTAACCTCCTGTGAGGTGAAAAGGGCCCTTCCCTGAAGGGCTTGGGAATACCTCACTCTAACAAACAGTAATCTTGTTTGGAGACTACTTCAATGCCAAGATTGCTGCCCTGATTCTTCCACTTACCATTTGCCCCCTTCACATCTTCAAACACTTTGCTATTAGTTCTCAGAATTTTATGATACAAATAGAATAAAAATACCCAACACTGAGTGTTTAGTGTTCCAAGTATTTTACAGTATTAATCCAACAACCCTATGAGTTAGGAACTATAATTGTCCCCATTATAAGGAATAAAATTAAAGCACAGAGAAGTTAAGTAACTTGCTCAAGATCACACAGCTACTAAGGGGGAAACTGGGATTTAACCTTCTGGTAGTCTGACTGCAGAATCTATCTTTTAATCACTAGATTCTACCACCGCTCTAATCACTGAAAAAAAGTTAATGCATATGATAGCAGTCGGAATATTACAAATTGATAAATATAAAGTGAATCCTTGCACATTCCATTCCAGAAAAGAAACTACAATTCACATTTTCTTAGACAATAAAAACATTAAAAAGATTTTAGAGTTTATTGAATTCTTTTTAACATTATTCAAATAAGAATTTAATTCCTGAAAATAATACTATGCCCTGGTCTACACACAAGTCAAATATTTAAGTTTCAAAATAATTTTAATATTATTTTTTAAATAAATAGACTTTATTATTTAAAGCAATTTTAAGCATTTAAATTATTTTTTGGCTGGGCATGGTGGCTCACACTTGTGAGCCCAGCTCTTTGGGAGGCAACAGCAGGAGGATCACTGAGGCCAGGAGTTCAAGACCAGCCTGGGCAACATGGTAAGATTCTATCTTTACAAATAACTTTAAAAATTAGTTGGGCTAGTGTGGTGCACACCTGTAATCCCAGCTACTCAGGAGGCTGAGGTGGGAGGATCACTTAAGCCCAGGAGTTTGAGGCTGTGATGAGCTATGATCACACGACTGCACTCCAACCTGGGCAGCAGAGCAAGACCCTGTCTCAAAAACAATTTTTTTTTATTTTTTTAATAAATAAATAAATGGAAAAATAGTAATCACTTTTTAACTTTATTTTTTAGTTTTAACATACAATACACACACTTCAGCTTTATATCCTTGTTCCCTGAACCTAGCAGGGTCATAGATTTCTTTCAGAGGTGGTCTACAATGAAGCTCTAAAAAGCTGTGCAAAGGCCAGGTAGCCTTCGGAAAAAATCAGTCAAACTTCCTGATGTTAATCATCAATGGAAGATCAGGTCCTTGAGAAGGAAGGGGGCATTCAAAAAGAAGGCCTTACAAAGTTTAAAACGAGGAAATGTTTATCCCACTTTCAGTCTCCTTATTTTGGACTTCAAGCTCCCTTTAGTACTTTGAATGGAGAGGTTAAAGGTAAGCACGATTGCGTGGAGACAAAACTTGTAGGAAGAAGGAATTCCTGCAAAGAACCCCTAGTTGAGGATGAGAACATTGCATACGCCAGTTTATCTAGTTTCATGACACTCATTTTCTCACTTTGATTTTTCCTGTGCTATTAGTAAGACTTTGTTTAAATGTTCTAGTGGGATCTAGAAATTGTTCCTGGAAAGTAAGAAGAAAATCTGCCGACATTTGGACCAGAATAGTAAAGGGAGATTTGTGCCCCTTCTAGACTGTCTAGGTGGCTATGAGGGCCAGTTACTTCTGCTCTCCACAACAGAAATATTGTCCCACCTCAGGAAAGATTGCACTAGTGAACTACAATGAGTGCCAGTTTGTATTTTTCACAGAAATGGACATTCATCTGATAAAGTTAAGAGATTATAATATAGTGATAACAAGGACTACATTGTTTTTAGAATAGTGGTTCTAATCCTCTCAGAATTAGTGCTACCTTTTCAAAACAATATTTAGCAATGGCCCCTTTACTACCCTGAAATGATATTCATAGGTTATAGAATTTATCTACACATATAATTTTAAAAAATCAACATAGAGCGTTAACTATGACATAAAGAAGTAAAAAGAAAATAATTTACAATATAACATGTACAGTAATTCTATATGTAAATACATAGACTGTCTACACTGAAGACATAATGAAATAATCAGATATACCTATATATAGAGTCATGGTAAATGCAATAACTACAAATACAGGCTGATTAGGGAGATTTAAATTGTATGAGTGGCACTGACTCTTGATTGTTGATTTTCAGAAATAATGAATAACTCTTAAATGGAACAAAGTGTGTTCTTCCCTTAATTTACATTCCTGGATAATTCAGAATTTATTGAAACTATATAAAATACTTTGTGTTTATATATTAAACAGGGCAAATTCTGGGCTCAACAATAGTAAGTAGGCTTGTCACTTCTATAAATGCCCATTGCGAGATCTGGAAATTTTAGTTTGGTGGGAATGTCCCATGCACTGCAGGACATTTAGCCTCTTTGGACCCTATTATGCCAATTAATTGCCAGTGTCATTCCTAACCAATCTGACCAGCGGAAAGCACCCACAGATTTGTCAAATGCCCCCATTGAGAATAACTGCTTAAGAACTATAGAGTTTTACATATATTAAATTTACAAAGCAATTTCATATATAGTATCTTATTTAATCCTCCCCAAAACCTGTGAGGAGGACATTATTACTGTCATTTTAAGAATGAAAAAACTAGAGTTTTAAAGATGATGTGAGAAAACTCAAAGTCATTCGCCATAGCACATCCTTTTCTCCCAGACCCATCAGTCTGGAGCACAGGTAGCCCAGGCAGAATGAATGATATCATTCAGCAAGCACATGACCCAGAAAACTCCATTACGTCTAGTTTGGCTATCTAGTCTAGGACTGTGCATTATAATTGCCATTAGTCACACGTGACTATATAAATTTAAATTAATTTTTATAAAATGACAATGAAAATACGGTTTCTCAGTCACACTAGATGCATTTCAAATGCTCCATAGTTACATGTCACTAGTGGCTACCACATTGGACAGCACAGATATAGAACATTTCTGTTATTGCTGAAAATTCTATTAGACAGCACTGACAGTCTATTTCAATTTTGTGTTAAACTTTCAATTGCCTTTGTATGGCCCATTCTTTCCTTCCTCTAAGCTGCTATCAATTTTACACACACACACACATGTGCACACACACACACTATACTCAGCCCCTTCTTTGCACTTTTGTTTGTGCTGTTCTAGATCCAGAATGTCCCGTTTCTTCAACATTGAATTTATTTGCTTACATATTTGTCTCCCTTGCCAGACTATAAGCTTTTCGGGAGCAGAACCATACCTTAATTCGTCTTCGCATCCCCAGTTCTCAGCTCAGTACCTGGCACACCGTAAATGCCCAACATCTACCAATCCACACCCCCCCACATGCATTTTCTTTTTGATCCTGATCTTGCATGGGTGACTGATAATGAAAGTATGTGTGCTGCATATAAAGCAGATGTAGTTACAATTAAACTTCAACTCCAGATTATAAATTAGTTTTAAATGAAAGTGTTTGGCACTTAGTAACTTTGTTTCATGTGCCCAGTACAACTGTGGAAATTTCACAGATATAGAAAGCACAGCTCTTGGCCATGAGCAGTTCTATTGCCATTGGAGAAACTAGGTGCAATATATGAGATGTTAGGATACCATTAGGCATCATTTAGAAGAGTTTGTGATTGAAAAGCATAAACAAAGTGTCACGAATTCAGAATTGTACAGTGTTGTTAAAGGGTAGGACTTGGAAGAGAAAACTTTGCTGGAAAATGTGACTCACTTATAGTGGGTCTTAGAAGGAGGATCTGCATAAAGATAGACAATTGTGGCTCTAGTGAAGAGCATTGTAGGTAGAAAGAAAGCATTTAAGCAAGAAATAAATTAATGTGATATTGGCAAGAGAAGGGATGATACAAAAATACATTTTAGCATTTGCTAAGTGCCTAATCTATGCTCTTGACATAGATGGAGAGGTGAGGAAAGGGCCTTGCTTCATAGAGGTGGAAACTATGAGTTCTGCCTGAAAATATTCACTTTCCTCAAATTTCCCTCTAGTTGTGCCAACTATTTGAGTTCTTTCCATAAGAGTTAGCCCACTATTTCCTGGATCCAATTTTGTAGTACTTGACCACCCACACCTCAATCAGATGGAGGAAAGAAAAAAAAAAAAAAGCAGAATGCAGGCATAATGGAGGCAGATACCACAGGATCAGGCTAAGGGAGGAGCCAGAAGCATCCCACCCAGCCCCATGGGAGAGTTAGATATCAGACACATGGAAATAATGTATCAAAATTAGCAGAATAAGACAGTAACCGCCACAAAGGTAAGAACAGAGAGTTTTGGAGTTTCCTAAGCCACGCTTGAGAGTCCCACCTCAGGAGTCTAAGCCAAAGACAAATAAAATTGTCCAGATTGCTTAGAAAGCAAATGTCATGTCTTGCAATCAGCCACAGTTCTCAGGTTTTTTGCCTCTCTTGGGTTAAGATTACCATGTATTAGGATTAAGGAGTCCCAGAATTGTGTGAACTTGGGCCAGCAGGTTATTCAACCGTGACGGACCTGATTTTTCCCTTCAAAATACTGATGAGTGAAAGAGGAAGTGTATTTAGGTCATTCTTATGGTGCATAAAAAGAGGCAATTTAAAGGCAAATATGAGCCAGACTATGGGGCTAGAATAAGGAAACCACTGAGGAAGCCCCGCAGAGTCTGAAGAAGGTCACAGATGAAAATAGCGGCAACCAGCTGCTGTGGTTGGACTTCCAGAGGACTTGTTGTCTTGGAAGTTGCTACCTGAGAGCTGCACACTGTTTCTATACTTGGAGTAGTGCAGAATGAGTGTAATCACCGTTCATTCAGGCACTCAATTTTAATTTCACATCGTTTACATTATGTTGATTTATTACAGCCAAGTCATTCATACAGCATTCATCTGCTCAGCTTTCTAAGGCCCATAAAAAGGGGTGGCTCATTCCGTAAGAACTCTCCACAGAATTCCTTCAGACTTATTTATTATTTTAAAAAATTATATTAAAGTCACCAGGTTTTAGAGACCTGCTAAAAGGATGGCAATGTGGTCTATCTGCAGTCTGAGTTATTAAGAGATATATGAGCAAATATAAAAGTGTTTAAAATATCTGGAGAAAAAAATCAAAATATGTTCCCACATATTGGATGCAAATCAAGTCCAGAAACAGAAACAATGAGTGATACTAGATTTTTAAAAATAACTTGTATCTCTAAAATTTCTGGACTATAGTCAGTAGAAAGAGTGCCATATTAGGAGTTAGAAAGCCTAGATTCTAGCACTCATAGTCTGATTTTCCTCATCCTTATATAAATGAAAATATATGTCTACATAAAAACTTTTACATTAATGTTGATAGCAGCATTATTTATAATAGCAAAAATTAGAAGAAATACAAAGGCTCATGAGCTGATGTATAAATAAAATGTGGTCTATCCACACAATGGAATGTTGTTCATCAATAAAAAACAATAATTACTCATCCATGCTACAACATGCATGAACCTTGAAAACAATAAGTGAGGAAGCCAGTCACAAAAGTCTGTATATTACTTCATTTATGTGAAACGTCCAAAATAAGTAAATTCATAGAGATAGAACATAGATTAGTGGCTGCTTGGGGATGGGACAGGGCCAGAGTGGTGTGGGAGCAGAAATGGGGAGTAACTGCTAATGAGAATGGGGATTCTTTGGGGGATATTGAAAATGTTCTAAAATCAGATTGTGGTGATGGTTGCACAACTCTGAATATGCTAAAAAACCCTGAACTGAGTACTTTGAATGGGTGAATTTTATGGCATACGAAATATAGCTCAATTAAACTATTTTTAAAAACTAGAGATTGTGAAAAATACCAAGAATATGAGTGTAAGCACCCCATAAAGTGTGAAATGTTCTATATGGTAGGAGTCACTGTTGTCTTCACCTAAGGAAATTTGCTGGGAGAGGAAGTGGCAAATTGCCAGTAACTAAAGGAATAGACCCCAAAGGAGAAGGACATGGGAATGACTGCTCTATAAAAGTAAGAACAAATTAAAACATAATAATAAGGCAATGTGAAAAAATGACAGCACTTTAATTATTTTTCCTTCTAGGTTTACCTGTGTGTCATACTGTAAACAAGATGTAATTGGCTTGTAGAAAATAACAAATACGCATTTTAGATACTTTTTTTTGTTTCAGAGTCACAAAGTCCATAAATCATTCCTCAACTGTCCTAAAGACAAAAGATATGCAGAGGAGTCAAGCCAAGAAATGTTGATGTCCTACTGGGTGTTAATTCTACCTCTTAATCAAGATCTGATTATCAAAAAGGACAACCGAACATTAAAATGCTATAAAGATTTGAAATGTTTCAGTCTTCTCCAGAATTCACACTGTAAATGTCCTCATTATGACATTCACCAGAGCAACAAAATTGAGATGTTGCTGCAAGATTTTGTAGAGCAGAATCTTTGTAAATTATGATGAATAATCCAAGTCCATATGCTCGCTCTATAAAGCTCTGTAATATCAAGGTACTCCAATTCTGCTTCTGCTTCCTCAAAAACATACAATTTTAAAGAACAGTAAAAGGTAATTAAAAATAGTTTATAGGTTAATCATACTTGGTCTTATATTTGTCTAATGCAGACACTGGTGTGCTGGTGTTCTAGCTGTTAGACATTATTGTGAGCCAAAAAAATGAATCAGATATTTAATGAAAATTTTCTTGTAAAATTACAAAAATGCAAGCCAATAATACTAAACTATAATAAAATTCTGAACAGTGATACCGCTGTATTTCTTTTTTCCCTGAAGGAGTAGATATTCTATAAAAGAATGCTTAAATGCTATGGTCATTCTGTTATAAATAAATATATTTCATAGGCTGTTCTACATAGCTGATAGATGAATTTGCTCTGTTTCAACATTTCTGTACATTAACGGCATGAAGCAAGAAGCAAAACCCTAGTTATCACTAACCAGTTCTGTCTATATCAAAATTTAAAATTCCTTACAGCAGAAAAGTCAGAAGCTTAAAAGCCTAAATAGTCAACAGCAGTAGTTTCTGTTCTATGTAGCACTATGGTGCTCTACGGATTATTTCTCCTTAAAAGTAAGGCTTTGTCTTTGGTTAAAACGGAAAGTCCCTGGAAAGACTGAGTAATATGCCTTATCAATTATGTGAGTCAAGGTGTAATGAGTTTAGCAGCTCCTTACCTGAGAGCAGACTTCAATGATGCTAGCAGGGTACAGGACTGCCCTATGACTACACTGAACTTCTGAGTGCCGAGAGAAAGGACCATGGTGGAGCAAGGGGGTCTTCACAAAAGACGGAGTCAGAGTAACCGAGTTGCTTTGATAAGCTTTTATCTCAGATTAATAAAAGGGAGAACAGAATCACAGAGCCTTCAGAGGCTACTTCAGCTCAGGGAGTTAGGAGGTATATATAAGGAACTAGAAATAGAAAACCTTTGTTTCTATTTGTTTCCCAAAGTTACTAACATAAGCATGCTCATTTTTTGTTTTCCCTCAAAGCATAGTAGTTCTATACCCTTATATTTAGGAACAGCAAAAAGGGGTGATACCTGCGAGACTTCCTACCACTTGAGCCGGTCTTGGGAAGAGCTTATCTCCAAGCAGAGCCTATCACCTGGCGTGTGTGTCTGTGTGTCCGTATCTCTCTGTGTCTGTGTGTACTGAAGGAAGCAGGAACACAGTACAGGGAGGCTACTTGGCCTGGAGCTTCCACACACAAAGGGCTTCAAATTTACACTTTGGAAGTTGTCTCCAAGAAAGAATATGCACGTAATCACATATAATCACATACACTGACCAGTGGAAAGAAAAAGACAATCACCATTTGATTTTAATCCCATGTCCCATGATCCAGCCACATACCCTGTGTAAGGTCTACATTAATATTTTTAATAAACCCTTTAATTATCCCATGAATAATAACAATGCGTATGTTAAAAGTGCTAAATTGCTAAATAATTCTTATAATTTTATTCTGAAATTCATTTATCCATTAATATACCAGGAGCTTTCAAAAAATGGAAGTAGCTTATGTCCATCCCAAGCTTTGAGAGGCTCTGATACTGAGAAATTGGATGGATAATGGCCACTGCTAAGAAGAGAGGAAAATAAACTTAACTCCTTTGGGCCAGCAGTTATGGAAAAAGGGGAAAAAAGAACTGCCCTTGTATGAGAAGGGACCTGGGAATCTTCAGTAGAAAGCTCCTTATGAGGTTCACTGGCATTATTGTTTAGCCACTACATCACAAATCTACTTCTGTTTAATTATTCTAATATTTTTAATGCAACTTTTTTTATTTGCTATGTCCATATAATCCAGAACATCAATATAGACTATAGTCTTGATCTCAAATCAGCTAGGCACTGAGAGTTATAACAAAAACCATTAGGTTCCTTCTTGAAGGAGCCTACCAATAGCTTGATCATTACAGGTAAGAAGATAACTAGCAATGCAAGGCAATGATTAACTCATAAGCACCGTGCTTGTGGCCTAGTCAACAAGAACTATGGATGGGAGTTCATTCAGAAGAAAACTTCTGATCAGAGAGAAAGCTGTGGGTGAAACAGAATTTCATCTAAGTTGGGCCTCTTCACTTTTGACTGTGCATGTGTGTTTTCCTCTAGACTGGATATTCTTGTGCATTTTTGTAGAAAGCCAAAAGGAAGAAAATGAAGACAAAAACGGTGAAGATGCTGGAGAAAGAGGAGATGACTGAATATCCAGGAGGGTGAGAATAGGTGGCAAAGTAAGCCTTTCCTTGGGGTTGAAGGAATGGAGGCAAGGTATAGAGAAAAACACATGTTTAGGGTAGGAGAACAGAGGGGATGAGGCACTTCATCAGGTAAATGGGAAACATGCATTCAATGGAAAGATTCAGGAAAGAGTTTGTAACATGAAAAGGGAGAAAAATTCAAGAAATTGTTAAGATAAATATGTGAATAGATTAAGAAGAGGTGAATAAAAGAAGTACTTAGCAGCAGTGTGGAGCTACCCAATTGCCTGTAAAAACTTCCACAGGATTGAATGGCTGTAACTCCAGCAGTGTCCCTGGCATCACTTTTCCTGAGCTGGAACCTGGAGTCTCATGTGATTCATGGATGGTGAATAATGCGGCCAATGCTGTGAAAGCAAAGAGGTTGATCTTTGAATTCTTTTTCTTATTGGCCTACTACCTGGTTCCTATCCTTTTAGGGTGGAGACAGGGGCTTGCTAAAGAAAGACTCTCTACATCAGCCTCCCCTTATCTCAGGCTTTGCAGAAAATGTGTTGATGTTAGTCTGCCCTTACGGTAGATATTTTTTAAGTGGCTTATGGCTATAACCATCTCTTCCACCAGTTAAAATACAGTTTCTATTTTTACTTTTATTATATCCATACAGATTACAAAGTAAAGCTGTTTCCTAAATTCAGAATTGGTGACAAAGGAGTTATATTTAAACCTATCACTCAGCGAAAGCACCTATTGGTTTTACCTAAAGAGCTTAGTAGTATAATAATGACTTAGGGGCCGGGCACAGTGGCTCACACCTGTAATCCCAGCACTTTGGGAGTCCGAGGCGGGTGGATCACCTGAGGTCAGGAGTTTGAGACCAGCCTGGCTAACATGGTGAAACCCTGTTTCTACTAAAAATACAAAAAATTAACCAGGCTTGGTGGCACGTGCCTGTGATCCCAGCTACTTTGGGAGGCTGAGGCAGGAGAATCGCTTGAACCCGGAAGGCAGAGGTTGCAGTGAGCCAAGATCGCACCATTGCACTCCAGCCCGGGCAACAAGAGCAAAACTCAGTCTCAAAAAAAAAAAAAAAGTGACTTAGGATTGAGATTCCTAATATCCTTTCATGTGCAAACTCTGATTCTTAACTAAGATTCAGTTAACAGGAAAGAAGATGTAACACAAAATTAAAACTCTATAATGGACTTGCATTGCTTTAATCTCCATACTTAATTGACACTAGTTTACTTGCAGAAGAGAGATTCTGAGTACTACGTTTACACAGTACACTGATTATGATGCATAGAATTTTTTTGTAATAAAAAGGAACAGATTAATCCATTCTGTGTGACTGTAGCAGCCTACTGTGAACAACCCATTTATATCACTTTGTCGTGACCTTTGCTTCAGAAGCCTGACTGGCAAAGCAGTGCAATGGGTGCCCCTTTCTATAGTTAAGAAAAACTGCCAGTTACATACAAAGGTATATTTTCCTGTCAGTTGATTCAAATGCAAAAAAAATACAGTCACCCAGATGACTACAGATGCCAAGTCACAAATCTGATTAAATTCTGAATGAAGCGAAGCATCATTCAGGCATAAACAATGCACAGCCAAGACCAGTCCTACCTCCTCTGTCAATAAGTAAAGGACTCTCACTGGAAATTTTACCTGGAGCACTTACCAGACTCGCCAAGCAGAGGGTGATGTGATTTATATTTTTAGCCCTGACTAATGCCACAATTACTTGAAATATAGTATGCTTCCACACAGCTATATTTTTCTAACTAGTATTTTCCTTTAACAAAGATAAGATGTAGTTCATATCATGTTACTCACTTTAATGTCATAAAGTTAGGCTTAGAATAAATTAGTTCTACAAATGGAATTTTAAGTAAGAGTAAAAGCATTGTAGGAAAAAAGAAGCACAACAAGGTTCCTGAACCCATGGAACAAAATTTAATAAAGGCTAGTGTACATAACAGCAGGCAGGACAAACATAATAGCATGGATCAGGGAGGCCCGGACACAGCAAAAATGGACTGGCAGACATGAACCACCAAGAGAACCCTGGGGCCTGCCTTGCAGCCACAGAGCTAAGGGATCTTGAACAGAAGGAACAAGGTGGAGTCACGCAGATGCACCTTCCCCATGTATAAGTGGGAGGGAAAACCACTTTGAATCTTCCTTTGAACTTTCGCTTTATCCCAACTCCACATTCTTAGCTTTAGGAATTTTAATGATGACATTTTACATTGCAACCCAGCATACACACACACATATGTATAGAGCTGGTATATCCTAGTGTTTTCTATTCTGTTATATCCTATTTCATCCTTTTAAAATTCTGGTTAAGTCACATGCTATGGGTTAAATTGTGTCCCCACCCAAATCTTACAGGTTGAAGTCCTAACACCCTATACATTAGAAGGTAGCTTTATTTGGTGATTGTCTTTTTTCGGAAGTAATCAAGTTAAAATGAGGTCATTAGGGTGGGCCCTAATCCAGTATGGCTGGTGTCCTTATAAATAGGTGAAACTTGAAAACAGTGATGTGCAAGAAGGATGATGCTGTGAAGAGACATAAGAGAAGACAGCCATCTGCAAGCTAAGGAGATAAGTCTAGAATGGATCTTTCCCTCACAGCCCTCAGAAGGAAGCAACCTTGCAGACACCTTGATTTCAGACTTCTAACCTCCCAAACTGTGAGAGACAATACATGTCTGTTGTTTAAGCCACCCAGTTTGTGACTAGCAAACTAAGACCTAACAAACTAATATAGAACACTAAATTGATTTCATGACTCATTAAGGGGTCTTGAAGAGCAGCTTGGGAAAAATGAATCTAGTCCCACTGGCCTCTCCAACAGCCTTTGTTCTTTGAGCACGTGCTTGAACACTTGCAGTGACAGAGAACTTACTACCTCCCAAGGCAGGGGATTTCATCACTGGGGATCTCCAGTACAGCTAAAATCTGATGCCTGTAACTTTGTCCCACTTCTCAACTTCCACCCCTAGGAGTCATATACAGAATTCCAACTCCTCCTCCTCATCATCATGACATTCAACCTGGCATTTTGTATTCTAGTGCTACCATATGTTTCCTCACTGTCTACCATAAGTGCTCTGTTGTCTTCCCATTGTTTTCCATTCATCCCTTGAACAGGTACAAACCCATTTCTTCACCCTCATGCTGACCTCTTCTCCAAAGTGAGATCACCTGCCCCTCCTGCCAGCTAAATCCCAGCCCACCCTCACTCCTCACCTTCAAAAATCTTTTTTTTTTTTCTTTTGAGACAGAGTCTTGCTCTGTCGCCCAGGCTGCTGGAGTGCAATGGTGCAATCTCAGCTCACTGCAACCTCCACCCCCCAGGTCCAAATGATTCTTCTGCCTCAGCCTCCTGAGTATCTGGGATTACAGGTGCACTCCACAACACCTGGCTAATTTTGGTATTTTTAGTAGAGATGGGGTTTCACCAGGTCAGCCAGGCTGGTCTTGAACTCCTGACCTTAGGTGATCCACCCGCCTCAGCCTCCCAAAGTGTTGGGATTACAGGCATGAGCCACCGCGCCTGGCCCACAAATCATTTTCTGATCCTGCCAACACAGATCAATGTCTTCCTTTGTGAACATCTAAAGCACTGTGCTAAATAATAATTTAAAACTGGTTCATAGGTTCATATTTATTATCATTTAGGAAAACTGACTTTTGACAATATTTACTGAATTTTTCGTTTCATATGGGGAGCTTGATGAAGCAGCAGCTTCAAGTGGTAAATCCTTGGTTGACATGTCTGAGTTAGTATCTTTGTGACTACCTTCTAACCTTTTTCTTTTATTCAAACCAGATTTTTCCCAAAGTATTTTTCTGACCTGCCTTCTCTGACCAGAGGTAAGTAAAAGCTCTGAATCAACAACTGGGGAAATAATTATGGACTCTTGTAAATCTGAAACTGGCCTGCTAAAAGAATTTTGTAGACCCCTAACGCCTCTCTTCCCATCTGTTCTTTCTCCTCGCCTCTCTTTATCCTTATTCTGGCCACTATCTGGCATGATCTCTGCTACTTTTATGGTTTTAACCACCAATGATATTCTGATGATGCTCTCATATTCTTCTCCAGTCCAGACCTCTTTGTGGAGCTCTACCCCCCACCTGTCTGGTACCTGAGCTCACAGACCCCTCAAATTCTACATGTCCAAAATGGAACCTATCATCTTCCTACCTTCCCCAGTAGCTCCCACCTTAGGGAATGGCCTCATCATCTGCCCATTTGCCCAAGCTGGAAACGTGGATATAACTCTAACACCTTTCTCACAGTCAATCACAAACTACTGCGGGTTTCACCTTCTTTCTATTTCTCAGATTCACTTCTTTCTTTTTGAACCCTGGACACTGCCTAATTCAAGCTCTTGTTACTCCTAACTTAGGTTAGTGCATCACCTCCAGTTGGTCTCTTTGCTTCTATCTTCCTCCGCTCGATCCATTTCCCCTGCAGTTTGAGTGATCTTTCCCAAATGTTAATTGATTATATCATTTTTGTATCAGTCAGGAATCATCCAGGAAACAAATGACTCTGAAAAGCAAATGGAACTAAATACTGAAAATAGATTACACAGGTGATGGAAGAGCTTGGAAGCGAAAGAGAGGATGGAGAGGCAGCCCAGGGAATAGCAACAGCAGCAGAGCCACTGCCAACCCAAGGGTAGAGGAACAAAGGGAAGTGGGATTATTACTGAAGGCCTGAGTCTGGGATCACCCAGCAGAAGTGGGAATGACATCTGACCTATCCAGAGATGGGGCCCCAGGAGAGATGTAGTTGCAGCTGGTATTGCTGCCTGACATGGAAAGTCGGGGTGGGGTGGTGGTGGGGGACCCCTTGATTTCTGCCTTCCCATCACCATGCAACTTCCCAGTTATATCCCCCTTTGGCCAAACCCAGCCAGAAGCCAGTAGATACTGGAACCTGAGAAATGCAGCCTTCAGAAACCAAACAGAGCAGTACAGGGGAAGAGCTACAGAAGGATCTGGGGCACAAAGACCCACAATTAGGTGACTTCTCCTCTAGAAATTTTACAGTGTTCCCCTAAAGCCTTTGGCGCAAAGTCCAACTGCTTGCTATGGAGGACAAGACTATGCACTCTTGCTGTGGCTCCTGCTTGTCTGTAGGGTCACCTTTTACCTGGCGTACCGACCCTGCACCACCCTCACACTAAGCTCATGCTCCCACCTGGCTCTCTACCAGCAGTCACAGGCCAACTCTCTCTCACTGCTGTGCCTTGACACATGCTACTCTCTAAACTAGAGTCCACTTCCCACCTTTCCTCAGCTTCACACACACAGCTCCTACCCCAACACCAGTCATGCGGCAGTGCACTCGTCAGCTGTGGAGAAGCCTTCTGGAACCTCTCACTCCATGCGCTCCCCAGTCTGAATGGGAGCCCTTCTGTGGGTTTCCATAGCACCCTGTGCTCATCTTCCACATTGTATTATTCTCTTGTTACTGAAATCATCAGCTTTCTGGTCTTCCTCATTAGAATGTAAACTCGTTAAAGATAAGAAGAGCATCTTATTCACCTTCTCACTTACAATGCTAAGCATAGTGCTTAGTGCATCTAGTAAACACTTGCTGAGTAAATGCATAAATTTGGTTTTAAGGAGAGTTAAACTTCACTCAGGGTGGCAGGGCCAGTTCTACTTAAGACTTATAACTTTGTTTTTTAAACACAAACTTATTTTTAAAATTTACTCGAAATATTTTTCATGTCAGAAAAGGCTTTTGTTTGTTTGTTTGTTTGTTGTTTTCCTTTCTGGAAACAAGGGAGTTCCTACCATAGATTTTTGGGATATGATTTTAAGACTGAAAACCATCTAAAAATAGGAGGTGTGAAAGCTAAGAGGTAAGCAGCATTTTAATGCCCTCCAAACTATTTAAGGGTAACAACTTTTTAAACAATTATTTAATTTAACAAATAATAATTTTTAATTCTCATGCATGTTCCAATTCATAATAAAGCAGTGGTTTTCAAAAAGTGGTCCATGGAAACTTATGAGTCCCAAGGTCAAAACTATTTTTATAATAATGCTAGGACATTTTCTTCCTTTTACACTGTCCTGACGTATACATTTATGGCACAAAAGCAATGGTAGTGCTATTATCTTAAAATGAACTTAGGTAATGGCACTAACTGTACTAGTAGTCATTGTGTCCTTTACCACCACATACTTGTAGAAAAAAAAAGATGAAAGTTTTACTTTAAAATGTCCTTTATAAAGCAGTAAAAATTATTACTTTTGGCCGGGCACGGTGGGTCATGCCTGTAATCCCAGCACTTTGGGAGGCCAAGGCAGGCAGATCACAAGGTCAGGAGATAGAGACCAACCTGGCTAACACATTGAAACCCCATCTCTACTAAAAATACAAAAAAAATTAGCTGGGCGTGGTGGTGGGCACCTGTAGTCCCAGCTACTCAGGAGGCTGAGGCAGGAGAATGGCGTGAACCCGGGAGGCACAGCTTGCAGTGAGCCAAGATCGTGCCACTGCACTCCAGCCTGGGCGACAGAGTGAGACTCCGTCTCAAAAAAAAAAAAAAATTATTACTCTTATTAAATATTGACTCTTGAGTAAATATCTTTTTAGTATTTGGTATGATGAAATTGGAAGTATACATATTATAAAACAAAACACTTCTGTTGCCTACTAAAGGGTGATGGTTGCCTTTAATAAAGCTTCTTTGTGGTTGAGTTGCAAGTGAACTGGCCACTTATTCCAAAAAATGTCATTTTTACTTGAAAGAACAAATGACAAACAGACTTGGGTATTAAGCAGGTATTTTCTTAAATATAAACAAAGTAAGCCTCTCACTTTAAAAAGCACCTGACAATATTTGTTGCTAGCTGTGAAATGTATGGTTTCAAGCAAAATTTTTGAATACTCTTATATGCCATCATGACCTTGACCACTTCCCAATATTTAAGAACTTTTCTAATGAGATTGGTGGTCAGAAAAATTATTTCTCTGAATGAATTACCCCATACTTCATGGCTTAAAACAACACAAATTATTTATCTCGTAGCTGTATAAGTTAGAAGTATGAAACAGGTCCCACTGGGCTAAAATCAAGATGTCAGCAGGGCTGTGTGCTTCCTGGCCGGGAAGAATCAGTGCTGAGAGAGACTCTGTTTCCTTGCCTTTTCTAGCTGCTGGAGGCCACCTGCATTCCTTGGCTCCTGGTCCCTTCCTCCATCTTCAAAGCCAGCAACATAGCATCTCTCAGAGCTCTGCTTCTGACATCACATCTTCCTCCTCTGAGCCTTTCTTTCAACTCCTTCTTCCACTTTTAAAGATCCTTGTAATTACATTGTGCAACCCTGGATAACGGAGGATAATCTCCTTAATTTAAGGTCAGCTCATTAGCAAACTTAATTCCATCTGCAACCTTAATTCCCCTTTGTCATGGAATCTAACATAGTCACATACTCTGTGGATTATGATATGGATATCCTTGGGGGAACCATTATTCTGCCTGTAACAGGTGAGGATATTAACACATGTGATTTTTAAAAATGTTTCAAAATGAAATGTGTCAACATTTGAAACATCTGCATAACTTAGTAAGCCAATATTTTCTAAATGACCAATGTTTGATGTTCAAAATCACAGGTGGGTAGAAGATTCATTCAAAATGCAAGACGGGTTTAATGTAACAGAGTACAAAAATTTCATAGATATGGTTTCAGATTCCAAATTGTAACTAACATTTTAGAAATGAATGCTTATTGAGTTTTGATGTAGCATCAAAGAAGAATATACACAATTATTGGAAAAGGCCATGAAAATATTCATCCTTTTCCAATTACATATCTGTGTAAATCTAGATTTTCTTCATGTGATTCAACTAAAACAACAATATATTGCAACAGATTGAATGCAAAAGCAGATATGAGAATCTGTCTTTTATAAAACCAGATGTTAAAGATATTTACAAAAACATCAACAATACCACTCACTATATTTTTTAAAACCATAGTTATTCTTCATAAAAATATGCTTTCCTTGTTAACATGTAATAGGTTTTTTACTGTTACTTTTAAACAAATCAATACTTTTTTTAATTTTAAGCTCTCAGTTTTAATTTCTAGTATATATACTGATAGATATAGCTCACATAACAAAAGCTTTTTGGGGTCCTCAATAACTGTTAAGAATGAAAAGATATCCTGAGACCAAAATATTTGAAAGCTGCTATGCTACAGTAGCAATTCTTCCAGAGAGAGAGAGAGAGATGAATACGAGCTCGTTAAATTCATATTCCACTTACTGCAGCTCTTACTCATCCCTCAGCCTATATTGGCCCTTATAATGATCATGACTTATTTCTACAAGGGTCATACTGGGTTGCCAAGAGGCAAGTCTATCAGCTGAAAAAAAAGGAAACCCTACCATTTGATTAAGGCAGCAGAGGTATAAAATAGAGCAGCTCTGTCCACAAAGGATAGTAAGGGAATGAGAAGGAGCAGGGAGGAGTTTGCGTGACCTCCCATCTGCCCACAAGGCAGTAGGTGCAGGAACCCAGAGGAGGCCACACCTAATGCCCTGCCTTCTTCCAACTTTTTTGGAAGCAAAGGTAGAGCATTAAATGTGCAATTAGACCATGGCTGGAGCTTTGCTAAGGGAATGTTTCCCTGAATGAAAGCTTATGGTATATGCAATGTGTTGTGCTCATAAAGATCAGAAGAAGGTTGGTTTAAGCCACCTGGCTTTTTATTGAATGCCATTCTGTACAGAGAATCTGACAGGTACTTTCACATTTATCTTGGTATTTTAATAATGCATTCTCACATCTAAGAACACAGATGTCCTCTATTGCAAATGCCTTTCTTGTTGTCTGTGGAACCAAGTAGCTATGCAGCCTGGGACAGCTCCTTAACCTCTCCCAACTCCAGATTCCCATCTGTCACCTCTGAATAGTAATGCCTACCCATGAAGATTGTTATGAGGCTCAAGAAATAACAATAATATATATGGAAAGGCTTTTTGATAAACTCAATTGTTTTGTAGAAATAACAGAGCCAAGGAGGAACTTGGTAAGGTGACTTTATTTCTCTCTCCCATTTTCATCATTCCCACCCTCAATTTAGCCCAGATACAACCAAAGTAAAATCATAGTTCTTGCTATAAAAATGAAGACTTAATGTGGGGTTTCTTACTCCTCTTCCAACCAAACTGTTACTACCAAGCCCTTTCTACATATAAAAATTCTATACCTTTCTCTTTTATGTTTTATTTATTACTATTTAGCAATATGATATTTATACAAGAAGAATTTGAAATGTTCAGTGACTAAGTTGTGCAATCAATTACTCATTCAATAAAGATTTACATATCCACCAAGTGTCAGGCTCTGAACTAGGCAGTGGGGATACAGTAAAAAACAAACAAACAAACAAACAAAAATCCCTGCCTACATAGAGCTTGTATTTTAATTGGTAGGGGAATAGGGAGTGAGATGATAAATACTATGTCAAAAGGTGAGATGACTATAGGGAAAGAAGCAGGAAGGAGATACAGGGTGCTGGACATTGGTGACAGCGTGAAGGGTGCGATTTTAAATGATGTAGTGAAGACAAGGGTTTACTACTACAATGTCATTCAAGTGAGGGCCTCATGCAATTATTGTGGAGAAGATGGCTCAAGGAAGAGAAGACACCAAGTGCAAAGGTCCTGGGCTCTGGTGTGTTCACAGGCTAGCAAAGAAGCCAGGGTACCTGGGGAGGGTAAGGAGGGGCAGAGAGGTAGGAAATGAGTAGGAAGGGACAGTATGGAGAGGTGGTGGGCAGGAGTCAGGGACTTCTATCTCACTAGGGGGAGGTTTTGAGCAGAGGACTGTGTTGTGTGAGTTAAGTGTTAAAAGAAACCCACAGCCAATATCATACTGAATGGATAAAAACTGGAAGCATTCCCTTTGAAAACTGGCACAAGACAGAGATGCCCTCTCTCACCACTCCTATTGAACATAGTGTTGGAAGTTCTGGTGAGGGCAATCAGTCAGGAGAAGGAAATAAAGGGCATTCAATTAGGAAAACAGGAAGTCAAATTGTCCCTGTTTGCAGATGACATGATTGTATATCTAGAAAACCCCATCATCTCAGCCCCAAATCTCCTTAAGCTGATAGGCAACTTCAGCAAAGTCTCAGGATACAAAATCAATGTGCAAAAATCACAAGCATTCTTAAACACCAATAATAGACAGAGAGCCAAATCATGAGTGAACTCCCATTCACAATTGCTTCAAAAAGAATGAAATACCTAGGAATCCAACTTACAAGGGATGTGAAGGACCTCTTCAAGGAGAACTACAAACCACTGCTCAAGGAAATAAAAGAGGATACAAACAAATGGAAGAACATTCCATGCCCATGGGTAGGAAGAATCAATATCATGAAAATGGCCATACTGCCCAAGGTAATTTATAGATTCAATGCCATCCCCATCAAGCTACCACTGACTTTCTTCACAGAATTGGAAAAAAACTACTTTAAAGTTCATATGGAACCAAAAAAGAGCCCACATTGCCAAGTCAATCCTAAGCCAAAAGAACAAAGCTGGAGGCATCACGCTACCTGACTTCAAACTATACTACAAGACTACAGTAACCAAAACAGCATGGTACTGGTACGAAAACAGAGATATAGATCAATGGAACAGAACAGAGCCCTCAGAAATAATGCCGCATGTCTACAACTATCTGATCTTTGACAAACCTGACAAAAACAAGAAATGGGGAAAGGATTCCTTGTTTAATAAATGGTGCTGGGAAAACTGGCTAGCCATATGTAGAAAGCTGAAACTGGATCCCTTCCTTACACCATATACAAAAATTAATTCAAGATGGATTAAAGACTTACATATTAGACCTAAAACCATAAAAACCCTAGAAGAAAACCTAGGCAATACCATTCAGGACATAAGCATGGGCAAGGGCTTCATGTCTAAAACACCAAAAGCAATGGCAACAAAAACCAAAATTGACAAATGGGATCTAATTAAACTAAAGAGCTTCTGCACAGCAAAAGAAACCACCATCAGGGTGAACAGGCAACCTACAGAATGGGAGAAAATTTTGGCAATCTACTCATCTGACAAAGAGCTAATATCCAGAATCTACAAAGAACTCAAACAAATTTACAAGAAAAAAACAAACAACCCCATCAAAAAGTGGGTGAAGGATATAAACAGACACTTCTCAAAAGAAGACATTTATGCAGCCAAAAAACACATGAAAAAATGCTCATCATCACTGGCCATCAGAGAAATGCAAATCAAAACCGCAATGAGATACCATCTCACACCAGTTAGAATGGCAATTATTAAAAAGTCAGGAAACAACAGGTGCTGGAGAGGATGTGGAGAAATAGGAACACTTTTACACTGTTGTTGGGACTGTAAACTAGTTCAACCCTTGTGGAAGACAGTGTGGCGATTCCTCAGGGATCTAGAACTAGAAATACCATTTGACCCAGCCATCCCATTACTGGGTATATACCCAAAGGATTATAAATCATGCTGCTATAAAGACACATGCACACATATGTTTATTGTGGCACTATTCACAATAGCAAAGACTTGGAACCAACCCAAATGTCCAACAATGATAGACTGGATTAAGAAAATGTGCCACATATGCACCATGGAATACTATGCAGCCATAAAAAATAATGAGTTCATGTCCTTTGTAGGGACATGGATGAAGCTGGAAACCATCATTCTCAGCAAACTATCGCAAGGACAAAAAACCAAACACCGCATATTCTCACTCATAGGTGCGAATTGAACAATGAGAACACATGGACAGAGGAAGGGGAACATCACACACCGGGGACTGTTGTGGGATGGAGGGAGTGGGGAGGGATAGCATTAGGAGATATACCTAATGCTAAATGACAAGTTAATAGGCGCAGCACACCAACATGGCACATGTATACATATGTAACAAACTTGCACGTTGTGCACGTGTACCCTAAAACTTAAAGTATAATAATAATTAAAAAATTAAAAAAAAAAAAGAACCGCTTTGGCTGTTGTATGGAGAATAGACTGCTGAGCCGCAAAGACAAAGAAAGACCAGGCTGGGCACGGTGGCTCACGTCTGTAATCCCAACACTTTGGGAGGCCAAGGCGGGTGGATCACCTAAGATCAGGAATTCAAGACTAGCCTGGCCAACGTGGTGAAACCCCGTCTTAACTAAAATTACAAAAAAAAATTAGCTGGGCGTGGTGGCGGACGACTGTAATTCTGGCTACTTCAGGAGGCTGAGGCAAGAGACTCACTTGAACCTGGGAGGCAGAGGTTGCAGTGGGCTGGGATCATGCCATTGCACTCCAGCCTGGGCAACAAGAGCAAAACTCTGTCTCGGAAAAAAAAAAAAAAAAAAAAAAAAAAGAAAGAAAAGAGAAAGGAAAAAGAAAGAAAGACCAACTGGGAGGCTTTTGAAACAATACAGTAGAGAAAGCAGGGTGATCATAATGGAGGCAGTGAGAGATAGACAGAGTTTAGATATATTTTTATGGTAAAAACAACAGGATTTGTGCAAAGGTCGAATGTGGGTTATAAAAAGGAGGGAGGATGACTTTAAGGATTTGGCCTGAACAACGGGAATTGTGCAGCAGCCATTCACTTAGCTGAGGTGGACTGCAGGGAGGCCAACCAGGTTTGGGGTGGTTAGAAAGATTAATAATTCAATTTTAGACATGTTAATTTTGAGATGCCTTTTTGATATCCCAAATGCCATGGGGGTCGTTTCATATAAGAGCCTGAAATTTACAGGAAGGTGTCTGGGCTGGGTATAAAGTTGAGAACATCTGCTTTTGTATAATATTTAGAGCTGGGTTGAGATTAAGTGGTATTAGCAAGATACTGAGCCTAGACAGGGAAAAGAAGGATTTCAAAGACTGGAATCTGAGCCTTAAATTAAGAATATAAGGAAGAATCAGCGAAAAACACTAGAAAGAGTTTCCAGTGAAGGAGAAGAAAAACCAGGAGACTACCATGATCTGAGAGTAAAGTGAAAAAGTGGATCATAAAGTGTGGGGTGATCAACCGTGTCAAATGCTGCGGATCGGTCATGTCGGATGGATGAATTGACACTCAGATTTTGCAAAAAGAACATTATTAACAACCTTGACAAGAACAGGGTAGTGGTGGTGGTGGCAAAAGCTCTCATGAAGTCAAAGAAAGAATATGGGAAAGAATTCAAGAAATAATATGAGAAAAGGAACTGGAGACAGCCAGTATAGACAACCTTTTTGAGGAGTTTTGCTGTTAAAAAATAAAAATAAAAATAAAAATAAATAAAGAGGGAAAAGGGGAATGTGAAGTCAAAAAGTATCATTTTTCTGGATTTTTTTAATTGAGACATTTTTAAGACATTTACAGACATGGACTATATTAGTAATTCTCTATATGCAAATATACAAAGAGCCAAGGAGGGATATAGATGTATTTTGTCCTTAATTTATCTATTCACGAACGTGGTTAGAAACTGTACAATAAAAGAAAAAAAGGAAACCAAGCCTTACGAAGAGACTGATGCCTTATCCCCCGACATGCAGCTAAGAAGCAGATCTTACTTGGCTTCAGACTTCGAGCACAAATGAACCCAAATGGATTCAACTTTACTGAACTATGTATCGTTTATTTTGTTACTGAAATAAGAGTATCGGGCAACTGGAAATCAATGAATTGATTTAAATATTATGCAAAAGATGGAGCTATTACTATGGGCACATTTTTATGATTTAAAAATCACATTTCAGCATTTTCCCTATGTCAGGGGCTATGACAGGGCAGCATTGATTAACACATTCAGACCCAATCATCAAGAAAAAGACTTGGAACTGCAAATTTCTCTTGTAAAAGATGCCTTCTTAGGTCCATACCAAGTTCAAAGTTATTAAATAATGACAGTTGGGTTTGGGAGTTTTTTTGGTGTGTGATTTGTTTTTAACTTTTTATTATGAAAAATTTCAAACCTATGCAAAAGTAGAATAGAATATGACCTTACCCCCATATATATATAGGACCCAGCTTCAACAATTACCAACTCGTAACTAAGCTTATTTCATCTCTTTCCCCACCCACTTCTCTCTCCCTAAGCACCAGACTATTTTGAAACAAATCACAGACATCGCATAATTTCATCTATAATTATTTCAGTGTGCATATCTAAAAAAGAAGGAATCTTTTTAAAAATCACATTATCATTTTCACACATAAAAATTAGAATAGTCCATTAGCTCCATCAAATATTCTTCAGGGTTCACATTTTCTTATTTATGTTCTATACATATGTTTTTACATGTACTGTAGTTTTGTTTGCATCAGAATACTAAGAAGTCCTATGCACAAACACATCATTTCTGAAAGGGACAAGTGGATAAATTTAAAACAGTTTTGGTTTTACAAGCAAATTACCAGAAGCACTTTAGTGTTACAATATATAGTATAAAACCAATTTTGATTGAAATGGGAACAGTGTATTTTAAAATATAATTTAATAGGTTTAAATGAATGTTCCAAATACTAAAGCACACTTTCTCAAACAAAAATAAAAAGGGAGATGATTTGGGGCTGCCAATTACAAATACATTCACAACTGACATGAACGTTTTCAGTTGAAAATATAAAATCTTCTTAAAATATGTATTTCTTCTGTTGGTTGACTTGGCTTTGTGTCGTAAACTATGGTTCATCTGTTCTTCTAGTTGCACTAGTACCGCCAGGCTAAACATTCTTCAGCTCAGTCCAGTCCTAAGCAATTACTCCCTTACCACCTAAAAAAAAAAGAACCAAACAAAAAAGAAAATCAATTACATGCTTGTTAGAAATTTTTGCATACATAAATTATAACTCTGATTCTGGGTGCTAGGAAAACTTTGGCTGAAGCAAACAAGGAACACCTAAAAGTTAAGCAAATAGCTACCTTAAGCCAATTTACTGCTTTTTACCATCAGCATCACAGAGTGTCAGAACTAAAAAGAGGCTTTGCACTCCAAACCCCTCCTAACAGAGGTGAGCCAACAGAGGCTGAATGACTTGCCTGGCATCACGCAGCAAGAAGGGAGGTTCCCAAACCCAGACTATCCTACAACCAGACTAGATGCTTTCCCCTGATGTTATGTCATACCCAAATTGCTAGATTACATCTGATTCAAAGCTACTGCTTTTCTGTTAAAGCCTCCCATCCTTCTGGTGGAGCAAGATTTGGGAGAACTGCAGTCATTCCTTCATATACATGTGGGATTGTTTCCAGGACCCCTGCATATACCAAAATCCTAGCACACTCAAGTCGCAAAATGGGCCCTGCGGAATTTGCGGAAAAAGTCAGCCCTCCATTTGTGCAGGTTTCACATCCAGCAATTACCGTATTTTGAATCGGCATTTGGTTGAAAAAAATCTTTGTATAAGTGAACCCACAGAATTTAAACCTGTGTTATTCAAAGGTCAACTGTGCTTTTACATTTCATTTCTCTTTATTTCACTTTCTACAATCACTTCAGAAAATGTTGTCAACTATTTTAAATGGCTTGTTCTTCTTTCACTATTTAATGTGTTTAATAAACTTTATTCACTATATACCCCTACTGATTAAGTTGGCTCTTACAATTTTTATACAATCCTTTTGGCCAAGACAGAATGAGACTTTAGTGCAGTTTTCAAAATTTAGTAAGCATTTGTTCTCACCAGATTATATTAATCTTTATCTTTTCAAATAGTCAGCTTTCATATTTATAGTATGCATGAAAGTGCACCATGTTCTCACCAGATTATATTAATCTTTATCTTTTCAAATAGTCAGCTTTCATATTTATAGTATGCATGAAAGTACACCATAATACTTATCAATTTTCACTTCACAGCAAAAGTAGATTATGAATAAACTATGAAGTTTGCAAAAATGCAGTATATTGAAAAGGAGCACCACATAATTTGTTATAATAGCTCCCCCTAGTGAGCATTCTCACTATTGTTTTCTGAACACCTTTTAGGGTTATTAATTTTAATACTTGGTTTTGTTACCTAGAAATTTTCTATCATGGCTGTAAACAAAAGTTATGTCACCAAATGGTCATTTCAGCCCCAGATATACTCACAAAAATTAACCCTATCAGCAGAATGGTTTTCAACTAGAAAAGAATGGTGTTACTTTGTTTTTCATTTAACATGAAATGGGAAAAACAAAAAAGAACATAGAATTCGGCAAATACAATTGATAATAATAACTGTGATTCATTAAGCAGTTAATATGTGCTATATATTCTGCTTAGCACTTATATGGGTTGTTTAATGTGATCCTTGTATTACTTTAGGATATTAATACCATTACTAAATTCATTTTACAGATAAAGAAACTAAGTCTGGCCTAAGGACATACAGCTAGCAAGTGACAGAGCTGAAATTTGAATCCAGGTTGTCTGACTCCGAAGTTCACACTCCAAGCCACTATTCTATTCTGCTGATGAAGCCACAAAATTACTTAGGTCCCAAATCTGTTTTTTTATAATAGCAAATCTGTTTGCCAGATTATAGCATTATTTATCCATTCTGCTTATATCACAGAAAGGCCCAAAGACTTCCTGCCCTGGCGTTGCAATTCCTCTTTTCTGCATACTCACCTCTGTCTGTAGCTGCCACCCAGTTAAGAAGTAGTGGTAACCAATTCCAGAGTTGAGGCAAGAGGGATACAAGATGCGCCTAAAACAGCTTAAGTCAGAAAGTGAGAAAGTACTCAAAAAAAAAAAAAAAGGAGCAAGTCACAAAGACACAGGTGCCCAGATTGAAGAGACTTCTCCTGGCCAAATCTATGAGAATTTGAGCACTAGCATGATTAATTATAAATCATTGAAAAATTAAGAACTCATAAGTTCATACTAACATTAGATAGATAGGTGAGAGAGAGAGAGAGAGACACATAAGAAGAAGGGAGGGCTCTTGCTGACAGGGAGGGCGCTTCCTGAGGGCAGACTGGTAAATGTGGAGGGAATGCAGGGATTTAAAAATAATCATTTTGCAATCATCATAGTGAGATTGGATAAGGCAAGAAACATTAACAGATTCCAAATCTAGAGAGAAATTCTGATGAGGAATCAGATATTTGCACGATCTTAAGATATCTTCCCACCTACCACTTCTTAGTTGGAAGGGGGAAAAATAAAATAGTAATTATACAGTGGAGAAATAAGACAACACTTTGATCTGGTGGTCTCATGTAACATCACTAACAAGAAACAGATGGGCATCACGTGCCTGCAGATGTGAAGCCTTGAGATGAGCATGTCACACATGTACTGTTCTTATCAAGAATGCGTAATCTGACTGCAACCACAAGAAAATAGCAGAAAAACCCAAGTGACGAATACTCTGCTTAGTTAAAGGGGGAAGTATAATCTTTAAAACTGTCAAAATCATAAGACAAAGAAAAGCTATGGAAATAATCCAGATTAAAGGAGCTAAACAAACGTGACAACGAAATGCACTATTTGTTTCCAGGCTTAATTACACACTGGAGGGGTAAAAATGCTAGAAAAACAGCTAGAAAGAGCTGTTAGGTCAACTGACAAAACTGAAATATGAACAGTAGATTATACAAAACTACTGCATCATTGTAAATTCACTGAACTTGATCACTGTGCTGGGGTTAAGTAAGATAATATCTCTATTCCTATAAAATATACACTGAAGGCCAGGAGTGGTGGCTCACCCCTGTAATCCCAGCACTTCGTCAGGCCAAGGTGGGAGGATCACTTGAGGCCAGGAGTTTAAGATCAGCCCGGGCAAAGCTGAGGCTGCAGGATCACATAAGCCCAGCAGTTTGAGGCTGCAGTGAGCTATGGTCATACCACTGTACTCCAGGCTGGGCAACAGAACAAGACCCTGTCTGAAAAAAATATAAAATAAAATAAAATAAAAAATATACACTGAAATATCTAGGGGGAAATCATCAGGTAATTTACTACCAATGGTTCAGAAAAAGATGTGTGTGTGTGTGTGTGTGTGTGTGTGTGTGTATGGTTTAAGGGTATGGAGTTTCAATTTTGCAAGATGCAAAGAGTTCTGTGGATAGACAATGGTGGCACAACAATGTGAATGTACTTCATACTACTGAACAGTACCTTTAAAAGTAGTTCAGATGGTAACCGTATTTTACCACAATTTAAGAGAGAGAGAGAGAGCGTGCAAATAATAAAATTCATGGGGCATACTGCTAATAGATGAATTTGGGTAAAGAACATTTGAGTGTTTTCTGTACTATTTTTATTTTTTCAATTTTTATGCAAGTTTAAAACTGTTTCCAAATAAAGTTTTCTATGTAAATAAAGTAGAAATTCCTCCCATGGCAGAGCAGCTCCACCTGCCTCCTGGTACAGCCTCCTAGGTGAGTGGCAGGAGAGGGGCCTGGAAGCAGCCACCTGCTCTCAACCCTCTCACTCCGCATGACCTGTTCATTCGCCCTTTCATTCAAATGCTTCGAGGGTTAGATGACCAAACTGACCCTCACCAGATTTATCCCCACAGACTACATTCTTTTAATGAATTGACTGGCTCCCTGGGGCAGGATAAACTCAGGAAATGAGGGTGAGGTAAAGGGCACTGGACCAGGAGACAGAGTCTGCATGTCTCATCCTGATTCTGCAGATTAGCTGTGTGGCTTGGGCAACTCATTACCTCTGGGGGTGAACACTCTTATCTAGAATTTTTCTTTTTGTTGTTGCTGGTTTATTGTTGTTGTTGTGATCATGCCACTGCACTCTAGTCTGGGTGCGGAGTCAGTCTGGGTGTAGGATGCAGAGAGACCCTGTCTCACTCTGCCACCCAGACTGGAGTACAGTGGCATGATCACAGCTCACTGCAGCCTTGACCTTCTGGACTCAACCGATCCTCCCACCTCAGCCTTCCAAGTAGCTGGGACTACAGCTGCATGCAACAAAACTCAGCTACTTTATTTTTTATAGAGACAGGGTCTCCCTGTGTTGCCCAGGCTGGTCTCGAACTCTTGGGCTCAAGTGATCCTCCTGCTTTGGCCTCCTGAAGTGCTGGGATTACAGATGAGAGCCACTGCACTGGGCCTCAGAGTTTTTCAAAGGTCCCTTGCAGCGTTATAATTTTATATCTTACATTCACCACTCCTGAGAACAGAGTCACCAATTAAGCACTAGGTAATATGACTCTAATGATACAGCGAAAAATATTGAAACATTCCACATGTTAATTTTTCCTCCTGCTACTTAGCTTTTGGCAATATGTTGTTACGCTGCATTCTAGGAATACTAGAGGTAAGGGTGTGTGTGTGTAGAGAAAGACAGAAAGAAGAGGAAGGAGGAAGAGAAAGAAGGGAAAACAGAATGGTATTCTATCAGAATGAACAACACTTACAACTGATAACATTTTAAAATCTATAGCATCGACTCACAACTTAAAGTAAAGCCTTTCATTTGTAAATTGCTTTGCAGTTTTAAAGTAATTTCATATCTGTTTTATCATTTTATCTTCCAAAGAACTCTGAGACAGTCAGGACAGACAACATTTCTATTTTAAAGATAAGAAAACTGATTTGGAGAAGGCAGATGACCGCCAGCTAATTTGTGGTGGTTCACCAATTAGAATCCCAGCTTTTTGACCCTGTACTGATGCTCTTCCCAATTTAAAAACCTATAAAATGTCTTTTCAACATCATACTGAATGGGCAAGAGCTGGAAGCATTCCTCTTGAAAACCAGCACAAAACAAAGATGTCCTCTCTCACCACCCCTATTCAACATAGCATTGGAAGTCCTAGCTGGAGCAATCAGGCAAGAGAAAGAAATAAAAGGCACCCAAATAGAAAGAGAGGAAGTCAAACTATCCCTGTTTGCAGATGACATGATTCTATATCTAGAAACCCCATAGTCTTAGCCAAATAGCTCCTTAAGCTGATAAACAACTTCAGCAAAGTTTCAGGATACAAAATCAAATACAAAAATCACTAGCATTCCCATATACCAACAACAGCCAAGCTGAGAGCCAAATCAGAAAGGCAATCCCATTCACAATTGCCGCAAAAGGAATAAAATACCTAGGAATACAGCTAACCAGGGAAGTGAAAGACTACTACAATGAGAATCACAAAACACTGCTCAAAGAAATCAGAGAAGACACAAACAAATGGAAAAAATCCCATGCTCGTGGATAGGAAGAATCAATATTATTAAAATGGCCAAACTGCTCAAAGTAATTTATAGATTCAATGCTATTCCTATTCAACTACCAATGACATTTTTCATAGAACTAGAAAAACTATTTTAAAGTTCATATGGATTCAAAAAAGAACCTGAGTAGCCAAGGCAATCCTAAGCAAAGAGCAAAGCTGGAGGCATCATGTTACCTGATTTCAAACTATATTACAGGGCTACGGTAACCAAAACAGCATGGTACTGGTACAGAAATAGACACATAGACCCATGAAACAAAATAGTGTCCAGAAATAAGGCCCACCTATGACCATCTAATTTTCAAAAAAGCTGACAAAAACAAGCAATGGGGAAAAGACTCCCTTTTAAATAAATGGTGCTGGGATAACTGGCTAGCCTTATGAAGAATATTGAAGTTGGGCCCCTTCTTTATGCCATATATAAAAATCAACTTAAGATGGACTAAAGACTTAAATGTGAAACCCAAAACTATAAAAACCCTGGAAGATCCTGGAAGGGAATACCACTCTGGACACAGGAATGGGCAAAGATTTCATGACAAAGATGCCAAAAGCAATGACAACAAAAGCAAAAATTGGCAAATGAGATCTAATTAAACTAAAGAGCTGCACAGCAAAAGAAACTGTCAACAGAGTAAACAGACAACCTATAGAATGGAAGAAAATTTTTGCAAAATATGCATCTGACAAAGGTCTGATACCCAACATCTATAGGGAACTTAAACAAATTTACAAAAGAAAAACAAGAAATCCCATTAAAAAGGGGGCAAGGGACATGAACAGACACTTTTCGAAAGAAGATATACATTCAGCCCACAAACATATGAAAAACAGACCAGTATCACTGATCATTAGAGAAATGCAAATCAAAACCACAATGAGATACCAAATCATCAGTCAGAATGGCTATTAATTAAAAGCCAAGGCTGGGTGCAGTGGCTCACGCCTGTAATCCCAGCACTTTGGGAGGCCAAGGCGGCTGGATCACCAGGTTAGGAGTTCAAGACCAGGCTGGCCAAGATGGTGAAACCCCGTCTCTACTAAAAAAAAAATTAGCCAAGGGTGGTGGTGGCACCCGTAATCCCAGCTACTCGGGAGACTGAGGCAGGAGAATCGCTTGAACCTGGGAGGCGGGAGTTGCAGTGAGCCGAGATCGCACCACTGCACTCCAGGCTGGGCGACAGAGTGAGACTCCGTCTCAAAAAAAAAAAGGTCAAAAAGTAACAGGTGCTGGTGAGGTTGCTTGTGGATAAAAGGAAACACGTATTCACTGTTGGTGGGAGTGTAAATTAGTTCAATCACTGTGAAAAGCAGTATGGTGATTCCTCAAAGAGCTAAAAGCAGAGCTACCATTCAACCCAGCAATCCCATTACTGGGCATATATCCAGAGGACTATAAATCATTGTACCATAAAGATACATGCACATGTATGTTCATTGCAGCACTATTCACAATAACAAAGACATGAAATCAACCTAAATGCCCATCAATGACAGACTGGATAAAGAAAATGTGGTCCATATACACTGTGGAATACTATGCAGCCATTAAAAAAAGGTAAGATCATGTCTTTTGCAGGAAGATGAATGGAGCTAGAGTCCATTATCCTTAGCAAACTAATGAAGGAACAGAAAACCAAATACAGCATGTTCTCACTCATAAGTGGGAGCTAAATGATGAGAACTCATGAACATAAAGAAGGGAACAACAAACACTGGGATCTACCTGAGAGTGGAAGGTGGAGGGTGGGAGGAGAGAGAGGAGAAGACAACATAACCATTGGATACTAGGCTTAATACCTGGGTGATAAAATAATCTGTACAACAAACCCACGTGACATGAGTTTACCTAAAACTTCACATGTACCCCAAAAGCTAAAATAAAAGTTAAAACAAAAAGTCTTCTACGAAACAACAGGCTGCATGCTTCAAAAAGTCACAGTCATGAAAAGCAAAGAAAAGCTGAGAAACATTGTAGAGTAAAGAAAACTAAAGAAGCACAAAAAGTAAATTGAGTATGTAATTGTAGCTTGGATTTTGGATTACAAAGAAACACATTGCTTTTGCAAAAGACATTTCTGGGACAATTGCCAAAATTTCAATTTGGACTGTATTAGATAGTATTGTACCCATATTCGATTTTCTGAATTTGATAATTGCAACATGGTTATATAAGAAATTCTCCTTGTTCTCAGGAGACAGACACTGAAGTAGTTAGGGATAAAATGTTGTAATATCTGTAACCTTCTTTCAGTTGGTTGAGGGAAAAAAAAAATGACAAGAAGAATAAAAAACAAGCTCAGCGCAGTGGCTCACACTTGTAATCGCAGCCCTTTGGAAGGATGAGATGAGAGGATCGCTTGAGCCCAGGAGTTTGAGGCCAGCCTGCACAACATAGTGAGACCAACTACCTACGAACAAGATTAAAATTTTAAAAATTAGAAAAATATTAGCCAGATGTGATTACACACACCTGTAGTCCTAGTTACTCAGGAATCTGAGGTGGGAGGATTGCTTAAGCCCAGGAGGTCAAGGGTGCAGTGAGCTATGAGTGTTCAAATACACTCCAGCCTGGGCAACACAGTGAGACCCAGTTTCTAAAAGCAAACAAACAAAAGGGTGAAAAACATTATATGTATTAATACACTAGAACTATATATGATATAAAGAGAGAAAGAGATGTGGCAAATGTGGAAAAATCTCAGTGAAAGGTATTTACATGTTAATTGTTACATTCTTGTAATTTTTCTGAGGTCTGGAAGTTTTTCAAGATTAGAAGTTTAGGCTCTGTGTGATGTCTCATGCCTGTAATCCCAGCACTCTGGGAGTCCGAGGTGGGCAGATTGCTTGAGCTCAGGAGTTCAAGACCAGCCTGAGCAAAATGGTGAAATCCCATCTCTACCAAAAATACAAAAAAATTATTCAGGCATGGTGGCGTGTGCCTGTGGTTCTAGCTACTCAGGAATCTTAGGTGGGAGAATCTCTTGAGCCTGGGAGGTGGAGGTTGCAGTGAGCCAAGATTGCACCACTGCACTCCAGACTGGGTGACAGGGTGAGACCTCATCTTGAAAAATAAGCTTAATAAAATAAATAATTAAGAAAACATCTGAAATGAAAACTCTCTAAGGAGTGTCATATTGTGCTTTCTAATATTTTTATTACTATAATAATAGCATGTCATGTTGCTGTTTGCATGATTTTTATGACTGCAATATACTATCATCTCATATATCATTACTGAGAAATAGGATAATTCACAGAAGTGAATTTTCTAAAACACAAACAAAAAAGATATGTAGACCCTTCAACACTGAAATAAATTTTCAGACCAACTTTATGAATATGTTAAACATATTTCTGATATTTCAAACAAAATGCAAGGAACATAATCTATTTTTGAAGATCCTGGGTATTTTAAGGGTCAAATTCTCTAAACAACTTATGTGACCATAATTGTTTACCTTGAGGTTACTGAGATGTTTGAGGCTTTTTCATCTAATCTACAGGACTCTCTTACCATTGAGTCCTCCTCTAGGAGATACACAGCCATTCAGATTGCTGCCACTATCAATTCAAGGTCACTGCTGGACTACTGACTATCCTACGACTGCATTTACTCCCTAATTCTTCTTTCACTTTTACACTCTCCTATCGAACCACCGAAATCCAGCTTCTGCCTCAACCAATCCACCAAAATAGCTTTTGCCACAGTCACCTATAACCTCTCTGTTGATAAATCCAATGTATACTTTTCAGTAATATGTATTACTTGATTTCTCAGAAACATTTAATAGATAACCATCCTATTCTTTCTGAAACCATCTCTTCCCCATCTTTCAAAGGTCTAAATTTTACTGATATTTCTATTTCAACTATTATTCCTTCTTCATCTCCTTGGAGAAAATGGTCTTTTTCCCCTATGTTTTGGTTCTGTTCTTAAAAAAAAAAACAAACAAAAAAAACTATAGTATTAAAAAAACTGTTCAGCTATTATTACAAATTCTCATGGACAGAGATGGGGAGAAGAGAAATAAAAAACTGGAGTTAGGCACAGGCTAGAAGAAACTATTACAAACATTTTGTCTACAAAATGGTGTATTTTCACACTCACATTTCAGACTGGAAGGAAATATAAGGACATGTGCAGGACCAACTGTGACCAACTTTTTCATCTCTTGTTCCTAGTACCTACTAGTGCGCTCCAAAGACTGGTGCCTTGATTTGAAGCAAAGGTTGGAGGAAGCCTATTTTGGCAGGATTATATCCATACTACCTAGCACCTGGGGGAATTGAGATATATCTATATCTATATCTATATCTATATCTGTATCTGTATCTATATCTATATCTATATCTATATGATGATATACTGATATGGGGTATACATACATACCATATCCCTTTTCAGTTCTAATTGGGCAAAAGGAACTGGCAGGAAGTAGGACAGGAAATGCTTTAGTGGGAAGTTTTCAGACACTACCATCTCCATATTTCTTCCCTGCCCTGGCTACTTTCATCCAATACTCATGGATGGTGGTGGGAAGAATAGCTGGCTGGGAATACAAGGTCTCCTGTCCAAGTCTTAGCAGTCGTGATGGGAGTAGAGATTCCAGCAATCCAAAAAGGAAAACTGTCATTATTTAACAAGGATTTATTCAACGATCATTCCTGTGTGAGAAGCTGGTGATTTCCCGAGAGCATCTATTCTCCAGGAGTTCAGGGTTCAGTTGAGAGGTAAAGACCTAAAGAGATGCAGTAATGTAACATATCATGTTAGGTATGTCCATGGGGCAGTGATGGGACAAGGCCCTGTTCTCTGCAGTTGTCCAGTTAGGCTACACAGAGGTAAAGCCTCTGTATTGAGATGGAAATTGAAGGATAAATGACAAATTCACTGTCAGGCCTCTGAGCCCAAGCTAAGCCATCATATCCCCAATGACCTGCACTTATACATCCAGATGGCCTGAAGCAACTGAAGATCCATAAAAGAAGTGAAAATAGCCTTAACTGATGACATTCCACCATTGTGATTTGTTTCTGCCCCACCCTAACTGATCAATGTACTTTGTAATCTCCCCCACCCTTAAGAAGGTTCTTTGTAATTCTCCCCACCCTTGAGAATGTACTTTGTGAGATCCACCCGCTGCCTGCAAAACATTGCTCCTAACTCCACCGCCTATCCCAAAACCTATAAAAACTAATGATAATCCACCACCCTTTGCTGACTCCTTTTTCGGACTCAGCCCGCCTGCACCCAGGTGAAATAAACAGCCATGTTGCTCACACAAAGCCTGTTTGGTGGACTCTCTTCACACAGACGCATGAAACATTCACCAAGTAGGAACTGAGGAGAATAATTAACTCCACCCTCTGCACCCGAGATATAAGCAAAAAATAAAATAAGTAAACATGTAACTGTGTTTTATATATACCATCAGGTGTTACTTACCAACAGGGATACACTGGAGAAATGCATCATTAGGTGATTTTGTCCTTATGCAAACATCACACACTGCACTTACATAAACCTAGATGGTAAGCCTGCCTACCACACATCTAAGCTCCATGGCATAGACTATCACTTCTGGCTACAAACCTGTGTAGCATGTGACTGTGCTGAATACTGGAAGGAACTGCAATACAATGGTAAGTATTTATGCATTTAAACATAGAAAATGTACCATAAAAGTATAGTATAAAAGATAAAAAATAGTACATCCATACAGGACACTTACCATGAATGGAACCTGTGGGACTGGAAGTTGCTCTGGGTGAGCCAGTGAGTGAGTGGTGAGTGAGTGTGAAGACCTAGGACATTATTGTACACTACCATAGATTTTATAAGCACTGTATGCTTAGGCTACAAAAATTTATTTTAAAAATCTTTCTGCTTCAATAACAAATTAACCTTAGCTTATGTAACTTTTTTACTTTATAAACTTTTTCTTTAATACTTTAAGTTCTAGGGTGCATGTGCACAACGTGCAGGTTTGTTACATATGTATACACGTGCCAAGTTGGTGTGTTGCATCCATTAACTCGTCATTTACATTAGGTATATCTCCTAATGCTATCCCTCCCCCCTGCCCCCACCCCACGACAGGCCCCAGTGTGTGGTGTTCCCCACCCTGTGTCCGAGTGTTCTCATTGTTCAATTCCCACCTATGAGTGAGACTATGCAGCCTTTGGTTTTCTGTCCTTGCGAAAGTTTGCTCAGAATGATGGTATCCAGGTTCATCCATGTCCCTACAAAGGACATGAACTCATCATTTTTTATGGCTGCATAGTATTCCATGGTGTATATGTGCCACATTTTCTTAATCCAGTCTATCATTGTTGGTCATTTGGGTTGGTTCCAAGTCTTTGCTATTGTGCTGCAATAAACATACGTGTGCATGTGTCTTTATAGCAGCATGATTTATAGTCTTTTGGGTATATACCCAGTAATGGGATGGCTGGGTCAAATGGTATTTCTAGTTCTAGATCCCTGAGGAATCGCCACACTGACTTTCACAATGGTTGAACTAGTTTACAGTCCCACCAACAGTGTAAAAGTGTTCCTATTTCTCCGCATCCTCTCCAGCACCTGTTGTTTCCTGACTTTTTAATGATTGCCATTCTAACTGGTGTGAGATAGTATCTCATTGTGGTTTTGATTTGCATTTCTCTGATGGCCAGTGATGGTGAGCATTTTTTCATGTGTTTTTTGGCTGCATAAATGTCTTCTTTTGAGAAGTGTCTGTTCATGTCCTTCACCCACTTTTTGATGGGGTTGTTTGTTTTTTTCTTGTAAATTTGTTTGAGTTCATTGTAGATTCTGGATATTAGCCCTTTGTCAGATGAGTAGGTTGCGAAAATTTTCTCCCATTCTGTAGGTTGCCTGTTCACTCTGATGGTGGTTTCTTTTGCTGTGCAGAAGCTCTTTAGTTTAATTAGATCCCATTTGTCAATTTTGGCTTTTGTTGCCATTGCTTTTGGTGTTTTAGACATGAAGTCCTTGCCCATGCCTATGTCCTGAATGGTAATGTCTAGGTTTTCTTCTAAGGTTTTTATGGTTTTAGGTCTAACATTTAAGTCTTTAATCCATCTTGAATTAATTTTTGTATAAGGTGTAAGGAAGGGATCCAGTTTCAGCTTTCTACATATGGCTAGCCAGTTTTCCCAGCACCATTTATTAAATAGGGAATCCTTTCCCCATTTCTTGTTTTTGTCAGCTTTGTCAAAGATCAGATGGTTGTAGATGTGTGGTATTATTTCTGAGGGCTCTGTTCTGTTCCATTGGTCTAAACTATTCCAATCAATAGAAAAAGAGGGAATCCTCCCTAACTCATTTTATGAGGCCAGCATCATCCTGATACCAAAGCCTGGCAGAGACACAACAAAAAAAGAGAATTTTAGACCAATCTCCCTGATGAACATCGATGCAAAAATCCTCAATAAGATACTGGTAAACCGAATCCAGCAGCACATCAAAAAGCTTATCCACCACGATCAAGTGGGCTTCATCCCCCGGATGCAAGGCTAGTTCAACATATGCAAATCAATAAATGTAATCCAGCATATAAACAGAGCCAAAGACAAAAACCACATGATTATCTCAATGGATGCAGAAAAGGCCTTCGACAAAATTCAACAGCCCTTTATGCTAAAAACTCTCAATAAATTAGGTATTGATGGGACATATCTCAAAATAATAAGAGCTATTTATGACAAACCCACAGCTAATATCATTCTGAATGGGCAGAACTGGAAGCATTCCCTTTGAAAACTGGCACAAGACAGGGATGCCCTCTCTCACCACTCCTATTCAACATACTGTTGGAAGTTCTGGCCAGGGCACTCAGGCAGGAGAAAGAAATAAAGTGTATTTAGTTAGGAAAAGAGGAAGTCAAATTGTCCCTCTTTGCAGATGACATGATTGTATATTTAGAAAACCCCATCGTCTCAGCCCAAAATCTCCTTAAGCTGATAAGCAACTTCAGCAGTCTCAGGATACAAAATCAATGTGCAAAAATCACAAGCATTCCTATACACCAATAACAGACAAACAGAGAGCCAAATCATGAGTGAACTCCCATTCACAATTGCTTCAAAGAAAATAAAATACCTAGGAATCCAACTTACAAGGGACGTGAAGGACCTCTTCAAGGAGAATTATAAACCACTGCTCAACGAAATAAAAGAGGATACAAACAAATGGAAGAACATTCCATGCTCATGAATAGGAAGAATCAATATCGTGAAAATGGCCATAGTGCCCAAGGTAATTAATAGATTCAATGCCATCCCCATCAAGCTACCACTGACTTTCTTCACAGAATTGGGAAAAACTACTTTAAAGTTCATATGGAACCAAAAAAGAGCCTGCATTGCCAAGTCAATCCTAAGCCAAAAGGACAAAGCTGGAGGCATCATGCTACCTGACTTCAAACTATACTACAAGGCTACAGTAAGCAAAACAGGATGGTACTGGTACCAAAACAGAGATACAAACTTTTTATTTTTTTAACTTTTTGACTCTTCTGTAATAGCACTTAGCTTATAACACAAACACATTGTACAGCTGTACAAAAATATTTTCTTTCTTTATATCACTACTCTTTAAGCTTTTTATTATTCAAAGATTTTTTTTTAACTTTTCTCAACATTTTTGTTAAAAACTGACACACAAACACAGGCATTACCTAGGCCTACACAGCATCAGGATCATCAATATCACTGTCTTCCATTTCCATATCTTGTCCCACTGGAAGGATTTCAGGGGTAATAACATGCACGGAGCTGTCATCTTCTAGGATAACAATGCCTTTGTTTGGAATACTTCCTGAAAGACCTGCCTGAATATGTTTTACAGTTAACATTTTTTTATAAGTATAAAAAGCACACTCTGAAATAACAATAAGACGGATAGTAAATACATAAGCCAGTAACACTCATTTATTATCCTTATCAAGTATTATGTACTGTACATAATTGTATATGCTAGACTTTCATACGACTGGAAGCTCAGTCGGTTTATCTGCATCAGCATCATCACAAACATGAGTAATGCATTGCACTATGACATTAGGAAGGCTACTATATCACTAGATGATAGGAATTTTCCAGCTCCAGTATAATCTTATGGGACTACCATCATTCATGCAGTTGGTCATTGACCAAAATGGTGTTCTTTTTTTTTTTTTTTTTTCAGATGGAGTCTCGCTCTGTTGCCCAGGCTGGAGTACAGTAGCGCGATCTCGGCTCACTGCAAGCTCCACCTCCCGGGTTCACGCCATTCTCCTGCCTCAGTCACCGGAGTAGCTGGGACTACAGGCACCCGCCACCACGCCCGGCTAATTTTTTTTGTATTTCTAGTAGAGACGGGTTTTCACCACGTTAGCCAGGATGGTCTCGATCTCCTGACCTCGTGATCCGCCCACCTCGGCCTCCCAAAGTGCTGGGATTACAGGCGTGAGCCACCGTGCCTGGCCCAAAATGTTGTTCTGTGGTGCATGATTTTATGTATTAATGTATATATAGTATATATGTGTTTGTGCATATATACATGTGCGTGTATGTGTGTGTATGTGTATGTGTGTGTGTGTATATGTATGTGTATATATATATATATGGAGAGAGAGAGCTTGCCACATGGGAAGTTGGTAGCAGACCTGAAGAGTATGCCCAGCAAGGAAAAAGCTGATTCTGTGTTAGCCATGTGAAGCAACAGGACATTATTCTTCTCAAGGGCTCCTTTGGAGTGTGTGGGAGTATGCCAAGAAGTCAAGAAGTCATGGATAAAGTGGCACATCTTCAAGGACACTAATGCATTTTGATATTCAAAAATAGATATGTAATAATAGAGGCTGGGCATAGTGACTCGCATCTGTAATCCTAGCACTTTGGGAGGCCGAGGCAGGCAGATCACTTGAGGTCAGAAATTCGAGACCAGCCTGGCCATCAAGACAAAACCTTGTCTCCACTAAAAATTACAAGAGGTGGCACACGCCTGTAGTCCCAGCTACTGGGGAGGCTGAAGCATGAGAATCACTTGAACCTGGGAAGCAGAGGTTGCAGTGAGCTGAAATTGCACCACTGCACTCCAGCCTGGGCAACAGAGCAAGACTCTGCCTTAAAGAAATAAATAAATAGGCCAGGCGCGGTGGCTCAAACCTGTAATCCCAGCACTGTGGGAGGCCGAAGCAGGTGGATCACTTGAGGTCAGGAGTTCGAGACCAGCCTGGCCAACACAGTGAAACGCCGTCTCTACTAAAAATAAAAAAATTAGCCAGGCATGGTGGCGGGCAATCCCAGCTACTCGGGAGGCTGAGGTATGAGAATCGCTTGAACCCAGGAGGTGGAGGTTGCAGTGAGCCAAAATCGTGCCACTGCACTCCAGCCTGGGAGACAGAGAGAGACTCTGTCATAAATACATACATACGTACATACATACACACATATATACATACATACATACATGTAATAGAATAGCAAATGCATGTGAAGTTTTTAAGAAAAACCACACAGCTTAAACAATTCTCAGTATTTTAAGTATTTCACTTTGTCTCCTACCATCCCTGGGAGTTTGCATCTCTTTTCCTTTGCTCTTGCAGGCAAGTCCCTAATCGTTTGCAAAGAGAAAGGAAGAACTGCAATTAGGTGAGCATTATTGGTACTTTGGTAATTTGCGTTTGCCTTTTTTTGTTTTTTTTCACATTTTAGATCAACACAACATTTTATTTATTTATTTTTTCAGTGGAAAATAACTTATATTGAGACCCCACGAGCTACACAATGTGTTCCTGGCATTAAGCTCCTTCCTCTTTTCAGTTCAATCTTTCTTGAATGGTCCCATGAACGCTTTCTTCTCTTCTATGGTCTGGAAGCAGCCATGGCCAAACTTGAAGGTGGTGTCTATGAACTTAAGGTCAATCTTCTCTATAACCCGCCGTTTGGTCTGCACCAGCGAAGACTTGTAGAGGGTGAGCACTTGCTTCTTGGTTCCCACCACTCAGCCTTTCAGCTGTGACCTATTTATTCATGGTATATAGTTTATCATATACCAAGACCTTTTATATTATATGGATTCTGTCTCTGGCCTATTTATTCCATTGAAATTTGGGTTATAATTGCAGGAGACTTAAAATTAATTGAGTAAGCACTGCTACATGGACGAACAGAAACAACTCTAGTTTGCAGCTCCTAGCAAGATCAATGCAGAAGGCGGGTAATTTCTGCATTTCCAACTGAGGTACCTGGCTCATCTCTTTGGGACTGGTTAGATAGTGGGTGCAGCCTACGGAGGGCGAGCAGAAGCAGGGTGGGGTGTCGCCTCACCCAGGAAGCACAAGGAGTGAGGGAACTCCCTCCCCTAGCCAAGAGAAGCTGTGAGGGACTGTTCCATGAGGAATGGTGCATTCCGGCCCAGATACTACGCTTTTCCCACGGTCTTCACAACCCACAGACCAGGAGATTCCCTCGGGTGCCTATGCCACCAGGGCCCTGGGTTTCAAGCACAAAACTGGGTGGCCATTTGGGCAGACATCGAGCTAGCTGCAGGAGTTTTTTTTCATACCCCAAAGGCACCTGGAGCACCAGCGAGAGAGAACCGTTCACTCCCCTGGAAACGGGGCTGAAGCCAGGGAGCCAAGTGGTCTAATTCAGCAGATCCCACCCCCATGGAGCCCAGCAAGCTAAGATCCACTGGCTTGAAATTCTTGCTCCCAGCACAGCAGTCTGAAGTAGACCTGGGACGCTAGAGTTTGGTGAAGGGAGGGGCGGGTGCCATTACTGAGGCTTGAGTAGGCAGTTTTCCCCTCACAGTGTAAACAAAGCCTCCAAGAGGTTCGAACTGGGAGGGGCCTACCACTGCTCAGCAAAGCCACTGTGGCCAGACTGCCTCTCTAGATTCCTCCTCACTGGGCAGGGCATCTCTGAAAGAAAGGCAGCAGACCCAGTCAGAGGCTCCTAGATAAAACTGCCATCTCCCTGGGACAGAGCATCTGGGGGAAGGGGTGGCTGTGGGCACAGCCTCAGCAGACTTAAATGTTGCTGCCTGGCCAGCTCTGAAGAGAGCAGGGGATCTTCCAGCACAGCGCTGGAGCTCTGCTAAGGGACAGACTGCCTCCTCAAGTGGATCCCTGACTTCCATGCTTCCTGACTGGGACACCTCCTAGCAAGAGTCAACAGATATCTCATACAGGAGAGCTCCAGCTGGCATCTGGCAGGTGCCCCTCTGGGACGAAGCTTCCAGAGGAAGGAACAGGCAGCAATATTTGCTGTTCTGCAGCCTCCACTGTTGATACCCAGGCAAACAGGGTCTGGACTAGACCTCCAGCAAACTCCAGCAGACCTGCAGCAGAGGGGCCTGTTAGAAGAAAAACTAACAAACAGAAAGGAATAGTATCAACATCAACAAAAAAGACATCCACACAGAAACCTCATCCGAAGGTGACCAGCATCAAAGACCAAAGGAAGTTAAATCCATGAACATGAGGAAAAACCAGCACAAAAAGGCTGAAAATTCCAAAAACCAGAACGCCTCTTCTCCTTCAAAGGATCACAACTCCTCACCAGCAAGGGCACAAAACTGGGTGGAGAATGAGTTTGATGAATTTACAGAAGTAGGCTTCAGAAGGTGGGTAATAACAAACTTCTCCAAGCTAAAGGAGCATGTTCTAACCCAATGCAAGGAAGCTAAGAACCTTGGAAAAAGGTTAGAGGAATTGCTAACTAGAATAATCAGTTTAGAGAAGAACACAAATGACTTGATGGAACTGAAAAACACAGCATGAGAACTTCATGAAGCACACACAAGTATCAATAGCCGAATCCATCAAGTGGAAGGAAGGATATCAAAGATTGAAGATCAACTTAATGAAATAAAGTGTGAAGACAAGATTAGAGAAAAAAAGAATGAAAAGGAACAAACAAAGCCTCCAAGAAATATGGGACTATGTGAAAAGACCAAATGTACAATTGATTGGTGTACCTGAAAGTGACGAGGAGAATGGAACCAAGTTGGAAAACACTCTGCAGGATATTATCCAGGAGAACTTCCCCAACCTAGCAAGAAAGGCCAACATTCAAATTCAAGAAATACAGAGAACACCACGAAGATACTCCTTGAGAAGAGCAACCCCAAGACACGTAATTGTCAGATTCACCAAGGTTGAAATAGAGGAAAAAATGTTAAGGGCAGCCGGAGAGAAAGGTCGGGTTACCCACAAAGGGAAGCCCATCAGACTAACAGCGGATCTCTCTGCAGAAACCCTACAAGCCAGAAAAGAGTGGGGGCCAATATTCAACGTTCTTAAAGAAATAATTTTCAACCCATAATTTCACCTCCAGCCAAACTAAGCTTCATAAGTGAAGGAGAAATAAAATTATTTACAAGAGGGATTATTTATAGATACCTCTCAAAGCTTGCACCAATATATTATTACATTATAAATCCAAAAAAGAGAGCAGAATTTCCCAAAAATGTTTGACCACAGGAGTTTTATTTTAGTACACAAACTCCAGAGCCATATGGCCTCCTTTGTTTAAATGCTGCCTCTAGTAACTGTGGCATCTTGGACAAGTCACTTAATCGTTCTGTGCCTTAGTTTCTGCATCTGAAAAGTTGCAATAATAAAAGCACCTACTTTATTGGGTAGTTGTGAAGCTTCAATGGGTTAGCATGAGTGAAGTATTTGCTTCAGTATCTGCCTCATAGTAAACACCACAAAGTTTCGCTATTGGTAGAGCATTAGTTTTGTGTTGCTGTTATTCCTTATTCCGGTTGTCATTATTTTAGGGGACTACACATTAACATCTCAGTGATCTAGAACAAATGGGGCAATGTGAGAAACTGTGCTGTATCTTGATCAGTGGTTACCTAACCTAGTGAGTCTGAAAACAACAGATTGCTATCCCTCCCACCTGAGATTCTGATGCAATTGGTCTGTGATAGAGACCAGGAATTCAAGACCTGTATTTCAAAACTCTAGGAAACTTTTTCACCTCAGCATGTGAGAACTTTAGAGGTTTAATGAGAGACAAGAGAGAGATTAGAATCCCACAATGGCTAGTGGACTTAATCCATGGCACCACCAATTGAACAGTCTGTTAAACTACTCATTTATTGTAGTGGTTTAAGGCAGCTGCAAGGAAACATGAGTGAGGCCTTCCAAAAGGGTTATTAGTATCTCATGGTCCAGAGCAGTGTGGAGAAGGGCAAAAAAATGGATAAGAGGTATGGGAAGAGACAACAATAAAATAATTTGCACCAAAGATAAATGCATTTCACTGTTTTCTAGATATTGTCAGTGTCCCTGCCACACATGTTATACCATTTAGCAATCCTAACAGCAACAAGCAATCCTAACAGCAACAAGCAATAGTGACTGTTTCTCCAAAGTCTCCCCCACAGAATGAACTATTGCACCTTTAGCTTTCTGCCTATCAGGGTGAAATATTGTATGTTAGTATAATTTTAATTTGCATGGCCTTAATTTGCATATTCTCCTTATATGTTTAGGTCTATTTGTATTTATTTTTTTGTAAACTATATGGCTTTGAATTCTCTTTGTCACAAGTGTAAGCTGTTCCATAACAGCTTATGCTATTATGGGCTATGTTCATAAACCACTCAAAGAGCTACAGAAAATAGAATGAAGTATAGTCATTTTCATGATCACTTGCCCTTCTTGTTGCTAAAGGAACCAACAGAGCACCAAAGAGACCAGTTCCTCAACTGGAGTAGACCAGGCTATTCCCTAGTTCACCCTGGTAGCAACAGCCAGCTTTCTTCCTCAGGCAAACCAAAATATCATAAGTCTCTTGTTTGGAGAAATGGGAGACTTGGTCCATATATTTAAAGGGTCTACATCATCTGTCATTTTCTTAATCTTGGAAGGAAACATAGATTGACTTCAAAATTTTATATTTTTTCATGTAACAAAGAGAAATGTCATGATGAATCAAATGAATCAAAAGATCCATTTCACACAATTGTGGTATTTTGTAAACTGAACATGGGTACTTAACATATTGTGAAAATTAAATTGCTTGTGGTACTTAAACACTGAATTAATTAAAACTCCTTTAATTCAAAAATGTTATCTATCTGCTAAGCATAATATATTTATATAAGGTCTGAAAAAAATAGCCCTTATTTTTAATTATGTTTTGCTATTGTGTTAATTACATTGGCCAACAAAATTAGAACTTAGTTATTACACTTGATGGAAAAGCTTATGTCATCCATAACTACAATTGAACCCAACATGGGAAAAGCCACTGGTTTCAGCTGATATGGAATTAATTTATACTCTGAAAAGCTTACTAACTGGAAGGTACTTGAAAGTTATTATATTGATTATAATATCTTAAATATCTAAAATAATGGATTTTTTTTCCTGAGCACACACATATTTTCTTTCTCTTTTATTCCTAATGCAGGGGTAAGCAGAAGGGACACTATTATCTACCCACTCCGCGTGGGCTCTCATCCAATTAAAGGGACACAGACACTAAAGAATGATCATACAAAACACTAAATATATCATTTCCCATTAGCACAGCACACATCTTATTCCTGGTAGTAGAAATTAGGCCGTGCTAATGTGAGAGTCTAATAATGAGAGCATAAAAATTAATACACATCACTAAGATGAGTTTCAAGTTTCCAAGAATCAACCTAATTCTCTTTTTAATAAGCAAACTGGTAGAAGATGCTAGGAGGCTTTTGGTGAGAGAAAAAGAAAGAGTAGAGTGGTGGTTAATTTTACCTGTCCACTTGGCTGAGCCACAGCACCCAGATATATGGTCAAACATTATTCTAAATGTTTCTGTAAAGATTTATTTTAGATGAGATTAACATTTATAACAGTAGACTGAGCAAAGCAGACTATCCTCCATAATGTGGGTGGGCCTCATCCAATCAGTTGAAGGCTTTAACAGACGAAGACTGAACTTGGCCGTGCACTCTGGCTCATGCCTGTGATTCCAGAACTTTGGGAGGCCAAGGTGGGCAGATCACTTGAGATCAGGAGTTCGGGACCAGCCTGGCCAACATGGTGAAACCTCATCTCTACTAAAAATATAAAAAAAATTAGCCAGGCATGGTGATACACACCTGTAATCCCAGCTACCCAGGAGGCTGAGGCATGAGAATTGCTTGAACCCAGGAGGCAGAGGTTGCAGTGAGCTGAGATCACACCACTGCACTCCAGCCTGTGTGACAGAGCGAGACCCTATCTCAAGAAAACAAACAAAAAACAAGAAAAACAAAACAAAACAAAAAAACAAGAAAGAACAAGACTGAACTCCCCCATAGAAGGAATTCTGCCAGCAGACTGCTTTTGTACTCATACTGCAGCATCACCTCTTCCCTGAGTCTACAACCAGCCTGCCTACCCTGCAGATTTCAGACTTGCCTGTCTCCTCCACAATTGTATCAGCTAAGCTAATTCCTTGAAATAAATCTCTCAAGTGGGGGATCCAAAATGGCCAATTAGAAGGAGCTGCGGTTGGCCCTCATGGAAAGGAATGAAAAGGGGTGAGTAAATTCAGCACCTTCAACTGAAATATCCAGGTTCTTACACTGGGACTAACTAGGCAAACAACTCAAACCACAAACAATGAATAAAAGCTTTTGGGGTTGGGGAGGACAACAGCCCACCCAGGAGTAGCATAAAGCCAAAGGAACTCCCATCTCCACCAAGGGAAGTAGTGAGTGATTGTGCAACACGGTCTGCGAAACCATGCTTCTCCCATGGGTCTTTGCAATCTGTGGATCAGGAGATCCCCTCATGAGCCCACGCCAGCGGGCCTTGTATCCAATACACAGAGCTGTGTGGAGTCTTGGTAGAGCAGCCACTCAGGCACACACAGTTTTATATACTGCAGCCCCAGGATTCTCAGTGAGGTGAGAAATCCATTCATACATATCTCTAGGAAGGGGGCTGAATCCAGGGAGCCAAGCAGCCTCGTTCTGCATGTCCCACAACCATGACACCCCAGAAGTTAAGTCCCACTGGCTTAGAATTCCAGCCAGCTGATGGCAACAGACTGGAATCTGCCTGAGACGGGTCTGAATTCCCAGGGAGGATGGGCAGGCGCCATCTCTGCAGTTTGGTTGGCTCAGCCATTCCAGCCTGCCAGCTCTGGAGAATACAAATGGTCCAGAGAAGGAAGGGTACCCCCAGAACAGCACACCTGCTATACCAAAAAGCAACCAGACTGCTTTAAGCTGTTCACTGATCCTGTTCCTCCTGACTGGGTGAGACCTCCCAACAGGGGTCTCCAGCCACCTCCTACAGGTACATTTGGGCAGCAACAGGTCAGTACACCCCTGGGATGATGCTTCCAGAGGAAAGAGCAGACTGCCATCTTTGCTGTTTCACAGCCTTCATTGGTGATACCTCCAGGTATGGGAAAAATGAGGTAATAGGGTCTGGAGTGGACCTCCAGCAAACCACAGCAGCCTTATGATAGGGTAGCCTGACTGTTAAAAGAAAAACAAATAAACAGAAAACAACAACAACAACATCAACAAAAGAGACTCCACAAAAACCCCATTCAAAGGTCAGCAACCTCAGAGGTCAAAGGTAGATAAGCCCACAAAGATGAGACAAAAATTAATGCTAAAGTGCTGAAAACTCGGAAAGCCAGAGTGCCTCTTCTCCTCCAAATGACCGCAACCCCTCTCCAGCAAGGGCACAGAACTGGGCTGAGGCTGAAATGGCTGAATTGGCAGAAGTAAGCTTCAGAAGGTGGGTAATAACAAACTTCACTGAGCTAAAGAAGTATTTTGTAACCCAACGCAAAGAAGCTAAGAATCATGATAAAACAATACAGGAGCTAAAAGCCAGAATAGCCGATTTAGAGAGAAAAACAACTGACCTGGTGGAACTGAAAAACACTACGCAAGAAGTTCACAATGCAATCATAAGTATCAATAGCAGAACAGACGAAGCAGAGGAAAGAATCTCAGAGCCTGAAGACTGTCTTTCTGAAATAAGACAGACAGACAAGAATAGAGAAAAAAGAATAAAAAAAAGAATGAACAAAACCTCTCAGAAATATGGAATTATGTAGAAAGACTAAACCTATAAGTGAGTTTACCTGAAAGAGATGGGAAGAATGGAACCAAGTTAGAAAACATACATCAAGATATCATCCAGGAGCACATCCCAACCTAGCAAGACAGGCCAACATTCAAATTCAGGAACTGCAGAGAACCCCAGTGTATTAGTCCGTTCTCATACTGCTAATAAAGACATACCTGAGACTGGGTAATTTATAATGAAAGAGGTTTAATTGACTCACAGTTCCACAGGGCTGGGGTGGACTCACAATCAAAGCAGAAGATGAATGAGGAGCAAAGTCACATCTTACATGGCAGCAGGCAAGAGAGCAAGTGTAGGGGAACTCCCCTTTATACAACCATCAGACCTCAGATGTCATGAAACTTATTCATTGTCATGAGAATAGCATGAGAGAGACCTGCCCCCATGATTCAGTTGCCTCCCACTGCATCCCTCCCGTGACACATGGGAATCATAAGAGCTACAATACAAGATGATACTTGGGTGAGGACACAGCCAAATCATATCACCCAATAAAATACTCCACAAAAAGACCAACCCCAAGACACATAATCATCAGATTTGCCAAGGTCAAAATGAAAGAAAAAATGTTAAGGGCAGCCAAAGAGAAAGACCAGGTCACCTGCAAAGGGAATCCATCAGACTTACAGCAGATGTCTCAGCAGAAATCCTACAAATCAAAAGAGAGTGGGGGCCAATATTCAACTTTCTTAAAGAAAAGAATTTTAAACCCAGAATTTCATATCTGGCCAAACTAAGCTTCATAAGCAAAGGAGAAATAAAATCCTTTTCAGACAAGCAAATGCTGAGGGAACTCATCACCATCAGGCCTGCCTTGCAAGAGCTCCTGAAGAAAGCACTAAATATCCAAAGGAAAAACTGGTACCAGCCACTACAAAAACACACTGAAGCACACAGATCAGTGACACCATGAAGCAACTGTATCAACAAGTCTGCAAAATAACCAGCCAGCATCATGATGACAGGATCAAATTCACACATAACAATACTAACTTTAAATGTAAATGGGCTAAATGCCCCAATTAAAACACAGAATGGTAAGCTAGATTAAGACTCATGGGTATGCTCTCTTCAAGAGACACATCTCAAGTACAAAGACACACGTAGGCTCAAAATAAATGGATGGAGGAAAATTTACTAAGCAAATGGAAAACAGAAAAAAGCAAGGGTCACAATCCTAATTTCTGACAAAATAAACTTTAAACCAACAAAGATAAAAAAAAAAAAAAAGAAAGGCATTACATAATGGTAAAGGGATCAATTCAACAAGAAAAGCTAACTATCTTAAATATACATACACCTAATATAGGAGCACCCAGATTCATAAAGCAAGTTCTTAGAGACCTACAAAGAGCTTAGACTCCCACACAATAAGAGTGGGAGACATTAACACCCCACTGACAATACTGGACAGATCATTGAGACAGAAAATTATCAAAGATATTCAGGACCTGAACTCAGCTCTGGATCAATTGGACCTAACAGCTATCTACAGAACTCTCCACCCCACAACAACAGAATATACATTCTTCTCATTGCCACACAGCACTTAAACTAAAACTGATCGCATATTCAGAAGCAAAACACTCCTCAGCAAATGCAAAAGAACTGAAATCATAACAGTCTCTTAGACCACAGTGCAATCAAATTAGAACTCAAATTTAAGAGACTAACTCAAAACCACACAACTACATGGAAATTGAACAACTTGCTCCTGAACAACACCTAGGTAAATAATAAAATTAAAGCACAAATCAAGTTCTTTGAAACTAATGAGAACAAAGACAATGTGCCAGAGTCTCTGGAATGCAGCTAAATCAGTGTCAAGAGGAAAATTTATAGCACTAAATGCCCACGTCAAAAAGCTAGAAAGATCTCAAGTTAACAACCTAACATCATAAAGAAAAGAACAAAATAACCAAGAGAAAACAAACCCCAAAGAACTGGGTTTTTTTTTCCAAAAATTAATAAAATAGAGCAGTAGGCTACATAATGAGAAAAGAGAGAAGAATCAAATAAACACAATCAGAAATGATAAGGAGGATATTATTACCACTGACCCCACAGAAATACAAACAACCATCAGAGAATACTATAAACACCTCTATGCACATGAACTAGAAAATCTAGAAGACATGGATAAATTCCTGGACACATACATCCTCCTAAGACTGAACCAGGAAAAAACAGAATCCTTGAATAGACCAATAATGAGTTCTGGAAATGAGGTAGTCTACTAACCAAAAAAAGAAAAACCCGGGACCAGTTATATTCACAGCTGAATTCTACCAGAGTTACAAAGAAGAGCTGGTACCATCTCTACTGAAACTATGCCGAACAGAATTGAAAAGAAGGGACTCCTGCCTAACTGATTATGTGAAGCCAGCATCATCCTGATACCAAAACCTGGCAGAGATACAACAAAGAAAGAAAACTTCAAGCCAATATTCTTGATGAACATCAATGTAAAAATCCTCAGTAAATACTGGATAGTTAAATCCAGCAGTACATCAAAAAGCTTATCCACCATTATCAAATTGGCTTCATCCCTGGGATTCAAGTTTGGTTCAACATACACAAATCAATAAATGTGATTCATATTCATAACATAAACAGAACTAAACACAAAAACCCCATGATTATCTCAACAGATGCAGAAAAGGCCTTCAATAAAATTCAACATCCCTTCATGTTAAAAACTCTCAATAAACTAAGTGTTGAGGGAACATACCTCAAAATAGTAAGAGCATGACAAACCCACAGCCAATATCATACTGAATGGACAAAAGCTAGAAGACTTCCCCTTGAAAAATACCACAAGACAGGGATGCCCTCTCTCACCACTCCTATTCAACATAGTATTGGATGTTCTGGCCAGGGCAATCAGGCAAGAGAAAGAAAGAAAGAAAGAAAGAGCATTCAAATAGGAAAAGAGGAAGCCAAATTATCTTTGTTTTTAGGCGGGTGTGGTGACTCACACCTGTAATCCCAGCACTTTGGGAGGCCGAGGTGGGTGGATCACCTGAGGTCAGGAGTTTAAGACTAGCCTGCCCAACTTGGCAAAACTCCATCTCTACTAAAATGTAAAAATTAGCCAGGCATGGTGGCACATGCCTATAGTTCCAGCTACTTGGGATGTTGAGGCAAGAGAATCACTTGAGCCTGGAGGCAAAGGTTGCAGTGAGCCAAGCTCATGCCACTGCACTCCAGCCTGGACAACAGAGTGAGACTCTATCTAAAAAAAAATATGTATCATTGTTTGCAGACGACATGATCCTATATCTAGAAAACCCCATCATCTCAGCCCAAAAAGCTTCTTAAACTGATAACTTGAGCAGAGTCTCAGGATACAAAATCAATGTGCAAAAATCACTAGCATTTCCATACAACAACAACCAGCAAGCAGAGAACCAATTCAGGAATGAACTCTCATTCACAATTGCTACTAACAGAATAAAATATGTAGGAATACAGCTAACAAGGGACATGAAGGACCTCTTCAAGGATAACTACAAACCTCTGTTCAAAGAAATCAGAGAGGACACATACAAATGGAAAAACATTCCATCCTCATGGATAGAAAGAATAAATATTGTGAAAATGGCCACATTGCCCAAGGTAATTTACAGATTTGATGCTATTCACATTAAACTACCATTGACATTCTTCACAGTATTAGAAAAAACTATTCTAAATTCGTATGAACCAAAAAAAGAGCCCATATAGCCAAGGCAATCCTAAGCAAAAAGAACCAAGCTGGAGGCACCACACTACCTGGCTTTAAACTATATTACAAGGCTACAGTAACTAAAACAGCATAATACTGGTACAAGAGCAGACACATGGACCAATGGAACAGAAAATTGCAGAAATAAGACTACACACCTACAACCATCTGATCTTCTACAAACCTGACAAAAACAAGCAACAGGAAAGGGATTCCCTAATTAATAAATGGTACTGGGAGAGCTGGCTAGCCATATGCACAAAACTGAAACTGAACCCCTACCTTACACCTTATATAAAAATTAACTCAAGATGGATTAAAGACTTAAAGTTAAAACCCAAAACCATAAAAACCCTAGAAGAAAATCTAGGCAATACCATTCAAGACATAGGCACAGGCAAAGACTTCATAAAGAAAACACCAAAAGAAATTGCAACAATAGCAAAAATTGACAAAGGGGATCTAATTAAACTATAAAGCTTCTGCACAGCAAAAGAAACTATCATCAGAGTGAACAGGCAACCTACGGAATGGGAGAAAAATTTTCCAATCTATCCATCTGACAAAGGTCTAATATCCAGAATCTATAAGAAACTCAAAGAAATTTACAAGAAAAAAAAACAACCCTATCAAAAAGTGGGCAAAGGACATGAACGGACACTTCTCAAAAGAAGACATAAATGCAGCCAACAAATATATGAAAAAAAGCTCACGTTCACTGATCATTAGAGAAATGAAAATCAAAACTGCAATAAGATGCCATCTCACAGGCTGGGTGCAGTGGCTCACTCCTGTAATCCTAGCACTTTGGGAGGCCAAAGCGGGCGGATCACCTGGGGTCAGGAGTTCAAGACTAGCCTGGCCAACATGGTGAAACACCATCTCTACTAAAAATACAAAAATTAGCTGGGTGTGGTGGCGCTTGCCTGTAATCCAACTACCTGGGAGACTGAGGCAGGAGAATCGCTGAAACCCAGGAGGCAAAGGCTGCAGTGAGCCAATGTCATGCCACTGCACTCCAGCCTGCATGACAGAGTGAGATTGTCTAAAAAAAAAATAACATTTCACAGCAGTCAGAACGGCTATAAAAAGGCAAAAAAGAACAGATACTGGTGAGGTTACAGAGAAAAAGGAACACTTTTACACTGTTGGTAGTAGTGTAATTCAGTTCAATCATTGTGAAAGACAGTGTGGTGATTCCTCAAAGACCTAAAAACAGAACTGCCGTTTGACCCAGCAATCCCATTATTGGGTATATATCCAAAGAAATATAAATCATTCTATTATAAAGAAACGTTCACACATATGTTCATTGCAGCACTATTCACAATAGAAAAGACATGGAATCAACCTAAATGCCCATCAATGATTGACTGGATAAAGAAAATATGGTACATATAGACCATCGAATACTATGCAGTCATAAAAAGGAATGAGAACATGTCCTTTGCGGGGACATGGATGGAGTTGGAAGCCATTATCCTCAGCAAAACCAAATATCACATGTTCTCACTTATAAGTGGGAGCTGAATGATGGAACACATGGACACAGGGAGGGGAACAACACACACTGGGGCCTGTTGGAGGGGGATGTGGGGAAAGGGAGAGAATCAGGAAGAACAGCTAATGGATGCTGGACTTAATACCTACACGATGGGATGATCTGTGCAGCAAACCATCTTGGCACACATTTACCTATGTAACAAACCCGCATATCCTGCACATGTGCCATTGAACCTAAAATAAAAGTTGAAGAAAAAAAATTAAAAATTTCTGTCTCCTCTCTCTCCCTCTCTCTCTCTCTCTCACACACACACACGCGTGTGCGCGCACACACACACACATACACAATACCCTATTTGTTCTGTTTCTCTGGATAACTCTGACTAATACAAACAGTAAGGGGTTTGCAGGTTATAACCTGGAAATAGCAATGTGGGAAGGGGTAAGGGTAAAGAAAGAGCCTTCAAATGGGGAAATGTCTGGCTAAGCAGCTGATGTATCTGCCATGGATTAGACACCCACACAGATATCACATCAGTTCAGGCACCCTCCAGCTGGGACACAGGTTCTTACACCCAGGCTAAACCACTCATCTGCCATACAGCCAGCACACAGTAATAAGGGGAACTCTGGATGACTCAGCCCTGCTCATATCTAAAGCTCGATCTCTCCCAACTTGTTCCTGCTTTGTTTCTTGAATTTGTGTGTGTCAGCCTCTGATTTTATACCCATCCCTGGAAGCTCCTCAACATCACCATCATCTCTACAACCTGAAGAAGATTTAGTTTCTTCAGTTTAACACTTGGTGGTCCTCCATGAATGTGCTTTGCCATGTATTCTCCAGCTTTACCAACTCTTGGCATTTCTTCAAGCAGGTCTGGATCTCTAGCCCCTTCTCTAGAATGCCAACCATTCATTAAGGAGAGACCAATCTCACCTCATCTTGGCAACAGGGTCTTCCTTCACTACAGGCTTGTGAGGTCCTCTCAGTTCAGGGTTCTCATCTTCTCTTTAATAATACCTGTAGAGGCTTCATAAAAGAAACAAAAGTATTATTTGTAAAGAGCAGAAACTACAAAAGGGTGTTAACGAAATAAAATTTACTAGACAGCTAACTAAAGTATAAATACATATAAAACTAACAACATAAAACATTAAAATATGGCTACACCATTTTACTGATGAGAAAAACGAGGCTTGGAATGTCCTCCAAGAGATGCCCAAAGCACCACAACTGGGTTCTATATCCATATTGGTTATCAGATTCCAGAGCGCATAGTCTTTTAAAATTTTTTTCTTTTTCTTTTATTTTATTGTAAGCTGTAGGACACATGTGCAGGATGTGCAGGTTTGTTACATAGGTAAACATGTGCCATGGTGGTTTGCTGCACCTATCAACCCATCGCCTAGGTATTATCCTGATGCTCTCCCTCCCCCGCCCCCACACCAGTAGGCCCCAGTGTGTGTTGTTCCCCTCCCTGTGTCCATGTGTTCTCATTATTCAGCTCCCACTTATAAGTGAGAACATGCAGTGTTTTGTTTTCCGTTCCTGCATTAGTTTGCTGAGGATAATGACTTTGAGCTCCATCCATCCCTGCAAAAGACATTATCTCATGTGCACATTCTGCACATGTATCCCAGAACTTAAATTATAATTTTAAAAAAAAGGGCCAAAAACCTTAAAAGACACCTCCCAAAGAAGAGCTATAGATGGCAAATAAGCATATGAAAAGATGTTCCACATCATATGTAATCATTAAATTAAATGAAATTAAACAACAATGAGATAGCCCTATACACTTATTAGAATGATCAAAATCCAGAACACTAACACTGGGGATGACTGATTGAATATAAGGGCAGTGAGAGAGAAGGAGATGTCAAGGTAAAGAGACAAAGAGCTGGTCATCTCAGTTGGAGAACAGAATCTAGGAGTCTACATAAACATAATGAAAATTGAGTGCCAATTATATGTGAAACATTTTCTGAAATCTTTTACAACCTTGGAGAGTAGGTATTATTATCTCTGTTTTTAAGAGAGCATGCTGAGGCTCAAAAAGATTCTGCACTGTCTGCTATGGTAGCCACTGGCCATACGTGACAATTTATTTTTAAATTTTATTTAAATTAAATAAGACCAAGAATCAAGTTCATCATTAACACTAGCCCTACTGCAAGGGCTCAGTAACCACATATGGTTAGTGGCTGCCATATTGGACAGTGCTGTTCTAGAATATTTCCATTACAGCAAAAGTGCTATTGGACAGCCTGGTGTAAATAACTTAGCCTAATTCTGTGGCTGGTGAGTCATGGAGCTGTAGCTTGAGAGAAGGTTTGACTGCAAAGCCCACTCTTTCCACCAGCAGGAGAATGAGCCCAAAGGTGTAGCTTCATTCTGAGCTAAAGGTATTCTACACGAGGACTCACTAAGGATGGCCTGATATGGCCAGAGCCAATCTGAGAATGCACATGAATGAGTTTAAGCCTTTAGGGGTCAAGCAGGTAGCTCTGGTTGAAATGGGAGCTGATGTTGTAGGAAATAAACAATTACTAATTTGTTGACTTGGTCTACCCACAGTAAGCATATGATTTATAGTCCACTTTTGAGTGTAAAAGGGAGTACCATTCATAATTACACCACAAAACAGGCATAAACCAGGACTGCACTAAGAACATGTGTTCACTCCCCAATTAGGTACCACGCATGTCGCAAAGATGAGAAAGTCATTTTAAATTTACCGTCATTTTTTCCAATTCTTATGTAACTATTCTTTCGGAATAAAGACTAAAAAAATTAAAAACCCAAATTCTTCATTGCTCAATGAACAATGAATAACTTTACTAATTAAAAGTATAACAAAGACGGGCGCCATGGCTCATGCCTGTAATCCCAGCGCTTTGGGAGGCCGAGGTGGGCAGATTACAAGGTCAGGAGTTCAAGACCAGCCTGGCCAATATGGTGAAACCCTGTCTCTACTAAAAATACAAAAATTAGCCAGGCATGGTGGCGGGTGCCTATAGTCCCAGCTACTCAGGAGGCTGAGGCAGGAGAATCTCTAGAACCCAGGAGGCGGAGGTTGCAATGAGCCGAGATTGTGCCACTGTACTCCAGCCTGAGGGACACAGTGAGACTTGGTCTCAAAAAAAAAAAAAAAAAACTAATGTAACAAGCATCTTTTTTAGATTATTAACCCCACCCCCATGAAAAAGTCTTCAAAAAGTGACCAAGAAAATGTGCCACTGATAAATGATGTTAAAATGAAAAGAAAATACATTATGATCTTTGCCCAGCAATACCACTTGTTAGCTGAGTGATCTTGGACAACTGACTCAAATTTCTCATACCTCAGTTTTCTCACTTGTAAAATTAATTTCCTATTGATGCATAACAAATGAGCATGGTGGCTCATGCTTATAATCACAGCACTTTGGGAAGCTGAGGCAGGAGGATTGCTACAGCTAAGAGTTTGAGACCAGCCAGGGCAACGTAGGAAGATCTTGTCTCTACAAAATATAAAAATAAACAGGCTTGCTCAGGAGGTGGGAGGATGGCTTGAGCCTGGGAGGCAGAGGATACAGTGAGCCAAGATCACACACTGCACTCCAGCCTGGGCGACAAAGCCAGACACTATCTCAGTAAATAAATAAATAAATAAGCCAGAAGTGGTGGTTTGTGCCTGTGCCCCCACTTACTTGGAAGACTAAGGTGGAAGGATCGCTTGAGCCCAGGAGGGAGCTATGATCGTGCTACTGCACTCCAGCCTGGCCAACAGAGTGAGACACTGTCTCAAAAACACACACACAAAAAAAACAAAAAAACTTCACAAATTATCCCAGGATTTAGGTGCAGTTTAACTAGGCAGATCTGGCTCAGGGTCCCTAATCAGGAGGTGTTTGAGTGATGGTGTGAATCCCTCTCATGAATGGCTTGGTGCATGGCTCAGTAGCGAGTTAGCTTTTGTTGTCTCGAGAATGGATTAGTTCCCAAGAAGGTGGTTATTAAAAAGAGTCTGGCTTCTTTGGTTTTGTTCTCTTGCCTCCTTTCTCGCATGTCACTTCTTTGTACACACCTACTTCTTCCACTTTCTGCCAGGAGTGGAAGCAGCCTGGGGCTCTCACAAGATGCAGCTGCCTAATCCTGGATTTCCAGTCACCAGAACTATAAGCCAAATAAACAATTTTTCTTTATAAATTACCCCATCTTAGGTATTCTGTTATAGCAACATAAAATGGACTAAGATAGGGATATAAGAATGAAAGAAAAAAGGTAAAGAGATACACTTTACACTATTTGAACACATTTCATTTAGTTGAAAAGTTAACTGAAAACAATGCCCCAAAAAGAGATTCAGTGAAGCCTAGGCATGCCTCCTTTTGAAGTGCTCCCTTTTGAATGAGCATACCTGCTTTGCGGCAGAAGCAAAAGGAGAGCATGGCCTTCTAATTCCCATTCCAGGGTTCATGTACCTCGTACCAGCGGGCAAATGTGACCCACTTACTTAATCCCTGGCTGCCTCAGTGTCCTTATCTACAAAATACAAACAATATTAACGCTTACCTTGTTAAGGCTGTTGTGAAGATTAAATTAGACAAGGAGTTTAAGTTAACATTCAAAAACATTTTCTTCTTATTATATTATCCATCATTGCAAACATGAAAAGAACAAATGGGGTCTTTTCTTAGCTAGGAAATGTGTGGCCTGGCTTATTTCTAAGCCTGATATCCGTTCCACTGTAGGGACAGATGAGCAAAGATCTTACCTGGGTCACTCACATGGAGTGGGGCTTTAAGAAGAGGGTTAAGGCCAAGACAAGAAAACAAGTCCAATGCAAGTCTTCAATCTAAAGGAATCTAAGAAAACCAGGAGGCGTCTTGGAAGACAAAGAGAAGATAAGCAGATTCAAGTAGACAAAAAGGAGGTTGATTTGTATTCATTCCTGAGATGAAGGCACCACTCTCTGAGATGGTTTTTTTTACATATTTCCCATGTATCCTTTTGTGGAAAAGTTTTAAATTTTTAAATTTCATTATATTCGCATTCTTTTTGTTTGGACATAAATAATGGATGTAATGTGCAATATACTGATTTTAACTTTGAGTCGAAATTTTAAAAAGTGATTTGCAGTTCTAACTATACAACATCCTGGAAGAGACAAAACTATAGAAACAGTGAAAGATCAGTGACTATCAGGGGTTGTGGGGAGGCAGGCATGAATAGGCAGAAGGATTTTAAGGGCAGTTAAACTGTTGCATATGATACTAAATGGTGAATACTTGTCATTATACATTTGTCATAATCCATATGACAAAGAACTCCAAGAGTGAGCACCAATTTAAACTACTGAGTTTCATCGATAATTATGTACCCAATGCCGGTTCATCAGTTGTGACAAATGTACTAATCGGGTGCAGGATGTTAACAGCGGAGGAGGGTGTGCATGTGTGGGGGCAGTGGGTGTGTGGGAATTCTGTACTTCCTGCTCAGTTTTGCAGTGTACCTAAAATTGCTCTAAATAATAAAATCTATTTTTAAAAGTGACTTCTCTTTTCAAACTTTTATTATGAAATGTTTCAAAATTACAAAAGAAGAAAAAACAAAATGAACCCATTAAGCCCATTTCAATAATTATCAACATGTGGTAAATCTTGTTTAATCTACACACACACTCATTTCCCTCCACCCCCTCCACTGGGTTACTTAGAAGCAAATCTGTCTTATCAAACCATTTCATCAAATCAGGTTCATTTCAAAGAACTGAGAAAGACTAGAACTAAGTGTCAGCCAGGGACTCACTGTAACAGCTCTCCAAAGGCCTCTCCATTTTCCTTATTATGCAATAATAGCGAAAAATGAAATGTTGTAATAATTTCAGTCCATAATTAGTCACCTAAACTAATCATGTGAATTAGTTCAACACGAATAGTTTTATTATATTTTGCCTTTAGATTTCTTCCTCTTCTGAGTAAATATTTTTGGATCATTTTTCCCTAAATCCATAATATCTCCATCTTTCCCAACCACCAAATTTAATTTTATCCATGCCCTCTAAGCAAAATGTCTTTGTAAAAAATGAGAAATATCATGACCTCTGTACTGAGAAAGTCAATAACTTACAAAAGCTCTAGAAGAGACAAACTGAAACACCACAAAAGTAATATCTATGACCGTTTACCAAGCTTTAAGAAGGAAGTAAAGCCCTTGCCTTCATATTTTCTTCAGAACCAGGACATCCTTTATGGGCAGGGTTCTCACTGACTACTCAAGTGAGCTATTATGAGACACAGCTTGGCTAACAGTCCTGGAATGCTGAATTTCTGGATCTATTGAGATAATCATGTGGTTTTTGTCATTGCTTCTGTTTATGTGATGGATTACGTTTATTGATTTGCGTATGTTGAACCAGCCTTATATCCCAGGGATGAAGTTGACTTGATCATGGTGGATAAGCTTTTGGTTGTGCTGCTGGATTCGGTTTGCCAGTATTTTATTGAGGATTTTTGCATCGATGTTCATCAGGGATATTGGCCTGAAATTTTCTTTTTTTGTTGTGTCTCTGCCAGGTTTTGGTATCAGGATGATGCTGGCCTCATAAAATGAGTTAAGGAGGAGTCCCTCTTTTTCTGTTGTTTTGGATCGTTTCAGAGGAATTCTAAGAATTCTTAGCATGGAAAACAGGCTGAATGGGTGATACTCAGTCATGGTTTACTAAATTATGTTAACCTTTTAACTTGTAAGTATTTATGAAATGTTTCCGCATAGATGTCACATTAATAAGGATAGTTTCATATAAGGCTCAGATTGATTTGTATTTTAATGTCTTTCTGGATTTTTATCCATATTTAACAAATATGCATAATCAAACATAAGCACTTTAGACTAGACCATAATTACTGAATATTTTACTAATATCTGTGATTTTTAAAATATTACTCCCCCATAATAAGATGAAAAACTAACGAGTGCAAATACATATTCACATGCTTTGAAAGTCAGTAGGTATATTTACCTTGAATTAATCAGTCTTGGGTTTTGCACATAGCACATTTTATTAAAGGAAATAGCACCTGAAAGTATTGTAAGCTACCTAAGGGCAAAGACCATGCCTGTTTTGTTCACCTAGAAGCCGTGAATTTTAAGAGAATGGGCTTTAACACTAAACTGCCTGTGTCCTGCTGAAGTTTTCTAAGAAAGTGCCCTTGGGCAAGATATTCAACCTCTCCTTGCTTTGACTCCTCATCTGTAAAATAGATGATGATTACTGAAGTACCCATGCATAAGAGTGTTGTGAGGGTTCAATGACTGATATGGAAAGCTCTGGGAAAAGGATGGCACAAATAAAGACTAGCTGTTCTTCTTCACGGCTGTATCCACCAGGCTAAGAGTAAATATTTGTTGTCTAAATAAATAAATGACAAATAATCAATTCCTTTTATTTCTCTTTTTGACTTGTTAATGGGTATAAACTATAAGGCAATTCCATGGTACTGATATAACAGTTACTCTTAACTGTCAAAAAGTATAAAAACATTGCATCTATCAGAGCAAAAGAAGCCACATTAGGAAAGTCACACACCAGCATACATATTCTATCCATCACAATTGCAATCGTGTTTGTTTCTAATCAGATATCTTTAATAGCTTTTATACATAAGAAAAGGGGTCTGGGCCGGGCGTGGTGGCTCACACCTGTAATCCCAGCACTTTGGGAGGCTGAGTAGGGGCAGATTAGTTGAGCTCAGGAGCTCCAGACCAGCCTGGTCAACATTGTGAAACCCTGTCTCTACTAAAAATAGAAAAATTAGCCAGGTATGGGGGCACCTGCCTGTAATCTCAGCTACTCGGGAGGCTGAAGCAGTAGAATCGCTTGAATCCAGGAGGCAGAGGTTGCAGTGAGCCAAGATCACACCACTGTGCTCCAGCCTGGGTGACAGAGCCAGACCCTGTCTCAAAAAAAAAAGGAGGGAGGGGATCTGAAATTAGTAGAGTACTGCAGAAAATGAAAAAGTGAGTAACAAGAGAAAAGTAGGTTATATGAAGAATAACCAGATATTTAAAACTAAAAAGGAGAGGCCTTGGGGGGGACTTTGAATAGCTATTTGCCTGATTTAAATAAATACAAAAATCACAGAATTGACCCTCATTTTTAATTAGATAGATATAGCCAGTGAATACTCAAATTCACTGTGAAACCAGATAGTCATGAGCCACTCAAATTATAACATTGTCTTAGTCTACTTGATCTGTTATAAGAAAATACCGTAAACTAAGTAGCTTATAATAGAAATTCATTGCCATAGTTCTGGAGACTGGGAAGTTCAAGATCAAAGCAGTCTACATCTGGGGAAGAACTGTGTTCTGGCTCTAGGTGGCACTTTCTTGCTCTGTCCTCACATGCTGGAAAGGGCAAAGAGGATCCCTTGAGCCTCTTTTATATGAGCACAAATCTCATTATTGAGGGCTCCATCCCCAAAACTTAATCACCTCCCAGTGGTCCCATCTCCTAATACCATCACCTTGTGGGTGAGGATTTCAATATATGAGTTTGGGGGGACATAAACATTCGGACCATAGCAAACATAAATATAATTTTGTTGAGTGTTAGATAGATACATTTGCGTGTCCCATTCTCTGGAAAATGTGGGCATCCTGTCTCCTGCTGCTCATAGTATCAGAATATTCAGAAAGTACAGTTTATAAATACCTCCAGGAGAGTTCAAATGGACCAAAATTCCAGAGACAACATTTTGTACCATTTCTCATTTTGTGCCATGAATTGCTAGCTTGAATTAATTAAAATACCAAATAGAGAACAGCTGATGGAATTCACAGTCTGGTAGAGTTGCCAGATAAAATACAAGATGTCCAGTGAAATTTTGAAATAGCTCCATTGTCTGGGGTAAATACCCAAGGTTCATTGTCTCGCGCTGGGAAAATTTAGGACACAGACACACATGAGGAGTGAGTTTAGGAGTGGAAAGTTTAATAGACAAAGAAAAGGAGAAAGAGAGAAAGTTTCCTCATGTTGAGAAAGCGGTCACCCAAAACGGTTTCCAGGTTGGGGTGAGATTTGACTGATTTTATACAGAGGCTTGAGGAGGCACTGATTGATTTACATAAGGCCCAGGGGATTGGTTTGACCAGGTGTGCCATTTACATAGCTTGCAGAAGACTGGCCCTCCCATCGTGATCTTTTATTAAGCAAATGTGGCTTCTACCTGGCTGTCACCGTGACATCTGCATATGTGGCTTTATCTGGCCGGTGCCATGATACCCACACATGTGGTGACAAAGAAAAGGGAGCAGAGATCGCCATATTGATATACCTGGCTTCCAGGTATACCTGCCAACATTTACATATGCAAGCTTCTAGCTTGCATATCTATGCTTGTAACTTGACTTTTCAGGCTGCTTTCTGTTAGAAAAGAAATGGTTTGGGGCTGCTTTTTATTAAAGGGAAATTTCACTGAGAACTCTTTTACCCTCTGTAACTGCCTAAGATAATTTCTTAATAACTCCTGTATTAATTTCAGTTTCAAATAAACAGTGAATGTTTATTTTTAATATAAGTATGTTCCAAATACTACATGGGACATACTTATGCTAAACAAATTATTTGTGGTTTTACTGAAATTCAATTTCAACTGGGCATCCTGTATTTTTATCTGCTACACCTGACAAGCCTACATTCTGGTTATAATAAACACATAAACTTCCATTTTAATCACTGCTCCCCTAACCATTCATAGGTGGCATTTCTCACCTAAGAAGCAATGAGAAATATGTAATATTTGTCTTGACTTTCATCAGAGAGAAAAGAAATGAGAAAGGACAGAAGAAAATTTTACCTACATGATTAACATTTTTGCCACATCAGGGCAATCAGCGATTTTCCACTTATAATTAAAATCTGCTCAACTGAGACTACTGGGCCCTTCAGAAACTCCAAGTTCTTTTCTATGGTTGAGAAGAAAAAGTTGAGGATGGCAGGGGGAAGATGGCAGGCGATCATGAAATGGATATGATTTTCTCAGAGACTAAGACTGCAAGGTGGACACAGAGCAGAGAGAGAAAGTATAAGAGATATCTAACAGAGGTTAAGATAGTGGCTTTCGGATCCAGCAATTCCACTACTAGGTGTATACAAAAAGGAAATGAGATCAGTTTGTTGAAGAGACATCTGCACTATGTTTATTGCAGTACTATTCACGATAGCCAAAATATGGAATCAATGGATGAATGGATAAAGGAAATGTGATATATGTACATAATGGAATACTATTTAGCCTTAATACAGGGGGAAATTCTAGCATTTGCAACAACATGGATGAAACAGGGACGTTATGTTAAATGAACTGAACCGCATACAGGAAGGCAAATACTGCATGATCTCACTTATATGTGAATCTTAAAAAAACAAGGTCAGGTGCAGTGACTCATGCCTATAATCCCAACACTTTGAGAGGTTGAGGTGGGCAGATCACTTGAGACTAGGAGTTTGAGACTAGCCTGCGCAACATAGCAAAACTCCATCTCTAGTAAAAATACAAAAAAACACAAAAAATTAGCTGGACGTGGTGGTGCATGCCTGTAATCCCAGCTATTGGGGAGACTGAGGCACAAGAATGGCTTGAACCCAGGAGACAGAGGTTGCAGTGAGTCAAGATCGCACCACTGCACTCGAGCCTGGGCAACACAGAGAGACTCCGTCTCAAAATCAACAACAAAAAAAACAATGAACTCATAAAGCAGAGAACAGAATGATGGTTACCAGCAGCTAGGGTCATGGAGAATAGAGGTTGGGGAGATGCTGATCAAAAGATAGAAAATTTTAGTTAGATACCAGGAATAAGTTAAAGAGATCTACTGTAGGAAACAAAAAGACTGGATGTTTTTTAACTGCTAAAATGGAAAGATGGCTTTTTCCCCCTCTTAAACATTTTTTTTTGTATAAATTCTGGAACAAACTGACAGGGTTCTAATTCCAATTCCATTATTTCACAAATGTGTGGTCTTGGGTGAGTCATGTAACACCTCCTTACACCTTGGTTTGGGGACAGTAGATCTGAAAATTTTGTCAGAATTCAGTAAGTATAAAAAGGCACTTAACAGAGCCTGGGACACAATAAAGATTATATAACTATCAGCCATTGTATCTAAACTATGGCTTCTCAAATGCATCCTATAGAGTACTTACAGGCCGTGATCCTACGGTCCAGCTAATCTTGATATGAGTACTTGCTGTATGACTCTAGACAAATTATCTAACCTCGATAAACTATGTCCATCAGTGAGGACAGGTGAAATAACAGTATTTTGATCATATGGTTTTTGAGAATTTTAACTGAAATAATGCATGTCACTATTAAAGGCTTATAAATGTTAGCGGCTGTTGTTGAACATTTTTCTTCTTTGGCTTCCATAATGCTATAACATTCAGATTCTCTACTTACCTCTCCATCTTTTTTTTTTTTTTTTTTTTTTTTTTGCTTATTACCATTCCTGGATTCCCACACTTCTCCCTGCCCCACTCAGTCAGCCCTTTGCACCCTCATTCTTTGAAGAATAGTTTCCAGTTGCTGCTTCAGCCCCCACCTCTATGCTGGCAATTCCTAAGTCTTCTATCTGCAGCCTTCGTTTCTCCACTTGTACCACAGTCTCACACAACTCCCACGACCTGAATGTGTTTACTTCAGTGTTACATTATCCTCTCCAAACTTCCATGTCCAAAAAATATTCTCAGCTCCCACAGCTGCTAATTCCTTTGGGGGCTGGGAGGAATGAGCAACTCTTTTCAATTTCTCTGCTGTTGGCAAACACAGTCATTCTCTAGTAGTCCCCGAGATCAAAGCCTTGGAGTCATCTTTGCCACATCTATTTCTATCATCCTTCATGTCCCATCAATCACCAAAATACTAGACCACCTACCACACACCAGGGAAAGAGAAGTAAAAAGAAAATCCTTGAAAACAAAAACAAAACAAACATCTTTTCAAAGACACATCTGACAGGAAAACACAATTTGTATTATTTAAAATTGTTCCCCTTTTCCCATACAAGCACCCTATCTGCCCTTCTCAAGAGGGTGGATGTTGGTTGGTAATTGAGGTATCTTTGCTTGCTGAGAATAGTCAACTTCAGGATAAAGGCTTTTGCATATTTGAAATAGTAAGAGTAGGAAGCACAATTGAGACAGCTGGGATGCGCTGAATTGTACCACAGAAAAAGAAAGAGAAATGGGGTCAAGTGGGTGGAGGATGGGAGGTGGAGATGCTGCAAGGCAAGGCTGAGGAGAATATGGCAGCAACAGGTAGCTGAAGATAAACTGTGGGAGAAAACAAAAGTACTTCCCACAAACTCTTGCAGTAAGAATGGGACCTGGCTGAATCCTGGCTGTACCATTTAGCACCTGCAAGACAGCAAGCAAATCCTTCGACTTAATGCCTCAGTTTCCTTGTTTGTAAAATGGGGAAAATAATAGTGTCTACGTCAAAGAGTTCTTCTGACGATTATATGAGCTCAAGTAAAGAACCTGGCATGGTGCCTGGTCTATAATAAGTGCGTATATTTACTAAATCATTTATTATTAAAAATTCTTTGAGGAGTAGATTTGTCTGTAGGAGATGTGACAAAGTGCTGAAGTACAGAGTTTTGTTCTGGTTGATAGGGGACTTTTTTAAAAAATAGAGGTTTCATCTGAATAAGAATGACGTCAAGTTACAAACATTTTAAAAGAGAATGACTCAGTTGGGTGTGGTGGCTCATGCCTGTAATCCCAGCACTTTGGGATGCCGAGGTGGACGGATCACCTGAGGTCCAGAGTTCGAGACCAGCCTGACCAACATGGCGAAACCCTGTCTCTATTAAAAATGCAAAATTAGCTAAGTGTGGTGGCACATACCTGTAATCCTAGCTACTCGGGAGGCTGAGGCAGGAGAATTGCTTGAACCCGGGAGGCGGAAATTGCGGTGAGCAGATATCATGCCATTGTACTCCAGCCTGGGCAACAAAAGCGAGACTCCGTCTCAAAAAAAAAGGATGACTCAGCAAATTTCATTCCTAGGTATATATGCAAGAAAAATAAGTGCAAGTCCACCAGAAGACACATCTATGAATGCTTACAGTAGCTTTATGAATAATATCCCCAAACTGGAAACAATGCCAATGTTCATTTACACCAGGATGAATAAATAAACTTTGGTTTATTTATACAATTTATACCATACATTATTTAAAAATATGAAATACATAAAAGGAACTATTGCTACACACATCACGTGGATGAAACTCATAGATAAGATGATTAAAATAAATCAGATGTAAATGATCACATACTGTATGATTCTGTTTATATAAAGTCCAAGAAATAAAGAAATTTTTGGTGACAGAAGTTAGGATAGCAGCTACCTCTGCAGAACGAGGGGAACCAGTATAGACTGGCAAGGGCACTGAGGGAGCATTCCCAGGCAATGGAAATATTGTAGACCTTGACCTGGGATGCTGGTTTCATGGGTGTATGCATATGTAAAAATTCAAGTTTTGCCCTTAAGATATGTGATTTTACTATATGTATATAATGCCATGGTTGAAATTAAAAAGGGGGAGGCTCGGAATCCACATCCCTTGGAACTTTTCAACAAGTATATGAGCACATTATTCTTTGTAGGGCCCACTGCAGCTGTGTAGATACTGAGGTGTCCCCTGCCTCTCCTAAGCCCATGTGAGGAGCACAGAGATTTCACAGCCAGACCCCACTTTCTAGATACAAAGGCTTAATTTCATAGTCTATACTTCTTAACAACCACATGCTCACAGGTAGACTCACAGTTATGACTGCACAGACTTAGGTCCCACTGCCCCTATAGTCTTCTCCACCTCTCTAAGAGACGTCCCATCCTTCCAGTTGTTCAGACCAAAAACCTTGGTGTCTTTCTGTCACATCCTGCCTCCAAGCCAAAAGAAAATCCTGTTGACTCTACCTTCAAACCATAAAGAATTTGATGCTTTCTCACGACCTTAATTAACAAGCTGGCACAAGCCACCATCATCTCAGAAGCCTCCCAACTGGTTTTCTGATTCTATTTTTTTTTTTTTTTTTTTTTTATTTCTTAACTCCTACAGTCCATGCTCCACATGGCACCAGGAGAATCCTTTCACAACTTAGGTGATCATGTCATCCCTCTTCTTAAAATCTTCCAATAGGCCAGATGCAGTGGCTCACACCTGTAATCACAGCACTTTGGGAGGCCAAGATGGATCACTTGAGGCCAGGAGTTTGAGACCAGGCTGGGCAACAGAGTGAGACCCTGTCTCTACAAAAAATAAAACAAACCAAAACCTTCTGATGGCTTCCTATCTCTGGGTGCTTATCTCATTCAGAGTGTAAGTCCTTTATCAGTTCTACAAGGGCTTACATGATCCAGCGACACACACTCCAAGTCAGGCTGGCCCCTGATCATCTTCTTTTCACTCATTCAGCTCTGGCTACACTGACCTCCTTGTAGATTCCAGAAGATGTTTAGCAAACTCATGCCTCAGAGCCTTTGCACTTGTTCTGTCTACCTTGATTGTTCTTTACCTGGATTATTCACATGATTCACTACTTCACTTCCTTCAGTCTGGGGCTCAAATTGCACCTGACAAGTGAGGTCTCCTCTAACCACTCTAAATAAAATAGAATACCCCTGCCCTCCCAGATTTCACCCTGCCACCCCATCATAATCCCCTACCCTCCCATCTAGCAGTTTTATATTTCTCCATAGAACCTACCAGCTAACATTTTATATATTCATTTGTTTATTGTCTTTCCTCTCTCCACCTTTCCAAGAATATAAGCTCCAAGGGGTAAGTGATTTTTGTCTGTCAGATTAACTGTCATAGATCAACACCTAGAATAGTATGTGGCACAGAACAGAAATTCAATGAATAGTTGTGAAATAAATAAATATCCCAGGTTCCACATTAGGACAGCTGGTTATTCAAATATGATGCATTTAAACAATATGCATGAAATAGTTCCTAAAATGTGAAAGAGATGAAACTGTTAAAAATTGTGAATAAAACAATATTTAATAATAATTATGAGCATTGCAAAAATAAATATTGAAATGCCTATCTTTACATCTCTGAATAAGTGAAGCTACTGTGTTCAGAAAACAGTTGGGAATTCACAGGTAATCCCACATTTCTAGCTACTTTTTATAAAACACTCAGTGGAGCCATCTGGTAGGAAATTATCTATTAGCTCATTGCCCAAATTCGAATTGCTACTTATAACTGATCAAAGTGCTTCATAGAATGTGGAAAACATCCTGATGCTTCTGATATGAGATAGGATATGATTGAGGCCCTTATATTTTGGCTTATTATGAAGAAATTATCTTACTTTCTTATTCTGACCCCTTCTTCTGTAACTGTCTTTATGCTAATGGTTTGCAAGCAAATATCTACAGCTCTTAAAACTAGCAAGCCCGGCTTCCTGCTGCCACCTGCCTGAGATGTGTCACAGGTTCCTTGAAGTATCCATGTGTGAGCATGGACATAGAGCTAGCCAGTGGGTGGAGCAGAGAGGGTAGTGTCTGGGCGGCAGATGTAACTTCTTTACTGATTCTTGTTTGAACTTGGGCAAGTGATTCTCTCCTTGTCCTCATCTAAATGATCAGTAGATTAACCTTACATGTTTGTGGTAGGGATTAAGCTTATCATATGTAAAATGACCAATAGTGCCTAATACTTACTAGGCACCTCATTTTTTCTCTTCCATCTTCCTTCAACCCTATTTCTCCTCCTGTAGTCCCAGTCTCCAGGAATGACACCACCAGCCACCTGGCCACCCAAGTCAAAAACGTACCTATGGTTCTTAATTCCTCACCCCCGCTTTCCCACATGCAGCTGCTCAGCAATATATGTTGATTCCATTTCTTGTAGCCTCTTAAATATTCTGTTCTGTAATGAGAAGTAATTGTAGTTACATGTGGTCATAAGGGTAAGGCCATGATCTGATAGGATTAATGTCCTTATAAGAAAAGTCACTGGATAGCTCTCCTTTTCTCTCCACCATGTGAGGACATAGCAAGAAGGCAACCGACTGCAAGCCAGGAAGAGGGCCCTCAACAGAAACCAGTCAGGCTGGTACTGTGATCTTGACTTTCAGCCTTCAGAACTGTGAGAAAATAAGTTTCTGTTGTTTATGCCATCAGTCTATGGTATTTTGTGATGGCAGCCCAAGCTAGTTAATACAGATTTTGGTATACAGAATGGGGTGTGTTGCAAACTATACTTGAAAATGTGGAAGAGACTTTAAAACTGAGTACAAGGTAGAGGTCAGAAGAGTTTGAGGTGCATGCTAGAAAAAAACCTAGACAGTCATGAAGGGACTGTTGGCAGAAATATAGGTGTTAAAGGCCATTCTGAGGAGATCTCAGATGGAAAGAGGAACACAAATTATTGGAAACTGGAGGAAATGACAACTCTTGTCTGAGTTGTGTCCTAGTGTTTTGTGAAAGGCAGAACTTGCAAGCGATGAAACTAGATATTTAGCTATGCAGATTTCTAAGCCAAGTGCTACAGGAGTGTCTTGGTTCCTCTTGCTTAGTAAAATGCAAGAAGTGAGAAATGAATTGAAGAAGAAATTGTTATGCAAAAAGGAACCAGAGCTTAAAGATTTGGAAAATTTTCAGCCTGTCCATATTGCAAAATATGTGAAGGCATGTTTGAAAGAGGACACCAAGAGTGTGGCTAGACTATCACTTGATAACAAAGGTTATAGAATTATATTAGCAGAAATACTGCCAGTTTGAACTGAAGAAGATGGAGACAGGACAAAATGAAGAAAGGCTGTTGGATTTAAATTCTATAGAACAGTTACAATAGAGCGATTTGACTGCAAACAGGAACTATTCTTCAAGAAAAGGAAAGAATGACTTCAAAGGTGATTCATCAGGGCTGCATCCTTGGTTTCAAAGTGTGGGGCCACAACTGTCTACCACTCTTCCTCCACATCAGCAGGGGTATGTGCTTTCAGACTCATGTCTGGAGAAAAAATTCTAAAACAAAGTACTATGGACTAAATGTGTTACCTCCAAATTCACATCTTGAAACCCTAAAATTCCCAGTGTGATGATATTTGGAGATGGGGCCTTTGGGAGGAAATTAGTTTATTAGAGTGGAGTCCTCATGATAGGATGAGTGCCCTTAGAAGAACAGACATGAGAGTGCTCTCTTTCTCATTCTCTCTCTCTCTCTTTTTCTGCCTATTTCTCTGTTCCCTACCCTGTAAGGGTACAACGAGAAGGCAGCTATCTGCAAACCAGGAAGAGGGCCCTCACCAGACACTAGATCTGCCAGAACATTGATCTCAGATTTCCCAGCCTCCAGAACTGTGAGAAATAAGCATACGTTGTTTAAGCCACCCAGTTTATGGTACTTTGTTACCGCACCCTGAATGGACGAAGACACAAAGTAAAACCCAGCCTGCCTGAGATGGCTCCTGGTAAGTAATGGAGCTGGGAGAGGAGAAGGATCTGATGTAACTTGGATCTTCATGTGATAGCAGAGTAGGCGGGTGAGGGGAAACGAAAGAAAACTGCGAAAACTGCAATTTCCTGCATTTGGCCTCAGCTTTCTCAAATGGAAGTTCTAAAATAAGCAATTCTCGCAGTTGGTGTTAGAATTCAAGAAAGGATAAGTCCACACACCAGTTAGACAAGTTAGTGGCACAACCTATTCTATCTATTCTAACATATTTCTATCTCCACCCCAATATCATCCTAAGAGGTATTATAATAGGAATCTGAGTTATTCAACATATAACAATTGGTACAGCCATCTGGGAGGGAAATCTTGTAGAATTTATCAAAGTATTGAATGTATGTATTCTTTGATCTATTGCTCCATGTCTAGGAATCTATAGAATTGCACGTTTCATAAATTCTATATTTATTGCAGTGTTTATTTTAAGAATTACAAAATCGAGGAATTCCCTAAATGTCTGTTGTACAAATGGCTAAATAAAATATGGTACAGTCACACCATGCATATATATAATGATTTTAAAGAATTAGAATGTACTTATAAACACAAAAAGTGCTTTAAGGCATAATATTAAATAAAAAATTATGTCACAGAACATTATGTAGAATATATACATGTGCATATATACTTACATAAGAAACAGATCTGCAAGAAACTCTGGCAAACAGTTAACAACAGTGGTTATTTCTAGGGAAAGAAGTATTTCCAGAAAGATGGAAAATCACCTTTATGTTGTTATATGCTCTAGATAATACTGTATTAACTTTTTAACTCGTGTGTATTTATGTATAATTTGTGTCTATATACATATATATATCTGCTACATAGTGCCTAGCACTGTGTTCTGACATTGTAGGTACTCAATAAATATTTGTTACATATGTAGATGAATATCGAATAAAAACAAACATGCATTATTACTATAGCTGAAGTATCATTTCCAAAAGTGCAAAAATCACATATCTTATACAAATATAAAATGAACACATATCAAAGATTTAATGCGTTTACAAATGAGAGAACTAGAGATATATTAAAATTAGTTCAAATGGGTTTCTGACTTAAAATGATTTATATTCTCTATCAGACAAAATTCAGTTACATTGCCATGAACAAGAACATGGTTATCAGCTTTCCATACAGCACTTTTTTTATTCCAACAGAGTTGCAAAATAGCCTATTTGATCAAAGACTAAGGTGCATCCCCAGCTGGGCATGGTGGTGCGCACCTGTGGTCCAGCTACTCCAGAAGCTGAGGTGGGAAGATCACTTGAGTCCAAGAGGAGTTCAAGGTTGTAGTGCACTATGATTGAGCCTGTGAATAGCCACTGCACCATAGCTTGAACAACATAGTGAAACCCCATCTTAAAAAAAAAATGGTGCATCCCCCTATGAAATCAAATAGTGCCTAGCAGGCCCCCTAGGCATGCTTAAGGTCCACTGTAAGAATAGCCAGAAATTTCTTTTTCTCATTTCCAAATCAATTTTTCCCAACACTGGTATGTTAACAATCAGGAGGCTCACTTGAGATCAGGAGTTCGAGACCAGCCTAAGCAACATAGCAAGACTCTGTCTACAAATAAATAAATAAATAAATAAGTTAGCCTGGCATGGTGGTACCTGCCTGTAGTACTAGCTACTAGGGAGGCTTAGGCAGAAGGATCCCTTGATCCCAGGAGTTTGAGGTTGCAGTGAGCTATGATTGCACCACTGCACTCCAGCCTGGGTGACAGAGTGAGACTCTGTCTCTAAAAAAAAAAGAAAAAAACAATAAAAATAAATAAATATTTGTCAAGGATTCCACAGTCCTGAAAAATCTGTTTAATCTACATATATACAGATTAATACTGTTCACTTATTCTCTTAACAAGATCACCAAATTTGTCTAAATTTGCTTTGCAAGTAAGGTAATGCAAAGCTTTGCCTTATGAAATCTCAAAGTGTCCTTGAATAAGATGTTCTGGAAATAACTTGGCAAAACCTAATTGAAGTAAATCATTGTGGCATTTGTTCTCTAAAAGCAATAGTACAGAACTTACACTCTGCATGGTATGTTGCTGAAGCCCGGTTTGTTAACAAAAACACAAAACAAAAGAACACCACTGCTGTATTAGGTCTTTCTTAAGCATCTTAGGTTAACAACCAGTCCTGGTCCAACCAAAGACACTCTAATAGATTTCCTGTTCTAGGATTTTCCCAACTTTCTGGAGGCCACAGTCTTTATCACTCCCATTCACCAACTCCTCCCAGTTAAATGCATAAAAATGCATCAAATGCTAAATGGTAAAATGCATAAATTATTGTTGTTAAGGGGAAATTAATCTCCATAATAATTTGGGATATTAGTATAATTTGGGGGGCAAATCAATGACATTTCTGAAAATATGACAAAAATATTTTTTAGTAAATCAAACTATGAGAAAAAAGACAACTGCAACAAACAACAGGTATTACCAAAAATATGTGAACTTTAAAAGTCTTTTGTAATTTTCAGGAATAAAATACATCCACTAGTGAAATAATTTTTAAAACATATTATTGACTATATTTTTCAAACAAAAAATGAGGCCTCATATAGTCTAGGAAATTTTTTTTTGCTATGAGAATATATAGATGTGAAAAAGTTTTCAAAATAAAAAAATAGTTACATATTTAATAAATACTCTTCACTGAAAGAAAAAAATACATATAATTGGGACTACCTGGAAAAATCCAAAATATGTGTTCTTCCTAACAATAATCTTTAGAGTGTTGTACTTCATAGACTCAATTAAATCATTTTTTAAATGCACCATATTTTATGTATTGTGAAGAAAAATAAAATGGCCAATAAAACTATTTCTTATTGCATCAATTGTAAGACACACTGTGATTTTAGAGGAGTTAAAACGTAAATAAGTAGGATGTCTTAGAAGAGAAGTATAGTGTTTATATCTCGTAAAAGATATAAACTGAAGCTTTTATTTATCTGATTAGGAAGGCTCTTTTCACAGAAATCTTAGGCCATTATTGCATTTTACAAGACTATGATTCCTCCTATTAAACTATTATTAATAATAAAAAAAGAGTTTGTGAAGAAAAAACCTAAGTAAGAAAGGATTAGCAATTACAACTGTGGCACCCAGTGACTGGTGCCTACCTCAGTGACAGAGCAAGCTGTCATGTCCTGTTCCAGTGGATCTAGCAATGGTGGCTTTAATTGAGGTTTTGGGAATAATTTTGACTGTAATCCTGACTGTTGCTTGAAATTCTTTGTTTCTCCCAGTTTTCTATGCTGGGTTCTTCAGTTCTTCCAAGAGTTCTGTGAACTTCTTAACATCCTTTCAATAAGTTCCTTGTCTGCCCAACTCAACCAGAATCAGTGATTTTTGCCGCATACTTTAACTGATACCTCTGGATTTCTGTAATTTGTTGAAGAGGGATAACTGACATAGTTTGAAGCAAATCAGTGATCCGGCCCTTCTAAAGACAGTTACCAATCTCTTCCACTTCTCCAAATGATATCCTCTAAATATATATATATAGCCATATTCAACAATAACAAAATACTTGAACCATGCAGTATAAAAAGCTCACATATACCCATTTTTTAAAGCACAATTTATAAAATTATAGAAGAAATATGTTGCCTACTTTACAAATAAATTAAATCAACAAAATTTAATTTGCTTAGAGCTACTAGGATTCAGTGAAGAACCTAGAAATGGAAGGAATTCCACAGTCGTCATATTATATACAAGGTAGAAGAGTAGTAACTGATTTCAGTTAATAATGGGGAATGCCAAATTCATTAATTGTACTACCTCAGAAGGATAAGGCACAAATTAACTAATTGGGTAGGCTGATTTCTTTGTACTTGTTTGCAAAGTCTCTCTACCCCATTTCATAATTTCTACCTACCTCACCAAAGCAATATCAGCATATCTTTATTTCTTCACAGTCCTCTGGGGTGTTGCAGTTTAGTGAATTTAGAAGTCAAATATTGTTCTCCTCAAGAAACGTAGCTTTCAGTAATATGAATGATAATAATAAGTAACACTTTTGTGGTGCTTCACGATGGCCAGACACTATTCTAAGTATTTTACATATATTAACCAATTTAGTCTTCATAAGAATCCTAGGAGGAAAATATTACCTTATCCTCATTTTGCACATGAGGACACTCAAGCTAATTGCCTAAGGCCAGTAGGTGGCAGAGCTGGGATTTGAACTCAGGCTAGCTTCAGAATTTATGTGCCTGTTATAACAAACTATCCCCCACCCCCAGCTTTAGAAGTTGCTTGTTTCTGCTGCTATATATTTGTACTATGTCACGGAACAGGCAGATTTTGAAGTATAAAAACTTAGCTTTCAATCCCAATTTCCTTTCTAACCCTTTACATCTGAGCCTCAGGTTTTTTTCCTTGTAAAACAGGAGTAATATTTGTTATGCCTAGCTTGTAGATTGTTGAGTAGAAGAAATGAAATAACGTATGCGTAAGTGCTTTGTAAAGTGTTATGTAAAGAATTATTACTTAAGTTTTGAATGAACATGTCATTTAGGATATAGCTTCAGCTGTGTTTGATGAAAATGTTGCTGAAAGCAAATTAGGTCACAGCTAGATTCAGACTATGATTCAAGCTAGGTTCAAGCTATGACTCAAACCCAGGGTTCTTGGTATAGAAACTCCATACTTCTAACTACACCGTAGCACTCTCTCCTCTGATACTCTCTCACTGCAATACTTGATAGTACACCATTGTTTTCCTGTGCAATTCCATTAAAAATAAAAATGTAAATATAAGTTGTTTTTTAAGATTTTCCCATAAAATGTTTCTCTGGTGGCCTAAATCAGAAATTCCTACCTCTAACTTATAAACAAGGCTCACAGAGGGCAACAGAGAAAGATAGGTCAAGCGACAAAAGCTGTTACTTGTGTATCTAAGCAACTGGAAACGCTTGGCTGAGGAAGATTTCTTCTGCCCCTGGCAAGCTGGGGACATTCCAGAAGGGCACCTTTGAGCATCTGACGTGAAAAGCCTCTCAGATTCACATTCCCGCCCCAGAGGGGCATGTTTATCAGTCTGGGAACATTCTGAGGGTATTCAGGGAAGAGTGGTAACAAACTGCTTCATCTACTCTCACTACTTCAGGCAACGTCTCTGCATCTTATGCTCTTATTACTTCCAGCACAAGAGAAGGTAAACAGTAATCTAAAATAAAAACCATATAAGCAATAATGTTAGCACTCTCTCTCTTATCTCTCTAGCAAATTCCTCATTAGGAGTTAGAAGGTGACCATTTTTTATTTTTTTAATTTAATTTTTTTTTTTTTTTTTGAGATAGGGTCTCACTCTGTCACCCAGGCTAGAGTGCAGTAGAGTGAACAGGGGTCACAGCAGCCTCGAACTTCCAGGCCCGAGCAATCCACCCACCTCAGCTTCCCAAGTCGCTGGGACTACAGGCACACGCCACCATGCCCAGCTAATTTTTAAATTTTTGTGTAGAGATGGGGTCTCCATATGTTTCCCAGGCTGGTCTTGAACTTCTGGGCCCAAGAGATAGTCATGCATCAGCCTCCCAAAGTGCTGGGATTACAGATGTGAGCCACCATGCCCAGCTGGAAAATCTTAAAATCAATCCAAGAAGTGCTGGCTGGGTTGCACTACGTGATTAGGCCCATGCATATGCTTAGGGTTTCCATGAAGCCCTTCAGCAGGATAAATACAAGAAAAATTAACAGGTAAAGCCTTAGAAACCATTACATGCCAGATTTTGTGTCACCAAACACAAATACAATAAATTTAGAGAACATAAGTTCCCTGAATGAAAATGAAAGATAAAAATAAAAAAGAAAGAAAAAGGAAAAATAAGAAAAAAGACATTGAAAAAGTCTGAGAACAGAGTTCCGTAAGCCAGTTGTGGTTGAGTATATTGTACTGTATCTTAAATAAAATAAAGTCATTACTACAACCCCTTTTAATAAGTATTAAAATCAACTTCTCTCTGATATAAAGTGAAAATGAAGAAAAGTGAGTGTCTATGTAAGTCTAAAATAGACTTTAAACGAAGAAACCATAAATACTGTACATTCTTGGGTTGCATAACAATGTTTCGGTCAACAATGGACCACATATACCACTGTAGCCTATAAGATTATAATACCATATTTTTATAGTACCTTTTCTATGTTTAGATACACAAATACTTACCGTTGTGTTACAGTTGTCTAAGTAATAGGCTATACCATGTAGCCTGGGTGTGCAGTAGGCTATGCCATCCAGGTTTAGTATACCCTGTGATGTTGCACAATGATGCATTTCTAAGAATGTATCCCCACTGTTAAACAACATATGACTGTATAAATTTCCCTTGTTGTTCTGTACCTTTGCCATCCCATCATTTCTTCATTCACTTCTTCAGCAAACATTGTTACCTATAGAAGGGTGGTTTTTGGCACTGTGGAAAGAGCTAGACCTGTAAAGATGAATAAGCCGGTTTCTGCTGTCTGGGCTCAGTCTATTCACTCAACTAGTGGTAATAACTATAATGAAAAAGACTGAAAGAAATTGCTCTCTTAGCTAAAACACAAGAAGGAGCAGAGCTTAAGGAAAGTGAGGTAAGTAGAACCTCACATTCTATTTTGGCAGTCTTTGCATTGGTCCCACTTTTCCTGGGTTGGGGAATACTGTTTGTTCTGTCACGCACTACTGTCCTCTGTTGCTCCCCTCTGTCACTCCTTTCACTCTCTTTTTTCCTCCTGCAGCAAAGGGAAAAAGTCAAAGAGGCCATGAGTGGACTAGGGAAAGGGGAAACAGGAAGTTGTTCAGGTACCTTGTGTAGTGTAGGTCTCCTTTTCTTGGACCGTGGGGGAAAGCAAAGGCTGGATTCTGATCGTCTAAGAGCTAAAAGGGACCACGGAGGCCATCCTTACTGTCCGTTTATAGCTGAGGACACTGAGGCTTTATAACTTACCAAGGCCATGCAATTAGTGGCATTGGCAGCACTAGAACTCAGGCTTCTTGATTTCCAGAGACTTAGAATAGAGCACTTCTAATCCTTTATGGAGGGTAGGGTGGTAGCCAGAGATGGAAACCCTACTACTGCCTTCACTAGCTTCTTCAGCCATTATTCTGATTATCTTCTTCGCTATCAAGCAGTCCTTCATTTCCAATCTTCCAAATAATTGGACAATTTATTAATGTAGTCACCCCATAGTTCTCTGGTCAGTAGAGACTTATTTTCAAATCTTCTCTGTCATTTCCGTTATCCTCCCCATAAGGAACAAATTATGGTTTCTCGACATCCTTTTGAAAACGTGCAACCCAAACTAACCGCACAGCTTCAAAGATCTGTTTGGTGAGGTAAAATGATGTCTTTGTGTTCTGCTTTTCAATGCATCCTACTTCGACTTTTGGTTTTGCTCATTTGTTAGTAAATTTTCAACACTTTACTTACTTTTACCGTGTCAATAAAGACTTTGAGGAATTTATATAGTTGATCTATTTCTATAAGGGTGCTCTCCTGAACCTTGTCCTGTGTGAAGACCCGCTTTTTTTCTTTTTTCTCTTTGTTTCTTTCTTTTTTTTTTTTTTTTTTTTTTCATTTGTTAGCTTGTCAGCAATGACCGGGTGGCGGATACATGTCAAGAAAACTAATCACCTTCTAACAGGATTAGGACTAGAATTAATGCAGATCTTGTGCCCTTCCTGTTCCCGCTTTGGCAGCCCAAGGTCCACCACTGCTCAGAGACTAGCTGGCGGGCAACGGCGCCCCACAGCATCTCACACTGTGTTGGGATCCTAGGTGGTGACCTTTGTGAGATTCAGTACCGAGTTTCTGGGAGACGGCGCTGCGGTTGTGATTGGAACTGTTGGCCGACGCACCTCTGGACGCCCAGTGAGGCAAAAGCATCTCCTGTTTTCAAGGTGATGACACTGGGCTGGAATGCCGCGGGGCCAACCTGTCCGTCCTGCCAGACAAGTTTCTGGTCCAGTGAGCCTCCGACTCGCCGCGCGTGTCAAGCTGACAAGGCCGGGGAGGCGTTTGAAGGAGCAGTGTTGAGCGCTGCCAACATTTAGCGGGCGTCTTTGAGTAGCTCCTCCAGCCCTCGCAGCGGCCCAGGGACTAGCCTGCAAGTTCTCAACGCTCACTTCCAGCCCGCGCTAGCCCCGCCTCCGCCTTCCAGCTCCTCAGCCTCCTTCCGCCCCGCCGCTCCCACCTTTTCTCAGGCCCCCCCACCTGCCAGCACGCAGAGGCGGGGGCGGGGTCGCGGGCCGGGCTCCTGACGTCACCTCGCGGGGAGGCGGGGCTGTGGGAACCGCAGTGCAGCGCAGAGGGGCGGGGCCTGCGGCGCGAGACCCGGTGCCGGAGGCCCGGGCAGGGAGAAGTGTGCAGGGCCGGGATCAGCCGGCTCCGAGTCCGGCTCCGGGGGGCGGGGCGGCAGGGGCCGGCGCGGCGGCGGGAGCCCAGCGCCGCGCTAAAGCGGGTCAAGCGTCCTCCTTTTCTCCCCGCCCCTTCTCCTCCTCCCACCTGGGCCTCTGCGTGGAGACGCGCACCTGGCAACCGGAGGCCGCGTCTCCGCCTTCTCCGCTCGCGCCTGGCGCCCCGAGCCTGCCCGGGACCTCCGCCAGAGCGGCGCTCGCTACAGGCGGCCTCGAGCGCTCTCTCGTTGATGCCGTTTTGGAGGTGACCGGCGCGGCGGCCGCTCTATGGTGGGGCCGCGTTAGTGGCTGCGGCTCCGCGGGACTCCAGGGCGCGGCTGCGAGGTGGCGGGGCGCCCTGCCTGCAGAACCCCGCTTGCAGCTCAGGTTTCGGGGTGCTTGAGGAGGCCGCCACGGCAGCGCGGGAGCGGAAGATGTTGGAGCTGAGGCACCGGGGAAGCTGCCCCGGCCCTGGGGAAGCGGTGTCGCCGCCACCCCGCGAGGGAGAGGCGGCCGGCGGCGACCACGAAACCGAGAGCACCAGCGACAAAGTAAGTGGAGCCGAGAGAGGCGGACGCCGCGCCCTAGCTGGGTCCTGGTTGGAAGCGAGACACCTGAGAGCAAGGGTGGGGCCCGTCGAGCGTCAGGTGAGGCTGCAGGCTGCCGGTGCACCTTCCTCCCTGCCTGGCATTGCTTCCTCCTTCCCCAGAGGGGGTCGGGACCCGGGATGCTGGTGGCGGTGCGGTTCCCAGGATGACCGCGGCCGCTGCCCGGGAGAAATGGGCAACTCAACCCGGCTTACAGTTTAGCTTCATCCTCTTCCGGTCCCTTCTTCAGGATCTGGGGCCGACGCTGGAATCTGGAGGGAACCTGCCCTCCTAGGGGCTGCAGTGCAGTTAGTAGCTGCCACCTCACCTCTCTTCTCAGTAGAGGGAACAAAGTTAGTAAGGACTAGAGACGTGCCACGGTCGGCTCTATCATTTCATTGGATCCTGACGCGGGAGGCTTGGCTTCTCGCGCTGCCCCATCTGCACTTTTATTTTATCCATCCTTTTTCAGTATGATAGATTTTGGAGGTTTGAGAGTATCATGCACGTGACATAATAGTAATCTTCCAGCTTCTTTTGAGTACACGGCAGACAGTGCAATTCTTCTGTCTACCAGTAGATTTCATATAACCCGATGTTAATTCATGAAGACTTTTCACTTCCTTTTCTATAGATTACTCTTCTTTCACATTTAAGAATAAGTAGGTGTGATATTACTGTTTAAAGCTAGAAAAGGAATTCGGACGTGTTTGGTAATACAGTGGTGCAAGTAAGAACTTGTGAAGAAATGCAGTTTTATGACCTTATGGACTGGATGGTTTGGGAAATTGGGCCAGAGAATAGATTGTTGTATCAAACCGTCGGTTTAGAAAATTCCATTTTATTTGAGAAACCCAAAACACGTAAACTGTTTCTAGAAGCATACTTTGGAAGCAGGCATTGCAGTTTGAATTACAGAAGTGAGGTGGATTGCCCAAGGTCAAGTTCGTGGCTCTTGAAACTGGAATCTAAGTTTCCTGATTCCTTTTCTTCTGATTTATGTGGTTGCTGAGACTGGCTGGCAGTTCTGATTTGGGGAGGATTCCACCTGAAAGTTGATGTTGATGAATTTGATGTAACCTAAATTACAAAGCCCTAATAGGAACATATCACATGATATCACGAAATAAACATAAACGTGGTTCTTAGTACTAAAACTTTAGAATCAATGCAGACACTTTTTCCCCCTTACCCTTGATAGTAAGTAGAATAAAATGAGTCTGTAATAGAACATATGTGTCAAGGAATTACCCAAAATATAACAATTTCCAGCTACTGATGGTTGAAGTTACAAAACTAGAAACAGTGGGCTGAGAATAGTCTTTGTGAAAACTGCCTTGGAAACTAGATCCAAAATAGAATTAATTAGGTTGGGATTTGTTTTGTTTTGTTTTTAGCACTGGTATAGTTTAGCATCAAGGAAATACCAGCTTCTCTATGTTGACTTCCTTAACTCGACAAAGCTAACAAGCTTTTGTTAAGAGAAAAGATGTTCAGGAAGCCATGCATAAAATATCTTTGGAATTAAGTTTTTTCTTTTTTTAACACCATAATGTATTTAAAATGGAAACTACTTCTGTAGTGTGATTTGACTCATTAGAACTGTTGTCTCTAGCTATCTGTGACTGGGTTACCTCGCTGCGTATTTATTTATTTATCAATGCAGTACTGTTGGTTTTTATTGACACATGTCCAGCTGGATTTTGTTTTCTGAAAGTAGACTTTGCTATATGTAACCTGTTTTGTCAAGATTTCTTAGACAAGAATGAACATATTCAAACCATATCTAAAATACTGCTCTACTTTTAGAGTTTATCGTGAGGAACTTTTGACTTGGCAAGCTTATAGATGTTGAACTCTATCCCTGTCTGTCCTTTCTTATCAGGGTGTGTATTTGAATACACCTGTATTTCCAGGTCAAGGGCTATTTTAAAATCGGTTTGCACACTGGAGGCTGGTTAATATTTGGTCAATTCAAACTCATTAAGGGCCTTCTCTGTTCAGTTGCAGTAAAGGCAGAACTCTTGGGGAATTAGTGAAAGAAGTGAAGGAGGTACATTATATTCTGCTATTATAATACACTCCCATGCATTGCCATTTTGTAGTCTTTTAATAATGGTGTTATTAACATGACACTCCCTTTGTTCCGGACTGGTGACTTATGCTGAGAGAAGGCTCTGTACTCCAGATAATTAGCAAGTGAAAAAAAAACTTCTTACCTGCAGGGGAATGTTCCCAAGTGTTAAATGTTGGAGTGGTACTTGAAAAACGACAAGGGACCTCTTCAAGGAACCCTGCAGGAGACATATATGAATTAGATTTATTAGAAGTCTATACAAGGCTCATTGTTAGCATAGAGGGCATGCTTGACCTCTACCTGGAGACTGTAGGAAAGGCTCTAAACAGTGGATGAGGATTGAGCTGGGAATGAAAAGATTCCTGGGACTCACCAGGTTTACAAGGGTTTGAGTAGGGTGTTCTAGGCAAAGGACGTGTTGGGTTTTTTCTTGAATCAGCATTCTAGGCACAGGGTTGGAGATACAGAGGAAGAGATAATGAAGGTCTTGAGAGCAAAAGGAGGAGGCGTTGCTTAGAGCAGTGTCCCCAAACTTTTTGGCACCAGGGATCAGTTTTGTGGAAGACACGTTTTTCCACAGATGGGTTGGGGGGATGGTTCCAGGATGATTCAGGTACATTACATTTATTGTGCACTTTATTTCTATTATTATTACATTGTAATATATAATGAAATAATGAAATATATATACACATATATATAATGAAATATATAATATATTGTATAATTATTAATTATACCATAATATAAAATCCATGGGAGCCCTGAGCTTGTTATCCTGCAACTATACAGTCCCACCTGGGGGTGATGGGAGACAGTGACAGATCATCAGGCATTAGATTCTCATAAGGAGCATGCAGCCTAGATCCCTCGCATGTGCAGTTCACAATAGGGTTCAAGCTCCTGTGAGGATCTAATGCTGCTGTTGATCTGACAGGAGGCAGCACTCGGCAGTAATGCGAGTGATGGGGTGTGGCTGTAAATACAGAGGAAGCTTCGCTCGCAGGCCACTCACCTCCTGCTCTGCAGCCGGGTGCCCAACAGGCCCAGTTCCTAACAGGCCGGTCCTGGTCTGTGGCCTGGGGGTTGGGGACCCCTGGCTTAGAGGACATCATCAGTAGTACTTAGGAATAAGGGCTGAGACAGAACATGGAGTTTAGCAAAAGATCTAAGTAGAAGCAGGTTTAGGTTGAGGAAATTGAGAGGTGAAATGTTGGTAGTTATTGTTATAAAGTGGCAGTGAAAGGAATACAGGATGGCAACTAGAGAGACAGGAGGATTAATGAAGTTTTTTCTTTTCAGAGGAGGGGAGATATATATTTGTATGAAAGTCAAATGAGTAAAGATGTTGAAGACAATGGGTAGGCCCTAGGAAAAAGAAAGCAAACATGGGGTAGAGACTATGGATTATTGAGATATCCAAGGAAAGAAAAGAGGGATGCATGTCCCTTCCTTAAGAAAAGAAAGACGGAATGAAGGGTGGATACAGGAACATTTTGAAAAGCAGAAAGGAGAAGATCAAGTGTTGGATGCCTTCAGTTAGTAAAGTAGGAACTCAGAACCAATGAGCTTCAAGGGATCTTAGAAACAACTTGGTTTAACTCAATTCATATATATTTATATTTGTATATATTTATATATAATTTGGTATATATACAATTAAATTACAAACAATAAATTTGTGTTCAGTTGAATCTTCACTGAGTTTGATAATTCTGTATAGTTTTATAATAGTTACCTTTTGGTCATTTCCTATCACACTTCCCAAAAATGACAGTTCAAATGTGTTCCAGTCACAGTCAGTGTTGTGTGACTGTGTGTTAGGAATATCCCCATTTAATAGCTGAGAAGAAAAAAAGCAATGGGAGTGATTTAGGCTTGGGGAGTGCCAGAGGTCCAGGATGTAGGGAATTAGAGAGTCAGCGAAGCCAAGATTGAAGTGGATGACCACAGATTCGAGTCAGCAGGGAAGTGGGCTGGTGAAGATCTAATGGATTAAGTGGGAATGAGCATTGAAACAGAAAGAGCTAAGACATGACTTATGTCGAGACCAAGGGAGAACTTCCTCTCTGCCCTCTGAAGACTTGCCAGAAAAAACTGACAACAGGTAGATTAATCGGAGAAATGGCATACAAATTTATTAACATGTGGGATGGGAGGAGGGAGACAGAGTGATTACCTGAACCCCAAGAGGCACAGAAGCTTATATACCGTCTTGAGGCAAAGGTGGTCCTGTCATGTAGATGAAACCTCATAGGGAGTAGCCCTCAGAGAGAATAGATGGTGAATATTTCTTTCAGACCTTTAAAAGTGTCAGACTCTCAGTTAATCTTTCCTAGATCCAGGCAAGAGAAAACCTTCAGAGAAGGCCAGGTTGCATAAATGCAGATTTTCTCTACAGATGCAAATCTCCCTCACAAAAGACAGCTTTGCAGGGCTGTTTGTTTGCAGGCCCTCTGAACAGCCATCTCAAAATATGTCAAAGAAGTATAATTTGGGGTGAAATATTCTGATTTCCTTCACTTGCTAGACCCTGAAGTGGGAGAAAAGAGGGTGCACATTGAGGATGTGGCCAATCAAGGGGAGCACACGTGGAATAGTGTGCTTTCAGGTAAAGTCTCTGTGTGTTTGTGCTTGGGGCTGCTACTTAGAGATTTTGGTTTGTGAAGTTGAGGGGAAAACAATCCAGAAATCAGTTAACATCTCTCCTCCATTTGAGATGTGTGCAGCTTCTTTCATAAATACATTATTATTTTCAAATAAACTTTTAATTTTTGAACAACTTTGATTTAGTAACCACCCCACAGTTTCTTCTTGTTTGCTGCCCAGATAGAACTGGGTTATCAGAATTGCAATAGAGAAAAAGAGTTTAATGCACACAGAGCCGGCTAAACAGGAGGCCATGGTTTTATTATTACTCAAATTAACCTCCCTAAAAATTTGGAGGCTAGACTTTTTAAAAGATAGTTTGGTGTGCAGGGGGTTAGAGAATGGGTGCTGCTGATTGGTTGGGGAGGCGATTACAGGGGTATGGAAAATGGTCCTTGTATGCTGAGTCCACTTCTGGATGGGGGGGCCACAAGAGTTGCTGGTTTGGGAGGAGTTATCCAGTCATCAGAAATAGAAAAATCTGAAAGTGGTCTATCTTTTAAAAGGCCAATCTTAGCTTCTTTAATAGTGATATTATGTATAGAAGTAATTGGAGAAGTGACAAATCTTGTAATCTCCAGAGCAGTGGCTGGTAATTGTTTACATGTAATCACAGCAAAATTCAGTCCTCTCTCATAATCCTAAACTTGTGACCTTTTATTAGTTTTATAAAGGCAGTTTAGTTTAGGGAAGAGCTATTATCATTTAACCTATAAACTAAATTTCTTCCAAAGTTAGCTTGGTCCTCACTTGGGAATGACCATGGGCAGCTTAAAGGTTAAAGGCAAGATAGAGTTGGTTAGGTCAGATTTTTTTTCACTGTTATGATTTTCTCACTGTTACAGTTTTTGTAAAGGTGGTTGGTTTTATTTACAGAAGCATTACAAAGATTTCTGTGTACTTTTCACTAACTTTGCCGTAAGGTTTGTATCTTGCATAACCGTGGTACATCAGTCAAACCTTAAGAAATTAACATAGCTATAATATCATCTTAGACTGCAGATACTATTTAGAAATTCACTGCTTGTTCCACTGTCCATTTACTGCCCTGGGATACAATCCGGGATTCAACACTGCATTTTGTCTACTTTATTTTGTTATTGTAAAAGCCTTATTGTGTTTTTGTAAATTATTTCTTCATTTTGGTACACCTCACTACAGGTTGTGCTGACGTCACCTGTAAGTGTAATGAACATTTTCTATAGTTTTTCATCTAGATCTAGGCCATTAATAAAATATTAATGTTTAGATCTAGAGTTCTGGACTACCATTTGGGCTGATACTCCCTAATTGTTGATAAATTATCAGTCAGTATTACCACCTAAATAATTTTCCATGATTCAGCTTTTATCATGCACAGCATATTCATTTCATTTAATAACATTTTTTTAAAATGCTGGCTTCTAAAATATCAGCAACCCAGCCAAGTGGTAAGACAGAACTGGGTTTTTAGCTTACTGCAGTGAGGAACACTTCCACAGAGCCTTGGTAGTATTTCAGAGGGGGAGAGGCAAGGTGTAACTTATTTGAGAATTGGAAGTTTGGTTTAAGGCAGGTCTTTTTTTTTTTTTTTTTGAGACGGAGTCTTGCTCTGTTGCCCAGGCTGGAGTGCAGTGGCGTGATCTCGGCTCACTGCAAGCTCTGCCTCCCGGGTTCACGCCATTCTTCTGCCTCAGCCTCCCAAGTAGCTGGGACTGCAGGCGTCCGCCACCACGCCTGGCTAATTTTTTTGTATTTTCAGTAGAGACAGGGTTTCACCGTGTTAGCCAGGATGATCTCAATCTCCTGACCTTGTGATCTGCCCGCCTTGGCCTCCCAAAGTGCTGGGATTACAGGCATGAGCCACCGCACCCGGCCTAAGGCAGGTCTTTCAATGTAGGGAATTGATTAGGATTGGGTAAGGGTCACAATATAACAATTTGGGGTTAGTGGATAAGCCAGATAAGGATTTTGAGGCAAACGTTTTCAAAGAGTCTTAGGACTAAACTGTTCGTTGATGCTTCCTTTCAAAGAGTTGATGTGTCTTTTAGAAATTCTTGTAAATAACATGAACTCCTAGCAAGAGTTTCCAGAATACTCAAGTTATACTAATGAAAGAGTGAATCTAAAGGCATGGTAATGTAATAGTAAGCTATGTGCGGGTTAGAAGTGGTAGTTAACTTGAGATTTCTAAAGAATAGCTGAGGGTTACCGTATGAATTTTCACTTACTGTTTATGATCTTTAAACAATTCATTTTTCTTATTATTGTGAGAGATACTGCCATAGAATGTCATCAACTACATCAAGCTTTGGATGTATACCACAGTGGGTTTTTTTGATGCTGTCATCCTAAGAAGAAGCTGAGGCATAACATAAAATTTAAAGACAGTACTTGAGCCAAATTTAAAGACTTTACTTGAGCCAAAGTGAGTACACTGCCTGGGTCATACCTCCAAGTTGCCTGGGGGAGTACTTTGTTTGGCCTTTGTTATAAGCAAGTTTTTAAAGGCAAAAAGGAACAAGGAATGGGCTGGTACAAAGTTGTTTGACAGGAATTCTCATTGCCTTACAGAGACTATTGATGAATGATTGGCTATTCAGTTTTAAAATGTAAGGTATGAGTTACAGTGTCTAGTATATGGTATTTTATGGCTACCTGGTATCAGTCCAGAGTCAACATAGCAAGTGGCTCGAAGAGGTAATTGTTTAGCTCAAACGGTGAAAGACGTGACTGCTGACACATTTTAAATGCCTCTCGGGGCCTGATAATTTAATGAGACTCATATTCTTCAAAATAAAAGTTTCTTTTCCTTTTTAACACAAACAATGTTTTGTTTGTCAAAATATACTGGGGAAAAGTGGGACAATTTAATGTCCTCTGGAAAATTTTGAAGAAAAATTAAGATATATACACATGTAAGTATGAGTATTCTTTATGTGTTTATGAATTTCATTTTTGTAAAATAGACTCTCACATTTCTTCCCAGATAACACAGATAACTACAGGGGTTTGGCGTATTTGTTTTCCTTTAACCATTCTATATTTGGGGATGTCTTTTCCAAAAATACAGATTTTAGTTCAGTGTAAAGAACATAGGTCATTTAGGAAATTATAAACATATTTCTTGAGGCTTGGTTTGGTTCTGTGCATTCAGTAAATGCTTGTTGAGTGCCTATTATAAGCAAGACACTGCTTGAATGTTACTTTTTTGTGGCTTTTTTATACTCTTTGAGAAAAGAGGTGGTGTCAGGATTTGTTTGTTGCTCGACAACTGATTGTAGAGTATATTAATCTCTTGAATTATGGACTTTCACTGCATGGAATAATGATGTAAACTAATTTTTTAGTGCAAAATAATTTATAATTTGCAAAATGCTTGCTTATACTTAATATTAATTTTAGTCTTTTAACAATTATATAGGCAAGGGAGATAGGTTTAGTTTACATATGAGAAAATTGGAATTTGACAGCCTAAATACCCTGCTCAGAATCATGGTATTTAGAGCCAGGATTTACCTTAAATTTTCTAATTAAAAAATGTAAAGGAGAAATCAGATGTGTGGTACTAAATGTATAAAATCAATTTAAAACATTAAGAAAATTTTTACTTTGTTACTACCTTGTGTGATTTTGGACTAATTTGGTCTTTTTGAATCTATGAAATGTTGGCATTGGATTAGAAATTTTTAGCTGAAAGCCTGTCATTGGGTGATTTCAGGTGCCTAGATTTAAAACAGCACTTCAAGTATTTCATTGCTTACTTATGATCAATTACAAGAAATCATTAGCTTTTATTTCATTTTATAGCTGTTTATACTTTATTTGGTTGAGAAATGTTTCAGAACTTATTTAATGAGAACGACATCACATTTTGAAACAACTCTAGAAATGGAGAGGAAGTAATTTCATTAATGACCAATTTTTTTTTTTTTTTTTTTTTTTTTTTTTTTTTTTTTTTTGAGGCAGAGTCTCACTCTGTCACCCAGGCTGGAGTGCAGTGGCACGATCTTGGGTCACTACAAACTTTGCCCCCGCCCCCCGCCCCCCCATTTCAAGCAATTCTCCCACCTCAGCCTCCCAAGTAGCTGGGATTACAGGCACACAGCACAAAAGCCCAGCTAATTTTTGTATTTTTAGTAGAGATGGGGTTTCACCATGTTGGCCAGGCTAGTCTTGAACTCCTGACCTCAAGTAATCCACCTGTCTCGGCCTCCCAAAGTTCTGGGATTACAGGCATGAGCCACTGTGCCCAGCCAACCAATTGGGTTTTGATCATCCCTGAGATACACCAAGTTTATTATCTAAGTATTTACTTATTTTCTTGTCCTCAAAATGAGGTGAAAGATATTTTTCAGGTCATGTCATTGAATGTTTGTTTGCTTAAGACTTTCTCAGAACTGTCAAGATTTTAAACTTTTAAAATATGAAATTGAAAGGCACAGGATGGGAGAAAAAAGAGTCCAGTCCAGAGTGGACTCTTATCTATGGAAATTTATAGCTGCTTTTTGCGAACATCGCAGCTAAGAAAGCAGTGTTGCTTTTCTGCTTCCTGGCTATGGTTGCAGTTCCCTTTATTTGCCGGAACCCATGGCCAGCTATTTAAGAGCTTTCTGCAAGGCTGATGTAGCCAATCTGACTTCATCACCTGGGTGACCCAGGTGGGATCAGACACCTTGACAGTTGTTTTGGCTCACTGCTACCTTCCAGTCCCAAGCAGGTCATTTCACAAACAATATGGGGCTGTCTGTGGGTCAATGAATATTTATTAAGCCCATCTGGAAGTTCACATTTTATCTCAATATATAAAAATCCAGATTTGAGAAACCAAATTAGACTCGTCTTTCAAGTTTGTGCTTTTTATTTTTTCATCTACTTACTATGCTTGTACTTGAACCGTCTCAGGGTTGAGGCTTCGAACAATTCTGTGGGACACTATTCATGTACAGTTCAATGTAGATAGTGCCCCCTGGAATTCTGCTTGTAGTGGTCCCATTTATAATAATGTATACTGCTTTTAATAAATATGAGGTTGATACAAAAAGGTGTACAAAGTATACAAGAAGATAAGGATACTAGCTAGTGATATGGGTGACTTATCCTCTCAGAGGTATTCCTTCTTTGTCTTAATAGGTTTACAACATATGTTTGCATCCCCTGTCACCTTAAATAATGAATTTCAAATGTATGATTATTTGAGCTCAAAGCTTGAGGATGGCCACTCTGGAGCTTAGACTCAAGTTGCCCTGAGTATACACTCTGATTAGCAGCAGTTACAAGAGTTTTTTTTTTTTTTTTTTTTCTTTCTTTAGATAGAGTCTTGCTCTGTCACCCAAGCTGGAGTGCAGTGGCGCAATCTTGGCTCACTGCAACTTCTGTCTCCCAGATTCAAGCGATTCTCCTGCCTCAGCCTCCTGAGTAGCTGGTATTACAGGTGCACTCCACTACGCCTGATTAATTTTTGTATTTTCGTAGAGATGGGGTTTCACCATGTTGGCGAGGCTGGTCTTGAACTCCTGACCTCAAGTGATCCACCCGCCTCGGCCTCCCAAAGTGCTGGGATTACAGGCATGAGCCACCATGCTGGCCTACAAGTGGGTTTTTAAGGAGAAAAGAAAAGGCAGTTTCTAAATTGTTTAACAAGAATTTAGATTAAAGTAAACTGTTGATTGGCTACACATTGTTCTTTGCATCATAAATTCCAGGAAGATAAGGGGTGAGGCAGCGAGTCTGAAACAAAATGCCTTTAAGTAATTGCTCCCAGGCACGAGTGTGGGGGTGTGATTGAAGTCCCATACTCTGGGGCCTGATAAATTTTACATACCTCACATAGCTGGGTCAGCTTAGAGCTATTTTTCTTTTTTCACCTCAATCAATATATTATTTAGTATAGGGGAGTGAAAACCCTTCTAGGTTTCTTGGCTGGGCTACAAATTAAATTGACGTAAGACAATTAAGAGGAAAACTATTTTTCTCTTGTTTAATTACATATGTGCAAAACAAAACAGGAAAGAAGGGTCAGGTTTTTGAAGTTTATATAGCACCCTGAGATACTGAAAGGAACCTATTCAGCTTTAAGGGGTACTGGCCACACAAATTCTGGGAGGGTAAGGGGAGGAATTGCATGGTGAATAAAGGCTGTCTTGTTATGCGGATAGTCTTTCAGGTAATAAAAGTTGTCTCAGAGCAGCTGTCTTCCTTATACAAATACTTAACTAATGTAGACTTCCTTTATAGATAATTTTTTTTTACGAAATAACTGCATTTCAGAGCTACTAATGTGTCTGCAGTTTCTCAGAATTATAATCTTGAAATATGCCAAAGAAGTATATTTTGGGGTGGCATATTCTAGTTCTCTATAGTCATATTTTAGGGTAATATGTCCTGAGTCTCAATATTAGTTTTGAAGTTTTCCCTACCTTTTTATTGTAACTTTTTAATAATATCGAAATGTTAAAAGGTTAGTACAATGATCATCAGCATATCTAGGACTTAACAGTTATTAAGAGATTGCTAAATTTGCTTTATCTTGCCATATATACACAGTTGGCTTTCCATATCTATGGATCGTGGCTCACTGCAGGCTCAACTTTCCAAGCTCAAGTGATCCTCCCACCTCAGCCTCCCAAGTACCTGGGACCACAGGCATACACCACCATGCCCAGCTAATTTTTACATATTTTTTAATAGAGATGGGGTCTCCCTGTGTTGTCCAGGCTGGTCTCAAACTCCTTGGCTCAAGCAGTCCTTCTGCCTCGGGCTCCCAAAGTGCTCCCAAAGGTGAAGCACAGGACGTGAAGACCCTCAATGCACATCATCCAAGAGGTGGCCAAAATCGGTCTGGTGATGGTCAATTTTTAGGAAAGGGATGCACTGTGAAACTGGCAAGCTGTCATATCAAAGCTGCAAAGAGGGAGAGTCCAGTAGCAGCCTCAGATGACTGGCTAAAGGTGGTAAAAGAAAGGGTACTCTGTTTCTTGTTTTCTGGAGCTGGCTTCTGCTTACTCCTTAGGAAAGAATTCTGGCTAAAGGTTAATAAAGAAGGGGCATACTGAGGCATGTCCAACCTCCTGTCCCATCGTGGCTGGAACTCAGTTTCCGAAGTTTCTCTGGTGTCCCTTTGGCCAAGAAGGGGTTTGTTCAGTCAGCTGGGGGGGGGCTTGGGCTTTTATTTTTATTTCTCAATTATTTATAATACCTCATACAATGTAAGTTCTACATAAATAGTTGCATACTGTAGTTGTACAATATAGTATGCTGTATTGTTTAGAGAATAATGACAAGAAAAAAGTCTATGTGTTTAGTACAGATGCAACCACCTTTTTTTCCCCTTTGAATATTTTTCATCTGAGGCTGGTTAAATTCACGAATATGGAACCCACAAATGTGAGGGGACCAACCGTACTTGTTTTTCGCTCTAAATGAAGGCAAGGCAGAAAAGCTGGAGGCATTATTTATCTTAGCCCTGAAAAAGTGATGTACCTGTGAGGACCAATCATTCATAAGATCTCAGGTAAAAAACAAGTTTGGGATGGCAGTAATAATTCAGATTTTCAGTGAAACTCCTTAATTTTCTCTGTTCTTTTGTGTAATTCCATGGAGTTTTTTTCTTCTAGTGATCTTTATTCTTAATTTGGAATTTAAGACTTACGTAAATGAAACCATACAAAATAGTATGATCTTAATGTATAATAGAATGAGATATCACTGGAGAAAGATCAGAAGGAGCCAAACATCTAGGAAAGTCTTAAAATGGGCCTTAAAATTAAGTAAGATTTGAATATTGTAGATAGCATCTTAGGAATGGCAAAAAAAAAACAGCAGCAATATTGTAGCTTGGAAGACTTGGCCCGATTCCATTTGGGGATAGAGAGATGACAGTCATAATTCCCTCAGCACATACTCACCAAGCTCCTGGTTGCAGGAATGGCCATGGTGGGTGAGATTGCTGGGTGAACAGGCAATCAAAACATGTCATACAAATGTTGGCATCCAAAGAGCTGCACAAAATGGGCTGAGGAGCTCCCCTAGCTTCTGATTGCTGCTAAAACAAATCACTAAAAACTTAGTGTCTTAAAGCAATATAAACTTAACTTACAGTTCCGGAGGTCAGAAGTCCAAAATGGGTCTCCCTAGGCTAAAGTGAAGATGTCCTGGTAGGACCATGTTCCTTCTGCAGGCTGTAAGGGAAAATCTGTTTCCTTGCCTTTTCTAGCTTCTAGAGGCTAACGACATGCCTTGGCTGGTGGCCCCTTACTCCTTGCTCAAAACCAGCATCACTGTACCTCTGCTTCTGTCATGTCTTCTCTGACTCTGATCCTCCAGTCTTCCACTTACAAGGACCTTTGTGATTATATTAGACTCACCTGTATAATCCAGGATAAACTCAGCACGTCAAGATCAGTTGATTAGCAAACTTAATCCTGCCCACTTCCTTAATTCTCGCTTGAATTGTACCAACATCTTCACATGTTCTGGGATTAAGACGTGAATATCTTGGTGGGGGGAGTGGGGAGGGAAGCATTATTTTGCGTTTGACAGGCTCCCTGAAGAAGAGTTTTCTAGAAATTACATCTAGGCTGATACCTTAAAGATAAATAGGCACCAGTCAGGCAAAGCCAGGCTCAAAGAGGAAGAGCGTAAGTTATAAATAGAAGAATACTGTAGCACAATATTGAGAGGCTAAGACTCTTCACACTGTGGGGAGCACAGAAGCTTTAGTTCTGCAGAGCCTGGAGTGGCTGGGTGGGTGTGGCCAAAGCCCTGGCTGGAGAGTAAGAGGAGGCTGGGTTTATACCCTGTGATGAGAAGGTAGGTGGATGAGGTAATCAGATTTGCCTTTTACTCAGGCATTTTATGTTATGTTGAGACACATTTGGTTTTCTCTTATCCAAGCATTGGGATCCACCACAAAGTGTAACTCCTGATTGGATTAGTAAAGTGGTACACTGGGCCAACCAGTCACCTCCTTCCTTCAGTGGGGAATAGAACAGGGCTGCGGAGAAAGATTTGGGGACCAGTCTTTCCCTTTGCAGTTCAAATTAAAAAGAAATAAGGAGGCTTTATCAATTATAATTAATTAGTGTAGGATAGGACCACAGAGCTGATGAATGAGGTAACCAGATTTCTGTCTATAAAATACAGTGTTGTGGGAGCAGTGGCTCACACCTGTAATCCCAGCACTTTGGGAGGCCATGGTGGGAGGATCGCTTTAGTCCAGGAGTTTGAGACCAGCCTGGGCAACATAGGGAGACCCTGTCCCTACAAAAAATAACAAAAAATTAGCCAGGTGTGGTGGCTCCACCTGTAGTCCCAGGTACTTGAGTGGCTGAGGTGGGAGGATCGCTTGAGCCTGGGATGGTGAGGCTGTAGTGAGTCATGATAGTGCACTGCACTCCAACCTGGGTGACCCTGCCTCAAAAGAAACAAAACAGTGTTACTAAGTCCCTTGACCATTCTCTATCATTATAGAGGTCTTGAGCTCCCTCACTCTTCGTTCACCAAACTGCTAACTCACTAGGAATTAAATCAGTTTAGTCCTTCTCCCCAGCACAGATAGAAAGCAGTTCCTTCTCTTCACTTCCACTCCTGGGAGAAAGAGAAGGAATCCATGCCTGTATGAAAACCATGAAGAAGGCCAGGCACGGTGGCTCATGCCTGTAAATCCCAGCACTTTGGGAGGCTGAGTGGGCAGATCATGAGGTCAGGAGATCAAGACCATCCTGGCTAACACGGTGAAACCCCGTCTCTACTAAAAATACAAGAACAAAATTGGCCAGGCGTGGTGGCGGGCGCCTGTAGTCCCAGCTACTTGGGAGGCTGAGATTGCAGTGAGCCGAGATCACGCCACTGCACTCCAGCCTGGGTGACAGAGCGAGACTCTTGTCTCCAAAAACAAAAAAAGAAAAATAAAACCATGAAGAAACAGAAAATGCTGAAATCAGGAACACAGCCTCATGTTCTTTTAAGTAAAACTGTTTAGTTTCAAGATTTTTAAAAGGCTGCCTCCTTTCAGGCGTGGAGCTCTATGTCTCTGTGGGTTTCCTTTGGCTTAATTGCAAATCTTAATGCTGAACTGAGCTACAGGGATCAGTGTCCACATCAAGGGACTCTTGACGGAAGAGCTGACCCTGGTTTTCTAACTCACTTTTTAAGGGGCCAGTTGTAAAAGAGGCGAAAAGTGTGAGTGATTTAATATATTATCCTTTGTTGCATTTTTACCTTCATTTGTTTAGAGACTTCCTTTTGGAGCCATCATCTATTTTTAAAATTTTGATTCTTATTTTAATTATTTTATTTTGAGGTGGGATTTTGCTATGTTGCCCAGGGTGGTTTCTAACTTCTGGGCTCAAGAGGCCCTCCTATCTCAGCTTCCTGAATAGCTGGAAATAGCTGCTTGCCACTGCACCCAGCTATTTTTTACTTCAACTGACATAATAGTTGTATATGTTTATGGAGTACAGTGTCATATTTTGAAACCTGTGTACAGTGTGTAATGATGGAATCATCCTCTTGATGAACTGTATCCTTTGTTCCCTGAGCCCCTTGTCCTTGTTCTTGTCCTTTTTGTCCTCAGTATTGGGAAGCACCTCAGTTCTCTTTCCTGGACTGCTCTTCAAGAGTCCTCATGAACTATAAATGATATTCACTAAATTGAACACACTTAAAGTGCTATCTTAGTTCAAGATGTTATAACGAAAATACTATAGCCTAAACAACAGGAATTGATTTCTTATAAATCTGGAGGCTGGACATTCAAAATCAACATGCTGGCCAATTTGGTTCCTGTTGAGAGCCCTTTGCAGACAGACCCCTTTGCTCTGTCCTCCCATGGTGGAGAGATTATCTCTTGTGCCTCTTTATAAGGGCACCAAACCCATTCGTGAGTCTCCACTCTAATTACCTAATTGACTTCATTATCTTACAAAGGTTACCTCCAGATAACATTACATTGGAAAATGCACTTCATTGTATAATTTGTTTTTTGGTAGGGACAGAAACATTCATTCCATAGCAAATATAATTTGGCAAATTTTGACATATATATATATATATATATATATATATGCCTATGAAGCCATCATTATAATCAAGATAATGAGCTAATCTATCACCACTAAAAGTTTGCCCCTTTTTGTAGTTCTTCCCTCATCGCTAGACACCTACTAATCTGCTTTCTGGCACTATAGATGAGTTTGCATTTTCTGGAATTTTATATAAATGGAATAATATAATATGTGTGTATATATATATATACACACGTATATGTATATACGTGTGTATATATATACGTGTGTATATATATACATATTACATGTACATTTTGTCTGGCTTCTTTTACTCAGCATAATTATTTTGAGATTCATCCATGTATCAATTGTTCACTTATTTTTATCACAAGAGAATATTCCACTGTATGAAAGTAACATAATTTGTCCATTTCCCTGTTGGCTATTTGAATTGTTCCTAGTTTGGAGCTATTGCAAGTAAAGCTACCATGAACATTTGTGCACAAGTCTTTGCTTGTATCTACACTTCAGTTTATCTCGGGTAAATACCTAGGAGTGAAATGGCTGGGTCAGTTGTTGGTTGTATATGTAATTTTTAAAAAAAGCTGTGATAGTGTTTTCCAAAGTGGTTGTACTATTTTACATTCTCACCGGCAGTGTGCAAGCCTTTCAGTTCCTCCAGATTTTCTCCAACGTTTGGTTGTTCAGTTTTAAAATTTTACCCATTCTGATAGATGTATAGTAGAATCACATTGTGATTTTGACTTGCATTCCCTTAATGACTAATAATGTTGAACATATTTTCATATGTTTATTTACCATCTGTGCATTGTCCAAATATTTTGTTCATTTATTGTTTCCTTATCAAATTTTGAGAGTTCTTTATGTATTCCAGATTACAAGTCCTTTATTAGATATGTGATTTGAAAATATGTTTCGTTCTGTGACTTGTCTTCTCATTCTCTTAGTATCTTTTGAAAAAAGAAAATTCTAATTTTGATGAAGTTATATTTATCTTTTTTTGGTGGATAATACTTTGTTATCATACTAAGGAATTTTTGCCTAACCAAGGTCCCAGAGAGTTTACAGAAGATTTATAGCTTTATATAAATGTCTGATCTGTTTTGATTTAATTTTTATCTGTGGTGTGAGGTATGGATCAAGGTTCTTTGTTAAAATTGTGCCAGTACCATGTGTTGAATTACCTTTGCAACTTTGTTGTTAATCTGTTGACCATATGCATGTAGGTTTATTTCTGGGCTATTCTTTTCCATTGATCATTCTGTCTGTTTTGTCAATACCACATTTTCTTGATTACAGTAGCTTTATAAGAACTCTTGAAAACAGGTAATATAAGTCCTTCAACTTTATTCTTTTTCCAAACTTGTTTGGCTCTTCTATGTTCTTTGCATTTTCATAGAAATTTTAGAAAAATTTCTTCAAAAAAGCCTTCTGGGATGTTTACAGAAGAAGGTGATGCTCAGCAAGGCTTGCAGTGGTGAATGAGAATGGAAATGGAGGGAGGCTGGGCACGGTGGCTCACACCTGTAATCCCAGCACTTTGGGAGGCCAAGGCAGGTGGATTGCTTGAGTCCAGGAGTTCAAGACCAGCCTGGGAAACATGGTGATACACCATTTCTATGAAAAATGCCAAAAAAAATTAGCCAGGTGTGGTGGTGCATGCCTGTAGTCCCAGCTACTCAGGAGGCTGAGGTGGGAGGATGGCTTGAGCCCAGGAGTCTGAGGCTGCCATGAGCCAAGATCACGCCACTGCACTGCAGCCTAGGTGACAGAGTAAGACCCTGTCTCAAAAAAAAAAAAAAAAAAAAAAAGCAAAAGAAAAAGACATGGAGGGAAAGACAAATGATAGACTTGGTGCAGACTGAATGTTTTGGTTAAAGGAGGCAGTGTCAAGTGTTAAGGCAATGCCTAAGTTTCTGACCTGAGTACTTGGTTAACTGGATTGGTGGTAGTATCTTCTCCAAAGAAGGAATTACGGAAGGAGGCAGCATTTTGATGTGGAAGAGAGAGAAGTCCATTGCTTCTGTTGAATTTCGAATGATGCCAGTGGAAAACCACCTGGAGATGGCATGTTGGAAGCTGGAGACGTAAGTTTACGGGGAGTCATCAGTGTATGGGGTCCATGAGATCACGTGGTGGTAGGAGAACACAGGCCCAAAATAGAAAGTTGAAGATCATTATCTTTAAATTATGAGCTTGAGAAGAAGCAGCTACGAATTTTTAGGTTCTTGTAAACATTTTAAATGCCTTCATTCAGGTACGGTGGCTCACCCCTGTAATCCCAGCACTTTGGGAGGTCGAGGCGGGCGGATCACCTGAGGTCAGGAGTTCGAGACTAGCCTGGCCAACATGGCGAAACCCCGTCTCTACTAAAAATACAAAAATTAGCCGGGCCTGGTGGGGCATACCTGTAATCCCAGCTACACGGGAGGCTGAGGCAGGAGAATCACTGGAACCTGGGAGGCAGAGGCTGCAGTGAGCTGAGATTATACCACTGCACTCCAGCCTGGGTGGCAGAGTGAGACTCCATCTCAAATAAATAAATAAATACATACATACAGATATACATACATACATACCTTCATTCAACGTGCACAATGCTGCATGGCTCTATTTGATCATTAAAAGTATTATAGTACTGCCTTCTTCTCCCTGATCTCCATTCACACTCTTATCTTCCTTTTCAAGTCTAGCGTCTTTGTAACAGAGTCTATACATTAAATACAGTAAAACAAGGGCCCCTGCTACTCATTCTCATAGTTGAGTAACATTGCTCCAAAATGCCACTATTTAGAAATTATCTTGTATTCTTTAATTACTAGAATGAAATAGATTCCTAGTTCAATTTAAGTTTTTATTTTGTGTTTCTCTAAAGGGTATAAAATAGAAATCAGAAGCTTAAATAATGTAGATAAAAGCAGGACAGCCTTGTTGAGGGTTAGGAGGGGAGGGTTGCAGCACGTCACCATTATTGCAAAGTGGACTTTGAAGTGGCTTGCAGAGAACTTTAATATTTTGAGGAGCACAATTTGAAAGCTAGTCTAATGGTTTTAGTATTTTATAAATAAGGAAACCAAGGCCTGAGTTTCCTTCAGATTAAGTGATTTGCCGTTTGTCTCACTACTAGAGTAGAGTAGAGGTGGAATTAGGGCTGGTAACTCCTGATTCCTAGTCTCATGCTCTTTTTGTAGGATGGTGATACTGCCCTAGAGAACCACTTCCATTAGTCACCAACCCCACTACCCCTCACACCACCCCTGTCAATACTCTGGGTTATTAAAGGTGAAAAGAAAATGGCAGGGAAAAGAAAAAAAAACTGATGTGTTTCCCTTGTTCTAGATGTCCAAGCTCTGCGGCTTATCAGACTGACGGCAGGTGCCCTGCCATTTTCTGAGGGGATGTTCTATCTGGTTGTTTATTAGTTACCATCTCTATTTAAGCAGCTTCAGGGCCGACTGACTCTTGGTGTCACAGTGGGAATTTGACATTTCTATTTCTCATTTGTCATTTAGGGTACATTGACACATTTAATTTCGTAATTGTATACTTAAAAAGTGAGTAAACTAAAGTTTATTAATGCTTTATGAAAACTGAAAATACTCCCGAAGGCTAACATTATATTTGGTGAGCCTCCTAATGAGGAATTAGAAAACTTGATTCAATCATAATATTATCTTACTGCTTATTTGAATTTACTAAGTCCTTGGCATTATACTAAATCCTTCATTTTAGGGGTGAAGAAACAGTTCGAAGGGGTGATGACATTTGCCAGTGTTTTGGAGCTAATAAGGGCTGAGTTTGGATTGAGAATCCTCAACATTCTGAATTGTTGGGTGCTTTTATTCCTAGGATTATTTCAGGCTTGATATCCTGCTCAATGCTCTGTCTATTTGTATTTGCCTCCAGGGAATTCTCTTTCCTCTATCCCAGTTCAACACCCTCACTCCGGTTTCCTCCTCTGTAAGCCATTCTCCCAAGGTTTCTGTGTGTTCACCACTCATAACTGAAGGTTGCCAGGGCAGGATGGAAAGGGTAGGGCCTGAGCCGGGAGAGGTTGTAGAAGAGGAAAGAACATGGCAGTGGAGACTTATGGCAGAATGAACAACTTTAAAACTGAGCATTAGATGACATTTCTGTTTTGAAAATTGCATTGATCACCCTATCCCTGGAAATTCTGCAGTGACCACCTTTGTTTAAAGGCCTAGAGCTCCCTGCCATCTCCAGCACACTCACGCAGCTCCTGTACATGCACTCAGAAGTCAGTTTGTGTTTTAAATAACTTCTTTAAAAATCTCATCACCAAATGCTGTTGATCATAGTTTACCTACCAGTAAAATAGAGATGAGGTCCATTTGACCTGCTTCAATTGGGATTCTCTCTTGAGGATCTAATAAAAATGATGGAAGTTGAAATGTTTACAAATATATGAGAAATGCTATGCTTATGTAAGATATTACTCTTATGGTTGATGCTTTAATTGAAATCAAATTTAAAAAGGGACTCTTAACAGCTAATCAGAATCTACATGGAACTAACACCGTGATCTCCCAGTTAAGTGGCAAAACAATACATATCTGATTTTAGGGGTATATTTCTGATTTAGAAAATATGGGAGCTTCTTTTGTGTCTTTTGTTTAAAGTTATCCTTTGTATTATTAGTAGTAGATTTTAGCAAAGATAGTCAAACTTCCCTAACAAAGAAGTATGGCAGTGCTAAGATATTCAAGATAAATAGTAGTTTCTTTGTTTCAGATTATGTAACTGAGATTTGACACACTGAGCAATAAATGAATGTATTGGCCAGCCTGTGCTTTTATAAACGTGATTTTGCAAAGTAATTTGTCTTTTTAATTTTAGGAAACAGATATTGATGACAGATATGGAGATTTGGATTCCAGAACAGATTCTGATATTCCGGAAATTCCACCATCCTCAGATAGAACCCCTGAGATTCTCAAAAAAGCTCTATCTGGTTTATCTTCAAGGTATGATTGGATGAAGATGAGTATATCTTAGTGCACAAGATAGGCTTTGAGGTTATCCTTGTCCATGTAATAAATTTGGCTTTTTGTAAGTTTTCCAGCTATGGTATTAGGTGGTCAAAAAGGCCACCTAATATCTGAGGTATAGTTCTATGTATTTAATGTGTATCTACCCTTAAAACCTTGTGAAGTATAAGAAAACCAAGGCTGAGAGGTTAATTGTTGAAGGCTACAGAGCTAGTAAGATATAGACTTGGGATTCTTGCCTTGGGCTGTCAGATTCTGAAGTCTATGATCTATTTACCACGTCACGTTGCTTTTTCTGGTATTAGAACACCTAATAAAACTCCACAGTCTCTGTTCCCTATTTTTCAAATGCCAGACAGAAATAGGTATTTTTTTCTTTTTTCTTTTCTTTCTTTCATTTTTTAAATAAGACGGGGTTTTACCACATTGCCCAAGCTGGTCTTGAACTCCTGGGCTCAAGCAGTCTGCCCACTTTGGCCTCCCAAAGTGCTGGGATTACAGGCGTGAACCATGGCACCAGGCCAGTATTTTTTTTTCTTTTAACTGAGTTTAAGATTATTGTCTAAAACTCCACAATCCATTACCATTTTATATTTGTGCAACATTTAAAAATGTGTGATGACCACAAAATTTCAGCTAATTATATTACCCTTCATTGTATACTTTAGTAATATGAATTATAAAATTTATAAAAGCAAAGTAAACCTAAGCTTTTGTCCAGATTAACGTATGAAATGTTACATATTGGTATAGAAAGAACAATGTTTCCCCAACTTTTTGACAGTATGACACAATAAGAAGTACATTGTATACCACATTCCAAGACACACAAATGTATTTAACTGCTGCAAAAATGTTATGAAACAGTTCTTCCCGTTACTGTGTAATACCCTCTGATTTCTTTTCTATTTGACGCTGTTCTATGTTATTGAACAAAAAATGCTACATGTCACTTACTCAGTGGATTTTACTACCCTTGGGTCATAGCCTGCAGTCTGAAAACCACTAGTTTAGTCGTATCTAGTAAATGTAATATGAATTTTTCTTTTTTTTTACTTTGTAAGGGATAACCATCTTAGAATATATTGGTTAAAAGCAACATTTTCATATTTTTTAACCAATAGAACATATCTTTGATCTGCTGTGAAAAGCATGATTATTTTAATAGTTCTTGTTCCCAGTTGTTTTCATGACCTAATTCCCAGATATAACTTTGCATTAAAATCTCATCAAGTCTATCTCAGACCTGAAATTTTGTGTCGTTGATGTTCTATAAGAATGGCCAGATTTGTGTGTGTCATTCATAATAAGATCTTCCTTAATCATGAAGTTGTTTTTTTTCTGATATGAAGTAACAATAGCAAATACTAGCAGCTAATATTTATTTAGCATTTACTATGTACTAGCATTGTTTCAGGCACTTTATATGTGTTGACTAATATTCTTATGGCAGCCTTGTAACACAGGTATATAAATGTGGAAACGTAGGCAGATATTATATATCAGGGGTCACATAGCTAGTAAGTTATGGAACCACATTCTGAACCTAGGTACTGTGGCTTCAATGCCTGTATTCTTATCTATGCTATTTATGAGTGAATTGGTTTTAGAAAATGAACAATAGATAGTATAATGATTTCAATCTTCTCAAGAAACTTTTCTACAAAGATTACATGAATGTTTTACATGTAATCTGTTTTATACATTTTTATCCTGTTTTTAATCTAATATTGAAAACAGACTGTCTTGCAAAGACTTAGAATTTGTACATACATAGGATTAAAAATAGTAATTACATAAGAAATGTACATTACTTGCAGAAAAAAAAACCTATAATCCTCCTACCAAGACATTAATATTTAGAATACTTCGGTGTTTACTCTCTGAGGCTTTTTTCTTGTGCAGTGTGTGTGTGTGTGTGTGTGTGTGTGTGTATGTATGGATGTGTGTAAAGCAAAAATGAGATTGTACTGTTTTCTACCTTACTGTTTTCATTTTCATTCCATGGTATTATTAGGAACAACATTTCATGCAGAATCCTAAATATATTTCAGAAACATTTTTAATGTCTGTATGATATATTTTGCTGCATGGCTATAGCCTAGTTTATCCAACTGACCACCTATTGCTGGGCATTTAGTATATTACTAAATGTTCACAATTAAAAATACCTCTACATTAAACATTTTTCTTTGTAGTAACTTTATTTTAACATCCATTAATTATTTCCTTAGGATAAAGTCCTAAAAGAGAAATCCCTTGGTCAAGTTTTATGCCCTCCCCTTACTTTTTTTTTTAAAACAGGGTTTCACTCTGTTGCCTAGACTGGAGTGCAGTGGCGCAGTCTCTACTCACTGCAACCTCTACCTCTCAGGCTCAAGCAATCCTCCCACCTCAGCCACCCAGGTAACTGGGACTACAGGCATGGTCCTGGCTAATTTTTGTATTTTTTATAGAGACAGGATTTTGCCTTGGCTTTTGGTCCTTTATTTACCTCTGACTAGATTTGTGACCTAGCCCAGTTTCCTAATCCATCCATTAATCCACTAACAGTTATATCTGTACAACTACATGGAGCCTTTCAGCCATAGTATTTTTGACTCTACACTCATTTTTAGTTCTGCCTCATGCTCATGCTCTCATGAGAAGTTTATGTCTACATAGTTTGTTAAACAATAGAGGGAAATAAAGTTGAATGAATGCAATTTGACTGCCTTATGAAGAAACTTGGAAGCTGGAAAAAAATGTATGTTGTTGGTATGTTGGTATTTTAGATCCTGTGTGCAGAAATGACATGGTAAAAGGAATATTTGAAAAGAGTATTTGTTGGAAGTATTTAAACTATATTGGAGAGTGGTTGAAAGCAAGGAATGTAACCCTTTTTTTTTTTTTTTTTAAGAGACAGTATCTTGCTCTGCTACCCAGGCTGGAGTGCAGTGGCACAATCATGGCTCACTGCAGCCTTGACCTCCTGGGCTCAAGTGTTCCTCCCACCTCAGCCCCCAACATGCCCCGCCTCCTCTCCCCCCACTCCCCCCGCCCCAGTAGCTGGGACCACAGGCGAGTACCACCACGCCCAGCTAAGTTTTGCATTTTTTGTAGAGCTGGGTTTTTACCATGTTGCCCAGGCTGGTCTCAAACTACTGAGCTGAAGCAATTCTATACCTTATGAAGGCAGCTAATATTTCTGTTCTAAGAAGGGAATGGGGGCTGGGCATGGTGGCTCACACCTGAAATCCCAGCACTTTGGGAGGCCAAGGCAGGAGGATCACTTGTGCCCAGGAGTTAGAGACCAGCCTGGGCAAGATAGTAAGACCCTGTCTCTATTTTTTTTAAAAAAAGGAGTGAGGACTTCTGCTCAGAATATACTGCATATATGTTACTAGACTTTAAGTTGAATCAAAATCTCTTGTAACATAATTTAAATGCTACCAGTTTAATTAATAAAAATCAGAAAAGTCCTAAAGAAAAACAGTGACAATTCTAAATATAGAAGTCATCATTTGTATATAGGAGCATTCAGAAATTCTGGATTTTTCATACAGAGCTGCCAACAGTTTATATGACATGGTAACACAAGGAGTGATTATTTGTATGGCACACTGGGGATGAAGTGTAACGCTTGTGGCAGTGGTGGGATGTGGTCAGGCATGCCAGGCCCTTACAGAGAGGGTTGAGGGAGACCAGTTCTCAGCATGGCAAGGACCAGCCGGTGTACCAGCAGGAAAGCTCTGCTCTGAGGAGCAAAGAAAGGCCCAAGGATAAGGAAATACTTTGTTTCTTGGAGACGGAGTCTCACTCAGTCGCCCAGGCTGGAGTGCAGTGGCGCGATCTCGGCTCACTGCAATCTCCACCTCCCGGGTTCATGCCATTCTCCTGCCTCAGCCTCCCGAGTAGCTGGGACTACAGGCACCCACCACTGTGCCCGGCTAATTGTTTTGTATCTTTAGTAGAGACGGGGTTTCACCGTGTTAGCCAGGATGGTCTCGATCTCCTGACCTCGTGATCTGCCCGCCTCGGCCTCCCAAAGTGCTGAGATTACAGGCATGAGCCACCACGCCTGGCCAAGGAAATAACTTACTAAAGGCTTTGTCCCTAATCAAAGAAAGCAGTCAATACACTTTGAACAATAGAAGTGTCCTTCCATCTGTCTTTATCCTCAGTGGCTGACCTCTTAGGTAACTGGCACCTCACTCCTTTATTTCACTGAAATCACTGTTCTTTCCAGTTTTAGTTTGGTATTGTCTTTCATTACTTATTCTCATTGGCAGTCCGTGCTGTCTATATCATATTCTTAAAATCATGACTGTGTTCATCTGCCATCCTAATTGGGCATCATCTCTTTTGAGGGCTTTTGTACCTGGCTCATTCTTCCCCTCTATGTGGTCCCTGGTGGGATGCCTGACTGTCACATCCACCCTGACCACCTAACGCCCTAACCTCACGATTTATTCCCCACTCACATTTAACAAAAATTATTTTCTTTCTGGCCAGGCGCGGTGCTCACACCTGTAATCCCAGCACTTTGGGAGGCTGAGGCAAGCGGATCACGAGGTCAGGAGATCGAGAGCATCCTGGCTAACACAGTGAAACCCCGTCTCTACTAAAAATACAAAACAATTAGCCGGGTTTGGTGGCGGACACCTGTAGTCCCAGCTACTCGGAAGGCTGAGGCAGGAGAATGGCGTGAACCCAGGAGGTGGAGCTTGCAGTGAGCCGAGATCGCGCCACTGCACTCTAGCCAGGGCAACAGAGCGAGACTCTGTCTCAAAAAAAAAAAAAAAAATTATTTTCTTTCTTGGCTAATATAACTTTAAAAGTTAATTTATCTCCTAGTGTGTGAATGAATGCTGTTTGTTTTTTGTTTTTGTTGTTTGTTATATAAAGTGAAGTAGGGGAATCTTAAAGTACAGTTAAGGAAAATTCATAAATCTGGCAAATCAATACTGAAACCACACAAAAAACCTTAAGAACATGTTAAATACTAACTTTACGTTTTCTTTGTAGGTGGAAAAACTGGTGGATACGTGGAATTCTCACTCTAACTATGATCTCATTGTTTTTCCTGATCATCTATATGGGATCCTTCATGCTGATGCTTCTTGTAAGTTTTTGACTTTTCCCTGAGTGTCTCTTGCTTTGTTTTTCAACGTTTATATAGGATTGAAGTAATTTGAGCATATCATAAAAAGGAAGCTAATTCAACACTCAGTCATAGCATATTTAGTTCCTTTAAGTGTCTTTTATTTCATGATATGGTCTGACTTAATATTTTCTGTTTGCAAAATGACTATTCAGTGTGTTCATTCAGCAAAGACCAAGTTTGTATAACAGGTACATGTCTATGTGTCTGACATTGTGCCAAGCATATTTTATATGGGCAAAAAAACACAAGCCTGAGACCTCGTCTCTACAGAAACTTTTAAAAAATAAGCTGGGGGTGGTGGTTCACGCCTATAGTCCCAGCTACTGGGGAGGCTGAGGTGGGAGGATCACTTGAGCCCAGGAGGTTGAGGCTGCTGTGAGCTGTGGTTGTGCTACTGCACTGCAGCCTAGGCAACACAGACCACCTCAAAAAAAAAAAAAGTGACAGAAATATACACACACATAACATCAACATATGACTATTAGCTAGATCCCTGATTTCAAGGAACTCAGTGTAATGGCAAAAACATACAAGTAACCATATGAATAAATAGTATGATAAATAAGTGAGATAAGTTCTATGATAGAACATGTTAGGAGTGCCCAGTAGAAAAGCACCTAATCCAGTCTGAGGGAGAGATGAGGAGGGGCTTCCAGAAGAGACAGTGCCAAAGCCGAGTCCTGAATACTGGACAGGGGAAGGAATTCCAAAGTGGAGACATCATGAGCGGGGCATGGAGGTAGTGAGAGGATGCGGTCCATTGGAAGATCTGCAAGTTGCACGTGTAGAGGGTGTCTAGATAGGGCACTGGAGAGGCAAGGAAAAACCATTCTGGGAGTTTGGGATTTTGGTGTGTGTGGGAAGCTCAACAAGTCAGGAAGCCAAACAAGTATTTAAACCCTTCATTCATTCGTGTAACAAACGCTTTCAAGATGCCTGCTATATTCCAGGCATTACATTAGTTCTAGGGATGATACAGTGGTACCGAGAAAAATGTACCTGTCTCTGCCCTCATGGAGCATACTATCTGCCCTTTAAAGAGCTGATTATGTATTTACAGTCAGATGCCACCTGATGACATTTTGGTCAGTGATAGACAACTATACGACAGAGGTCCTATAAGATTATAATGGAGCCAAAAAATTCCTATTGCCTCATGATTTTATTCCAATTGCCAACAGTATTCAGTAAAGTAACATGTTGTACAAATTTATAGCCTAGGACCAATAGCCTATACCATATAGACTAGATGTATAAGAGGCCATACCATCTAGGTTTTGTAAGTATACTCTATGATGTTGGCACAACAACGAAATTGCCTAACAATGCATTTCTCAGAACATACCCCATTGTTAAGCAACACATGACTATATATAATTACAAACTACAATAAGCATTTGAAAAAAAGAATAATACTAATAGAGCAAAGACGGAGCTGGGAGACTTTCCAGAGGCACAGTGCCAAGCACGTGGGCTGCAATCTGAAGGTTGAGTGGGAATCAACAAGGTAAAGGATGGAGTCTTGGGGAGGACCATCACAGGCAGAGGATTTCTGTGTGCAAAAGCCCAGATATTTAAAGCATGAAACATTTGAAGCCCACAAATGTTGGAACTGAGGAGAAATGCATTTGTTCAATGCATTCATCAAGCATTGAGGCAGTGCTGAGCATAGTTTGACAGCACACAGTGAGAGCCTGCTCTCCGGGGTGCCCTGTGGCCTTATTTATTGGTACTATCATTGTTATTACTTTTTCTCATTCCTTCTTAGTTAATCCAGGTTCTTCTTATGTACTCATCTCCTTCATCTCTGATTTCTCTTGCCCACTTAGAAATGTGTTTATCCATTTTGCCAATCTCCCTCCATATTCAATTCTATTCATAGCTCATAAGCTTATGAGCTGTATGATATGGTTTTCCTTTTATTTTATAAAAGAACAAGTTTTGATGTGAAATTAGACATGATGAAAAAAAATTCCATCAGCTGTTGAAGCCACTTAAAGTGGCTTTTATAAGCACCTCAAAGCCTCTTTCACTTCTCTTTTTGTCCTCTCATTAATTTTTCACTTCCATGGGGAAATCAAGTAATGAAAATGAATAACAAGTTAATTTCTTTTTCTGCTAATTTGCTGAGATCTTAAAGTGCTTTTTCTCACAAAGGAAAAATGGATAATAAATAGGATAGACTTAATGTGAGGGCAGAGGAAGCCGAGCTTGAAAGCCAAGTGGGCAGGCGTGGACAATTGTCTAGGTTTGATTCCAGGAAGAGGCCCCCCAGCTCCCAGTCTTCTGTCGCTGAACATGCCAAGGGCTAAAATGATCACCATTGGCCCTGGGACTTGGGCATTTAAGAAGCAAGTGTGCAGAGCACTCTTCAGTGCCAGGTGGTGAGTGGGCAGGCTTGAGGAAGAAGGGACCAAGTGAGAGCAAGGAGTTCCACAAGTCTTTGTAGGTGAAGGGACCTTTGAGTATGATCTTGAGCAGTGCATCAGGGTGGAGGCAGCACTGTGAGCAAAGGTCCAAGTGGCTAGAAGTGTGCCACTTGGACCTTTGCTCACATTGCTCCCTGGGTGGCAGAAAAAGTTGCTTTTTCCTTGAGCACAGGGCTGAAAAATAATTAGAGATCAGGTTCTGGAAGGCCTTGCTATGTGAAGAAGTTTGGGTTTTATTTGGGAAGCAGTAAGGAGAAGTATTTTGGGAGAATTTATTTGGAATTAAGAACTAAGAAGAATTTATTTGGGAGAAGTAAGGAGTAAGAAGAAAATTTTGATCTAAGATATCAGAAACCACCAGTATCCTAGATACAGTGACTTAGGCAGGTTTGGTGGGTTCCCCTGTGATTTACGTTTTTCTCCAAACTGAACTGTTGAGTATAATAACTAGGGCAAGAATTTGTGGATAAAAACTATTTTCTAACCACTCTTTGAGACAAAATTCAAGACAGTTTTAAAGACATGCATGCATACATTTGGATTCTGATTTTTTAAGAGAACCATAAGTGTGCCTACAGTATTTGAGTTTTTTTGTTTTTTTTTTTTCTACTATGAAAGGAAAATATGATCTTACTACTAGTTACTTGCTTCAATTGGTGAGTTTAATTAAAGAAGAAAATAAGAGTATTAAAGTTCTGGCCAGGTGTGGTGACTGACGCCTGTAATCTCAGCACTTCGGGAGGCCGAGGCAGGTGGATCATTTGAGGTCAGGAGTTCGAGACCAGCCTGGCCAAAATGGTGAAACCCCGTCTCTTTTAAAAATACAAAAATTAGCCGGGTGGTAGTGGCGTGTGCCTGTAATCTGAGCTACTTGGGAGGCTGAGGCAGGAGAATCGCTTGATCCTGGGAGGTGGAGGTTGCAGTGAGCTGAGATCACACCACTGCACTCCAGTCTGGGCAACAGAGTGAGATCCTGTCTCAAAAAAAAAAAAAAAAAAAAAGAATATTAAAGATCTAAGTAAAGTAGGTTTGAACTGTTATTGGTTATTTAAGTTTATTACATACACATACATGCATAGATATATATATTATGTTTATATGATATTTATGTTAAGAGAATATAGATGATTCACACATATAGTTGGTACTCAATTGACATTATGTGTTTTAAAACCGTATTTCTATTCCTATTCTTAACTAGATCATTTATATTTTGAGAAGGACACGTTGTATCTAGCTTGCAGTTGCCTTATAATGTCAGCACTCAAAAATGACTAATTCAATATAGTTTTATTAAAAACTTCTAGGAGGTCAGGCGCGGTGGCTCATGCCTGTAGTCTCAGCACTTTGGGAGGGCGAGGCGGGCAGATTGCTTGAGGTCAGAAGTTCAAGACCAGCCTGGCCAACATGGTGAAACCCTGTCTCTACTCAAAATACAAAAAAATTAGCTGGATGTGGTGGTGCACACCGGTAGTCCTAGCTACTCAGGTGGCTGAGGCAAGAGAATCACTTGAACCCAAGAGGCAGAGTGAGCCGAGATCACGCCACTGCACTCCAGCCTGGGCTACAGAGTGAGACTTTGTCTCAAAAAACAAACAAACAAAGCTTCTAGGAAATTACAGGTACTATTTTAATATGGAATGCATACCCATGTTCCTTAAAAGGCCTTCTATTTGTAGTTTTTAAATTGTATTCACAGCTTAGAATCATACTTTCTAAGTGATGGAGTTACTAAAGCATGTTTTGATTTAAAGGCAGATGTGAACACATAGAAGATATTGAAAGAGGTTTTTTCTCCCCTCCCCTCCCGCCTTCTTGGAAACTGTTGTCATTAAGTTTTAATTCGTGCTATGTAATTTACTTTTAAATAGTGTGTTTACTTTTTCCCATTATGAGAGTTGTATACGTGTGTTCAAATTACTTTGGAAAATAGATAATTAAAAATAATCATTCCAACCCTATGTTTAACTACCAAAATGCAATTAGTAGTGTTATGTTTTATTTCATCACTTTTTGCTTAATTTATATATTTTTAAAACCATGGTCATAATAATAATGTGACCAACATTGTGCATCCTGCTTTTTAAGCTAAATATCACATCAAAAATTTTGTGGCCAGGTGCGGTGGCACACACCTGTAGTCTCAGCTATTCGAGAGGCTGAGGCAGGAGGATCACTTGAGCCCTGAAATTCCAGTCTGAGTCCAGCCTGGATAATATGGCACAACCCTATCTCTAAAAAAACCAAACTTTTAAAAAAAGTTTTGTGTTGTTCTGTAGTCTTTATAATCATTAGCTTTACTAGATTGTCTGCTTGATGGAATGTAGTTCATCATGCAGTTATTCACTTACAGTGAATGAATATCTGAATTCATTCAGTGCATCATTTAAAGTTATTCAAATCATTGTGTTATTTGTAGACATTCAGGTTATGTTCTGTTTTTTTTTTTTTTTATTGTGAATAACACTATCCTGAACATATTAGAACATAAATATGCTCTAACTTTATATGCAGGAGTATTTTCTTAGAAAAGATTTGCAAAGTGAAAAGAGACACTTATTTGGATAACCCATAGGTACTATAGTTCATACTCAAAATGTCCGGATCTGAACTTCTAGTCCATACCTCAGCCATCCAGAGTAAATCTGTTGTCAAAGTTAAATAACAATACACAGACAAATCTCTATGCAAAGCATTTTATTTGGGAATGTATATATATATTTTAAAAAAAACAGAATTGCACTTCAGAGCATACACCCAGACCAGGGTGGTCTTTGATATGTCTAAAGAACAAAGAGAAGGTTGGGAGTTTTATTAATGAGAGAAGTTTGGGAGTTTTATTAAAGAGAGAAATGTAGGCCGGGTGCGGTGGCTCATGCCTGTAATCCCAGCACTTTGGGAGGCCGAGGTGGGCGGATCACGAGGTCAGGAGATCAAGACCATCCTGGCTAACATGGTGAAACCCCGTCTCTACTAAAAATACAAAAAATTAGCTGGGCGTGGTGGCGGGCGCCTGTAGTCCCAGCTACTCGGGAGGCTGAGGCAGGAGAATGGCGTGAACCCAGGAGGTGGACCTTGCAGTGGGCCAAGATCGCGCCACTGCAGTCCGGCCTGGGCGAAAGAGCAAGACTGTCTCAAAAAAAAAAAAAAAGAGAGAGAGAGAAATGCTACATACTGTTTTGAAAGAAAGCCCATTGGTACTAGTGAAGTTTTGGGGAGTTGGCAGGCTCTGATTGGTGAGTGACAGTGGTGGCAGGTAAAACTAGTCTTAAAGTCATGGCACGTTGTTTCAGCAGCCACTAAGTAAAACTGGTCTGAGGGTATGGCCAGCTGTTTCAGCAGCTGGGCTTTGGATAATTCGTGGAGCGGGTGCTGTGTGCCCTGAGTGCTTTTTCCGCTTCGCCCTTCAACTCTGATTTTAGTTGAATATGACAATTGACCCAATTTGTATAATTCTTTCATACTGTCTACTTTCCCAAGCCTTCTTTGGTGTTATTTTGTGTTCCCTTTTCTCCCTTAGCCCCTCAATTTCCTCACCCACCAAGTCTAGTCAGTTCTACCCCCTATACTTCTCTCCTGTCTTCTCTACTCCTCTACCACTTCAGCTGGATAGTGAAGTGGCATCTTGCCTGCCTGACTGCCTTTACTCTTGTCACCTCCCCAGTCCACTCTTTCCACCTTATTCTCCCAAACTTTCATGTCCAGTCATGTCCTTTCAACTCCTCGGTGCAGTGCTTCCTGCTGTTTCCTAGGATTCCAGGACCAGGCTCATCTCTCTCTCCTTCTTATCCCCACCTTTGTCTTCCAGCAACTCCACCCTCCTAGTAGTTCCCTTAATATGCCCCATTCCCTCTACAGGCGGCGACTCTGCAGATCCTCCTCCTCTGGCTCTGCCGTTGCCCACCCCCTGCCCCTGCCACAGGTGTGTGTGCCTCTACACACATCCATTTGCCTATTTCACATGGGTTGTAGTTATGTTTCCTCCCTGAGAGACACTGTACCTCTCTGTGAACAGATGCTCTATGTTATTTCTGTAAGTCCTCAGTAACTAGTAAAGAGTAGAGACTTAAATACTGACTGTTGTTTTTAAGGTTCTTGAAACATTAATTGGGCCAACAGAGTCCTATGAGTGTACATTGCTATCAGTGTTGATGGTGTGGAGTATTAATTTCTGTGTAATCCTCCAGTCCTGGAAGATACACATATAGTTTAAGGATTTCGACACTGCTATTTGGAATCTTTTGTTTTCTGTTTTCCTAGAAGTTCCATATTAATTGTCCCTGCAAGCTATAGTTGATGATCATATAAATATAATGTGTGTTATTAAAAATACTTTTATTCTCCCCTCTCAGTAAAAGAAATACAATTTATAGTGCCAGTGGATGTACCCTGGCAAATATGTTCATAGAAATTACATCAGTATGATATTTTAAAAGCCCTTCAGATCTGACTAACTTTGCTTTACCGTTTTGTCTTAATACTAAACATTGTCTCCGTTCTGTATTTTTGTTAGAAATGACTTGATATTATATACAAAGGTTATTTGAAGAAGGACACTTAGATTTCCTCCTGTCTTTATGACACATTTATGACTTTTCCCTAAAAGTACTGTTTATGGTTTGACGTACATTTATCATGTGGCTGAAAAGACACATTTACTTTTTAAAGTATGTGATTGGACATGTAATCAGTATAATGGGAAAAAATAGCTTAAGAATACCCTGAATGGTAGGTTTTAGAAAACTAACTTGTGGAAATCTTAAAAAGAAATCCCAAAATATATCCTCTTACAGAGTTTGGTAAGCTTTTTCTGTTAAAGGACCAGATAGTAATATTTTAGGCTTTAAGGAGCTGCATATGTTTCGGTCACATAAACTTTGGTTTTTAAATAACTCTTTAAAAAATACAAAAATCCATTCTTAGCTCAAGGACAGCATAAAAACAAGCCCTTGGGCTGTGTTCTTTAGATGTTGAAAAGCTAGTCTGCCATATTCACAGAGATTTTTACCTCTTAATTCATGATAATAAGTGTTCGACTTGCCATTTGCTCTTTGAGTCTTGGAATTGACAGGTCAAGCACTGGGTGTGATGCTACATCTTGAGAAATTACCTTCACCCAGGTTGCCGAATGCAGCAGTTTGAAGGACTACAAAGTAGAACATCAAAAAGGGATTTATAAATCTAAACCCATTTAATAGGTGTGCAATCAGGACACTGTGTAAACAGAAATGCATAAATTCAGTTGACTGGCCAAAGTGGTTGCAAATGTGGAAGGTTGCTTATACTTTGCTAAGGTAGCCCAGCTTAGATTGAGCAGCGAGTAGCTAGCTGGCTATGGGAGAGTTGACACAGCTGGGAGGATGAAAAGGCCATTCCAGGGTGACGGGGTAGAAAGTGTTTTAACTGTTTGTCCTGACAGTATCTTTATTATTTGCAAGTATAACAATGCATGGTTACAAATAAATATATACAAGCAAACTTTCGTATATGATTTTCTTAGGGTATCTCAAGAAACATAATGGACAGGTTGGACAAAAAGATACTCCATCTTGAGGATAATCTCAAGAATGAAGTAGTAATGAGGGATAAATCCTAGTGAACTGTGGCCAACCAGACTGTATCCCTCAAACTTTAAACTCCAGTGCCATTCCCCACCCCGGGAAGGATCTTCCAAGCCTTTTTGAGTAAAACATTATTTTGCCTACCCCTTTGAGGCATCACTTGATTTTAGAGACATGGAATATTGCATTTTTTACTGACATTTAGAATAATTAAACATTGGTAGATTAAGATTTTTTAAATACGTATAACAAACTGCTTTATTGAATGATTAAGCACAAATGTAAACATTGAGAAATGTATGTTAATGTTTTCTCTTGGTTTCAGGTTCTGGGCATCCAAGTGAAATGCTTCCATGAAATTATCACTATAGGTTATAGAGTCTATCATTCTTATGATCTACCATGGTTTAGAACACTAAGTTGGTAAGTAAGCTTGAAACTATTTCAGATATGAAAAGTTAATTTCTGAAGTTTGTAAAGGAAGCATCTTGATCAGTCAGTATTCACTCAGTTCACCCTATAGATTGATTCTAGAGAAAAATGGATAAAAATAATGTAATTGAATTTTGAAAAGAAGATCACCTTTGTCTTTCCCACTCGAATACAACTTTTTTCAGATCTCATATTTTACTCTTTGTAGAGATACCTGATATGTGAATATATACACCATTCTTGTCCTTTTTTTAATAAAAAACTAAACATTGTATTGGAAACATTTTTGTATCCTTTACAATAATAATTTTAGCAAAATATTTACATATAATCTTTTCTTTCATTTTCCTTCATTTCCCCTCAGTTGACATGATAACATACAGCATATTGTATATAAACAAATGCATGTAAAGTTAGTAACAAAATCACCAAATGATATTAACATTTAAAATTTTATATCTTTTAAAACTTTTCATATATAAATCATTGCTATCAGAACCTTGGCTAGGAAACATGATAACGTTATAGTTCATATTTAACCCAAGTGGCCATCCTTTTTAGTATAGTTGATTAATATCAACCAGGGAGTCAGTGTCTTATTAAAACAGATGGGGTTTAGAATAGTCAAAAAGAAGTGTCTTGATTTCGGTGATAGCTGATTTTTCCTTCTAGCAGGTTTCTTCATGAGTGGCAGAGTATATAAGAAATGTTAGATAGGTAAAGTAATTGGAGAATAATTAAATGCAAAACCATGCAGTATTGATTCTAAGTATTAAAAAAAAAGAGAAGATAAATAAGGATGGGCTCCAGTGATGGTAGAAGGTGTCAAACAAGAGGTAAAAGATAAACTGGTATTTGAAATGAAGACAAGTTTTGGATAAAGAAGAGTTTTCTGGTTGGGGACGTAGCACCCATCAGTTTCTAGATGTGGGACAGACGCACTTATACTACTGTTGATGAGATGTTCCTGGCCCTTCTGAGCAGATGGTATTGATTAGTGGACAGTGGGTAAATAGTTGGATTGGTAGACCAGGTTAGGCCTTGATTGCCTTACAGAGGAAGAATCCCTGCTCATCTGGAGTCCACTAGGAGCATTAGAAGAGGGGAGATGCCAGTGTGTGCAGGGCAGTGGGGAGACAGTTTGAATTACCTCTTCTTTCTTTCCCTCTTAATCTTCCTGAGGACAGGTGGGGATTTGTCTTAGGACTTCTACTATTAAAAAGCATTAGGGCTGTGAGTAGTTACGAGTTAATTTTCATTATGGACTTAATACCTCAATATATACACCCACACATTATACATACATACAAAGTATTAAAATCATACACACACACAAACATACACACATTATACATACACACAAAGTATTAAATTTACACACACACACACACACACACACACACACTGCTACCGCCTCACAAGGGTGAGGGATTGTGTGTGTGTAGTATTTTCTACATTGTTTCCTAATTATCTTTGGCATTAGATTTTCAGCTAAATAAAGGTATGAACTATATTCGGTAAATTTTTGCTAATCAATAAATTTGAAATTAAGTTTAAAACAGGAAAATAGCATTTTGGTAAAATACATCTTGAATTGGTCTTCTGAACTTGGTTTTGATTTTTGTGTCATCAGAATGTAGAAAATAATTTTGTTGAGTTTGAGGGGAAGGAAAGCTTCAAATATAGAAAAGCTAATTGTGTTTAAATTATAGGTACTTTCTATTGTGTGTAAACTACTTTTTCTATGGAGAGACTGTAGCTGATTATTTTGCTACATTTGTTCAAAGAGAAGAACAACTTCAGTTCCTCATTCGCTACCATAGATTTATATCATTTGCCCTCTATCTGGCAGGTAAGTTAAGGAATATTCTGTATTGATATATAGCTAACATATTTTCCATGTTTATTTTTATTTCTGTTATTTAAATTAGTAATTTTTTGTAAATTTTATTCCAGCCTCTCTTTTTCATTGTTTCTTGTGTATAAAGCTATTTCTTTCATCATATTCTTAAATAGCAATTATTCCCTTATAGTGGGTTTAAAAAGTGCTTGTTAAGAATCACTCCAGGCCAGGTGCGGTGGCTCGCTCCTGTAATCCCAGCACTTTGGAAGGCTGAGGCAGGCAGAACACCTGAGGTCAGGAGTTTGAGACCAGCCTGACCAACATGAAGAAACTCCGTCTCTACTAAAAATACAGAATTAGGCGGGCATGGTGGTGCATACCTATAATTTCAGCTACTCAGGAGGCTGAGGCAGGAGAATCGCTTGAACCTGGGAGGCAGAGGTTGCGGTGAGTCGAGCTCGTGCCATTGCACTCCAGCCTCGGCAACAAGAGCAAAACTCTTATCTCAAAAAAAAAAAAAAAAAAAAAAGAATCACTCCATATATTTGAAAATTTTCTTTGCAAATTGTAGTAAAAAAACTTTTAAGTAAATAAAAATTATTAACCAAATTTAATTTATGAAGAAACTTTCACATATATATTGCTTTATTTGTCCCTAGGAAATAGAGCTTTTTCATGTAGAATTAATCAGGGTAATTAGGTTTTTTTTTGTTTTTTTTTGAGACAGAGTCTCACTCTGTTGCCCAGGCTGGAGCGCAGTGGCGTGATCTCAGCTCACTGCAACCTCCACCTCCTGGGTCCACGCCATACTCCTGCCTCAGCCTCCCGAGTAGCTGGGACTACAGGCCCCTGCCACCACGCCTGGCTAATTTTTTGTATTTTTAGTAGAGACAGGGTTTCACCGTGTTAGCCAGGATGGTCTCAATCTCCTGACCTCGTGATTCACCCGCCTCAGCCTCCCAAAGTGCTGGGATTACAAGCATGAGCCACCGCGCCCGGCCTAATTAGTTTTTTCGACATAGTTTATAATACATGTAACTGTTTATACTATGCTATGCCACATGTTTTTGTAATTTTTAAATTAAAAATTAGATTCTTAAGATAAAGTTAGAATTTACAGATATCTTTTCCATGAAATTTTACAGATCATAAAAATAACCCCTAAGAAATTGATTTTTTTAAATGTGCTTTTTAAAAACCAGATTGCTCATGTGAATTCTGGACCTACCAATTACTGGTTGAGTAAAGAGTGAGATATTTGGGCTGGGCGCGGTGGCTCATGCCTGTAATCCCAGCACTTTGTGAGGCCGAGATGCAGGGATCACCTGAGGTTGGGAGTTCGAGACCAGCCTGACCAACATGGAGAAACCCCGTCTCTACTAAAAATACAGAATTAGCCGGGCATGGTGGCGCGTGCTTGTAATCCCAGCTACTTAGGAGGCTGAGGCAGGAGAATCACTTGAACCTGGGAGGCGGAGGTTGCGGTGAGCTGAGATTGCACCATTGCACTCCAGCCTGGGCAACAAGAGGGAAACTCCATCTCAAAAAAGAAACAAACAAACAAAAATGAGATATTTAATTAATTTCTCTGTGCTTCAGTTTCTTTGTAAAGCACTTAGAATAGTACCTGGCACTACTTAAATTTTTTTTTATTATTATTTTCACTTTAAAAGAAGGACATGAAATTTGTGAGTTTTCATGTTAGCTGTTAATAGTTATTGTTTTAGCTCCTAGGAGTTTCCCAATAAATGAATTTTTCTCCTGGTACAATCATAGAAACTGGGTAATTCTTTTCCATTTCTCTTTAAAAATCTACAGAGTATGTGGGGAAGCATGTCCAGTCCTGTAGAAGTATGCTATTTCATTAAATAGTTATGATGTTCTTCATGGTGCTCCTCAGCTCCTTCAGTTCCTAGGCCTTCTAATTCTAAAAAGCCAGAAAGTGAAATACAATCTGAAATGATAATGGGAATTTTCAGAGAATTTGTTTTGATGTAATGAGGAGGAATACATTTTCGAAGAATTTTCCACCTTTTACATTCAGGTCTTTTGTTACTTTTTAAAATTTTAAATTTCATTTTATTTTCCCAGGGATTGGGTCTCCCCATGTGGCCCAGGCAGGTCTCGAACTCCTGGGCTCAAGGGATCCTTCTGCCTTGGCTTCCCAAAGTGCTGGGATTACAGGCACGAGCCACTGCACCCAGCCTTTCGTTCAGAATTATTGTTCAGTTCAGCTTTCCAAATCTGTTCCTTCATTTAAAAAAACTTTTCACTGCTGTATCTATAGAAAGTACATTCATAGAAATAGGTATTGAAAAATTTCTACTCTTTTAAGGGTATTCATATGATGATAGTTGGTCCATTTTAAATTCTGACCAATTGGAAGGATTATGATCATGGAGAGATTATGATTGTTATCAGCTAAGAAGATCATACTAAAATTTTGGAGAATAAAACACTTGACTCTGATTCTGTGTTTATCAAAGCACATTTGTGCATTTTCTTGGTATTCTTTGTAGAAACTTTGAGCATTTTCTCTCGTTTACCAAACCAATAAGTTGGATTTATTTTGTTAAAGGTAAGGTAGATTCTGGAATGGATTCTTTTGTATTACGGGAGAGAAGAATGTACTACCTTCTCAGTTTATATTTAAAGTAACAAGACTTCTGGCATTTTGAGTTTTGATAATAATAGTAACAGTCAAAGTGTCTATGGTATCTTCTGTTATTGAACCCAACACTTTATTTCATGTGATTATTCTTGTAATTATTTAAAAACAACTGCGGGCCGGGTGTGGTGGCTCACACCTGTACTCCCAGCACTTTGGGAGGCTGAGGCAGGCAGATCACTTGAGGTCAGGAGTTTGAGACCAGCCTGGCCAACATGGCGAAACCCCATCTCTACTGAAAATACAAAAAAAATTAGCCGGGCGTGGTGGCAGGTGCCTGTAATCCCAGCTATTTGGGAGGCTGAGGCAAGAGAATTGCTGTAACCTGGGAGGCAGAGCTGAAATCATGCTGCTGCACTCCAACCTGGGCGACAGAGCAAGACTCCATCTCAAAATAATAATAATAATAAAAGAACAGTTGTGGTTAATTAAAACATAAATCATTTCTATCATTAATATCTGCACATTAGTTTTCAAACTGATTTTCAAAAGAATTATGATGTAAACAGCAACCCTGTATCCCACCGCTTTGAGATTTTTTTCCTTTTCTCTAAGTAATAGGCCTATTTATTAGTTTACTTTAGGCATTATCTATTGACTTCTTGTTATAACCTACCTCACTTCTTCATACTCAGTTTTTTTATAGTCATAGTTTGCATTAAGTAGGTACCTAAAATATCACTTCCTGTAGAGCCAAATAGTATCTATGATTACATTTCCTTCTTTTACAACTTTTTGTTTTTCCCGAACTGAGGAACTGCTTCACCTTCTCTTTCCCATATTTGCTATTTTCAGTGTAGAGATCCTTAATTTTTCCTTCAGGTTTGCCCCATGTCTGTTGGTAGTATTTTCAGATGTTTACACAAGTCAGATAGTATATCAATTGCCTTTTTTCCTGGAGACTTCTGTGCCAGAGACCTCTGCATTCCTGTTCCTGTGTGAGCTGGCTGCATATGGGCCCACTGCTGAGCTGTCCTCATGATTTGAGCTGGTTTCTTCCATCCCAGGTCTTCCATCTCTTGGTTAACACCCTCACTTTGCTGAAGCATGGCCTGCTGTAGTTTCTTATGAAATGATGTGTAGAAGGTAGATGTCTTATGTTTGTGCATTTCTAAAGATATCTTTAGTCTTTTCTCACAGCCGATTGCTTTGGCTAGGGCCCATACTTATTGTTAGACTTTTACTTAATAATCCAGGTCAGAAGCCTAGGCCTCAGTCTTGCCTTCCACGGGGACTTTTCTTCCTAGTTTCTCTAGCAAATACGTTTAGGCACCTGTAATTTCTCAGGCCTACTAACAGTTTTCTATCTGTTTTCTAGCTTTCAAATTTTTTAGACATGTTTCTTCTTTTCTCCTTGACATTTTTTCAGTTTTCTTTGTTCTTGCGGGGCTTCCCCTTAATTTATTTTAATGTTATTTTGCAGGGATACCAGGATGGAATACAAACTGTCATTTAAAAACAAAAAGCCTTAACTAGTTTTGTTTTTCCCTTGGCTTAGAACAATTTGTTATTTTTGCTCAGTCCTGCGGATTGGCAGGCTTAACTTAGCAGTTCTAACCCCAGGCCTCTCACGTGGTTGCCGTGAGACAGAGGCCGGTGCTCATGTCTTGAGTGGGTTGGACATCAAAGATGGCTCCTTTTCATGACTGCAGTTCGTGCCGCTTGCTGACTTGGGCACTGACCTGTGGCCCCTCCATGTGGCTTGGATGGGACAGGCAGCCTGGGTTCTGAATGGGGAGCATGCCAGAAGCCAGGTGTTTCAAGAGGCCTAAACTAGTTTTTGTTTTTTTTTTAAACAAGTTTTTTTTTTTTTTTTTAATGAAAATATATGCCCATGATAAAAATTTGGACTAGAAAGGAGTATTCGATGAAATCTTCCTCCACCTCAGAGCCTTACTTATGATATCTGGAGGCTTACTACTGTTATTCCAGAAATTGTCTGAGTATTCAAGCTTTTATGTTTATATCTCCCTCCCTTTTTCTTATATAAGTATCTCTTCTGTACCATTTTTCCACTTCATATATTAATAGCTTATAGATGGATTTATATTGGCACGTCTACATCTATCATTGTATCCATATCTACAGTTACATCTATATTGATATACAGCAATAGCTGAGAGGTAGAATGTCGGCATATAAGGAGATTACTGTTTTCCCCTTTGGTTTTGCTATAATTTATGCTTGAGAATAACGTCTCAATTGACTGTGGACCGATAGTGTAGTTCATTTTCTTTGTTGTTTCTTTTTATATATTTTGTCTTTGATAGCCTCCCAACCAGCCCCTTTTTAGTAATTCTTTGTTTCATGTGTGACTTTTGGACTCTACTTCTATACAATACAATCAGTGTTTCATCTTTTTTTTTTTTGAAACAGAGTCTCACTCCGTTGCCCAGGCTGGAGTGCAGTGGCATGATCTCGGCTCATGGCAACCTCTGCCTTCTGGGTTCAGGTGATTCTCACGCCTCAGCCTCCCAAGTAGTTGGGACTACAGGCATGCACTACCGCGCCTGGCTAATGTTTGTATTTTTAGTAGAGATGGAGTTTCACTATGTTGCTCAGGTTGGTGTCTAACTCCTGGGCTCAAGTGATCCTCCTGCCTTGGTCTCCGAAAGTGTTGGGAATATGGGCGTGAGCCACCATGTCTGGCCTGGTATTTCTTCATTTTTCTAACAGTATACTTATTTCTGCCATGTAGGGACCAGCCCCACAGGGTCGGTGGGTCTCTCCCCGTGTGCGGAGACGAGAGAGTGTAGAAATAAAGACACAAGACAAAGAGATAAAAGAAAAGGCAGCTGGGCCCGGGGGACCACTACCACCAAGTCGCAGAGACCGGTAGTGTCCCCAAATGTCTGGCTGCACTGTTATTTATTGGATACAAAGGAAAAGGGGCAGGGTAAGGAGTGTGTCATCTCCAATGATAGGTAAAGTCACGTGGGTCACGTGTCCACTGGACAGGGGGCCCTTCCCTGCCTGGCAGCTGAGGCAGAGAGAGAGGGAGAGAGAGAGACAGCTTACGCCATTATTTCTGCATATCAGAGACTTTTAGTACTTTCACTAATTTTGCTACTGTGATCTAAAAGGCAGAGCCAGGTGTACGGGATGGAACATGAAGGTGGACTAGGAGCGTGACCACTGAAGCACAGCATCACAGGGAGACGGTTAGGCCTCCGGATAACTGCGGGCGAGCCTGACTAATGTCAGGCCCTCCACAAGAGGTGGAGGAGTAGAGTCTTCTGTAAACTCCCCCGGGGAAAGGGAAACTCCCTTTCCCGGTCTGCTAAGTAGCAGGTGTTTTTCCTTGACACTGAGGCTACCGCTAGACCATGGTCCGCCTGGCAACGGGCGTCTTTCCAGACGCTGGCGTTACCGCTAGACCAAGGAGCCTTCTGGTGGCCCTGTCCGGGCATAACAGAAGGCTTGCACTCTTGTCTTCTGGTCACTTCTCACTGTGTCCCCTCAGCTCCTATCTCTGTATGGCCTGGTTTTTCCTAGGTTATGATTATAGAGCGTGGATTATTATAATATTGGAATAAAGAGTAAGTACTACTAATGATTAATTATATTCATGTATAATCATATCTAAGATCTATATCTGGTATAACTGTTCTTGTTTTATATTTTATTATACTGGAACAGCTCGTGTCCTTGGTCTCCTGCCTCGGCACCTGGGTGGCTTGCCGTCCACATGCCTTAGACATATTTTACCATTTCTTATTTTACACTCATAGAATCACAGAAACTTATTGGAAGTCGTCAAAGTCATTCTTTGAGCAAACATTTCAGTGTTTTCCAAATGCTACGTACTGTGAATGATGTTGAGGATATAAAGGGAGATGAAGCGATTGTGTGCCTTCCAGGGTCTTGAAGCTGGTGAGATGTGAGTCTTCTAGTTCATTGCTGAAATGTGAACAAGTCCTGGCAGGAGCATGAAGAAGAGGAAGGAAGGTCATGGAAGCCCTTTGAGAAGAGATGACAGGTTTCATGAAAAGGAAAGAGCAAGCAGGCAGTTGCCAGGTATCGGATAGTAGAAAAGTCCATTCCAGGCGGAGGAACAGCTGTGCAGGCATGAGAATGAGAAAGGATTGCATGTTTTGGGTTCATGGAGGCATTGAAGATAGGGAAGGTAGGCAGGAGCCACATCTTGAGAAAATCTGTATGTCATGGGAAAGGTTTGGACTTTATATCTGGGAAAACATTGGAGGATTTTAAGCTAAGAAATGATATAACCAGATTTGTAATTAAATGAAGTAGGTTGGGAGACATTATCAGGCAGACTAGATAGGAAGTTACTGCTGTAATCCACACTAAATATAGTAAGGACCTAAACTCTTCTGGTTTGTAGTTAATACTAAATGAGTAATAAGTTAGAAAATAGGCCGGGCGCGGTGGCTCATGCCTGTAATCCTAGCACTTTGGGAGGCCAAGGTGGGTGGATCACCTGAGGTCAAGAGTTCAAGACCAGCCTGACCAACATGGAGAAACCCCATCTCTACTAAAAATACAAAATTAGCCGGGCATGGCGGCGCATGCCTGTAATCCCAGCTACTCGGGAGGCTGACGCAGGGGAATCGCTTGAACCCAGGAGGTGGAGGTTGTGGTGAGCCGAGATCATGCCATTGCACTCCAGCCTGGGCAGCAAGAGCAAAACTCCATTTCAAAAAAAAAAAAAACATAGAAAATAAAAATACCACAGGCTGATCATAGAACCCAACTGCTATTTTATGACAGTCTTTGAAAAGTTGTTTCTATATCACAAGTTATTGGCTTAAAATGCACTTCTTTGTTGAGATAATTGCATATTCACATGCAGTTGTAAGAAATAATAGATCCTTTTACACTTTGCTCAGTTATCATCAATGATAGTATTTTGCAAAACTATAGTACATCACACTAGGATATTGACATCATTACAGTCACACAAATGTACTTTTTGTTTGTTATTTTGAGCTAGGATCTCACTATTTTCCCACGCTGGTCTTGAATTCCTGGACTCAGCTTACCCTTCTGCCTCAGACTTCTTGGTAGCTGGGATTACAGGCATGTATTACCACGCCCAGCTCTACAGATATACTTTAAAAATGCAACCTCATAGTAAGCTAGGAGCTACTCAGTTAAATGATGTAACTTCCAGTATAAAACAGGCATAAAATACTATATGTCTATTATCATTTTAAGGGTGGCCTAAAAATGGCTCGGTTAGACCAGAAGCACCCATGGTGTACCTCTCTTGTTTATTTAATTCCCAGAGCGCAGTGCAGGCCTGGCATTGAGGGTCCGACTATGTATTTGTTGGATAAATGATTAAAAGGCTGAGAACATGCACATCCACACACAGTGCTTCTTAATGATATTTTCTTAGTATCAGTGTTTTATTTGCTGAGTCTTGAGGCCTTAGTGGCTACTCTTGAAGTGCTTAGCAACATTTGTGAGCTTAGTCTAGCAAATGGAGTTAGACTTTGAAACAGGACTATGGAAATAGAGAGTATGCTAACATTGAGATATTTGTACCTTTCTTTCCAATTATGCTGTAGAAATCTTTGGAATCCAAGTCTTTTTTGTTAAACAATATTCCAAGTGCCCTGTGAAAATTTTAGTTCTATTACAGTGGTCAAATGACTTCAGAAAATGTATGTCTTACCAGATTTAAAAAGCAGAGACAGTTCAACTTACTTCATTGACATTGAATTTTATTTAAATAAAATGTAGGTATCTCCAATTCTGACCCCCTCATGGAGGTCCATGAAATTAAATGACTTGTTTAATATTATACAAAATGTCTCACTGACTAGGGCCTAGAAGTCATATTGACATTTAGATAATTTTGTTACAAAATGAGTTTGACTGATAGCAGAGAAAATCAGGGAGACTAAAAATAATAAGACAAACGTTTTCTCTAGAGTCTAGATATATATTAAAAAGAACTCATCAACTTGGTTATTTGGAATTGGGGCTCTTTAGAAACCAGAGCAAGTCATGCAATTATATGGTTAGCAGTGATGTGTAAACAAACTTAAGGTGTTTGACCCTTAATATCATCACCTTACATTTCTTTATCCAACTACAGTGATGTGCATATTATATTTAATAAATTATTTTTGCTGTATTTGTGTATGCATAGCTATTTTGATTTCTTTAAAGTTCTTATGGAGATAATAAGATTGAATGTAATGCTTTGAGTTCAAGAAAATTGGTGGACATATAAAACTAAGTTATAGCCAAAATTAATGCATAATTAAGATGTTTTCCTCAAACATCCTGAGTATCTTTTATATCAGAGGATATTAATGAAATCTTTAGAAAAGTGTCACAAATAATTCACAAAAGACTGTATCTCCAAAACTACTTAAAATTTCTGAATTAAAGACTACTAAACTCTATACACATGCTAGTATTGGTTCTAAACCTTAGACTAACCATTCAGATTAATAGAAAACTTTTTAAAATGTTAACTAATATGATGATTGGTTTGTATGGTAATCTCTACAATGCATATTCATTTAAAACTTTTTCAGAACAACTCAGTTATAGCCTGGTGTCTGAATAAAGGCACACAATGCAGTGTGATTTTGAATTTATTTAATTTGATGCTAGAAAGTTTTGACGGTTTAGGCAAGTATAATGAAGAATATAACCAAGCAGAAGAATGGGGGATGAGTCAGAAGCTTTAGTATTCAATCTTGGGCTCATCCTACTGTCTGTTTTTTGAATTAAGGGCTATATGTGTTTACTAAATTTTGACTAATCATCAATGGTAAATTTTAAAAACAACTTTATTTTTTCTTTGTTTTCGGTGTCTTCAACAAGAGCAAGAGCTCCTGAATGGCAGTGCCTATCTTATTCATTTTTGCATCTTGTTTCTAGCATATCGAAGGTGCTTGATAAATATTTTTTATCTATTTTTCTGAAATTCCCTCTGTGTCATCTATTGGGCTTTTCAGTATCTTGTGTTTTTTCCTTTACTTTTCCTGACCCCCTTAAAAATCTTCATCCTCTTCTTCTTCCTTTTTAAAGAAATTTTTAAAGAGATGGTGACTTGCTTTGTGGTCCAGGCTGGAGTATAGTAGCTTGATCATAGCTCACTGCAGCCTCAAACTCCTGGGCTCAAGTGATCCTCCAGCCTCAGCCTTTCAAGTAGCTGGGACTGCAGGTGCGTGCCATCCTGCTCAGCTAATTTTTACTTTTATTTCATAGAGACAGGATCCTGCTGTGTTGCGCAGGCTGGTCTTGAACTCATGGCCTCAAGCAGTTCTCCTTCCTTGGCCTCCCAAGGTGTTGGGATTACAGGCATAGGACGCTGCACCTGGATTCTCTTGTTCTTTTTGAATATAACTCTCTTTAGTTTGTTGGGTAACTGGTTCTGCTTAATCACTGGAGAACTCTTTGATGCTGGGCAACGAGATGTACGTATCTTTGTATTGAGAACACCAGGCACAATACTATGTAGATAAATGATGATAAGTATAACTTTTATATAATAAACGATGATAAGTATAACTTTTATATAAAGAACTATATATTAGGAGGCCTTTTCAGTACTTTTATTTATAGTACTGCAACACATTCTGTGATTTTAATTTAGAAATAGTCATACAAGCATTCTTTGTTAATCAGGGAAAAAAAAACCCTATGGATCCAATTGTACAAAAAGTGATCCTTTCCACAGATTTATTAAAATATAAATGTATTTTTAAGTATTTAAACATAAAATGTTAATATGTCCATATAGTTGTGAATGAGAAAGATTAAGTTCATATGTTTCTTTTTTACAATGTTTTTCTTTAAAAAATAATACACAGTTGGCCCTCCTATATCCATGGGTTTTGCATCAATATGGATTGAAAATATTCTGAAAACAAACAAACAAACAAAAAACCACAATGGATGATTGTGTCTTTATTGAACATGTATAGGTTTGTTTCTTGTCATTATCCCCTGAAAAATACAGTCTAACAACTATTTATATAGAATTTACATTGTATTAGGAATTATAAGTAATCTAGAAATGATGTAAGATACACAGGAGGATGTAAGTAGGTTATATGCAAATACTATACCATTTTATATAAGGGACTTGAGCATACATGGATTTTTGTCCTTTGGGGATCCTGCAACCAATCACCCAGGGATACTGAGAGATGACTATATTTAGCCTCAGCTATGCTAGGAAAACGTTTTATACCTCCCCCTTCCTCCAAGTCAGAGAACTGTATTATCTTTCTGTATCTAGGAGTCAGACAATTATATCCCATAGGTGAAATTGGATTAGGTAAACGTGAGTTGCCAAGGTTGTCCTGGATAAAATGTCCATTAGGAAAATGTTAAATGATTCTACTGGTAATTGTGTTTGAAGAAATGTAAGTAAGGGTGAATGGTGTTATCATTTCAAGAAAGAGAAAATCATCTATTTTGGAGTAGTATTTGTGAGTAGATAATTCATAGTTAATGATATTGAGAAGTTCCCAAGGCTGTGCTGGGAGAGTCAAGGGGTCTGTTTGGACAGAAAAAACGGTTTCTGTCTTGTGTCTCTGCTTTGCCCTTACCCATTGGCCTTTGAACCAAGTCCAGTCCACGTTCACCGTTAACCATGGATCAGTGGCACAAAAACAGCATAGAAATTATGTTATTACTTGAGCTTCAAGATAAGTCTACCTGCTGTAGAAGAAAAACTCAAAAGCAGGAATTTTTAAAGGAATCTTTCATACAATTGGTAATTTTGATGCCATTAATTTCATGTTTTAGTATCTCTGTCTCTCTCATTCTTTCTCTCTTTCCTTCTTTCTCTCAATAAAGTGACATAATGGCTTTCATTTGTGCCTCCACTTAGAAAATGTGTCCCTATTGCTTGTGCAGGCCAGTTAGTTGGATTACCTCATAGATGACAAATAGGAGGTAAGATAGGATTGGGGTCAGTATTCATTCTCTTCATTTTGTCATGGTCCTTTATGCTTTGACATTTCAAATTGATCATCAAAAGTAGCGAAAGGCAGCTGCTGTTTGATTCTTTGCTTGGTGAGAGTAGTAATACCCTTGTTTACTCTGCTGGTAGAATTGCCTTGGTAAGTATAACTTGGATATGCAAAGTCTAGTATTTATTTTATATAGAAATTGATCAACTGAAAATTCAATTTCTCTCTTGGAGAACTCACTCTTTAAAGATACTGCAGAGGCTGGGTACAGTGGCTTACACCTGTAATCTTGATACTTTGGAAGACCAAGGTGGGAGGATCGCTTGAGGCCAGGAGTTCAAGGCTGCAGTGAGCTGTGATTGTGCCACTGCACTCCAGGCTGGGCCACAGAGTGATACTTGACTCAAAAAAGAAAAAAAAAGGATGTTGCAGAATAGAATGCATACATAGCCATTTATCTGAAATTAAATTTGGTTTATATATTTTCAATATCCACCTCTGTAAAATAAACATATCTTTAGACATTTACTGGTATTTTTGGCAAGAAGTGATTCATATTGCCTCCCATTATTTTAGTATATGATTATTAGATTTCACTTAATTGGTTAGAATTTAATAAATTATTGTAATAAATTTGTAAAATGTAAACATAAATACAAATACTGTTTGTAAATCTTTACATTATTAAGAGTATTACATTTTACTATAATTATTGTATGCTTTTGATAAATTGCAAATTGCTCTTAGCCTGAATTTTGCTGATCTCAGTTCATGGAACCACGTGACTCCTAAGGGTCAATAGGATTTTAGTGTTTATTTTCTAGCCCTGTGATCCTCAGTAAATTAATAAAGCCCTTTGTGCATTTTTCCTCATCTTTAAAATGGAGCTAATAATGAGTACCTATATTATAGGAATTTTGAAAGGATTAAATGAATTGGTAATAAAGGATTAATTATCATTAATGATAAAATGCTTAGATAAGAGCCTAGAAAGAGTAAGCATTCAATAGACTTTAGCTGCTATAATAGTTATTATTAATTTTTCTGTTATGTAGAGATTGAGAACATTCTGTACATACACTTGATGCATTGTTATAGCAAATAAATACTAGTTAATTTAAATTTAAGATCTGTTTTCCATGCCCACATATTAGCAAGGAACTAATTAATTGAATTAATGCAGAGGATGTTTATTGAATTTGTGCCATGGAATGTATTAGGCACTTTGGAGAGTAAAAGATTGTTTCCCTCAAGAAACTTACTTTAAATGCTTAATATAAGATAGTAGGAGAGATGGCATCTGAGTAAGTAGCTAAAATATGCCTAGCTGTGATACAGGAAATTGGTTTATTTGGGCTTAGGGAATCTTAACCCTTTGTACCAGATTGTACAACGAGCACATGTTTTTTGTTCTTGAACAGGTTTCTGCATGTTTGTACTGAGTTTGGTGAAGAAACATTATCGTCTGCAGTTTTATATGGTGTGTATTAACTATTATTCCTTAGTCATTATCTGTGATAAAAACCCTTAACTTTTTTTTTTCTGTAGTGAGAAGATACAGTCGAATCTGCTAGCTGTTGTTTTACATGAATGTGAGGGATATTTGGATTTCAGATGACCATTAGATATAAACTATTAAAGTTGAGAAGTTTGTGAGGATTTTAAAATTTTAACTGTTTTCAAAGTTTACTAAAAACTTTCTTTGAATATTTTCAAATGGTGTAAAGTTAAAGTTCTTGGCTTCCTTAAATTTGTAGAAATTTGAAGAATTTTCTTAGTCTCCGGGACAGTTACTATGTCTGAGAAACATCTACCATATTGTTCTATGAAAGTAACTATGTTTACTTGCACTTGGCGTGAGCATAAAGCAAGCAGAGCATGTATTATCTTGGTGGTTATGGTTAGTCATAGAATTGTGTAATTCTTTTTGGCATAAGATGTTTTGTTCAATGTACCAAAGCCTGTCTTAAGAAATGTATCACTTTACATATGAACTTTTTTTATTTTCTTAAACTGTAGCTAGTACGACTGTGCAATGCAGTGTAGTATTCAGATCTGTAAATTCATGTGATAGTGAGGCTTATTTTGGACTTGGAATATATTTTCTGTTCTTTATGCTTAGCTTTTCTCCATTAAGACATCTGCTGAACATAATTGCTGGGAAATTGTTGTGTTTCTTATATTTCTAATTTAAGGGAATCTGAGCATGAAGAGTAAAATTCTTAGTGAATTTTATATAGAAACAAGACAAGTAAAAATAGTAGAATATCCAGTGAAAATGTAAATGGCATCTATTGGAAAAAATTTAATTATGCATTTTTAAGCAATCAGGGTAAAAGAGAATTGGATCTTTTAAGCAGATAAAAATAGAAGAAAATAAAGCAACCAATATAATATGGTTGCTTAAATGGGAAACAGGTTTATTAAGAATAAATCAAAAGGCCAAGCGCCAATGGCTCATGCCTGTAATTGCAACACTTTGGGAGGCCAAGGCAGGCGGATACCTTGAGCCCAGGAGTTTGAGACCAGTCTGAGCAACATGGCAATACCCCATTTCTACAGAAAATATGAAAATTAGCCAGGCATGGTGGCATACACCTGTGGTCCCAGCTACTGGGGAGGCTGAGGCAGGAGGATCACTTGAACCTGGGAGGTCAAGGCTGCAGTGAGCTGTGATCACACCACTGCACTCCAGCCTGGGTGACTAGAGTGAGACCCTGTCTCAAGGGTGGGGGTCCAGGGAGAATAAATAAAAATCTTAAGAATTTTTAAAAGTAATTTTATGAATTTCAATCAAAATTATAAGACTCATACATGGAAACCATATTGATTATGTTAAAAGTGGCCATCTCTCAGGCTAGATAGAATTGGCAAAACACAAAGGTCTTTAAAAATTTGAAATTGAATACTGTCATTGAACAGACCTGTCACGATCACCCTTCAAGTATGAAAGATAGAGTTTAAGGGCAATTGAACCCTGCTGGTTTGAATCATTTGAAGTTAGAAATAACTCTTTATGGGAAAAAGTTACCATAATAAACTCTGAAAGAAAAGGAATTTTTTAGCATTTTTTTTTTCGTAACTGCAGAATGCAGCCAGAGTAAAATGTTCCCCTTTAAATGCTAAACCAACAACAGAAATCTCTCATTATCACTTAACTCTAATGATTCAAGATAATGGTTTATTTTTTATATGTTTTAAAAGTTAGTACTATATCTATTATTAGAATTCTATTTGTATATAAATTAAGGTTACTTTGTTAAATGTTTTCATTATTTTAAGGTTCCAGTAGGCAACAAAACAAACATAATTTACTAACAGTGTTTTTATTTTATATGACTCTAACTTGTGCATTTTGACCAAAAGTCATGGTAGAAATTTGGGTTTCAAATCGCTGTTGCTTCTTCAGCTGCACTGATCAGTTGTGTTCACTAATTTTTGTATTGTTGGGCTATTAACAGTTCGCATGGACTCATGTCACTTTACTGATAACTGTCACTCAGTCACACCTTGTCATCCAAAATCTGTTTGAAGGCATGATATGGTAAGGCAACAGAATTATGCTGCTTTATAAGTATGTCATAGCACTTTTATAGCTCTTTAACATTGGACAGTGTCTTACAGATTTCTACTAAAATGTACTGTTTGTTGTTCTTATATTCCATTAAACTATCTTACTGAGTTTTGCTTACTATTTGACAACTAAAGACAAAATGCTTCATTAACAACTGGATACCATTCTTATTCAAGTTCCAAATACAGGAAGTTCCCATAAAAGACCCAAACAATTAATTACATTTTCAGGTGTTAATAAATCCTAATGTGACTTTTCACAAAAGATAGACTTTAAATATAATATTTATTAAGATATTATTTACATAGAATGCAAAAAAATATAAAACTTTGCCTATTAGTAACTACTGTGAAGAAATGCATGTTTTTCTAGGTGAAAGTTGGGTAGGTTTTCTACTTTGCTCTTGTGTAGGAGTGGGTTTCCAGATTGTAGAAGTTAATTGCTCTATGGCAGTGGCTTGCATATTCAGAAAGCATTTTTGTTAGGTAAAAAGTATAAAACAATATACTTAAAAATTAGTTGGAATGGAGAAAAAGCTTAAGATTAAAAAAAAAATTCTGACCGTATTTTTCCCACACTCATTTTAAACTCATTAATTAAAATCTTTTACAGTGGATGGGTTTTGTCAAGATAAATTGTATTCCCTTGACAGCTTTATGTCTTTTTACCAAGGGTGTGGGTGTGTCTTTGTGTGTGTGTGTCTCTGTGTGTATGTGTGTGTGTGCAAAGTAATTGGAATCATTTTAAGATTGTCTTTCATGTATTGTACAGACTTTTCATTGATGGGGCAGTTACTAAAGTAAGTAGATTCTGTACATTCAGTAGGGTTTACTGAAATCATAAGCTAAGATAGAATTAAAATTAATAATTGAGAATATGTATTAAGAGCTTGATATAAATTTATCAGATTATGTTCTGTCTAAAGAAATGACTCATTTTCATATTAAAAGGCTGGTTTTCTTAAGATTAGCTTTCAGTCTGCCTTTTATTTTTTATTGTAACATGTTCCTCATAAAACTAAAATGAAAACATCCGTAACTGTAGAAATCAATAATTTAATATTTTCCTTAGCAGTATTTTCCTAGCATGTTAGTTTATTTTTAGATTTTGCTCTGTTTAAATTGGTAAGTGGGCAGATTTGGTTGATATTTATCATTTCTCCTGTTTTGGCAAGTGTTATGTTCTGGGTAGGCTGCAGTGCAATCCAAAGGGTCATTCTGATGGTTCATTATGAATCATAATCTTTCCGAATATCTGCCACTTACTCACGTGAACTTTTTTCTGCTGACTTTTTTTTTTTTTTTTTAAAAAAACAGGTTCCTTGTTCCAATATCAAGTGTTATCTGCAATGACATAACTGCTTACCTTTTTGGATTTTTTTTTGGGAGAACTCCATTAATTAAGGTAATGGCAAAATTTTATAAGCAAGCCACTATGTAACCTTAAAGATTAGCCACTGGAGAACATTTCCAACAACCTGTGCTGTTGTGCATTTTTTATTTTTGAGGTGATTTGATTTTCCTTAGCTGCATGGTGCAGAAGCAGCAAACCATATTTCTCAGTACTTCCATCTGGGTTCTTCATCAGCTCTTCTGTTGGCTCCTCAGGAAGGGCATGACTCCATCAGTCTGCCTGCCTGCCTGCCTGCCTGCCTGCCTGCCTGCCGCCCGCCCGCCCGCCCTCCTTCCTTCCTTCCTTCCTTTCTTCCTTCCTTCCTTCTTTCCTTCCTTCCTCCCTCCCTCCCTCCCTTTTCATCTTCATTTTATCTTTATGTGATTTCTTTTCTTTCCTTTTTTTTTTTTGAAGATGGGGTCTTGCTTTGCCACCCAGCCTGGAGTACAGTGGCGCTACCATGGTTCACTGCAGCTTCCACCTCCCAGGCTCTAGCAATCTTCCCACCTCAGCCTCCTGAGTAGCTGGGGCTTCAGGTGCCACCACACCCGGCTAATTTTTGTATTTTTGGTAGAGACAGAGTCTTGCCATGTTGTTCAGGCTTGTCCCAAACTCCTGGGCTCAAGCAGTCTGCCCATTTCAGCCTCCCAAAGTACTGGGATTAAAGGCGTGAGCCACCGCCCCTGGGCTCTGTGTTTTTTTCTCTCAGCCATTGGTGCAGTTCTTCTTTATCCTCCTTTCCAGCAAGCCTATACACAAGCCTTTTCCTTGACTGTCCTCTCCCTTCAACCTGTCGCCTTACCTGTCCCCTCCTTTACCAAACTTTCTCAAAGAAGAGATTATATAATACCACCTTCACATCCTCATATCCATTTGTGTGACTTTTTATATCCAAACTCATATCAAAAGAAGATTTTGGGGACCTACAATAAAATACTAATAAAATACAAGTAATAATGAAAGGGAAAGGAAAATACACATGAGTAGACCATGTTGTTTTGCTATAGAATTGGTTCTATTTATGGGCAATGGAGGTAAAGACGGAAATGAACTAAATTATATAGTTCTCATTTGGGAGAAGAAATAAACTAATTCTTCATGGAAATCAAATCATTTTCTAGAACTGATTTCTTCTAAAAGAGCTCTTCTTTATTTTTATTTAGTTTTTATTTGTTTTTGGAGACAAAGTCTTGCTCTGTCACCCAGTCTGTAGTGCGGTGGTGCAATCTGGGTTCACTGCAACCTCCGCCTCCTGGGTTCAAGTGATTCTCCTGCCTCAGCCTCCCAAGTATCTGGGAATACAGGCAGCTGCCACCATGCCTGGCTAATTTTAGTATTTTTAGTAGAGACAGGGTTTCACTGTGTTGGCCAGGCTGGTCTAGCACTCCTGACCTCGAGTGATCTGCCTACCTCGGCCTCCAAAAGTGCTGGGATTACAGGTGTGAGCCACCACACCTGGCCTAAAAGAGCTTTTCATGTTGGAGTTTCAGATAAGATTCACACATTTCACATTATTGGGTAAAGTTTTTAATAATGTTCCACAGACATATTATTACCTGGCTGTTTTGATATTGTTATATGAACGCAGTTTTGGAAGGACTGAGACAATTGTTCAGATATAAAGCCTTCTGTTTATTCAGAGTGGTATGAGGGTAGTTTAGTATTACCAGAGGAATTTGTGGACTGCCTATTCTTCCAAAAACCTCTGTAAACTCTTCCCCTCTTGGGGAGGAGCTCACAGAGAGCACCTGCTGAAAGCATCAGCACACAGAGAGCGTTGGGCTGAGCTGTATAAGGATACTGGTAAGCAAGCTGTATATTTTTAAAACGTTTCTAAAGCTGCTCCAGAGCACATGATTTACATATTCAAGAGTTCTACCCAGACTGAGAAGTTTTTGGCTTGGGAAGTTGTATTAGTTCATTCTCACACTGCTATAAAGAAATGCCAGAGCTTTAATTGGCTCATGGTTCTGCAAGCTGTACAGGAAGCATGGCTGGGGAGGCCTCGGGAAACTTATGATCTTGGCGGAAGGGGAAGCAGGCACATCTTACATGGTCAGAACAGGAGGAAGAGGGAGAGTGAGGAGGTGCCACACACTTTTCAACAACCAGATATCATGAGAACTCATGGGACAGCAGTAGGGGGATGGTGCTTAACCATTAGAAACTGCCTCCCTGACCCAGTCACCTCCCACCAGAACCCACCTCCGACACTGAGGATTACAAGTCGACATGACATTTGGGTGGAGACACAGATCCAAACCATATCAGAAGCCTTCAAAAAGGCTGTTATAGCTGTGGAAGAACCTTAGCAACTGATTTTGAACACAGCCTTCTAGTGAATTTATCAGGCTGGATTAGTTGTATAATATACTTAGATAATTGAACTGTAAACCCCTAAATCGATATGATATGCATCAATTTAATTTGATAAGCTATCTTTACAATAATCAGCAGGCACTTTTGAATTTGAGTCTGCTCCTACTTCATGGCAGTGCTAGTGAATTACCCTAGGAGAAGGTGTGTCTGTCCCTTCTCTGTGGCAGAATTGTTATCAGATTTGTCAAGAAACCATTTCTGCCAACTGTTTTGGTTTGGGGCTTTATAAATATCAGGACAAGAAGTCTATGAAGAGCTCCTATAGGTTAACCCATAACCCATTTTAATCTTCAGAGACTTCATTCTGATATTTGGTTTCTGTCCCTCATTAATGACCCGCCACACATCACAGTCTTTATCTCCCCTGGGCAACAACTTTCACTTTTTGCTCCTGAATCTTTTCCTCCTGCCCCGACACCACTAACTTCTAGATTTTTTTCCAGATTTCTCTCCATGAATGGTCCATTGACTGGGCAGCAATAGCCTGAATCCAACACAAACAGTATCTCTTCTTTGAAGTACAACATGTTCCTTTCTTCTTGGAGATGGACATAAATTGTGAAAAAAGAGAGAAGGATATGTCAATACTTAAGCAAATACAGTATCTGGGGCTCTGGAGTATTTTGCCATATCAGAAGGAAGTCTGTGTGTATATAGCATATTAGGAATATGTGAAAATTATATGTGCTAAAATGTCCATGTTTTGTTGTACTGATTCTATTTTTGGCCAATAGCAGGTCAATACTGACTGTGTGTACTTGGAATGAATATGTCTCATTCTTATTCCAAGAACTTACACCAACTATTACCGGGTTTTATATTAGCATAAGAGTCATGGGACAGTTATTTTAGTATAGAGTTTATACTCTTTTGAGAGACAGAACAAATTTAGACCATTTAACATGAACAAACACATATTCACAGCATGTCAAATATTTGAGGGCCTACTATGTGTTTAAATATTATTAGAGAGATTTTCACTAGTAAATCAAGATCAGAGAAAAGGAAAAAGGGTTTTGAACTATTCCAATAAGAGAAAAGTAAGGAGAGATGTACAAGTTATTGAGGAAAGAGTTTTTATATATATATATATATAGTGAGTTTTGTGAGTGCAGTAAAGCTTTTTAATTTTATTTGCCCTTTTTTAGTTGTCTCCTAAAAAGACTTGGGAAGGATTCATTGGTGGTTTCTTTTCCACAGTTGTGTTTGGATTCATTGTGAGTATTACTAAGATTTTTATTTTATATACATTTCGAAATATGATACCAAGCTTACTGGTCTAATTTTAAACCTAGAAAAATTAAACCACAAAATGCTAATAATGTATTTATTGAAACCTACTAAAAAGAACCAGTTCTGTACCTCAGCAGCCCTTATCCTGGCTACATATAGAATCACCTGAGAAGCTTAAACAAAATCTATGTCTCAGCCTTATCCCAGGCCAATTAACACCCCCAGGTAATTCTAATGGCCATCTGTGCTGTCTTGCTGACTTGCTGACTTGCTGCTGTGCTGTTGTGTTTGGTAGTTTCTAACAGCTATTCTGCCTTAGGTGGGGCACAAGTACTGGGACAGGTGGTGGCCTTGTGTAATAGCAGAGGATGCAAATACTATTGAAAAGCTCTGCCTTCTTAAACACATGGCGGCCACTTGGCTCAGTGGGTAGTTACTGTTGTGGGCCCAACTTGCAGAAACAGTCTAACTATAAATTATTAATATTTGCTTTTAGCATGTTAAATAGCTATTGTTCATGTTTTACAAATTAGTTTACAGTTATAGGATTTAGATTTTTATTAAAAGGTGTCTAGTGAGAATGAGAGTATAGTACCATAGCTGGATATAAGATAAATGTACAAAAAAGTACTGTCAGGAAGCTTTACTTTTCCTAGTTTCTGACAGTCGTGGTTACATTCTGTATCCAAATCTAGAGTACCTAGTAACAACATGAAGCCTGGAGAGAGTGAATATACAAATAAATGGAAATATGCCATGATCCTGGGTGGGGAAACCACCAGAATTCCTCCATTTAATTTATAAATTTAGTTCATTTCAATGAAAATTTTAATAAAATGTGATAAAATTATTCCAGTGTTTTTGTGGTAGAATATTGGTGAGATAATAATGGACAGATAGAAGAACGCAAAAGGATCCAATTTCATCCAATGTTTTTACATTACAATGCGATAATAATTAAACATTATGAAGTTAAATAGTGTAAGAATTTGTTATTATCAAAGACTAACTTGAAAATACCACAGGAATAGCCATGTTATTGGAAGAAAAGTAGGAGCTACCCCATAAGCATGTAATGCATGACAAAATAATGAAGGAAATTTCACATCTATATGAAATTATATATATATAATATATATAATAATATGTAATGTATATAATATATATTTTATATATATAAAATGGTTGTTTGGAAGCAAAATCAGTTTATATTCATTCTTAGTGTCTTGAATTTCTATTAATCATTCTCGAGCAGAATAATAGGGTGAATGGCTGCAAGAAAAGGAGAATAAGCTGTTGTCTAGCAATTTAAATTTATAACAGGATACCTTATTTTATGTATCTTACTTTCAAGGCTGTGGACAGCTAGTTTTAAAAATTGCAGTGGTGTGGCCAGGGAAAGAATAATTTAGTCAAAGTTTTCTGGGTTGGCTAAGAACAATGGTGTTTTTCACCTGTACTATTTTGTACTATTTTCATTGTAATTTTGAATTACTGGTTAATTATTAACTGATGAAATTAATAGAAGCTTGTGTGCAGTATACTTCAGTTCTTTATTCTCCTGTACTGTACAATTGTGATTATGCAGAGATTACAATCTTATTGATTTCAAAAAAAACTTTTTTTTTTCTAAAGGTCTTTTAAGTCTTTTACTAGGATAATTATGACCATTTAACTTTGAAATACATAGCAAAATATTAAGACAAAGAAATTCTGGCATTCTATCTCTGGCCTTTCTGATGTATAACTTAAAAGATATATATTTAGTCAATGTGTTATGAACTTTTGCTTTGTTTTTTTTTGTTTGTTTTGTTTTGTTTTGTTTTTAACACCAGGCTGCCTATGTGTTATCCAAATACCAGTACTTTGTCTGCCCAGTGGAATACCGAAGTGATGTAAACTCCTTCGTGACGGAATGTGAGCCCTCAGAACTTTTCCAGCTTCAGACTTACTCACTTCCACCCTTTCTAAAGGCAGTGTTGAGACAGGTACAGTAGAAATTCAAGATAAACATGGTTAGAGATCTTCTACTCTGAAGATTAAGCTTCCTTTATTATTTATTTATTTATTTATTTATTTAATGTATTGTTTGAGACAGAGTTTCCCTCTGTTTTCCAGGCTGGAGTGTAGTGGCATAATCTCACCTTACTGCAACCTTTGCTCAAGTGATTCTTATGCCTCAGCCTCCTCAGTAGCTGGAATTACAGGCGCTCGCCACCACATCTGGCTAAATTTTGTATTTTAAGTAGAGACAGGTGCTGCCATGTTGGCCAATCTGGTCTCAAACTCTTGGTCTCAAGTGATCCGCCTGCTTTGGCCTCCCAAGGTGCTGGGATTACAAGCATGAGCCATTGTGCCTGGCCTGAAGATTAATTAAGCTTTCTTTAAAAGTGGGATTCAGATTTGTACGAGAAACTGATTTCTGTAAAATTTTTAATTCTTTGATATAGCAGTGGTTTTAGTGTTAGCTTAAATGGATGAGAACGGGTTACAAATCAAATGGATCAAATGGTTTAGAATGTGTTTCTCATATCACTGACATCAATTGGCGCAATTTAAAACTTAAAATTCACCAGTTTACCGAGTCCTTGATTTTTAGAGGACATTTATTATGGACAGAAAGTTGCTGCTTCTACAAATCAGTTTTCCTTCCAAACACAGTGCCTTCCTTGATAGGTATCTTGGAGGCCTTACACTAGAGGATGTTGACATGCCCTCCAGTAGAACCCTCCTGATTTGTGTCATCAGGTCTGGTGAGTGGCTGGTTAAAGTGAGGAATCAAATAATAGCATGGATGTCTGTATCTTTGTGCGCACACATGTACACCTTTGTATCTGAATCATTTTACGTAAAATCCATAATTTTTGAGAAGTAGCTTAACAAATTATTTCTCTCTCTGAGCGCTCAGTACGTGGTTTCCAAGAACTTTTTCAATGTTCAAGCCATCTGTTACCTGCTATAAAACTTTTTATACTGCTAGTGTTTGATTAGGAGCAAGGCTATTTATTGCTTTGAGAACAGGTCAAAAAATTGATGTCTCGGCCGGGCACATTGGCTTATGCCTGTAATCCCAACACTTTGGGAGGCCGAGGCAGGTGGATCACCTGATGTCGGGAGTTCCAGACCAGCCTGACCAAAAGGTGAAACCTGTGTCTACTAAACATAAAAAATTAGCCAGGTGTGGTGGCATACACCTGTAATTCCAGCTGCTTTGGGGAGCTGAGGCAGGAGAATCACTTGAACCTGGGAGGCGGAGGTTGCAGTTAGCCGAGATTGCACCATTGCACTCTAGCCTAGGCAACAAGAGCGAAACTCCGCCTCAAAAAAAAAAAAAAAAAAAAATTGGTGTCTCAAACATCTTTCTTCAACCAAAATGGGTACCTTTTGCACTGTCTATAAATTGTAGTTTCAGATTATTTAAAAAGGAGCAAGAACTACAAATTTGCAAAATAATTTGACTACAAAATTCTTCTCAGCTTTTATGATTGTCTCCCCAAATCTTTAGTGATTGTCTCACTGATGTTCATTTTGATAATAATCTTTAAGCAACTTATTTTTGTGTTTTTCCACAGCATTCATCTTAATTTTAGAGAAAAGTCCAACTTTTCCCTTATTTTATCATATAAAATTAAAGTGAAATAAAATACAATATTAAATTATATAATTACAGAAACAAAGCATTACTAGTTTAAAAAAATTTGGAAAATAACACAGCTGATTCTTGGTAAGAAGTAAAGTTCCTAGACAACCTGGAAGGTAGACTACCACGCTGCAAGATTTCAGTGTGCCAGTTGCCTGTCATTATGCTTACAGAGAGAAGGGAAAGTGCTGGCTAAGTAGAGGATGGTACAGAAGGCTTAAATAGACTTTTCTTCCTTAATCCTTAAAGTTTGAAAAATTAACAAAAATGTGGTATGTGCTTTGACTTACTATTTATACAATGGTTCTTAGATCAGGTGGTATGCTCAAATACAATTTCAATGAAATTAGCCCCTCTCCTCCCCTTCTTTTTCCTCTTTAGGAAAGAGTGAGCTTGTACCCTTTCCAGATCCACAGCATTGCACTGTCAACCTTTGCATCTTTAATTGGCCCATTTGGAGGCTTCTTTGCCAGTGGATTCAAAAGAGCCTTCAAAATCAAGGTGTGTGTTTAGATTCTTTGTTATATTGTTAGAGAATATAATTAGAGAATGTAACTTAGTTGGAATTTGGTCCGCTCATGATCTACATTAAGCCCCTAGGCCACAACTTTTATATCCTATTTGTTTCGACCTCACAGAAATGCTGCCACGTTGATCTGAATGTATTCTTTCTTTTTAGGTTTGTCATACCATGTTAATACATTTTAAGTGTCATGTCAGCTTCCTTTATAGACATGGCATGTGTCCTTTAGTGTTGGAATAGACCCAGAATCTTGGTCTTTGAAGTGCTCACGCAAGAATCCAGCTGTGAATCATCTGAAGTTTAGTGTTTTACTACAGTCTCACTTGAAGGGACACGCAGAAGAACCTTTGGCTATGTAACTGTCCATTCTGCTAAGTCAGGTGTCATCACACTCTTTCTGTAAAGGGCAAACAATACGTTTATTAGGATGTGCACACCATATATTCTATCACAGCTTCTCAACCCTGAACCCTGCTGTTGCAGTGAGAAAGCCCCCCGTGGACAATATGTCAATGAATGGGCATGAGTGGATTTAATAAAACTTTATTTATAAAAATAGGTTGTGGCCTGGATCTGATCTCTGGGACATACTTTTCTGACGCCTGTTCCAGGGACCTAAAATTATCCCTGTGTGTTAGGTTAGATCATCATAAAGTGACATGTTATCTCAGCAATTTTATCTCAGCTTCCCTCACATGGCTGAGGCACCATCTGGAGTTAGAAAGTGGCTATGGAAGGTGGGGTGGTCAGGGAAAGCCTTTCTGAGGAGGTGGCACTTAAGCAGAGATTTGAGAAAAGAAGTCCTCCAGAGAAAACTAAGAGAGTTCCAGAGTGTACAGAGGAGTGGAAGAGGTTAGTCTGTTTGAAGGTGAGCAGGAACGGTGTGGCTGTAGTTGAGAGCAGGAGATGAGACCGCAGAGTTTGGTGGGACCAGATCACACGTGGCCCACAGATCAGGGAATAAGTGAACTCAGCGAGCATTTGCCAGTGGGAAGCTACTATGTAAGGTGCAATGCAGTATACAAAAATATACAAGATGTTGTTGCTGTTCTAAAGATGCTCACCACTTACTAGGGCAGACAATACACATCCCCAGAGAACTACAGCAACAGCTGTGCAGGTTGAGTATCTTGCAAAGGCTGTAATAGCAGAGTGGCATTGAGTTACTGTGGCTGTCTCATGCTTTGACTAGTAAGGAAGAGAAGGAGAGAAATGGGTTGGCAAAAATTAACCAAAGACTTTTTCAGTAATTGTTTTAAAAAGAAAAATGTTATATTTAGAATGGTATTTTCTTTAACAGTCTCCAATCCAAGGTTTTTTGTTAAATGGTGAGATTTTTTTTTGCATGTTGGAAACCAAACAGCTATTGCTGTTGTAGTTTAGATATTTTTAGGGTGCCTGAGTGAACTAGAAGAGCAGTTAGTCATGTCCATTTCCTGGGCACCCAGACATGTGAATCTACCTGTAAAGGGTCAGTTTGCAGAGGCTTACTACCATTCCCTCAGTGTGGCCATTTAATGGACTAATGTGTCCCAGATGGGCTCACTGTAATTTTATTTTTTACTCTAACACTTAAAAAAAGAAGAAAAAATATTTATCATAGTAGTAAAATGTTTATTTCAGAGTAAGAGCTATTAGGATAAACTAGTTAGAACCAGTTGTACATCTTTTAACAGCACTAAAATAGCTCCCCAAACAGCTTGTGGTTAAAAAGAAAGCTAGGCTGTAACAAAATTAGATTAGTAATAGCTAATAGAATTTTTATTTAGAAAAAGTTTTATTAACGAAAAAAAGTGCTAGATTTAATTAATGTTTGATGAATGAATGCTGTGGGTCAATTCAGAAATCATTCTAAAAGAAGCATGTATTTGGAAGATGTGGTTTTAATCTGCTGGATGTGTTCTAATAAGTTTTTATTTAGTGAAAAAAATCCAATAGTAATGTATTTTCGTTAGAGTGAGTCCATGATGCCAAAGAGACACAGATAGGAATTTTGTAGCGGGTGATTTTTTGAAAATTTGCTAATATATTTGTTTGTTTCTAAAGGATTTTGCAAATACCATTCCTGGACATGGTGGGATAATGGACAGATTTGATTGCCAGTATTTGATGGCAACTTTTGTACATGTGTACATCACAAGTTTTATAAGGTACTTTTACATTTAAGACATTTTTTAGATGATTTCTTTGAGTTCTCATTTCCATCAACATTAGTTTGAGTAGGTTAACTTTTTTCCGTCAATGGTAGTCTACACTATTAAAGTGAATGGTGGCCCCTGGAATTAGAGTCTTGAGCAAGATGGTTAACTTGTAATTGTTTTACCTACATTTGAACAACTTGAAAAAAGATAGTATTTGTCATGGTCCTGGACCACATTAAAGACCCAATTAATGTGGATGGTATATGATTTGAAACTTGAGGAGATTTGATTTCTCAACTGTGGGCATTGCAATGATCATGAATATTAAGAGTTAAAACGGAAGATAATGAAATGCATCCAGTCTACCAATTATTACTTGAGTGCCTGCCATATTGTAGAATGTTCTAGGGACAAATATGGCAGAGAACAAAACAAACCAAATCTCTGCCCCCGTAGCTTCTTGTTTGGAGGTTGAAGGAAGAATGATGAGAAAGAGACAATAAACAAATAAATATAGTTTGTTAGATGGTTGTAAGTGTCACACAGAAAAATAAAGCAGGCCGAGGGGATCATGCCTGTGTGTGTAGGGGCTGGCTGGTGGGTGGGTGGATGAATACTGCCATTTTATAAAGGATGGTTTATTCTTGTTATTAAACCTTAATGTTTTGGATCTGCCTTGAAATATCAGTGTGAATGTGAAGGCTTAACATCAACTGCATGTTAACTTTATTTTCTGTGGTCTCTACTGGGGGCCCAGAAGGCAGAATGCTTATTAATAGTGCCTGAGCTGTAGAAAACATGGATTTCCTTCATAGTACTTGGAAGAAAATTCATATTTAGCAATCCCTAAATACACATTTTAAATATGTACCACAGTAGTGTGAGAATTTTTATATTAACTATTTTTGAGAGACAGTCTTGATAGCGAGTTTATCAATTTCATTAATCTTTTCAAAAATATCAGCTCCAGGCTTTGTTAATTTTCTCTACTGTACATTTTTCACCTCATTGATTTCTCCTCTCATCTTTCATTTCTTTGCCTTTTTTAAATGTTCAATTTGCTGTTCTTTTTTTAATTCTGGAGATAAGCTTAGATTATTGATTTTTAGCCTTCTTATCTAATTTATCCATTGAAGACTATTATCACTTTATCCTCTTCCTACAAGTTGTGATATTTGTATTTTCATTATTTACATATGTTTTCTGATTTCCAGTATTATATCTTCTTTGACACATGGGTTATTTAGAAGCATATTCATTAGTTTTCAAACAAATGGAGATTTTCTCACTTTCCTCCCTTAATTCCACTGTGGTCGGAAAACATACTCCATGATTTGAGTATTTTATAATTTTTGAGATCTACTTTGTGGTGCAGCATGTTATCTATTCTAGTACACGCTCCATATGCAAAGGTGTATTCTGTAGTTTTGGGTTGTAGTTTTGTCTGTGTCAGTTAGGTGAGGTTTAATTAAATCTTCTGTACTGATTTTTATTTATTTGTTTTTGTGTTTGTTTGGTCCGCTTGTTCTATCAGTTACTAAGAGAGCTTTGTTAAAGTCTCTCATTGTGATTGTAAATGTATCTATTTTTATTTGTAGTTCTACCAATTTTTGGTTTATATATTTTGAGGTTGTATTACATATATACAAATTTAGGATTGTCATATCTCTCTGTTGAATTGATCCTTTTGTCGTTATATAATGTCTGTCTTTACTGCTTGCCTTAAAGCCTACTGTGTTGAATATTAGAATAGCAATATCAGCTTTCTTTTGGTCAGTGTTTGCATGTTATTTCTTTGTCTCTCCTTTTATTTTTAACATTCCCTTTTCCTTATATTTAATGTGTGTTTCTTTTTTCTAGTAAGCATATAGCTGATTTTTTTCCCTGTTTTATTTGTAAGACAGTTCATAATCTTTATCCTTTTAATGGGACTATTTAACTTATTTGCATATTATTTATTGATCTATTTGGGTATTAGCAATTAGTGGTTAAATCCTTAGAACTTTGTTTTCAGAATATGGCAGCTTTTTAGGGCATTAACTCATATGCTTTCTTTAAAAAAAAAAAAATGCTGTTCTCTCAGTAGGGAGATGTCATGCTGAGCCATGTTGTCCACCATTTGAAAGCAGCTATTTAGACTGTTAGAAGACAGTGAGAGTGCCAGGATGCAACTAGCTGGGAGCACCTGCTGACACAATTTTGCATTTAGCTGAACTTGCTAAAGCAGCCTTCCTTTTCTCTGTTGGTCTCTACTTGGGGTTTATGCTGTGAAGTTGCTGACTCTTTTAAAGAAATGAAATAAGACGAACAGTGTCCTGACCTGAGTGTGAGAGTTTTTTGGCAGATGAGTTGAGCCACATGCATGAAGATGACCCTTGGTGGGATGGCTCATCTGGGCTCTTGTGCAATTTGTTAAGTCAAAGATTTGCAGAGTAAATAATTCCTCTGCTCATCCTCATTGTGGTAACACTAAATAGCAAACATTTCTTTGTTGCTGGGATTCCTACTTCCTATAATTCAATGTGAACAATCTTTATTGTAAGTCATACATTATTTACCCACATAAATGTCTTTCTTAGACTTCTGTGCCATCCCTATACATCACTTGTGTGTTGCTTTTTCCCATTGGCTTTTAAAGCAGATCTGCTTTTATTTTGTTTTTTATATTGGAGTTTACCCAGGACTGGCTTTGAACAAAGACCATGGCACCTCTATCACTGGTAAGGGGCTTCAGTGCTAGGCTCAGGACTTTTGTATTCTGACTCTGAATATTCATAACTCCCTGGAGATATTTTTCAACAAAATACCTTTCATCATCTGAAGTTTCTTGGAAGTTAAAAATTTCAATTATATTTTCATGCCCTCTTTGGTTTGTCCTATGTTCACCAGGCTCCTTTCCTTACAGAATAGTTTTTGTGTCTCATTCAATCTCAAGATTTGCCATTTATCCCCACCTTTAACTTTGGTTGCCCTTTCAAGAACTTTTGTAGAACTTAGATCTGCACCCCTTCAATTGACTTATATTGCTCTTGTGTTTTGTGTTTTGTGTTTGTGCATTCTTTCTCCCTCTCTGCTATATGCTTCTCAAAGCAGAATAGTTCTGGCTCTTTATCCCCTTGACACTAACATTGCACATTAAAGTGAGCTGTTATCAAGAGCTATTTTAATTCTGTAAAGATTGCTACTCTACACTTAAAGGAATGGTTTGTTTTAAATTGGGGGTATATGCTTCACTTATCCCTATTAAAATAACATGAACTTGTCTTCTTTGCCTTATCATTAGGGGCCCAAATCCCAGCAAAGTGCTACAGCAGTTGTTGGTGCTTCAACCAGAACAGCAGCTAAATATATATAAAACCCTGAAGACTTATCTCATTGAGAAAGGAATCCTACAACCCGCCTTGAAGGTATAACTGGATCCAGAGAGGGAAGGACTGACAAGAAGAAATTATTCAGAAAAACACTGACAGATGTTTTATAAATTGTACAGAAAAATAGTTTAAAATGCAATAGGTTGAAGTTTTGGAGATATGTTTCTCTCTGAAATTACTGTGAATATTTAACAAACACTTACTTGATCTATGTTATGAAATAAGTAGCAAATTGCCAGCAAAATGTCTTGTACCTTTTCTAAAGTGTATTTTCTGATGTGAACTTCCTTCCCCTTACTTGCTAGGTTTCATAATTTAAAAGACTGGTATTTAAAAGAGTAAAACACTATAAAATGAGTAAGTTGAGGATGTTTTAAGATTGCACCTGGCAGTGTGCCTTTTTGCACAAATATTTACTTTTGCACTTGGAGCTGCTTTTAATTTTAGCAAAATGTTTTATGCAAGGCACAATAGGAAGTCAGTTCTCCTGCACTTCCTCCTCATGTAGTCTGGAGTACTTTCTAAAGGGCTTAGTTGGATTTAAAAAAAAAAAAAAGAAAAAAAGATTGTCTGCTTTTCAAAGAAGTAACCATTTGCCAGGGGAAAACATTCTGCTTTTAGGTAGTTTCAAAATTCAGGGGAGGGAGCCTGAAATTTTTGCCATGATTGGTTTGTTAGAAAGAGCAGGCATCAAACTACTTCTGATAAAATTGTTTGGAAGATCACAACCTCGCAAAAACGTTTCAAGAGCAACAAGGAAGAATTCTGCTGTGAAGAACACAGTGTACAGATCCTCCACAGATTATCTCAACAGAGGACAGCAGCTCAGGAGGCAGCGTCAAACGGTGACCTGTGGCCTGGGCCATCTCTTGGTCATGTGCTTTACTTTTCCCTGTTTCCCTGTGAACTGGCTTCCATGGTTCTATAGGGTAGTGAGTCGGGGTTGTTGCTGCAGCAGAGCAGGAGATGCTTGCCCGAGTGGGAGCGACCCGCCCCCGTGTCCCCGATGCCTCACTCCTGGCTTCTAGTGCAGCCCTTTGTAGACTCAGCTCGCAAGAAGGAAGATCTGCCTGGAGACCTGATCCCAGTCCAGCTTTTTGGCCGTAGGTCATCTTTGTCCCATTGCTCTTTTGCATCATGTCATAAAATTTGAGGATATCAGCTGATTATTTTTTCTTCCAAGAATGAAAATCAAGCAGAATTGATTCCTACACGAAAGAAAAGCACACGAATGCCAAACCTTTTCTTTGGTGGACTGGACACTAACCAGATGACAGTAAATTTCTTATCTGTGGACATATGTAAGCTACTGCTGCTGTGTGCTCTCCACAGCCATATTTATTGTATTAAACAATCAGCACTAAACCTTCAAAAATTGCCCAGTGCTCCTAGTTAAATGTTCAGAGGGGAAAAATAGATATATTTTAAATAATGTTTTGCTAATGAAAAGAGTAAATATTTTTGTTTAAATCAGCAAAAACTTTCCATTATTTTATATTTCCGTCTACTATACCTAAAACAAAAGATTGCCGCTATACCTGGGTTCCGCTGATGCAGTCAGCCAGCACCTCCTCACATGCACACATGATTAGACATAGGTGTACTCGGTACCAAGAGTCCATTTTATGGTCCAGCATATACTCCATTGATTCATCATCACTGCATGTGTTCAGCCAGTGTATCTCACACTATCCATACAAATCTAAAATTGATACTGGAAATGTTACAGGAGGCAGTGATCGCATTTAAAATCAGGCCATCTACAAGTTTAATTTTCAACATCTCATGTTTTTATTTGTCCCATTACAGCTTCAAATGTTGGTCATAAAAAAATTTAGGCTACCAAAGTTTAAAGAATAAAATGAAAATTTTGTGATAAGAACTTACATTAAAAACTCAGTAGTTTGCATGAGTAAGAACTCCTTGAGATACACAGATCCCCCCACATTTGTATTTAAAATAATTGGTGAGGCATTGAAATCCAGAATTATAAGAAAGCATTACTGAATATGTGTGTTATAAAATCAATATTATTATAAACAAAATATGAAGCTAGAAATATTTGGGAGCACAGTAATAGCTTTTCTCAAATATACTTTTAGAGTTGAATGTACATTATCCTATATGTAAAAAAGCAAATTATTAATTTTAATGGAGCTCTCGATTGACCTTTTTAGCATACTTTTATAGCATGTATATTAAAATAGAATATATTTTAGCAAAAGATTGCCATAAAACCCTGACTTGGCTCATTTTGATATTTGCACTGTGAAGAGGGCTTAAATTCCAGTGTAGCAATGTGGTGGTAGACAAATGAAAAACTAGGAAGTTATTTCACAGTAATGCCTAATTGTTCCAAATTTGCTATATTTGGAGGTGCTCTACTGGTACTTCCTGCTTGACTCTGTGACCTGTGGGATGCACATTGTTCCTCAGCGCTTTTTCCTTGTGGTGGTGACGTACCTTCACTGTCTGAGAGTAAAAGACCACACACGCCCCTCTTTTTAAAATTATAGTATCTCTTCCTTTTCACTTTGGTTTGAACAAAGATAGTGTCACCTTGTTCCGTGAAAAAGAAAAAGCATAAACAGTGTATATTTAGGGTATATGGGTGATAGCTTATGATATGTATCAATCAGTTCTCTGAATCTTTTACTGAAACTGAGACAGGAAAATAAAACTGAAACAAATCATATTTTGACTTTGTTGTGCCATTTTCTCATTGGAGAAGAAATATTCAACCAGTGTTTACAAAATAATGATGGGTATATGTAAGTATTATATCGTGTCTATTCCATCACCAGCACCTACAGTGAAATCTTCAGGGCTGGGGATAAAATAAGTTCTGGTGATTACCAAACATCTTTATTTGTTGAGAGGCAATGTCCTCTTAATACAAAGAGTACTGAACTTTTATGGTATTAGCACAGTTTGTAATTACCTGTGTATTTTTGTGAATCTCTGAATGATGTGTGCCCCTTACTAGAGCTTTAAGCTATACAGAGGCCAGATGAAGTCTGTTTGGGTTGGCCACTGCATACCCAGCGTCTGGCATGATGCCTGCTCTCTGTAGGCTCTCCAGCTTCTGAAATGCACAAGCTTGGAGCTTGGTCTAAAGACCCAGCTGTACACATTGCCTCTTGTCTCTAGGACATCTCCTATCCCCTTCCCCAGACCTTTTATTTTGCAGAGTTCTAAGGTGGGCCTCATTATTCCTAGCTAATAGGGTTGTTTTAAGGATTCAGTGAAAACTCATATTGTCCAGCATTGAATAGCTGATTAGTAATTCTTAAGTTTCCTTCCCTCCTTCCTGTCTGCTCCTCTTCCATTGCCTGTCTGCAGTGGGAAACGACAGGTTATAGGACTGAGCAGAAAAGTAACCACCGCTTTGGCCATGTCTGCTTCAGGTGGTGGGTAACGGAAGTGTTCCATGAATGATAGACAAACCATTGATCCACTTCAGCAAACCTGAAATGTCTACCTGACCCAGCACTGTGCTTTGTTCTCGCATGAAGAAAAACCTTAGAACTAGTATTCTGCCTAGTCACGGAGACAGACAGGTACAGAAGTAATGTCATTTGAAGTGGATATTGATCAGAGTGATGACAGATATATAAACCAGGTGTGTGGGAACACAGGTGACCACCGTCTGACCTCCCTAAGACCTATCTTTCCTGACCATAGTCCATAGCCAGATCTTTCTGCCCCCCTCTTGAAACTTACAAAGTTTAAAATTCATTCCTTGAAGAGGGGCTGTAAAGATTTGGCAATCTTCAGTAGCTGCAAAGAAAAATCAGGTCTAGATAATTTAACCAAAATCAGAAGCCATTCCTACCTTAATCTCATCGTTTTCCTGTACAGAAATGGAAAACCTTCTTAAATCATCAGGTACGCATCAATAATCATTTAGTAAAAGTTGATGAATGGAACATTTCCTGATGATGGCAAAGTGAGTTTCCAGAAGGAATGGAGAGAATCCAGCCTGTTCTCTACTGTGTACAAAGATAGGGCTGGTGAAGCAAGAGCCTTGTCACTCAAGAGAGCGAAAGAATTATTGACGGAGGGTGCACCCTAAGGATCGCATTGTCCTCTGGTGGAAGTGAAATTTCAAACTGCTGTCTCTCAACTTGTAACATGAACAGGGTATAGGACTTGGAGTTTAACTCTCAGACTTTCTGCTGTGCATCTGACTTGAGTTTAATGTGTCCAGATGATTTTCTTTTTTCTTTTCTTTTTCTTTCTTTTCTTTCTTTCTTGAGACAGGGTCTCGCTCTGTTGCCCCAGGCTGGTGTGCAGTGGCATGATCACGGCTCATTGCAGTCTCAACCTCCCAGGCTCAAGCGATCATCCCACCTTTTAGCCTCCTGAGTAGCTGGGACTACAGGCACATGCCACTATGCTTGGCTAATTTTTTTTCTTTTTTTTTTTGGTAGAGATGGGGTTTCACCATATTGCCCAGGCTGGTCTCCAATTTTTGACTGCAAATGAGCCACCTGCCTCTGCCTCCCAAAGTGCTGGGATTACAAGCATGACCTGGCCTGGATAATTTTCTGTTTGACAATTCAAGCTTCAGATGAGGCCTAGGCAAGTGATGAGTTTGGGGAACATTCTTGAGTAATCTATTAAATATATTTTTCATTGGTTTTAGTACATCTCAAGAAGTTGTGAAGAAAAGGAAACAGAGGCTTCAGCTAGTCCAGGTAAGACAGACACATATGAATTGTCAGAAATTCCATTTGTTTTTTCCCCCAACAGCTTTACTGAGATATAATTTACATACCATAACATTGTGCCACCACCACCAAATCCAGTTTGAGAGCACTTCCATGATCTTCCAAAAAGTTTCCTGGTGCCCATTTGCAGTTAATCCCCACTCTAAGCCTCAGCCTTTGGCAACTACTGATCTGCTTCCTGTCTGTGTGATATTCACATAAATTGAATTATACAGTATGTTTTGCACCTGGCATGTTTTTGCATGTATTAGCACTTCTCTCCTGTTTAATATGTTTTGCTAACTCATCAGCTGATGAACATTTGGGTTATTTCCAGTTTGAGGCCCTTATGAAGAATGTTACTATGAATGTGTGTAGACATACATGTCTTTGTGCGGCAATTTCTTCATTTCTCTCGGGTAGATGGCTAGGGGAGGAATTGCTGGATTGTATGGTAAGTTTCTTTTAAAGAAATAACTTGCCAGGCCGGGCACAGTGGCTCAGGCCTGTAATCCCAGCACTTTGGGAGGCCGAGGCAGGTGGATCACCTGGGGTCAGGAGATCAAGACCAGCCTGGCTAACATGGCGAGACCCCGTCTCTACTAAAAATACAAAAATTATCTGGGCATGGTGGCACGCTCCTGTAATCCCAGCTACTTGGGAGGCTGAGGCAGGAGAATCACTGGAACCTGGGAGACAGAAGTTGCAGTGAGCCGAGATTGCGCCATTGCACCTAAGCCTGGGTGACAGAGCAAGACTCTGGCTCAAAAAAAAAAAAAAGAAAAAAGAAAAACAAACTGTTTTCTAAAGTAGCTATACAATCTTACATTCTTCCTTGTGATATTCAACAGCTGTAGTTTATCTGCATCTTTACCCAAACCTGCCATCATCTGTCTTTTAAATTATAGACATTCTAGCTGATGCATAGAGGTATTTCATTGTGATTTTCATTTGCATTTCTCTAATGGCTAGTGGTGGTGTGTCTTTTCATGTGCTTTATTTCTCTTCTGTATATCTTCTTTGATAAAAATATTCATATCTTTTTGCCCATTTTTAATTAGTTTTAGACAGGGTCTTGCTCTGTCACCAAAGCTGGAGTGCAGTGGCGTGTTCTGGGCTCACTGCAACTTCTGCCTCCCAGGCTCAAGAGATCCTCTTACTTCAGCCTCCTGAGTAGCTAGGATTACAGGTACCCGCCACCATGTCCAGCTAATTTTTGTATTTTTTTGTAGAGATGGGGTTTTGCCATGTTGGGCAGGGTGGTCTCAAACTCCTGGGCTCACGTGATCTGCTTGCTTTGACCTCGCAAAGTGCTGGGATTCCAGGCATGAGCCACTGCATCCAGCCTCTTTTGCCCATTTTTAAATGGCATTATTTTCCTTCTTATTGAGTTGTAAGAAACCTTATCAGATATATAACTTGCAAATATTTTCTCTCAGGCTTTGGCTTGTCTTTTATTTTCTTAATGGTGTCTTTTGAAGTTTAACATCTTTTAAAATTGAAAATGTCCAATTAATCAACTTTGTCTCTTGAGGCTCCTATGTCCAGCCTCAGGGGCAGCCAGTAGTGGAAGTGTTGCCCCAGGTCTCCTCCGCACCCACGTGCGGCCTCATCTAGAAAGTGCTTGGCCCAACCACACAGTTCCCAGCTTGTGGTACCATTAGCCCTCCCCTCTCATCCTCTGAGATTGTCACTTCCACTGACTTCTCTGGGTATGGGTATTGTCCACTGTTGCAAATTGAGCAAGTCCCATTGGACCATTGGAGTCCTCAGAGTCTGTCCTGCCCTGGCTAAAGCTCTAACCTAGCTGAGCTGGTGGGGGAACGTGTGCAGTCCTAGGAAAGGATTCCACAAACACCCACTATGCCCCAGTTTTTCAAGCATAAACCTTTTTCATAGTGTATACCTTTGTTCAATTTCTAGAGTGCGGAAACATACATTTTGTCCAGCTTTTAATAGATGCTTTTTGGGGAGAGGATTTGCCACCCCCTACTCAGACATAGCTGGAAGTCCCACCTTGACAATTCTACTTGATAGCAGGAAGAGAAGGAACAGATCTTTATCCAAATCCAAATATGGTGACATCACTGCTCCTTAGCTGAGGAGTAGTGACCAAGTGTATACACTGATATTAAAACATAAAAGCGAGGCCAAAATAACTTATGGAAGTTCTAAGTGAGAGCCCTCACTGAAGGAAGAGGCAGCTTGCTCCCTTGCCCCATTGAGCTCTGGCCCCCAGGAAAGCAAAGGCAGGAAGACGGCTTCCTACTGATCGTGGCCCGCTCCGTCTTTTTCACAATACATAGCACTTGTCGGCACCCTGAAAAGGCGACTCAGTTCTAAGATCCAGCTTTCAGGAATTTCAATAGGGTACGTTTTCTTTGTAATATATACTGCTAAAAGTATTCATTACCACCACCCCCAGAACCTCAGTCATTCACTAAATAATGGATATCGTATGTCCACTAAACATGGATATAGAACCGTATTTGAATGAGACATCATTTTAGCATTTGAAATAACTAAATATATCCTGTTCCCTCAAAAGAATGTGCAGATTAGCTGGAAAGAAATTGTAGAAGGTGCTGTGATTGTGGTCCCCTCAGGAAGGGTTGGAGCTCTAACCTGGGCTGGAGCTAGTGGGGAGTGAGGCAGGTGGTAGGAAAAGTCCAGGTGGGATCAGAGACCCCGGCGCATTCTGAGGCTGCTAGAAGAGGCTGTCACTGTCACTACTTTCTCACCAGATACCTTCTGAAAGTATATTGGAAAGTGACCTGTCCCCAAATAAGAGTGCCTTACATTTTAATGAGCGCTTGAAGGGGGCACAGAGGGCGTACAGTTTGGTTGGTGCTGTTCCCTGAGAATAAAACCTGATTGGATACATTGCTGGTTTGAATGTAAAATGATGCGATGGCTTTGGAAAACAGTCTGAGAGCTGCTCAAAATGTAAAACGGAGTTACCATACGATCCAGCAAGCCCATTTCTTGGTATATACCAAGAGAAATGTAAACATTCATCCGTATGAAAACCTGTACATGAATGTTTACAGCAGCATGATTCACAATAGTAAAAAAGTGGAAACAACCTGAACACCATGTGCTGAACGGATAAATAAGAGGTAGTCTATCCATACAATGGGCTACTACTTGAAAATCAAGAGGCATGAAACACTGATAATGTTGTGATACACATGAAGCTCAAAAATGTTAAGTGAAATAAACCATTCACAAAAGACCACATATTATTGCATGATTCCATTAGAGAAAATGTTCAGATTGGGCAACTCTACAGACAAAGTAGATCAGTGGTTGGTAGAGGCTGGGGGCAGGAGGAGACTAGGGAGTAACTGCTAATGGTAAGGGGTTTCTTTTTGGGTGATGAAAATGTTCTGAAATTAGATTGTGACAATGGTGATGTATTAGTCTGTTTTCATGCTGTGGATAAAGACATACCCGAGACTGTGAAGAAAAAGAGGTTTAATTGGACTTACAGTTCCACCTGCTGGGGAGGCCTCAGAATCATGGCGGGAGGTGAAAGGCACTTCTTACGTGGTGGTGGCAAGAGAAAATGAGAGAGAAGCAAAAGTGGAAACCCCAGATAAACCTGTCAGATCTCGTGAGACTTACTATCACGAGAATAGCATGGGAAAGAGCAGCCCCTATGATTCAGTTACCTCCCCTGGGTCCCTCCCACAACACATGGGAATTCTGGGAGATACAATTCAAGTTGAGATTTGGGTGAGGACATAGCCAAACCATATCATTCCACCACTGGCCCCTCCAAATCTCATGTCCTCACGTTACAAAACCAATCATGCCTTCCCAACAGTCCCCAAAGTCTTAACTCATTTCACCATTAACCCAAAAGTCAACAGTCCAAAGTCTCATTTGAGACAAGGCAAGTTCCTTCTGCCTATGAGCTTGTAAAATCAATAGCAAGTTAGTTACTTCCTAGATACTATGGGGGTACAGGTATTGGGTAAATACAACCATTCCAAATGGAAGAAATTGGCCAAAACAAAGGGGTTACAGGGCCCATGCAAGTCTGAAATCCAGCAGGGAAGTCAAGTTTGTTTTTGTTTTTGAGACAGAGTTTAGCTCTTGTTGCCTAGGCTGGAATGCAATGGCGCGATCTTGGCTCACTGCAACCTGTGCCTCCCGGGCTCAAGCAATTATCCTGCCTCAGCCTCCTGAGTAGCTGGGATTCCAGCTGCCTGCCACTACATCCAGCTAATTTTTTGTATTTTTAGTAGAGATGAGGTTTCACCATGTTGACCAGGCTGGTCTCAAACACCTGACCTCAGATGATCCATCTGCCTCGGCCTCCCAAAGTGCTGGGATTACAGGCGTGAGCCACCACACCTGGCCGGCAGTCAAGTTTTAAAGCTCCAAAATGATCTCCTTTGACTCCATGTCTCACATCCAGGTCATGCTGATTCAAGAGGTGGGTTCCCATGGTCTTGGGCAGCCCTGCCCCTGTGGCTTTGCAGGGTACAGCCTCCTGCCTGGCTGCTTTCACAAGCTGGTGTTGAATGTCTGTGGCTTTTCCAGGTGCATGCTGCAAACTGTTGGTTAGTGGATCTACCATTCTGGGGTCTGGAGAACAGTGGCCCTCTTCTCACAGCTCCACTAGGCAGTGCCCCAGTAGGGACTCTGTGTGGGGGCTCTGATTCCACATTTTCCTTCTGCACTGCCCTAGCAGAGGTTCTCCATGAGGACCTCGCCCCTGCAGCAAACTTTTGCTGGCACATCCGGGTGTTTCCATACATCTTCTGAAATCTGCGCAGAGGCTCCCAAACTCAATTCTTGACTTCCGCGCACCCACAGGCTCAACACCACATGGAAGCTGCCAAGGCTTGGAGCTTCCACCCTCTGAAGCCACAGCCCAAGGTATACATTGGCCCTTTCAGCCACAGCTGGAGCAGCTTGGACAGAGGGCACCAAGTCCCTGGGCTGCATACAGCATGGGGACCCTGGGTCTGGCCCATGGAACCACTTTTTCCTCCTAGGCCTTCAGGCCTGTGATGGGAGGGGTTGCTGTGAAGGTCTCTGACATGGCCTGTAGCCATTTTCCCCATTGTCTTGGGGATTAACATTAGGCTCCTGCTACTTATGCAAATTTCTGTAGCCAGCTTGAATTTCTCCCCAGAAAATGGGTTTTTCTTTTCTATTACATAGTCTGGCTGCAATTTTTTCAAACTTTTATGCTCTGCTTCCCTTATAAAGCTGAATGCCTTTAACAGTACCCAAGTCATGTTTTGAATGCTTTGCTGCCTAGAAATTTCTGCCAGATACCCTAAATCATCTTTCTCAAGTTCAAAGTTTCACAAATCTCTAGGGCAGGGGCAGAATGCTGCCAGTCTCTGCTAAAACTTAACAAGAGTCACCTTTACTCCACTTCCCAACACGTTCCTCATCTCTGTCTGAGAACACCTCAGCCTGGACTTTATTGTCCGAGAACACCTCAGTCTGGATTTTATTGTCCATATCACTATCAGCATTTTGGGCTAAGCCATTGAACAAGTCTCCAGGAAGTTCCAAACTTTCCCACATTCTCCTGCTTCTTCTGAGCCCTCCAAACTGTTCCAACCTCTGTCTCTTACCTAGTTCCAAAATAGTTTCCACATTTTGGGTGTCTTTTCAGCAACGTCCCACTCTACTGGTACCAATTTACTGTATTAGTCTGTTTTCTGCTGCTGATAAAGGCATACCGGAGACTGAAAAGAAAAAGAGGTTTAATTGGACCTACAGTTCCACATGGCTGGGGAGGCCTCAGAATCATGGCAGGAGGTGAAAGGCACTTCTTACATGGTGGCGGCATGAGAAAATGAGAGAGAAGCAAAAGCAGAAACCCCTGATAAACCCATCAGATCTCGTGGGACTTAATCACTCATGAGAAGAGCATGGGAAAGACCAGGCCCCATAATTCAATTACTCCCCGCTGGGTCCCTCCCACAACATGTGGGAATTTTGGGAGATACAATTCAAGTTGAGATTTGGGTCGGAACACAGCCAAACCATATCAGGTGGCAAAACTCTGAATATACCAAAACATACTGAATTGTAGACTTGATGATTTTTACACTAAGTTAATTATGTACCAAAGTTGTTAAAATATCTGATTGGAGAATCTGTAATGATGGGATAGGGTGAGCAGGCAGGGATGGGATGGGGGAGTATTCTAGGACCGGGTATGGGACAGGGAAGGGCTGCCAGCTGACCTCAAATGGGAACCCCACAATAGGTCCAGTAGCCCCTCCTGGATCCGTCTGCTAGGCAGGGTTGAGGGGTGGGGGCTTCCCTGGAATATTTCATCCTCCCCAGTTAGGCTGGACTAGGAAAAGGAGGGGAAGAGGCTTTCTTCTCTGGCATTGCTACGAAGACCCTGTGGCTTCTATCCTGGGGTGCTGGGTGGGTGATTCCATAGGCAGAGGGTGCCTTGCTCAAGGTAACTTCAAGGAATGAGGAACTTTCAAAGTTTAAGACCAAACCCTAGGCTGGGTGTGGTGGCTCACACCAGTAATTCCAGCACTTTGGGAGGCCAAGGTGGGAGGATCGCTTGAGTCCAGGAGTTTGAGACCAGCTTGGGCAATATAATGAGACCTCATCTATTAAAAAAAAAAATTAACTGGGCATGGTGAATGTGGTTCCAGCTACTCAGGAGGATGAGGCAGGAGGATGGCTTAAGCCTGAGAGGTCAAGGCTGCAGTGAGCTGTGGATAGCGCCACTGCACTCCAGCCTGGGTGAGAGAGACCCTGTCTCAAAAAATAAAATAAAGAATAATAAAAACCAAACCCCAGTGAGCATTTCAAGCGCATGTGTTCAGGCATATGGTATATGAAAGCTCAAATTCAACCCAAGAAAGATGATGTAAGATGTTTACAAAAACAGATTGCATTACAGTTGAGGGCAAGCCAAGGGCTGCCTCTAATTCCTTCATTCAACACATTTATTGAGCAGCCACTCTGTCAGATACAGTTTTAGAACTCCATGCAGCAGTGAGTGAAACAGACAAAAGTATCCGTGGTCATGTAGCTTACACTTTGCTAAAGAGACACAAATAAATAGTAGCATAGCACATTGTGGAGGGTTTCAGAGAAGGGTGATAATGAGAAAGTCAGAGGGAGGGAAATTGCAATTGTAAATACTGTAGGTTGGTCAGGGGAGGCCTCACTTACAAGGTGACATTTGAGGAAAGACTTGGAGAAGGTGAGGGAGGAAGAGGAGCACACCTGGAGTAGGATCCTTGCAGGTAGAGGGCAGAGCCAGGGAATGGCCCTGCGGCAGAGGAGGCCCCAGCCCAGGATGGAGCAGGAGGTGTGAGGGGTAAGAAGCTGAGGAGCCCTGCAGGGCTTGACACAGAATGGGCAATTGCAGCACATGCATAGTGACTGCTGTGTCACAAAACCCAATCACAACACCCAATCCTCAAACTAAGGGGGGAACGATGTTAAGGAGAATTCACTCACAGTATATCACAGCAAACATAAAGGCTGGACAAGAGTCCACATTTAAAAGAGGAAGAGGAAAATCAATGGCATGACACCTATGCAAAAGGCAGGCAGGCAAGAAGGCAGGACAAAAGTTTGCAAAAGACCAGAAATGCAGTGGCGGGTCAGGGGGTGGGGGCAGTGGAATGAACAAGGGGGAATAGGGGAGAACCTTTAGGAAGGCCTGGTATCATACAACAGTCATTCAAAAAAGGACAAAGATGAGATAACAATGATATGAAAATGTGGAGTGCAGAGCAAAGAAAACATATTGTGGAAGAAAGTATTACTGAATTAGAAACAGTAAGGAATGGAATACCCTTGCTGAAAATCTAATTACAGATACCTGCATGAAGGCAAGCCTCTCATTTATAGGCCGGAAAGTTCTTGGAGAGGGTACTTACATCATTTTAAAAAATCATCTTCAAGGCCCAGCTAAGTATGTATTAGCACAAACACAGATTGCTACCTTAGAAGGAAAAAGACATCCACATTCGCAGATTTGAACTTGAACCATAGCACACTTGATAACACTGCTTTAGGAGAACTTTGTTTCTTTTTTCCTCTTGGCAGAATTGGCCAGCAGCACACTCAAAGGATCCTCAAGTTTATAACCAAAGGCTGCTTAGTTGACCTTTGCTCCATGGTGGATTTCTTGAGAATCAGTTTGCAAAGGAGCAGCTTCCTTTTATGAAGGGAAACTTTATGCAGGGAAATCAGATTTTTAGGATATAACTTTTGTTTGAAGTTTGTAGTAGGGCCTGAGGGCAAGATCCTAAACAAGTTGTTTTTCTTTAACTCTGTCCTCTGCACTGGAATGCAGCTTGCAACTCTTCTTTGCCTTTGTTGAGCAGGAAGCATGATAGCTGAAGGCCAAGGTTGAAGTTCCGATGCTTTATCTTCTTGATAAAGAAGGGCATAATTATGCACAGATAATATTGAAATGACATCCAAAGTACACTTGCACTGTAGTCACCTAAAAGAAAATTGGGAAATACTAACTGGGAGCTGTTTGTTAAGAGCCTTGGCCTGGGTGTCAGAGGCTTAGGAGCAGAGCTGGGAATTCTACTTAAAAAGCCTACTTTGGACTTGATGACTTTGAAGAGCCTTTCCCGCTGTAGCATTCTGCCTCCTGTATATCTGACTGAAGGTGAACTCCCTGCCACTGGCGTTCATTTGGCATTCAGATGTTTCAGTGCATCATCCCTTTTATGTTCGTATTTCCAAGTTAACACTGGAATGTACTGACAACACATTTGTCAGGCACTACCCTTCATATATATATTACCATATCGAATCCTTATAACAATTCTCTGGGGGCAGGTATCCTAATACAAATTTTCCATATAAGGAAACTCAGACCTAGAGCGACTAAGTCACTCACCTGAGAGCACACAGTAAGTGGGAGAATGGGAGCTTAGCCCCTAGACTGACTCTCCTGATAGTTTATTATACTATTTAGAACTGTATCTAATGTTGAAAGATTCGTATTAGCAGTTTCTTTTACATTATCAAAATTTTAGAGTCTTGAATAGAATAATAATGTGATTTTAAAAGTCCTTATTTGAAACCCCAACATGCTTTTGAGCTGTAGAGGTGGTATCCCAGTAGCTGGGGGTAGCTGCCAAAACACTTCAGTGTGATAGGGCCTGGTCTTGCTCCCGGGAGGTTTCAATGGGAGCCCAGTTGAAAGCACTGGATTAGTGATTAGGAATATCATTACTGAATGAGATTGCATGCATGCTACCTTACAATTTAGGTAGCCTCATCTCATGTCTTCTTCTTGGACCAGTGGTTCTCAAGGGGTTTCCAGGCCCCCAGGAGTCCTGAGACCCTTTTAGAGGGTCTGCAAGGTTTTAATAGTACTACTAAAACACTACCCTTTTCGCTGCATTGATATTTTTACTGAGATACAAAAGCAGTGGGTAGAACTGTTGGAACCTTAGTATGGTGGCACCAAACCACTAGTAGTAGTGATCATATTCTTCATAACCAAACACTTGCAATAAAAACACAAGTGCCTCTTTGACTTAAGAATGACCTTGGAGAAGCAATAAAAATTATTACTTTTATTAAATCTTGGCCCTTAAGTAGAGTGACACAAGATGAGAAGTACCCATAAAGCACCTGCATACTGAAGTACAACATTTGTCTCAAAGAGAAGCACTTGTGTGACTGAATTGTGAGCTGAACTCTCTGCCTTTCTCATGGAATACTATTTTTATTGAAAGGACAACTGACAAGCTACGGTTCTATGGGTGGTATGTTCTCAAATATTAACAAAGTGAGCCTATCCCTTCAAAGAAAACAGCAGACAGAACTTATTGCCAATGATAAAATTTTAGGTTTTAAGCAAAAATAAGAATTTTTGGGAGAATTTGTGTCTGTCACTATGACTTAAAATTTTCTGATACTGCTGGTGGTATTTTAATGTATATGATAATGTGATTTTTTGATATTATATAATGAAATATGTCAACATTTAGAAGTTCTACATATACTGTTTCTGTCTCTGGTGCTTGAATCAGGATTTAAAAATAATTTTCTAAATGATCAATGCATGATGCTGTAAAATTTTGGATGTGTAAAAAAATAAATTCAAAGTGCAAGATAGACCCATGGATTTTAATGTCATAATATGAAAAGTTCATTGGCATCATTTCAGAGTCCACATAGTAATTAATCTTTAAGAAACTTAAACTATTAAAAAACTTAAAACTATTATCTTTAAGAAGCAATGATCTGAAAAAGCAATTATAATATTCCAGCTCGAAAAACTGAAAGCCTTTCCTTTAAGATCTGGAACAAGACAAGGATGCCCACTTTCACTGTTACTCAACATAGTGTCCTAGCTGGAGCAATCAGAAAAGAGAAAGAAAAGGCATCTAAATTGGAACAGAAGTAGTCAAATTATTCTTGTTTGCAGATGGTATGCTCTTATATTTGGGAAAACCTAAAGACTCCACTAAAAAAAATTAGAACTGATAAATTCAGTAAAATTGCAGGATACAAAATCAACATGCAAAAATCAGGAGCATTTCTATATGCCAACAGTGAACAATATGAAAGAGAAATCAAGAAAGTAATCCCATTTACAATAGCTACAAATAAAGTAATATACCTAGGAATAAACTTAACCAAAGAAATAAAAGATCTCTACAATGAAAACTGCAAAAGACTGATGAAAGAAACTAAAGAGGACACACAAAAAATGGAAATATATTCCATGTTCATGGAATGGAAGAATCAATATTGTTAAAATGTCCATACTACCCAAAGCAATCTACAGATTCAATGCAATTCCTATCAAAATATTAATGACATTCTTCACAGAAATAGAAAAAATAATCCTAAAATTTAGGTAGAATCACAAAATACCCAGAATAGCCAAAGCCACTGTGAACAAAAGGAACAAAACTGGAGGAATCACATTACCTGACTTCAAATTACAACTACAGAGCAATAGTAACCCAAACAGCCTTGTTCTGGCATAAAAACAGACACATAGCTCAATGGAACAGAATAAAGAATCCAGAAATAAAACCATACATCTACAGTGAACTCATTTTTGACGAAAGTGCCAAGAACATATATTGAGGAAAGGACAGTCCATTCAATAAATCCTATGGGAAACTAGATATCCATATGCGGAAGAATGAAACTAGACTCCCTATCTGTCACTATATACAAACATCAAATCAAAATGGATTAAAGATTTAATTCTAAGACCTAAAACTATTGAGAGGTGACAGCGTGCTGGCAGTCCTCACAGCCCTCGCTCGCTCTCCGTGCCTCCTCTGTCTGGGCTCCCACTTTGGCGGCACTTGAGGAGCCCTTCAGCCCACCACTGCACTGTGGGAGCCCCTTTCTGGGCTGGCCAAGGCCGGAGCCGGCTCCCTCAGCTTGCAGGGAGGTGTGGAGGGAGAGGCGCGAGCGGGAACCGGGGCTGCGGCGGCGCTTGTGGGCCAGCTGGAGTTCCGGGTGGGCGTGGGCTTGGCGGGCCCCGGACTCGGAGCAGCCGGCCGGCCCTGCCACCCAGGGCAATGAGGGGCTTAGCACCCAGGCCAGCGGCTGTGGAGGGTGTACTGGGTCCGCCAGCAGTGCCAGCCCACCGGCGCTGCGCTCGATTTCTCACCCGGCCTTAGCTGCCTTCCCGCAGGGCAGGGCTCAGGACCTGCAGCCCGCCATGCCTGAGCCTCCCACCCACTCCGTGGGCTCCTGTGCAGCCCGAGCCTCCCCGAGGAGCGCCGCCCCCTGCCCCACGGCGCCCAGTCCCATCGACCATCCAAGGGCAGAGGAGTGCAGGAGTGCGGGTGCGGGACTGGCAGGCAGCGCCACCTGCAGCCCGGGTGCGGGATCCACTGGGTGAAGCCAGCTGGGCTCCTGAGTCTGGTGGGGATGTGGAGAACCTTTATGTCTAGCTCAGGGATTGTAAATACACCAATCAGCACTCTGTATCTAGCTCAAGGTTTGCAAACACACCAATCAACACCCTGTGTCTAGCTCAGGGTTTGTGAATGCACCAATCGACACTCTGTATCTAGCTACTCTGGTGGGGCCTTGGAGAACCTTTATGTCTAGCTCAGGGATTGTAAATACAACAATTGGCACTCTGTATCTAACTCAAGGTTTGCAAACACACCAATCAGCACCCTGTGTCTAGCTCAGGGTTTGTGAATGCACCAATTGACACTCTGTATCTAGCTACTCTGGTGGGGACTTGGAGAACCTTTGTGTCCACACTCTATCTAGCTAATCTGGTGGGGACTGGAGAACCTTTGTGTCTAGCTCAGGGATTGTAAACGCACCAATCAGCGCCCTGTCAAAACAGACCACTCGGCTCTACCAATCAGCAGGATGTGGGTGGGGCCAGATAAGAAAATAAAAGCAGGCTGCCGGAGCCAACAGTGGCAACTCGCTCGCATCCCCTTCCACACTGTGGAAGCTTTGTTCTTTCGCTCTTTGCAATAAATCTTGCTACTGTTCACTCTTTGGGTCCACACTGCCTTTATGAGCTGTAACACTCATGGCGAAGGTCTGCAGCTTCACTCCTGAAGCCAGTGAGACCACGAGCCCACCAGGAGGAACAAACAACTCCAGACGCGCCGCCTTAAGAGCTGTAACACTCACCGCGAAGGTCTGCAGCTTCGCTCCTGAGCCAGTGAGACCACGAACCCACCAGAAGGAAGAAACTCAGAACACATCCGAACATCAGAAGGAACAAACTCCGGACACGCCACCTTTAAGAACTGTAACACCGCGAGGGTCCGCGGCTTCATTCTTGAAGTCAGTGAGACCAAGAACCCACCAATTCCAGACACACTATGAAGCTGCTAGAAGAAACCATTGGGGAAACTCTCCAGGACTTTGGTCAGGGAAAAGATTTTTTGGCTAAGACCTCAAAAGCACAGATAACCAAAGCAAAAATGGACAAATGGGATCACATCAAGTTAAAAAGCTTCTGTACAGCAAAGGAAATGATCAACAAGTGAAGAGGCAACCCACAGAATAGAAGAAAATATTTGCAAACCACCCATCTGACAAGGGTGGTTAATAATCAGAATATATAAGAAGCTCAAACAACTCGATAGGAAAAAAAATCTAATAATCCTATTAAAAAATGGGCAAATGATCTGAATAGGCATTTCTCAAAAGAAGACATACGAATGTCAAACAGGTATATGAAAAAATGCTCAACATCACTAATCATCAGAGAAATGCAAACCAAAACCACAAGGAGATATCCTCTCACCCCAGTTAGAATGGCTGTTATCCAAGAGACAGGCAAGAACAAATGCTGGTGAGGACAGAGAAAGGGGAACCCTCCTACACTGTTGGTGGGAATGTAAATTAGTACAACCACTATGGAGAACAGTATGGAGGTTCCTAAAAGAACTAAAAATAGAACTGCCATACGACCCAGCAATCCCACTACTAGGAATATACACAAAAGAGAGGAAGTCAGTATATCAAAGAGATATCTGCCCTCCCATGTTTACTGCAGTACTATTCGCAATAGCCAAGATTTCAACTCAACCTGAGTCTATCAACAGATGAATGGATACAGAAAATGTGGCACATATACACAATGGAATACTATTCAGCCATAAAAAATGAAATACTATCATTTGCAACAATATCGATGGAATTAGAGGACATTATGTTAAGTGAAATAAGCTAGGCAAATTAAAAAAAAGGACATTTTGCATGTGCTCACTCATTTGTGGGAGCTAAAGATTAAAACAAGTGAACTCATGGAGAGAGTAGAATGACGGTTGCGAGAGGCTAGAAAGAGTAGCAGGGAGGAGAGTGGAAAGTGGAGATGTTTAGTGGGTATAAAAATATAGTCACATAGAATGAATAAGATCTAGTATTTGATAGCACAACAGGGTGACTCCAGTCAACAATTTACTGCATATTTTAAAATATCCAAAAGGGTGGAATTGGAATGTTCCTAACACAAAGGGACAATAAATGCTTGAGGTGGTAAATTCTCTGTTTACTTTGATGTGACTATTATACATTGTATGCCTGTATTTAAATATAACATGTACCTCATAAATATATACACTTATGAGCCCATAAAAATTAAAAATATTCACCCCCTTTTCAACCAATACATGTGTAAGGTTGGATTTTCTTCATGCTTCAACCAAAACAAAGTATATTCCTGATGTTACTATAGTAGGGGTGCAATAGACATACTTTTCACAAAATGATAGCTGGAGAACAAAGCTCAGGAAATGAGCCAAAACCATGCAGATTTGTCTTTTTCCATAAATCCAGTCAAAACAAAGTATCACAACAGATGGAATGCAGAAGCAGACTTCAGAATCCACCTGTCTTCTATTGAGCCAGACATTAAAGAAATTTGCAAAAAGTTGTAAATTTGCCAAAAACACCTTTTTTTTTTTTTGTTTGGAAAAGATTTTTTTTTTTTTGGAGACGGAGTCTCACTCTGTCATCCAGGCTGGAGTGCAGTGGTGTGATCTCGGCTCACTGCAACCTCCACCTCCCGGGTTCAATTCATTCTCCTGCCTCGGCCTCCCAGGTAGCTGGGATTACAGGCGCGTGCCACCATGCCTGGCTAATTTTTTAGTAGAGACGGGGTTTCGCCACGTTGGCCAGACTGGTCGTGAACTCCTGACCTCAGGTGATTCGCCGGCCTCAGCCTCCCAAAGTGCTGGGATTACAGGTGTGAGCCACTGCACTCGGCTGTAAAAGACTTTTTATAGAAATATGTAATTTATGTTAATACATCATGGTCTTATCATTGTTATTTTAAATGAGTTGACATATATATTTTAAATCTCAGTTTTAATTTCTAATACAATGACTACTGATAGATATAAACCAAATAAGCAAAAGCTGTTCGGTTCCTTGAAAATTTTTAAGGATCAAAGAGTTCTCAGACCAAAAAGTTTAAAGAAGCACTATCTTAGACCATTCCCATCCTCACAGGCAACTACTGATGTAGGAAAACCCTATGGAGAGAGTGAGCGCTAAAACAAAAGGCTTCCTAAATTCCCAAGCTGGTTAGAACTGAAGCCTCAGTGGTAATTCCTAATCAGGGATCTCCAAAACACCATGCTACTGTGGTAGCTTGGCTTGGTGCTGTCTCTAGCAAAAGTAAAAGAAAAAAAAAGAGCTTTATAATAGGTGGGAGGAAATGAGAATATTCATAAAGCAAAGAGACTAACCAAGTGCTGGGCCAAGTCCATCAAATGGTCAACAGTGAGGCGTGGAGGGAAAATTCTGTTGAAGATGAGAAGCAAATGGCAGACAAGGGACTCACGGAAAATCATTTGCATGTTTGTTCTTTTAAACTCTGAATTTCTGCATCTGAGAATTCTGCAGTGTCCATTCTTGACTGCAACCCGTCACTAGAACTGTAAGTAATAAAGCATTAATAACATGGGAGCTGCTCTAAGCTTTCTCTTTTACCATTTTTAAAAAAATTTTTAAAGAAATTGCTATTGTTTTAGTTCTTGGCATTCCTTCATCTTCTGCCACTCAAGTACAGTTGCAGTGAGGTAAAATTTGTAATAAGCAAAACATACTCAAATTTGGGGCTCTGCTGTTCAAGCTTAAAATGAATTTAGTATCTTTATAAAGAGGAAAATTAAAATCATCAAAACAGCCTAAATAAACTTAAAAACTCTTCTTTACAGAAAGGCTATTTTAAAACCAAACAAGCTGGTAACAAGAACAATGGATTGTGAGTTCTAACACTCTCAGATTGAAGGCTGAACTGGAAAGACCAGCTGCTAACAGCGGCTGCTGCAGCTCCAGATGAGGGGCAGGACACTGGAATATTCCTTATGTGACTATAGTATGGGTGCAAGAGACACATATATATATATACACACTGTTGCTTACTTTTCACAATATTTTGGCTGGAGAATAAAGCTCAGGAAAAAAGAGCCAAAACCATGCAGACATGTCTTTTTCTACAGGTCCAGTCAAATTTGAGGGTCACATCTCCCAGAAGGGGCTTGCTTCTCCTTACTGCCATCCACATACACTCATTAGCCCTGAGAATCCAGCACAATTGAGAAGCTCAGACTGCAGAAAGCCTGATTTTTAATGATGAGTCAAACTAGAACTGGAACTGGAAACTTAACAGCCAATACTTCTGCAATCTTACGCAGGTGCTTCTGAAAGTATTTACAACTAGAAAAGAACTACATAAAGTTAGGGAGTTATTAGATCTGTTTTTCCTTCCCTGAATAACTGACTTAACAACTTTTCTTTTTCTTTCTTTTGATGGTAAATAGTAGGTATTTATTTGAAATGAAAAAAAATTACTTAAGTACCTGGACTATTGCATTTAATCATGTATTGTAATTGTGTTACTCTACCTTTTTGCATCAGAGACAAATATACAATGAACATTCAGATATCACAGATTGCACACTAGATAGTAATTCTTCAGGTCTTTTACATAACCACCAAGAAACAGATATTGGTTTCTGCAATATAGTATAAAAGTCCACAATCAATCCAGTCTTAGCCAGTATCTTCAATTTACTTCTGTTGCTGTACAAATAATTGGCCATTACTAGGGCTTACAAGTTAATAACAGGACAAAAAATATACATTGCACTGACACAAAAAGTCAGCTGTGTTAATAGTCATGCAACAAGTAACCAAACTTGCTGAAATTAAAAATACTTTCTAAAAACAGTTTTAACGGCATAAATATTTTATACACAGTTCATTTACCAAAACAAAATGTATTTAAATGATACAAAGCAAAAATAAGTTTCTACCAACTTTATACATAAGAAAGTGCAAAATAACTTATCTAGAGTGTTTTGCTATTATCCAGACGGATGGCTGCTATGGGCAGCTATTCTCTTCTTCAAAAGCATGACATTACAGTTGCACACTACACAAAAATGTTAGAATACATGGATGAACAAATGAACAGGTGGATGGATGAATGAACAAACTACAAAGATCAGGCAAGAGCCCTATGAGGTACTCTCAGAAAAAGAATGCACACCACACTAAGGTAGATGTACATGTTGACAATAGATGTTGGTAAATAAATTTACATGGAACACAGAAAGATATCCAGAGAAATAATTAGTTTATGTATGTGAGTGTACTTGTATGTGTGAGTGATTCTGTTGATTTCTGCATTAGAGGCAAAAAGAAAAGAAACCCGATTGAACAAAACAGTTGCCCACAGCACCAGCTGCCAGAGGAAATACTACCATGAGGGTTTTGGTTTCCACCTTCTAGTTATGGAAGTTCTGTTAGAAAGTTAGTAATGGAAGTTGTGTCAGAAAGTTTAGAAGTGTTCATCCCATATAGTTTCCTATTACAAAGAGGAATAACCTTTAAGTAACTACACACACACATTCATATATTCAAGTCTTTAAAGAACACCTCTGCCACTGGTTATGTTATGGGGTAAACATGATTCATGGACAAAAGGAGGACGCTTCTTTTAAAAAGTGTAGAATAACACTGCTACAACTCATCTAGAGGGCCAGACAGGGGCAAGGCCCACAGTTACATAATAGCACAATTTCTGCAACTGTTGAACATCAGCATTATTTATTAGAATTGAAGATGGTGATGGGGGAGGGAGAGTGTGGGGGGAGTAAGACACAGAAAGGAAAACAGAACACAACTTTTCTTTAAGTTAAAGTATTAATGCCGATAATCCTTTTATTAACAAGTATATTTGAACTTTTAGAAATGGAAGTGTTTTAATCAATTTTGATATGTAATCATAAATAGACTGTAGGCTCAAACCCAGGTAAATAAAGATTTAAATTTAGTAAGCGTAAGGCACTAAAGCAGCCTTTCTGTTTTCTCTTGGAGACCTAGTTATCATATCAGGAAGAACAAATTTGTTCTTAAGCTGGTTTCAGCCCATCAGGTACAAGATCACCATTGTACCAAATGCCTATTTTTGAATGCATGTGCATATATGTGCATTTTAGTACATAAGTGTGCCTCTCACCAGGGCCTAAAGATGGAAAATTGGAAAAGCCAAAGCTGCTGTCCTTTGCATGATGCCTCTGTGAGGGTGTGAAGGCCTTTCCTTTCACACCTGTGAAGGTGTGAAGGCCTATCTTGGGCCGTTAATGATTCTACATTTTTCAAATCACAGGGCTTTTAGAATTGTTCTAATATTATCACTAAGTTTCTGAAAATGTTAAAATCTAGATTGTTTCATTTTTTAATATATATATTATATATATATGTACATAACACACATTTAAAAAAATCCCACCACCAAGCCTTTTCTCTGTAAACTAATCTCTTAGCCCCTTCCAGCTTTAATCCCCCTGGATTTGTGTGTTCTGTATCCAACTAGTAGAACAAATTAAATAACTAAATATTAAAATACTGTAATTATATTCATAGCAAAAACAAAAAAATAGACATTGATACAGTATAAATCTCACTGTTTTCAGGTAGATGACATTAAATGGTAAAGGTTAATTTTAAGCAGTTCTGACATGATTCAGTTTTACAACAAAGTTTATATGTTAATTCTGTACACTTCTTTCCTTTTTTTACCCCTTGTTTGAAAATAAGCTATAGTAGAACATCAGTGTCACCAAAGACACATACTTATTATGTTCTATGCAAGATAAGCTAATTTTGGGTTACATGCAAATATATTTCCATTAGTTGAGACAGGGCTGTTTCCTGCACTACATTGGTCATCTGACCACCTTTCTGCAATGCTAAGAAGGTATTCTTTGACCAAACAGCAGTCCACATATATAAGGGGCCCTGTTTATGTAGGAACAACACTGAGGTGGTGCGTAGCCAGGTACAAGACGCCCAAATATTTCCAGTTTATCTTATGGCTGGACTCCTATTCTCCCACACTGTTTCCTAAAGAAGGTCCACATTATTTTGGTTACTAGCCTAGTTTAAGTGGAGATACTGTGGGCAACTTGAAAGAAATGACATCAGGCACACAGGCTGAGCTTGAAAGGAAAAAAAGACCACAGATAATGTCTTTGGGGATTTAAAAAAACATATTTATAATTAATTGGTAAGTGAGGGATGTCAGACAAACCATAAGTAGTTCATTGAGTTAGTGGTTTAGTTTGAAGTTTCATGTTACAGGCAGTTAAGTCCTTATTTAGAAAAAAGGCCTTTTATATCTATTTACAATATACACAGTTACTTGCAAAGAAGTCAGATTTACAACCATTTTCTAAAAGCCTTTTTTGTTGTTGGTTTTTCCAAATAAGGATGAGTAGCTCTATAAAAATGAGATGCAAGAAAAGAGAGTTAATAAGTGAGGATTTTTCTCTTGGAGACAGCTACTGTCATCAGGGAGAACTGGAGATCGAAAGTGTTGCTCCTAGGAACCACCTCATATTCTTCTTGTGCTGTTCACCTGAATCGCGTCTGCCCCATTCCTGTACTCTACACCCGTTTTATTCAATGATCCCTTTGAATTTTAACACTTCAAACACGTGGTATGAAGAGATGTGTAAACGGAGACTGTTTGCAATGCCTTCCAAGCTGGGACAGGAGAATCGGGAAGGGGTCTATAGACCATGGTCTCCACTCAGCTTGTTGAATCTTCAACAATTTCGAGGCCCATCTTCTGAACCTCTCTCATGCTGTAAGTTATAATAACAGTTCTGACAAACACGCACCGGGGATGAGATTTTCAAGCGTTTGATTTCAGATTGAAATCGACTGCACCTAAAGGAAAGGAAAAGTCAATTAATTATAGGTCTTCTCCATGCTTGATCATGGGCACCGGAAACATTAATAATCGAATGGAAAGCTTGCAGTAAAATGCCAAAGGCCATACTGCTTTGTGTTGTGTGGCTGAACAAGGACTAAAAGGAAAGCTGTATTATTTGTTTCAGTCTATGAAGAAAAGCAGTATTAAACCAGGGAAGCTATTTCTTTGACTGACAAGAATTAAAAAAACGAAAACAAAAAACAGAGTTAAGATTTTCCTATACAATGAGGCCAAGGTGTCTGAACAGCGATGTGAGGCCATTCTACCTGTATAGACTAATTCTCATGGCCTATAAGCTTGGGAGGTATGTCAATGTCTTTACTTGGAGCTTGACATATTTCTCTTGGAAATCAGAAAAACTCACTAGTGGAAATTAGAAGACTCACTAATGAGTATCTATTTTCAAGAGAATTACTAATGACTCATTAGTGAGTCTTCTAATTTCCAAGAGAAATATGAGTTTGATCACTATCAAGTTCCATTGTACTTTTAAACATTTTGATTGATCCACTCTTTAATCATTTCTTAAACAGTTAGACTGGCTTTCCTTTTCCAGTCCCAACACCCTCATTTCCTATTTATCTTGCTAGAACTGTTTGAAGAAGACTATTCTTAAGAGATGTTCAAATTCTTTAAGAAGTATTCAGAGTTCCTATTCCTGGAATAAAGCCAGGTGTGACTCAGGATGTGGTATTAAATCACTTTAGGCTTGGATTTTCAGAAGATTGAAATGGAAATGAAAAAAAATTTTTTTTTGGTAGGGATGGGGTCTCACTACATTGTCCAGGCTGTCCTCAAACTCCTGGCCTCAAGTGATCTTCCTGCCTTGACCTCCCAAAGTGCTGAGACTACAGACATGAGCCACTGTGCCTCGCCTTGAAATGGAGATTTATGTTTAGTCCATTAATCTACCAGTAAAAATGTCCAGAGAGTAAATTAAGTACTATAAGCTTATGGGTTTAAAGGACTGTCACTGGACCTCTCAGAACCCTCAGGAGTGTCAACAGCTCTCAGCCACAGAGACCACAGGCTGTGTGTTCTGGAAAGCACTTCCTTCTGTGCCTGCTTCATCAGAACTTATCACTGTTCGGTCAGTTTCCAATAAAGCTTCCATCCAACATTTAATAGCAATGGATAATTTAAAGAATTACCTATATTTAAACAATATTTTGAAAATTAAACACTACAAAGAACAGATGTGTGCCAGCATACATACGGGAGTGCTAGTACAAATCACTAGATTAATATGATGGGTGTGGAGGCTGAAAACTGTAATCCCAGCACTTTAGGAGGCTGAGGCGGGGGTACTGCTTGAGCCCGTGGCTTTGAGACCAGCCTGGGGAACATAGTGAGACTCTATCTCTACAAAAAATACAAAAATTAGCCAGGTGTGGTGGCTCTTGCCTATAGTCTCAGCTACTTGGAAGGCTGAGGTGGGAGGACTGCTTGAGCCTGGGAGATCAAAGCTGCAGTGAGCTGTGATTGTGCCACTGCACTCCAGCCTGGGTGACAGAGGAAGACCCCATCTCAAGAAATATATATATATAGGCTGGGTGCGGAGGCTCATGACTGTAATCCCAGCACTTTGGGAGGCCGAGGTGGGCAGACCACAAGGTCAGGAGTTCGAGACGAGCCTGGCCAATATGGTGAAACCCCGTCCCTACTAAGAATACAAAAATTAGCCAGGCATGGTGGTGCACGCCTGTAGTCCCAGCTACTCAGGAAGCTGAGGTAGAAGAATCGCTTGAACCCAGGAGGCGGAGGCTGCAGTGAGCCGAGATCGTGCCACTGCACTCCAGCCTGGGTGACAGAGTGAGGCTCTGTCTCAAAAAAAAAAAAGAAAAAAAAAGATATATATATGTCTAGCAGCTGTGTGCTTTGAAAGGCCTGCTCTATAAAACCGATTATGGGTTTTTAAATTTATTATCTATTTTTTTGAGATGGAGTCTCGCTCTGTTGCCCAGGCTGGATGGAGTGCAGTGGCGTGATCTTGGGTCACTGCAACCTCTGTCTGCTGGGTTCAAGTGATTCTCTCGCCTCAACCTCCTGAGTAGCTCACCACCACACCTGGCTAATTTTTGTATTTTTAGTACAGACAGGGTTTTGCCATGTTGGCCAGGCTGGTCTCAAACTCCTGACCTCAGGTGATCAGCCCACCTCAGCCTCCCAAAGTGCTGGCATTACAGGCATGAGCCACTGTGCCCGGTCCCATTATAGGTTTTATAGAGCAGGCCTTTCAAAGCACAGAGCCACTAGACAGAATCCTCTGCCAGCCTCACAGAAACTCCCACAGGAAATGGCTGGCTGCAACCTTTTAGGTCCCTCATCTTGAACCAGACTGCCCAGCAGAAAAGGTTTAAGGAATCAAATTATGGAACACCTGTTTTGCCAGACTCTGAACTTGGTGCTTTACAACACTCATATATGTGATCTAATTTAATTCTCTCAAAGCTCTAAGAGGACTGGTCTTCTTACTCACATTTACAGATGAAGAAACCAAAGCTCAGAGAGGCTCGGTAACTTGCTGGCATTACGGCAACAGAAGGTAGCACGATGAGCATTTGGTCAGTGTAAACCCAAAGACTACACCCATACCAGTGCGCCAATGCTGCCTACAAAACCTCAGGAATGGACTCATAATTACACAAGTTGAGAATAATATGCTTTCTATGAAAGCATCTCTGGAGTAAGGCAATATAAGCCTTAAAGTGTACTGTCCGTGGAATCCTTTCTGTTGTCTGGCAGAAAAAGTAACGACTGTGGATGTGTATCTGGGACCCGGGTGTAGGACAGAGATATCAACCAAATCTACAGCCATGGGACCACTGACCTTTCATATGGGGGAGAAATAGATCCTCGCCTCATGTTATACCCCAAAGTAAATTACAAATGAATTAAAGACCTAAATGTGAAAAATAAAACCTTGAAACTTTTAAAAGAAAATAAACAAGATTATCTTTATGATCCTAGGACAGAGAAAGAATTCTTAAGGCACAAAAAAGCAAAAATCATAGAGTAATACATGTGACTACAACCGGTTTAAAAACTTGTAGATGACAGAAAAAACATATACAAAGTTGAAACACAAGCCACAGACTGGCAGAATGTATCTGCAAGATATATAAAAGACAAAGGTGTACAGCACAGAATATATAAAAGAACTCCTCAAGGAAAAAAAAAGGGCAAAGTACCCAAAAGGAAACCCAGATAGCCAACAAACATGAAAAGATGTTGTCTCACTAGCATTGCAAGTTAAAACAACAAAGCACTATTTTTTAGCTATCAGATTGGCAAAAGTGGAAAAAGTCTGGCAGTACCAAGCGTGACTAAGAATTTGGAGAACTTTCATGGCCTGTTGGAGGTAGTATTAACTAGCACTACTGTTTTGAAGAGTAATTTGGCAATATCTAACTAAGATCAAGAATAAGTCTGTGTTCTATCAATTTCATTCCATCTCTAGAGGAATTCCAGCTTGTGTATTAGAAGGGCATTTATAGGGATGTGCACTGTAGCATTATTTATAGTACTGATAAAAATAGAAAAAAAAAAACCCTGAGAGGGCATCAAAAGGGAAATAAATGGTGATAAATTCATATAATTAAAATAACCGACAGTAGTTAAAATGAATATATTAGAATAAGATATATATATAAATGGATTTCAAAAACAATGTTGAGTAAGAAAGTTACAGAAGGGCAAAAACAGTATATACTATGTAAAGCTGAAAAGTAAAGCTGAAAACACCAAAATAGTATGATGTAATGTTTACAGAGGCAACACATGTTCCTGAAAGCATAAAAACATAGAGAATGGGTGTGACTGGTGAAAGGTGCAAAGAGGATACTTACAATGTATCTATAGTGTTTATAGGATCATTTCACATACAGGCTTCTAAATTAAATACAATGAAATATTAGCATATGCGCATTCTGTGTCATGGATGACAAGGTGTTTGTGACTCTTGTATGACAGAAAAATTTCCTAATTGTAGTAATAACGAAGAATAGGAAAAGTGAAGACTGGTTCATACCAACAAGGCATACTGTAGTGCAGACGCCAGGGCCAATCAGAACCTGTGTGCAGGGCATAATTAACAACCTTAGAGCTTAATCAATGTAAATTCAAAATGTATATATCTTATCTTACTTCTGGCAGAAGAGCTGACCACAGTTCCTGCAATGGTGTCGTCTTTCTGTGAGTGAAAACCTCACCGAGCAGCCCGAGCAGCTGTCACCGCCTTCATCCTTCACCCAGTGATCAGCAGCAGAACGGCCTGGCTGGTCACTCACAGACCAGCTGAAAACTCGGCCTCGGCTGTCACCAACGAGGATCCTACTGTGATCCCTGCAGGAGACACGACAGAGGAGGTCACTGCACGGAAGGCTTCTGTGATCTCCTTCTTGAGGCTCTCTGGATTTTGGTGGATGTGTGTTTTGGGGTTGGGGCTGGTAAGGGTCCTGGAGAGACCCCTTGATTCACTCAGAGATGTATGTGTAAACAGACAAAAACTGAACTGAGCCCAAATTTACACTTCCATTGCAATTTTCTTTGGATCACCCTTGCTGTATCTTTGAAGAACAGAAAAAGCAGTTTTTCACTTTTTAAAAAAATTCAGAATTTAAATCCAGTGTATGGGCATGGTGGCTCACACCTGTAATCCCAGCACTTTGGGAGGCCGAGGTGGGCGGATCACTTGAACCCAGGAGTTTGAGACCAGCCTGGGCAATACGGTGAAACCTCGTCTCTACAAAAAATACAAAAATTAGCCGGGTGTGATGGTGCACGCCTATAGTCCCAGTTATTTGAGGGGCAGAGGTGGGAGAACTGCTTGAGCCTGGGAGATTGAGGCTGCAGTGAGCTGTGATTGTGCCCCTGACTCTAGGCTAAGTGACAGAGCAAGACCCTGTCTCCAAAAAAAAAAAAAGAAAAAAAGAAAAGAAAAATATCCACACACTGACAGCGTTCTTCTTCAAATTTATCTCTTTGAGCTACGTATGATAATACAAATAAAATCTGTTTTCCCCAAAGACTGGGCTGGAGTATGTGGCCCTTGGCTAACCAAACAACTCAGATGGGAAGCGGAGCTGGAAAAAGCCTGACACTTACTTGGAGACGCCCAAGGCAGTGACCTCAGCTGGGTGTGTATTGTCCTTTCGATCAAAGGCTGTGTGCATAGTCAGCTTACTCCTGAACACCAGCTGCCGTTCCCATCGGTACCCTGGAGTGGAGAAGTGGAGGACACAACATAACTCAACTGAGAGAAGCCAATACTGGGGAGAAATACTCTAAGATGGTGGCCTTAAACTTAGGGTACCTCAACATGCAGCTACAGCAGCTTTTCCAGTTCTCGGCAGCTGCTGCCTTGGTTGAAAGTAAAGCTACCTAGCTTGACATTAACATGGGCCAGGCTGGAAAAACATCTCATTGAAGGGGACAAACTAATGAGAAGGAGAAATTTTCAATGCAAGCAGATGCATCCAATTTCTCCAATTGAGGACCTTGCCTCTAACTCTATTCTGGGCAAAGTTATCTGCAAATGTAGTTTTATTTATTCATTTTTAATTAGCTTCTGTGATTTAATGAGTTGTGAATAAATACAGTTTTTGGTTTGAGGTATTTTTCTTTAAAAGATGCCCAGCATATTGCAAACGCCATTGTAGGATAGAATTTTTAAGTCCACTTTACACTAGAAGAAACTGAAGAGGCCTTCTGGGTAAAGAGGCATTCTGTGTGAGTGGCCCAGGTCACAGGGCACATCCAGGGTGGGGCCCAGGGAGAGCTAGACCCCACTGCCTCAATCCACCAACCCTCACACCACATATAAGGAGTCAGAAATAGATACCAGACTTCAAGTTACCAGGTTTCAATCTGCTGTAATTCCGCACCTCAATGGGATTGGGGTGGGGGTGGCTAAGGGGGCCCTGTAGATGGGCTCTGGTCTGGCCCTCTGAATAGTTCACAAATATGAAGCCGTCTTTCTCATCTAGACTGAGCTGGTCGGACCAGCGTCTGGAGTCGTCAGAGCCACTGTCAGTACACCAGGCGGCTGTTGCACGGCAGGAGGCTGCCCGGGGCCTGTGGCTGGTGCTGCTGGGTTGGCTTGGAGTGTCCTTAGGGTCCTGGCTGATGCTTTGCTCATCTGCTTCTGAATCACTGCTGTCCTCGTCTTGGGCTTCCTGCCCTGGGTGAAGCATTGAGAGAATTGGAACATACAGACCCATCAAAGTTACACCCAGCTTTGTTCTGCTAGTATTTTTTTTCTCCCAGTTATAAGCCTCTATAGACATAATATTTTAAGCTAAGTGTAACAAAAAATAAAGTGAGTGCCAGGATTTTTGGCTAGAGTACAGAGAGCAAAGAAATAAAAAAGTTGAATTTCTGAAAGAGTTTATTAAAAACTTTGGCCAAAATCCTTAGCTTGGAATTCAATCTCTCACAATCTGGCCAGAATCTGCCTTTGCCGCACACTCCCTCCTGTGCTGCAGCTAGATGGTGTCACTCCAGTTCTCTCCCTGCAGACCTGCTCCTCCAAAGGTGAGCTTCTTCACATGCTGCTGGTGCCGCCTAGACCCATCTTTCCAATCTCTGTGTGTTTCCAATGTCACCTAGCTTTCAAGGCACAGCTTAAACATTCTTGTCTCTAAATCACCCAATTCCTTCAGCTGAAAGTATTCTCCCCCTTTTCTGGACTCCTTTAACAGTTCTGTGCCTCCTGAGTTCTTGAAATTGTCATTCTAAATGATTACTTTTGGATATTCTATACATATATATATACACACACACACGTGTATATATATATATACACACACACACACACACACGTATATATATATATATATATATATATATATATATATATATATGTATGTATTTTTTGAGACAGAATCTTGCTGTGTCACCCAGGCTGGAGTGCAGTGGCACAATCTTGGCTCACTGCAACCTTTGCCTCCTGGGTTCAAGTGATTCTCCTGCCTCAGCCTTGGAAGTAGCTAGGACTACAGGCACCCGCCACCACACCAGGCTAATTTTTGTATTTTTAGTAGAGACAGGGTTTCACTATGTTGGCCAGGCTGGTCTTGAACTCCTGACCTCATGATCCACCCGCTTCGGCATCCAAAGGTGCTGGGATTACAGGCGTGGGCCACCACGCCCGGCTACTTTTGGATATTCTTTCTACAAGATGGTAAAGGGCCATTGCATATAGTGGTTAATGACTCAAAGATTAGTGAGTTAACTTATTTTTAATTTTTATTTATGTATTTATTTTTACAGACATGGATCTTGCTCTGTCACCCAGGCTGGAGTGCAGTGGAGCGATCATAGCTCACTGCAGCCTCAACCTCCTGAGCCCAGGGAATCTGCCCGCCTCAGCCTTCTGAGTAGCTGGGACCACACGTGCATGCCACAACATCTGGCTAAAGATTAGTGAATTATTCTATGAAAGCCTTACTTTGGAATTTTGTTCTTCTTCCTCTTTTCACTGTTATTTTGCATTTCTTCACATCAACTCTCTACTCTCTTGCAATAAAGTCTACTGGAGGGAAAATGTATAAGAAACAAGTATACCTGGCCCTGCATTTCTGCGGGTTCCACATCCACGGATTCAATTAATCTCAGATGGAAAATATTTGGAGAAATAAACTGTGTCTGTTATTGAACATGTGCAGAATTTTTTTTCCTTGTCCTTAGTCCCTAAACAATACAATATGACAACTATATACACAGCATTTACATTGTATTGCTAGTAATCTGGAGATGATTTAAGGTATACAGGAGGGTGTTAGTAGGTTTTATGCAAATACTACATACACCATTTTATATCAGGGACTTGAGCATTCTCAGATTTTAGTATCAAAAGGAGGTCTTAGAACCTACTCCTGAGGATACTGAGCTCACCAAAGTTATTTTCTTAGCAAGACAAATATTTTATTTGCCTGCTTCCTACTTAGTAGGGGGCTACTGGACTAATGTGAACGAAGTTTTCACCCCAACGGCTTATGATCGTGAGCTCTGAGGTCCGCAAACAAGCAGCTTTGGAAGTGGCTTTAATTTCCAGTGAACCACTAGCTTGTTTACATTTCACCCCAGCAAGTGCCCACAAATCTCACCACTTCTACATTGTTCAATCCTTCCTGTGGGCTGTTCTCCCTCTCTGCCACTTCTGCCAGACTGCCCACAATAAAGACATATAAATATCTTTCCACCCTGAATTTGACCCCTTCTATCTCACTCATTCATCTCCTCTTCCACTGTTATTTACTTAAAAGCTTTTTAAGGGAAAGAAGAATGACCCACTTCTCATTGGTTCCCTTAATTCAATATCTGACATGTAACAGGTAACCCCCAAATACTTATTGAATTAAACTGAATTTTTATGTCCCCAAACACCCAGATGACATTTTTGGTGGGGCTGTAATTAGAAATTTACATGTACTAATATAACACCAACATTAAAACGTCCTGCCCAAGGGATCTTTTTTCTTCTCTGGCATGGAAAGTAAAAGCTACTTTCAGCTTATATAGAGAAGTGACTTGTGTCCTTCTGCTAAGTTTCCTTTATTAACTCTCTCACATCATCATAGTCACACTGAATTCTCAGTGCACAAAAGCCAATCATGGAGAAACAATCTGAAGGTCAAACTTAAAACCTTGTTCCTTTCCAGGAAGTTCCTTGTACCCACTGTTCTACATCAAAGGGGGCGGCTTCTTCAGTGACTGCAATGCAAAGCAGATCTCACCCTGGCGTTATGGCATTGCTTTCAGTTATTCTGGGTAGAAATCAATTATCTCTGTATTTCACTGGAAAATTTTAAATTGCTTCACAAATAATGGACTATAGGTAACCAGGCTTCAGTGTGAATTAATGCCCCAACGTAAGCAAGTCTGACTGTGGACTCTGGTCTGCCTCTGTTAATTGTTTACAAACACAATTGTATCTGTTGTCCACACTGAGCCAGCCCCATGGTGGGCAGAACAAATGTGGGGCTGGGGTGCAGCAGGGCTTGTCTGACTTATACAACAGCATGCCCTCTAGGTCTGTTGTGTGTTTTCAGAAGTGAAAGCCAAAGCCTTTGGTACTCTAGGAAGTAAGTGCTATATTTAGTATGGAATGTGGAAGTTAACCACAAGACACCACCACACTGAATGTTGCCCAGTGAAGTAGAGAAAACCTTGCATGTCTGCTCAAAGGAATCACACAATAGGCAGCAACCATGCTTCTCCAAGCAGTGCCCAACCTTGGGCTCCTCTTTATGTTGTCTGGTACAAGCTTATCCACACTGACTTAAAAGAAATATGAAAACGATTTGAGTCATTTTTAGAAAGTATTAAATACCTATTTGTGCTTCTGGACAGTCTTCCTGCATTTCTAGGACTTCAGCAGGCTCAGGAGCTGGTGTTTCAGGAACTTGCAAAAATTCCATTCTCCAAAACTAAATTTAAATAAGTACAAAAATTAAAAAGTTAAGAAACAGATTAAGGAACAAATTTACATTACTCAATGAAGATAGACTCTCAGGGTTAACAGATAACTTAATTTCCATCATGTTATACAGTTAGATTTCCCGTATCTTGGAAGATGTGGCAGGGGGCTGCCTGCACACAACGGCTGTTTCAAAGTACAGGGAAAAAGATTATAGTCATATCAGTTTAAAAACATGGTTCAGGCCAGGTGCAGGGGCTCACGCCTATAATCCCAGCACTTTGGGAAGCCAAGGTGGGCGGATCATTTGAGGTCAGGAGTTTGAGACCAGCCAGGTCAACATGGTGAAACCCTGTCTCTACTAGAAGTACAAAAATTAGCCGGGCACAGCAGTGCATGCTTGTAATTCCAGCTACTTGGGAGGCTGAGGCAGGAGAATTGCTTGAACCTGGGAGGCAGAGGTTTCAGTAAGCCGAGATTGCACCACTACACTCCAGCCTGAGCGACAGAGCAACTCACTCTGTCTCAAAAACAAAACAAAAACATAGTTCAACTAAGTAAACTTTTTTGTTTCCTACAAAAACCTCTCAGAGTCTTGCATATGCTAATACACATTATAGATCTCCAAGAGGGCACACAGTAAACAGAATCCCCAGGTGCCTGGCTAGGGAGCTATTTTATGCTGCTTCACAGATTGAGCAGTGTGAAATACCACTGTCGAGGAAGCGGACTCCAGGGTGTGTGTGTTTGTGAGTTTTTGTGTGTGCACAGATGTGTATCGTGTGAGGTACAGGGTGTGGTATTGGAGTGGACTGATGGCTTCACTGTCTTTCAACATGTGACTCTGACTAGAGAGGGTGGTAATCAGCTGCTCTCTGCTTTTACAAAGAGCACAATTAAGGAAAAACAAGCACAAAGAAAAATCTCCTGAGACAGAAAAACTCAAATACTTCAACAGATTACAAAAGTGAATACTCCATTGCCTCTATTTTCTGTAGAGGCCCAGCACATAGCAACCTAAGAAAAGGATAAACTACATCTAGGCTTCAGGTGCAGTCATCTGGGATCCTAGCTGGGGACCCTGGAAGTGTTCTCCAGCACTGTGATTCTCTGTAGGGAAGAGACTTATCCCTGCTCACTATGTTTTCCCTATGAAGCCATTTGACAGGCTGAAAACCCAGTACTTCTGCAGTTCGCATTTTGAGCAATCCCAGTGTGACATGGGAATCATGTTTAAGTGACCTCATTGTGTCAAGCTGTCAAATGGCCAGTAGCACTACCAGATCTACTTAATAGGAAGAAAAGAGGCCAAGACACCGGTGTTCCTCATGTCTGATAATGCAGAGGCCAAGGCCTGTCTGAGCTGGAGCGAAAGTTCACTAAACATTACAACTTGTTCAGGTGTTCTTAACCTGTAATTAGCTACAAGTCTCAGGTAAACTAGGATGACAAATATCCTAATGAGTTTTTCTCTCAGTTCACTTACCCGAACCACTCCATCTGAGTGTCCTGTCACTATGACGTTCTGAGTGTCCCATTCGTTCATCTCCGACATGCAGCAGCAGATGATCTGCTGGCTCCTACCTGTGAACGTGTTGACACTCACGATAGGGTTCCCATTGATGCTCCACACATGGATATATGTGCCAGCACAGGACACAATGTCCCCCTGAGAAGAGAGAGAAAAACGTCATTCTCTTTGCTCCCTTCCAATTACCTTCTGGTTTCTGAAGCAAATTGAATCCCTGGCCCAGTTCTCAAAAAGCCTTTCAGTCCTAAGACTAGTGGCTAATTTCTTAGGTAACCTGAAATTCAGTGCTTGCTGACTTAAAAAAATACCCTCAACAGAGGCTTCTTTAAGAATTCACAGTTGAGTGGATGCAGTGGCCAAAGGGACCACGGATGGAGACAAAGGGCAGGTTCACGTCCCTGGCACACTGCTGAGCAAGGTCTGGCGACACAAGAAAGCTCCCTGTCATCTGAGGAGATGCAGAACTACTCTTCTTCCTCCCATTGTTAACAAAATCTATTACGCCTTTCATCTAGAGGCAGGAATCCACCTCCACTTTTACAAAATGAATCCAACCACTAAAACCACAGGGTAGAAGAGGCATTTTTCAGTCCAGATATAGTTGTGTTTCTTCAATAAATCAAAAGGCACAATCTTGGTAATGCTGTAATATCCTATTTTAAAATCTGTATTCAAAATAGGGGTGGGGAAACGTGAGGGGAGAAAAGGAGACTGGTAAATGGGTCACTTCTTGGCAAACTTAGTAAAAACCAAGACTCCCTGAGCTGATAACTTATGTTTTTATGAGTTCCAAAGATAGAAAAGAACAACCTATTTTCTGAAATTCTACCAGGCTGGGCTCTACCTAACCTGGTAAGAACACAACCCACTATAGTTAAAGAAAGGAGGATGCTTTCTGAAGCATCTCCTGTGTGCCAGTCACTGGGGTGGAGACTTCAGATGTTCTAGTTAACACAGCAACCTTGTGAGATTATCACTAGCCCTGCTGTAAAGGATGAAGGTGAGGGGCAAAGAACTTAAGTAACTTATTTATCATCAGAGATTTGAAGCCAGCTTTCTATAGCCCCAAAGCTTATATACCATACCGTGCTGCCTCTTTCATTCCTAAGATAGTCTGTTTGTCACAATGCTGGGTATTACCTTTAGAAAAGACCTGGTAAAGTTCAGTACCCTCAGGAGATACATAAGAACCTACATAAGTCTGAAGATGGTCAGCAAAAACAGAGGAGAACTAGAAGCTGCAAAGCAGCATCAACACATAAGAAGGTAAGGTGGAGGAGGCTGGGGTAGGGTGAGGAGGAGGACTGGGCCTGTTCCATCCACAGTCTGTGCTGCACCGTCTGTGCTGGTCTTGCTACTGCTCCTCCTTGCTCCTCCCACCCCCTAGCTCTTCTTCTACCAAAATGGCAAGAAATAAACCAAAACCCAAACCAAAACAATACTTAGCAAAGCACTGCTGTGTCTACTTCTGTATCAGTTACTGAACCATCTCTGACTATGAGTGTCAGCAGTTGAGTTTTAATTAGTGGCTTTAGTCTCTGCAAGAGAAAATTGCTCCATTCTGCACTGGGCAAGACCTTCTTCAGTTACTCTGGGGCCTTAATTAGAGTTTATTAGAGTAAATCCTGTCGTTATGAGGGCAGAGACATAAGAATAATTAAAGGCAAAGTGGCTTTGGCCTGAAGTGTAAACTGAAGTAAAGCAGGCTTGATATTGGTTGGAGAAACACAACAGAAATATAAATCTTTTCATAAGTTATTAAGATATTACAAAAGCATCTTAAAAAGAAAAGACTGCTTTTGCAGTATTTGCAGCAAATATTGCAATCCACTAGTGTACACTGGCTCAAATAACAACTGGCTATAATAAAATTATCAGTATTTAAGTGAAGAACAACCCCAAAACAAAGTGCTCCAAATAACGGATTAAGCATCTGACTCAACACTGCTGCATAAGAGCAGTTCTACAGCACCCACATTTTTGTAAAGCTCTTTTGGTTCAAATGTTTGCAGGACCAACCCGATGTGTTGTTCTGAAAACCTCTTAAACCTTTCAGACAGAAAAAACAAATTTGGAGGCCGAGGCGGGCAGATCACGAGGTCAGGAGATCGAGACCATCTTGGCTAACACGGTGAAACCCCGTCTCTACTAAAAATACAAAAAAATTAGCTGGGCGCGGTGGTGGGCGCCTGTAGTCCCAGCTACTCAGGAGGCTGAGGCAGGAGAATGGCGTGAACCTGGGAGGTGGAGCTTGCAGTGAGCCAAGATAGCGCCACTGCAGTCCGGCCTGGGCGAAAGAGCGAGACTCCGTCTCAAAAAAAAACCCAAAAAAAAAAAAAAAAACAGAAACAAAAACAAATTTGATTCTTCTACCCTTGCCACCCACTCATTCTCAACCTGAGTGTATCTGCCATTATTAATCAGACACTCTAAGTGATTGACAACTATAAGTGAATTCCTTTCTTTTTCCTTTTTTAATAAGTGACTACAAGATAGTTGACTAAAAGTGTTAATACTGAGTAACTTCTGGTAGAAATCAAAGATGCAGCACCCTTCAAGAGGAAAGCTGTCTGTGTAGGTGATGGTGTGAATGTCACTCAGTGACATGGCTAGAAATGTTCTGTGTCATGAAGGATGGCCCTGTGGTAGGGGTGACGGTAAGGTGGCAATGGATATGTATAGCTAAGAAGCGATGAGGCTTGGGTGGGTTCCTGTCTACTCCCAAGACGGATTTGTATATGGGGCATCACCTACATGCTGACACACATCATCTACTTACTAATTCGATAAGCTTGTGAGGCCTTGGTCTCTGTAAACCTGCTCTCAAGCTTCCTCTGTTTCAAGACCATCTTAGCAATGAATCCCCTCTTGTCTGCTTCAGGTAGGCTTGGTATGTGTAGAGGGATCCTAGATGAGGGTATTTATTTTATTTGACGTCTTTCATTTATTTGTATATGAACTATTTATTTCTGAAAACAGATAGCATCTTTTGATAACTTTTTGATCTGTTTTGAAAATAGCTATGTAAGAATTTTTCTCTTGTTTGGGTACCCAAATGTAACCCTTTTTACTTTCCATACTCTGACTATATTTTATTAAAATTTTCAACACATTTCTAACCTTCTTCTTCTTTTTTTTGAGACTGAGTCTCACTCTATTGTCCAGGCTGGAGTGCAGTGGAGCGATCTCGGCTTACTGCCATCTCCACCTCCCGGGTTCAAGTGGTTCTCCTGCCTCATCCTCCCAAATAGCTGGGATTAAAGGCACCCACCACCAGCCCGACTCATTTTTTTATTTTTAGTAGAGATGGAGTTTCACCATGTTGGCCAGGCTGGTCTAGAACTCCTGACCTCAAATGATCCGCCTGCAATGACCTGCCAAAATGCTGGGATTATAGGCATGAGCCACCATGCCCGGCCAATTTCTAACATTCTTAACAAATCCTACAAATTTCCTGTTTTTAAAAAAAACATATTCTAGAAAGCTTTGTTTTATTTTAATCAAATTTTGTTCTCTCTACTGCATGCAGCAGTGAATGGATTTTAAGACAAAACTGCTCTCTGGATTACAAACTTTAACATCTATTTGCTTTTCAAACAACACTAAATCAAAGAAAAGGTAGTAACTTTTATAAAATGAGTATCTATCAACTTCAAAAACAATGAGTCATTTTTTAGAAGAAAAATTTATTTATTTTTTTAAGAGACAGTGTTTTGCTGTTTCCCAGGCTGGAGTGCAATGGCTATCACAGGCACAGCCCACCACTTTTCAGCATGGGAATTTTGATCTGCTCCATTTCCAACCTCAGTTGGTCCATCCCTCCTTAGGCAACTTGGTGGTCTCTGACTTTCAGGAGGTCACCATATTGGTGCTGACCTTAGTGCAGACACCTGATGGGTATAGTGCCTACAGCCCAGAAGTCCTGGGCTCAACTAATCCTCCTGCCTTAGCCTCCTGAGCAGCTGCAACTCAGACATGTTCCCCTGAGCCCCACCATTTTTAATTGAGTTTGGCCAAGACTACTTGTTTACCTAAACATAAGTGAAGTGGGCAATTTACTACTTACTGTTAATTCATTGATACAAAGAGCAGAAACTGGAGCTCGATGCCCTCGAAGCTGGGTTAGAAATGACAGTTTGTTCAAATCCCAAATGATACAGGTTCGATCACGGGACCCACTGACAATTATGTGATAGGCTAATGATGCTGTGGCGCAGGTGACGGTATCAGTGTGGCCCAGTAAGGCCTACGAATGAGAACAAACAAACAAAATCAGGTTGATCTCAGTGACAGGGTTCCACAGTGACTCCAGAAGCTCCTGGATGTATCAGGAAGCAGTGGCACGCATGCTGGGTAGTGGGTGACTCGAGCAGTGGTGTCTGGAGAGTCTGGAAGGCAGACCTTTCTCCTCCTGCTGACTGCCCTTGCCTCAGCCCACGGGGGGTAGAGAAGCCTGGAGCACTCTGGAGGCTTTGTTTTCACATTACTTCTTTCCTGGAGTTGGGCCAGGATCTTGGAAGAGGGAATGACAACCACAACCCAGCTTGGGTTTCTTTATACCATTTTTATGTAGAGATGTATTGATTATGGGCACCAAAAATACAGAATTTCAACTCTATATCTATTCTTTTATGCCACAAACTCCTGTTCAGACCATTCTAAGGAATTACAATTGAATGAATTTTTTTTTAAAAAAATGCATAAACTGTGAGAACCACATGGTTGTAGCACGTGGTCTACAATAGACAAAGGGAGAATGTAGTCCTGAGGCGTCAGCATGCTGAAGTCCTGCTGCCAATGGGAGATATCTGAGTATCTGTGCCTGAGAGGAGTTCTTTCTTTAAACTAGAATAAGAACTTCCCTCTTTTGCTGGAATATGAAGAGAAAAAGGACCCAAGGAAATGGCAATGTGTGAAAATAAGTAAATATTCTGAAGAAAAAGATTTAGATTACTGTTAGTAGTTCCTAAGTACTTAGAATGGGCCATCTGCCCTGGCAGAAAAATATATCCGCTTAATAATGAGTTGGCTTCATCTGCCGCCTTCCACACTAGGATGTAAGAAGTTGCCTCCTATTGTACATTTGGGGAAAGCCTTGGGTGTAAATCAGTGTAAACTTGGAGGACAGATTTTGCTATCATGTAGAGTAGGTATTTTTTATAGATTGAAGGTTGATCAATTTTTTAATACTTTTGAGAGAGAAAACTATCTGTGTATACACATGAAATATATATATGTGTGTGTGTGCATAATATAAAAAAATGAGTTGGCTTAAAATTTTGGTCATATAGACATCTTTATTGCATGCTTAGCAAACCCCAGGAAACTATTTTAAGCAGGAAGTCCTTTTTCCTGGCACATTACTTTCAAAGTGCATTTTCTAAATGGAAAATATTTTTAAGCAGAATTTGGATCAGCAAAATGTACTATTAACCTTGTAATCCATTCACTTCAAGACTTTCTCCCTCTTTATATGGCTTGCCTCAGGACCCAGCAACTCTGTGAAGTTTCTGGCCTATACAGATGATTCACTTTTATACTGAACAGGGGTTCAATTTTTTTCTACAGGTATTTATGACACCACTGTTTGAGTTTGGCTTTATAATAGCTTTGAAGTCAGACAGAACTTAATTTAAATTATAGCTTTACTGCTACATGTGACTTTAGACTTGTGTCTTGACCACTCTAACCTGTGTCTTTTTCAGGGGTAAAATGGGGCTAATAACTACCTTGTAGAATTGTGTGGACTAGAGTTTTGTATTTGTAGAATACTCAACACAGTCCCCTGAAATAGAGGTGCTCAATAATTGATAAGTGGTATTGTTACATTATTTTTCAAATTTATATCATTAAAAATACTTATATATATGCTCCTTATTTAAAAATACCTTATGGTAAGTTCTCTCACAGATCAAATATTAAGAAATGGCTTAATTATAAAAGGACTCTTGCTTTAAGTAAAAATTAATAATAGAATCATGTATGTAACAGGCAATCAGAAATACTTGTTAATTAAATCATCAAGGGCTCTACTGAATATATTCATGAGTTTGGCATATCCTTAAGTATATGACAAATGAGAAAAGAGAGAAACAAAGAATAAAGAATTTAGTGGCAGATAAATGGAAATCACCCTGGAAGGAAATTAATATGAGTCAATAGCAAACATAATTCAGTTTGCAAAAATTCAATTTAGACTTTTGCATTTATATTACTTAAATACACTGAAATATATGTTACCTAAAGATAACTTTCTTCAGATTTTAACAAAGGGACCGGCTTAGATCATTGTTAGAAGCAGCCTATTCTGATTTCCTTTTTTTTTCAAAAAAGTATTTCTAGCAACAGAACATCACTTTGGTTTTGTCCATTATATCTGAAGTACCTCAGAATTAAGGAAGCTTTTTACTTCCTACAGGGTGCAGGCACAGGAGATGGACTATGTCCCTCTTGGCATTTTCTATGTTCTCTCTTACCTGTTTGAGGGTGACGGTCTTGGCCTTTTCTTTGGAGGTGCCCATCTCCCACACACACACAACCGTGCTTGTTCCACCCGTGATGACCAGCTTGGGGTTGGGGCAGATTGCACAGAGAATCTGGCCCCACTCAGACAAGCATTCATAAACAGTCACGGCCTGTAAAGTAAAACGGATGTGAGACACACATGCCATTAAGTACTACAAACTCCTGAAACTCAAGGAGCAGAACTGAGTGAAGGTGCAGGCACCTCACCGGCAAACAGCGGCTCATGTTCTCAGCTAGCTTTAGTTCAGAAGCATATCCACTGAATCTCTACCCAGAACTACCCCTACCGCCTCCAAACTATTGTTGCTGCTGAAAGCCATAACCAAAAAGGACTTTGCTCATAATGGGGGTCTCTGGTTTCTCCAGATTGGGAAAGTGATGCTCAAATTGTGTGACCTATGGAAGGTACAGGGGACAATGTGGCAAAAGGATGCATTTGCTGTAGACAGAATGTGAAAAGAGAGCATGACTGCTGCTAAGGAGAACATCAACAAAATGGAATCATGTTACAAAGCAACATAACAGACTATGCAGATTCTTTTCGTCTTGCATTTGGGAAGGGACTGTTGGAGGGCAAACACAGGGCACCAAAGGATCACTACAGATTGTCTCTCCAAGAGGTACTTATGGGACCCAAAACAGTTTCTGTTGCTTCTTGCGGGATGGAGCAACAGGTTTTCTGCCAGCTTGTTTGCAGCACTAAAATGAAAAGTGGGCCAGATGGTGACTCATCAAAAGGAGGCTATTCTGGTTGACAGAAATGCTGAGCACCTTGCTGGCTAGGATCTCTCGGAGGAATTCTTTGAGTGAGAAGGAAACTGCTAGCCCCTATTACACAACTTTGCAAAGAGGCTTGTTCTGCAGAGAACATGACATCTCTATGAGTTCCTTTATCCTGCTCTCATTCAGTGAAGCTCTCCTTTCCCCAAATAGGAAACCTCACTTTTCTTTTGGGGTTTGGAGGAACAGCTGACAAGCCCTTGGACTGGGTTCTCCCCAACCCTATTAGTCATATAGGATAGCCAGACCACAAAAGAGCAATATTAAATGAGTAGGCAGGAAATAATGCAAACCTTGTCTGACTCATAGGTTCCCAGTCTGCAACTGAGGTCTGCATAGCCCCAAGCAAAAGTTTTATTCCAGGCTGGTGGGATAAGAACCTTATTCTGTTCCACTGCAAGAATACCTTTATCTGTACATACGATTTGTCCCACAGGTTCTTTGAGTTCTAGAAAAAAGAAATCATGGTATTAGGACAGGAACAGGAAAAACTAATGTCATTATCTCATAGAGCATGATAATTTCAAATATTCATATAAATCAAGCATCCTGACACCTACGTTGGGAAAAAATGATCTCAGAAATAGAGCTGGGCTTTTGAATCTCCTACAAGACCTGCTGGGTGGAATGTTGAACCTAACAGGTCCTCTGCAGGACTTTCCTCCAGCTTTCCTATTTCTGGGCACTCTCTGGTTTGGTTACTACCATTCAGGTCTGCCTCCCTAGGGTTGTAAAGAGTAATCTGGGATGCTCCCCAGAATGTCATAGGGACACAGATTATCAACAAACCTATGTCTTTAGTACCTCCCAAGTTATAGCCAGCCCTTAGACTTCCTCAAGGAAGGTTATGTCATTCCCCAGAGGAACGGACTCCTTGCTCCACACCAGCACTCTGATGACCACATTACTACTCCAGAAGAATCGCCAGCAGTGACTGACGCTGGCACAGAGCAGAGTCTGTGTAATGAGGCCAAATGGCATAGAATGGCACACAAGTTAACCAGACTTTGTTCCAATTCTTGGATATTTTTAAGCGACAACTTCAAGATTTTGCAGAACTTTTTTTTTTCATTCTAAGGGGAAAAAACCTACTTGAAAAAATATTTTTAGATATCCCATTATACCATTAGATAAAAGACAGATGTCTTTTCATTGGCATACTAAAAATACGTTCTTTTACTAATATATCGGATAGGCAGAATATATTTAAATGAGAATGAAATTATGAAGACAAATTTTTTTTATCTATAAAGTTGAATTTACAAGGTTTTGGTATTTTAGAGCTTTGATTATCTTAAAGAGGAGAGAGAAGCCTGTTTGGTTCCTTCTGATATGAAGTCCAACAAGCCAAAAAAAGAAAACAGAGAAAAAAAAGCAAAAAGAGAAAATATAAATACTAGTAGGTATTTAGTAATTTAACACAAAATGTATGGCACTTATTAAACAAATTATGCTATTGTCAAAAAGCAAATTTGTTATTGTTAAACTGGGATTATTAATAATCCCATTAAATCATTAATCAAAAGTTTATTTCTCATTATTTTACCTTTTACAGGTGTTAGAGAAGGCCTCAAGTTGTCTAGATGATGAAAAAAGATCTTGTCACTTGTAGATCCTGGTAGGACAGAGATTCCTGCATTGTCTCCATTGAGTCGACTTCTCACTCGCTTTGGTGGATGAGGTTTTTTAAATAACTGGTATGAAAGAAGATGACTCACTTTATAATGAAAGATAACACTTATAAGCCCTTTTATATGCCAGGCATTGTGTTCTTACTTCAATTAAGGTTCACAAGAACCATTAGGTACTATATTATCCTCATTTTACACCCGAGGAAAGAGATTCAAAGAGGCTATGAAGGTGGCCAGAGAACTCACACCTGAATAAGTAGGGACAGGAGTATGATATTAAAGCATGGGCTATCGTCTTGTTCTATGCTAAGCTGAATTCACAATAAATTTCTCAAAGAAAGTCAATCTACAGTTGATCGACAATTATTTTCCAATGATATTCAAAAGTTAACTCTTAGTATCCTAATACCATTCTTTGCCATTGAAGACAGGCAGACATTCTATCTAGTTAGATTATTTCTGGTTTCAATGTGGCCTTTATGTAATTTAGAAATATCATTTTGGTGTCCTAAAAAGGTGCTACTGATTTGCTGAAAGTGTGAATATTATCATCTTCTTTGTGCTTTGCTATGTTGTAAAGGGAAAAAAGAAAATAAAAATGTGCTACATCATCATTCAGTATTTCTACAGGATTAAAAATATTAATGGCTGGGTGAGGTGGCTCATGCCTGTAATCCCAGCACTTTGGGAGACTGAGGTGGGCGGATCATGAGGTCAGGAGTTCGAGACCAGCCTGGCCAATATGGTGAAACCCGTCTCTACTAAAAATACAAAAATTAGCTGGGCGTGGTGGTACACGCCTGTAGTTCCAGCTACTTGGGAGGGTGAGGCAGGAGAATCGCTTGAACCCAGGAGGCGGAGGTTGCAGTGAGCTGAGATTGCGCCACTGCACTCCAGCCTAGGGCAACAAAGTGAGATTCCGTCTCAAAAAAAAAAAAAAAAAGTACATTTAAGATTACTATTTTTCAATTATTGTAAATCTTTGAGACAGGCATAGAGTAGTTTCTGTTGGAAAACTAGTATTTGAGGAGATCTGAAAAACTTTAAAAGAAATGAGATTTAAGATGAATACAACACCATCACACTTTGTAAATTAGATATTTGGGGTTTCCAAGAGAAAAAAACAGAAAAAATTCTTTGTGCAGAGGAAGATACACATTCCAGACTCTCAAATCTTTAAATGTTTTATTACTATTTCATCTACATAAAGGACATTAAGATCAGGCTTCTATTAAGATACATAGTTGTAAAGCACTCTCATGAATGTGCATTTACTGAAGCACTTTTACGTGAGGACCTAAGGACAGAGCACTGCACCAGGCTGCGGGTATATAATGATGTATGGAGATGATGACCATAAAACCTACATTTTTGAGGATGGCTTTACTTGAAAGTACCCTCTATTACTCAATGTATGTCCCAGAAATATGTTGGCATCCAAACGATACTTCCCAGACTTCTGGCCTCTTCTACTTCAAAGTAGCACAAAAATCCTGCAATAGTGCAAGTGTCTTGATTTTTTGTTCAGAATATGTATTTCCCCTAGGGTATGAAAGATGGCTCCAGCGCTTGTAACTCTCCGGAAAAAGAAAAAAGTTAACTAAATAAAGGTATAGCTAATATTCTTCAACTGTGAATAGTTTATCAGAAAGCATTTTGCTTTAAAAGTAAACATGGCCAGGCACCGTAGCTCATGTCTGTAATCCCAGCACTTTGGTAGCTGAGGTGTGAGGACTGCTTGAGTCTAGGAGTTCGAGACCAGCCTGGGCAACATAGTGAGACTCTCTCTCTATAAAATAAAAATAAATAAAAATAAAAGTAAACATGTTTCTTTTATTAGGGGATCAGATTGCTAGGGGATCAGACTGCATTGTGAATGGTACAGTTACAGCATGTCCTGCTATCTATCATGGCTTTTCTATATAAAGAGATGAGCCATTGTTTTGTGTGTTCTCAAGTGTCAACCCTGGAAACCTCAAGTTAACCTACAAAAAAGGGAGTCCGTAGAGACATCTAAAGCAGGAACAGAGAAGGTAGCCAGGATCAAAGTATGAGCCACTGGTACTTAGTAAAGGTGGGCGGTCTGACCAGCTCATCAAAGTGTGCCTTCTCCACACTGTGGAGAAGTGCTGCAGTTACTTCTGGTGCACCCAGCCCTCCTGCCATACCTCGGACAATGGGGATGAGAGAAGGGATGAGGTCTCTTCATGGAGGTTTGCTCATTGCTGAACATGAAACAGGCCTACAGTATCTGGGTGCTGAGAGGCTTAGATCTTCGTCTTCCTCTCCAAGTTCCAGAAGGTGGTGAGGGCAGCTATTGCATGTCCTAGGCATTCCTAAGGCACGTGCTCTCACAGCACAGCACTTATTATGCCTATGTCAACAATCTAACCCAATTAATCATCATCTGTTCTCTGAACTACCACAATAGCTTTCTTAGTGGTCTTCCGCTCCCCATTTGGGTCCCCTGTGTGTGTGTGTGTGTGTGTGTGTGACAGACACACACAGAGAGAGTGAGAGAGAGAGAGAGAGAGGCACGCATAGAGTAGTTTATTCTGACTGAGGCCAGAATGAACTTCTAAAGTTTAAATATGACCATGTCATTTCTCTGACTAAAATCAGCACTGGTTTCCCACTGGCCTCCAGACAAAACCTTGTCTCTGTGTATGTGGCCTATAAGGTCCCTCCTGTTACATCTTACAGAGGTTTAAGGAAGCACACCCTGCATTAGTTTGTAAGGGATAATTCTCTTTAAACAAAAATTTTTATTTATCTGGACTGTGAGAGTGAGAAAAAAGCAACAATCTAGGAATCGATTGAAATACTAGGTGATATTTATGGCTCTTTATTAAGTTAATGTAAACTTAATTATTTTGTGGTAATCTATAATCTAGAGAAATGTTACAAAATGAAACAGAGTACATCAATGATAAGAAAAAAACATCCATACCTGTTTAGGGATCTGACCGAAGTTGTTAATGAACCCAATTGTGGCTGTCTCCTTTAGTGGGTCATTGATGTTGTAGATATCCACTTGACCCTCATAAAAAAGATGATGGAAGACATTTACAGCTTCTACTGCAGCAGGGCCTTGCTGTTTATAACCGAAGATTAAGTCAATCCACTCATGTAGATGGGCACTCACGTAATCACACTCCAAAGCCTGTAATTTCAAACACAGGTTTAGTCACTGGCTGACTTCTATTACTTGCTCAGAGACTAGAAAAACCTTGGTAAGTGGTTAATAGGAACTAAAATAACTAAAAATCATAAAAACAACATAGTAGTCCCCTCTTATTTGTAGTTTCACTTTCTGAGGTTTCAGTTACCTGCAGTAAACCATGGTTTGAAAATATTATTATATTTATGAGAGTGAGAGACAGAGATCACATTCACATAGCTCTTAGTAGGTTGTTATGATTGTTCTATTTTATTATTATTCTTAATCTCTTACTATGCCTAATATATAAATTAACCTTTATCAGAGCTATATATGTATAGGAAAATACATAGTTTATATATATAGGGTTTGGTACTATTCCTGGTTTCAGGCATCCACTGGGGTTCTTGGGATGTATCCCCTGTAGATAAGGGGACCTGGCTGTATTAGTAACAAACAGGTGGTACTCTGCTAGAGGCCCTGTCTTTGTATTATGTTCAATAACCAAATGAAATTCAACTTCAATTGTAAAGTGTGCTTCCATTACCTCACGATGGACTCTGATGAATTCTCGTGGGTCCCCTTTTGCCCAGGGTGGAAGGATAACATCTCCAAGCTTGGTGCCATTTTGTTTACAGCCTATGCAATTGGATACATTAAAAATAAAAAAAAAGAAAGAATGGGATAAATGGTAACTTTATATTAATCTAACAGAGAAATGGTGGGTTAGATTCATTACCAGAACGCTAAAATTGTACACCAGAAAGGACTTCAGAGATTATCAACTCTAGCATCCCTCAAGACTGGTCCTCAGATCACTCCAGCAGAAAGAGTTACTAAGTCAGCAAAACTGAGGCCCTCACTGCCAATGTCTTCAGGAAATGCTGAGTTATACAAAGTGAAACATGCTTCTTTCTGCAGAGTCTTGAGGGCAGGACTCCTCAGAGGTTTAATATGCTAACATGCACTGCCCTTCTCTAAGAGGGATATCAAACACAAAATGTCTGAAATTTAATTGACCACAGGACTCCTTTTCAGCAAAACATTTTGCAGGGTTACTGTCTTGAATCTCCTGGGCACAGTCTCCTGTAGATATCTGTAATACAAGAGGTTTCTTATATCGCTGACTCTTAGGTTCTCAAAAGAGCTCTGTAGAACTGGCATGTATTTGCAGTAAGCATTCTCATTTAAAAAGCAAAATCTGAAATGACATAACTTTTTGCTGTTATTACATTATTTAACAGAAAAAATATTTGGAAAAACTATAGGGCTACCTGTCAAAAACAAAAAAAAATGTTGTGATAAAGCACATAAATAATATTTATTCCATATAAACTTATTTTAAGTGATAGCCAAGATAATTTCTAAAATATAAAAGAAACCATTCACTATGAAATCTATCCACATCAAAATATATTAAATTTGGCTGCATCTAAGCAAAAAGGGTGTTTTTCTTCTTTTTTTGAAATATACCAAAAAAGTCACTTTAGCTTACAGAGTTTTTATAGATACAAATCAGATTATCATTGTAAAAATTACTCTACAAACAACAATGTTGACTCACTAGTTTAATAGCAGTTGGTTAGATAAATACTTGTACTGGAAATTTTCATACAGAAATGCAGTTGTTCAAATTTTAGAACACAAAGCCAATTCCAAGTGAAAGCGAATAAAATATTTCCCTTAGATACAATCTTGCCTTTATCATTGCTAGTCGATGGTTTATTTACAATGTGATATTAAGTGAGTGGTACAAATATCAGTTTATTGTTTAAAGGAATGTCTTGACTTGGTTGGAAAGGTTACCATATGATTTAAGACAAAAATAAATCAAGTCATTACAACCCTTCCTCCTCAACCACACACACTGCACGCTCTGTGTTGAATCCCCCTGAAATGCCCACTAGGCCTAATTTTTTGGTAATAATAAACAGGTAAAAAGGCTACTTGAGATAGAAATTACTTTTCCAAATTTTGCTATAATCCTTGAATACTTATTTGATAGAATTTTATTTTATGAACACTACATGCAATTTTAAAATGACATATAAAGATAACATAGTCTGTAGGAAAGCCTTTGTCTAATTCTAGATTTTTTTTTTGAGACAGGGTCTTGCTCTGCTGTCCAGGCTGGAGTGCAGTGCTATGAGGCTCACTTCAGCCTTGAGCTCCTGGCCTCAAGTGATCCTCCCACCTCAGCCTCCCACGTACAGGCACGTGCCACCATGCCTGGCTAATTATTTTATTTTGAAGGGAAGAGGTTTTGCTCTGTTGCTCAGGCTAATCTTGAACTCCTGGCCTCAAGTGATGCTCTTACCTTGGCCTCCCAAAGTGCTTGAATTATAGGCAAGAGCCAGTGCCCCACCCTTAATTTTGCTATTCTGAAGCTCTCCTCCATGTGTATCCAAGGATGCATGGACAAGAAGACCCCAGGGTGAATATTACTTATCTCATAGCAAGGGGAAAAAAAATCCAAGTGCTTTTTCTTTCTTTTTTTCTTTTGAGACAGAGTCTTGCTCTGTTGCCCAGGCTGGAGTGCAGTGGCATGATCTTGGCTCACTGCAACATCTGCCTCCCGGGTGAGTCTTGTGCCTCAGCCTTCTGAGGAGCTGGGATTACAGGCACACACCACAACGCCCAGCTAATTTTTGTATTTTTAGTAGAGATGAGTTTTCACCATGTTAGCCAGGCTGGTCTCGAACTCTTGGCCTCAAGCAATCTGCCCACCTCAGCTTCCCAAAGTCCTGGGATTACAGGCGTGAGCCACTGCGACCAGCCCCAAGTGTGTTTTCTTTTACACCATTTACTCTCTTTTCTGTGTGAAGAGGCAAACTGTTTTTTTTTTTTCTATTGGGGTGAAATTCACATAAAGTCAGCCATTTAAAGGGAACAATGTAGTGGCATTTAGTTCAGACACAATGTTATGCAACCACAATTTCTATCTAGTCCCAAAGCATTTTTATCACCACCAAAGTAATCTTGTACCTGTTAATCAGTAGCTGCCTGTATTACTTTCACCCCAGCCCCAGAACACCAATCTGTGTCCTGTCTCTGTGGACTTACCTATTCTGAGTATTTCCTATAAATGGAAATGTACAATATGTGACTGTTTTTGTCTGGCTTCTTTCACTTTGTGTAATGTTTTTGAGGTTCAATCACATTGTAGTATTTATTAGTGCCTCATTCACTTTCATGGACGAATAATATTTCATTGTATGTATATGCTACAACTGGTTTATCCACTTATCACTTGATAGACATCTGGGCTGTTTCTGCCATTTGGTTATTGTGAATAATGCTACTATGAACATGCTCACACACATACTTACTTGAGTTGCATTTTCAATTCTATATACCAAGCAGTGGAACTGCTGGGTCATATGGTAATTCTGTTTAACTTTTTGAGGAACTGCCAAACTACTTCCCACAGTGGCTAAACCATTTTATGCTCCCACCAGCAATGTATGAGGGTTCTATTTTTCTATAGCTTTGCCAGCCCTTGTTATTTTTCAGTTCCCCCCACCCCATTATGGTCATCCTAGTAAATATGAAGTGGTATCTCATTGTGGTTTTGATTTGCATTCCCCTAATGACTAATGATGTTCAGCATCTTTTCATGAGTTTAATGGCCATTTGTATAACTTATTTGGGAAATTGTCTATTCAAGCCCTTTGCCCATTTTCCAACAGGGTTGTTTGTCTTTTTGTTATTGAGTTATAAGAGTTGTTTATATTCTGGATACTAGATCCTTATTAGATATATTATTTGCAAATATTTTCTTCCATTCTATAGGCATCTTTTCATTTTCTTGGTAACATTCTTGGATGCAGAAACTTCTAATTTTGATTAAATCCAATTTATCTTTTGTTGTTGTTGCTTGTACTTTTGATATCATATTTAAGAATACATTGCCAAGTTCAAGATCATGAAGATTTACCCCTATGTTTTCTTATGAGTCGTATGATTTTAGGTTTTATATACAAACAGTGTTTTGTCTTGTTTTGTTTTGGAGACAGGGTGTCACTTTATCACCCAGGTTGGAGTGTAGTGGCACGAACACGGCTCACTGCAGCCTCAACCTCCTGGGATAAAGTGATCCTCCCACCTCAGCCTCCTGAGTAGCTGGGACTACAGATGCACATCACCACGCCCAGCTAATTTTTGTATTTTTTGTAGAGATGAGGTTTTACCATGTTGCCCAGGTTGGTCTTGAACACCTGAGCTCAAGTGATCCGCCTGCCTTGGCCTCCCAAAGTGCTGGTATTACAGGTGTGAGCCACCATGCCTGGCCCAACCACTGTTTTTTAAAGTATGCTGTTTCAAGGAGGGAAGATAATTTGTTATGAGGGTGAACACGACGAAGATACATCCTCCTTTTTTTATTTACTTATTTTAAAAGTAGATTGGTTAGTTGGGTTTGTAAGTGGTCAGTCTGGAACACCTTTGCAACATGGATTATCATAACTGATAGATGTTTCTGGAAGATTATGAGCTATCTTTCTTTCTGCACCTCTCCATATTTGTCTCTTTGACAGTGGTATCACTGGGGAAGAAGGCAACGTTCTCCAAAGTTGAATTATAAGTGAACATAAGGAAACACTAATGTGGCTGTGCGTGGTGGCTCACGCCTGTAACCACTGCACTTTGGGAGGCTGAGACGGGCAGATCACTTGAGGTCAGGAGTTCCAGACCAGCCTAGGCAACATGGGGAAACCTCATCTCTACTAAAAATATGAAAAAGAATTAGCCAGGTGTAGTGGCGCATGTAATCCCAGCTACTTGGGAGGCTGAGGCACGAGAATTGCTTGAACCTGTAAGGCGGAGGTTGCGATGAGCAGAGATCATGCCACTGCACTCCAGCTTGGGCAACAGCGCAAGACTCTGTCTCAGTAAAAGAAAATGTTAATGTGCATTCACAGTCAAAGGCTATAGCAGGTATTTGTTGATTGTTCTTGTTGACTATTCTATTCTTTTGGGAAAACCCATCACTTTCTCTAATTCTAAGTCCTAAAGTTGTGTCTTTAGCTGCTCAAGGGTGAGCTCTAGGCATAATTAGAGGTAATGAAAATCAATTTCAGACTTTTCCTGGGGCTCTGGAGATAGCCTTGTTATCTTTCCCATTAGATCCCATTTCACAAAGGTAGAGTTGCTGATGGACAATTAAATACATAAAAATTATCTTTAGAAAACTTCAAATAGATATATCTTTCATATGTATAGGATACAAACACTTCCCTGTATTTTCTGTTCATGAAAATTTGGAGGTAGTACAGTTATAATTTATGTGCTAACTCTTATAAAACAGTAGAAAATACAAGGAATGAAAAAAATATAAAACAACAAATATCTGGCAGGAATATTCTAACATGGAAACAATGGAATTTTGATATGCTGTAAAAGAAATACTCAGAAGCATAGATCAGCAAACTGTGTTCCAAGAAACTGTAACCGAAGTCAAATCCACTTCCTCTAACAGCCAGATAATATAAAAACAGCACTGATCGAGTTTTTCTTGTTTTTATAAATGCTGATTTGGTCCCGTTTTTCTAGAAAATAGAGCCCTTACAGGATAAAGAAAAGGGATTTACTTAAAGTTATTCTGAAGTTCTAATTTTAAAACACATTAGCATATAAACCGAGAATGTATTAGGCAATAAACGAGATTAAAACAACACGTGGAAAATTTGGATATACTACTCTTAGCTATTAATGGGTTTCAACAGTAATACTTTTCAAATAAATTTTCACCTTTGTTTTCATCAAAACAACAAAATTCTAAATGTTCAGAGTAATCTGTCTCAATATTTATTTATTTAGAGACGGAGTCTCGCTCTGTTGCCTAGGCTGGAGTGCAGTTCACGATCTCAGCTCACTGCAACCTCCACCTCCCAGGTTCAAGCAATTTTCCTGCCTCAGCCTCCTGAGTAGCTGGGATTACAGGTGCCCACCACCACGTCTGGCTAATTTTTGTAACCACAAAAATCACATGTAACCACACCCAATTACAGCAAATGACTGCAAGAAACTATAACAAATTTTTTTCTTGTTAATGTGTGCTGCAGACAATCTTCAGAGAAGTGACTTATTTCTATTGGACTTTTCCGGGCTAACATTCCTAAAACAGTGCCATAGCTCTACGTACCTAGATCAAAGTTGTTGGAATTGAACAGGAATTCTGGTAAATAAAAGAACTCTGGGATAAGTTCTTTTACATCTGCCATGTTGTGCTTTGACGCTGAATACCAGGCCTCCCGCACACTGTGAAACATCCGGTCAGCCAGGTCAAAATGGCCACCCTGTGGGCAGAATGAGAAGACACCACTCTATTAGAGAACCGCTCCCACCTGAAGCTTCTGTCAAGTTCAAGAGCTTGAAAACTCCAACTATAGTTGGTGACATTTCAATTTCCCATTATCCTACATTAAATATACACAAATTTTTAATAAACATAAAACATCTAATTCTCTTTGGGGTAATCCTTACAGAGGGTTCTCTCTGCATTCGTTTTATAATCAAACTGAAATCCAAGTGTAAAGATTTTAAAAAGTCATCCAAAAAATAGTAGATTTTAAAGAGAGGACAAGGCTGTAAGAAATATGAGTTCTTCCATAGTTTGATGATGCCATCACAAGAAAAGATTCTAATGTAAATCATCTACAGTTGGAAACATTCAAATTATGTTTGGCTAATTTTATAAATTAACATGATATGCAAGTTCTCATACTAATAAGAATTAAATGGAGAATTAGAAAAGGTGATCAGTTACAGACCGATAAAGCAAATTAAAATAGAAAAGGGATATTTTTGACTACGTAGCCTCACAGGTACACTATCCATCTTCTTCAGTCAAGCCCCCTATGCTGCTGTGTTTTAAGTTAACATGGTGTACCTGTCTTATGATGCCCAGTGTGGGAAAATGCCAGAGTCCATGCCATGGCTGCCAACATCTGCCATACAATCTAGCCCGTTTCCTTGTTGACCTCTTCCCCTACAACTAACTTTCCTCCTTACTTACTCTATTCTGGACACATTGGCCCCCGGGCTGCTCCTGGAACATGTCAGGTACAAGCCTGCCTTAGAGCCCTTGCACAAGCTCTTCCCTCTGCCTGGAACACGTATCTCCAGATGTCTGCAGAAGCAACACCCTTACCTCCTTTAGGCTTTTTTTCACAGGAGACTTACTCTGACCACTCTACTTAAACCTGCATCCCACCTTGCGCAACCTCCTGTTCTCCCCACTTCCCATCCCCTCTTTCTGGACCTAAATCTTTCTGATAGCTTCTATCACATTCTGAAACACCTTACAATTTTCTTATTTTTGATGTTTGGCTGTCTCCTTCAACTGAAATACATAAACTGCACAGGTAAGGCTTTTCTCTTTATTAACTGAAGTCCTCCCAAGTACCTGGAACAGTGCCTGGCACACAGTAGGTGTTTATTAAATATTTGCTGAATAAATGAATGAGAATGTACAGAAAAGCAATTATAATCAAGGAAACAGAGAATGAGCTGGAATATATCAAGTTTTTGTAAAATAAAAATTGTTTAATTCAACCAGTTAGGGCTGCTTGAAAAATGTATGCTACTTATGTATTTGATTAAAGGATGCTGGCACTTACTTGTTCTAAGCGAATTCTAGTTCATTAATCAATTTTGGTCCAACAAAATTCTACTTTAGTTATGTAACTACTTTGCCACTAAAATTTCGCAGAGCTTCTTATAACACAAGATAATGATGTTTTAAAAGGTGACATTTTAGATAGAAGTAGGCTTGTATAAAATAGAAAAACCCCAAATTTAAAGTTTTACCTGTAGCCTTAAGAATATCTGTGTGAAAGGCTCCATCCTTACAAGATATGAGGCCACAATCATTGCAGATGAATAGTGGGTCCCATAGTGGTATGCAGGAGTTTCTCCTGTTTAAGAAAATTAAAGCACAATTGAAACCAAAAGAAGAAATATGAAAAATAAAATAGGTATTAATTTATGCTTGAAAATGCTAGCCTATGTGATAACTGTGACACTAAATGCAATTAGTACTGGCATTTGCAGCAGGAAAACTTCATGATACCACTATCCCTCTCTTCTATATTTGACAGTAGTCCAGATTAAGTATAATTCAATGGCCTATTCCCACAAACTTAGTATGTCTACCAATTTCATGTTTTGAGGCTTACTATAATAGTTAACCCTTAATAGTAGACCATCTTCCACTAAAGCTGTATATTGACTTATAGTTTTTATTAGGTTCTGGCTTTGCAATTATATATTTCTCTACATCATTGTTTATGAATATTAAGCACTTTTATGTATTTTTACTACATATTCTCCTTGGCAGAGGCGGGGCGGGAAAAAAGAGTTCACACAGGACTACAAGCTTAGGCTTTCTTTCTGCTTTGTTTGTTTTGCCTTTTTGAGAGAGAAACACAATAAACATTAAACATAATAAATAAGTAAACTATAAAGTTTTAGAATATAGTAATTTCTTTTAAATGCAAAAGGGTTCCACAAATTGCCTCAATAAAATTAAAGAGAGACAATAAATTAAAGTATGGTTCCTGGACTAAACATGATTAGAGACAGAGGCAGATTATGATGGGAAATTTCTGCCCTATGCAGAGCAGGAATACTTAGTTTTCCACCAATACTCTGATAAGCTATTTAAAATGCCTTCTAAGCATGGCCATACGTTGGCATGCAAAACTGATTCCTCTGCTATAATAATCTGCATATATGTGTGGACATATAATACATATAGATATGATATATAAGCAATTTGAAGGAGGATGTAAGAATGTCAGACCGCTACATAATGACTTACTTTTGAAACTTGGTACAAAGTCCAATGACAAAAAAAGTTCCTTACCATTAGGATCCTCCCAGTCTTTATACCGCTTCTTATACTGAGCTAATCGTTCATCTGTTTGTGCTCCCATTGGCTTAGCCAGGTTTCTAAACGTCTTGGGATTAGTAAGATCCACCTCCTAAAATACAAAATGTAACTCAATTCCAAGTTACTATACACTACCTAGCCTCACTAACGTAGATACAGTGGCTGTTGTGGATGATGATGATTTAAAAACGCACTAGTATCTGTGGGGTCAAACTGGTATAACTGGACTCCAAAATAATGCCATGTACGTACTATTTATACATACTTTACAGACAGGCACATGGGAGTTTGTTAACCGATTCAGTTGGAAGACAAGTGCTTTGGAAATTATATGTTTCACAGAGGAAGCCACTCAGGATCCAGGTTTAGGGGATGAGGATTAAGAGGGAAAATGCTTCCAAGTCTTGGCAAGGACCCAGCAGGAGACTGTGGACACAATAGCTCCAATTCATCGTTAACCTCATCACTTACATAATTGGAGGATCAGATCTCCCTTGTGTCCTCCCTCCCTCCACCCCCACCCTGTCTCCCTCCAATGTTACTTCTGAGCATTTTCTTCTCAGAGGTGATCAGGAAGTGATAAAAACTAGAACACTCAGTAATTCTTTTACCTCTAAAAGATAACATCACACCAGATCAAGTAACTTCCCAATGAGATGGATTCTTCTAGTTTACCAGACATCACTTTAAAAGTTGATGAGTTGACCTAATTCATATATTTAAAAGGAAACTAAAATTTACTCCCTGAGGATTTTAAAAGCGGAAATTTGAAATATGTGCCTGTGGCATATTTGTGTCCTTTCTATAGGACATCATGAATAACCAATTTTGCCAAACTTTCATTTTAAAAAATCTTGGGCAGGAGAAACTGATCTACATTTATGAATGTAAGTCAAGTTAGCATATTTGTTATCTCAAAGTGTATATGTAAAGTACCTTGTTTATATTTTCTGGTTAATTCAACAAATGTTAAAGTATGTACAAAGTACCAGGTGTCATCCTATGGGCTGAGAGTTGAGAGAGACATAAAATGGACTATGTGCTCAAGGACCTTGACCCTAAGATTGAGTAGGGTCAAACAAATAGCAGGACAATGCTGTAAAAGAAAGCTCCCTGATTAAAATGGTGAAAAAAAAAACCCCAACATAGGTACCATGTTATACAGCTAAAGGGCAGTGTGGGAATAGAAGGCAGAGGAGAAAAAGAACAGAAGGGTACTCATCACAGGGCTGGTACTTGAGTGCCTCCTGAAGGATGAAGTGGAGCTGGTCAGTTGAGTTAGTTGGTGGAGAGAAGAAATGCACGATGGGCACTGGGCAGGTCAGGCTGTATGTGAAAAGCCACTAAATTACAGGAGAGGGAACTGGGGTGCCCCACGATAGCAGTTCTGGGAGTACATGAGGAATATATACATAGGAGCTACACTGAAAAGGTTGCTATAGTGAGGTTTTTCAACTCTCTCCCAAATTATGATGGTGATTCACTGAATAATTTTATTATTTATTTATTTTTACTTCTTTTTTTTTTTTTTTTTTTTTTTTGAGACAGCTTCTTGCTCTGTCGCCCAGGCTGGAGTGCAGTGGCACACTGTCAGCTCACAGCAATCTCCACCTCACCAGCTCAAGTGATCCTCCCATTTCAGCCTCCTGAGTAGCTGGGACTACAGATGCATGCCACCATGCCTGGCTAATTTTTTGTAGAGATGGGGTTTGCCATGTTGCCCAGGCTGGTCTTGAACTGCTGGACTCAAGCAATTTGCCTTCCTCGGCCTCCCAAAGTTCTGGGGTTACAGGTGTGAGCCACAGCACCTGGTCACTGAATGATTTTAAACAGAGGGATGACTCAATTAGTGTTCCTGAATCTGGCTGCAGTATAGAGGGCACACTGAAGGAAGGAGAGACTAGAGCATTAAGCCCAGTTAGGAGACTGCTGCAATGGTCCAGTAAAGATGTGGAGGGCCTGAAATGAGACACTAGGTACACTGATGGAGACAAAGGTAGACATGCCTTGGCCACTGAGCAGACATGGACAGTAGGAAAAGTATAATTTCCAGCCTGTAAGACAGCATGGATGATGGTGCCATTTCCTGCGATGGGGAATACACGGTGAGGGTCAGAATTGCATCGGGAGAATGTGGTAGAGAACTGAAGGTTCAGTAATGGGACCTGCCATGTTCCTGTGAGATACATATTCAAATATGAGTTGACAAAGTACTCCACTCCCTTCTCAGAAAACCACATTTCTTTTGGACTTCCTGTCTCTTTAAAAAATCTACATTTTCTTTCTAACTTTCCTTGATTGACTTAAAGAAAAATATTTTCATTTATCCATCTTTACTCCTGAGCTCTTCTTTTCCTTTTATTATTTATTTATTGTGTATTAGGTATGCAAATTAACTATACAAGCAAATATATAGATTCACATATCAAATGCACTAACGTACACCCATGCATATAGGGTGGATTTCCTTTCACTCTTTCATTAGACCAAAATTTTCTGAGGATAGAAGCTTTATCTTTCTCCTTAATATGTTGATGTCTAAAATTTCTGAAAGGATAAGCAGCCGTGATTCTAGTGAATAAGAAGGTTCATTGAATTTCTGAATTTTAAAAACAATCTTTTTGTTTGTTTACCTAGGGCTAAGTGTCTTATGTTTTGCCTGTTATGGTTCATTTCTGAACTAATCAGATGTCTATCAGACAGGAGGCAAAGGAAGAGGGGAATCAAAATATTCATATGCATCTATTTGTTCTTGATTTTGAGACTTAAGTCATGTACATGTTGAACTGTTGGAAATCTTCTACCAAGGCTTCTTGGAATAGTATAAAAAATTTCTTTTATATGGCAGGAACATTTTGTAGAAGAGTTACTTTGTGTTTTCCTAACAAACACTTCAAACTACACAGATGGATTCTGACATCCACCAATAGATGCAAATTAATCCGCACTTAAAGAAACTGAATAGATATTAAGAATTAATGGCCAGTACTCAGTAAGTGGGTCAATTATCCAAACTTTTTATATGTCTGTGCTAAATGCCTCTCATCTATTTGAATTAAGTGCCTTTGCCGATTGAGAATATTAAACTACAAACCAAATAAAACATTTAGGCAACTGTAGTTTTTTTTTTTTTTTTTTTTCTTTTTGGAGATAGAGTCTTCCTTGGTTGGTCACCCAGTCTGGAATGCAGTGGTGCAATCTTGGCTCACTGGAGCCTCCACCTCCTGGGCTAAAGTAATCCTCCCACCTCAGCCTCCTGAGTAGCTGGGACATCTGGGGTCTGGCACCACACCTGGCTAATTTCTGTAATTTTAGTGGAGACAGGGTTTCGCCATGTTTCTCTGGCTGGTCTCGAAATCCTGGACTCAAGTGATTCGCCTCTCTTAGCCTCCCAAAGTGCTGGGATTTTAGGGATGAGCCACTGCACCCTGCTTCAATAGTTGTATTTTAAAATTATTTTTGAAAATGTGTTCTACTTAAGCAAAATGACTTAAGATTTACCTCTGAGTCGTAATCTGCAAGGATCCAGGGGAAGACAGGATACTGCATGAGATCATTATATGATCTGCCAGCCAAAGTGTTCAAATGCATCAAATATTGGAAGTTGCTGATTTCACCTCTCTGGAAAAAGATAAATATTCATTTTTGAGCAATCAATTATTTCCACTATGTTCAGCTTTTAAAATTTTATATGCAAAGTGATGTAAAGGACAGTTTCTTTTTAACAGATTTCAGAACAATGAAATACTTTTTTTTTTCTAAAAAGAATGAAAATAAAACATTTTCTCTATGGTATATATTTTATGGATAATCAAAGTGCTTTTAACTGTATGACTTCTATTGTAACTACAAACTTCTAAGGAAGCTCATATATTCATTAAACTTACCTCCCATCTCTGAGTCACAGACTTCTCTCCAACCAAAGTGCTAAGCAACCCAGATCTAAAAGCAACACATAATACAATAAATTACAAGCAATAAAATTTTAAATCTGAAAAATTATAAAGTTGAAAAATTTAAGTCACCTGGTCCAGGAATTTTTCAAACTATGGAGGATCTATTAGTGGGTCATAAAATCAGTTTAGTGGGTTGTGATCAGCATTTTGAAATATGAAGTAACATAGAACTGAACTGAAGAAAACAGAGGACATCAGAAGGCATCACATACAGTAAGAAAAAGTATTTTTTTGTGAATTTTGTTTGAGTTGAGTATTTATAACTCCATTTATGTGTCTTGGGATGAATGTAATATATATTTTTTACTCTAGGTCATATTCAAAAGAGTTGGAAGAACACTGATCTAGTTCAACTTTCTGTTTTTTTTTTTTTTTTTTTTTTTTTTTTGAGATGGAGTCTCGCTCTGTCACCTAGGCTGGATTACAGTGGCATGGTCTCGGCTCACTGCAGCCTCTACCTCCTGGGTTCTAGTGATTCTCCGGCCTCAGCCTCCTGGGTAGCTGGGATTACATGCACTTGCCACCACGCCCAGCTAATTTTTGTATTTTTAGTAGAGGCATGGTTTCACCATGTTGGCCAGGTCTCGAACTCCTGACCTCAACTGATCCTCCCACCTTGGCCTCCCAAAGTGCTAGGATTACAGGCATAAGCCACAGTGCTTGGCCTTCTTTTTCTTTTTAAAACCATTTTATAATTTATTTTTTGCAGAGATGGGGTCTTGGTATGTTGCCCAGGTTGGTCTCAAGATCCTGGCCTCAAACGATCCTCCTAACTCAGCCTCCCAAATTATTAGGACTTCAGGCATGAGCCATACTCTAACCATAGTCTAACTTTCTTATTTTTACTATAATCACTAAGTAAACAGATCCAAGCATACTTAATTAGAATAATTGAAATATTATATAATATTCTGTACATAGTAGGTACATAATGCATTAAATAAGTGAAAGAAAATATGAATATTGTATAACAGGAAAGTCATTGCTGTCCAGGTCATTTAAAATTTAAACATTACTTTTTTGGGGACAGCAGACTTCCTTAAAATGTTATAAAATCCTATTTAAGGTTTATCAGCTTTATAATATTGATAATTAATAATTGGTCATGGAACCAAGAGAAAGTATTTATATATTTTCTTTTCTGAAAGGAAATTAATACATTTGAAAACCTTAGATCCTAAACACATCCAGCTCGATGGTACTATTTTCCACTTTGAGATACTCTTTCCATCAGGCAAATTGAATGTACAAGATACTCTCTTTGGAAAAATAGCCATGACCACTCTTCAACATCGTAAGAAAGAGGATAACTGAAATGGAAGATTAAAGTTGGAAATGAATTTCTGTTTCTTGCCTCTGAGCTCTTAAAAGTTCTTTAAGAACTGCCAACTCAGCACAGGCAGTAGCAAGAACAAAGAAATAGGAAGTTTAAGATTATCTAGGAAGCAGTAGCAATTTGCTTACAAGTAGAAAAAAGGCTCATTATGTTTTTAAGGAAATCTTTCACTTCCTGTATTTATGTTGACAACAACACAAATGATTAGGAGCAGAACATGTTTCTGGGGTTAAAAAAAGCATATATTTAGCATTGTATTTGTTAAGGCTTGGCTATAGAAAAATAAAAACAAAACTTAAAGAGAAATACACAAAGTATTTAGATGCACACAGATTGGAATCAAATTTATTTACAAATTACAGAACCTCTACAACTTGTAAAAGTCATTTTCTTGCATGCTCTAATAATTAATTTATAGCCCCAAAGCACTGCTTCTTTCCAGTCGATTATAAAGCGCTACCAGTTACTGAGTGATATAAATGGAAATGGGTCTATAGATTCTTGAAATGGCTATGTTATCTAGAAGGCCTCACTAAGATGAAGCACAGCTATAAGGAGCATAAAGGAATCACTGATAGGTCAGAATACATAAAAACAGAAGTTTAAATGTAAATGTCAAAAAGCAAAATTTAGTGGAAAACTGGGAAATCTGCAATAAAAATGACAAGCAAAAGAGTAATACCTTATGGTAGAAAAATCCTATACAAATTGATAAGATCTCAAAGGAAAAATAGGCAAAAGATATGGACAATTTACAAAAATGATTTTAAATGGTTAATAAACATATACAGAGCTCATGCTTACTAATAATCAAAGAAATATACATTTAAAAAATTAGAAAACATTTTATAAAATCTAATAAAATAAAAAAATTAATATACAGGCCAGGCACGGGGGCTCATGCCTGTAATTCCAGCACTTTGGGAGGCCGAGGTGGGTGGATCGAGGTCGGGAGTTTGAGAGCAGCCTGGCCAATATGGTGAAACCCCATCACTACTAAAAATACAAAAATTAGCCAGGCTTGGTGGCGCGCACCTGTAGTCCCAGCTACTTGGGAGGCTGAGGCAGAAGAATCACTTGAACCTGGGAGGTGGAGGCTGCAGTGAACTGAGATGGTGCCACTGCACTCCAGCCTGGGCAACAGAGCAAGACTCTGTCTCAAAAAAAAAAAAATAATAATATACAAAGTTAGCAAGTATCTATTGAGACAAACATCTACTAATAGTATAATATAAACTTGTATAGTTTTTATGAATATCAAGCTGGTTTTGTGTATCGAGGGCCTTAAAATTCCTACTCTTTGTTTTATTAAGGGGACTCTACCACAATAAAATAACGAAGAATCATAGCTGGGCATGGTGACTCATGCCTGCAATTCCCAGCGCTTTGAGGGGCCAAGATGGGCGGATCACTTGAGGCCAGGAGTTTGAGACCACCCAGGCCAACATGGAGAAACCCCTTCTCTACTAAAAATACAAAAATTAGACAGGCATGGTAGCACATGCTTGTAATCCCAGCTACTTGGGAGGATGAGGTTTGAATCAGCCTCAGGCTGAGAAGTGCTCAGCCTCAGGCTGAGAATCGCTTGAGCCCAGGAGGCAGAGGTTGCAGTGAGCCAAGATCACGCCATTGCACTCCAGCCTGGGTGACAGAAGGAAACTGTCTCAAAAGAAAAAAATTTAAAAAAAAAGAAGAATCACATGTCCAGTCTTATGATAAGAAAACCTGATAAATGCCAGGCACAGTGGCTCATGCCTGTAATCCCACTTTGGGAGGCCGAGGTGGGCAGATCACCTGAGATCAGTAGTTTGAGACCAGCCTGACCAACGTGGCAAAACCCTGTCTCTACTAAAAATACAAAAATTAGCCAGGTGTGGTGGCAGGCATCTGTAATCCCAGCTACTGGGGAGGCTGAGGCAGGAGAATTGCCATGAACCCAGGAGGCTGCAGTGAGCCAAGACGTGCCATTGCACTCCAGCCTGGGTGACAGAGCGAGACTCCATCTCATAATAATAATAATAAAAAAGCAAAAACCTGATAAAGATGAAATATCCAAAAATTACATGATGTTTTATATATGTGATGAATAGATAGCGAATGATAGTTATGTTTCTGAATAGTTTTTTAAAGACGAGAGGGAATATTTAAATATAACACTGAATAGAAGAAGCAGAATAAAAACTTGTATTTAGAGTATAAACTCAATCATGCACACAGCAATACTCATGCTTTAAAGAACAGAAGGTAATTGATCAAAATGTAAGCAGTGATTTGACATAGTGATTATGTATACCTTTTTCTTTTCTTCCTTTAGTTTTCAGTATTTTAAAAAAAATTTGCAACCAGCAGGGGAAAACCCTCATCTAAAATGTTAAATAATACTGTCCAGATATGAATCATCCCAACTTCACTATTAAACTGTAATATGCAAGGAACAAACCACCTACCCCTGCTCCACACTTGTGTTTGGTCGTTGCCCAGATACAGATTCTGAACTGTCCGTTAGAGATGGCACTACAGCCAAAAACCTGAAAAATGTAAAATAGCATAAAATTGCAAGTGAAGTTTCAGTCAGGATCTAACGTGAAGCCTAAGAAAGGATGATTCGTTTAGATTTTCATAGTTGCGTCTACCCTCCCATAACCCACTAAATGGCAGGCAAAACGAATATATAAATTTTGGACTTCTCTAAAGAGGAAATAATTTCTTAGCACTGAAAACAATAGCATCTTTAGAAATTAAAAAATCAGATAAGTAAAAGTGAATCTCAATCACTTTACTTAGCTCTTCCCATATGTGAAAGGAGTTTTGGGTTACCAATCAACATCCACAGGCCCTTTATTTGAAGAACCACCCTCATTTCCCAGGTGCTCACGGGTAGTATTACTGTACTGCAATGAGAAGCAATGTTGGATGGTTTAGTTATTCCTCATGGAAATAATCTGAAATATAAAATTTTCTATAATGGCGGGATTGCCAGGATCTGTATCACCCTTCAAAGAACAAGAGAATGCCTCTCATCTACATGGTTAGTTCAGAATAGCCTTATTATTCACACATTCAAAAGAATTTAAGTACCAGAGATGTGTGTTGTTTTTCCTTTTTTAAAAAATTTATAGGCCGCGTGTGGTGGCTCACGCCTGTAATCTCAACACTTTGGGAGGCCGAGGCGGGCAGATCATGAGGTCAGGAGATCGAGACCATCCTGGCCAACATGGTGAAACTCCATCTCTACTAAAAATACAAAAATTAGCTGGGTGTGGTGGTGTGCCTTGAAATCCCAGCTACTTGGGAGGCTGAGGCAGGAAAATTGCTTGAACCCAGGAGGTGGAGGTTGCAGTGAGCCGAGATTGCGCCACTGCACTCCAGCCTGGTGACAGAGCAAGACTTTGTCTAAAAAAAAAAAATTATTATTATTTTTTGAAACAGTGCCTTGCTCACTCAGGCTAGAGTGCAGTGGTGTGATCGTGGCTTACTACAACCTTGACCTCCTGGGCTTAAGCAATCCTCCCACCTCAACCTCCCATTACAGGCATGCGCCACCATGCCCGGCTAATTATTTTATTTTTTATAGAGACAGGGTCTCACTATGTTCCCCAGGCTGGTCTTGAACTCCTAAACCAAAGTGATCCTCCCTCCTTGGCCTCCCAAAGTGCTAAGAATATGAGCGTGAGCCACTGCACAGCTTGGCCTGTTTTTCACTTAAAAGGTAAATTTTAAATATAGTTTATTAAAGATAAAAATATGCTTAGATTAGATTAACTGCTTTATTTAGCTATACTACTTTTTCAAGGATGAAGGTATCCAACATCCCTTCAATGGCCAGAGAAAAGTCCCACATAAATTAAATTTACTCAGTCCTTGCATTCAATAGCAAGAAACTGCATTGGCTTCATTTTGGTAAATACAAAGAAAGCTTATTTTGAAACTAAAGTTTTATTTTTGGCCGGGCACGGTAGGTGGCTCACACCTGTAATCCCAGCACTTTGGGGGGCCGAGGTGGGCGGATCACGAGGTCAGGAGATCGAGACCATCCTGGCTAACACGGTGAAACCCCGTATCTACTAAAAATACAAAAAATAAGCTGGGGATGGTGGCGGGTGCCTGTAGTTCCAGCTACTCGGGAGGCTGAGGCAGGAGAATGGCATGAACCCAGGAGGCGGAGTTTGCAGTGAGCCAAGATCATGCCACTGCACTCCAGCCTGGGCGACAGAACGAGACTCCGTCTCAAAAAAAAAAAAAAAAAAAGAAGAAAAAAAAAGAAACTAAAGTTTTATTTTTAAAGCTGCAGTTTCATCATCCTTTGTATTTAGAGACACAGGACTTAGTGATAAAAGTAGTTTTTGATGATCTCTACTATAAGTTACCAGGAGGAAAAATGGTATGTCACAATAGAATTGCATCATTTTAAAAGTTAGAATAATAATTGTTTCAAGAGGCTGGCAAAAATAATATAAATTATTTTTTTCAAAGATGTTGGCTCACTGATCTAGATTTTTAAAAACCAGCAAAACTGAGAAAAGAGTCCCCCTCCCATATCTTCCCATAATAGTATACAAAGTGTTCCTAATAAACAAGACCTTTGATAGACTTTGTTTCTGATTCCTTTCTGAAAAGCAAGGAGGTAATTCCGTCCATCTCCAGAGAAAACTTCTACAGCAATAGGCTGAAATGATCAGAGAGAAAAACATTAAGAAAAAACAGAAGTTCACAAATAAAATTATATATTAACTTTTCCACTATAAATTTCTACAATGTTCAAGAAGTTAATTTGCGGCCGGGCGCGGTGGCTCATGCCTGTAATCCCAGCACTTTGGGAGGCTGAGGCAGGTGGATCACAAGGTCAGGAGATCGAGACCATCCTGGCTAACACAGTGAAACCCCGTCTCTACTAAAAAATACAAAAAATTAGCCGGGCTTGGTGTCGGGCGCCTGTAGTCCCAGCTACTCGGGAGGCTGAGGCAGGAGAATGGCGTGATCCCAGGAGGCGGAGCTTGCAGTGAGCCAAGATCGCGCCACTGCACTCCAGCCTGGGCGACAGAGCGAGACTCCATCTCAGACAAAAAAAAAAAAAAAAAAAAAAAAAAGTTAATTTGCTAACACTTTTAGAGTCATGAATTCCCTGCAGATTAAGCTACACAATAAATAGATATTTCTTATTCTGCTCAATTTATTTCTAAAGTCTTTAATAACAGAATAAAAAAAGTAATTATAATTTTATAATTATAATTTTATAAAATTATAGTAAGGATGTAATTTTTATATATTAGAAGAAAACTAAAATGTTGATTTCGATAGCTACAGGGAAAGATGGATAACAAAGATAATTACCCAAATTTTAGGCTGTGTTTAAACAAGAGAAATGCATTATACAAAATTATGCATCCACGTGACCTGAGTCTGTCTATAACCAAATCTAAGGATTATTCTAAATGCAGATCCTGGCCGGCCACGGTGGCTCATGCCTGTAATCCCAGCACTTTGGGAGGCTGAGGCAGGTGGATCACGAGGTCAGGAGATCGAGACCATCCTGGCTAACATGGTGAAACCCCATCTCTACTAAAAAACACAAAAAAATTAGCTGGGCATGGTGGCGGGCACCTCTAGTCCCAGCTACTCAGGAGGCTGAGGCAGGAGAATGGTGTGAACCAGGGAGGTGGAGCATGTGGTGAGCCTAGATCGGGCCACTGCACTCCAGCCTGGGTGACAAAGCAAGACTCCATCTCAAAAAAAAAAAAAAAAAATGCAGCTCCTATTGAGGGTTTCCATGGCACATATCAATTTTAAAATAATACATTTTCAGCCGGGCGAGGTGGCTCAAGCCTGTAATCCCAGCACTTTGGGAGGCCGAGGTGGGTGGATCATGAGGTCAGGAGATCGAGACCATCCTGGCTAACAGAGGGAAACCCCGTCTCTACTAAAAAAATACAAAAAAATTAGCCTGGCATGGTGGCGGGTGCCTATAGTCCCAGCTACTTGGGAGGCTGAGGCAGGAGAATGGCGTGAACCCAGAAGGTGGAGGTTGCAGTGAGCTGAGATCACGCCACTGCACTCCAGCCTGGGCGACAGAGCGAGACTCTGTCTCAAAAAATAAAAAAACTAAAAAAAAGAAATAAAATAAAATAAAATAATACATTTTCAGAATAAAGAAACAGGATAAAACAGTACTACTAAATTGACTCACCTGCAGGAGATACCTCCTTTTATGAACTTCCTTGATATCTTCATATGCAAAAATGCTGCATGTTCTCTTGAGTTGACTAGGGCCTTGCCTGGCTCCTCTAGGGATAATAGGCTCATGCATACTACAGGTAGCCAAGAGAAAAAGCAAATAAACAAAAACACAGCAAGGGATAAATTCACTGTTCCACAAAGGGTGTGCTAATTTTAAACACATGAACAGGATGGAGGAATAATATATATCAGAATTTTCAGTTAAAAAATACATTTAAAAGAAGAATTTGTTAGCTACCTGAGATACAAGGAACCCCCTTTGATGAATATAATTTTAAAAATCCCCTTATTACTGTGAGGACCAAGTTATCTACCAGACATGGTTAGCACAGTGCCTCAGCTCACATATTTTGGGGCCCAAGAAAATGTCTTAATTTCTTTTAAAAATCAGAAAAAAAATCAACTTTTAGGTAGAAAAACACATTTTAATATATGAGTATATTTATACCATTAGCCACAACATACAATTTTAAATATTTTTGTATGGAAAAAGGACCCACGAAGGACTTCATGTGACCCTGATTGTTGCTGAAAGTAATTATTTGAAATATCTCCTAGGAATGAACTACAGAAACAATGTCTGTATTCAAGGGTGCTAGGAAAATGTTAAAGGAAGAGAAGCAGCCTGTTGATCTTCTAAGCCCTCAGCTTCGTAACTTTCTTCTAGGTTGGTCTGTCTCCTGAGTTTTCCACTACTCACTATCACTTTCATCACAGGACTGGTAGAAGAAAAGGAAGATGCCTACAACTCAGTCAGTAAATCTCTGCTAATGCTTTAGTCATGCTGTTTCTAGGGTACTCCAAGTACCTGATGATGCTCTTTCATTTTTAAGAGTATTGTTCACGCCTGTAATCCCAACACTTTGGGAGGCCGAGGCAGGCAGATCACAAGGTCAGGAGATTGAGACCATCCTGGCTAACATGGTGAAACTCCGTCTCTACTAAAAATACAAAAAATTAGCCTGGCGTGGTGGCGGGTGCCTGTAGTCCCAGCTACTCGGGAGGCTGAGGCAGGAGAATGGCATGAACCCGGGAGGCGGAGCTTGCAGTGAGCTGAGATCACGCCACTGCACCACTGCACTCCAGCCTGGGCGACAGACTGAGACTCTGTCTCCAAAAAAAAAAAAAAAGAGTATTTTCTCTACAATTGTATATCTGCTATATTTTTTAAAAGGACAATTTATAAATTCAGAATAAATTCGTAAATATATAGATTATAATATAAATAACTCAGAATGCACAGAAATGTTATTTAGCTTTCATCTTGATAAACAAGCCAAACATTTTCATTATTACCTTAAAATAACTGAATATCATCTTTGTGAATATGTAATGATAGAATACACACAAACTGAGATAACATCACCTAGAACACAATTTTTTGATTAAAAAAGAAAACTATGCAAATACATTTTCTGTCTTCTAAAGATAGCCATACATTGTGTCTCTTCATTCATTTACTTACTTTGGAGGTAAGGTTTCAATATCTCTTATTTCCCTGGTTGCTGTCATGGTAAATCCATCAATCACATAAAAATGCTCTTTACCAAAAAGAAGGAGCCCCTCACTGGTATCTAGGCCCTGGACTCGAGCACAGCGGTACATGTGTTGGATCTATAAAGAAGCCCACAAACATTCATTAATATAGGCTTTTTGTAAAGATCAATTTTTGTTAGACTACTATGGCATCCCTAGAGCTAAGCATATTAAATCAGAGTTTAAGCACATTGAGAAGATTAAGCTTAGATTACAGTCTGATTTACATCTGACTAGAGTAAAACTAAACAATTCACTCATACCCATCCACTCATCTGCCAATCCCATCTCTCTCAATATTCTGGGTGTACTTTATGTAGGCCAGGCAAACATGCGCTAGCTTCTAAAAGTCAAGAACATTAGATAAGGCTCCTGCTCTCATGAAGGGAGACAGACACAGCAAACTTGGCAGGAAAGGGAATTGAGGCATACATGTAAGGAGATTAGAAGAGGATTGTGTTCTATGTGAGGCAAGATGATACAGAGTGAAAATTGCAGGGCCTGCTAACTCAGGGTAAATTTCCAGTTCTGCCACTTTGTAGACTGGGTCAAGTTTCTTAATTTCTCTGAGCCTCCATGTCTTTACTTGTAAATTTCTAATTGGCTTGTTGTGAGAAATAAGTGAGATAATGACATAATCAGATTAGGAATTATTGGTTGCTTTCTGTTCCACACAGTTTACCTTCTTTTTCCATCATACCCCCTGGAAATGGAACTGTAGAATTTGTTTCTATTCATTCCCCACCTGGATTCTGCTCCCTGGAGACTATTGTACCATTGCAAAAAGCCAAGCTTGGCAGAAGTTGTATTTTCCTCATAGGAAGGAGCGTTGCTAAATCTCTCAAAATAAGTATTGTTTTCTCCCAAAGGGCAGTATCTAATTCTTTGTAAGAACTCTTTCTTGCTTAAACTTAGTTCAACATGAGTCAAGACAAAAATCAGCAATTAAATCAGAGTCAAACACATGTCAGTTTGAATACACTTCCTGCACTTTTATTAAAGCAACTAGAGCAAAAACTGTACTCATGAGATTAAAAGTTTTAAAAATGAAAGCATTGTAATAGGTTTTCTAAAATATCTAAATATAAGTCAATTTTCATTGCTACATTTGATCAATCCTGATGTACTTTAAAAGTTTCTCTATTGCAATACATTTTATGCATATATATACATACACACATACATATGTTATATATAAACACAGACACATACACACACACACAAAATGTTTATTTCCTAAGTGTATGGTTGGATGAATTTTCAAATGTTAAAAATTTGGTGTGACCAGCATCCAGACCAAGAAACAGAATGCTCCCCAGTCCCTAGAAGCCTCTCTTGTGCTTCCTTCATACTTGGTGTACTTTTACAGTTACATGATCTTTTCTAATGTATTGTCATTCAATATTAATTAGGGCATACATTTGAACAGAACTGTTTTGATTACACTCCAATTTCTGGTGACTACTTCTTAGAGGGTAAGAACTCAAAGGTTATACCAAGATCTAATATAATAGGCAAAAGAACATCCTTTAAAAAGGTGATATTCATGACACATTCAAGTCATTCATTCCCTTGTTTATTAAACCAATCACTCCTTCATTCAAAGGTTTACTGGTTGTCTATTATGCAACTGGACCTGTGTAAGGCAATGAGATAGGGATAAGACACAGTTTGCCTATAAGGAGCTCAACATCTAGGACAAGAGAGAAAGCTACTGGAACAAGTAATTATGACATGATAATACAGAATGATATATATAAGCCATCATGAAAGTATAGAGGAAAGGCATCCAACCAAGCCTGAGTTAGCAAAAGAGTCAAAGAAAGCTTCCTATGTTTGAATATTACAAACATCCAGATAAATGGGATTATAACACACAGGATTTATTAGGATAAAGGTTATGCAAGTAAAAGGAAGAGGGGCATTTTGGCAGAAAAAAACAATATGAGTGACACGGTTTGCATATGTGTCCCCTCCACATCTCATGTTGAAATGTGATCCCCATTGTTGGAGGTGCGGCCTTATGGGAGGTGTCTGGGTCATGCGGGTGGGCCCTTCATGAATGGCTTGGTGTTGTCCTGGCGGTAATGAGTCCTTACTCTATCAGTTCACACAAGAGCTCCTTTTCTCACTATGTGACAAGCCTATTCCCCCTTCATCTTTTGCCATGAGTTAAAGCTTTCTAAGGCCTCATCAGAAGCCGAGCAGATGCTGGTGCCATGCTTGTACAGCTTGTAGAAGCGTTGAGCCAAACAAACCTATTTCTTTATAAATTATCCAGCCTCAAGTATTCCTTTATAGCAATGCAACATGGACAACCACAATGAGTAAAGTGCAGAGTGGAAAAAAAAACACAACATGGTGGATGTAACGAACTCCAAGGTGTACCAAGCTGCAGGGGCTCAGGCTACAAGACAGAGTCAGTGGAATGAGACCAGAGAGGTCAGCAGGGTATTGGAGGTTGAGCAAGAAATAGGAAGGTGATGTCTTCTGTGAGTGAAGGAGAGCAGGGGCTAAATAATCCAAGGCTGGAGGTGACAGTCCAGATTGGCTGAAGCCGCTTGTAGGTTATTACTGGAATTATGGAGATGTAGAAAAAAATACAAGGCCAGTTACTGAATAGGCTATCTACATGGATTTGAAATAGAGAATTATGGCAAGATCTGTGGTACAGAGGAAGAAAGAGAATTAGATGCCAGTTGTTAACACTGTATCTGATGAAATCTTATGCTGTTTAATGTTTCAGGGTATGAGAAAACCCTTACAGATGAGAAAAGTAGAGTACTGAACCCAAAAGGCTGCTTAAAGCTGTATTTTATTACTGAGGCTAATGCATTTACTTTCCACAGCTACCCTATCAACTCATCTTGTCTTAATAATATGTTACTGAAGTATTTACAATCCTTACTTTTCAGAAGTACAATACCTTTTCTCCTTCCTCTAACAGGCGCAGTAAGGTAGCATTATCTGTTTTCTCCTCCTCTTCTATGGAGCTGCCCTCAGCAATCTGGTCTTGTAGCTGCTCCTGGTTCTCCTCATCTCCTCCATCAGGTGCAGATCGGGAGCGTTTTAGAGGAGGCTTGACCAAACCTACAGTATAATAACCAAGAGGGCCATGTGGCATTGTACGGACCTTGTGGGGAAGCAGTTTAGTCTCATGTAGTTCCTTCTATAGATTTCCAATTTGAGACAATTCTGGAAGGTATAGGGAGGTAGCACATTCAGTGGTTAAGAACATAGTCCTCTGGAGTTAATGACCTTGGCAAATTATTCAACTTTCTGAACCTTAGTTTCTTATCTATAAAGCTGGGACAAGAGCCAGGTGTGGGCAACGTAGCAAGACTCTGTCTTAAAACAACAACAACAACAACAAAAAACATGGTACAAGTACACTATCTTAGAGGATTGTTGGAGGACTAAATTAGGTAATTCATATAAAGTGCTTAGTATTATGCTTAATACATAATAAATTCTCAATAGTGTCAGGTAATGATGATAATAGAAAGCTATAATAGTAAGAATGGTATAGCTTAGGTAGGTGTCATTAAGGGGACACCATGAGTAAATAATCAATTATTGTCACAAAAATAAAGATAGCAAATTATAAACATGATTACGACTGGGTGCAGTAGCTCACACCTATAATCCCAGCACTTTGGGAGGCCAAGGGGAGCAGATCACCTGAGGTCAGGAGTTTGAGACTAGCCTGGGCAACACGGCAAAACCCCGTCTCTACTAAAAATACAAAAATTAGCTGGGTGTGGTGGTGCATGCCTGTAGTCCCAGCTACTCAGGAGGCTGAGGTGGAGAATCGCTTGAACCTGGGAGGCACAGGTTGCAGTGAGCTGAGATCACACCACTGCACTCCAGCCTGGGTGACACAGCAAGACTCTGTCTCAAAAAAAGTAAAAAATAAACATGATTATGAGATATCCCACCTACTTGGAGGGCTCTTGAAGACTATTTCATGCCTCATTTCACAAGTGGCAGTATGGCTTTTCATACATGAATTAATCTGATCAAAATACAGAATTTTGGTCAGAAAGAACAGAATTCTTTATAATACAGGGACATATAATCTAATTTGCAGATTAAGGAAACATTTTACTACCTACATTTTGACAACTTTTTAATAATCACAGTAGGATAAATTAAAATCAGTTGATAGTAACCAGTGAGGACCCAAAATATGAGAAGTCCTGAAAATGCATGCCAAATCACACATTTTGATTATATTAATATTCTTTGTGCCATCCAAAGTAACACTATACCTGCCTGTTACAGTTGCTCTAAGCGCTTTGGAAAAGCACAAGTCAGCCTGAGTCTTACCCTTTGAATATTACTTATCAGAGGTTCTGCTTTGCTTTGAGAAGAGCCTTGTTTTCATATTTGAACAAGTGTAATAAGTAAGCAAGAGAGACCAAATCCTGCAGAGAACATCCACAAGGGGGGAAAGCTTACAGCTGCATTATTTTTAGCTTAATGAATCAAAACCTCCATTTCTATGTCTAGCATAATACCCTGTATATTTGTGCTTTTAGCTCAATTAGATTACGAAAATCAGGCCAGAGAAGTTAAAAGCCAATGACCTAAACACAAATAATCTATCAAACTCTGTGAATTATACCTTGGCTTGTATCCAGCAACAGCTTTGGACCCAATTCAATAACTATGCTGGTGCAATGTCAACAAAATTAGAAGGCTTTAATCTCTGTTCAACTACGAACAGTTTCAGTGATTTTATGAAAATGTTGGATCAATTATAAAATGTTAATAAGTCATAGTCATCACATGAGAGAACAGGTATGTCATAACAACAGGAGAAACTGATCACAATCTCAATAGTGTTTTTTGTTGACACAGTCATATACTATCAGTTTTTAAAACAATCTGAAACTCATTTTTAATTTATTAACTCATTAAAACTCATTTTTAATTTATTAGTTTTTAATTTTAAAACTTTTACTTAAAATCTTAATTTACACTTTAGGGCTTTATAGACTATGCAAGACTTTTGAATTTGTGGTGAATCAGAGGCTTAAAAAGATTAAAACAATGGATTGATTTACTTACTCAGTTGAACTGACTGAATCCTCATTCTGTGCTAGTCGTGTGTCAAAATTTATAAAGTGAGAAAAAAAAATCTGTCTTTGAGAAAAACTCATAAATTAGAAAGTGGAAACATACAGCAGTGAAAAATCACTGAAACTGCTATAATGGATATGAGCGAACTACTATCAGTAAACAGAGGAGTTGGAAAAGACTTTAGAGAAGGATGATTTTATATATGACCAGTGAGTTTAAGACTGAGTAGGATGTGTGAAGGTAGGGATAATGGAGAAGCTGTAGAAAAGAAGAAACCCCTCTGCCCGGCCGCCCACTCTGGGAAGTGAGGAGCGCCTCTGCCCGGCCGCCCACTCTGGGAGGTGAGGAGTGCCTCTGCCCGGCCGCCCCGTCTGGGAGGTGAGGAGCGCCTCTGCCTGGCCGCCACCCCGTCTGGGAGGAAGTGAGGAGCACCTCTGCCCGGCCGCCCACTCTGGGAGGTGAGGAGCGCCTCTGCCTGGCCACTCCGTCTGGGAAGGGAGGAGCGCCTCTGCCCGGCCACCCCGTCTGGGAGGTGAGGAGCGCCTCTGCCCGGCTGCCACCCCGTCTGGGAGGAAGTGAGGAGCACCTCTGCCCGGCTGCCCCATCTGGGAAGTGAGGAGCGCCTCTGCCCGGCCGCCACCCCATATGGGAAGTGAGGAGCGCCTCTGCCTGACCACTCCGTCTGGGAGGTGAGGAGCGCCTCTGCCCGGCCGCCCCGTCTGGGAGGTGAGGAGTGCCTCTGCCCGGCCGTCACCCCGTCTGGGAGGAAGTGAGGAGCACCTCTGCCCGGCTGCCCCGTCTGGGAGATGAGGAGCACCTCTGCCCGGCCGCCCCGTCTGGGAGGTGAGGAGTGCCTCTGCCCGGCTGCCACCCCGTCTGGGAGGAAGTGAGGAGCACCTCTGCCCGGCCGCCCCCTCTGGGAAGTGAGGAGCGCCTCTGCCTGGCCGCCACCCCGTCTGGGAGGAAGTGAGGAGCGCCTCTGCCTGGCTGCCCCATCTGGGAAGGGAGGAGCACCTCTGCCCGGCCGCCACACCGTCTGGGAAGTGAGGAGCGCCTCTGCCTGGCTGCCCCATCTGGGAAGGGAGGAGCACCTCTGCCCAGCCGCCACACCGTCTGGGAAGTGAGGAGCGCCTCTGCCTGGTCGCCCCATCTAGGAGGTGAGGAGCGCCTCTGCCCGGCCGCCCAGTCTGGGAAGTGAGGAGCGCCTCTGCCCGGCCGCCCTGTCTGGGAGGTGAGGAGCGCCTCTGCCTGGCCGCCACCCCATCTGGGAGGAAGTGAGGAGCGTCTCTGCCCGGCCGCCCCGTCTGGGAAGTGAGGAGCGCCTCTGCCCGGCCGCCCCCTCTGGGAAGTGAGGAGCGCCTCTGCTCGGCCGCCCCGTTGGGGAAGTGAGGAGCGCCTCTGCCCGGCCGCCCCGTCTGGGAGGTGAGGAGCGCCTCTGCCCGGCTGCCACCCGGTCTGGGAGGAACTGAGGAGCGCCTCTGCCCGGGCGGCCCCGTCTGGGAAGCGAGGAGCGCCTCTGCCCGGGCGGCCCCGTCGGGGAAGTGAGGAGCGCCTCTGCCCGGCCGCCCCGTCTGGGAGGAGAGGAGCGCCTCTGCCCGGGCGGCCCCGTCTGGGAAGCGAGGGGCGCCTCTGCCCAGCCGCCCTGTCTGGGAGGTGAGGAGCGCCTCTGCCCGGCTGCCCTGTCTGGGAGGTGTACCCAACAGCTCCGAAGAGACAGCGACCATCGGGAGCGGGCCATGAGGACGATGGCGGTTTTGTTGAAGAGAAGGGGAGGAAGTGTGGGGAAAGGAAGGAGAGATCAGATTGTTGCTGTGTCTGTGTAGAAAGGGGTGGGCATAGGAGACTCCATTTTGTTCTGACTAGGAGAAATTCTTCTGCCTTGGGATGCTGTTGATCTATGGCCTTTCCCCCAGCCCCCTGCTCTCTGAAACATGTGCTGTGTCAACTCAGGGTTAAATGGATTAAGGGTGGTGCAAGATGTGCTTTGTTAAACAGATGCTTGAAGGCAGCATGCTCTTTAAGAGTCATCACCACTCCCTAATCTCAAGTACTCAGGGGCACAAACACTGCAGAAGGCCGCAGGGTCCTCTGCCTAGGAAAACCAGAGACCTTTGTTCATGTGTTTATCTCCTGACCTTCTCTCCACTATTATCCTATGACCCTGCCATATCCCCCTCTCCGAGAAACACCCAAGAATGATCAATAAATACTTCAGAAATAAAAAAAAAAAAAAAAAAAAAAAAAAAAAAGAAAAGAAGAAACCATTTCAGGCTGAGGGCACCACATGTAAAAGTACAGAATCCGAAAGTCTATGGACATTGTAGCCCAATTCATCATCTACTCAGCTCCTAAAGTTTAGATTTGGGATAATCTCTCTCATCTCATAGGAAGAAAGACCATTATTCCTTACTATTGGCTAATATGCACTAATGACAGGTTTAGTACTTATTTTAATTTCATAAATATTCATTTAGTTATTAAGCCCTTAACTTAAAATATCAAGTGCCAAGGCTCATGTTCTCAATACCTCCTGATGCTGTGTCATGAAAAAATACATATGTATATTTAAAAAACTAAATATTAAGTGCCACTGAGAATTCTGAGAAATACAATTAAAAAACCATTAAGCCAATGGGCACGTGACATTCATTTGTAGGCAATAAACAAGAGCAAGTCGTTTTAGTTCTGACAAAGAATCAGTCTTTAAGAAGGGTGAGATGCTAAAATGTGTATGGATATTTTTAAAGTTGGCCCTACTATTTACAGTTGCTCAAATTTTTGTATGAATTCAAATACAAGAATGTTCCAAAATCACTTTTAATCAAAATCAAAAAGGCAGGCTGACCTTTGACTTTAGCAATAGTGTCTTCCCCATGCTCTGGTTCTTGCTGAGCAGCTTCACCTTCTGAACTCTCCACAATGGCGTCTTGGACAATGGCGGGATTGCCAGAGGCCAGTCGCATGTAGTACTCTTTACTGTCATAACTTACAGCTCTTCTGTATCGAGCAGGTTTCTAAGAAATGACAAAAGAAAATGACTCCGATAACTATCACCAAGAATTAAAACATAATATTCTTGAGGGAAGGTATGGTGCCAAGGTGTGTTACCTTTTTAAAGGGGCTTTTCATAGACTGTATGTGTATACACAGTAAATCCACACTTTTGGGTTAAGTTTCTCTATTTTAAAATTCCATTGATTTTTTAAAAGACATACATAAAACAACAATATTAGCAGCTTGGTTCTTCCTGAAATAATCTCTAGCCAAAAAATGTTTCTGTGTTAGTGCAGTGTGTCTTCTTTGGTGTATGAGAAAACCTCCCCATCCGGTAAAGAGAATGATCACTGTTGAAGAGCATCGAGCTGCAAAGAGCCTGTCTAGTCTGTGAGGTGCCTGGAACTTCACTTCCACCCCAAGTGAAGTAATTAGGTCAGGCCTAAAGGTCCACACACTCAGAATAATCGGTGTGAGTGTGTAGTTCAAATACTTGGAGGTAGAGACTCAACTGGCCTATTCTTTCCTATATTCCCAGGTTTCACTGAGAATGGCCAAAACCTTCTTCAGATCCTTCTGAGAGTCCTGACCCAAAAAGGAATCAAGAAGTTTTATGCCAGGTGACACTCTGGTTAGCTTGTCATTGCAAGCTGCTATCTTCAATTTGCTCATTCTCATTGTCTGTTGTGTAAAGGAATATGATCCATAACTAACTCAACTAAATGAGTATTTGATATACTCATTCTTAATGAACATACAGCAGTCCATTTTGAAGAAGAAATTAATTACCTAGAAACATAAGGATTTGATGTTTTAGAACATGATACATGAACATTTCTTTTCCTGATTAGTCTTTATTCTCAAAACAGGTTCTCCAACTGCCTTAAATTGTTTTCCCCTTAAAATCACAGAAGATGAGAAACTAAGATCTAAAATATCCTATAAAATATCAGGCAGAGGGAAAAGTTTGTATGTATATAGGTTCCTCGGATTGGAATTAGACCCAGACTATGGATTAATAATTTTAAAAAGATGAAATCTGAAATATGCTTTAAAACCTTCCCCTTCTAAATATGACTTTACTTTCCTATAAACAAGAATATATAATTTAAAAAATTTTACTACTTGTCTACTCTTCAAACTCAAATAATCAATATGCATAATTTACAACAATGCCCTTTTCAAGCAACATTTTTTTAAAGTGATTTCCAACTAAAGCGGAAAACAAGTGTCCTTTGGGTGAGACATGTAGAATGAGATACTGAACCAAATTTTAGATAAAAAGATAACTAAGTCAAGCCGCATTAACCTTCTTTAACTTCAGGTACAGAGCAAGGAAATAAAGAGAGTTGCCAGTGAACTGAGGAATGATATACAGCAAATGGAGACTGAAAATATTACTTGACATAGCAAAGTATTAAAATGATGTAAAATAATATTACAATTTGGAGGAACTGATGGGTAAAAAAACAAGAACACTGCACTATTTTTGAAAATGAAAGGAAGGTCGTAGATTTTGTACCATAAAAATTCTTTTGTGTGAGGTATTTTCAACTCAAAATTGCTAATATTTAAAAAGATAAAAGCATAGTCAGTGATGGGCAAGACAATGAATTAATAGATGAGGGACAGCATCTACTTGATTACTGACTTCAGGTACAGATTTAAAATTGACCTAAAAGAATTTTTTTCTAAATATTTTGATATACATTTCTGTGTTCTAAAAAACTACATTTTTTATTAAATTATGTACTTTCATCTTTCTGGAATACAAAAACGATAATTAACTTTTCTACTAATTAAAATAAATTTGTATTTTAAAAAGTGATCACACACTCTTTGTTTCCATTCGTTCTGATTGAAAAAAGTAATTTTAAAAGAGGAGACACTGTTGCATTCTCAAAATACACACTTTAGTATTTAGAAGAATTAAATGAGTAACTGAAAAGTTGAAGATGCCAGGCTGCCCATTACTAACATGCCTCATAATTTGTTAGTTTATGTGTGAAGCAATAGATGTTTTTATAGTGAGAGCAGTGAAAACTCAGTCTGTTAGTGAGTGGCATATAAATCCTAAAAAGAGATAATTAGAAAAAGCTGAGAAACAGTAGAACAACATCTCTCAGCCTGAATGAAACCAACTGTTCAACTCTAAGGAACTTATAGGAAGAACAAATTGAAAGCCAATCTTTTAAGTTAGTCTAGTCTACCATGCACTTAAAAAAATAAAACCAGAAAACAAAAAACAAAACCTTTACAAGTAGTTTACATTCTTTTACTGTAATTTGTGTTTTACCTTTTGAGGAATATCATCGGGTGTCTCAGGCTGTTTACTTGGGATCTCAGACTGAAAACAGGGTATTAAGTATAGACATATCAGAAAAAAAAAAAACAAAGAAGAACATAAAAATAAAATTTTTCTTGAGGATTGTATGAAATATGAAAGATGTAGTTACTCAAACAAAATTAACATGACAGCCTAAGCAGCTTAAATAATCACTAAGCATCTTGTGGTTACTGTCTCACAGATCAAAAGCAGTTTTAAGTAAAGCTTAAATACGGCAAACATCTCAGTGCTATTGAACAGGACAAACTCTTACAAATCACACAGGCAAAACTTCAGCACAGGCTGCCATTGACTTGGATGATTTACAGGCAACTCTTTACACTGTTTAAAAAAAAAAAACAGAAAACAAACCTGAAATCAGGATAATAGAACCTAATGCTAGCAAGCATCTTCCATCTTCCTTTCCCTGGGGTTATCCCTAAATCTGTGTTGTAACAGGGGCAAATGGCTGATTTAAGCTATCATTTACAATACTCCATACCACAGACATCATTCTCTTTAAGAATCCTCCTTTAAAGCATAAGGACCTACTTCCTTCACTACCTTTACCATCCCAGAAAGGGTGAAAGCAGAGGGTAGACTGGATCATCAGCCCCCAGATCAGAAGCTTTTCTAGAGTACTTTTAAAAGAATTAGGTAATGGCTTTATATTTTATTTTCAGAATAAAATCCTGGTTAACAAGAAGGCAATTCTGTTGAGCTGCAGCATGTGGCTTCATGTAAGCACACAGGTAGCTACAGACAATAATGCAACCAAAAACCACTTCCGAATTTCCTTCCTGTTCATGGTTTATATCTGGTGATGACTTCTGGTACTTTTCCCTATAGTAAACATGAGCAGGCAAAATGTCTTCACAAATGTTTGCTTACCAAGGCAAAACCATGGCCCACTAGGCATACTTACAAATACTTCACATGGTTTTAGTGATTCTTTCTTTTTAAAAGCAAACTTGTAAAGGTATATCTTATATTGAAAAATAATATTTAACATCTAATCAATGTTCTTTATCTTGGTAGGGATTTAGATGATAAAAGTATAATGTATATATTTGTTAAAACTCACTGACTAGACCATAATAAAATAAAAGTATTTTAATGGCAAGAACAGATCAGGAAATCCAACATTAAAAAAAGGAAGAAAAAAAATCACTGAACGGTACACTTCAGATTTGTATATTTCAATGTACATAAAATTTCCTTCAGGAAAAAAAGAATTGTAAACAAATACTGAACTCATAATATGCACATGAAAGTGAAGAAAACGGATTCTTCAACCCGCTCTGAAATTCATAAAACAAAACAAAACAAAACAAACAAACAAAAGCAAGATAGGACCAGGAGCGGTGGCTCACACCTATAATCCCAGCACTTTGGGAGGCTGAGGTGGGTGGATTGCTTGAGCTCAGGAGTTCAAGACCAGCCTGGGCAACATAGAAAATCCCCCACCTCTACCAAAAAATCCAAAAATAGCCTGGCGTAGTGGTGCATGCCTGTAATCCCAGCTGCTTGGGAGGCTGAAGCGAGAGGATTACTTGAGCCCAGGAGGTCGAGGCTGCAGTGAGCCAAGATCGCCACTGCACTCCAGCCTGGGCAACAGAGCGATAACTTGTCTTAAAACAAATGAATAAAAAAATAAGATAGACTGTTGGATAGATATGCAACAAATAAATACAACAAAACAGACCAATTACCAATGTCACACCTAACTGTGACATTCACTATATATACTCCTAGCCAGGATGTAGGCAGGGTCTACTAAGTATACCCTTATATTTTTCCTGGCACCATATGATACAGTGTCGATTTAATACATATTTGCTCACTGATTGATTAACCAGTTCTTATTTTACTAAAAGGCCCAGCACTCAATAGTAAATATGTTATACCAATAATTTTAGCATTATTTTGGCTTCCTTTTATTTAAAAAAGCATTAAGTTATTACTATAATTCTTTACATAGAAACCTGCATTTTTCAAAGTCAGAATTTCTAGCAAATAATGTTATAGTCCTTTTACTTCAAATTTTTCTATAAAGCTGGCAACGAAATTTGCTAAATGAGCTGCTTAGTTTCTGCGAGTCTTGTGACATGTATACATTATATAAAAATATATATTGAGGCAGCCACAAGAAACTCTCCTAGTTAGAAAAGGAACCTAAAAGTTGACTAGCTTCCTGCCCCTGAGTAACCCCAAATTAATAGGCAGACAAACTCTTCACCGTAATGAACTTTGCAAAGAATAGTAAATGTGTTTGAGATTATTATTCTTTAAAAATAAGGGAATTACAGAATTAAAGCCTAGTTAATATTTGAACATAATTTTTTTAAAATGGCAAAATATACATTATTTTCCTCCCTTAGGATTCAGAGGAACAACCAGATTTTGAATTTTCAGCATATCCCAGGCTTACATCTTACACTATCTATAATATTTGTTTAAAATACACAATTATAGTATAATTCATTTGCTTTAATTATGAAAATTACTCCCCAAGGAAGGTTACTGTGTGAAGAGTATAAATCGTTTTTATGTGAGAATACAGAATTTTCCATATGTACTTAATTTTTCTCAAGATATTAATAATTATTACTATTTTTATTACAATAATTATAACTGATAAACTATCAATGCTTTAAAGTCTGAATATGTTCCGTATTCTATACACAAACATCCAATTTAAAATCAATAAATAAAATTCAAAACTTATACTAGGTAAGCTATTTGTTATACAGCATGTGACATTATCAAAGTTTAAGAAATAAAACTTTAATGAGTAAAAAAAAAAAAATCACCTGATTTATTTCTAACAAATCAAAGACTTTAAAACAAGAAATTAACTTTTAATCACCACTGTATTCTTCAGCTTAAGGGACAGGACAAAAAAAGGAAATGTTACTGAGAAATAATAATTATTTTAATCAATAAGGCAAAAGATCAAATCCATTTGCCCTTGCACCAGGTAAAGTCTCTTTTAAATATCAAGAGGCTTCAAAAGCAACTTTAGGTTGGCACAAACCTATATCACAAAAAGTACTGACTATATTAAACATGTATGCAAGAAGGGCAACAAATTCATGGAAGTTTAAAGGAAAGAACTGATTGATCTCTAACTCTGGGAGGCAATATTTTTTAATACAGATCACGGCAGAGGTGGATTTACTATGAAGTTAAGGTGGTTTAAACTTTAGTGGCCTTCACTTCCATTGAGTCCCTTTCAAAACCCTGGAAACAAAGCCCTACTAATTTTATATTCATAATTTTTACTCTTTTTCTTATAAAGCCCTCTCCTAAACTGCATAAACTACAGGGCCCATAAAATTGGATTCGAGGACATTTTAGTAGAAAAGTTTTAGATTTAGGAAAATTCTATAGAATGCTAAAGAGAAAGAAAAGGAAAAAAGTCTATAACTTAGGGAAGACAGAGTGCTGGCAGTTCATTCACTCAATATTCACTAAGTCTTAGGCACTTTGTTAGCACTAGAGAGATAAAACCTAATACGGAATACATTCACTATCAATGGATAATGTCACAAAATGGGCAAACATTAGAATCTTTTCTTTTTCAAAGTGATTCAACTAGGGGACTGTTGAACTATACTCCTACCTTACTACACTACTTAGCAGCTGCAGCCTAGAAGGGGTTCCTTAACTACTCTAGGTTTCAGTTTCTCATCTGTAAAACTGGGATAACAATATTAACTGTACTTCAGAGGGTTGTTATGAGACTGAAACAAAATGCATTCAAACTGCTCTGTAGAGCATCTAGCTCAGGAGTGTCCAATCTTTTTGCTTCCTAGGCCATATTGAAAGAAAAATTGTCTTGGGCCACACATAAAATATACTAAGACTAACAACAGCTGATGAGCTTAAAAAAAAAAAAAAACTCTCTCTCTGTTTTCTTTTTTTTAGATGGAGTTTTGCTCTTGTTGCCCAGCCTAGAGTGCAATGGCGTGATCTTGGCTCACCGCAACCTCCACCTCCCTGGTTCAAGCGATTCTGTCTCAGCCTCCTGAGTAGCTGGGATTACAGGCATGTGCCACCACACTTGGCTAATTTTCTATTTTTAGCAGAGACGGGGTTTCTCCATGTTGGTCAGGATGGTTTCGAACTCCCGACCTCAGGTGATCCGCCTGCCTCGGCCTCCCAAAGTGCTGGGATTACAGGCTTGAGCCACTGCGCCTGGCAAAAGTCTCATTATGCTTTAAGAAAGTTTATGAATTTGTGTTGGGTCGCATTCAAAGCCATCCTGGGCCATATGTGACCCGTGGGCCTCGGACTGGACAAGCTTGCTCCAGCTCATTGTGCTTTGTAAATATTAGCTCCTCTTTTTTGACTTGATGGTAGAATTCAGTGGGATAATAGATACTACCACTTTTTGAAAATTTGTTTTTAACACTGCCAGAATGCATATTCCAAAAGATACAAGTTGACATTTAATGGCATTTCAAATTTACAAAAGATGTGAACTACTAAAACCAAAATAAAAATTATTTCAAAAAATTTCATCATAGCAGATTAATCCTGACCTTGATTTGTGCATGAACTATGCAGTATGAATTCTACATTCTGTAACTGTCTCTCCTTCCTGCTTTTTCCTTTTAGGTGAAAGTATCTCCAACATTTCTCAACTGTCTAGTATTTTCCAATATGTAACCCACCTGTTAAAAAAATAAGTTCCATCTGGTGCATACTCATTTATGAGAGTGTCTGTTTCGATTTCACAGGCTGGTGAATTCCTTTGCCTAGGTAAAATGCTGATGATACTACGGTTGTAGGTGTGAACTCTTAATAGGGTACTTTGTTTTTATCTGATATAGAAGTTTAAATACACTTTTGTAAACAAATGACATTATTACAAGGAAGGAAAGGAGTACAGATAAAAAATATTATGGTTATTGTAAAAATAATTCAAAAGTATATGCCTCAGTTAAATCTAAACAGTGAGTTGGCCATATATTTGGGAGAGCATATTTATATTTTAGTATTCTTGAATGGATTCAATTTAAGCATTGACTCAATAAGAAATATTTTATCAAATTGCTAATGGCTTAAATTCTTAATAGATTGTTAGGGAAAAAAGATTAAGAACTGAAAGGTCATATTGTCGCTTTGCTGCAAAAATATGGGTGGATTACCTTTTTTACACAGTGCTCCAGAATTAGAAATTATAGTGCTTTAAGGCACAGCTGCATCAAGTATGGCATTCTTGCAGAATTGAATAGCTTTGAGAAAAGTAGACTTTAGAGAGCTATTTTCCAAAATCTTAATAACTATCAGCAGGAGCTAAGACCTACGTATATTATTATTTTAAAAATTTTACTGTTAATTGACAAATCGTAATTGTTTATGGTGTACAAAGTAATGCTATATGTATATGGTTTGAATGATTAAATCAAGCTAATTAATATATTCAACGTCTCAAATACTTAACAATTTTTGTGCCAAGAACATTTGAAATGTACTCTCTTAGCAATTTTGAAATGTACAATAGATTATTATCAAGTATAGTCACTATGGAATGTAATAGATCTCAAAAAATGTATTCCTCCTGTTTATCTGACTGTACCCTTTGACCAACATCTCCCTATTCCCCTCATTTCTCGGCCTCTGGAAACCTTCATTCTACTCTGTTTCTGAGTTTGATTGTTTTAGATGCCCCATATAAGTGAGATGGATCATGTAGTATTTGTCCTTCTGTACCTTACTTATTTCATGTAACATAATGTCCTCCAGGTTCTTATACGTTGTTACAAATGACAGGCTTTTCTTAATTTTTTAAGGCTGAATACTATTCCATTATGTATACACAGCATATTTTCTTTATCTATTACTCTGCTGATAGACACTTAAGTTGATGCTAAGATCTATATTAGCATCAGGACTGGGGTTAAACCAATCAGTACAAGATAAATGGAGCCAGGGTGTTTGTCAGAGAAAAACAAGAGGCATTGGAACAATTCAAGCTGCCTCACCTTATACGATCAGAGCCACTTAGAAGATTCATGTGTTGTAATATACAGTGCTTATTCTGGACCAGACACTATTCTAAGTACTTAACTAATTTTAATGAACTTAATCCTCCTAACAGTCCTATGAGGTGGAACTATTATTTGCTCCAATTCAGGCATAACAAAATGAAAACTCAGAGAGGTTTAATGACCCGTAACCCAGCTATAATAGCAAAGTGGCAGAGTCAGGTCTTAAATTTGGGCAGTCTGGCTCTGGAGTCTGTAATCTAAACCTCTTTATTATGATGTCTCCTTCTTGCACTGTTGCATCTTTTCACTCCACCTCCACTCTGAAGTTATCAATTTAATGGAGTTTGTTGAATTTTTAAAATTAGCTATTTGAGGTAATTGACTAAATAGAGAAAAAATGCTTACAGAGGAAAATAAAAACTTGAAAGAGCCATTGTGATCACTGAATTCTGCATACTCACCGCCACATTTGTCTCTTGCTCAGTTTCTGGCACGTAAGGGTAATGGTTATAAAACATATCGTTTCGCACCATCTTTTTCCTCATCCTGCAGGGCCCTTCCGTCATCTCCAGCATCCACTTGTCGAGGTGGGAGCCGATGGGAGGGCCCCACAGCCCCCGCTCCCGCAACAGCTCGCACTCGATCTGACACCACTCTTCTGTCACGTACTTCAGGGCATTCTGCTGACGCTGACAGGAAAGAGTCCAGGTCGGTTTTCAAGCAAAAGCAGGAGTAACAGTAACAAGTCTACAAGTCACTGAAAATCAAGTTATTATTTGGAAACAAACACAATCCACACCATTTCAGTTAACATTATAAAAGTAAAATTACATTTGTTTATGGTTAAAGTAAGAGGGTTTGTTGTAGAAGGTGGACTTCTTAAAGCATCAAGTAAATGACAGACACGTATAGGATAGAGTGTGCAATATAGTGAAACAGAGTTGAAAGAAGTTTGTTTCTCTGGCACAGGAAAGATGGTAATATTACTATGAAAATGTATTGAAACTGTTAGCCCTATGTGCGTTAATAAATATATATGGTAATTTAAGGATACACCAAACTGTAAAATAGCTACCACAACATGTACGGGGGATATTCTAGGAAATCAGATGAAGAAAAAGTGCCAACAGGCTTGATTACTGGTGAACTAGGTAAACATTTCCAAAGATTTTAGATGAAGAATATAAACATGCAGCACTAAGAGGAAACTTGATGTTCATACAAAAATCAAAGGGAAACCATTTTCTCCTGGCCACTGAGATAGATCCAAACCATTTTTTAAATGGAAATTATGACACAGTACAAGTTCTTATCTATCAAATGACAAATATATAACATTTCAACAGCAGACAGTGACAAATAACTTGCCCAATGATTCATGGAATATAAGTATATACAATTTAAATCTAAAAATAAAGATTTCTAAAATATAACTGACAGTAAAGATTACTGAGTGAATAATTAAAAAATTATCTATTACAGTAGTACTTATATGTTCTTTGGTTGGGGAAACTAAGGATCTAGTGTTACATCCATAAAATATTAGCAGTTAACCATTCAGAAACCTTTAATAGATCCAAAATAGCTAATCTGAGAATAAAATATTTAAGATAAGCTTTTGAGTAATTATGAATTTACCAAGAGAATTTCAATAAATTTTTTTTTCACTGACATAATCACCAAGCACTTGTAGTGTAGTAAAAAATAATTTCATTCAATCTTGTAATTTTTTACAATTTTAAGAGACTTCTCAGAGACTTTGATGCGTATTTTCACAATCTCCTTGTTAAAAGCCTGAAAAAGAAGGCTCATTCTTACATTTTTATTTTTATTAGGAACAAAGATATGTAACATATCAGTAGTGAATGTCAACAGAATTCAGCTGGGCTCATTTTCAGTTAGTTGCTTTTTGAAACACAGTTTGTTGACAGAAGATTAAAATTTTCCATCCTAAAATCAGTAGCCAAAGTAGCTGATGGCAGGGATAATTAAAACCATCATCTGATGATGAATGTAGTCCAGCAAGTACCTTAAAATGGGCAGAAAGATACCAGGACAAACAGAGACCTTTCACATACAAAAAATGTAAAACAAACCATTATGATGATTATAAATCCTTACCTCCTGATATTCTTTATATTGTGTATCTACTAAGTCACGAACAACAGCAATGTGAGTAAACATCCACTGCGAAATCTCCTAACAATGGATGGAAAAAGAGTCTTAATATTTCATGGATTTCTGGAAAAACATAGTTAATTACCCTTGAAATTAATGCTAAATAATTGGTTAAAATTCTGCCAAAAGCACCAAAACAGAAAACTAAAACAAAAAATTCGGAATGAATTATATGCTTGTGTGATGGACACAGATCTGCATGCTCTCCCACCCCCCAAGCCCCTTCAAGGAAGGGCTTGCTGCCCACGTTTCTGGGCTGCTGTCAATACCCTCAGGGATGGCCTTAGCTGCAGAGGGCCGACTGGGTGCCCCACATCCAACGCTCTAGGGGTAGGAAGACTCACACATTTCAGCTTAATGGAGGTCAATTATAAGAGGGTATTCTGTCCTCAAAGCTCCACTTAGTTTGGCTGAGGCTGTCACTAGACCAGCACCGCAGCCTGACTTTTCCCTACGTCCAATCCTGCTTTCTTCTTCCTTCCACAGGTATTGATCCCAAGGGCACCCCCTAATATACATTATGCACACTAAACTCCATCTCAGAGTTTGCTTCCTAGAAAACCTAACCTGATGCATGAGATGGCTGACACATACTATTTCTCTCAGACCCTTTTCATAGCTGCCACTTAGATTCTGGGATGGTGAAGGAAGTAGGATGAGGAAGAAGTTAATGCTGGAGGCAGATGAGCTTTTAAAAAACCGTAGGTATACACAACAAGACTGTAAAAATTAAAAAAGGCTTGTTCGGCTATTGCCTTAAAATTTATATAATTATTAGTAATAACATTATTGAAAGCTGGGAAAATTGAGAGAAAATTATCCATAGTCTGATCATATATTAATCTCTAAATCTCATCTTATATCCAGTTATAAAATGGGTATAAGTAAATAGCACTCACATATAATTTTATCATAAGAAAATGAGAGAAATTCCCATAGTCTGGATTACTTCTATCTCTATTCTAAAGCAAAAATACAGAAAAGTTTCATTTCCAATCAATTGCTTGTACATGTTAAGTATATTATATAAAATACAACAACTAAACCCTGAAATATAAATTTCTAATAATATCATCAATGAAACTAAAAAAGTACCTGGGTAGAAAGACTGTGTTTATTAAGACCACTTTCTTTTCGATTCCTTCTTGATCCTGTTAACTTGGAAAGACCAAAGCCACTGCTGACACGGGATAATTTGGACTGTGTGGTGGGCGCTAAAGCTTCTCCTCGACTTATGCATTTCTTTTCATGGGCTATTAAAAAATAAAATTAGATTATTTTATAATTTCTCCATGTATTTATGAGTCTTACTTTAAAAACTTTCATATCTGGTTATAAACTACAACCCTGTAGTTAACAAAAGCAGCACATATTACAGATGCAGATATTACATTCAGATATCACAAATTTATTTATTGGTAATCTTAAGGATGATTGCTCGCAAATTGTTGTATTAGCTGAACTGATGGTTGGTTGAAAGATCACAGCTCTGTAATAACATGCAAATTTAACTATAACAAGTTTCTATATTAATAATTCATAATCACCTAATTAAAATCTTTGGTGTTGGGTATACTTCGCAACTTAGAAACGTTTTGGATTTTTAAAAGGCTATACAGCTTATACACTGTAGATTATATAATGCCACCAGAGAATCTAAGGTAATAAGCTATAATTTAATACGTCAATATTACTGCAACAAAATGTATGAATATTCCCATACCAAGTAGGACAAAGAAAGATAAATTAGGTTCTGTTATAAAGTCAGTTTTGGCACCAAATTAATGAAAAAACAGAGCTTTTTGAATTTCAAAATTATAGTTAAGGGATTGTGGACCTGTAGCCAAGACAGTGACCATACTAGAGCTATTAGCAATGTATTACATTCTGAATGCATAAACGCCTGATGTACGACATACCTCAGATATTAAAAAAAAAAAAATCAAAGAAAAGTAAGATCTCAGTATAATCATTCTAGAATGGTTGTTATATTGATTTTAAGGATGACTTTGTAGTATCCTTTTGGGAATGCTGTAGTCACATATTTAAAGTATACCCATATATGATAGCCACATGTAAATCTCCTGGTTGTCTGATCTCTGTAGGCCTTACCCAAATGATTCTGCCAGCACTTCAGGGCAGCTTCTTCAATGAGTGGCCTTGCTGTAGCTATGTCCACGTGGCCCCTTTCATTCACAGGTAGAGTTACTTTGAAAAGTTCCTCTAAGACTTGTTTCTTACTATGTATCAGTTCAGTCCAAACTCTGTTGACAGCTTTTATGAGAAGCTGACGCCCTAATAAACAAACAAACAAAAAAGTAAGCAAATGATCAAAACACAGTATAAAGTTAGTTTTTATTTTTCTTCATGTTTACATGTGGGAATTTCGACTACAGTATTTAATGTAAAAAAAAAAAAAAAGCTCATGTATCTAGCTCAATGAAAAGGTTATTTAGACAACTAAAACTGTGGTTGCCTATTTAGAAAACATTTAAAAAACTTTATATTCATACAAAAGAACATTTTTATTTATAAAATTGGAAATTATATATATGTAATTAACTAACTTTTTCTAGATTAAAAACTTATCCCCCATTTAAAAGTAATTTTTAAATCTGAATGTTTAAGGTGAGTTCAAAACTAAGTTAGTATTCTTGAATATTTTGCACAAGAATAGAAATATTTTGAAAAGACTTTTACTATGAAATTCATTCTTGCTTTGGATTCCTTGTTTGTATGCCTGACTCCTCCTCCAGACCAGTCGGCCCTCAGCAATCACCTGAGGGCCTGTGATAACAAGCTGCTAGTCCTCACCCCAGGGTTTCTGATTCTGATTCAGTAGGTCAGAGTAGGGCAACAGAATCTGCTTTTCTACCAAGTTCCCAAATGATATTGATGTTGCTATTCTGAGGACCTTGCTATGAGAACCAATGCCAGTTCCTCAGGGGGTGAAAATAATAACCGCACCTTTGGTGTTTAGGGTTCAAAACATTTTGGTGAAAGAACAGAGAATAAATTCATGTTTAAATGAAGGAATGAAATTAAAATGAGTGCTGGGCTTCTCAATAATGAAGCCATATGTAAAACTATCGCACAGTATTTCTGGAGAGACAAATACCACCAGAGTGATTTCTCTTTATCACTAAACATGTGGAAATAAGAAATCAATCCATACAAAGACTTCAATATGCAATCCTTACAGGATCAGTGGGAAAACCAGATTGAAAAAAAAAGAGAGGGGCTGGGCACGGTAGCTCACAGCTGTAATCCCAGCACTTTGGGAGGCCAAGGCCAGTGGATCACTTCAGGTCAGGAGGTTGAGACCAGTCTGGCCAACACGGTGAAATCCTGTCTCTACTAAAAATACAAAAAAAATTAGCAAATTAAAAATACAAAAAAAATTAGGCGTGGTGATGGGCACCTGTAGTCCCAGCTATTTAGGAGGCTGAGACATGAGAATCACTTGAATCCGAAAGGTAAAGGTTGTAGTGAGCTGAAATAGTGCCACTGCACTCCACTGTGAGCAACTGAGCAAGATTTTGTTTTTTTTAAAAAAAAAAAAGAGAGAGAGTATAAAGAAGAATAAAAAATAGCACTATTGATAACCTGTCTCAAGCAATATTAGCCTACTCTAATGTGATATGCCTGGCATTACCATTGGGCAGTTCTCTTTATAGTTAATTCCAAGGTAGTATTTGTACTTCTACTTAAGCAAATGTAAATATTAATACCACCACCAAATCTCACAGTGTTACTAAGAAATGATGAGCTTAGCAATATTACTGGTTAGTGCTTTACTGTTATTGGCATGAGGAGACTCTTTGTCTATGTATAGGTTGCCCTACTGGGAGAGTTGCTATCAATGCTGGCAGTTTCTGAAGCCAATTTGTTGGTTATGTCTTAAAAACTGGAGATAAAACAACCACAAAATTTAAAAACATCCCAAGTCAAGGCAATTACCTTCACTAATATCTTGGCTGTAACTACCATCTGGTTCAATGTCCGAGGGGATCATAATGTGCCATGTGGTCATGCGGGCTTCTGCTTCCAGTCCAAATCCATCCACGTTGCTGAAAAATTCCAGTCAGTTTAAATTTTATGAAGGAAATGATTAGCTGAAGACTACAGTAACTAAGAATTACTCTATTTCCATTACCAGCAGACACTGAATGTCTACTCAGCAGATGCACAGAATAGAATTCTAGTTTGCCAGGAAGATGCCATTTTTAAGAGGTGATCAAATAAATCAACCTGACTAAATGTAATTAGACTAATCTATAGCATCAAGATTATTACCTTAACATTTAACATGCCTTTTCATTATTGTGAACATTTTTACCTAACAATTACAAAATGTTCATTCAACTAAGAACATTTTTCTAATATGCCTGTGTCCTCTCTCCAGTTTTATATCTCACTACTCTGCTCCTGTAGTGAAATAGTTGCAGTTCCCCTGAGATGCCACACTCCTTCTTCCCTCTGGGCATTCATACAGACTGTTCTTTCCTCCAGTAGCAGTTGTCTCCATTCTCTTGTCCTCCCCAACCAGGTCTCAAGCTGCAGCTCAGCAGGTATTTCTTTCAGGTTAGGGGCCCCTCTTATGTGCCTCCAAAGCACTGGGTTGTTCCTAGCAGATCACTCAATACAGCTGACTGGTCTTGCTTAGCTGTTTCTCCTCAAGAAGGCTGCCACAGGGTCTATCATACTCACATTTTGTCCCAGCCCCTAATTCAATGCTTGGCCCCGGCAGACTCTAATGAAATATCTGTCAAAGCAATCAACTGAAAAATACTAATTTTACTCATTTAACATATAACACTGCATTGAGCTTCACTTTTTACTTCTCTTAGATTTCAACGGTGTATATTTTATTTGCTTTAAAAGCAAACTTCCTTATATAAGTGACATATGGTGAAAATGGAAAATTTTAAAGGTGTAGAAAACTAAGCTAAAGGAAAAAAAATACCCATTATTTCACTGCAAAAATGCAACACTTGCCCTTTACCTTTTTGCATAAAGATTTAAATAAAACAGAATAAGGGTAAAATAAATGTTACTATCAAAAAAATAAAGAATTTTGTTGGAATAACATCAAAGCCAAATTTAACATGGCAAACTGAACCTAAAGGATTTACCTTCCAACATGTAGATTTATCAAGCAGTGGGCCAGACAGCTAATGAATTCTTGGTCATGGTTCCCAGGTCCCAGAATCAAGTTTCTGTTTACAGTGAGGACCCTGAGTGAATCAAGCAGAGCTACTTGCTGAGGAACGGTTTTGTGTGCACGTGAGAACTGGTACAAGATGGTCCTATTGAGGCAATGATACACTGCATCCAGTGACAATCCCTGTGATCTTCTCTTTGACTAAAGACATGAAAGACATGTTTTTAGTACAGTAGACAAAAGTAAAACACCTGTTAATCATTCATACATGAACTTTTATTAGGTCTATTATATACCAGATGCCATGCTAAGTATGAAGGTGCTAAGTTAGAAGATACAAAGCTCTTATTATTATGGATTTCAGAACCCATGAGACACATCAATACCATTTAATGAATGATATGAGGGCTACATAAAAAAAAGAGCTCCCAGGGAGGAGAGCCACTAACGATGCTGTGGGGCAGAGCAGTCTCCCTGAGAACACAAGGATGTGACAGCTAGGGGAGTCTCCTCACAAATATATTTTGTTAGGATAAATGATCTATATTCAAAAGTACTGAAAAAAATTAAGATGTTACTAAAATCATTTTTTTTGACATTCTAATTTCATCCCCTCATTTGAGAATTTTTCTCTTTGGCTTAAATACAAATATATCCCTTTAAAAAGTCTTAGGTGACATGACAGAGCCTATGTATCTGTATAGCATATGCTAACAAAACATGTAATAATTATTTCTTACTTTCTACATTAAGTATTAAATAAGATTAATCAATTGTGCCAAACCAGGCCAAACCCTTAATTAAAAGTACTGTGAACATGCACAAAAAATAACAACTTCAAGAAAATATAAACTACAAGGAACTTTGTAAAGATTCAACTGATAAGAGAATATTCTTTTAATATCAACTCTTCATGCTGTGCAAGCCTTTACACATGGATGTAGTATACAGTACAAACCTACCAAACTGTATTACTGTATTAAGGTATTTAAATCTATCTGGGTAGCAAAGAATAATACCTAGGCAACTTTACAAAGGACACATTGGCACCAGGCAATTAGTAATAGGGGAGGGGTTCAAAGTCTGTATGTCTATTCAGTTTTTTTTTTTGAGACGGAGTCTTGCTCCGTCACCCAGGCTGGACTGCAGTATTGTGATCTTGGCTCACTGCAACCTCCACCTCCCAGGTTCAAATGATTCTCCTGCCTCCGCCTCCCAAGTAGCTGGAATTACAGGCGCGCACCAACATGCCTGGCTAATTTTTGTATTTTCAGCAGAGACAGGGTCTCACCATGTCGGTCAGGCTGGTCTCCAACTTCTGACCTCAAGTGATCCACCCACCTTGGCCTCCCAAAGTGCTGATACTATAGGTGTGAGTCACTGCGCCCGGCCCGTCTCTATTCACTTTTAATAAGCTTAGCTTTTTATTAAATGTTAACATTCATTATCTTATTAGTTACATTTAATTTCAACAATTTTGACACCACAGGCAAAACAGGATAACATGTACTCTACAACTGATACTGACAATGGATTACCTGTGCAATTAGTTGAATTATAAAATCTATAAGAAGTTTAGATTCTTTGTTGAACATGCCTTGCCAAAGCTTGTCCACCACACGCTGTGTGAAATAAAACACATTGTTCACCAATACCTGGTAGCTTCCTCCACTGGTAATAGGCAGAGATGCATCTTCCCCTAAATTCCAGTAGGAAAAAAAGTCTAAGAAAATTGATATCTACCAACACAAGACCAGATCCTCAAAAAAAAATCAGGCTAAGGTAAAATAAGTGTATCTACAACATGTAGCAATATAACTACTAGCTTTTATGCACTACTTGAAGAAAATGACATTCAATGGCCAGAAATCAGGATAAATAATTTCAGCAGGATAAAGCATTATGGATTGAAACTACCTGTGGAGTCTCCTATTGCCTAAACACAGTCTGTGATAAACAAGCAGTTCCTCAACATAAACTGTCAGTCACAGGTGTTCTCCATTTGAGAGAAAAAGGGCCAGTTTATTAGCTCTTAATTGATTTTGTGTAAGTAATAAAGGGTAAAACTGTGAAACAAAACTGTTTTAGTGTATCGCTCCACTAGCAGTGAAGTAACACAGACAGAAGAGAGCTTCAGGAAAATTGTGAAAAATAAAGTAGAATCATTGTTGAGGGGTGTGTTTAGCCCCTCCATCATAACCATCAGCTCTCTCTCTTTCTAAAGCTATCCGAGTGTTTTCAGTGTGTTTGCCATATACATATTGCTTTCAGACTAATCCTCCTAGCTCCTCCTCCTAACCAGAATGCTTCCTCTAAGCCAGGGGTCCCCAACTCCCAGGCCATGGAACGGACCACACAGCAGGAGGTGTGAGGCGGGTGTGCAAGCATTACCACCTGAGCTCTTTCTGTCATATCAGCAGTGGCATTAGATTCTCATAGGAGTGCAAGCCCTATTATGAACCGTGCATGCAAGGGATCCAGGGTTGCACAATCCTTCCGAGAAGCAAATGATAAATGTAATGCTTGAATCATCGCAAAACCGTAATCCCCCCTTGGTCTGTGGAAAAACTGTCTTCCATGAAACTGGTCCCCAGTGCCAAAAAGGTTGGGGACCACTGCTTTAAGCCCTTCCTCCACAGAAATTCTGGAGGTGCCACAGAATTTGATTTTTATTATTCTCACCTAATGCTAAATTGCCCCATTAAGCAAAATTATTTGTGTTGTGTCTTTGTGTAGTATGACTGCTCTAAACTGGTAAGAATAAGTACAAAAGTGTGACTTTGAGAGTGCACAGTTGCATGTTAAGACAATACTAAAGATTTCCTGGCAAATTTACTTCGGGAAAAAAATTGTAATTTAATAGCGTAGAGGTTATATGATTAGCATTATTGCTAGGAACTCAAAAGTAGCATATATAGTATACTAACCCATTATGTTTCCTTCTTTTATAATTCTACTTTGTTTTATACACAAATGTTGGCTTCACTGTAAATGTATTAAGTTTTATATTTGTATTGTAATTAGATACAGACATACAGAAAAAACACATTTCAATGTGTTTTGACTCTATGTCCTGGAAGCCATACTAAAAAGATAACATACATATACCTATGACCTAACAATTCCACTCACAGGTATATACTCAACAGATACGTTTAAGTGTTGTACACCTATGTGGTCCATATGAACATGAATGTTTATAGCAGCTGTTAAAATAATTATCTCAAGCTGAAAACTTTCATATATCTGTCAAGAGTAAAATGACAAATTTATATATTCACATGATGAAATACTATATAGTAATGAAAATAATGGACTCCTGCTACATGCAACAAGATAGACAAATCTCATAAATATAATGTTGACTATGAGAAGCTAGACAAAAAAGGAAAGAAAAAAGCTGATGTTAAAAAGTAGTTTTACTTGGGGCTTACAGAGGAAAGTGATTATAGGTATTTTTATAAAATAAAAACACAGAATTACCTAATAACACATCAGCTGCAAGCAAATGGTCCATCACACTATCCAAAATGTAAGTTTGAAATTCTTTTTGCTGAGTTCTTGTAGACCTTTCAGGGGAAGCCTAATCAAGAAAATTTAGAATTAGAAACAGAACCAACTAAAACAAAAATATGAGCTCAACCACATTTACATTACCTAATATATTAAAAAGATAAAAAAATCCTACTGATAAATTTTTTTTAAATGCCATGAGAGATGGTATACATGCTATGCTTATGGTCTTTCACGTATTTTCTGACTACAGAATTTAAAAAAATTAAAGCAAAGGTGAAACATCATCTTCTTTCGAATCCATTCCTTAAAACACAGTATTCTAAACATTATTATATTGTTATAGTTTATATTATATAATATATATTATATATAATATATGAAACTATATATAATAGTTATATAAAAACTGTTATAACAGTTTATAACAATATAAACTACAACAATATAATAAATACTTGACTATTATCACACCTCACTTCCAAAAGAGATATGGCAGTTTACAATGAAATACAGATAAAATAAATAACAAATGAATTATAAAGCCATTAAAACAAATACAAAAACCCAAGAATCTAGTAATCAAGAGGGCATGTCAGTAGGGAGGGGAAATACATTTGGAACAAAAAACTAAGCACACAATTTAGCTCTGAGCTTCATAGGTGTCAAGAAAAAAATGGTTTACAAAGCTTTTTATTGTCTATAAAAAGAAACACATAGCGTCAAGTGCCTACAGTCCCAGCCACTAGGGAGGCTGGGGTGGGAGGATCACATGATTTTGAGTCAAGCCTGTGCAATATAGCAAGAACCTTTTATTAAAAAAAGTAAGAAGGAAAGAAAAACACAATAGATTGTCAGCAAAGACATACGTTTTCCTAAAATTGTTCTGAGAGGAATGTTCTCTGTGGGTTTTTGTAAGGAGGACAGTGAACAACCCTATATAGGTGGTATCTTTGTTAAGTTTTACAATGTACAAAGATGATTTTGAAAATTATCTTATGTTAAAGTGTAGAGCACAAAGTTAAACTGTAGTCTACTGACAACAATTCTACTTGTAATTAGGGTATGAAAATCCAGGTGCATAACTTTCCAGTATCTGATCCAGTGAGTAGCAAGGAACTGGGAACAGAGGGATGAGATGTAGGAAAGAGCCTTTTGTCACCCTCAAATGCCAGTAGTTTCAGCCAGGTTTTTGATAGGAGTTGGATATTAAACAATTCAATAAATGTCATAACTTCCTTTCTTAAAAAGAGATCTGTATGTTTTAGATTCAGGCACAGTATTGAGGTTTTGCAAGTGAAATGGAAGAACCTGCTTATTCTTGAAAAGAGAGATCCAGGACTATATTTATGACCCTGTTACAAAGGTGGGCTTTTGGAATGCTGTTCTATTTTCCCTTCTATTCTGATTTTCAAGGTGGTCCTGTTAAATGTTTTAAGAACGTAGCTAGAATAAAAGTTCTACATTGAGAACAAGAATACTAGCTTAAGTTCTCAAAAGCCAACTGCTAAATCAAAATTGTAAGGAAAATTGCTCTTTCTTCTGCATAAGACTATTCATTTTGTTTTAAAATGACAAAATATGGGTCTAGTAAGAATTAAAAGAATACCAGTGCTTAGGAATTTGGTTTGTCATTAAACTAATTTGGGAAAAAGTGAAGAACATCTCATGTTTTTAATCTTGATAAATTTTCCTGTGTAGTTGAACAGATTAATACAATAGCGAGCAGGAGACTTGTGACCAAGGCCTGTCTAGTCCTTTCAAGCTGATACTATATTGGGAGTCTTATCCCTATAAACTGAAGAGGATGTGAGGACTTTTAAGTGATTAACAGCAGACTGATAGTTCCAGGAGGCTTTCCTTATAATTATATCAGAGATATAATTTCCTTATAATTATATCAGCTTTTTCCAATAGCTTGAGTCATCATAATTTGCTAAGGAATAAAGCTCTCCAGTCACAGAAGGACATAAACATTTTGAAAAAAACGGTACTCCTGGCTGTGCATGGTGGCTCATGCCTATAATCCTAGTACTTTGGGAGGCTAAGGCGGGTGGATCACTTGAGCCCAGGAGTTCAAGACCAGCCTGGGGAACATGGCAAAACCCTGTCTCTACCAAAAAAAAAAAAAAAAAAAAAGTCTGGCATGGTGGTGTGTGCCAGTAGTCATAGCTACTTGGGAGGCTGAGTTGGGAGGATTGATTGACCTCCGCAGGTCAAGGATGCAATGAGCCATGACTGTGCCACTGCATTCCAGGCTATGCAACAGACCAAGACCCTGTCTCAAAAAAAGAAAGCTACTCTTTCAGGTTCATAATCAAGTCAAGGTGGTTAATGAGACTAGTAATGAGTAGGGCTTATCAAATCTTAACTAGAAAAAGTTTTGAAGTCTGTAAAACAAAGGGACTATTAAACATACAGAGATGCTTGGTGAATAACATTTATTTTTATTAAAATAATATTCTTTCTTATTCCAGAAGGATTTAAGACTGGCTCAGTCATCAACAGGCATTTAATCTTCTGATTCATCTCAATAAAACTGTTACACGAATGATGAGGACCCAGAATTTACACTTGTTACTGGTCCTAGTGGCCTAGTTTGATGTTCTTGCTGAGATGTATAGCAGTCTAACTTTTCAAGGACTTAACATTTTATGAAAGCATGCATTATTGTCTCTGAGGTGTTCTTTTTCTTTTTAAACAATTCACTGGACTACTGTTTTGTGCCAGACACAGGGCTTATATATATACATTATCTCATATAGTCAGGAAAATACCCTTGAAATAGATACTAATATCCCCATTTTAGAAATAAGTTAATTGAGGCTGAGAGAGAGTAAGTCACTTGATCAAGTCACAACTAGGATTCAAATCTCAGTTTCTGTGAAGCCAAAGCCCATGGCTTCACCAGTTATGTCATATTCTCCCCACTCTACTAAAATCTCCTTATGAAAGTTAAAAGCACAAGAGCAAATCTGCAAAGTGTGGCCTACAATCTCTTCATCACTCTTTTAGATAAGACTGGTTGGCCCACCAGACAACCAGAATGAAGGCAGGACAGGCACGGTGATCTGCTCTGGACTCTGGTGGTCAGATCTGTTTTCCTGGTGAAAACAGCAAAGCCAGTCAACATATCCATCAGTCTCCTTTTTAAGGTCTTGGGGACACTACCCAGAATCTTTGTGTCCCACACACAGGCCAGACAGCCCTTACGCATCTGCTGCCCATGGGTAGACAGCACAGTGGCTATGGAAGGAAGGCCTTTGGAATTCTGTCCTGTTTCTGTAATGGGCTGGAAGCCTTTAAAGATAGGATTTTGAGTCTCCTGATTCTGACTGTAGTCTGCCTGTTGACTGATTTTTCCTCTCTGAGTTATTCTGTGGTGCTCTCTTTGCCCACTTTGCCATTGTTTTTTGCTTGTTTCACTGTAGTTCCTCAGGGTGGGTTTCACTCTGATGCATGACAATGGGGAGCTCTTGTAGAAGATGGTTGGAATAGAGTCCAGTGAACTCCTCAGACCACAGCAACGTGCTTATGTTGGCTGTATCCCCTACCAAATCTCAACTTGAATTGTAGCTCCCATAATCCCCACAAGTCATGGGAGGGACACAGTGGAAGGTAATTAAATCATGGGGGTGGTTACTCTCATGCTGTTCTTGTGATAGTGAGTGAGTTCTCATGAGATCTGATGGTTTTATAAGGGGGTTTTCCCCCACTTCATTCTGCACTTGTCCTTGCTGCCACGATGTGAAGATGGATGTGTTTGCTTCCCCTTCTGCCATGACTGTAAGTTTCCTGAGGCCTCCCCAGCCATGCTGAATTATGAGTCAATTAAACCTCTTTCCTTTATAAATTTTTATTTTTATAAATTTATAAAATTTATATAAAGGAAAATTTTTATAAATTTTCCTTTATAAAGACATATCCAGTCTCGGGTATGTCTTTATTAGCAGTGTGAGGTTGGACTAACACGCACTCCAAGTCAGCACCCTCTCAGTTTCATTATCTTTACACAAATCTGTTTGAGCTGTTCTCATGCACCTTCTTCCCACTGCCACGGTATTTATTTGCAGCAAATTCATTTGGCTCTTCATGAGAAGTCTGGTGGTGACTGCACAGGGCACTGATAAACAGGGTCTAGGAGAAGAGTCTCTAGGCACCCTTGTAGAAGCCAACACAGGCCACGTAGTCAATTTTTTGAGTATGTTTAAGTGTTGGGCACTGTGTTATGAATATTAAATCTTATTTAGTTTTCACAATAATTCTCAGAGAGAGGTTCCACTTTTATATCATTTTACAGATGTGTAAATTGTATAGATGTGAAGAGAATTGAACTTGGTCAAGGCCACACAGCTATATCCAGCACACATGTAATTCCTCAAAATACTTTTTGTTGGGTGATGTACATATATTTAATCCTCACAATAATCTTGTAAGAGAGATGGTAAATAATATCATTCTCTAGAGAATGAATTTAGCTTGGGAAGATGAAAATGCTTATATAATAAACAACAGGGCCAGAATTTAAACCCAGGCACTTCTTATTCTCAAACCCATGCTCTAGCTTTCTGCCACACCACACCACTTCCCTTGTATTTGGCCTCAGTCACACTAAAGCCAGTCTATATGAATGGGAATCTCCTATTTTTATGCTAATGAATTTTACTGCTAATGAAGATAATTTTACATGTTCTTTTGTAGATATAGTCAAGTAAGTAGATACTTTTATGATGAAATTCTAACACTCATAAGACTGAAGATGCTCTGGTTCACATTTACTGGACTCAGATGTTCAAGCCCCTTCCTTCACAAACGTAAATGGTAAATATGTAAGATAATTCTCCCTCTCTCTCTTTTTTTTTTTTTTTTTGAGACAGGGTCTCACTCTGACATCCAGGCTGGAATGCACTGGAATGCAGTGGTGTAATTACGGCTCACTGCAACTTTGAACACCTGGGCTCAAGTGATCCTTCCACCTTAGCCTCCAGTAGGTAGGATACAGGCACGCACCACAACACTGGCTATGGCTAATTTTTTTGTAAAGATGGGATTTTACCTGTTGCCCAGGTTGGTCTTGAACTCCTAGCTTTAAGCTATCCTTCTGCCTTGACCTCCCAAAGAAAGTGTTGGGATTACAGGCATGAGCCACCATGCTCAACCTAATTTTCTTCTTGAATCTCTTCACGGATAAAGACTTCGTAATCATAATTTTCAAAATCATATGTTTATAATTTATTCTGTTACACCAGTGGAAGACATAGAATGTTAATATTTCATTAATATAAATTTTTTTGTATATGTATTCTGCATATGTATATTAAAGATCCTCAAAATATTTAAAAGTAAATTTCTATGTTTTTTATTAGATAGTATCCTATCTTACTGTTTGGGAATTTCCAGGGATGAAGTTAATAGTTAAATGATTCAAAAATACACTAAGCCTTACTTAATGTCATTGACAGGCTCCTGGCAACTGCAACTTTAAGTGAAACAATGTACAGCAGGTCCTCAAATAACATCATTTCCTTCAACCTAGTTTTATCATAAGGTTGATGAAGAAAAAAATTTAGTTTTGTTACACATCATTTTGCTTAAAGTTGTAGCTACCAAGAACCTATCAATGACATTAAGTGAGGACTTACTGTACTGACAGACTACACCAAGGCACTGTGCTAAAAATTGTGAGAGATGAAGGAACACATGAAAGTTGGTCTCTAAGCAGTTTATAATCTATCTGGAAGCTTCAATCCTGACATCCCCTGCTTTTCCCTGAACTATACTCCTACTCCCTAATATAAGGAAGCACTATTCTACCGTAGGGCAAATTCATGCCAACAACAAAGAGAACCTTACTTCAAGGTTAATACATGTTATTATATATCAAATTCTTCCTACTAAAAAATATAGAAAACAAAAATAAAGGGCAATTATACAATTTATATATGGGTAATTAATTAGCTATTCAAGTTCCAGAAGCTTGAAAATGCTATCACTGTATATTTCCAGTCATTCCATATCTTTCATGTATGTATTTTCCTTTTTTGATCAGTTATGCTTTCTTGCACACATCTCTTCTGGACTTTATCCTATTATTTTCTGATAAACTATTTCACTTTTTCATAAAATGCTTCAAATTTTTACCCTATACAGTAAGATACTGGCCATCTCTTTTAGAGCTTTTTAAAGTTTCCAAAGGGGAGACGTTCCATTGGGCCTGCTTTTTAATTCTACCACATGCATTAGTGAGGAAACCAATTATTCTCCTGCCATTATTAAACACTGTCGTCCTGGTTAAATGCTTAGCATAACTGGTACCCTAATTACATTAGTGATTTTAAAAAAATTGACCAAATTGAGATACTTTCGCATGAATAAGATAAACATGTGGTTTTCAAGTTGCTATTTATAAGTTAACTGTACTAGCCACTAGAGGGAGCACAAAAAAAAAAATCTCAGGTTCAGCTGTCAAACTGCTGAGAGACAATGCAGTTCTTCAGGGAGAAAAGCAGTCTTCTCCACAGATGTACTCTTTCATAAAACGTGTTATTTTCAGAGCCCCTGGCATGGACTGTTTGATCTTATTTATATGAATTGGTCAAAAGAACATTAATGTATATGCAACTAATCACATTGTATTAAATTTTCTCTCTGTGATATCTTCAGACTTTTCTAGGTAAACATTTTTTAATGCTTTTCTGGGATAGCTAATTTCTAGAGCCAGCAATGAGGTCACTTAAAGGCTTAGAGCCACTCTCATTTTCTGATGCATCAGTTGATTCATATCAATTGTCAGGAGAATGGGCAGGCAGGCAACCTAGAAGTTTGCTGCCTTGGGCAATTTAACAAGTACATCCTGGGCACCTGTTCTGTACAATGCACCATGTGTTAAGCTGCACAGGACACTGACAACAGTAATACCTGGCAATGATAGGTAAGAGAAATTGATGTAGGAAATTATAAGGTAAGAAGACAATGCAACTAGGCACTGTTAATGTCCAGGGAAGGGGTTGGCACACTATGGCCTGTGGGCCAAATCCAGCCTGTGCTGTTTCTGTAGATAAAGTTTTATCAGAACACTGCCATGCTCATTCTTTTACGTATTGTCCATGGCTGCTTTCTAGCTACAACAACGTACTTGAACAGTTGTGACAGAGACCGTATGGCCCACAAGCTTAAAATATTTACTATTTGGCTTTTTACAGAATAAGTTCGCCAGCTCTTAGAGAAAGGATGATAAAGGACTGAATTAGAGACATCCTTGAGGGAAGGAAAAGAACAAACTGATAGGGTTGAAAGCACATGTGGGATTAAGAACTTTCCACAGCCTATAACATGTTCTGCCTACACATAAACAAGAGGAATTAGAAATCTTTGTTATAGAACTTGCTTGGTTACTAATGTTCTAATTTAAAAAGTAATGCAAAAGAGATGTAAATGCGTTTCTTTTTCTTTACCTCCAACAAAAGATCAATTAGTGGAGTTTGCTTGCTGGCAGGAGTGAGGCAGAGGTTGTCTATGATTAAGACCCGCATGAAGTCAAAAACGAACTTTTTAGCCGGGTGATTGGTCAGATATGTCTTGGTGCCCACATTGCAGTACTCTGATTGGCTCCTGTTCATCCCTGTGTCTGCTGCAAATGCTTTAAACTCTTCTGCTGGAGATCCAACTTCATCATCAAGGTCAGTCACCTAGTAAAATCAAGTGGAAAGATACAGTAATCACATTAGACCTCTGACATTTTTACTTCTGTGTTTCCTAAAACTGTAGCAGCAGCATTTTCCACCTATTAAGCTATTCAGCACATTATTTCACTCTGCTTTACTCGACCCTTCCTTTCAAGGTAGTAATCTGGCACCATATGTCATGGTTACGCAACATATGGTGTTTCTGACTGACCACTAACAATATGTCACCTTTAAGTTGAATTATATGTCTATTGTGGCTAACTGCACTTAACATATATGGAATAATAAAATGAGGATAAATATGTTTCCATATTTGAACTCTACCCCTACCGTGAAGTCAAATGTCACAGAATTTCAGATAAAAATCTGGCATAATGGTAGCATGTAAGGGCTGATCTATTTTTTATAGGTTAAAAAAACCCCAAATAAATAAAAAAAAAAAACAAAACAATATTGGTGCCAATTTTGAACCAAGTGACAGAGAGTGAGACTAGCAAACAAATTATAAGATGCTGATGGCCAGGCGCAGTGGCTCACGCCTGTAATCCCAGCACTTTGGGAGGCCGACGCAGGCGGATCACCTGAGATCAGGAGTTCGAGACTAGCCTGGCCAACATGGCGAAACCCCATCTCTATTAAAAATACAAAAAAATTGGCCAGGCGTAGTGGTCCATGCCTGTAATCTCAGCTACTCAGGAGGCTGAGGCAGTAGAATCGCAGGAGAATTGCTTGAACTTGGGACGTGGAGGTTGCAGTGAGCTGAGACCGTGCCACCATTGCATTCCAGCCGGGATGACAAGAGCGAAACTCCGTCTCAAAAAAAAAAAAAAAAGATGCTGACAAGAAAAAGACATTGATATATTATTGAAGGTCTTTTTTTTTTTTTAACCAAAAATAAGGATTCTAAAATTATAAACAAGCCAGGGTATTAAGGTCATGTGTCACATTTGCCTTTCTCCTAAAAATCCCCACCATTTTAGAATAAGTATTGCACCTTTATACATGGAGAAAAATTACTATAAAGAAGGTCATTTATCCCAGATCCTAGAGTATATGGTGGAAATATGAAGAAACATCATGAAACTTTGAAGTACTATTGAGGAATAACTATCTTTTGGGTATGTTTTATCTATTTATTTTTAAACCTGTTTTATGTTTACAGTTTATTAGCTAATCAACATCAACGTGCAAAAGTAAGTGATTAGTCCCTGCAATATGGTTTTGTGTAAACTACAGTAGTTCATTTGTTTTGAGAAGTCATCAATATTTATGTCATCTGAACTCTTAGTTACTGTAATGAATAGTATTTAGACTCTAAAGTTATGAAACTATCCGGCAAGGCCTCTGCAAAAATGTGGTTCAGTGAATTTCCACATGAATACATTTTCAAAGCAGGAAACAAGGCAGCATATGAAGATGTGATATTGTACATGCTAACACAATTTTTGGGCTTATTTTAAAGAACAAAGGAGTATCTATACTATATGTGATTATAATCTAATAGTTTTTAAGTTAGTACAAAATAAGCAAAATAAAACTTTAATGAAAAAAGAAAAGTCAGGCAGAAGAAAGGACCAACATTTGCTTTCAACCCTGTAATTTATTGGTAAAAGTTAAATCCAACAATTACTTACTTCCTAAAATAAAAAATAAATAAATTTGGTCGGACTAGAGCTATCTTAATGGAAAAGAACATTTTACAACTACACGGCTGGCATCGCGTAAAATAAGAAATGAATCAACTACTTAAAAAGGGAAATTACTAACAAGAGACTTATGAGAATATGGTGAATGAGAAAAGGAAGTAGAGTTCACCGTGATTTTAGGAGAAAGCAGAAGGAAACTGTGGGGAGCTGGGGACACCGGACAATAATGCAAGAGGTGATGTATAAAGTTATGAAACTGTAACTTGGTCAGAAACTTAAAAGATTGTCAAAAAAAATCTGCTAACCATTGAAACAGACTAATTCCAGTTCTGACATTTTCCTCCCCCTTTCCTACCATCTCTGAGTAAGGGCGAATATTGAAGGGGAAGACCGTGGCTGCTAATGCACACAGGAAGTCAGGGCTCATCCACATGGAGGCAAGGTCTGGGACGTTGTGATACAAATATCTGAAGAACTGCATCAGGGTCACAGGATATTCTCGGAGCCAAGATCCCTCTTCTTCTGATTGCCAAGGCTGTTATGGGGACATGAGAGGAAACACTATGTTAGTTATTGACACTGCTATAAATTATTTTAAAAATCCATTACTCAGTATTTTATGAAACTGGATATATTGATGGTCCAGAACTCTGTAAACCACACATATGAGTAAACACACATGTACACACACATGCAAAGAAATTTAGAAACTAGCTAAAACAAAAAATCTCCTTAGAAACTGATAGGATCATTGTCTAATCATTGGATTACTCACAGGTCTGCTAACTAGAATCAGTGGTTTTGATTATTTATTATTATTACCATGAGTGTTGGTGGTATGAAAGTGGCTGTATTACCATTAATGTTGCCCCATCGTGCATCATGCTAGGAAGTCAGGAGTAAGATAAAAGGTGGGGAAGTTACTTCACCTTTCTGAGCCTCACTCTTAAGCATTATGTAATACCACAATGATGATGATTAAAAAAATGAATACTGTATATTTGAACAACGTATATCTTCTGATACCTGCCCAGAGAGTATCTTTTAAAAAACTTTTCTTATGTCTTTATAGTTGTTTATGAATAGGCACCAAAACAAGACTCCTAAAACATTCTAAATTAATACATTTAATGGTAATGTTCTGTTCTTAGATGATACAACAATAGTTTTGACTGAAATTAGATTTGTCAGGTACATGTAATTCAAGGAGTCAAGTTAATATTTCCTGTTACAACACAATCCTAAATTGTATAAACAAATCTGGTCATCATTCACAGTATTCCTGTGAGATCAATAGGAACATCAGTTCTGTCTTTTACTCTTTCAATTCTTCATCTCTAAGTTAGACATAATTAGTGCAGAAGAAAAGCAAAAACAAAATCAAATGAAACTTGTATTGTTAACATTTCTGACCTCTAAATGAAAGTGACTTTAAAAGTTGAAATAACATATTATTGTAATAACATATACTACAAATATATACTCATTATATATGCACTCATTATTATATATTTTATTACATTAATAATGTAAGTTAATACTTATGAAGCACTTATTATGTATCAGCCATGTTTATAAGTGCTTTATGTGTATACACTATCTTATTAATTCCTCACAAATACCCTAAGAGATGCATTCTATTATTGCAAGCATTTTAAACACCAGGAAACTGAGGCACATAACTGAGGATAATACATTGGAAGTACCAGAGGTGAGATTTTAACCCAGGTAGGGCTCCAGAGTGCACGGTCTTAATAACTACACAGTCTGTTCTTACGTTAGACATAATTTTGTCTAACATAAGAGTCTGAAGTTCCTGAGATCATGCAGTAAATAAGTAGTTATGTTACCAAAAAATTCCTCTATTTACAAAAAAGTATCCCAGGCAGGAGGAATTCTCAATAGGCCTGGGCATTTGAGTGAACTTACTGAATTCAGCATGCTGCGGAGCATTCCCAATAATAAAAAAACAGCTTCTGTGCATACGTTATGGATAGAAGAGACCACAGTTCCACTGGAGGCAGGAACTCCAAAGATAAATGTCCAAATGGAATCCAAATCAAACTGCAGAGGTGAAAGTGAGCAAATATTAGCCACCACCAATTTTTCAGTAGAGACCCTCATAAGTTCTAATAGTCTAAAATTTCTTTGAAACTAGTTTTTTGTTGTTTTTAAAAGTAACCAATGATATAGACATAAAGAACTAGTACCCTTCCATCCTACATTTTAAAACTCATTTTTATAGATATAAAAAAATTGAATACTGTATATCATTCTGCATCCTGCCTTAGGTACCTATGTTAAAAACATTGCTTTCTACCTTTTTCCTAAAGAATATAAAAATAAAATACATGTTAATTAGCCAAGAGATAAAATTATAGAACGAATAAATTTAAGCAAGATCTTTTAAACAAAGCACATTAAGCTCACTTCTTTCCCATTCTCAGCAATATTTTAATTTTAGATTACTTACAGATAAATCTGATAAACTAAAAATTAATTTGAGACTTATTAATAGCAGTTTTATATATAAACTTTATGACTATGGTACCATGGATATTGAAAAATTGCATAACCAATACAACTGTGCTAGGCGTGAATCTGTATCTTAATTTAATCTAAGGGCACAGACTCAAGTGTTTACACTTAAAAGATTTTGTCAACTACTAGAATTGATTTGAATAGCATTTGGCATTAGGATGGAAGTGTAGTTGAGTCTAAAAGCGAAATTCCTAAGTCTTTGCAGTGCCGCAAACATAAGCTATATCTAGACATCTTTAATAGTCTTCATTTAGAAGTCAAGTAAAGTCTTACTGTTTTCCCAATGTGGATGCTATCTATCGTTAAGTAATTTTTTTTTTCCTAATCCGAATTTGCACTGAGAATCCTGTCATACCCACTCGAGGAGTGATATTTAATTTATGGTATATAAGCCACTCCTTTCATTTTTAATTCTGCAGAAATAAATCACATGACAGGCTGGACACAGTGGCTCACGCCTGTAATCCCAGCACTTTGGGAGGCCGAGGCAGTTGGATCACCTGAGGTCAGGAGTTCAAGACCAGCTAGGCCAACATGGTGAGACCCCGTCTCTACTAAAAATACAAAAATTAGCCCAGTGGGGTAGCGCCTGACTGTAGTTTCAGCTACTCAGGAGGCTGAGGAAGAAGAATCGCTTGAACCCGGGAGGTGGAATTTTCAATCAGCTGAGATCATGCCACTGCACTCTAGCCTGGGTGACAGAGTAAGACTCTGTCTCACAAATAAAATAAAATAAAATAAATCATATAACAAAAGAGTTCTTTAGATCACCATTAAATATCATCCAGAGTCTTTATGCATATATAATATACAGAGTAATCATATAGAAAAAAATGTAAATAGGGACAAAGGACTTTTTGGGAAATTTTTCTGTGGTATTTTCAGATTTTTCTGTCCCAAATCAAACCTTAAATGTGGGGAAACTGATGGAATTGACAGTTGGTTTTACAGTGATCATCCATTATCCTACGGTGATTCTTTGGAATACGTAATTTCACGCACCCCTTGCTAGATAATTCCTACCTGGCAACCCTGCTTACTCCGGCAGCTGATGACAGGCACACTGACCTGCAGGTTCTCAGGCAGCTCACTAACTGGCTGCTGCAGAAACAATGCCATGAGGAGAAAATAGAGGGCAGGGACATTAGTGTGTTTAGGAAGGAATGACTGAAGGACTGGAAAACCAGGAAAATGACAAGCATCTCGGTTAATCTCCCTGACTGTCGATCTCCCACCAGCACTTCTGCCCACGTTGAATCCTAAGAGAAGAGGAAATATAACAGTAAGTGCAAAATTAGCAACTGATAAACATGCTGCATTAACAAAGGAGGAAGTAATTCAGTATGTGTCAACACTTCTATCCAGAACATTCGTATTACTATAGGCAATTAAGTATTCAATTGTTGAATTAATCTCCAGTTAAAAGTTTTACTTTACAATTTGTTTGACTTTAGCAAGCCTGTCTATTAGGATATAGGTTTTGAAACACAGTTGAGAAAATAAGATACAAGGAGTCTGAAAATCCTTCTTAAGGTGCTATAAGTTCTACTTATTAAATGACCTCAGAAGAGCTCTAGTGTTCTTGGTTTGTAGTTCCCTTAGAAAAAAGTGAAATCCGAAATACAGCCAAAATTTAGAATGCTACAAAAATATAACTTAAAAATATCCTTGTTATAATATATTTTTATTTTTTTGAGACACAGTTTTGCCCTGTTGCCCAGGCTGGAGTACAGTGCCATGATATTGGCTCACTGCAACCTCCACCTCCTAGGCTCAAAGCAGTCCTCCCACCTCAGCCTCCTGAGTAGCTGGGACTACAGCCATGAGCTACCACCCCCAGCTAATTTTTGTAACTTGCTACAATATAGTTAATATATTTCATTGTCCTGAAAATCATGAAAAACTAGTTAACCTTAAATTACCTATGAATTTAGAGATAAGACAAAATGAGTAAGTAAAACAATCTTTACTCACAACATGATCTGTAATCTGTTGGAAAGCTGCTGGGCAGTGGGATGGCAAATCCAAGCCCGTTGTGGCTGCAGCTATCCACTGGCTGAACTTAACATCCGGAATTCTCTCTAGAAACCCAGCTTTTTAAGGAGATAGTCAGTTCTTACTAATGTAGCTTATGGCATCAGTGTTTCTATCAATCTTGTTTCCTCTGTTTTATAATGAAACTCAGGATACACCCTAAACATGTGGTTCACCTCATACCTAGGGAAGTACTCAGTACACAGTGAATGTTAGTCAAATTTTCAATGGAAACTTTTGTGAATAGCAACTAATAGATGAGGAATTGATTTCGGTCTAAAGCAATTTGTATTTCAAATAGATATTTGCATTTATTATTTATTCTTTAAGACATGAGGGTTCACTCTGTTGCCCAGGCTGGAGTACAGTGGCGTGATCGTAGCTCACTTAACCTCAAACTCCTGGACTCAAAGGATCCTCCCGCCTCAGCTTCCCCAGTAGCTAGGACTACAGGCATATGCAACCATGCCTGGCTAATTAAAAACTTTTTTTTGTAGAGACAGGGTCTTGCTATGTTGCTCAGGCTGGTCTCAAACTCCTAGCGTCAAATGATCCTCCTGCCTTGGCCTCCCAAAGCACTAAGATTACAGGCATGAGCGACTGCACTCAGCAAAGATATCCATATTTTTTTCAACTTCTTTTTTTCTGGAGTGCAGCAAAGTACATATTACAACTACTATTTTATATAATAAAGGAAAAATTTATGTCTAGGTTGCTTTTAAAATATTTTATCCTAACGAATTCCTCAGTGTGACGGGAATTAACTTCCAAAGTATGCTCTTCTAATTAATAAAAAAATTATATAGCAATTTAACAAGCTCTTTCCCATATCATTCCTTAATCACAATGAACATGTGAGGTAGAAATTACTATTATCATTTTTACAACATAGAAAACATGATTTGTTCAAAGTCACAATGTGGCATAAGTGGAGGCACTATGATTTGACAACTCATTTCTCCATTTTAGAGTCTGTAAAATTATTGTTTTCTTTGCCCTCATTAATGAAACTGCCACATTTCTGAAAGATTGGCTTAATTAGAATGACTTAATTAGAAGATCTTGCTGATTTTTCTTTATAGAAATTCCAAATAAAATTATAAGATTAAACAATGTTTTGAGCTCTAAGAAATCAAAAGGCATCTCAGCTACTCAGGAGGCTGAGATGGGAGGATCGCTTGAGCCCAGGAGCTTAAGTCTAGCCTGGACCACATAACAAGACCCAATCTCTAAAAAATAAAAAATTTTTAAAAAGTGAAAAAGAAACCAAAAGACATGAAGTGGTATTTTATACATTAAATAGGAAAATAGATTTTGATAACACTGCAAGTCCTAAAAAAAACCCAAAAAACTGGCATTCTCATTTTCCTCTCCTCTCACATTATTTTCCCCTATAATTAATCTTAAGGAATATTTAATATACCACGATTAAGCATTAATTTAGATACAAGTTTCAGCCACATGAAAGACTTTTATGGCAGCCATAACAAAGAATGAGTTCATGTCCTTTGCAGGGACATGGACGAAGCTGGAAACCATCATCCTCAGCAAACTAACACAGGAACAGAAAACCAAACACTGCATGTTCTCACTCATAAGTGGGAGTTGAACAATGAGAACACATGGACACAGGGAGGGGAACATCATGCACCGAGGTCTGTTGTAGGGTGGGGGTTAAGGGGAGGGAGAGCATTAGGACAAATACCCAATGCATGTGGGGCTTAAAACCTAGATGACGGGCTGATAGGTGCAGCAAACCACCATGGCACATGTATACATACGTAATAAATCTGAATGTTCTGCACATGTATCCCAGAACTTAAAGTAAAATTTAAAAAAATCTATTTTTATAAAGAAAAATTTTACAAAAACCAATACATGTGAATAAAAAAGTAAAAAAAAAAAAAAAATAGGTTGCTAGTCCGATCAAGGAGAAATAGAATCAAATGAGCTGATATGTACAGTTGTTTACACACACAAAAACGTGTATGTGTCAGATAGATATTCAGGGAAAATTAAGTGGGGTCAAATTGAAATTAAATTTAAATTGAATACCTAGATATAGGAGCAGCATATGCATGCTCATGCAAGTACCAATGAAGGACAAAAAGATTCTAATGCATGAAATCAGGTAGGTCAGACACAGTGAAAGCACCTCTCTCCAATATTACTAAAGTGACGCAGGACAGAAAAAGCACAGGACTAACAAAAGACAGATTTTTAGAGAGTATTACTGCCTAGCGAACTAACCTTATGTAGTTAACAGTCTTAATTTCCTAATTAGAGAAATTAATCCTTACTTTATATTCATTAGGCTTATTTTCTAGAAAATAAAACTTATATGCTATAAAATATATGCCTGTCTCCAGAATCATGAAGGGCAAATGAGATGATATATGTGAAATAATTTTGCAAACCACAATGTACTATTATAAATCTCAGGCGTTATTACTACTGCTGCTGTTGGCCTTCAAAATAAGCATTGCTGTCAATTAGCATTTAAATCTTGCATATTCAACAGAATTCACATTCAATTGTGCCTTTCATTGTTTATTCTCCAGTAGGTATTATTAAGGCCAATAAACAAAACTTCTTACTACCAAAATGTTCAAAATAATTATAACTGTAGATTAAATCCTTCCCCAGAGTTCATGTAAAATGTGATCTATTTTTTGAGCACAAAAGTACTCATGATGATCATTTAAAATGTATATTATAAAGCAGACAATTTTCTTTAGAAATCATTTCACAGTGACATGGAAATGATATTACTTTTCCTTTATCACATACAAAGTTTCTTCAGACCTTCTTCACATCTGAAATAACAATACAATAGTAGTATGTTGAAAGACCTGTCTTCCTATGGCTGGGTGCAGTGGCTCACGCCTGTAATCCCAGCACTCTGGGAGGTGGAGGCAGGTGGATCACGAGGTCAGGAGATCGAGACCATCCTGGCTAACATGGTGATACCCCGTCTCTACCAAAAAAAAAAAAAAATACAAAAAATTAGCCGGGCGTGGTGGCAGGTGCCTGTAGTCCCAGCTACTCGGGAGGCTGAGGCAGGAGAATGAACCCAGAAGGTGGAGCTTGCAGTGAGCCAAGATCGCGCCACTGCACTCCTGCCTGGGGGACAGAGCTAGACTCCGACTCAAAAAAAAAAAAAAGATCTGTCTTCCTATAATTTACTTTCATGTTTGAAGAAGTAGTACAGGCAGCAGCTAGACACTGATACTTAAACATTTTTTTCTATAAATAAATTACATATTAAATTCTAATCCCTATTTTTCCCATCGGACCAAGGTAAATAGATATTCTCAATATCAGCTTAAGATCAGACATACAACAATTAGATATGATTTACAAGGTAATGATACATGACAAATGTATTTTTAAAATTATTTAACTGAATGACTTTGCCTTTAAATAAAAACAATATCTTCAAATATATATTTTCCAAAGTAATATTACTAATATGAATGGAAATATATGAGTTCAAATAAATCTAGCATAGGAAATTGCAATTTTCTAACATCAGGTAAATGCTCAGTTATAGGCTGAAAATAGCTATGGTACTAGTGAGCTTACATCCTTGTGTGGCAATATAAGATAAATGTTAAAAGCATAGGCTTTGGAACTGAGTAAAATGAATTTGGTTTTCTAATCTGTAAAATAGATATGATAATATTTGCACCTCACAGAGTTATCGTGATGAAATGTTATTGCCTGGCAAGTGTTTAGGAACTAGCACACAGTAAGTACTCAAAATAAATATTTATTATTATTATTAATTTAGTTCTACTACTGATAATTTGCTAATTATTTACTTACAGATCAATAAGGCCTATACTACAAAAAGATCTTGAGGAATTCCCTGAGTTTTCAAATCTTAGTATCTTATTTCTGTCTTCAGTTTGATTTGCCATTTAAAAGGCCTAATTTGAAATCTTGTAAGCGCTTCATTCTATCATTAATTAAAATTAATATCTCCTTAATGGTGATCAAACTGTAGAGGATAAGTTTACATAAAATTAAAAAATAAAACAAAACACACCAGCTCATTTTCAAGCAGCTGACTAGAAAAGTCCCATACCTAATACAGTTCCAATCTTATTAGTTAAGACAGAATCTGTCTGTTCAAGCCATCCTCCACCACTGAGTCCTTCTTTAAACTTGATGAGAATAGACTGATTACTTAGTAGGACAACAAGAATCCTCATGGCTGCTGTAACTGTGGTAGAATGTAAGTGTTCCTCCATAAACATCATGATCCAGTCAAAACCCAGTGTCTTCACCAGTTCTTCACAAGCTCTATTCAGAGACAGATGGATTTAAAAAACAAAAAACAAAATTAATTTCAGAAATTAGGATTTAAAATCAAAAAGGCAAAAGAAGACTGAGTTTCATTCTTGAGATACTATAAATTTCAGGGTTAAAAAAATCTATTTAAAGTCAATGGCAACTCCTTCTTTTGCCTAACATGAATTAACTAGTAGTAGCAACTAGTATATCACTTTTAAAAAAGATTTACTTACTGCAAATTAATGCTTGTCTTTTCTTTAGATGTATAAATTAGTTTTAGCAAGATATCCAGAAGTCTATTCCTCAAAAGTATAAGATTAGCAGATACAAGACCTCCAAACTCCTCTTCAGTTCCTAAAATAAAAATAAATACATTAAATCTCGCCAGTAGATAAGCTAAAAGAAAATATACAACATAGTTCTTGGAGAGTTCACTGAAAAATATCTTTTAGAAAACATTTTCTCCAGGACTGCTTTTCACCAACATGGACATGAAAAAGGGTCAGTTAAATATTTCTCTTTACAACTCTGAAAATTGTTCATTTACATTTGACATTTCCTAAACTAGTGATAATAAGGCTGTGAGATATTTCTTACATTAATATTCCCCTTGCCTTCCCAATAGGGGGAAAGTCATCAAATGAGGACCATGTGAATAAAAATAATAATCACTGCTAACTCTTACCCTCTCAAATCCTTAATTTTTAGTTTCTTTTTTGAAAGATACAGTTAAATCTACCAGATTTAAAAATTGAAAATAGGAAGCATAGACTTATTCAGTAAACGTAATACATAAAGAAAAGTTAGAATTAAATAGCACAGAAGAAAGGCAAAGGCGCACAAACGCATAAAGGAGAAATTAGAGAAGAAAGGAAGAAATGGAGCTGAGACATTCTCAGATAGTACTGCAAGTACACAGAACTGGGCATCAACAACCCAGAGTTCTAGGCCCAGCTCTCCTCCAGCAGAACTATGAGTTACTGAGTCACAGACCTCACAGAGGCACACCTTTTAATGCACTTTGCAGATACTGTGTTTCTTACAAATTAAAGGGTTGTGGCAACCACACATACAGCAAGTCCAATCAGGCCATTTTTTTTTTTCAAAAGCATGTGCTCATTTCATGTCTCTGTCTTATTTTGGAAATTCTTACAATGTTTCAAACTTTTTCATTATTATAATATCTGTTACAGTCATCTGTGATCTTTGATGTTACTATCATAATTGTTTACAAGGGCCACAAACTGCACTCTTATAAGACAGTGAACTTAATCAAAAAATGTGTTTTGACAGCTCCGACTGGCCATTTCCCCGTCTCTCTCACTCTTCTTAGGCCTCCCTATTCCCTGAGTCATAAAAATATCGAAATTAGACTAATTAATAACCCTACAATGGCACCTAGATGTTCAAGTGAAAGAAAGACTCACGTATCTCTCACTTTAAATCAAAAGCAAGAAATGATTATGTTCAGAGAGGAAGGCATGTTGAAAGATCAGACAAGCCCAAAGCTGGCCTCTTGTGCTAAACAGTTAGCTAAGTTGTGAATATAAAGAAAAAATTCTTGAGGAAAACTGAAAGTGCTACTCCAGTGAACACACAATGATTAAAAAAAAAAAAAAATGAAACAGCCTTATTGCTGATAGGAAGTTTTACTGGTCTAGATAGAAGACTAAATCATCTACAACATTCCCTTAAGCTAAAACATTTCCCTGAGCAAAGCCTGAACTCTTTTCAACTCTATGAAGGCTGAGAGAGCTGACAAAGATGCAGAAAAAAAGGTGGGGGCCAGGTGCACTGGCTCGTGACTGTAACAGAACATTAGGGAGGCTGAGGTGGGAGAATCTCTTGAGTACAGGAGTTTGAGACCAACCTGGGCAACATAGTTGGACCCTGTCTCTAAAAAAATGAAGAAATGAACTGGGCATGTTAGCACACACCTATAGTCCCAGCTACTCAGAAGGCTGATGTGTGAGGATCGCTGGAGCCCAGGAGGCCGAGGCTGCAGTGAGCTATGATTGTTCCACTGCACTCCAGCATGGGTGACAAAGTGAGATCCTGTCTCAAAAACAAATAAACAGACAAAAAGAAAAAACAAAGAAAAGCTGGAACCAGAAGAGGTTGGTTCATGAGGGTTAAGGAAAGAAGCCATCTCCATAACAAAAGTGAAAGATGAAGCAGCAAGTGCTGATGTAGAAGCTGCAGTAAGTTATACAGAAGATCTAGTAAGATAATTAATGAAAGTGACTACACTAAACAACGGATTTCTCCAAGAGACTTCTCAACAGATTTTTTTCCAACAGCTTCCTATTGGAAGAAGATGTCATCTAGGACTTTCATAGCTAGAGGGGAGAAGTCAATGCCTGGCTTTAAAGTTCCAAAAAACAGAGCTGACTCTCTTGTTGGAGGCTAATGCAGCTGGTGACTTTAAGTGGAAGCCAATGCTCATTGATCAACTTGAAAATCCTAGGGCCCTAAGAATAAAGCTCAATCTACTCTGCCTATGCTCGCTAAATGAAATAACAGAGTCTGGATGACAGCACATCTGCTTACAGTACGGTTTACTGATGATTTTAAGCCCACTGTTCGGACCTGCTGCTCAGAAAAAAAGGTTCCTTTCAAGATACTACCAGCTCATTGACAATGCACCTAGCCATCCAAGAGCTCTGATGGAGATGAACAAAAAAATTAATGTTGTTTTCATGCTTGCTAATACATCCATTCTGCAGCCCATGAATCAAGGAGTAATTTTGACTTTGAATTAACTTCAAAGTTTTATTATTTAAGAAATACATTTCTAAAGGCTATAGCTGCCATAGATGGTGATTTATCTGATGGATCTGACCAAAGTAAAGTAAATCTTTTGGATAAAATTCACCACTTTAGACGTCATTAAGAATATTCATGATTCATGGAAAGAGGTCAAAATATAAACATTAACAGGAGTTTGGAAGAAGTTAATTCCAATCCTTATGGATGACTTTGAGGGTTTCAAGACTTCAGTGGAAGAAGTAACTGCAGATGTGGTAGAAACAGCAAGAGAACTAGAATTAGAAGTGAAGCCTAAAGACATGACTGAATTAGTGCAATCTCAAGATACAACTTTAACAGATGAGGAGCTGCTTCTTACAGATGAGCAAGAAAGCGGTTTCTTGAGATGGAATCTACTTCTGGTCAAAATGCTTTGAACATTGTTCAAATAACAACAAAGGACTCAGAATATTACATAAACTTAATTGATATAGCAGTGACAGTTTTTGAAAGGATTGACTCCAATTTTTAAAGAAGTTCTACCATAGGTAAAATGCCATCAAACAGTATCGCATGCTACACAGAAAACTTTTGTGAAAGGAAGAGTCCATTGTTATAGCAAACTATATTGTCTTTTTTTGCTTTTATTATTATTATTATTATTATTTTGAGACGAAGTCTCGCTCTGTCGCCCAGGCTGGAGTGCAGTGGCACGATCTCGGCTCACTGCAAGCTCCGCCTCCTGGGTTAACGCCATTCTCCTGCCTCAGCCTCCCAAGCAGCTGGGACTACAGGTGCCTGCCACCATGCCCGGCTAATTTTTTTTTTGTGTATTTTTTTAGTAGAGACGGGGTTTCACCATGTTAGCCAGGATGGTCTCGATCTCCTGACCTCGGATCCACCCGCCTCGGCCTCCCAAAGTGCTGGGATTACAGGCATGAGCCACCGCGCCCGGCCTGCTTTTATTATTTTTTTAATTGACATATAATTGTATACATTCATGGGGAACAGTATGATATTTCAATACATGTGTACCATATGTAATGACCAAATCAGAATAATTAGCATCTCCATCACCTGAAACCATTGTTGTCTTATTTTAAGAAATTGCCACAGCCACCTGAACCTTCAGCAACCACCACCCTGGTCAATCAGCAGCCAACAATATCCAGAAAACACCCTCTACCAGCAAAAATTACAATTTGCCGAAGGCTCAAATGATTGTTATCATTTTTTAGCAATAAAAAACTTTTAAATTGAGTTATATACTTTTTTTTTTTTGAGACAGAGTCTCACTCTGTTGCGCAGGCTGGAGTGCAGTGGCGTGACCTCTGCTCACTGCAAGCTCTGCCTCCAGGGTTCAAGCCATTCTCCTGCCTCAGCCTCCTGAGTAGCTGGGACCACAGGCACCCACCACCATTCCTGGCTAATTTTTTTGTATTTTTAGTAGAGACGGGTTTCACCATGTTAGCCAGGATGTTCTCAGTCTCCTGACCTCGTGATCCGCCCTCCTCAACCTCCCAAAGTGCTGGGATTACAGGTGTGAACCACTGCACCCGGCCGAGTTATATAAATTTTTTAAAAGATACAATGCTACTGCACAGATAGTAGACTACAGTATAGTGTAAACAGAACTTTTACAGCACTGGGAAACCAAAAAATTTATGTGACTCACTTTATTGTGATGTTAGCTTCATTTGCAGTGGTGTGGAACTAAACCTGCAATATTTCTGAGGTATTCCTATACTTTCCTTCTTTCTAGAACTAATGCTCAGGCTAAAGTTTCATGGTTATATACTTTTACTTGTTTGGGACAATGCACCTTTAAACTGTCCTTTAAAATGCTAACTTAGTACCTTAATCATTATGGATACTTCAAGCTACCAAGAAGAACCCAAGATCCTCACCTCTTCTGAGAAGACAGAGACTGGTAATTTGCAAATTGCCTTATCAAAAGAATATCACAAAACTTACTCTAAGAGCTACTTCCTTTAAATTTTTCTACAATAAAGTAATAATCTAGACAGAAATTAAAAATTTTATTTAACTTTTATGTCTCCTTTTCTTACTGTCACAGTTTTCATTTTTTAGAACATTATATTATACTCAATAAAGTCTTCAGTGCATATCAAATAAATAAATGTCATACACTAACAAGACTAGCAATTTGCTTCTGACTTTATTATTTCAAATGACAATAAGCTGATGACAGTATCAGTCTAATCAACTTGGCATATCAAAAGAAAAATTTACTAATTTATACACCCCTACTTCAATGTTCTATATGAAAGAAAAATTTACAACACTACTATGGTTATTGAATTCAATGGACAGCAAATAAATATGGAAACCAGATAAATATTTTTCCCACCTTTTTTTGTTTGTTTTTAGAGACAGAGTCTCACTCTGTCACCCAGGTTGAAGTGCAGTGGCACAATTACAATTCACTACAGCCTCAACCTCCTCAGGCTCAAGTGATCCTCCCACTGCAGCCTTCTGAGTAGCTGGGTCTATAGGTGCACACCAACACACCTGGTTAATTTTTGTATTTTTTGTAGAGACGGAGCTTTGCCATGTTGCCCAGTCTGGTCTTGAATTCCTGGACTCAAGCAATTTACCTGCTTCAGCCTCCCGAAGTGTTGGGATTACAGGTTGTGAGCCACCATGTTCAGCCCACATATTTTTTATACTTGAAATAAATATTTCAGTATAAAAAAAATAAATAAATATTTATATTTTTATTTATATTCAGTATAAAATTCAGTATAAATATTCAGTATAAATATTTATATTCAGTATAAAAAATATAAATATAAATAAATATTTCATTACATATTTCAGCAATCTTTAAAGCACTTTCACTACCTAATTATAATTAGTCAGCCTATATTAATTTAGAACTTAGAAATAATCTTTGCATTTGGTAGGAAAATGTAGTAGTTAAAAGCTTAGAATGCTTGTTTGGACTACCTGGGTTCCCATATAGTCAATGGTATGATATTGGATAAATTTCTTTTACTTGTATCTTTTTGGGCTGCAGTTTCCTCCCTTGTATAATTGGAATAATAGTACCTACTTCATATGGTTATTACAAAATTATATAGAGCACTTATTGAATACTTATTCAATAAGTGTTATTCATTGATCTGATCTTTATACTTCTCATCCACTGCTAATTTGCTTCACCAGAGAAATATCAACATCATTCTAAATGAATTGGCAGTAGGTAACTGTCAGGGTCCTGAACCTGTCACTAACATACTGTGTGATTTGCAGCAAGTCACTTAGTTTTTCAAATCTCTCCATCTCTCCTTTGAAAACTGTAATCACACCACTTTCTCTTACTCATGAAGCACAGGAGAGGCTGTGCTCGGGAAGGACAGACATCATGGAGAACCCTTTTGGGAGGAAGTGATACTATAACAGTTCTTCTCCACCCTCCAGGTAGATGGGGTTGTATGGATTTAAATGAAATAATCTATATGATATGATTTGGGAATAATGTAATAGGGTAACAATGTAAATAAGGCTGAACAAATATAAGATTTTGAGAATTTAATTCCAGAGGTCAACCTAAAAAAAGGTCCTTTCAATGCATTCCAAGCAACTCTCCTGTCCTAGCATATACAACAAGAAAAACATATGGGAACAGAGGGAGGATATATATGTACTAAATGAGGAAAGGTTTCCAAAAAAAGTACTTGTCATGGACCCAGGAACTTACAACTTATGAAATTATTTTTATATTATACTTACATAAAATGATACTATGTTATTTTTCTCAGTGACTACTAAATATTTAACAGGGAAGTGAAAATAATAGTAATACAGATACATGGATATAATTTAGTTTAGCAAGTATCATGTTTCTGAAGAGATATACATACATTTAAAAAATCAAATAATGTTCAAATCACACAGGAAGAGTTTGCTATTTAAAGAAACGTTGCTATGAATACTCTAAAAATAGGAAACATTTTATTTTTAAAGTAAAATTCACACCCTATTAAATTTTGTAGGCAATACTGTATAGGCTTAATATAAGACAAATACATCAGAGAAGGGCCAAAAACGTAATGTAAGGAGAAAAGTCATACATATATTATATATAATCACATATAATTCAGGTCTAATTTGGGCCAGAAGAAAAAAGGCATAATATTTAGTTGACCACTATCTTCTCCAAGCTCCAGAATCAACTTACCAGTGTCAAGCTTCTCTTCATTATTTATTTCCATTACTACAAATTTCTCACAAACCGCAAAGGTTGGCAAAGTAGAAGAAATAAACTGCCCAAATCTTTAAACAAAGGAAAACAAGATTATGGATTTTCTTTTTCCTCTTCCGAAAACAAACAACAAAGTACAAAGAAACAAAATACAAAGAATAAAAACCAAAACAGTACTTCTTTTCTTTTTTTTTCATTATCTCATTTCATTTTATTCACTTGCAGAAAGAAACGCATGTTCTGATCATCTGGAGATTTTAGTTTCCTTGTTGCCCACTCAGTCCTTCACAGCATACCACCAGCGAGAAAGATAAGAGAAGTGTGGAGGCATGTCTTGTACTTCTTATCTTAACTAGCCTTTTAAGGACCATTAGGTGATAATATTTAGTTTGCTTCCTCTTGGACCATCCCAAGTAACATTATATAAAATAATGCTTTTAAAATATGGGGAAAATGCAGTTCTTTGAAATATGAATTCTTTAATGCACTAACATGCGAATGGTTTCAAAAACCAAACAACATGATCCATATTCGAATGTCGTAACATTATCTGGATGGATCCACTGTAGCGTAGCGGTTAAGAACTTGGGTTTACATATATGATTAAATTCCTGGAGTAGGGGGAACAGGAGAAGAAAAAACATCCTGACTGTATCACATTCGAATTATGTGACCTGGGGCTTTGTTTCTTCATTTATAAAGTAGGGAAAAAAACAAAAACTTTTACAGGCTTAGGTAATAATTTCAGCAAAGTGACCATTACAATGCTAGGAATTGCTTTAAATATACATTCTTGACATAATGATAATTATAATTCTCCAAAATAATTCTTAAGCTAAAGTTTTAAATCTGCCACCAGATTTTTTGTTTGTTTGAGACGGAGTTTCGCCCTTGTTGCCCAAGCTGGAGTGCAGTGGTGCGATCTTGGCTCACTGCAACCTCCGCCTCCAGGGTTCAAGTGATTCTCCTGCCTCAGCCTCCCAAGTAGCTGGGATTACAGGCGCCCACCACCACGCCCGGCCAATTGTTCCTATTTTTAGTAGAGATGGGGTTTCACCATGTTGGGCAGGCTGGTCTTGAACTCCTGACCTCATGATCCGCCCGCCTCAACCTCCCAAAGTGCTGGGATTATAGGCGTGAGCCACCGCACCCGGCCCCCCCGGTTTAAAAATATGTTTTGAAGGCAAATTAATAAAAAAGTGAGTGATTTACAAACTATACAGATTAGAGGTTAGTCTATGAGAATAACTGAATAAATGGGTGTGATTTCACCTGAGATACTTGGTAGATCACATGAACGAACAGTAGTGACCAAGTCCAGTTTAAGCAATTCTCTACTTGAAAAATATTCAATTGTGTAGTTTGTTTTTCTTGTTTTCCTTCTATAATCCCCAAATTTTCCAAAATGGGGATTATCATGTGAACATAAGAACATTTCTACAGACATGTCTTCAATATGCCTTAAACCGCATTTTGCATTGTCTGCAAAATAATACTTATATCATACAAAAAGTGTGGATATGCAACAGATTTAAAATACCATAATCTGTTTGAATGACAGAGAATAAAAAATAGAGGTGGCACACCCACTATTTAGGAGTGTGTATGCATGCTTGTGCACATACATTTAAAAATTAGCAGGGCTTGGAAAATAGGATTGGGAACTAAGAATTCCTAGACTGAATACTTTATATCCAGGCCAATTTCATTGGGCTAATTCCTACATCTTTTCTCACCAATATTCTATTATTCACTAGTGGCAACAATTAGCTTTGCTCCATCAAGGCAAGATATTGTCTCACTCATGTTTTCCATGCGTCATAAATCTTTTGAATAGTATTAACATTACAGGTGTTATTACACAGTCATAAAAACCAATTACATTCATCTCATCCATCTTAACCTCATTGGTACTTTTAGTTAATAAAAAGACAAAGACAAAGAAGTTTTTCCTACCTAAGCAGATCATTGCTGTTGGGAAAACCTTGCAGTAAGAAGCTCAGGACATTACTAATAGCAGCAATAGTAGGCTGGGATAAAGACATATCTCGAAGAGTCAGGAGCAGCTTTGGGATTAACTGGAATTCTCTCATTAATTTGGCATTCTTTGAGGCTTCACTATAAGAGAAAGAAGATTTTATACACTGTACTATCACCTTTCCTATAGCTGAATAATTAACTACGTGGGTATTAATTAATACCTGGACTCTGTGAGCAGTTCAATAAAATGTTCAAATAAGGAAAGATGAAGTTCATATGGTGCATGGAGCCAGACCTATAATAAATAAAAACAGTAGTATATTTAAGGTTTAAAAAAAAGTACCCAAATGCCAAACTAACAAACACCAATATAGCACATGGAACTTATTTCACTTATATAATTATTATTTTGTAAAGTTCTATAAAACCACTTATATGCAGAAAAAAATCATTATAAATTGGCCAAAAAAATGACCAAAATGATGGAATTATCACACTTTTACAAAGCTAATTCAAATATCCTCCATATGCTAAAGAATGTATTGAAAAACATGAACATGACGAGGAGCCAAATGAAAGACAACCAAAGCCCCCTAATAAACCTCTAGACATGACAAATAAAATATTTAAAATGAAAAATATACTGGATGGCATTAATAGCAGATGAGATACTTCGGAAAAAAAATACAATAAACTTGAAGATATAACAATAGAAATTATTCAGAATGAAGCACAAGAAAAAAATACTAAAAAGAAATGACCAGATTTAGTGTATGAGTGATTTGAGACAGTATCAAGCAATCTAAGATATGTGTCATTGGTGTCCAGAAAAGGGAAGGAAGTGGCAGGAAAAATCATTGAAGAAACAATGGCTAAAAAATTCAAATGTGATGAAAATGACAAACTCACAGATCAACAAAACCAAGCAGAAGAAACATAAAGTGGACAAAGGGGACAATGAAATGACTGACATCTTTAATGTGTGAAAACAATAAAAACAGTCAACTAGAATTCTATTTCATGCAAAAATGTCCTTCAAAAAGGAAGAAAGAAATGGAAGCCTTTTCCAGATGACAGAATTCACTGCCAATATTTCTGTAATACAGAAATGTTAAAAAAAATCTCCAGGCAGAAAAATTACACAAGATGGAAATTGAGATTTACGCAAAGGAATAAAGAATGCTATAAATACTATATATGTAGTCAAATGGAAAATAATTGTAAAATGTTTTTTGAAAATAATTGATCATTTAAAGCAAAAATAATGCAAACTATTGTAGGGATTATAAACATATAGAAGTAAATGTATACAACAATAGCATAAAAATGGAAAGGGAGAAATGAAAGTCTCTTATTGCAAAGTATTTATAAGGTATAATATTCTTCAAAGATAGACTGAATTGTTTTAGATGCATACAAAAAATTGTGTATGGCATTGCAATTATTTTACCTATATTTGTCAAATGACTATTCTAAAAATTTGGTAAATTAGGTATTTATAGACTACTTGTGGTTTTGGAGTAATTAGGGATGCTATAAGAAGCTGTAAAGTGAGCAATGTACTATAAAATAAAGCCAAAATTTATTAAGCAACTAAATTTCTGATGTTTGTATATTGAGTTTTAATCAGGAATCTGAAACTGAAGATAATCCTTGATTTAAATGTGTCAGTTACCAGGTGAAAACAAGGTTAGGCTGGGTTAGGTAGGTCTTCTTAGTGTTCCCATAATCCCTTCTGTCTACCATCTCTGGGCTTTCACAAGTTTTAAATTATCTTATTTCTTTGTCTTTTTCTTCTAATGGACTAAATGCCTTGAGCCGTGGACTCTTGCTTTTTCTTTTCACATCCTTAGTAACTAATATAGTGCTTGCCTCAAAAATACTCAGCAAGTGCTTTCTAAAAGAATAAGAGGTTTGGATATTAGAACTTTGAATACTAGGCTGAGAAATGTGTACTTCATAGTGTAGAAAAGGAAAATCACTGGAAGTCCTTGAATAAATGATATGATTATGCCTTTGAAAGAATGAGGTCCCAAGAGTATGTAGGACAGCCTGAGCAAAGGGAAAAAGAAGTGATAGTTATCCTAGTATGAATAGGAGAATAATTGATTAGGGCTTGAATTAAGATATAGCAGTAGAAGCAGAAAAGGCACACTATGAAATGTGAAAGTAGAACCTATATGACAATATCAGACTGTTTATCGACGGGGAAGAAGGAAGCTGATGTTTTCAATTTCAAGCCTTGGTGGCTAGGGGAATGGTGGTGTTATTAAGAGAAATAGAGAAGTTAGAAGGAAGAACTAATTTGGAGAGGGATGCTAAGTTCAGTTAAGATGTTGGTGGGACAGTGCTGAGCAAGAATTAAAAATAAGTCTGGAATTCAGATGTCAAGGTTAGAGATTTAGATTTGAGGATCAACTCCACAGAGATGAGACCATCAGCCTAGGTAAGAGTTCAAGGAAAGGAAAACAACAAATAAAGGAAAATGTAAAAAGTTAAAGATGAACATCCTTACATAAAATAATGAAAACATCACTGCAAGAAAATAATAGAAAAAAATAGTAAGAAAGATGTAAGAACCAGGATATTAACACCTGAAAGCTAGCAAAAGAAGTATAACTTGAAAGAATATGAGGGAAACAGACAACAGCCAATGTTACTGAGAGCTGGGGATACTGAAAACTGAGTATAGGCCATAGATTTTTATTTAGGGGGAAGCTTCTAGTAAGCTTTGAAAATACAGTGTCAGTAAAGCAATTAGGGCACACTGTTTGTGAGGGATTCAATAACTGACAAAACAGAGCTTACAGAAGTTGTGAGGAAGAAGGGTTAGGGCCTAGACACAAGAGTTCGCAAATATTAAGTGCTAGGCACTATTCTAGGTGGTAGGAACACAAAGACAAAGAAGATAAACATGATTTCCGCAATCATAAAGCCCACAGATCCTACTGTTTCACAGGGATATATTACATAAATTTAGTACATAGTAACTAACATGCAAAGTGCTGTAAATAAGAAATTAAATGGAAAAAGGATATGAGTGATTAAGAGTTGCCTTGAGAGAACAGAGTGTAAGCTGTTACAGTAATAAGCCAGTAGAAATGAAAATGCCTTTGAAAGAATGAGGTCCCAAGGGTATGTAGGACAGCCTGAGGAAAGGGGAAAAAGAAGTGATAGTTATTCTAGTATGAATAGGAGAAGATTGATTAGGGCTTGAATTAGGATACAGCAGCAGAAGCAGAAGAGGTAGACTATGAAATGTGAACATAACATGAATGATATTTTACCATGCAGCTGTAACCAAAATTAAGAGGTCTAGGTCCTATTCATCAAGAAAAAGTTTCTGTCAGAATCGCCTGATGAAACTATGTTTGACTCATGTAATGCCACTGCCAGCAGCAAATTAGCTAGTTAGGGATATGCATCATACCATTTCACTTCTAAAATATTTGCAAAATGGAATATCCTTGGAGAAAAGGAACCCCAGCATTATTCTACCTTTTATATTTTACTAAATGATATTAACATGAACATCATAAAATTATAGGGCTTTAAACACATTTTAGAGATAAAATAGTTTATAATCATATGGAGTAAGAAATGCATTCATTGATTATATATTATCAATTATGCTTATATACATACTTCAAAATCACAGAGGAGGTCCTGGAAAGCAGTTGAATTTGGAATAATGGAGGTCTCATGTCCACTATCAACAGTTCCCACCAAAGAAAAAGTTAGATGGAGGATGTGGCTGTTAAGAAGGGAACGTTTCTTCTTAAGCAACATTGCCAGCAACTACAAGAAAGTAATACCAAATGCCTGTTGATAAATCATCATGTATATTCATTACACACACACAAACACACACATACACACAGAATCCTATGTAGACGATTTTCTGAGATTATTAAGTTACCTTCTAAATTTTTATTATGACAATATAACATTAGGTAAAATCTGAAAAACAAAGGGATCTTAACATTCTATTAAAATATCCACTTTTACCTTTACCCTTTCAATTCCATTATAAATATGTAAATAGTTACCAACACGTGCATAAAATTGTATGTATAATGAAAACATCACAGCAAGAATATAAAATTGTATGCACATGATGGTAACTACTTAAATATACACTTTTTGTGTTATAAAGTATTTTTTTTGCAACACAGTCTTAATAACTACAATTTTAAAAGGTTGAATGATAGTCTATGGAATGCTTAGAGTATAATTAGTCATTCTCTTATTACTGGTATATCTAGATTGTTCTATTTTTTCACGATAAACAATGCTGCAATAATCATTTTGAAAGTTTTGCAAAAGAAAACTTATTGAAATAGTATAATTAAATCTATACAACACAGTAAACAGTATATTCATTATCAATAAACTAATGGTTAAACTTGTAGAAGGCATTTGTACTTCATGTATGATAGGTTTTAATCTTGCTTCAAGTATTTGTTCCTCTTCTTACAAGTGATTTTTTATCTAATTCTGACTGTGGATACATAAATGCTGCATTTTTTTTTTTTTGAGTCTTGCTCCTTCGCCCAGGCTGGAATGCAATGGCGCAATCTCGGCTTACTGCAGCCTCCGCCTTCCAGGTTCAAGCGATTCTCCTGCCTCAGCCTCTGGAGTAGCTGGGATTATAGGCACATGCCACCATGCCTGGCTAATTTTTGTATTTTTAGTTTTCAGGAATAGCAATGGTACACTTATGATGTAGTGGCTTTCAAATATCCTGAGTAAGTAACAGAGATAAAAGATGGTGGGGTGTGAGGTGGAGGGGAGAGACAAGGAAACAGGGAGAGCCCTGAATCTACCAAGGATTTGGCAATCCTTTTAGGAAGGGGGAATAGGACCCCATTTCATTTCTTTCCCATTTCCACAGAGAAAAACAACATTCAAACCAGCAAACCTTTGTTCTGAAAATATATTCAATGTATTAATGCTATATTGAAATAATGTTGCCTAACTCAAGTGTTTAGTAAGATTTGATAAGATAGGAGAAAAAGGATAAAGCAAAATAAAGAAACAATACATACTTTCATTTGACATATATTAGTTTTCATAAAACTACTGGCTCTTTAAGTTTCCTTGGACAACATAATTCTTCTAGAGTTTGAAACAACATGAATGATAATAAAAAAGCAGAGTATTTTAGGTGCCAGGTGAAGCGAAGGCAAAGTTTTACAGTTACAAACCTGGTAGCCCTTGATTCTTTCCATTTCTTTGCTGGCTAGTGGGTTACTCTTGACCACACAAACCAGGGCCTTGACTGCTGCATATAACCCTTCCACATCAGAGGCCATGGCCACCAGGCCCAGGATGGCTGCAGCTCCACCAATGTACTGCAAAGTAGTGGCAACAGGCTTAGGGACAAATGTTCTTACTCCTGATTAAAAGACAGTGAAAAATAATTAAGATAAATTCCCCATGTGAACAAGAACTGTATATATCATCTTGAAAAGTTTTTTAATTAGCAATGTTTTATTTTAAAAATATCTTCTGTCTATAATGCAAATTCTAGGGAAAGCATTAAAGGTAGAATTTGGGACAAGGCAATACAGGCTGGCTGGGCACGGTGGCTCACACCTGTAATCCCAGCACTTTGGGAGGCCAAGGCAAGTGGATCACAAGGTCAGGAGTTTGAGACTAGCCTGACCAACATGGTGAAACCCCAAACTCCGTCTTTACTAAAAATACAAAAATTAGCCAGGCGTGGTTGCATGCGCCTGTAATCTCAGCTACACAGGAGACTGAGGCAGGAGACTCACTTTAACCCTAGGAGTTGGAGGTTGCAGTGAGCCGAGACTGCGCCACTGCACTCCAGCCTGGGCGACAGAGGGAGACTCCCTCTCAAAAAAAAAAATAAAAATAAAAATAAATAAATAAATAAATAAAATTTAAAAAAAAGAAAAAAAAAGCTAATCTACATACTCTTAGAGAAGACTGGGTGTAGAGGAGTGAGCAGAGAAGAGCAGGGCTTTACAGCAAGCACAAATGTTTCTACTGTGTAGCTTTGGGCTGTACTCAAAAGTACAGTGGTCTTGAGAATGCATTTCTGAGTAAGTAAGAGTGCCTTGCTAGCATCTGTTGGGGAATAACCTTGGGGACAATAAAAATCACTTTAACTCTGTGAACTGGGGAAAGACTTGGAGAAGCCATCCTGGCGGGGATGATGTGTTTCCTATAGATAAACCAAGCAAAGCACATTACTGACCATTACCCAAAGCTTCTCTTGGTTAAGTAATCTGAGTAACAGTACATCAGTAACTTTAGGAGAGCATAAGTTTATAGAAACACAGGCCTGGAACTGTGTGCCAATTAAAAAAAAATCACACCTGCATTCCTAACATTTTAAAGGGGCATTGTTTGAATGTCACTTGCCTGCTGACCAAGACTGAGATTTTAAAAAATAAAAGTAACATCCATATTATATTTCTATGTGCTCTGCAGTATTCACAATACTTTCTTTCCTTCTTTCCCCCCTTTTTTTTTTTTTTTGAGACAGGATCTCGTTGTCACCCAGGCTGGAATGCAGTGGCTCAATCACAGCTCATTGCAGTCTCCTGGGCTCAAACAATCCTCCTGTCTAGGCCTCCCAAAGTGCTGGGATTACATGGTGTGAGCCACCATGCCCAGCCCACAATACCTTCATATATTACAGTGCTGGATTTTGAAAACTAGCTCCTAAGGTAATTAGGGCCAGTATTACTAGTTTATAGATAAGAAAACTGAAGTTCATAGAGCTTAACTGTATGGCATAATATCACACAGTGACACAACAGGGGCTGGAACCTAGGTCTCTGAACTTACTGCTCACTGCTCTTTCCACTATACCACTATACTTTTGAAAAGGACATACCACAGTGCTCGTAAGTATTTTTTGAATAAAAGAACACTACCATGTGCTTCAGAGTAAAGAAAATTTTTATCAATGCTGTATTATCAAAAAAGAAAAACAAAGATTTATGCAATTCACTGGGACAATAAAAATTGCCAATGACTAATAAACATGTTGGATTCTGACCAGCACAACACTAACTTTTTATTAATCTAAAAAGGAACCAGTATTATATACTGATTTACACATTAAAAGGCATAATCACTGGTTCTGAATTTTGAATGGCATGATTGGTTTATGTCTCAAGATCCTATCTAACAAAAAAACAAAAACAAAAATAACGTTTTAAGCAGACACGAATAAGGCTCTGAAGAATGTCCACTCTAAATTTTTATTAGAGTTTGAGTCAGTGTTTATACTCAGAAGCTCTAATTTCTAGCTCATTTCTAAATTAACAAAAACTCATGAGCTATATACCAAATCATGAAACAATCAATAATAGTTCTAAATTTTGATACCTGTCACTAAACGTAATTTGAAATTTACCTAAAAATTACATGAAATTATATAGTCAGTGCTGATCATTACTGACAAGAGGGAAACAGTGCGATTTTTTTTTTTTAATTTTATTTTACTTTAAGTTCTGGGATACATGCACAGAACGTGCAGGTTTGCTACATAGGTAAACATGTGCCATGGTGGTTTGCTGCACCTATAAACCTGTCACCTAGGTATTAAGCCCCACATGCATTAGGTATTTGTACTGATGCTCTCCCTCCCCTTGGCCCACTTCCCCTGACAGGCCCTGGTATGTGATGTTCCCGTCCCTGTGTCCACGTGTTCTCATCGTTCAGCTCCCCTCTATGAGTGAGAATATGCGACATTTGGTTTTCTGTTCTTGCGTTAAGTTTGCTGAGTATGATTTCTAGCTTCATCCATGTCCCTGCAAAGGACATGATCTCATTCCTTTTTATGGCTGTATAGTATTCCTTGGTGGATATGTAAAAGTTAGCAGGATTTTATGAAAGGTTATTATTTTAAGTTGACTGGAATTTGAGATTGTTACATTTAATCTCTGAATACTGCACGTACACTATAGGTCAGTGCTATTAAAATATGAACTTAAATACTGCCTCTTAAGTGAGGAAAGTGAATGAAAACTTGATGGCAAATAAAGAAGTTTGAAACAACAAAGACAAGTCCACTCACCCAAGTATCCAATCAGAGCGGCCCCAATTGTCCGTGCAGATCCATTAAGATGTCCTGCTGAATTGTGTATCAACTTCACAGGAGTGGCATTCTCATGTGAGGAAATGCCTAACTGAAAAATAGGAAAGGAAAAAAATGTAATTATATAAGAACAGTTTCAATGTTTTGATTGGAAAAGAAACCAAACACATGAATGGTAACACATCTTTTCCCTCCTCCCTTATCAGAATACTGAAAAACGAGCATTTAGGTCTAGCCTGGTGGCTCATGCCTATAATCCTAACACTTTGTAAGACAGAGGCAAGGGAATCGCTTGAGCCCAGGAGTTTGAGACCAGCCTGGGAAACATGGCGAGACCCCCATCTCTACTAAAATGCAAAAAATTAGCCAGGTCTTGTGGTGCATTACTCAGGAGGCAGAGGTGGGAGAAACACCTGAGCCTAGGAGGTCGAGGATGCAGTCAACGGAGATTGTGCCACTGGCACTCCACACTCCAGCCTGGGAGCATTTATTTTTGGAAATGTACAAACACTTCCAAAGTGTGGAAACTCTTAGGAGGTAAGTTAAACACAATTTACTGAGATAAAGATGGTGAGAGGATCTTGAGACACAGCTTCAGGGGTCTTTCTGAATGAAGTTCTTTGGTAGTTTAAAGGTTGTTATCACTAACTGCCTCACAGTATTTCAGATCAGTGAACATATTAGCTTTATTCCATATCCAAGTAAACATAAGTTATCCAAGAGTTTATAGATAAAACATGCCTACATAAAGGAATCTCACATTTTGTACATTCACACATACACAAGATCTATTTTCAAGGCAAACATAACTTTAATTCTGTTGTTCACTATAGAGTTATGTACAGTTTATGTTCCTTAGATATGTATATGTGTCATATATATGTATACACACACACACACACACACACACACACACAAAAGCTCTGCGTAAGAGTTGTCAATACTTACAGTTCCTGGTCTCTTGATATCCTTCCCCTTGGACTTTGCCTCCGATAATCAGCCAAAATGGCTTGTCAAGCTCACTGACTTGCTAAACCCCATAGTCAGTCCTCACTTCTTATCTTACTGTGACCACTTAAGTCATTTCCACAGTGAATCCTTGATCTTACAACATTAAGCCCTCCTGGTTTTTCTCCCTTCTTACTGACTGCTACTTCTCAGTCTTTTCTGGTTCTTCTTGATCTCCCCAACTCCATAACACTGGAACGTCCCAGGTTTCAGTCTTTAAAACTTTCCATTTCCCTATCTACATCTATGCTTTGGTGAATACATGTAAACTCATGGCTTTAAACACCACCTGTATAAATGAACTCCAGATTCGTATTTCCAATGGCCTTGAATCTCTACTGTGATGTCTAACACACTTCTCAAACTTCTAAAACAGAATTCTCAATATTCCTCCCGACTCTACTCTTTTTGTAGTTTTCTCCAAATCAGAAAACGTGACTCCATTTTCCTAGCTGTTCAAGAAAAAAACCTGGAGTCCTTAACTCTCTCAACTTCCACACTCATTCCACATTTTATCACACAAAACTGCTAGGTCAACTTTTAAAATATACCTTGAGCCCGGTGGGGTGGCTCACACCTGTAATCCCAGCACTTTGGGAGGCTGAGGCAGGTGGATCACCTGAGGTTAGGAGTTTGAGACCAGCCTGGCCAACATGGTGAAACCCTGTCTCTAATAAAAATACATAAATCAGCTGGGCGTGGTGGTGCATGCCTATAATCCCAGCTACTCAGGAGGCTGAGGCAGGAGAATCACTTGAACCCAGGAGACAGAGGTTGCAGTGAGCCGAGATTGTCACACCATTGCACTCTAGCCTAGGCGACAAGAGCAAAACTCCATCTCAAAAAAAAAAAAAAAAAAGTGAATCTGATCACTTCTTATCACTACCATTGCTACTGCCCAAGTTAAAACCACCATAATCTCTCATAGGAATTATTTATCGCATCGGCCTCATAACTTGTCTCCCTGCTACTACCTTTGTTTCTCTTCAACCTATTGTCAATAGAAGTCATAGTGATAAAATGTAAGTTACAGCATTTCCCTCCTATGTCTGAAACTCCATAATGCTTCCCATCTTTCTCCATCAGAGCCAATGTCTTTACAATTGCCCCATGAATCCTAAACAACCTGGGACCCATCATCACTCTGGGCTCCTCTCCTACTGCCCAGGCCCTCTCTAATTTTACTCCAGCCACATCTGTCTCCATGGCAGGCACGTACAGTACTTTTCTCATGGCCTTTGCACTTCTATTCCTGGAATACAAAACACTCCCACACCCATAGGTATATCCCATGCTCCCTATTCCTGTGGCCTGTTACCTCATCCCTGTCAAGTCTTTGCTCAAAATTCACCTTCTCAGTAACGTCTCCTTGGACCACCATATTAAAAACGTGAAGCTTCTCTCTTTCTCCTTCCCTGCTTTATTTTACTGCATAGCACTCATCACCTTCTAACATACTTCATGATTAGGTTATTTCTTTAGGTATTATCATCTGTCTTTTCCACTAGAATGTAGGAAACATAAAAGCAGAAATTTTCTTTTTATCCACTGCTATGTCCTGAACCGAATGTCACCTGGCACATAATAGGTCATTCATTAAAAAGTTGAGTTGTAGCCTTAAAAACAGTAATTGTTTTCATTCGTTTTCTAAAGTTAAATTTCTTAATTGCCAATATAAATAAATTAATATGAATTATGTACTCATAACAGAAACTGTCACTTTTCCAAATTAAGTTACATATCTACATGTGTTTTGGCCTAAATTTGAAGTCAAATTAACCAAACATAAACAATACATGAAAGGCATGATTTTTAGCAGTCACTCATAATTGAGTAGTATCCATATGAGACTCTGAGATGTGTTCCCAGTAAAAATCAGCCATAGTACACCAAGAAATCATTCTGCTTACCTGCTTAGCAATGGCTTTGCTATCCAATTTGTTATACACTTTCCGGATTCTTGCCACTGTTAGAGACGACACAGAGAGTGCATAGAGGCCAAATGACACCTTCTCCTCTGGTACTAATGACACAGGGGATGGCACTACCCCTTCGGATTTTGCATCTTTATCTTCAAAAGAAGAATAATTATTTTCAAAATCATCAGTAGTTCTCATCTTGAAACAAGTTTTTTTATACTTACTATCATTTTTTAAATGAGGAGGCTTGAAAGTCTTAAAGTAGAATAAGACAGGTAAATTTAAAAACTATCTTACTTCTCAGCTCTTCATTTATTTCTTTAATTAAAAGATGGAAAAAGAAATCTAGTCATAGAGTTCTACATTCTAAGTGCTACTCTTAAAACATGTTTAACATATAGTACAATGTAAAGGATGAAAAGTTTTAACTGTTATCTGACAAATTGTAAAACATGTCCCCCTAGATTCAAAGGAAAAAGGAATGAAGACGAATAAAATGCCGATCAGCCGTGTAGCACTATGTCCCCTCCCCCAAAAAAGCACTCAGATATGCCTGCCTGTATTCTTCGAGACCACAAAGCAGAGGAGTTATTAATAAAGGCATGTGTTTTAAAGCCACATGGCCTGAGTTTGAATCTTGTTTTATCACTTAAAAGCTGTGTGACCTATATGTCTTTGTGCCTCAGTTTCCTCTTCTGTGAAATGGGAATGATAATGACAGTACCTAACTCACAGTGTTTCGAGATGAATAAATACATGTGAAGGGCTCAGAACAGCTACATCCTTCATGTGTGTTGACTTATTTAGCACACAGTAAGTGCCCAAGAAGTGTTAGCTTTTATTAGACACCATCTAAATTAAGAATGAGTGAAAAGATAAATTACTAAATCATAGGATTATGACCATTTACAATATACTTGTCCTAACTCTTCTGAGATTCTTGGTGGAATCAGAACAAGGGAGTGGAAGACCACCATTTGCAAGGAGTACTACCAAGGAATTGCCAGCTTAACATCAGTTCCTCTGAGTCTAAATTTCATTTGGGAGAAAGGATAACAAAAAGTAGGCTTGGAGTAAAGAAATGAGGAAAAATAATGTTAAGTGATCTAATCTAGAGAATATGTGTGTGTGTTTATTGAACCTATCTGTTCTTCCTTTAACAGGGGTGGCTATACTTTAAACTGCTTCATGTAATAGGAGAAATCACAGAAAGAGAAGAGTGTCACAGTTAGACTCCTAGAGGGCATATACCTATATCTCGGAGCCAATAAGAGAAACTGGATAATAAGTGATCAGGCATAAAGACAAAGAATCCAGAAAGTGCAGTATGATCAGTGGAGGAAAATATTTTAAATAGGAGTGAGTATCCTGCTGAAGAAGATTAGAGGAGAAGGCGCTTTTCCTAGATAAACGATATGTATAACCTCATACACACACATGCATCTATATTGCAGGAGTTAAGTTTCATACAACTTCAAGAACTAGAAATAAGTTACTCACATGGCATACATACAGCTTGAAAGCTTCCAACATAATTTGGTCCAAGTTCATAAATGGTAGTAACATTTGAAGAAGGTAAAACTTCTTCTAGAAAATGTGTGGGTCCCAGGCGCCAAACCAATGAGGCAATTTGGCGTTGGGCAGGTGGAGTACCAATGTAGGCATAGACCGTGCTCACCACTGGTGGATTTGCCGAACCTGAACCCCCTGGAGTACTGTGAACATAATGAAGCTGTTAGGAAGACAAAAGCAAATGTGTGAGATGTGAACATTTTCCCCAGGAAAATAACTACTTCAGCATATGAGGTCACACAACTTTACAAATGCACAAAAACATTTGGGGTGGAGAAACAGGAAGGGCAAGGCACAATACTGGGATCTGTAACTGAGGACCAGGTATAGTAGCTAAAACTTTTATCCAACTCTCTAACACAGATAAACTCTTTAATGCTAGAAATGGCAACAAGCAAATACAGGGATACTGTCAATGGCTGGTTTGCATATCAAGTTAATGACGCTTCTCTGAAATTTTTGTGCTGATATAAAGAGAGCTTTCCACTATGGAATTAAAGTAGTCTTGAAATTAGGTACGTTACCTTCAATGTGAGTCTGTTAACTAAAATTACTGATGAAAAGTGTTTTATAGGGGTAAATTATTATAATAAATATATAATTAAGTACAGTATAAGAGATAAAGAACTTAAGTTGCTTTTTCTTGCTGAAGCAGCTTAATGGGATGAAGGACACTTCCATTAATTGCTGTGTCATAACATCTCAGCTTCAGATCCTATTCATTATTCTATATATTAAACAGCAGTTCTTGGTGATGTTAATAGCACAATTGTGAAGACCAACATATGAGCTAGAGTTGATTTCACAGTATTGTGACTATTGACAGGGACAGTGATGATGATGATGTAAATCAATTAATAATAAATTTCCTATTGCTCAACTCTAGAAGCTGAGGGCATTTTTATTTTTAATGACACTAAAATTAATGAAGGAGCAACGTACTAGAGAATCTACAAACCCATTTCAAATGCAATCATGTAAACAAATAAATCAACGACTATTCCACAAGGTGCATTTTAGAGTTTATCATAGTGAAACACAATGTCACAATAAAATATCATCATCATCATCAAGGAAGGAAATATATTCAAAGATACTGCTGGTTTCAGTGCTTTTCAAACTTTAATTCACACACAAGGACAAACTTTGTCTTTGTTACTTCTTTCAAGTGATCGCCGTAAAATGGATAACCGCCTATAATCCCAGCATTTTGGGAGGCCGAGGCATGAGGATCACCTGAGGTCAGGAGTTTGAGACCAGCCTGGCCAACATAATGAAACCCCATCTTTACTAAAAAAAAATTAGCCACGTGTGGTGGCACGCGCCTGTAGTCCCAGCTATTTGGGAGGCTGAGGCAGGAGAATTGCTCATACCCAGGAGGTGGAGGTTAAGGTGAGCTGAGATCGCGCCGCTGCACTCCAGCCTGGGCGACAGAGCGAGACACTGTCTTAAAAAAGGAAAAACAATAAAAATAAAATAAAATAAAATAAAATGAATACTATCTTTTAGAAGGTCAATTTTCAGAGCTTGCGAACTGAGTTCTGTACAAAGTAACAAGCAGGATTTATTCTCATTCAGAAAAAGGGAGTTTCACTTGTTTCTTTACTTGATAATCAACTCTTTTTTTGTATTCTAAATACTATCACAATCTACAGTAATGTTTATGTAGTCATTCATTCAAGAAACAATAAACTAAATACCTACTATCATTATCAGGGACTAATCTGGGTGATATGAAAACAAAGAAAAAAAACAATTCTAGCTCTAAAGAATGTAAGTCTTCTGGACTAAATTACAACAACAGCAATGAAGTGACAAAATAGTGTGTTCACCATTATTTAAGAATCCTTCAACTGGTTCCTTTATTATGAAAAAGCACCTAGCAATCTGGCTTAAGCTCTTGCATATTCAGCAACTTCTTTAGTACCTATAAGCCCTCATTTCTATTCTTCTCTAAGAAAATGGTTTAAGAATTGGCCACATGAGTCTAACATATTATTCAAATGGGTACTGAATATCAACTTAAAATTAAGAAAGTAATTTTAAAAATACCCCTGTAACACACAGACACACACACACACACACACACACACCCCAAACTACTACCTTATAAAGCAGGTAGATTTACAAGTGCACATACACTTACCTTTACAGTGTTAACAAGCTGTCCATCAATATAGAGGGCTGCAGTACTGTTTTTCAACATGCCTTTGCTCATTACCAGGACCAAATGATGCCACTGTCCCTCAATGATAAGCTCTCCACATCGAAAGCGAGCACAGCATGGGAGAATTTCATAAAATGAGGACTCTTCACTAAAATCATCAACTGAAATAAAGGGGGGAAGACATAAAAAACTTTTTCCAACACCATCCCTATTCAAATTATTCATATCTAGATCAGCATGTTTTGACTTTATGTTAAAACAAGATAATGATGCAGACTATTTGAGTAATAATACAACTCTGGAAAAAAAAAATGATAATGTGGGCTGGGCACGGTGGCTCACACCTGTAATGTCAGCCCTTTGGGAGGCTGAGGTGGGCGGATCACCTGAAGTCAGGAGTTCGAGACCAGCCTGGCCAACATGGTGAAACCCCATCTCTACTAAAAACACAAAAATTAGCCAGGTATGGTGGCGCACGTCTGTAGTCCCAGCTACTCGGGAGGCTGAGCCAGGAGAAACGCTTGAACCTGGGAGGCAGAGTTTGCAGTGCTGAGATTGCACCACTGTACTCCAGCCTGGGTGACAGAGCGAGACTCCATCTAAAAAAAAAATGAGTAAATAAAAATAAAAATATAATGCAGACAGAAGATACCTCACTCATGCAATACCCTTACCTGCAGTAAAGTGAAACCTAGAATGTATTTTTGCTCTCTTCTGCTCAACAAATATAGGTATAATCACATAAAGTTACAATGAACAAAAGTTAGCTAATGTAGTAAAAAATACACAAAAATAAAGAGACAATAACATTATGATAAACACTAAAAAGAGACTAGTTGACACCCAAAACAAAAATAAACAAGTGGGACTATCTCAAACTGAAAAGCTTTTGAATAGCAAAGGAAACAACAGAGTGAAAAGGCAATCTATGGAATGGGAGAAAAATATTTGCTAACTATGTATTTCATAAGGGAGTAATGTCAAAAATACATAAGGAACTACTAGAACTCAATAGTAAAGAAACTAATAATCAATTAAAAATGAGCTAAGAACTTGAATAGACATTTCTCCAAAGAAGGCACATAAATGGCAGACAGGTATATGAAAAATGCTCAATGTCACTAATCATCAGGCAAATGCAAACCATAAGCACAATGGCATATCACCTCACACCTGTCAGAATGGCTATTATCAAAAAAAAAAAAAAACACAAGTGTTGGCAAGAATGTGGAGAAACTGGAACCCTTGTGCACTGTTGGTGGGAATGTAAAATGCTACAGCTGCTATGGAAAACAGTACACACATTTCTCAAAACACTGAAAACAGAACTAACATATAATCCAGCAATACCATATCTGGGTACTTATTTAAAATCACTCAAATCAGGACTTCGAAGAGCTATCAGTACTCTCCTGGACAGATGAATAGATAAAGAAAATGTGGTACATATATACAATGGAATAATATTTAGCCTCAAAGAAGAAAATTTTGCAATATCTGACAACATAGATGAAGCTTAAGGACATTATGCTAAATGAAATAGCCAGTCATAGAAAGACATATACTGCATGACTCCACTTATACGAGGTATTTAAAATAGCCAAATTCAGAGAAACAACAAATGAAATGTTGGTTGCCAAGGGCTCGAGGGAGGGGCAAATGGGGAGTTACTAATCAAATGGCAGGAAGTTTCAGTGAAGCAAGAGGAAAAAAAGCTTGAGATTTGCTCTACAACACTGCAACTATAGTCAACAATAATGTTGTTGTATAACAATAATGTTGTATAACAACAATAATGTGTTGTAACTTTTTGACATTGATTTGGTTACAGTATGGGTTAGAAAAAGAATCAAGAAAAATGTAAAGTTTATTCTTGCTATATGCTATGCTGAACGATACAAGAGGACAACTATCTATTATTAGTGGCTGTACTGTGCATAATAAAAGGTAGTAAGAAGGAGATGATTTACAGCATAGACTAGGTATTTGTTGATCCAAGTTTCCTGCTTCATCAGACAACTTTGTCCCATGTATATAAATATATTCTGATTTGCTACCATTCTACAATTACTTCCTGACTCCAATCTGGCTCCTTTTTGCTACCCTATATGTTACCAGACCATGCTAAGAAATAATGGTTTCATATTAATTTAGTTTTATTGTTAAGCTAAATAAAAATTAATTTACCTTTTATCAGTACTTAACAAATGGCAAGACAGCAGTGGAAAACCAGATTTTAAATACTCATTAAAAAAAAAATTAAGAAGAGCTAACCTGTAACCATATAATTTAAAGCAGATCCAGTATTTTTCACTGCATGTACAAACAAGTAAATATACTGAAAGTAAAATTTATGTGATATGAAGAAGAAAATGCAAATAAAATATTAATTTCTATTTTTGGAATCTTAAAATATCTGCACATACTTAAATACCAAGATTATATTTTAGAATGGCAATTCAGAATATATGTCTGTTGATAAGACTATTACACAGGTAAAAATCTTATCCATGAGGTGACTTGATATAGGAACTGAATAAACTAGGCAGAAAGCAGGGTCCTAAAGCCTTGAAAGGTCTAGTGTTATGGACCAATGGAGGTGAAAGTAAATATGAACATACGGGTGAAACAAGGAACTTGTCCCTCTTCCTCCCCTGGTTCGTAGACTATAAGTCTTCTCAAGTATTGAAGAAGATATTCCTTACAAACATTTGTGAGAGTTTCACTTTCTGACTTAGGTTTGAACTAAGACATTTCCAGCACTGAGTGGTGTGTCAGGATATCTCAGTGAGCCAACTGGTTTATAACACCTCTTAATTTCCTAGGCATCTTAATGGGTTACAGCTGTTGGGAGAATGAATCCTGTCAATACTAATGCATATGTTACCGTCATTTCTAATCATATATGGACTACAGCAGCCTGGCAAATTACATTTAGTAATAAAAATGAGATAAGAGTTAGAAAATATTTTCCTAGTTTATAGATTTATCTCCAGATCCACTCCTTAACTTTTCCATTAAATTCTAGGGTGTCTTCAAATTCCCCATTATTATTCACTTTTCTTGTTGTTTCTTCCTCAGGCCATTCATTTCCTCTATTCATGCATTTATAAGTTTACATAATATCTGCATGCCTAATACATTCTAGGTACTGCGTTAGATGACAGGGCAGCTTAGATTACAAAGATAAGCAGACAAAAACAAATTAAAAATTAAAATCTATGAAGTCTAGATAAGAGATGAAGATTATTAAACAAGCGCTATGGAAGTGGGCACAGGGAGGAAGGGAAGATTTCAGAAATATTAGGGAGGCATATTACAGTAAGACTTAGTAGAAGGGGTGGTATTTTCAAGTTGACTCAAGGTTTCTAATTGGGCTAACTGGCAGTGGTTGTGTCATTTATCAACACAGGAAAACAGAAAGAGATGTAGGTTTTTCGTTTTTGTTTGAAACTGGGTGTCTCTCCTAGGCTGGAGTGCCGTGGCACCTTCACAGCTCACTGTAACCTCAAACTCATGGGCTTCACCAATCCTACACCACCTCAGCCTCCTAAAGGAGATGTAGGTTTTATAAAGAAGAAATATTAGAATCTGAGATGTTTATTGGAATACTGTTCATATGGAGATGTCTAATATGCAGCTGGAAATATGAGGACATAGCTTGGGACATAGACAAATGAAAAAAAAACTTTGACTTCACAGTCCTTGACATAAAAAGACTTAAAGCAATACTAGTTCATGATTTTTTCCCATGAAGAGCTGGTCAAGTACAAAGATCAAAGGTGAAACACTGGAGAATACTACTTCTGAGGGGCAGACAGAAGAGAAAGCGATTGAAGGAAATTGCAAAACAAAGATCAGAGAAATAGTGAGTATTCTAGAATGCAAGATTGCAGGTAGTTTTAATTAGGACGAATTAGTCAACAGGACCAAATACTACTAAGGGGCAAATAAAGCGTCATAACAAGAATTTTAAAGTACTAACTATATTGATGCCTAGCTCTGTGCTAGGTACCATGAGGAATACTACAACCTTACAATCTAATTAAAAGACTAACATTCATATTATATTAATATTTATTGAACACCAACCACATGTCAATTAATATGTGATATTATTTTACTTAATTAAAAGAACAAAATTAAATGATCGAAAAAATCACATTTATACAAAATGCTTATATTCTTGAGCAAAGAAAATTGAGTAAATTGAGATTTATATTTTAAGTTATTTATCATTTAGCAGGATCTTCATGAATGCCTTGAGTTTGGAGTTCTACTATACAGCACTGTAAAGTCATGGCATGTTGGAGAAAACTAGGGAATTAGAATTATAAAATAGTATGTATTACATCTTGAAGGTAAGTGATGGATAAGGTAATTGAAATGTTATTGTGTCTAGCACAGTGTGGCACATATGGCAGGCAGGTGCTCAATGAATATTAATTAGTTAAGCAGAATTCACAGCCAATGATAATCCTTACCAAAATACATCAAACAAGCAACCTGCTTTCCTAGGAAAAGCTGTGATTTCTTGGCAAATAGAGATTAGTCCTTATTAGGTACTCACTCCGTCCACTGTTTTGTAAGTCTCTTTTGAAAGTGCCTTAAAATTCACTGGTAAGCAATATTCAATGTTTTATGTAACTTGTTCTACGCTATAATAATTTAAGCTGAAAAGTTATTATTAGCTGGACTTTTAAAATAAATACAAAAATGAAGTTTTAATACTTCCATAATCAAAAGAAGAAAACAAAAAAACCAAATACTGACCATAATTTTGGAGGAGTTCCTCTTTGGTGGAAACAATCAGAGATCGGTCTTTTGCTGATAGAACTATTGCAAGGCACACGTAATGTTGCTCAGAAGAATTTGCTCGGCGCACAACAGTAAGAAGTCTGACGGGGTGGTTATTTGGAGGAGAACTAAAACGTTCAATACAAAACCAGCTAGAGTAACTTAAGCCAGAGGGAGGAGGGAAGAATCTTTCACCTACAGTAAAAATTAAAAAAAAAAAGTTTGTGTTGATTAATATTTATAGTTTTTAAAAGATGCCAACAAAAGCATATAAACTCTAAATTATATATAATCTACTGGAAAAAAAATCTCATAAGCAGAAAGAAAATATTACTTACCAGAACCAATGCCACTGACCACAGCCCCATCAATAAGACCTGTTGTGACGGTATTATTTGTAGGAGCATTATGAGGGGCCAAACTGGGCAAAAAAAGACATCTATTAAAGAAAAGACAACATACATATTAGAGATCAGTGACTCCTTCTCTTAACACTGTGCACTTACCACAGTGAAATAACTGCCAGTGTTTAATGGTGACTAGAGAAAAGATCATGGAATAAATGTGGATGCCTCGCAAAGCCCTTCCCTTCTTTTAATTATGTAAGGGTATCAAAAGACATAATTTTAAAATCTCCCAAAATAACATTTTTAATTTAAATTAAAAAAAATTAAGATACAAAATGCATATGGCAACATACTCTAACGTATAAACCCAATCAAGACATTAGAACAATTTCATCACTGAAGGAAAACTCCCATGTGCCCCTTACTGTCACTCTCTTGTTACCACTGATTGCTTCTGACTATTCCCAATTGTGTTTTAATCTATTGTTTGATAATGACCCATGATAATATTCTTAAAACACAGAGGTTTCAATCAATATAAGAATCCCACAAACAACTAGTATAGACAAAAATTATGAATTAACACTCTAAGCCTGGGCACAGTGGCTCACGCCTATAATCCTAGCATGTTGGGAGGCTAAGGTGGGCAGATCACTTGAGGTCGGGAGTTCGAGACCAGCCTGGCCACTATGGCGAAACCCCATCTCTACTAAAAATACAAAAATCAGCCAGGTGTGGTGGCGTGCGCCTGTAATCCCAGCTACTTGGGAGGCTGAGGCAGGAAAAATGCTTGAACCTGGGAGGCGGAGGTTGCAGTGAGCCAAGATCGCGCCACTGCACTCCAGCCTGGGCGACAGGGCAAGACTCTGACTCAAAAGGAAAAAAACAAAACAAAACTCTAATAGCTAACAGATCTAGCTATCAGATCTATTAGCATTTGTGTCTATTTTAGGCTGTTGAACTTCATGAATTCTTTCAGATTTTTTAGATTCATTATTGCCGTTTCTGTTACTATAATCTTTTCTAACACTTGAAATAATTTATTCATTTGAAGTGACAGTCACTGAATGTTTATAATGTATAAATTATTACACTAGGTAATTTGAAAGATAGATGATGATAAACCCAAAGAGTTTTCAACCTAATTTTAATTTATATATTATCTATACATTTATATTTATTATATTAGATGTTGGCAGACTTTTTCTGGAAAAGGCCAAATCATAAATATTTTATGCTTTGTGAACCAGGCAGTCTCCATCATGACTACTCAACTCTGACACTCCAGCACAAAAGCAGCCATAGGAAATATAAATGAGTGTGGCTGTTTTCCAATAAAACTTCATTTACAAAAAAAAAAAAAAAAAAAAATTTGCAAAAGTGTTACTAACAAAACAGATTTGGTCCATGGGCCTAAGATTTTGGATTCCTATGTCATATCAATTTATTTAGTATAACAAACAAAAATAATTAAATGTAGTAATCTTAAAATAGCATGCTCAAAAAACTCAATAATTAAAAAATATTAAGTATGGTAAAATATATTTTAATTAAGTATATTTAAAACCAAAGATTTGTAAAGGCAAGTATGAGGCATAAAATCATAAAGGTTGGCTTCCTTGCAAATTTCTTACCCAAACCCTTCAAGTGATGTGTCAAATTCAACAAAAGCTGGAGTAACTGATGACCCATGAAGTCTGATGTCATGTGGGGTTGTCATGGAGACCAGACACTTCACCCTGGTCAGGGGTACAGTACTTCCTTCCGCAGATTTTACCAGGCTCTTGCTTATCCGGTAATGGTTATCTTCATGTACGCTAAAAACATTATCAGTACCCAGACCTTCCAGAGATGTGATCATACTACCTGTAAGTCAAGGAAATCTCTTGGGAAAATGTCATATGGAATTTCAAAATAACTTTACAAGGCTGATTTATTTGTAAATACCACTTCAGTTTCAATAGACAATAATTTTCTTTTTAAGTGCCAAGATCATTATCCAGTTTTAATGTACATTTATTTTTAAACTTAACAGCATGCCTTTCCTTTTTTACTAAAGCAATATGCACACTGCAGAAATGCTGGAAACTAGAGTATAAATAAAAATAAACATCTCAAATAATTGTCATCAAAGCCACTGATACAATGTAATTTAATTGTAAATCTCAGTTAATAGTTTACAAATCAGGAAATACTTTTATTTCATAAAACTATGATTTATTAATTCTCTTTGAGGGAAAAATAAACAATTTTAGAGCATTAAAATGAAAAGAAATAGGTCATCTTTATTATAAAACAAATTAGAGATAAATGGCAGAAACTTGCTTCCCCCATTTTTTCCCCATTATTAATTCTTTCCTTACAATTATTAGAACTAAATGCACGATCGTAAAAGTACTTTAATTTAAAGATTCCCATATTTATAAAAAGGGTAACAATTTCAAGAAAAAAAAGACAAATTCTAAACAGATTGTCATTATCTCTCCAGGGACACATTACAAATGTAATGAAGAAAATATTCTCTCTCAAAATAAACTACATGAGTATAGGAAACTGTTTTCCTCTTAAATGTGCTGGATATTCAGGCAACTACAAAGATATTTCAAATATTATCTTAGGGAAAGGAACTATTTTTGTTTCTACTCGTAGCAAAGGAAATCACAACTCAATTCTTATTTATTTATTTATTTATTTTTTGAGACGGAGTCTTGCTCTGTCACCCAGGCTGGAGTGCAGTGGCGCGATCTCGGTTCACTGCAAGCTCCGCCTCCCGGGTTCACACCATTCTCCTGCCTCAGCCTCCCGAGTAGCTGGGACTACAGGCACCCGCCACGGCGCCCGGCTAATTTTTTTTGTATTTTTTAGTAGAGACGGGGTTTCACCGTGGTCTCGATCTCCTGACCTCGTGATCCGCCCGCCTCGGCCTCCCAAAGTGCTGGGATTACAGGCGTGAGCCACCGCGCCCAGCCTGTTTCTCTATTTAAATAATAAACCCTTCTCTTTCTTTGCTTTCACAAACTTCTTGAAATAATATTCAGCCCCTACATGATTTTCATTCATAAAATAAATCAAAAAAGGGAATTTCAAAAGTCAACTTACTTCTCATTTCTGGTTCGTAACTCAGTGAACTTGGTTTGTGGACCCTATATTGTTTTAGCAATTTTTTGTCCCAGGCACCACAATTTAAAGGACTTGCCAAACGTAAAAACTCCCTAAGAAAGAGACAAAGCAAAGTTATTCCTTGATTGAGATTATTATATAATCCATAAACCAAATATTCCGAACAGGAATTTAATAAATTCCAACAGACTAATTACAATAAAAAAATGCAAAGTATAATAAAACAATATAGTGTTAGTTTTACATTTAATCACCATATAGCTATATATCTGACACATATTTTTTAAAATGTTTTTTAGACAGTTATTCCTTGATTGAGAATATTATAATTCATAAACCAAACATTTTCAAAAAAGGAATTTAATAAATTCCAACAGACTAATTACAATACAAAAAATGCAAGTATAGTAAAACATATACAGTGTTAGTTTTACATCTAATCACCATATAGCTATATATCTGCTACACATTTTTATAAATTCATTTTTTAGAAGTTAATAATATTTAAGAAGAACCCCAACTCAAATATTTCTAAAACCAAACTCATCACCTTATAATCAAACCCAGGGCATTTCTTATGTTCTGCATCTCACTGAAATGTGTTTTTGTTCCTTCTCCTTTCTTTAACTTTCCATATTCAGAAAATCCTGCTATTTCTACTCATAAAAATATGGAATCTGCTCTTTTCTCTCATTCTTGCTGCTATCACCCAGACCATATTATTTTACTATTCCTAAAACAGAGTCTTAATTACCTCCTGTGACACCAATATTGCCCCAACTCAATCCATTCCTCACTATAGTCAGTATCTCACAGAACTTAAATCTACACAGTGTCACTCTATTGCTTAAGACTCTACCATGGCTGTCCATTTCTCGTAGTTGAAAACACAAAACAGCTAGCATTCAGGACCATACATGAGATGATTTCTACTGTACTCTCCAGCTTCACTGCTCCCCCATCTTTCCCCCAATCATAAATTCCACTTAAGACATACATAAAACTTCTGACTGCCTAAGAATGCTGTACTCCTTCTCTACCCTGGACCACCATATTTGTTTTTCTTGTTGGGGAAAAAATTCTTGCCCTTACTTTTTCACCCGATTAACTCTCTTCCATACTTTAGACTTTTTTATTTATCATCATTTTTTTTTGTGTGTGAGACATGCTCTTGCTCTGTCACCCAGACTGGAGTGCAGTGGTGTGATCATAGCTCACCGCAATCTCAAACTCTTGGGCCCAAGAGATCCTTCGGCCTCAGTCTCCCAAGTAACAAGGACTACAGGCACACACCACCATGCTAGTTAAAGTATATATATATATATATTTTGTAGAAACAGGGTCTCACTATGTTATTCAGGCTTATTTCAAACTCCTGACCTCAAGTAATCCTCCTGCGTTGGCCTCCCAAAGTGTTGGGATTACAGGCATGAGCCACACTGCCCGGCTTCATACTTTATTTCATTAACTGTCATTTCCTCCAGGAAGCCTGCTTTGAGTCACACTTCCAAAAGTCTCTGCCCCTATATAAACTCTGTAACACTGCTATTACGAACTTAATAAACAATATTTTCATTTCCTGCTTATCTGCATGTATTCTTTACTAGACTATACATTTTTTAAGAGCATGAACCCTCCATAACCTGTCATTTATAACATCATGTTAAAAAAAAAAAAGAAGAATACTCCAAATTTTCAACTCCCTACAGCAGGAAACAAAAAAGGCTTACAAGTTAGGTTTGCCAGTTTTTCATGTAGAACGTTAGACACAATTAGTTTATAATCTATGGCTTTTAAGTAGCAAAGTACTTGTACCATCATTTGACTTCTTTTTTTCTGAGAACTCACTAATTGTGAAAACTGAACATACCCAATGGTTGATTTTCATTGCTTATTCTATTTATCTAACTATGCAATATAAGTTATCTGGTAAAATAGTGGCATTAGGTATGGGACAATGTCTCTCTCTCTCTCTCTGTGTTTCTCTACTTTTAAAGTAGCAGATTACTAAAAAGGATCAGGAGAAAATCTCAATGCTATTTTCAAAACTTTAGGACGGTGAGTACAACTACAAGATAATGGATGAAGTGAGTAGGTCCATCTCACTCATCTTGGCATTATAAAGGCTGTGAACGCAGCCTGATACAACACCATTTAACAAATGTTTACTGCATAAAAGTTTCTTAATCCACAATCAGTTTGGAGTCAGTTTTAAAAACTTACAAATAAATTTCAACCATTTTTAAGAAAGCTCCTAAAAGTTTTACAAAAGAGGAGTACTCTAATAATAAGTTATGTAATAGCAGTGTTATAGAGTTTATATAGGGGCAGCCTACCCAGACTTTTGGAAGGGTGGCTCAAAGCAGGAGGCTTCCTGGAGGAAATGACAGATATATATGAATCATTCAAGAAATACACATATGTAAGTATATATTTCTTGAATGATTCACAAACTGTGATACATCCATACTATGGAACATAGTAATTCAGTAATAAAAAGAAAAAACTACTGATACATGTAACACCTTGTGTGCAGCTCAAGAGCAATATGATTAGTGAAGAGACAATCTCAAAAGATCACATACTGTATAACTTCATTTATGTAACATTCTCAAAATCAGTGGTACCCAACCTTTTTGGCATCAGGGATCGGTTTTGTGGAAGATGATTTTTTCACGGATGGATTGTGGGGGATGGTTTCAAAATGAAACTGTTCCACCTCAGATCTCAGGTATTAGATTATTAGATTCTCATAAGGAGTGCCCAACCTAGATCCCTTGCATGCACAGTTCACCATAGGGTTCACGATCCTATGAGTAGGTAATGCTACTGCTGATTTGACAGGAGGCGGAGCACAGGCGGTAATGCTGGCTCACCCACAGCTTACCTCCTGCTGTGCGGCCCAGTTCCTAACAGGACATGGACCACTACTGGTCCATGGCTCGGGGGTTTGGGACCCCTGCTCATAATGACAAAACTATGGAGATGGAGAAAAGATCAGTGATTTCCATGGGCTAACGATGTTGGGGTTAGGGGAGTGGGTATGACAATAAAGGTAGCACTAGAGAAATCTTTGTGACATCGTAATTGTGTGGTGATTACATGAATCTACACGTGATACAATAACAGATAATTGTATGTGCACATGAATACATCATACCAATATCAACTTCTTGGTTTGGATACTGTAGTATAGTTATGTAAGGTGTAACTAATGGAGGAAAATGGGCAAAGGGCACAGGAAAACTCTTGGATCTATATTCACAACTTATGGTGAATCTATTATTTCAAAATTAAAAAGTTAAAAAGTATTTCTTTAAAAACTTCTTATATATGAAAAGTTATTAAATATAAAGTAAACGCATGACTTCATTTTTAAAGGAAAGTGAGAGCTTGCTAGATTCAAATGAAAGAAATAACTGATGGACAGAAACACTAAATGATTACTAGTAACTAGATTTATTTGTTTCTAAGTGCTATATTTTGAGTATTTTGTCCATTTTTGTTATATTTTGCCCATAGATAACTGAATATATGTCCATTAAGGCAGGAACTCTGGAATCATAAGGACTCTAGAAACCGACATTACTAATTGTGGACTATTTGAGTATGAAAGAGAACTTACCTCAACACCATGGGTTCCAGGGCCTGAGAGGCTAATCGTTCAAACATCCGCTGCAGGGGTGGGTGCAGTGAGTGGTCCTCATCAGCCAATGCAGCACTGCACCTCTGCAGCAGTCGTGCATGAAGACCAGCTTCACACATGACTTGCTGGTTCCTTTCTGTGTGCACCAGGGATTGTAAAATATTTGCCACGGCAAGTTGAAGATCCAAAGCATGCTAAAATCAACAAAGAAATCCACACAGTCAGGTCATTCTTAGTGAGAAAGGTGACAATTCTTTTCACATGAAGCATACCTTTTTAATTTTTTTTTTTTGAGACGGAGTTTCGCTCATTGTCCAGGCTGGAGTGCAATGGTGTGATCTCGCCTCACCGCAACCTCTGCCTCGCAAGTTCAAGTGATTCTCCTGCCACAGCCTCCCAAGTAACTGGGATAACAGGCGCCCACCACCACGCCCAGCTAACTGTTGTATTTTTAGTAGAGACAGGGTTTCACCATGTCGGCTAGGCTGGTCTCAAACTCCTGACCTCAGGTGATCCACCTGCCTCAGCCTCCCAAGTGTTAGGATTACAGGCATGAGCCACTGCGCCCGGCAGAAGCATACTTTTTTTTTTTTTTTTTTTTTTTGAGACAGAGTCTTGCTCTGTCGCCCAGGTTGGAGTGCAATGGTGTGATCTCGGCTCTCGGCTCACTGCAACCTCCGCCTCCTGGGTTCAAGCAATTCTCCTGCCTCAGTCTGCCGAGTAGCTGGGACTACAGGTGGCTGCCACCACGCCAGCCATTTTTTGCATTTTTTGCATTTTTTGTATTTTTAGTAGAGGTGGAGTTTCACTGTGTTAGCCAGGATGGTCTCGATATCCTGACCTCGTGATCCACCTGCCTCAGCCTCCCAAAGTACTGGGATTACAGGCGTGAGCCACCGTGCCTGGCCAGAAGCATACCTTTTAATATGAAGTCTCTATATGCTTCCAAATACATTCACATAAATTAAGTAACTTGCTTAGAGCAATATAGCAATTCCAGAACAGGTTAGGCAAACATGTCCTATTTTAATTTTGCTAGAAGTACAGGCAGCTGGACTCTATTCTCTTCCAAGCCTTTTGTATTACACGACTATATGACTAAAAGTAGTTCTATTTTTATAGAAATAGCAGGGACAAAATCTTCTTAATGGTGGGCAGATAACTAGTTTAAAGGAAAGCCTATTTACATCTGTGACACTTTAGGCCTTAGAGTCTATATAACATTTTAATAAAAATCATCACCAAAACTCCAATTCACTCAAACTCTTGAGTGCAACAAGTCAAAACAGACAAATAGCCTCAATGTAGTATCTTCAGTCATTTTTCCTTCTGTATTATTCATTAGCAATGTCCACTGCTGAGCAGGATTTACAAGGAGAAACAGAATTATTCTAGCACCAGAAGAAGCCACCTTGGTTGCCTTTGTAACAAATGAATTGGATTCTAAAACATATGTATCTACCATTTATCATGAAAGGTAACACTCAAATAAAAAAATCCTTTTTTTTTTCCCCTTCAGCTACTTTAGTATGTAACATTAACTTTCTTCCTCAACCCCCTAGCTCATATCATCATACTCACGTCCTTTCATTCATTTCATTACAGACGGGAAGGAACTAACATATTCAAGCTTACTTCTGGCTGTGTCACTGACCCAACAGAGGCCAGTAGGTCCAGCATGGCAAGCATGGCTCCAGGATGAATGATGACTGCATCAGAACTCTGGAGAGATGAAGTTGTCACATGTAGTTTCAGGTCGGCAACATTTTTAGGAGGGTAAACAGGGGGAGTTGAAACAGAATGATATGCATGCCTATAAAAAAAGAAAGAGTAAATTTGGTATTGAATTCCAATCACATTCTCTTCCTCTTCGGTTACTTTCATCCACTGATAACCAAAAAGCCTTGTTAGAAAACACCTTAAGGTTGGGATAGAAAAAAAGGAATATATTATCAACTCGAGTTGATATGTGTGTGTGTCCACACATGTGTGGGTGGGTGTGTGCAGACCATGTAACTATCCATTATTCATAGCCTTTATGATTTTTACTTTTACTGATTTACTATACGGATTGTTTGATTAAAAAATGATACCTGTACCAGAAGATGTAAAGAACAGGTACAATCATAGTGATTCAAAGCTCTAGGAAGATGACAGTTCCAATAATATGTGATGAGAGATCAAGTTAAATTAATTCCCTCAATGAGATTTTATCTTTTGAAATTACCTATATGTGTTTTAACCTTTCCTTAGTGCATGAGTAACACAATCAACAACTAACTGGGTCAACTGGGTCAGGGTTGTCTCAGAGTCTAGGCTATCCAAGAATAAATATATTTGGCATTGTGGGAGTTTTCCTTTAGCTTATTTGGAACTACTTTCATCTTCTGCATCTATCCTCACTACCACTGAAAATATTCATTGCAACTTTTAAAAACTTGAAAGCAATTTACAGAAAAAGTTTCTATGAATTAAAGCCCAGCCATGTCCTGAATGTACACATTTCTTCTCATCAATGATCTCTACTTTCTATTTCATACTACTCATCTACAATTCATGAATTTTGCACATTTTGCATCTTGGCACTAAGAAACAGATGCTTGTGGCTTCAGCCTATGGGAACTCTTTGTTCCAATGAGTTGGTCTCAGCATAATTTGCCTAATGCTGAGCTCTGTCACAGAGAGCAATGCAGTTTTAGCTCTCTGGGACAAGAGCAGCTTGGGAAACAGATGCTTTACGTCAGTGATTTAGTAGCAAAGAATTGGCACTGCCATGGTTTAAAAAAAATGCCATTCTCTTTTTAACAGGGATTCTAGGAAAATGTTCCGCTTTACTTATAAAAAGGCACATAGGCTCTCCTAGTTTATTTAAAAGTCAGCATGTCCTTTACCCATTCATGTTTTCACTCCCTGTATTCTGCCGTTTTTCATTCAAGAAGATTTAATTTCTAAACTTACTAAGAAAAATATTTCAAAATGTGTATTACCAACAGTTATCCTCCTCCTATATTGCTCCCTTTATTCTTTTAAATATTTTGATCCATCTAGAAAAAAGATTCATAATTTATCTAGCATGTATCAGAAATAACCACTGAATTCCAAAATTTCATTAAACATGTTTTCATTGCATATACACACATACGCACAGATTCTAATTGTCTATTTTAGTTATAGGCCTTCGAAAATCTTTTCTAAATTGACAGATTTGATGAGATTTGGATTTAAATTATTGATACACTCAGGAAGAAATCTTTACATCTTTGGACACTGAACTCTTTACTAACACAAGTTGAGTACCCCTAATCCAAAAACCTGAAATCTGAAATGCTCCAAAATCCAAAATTTTTTAAGCACCCACATGACGCCACAAGTAGAAAATTTCACATCTGACCTTATATGATGGATCAGAGTCAAAACTTTGTTTCATGTACAAAATTATTAAAAATATTACATAAAATTATCTTCTGGCTACTTGTGTAAGATGTATATGCAACATAAATAAATTCTGTGTCTGGACTTGGGTCCTACACTCAAGATATCTCATTATATATATTGCAAATATTACAAAATCCAAAAAACTGGAAATTAAAACAATTCTGGTCCCAAGTATTTTGGATAAGAAATACTCAACCTGTATATAATTATTACAGTAGTACATTTTTTTATCTTATATAAGAAAGCAATATTCTGAAAAAGGAATTACATTCATTGTTTTCAAACCAGAAAAATATTGCAAACATTGCTGATATCTAAAACATGGTATTTATTAACTAAAATTAGGTGTATTACAACAGGTATTATACAAAATTAATTCTGATTAAATCACCTAGGTATCATCACAGGTATCACTTTTTAAATTGTGGAATTATGGTAAGCTTATTAAATGGTTAATTCCCAAGCAAGAACTAACCATTTGCAAAGATAGGATAAAATTACATTTCATAATTTGGTTGGTATTTAATATTTCGACCTAAATTCTCATATATATTTAAGATTCATCTACCTCTTTTGGGAATACATAATATTTAAATTCTGAATCTGCTTTGCTTAACTTATCATCAGGTGTGTAGAGGCACTAAGTAATGGATCCCATGTTTGAAGAATAACAAGTACTTGCCACCTTTTGCTCCACTGCAGTTATATTCTGTAGAGTTCTGATTATTATTTTGTATTCACTTCTTCTAACTCTGATTGAACACTGTTCAGCTATAATTCTGTTCTATTATTCCTTCTGAATAATGAACAATGAAAAAGGTTTTGAGTTTTAGTTTTCCAAATATAAAGTCGGCTAGTTCATTTTCCCCCAATCCTTAAATAATTAGAGAAGAATCTCCTGGATACTACATGTCAGACAAGTATCACAAGCTCAAAATGTCCTTAGCATCTGAGAGTGTTCCACAAGCCATAAAAACACAGTCAAATTTTGGTTTCTCCTTTTGCCAACAAAACCAGTATGTTTTGCTACAAGAAAAAGATGTCTATAAGCTGATGTAATTTGTTGAGAGGTTCTAGAAATAGTGTGACTTAAATTCTAATTTCAAGTTACTAGACTTGAATTTGTGAAGTAAAAAACATAATATTCTTTACTAGCTTATGATTCTTACCACTGAGCAAAATGTATGCAAGCTGAATAGAATGGCAACCTGAAAATGTCAACAATCATCTTAGTACTAGCATGAACAGTAGCGGGCTTTCTGTCCTTGGGGTAACGTCAACTTGTAAAGACTCATGGAGAATTCACACGGATTAGGGCTCAATCAGCTAGCTTTCCTGATTTAGTGACTGTTTTCTCTTAAGTCAAAGACCTGGTATCTCTACATGGAGCTGCACTGTAAATGATGACAATATGTTTTTGATTTAAGGCCATTAAGTAACTCTTTAAGAATAAAAAGAAAATGCTGTTTTCCCTTTGTCAAATTACCACTTAAATACATAGAAACTTCCGATGTATTTTTGGAAATGGAGTCTCGCTCTGTAGTCCAGGCTGGAGTGCAGTGCCGTGATCTCGGCTCGCTGCAACCTCCACCTCCTGCGTTCCTGCAGTTCTCCTGACTCAGCTCCCGAGTAGCTGGGATTACAGGTGCACGCTGCCATGCTCGGCTAATTTTTTTTTTTGTATTTTAGTAGAGATGGGGTTTCGCCGTGTTGCCAGGCTGGTCTTAAACTCCTGACCTCAGGCAATCCGCCCGCCTCGGCCTCCCAAAGTGCTAGGATTACAGGTGTGAGCCACCGCACCTGGCCCTGATGTATTTTTTTAAGTATCCTTTTAATCTGTGTATTTTTATTTTGTGGCATTTGGTTAATACTTAAAAAGGACTAAATGTTTTTAAACAGCAAATTTTAAGGCTTTACTCATTTATGATATAATCACCATATTTTTAAATTGTGATTTTTAGCAATTTAAACTACTAATTGAAATTATTTCTCTAATATTCAGTAATTCCTTGGGCTCATGAACAAACACAAATTTTCAAACATGCACATTTTTTACCTCGACCATTTTAGCAACAGAAAAATACATATCAACTCAAATTTATCTAGTTTATCATTCCTTGAATTAGGAACAGCTTTTTTAAAAAAAGAAACTGCAGTTTTTAAGCACAAATATACTGAACAATCCTATATTCATTTAAGACTATTCTGAACCATGCCATGGTTTGTTGTGCAAAGTAAGCTATAAGTGTAAATTTAAGAGAAAAATGAAATTACATCTTTTCATATACCTAATATTACTATGCAAATATGTTGAAATACTGAATCCGTAACAAATACTTTTGAAGTACTAACTCCAACTATCTTCAAGTTTCAAAATCTGAACAACAGTAATAAGATTAAAACAACAATATAGCAGAACCTTGGGATTCATTTTTTAAAAGCCACAGTGAAAGAATATTAATGTAAGAGTTAAGGACTTATTTTTGGTTATGAGGAAAACAGGAGAAGTAATGAAGTATTTGGGGCCAACTGCAGACCATGATCATTTTATGTGCAGGTTGCATCAATCAACTGTAGTTTTTAAAAATTTGAGTAGAATTTTTTTAAAGGTAGTTTTAAAAAGATCAACTAGATCAGCTTAGAGATTTACAAAGCACTGATCAAAGTAAGTATTGGGGTGGGTTTTTTACTAACTTTTTCAAAGCTTAGCTGTGAGCATTTTTCATAACAGCAACATACTTCAATTGGTTGAATCTGATGGAGAAAATACACAGTTCCTTTCAGTGCTATGAAATTCATTTTGGAATAACAGTAAAAACCAAAGAATGATCCCAACGTTTAAAGAAAAAAAAAAAAAAAGAAAAAGAAAAAAGTGGAAAAGTATTCTACTTAGAGACATTAAGTCTACATTTCTAACTTATTTTTAATAAAAGACATGCTTTTTCTATAACAAAAATGTGTAGTTTAGTATGAAAATAGTTGGATGACAAAATTATATATGTCCTTCATAGTTTCATAGCATCAACACATTTTACTCTCATGAAAAATTGATATCTTTAAAATCTAAAAAACACCCCCCAAAACCCCAAAAGTAAAAAAAAAAAAAACCAAAACTGAAATCACAAAACACAATCAACATGTTAACATAAATAAGCACAGAAAAAAAGAAACCCCACACAAATAGAGACTGACTTCTCTTATATGATCAGTACCTTTTCCTGGACAAAGCTGGTGTACCCCAAGGAGAGGGGAGAGAAGACTCACTTGTCAGGCAAGGAGGGATCTGTTCTGCACGACTACAGACAACAAAACAGACAGGGTGGTTTAGAGAGGTTAGAAGAAGAGAACACCAGGTTGGCAGTTGGTTAGTTTCACAAGAAATGCCAGTAAAAGTTTAATAAGGAACATCTTCCATATTCAGCAGGAACAAGGAACAAGACTACAACACAAGCACTGAATGAAACAGAAAAGCATGCTCACGGCAGATGCTTATTCCATTCATGTTAACATTTAACACATCTGTTAAACAGGGTGCTCTAAGCCCTATTTTTGACAGTGACTAAAAATGATGTATTCTAACTAGGATAAGTAGAAATCAAGGGAAAAGAGGTTGAATCTGAATACACAAATTTATATAGCTCATTCCTAGAACACCACACTGTCCTGTGTTTTCGATAAGTTAACTATACATATGCATTTTATTTCAAGATAGGGAAAAGCAGAAGTTTAACGAATTTTTTTTTTTTACAATTGTTGTCATAGTTGTTTGGATTTTTAAATGTAAATACTGAGGACTAAGAAATCTTGTTAAGAAGCTGGAAATATCTCAGTTGATACTTCAAAGCAGATATTCCACAGAAAAGGACACAAAACCTATTACAAGCTCTAGCCAATGGAGTTACATGGTCTATTGATGAGGGCAGTTCATTCATTTTATGTATTAAAACTATGGTAAGTTAAAAGCAATAACGCTTGGGGCATAAATTAGAAGTATTATTTTCAAAGTGACATCTTCATTGAAAACACAGTTGAAGCACTGAAAATAAGTGATCTAGATGAAGTGGCTCTCCTACAATCTCCCTGAGAACCCTGGATTCCCCCATTGTAGAATTTGTCACACTATATGTAATTGTTTATTTATGTGTCTATATTTTAGCTAAAAGATAGCAAGGACCAAGACAGCCCTGTGTAGAGCTGAATCCTCAATGCCTAGCACAGTGACTTGGCATGCAGCAGGTTTTTGTTAAGTACTTATTTCATGAAGGAATGAGTAAATACTGAGTCTGATGGCCTCTCGAACTTGACGGTTCAAGACACTGACACCCCTCTTTGGGAACTTTATCATTTTTTGAGGAGTACGATATGTGGAGAATGATGGAGTATGTGTCTGGAAATAAGAATAATCATAATGATGTTCTGTTGATAACACATATCAATAAGTCCAGATGCACCTTTTGAGGCTAAAAAGAAAAAAGACAATAGTAAACACTATCATTAAAGGAAACTTCATAGAAACTGTTCCAATAACTGCAATGAGAACTAATTGAACCTGAATTTACAAATAGTACACAGGCTTCCATGCTAAAAAAAAAAAAAAAACAATACCAGAGCAAGAGTAATATTCAAAAATAAAGTGATACACCTCAAACAAACAGGAGAAGAGTCATCTGTTTTCATATTCTTTTGGATTAACTCATAATTCAAGTCTTAATGTTGAAGTCATGCTTAGTATACACCCTTTAATTCAGAGGACAGAGCAGAGCCATACCTGTCAAAAGAATCTGTGGCTACTTTGTAAAGATAAATAAAAAGTTTACTGCAGTGCCGTAACGTGGGTGACACTGATTCTATTGAGACTACATCTTCCTCTAAAAGTCTCTGAAATGGCTGTGTATTTGAGGGGAAGACATTCATGGCGCTTATTTTTCTTAGGTCTGAGAAGCAGCCAAGAAATCGAACAGCATCTGCCAACTTCTCATACTGAATCTCTGTTTTGAAGAAATGAGAGTTGGCTGGCTCATAGCGCATTGCTGCAGTCAACGTGCAGAACACAGTGTGAAGAAGTTCAAACACTTGATTCTGGTTCACTTTCTCCCAGCCATTCTTGGGTGGACAGCTCAAAGATCTTTCCATAGCAACGAGCAAGGATGTAATGTACACAAATCCTCCAACTTTCCTAAAAACTGTTCTTGAACGATGGCTTTCTCGAAGGACCGACAGGAGGGCCTACAGGAGACAAAAGAAAAAAACAAACGAAAATACACATAATTCAAAAAAAAAAAACACTATGCATGTATATGGAGGTTGTACATTCTATGAATCTGACATGTTTTTATCATTTACCCAATAAATGGTCCTATAAAGCATATCAAATAGTTTGCTAATTTAAAAAAGCCACATTAATGCTGAAGGTAATTTTAGGAAACACTATCACGTATTTCTTTGATAGAATAAAGCTACATCCAAATATTGGCTGAAAAGCTTTTCCAGAGTCTTTAATTGATTATGACATCAATGAATTCAGTGACTTTACAAAGTAAGTAAAATACATCTTCTAGTCTAGTTTTACACAATCATGAAAACTTACGACTTTGTGTATACAAACTGATTAATTCTAGAAGGGATCACAGAGATGGTCAGAGCAGCCAAGATCTGAGGTCTTTTGTTTCATATAAAGTGACCATATTCATGCTTTAGAAAGCAGATTCACTTTAGAAGACTTATTAAACATTCTCTTTTGCAAAATGAACTGAAGCCTAAGGGTTGAAAGTATGGCTTTTCCCAAAACAGCTGTAAGCTTTAAGAAAGAAAACCTGAAGTAAATAAGTAAATCAAACATTTACTTTCTGAACTGTCATAATTTTAACTTAGCTTATGTTTTTTTTTTTTAAACAAAAACAGAGTCATGCTCTATCACCCAGCTTGGAGTGCTGTGGCGCGATCTTGGCTCACTGCAACCTCCACCTCCTGGGTTCAAGCAATTCTCGTGCCTCAGCCTCCTGAGTAGCTGGGATTACAGGCACGCACCACTATGCCCAGTTAATTTTTTGTATTTTTAGTAGAGATGGGGTTTCACCATATTGGCCAGGCTAGTCTCAAACTCCTGGCCTCAAGTGATCCACCCACCTCTGCCTCCCAAAGTGCTGGGATTACAGGTGTGAGCCACCGCCCTCGCCAGCTTATGATTTTAAAAAACACATTACAAAATCACCTAATATTTTATCAGGCACTTGCTATGTACTAGGCACTCTAGGTGCTTTTATGCACTAGCTTATTTAATCCTTTCAACAATCCTATGTGTAAGGTACTATTATTATTTCCACTTTATAGATAAGGAATTGAGGCCCAATGTGGTAAAATAACTCTCCAAAGACTATACAACTTATTAAAATGGTAAAGGCAGAATTTAAACCTAGGCAGTCTAATTACCCTACTCCTGCACTTAATCATGACATTATGCCCCAAACAGCAAGCTGAAATCTTTTTTATGGATACAGTGGACTCCTTTGCCCTCTGTTTCATTAATTGTAGCACAATGGGTATCTACTATAACTTAAGATATAATTTCTAATCTGTCCAATCATCGCATTTGAAAAAGTCATTTTATTAAAAGATCTCACACATTTCTAATGGTATCTGAAGAATGAAAAGGCTACATACAGGTTGAGTATCCATTATTTAAAGTGTTTGGCACCAGAAAAGTTTCGGATTTTGGAATATTTGCACATATACAGTAAGTTATCTAAACACAAAATTCATGTGTTTCATATATACCTTATACACATAGCCTGAAGGTAATTTTATACAATATTTTAAATAATTTTGTTCATGCAACTTTACCATCACATGAGGTCAGGTGTGGAATTTTCCACACTCAAAAAGATTGCAGCATTTTGAATTTCAGGTTTTTGGATGAGGGATGCTCAACCTGTATTAATATATTAGTCACCTTTTGACATATACTACTTCAGAAGTTATGAAGATTTCATTGTTCATACCTATTCCTTAATATTTTAAAAGACAGAAAATACGCAATCTGTATGTAAATAAAATATAAAAACAATGTTTCTTCATATAGTCTTCAATCAACAAATTTCCATTTTAGTATCTGGTAACAATATAGTTTCCCTATCTTGTCAAATTTAATAAACTATATGAATACTTAAAATATCTCATATTAACAAGACTTAACACACATACACACACACACACACACACACACACACACACACTCCTTATAACATAGGCTGAAGATGGCTGAACTCAGGATGCTTGGGGTCATATTCTGACTTCAACATTAAAAAGTATTTAACCATCCCAGTTACTTAACCTTTCTGTGTCACAGTTTCCTCTTATGTAAAATGGAAACAACAATAACTAACCTCAAAGGAAATACATGTAAAAACCCTCAAAGAAGTGCCCGGCATATAAGCCTATCACTATCATCAATTTTCAAAAACATACTGGGAGAAAAATATGACAAGTATTATTTTATAGATGAGGAGGGGTGAGTTCAAAGTTAAAGTAACATGTACAAAATGCTATCACTGGTTAGAATTATGACTGAGGTTAGAAAAACTGCTGCTTATGAATCCTTAGTCCAATAATTTATATTATGTACTTCTGGACAGGCCCACCTCCTACTTCCTCAAAACTGGTATCTGTTGTCGCTCTGACATTATCCCAGCACAATCTCAGTATTTGAAAAATTTCAAATACCATGAATAATGTAACTTCCCACTTACATCAATAAATGATGACGAGTAGCAAACACCAAAGTTGCAATGAGATCTGGAGGCTGCTTGGTTAATTAGACAAAATCAGCTATATATTACTTATATTTGCATAAATACAATTCATACAATTCAAATTTGTGCATCAGGAGAATTTCCATGACATGTCATGGAATGTCAGGTTTGTGTATAAATAATTACAAATTAAATGACATTGGTCTGTGGTATATGTCAGTTGAATGGAGGCACTATGTAATTAGAAATTAAATTACATAGGTCTGTGGTATATGTCAGTTGAATGGAGGCACTAAGAAGCAATTCTGAATGAAGTAAAAATGGAAATTGAAACTGAGAACCCAAATTTTCCCTACTGGCTCTCAACGCTACTTTTTCCCTTCAAAGCAGAATGCCAGAGCTAGCTCATGCCAGCTCTCAAGAGGTCAAGTGCCATATTTTCAAGAATTTTGTAAGTCAGTTGTTAAACGTACAATCATAATTAAAAATTAAGTAACAAATTTACAACTAAGTATTTTAAAGACAAAATACTCAAAACTGATCAGTTTCTAATTATTTTCTGAATTTTACTATTATCTAGGCTTTTACGTATCTGCATGAGGAAATGCTATATAATGGTGTACTACTGTGCAACTCTTTCCAGTCCACATTCAGTGGCACATTAGTTGACTGAATAGGCCACAATGCGAGTATTTTTACCCTGGAAATCAGTAAATGCAAAATATCATGACCCTCTCCTGCCCTCCTCCAGCCTGAGAATCAGTAACTAACATTAACCAGAACACTGCCTCAAAATTACGGGTCAGCCAATTACTTCTTGTTGGCTTTACTTATCAATATTAAAAAATCCAATTAATAAGGTACCAAAAGAGGAGAAAATGGTATGTTAAAAAAAGTTGGCAACCTTAGCATCTTTTGAAGCCATCTATATTCTCCCAACAATTCCTTCAAATATAAAATGTTCTTCAAATATTGACACTCATGTGGATATCCTTTTTGTCTAAGAGATAAATTGTGGTGAGATTAATCTTGCTTTTAAGATGCATATTCAAAACTGTCATTATACACCATCAAAACATGATGAAATATATGACAGCATAAAGAAAGAAATGCTATTTTTTCATTACCAATGAAATATTTAATTGAATAAAAGTAAAAGAAAATAGAAGTAATAACTACTAATGTCTGTGGCTAGAATGGGGTATGTAGGAAACTAGTATATGCCACCCCAAAATATGCCACTATGGCATAAGGATTATTTTCAGTTGAAGGCAATTGGGAAGAAGTAGATATAAGAAAACTCTCTGCCATCCCCTGTTTGATGAAGTCAGACCCTTCCCAGCCTGGAGACAGCAAAGAAATGCACACAACAAACTACCAACTATTCTTTATCTACCATTTATTTGCCTTCCCACAAGTTGATATCCCTAGAGTCCTTTTCCTTTATGTCATCATTTCTCTAAAAATGTACAGTTCTTTGCAGAGAATGCTATGTAGTGGTCTCCCTTCTCTGCAGTTTTGCTTTCCTTCATTTTAGTTACCTGTGCTCAAACTTGGCCTGAAAATATTGAATGAAAAAAACCAGAAACATCAATTCAAAAGTCTTAAATTGTGTATCGTTCAGAGTAACATGATGAAGTCTCACACTGCCCCACACCACTGTGACTCATCCCTGTGTCCAGTGTACATATGCTGCAAAAGCCACCTGCCCATTAGTCACTGAGCAGAGTCTCGGTTATCAGAGCAACTGTGGAGGTTTCCCAGTCCCTGTGTTCAAGTAACCCTTATTTTTCTTAATAGTGGCCCCAAAGCACAAGAGTAGTGACATTGGCATATTGTTATAATTATTCTATCTTATTATTGGTTATTGTTGTTAATCTCTTACTGTGCCTAATTTATAAATTAAATGTTATCACAGGTATGAATATACACAGGAAAAAAACATAGTATATATAGAATTCCGTACTATCTGCAGTTTCAGACACTTCTGGGGGGGTCTTAGAAAGTATTCCCCCGAAGATATGGGGGGACTACCATACAAAATGGAGTTCTAAGCCACCTCTTTGAGAATTAGTCATCTTTCCCTGGTTGTCTCCCATGTACATATGAGGTAGACATGTTAATAAACTTCTGTTTGTTTTTCTCTTGTTAATTTGTCTTTTGTAACACTGGTCTGTCCTAGTTAAGAACTCAGCAGGTAGAGGAAAAATGTTTTCCTCATCTACAGGTGAGAGTACTAGTAGAGGAAGTGAGAGGAAATGGAGGTCGGGTCACAAGGGCCTTGGAAGCAAGGTTAAACCCACTGGTTTGTCTGTTATTATTTTAATGTCATTTTAGACTTGAAGAAAAAAATAAATAGTTCAAAGAATTCACAGATATCCTTCATTCAGATTCTTGAAAAATTACCATTTTACTTAATTTCTCTTTCTTCACTTCCCTTTTCCCCTAAAAGCTTCAATGTTTTTCAAAAAAAGGAATTCTCTTACTACTCACAGTACAATGCTCAAAATCACAGAACTAACGTTCAAACAATACAATTATTTTATCTACAGACCTTGTGTTTTTTCCAAATCCCAATAATATCCTCCATAGCAAACGAAAATTCAAGTTCATGTACTATATTCAGTACTCACTTCAACCTCTACTTTTTGGAACAGTTCCTAAGTCATTTTTAATTTCATTTCATCTCATTTTTTTAAGAGTTTACGCCAATTATTTCATAGAAAGTCCTCCAATTAGGATTTATCTGATGTTTTCTAATAATCAGATTCATATTATATACTTTTCGGAGGAAAAAGTACAAAAATGAGCTGAATTTTTCTCAGTGCTTCCTATCAGGAGGTGTATGCTGTTCATTTGTCCATCACTGGCAAAGTTAATGCTGATCATTTAGTTAAGGTAGGGTACATTGTAAAGCTAGTATTTTAGCACTCAAAATTAAGAAATATCTTTTAAGGATAAAATTTAAGAGTACGCAAAAATCCTTTCAGTTCTAAAACTTTCATCTACTATCTTTAGTAGCCAGTGATGAATTTTACTTGAATCAATTATTACTATAGTTCATAAATTGTGATTTTCTTTGACTTTTGACTATAAGTAAGAGTTTTTCCTCTTCTCTGTTTGATTGTACTTACTTAATTGCTTATTTTCTTTGATCTCTTCTTTACTTTTTCAAGGCTAACTGAAATGTTTTAGGCTCGTTTTGTTTCTTTCTCTGCCCTAGTCCTGGAATCAAGGAGGCCTGAATTCTTATAATGGAAAATTGTATTTAGAAACCTTGCATCAATCAATAAATTAAAGAACATAAATTTTAATGGACTTCTTTCACTTTACTCAGATATTATTTAAATACAAGAGCAGGTTTTTAGTCACAAAAAGAGAAGGCTATGTCTCTTTTTATTAAAACAACTATTATTCACAGCACATAAGTTGAAAGCACAGCTTTACAAAGAGACTACATGGGTTCAGATCTAGGCTCCTCTACCTACTAGACAGACATATAGAACTTGGGAAAATTTTTCAACCAGTCTGTGTTTCAGTTTACAATATGTAAAGCAGGGACACTAATAGTATTTATTTTTATCATAAGGATTAAATAAGTAGATGCACACAAATGCATACAACAGTACTAATAGAAAGCAGTCAATAAATGTTAGCTACTGTTATATCTGGAACTTGGAAATTTTTAAAATATATCATTTAATATTTAATAGTCTTTACTTTTCCATTACGCCTTACTTGCATTACTAAATTCACTTCTAAATGAAAGTGAAACATTCGATTATAGTTTGATTCTAAAAATTTCTTACAATATCAATAACTTCTGTAATATGAGAGAATGTGAGTGTATAAATCTGTATAAAACAATGGTGCTGTGGAAATAAAATGGGTATTGAAATCTGGGGGTCAGTTCTACTAATTAAAAGTCACTTAAGTGAACAATATCCATGTTATATGATTTCTCTAAACCTAAGTTTTCTCATCTGCAAAACAGGGTGCTACTTACTTTACAGTATTACTAAGGAGTAAATGATAAAAGCATATGTAAAACTCCTGGTATATTGTTTGATATCTACTAGATTATCCATTACTTACATACACACATATATGCATGCATGTGTATAAAATGCCAAATCTAACATTCATTTCACAGATGCATAACACTATGAGTGAATTTAATTGAACAGAAAATATACATATTTAGTATTAAGATCCTATACTTCACTAATATTTAATTTAAGAGTTCCAGTAAGTCAAGATAATTACTGCAAAGGTTTATCAGCAGAAGAAAAATATATACTGAAAGACATAAATGACTGCAGTTTTTCCAAGTTCCTAATGTGTACAAAGTTGTGAGGTTTCTTGGGTAATTTGGATTTTTTAAAATTTCCCTGTCTCTAACTTAAATACAGATCATCTAAAAATAACCACAGATTTTAGTAGTAAAAGAGGGGAAACACATTTATCAAACTTACCCTTAAAATATCAGTCTTCAACTGCAATTCCGTCGGTGGGGCTGAATGCATTAGCCCCAGGAGAGTGCCCATGTCATCGTCCCCATTTGGGGAGAGCACCAGCTGCTGGATAGTCATCAGGGCATGCTGCCGGCATTGAGGGTACTTTACTATATTATGTGCACATCTTGCACCTCCAAATTCTCGAAAAATTCCTTGAAGGAAGGAGAAAAAGTCCAACAATGGCTACTTTAAAATATTCTGAGACAAGTCAGATGAATTAACATTCAGCTATTTTTTGTAGGTAAAGTAACTCAAAATAATGTAAATAAAACCTACCCAACTATTTCACCTTTTAAATTACAATACAAATTTGCACAGCAGGTTGTCAGCAAAGGTATACGCAAATTTTCTCTACATTTCCTTAATGCAAGATTAATGCCATGATATGTTCACCATGTCCAAGTTCTCAAAATCTAGAACATTCACAAGTCTCTTAGGCAGACGCCAGGAGACTCTCTATTGTAATCAACTTATGTAAAAGGCTTTCAGAGGAACAATAGCCTAAATAAAGGAGATTTAAATGAACATGGCTTCCAAAATAGTAGCAAGAAAGGAATGGAATAAATTATTCCACCATGGGAAAAATTACAAGGAACCAACATGTTTTGTTGCACAGGTAGAGCATAAGAACAAAAAGTGACAAATTCTGCAACAGAAAGCATGTGTCATTGTTACTGCTCCAAAGCCTTTACACAGATTGACTTACTTAATACTCATCCCCTACCATATAGAGGTAAGGCGGTCAAAGTCATACAGCTAGTAAGCAACAGAAAAGGATGTATGCCTACACAGCCCAGCTCTGTAAGCCTGTGCTCCTGCTCACAAGTGATACTGTTCTCACATCAAATATTAATATCATCCTCCAGTATTAAAAAAAAATGGGCCCAGTGATTGAAATCACTAATTAGTATTTCCTCTAAGTAATTCTTCTATCCCTTATGTTTTTAGGACATCTTGTTTATATCTCTATTATGGTTTATAACAAACAGTCTTACTATTATTGCTTATGTTTGGTCTTCCATGACTACTGGATTTTCTCCTGATTTGTGTTTCAATAAACGTTTACTGAAACACTGTATTCTGCTATAGCAGCCACTGTCCTCTCTGCTTAGTGGCTATTTGTTAACTTTATAAAAATTATAAGATCATGAATTCAGTCTAAGTCGTGTGCTTGAGATTCAGCACATGGAATTTGTGACATCCTTTCATTACCTGAAGGCCTGTTTAGATAATCATAATGGCTAATATTATTTAAATACTTAAACTATGAGTAAAGTACTGTTTTAAATGCCTAACATCACACAGCTAGTAACATCTTTCATACTGGGAAAAGAAAAACTGAAAAGAATTGTATGAAATTGTTTGGCACTTTGGGATATGTACTAAGTGACTTTTAGTCATACAGAGTAAGCTCTCCAATTGTCCAATCTCTTCCTGTGCAACTTCTAGGTCGTCTCAAGGAAAGCTAATTTACTGAGCAAATTCCTGTTAGTCTATCTTTATTATGTTTCTGAGTATCTCAGTTAACTAAACCTAGTTAGTGGAAATAAGATTATGCATTGACAAAATGTTACTATAGTATTCATTAAAAGTCATCATACTCATTGTTTCAATTACCTGTTAAATTCATTCAAGTCTATCTTAGCATTTGCCAAAGTTGTATTAGACTAATTACTTCTGTAATTATGTGTCTACATTTTTCTTCAATAGATTCTAATCCCCAGGGAGCAAGAATGATCTTACCTTAGCATCTAGGTGTTATTCTAACACCTAGCTAGCATGGTACCTGGGATATGCAATATATTTTAAATATGATGAATGCTGAGTTTCTCTGCATTCAGGCAAACAGTCATGCATTTGTGCATGGGGTTCATTCATCCATGGCTTTCCATAACACTTAAAATATATTTCAAGCTCCTTACCATGGCCTAAAAAGCTCCCTATGATTTGGGCCCAGCCTACTAATCTGAACTCATTTTCCCTCATTATTCCTCTCAAGCTGTACTGACCTGATTACCTGAGAGTTGTTTGATGTTAATTAAAATCTCAAGTAATCTTTTTTAAAAAGCAAGAGTGATATTTTATAAATATAGTTAGGCTATCTGTTAATGACAGGTAGAAAAGGATAAAAGAGAAATTGAGACCAAAATTAAACAAAATATTTAGTAAAGTTAATTAACCTTGGAGAGATTACGTTTTATTAAAGAATCATTGTTCAGTATTTCCTGAAGGTTGTAACATCATAATACTCTAACTTGTAGTACTAAAAATATTCTTTAAATCACTGTGTAAAAAAATATTTTAGAAAGAATTTAAATAGCAACTTGAGTAAGAGTGTATCAATAAAAAATTAAAAGAATACTGTCAACACAAGACATTATAAAAAGCAATTTAAACATCATTTTGAAATAGTAACAATGTTATATGTTTTGTCATCAAGGTGCTCCTGATGGTCAAAAGTACTGCATTTTTAGGGACATGACGGGTACCATCACTGAATCAATAGTTTTTTCTCTTAAGTGACAGGAAGATTTCAGAAGCAAGAATCACCACAGAAGATGTAATCAGTGGTAATCTCCCAAAGTATTTGCTTGCGGCTTTTAAAATTACCTGCATTTGTGTTTGATCCTTGAAGAAGCACTGTCAAGGTCTCCATAACCAATAAAGCCAGGTGTTTTTGGTCTTCAACTGAACTATTATTTCTTGAGTCCCCTAAAAAAAGGTTCAAAGGTCCAAATTACAAAAGTGATAAGCTTATTTTTTGATTCTGTTTTACTGTAATAATTTCTTTATTTCTTCAGTATTCAGTTTTACCCCTAATATGACAGATATAATATAATCTCTAAAACGATGCATGTGTCCAACATTTGGCAAAAGTAGGCTCAAAATCAATATTAACAGTTTTATTTCGGTATGCTTGCAAGTGGCCGTTATCTAATAAATATTAAAAATGAAAATGCAAAGGTTAAATATATTCTCTTCACAGAGGGTTTTCCTAATAAAGGATGTCAACAGGAGAACGCTAGATTTTGATACACCAAAAAGAGAGAAAAGTTCATGAATAAAGCTACCTATTCAACCTGTATTAATTCACATTTAATACTTATTAATTGACAGATACTACTGTACTTTTATCAGATTTATCAGAGAGGTACCCAATGATAATACATTGTGTATATAACATCATTAAATATATGTATTTGCTCTGTACAATAAAAACACATTGAAGTAACTATACATTTAACTATATTTATTAGTTGTAATTAATAATAAATCTGATTATTTTCAGAAGCTTTTAAAACTTGCTCTTAGAAGCAGAAGGCAGTAGATACTAGTCATGTGGATCATACACGTTTTCCCTCAGTTTTTACCTTCCTTTAAACTCTCTCCAATACACTCATATAATTCTAGCTTCCTCCTCCCCAATTACCTAACAGAGGTTGAATGAACCTGTAAATCTTTTGGAAAATATAGTTCACTAATATGTCACAATAATACACATTAGGAAGTCATTGAAATCAATAACCAAAGAATGTGAACAAGAACAAAAAACTCTGTTTTGAACCCCTTTTCAAATAAAAATAAAGTTACAGACAATACTTTACCTTGTTCATTTAGTGCCTGAGTTGGATCCTTCAACAGGGCAGCATATTTATGCAAAAGGTTTACCATGACCTCCAAAAGGCCAACCTCCCTGAACACATCTTTAAATATGTAGTCATGTCTTGTAAACTTAAGAAGTGTTTTCATTGCAATAATGCTACAGTGATAAGAAGAGCTAGATTTTAAGAGGATACTGACACTAATAAGTTCTTTACAAGGTATATAATTTAAGCTAAAAACAACAAACTCCAGCATCTCAAAGTATTTGTTTTGTACTTCTGGGAGTTTAGAAATCTTCTCTGCAAACTGTGACAATGTGTGCTGTGACTCTAGGATGAAGTAATTGGCACTGTCGGCCATGTAAATATTTGTGATAGCATCAAGGATGATTTGGGCAAGGAAGCTGGTTTTTGCTTTTAAAAATGCATTCTGAAGAACTGCAAAGGCCTGGACGTTCCTCACACTGTGACCTAAAACAGAAAAGAAAAACATAAAAGTAGGTACTATGTGATATTTTAATGATGGCAAACTAGTCTGTTTAAACACATCAATTATTTACTAAGAACATAACCCTGTTTTCACAAAAAGTCTGATTTTTCTTCATCAGGTTCAAATCATTTAATTAAAAATAACACTGATTAAAATTTTAATGCATTATTATGAATATTTCAATTCCAAAATAGTGTATGTTGAAAAGTTAAGACTGTTTTAGAGGGAATAAAAGCATATTATAAACATCCATGCTTCAGAGTTTGGAAATGTGTGGTAGTTTTATTATCTATGAGATTGATTTTGACTATAAGGACAGCTGTCTCTCAATTTAAAAAGACTTTGAGGCTGAAGAAGTTACAGGCCTGAGAGCAGCAATAATGAAGCAGGAAAACAGGAGGGGAAAATTTTTCTAAATTCCAGTTTTCCTTTATAATTAGAACACTGTGATTTTTATAAATTTTAAGCTGGAAGTTTGTTTTGTTTTCTAGCTAACAGTACAATTTCTTCATATAGACATTTGTTAAAGCAATTTATGGCCAGCTATTCAAACATACCAAATGGGGGGAAAAAAAAACTTTATACATGGCTCTGGTGAGGCAAATTAGTGATAATAATTATAAAGAAATTAAGACAGAAAGTTCTATTTGAAGTACATGAAAATAAGCAGCTTGCCTATAAAAGGAGTCCCCAGAACAATAGCTATTAGGAGTATATGGCATTTCCAAGTATGACCAAAAAATTAACATAGTGTCTGACAGAATAAGCTGGATTTTAGAAAGAGTATAAACCAGAGAACTACCAAAATTAGTAAATGGAGCAGAAAGAATGCTCAGGGCTGGGGGCAGTAGCTCACACCAGTAGTCCTAGCACTTTGGGAAGATTGCCTGAGGCCAGAAGTTCTAGACTAGCCTGGGTAACATAGCAAGACCACCTCCATTTCTACAGGAGATTAAAAAAAAAAAATTTAGCTGGGGATGGTGGCCATGTGCCTGTAGTTCTAGCTACTCAGGAGGCTGAGGCAGGAGGATTGCTTGAGCCCAGGAGTTTGAGGTTGCAGTGGGCTATGATCACACCACTGCACTTCAGCCTGGGCGACAGAAAGCAATCCAGTCTGTAAAATAAACAAACAAACAAACAAACAAAAAAGAATGCTCAGAAATCTTGACTTGGACATTTCTTAAAAACACAGGAAATTAAAAAAATCTCCAGTCTATATATGATTTCAATTTTCTAATTTCTTGTTTATAATATATATATTTATTACATGTATGGCAAATACCAAAAATTTATCTTTGTTTCCTGTGTCTATCAGTCTATCTAAGTTTGTTTTTTGGTTACCTACATAATATAAAAAGTAAAGATGTCTGGAAAAGAATAATCAACATCTCAGCAGCTTTTCAAAAAAATAGTTCACATGATTATTAATTTATATGGAAAATCAAAAGACTTAGAATAGCCAATATGATTCTGAGAAGAAAGAACAAAACTGGACAACTTAAGTGACCTGATTTTAAGGCTTATTATAAAGCTACAGCAATCAACACAGTGTGGTATTGGCTTAAGCACAGGCACATGGATCAATCAAACAAAATTCAGAAAGTGTCTCAGATATATGTAGTCATATATGATATTTTCAACAAAGGGTCTTGGCACATTCAGATACCCATATTAAAAAAGAAACCCTTACTTTCTACCCTCTATGATAATAACTTAAAATGTACCATAGACCTTAATTTAAAAGTTAAAATATGAAACACTGGATAAAGAAAACATTAGAAGAAAACAAGAGATCTTTGTGAATCTGAAGTAAAGATTTTTTCAATAGGAGAAAAACAATCACAAAATATTATTAAAATGAAAAACTGGACTTCATCAAAATTTAAAACTTCCATTTCTCAAAAGATGCATTAAAAAAAACCCAGCAAGTCAAAACTAAGAGAACACACTTCCAAAATACATATTAAGGGATAAAGAACTTATACAGAATATCTAAAGAACTCTTATAACTCCAGTAAAACAACCCTATCAAACAATGGGCTCAGAGACCTGAACCAAGGTGGAGAAACAGATGGTGACAAAGTACATAAAAAATGCAAAACTTCATTAGTCAATTAGAAAAACGAAAATTAAAATAACAATTAGGCATTATTACATACTTAGTAGAATGTCTAAAATTAAAAGAACTAACAATACCAAGTGTTACTGACAGCATCAAGCAACTGGAACTGACATTACTGATGTGAATGCAAAAATTGGACAGCCACTTTAGAAAATACTCTGGCAGTTTCTTATAAAGTTAAACATACATTTACCATATGATCTAGCACTTTAACTGCTCTGCGTTTAGCTAAAAGAAATGAAAACGTATGTCCACAGAAAGATTTGTTTTATATAAATGTCCACTGTAGCTTTATTCCTGATAGTCAAATAAATGTCCATCAACTGGTGAAGAGATACACAAATTCTGGAATATCCAAACAATGAAATAATACCCAGCATTAAAAAGGAACAAACTTCTGATACACGCAATAACATAGGTGATTCTCCAAAGTATTACAATATTCCCCTCATTTTCATGGTTTTATTTTCTGTGGTTTCAGTTACCCATGGTTAATTACAGTCTGAAAACATTACATACAATAAGATATTCTGAGAGAGAGAGAGTGCTCATGCTCTCAAGAGAGAGCACACAACATTTACATAACTTTTATTATTGTATATTGCTATAATTGTTATATTTTACTATTATTGTTGTTCATCTCTTACTGTGACAAATTTATAAATTCAACTTTATCATATGTATGATGTGGAAGAAAAACATAGAATATATAGGGTTTGGTACTATCTGTGGTTTCAGGTATCCACTGGGGACCTTGGAACACATTCCCCCTGGTAAAGAGGGGAGTGATTAGATAGAATCCAGATACAAAAAAACTACATACTATATGATTACAGTGTATTAAGTTCTAGAAAGGGCAAAACTAAAACACACTAGTGGTTGCCAGGGCAAGGGTTAAGGTGGGGAGGACTGACCGCAAGGAGGACAAGGAAACTTTCCAGACGATGAAAATATTCCACATCATGATTACGGTGGTGATTACACGACCATATCCACTTGTCAAAACTTATCAAATTCAACACTCAATTGAATAGATTTAATGTACACAATTTACAACTCAATACTGCTAGAAAATATAAAAGACAACCTATTCCACATTCTTTCTATAATGGAATACAGCTATTTCCTATGATCTTTGCAATAATGCTAAAAGTAGGCCATGAGAAACAGAAAATTTTGAGTTATACAGGAAACTCAAAATGATGTAGCTTCACCCATTCACTTTATAGAATATTATGCCAATTTTTCTGAAGAAGAAACTGATGTTTAGAAAAGTTAGGTCACTAATGATTACATAAATTCTGACTCTTAGGGCATCATCCTTTCTAGATAGCCTTACTTTCATAGACATTATGTCACTGGATTCTCACAATAACCCTGGGAGGTGCTAGGTTATATAATTATTATCCCTGTTATGAATGAGACAAAACCAGGCAATGATATATGCACAAGATTAATTTTGCTGCATTATTACAAAATTAAATTGTTGTGATTAGCTATTATGCCAATATCAACATCACATTGATAAACCAAATGAAACAACAATAAAGTAGAAGTACATTGCTGCAATATTTTTATATTAATTCATAGAAAGAGTTAACTGTAGAATGATCAAGCTGGAATCTATAAATTAGAAGTTTTCTGAGAAGCCTCTATTTTTTTTTTGCTTTTAAGAGAAAGGGGGTCTTGCTCTGTCACCCAGGCTGGAGTGCAGTGGTGTGATGACAGCTCACTGCAGCTTTGAACTCCCGGGCTCAAAAGATCCTCCTGTGTAGCTGGGATTACAAGTGTGAATTGCCATACTATTTTTTTCTTGATAGTAAATAAAATGAAACCTTAAATCACTTAGGGAAACATGGATTTCTCCCTATTTACTGCAGAGACTCATTTAAAAGGTTCTAAACAACTTATGTACTGAGGGCACATCATATTACACTGATGATGCCATCTATTTTCACTGATTTAAAGACTGTTAATTTGTAAGTCATAACATGTATTATAAATTTAAATATGTATTACAAATTTAATACATAACATATGTATTATAAATGTAAATAACCAGACATGTTTGTATTTATTGGCTGGTTAAATTTTAAATGGAAATATCATGATCCTATTGAATACTTAGTAAGTGACAGTCATGTGAATAAAAACTATTAGAGGCCTCCAGGATCAGGTTACTCTGAAAGGATTACTGTGCATTTTTTGAAAAATAAAATACATAATAAAACTAGCCTGCATAAGTATGTAATTAAATATTATTAGGATCCAAATGTTTGGAAATCTAGACTATAAAAATTTATCCTCTGACCCAAATGAAATAATGTAACCTCTGTACTTAGATTTTGCTTAGTTTTAAATAAAATACAAGCAGTTATACTTCATGCTGTCCATAATCAGCCCCTGTATCCATGGGTTCTGCATCTGTGGATTCAATCAATCACAGATGGAAAATATTAAAGAAAAAAAAAGGTGTGGTTGCATCGGTACTGAACATGTACAGACTTTTTTCCTTGTCATTATTTCCTAAACAATACAGCAAAATAAGTACATAGCATTTACATTGTATTTGGTATTTTAAGTAATCTAGAGATTATTTATTTAAAGTATATGGGAAGACATGTGTAGGTTATATGCAAATACTATACCATTTTATATCAGGGACTTGAGTATCTGTGGATTTTGGTATCGGCAAGGGGTCCTGGACCCAATCCCCCACAGATACTGAGGGATGATTGTATGTCTTAATAGGTACAGAGATTAGGCTGAAAATTGAGTTCTATCCACGTAAAGTAGAAATGCACGAAGTGCCAACATAAAAAAGAAGTATGTTTTGATTAAATTGTTTGAATGTTAAAAAATACTGTAATATAAATCTCCTTGTTTGATTTATGATATTTTTATAATATGATTTTCAAGTATTTGATCTGCTAGATTAAAGGTTATTACTTAAGAAATACTTAAACAGACTTAAACCATTTAAAAAAAAACAAGCTTTAGGGAAACAATATATTGCTTTTATATATATAACATAAACAAAAAGTAATATACCAAAATAAGACAAATTCATTCTTTCTCTATTTCTCTCAGTAGCACAGAAGGGAAAAAACAAGACTCACCTTTGCCTGCAGGCTGAGGTACTGCAAATCCAGGCAATAAAAAGGGTGCCCCTGTGGTAATACCAGCTGGTTTTAGTTCACTGACACCATATGTTGTTAGGGAAGTTATCAGATTAACCAGATCTTTCAAGGCATCTTTGGATTCTGCCTCTTTTGCTTGTTCCAATCTAGAAAAGTATGATTTAGAAAGTATTTTTTCTCTTTGGTTGTGTTCTCAGATTTAACACAGAAAGTATTTTTCAATTTTATATGCAGTAAATAAATGTATAAAGTACTCTGGGAAGTAGTGAAAGAACACTGGGGTCATTAGGGAATTATCTTTTAACCACGGCTTTACTGAGAACACAAAATGGGTTGCAACAAATACCCTTAAAAAAAAAAAAAGATTTATTGGGTATTTCCCCTTAAAAGAAGTAATTATTCTCATTAAAATAAACTTGGAGAATGCCAAAAAGTAGGAAAGAAGAAAAAAGTATGATTAGCCTCACAAACACGTTTAACATTCTTATATATTTCTTAAGCTTATCTTTTTAATATGAAAAGTTTAGTTTTTACAATATTTATTCTCATACTATATACAGTATGTTGTAACCTATTTTTTTCCTTTACTAGTGCTGTATGTGTACTTCCACACATTAGTGTAAGCTTTCACAGGTAAGCTTTCAGTGGCCATGCAGAGCCAACCACACATTTGGGGAGTGAGAGGTGCAACAGCTGGCAGAATGCAAAAGCACTAATAAATAAAATCTTGTCTACATTTTGGATTATATCTTTAGGATCAATAAACATAAATGAAATTATTGTATCAGATTACCAATATTTTTAAGGCTCTTAATATCTTGCCAACCTACGTTCTCAAAGGATGAATCAATTAATACTCCTCTAGTAATGTTAAGTGATTATTTCATCAACTTTCATATGTATTTATAAATTTGCATATATATGCAAAATGACATTCTTAGGGGTTATCTAATATCAACTAGCAGCAACTAGGTTAAACTGGTGTTAGAAATAACAAGTTCTGGCCAGGCATGGTGGCTCACACCTAAAATCCTGGTGCTTTGGGAGGCTAAGGCAGGAGGACTGCTTGAGGCTAGAGTTTGGCACCAGCCTGGGCAACATAGGCTCTACAAAAAAAAAAAAAAAAAAACAAAATATAGCTGGGTCTAGCTACTTAGGAAATTGAGATAGGAGGATCTCGAGTTAAAAATTATATCGAGCTATGATTATGCCACCACACTCCAGCCTGGGAACATAATGAGACCCCAGAGGGAGGGAGGGAGGAAGTGAGGAAGGAAGGGAGGGAGACAAGTAAGTTTACAAAACAGTGGTGTCTTATAATAGATCAAATGAATTAAAAATAAGTAATGGCCCAAGAATAGCTGCTGAAAAATGGTATCTTCTTCTTAAGAAAATCTGTAACCAGCCACTTTCTAAGTATGTGCACGAACCATTTGAAATGGAAAAGGGGGTTAGTAACACATTTTGAAATTATTAATTTGTTTCATATACACAGTTGTAAGGTTTTATTCCATCTACATAATTATTCTTATTATTAAGTACATTAATAAAAAGACTAGAAGTACTATAAAATAAAGAACCAAAAATATAATTAAGAAGAGTTTATACTTTAAGAAGATATTATTTAGTTTATCTAAATTCTTCTCCCTCAGCTACTAAAGAGCAGATTTATGCTTCATATCTAACCTCTGACTTCATCATGTTTGTGCCCTGCACTTGGCAATTTAACTCTAAATTCACTTTTCCACTCTGTTGGCAGAACAGGAAGGCCAGGTGTGGTGGCTCATGACTATAATCTCAGAACTTTGGGAGGCCGAAGGATTGCTTGAGGCCAAGAGGTTGAGACCAGCCTGGGCAACACAGCGAGATCCTGTCTCTATGGAAAATGTTTAAAAATTAGCTGGGTGTGGTGGTACGTGCCTGTAGTCCTAGCTACTTGGGAGGCTGAGGTGGGAGGACCATTTGAACCCAGGAATACGAAGCTACAGTGAGCTGTGATTGCACCAGAAAAAGAAGGGAGTAAAGCCAGGTATACATTAAATAAGTGTTTCCTTAATTTGCTTTTCCTATAACCCCAAATCACATTGTTTTCCTTGATAAAAAAGACTGAGTAGACATTTAAAATATATTCTTAAATTGAGCAGTCTTACCTAAGCAAGAGATCACAAAGAAAATTATATCCTTGCCATATCCGAAAATCATCCAGAAGTGTTTGGGAAACATCGCTGGAATCTTTGAGGAAACAAGAAAGCCCAGCAAACATTTCGACAATTTCTAGGGGAGACAAGTCATCTGATTGCTGCATATTCTGAACACATGTAGATAAACACTCTTTCTCTGTAAGAATAGATAATTACATAAATATGCATTATTCCTGACAATCGCTTAAAAATTTTTTAATTGTTAACTGTTGTTTAATGAAACATTAAATTTTAACATATCTGTAAAATACTATGAGATAAATGTAACACATTCTAAAAGTCAATATGAGTCATATGCATCGGGAAAGCACTGCCTCTAGGTAGTAAACAAAGGATAATACAGAAATGTGTTGAAAAACAGTTGACATGTATGTACATGTAATTTTTTCACATATTTTCATGTTTTATCATTAAACAAATGGCCACTGCCAAATGATATTTTTGATCTTTTATATTGATATAGTAACAAGATGAAAAAAGCAAAAAACTATCTTCTAAGTTTAAGAAGAAAAATCTAGTCATTAGTTAAAACTTTAAGTTAGAGAGAATATATAGCCCGGCTAACATGGTGAAACCCTGTCTCTACTAAAAATACAAAAATTAGCGGGGTGTGGTGGCACGCGCCTATAGTCCCAGCTACTCAGGAGGCTGAGGTAGGAGAATCACTTGGACCCGGGAGGCAGATTGCAGTGAGCCGAGATCACGCCACTGCACTGCACTACAGCCTGGGTGACAGAGCGAGACTGTCTCAAAATAAATAAACCAATAAATAAATAAATTAGACTATAGACCAATGAGATACAGCAATACTTTAGGAAATACAATTTTTAAAATTTTATTTGTATATTACTAGTTTAAAACACAGTTGTATCTTATCCCTGACTCTGAGGATTTGTAGCATTTCAAGGAAGACTTTCACTTTCTTATCTTTGGTGATATGTATTTGTATAAAGAAACTCACTGTTACATAACAAAAGCTAAGATTTAACAGAGGAATGGGAGGAAATGTGTATTTAATAACTGACTCATATTAGGTACTAGCTTTCACATATATCACTTAATAAATGTAAGTGAACAAACTGGTGTATTAATTATTTTGAAAGAGTTTCAGGACAATAACATCAGGTAGTTCTCGACTTGATGATTTGACTTAAGATTTTTCTACTTTATGATGGTGTGAAAGCAACATGTATTCAATAGAAACTGTACTTTATGTACCAATATAAGCATTGTTTCCCACTTTCAGAACAGTATTCAGTACATTACATGAGATATTTAATACTTTATTATAAAGTTGATTTTGTGTTAGATGATCTTACCCAACTATAGGCTAACATAAGTGTTCTAGCTACTTTCAGGGTAGGCTAGGCTAAGTTATGATGTTAGTAGGTTAAGTGTATTAAATGCGTTTTCGACTTGCATTATTTTCAAATTATGATGGGTTTATTGGGACATAACCCCATCATAAATCGAGGAGCATCTGTGTATATACCAAATAAGCAGATTGCTTGAGATGCTAAGGCAATTGTCTCCTATACAGACATTTTAAAAGATAGCTGAATATTACATATACTTGAAACCGATAGTGTCTTCTTATTGCTGATAAAGAATCCACCTAATTCCATCTATGCTGCATAAGACAGATTATTACCTAGCAACTTATACAATATCTTCAGAAAGACTGGTTACAGGATATCAAAAAAACTTCTCTTTTTTATTCAGTAAAAGAAGAGAGAAGAACAGGCTGTGACATAGAACTTTCATTACACTATGATTGAATTTACACAACAATGAAATTTTTTTAACTTTTAGAAATATCCATTGTTGGCCAGGCGCAGTGGCTGACGCCTGTAATCCCAGCACTTTGGGAGCCCGAGGAGGGTGGATCACGAGGTCAGGAGTTCAAGACCAGCCTGGCCAAGATGGTGAAACCCTGTCTCTACTAAAAATACAAAAATCAGCTGGGTATGGTGGTGTGCACCTGTAATCCCAGCTACTCAGGAGGCTAGGGCAGAGAATTGCTTGAACCCGGGAGGTGGAGGTTGCAGTGAGCCAAGATTGCGCCACTGCACTCCAGCCGGGGCGACAGAGTGAGACTCCATCTAAAAAAAAAAAAAAGAAATATCTATTGTTCAGAACTTATGAGGAGAATGTTTTACATTTGAAATGCCCCACAGATGAAAAAAATCTTTTCTTTTCTCTTGGCAAATTTATTTTTTATTTTAAAGAACAAGCTTTAGAATACTGAAAGATAAAAATAAATCTATTATTAAATGAAGAAAAGTGGAAGAAATTTAGAACACTTAAATATATAAAGCGATATTCACCATGAATATACTTCACTACATTGACACTAAGACCATGACGAGATATGGTCATGAGGACTTCTCCAGCACTCTTTCTCCAAGGCAGGTTATAGGGAGGGCACCAAGAGGTTATTGCACTGAATAGAAGCTGGAGATCATCTTTCTGAGCCAGCTCCTCCGCAGGGGAAACAAAACTGCACAGTTTCACTAAGATCTAAAAAATAAAACAAAACAAAACAAGAGTGTATAAGCAAAAATCAAATAATCTGATTTAAAAATGGGCAAACGAGCTGAATGGACTGCTCTCAAAAGAAGACATAGAAATGGCCAACAGGTATATGAGAAAATGCTCAACATCACTAATCATCAGGGAAATGAAAATTAAAACCACAATAAGGTATCACCTTAAGCCAGTTTGAATGGCTATTATCAAAGATAAAAAAGAACAGATGCTGGTAAGGAAGTAGAGAAAGGGGAACTCCTATATACTGTTGGTGAGAATGTAAATTAGTACAGCCATTATGAAAAACAGTATGGAGGATCCTCAGAAAAGTAAAAATAGAACTACCATATGATCTAGCAATCCCACTACTGGGGGTATATATCCAAAGGAAATGAAATTGGTATGTCAAAGAGATAGCTGCACTTCCATGTTTACTGCAGCACTATTCCCAATAGCCAAAATTTAGAATCAACCTAAGTATCCAACAGATGAATGGATAAAGAAAACATGGAATATATATACAATCTAATACTATTCAGCCATAAAAAAGAATGAAATTTTGTCATTCAAGGCAACGTGGATAAGCTTGGAGGACATTATGTTAAGGAAAATAATCCAAGCACAGAAAGATGAATATTGAATGCTTTCATTCATATGTAGAAGTTTAAAAAGTTCTCATGAAACTCATGAAAGTTTCATGAAAGTTTCATGATCTCATGAAAGTAAAGAGTAGAATTTTGGTTACCAAGAGTGGATAAGGGAAGGCGAGTGGGGCAAGCTAAAGGCTGGTTAAGGGACACTGAAGTACAGTTGGGAGTAAGTTCTAGTGTTCTATAGCACTATAGGGTGAATATTATTAAAAAAACAATTTATTGTATATTTTTAAATAGCTAGAAGAATGAATTTTAAATGTTCCCAATGCAAAGAAATAATAAATGTTTGAGGTGATGGATATATATACGCTAGTTACCCTTGATTTGATCATTACACATTGTATACACAAAAATTATTACACTGTGACCTATAAATATGTGCAATTATTATTTGTCAATTAAAATTAATCATGAAAGTTAAAAAACCGTAAGAGTGTATGCAAGTAAATAAATGGCTGATTATGTTATGACAGTAAACTAGTCCTACTTATATCAGCTTATTTTTTAAAGAACATTTACTATCCTCTCTTCACCCTAATATTTTTGCATACCTTGGCTTGAAACAAGATAAAATAGCATTGCTTTTCCAAGTCAACATTTTATTTTTCTAACTTAGTTCTTTAATTTTTAGTTTGCCACAGGCGAAATGTAATTTTCTTCTCTAAAAAGGACAGTTTTAGAAAGAAAAGGAAGTAAAAATAGATCTTTAAAAGCAAAGAGATTTTGAAATTGTTTCAATTTTCTATACAAGTAATAGAGGATATTAGGATAATATAAATAATCTTCATTTCAGTATTTTAAATCTAGTTGCCAAAAACCTAAAGTCTGGCTTTCAAAGAAGACTCAAGACTTCTTAAGTACTGGAATGAGAAATTATTCTTTAACTGTGATTTGCAGAATACACACTACACAAGAGCACACACCATTAAGAGCCTGCCACTTGGGAATTCAGCAATGGTTTCTGCCCTCAATGGGCTCTTCCTTCTAATACCAGTTCAGGTTAGGAAAAGTTAACTTTTCTTCTCTTTGCTAAATTTTCTCATCTAAATATTTTTAAAAATATATAATATGAATGAAATAACTATAACTTATGACATCATTTTATTCTCTTGAAAAGAGCGCTTCATGAAATTTTGGTATTTCAGCATCAGTGGAAAATAGCAGCTCACGCCTGTAATGCTAGCACTTTGGGAGGCCCAAGGTAGGCAGATTACTTGAGTCCAGGAGTTTCAGACCAGCCTGGGCAACATGGTAAAACTCCATCTCTACAAAAAATTAGCTAGGCATGGTGGCAAGCTACTCAGGAGGCTGAAATGAGAGGATCACCTGAGCCCGGGAGGTTGAGGCTGCAGTGAGCTGTGATCATGCCACTGCACTTCAGTCTAGATGACAGAGTGAGAACTTGTCTCTAAAGTGAAAAGAGAAGAGAAGAGAAGAGAACAGAACAGAACAGAAGAGAACAGAACAGAACAGAACAGAAGTGAATCTCAATAGAGAGAGGTAGCTGAAATACCACATTTTATCTGAGAAAACTAGGCCTTCCTTTTCCTATTTCCTTCAAATGCAAAAACTTGCTTAGATATAAAAGCTTTCTAATTCATAGCTGCCAAGTATCAGAAAGGAAAAAAGGTTTAAGAATTCATAAAAACAATAAAATATTTATAAAATCAGTAAATATGGTACCCTTCCCACCAAATGCCTGGAGAAACTGCTGGATACCAAATGTCCATTAATATGTGTAATATGTCATCATCTTTTACCATATGTGAATACAGACAGTTAAATGCAACAAAAAAGTATATTCTCAGAGGGGTGTATTACTGATTATAGCTGTTGTTGGTTCTGACACTGCCTTATGTGATTAGCGAGACAAATGCCAGTTTTCCAATTTGGTACACAGAAAACAAACCCACAAATAATAAAATACTTTTTTACAAATCAAATCACTGTTCTCAAACTGGATGCAAGGATTCCTTGAATTTGTTGACTTATAAGATAACTGGTTCATCTTTACAGGCAGAAGGATTCTTACAAATAATCTAGTACGATCCTTTCATTTTTACAGAACAGAAAACTGTAAAGTCAATTTCTCATTCCTGGCTGGGCATGGTGGCTCACGCCTGTAATCCCAGCACTTTGGGAGGCTGAGGCAGGAGGATCACTTGAGCCCAGGAGTTAGAGACCAACCTGGCCAACATGGTGAAACCTCATCTCTACTAAAAAAAAAAACAAAAAAAACTAGCCAAGCATGGTGGCACAGCTTGTAATCCCAGCTACTTGGGTGGCTGAGGCACAAAAATCGCTTGAACCCAAGAGGCAGAGGTTGCAGTGAGCCAAGATCGCGCCACCACACTCCAGCCTGGGAGACAGAGCAAGATTCTCTCCAAAAAAAATTTCTCATTCCTCTTCTGCCTCTACACTAACCACTTATATTTGTAAGAACTCTGTTACAAAAGTCCAACCAAGCATGGCAGAGCAATAACTGGCCACATCAACAACAACAAAAAAACTGAATGCTTGCATGAAGCATTACCAAATGCTAAAGTCCCAGGAAACCATCTGTCACATAATACAAACGTAGGGATTTCATCTATTTTAAAACATTTAATAAGTTTGTGTCAATTGGTTGCCTAGACACAATGATGAAAACATTAGCCTGGGATGAGGAACTAAAACAAAGAAAGTGATACACTAAAAGCAGCAGTGAACTAGGAGTTGGGAGAGCTAGGTTTTTATCACTGTCACTCGCCTACTACGGATCATAAACCGGAATATTAGTTTCCACAACTGTAAATGAGGAGTTTGATTTAAATTATCTTTTGAGTCCCTTTTGGCCTTAATATTCAATGACTTCAGTATGCTAAAGTGACTCCCACATGATCAAAAGTCAGCACCTGGTTTTCAAATAGAAATAATTTTTTAAAAAACTTTGCTATGCTTACTTAGGTATTAAAAGTATAAAAGGCAGATTCCATTGATTACCTAAGGCATTAGTTCTTTAAAAGGGGTTTATTGAAATGAGGCTGCTATTCTAATCAGCAAAGATTAACCCACTACATTCATCGGCAATATCTTCAAGCAGCTATAACTCCTATGCGATTTACTCCTTCATTTATTCCCATTGCTTTTCTCAGCCAATCTAATTCAGGAATCAGATAGATCTGAGTTCTAATCCTATTCCTGCTATTTGCTTATATAATCATTTTGGGGAAAAACAAAAGCTCTGAAGGTGGGGTTATCTTGCAAATTGAGATGTGAGATGAGAAATGTTAACCACAAGCACAAAAGTATCTAACAGATCAAGTGTTCAATAAATATACTGATTTAGTATTTTACTTGATAATCCCATTCTTTTACTTTCTAAAACTGTCTTGGTCTCACTCTCTCCTGTCCTTTCATCACTAGCAGCTCTACCAAACAGAGTCATCCTTACAGTAAAGAGCCCAGTGACATGAGGTGAGCCTGCAACCATTACTCTATACAGCTCTATCTTTTCTACCCCAATCCACTGTTCTCTCTATTCTCTTCCTACTCTCAGTGGTGGTGATGGTGGCAGTGGCAGTAATCACAGTTACTTCTCCTTCCTATCTACTATGTGCTAAACTTAAAATCGTACCTTTACATATTATGTCATTTAAGCCTCAAAAAACCTTTTATTTAGGTAGATATCATTTTCATTTTATAGGTGCGAAATCTGCATCTTAGATGACTTAGCTTTAGAGAACTAGATCTAAACATGTTGTTGTTTTTAACTGTTGATTGGGTTAAAAAACATGTAAAATTTACCATCTTAACTGTTTTAAGAGTGTGGTACAGTAGTGTTAACTATATGTACACTGTTGTGCAACAGAACTTCATCTTGCAAAACTGAAACTCTACTCCTATAGAAAAATAATTCCCTTTTCTTCTTTCCCTTAGTTCCTAGCCACCAGTATTCTACTTTCTGTTCTACCTGTATGACTACTTTAGATATATCATATAAGTGGAATCACGCAGTATTTGTCTTTTTGTGTCAAATGTTGTTTTTTTAATACTGTATTAGACCAATGGACAGATCATATTCTATATGTTTGTTTGCTTGTTTTGACAATTTTCTGCCAAGAAAGGATATCATACATGATGACTATATTCCTGGGCTAGCTAATAAAGTTCTATCACACATTTGTTAACCCACAATGCTATTAAAAGAACAGTGCTAACAGTGGGAAAGAAGAGCTTTACAGGCAGGGCAGAGGAGGAGGCAGCCACCACCAAAGTAAACTGTCTTTACAAGTGAAATATTTATAGGCTGGGGACTTCCTGTATATAAACAGCAACTAGATAGAATTTTGAGACATTATAAGAAATATTATCCAAATCTTTATATCATTTTCAAGTTTTCCTTGCTTAGTTCATTTTACAGACATTCCGATATATCGAAAGTAATCTCAATGGCTGGATCTGTTCAGAGAAACAAACTTGCTAATGCCTCACTCAAATATTCCTGAAAAGAATATTTCAATATTATTTCTGCAGATTCAACAAATGTGACAATTATATGAGATAAAGTCATACTATCATAAATAAAATGAAATATGAGTTAAAAAATGGAATATGTAGAACATCTATTTAGGAAGTATACCCACTTCCCTTTAAATAGGGTGGAGGTAGGCAAATAGCACCTTTCATACCTGTACAAAAACTTTCTGGAGTAGTCCTCGACGTTCTGCTAGAGGTAGCTCATTCTGTGCACCTCCAACTGCCTCAGGCACATGTGGAAGGTCAAAAAACAGATATAAACATTTAACCAGGGTGGAAGGCACTGACATTGTTGTCATGCAGTCCACGGTTTTCTGGAAAACAAACCAATAAATAAGTGAATAGACAGACACAACTATAATTGGTATAGCCAAATAATTCATGTTAACCCAAAAATTATATATAAAGGTAACTTTTTAAATGCATGTAAGAATTTTAAAATGACTCCAAGTGAAGAAATATACAACTTTGCATCTGAACAATTTTGCTTTAATCAAATAGTGAGATTGAGTTTGTTATATAGTAAATTATCAATTAAATTTAATATTTATTTATTAAAAAGCAGCATGTTTCAGAAGCATAAGCTTTAGAATTTAGAAAAACAGACACTTAATAACTATGAACTTCAGCAGACTGCTTAATTCTCCTGAGATTCACTTTCCTTTCTTATAAAAATAGATAGAATGATACACCCTTCTCATGGCTAACATGAGAGTTATGTAAGATAATACATACAAAGATACATTAAGCACTAAATTGTATATTCATTGTTGCTTTACTATTATTTTTATCTTTATTCTTATTGTAGATTTTTGAGGCTGGAAAGACACTTGAGTGATAAAGCCATCACTGACACAAATACATCTCTATATTATTTTCAAAGATATCCAGTGGAGAAACTCTAGACCTTCTTACAATACGTATTTCAATATTGTTAAGTATGATATAATATTTATCAAAATTTTCCATGGTGCAGTTTGGAACAAAAAGTTTAACTGCACTAGAGATCAACAGACTGGTATAATCTGTTGATTAGTTAGTTTACTTTCTCATAAAACATTTATTGTGTCCAGGGAATGTCAGGCTGTGTGCTGGGAGCTCGGCATGCAAAGACGAAGCATCTCTGTCCTTCAAAAGACCACAGTCGACTGGAATTACTAGAGTCCTAAGTAACTATGACTTAATCTCTTAAGATTTCAGTCTAACAATGGTAGTATATACAGGCTAATATAAAAGGGATTGACTAACACTGCCAGGAATGGCATTAAAAAGCATAAGGAATTACAATAAAAAGGGAAAGATTACCTGGAAGATACATAGGAGGTTAGGCCACATGGTACAGTATTTTTGAAGAAACACGGATTCCAAAAATGCTGACTCCTGAAGAGCCACAATAATAATGGCTAACCTTGAATTACTGTTTACTGTATAAGAGGCATAAGGCTAATAAGCACTTTACATACATCATCTCACCTATTCCTTAAGTCAACCCCATGACTTCATTTGTAAAATGATCCTTATTTCACAAATGAAGCAACTGAGGTTCATCACTTACATACCCTGCTTTAGGTCAGACAGCTGGCTAAGTGGCCTACAAAGTGTGTATGCTCAATGACTTATGAAAATAGTCTCACATTTTATTTTCTTGGCAGTGATGCTCTGGTGAAGTGTTACAAACAAAAAGTAAAAGAGCTAGATTTCAGAAAATTAGCTGGTGGTAATACAGATCATAAATTAAATATAGAGAGCCAGAAGGAAAGGGTAATTGGGAAACTAACCCTCCAAACCACATGAGAGATGGGGCCGGAACTAATGCAGTAGCAGGGTGATGAAGAGAAAGCTTCAAGACTATCCCTGGCAAGATGTGGCCCCTTTCTACATACCCAACATACCATTTCTTGTCTCAAATACTCTAAACCTTTTGTTCTATTCATCTACGATTATTTCTTAACACTTATGTTACCATACATTTAATGTTCAGTTTAAACATCTGCTATGTCTCAAAGTTTACTGAACTCCTCATCTTTCCTTCTACCGTCACTTCCAAAATGTTTAACTCTCACATTTCTATTTTCTATAGCATTATATATGCCCCATTATTAAATATTATGGTATTATCTTTTTCTGCTTCATCTCTTACATCTATGCATTGAGTCAGGACCATGTTTTGGTCATCTCTGTGTATCGCTGCTACCAGCAGAAAATGGCACTCAAAAAAGGTAGCTCCAAACATAACACTGAATTTGCTTTTTAAATGTATCTATTTCCAGATAGATTATTACTAGGTTTAGCTGGCCACTAAGCAAAGTGGTATGATGTTTCATTTTCATTTATTGTAGATACATTTAAAGTATAACTTGGCATCTAAACTTGTAATTTTTTAAGTGATTAGGTTTTTATAGAAAATATGAATAAATGTAGAAAACTGTATTAAAAGTTAATATTATGTATATTAAATATCAATAGTAAATATTTAAATTATATAAAGTTTTAATAGTAAATAAAGATATGCTATTCTAAACCAAATTTTGGTATAGTAACATACATACATTTATAGCTACCATCAACAGCAAACAGAATTGAGATTTTGTTATTCATCCAGTAGAGTCAGATACATGAAAACAATGGTCTACTCTGGGACCATTTGAAGACTACTTAGAATAACCAACCCTCTCCATGTGCCTGAGACTGTGCAGTATCCTGAGATGCAGGCCTTCCTATCCTAAAACCTGGAAAATCCCAGGAACACCAGGACAGGTTGGTTACACTAATTCCCTGAGTTAAAAAAAAAAAAAAAAAAAAAAAAAAAGAGGGCCAGGCATGGTGGCTCACGCCTGTAATCCCAGCACTTTGGGAGGCCAAGGCAGGTGGATCACCTGAGGTCAGGGGTTCGGGACCAGCCTGGCCAACATGGTGAAACCCCGTCTCTACCAAAAATACAAAAATTAGCTGGGTGTGGTGGCGCACGCCTGTAATCCCAGCTACTCGGGAGGCTGAGGCAAGAGAATCGCTTGAATCTGGGAGGCGGAGGTTGCAGTGAGCCGAGGTCGCACCATTGCACTCCACTCCAGGTTGGGTGACAGAGCAAGACTCCACCTCAAAAAAAGAAAGAAAAAAAGAGAGAAAAAACACAGCAAACAAATAAAAAGAAAATAGATCATTCCAAGGAGAAAATTCTAAGAGATAATTACTTTGGGTTACTGACAGGTTTCAGGATATGGTTACTAAGACATATGCACTGTATCTGCTGTAGCCAGTCACATGGTACAATTATGTTACAGTTAAGTAGGTCCATTATTACATTATGAGAGTGTTTGAAAGTCCACTGTAACTTAGACAACAGACATTCCCAAGATTGGTACTGACTTTGGTAGGTAATTATACTCTGGATTTTAGAAGGCTCAATTAATCTCTTTCATCCCCAAAACATCAAAGGCCAAAAATCAGGTATCCAAATAGCTCATTAATGAGCACATGCAACATATTTCATGACAGATAATTACAGCTGATTGGGAGGAAATAAAAAGCAATCTCCAGAATAAATCAAATAAGAAAATATATATTATCCTAAAAATGTCAATGTTTCCTTACTTCCCATAAAAATTTAAAACTATTTTCCATGTCATTTGTTCTTTATTAGCTGAGTGACCTTAGATAAAGAGTGATTTTTTTATTTTTCCTGAGCCAGATTTTTTTATTTTTCCTTAGCCACCCTAACATCGGTGACAAAAGTGCTGGGCTGGGCCTGATGGACCCAGAGCTCCTGAGCTACTTGCCACCAGCCAGAAATAGTCCATCTGTTTGCCCAGAATGCTCTACAAATGGTATCATTAAAGAAATTTTTTTTTTAGAGACAGGGTCTTACTCTGTCACCCAGGCTGGAGTGGTGCGATTATGGCTCACTGCAGCCTCAACCTCCCAGGCTCAAGCAATCCTCTTGCCTTAGCCTCTGAACAGCTGGGACTTCAGGTGCAGGCCACCATGCTCAGTTATTTATTTATTTATTTTTTAAAGAGATTGGGGTCTCTCTATATTGCCCAGACTGGTCTCGAATTTCCGGGCTCAAGCAATCTTCCCACCTTGACCTCTCAAAGTGCTGCAATTACAGGTGTGAGCCACTGAGCCCAGGCACAAATGGTTATGTCGTATGTGTGTTACAACATATCGAGATGGAAAACACTGCTCTAAGCCATGCGTTCGTTTCCTTATGAGTAAAATGCATCGAACATCAAACACCTTGCAGAGATGTTATGAGAAGCATGAAATAATGTTTTAAAAGATTTAGAAGAATACAAGTGATTATCATAGTATCTCATTTGGATATAATGATGAATTTAATAATAAAATCACAAGAGAGGCTATAAAATAAAGACGCTGAGTTATCAAACATGAAAACTAAGAACTTACCTGACCAGAGGAAGCTAACAAATTAATTGTCGTCAGAAGCATCCAGCCTCTACTGGCTTCTTCACTCTGATTGATCTCCAGGAACTGAACTATGGCCCGACTTGCAGCCTCTATAAAACCAAAGGGAAAGCCATTAAGTGGGGGAAAAGTCATATATAAAGAGGTTCTTCTTTAAAACCTACCAAGGAAATGAAAATTTACTAAGCACATAATTATATCAGCACTATTACATATGGAAAAACTTTAAAAATAGCAATGTTTTAATGGTATTCATAAACCTTTATATCATTAATACAGAAATGTAAAAGCCAACCTATATATTTCAGGGAAAGTTATGACAGGGGCTCATCAAAAAGTCATGGAAGAGGTGAAATTTGAGCTAAAACTGCCTGGAAAACATGTACATGTTTGTCCAGGAAGTGGGAGCGATTAAGGGTGCAGAGAAAATAAGAGCACAGCAATAAAACAAGAGTGGCTAGAGGAATGAGCCTGACACATACAGATCAAGACAAAGAACTGTGATAACACTTTCTTAACATTATAGAAGAGCACTGTTGAGAAGTGCAGTCTAATACCAACAGTAGTGACTTTAAAAAATAGAGATGCCTAATTATGAAGGAGGGTAAGCTACTGGCTGTATTTGATTTTCTGGGCAAGAGGGAGCAAATGTAGTTTCTTGAACAAAGGAGATGATGAAAGGATTATACTAAGACTATTAATCCAGTAGTAATGTGTATGACAGACTGGAAGGCTAAGGAGAATGGTGAGAGGGAAATAAAATTAAGAGGTTTCCTAAGTAATACACCGAGGAATAACTTGAGCAGCTGACAGTAGGAAGAGAGAAACGTGAAATACATAAGACAGCCAATCACAGAACTGCAGACTTGGAAGAATCTTCAAAAGTAAACTTAGTTGATTATATTTCTTATTAGAGAGAAGAGTAAATGTGGAAGTCTCTAAATATGTACCTAATTTCATCAGCATGATTTGCCAATTTTTATAGTAACATATGATAGGAGTTAAAATTGTCAGAAAAGAAGTCCAATTTGGCAGGGCATGGTGGCTCACACCTGTAATCCCAGGACTTTGGGAGGCCAAGGCGGGCAGATCACCTGAGGTCAGGAGTTCGAGACCAGCCTGGCCAACATGGAGAAACCCCATCTCTACTAAAAATACAAAAATCAGGCAGGTGTGGTGTCATGAGCCTGTAATCCCAGCTACTTGGGAGGCTGAGGCAGGAGAATTACTTGTACCCAGGAGGTGGAGGTTGCTGTGAGCCAAGATCACGCCACTGCACTCCAGCCTGGGCAACAGAGTGAGACTCTGTCTCAAAAAAAAAAAAAAAAAAAAAAGGAAGTAAGTCTAATTTGTTCACTAGGAACTAACTGGGTAAAAACCAACATATACTTGGCTGGGTGTGGTGGCTCATGCCACCAAGGTCAGGAGATCGAGGCCATCTTGGCTACTAACACAGTGAAACCCCGTCTCTACTAAAAATACAAAAAATTAGCCGAGTGTGGTGGTAGGCACCTGTAGTCCCAGCTACTTGGGAGACTGAGGTAGGAGAATTACTTGAACCCAGAGGTGGAGGGTGCAGTGGGCTGAGATCACACCACTGCACTCCAGCCTAGGCAACAGAGCAAGACTCCGTCTCAAAAACAAAACAAAACAAAAAACTAATGTATACTTAACACACTTCATAAAGAAGTAGAAAGTAGAAAATAAGATTTAGGTTATCTTAGATGTATTTTTTCTTCAATTTAACATAAAATAAAAGTGTTCTATTAGATAAATGAATACAAGACTTACACGTGATTCTGGGCTGGGCAAAGTTTCATCTTTGTAAACTTCCATTTGAGGGAACATTTTAGCACGAAAATTTTAAAAATAGATTCTTTTTACTGAGTCTTAACTATATATCAAGCATTGTGTTAAGTACTTGTGAGTTTAACTCATTTAATCTTTACAAGAACCCTGTGAGTTATTTTCTACTAATATATCCCTTACAACAGTATAAGTTGAGAAATGCAGAAGATAAGTAATTTGCCTACAATCACATAGCTAGTCAGTGAAAGAGATCTGGATAGGGCTGAGGTTGAATGATACAGGGAGATTCCAAACTCCATCGACAAAACAAACTATCTTTACATAACAAATATATTTTACTATTTTGTAAAGAATAGCATAACTGTATCACTGTAAAAAAATAACTTTTATTTTCACCTACCAATTTCAATATGTGTCATTAAGAATATTTCAAAGGCATCTCCCACTTTTTATTTTATTATTTTTCTGAGACAAGGTCTCACTCTATTGTCCAGGCTGGAGTGCACGATCACGGCTTACTGCAGCCTCAATCTCCTCAACTCAAGCAATCCTCCCGCCTCAGTCCCCCATGTAGCTGGGACTAACAGTATGCACCACCATGCCTGGCTAATAAAAACAAAATTTTTTTGTAGAGACAGAGTATCCCTGTGTTGCCCAGGCTGGTCTCAAACTCCCAAAGTCAAGTGATCCTCCTGTCTTGGTTTCCCAAAGTACTGGGATTACTTGTACCTGGGTGTGAGCTACTGTGCCCAGCCTCATATTTTATTTTAAATGAGGTAAGCAGCTCATTTTAAAAGTATATAGCATTTAGTGCTATCTTAAAAAATTATATATACTAGCAAGGAATTTTAAATAAAACCTCCATAAATCAAATGGTTTCTTAAAACTTTGGGGAAAAAATGCCCACTACTAGTCAGAAACATACTGGATGTTTTAATTTCAATAATATTTAACAAATTCAAATATAAACGATGATTTAACTCAAGTTTTTAAGAGCTAATGAAATAATATATTAATATTAACCTATCTTTAGAGTTGTCAATCATTGGATTCAAGCTTTATCTTTCACACTGCATTTCAATACATATAGTTAGAATGAAAAACACAGAAATCAAGTTAATAAAGCCCAGGATTACATTAAATAAGTAAAGAATGCAGACAATCTTAAATGCAATTTCTCAGCCTACACTGAGAGAAAACAAACGAATTCAATTAGCATTCAGAACAACCAGAATGCAAAACATGTTAATAAGTGAAATACAAGTTTTCCTTTGCAAAGTCCATTTAAAGCGTATGCCATTTTCAAATGTATGCTTCATGATGATGGTGAGTCACATTAATGGTATTATTATACTTATTTAATTAATGAAGACACAAAGCCCTAAACACCCTTGCCCCCTCCAAAAAAAAAATTCCACAAGTTAGTCAGAAAAACAATATTAGAACTCACAGCTTCCGTGCTTCTTTTCATTTGACAATACATAACCACATCTTGGGAATGAAATTACCTGAAGGTGTTGTGGCTTTGAAATCCTTGGGGGACAGCAAGGCACACTGTTTTTCTGTTTAAAAAAAAAGGCTGGGTTGTCTAAGTATGGATTCACTAAATTCCACTAATCCCACCACAAGAGTACTGGGGTCAACATCATCCAGCCTCTCCATTGCTGGATTGCTGCCCATATTGGGGATTGTACTACTAGGGTTTAACAGTGGCACCTAGCAGGTAGAAAAACATTAATAATAAACTAAAGATACTACTTTATGCAGGTAGGAATTTTCTGCTTTGCTGATATAAATTGACCATGTGCCCTTAAAACTTAAGCAGAATTAGAACTGGCTGAACTAACTAGAAGAGATGGGGAAACATCTTAAGATACACCCTCTATACAATCTGGCCACAACATTATGTTTTTTGACAAATTAACTGAGTCACTACTTACTTCCAGCAAAAGCCACATGGAGGCAAAGGACCAAGAAAGAATTAAGGGAGACAAGGAGACTGTGACTTGACCTAAACGTATAACAAATCATCCATGTATCCATTTTGCAACTTGATATTCCCTAAAAGGTTTCCATTTTCACAAACTTCAGATAGATGTAAACAACAGAACTGCACATAAGCTTGTTTCCTACTGAGGTATCTACAGCCCATATCTCAAGTAATCTGATAAAAAAGGCTGTATCTGTGGGTGCTGATTAGGTAACACCCAAAATAACAAGTCTTCCATAGCAAATTCAGAGGGGTACTGGAAAAATAATCTTGTTCTGGTGAACAACGAACACAGCCAACCTTCAAAGGAATAATAAAAGGTTCACTTCACCTGTTTTTTTGTAGAAAAAGTGTGTGAATGTAAATTAAGACAAAATTCTTTTCAGTGATAACCTCCTATAAAATAAAAGGTTATACGAGCTATCTAAAGTAGTCTAACTTACAGAAGAAGAAAGCAGAATGGTGGTTGGTGGCCAGGGGCTGAGGGGAGGGGGAAATGAGGAGTTGCTGTTCAATGGGTATAGTTTCAGTCATGTAAGACACAAAAAGTTCTAGAGATCTGCTGTACAGCATGGTATGTATAGTTAACAGTCTGTACTGCACACTTAAAAACTGGTTAAGAGGGTAGATCCCATATTAAGTGTTTTTTTAAGCACAATAAAAATAATAAAAAATAAAGATGAAATATTAAGAGCTGGATGATTTAGGATATACTTAGGCCCTGAAAAATCTAGAACTTTTTACTAGAAAAATCAATAGGTCACAAAGTCTCCATGAATGTATTTTTGATAACAACACTGACCAAAAGAACCTTCCAATGTTCTAAACTAAAAATGAAAGAAAAAAAACAAGGATTCCCATAGCCAGGGTAAGGCTGACTGAGGAGACACTCCAGAATTATGTTCTTCTCTCCTAAAAATCAGGAAGGCTGGCCCTTCTAACTCTACTCCGATTCTCAAAGCATTTAAAAAAAAAAAAAAAGGGCAGAGAAATCCTATGTCCAAAATCAGTAAAAATTTAGGTGCTAGTAATACACGGGTGAACACAACAGACAATAAAATTAAATAAGTAAATAAACAAAATACTTTCAGATGATAACAAAGCTATAAAGGTTAACATACAATGTGACTGAATAGATACTAATGGGTGTGGAGACAGAGGATAGAAGACCTATTTGAGATAGGGTACTTAGGAAAGATCTTTCATGAGGAAGTAACACACAAACTAAATTGAATATCATAGGATTCAAAGGTTAATGAATTTCACAAGCTTAAAACTAAAAATTATGTGAAATTACACAATATGAAAAAAATGCATCTTAAAAAATCCCTAGTTAGTAAGATGTCATCAATGAGGAAAAGTGGATGAAGGGCACATGATCCTAGCTACTATTTCTGTAATTTCCTAAGAGTCTACGATTATTTTAAACTTAAAAGTTAAAAAAAATACTTGTGTAATTCTTATTGTAATTAACAATGAGACATCTTCTACTCAATTTAAGACATCTTTCTTTACATCTAAAAAATTGCCCTGTGGATGTAAAATCATAAAGGGAGTTAGGAAAACAAATCTGCAGTGTAGCAAAATGTCTTTCTACAAACATGCAGATTAGGTATTTAAAAAGACAGTAACAGAGGCAAGTATAAATAAGTTTTAGGAATTTTTTCCTAATCTAGTATGTCATTCAAGAAAGAATGGGGATACCTAATTTCATCAGCGTGGGTATTTCCTTACAGTACTGTGAAAATGGATGAATACATCCATTAAAATGCATGTAAAAGGATTTTTAAAAGGTATAAACTTTTAAAAACAAGAACAGAATAAGTGAAAGCAATGAAATTTTGGATATTAAAATAGCAGAGAGATTCACGGTTACTGATTAGCAAACCCTAGAATCTTGAAGTAATTCAGGAAAAGTGGAAAAGCAACCAAACTACCAAAGAACCCCTGAGAGGCTCAGGAATTGGTGGCACAACGCACCTTTGGAAGCAGAAGTAAATAAGGAACTACACAGAGAAGGACTGGTGGAAAATATGTTCAAGAGCAGTTAGACCCAAGGTCCCTACTACTATGTGGGCATAGTAGTAGTCCCTGGGCTTCTATACCAGGAGTTTGTTTGTTCACTGAAAAGAGTAAGAGAGGGAGTACGGATTGAGGGGCACAAGGCACCATGTGGACGTACAAAGGTAAAATAAAAGCTTATATACTAAACCTTGAGGGTCCCCAAACCTTTCCTCTACTTTGCTTCCAAAATGCTGAGTCAGGCATATATCTTCCAAGCAGAGACTGGACAATTCTCTGAGCACCTGCTTAGTTTAGGAAAAAGATCACCAAAAAAACAGCCTAGCAAGATCATCTTATGTTGCAGCCCACAGCTGCAAGCTTCACACACAATTAAAAAGCTTTTTAATGCTCCATTCTTATGTAAGAGCAGATGGTCAAGGGTGAGAGACATGTACGGACATTCTCTAACATAAAAGACAAAGACAAAAACAGATTGATAAAAAAACCTTTTTATTAAACCTGAAAGAAATAGATTATTTATGGAAACAAAAATCTGAAAGAAAAAAAAGAAACCGCCAGCGCAGTGGCTCACGCCTGTAATCCCAGCACTTTGGGAGGCTGAGGCGGGCGGATCATGAGGTCAGGAGATCGAGACCATCCTGGCTAACACGGTGAAACCCCGTCTTTACTTAAAAAAAAAAAAAAAAAAAATTAGCCAGGCATGGTGGCACGTGCCTGTAGTCCCAGCTACCCAGGAGGCTGAGGCAGGAGAATCGATTGAACCCAGGAGGTGGAGGTTGCAGTGAGCTGAGATCACGCCACTGCACTTCAGCCTGTGGGCCAGAGTGAGACTTCGTCTCAAAAAAAAAAAAAACCCCAGAAAGATGAGAAGAAAATGCAGCCCCAAAATAATAGAAACCAGTAAGAAAATGAAACACTTAGAAATGAAAAATATTTTTTAAAATGAGAAAAATATAAGGTCACAAATGAAAAAAAAACTCTATAGAAGAGATAGATGATAAAATTGAGGAGTTCTCTTAGCAAGTAGTCAAAACACAAAGATAGAAAATGAGAAGAAAGATAAGAAAATGAGAGGAACAGTCTAAGAGGTCATCTAACTAGAAGGAGAAAACAAAGGAGGATATTATTAAACAATTCATGAAACTTTGCCCAAATTAAAGGATATGAATAACCAGACTGAAAGAGTTCAATGAGTACCCAGCACACGTATAAAAATAGGTCTACCACAAGGCATGTTATTATGAAATTTTAGAAATGCACGGACAAAGAGAGGATCCTAAAAGCTTCTAGAAAAAAAAAAATAGGTCACAGAGGAAAAAAAAAATCAAGAATCTACGTAGCTTTCGATTTCTCAATAACAATGTAAGAGCCTAAATTATAAAAGAAAATTTTTAAAATTCTGAGACAAAATGATTTCCCACATAGAACCTGATACTTACTTAAAGGAAGACTGATAATAATGCAAGCGGCAAGATTTTCCAAAATGACCCTGAGTGCTCATCCTGGGCTGCATGGAAGGACAGAGCTAAGACACCCACCACTGACCATCTCAACCCATGGTCAACTTTCCCAAGCAATTGGTAGCTTCTAATCTCTGCTAAGAGGACCTCCTGGATTACACAGCTAGCATTCTCAAACAACTCCTATAAATATCTAACAAGTATTCAAACGCAGTTTAAATGTCTCTTTACTAACAAGATTACTCTTGAGCTTGTCCTTTAGGAATGGAGAACAATGGGGGATGGAGAGGAAGAGACGAAGTATCTCTCCATTTAAACGTAAACCACAGCTGCGTATTCAGCACATCTCCCCAGCACATGTATCTGTGAGATCACGAGAGTCGTAGACACGTGTCTTCTTGTCTCTTATTGACCCTTGGTTTTGTATTAAATACATTTCCTTTTCTATAATAATCATGCTGTATGATGTAGTGGAATTTGTTCTAAGTCCTGGCAGCTGAAAGGTTGTCAGGCTAAAGGTATCACTTTACTTACTGAAAAAAAAAAGAACCCATTTTTTACAGCAATAGTCAAAAAATGTTTAACTCACGGTATGTCTAAAACAAGCAGAACAAAACCCTGATAACTCCCCAGTATCCTTTTTTATAAAGCTGCTGGAAAATATGCTTTACCAAAATCAGGAATTTAAGGGATTCAGGAAACAGAACCCACCCAAAAAAAATGAAAAGGCATCCCAGGACAATGTGAATAGTGATGTTAAAATGGCAGCTGTGCACTGGCCTAGACAGCAACTACTACAGATGACACAGAGAACCCTAAGTAGCTTATGGTCTACTGGGAAGATCAAGACACATGCACAATGACCACCCAGGAGGTTGAGAAGAAAAACAGTAGTTCAGAACAGAAAAAAATTTTCTTTACCTAAAGAAATCAAAAAGCATTTCATCAAGGAAGCATGACTTAATCATGCTGACATTTAGACATATTGAAATGAGGAAAGATTCTCCTTCCTCAGTGAAGCATTCTAAGTAAATGATTAAAATAAGAGTATAAACATGTTTGAAGACTACAGACAGCTGGATTTAGTTGAACTACAGAAAAGAAAACAAGCAATAGAAGCAGGGTATGCTAAAAAAAAAAAAAAAAAAAAAAAAGAAGACCAGATGATAGCTTTGCCTTAAGTTTCATGCTGAGGAATTTGTATTTTGTTCAAAGGGAAACAGAGAGTATTTTAAAGGGTTAGGGTGGAAGTGGTAGTGGTCCAGACAGAGTAGCCTTGAGCAGAACTACTCGAGAGTTGAAGATGCTGAAATCAGGAAAAGAATGTGACTCTAAGAAAGGGAAAGGGAATGGGTCAATGAACTCAATGTGCTGAGAACAAGGTCTGTTTTCCATTTAATTTTAATGGGACTTTTACAGAACTGCCTGTTCATTCAAACAAATCAGTTTTTGCTGGCTACTGTAAAAATACCTGTGGATTTGTTTGATGCTCTCCTTCGAATTTCTGTCACCATTAGTCGTGAGACTTGTGTTGTGAACTGCAGAAGATCAGAAAATTTTTCTGTCATTGTATTTGGCGGAGCATTTCCAAAAACCTGTAGATAAGAAAAGACATTGTTAATGAAGCACTGACAAATTTTTCTTTTTATTTTGTGAATTTTGAAGTGTGGTATGACTTGAAAATCAAGTCCAGAAAAGTCTACCTACGCAGTTACTTTGAGTCTTAATATGTTGAAAATACAACTCTTTCAATAAATCACGTCTAGCCACATTTCCTTTTACATATAAATTTGTTGAAGAAATGATTAAATTAATGAAATCTAAGACCCATAGACATTATTGATAAAATTTGAATCAATCTCACGAAAAACATTAGAAATTATAACATGTTTCTTTTTCCTTTTTTTGAGATGGAGTCTCACTCTGTTGCCTAGGCTGGAGTGCAGTGGCATGATTTTGGCTCACTGCAACCTCTGCCTCCTGGGTTCAAGCTATTCTCCTGCCTCAGCCTGCCAAGCAGCTGGGACTACAGGCGCATGCCATCACGCCTGGCTAATTTTTGTATTTTTAGTAGAGATGGGGTTTCACCGTGTTGGCCTGGCTAGTCTTGAACTCCTGACCTCTGGTGATCCGCCTGCCTCAGCCTCCCAAAGTGCTGGGATTACAGGCGTGAGCCACCACATCCAGCCAACATTTTTCTGAGGAAAGCTAATTTGAGAATTTAGAGAAAAGTTATAAAGGATCTTTGATGGAGTAAAGGCACACTGGATGGTGAAAAGCAGCTCTACTGCTAAATCCCAGGCTGACCTCAGAATTCACTAAATGCATTTCATGTCTCAGAATTTCTTCAATCTAATCACAATAATTTACAAAACAAGGCTGTTACCAGAAAAACTAGAAAAAAGAAAATAAATGGGAGGGTCATGAAATAAACTTGTTTTTACACAAATTTTAAAATAAATGAGCTTTAGAATAAATAATTCTTATTTTTAATTTTACTTATCTGTTTTTTTTTTTTTTTTTTTTTGAGAACTGGGTCTTGTTATATTGCCCAGACAGGTCTTGACCTCCCGGGCTCAAGCTATCCTCCTGCCTCTGCCTCCCTAAGTGCTGGAATTACAGGTGTGAGCCACTACATCCTGCCTACAATAAATAATTTTTAAAAATAAACGGGTATGAGTTCAGCAAGGAGAATTTGAGAAAATGAAACCTGGACAGACCATCATAAGAAAAGAAATGGTATTTTAATGGGTATATAACTAGATATATCCTGAGGTATTATTTTAGAGAATATTCTTTATAGCTGAAAGGAAATTCTCTATATTCTAAGGCTATTACAGTATCTCTCCCTTTTAACACTCATTACACAGTATTTTATATTATTATTACCTATTGAAATGTCACTACAAAAGGAGAAAACATAATTTACTCATCTTCATATTCTCCCAAGCCAGCACTCTGCCTTTTATAGTAATGCTCCCTAAATATGGTTGTTTATTTATATGCTGACTGCCCTCACAATCAAATTCTAGAGAACATTCAGGGAGCACTGAAGGAGAACATGAGAACATAAACTAAAATTAAGAAGGAAAACAAAACAAACAAGCAAATAAAAGACCCAGCTAGGGAGATGGACTGGAAAAGAAAACTAAATAAAAATCTAAGACCAGAAAAACCTCTATATTTTCCATGTATTGGTTACAAATTTTGGCTCAAAGATACAGAAGAGAAAACCTGATCAATCACATCATTCACAATACCCTTAGCATGAAAAAATACATATATTTAAGGAAGTACTTCTATTCCTCATATTACACTAGTCCCCCCCTTATCTGTGAGAGGTAAGTTCTAAGACCCCACTGGATGCCTGAAACCACGCATAGTACCAAACCCCGTAAACACTGTATTTTTTACTATAATACGTACCTGTGATAAAGTTTAAGTAATAAATTAGGCACAGTAAGAGACTGGCAACAATAGCTAATAATAAAGTAAAAAAATTGTAATAATATACTATTTGCAATTTCACAAATACAAGATTCCTTCTTATTATAGATCTCAAAAACCTCAGCACACAGTTTTTGGTCTTTCCTTATAAAGTCAAGAACTTTTATCTTTTCACTTAAAGGAAGGACTTCTCTCTGGCATACCCAAGTGGCCAACCTCATAACTTTTGCACTTTGGGGCCATTATTAAGGAAAATAGAGTTTCTTGAAAACAAGTAGATTGATATCAGGATAACAGGTCTCATAACTGAGGCTGCTACTAAGTGACTATTGGGCAGGTGGCCCATGCATCATGGATACAGTGGACAAAGGAATAATTCACATCCCGGGAGGGATGGAGCTGAATGGTGTCAGATTTCAAACTTATGAATTGTTTGTTTCTGTAATTTTCCACTTAATATTTTCAGACCACAGATGACCAAAACCATGAAAAGCAAAACCATGAATAAGGAGGGACTACTGCATAATATAAACAATTCCTTCCAAAGATCCCAATAAAAGGATATAACAAACAATGTAATATCCTTCTAATAGAAAATGTGTTTCTTACATGTTTCTTATAACCTCCCTCAAATTAAGTTGAAAATGCTAAAACAATAAATAAATTCTACAAGGGTATCGTTTTTTCCAGACACCTAGTCTGTTCAATAATTTGACAAATGATTAATTTGTAATAATCTCAAAATCTCAAAAAATAAACTGTACTTTTCAATACTTCCTCAACACATTTTTTTCCTGAGATTTTGATAAATGTTGTGTGCTTAGAATTAATCTATATTACTTGTTAAATAATCTATGTTACCTGTTAAATAAACGCCCCCCCTCTTTTTTTTTTTTTTTTTTGAGATAGGGTCTTACTCTGTCATTCAGGCTGGAGTGCAGTGGCGCAATCATGGTTCACTGCTATCTCAACCTCTCAAGCTCAGGTGATCCTCCCACCTCAGCCTCCTGAGTAGCTATGACTACAGGTGCCCGCCACCACACTCAGCTGATTTTTGTATTTTTTGTAGAGATAGGAATTTCGCCATGTTGTACAGGCTGGTCTTGAACTCCTGGGCTCAAGTGATCTGCCCATGATGGCCTCCCAAAGTGCTGGGAATACAGGCATGAGCCGCTGTGCCCGGCCAGAAACCTCTATTCTTTAACAAACTGAAGATTGATAAAAATTGAGAAACCTAATAATGACACATCTTTGAATAGCCATTCCACCTGTGCTCAGAGATGAGTACACAGCCTTTCGTTATTGTTGCTGAGACAGAGTTTTTGCTCTTGTTGCCCAGGCTGGAGTGGTGCAATGGCACAATCTCGGCTCACTGCAACCTCTGCCTCCTGGGTTCAAGTGATTCTCCTGCCTCAGCTTCCTGAGTAGCTGGGATTACAGGCACCCACCACCACACCTGGCTAATTTTTTTTGTATTTTCAGTAGAGATGCGGTTTCACCATGTTGGCCAGGCTGGTCTCGAACTCCTGGCCTCAGGTGATCTGCTCATCTCGGCCTCCCAAAGTGCTGGGATTACAGGCATGAGCCAACTCTCCCGGCTGAGTACATGGTTTTTTAATGGAGGTGTTTATAATATTCCTGTTACTCAGGGTGTATCAATGTATATTCTGCTCCTAAGAATTAGTATGAGGTATTTTATTGCTAATAGTTATTAGGACAACTAAACAGAACCAATAGCTCATTTCTTGAACAGTTGTTAAGGATATAATTATTCAAACAGTCTTCATGCTGGGTAAATAATATGCTGTTGAAAATGCCAGTAACTTTTTACACAAATCCTGATGTTTACTGCTTTATTTCCTCTAAGAAATGTTCTGACAAGATAAATAAAACTGGCTTGAATTTACCAACCCAAATCAGTACTACAGAAAAAGACTATGTCATATTTGCTAATCTGAAATGAACAAGCATTGCTTCTTAAATAAGGTTTATTCACTCACAAATATTTATTGACTTCCTAGTATATATACCAGGCAATGTCCGAAGGGTACGGAATACAAAGGTAAATAAAACAAATATGATTCCTGTGCTCATGAAACACAGGACATTTTAGCACAGAAGACCAATGGTAAATAAGTTGATTTTAAAATTAAAATTATTTAAAGATAGTATTATGAAGAAAGTAAAACAGGGTAGCTGAAAGAGAATGCCTGGGGTGGGAAGAAGGTTGTCAGGAAAGGTCTCTCTGAAGAAGCGACACTGGTGCTAAAGGATGACACTGACTAATGAGGAAAAGTTACAATCCAAAGAGACAGAGAAAGAGGGTTGCAGGCATTGAGATCAGAGCTGTGCAAAGACCTCAAAGTGAGATTGATTCTGGGGTGTAGAGGAATGAAAATGAGGCTGATAAAGCTGGGGCATTTTGTATAAGAGGAAAAATGGTACAAGATAAGGTCGGAGGGATAGAGGAACTAAAGCATGAATCTGACATTGTAGATAATACTGAATGGATAAGGTAGCAAACAAAATAGTGTAGTTTTTGTGATTGATTTCAACAATTAAGCCTAAAAATATTACGTATGTGTTCACTACTTTCAACAAGTAGTGGTATTTCTTGAAACTATACAATGCTTCCATCATTTACATAAATGTTTGCCAAAGAGGATGCAGCATGAAGCTGGGTGTCAGAAGGTGTAGATTCTACTTCTCACTCTCAGCGAGTACTGACTACTTGTCAAATTTTTCCAGTTCTAGGCCAGGTATGGTGGCTCATGCCTTTAATCCCAGCACTTTGGAAGGGTGAGGTGGGTAGATCACCTGAGTTCAGGAGTTGAGACCAGCCTGGCCAACATGGTGAAACCCCATGTCTACTAAAAATATAACAATTAGCTTAGCTGAGTGTGGTGGCACATGCCTATAGTCCCAGCCACTTGGGAGGCTGAGGCATGAGAATAGCTTGAACCTGGGAGGCGGAGGTTGCAGTGAGCCAAGATGGTACCACGGCACTCCAGTCTGAGCAACAACAGAGCCAGACTTGGTCTCAAACAAACAATGACAAAAAATTTCTGGTTCTGTAGAGGAAGAAAGTTGGGCAAGAGAACTGGTAACACATTCAACTCAAAAGGGCTGATTCTAGAATAGATATGTGAAATTCATAACAGATTAAAAAAAAAACTGTACTGAGGAACAAAAATGCCTTCTTGCAAATTCACTAGAAATAACAACAATTACCATATAATACCTATTTAAAATCTGCATAGCACTATTCAAGAACTTGGTGTCATTTAAGTCTCATAAAATCCTACAGAATAGGTTCTACTAGTAGCCTCATTTTACAGTTAAGAAAATTAAGAGTTAGAGAAGTTAACTTACAACAGGAGGTAATACAGACAGAATTTAAAACTACATCTATCTGATTCCAAGCCACGCTCTTAATCGCTCGGTACTATATTTTTCTCAAACTGTGCATGAACCCTATCACTGTAACTTTGCATAGTGTTCATCTTTAGAGAAAAATAGCATGGTTTGACTTATTTTTAAAATAATCATTTTTAATATCCACCTAAATAGATTTCAGAAGATTTCCTGGCACCTCTTCAACCAAATATTTTTGGCACTCAGGGAAAACAAATTAATGGTGTTATCTAATGGCATTCATAAAGGCTCAATATAAACTTGTTACTGAATAGTGCTATTCAATAAAAATATATTAAATATGACTAATAAAAGAGAGGTTGGAATGTTTACAAAGTTTTTAAAAATGGAGGCTTTTGTTTCCTAAATACGTGTTATATCTAAAATTAAGTCAGACTATGGACCATCACTAGTCCTAAAATAATTTGCTATAAATAACAATGTTAAAAAATTAACAATGAAGATGTAATTGCATTATTTCATATGGTAAATCAGTTAAGATTTCTTATCAATTAATATAAATGATTAGGGAAATATTTATCTTATGCTCTTTTTGTTTTTAAGAAGGACCATCAGATGAGAGTCTGAGAAGAACAGAATGCCTAACTCAGTCCCGTCCTCTCCTTTTGGGCTTTGCCTGCCTCATGAGAATGTGCATTCTCATCTGCTCTGGCTGTGGCTTGCCACTGTCCAGTTCTGCCAGTGACTGGGTAAGTAAACATGACTATTTCAGGGCTGAATTTAGCAAGTCCTTTGTTGCACAGACCCAAGCCACATTCTCCAGTATCAACTGTATTGGTATTATGTAATAAGTAATAAAGCTGCCACAAAATAATTCACCTGTCTGCCTTCTGCTCTCTCTCTTATTTGGTTCTAAGTTTGGGTGACCTCTCTCTTAAGTCAACAAATTAAAAAGTAATGATAATTTGTAAGGGATTAAAAAAGGACACTGTATTACATTTACATGCTTCTCAAATATAAATTGGAAATAAGTTAAAAAATAAGGGGAGTTTCTTACAGAAGATCTAATTGGTAAACATTACAAAATACACAGCAAAATATAACAAATACTACAGTAATTAACAGTGGCAGTTATGAATTTTTAGACAACTAAAATGCTACTCATTTTGATTAAGTTTAAACCAAATGTTTTCTTTGTCAGCTTTTGTTCTTGGGACTAAATTTTAATTATTTTTAAGAATGCTGAATAAATATTATTCAGCTATTTTCAGACTTCACCATAATCTTTCAGTTTGAGCAAATCAGTAAGAGGGAAGATAACAGCAGCCTCCTTGTAGGACTGTAATGAAGACAACAGGAGGCATTTCAAGAACCTAGCATGAGACCTGGCCCAGAAAAAAGACTTAATACATGTCATTTCCCAACCCATGTCTCTCAAAGGCAAAAATCATGCACTGAAATAACACTATTAAGCATACTTTAAAAACTAGTCTGTAGCTAGATGTCCATGTCTAACAGCTTGTTCACCATTTAGCTCTAATCAAGCAAAGTCTCAAAAATCAACACTGCAATTCCTTTTTAGCAATCATGGTAAGAACTGGTTGGCTCTAGTGACATACTGAGCTATTCACTCACCATAGGTATTTCTCACTAGTGGAGAATGTTCAAGCACAAACGGCAAAATGTTAAATAGATATGGCTATATATTTCTAAATTTAATGGAAATGGTATCTAAGAACAATTTTAGTTCATTAATTATATCCAATTAATAAGAATTATTTTTAAAATAATACATTTTTCAAGTTAGTCACAATGGTACAGATATAGCTTTCTATCTTTTCATTAGTTAAGAGTTTACTGAACCTTTGTGATATCAAATCACTCATTATATTAGAGGTTTAAGGCATTGCATACACATACGTTTCTAATCAACCAATTAAAAACTTTTGAGAGAATTTGTTAATAGTTAATGAGACTTACAATAACATAGGACATAAGATAACTAAGTCAAACATTATAAGTAGATAGAGAATAATTACTAAAGCATCTCATATCTACTTATTAAAAAAACAAATAGTCATAAGATTCTTCTAGTCTAGTAGACTGTGGAAGCCTAACTGATAAAATACATGGGATACATATATATGTAGGCTATTACTTAATAATTCATGTTAATAGCCAAGAACAATTCCCCTAACTGCTCTAAACATTCTCATTACCTTGTAAACATTCCTAAGTCTGAGAAGGAAATTACCTCAAACTACTCAGTAGCCAACAGCACATCATGACGTTAGAGTAAAACAAAAATAAGATTTAAAAACAAAACAAACTTCCGGGTAACAAAAATTATTAACTTCCTGGTAATAAAAATTAGTAACTTCCCTGAATAGGGCTTAAAACAATGGCTTGTCATAGTTATCTCTTCCATTTTTAAAAGAGCTATTTTAAACCTTTCCCCACCTCTTCTCACGTTCCTACTCTACCATCTCCTCCCTCTATCATTCCCAGCAGATAATCTATCCTATTATTTCATAAGTAAGGAAATGTACATTCTATAAATGCATTAATGTTTCTATCCTCTTCTGTTGTATCCAACACAAGCTCATGGGTGATATGTGAACTAACCTTCCTGGCACTTGCCCTTCTGCCTTACCAGCCTATAAAAACCTCAATCTCAATAAATCAGGTATTGCTTTCTCTACTGTTTCACACAGGCCAGTACAGATAAGGTTTAGTATAAATTTATCATCTCCAACCTTCACTGAGCCATCAATACTAATCAATTCTTTTATTGCCCCCTTTCAACTCTCTCTTTCTCACTCATTCCCTTTCACTAGTATTCCCAACAACAAAAATAATAAATTCACATAACAAAAACAATAATAGATACAATAATAACAATAATAGGTACACATTTCTTGGGACAAACACTTATTAAGTGCTGTAAGTATATTATCTGAATTTAACCCTCACGACAACCCAATAAGGTTGACATTATTATTATTTTACAGCCCGGAAATTGAAGGTGACTGTTCCTCCCCAGTGCAGTAGACAACTAGAAGTCTAGTTCCTTACAAGGAAGAAGAGAGATATCACCACAAATCAAAGACAAGAACACTGATATGTAAACACTGGAGATTAAGTGATAGTCTATCTACTGAACATGGGACATACTAAAAAAATAAATAAAATAATAATAAAACAACAAAGAATTCAAGGAAATTAAAACTGTGATATTAATAGCACAACATTACTCTAAAAGAGCTAATGTTTGATTGACAGAGGTCCAGAAAAGGGGTAACATATAAGATATTGGGGAGAATATTCTCAAAGAAATCTTTCAGAACATTTACCCAGACTGAACAATACAAGTTTTCAGATTAAGAAGGCTTAAGCTGAAGCCACAATAAAATTTCAAAATAATGAGAAGAGGAAGAGCCCAGAAAATTTCACACAAAAAGATAGATGAACAGAGAAAATAATATAGACAACAAGTGAGACTAGAGGGGACAGAGCCAGTCAGAGATTGGGGCACGGGGTGAGGGGGTGGGTGTGGAGAAAGGCATCGTCAGGGGCATGGAGATAGATCTGGAAAAAGGGAGATCCAGGGGAGAAGAAAAAGAGAAAGGGGAGAGTCAGAGACGGGGAGAAACAGGGACAGAGAGGAGACAAAGAGAGAAATGGGAGGACAGAAAGACAGTGATGGAGAAGAGAAAGAGAGATGAAAGGCATAGAGAGAGACAGACAGAGATAGGAAGAAAGAAATGGAAACGGGGGAAGGCAGGCAGACACAGGATAAAAAAGACAGACAGGGCAAGGCAGAGAAGATGCAGGAGGGAGAGAGAAAGAGAAGGAGGAAAAAGAGCGAGAGAAGGGAAACCAAGAAACAAAGACATGGAAAGAAAGAAATTGAGACAGTTATGAAGTCTGAGGAAAACAAGTTCTATAATAATGGAAAAATAAAGGTAGTATAGTATAAGGTTCATCTTTGAATAAATTTAAATTTATATCACTGTCAGTAGAGAGCAAACACTGAATATTGCTTACACAAGTAGCATAACTATAGGCAAAGGATGAGGAGGGCAGCGTGTATGAATGAGTGTATGTATGTATGTATGTACGTACGTTATGGTTTGGAGGGAGAGGAAGTAAAAAAGCTAATTCTCATATTCCTCAGTAGGAAGTCAATTAAAACTTCATAACAGCAGTAAAAGTATGTTATTTAAAAGTCTTTTATGGCGGCAGCAATTAGTGGTGAAGAGCAGGAGGGCACCTATAAGCCTGTCAAACTATCTGACTTTTTAAAATGATGTATTTGTGAACTTCTGATAAACATAAAGTTATTATTATTATTATTATTATTTTTGAGACAGAATTTCACTCTTGCCGCCCAGGCTGGAGTGCAATGGTGTGATCTCAGCTCACTGCAACCTTCGCCTCTCGGGTTCAAGCGATTCTCCTGCCTCAGCCTCCCGAATAGCTGGGATTACAGGCGCATGTCACCACGCCTGGCTCATTTTTTATTTTTAGTAGAGATGGGGTCTCACCATGTTGGCCAGGCTTGTCTCAAACTCCTGACCTCAGTGATCCACCTGCCTTGGCCTCCCAAAGTGCTAGGATTACAGGCGTGGGCCACTGCGCCTGGCCTAAAAAAATTGTTATTTTAAAAATACCCAACAAGATTGCTACATGTAATTTACAAAACATATTAAAACATTAACTCTATTTGAACTATCTATAGCCTATAACTATCCTCTTACAGCATCTCTTAAACAACAGCAAATTGTAATGACTTTTTAAAGTATACAAAGGGCTTGGGCAGTTGCACCATTTGGTGTAATAAAATCATCACTTTAACAGATAACAGAAATAACACAATTGATAATTTACAATCTATTCCTCTTCCAAAATTCAACCATAACAGGGCCATTTTAGACAATGGCTCACAGCTTGCACTTTATCTGTTAAAAATCAAAAAGTCTCACTAAATGTAGTTTATTCTGACCAGGTTTCACATCAAGTCACATTGCTTTATAGCAAATTGAAAAGATGAAACGAGAACACCAAACTTCTTAAAAACTAACTCATCCTATCATTTTTTTCTACCTATGGCTTACCAGTAACCTTCAGATTCTTGTAGTGCCCCCCCAGTCCTGGAAGGTGTGTATCTGGCAACCTGGACTTACCCTGTTAAACACTGGCAGCATCATATACAGTTTCTCTTCTTGTTCCTTCTGAGTCATGTGCCGGGGAGGATGGCACAACTCCGTGAAGAGCCGGCGGAGGTGCATCAGTCCTAAGGCGTTGTCTTGTGGGCTGCACTCCTCCTGCCTTGGCCGCCCCATGATCCTTTTCACCATGTTCATCTTGGCTGGTTGGTGAGACACACTTCTAATTCTGTAGGAAAATGTCAATACATGAACAGTCAAAACATCATCATCTTGACTAGGTCAAGCATGCATGTAAGAGCTTATAAGAAATTTGCAAAATAGAAAATTCTGTCTAAAATATATCTTTCTACTTCTTTAAACAGAAAAGACAGAGAAGCAAAATTTGATAAATCCCCCTGAAGGGCAAATTATGAATCTCAGCGTTGGAAGTTTCTACTCACTTTGCCACAATTTGTATAAAATGTAAAACATTAATCAGACAAGTAATAAATGTTTCCAATTAGTTTAGTCATATCGAGTTCAAAAATAAAGGCGCTGGGAATAGTGGTGCACACCTGCAATCCCAGCACTTTTGGAGGCCGAGGCCGGTGAATGGCTCAAGCTCAGGAGCTCGAGACCAGCCTGGGCAATAAGACAAAACCCTGTCTCTACTAAAAATACAAAAATTAGTCAGGTATGGTAGTGTGCGCATATAGTCCCAAGTACTCAGGAGGCTGAGGTGGGAAGATAACTTGAGCCTGAGAGGTTGAGGTTGCAGTGAGCCAAGATCATGCCACTGCATTCCAGCTTGGGTGACAGAGACTCTGTCTTTAAATAAATAAATAAAATGAAAACATAAAGAGATCACAAAACTATTAACAGACTTCTTAATGGTTAATGTAAAAATAATGAAAAAACAAACTTTACCCTAAATCTCAAAACATCTAAGACAGTCAAAAACCCCAAAACCTCACAAAATTTTATATTTTTAGTTATTTAATTTATAATTACTTAATTTTTTTGCTAGAAAATTCAAGTATACTTTGAGTACCTGAAGAACAGTGTATCGTATAGATTAAAATATGCAAATTGAATACAATACTATCCTAATTTATCCTATAAATCATAAAAGGACAGTGAAAATGATCATGTGACTGAAAACTACTTTCTACAACTATAGTTTGGTAAGTCATGTTAAATCATTTAGTGGATAATGATGAGCATTTTTCAAAGAGGTGAAATAGAATAGAAAAAAATAGAAGATAAGAAAATAATAACTTGTTTCATGAAGCTTATTTCAGATAAAGGTGTATGAATGTGTACTGAATCACAATGCAAAATATATCCCTTGCTGGAGCTGCAGTTAAAAAAATACACAAACTAACCATTGAGTTAAAGTATACAAAGAATCAATAACAGTAAGCTTTCAGAAAGCATCATTACCCCTTTTTAACCACTACTAATGATGCCAGCAATTGGCTAAGTGTAGACACAAAAACAGGATATCTTACCAAAGGAACCAGGAAGGCTGGGAGGACATTCTGGGTATGCAGAATTTGGATGAAGGGCCATTTACTTTTTAACCCATAGAAAAGCAGGCATCACCTGAGATTAATTTTTAATTTTGCTACAGAACCACATATGCCAGTATGCCATTTCTTAAGAAATGAAGGACTACAGCAAGGTTAGAGTTTTATTTACTACATATCTGCCTACTGATTTTTAAAACTAAGAACAAGAATTTCAAACACACTTGCCCTTGAGAATTTTGAGTGAATTCCATACTTGACTACGGGCATATGCTGAGGCACTGTAGCTAACAGGAGGACATGATGTAACTCATCACAGGTGAAGAGGAGTCAGACAAATTCTGCCTAGAACTCTGCCAATGGCTTGTTTGCACTGAATAACTACTGTGCAGAGAGCACTCAGCACATTCTCAAGCGCCCAACTGCTGGAAACAGTGCTAACACATAGGCAAAGGGCTGGCGGGAGCATTTAATCTGCAAAATAACAGAAGTTAGTCCAGTTCAAAGATGTCCAATGTATCTTATTCTTGAAAAATATGTCTTCCAAATATAAATATTTCAACAAATATGTTCCAATAACCTACTATGTGCTGGTATTTACAGTCCTGGAAATCCCCCGAGCAAAACTTTAATTTGAAGTGAACTATAAAAATTTTATAAATTAGCTAACATTTTAGATTATGTATGGTTCTGCTCCTTTTCCTTACCCTGTAGCTAGAGTTGATAATCTAGATATTGTGGATAGGACTTAGGGGATTCATGATACTCCAACACTTCAAAAAAAATTTTTTTTTTCTGCCGGGCGTGGCGGCTCACGCCTGTAATCCCAGCACTTTGGGAGGCCTAGGCGGGTGGATCACGAGGTCAGGAGATCGAGACTATCCTGGTTAACATGGTGAAACCCCGTCTCTACTAAAAATACAAAAAAAAAAAATTAGCCAGGCGTGGTGGCAGGCGCCTGTCGTCCCAGCTACTCGGGAGGCTGAGGCAGGAGAATGGTGTGAACCTGGGAGGCAGTTTGCAGTGAGCCAAGATCATGCCACTGCACTCCAGCCTGGGTGACAGAGCGAGACTCGGAGTCAAAAAAAAAAAAAAAAAAATTCTAACATTCTCAGCTTTCAAAGGGGTCTAAATCATTTTTTAAAAGGTCAGGAATCATTCTCCGTCTTTAGAATGAGTTTCAAAGAACTTACAGAACATCTCATTTGCTCTTGATTCCAACTCACAAAAACTGAGTGAAGAGAAAATTCTCCATTTTTTTTCTCCTAGGTTTTATTGAGGTACAAATTGAGAAATAGAAATTGCATACACTTAAAATATACAATGTTTTGATATACATACACACTGTGAAATAATCAGCACAGTCAAGTTAATATATCCATCACCTGAAATAGTTATCATTCAAAAAACAATCTGTGGTGAAAATATGTAATATCTACCCTCTTAGCAAACATCAAGTATACAATACACTATCAACTATCAAAAATATTACATTGCTGTAGATTAGATCTCCAGAACTTTCTATCCCTTGACCAATATCTCCCCATTTCCCACTCTCTCCAGCCCCTGGCACCCACCATTCTACTCTCTACTTGTGTAAATTTGACTATTTTATACTCCACATGTAGGTGATATCATACAGTATTTGTCTTTGCATGACTGGTTTATTTCACATTTAGTATAATGTTCTCAAGGTTCATCTGTGTTGTTGCAAATGACAGCACTTCCTTTTATAAGGACGAATAATATTCCACTGTGTGTGCCACACACGCACACATACATATCTCCTTTTCTTTGTTATTCTTCTGTCAAGGGACATTCAGATTGTTTCCATACCTTGGCTTTTGTGAATAGTGCTGCAACGAACATGGGAGTGCAGGCATCTCTTCAAGATACTGATTTCCTTTGGAAATATACCCAGAAATGAGACTGCTGTATCATAAAGATAATTCTATTTTTAATTTCTTGAAGAATCTCTAAACTGTTTTCCAAGGTGGCTATACCAATTGATGTTCCCACCAACACTGTACAAGAGTCCCCCATTTTCCACATTCTGGCCAACACTTTCCACATTCTGGCCAACAGTCTCGCCATTCTAACAGGTGTGAGGGGTTATCTTATTGTGGTTTTGATCAGCATTTCCCTGATGATTATTAATACTGAGCACCTTTTCACATACCTATTAGATATTTGTATGTCTTTTCTGGAGAAACATCTACTCAGGTGCTTTTTCACTTTTTAATCAGGTTATTTGAGTTTTGCTATGAGTTGCATGAGTCCCTTATGTACTTAAATTATTACCTACACCAATATCACGAGGCTCTCCCTGTTTTTACCTAGTAGTTTTTGGTTTCAGGTATGATATTAAAGTCTTTATTCCATTTTGAGTTAGTTGTTGTATATGGTGTAAAATAAGGTCTAATTTTATTCTTCTGCATGAGGATATCCAGTTTTCCCAACACCATTTATTACAGAGACTATCTTTCACCATTCCATGTTCTCAGAACCCTTGTTGAAGATCAACTGACTGTAAATGCATGGATTTATTTCTGGTGTCTCTATTCCATTTCACTGGTCTATATGTCTGTTTTCATGCCAGTACCATACTATTAAGATTACTGTAGCTTTGTAATATATTTTGATATCAGGAAATATGATACTTTCAGTTTTTTTCTTGTTCAAGACTGCTATGACTATTTGGGTTCTTTTGTGGTTCCATATGAATTTTAAGATTTTTTTTTTCTATTTCTGTAAAGAATGCTATTGGAGGCCAGGTGCAATGGCTGATGCCTGTAATCCCAGCATTTTGGGAGGACGAGGTGGGCGGATCACTTGAGGTCAGCAATTCAAGATGAACCTGGCTAACATGGTGAAATCCTGTCTCTACTAAAAATACAAAAAATTAGCTGGGCATGGTGGCACGCACCAGTAGTCCCAGCTACTCAGGAGGCCGAGGCAGGGAATCACTTGAGCCTGCGAGGCGGAGGTTGCAGTGAGCTGAGATGGCGCCACTGCACTCCAGCCTGGGTGAAAGAGCAAGACTCCAACTCAAAAAAAAAAAAAAAAAAAAGAATGCTACTGAATTTTTGATAAGGATTACGCTTAATCTACAGATCATTTTGGGTAGTATGAACATTGTAACAACATTAACTCTACCAATTCATGAACAAAAGAAATCCTTTTATTTATCAATGTCTTCTTTAATGTCCTTCATCAATGCTTTATTAAAGTGTACAAGTCTTTCACTTCTTTGATTAAGTTTATTTCTATAAGTTGCATTCTTCCTATTGCTATTGCAAATGGGACTGCTTCCTACCTTTAACAGAGGCGCCCAAGATAAGAACTCATTCGAAGTACAATAGCGAAATAGAACTTGGATGAGAATCCAGGCCTTCCAACTCCCAGTTAAGTGGCCTTCACCAGGCTTACTTATATTGAGGTATCAATTTTAAATTATAAAATACTTGGAAACTGTGACTCTAGTTAGCATGTTTATTTATTTGGCATCAGGTAACAATCAGAATGTGAAAATAATCTTTTTTGAGTTTTCTAAAATACATAAATCTTTTTTTTTTTTTTCTTTTGAAACTGGTTCTCGCTCTAATACCCAGGCTGGAGTGCAGTGGTGCAATCACCGTGCTCACTGCAGCCTCGAACTCCTGGGCTCAAGTGATTCTCCCTCCTCAGCCTCCCTAGTAGCTGGGATGACAGCATGCACCACCATGCCTGTCTAATTTTTGTATTTTTTGTAGAGACATGGTTTCGTCCTGTTGCCCAGGCTGGTCTCAAACTCCTGAGCTGAAGCGATCTGCCTGCCTCGGCCTCCCAAAGTGCTGGGATTACAGGTATGAGCCACGGCACCTGGCCTCAACTTTCATTTTAATTTTAAAAATACACACGATCACATTATGACAAATACTATCTCACTATATACAACCAAGCTATTGTAATATGGTTATTTAATATTTTATCAGATACAAAAGGATACATACCAAACAATCAAAAGTGACAAAGATTCTCTCCTTGACCAAGCTCTAGTTAGGCTCTTCTGAATTCTCTTCTCAACTAGGCTTGGCTTTTGGCCTTCAGTGTTTGTCTCTACATTGTCCAATTAGAAACCTGCTAAGAAAGTTTAGCCAGAATTCCCATCCTAATATCTGATTGGGTGGCCAAATCTCCCGCCATCCTCCAGGTGATGGATGTCTGATCACCCTGGCCTGCGTTCGGCAAAAATCTTGTTAGGTCAGTTTAGCCAGAAGCCGTAATGTTTCCTCTCAGTAATTTTCTATCCACTGACTGCCCCCCCACCCCAGCCTTGCTACTTGGCTATAACATGACCACTTTTCCTCATTCTTTTCCAAGTTGAGCCGAGTCTCTCCCTTTCACTGCAAACCCCACTGGAATGATCCCTACATCTATCATGATGGTCTTGAATAAAGTCTGACTTGTTGCTCTTTTACAAATGCCAGAGACCAGGCACAGCAGCTCACACCTGAAATTCCAACACTTTGGGAGGCCCAGGCAGGCAGATCCTTTAAGCTCAGGAGTTTGAGACCAGTTTGGGACACATGGCAAAACCCCATCTCTACAAAAAATACAAAAATTGGCCAGGCACGGTGCTGCATGCCTGTATTCCCAGCTACTAGGGAGGCTGAGATGAGGGGATTGCTTGGGTCTGGGGACATAAAGGCTGCAGTGAGCCATGAGCATGCCACTGTACTCCAGCCTGGGTTACAGAGTGAGACCCTGTCTCAAAAACAAGTGCCAGAATGAGTAATTTTTTAAACAGGAGCTCAGTGGGTTTACTGGTCCTTCTCAATTACTCAGATAATCTCAATGATGGGGGAAAAAATCAGATTCCTCCTTTGCTCCTAATGTACCAAGTAACACTTCAGCATATCAGTTTTCTGAACCATAGTGGGGCAGGATAATAGGGTCTGGAGACAGGGCATCTAAGGCCAATTTATGTTGACTTCCTAAAGCTGAATCAAGGTTAAACACCAAGGTCTGGGGGCAAGAGATCTAAGGCCAATTCGTGCTGACTTCCCAAAGGTGGATCAAAAAGAAAACACCTGGGTCTAGAACTTCCAAAAGCTAAACCAAAAGGAAATACCCCATCTCCCCAGGCCAGAGTAGCAAAGGATCAAAGGCTATCTCCCTAACCCTCCCCTTTCCACCACGTCCTAGATGGAAGGGGAAAGTGTCCTGGATGGGCTGTGGGCCAAGCTCAGGCCATCCCTTCATCTGCATAGGGCACCAATTCACCACAGCCTTTAATTAGCCATGGACCAAATCCTTCATCCAGCTAAGGGGTAGCTGATAGGGACCTCAAAAGGCACACTTAAAACCCAGAAAACTTTGTGACCAGGCCCTTGAGCCACTTGCTTGGGCCCACTCCCACCCTGTGGAGTGCTTTCTCGCTTTAATAAATCCCTGCTTTTGCTGCTTCATTCCTTCATTACTTGTGCTTCATTGCGTGTGCATTTTGTCCAGTTCTTTGTGGAAACGCCAAGGACCTGGACATCTCACACTTCAGGCCTGCTCTCTGCTAACCATGGCTTTGTCTACATTTAAATGTTTACATTTAAAACATAATTCAGATCAAGAGGTAACATGTCTAAAATATTCTTCAGCAGTGAAAGAGCAGAAAGAATTGGCACTTGTCAAACCTTTATAAACATACCCGTATAATAAATCAGGTAACTTCAGGAGAAAGGCTCTAAACACCCTTGAATCTTGAGTTTCTTTCATCTATAAAATCTTTCCTCATGAACTTTTTATAAAACTTAAATAACATCATTTCTGTAACATGCCAAGCACACTAGTTACATTCAATAAATGTTATCTTTTCTTCCTTTACCTTGATCATGAAACATTTAATTTTTTATATGCATTTTTAGTTATTTAAACAAGCAAAGCAAAGGAAATACTATAAGCCCCTACAGTGCTGTTTTAGAGACTTGCAAAATGACACAAAAAATTAAGGAATAATTTATTTCTCAGTTGGATGTAGAATAAGAGGTTTATAAAGCAATAAAGAAAAGATATGCAAAATAAGGACAAACCACAGAATGTTTTCGCTTAATTTTAATGTTAGTAAGGGTTTTCAAAATATTTATAAAGATTATTGTGTATAAGAACTGGCTTTCTAATACAAACCCTATTTGGTTTCATAAGAAAAAATAATGTTAGGACTGCCAGCAGGGGCTTATTTAAATAGCAATGAGATAATTACTGCAAACCCAGATAGTATTTCTTAATCTAATCTCTTATGTTAATAAGAGAAAACCACTTTAAACTTGCTCACCCCAAATCATTTAAACAGTTTTCCATTACTTAAATCATAGATGGGTATAGATCAAGTAAATAGGCTAAATTTAAAAAATATATTTGTCAAGTAACTAGCTGCGTTTGAGTAGCTCTGCTGAAAACTTTAAATAACTTTCCTAACTCTTTAATTATATAAGCGAAGAAACAAAACACACTAGCTACATTCAATAAATGTAATGTAAGCTCACATGGCTAAATGAAATCTTACAGTTTCATCAAAGAATTATAAGCAATTCCTGCCGGGCGCAGTGGCTCACGCCTGTAATCCCAGCACTTTGGGAGGTCAAGGCAGGCAGATCACGAGGTCAAGAGATCAAGACCATCCTGGCCAACATGGTGAAACCCTGTCTCTACTAAAAATACAAAAATTAGCCGGGGATGGTTGCAGGCGCCTGTAGTCTGCCTGTAGGCAGCTACTCAGGAGGCTGAGGCAGGAGAATGGCTTGAACCCGGGAGGAGGTGCAGCTTTAAGTGAGCCGAGATCATGCCAGTGCACTCCAGCCTGGGTGACAGAGCGAGACTCTGTCTCAAAAAAAAAAAAAAAGATTTATAAGCAATCCCTGAGGTTTTTCTTTTTCTTTCTTCTTCTTAATCTTCTTAATCTTTCTGGAAAATCCTTTACTTTGAAAAGTAAAGGCAAACCTCTTATTCTTTTGAAGAATAAAGGCAAAACTCTGAGATGATCCCAACAAACTGGGTATAGAAACCAGCAATCTAATATGTACAGTAAAAAACAAACAAAAACAAGTTCTACATATAGTCCTGAATTAGAATTTAAAATTTCTACCTTCTGAAGCATTAAGTTTTCTGTCTTTCAAGGACAGTCATTACCATATTTTAGCCCAGACTATGAGATACTACAAGATTAGCCCAGTCTACGGACCCATCATACTATATATACACTGAGCTACACAATTTCTCAGATTTCTTTAAACATTTTTTGGTGTACTTAATTTTTTTCACACAGAAAAGCATATTCCAAAGCCAAAAGCAACTCACCTCCATTTAAGAATACTTCACTTACATAAAATTTACAACAGCAACTGTTGAAATCTCCCTGCTGCCTTTCTGGAACCCTTCCTACAACAGCTCCCACTGCTATCTTGTGAGCGGAAATTGCAACCACTAATAGAAGCCCTAAAGGTAGATTTATCTTAATAGTTAAAAGGCAGTTAGGTTACTTGGTATGATTAATACAGTATAATTCAATTATGTTATAGAATAAATAAACTTTTGAAGGCTGGCCTGAGATCCCCAGCATTCTCTGAGTTTTTATACATATGTTAAAATTTTGTATAAAAGATTTGCAAAAGGATTCTTGTAACACAATACTTCTGTAAAATGTGACTGCATAATACTGACAAGTTGTGCATTCTACATACGTTTGCTAACCTGTAGTTCAGGTCATTTAGCTTGGTAATCACTGACCAGTATCCTCAGTGGAAGGCACAGTACAGGGAGAGTGAGCTCAGGAATGAGATGCACTTCAGCTGACCTAAAACTTACACAGATATATCCCAGATCTTGGCATCATTAGGAATTTATTTCTGACATCTCAAATTCCAAAATCTCACTCTGGTCTTTTAATCCATCCCCCTTTCTCACTCGCTGAATCTGTGGTCTTCACTAGAATCACTTATCCCTTGACTTCTCCCAATTGTTCAATAGAGGTGAGACCATATTTAATTCTCATCAGTATCTTCACGCCCCCTGCATTCCTGGCCTATACACCTTCTCAACATGTTTTCATACCTCCAAGAACCCAGCCACATCATTTCTTCTTTTCTAATTTTGGGTTGCTGGGTACTACAGAGAAAATTCTATAATTCTGCAGACTGGTTATAATAAAAAGTTATTATTTTCTACTTCTTTCCATAAATAAAAACTAATAATTCCAAATAGATTAAAGATATGCATGTAAAGAAACAATAAAATATTAGTAGCAAATATAAAAGGAATACTTATACTTTAGAGTAAATCTTTAAAAGGGAAAAAAAGACAAACTTATGGCCAAAAATACCACGAAGTTAAAAGATAAGAAACAAATAGACAAAAAATATTTGCAGCCCTTCTAACAAAGTAGTAATAACTAGGAAATCCATGGAACTCAGACTCAACTACCCTAGAGCATAGTAGATATGGAATACAAATAGACTACTCCCAGTAAAAACACTACACAACACATATGAAGAGGTACTTAAAATCACTAATCCAAGAAATGCAAATAAAAACAAAGTACAATTTTTGATCATTACTTTGGTAAAACTAACAGGATTTCTCTTTATAGACAGTAAGAAGTACTAAGTAAAATGGAAATTACTACACATATAAGTCAACAAGAAGCTATCCTGTAGAAATATTCACACAGATCACAAAGATGTCATACAATGTGAATTACCGCATTGTGTTATTATAATCATTTACGATACTGAAAAAGTTGGAAAAAGGCTAGTCCTTTAACAGATCAATAGGTACATGGTACATCCATGTCATGGAATACTGTTAAAAGAACATGTACTAATATGAAAAGAAAAGTTAAATAAAAAACAAAATAAGGGATTTAGCACCAAAATGTAAAGAGCTTTGAAATCATCTCCTGTTCCTACATAAGAAACCACTGGATCAACTTTAACTCAAGGACTTTTCTCAAGGACTGAGGTCGCAGGGCAAATGAACCCCAGAAATCCAGAGTCACAGGTGAAATCAGCCTACCTGGATAAGAAGTCTCTGCAGCCATGAACTGGTAGGAACACCTCAATGGTAAGTGGGACAAACTGGTGGTGGTTGAAAGTGGACTAGCATGAGAGGGAGAAATGCCGGGACCACAACTTTCCAGGGTTGCAATCACACTAGGTTTTCATGGTGAAGATCTGAGAAAGATCCCCTCCCTGGCTCAAGCAGAGAAGGGGAAGAGTGAGTAATCATTGTGAAATGCTCTCAGAGTATTCTCCATAACAAAGGCCTACACTGCAGGATGAAAGATTTTATCAGAGCCTTATCTTTCCTGGGGGAAGGGCATTTCTTCCACTCCAGCCCCTTTGCCTTCTGGTCTCACTTGAGGTCCAGGAAGGGGAAAGGAAGAATAAAGGAAGCAAAGCCCAGGGGAAACACTTGGAAGGTCACAGCCCAGAGTCCAGGTCCACTAAAACAATGATATTTAGTAATAAGATTATAAAACATTTCCCCTTCCTCCATACTTTCACCATACCAACAGGGCTCTAAAAAAAAAAAACAAAAAAAACAAAAGGAAATGCTAGAAATCAAAAGCACTCTAACAGATACGAAGAATGCTTTGATAGGCTCAGCAGCAGATGGATACTGCTGAGGAAAGAGTCAGTGAGTTGAAGATAGGTCAACAGAAACTTCTAGAAAGAGAAGAGAGAAGGGAGCAACAGCATATTTAAAGTAATAATGACAAAGAACTTTGAGAACTTTGCAAAATTAATGACAAACACCAAACCACAGATACAGGAAGCCCAGAGAACACCAACATGATAAATACCTAAAAGACTACATGTAGGCATATTATATTCGAACTGCAGTGAATCAAACATAAAGAGAAAATCATGGAAGCATGATGAGGTAGGGGGATAACAGGGAGGGAAAACACAGTATCAATAAAGGAACAAGGATAAAAATTATAGTGGGCTTCTCATCTAAAACATGCAAGCAAAAAGAGAAGGAGTGAAATAGTTTAAACATTAGGAGAAAAGGCCACCAACCTAATATACCAAATTCCCACCCAACAAATTCCTAGGAATTCTATATCTAATAAAATTATCCTTCAAAAATGAAGAAAGAATAAAGACTTCCTCAGATAATCAAAAACTGAGAGAACTTGTTGTGAGGAGATCTTCTCTGCAAGAAATGTTAAAAGTTCTTCAGGAAGAAGAAAAAATGATAGGGGTCAGTAAATTGTATCTATATTAATGAAAGAAAGAACACTGGATAAGGAATAAATGAAGGTAATATAACATTTTTATCCTTTTTTTTTTTCTTTTTTCTTTTTTTGAGACACGATTTCACTCTATTACCAGGGCTGGAGTGCAGGTGCAATCCCGGCCCACCGCAGCCTCAACCTCCCGTGATCAAGTGATCCTCCCACCTCAGTCTCCTGAGTAGTTGGGACTACAGGAGCATACCACTACGGCCAGTTAACTTTTGTATTTTCTGTAGAGATAGGTATTTGCCATGTTTCCCAGGCTAGTCTCAAACTCCTGGCTCAAGTGATCTGCTCACCTCAGCCTCCCAAAGTGCGAGGATTACAGGTGTGAGCCATCATGCCTAGCTTTTAATTATTCCTAATTGATCTAAAAGATAACTGAATGTTTAAAAATAGCAATAATGTGTTGGATGATTATAGCTTATGAATAAGTAAGATAAATGAGAGCAATATCACAAGGGAGAGGTGGGAGGAGCTGGTAATGCTATTGCAAGAAACCTGCAGTATACCTACCTCAGTGATAAAAAGTGTCATATGAAGGCAGATCAAGATAAGTAAAAGGTGAATGTTGGCATCTAGGGCAACCATTAAGTTTAATATGCTGCCAGGTGCGGTGGCTCATGCCTGAAATCCCAGCAATTTGGGAGGCCGAGGTGGGCAGATCACGAGGTCAGGAGATCAAGACCACCCTGGCCAACATGGTGAAACCCCGTCTATACTAAAAATATAAAAATTAGCCAGGCGTGGTGGTGGGCGCCTATAGTCCCAGCTACTTAGGAGGCTGAGGCAGGAGAATCGCTTGAACCCTGGAGGCAGAGGTTGCAGTGAGCCGACATTGCCCCACTGCACTCCAGCCTGGGCAACAGAGCAAGACTCTGTCTCAAAAAAAAAAAAAGTTTAATATGCTAAGATAGGAGATTAAAAGAAATCATAGAAAATGCTGTTAAAACCTGAGAAGGCAAGAAAAGAAGGGAGGAAGAACAAAGAACAAATGTAACAAATAGAACACAGTTACAAACATGACAGATATTTATCCTACTAAATCAATAATCATTATAAATGTGAGTGGTCTAAATACACCAATTAAAGCACAGAGAATGTCAGAGGGGATTAAAAACTCAAATCCTATAGACAATATAGTATCTATATGAATGTGACTTTAAATATAAATAATCAGATAGGTTAAAGGTAAAGAGATGGAGAGAAATATACCATGCTAACTCTAATCAAAAGAAAGCTGGATTCTATTGACTTACCCTTGAAATAAAAAAGATTTTTTAAAAAAGCGGGATGCAGTAGCTAAATTAATTTTACAAAATGTAGTCTTTCGAATAAGAAAATAGTATCAGAGATAAAAAGAGGCATTATATACCGACAAAGGAATCATTTCTCCAAGAAGACATAACAATCCTTAACGTGTATAGGTCTAAAAGGAATATAAAAATATGTAGGGCAAAAACTGAACTGAAGGGAAAAAGAGACAAATTGATTATTAGAGTTTGAGACAGCACTCATACATTAATTGATAAATCAAGCATGCAGGAAATCAATACATATATAGTTAACCTGAACAGCACTATCATTAAACTAGATCTACAGTTGACATTTATAGGATACTTGATCCAACAACAGCAGAATACACATTCTTCTCAAATTAACGTGAAATATTCACCAAGACAGACCACACTCTGTGCTATAAACACATCTTCACAATTTAAAAGAACAGAAATCATACAAAGTATGCTCCCAGGCCACAACGGAATTAAAAGAGAAATTTGGAAATCAAACAACACACTTCTAAATAAACATATGGTCCAAAGGACTGGTCAAGAGAAACTGAAACACATTTTGAACTAAATGAAAATACAACTTATCAACATGCATAAAATGCAGCAAAAGCTGTTCTTTGAGGAAAAAATTTTCCTCACAGCACTAAATGTATACATTATAAAAGAAGAACGATCTAAGGATTAATAAACTACACTTCTACCTTAGGAAACTAGAAAAAGAAAAGTAGTTTAAGCTTAAAGAAAGCAGAAAAAAAGAAATAATCAAAATTAGGGCAGAAATTATTGAAACTGAAAAAAACAGAGAAAATCAATAAAACCAAACGCTTGCTCTTGGAAATGATCAGTAAACTTAGTGTAAATCTCACTAACATATGACTGGTGTCTTGTTCTTTTTTTTTTTTTTTTGAGACAGGGTCTCAATCTGTAACACATGCTGGAGTGCTGGAGTGCAGTGGCATGATCAGGGCTCAGTATAGCCTCAACCTCCTGTACTTAGGTAATTCTCCTGTCTCGGCCTCCCTAGTACGAGGCTACAGGCATGCACAGCCATGCCTGGGTAATTTTTGTATTTTTTGTAGAGATGGAGTTTCGCCATGTTGCCCAGGATGTTCTCGTACTCCTGGACTCAAGCAATTCACCCGCCTGGGACTCACAAAATGCTGGGATTACAGGTGTGAGCCACCGCCCCGGGCCTGGTGTCCTGTTCTTACAGCTCCTAAGTTATCTTCTGATAAACCAAGCAGAGACCGGGCGTGGTGGCTCACACCTGTAATCCCAGCACTTTGGGAGGCTGAGGCGGGCGGATCACCTGAGGTCAGGAGTTTGAGACCAGCCTGGCCAACATGGTGAAACCCTGTCTCTACTAAAAATACAAAAATTAGCCGGGCGTGGTGGCACACACCTGTAATCCCAGCTACTGGGGAGGCTGAGGCAGGAGAATTGCTTGAGCCCAGGAGGCGGAGGTTGCAGTGAGCTGAGATTGTGCCAATGCACTATAGCCTGGCTGACAGAGCCAGACTCTGTCTCAAAAACAAACAAACAAACAAACACAAAGCAGGTATCATACCACTTTTCTGATTTAAAACCTCTGTTGATTGCCTATTGTCTAAGAATAAATTAAAATACAATTTTCAGCATCATTTACCAGTAAGCCACCACCTCTTTCACTCTAAATTCTGCCACACTGAAAGTATCTCCTGGACTGTTAGGCCCTTTCAGTCCTCTATGTATTATGCATATTGTTTTCTCTGCTAACGATGCCCCCTCCTCTGCTTTTCCAAGTAGTCTAAAACTCAGCTCTAAGGTCACCTTCTCAGAGAAGTCTTCCCCAAATCTCCAGGCAAGTTCGTTGTTCAGCTTTTAGCCTACCATGAAACTTTAGTTATATAGTCATGCATTGCTTAACGACAGGGATACGCTCGATAAGTGCACTGTTAGGCGATTTTGTCCTTGTGCAAACATCAGAAAGTGCACATACAAAAACCTAGACGGTTTAGCCTACTACAAACCTAGGCTATATGGTATAGCCTATTGCTGCTAGGTACAAACCTGTACAGCATGTTGCTGTACTGAATACTATAGGCAACTGTAACACAATGGTATTTGTATATCTAAACACAGAAAATGGCCTATAATCCCAGCACTTTGGGAGTCCGAGGCAGGTGGATCATGGGGTCAGGAGTTTGAGACCAGCCTGGCAAACATGGTGAAACCCCGTCTCTACTAAAAATACAAAAATTAGCCAGGCATGGTGGCACGCGCCTGTAGTCCCAGCTACTCAGGGGGCTGAGGCAGGAGAATCGCTTGAACCCAGGAGGTGGAAGTTGCAGTTAGCCGAGATCACGCCACTGCACTCCAGCCTGGGGTACCGAGCAAGACTCAAACACACACACACACACACAGAGAACATAAGTAAAAATACTGTAGAAAGATAAAAAATGGTACACCTGCATAGAGCACTTGTTACGAATGGAGCTTGCAAGACTGCAGTTGCTCTGGGTGAAGTCAGTGAGTGAGCGGTGAATGAACGTGAAGGCCTAGGACATCTAAATATATTGTAGACTTTATAAACACTGTACACTGAGGTTACACTAAATTTATAACAAAATATGTTTCTTTCTTCAATAATAAATTAACTTCAGCTTACTGAAACTCTTACTTTATGAACTTTCAAACTTTCAAACTTTTAAAAAAACTTTTGGACTCTTTTAGAATAACACGTAGCTTAAAACACAAACACTGTACAGTGGTACAAAAATGTTTTTTCTTTATATCATTATTCTATAAGCATTTTTATATTTTAATTTTGTTCTAAGTTTTAAAACATTTTTGTTAAAAAAAACACAAACACACATATTAGCTAAGGCTTGCACAGGGCCAAGATTATCAATATCACTGTCTTCCTCCTCCACATCTTGTCTCAATGGAAGGTCTTCAGGGACGATAACCCACATGGAGCTGTTATCTCCTATGATAACAATGCCTTCTTCTGAGTACCTCCTGAAGGACCTGCCCGAAGCTGTCTTACAGTTAGTTTTCTTTTTATAAGTGGGAGTATCCTCTAAAATAAAGATTAAAAGTATAGTATAGTAACTACATAAACCAGTAAGATGGTAATTTATTACCATGTATTACATGATTTATATGCATGTGTTATATACTATACATAATTGTATGTGCTATACTTTCATACAACTGGCAGCATAGAAGGCTTGTTTACACCAGCATCACCATGAACACATGAGTTGTGCTTTGTGCTATGGTATTACAATACTTATGACATCCCTAGGTGACAAGAATTTTCCAGCTTCATTATAGTCTCTGGGAACACCATCATATATGCAGTCTGTTGACCAACATATCATTATTTACTGCATGCCTGTAGTCTGTTACAGAATATTCATCATTAAGAGAGACAGTATAACATATTAGTTACACAGGCTTTGCAGTTAATTGTATCACTTACTAACTATTTAACCTCAAGTCTGTGTGTAAGATTCCTTATCTGGAAAAAAAGAATAATTATCAAAACCTAACTCACAGTGCTATTTGTAGAAATTAGGTAATTTATTACATGGAAAGCACTTAGATTAGTATTTGGCACAAGTGCTCAGTAAGAGAGGGCTATTATTACTGTTATTCTACCGTAATGTACATTTACCAGTAAATGGTTATTTATTCCCATTAGCAATAATTTTCTCAATAAAGAGAACCAAATCTTATTTAAGTTTGTATCCTTAGTTCATAGTAAGTGGTTGGTGAATAATAAATGTTAAAAAAAAAAAAACTTACATAGAGTTATATAACTGGTAAGTGACAGCACTAGATTTTCTGTTCAGATATTCTGAGTTCTGGGTGTGTATTTTACTGTTTCTCACAAAAACTTACAAATTACAACATAAAAAAATGTTTAACCTTACAATTTATGTATCCTAGTTCTCATCCGAAAGAAAGCTTTTGCAGGACATCTTACGTATCTCCTGATAAAAATTACATTAATCATTTGTTCTAAATTGAAAAGTTACCAACTTGCTTAAAGATACATGCTATTAAATTATCAATATCTTGCATCAAACTATAAATTCCTTGAAAGAAGGCTATGCTCTCCAAATCCTTTAACATATAGCTAAGTATCTGGTACATAGCAGAATTGAAGGAATATATGTATGATTGATTCTCATAACTTTAAGGAATACTACAAATTTTAAGGCTCTTTATTATCTAGCCCCTGCATCGGCCTGACCTTCTTCATGCCCTACTATTCTACTTTAACCACACCCGTCTACTGCAGGCCTCCTTGCTCTGCCTGCACACACCCTGAGCCCTCTCCTGGGGGCTCTCCCCCTCTGGCTCTTCTACATCCAGATGATTATGAATCATCCTTTAAATCTGAGCTCAACTGTCCCTCTTCTAAGAAGCTTTCCAGCTTTCCTTTGTTGTTGTTTTTCTCATTCTGTTGCCCAGGCTGGAGTGCAATTACATGATCAGGGCTCATTGCAGCCTCCATCTCCTGGGCTCAAACCATCTTCCCACCTCAGACTCCCAGCTAATTGTTTTATTTTTTATAAAGATGGGGCCTCACTATGTTGCCCAGGCTGGTCTCAAACTCCAGGCCTCAAGTGATCCTCCCACCTCGGCTTCCCAAAGAGTTGGAATTAAAGGTGTGAGCCACTGTGCCTGGCTGAAAGCATTCCTGAATCTCCCAGTTTGACAGATGCCTCCCCTTCTTGGTTCCCATAGCATCCTGTGTACATCTTTATCACAGCATTTATCACATCATGTAACTGTCGTTTTGACTGTCTTTTTCAACACCAGACAATGTAAGATTATGGAAGGCAAAGGTCATATCCTATTCAACTTTTTTTTCCTGAATACCTGACATGGTACCTGACAAATAAGAAATGGACAAAAAAATGATTCATAAATGAGTAAACGGTGCTGAATGAGAGTTTAGAAGATAAATGATTTAGAGGCAGCTCAAGGATTAGTTAAGGTGATTTAAAATAGACCAAAGGGGGCGAATTTTTTCTTTAAATTTCTTATCTGTTTATTTTAAAACAAGAAAACTTAGAAGACAACTTTGTTTTTTATGGTTTGTTTAAAATCAATTATATAACTAACAAAAATGACCATTTTTGTTAAGATCATTGGGTACCCCATAATGTACTTTTTAAAACATGTTCAGTTAAAACTGATATAAATTCAGAAAATAAGAACTATTTAAGAGAAGGCAGGGGCAGAAGGAAAAAAATTACTAACAGAGTTAGGTTTGGGTGGTAAACAGATGATGACAAAACAAAAGGCAATAAGCCAGAATCCTCTGCTGGAAATTCAAGCATCAACAACATACTGAGGACAAGGAACATCCCAAAGAGGAAAACAACTCACTAGTGTCACAAGAAATCATGACTGAATGAGGCTGGAATGTATGTTAAGACCTGAAAGTGATCAAAGGAAAATGACAAGTGCACAAGATTGTGCAGAATTACACTGGTAAAACCTCACAAATGAAAAAAATATGAATAAAGTAATGATATCAACAAAAATAATAATGGTAAAATGGATGTTGGCTTCTTCACAGATTAACTACACTATTGATTAATTAGAATGAGGAGTTTTATTGTTATTTTACATTTTTCACAAAATATCAAAATTTATACATCCAAATGAATTTTGCTCTTCCAATTAGTTATGTTGGAAAGCTATGTATACATAATGATGCTGACATGGTTGGAAATGCTTTAAAAAATTCCTCTCTACAAATTGCTTTAAGAGCATTTTGTAAGCTACATCTTAAAATCAGTATCATCATACATCATGTGTTACCAAAAATGGAATTTCCCAGTGTACTCATGTGCTTTAGTTTCAAAACTTCCTCAAAATATCTTCTGCCTGTTACTAAATATCAAATCCATTTAAAAGATTGAAAATTCACCACTAATAATCAAAAGGCTGCACTGCACACTCTGTGTTTGCATCCCCAACTGCAATAGCATTGCTGAAATTTAATTCCTTAAGTGTCTACTATATATAAGGAACTAAGGGAATGCCGACTTCAGTTTTTACTCTGCCAATAATGTGGCTACATTCATTTTTCTAAAATTTCAAACAGATCAGAATACAACTTTCCTTAAAAGTGACAAAAATGGCTGCAATGGACTATAGACAAAACCTTTGCAAGGTATAAAAACGCTGTTCAAAATCTGGTGGGTCCCTAATTTTGAAGCTGTATCTTCTGCCCTAGCCCTCCCCTCATCTCATGCTCATACCGCATTACCTATCTGCTGTTCCCTGGACACACCATGCAATTTCAAACCCTTGATGCTTCTCCCAGATGGTCTTTGTTTGAAATAACAGATTTTTCTATTACATGGCTACCTATCATAGGTAGTTCATGACTGTACTTAATCTTAAAGCAATGTGAACACAGCTATATAGTAGTAGCTTGATCACTGATTCAAAGAAATATTTATCAACTCACTCCCAACCCACTTGAATTTCTCTCTGTTCCAGCCACGACTAGCTCTACTTTCAGCAGCTTATATTCACTATGTTCTTGTCACCACAGCAACTGAAGACATTTGAAGACATTAATTTGAAAAGTAAACCTTTAAAAATGTTTAGAAGAAAATGCTAGAAAGTACAACCTCAGGTTAAGGAACAAATGTCTTAAAATGAAACAAAACAAAAATTATACATACACACACACACACACACACACACACACACACACACACACACACAATTGGCCTTATCAAAATTAACTTCTGTACATCAAAATAAAAAACAAGTAAACACAAGCTAGAAATTGGGAGAGAAATATTTGCAACATCTATAATGAACAAAAAAGCATTACATTCAAAATATGTAAAGAATGTCTTCAAGTCAATGAGAGAAAGGCAAACCACCCAGTAGAAAAATGGACAAAAGACAAATAGGCATTTCACAGAAAAGGAAACATGAATGGCCACAAAAATATGAAAAGCTACACAACCTTGTTAGTCATAAATGAAATGCAAATTAACATAACAACGAGTTAACGTTTGTGTTAGGCAGAATAATGGCCCCTAAAGACGTCTCTACTACATCCTAATCTCTAGAACCTGTATGTTACATTATGTGGCCAAAAGGACTTTGCAAATGTGATTAAGTAAAGGGCCTTGCAATGGGGAGATTATTTTGTATTGTTTGAGCAAGCTTGAAATAATCACAAAGAAGGAGTCAGGAGAGAGAAGGAGATGTGACCAGGAAGCAGAGGTTGGAGTAATATGGACATCAGCCAGAAATGTGGGTAGCCACTGGAAGATGAAAAAGGCAAGGAACAGATTCTCCCCTAGAGCATCCAGAAAGAATGCAGCTCTATGAACACCTTGATTTTAGCCCTGCAAGACCAGTTTTGGACTTCTGACCTCCAGAATTGTAAGATACTAAGTTTGTAATGTTTCAAGTGAGTAAGAACATGGTGATTTGTTACAAGAGCAATAGGACATCAATATACTATTGTATATCAAAAATCAAATGTGACAATACCAAATCAGTAAAGATGTGAACAAATGGGTTATAAATTTTAGTAACAGTGTTTATGGATTGGCATTATCTGGTTGGAATTATCTAGTAAAATTGACCATATACAGATCATACGAATCAGCAATTCCACTTAGGTATATGCCCTAAAGAAACTCACATATATGTAGAAGGAGATGTATAAAGTAATAGCCATAAGCAACATTGATTAAATTGTAAAAACCTGAAAATAATAAAAGTGTTTGTCAATAAGGGAACCATATATATATATATGTTTTTTTGGAGACAGAGTCTTGCTCTGTTACTCAGGCTGGAGTGCAGTGATAGGATCTCAGCTCACTGCAACCTCTGCCTCCTGGGTTCAAGCAATTCTCATGCCTCAGCCTCTCGAGTGGCTGGGATTACAGGCATGCACCAACATGTCCAGATAATTTATTTATTTATTTTTTAGTAGAGAGGGGGTTTCGCCATGATGGCCAGGCTGGTCTTGAACTCCTGAACTTAAGTGATCCGCCCTCCTCGGCCTCCCAGAGTGCTGGGATTACAGGTATGACCCACTGTGCCCGACCTGATGGTAAGTCTTACTGAGCTTCTTCAATTGTTTGTCACATATACACTCAATTGATGTCTTTCAATATAGCTTTATTCAAGATTTGTATTTAATAGCCTTGTTCAAGATTTGTAATTTTTTACCATACATATGCATCAATTGCTAAATATTACATCACATACTTTTATTTTAATCCCTCTATTTCAATCTGTGTATTATTCTCTTCATTCACACACTGCATGGGAACATGAGACTCATTTGTGGTTATTTGATAGCAAATAACGTATCTCCCTGTGAATTATTTTCTTAAATCTAAAAAATAAGAAAAAAAAAAACTACCCTTGCTTCACCTCAAATATACCATAAAGATAAACAAATAAAGCAATACAGTTATTTCTGAAAGTACTTTGCAAGAAAGACAGCCATATCTTGGGCAAATATTCTTCCTTTCACCAAATCTTTTTCTCTTTTTCTCAGCCTGTCAAATTACATTCCTTTTATTTTGAGGGCTGAATTCAAATGTCTTTGTTTTCCAGGAAACAATCTAATTGGCCTCTAACTAGAATATGATCGTTACAATCATTTAAAAAAAAAAAAAGATTGTTAAGCCAGGTGCAGTGGCTCACGCCTGTAATCCCAACACTTTGGGAGGGCAAGGCAAGCTGATGGCTTGAGCTCAGGAGTTAGAGACCAGCCCAGGAAGCATGACAAGACCCCGCCTCTACTCAAAATACAAAAGAATAGCCAGGCATGGTGTTGTACGTCTGAGGTCCCAGTTTGAGGTAAGAGGATCGCTTGATCCCAAGGGGTGCGTGAAGGATGCAGTGAGCTGAGATTGCACCACTGTACTCCAGACTGGGTGAGAGAACGAGACCCTGTCTCCAAAAAAAAAAAAAGATTATTAAGATCTATTATTAAGATCTACTTTTCTGTTTCTGTTTTAAAGTATGTACATTTGTATGGTCGTATTTATACTCAATTATGAGGACATGAGAAACATTATCTCATGCAATCTTCAAAACATTGTTAGTAAGTAGTATGAATGGGACTTGAAGTCATGCCTTTTGACAGCTCTTTGCTCTCTGTAAGAATGCCTGTTACGTCTGTGCCATCATCTCATATCCGCTCATCCCAAATTCACATATAATCCTCATCACCTAGAAACACAAGCACTGAGTATCCACATCAAGGCTCTCAGTCAACAGCCAATATTCTAGTTTGGTCCCATTTGAGACTATTTCTCGCCCTACCACAGGTATAATAAAAGCATGTTAGGATTTATGGAGAGTATCTCCAAAAGTGCACAGCTCCACCACCACTCCTTGAAGATGAATCTGGTGTTAGGTCAGTAATCTGTTTCTCTATATTCAACTTTTAGTGGCTGACACAGTATCTGACACACTGAAGATGCTTAACGAATGGATGGATAAATGGATGGATAGAACGAGGCAGAGAATCTTCCTGCTGACACACCTAACTTATCTTTTCCACAAATTCCTCTATTCAAATTATTTTAAATTACATGTATATTATGTATATATAATCTGCTCTTTATGTACTTTTTAGGGATATATAAATGAAAAAGATTAGGAAACTTATGAAATTCCTAAACACATTTTAAAATAAAAGGTGATAGTAATATGACTATCAGGGACACAAAAATTACTTGTTAGTGGATTTATACCCTTTGTTAATCAGAGTATTATTGTTTCCCTTACAATTTTTTTTTTTTTTTGAGACACAGTGTCATTCTGTCACCCAGGATGGTATGCATGGCATGATCAGAGCTCACTGAAGCCTCGACCTCCTAGGCTCAAGTGATCCTCTCACCTCAGCCTCCTGAGTAGCTGGGACTACAGGTATGCACACGTGGCTCATTTTTTCAGTTTTTGTAGAGCTGGGGTCTCACTACGTTGCCCAGGTTGGTGTCAAACTCTGGGCTAGAGCGATCCTCCCACCTCGGCCTCCCAAAGTGCTGGGATTATAGGCATGAGCCACTGTGCCTGGCCTCCCTTATAATTTTTGAATTAAATAGTCTACAAATGAAATATAAAAGTGTATTTATATTCTCATGGCTGGGGGATACATTCTCGCTAAAGGAGCTGAAGAGTGGAGGGGTAGACGAAAAGGAGAGCAAAAAACTATTTTGTATCTGTCCTTCCACCATATCAAAATGTAAGAATGATTACTACCATTAGACATGTCCTAATTACATCATTTCTCTGTTGATCACATGTAGCCTATTTTAAAAAATGCCTCTGGGGAAGAATCAGAAGAGAAATGTTATTCTTATCAGTTAGCTATTTAATATATTATGTAAATCTATCTGAAACAGTGACAATATTTGAAATATGTGGCTTCTCTAATTTCTGGGGAAATAAGTAACTGAAGTGAATAATTCTCCAAGTGTAAATCAGTTTACTATATTTTTCTTGGTAAGTCTCATCTTCTTAGAAGGAAAGCAATGTCATAAAATATAAAATACTACCTTGAATAAACTGGCACAGAACCCCTCTGGCAGTGAGGAACTATTTCCTAGGCTTATTTATTTTTATAACATTCCATAATAAGACCTAATTCACATTATTTTGAAGAGCAATCTAAAAGAGTAATGCCTTTTATATCATTACTGAAGGATTAAGCATACCTAGCTGTTATTTTCATTCTACTTGTCTCCTTTTACATTTTACAATTAACACCTCAACTAGAGCTGGGGAAAAGGGAAAGACTATACAACTGAAATCTTCTAGTTGAAATATTTGCTAGGAGGTTTAGCATTTGGAGGTTAAAATTAAGTTTCTCATCTACTTATTGTATTTCCAATATCTAGGCTTTTGAAATCAGTGGCTTAAACAGAAAATACAAACTACATGAAATAAATGTTTCCATATAAAGACCTAACCACCCCTAAAAAGCAGACGTAACTTTCTACTTAATGATCAAAATAAAATATATATGTATGTTTGTGGTGTCTCAAAATTACATGCTAAAAATTACAATTTGAATTGAGAATATTTTTCAGGTAGGGAACAAAGAATGCAAAGACTTGGGACTCAAAAAGCTATAGATTACTTTTTAGTTTTTCTTTCTTTGTGAAATTACACAAAACAAAGTCATTCTATGGTCAAAACTGAGTCACTCCAAGACATTTAGTTGATTTTGGTTTATGCATATATTTATGTTCCTAGTAGAACATACACTAAGTCATTCAAAAATATTGAGAGCTATACCAGTGTTGATTACTTAAAATATTTGGACTTGTTTTTTAAAGCAACCTATTTCTAATGTGAAACTTATTATTGATCTAGGTTTTTTTTTAAATATTCACTTGCTTTTAATTTTTGACTGATTTAAAAATGTTCATGCCATTTAATATACACTTAAGAGTATATATACACTTGTACTCTCAGACTTCAGAGAAAAGAATAACTCATTTAATTTCAAATCCAGATGTCTCCTGAAAAGCAAAATCTAACACTTAAATAACATGGGAAAAAAGAGACCCTGAAGAAATTACATTTAATTACAATTAAAGAAATTGATCAAGAATTAACAATACATATACCTCAAGGACCATAATGGTTACTAGTTAAGAGTGTTAAACATAATTTAAATGTACTTAGGAAACATAAGAGGTAACAATGATCATAAAACTTGAAAATTAAATTATATAATTTTTAGACTTTGAAAATAATCTTCTACCAAACCATGGTAATAAAATCAGTGGCAGAATGATATAAGAACAAACTGACCAAGGTAGAGGTGAGAAATCTCAGAGGCAGACCCATATATCTAATCAGAACCAAACATGTGATAATTGTCACAGAAAACGGTATATGACAATTATGTAAATGGTACTGAGAAACTAACTAATTTTAGAATACAATTAAACTAGACTTCTCCCTAAAGTCACATACGGAGGTGTGTTCAAAATGGATTAAAGATCCAAGCATGAAAGGTAAACTATAAAGCTAATAGAAGAACATACATATTCTTTGTTGTTGTTGTTGCCTGAGGTGAAGTCTCACTCTGTCACCCAGGCTGGAATGCAATTGCATGATCTCCTCACTGCACCCTCTGCCTCCTGGGTTCAAGCAATTCTCCTGTCTCAGCCTCCTGAGTAGCTGGGATTACAGGCATGCACCACCATGCCTGGCTAATTTTTTTTGTATTTTTGTAGAGATGGGGTTCCACCATGTTGGCCAGGCTGGTCTTGAACTCCTGACTTCAAGTGATTCACCCGCCTTGGCCTCCCAAAGTGCTGGGATTACAGGAGTGAGCCACCACGCCCGGCAAATACATACATACATACATACATATATATATATATATATATAATGAATCAAGTAAGAACTCTAAAAGGATAAATTCAAAATCGCTTACCATATATAAAAATAAAATGATAAATGTAATTACTTCAAAATTAAATATTTTGGCTCAGACAGGAACACTGTAAGCCAACAAAAAAAGAACACAATAGAAGATATTTAAAATATCCAAAACTGACAAGAATTAGAATATAGAATTTACAAGTAATTCCAAAACAAAAAAAAAAACAAGAAAAATACAGCAATCCCTGGAAAAAAAGGCGAAAAATATGAACAAGCAATCTGGAAGGCCATCAAACATAGAGGTGTTAAAGGTGTTTTAATTTAATTAGTATTCAGAGAAATGCAAATTGAAACAAAATGCCACTTTGCACCTAACAGATTAGCAACAATCAGAAAGCTGGAAAATGCTGTGTCCTTAGACATGTGGACAGAAACTACATACACGACTAGTGAGAAAATGAACTGGATCTAAAGGGCAACTTTGCATCACTTGGAATCTTGCGTTCCTCTTCTACATCTACACTCTGAAGAAATTCTCTCATTGGAAGCAATTTTTTGGAAGCTACTTAAGAGGTCCGTCACTGAGCAAAAGAACAGGCAAACCAAAGTTGATACACAACTAAATATAGTTATTTAAAAGTATACATTTCAGATCCATTTAAGTTGGACACATCTTAGAAACATAGTGATGGGTAAAAATAATTAAAAAATAAGATGAAATACATTACAATGTAACTTTTGGAAATTAAAAATACATGAACAGAAAGCAAACATTTTACAAGGACACATATTAACAAAAGATAACATTAACTACTTTAGAATGGTTTTATCTGTCCTTCATTAAATTTATAGGTCTTTAATAATTACTTTGCAATACTTCTGAATTTAGTTCAACCCTAAAAATCAGTTTTATATAAAAATATATTTACATTAACAACTAAAATTAAATACTTATATACCAACCAATTCATTTCTTAAGTTAGTCTCAACTGAACCACATTTATTTGTTTATTTCTTCTTCTTTTTTTTTTTCTTTAATGGAATGCTTCAGGAATTTGCATGTCATCCTTGTGCAGGAGCCATGCTAATATCTGTGCTGCGAATGTGAGCACAATTGAACCATGTTTAAATCAGATACATGTATTTTTTTCTAAAGTGATTCTTAGCTATTTATCATCAACACAGCCATTTTGTTCCTTTTAATCCTCTGACACAAAAAAATTCCTTAAAATAAATTTCATCTGCTTAGCAAGTAACAAGAAAAATATATGTATTTGTAGGCATATTTAGAGAGGGAAGGAAGGAAGGGAGGGAGGGAAAGAGGGAACTGGTTTTTCAATAGGTATTAGATATTAAATAAATTGCACAACATTTAATAGCAAAATAAATCTGAGTTTCTTCCAGTCTTCAGACAAACCTACCCATGGTCTCCAACAACAAAAAAGTCACACTGGGAATACCAACACTGTTCTGGTAGTGTTCAATACCCTAGATTTGCCTCTAATAAAAATAGAGCAATTTCCTATTAGTATTTTGGAGTCATCACAACTTTGGCATAATCTCTCAGTCTTCTTATGAATATATGATGAAAATTATGGTATAGAATGATCACTTTTACGCTATAATATTCTGAATCATGAATAATTTATAAAACGTTAACCATTATGCTGAGTAGGTGCTTGGGATACAGTGGTACATATCAACAACCTGGAACATGTGGCATTTACACCATGTGCCAGGAAATGACAATTCATTTAAGATAGACATGATATCTGACCTCGTGGAGTTTAGAAGCTGAGTGGTAGCAAAGATTATGAAGAATGATAAAGGCTATGCATGTTATACCAGGGAAACACAGGAAGGCTAGGGAAAAGTACATCAGTGAAACCTAATCTAGCTTCAGGGAGGTGGGGCTGTGGGGAAGAAGAGTGTTAGGAAAGAGAAGCACATTTTTAAAAGATTGTCAATTACAGAAGAAAACAAACGAATTTCACTGGCCTATCCTAAGACCATTCTAGCCAATCAGATTTTTGCAGCTTGGTTTCTGCCCATTGGCTTGTAATCAGTATTTCCAAGTGTAAAACACCAGCCATTCTTTCCTTGAATCATTTTAAGTCTAAGGGGACAGCATCAGTAATTAGCAGCTCAGGCTGGGGTTAATCCCTAAGGAACTCTCATTTCCTACCTCCATGTCAGTTTTTGTCCAGGAAATATGGCCTTAATATCCATAGCCAAGTACAATGCTAGGTATTTTCACAAAAATTTATTCATTTATTTCCTACCACAAAATGGTATGCCTACTTTATACATTTAAAATACGGAAGCTCAGAGTTTAAGCAGCTTGCCAAAAAGATCCAACAACTAGCTTTAGCTAAAATTTGAATTCAAGACATGTTAAGTCTAAATCCAGTACTCTTTTATTAAATGGAAGCTCTTTGTCTTTATGAAATACCTTTACTTATGAAAGCAATGGCAATTTTATTTTCTGGTTGTTCCTACCGAAGATAGTACTATTTGTTCTTCCTTAAAACATTTGGACAAAATGATCAAGTATTTTTGTCCCCAAGAATTAAAAAAGAAAAAACCCACAAAACCCATGTTTACTTTGTGTATCTTCCAGCAAGGGTGTAACCAGATTGGTGACAAGAAATATGACTCATGAGCAGTATCTTGGCAAAGAATTCTTAGCATCTCTAGGTACATCTGACACATAGGGGAAATGTTACATACATGTAACTACATTTTCTTTTCCTTTGAGGATTTCCCGCTATCTTTAATTCAAATCTGCCACAATCCTAACACATGCCTCAATATTAAATATAGAATAATATTCAGAATATTAAGGAAATCATTTCTTGGCAGAATTTGTCAAAGGCAAATACGAATAAAAAACTATTGTTGAGGTAGTCATGGTGGCTCGTGCCTGTAATCCCAGCACTTTGGAAGGCCAAGGCGAGAGGACTGTTTAAGCCCAGAAGTTCCAGATTATAGTAAACTATGATTGTGACTATTAGCAATTAAACACAGCAATGTATTATGTCATTTAATGAGTTCTGAGCAATTCTTTTATTAATGAGAAAATGAGATAATAACCTTAGAAAAAAACTCCAATATCAAGAGTACTTAACTATTAACCTTATTCTTCTGTGAATAAAATAATATACTTTCATATTATTTTCCAAAATGATGACTTTTGATTTAAAAAAGATACTCAGGTTCCATAAAGTTTTTTTCTTGCATATCCACTAAAATGTAAATGCAAAATATTTCTGCCTTTGTCTACTGTTCTTACCTTTTGCTGAATGAAGCTAAACTAAATAGTGGTGTGTTAGATCCAGCTTGTACCAGCTTATGAGAGCCGATGGCTAAATTTTCAGAAATTTTGGACATCCAGCTGTCAAACTACAAATAGCTTGGGACTAGCCAAGGTGAGAATATTTGCAACACAGCAATCAGCAAACACTAAAAATTGGGGCTTTTGTTTTTTTCTTGGCTAGCTGGTTGTTATAAAGCTTGTCACTATATCAGCACTGTGCTTAGGCCACACTAGTGCTTCAGAAGCTTATATTTTTTATCTTCTTTTCTTCTCTTCTTTACTTCTCTTTTCCTGTAAACACTGATTTTATGTTTTTATTTTTTCCCTAAAGGCCTTGCCTTGAAAATACTTAGACTTCAAAAAGTTCAGATATTGTGACTAACGATCTAAAGTAAAAATATTTTTTCACCAAAATATTCTCACAGAAAGTGTATCCCTGAATCTTATCTGATTGGCTTGATTTATCATATTCTACTACTTTAAAAGCAATGTCTCTATTTCTTGTCAGGGTGCTAAGAACAAATTTTTATTCCCTCCAGTGAATATTGTGCTTGAAGCTTATACATGTATTCCTCATAAAACATAAATGCATAATATTATCAATACTAAAATGTGTGCAGTCTTTTGTCTGAGCAATATATTTTGTGCATGATATTACACATCTGCAGAGACCTTTTGCATTAAACTACGAATCATTATGCAAAAATAGAAGACAAAATTGATTAGTTCCCTTTTACAGAAGAAGAAATAAAGACAGGTTGAAATTTCTGTAAAGGCAATGAAACTAAGAAACAATGTTTAAATAGTCTCAATATGTGATTAAAAAAAATTCTGGTTTGATTCACAAAAATGCTGCATTACAGGGACAAGCAATAGACTAGCAAGAATAGCCGGCAGTAAAAAAGTTCCAGCATCAGGCAGATATGAATTAGTATGATACTGGCTTTATAATGTTGTAAGAAAAGGGAGTCAGAATACATGTGATGTGACTACCACATGGAAGGCAATCAATGTTTAGTTATGACATGATTATAATTGGTTACTGCAAAACCAACCAATGACTTTGAATTGGAATTAAGAAAAAAAATTAATCATTTCAATAAACAAAGAGTATGTTCCAAATTCTTACAGCCAGTATATGATAAATATGGTGGGGACTGCAGCTCAAGATCCATCATACCTTGCTCCTGTAATGGGCTTTCATGTATTACAGAGGCTATAAAACAAAATAAGCAAGGTTTCCACAGACTCCTATGCAAATAGGTTCTTGTTGCAATTTAGGTTCAGCCAATCAAACTTACTTGCCCCAGCTTTTTTTTTTTTTTTTTTTTTTTTTTTAAATAGTGTCTTACTGTAACTCAGGCTGGAGTACAGTGGCATGACCATGGCTCATTTCATCCTCAATCTTCCAGACTCAGGCAATCCTCCTGCCTCAGCCTCCTGAGTAGCTGGTACTACAGGTACACATCACCATGGCCAGCTAATTTTTGTATTTTTTGTAGAGACAGAGTTTCACTATGTTGCCCAGGCTGGTCTTGAACTCCTGAGCTCAAGATATCCACCTGCCTTGGCCTCCCAAAGTGCTGGGATTACAGGTGTGAGCCACCACATGTGGACTTGCCCAAGCTTTGAAAAGGAGAAGTGAAGCAGAGACGACACTGTCAATGATATACATACATTTTTTAGCTGCAGTGTTGGACAGAGATCCTAGTACCCAGTAATTATCCTGCTGGCTGCTGGGAGGCAGTGCATGTCACATCTATATGCCTGGTCATAATAGTTACAGTATGACTGGAGCAAGCAGCAGTAGAGGCAGCTTTCTGCAGTGGCACCGAACTGTGTGTTCTAGAGCCAGGGTTGAGAACTTTCTCAGTTAAGGGTCAGATAGCAAATATTTTGCCATGCGGTTTCTGTTACAACTACTTAACACTGCCACTGTAGTGTGAAAGCAGCCATATATAACAGGTAAATGAGCATGTATTGCTGTGTTCAAATAAACACTGACATCTGAATTTCACATTTTTTTCATTTTTAATTTGAGAAAGTATTTTGTTATGTTGTCCAGATGGTCTCAAATGCCTGGCCTAAAGCAATCCTCCTCCCACTTTGGGCTCCCAAGTAGCTGAGACTACACTACAGGTGCCCACCACTGTGCCCATTGTGAATTTATTAATTTTAAGTGCCACAAAACATTATTTTTCTTTTGATTTTTTCAAATATTTAAAAATATAACAACCATTCTTAGTTTGTAAGACACAGACAAGCAGGTAATAGGCCAGACTTTGCCTGCAGGCCATAGTTTGCCACCCTACAACAGTCTCCTGATCCACAGACAGCTGCAGCTCCCTTAGAAACCAGTGTTGAGGTATATCACTGGGAGATGTTTTTAAAGTTTAACCATGGGCCCAAAATCTGTTTCATCTGCCCTTTCCTCTCTTCCATGATTTTGCAAGCCACTAATGCCATGTAATAAGTATTTTCCTGCATAAACTGCTAGCACAAATTTTATTCTCTGCAACTAAATCCTGACTGATTCATAGTGCTACACATATATAAGCACTTTTTATTTTCAACCAAAAAAAAACCCTTATTATCTTTCAGGTGTACACCATAAAATATTCATTTACAAATTAATTTTAATGCATTAAAATATGAGTTTACAACTAAAAAACTATACACAACAGAATGTCATTTTAAGAATACACTATTTAATTGAAATTTATTTCAAACTAGGAACATAAACCACCTAATCCACAAGAATCTACAGATTCTGTAGAACACCATGATAAATATAAGAAAATGCCTAAATAATAATTTGAAAGTATTTATTATGTTTGAACCACAAAAATATAAAATTATATAGTGGGAAAGAAAAACTGTTCACCTCCTTTCAGTGATTAGGGAACCTGCATTAGATTACAGAATGAAAAAGCAGAAAACAGGAGAACTCAATGGACATTTTGCTTATGGAAACTCTACTTTTTGTTTTTAGGGAAGCATAACTACATCTCTAAAGTCTATGATGGCTCTAGAGTATCTTAAGTGGCAACTGCATAATCTTTGAGCACTACATTCATTTCTCTCCAGGCATTGAAAAGTCAAATTGGGACAGACCTTCAGTTCACATCAGTAATAGTAGAACTAATCCTTCCTGGAAGGTACAGCAGAGAATAACCCTGGAAACAGAAATTGTCTAAAGGTAATTTAGAAAAATGGCCTTCAATTTTTTTTTTTTTTGCACGCAATCCCTAACGTAAGTCAGAATCTTTACTATTTTTAGGTTGATATCTAATACTTTTCAATCTGAGTTTAAAGAGTTACAAAGGATGGCATTATAAGCACTGACAGTTTTAAATAAAATAATATATCATGTTTTGGAATGTATCCATGGGATCTAAACATAGCATCACAATCAACATCCTCCATTATATATATATATGTTTTTAAGTTATTCTTTAACTGTCAGAAATTTAAACTTATTCTGAATCAAAATTCAGGCATTATATAATCTCTTATAAAGTGTGCATGTGTGTGCGTGCATGTGTATAAGAATCTCCAAAAAAAAGGACTCTAAAAAAAAGTATTAGGGCTAAATACTTTTTAAAGTATTTTAAAGGTTTTAAAATACTTTTTAAAAAGTAACCATCATTTTGTTAGTATCAAATATCCAATGTTCAAAATCTCATAAATGTCATGGTTGATTTTTATAGACATTTTATATGAATCAGGTTCAAAATAAAGACCACTTATTGCTATTGGCTGATAATGTCTCTTAAGCCTCTCATATAGATCTCCCAGTTTCTACTGGGCACAGGAACTCTGTGTTGCCTATTGTTTGCTGAATAATTTATTCAACAAATATTTATTAAGCGACCACTATGTGTCCAGCAATGTTTTAGATGCTAAGAATGTAGAGGAAGAACAGAAGCCTGCTAAAGTCTGTGTCCTTTTGGAGTTTAGATTCTCATGAGACAGAGAAAAAAATAAACAAAGAAATCAATTATGTCTGATGGTTATGAAAATAATTCAGTAAGCTTTGGAAATAGAATGTTCCCAGGGTTGCTGTTTCAGTATGCATGGTCAAGGAATGTTTCTCTGAGAATTTCACAGCAGAACAGAAACCTAAATGAATGAGGGAGCAATCCCTAAGAATTTCTAGGGGAATAAAATTCCAGGCTAAGGAACAAGTAAAACCAAATGGCTTAAAGTAAGATTGTGCTTCACATGGCTGAAGAACTGTAATGAAACCAGTAGAGTTGGGGAGCAGAATTAGAGAAGGGGAGAGTGTTAAGCTCTCAAATGTCTGTATTGTGATTCAGTGTTTACTTCTCTTCAGCTGCTTTCCATCAACTGAGACCAAGGAGATGGCTCTATATACTACCTCCTCTATTCTGCTGCCTCTGGCCACTCTTTTCTGCAAAAAAAAGGTACATCTGTGTCTTTCCCTGCAGCTTCACCCTGCCTGAGACTTTGTAGTCCCCTTGCTACCTACCATGGGAGAGCTCTGTGCCGTGTTTAAAATCTGTAGATATTTGCATACTTCCCAATTTGCTTCAACGTTCACAATGTTTGGCAGCTCTTCTCATAATCTGAGGCTTGGGATTACTGTTTTCTCCTCATTTCACTTAAGTTAAAAGATTTCTTCCCTATTCTTTATTCTTTTTGTTATGTTCAGTTAGCATTAGGTAGAAGAACAGAATACAAATGCTTTTACTCAGCCATTTTGAATGGAATCCTTTTCCTCACCTACTGTTGATAAATTTAGAGTAGGTATACCTACAGAACTTACATTTCTCAATCTCTACATTTTTTATTTCAATATCTAGTTTTTCCTATTTGAAAATCTGAGAAATTCTAGACCACCAACATCTACAGACTTACAACTATTGTTTAAAAAATAGGCTGGGCACAGGGGCTCACACCTGTAATTCCAAAACTTTGGGAGGCCGAGGCAGGTAGATCACAAGGTCAGGAGTTCAAGACCAGCCTGGCCAAGATGGTGAAACCCCGTCTCTACTAATAATATAAGAAAAAAATTAGCCAGGTGTGGTGGCGAGCACCTGTAATCTCAGATACTCAGGAAGCTGAGGCAGAGAATTTCTTGAACCCGGGAGGCAGAGATTGCAGTGAGCCGAGGCTGCGCCATTGCACTCCAGCCTGGACGACAGAGCAAGACTCCGTCTCAAAAAAAAAAAAAAAAAAAAAGTAATTAAAAAAAGTAATTTAGCACAGAATCAACTTTAAATGTACATTAAAGACTCTATAAGATGCTGGAGAGGATGTGGAGAAATAGGAACACTTTTACACTGTTGGTGGGACTGTAAACTAGTTCAACCTTTGTGGAAGTCAGTGTGGCGATTCCTCAGGGATCTAGAACTAGAAATTCCATTCGACCCAGCCATCCCATTACTGGGTATATACCCAAAGGACTATAAATCATGCTGCTATAAAGACACATGCACACGTATGTTTATTGCCGCATTATTCACAATAGCAAAGACTTGGAACCAACCCAAATGTCCAACAATGATAGACTGGATTAAGAAAATGTGGCACATATACACCATGGAATACTATGCAGCCATAAAAAATGATGAGTTCATGTCCTTTGTAGGGACATGGATGAAATTGGAAATCATCATTCTCAGTAAACTATCGCAAGAACAAAAAACCAAACACCGCATATTCTCACTCATAGGTGGGAATTGAACAATGAGAACACATGGACACAGGAAGGGGAACATCACACTTCGGGGACTGTTGTGGGTTGCGGGGAGGGGGGAGGGATAGCATTGGGAGATATACCTAATGCTAGATGACGAGTTGGTGGGTGCAGCGCACCAGCATGGCACATGTATACATATGTAACTTACCTGCACATTGGGCACATGTACCATAAAACCTAAAGTATAATAATAATAATAATAATAAAAGAAAAAAAAAAAAGACTCTATAAGGAATATAAACTTGGAAACTATAGTAAATTTCTACCATTATCCTTATATTCAAACTAAAGAATAACAAAAGACAAATAAATGTCCATATTCAAATGGATATGCAATGAAGAGAGAATAAGCAAAATATCAAAACAGTGTATGTTAAATAAATACAGCATTATTACTTTTGAGAACATAAACTCTGGTAATGTTGATAAAAGCTTACTCTGTTTTCTACTTTAAATAACAGTTAAATTGTCATGTACTTATGTATAAGTGATTTGCATGAAAAGTATTCTGAATCATCTAAGAGTACTTTTTAAAAAGTCAGCTCTTGGCCAGGTGCAGGGGCTCACGCCTGTAATCTCAGTACTTTGAGAGGCTAAGATGGGCAGATCACCTGAGGTCAGGAGTTTGAGACCATCCTGGCCAACATGGTGAAACCCCATCTCTACTAAAAATTAGGCTGGGCGTGGTGGCTCATGCCTGTAGTCCTAGCACTCTGGGAGGTCAAGGCAGGCGGATCACTTGAGGTCAGGAGTTCAAGAGCAGCCTGGCCAACACAGTGAAACCCTGTCTCTACTAAAAATACAAAAATTAGCCGGGCATGGGGCACACGCCTGTATTCCCAGCTACTCAGGAGGCTGAGACAGGAGAATTGCTTCAAACCCAGGAGGCAGATGATGCAGTGAGCCGAGACTGCGTCACTGCACTCCGGCCTGGGTGACAAAGCGAGACTCAGTCTGACAAAAAAAAAAAAAAAAAAATTAGCTGGTTGTAGTGGCACATGCCTGTAATTCCAGTTACTCAGGAGGCTGAAGCATAAGAATCACTTGAACCTGGGGGGAGGAGATTGCAGTGAGCCAAAATTGCACCACGGCACTCCAGGCTGGGCAACAGAGTGAGACTCTGTCTCAAAAACAAAAAAAAAAAGTCAGCTTTTTCAAATAGGTGAACATTTTTCTCATAATTGATTAATAAGTTACTAATAAGTAACTTATTAAACTCTTTCTTCAGAAATGTAAAACTCAGGTTAGCTTTTACTAAACTTTAAAAACACTGGATTAGTGACCTCACATGGTTATAAAGCAAGAGTTCAAAAATTGTGTATGTTAACATTTACTTTCTTATTCATTTAATAACACTTTTTACATGCAAGTACTCTGCTAGAAACTAGTGATGGAAAGATAAATCAATCACACTCTACCCTCTAGGGGCTCATGGTTAAGTGAAAAAACTAATAGAAGCAATGTGATAAGTATTATAATGAATAATAAAAAATAAAATGCTGTGGAGAACACAGGGAAAAGACAGTTAACTATCAATAGAGAAAGTGACATCTGAACTAAGCCTTAGAAATTGAAGACAAGTTCATTCAGCTGACAATGGTCTAGAACTTATTTCTAGCAAATAAACTGTGTACACAGACAAGAAAGCACAAGATATGCTGCTGGGTTGGCCAAGTAGTTCTGCATAGTTGGAACAAAGGGTGAATATGGAGAAAAGCTGGAGATGAGGCTTGCAGAGAAAAGCCAGTCACAGGAAGAGGCTAAAAGGCCTTACATGTTAGACTAACAATAAACTGTTAAGTAGGAGGGTTATATATGTAGAGAAAATATTTCTAAATATAGTGTGATATGTGGGATAGATGTATCTTAATGATGCTTTCAGCGATAAAGGCAGTGCCAGTGGAGGTAAGGGTGGGGCACAGTGGTATGAGAGATTACAAGTAATGCCACTGACAAAGGATTAACAATCTAGGAAGTAGATATCTTTCAGGATCAAAGGAAAAAGAGATCAAGAGAACTCAGAATTCCAGGTTGGGTGATACGAACAATGGTAGTGCCATTAATTAAGCCAGAAATAAATTGAAGGAATACAAATTAGTGCAAAAGATAAAAAGAGACAAATTGGAACATGGTGAAATAAAAGGGTGAAAGAGGCCGGGTGCAGTGGCTCACATCTGTAATCTCAGCACTTTGGGAGGCCGAGGGGGGCGGATCACGAGGTCAAGAGGTGGAGACCATCCTGGTCAACATGGTGCAACCCCGTCTCTGCTAAAAATATAAAAATTAGCTGGGTGTGGTGGTGGGTGCTTGTAATCCCAGCTACTCAGGAGGCTGAGGCAGGAGAATCGCTTGAACCTGGGAGGCAGAGGTTGCAGTGAGCCGAGATTGCGCCACTGCACTCCAGCCTGGCAACAGAGTGAGACTACGTCTCAAAAAATAAAGTAAAATAAAAAATAAAAAGGTGAAAGAAAATGTAAAGCAAAAAAATCCCAGGACGTGAGTTCAAGAGAGGAAAATCAGATGTATGCCCCTAAGTAACACATCCAACACAAGAAATAGTATACCAAGTAACAAGCAGAGACCCTCAATTTCAAGGAATGTGAGGCTGTTTTCTATTTTTCCAAGTAGAAAAAACTATATAAGCATATTTATAAAACTAAAAAAGCATTTTTAGCCATTAAGAATTTTTTTTGAAATTTAATATATGCATGGGGTTTAAAAGACCATACTGAAAAGAATACACAGTAAAAGTAAATATCCCACTACAGGGCTCCAGTTCCCTCCCTAGAACTGTCATCACTAATTTCTTGAATATCTTTTAAAATATGTTAAATATGTATAAGCATATAGGTGTACATATAACATATATCCTCCTTTAAATAGCCTATTAGAAACAGTTCTCAAGATACATTTTCTATTTCCTAAATATGATACTACAGTAATCAAATTTATAATGGTAGCTCTATAAATCAAGTCAATATAAAAAGTCCTGTCTACACATAATTAACAGTCTTTGTTTATCAATAAATCCAGTGATAGTAAAGATTAAAAACAAAAACCCACAATTTTTCTTCCCAGAGACTGACCTTTAGGGAATTCCTTGGGTAACAGGTTCTGAATGTGTGAGCACAATAGGGCCCATTCGCTTGAAGGTATTTTACTCAAAACTTGAAATCCGGGCTCCAGCTAGAAAGAGGGGGAAAAAGGTTATGAATTAATCTCTAATTCAGAATATTTTCCTCAACACAGGTAGCCCAGGTCCACTAACTATCTCATACATGAGGGCTTTTCAACCTTGGTTGGATACTGGAATCAACTAAGAAGCTTTAAAAAATGCTCTGATGCCTGGAAGCCACTCTGTTCAAATCAAGTCTCTGGGGCTAGAGCCTGGGCAGTGTTTTTATGGGTTTCCCAACTGATTCTAATGTGTATCCGGGGTTGAGAACCACTGCCACAGAAATATAAAATCAGATGGTATGGAGATCACCTATAAACTTTTCAGCTGGTTGCTAAATAACGTATGAGTATGGAAAATGTACTTTATTTTATTTTATTATTTTATTTTATTTTTTGAGACACAGTTTTACTCTTGTCACCCAAGCTGGAGTGCAATGGCCTGATCTTGGCTTACTGCAATCTCCACCTCCCAGATTCAAGTGATTCTCCTGCCTCAGCCTCCCGAGTAGCTGGGATTACAGGTGTACGCCACCATGCCTGGCTAATTTTTACATTTAGTAGAGACAGAGTTTCACTATGTTGGCCAGGCTGGTCTTGAACTCCTCCTGACCTCAGGTGATCTGCCCGCCTCGGTCTCCCAAAGGGGAAATGCACTTTTAAAATACTTGGGCAAAGGTGGCTCTAAATAACCAGAGTGTTCCTAATGCAGGACAAAGTGACGCTGGAGAGCTCACAACACACGACTCAATAGGTATTCACCTCACATTTTCTGAACAAGCTTAAAAGCCCAGGACAAACCTATTCTGGATATTTCATTATGAAAGAAACAGGATCAAATATTGAAAAACGCCTTTAAATCTTCCTGAATTACAAAGAAGTTACATATTTAGAGATAACAACAACTATTAAAATTTAACTGAAAAGCAAGATACAATTAACTACTGCTTGACTGCAAAAATCAAAAGTGAAATGAACAAATTAAATTCCTAACAATGACATTCACAAAACCTTTTTTATAGGGATTATAACCTATGGCATATGAAAGAGCCTAAGCTGGCAGCCACTACCTACATGTGGCTATTTAATCTTAAATACAAATTAATTTAAATATATGAAGTAAAAAATCTAGTTCCTCAGTTGCATCAGACACATTTGAAGTGCTCAACAGCTATTATGTGTCTAGTGACTACTGTATTAGACAGAGCCAATATAAAACATTTTAATTGTCACAGAAAGTCACATTGGACAATGCTGGCTTGGGGGTAAATGAAGCCCTGAAACTTCATATTAAATTTGTAAACATACATATATTCTAGAGAGATGACCTATGACTTTTATCTGATTGTCAAAGGAGATCATGTTCAATTGCCACACCAGTGATTCAAGTGCCAGTGCCCAAGCCCACAGAAAGTAGAAAAGAGTTTTTTTTTTTTGTTTTGTCCCCAAATAGTTACCTCTTTTAAAAAAGCATATCATATCAACAGTAGTACTTCCCACCCACGGATACAGTCTTTCAATCATTGCATGAAGATGACTGGGACTACTATTAGCACAAAACGGTCTTCCCACCTCCCTGATGTTGTTATGGTCCTGGGGCTTCACTGCTTTTTCAGAAGAGAAAAAGTAATAGTAAATCATAACCAGAAAAATAGACCTCCTTTGCTTTATTCATCAGCTCCAACTTCATTAGCTATTGGCATATCCAAGATTATTTACCTGTCTTTTAACCCCAAATCCCAGCCTTTTGTGGCAAAGGGAATCACAACAAAATGGAAAGTGAATTCTGCATCCCTCAGAAAAAAACACAAACAACAACCTTCCATCTGTAGGATGCTGTTCCTAAGAAGAATTCCAAGGATACTTGGCTACTAACCTAAGATTTAACACCTAAGTTGTCATCAAAAACTAACACAAAACAAAGATATGATCTCACAGGTGAGCTTCCCTTACGGATAAACAGTCTGGGTTTAGCTTCCATACTGAAAAGGTCTGGGTTTGGCATTGAAACAGTCTTCCTAAGAGACATCATGGTGTGATGAGTATAGAGTATATCCAGCTATACCCAATTTCTAGGATACGATCAACTGTCTAATTGATTTAAAAACTTAGCAACTCCATCTCTAATCCTTTGCTCCTAATACATACTTTTTTAAAAAGGCAACCTCCTTGAAATGTTCGACTGTATCTTAACTAATTCAAATAAAAATTGCTTAAAATATGAGTATGTCTTTTATCTGCAAAGAAAAAATATATCCAAGCCAAAAGACCACACAAGAATATGAATAAAAGTAAAAGGCAAAGTAGACCCTCAGTGTAAGACAAGACCAAAGCCTGTCTTATAAATCAGGTGAGCTTGCTGTGTGAACTATAACGTCTGAGTTCAAAAACATCCCATGATTCAAATGTTATTAAACTAAGGTATTTTAAGTCAATAAACTAAACGTTTGGCATTTTCTTAACAAATTAAACATTTATTTATTATGTACTCATGTTAAATTGCAATCCCATTCCTAAGTATTTACCATAAAACAGGGGTTAGCAAATTACAGCCATGTACCAAAATCTAGCCCACGTTTTTGTAAATAAAGTTTTATTGGAACACATCCACATTCATTTACTTACATATTGTCTACGACTCCTTTCACACTACAACAGCTGAGTACCCACAACAGAGACCCTAAAGCATAAAATACTTCATCCAGCCCTCTACAGAAAAGGTTTGCTGACCCTGGCACTAAAGAAATAAAAACTGGGCCAAGGGTGGTGAGTCACACCTATAATCCCAACACTTTGAAAAGCTGAGGCATGAGGATCACTTAAGGCCTGGAGTTCAAGACCAGCCTGGGCAACACAGTGAGATCCCATCTCCACACACAAAAAATTAAAAATTAAAAACAAAAAATTAGCCAGATGTGGCGGCATGCTTGTAGTCCTAGCTACTCAAGAAGCTGAGACAGGAGGATTGCTTGAGCCCGGGAGGTAGAGGCTACATGCAATGTGACTGTGCCACTGTACTCTAGCCTGGGTGACAAAGCCAAGATCCTGTTTCAAAAAATAAAAAAGAAAGAAAAAGAAATGAAATGAAAACTTACATTCACACAAAACTTACACACAAAAGTTTATAGTACCTCTATTCATTATGGCCAAAGAATGGAAACAACCCAAATGTCCTTCAGCAAGTGAATAGACACACAAACTATGGTGCACCCATACAACTCAACAAAAGTAAAATAATTTTTTTTTTGAGTTAGGATCTTGCTCAATCTCCCAGGCTGGAGTACAGTGGTACAATCATAGCTCACTGCAGCCTCGAACTCCTGGACTCAAGCGATCCTCCTGCCTTAGCCTCCCGAGTAGCTGGGTTTACAGACACAACACCACAACCAGCTAATTTTAAAATTTTTTTCATAAAGGTGGGGTCTCATTATGATGCCTAGGCTGGTACCAAACTCCTGGCCTCAAGCGATCCTCCAAAAGTGCTGAGACTACAGGCATGAGCCACTGCATCCAGATTGTGAATGAATTATTGTTATATATAAAAACTTGGATTATTCTCAAAGGCATTACGCTGAGTCAAATAAACCAGTCTCAAAAGATTACAAATGTAATTCCATTTATATGGTGTTCTTGAAAAAAACTATTTTGATGAAGACAGATTGGTGGTTGCCAGGGGTTAGAGGTGAGAGAGACTGTGACTATATCCTCACTGTGGTAGCAGTTACACTTATCTGCACATGTATCAAAATCCATAAGGCTGTATACCACAACGAGGTCAATTTTACTTTGCAATAATCTAAAAAACAAAAACTTTTGAAAACAGCATGATAGTTTCTGTGTTTATTTGTGCTGTGATAACAGAATACATGAAACTGGGTAGTTTACAAATAATAGAAATGTATTTCCTCATGGATCTGTAGGCTGAGAAATCTAAGATCAAGGCACTGGCCCGTTCAGTTGTCTGGTGAGGGCTGCTCTCCGCTTCCAAGATGGTGCCTTGTTGCTGCATCCTCTGGAGGGGAGGAGCGTGTGTCCTCACATGGCAGAAGGTGAAAGGGCAAGAAACCTAATGCATAAAGGCTCGTTTAGAAGGGTCTTAATCCCACTGATAAGAAAGCAGCCTTCACGGTCTAATCACGTCCTAAAGGCTCTACCTCTTAATGCCATCTGCTATGGTTTGAAAACTTCTCCTCTCCAAAACTCACGTTGAAATTTAATGCTCCAATGTGGCAGTAATTAGAGGTGGGGCCTTTGACTGGTTCATGAGGAATCTGCTCTCATGAAGGGACTAATCCATTCATGGATTAAGGTCCTCATGGGGATCAACTGGTGGCTTTCTGAGACAAGAAAGAGAGACCTGAGTTAGCATGTGATGTCCCGTACCACCTCAGGACTGTAGAGAGTCCCTTCCAGCAAGCAGGCCCCCACCAGAGGGAGTTTCTTGATCTTGGACTTTTCAGTCTCCATAAGCATAAGAAATAAATTCCTTTTCTTTTCAAATTACCCAGTTTCGGTATTCTGTTTTAAGCAACAGAAAACAGACTAAGACACCATCACAATGGCCATTACATTTCAACACCTGCATATTGGAGGGGACGTATTTAAATCATAGTAGATAGTTTAAAGAAAAACAATAAGCTAACAAGGAAACAAGCTCTAAAAATTTAGGGCAAATAATCTGAGATTTTTCCAGGGAAGATGAGATCCGAAAGTGTAGTCTGGGTTACCATACTCTTGGGTTTTAGTCCTGGCTTTATAATCCATTCACAATGGAACATTAAATCAATAACCCATCTCAGTATTTCCCTGTGATTTTTCTGCACGCAGTCTGACATGTTGATATCTAAGGGTTAATATAAAGTCCTGAATGCAATATTTCCCCTGTCAAATATGACATACTGCATGAAGAAATACTGCAATTCAAGTTATCTCAGAATACCTCCATTCTACTCTCCAGATTAGCCACAAATACAAAGGCATGGCTTATATCACAGTTGTCAGCCCTTTTCACACACTCAAGTTTTCTCACTCTGCTGCTCTCAAAGCTCTTTCCCATCTCCAAGTTTTCAGGAAAATCTGGCATTATATTCCATACACACACTGAAAGACTGTGCCACATATGTTTTCGCACTATACATGGTCTGCAATTTTCTTTAGGGAAACCAGATTTGCAGACTTCCCATGAGAAATCTGTAAACTGTCACCTGAAATTAATCAAAGGTAAATTTAGTAAATACAAAATAATTATCACAGAAAACAAGAGGCAGAATTTAGTGCTTTCACAGAATCAACAATAAAAACAATTTATAAATGAGTTACATATTTTGTAAATCCAATAAAATAGTTTTTTTAAAACCCGATATGAAAAACTGGCAGAAGATTAAAATCTCTGGACCAGACTAAAAACATTCAGACTAATTGCTTCCATTGTGCATAATTAACAGACCATGTCTCAAGTTAAACTCTAAGAGGAAGAACTCAGGAGTGACCACTAATCTTCTGTAAATCATTTTTACATGCTCATGAAAGAGAAGAAACTTTTTAGAAGGGCAAAATAAAATTTTCACCATGACAAAAAGCACATCCCAAAGTCCCTAGCATTTTGTGGTGATTTTAAATGTTAGCAAGTTCTTTGACATTCCTACTTTTAAAAGGAAAAGCCTTTTGCTCCATACCCTTTGAATGGGACTCTCTTTCGACAAGTTAAATGTTGGGAGTGATACTATGTGACTTATAAGACTAGGTCATAAAAAGGATTCAAACTGTAGCTCTGCCATTAATACTAATTCCTCTCTTTCAGATTTATTGTCAGGATTGGAGACAGCATATGTAAAGTCTTTGACTTAGCGCCAGAATATTAGAAGCCTAACAAATAGCTTCTAACCAAGCACTTGTAGTCCTCAGAGTCTCCCTCAAGATGTGTATTATTAGGATTTAAGAATGAAAAGAGTAAATTATGTTGTTGAATGAAGGAAAGTCACAAAGTGCTAAAATCAAATCACGAAGAATATAAGGACTTTTAGAAAAAATTCTTTCTATTAAGGTTGAGTCAAACGAAATTGCCATTTTTGTCAGGTCAGAAAAAAGAGAGTATCAGTAATTTTTACAGTTCAATCTAATACATTAGGAATAAATGTTTTCCCTCTGATATTATCAAACACATTATCACATATTTCAAATAAATGGAAAACCTCAGGGAATATATAATCTAAATGTAAAAAGTTTAGAATATTTTCCATAGCAGAGCATATATGAAGGGAGTTTTTTTGCGTCAAACAAACAAAAAGGGAGTTTGTTGCGTCTCACTCTATGGCACAGGCTGGAATGCAGTAGCGCAATCTCAGCTCACTGTAACCTCTGCCTCCCAGGCTCAAGCAGTCCTTCCACTTCAAGCCTCCTGTATAGCTGCAAGTACAGGCCTGCACCACCATGCCTGGCTAATTTTTGTATTTTTGGTAGAGATCAGGTTTCTCCATGTAACCCAGGCTGGTCTCGAACTCCTAGGTTCAAGTAATCCACCTGCCTCATCCTCCCAAAGTGCTGGGGTTACAGGTGTGAGCCACTGTGCCCAGTCTTATAATACTGTTTTAATTCATTCTCCTATTTATTAGACTTCAAAAATATTTCAAACCAAACCTCACCTTAGAGTTTCATCATTTAAAAAATTAACCTTCTTTGAAGGTAGCCAAGTTATGACAGACTGAGAAAAGCTGGACAAAAACAATATCTGAAATATATGAACATTAAAGAATCGGTTTCAGATATTCAAGACACTACGCTATACACATGTATATTTATGTGATGTGTATCTCTATTTCTCTATCTCCCTATCTGTCTGTCTGTCTGTCTGTCTGTCTCTATCCATCCGTCCGCCCACCTGCCTGCTCACCTGCCTGCTATGGTCTGAATGTTTGTGTTCCCCCACCCCAAATTCATGTTAAAATCCCAACCCTCCCAATATGACGGTATTAGGAGGTGGGGCCTTTGGAAGGTGTTTAGGTCATGAGGGTGGAACTCTCATAAACTGATTAGTGTCCTTATAAAAGCTCCTTTGCCTCTTCCACATGTGAGGACACAGCAAGAAGGCCCTGTCTGTGAACCAGGAAGTGGGCCCTCACCAGACACTGAATCTGCTGGTGCCTTGATCTTGAACTAGAAGCGTGAGAAATAAATTTCTGTCATTCATTCATTCATTCATTGAGACGGAGTTTCGCTCTTGTTGCCCAGGCTGGAGTGCAATGGTGCAATCTTAGCTCACTGCAACCTCCACCTCCTGGGTTCAAGGGATTCTCCTGCCTGGACGAAACAGAGCAAGACTCCATCTAAAAAAAAGAAGAAGAAGAAAACTGAGACTGAGAGAGGTAAAATTCCAAGGTTACACAGCTTGGAAGGGCTCTGTTAGTCATTCATTCAACAAATGGTAGACATGGTAGAGATGTAATACTTTCTCATCTATTACAATACCATTACTGCCAAAAATTTTAAAAAAGAAATAAATAAGAAAGCACATGTTTTAATATAAACTAATATAAACAAAGCAAACTTCTGTGCTGCAGTTTGTGCAGGTGTTCTTTCTGTGCTGTGGTTTGCCTTACAAAGCAAGCAAAATGTGGCCCATGTAAGCAAACTCTAAAAGGTAGAGTTTCTAGGGCTGTTCTCTCCCTAAAAAAGCTCTTATTCACTCTACAACTTTAAATACCATCTGTATATCTCCTCCTAACTGTCTGAGCTTCAAGATTGTTTAATTGATTGCCACTTGACATCTCCATTCGGTCACTTACAGATGTCACAAAAGTAACAAGTTCAAAAATAAGGCTCACACCTGTAATCCCAGCACTTTGGGAGGCCAAGGTAAGCGGATCACTTGAGGTCAGGAGTTCGTGCATTGGTGGTAGTGGTCCCCCGGGCCCAGCTGTCTTTTCTTTTATCTCTTTGTCTTGTGTCTTTATTTCTACACTCTCTCGTCTCCGCACATGGGGAGAGACCCACCGACCCTGTGGGGCTGGTCCCTACACACACCTGTAATCCCAGCACTTTGGGAGGCCAAGGCAGGCAGATCACTTGAGGTCAGGAGTTTGAGACAATCCCGGTCAACACGGTGAAACCTTGTCTCTACTAAAAATACAAAAATTAGCTGGCCATCATGGCATGCGCCTGTAATCCCAGCTACTCGGGAGGCCGAGGCAGGAGAATAGCTTGAACTCGGGAGGTGGAGGTTGCAGTGAGCCAAGATCGTGCCACTGCACTCCAGCCTGGGCGACAGAGTGAGACTCTATCTCAATTAAAAATAAATAAATAAATAAATTATTGACTTCCCTTTTCACTGAACTCCTGTCTCATTTAAGAATACTGTCATCCACCCAACTGCTCAAGCCAAAACCTGAGTATTTTCCTTGCTTTCCTCCTCCCCCACACTCTTCATGTTAAGTCCCACTGGTTCTACCTACAGACTAGATCTCATCTATCCTTTTCTCTCCCAACACTTTAGATCCGAGCTGCCATTATCTTTTACCTGGACTACTATAATGGTCTTATTATTTTCCTACTTTCTCTCCTTTGCAGACAAAGTGCTTTGGGGGCTAGAGGACAGGTAACAGAAACTATAGTATATAACTTTAAAACCCTTCAGTGGCTTTCAGTGTGTTTAATAAAAGCCATACTCCTTACCATGGCCCTTTAAAATTCTAGATATCTGATCCCTTTCTACCTTTCAAACTTCATTCCACTCTCCCCCGGACATCTCCAGGCATGCTTTCAATTCCTCATACACCAACTGTTCACACTGCAGGGTCTTCCCTTCTTCCTGTAAATTCCTGGCAGGGATAACTCCTTCAATTTTCAGCTTCAAGGTCACCTCTCTTGACAAGCATTTTCTGGCAATGTAGAAGTACCTCTGCCTTCCCATGACCCTCTATCACCTCATCTGCATTTCTTCCATGGTCTGCGCTTAACATTATTGGAAAATATCTACTTATACATTTATCATCTAGTTGTCTACCAGATTATGAACTCCAAGTAGACAGAATATGTCTGTTTACTTATATTCACCACCTAGTAAAATGCCTGTCATGTAAATTTTACTTGAATGAGCATGTTAGGAATATTAGACTAAAAGGACTTTAATTTCTATACAATTTAAAGTGTTTTAAGCTACAAATTTAAAAGGTAATTTATGATTTTCTCTCGTGAAGTATATAACTCAGAGATAGACATGTTTCATTTCTTAAAGACCTATGACAAACCTCAAAGCAGTGAATTTTGTGTCAGATTCATTTTATAGGCAATATAGAACCTAAGACATGACTTTCTTATTTTATTTTCAGAATCTAGGTGAAAAACTGCAGTAAAATTATGAATAGGTACCAACTAGCTCAAGTAAATAATTATGTTTATATGCAAAATGACTATAGCCTCAAAAATGTGTAATATTTTAATAAAAGCATACTCTTAAAAAAATTTAACCACAGTCATCCCTTGGTATCCACAGGAAATTGGCTCCAGGACCCCCATGAATACCAAAATCCTGCCATGCTCAAGTCCCTTATATAAAATGGCACAGTAATTACATATAACCTATGCACATTTTCCTGTATACTTTAAATCATGCTTGTACAACCTATGGCTCATGGGCTGCATATGGCCCAGGACAGCTTTGAATATGGCCCAAATTTGTAAACTTTCTTAAAACATTATGAGATATTTTGTGATTTTTCTTTTTTTTTTTTTTTAGCTCATCAGCCATCGTTAGTGCTGGTATATTTTATATGTGGCCCAAGACAATTCTTCTTCTCCCAATGTGGCCTAGGGAAGCCCAAAGATTGGACACACCTGCAAATCATTTCTAGATTACTTATAATACCCAACACAATGTAAATCCTATGTAAATTTTTGTTATACTGTATTTTCAAATATAAAATTGTTTATTATTATTTTTTGCAACATCTTTTCCCAAATATTTTCTATCCATGGTTGGTTGAATCCATGGATGTGGAACCTGTAGATATGGAGGGCTGAATGTATTTCCATTTGGACCAAAGTATTTTGTAGAGAGAGAAAATAACCTATTTTGGTCAGGTCCAAGGGAGAATAATAAATTACTGTCCCATTCTGTGTTGGTTATAAATATATCCACAAATTTTATGATGCTCTTTTCAAAGGTAGAGTCTAATTAATCCCCTTTTAATTATGGGTTACACTTAGCAACACATTTCTATGGAACAGAATATGGAGGAAGTGACTATGTGTGACCAGATTATAAAAGACATTATGACTTCCTTCTTGCTCTCTCTGATTACTCGCCCTGAAGGAAGCCAACTTCCACATCATGAAAACACTCCAGCAACCCTATGGAGGGGTCCACATGAGTAGAAACCAAAGGTTTCTGCTGACAGCTAGTAAGAAATTGAGGTCTTCTGTCAACAGCCATGTAGATGAGCCATCCTGGAAAGTGATCCTCTAGTCCCTGTCAAGCCTTTAGATAGCTACTGCCAACATCCTGACTACAACCTCATGAGAAATCCTAAGCCAGGGCAACGTAGTTAAACCACTCCTAAATACCTGGCCCACAGACACTGTGAGATAATAAATGCTTGGTTTTTTTTAAGCAACTTAACTTGAATCAGCAATAAGTAATCTATATTTGTTCAACCAATAATCATTGATCTGTGCCTACTATGGCCCAGTCACTGTACCAGGCCCTACAGACACAGGGAAAAAATAAGACTCACTATCTTACAGGGATAGACGGGATATACAAGAGGATAGAGGACAGTATAGCAACACAGCGTTAAGTGCTCTAAACGGATAAATAGAAGGCCCTACCTCAACACCCAGAACACAATATCAAGTTTCAAAAGAAGAAGGAAGAGGAAGAGGAGGAGGAGGAGAAGCTGTTTAAGGGGGAAAGAGTGGGTGTAGGTATGCATATCTACATGTAAGGTGCAAGGAAAGTGCAGAGGATGAGAAATGAAGGGACTTGAGATATATATAAGTACCAGTTGGATAATGAAAGGATGCCATACTCTGAGCTTTAACTAAAGGCAATAAGGAGACACTGAGAATTTCAATAAAGTAGGGTAAGATTCACATTCTACAAAGAAGACTCTTGCTGCAGTATGGAAAACGGCTCCAAAGGGCCTCCTCTAATACAGACAGTTAAAAGGAAACTGCAGCTATCCAGTTTAGGTAGAATGATGGCCTGAAATATCTTAGCAACAAGAAGTAAAGCAGTAGACAGATTCAACAGACATTTAGAAGGTAGAAAGATAGAACTTAATGACTGATTTTAAAATTAAATGCCATCAATATCTCCAAAACACTAAAAAAGGAAAATCACCATAATATGCAAATATTCAGAACAAGTAAAAGAACAATCTTTATTGGTATACATGGCAAACCCTCTAAACTCAAAAGAATCACCAACACATTCTGAAAGTGGAAATGAATTTTAAATCAGTTGTCCAAAAAGACAGAACTATAAATTCAATATGATGAAGGCATAAATGGCTTTGCATAATTCTAATGTACCTCATCAGAAACCTCAATAGTCATTTACAACTGACAAGCCCAACTCTTTGTATATTTTAACTTTTTTTATTGCTAGTATGAAGTATAGTTCTTTTTCTTTCCCTTTTAGAATAAAGGGATCAAGGAGATACTGTATTACCTCTCCTTGAATATCTAAGTCAGATATGTCAGAATACAACACATTGTCCTTATCTAGCTCAAGAGTTCTCAGTGTTCCTCTAAGGTTGAAACTCTTCAGGACTTCAGTGAGCATAAATTATCAAAATAAGAACTCTTTCTAAGCTATAATGTAAGCTCTTTGAGGGCAGAAATCATGTCTTAAACATCTATTCCTAGCACTAAGCCCACTGCATCTAAAGCAAGGAAAAACTCAAAAGATGTTTATTGAATGGATTCATATTAAACTAAATACTAGGAGTCTATGCCTACGAACGTATCCATACACACACACACACACACACACACACACACACACACACACACACACACACACAAATATTTACTGACGGAATTTGTTTAATAATACGGGGATAGAGTAAATGCATGGGAATGTAATAAAACAAGATGGGCCAATATATAACTTTTTAGAACTGTGAGATTTATCAGAGAAAAGTGAAAGTAAACAAGGGAGTTACAGGGAGGGCATCTACTTTATGTATTTGGTTCATGGGGTAAAATAAACTAAAATACATTTTAAAAGGTTAAAATTATGCTTTCTTGACAGATTTTTGCCTTTAATTTATAACCCAGTGTTCTTGTTACAAAATATTTATACTTCATAATTCTAAATACCAAATAACTTATTTTAGAACTATGATTAAAGTATTATAATAAAAAAAAGAAAGGGCACAAATGTACTACAGAAAAATAGAAATATAATTCATATAATAACAAAGTAAGAGAAAATGACATCTAATGTTCTCCTAATTTTCTGGTTGCTGTTGCAGTCTGAAGGAACACAAGATTAATTAGATACTTGTAACATAAAAATAACCTAAATACAGTCATTCATATTTGGCTTAGGAGTCTCACTGCTAGCTCTTTAGTAAAAATATTCCTTATAAAATACTAATATTTTCTTTTATGAAATCTCAAGATTTTCAGTTAAGTAGATAGCTTCTGGAACTAAAATAAAAGTAGCATTTAACATAAAATTGAATAATTTACTAGATTACGTGACTCATTGGTCTTTTCATTATTGCATTTTTTCTGCAAGCAAGACAAATATTTCCTTTTTCGTCTTCATGCTTTTGTCTCTAATCCTCAAATTTCCAAAGAAAGTTACAATATGAATTAAATAACCAACAATTTGCTTGCTTTAACATTTTTTCCTAGTATAACTCCATCAGTATTCACAATAAATTTAATATTTGCCATTCTTTTTGGAGTACTGTCAACTAAATGAAACTATTAAAAGCAAAATTTAAAGATATACAGTCAGCCCTCTGCATCTGTGGGTTCCACACTGTAGATTCAGCCAACTGCAGATCAAAAATATTCAGAAAAAACAAATTGCATCTGTACTAAACATGTACATATTTTTTTCTTGTCATTATTCCTAAACAATACAGAATAACAACTATTTATATAACATTGACATTGTATTCAGTATTATAAGTAATCTAAAGATGATTTACAGTATACAGGAGGATACGCACAGGTTATGTGCAAAAACTATGCCATTTCCTATCAGGGACTTGAGCACCTACAGATTTTGGTGCTTGAGGAAGGTCCTGAAATCAGTCCCCCACAGATACAAGGGATGATTGTATATTAGAAACATCTTTAAAGGCACACATTAATGGTAATAAAATATCCAATTAAAAATAAAACATTTAATATCGTAATCAAAACAGTATGGTACTAGCATAAGGATGGTAACATGGACCAACAGAATGGAACAGAGCCCAGGAAAAAACTCTCACATATATGGCCAATTGATTTTCAACAAGGGAGCTAAGACTATTCAATGGAGGAGAAGGCAGTCTCGTCAACAAAACCAGTGCTGGGAAAATTGGATCTACCTTAAAAATTAACGTAAAATGGGTCATAGACCTAAATTTAAGAGCAGAAACTACAAAATTCTTACCAAAAAAATGAACAACTCTTTAATGTTTTTTGTTTGTTTGTTTTTGTGACGGAGTCTCACTCTGTCCCCCAGGCTGGAGTGCAGTGGTGCGATCTTGGCTCACTGCAATCTCCGGCTTCCAGGTTAAAGCGATTCTCCTGCCTCAGCCTCCCAAGTAGCTGGGATTACAGGTGTGTGCCACCATGTCTGGCTAATTTTTTTTTGTTTTTTTTTTTTTTTTTTAGTAGAGACAGGGTTTCACCACGTTGGCCAGACTGGTCTCAAACTCCTGACCTCAGGTGATCCACCTGCCTCAGCCTCCCAAAGTGCTGGGATTAGAGGCATGAGCCACCATGCCTAGCCCAATCGTTTCTTAAATATGACACCAAAACCACAGGAAACAAAATAGATAAACTGGACTTCATAAAAATTAAAGACTTTAGTACACCAAAGGACATTATCAACAGAGTAAAGCTCCCAGAATGAAAGAAAATATTTGCGAAATCATACATCTGATAAGGGTTATCCACAACACATAAAGAACTCCTATAACTCAAGAACAAAGAGATAAACAACACAATTTAAAAATGAGCAAAGGAGGTGGGAGGATCACTTGAAGCCAGGAGTTTGAGACCACCCTGGAAAACATAGTGAGACCCCTGCCTCTACAAAAAATTAAAATATTAGCTGTGCATGTGGCACACGCCTGTAGTCCTAGCTACTCAGGAGGCTGAGGCAACAGGATTCCTTGAGCCCAGGAATTGAGGGTCAAAGTGAGCTATAATTGCACCACTACACTCCAGACTGGGTGACAGAGTAAGACCCTGTCTCTTAAAAAAGAAAAAAGGGCAAAGGAGCAAATTACATGAACACACATTTCACTGAAGAAGATATACACACTTGACCCTTAACCAGCACAGGTTTAAACTATTTGGGTCCAGTTATACGTGAATTTTCTCAATAAATATATTAGAAATTTTTTGGAGATTTGTGACAATTTGAAAAATCTTACAGACAAACCATAGCCTAGGAATATTGAAAAAATTAAGAAAAAATTAAGTAGGTCATGAATGCATAAAATATATGTAGACACCAGTCTATTTTTATCATTTTTTTACCATAAAAATATATACAAATCTATTATAAAAAGTTAAAACGTATCAAGACTTACACATGCACAGACTGTACATGGTGCCATTCATAATCAAGAGAAATGTAAACAGTGAAGATGCAGTATTAAATCATAACTGCATAAAATTAACTGTAGTACAGGCTCTACTACCAAAATAACTTCGTAGCCATCTCTTGCCGCTATAGTGGTAAGCTCAAATGTTGCGAGTATTCATTAAAACAGTGTGTGACGCTAATTATCTCTGCCAGAGCAGTTCGTCTCTCCAGTAAGTTGTATATGGCAACAAAATGTGTCTCAAGGTTCATGCATATATTTTTCATCATGTTTAGCTCAATATCATAAACCTTGACTAACACTGTGGAACTCATACGAAGTACCACTAGTGATGCTGGTTGTGTTCCCAAGAAGCAGAGAAAAGTCATGACACAACAAGGAAAAGTTGAATTGCTTGATACGTACCTTAGATTGAGGTCTGCAGGTACAGTTGCCGACTACTTCAAGAAAAACAAATCTAGCATTAAGGACCACTGTAAAAACAGAAAGGGAAACTGGTGAAGCCATCACTGCAGCTCTGCCAGAAGGCACAAAACCCTGCGCTTTTTGCAAAATACTTTTTTATCTCATAATGAAAATCCAGCTTTATTGTGGGCACAGGGTTGCTATAAGAAAGGCATATCCATGGACTCTAATACGATTTGAGAAAAAGCTAAGTCATTATATGACAATTTAAAGCAAAAATAACATGAAGGATCTAAAGCTGCAGAATTTAATGCCAGCAAAGGATGGCTTGGTAATTTTAGAAAGAGGTATGGCTTAAAAATGTCAAGAGAACAGGAGATGCAGCTTCTGCCAACCAAGAGGCAGCAGACAAGTTCCCAGACATTAAAAAAATCACTGAGGATAAAGTACATCTGCCCAGGTTTTTATTGTAGATGAAAGTACCCTATTCTGAAAAAAAAGAAAAAACAAAGCTTACCAAGGACATTTATTACTATAGAAAAGAAGTGAGCACCAGGATTTAAGGGTATAAAGGGATAGACTAACTCTACTGTTTTGAGCAAATGCAGTTGGGTTTATAATCATAAGTGTCCTCATCGACAAAGCTGCTAAACCCTGAGTCTTGAAGGGAAAAGGTAAACACCAAATGCCAGTATTTTGGTTGTACCACAAGAAGGGCTGGAAATGAGAGTGCTTTCTGGATTGCTTCCACTGATACTTTGTCGCTGAAGTTAGAAAGTACCTTGCCAGTAAGAGACTGCCTTTTTAAATTTGTTTGGTATTGGACAATGCCCTTGGCCACCCAGAACCTCACGAGTTCAACATCTATGCATTGAAGGGTCTACTTGAACCCAAACACAACATCTCTAACTCAGCCTCTAAATAAGGGCATTATAAAGACCTTTAAGGCTCACTACTCTATGGAAAGGATTGCCAACCTATGGAAGAGAACCCTGACAGAGACAACATCATGAAAGTCTAGAAAAATGACACCATAGAAGACGCCATCATTGTTACAGAAAAAGCCATAAAAGCCATCAAGCCCAAAACAATAAGTTCCTGTCGGAGAAAAATGTTCCCAGATGTTGTGCATGATTTCGTAAGATGTATGATATAGCTGATCAGGAAACTGTGAGAGACTGCAGATATAGCAAAAAAGGTGAGGGGTGAAGGGTTTCAAAATATGGATCTTGGAGAAACTCAAAAGCTAGTACACACCACATCAGAGGAATTAACAGAAGACAACTTGATGAAGTTGAGTGCTTCTGAACTAGTAACAGACAATGAGGAAGAAGATGTAGAATAAGCAGTGCCAGAAAAAAAATCGACATTAGACAATCTGGAAGAAGGGTTCTGATTATCCGAGACTTCTTTTATGACATGGACTCTTCTATGATACAGGCACTGAAACTAAACCAAATGGTGGAAGAAGGATTGGAAAAGAAATATTTTTAGAGAAATAAAGCAAAAAAAAAAAGGAAGGAAGAAATTATAATGTATTTCTGTAACATGACACCAAGTGTGCCTGCCTCTCCTGCCTCCCTGGCCTCCCCTTCTACCTATTCCTTCCCTTCCACCTCCTCCACCTCTTCTGCTTCTGCCACTCCTAAGACTGCCAAGCCCAACCCCTTCTCTTCCTCCTCAGCCTACTCAATGTGAAGATGATGAGGATGAAGACCTTTATGATGATCCACTTTCACTTAATGAATGATAAATACATTTTCTCTTCCTGATGATTTTCTTAGTAACATTTTCTTTTCTCCAGCTTGCTTTAAGAATACATATATTATGTGTAACATATAAAATACGTGTTAATCAACTGTTCATGTTGGTGGTAAGCCTTCAACAGTAGGTTATTAGGGCCAGGTGTGGTGGCTCACACCTGTAATCCCAGCACTTTGGGAGGCCAAGGTGGGCGGATCACGAGGTGAGGAGATCAAGACCAGCCTGGCCAACATAGTAAAACCCCGTCTCTACTAAAAATACAAAAAATTAGCTGGGCATGCTGGCAGGTGCCTGTAATCCCAGCTACTCAAGAAGCTGAGGCAGGAGAATCGCTTGAACTTGGAGGTTGCAGTGGTCTGAGATCGCGCCTTTGCACTCCAGCCCGGGTGACAGTGCGAGACTCCGTCTCAAAACAAAACAAAACAAAAACATAGGTTATTAGTAGTTACATTTTGGGAGAGTCAAAAGTTATACATAAATTTTCGACTGGAGGAGCACTGGCATCCCTAAGCCCTGAGTTGCTCAAGGGTCAACTGTATCTTGTCAGTAAGCATGTGTAAAAATGCTCAATATAATTTAGTCATTAGGAAAATGCACATCAAAACCACAATAAGACACCATTTAACACCTATTACGATGGCTACTTTCCAAAAAAAAAATGGAAAATAACAAGTGCTAGTAAGTATGTAGAGAAATTGGAACCCTCATGTATTGCTAGAAAAACGCAAAATGGTGCAGCCACTGTGGAAAACAAGTTTAGTGGTTCCTCAAAAAGTTAAACAAAGAGTTACCATACAACCCAGCAATTCTGTTTTCAAAAGAGTTGAAAACAGTGACTCAAACAGAATTTTGTATGCCAATGTTCTTATCAGCAATTTTCACAATAGTGAAAGGTGTTAATGACTCAGGTGTGTGTAAAGAGATGAAAAAATATATAGAATGTGGTATACACATACAATAGATTATTCTTCCATAATAGAAATGAAATTCTGATACACGCAACAACATACATGAACCTTGAAAAGATTATACTAAGTGAAAAAAGCCAGACTCAAAATGACGAATATTGTATGATCATACTTAATATAAAATATCTAGAACAGGCAAATTCATAGAGACAGAAAACAGAATAGAGGTGGCTAGGAGCCAGGAGAGAGAAGAATGGGAATTATTACCTAATGGGTACAGAGCTTCTGGTTGGGATGATGAAAAACTTCCGGAAACAGATAGTGGTGATGGTTACACAACATCCTGAACGTATACAATGCTGCTGAATTGTACGCTTAAATACTGTTAAAAAGGTCATTTTTAGGGAGTGTATGTTCCACAATTTTAAAAAGGCATTTAAGATTGAATATTATTCCTGAAACAGAATTTAATTTGATCTAAAGTCTATCACCACAAAATTTTCAGGCAAACATAAACTAATATAGTACTAGCTACAAAGTATACATTCAGCATTATAATAAGGCACCCAATTCCCTGGCCACACTAAAGAAGCCTATAAATGAACCCCAAAGGATTTGTTTTTATAGCAAGAACTTGGTATTCAAGCCAAGTTAAACTCACAAACACTCCACAGAAATAAAAGCCAAGTTCACTGCAGACTTGAGATCTTTAGTTGTCTATTTTTACTGTTTCTATTTCCACATCTAGAATTCTCTCTTTAAGCCAGTTTAAAAATGGGGCTCTCAAGAAAAAAATATGTGCACTCAAATTTTTAATAATCAAAACTGTAGAACCTCAGAGTAGTAGAAGCTTTAAGTGTACAGACCTCTATTAACAGGAACTGGGGAAAAAAGGTTTTAATTATACACACGTACCTCTGGCTCACCCCCACAATGTGCTGCATGCTTTTGGCAAGTGCCACAAAACCAATTACTTACCATGTTGTTTTCTAATCAGGAATGCTATGATTTTCCACAAACTAATGAAGAACCTGTTTCATAATAAACTTAGTCCTGAAATTACATTTTATGTTCCTAATCCACCGAAGTAGAACCTTGTCATATATTTAGGGGTAAGTATTAATCATAAAAATATCATGTTTTATCACACCGGATAGGTACAAAAAAACTACCTTTTTTGTGGAAAAGCTGTAATTTCAGAAAAGGGATGAACGACATTATAAACTAAAAACAGAACGACACAAAAATAACAGGTCAAGAAATGCAAAACACAAGCAAAAGGTAAGTTCATCAGTTCTTCTAGTAAGTTCACAAGAGATGGGCAGAGAAAAAATAATGAATACAGTTCTATGCAGCAACATCCTCCCATCATTATACAAGTCCTCTCTATCCTCTTCTTACCAGAAAGCACTCTGTCATGCCATGATCACTACCACTGCTATTCTCAATGAGAAAAAGAAACCAAATGTGGACTTTACTTATGCAAATGATTTACAATCATTAGATGAAGAATTCACTGATTTTCCTTCCTGCCTCTGTTACAAGTATTTTCTGAAGAATACTGCCATTCTCGCATATGATTACCAGCAGCAAGTGACTGATCAGTTTGTACTCAGGCAGGAGGGAAAGGCTATTCTGACACTCTAATGTAGTACCTCAACTGGATGTCAATGTATCAAGAATGTTGTTCCAAATAGAATACAAGAACTTAAAATTAAATGAAGAAATCCCAGAGCTCCAATGATCTCTAGTCATTCTGCCAAATTAATCATGGACTCTTGATAAACTGAAAATGAATATACTGAATTAATAAAACAATTTCTGTGGAAGTTATCAAATGAAAGTAATATAATTTCAGTTCAAAATAATTGTAGTACAGACAAAATTCCATTACACAAATTAGAATTTTTGAGTATTTTCTATGTTACATTTAGACTCTGGCTGGCAAACATCTATAAGCTGTCTTTTTAGACTCAATGATAAAAGATGTTTGCTGGCTCTCCTCTAATAACATTAAACCATGAAAAAGAGATGAATAGATATATATTTTATATATCACACAAAAACATATACATGAAACAAAGTATATATCTATGAACGGATACATATTTTATATATCACACACACACGAGAAATAGATGAATAGATATCTTTTGTGTGTGTGTGTGTGTTTTAAGTGGAAAGATATAACTTTTAAAGCATCAATCGGCGCCAAGCCCTCTGAATTATTTCACTGCTTCGTGGTAACATTACTAGTTTCTGACCTATTATCTCTTTTATATAAACTTCAGTTTCATGGAAATGGTGAAGTTACAGAAGCCTAAAAGAGGTCAGGTCTGGTGCCAAGACCATTGAAAAGAAGCCAAGAGAGCCTGGGAGGCCAGTTGGCCAAAGACTACTAGGCTGGTCCAAATCTTCCTCTTTACAAGGATAATTCACAATAACTGAAAATGTATAATCTAAGTCATTTAGTAGGGAAATTTTAAAAGAAATGATAATTACAAAAGCTAGGTGACAGATACATGAGCATATTTTATGGATATCTGAAATTTTCTATTAAAAAAGTTAAAAGTAAAATAAATTAACTTACCTATTCTATACATAATAGCAGATTTTTTTCTCATTCAGGCTTTACAATGTAAGACTGCAGGACAAGGATAAATAGAGCATCTGGTATAGATAACCACTCATTCCTTTTCTATTAAACACAGCAAATTCATTTCAAACTCCTTGTTTTTATAACTATGACTCAAAATGCGAGGGCAATAATAAAAATCATTAGCAAATCATTAGCAAATAAAAATCATTAGGAAATCATTAGCAAATATATATATATATATATATATATATAAAAATAAATTGGGAATGGTAAAAACCACCAAAAGCAAAGCCAAAAGACAAACGAGACAACTGGGAGAAAATACTTGCAATATACATTACAGATAAAGAAATAATATTCCCAACATTCAAAGAGCTTAGTAATAATTTAAAAAGACCAAAACTCCTAGACAAAAATGAAAGAAGATATAGACAGACATCTCCCCCTATATATATGGCTCTGATAGATGGGAAAAGATGTTAAACCTCACTCATAATAAGAAAAATGCACATTCTAACTACACCAAAATACCATTTCTTTGCCCTTCAGATTGGCAAAAATTCAAAAGCTTGACAATAGACTCACTTGGTAAGGCTGTGGGAAAACAGGCACTCTCATACATTGCCGATGGGAATGCAAAACAGTACAAACCCTATGGAAGGGAATTTGGTAACATCTAGCAAAACTACATAGGCATTTACCACTTCAATCTAGTAATTCCACTCCTACATTTATCCTGAAGATACACCTCCAACAGTATGAAAAGACACAAGGTTATTAATTGCAGAACTGTATAACTATAAAATGCTAGAAACTATCTGGATACACAAACATAGAAAAGAAGATGAATGAACTGGTGTACATACACACAAAAGAATGATGACGACCTCTATGAACTGATATGGAATAATTTCCAAGGTATATTTTCCACTGAAAACAGTTAAGTGCCAAAGTGTTTACACAGACAATATGCTATCTTTTGTGTTGGAAAAAAGGGGAAATAAGAAAACACAAATATCTACTAATCATTATAAAAGGAAACATTGGAAAGATAAACCAAAAAACGATAAGGTTGGTTATCTACCAGGGTAGCATGTTGTTTTTGTTTTTAGTGATATACGTGAAACAATTCTGAAACCATTTTAGATGGTACTCGTTTAGACCAAATGAGTAAAATGTTGGCACTGTTGGGAGCCCATGTTCTCATTATAGAAAAAGAGAGAATTGCAGGTATCAATGTAAATTCCTATTTTGAAAAAAAAAACCCCATATTCACATATGTATATCCATGTTATATGGGCATATACATGCAAACACATGCACATATTTGTGTGTGTGTGTGTATACATATATACACACATATATGTATATATGTGTGTGTATATATATGTATACACACACACACACGTGTACATTTTCTAGTTTGTTCCCTGATAGGGCCCAGAAGCAAAGATATCCAGCAATAACATATACACCAAAGCATCTAGATCTTGGTTTCTAATACTATTACCCAATAAGAAGGACCAAGGCTCCTAGGAGAAATGACTGACTCCAGTGCTGGGCAATAAATGCACAAGATGAAACTTATTATAAAGAGTGAAAATAATGACTTGCTTAAAAAAAAAGATGGGAACATGTAAAAGGATACAAGAGCCAGCATGAAGAAGATGCCACTGGTGAGAACTGGAACAATTTGAGCTCCAAAATATTTAAGGACAGTAATGAAATGTTAAGCATTAAGGGAAAAATAGGAAACCATAAATTCAAATCAACAATAAATACAACAATACACACAGATAAATAGAAGGGCTCCTATTACAGTAGAATGCTAAGTAATGACTGGTAAATGCAGAGAGAGTAAATCATTATTTTGCAACTATAATAGTAAAGATTGATTCAAGCAAGTATCATCAATGGATGCTACATACAGGGGATGAAATGTTATGAGGAGTTGTATATTTTAACTGTCTTAAAGTGTCTACCTCCCAGTAGACTGTTTATTAGTTGCAAGGAACATGCAAACATATGGTTTGGCTGTGTCCCTACCCAAATCTCATTTTGAATTGTAGTTCCCATAATCCCCACGTCATGGGAGGGACCTGGTGGGAGGTAACTGAATCATAGGGGTGGTTACCTCCATGTTGTTCTCATGATAGTGAGTGAGTTCTCTAGAGATCTGATGGTTTTATAAGGGACTTTTTCCCTTTTGCTCGGCACTTCTCTCTCCTGCCTCCAAGTGAAGAAAGGTGTGTTTGCTTCCCCTTCCACCATGATTGTAAGTTTCCTGAGGCCTCCCCAGCCATGTGGAACTGTGAGTCAATTAAACTTCTTTCCTTTATAAATCACCCAGTCTCAGGTATTTCTTCATAGCAGCGTGAGAATGAACTAATACACATAGTAACTATATAGTGGAAAAATCAGACAATGAAATGGTCAAAATTTCCATCACAAATGAAGGGCAGAACCATCAGTACCTATAGATATGATATGCTCAGAAAGATATATTCCTTATGTAATATTCCATCCAGGAATGTATAACCTGAAATCTTATCAAGAGGAAACATCAAACAAATAAAAAATAAGGAACAAAAAATAAGAAAACGAACAAAAAATAACTTCTGAAAGGGAGAGAAAGGATGACTGTGTACTTTTAAAATGTCATATAAGACAAAGGTTGAAGAATTATTCTAGATTAAAGGATACTAAAAAGACATCAAATATAAATGCAACATATGATCATTGACTAATTCCTACACTGGAGGAGAAGAAAACTGCCATAGAAGGCATTTATTCAGATAACAAAATTAGGAAATGGAAGATTAAAGTAATGTAAGCATGTTAAGTCTACTTAAGTTTTTAGACTGCTAATGTAAGAGATGATCCTTATTCTTAGAAATCTATGCAAAAACATTTAGGACTAAAGGGCCATAATATGTTCAATGTAACTCTCAAATGGCTAAATGAAAAGAATAAATGTATGCATGCATGTATATTTACAAATATATACATATAAACATGCACAAAGTGAGAAAGAGTAATAAAGCATTTGGGACAAATGGCTAACAATAGATGAATCTGGATAAAGGGCAACTGGATGCTCTTTATATTATTTTTGCAACTTTTATGCAAGTTTCAAATTATTTCCAAAAAAATCATTATATTCAGGAACTAACACATTATTTTTCTCCCTAAAATCTGTTCCTTCTTTTATAATTCCTACACAGCTCAACAGCGCCAGTGCCAACTAGTCATCCCACTAGCAACTTGACAGTTAACCTAGATTACTCAATAGTTTCATCATTTCCTTCCTGTTCTATAACTCCCACACCCCAAAGGAGAATTTCCTAAGGGAATATCATTAATATGACCTTTTTTTTCCTCCAATCATACCAAATTGGTGTAGGACCTAATCACTTAGCATTTCTCATCTGATTTACTGCTACAATCTACTAATGATCACCGTTCCTCCAGTCTTGGCCCTAAATCATTCTACACACTGCTACAGAGTGAATTCCCCCAATGAAATTTGAATATGTCACTCCCTGTATTTCTTAATTTGTCCTAAATATAGGTAGGAAAGAACGTAATGGATTAACTTGAAAAAAACCCAACACTAATGAAATACATTATTTTGGATCTTCAGAAGCAAATAAGCAAAAATTACTGCCCAGAGACTTAAAAAGCTGGTATAACATAACTGATATAGTCATAAAATAACTGCAAGAGCCTTCTCGGACCCAATCTTAAAGCAACTGCTATCAAGCAATATGTTCAGTGCCTTTTATACAAATAACATAAGAACCCTGGAAGAAGGAAAGGTAATTAAAAGCATAGAAGGGAAAAGAAATTTAAGGAAAAGAAGGGAAGGAAAAGAAATGGCAAAGTAGAAAATTGAAAAGAAGGGAAGGAAAAAGTTAAAAAGGTAAGGGAAAAGAAGAAAACTCTATTAGTAAAACAGAGATTTGTCTAGTGTTAAAATGTTAGCATTTTAAGAATTAACTAACCCTCTCTCAATTATTTCTAATGAAATAGCAAGCATAATCAGAGAGAAGTATTTTTTATATGTCTTTATCAATATCTGACATTTTATCAAATGTTACTTGAGGACAGTATTATTCATAATCAATATATATTCTATTATTTATAAGCAAATATGGAACCAAGTTTCTATTGCTTTCTTTTTTTTTTGAGACGGAGTTTCACTCTGTCGCCCAGGCTGGAGTGCGGTGACACAATTCCGGCTCACTGCAACCTCCACCTCCCAGGTTCAAGCAATTCTCTGCCTCAGCCTCTCTAGTAGCTGTGATTACAGGCACCTGCCACCACGCCTGGCTAATTTTTACATTTTTAGCAGAGACAAGGTTTCACCATCTTGGCCAGGTTGGTCTTGAACTCCTGACCTCGTGATACACCCGCCTTGGCCTCCCAAAGTGCTGGGATTACAGACATGAGCCACCGCGCCTGGCCTGCTTTCATTTTTAGATTTTCAATTTCTCAGTTCAAGGCATCAATATATAACTATACATTTATTGTATATAAAAATATACACATATATAGCATATATGTATAATATACATAAAGTTACACAATATATATCTGTATCCGGATTCTAGTATTCTACTTGAGCACCTACACCTGCAGATTTTAGCGATCAGTAAAAGGTTTTAAGTAACTTTCATGTTGAATGTCAAGTTGCACAATAACAACAGCTAGATTTTATAAATATAAACATTTATTGATAGTTTACACTGAGAATATAAAATACAACACATAGCCAAATATACATTAAAGAGTCTCCTCAGGACAAAAAGCTTGCTTCTTATATTTCTTTTCCAGTTTACAGAAGGAAAAGAAAACAAACTAAACAGAGGCAATAAACATGTCACACTACGGCCTCCTCTCCCCACAAAAAGTTGTTTTAATCATCACATTCATTTAGTCTTTTTATAACAAATAACACTTGTTCTTTAAACTTTAATTTAAAAATTGTAAGTGTGAGTAGGTGTGTGTCAGGACAGACAGAGTAAAGGATCAAAGATCAATTCGGTCTATAGATGGGCTCTTTTGTTGGATTTCTATAGCTCTAAGCATGTAAATATGGCCAACAGTACAGCAAGAATTTTTTTTTTTAATCTTATTGCTTTTACCGAGGCAAAGTCTGTTTTGTTGTTTTTGCTGCTGTTTTTTGAGACAGGGTCTCGCTCTTCTGCTCAGCCTGAAGTGCAGTAGCACCATCAAAGCTCCCTGCAACCTCAGCCTCTTTGACTCAAGGGATCCTCCTGCCTCAGCCTTCTGAGTAATTGAGAATACAGGTGTGCGCCACCATGCCAGTGATCCCCCTGCCTCAGTCTCCTAAAGTGCTGGGATTACAAGCGGGAGCCACCACACCCAGCCAAGGAATCCCATATGCAACAGAGTTATTTAATTTACTCTTTGTATATTGCTTAAAGCATTAAATGAAAGCTAAAAATCGAAGTGTTTGGCCTATCTTCTATTCAGCTGGGACACATGCTGTGAGATCTTTGAACTTAAAAAAGTAGTTAGCCTGTCTCTTTAGGTTTGCAAATAATGAGGACAAAATCATCATAGTCTTTTGGGGTAAATGAGTTAAGAATATGCTACCCCAAAATGCCATTCTGGCATATTGACTATTTAAGTTAAAGGCACTTAAAAAAACAGCAGGGACAAGAAGATCATTCTGACCATGCTGTTTCTTAAAAGTAGGAGATGAAATTCCCATGTGAAAGATGCCCTTCCTATACTGCAAAGAAAACAGCATTCTTATCATCAAGAATAAAAAGTTGAGGCCAAAGGAAATCTGGACAAACAACTCTGCTAACACAAATTCTTATCATCCCAACCACTTCTCTGCCCACTTGACTACCCTAGCCGAAGCCCCGCTGCCTTATCACATTTTTTGCAAGTTACTGCTTTTTGTCCAATTCAGTATATAAGTGTTTGTCTCTCACTGCTTCTTTGGGTCTTCATTTCTTTATGAGGCTCCTATGCCACATAAAGCTTTTATTAAATAAATGTGTATGCTTTTCTCCTGTTAATGGCAATTTAATTCTTGGGCCCAACTATTACCCTAAGAGGATAGAGGTGAAATTTTGCCTCTCCTACAGGGGAAGAGATTCTTAATAAAGTTCTTACCAATCTCTAATGCTAATAAACATTCTTAGTAGCTGGTTCTATACACCATGCCCCAAGCATGAAAATAAAACTTCCAGGCCAGATATGATGGCTCATGCCTGTAATCCCAGCACTTTGGGAGGCTGAGGCAGGTGGATCACCTGAGGTCAGGAGTTCAAAACTAGCCTGGCCAACATGGTGAAAACCCTTCTCTACTAAAAATACAAAAATTAGCCAGTTGTGGTAGTGTGCACCCATAGTACCAGCTACTCAGGGAGACTGAGGTGGGAGAATTGATAGAGCCCAGGAGGTCAAGGCTGCAATGAGCCATGATTGAGAGTTAGATATTATTTTCCCTAATGCCAAACTGCAAAAACTGTGATCAGCTTATTTTTTTGTTTAATAGAAACATTTATATAAATAAATTCCTACAAGCTACATTAATGGGGGAAGCACTCAGGCTATAAATACACACATTCACATAGGCACAGTGATTTAGGGCACAGCCCTAAGAGATAAAAGGAATCTTTTTTCTATGCAAAAAAAATAACTGCAATGTTTTAATACCTAACAATTAGAGCTATTTGCTTAAAAAGCAGATTTCTGAAAAGTTATTTTCTAGCATTTACAATATTTCTTAGGATACTATCATTGCAGAGGTTTCTACAATGTAAAATGAATAGAAATACATACACGGCTTTATATCCATATTCTATTTCCTAGGCATTGGCTAATTCTTCTGTGTAGGACTTTATTCTTTACAAAGGCATTTTACATTTAGTTGACCATTTAACTTGATCCTCACAATAACCCTGTGGGAAGAAAGCTAACATATGCCAAGTACCTACCATATGCCAGGCTCCACGCAGTGTTTTACATGAACTATCTCTTTAATCCTAACAACAATCACATGAAGTAGATACTATCAATTCCATTTTTACAAAACAGAACATTGAGAATAAGAGAAGTTAAGTAGCCCAAGGTCACATGCTAGAAACCAGAAAAACCAGGCTTTAGAAACAGGTCTGTCTGCCTTATACTCGATCCTCTGCTCTTTCACCTACACATTGTTGTTTCATCATCATAAAGGAGGAAACAGTCAGAGGAAAAGGTATACTTGAACAAGGCTGCTTAGCTAGTATGTGGTATGAACATCATTTAAAACTAAAATCCTCTGCTTCTAAAACTTTTCCTACTATTACCTTCCAACTACAGAACCTACACAATCATTATAAAGCATAAAGATATAGCCAAAGTATAAGATCATGGCTCCAAATTTGCCCTTGAAAATTTGCAAGAACCAGTACAATATACTATTACATGTATACTTCCATGGAAAACTTCATACCTATGAAAGGTTTAATGCTCACAATCTCCTTTGCCCAGTAGCAGTTAAGCTCAGAAGAGAAAATCTAAAGGTGTTTCTTCATTCATTCAGCTACTTAGCTAGCACAGAATGGACATCTAACCCTCTAGGTGCTGAGGACTGTGACTTCCAAGTCTCTTCCCTCTTTATTAAGTAACTCACCTAGCATCATGCCTCAGTGCCATAAGCATTTCCTCTAACCTCTTTCTTTTCCTATTATTTTTCCAATTTCTACTCTATTAGCCTCAAAGAAACCTCTCTTAATTGTTCTCATTTGTTAACTTCAACCAAGTAATAACTACTTCTAGTCACTAACTAATGCCCTGGGAAGTTTTTTAAAAAATATCTCATGTGGCTTGCTGCTCCCATGGCAGGAATACTTTCTGACTTCACTAGGCAGACCCAGGAAGAAACAAATGGACAATGTGGATTTTTACAAGAAAGTTGTTCTGGACTCTTCAAAAAGTCAGTATTATTAAAAAAGAAAGGAAGAGAGAAAGAAAAAGAGAGGAAGAATGAAAGAGAAACAGGATAAGGGAAACTAATCCAGATTTTTTAAAGAATAAAGAGCACATAAGCAAATGCAATATGTGGACCTTAACTAGACTGTTGTTTGAAAAAAGCTATAAAGGAAGTTTTGAGGACAACTGGAGAATTAAGATACGGACTGAATTTAACACAGTATTATTGTTCTTTTTTACATATGGTAATTAATACAGTGGTCATGTAAACAACGTCCTTTATTTCTAGGAGATGCATATTAAAGTATGAAGTTTTTAAGAGTGAAATGTCATAAGGTCTGAAATTACTTTCAAATGGTCCAGCAGTGCCACACCCCTCTCTAAAATGTACATATTCCACAAGAATATATGTGGCAAAACGTTGGTAATTATTGAATCAAGGTCGAAGGTGTTTGGATGTTCACTGTATTACTCATTAAACATTTCTGCATGTTCAAATTTTTCAAAATATAAAACTGGGTTTAAAAAGGTAAGGGAGAGATTAAACCATTGGGCAGTCTACACTTGTTTTCAGATTTCTTTGAAATGGAGTCTCTCTCTGTTGCCCAGGCTGGAGTATAGCGTGATCTCGGCTCACTACAACCTCTGCCTCCCAGGTTCAAGCAATTATCCTGCCTCAGCCTCCCAAGTAGGTGGGATTACAGGCACCTGCCATTTCACCCAGCTAATTTTTGTATTTTTTTTTTAAGTAGAGACAGGGTTTCACCATATTGGCCAGGCTGGCCTTGAACTCCCGACCTCAAGTGATCCACCCGCCTCAGCCTCCCAAACTGCTGGGATTACAGGCATGAGCCACCACACCCAACCTAGATATCTACTATTATTGATATAGCAGAAATAACAACTTCCTCTTAGTCTACAAAGTGCTAACTGCTAAATCTTAGAAGGGCTACCATTCTAATCAGGTTCTGAGGAAGAATACACAAAATTATGACTCTACTCTTTTTTTTCTTCCATGAACAAAAGTATATCACCAATACTTTAAGTATAAAACCATATAATTTTCCCATGGTACCAATGATGATAATGTGTGGGTGTACTACACAAATCTTTTCTTAAACCGTGTTTTTCATAGTTTCCAATAGAATATCCTACCAAGGTCAACAGACGGTAAAGGAGCAAATTGTATTTTTATAAAAACCTGTTATTTGCATATACCTTATACAATCTCACAGATGTTATTTTCTATTAATTATGTAGTAAGTACTTTTGTTTTATTCTTAAATGGTCCAACCATCCTGAGACTCAGGCCTTAGGCAAAGCATGCAGACAATGAGGAGTACAATGAACCTAAAGAAAGTTAGAAAGATGGCTACGGTCACCACACATTTTTGCAGAAATACACTTCAGAGAAAACAAGTTTTTCACGAACCTATGCTTCTTCAAAATACAGTTCTAACATAAGATATGACTGAAAAACTCATTCATTTAGGTTCACACACCATTTTACACCATTAAATTAGACTTAAATGTATTCCCATTCCAGACACATAAACTAAAGGCTATAAAAATAAGTCTTCCACAAAATTCCAACATCCATGCAGTCAAGAAAAAGCAAAGGGCTAACTCAAATTAAAAACTTATATCAAAACATTTTTTCTTTGGGTATTACTAAAATTATTTATTTAAATACTAAAGGTATTTATTTTCTTCTTGCACATATCCCCTTCTTAGAGAAATTGCCCTTTCCCTTCTCACTGAAAAGGAACTTTATTGTGAATACCTAACTAGGCTCTTCCAACGATAGCTGACTGAACAGTGTTAGACTCCTCTATGTTGTGAGATAAATGGTTCTCTTCCCTAGCAAGTTAGAATTTAGAATTTTATGAGATATTTATCTATGGGGACTATAGGCTAGCTGAACTTAACACTCATAATTGACCACTGATAAGAAAGTAGAGACCATTTAGCAAAACAAAACAAAAACAAAAAATACAGGCAACTACAGAAAAAGGAGAGGAGGCACCTAAAAATATTCAGTTCCTTGGAAGCCTGGCTGTACTTCCTGTACTGCGTTCTATAGTAACTGTCACCAGGAAAATTGTCTTCAAAACAACCATCAGGGGTAGGGCGGGAAGGTAAATATGGACATCTATGTAGATACAGATGCAAACTTCCAAAGAAACAAATGAGTTAAATTAGCATACTAAATACCAAAAATATGACTAGGACATAACAAAGCCTGGGATTCAATTACTGATCAATACATTCTTCCCAAAATAGGATGGTAACCTTATACAGAGCCACTTGAAAAGACAGAACAAATCATTTCTGGTCCAAACTTTCCTTATTAGTGTGCATTTTCTTACTTTTATCAGCAATAGAATAAAATGTTTGAAACCTGTGTTTAATATTAATGAATATTCACAGACTATCAGCTTTAAATATAAATTCAAATATAATAAAAATGCCTTAGGTCCTTTTAGGGTAGAGAAAGAAATAAGCGATGTCTTTCTTCATGTATTAGAGAGGCAGGATAGGAGAGCAGTCAAATGCATAAGCCCTGGAGCCAGACTCCTAGGTTTGAATTTGGGCCCTGTCATCGCTAATCCTGTGAGCTTGGGTCAGTTACTTCTCCTGTTCAACAGTATAAAATTAGAATAATAATAGAATCTATCTCACAGGATTATAAGAAAAATAAGTGACATAATATGTGCTTTTAAAAATCCTAGGAAACGATGTTAGCTGCTATTAATATTATTATTTTTAATAATCATTAGCTGATATTCTGGTAACGGGGGTGGATTTCAAACATATCCATAACATTATAAAACTGAATTCCTTCAACAGGGCAACTCTTTAATAGGTACAGGAAATAAAAAAAATAAAAATGTATGATCCAAAAAACAGGAGCAATAAAGATAAACCCATATTTTTAAAAACCCTAACCTCCTAGACTATCTAATTCTATAGTGGGGCCTCCACAATAACAAACCATGAAGTGTTTTTTCATGAGGGATACTCTGCTTTTTGATAAAATTCTGTAAAGGTTTCAATAACTCCTGACCACAAAAGGAAGCCTTATTTCTAAATGCCCATTCATCACTCAGAAACAGCAAAGTATTAGGATTATCTACTGATGTTGGAAGAAGACAAAGGTTTAAAAAAAAAAAACAAAAAAACTCATCTCAAAAAGTTTTCATTTTCAACCATGACTGGTTCAGAGATGACTACAAAAACGCATTCCTATGGGGCTTTTTGAAACTTGTTTTGGACTAGGCAATTATATAGGTAAGAAACAGCTAGAGATATTGTTAAGGAGAAAAACAATTCTTGCATCATAAACATATGATATATGATTTGCTTCCTACAAAACATGCGGTATGACCAAATAAGAGAACCAAGCTGAAAGGTCAAAAATTAAGCAGAAGAGAAGAAATGATGAGGTAGAAGGGAGGGAAAGAGAACTTTATAAATAATTTCAACTACTTGGAGGAGGAAAGAATCAAAATATCCTAATTTTTATAAGAAAACACAAAGCAGTTAAAACTTAACAACTTACAAAGTAGTTTTAAACTTAACAAAGTAGTTAAGTTTTAAAAAGCAAGCAAAGATTAAAAAGAACCTGTACTTCCTTCCCTATGTTTTAAAATCCGGTAATTCTTTAACTCACATTTCAATCCGGAACATACACATATTCACAAAAAAATCCTTCAATCAAAAAATACTGCATCTTTACTTTCAAAATATGATCCTCGGCTAGGCTTTTTGAGGTTCCTCCCCCAATACATACAAAGAAGACAATAAGCAGCTTCAGAGTCTGTATTTCAGATTTTTTTTTAATTTTCTGTCTTCCTTCTATATCACTTGTCTAACACTTTCAAATTCCGTATTTTACTTTACTTAGGCATAGATCCTTTTTCTCAAAGGAGAAGGAGTTTAGCTTTCTTAGGATGCTACCAAGGGGCTTCAGTCATCTCACAACCAGATTAATCCATGTAAAGATGGCTTTTAGTAGAGATCTTCATAAAACTGAGGCACCCTCAAGGGACACTCACATTCCCACAGGGAATGACTTGACCTTTATAAGACAATGAAGAGAAAAGCCATCACTTCTCCACACTTCTTTCCCCTACGTGAAAACAAAACAAAATGAGAAACAGAAGAGGGGGTCTAGTGGTTAACAACGTTTAAAAAGAAAATGAAAACGTGACATCCTAGTACTTGTAATTTTTAAGAACTTATTGACTAAAAACATCACCTCTGACCCAAGCAAAGAGAACACACTTATTTCCTCTATTTCCCTTTTCTCCTTTCTTTGTAAGTCAATAATTTAAGTGATGCCTTTAAACTTACATCTTTTTATGCAAACTCTATTTTTCAAAAATAAACATCACTTCTTGACTTTTGGCTAAGATCAAGTGAAAAAATAAAGTCAGTATGCTAATAAAATATGTAACCAATCAACTAAATACCAAGGGATATATATATTATTTGCTGCGGACATGATTTTGTTTATATTTCAATCTCAAAAATTCTGAAGTAAAAATGAAGAAAAAAAAGATGATGCTTATTAACAACAAATAGCAGCTAATATAAATTTAGCTTCTACTTACTGTGTGCCAGGCACAGTATGAAGTTCTTTATAAGCATTATCACATTTAATCCTTTGATACTTCTAAGTACTACTAACAAACCCATTTTACAGATAAGGAAATAAGAAGAGGTTAGAAAAATCTGTCCTGGGGTAAAAAGCTGTAAGTAGGCAAGGCGTGGTGGCTCACACCTGTAATCCCAGCACTCTGGGAGGCCAAGGTGGGAGGATCACGAGGTCAGGAACTCAAGACCGTCCTGGCCAACATGGTAAAACCCTGTCTCTACTAAAAATACAAAAAATTCGCTGGCATGGTGGCAGGTGCCTGTAATCCCAGCTACTCAGGAGGCTGAGGCAGGAGAATTGCTTGAACCCAGGAGGCAGAGGTTGCAATCAGCAGAGATCATGACACTGCACTCCAGCCTTGGCAACAGTGTGACACTCCATCTCAAAAAAATAAAAAATAAAAATGCTGTAAGCAATAATATGATTTAAACTAGAAAACATGATTCAGTTTGAGACCCTAACCAAAACAATACTGCAGTTTTTTTCACTTTCATATCTGCTTTATTAATACACCTTATATATTTTTAATCATACTGTTGATAAAGATCAATGTATAATTTGTCCCCAAAACAAGTGCTAAATAAGGGATACTAAGGGTTGAAAATCAAAGTGGCTGGGCGCGGTGGCTCATGCCTGTAATCCCAGCATTTTGGGAGGCCAAGGCGGGCGGATCACGAGGTCAGGAGATCGAGACCATCCTGGCTAACACGGTGAAACCCCGTCTCTACTAAAAATACAAAAAAAATTAGCCAGGCGCGGTAGCGGGCGGGCGCCTGTAGTCCTAGCTACTCGGGAGGCTGAGGCAGGAGAATGGCGTGAACCCAGGAGGCAGAGCTTGCAGTGAGCCAAGATCACGCCGCCACACTCCAGCCTAGGCAACAGAGCAAGACTCCATCTCTAAAAGAAAAAAAAAAAAAATCAATGTGATGTGGCCATACAAACATCAGGCTCTATTTAATAAATCAAAAGTCTATAGAAAAAGGAAAAAAGTTTCACAACAGAAGATAAAGTGGTGATAAAAAAGATTAGTATTTCTAAGACTTAAATTTTAAGTATCACTTCTTCAAATGAAAGAAAATTGAATTACATTTTAAAATCCTAAAACTCTATTTAGTAACACAATTTTATTTTGCTACTTATTTTTTTCTGATTACAAAAACTTTTTATACTTTGTAATTTAAACTTCACATCAAGTATCTTTACTCATTTACATTTTCCTGAGTTCCCTTCCAGCTTTTTAAACTCTCTCAACACATGTTTTCTTTCTAATACATTTGACACAGACTTTCATATCTGGGTGATGTTTTTCTAAATCATAAAATTTGCAACATTATTTTCCTCAAATAGTCTAAAGCCTAAAATCTAGTCATAAATCTATGCAGTTCCAGAAGTTTTCATAATAAAAAGGAGGTATATTATAAAACAGAACTCTCAGCTCAGTATCCTGGTAACAGCATCCTAAGAGCATAAGCTTAAACCTTCCCCTTTGCCATAATCAATTCAACAGACCTTCCCCTCTGCCAAAATCAATTCAACAGACCTTCCCCTCTGCCATAATCAATTCAACAGAGTTTTTTCTAAGAAAAAAATTGTCAATTGTTCAAAGATAAGAATGCCTTCCCCAGTCCACTACAGGCATACCAAAAGAAAGTCTTAAATTTTTGTATGATTTCTGCTAACCCTGCTAACAAGTAAAAAGGAATACCACATAGAAATCCTATTAAATCATGTTTACTTAATTTCTGTATACTATGACTTAAACGTCCAAATCTAGTGAGAGTTAAAAATGTCTCAACATTTCTAACAATGAGGTGTTTGTATATTATTAAATGTATTCTATTTACAGTAATTCACAAATAATAATTAAACAACTACTTATAAAAATAAACAACCACTTGTAAAATCATGTAAAAATCATGTCATCATATGCTTAAGAAGTCATGCTCCATCTAACCTAATGAAGTTTTTAAAAGCAATCTTTTCTCCATGAACTTGAGATTTTCTTAGACTAAATTTGCTAAAGAAATGTTATTCCATGTTACACACACACACACACACAGACACACACACACCTTATAGATTAACTCCTACAGATAATGCCAACTAGGTCAAATTTCACTTCCAGAAACACAACTATACGGCCTTCCATAAGAAGAATTACAAAAAGAACCCATAAAATTAGTTTCCAAATACGATGGTGGTTGATTTGGAGTGTCAACATGACTGGATTAAGGGATACCCAGTGAAATGGTTTGGCTTTGTGCCCCCACCCAAATTTCACCTTGAATTGTAATCCCCATAATCCCCATGTGTCAAGGGTGGGGCCAGGTGGAGGTAATTGGATCATGGGGGAGGTTTCCCCCATGCTGTTGTTGTGATAATGAGTGAGTCTCAGGGGATCTGATGGTTATAAGTGTCTGGCATTTCCTCTGCTGGCATTCATTCTCTCTCCTGCTGCCCTGTGAAGATGTGCCTTCAGCCATGATTGTAAGTTTCCTGAGGCCTCCCCAGCCATGCGGAACTGTGAATTAATTAAAGCTCTTTTCTTTATAAATTACCCAGTCTCAGGTATTTTCTCACAGCAATGTGAGAATGGACTAATATACCCAGATAGCTGGTAAAGCAGTAATTATTCTCAATGCTTCAGCAGGCATTGAGCTCATCCTGTTTCTGCTGAAAGACAAAACCAGGTGGTGTAGAATTTGATTAGAATGATTGGGGTGTCCCAGGTGTGTCTGTGAAGGTGTTTCCGAAGGAGACTGACATTTCAGTCAGTGGACTGAGTAAGGAAGATCTGCCCTCAATGTGAGTGGGCACTGTCAAATCAGCTGGGGACCCAGATGGAACAAAAAAGCAGAAGGGCCAACTTGCCCTCTTTTCTGAATCCAGGATGCCCTTCATCGTCTGTCCCTGAACATCAGAGCTCTTTGTTCTCAAGCCTTTGGATTCTGGAACTAGCATCAACCCCTCTCCCTCCTCCGTGCTTGACTCTCGAACCCTCAGCCTTGGACTGAGAGTTACAGCATTGGCTTCCTTGGTTCTGAGGCCTTTGGACTTGGACTGAGTCATGCTACCAGCTTCCCTGGTTCTCCAGCAAATTGACTAAGCCAATTCCCCTAATAAATCCTTTCTCATATATATCACTATCTAAATATATATTCAATTGATAGCCTGTCTCTAGGGTAACCCTGACTAAAACACCATGGATTTTTCCATCAGTGTAAATGATAAGAACTGCTAGCTGGATGATATGGTATATATGATTGTACCACTACATTCTGTAAAAGTAACTGTAATTGAGCAGTACCCTTGGCCAGTTTGGTGTATTAAATATCCTCACATATGGCAGCTAATTCCTAATACTTTATAATACCTTAGTTGTTGAAAATGACCACAAAAAAGTTGATAAAATTAAAGTAATCTTAATAACCTCAGACCTCTTACTCTTAAATTTTTTTAGGGAAATGAGATTAGACCTCTGCATATTTTAGGAGAAATACCATGTTAATAATGTAGCGAAGTGAAAAGTCATGTGCCATTTGAATAAGTATACACAGGACCAAAACATACCTCATTTTATACATACTAGTACTCAGCCTCAAAAGTGGCTCCCAATGACCCTGTCTCCTGGTATTCACACCCTTGTGTAATCCCCTCTCCTTGAATGTGGGCTGGACCTAGTGAATCACTCCTAATAAACAGAATATGGAAAAAGTGAAGGCATGCCATTTTCAAGACTATATTACAAAAACACTGGGCCTTTCATCTTGCTCACCCTCTCTTGTTAGCTTGCACTAATGGAAGTTGATGCCATGTTGTGAGTTGCCCTACTGTAAAGGCTCAAGTGGCAAGGAACTGAAGTTAGCTTCTCAAAAACAGCCCACACAAGGAACTGGGTCCCTTAGTTCAACAATCAGTGAAGAACTAAGTGCTGCCAATAATCACATGATTGAACTGGAAGCAGATCCTCCCCCAGGACCTTCAGATGACACCACAGGCCTAGCAGACATGTTAGGTGCAGCTTTGTGAGAGATCCTGAGCCAGAAGACTCAGTTAAGCTGCACTCAGATTCCTGATCAATAAAAACAGATAATGTTTGCAGTTTTAATCTGAGAAGTTTTGGGGTAATTTGTTATGTAGGGCAATAGATTGAATTGTCCTCCCCCCACCAAATTCATATGTTGAAATCCATGCCGTCAGTATCTCAAAATGTGACCTTTGAAGCTAGGGTCTTTAAAGAGGTAATCAAGTTAAAATGAGGCCATCAGGGTGGGCTCTAATCCAGAATGACTGAGGTCCTTAGAAATCTGGACACAGGACCAGGCGTGGTGGCTCACGCCTGTAATCCCAGCACTTTGGGAGGCCAAGGCGGGTGGATCACCTGAGGTCAGGAGTTCAAGAACAGCCTAGCCAACACGGCAAAACCCTGACTCTACTGAAAATACAAAAAATTAGCTGGATGTGGTGACGCACACCTGTAATCCCAGCTACTTGGGAGGCTGAGGCACGAGAATCACTTGAACCCAGGAGGCAGAGGTTGCAGTGAGTCAAGGTTGCACCACTGCACTCCAGCCTGGGCAACAAGAGAGAAACTTCGCTAAAAAAAAAAAAAAAAATCTAGACACAAGAGACATGCATAGAAGGAAGACCGTGCAAAGAGACACAGGGAAAAGATGGCCAACTAAAAGCCAAGAAAACAGGACTGGAACAAATCCTTCCCTCACAGGCCTCAGGAGCCAACCCTGCAACACTGGCTTCAGACTTCCAGCATACAGACTGTGAGACCATAAATTCCTGTCATTTAAGCCACCCAGTTCTTAGTACTTTGTTACAGCAGCCCTCACAAACTAATATATGTGGCAATAGATAACACACATATACTTAATTCAAAATAACTTCTATCAAAAATACCAAAATTAGCCTCCATTTAGGACTCAAGTAGATGCCCAAAGGTCTTTATTAAGAAAAAAGATATTAGTCCATACCAGAAAATCTTAGGACCACAGATATTTTAGTGAGCTGGGACCTCTGCAGTCATATAATCTAATCTACTCATTTCAAAAATTGATGATGATAATAATAATGATGTGCCAGGAACACATATGTTAATTCTTTATAATAATACCATGAGCTACCATTATCATCCACTCCTTTTTTAAGATGTAGAAATTGATGTCCAGAAGTAAAGGTCACAAAGCTAGTATGTGGCAATGCCGGATCTGAATAAATTGAGGTGCACAGAGAAAAAGTAATTTACCCAAAATCATAGCTGGCAGCTCAGCTGGGTACCTAATAGTATGTCTCCTATATTCAAATCTTTTTTTCTCAAAAAGTCAAATGAAAAAGGTTTCCTTTCTCAAAATATCTTATTGCACTGTACCATTTTATTCATGATAGTCAAATAAATGTCCATCAACTGGTGAAAGGATACACAAACTGTGGACTATCCAAACAATGAAATACTACCCAGCATTAAAAGGATCAGAAGTTTTATCCTATTTAATGCTGGGTAACACAGATGAATGCAATAACATGGATATATCTTTAAAGTATTACAATACTCCCCCTTTAACCATGATTTCACCCTCCACGGTTCATTACCCACAATCCAAAAATATTATATACAGTAAGATATTTTGATAGAAACCACATTCACATAACTTTCACTGCAATATTTGTTATTAAAATTGTTCTATTTTATTAGTAGTTATTATTGTTACTCTCTTACTGTGCCTAATGTATAAATTATATTTTGTTACAGGTAAGTATGTATGGAAAAAAAATAGTATACATAGGGTTCACTACTATCTGTGGTTTCAGTCTTCCACTGGGGGTCTTGGAACATATCCCTCTCTGATAAGGGGAGACTACCGCACATGTGGAAGAAGTACTACTACATCTTATTATTAGTTATCCACATTTTAGTAGGAATAAGTGAGATCTTTTTCAGAGAACAGTCTTTAAAACAAAGAAAGCCAATGCAAAACTTTTAAATTACCATGCCCTAAGCCACAATTTGTCTAAAGGTATCTGATTGAGGAAGCAGAGTCTGTTCCAGCAAATCAGTATTGAGTGCTTAGTTAGCCTTTCTTTGGGATCTGGATTATAAGGTATTATGCTTGGGAGACAGTGGCAAGCAGGCTTCACCTCACAAAGAATAGCAATGTGATGATAGCTAGTTCCCAAAGAGAGAGAGAAGAATGAGATGGACATGCAGAGAAGAGACACTCTGCTGAGAGCCTGAGGGAAATCTGATTGTCTTTAGTCCTGGGTTCTTATTTGCAGTCCAGCTGCATTTCTGTTCTTGGATCCTATGGCATCTCCTGGGACACTCCCAAAAGTTTTCCCATTTTTGGTTAAAATAATTTGATTACTTGCAATCAACAGGGAACCAACATGATCAAAAAGATACCCTCTCTAAAGCTAAAGAACATTATTGAAAAACTAATAACCTCATGTAAAAAATAAACTTTTTAATAACAACAAAGTAAAGTAAAACATTAAAACTAAGGGTAGCCACAGTACTCTCAAGGGCCTCAGAAGACAGTTTATTCCTTAAACTAGTCACTCAAAGAAACTACAATACAATGGATTAAAGAGTTTCAAAGCATGTGCTTTAAAAACAACTAGATTTTTCCAGGAAAAAACAAGAGGAAATGATGCTTTAAAAATATGACTTTTATCATCTGTAGGTTCCTACAAGAAAAGTAATATTGATTTAAAGCCAAAATTGAAACTGAAGATAACTTATTCTAATGTAGCCCTGTTTTGGTGCAGAAAACTAAGAGCCAACAAGCAAAGAAGGCTTGCCCAAGCTTACCAGGCATCAGTGGTAAAGGACGGTTGAAACCCAACTCCTGAATCACAAGTCACTGGTCTTGCTGCTGCACAATAACGCAGCAAAGACAATCACAATTCTGTTCCTGACTCCTTTTTCAACAAATAAAACAATCCTAAAACTGACCTGATTCTCTGTTCTGGGCTGGCATGAACCTGCTTAGAAATGATAAGAATGGCAGGCACTTTCTTCCTGAAGCAGACGTGGAGAAGTATTACACCTGATGAAGGAAAGGAAAAGAAAACTCAGTTTATGTTCAGAATATGCATGATGAGTCATTCATTTTCTACTGATTCTCTTTACCTCCTTACTTGTTGTCTTGCTTGTTTAATAATGGAACATATAGCACTTTATTTAAAATAGATTAAATTTGCTATTAAAGATCCATGAAAAATATAAAGTTATTTAAAGCTGGTCTCTACAGACCATCTGATTCCACTTCTTCATTTTACTGATAAGGAAACTTTGACATGGAGAAGTTATGCAAAGTATCATGACAACACAGCTCCTTAGTGTTAGAGTCAGATTCAGAACTCAACCCTTACCACTTCCAGTCCAGTACTCATTTGTGTATCACAGACCACACAGCCTCTTTTCTTGGAGAAAAAATTCATGCTATTTCTCTAGGTGTGTTTGTCATGCATCTCAAGATAAATGCGGTATAGAGCTGAATTGATTTGTTCTAAATTAAAATTTTAAAAATTGCTGCCTCATTCAAAGGTCATACTCTAGTCTCAAGTTATTTGGGTTGTCTTATACAGGATATATAAATGTTTCCTTTCATTTACCTGTCAATATTTCAATATGAAAACATTAGCATATGAATCATGAGATCTAGTTTCTAGGCCTCTAGTAACTCTGCTCTCAACAAGTTCTATAGTGTAGTCAAACACATTTTGGTCCTAAAGTTCTTTAATTCAAAAATGAGGAGCCTGGAATAATTCCTAGGGGCCTTCTAACTCTAAAATGTTATACCAAAGAATAGCATCATCTTTAATGACATTCACCTTTTCAGATGAGCTATGTGTTTTTGTTATGTAACTTTATTTGTTAAACTCTTTAATCATACTATTACAGTTCAAAATCATTCATAATGATTGAAGGCAATATTGCCTTCAATAGACAGGTAATTATTCAAAAACCTAACCAATAATAACCTAGTTTTGTTGGTTTATCTAATTACCTGGCTGGTTCTATTACAGAAACCCAGCTAGAAGTAGGAGAAAAATCCTTCTTTTTAATTTTTATTTTTAATTTTTACTTGTACATAGTAAATATATAGATTTATAGGGTATATGAGATGTTTTAATACAGGCATACAATGTGTAATAATCACATCAGAGTAAATGGGGTGTCCATCATCTCAAGCATTTATTATTTTTTTGTTATGAACATTTCAATTAGACTTATTTTTTAATGTACAAATTATTAACTATAGTCACCCTGTTGTGCTACCAAATACTAGATCTTATACATTCTTTCTAACTATGCTTTTGAACCCATTAACCATCCCCACTCCTGCCCCACCCACTACCCTGCCCAGCTTCTGGTAACCATCATTCTATTCTCTATTTATGAGTTCAATTGTTTTAATTTTTAGCTCCCAGAAATGAGTGAGGACATGCAAAGTTTGTCTTTCTGCACCTGGCTTATTTTGCTAAACATAATGTCCTCCAGTTTCATCTATGTTGTTGCAAATGACAGGATCTCGTTCTTTTTTATGGCTGAATAGTATTCCAATGTGTATATACCACAATTTCTTTATCCATTTGTCTGCTGATGGACACTTAGTTTGCATCCAAATCTTGGTTACTGGTAACAGTGCTCATAAATATGGGAGTGCAGATAACTCTTTGATATACTGATTTCCTTTCTTTTGGGTATAAACCTGGTAGTGGGACTGCTGGATCACATGGCAGTTCTATTTTCAGGGTTTTAGGAAACTCCATACTGTTCTCTATAATGTCTGTACTGATTTGCATTCCCAACAACAGTGTACGAGGGTTCCCTTTTCTCCACATCCTTGTCAGCATTTGTTATTGCCTGTCTTTTGCATAAAAGCCATTTTAACGGGACGAGTTGATATCTCATTGCGGTTTTGATTTGAATTTCTTTGATGATCAATGACACTGAGCACCTTTTAATACATGTTTGTTTGCCATATGTATGTCTTCTTTTGAGAAATGTCTATTCTGATCTTTTGCCCATTTTTTAAATCAGATTAAGGAAAAGTACTCTTTAAAAGTCTACCTCTTGGGTAGTTTCTAAGAAATATCCTGAATTATTTCCTCAAATCATTGATCTAGTTATTCATCCAATAAGTTTTTACTGAGTCACTTGCCAGATGGCAGATACATACAGGCTTAATGAGACAGAAAGCTTTAAAACAAGATAATTCTAGTGAAATACTGAGTGCTGTTAGGAATTCAGGTGGCAGTAGAGAGTAGGCAAAATTAATGACATGTCTCCTAAATTATGACTTCAGATTATAGCTTATCTTTTAATTTATTAATTATTACATACAACAATTATTTGGAACATTTTAAATTCAAAGCAAAATAATAGAATGAACATCCAGATACCTGTCATCCAACTCAAGAACCTAAGGGTAAGTTATTGGTATTGTTCTACTAATTTGTTCCTCCTCCATTTCATGCTCCACCTCTCTTATCCCCGCCACCCCTTGTAACCACAATCCTGTATTTTGTGTTTATCATTACTTCGCTTTTTAAACAGTATATCACATAGGTACATCTTCCTGAACAATATAGTGTTCCATTTTGCTTGGTTCTGAAATCTATCAAAATGGTATCAAAATCTATCCTCCTGTCTTGTAGGATTTGGTTTTTTAATTCAATATTACATTTCCAAAACTCACCCACATTGTTGCATATAGTTGTAGTTCCTTCATTTTCACTGCAGAATAATACTGCATTGGACAAACATATCACGATTTAATTATTCGTTCTCTTGTCAATAGCTTATTCTCCCCTCCAAGTTTTGTTTTGTTTTGCTATTATGACCATCTATGTTATGAAAGTTCTGACATGTGTCATGTTCCACGTGTCCGAGTTTCTCTTAAGTACATGCCTAAGAGTTAGGGAGTAATCTTAAATTTAACTTTTCATGATGATGCCAATTTTTACTTTCCCTAAAGTGTGTTTATAACTTCACTACCAAAAGGTAGTAGCAGAACTACCACATCTACAGCCTCTCCAATGTGTAGTAATGCCAACTTTTTAATGCTGGGTATAGAATGGCATCTAATTGTGGTCTTGGTTCGCACTTCCTTGTCAATTAATGATGCTGAGTACTTCTTCATGCTTCTTGGCTATCTCATATTTTCTCTTGTATGAAATGCCTATTCATATATTTTACCCATCTTCCTCCTGAGTTATTTGCCATTTTCATATTGTTTCATGTGTATTTTATATGTATTTGGATGCTCATTACTTGGTTTTACCAGTCTTGACCAAAAACAGGCAATTGTTGAGATAAGGGAGAAGAAGCAAAAATAGCAGGCGGCCAGAAAACTGGCAACAGCAAGTTAGAGTACCAATGATTTCCTCAACCCATTTTTTAATATAAATGTAATCTACAGACATCTTAAAGTATCAGAAATCTAAAATATTATAAAATCAATCTAGATTTACAATCTTTCATTTTAATATAAACTCAGCCAAGAACAAATGCTACAAAATGATTTCAGTACATTCTAACTACAATATGTAATATAATAATATAATTCTCAGGAATCAAGTTTTACACAGGTCACAATTTAGACCACAATATAAAGTTCCCATTTTGACCCTGACATTTTACATATTTTTACTTCATGCTTGGCTTGCCTCCAATTTAGAGTAAGTCAGTTACATTGTCAGAGGATTAAGTTTAAATGTATATGCACATATGTATAAAAACTAAATTTCAAAATTAAACTGTGTACATTGAAATGCCACAGAAACCTGAATTCCAGACTTAGCTAGATGATTAGCTATATCTCCCTGGCCTATCTATGTCTTCTGAGTTGGTTTTCTTATATTAATACTTAAAATGGAAATTGTGCTGGGTCTTATCATACTCTTTGGGCTGGGAGCAGTGGCTCACGCCTGGAATCTCAGCTCTTTGGGAGGCTGAGGCAGGACTATCACTTGAGAACAGCAGTTTGATACCACCCTGGGCAACATAGTGAGACCCCATCTCTACAAAAAATTAAAAAATTAGCTGGGCATGGTGGCAAACACCTGTAGTCCTAGGTACTTAGGAGTCTGAGGCAGGAGGATCACTTAAGTCCAGGAGATTGAGGCCACAGTGAGCTATGAACGTGCCACTGCCCTTCAGCCTGGGTGACATAGCGAGACCCTGTCTCTTTAAAAAAAAATTATTTGACTTGAAGATCAGTGAGAAAATTTTTTTCCAAATAGCCCAGAAAGATTTTGTGGAGTCTCTTTCCAAACTTTATACAAAGTAGCCAGTTAAACTAAATAATAACAAAAAAATAAATTTTCAAAATTTTTAACAAGCAGTTTTAGAGTCCTCCTAAGGCCTCCCAGGACTCCTGCCAGGTAATCTGATGAAATGCATCATACAAGAAAAAAAAAATTCAAAAGCCACAGGCAATCAGAAGAGAACTTCCAGAATCTCTCATGACATTTACCTCCCCACCTGAATCTGTACCCTTTCACTGAATTTCAGGATTCACATCAAAATCTAACTCCTCTACTTTGCTACTAGATGTTACATGCCTAGAACACCAATGTCATTGCTCTAGGAAATCCCACTTCTCTCTCTTACGTCATCAATTTCCTCCTTCCAATAAAGCAAAATCATTGGCAAATACATTTCCAATCATTAGAAAACAAACAACAAAACCTCTCGACTCCTTATACGCCCCTAGATGATGGCCAATATCTTTGATTCCCTTTTTAGCAAAACATCACAAGCATGTACTCCTTGTCTACAATTATACTTCCATTCAAATTTAACACACTCCAATTAGACTTTTACTACACAACATCACTGAAACTTAAGGTCATCAATTACCTGAATATTGTTAAATCCAAAGGCCTATTAGTTCTCATCTTTCTGGATTTATCTGCAGCATTTGGCATGACATATCACATGCTGATACACTTTCTTTTATTGGCTTCCAGAACCAACTCTATTAGTTTCATCCTATCTCATTGACCTCTCCTTGTCAGCCTTCTTTGCTAGTTCCTCCTCTTCTCCTTGACCTTTAAAGTTTAGGTTCTTAGCCTTCTTCTCTAACCCACTGGCAAGTACTATTGACTTTATCTATAAAAATACTGAGAATCTGACCACTTCTCGCCACTTGCATAGTTACTATTTTGGTCAAAGTCTGTATTGTCCCTCACTTGGATTTTTGCCATAGGTTAGTAACTGGCCTCCCAACTTCTACCCTTGTCCTATTTTCAAGTCCTTTCTCATCGAAGTAGCCAGAGTGATCCAGACAACCTAACATAAATCATAAATCGCACAACATCTGCTCCCAAAATCTCCCAGTGGCTTCCCATCTCACTCAGAGTAGGCCATTTTTTAAAAAAATGACATAAAAGAACCTATAAAATTTGGCCCCCATTACCTCTGACTTCATTTCCTACTAACTTCCTTGTCATTCTTTTTACAGGCCAGGCACACCCTTGCCTTGGGGCCTTTATACTTGCTATTCTCTCCCTATATGCTTTTCCAAGAGATGATTACAGTAGACCCTTCCTTATCTGTGTGGGTTGGGGGTTGGACATGTTCCAAGACCCCCAGTACATTTTTCCCCATACATATATACCTGTGATAAAATTTAATTTATAAATTAGGCATAGTACTCTTATGCTTTGGGGCCATTATTAAGTAAAATAAGGGTTATTTGGATATAAGCACTGAGATACTCTGACAGGTGTACTTCCCTTCTATTCCTATTTGTCTATGTCCTTCCATGAAAATGTAAAATCTATGAGGGCAATGGTTTTGTTTAGTTTAATGCTACAGCTCCAATGCCTAGAAAAGAATCTGGCACATAGCAGGCATCTAATTAACATTTTTTAAAATGAATAAACAGTTACCCTCTTAGGGCTAAAAATGGGAATCTTTCTTAGTTTATAAAACAAGATAATCTAAATAATCGGGGGACAACAACTAGATTTTTGATGTAAAAGAATCATTCTAAAATTTCTTCAAAAGATAATAATGACGATAACCTCGAAATACTTTATTAGACATTGTAATTGATACTTCCATAAATTTGATAAATTAACAAATAGTTCCCCCTATAACTAGGTTTTAGACTCTGGCCGTCCACAGAATGACTCATTTCTCTCCCACTAACTGCTGTCATATTTAACAATGGTTGGCATGCAGGGCCATAACACCAGCACACAGGAAAATATTACAAAAATGTTCATTCCAAACTGGTTCCAGAGAAAGAACCAAGCTCTTTATAAATGAGGAAAGTCTAAAAATAAAGGGCAGATATTTTTAAATGTTTTCAATATTTTGTTTGAAAATAATTTCAAACTTACAGAAAAGTTAGTAAGAATACAAAAATCACTCATACTCAGATTCAGCCATTACTAATGTCACCTCCTTACTTTTACATCTGTGCTCCTGAGCTCTTACACTTTCTTGCATTCACACACACACATGCACACATACACTGTTTTTCCTGGAGCAAATGAGAATAAACTATATATATCAAGCCCTTTGCTCCTCTGCTTCCAATGTGTATTTCTTTAGCAATACTTTCTCTTATAAGAAAAGCGCAGTGATCAACTTCAGTAATTATAACATTGTTACAATATTTTTATCTATTCTATGGTCTATATTCCAATATTCTAATTTTTCAATTGATCCAATAACATCCTGCATGGTATATTTTCCCCCATTCAGTATAAGATCCAGTCTAGGGTCAGGTACTGTAGTTAGTGGTTCTCTCTTCTAAGCCTCCTTTAATTTGGAACACTTCAATAGCCTTTCTTTCTCTTTTATGACACTGACTTTTTTAAGGACCACAGTTCCTTCCCCGCTTTTTAAAGTAGAACATTCCTTATTTTGCACTTGTCGAATGTTTCCTCATGATTAAATTCAGGTTATGCAGTCTTGGCCAGAATACTACAGAGGAGATGATGTGTCCCCTCAGGGTGTCCTATCTGGAGTCACATGGTGACCATCTGCCCCATATTGTTGTTGGATCGCACCAATGCATAATCACTATATTATCCCTTGGAATTAGTACATAGTCTGTGGGGTGATGCTTTAAGACACTGAAAATATCCTGCTTCTCATCAAAATTTCTCCCTCATTTAGTTATGACTCTTGCCCTACCTAATATCTACTATGCTGGCTACAAAATAATGATTTTTCCAACTCTAAAGCTCAGAGTCCTACTGGAAGAAAGAGCCTTCCTTTCTCCTCTATTCATTCACTTATTTTTATTATCATTATGGATTTATTCCTATTTCTAATGGTTCATAATTTATCATTATACTTACTTGATTATTAAATTATCTCAAATTTAGCTAGTAGGAATGCCAATAGGCTTCTTGTGACATGTTCTTATTAAAAAAAAAAAAAAAGTTTCTATTTTCTCGCATTAAAAAATAACCCAGGCTCACATGGTATGTGCCCTACCCTATCCTAGAATAATCTATTTCTGTGAGGAGCTCTGGTTCCTTTGACTTGAGAATGGCATTACAGAATTCTAATTCCAAGAATTTGGAGTTAGGTATGCTCTTTGCCTCTTAGCCTTTTTACTGGACAGAGCTAGGAAATGTATGAATGCATGTACACATACAAATTTATGTACATATGTCTGTACATGCAATTACATGTACACATATATTGGCTTAAAACATAATGAACTCACACTGATACCTTCAATTCCAATCCACCTGCACAGAATTTATTTTGCCTTCTCCCATCCCATATTTGTGTGTCCCTCCTTCTTCAGGGAGAAACCTCACTCCAACAACCTCAAAACATTTACGCAATCCCCAATACACCTAAAAAGTCCCAGAAGTGCTATGTCCATATCACTATGAAAAGTAAACCTAATAGAATGAGTTCAAGAGTTGCCTGCAACTCGTCTCTTTCAACTCTACCCAAGCTGAGGGTATATAGTCATAGTTATAGTACCATGTTATTAGTAATAAATTACTTAGATTTACTCTTTGTTCCCTCAATGGGGGTACAATACTAATTTAAAATACATTCAGGTTCATTTGTTTCAGTGGATTAGGATTCTCCCCATTTCCGTCCTTATTTTGAATATTGAAAAAAACACACTATGAAAAGCCAAAACTATATTTAAAAAAAAAAAGTTTTACTTTGAAGTGTCATTGCCTCCCATAAACCTCTGGCCCCATTACCTCTCACTACCCCTTCTTTTTGTAAAGTCAAGCATATATATGTATGTGTTATTTTCCCTTTTTTCTTACACAAAAGATAGCACACTATATATTCTTGTTTATACTAACCAGCTCAATCCAGATTGAAGGAAGCTCTTCCCAAAGCCTTTTATAAAATACAATATCCTGATATCAAAACCAGACAAAGAGATTAAGAGAAAAGAAGACTAGAAATTTCATATTTTTCTGAACATAAATGCAAAAACTTTTAACAAAATATAAGGAAACCAAATCTGGCAACATATAAAAGGGGTATTACATCATGATCAAGTGCATTTATCCTGGAAATGCCAGGCTAATTCAATATTCAAAAAATTAATATAATTTACCATTATCAATAAAATAAAGATTAAAAACCATATAATCTCAATAGATATTTTAAAAATCACTTGCAAAATTCAACATTAATGATAAAAGCTCTACTAAACCAGGAATAGAATGAAACTTACTCAACCTCATAAACAGCCTCTTTAAAACAGATACAGCTAATATCATATTTAATGAAGAAAGACTGAATGCTTTCTCTTTTTAACATATACTGGAAGTCCCAGCCGGTGCAATAAGGCATGAAAAATAAATAAAAGGCAAAAATGGAATGAAAGAAGTAAAACTGTCTTTATTCCAGGCAGCATGATTATCTATATAGAAAACCCCAAAGAGTCTACCAAAGAAACCTCCCTAAGTTAACAAGGGAACTTAGCAAGACTGCAGTATACAAAGTTCAATATACAAAAATCAATTGTGTTTCTACATATTAACAATGAAAAAACTAAAAGTTATAGATAGATAGATAGATAGATAGATAGTACCATTTATAATACCACCCAAAACACATGAAATGCTGAGGGGTAATTCTAACAAACTATGTGCAAGATTTGTATACTGAAAACTACAAAACAATGATGAAATGATCACTAATAAGATAATCATTGATAACAATGATGAGATAAACCAAAGACAAGTAACTAGAGAGATATTCTATGTTCATGGATTTGGAGGCAATATATTCAAGGAATCAGTTCTTCCCGTATTTACCTATAGATTCAATGCAATCCCAATCAAAATTAGAGTAGACTTTTGTTTTTGGAAATCAACAAGATGACTCTAAAATTTACACGAAAAAGAAATAAAGAACAGTCAAAACAATTTGGAAACAAAACAAAATTGGAGGACTCATATTACCTGACTTCGAGACTTACTGTAAAGCTACAGTAATCAAGATAGTGTGGCAGTGGTAAAAGCACCTAGATCAATGGAAAAGGACAGAAATTCCAGAAACGGATAGATACAAACATGTTCAATTGATTTTTGACAAAGATGTCAAGCAATTTAATAGGGAAGGAAAAATTTTTCACTAGCCAGTGCTAGAGTAATCAGATATCCACAAGCCAAAAATAAATAAATAAATAAATAAAACTCACAAAAACTTCAATCAACCCACACATTACACTATATACAAAATTTAACTCAAACCAAATCACAGACATAAATGTACAATCTAGAACTATAAAACTTCCAGAGGAAAACTTCAGGGAAAAATCATTGTTACTTTGAGTTAGGCAAAAAATTATCTAACAGGATATAAAAAGTAAAAACCATAAAAGAAAAAAATGGGCAAAGTGGACATCACCAAAATTAATTTCTGCTCATCAAAACACAGTGTTATAAAAATGAAATTAAGCCAAAAACTGGGAGATAATATTTGTAAAACACATACCAGACTGGAACCCAAAATATATAATGAATTCTTTTTTTTTTTTTTCTTTTTTTCTGGTATGGGGAAGAGGTTTAGAGATCTGGTGTCTCTTCCCCTTCTTGTTTTTTGTTTTTTTTTTTAATTCTATTATTACTATACTTTAAGTTTTAGGGTACATGTGCACAATGTGCAGGTTAGTTACATATGTATACATGTGCCATGCTGGTGTGCTGCACCCGTCAACTCGTCATTTAGCATTAGGTATATCTCCTAATGCTATCCCTCCCCCGTCCCCCCACCCCACAACAGTTCCCAGAGTGTGATGTTCCCCTTCCTGTGTCCATGTGTTCTCATTGTTCAATTCCCACCTATGAGTGAGAATATGCGGTGTTTGGTTTTTTGTTCTTGTGATAGTTTACTGAGAATGATGATTTCCAATTTCATCCATGTCCCTACAAAGGACATGAACTCATCATTTTTTATGGCTGCATAGTATTCCATGGTGTATATGTGCCACATTTTCTTAATCCAGTCTATCATTGTTGGACATTTGGGTTTGTTCCAAGTCTTTGCTATTGTGAATAGTGCCGCAATAAACATACGTGTGCATGTGTCTTTATAGCAGCATGATTTATAATCCTTTGGGTATATACCCAGTAATGGGATGGCTGGGTCAAATGGTATTTCTAGTTCTAGATCCCTGAGGAATTGCCACACTCACTTCCACAAGGGTTGAACTAGTTTACAGTCCCACCAACGTGTAAAAGTGTTCCTACTTCTCCACATCCTCTCCAGCACCTGTTGTTTCCTGACTTTTTAATGATTGCCATTCTAACTGGTGTGAGATGGTATCTCATTGTGGTTTTGATTTGCATTTCTCTGATGGCCAGTGATGGTGAGCATTTTTTCATGTGTTTTCTGGCTGCATAAATGTCTTCTTTTGAGAAGTGTCTGTTCATGTCCTTCCCCCACTTTTTGATGGGGTTGTTTGTTTTTTTCTTGTAAATTTGTTGGAGTTCATTGTAGATTCTGGATATTAGCCCTTTGTCAGATAGTAGGTAGTGAAAATTTTCTCCCATTTTGTAGGTTGCCTGTTCACTCTGATGGTAGTTTCTTTTGCTGTGCAGAAGCTCTTGAGTTTAATTAGATCCCATTTGTCAATTTTGGCTTTTGTTGCCATTGCTTTTGGTGTTTTAGACATGAAGTCCTTGCCCATGCCTATGTCCTGAATGGTAATGCCTAGGTTTTCTTCTAGGGTTTTTATGGTTTTAGGTCTAACGTTTAAGTCTTTAATCCATCTTGAATTAATTTTTGTATAAGGTGTAAGGAAGGGATCCAGTTTCAGCTTTCTACATATGGCTAGCCAGTTTTCCTAGCACCATTTATTAAATAGGGAATCCTTTCCCCATTGCTTGTTTTTCTCAGGTTTGTCACAGATCAGATAGTTGTAGATATGCGGCATTATTTCTGAGTGGTCTGTTCTGTTCCATTGATCTACATCTCTGTTTTGGTACCAGTACCATGCTGTTTTGGTTACTGTAGCCTTGTAGTATAGTTTGAAGTCAGGTAGCGTGATGCCTCCAGCTTTGTTCTTTTTGCTTAGGATTGACTTGGCGATGTGGGCTCTTTTTTGGTTCTGTATGAACTTTGAAGTAGTTTTTTCCAATTCTGTGAAGAAAGTCATTCGTAGCTTGATGGGGATGGCATTGAATCTATAAATTACCTTGGGCAGTATGGCCATTTTCATGATATTGATTCTTCCTACCCATGAGCATGGAATGTTCTTCCATTTGTTTGTAACCTCTTTTATTTCATTGAGCCGTGGTTTGTAGTTCTCCCTGATGAGGTCCTTCACGTCCTTTGTAAGTTGGATTCCCAGGTATTTTATTCTCTTTGAAGCAATTGTGAATGGGAGTTCACTCATGATTTGGCTCTCTGTTTGTCTGTTATTGGTGTATAAGAATGCTTGTGATTTTTGTACATTGATTTTGTATCCTGAGACTTTGCTGAATTCTTTAAACAATAAAAAAAAGCAAACTGATTTTAAAAAGAGTAAAAGATGTCGACACTTTTAAAAAAAGGATACATACAGCAAACAAGCAATGAAAGCTCACTACCATTATTTATGAAAAGTAAATTAAAACATTTTGAATGCTGCTACGAACATTAGCCTTTTTGTGGACATGTGCTTTCATTTCTTTTATACATATACCTAGGAATGGAATTTATAGATCCTAATGAATATGTTTGAATTTATGAGACACTAGTTGACTGTTTGCTAAAATGGCTATACCGTTTCACCAGGAATGAATGAGAGGAAACTTCTAGTTGCTGCATATCCTTATGAAACTTAACATCATCAGATTTTACATGTATTTGTCATTCACGTATCCTCGGTAAAATATCTGTTCAAATTATTTGTTCATTTTTTGACAGGGTTCTTTGTCTTCTTATTATTGAATTGTGAGAGTTCTTTATATATTCTGGTTCATATCCTTTGCCAGGTATGTATATGTTTTGCAAGTATATTTACCAGTCTGTGGCTAACCTTTTTATTTTTTTTTAAATGGTGAAGCATGTTCATTTTGAGAAATTTCATTAAGCTTCAACTTACAATTTGTTTACTTTTACTTACGTATATACAATAAACCTGAAGAACATGGGTTTGAACTGTGTTGTCCACTTATATGTGGATTTTCTTCTGCCTCTGCCACATGAGACAAGATCAACTACTCCTCTCTTCCTCCTCCTCTTCAGCCAACTCAGTGTGAAGACAATGAGGATGAAGACCTTTATCATGACCGACTTCCACTTAATGAACAGTAAATATATTTTCTCTTCCTAATGATTTTCTTAATGTCATTTTCTTTTAACTAACTTTCCTGTAAGAATACAGTATATGGCCGGGTTTGGTGGCTCACACCTGTAATCCAAGCACTTTGGGAGGCCGAGGCGGGCGGATCACACGGTCAGGAGATCGAGACCATCCTGGGTAACACCCAGTGAAACCCCATCTCTACTAAGAATACAAAAAAATTAGCCGGGCGGGGTGGTGGGCCCCTGTAGTACCAGCTACTCAGGAGGCTGAGGCAGGAGAATGGCGTGAACCAGGGAGGCGGAGCTTGCAGTGAGCTGAGATTACACCACTGCACTCCAGCCTGGGCGACAGAGCAAGACTCCGTCTCAAAAAAAAAAAAAAGAATACAGTATATAATACATATAACCCACAAGATGTGTACAAATCGACTGTTTATGTTATCAGTAACACTATCAGTAATTAAGTTTTGGGGAAACCAAAAGAGTTACATGCAGATCAACTACACAGGGGGTCACTTCCCCTAGCCCCAACATGGTTCAAAGATCAACTGTACTTGAATAAATTTATTGAAAAACAAAACAAAACAAAACAAAAAACCGCTCTTTAAAGGTGACAAAATCATCATCAACTAGTAAATAGCCTAAGGGTGATACAATTTGGCCTACACATACTCAAAACTGGAAAATAAGTCTTTACACTACCAGTTATGAGCCATTCATTGTGTTGGGTCCCTACCAGATGCACAGACATAAAGCCTAAAATTAGCAAGGAAGAGTAACTGTTGAAGGCCTCCCTCTTGCAATTTGACCTCTGAATTATAAACATTCCAGATTAGGACATATTGCACCTTTTGTTAATTATAGAGCAAATTTTAAATGGGAACTTTAGGTTGATGGGGAAAGCAAAGAAATTCAACTTAAGTATATTTACATGAAAAACTAACTCATGTAATGATTTTCAATAAGCACCTGATTGTCAAATACATATGCTAAAACAAATAAGACTCTAAATATCTTTTTGCTGACTGAACAAATAGCTTTATATAAATATTATTTATTAGTCTTTAATTATTCCAAAATTATCACTCCTAACTTTAAGAAGCAAATATCAGCCAGGCATGGTGGCTCATGCCTGTAATCCCAGAACTTTGGGAGGCTGAGGGGGATGGATCACTTGAGCTCAGGAGTTCAAGACCAGCCTCTACAAACCCATTCTCTATGAAAAAAATTAAAATAAAAAATACAAAAAATTAGCCGGGCATGGTGGTGCACACCTGTAGTACCAGTTACTTGGAAGGTTGAGGTGGGAGAATCACTTGAACCTTGAGGGAGGAGATTGCAGTGAGCCAAGATCTTGTCACTGTACTCCAGCCTGCGCGAGAGTCAGACCCTGTATCAAAAAATAAATAGGCTGGGTACAGTGGCTCATGCCTGTAATCCCAGCACTTTGTGGGGCTGCAGAGGATGGATCATCTGAGGTCAGGAGTTCGAGGCCAGCCTGGTCAACATGGTGAAACCACGTCTCTACTAAAAATACAAAAAACTAGCCAGGCGTGGTGGCTAAGACAGGAGAATTGCTTGAACCTGGGAGGCAGGTTGCAGTGAGCCGAGATCACGCCACTGCACTCCAGCCTGGGCAACAGAGTGAGACTTCCTCTCAAAAAAATAAATAAAAATAAATAAATAAATAATACATATAGTCACTGGATGTGGCTAAAAGTCTTAAGTTTTGGGAACTTATAGAATATATTATTACTTCTGTAGTAGACACTTCCTGGAGTAGCTGGAAAGCTTATAATCCTTCTCTTTTCTGTGTCATGATCAATGGCCTTGAAAAGATCAAAAGATAAAAAAGAGGGAGATTCTCAGAATAGCTACTTGAATGAACTTCTCACAACAGGGTCATAGCCTAAAAAAATTCCTGTCCCATGTGTATGTTCACCAGAATTCTGCTAACAAATCAAAATACAAAGCCTCTTAGTAATTGAGTGGATAAGATGACCCACATCATAGACCAACTCATACTCCTCCAGCCAGACTGGTCTTTGCTCAATAGGTTCATGAAAACCACCAGGTGGAAGGAGAAGCAGTTATGCAAGGGCAAATCTGTACAAACTCATTAAGACTGACGTCACTGTCACTACTGTTGAGAACACATTTGCCTGAGTCCCCCATAGAGAGACTACTTCTTAGCAGGTAAATTGTAACAAACCCTTTGCATTACAGAAATGGTGATGGCTGGTTTTCACTATAAGAAACACCAATTCTGAATTTGTCTCTGCCATCGCCACCATTCAAGATTAAGTGAATGCTTCATATAAATCACACTCACAGGGCCTCTGATCCAGGATCTCACTTCAAATGGTGATGGGCAGATGCCCAGGGACCTCACTAGTCTTATCAAATAGACTCTTACTCAGACACAGCTGTCCTCAAAGAGGAGTAATAGCATTTTGAAGCTTGACATGCAAGTTGTTGCACTACCTAAAACCTTCTGAAATTGGGGTGCTGTCCTACAGTATATAAAATAAGCTCTGAACCACCCACTAATATATGATGTCTCCCATCCTCCCATCTCTGCAACACACTGAATGTGGGAACCATGTGGTGATGGTGGAGGTGGTATATTTCATCTGCTTTCAAAGTTCTGCTTCTTGTCTCAAGAACTCTGGAATCTGTTGATCTAGAAATTTCATTTAGTACCCAAGAATGAAATACTTATACCAAGAAATAAAATAACTTTCACTCAATTGAAAGCAGAGTTTTATTTCCTCATAACAATAAAAAAACAAGCAAAAATGGAGGCTATAGAATTGACAGAGGTGACTGCTCCTGACCATCAAGGAGAAGACAGGTTGCTACTGCACATCTGGGGCTAGGAAGATCATGAGAAAAGAACTTGGGGGAATCTCATAGAGTATTCTCTGGCAGTGCCGTGCACAGTGTTAATGTGAGTGAAAGATTATCACAATTCTATACAGTTGGAACTACCAAACCTCAGACCCTTTCGGGAATGAAGGACTGAATTAGCTTGCTAGAAATAGAACCTTGATAAGCCAGGATACTAGCAGAAGGTAACAGAAATATGTAATCTGAAGTGAAACAGGTTAGGGCTTTGTGCTCGGATGCAAAACTAAGGTCTGTAGCCACCATTTATTTCCTTAATAGTCACTGATGTGTGATAAGTACCCTTGTCTTTCCCTTTAAATACATTTTCTCTTTATTTCCTCTTCCTTTCCCTCAAGCATGCAGATGGCAAGTTGGCAGGAGTTAAATTTAGGTTGTAAAATATCAAGAAAGAATCACAATGGAACCAGAAGGCAGCATGATATCACTCAGAGTCAGTAGCCCTATGGCACTGCCTCTGGATATGGTACTTTAAATTGCTTTTTGATTTTCTCCCACTGGAAAAACTGCATCAATACATGGGATAGCAGGGTTATCTCTACTAGTGGGGAGGAAAGCAAAGGGAAAGAGACAGGAAAAGCAGTGGTTAAGCTACCAAAGAGTGAGATGTTCTAGACACCTAGGAGGGCTGCCCAGCTTTTGACTTCCCCTTCTTTAGGAATGACCCCCAGCACCAAGGTATATTCCTAGCACACTATACATCATAACTCTGCATACCCTGGCTCTAGAACAGACAGACACCTGATCTGAACGAGGCTAATTTAATCCTTTCATTTTTTGTTTTTTTTTGAGACGGAGTCTCCCTCTGTCGCCCAGGCTGGAGTGCAGTGGCGCGATCTCCGCTCACTGCAAGCTCTGCCTCCCGGGTTCACGCCATTCTCCTGCCTCAGCCTCCCGAGTAGCTGGGACTACAGGCACCCGCCACCATGTCTGGCTAATTTTTTAATATTTTTAGTAGAGATGGGGTTTCACCATGTTAGCCAGGATGGTCTCGATCTCCTGACCTTGTGATCCACCCGCCTCGGCCTCCCAAAGTGCTGGGATTACAGGCGTGAGCCACCGCGCCTGGCCAATTTAATCCTTTCTTGATGGAATATATAAATTGAAGATGCAAGGCAGAGAGAGACTAAATCTTTACAGCAAAGTCACCTTAATAGCAGGAGTCTAGTAAGAAGGTATAAAAATTCCTGCTAGGGGCCCGGCGCAGTGACTCATGCCTATAATCCCAGCACTTTGGGAGGCCGAGGCGGGCGGATCATGAGGTCAGGAGATGGAGACCATCCTGGCTAACATGGTGACACCCGGTCTCTACTAAAAATACAAAAAATTGGCCGGGTATGGTGGCACAGGCCTGTAGTCCCAGCTACTCGGGAGGCTGAGGCAGGAGAATCGCTTGAACCCGGGAGGTGGAGGTTGCAGTGAGCCAAGATTGTGCCACTGCATTCCGGCCTGAGCAACAGAGCGAGAATCCGTCTCAAATAATAATAATAATAAAATAAAATAAAAATTCCTGCTAGGCTGGGCGCAGTGGCTCACACGTGTAAACCCAGCACTTTGGGAAGCCAAGGCAGTCGGATCGCTTGAGTCCAGGAGTTCAAGACCAGCCTGAGCAACATATCAAAAAACCTCACATCTACCAAAAAAAAACATTAGCCAGGCATGGTGGCATGTGCCTGAAGTCCCAGTTACTCAGGGGCTGAAGGTGGGAGGACCACTTGAGCCTGGAAGGTAAAGGCTGTAGTGAGTCATAATTATGCCACTGTACTCCAGCCTAGATGAAAGAGTGAGATCCTGTCTCAAAAGTAAATAAATAAATTAATTAAATTCCTGCTAATGAGATCCTCAAAGCAACTCTGATTTCTTCTGTTCAAGACCCACTTGTTCAACCCATCATTCCATTCCCAGTATGAGTCCCATTAATTCCTTTTCCCCTCCTTAAGCTAGTAAGTGTCAACTGACTGCAACCAAAAAAATGCTACTATAACTTCTTACAGGAAGTAAATGAAAGGTGTGGAGGTTCTCATTTTAAGGTCAATTTATCATAATCATGCATTTTCCTTGCTTCCTCTTACCCAACTCAGAAAATAAATTCCTAAAGGGTAATTTTGCCTTCCAAAGTGTGACATGAGAACTCTCATGCCTAACATGCTTTTTCATATCCTCCTATTTCACAAGAAAGCATATTTACTTCAGTGTTTAAGTTTGTTCGTTTTAGCAGCAGTTCCCTGTTAAGACGTTACTATGAGGCATCAGCAGTTCTTTGCATCTCGTGATGCCATACCAATGCCAATAAAGCAGACTAAATGATTACTGATCAACAATACTTAATAGTATATAGAAAAAAAGATACTTAGTAGTTCATCAAAGAATGTCAAGCCCAGCCTGTCTCTGCTCTCCAAGCGCCTGGCTTCTCCTGTCACTTAAATCCTAGATCACCAATATGGACTTGTGATAGAAGATGTTTTTGCAGTTTCGCCCCAATCTTTAATTCTGGATCAAGTCATCACTAACATTACCCAGCCTTCATACTGCAGATAAGATAGTTAGGATTTCTAGCTCGTTATGATGCCTACCCTGTTCTACTCCTTCCCCTTCTGCTGTCCTTGCCCTGTTTATAGCTCAGCTATTATAACTAAGCTTCTGCTTAGACACTTTTGGAGGTCCCTAGTCTGATCCCTTCCTGGCTTTTCTCTTCCTAGGACTGAGAAGTCTACTTTAAATTACCACTCCCAATCCCAAGGACTGATAGCTAGAGTCCAGTACCCACAGACAGAATTATCTGGTGGCCACTCATACATATATAAGCATGTATGTTTGCATTCATTTCGTCATTTACACACACACACCCTCCTATTTCAGATTCCATATGCTTCTTCCCCTTGAATTCCCATTAATAGGTTGACTGAATTATTCTCTGGCTGTTCTACCCCTGGCATGGCCTACCAAAAAGAACTTTTCCTCAGTGCCTGCAGTTAAGGTTAGATTGACCTTAACATGCAGCACTATACCTTAAATGTGGACTGATTCTAGTCTGTCCTGCAAAATAGTTACCTCTGCCCTACTCTACAACTTGGCCATGTGCTCCCATATCACAAATACAACAAAGCTCTATCAAATTTTGAGATATGGAAAAAGTAAGCAAGCTCACAGAATTTTAAAACATAGAAAATATACAAAAGAAAAGTTATTTTCTAAATGGCATAAGCTGGAAACTTTGGAAGTATAGTACAATTAAAACAATAACATAATATAGGAAAGAATCCCACACATTTACACGTCCGAATTTATTTTTCAATCACCAGATAAATTTTAAAATGGGAGAAATGACAATGACTACATTTTGTAAATATGTTCTAGATTATAGCATATTGAAAAGGCCATCTGATTCCCAAGAGTTCTAGAAGCAATTTCTTAATGCAAACCTTAAGGTACACCAGAGCAATGAAAGAGTATATATATCTAGTCACATAAATCAGTGCCTCTTCTGATCAATGCTGAATTCTTCTCTATGAAACTTATTCAATTTCTAATTCTCTTTAGTGCCAAAAAATGGGACTCCTACCACTTTCTCCAAAATCTAGTTTTGTTATTAATATTACACCTTCATTAAAGTTGTTTCCTCTGCTGGCTTTCTCTACAATCTTGATTCCTAACTAAAGATCAAGCCACAGGTGGGATTGCCGCCAAAAAAACTACCAAGTAGCCGAAGATTCAAGGACAAAAGTAAATATATTTACCTCAGGCCCCTTATAAGCCAACAGAACTGCAGTAAGAACAAGTGCAGTAGATAATAAAGAATTCTAAATACTGTGGCTAAGGTGGGAAGCCAATGACATCTCAAAAATAGATGCTGTTAGCATATGTTTATTGCAGCACTATTCACAATAGCAAAGACTTGGAACCAACCCAAATGTCCATTGATGATAGACTGGATAAAGAAAATGTGGCATATATACACCACGGAATACTATGCAGCCATAAAAAGAATGAGTTCATGTGCTTTGCAGGGACATGGATGAAGCTGGAAAACATCACTCTCAGCAAACTAACACAGGAACAGAAAACCAAACATCACATGTTCTCATTCATAAGTGAGAGTTGAACAATGAGAACACATGGACACAGGGAGGGGAACGTCACACATCGGAAGCTGTCAGGGGTTGGGGGGCAAAGTGAGGGAGAGCATTAGGACACCACGATGGGTTTAAAACCCAGATGACGGGTTAATAGGTGCAGAAAACCACCATGGCACATGTAAACCTATGTAACAGACCTGCACTTTGTGCACATGTATCCCAGAACTTAAAGTTTAATTAAAAAAAAAAAAGGTTACATTATTTAATATAGGCTGAACTAGTATATGAACTCTTTGAAAGAAGTAATAGCATCTCATCATCTTAATAATTTCAGCCTTGCAAGGTGGCTCACACCTGTAATCTCAGCACTTTGGGAGGCCAAGGCGGGTGGAACATGACGTTAGGAGATCGAGACCATCCTGGTTAACACGGTGAAACCCCGTCTCTATTAAAATACAAAAACTTAGCCTGGCATGGTGGCATGCGCCTGTAGTCCCAGCTACTTGGGAGGCTGAGGCAGGAGAATCGTTTGAACCCAGGAGGCGGAGGCTGCAGTGAGCGGAGACAGCATCACCGCACTCCAGCCTGGGCGACAGAGGGAGACTCCAACTCAAAAAAGAAAAAAAAAAAATAGTTTCAGCACACAAAGTAGACACTGAATAAACACACTGAATGAAAAAGTAAATCAAGAGTTTAGTTGGTTAGTAAAGAAGTGTCAAATGTACTCAGCTTATACTGCAATACAATCACTGCAGAATGTCAATTACTAGGGAGGGCCTTACTCTAAGGAGACAAAGTGTAATGTAAGTGCTAAGAAACTCACGTTTTCCAAAAACTACTCCCTATTCATTAATAAACACAATGCAAAATGCATCCCACATTCGGGATTAATTTCATGTACTCTTTCCCTTTTGCCAGGCAATTATTTACCTCTATTCTAACTTTATATTCCTATGACCCTTTCCTCACAGGATGCTTAATATTTATCTTTTAAAAATCCATCTTATTACTTGTTTATTTGAGTAGGACTTCTCCACATTTCGGGCATCTGGGAATGAGTTACTGGTCAACATGTTTATCTTCTATTTTCTTCATTTGTTTTTATCATATTTTTTCCATCAACATGAACATACAAAAATCTTCAAAACTGCTGTTCACAGACATGCTTTCCTTTGTAACAGAAGTCACAGTGGGTTGAACTCTCATGAAGAAAACAGATTACCTGATGCCAGAGCAGTCTTTACCAATTTAATTACTTTACCATCTTTACAAATTTTAAACAAAAATACAATTTGTATTGATTCTTTAAATGATAACAGATGATGTAATATAAAAAATCTAACTCAAAGCCTGTGCACAATACTTACTTCTGCTACTTAGAAGTATGATATATATCTATATCTCAACAACATGCCACACATGCTATGTAGTAAAATCACTTCTAAACTTTAACAAAACTCAAAAAAGCACACAGATGTGAACGTAAGCCATGCCCGATGTTAAATAACAAAACCAAAGTAACAATTAGATACTGCAATGCAACCAATTTTCTTCCATTAAAATAGTGCTTGCCAAACAAAATCTTCATTGGACTGGAATGATGCTTTGCCAGATGACATCAGGATAGGCAAAGCCACTATTAAACCCTGTGCTAAAGTGGGTGTCAACAAGCAGAGTAGGAAGAAGAAAGGCTGGAATATGAGGAGACTTTTAAACATCTATCAACATTGGCAAGCCACAGTCAAAAAGTAGTTCATTTTTGATGAAAGTTTTAGTCAGGCTGAGAAAACTGAAAGTGCAAGAAAATCCACAGAGAAAGAAAAATCAGCCTTCTAAGAAAGACACAATACTCTTTTCCAAGCTGTGAAAAGAGATCACAAGTACTATCACCTCAGAAAAGCAATGCAGTACAACTTTTCCCTGCCCTGCCCCAACTACACAAATACCTATTAGTGGTAGTAGTGGTCTTAATGCATTTTCAGCAGCTGCCATGTCTTGAAAGGTTTCCCCATATCCTCCTGAAAGTAAAAACACCTATGCCAACCCATGTGGTGGTTATGCAACCTAAGACAAGCTGGGAATCACTGAACTTATTTACTCTGGTGACTCAGATATAAATCTAGGTCTCTGTGGAAAAAGAGGTGGAGAACATAAAAGAATGTATGACACCATTTTTCATTAATATTTATTGTATAACTGAAGCAAACTCAAAAGATTTTCTGCTCTCTATAGGTTTGACAAAGAAATTAGCTTTCAGAAATACTTTGGGTTTGACCAGGTACAATGTACCATCTGCTATACTGAATGACCTGAGGCAAAAACAACACCCCTTTATATAGAACTTTTATTTTCTCTGTCTTTTTCTTGCTTTCCTCTCATCATGTTGCCATTCACCAACATCTTACTTTCCCTTCTTCTTCCAGCTTATTCTTTAAAGCCTGCCACTGACAGCTACCACTCAGCAATGCTGAACTCCACAACATCAAGAAATTTTTTTCAATGCTATTCCACTCAGAAATAATTTAAACATTGAAACTTCAAAAAATAAAACAGCAAAATAAATTAATACTCATCTTGACCAAAAAAACAAATTTTCTGGATTTAGCAAATTAAGTGCAATATGTAAATTACATCTGTCATTAATGTAGCAGATCAAACTTAAAAAGCATACATGGTAGATTGATGCAGCCATTATGGAAAATAGTATGGAGGGTCCTAAAGAAATTAAAACTAGGATTACCTATAACCCAACAACCCTTCTTCTGGGTGTATACACAAAGGAAATGAAATCACCACCTCTAATAGATACGTTCCTCACGTTCACTGCAGCATTATTCATTATGGCCAAAGTATGGAAACAACTTTGGTATCCCTCAACTATCAAATGGATTAAGAAACTATGATGTATATATAAAAAATGGAATATTATTCAGCCTTAAAAAAAAAAGAAGGGGATCTTGTCATGTGCCACAACATGAGTTGACCTGAAGGATATTACACTATGTGAAATAAGCCAGACACCAAAAGAAAAATATTGCATGATCTCACTTGTATCTGGTATCAAAAAAAAAAAAGGTCAAATATTCACAGAGACAGGGAATAAAACTAGTTATGAGGGTCAGGGTTGCGCAGAGGAAATGGGAGAGGTGTCTCAAAAGATACAAAATAGTATATATGCAGGATGAACAAATCTAAAGATCTCATTAACTGACAATGTATTGTATTCAGGATTTTTGCTAAATGAGCAGGTCATAGCTGCTTTTGACACAGGGGAGAAGTGGGTAACTATGTGAGACGATAGATATGTTCATTTGTTTCACCATTGTAAACATTTTACTATACTTCTGTTATCTCATAACATCATGTGAATATCTTAAATATACACAATAAAATGTATTTTTTTAAAAAAAGAATACATGCTAGGGAAGTCATATTTAGTACAATTTTTATGATGACGTAGTTGTAAAATGCTTCAGGAGCAAGAGTAAGATTTTTATATTATAAGTATTTTTTTTTCCTAAGTATCTTACATTATCCCTAATCCTTTTCTTCTTTACTTAAATATTATATTTGGGCTAATATTTTTTCCCAAGAAACCTGTTCTGATTCACTGAGAGTGAAATCTATTAATTTTATATGTCCTATAATTTTGATATAAATAAATTTCACAATTCCCACCAAGGAAATTCGATCAATCCCCCTGATACGCAGATCAAACATTGTATCTTAGGGTTCTCTTAATCAGTTCAACCAAAAATAATCTTTCTACTCATTAAGTGTCCATAGCACTTCTGTACCTCTCAGACTCATCAAATACCATTCAATTAGGTATCTACCTATCTTATCTCCACTATGTTATAAAGTTATTGAGGGCAGAACTACCCATGTGTAAAGCATCCATGCATAGTACCCATGATACCCAGCACAATCATAATAAAGTATGTTATCATCTTTAGAAAAAAAAGCTTACAGAATTATTATTATATATCATAACATCACTTGAGAGTCTATTTACATAGGATCATCATTTTGGGAAATAAGAACTAGGTTCCCAGGTAGCAAGCTTAATCCCTGATACTTGATCTAATTTAGTCCCTACTCATTACACAAATAAATCAAGCTAAATAAAATTATTAAGCAATCAATACACAATAATTGTTCTACAAATAAATGATACAGAGTTTATTTTTATTTCATACTTATTTACTCAACTATGGCATTTATCATCTAAATCACCTAATACTGTGTTTTAATGGGCAATGCCATGGGGAAAGAACTTGGACTGTAGGGTCAAAGAGACACAAAAAGACTCCAGGCTTTAATCAAAGAAATCTGACTATAAATTTATCTATAAATTTATAGGGATTTCTAGGGTGAACAGAAAAAAGAAACATAAAACACATATTATCATTCTTTCATTTTTAGTAAACAGTCTTAGAGTTCCTCAGAGTAACAGTGAACATTTATTTTCTTAATTTTCTGACAACATGTTTACTGTCTATTTACATTTATTCACTCAACAAATGTTTACTGAAAGTCAATCATATTCCTACATTATGTGTCTAGAGAGAAAATAAAATTTGCTGAAATATATTATACAATGTCTGGTAATGTTCTATAGCTGCTTATTTAGCTGCACTATTAATTTTTCCAAACTCTCTCTAGAATCAGCACAGTGACAGCAGATACTTAATAAACACTCTTTGGCTAAGTGCTCAATATTTCTTGCTTTATTTGTTACATGTTAAGAAAGCTCCCAGTGGCCGGGCACAGTGGCTCACTCCTGTAATTTTGGCACTGTGGGAGGCTGAGGCAGGTGGATCACTTGAGCTCAGGAGTTGAAGACCAGCCTGCCCAATATGGCAAAACCCCATCTTTGCAAAAAATACAAAAATTAGCCAGGCAGGGTGGCGTGCCTGTAGTCTTAGCTATTCAGGAGGCTGAGGCAGGAAAATCGCTTGAACCCAGGAGGCAGAGGTTGCAGTGAGCCGAGATTGCGCCACTGCACTCCAGCCTGGGTGACAGAACAAAACTCTGTCTCAAAAAAAAAAAAAAAAAAAAGGGGGGGGGGAGCGGAAGCTCCCAGTAAGCGAATATAGTAGTGACTAAATAAAGAAGAACAGTAAAGATGAATTAAGAAGAATGCCATGTAACTAAAATGTTTACATGACTATATCTAGGGCTGTGAATGAATTACCCCGTGGAAATAATCAGCCATTTGTCTAGTTACCTGTTGCTCTTCTTACAGGAAATGCAGGGAAGAAACATACCCTGGGCCTGCTGCCTACGGACATAAGGCACAGTTCTGAATTTGTATACACAAACATCTTCATCCTCTGAAGAGGACAAAAATACCAACATTCTTGTATTTTCCAACATTTTTCAAAATAAAGTCACTATGCTTTTAGTAATAAAATATAAATCAGTTATTATACTATAGTTATAAGATATTATTAATGGGGAAAGAAAGATAGGTGAAGAGTACGTGGAGCTCTATAATATTTTTGCAACTTTCCAAGTTTATAATTATTTCAAAATTAAAAATTAAAAAAACAATAAGGTAATGCATCTTTAATAAGTGTTGGAGAAATTAAAACAGGTAAATTAAATTGTTTTCCTAAACTCAAACACTTAACATGTACTAAGTAACGAATATTTTGAGAAAATACTTGTGAAAATTCTATTTAAAGTGTTGAATCCTAGGCAGGATAATTAATCACCTCCTGAGTTATTCCACTTATAAAGTGAAATTTATGTGTGTGGATGTTTTACTCAGAGCAAGGCAATAAAACTACAAGTTAATGTGCAGATAAACAAATCAGTTGTCCCTTGAAAAAAAATAGCACATAACAAAATAATTTTGGCATAATTTTGTCATAGACCAAATAACAGCTATGTATCAAATTCCTACTTTCCTTAGGCTAATATTAAATAAGTTGGCCTCCTTTAAGTCTACATTGGCTGGAGAACAGAAGGAAACATGCTAGGAAGAAACATCATACAGGAAGAGGAAGCTGGGCCTGGTATTAATCGGCTGGGAAGCTGATTCATCAAGTGTTGACAACATACCAATTACAACATGTCAAAAATCACCCTGTCACATGATCTCCGCTCGTAACACAGGTACCAAAGGCTTAAGAAACTGAAGAAAACTGAAAGAATCCATGTCAGAACTCAATGATCACTATTATTTCAAGGACCCAGAGTGGAAAGGAGAGCCAATGCATGAAGAACCAGAGGCCAGACAGGCTAGGGGTCCTACCCAAAGACACAGCTCTCTACTCGCAAGGGAAGAACAAGAGTCTTTTAATTTCTGGGCCTCTGAAGTGCCATTATCAATAGGCACTAATCTTTTATAGGTAGTAATAATGAATACTTTAAAGGGATTAGGCCATTCATAAAAGAATCAAACAACTGTAATTATTTTTTAAAATCCTCACTCGTTTATAGTCCTCTAAACTCCCAAATACAATACTTTAAATCCACTGGGGCTTCACATGTACCTAGTTGATACAAAGTTCCCAATCTAAGCTTGCAACCTCATCAAAATACATTATTATAGTACCACCTATGTCAGTTATCTTTACTAAGTAGGGCTTCAGTTTTTTTAAGGCTTACAAGTATCTGCTATTGGATCAGCATAATGATAAAAAGGGTTGTCTCCATATACCTCCAAGCCTTGAGCTTGCTTAATTACTGCAGCACTTGATAACCATGGTGTTCTTTTGTGAAATATCACAAAACAATGATATATTATTAAGCTAAATCATATATTATACACAAATACACTAATACATGAATAGAAGCAGGTGACAAAAGTTTTCTTTAAAAAAAATAATAACCGTTATGGAAGAAACCACAGGCCTAAGAAAATCATTAATAATTTTCCTGGAGTTGCAAAAACTAATGTGCTTATTTAATAGTGAGACCACTTTATAGAGATATAAAACCAAGGCCCAACTCAGGCAGAAGCATTAAAACAGCAACAAAACCCCAAACTGAAAACAAAATCTCAGCACTTTAGTGAAATTACAGTTTAGTTGGTCAAAATATATACAGTGCCCGCATTAAGTGGGTTAACAGATACAAAGTATTTCATATACCAAAAAAAAAAAAAAAAAACTACAAGGCATATCATAATGAGACTTCTCACAATGGACTATAACGCTATGGAAGATCAATAATCCAATATTTTATCATCTATTATACACAATCTATTGGACACAGTAATTTTTGATTAAACAAAAATGAGGGGTAAGTGACTCATATCACTAACAGACATTGCTTTAATGTTTTGCCTCAAATCTTACATCTTCTGCAGATACAGTACTTAATATATCTCAATGTTCCTTCTCTGAAGGTTCAAAGAGGTGAAGGTAATGGGGTCAGACAGGACATGGAAGCCTGCAACAAGAACTGGGGAATCTGGAGTTAATGGTCACAGTTTTATGACCCTAATGATACCTAGATGTCTCAGGGGTCCCTGAAAGGTCCGTGGTAAGGCCTGATACTTTTAGACTCAAAAATCCCAAAGCCCTGCACCAGTGCAGTCAAGTAAATAAATCAACTAGTACTTCCTTGTTCAACCAAATGAAACACATGAAGAAATATCATTAACTTATTTCTGGTGCTGGGCTTTTCACATTCTGCAGGACTCATGTTTCAGTAGTTTATAGAACTGATATTGTAGACCTATTAGTGTTATAGTTATTAAAGATGTGGGGGCCAAGTAATAAATTAACCTGAAAAAATTCCAACCAAAGAAAAACAGAAGTGTGAATGAGCCAAAACATTCTGCAATGAACTTTATTTATTTAACTTGGAGATAAATTATTTCCACATTTCTTTGCTACTGTATTTCTTTATTATTACATTTATTTATGGTGAAAGAATGCATCTCTAAGTATTTGGCATTTCTTGTGCATAAGATTAGTGGAAAGATAAGGCTGTCAGGAAACGTTAAGGGATTTTGGGTTCATTTAACCCATGGGTTTCAAGGAAGCAGTGGAAAAGGCAGAGGCTGATACAGGAATGTGCACTCAATCATTTACCAAGTATTTACTAAGCAGCTACTGTGTATAGCTCATTGCACCAGCACTAAATGCATAGCGGTCAGCAAAACAGATTCCATGTCCACATGAACTAGCAGTTGCTAAGCAATGTGGTTGGCATCTCCTACCCAGTTTTCAATGATTAATCCTATGTTTAAGTAGTTCTATAATTCAACAAACATTAATTCAATGAAATAAAAATTCAGAAGTTTTTTTTTTTTAAATTCCAGTTCCTCCCATCCAAGACCTCAGCTTAGGGAGGAGAGACAAATAAACCAGCTATTAAGTTTCATAACAGGAGTACAACCAAGAGTGCTAAGGGAACATCCAGGAGGGACAACCTAAGAACTATTCCAGGTAGAAAGAAAGGCTCAGGGGCAGGAGAGCGTGGCATACTTCAAAAGCTTCAAGTAGGAGACAGGAATGCATCTCTGCCATGCAGAGGATGCAATCTAGGCTCAAACACACTGAGCTCAGAAGTCAAAGTCCTAACACTGGCCTACCCAAGACTAATGACACCTCCATCACCTTGACCTCATGGTTCACCTCCTTCCAGCCAACCCCTTACTGTTCTGTGAATGTGCCAAGCACCCTGCTTCAGAGCCTCAGCACTTGCTCTTCTCTCAGTCCTACAATTCTCACTCCCTTGGCTGCCTCAAATCTCTTCAAGTGGACCTTTACAGAGAGGCCTTCCGATTCAGACCTCTATAAATGGCAATCCCACCCATACTTTAGCACCCCAGTGATTGTATGATGTCACTGACAGTTATAATAATATAATATAGTATATAATGTACTATGTATTATAATAACTGACAGTTATTGACAGTACAATTGACAATAGTAATACTTGTTATCTATCCCCCTCACCACTAGAATTTAAGCTCCTTGATATAGCTCTATCACCTAGCACTGTGCCTAACAGACAGCAGACACTCAAGTCTTTTTTTAAAAAATGAACAAATGAATGGCTGTCAGAGATGAGACTGGAGAAGCTGGAGCCAGGTTACAAAGAGTTTTTTATAGACTGCAACCCCATGTTTTAGTGCCTCTTTGATAATGACTTAAGATCTATTCAAGAATTTTAAGCAGAAAAAAAAAAAAGGTATACTGGAAAGACCACAATTCCACATTTTAAAAAATTAAAACAAAGAAAAAACATATCATTTTGGAAATTGTGAGGGTAATCTATGAGAAGACGTGAGACTGAAGTTAAGGAGAATATTTAAAAGACCTCTCTAATACTTCAGCAGGGAAATACAGACCCCAAAATTGTCTTCTGGCAGGTGGAGGTTGAAAACGATAAACATTTAGAAGATAAAAACAACCGGACCTGATGCTGAATTAAATGTGAGATGTGAGGAAGACTGAGGAGTGGATGATGACTGCCAATCTCAATCTAGTGACAGAACAGGTGCTAACAGCACTTACTCAAGCTGAGAAGATGGGAGAAGAAAATACATTTTGGAAGAAAGATTATGAGTTACATTTGGGCCATGCTGAGGTTGACATGCCTGTGTAAATATCTCAGCAGATATGTCTAAACTAGCAGTTGGACATATCCCAGCATAAAATCAGTGGTTCAGATGTTATTAATACTTGTCACACAAACAAAACTTGATGAACTTCATGGCAGCAATAAAAATCAAATACACTTAACTAGGAATAAACATTACAGTATTAGATGAGAATTAGCCTAAATGTTAAAAAGGAAGGCTATAATCTTATCTATATTAACGCTTCTTACAAGATCCGGGGATGAGTTCAAAGATAATATGATCGAATTATGTCAGTCTATGAATGTTAGAAATAAGCAAACTACCAAAAAATACCTCAATAGTATAGTAAATGTTTGCTTTTTTGGTTTTTACCCTAGTTTTACTTCCCACTAACCTTCCTAATTTCAACTGAGATTGGGTAGGGGCAAGAAATGTAGGGTTTAGAGGCCTGTTATTTGAAAATAATATTCCTGATATGTTTACTATTTGCATTTTCTCTCATCTCTGGATAACTGCACATTCTATTAATGCTACACAGCCACTTCCCCTAACTACTCAACCTCCAGATTTCTCAGTGAAGACAATGCTTCCTCCTGGAAGTCGTTCCAAACTTTGAAGTCTGAGTTCCATGCCCACCCCACCTCCACACCATATGTACCTACCTACAGCATCCACACCTCACGTATGTGATACTCTATTCAACAGTCTCTTCCACTCAACTGTAAGCTCTATCATGATAAAGACCTTGAATCCTACATGCACAAGACATACGAACAAATGTATGAATCAATGACTGAACAAATTATTCATTTTCTGTGAGAACTGTTGAGATGTTTAAACAAACATCTTTCATTATTACGGGGTACTCAAACTGTGAATATAGCTATTCTTATTTACAGTCTAACATGACTATGTATTTTACAAGGTACTCTTCTTATTTTAAAAAAAAGAAGGGGTCTCACTATGTTGCCCAGGCTGGTCTCGAATTTCTGAGCTCAAGCAATCCACCTGACTTGGCTTCCCAAAGTGCTGGGATTACAGATATGAGCCACTGCACCTGGCAGGTTACTCTTCTAAGGGTTTTATTTCATATCACCTTCTGAATGAATGATATCTTATTCCAACGGGGCAACCCAGTATTTTACTATTGAAAATTAAATGTTGATATGAGGCATGTGTAATTTAATCCTTTGTCCACACTAAAACTACGTGAAATTTCAAAGACAGATTTTGGCCAGGCACAGTAATCCCAGCACTTTTGGGAGGCTGAGGCGGGCGGATCACAAGGTCAGGAATTTGAGACCAGCCTGGCTAACATGGTGAAACCCTGTCTCTATTAAAAATGCAAAAATTAGCCAGGCGTGGTGGTGGATGCCTGTAATTCCAGCTACTCGGGTGGCTGAGGCAAGAGAATCGCTTGAACTCGAGAGGTGGAGGCTGCAGTGAGCTGAGATCATGCCACTGCACTCCAGCCTAGGCGACAAAAGCAAGACTCTGTCTCAAAAAAAAAAAAAAAGATTTTGATACTGTGGTTTCAGAAAGAGTAGTAACTAACTTGACAGTCCTCAAGATTTTAAAATAAAGAACAATTCAATGAGTTTATAGAACTTGGTGAAATCCCATCAAAGCAAATTGTTGGCATACAGGGAGCCACAAAGAATCTTTTTTTTCCTTTAAGTCCAAGTAAAATTGAAAAAAAAAAAAATTCTTTATGATAAATTTTTTAATTCTAATTTTTTAAACAAAGCTTTATCTACTTGTTTAAAATGGTTCATTTTTTAAATTGCTAACAGCTAAGCATTAGAATAATTCCCTAATGATTATTCCTTTACAAAAAGTAATTTTAACAACATGAAAGATGAGTGCACAGTAAAAACTCAACAAACAGCCTTTAAAGGCTGCAGCCTTCATAAGTGAGATCATAACTGATGCCCAAGCTAAAGAAAATTATTTTTTTAGAAATATCTATCATAAACTTTCTATGTTGAGTCTAAACACTACTGAAAATAAGAATAAAAAAATTTAAAGGAGATCACTACACATATAAGAAATGGCTAAAGTTTTAATAACTGACAATACCAAGTGCTGATAAAGATGTAAAAACAACTGAAACTCTCAGATATTGCTGCAGAAATGTAAAATGATATCACCACTTAGGAAAACAATTCAGTAGTTCAATAAAAAGGTTACTGATATTAATAAATATACACTTATCCTAGGACCCAAAAATCCCACTCCTAGGTATTAACTCAAGAAAACTGAACATTTTTGTCCCTCACATAGACCTGTATGCAAATGTTTATAGCAGCTTTATTCATATTTGACCAAAACTAGAAACAACTCAAATGTCCATCAGTTTACGAATGGATGAACAAACTGTGTTACCCTGGTGTAAAACAATGTTACTCAACAAAAAAAGGAACTGTGCTGGAGCTGGCTGGTACCAGCTCATGGGAGCCCATTGTTAAATTTTCAGGAATTCTGTGAGCTGGTAGCTTAATTTAGGCCATAGTGACAGTGTTTACACTACAATGATTAGCAAATGCTACAAATGAGAGATTCTTTTTTTTTTTTTTTCTGAAGACTATGTTGTTAAGACATTTCCCAGCACATCACCGAACAAACTACTGACACATGTAACAACTTAATAAATATCAAGCATTATGCTAAGTGCAAGGGAACACAAAAGGCTACATAATGTATAATTCCATTTATATATGCTAGACGAGATAAAACTTTAAGAGCATCAATTAAATTAACGGTTTTCAAGGGCTGGGGGTGTAGAGGGAGAGGACTGACTCATGACAGGGGCATGAGTGAACTTTTTAGAGTAATGGAAACGTCCTTTTCTATGTCTTGACTGTGGTGGAGACTATCCAATTATAGACATTTGTTAAACTTTTACTTTCACTACATGTAAATTATGCTTCAATAAAAATTACTCTAAAAAATTAAAGTAGGAGCCATTTCTTTTTTTTTTTTTTTTTTTTGAGATGGAGTCTCGCTCTGTCACCCAGGTTGTAGTGCGGTGGCGCCATCTCAGCTCACTGCAACCTCCGCCTCCCCAGTTCAAGCGATTCTCCTGCCTCAGCCTCCCGAGCAGCTGGGACTACAGGCACACACCACCATGCCAAGCTAATTTTTGTATTTTTAGTAGACACGGGGTTTCACCATATCAGCCAGGCTGGTCTCGAACTCCTGACCTCAGGTGATTCACCCGCCTCGGCCTCCCAAAATGCTGGGATTACAGCTGTGCGCCACCACGCCCGGTCGCCATTTATTTCTTAATCATTTCATGGATGATAAATACACCACACACACCAAGGGGGAACTGGATTTATCAGTGTAAATATCAGGAAGGCAGATTTTGACTCAACATAAATAGAAATATAGATTTAAAATGTAAAAACAAACAAACAAACAAACAAAAATGGCCTGGCATGGTGGCTCACGCCTGTAATCCCAGCATTTTGGGAGGCAGAGGCAGGCAGACCACTTGAGCTCAGGAGTTCGAGACTAGCTTGGCCAACAGGGTAAAACCCCGTCTCCACTAAAAATACAAAAATTAGCCAGGCGTGGTGGCGAGGGTCTACAGTCCCAGCTACTTGAGTGGCTGAGGCACGAGAATCTCTTGAAACCCGGGAGGCAGAGGTTGCAGTGAGCCCAGATGATGCCACTGCACTCCAGCCTGGGCAACACAGCAAGACTCCATCTCAAAAGAAAAAAAAAAAAAGGTCAAGAAAAAAAAAAGAAGAGGGGAAATTCGTAATCACAGGAAATACTAAAAATCAGAGGTGGATGATCCTGCCAAAGATGCTGTAGAAATGACCCTAGTTCGGGTGTGATTTCAGACTAGCATCATTAACAGAGGTTAGTATCATTAAGATCTCTTCATACTGGGAGTCCAGGGCTCCAAAATCTCATGATATTGTATGCTATGATAATCTCAGATATACTTTGCAATTCTAACTAAAACATCAATTACTTATTTTAACATCAATCAAATGGTATTACCGATCAAAGTCTAGTATACCCTGGTTATGAATGCTGGCTCTAACTTCAGACAGTCTGGGTTCACATGTTGGCCCACCAGTGTTTGTATGACTTTAAAACAACTTGTTCTATTTCCCCATCTGTAAAATGGGATTAATATTTTCCTTCGATTTAAATGAGAATGTGTTAGAAACAACGTCTATGTGCTAAACTCTTAATCACAAACATTTCTTGGGCATAATCAGAAATGAAGGACATAAATCATGAAATGTAATTTTAAAATTTTAGCTTTCCAAATATGGAATATTTATTCTTTAATTTCATATCTAGAAGTTCATAATCATTTACAGAGCCATATCCTTTTGAGAATGTGATCACCCAACAGACTCTTTATCTAGGAAAAATGCAAATATATGCTATATTCTGCATATGGTTTCTGGGAAGCCAAGGACCCTCAGAAGTATATGCATGAAATTAGGAAAGAAGCAGGGCATGGTGGCTCATGCCTGTAATTCCAGCACTTAGGGAGGCTAAGGCAGGAGGATCACTTGAGGCCAGGAGTTCAAGATCAGCCTGGGCAACACAGGGAAACCCTCATCTCTACAAAAAATACAAAAATTTGACAGGCATGGTGGCACGCACATGTAGTCCTAACTTCCCGGGAGGCTGTGGGGAAAGGATCACTTAGGCCCAGAAGTTCAAGGCTGCAGTGAACCGTGATCGTGCCACTACACCCCAGCCTGGGCAACAGGGCAAGACCCTGTCTCTAAAAAAAGAAAGAAAGAAAGAAAGAAAGAACAACTGATGTAAACTTTTAAAATTGCAAAGTTGAGCAGTGGAATTTAAGAATCTCTTCAAAGCAGAGAATCCAACTAATATTGAAATATACTGTCATTTACTTTTTTAAAAACAGATTATGCAAGAGTAGAACATCGTATTTTCTAATTTATCCCTCCTTTTTGGAAGTGATATAAATTTTTTGAAACATTTTTTTTTCTTTACAAAAATTGTGTTCTCTTTGTTGCCCAGGCTGGTCTCTAACTCCTGGCCTCAAGTGATCCCCCAGCCTTGGCCTCCCAAAGTGCTGGGATGACAGGCATGACCCACTGTGACCCACCAAAAGCATGTATATATTTCAGATGAATCCATTTTAACTCATGGAAAGAAACTAGCAGTAGAAACCTCTTTCTAGCAGCTTGAGATAGAATGGTTCAAAGTATTAACATACTCTACTATTGCTCAAATATCATAGGAAGAGTTCTCAATTCTAATGTAATATATATTTTTAAACATAAAAACATACCAACCCAATTTCTATACTTAAGAGTCTCATGATAAAGTTTTATTTTTTTTAAAGTGGGATTTTTTTACTAGACTTATGCACTAATACAACATGTTTTTCTATAAATTATCATATTTTTGGTTCTGTTTTATGTTATGTTTGTTATGTCGCCTGATAGTCGAAACCAGTTATTCTCAACCTGCTACCAAATACCAACCTGGAAATATGCCACTATTTAAAAAGCCCAAAGAATAGGGTTTTGTTTTTCCTTTTTAATTGTTTGGTGTTCAAACTACATAGTAAACCAGTTGGCAACCATTACTGAACAAAAATAGTTTTTCGTATGCATGAGCACCATTTTCCCACAGAAAACACTTAACCATTTTTAAGGTACTGGAAGTCCATGCAAGGGTTCACATATGCAGTTAATATCCTTTCAATCTGGTTGTATCACATTGTTTCTGTGAAAGGAAGACCTGATATTGCAGATCTCAGAATTAAATGGTAAAAATCAATGAAAAACTGCACCTGAGGCTCAAACACTAGCCAGATGGCCTTTGGTTGGAAAGGTCACGTCTGCTTTTTAAATCCCGCCGTAACTGTGAATGTTTGCGATGCCACCACATCCCCAGTACAAGAGAACTGGAGCATCTCTGGTTCCTTCCATAATCGAAGGGCTTCCAGCGTAGGGCGTAGGGGGAGAGGCCCGAAGCCCTGGAGACAGAGCCCGAGGGATGGAGGCCGCGCTCGGCTGCGCTCAGGTGCGGGGCGCTCCGGAAGCTGAGACCCCGCGGGATGCAGCAGGGGGGCCAGGGCCTGATCCCCTACCCCTGCGAGCCAGGGCCGCCAGGTTACGCCCCCACTGCTTCCCACAGGTAACGTCCAGCCCTCTCCTCCCCTATCCCCCGAAATATCCCGATTCCGCTCCGCTCACCGCCCGTGACCCCGACCCCGACCCGACCGCGACGGCGCCCTCCCCAGGCCGCAGCGGAGGACTGGGGCCAGGCCGCCCACCCTGGCGGCGGCGGCGGCTCCCGGCCAAGGCGGACCCTAGGGAGGACAGCAGCTGGGCCGCGGCCTGTCCCTAGGGGGAGCGGGCGCAGGGCCGCGAGTGGGCAGCGCCTCCGCCCCGCACGAACAAAGCGGCCAGGCGCGCCGGGCCGAGGCAGCACCGCCTCTCCGGGAGCGCGGGGGGCGGGGAGGATGGCGGGGGCACTCACCTGAGGGCCGGCGGAGGGCGCGGGCGGGCCGGGCCCGGGAGAGGGGACCGCGGCGGGCCGGGGCTCCGCGCCGGGGGCGCACGGGCTACGGGGAAGGGGCGACCGGCGCGACGTCCGCGGCGGGGCCCGGGAGCCCCGCGCCGCGGGCTGGGGGCCGGGACCCGAGCTCGATTCTGCGGCCGCGAGGTATGGGAACCAGTCCGCCGGGCCAGGCAGCGGTGCTAGGCGGCAGGGGCAGCGACGCCGCCGCCTTTCCCTTCTCCTGCCCCCGTCCCTGCTCCGCCGCGTCCTCGTCCTCGCTGGGTCCCCGCCGCCGCCGCCTCAGCCTCGGCGCTCCTCGGGTTTCTTCTCTCCATCAAGGCCGGGCCGACCCGCAGGGACCATCCCGGAAAGTGAGGGGTTGTTGCCGTTTCCCGCAGCTGTTGGTGGCCATCTTTAATCCTCCTCCTCCTCCTCCTCCTGCTTTCTCCACCTCCCGCTGGCTGGCTGACTGACTGACTCTGGATCCTCCTCTTTCCCCTCCTGCTCCTCCTACTGAGCCGGCCGCAGAAATTGCAGCCGCTCAGCTTCTACCCCCTCCTGCCTTTCCTTCCTCTTTCCTTACTTCCCCTTCCCTTCCCTCGGCTTCCCGCTCTCCCCTCACTCTCAGCGGCTGTCTTCGCCCCCGTGTGCAGACAGCGCCGCTGGATGCTCCCAGCTGGACTTCAACCCCATTTCTCTCAGTCTCTCTCCCCACTGCCTTCCAGACGCGCCTCTTCCCCGCCCAGCGCCCCTCTCTCCTCTCCCACCCCTACCCCTCTCCGCGGCGCCCACCCTCCTCAGTCCCAGTTTCTGAAAGGACTCAGCTGAGAAAGGACAACTGGGTTCCGCTTTCCTTAACCCTACACCCTTTAGCTGGATGCTGTCAGAGGTGATGGAGAAACGCAAAGCTGCGTTAATTTTACTCTAGCCAGAGTATAAAAGAACCGCCCACGCCAGCTGTTTTACTACGCAGCTTCGAAACTCCTGCACGCTCTCCTGTGTGGCTCCCGTCCGTGATGGGACTGGAGTTGAGGAGCTCGGTCTCAAATGGTGCCTTTCGTCAGTGACCTTGAGTCGGTTGCCTAAGATTTTAGGTTTTCCTTTTCCTTGCTGGGAGGGGCATTATTTATACCTTTGCAGTCCCAACAAACAGTGTTTAGACCAAATAAGTATCCTTTAGTAAACCTAGAACTGCCAAGTGATCATCAGTTTGCCCGTTTGTTCCTACTCAACCCAGTAGACAATTTGGGTCACGCTTCAGTTCTGGCAGTGAAGACAAACTGAGTCAGCAGTTAGGAGTGGACTCCCTTAAACAACAGAGTTAGAGTGGGGAAGTGGTCATAACATCGCTGTAATGACAAACTTGTTTTTCCTAACACTGCAATCTACAGAAGTTTCAGGATTTCCTCTAATAAACATAAGGCAAGTTGGATTTGCTGTTTTCTTCTTTTTGACGATTTTGGCTTTAGAATTGGGCCCATTTGTAATGATTTACTCTCAATTACTCCAAGGTAACAAAGTTGGAGGTAACATTGCTAACAAACACAGATGACATATGTGAGCACTTTGTGGGGGAGGGGGGTCACAGTTTTTGCTTCTGTGGGGCACTGGCTATTAAAAAAAAACACACACACACCCCTTGCCCTTTCAAAATAAGACTAGTGTGTTCAAAGGTTAGTCCCTTAAACAGACCAAATGTGGGCAGACATGTTTTTAAATGTAGTTTTAGATTCTACTTCAAAATGAGTAATGTTTTGAAAGTTCAAATATAAGATTTTGTAATTATAACAATTTAAGAGTTTCAAATCTCTTTGAAAAGAATATGCCAAAACAAACCTAAAAATATATTTTAGTAAAAATACCGGTATCCTTTGGTGGGGGGCGGAGCAGAATTCTAATATTTAATCCTCACGAAGTAACCTTAACCGAGTTAGGTTCAAGATTTCAGTTGCCATCTTTCAGTGCCAATAATTTTCCCATTTGAAATCAACAACCTATACTAACATCTACAACTCTTTTAAACCTAAATAAAGTATTTGAGACAACATTGTACAATACGTTTTGAAATAAATTATTAAAAACAAAGCACGTATGTGGGGGTGTGTGTGTGCATGTGCATGTACTTTTTTTGTTCTTTCCTTTTGGCCTTTTGGTGTTTATTCTTTATTTAGATTTTGTGTTCTTCCATTCTGTTTCTAGGCAAAATACCACAAAATTCTTGACTCTTAAATATTCACTTATGAAACTGTATGTATAATAATTGGAGAAAAAAGAACGTTAGATAACATGAATATACACTGAGAAAATAGGCTGACTTCTTTTAAACATTAAGACCACCATGCATTTTTAAAGGAAGATTTTCAATTAGAGGTTTCAGGACTCTTGTCATTGTGATTTTATTTACACTGAGGGAGGAAGAGTTACATGTTAAAATACTATAATTATATTTTTCTGTTAAAACATATATTGCAATAAAGTTCACAAATCTATCAGTATGCAAATGCAGCCATTTTCATATTAATATCTTACAAACTCACAAAGGTTTTTCAGTGATAGACATAAAAATAAATGTACCAAGTTTTTTTTTCTTTTTTACTGAAGTCACATAAACGTAAGTACTGTAATATTGGAAAAATCAGACTCTTCACATTTACTTTTTTACAGCTCTGTCATCATTACAACCTTACCTTTAGTCTTTGTTGCCGGCTAAGTGTAGTTTCACTGTCATCTTAGGAATCAAGTATGAAAAAAAAATGGTCAAATCAGGTTTTCCTGCAACATGTTTATTGTTTCCTATGTATTCACTCTCAGATAAAGTCAAGGTCCTCTATAAAACAAAGAATTGTGTTAAAGTGGGATAAACCCTTTGTGCAGAGGCCAGATGGAAAGAGATCTAGGCATGTGCAGCAAACTCCTCTGGGAATAGAGGAGCAAGCATGAAGGGCTATTTCTAAACAGTTCTGCACTGGGAGGCTGATCTCCAACTTACAATTCATGAATAAGGTGACTGTGGAGAATAATAACCAAGAGGCTATCTGTGACAATAAGCAAACAGAACCCATATTTGCTTTTAACATGATTGAAAATTCTATGAACATGAATGAGTGAAGCATAATTTAAAGGAAGGAAAATGGAGATAAAAGGTTCATGAAAAATATCTAAAAGAGAAAGAAAAAATAATAGAAAACAGCAATTTTGGAAAATTGTTAAATAATACATATTAACAGTTTGCTATTTAAACAATTATTTTCTTTATGTTAACTTTTTGTTAACATGTTTGCTTTTAAGACTATACAAGAAATAATTTAAACTTGGTCAGGTAGCATTATCCCAGAGATGAGCATATGTAATTTATAGAATTTTGAGATATTTATTCCAGAACATAGAGTGCTAAATGATGCTGGGACACAAAAATCAAAAGAAATGGAAGTGTTAATTGACATATTTAAAAATTATTGAGCCACTATATTACGTATTCTATTAAATATATATTTCCATTTTTCCAGGCTACTAGACACATCAATAGAATTACCATATTGTTTTTCCTGGTTTGAAAGGACCAGATGGAAAGAAACTGGGCAAGCCAATGAAAGTCTCTGGGGATCATGGGAATTGAGTGTCTATGAAAACCATATTCCAGACAAGAATATAGTCTTAGATAAATGTTCTCATAATCTCCATTCTTTAGAAAAGACAATATTTCTGTTCTGCATCTTCCTCTTTAGGTGGATTGTCTAAAATATCAATTGAATAATGACAAGCCATATTTATCTGCACTGATTGAAATTTAGTATCATTCTTCACTCTTCAATTTATAGAACTACTTATAATTAACTGATGAGCTGTCCCTGAGACAGTGCCATTTATAGTCATTACTGCACTCTAATTGGGGAGAAATGCTTTTAGAAAGTTCTAATTTGAGATTTTTTCTGTTGTTTTTCTTATAAATACATTCAAAAGAGGTACTGGAGAGTTTGTTTTGTTTTGGGAAGGGACATGTGTGTAGCTCGATGTATTGTTTCTCTTTATACTTAAGTAAGTAATATGTAATAAAGCTTCTTTAAACTTTAAAGAGTAACAGGCTCACAGGAGGAAACAGAATAGTATCATGTTTTGCCCTTGTTCATCATAATTATCAGCATTATAATAGAGATGGGGAATTGAAGACTTTTATTATTAATAAATTCTTTTTCTACTTAAAGGTCCTCTTCATTTTCAGTTCCTTTATGTTTCTCTATGGAGAGTTCAGACTTTTAAAACCAGTATATTTACAATGTTTTTACAAGATAAATACACTTCACCCTTGAACAACACAGGTTTGAACTATGCAAATCCACTTCTATGTAGATTTTCTGCCACCTTGGCCACCCCCCTGAGACATCAAGAACAACTCTTTCTCTTCCTCCCCCTTCTCAGCTTATTCAACCTGAAGATGATGAGGATGAAAACTTTTATGATGATCCTTCTCCACTTAATGAATAATAAATATATTTTCTCTTCTTTCTGATTTTCTTAATAGCATTTTCTTTTCTCTGGCTTTATTGTAAAGATAAGTAGATAATACATATAAAAAATATATGTGAATCAACTTTATGTTATCAGTAAGGCTTCTGGTCAACAGTAGACTATTAGTAGTTAAGTTTTTGGGGATTCCAATATTACACACAGATTTTCAACTGCGCAGCAGCCAGGGAGGGCAACAGCACTCCTAACCCTGGCGTTGTTCAAGGGTCAACTGTATAGTAGTATACACATTGAGCTTATTTCACTCATTAAAAATTCTGGTGAAAAATTATTCAAATGGCTCACTATAGATCATCTAGTGCAAACTTTATAGCAATTTGAATGAAATCTAGATCTCCTGACTCAGTCTCAAGTCCCGTAACTTCAGAGTTGACAGGGCTCATCTTAGAGAAGAGAAACTCAACCAAAGAAACTTTTAACTGTGCCATCTTTGGTTAAATATAATTTAAACTTAATTTCCAGAATTAATGTTCAGCGTTGACCTTTCTTAGAAATAAAGCTAAGGAATAAAGTAAATAAACAGGGTTTTCCTGTTTACAAAAATGAGAGCAATTGTTTGCAATTAATGTAAAAAGCAAATTTAAAGATAGTTTAAGAAAGCTCAAGTTGACTAAAAAATGTGCGATTTTTAAAAACCTAAAACAACTCCTATAACATTTATTTATGGTTCAAAAAGTATAAAGTTAACTCAAAAATACTGTGTTATTTCATGGATTAAGTTAAAAGTGAGTGTTGCAAGACTCAGGAAACAAACCTCAGTTAGCTAAATAAAGTAAAACACTGCCATCTGCTGACTAGAATGAAAAATTAGTTGGTCTTACCATCTGTAACTAGCGAGAGGTCTCTGTTGATTTATTCCATAATTCCTTAAAGTATTCTAAAAAGCACTATGCTGAGTGATACAAAATTACTCAGTCTCCTAGATGGACACCTAGGACTATATCCTATGCTACCGTATTAGGGTTCTCCAGAGAGACCAAACCAATAAAATATAGATACAGATACAGGAGAGGGGATTTATTAGAATTGGCTCATGCAATTATGAAGGCTGAGAAGTCCCACGACAGGCCATCTGCAAGCTAGAGACCCTGGGTGCCAGTAGCGTGGCTCATTCCAAGTATGTAGGCCTGAGAACCCAGAGAGGAGCTGGTGTGAGTCTTGGTATCCAAAGGCTGGAGAGCCTGGCATTCTCATGTCCAGGGGCAGAAAAGTGTATCCCAACTTCAGGACAGAGAGACCAATTCACTTTTCCTCTGTTTTGTTCTATCTGGGCCTCCAGCTGATTGGATGGTGCCCACCCACATTAAGGATGAATCTTCCCCACTTAGTCCACTCAGACTCACACTCCAATTGCCTCTAGAAACACCCTTACAGACACACCCCAAAATTATGCTTTATCACTTTGTTATATATTCATTAATCCAGTCAGGTCAATACCTAAAATTAATCATCACAACTAGCATGTGGTGGTGGTTGTTATCATTATTTGAACAGGTAATTCTGACCATAATTAGTAATGCAGCAATAATAGGGCTTAAATGTAAATGAGGAAATAAAGTTATTATTTGGAATTTTGAATATAGAAAAATTTTACATTAAAAGTTACTTAAGGCTGGGTGCAGTGGCTCACACCTGTAATTCCAGCACTTTCAGAGGCCAAGGCACGCGGATCACTTGAGGTCAGGAGTTTGAGATGAACCTGGCCAACATGGTGAAAACCCGTCTCTACTAAAAATACAAAAATTAGCTGGATGTGGTGTCGGGCACCTGTAATTCCAGCTGAGGCTGAGGCAAGAGAATCACTTGAACCTGGGAGGTGGAGGTTGCAGCGAGCCAAGCTGAGATTGCATCATTACACTCCAGCCTGGGCCACAGAGCGAGACTCTGTCTAAAAAGAAGGACATTTAAATTGTATAACTACAGTAAAAATAATTTGAAAAATAAAAAAAGTAAAGTTTAAGTCATGACCTAATTACTTCACTCTGCAAATATTTGAGTGATTGCTATGACAGAAACTAGATTGCCTGCAAGAGATATAATAAAAACCTACTGTCCACCTTTATGGAGCTCACAGTCTAGACAAAGAGATAGATATCAACCAAGAATGATAATGTCTTAAGAACTATAACAAGATGGTACAGGAGTACCTCCTGCTGCTCTAGTGGGGCACATAAATTATTATCAACACATATAAATTACAGTCTAATAAGTATTTGCTCCTGTCCTCAATTACTGTAAATAATCCTTGGACTTATTCAAGAACTGTATTTTGAGCTTTCCGTCTGAGTGGAGTTTCTGTTGTGTTGCTTTACTCAGAAACCTCAAAAGGTTTATAACATTTCAATTTCTCCCATTGCCTGCATCAAATCCATTACCAAGTATTGCCAATTTTACTTCCAAATAACTCTCAAACATGAACACCTCTTCCCATTTTCTCTGGCACTACCCTAGTCTCATATTTTCAACGGAGATAACCTTTTATCTAGTCTACCCACAGTCACTTGAATCTCTTCCAATCCATTGTTTCCATTTACAAATTTTCAGTGGTTCTTAGGACCTGGCATAGTTGGCCAACCATCCACCTCTCGAATGTCGACATAATCCATAATTTAATGCACTTTCTCTACTGCTATTACACTGGCCTGTTCAGTCCCTTCTCCTTGACATGCTCCCTTCGCCACATGGCCTTTGCACAATCGACTTCCTGCCTCTATTCTTCATCTACTTTAACGATGTCTTCACTGAACTAAGTCACAAATCCCACCATTAAATTTTTCATAGAACCACTCAATCTTCCTTCATAGCACTAATCACAGATGCAATTTTATAGTTTTTTATGTTATGTAGTTTATGCCTATAAATTCAATGAGGACAATGACTGTGTTTTGGCTCTTTATTGGTCCAGTTTTGGTACTACCATTTTACACTATAAAATTCTTCCACATCAGGGTAGAGAAGTTTTCAATCAAGCAGTTGACACCTCTCATAACTTAACGAAGTACACACATTTAAGGAATGAATAAAATATGCTGGATTATTGATGATTCCAAACACATTTAATTTATATTTTTTTCCTGTTTATTTCATATGTGTTATGACAAGACTAGAAAACGTTTGTTTTCTTTAACACTGGCTACTGGACCCTGCTCTCCTAATCAGAATGTGTGCTAATTTGAGGGCACTCTTTCCTCAAGGCAATGTCATATTTGAGGAGCAACTGTGAATGAAGTCAAACATTGACCTAGTTTTTTTGAGATCTTCTCTATCACTGCAATATTTTGTTTCCTCTTTTGCTCTTCCTTATCTCTTGACATTTCTGCCACCATTATATAATCTTTAAAAATCAAGTTCCCTTTTTGCTGTTGTGCTTTTGAAACTTCCAGATGATGGGATGGGGTAGAGGCACACAATAACAAACAAAATAACCAAACACCCAACCTACAGTTACTTTATTTAAAAATTTTCCTCAATAGCTTGTGTTTCTAGATAAAATCAGTCACAAACAAATAGAGTTATATTTACTTGCCTTATCAAGAAATTAAATCATTCTGAATTCATAGTGAGACTCTATAAAATCAATTATATTATGTATATAATATCATTCATTTTCCTTAAAAAAATTTTTTTTTAAGCAGAGACAAGGTTTCTCCATGTTGTCCAGACTAGTCTAACTCCTAGGCTCAAGTGATCCTCCTGCCTGGACCTCCCAAAGTGCTGAGATTACAGGCATAGGCCACCACTCCCAGCCTCATTTTTAAAAAAATAAATCCAAGTTTAATTTAACGACATACTATGATGGTAAATTTTATGTGTCAACTTACCTGGGCCATGAAGTATCCAAATATTTGGTTAAACATTATTCTGGATGTGTCTGTGAGGATGTTTCTGGATGAGATTGACATTTGACTCAGTAGACCGAGTAAAGCAGATTGCCCTCCCCAATGTGAGTGGACCTCATCCAATCTGTCCAAGGCCCAAATGGAGCAAAAAATGTGGAGTAAGGGAGAATTTACTCTCTGCCTGACTGTCTTTGACTTGGAACATCAGTCTTATCCTGCTTTCATACTTGGACTCAGACTGGAACTATATCATCAACTGCCCTGGGTCTCCTGCTTGCCAACTGCAGATCTTGGAATTTCTAAGCCTCCATAACTACCTAAGCCAATTTGTTATGATAAATCTATGTATCTATGTGTTATCTATATATCTCTCTATCATCTATCTATGTATTATCAATCATCTATCAATCTATCTATTCTCAATCATCTATCTAAATCTATCTATCTATCTATCTATCTATCTATCTATCTATCTATCTATCTATCTATCTATTTGTCTAATATTCTATTTCTCTGGAGAACCCAGACTAATGCACATACCATGACATTAAATACTAACTATAATTGCATGGATTTTACACAATTTAAAGATAGCTATGTTGATTAATTTTGGTTTTAAATTCCAAGTTATGCCGGGTGTGGTGGCTCACACCTGTAATCTCAACACTTTGGGAGGCTGAGGCGGGCGGATCACGAGGTCAGGACTTCGAGACCAGCCTGACAAACATCATGAAATGCTGTCTCTACTAAAAATACAAAAGTTACCCGGGCGTGGTGGTGGGTGCCTGTAATCCCAGCTACTCAGGAGGCTGAGGCAGTAGAATCGCTTGAACCCGGGAGGTGGAGGTTGCAGTGAGTGGAAATTGCATCACTGAACTCCAGCCTGGGTGACAGAGTGAGACTCCATCTCAAAAAAAAAAAAAAAAAATTCCAAGTGATTTTATCTTGTATATCCCTCTGCCTATTTACAAAATAAAAATGAATATGTAAGTACACACAGACACATACATGCACACACACACAAACACAATTCTTGGTCCTTTAAATTCCAAGTCTCTTCATTGTTCAGATGGGGGGAAATCTCCCCATCTCCATTTTTTTTTCTCTGAAGTTTTTAAAAAGTGCTCAATTTATACTTCATTTCTCCACTTAAATCTCTAATACTCCTTCTTCAGTTACCTGTTACTGGCTTCCAACTTTACTACTCTGTTGAAACTGCTCTTACCAAAGTCATCAGTGTTCTCCTAATTCGACATAAAGTAGTATCTTCCATCTTATACTAGAAGTTCTCTGTCCTTATTTTGGCAATTATGATTCTTCTTTTCCCTGATACTCTCTAGTCCCTTCTTCCTGGTTCCTCTCAAATTCTCTACCTGTCCCTTACAGATAGTGCTCTAAGGTGACACCTTCATTCTATCACTCCTTTCAGTAATTCTAATGAATTCAGTTCTTTACACTGATTACATAAATTAATATCTCCAACCCAGACCTTTCCCAACACTTTCAGTCTCATATCCAGTTGCCTACTGGATACTTTATATTCAACTCTCTAAAATTACAATTATCAGCTTCCCTAAACTAATTCTTATTCCTGTTTCCTCCATCTCAGATATAATAGTCTTCGTTTAACCTTCTTTCGTATGAATGGATATACCAGCATAAAGAGCAATGTCTGGAACACATGCAGGTATAATAAATTGCATTATTGTTTACTGATATTTGCTGCCCATTCATAAGAGATAGTTGTACTTCCATGCCTATTGACATAGCTTGACTATGCAACTTACTAAATACAAGTGTAAATGACTGCATTACTTCCCAGCAGATACTTAAGAGCCAGGATATCATCTGCCATGCTTTTCTTGCCCTATGCCAGACAGCCAGCAGTATTCTAGATGCTCCATCAGCTTGGGTGCTGGTATGAAGGTGATGTGGTACAGAGCTGCAGCCTACCTGCAAGGAAATAGTAGCAAGACTGAAAATAAAGCTTTGAAGCTGTAATGACTGAAATTTGGGGATCATTTGTCAACACATCCAAAAGCCTGTACTGACTGATCTGAGGCTGGAAAAGTTTTAACCACAGAATTGTATTTTCATCTATATATAGTCATGATAGGCAAAGGTCAACAGAAAGACGTTCTCAAATATGCAAAGGCTATGAGACAAACTTTATAATTTTTTAAATGCCTTAAATATTTCTCCAAAAAGTGAAATATGAAGCAAAATTAAGAGATAGTGAAAATTAAGGGTTTGAAATGACAAACTGCAAGCACTGAAACTTGGTAAAAAAAAAAAGGAAGAAAGAAATAATACACAGGAAAGAAAGAAAAAAAGGAATAAATACATATATAACAGAAAAAAAAGAAAAAAGAGAGCTGAAAAATGGCTGTAAATTTGTTTGTAAACTAAATACCACCATCATATAAAAATCGAATAAGGAAATACATATAATATTAATATAATAACACTTTGAATCTAGATTCCATGTTATATTAGCAAAGACTGAAAAGTTGGAAAAGGAAAAAAGTTGACTAAATTTGGCCAGGCATGGTGGCTTGCTCCTGTAATCCCAGCATTTTGGGAGGCAGAGGCGGGTAGATTGTTTGAGCCTAAGAGCTTGAGACTAGGTGAGGCAACATGGTGAAACCCCATATCTATACATATAAAAAAATTAGCTTTGTATGGTGGTGTATGCCTGTAGTCCCAGTTACTTGGGATACTGAGGTGAAATTTACAAAATTCAAAAATTCATTATATTAAATAGAGAGAATTCAAAATATAATATTTTACTTTCAGTTCTGACTATTATAGAAGTAGAGGTTAAATAATGATGTTAAAATTCTTAAAGATAGTTTATAGAGGCTTTTAGAGATGGCAAGATAAAAATATTTTTAAAAATTTGATCCTCCCCCTTGAAACTTACCAATAATGAAAAAATAAAAAATAATAATGTAGGAAAAACAACCAACCAGACAACCAACTTCATCTTCAATGAAACAAGGAAATGATACAATCCTAAGTTACAAAAAAGGAAGCAGCAATAAAGTAAAATGAGGAAAGAAGCTGATTGCCAAGAACCAAAGCATGCCTTCTCTAATCTTGAGCAGAACAAAGATTTCTCTCAAAGGAAGAGAAACAATCCTGAAAGACTGTGACTAGAGTAGCAAAATCTGAACCTGGGGGAGCCTCAGAAGTGGAATGTCTAGTTTAAAGGAGAGGTGGAACTAAAGAAGAAACCAGGCTGGCATGTCAGCGTTACAGCCTTCAGCCTATTCTCTGAGCCAAGGAGATTGCTAGAAGTAAAGCAGAGTAAGGAAAGGAAGAGAAGAACCAGAAATCTCGTGTCACTCTTCACTCCTATGCAGATTTTTTTTTGTCAATAACTCATTGACAAGCACCATGTCTCTGGGCGAACACTAGTGATAAGAAGGCAAGGAAAATAACTAGTTAGCTGTTACAGTTTCTGTGTTAGAGATAGGCAAGGGAAAATGATGAGTGAATCTGTAATTTCTATTACTACAAAAAAAAAAAGAATCAAGACAGAATGTGAGAATATATTTTAAAAGGAAAAAAGAACATAAATAAACTGCAGAAGAAGAGCATACAATGCAAGGTAAATTACTTACTATTCCAAGAGTTAAAATAAATACTTCCTTGTAATCTCTGTAGTGGGTTGAACAGTGTCTCTTTCTAATTATGTTTACCCAGAACCTTAGAATGTAATCTTTATTAGGAAATAATTCTTTGAAAATGCAATTAGGAAGGTGTGATCCTACTGTATTAAGGTGGGCCGTAAATCCAGTGACTGGCATCCTATGAGAAGAGGAGAGGACCTATGGAGACATACATAGGAAAAAAGGCCATGTCACAGTGGAGGTGAAGATTGGGGTGATGCAGCTACAAACCACAGAACACCAAGGATTTCTAAGGCTGCCAGAAGCTTAGGAAGGCAAGGAAGTTTTCTTCCCTACAGCTTTCATGGGGAGCATAGCCATGACAACACCTTAATTTCAGAATTCTAGCCCTGAGAATTGTAAATCAGTAAATTTCTGTTGTTTTAAGTCAGCCACTTTGTTATGGCAGCCCTAAGAAACTAACACAGTCTTCAAGAAATTACATACAACGTCACTGTGGTGGGCAGACTCTAAGATCACCCCCCATAACCCTTGCCTCCTGGTGCTCAGACCCTTGCATCCTCTCCTTGACTGTGAGTAAGACCTATGATTTGTTTCTAACCGATAGAATACAGTGCAAATAGGAGATGATGATGATTTTGTGCATGTGATTACATCATGTAAGATTGTAGCCTATCGTGTTAGGAGACCCTGGCCAGCTTTGAAGAAGCAGGCTACCATATTCCCAAATGTCATAGGAAGAGAGCCACAGGGCAAGGAGCTGAGTGTGGCCTCTGGCCAATAACCAGCAAGAAATTGAGCCCTCAGTGTAGTAGTCTGCCAGGAACTGAATTCTGCAACGATGTTGAGTTTGCAAGCAGATCCTTCAGTTGAGCCTCAGATGAGACTGCAACCCCAACTATCACCTTGATTGCAGCCTTGTGAGACCTTCAAAGCAGAAGACCAAGCTAAGTGATGCTCAAACTCCAGACCCACAGAAATTGTGAGATAACAAATGTGTGTATTCCTAACCACTACGTTAGTGATAATATTGTTATGGAACAATAGAGAACTAGTACAATGTCCTTTCTAGAAGAAGACCTGTAACAAGAGAATGAAGAGTTTAATAAAAATGTAAGGCATCTGAAGAGGAAAATGTGGAGATAAAAGAGCTCAGAAAATTAATGGAAGAGCTAAAAAATGGTAGGAGAATTAATAGAAGAACACATGATTGAATACACAATCTAAAGAAATCACACAATACACAATAAAAAAGACAGTGATATAAAAATCATGTTTAATATGGGGAAAAAGACATGCATGCCTTTCATATAGGCATAATGAAATAAAATAGATTTGAGGAAGAGGTAGAAATTGAGAAAGAAAATAAAGCAAACAAAATTAAATAAATAGTAAAAAAAAAAAAAAAGGGCAAAATGCATTCTCGAATTGAAGACCAGATTTGCAGATTTAAAAAGCAAACTCCATCTAAGAGAAAAAGTGATTCCGAATCATGTTCCCCAAAACATGTCCTGGTGCAATTTGGAATTTTAGGAATAAAAACAGAATTTTGTGAAAATTTTATGCAGAAAAGCAAGTAGCATTTCATTAAAAAAGAATCAGATTTTCCTTGGAGTTTTCCATAGTAATAGTTTAATCCTAGAGAACAGAAAGAATGTCTATAACATTCTGAGGGAAATAAAATGTGACTTTAAAATTTATCCCTAGACAAGTTATCCTTCAACTATAAAAACAGAAACACATATTCTCAAGGGTAGAGACACTGAGGGGATACATTACCTGTAAGTGCTACTTTAAAAAAAGCGTGTCAGTTGAATTCAATCAAATAAGAGATGTGTAGAAACATAGAATACAAGAATAAAGAAACTAGGGAAAAAGAATGATAATGAATACAATCCCTTTAAGTATAAAACCACAACTAAAACATGTCAAGAATTTTGATTGTAAAATAAAATGTAAATGTTATTAATCTTGACATTATGAACTTAATAAGTACTACAAATCTGGGAGAGATTGGTGGAAGAAACTATAAGTACACAAACCTCCCAGTTTCTCATAGCCAAAACAAGAGGTTAGTAGAAGAAACTGTTAGTATACAACTCTCCCAGTCTTCCACAGTCAAAAGGCTGTGGGTATAGCATAATTTACACATGCAGTCTAAAAAAGTCACAACTCTAACCTCTTAATGTTTATTTTATCTATAGAGGAAAGTTTCAGAAACTTATTTTTTGTGGTAAAGAAACATTTACTTCAAGTACACTAATTCTTTCAGCTTTACTTCAATTTCTTCTTTCATTAAATTAGATTTTAAGTAAACATAATTAAATTAGCTGGGGGTGGTGGTGCGTGCCTGTAATCCCAGCTACTTGGGAGGCTGAGGCAGGAGAATTGCTTGAACCCAGGAGATGGAGGTTGCGGTGAGCTGAGATCACACCATTGCACTCCAGCCTGGGTGACAGAGTGAGACTCCATTAAAAAAAAAAAGTGAACATAATTAATAAAAAGAATAAAAATAAAATAAAAATCCTTCAATCCCATTTTTTTTATTGTACTTTAAGTTCTAGGGTACATGTGCACAACGTGCAGGTTTGTTACATATGTATACATGTGCCATGTTGGTGTGCTGCACCCATTAACTCGTCATTTACATTAGGTATATCTCCTAAAGCTATCCCTCTCCCCTCCCCCCACCCCATGACAGGCCCCAGTGTATGATGTTCCCCTTCCTCTGTCCAAGTGTTCTCATTGTTCAATTCCCACCTATGAGAGAGAACATGAGGTGTTTGGTTTTCTGTCCTTGCGATAGTTTGCTGAGAATGATGGTTTCCAGCTTCATCCACGTCCCTACAAAGGACATGAACTCATCATTTTTTTGTGGCTGTGTAGTATTCCATGGTGTACATGTGCCACATTTTCTTAATCCAGTCTATCATTGTTGGACATTTGGGTTAGTTCCAAGTCTTTGCTATTGTGAATAGTGCCTCAATAAACATACGTGTGCATGTGTCTTTATAGCAGCATGATTTATAATCCTTTGGGTATATACCCAGTAATGGGATGGCTAGGTCAAATGGTATTTCTAGTTCTAGATCCTTGGGGAATCACCACACTGTCTTCCACGGTGGTTGAACTAGTTTGCAGTCCCACCAACAGTGTAAAAGTGTTCCTATTTCTCCACATCCTCTCCAGCACCTGTTGTTTCCTGACTTTTTAATGATCACCGTTCTAACTGGCGTGAGATGGTATCTCATTGTGGTTTTGATTTGCATTTCTCTGATGGCCAGTGATGATGAGCATTTTTTTCATGTGTCTGTTGGCTGCATAAATGTCTTCTTTTGAGAAGTGTCTGTTCATATCCTTCGCCCAATTTTTGATAGGATTGTTTGTTTTTTTCTTGTAAATTTGTTCGAGTTCATTGTAGATTCTGGATATTAGCCCTTTGTCAGATAGTAGGTTGTGAAAATTTTCTCCCATTTTGTAGGTTGCCTGTTCACTCTGATGGTAGTTTCTTTTGCTGTGCAGAAGCTCTTGAGTTTAATTAGATCCCATTTGTCAATTTTGGCTTTTGTTGCCGTTGCTTTTGGTGTTTTAGACATGAAGTCCTTGCCCATGCCTATGTCCTGAATGGTAATGCCTAGGTTTTCTTCTAGGGTTTTTATGGTTTTAGGTCTAATGTTTGTCTTTAATCCATCTTGAATTGATTTTTGTATAAGGTGTAAGGAAGGGATCCAGTTTCAGCTTTCTACATATGGCTAGCCAGTTTTCCCAGCACCATTTATTAAATAGGGAATCCTTTCCCCATTTCTTCTTTTTGTCAGGTTTCTCAAAGATCAGATGGTTGTAGATGTGTGGTATTATTTCTGAGGGCTCTGTTCTGTTCAATTGGTCTATATCTCTGTTTTGGTACCAGTACCATGCTGTTTTGGTTACTATAACCTTGTAGTATAATTTGAAGTCAGGTAGCATGATGCCTCCAGCTTTATTCTTTTGGCTTAGGATTGACTTGGCAATGCAGGCTCTTTTTTGGTTCCATATGAACTTTAAAGTAGTTTTTTCCAATTCTGTGAATAAAGTCATTGCTGGCGATGGCATTGAAACTATAAATTACCTTGGGCAGTATGGCCATTTTCACGATATTGATTCTTCCTATCCATGAGCATGGAATGTTCTTCCATTTGTTTGTATCCTCTTTTATTTCATTGAGCAGTGGTTTGTAGTTCTCCTTGAAGAGGTCCTTCACATCCCTTATAAGTTGGATTCCTAGGTATTATATTGTCTTAGAAGCAATTGTGAATGGGAGCTCACTCATGATTTGGCTCTCTGTTTGTCTGCTATTGGTGTATAAGAATGCTTGTGATTTTTGCACAGTGACTTTGTATCCTGAGACTTTGCTGAAGTTGCCTATCAGCTTAAGGAGATTTTGGGCTGAGACGATGGGGTTTTCTAAATATACAATCATGTCATCTGCAAACAGGGACAATTTGACTTCCTCTTTTCCTAACTGAATACCCTTTATTTCTTTCTCCTGCCTGACTGCCCTGGCCAGAACTTCCAACACTATGTTGAATAGGAGTGGTGAGAGAGGCATCTCTGTCTTGTGCCAGTTTTCAAAGGGAATGCTTCCAGTTTTTGCTCATTCAGTATGATATTGGCTGTGGGTTTGTCATAAATAGCTCTTATTTTGAGATACACCCCATCAATACCTAATTTATTGAGAGTTTTTAGCATGAAGCGTTGTTGAATTTTGTCAACGGCCTTTTCTGCATCTATTGAGATAATCATGTGGTTTTTGTCATTGGTTCTATTTATATGCTGGATTATGTTTACTGATTTGCGTATGCTGAACCAGCCTTGCATCCCAGGGATGAAGCTCACTTGATCATGGTGGATAAGCTTTTTGATGTGCTGCTGGGTTTGGTTTGCCAGTATTTTATTGAGGATTTTTGCATCAATGTTAATCAGGGATATGGGTCTAACATTCTCTTTTTTTGTTGTGTCACTGTCAGGCTTTGCTATCAGGATGATGCTGGCCTCATAAATGAGTTTGGAGGATTCCCTCTTTTTCTATTGATTGGAATAGTTTCAGAAGGAATGGTACCAGCTCCTCGTTGTACCTCTGGTAGAATTCGGCTGTGAATCTGTCTGGTCCTGGACTTTTTTTGGTTGGTAGGCTATTAATTATTGCCTCACTTTCAGAGTCTGTTATTGATCTATTCAGGGATTCAACTTCTTCCTGGTTTAGTCTTGGGAGGGTGTATGTGTTGAGGAATTTATCCATTTCTTCTAGATTTTCTAGTTTATTTGCATAGACGTGTTTATAGTATTCTCTGATGGTAGTTTGTATTTCTGTGGGATCGGTGGTGATATCCTCTATCATTTTTTATTGCGTCTATTTGAGTCTTCTCTCTTTTCTTCTTTTTAGTCTTGCTAGCAGTCTATCAATTTTGTTGATCTTTTCAAAAAGCCAGCTCCTGGATTCATTGATTGTTTGAAGGGTTTTTTGTGTCTATCTCCTTCAGTTCTGCTCTGATCTTAGTTATTTCTTGCCTTCTGCTAGCTTTTGAATGTGTTTGCTCTTGCTTCTCTAGTTCTTTTAATTCTGATGTTAGGGTGTCAATTTTAGATATTTCCTGCTTCTCTTGTGGGCACTTAGTGCTACAAATTTCTGTCTACACACTGCTTTGAATGTGTCCCAGAGATTCTGGTATGTTGTGTCTTTGTTCTCGTTGGTTTCAAAGAACATCTTTATTTCTGCCTTCATTTCATTATGTACCCAGTAGTCATTCAGCAGCAGGTTGTTCAGTTTCCATGTAGTTGAGCGGTTTTGAGTGAGTTTCTTAATCCTGAGTTCTAGTTTGATTGCACTGTGGTCTGAGAGACCGTTTGTTATAATTTCTGTTCTTTTACATTTGCCGAGGAGTGCTTTACTTCCAAGTATGTGGTCACCAATCCTATTTTATATGATTCTATTTGCATAATTAAATATAAAGAAGTGAAATTATGATAAACAAAGTTTAGTGATGGTTGTTTTTGGGCTAAAAGGCTAGGAATAGATCTTGCAATTCCCTCTGAATTTTGGGAATTGTTTAGATTGTTTAATGATAAATGTAGATCACTTTCAGAAAACTTATTTTTCTTACATACAAATCTTAAATTAATTACAGTCACACCTCATTTCATTGCACTTAGCTTTATTTCACTTTGCAGTTATTGCGATGTTTACAAATTGAATATTTGTGGCAATTCTGAGTGTAAAATTCTATTGGCGCCATATTCCCAACAGCATATTCTTACTTCATGTCCCTGTGTCACATTTTGGTAACTCTCAAAATATTTCAAATTTATTATTAATATTATATTTGCTATGGTGATTTGTGATCAGTAATCTTTAATGTTACCATTGTAATTGGTGGTGTCAGGAACTGTGTCCAGAGATGATAGTGAATTTAATCAGTAAATGTGTGTGCAGTTTCTGACTGTCCACCAGCTGGCTGCTCCTCCCATCTATTCCTTCCTTACTGGGCCTTTCTATACCCTGATACACAACAATATTGAGATTAGGCCAATTAGAAACCCTACAATGGCTTCTAAGTGCTCAAGAGAAAGGAAGAGTCACACCTTTCTCACTTTAAATCCAAAGCTAGAAATGATTAAGTTTAGTGAGGAAGGCATGTTGAAAGTCGAGACAGACCCAAAGATAGGCTTCTTGTGCCAAACGGTTAGCCCAATTGTGAATGAAAAGAAAAAGTTTTTGAAGAAAACTAACAGTGGTTATCCAGTGGACACATGAATGATGAGAAAGTGATAATGCAGACAGTTTGCTGATAATGCAGACAGTTTTAGTGGTCTGCATAGAAAATCAAACCAGCTACAACAACCTTAAGCCAATGCCTAGTCCAGATCAAGGCTCTAACTCTCTTCAATTCTATGAAGGTTGAGAGAGGAGAGGAAGCTGCAGAAGGAAAGCTGGAAGCTAGCAGAGGTTTGTTCATGGGGTTGAAGGAAAGAAGCCATCTTCATAACATAAAAGTGCAAGATGAAGCAGCAAGTGCTGATGTAGAAGCTACAGCAAGTTATCCAGAAGATCTAGCTAACATCATTGATGAAGGTGACTACATAAACAACAAATTTTCAATGTGGACGAAACAGCCATCTATTCAAGAAGTTGTCATCTAAGACTTTCGCAGCTGGAGAAGAGAAGTCAATGGCTGGCTTCAAAGTTTCCAAGGACAGACTGACTCTCTTGTTATGGGCTAATGTAGCTGGTGACATTAAGTGTAAGTGAATGTTCATTTACCATTCCAAAAATTCTAGGGCCCTTTATAACTGTGCTAAATCTATTCTGCCTGTGCTCTATCAATGGAACAATAAAGTCTGGATGATAACATGTCTGTTTACAGCATAGGTTACTGAATATTTTAAGCCCACTCTTGAGAACTACTGCTCAGGAAAAAGGATTTTCAGAATATTATTGCTCATTGACAATGCACCTGTCACCCAAGAGCTCTGATGGAGAAGTACAGGGGATTAACATTGTTTTCATGCCTGCTAACACATCATTCTGTAGTCCAGGGATCAAGGAGTCATTTTGACTTTCAAGTCTTATTACATAAGAGATACTGTTTGTAAGGCTATAGCTGTTACAGACACTGATTCCTCTGATGGATCTGGGCAAAGTAAATTGATAACCTTCTGGAAATAAATCACCATTCCAGATACCATTAAGACCATTCATGATTCATTGGGTGGTGGTCAAAATATCAACATTAACAAGAGTTTGAAAGAAGTTGATTCCAACTCTCATGGGCGACTTTGTGGGGTTCAAGATTTCAGTCAAGGAAATAACTGCAGATGTGGTGGAAATACCAAGAAAGTTAGAATTCAAAATGTGACTGAACTGCTGCAACCTAATGATAAAACTTTTTTTTTTTTTTGAGGCAGGGTCTTGCTTTGTCATCCAGGCTGGAATGCTATGGCACAAACATGACTCACTGCAGACTCATCAACCTCCCCAGCTCAAATGATCCTCCCACCTCAGCCCCTCAAGTAGCTGGGACTACAGGCACAAGCCATCATGCCCATCTAGTCTTTGTATTTTTTGTAGAGACAGGGTTTTGTCATGTTGTCCAGGCTGATCTCGAACTCCTGAGCTCAAGTGGTCCATATACCTCAGCTTCCCAAAGTGCTGGGATTATAGGCCATTGCTCCCAGCCTTATGATAAAACTTTAAGTAATTGCTTCTTATGGATGAGCAAAGAAATTGGAATCTTGATGCAGAATGTACTTCTGGTGAAGATGCCATGAATGTTGTTGAAATTACAACAGAAGGTTTAGTATAGTCCATAAACTTAGCTGAGAAAGCAGCAGCAGGAGTTGAGAGGATTGACTTCAGTTTTGAAATAAGTTTTACTGTGGATAAAATGCTATCAAATAACCTCACATGCTGCAGATAAATCTTTTGTGAAAGAAAGATTCAATAGATGCATAAACTTCATTTTTTTTAATTTTAAGAAATTGCCTTAGCCACCCCAACCTTCAGCAATTGATCACTACCCTGATCAATCAGCAGCCATCAACATCAAGGCTAAACCCTCCATTGGCAAAAAGATTACAATCGCTGAAGGCTCAGATGATTATTAGAGTTTTTAATTTAATTTTTTATTAGCAATGAAATATTTTTAAATTTAAGGAATGTACATTTTTTAAAGACATAGTGCTATTTCATACTTAGTACTCTATAGTAGTCTAAACACAACTTTTCAATGTACTGGAAAACAAAACAAACAAAGTCTCATTTTATTGTGATATTTGCTTTATTGTGGCAGTCTTGAACAAAACCCATAATATTTTTGAGGTATTATGTCTATATGAATAGAATTAAAAGCATAATACATATACTTAATGTATTATAAAAAAGAAAGAAGATACAACATATTATTGAATAAATATATCTGCATGCAAAATTTATCTGTTAATATATGCTGTTTACAAATAAATGCATAAAATGAAATGATGTAATAAGTCTATAGAATATAGAAAAATAGGGGGTGTAGCCAAGATGGCCAAATAGGAACAGCTCCAGTCTACAGCTCCCAGCGTGAGTGACGCAGAAGACGAATGATTTCTGCATTTCCAACTGAGGTACCTGGTTCATCTCACTGGGGATTGTCGGACAGTGGGTGCAGCACACCAAGAGTGAGCCGAAGCAGGGCGAGGCATCGCCTCACCCGGGAAGTGCAAGGGGTCAGGGAATTCCCTTTCCTAGCCAAGGAAAGGGGTGACAGACGGCACTTGGAAAATTGGGTCACTCCCACCCTAATACTGCACTTTTCCAACGGTCTTAGCAAACGGCACACCTGGAGATTGTATCCCGCACCTGGCTCAGAGGGTCCTACGCCCACAGAGCCTCACTCATTGCTAGCACAGCAGTCTGAGATCAAACTGCAAGGCAGCAGCGAGGCTGGGGGAGGGGCGCCTGCCATTGCCGAGGCTTGAGTAGGTAAACAAAGTGGCTGGGAAGCTCGAACTGGGTGGAACCCACCGCAGCTCAAGGAGGCCAGCCTGCCTCAGTAGACTCCACCTCAGGGGGCAGGGCGTAGCCAAACGGAAGGCAGCAGAAACCTCTGCAGACTTAAATGTCTCTGTCTGACAGATTTAAAGAGAGTAGTGGTTCTCCCAGCACGCAGCTAAAGATCTGAGAATGGACAGACTGCCTCCTCAAGTGGGTCCCTGACCCCCGAGTAGCCTAACTGGGAGGCATCCCCCAGTAGGGGCAGACTGACATCTCACACGGCCGGGAAATCCTCTGAGACAAAACTTCCAGAGGAACAAAAAGGCAGCAACATTTGCTGTTCACCAATATCTGCTGTTCTGCAGTCTCTGCTGCTGATACCCAGGCAAACAGGGTCTGGAGTGGACCTCCAGCAAACTCCAATAGACCTGCAGCTGAGAGTCCTGACTGTTAGAAGGAAAACTAACAAACAGAAAGGACATCCACACCAAAAACCCATCTGTACATCACCATCATCAAAGACCAAAGGTAGATAAAACCACAAAGATGGGGAAAAAACAGAGCAGAAAAACTGAAAATTCTAAAAATCAGAGCACCTCTCCTCCTCCAAAGGAATACAGCTCCTCACCAGCAACAGAACAAAGCTGGATGGAGAATGACTTTGACAAGTGAGAGAAGAAGGCTTCAGATGATCAAATTACACCGATCTAAAGGAGGAAGTTCGAACCCATGGCAAAGAAGTTAAAAACCTTGATAAAAGATTAGATGAATGGCTAACTAGAATAACCAATGCAGAGAAGTCCTTAAATGACCTGATGGAGCTGAAAACCACGGCACGAGGACTATGTGACGAATGCACAAGCCTCAGTAGCCAACTCGATCAACTGGAAGGAAAAGTATCAGTGATGGAAGATCAAATGAATGAAATGAAGTGAGAAGAGAAGTTTAGAGAAAAAAGAACAAAAAGAAATGAACAAAGCCTCCAAGAAATATGGGACTATGTGAAAAGACCAAATCTACATCTGATTGGTGTACTTGAAAGTGATGGGGAGAATGGAACTAAGTTGGAAAACACTCTGCAGGATATTATCCAGGAGAACTTCCCCAATCTAGGAAGGCAGCCCAACATTCAAATTCAGGAAATACAGAGAACGCCACAAAGATACTCCTCAAGAAGAGCAACTCCAAGACACATAATTGTCAGATTCATGGAAGTTGAAATGAAGGAAAAATGTTTAGGGCAGCCAGAGAGAAAGCTCGGGTTACCCACAAAGGGAAGCCCATCAGCCTAACAGCTGATCTCTTGGCAGAAACTCTACAAGCCAGAAGAGAGTGGGGGCCAATATTCAACATTCTTAAAGAAAAGAATTTTCAACCCAGAATTTCATATCCAGCCAAACTAAGTTTCATAAATGAAGGAGAAATAAAATCCTTTACAGACAAGCAAATGCTGAGAGATTTTGTCACCACCAGGCCTGCCCTAAAAGAGCTCCTGAAGGAAGCACTAAACATGGAAAGGAACAACCAGTACCAGCGACTGCAAAAACATGCCAAATTGTGAAGACCATCGAGGCTAGGAAGAAACTGCATCAACTAATGAGCAAAATAGCCAGCTAATATCATAATGACAGGATCGAATTCACACATAACAATATTAACCTTAAATGTAAATGGGCTAAATGCTCCAATTAAAAGACACAGACTGGCAAATTGGATAAAGAGTCAAGACCCATCAGTGTACTGTATTCAGGAAACCCATCTCATGTGCAGAGACACACATAGGCTCAAAATAAAGGGATGGAGGAAGATCTACCAAACAAATGGAAAACAAAAAAAGGCAGGAGGTGCAATCCTAGTCTCATAAAACTGACTAAACCAACAAAGATCAAAAGAGACAAAGAAGGCCATTACATAATGGTAAAGGGATCATTTCAATAAGAAGAGTTAACTATCCTAAATATATATGCACCCAATACAGGAGCACCCAGATTCATAAAGCAAGTCCTTAGAGACCTGCAAAGAGACTTAGACTCCCACACAATAATAGTGGGAGACTTTGACACCCCACTGTCAACATTAGACAGATCAACGAGACAGAAAGTCAACAAGGATATCCAGGAATTCAACTCAGCTCTGCACCAAGCAGACCTAATAGACATCTACAGAACTCTCCACCCTGAATCAACAGAATATATATTCTGTTCAGCACCACACCACACCTATTCCAAAATTGACCACACAGTTGGAAGTAAAGCACTCCTCAGCAAATGCAAAAGAAGAGAAATTATAACAAATGGTTTCTCAGACCACAGTGCAATCAAACTAGAACTCAGGATTAAGAAACTCACTCAAAACCGCTCAACTACATGGAAACTGAACATCCTGCTCCTGAATGACTACTGGGTACATAATGAAATGAAGGCAGAAATAAAGATGTTCTTTGAAACCAACGAGAACAAAGACACAACATACCAGAATTTCTGGGACACATTCAAAGCAGTGTGTAGAGGGAAGTTTATAGGACTAAATGCCCACAAGAGAAACAGGAAATATCTAAAATTGACACCCTAACATCAGAATTAAAAGAACTAGAGAAGGAAGAGTAAACACATTCAAAAGCTAGCAGAAGGCAAGAAATAACTAAGATCAGAGCAGAACTGAAGGAGATAGAGACACAAAAAACCCTTTAAAAAATCAATGAATCCAGGAGCTGGTTTTTTGAAAAGATCAGCAAAATTGATAGACCGCTAGCAAGACTAAGAAGAAAAGAGAGAAGAATCAAATACATGCAATAAAAAATGATGAAGGGGATATGACCACCTATCCCACAGAAATACAAACTACCATCAGAGAATACTATAAAGAAATACAAACTACCATCAGAGAATACTACAAACACCTCTATGCAAATAAACTAGAAAATCTAGAAGAAATGGATAAATTCCTCAACACATACACCCTCCCAAGACTAAACCAGGAAGAAGTTGAATCTCTGAATAGACCAATAACAGGCTCTGAAAGTGAGGCAATAATTAATAGCTTACCAAACAAAAAAGTCCAGGACCAGACAGATTCACAGCTGAATTCTACCAGAGGTACAATGAGGAACTGGTACCATTCCTTCTGAAACTATTCCAATCAATAGAAAAAGAGGGAATCCTCCCTCACTCATTTTATGAGGCCAGCATCATCCTGATACCAAAGCCGGGCAGAGATACAACAAAAAAAGAGAATTTTAGACCAATATCCCTGATGAGCATCAATGCAAAAATCCTCAATAAAATACTGGCAAACCAAATCCAGCAGCACATCAAAAAGCTTATCCACCATGATCAAGTGGGCTTCATCCCTGGGATGCAAGGCTGGTTCAACATACGCAAATCAATAAACATAATCCAGCATATAAATAGAACCAATGACAAAAACCACATGATTATCTCAATAGATGCAGAAAAGGCCGTTGACAAAATTCAACAACGCTTCATGCTAAAAACTCTCAATAAATTAGGTATTGATGGGATGTATCTCAAAATAATGAGAGCTATTTATGACAAACCCACAGCCAATATCACACTGAATGGGCAAAAACTGGAAGCATTCCCTTTGAAAACTGGCACAAGACAGAGATGCCCTCTCTCACCACTCCTATTCAACAAGTGTTGGAAGTTCTGGCCAGGGCAGTCAGGCAGGAGAAAGAAATAAAGGGTATTCAGTTAGGAAAAGAGGAAGTCAAATTGTCCCTGTTTGCAGATGACATGATTGTATATTTAGAAAACCCCATCGTCTCAGCCCAAAATCTCCTTAAGCTGATAGGCAACTTCAGCAAAGTCTCAGGATACAAAGTCACTGTGCAAAAATCACAAGCATTCTTATACACCAATAGCAGACAAACAGAGAGCCAAATCATGAGTGAGCTCCCATTCACAATTGCTTCTAAGACAATAAAATACCTAGGAATCCAACTTATAAGGGATGTGAAGGATCTCTTCAAGGAGAACTACAAACCACTGCTCAATGAAATAAAAGAGGATGCAAAGAAATGGAAGAACATTCCATGCTCATGGATAGGAAGAATCAATATCGTGAAAATGGCCATACTGCCCAAGGTAATTTATAGTTTCAATGCCATCCCCAGCAATGACTTTCTTCACAGAATTGGAAAAAACTACTTTAAAGTTCATATGGAACCAAAAAAGAGCCTGCATTGCCAAGTCAATCCTAAGCCAAAAGAATAAAGCTGGAGGCATCATGCTACCTGACTTCAAACTATACTACAAGGTTATAGTAACCAAAACAGCATGGTACTGGTACCAAAACAGAGATATAGACCAATGGAACAGAACAGAGCCCTCAGAAATAATGCCACATATCTACAACTATCTGAACTTTGAGAAACCTGACAAAAACAAGAAATGGGGAAAGGATTCCCTATTTAATAAATGGTGCTGGGAAAACTGGCTAGCCATATGTAGAAAGCTGAAACTGGATCCCTTCCTTACACCTTATACAAAAATGAATTCAAGATGGATTAAAGACTTAAATGTTAGACCTAAAATCGTAAAAACCCTAGAAGAAAACCTACGCAATACCATTCAGGACATAGGCATGGACAAGGACTTCATGTCTAAAACACCAAAAGCAATGGCAACAAAAGCCAAAATTGACAAATGGGATCTAATTAAGCTAAAGAGCTTCTGCATAGCAAAAGAAACTACCATTGGAGTGAAAAGGCAACCTACAGAATGGGAGAAAATTTTTGCAATCTACTCATCTGACAAAGGGCTAATATCCAGAATCTACAATGAACTCAAACAAATTTACAAGAAAAAAACAAACAACTCCATCAAAAGGTGGGCGAAGGACATGAACAGACACTTCTCAAAAGAAGACATTTATGCAGCCAAAAGACACATGAAAAAGTGGTCATCATCACTGGCCATCAGAGAAATGCAAATCAAAACCACAATGAGATACCATCTCACACCAGTTAGAACGGTGATCATTAAAAAGTCAGGAAACAACAGGTGCTAGAGAGGATGTGGAGAAATAGGAATGCTTTTACACTGTTGGTGGGACTGCAAACTAGTTCAACCATTGTGGAAGTCAGTGTGGCGATTCCTCGGGGATCTAGAACTAGAAATAACATTTGACCCAGCCATCCCATTACTGAGTATATACCCAAAGGATTATAAATCATGCTGCTATAAAGACACATGCACACGTATGTTTATTGAGGCACTATTCACAATAGCAAAGACTTGGAACCAACCCAAATGTCCAACAATGATAGACTGGATTAAGAAAATGTGGCACATGTACACCATGGAATACTACGCAGCCACAAAAAAATGATGAGTTCATGTCCTTTGTAGGGACGTGGATGAAGCTGGAAACCATCATTCTCAGCAAACTATCGCAAGGACAAAAAACCAAACACCACATGTTCTCACTCATAGGTGGGAATTGAACAATGAGAACACTTGGACACAGGAAGGGGAACATCACACACTGGGGCCTGTTGTGGTGTTGGGGGAGGGGAGAGGGATAGCATTAGGAGATATACCTAATGTTAAATGATGAGTTAGTGGGAGCAGCACACCAACATGGCACATGTATACATATGTAACAAACCTGCATGTTGTGCACATGTACCCTAAAACTTAAGGTATTAAAAAAAAAAAGAATATGGAAAAATACTAGGCAAATGTAAGCAAAAATAAAGAGTAATAAGTATAAGAAATAAATGGATTTGATGGCAGAAAAAGCCAGTCACAAGAAACAAATTTTACAGAAAATCAAAGGAACAATTCATAATAAAAATTTAAATTAATGTACCTTCATATTAAGCAAAAGCTGTTGGAATAAAAGAAGAAATTGGTGGGAATACAAGTGAGAGAATTTATTTTGAGTAGGCAAAAAATAATTTAAAACATGCAAAATATAAATAAAATAGATTTGCCGCTACAAGAATGAATAAAATTTTCAGTGCCAAGAGCATCTATAAATTTATAAAATTTGATTATGTTGTATAAAATATGACAATTTCCAAAAGATAGAAAGCCATATTCTCTGACCACAATGCAACAAAACTAGGTAAACAAAAGGTAACAAAAAATGAAAAAGGAAGAGGGGCTATTTAATCCTTTAGAAATAATATTTTGCCAAATAATTATTGTTTAAAAGAGGAAATCAAACCTAAAGTTATATACTATTTAGACATTAGCAATAACAGTACTACATATCAAAATATGGGTTGACCCTAAAGCTATTCTCAGAGAAAAATGCAGTGTTTAATGCTTTTACTCCTAACCAGAAAAGAAATAAAGGAAGGGAGGAAGGGAGGGAGGGTGGAGGAAGGAAGGAAATAAAGAAAGGGAACTAAATCTTATACCTAAGAACCAAGATGAATAACAATAGAAAACTTTACAGGGAAATAAATGAATAAAGATAAACCAGATATTAATCGATTAGAAAATAGTAGGGAATTATTTAGCAATTAGCTTTAGGAATCATAATATTTTAACCATTTTAAATATAAATAGATTTAATACAGTAAATTTGGTACTTACAGCATTGTAGGAAGAGCTGGAAAATCAGGCTTTTGGCGGTGCCTTCAGGGCTTACTCCCAAAAAACATTGCTGAACTGTATTGCCAGTTTCCATAGTGACACAATCAACAAGATGCAGATTTAGGAGGCTACCACTGGAACAACTGAGTTCAAGAACATAATATCAGAGATTTTTACCCAAGAAGCAGAGATGGATCAAAAGAAACCACTGCTAGCATTGCATCTTCCTCCTTGCCACCCACAATTTGGCTTTGCTTTTGCAGAAAAACTCAGTATTTCTGTGACTAGGACAGGCGTAACAACAGCTGGATTCGAATTTGTGGCCAGAACCCTGCCTCAAAGGGATCTGGGAAATGTAGTTTTTAGGTTCTCAGGCTCTACAGCAGAAGTGTCCAATCTTTTGGCTTCCCTGGGCCACACTGGAAGAATTGTCTTGGACCACAAGACAGCTTTGCAAGTGACCCAACACAAATTCACAAACTTTCTTAAAACATTATGAAAATATTTTTTGCATTTTTTTTAGTTCATCCGTTATCATTAGTGTTAGTGTGTTTTATGTGTGTCCCAAGACAATTTTTCTCAGAAATTAGGAGTTCTATCACTGAGACAGATGAAATGACAGATGTTACAGGATAGTACCAGTGATAACCTGATGGTATTAAATTTGTAAATCTTGATAAAGTGGATATTTCTAATCTCTAAGAAAATGTAGAAGTTCAAATTGATTAAAAATATTGGAAACTTAAGTATATCAATAGTCATGGTAGAAAATGGAAAAACTTATTAAAAATGAAAATGGCCCCCCGGCCAAAAAAAGACCCAAACAGCTTTATAAAACATAATTTTATAAAGATTTTGTAAAATCTTCAAGGAACATATAATTTCCATATCATTATGCCACTTACAAAATTTCCAAACCACATTACTAACTCTGTTATTATGCATTATCAGGCATTGTGAAAATGTCCTGCTCATTTTCTATGGTTCAACCTAACCACATTGAAATAGATTTCAATAACCACATCATTTCAAGGCCCCCACTATAGCAGAAAAATCATTATTTTCAGGTATATGTAATTCCCTTCATTGTTTCTTCCCTTTCTCACCTTCTTTTTGGGATAACATTTACCTTCAAGAGCTTAATTAAGTGTACTCACAGTATGGTGGCGTGAGCTGTATCCTGCTATGTCCCTCCTGGGCTGCTTGGCATTTGTATAATCCCAAGTATAGCCATCCCCCGACAATGTCACCCGCTGAGTCCTGGGTTGCCTTATCTGGCTTCCAATCGTATGATTCACTGTCCTCTGCCTAATTCCCTCTCTCAACCATGAGACCTCTGCAGTCTTCACAGCACTCAGACCACTAGGAAGAAAAACATTTGGCTACTCCGTCATGCCTGCTTAAGATGGAAGGTGGCCCTGTGTGAGTCTGAGTCACTCCAGCCCTCCTACACATTGGGCAGAGGCTTTCTTTACTCAGTGTTTCTATATTGTGTAGGGTTGAGGAACTCTTTTGGACTCAGCGTCTTCCAGGACCAACCAGACCTGAAACAGCACAGATCTCATGTAGTCTGAGATCCCCAATATTTCCAGGGGGATCATCATCATCCTCCCTCTCCTTTAGGAGCTAAAGGGTCTAAGTGGGGGTTCACATGGAAATGGGGAGGTACTTGACTCTCAGAGACGCTCCCAGTGTTTGCTGTGCCTGCTTCTTCTCCATCTCTATAGAGGATGCAGAGAGAACAGGGAAAGAGGGACAAGGAGAGGGCCTCTCCTGATGGAAGACTCTTTAGAAGTTTGGAGTCAGGAATATGGTGGTAGGAGACTCATGCTTATTTATATTCCCTGTTAAAGTATTTCTTGTCTTAAACGTAGACTGGGATCTTTGAACTCCAAAATTGAGAACTTGATACTTTTGTTTCTCTGCTTCCACTGTGATGCAAAATTGAAGGAAGAAAAGAGTTTCCTGTAGTTGGCTAATAACAATCGACAATACTATTTAAAGTGTTCTAGAAAATAGAAACAAAACATTGCAAAGTTCCATTTTCTACCAGTCTACCATAACCTGAAACCAAAACCATGAATATGGGCAACATGCAAAAATAAAATAAAATAAAATATGAACTTATCTGTTTTAACAGTTTACTTAAATAAATAATAGACCATCACTAGGTTATATTCCAGGAATGCAATATATATTACTTACACTCTTGTGTAATTTTTCTGTACTCAACAAAGAAGCAATGAGCAAGCCACTATGTGGGAAGGTGTAGTACATAAAAATAATTATATACACTTTAAGGAGCTTAATATCCGGTCGGAGAGACAAACACAAAAGTTGAACAACATAAAAATGTAAATAATTCATGATTTACATAAGAAATACTTAAAGGTAGTACACTGTTTTTCCAAATGAATTATATAAATATGCACTAGATGTTCAAAGAAAGTACCATCACTTGATTCCAGAGTGGTAGGAAAGACTGTACAAAGAGGGGTAGTATGAGTTTAATCTTAAAAGATGGATTGAACTTGTATATAGTGAGAATATTTCAGGCAGGTAATCCAACAGGTGAAACTGTGAAGGCAGGAAAGCTGAATATGTACATGTTCAGTCAACAGTGAGCAAACTTTCTGTGATAGAAAAGTGAAATGTTATGGTTTAGAGACATTGTGAGTTAAACTTATACTCCTCAGGAAATGTAAGATACATTATATATCTTTTTAGGTATTCAGCTGGTAAAACAATTTGGAGTATCTTGACCTACCTGAGGAGCATGCTTGTTCTGTGTGAATAGTGAGGTCTGTTGGTTGTAAGTTCAGTGTACACTTCCTTCACACAGTTACTACCAGACTGCTTTTAAAGCCCCCATTTACACTCTCTTGACTTTCTCCCAAGACTTGGTTGCAAAAACAGTCAGCTCCTCTGCCATCTATTTTACCTTGATTTTCTGTACGCAGTTCCTGGATTCATTTTTTATTATCCTCATCAAGATATACTCAGTCAGTCTAAAATGGAGATAAAATTGTTGCCAAAATTATGCAGGAGTAAATTCATATATATTGAAGCTTTCACAAATGAAATTGAACCTGGTGAGAAATATCATGCTACATTGAAAGCATTTTTCTCCCCTCACATACACATGAATAATTTGTTTAATTGAGCTGTGGATTCCTTGGGGCACCAAGACTAAATATTTATAGTTCTTTGTGTACACTGGATGGTTAGTGGGAGCTCCCCACAACAGCTCCAGAGACAGAATTACTTAGCTGGTTCAGATGGGAACACATAGCAACCTTATTTCTCTACCTGGGCCTACTGACAGAAAACTCCCTACCTATTTACAGAATTTGAGCCACTCTCCTCACCTCCCACCTCATCCATCTCCTGTAGATTGTGTTGTATTCTTCCTTCTACTTCTGATACCTCATAAAGTCTCTGATCCTACCGCATTACTCTCTCACTTATACAGATCTCACCGTCCAGCTCCTGAATCCAAACAATGCTTGCCTTTTCAAGATCTACTCCATTTTGCCTCAGCTTCCTTTATTCCTTCTAAGAGGGCATTGCAAAAACATCTGTTCCTATTCTGCATCCACTTCACCTCTTTTATCTTTTCTCAGTCTCCAATTTTCTCCTTTGTCATTATTCCAAACATATTTCACTTACTCTCTAAATATTGATTGGTTGGTTAGTTCTGCATAATACAAAAGGGTTGCCGACTCTACTTAAAAAGTAATGAGAATTATGACTTCCCACAGAATAAGTAGAGAGCAGATAAACTCTTGGTGTGACAAAGTGAGAAAACAAACACTTTATCTTATTAGATTGTGTCCACAGGGATGCAAATGAAACAAGTGATGCATCACCACCATCAACTAAATTACAAACACTGCTTAGGTTTATGACATCCATTATTTTACCTGCAACCATTTTTTTAGTTATTGTTTTTGAAATTACTATCTTGGTCAAAAGAGCAGGAAAAATGCTCATCGGATCAATAATGTATCCTTTTAACCTAACCCTAACTCTAAGAGTGTTTGCAAATATGTGAAAGATGGGTTAATGTAAGGCTCCATCAGGGAATAAGGGGTCAATGGAGCATAAACAGCAGCAGTCAGGGTTCAGCCAAATTACCCTGTAAACCAGTTGCTGTTCCATGAACAGATAGGAGGTGGGCTCTAATAATGTTTAAATCATGAAGATCTGGAATCTGCATTCACTTAAATTCATTTGGTTTCTCTTAGCTGTGGCAGATCGACTTTACTTAACGCTTTCTGAATTATATGCCTCATCCTTACCATGACTTCATATTGGGCAAAGTGGGCTTCCCCACTTGAAAATGTGAGGCATTACTTGCTAATTTTAAAAATAAAATTAAATTGGACTAGGTAGCTGATTTTATGTGGGCATTGTTCCTTTTGTTTAAGTCTCCATTATAAATAGGATTATTACGTTTGTTGTTTTGTGTTTTTTTAGCTCACCAGATTATCAGGTCAGGATCATGGGTTGTTCACCTCTATATAGAACCTGGAACATTGGTAATGCTTACTACATGTTTGATTAGTGAATAAGTGAGTGGTTATGAATGGAAGAGCTGGGAACAAAGAGGAAATAAGGCATTTTCATGGGCCTATGATGTAACAGAACAGGCAGGAAAGAGCAAAGCATATTTAGAATGAAGACAATTCTCTAGCTTGTTTGAAAGTTGTAATACATGTGTTAGGAAAGGTTAAATGTAGTCAAATTTGAATGCCAGATTGAATGCCAGATTTAGGAATTGGGTATTTATTCTATAGATAGTAGAAAGTTTGACTTGTAACAGGAGAATGACATGGGAGGAATAATGTTTTAGAAAGATCTGTCTTTCTGCAGAATGCAAGAAGGACTGCATTAGCGAGGGATTGGAGGTTGGAAGGTGAGCGATGAGGTTTACATTAAAAGGTAGGTAAGGCCTGAACTGGAGTGATAGTGACCTAATAGTAAAATAAAGGTGATGGAAGAAATATTTTTAAGGAAGAATCATTGGACTTTTTGTTATTTTGGGGTTTGGAGAGCAAGGGAGAGCCATGTGAAAGATGACTTTCTGATTCAGTCAGAATGACAAGAACATTGTTAGTTCTATTACATATATCAGAGGAACCTGGTGCCAGGTGAGTAGGGAGGGTTTGGAAGTAGATTATAAAAACTGTAAGTTGAAGAAAATTTGGAAATATATGAGCATAAATATCTGCACACAGTTTAAGATAAGGGACTGGCTGGGCGCAGTGGCTCACGCTGGTAATCCCAACACTTTGGGAGGTTGAGGTGGACGGATCACTTGAGGTCAGGAGTTTGAGACCAGCCTGGCCAACATAGTGAAACCCCGTCTCTACCAAAAAAAAAAAAAATTAGTGGGCATGGTGGCATGCACCTGAGTTCTAGCTACTCAGGAGGCTGAGGAAGGAGAATCACTTGAACCAGAGAGGTGGAGGTTGCGGTGAGCTGAGATCATGCCACTGCACTCCAGCTCCAGCGACAGGATGAGACTCCCTCAAAAAAAAAAAAAAAAAAATGAAGGACTACAATTCTAAGAATAAAATTGGATCAAAAATAAATATTTGGTAGTAATCCATATGGAAGTGATAACTGATTTTTAGAGTGTGGAAGAATTCTCTAAGAGAGATACTGCAAGAAGAGCAGTAAAAATAAAACTTAAACTTCAGAATTATCTGTTAAATTTGGTCATTGTGGACCAAATGTGTGTGCATTGTCCAATGTACATGGACAAATAAGATGATCAAATGAATGTTTACAATTATTTTCCACATTACCCAAACAAGTTAATTTGGTTGTGACCTCATTAAATTAATGTCTTAAACTAGAGTGATGGGACCAAGGATAATTAAAGGCACCGCATCCATCCTGCAGCATTTCCAAAGTGGGAGGTATTTTGAAACCTTAACATGGATAATATCCTTATTTATTGCTTCATCTGCTCCTATACATATCTCATATGAATATATCAGAGTAACCTTCTTTGAAAAGACTTATTATTTGCCATGTTTTGGCATTCCATGATATTATAATGTCAGGACATCTTAATGTCAATTTTTTTTAAGTCTTAGAAACAATAAAGCTTCTATACAAGTAACATTAAGTGGACCATCTCACATAATTCTTTTACTCATCTTACATCTCAATACCCTACAGGTTTATAACTCTCACTGAAATGTTTATTGCATACCATTAACTAACAGTTATATAATGTTTTACAATGTGCTTTTACATAATGTTCAATTTGATGTTCATAGTAAATCTGTCAGCATGGCTTTATTATTGTTATAATTACCATCTTAAAGATGAATAAAATGAAGCTCAGAGAGGTTAAGTAACTTTCTAAGTGTTTTTTTTTTTTTTTTATTCCAAAGGTTTATGGGACTCCCCAGTACTCTCCATGTAGAGTCTAATGTAGAATCCAGGAGTGCACAGAAAAGTCACTGGATGTAATAACAATGATAACCTCTGTTTTTACATTAAAAAAATAAGATGCAAGTTAAATTTACTAATATTTAATGTACAGACTGACTCTCAAAGATCAAACAGTGTCTATGGTCATGCTCCCCATCCTATCTGGTACAGGAGAGGTCTGGAAGAGATGTCTGAGAGCTCCAAAATGCAAGCAGCTTCACAGAGATACCCTCTCTTGTTTACTCACTCTCAGTGTTGTGTCTTAAGCAGTTCAAATGAGCCTAGATACAAGGATTTATAGATTATAGGACTATTTTTTAATGGCTACTTCATTTTTGCTTTAATAATTGTTTTTGATTGTTAATGAAAATGACCACTTCCACATATATTGAATATTGAATTTATATTTCCTTATATTTCCTGTGTCCCATTCATCTATCTAGTACAAAAACCATAACAGAAAAGCTTATTTTGGATTGTAAAATTTCTAAATTATCTTTTAAACCAAATATGCAAAGATATTCCTGCTTATTCATGGTCTGATGAGTTGTCAGTGTGATGCTTTATATTCTTATACATGTAATCCAGTTCTTTCTTTCTTTCTTTTTTTTTTTTTGGAGATGGAGTCTCACTCTGTCGCCCATGCTGGAGTGCAATGGCATGATCTCAGCTCACTGCAACCTCCACCTCCAAGGTTCAAGAGATTCTCCAGCCTCAGCCTCCTGAGTAGCTGGGATTACAGGCATCCACCACCATGCCTCGCTAGTTTTTTTGTATTTTTAGTAGAGATGGGGTTTCGCCATGTTGGCCAGGCTGGTCTTGAACGCCTGACCTTAAGTGATCCATCCGCCTCGGCGTCCCAAAGTGCTGAGATTACAGGCTTGAACCACTGCGCCTGGCCTCATATGATCCATTTCTGACTAAACTACTCCTCACAAAATATACAAATGACATGCATAGATTCCTGTACAGAAAATGCTGATTGAAACTAACACTAGGCTGCGTGCAGTGGATCACACCTGTAATCCCAGCACTTTGGGTGGCAGAAGTGGGCAGATCACATGAGGCCAGGATTTTGAGACCAGCCTGGGTAACATGGCGAAACTCTGTCTCTACTAAAAAGTAGCTGGGTGTGGTGGTGTATGTCTGTAATCCCAGCTACTTGTGGGGCTGAGACATGAGAATCACTTGAATCTGGGAGGTGGAGGTTACAGTAAGCTGAGATTGCTCCACTGCACTTCAGCCTAGGCAACAGAGGAAGACTCTGTCTCACAAAAAAAAAAAAAAAAAAAAAAAAAAGGCTGGGCATGGTGGCTCACACCTGTAATCCCAGCACTTTGGGAGGCCAAGGCAGGCGGATCACTAGGTCAGGAGTTTAAGATCAGCCTGGCCAACATGGTGAAACCTCGTCTCTACTAAAAATACAAAAATTAACAGGATATGGTGGCACAGGCCTGTAGTCCCAGCTACTTGGGAGGCTGAGGCAGGAGAATTGCTTGAACATGGGAGGTGGAGGTTGCATTGAGCCAAGACCATGCCATTGCACTCTAACCTGGGCAACAGAGTGAGACTCCGGCTCAAAAAGCAAACAAACAAACAAAAACCCAAAAAGAAACTAAGACTAACAATGTTTAAGCGAACAAATGAAAAAATAGCAGACCCGCATGTCTATCACTCACAATGTTATTTTTATTTTATTTTAATTTTTTGAGATGGAGTTTCGCTCTTGTTGCCCAGGCTGGAGTGCAATGGCGCAATCTTGGCTCACCGCAACCTCTGCCTCCCGGGTTCAAGTGATTCTCCTGCCTCAGCCTCCCAAGTGGGGTCTTGGCATGTTGTCCAGGCTGTATTTGAACTTCTGGGCTTATGCAATCTTCTGATCCCAGCCTCTTGGGTAGCTGGGACTACAGGCATGCACCATAATACCTAGCCAAAATGTAAGATTTTCATCAGCAATATTACAAGATGAAATAATGATCTGAACAACAGTTGGACAAAAACAAATTTTTAGCTATCAAGAAGGCTATTTAAAAATATATTGGCCGAGCACGGTGGCTCACGCCTGTAATCCCAGCACTTTGGGAGGCCAAGAAGGGCAGATCATGAGGTCAGGAGTTCGAGACCAGCCTGACCAACGTGGTGAAACCCCGTCTCTACTAAAAATACAAATATTAGTCAGGTGTGGTGGCATGCACCTGTAATCCCAGCTACTCAGGAGGCTAAGGTAGGAGAATGGTGTGAACCCAGGCGGCGGAGCTTGCAGTGAGCAAAGATTGAGCCACTGCACTCCAGCCTGGGTGACAGAGCGAGACTCCGTCTCAAAAAAAAAAAAAAAATATATATATATATATTTACATCCACTATCATTATTCATAAATATCATGTGAGCTGTATATGTATCCTTTGAGATATTGGCTAAGGATAATCAAGCTATTTTGACACTAAATATCTAAAACATGAAGATGAACTCTATAATTGATTCAGCAATGTTTGAAGTCATACTCAATCCAGTACTTTGCAAAATTTTACTAAAAATTAATGAAAACGTTGAGTGCTTCCTTTAACATTTCTTATTTAATTGCAAGAGGCAAAAAGCAGCTATTTGCCCTGTCACAGTAGGCTAAAGTAATATACTCAATATAACTGCAAACCAACAGACACTCCTTTTACAGCAAAAAGTGTTAGAAGTTGCAAAATGTAACTTAGAACAAATTTCAAATTAAAGGAGGGCATGCTATTCATAAAAGTATCAATATTTTTCCAAAGTCTAAGTTTGTGGTATTTGCTATATTTTATTTCAATAATGAAGTCCATCAGATACTACTTTTTGTGTAAGCTACTAAAGAATATGAGCCAGAAAAGATATCTCTCAATAATAAACAACTTCTTTAATGAAAATAATGTTTTGTATATAACCAAGTTGCATTGCCTGGAATCTTAAAAAGTACTCATAGGTCACAGATGGATTTCAGAGCTAGTACAATGCAAATTGGCTTACTCCATCATATGTGAACACATAAAGCAAAACTGAAGTCACACATGTGCAAAATGCTGATGGGTGTCATTGACATGGTTAATTTCATAAAATTAAAAAACTTAAACCTACAATACAAGCTCTAAACATTGCAATCCATGTGGCATGATCATGAAAATCTTTTGTATTAATACTACAGTGAAGCTGATTGATTATCTTGTATCAAAGACATTAAAGGAGTTGAGTTTATAGATAACTATGTATTTTTCTTGAGTAACAAAAGAGATAAGTATTCCTTTTCTGATATACTGCAATAGTAATAAGAGGTGGGGCCTTCAGGAGGTGATTAAGTAATGAGGGCAGTGCTCTCATGAATGAGATTATGACCTTATAAAAGAGGTGTGAGGAAGCTTTACATTTCTTTTTTGTCCTTTTAACCTTCTACCATTTTAGGACACAGCAAGAGGCAACATTTTGGAAGCAGAGGGCAACTCTCACTGGAAACCAAATCTACTGGCACCTTGATCTTGGACTTTACAGCCTCCAGAACTGTGAGAAAATAAATTTCTGTTCTTTATAAATTGCTCAATCTCATGTACTTTGCTATAGCAGCAGGAACAAACTAAGATTATTTGAAATATATTATACATAGTTGGGCACGGTGGCTCATGCTTGCAATCCCAGTAATTTGGGAGGCTGAGGTGGGTAGATCACTTGAGGTCAGGAGATCACCACCAGCCTGGCCAGCATGGTGAAACCCCGTCTCTACTAAAAAATACAAAAAATTACCCAGGCATGGTGGCATGTGCCTGTAATCCCAGCTACTTGGGAGGCTGAGGCATGAGAATAGCTTGAACTTGGGAGGGGGAGGTTGCAGTGGGCCGAGATCCACTACTGTACTCCAGTCTGGGGTGACAGAGTGAGACTCCCTTTCAAAAAAAAAAAAGGAAAATATATTACACACGATCAATGGGACAATGGCTTATATTTTTTCTCTTTAATTGCCATTTTAAAAATAAAAGTTCAGTGCCCTAATTATAATTACCCTCAATGGTTCCTGGTGAGTTCTTACTAATTTTTGTGTTTTGGCTCCCTTTCTTTCTTTTGGAATATCATATGACTCATGCATTTTCACAAAATAATTTTCAATCAATTGAAGTCATTATTGTTTTTATGCTTAAATTATTCCATCTTTGGCCAAATTAGCTCTTATGTCCTTTTGACATAATCCCATTACCTTTTTCGTTTTTTGCAGGTAAGGTCTTTCTGTGTTGACCAGAACACAGAAAGTCTCTAATTCGACCTCCCAAAGTGCTGGAATTGCAGGTCTGAGCCACCATGCCCAACCTCCCATTACAGTTTGATCACTATCAAACTTTTGTCTCTTTTACAACAAGATATCCAAGGCTCATCTTATCTATTTCCTGACCCAAACCTCAATCTGGCCCTTTTTCTAAGGAGCCCTAGTTCGTTTTATTGGCGAGTGATATTTAGAGATCACAATCTGGTACTAGGTTTAATGATTGCTTTTAGACTTTTTCAGTAAATAGAATTAGGAAATACAATTAGACTTTTTAACTAATTGTAAAAAATTTTAAACACACACAACAATAGTAAGAATAGCGTAATAAATCCTCATGTGACAGCATCCAATTTTAGGAGAAATCTATGCTTTGCTCATCTTCTTTTATCTAGTTCTCACACTTCCTTTTGAAAGCTATTAAAAATCTATGGCAGAAAAATGGTCAAGGAATAGGAACTACAACTTCATAAATGAGGAACCAGAAAAGGTAAAAAAAAATTGAACAGATAATCAAATTTCACAGTAATTCGTTTTCAAATTAAAAAGTATAAAGATTAAATATGATTTCCCCATTGTTGACTAGAATGCAGAAAAATGGGGCCAAGCATGGTGGCTCATGCCTGCAGTCCTAGCACTTTGGGGGTCCAAGGTGGGAGAATCACTTGAGCTCAGGAGTTCAAGACCAGCCTGGGCAATATGAGCGAGAAAAATAAATTAAAAAATAAAAATAGAAGTTCTGTGCAATGCTAAAGGGAATATAAATGGGTATAAGCTTTCTGGACAACAATTTTAAAAATTACATAAGAAATCTTTAAAAATATTCTTCTCTCTGATGTAACAAATAGACTCTACAATTCAGTGACTTAAATAACACAGAAGTTTACTTCTTTCTGTCTGCTCTATCTCTCTGTGTCCAGGTTATCTGGGAGGCATTATAGTCATCTGCGAGGTCAAAACTGAGTCACCACCACAACCAAGTTCCAGCTGGCAAGAAGAGGAAAAATAACATGGAGGAGTTATGACCAATGTTGTAAGGATATGGCCTAGAAATGGCATGCATCTCTTCCATTAATATCCTATTGGTAAAAATGTAGTCACATGGACACACCACCTATCTGCACGGAAGGCTGGGAAATGTTGATCGGTTGGGCAGCCATATGTGTAGGAAGGAGAAAACAGAATTTGGTGGATACCTAGTAGTCTCTGCCATACCCTTGACCAGAAATTTTTCTTCTAAAGAATTTAATTCTAAAAATTGTAGACATTCCCAAAGATTTACCTGCAAGCATCAGAGCTTTGTGTATAATTGCAAAAGTTGAAATCACATGAATGTCCAAAATAGTGAATTATTTAAATAGATTATTACTCATATTATGAAGAAATACTCTGCAACTCTTAAAAATAAATGTAATATGCCACGTGCAATGGGATATGCCTGCAGGCCCGGCTACACGGGAGGCCAAGGCAGGAGGATCACTTGAACTCAGGAGTTCAAGTCTAGCCTAGACAACATAGTGAGACTTGGTCTCTAAAAAAGAAAAAAAAATAAAACTGATGTAGTGAATATATAATTACAACAAAAGAGGTCTAACACTACAGTAGAAAAGTTTGGGGCACTCATCCCATTCATAATTATTTTACATTTAAATTACTGTTCCTACTTAAGTGGTGAGCTTGGTAACCATTTTTATATCAGGTGATACTGCTGCAGTAATCATAGCTGTTTGAATCAGGAATAATCCCAATCACATTTTCTCTTAATAGTTTATTATACTGGGCGTTGGGGTTGCAAGATAATGCACAGTCCGAGCTGAATACATGTCTTCACGTACCTGTATGTAAATCCCACTTTTATTCTAAAATTCTTTGAATATTTTGTTTCTTGCAACCCAATGATCCTAAGAAAATTACTTTTACCTGAAAATTAAAACCAATATTTATAAAAAGTGTATATACAGCATGATACCACTTTAAAAAAAAGACAAATTTATAGAAAAAAGTTTATATGACTGACAACAATGGCTGTCTCTAAGTGGTAGGATTACAGTTAATTTTTATTTTCTTCATTCTATTTATCTTTATTTTCTGAACTTTCTACAATGAACATGTTTTATTTTTACTTTTGTTAAAATAAATAACATTTAATTTGACAGAAAATTCTAAAAATCAACATTTGGTAACTTAAATATTCATTGGCACATGATTCTGTGCCTGTTTCTGGGGGTCATTCCCATGAGAAGAGCAGGTAGAACTTATGAGAATAGTTCTCATAAGTTGAAATATTATAGGTTTCATATTTTATGGCTTTATTGAAAACATTGATATATTGAATATTCATAAATTTTAATTTAACTTTCTTCTATAATCCTTAATGTGAGGCTAAGGTATAAGGAGAAAGGAGATTGGTAAGAAAGTGTGATACATATTGAATCAGGTGTCAACGTACCATTTGTGCCTGGATCTGACCGGTAGACCAAGGTAAGAATCTCAAAGAATGAGACTTGTAATGAGAATGCCACAAACTTGAATACCTTATACACAAAACACAAACATTGTTATGCATAATGTGCATAAACCCTGAAACAAAGATAATGATTTGGACCACCCAACTGAGGTGGCATGTTATGTTTTTGGCATGAACAAAAGAAACAGGAGAGAAAAAAATCAAAATAATTAAAATGAATTGTTAGAGAAAAGTTACTTTAAAAATAGCTATACCGCTTTGCAATTTCAGTAACAGTTCTGCCTCTGATGCAATGTAAGACATGTATTAGACATTCAGTCTCCACTATAAATTTTAATGAGCACTACAAATTTAGAATATATAAAAATATCAGTAACCTATGAATTCATCAACATAACTCACTTTTCAGTCAAGTTAGGCTGAGTTGAAATTCTACTAAGTTTTCCCATATTCTTGATAAAGGCTAAATTTGAAATAATTTATTTAGATGACTAATTGGCAATTTGATAGTAGTTACATTTTATGTAACACTTGATATAATAACCCAAATTAATTAGCTCAATATTATCTTCTGTGGTTTATTGATCCGAAAGTACATATTTGTTATGTAAACTTATACTATGTAAACTTGAATTAGCTTTTTGCTTCCTTGAATTAATAAAGCCCATTAATGCGAATCTAAGTCTTCATAGACTTTTCCAATCCTTAGTTAAATATTAAAAACTGAGTATTGTAGTTATTTGCTAGGTATAAAAGGTGACTCAGAGTAGAGAATAAGACGTCAGCAAATAGACAATAAGATGTCAGAAAAAGTGCCTCAAATTTTAACTGCGTCAAGTTAAGGGCATTGTAAATACTGTAGTTTTATGTAGCCTGCAACTTCTACTGAAATGAGTTTAATCATGTGTTTCACGTAGCTGAAGTTTGTGTCAAGATTTAAGCTGATTTTCTCATTCTTATCAAAGTCTTACCTGGGGGTAGGGAGAGGTAGGCCTACCTCCCACCTCTATACTATCATTTTAGGAACAGACAGGCATAAATCTGCTCATGTGGTAGAACACATGATGTTAGAGTATATTTTGTTGAATGCTATGGAATATTAATATAATTAATTCTAAAATATCACCTAAAATATGTCAACTGAAGATCTGACTGTACTAAATATGAAAATAAAGCAGCACATACTTTCTCTACTGTTTTTCTGTCCATTCATTGTCACAGGGCTTAGCCAGTCCCTGACACCCAATACACTACCAATAAGCCACCATCATCTTTTCCTGGGGTTTTGCGTTCACTGGTTGTGTTACCTAGTATTGCCTATGATAATCGTTAGTCATCATTAATGAACTAAGTATTATGTACTCCTTGCCTTGGAACACTCTGTTTGGAGTTGTGCAAGTGAGAAGCCCCAAATTTATAAGTCAATATCCTCATTCAGAGCTGCCACCCTTGTGACTTTAAATTGGAGCTCCTGTTTTACACCACTGTGTATCACTGTTTCTGGCCATCACTTTTTTAATACACATGACTTTCCTCTCCCAATTTCCAGACAGGGCTCTTTGAATGTATGTCAAACTCAATTACTCCATAGAAAAACTGCCTTTCTCTTCAAAGTGCTCCCTCAAGGTTCCTAAGTAAGTTTCGTACCTTCTATTTTAAAAGAGGCTTTCCCAAACTCTGCCATTTATCAATTTATTGCCCATCAGTCTCCACCTACCATTCTCTGCTCTGCTTTGTGAACTGAAGAGGGGCTCTGTAAACATTTCTTTATTGCCAGCTGGTACAACATTAGACTTTGTCAAGAAAGGGTGCTGGAGGGCCACTTCAAGTCCACTGCAAGAGAAAGGGGCTGCTCCTAATGGCCAGGTTTGCTGTTTCCTTCAGCAAGGCTGCTGCCGGATGTGCATGTCAGAGCTCCCATGGCTCTCACCTCAGTGACACTTGACAACCAGCATAGGGCCCACCAAACCCTCCAAGAAGTTTGGTCACCAGGTGAGCCACTTCCTGTGAACCCCTCCAGCATATACCTTCTGGTAAGTTTCTATGCTGTTGGTAGTCTGGTGTTCCTATAGCAAGCACACTCTCCCCAACAAGGCATGAATCTACATTGGTTGACGGTGGGACAGTTGGTTTCTTCTACATTCTTGGTTCCATCATTGTTCATTCTTCCTCAGTCCCAGAAGTAGCTGCTTTTTGCATTTGTTACCTCTGTTTTCATTAGAGTTCCTTTTTATTATGATTAATGTAATACTCCTTTATATTAAATTTTTCCTTTTCAAATAACTGGTGTGGATCAAAGGCATCCTGAATCTGGTATGATCTATCTCGCTGTTTTCAGATACTATAGTAAGAGGCATAAACTTTATGTAATTTTAGTAGATTTGCAGTTGCAAAATATTTGAGATAAATTTATGGCAGGAAAGTTTGAAGTTAGAAAATTATGTAATTGAGTTACATTCTTATGTAAATTGTGAAAAGACTACCATTATCCCACTTTAGCAGCATAATATCTTTATTGAGCTCTCATGACTATCCTGTCCTGTGAGAGTAAGCTTAGAGAATCACTAAAACCAATGAACAAAATGTTGCTTAATGGAACGATTGTTGAGTTTATAAAAATATATTTGGTTAGAGAATAATGTTTTTTCTTCAGACTTTCAGTTATGGGTGACCCAACTTCTCTAAAATCATCTTTCCATACTATTTCTGTTTGTCAATTTGATTTTCTTTGTTTCTACCATTCAGATTTAAAATATCAGCATTATCTCTAATTTATTCCAGCTTTATTAAATATCTACTATTTGCATGGCACTGGCTGGGGAATGGAAGAGAATACATCTTTTCTGCTCTCAAGGAGCAGAAAAATGTAGCTATAGAAAAATTGCTCAATGTAAATAACTAATACTTTTAGAAATAATGTAAGTGACTAATATTCAGAAATAATTATCATCAAAATTTCTTACAGTTCGTTAGTTTGTAAATTTAATGTAAATGTTGAGAATATTATTCTTGTCATAATGTAAAGCCATGTTCTTTTACTTTAATCTCTGGGAAAAAAATCACAAATTATTATTATTTTAAGACAAGGTGTGTGACAGTTGAATAAAAAGTTGAGTGCATTAATTTCTTTAATTAAATCTAAGCTATAATTCAGATGAACTTTGGAAAACACTAACTTTAGTCTGATTAGTTATTAGTAATTAATTGAGTATCTACAACAACCATGCTTTCATTCTCAAAATTGACAGTCATTCTCCTTTGTCCCATGATAGAAATATGAAGATTATTCCACAATACTCTCCGTAGACAGAAAACTTTATAAACCCACTAATGCCAAAGGGCAAGGTGATAATCCCCTAATGGAAAAACAGGAAGCCATGCTGTTCTTTTCTTGAACGCCACCTTTGCTGTCACCATAGTACTGTGATCTAGGGTAAGGCAGTTTGTTGTTGTTGTTTGAAATAACAGAACATTCAGATAAACATCCCAAAGCAGTATAAAATTGGAAGACTAGTGTTTCTGCTTTAATTAATTGCGTATGCTTCTATGTGCTACATAAATCAAAGCCTTCCTTTAAGACCCGTTCTTACCTTCATTCACGATTTGCTCTCCTCTCACAGTCTTCTGGCCTCAGTCCCCTTGTCCAGTACTCTCCTTTCTTGTGTCCTGACCTGGGGAGTCTTCAGCTCCCTCCAAGTGACAGAGAATCCCAAGTGCTGGCCCCAGAGCCTTTCATGTCTCTTATCAGTTCTCCTGTTGCAGACTCCTGGTGGCAAGGGCTTTACTTCTGCCTGAGAGTCTCTTGGTCCGAAGAGGGGTAGGAGGAAGCCTTGTCCTCCTGAGCTGCAGTTGAGTTGGTGGGTGCTTTCACTTTGCTTCAGGCTGTCCACCAGCAATGGCTGAAGTATTCTTCCTGAGTGTGCCTAAACACAGAAATACTTTATCTATCTTTTTTTTTTTCTAAAAATGTTTTATTTAAAACATTTTATTTAATATTTTATTTATTTATTTATTTATTTATTTTGGAGACAGAGTCTCGCTCTGTCACCCAGGCTGGAGTGCAGTGGTATGATCTTGGCTCACTGCGACCTCTGCCTCCCGGGTTCAAGCAATTCTCCTGCCCCAGCCTCCCAAGTAGCTGGGACTACAGGCACATGCCGCCACACCTGGCTAATTTTTTTGTATTTTAGTAGAGACGGGGTTTCACCGTGTTGCCCAGGCTGGTCTTGAACTCCTGAGCTCAGGCAAGTTGCTTGCCTTGGCCTTCCAAAGTGCTAGGATTACAGGCATGAGCCACTGCACCCAGCCTACTTTATCTATATTATCTTTTTTCTGAAAATCAATCTATTCTCAACATGAAAAATTTAGATTTTTCCTATTAAAATGACTCCAGTACTAAGCTTTAGGGAACAGTAATGTTTGCTATTATCTTTGTGCTAAGGGAATAAGCCCTTGGAAGGCCCAGATGGTGTATTATTTATGTAGGTATTTAATAATGCTGGACTTGAGTCAGAAACAAAACCAGTGTTTTAAGCCCAGTTGATCGGCAGGATAATATAATTTTTCTCCTGATAGTGAGAGACGAATTTCAGTTCATCTTGCCCCCAAAATATTGACATCATGCAACATGTACAATGTATTTCCCAAGACAGAAAACTGGGACTCAAAGCTCTCTCTTGTGAAATCTAATTTACCATCATGTCCAGTTAATCCTACCTCATAGCTATATCTCTTGACTCTGTTATCTTTTTTCCAAACCCTTTCTTACACTATAGGGCCTACAGAATAAATTCAAGTTTTGTAGCATTGCATACAAAGCACTTTATTATCTGACCCTTGCCTACATTGTGGCCTCATTTTTCGCTGCCCCCATTTGTGGTCATGAAAATGCAGCACTCAGGTTTCCTACTGCAGAGAGTATAATTGACTGATGGCCCCAGATAATGTCCTCTGGATTCACTCTTGTGTTCTTGTAGACGCCATGATTCCCACAGGGTTTTCTCAGCCAGTCTGAGTACAACAGGGATTCTAATGCAGGCTTATTTTTATGAGACAGTGTTCCTTAAACAGGTGATTCTGGCTGGAGGACTCCACTAAACTCAGCCTGGCTAAGATTTTCTTTTTCTTTTCTTTCTTTCTTTTTTTTTTTTTTTTTCAAAATTAGAGAGGCTTGCTCTGTCGCCTAGGCTGGAGCATAGTGACATAATCTTGGCTCACTGTAACCTCAAACTCCTGGTTTCAAGTGATTCTCTTGCTTCAGCCTCCCGTGTAGCTGGAAATACAAGCACGCACAACCACACCCAGATAATTTTTATTTTTATTTTTTGTAGAGATGGGATATTGCTATTTTGCCCAGGTTGGTCTTGAACTCCTGGCCTCAAGCAATACTCCTACCTTGACCTCCCAAAATGTTGGGATTGCAGGCATGAGCCATGGCATCTGCCTTGCCTAAGATTTTCTTTTTTCTTTAACTTTTTTTTTTTTTAATTATACTTTAAGTTTTAGGGTACATGTGCATAACGTGCAGGTTTGTTACATATGTATACATGTGCCATGTTGGTGTGCTGCATCCATTAACTCGTCATTTAGCATTAGGTTTATCTCCTAATGCTATCCCTCCCCCCTCCCCCCACCCCATGACAGGCCCTGGTGTGTGATGTTCCCCTTCTTGTGTCTAAGTGTTCTCATTGTTCAATTCCCACCTATGAGTGAGAACATGTGGTGTTTGGTTTTTTGTCCTTGTGATAGTTTGCTGAGAATGATGGTTTCCAGCTTCATCCATGTCCCTACAAAGGACATGAATGCATCCTTCTTCATGGCTGCATAGTATTCCATAGTGTATATGTGGCACATTTTCTTAATCCAGTCTATCATTGTTGGACATTTGGGTTGGTTCCAAGTCTTTGCTATTGTGAATAGTGCCGCAATAAACATACATGTGCATGTGTCTTTATAGCAGCATGATTTTAATCCTTTGGGTATATACCCAGTAATGGGATGGCTGGGTCAAATGGTATTTCTAGTTCTAGATCCCTGAGGAATCGCCACACTGACTTCCACAATGGTTGAACTAGTTTACAGTCCCACCAACTGTGTAAAAGTGTTCCTATTTCTCCACATCCTCTCCAGCACCTGTTGTTTCCTGACTTTTTAATGATTGCCATTCTAACTGGTGTGAGATGGCATCTCATCGTGGTTTTTATTTGCATTTCTCTGATGGCCAGTGATGATGAGCATTTTTTCACGTGTCTTTTGGCTGCATAAATGTCTTCTTTTGAGAAGTGTCTGTTCATATCCTTTGTCCACTTGTTGATGGGGTTGTTTGTTTTTTTCTTGTAAATTTGTTTGAGTTCTTTGTAGATTCTGGATGTTAGCCCTTTGTCAGATGAGTAGATTGCAAAAATGTTCTCCCATTCTATAGGTTGCCTGTTCACTCTGATGGTGGTTTCTTTTGCTGTGCAGAAGCTCTTTAGTTTAATTAGATGCCATTTGTCAATTTTGTCTTTTGTAGCCATTGCTTTTGGTGTTTTAGACATGAAGTCCTTGCCCATGCCTATGTCCTGAATGGTATTGCCTAGGTTTTCTTCTAGGGTTTTTATGGTTTTAGGTCTAACATTTAAGTCTTTAATCCATCTCGAATTAATTTTTGTGTAAGGTGTAAGGAAGGGATCCTGCATGCTCAGTCATTAGTGATCTTCTTGGGCAACTTCAGGTATTGTGTTGCTCCATTATAACTGTGAATGGATATTCTTTTTGGACAAGCCTGAAAAGAATGATTGCCAATGAATTATACCTCTAAGGAATGAGGGTTTGGATAAATCACCATGACCTGCTCAGGTGACAGCTGAGGGAGAGAGAAATTTAAAATGGATAATAGAGAAAGGAGAGGATGAGGAGCAGTTGTGGCACTGAGACTAACTGCAGTGACAATTCTTCCCACCAGCCTCTCTCTTCAAAGCTTCCTGTCAGAAAGAGGGGCTCAATGCTAAGTAGAGAAGTATATCTGTATGTCACAAGGCATGGACTTTGGTGGCCATAAAAATGCACCAGTCAAATCTCCTGCTGCATGGAGCAAAATCCACTAAGAACTCTAGATGCTGCACTTCTGGACCTGGACCTGTGTTCACACTAGGCCACAATTCCCACAGGCTGCTGCCAGCTAATGACTGAGCATGGTGGAGATACGAATGTGGGCCCATTCTTATGAGATGCAAGACCCCTTAACAGGTGACTTTGACTTGTGGACTCCCTGTGGGAATGGCTGAGTCTTTCTTAGAGCTGCTGTCTGAGACTCTACTTACTTCCCCCTCTCCTTCACAGGTGTCAGATCTGCATCATGGTCTGAAAGCTCTTCCCACTTTCTCTGGCTCTCTCTCCTTTATCCACCATTGCAGTTCCCCCATCCCCAAATACGTCTCCTGCATGTCTACTCCTATCTTGCTGTCTGCTTTTCTAGGGACCCAAACTAACACATTCCCATGTGTAGCTCCTCTTTTACATAACCCCTATGCAAAAATTAATTAGATTTTCCTGAACCTGTCATGTTCTTTCTCTTCTTGGATCTTTGAAGAAGTAATTTTCTCTGCTGAAACACCATGACATCTCATGTCCAACTGGCAAATTCATCATCATTTTTCAATATATAACTTCAGTTCTTTAACTACTTGTAAGTATTTGTACAATTTCATTGCAAGCATAGATTTTATCTTGTATTGCTTGGTATCTGTCAGACTCTGGCACCATGGTAAACACACAATAAGTACTTTATAAAGTCTTTTTTATTGATTCTATTAAACTGTAGAAGTAAATATATCTTAATTTTTAGTAAAATCATTACCTGCATTTATTTTACCAGAAGTCTATTTCCCAAGGGAAAAGCAAGTGAAATTTTCTTGTATGTTTGAGCCTAATGGAGAATATTCAATTTTCCAAAGTAAGAGTAACATTTATATAGTGTTTACAGAGTAAGAATGCACTTAAATATTACATTTACAACATCATGTTCAATGACAGACATGGAATCCCACAATTAGGCTATCTTCTAAATTATTTAAGTTGGACACATAGGTTGTTTCTAATGTTTTGCTAACACAGATAATGTTACAATAAACATCCTTTAAAAGTGTTTACTTACATTTATTATTATTGCTATAGGCTTCTTGGGCTTTCATGCTACCATACTCTCTTGATTTTCCTATTATCATTCTAACTGTTTCTTCTAGTTTTATTCTGCTGGCTCCTCTTCACCTGCTTGACACCATTCATATTCCTGAGTTCTCATACATAGGTGTGCTTTATGTTCATTCTATATATTCTCCGTATAAGGGTCCTGACCCACCCCCGATTCCCTGCCAGTCATGCCCTCAATTACCATCTTTTCACTAAATCCATTGTTTGACCAAATATCTTCCTGAATGACAGATGCTCTTATCTTACTATAGATATTGTATTATTTACGTTCTTTGATTGCAAGCAACAGAAACTGTGGCTCACTTAATCAAGAGGCAAGTTATTGGCAGGATGCTAGAATTCACAGAACTTGGAACTAGGCAAGAACTAAGAGGATAAATGATGCAATTATTTTGTAGCAAGAACTCTGCTACATTTTAGTCTCTCCATTCAAGATTCACATGCTTGAATGGTATCTGATTGGCCTCCCTAGGATCACCTGCCTCCTCTGTAATTAGTGAGGCAGGTTTTTGATGACAATTGTAATGGATCGTGTCTATTGATGTAGAGAAAACCTCAGATGTTATAAGAAATAAGAAATTGATGTTAGGTAGTCAGAAACCAAACCAAACTAAACCTAAACCAAAATAACAAATTAACAGATGCTAATTTCTTTCCCTAGAGCACTTAAAATTCCATCTTCTTAAAAGGGAAGTCATAGTTTCCCCCAATAAACCCTCTTCTCTTCTATGGACTTACATTTCACTAAACGGTATCCCTACTTATCCAGAGACTTAAGCCAGAAGCCTGGATGTTCTTCTTGACGCCTTCCTCTTTATTACCCCCCGCTTCTTGATCAATCATTAATTCTATCATTCCCACCATCTAAATAACTCCCCAATCCATCTTTGTCTCTCATTGCCACTGCCACCACCCTAGGTAGGCCAAGTAATCATTGTTTTTCATCTCAATAACCAAAAGTCTCCAAGTGGCATATTCTGTTATTCTCTAAGTATAGTGCAATTGGAGTAATTTTATAAATGAAAATATAATTACATCAGAACTTCTCTAGAAAGGTTGTATTAATTTTTATTTAATAGCAATGTATACGGGCCTCTAAGTCTCCATATTCTTTGGATTACTGTGTATTATTGAAAAAAACTTTGCCAAGTAGGTAAGTAAAGACTTCTGTCAATTGTTTTAATATAAGTTTCTCTAATTATTAGTGAGATTGATGTTTTTCTCATATAATTCTTGATTAGCTATACTACTTCTTTTGTGTCTTGCATCTTCATTCCCTTTGTCTGATTATTTCTTGCAATATTTACATTTGTATTGATTTAGAATAGTTTTGGGGTTATTTATGTTTTTATTGACTTAGGATAGTTTTTTTCTTTTTTAAGAATATCAACTATTAAGCTGGGTGCAGTGGTGTACTCCTGTGGTCCCAGCTACTCAGGAGACTGAGGTGGGAGGGTTCCTTGAGCCCAGGAGTCTTAGTCCAGTCTGGGCAACATAGAGAGACCCAGTCCCTAGGGGGGAAAAAAAAAAAGAATACTAACTCTTTCTTGGCCATATTTGTTGCAAATAATTCCCTTTTTTGACTTTTAGTATTATTTTCTGGGCAAAAAGTTCTTATATTTTATATAGTAAAAAATTTAAGCATTAAATCTGTTAATTTTGCTTTATGCATTGTGCTTTTGATATCATGTTTTAATATCATGGTAAGAAAGGCCAACCTACTCACAAGATTATGTACAAATTCAGTATGTTTTTCTTTGATCTTTTTAGAGTTTCAAGTTTTACATTAAGTTCTGTCCCATCTGGACTATTTGGAGTGTGTCTGTGTGTTTCTGGTTTGGTGTAGAGAACTCATTTTTTTTTTTTTTTAAAGAGTAACTATTGAGATGCTTCAACTGAATTTATGAAAGAATACATTGTTTCTTCAGACTTGAAATATATGGCCACTTTTATCACATACACAATTGTTACATATTATTCACTTGTTTCCAAATAATCAAAAATTCCAAAGTATTATTCAACCATATTATTCATTTTATTTCTCAGATTTGTATCTGCATAATCTTTGGATGCTTTTTAATGAAGATTTTAGCAAGAATTTGTTATAGGAGATTTTATTTTATTTATTTTTTTTTGAGATCGGGCCTTGTTTTGTTGCCCAGGCTGGAGTGCACCAACCTCCTTGGTGTTTCTAGAACAGTCCAGGCATGCTTTCACTTCTGCCTGGAACATACTTATCTCAGGTACCCACATAGCTGGATCCCTTATCATCTTAATTATTCCCTTGATCATGGCTTGCTGCAGCTTCAACCTCCTAGCCTCAGCCTTAAGTGGGTGGGATTACAGATGCATGCCACAACATTCGTCTGATTAAAAAAAAAATTGTTTTGGGGGGTGGAGCCTGACTTCATTACCCAAGCTGGTTTCAAACTTCTGGGCTCAGGGATCCTCCCACCTTGGTCTCCCAAAATGCTGGGATTATAGGAAATTTTGAAAGATAGATAATCAAAATGTTTTTAGTGATGGCAGGATAGTGGTAGCAGGTACATAAATTGTTATTATTGAAAGGATAGCACCCACACAGTTTCATAAATATAGCTTCATAGTAATAAAAAATATGTGTTTAAGAGAAATTTTACTCTTTGAACCACTTCTGTTAAGTTTTGACTAGCTCATAATTGCTTCACAAAACCTTTTGTTTTGAGCTAGTCAAAACTTAAGAGTGGTTCAAAGAGTAAAATTTCAGATTAAATATGTGGCTTGATTGTATTGATCGCTTTCTGCCGCTGCCCCCACCCCTTCCCATGTATGGACATATTTTCCTGTTTCTTTGCATGTTTATTAACTTTTGGTTGAAAACTGGACTTTGCAGGTAATTTGTTGTAGTGACTGTATTCTGTTTTTTCAGAAAATTGTTGGGTTTTTATTCTAGTAGACAAGTTACCTTACCTGGATTCAATACTACACACTTTGTCTCCCCTGTGGTATGCAGCATGTGATATTTCTGCTTTGTCCTTAGAGTTTCTAGCTGCTGATTTTTTTTTTTTTCTTAGCTTGGCCACTGGGAAGTTTCTCCTATGTTTAAATGGTCTGATTCTTCTCTTCCTTTTCAACTTTGCCTCAAAGTAAACTTATTACAAAACAAAAGTTATTTATTCGACAAATATTTACTTATTGAAGGCCTACCGTGTGCCAGACACTTGGGACACACTAACAAACAGAATAGAAAAAAAAAAAAGGACAAAAATTCCGCCTCTGTGGAACTTAAGTTGTAATCAGGAGAGAAAGACAATAAATAGCAAACAATGTATAAGTTAAAAAAGTATGTAAGACAATGATATGATAAGTGCAGTGGAATACAATTATGCAGAGTAAGAGGCATCTGGAATGTGTATGGGGATAGCCAGTGAGTTGCAGTTTTAAATATTTGTGATGGAGAGGCATGGTGGCTCATGCCGGTAATCGCAGCATTTTGTGGGGCGGAGGTGAGTGGATTGCTTAAGCTCAGGAGTTCAAGATCAGCCTGGGCAACAAGGTGAAATCCCATATCTACCAAAAATACAAAAATTAACCATGCATGGTGGCATGTGCCTGTGGTCCCATCTACTTAGGAGGCTGAGGTGGGAGGATCACTTGAACCTGGGAGGTGAAGGTTGCAGTGAGCTGAGATCTCACCACTGTACTTCAGCCTGGGTGACGGTGAGATCTGGCCTCAAAAAAAAAAAAAATAATTATAATGTCAACCTCCAAATTGCCCAACAAAGTTTAATATTGGACTTCAATGGCCCACATGGTCTGGTTCCTATAATCTCAGCTGCCTCATTTTGCAGTAGTCTCCTCCTCTATCCCTCTATCTGGCCACAGCAACCTCCTTGGTCTTTCTAGAACAGTTCAGGCATGCCTTCACTTCTGCCTGGAGCACACTTATCTCAGATACTCACATAGCTGGATCCCTTATCATCTTAATTATTTTCAAATATCACCTTGTCAGTGAGGCCATCTCCAGCCACCTTATTTAAAATTGCTTTATATCTCCTATAGCCTTCCTTCCATCTCTTTTATTTGATATCTTCTCTCCAATCGCATGTATAAGTATATGTAATATATTGTGTAATGTATTTATTTGTTTATTGTCTGTTTCTCTCCCATGGAATGTAAACTTTATGAGGGCACTGCTCTACCGTGTCCAGAACTTACGAGGTACTCAGTACATATTTGTTGAAAGGATAATAAATGACAGTCTGAGTCTGGATCAAAGTGGAGAACCTGAAAGGCAGTAGCAGATGGAACCAGGCCTTGTGTGACTTCAGACCTATAAGATAAAATTGTTTTAGATATTCTCCTTAAGTTCATATACATTTGATCCCTTTCTGTTGTCTGAAGAAATTCTTGTTACCAGACAATGACTGTAAATAGCCGTGGCCGCTTTAATGGTTATGATGTCTCCTCACTTTGGTCTGTGGTATCTCAGGGACCAGTATATTGTGACTTGCTAGACTTGCTAAGAGATCTCATAATGTATATTTAAAGATCTAGGGAGATTTTTTTGAGTTCATAATCATAGAAAAGAGATTGCATCAATTACTATTGTCTCTCCCAAGTTAAGATTACTAGCATTGGAGTTATGTTTATACCTGCACATGTTGATTTCACCATTTTTCATTAACTATGAAATTTTTGTTTTGAAATTCATCATAGCAGAAAGACAAAAATACACATACTATAGAATCTCTATTGTAGGTGCAATTTTCTTTCCCAAGGTAGCATTATTATTAGCATTGAAATTATGTTTCTTTTTTATGTTTGTGCCCACACATGTTTTTATCATTTTTTTACTAGCCATGATATTTTGATTTTGAAATTTATCACAGCAGAAAAGTGGAAGTTCACACATTATAATATCTCAGTTGTAATCAGCTGAGCATTGGTATAAGCCATGACTTCCAAATGTTGGGAACAGATGCTCAATGCTAATTTTTATTCCTCTTATCTCCTGTGGAGAAGATGAGGTTGTTATGCAGAAAATGTGGGTCACCCTTTTAGGCATGAAATAGAATGCATTGCTCTATCGTAAACATGATGAGTGCCTATACAAGATATGGCTGCCATAATTTATGCTGCACCTGTAAAGTTTCTCTTTAGAGAATATTCAAATTCCACCATTCCTGTCAGGCAGTATTTTAAACATCATTATATAAGATATGTAGCTTATGTTTCGTGCATTTCCTTTACTTACATCCTAGCTGGTCTATCCCATAAATTAAGAACTTTAAATATGCCATTTAGAAAATGTATCTGATCCTCATAATGTCTGCAATATTAGCTGGCTTTCTAAGGATTTTGTTTCCTAAGTCGCTGCCCCCTGGAATCTTCTAAGTGAATACTATTACTACAAGTCTTTAAATTCTCTTGGCATGGGCATTAATATCAAAGACATTATTTTGGTTTTCCATGCTTTTTATAATAACACATCAGAGTTGTGATTGGTGCATTCCCTATATTGCATTTTTCAAAATAGTTATGTCTTTTCATTGATTTACTTGACTATATGCTTGTTTGCAGTTTTCATTACTATTCCATCTGGGTGGGCCAATTAAGAAAGGTAAATTTGCATTTTAGCCCTTAACACTAACAAATCAGAGCATTATTTATAAATAATGCAGCATTATTCATAAATAATGCAGCATTTATAAATAATGCTGCATTATTTATAAATATGTTTAAGTTGAACCTACACATCAGTGTTGATAAGGGTCAGTCTCTAGAAAGCCATTAGAGTATTTTTTGAGTCTTTATACTGCAACTTAGCACATTGGAAGATGAGAACCATTTATCAGTACTGACGTATTGAGTTGTTAGAGGTTTATATACCTGGCAGAAAGAGCTTTCTATTGGAAAACTTGGTATTTGTGAAAGATGGCATCCATCATCCATATGTTCAGCAAATACTTATTAAGAACTTCTGATATGCTTGGTAATGTTCTAGTGACTGATAATTCAAGAAATAAAATCTTGGCTACTATGGAGCTAATAGGTGAAGACAATAACAAAAGAACATATAAATATATGATAACTCTGGTAGCAATAAGTGTTATAAAAATACTAGTACAAGCATAGAGTGATTGGGACTACTTTTGATGGAGTACCAGAGAAAGCTTTTTGAGCAAATGGCATTAAGGCTGAGGTTTAAAAATAAGGAAAATAAGAGGTGAAAAAATCCAAGAAAATAGTGGTGTGGCTGGATTAAGGAAGTGAATAGTAGAAAATCAGGTTAGAGATTCAGGCAAGGGCCAAATCATGGGGGCCTTGGGAGCCATTGCAAGGAATCAGTCTTTTATTTTCATTGCAATTGAAGCCATTGGGGAGTTTTAAGCAAGGAGAGAGACATAATCTAAGGAATTCTAAAAACATCACTTTGGCTTCAATGGGGAAAATGGAGAGAGGGTAGTGTGGATACCTTGGAAACTTACTTTTCTGCATCACCAGGGAAAACAGGCAGGCACATGGATGAGCATGACAGTGTATTAGTCTGTTCTCATGCTGCTAATAAAGAAATATCTGGAACTGGGTAATTTATAAAGGAAAGAGGTTTAATGGACTCACAGTTCCACACAGCTGGGGCAGCCTCACAATCATGGCAGAAGGTGAAGGAGGAGCAAAGGCATGTCTTACATGGCAGCAGGCAAAGGAGGCTGTGTAGGGGAACTGCCTGTTAATAAAACAATCAGATCTAGGCTGAATGCAGTGGCTCACGCCTATAATCCCAGGACTTTAGGAGGCTGAAGCAGGTGGATCACCTGAGGTCAGGAGTTCAAGACTAGCCTGGTCAATGTGATGACACCCTGGCTCTACAAAAATACAAAAATTAGCTGGGCATGGTGGCACATGCCTCTAATCTCAGCTACTCGGGAGGCTGAGGCAGGAGAATCACTTGAACCCGGGAGGCAGTAGTTGCAGTGAGCTGAGATCCTGCCACTGCACTCTAGCCTGAGAGACAGAGCAAGACTCTGTCTCAAAAAAAATTAATAGTAATAATGGTCAGATCTCATGAAACTTACTATCACAAGAACAGCCTGGGCAAAACCTGCCCTCATGATTCAATTACCTCCCACCAGGTCCCTCCCACTACATGTGGGGGATTGTGGGAGCTACAATTCAAGATGAGATTTGGGTGGGGACACAGCCAAACCATATGAGATGGTTACCATATCTCTTTGTATAACTGAAAATCTGAAAATGTCAATTCAGCTGGCACTTGAGGCTTCTGGAGCATATTAGGTTTATGCTAAACACACACACACACACACACACACACATACACACACACACACACTATATTTGATGAAAGTCTGAAGTTCTTTATAATGTAACTGTGTTTGATGCCTTCAGTCACTTTTCTAGTTTGCTGTCGGCCTTGTCCTTGAGGTTTCTTATTCCTCTATAAATCATCTACATCAGAAAACATTTTTCTTTTTAAGATTTCCCCCTTTTAAAGATATTCTGTCTAAAGTCTCTGTGAAGATTAAATCCCCTAAATGAGAATAGGTAAAGGGAAAATAAGAAATAAAATGTAATGCATAAAGCCAAATAAACCAAGTTAAAGAAAAACCAGAGCTTCACAGTAAAGTGATAAAACCAGATTTTATTCAGGAACTATTGCAATAGGAGAAAAGAGACCTAAGTATAGAACAAGACTCAGTTCTGAATACAGCAAGGACAAGTGAGGATTTATAGTCAAGGAGCAGGGTGGGGTCATTGAAAGGAAAATTACTAAGAGGAAATATTGGGCTAAAGGGGGATTCTGGTTAAACTGACTTGACAAGATTCTTGCTGAAGGCAGGCTGGGCGGGGGGGGGGGGGGTCCAGTTATTCCCTAGGGGAATGTCTGGGACAAGAAATTTGATTTTATTGATTGATCAGAAATGGAGGGTGGGGGATTCTTTCTGAACTGACTTAACAGGATTCTTGCTGAAATTGGGTGATCCAGGCCCATCGATGATGTCCACTGAAGCCCAAAGTCAAAACTTACTTGAAAAGAAGGTTTAGAAACCTGGTTAATGTTTGGTCAACAAGAACATCTTTGAAATCAGGAAGGAACATATATATATGTATTGCTACTTCTTTTCTGTTAACGTGATAGGGCCAGACTAATCACTTGCAGACTGCAGCTTCCAGGGAAAATCATGTTACAATTTTTATTCAGAGGAAATGCATTAAGTGGATTTTAAGGGCAGTTTTCAGGGGAAAAGAGGGAGACAAAATGTTATAGGAAAGCAACATTCAGTTTTTTTGGAAGGATATATAAAAAAGAGAAGCAATTAAACCAGTTATATCATCAATATATTGATAATCTGAGATGCAGTGGATAGTTATATAAGTATTTTCAGCACCACTAAGTGCTCCATTTATTCTAGGAAAATGAACTATGGTGTCTACTGCATTCATAACCTTTGCAACAACTCTACTCATGCATTTCATTGCCATAATCACAGAAAATGCAAAAAAGATGAGCCAAAAAGTCATATTTTATATCTATGACCCTGCCCCCTTTGCTACAGATATTGGATTGTAAGCACTTGATCAAATGGTAGCCAATGCATAGATTATTTGTTACCTATGACATGCATGGCTTTGCATGAAATGATGATCTGAGCTAATCACATTCTTACTCTCATTGACATGAATTGAGGAAAGAGAGAAGCAGGCAATTAATAGTAGATTTGAAGCTGAAGGTTACATGCAGAAAATCCCTTGACACGGATTTGGAGCCATGTAGAAGGAATTAAGTTTAGGCCTGTGAAAGGTCAACACTATCTGAGTTATAATCGGAAGCTATCAGGGAAAGAAAATGTCTAGAATACAGAGAGAAAAAAATAAGCTAAATGGTGTGGTAGGTTAAAGATAGCTACAAATTATTTGACACTTTGTCTTCCCCAAAAGTGGGGTACTATTTCTTTTTCCTGTTAATCTGAGTGGGTTTTTTTTTAAATTTTTTGGTTGCTTGACCAATAGAATACAGTGGAAGTGACCCTGTGCCATTTTGGAATCTCAAGAGATTGTTTGCTTTCAATTCCTGTCTCCAAGTATTTGTGCTAGAAACCAAGCCAATCGGCTATGCTTCTCTATGAGAAGACACATAGAGAGGTGGAGAACTAAGGCCTCTCACCAACAGCCTAGGATGAACTCCTAGTCAACAGCAGCACCGATTTGCCAGGCATGTGAGTCAGCCCTCTGGAAAGCAGATTCTGCAGATGCAGTTGAGCTGCCCTAGCTGACACCACATGGAACAGAACCGAGCCAACCCCATCCAGCCTGCCCAAATTGTGGGTTCATGAGAAAAATCGATGACTGTTGTTTATTTTTACTTCTTAGTATTTTTTAATTGTGGTGAAATACACATAAAATTTACTATCTGAACCAGTTTAAAGTACACCATTCAGTGGCATGCAGTACATTCACATTGATGTGTGACCATTACTACTATTCACCTTCAGAACTGTTTGGTTTATGAAACTGAAATTCTATACCCATTAAACAACTCTCCATTCCCCTCTTCCCCCAACCCCTGGCAGCTACCATTCTAATTTCTATCTATATGAATTTGATTACTCTAGTTACCTCATTAAATGGAATCATACAGTATTTGTCTTTTTATGACTGGCTTATTTCACTTAGCACAATGTCCTCAAGATTCATCTATGCGGCAGCATGTGTTGGAATTTCATTCTTTTTTCAGACTTCATTGTATGTATATAACACGTTTTTTTTTTGAGACAGGGTCTCACTCTGTCACCCAGGCTGGAGTGCAGTGGTGCAGTCATGGCTTATTGCAGCCTTGACCTCCTTGGTTGAAGTGATCCTCCCACCTAAGCCTTCTCAGTAGCTGGAACCACAGGCATGTGCTACCAGGTTCACCTAATTGTTTTTTTGTAGAGACAGGGTCCCACTTCATTGCCCAGGCTGGTTATGAACTCCTGGCCTCAAGCAATCCTCCCATCTTGGCCTTTTAAAGTGTTGGGATTACAGGCATGAGCCACTTTTCCTGGCCTATACTACATTGTAAAAATATAACACATTTTGTCTATTCATTCATCCAAAGATGGATACTTGGGTTGCTTCCATTTTTTGGCTCTTGTGAATAATGTTGCTGCAAACATGGATGTACAAATATCTGCTTGAGTCCCTGCTTTCAGTACTTTTGGATATACGTACCCAGAAATTGATTTGTTTGATCATACAGCAATTCTGTTTTTGATTTTTTAAGGAGTTGCCAGGTTGTTTTCCACAGTGACTGTACCAATGTACATTTCCACTACAGTGTACAATTGCTCAAATTTCTCTATCTCTTCACTAACACTTGTTGTTTCCTGTTTCTGTTTTTTGAGGGTAGCTATCGAATGAGTGTGAAGTAGTATCTCATTGTGATTTTGATTTGCATTTCCCTAATGATTAGTAATGTTGAGCCTCTTTTCATGTGCTTGTTGGCCATTTGTATATTTTCTTTGGAGAAATGACAATTCAAGTCCTTTGTCCATTTTTTAATCAGGTTGATTTTTTGGGGGAGGTTGCTGTTCTTGATGTGTAGGAATTCTTCATATGTTCTGGATATTAAGACCCTATAGATATTAAGATTTGCAAATGTTTTATTTCATTCCGTGGATGTGCCTTTTCACTCTGGTGTGTCCTTTGATGCACAGACATTTTGAATTTTGTTGTAGTTCAGTTCATCTATTTTTCCTTTTGTTGCCTGTGCTTTTGGTGTCATATCAGAGAAATCATTGCCAAATCTTGTTGGTGTTTTCTTAGTCCTCTGAATTTTGGCATGGTTTGCTACATAGCAATAGATAATCAACAATGAGGCATGAGAAATAAGCAGATATGCCACTACAAAGATATCATGAATCTTAAGAGAGATAGAGAGAAGTATTTCTTAGAACTATGGTGGACCCAGGCCAGGTGCGGTGGCTCACGTACTTTGGGAGGCTGAGGCGGGCAGATCACGAGGTCAGGATATCGAGACCATCCTGGCTAACACGGTGAAATCCTGTCTCTACTAAAAAAATACAAAAAAATTACCGGTTGTGGTGGCGGGCACCTGTAGTCCCAGCTACTTGGGAGGCTGAGGCAGGAGAATGGCGTGAACCCAGGAGGCGGAGCTTGCAGTGAGCCGAGATTGCACCACTGCACTCCAGTCTGGGCGACAGAGCGAGACTCTGTCTCAAAAACAAAAACAAAACCACAAAGAACTATGGTGGACCCACTCCCCATAAAGCCTGGTTGTATCATTGTTCCAGTTAATAAATTTCTCTAATACTTTTATCTTCCTTAATATCTTATATAAACCCTTAAAATAAATCAGAATGAGTCACTTTTCCTTGTTACCAGAAGAGACCAAATCAGCATGATTTCATCCTCTTTCTTTGAGTAGTTGTGCAGTTTCAGTCACCTGGAACTATCAGTAACCCGTTTCCCAAAGGGTGGAATGCTACAATGGCATGGACTGTGGTGCTAAAATGCCACATACAAGACAGCTATTAGATGGGGTCAGTGATGCTTGAGACTCAAGGCAGTATTTGAAATTAGCTACTTAGCCCACTTCCATGTTTATTTTCTCAATTACGATGGCTGTGGAAAATGTTGTCTCATTTTGACCACACATGTTACCTCAGAATCTTTAATTTGTGGAATGAGACAACATAATATCCAGTGAAAATATTTCAGTTGCTATACTTTTCAAATTTTTGATCTAGAAAATTTACATTTGTATGTTTAGTCATTTGTTTTCTATGTATATTATACTAAAGGGATTGGTTACTTTTGACTAGTTTTGGTATACCCATACAAAATAGACTGTACTCCTCAGTTTAATTTATTTTCACTTTCCAGAAACAAAGTGGCAGTTGCAAAAATATTTAATGGGATTGAAAATTTAGTAAATTCCTAAAAGTTCAGATGTTCCAGAGCTTCATAACCCTATATGTTCATAAATTAGTTTATTTTCAGATAAATCACCACTTAAAAATATGTGAAACATGGCCGGGTGCAGTGGCTCATGCCTGCAATCCCAGCACTTTGGGAGGCCGAGGCAAGCAGATCATTTGAGGTCAGGAGTTCTAGACCAGCCTGACCAACATGGTGAAGCCCCGTCTCTACTAAAATACAAAAATTAGTCAGGCATGATGGTGTGAGCCTGTAATTTCAGCTACTCGTGAGGCTGAGGCAGGAGAATACCTTGAACCCAGGAGGTGGAGGTTGCAGTGAGCTGAGATCGTGCCATTGCACTCCAGCCTGGGAAACAGAGTAAGACTCCCTCTCAAAAATAAAATAAAATAAAAATACAAAACTTAATTTTCTCTGACTCTTATTGGACTTTTTATTTGTATGTGATTGTTTCAAGATTCACAAACTAACAGAAAAATTGCTTTTAACTATTAGCTCTAAGCTCCTATTCTATCCAGCTTCTTATCAATAACAAAGTCTGTTATCTTCCATTTGTCCATATTCCTACCTCGAGTCTCGGAAGGGAAAAATGAGGAACATCAAAATAATTAGAAGATAGGGAAGAACGCAAGCATTAAGACAGATAGTTGTCATAACCAAACATTCATTCCCTAAATATTTAAGTTGTATATATGAAGGATCATGACCAATGTTAATATGTGAAGAAGTTTTATGTGGGGAAACGTGTTTCTGTGTATTATACAGACTGTAGGAAAGTACAGCAACAGTTCTTTGTCTTCTTTTTGAGACAGAGTCTTGCTCTGTCACCCAGGCTGGAGTGCAGTGGTGTGATCTTGGCTCACTACATCCTCCGCCTCCCAGGTTCAAGTGATTCTGGTGCCTCAGCCTCCTGAGTAATTGGGAGTACAGGTGAATGCCACTATTCCTGGCTAATTTTTGTATTTTTGGCGGGGACTAGGGTTTCACCATGTTCACCAGGCTGGTCTCAAACTCCTGACCTCAAGTGCTTCACCCACCTCAGCCTCCCAAAGTGCTGGGATTACAGATGTGAGCCACCATGCCCGGCCCTAGAGTAACAGTTCTTAAGCACAGCTGCATAATATTAGCATTAACTGGGAAGCTTTTAAAACATCCATGCTCAGGTCCCACCTCATATCCTCAAGTCAGAATATCTGGAGATGAGATACCATCAAATATATTTTTAAAAGTTCTCCAGATAATTCTACGAGCATGTGGAGTAGAGAACAACTGCACAGGAGAATAGGGTCTATATTTGTACATTTTACAAAAGGCCAACTACACTTTGAGTGCTCATCAAACATTAAAGATGCCTCTATTGAACTAGGTCTTTTAGTAACAGATGAGGCCTCAATTAGGTAGCTAGCCACTCTAGTCTATAGTGCTTTCTGTTTTGAAGTTCACACAGATAAGATGAACGGTATCCATGACAACGGCAGATGTGATTCATCCCTTCCTTAGCTTTCAGTTCCTTTGGGACATTCTCTTCCCTAGGGTGACATTTGGGGCAGCTCATATACTCACTCAGCCATCTGGCATAGCTGGTTATTTGAATACTTCTTCATCTAACACCTTTTTAACATTACAATCCTAAGGCTATGTCTTAGGCATGATATCAGTTCACACAAACTTTTAAAATATGTCACAACATTTGCATGGTTATTAATGGGCTCTTCAAACATTTAGTGAATATTTATTGAATGGCTAATAACTAAAGGTATATCCTTGCCCTCAAGACTCTTTTATTCTAAGTGCTAATATGAATACTCAATTTTACACCATCACATTTATTGTATAATTTAGGTTCTCATGCTTATATATAATACTGTATTAGTCAGGGTTCTCCAGCGAAACAGAACCAAAGACGTTTATTATAAGTGATTGGCTCATGTGATTATGGAGGCTGGGAAATCCAAATCTGCAGTATGTGTGGCCTGGCAGGCTCAAGTCCCAGGAGAGTCAATGTTCCAGCTCAGGGTTGAAGGCTGGCAGGCCAGAGGCCCAGGAGATTCAATGGTGCAGATGAAGTCTGAAGGCAATCTGCTGGAAAATTCTTTTTTTTTTTTTGAGATGGAGTCTCTGTCTCCCAGGCTGGAGTGTAATGGCATGATCTTGGCTCACTGCAACCTCTGTCTCCTGGGTTCAAGCAATTCTTCTGCCTCAGCCTCCCAAGTAGCTTGGATTATAGGTGCACACCACCACATCTGGCTAATTTTTGTATTTTTAGTAGAGACGGGGTTTTGCCATGTTGACCAGCCTAGTCTCAAACTCCTGACCTCAAGTGATCTGCCTGCCTTGGCCTCCCAAAGTGCTGAGATTATAGGTTTGAGCCACTGTGCCTGGCCTCTGCTGGAAAATTCTCTCATGCATGGGGAGGCTGATCTTTTGTTCTATTTAGGCCTTCAACTGATTGGATGAGACCCACTCAAATTATGGAGGGCAATCTGCTTACTCAAAGGTCACTGATTTAAATGTGAATCTCATCCATAAATGCCCTCCAAGTTGATACATAAAATTAACTGATGACAATGATGATGATAATAGGTACTGATACAGCAGGAGTATCACCATCTTCGACAAGCACTGTCATTTTAAAATTCACCTCGATCAAAAACTGCCTAAATCACATAAACCACAAATAATATCTCTGACCAGAAACATGCCAAACCCCTCCCCAACCACAGACATGCCAGCCCCAAGATAACCTCCCCTTCACCCAAAGACATTCCAACCCCACCATAAACTTCTCCCTGACACAGAAACATGCCAAGCTTGTGATAAGCCCCCTCATCCAAAAACCAATATATACTCTTAGTCTGTAAGAGAGAATGCTCCTGACCAAAATTAGCCAGAAGCCCCCCTCAGGTTGATTTCTCTAAAATAAACCTGTCCTTGGCTGTTCAGTTGCATTTCGTGTTTCTTTCCTCTTTCTTTAACTCTTACAGGTACATGACATTTTTTATTTTTGTTTTTCAAGATCAGGTCTCACTATGTTGACCAGGCTGGTCTCAAACTCTTGCCTCAAGTGATCCTCCCATCTTGACCTCCCAAAGTGCTAGAATTACGGGCATGAGCCACTGCACTCAGCTAATAGGTACACTATACTGAGTGCTTACCATGTGCCAGACACTTTGCTACTTAGTTTGATCCTATGAGGAAACTACTGCCACTATATTTATCATATAGATGAGGAAAATGAGACATAAAAATAGCTTGTCCAAGTCACAAAGCTAATAAGGTCAATCCTACAATTTAAACCCAGATCCACCTGGCTCATAGCCCTTGCCCTTAACCACCCCAAAGCTCCACAAATATTCTTTTGTGAGTTTTCTTTCTGTTGTCTTCTGAGGTATACTGCTAAGGAGGAATGACACCCTGTTGCAACTTAGAAAGAAGAATTTTTTATAATTTGCAGTGTTTCATTTAATATTGACTTGAAATGCTGTGGGCAACTGCATTTTAATGGGTTAAATTCAGAGCAAAGATCTGTCTTCATCTATTGGAAAAATTTCATTAGAATTAAATGTGCCTCTGTTTCTTACTATTTAAAATGGAGATACTGCTTACTAATGCTTTGTAAAGTGTTTTGAGATTTCCACATGAAAAAACTCCAAGTAGAGATGTCATTATGCTGATTTAAATAATTAAGTCAATTAACTTTAATCCCTTTGAATAATGTAAAATACGAATATGACTTCTTGGCTCTTCTAACTTAATTGCATAGGTAATATTATGAGTATAAAGGTGATGTTGTCAGAAGAGTTGGCTGAAAAGCAGTTAGAATGGAAGTAATGATCTTACCCTTCAAAAGAACTGAGAAAATCAGTCCCATATTTTTCTTCAGTACAGTACCGTCTTGTCTTTCATGTCCCTGGTTCACTCAGCATTTATTTTAATTAATTATTTAGTTAACTAGCAGTCACTCATTCAAAAAGTTTTGTTGATCACTTCTAATGTGCGAGGTGGGTAACTAACATCTGTTTAGAACCTTATAAAGCAACTTCACATACATCTCATTTATCTTTGCTCCTATTCTGAGATGGAGAGTATTAACTCTTTTGTCCATATAAACTTATTATTTTTGTTCATTTTTCTACTCTTTTTCAAACGTTACTTTTGTTTCTGTATAATTGTTTCTATATAAACTGAAGATTAGGCTCCTTTCAGAGACAACTTAACTGCTGATTTCCAAAGTGTATAGCTTTTTTTTTTTTTTTTTTTGAGATGGAGTCTTGCTCTTTCACCCAGGCTGAAGTGCAGTGGCGTGATCTCAGCTTACTGCAACCTCTGCCTCCCAAGTTCAAGCGATTCTCCTGCCTCAGCCACCCAAGTAGCTGGAATTACAGGCATGTGCCACCACACCCGGCTAATTTTTGTATTTCTTTTAGTAGAGGCAGGGTTTCACCATGTTGGCCAGGCTGGTCTCAAACTCCTGACCTGAGGTGATCCAACTGCCTCAACCACCCAAAATGCTGGGATTATAGGTGTGAGCCACTGCACCTGGCCTCAAAGTGTATAGTTTTCACTAGTATCTTGTTCTTGCTTGGTCTTCCCATTTCAGTTAGCAAGAAAATCAGTATTATATTGGTTCTTACCATTTCCTTCAGAAAGTATCAATTATTAGATCAGAGTATCAGATTTTTGGAAAATTATTTGTGAGAAAATATTATGTGATGGGAAGAAAAACTTAATTAAGCTTTACTTAGTGTGACTGGTGGATGGTGTCCAGGTTCTTTGGCATTTTGAATAAAGAATTGGACAAAATGCACAAATGAAGCAAGGAAGGAATGAAGCCACAAAAGCAGAGATTTATTCAAAATGAAAGCACACTCCACAGGGCAAGAGTAGGCCTGAGCAAGTGGCTCAAGGGCCTGGTTACAGAATTTTCTGAGGTTTAAATATCCTCTAGAGCTTTCCCACTGGTTACTTGGTATATACCCTATGTAAATGAAGAGGCTGAAGTGAAGTTACAAAGTGATTTACTTTGTGTACACCTTGTGCAAATAAAGAGGATGTTTCCTGTCATAGCTGACTTGGTCTTAGAAAGTTGGGGATTTTCTGTTTGATTTAGTTCTGGGAAGACCTTAGGTTCCCTGCCCCCAGACCCTACTCTCTTGCCTCATTAGTATTTAAGTGAAGTGTTTGACATGGTGCAGTATTACATAAGAAAGGATAAAATTATAAAGGCATAGGAGAGAATATTTGAAAAAGGAATTCAAACCTGACCAGCTGTTTTAGTCTGTTCAGGCTGCCATAACAACAACCATAAACTAGGTAGTTTGTAAACAGCAGAAATGTATTTCCCATAGTTCTGAAGTCTGGGAAGTCCAAGATCAAGGTGACTGCTGATTTCCTTTGTGGTGGGGGCTTAATTTCTGTTTCATAGATTGTGCCTTCTAGCTGTGTTTTCACAAGGTGGAAGGGTCAAACGAGCTTCCTCAGGTCTCTTAGTCCATTTGTGTTGCTATAACAAAATATCACAGACTGGATAATTTATAAAGAACAGAAATTTATTTTCTCACAGTTTTGGAGGCTGGGAAGTTCAAGGTCACAGTTCTGGAGGCTGGGAAGCCCAAGGCTGGTGTCTGATGAGGGCCTTCTTGCTGTGTCATCACATGGTAGAAGGCAGAAGGGCAAAAGGAATGAACTTCCTCTGACAAACCCATTTATAACTGCATTAACCCATTCTTGAGAATGGAGCCCTCATGATCCAAACACCTCCCAAAAGGCCCTGCCTCCCAATACGGTTGCATTGAGGATTATGTCTCAACATGTGTTGTGGGAAGTCAGGGACCCCGAACGGAGGGAATGGCTGAGGCCATGGCAGAAGAACATAAATTGTGAAGATTTCATGGACATTTATTCGTTCCTCAAATTAATACTTTTATAATTTCTTACACTTGTCTTTACTGCAATCTCTGAACATAAATTTTGAAGATTTCATGGACATTTATCACTTCCCTAATCAATACTCTTGTGGTTTCCCATGCCTGTCTTTACTTTAATCTCTTAATCCTGTCATCTTGGTAAGCTGACGATGTATGTCGCCTCAGGACCCTGTGATGATTGCATTAACTGCACAAATCGTTCGTAAAGCATGTGTGTTTAAACAATATGAAATCTGGGCACCTTGGAAAAAGAACAGGATAACAGTGATGTTCAGGGAGCAAGGGAGATAACCATTAGGTCTGACTGCCTGAGAGCTGGGCAGAACAGAGCCATATTTCTCTTCTTACAAAAGCGAATAAGAGAAATATCACTGAATTCTTTTTCTCAGCAAGGAACAGTCCTGAGAAAGAGAATGCACTCCCAGGGGTAGGTCTCTAAAATGGCTGCTCTGAGAATGTCTGTCTTATATGGTTGAAGATAAGGGATGAAATAAGCCCCAGTCTCCTGTAGCGCTCCCAGGCCTATTAGGATGAGGAAATTCCCGCCTAGTAAATTTTAGACCAGTTGTCTGCTCTCAAACCCTGTCTCCTGATAAGATGTTATCAATGACAATGTGTGCCCGAAAATTCATTAGCAATTTTAATTTCGCCCCGGTCCTGTGATCTTGCTCTGCGCCCATTTGCCTTGTGATATTTTATTACCTTGTGAAGCACGTGATCTCTGTGACCCACACCCTATTTGTACACTCCCTCCCCTTTCAAAATCACTAATAAAAACTTGCTGGTTTTGCAGCTTGGGGGGCATCATGGAACCTGCCAACATGTGATGTCTCCCCCAGACACCCAGCTTTAACATTTCTCTCTTTTGTACTCTTTCCCTTTATTTCTCAGACTGGCCGACACTTAGGGAAAATAGAAAAGAACCTATGTTGAATTATCGGGGGTGGTTCCCCCGATACACATGAATTTTTGGAGGGGACAAAAACGTTTAAACCATAGCAAGTACTAATCTCATATCATTCACGACCTAATCCCCTCCCAAAAGTCCTATCTCCTAATAGCATCATCTTAGGAGCTAGACTTTCAACATATGAGTTTTGGGAGGGAACAAACATTCAGACCATAGCACCAGCCAATGCTTGCTTAACTTACACCCTATATATCACAAAAATAACAGTGTAAGGCCCCTTTCTGAACTAGGTCTTCCTCTTCACTTTAAAGAGAAATATTGTGTTCACCCTTTTCTACTAATCATATTATGCATTGCTTTGGAAAAGTCTACTAGTTAACTGCTGAAAATCATTTCCAAAATGCTAATTACAGATTGTAGAGTAATAAGTAATGAGATTATTATGACTATGGATATAGGAAGTTTCATTTAGTTCTTTACTCTAACAAGTTGGCTTCATTTATTAATAATTAACATCAATATTCCTGGAGCTTGAGCCTTTCTGCCTGTTTAAGGACTATATGTAGAGATAATTATCTTTTCATATTTTCCTGGAAAATTAGTGATCATAAACATTAAAATTAATTTATACATACAAAAATTTGCAGATCCTCAAATTTAATTTCTATTAAACATTTTAAAGTTAATGAGAAAATTTTTTCTTGGCCTTTGGGAAGAACATTTTCTGTATCTCCCACTTGCCTACCTACCCTTCTTTATTCTACAACAGTGAGGGGAAGTATTGAATGGGATTTATTAAGACATTATGCAAGTCACATTTCTAGGAGTGGAGTCATAGCAGAAGGGTATAAATAAGATAATATATTCCCTTCCTCCCTTTCCTTAGCTTTCTCTAGAGCACTGACAAAATGGGATTTGAACTTGGCTTTGAAGTATAAAAAAACAGAGTGGGCCTTCTAATTCAAGGCTTCTCAGGCCCATCTAATGTAAAAAGAGTTTTTCATTTGGTCTCAATCTAGAAAACTGGGATTTAACATTGAGATTTGTAGAAAGGCCTGGACATTAATAAAGCACAATTTTATTCTGGTTTATCATCTTGTACATGTATCTGCCTTGCAAATTATGGGGAGATATAAATTAAGGAATTGATATGTCCTAGCAAAGACACCCATAATGCCATTTTAACTTCACTTTAATCACATCTGTTCAATTAACACTTTTTCCTGGCCTCTTAATAAACTGTCATACTAGGCACACTAAAGTAGTCTCAGATTAAGCCTATTCTTCCATTTTCACTTCCAAGCCCAAATCACAGTCTTGAATTTTACTACTTTAATTCAATGGAGAGTCACACTTGCCTTCTTCAGAGAAAAAAAGGATATGGGGAAGTACATGGGATTAGCAAAAACTTTACCCTTACGGTGATGAACCAGTAGCCTTGAATTTGACCTGAGAAATAGATAAAGGTGGAGGTAAAATGGTAAAGAAAAGGTTTTTCATGGGAGGCCAGGCTTCCTTACTGCAGATGTAGTCTGAATAACAATAACCAGCGCCTTCAATACACATAAACATTCAAAAGGATTACAACACTTATACTTGATTCCCTCCTCATACCTACTGCAAACCTGGCAAAAAGCACAATTACAAATATCAGTAAATAAAACAGTCAGTTAGCATGACAGATATACTCAATGAAGAGTCTGAAATCTTAAGAACGAATTTCTAATCTATCCTTTTATTTTAGAGAGAAGAAAACAAGCTAGTCTATATTGCTCAATATTGACATTGCTGTTCTCTTCCTTCCCTTGACACCACTCCTTTATAGGAAACAATCTCACCAAAAGGAAGATACCAAGTTAATTACTTAAATTTAAACACACTAAGAAGATACAAAAAAAGAAACATTTGATAACATGTATTAAGCACCATCTATGTGCTATTCATTGTTAAACTAATTTAATTTTCATAACTCTGTGGCTAGCCACACTTGACGGATTAGGAAACTGGAGTTTTGAGATGTGAATATTTCAGAGGTCCTGTAGCTAGTAAGTGATGGCCCTAGGATTCCTTCTCAGGACTGTCAGACTCCAGATCCAGTCGTCCCATTCTCTATGCTATTCTGCCTTTATGATATGCATATACACTGTATAAGCATGGTCTAATTTTTCTAGTTTAAAAATATTTGATTCTGTTATAAAAATATTGTTATATTGAACATATGTCCCCCAGTTTATATTCCAATTATATGCTATTAATTAGAATTTATTATTATGGACTTATTCGTATGATAAAATATTTTGAAAAATCTTTACAATTTTTTTCCTACTGAGAAGAAATATCTAGTTTCCTTGCTTAAATGTATGCATACATCACTATTCTGTGATTGTTCTGTTTATCTTCTGAGGTACATAGTAGTTCTTAGATATTAATCTTTCATTAAATTTGAACCAGAAATAGGGACAGGTGACTATAAGATCTAAAGCTTAATGTCTCAATTTGAGACATAGTTTAATATGACTGGAATAGAGAGGTAGCCATGAGTGTGTAGAGAAATAAGTTATGGTTGAAAGGTTGATTGGGGCCAGTTTGTAATATGACCCACATACAAGCCTTGTTGGAAAAGTGCTGTTTTCAGCTGTTGAATACCCTACACTTTGAAGCTTGTTTGTGCGAGGCATAGTACCTGGCACATAGTGGACACTTATTAAACTTTCAAGGGAAACAAACTCCAGCATGACAACAAAGTTTAATAGAACAGCATGAAGAATCACAGCCAAATTAATACATCAATATTCTTATTTTTAGTAGCACAACTAGTCTCAGGAAGAAAATGTAAAGGAATATTGGAGAATGACTAACTTTAAATTATATATTAATATAAGGAAGAATAAGGTTTCTGGAAAAATATTCAGTGCAATACCTAGTATACAGGAAGTGATTCAATAAATGTTGAATTAAATGAATGAAAAGTGTACATTGTGTGTGTATGCTCACATTGATCATACAGGTAAATGGTAAACAGGTAAAACAAAAATGAATGAACATTTAATGCATTCAAATATATTCACATTAAAGTCAAAGTTTAACTTTAGAAAAACCTTATGAGAAGCCAAATTTAACAAAGCCTGTTCTTTATCTTTATCCACTGCTGTTAAGCCTTCTGACTGTTTCCTTGCGATGTCAAGTTCCCCTGTGCAATACTGTAATAATTTAGGGAAGAAAATCTGAGAGGATGTTGAAAATAATGAGCATTTAACTGGATGTGAATCCAAGCATTCACAACAAGGGCCCAGGGGTAACATATGGAAAAGATTTAATGAAGAAGAGAAATGTAATGAAGATCTAAACAACAGAAAGATAACACTTTTTAGACTTCAGATCCTAAAATCCGAAATGCTGCTGAAGGTTTCCGGAACAGAGTGGCTTGTAGGACACCTGAACACTTCTGCTTTATTTGTTTGGTTTTGGGAAATGTAAAAGCAACTGTGGGGTTATAAGGTGAGTATGACTTTGTAAACAATAATTTTAAACCATATTGTCCTCCTCATTCCTACATGTTTGCATGATCTTACTCTATATGAACTCGCTCCTCTGTGGATGTCTCAAGCCAGCCTGCTTTAGAGATTGAGCCCAAAGTTAAATCTCACCTGGGGAGAATTTTCTGTAGAATCATTACAAATATGGTAGAGAGTTTGCTTTTGTTAGAAAAATCAAGCAAAAAGCTACATTTAAATTTTGCAAAGTCACTAATTTAATTCAGTTATGAAACTACATCATTCTATGGGGAAAAAAATACTCAAATTCTCCATCAACAGCTTGTGATCTTTTGTGACTGCTTCAGTGTCACATTTTAAGATATCTGCCGGAGTTTTCTATTTAGGTGTTCTATTAAAACCTTTCCCTTTTCTTCTGGGAGAGTTGACTCTCTCCCAGTCAACTGTCCTGATTAGTTCTGTATGTCTCCTTCCTTTCTAAACATCTTGGTAAAATATTTTGAAATATTTTTTCTCCTCTTTCTCCATTCAGAATCTATTACCTTGTCTTATTATTTTTCCTTTGAAAAATTAAAAATTAAATGCTTATAAATTAAATCTAATACTTAAATATCTCTACTCTTATTGTTCTAGTCTGACTTGTCCTCATAATTAATTGCTTATCCAAAATATTTTTCTGGAAAATGAAGGTTATACACAGGGCTATTGTAAGTTTAAAAAAATCAGGTATGCACTCATTTAGCATAAAGTAGATGCTTAGTAAATAATTCCCCCAATTTCCCTGTATAAAAATACTTTCCTGTACAAAAATTTTCATTGTTTTATTGCCTCTAGGGTAAAATCCAGAAACTCAGACTGATAGTCAGGATTATGAGAGTCTGGTCCTATCTACCTATGCCAAATTATTTTATACTAATCTCTATTATTGAATCATACTAATCTCTTTATGCCACTAATAGGCCATATTCATTCCAATGTCTTTGCTGACACTCCTGCTCTTCATTTTTGGGGAATATTGCTTCTTTTGTTTAATCACATCCTCCAAGTTTCAACTCCAGTCTTGCCATCACTGTGGAACTTCCTTCAATTGTTCTAGGTGCAGGGATACAGCAATGAACAAGGTAGGTAATGTCTCTGCTCTCACAATGCTTACAATCTAGCAAGAGAACAGATAATAACCAGATAAATAAAGGATTGACTATAACATGCATGAACTTTGAGAACATTATTCTAAGTGAAATAAGTCAGTCCGAAAAAGACAAAGACTGCATAATTCCACTTAAAAGGGGAGTTGTTCAATGGGTATAGAGTTTCAGTTTCACTAGATGAAAAAGTTCTGGAGATCTGTTGGACAACAATGTGTGTGTAGTTAATACGGTACACTTAAAAATGGTTAAGGTCATAAATTTTATTTTGTGTGTATTTACCATAATAAAAATTGAGATAATCTTAGCTAATTATGAATACTATTAAGAAAATAAAGGAGGATATAAAAGGATGAAGCACCACTGAGAAGAAATGCTATATTAGAAAGCACCTTGGAAGGAGTGATCTTTGAGTTGAAACCTGATGAAATAGATTAGTCATGAGCGTCAGAAGGAATAGTAAGTGCAAAAGTCATGAGACCGAAACAGATTTGGTCTATTCAAGGAAGATGAGGAAGTCAGCATTCCGAGGGCATGCAGTGGACTTGCTGAGGAAGGCAGACACTAGATTCCCTAGGGTCTGTGGGCTAGGAAAAGGAGATTGAATTTTATTTCAGTTCAATTCATTGGAGGATTATAAGCAGTGGATGATGTGATCTGGTTTACAGTTTTAAAAAAGTGAGCTAGCTGTCATATGCAAACAGACTCATGGAGGCAAATATGGAAGTTGAGACACCAATCAGAAAGCACACTGGAATGCAGGGGATGCTAATTTGGACTAGAGCTGAGAAGGACTGAGATGGTCTGACCTCAGATATACTTGGAGGTAATGACAATGGATTTGTAGCTGTATTGAATGTGGGAGACATATAAAGAATAATCAAGGATGACTCCTATGTTATTGGCCTGGACAACTAAGTGAAAACTCAGAGAAGAATCGGTATAAGGGAGTCAATAGTTAAGGGTTCAGTTTTGGCCATGTTGAGGTTTTTGTTTTTATTTTTTAAAACCGTATTGAAATATAATCATATACAATAAAATTTACATATTTAAAGTGCACAATTCAATAATTTTTTTAGTATAGTCACAGTGTCATGCAACTATCACCACAATTTATATTTAGAACATTTCAATCATTTCAAAAGAAACTTGTACTTATTTCCCTGCTCCTAGCCACCCTGCTTTCTGTCTCTATAGATTTCTCCACTCTTGGCATCTTATATAAAGAAATGCTGTGATATATGGAATTTTATGAGTGGATTCTTTCATTTAACTTAATGTTTGCATGGTTCATACATGCTGTGGCATGTATCAATCAGATGCTTCCACTTTTTGGCTATTATAAATATTTGTATTGCTTCCCCTTTTTGGCTATTATAAATAATGCTGCTATGAATGTTTGTGTGCAAGTTTTTGCATGAACATATGCTGTCTTTACTCTTCTATATGTATGTAACCAAAAGTGGAATTGGTGGGTTGTATAGTAACTCTACGTTTAATATTTTGAGGAGCTGTCAAACTTTCCAAAGTGGCTTCACCATTTAAATTCCCACCAGCAATGAATAGGAGTTTCAATTCCTCCATATCCTTGCCAACATTTGTTTTTGTCTATATTTTTTATTATAGTCATCTTAGTGAGTGCGAAGTGGTATGCCATTGTGGTTTTGATTTGCATTTCCCTAATACTGTGTTGTTGAGCATGTTTTCATGTGATTGTAGTTCATTTGTATAAATTCCTTGGAAAAATGTCTATTCATATTCTTTGCTCATTCTTAAACTGTTTTTTTTTTTTTTTTTTTTTTTTTGAGACGGAGTCTCACTCTGTCATCCAGGCTGGAGTGCAGTGGCATGATCTTGGCTCACTGTAGCCTCCATCTCCCAGGTTCAAGCAATTCTCCTGCCTCAGCCTCCCGAGTACCTGGGATTACAGGTGCATGCCATCATACCAGGTTAATTTTTGTATTTTGAGTAGAGATGGGGTTTCACCATCTTAGCCGGTCTGATCTTGAACCCCTGACCTCAGGCGATCCACCTGCCTTGGCCTCCCAAAGTGCTGGGATTACAGGTATGAGCCACCGTGCCCGACCAAACATTTTTTTTTAATTGTTGAGTTGTATGACTTCTTTACATATTCTGGCTACAAGACCTCTTTGTCAGGTATATGATTTGTAAATATTTTCTTCTATTCTTTGGATTGTATTCACCTGTTTTGATGTTATTGTTTGCACTACAAAAACTTTTGATTTTAATGTAGTCCAATTTGTCTATTTTTTCTTTTGTCACTTTTTCTTTTAATGTCATATCTAAGAAATGGCCAGGTGAAATTTTAGCTACTTATTAGACATCCAAGACTAGCAAGTAGTTGTACATGAATCTAGATTTCAGAGGAGAAATTAAACTGCATGGAAATTAGGGAGTATAGACCGTATTTAAGCCCTTGGACTTGATGAGATCACTCAGAGAGAGAGAGGAAGACTAGAAATAGATGAGTCTTGAAGGATATAATTTATAATCATTACACATAACTCTGGATTTATTGTATGCCCCAGAGTACTGGAGTAACACCAATAGAGACTTTAAGTAGCTGAATAAACACTAAAACTGTCCAGTTTTGGGAAGGGCAGATACCTCTCTGGAAGAGCTTGTGAGATGGTGCCCATTCTGTGGCCGCTATAACAAAATAGACCTTTCAGAAGTACACTGAAATGGAATTTTGTCTACATGTTCTTAACTTTCTAGGAAGCCTCCAACATCAGGCTTATTCCTTGATGATTCTAAGATGCGTATACTGAGCTGGATGTGGTGGCTCACGCCTGTAATCCCAGCACTTTGGGAGGCTGAGGCAGGAGGATTGCCTGAGCTCAGGAGTTCGAGACCAGCTTGACCAACATGGTGAAACCTACTGAAAATACAAAAATTAGCCAGGCAAGGTGGTGGGCACCTGTAAACCCAGCTACTCGGGAGGCTGAGGCAGGAGAATTGCTTGAACCTGGGAATCAGAGATTGCAGTGAGCTGAGATCACGCTGCTGCACTCTAGCCTGGGTGAAAGAGTGAGACTCTGTCTCAAGAAAAAAAAAAAAGATGTGTTATACTGGCCAAAGTGGCAAACAGAAAACATTCCAGCATGTTTAAGATAACAAAGAATTTAGTAGAGAAAATTGGTAGTTCAGAGAATCCTTATCGGGGATGAAGAAATAGGCATCAGGCTAAATTAGTGGGTACCATGTCCAGCAGCAGCCATACACTGGCCTGATGAGCAAACTGTTGCTGCTGCCTCTGACTCCAGAAGCATTCTGTAGGAATCTCCTACTGTGGAAACTGCCACAACCCAGACTTCAGATGTCAGGAACTCCACTTCTGTAAAACTGCTATAGATGCCATGTGCTCAATTAACTTTATTGTAATTTCTACTGCTACACCTTAAAGCAGGATACTCAGCTGTCACCTGAACCAGGAAAATAGACACCCAACACTTAGCCTGTTTTCTTATATTATGATTTGAAATCTCATGTGAGTGTGTCTGATTGGTGGAACCAATTTGCTTGCATCCTAGATGCCAAGAATGGTGGGAAAATGGGTTTTCTGAATTTTATCTTGGGAATACAAAATGCACAATGGAGAAACTCATAAAATGTAGAGGACATTCAAAAGATAATGGGAGGCCACGTGTGAGAGGTCTCCACTCACAGGTAAGGTGCCATGGACACTCACCACATATAGCACTTCACTATTACTTGTGGAAGTATTTTCTTCAGATTTTATCTAGTTGATACACGTTACTGCCAAAGCTCATCCATTTTGATAAGACAATTTCTCCACCTAAATGTAACATAGGGTGAACTATATTTGTAAATTCACAAGTTTTTAACCCATCTTTTGTACCTGCATTTCTTTTAGAACAGGCTTTGGAGCTGGCTGGTAAGTTATACATATGGAATGTTATGCAAATTTAATAAAGAGCAATGGGGTGATCTTACATAGTTAAACATTAATAATTTCTATTTATTGAAAAAGTTCAAAATGTTATTCTCCTAATGAGATCTACATGCATTATTTTTATCTGTGAGATCTCTGGCAAAGAAAAGTTACCATAAAGATACAGTACTCGGGATTTGCTGGCAAGATGGCCAAATAGGAACAGCTCCAGTCTGCAGCTCCCAGTGAGATCAACGCAGAAGGCAGGTGATTTCTGCATTTCCAACTGAGGTACCTGGTTCGTTTCATTGGGACTGGTTGGACAGTGGGTGCAGCCCACAAAGGGCGACCTGAAGCAGGGTGGGGTGTTGCCTCACCCAGGAAGTGCAAGGGGTCGGTGGATCTCCCTCCCCCAGCCAAGGGAAGCCATGAGATACTGTATCAGAAGAAACAGTGCACTCCAGCTCAGATATTGCACTTTTCCCACGGTCTTCACAACTGGCAGACCAGGAGATTCCCTCCGGTGCCTATGCCACCAGGGCCCTGGGTTTCAAGCACAAAACTGGGCAGCCATTTGGGCAGACACTGAGCTAGCTGCAGGAGCTTTTTTTTCATACCCCAGTGGCACCTGGAATGCCAGCAAAGGAGAACCGTTCACTCCCCTGGAAAAGGGGCTGAAGCCAGGGAGCCAAGTGGTCTGGCTTGGCAGGTACCACCCCCATGGAGCCCAGCAAGCTAAGATCCACTGGCTTGAAATTCTTGCTGCCAGCACAGCAGCCTGAGGTTGACATGGGATGCTTGAGGTTGGTTGGGGGAGGTGTGTCTGCCATTGCTGAGGCTTGAGTAGGTGGTTTTCCCCTTACAGTGTAAACAAAGCTGCTGGGAACTTTGAACTGGGCAGAGCCAACCACAGCTCAGCAAGGCAAATGTGGCCAGACTGCCTCTCTAGATTCCTCCTTTCTGGGCAGGGCATCTCTGAAAAAAAAAGGCAGCAGCCCCAGTCAGGGACTTATAGATAAAACCCCAAACTCCCTGGGTCAGAGGACCTTGGGGAAGGGGTGGCTGTGGGCGCAGCTTCAGCAGACTTAAACTTCCCTGCCTGACAGCTCTGAAGAGAGCAGTGGATCTCCAAGCACAGTGTTCAAGCTCTGATAAGGGACAAACTGTTTCCTCAAGTGGGTCCTTCACCTCTGTGTATCCCGACTGGGAGACACCTCCCAGTAGGGGCTGACAGACACCTCATACAGGAGAGCTCCAGCTGGCATCTGGCAGGTGCCCCTCTGGGACAAAACTTCCAGAGGAAGAAACAGGCAGCAATCTTTGCTGTTCTGCAGCCTCTGCTGGTGATACTCAGGCAAACAGGGTCTGGAGTGGACCTCCAGCAAATTCCAGCAGACCTGCAGCAGAGGGGCCTGACTGTTAGAAGGAAAACTAACAAACAGAAAGGAATAGTGTCAACATCAACAAAAAGGGCATCCACTCAGAGACTCTATCCGAAGGTCGCCAGCATCAAAGACCAAAGGTAGATAAAACCACAAAGTTGGGGAGAAACTAGAGCAAAAAGGCTGAAAATTCCAAAAACCAGAATGCCTCTTCTCCTCCAAAGGATCATAACTTCTTGCCAGCAAGGGAGCAATACTGGACAGAGAATGAGTTTGACGAATTGACAGAAGTAGGCTTCAAAAGGTGGGTAATAACAAACCCTTAGAGCTAAAGGAGCATGTTCTAACCCAATGCAAGGAAACTAAGTACCTTGAAAAAAGGTTAGACAAATTGCTAACTAGAATAATCTATTTAGAGAAGAATATAAATGAGCTGATGTAGCTGAAAAACACAGCATGAGAACTTCGTGAAGCATACACAAGTTTCAATTGTTGAATCAGTGAAGTGGAAGAAAGGATATTGAGATTGAAGATCAACTCAATGAAATAAAGCGAGAAGACAAGATTAGAGAAAAAATAATGAAAAGAAATGAACAGAGCCTCCAAGAAATATGGGACTATGTGAAAAGACCAAATCTACGTTTGATTGATGTACCTGAAAGTGAACAGAAAAATGAAACCAAGTTGGAAAACACTCTTCAGGATATTAGCCAGGAGAACTTTCCCAACCTAGCAAGGCAGGCCAACATTCAAATTCAGAAAATACACAGAATACCAAAAATATATTACTTGAGAAGAGCAACCCCAAGACACATAATTGTCAGATTCACCAAGGTTGAAATGAAGGGAAAAACGTTAAGGGCAGCCAGGCAGAAAGGTCGGGTTACCCACATAGGGGAAGCTCATCAGACTAACAGTGGATCTCTCTGCAGAAACCCTACAAGCCAGAAAAGAGTGGGGGTCAATATTCAACATTCTTAAAGAATTTTCAACTGAGAATTTCATATCCAGCCAAACTAAGCTTCATAAGTGAAGGAGAAATAAAATCCTTTACAGACAAGCAAATGCTGAGAGATTTTGTCACCACCAGTGCTGCCTTACAAGAGCTCCTGAAGGAAGCACTAAACATGGAAAGGTACAATAGGTACCAGCCACTGCAAAAACATACCAAATTGTAAAGACCATTGATGCTATAAAGAAACTGCATCAACTAAGGGGGAAAATAACCAGCTAGCATCATAATGACAGGAACAAATTCACACATAATAATATTAACCTTAAATGCAAATGGGCTAAAGGCCACAGTTAAAAGACACAGACTAGCAAATTGGATAAAGAGTCAGGACCCATCAGTGTGCTGTATTCAGGAGACCCATCTCACGTGCAAAGACACACATAGGCTCAAAATAAAGGGATGAAGGAATATTTACCAAGCAAATGGAAAGCAAAAAAAAAGTAGGGGTTGCAATCCTAGTCTCTTATAAAACAGACTTCAAACCAACAAAGATCAAAAGAGACAAAGAAGGGCATTACATAATGGTAAAGGGATCAATGCAACAAGAAGAGCTAACTATCCCACATATATATGCTAAATATTAGACAGATCAATGAGACAGAAAATTAACAAGGATATTCAGGACTTGAACTCAGCTTTGGACCAAGTGGATCTAATAGACAACTACAGAACTCTCTACCCCAAATCAACAGAATATACATTCTCAGCACCACACTGCACTTACTCTAAAATTGACCATATAATTGGAAGTAAAACACTCCTTAGCAAATACAAAAGAACAGAAATCATAACAAACAGTCTCTCAGACCACAGTACAATTAAATTAGAACTCAGGATTAAGAAACTCACTCAAAACCACACAACTACATGGAAACTGAGCAACCTGCTCCTGAATGACTACTGGGTAAATAACGAAATTAAAGCAGAAATAAAGATGTTCTTTTAAACCAGTGAGAACAAAGACACAACGTACCAGAATCTCTGGGACATAGCTAAAGCAGTGTTTACAGGGAAATTTATAGCACTAAATACCCACAGGAGAAAGCAGGAAAGATCTAAAGTCCACACCCTAACATCACAATTAAATGAACTAGAGAAACAAAAGCAAACAAATTCAAAAGCTAGCCAAAGACAAGAAATAACTAAGATCAGAGCAGAATTGAAGGAGATAGAGACACAAAAACCCCTTCAAAAAAATCAATGAATCCAGGAGTTGGTTCTTTGAAAAGATCAACAAAATAGATAGACTGCTAGCCAGACTAATAAAGAAGAAAAGAGAGAAGAATCAAATAGACACAATAAAAAAAATGATAAAGGGGATATCACCACTGATGCCACAGAAATACAAACTACCATCAGAGAATACTATAAACACCTCTACACAAATAAACTAGAAAATCTAGAAGAAATGGACAAATTCCTGGACACATACACCCTCCCAAGACTAAACCAGGAAGAAGTCGAATCCCTGAATAGACCAATAACAAATTCTGAAATTGAGGCAGCAATTAATAGCCTGCAAACCAAAAAAAGTCCAGGACCAGATGGATTCACAGCTGAATTCTACCAGAGGTACAAAGAGGAGCTGGTACTATTCCTTCTAAAATTATTCCAAACAATAGAAAAAGAGGGAATCCTCCCTCACTCATTTTATGAGGCCAGTCATCCTGATACCAAAACCTGTCAGAGACACAACAAAAAAAGAAAATTTCAGGCCCATATCCCTGATGAACATCCATGCAAAAATCCTCAATAAAATACTGGCAAACCATATCCAGCAGCACATCAAAAAGCTTACCCACTATGATCAAGTTGGTTTTATCCCTTGGATGCAAGGCTGGTTCAATATATGCAAATCAATAAAAGTAATCCATCACATAAACAGAACCAATGACAAAAACCACATGATTATCTCAATAGATGCAGAAAGGCCTTCAACAAAATTCAACAGCCTTCATGCTAAATGCTCTCAGTAAACTAGGTATTGATGAAACAAATCTCAAAATAATAAGAGCTATTTATGACAAACCCACAGCCAATATCATACTGAATGGGCAAAAACTGAGAGCATTCCTTTTGAAAACCAGCACGAGACAAGGATGCCCTCTCTCATCACTCCTATTCAACATGATATTGGAAGTTCTGGCAGTGGCAATCAGGCAAAAGAAAGAAATAAAGGGTATTCAATTAGGAAAAGAGGAAGTCAAATTGTCTCTGTTTGCAGGTGACATGATTGTATATTTTGAAAACCCCATTGTCTAAGCCCAAAATCTCCTTAAGCTGATAAGCAATTTCAGCAAAGTCTTGGGATACAAAATCTATGTGCAAAAATCAGAAGCATTCCTGCACACCAAGAACAGATGAACAGACAAACAGAGAGCCAAATCATGAATGAACTCCCATTCACAATTGCTACAGAGAGAATAAAATACCTAGGAATACAACTTAAAAGGGATGTGAAGGAACTCTTCAAGGAGAGCTACAAACCACTGCTCAAAGAATAAGAAAGGATGCAAACATATGGAAAAACATTTCATGCTAATGGACGGGAAGAATCAATATTGTGAAAATGGCCATACTGCCCAAAGTAATTTATAGATTCAAAACCTTAAATTTCATATGGAACAAAAAAGAGCCCATATAGCCAAGACAATCCAAAGCAAAAAGAACAAAGCTGGAAGCATCATGCTACCTGACTTCAAACTATACTACAAGGCTACAGTGACCAAAGCAGCATGGTACTGGTACCAAAACAGATATATAGACCAGTGGAACAGAACAGAAGTGTCAGAAATAACACCACACAACTACAACCGTCTAATCTTTGACAAACCTGACAAAAACAAGCAATCGGGAAATGATTCCCTATTTAATAAATGATGTTGGGAAAACTGGTTAGCCATATGCAGAAAGCTGAAACTTTCTTACACCTTATATAAAAATTACCTCAAGGTGGATTAAAGACTTAAACATAAGACCTAAAAACATAAAAACTGTAGAAGAAAATCTAGGCAATTCCATTCAGGACATAGGCATGGGCAAGGACTTCATGACTAAAACACCAAAAGCAATGGCAACAAAAGCCAAAATTGACAAATGTGATCTAATTAAACTAAAGAGCTTCTGCACAGCAAAAGAAACTACCATCAGAGTGAACAGGCAACCTACAGAATGGGAGAAAATTTTTGCAATCTATCCATCTGACAAAGGGCTAATATCCAGAATCTACAAAGAACTTAAACAAATTTACAAGAAAAAAACAACCCCATCAAAAAATAGGTGAAGAATATGAACAGACACTTCTCAAAAGAAGACATTTATACAGCCAACAAACATATGAATGAAAGCTCATCATCACTGGTCATCAGAGAAATGTGAATCAAAAGCACGATGAGATACCATCTCATGCCAGTTAGAATGGTGATCATTAACAAGTCAGGAAACAGATGCTAGAGAGGATGTGGAGAAATAGGAAAGCTTTTGCTCTGTTGGTGGGAGTGTAAATTAGTTCAATCATTGTGGAAGACAGTGTGGCAATTCCTCAAGGATCTAGAACTAGAAATATCATTTGACCCAACAATCCCATTACTTGGTATATACCCAAAGGATTATAAATCATGCTACTATAAAGACACATGCACACGTATGTTTATTGCAGCACTATTCACAGTAGCAAAGAGTTGGAACCAGATCAAATGCCCATCAATGATAGACTGGATAAAGAAAATGTGGCACATATACACCATGGAATACTATGAAGCAATAAAAATGGATGAATTCATGTCCTTTGCAGGGACATGGATGAAACTGGAAACCATCATTTTCAGCTAACTAAGACAAGAACCGAAAACCAAACACCACATGTTCTCACTCATAAGTGGGAGTTGAACAATGGGAACACATGGGCATGGCAGGGGGGCATCACATACCGGGGCCTGTAGGGAATGGGCACCTGAGGGAGGGATAGCATTAGGAGAAATACCTAATGTAGATGATGGGTTGATGGGTGCAGTAAACCACCATGGCACGTGTATACCTATGTAACAAATTTGCACATTATGCACATGTACCCCAGAGCTTAAAGTGTAATTAAAAAAATAAAGTACTCATTATTTATTATTATAAATCTTTAAAATAGCTTTTAATGGTGCTTTGCTTTGTTTAGCCATTGATTTTTTCAACTCAGTTTTATTGAGGTGTAATTTATATAAAATAAAATAAGGGCTTTTTCATATTTAATAAGTTTGACAAATATATTAACCCAAATAAAGACTAACCACAATCAAAATACAGAATATTTCCATAACTCCCAAAATTTACTTCATGCGCCTTTATATCATCTTTACTTTCCCAGCCCTACAAAGCCATTAATATTTTGTCATTGTAGATATGATTTTTCCTAATTATTGAGGCATAACTCGCATACAAGTTAATGCATCCATTTAAAGTGTGCTATTTGCTATAGCCATGGATTTTTCCGAAGTATAATGACTCTCTCTTTAATATTTTGCTTTTGAATTTTCAGCTGTAGTTATTGAACTTTAGAATAAACTTACCATCATTTGATTATATGAGAAAGCATTAAATAATTTCTTTGTTTTCTGTACACACAGAATCATACAGAGTCACTCTATATTCTGTACACAAACTATGTAATATAACAATATTCTTGATCTATAAACTATTCCTGAAAAGTTGCTGATACAAAGGCCAGAGGAAGAAGATATAAAACTAAGCTACTGAGTTAGAACCTAACTACTGTTAGCTACAGCCACACACCCATGAATCATAAAGTCCCTGAAACACGGATATTAATGATTTTCCTAGCTGATAATTCTCGTACAATTATTTTAGAGGAAGGTGGAATATAAATCTTAAGTAAACAATTTAATAAATAAATATACACAGCTGGTGTTTTAATGTTCATTGTGTGAAGGAGAGGGTGGATACAGCACATGTTATCCAGGCACTTCCACTAATGGTACAATTCTGAAAAAGCTTATTTGAAGCTATTAGCAAGTTTTATGAGTTATTGATTTCTAAATGCTTTCCTAGTTTGGCAAGAAACGAGGTTTCAGAAGACAATGCCATTTAATCATTTTTATCAGTTAGGATGGATAACAGTTTAAATGTAGCCCAGCTCCCTGGATATGAAATAAATAGAATGATTTTCCATAGTGTTTTACCCCAATTTGCATATGGGTTACCTTAATAAATGCTGGGGAATAGATTAGTATAGCTTAGAAATTTGAAGCTTCTGAGACAATTTTCAGGAAGGAGTTCCTGAACCATTTAAAATTTGCAAAATAAACAAGAATAGCAATGATATAATCAAGCAACACATGCTGCACAATAAATCTGTCAGTGCTTTTTAACAAGCATGTACTGTGAGCTTATTACATCTGAAGCATCACTTGAAGCCATGGTGATACATAGATGAAGGAGGGCTTCTACTCTCAAGTTCCTTTTCAGAGCAGGCAAGAGAAAGAGAGCATTAAATTAACAATTGTAACACAGGGTGCAAGGTTTAAGGAGAAAAATATGTTGAGAGTGCAACCGCAGCAAGAATAAAGAGAGCTAGATTTGGGCTGAGAGAATCAGAAAAACCTTTCTAAAAATGACGATAATTTTGCTAAGCTAAGTCAAAACACACTAGCAAAAATTAGCAGGTAGAGGAAGTAGAGTCTGTTTGGCTACATTCTTAAGAAATCTTCCGGAGGAGGAGCCAAGATGGCCGAATAGGAACAGCTCCGGTCTAGAGCTCCCAGCATGAGCGATGCAGAAGACAGGTGATTTCTGCATTTCCATCTGAGGTACCGTGTTCATCTCACTAGGGAGTGCCAGACAGTGGGCGCAGGTCAGTGGGTGAGTGCACCGTGGCCCAGCCAAAGCAGGGGCGAGGCATTGCCTCACTCGGGAAGTGCAAGGGGTCAGGGAGTTCCCTTTCCAGGGGTGACAGACGGCACCTGGAAAATCGGGCCACTCCCACCCGAATACTGTGCTTTTCCGACTGGCTTAGGAAACAGTGCCCCAGGAGATTATAGCCCGCACCTGGCTCAGAGGGTCCTACACCCACGGAGTCTCACTGATTGCTAGCACAGCAGTCTGAGATCAAACAGCAAGTCGGCAGCGAGGCTGGGGGAGGGGAGCCCGCCATTGCCCAGGCTCGCTTAGGTAAACAAAGCAGCCGGGAAGCTTGGACTGGGTGGAGCCCGCCACAGCTCAAGGAGGCCTGCCTGCCTCTGTAGGCTCCACCTCTGGGGGCAGGGCACAGACAAACAAAAAGACAGCAGTAACCTCTGCAGACTTAAATGTCCCTGTCTGACAGCTTTGAGGAGAGCAGTGGTTCTCCCAGCAGGCAGCTGGAGATCTGAGAACGTGCAGACTGCCTCCTCAAGTGGGTCTCTGACCCCTGACCGCCAAGCAGCCTAACTGGGAGGCACCCCCCAGCAGGGGCAGACTGACACCTCACACGGCTGGCCAGGTACTCCAACAGACCTGCAGCTGAGGGTCCTGTCTGTTAGAAGGAAAACTAACAGAAAGGACATCCACACCAAAAACCCATCTGTACATCACCATCATCAAATACCAAAAGTAGATAAAACTACAAAGATGGGGAAAAAACAGAGCAGAAAAACTGGAAACTCTAAAAAGCAGAGTACCTCTCCTCCTCCAAAGGAACGCAGTTCCTCACCGGCAACAGAACAAAGCTGGACGGAGAATCACTTTGACGAGCTGAGAGAAGAAGGCTTCAGACGATCAAATTACTCCGAGCTATGGGAGGATATTCAAACCAAAGGCAAAGAAGTTGAAAACTTTGAAAAAAATTTAGAAGAATGTATAACTAGAATAACCAATACAGAGAAGTGCTTAAAGGAGCTGATGGAGCTGAAAACCAAGGCTCGAGAACTACGTGAAGAATGCAGAAGCCTCAGGAGCCGATGCGATCAAATGGAAGAAAGGGTATCAGCCATGGAAGATGAAATGAATGAAATGAAGCGAGAAGGGAAGTTTAGAGAAAAAAGAATAAAAAGAAACGAGCAAAGCCTCCAAGAAATGTGGGACTATGTGAAAAGACCAAATCTACGTCTGATTGGTGTACCTGAAAGTGACGGGGAGAATGGAAACAAGTTGGAAAACACTCTGCAGGATATTATCCGAGAGAACTTCCCCAATCTAGCAAGGCAGGCCAACATTCAGATTCAGGAAATACACAGAACGCCACAAAGATACTCCTCGAGAAGAGCAACTCCAAGACACATAATTGTCAGATTCACCAAAGTTGAAATGAAGGAAAAAATGTTAAGGGCAGCCAGAGAGAAAGGTCAGGTTACCATCAAAGGGAAGCCCATCAGACTAACAGCGGATCTCTCGGCAGAAACCCTACAAGCCAGAAGAGAGTGGGGGCCAATATTCAACATTCTTAAAGAAAAGAATTTTCAACCCAGAATTTCATATCCAGCCAAACAAAGCTTCATAAGTGAAGGAGAAATAAAATACTTTACAGACAAGCAAATGCTGAGAGATTTTGTCACCACCAGGCCTGCCCTAAAAGAGCTCCTGAAGGAAGCGCTAAACATGGAAAGGCACAACTGGTACCAGCCGCTGCAAAATCATGCCAAAATGTAAAGACCATCGAGACTAGGAAGAGACTGCATCAACTAACGAGCAAAATAACCAGCTAACATCATAATGACAGGATCAAAATCACACATAACAATATTAACCTTAAATGTAAATGGACTAAATGCTCCAATTAAAAGACACAGACTGGCAAATTGGATAAAGACTCAAGACCCATCAGTGTGCTGTATTCAGGAAACCCATCTCACGTGCAGAGACACACTCAAAATAAAAGGATGGAGGAAGACCTACCAAGCAAATGGAAAAGAAAAAAAGGCAGGGGTTGCAATCCTAGTCTCTGATAAAACAGACTTTAAACCAACAAAGATCAAAAGAGACAAAGAAGGCCATTACATAATGGTAAAGGGATTAATTCAACAAGAAGAGCTAACTATCCTAAATATATATGCACCCAATACAGGAGCACCCAGATTCATAATGCAAGTCCTGAGTGACCTACAAAGAGACTTAGACTCCCATACATTAATAATGGGAGAATTTAACACCCCACTGTCAACATTAGACAGATCAATGAGACAGAAAGTCAACAAGGATACCCAGGAATTGAACTCAGCTCTGCACCAAGCGGACCTAATAGACATCTACAGAACTCTCCACCCCAAATCAACAGAATATTCATTTTTTTCAGCACCACACCACACCTATTCCAAAATTGACCACATACTTGGAAGTAAAGCTCTCCTCAATAAATGTAAAAGAACAGAAATTATAACAAACTATCTCTCAGATCACAGTGCAATCAAGCTAGAACTCAGGATTAAGAATCTCACTCAAAACCGCTCAACTACATGGAAACTGAACAACCTGCTCCTGAATGACTACTGGGTACATAACGAAATGAAGGCAGAAATAAAGATGTTCTTTGAAACCAACGAGAACCAAGACACAACATACCAGAATCTCTGGGATGCATTCAAAGCAGTGTGTAGGGGGAAATTTATAGCACTAAATGCCCACAAGAGAAAGCAGGAAAGATCCAAAATTGACACCCTAACATTACAATTAAAAGAACTAGAAAAGCAAGAGCAAACACATTCAAAAGCTAGCAGAAGGCAAGAAATAACTAAAATCAGAGCAGAACTGAAGGAAATAGAGACACAAAAAACCCTTCAAAAAATTAATGAATCCAGAAGCTGGTTTTTTGAAAGGATCAACAAAATTGATAGACCGCTAGCAAGATTAATAAAGAAAAAAAGAGAGAAGAATCAAATAGACGCAATAAAAACTGATAAAGGGGATATCACCACCGATCCCACAGAAATACAAAGTACCATCAGAGAATACTACAAACACCTCTATGCAAATAAACTAGAAAATCTAGAAGAAATGGATAAATTCCTCAACACATACACCCTCCTAAGACTAAACCAGGAAGAAGTTGAATCTCTGAATAGACCAATAACAGGAGCTGAAATTGTGGCAATAATCAATAGCTTACCAACCAAAAAAAGTCCAGGACCAGATGGGTTCACAGCCGAATTCTACCCCAGGTAAAAGGAGGAACTGGTACCATTCCTTCTGAAACTATTCCAATCAATAGAAAAAGAGGGAATCCTCCCTAACTCATTTTATGAGGCCAGCATCATCCTGATACCAAAGCCTGGCAGAGACAGAACCAAAAAAGAGAATTTTAGACCAATATCCTTGATGAACATTGATGCAAAAATCCTCAATAAAATACTGGCAAACAGAATCCAGCAGCACATCAAAAAGCTTATCCACCAAGATCAAGCGGGCTTCATCCCTGGGATGCAAGGCTGGTTCAATATACGCAAATCAATAAATGTAATCCAGCATATAAACAGAACCAAAGACAAAAACCACATGATTATCTCAATAGATACAGAAAAGGCCTTTGACAAAATTCAACAACCCTTCATGCTAAAAACTCTCAATAAATTAGGTATTGATGGGTTGTATCTCAGAATAATAAGAGCTATCTATGACACACCCACAGCCAATATCATACTGAATGGGCAAAAACTGGAAGCATTCCATTTGAAAACTGGCACAAGACAGGGATGCCCTCTCTCACCACTCCTATTCAACATACTGTTGGAAGTTCTGGCCAGGGCAATTAGGCAGGAGAAGGAAATCAAGGGTATTCAATTAGGAAAAGAGGAAGTCAAATTGTCCCTGTTTGCAGATGACATGATTGTATATCTAGAAAACCCCATTGTCTCAGCCCAAAATCTCCTTAAGCTGATAATCAACTTCAGCAAAGTCTCAGGATACAAAATCAATGTACAAAAATCACAAGCATTCTTATACATCAATAACAGACAAACAGAGAGCCAAATCATGAGTGAACTCCCATTCACAATTGCTTCAAAGAGAATAAAATACCTAGGAATCCAACTTACAAGGGATGTGAAGGACCTCTTCAAGGAGAACTACAAACCACTGCTCAAGGAAATAAAAGAGGATACAAACAAATGGAAGAACATTCCATGCTCATGGGTAGGAAGAATCAATATCGTGAAAATGGCCATACTGCCCAAGGTAATTTACAGATTCAATGCCATCCCCATCAAGCTACCAATGACTTTCTTCACAGAATTGGAAAACACTACTTTAAAGTTCCTATGGAACCAAAAAAGAGCCCGCATCGCCAAGTCAATCCTAAGCCAAAAGAACAAAGCTGGAGGCATCACACTACCTGACTTCAAACTATACTACAAGGCTACAGTAACCAAAACAGCATGGTACTGGTACCAAAACAGAGATATAGATCAATGGAACAGAACGGAGCCATCAGAAATAACACCACATATCTACAACTATCTGATGTTTGACAAACCTGAGAAAAACAAGAAATGGGGAAAGGATTCCCTATTTAATAAATGGTGCTGGGAAAACTGGCTAGCCATATGTAGAAAGCTGAAACTGGATCCCTTCCTTACACCTTATACAAAAATGAATTCAAGATGGATTAAAGACTTAAATGTTAGACCTAAAACCATAAAAACCATAGAAGAAAACATAGACATTACCATTCAGGACATAGGCATGGGCAAGGACTTCATGTCTAAAACACCAAAAGCAATGGCAACAAAAGCCAAAATTGACAAATGGGATCTAATGAAACTAAAGAGCTTCTGCATAGCAAAAGAAACTACCATCAGGGTGAACCGGCAACCTACAAAATGGGAGAAAATTTTCGCAACCTACTCATCTGACAAAGGGCTAATATCCAGAATCTACAATGAACTCAAACAAATTTACAAGAAAAAAACAAACAACCCCATCAAAAAGTGGGCGAAGGACATGAACAGACACTTCTCAAAAGAAGACATTTATGCAGCCAAAAAACACATGAAAAAATGCTCACCATCACTGGCCATCAGAGAAATGCAAATCAAAACCACAATGAGATACCATCTCACACCAGTTAGAATGGCAATCATTAAAAAGTCAGGAAACAACAGGTGCTGGAGAGGATGTGGAGAAATAGGAACACTTTTACACAGTTGGTGGGACTGTAAACTAGTTCAACCCTTGTGGAAGTCAGTGTGGTGATTCCTCAGGGATCTTGAACTAGAAATTCCATTTGACCCAGCCATCCTATTACTGGGTAGATACCCAAAGGACTATAAATCATGCTGCTATAAAGACACATGCACACGTATGTTTATTGCGGCATTATTCACAATAGCAAAGACTTGGAACCAACCCAAATGTCCAACAATGATAGACTGGATTAAGAAAATGTGGCACATATACACCATGCAATACTATGCAGCCATAAAAAATGATGAGTTCATGTCCTTTGTAGGGACATGGATGAAATTGGAAATCATCATTCTCAGTAAACTATCACAAGAACAAAAAACCAAACACTGCATATTCTCACTCATAGGTGGGAATAGAACAATGAGAACACATGGACACAGGAAGGGGAACATCACACTTCGGGGACTGTTGTGGGGTGGGGGGAGGGGGGAGGGATAGCACTGGGAGGTATACCTAGTGCTAGATGACGAGTTAGTGGGTGCAGCGCACCAGCATGGCACATGTATACATATGTAACTTACCTGCACATTGCGCACATGTACCATAAAACCTGAAGTATAGTAATAATTATTAAAAAAAAAAGATAATAAAACTAAGTCAAAGAAGCGCTGAGTGACTTGTCAAATGTCACACAGCCAGTAAGCAGATTTGACACAGTATGTGCTCAGAAAGCCTGACTCCAAAAAAAAAAATAAAAAAAAAAGAAATCTTCCATTATTAAAATAAAAATATTTTTTATTATTATGATTCTTAAGAAATCTTCCATTATTAAAATGAAAATATTTATTATTATTATTATTCTTAAGAAATCTTCCATTATTAAATATTACATATCCATTATTACATTCTTAGGAAATCTTCCACTAGTAAAATAGAAAATCTATCTTCAATAGAAAAACATAGGTAAGATGCTTGAGAGCCTCCTACTTCTATAGTAAGTTTTTATTTCTCTTGCAGAGATTTTGATAAAAAAGATATTTGCTATTCTAACGGCTTTTAAAAAATATTTTAAACAAAACATCAAAATGGACAAAATTAAAACATTTTCTCATTTACTCTTCCACACACACAGCCTCGGTTTCTTCTGTTGATGGGTCCTGACCTTACAATTGAGTTTGCTGCATTTATCACGACTGTGGAAGGTAAACAAAAGAGCTCAAGGACAGAAGTCGAAAGAAGTGTTTGCAGCACATCCAGCCATGAACTCAGAGCAGCCACAAGTTTCCATGCTTTGTCTGCATGAGCTTTTACCCCCACCTTGGCTGGCCAGGTATTAATTCTCTATAGAGACACACTTGTCATCAATACTAGTTTATACAGTACAAAAGAAGTTTCATAATTGATTGCTTTATATCTGATTTCTATTATAAAAATCTTGTTTTGTTGGAGAAATGCTTCATGTTTGGTGTGATTGGAGCATCAAGCGTTTGGGGTCGTGTTGAGCTCTTCGTGTGCTATGCTAAGGAATTTGGATTTTATTCTGAAAGGAATAAAGGGTGATGCTTTCAGATGAATTTCAGAGAGGACTGAGAGATGGCATAAGGTTTGAACTTAGAAAAAGTCCCCTGGCAGCAGTGTGAAATATAGATTGCTGTGTTGGAAAGTGGTGAGAAAGACCACTTAGGAGGCTATTAGGATAATGAGGGACTGAAATAAGGCACTAGGAAAGCAAAGGAGGGAATGATTTAGAGAGATAAGAACATACAATGATTCTACTCTGTGGCAAGCTGGATGTGGGAGAGTGTGTGTGTGTGTGTGTGTGTGTGTGTGTGTGTATCTGTGGGAGGTGGTGTCTAAATTAATTCCCATCTTTTTACCTGGGTCAGTAGGTAAAATATGAATGATAGGAGGAGGAGAAGGAGGAACAGGTGTTTTTGGGGGAGGAGTGGGAAGAGGATGTATTTTGAAGTTAAGGTATATACGGGATATATCTAAGCAAATATTTAATAGGTAGGCCTGAAAATTAGAGAATTACATTACAGATACAGGATTTTAGAGGAAAAAAAATCTTACTTAAAATTATTATTAAAATAAAACATCCACATAGTTAAAAGTATCAACTTGTTCATAATGGCTGATAAAGACAAATCATTTTGGATAAAGAAAATGTGGTACATACACACCATGGAATACTATGTAGCCACAAAAAAGAATGAAATCATGTCCTTTGCAGCAACATGGATGCAGCTGGAGGCTATTATCCTAAGTAAATCAATGCAGAAACAGAAAACCAAATACTGCATGTTCTTACTTATAAGTAGGTGCTAAACATTGGGTACCCAAAGACAAAAAGATGTGAAGAATAAACACTGGGGACTCCTCTGAAAGGAGGGGCAAAGTTGGAAAACTACCTGTAAATAACACTCACAGTATTTCAGCTGTTAAGAAAATATTGCTTTGTGAGTCAAGTCATACACTGTGATTATACTTCCTTCTCTAAGTTTACAAAGTCAATATTCAGTGTCATGCAAAAGAAAGTAAATCTAGTATCAAATTCAAAAGTTATCTTTTTATCATTTACTCATATTCATTCCATGTTTTAGTTTCACTCAAATTTAAGCTGCCTTTTTAAAAATAGCTTTTTTTTTCTTTTAACATCTGGTGAGGGCAAATTTATCTCTCATTCTTTAATTACTTACATTATCTGCATTTATTATAGCCTTGAGTTTTTCCAAGCTCAGAAATTCTCTCAGTTGCTTTTCTTCAAGTAGTTCAATTTCTTCTTTTGTCATGATAGTTTACTTTCTTGTTTTGTTGGAGCATATCATCAGACAAACTCTTAAGAAAGGCTTTAGGGCATGTAAATTTTTGGAATTCTTATGTTTGAAAATTTCTATATCTTTTTTTATGTTTTATTATTTTATGTTTTATGTTTTATTATTAGGTAGAGTACCCTAGGTTAAAATTGTTTTTTTTCCTTTGGAACTTTGAAGGCATTCATTATGTTCTGACACCCATTATTGCTCACAAGATGTCTAATGCTACCAACTTAGATTCTTCTTTTCATTTTTGTTTTCATGAACATTTATAATCATGTAAGTCTGATGAAGCAGAAGGGAGGCAATATGACTGTGTTTGGACACTTTTTAACTTATTCTTCTTGGAACTCAGTTGGTCCTTTTATTCCATGCTGCTTCATCAGTAATCACTCATCATTTATTTCCTGTCTCCTATAGCTTTATTGAAATATGTACATTGTCCTCTGTGCTGGATATTCTCCATTGGTCTTTTTAGATCCACTCTCCACCCATCATCATCTTGTTATGTGCCCTGGGAAAGCATACTGTAACTAGCTTCTTTGTCCTCTGGCTCCCAGTTGGTTTTGGCCAATGGAAGACATCAGCAGGATATTGGGAAGTGGGAGGAAGGAAAATTTGGGGCATTTCCTATAGAGACCTACCTGTTGAGACATGAATAGGTGGTGGTTGAATTTTGCTATAGAGGATTACAGCTCCTGCTAATATTAACTAGTATTGCTGTTCTTCCAAACTGCTTTCTTTTTATTTCTCCTTCAGGCCTAGGGATAGTAATTGTTTCCCTCCATTGTTAGTCTCTGTGTGCCTTATAATTCCCTGATGCATTTCCCTTAGTCTTGACCACACTTTTGTTAATTATCAATGTATTAATCTCTCTTCTTTACCCATTTATGGGGAGCTTGTAGTTGTCTATCTGTAACCTGACTGATACAATCCTCCATGTCATTTCTTCTTGGTAGATAAATATGTATACATTAGGAGAAGAGATCAACGCTTATGCCTAATCTCCCCAGTATGACTGGTATACGAGAATATAGGTAAATCTGAGTCAGAACATAGTAGAACCAGAATATGGGTAATAGTAGAAGCTTGGATAAGGATAGGGCTACCCATGATTACGTTTTGGAGTACAAGTTACATTTTCACCTATCTCATCAGTGGCTATATTAGCAATTTACTGTTAAAAGTTTAATAAGGTACACTTAAGATGGCCAAATAGGAACAGCTCCAGTCTGCAGATCCCAACTAGATCAATGCAGAAGGCAGGTGATTTCTGCATTTCCAACATGAGGTACCTGGCTCATCTCACTGGGACTGGTTAGACAGTGGGTGCAGCCTATGGAGGGTGAGCCAAAGCAGGATGGGGCATCACCTCACCTGGGAAGCACAAGGGGTCAGGGAACTTCCTCCCCTAGCCAAGGGAACCCGTGAGGGACTGCCATGAGGAATGGTGCATTCCGGCCCAGATACCATGCTATTCCCATGGTCTTCACAACCCACAGACCAGAGGATTCCCTTGGGTGCCTATGCCACCAGGGCCCTGGGTTTCAAGCAAAAACTGGGTGACCATTTGGGCAGACACTGAGCTAGCTGAAGAAGTTTTTTTTTCATACCCCAGTGGTGCCTGGAACACTAGCGAGACAGAACCATTCACTCCCCTGGAAAGGGGGCTGAAGCCAGGGAGCCAAGTGGTCTAGTTCAGCGGATCCCAGCGGATCCCACCCATATGGAGCCCAGCAAGTTATAATCCACTGGCTTGAAATTCTTGCTGCCAGCACAGCAGTCTGAAGTCTACCTGGGACAATCGAGCATGGTGAGGGAGGAGCATCTGCCATTACTGAGGCTTGAGTAGATGGTTTCCCCCTCACAGTGTACACAAAACCACTGGGAAGTTCAAACGGGGTGGAGCCCACAACAGTTTGGCAAAGCTGCTGTAGCCAGACTGCCTCTCTAGATTCCTCCTCTCTGGGCAGGGCATCTCTGAAAGAAAGGCAGCAGCCCCAGTCAGGGTCTTATAGATAAAACCCCCATCTCCCTGGGACAGAGCACCTGGGGAAAGGGGCGGCTGTGGGCACAGCTTCAGCAGACTTAAATTTTCCTGCCTGCCAGCTTTGAAGAGAGCAGCAGATCTCCCAGCACAGCGCTTGAGCTCTGCTAAGTGACAGACTGCCTCCTCAAGTGGGTTCCTGACCCCCGTGCCTCCTGACTGGGAGACACCTCCCAAAAGGGGTTGACAGACACCTCATACAGGAGAGCTCTGGCTGGTGTCTGGCAGGTGCCCCTCTGGGAAGAAAGCTTCCAGAGGAAGGAACAGGCAGCAATCTTTGCTGTTCTGCAGCCTCTGCTGGTGATATCCAGGCAAACAGGGTCTTGAATGGACCTCCAACAAACTCCAGCAGACCTGCAGCAGAGGGGCCTGACTGGCAGAAGGAAAACTAACAAACAGAAAGGAAGAACATCAACATCAACAAAAAGGACATCCACTCAGAAACCCCATCCAAAGGTCACCAGCATTAAAAGACTAAAAGTAGATAAATCCACGATAGTGAGGAAAAACCAGTACAAAAAGGCTGAAAATTCCAAAAACCAGAATGCCTCTTCTCCTCCAAAGGATCACAACTCCTTGCCGGCACAGGAACAAGACTGGATTGAGAATGAGTTTGATGAATTGACAGATGTGGGCTTCAGAAGGTGGGTAATAACAAACTCCTCTGAGCTAAAGGAGCATGTTCTAGCCCAATGCAAGGAAGCTAAGAACCTTGAAAAATGGTTAGAAGAATTGCTAACTAGAATAACCAGTTTAGAGAAGAACATAAAGGACCTGTTGGAGCTAAAAAACACAGCATGAGAATTTCGTGAATCATACACAACTATCAACAGTTGAATCCATCAAGCAGAAGAAAAAATATCAGAAATTGAAGATCAACTTAATGAAATAAAGCATGAAGACAAGATTAGAGAAAAAATAATGAAAAGGAATGAATAAAGCCTCCAGGAAACATGGGACTATGTGAAAAGACCAAACCTATGTTTGATTGGTGTACCTGAAAGTGACATGGAGAATGGAACCAAGTTGGAAAACACTCTGCAGGATATTAACCAGAACTCTATCAACCAATCAAGAAAGGCCAGATTCAAATTCAGGAAATACAGAGAACACCACAAAGATACTCCTCGAGAACAGCAAACCCAAGATACATAATCCTCAGATTCACTAAGGTTGAAATGAAGGAAAAACTGTTAAGGGCAGCCAGAGAGAAAAGTTGGGTTACCCACAAAGCAAAACCCATCAGACCAACAGTGGATCTCTCGGCAGAAGCCCTACAAGTCAGAAGAGAGTGGGGGCCAATATTCAGCATTCTTAAAGAAAAAAATTTTCAACCCAGAATTTCATATCCAGACAAACTAAGCTTCATAAGCAAAGGTGAAATAAAATCCTTTACAGACAAGCAAATGCTGAGAGACTTTGTTACCACCAGGCTTGCTTACAAGAGCTCCTGAAGGAAGCACAAAAAATGGTACCAGCTGCTGCAGAAACATACCAAATTGTAAAGCCCATTGACACTATAAAGAAACTGTATCAACTAATGGGAAAAATAACCAGCTAGCATCATAATGACAGGATCAAATTCACACATAACAATATTAACCTTAAATGTAAATGTGCCAAATGCCCCAATTAAAAGACACAGACTGGCAAAATGGATAAACAGTCAAGACTCATCAGCATGCTGTATTCAGGAGATCCATCCCACGTGCAAAGACACACATAGGCTCAAAATAAAGGGATGGAGGAATATTTACCAAGAAAATGGAAAGCAAAAAAAAAAGCAGGGGTTGCAATCCTAGTCTCTGATAAAACAGACTTTAAACCAACAAAGATCATAAAAGACAAAGAACGGAGTCACATAAAGGTATCAATGCAAAAGGAAGAGCTAACTATACTAAATATATATGCACCCAATACAAGAGCACCAAGATTCATAAAGCAAGTTCTTAGAGACGTACAAAGAGACTTAGACTGCCACACAATAATAGTGGGAGACTTTAACATCGCACTGTCAATATTAGACAGATCAACAAGACAGAAAATTAACAAGGATATTCAGGAACTTGAACTCAGTTCTGGACCAAGTGGACCTAATAGACATGTACAGAACTCTCCACCCCAAATCAACAGAATATGCATTCTTCTCAGCACCACATCACCCTTATTCTAAAAGTGACCACATAATTAGAAGTAAAACACTCCTCAGCAAATGCAAAAGAATGGAAATCATAACAAACAGTCTCTCAGACCACAGTGCAATCCAATTAGAACTCAGGATTAGGAAACTCACTCAAAACTGCACAACTACATGGAAACTGAACAACCCACTCCTGAATGACTACTGGGTAAATAATGAAATTAAGGCAGAAATAAATAAGTCCTTTGAAACCAAGGAGAACAAAGACACAACATACCAGAATTTCTGGAACACAGCTAAAGCAGTGTTTAGAGGAAAATTTACAGCAGTAAATGCCCACAATAGAAGGTGGGAAAGATCTAAAATCAACACCCTAACATTATAATTAAAAGAACTAGAGAAGCAAGAGCAAACAAGTTCAAAAGCTAGCAGAAGACAAGAAATAACTAAGATCAGAACAGAACTGAAGGGATAGAGGCATGAAAAAACCTTCAAAAAATCAATGAATCCAGGAGCTGGTTTTTTGAAAAGATTAATAAAATAGATAGATCGTTAGCCAGACTAATAAAGAAAAGAGAAGAATCAAATAGACATAATAAAAAATGATAAAGGGGATATCACCATTGATCCCAAAGAAATACAAACTACCATCAGAGAATACTATAAACACCTCTATGCAAATAAACTTGAAAATCTAGAAGAAATGGATAAATTCCTGGACACATACATCCTCCCATGTCTAAACCAATAAGAAGTCATAGTCCCAGCACTTTGGGAGGCTGAGGCGGGTGTATCACGAGATCGGGAGATTGAGACCATCCTGGCTAGGGCAGTGAAACCCCATCTCTACTGAAAATACAAAAAATTAGCCGGGCGTGGTGGCGGGTGCCTGTGGTCCCAGCTACTCAGGAGGCTGAGGCAGGAGAATGGCATGAACCTGAGAGGCGGAAATTGGAGTGAGCCGAGATCGTGCCACTGCACTCCGGCCTGGGTGACAGAGCAAGACTCCATCTCAAAAAAAAAAAAAAAAAAAAAAAAAAAGAAGTCAAATCCCTGAATAGACCAATCACAAATTCTGAAATTGAGGCGGTAATTAATAGCCTACCAACCAAAAAAATCCCAGAAAAAGGCAGATTCATAGCCAAATTCTACCAGAGGTACAAAGAAGAATTGGTATCATTCCTTCTGAAACTGTTTCACACAATAGAAAGAAATGAACTCCTCCCTAACTCATTTTATGAGACCAGCATCATCCTGATACCAAAACCTGGCAGAGACACACAACAACAAAAAAAAGAAAATTTTAGGCCAATATCCCTGATGAACATCGGTGTGAAAATCCTCAATAAAATACTGGAAAAATGAATCCAGCAGCACATCAAAAAGCTTATTCACCAGGATCAAGTCAGCTTCATCCCTAGGATGCAAGGCTGTTTTAACATACACAACTCAGTAAACGTAATCCATCACATAAACAGAACAAATGAAAAAAACCACATGATTATCTCCATAGATGCAGAAAGGTCTTCGATAAAATTCAACACCTCTTCATGCTAAAAGCTCTCAATAAACTAGGTGTTGATTGAACGTATCTCAAAATAATAAGAGCTATTTATGACAAACCCACAGCCAATATCATACTAAATGGGCAAAAGCTGGAAGCATTCCCTTTGCAAACCGGCACAAGACAAGGATGCCCTCTCTTACCACTCCTATTCAACACAGTATTGGAAGTTCTGGCCGGAGCAATCAGGCAAGAGAAAGCAATAAAGGGTATTCAAATAGGAAGAGAGAAGGTCAAATTGTCTCTGTTTGCAGATTACATGATTGTATATTTTGAAAACCCCATTGTCACAGCCCAGAATCTCTGTAAGCTGATAAGCAAACTCAGCAAAGTCTCAGGATACAAAATCAACGTGCAAAAATCACAAGCATTCCTATACACCTACAATAGACAGAGAGCCAAATCATGAGTGAACTCCCTTTCACAATTGCGACTAAGAGAATAAAATACCTAGGAATACACCTTACAAGGGATGTGAAGGACCTCTTCAAGGAGAACTACAAACCACTGCTCAAGGAAATAAGAGAGGACACAAACAAATGGAAAAATATTCCATGTTCATGGATAGGAAGAATCGATATCAGGAAAATGGCCATACTTCCCAAAGTAATTTATAGACTCAATGCTTTCCCCATCAAGCTACCATTGACATTCTTCACAGAATTAGAAAAAACTACTTTAAATTTCATATGGAACCAAAAAAGAGCCTGTACAGCCAAGACAATCCTAAACCAAAAGAACAAAGCTGGAGGAGGCATCATGCTACCTGACTTCAAACTACACTACATGGCTACAGTAACTAAAACAGCATGGTACTGGTACCAAAACAGATATATAGACCAATGGAATAGAACAGAAGCCTCAGAAATTACACCACACAACTACACCACCTGATCTTTGACAAACCTGACAAAAAGAAGCAACGGGGAAAAGATTCCCTATTTAATAAATGGTGTTGGGAAAAACTGGCTAGCTATATGCAGAGAACTGAAACTGGACCCCTTCCTTACACCTTATACAAAAATTAACTCACGATGGATTAAAGACTTAAATGTAAGACGTAAAACCATGAAAACCCTATAGGAACACCCAGGCAATACCATTCAGGACCTAGGGATGAGCAAAGACTTCATGACTAAAACACTGAAAGCAATGGCAACAAAAGCCAAAATTGACAAATGGGATCTAATTAAACTAAAGAGCTTCTGCACAGCAAAAGAAACTATCATCAGAGTGAACCTACAGAATGGGAGAAAATTTTTGCAATCTATCCATCTGACAAAGGGCTAATATCCAGAATCTACAAGGAATTAAATAAATTTACAAGAAAAAAACAATCCCATCAAAAAATGGGCAAAAAATATGAACAGACACTTCTCAAAAGAAGACATTCATGTGGCCAACACACATATGAAAAAAAGCTCATCATCATTGGTCATTAGAGAAATACAAATCAAAAGCACAATGAGATACCATCTCATGCCAGTTAGAATGGCAATCATTAACAAGTCGGGAAACAACAGATGCTGGAGAGGATGTGGAGAAATAGGAATGCTTTTTCGCTATCGGTGGGAGTGTAAATTAGTTCAACCATTGTGGAAGACAGTGGGTGATTACTCTAGGATCTAGAACCAGAAATACCAGTTGACCCAGCAATCCCATTACTTGGTATATACCCAAAGGATTATAAAACATTCTACTATAAAGACACATACATATGTATGTTTATTGCAGCATTATTCACAACAGCTAAGACTTGGAACCAACCCAAATGCCCATCATTGATGGACTAGATAAGGAAAATGTGGCACGTACACATCATGGAATACTATGCAGCCATAGAAAAGATGAGTTCATGTCCTTTGCAGGGACATGGATGAAGCTGGAAACTATCATTATCAGCTAACTAACACAGGAACAGAACACCAAACACTACATGTTCTCACTCATAAGTGGGAATCGAACAATGAGAACGCATGGACACAGGGAGGTGAACATCACACACTGGGGCCTGTCAGGGGGTGGGCGGCTAGTGGAGGGATAGCATTAGGAGAAATACCTAATGTGGATGACAGGTTGATGGGTGCAGCAAACCACCATGGCACGTGTATACCTATGTAACAAACTTGTACATTCTGCACATTTATCCCAGAACTTAAAGTATAATACAACAAAAGAAAATAAAGATTTGTTTAATTTCTTTGTAGATTCTGGATATATGCCCTTTGTCAGATGGGTAGATTACAAAATTTTTTTCCCGTTCTGTAGGTTGCTTGTTCACTCTGATGATAGTTTCTTTTGCTGTACAGAGGCTCTTTAGTTTAGCCTATCAAAAAGTGGGTGAAGGATATGAGCAGACACTTCTCAAAAGAAGACATTTATGCAGCCAACAAACATATGATAAAATGCTCATCATCGCTGGTCATTAGAGAAATGCAAATCAAAACCGTAATAAGAAACCATTTCACACCAGTTAGAATGGTGATCCTCAAAAAGTCAGAAAACAGCAGATGCTGGAGAGGATGTGGAGAAATAGGAACGCTTTTACACTGTTGGTGGGAGTGTAAATTAGTTCAATCATTGTGGAAGACAGTGTGGTGATTCCTCAAGGATCTAGAACCAGAAATACTATTTGACTCAGCAATCTCATTACTGGGTATATACCCAAAGTATTATAAATCGTTCTACTATAAAGACACATGCACACATATGTTTATTGCAGCACTATTCACAATAGCAAAGACTTGGAACTAACCCAAATGGTCATCAATGATAGACTGAATAAAGAAAATGTGGCACATATACACCATGGAATACTATGCAGCCATAAAAAACGATGAGTTCATGTCCTTTGCAGGGACATGGGTGAAGCTGGAAACCATCATTCTCAGCAAACTAACACAAGAACTGAAAACCAAACACTGCATGTTCTCACTCATAAGTGGGAGTTGAACAATGAGAACACATGGACACAGGGAGGGGAACATCACACACTGGGGCCTGTCGAGGGGTGGCAGGCTCGGGGAGGGATAGCATTAGGAGAAATACCTAATGTAGACGACAGGTTGATGGGTGCAGCAAACCACCATGTCACATGCATACCTATGTAACACACCTGCATGTTCTGCACATGTATCCCAGAACTTAAAGTATAATTTAAAAAAAAGAAAGAAATAAAGAGTTTAATCAACTGAATGTCAGCAAGTTAAGAGAGTTTAGTTCAAATTGAGTATTTAGGAAATGTCTTTTGGTAACTTATTAACCTTGAATAAAACTGGATACATAACTGATGAAGTTAGACTTTAAATTCATAAGTAGAGGAATTCCATTTTTCAAGATTTTTGGTTGATCTCTCAAGGATTTATGAGCTTTTTATACCTTTGAAATTTGTTGTTACTATATATAAGTAAAAACTAACTTTATAAATATTAAAATTTTTAACGGGAAAGTCTTCTCGTTGCTTCTGTAATTAATAATGTGCATACATTCTTACAGGCCAGATACATCTCAGCATTGAAATAATTATGGTTATTTTAAGGAAATGTAAAAAGTCGTGAAATCTATGTGTATTGAGAAAAGTGCAAGAGATCATAGATACTTTATAGAATGGGAAAAGGCAGGATTCATACAACCATAAATTTAGTTGGATGATCACAATGGATTGAGGAATACCCAAATGTCTGGTCCAAACGTTTATCCTTGCTAGTCTGCTATGACATTAAATTTCTCTTATAATCCTCTCAAAATAATCTTTAATTGAGTCATGACTTTGGTAAGACAATGAAGTTGAGGATGGGGAAGAGACAACAGGCATAGGTTGGTGTGGGACTCAGCTACTCCTGAAATCCCAAGTCCATCAATAGGGGTCAGTAAGGATCACATATGCTTAAAGTTCAAAAAAAAAAAAAAAACAACCTTCCTGATAGAGGCTAAGAAGGAACTGTGGTGCATTAGATGAAGACCATTTGGCCTATAGTCTTCTATTCTCATTGTCAGGAAGCATCTTTCCCTGCTTGCCAACACTCTCAGCCTCTCAGCATTTGCCTCATGTCTACTGGGACAACTCCATTATTCCATTTGCGCCTATTGATGTCAATCACCAAAGAAGTCCCCAGACGCCCAAGTCACCTCTCCTCTCCCACACTCTAATTCCCATTGAGCACACTATACCCCTATTTTGTTCTCTTTCATTACCCTTCTCCACTTCCTAAAATTCGTCCACGATTCCTTCTAGAATTCCAGTTTCCTTAGAAGTAAAATCTCCTGTACCCTCAACCTAGTTTCCAAATATTCCATTTACCTTGTTGTTCTAAAAGAAACCTGACTCTCTCCTGAGGTTTCTGCCTCCCTGACAGCTGTCACAAGTGATGGCTGTTTTATCTTCCATAGCTTTCTCACTTGAGCTTGAGGGCGGAGGTCTCCTCCTTGCACCTTATTGCTGCTGGTCCAGATGATTCTCCCTCCCTATAGCCTCCCAATGTTGACTCTTGTGTCATCAGATTTTATCTTTCATTACCCATTATTGTTGCCACCCTTTACTGAATCTCCAGTCTTTTTCTCTTATTTTTCTACAGTTTAATTCTTGGATCATTCTTCTCTCTAACACATTTGTGATTCTTGCTCACTTTAATATGCACACAAGGAATCTTTTTAACACCCTGACCTTTAGTTGATTGAACTTTTCTTCAACGAACTTGTCTCTAGCCTGGTGCAGCCCCTCACTCACATGTTGTCATATCCGAGACCCTGTGATTACCAATAAATCCAAACCCGTCATAATCCCAACTTTTCATACCCCACTCTAACCAGCACCCCCTCCCAGCTCACATCTAGCCATCCTTCGATAACCCTCCCCATCCACCCCACTGAGAGGGGATCCACCACCTTTAAACTGTCCTTCTCCTCTAGACATATCATTATTCTTCTTACTCAGCTTAATTTCATGTCTGATAATAATAATCTCTATTCACATTTACTCTTAACTTCCTTTCTCCACCTCTTCCTTCACTGTACCGCTGCATGAAACTGCAGCTGCGTGAAACCTTTCCTTCTCAGAGCCTACAACTATCCAGCTGAAACTTGCTGGAGGAAAACTTGTAATTATACTGACTGGTCTCATTTTATGTTCATGATAAAAACCTTACGTAGGCCCTTAATGCTGCCAGGCAATTATACTGGCCCAATCAATCTCCTATTCTCCTAGACAACACTTCACATTTTCTCCTTTCCCTCACACTCATAACCACTTCTCCTCTGTCATCCCTCTCAACCTCTTCACCATGAAAATTAAAGCAATTAAAAAAGAAGCTCCATGGAATTCCCACCACCATATCTACCAGTATCCCATTTTGCAGGAAGTATAAGTGTTTGGATACTGATAGATATGGTGATATAGTGATATATGGTGATATAGCAGAGTATTGCTACAGATTAGCTATCCATGCTCTCACTTTAGGTAGAGCATTCTCTTGTCCACTTGATCCTCTTCTCTCTTGCTATACAGACATTGATTTGGCAATTATTCTGCCTACTAGCTCATTCCCATCAAAATGCAAACATGCTGCTGTTTCTCCCATCTAAAATAAAATGTTCTCTTGGCCACATTCCCTCACCAGTTATCAAGCTTTTTCTTTAATCTCCTTTGCTGGAAAACTCCTCAGAAGAGTTGTCTATGTTGGCTGTCTTCTATTTCTCTTCTCTCATTTTCTCCTATACACACTTCTAACAGGATACCTCTGCAAGCACTCCAAAGATTTTATTCCTGTCACAGTAAACAATAATTTCCATATTACTAAATCCAGTGGCCAATTTCCAGAACTTATCTTGTGTTTATCTCTCAGAACATTTGACACAGTTGATCACACTGGTTTCCTTTATTAAACTTCTGCTAGCTTTGCATCACACCACACTCTTTTGGTTTTCCCCATATGTCACTGGTAGCACCTTTTCAGTGCCCTCTCCTCTTTTCTCCAAACTGGTCATTTGGGGTGATCTAGGACTGAGCACTTTTCATTCTTTGATGTTCTTATTTTTTCTATTTATGCTCACTTATTATGAGATGGGTATTAACATATCCTCCTTTACAGATGATGAAAACAAGGCAGATATTAAATATCTTGTCAAAGATTATACAGCCAGCAAGTAGTAAAGCTGAAATTTGAACCTAGATAATTTGATGCCACTATCTTTACTCTTAACCACTACTCTCTCCTCTCAAATTTAGTATTGAACTATATTAATTTGCATTATAATTAATACTTTTTATTGTATTATATTAGTACACAATCCCATGAGTCACTGTCTTTAATGTCTTTATTTTACTGATAAGGAATCTCAGAGAAGTTATTTGCAAATGGTCACTTGGATGGCTAGTGTTGGAGCTAGGATTTGGAACCCAAAAAGATTGGACTCCAGAGTTGATTTTACTTTTTTAGTTTTAGTTTATTTTTAATTGACGTGGACTAATTGTATGAATTTTTGGGGACAGTGAGATGTTTTGATACATGTATACATTGTGTAATAATCAAATCAGGGTATTTGGCACATCTATCACCTAAAACATTTATTATTTCTTTGTGGTGGAAACAATCTAAATCCTCTCTTCTGGCTATTTTGAAATATACAATATGATATTGTTATCTATAGTCATCCTCCTGTGTAATAGAACACCAAGACTTTTTCCTCCTGTTTAACTTTGTACTAGTTCACCAATCCTTCCCCAGCCCCCTCCCTTTCCCAGCCTCTGGTAACGACTCTTCTACTCAGAGCTCATATTCTTAACCTTTGGGGTAGATTGCCTGCTATGGATATCTGAAGTTCCCTCCTTTCTCCCTCTCCATTCCACTTTCCTTTCTGCCCTCCTTCCCTATTCCCTCCCTTTCTCTTTTATTCAACACATATTTATTGCATGTCTGCTTTGAATCATGTACTTCTCTGTGTGCTGAAGATACCTGCAATGATGAACAAAACAGACCAAGTCGCTGCCCTAATGGAGTCTATATTTTAGTAAATTTTCAAACAAGTAAACAAATGAACAAGAATATAACACCAACAGTTGATAGATGCTATAGAGATAAATCAGGGTAAGGTAATAGCCAAGAGCCAAGGAGGCTTTGAATACAGGGAGGTCAGGGAAAGCCTCTATGCTAAGGTGAGATTTGAGTATAAACCTGAATGAAGGCACATAATAAGCCTGTGACTATCAGAGAGAGCATCCTAGTTGAGGTTAAGCTAACTGCAGAGACCTGAGGCATAAGTGTGCTTGGGGCATATGAGGAGCGCAACCTTGCTGCTAGGGTGGCTGGGCAAGGAGAAGGCTGTGGAAGTACGATTGTAGAAGTAGCTAGTGGCCACATCCTGTAAGTCTTTATGAGACATGCAATAGGCTTTGGATTTTATTCCTATGTTTATGAGAAGCCAGTGCAGGGTTTTAAGCAAAGGAGTGAAATGATCTGATTCACATTTTCAAAAGGCCCCTGGCAGCTTCATGGAGAAAACCATGAAAGGGGGAAGAGAGGCAGGGAGAAATAGGGAGACTTAGACTCAGCAGTTGTCCATGTGCCTGTTTATCATCCTACCCAAAGCTCACACTTGAGAGTCCAAAGGGATTATGGAAATATTTAGGAGAGGATTCCAGCAGGGTGAAGTTTAATGGCTGCTACCACTTTTTGCCCATAATAAATGTAAATATTCACCATCAGTAAAACTTTTGTTGGTGGAAATTACGGAAAATGGAGAGGGCCCAGCACCGTGGAGCAGAACAATGACAAGAGTGTACAAAAATTGAGTGAGAGACTCAGGAATGCAACAGGAAAGTTAGAAAGAGGGAGTAATGATGGTGAAAAGGGTTAGCACACTGGGGTCTTGTGAGGAGCACAATTTTGTTATCTGAATCTGGTTTTCTGCCTAATATGCTAAGCCTTGGTACTGTCAGATGCTGAATACACATGGGGTAGATGGTATAAGATGGCAGCCTCAGTTCCGTGTTTATTACTGATTCTTCTTCAGCATGGCAAGAATAAATGACAGAAATCAGTGTTCTCATCCTTGATTCCCCTCTATCAAGCTTCCCTGTGTTTAGTTTTCTATGACGACACAAAGAACTCAGATGTTTTTTGTGATAATGAAAAGAACCAACAGCCCCTTTTGTTATCCAAAGTTGTGAGAGTGATATTTCAATGCATATTTCATCTTGACACTCTTCTGCCCTGTGGCTGCACTTCCTAGGAAGAGACTGCGGCTCTAGTAATGATTAATCAGTGACTGACTTCACCCCATAATTGGAAATAGAGCACAAGTCCAAGAATGATAATACAGCTTCAAAGCCCTTTGTTTGTGAAAAGTGTCTCATCATGATTTGAAAAATCTGCTTGTTTTCCTATAAACCTCTGAGGTAGGTTATTGTCACTGCTATTCTAATGATGAGACTGTGGAGCTTGGATAATTCCTACAAGGTCATATCGGAAGTTATGAGCTTAGAACGAAAACTCAAAGTCCTTGTTTCACCAGATTATTGCGCTTCAAGTCACATAATTATGGTGACAAATGGGATAACCAGGGATAATGTGTTAAGAAGTGAGATAGGCATATAAGTTTGTTATTGTAAAAATCTGGAAGACAAAAGGGGTCATTATTCATGCAAAAAACGTAGTCTGTGCCATGCTTTTAAGCCACTAAGGACAATTAAAATAAAGTGATACATTTGCTTGTTTTTGTTGTTATTTGTGCTGTGTCTATTACCTGAACACTTTCTTTGCTTTTAGGTTTATCGAGTGATTCCATGTTGGTGCCTGTCAATGGTAGAAACCAGAAAAGTACAGCTTGATGTTCCCCCGAGCAGCAAGATGCTTCTGTATTTCATACTCAGAAGGCAAATGATGAATAGATAGTTAACCAGGTAAAATAGGATCAAAATGCAGTAGAGGTTTTAACAATCTCGTTCTGCCTTTCCTTTTTAGAATCTTATGAGATATATTGCTCTACTGAGAGAGAAGGACATGGGGGGTGAGAGCAAGAGAGAGTAGTCTATTATCTTACTCAATTTCCTGATGCAGTGGTTAACAAAAGGGGGTCTTTATGTATTAGGTATGTGAATCATAGATGAAGCCTAAGGTGGTGTCAGAAGAAAGGTTTGGGCTTTGTGAAACAGAGAAGGAAGTTATTTTACGTGGATCTGCTGCAGAAGATTTAAAAGGAGGATCCTCATTGTTCCTTTCCAATGCCATTCTATCCAGGAGGGATGGAAGTGAACAAAGGCAAGCAGAGTGATGATAGCCTTATTACAACACAGACTGAAGAGACAGCTTCTGAAGGCAGACAGTAACACAGCTTGTGGAGAGACATGGGAGGGACTAACCATAGTAGAGTAACAGTCCTTCAAATGCCACTTGTGGGAGAATTGGGAAATATTTCTCACCTCTGTATGTCAAGAGTAAGAACAATTGTAAGAAAGATTGCATAGGAAATGTGAAAAAAGGCTGAGGAATCCTGTGTCAAGTCGAGAAGGTGTAAGGAAAATTTTCTAGCTGGCTCCCCTCTCCTTCAGGAGAAAATAGTCTATGAGACTATTTAAGTAGAGGAGCTCACTTTTTCTGATTTTTTTTTCTGTACATCTGGACAATTAGTCACTATATTTTTGGGGAGGGAGAGAAAACCAACTGGGCTAAGACTCCTCCTTTGTTTCCCATGGTACCTTGTATCACCCACATGATTATGCTTATAACATTGTAATGGTCTATGTTCTCATCTGTACCCCCACAGGTACAGGCTCTATGAGGCAGGGATCTTGTCTGGCTTGTCAGTGTAGTATCTCCAGCACCTGGTGCGGTGTGCTTGATACTTAATACACTAAATGGGGTTAGTTGTCCAAAGGAATGAATGGTGGATCAAGGAAAGGGAGTGTATAGATAGGAGGAAAAGTCAGATGAAGTCAATTTCTGGTTCCTAAATCTAATCTTATTTGTACTTTTTTTTAAAATTTATTATTATTATACTTTAGGTTTTAGGGTACATGTGCGCAATGTGCAGGTTAGTTACATATGTATACATGTGCCATGCTGGTGCACTGCACCCACTAACTCGTCATCTAGCATTAGGTATATCTCCCAATGCCATCCCTCCTCCTTTCCCCCACCCCACAACAGTCCCCAGAGTGTGATGATCCCCTTCCTGTGTCCATGTGTTCTCATTGTTCAATTCCCACCTATGAGTGAGAATATGCGGTGTTTGGTTTTTTGTTCTTGCGATAGTTTACTGCGAATGATTATTTCCAATTTCATCCACGTCCCTACAAAGGACATGAACTCATCATTTTTTATGGCTGCATAGTATTCCATGGTGTATATGTGCCACATTTTCTTAATCCAGTCTATCATTGTTGGACATTTGGGTTGGCTCCAAGTCCTTGCTATTGTGAATAGTGCCGCAATAAACATACATGTGCATGTGTCTTTATAGCAGCATGATTTATAGTCCTTTGGGTATATACCCAGTAATGGGATGGCTGGGTCAAATGGAATTTCTAGTTCAAGATCCCTGAGGAATCGCCACACTGACTTCCACAAGGGTTGAACTAGTTTGCAGTCCCACCAACAGTGTAAAAGTGTTCCTATTTCTCCACATCCTCTCCAGCACTTGTTGTTTCCTGACTTTTTAATGATTGCCATTCTAACTGGTGTGAGATGGTATCTCATTGTGGTTTTGATTTGCATTTCTCTGATGGCCAGTGATGGTGAGCATTTTTTCATGTGTTTTTTGGCTGCATAAATGTCTTCTTTTGAGAAGTGTCTGTTCATGTCCTTCGCCCACTTTTTGATGGGGTTGTTTGTTTTTTTCTTGTAAATTTGTTTGGGTTCATTGTAGATTCTGGATATTAGCCCTTTGTCAGATGAGTAGGTTGCGAAAATTTTTTCCCATTGTGTAGGTTGCCTGTTCACTCTGATGGTAGTTTCTTTTGCTGTGCAGAAGCTCTTTAGTTTAATTAGATCCCATTTGTCAATTTTGGCTTTTGTTGCCATTGCTTTTGGTGTTTTAGACATGAAGTCCTTGCCCATGCCTATGTCCTGAATGGTAATGCCTAGGTTTTCTTCTAGGGTTTTTATGGTTTTAGGTCTAATGTTTAAGTCTTTCTTAAGTCCCTCTTGAATTGATTTTTGTATAAGGTGTAAGGAAAGGATCCAGTTTCAGCTTTCTACATATGGCTAGCCAGTTTTTCCAGCACCATTTATTAAATAGGGAATCCTTTCCCCATTGCTTGTTTTTCTCAGGTTTGTCAAAGATCAGATAGTTGTAGATATGCGGCATTATTTCTGAGGGCTCTGTTCTGTTCCATTGATCTATATCTCTGTTTTGGTACCAGTACCATGCTGTTTTGGTTACTGTAGCCTTGTAGTATAGTTTGAAGTCAGGTAGTGTGATGCCTCCAGCTTTGTTCTTTTGGCTTATGATTGACTTGGCGATGCAGGCTCTTTTTTGGTTCCATATGAACTTTAAAGTAGTTTTTTCCAATTCTGTGAAGAAAGTCATTGGTAGCTTGATGGGGATGGCATTGAATCTGTAAATTACCTTGGGCAGTATGGCCGTTTTCACGATATTGATTCTTCCTACCCATGAGCATGGAATATTCTTCCATTTGTTTGTATCCTCTTTTATTTCCTTGAGCAGTGGTTTGTAGTTCTCCTTGAAGAGGTCCTTCACGTCCCTTGTAAGTTGGATTCCTAGGTATTTTATTCTCTTTGAAGCAATTGTGAATAGGAGTTCACTCATGATTTGGCTCTCTGTTTGTCTGTTATTGGTGGATAAGAATGCTTGTGATTTTTGTACTTTGATTTTGTATCCTGAGACTTTGCTGAAGTTGCTTATCAGCTTAAGGAGATTTTGGGCTGAGACAATGGGGTTTTCTAGATATACAATCATGTCATCTGCAAACAGGGACAATTTGACTTCCTCTTTTCCTAATTGAATACCCCTTATTTCCTTCTCCTGCCTAATTGCCCTGGCCAGAACTTCCAACACTATGTTGAATAGGAGTGGTGAGAGAGGGCATCCCTGTCTTGTGCCAGTTTTCAAATGGAATGCTTCCAGTTTTTGCCCATTCAGTATGATATTGGCTGTGGGTTTGTCATAGATAGCTCTTATTATTTTGAGATACGTCCCATCAATGCCTAATTTATTGATAGTTTTTAGCATGAAGTGTTGTTGAATTTTGTCAAAGGCCTTTTCTGCATCTATTGAGATAATCATGTGGTTTTTGTCTTTGGTTCTGTTTATATGCTGGATTACATTTATTGATTTGTGTATATTGAACCAGCCTTGCATCCCAGGGATGAAGCCCACTTGATTATGGTGGATAAGCTTTTTGATGTGCTGCTGGATTCGGTTTGCAAGTATTTTATTGAGGATTTTTGCATCAGTGTTCATCAAGGATATTGGTCTAAAATTCTCTTTTTTGGTTGTGTCTCTGCCAGGCTTTGGTATCAGGATGATGCTGGCCTCATAAAATGAGTTAGGGAGGATTCCCTCTTTTTCTATTGATTGGAATAGTTTCAGAAGGAATGGTACCAGTTTCTCCTTGTACCTCTGGTAGAATTCGGCTGTGAATCCATCTGGTCCTGGACTTTTTTTGGTTGGTAAGCTATTGATTATTGCCACAATTTCAGCTCATGTTATTGGTCTATTCAGAGATTCAACTTCTTCCTGGTTTAGTCTTGGCAGAGTGTATGTGTCGAGGAATTTATCCATTTCTTCTAGATTTTCTAGTTTGTTTGCGTAGAGGTGTTTGTAGTATTCTCTGATGGTAGTTTGTATTTCTGTGGGATCGGTGGTGATATCCCCTTTATCATTTTTTATTGCATCTATTTGATTCTTCTCTCTTTTCTTCTTTTTAAAGAAGCTTGTAGTATATAATTTAGCATGTGAGCTCTGGGCCCAGAATGTTTTGGTTCCAAATCTAGTTCTGCCATCTCCAGGCTGTGTCATCACAGCAGTTCCTTAACTTTGTCTGTGAGTGGGGACAATGATGCCCACTTATATTAGGGACTGAGTTTGGCTGTATGTATAGAAACCCCAGATAAGGTTTCAAGTAGGATAAGGGTTTATCTTTTAATTCCTAATGAGAAGTCAGTTGGAAGAGAGGTAGTCCAGGGCTATGAAGGCATGACCCAGGCTCTCTTCGCCCCTTTGTTCAGCCACCCCCGGAGGCTTTCTTTTCTTATGGTCACCTGGTGGCTGCTGGGGCTCCAGCTATCACATTCACTCTGTAGGCAGGACGAAAGAGAAGAGTAAAAGCAAACTCCACTTGCTAGTAGAATTTGCTTCCTTTCAAGGAGATTTCTCAGGAATCTCCACCAAAAACTCCCATTGATATCTCATCGGCCAAAACTGTATCACATGAATCCCCCATCTGAGTAAGAGTCTGGGAAATGTGTTTTCTTTCTTTTAGCTGGACATATTGCTAACCCCACGATAAAAAAAAGATTATGTTGGTAAGGAAGAAGTGAAAGATGAAAATCGGTTAGGCAACTAACAATATTGGAGAAGGTGAAGACACACAGTGGTTACTCAGCAAATGTGGCTGTCTCACATTTAAATTAGACTTGTGATTTTCATTGAGAATGTATGTAAGTATACAGAAATGGTGGCCATCTAGACTTGAACATTGGGCTTAAGCATGTCCCTTTTGGGGAGTGTCACAGCCCATGGGTAAGGATTAATGCTGACATGGAATTTATTGTAGACCTGGATCTTTATGTATATTCATTTAACCCTTAACCACAATTCTGAAGAATAGGTATGGCTGTTGTTTTCACTTTGTGGATGAAGAAATTGGTTCAGTAGGGTGATTGAGTGCTACAACTATCACTTGGTAGAGGTAGGTAAGATCTGAATTCAGACAGTCTGCCTTCAGAGTGTAAACTCTTAATCCAATATGAGTGAGAGAATATTTTCCAATAAAAGTGAATTAAGAAAAATAACTTCTGAAGATTTTCCAGTTCCGTGAATGGAGTATGCTAACTATAGAATCTTACAGATTCATTTAAACTTGTTGTGTCTCTGTGATACCATGTTCAAAATAAGAAGAATAAATAGCAGATGGTGATATTTGTTAGAATATAAACCCAATAAGGGAAAGAACTGCCATTTTTTCTGGCTGCAAGAAGTGCCTAATTTAGTGTTTCAAATATTGTGAGAGTACTTGGCAAATCACATTTGTTAGTAAAGCCTACAGTTTGACATTCCCAGCTACCAAGTTTCACCATATAAATATGCTGCAATTTAAGGGCTTCCTATACAGATGGAACTAAAATTCTCATCTTTAGTCAAAATGAGACTATGCTATTTATAAAAGTATTTAAAGCCAAATGATCACCAACCAAGCAGCTTGAAATTATCCAAGATGAAGCAATATAATCAGACTGCATGCATATATGCATACACACATAGACATATATATATATGCATGTTATATGTATATATTATAAGGATTCATGCTTACAGAAGAAAAAAAGCCTGATCATTCTTAGAACATCTGTTGGGAGATGTGAACATTATCCAGGCATCGTTCTAGGAAGACACAGATGGTAGATACTGACTGATTATGAAGAAGTGCATGTTATCTCCGTAAGGTCAGGCAAAACAAGCTTTGAGCCATTTTAGTGTTAGGATGAAGGCAATTCAAATGCAAATACGAGAGGGGAGGAGGAGGTAGCAAATCACTGCAGCTGGACTAGCCAGTGACCAAATAACGATCAGTATTAACCCTGATTGGAAAGGCAGGAGAGGATGGAGGCACTTATCTTGTTTTAGCTTTCTCTTGCCAACCTGCAACGGATTAGCGGCGAGGTGGGTGGTATCTATAACTGCTTCTGATTGGCTGCCTTCCCGTCCCATGGAAGGAGAAGAAGGGAGAATCAGCAGGTGGGTTTATAGTTCCATAAGCTCGAGACTGGATGATATTTCTGCTATAATTAACCCCATGGGGGCTGCTTTTTCTTTTTCTCCCCTTCTTTGTGTTTTGTTAGTTTATGGCAAAACCGTTGACCTTTCACACTGCCCTCAAAGGAGCCCTTCTGCCAAGGTTCGTGGCTACATCTTTCAACCACACACAGGAATCAGTAAGTATTTTCATGCCTAGCTTGCATCTTTTCCCGTGAGCCTCGTTGCTGTAGTAGTTGCTTTTTTTTTTTAATGTTTGGACAAACTGTCATAAAAGTGGCCATGTGGGAGGCATGAAGGCCGCCTATCTTGCTCGAGCCCTCTGTGGCACCTGTCGGCTGGTCCATCACTTGCAATTGTTTTACGAGTAGTCAGGGGCTTATTTGCTGCTCTTGGGGTCGGGACAACCCCATAAGAAAAAAAAAAAAACTCCATAAAGAATATCACCTCTTGTAACCTATTACTAATGTTGTTATTGTTGAAATTGTTAGAGCAACAATCTTAGCTGCACAAAATCAGGGAAGAATAGGAACTTAGCTGCCTTTGATTTTGGTAGAGGAGAAAAGTTTTTCATCTTGTTATCTTGTCATTGCTTTGTACTTTTTGAAAATGTGTGCAATTTCCATGTAAATGTATATTTCCCTAAGGCTAGCAGAGATGAATGAGTAAAAAGAGGACAGTGATGCCTATTTATTTCTTTCTTTTAATAGGAGTTTTACTTGGTATGTTTCATTAAAACTTTGTATGAGATATTCTCTGAGGTTTGAAATTTTAAAAATATCTACTTTCAAAACGGTTTATAATAATGTATTTTCACAACATTAGGATTTTTGAGTAAGATATAGAGATAAGATACAAATATTAAATAACGTAGTCAAATCTGATTTTCTGATTATTAAAAGCAAGCAGCTATTTATATATTTTGGGGGCATTCCAGTTCTTATTATCTGTTTTCCCTTTAGAAACACCCGTATCTTATGAATTTGGATGGTACTAATTAGTAACTTGTCATAGTTTTTGCTATGTAAAATATTCCTAGCCAGCCCTTTAATCAATGACAGAGTAAATAGTTTGGAAAAAGCAAGATTGTAGAAAGAATGTTTCAAAGAATAATGAGAACACACTACTTTTAACTATTTACTCATTCTCTATCCAGAAATATTTTGGAAGCACATTTACATTCAAACAACCCAACGGTTACCAGGTTTTCTACTTTACCTGCTAGCACTTCATTCAACAAATATGCATAGAAAAATCTATCTTTTCCCAGCAACCATGGTAGGTACTAGAGATATCAGAATGAACCAGATAGCTCTCTGCCTTCAGAGAGCTCCAAGTCTAGTGACACAATAGGACATACATAAATCACAATAAAAGTAGTTAATATTCGTATACATGTATGAACAAAATGTTGTGTAGGTCATTCTCTGTAGGTGTCAAAACAGGCTGAAGGATTTACTCAGGAGGTGACATTTAAGTTGGGTTTTGGGGAGGAGTAAGGGGTTTAAGGTAATGAAGTAAGCATAGGGCGGAAGGAATTGGGAAGTCAGAATGCCAGAGTTGTGACATGGCTTGTGTGTGTCTGGACGCGGTGTGCCAGGAGGGTCTGGTGTTGTCTTTGTAGGAGGTAAACTAGGCTGCGTGTGGATGTGACAAGGGTGTTAGTGACGGTGCAAGGGCAAGGGCAGCTGGGACCCTAGACCTTGGGTCCATGTTCTCTCTCCTCTGCCATCAGGGCACTGTGGGGATTAGTTTGAGAAGCACTAGGGCAATGGGGAAAACCCTAGACTTCATTATTTCTCAACCTTTCTGAGCTACATTTTATATAAAATGATGCAATAATCCTACCTTGCAGGACTAATGGGAAAATTAATTTAGGAAAAACATAAAAATTGCCTATCAACCTACTGGGTACTTAGTCAGCTCAAGTACTTTCCTTTCTCTCTTAAAATGCTGTTTACAGGAATCCTCCATGAATTTTTTTGTAAATGAGCAAACCCTCTAGTTGAATATTTATTTTTTGTTTCATAAATATGAGTTATAACCTCACTTATCTATATAATTATATGAATCTTCCAAAACTTTTGGACATAGAAACATGAGTAGAAAATCTGAAAGTTAGATGATTTATATCTTTAGACTGAATCAGATCTGTCATTCTGATGCAGACTGAATATAAACTCACATAAAGGTTTTACAAAATTTCTTCCTCTTAGTATTTTTTCTCAAGAGGTAGACATAATAACACCTTTCCTCTCTAGTTCCTATGGAGATCTTTGAAGAATAAATTAAATAATGTGTGCAAAAGTAATTTAAGAAGTTCCATACCAAAGTACCAATAATAATATATTACAAAATCCTTAATCAGGTAAATGTGGGTTATTTTTTATTCTAAATGCCTTAATGCATTTCAGTAATCTGTTGTTAGGACAGAAATCTCTGAATAAAAATGCAAGTACCTAAAAGCTTTGACAATTTCCTTAAACATAAATACTCAATTCCAAACCTAGTTTAGAGATTTTTTTCATTGTTTGTTATGATTATGCTATGTCGTAGAACTGGAATAAGACTTTTCATATTTATTTTATTAAATCCCAGAACTCTTGGTATGTTGGCCAAGATTCATTGGTCAGTCCTGTAGTAGTGCATCTTATAACAGCTATTTTCAAAATAATCCTAAGTTTTTAGTGAACAATGTTAATCATTTATCATCATAATTATGGGCTACTTTCTGATCTGTAATCCCTTAACCTAATAATGATTATTGAAAGGTCACAGTACTAAGATGATACTTTCCTTGATGCTACACTTTTACACGGGCTTTTTTTTTTTTATCAGTTACTCTACCTCACTTGGTTTCATGAGCAGCTGTTTTTTTTCCTTCCTTCCTTCCTTCCATTCTTCCTTCCTGCCTTCCTGTCTTCCTTCTTCCCCTCTCTCTCTCCCTCTCCCTCTCTTTTAGATAGTCTCTTTGTGTCACCAAGGCTGGAGTGTAGAGGCATGATCATAGCTCACTGCAGCCTCAATCTCCTGGGCTCGGGCAATCCTTCCACCTCAGCCTCTTGAGTAGCTGGGACTACAGGCATGTGCCACCACATCCAGCTAATTGTTTTATTTTTTGTAGAGATGGGGTCACTTTTTTGTCCAGGCTGGTCTCCAACTCTTGGGCTCAAGTGATTCTCTTGCCTCGGCCTCTCAAAGTGCTGGGATTATAGGCATGAGCCATTGTGCGTGGCTTTGATGTTTTCTTACTACTTGTGGTTTTAGTGATGATTGCTTTGTCTTTGATGGATGCAATGCATAGGTCTGCTAGTCTCATGCTTGTGTTATTGTAAATTAGGTCATAATGATTATTGACTTGACCAGTGTGTTTTAGGATGTAAACAATAGTTATGTCTAGTGATCAGTTTGTAGATGTTGTAGTCACCCAGGTTTACAATTGACAGCAATGTGAACAGCTCATGTGAATAATTCTCTTTTACTTTCTTATGTGATATGCAGTCTTTTAGTCATGATGTGCAAAAGACATTTTTTTTTTTTTTTTTGAGACGGAGTCTTGCTCTGTTGCCCAGGCTGGAGTGCAGGGGTGTGATCTCGGCTCACTGCAACCTCTGCCTCGCGGTTTCAAGTGATTCTCCTGCCTCAGCCTCCCGAGTAGCTGGAACTACAGGCAAGCGCCACCACACCTGGCTAATTTTTGTATTTTTGGTAGAGACAGGGATGTTGGCCAGGCTGCTCTTAAACTCCTGACCTCAGGTGATCCACCCACCTTGGCCTCCCAAAGTGCTGGAATTACAGGTGTGAGCCATTGCACCAGGCCCAAAAGACGTATTTCTATTATTATATGACAGCAGTACCTTTCGAATTTGCTTGAAACTTTTATAATGACAAACAGTAAAATAGTCTCATAAGTTTATGTAATGCTTTAATTTCATTGTCTTAACTGAGACGTTTTAATATTGCCTTCACAAGAAAACAAAATGTTTTCCGACGAAGTGCTAACATTAGTATGAACAGTCATTGTTTCTATAAAAGGAGTTTAGTGACAGACCTGAGGCACCTAATACATTAGGCATTATTTTGTTGTGAAATAAAAGAGAAAATATGAGAAAAGACCTCAATAATTTTATGTAATATATTTGTTTTATGATTCACCTCTGAGATGTCTCGTAATTTAGCCTTTGTGGTAGCTAAAAAATGTTAGACTAAAACAAGATCATATAAGAATATTAACCCAAGGCAACACATTATTTTAAAATGATCCATGTTCATGTAAACATTGCAATGGTAAAATAAGAAAAATCTCCTTGCTATGCTGATGATCTTAAAACGTTAGTTGCAAGTCATTATTAATCATTGTTAGGTTCTCATTAAATCATGGCTTTAGCCTACACATTGACGCTTATGTTCTAAAACAAACAAAAAAAAATGTTATTTTAAGGGATTCTATTCTGTCTCCACATGAAGGTGGTAAAATTTCCTAAGAAGAAAATGAAAATTTATTTCTTGGGTTCTTGCTAAAGAATGGATGAAGGACTATTTCCTGAATATTTATTAGGCATCCAATCTTCCAGGCATGGAAGATGTAGCAGTGAAGCAACAGAGAAAGTTGCTGCTTTCATAAACTTATGTTCCATAGCCTAGAATGGTCTACTGTGTAACACTTGCCAAGATCCTAGTTGATAAGATTGTTTGAACTCTAGTGACAATCAGCTGTTTTCCCAAGGGGAAACTAACTGTATTAGTCTGTTTTCATGCTGCTGATAAAGACACACCTGAGACTGGACAATTTACGAAAGAAAGAGGTTTAATGGACTTACAGTTCCATGTGGCTGGGGAGGCCTCACAATCATGGTGGAAGGCAAGGAGAAGCAAGTCATGTCTTACTTAGATGGCAGCAGGCAAACAGAGAGCTTGTACAAAGAAACTCCCATTTTTAAATCCATCAGGTCTCGTGAGACCCATATCACCAGAACAGCGCAGGAAAGACCGGCCCCCATGATTCAATCATCTCCCACTTGGTCCCTCCCACAACATGTTGGAATTATGGGAGCTACAAGATGAGATGTGGGTGAGGACACAGAGTCAAACCGTATCACTAACCAATGGTTGATTTCAGATTCCTGTGTTTTATTAAGATGAAAATTTCATTTGGAATTAGATCATGGCCATACAGTTGAGATGGGAAGGTTCTGTAAGTCTACATGGAATGAGGGATACTCATCAAAGCTCTAGATGGTCTGTCTTCAGTCGTTCTTAAACTTCAGAATATATGCAGTAAACCTTTGGAACTTGTCAAATACATATTCCAGGCCCTACTTGGAGAAATGCAGATTCTTTAGCTTTAGAGCATTGCTTAGGAATCTGCACTTTTAATAAGCAACAAGTGGTTCTTGTTATAATTAATATAATTTCCTTAAGATTTATATGTTATTACTCTTTGGTATCTTTTTAAGACAGGCATATGAACATATCTAAATGGATATATATATAAATATGTTTGTATATATCATATATATATCCCATATATATCCTATATATATGTGTATGTGTATATCCCATATATGTGTGTATATATCCCATATATATGTATATATATAAATATATATACAGACACATATATACACACACATATATACAGATTCAGGGATACAGGTGTATATCTATATCTCTATCTATATGTATATTTAGGGGGTACATGTGCAGGTTGTTACATGTATGTATTGTGTAATGGTGAGATTAGGGCTTCTAGAATACCCAAATAGTGAACATTGTACCCAATAGGTAATTTTTTAACCCTCACTGCTCTTCTACCCTCCCCACTTCTGGAGTACCCAGTGTCTATTTTTTCCATTTTTATGTCAAGGTGTACCCATTGTTTACCTCCCATTTATAAGTGGGAATAAGTGGTATTTGATTTTTCTGTTCTTGAGTTATTTCACTTAGGAGAATGGCCTCCAGCTCTATCCATGTTGCTGCAAAGGACATTATTTTGTTGTTTTTATGGTTGCATATTATTCTGTAATGTATATATACCACATTTTCTTTATCCAATCCACCGTCGTTGGACACTTAGGTTGTAATAACTTTGTGGTTGTAAATAGTACTGGAATAAACATACAAGTAAAGATATCCTTTGTATATAATGATTTCTTTTGGGTAAAGGCTCAGCAGTGGGATTACTGGGTCAAATGGCAGTTCTATTTTTAGTTCTTTGAGAAATCTGAATGTTTTTTGTAGAGGTTGTGATAATTTACATTGCCATCAACAGTGTATAAGCATTCCCTTTTCTCCACAACCATGCTAACATCTATTGTTTTTTGTTTAGTAATAGCCATTCTGATTGGTGTAAGATGATATCTCATTGTGGCTTAATTTTCATAATTTGCATGATGATTAGTGACATTGAGCATTTTTTCATGTTTGGCAACTTGTATGTCTTCTTTTGAGAAACGTCTGTTCATGTCTTTTGTCCACTTTTTAATGAGTTTGTTTGCTTTTGTTGAATTATTTGGGTTTCTTGTAGAGTCTGGATATTAGTCCTTTGTCAGAGGCATGATTTGCAATTATTTTCTCTCATCCTGTAGATTGTCTGTTTACCCTATTGACTATTTCTTTTGCTGGCAGAAGCTTTTTAGTTTAATTAAGTTCCATTTTTCTATTTTTGTTTTTGTGGCATTTGCTTTTGGGGTCTTCATCATAAAGTCTTTGCCTAGGCCAGTGTTTAGAAGAGTTTGTCTAGACTTTCTTCTAGGATTTCTATAGTTTCAGGTCTTATGTTTAAGTTTTTAATTCATCTTGAGTTTATTTTTGTATATGGTGAGAGATAAGTGTCTACTTTCATTCTTCTGCCTATGACTAACCAATTTTCCCAGCACCATTTGTTGAATAGAGTGTCCTTTCCTTATTGTCTATTCTTATCAATTTTCATAAATTTCACCTGGTTATAGGTATGTGGCTTTATTTCTGGGTTCTTTATTCTGTTCCATTGTTCTATGTGTCTATCTTTGTACCAGTCCCATGCTGTTTTAATTACTCTAGCCTTGTAGTATAGTTTGACATCAGGTAATATGATATGTCCAGCTTTGTTCTTTTTGCTTAGGATTGCTCTGGCAATTTGGGCTCTTTTTTGGTTACATATGAACTTTAGGATTTTTTTTCTAATTCTGTGAATTAGAATATTTTCTAACACTGATAATTTGATAGAATTGTGTTGAATCTGTAAATTGCTGTGAGCAGTATGATCATCTTAACAACATTGATTCTTCCAATCCAAGAGAATGGGATATTTTTCCATTTGTTTATGTCATCTGTGATTTCTTTTATCAGTGTCTTGTAGCTCTTTTTGTGAGATCTTTCACCTCCTTGGTTAAATGTAATCCTAGGTTTATTGGTGGCTATTGTAAATGGAAGTGAGTTCTTGATTTGGTTCTTAGCTTGAATGTTTTTGGTGTATAGAAATGCTACTAATTTTTGGATGTTGATTTTGTGTCCTGAAACTTTCCTGGAAGTCTTTTGTAGGAGTCTTTACAGTTTCCTATGTATGAAAGTATGTCATCAGTAAACAAAGATAATTTGATTTCTTCTTTTCCTATTTGGATGGCTTTTATTTCTTTCTCTTGCCTGATTGCTCTGACTGGGACTTCCAGTGCTATGTTGAATTGGAACAAGATTTTCTTGCTTAGTTCCAATTCTTAGGAGTAATGCTTTCAGTTTTTCCCCATTCAGTATAATGTTGGCTATGGGTTTGTCATAGATGGCTCTTATTATTTTGAGTACGTTTTTTCAATGCCTAGTTTGTTAGAGGTTTTTTTTTTTTAATCATGAAGGGATGTTCGATTTTATTGAATACTTTCTCTGTATCTATTGAGATGGTCATATGGTTTGTGTTTTTAATTCTGTTTATATGGTGAACACATTTATTGATTTGTGAATGTTGAACAATCATTGCCTTCCTGGAATAAAACCCAGTTGATCATGGTGAATTATCTCTTTGATGTGCTGCTGGATTTGGATTGCTGCTATTTTGCTGAGGGTTTTTTTTTTTTTTTTTTTGACAAAGTCTTGCTCTGTTTCCCAGGCTAGAGTGCAGTGATGCAATCTTGACTTAGCGCAAGCTCTGCCTCCCGGGTTCATGCCATTCTCTTGCCTCAGCCTCCCAAGTAGCTGGGACTACAGGCGCCCACCACCACGCCCAGCTAATTTTTTGTATTTTTAGTAGAGACAGGGTTTCACTGTGTTGGCCAGGATGGTCTTGATCTCCTGACCTCATGATCCACCCGCCTCGGCCTCCCAAAGTGCTGGGATTACAGGCGTGAGCCACTGTGCTTGGTCCTTTGCTGAGGATTTTTGCTCTATGTTTATGATGGATATTGGCCTGTAGTTTTCTTTTTTTGCTTCGTCTTTACCTGAGTTTGGTATCAGGGTGATATCAGTTTCATATGATGAGTTAGGAAGAAATATTAGCCTTCTTTGTATGTCTGGTAAAATTTGGCTATGAATCTGTCTTGTCTGGGCTTTTTTTTTGTTGGAAGATTTTTGATTACTGATTCAATTTTATTACTTGTTACTGGTCTGTTCAGTGTTTCTATTTCTTCCTGGTTCAGTCTTTGGAGGTTATATGTTTCCAGGAACTTATCCATTTCCTCTAGATTTTCTAGTTTGTGTACATAGAGATGTGTATAGTAATCTCTGATGATCTTTTGTTTTTCTGTGATATCAGTGGTAATGTCACCTTTATCATTTCTGATTGTGCTTATTTGAATCTTCACTGTTTCTTGTTCATAGCTAGTGGTATGTCAATCTTGTTTATCTTTTCAAAGAACCAACTTATTGTTTCATTGATCCTTTTATCATTTTTTGGATCTTACTCTCACACTAAATGGGATATTTTTATTTAATTGAAAAAATCTATCCTCAAGAATTGGTATTGACTTTAAGAAATGGGCCAAACTCAATTCCATGTAAGAAGCTTCTTACACATGAGACTGAAAGCACAGATAAAGTGGTGCTGTCACCTCTAGCCCCTGCCTATTTCATAGTAAACATACAAAAGAGGTTATGGGCATGTGTATACAAGTTTTTGAAATAATTAGATTACATTTAGACAAATCTAAAATTTTCATCTCCAAATTTGTCTCAGTACATATGCCCTCCCCTCCCTGACTCCCCTTTTACACTTCCATACACTAAATCCTTCACATTCACTGAATTCTTAGTAGATTTTTTTAGAGGAAGATTATAAACTATTGTTAGGTTGATTTTTCTAACGCTAGCTTCTAGAAAATGAAAATCAGCGTGAAGAATGTTTACCTCCCATAATTGCTCATTTAAAAAGACTAAGTTAATAAAGCATTTTTTGATATCTAAAAATACATTTCCATTGTGCAATATGATAGCCTTAATGAGAACCTCAAGGTATCAAGAAATTCAAGGCCTCTTGATAGTAATGTATTTACTGAATATAAGCTGCAATCCTGTTGCCTAGAGAGAGACAAAACATTTTACTTACTGTACTTACAATGGCTGTAGCATCATTTTGTTTATTTCCTCTATGATAAACCCTCAGAGAAAGTAAAAGCTGTCAGAATATGCCCAGAGGCAGCATAGTCTTTAGACATCTGGTTAGTAAAAAGATCTGTAGTTAAGAGCACACAACCCAGAGCCAGTACTTATTGCACTAGGACAACAGAAATTATCCCCAAGAGGAACGACCATCAAATATTTCATCAACTTGTGTATGTACTTTGTCAAGCTTAATAGTCTTAAGAAATGTTGGTCTCAAATAGTGTAGTCCTAAGGACTATATTAAAGGAGTATAAATAATTGTGGCTGAAATTTATGACCCATTTTTTTCTTTCCATTTGACATTCCATGAAAGATATTTATTACTGATTAGATAGCAAATTATTTCTGGAAGATTGTTGGGGTTGGCTTTTATCAGCCTGACTAGTTAGAACAACCACAACTTTTCAATCAAAAACTATTTTTGTGCTTATGTATCTCCCATTGTGTTGTTTACAAAGATTTGTAACACATGGTCTCAGCCCTTAGGGAACTGGAAAGATAAGGCACCTGTCCATAAAAGTGTGACTAATTTGTAAAAAAAAAAAAAAAGTACAAGTACAAGCAATATATTCAACAAAGGCAGTGCAGGAAGTGCTAAGGAGATTATTTAGATGATGAAGGCTGAACATACAGGATGGAGAAATCACTGCGGGTAGGAACAATCAGAGAGGGCGTTGTTGAAAAAGGTGAGCCTCAGCTGGCTGTGATTTTATACCATTGAGGAAGAGTTAGGATGTTTCATACAAGCAAATAGTGTGTGCTATATTAGAGATAGAGAAAGGTAGAAATTTAGGGAATAGCTCTGACTGGCTTATAGAGCAGTATGTGGTAACCGTAGAGCAGTGGTCCTCAACATTTTTGGCGCCAGAGACTGGTTTTGTGGAAGACAATTTTCCACTGATGTGGTAGGGGGATGGTTTCAGGATGATTCAAGTGCATTACATTTATTGTGCACTTTATTTCTATTATTACATTGGAATATATAATGAAATAATTATAGAACTCACCGTAATGTAGAATCAGTGGGAGCCCTGAGCCTGTTTTCCTGCAACTAGGTGGTCCTACCTGGGGGTGATGAGGGACAGTGACAGATCATCAGGCATTAGATTCCCATAATGAGAGCAAAACCTAGATCCTTTGCATGCACAGTTCACAATAGAGTTTGCTCTCCTATGAGAATCTAATGCCACTGCTGATCTGACAGGAGGCGGAGCTCATGTGGTAATGAGAGTGATGAGGAGTGGCTGTAAATACAGATAAAGCTTTGATCACTTGCTCATCGCGCTCCTCCTCCTGTGCGGCCCAGTTCCTAACAGGCCACCAACCAGTACCAGTCCATGGCTGGGGGCTTGTGGACCCCTGCTGTAGATTGATTCTGAAAGACCATGTTGGAAAAATATATTGGTGCCAGAGTATGATATATCCTTTAAAAGCTGGCTAAGAAGCTTGAGTTCTGTGCCATAGGTGATGGAGAACAATCATCCAGGAGGAAAGAAACAGTTTAGAAAGAATCTAATAGTAACATACAGGAAGGATTAGACCAGTGGTCCTCAAAGTGTGGTCCCCAGATGCTTTAGTGTCCTGAAGACTTGTTTTTGGAGTCCCTTAGGTCAAAACTATTTTTATAATAATACTAAGATGTTATTTACTTTCTACACTATATTGGCGTTTGTGCTGAAGATACAACATGGTGGGTAAAACTGCTAACATCTTTGCATGAATCAAGTCACTGGCACAAAGCAGTGGAAGCAGTCCTGAGATTCTTCATCATCACATACTTGCAGTAAAACAGTACACTTTCCCTTACAAATGTTCTTGATGAAGTGGTAAATATGATTATTTTATTAAATCTCAACCCTTGAGAACACATCTTTTCAATGTTAGTTGTGACAAAATGACAATGTGAGCATAAAGCACTCTGCTGCATACTGAAATATGATGGTTTTCTTAAGAAAATGCACTTTTTTTGAGATGATTTGGCCTAGGCTCCCCCACTTTTAAAAATGGAATGCCATTTTTACTTGAGAAACAGGAAACCTATGGTCATTCAGATTAGGTATTTGGGAGACCTGTTCTCAGAAATAAAGTGGGTCTGTCATTTCAAGAAAAAAAACTGAGAGTATTGTGGCTAATGGTTAAAATTTGACCTTTCAGATGAAAATTGGATATTTGAAAAAGTTTTACCTGTCGCTGTGAGGTTGAGGCTTCCTGATAGTTACAGACGTTTCTAAAGAGCTTAGTAGTGATAGTAACAAATGAGATTTTTTTTTTTGGAGAATGCAATTTGTCAACATTTGGAAGGTGTGTATAATTCATTGAAATAATACTTTCTAAATGACCAATGCATAATGTTTACAAAATAATGCATGTAGAAAAAATATGCATTCAAAGTTCAAGACAAACCAATGAAATGTAATGTGTCCATCTTAAAAAATTCACTGGTACAGTTTCAGATTCTACATTGCAACTAACATTTAGGAAACTACTACTTGTTGGGTTTTGCTGAGAGTATTTAGGAAAAGTACAGTAAGTCTTTACTTAACATCATTGATAAGTTCTTGGAAACTGTGACTTTAAGCAAAATGATGTATAATAAAAACAATTTTACCACAGACTAATTAATAAAAACAATAGTTAAGACCCTGCAGCACATTTCTGGTCACAAAAATAGCATCAAATTTCTAAATAAAAATCCCAAACACTTCTACTGTGAAACAATTGCAATAAATGGGAGCTATACATAAATTTAAGAAAGATGAATAAAAAGTAAGATAATTATTTACCCATTTTTGGTGAATCAGTGAGGGACAGTGGTTGTAGTGGTGATGGGTTAAATCAAGGGATGTTTGCAAAGTGAAAATGGTCAGGAGCACCTTCTCTTACCACTTAGTTCAAAGCTAAACCATGATCAGTATGGTTGGCTCGCTGAGCCTTTTGTGCTACATATTTTATTGTTGTGCATCTGTAGGATTATCATCTACTTTGTTAATGTTAATTTTACTATAATTTATATTGATTCATCTTCCAACCTGCTTATTCCAGTTAAGGGTGTAGGATGGCCCAGAGCCCATCTTGACAGCTCAGGGAGCCAGGTGGGACCCAACCCTGGATAGGACACCTCTTTATCGCATGGCATGCACACCTGTCCCCCACCCAACACACACACACTCATGCATACTGGAACCATGTAGGTATGCCAGTTCACCTAATATGCACATCTTTGGGATGTGGGAAGAAACTGCAGTACTCAAAGAAAACCTATGCAGATATGGGGAGAATGTGCAGACTACACACAGACAATGGCCTTGTCCAGGAATCAATTATTTTTTCTCATCAACATTATAACAAAACAGGCTGGGCATGGTGGCTCACGCCTGTAATCCCAGCACTTTGGGAGGCCGAGGCGGGCAGATCACTTGAGGTCAGCAGTTCCAGACCAGCCTGGCCAATATGGTGAAATCCTATCTCTACTAAAAATATAAAAATTAGCCTAGTGAGGTGGCTATGCCTGTAATCCCAGCTACTCGTAAGCTGAGACATGAGAGTCACTTGAACCTGGAAGGTGGAGGTTACAGTGAGATCGCACCACTGCATTCCAGCCTGGCCAACAGAGTCAGACTCTGTCTAAAAAAAAAAAAAAAAAAAAAAAATTATATAACAAAACGATGTTGAGAAAACAACATTATTGGAGACCCTGCTATACCTACAATTGTCTGAAGAGGCTATTAAAAGACTCCCCGCATTTTCAACTACGAATCTGTTTGAGACTGCAGTTTTTTTATTTTTATATACTTCAACCAAAACAGAATATTACAGACACATTGAATGCAGAAGACTGGATACAGCTCACTTTTACCAATAGTGAATATTGCCATTCACTATTGAGATTTGCAAAAATCTAAAATGATAAAACTCTTTTTCTTATATTTATTTTATTTTGGAAATATTTTTAATAAAAATACATAATTTGTGGTAATATGTTTATTATTTTTTAAATAACTTTAAAATTCATTTTAAAATAAAAATTCTGTAAATTTCTCCATTTTGATTTCTAATATATCTATAGATATTACCTAAACAATAACTCCCACCCCAAAAGTTTGTTGTGAAGGTTAAATAAATTAACACATGTAAAATGTTCAGAAAATGAGGGTACATAGTGTCAAAGTCAAAATAAAATATTAAGACAAATCTCTAAATTTGATGTTTTATTTTGGGAAGGAAGAATTGCAATTAAGAGCATACACATAGAGCACACAGATCAGGTGATCTTTGGTATGTTCCAAGAACAACGAAAGTTTGGGGGTTTTATTAGAAAGAGAAATGTTACTTATTTTCTTGAAAGAAAGGTCACTGCCACCAGAGAAGCTTTTGGGAGCTGGCAAGCTCTGACTGAAGAGTGATGATGGTAGGTACAATTAGTCTTACAGTCATGGCAGGTCATTTCAGCAGCTACTAGGTAAAACTGGTCTTAAGGTTACAGCACCCTGTTTCAGCAGCTGGGCTTGTGGAAAATTCTTCTAGCAGGTGCTGTGTGCCCTGAAGCCTTTTCCCCCCTGGCCTCTTGACTCCAATTTAGTTGAGCATGTCAAGAAAGACCCCACTTGTATAGTCAACTTTCACAATAGTAAATGTTTTGAATTATTATTTACTTCTTTTTACTACTTGATGAGCTCTTTAAAGAGAAGTGGGTGATTTGCAGCAAAATTCTTAGGGCCTCAGACCTTTTGATGCTTATGTGTCTGTACACAGTAATAAAGGAGCAAAACAGATGCTATATCTCTCTTCTGCTTTTTATATCTCATGGGAGCACTGCTTACTAGTAGATTATAACCTAGAACCATACTGGCAAGGGATTCTCAGAAATATTTTTCTCTGCTTGAGCCCCTGTTTCACAGGAGAGCAGGGAATGGTGCTGAGCTGCCAACAGATTATTTGAAGCACAGGAAGTATGGGGGCTAACAAAATTAAACATAGTTTAATATGTTAGTTAAAAATGAATTTGGTATTTCTTAGAGTCTTTAATATACTAATGGGCATTCTAAGACTCCAAAGGAGACAAGCTTATGATTTCCAAACTTATTTGAGACAGAGCTTTTTCCCTCTAGATCGCTTATTTTCCATAGAGCTTGGAATATAAGCATGGAGCTTATTTTCCATGGAGCCTTTCTTTTAACATTTAAAAAAAAAGGTTTTGTTGAAAAGATTAGCTATTTTCATCAAAGAGAGATAGAAGTCCATAGAGGAAATGACAAAAAATTATTGAATAAAATAAAAAGTTTTTTGCTTAATGACTATGTCATTTATCTATGTTCTTTTCATTTCCTCTTGTAGCTGATCTGAACTTCATTTTCTAAAGAGTCAAGCAGGTGCATTTTCAATTCTTATTACACTAAAATTACTGTCATGGATTAGGGAATCTGTGATTGTATGATAAATTCTGTTTGTGTTTGCATCAGCAAATTTAACACTTCAGCTCCAGGAATTATATTCCTTCTGTACAATATACCCAAAGTACTACATGTGCACATATCTGTAAATTTTATGTATCAGTCAATGGGATTGTTACAGACTTATTTTGTCCCTCTAAAATTTATGTGTTGAAAAGACTTCCAGTGAATGTGACTGTGTTTGAAATAAGACAGTAATTAAGGCTAAATGAAGTCATAAGTATGGGCCTCTGATTTTATAGAATTAATGTCCTTATAAGAGGTGACACCAGAAACCTCATTCTCTCTCTCTGCCATGTGAGAACACAGCACGAAGGCAGTTATTTGCAATCCAGGAAGAGAGAACCCTCACAAGGAACTGAATTGACTGACACCTTGACCTTGGACTTCGCAGCCTCCAGAACCATGAGAAATCTATGTTTGTTGTTTAAGCCTTTTGGGTACATGATAGTTTGTGATAGTAGCCTGAGCTGATCAATACGTAGGCAAATGGATAAAACAAAAAAATTTACCTGTCAAGGTTGACAGCAAGGAAATCTGTAATCTTGCTTTATTCTAAGAACCAATGCAAGTATATAGGGGATTATTTAGAAATAATGCACTCCCCCAAATCACCATAAGATAATTTTGGAGAGTGCATTATTTCCAAGGGCAATGAATTTGTATAAGTTTTAATGTCAGTGATAATGATGTATAATAAATATCTGACAATACTGTGATAAATAAGTAGTTGGAGGTATGAAAGAGAACTTTTAAAACAATACAGAGAAGAAACTGCAAAGTATGGTTTAATGGCATAATTACCATATATCGATTATACATCAGCTATTACCATATAATTTATTTGAACTTTTATGGCTGTTGCCATCAAAAAGTTTCCATTGGTTTTTTTTTGGCAGTGGTAATACGATTAAAATAACATATAAAGTCAGCTTCTAGTTTTTTAGGAGACTTACTAATTTGAAGCAAAAGACTTACAGCTATTCAAATTTCTTTTGTCTCTCTCCCTCTCCCCCTCTCTCTTCTTTGTTTAATCCATTGTTATGCTCAAGCACATTTTTTTTCCTTATAGGGTTCATTATCAGATGATAATACACCCCAAACTCAGTCCTCAAGCTTCTTCTCTTCTCTATTTACACTTTCTAAGCTGGTCCCATGGTTTTAAAAGTCATCTATATGAAAATATATATTTCATTCCTGATTCTCCCCGGGGTCACACTCATACACCAAACCTCTGTCTCTGCCTTGATTTCTGTAGCCACAAACTGGCATTCTTGCTCTACACTTTCTTTTTTAGGACATTAATTCTGTCTTTATTTTACTTCATATTTTAGGCACATTAAAATAGACTTTATCTTTTAAATAAGTTTTAGGTTCACAGCAAAATTGGGCAGAAGTTACAGAGATTTTTCCATGCTAGCCTCTACATATGCACAGCAGTTCAATCTTTTTGACTAATAAGCCATTATGTCATTTTTTTTCTGTTCAGAATCCTCCATATCATAGAGAGCAAAGGCCACATCTCTCATCAATAAGGCTCTTTATGACCTAGCTACCTTTTCAATCTCCTTTCCTATTATTGTTTTTCACTTTCAAGCTGATTCAGACATATAACTTTCTAGTGGATATGTTAATTTGCTTCACTATAGTAACATTTACTATCTATATGTATCCCATCATATGTTGTAGATCTTAAATATACGCAAATCTATTTAAAAAAATAAAATCTAGATACTTCTCAAACACACAAAGCCCATTCCTATTTCTGGACTTTCGCATTTGCTATTCATTCTGCCCAAAGTGCTCATTTTCCAGATCTTCACATGGCTGTCTACCTTACTTGTTCAGGTATCTGCACATTTTTTATCCTGGAGAAAATTTCCTTGACAACATTTTCTAAAAGAGCAACACCAGTCACTTTTTATCCTCTTGCCCTGATTTAGTTTTCATCATAGAACTAACTCTAGAACTCTTACTGCCTGACATTATATTAAATATTATTTGCTTATGTGTTTATTATTTGTCTCTTGCACTATAATGTAAGCCCCATGAGAGGAGGGACATTTATAGTGTCTTTTCTACTGAATCCCCAGTTGCCTGAAACTGCTTGACACATAGTATGCTCTTTATAACAACTTGTTGAATGAATGAATATGAATGAATGTTGTGCTAATTATTATTTGAATGTTGACTCTTCCTTTTTTATTTTGAGATAAGATCTCATTCTGTCGCTCAGGTTGGAATGCAGTGGCATGATCATGGTTCACTGCAGCCTCAACCTCCCAGGCTTAAGCAGTCATCTGACCTCAGCTTCCTGAGTAGCTGGGACTACAGGTGTACACCACCACACTAGGCTTATTTTTTTTTTTTATGTTTTGTAGAGACAGGGTCAGTCTCACTTTGTTCCCCAGGCTGTCTTCCTATGTATTTATGCTCAACTGTTTTATGTATCCACAATCTAGTCTCCCTTTTTATTCTTATAACAAGAAATTAGATTTTGCACCAATGGGTTTTGGTTCATTAGAATATTTCTTTGGGATTTAATGACATTTGCAATTGTATTATTCTTTTAGTAATCTCTAGTGATTCCCTCTTTCATTCCCCATGATCAGTGCTTCAAACTTTTACAAATTCATGGACTCTTTAATCCATTCAATATGCTTCTTAGTAGAATATTTTCTCACTTAGTCACTGAAAATATAGGCTGTCTTAGGTATGAATTCCCTAATATTCTGTTTTTTTTTAAACCTTAAATTGTATTTAATTCTACTCTTCCTTGTGCCAACTCTTGCCTCTGCTTCCTCTTAAGTGACTGCCCTGGCCCCGTGCCGCTATGCTTATTACCACCCACCCTCTGGAAGAAGTCAACCCTTGCTATTTCTACATCTTCCTTTGCCACTTGATATGATTTGGCTGTGTCCCTACCCAAATCTCGTCTTGAATTGTAATTCCTTCATGTTGTGGGAGGGATCCGGTTGGAGATAATTGAATCATGGGGGTAGTTTCTCCCATACTGTTCTCATGGTAGTGAATAAGTCTCAGGAGATCTGATGGCTTTATAAGGGGAAACCCATTTCGCTTGGCTCTCACTCTTCTCTTGCCTGCTGCCATGTGAGGCGTGTCTTTCACCTTCTGCCATCATTGTGAGACCTCCCCAGCCACCTGGAACTGTGAGTCCATTAAACCTCTTTCTTTTGTAAATTGCTCAGTCTCAGGTATGTCTTTTTCAGTAGTGTAAAAACGAATGAATATACCACTATTCTTGATATTGTTTTTTATATCCACAACTCTTTTATTATCAGTCATCTATTATCATCTAATTATCAAGTCCAATAATTTCTTCATCTCCATACCACATGAACTTACTTTGATTTTGATTTTGTTGATCCATCTTACATCTTATACCACCACCACATTTTAACTCTTTCTTTATCTTCTTGTTACTCTTCATAAATATTTGGTAAGCATATGTAATTTATTTAATTGGTTCCTGTTTTTCATATACAACCAAAAATATGGGTGCTAGCCAAAGTCCTATGCTCTGGTGCTAGTGATCAAAACCCAATTTGGAACAACCTAAGCAATAACAGAATGTACAGCGAGCCTCATTCAGGGACTCCTATGTCATCATCAGACTCTCTCTGCTATGCGTCCTCCATTCTGTGAGTCCCATGTAATGACAAAGTTGACCACTAAGTGCTCTCAGCTTATATTATCTTTATAGCCAACAAGCTGGGGAGAAGCGACTACCTTTTTTCTGATATCTTTACAGATAGCAGATGTTTCCAATAACTTTATAGATGTCTATAGTTACTTACCGGCCTAGCTTAGCTTCTGGGATCATCCCTGAATCAGTCACTACGATCAAGGGATGGGAGGACTTGGAATTACCAGTCTTGGATCACATACTCACTCCTGCAGTTGGGATTTGGGCCATGTCTCTCTCTGAAGCACATGACCTGAGAATGGGAGAGGATTGGGTCTCCAAAGCGATACCGAGTATCTTCTCTTCCTATTTTTTTATACATATTCTTGGGTTATCATGTCAGCTGCTGTAGCTTCTACTATTATCTATTAGTTGGTATTTTGCAAGTCTCATAATATGAATGAGCCTAAATAAACTAGAAAGCCACTGGAAAACTAATTGGAGCTAGAGGCACTGCTCCAAAGGCAATGGTTGATACTAATGAAAAAAAATAAAAGCATAACATTCAAAGAGGATGTCACACTTATATGTGGTTTGCAAAGTATCACTACCAGATACCAAAGTATCACTACCAGAATCAGGCAAATTATAATAATTCAATAGCTGAGTAGGTAGATATTGCCAATATTGCCCAAATTCAGGTAGATTTCCAGGACTTCTTTCCAGTCTCAGAAGAAAGCCCACCTAAGGCAGGTAAAAAGCAGGATCTGACCCTGCAGCTTGAAGGAGGGCTGAGTGGGAAACAGAAGGGGCATCAGGGGCCTAGTCAAGCAGGTTGGTTTTCAGTATAAGACCCTAGTCCTGGGAATAGACCAGGGAAACAAATAGATACACTGGGAAGAACATAGAAAGTGGCAGACAGGAGACTAATACAGATGGGACCGGTACAGAGAGGAGATGGGTATTGAAAAAGAAGTTGCTTGGGGTTACACTCAGGTTTTTTTTTTTTTTTTTAAGTGTAAAAAGTACCACAGCTCATTGTAAATATAACTTTGCTATAATCCAAAGTATTGTGAATACTCAAAGATAGGCTTTTGAGAACTTCTGTTCCTACCAATTGCATTTCCGTTTTCTTCTTTGTAAATAAAAAATTACGAACAAAACATTCAGGTTGAATTAGCTAATCTCTAAATTATCTTCTCAGTTATACATTCCTATAATTCTATGAGTATTCAAAAATATAATTAATAACTTAAGTGAGGGCAAAGATTTTTTTCTGTTTTTCTTTCTCCAATGAAGTCAATACCTAGAGCAGTACTTTACACAAAAAGAATTTCTTAAATTTGAAAGAATGTTGGGCATGGGAAAATAAAAAGTGGGCTGTTGAATTTACTCTCCTCTGAATTAAGGAATAAGATTTAAAAATATTTTTGTAATATATGACATGAAAAGGGGATAATAAGTTTAACTGGAAACCTGTAGAGTTCATAACTATTGTAAGAAAACTGCGATAGTAGTAAGTCAAAGACATGTCTATTGCTAATTTTCAAACAAATTTGCTTTCAGTTTACTTGGCTGGCCCTTGATCTTGCCTTAAAGGAAGAAAGGAGGTGGATAAAATCCTAAGACAAAATGTTTATGTTTTAATATTAATTTTAATTAGCTTTAATTATTCAAAAAGTCCATCATACAGTATCATCCTGTGGAAGACTTTTTACCACATGATGGGATAATGTAGGAAATTTCCCTAGAATGATTGATTTAAGTAAGAAATCAAGAATTTCAAGTTGTCCTTTTTAGAGCCGAAATCATACTTGTTATCGTCAAGTTGTAAGACCAAATTTTGCCACTAGGTGGCAAGAGTTGCAAGTTGAAAGGCAGTAGTGTTACCAGACATGAAGTATACTGGCTGATGTGTGCCAGTATACCAGCTTATTTTTGTGTGCAAGTATATTAATCTTAGAAACTCTTAATAGGATAAAATAAATTTTATTTGGGTCTTTACTTGTGAAATCCATATAATAAAATAGAAAACAGGCATAAGCTCTTAGAATAAAGAAAAGAACAATAGTTTCTCTTAATTGCAGTGATTGGATATTGAGCTAAAACATTAAGGAGCATAAGTAAAGTTAGCCTCAGGCAAAACTGCAAAGTGGTGGTTTCATTCCCCTCTCTGGTATCCCCTAGGAATCAAAAGAGATGGTTTTCAACTTTCCTCATTCTCTTTTGGAAATTTCCCTCTCCCAGCTGCTGCTGTTCCTGCTGTCCCAGCTGCTCCATTGTGGGCACTTACCACACTCATTTTTACTTGTACCTTCATCAAAACGTGCCTATTCTATGTCTCATCCTTCTGGAGTCAAAACTTTGAATTCTTACTGTATATGGGCTAATCAAAACACAAACCCATTTCCATGTTTTAATAAGGACTTAAGATTTAATGGAGAAGTAGCTCAATTTTGTTTCATTTTGTTACTCCTCTCTTAGTAGATACACTACATTTCCAAATGGGTTCTGTTAGTCATGATCTGAGCAGAAAACAGAAGGCATACTTGACAGATGGGGTAACTGGAGAGAATTTAGTAAAGGAACTAGTTAGTGAACTCCCTAAATGAAGAGCTCAGGGACATCAACAAGTGATAGGGAACCGCTGTGGGACTATTCACGGTGAGAAATTATTACCATTCCTTGCCACGGAGTAGACACCTTCCATAAGGAGCTGTGAATATAGAGAGAAGACTGCAGGTACTACAATCCTGAGGCCCCCATGGGGAGTGTGTGAGTGGGGTGAGGATTAAGTATTCTGACTTTTCTTTCCTTTCACTGTCTGTCCGGTTTCCTGAGTTGCTCTTTATTGGGCAGATCTTAACCAGAAGCCGGAGGGCAAGGGAGACTTGAGATGTGGTACACAGAGATCAACTCTTCGGGTCCAGAACAGGAAGAAGAAATTAGAGACTGAATCTGGAAGGGCAAATGAGAAAATCTACCCCAAGGGAACTTTGATAATAGTGCTCAAACAGGGCCTTTAAGTAGGGAGTTTCAACTAACCGGGCTTGTTGGCAAGTGGGCCTTAATTTATCACTCAAATCACATTAGCTGGGCAGATCAATGTTCTACAAATGTATTTTCTCCTGTCTTCAGATATACTTGGTAAATATCACATAGTAAATATCTATTAATTTATGATTGTCTTTGCATACCAACAAATAACTAGGTAGTTTGTTAGGATATTTGATCCTAAAGATCTTGCAAGTGCTTTCTCTCATCTTCATTAGTGGTTTTTAATGTAGCAAAAAACACAATACTCTATCCCCCATCATTCTAAAAAAAAAAAAGCCTTGGGAATGCAAAAGTAAACACAAACTGTATTATTTACTATGCCAATTTAACAATTCCAGTTTTCATACAACATGTCCAAATCTTTTGTTAAAGAAACCTTCATGCCAGAATTCATTATATATACAGAAATATAGATCCAGGCAATTTCTACTGTGCTAACTTAAGCTTGCCTGGTGGCAGAGCTATAGCTTGAACAATAGCTAGCTTGATAGGCTAGTTCTTTTTCTTCCTCCATGCAAAATAGTTCTGCCAGTTTTATACTGAGGAAAAGAACGTAGGCCACGAGAGGGACTGAGAAGCCAGAGAAACATACCCTGGAATCTCTCAGGTTTGGTTTGGAAGTTTTCACAAAGGATTGATATCAAGCACATGCTCAATATTTTGCAGACAGTAGACAATTTCTGCTCTACTAGGTCTTAAATAAAAATAATTAAAACACAAAATGAATTTTCTTTTTTCTTTTTCCTTGGCCCAGATTGTTCTACTATTAGAAAAGATTTGTATGTCCTGAGAGAATCTGATAGCAAAGGTTTAGAAACACTTTACCATCTCAGACTGCTAACTGCTTACTAGTATACTGAGGAGACATTTTATAAATAATTTGGATTTTGGTTACCCTCTGACTTAGACCCTCAATTCTTCTGATACTTACCACTAGGTTGCTAAGCATCTAGAGTAAACTAGGCCATCCTTGGTGCTCTTATTTCTTATTTTAGACATTCTGCAGGCAAATTTATGTAAGCGCACTGCTCCAGCAACCAAGTATACACAGATGACACTCAGTTGAAACATTCTCTTCAGATTCAAACACAACTGCTTCACAACTTACTTTGCTAATCCTCTTTTCAGATAAGGCCACCATAATCTCCCTGTGAGTAATCATCCATGCCATCTTCTCCCTTACTTTCCAGTAAGTCACTCATTTCCCTTTGCCCCATCAGTTCTACTGGAAGTCCCTTTTCTGCATCCTCTCTGCCACTGCCCTAGGTCAGGTCCTTTTCTCCTGGCCATGTGTTCTGGTCATACTGAATTACTTGCTCTTCTCCAAATACAATCAAGGGGTACATTGGTTTGGTTCAGAAAGGTGAGACAACTTGAAGTGGGGCAGGGGGTTGAGGTGCCAGGCGAGGGGCTTCCAGGTTATAGGTAGATTAAAACATTTTCTGGTTGACAATTGGTTGAGAAATAGGATCAATAGAAAGGAAATGTCTGGGTTAAGATAAAGAATTGTGGAGACCACAATTCTTATTGTGCAGAGAAACCCCTAAAGTAGCAGGCTTCAGAGAGAATAGATTGTAAATGTTTCTTAATGGACTTTAAAAGGGTGCCAGATTCTTAGTTGGCTATCTCCCAGATCTGGGAAAATGCATGGAAAAAAGGGAAGAAGTGATTCTCTACAGAATGTAGATTTTTCCCCACAAGAGATGACTGCAGGGCAGTTTCCAGATATGACAAGGAAATACATTTGGAGTTAAAATATTTTTTATTTCCTTCCTTATTTGTCATGTGGTATTATGCCAGAGTCAGGTTGGAAAGTGAGCCACGTTATTTAGGGTTAAATAAACCCCTCTGATGAGACTTTATGGTTTGTAGGGCATGACTCCACAGGCCCTTTAGATAAGACTTTAGAGAAGAGAAGAAAAAAGGTCAGAGTTTAGTCCTCAGTGTCTTGTAAAGAGCATGAAACTGAGCCCTTAAAAAATCTAATATGGTAATCTTTCTTTATTGGTAAATGTAAACATTTCTTTTTCAATTTTATGCTTAAGGTAATTTATAACATATTTGACTTTAATACCTCCATTTTATTTTATAGTTTTTATTTGTCCTTTATATATATTTTTTCTTTTTCTACCTTCTTTTCAATAGATCAAGGTTTATAAAATTCCATTTTAGTGTATGTGCATTATCACTTTCCTAACTGATATGGTTTGGCCCTGTCCCCACCCAAATCTAATGTTGAATTGTAGTTCCCATGATCCCCATGTGTTGTGGGAGGGACCCGGGGGGAGGTAATTGAATAGTGGAGGTGATTACCTCCATGCTGTTCTGGTGATAGTGAGTGAGTTCTCACGAGATCTGATGGTTTTATAAGGGGTTTTTCCCCACCTTCTCTCTGCACGTCTCTTGGCTGCCACCATATGAAGAAGGATGTGTTTGCTTTCCCTTCTGCCATGATTGTATGTTTCCTGAGGGCTCCCCAGCCATGCTGAAGTGTGAATCAATTAAACCTCTTTCCTTTAGAAATTACCCAGTGTCAGGTATGTTTTTATTAGCAGCATTAGAATGGACTAATATGGTAAATTAGTACTGGTAGAGTGGAGTGCTGCTATAAGGATACCTGAAGATGTGGAAGCGACTTTGGAACTGGGCAACAAGCAGAGGTTGGAATAGTTTGGAGGGCTCAGAAGAAGACAGGAAAATGTGGGAAAGTTTGCAACTTCCTAGAGACTTGTTGAATAGCTTTGACCAAAATACTGATAGTGATATGAACAACGAAGTCCAGGTGAGGTGGTCTCAGATGGAGATGAGGAACTTGTTGGCAACTGGAGCAAAGCTGACTCTTGTTATGCTTTAGCAAAGAGACTGGCAGCATTTTGTCCCTGCCCTAGAGATCTGTGGAACTTTGAACTTGGGAGAGATGATTTAGGGTATCTGGTGGAATAAATTTCTAAGTGGCAAAGCATTCAAGAGGAAGCACAGTATAAAAGTTTGGAAAATTTGCAGCCTGATGCTGTAGAAAAGAAAAACCCATCATCTGAGGAGAAATTCAAGCCCACTGCAGAAATTTGCATAAGTAATGAGGAGCCAAATGTTAATCACCAAGACAATGGGGAAAATGTCTCCAGGGCAGGTCAGAGAACTTCGTGGCAGCCCCTCCCATCACAGGCCCAGAGGCCTAGGAGGGAAAAATGGTTTTCTGGGGCAGGTCCAGTAACCCCCTGCTGTGTGCAGCCTTGGGACTTGGTGCCCTGTGTCCCAGCCTCTCCAGATGTGGCTAAAAGGGGCCAACGTACAGCTCAAACCATTGCTTCAGAGGGTGTAAGCCCTAATCCTTAGCAGCTTCCACATGGTATTGGGCCTGTGGGTGTGTAGAAGTCAAGAAGTGAGGTTTGGGAATGTTGGCTTAGATTTCAGAGGATGTATGGAAAGGCCTGGATGTCCAGGCAGAGGTGTGCCACAGGGGCAGGGTCCTTATGGAGAACCTCTGCCAGGGCAGTGTGGAAGGGAAATGTGGGGTTGGAGCCCCCCTAGAGTCCCCACTGGGGCACTACCTAGTAGAGCTGTGAGAAGAGGGCCAACATTCTCTAGACTCCAGAATGGTAGATTCACTGACATCTTGCACCTGGAAAAGCTGCAGACCCTCAATGCCAGCCATGAAAGGAGCCAGGAGTGGGGCTGTGCCCTGCAAAGCCACAGGGCAGTGATGTCCAAAGTCATAGGAGCCCATCTCTTGCATGAGCATAACCTGGATATGAGACATGGAGTCAAAGAAGATTATTTTGAAGCTTTAAGATTTAATTACTGCCCAATTGGATTTTGGACTTGCATGCCACATGTAGCCCCTTCGTTTTGGCCAATTGTTCCCATTTGGAATGGCTGTATTTACCTAATGCCTGTACCCCCATTCTATCTAGGAAGTAACTAACTTGCTTTTGATTTTACAGGCTCATAGGCAGACTGGACTTGCTTTGTCTCAGATGAGACTTTGGACTTGGACTTTTGAGTCAATGTTGGTATGATTTAAGACTTTGTGGTACTGTTGGGAAAGCATGATTGTGTTTTCAAATGTGAGGACATGAGATTTTGGAGGGGTGAGGGGTGGAATTATATGGTTTGGCTGTGTCCCCACCCAAATCTTATCTTGGATTGTAGTTCCCATAATACCTACGTGTCATGGGAGGGACCTGGTGGAAGGCAATTGTATCATGGGGGTGGTTACCCCCATGCTGTTCTCATGATAGTGAGTGAGTTCTCATGAGATCTGATGGTTTTATAAAGGACTTTTCCTCCACTTCACTCTGTACTTCTCCTTGCTGCCACCACGTGAAGAAGGATATGTTTGCTTCCTCCTTCACCATGATTGTAAGTTTCTTGAGGCCTCCCCAGCCACGCTGAATTGTGAGTTAATTAAATCTCTTTCTTTTATAAATTACCCAGTGTCAGGTATGTCTTTATTAGCAGCTTGAAAATGAACTAATACACTGGTTAATGTCAAGTTGTTTTCCAAAATGGCTTTAGCAATTTATATTCCTACATGCAATGCATGAGATTTTTCTTTGCTTGATGTTCTCACCAACACTTGATATTATTTGGCTTCTGTTATTTTTGACAATCTGGTATTTATGCAATGGTATTTCAACATTTTAATTTTGCATTTATCTGACTACTAGTGAGGTTTATCATCTTTTCATATATATAGTGGTCAATTAGATTCTTCTTTTCACAGGAGGAGAGAGAAATAAGTGAAATAAGCCAGGCACAGAAAGAAAAATACTGCGTGATGTCCCTTATATGTGAAATCTAAAAATGTTGAACTAACAGAAGTTGAGAGTAGAATGGCAGTTACCAGGGGATGGAGAATAGGGGGTCTGGGGAGATGTTGGTGAAAGGGTACAAAGTTTCAGTTATTCAGGATGGATGCAATCTAGAGAGATCTAAGGTACAGCATAGTGACTGTCATTCGCAATAATGTACTGTATACTTGAAAATTGCTAAGAGAGTACATCTTAAATGTTCTCACTGCAAAAATGATAAATATGTGAGGTGATGGATATGTTAATTAGCTTGATTTAATCATTCCACAATGTACACGTATATCAAAACATCACTTTGTACCCCACACATATATACAATAAAAAGTTTTTAAAATGTGTTTATATCTTTAGCCTGTTGTTTTCTATTAGGTCGTTTGTTTCTTTCACATAAATTAGTAGCATTCTTTGTGTTTTCTCTGTACTAATCCTTTGTCAATTATATGTGTTGCAAATGCCTTTTTCCACTTTGGGGCTCATTTACCTCCTCTTTCTATGGTGTCTTTTAATAAGAGTTCTTAATTTTAATGTAGTTAAATTTATCATTATTTCCTTTATGGTTAACAATTTTTGTCCATGTTTTTGTAAATCTTGTTTATGATATCTTTCCCTTCCCTGAAATCTTGAATATGTTTTCCTGTATAATATTCTAAGAGCTTTATAGTTGGCTTTTTTCATAGGTTTTTAATTTGCTCGGTAGTGATTTTAGTCTGTAGCAGGAGGCAGACTTCTTTTTTAAAGACAAAGATATTCAATTACTCCAGACCATTTATTTATAATTTGTAATGAAACTTTTATGATCTATCATATTTTCCCCAATTTGTAATAACACCTCTGTTATATCACATATTCATAAATGTGTGTGTTAGTTTTTGGATACCTTTTTCTGTCCCATTGGTCTAGTTTTCTATCCCTGAAGCATGACTAAACAGTCATATATACACTAGCTTTATAATAAGTATTGCTATTTTATTTCAAATATCTTTCTAAACCACTCAATGTAGCCTTAAGTTTTAAAGCTTCATATTCCAGGAATTGGCATATGCCCTCGGGAGTGATTTGAGTACTAATATATCACACTGTATCCCTAAATCTTCTTCATTTTGTGGCCTCTGAAGATTTTCCTAACCTTCTTCATTCTTAGCTACATATTTTAAATAATCTTTATTATAAGTTATCTCACATGGTGTTTTGTTTGGAAGGATTTTTCAGCATATCTTGTTCTCCATATTGTCAGAGCCAAAGCCTCCTCCATTTGGCAAGGAGAAACAACATGCCTCAAAAAGCATTTCCAGAATTTAAGCAGAAATAGTACTTTAAAATATTTAAGTGAGTGTGAATAGAAAGATATGGAAGAGAAATTTAGTTTTATGACTTATCCTCACCACCGTGCAGTCAATTATTCTCAGATCTTGATGGGATCTACGATTAGATATTACATTTTGCATGCAAAATTTTCTTTTTTGTTTTTTGAGACAGGGTCTTGCTTTGTCACCCAGGCTGGAGTACAGTGGTGTGAACATGGCTTACTGCAGCCTCAAACTCCTGGGTTCAAGCAATTCTCCCACCTCAGCCTCCTGAGTAGCTGGGACCACAGGTGTGCACCACCATATCAAGCTAATTTCTACATTTTTTGTAAAGAGAGGGTCTCTCCATGTTGCCCAGGTTGATCTTGGACTCCTGGACTCAAGTGATCCTCCTGCCTTGGCCTCCCAAAGTGCTGGATTACAGGCGTGAGCCATTGTACCATGCCTAGCATGAAATACTTTCATAGAGATACTCAGTAGCCTATTACGGCATTCTGTTTCCTACAACAAATACTAAATTCTTTTTAGTTAACTCACTGATGGTAATGTCTTAGAAGACAACTTTTAAAAAACATATAATTCTTGCATATGTACCCTGGAACTTGAAGTATAATAAAAAAAATTTGTATAATTCTTATCATGTATCAGGCACTATTTTAAATGATATGTAAACATTATATGTTTTAATGCTCATAACATTTGATGAAGTAGGTAGTAGTATAACAGATAGATTAACTGACACATGGAACAATTAATTGGGTTGCCTAAGGCCAACAGCTGGTAAATAGGGCAGGGATTGGAATCCAGACAGTTTGACTCCAGAGTTAGTACTCTTAACCACTATGCTACTCATAGTGATTTCAGCTCATGTTTCTGCGGAGTTTGCACAGGTGGGGGAAGTCTTAATGAGTGAAACATGATAGTCAACCCAGGGGAGAAAAATCAGAAGTCATATAATACGATTTCATTACCTGTATTTGGCATATTTACAATAATTTGCAGGTGAGATGTCAAATGTAAGCATAATTTATAAGTGGCTATAGTATTGTCTTAGTTCATTTGGGCTGCTATAACAAAATGCCATAAACTGGGCAGCTTGTAAATAACAAAAATCTATTTTTCACACTTCTGGAGGCTTGGAAGTCCAAGATCAAGGAGCCACAGATTTGGTGTCTGAGGACCCATTTCCTTGTTCACAGATGGCACCTTTTGTGTCCTCCTGTGGTGAAAAGGTGGGAACTAGCTCCTGTTTTATAAGGGTACTAATCCTATTCATGAAGGCTCATGACCTAATCACCTCCCAAAGAGCCTCTAACATCACCTTGAGGGTCAGGATTTTAACATAAGAATTTCAGGAGACACAGAACATTCAGACTATAGCAAGCATGCACATACTATATTTTATTCATTTAACATATTTGAGTGCCTGTTACATGGCAAATATTGTGCTACATGCTGAGGTTATGAATGTGAACAAGACATGCTCTCCCTCCTCCAATTCTCAAGAAAGTTCACCAAAATGGCTGAAGGCATTTCCATTAAAAAGAGATATATCTCTGCAGGAACTTTCCTAGATAAGCATGGTTGGCAGTGGGAAGAGAAAGGGGAAAAGGTAAATCCATATAAAAGAAAGAAAGCAGGGGGATGGGTTATTTCCTTTGACCCTTTGCTGGCTTGTTCCTGTTTTACCTGTGCGAGTGGACTATTGCTATATTTCTACGACAGTGTCCAGAGATATCTTTTTCCTCTGCTTTGGACACTGCAGGTAAGACATAGGTGTGATAAATAATTTTGAGCTTGTTAGTTTCAGGGTAATTGGTGAGGAAGGAAAAAGAAGATGACATACCTCATAGTTCAATAATTGGCATTTCTTCTTGAAATGTGAACAAAGAAGGCAAAATTGGCAGTGTTCTAAGACAATAAGGCAAAGGATTGTCTGCTGTGCATACATGGCTGCTATGACTTTTCATTTCAGTTGTGTGACCAACTTGTTTGTGACCTTGATTTCTGCCTGAGGGTTTCATTACCTGACTCTTAGAATTGTAAAATAAAAACCAACATGAAGCCAGTCAAAACCCAAAGTTGATATCAAAACCCAAAGTTGATAATCAACTATAAATTCTCTGAATTTTTAGGTTATTTGTTAGTTGCAAGTTTTAGATTTTTTGTACTCTATGTAAACACTTTCAAGTCACATAAATGCTTCCAGAAAAATCCACACAATATGCTCTTCATATAGAGCTGGTTCTACTAGTTGATGATCAGTAATAGCATTTATTGGGTTCCTCTTCTAATAGGAGGGATAATTCCATACTATTTCCATTTATTCCCTTTTACCTTTACCTGGCACTTGTTTTCTTTGTGAAAATACCATGTAGAGGACAACCAAGTAGTATTTTGGTGAGAAAAAGATTTATATAAATTGACTGAATTAAGAAAACAGAATCTTTTGGGAGCATTTTTTTTTACTAAAGAAAGTATATTTGTCACTGCATTTGCTATATGTCATATTCGAAACCATGTGGAATTTTTTTGAATGGAGAAAGGGATCAGGTAAAAGCTTGGAAAAATGTGTAAGAAAATAACAAGTTGTAAGGAAATATTAGCAAGAAAAATTTATGGTGAAATGAAACAAAGCAGTAGCATCTTAATAATCAGGAAAGCTAATGGATCTCTGCAACATATCATTATAAAAGCATTTCAAAGGGCTGGGAAGCCATCCCACTTGGAACTCTTTGCATAATCCTGAACCTTATATGACAGGAATGGTAACAAAGCATCAATAAAGACAGCCATGGTGATAAAATATCTTTAGGTCATAGCTCCTTGTGGAGACTAAAAAAAATAAGATCAGTACTTATTCTTGAGAGGAAATGAAAGGTGAACATGACTAATGCAGATAAAGTTTGGAGTATAAAAAAGATATATGAAAGAAAACTCTTCAAGGATAAAATAGTTCAAAAGCAAGAGGGCATGAAATAGAACAAAGGAAGGACTGACGTTTAAAAGAATGCTATTAAAAGAGTGCGATTCAGGTGTGAAAATAATGACCAAAGGTCGCCATGGAAATTTCCATTTAGTAAGAAGGAATTTATGCGATACTTAGGTAAAATTATGGAACAAATTAGTGGATGTTGAAAGTATGACCTGAATGTACTTTTAAGGAAGAACTTCTATATTCTACCTTGAAGTATATCTTACAGATAATTTGCTCAGAGGTAGAAGATTACATCTACAGGGTAGCTGATGGCATGTTATATGCTGCTTTTAATTTATTGCTGACAGTCAATCAATTGTATTTATAGGATTATATTTTGAAGTTTTTATTTACAAGCACATTTATAGACCAACATAGACACCTGTCAATGGAGAAAACTATATTTTGCTAACTATGTAATTAATAAAAAGACATACCTAGGGTTCGCTGAGGTAGATCTGGGAAGTGACTATAGTCAATTATTCCAATTCAGTACCTTCTTTGTTAAGTGAAAGTAAATTGTATGCACATGAGACTTGTATTTCCCTGAGCTATACTAGCTTTCCAGGCAAAAATATACTTACATTAATTACAGTAGATTATGTTTATTTTTCTCCTTGTTATTTTATTTCCACCTGCAGGATTTTTTACTACCTGTTATTTTGTGATTTCCATTACCACTCACATCTCTTCTATACATTTCTCGGCATCTCCAGGATGTTTCCTGTGATCTCACAAATATAACCCTTTAAACTATTACTCACTATGCAAAGGCATTTTGCTAGTTGCATCTGGTATCCACAGTCCCCTATTAGGCACAACCACTAAGTACTAACATTGCCCTTGGGTGTTCTAAGGCAGTATCACATTATGTGAGGCCTTCAGCACACTGTGGGGCCCTTGGCCATACTCAACTTTCCTCAGAAAAGGCAGGGAGAGTGTCTCTTTCTCTCCTACTTGGGATTCTCTTTTGTTATGTGGATACCACAATGGTGCTGTCTTGACTTTAGAGATTTTAGTGAAAAGGTCATATATAAAAAGATATATATGCATGCATATATATACACACACACATACACAAAATTAGGACTGAGATATGAGTCCATAGGTCAAGACAGATGGCTTATGAGAAACACTGTGCTTTCTCCATGCCAATGATGAAGGTTTTGTTGCTTAGCCAAATCATTTATATTCCTTGCATGTATTCCTTCCCAAGGGGCTTGCTTCTCAGTCCTGAATGCAAATAGATTTCTATATTTCCCTCTTCCATTTCATTTCCCCTAGTCTGTCAAAATCTGTCAGAAAATTTAGACATGTCTGAAGCCCAGAGATGAACCACTAAGGTAAAACTTGGGAGATCTGGCTGAATGAGGAATCTTAAAGTAAAAATAAGGAGGAGAGGAAGTGGAGGGGAAGGAGAAGAAGAAAAAGGAAAAAAACATAAGAAAATGAAAATTCAGAACAGACAGTGAACCAGTCTCTCTTTCTCTTTCCCTCCCTTGATCCACACCTGTTCTTTCATTAATGCTCTGACTCTTTGATGTTTATTAGTTTAATATTGAAAATTTTTCTTCTATTGGCATCGGAGTCTGATACTTCTTGTCAAATGGGATCAATTAAATCCCACCAAAATATTTAACATTTTACATTTTAGAGAGTAAATGCAATTTCATGGTTCAAATGAAATTCAGTTTTAAGCACAGTGACTACCTTAGAGGCATCCAGCTTGATTCTCTTTTAATTTCTAAGAGAATATCAGATGTGCACCCCTTTGGTTGCTGAAAAGAAGAAAATTCTCTATAGCTGTTTCCAGTTCTCTTTGTATCCTGCTTCATGCCATTGTTGGTGCCTGGCTGCATCATTATAATATAGTTTTCCCTAGCATATTTTTTTCTCTCCTGGAACATAAGTTGCTGTTTCAACCTAGTTAAGCAGATCATTTTCATAGATGTTTCAGTAATATCAACAAAGCTTGCGAGCCACAAAATACTGGTATGACCTGACTATGTGGACTTTGGTTCCTTTGATCTCTGGAAGGGAAGCTGAACAATCTCACAGGGTGAAGTGAGGCAAGTCCCAGCTGCTGGGACACAAGGCAACTTCCAAGGCTAGAATAGCTTTATGTTCTCTAAGAGTAGAAACACCTCATTTTTATGTACTGATGACTTTAGCTTCAGGGTCAATATTGACTTTAGCTGCAGTAAAATTAAGAAAGCTATGGCAAATTTCTCTTGTCATTTTTAAAACGTGCTGGAGAAAAGCAATTTACAGATTCAATGCAATCCCTGTGAAAACTCCAATGGCAGTTTTTACAGAAATAGAAAAAATTCTAAAATTTATATGGAACTATGAAAGATGCCAAATAGCCAAAGCAACTTTGAACATGAAGAGTGAAGCTGAAGGCATCATATTACTTGATTAAAAAATATACTACAAAGCTATACTAATCAAAACAGTATGGTACTAGCATAAAAACAGACTTGTAGACCAATGGAACAAAATAGAGAGCCCAGAAATTCAAATCTGTGCATTTACATTTATTTGCTCTTTGACAAAGTTGCCAAGAACACACAAGGGAGAAGGGATAGTCTCTTTAGTAAATAATGTTGGGAAAACTGGATATCCATATGTAGAAAAATAAAAGTGGACCTTTATTTTACACTGTGTACAAAAATAAACTCAAATGGATTAAAATCTGCTGGAGAATTTAAGGTAGCAAATTTTTAAAAATTGAGAAAATCATAGATTCACATGCAGTTGCAATACATAATACAGAGTGATCTCTTGTACACTTTGCTCCATTTCCCCAGTGGTAACAACTATAGTGTATTAACAACCAGGATATTGGCATTAAATCAATCCACCAGTCTTACTCAAATTTCCCCAGTTTTACATGTATTCATGTGTGTGTTTGCATGGGTTTATTTTTTATACAGTTTTATCATCTTGTAGGTTTATGATCCACCAGCACAGTCGAGATATTGAAAAGTTCCAATGCCACAAAAATCTCTCCTCCTGCCTTTTTGTAATCATACCTGTCTCACTACTGCCCCAACATACTCTTTAAATAACTACTAAAATTTTGTCCCTCATTTCCATACTTTTGTCATTTTAATAATGTTACATAAATGGAATCATAAACACAGTGTAAACTTTTCTTAATAAACTTTATTTTTTGAGTGTTTTGGGTTTACAGGAACATTAAGCAGAAAGTATAGAGAGCTCCCATATAACCTCTGTTGCCCAATTCCCATGCACAGACTCTCCCGCTATCAACATCCTGAACCACAGTACTACATTTGTCACAGTCTATGAACGTGGAAACCTACACTGACACATCATTATTACCCAAAGTCCATAGTTTACATTAGGGTTCACTTTTGGTGTTGTATGTATATCCTATGGAGCTTGGCAAATGTCCAGTGAAATTTATCCACCATTATGGTAGCATACAAAATAGTTTTACTGTCCTAAACACCTGTACTCCAACTATCCCTCTCTCATCCTAACAAACCCTGCAACTATTAACCATTTTATTGTCTCCATAGTTTTACCTTTTCCAGAATGTTATATAGTTGAAATCATACAGAATGTAGGCTTCTGGAATTGGCTTTCTTCACACAGTATAAATCTCTGGAGAATCATCTAGGTTGTTATGTATATTAATAATTTGTTTCTTTTTATTGCTGAATAATATACCATAATGTGAATGTATGACAATTTGTATAATCATTCACTTGGTAAAGGACATCAGGACTAATGCCGGTTTTTGGCTTTTATGAATAAAACTGTTAAGAACATTCATGAATAGATTTTTGTGTGAATGTGAATTTTCATTTCTCTGGCATAAATGCTCAGAAGTATAATTGTTGGTATGTTAGTCCATTTTTACACTGCTGATGAAGACATACCTGAGACTGGGTAATTTATAAAGGAAAAGAGGTTTAATGGACTCACAGTTCCACGTGGCTGGGGAGGCCTCACAATCATGGCAGAAGGCAAAAGGCACATCTTACATGGCAGCAGGCAAGAGAGAATGAGAGCCCAGCAAAAGGGGAAACCCCTTATAAAACCATCAGATCTCATGACACTTATTCACTACCATGAGAACAGTATGGGGGAAACCACCCTGTGATTCAATTATCTCCCACTGCGTCCCTCCCACAACACGTGGAAATTATGGGAGCTACAATTCAAGATGAAATTTGGGTGGGGACACAGCGAAAACGTATCAGTTGGGTTATATAGCAATTGAGTGTTTAGCTTTATAAGAAACTGCTAAATTATTTTCCAGAGTGTTTGTATCATGTTACAGCCCTGCCAGCAATGTATGAGTGATCCAGTTTTTCCACAGCTTTGGTAGCCTTTGGTGTTGTCACTTTTTAATTTTAGCCATTCTGATAGGTGTGTATCGAAATCTCATTGAGACTTTAATTTGCATTTCCCTAGTTGATAATGATGTTGAACATCGTTTTACGTGCTTAATTGCCATCTGTGTGTGCTCCTTGGTGAATTGTCTCTTCATATCCTTTGTCCATTTTCTACCTGAATAGTTTGCTTTTTACTGTTGAGTTTTGCACATTCTTTATATATTCTATGTAATAGTCTGTTGTTAGATATGCTAATCTGCAAATATTTTCTCCCAGTTTGCATCTTGTCTTTACGTTCTCTTTCCATGAGCTTTCACAGAAAAAAATTTTTAAATTTGATGAGGTCGAATTTATAAGATTTTCTTTTTATGGATTGGGCTTTTGTATCAATTCTGATAACTCTGTCTAGCTCTAGATTCCAAAGCATTGCTCCTGTGTATTTTTTTTTTCTAGAAACTTTATAGTTTCAGATTTTATATTAAAGTCTATGGTCCATTTTGAGTTCATTTTTGTATAAGGTGTAAGATTTAGATTGTTTCTTTATTTATTTTGCTTATGGATGTCCAAATGCTGCAGCACTATTTATTGAAAAGGCTATCCTTCTTTTCTGAAAGTGTCTTTGTATCTTTGTCACCTAACCATATTTATGTCATCTATTTTGTTTCATTGATCTGTGTCCTTCTTACTAAGGTAGTCTATTTTTGCCATTGAATTTGTTGAGTGCATGTACTGTCAATGGATTCACTATAATTTATTTTAAGATTAGTTTATGGTCATTTCAGAGTTTTCTTATTTTTAAAATGCTAGTGAATCAAAAGCAGAGATAATGACAATAGCTAAGATTTATTAAGAGCTTGTAATTTACCAGGTACTATTCTAAGTACTTTCTTTTGTACAACTACCTTAAGAGGTCAATACCATCCTTATTTTATAGATAAACAAACTGGAGCAAAGAGGGGTTGAAGGTTACATAGCACTGTGACTCTAGAGATAGGACTGTTATTCACAATGCCAGACAAGTTCCTAGAAGGGGACATATTTATGCCTCTTAAGAGCATGGGTAATATTGTTATGAAAGATACTGCTATGAAAGTTTGTACCTATATTTTTCTGACAAGCTGACCCATTATAAGAATAAAGATGTAAATTAAAGAGCAAGACATGACTGCCTAAAAGTGCACAAAATTTTCTGAAAGACATCTTTGAATGACATTCAAAAAAATTTTTCTGGATGTGAGGGCAATCTGGCTGCAATATCTTTCACCCCATTGATTGGCAGGGTTGATTTGGTTGATCTGGCTGGCTAGGCAGATGTCCCCTTCTTCCCTCACCACTCCATGTGCATCCCTACCAAAGCTGTGAACTCGGTCAAAGAGGACAACCATCTCCGATAGAGAAGGACTGGTCTTCAGTCAAGGGTATATGAGTAGCTATGTCCCCTTCTGGAACCTCCAAATAAGCTCTCAAGGTCAATTTGTAGCAGAATGTAGGGTAGTCAAGCTTCCAAGACTCCAGACACATCCAAATTAGGTGCTGCATGTGGCAGTTTGCCTTTCTAAAAAAAAAAATTCCTTACTTTTTCTTGATGCTTTTTAACCTTTACTTTGAGGATATGCACCTGATTTTTGTATTAATTAAAATAAAAAAATGAAAGAAAAAGGTTATTGTTTTTAGAACACTGGATGGTATATATTGACCTACTGTTATTTCTCCATGGTTTTACTTAAATCACACCTTGTATACATAGAAAATGTTGCATTAATCCTCTTATAAGTGAGCTTAGATTTTTGATAGTAAAAAGAAAATGACTTTTTCATAAAACCCTCTGACTTGGGTGCTTTGATGTGCATAATGAAGTTTATGAAGCTCTTTAAATATATTCACTGTAAAGCCCTTGTTGAGATTATGAAACTTGTTTTTAAGAAATGATTATTTTAATGATTGTCTTTATTTCAGTTTTTTTTCTTATTGTTACTCTAGTATTTTCCTTCACTTTCACAGTAGTGTTAACATTCACCATATAATTCATCATTATGGATAGAGAGAGCAACGGATAAAACAAAAGTATTTTGTTTCTGGATGAATCCCAGGAAAATTTTAAGTCCCTTATTCAATTATGCATGGTACCACATTATGAATATGGTGAATGATATGGTGAATGTTAATACCACCGTGAAAGTGAAGGAAAATACTAGAGTAACAATAGCCAGAAGTCTCTTCTGATTTATAAAACTGTAAGAAAATAAATTTGTGTTGCTTTAAGTCATCAAGTTTATGGTTACAGCAATCATAGGCAATGAATTATAAGAGTCTTACTATAATAAGCCAGTAAAGAAATTTTAAAATACAGTTCAAGGAAAAAATTCTTATTTGACAAGGCAGTTTTAAGGAGAAAAGAAAGCTGAAGTGCAAAGTGAGGATGGAGTAGAAAGGTAAGAAAAGAATAGCAAAGAAGAAGGGAGTAGCTAGGTGAGGCTGTGAAGTTTGGTATCTGTCGAAGACTGGCCAGAATAATGAACTGGAAATGGTTTAAGCTTACTTCTGCTTTGGTTGCATAGCAAACAACTATGTAAATTATGTCCACCAGAAAAGTACACCAATGAATGTGTGCAGTTACCTGATGCCCCTCTTGTTCCTCAAAGAGCTGTTACCTAGGTTCTGTGATCAAATATTGCCTTCTAAGTAATTAGTCTGAGGGTGGGGACATGGTCTATCAGTGGTCCACGTACAACCAGTGAAGTTCTTCCTACCTGTGCAATAGTCTCATATGACTATGTTCTATTTTTTGTTGTGTTTTGGGTCTATAGCAGGCCTGGACATAACCTACCACATGAGCTTTCCAAGTGCTGAAAGATAATATTTCATACAAATTCCATTTCACATTCTATTTTTTTTAGTAATTGAGTTTATATTATAGTGGTAGCATTTTCTTCTTTGCTCCTCCAGTAAGAAGCTGAGGTTCTACTCAATTTTGAACTTGTCTGGTATATATATTTTGCACAGACTTTTTTTTGTCTCAGCAGAAATGATGTAGGGACAGTTCTTGTTAGATAGAAAACCCTCTGTTACTAGGTTGAGACGGAGAGGAAGAGACAGCGACGGATAAAACAAGAATGTTTTGTTTGTGGATGAATCCCAGGAAAATTTTAAGCCCCTTCTTCTGTTATGCATGGTACCAAAACAACATGGCCCTGTCACAGTGAGAGATTAGACCTAGATGAGGAAGTTGTCCAAGCCTCAAGGTCGAAGGCCATTTAAGTGTGATACTGAGAAAGCAGCCTAACATTATCAGCCTAACATTATCAGGCTTCCTATGGGAATAAGATAATCTATGGTACCCTGTGGTTAGGACAAGGAGGACAGAGTGTGGGGCCCAAAGATGCAGAGAAAATATTTAAATAGTCATATTTTAGCAGATACCAGTGCAGGAGACATAGGGAATCATGTGAAATGAGGGATGTTTCCAAAGAGGTGATAAAGATCTAAAGAACAAGGACAGGAGTACATCAGATGCCCCTTGTACTGGTGCCAGGATGATAAGTAAGTGCCTCAAGAATGTAGATTATGCAGAAAAGGGAGAATCTAAATAAGCAGTCCCTGAGATGATACCTCCCAAAGACTAATCTGAAACAGCATGAGTTAATCTTACAGAAACAACTGGGGCCTCAAAACTGGATGAGGTTAGTTCTAAAAATAAAGCAATTTACATTAAAACATTTTTTGGGACAAAAATTTTGACTCTCACAGTCCCTTAACTTACATTCTTAAGTACTTCTTAATTATCTCAAAGAACGGTCATCACTGACTTCATACTTGTTAAGTCTAGTGACTTTTCTGTAGTCTGTATTCTACAATTTCTGTTCTGGTTTTAGAACCATCTTCCCTGAGATTCCTCCTCACCCATATCCTTCTCTGGGTTGTACTGTTGGGATCTGTTTCCCGGTCTTCCATATGGCTTGCTTATACGTGAGACAATGGGAGCCCTGCTGAAAACTGTCAGGGGATCTTTCGGCCAACTTTAATATCTGAATCATACCTAGGTCTGCTTTGATATTTTAAATTCTTTTGACTTTTAAGACACATTTTACTGCCTTTTCAAATGTCCATAAATTGTGATTGTTGCATTATATTACAATGGGTGGTTCACTCATCTTCTCTATCCCCAACCTCAGGCATATATAAGTTTCCTAATGATTACAGCACCTGGCTCATAGAGAATAGACATTAAGTTTATTGGCTAAATGAATAGCTATAGGTACAGGGTGAGGTAACAGAGAGAGCCTCCTCCTGAAGGATTGGTCAGAATCAATGTCTCCTATAATTCCGATATCCTACTGAGAATCACTTTCTGTAAGTGTAATTCATGGAAATATGCCTTATCCTCAGGAATACTCATGTAGAGAAAAGGTGAGAAGCTTTGCTTTATAGAGAAGAGAGCTTTCCATACAGGCCTGCCTCTTGACTTCTTGGAAAGGAAGAGGACTGGACTGAAAATGAACGTAGATCCAAAAATGGTACAAATATGGAGAAAATGCTTTTCAAACTTTTCCTCCTAATTACTCATCAGGGCAGAGGAAGGTAAATATGTACATCTGGATCTGAGTTGGAGGTAATGATGATGTAGACCAAGAAACCAATCTGCCATAGGCTGAGAGTCTATCTTGAACATTAATTTAGATGTCAATTCTTAAGTTAATATTCAAGATAGACTCTCAGCCTATGGCAGATTTGCTTCTTGCTCCACATGGACATACGGAGGGGAACAATAACATACTGGGGATTTTCAGAGGGTAGAGGGTGGGAGGAGGGAGAGGATCAGGACAAATAACTAATGGGTGCTAGGCTTACTACCTGGATGATGAAATAATCTGTACAACAAACCCCCATGACACAAGTTTACCTATGTAACTAACCTGCAGTTGTACCCCTGAACTTAAAATAAAAGTTAAAAAAATGTCAGTTCTACTCCTACCTGTGTGTTTGAATATGAAAGTCTTGTCTTACTTTTTTTTTTTTTTTTTTTTGAGACAGAGTCTAGCTCTGATGCCCCAGCTGGAGTGCAGTGGCACAATCTTGGCTCACTGCAAGCTCTGCCTCCCGGGTTCATGCCATTCTCCTGCCTCAGCCTCCCCAGTAGTTGGGACTATAGGCGCCCGCCACCTTGCCTGGCTAATTTTTTGTATTTTTAGTAGAGACGGTGTTTCACCGTGTTAGCCAGGATGGTCTCGATCTCCTGACCTTGTGATCCGCTCACCTCGGCCTCCCAAAGTGCTGGGATTACAGGCATGAGCCACTGCACCTGGCTCTCTTACTTTCAATAGAGTTGATATTCTAAGTGTGTGGCATGACTTTTACTCTGAGACATTGTCTATCCACTGGCTCAGGCTTCTTCAGCAGGAGCTTCATATTTTCCATGCTTCTACCTTGAGAAGTACAGCACAAATGAAAAGATACATCACTCGCTGGTCGCAGACCTCATTCCAAAATAACATTTTGACAGAGGAGGAGAGCTGGAGGTCGTCAGGTGCTTGCAGTGCGGGGCAGGAGAGGAGTTTGGGATGTGGATGGGAGAGGCCACTGAAAACTTAGAGTGGGTTTTCCTTTGGATTTTTACTTTGGTTAATTCTGGTACTTAAAAATGTTGGACAGCAATGATTTTGATTAATATTAACCACATCTTTTCCCTTCAATCATTTAAAATGGCTCCATCTTCCTGTTATAAAATGGTCAGTAAGAGAAAATCTGATCTTGGTGGATAACCTGTGTGTCCTGCCCTAAACTAAAACGCTTAAATATTGTTACTGTGGTCTCAGAAGACAAAATGTCTCAGATCTATTTATTTTTAGTAAGCACACCTTACTAAAGCACACTTCACCTTTGCTATTACCAGGTATGTACAATCCCATTGAAGAGATAAGTGCTGAGCTGGGGGAAATAGAAGCCCTGAACACTCTGAAATCTTATATGCAAATTATATCACAGTTGCATTATTTGCTAAAGTTCATTTTGAGGCACTCTGGGATGTGATTAATTTTAAGGGTAATGCAGGATGTTGTCTACTGAATTCAGAAGCCCTGAGGGATAAATACATTTGCCTATTTTCTTATTACTAAGGGGATGTTTAATATAAAATGGAAGCAGAATACTTACAGTAGAACATTATAGTATCTAATTTTTACAGGAGGCATAAACTATGCTAGGAGCTATGCTATAGGATAAATGAGCCTATTGCAGCACAGATCAGGCTAATAAAATAAAAGTATGTAAAAATATGTCTATTTGCTCTCTTCTATGCATCACAAGAATGCCGCGTGCCTCTTGGAGAAAAGAGTCCATCATCCACCTGTGTACTATTTATCCATCTATCTATCTATCTATCTATCTATCTATCTATCTATCTATCATCTCTCTATTTATCTATCTACCTATTTATCTATCTTTCAAACTCTTCCAGATCTCTTTAGCCATAATTTACCACCTCCTTATTTAAATTTATATTCCATAACATCTGCAACAATCGTTTGACAATTCATCTTGTAATACACTACTTTAAAATTGATATTTAGATTCTGTATTGCATAGCTAATATATTTTCTTCATAACTGGACTATAAGCCTTCAGGGAGCAGGGACTATGATTTTCTTTATGTATTGCAGAAATATCCTAATGTAGATATGAATGAATATTTTATGGAGTTGTTTCAGTTACATAGGCACATTTAAAACAATAATAATAGAAAATGGAATTTCAAAAATATTTAGCATTTCCTCAAGGAGCCAGGCATATGTAGTCAGATTATTTTCCTCTTCATGGGTAACTACTCATGCCAATATATTTCATGAATATTATTGAGAATTTTATTTTTAGGGCACTGTTATGCATGGTGGAAGGGAATGTGGGTGTGTCCTGAATTTAATGAAGGAAGGAGACACATAAACATCTAACTATTGAGAAGTCTTACTTCTCAATGTGTGTTCTGTGGACCAGCAGCCTTGGCATCACTGGGATCTTGTTAGAGAAATGCAGAATCTCAGCCACCAATGAGACCTACTGAATCAGATTTGCATTTTAGCAAGGTCTCAGGAGGTTTGCATGCTCATGCAAGTCTGAGAAGCACTGGACTACAAAATACCTTCCAAAATCACTGTTCTTTCCGTGCTTCTGAACTGGCTTCATATGTGGTGTTCATCAGATAGTTCCACAGGAGAACAAAGGAATGGGACAAGGAACCAATGTCCATTGACCGCCTACCTTCAAATACAAAACAGACCTAGAGTTATCCTTCCTCCCTCTTTTCCCATTTCCAGATTCTCTGTTATTGTCAAGCTCATGGTAACAGGAGTTACAGACTTATAAATTTCTGTATCATCGTAATTGCTGTTTAGCTATATGGTCTAGCAGTGATGACTTTCAGGGAAATATTTACGGGACTTTTGTTGGTTGTATTCCCATCTAATACCACACTCCTGAACAGAACCATGCATTACAACTTGGGGCAGCATGCAGGAGTGATTGAGATGAAGTGCTAGAGTGGCACCTCTATCTATTTGTAATGCTGGGTGTATTTCACACACTAATGAATGATCTTACTGACTGCTAACGCATGCTAGAAAGCATTAATTTGATCCAGTTTTTACTGAGCACCAATGGATCCTGTCAGAAATAGGACTAGAAGATGAGCTTAGACATTCCCTTAACTAGGTTTTAGAAAAGGACAGTATCTTTAGTTCTGTAAAATGAGTTGACATGTGGCATTAAATTCATTGCTGTTATCTGTCATAGGCTTTTCTGGGAAGAATAATGAAGGCTAAACTGTATTAGAAATCTGGCTCAATCTTAATATTGCGAATCTGTTGGTAGGCCAGAAACAATGTAATTTTGTCAGAATGACTTTGGTTTGTGGAATTGTAATTGATGGAAGAGATAGCTTATACCATCAAAATTTTTCTTTGGGTTTTGAAAATTTAACAAAAATCCAATAATTTAATATACAAAAATGAATTATAGTTTACAATATAAAAGAGACTAAAGAATAAATGAGGCAATGTCTCATTAAGCATAGTGGATAGCACACATGCATTCACTGCCACCTCCACTAAAATCTTCCTAAAATGACAATATAGAGTTTTTTTTTTTTAAAAAGTCATAAGCTCCATGAACAGAAAAACCAGGACAGGGGAAAAAATACATAATTTGGAAGGATAAAAGCAGCTTGTTCTGGTTATGTATTGCTATGTATTTAACTATCCCAAAAGTTAATGGATTAAAACAATGATTTTCTTATACCTTACAATTTTTGTGGTCAAAACTTTGGGCAAGTCTCAGCTGGGTGATTCTCTCATTCCATATGCATTGACTGTGTTCACTCAGTGGTATTCGTCTGGCAACTGAGCTAGTCTGGAGTCTCCACGATGGCCTTACACACCTTGGCAGGAGCAGCTGGAAGTCTGTGCTCAGCTGGATCTCCTTTCCTCTCCATAAACTCTCAGTCAGGGCTTCACCTGCAGGGTGGCTGGACTACATACCTGGCAACTCAGAGCCCCTAGAATGAGCATTCAGTCTGTTAAGGCCTGGGTCTAACAATCGGCACAGCTCTATTTCTGTCATATTTTATTAGTCATGTGGTAATCTCAATAGAACAAATGGGGTCAAAAATTTAGGGCCATCCTTAATCTATCACCCAGATGAATAGTAACGTACTTAGGAGACCAGAGGAATCTGAAACCCCAGTCAGGAATGAGAGACATGCAGAGGTCGGCTGAGTCCTGCCACAGAATTCTAGAAAGGCTTAGGAATTTCATATCCTTCTGGAAAGAGGGAGAGGGGTCCAGGTAGGGCTTAAAACATAAGGGCTAGTTGAAAGTCTGTATAAAAACAGTCAGATCCTCTGATACCCTCCCAAAGATTGCTGATCCTCTTGTCCATGCAGATAGGAAATTAGAGGCTTAATTTTTGGAGACATTGAACCACATAACTGAAAGCAGAAAACTACACAGAAAATAAATATATTAAATAAAACTGTATATTGTTCCATGAAATGTCCTTTCCCTCATTCACTACATTACCTCTGATGATACTGGCAGACTCTCAGGTAAGAGCTAGAGGCTTCTTCTCTGGTGAAATTTAACAGTCCAAGAGAAAGCGTCTACAAATTTTAAGAGCTGTGGGGCCCAGGGAAATGCCACCATCAAATCCATCTTCAGTGAAGCAGTCAACATGTCCCACCTAAGCATAGAGCATCTATCTACTCAGCCTTTTAGTGTCTCATTCTTTTTTTTTTTTTTTTTTTTTTTGACACAGAGTTTCACTCTTGCCACCCAGGCTGGAGTGCAATGGCACAATCTTGGCTCACTGCTACCCCTGCCTCCCGGGTTCAAACAATTCTCCTGCCTCAGCCTCCCGAGTAGCTGAGATTACAGGCGCCTGCCACCATGCCCAGCTAATTTTTGTATTTTTATTAGAGACGGGGTTTCATGAGTGTCTCACTCTTAAAGTGAGCAGATAATCAAGGATCAACAGATATTTGAGGAAGCGTTTTAACATGCCAAACCAAACAAGTAGAAATTAATTCTTTTTCCGTTTGTCCTGAAAATACTTGTTGGCAGTGCTTGTGGCAGCAGCATTTACCCTGAGATAACTTTGCTATGAAAGATTTCACTTTTATTATTATTTTTACATCGCTTTAGTATATCAACTTCAGAAACAAAAGACATCGTTTTGTTTATAGCATTCTATTTTTTAGTGGTGGTATTTCCATTTACAGAATAGAGTAATTCTCAATTGCTGAAAATGTCAAATCCTAGAAAATGTAACATTCCTACATGTGATGTTAACATTATTCTTGAATAGTTGCTCGCCACAGATTCATTTAATGAGTCTGATTTTTCTGAAATAGACAATCCTGATGATTATGATGTTCTAATGTTAGTTCTGTTCAGAAATAACTTCAAGAAGAACAGTTTTTATATATTATTTTCACAGGAAAATCAGTCACATTTGCTTCGGGCTCAAAGAGTATGTTTCTGTAAAATTAAATGAGCACTTTTTTTTTCCTAAATGGGAAAAAGGTTAAGAACACTGGGCAAATTAAACAAATGTGAACAAGGTAAAATTATAAAATTACAAGAGGTGGGGTGGAGCAAGATGGGTGAATAGAAGCCTCCAGTAGTCAACCCCTCCTGCAGGAACACCAAATTTAACAAATATCTACACAAAAAAATCACCTTCACAGGAACCAAAAATCAGGCAAGCACTCACAGTACCTCGCTTTTACTTCATATCACGGAACAAGGCACTGAAGCAGGTAGGAGAGACAGTCTTGAATTGCCAACACCACACCTCTGCCATCCCCCTACAGTGGCCTTGTGGCATGGAAAGAGAATCTGTGCACTTGAGGAAGGAAAAGTGTAGTGACTACGGGACTTTGCATTGAACTCAGTGCTTCTCTGTCACAGTGGAAAGCAAAACCCGGTTGAACTCAGCTGACGCCGATGCAGAAAGCATTTAGGACAACCCTAGCCAGAGAGGAATCACCCATTGCAAGGGTCAGAACTTGACTTTTGGCAAGTCTCACCACCATGGGCGAAAGTGCTCTGAGATCCTAAAAAACTTGAATGGCAGTCTAGGCTACAAGGACTGCAACTACTAGGTAAGTCCTAGTGCTATGCTGGGCTTGGAATCAGCAGACTTAGGGAGAATGCAACCTAGTGAGATACTAGTCAGAGCAGCTAAGGGAGTGCATATGCTACCCTTCTCCCAACCCCAGGTAGCACAGCTCACAGCAAAGAAAGTGACCCTTTCCTTCTGCTTGAAGAGAGGCGAGTGAAGAGTAAAGAGGACTTTGTCTTGCAACTTGGATACCAGTTCAGCCACAGTAGGACAGAGCACTGGGCAGAGTTATGAGGTCCCCATTCCGGGTCCTAACTCCAGGATGACATTTCTAGACATATCCTGGGCTCGAAGTGAACCTGCTGCCTTAAAGGGAGAGACCCACTCCTGGCAGAATTAATCACTTGCTGACTAAAGAGCCCCTGGACCCGGAATTATCAGCACAGATACCCAGATAGTATTCCATGGGCCTTGAGTGAGACTCTGAGACATGCTGGCTTTAGGTGTGATCCAGCACATTCCCAGTGGTGGTGGCTACAGTGGGAGAATCCTTCTGCTTGAGAAAAGCAGAGCGAAAAATAAAGGGGTCTTCATTTTGCAGCTTAGGTACCAGTTTGGCCACAGTGGGGTAGAGCACCGAATAGGCTCTTGGGGTACCCATTTCCAGGCATAGGCTCTTGGATTGCATTTTGGCCTGCCCTGGGTCAGAGGGGAGTCCACTGCCCTGAAGGGTGAGCCCTAGGCCTGGCAGCATTCACCACAAGCTTATGGAAGAAACCTTGGGCTTTAAGTGCACATTGGCAGTAGACTGGCAATACTCTCTGTGAGCCTGTAGTGGTGGTGGCCATGGTGAGAGGCTCCTCTGCCTGTGCAAAGAGAAGTGAATAGTGAAAAGGGCTTTGTCTCATGGTTTGAGTGCCAGCTCAGGTGCAGTAAAGAAGGAATTCAGAATCTTATTGGATACATTTAACAAAGAAATTGAAATAATTAAAAAGAATCAAGCACCAGGTAGATTTCTAAGGTTTTCAACTCCAGTCCCTGGCTCCTGGATGGCATCTCTGGACCTGCCCAGGGCCTGGGGGAACTCACTGCACAAGAGACATGGCTGGATTTGCCACCTGCTGTTGTGGAGTCCCAGGGCCTTCAGCTAGCATAGGCGGTAGCCAGGTAGTGGCTATAGCAGGCCTTGGGTGAGACTCAGTGCTGTGCTGACTTCAGGTCTGATCCAGCACAGTCCCAGTGATGGTGGCCACAGTGGTGCTTGTGTCACCCTTCACCTCCAGGCAGCTCAGCACAGACAGGGAGATTCCATTTGTGTGACAGAAAGTAAGGGAAAAGAACAACAGTCCTTGCCTGGTAAACCAGTGAATTCTGGATCTTATCCAAGACGACCAAGGCAGTACATCTACGAGTCTGTAAGAATCACAGCATAACTAGTTTTGAGGTGCTTCCTAATGCAAATACATCTTACATCACAACACCCAAGTCCTTTTGAACACCTGGAAAGCCTTCCCAAGAAGGACAGGTACAAACAAGCCCAGAGTGTGAAGACTACAATAAATACCTAACTCTTCAATGACCAGACACCAACCAACATCTACAAGCATCAGGACCATCCAGAAAAACTTGACCTTACCAAATGAACTAAATAAGGCACAAGGGAGCAATCTCAGAGAGAAAGAGATATGTGACCTTTCAGAGAGAGAAATCAAAATAGTTGTTTTGAGAAAACTCAAATAAATTTAAGATAACATAGAGAAGGAATTCAGAATCTTATCAGATAAATTTAACAAAGAAATTGAAATAATTAAAAAGAATCAAGCAGAAATTCTGGAGTTGAAAATGTAACTGGCATACTGAAGAATGCATCAGAGTCTCTTATTAGCAAAACTGATCAAGCAGAAGAAAGAAAATTATAATTAATATACTCAAACAGTTGGGGAAAATATATAAATAAAACAACAAAGGATGCTCTAATAAAGGAAAATAGAGTAAACAAGCTAGAATTCTTGGAAATGAAAACTATAGAATCAGAAATTAAAAAGTCAATAAAAATTTTAAAAGACATATTTGGGAAAATTGTATGAGTAAAACAACCAAAGAGATGAACAATAGTAAAGAAGTTATAAGAAAGAAAGTTCAGGAGGTTTCCAATCTAGATAATATGATACACACACAGAGAGAACAGAGAAAACAGAAAGGGAATAAGCAATTGGAGGGAAAAATCATGAAAATATCTCAGCCCTGAAGGATATGAATTATTAGACTGACAGGGACCACAAAACAAAGGATAAGAAAAGCATGCATGTTATGACACATAATCATGAAATCTTAGGATACCAATGACAAAGAGAAACTCCCCAAAGCTTCCAAGAAGAAAGAAAACTGACTAGGATTAAAAATTGCACACATCCACTCATGAACAATGCTGGATGCTAGACGATAATAAAATGGCATGTTCAAAATTCTGATTGAAATGATTTTCAATCTGAAATTTTAAGCTCAGCTGAGCTGTCAATCAAGTGGGTAGAAAAAGGCGCAATGCTTTTAGCTAGTTGAAATGCGATAAAATGTATTCAGGATCCCTCCTCCCCCCGCAAATTGTGAATGATCATTTCTCTTTATTATGCATTCTATTTTCATTAGACTCTATGGTGTTCAAGGGATGCATACTTAATTTTTAATTGTCCTACATACCGTCTGCATAAGTAGGCATTAATGAATAGTGTTTATGAATAAATGAACTTTGCTCTACTTTAAATCATGATTATTTGAAGTACTGCATGTAATAGTGTTGCTTTGACATATGAAAGTAACTTATTTCTTTATTTGCCATTTATTGATACTATATTTATTATTTACTCACAGATTTTTTTTTCTCCATGATCTGGGTCCATTTAGAGGTATAGATCTTTCATCTTGTTATTCTGTCATTTGATTCAACAGTCTAAAGGATTTTGTTGCTTGAATATTTAGGAAGATGAGTAGAATATGTTGCTCACATTTATGATAACAAAATATTTTCAGAGCCATTTATGATGATGTTGACCTGATAACACCAACTGCCAATAAATTAAAGACACAATTTGAATTTTCCCCTGTTGTAATTACTCTCCAGACCACTAATCAGATGCTTAATTAGTTCCAGCATTACTGTTGGTAATAAAATCTTTACTGCCACCAGTGAATAGGAGCTGTAATGAATAAGGGAACAAGCTGATTGATTGACACTGTGGAGGAGGGTGGCTCTGGATCTTATGAAGAATGGCTCAAGCAGAACTCAGGGATCATTGTGACAAGCTGGAAATCAGAAAATACTTTGATTTGAAATTGTCAAGAACAGTAGAGATGAAGTGAAAGTCAGCTTGGATGAGGTGTAGAAATATTTGGTGCTTGAAAGAGAATGCAGACATCAGAATGATAGGAAGCAAAACTGACCTCAGGAACTAAGCAGAAATGGTCAGAATCAAAGGGTATAGGAAGTCATTACCTTACCAATGCACACCTATTTGTTTTTATTCTACATATATGTAACAGTAACTGTGTGTAATTTCTTCTGCTTGCAGCAAAACTATTTATTTTTGCTTTCAGGAAGACTGACTTGGGAAGTGTTGAGATATTTGACTTTCTATTGAGATAACTTAGAGGATATACAAAGAATATCACACCACCAGCAACAGTTCCAAAGGCAGTTCCAAGGCTGATGGCTACAACTTTGTGTAGAACTGTGTGTCTACCCAAGGGCTAATTATCAAAAAATGTTGCGGTGTGCTGGGAGCTGTCCAAGTGCAAAGATGGGGACATGTGGGGCCACGAAGAATGGATGCCTTTGTGGTTAGAGATGCCAGTGATACCTTCTGTATGCATACTCTTAGGGATTCTGGCTCTTTCTAATCCCTGGGATGGGTAGCTGTATGTATAACATGCCTTCATCCTTCATGCCATGACTGATTGTTTGGACCATGGATAGATTTCTGACCCATGCTATGCCTGGAATTTGGAGTTGAGATACTGAGAGCTTGATTCAGATAAACAGTGGTAGACACCAAACCCATGAGTTCATGCAAACTTAGAAATTGTTGTTTTCTTTTTGGCCACACACAATCATGGAGAGAAATGGAACAGAGGAAAAAAGACTAAGCTAATGCTTATGTGACTGCTGTGCGATGGAGAGTGTGATAGTGACTGGCTTTTCAATCCAATTCTTATTTACAGGGGGCCTGACTTTATTTAGATACTTTGAAAATATAAACTTAAAATACACTTCACTACCACAGCTTGAACGGGATTCTGTTCTTACAACAGTCAATTCACTTTCATTAATCTATTTAGTTTTTCTAACCCAGCAATAAAGTTGACCAGTTAAGATAATATATCATTATAGAATGCCTTCCATCTATTATAATCACAGTTTTATAGTTACTTGGATTTTATCCCTCTCCTTTCGAAGATTGCGAACTCTGATTTTTTTAAACAAGAACTTTATCCCAATTTGTTTCACATAGTAGGTGGCCAGTTGCTTGCTGAAATTGAGTATTGATTGAGCTGCAGTAAATTTGGCTGATGAGAGACATGTTTGGCTTAATGCCCCAAGAAAACAATATTTCTAGTACTATTCACATATATTCTCAAAAATTTCCCTTTAAATTTCTTTCATGAAAAATTAGGTATGGATGTTACAATGTGTGCATCCTTTGACTCAACCTATTAGCTGTATTAAGGATGTTGGGTTCTTTGCAACACATGGAAGAATTGGCTCAGGGTCAGCAGCCTACCTCTCAACTCCACGAGTGAGGAGAAGAGCCTGGCAGCCTCTGGCAGGAAGCCTTTGGTCATTCTGATTCTAAAATAATCATTCTGATTATAAATGATGTGTAGGGCGAATGGTGAGCTCCTCTAGCTTTAAGAACATTTGAGTGAGCATGTATCACTATAAATTTAATTATTTGGCAATTGTTGAGTAAAATCATCTTTAGAAAATAAACTGTCTTTAGAGCTAATTTTCACATTTCCAAATTAAAAAAAATTGCCTAGATAGTAACACAAGCTTAATATTCAATTCATTAAGCTGCCTGTTTATTGACTTTCCTGAGACTTCTTTCTTGAGTTTCCTGTAATATGTTATAACATTACGATAATGGGGCTTTATTACTTCTTATTTTCCACATGCATTGCTGTGATAATTGGAAAAGGTAAGGAAATTCAACTATTGAAATGAGTGACCTTTACATTTGGAAAACTAATTTGTTCAGGTCTCATAAGAGGTCTCATTATGTCACTTAAAACACATGGAATTAAGAGTCAATTTAATTTTTTGTTATAGGAAATTATTTCCTTAATCAAAATATTCATATCATTTCTCTTGTTTCCTATTCTTTATGTCACCAATTTTGTTGCCACCACCTCACAAATTTAGTAAGTTTTTAATATTTATTTTTGCATCTTGACAATTTAAAGATTTTTAGGTATGAGCAGTAATCAATGTCCAGGAAATTAACAGCAAATAGGACATAATAGATATAGGCTGGGGACAGTGTATGATTTAGTAATCTTCCAGCCTAGGTTCATCCCAGACTTAGCAGTGGAGAAGAGCAGCTTTGTGCTTTACGAAGTCTTATTCTTTCCTCCTTCTCCTCTTCCTTAAAATGCAAATTACATCCACTTGTACATTTAGAAAGCAATAGTGCCTGTTAGAGTTTTTCCCAAATATTTTATTTCTTCTATTTCAGCCTCCTAGCCCCGACCTTATTACCTTGTTGAGTTTTCAGCATAGCCCTTAGTCCTTTTGATGAGTAAAAAGTATTTATACACTAGAGGACAGCCAGTATAGCGGAAGACATTACTCAGCCTCTCCAGGTGTGGGCAGGTCTTGAACTACTGAGTGCTCTCTTCCCATGGACATAGGTTGAGGGCTCCAAGAGTCCCAGAATAAATTCCAACAAGCTTTATATTTCTGTCTACCTTACATTTTACAATGAAAAGGACCAGCCCTTTCAAACTATTCATCATTTCAAAGACAGTTCTCTTATTCCTTAGGATATACCCTGATCTGATCTTATCTCCTGCCTCTCTCTGTCCCCTCAGGCTCTCCCACTCTGCCCTTGGGAACCCATGGGCTGTCATTAGCAAACTGCTCACATGTTCAACCTCTTGTCTGATTGTTCCCATCATATTCTGTTCAAGCAACACCAGCTTTTATTGACACCACTTTCTCTAGAGGCAGCTGTGTTTTCTCTCATACTCCATGTGAACCTCAAGGCCTGGAGGTGAATGGATGGCCTTGAATCCTTGTTTGCTGCCTTCAAGCCTTTGTCTCCTTCTTTTAAACTGCTAGTTCTTTTGTAGCTCATGACATTAGATTTTACTATTACTCTGCCTTGTGGTGTCATGTACTCCTTCTAGTTGCTTCTTCTCACTCCTAGATGACAATGAAAATGCTTCCTTTCTTTCTTTCACGTATTCTGTTGCTATGCTAAATTCTTAGTTGCCTGACTTTCTTAGCCCCAAGAATCTCTTTCTTCTCTCCATCTTGCCATGGCTTCCTGACTCCTGTATATGGTTATATCCAGACATGGTGTTACTCATAATAATGGCACCATTTCTAGCCATTGTCTTCTCTGACTTCACCTCCTGGCTAGCTAACTCCTAACTCTAGTACACTCACTTTAGTCATTCTTCTTCTTAAGCATTTACCTGCTGACCCCACCACGTTTTTGCTATTCACAACCCCTCACTCTCCTTTTCACCCAAGTTAGATTTGATGTATTGGCATGATAACCATCCCATTGCTAACATCCTTAATTCTCTTGACCTCCTGTCCTGCTCTATTGTATGCAGCTGACCAAACTTTAGCTGTGCCTAATTAAGGCCAATGGTCTGTATACTTTGGCCCTTGATACGGTTTGCCTGTGTCCCCACCCAAATCTCATCTTTAATTGTAACTACCATAATTTACACATGTGATGGGAGGAACCCAGTGGGAGGTAATTAAATTATGGCGGTGGGTCTTTCCCACTCTGTTCTTGTGATAGTGAGTAAGTTTCATGAGATCTGTTGGTTTTAAAAATGGCAAGCTCTCTTGTTCTCTCCTTTGTCACCACCATGTAAGAAGTGCCTTTCACCTTCCACCAGTGTTGTGAAGCCTTTCTACCTGTGTGGAACTGTGAGTCCATTAAACACCTTTCTTTTGTAAATTGCCCAGTCTCAGGTACGTCTTTATCAGCAGCATAAAAACAGACTAATGCAGTCAACTGGTACCAGCAGAGTGGGATATTGCTGAAGAGATATGCAAAAATGTGGAAGTGACTTTGGAAGTGGGTAACAGGCAGAGGTTGGAACAGTTTGGAGGGCTCAGAAGAAGACAGGAAAATGTGGGAAAGTTCAAAACTTCCTAGAGGCTAGTTGAATGGCTTTGACAAAAATGCTGATAGTTATATGAACAATAAGGTCCAGGCTGAGGTGGTTTCAGATGGAGATGAGGAACTTGTTGGGAACTGGAGCAAAGGTGACTCTTGTTATGTTTTAGTAAAAGACTGGTGGCATTTTGCCCCTGCCCTAGAGATTTGTGGACTTTGAATGTGAGAGAGATGATTTAGGGTATCTGGCAGAAGAAATTTCTAAGCAGCAAAGTATTCAAGAGGTGACTTTGGGCCCTACTAAAAGCATTCAGTTTTAAAAGGGAAACAGAGCATAAAAGTTTGGAAAATTTGCAGCCTGACAATGTGATAGAAAAGAAAATCTCATTTTCTGAGGAGAAATTCAAGCCAGGTGCAGAAATTTGCATAAGTAACAAGCTGAATGTTATTCCCCAAGACATTCGGGAAAATGTCTCCAGGGCATGTCAGAGGTTTTCAGGGCAGCCCCTCCCATCACAGGCCTGGAGCTTTAGAAGGAAAAAATTGTTTCGTGGGTTGGGCCCAGGGTCCCTATGCTGTGTGCAGCCTAGGGACTTGATGCCCTTTGTCCCAGACGCTCCAACTGTGACTAAAAAAGGCCAAGGTACAGCTCAGGCTGTTGCTTCAGAGGGTGGAAGCCCCAAGTCTTGGCAGCTTCCATGTGGCGTTGAGCCTGTGCGTTCACAGAAGTCAAGAATTGAGATTTGGGAATCTCTGCCTAGATTTCAGAGGCTCTATGGAAACTCCTGGATGTCCAGGCAGAAGTTTGCTGCAGAAGCGAGGCTCTCATGGAGAACCTCTGCTAGGAAAGTGCAGAAGCGAAATGTAGGATGGGAGCTCCCACACAGGGTCTGTACTGGCATACCACCTAGAGGAGCTGTGAGAAGAGGGCCACTGTCCTCCAGACCCCAGAATGGTAGGTCCATGTACAGCTTGCACTGTGCACCTGGAAAAACCACAGACACTCAACACCAGCCTGTGAAAACAGCTGGGAGGGAGGCTATCCCCTGCAAAGCTTCAGGGGCAGAGCTGCTCAAGACCATGGGAACTCACCACTTGCATTAGCATGACCTGGATGTGAGACATGGATTCAAAGGAAACCATTTAGAGCTTTAAGATTTGACTGCCCTGCTGCATTTCAGACTTGCATGGGGCCTATGGCCCCTTCATTTTGGCCAATTTCCCCCATTTGGAATGGCTGTATTTACCCAATGCCTGTATCCCCATTGTATCTAGGAAGTAACTAACTTGCTTTTGATTTTACAGGCTCATAAGTGGAAAGGACTTGCCTTGTCTCAGGAGACTTTGTATTTTTGAGTTAATGCTGAAATGAGTTAAGACTTTGGGAGACTTTTGGGAAGGTATGATTGGTTTGGAAATATGAGGACATGAGATTTGGGAGGGGCTGGGGGTGGCATGATATGGTTTGCCTGTGTCCCCACCCAAATCTCATCTTGAATTGTAACTCCTATAATTTCCACATGTTGTGGGAGAAACCCAGTGGGAGGTAATTGAATTATGGAGGCGGGTCTTTCCTGTGCTGTTCTTGTGATAGTGAATAAGTCTCATGAGCTCTGATGGTTTTAAAAACAAGAGTTTCTCTGCACAAGCTATCTCATTCTCTCTCTCTTGCTGCCTCCATGTAAGAAGTACCTTTTGCCTTCCACCATGATTGTGAGGCCTTTCTAGCTGTGTGGAACTGTGAGTCCATTAAACATCTTTCTTTTGTAAATTGCCCAGTCTTCGGTATGTCTTTATCAGCAGCATGAAAATGGACTAATACAACCCTATACTGGAGTAGCTGGACATTGCTGGATGACAGTTAGACTGCCATGCTGACTGGCCTTGCTTCATTTTTATGACCCCTGGTCTCAAAATCACTGAGCACTTTCAGAAACTCCTATTTCAGTTTTCTAGTAAATTCACTGTCATCCTCTCTAGATGACTATTTCACACCTTCTCTTCTCCAATCTCAAACACTGCTTATTCTGTTTTACTCTCCGTTGATGACTTGGTCTTCTACTTCAGAGAGAAAATGGATGTAATCAACAAGAAACATGCTACTTTCCTACCACCTGCCTGTATCTTCAGTCACGTACACTCTTTTCTCCTGTATTTCTCTTTTTCTCAAATTTCTCCATTTCTCAAATTGTTCTTACGTTTGCCAGCTCTCTATTTTTTTTTTAAACACATCTCTAACTGCTGGAGTGCCCAGAGTTTATTTTTCAACCCTCTAATCATCTTTAGTTACACTTTTCTTAAGAGACCCTGCTTAGTCCCAAGGCTTTAAATGCCATCTATGTGCTGATGGCTCCTAAATTTTTATTTATAATTTTGAACTTTGTCCTGAAAATCAGAATTGTATGTCTGATATCTTACACAGTGTTCTTACTTGGGTGTCTCTAACCAAACATGGCTTCTCTTAATTTTCTTAAAAAAATCATCTCTCAATCTTTCCATTTATCAATATATGGTATTATCATCCACTCAGTTGCTGTTCAGGCTGAAAACATGGGAGTTATTCTTGAATCCTCTTTCTTTCACTGCCCACATTGAATCTACCAGACAGTCCAGTTGCCTGTGTTTCTAAATTATATTTTATATCTGACTATATCTCATCATTTCCAGTGCTGCAAACTAGACCAAATTGTCACTATGTTTTATTCAGAGCACTTAGAAGTTCCTAAAATTATTGTAATTATTTTGCTTATGTTACTGTCTGCTTCCATACATTAGAATGTCAACTCACTGAAGGTAGGGACATTATCTTGTTCCCTCTTGTGTACCTAGCACCAATACTAGCACATAGTAAGGGATCAATAAATATTTTTGCCTGACTGATATTTCAGTGGAACCTGTCTTTCAGAATAAGCATTGAACTATAGAAAATGTCTAAAAATTTATATTTTTGAAATTCCAGCAATTAAATTAAGTCTCAGTTCTTCAATTTTAGAAAGTTAATCAATCATGCTGGTACCTAGCTCTCAGCTCTAAACTATTCATACAACATGACTCTAATGAGTCATTTAAAATATTTATATTTGTGTGCATATATATGTATACATCCATATACACACACATATATATGTGTATATGTGCATGTGTATATACATACACAAGCATACTAGTTTACAAAAATGTGGTCATATTATGCATGTGGTTTTGGGGATTTTTCTCTCTTCTTATTTATTTCATTTCCCTTCTATTTGTCTCTCACTGTTCACTACATAGTTCTCCTAATCCGAAGTAACAATCTGCTGTGTTTTCTTCTGCATGCTATTATAATTATAAAAACATATGCTACATATATTTATTCAAATATATAATTATATAGGGAGATTCTCTCATTGATTGCTTTACAAAAATTGTATTATTAAAAGGATACTTCTATTAATTTGTCTCTAAAAATTGCAGGCACCAATTCTTGCCATAGGGGAAAAAAACTCAGTAAGAATGTATTAAAATATTGCTGTGACAGTTGTGTCACATGAATGAGAAGAGAGGGCTGAAGAATTACATCACTCTTTTTGAATAGGCTTTGGTAGATAGTTTGACTAAGAACAACTCGAAGTTTAATAATGGGATTAGTATTGGCTTTCAGACTAATTTCAGGGAAATGGAGGTTTGTGAGATGCCATATATCTTGGTATGAGGGCCTCTGCCATGTTGTAAGAGCAGTGGCTTGGGATTAAAGTAGCCCAGGTTTTAATGCATATCCTACAGCTAACTTGCTTGCTAGTCTTTGGAAATTCATTTAATCTCTCTAAGACAGCCTAAACTGTGCCTAGAAGGCTTGGGTTCCAGTTTATTACTAGGAGTGTGGTCTCAACTTATGAATAATTTAAGTTATTAAGTTCAATAAACTGTCAGCTAGAGATAATACTTATCATACAAACCCCATGGGTTATTCTTTTGAATCCTAGGTGACAAAATATAAAAACATAACTTAGATTGTAATGTGACTTACAAATGTTAGTTGTCTTTATTATTGTTTCCTCACATATCAATTGAAGACTAGACATATTTGAATAATTGTTCAGCTCTGCACTGTCTTACTCTGTGCTATCAGCTGTGTGGTTTTTTGAGCACTTGAAATCTGATCTGTCCAAACTGATACCATACCAGACTGTAAGTCTTAGTATGAAAAAAATATAAACTATCTCATTCTTTTTTGATAATAGCACATTTAAGTAATAATTTTTAGATAAAGTTAAATTAAAATATTATTAAAATGTTTCACCTGTTTGATTAAAATTACATATGTATAAGGAACCACTCAGCTGAAGGCATGGCTTTAGATGGGTATATTTATACCAAGTGATCCTGGCACCTATAGCTAATATAAGTTGAGAATTTTATAGAATTCCCCATCCACTCAGGGCTCATATTCCTGTAAGGTCACATTCTGAGTCAGACTGTCTACCTGTTTCAGGTAATTTATTGAAACATATAGGGTACTAAAAAGCTAGCTGTCTGAAAATGTTCTGCTGTTTCTCTTAATTAGTTTTGATGGATTAGGTTCTCTGGTTGTTTATAACATAGGAATTCAGGATGGCTCACACATTCTGTCTGGTTCTTTCTTTGATCATCCTGCTCCATCTTCCACTCTGGTTCCTGTCTAGCTTCACATTTCTGCTTTCATCTCTTAATATAATTGAGAATTTCTTGTAATAGCTTTCAAGAAGCTTTGATAGCTCTGTGCTCATAGACAGTGGTCTGATTTCTCCTCTTGAATTTTATCCAAATGTTAACAGCCTTTGTTCCCACCTTGGCTGGGCTCAAACAAAGATCTTGTCTTTTATTTATTAATGTTTTACTTACCAAGTATCAGACTTCACTGTTACTAGTATGGTACCCAGTAGGTTGTCTCTTAATAATGACATGTTGGTTGACTGGGTCATCAATAAATGAGGTATACATATTCAGTTAATTTGAATAACTTTAAAGCAAACCTGTAAGAACAAATACATTCAAAAGCACAAATCTTGAAAGGCTACACAGGTTTTCCAGTTACACTGCCAAAACTCAATATATTACTTTATAGTCACACTTTGTAAGATTCTATTTTTGTGACATTTGAACTGTGTTTCTAGTGTTCCGAGGAATCCAGTCATCATGCACAGGCAAAATGTACCATGTCAGGATATGTGCAGCATACTCACACATGGTCCAAAGCTTAAGGGGAGAGTGCTCAGTTGGATGGCAGGACCTGCATTCCAAAGAATGATAACAGACTAGAAATAGGTCCATCTCCAAGCATGAAAAAAATCAAACAAAATTAAATTTAATTGCATTAATTTTAAGGTCACAACCAGCATCCAGAAAATTAACTAGTTGAAAGAAAAGATGCAGAAAGCATGGGTAAGTGACACTGTAAGATAAATGGAGTAAGAGTAACTAGTCCTGAACTAAACTATTAATATGAAATTCTAATGGCAGGGAGATGTCACTTAGCCTCTGAATGCATATAATTTTAAACTATGATGTTATCTTAGTCGTTTTTATTTGGAGCCAGAAAAATGGAAAGCCAGATGTGTTTTACTTTATATAGAGGATTACAAAGAGTACTTATGGTATAATCTCATTTGTGTAAAAAAAAAAGCTATATACATTTCTATATAAAATTGGCAAGATGCACAAAAAATTGATTGCTGATGGTTTCCTATGGAGAGTAGCATATAATACTTTTATAATAAACACCAGACAATACTACTACTACTAGTATTACTCCTGGTAGTACTATTCCTCCTACCACTAGGTTGGACTACAAAACCATCTGGTTTCTTTCTGGATCTGACACAGGGTGGTTCTGTCTGCCACATGAGGGAACAGAAAAATTCCAAGTCTTTTGGCTTCTTTTATATCAAGGATCTGTATATGCCCAATGTTAAATTAGGTGTATTTACATCATAACAATTCATATTATAATTTTGTAATGAAATCCACATATGATACAGGTGCTTATGGTGCAGTAAAGTGAATTTTTTTTAGTAACCTTTGCAGCTTAGGGAAAGTTTTTAAAAGTAAATAATAATAAAGATAATTGGCTGGTTCATAGCCTTCTCATCCATTTGGTAATTCATTTCTCTATTTTTAATTCTTTTTAAATTTAATTTTTAATTTTTATGGATACATACTAGGTATATATATCTATTTAAAATCATACTTTAATAGATCTATTTAAAATCATACTTTAATAGAGGGCCAAGCACTCATCTAGCGGCTACTGAAAATGTAAGTTCTGTGACCAAAAATAGACTTTCAAGACTTTATTTTGTACTGATGAATTTATGAGCAATTCATAGCCAGTTTCTTCCCTGAGTGATGGTCCAGAAGAACCAAAGTACTAATTTCAGTTGTAGGGTAATATTGCTGCAGTTGTTACATAAATGTACATTCTAAGGTCCTATTAACCTTCTTTTTTAATTCAATAGGTTTTTGGGGAACAGGTGGTGTTTGGTTACATGAGTAAATTCTTCAGTGGTGATTTCTGAGATTTTGGTGCACCCATCACCCAAGCAGTATACACTGTACCCAGTGTATAGTCTTTTATCCTTCACCCCACCCCCACCCTTTCCCCAAGTCTCCAAATTCCATTGTATTATTCTTATGTCTTTGTGCCTTTATAGCTTACCTCCTACTTATGAGTGAGAACATATGATGTTTGGTTTTCCATTCCTGAGTTACTTTGCTTAAAATAATGGTCTCCAATTCCATCCAGGTTGCTGTGAATGCCATTATCTTATTCTTTTTTGTGGCTGAGTAGTATTCCACGATACACACACACACACACACACACACACAAACACACACACACATAGATACCACATTTTCTTTATCTACTTGTGGATTGATGGACATTTGGGCTTGTTCCATATTTTTGCAATTGTGAATTGTGCTGCTATAAACATGCAAGTGCAAGTATTTTTTTGTATAATGGCTTCTTTTTCTCTGGGTAGATACCAAGTAGTGGAATTGCTGGATTAAATAATATATCTACTTTTAGTTCTTTAAGGAATCTCCACACTGTTTTCCATAATGGTTGTACTAGTTTTCATTCCCAACCAAAATGTAACGGTATTCCCTTTTCACCACATCCATGCCAACATCTATTTTTTGAATTTTTGATTATGACCAGTTTTGCAGGAGTAATGTGGTATCATGTTGTGGCTTTGATTTGCATTTCCCTGTAATTAGTAACGTTGAGCATTTTCTCACATGCTTTTTGGTCATTTGTAGATCTTCTTTTGAGAATTGTCTACTCATGTCCTTAGCCCACTTCTTTTTGATGGGATTGTTTTTTTCTTGCTGATTTGTTTTAGTTCTTTGTAGATTCTGAATAGTAGTCCTTTGTCAGATGTATAGACTGTGAAGATTTTCTCCTACTCTGTGGGTTGTCTGTTAACTCTGCTGATTGTTTCTTTTGCTGTGCAGAAGCTTTTTAAATTAAGCCCTATCTGTTGATCTTGGTTTTTGTTGCATTTGCATTTGGGTCTTTGGTCATGAAGTCTTTGGGGAATAAAAGCCATCTATGACAAACCCACAGTCAACATTATACTGAACAGGGAAAAGTTGAAAGCATTCCCCCTGGAACTGCAACAAGACAAAGGGTCCCACTTTCACCACTTCTATTCAATATAATACCAGAAGTCGTAGTGAGAGCAATGTCTAGAGGGGCTTTTCAGATGTTATCTTCTGGACTATTTATAGTTTCAGGTCTTAGATTTAAGTCTTTGATCTATCTTGAGTTGATTTTTTATAAGGTAAGAGATGAAGATGAGAATCCAGTTTCATTCTTCCACATGTGGCTTGCCAATTGTCCCGGCACCATTTGTTGAATAGGATGTCCTTTTGTCACTTTATGTTTTTGTTTGCCTTGTCGAAGATGAGTTGGCTGTTCATTTGGCTTTATTTCTCAGTTCTGTATTCTGTTCTGTTGGTCTATGTGCCTATTTTTATACCATACCATGCTGTTTTGGTGACTATGGACTTAAAGTTTGAGGTCAGGTAATGTGATGCCTCCAGATTTGTTCTTTTGTTTAGTCTTGGTTTGGCTATGTGGGTCCTTTTTTTTGGTTCTATATGAATTTTAGGACTGCTTTTTTTTCTAGTTCTGTGAAGAATTATGGTCAAAGGTTAGTCTTAGGACCACATGAGTAAACAAGCTATTTAGATATGTTAATTACCCTTGCTTTAGCTCACAGAGGATTAGACTGCCTTCAGCCATAACTCTATCCTGAGGCTTTTACAAAAACCTTCCCAGCCTTCCAAAAAGGTTTGTATTTATTTTACAATTTCTCCCACCATCCTGACTGAACCCCTACATCTCCCCCTTTTCTGTTTTCTGCATCAGGCCTTATTGATTGGAGAGCACAGATGTTTGCAGCAACAGGTTTGTCAGGCATGGTGGTCATTGCTCTTATTCCAATTTACAAATTCTTTGCATCCTAGAATTTGTAAATAACATAAGACAATCATGAGTATAATTAGCAACATTCTTTTCTAGTCAAAGAATGACCTGTAGTGTTATTTGGCACTTCAGTTTGATGTGTGATATTACTAAGGAACCCCAATGGGAGTATGTTAATCCCTTCTAGCCAAGCAGTCACATTGTTAGAAGCTGGGAAGGGAGTGTCTGCCTAGATAATAGGGCTGAAAAAAGGCAGATTTAGAAGATGAGATTAATAGAGTGTTGCAGGTATAGGTAGCAGGCACAGTGAGATAATTAAAAAAGATTAATAAAGCATAGTAAGGAACAAATTATCTGGAGTGAATGGTGTCTGTGTCCGGAGCAGGATTCACTCAGTCTTCTGACTTGTCTTCAGCATAATGTCTGGGGCCTGTGTTGTCTGTGGAAGCTGCATCGTCCAGGGCTGTGGGTCCTGTAGGGTCAGTTCCTTCATTTCTGATACTGGGTTGGGTCCTAGCCATGCCATGGTATGGTTTGATGTGTTGTGCTGGAATCCAAAGAGGACCTAAGGGGGTGTGAACACAAGCATACTCTCTTCCCCGAGTTAACAATTCATTTGGACCACACCATACATTACTGTTACATCTTTCCATAAAACTGCAGGTTTCATGTCTTGAGAGGTTTTAGCAAAGCGCTTTTCTATAGCCGATTGAAATTTATCATCTACATTTAGAAGATTGAGGGTAAATAAGGCTTATGCCAACAGTGTTGCAAGGCCTTTACCCATACTCCCCCTTTTCCATTTTTTGAGCATATTTGTAAGGATGGAGTGGGCACGTTCCACTATGGTGTGTCCTTGGGAGTTATATGGGATGCCAGTGGAATGTTGGATGTTCCGCATGTGACAAAATTGTTGAAATTGTGAGCTGGCATAAGCTGGACCATTATCAGTTTTAATTTTTGTGGGCTGCCCCACAAACGTAAAAGTTAAAAGAAGATGTTTAATGACATATCGAATGGACTCTTCAGGAAGGGCATGTGTACTAATTAAATGAGAATTGGTATCAACGGATACATGTACATCTTAGTTTTCCAAATTCAGGGATATGTGTAACATGTTTGCCATAACTGATTCTGTTCTAGTCCTCTAGGGTTAACACCTGTTGAAGAAGGGGACATGCCTTTGAGCTGGCAATCTCGGCATTGCAGTATAATTTGTTTAGCCAGTTGAGATTGTTCAAATAAGTTTCTCCAATTTTGGTGGAAAAATTGATGTGATTGGGTGGCTTGGTCAAACAGTGATGTTATAACCTGAAGGTCTGCTTGATCATTGCCATAAGCCAATGGGCCAAGCAGTGAGCTGTGGGCTCGAATGTGTGTAATAAAAATTGGTTGTGTATGTTGATCTAGCAATTGCTGAAGTTGGAGAAAAAGAGCACACAGGGTGGGCTCCAGAGTTGACTTAATTAGGGCTGTTTCAAGGTTCTGCAATAAATAAACAGATAAGCAGAATCGCTAACTATATTGATGGGCTGAGTGGAAAAATTTTCCAAGGCCAATATCAGGGCCCCAGTTTTAGTTCTGAGTGCTAGTAAACCCAGATTGAATGACTGAATTATGTGGCTTCCACCAGACTGCTGCTTTTCTATGTTTACTATCTGGCTTCTAACTGCTCTTTAACTAACTCATGGGCTGTTTGTAATCTCTCTCCCTTTACAGGTTATTGTTTTACTTAAATTGGATTAGGAGAGAGTCACATTAGGGGTAAGAGAGAGATAACAGTGGCGATTATCAGAAAAAGATCTTCTAAATTCTTAAATTTTACTTAAATCTTAGCAGCGAATTATAATCTGGGATGTTGCTTGTATACAAGGAACACATGAAATTTTACCGTGGGCTGACTGTAGAGCTGGAGAGCTGAGCAGAAGGATCCTGGGGTGGTGGTTGCATTGCAGTTGCACCCGCCTAGGCGATGCTTTTTGTTTGTGCCATGTTTTTTTCTTGCTTTTTTTTTTTCTTTTTTTTCTGTTTGTGCTGCTCCCTCCCCCTGCCCCCAGGTGGCTGCTGCCAGCTGGGTGGACCTTCCCACGTGTGCACCTCCTGCCCATCCCCAGCAGGCCAGCTCTGGCATGCTGGGCCTGGCTCCCTGTTGCTACTGCCACCATGCAGGCCGAGTTCCTGGGAGCATTTGCTGGCTCCGGATTTGCGAGCTTTTTCTCTGCCAAGCCTTTCTTCCTACTTACTGCCTGCTTGGCCGCGTGGCTCCGGCCTCTAATGCCTTTTCTTAACTCTTTATGTACCTGATTGCCTTGCTGATCTTGCATTACCGGGCAGGCTAACAGCTCCCCTTCTATTGCCGCTTGCTTAAGACAAGGTCTTATAGCTGTAGCGTGTCTCTTGTCTTTTTTCCTATGTTTTGGAGGAGGAGGCTCAGGCAAGACCTCCATTTCCTGTTTGTTATTTTGGCTTGTTGATAGTAGGGCTGAAGGACTCAGGGGTGGTTAAATAGGTAAAAGTTCTTCCTCTTTCTCTTTTTTAGACTCTTCTGTGTATAATGGGACCAAAGCCATCCTTACTAGAGCTCACAGTGTTAAAGATGATACTGGGACCCGTTGCCCTTGTGCATGATGTTGTTTAAGATTTCTCCCCACCTGTTCCCAGAACTCTATGTCTAGCATTCCTTCTTTTGGGAACCATGGATTATGGGTCATGACAGTTTGCATTAGGTCCCTTGAGCCTGCAAAACCAAGGCTCTGCTAGCTTTAAGCAGCTGCTTCAACACTTTTATATACTGTTTTTGTTGAGCTGATAATTGTTGTCCCACGATGAAACCTCAGCCTGAACAATCCCCTCCGAACTTGGAAATCTCGAGTGGGCACCAATGACTTACTGATTACTCACTGACTGCGTGGTCCTTTTGAACTTCATTTTCTGGGGGTCTGTCGTGCTCCCTTTGCAGCATTCCTCACACAGGGCACCAGCTGCAGGGGTCTGTCCCGCAGACCCTGACCCAACAACAGATGAATAATATACATTGACACAGATATTATGCCTGTCAGTCTGGCTGAGTGTCTGGGCCACTTACAGACTCTGTGGAAGGTGCTATAAAGATGCAGCAGCCACAGCCTCAACTCACTTGCCCTCCAGGCATGTATTCAGCACACATTAAATGACAAAGGTCTCAAGTAAACACCACTAGAAGGTAATTACCGTTGCCAACCCTCCCCCTCTCCCCATCAGTAGAGAGCAATCATGTACCTGCAGATGGTCAAAGGTTAGTTTTAGGACCACATGAGTAAACAAGCTATTTAGATAGGCTCTTCTACATTCCCATGTTAATTACCCTTACTATAGCTCAAAGAGGATTAGGCTGCCTTCAGCCATAACTCTATCCTGAGGCTTTTACAAAAACCTTCCAGCCTTCCAAGAAGGTTTGTATTTATTTTACAATTTCTCCCACCATCCTGACTGAACCCCTACACTGGTTTTTCCTCATCTTAGTGGATTTATCTACCTTTGGTCTTAGATGTTGGTGACCTTCTGATGGGGTTTTTGTGTGGACTTCCTTTTTGTTGATGTTGATGCTATTCCTTTCTGTTTGTTAGTTTTCCTTCTAACAGTCAGGCCCCTCTGCTGCAGTTCTGCTTGAGTTTGCTGGAGGTCTACTCCAGACGCTGTTTGCCTGGGTATCACCAGTGGAAGCTGCAGAACAGCAAAGATTGCTGCCTGATCCTTCCTCTGTAAGCTTAGTCCCAGAGGGGCACCCACCGAATGCCAGCTGGAGCTCTCCTGTATGAGAAGTCTGTCAGCCCCTACTGGGAGGTGTCTCCCAGTCAGGATACAGGGAGGTCAGGGACCCACTTGAGGAGGCAATCTGTTCCTTAGCAGAGCTCGAGCACTTTGCTGTGAGATCCACTGCTCTCTTCAGAGCTGGCCAGGCAGGAACGTTTAAGTCTGCTGAAGCTGTGCTCACAGCCACCCTTTCCCCCAGGTGCTCTGTCCCAGGGAGATGGGAGTTTTATCTATAAGACCCTGACTGGGGCTGCTGCCTTTCTTTCAGAGATGCCCTGCCCAGACAGGAGGAATCTAGAGAGGCAGTCCCACTACAGTGGCTTTGCAGAGCTGCAGTGGGCTCAGCCCAGTTTGAGCTTCCTGGAGGCTTTGTTTACACTGTGAGGGGAAAACTGCCCACTCAAGCCTCAGTAATGGTAGGCACCCCTCCCCCCACCAAGCTGGAGCATCCCAGGTCAACTTCAGACTGCTGTGCTGGAAGTCAGTATTTCAAGTCAGTGGATCTTAGTTTGCTGGGCTTTGTGGTTGTGGGATCCACAGAGCTCGACCACTTGGCTCCAAGGCTTCAGCCCCATTTCCAGAAGAGTGAACATTTCTGTCTCATTGGTCTTCTAGGTGCCACTGGGGTATGAAAAATAAATTCATGCAGCTAAGTGGGTGTCTGCCCAAACGGTCACCCAGTTTTGTGCTTGAAATCCAGGGCCTTGGTGGTGTACACATCTGAGGGAATCTCCTGGTCTGCAGGTTGCAAACACTGTGGAAAAAAGCATAGTATGTGGGCTGGAATGCACCATCCCTCATGGCACAGTCCCTCAAGGCTTCCCTTGGCTAGGGGAGGGAGTTCCCTGACCCCTTGTGCTTTCTGGGTGCGGCAACACCTCACCATGCTTTGGCTTCCCTTCCATTGGCTGCACCCACTGTCTAACCAGTCCCAATGAGATGAGTGGGATACCTCAGTTGGAAATGCAGAAATCACTTGCCTTCTACATTGATCCTTCTGGGAGCTGGAGACCAGAGCTTTTCCTATTCAACCATTTTGCCAGCCACAATAATTTCATTTTTTTATGGCTGCATAATATTCCAGGGTGTATATGTATCACATTTTCTTTATCCAGTCTACCATTGATGGATACCCAGGTTGACTCCATGCCCTTGCTATTGTGAATAGTTCTGTGATGAACATATGAGTACATGTGTCTTTTTGGTAGAGTGCTTTATTTTATTTTGTATGTATACCTAGTAAAGGGATTGCTGGGGTGAATGGTAGTTTTGTTTTAAGTCCTTTGAGGAATCTCCAAACTGATTTCCACAGTGGCTGAACTAATTTAAATTCCAATGAACAGTGTAAAATAATCCTCTTTTTTCTGCAGCCTCACTAGCATCTTTCGTTCTTAGACTTTTTAATAATAGCCATTCTGATTGGCATGAGATAGTATCTTATTGTGGTTTTGATATGCATTTCCCTGATGAGTAGTGATGTTGAGCATTTTCTTCATATGTTTGTTGGCTGCTTGTATGTATTTTTTGAGAGGTGTCTGTTTATTTCTTTTCCTCACTTTTTAATGGGGTTATTTTTCTTGTGGATTTAAGTTTCTTATAGATTCTGGATATTCGACCTTTGTCAAGTTCATGGTTTGTGAGTATTGTATCCCATTTTGTGGGTTGTCTATTTACTCTGTTGGTAGTTTATTTGGCTGTGCTGAAGCTCTTTGGTTTATTATGTCCCACTTGTCAATTTTTGGTTTTGTTACAATTGCTTTGGAGGGCTTGGTTATGAGCTTTCCCAAGGCTGATATCCAGAATGGTGTTTCCTAGTTTTTTTTCCCCTAGGATTCTTATAGTTTGAGGTATTACATTTAAACCTTTAATCAAGTTTGAGTTAATTTTTGTATATGGTAAAAAGTAGGGTTCCAGTTTCATTATTCTGCATATGGCTACCCAGCTAACCCAACATCATTTATTGAGTACACAGTTCTTTCCCCACTGATTATTTTTGTTGACTTTGTCAAAGATCAGAAGGAATAGATGTGAAGCTTTATTTATGTGTTCTCTATTCTGTTCATTGGCCTATGTGACAGTATCATGCTATTTTAGTTACTGTAGCCTTGTAGTATAATTTGAAGTTGGGTAATGTGATGCCCCCTGTTTTTTTTCTTTTTGTTTAGGATCGCTTTGGCTATATGGGCCCTTGTTTGGTGCCATATGAATTTTAGAATAGTTTTTTTCTAATTCTGTGAAAAATGACATTGGTAGTTTGATAGAAATAACATTAAACATACAGACTGCCTTGGGAAATATGACCATTATAATAATATTGATTCTTCCAGTCCATGAGCATGGAATATTTTTCCATTTGTGACATCTATCATTTCATTCAGCAGTATTTTGCAGTTCTCCTTGTAGGGATCTTTCACCTCCTTGGTTAAATGTATTCCTAGGTATTTTATTTTAATTTTTTTTGGTTGCTATTATAAATAGAATTGAGTTCTTGATTTGGTTCTCAGCTGAAATGTTTTTGGTGTATAGAAATGCTACTGAATTTTGTATATTGATTGTATATCCGGAAACTTTAGCGAAGTCATTTGTCAAGTCTAGGAGGTTTTTAGAGGAGTCTTTAGGGTTTTCTAGGTATAAGATATCACCAGTGAACAGAGATAATTTGATTTCTTCTTTTCCTATTTGGATGCCTTTTATTTTTTTCTTTTTCCTGATTGCTCTGGCTAGAACTTCCAATACTACGTTGAATAGGAATGGTGAGAGTGAACATCCTTGTCCTGTTCCAGTTCTCAAGAAGAATGCTTCTAGCTTTTGCCAGTTCAGTATGATGTTGGCTGTGGTTTTGTTGTAGATTGCTCTTATTATTTTGACATATGTTCCTTCAATTCCTAATTTGTTGATGGTTTTTATAATGAGATGATGTTAGATTTTATCAAAATCTTTTTCTGCATTTATTGAGATGATCATATGGTTTTTGTTTTAAATTCTGTTTCTGCGGTGAGTCACATTTATTGATTTGCATATGTTGAACCAATCTTGCATCCCAGGAATGAAGCCTCCTTGATTGTGATAAATTAACTTTTTGAAGTGTTGCTGAATTTGGTTTCCTTGTATTTTGTTGGCGATGTTTCCATCTATGTTCATTATCCTTATATTGGGCTGTAGTTTTGTTTTCTCATCATGTCTTTGCCAGGTTTTGGTATCAGGGAGATGCTGGCTTCATGGAATGAGTTAGGGAGGAGTCCATCCTCCTTGATTTTTTTTTTAAGAATAGTTTCGGTAGGATTTGTACAAGCTCTTCCTTGTACATCTGGTAGAATTAAGCTGTGAATGTATCTGGTCCAGGGCTTCTTTTTTTGCTTGATAGATTTTTTATTACTGATTCAATTTTAGAATTTAATATTGGCCTATTTGGGGTTTCAATCTCTTTCTCAGTCAATCTTGAGAGGTTGTGTGTTTTCAGGAATTTATCTGTTTACTCTAGATTTTCTAGTTTTTGTGTATGGAGGTATTCATAGTAATCTCAGGGTCTTTTGTATTCCTGTGAGATTGGTTGTAATGTCACTTTTGTCATTTCTGATTGTGCTTAATTTGGATCTTCTCTCTTTTTTTCTTAATCTAGCTAGTGGTCTATTGATCTCCTTTATTCTTTCAAACAACCCACTTTTGGTTTTGTTGATATTTTTGAATGGAATTTTGCATCTTAATTTTATTCAGCTCTGCTCTGATTTTAGTTATTTCCTTTCTTCTGCTAGTTTTAGAGTTTGTTCTCATTTTTCTAGCTCTTCTAGGTGTGATGTTAGATCATTAATTTGTGATCTTTCCATGAGGTAGGCTTTGGGATATAAACTTTCCTCTTTCTTCCTCTGAGTTTGTATTATATTAAAATAAAAAAAAACTTTCCTCTTAACACTGCTTTTACTGCATACTTTTGGTATGTTATGTCTCTGTTTTCATTTATTTCAAAGAATTTTTTGATTTCTGTCTTAATTTCATTGCTTATCCAAAAGTCATTCAGGAGCAACTTGTAATTGTGTGAAAATCAGAAGTCTTCTTGTTATTGATTTCTATTTTTATTACACTGTGGTCGAAGAATATGGTTGGTATGATTTATATTTTTTTGAATTTATTGAGAGTTGCTTTTTGGCCGAGCATGTGGTTGATCTTATAGTATGTTCCATGTGCAAATGTGAAGAATGTATATTCTGTGGTTGATGGGTGGAGTGTTCTTTAGATGTCTATTAGGTCCAATTGGTCAAGAGTCAAATTTAAGTCCAGAATTTCTTTTTTTAGTTTTCTTCCTTGAAGATCTGTCTAACACTGTAAATGTGGTTTTGAAGTCCCCCACTATTATGTGTAGCTGTCTACGTCTTTTTATAAACCTGTAAGTACTTTTTAGATGAATCTGTGTGCTCCAATATTGGGTACATATATATTTAGGAAAGGCAAATCTTATTTAATTGAACCCTTTCTCCTTATGTCGTTAAAAAGAAGATATTAAAGAACACAATAAATATGGCTAAAAACAAGACAGGGAACCAAGGATCATAAAGAAAAATGCAGACATAATTTACCAAATAAAAATAATATGGCCAAAGTCATCTCAAATGAAGCCAAAAGACAAATAATTGGCCAAAGAGCAATAATAGAAATAATAAATCAAGGGTTGTATTCCTAATATAAATTGATTTCCATAAATTGTAGCATGGTCAAGTGCTCTTCTACACTGTACAGTTAGTATATGCAAGTGCTTGGAAAGTTTTTGAGTTTTTGTTTAATTAGCTCAATTTGGCGGGTCTTGACCTGGACACATATAAAGTAGACTAATTTCCTGTCTAGAAAAAATACCAGTCAGGCTGGTATATTTTTCACAAAAAATGAACAATTTGCATCCATATTTCTGCCATCTATAGAATGTGTTTTGAACCGCCACTAACATCACAGACTATATACTATAAAAACATAGTTAGGGAAAACAATTGTATGCTGACTACAGTGCTGTCTTGCATAAAGTTCTCCTAAGCCATTTGATATTTGAGAAATAATTCTTTCCATGTATTTGATGATCATCAGGGAATAGGATTTCTAGGCCATCTTATCTCATCCTAACAGTCATCCTAATATCCTTCTGTATTTTGCTCTGTCTTCATTGAGAAGGTTTATAATAGGATCTTGCATTTCAGTAACATTTTCATGCCATTTACAAAACTGTAATTGATTAAATGACAAAATTTTACAATGTTAGTCAGATTTTCTATTATAGTCAGGAGATGAATTAATTCCTATTGAAATTTATTTCCAGCAATAGGGTGTTTTTGCTGATTTGTTCTTCTTTTTTAAAAATTATTCTTCCCAGAAAATTTAAAATCAAATATAGAATTTTAACCCAGAAATTAGCTTCTGTCAGAAATCTTATAACAGCCAATCTCACCTCATTTCAGCTGGTCATGGTCTGATATGATTTGGACCTGTGTCCCCACCAAATCTCATGTCAAATTGTAATCCCCAGTGTTGGAGGTGGGGCCTTGTGGGAGGTGATTGGATCATGCAGGCAAGTTCTTATGAGTGGATTAGCACCATCCCCTCAGTGCTGTCCTCATAATAGTGTGTGAGTTATAATGAGATCTCATTGTTTCTAAGTGCATAGCACCTCCCCACTCTTCTTCCGGCTCTGGCTGTGTGAAGTGCTCACTGTCCCTTTGCCTTCCACCATGACTGTAAGTTTCCTGAGGCCTCCCTAGAAGTCAAGCTCATGCTGCCATGCTTTCTGTAGAGCCTGCAGAATTGTGAGCCAATTAAACCTTTTTTCTTTATAAATTACCCCGTCTCAGGTATTTCATTATAGCAGTGTGAGAACGAACTCATACATGGTTTTAGTTTGTGTTTTGTATTGCTATAACAGAATATCACAGACTGGGTCATTTATAAAGAAAAAACATTTATTTCTCATAGTTCCGGAGGCTGGGAAGTCCAAGATCAAGGGAATGCATGTGATAAGGGCTTTCTTGCTACATCATCCCATGGCAGAATGATCAAAAGAGCATGTATGTATATGTGTGCACTCATGTGCACATGTTCAGGCAAGACAGAGAAAGGCTGGGTAGGGGAAAGGGAGGGGGAGGAAGGGAGAAAGAAAGACAGAGAGAGAGAAGAGGACCAAACTCATTTTTTAGTAAGATCCACTCCTGAGATAACTAACCCATTTTTGAAGTAACAACATTAACCTATTTATGAGGGCAGAGCCCTCATGACCTAATTACTTCTTAAAGGTCTCACTTCTCAACACTGTTGCATTGGTGACTGAGTTTCCAACACATGAGCTTTGGGAGACACATTAAAATCATAACAAGTCATTCTGTGTTGAATTTTTTTAGATAAGAATACCTTTACAAAGTTTTAAATTTATAAAGTCATGCAAATCATTTTGGAAGCAGAATATACAAATCCAATACTTTATATACAATGAAACTGAAGTTCAGAAATACTAATTAGCTGAGCCAATCTCATGCTGATTTATAGTTAAACCAGAGATAGAGACACAGTCTCTTGACTATTGGTATAGAACTTATCCCACATTACTTTCTTCATTGCCAAATATTTGTGAGATATTAATTCTTTAGAATTAGGCAAATTGCAGATTGTAAGGTTTGACCACAAATCCCAGGCTCCAAGTGGGTCTTTGGAATTAATCCTTTTTTTTTTTTTTTTTGAGACAGAGTCTTGCTCTGTTTCTCAGGGTGGAGTGCAGTGGTGTGATGTAGGCTCACTGCAGCCTCTGCCTCCTGGTTCAAGCAATTCTCCTGCCTCAGCCTCCTGAGTAGCTGAGACTACAGATGTGCACCACCATACCAGCCTATTTTTTTGTATTTTTAGTAGAGATGGGGTTTCACCATGTTGGCCAGGATTGTCTTGATCTCCTGACCTCATGATTCGCCTGCTTCAGCCTCCCAAAGTGCTGGGATTACAGGTGTGAGCCACCATGCCCAGCTGCAAATTAATTCATTTTTAAAGGCAGTTCCTCATAGTTGCTTTGGACATGAGAATATTAGAAGAAAGTAGAAATATATGTAAACATCTAATTTGGTGTTTTAGACATGAAGTGTTTGTCCAGGCCTATGTCCTGAATGGTATTGCTAGGTTTTCTTCTAGGGTTTTTATGGTTTTAGGTCTAACATTTAAGTCTTTAATCCATCTTGAATTCATTTTTGTATAAGGTGTAAGGAAGGGATCCAGTTTCAGCTTTCTACATATGGCTAGCCAGTTTTCCCAGCACCATTTACTAAATAGGGAATCCTTTCCCCATTTCTTGTTTTTGTCAGGTTTCTCAAAGATCAGATGGTTGTAGATGTGTGGTATTATTTCTGAGGGCTCTGTTCTGTTCCATTGGTCTATATCTCTGTTTTGGTACCAGTACCATGCTGTTTTGGTTACTGTAGCCTTGTAGTATAGTTTGAAATCAGGTAGTGTGATGCCTCCAGCTTTGTTCTTTTGGCTTAGGATCGACTTGGCAATGTGGGCTCTTTTTTGGTTCCATATGAACTTTAAAGTAGTTTTTTCCAATTCTGTGAAGAAAGTCATTGGTAGCTTGATGGGGATGGCATTGAATCTATAAATTACTTTGGGCAGTATGGCCATTTTCAAGATATTGATTCTTCCTACCCATGAGCATGGAATGTTCTTCCATTTGTTTGTGTCCTCTTTTATTTCATTGAGCAGTGATTTGTAGTTCTCCTTGAAGAGGTCCTTCACATCCCTTGTAAGTTGGATTCCTAGGTATTTTATTCTCTTTGAAGCAATTGTGAATGGGAGTTCACTCATGATTTGGCTCTCTGTTTGTCTGTTATTGGTATATAGGAATGCTTGTGATTTCTGCACATTGATTTTGTATCCTGAGACTTTGCTGAAGTTGCTTGTCAGCTTAAGGAGATTTTGGGCTGAGACGATGGGGTTTTCTAAATATACAATCATGTCATCTGCAAACAGGGACAATTTGACTTCCTCTTTTCCTAACTGAATACCTTTTATTTCTTACTCCTGCCTGAGTGCCCTGGCCAGAACTTCCAACAGTATGTTGAATAGGAGTGGTGAGAGAGGGCATCCCTGTCTTGTGCCAGTTTTCAAAGGGAATGCTTCCAGTTTTTGCCCTTTTAGTATGATATTGGCTGTGGGTTTGAGATACGTCCCATCAATACCTAATTTATTGAGTTTTTAGCATGAAGGGCTGTTGAATTTTTTCGAAGGCCTTTTCTGCATCTATTAAGCTAATCATGTGGTTTTTGTCTTTGGTTCTGTTTATATGCTGGATTACATTTATTGATTTGCAAATGTTGAACCAGCCTTGCATCCCAGGGATGAAGCCCACTTGATCATGGTGGATAAGCTTTTTGATGTGCTACTGGATTCGTTGTGCCAGTATTTTATTGAGGATTTTTGCATTGATGTTCATCAGGGATATTGGTCTAAAATTCTCTTTTTTTGTTGTGTCTCTTCCAGGCTTTGGTATCAGGATGATGCTGGCCTCATAAAATGAGTTAGGGAGGATTCCCTCTTTTTCTATTGATTGGAATAGTTTCAGAAGAAATGGTACCAGCTCCTCCTTTTACCTCTGGTAGAATTCGACTGTGAATCCTTCTGGTCCTGGACTTTTTTTGGTTGTTAGGCTATTAATTATTGCCTTAATTTCAGAGGCTGTTATTGGTCTATTCAGGTCTTCTTCCTGGTTTAGTCTTGGGAGGATATATGTGTCCAGGAATTTATCCATTTCTTCTAGATTTTCTAGTTTATTTGCATAGAGGTGTTTATAGTATTCTCTGATGGTAGTTTGTATTTCTGTGGGATCAGTGGTGATATCCCCTTTATCATTTTTTATTGCGTCTATTTGATTCTTCTCTCATTTCTTCTTTATTAGTCTTGCTAGTGGTCTATCAATTTTATTGATCATTTCAAAAAACCAGCTCCTGGATTCATTGATTTTTTGAAGGGTTTTTTATGTCTCTTTCTCCTTCAGTTCTGCTCTGATCTTAGTTATTTCTTGCCTTCTGCTAGCTTTTGAATGTGTTTGCTCTTGCTTCTCTAGTTCTTTTAATTGTGATGTTCGGGTGTCAATTTTGGATCTTTCCTGCTTTGTCTTATGGGCATTGAGTGCTATAAAGTTCCCTCTACACACTGCCTTAAATGCGTCCCAGAGATGCTGGTATGTTGTGTCTTTGTTCTCATTGGTTTCAAAGAACCAAATGTGTCTTTATTTCTGCCTTCATTTTGTTATGTACCCAGTAGTCATTCAGGAGCAGGTTGTTCCATTTCCATGTAGTTGAGCAGTTTTGAGTGAGTTTCTTAATCCTGAGTTCTAGTTTGATTGCACTGTGGTCTGAGAGACAGTTTGTTATAATTTCTGTTCTTTCACATTTGCTGAGAAGTGCGTTATTTCCAACTATGTGGTCAATTTTGGAATAAGTGTGATGTGGTGCTGAGAAGAATGTATATTCTGTTGATTTGGGGTGAGATCTAATTAAACTAAAGAGCTTCTGCACAGTGAAAGAAACTGCCATCAGAGTGAACAGGCAACTTACAGAATGGGAAAAATTTTTTGCAATCTACTCATCTGACAAAGGGCTAATATCCAGAATCTATGAAGAACTCAAACAAATGTACAAGGAAAAAACAAACAACCCCATCAAAAAGTGGGCAAAGGATATGAGCAGACACTTCTCAAAAGAAGACATTTATGCAGCCAACAGACACATGAAGAAATGCTCATCATCACTGGCCATCAGAGAAATGCAAATCAAAACCACAGTGAGATACCATCTCACACCAGTTAGAATGGTGATCATTAAAAAGTCAGGAAACAACAGGTGCTGGAGAGGATGTGGAGAAATAGTAACACTTTTAAACTGTCGGTGGGACTGTAAACTAGTTCAACCATTGTGGAAGACAGTGTGGCAATTCTTCAAGGATCCAGAACTAGAAACACCATTTGACCCAGCCCTCCCATTACTGAATATATACGCAAAGGATTATAAATCATGCTGCTATAAAGACACATGCACACTTATGTTTATTGCAGCACTATTCACAATAGCAAAGACTTGGAACCAACCCAAATGTCCATCAATGATAGACTGGATTAAGAAAATGTGGCACATATCCACCATGCAATACTATGCAGCCATAAAAAAGGATGAGTTCATGTCCTTTGTAGGGACATGGATGAAGCTGGAAACCATCATTCTCAGCAAACTCTCACAAGGACGAAAAACCAAACACCGCATATTCTCACTCATAGGTGGGAATTGAACAATGAGAACACATGGACACAGGAAGGGGAACATCACACACTGGGGTCTGTTTTGGGGTGGGGGGAGGGAGGAGGGATAGCATTAGGAGCCATACCTAATGTAAATGATGAGTTAATGGGTGCAGCACAGCAACATGGTACATGCATACATATGTAACAAACCTGCACGTTGTGCACATGTACCCTAGAACTTAAAGTATAATTTTAACAAAAACCTAAATGTGATATATGCTTATAAATTACACAGTATTTCTTCCAAGATAACGAATCAATCCTACTTTGTAAATATTCCTACCCAGGACAAATACAAGTTGACATAGAACCAGAGGTATAAATTTCAGCTATTTTCTTTGTGATCTCTTCAACTTCATGTCTCATTTGACTTGCAGCCTAAGAAATTGTGAATCTGTTGGTGTTCTCCAGGTTTTTATAATAGTGGATTTGAACAACCAATTTCCTATGAAATTTAAGCTATAATTTCCTTTTCAATGTTACAACATACCATATTATCTATCCCCTGATATCTGGTTTACGAGCCTCCCAAAGGCTCTTTGCAGGTGTATGCAGCATTACAGTATTTGCCAAGTAAAAAAAGTATTTCAGTTCCAAGGCTTGCACGAAAGGGAGCCCTGTGTATCTGTGGCTACCAAACTGGCTGAGGAATTTCTTCCTGATACTTTCTACTGCAGATGAAGAATATGAACAGGTGAACTGTTGCCTTTCCCTAGAGTCAAAAGGGCTTTCCCACTGAAGTCCGTTGCCAGTCATGCTAAATTAAACATTCTTGAAAAAACAGAGGCCAAAATCTTGGGGCATCGTTTTCCTCATATTGATCCCCTTGAAGTTAATGGAAATGATATGCAGAATAATTGGGTGACAATGGTGGTGGCAAAACACTGTTAGGTTTGTAGTACATCATCATCACCACCGTGACCAAATGCTTCCTAGAGCCTCCCACACGTCTGGATGGTACCAAGGTAGTTGTAATAGGTTTATAGTGCTTAGCTTTGAACTGTTTTTCAGGGTTACAATAACAATAGGTCATGAGTTTGCGGCAAGGGGAGCGGGTACCTCCCCACACCAACTCCCCTCCAAAAGCAGCACAAGTGGTTGCTCTTTGGCTACAAGACAAGTAAGAAATATGATAATGAAGTCGTGTCTTTTTATTTGCTCACTCTTCCAAAAGGTAGAATCTATCTCTGCTTCTGTTCAATATTTAGAACATTTATATGCGAAGGTATGTAATTAATAGATCTGGAAAAATAGTTAACCACTAAAAATCACTAGAGTTAGAAATCGGTGGCAAGATTGCAGAATTAGGCAAAGAGCAGTAGGAAAAAAAAAAGTAATCCTGACTCTAGGTAGGCAGGTTGTATTTGGAAAGTCTCAGAGGTCAGCAATATTTAGGCAGGTTAGGTAGGTCAAGGCAATGACTGTCCAAATAAGACAATGCTATCCTCATCATGAGCACAGATTCAGTGACATAGATACTCCAAGTATTATTGTCAAAAGGGAAGCCAGAACGACAGCCAAGAGATAGACAGAGGTAGATGAAAGGTGGCAGTCTACGTAAGACTTAGGAAAGTCAAGATGGTTTTCAGAAGACCCGAATCAGCCAGTGTATCAGTGACAAGAGGAGCTTAGTCATAAAACATTACTCTCTGGGTAATGTTTTAAAGAAAGAAATGTCATTTAAGTAAAGAAATATCATTTTTTTTTTTTTTTTGAGACAGAGTCTCGCTCTGTTGCCCAGGCAGGAGTGCAGTCGTGCGATCTCATCTCACTGCAACCTCTGCCTCCCCGGTTCAAGTGATTCTTTTGCCTCAGCCTCTCAAGTAGCTGGGACTACAGTTGTGTGCCACCACATCAGGCTAATTTTTGTATTTTTAGTAGAGACGGGGGTTTCACTATATTGGCCGGGCTGGTCTCGAACACCTGACTTTGCGATCCGCCCCCCTCGGCCTCCCAATGTGCTGGGATTACAGGCGTGAGCCACTGCGCCCGGCCCTAAGAAATGTCTTTCACTCTTCTAGCGAGATCGTTCATGAATCTAAGTCTAGATTTCTAGGGTTGGGGACTCAACAAGTTACTATAATGCTACACCTTGTTCCTTCACAACACATTGAAAGAAGTTCGATTTATCATATGGAGATATCAGATTCTCTATAAAATTTATTCTCTATCATTCATTATGAAAATTTCAAATAAAAACAGTGCAGAGAATAGTAAAAAGAACTAATCACCCAACTTCAAAAATTACCAACGTACAACCAGTTTTGTTCCAACAATATTCCTTATACTTCCCTCCCACTACAGATACTGAAGCAAATCTCAGATGGCATATTATTTCATCTATTAAAATTCAGATAGCACTTTTTGTGAAAAATAAGAACTATTTTTAACATCATTATACCTCTCACATTAACAATCATTTCTTAATCTCACCAACTATCCATTTAGTATCTAAACTTCTGTGATTATCTCATAAATGTCTGTTTACAGTTAACATTTAAAAAATAATTAATTAACATATTAAATGTATTTACAGGGTACAAGTGCAAGTTCCTTACATGCATATATTGTGTAGTGGTGAAGTCTGGGCTTTTACTGTACCCATCACTTCAATAGTGAACATTGTATCCAAGAGGTACTTTTTCAACCCCTACCCTCTTCCTACCTTCCTACCTTTTGTAGTCTCCAGTGTCTTTAATTCGACTTTGTATGCCCATTGTTTAGCTGCCACTTATAAGTGAGAACACGCAGTATTTCACTTTCTGTTTCTGAGTTAATTCACAGAGAATAGTGTCCTCTAGTTCCATCAATTAGTATCATTTTGAATCAGGTCCCAAACAAGATCCACATTGCTTGGTGTGCTTTTTTTTTTATACGCTTGAAGAGCACATTATGACTTTTTACTAACAGTTCTTCCTTCTTGTTTATTTTTTTCCCTTGCCATTTACTTGTTGAAGGAAACAGGTCACTTGTTTTTAGAATTTCCCACATCCTGATTTTAGCTGCTTGCATTCTAGGAGGTTTAATTTAGCATGTTTCTCTCATCCTCTGGATTTTCTGTAAAAGAGTAGTTAGACCTAGAGGCTTGATCAGATTCTTGTTTGCCTTTTGGTAAGAACATTTCATTAGTGCTGCTCTGTACTTCTTATTGAATCACATCAGAAGGTTCATAATGTCTGGTTGTCTCTTTTTGTGATATTAAGATTGATCAGTGGGTTCAGATGATGCCACCTGATCCATCCATCACAACTTTCCCATCAGTCCTTCAGGTAATGGCTTTAGTAGCCATTAATTATTATCTAGATGGATTATTTCATTAGGGTTGCAAAAGGGTTATCCTTTAATTCTATCATTCCATTTGTATTTCTTAGCTAGAATTTATCCATAAAGAACTGTCTTTTGTGGACTACTTAGATAATCTGGGAAGAAGTTTGTATAGCCAAGGTAAGGTAACTATTTAATATTTTTCACTTTATTTACCTCTTTATCATTTTGAGGCAATTATTAAGCCCTTACTCTAATGTGTCACAAGAAGGCACACACAAGCCAATGGGAAAATCAGAGCTCTAGATGCAGAACTAAGGGACCTAATCTTGCCATTGTCTGGTATGTAGCAGCAAGTTTGTACATGTGACATATCTGACACAGGCAATTCTCTGTGGTCTAAATAAACATCTTTAATGATATATCTTATTTCTATAAAAATTTAATTCTCTAATTCCATAATTTCTGACATTGTCAGGACCTGTATCTGCTGCCTTTAATCATACATACATTCTTAGTTCTATAAATATATTTGTAATCCCACTCGCTGTACATTATTTTTATGGTAAGCTTCCATTATTCATTATAAAAAAATTCATTGAATATCTGGCTCCATTTTATATAGACTCACTATTGTGTGTCCTTTATCTTGCTTTCTACCTTAACCAATCTAGTAAGACTGCTTTTATTAAGTCAACCACTTATTTCTGGCAAAAAACTATATATTTACGTACTATTTTTTTCACTTTGATTCTGCTTATTAGTTATGAAAACTTAGGCAACTCATCTTACTCCTCTAGCCTCAGTTCCTTCATTACTAAAATTGGGATCAAGAAACCCTTCTCCAGGGACATTCTGAAGACTAACAAAGGTAAATTATGTGAAATCAATAGTCATAGAGCCATTCTTACATTCATTTATCCTGTTCAGTAGTCACTGAGCTCTTTCTGGTGGTAGCTTCTAGGCTAAGTCCCAAGAATATGTAAAGTGAAACAGACATGGGCTTTGCTTTCAGGATGCTTCAGTCTGATGGTGAGTATACACATTAAAAATATAATTGCACCTAATCCATAGGTGTTCCACAAATGATTGCTGCATTTGACAATTCAGCAATTTGACTGTCCTATTGTTGATTTATTGCTTATTTCTATCCATTTATTAGAAATTAATGTTTAGTTCTGGCTCACTAATGTTTTCACTATATAGGTGTCATGGATTTCTTTACTGGGTTTGAAAGAACATATGATACTGAGTTTCACTTTAGAACTTCCTAAGTATTAAGTATATAAGTAAGAAATGCTGGGAAGTGGAGAATTTTCGTTTTGTTCATTCACTCATCCATTTATCAACTGTTCAATGCAACTAGAATAAGCAAGATGATTTCAGAGAAGATAGCGATGCTCAGATCAACTTGTTTTATAAGGCAACAGAGATGAGTTCATCAGAATTAGACAATGCCTCTTCTGTGTTTGACTGGCTATTATTGCCTGCAAATTGCATCAAATATTTTAAAGATTTGAGATGAAAGATTTGGATCAATATGTCTGATTTAATAAAGCCACTTATAACCCGAGACAGATTGACCATACTTAAAAGACGTAGGTCTAGATCTGTGAGATAAAGAAATGACTAGCGAATGTCATCTGCCAGAACTGAACTCATATATGCTTGTCTATGGCTTTATAAGGAAAGTTGTGTACTTTTTAACCCATTTTCCCATTCTCACTGGTATTTCTTAATTGCCAAACACATCTTTGGCTGGTTGTTTTGTGTATTTAATACCGTATTCTCTTTGTTGACATTGAGTTAGTCTACAACATATAGTTTAAAATAGCTAAGTGTGTGTGTGTATGTGTGTGTGTGTGTGTGTGTTTTAAGCAGCCATTGAGATGATTCAGAAATCTAACTTCTATTCAGGTGTGTAAGTTGGATTTGTGTCATATCTTTTAATTCTTAACTTTATTACTTTTTTTGCTGGTGATTAAATGAGAACATATCATCTCATTGATATTTTGCCTCTCTTACTCTTTTTAATAGTTTGATCACAACTTATTTCCTCTTAATTGTTTCTAACTTTCTCATAACATTTCTCTTAACTTTTAGTTTCCAAGAGTGAAGGTATGGTTGAACATACTCTTTTTCTAAATTATTTTTCCACTCTTCTGTAAGAGGATTATACTTCCTGACTCCGTTGATATCAGATTTGGTCAAATGACTTGCTAGGCTAATGAAATGTGAGTGGAGGTAACATGGACTACTTTCTGATAGAAGCTTTAAGAACCATCATGTAGTTCTCTCATTATTCTCCTTCCTCTGCCATGTGATCAAAATAAGGTCTGCTGCTTCAGTTTGGGTACCAGGATGAAGAAGACTTTCAGTGTGAATTAGTGTGAATTGAGGCTGACACAGGCATTAATGAGAAATAATAAATAAAAATAGACAGCTCAGATTTGGGGGTCATTTGTTATAGCAATGTATTAGTTGACTAATACAAAGGAACATGCTAGTTTCATAAGCAGTGGGGCTGTGTATGATGGCTCACACCTGTAATCCCAGCACTTTGGCAGGCCAAAGCAGGAGGATTGCCTGAGGCCAGTTCAAGATCAGCCTGGGCAATATAGTGAGATCCCATCTCTAAAAAAGTTTTAAACAATTAGTCAGGCAACATGCCTGTAGTCCCAACTACTTGAGGGGCTGAGGTGGCAAGATTGCTAGAACAAAAAGAGGCAATGAGATGGACTGTTAGCATAAGAAAGAGAAAAGAGCATGTATTTTGGAGTAAGATAGATCTGGGTTTGATCACGTTTTGAATTCCACTAGTTGTGAATACTTGGGCTAGTTATTAAACTGTTTATACCTCACTTTTTAAATCTGTGAAATGAGGGATAAGCCTACAATAAACTTACTAAGTTTTCTGTGAAGATTAATTGAGATCATTGCATTAATGTAATTCTTACTGTTGTAACCAACAGTCAAATGCAAAACAATATAATAACTCAAAATTTATGGAAGTTTACTTCTTACCTAAACTACAAAACACATGCTCTTAATTGTCAGGTACATTTATTCCAAACAGTGACTCAGAGACCGAAGCCGCCTCTTTCCATCTTGTTGCTCTGCTGTCTGCAGTATGTGGCTTCCAAGGTTGCCTGTGGGATATATCCATTCCAGTCATCCAGAAGGGCAAAAGAACATGAAAGATCCTGAAAGGGAGGTTTATCACGGGCAAGGCATGGAAGTGGTACACATTACTTTTGCTCACAGTACTGGATTCTGATTAGAATCCCGTTACATGGTCATACTTGAGTCAGTGTTGGCTGTAAATGTAGTCTAGCTATGTGCTTAATAAGAAGAGGAAATGGTTGGTGAACAGTTAGCAGTCTCTGCCATAGTGATATATGTAAAGGGCATAGACTACTAACTAGAACCTGGCAGATACTTAATAAATATTCTTTTCTGTTTGTGTCTCTAAGTTCCTTCAAACCTTATGTAAATATCAAAAGTGTTTATTTGCTGCGATCAGACAAATGACATTTAAAATGGAATATATACATTTTGAAGCCATAAAAATATATATATTTTTTAGCTCAGGGGTCTTCCTTGATATTCACACGGCACTTGCTTAGTGCAAAGGTCTTGGATCACTGGCAATCAAAACTAGAGTTCCTAGAGGCATTCAATGAATGTTTGTTGAATGCCTACCTGAATAAATATACCTCTCTCGATTTTAATAAAATACCATGACTGAGCCAGGGGGAACTAAACTGGCTTCCTAGAGACTATTGCCTTGCTGTCTAAGAATCGGTATTTAACTTTTACTTACTGTGGGAAATGGTTGTATTTGTAACCCAAACTTAAATTAAAATTTTAACTAAGTGTTAGCTAAAATTTTCCAGTTAATTTCATTGTTATTGAGTAATTTCTTTGGATTTGTACTTTGAGGCTGGATACATGTAAAAACTATTGATAATTTCTGCTTGTTGAAATCAGGCTTGTGAGAGTTCTTGCAAATTTATGAAGATACGCTTGAATCTTAGTTTTTCTTATTCTCTTAGGCAACTCACAGTACACATATGGGCCTCGACTATTTCATCAATACAACAAGATGAGGATAAATGTACTCATAGTGAATTTTAAATGGGGTAAAGAATGTAAAACAATGAATACATTTTCTGGCATGTAGTAAACACTCAGTAAATGGTAATTTTCTATTAATATTAATAGCAATAATGATAGTAATAGCACCATAATACTAATAATGGAAAAATAATAAACTATTACCAGGGAAGGGCATATTTTTCTCAGAGGCACAATGTAGATGTGCAATAGGATGGTTAACCATCTTTGCCTCCCTAGAAAAACACAGAGCGAGGTTGGAATATGCTTCCCGTTATGCCAAGGGCAAGGTTTTGTTCTCACCTGAGTGTTCTGACACTGCATAATTTGATAGTAAACAAATTATGTCACATGTTTGGTGTGTACTCCTTCATATTTTTGAAAAGCCACTAGAGGGTGCTACTTTGCTAGAAAAATACAAGTACTTCCTTACAGTAACATTTTCAGTCTGCAGCCGCGACGTCTGATGTTAGGGACTAGAACTGAGATCTCTGCTGTGAGTATCCGGATACAATTTATTCATTTTCTTTCGCTTATGTAGGAAGTAAATAGGAATAGCTTAGGTAAGCTACAAAAGTTGATTCAAATAAAATCCTAGTATTTTATTTCAGCAAAGGTTCACACCCATTCTATTAGGAAAAAATTGTCAATATTTCTTACTAAACAAAATTGTGAGAGTATATGACTTTCTTATGAGATATAAGCTGGCTTTAATATGTGTGCTGTGTTTTTGCTAGACTTCTGTTGTTTTAAGTTTGGTATAAGGATATTATTCTGTCTTTGGCAGTTTTTAATTATAAGGGTTAGTGAAAACGAAGATCATTTTGTATGATTTTGCCCTCTGAAAAATAATGTTTCAGTGAATCAAAGGTCACAAATATATTCAGGTGGCTGAGGTGCAGATAAACTAAGCATGTGACCTTCCTTTTTGTTACTCTGAGTGTAAAGTGGATGTTATGTTGGTGAGAGTTTGTATTAAGCGTCAACCTCAATTATGAATAACGGCCTTTAGTCTATAGCTCATATTCAATGGCAAGTGCATCTTTGTGGAGGCAATTATCTAAGGATGAAACATAGTCAGCATGAGTCGAGTCAAAATATTTCTGCAAATTAACCATTGTCTTTTCAGCTGACCATGAGGTAACGAGATGAAAGAAGACTGTCAGTAGTTGAGTGAGAGGAATAAATATATGGGAGACATAAAGAATCCTAGTTGTGTAATAGATGTGAATTATACAAAACCTGGATGTTCTCATTTTTGATCCCTGATAGAAGAGTTAGCTTCCTGAGAGATTTTTGTCCTACTACATATTACTTCAAAAATATAAGAGTTGGGGAAAAGCGTTTCTGATTTGTCTTCCCTTAGTGAAAGGAACACTAAAAAGTTTCAGACAAAATTATCTGAAAGAGTCTAGCTCCTCAAGTCTTTTGAGTTCCCTCTACCTTAGGTAACTAATCAACAGTCTGGGTTGTACTTGATGATTAAACAAGAATTTGGTCACTGGGGTGGTGCATGGGGTGTGTGTGTGTGGTGTGTGTATTTCACACACTCATGTATGTCTAATTACAACTTTAAGAAGTCATGTCAGAGAGTATCTTTTTATTCTCTGTCTTACCCTACTTTAATTTTCAGTGTTAATTCAGCATTTATAGCTTGTTTGTATGATTATCTTTAGGAGCAGTTTTGTAAGGTAGTTATTGGTGGTGGGAGACGGGGAGGGGTCAGTATATTCCGACTATTTTTCACTGTTGTTATGTTTTTCAATTCCACACTTCAAATCTTGTAGAGATAATTTGAGACTGGCAACATTTAAGTGGCTCTAAAACACACAAAAAATTTCCATCTATCTTTTTTCATTAATGTAGATCATGTCTTTCTGTTTATTTAACTCCACTTTGGGATATAAATAAAATCAAATGGGATTATATCCTTGTCCATGTTGGGGAGTACCTTTCCTGGCACAGGACAGTTGGCTAAATAGTCCATACAGTAGATTAGAAGGGGAATTGTCAAACCTGGACTGAATTTTTACTGAGAAAATACCTCTATTTTAATTTGCCAGCTGTATAAAACATAGATTACAGAAAATAATATTGAATTGGAAGGTGGGGGGCAGTTAGCATTCTGGTTCTGATCTGTTCCTAAGTTTTGTTGGCTAATGACTTTATCTTGGGTAAACCATAGATATGGTTTATCCAAGCTTTAGTTTTTTATTTGTTTTTATCTTATAGGAAAGAATAGTGTCTTTTTTGTTCATATCAGAGGATTGTTGAGTGACACACACAAAAAAATGCCCTAAATTATAAAGACCAACAGAACTGTTGCCATGGTCTGTCAATGTGGTCATGAAAATGGACTTTATAAGATTCATTAAATACTGTTGGGAAAATACCCTGCACCAGCGCTCTGACTTCTAATTCTACACATTGCTCCCTTCAAATGACCATACTGCATGTTTCAGCCTGACAAGAGATGCTGAATGTGTGATGATGGGGGAGAAAGGAAGAGGTAGCTCATCTTCGAATATTGTGTACAGATTGTCACTGCCAACACCCTACAGCTGTGCTTTTGCTTTTGATTTCTTCATGCCTTTTATATGACTCAATTCCTGCTTTAAAGCACATTGTATTCTTGGCTTGTTAAGCTCAGATGCTCAAATAATTCCATGGGGTCCACTTTATAAACTTAAAACCACAGTGGATGTGAAATTGGAAATACTAAACTTGGAACGTTCTTTTTTGCTCATATTTTCTCATTTGATAAATTGAGGGAAGCAATGTTTTTCAGTAGCTCCCTTTGGTATAGCTCCATGGCTCTCAAACCTTGGATCTAGGCTTTTATTACCTCCCTGGACTGAATCTTGTTAGGAAGTCCTCTTCTGTTGCCTTGTACACCCTTAAACGAGCCCAATAAATGACAGCCTTGGTTTCCCTGTCTAAGCTGATCTCTCTCTCTCACACACACACACACACACACACACTCCAACATTATCTGTATGTATGAGGCAAGATAGATGGAGATTAGAGAGATCAACATATCCCTTTATTCCTTATGATTGATAAAAAACTAATATTGGAGAATGTGCCTTATGGATGTGGCAATAATGGGCATCCTAATAACAAACTGCAGGCTCAGCCAGAGTAATCTTGGAATTTCTTGGGTGAGAGTCTGCCCCCGCTATAGCTAAAGGCTAGGTGGAACATGTATACACTTTCAGGGTAGCTGGCTCCCTCAGAAATGTGGAGGGAAAAGGGCTGAGCTGGCCGGGCGCGGTGGCTCACGCCTGTAATCCCAGCACTTTGGGAGGCCGAGGCGGGCAGATCATGAGGTCAGGAGATCGAGACCATCCTGGCTAACACGGTGAAACCCTGTCTCTACTAAAAATACAAAAAAATTAGCCGGGTGTGGTGGCGGGCGCCTGTAGTCCCAGCTACTCGGGAGGCTGAGGCAGGAGAATGGCGTGAACCCTGGAGGCGGAGCTTGCAGTGAGCCGAGATTGCGCCACTGCCCTCCAGCCTGGGTGACAGAGCAAGACTCCAACAACAACAAAAAGGGGCTGAGCTATGCCTACTTAGTTCCTCTCCCAAACTTATCAATTAAGTAACTGACTCCACGTTTCTAGGGTGAGAAACCTTGGGAAAACCCCATTACAGATAACTGAGAAAAAGCAAATAACTGTCCTTACCCCCAGCCCCCAAAATATTCTCCACGTGCTTGTTTTCTTATATTATGGAACCTAATCATCAGGTCTGTAGAAAGCAGATGGTTACCACTGATATCTGACTTCTGGTGGCTCTGCCTGGGACCACTAGTGATAGAGACAACATTTTCTCTTGGAAATATCCAAAAAGGTCAGTCTATACTAGAGCTGAAAATTCTCTCTCCTTTCTCTTCTCAACCCGAATGATATCCAGCTAAATTATCCAAGCGTATTAGAAAATTCGCAATGATATTTAATGATTACATGAGGCCATCCCAATAATAGTATGCCAAAACTAGATGTCCTGAACTGTTATATACATCTCTGCCCATTATTAAATTCTTCAACAGTAATAAAAGAGCAAATTTAAACTCTTAAATGGTATAGTTCAAATGAATTAAAAACCAGACACACATTTATTTCACTTTTGTTATTTCAAAAAAATGAGTGTAAAAAACATCGCTTCCAATTTCTTATTCTGATCAGTGTCAGCAGAGAATTCTTGGTGGCTGGGAAGAATGAGTTTCCTTCAGCAGCTGCAGCTTGGATTATTTCTCACAGAATGGGTGTAGTTCTTTCACAGCTTCAGAAGTTGCATGAATTCAATGCCAAATTTCTGATGTGTCTCATTATTTTGAAGGGGGTTTACGAGATTATTACGACACTGGCCTCACTCACATCAGATTGAGAAAAAATGAATCTCTAGCCTCTGGAACAGTTTTCCCAGGGAAACTCAGTATTTAGTGATGCCAAAGATTATAAAAGAGATTTAATGAGATCTGGGAATAGGATAGACAGTCTTGATTTTGGTTTAATCAGGATGCCACTCTATGCCAGTTTTTTAGAATCAATGATTGGAGAACTTGCATTCAACTGGGAGAATCAGCCATAAAGACATTACCTCTGGCACTAGAGAATTACTAGAGATCTTGAAGAAAAATCCATCTATGCACATGGTCTCTGCTACAAAAGGATATTTGAGACATGCTGGGTAAGCTTAGGAATTTGCAAGAACTTCTACATTCTTATTTGGCCATGTGTTTCAGGCATCCTGATGGTGGTGTAGTGTGGATTCTGTCTAGTAACATGTTATCCACTTTCTTCTCTGCCATGGTGGTGGATCCACTGGTCTTGCTATAAAATCGGTTAGCCCTTGGAACTCTTCCTCCTACTCGTAACCAGTCCAGCTGGAGAGACACCCTCAGTAAATTTTTGAACTCAAAGTGTTTTTGATAATTTTTGAAATTTGAGGCCTTAGGGAGGTTTAGTGAGAATGGGTATCTCCATGTGTTCTTCAAGACAGTTGGTCTGGCACAAAATATGTAAAGGTAGGACCTCACACACATGTACTCTGAAGCACGCATAGAACTTAGAGGCCTGTGCACTTTGAAGACAATACATGGTTTAGAAATATAGAAAAATCAACAAAAACTGCTTCACCTCTTGTCATACACAGTGGGGTAGTTCAAGGTCCTGATGTAGCAGCCAGCTTCCACAAGTCTTTGTGGCCCACGTGGCTTTATTTAAAGCCTGGGAAGGCTTGCTTGTGGAAAAACAGCTTCTCCCTGTGTAAAAATAGCCACACGCTGGTGTATAAGCCACCATAAGCTACAGGTCCCCGACAAATTCAAAATCCTCTAGTGACCCATCCTTTTAAAGCCCCAGGTTTAAAGCTGCTGCTTAGGCTGCACTGATTATATGCACAACACACAGCTGTGAAAACCAGTTGTATGGTGCAATACAAGCCCTTGCAAACCACCGAGGTCAACAAAAGACATAGCCTGATCTCTTCCAGTCCCTCAAGATTCAATTTTAGTTTTGCTACCCAAATTGCACTCCACATCTACCTCTTAATGTTCCTGGCTCAAGGCATCATATTCTAAACACTGTCTTGAATTCAACTTCCCAATCGTAGGTAGAGGCAGAGGCAGAGTCTGCCCTCTAATACATGAGGCTTGGGATAACACAACTGAATGTCTGCTCTGTGTAGTTAGCTGGATCACAAGGGTGGGTGGCGGAAGGAGCTGGGATACTTGTTTCCAGTTCTTTTCTGAAACTCACCTGTCAGGTAACTCACTCCATCTTTGTGCACAAGAAGCTGGACGTATTTAAGATAAACCCCTCTTTGCAGAAAGCAGAGGAGTGAAGTTCTAGTCCCCCTCAACATGACTTGATTTGATTTTTCCCCTGTGGCCTCCTTTGATAGACTGTCTTGAAACCAGTGTTTCTTTCCAGAATGAAAACCAAATAAACACAAAGGACTTATGTGTTCTAAGTAATTGAGGAGTTCACCAGTTTAATGACTCGACTGATGCATCATCAATTTTAATTCTACTGCAGAGGGTTTCCCCAGGTGCTTTACATATGTTAGCCGTAACTGATCTCTTCAAGCACTCAATGTAACACTTTTCTGGAAATGCTGGATTAAGTCTTGCTTTCCAAAAGTAAGCTGGAAAGATTTCAAATAACATGGGTGGAAAAAAATTGAATAAACAGGAAAACGATTCACAGTGTGCATTGATACAGGGAGATGTCATTACATTAAATTAAATGAGGTAATAGTTGTGAAAGCACTTGGCAAACTTGTAAAATACCATATGAAGGTAAAGTTTTAGCTATTACATTCTGCACAAATGGATTGCAATTTGAAGTCCACAGTTCCTATTATAAGGATTTTGGTAGGAAGGTTAAAATCTAGTTCTACACTTTCTTACATTAGGAGAAGCCTTGAAATGGTAAATGATCTTTCTAAGCCATATGGTCCATAGTCACCAACATAAGGAATGTCTAAGTTGGACCAGAAGTCAGTGTGTTTCTCTTAATGATCAGTGTCAGAAGTTCGTGAGTGCCTGGATTCATGTGAAATGCAAGCTACCAGGGCATAAGACACTGACAAAGTTGAAAACTGGACCATAAAAAAATGTTAACAACATCAACTCAGAATATGAAAAGAAGAGATATGTATCTTCTGGAACTAAAGAAGAGTTAATTTTTTCCTATATGTGAAAAAAATAATTTTTGCCTATACTGTGAAAAAATTATTTGATCAACAATAGCTTCTCAGAAATGATAAAATAATATTATTTTATTTTATTTTATTTTTTCTGAGATGGAGTCTTGCTATGTTGCCCAGGCTGGAGTGCAATGGCATGATCTCTGCTCACTGCAACCTCCGCCTCCCGGACTCCAGCAGTTCTCCTACCTCAGCCTCCTGAACAGCTGGGATTACAGGCACCCACCACCACGCCTGGCTAATTTTTGTATTTTTAGTAGAGATGGGGTTTCACCATGTTGTCCAGGCTGGTCTTGAACTCCTGGCCTCAGGTGATCTGCTCATCTCGGCCTCCCAAAGTGCTGGATTACAGGCATAAGCCACAATGCCCAGCCTAAAATAATATTAAAAAGCCCCACTCTGTCTCTGTCCTTCTATATAAATTTAGTGTACATAAATGTTATTCTGAGTATTAATCAACAACTTATTTTTTCCCATTTTGTTTAAATGGTTAGTTCAGGGATGCATTCTCTTAAGTCTTAATGAACTACTCCCATCAGTAAAACAAAAATTTTCCTTTGGGACTTACAGTATACAGTAAGTTTGTCTACAGTGCCCAACTTGAAATTTTTCCAACACAATTGATATATTAAGGAGCATTTTAAGCATGACACAAATTTTGCCTTTGCTTCTGCACAATTTTGTTTGTGAGAGACTGCAGTCAACTGTAGCCAATTGAACCCAGCTGCATAGGAATTTATAAAACACACACATGCACACATCTCACATACTAACATCTACCCCTTACCTCATTTCACTACGTGTATTATGAGCCACGCCCACCCACATCTGGTGTTAGAACTTGCAGATCCACTTCAGATAACCTTCCTTCTGCCATTTCATAATAACTCATAAGCTGCAACCCTTCTGCAAACTTCAGGTCTTTTTCAAGGTAAAGCACCATATTTATTGTAGTATTTATGTATTTCATAACTATTTCATGTGTATAAAACTGTGATACCATTTTATTAGTTTTCTATTTTTTTAATGTATAACTGATGTTTCTGATTTTAACCCCATTTTCTCATGAACCATGTTTTTTTTGTGCAACTTGGCGTAGCATGGTAATTTTAAGGAATGCAGATACTGTATTACAGCAGAACTGACTGGATTTTAAATTCAGTTTTCCCTTTATATTTATATTTTGAAGCAACAAGTAAATACAATTCTCTATTTTCCATTTCCGTTCCCCCATCAGTTTTGGATAGTGCTGTTAGCTTACCTGCAAGATCCTTGCCAGGAGGCACCTTGTAAGTTTCTGTTGACAGCAAGCCTGTCTGGATTTGCGTGAACTGTGAGTGACTTCTTGAAAATCTACACTTTTGAGGCTGAGTACAAACCTGCAGGAGTCCTTCTTTAGGCTCATAGAGACATTAGCTGATGGCACTCACGCATCCTTGTTTTTCCACGTTCTGAACAGGAGAGGAAGTTTAGCAGTCAGACACTTTCATATATGATATTTAATAAATATGTATGTAAAATACATGTAAGAAAAAATTTCCCAAGGATTTATTTTTATAAAATATTTTTATTTGTGCATCTGTCTCAGGCCAGGTGAATAATATCATATATAAGGTAATAGGCCTTTTACTCTGATCTTTATTGCTGAATTTGTCTTTAGAAACCCCTTATCGTATTCATTATGTGCCCTATGCTATGCGCAGCCATAGTGCATAAAAGATAAGTTGTAGAACAAAATGCTCAATGACATGAGAGAAATATACTTTCTCATGAAAGCTGAGAAGGGATATTAATGTTTATTAACTTCCTCCTATGTGCTAGGGAGTTGGTTTCCTTGTTCATTGATAACACATTCAGCCTATTCATTCAATCTTCACACTATCCCTTATTTTTATTCTGTTCATTTTAACAGATGAAAAAACTGAAGCTCATGGAAGGTCATTATCCCAATTTCAAGTGGTAGAACATGTGTCAATTTGCATTCTTGGATAAGTAAACACAAAGATGGGATTAGATTTGCAAGACATTTGTCAGGGGGATGGCTGTGAAAGATAATGGAGGAGGAAGTAGGAGGGTCCTTGTACCATATTACGGGTGTGACACCCAGGAAAGGAGGAAGAAGGAAGGCGCACTTGTCAGGAAGAACCTCAGATTGAAGGCAGTTCTGATAAATCTCTGCCAGGCTGGTGTTTTGGGAATCCCCAAGCTTATTACAGGAATCCTGCACTGTGTAGAAATGGCCTAATTCTGATACCCCTCCCACGCCCAGTCATTGGTTGGGAGCAGCACTATGAAAGCATACAGGATGTGAGCTCCGAGGTGGATCCAAAAGTGTGGACAGCAGTAGGCTGCCGATTAGCTGTGATCTTGTGAGCAGGTCTTCTTAAGGGGAGATGTGAGCAGTGCACCATGATGGCCACTGCAGTTATAATTGAATCCAAGATCTGCCGAAGTCCAAGTTCTTCTGTACATGGGTAATGTACAGGGTTGGTAGGAGGGGTGGTTTTCCACTAATCAAAATAAACCCCTTAATTACCTCTAAATAGCATACCCTAAGTAAAATTTGTGGATTTGCTATGCAGACACCAGCTTGCTTCATCTAAATTCCTTCTAAAGAGAAATTTTGTAGCTTCCACTTGAGAGAAAAGACAGAGAAGCAATTTTCTAAAGCAATGGTCCTTAACCTTGGCAGCACAGTAGAGTCATGGTGAGGAGCTAGTTAAAATGTCATATGGCAAGTCTGCACCTTAGATCAATGGAATAAAAATCTCTGTGAGGAGAACCTAGGCATCAGTACTTTTTAAAGGTTTGCAGGTGATTTCAATATACATCCCAAGTTGAGAGTTACTGTTGTAAAGGATATTTATCTGAAATGAAGTGTAGACATCTTCGAACATTATTCTGTGTGTCAAGTCTCTCCATCAGTCCCACTCATGCTCACCTCAGAAAGTTACTTAACTAGTTGAGGTGTGTTCCCAGAAGCCATCTTAAAAATAACTTTTTGTATAATGGGAATCCTACAAGATTTTTTAAAACCCAATTTATATTTCCATTCACATTTCTGTTTTCAGTACACCTTAACTTGACTACATCTTTGTTTTTTGTTTTTTTTTAAACAAAAAATAATGGTATACATTTTCACAAGGAAGGAGTCCATTTTCTGGGTACAGTCAGCAATGTGGCTTTTAGAAGTGTCCAGAACCACAGGGAATTCTGGATTTAGAGATAGAGAGACACCCTTCTATCTTCATGTGGGAAGAAACATTGCCACATGTTTCTAAAAATGAAAGGAAAATGGTTAAGAAGAGAGTATGGATTGAACTATGTTGAGATTGTGTTTTGTTTATAATCACATTTTCCCTTAAATTAATATTTATAAAAGTAAGACATATTTATTGTAAAACTTTGGGAAAAGAGACAATGGAGACAGATGAAAATGATATATTTATTGTTAATATTAGTTATTTGTCCAGAAATTCAAACTGGTCAATTTATTTGCCTTCAGTGTGCCTTAAATGTGTTAGATTAAGATAGATTTAGCAAAGGCTATCCGGTGGTACTTGATTTCCATTGCAGTATTAATTTTTCTCTGTTATCAAGAAACAACAACAACAAAAACATTTTAAGATATCTACTCACTTGCAGTGGTGGACCGAGAATGGAGGTGGAACAATGGAAACTACCAGAAATAGGAAATAAAGGATTGCATGGTCTGCAGAAAAGTTAAAAACAATAAAATGAACTGAAAATCAATTTAAAAATTATCACCATGCACTAATTCTAAATGAAATCAGTGATAAAATACTCCTCCCTGAAAAAAATATTTTACTGGTCTAAATTCTAAACTTCAAGTGATCACATTTTAAACCTCTCCTTTAATAACGATTGTATTCTGCATTGTATTCTGCTTACAATATTCCCGTTTATACCGTTGGCCTCTGACATACATGAAATCATCTACACATCTTGCTTTCCAAGTTTGTTTGTAAATATTTGGTGTCCTTCTAACTTGCTTAAGGCATGATTTGTTTCTAACCTCTCTGATAACACATATCCCTGAATTTAAACAACAGATTAAAAAAATGGTGGCACAGCAAGTGTAAAGATAACAACTTGAGTGATTTCAATCTTGTCATTCTATCTGAAGATTGGGAGTTTTTTGTGTTTACAGCATAAATGTGAAAGTGCAGAATGTGAGGTGTAATATTTTTGTAAGTGCAAATTTTACTTCTTACATGAAATATTTTACTGAATTTAAATAATATTTTTAAAATCGAAATTTTATATTTGTTAATTCCTTTAAAACTAAAAACTAATTAAGGACATAAAACATTGCATCATATGACTTAAGAGGTTTAGATGTTCACTTTTACTAAAATTCACATTTAGAGGACATTGGCATAATTATATAATACATTCAATTTAATTGAAAAAATTTACTGTCTTTGTATCTTTTCTGGCTATTACTTGTCCCATTTCATGATTTTTACTGAAAATAATTTTGTTGTATAAAGTAGGAGATTGTTGAAAACAATCTGATTTCTGTGTCAGATACTCCAGGTATGCTACTTCTCAACCGCTTTAGCAAAGAGCTTGAAGTGACTGCAATGGGCCCTGTCATCATGTCTGTATATCCCTTTTTTTTCCTTTCCTCCCTCTTCCTTTGCTTGCTTTTTGCACCCAATTTCCAAGGGCAGGAAACATCTCCTAGAAAGCCTGAGGAAATTAGTAAGATTGAATTGTGTAACACGAAAAGGAAGTATGCATATTCTACTGAGAAATGTAATCTATTTGGGTTGTCAAAAGGAGATTGGTCAGATTAAATGGTCACTATATGTTATGCATTCTGTTCAGCAGAAATGTTTAAACATTTCATAGTGCTTTTATTGGTCAGCAAAGTGGGCACTTTCTTTTTGAAGATGCACAGTGGAAGGTGAAAGAGAAAATTAGGTGTCTATAGATTTAGGGTATTAAAACATAGAAGTGGAAGAAGTATTAGTTTGGAGGAGTCATTTCACACCTGTACTACTTTCAAATAGAATGACATCAAAGCACTCTCAGAGAGATATGAAGGCAGAACATATAAACGAAAAGAATTGGTGTTCTGAGTTCTCATTTCATTTCTGTACTAAACACTTGCATGAATAGGGCAAAGCACTGACCATCTAGATAAAAAGGAGGGACTGGGTAATAGGATCTATACAAGCCACCTTTTAAACTGCTTTTAATGGTATCTGAAAGATTTACTTAAGTTAGAAATGCATTATTAAAAAATATCCTTTTTCCCTTTGTGCTTTTGTCAACAAGAAATAATTCCTGAAATCATATTGATTTTTCACTTAAATAAATGAAAGGAGAATATAATCAAGTAAAACATATGATTTTAGGACCTATGACACTTTTGAAATAGAAATAATTAGTATGGTTAAAATGATCAGTATTATTATAGTCTCACATTTTAATTTATTGAATTTTATTAAGCTACTTTTCAAACATACAAAAAGTTAAAAAGAATATTTTAACATCATTTTCTCAGTAATTTATAGAACATGTACAGAAAAAAAATCAGAAAAATATGGAAGACTAAAACAACATCATCAACAATTTGACCTAATTGACATGTATAGAATATCAACATCATTAAGGGCAAAATACACATTTGTCTAAAGAACTTTCACCAATATAGGCCATATGTTGGGCCATAAAACAAGTCCTGATACATCTCGGTTTTTTTTCCTCTTTAACTTTTATCTTAAGTTCAGGTGTACAAGTGCGGGTTTGTTACACAGGTAAACATGTGTCATGAGGGTTTGTTGTACAGATTATTTCATCACCCAGGTATTAAACCTAATACCCGTTAGTTTTCCTGATCCTCTCCCTCCTCCCATACTCCACTCTCAATAGGCCCCTGTGTCTGTTGTTTCCCTCTATGTGCCCATGTGTTCCCGTCATTTACCTCACACTTATAAGTGAGAATATGTGGTATTTCCTTTTCTGTTCCTGCATTAGTTTACTAAGAATAACGGCTTCCAGTTCCATCCATGTCCCTGCAAAAGACATGCGCTTGTTCTTTTTTATGGCTGCATAGCATTCCATGCTCTATGTGTACCACATTTTCTTTATCCAGTCTTCTATCGGTGGGTATTTAGGTTGATTCCACATCTTTGCTATTGTGAATAGCACTGCAGGGAACATGTGCGTGCATGTGTCTTTATAATAGAATGATTTATATTCCTTTGGGTATATACCCAGGAATGGGATTGACGGGTCGAATAGCATTTCTGTCTTTTGGTTTTGGAGGAATTGCCACACTGTCTTCCACAATAATTGAACTAATTTACACTCCCACCAACAGTGTATTATAAGTGTTCCTTTTTCTCCACAACCTCACCAGCATCTGTTATTTTCTGAAGGTTAAAAAGAATATTACAGCTGGGTGTGATAGCACACCCATATATTCCCCAATACTCGTGAGGCTTAGGTGGGCGGATCCCTTGAGCCTAGGAGTTCAAGGTTGTAGTAAGCCATAATTGCACCTGTGGCTGGCCACTGCACTCCAGCCTAGGCGACATAGCAAGATCCTGCCTTAAACAAAAAAGAAGAATTTAACAAATGCCCATGTACCCAACACTCAATATTATGTAATTATATATTTGTCATTTTTGCCTCAGTACTTTTTTTAAATACTTCAAGTTCTGGGGTACATGTATACAACATGCAGGTTTGTTACATAGGTATACATGTGCCATGTTGGTTTGCTACACTCATCAACTTGTCATTTACATTAGGTATTTCTCCTAATCCTATCCCTCCCCTAGTCCCCCACCCCTAGACAGGTCCCAGTATGTGATGTTCCCCTCCCTGTGTCCATGTGTTCTCATTGTTCAACTACCACATATGAGTGAGAACATGCGGTGTTTGGTTTTCTGTTCCTGTGTTAGTTTGCTGAGAATGATGGTTTCCAGTTTCAGCCATGTCCCTGCAAAGGAAATGAACTCATCCTCTTTTATGGCTGCATAGAATTCCATGGTGTATATGTGACGCATTTTCTTAATCCAGTCTATCATTGATGGGCATTTGGGGTGGTTCCAAGACTTTGCTGTTGTGAACAGTGCTGCAATAAACATACATGTGCGTGTGTCTTTATAGTAGAGTGATTTATAATCCTTTGGGTATATACCCAGTAATAGGATTGCTGGGTCAAATGGTATTTCTAGTTCTAGATCCTTGAGGGATTGCCACACTGTCTTCCACATTGTCCATTGGTTGAACCAATTTACACTCTCACCAATAGTGTAAAAGCATTCCTATTTTTCCACATCCTCTGCAGCATGTGTTGTTTCCTGACTTTTTAATGACCACCATTCTAACTGGTGTGAGATGGTATCTCATTGTGCTTTTGATTTGCATTTCTCTGGTGACCAGTGATGAGCATTTTTTCATAAGTTTGTTGGCTGCATAAATGTCTTCTTTTGATAAGTTTATATCCTTCACCCATTTTTTGATGGGGTTATTTGTTTTTTCTTGTAAATTTTTTTAAGTTCTTTGTAGATGCTGGATATTAGCCCTCTGTCAGATGGATAGATTGCAAAAATTTTCTCCCGTTCTGTAGGTTACCTGTTCAATCTGATGATAGTTTCTTTTGCTGTGCAGAAGCTCATTAGTTTAATTAGATCTCATTTGTCAATTTTGGCTTTTGTTGCCATTGCTTTTGGTGTTTTAGTCATGAAGTCTTTGCCCATCCCTATGTCCTGAATGGTGTTGCCTAGGTTTTCTTCTAGGGTTTATATGGTTTTAGGTCTTATGTTTAAGTCTTAATCCACCTTGAGTTAATTTTTGTATGAGGTGTAAGGAAGGGACCCAGTTTCAGCTTTTTGCATATGGCTAGCCAGTTTTCCCAGCACCATTTATTAAATAGGGAATCCTTTCCCCGTTTGCTTGTTTTTGTCAGGTTTGTCAAAGATCAGATGGTAGTAGATGTGTGGTGTTATTTCTGAGGCCTCTGTTCTGTTCCATTGGTCTATATATCTCTTTTGGTACCAGTACATGCTGTTTTGGTTAATGTACCCTTGTAGTATAGTCAGTCAGGTAGCATGATGCCTCCAGCTATGTTCTTTTGGCTTAGGTTTGTCTTGGCTATGCAGGCTCTTTTTTGGTTCCATATGAAGTTTAAAGTGCTTTTTTCAATTCTGTGAAGAAAGTCAGTGGTAGCTTGATGGGGATAGCATTGAATGTATAAATTACTTTGGGCAGTATGGCCATTTTCACAACATTGATTCTTCCTATCCATGAGCATGGACTGTTCCTCCACTTTTTTGTGTCCTCTTTTATTTCTTTGAGCAGTGGTTTGTAGTTCTCCTTGAAGAGGTCCTTCACATCCCTTGTAAGTTGGATTCCTAGGTATTTTATTCTCTTTGTAGCAATTGTGAATGGGAGTTCACTCATGATTTGGCTCTCTGTTTGTGTGTTATTGGTGTATAGGAATGCTGTGATTTCTGCACACTGATTTTATATCCTGAGACTTTGCTGAAGTTGCTTATCAGCTTAAGGAGATTTTGGGCTGAGAAGACGGGGTTTTCTAAATAGACAATAATGTCATCTGCAAACAGAGACAATTTGACTTCCTCTTTTCCTAATTGAATACGCTTTATTTCTTTCTCTTGACTGATTGCCCTGGCCAGAACTTCCAACACTATGTTGAATAGGAGTTGGGAGAGAGGGCATCCTTGTCTTGTGCCAGTTTTCAAAGGGAATGCTTCCAGTTTTTGCCCATTTAGTATGATATTGGCTGTGAGTTTGTCATAAATAGCTCTTATTATTTTGAGATCCATTCCATCAATACCTAGTTTACTGAGTTTTTAGCATGAAGGGCTGTTTAATTTTGTTGAAGACCTTTTCTGCATCTATTGAGATAATCGTGGTTTTTGTCATTGGTTCTTTTTATGTGATGGATTACGTTTATTGATTTGTGTATGTTGAACCAGCCTTGCATCCCAGGGATGAAGCTGGCTTGATCATGGTGGATAAGCTTTTTGATGTGCTGCTGCATTCAGTTTTCCAGTATTTTATTGAGGATTTTTACATTGATGTTCATCCTGGATATTGGCCTAAAGTTCTCTCTCTCTCTCTTTTTTTGTTTCTGCCAGGTTTTGGTATCAGGATGATGCTAGCCTCATAAAATGAGTTAAGGTGGAGTTCCTCTTTTTCTATTGATTGGAATAGTTTTAGAAGGAATGATATCAGCTCCTCTTTATACCTGCGGTAGAATTTGGCTGTGAATCCATCTGGTCCTGGGCCTTTTTTTTTGGTTGGTAGGCTATTAATTACTGCCTCAATTTCAGAACCTGTTATTGGTCTACTCAGAGATTTGACTTCTTCCTGCTTTAGTCTTGGTAGGGTGTATGTGTCCAGGAATTTATCCATTTCTTCTACATTTTCTAGTTTATTTGTGTAGAGGTGTTTGTAGTATTCTCTGATGGTAGTTTGTATTTCTGTGGGATCAGTGGTGATATCCCCTTTATCATTTTTTATTGCATCTATGAATCTTCTCTCTTTTATTCTTTGTTAGTCTGGCTAGCAGTCTATCTATTTGGTTGATCTTCTCAAAAACCCAGCTTCTGGATTCATTGATTTTTTGAAGGGTTTTTTTGTGTCTCTATCTCCTTCAGTTCTGCTCTGATCTTAATTATTTCTTGCCTTCTGCTAGCTTTTGAATTTGTTTGCTCTTGCTTCTCTAGTTCTTTTAATTGTGATGTTAGGGTGTTGCTTTTAGATCTTTCCTGCTTTCTCTAATGGGCATTTAGTGCTACAAATTTCCCTCTACACACTGCTTTAAATGTGTCCCAGAGATTCTGGTACGTTGTGTCTTTGTTCTCATTGGTTTCAAAGAACATCTTTATTTCTGTCTTCATTTTGTTATTTACCCAGTAGTCATTCAGGAGCAGGTTGTTCAGTTTCCATGTAGTTGTGCAGTTTTGAGTGAATTTCTTAATCCTGAGTTCTAATTTGTTTGCACTGTGGTCTGAGAGACAGTTGTGATTTCTCTTCTTTTTCATTTGCAGAGGAGTGTTTTCCTTCCAACTATGTGGTCAATTTTGGAATAAGTGTGATGTGGTGCTGAGAAGAATGTATATTCTGTTGATTTGGGGTGGAGATTTCTGTAGATGTCTATTAGGTCCACTTGCTCCAGAGCTGAGTTCAAGTCCTGGATATCTTTGTTAATTTTCTATCTCATTGATCTGTCTAATATTGACAGTGCGGTGTTAAAGTCTCCCACTACTATTGTGTGGGAGTCGAAGTCTCTTTGTAGGTCTCTCAGAACTTGCTTTATAAATCTGAGTGCTCCATATTGGATGCATATATATTTAGGATAGTTAGCTCTTCTTGTTGCATTGATCCATTTACCATTATGTAATGCCCTTCTTTGTCTCTTTTGACCTTTGTTGGTTTAAAGTCTGTTTTATCAGAGACTAGGACTGCAACCCCTGCTTTTTTGGGCTTTCCATTTGCTTGGTAAATCTTCCTCCATCCCTTTATTTTGAGCATATGTGTCTTTGCATATGAGATGGGTCTCCTGAATACAGCACACTGATGGGTCTTGACTCTTTATCCAATTTTCTAGTCTGTGTCTTTTAATTGAGGCATTTTACCCATTTACATTTAAGGTTAATATTGTTATGTGTGAATTTGGTCCTGTCATTATGATGCTAGTTGGTTATTTTGCTCATTGGTTGATGCAGTTTCTTCATAATGTTGATAGTCTTTACAATTTGGCATGTTTTTGCAGTTGCTGGAACTGGTTGTTCCTTTCCATGTTTAGTGCTTCCTTTGGGAGCTCTTGTATGGCAGGCCTGGTGGTGACAAAATCTCTCAGCATTTGCTTGTCTGTAAAGGATTTTATTTCTCCTTCGCTTATGAAGCTTAGTTTGGCTGGATATGAAATTCTGGGTTGATAATTTTTTTCTTTAAGAATGTTGAATATTGGCCCCCTCTCTCTTCTGGCTTATAGGGTTTCTGCAGAGCAATCCACTGTTATTCTGATGGGCTTCCCTTTGTAGGTAACCCAACCTTTTTCTCTGGCTGCCCTTAACATTTTTTCCTTTTTTTCATCCTTGGTGAATCTGACAATTATGTGTCTTGGGGTTACTCTTCTTGAGGAATATCTTTTTGGTGTTCTCTGTATTTCCTGAGTTTGAATGTTGGCCTGCCCTGCTAGTTTGGGGGAAGTTCTCCTGGATATTATCCTGAAGAGTGTTTTCCAACTTGGTTCCATTCTCCCCATCACTTTCAGGTATATCATTCAAACATAGATTTGGTCTTTTCTCTTAGTCCCATATTTCCTGAAGGCTTTGTTCATTTTTTTTCACTCTTTTTTCTCTAAGCTTGTCTTCTTGCTTTATTTCATTATATTGGTCTTCAATCACTGATATCGTTTCTTCCACTTGATCAGTTCAGCTATTGGAACTTGTGTATGCTTCACGAAGTTCTCGTGCTGCATTTTTCATCTCCATCGGGTTGTTTATATTCATCGCTACACTGGTTATTCTAGTTAGCAATTCGTCTAACTTTTTTCAAGGTTTTTAGCTTTCTTGCATTGGATTAGAACATGCTCCTTTAGCTCAGAGGAGTTCGTTATTACTCATCTTCTGAAGCCTACTTCTGTCAATTCGTCAAACTCAGTCTCCATCCAGTTTTTTTCTGTTGCTGGCGAGGAGTTGTGATCCTTTGGAGGAGATGAGGCATTGTGGTTTTTGGAATTTTTAGCCTTTCTTCACTGGTTTCTACCCATCTTTGTGGTTTTATCTACCTTTGGTCTTTGATATTGGTGGCCTACAGGTGGGGTTTTGATGTTTATGTCCGTTTTATTGATGTTGATTGTATTCCTTTCTGTTTGTGAGTTTTCCTTCTAATAGTCAGGCCCCTCAGCTGCATGTCTGAAGGAGTTTGCTGGAGGTCCACTCCAGACCCAGTTTACCTGGGTATCACCAGCAGAGGCTGCACAACAGCAACTATTGCTGCCTGATCCTTCCTCTGGAAGCTTTCTCCCAGAGGGGCCCCCTCAGATGCCAGCCAGAGCTCTCCTGTATGAGGTGTCTATCAGCCCCCACTAGGAGGTGTTTCCCAGTCCGGCTACATGAGGGGTCAGGGACCCACTTGAGGAGGCAGTCTGTCTGTTATCAGAGCTCGAACACTCTGCTGGGAGGATCACTGCTTTCTTCAGAGCTGTCAGGCAGGGAGGTTTAAGTGTGCTGAAGCTACTTGCACAGGTGCCCCTTACCCCAGGTGCTCTGTCCCAGAGAGATGGGAGTTTTTTTCTATAAGTCCCTGACTAGGGCTGCTGGCTTTTCTTCAGAGATGCCCTGCCCACTGAGGTGGAATCTAGAGAGGCAGTTGGCCTTGCTGAGCTGTGGTGGGCTCTGCCCAGTTCAAATTTCCCAGTGGCTTTGTTTACACTGTGATCATAAAACTGCCTACTCAAGACTCAGCAATGGCAGACACCCCTCCCCCCACCAAGCTTGAGCATCCCAGGTCAATCTCAGACTGCTGCACAAGCAGCGGGCATTTCAAGCCAATGGATCTTAGCTTGCTGGGTTCCGTGGATGTGGGACCCACTGAGCCAAACACCAGAGGGAATCTCCTGGTCTGCCAGTTGTGAAGACTGTGGGAAAAGTGCAGTTTCTGGGCAGGAGTGTACTGTCCTCCTAGTACAGTCTCTCACATCTTCCCTTGGCTAGGAAAGGGAAATCTCCTGACCCCTTGCACTTCCTGGGTAAGGCGATGCCCTGCCCTGCTTTGGCTCACCCTCTGTGGGCTGCACCCACTGTCCAACCAGTCCCAGTGAGATGAACCAGGTACCTCAGTTGGAAATGCAGAAATCACCCACCTTCTGTGTTGATCTTGCTGGGAGCTGCAGACCGGAGCTGTTCCTGTTCAGCCATTTTTGCCTCAGTACTTTTGATGAAATAAATTATAGTGGTCACTGTTGAATCCTTGCTTACTTCTTCCTCATCCTGTTTCCTTCTTCCTTTCTCTTTCTTTCCTTAGGTGTAAATACCATCTTGTGTTGCATTTTATGATTGTCATTGTCACGTATGTTGGAGGCCACTGATTTTGGAGCCTAGCCAAGTAGACTATGGCTTTAGCTGTGCTTAGTACTTTGCATTTTGTGTTCATAGACATAATATCAGACTCCTCTAAGGCTTTTCAGATACTCTCACCTTAACTTGTCTTTGGGACATTTGGCCTCCCATTTCAGGCAGAGCCACTGCGGCATCAACCAACTCTCTTTGGGAAGCCAACAACCTTCACACACGTGCAAATGTGTAGTGCTCACTGTGTCCTCCCTCACTTCCTGCCTCTAGGCTTCTTGTTGAAGACAGGGAGGTAATTCTGTGGTCTCAAGCGGGCACAATCCAAAGTGTGTGAGAGGAGTGGGTAGTGGAAGAGGAAAAGACGTGTGTGGTAAAGCTTCAACCAACAGGAGATGGGAACCTGCAAAAATTTTTTTTCTTTCCTCCATGGATCGAGAAGTCATTTAGATAGCTTCTCAGATGACAGTCTTATGATCAATCAGTCATACTTAATACCATATAGTCCTTTTTCTTCTCTGTTTCATTACTCTTTTCCCTGATTTGTATTCTATTACTATGCCTCATGGAATAAGGTAGTAGCCTTAATCATACATGGGAGGCCATATTAAAACAGAGATATTAATCTTGTTCCAGCTCTGTCCTTTCAGCTTTATCTTTCTATATTTTATCAACCATTGCTGTGTTTGGAGCAGAGGGTGGTATAGCTTACTTTTCCATCTTGACTAGAAGTCATTGATTCCATCTTTGCAACTGTTTTCTTGCTGAAAACATCAACATTACTTTTGTATTCACCAAGAAATCTTTAGCATCTGTTATGTATATATTTCATATTACTTGTAAAACAATACAAACTCTTATCAGAAAGCCTGATATAGAAGAGGAATATGATGAATATTAGTTTCTTTGCTGTACCTTTTTTTAAAATGTAATTCCTGAAGTCTCAGTACTTGAATAAACTTTTCTATGCTTTGTGCTTATTTACATCACTACAGATAACTCATGTTGGATCCCTGCCCACCACCCCCAGCCCCATATCTGTTTTTCTTCCAAGATTGTGAATGTAAGGGCAGGAATTGTGTCTTATTCATTTTTGCAAACAGGACAGTGCTAGGCCAAGTTGACTCTCAGTTAATGAATGTGGAATATATTTGACATTTGGTTTGTAGATAGATAAACAGGCTTAAATGTTTTAGATATTTAAAAGCAATTCTCTTGGTTTCTTCCCTGAATATAGAACACTCTGGGTCCATGGTTAGCAGTTCACTATTGTGGTGGCATGTGTGATTCCTGCTGTTAAATGTGGCTGTTCAAGCAAATGTACTCACCTATGTGATAGTTTGTCTGGAAAAGGGAATACTCTATAAATAGCATACTTCCAGTAATTCAGGATGTAATTTAAAATAAGGATTCTATAATATCATGAGAAAAGTGTCTCATTAGCAATAAAAGCTATTAATGTCACTCTTTTTAATGAAGGATTGCAACAGCATCCCTCATTAGACTAGAAAGGGCAAGAGTGATGCAATCAACGCTGCGGATTAAGAGTTGTTGAATGATCAGATGGGTGTTGGGGGTGAGAAAAAAAGCTACAAGCCAAAATGACTCCAAGGTTTAGAGTTTGGATAGTATGAGAAGATGATTATGTCATTTTATGAGACAGGGAAATAGGAGAAAGGAAAGATGTGTAAGGGAAGTAGATGAGCTTTGTTTTTACTGACTTTAACATGAAGATTACTTATTCATTCTGGAGATAATTCATTCAATTTATATTGAACACCTATTATTACTAGACATTGTGATAAGCTGTAAGCACACAAATGGCATTCTTCATCAGACATTCTTTTAAAGAACTCATGTCATCAAATTTTCAGGCAACTCAAACGCAAGTGAAATAATGATTGTGTTAGACAAAATAATATAAATTAAAAATGTGTATTGAAAAAGCAATAATAATACAAAATTAAATGGATGAAAAGTAACAAAAATAAATACGTGTGAAAAAAGCTTGATGTCTGTTGATGGTATGCCACGACTGCCTCTCCCCACAATGCATCAAATATGTTCTTAAGCAATGGTAATACAAACATACAATGAAACAACAGATGTAGAATATGTTTGTCAAATAAATGCATAAATAATAACCCTTTGAAAACTTTTCACATCACATCTAGTGTATTGTGGTCAACTCCAGGTGCTACATTTTTAGCACTAGTCAACCATAGCATCATTCTATGTTATGTGGAGAAGCATTAGAGGACTTAGTCACATGCAGGAGAAGAGTCGCTTTGAAGTATTTAGCCTCACTGCCCAATGGCAATGTCAAAACTGAGGCCGTTTTAGCAGAAATACTAGGGAGGAAGATTTGGCACAATACTAAATGTAATAGTTAGATAACTGAAGTTATCCTGTGTGAATGAGAGCTGTTCACACAAAGGCTGGATGAAGGGAAGTAGCAGAAAGAGCTCCTGTTAAAAGGCAGTGGACTTTATCACTTGCATAAGTTTTGCAGCTATTAATATTCTAGTAGCCAATCATTACTTCATTCTAAATCTAAAGAAAAAAAAGAAACAAAGGGTTCAATGTTTTTTTTACCAACTTAAAGACTGAGTAGGAGAAAGGAGATCCATAAAATGACTCGGTGCTTCAATGCTCTAGGTTTATTTTTAATCAGTTGTGCTGCAGGGTGACATTCTCATAGAAGAGGAAAATAAAGAATATATTAATTTACAAGGCTAGCTGGAGAAAAGGTTATTATGGTTGCATACAGATAAAAAGGTCACATTTAAAGAATCTTCTATCCTAGGATATTTAAAAAGTAGAATTCCTTTCTTAAGAGTCTGTTAGGAGAACATGATGGCCTGTACATTTTAACTCTTTGTAGTTCAGCTGGATTTGAAAAGCCAAATGAATATTTGTGAGTGGGTGTCACTGATTTTTGCAAATGTTCACAATCATTCATTCATTTATTCATCAAAGACCAGGAAATAAGGAATAAAAACAAAGTATTTTTTATGAAATAAATTGTAGTAGAAGAGACAGTAAGTAGACAGATGACTCAAATGCAATGTGATAAGTGATACATTTGAAGCAGTGGTAGCCCTAAGTAAGAATGATCTATTCCACATGGGTCTGAGGATTTATATGATTGCTCTTGAAGAATGAGATTCAGATGAAGCAGGGAGAGAAGGATATTTAAGTATAAGGGAGCAGTATGTGTAAATGGACAAAGATACAATATACTAAAATCTAAGTGTTATCAGAGTTCTGTATGTAATTCAATATAACAATACCATCACCCAACAGTTATTTCCTGTTTATTTATGATGTCCAAGGAACTTGTCTAAGCATGTTATATGTATTAACTAATCTAATCTTCACAGCAATCTGGAGCAGTCTGGCTCCAAAGTCTTCATCTTTACATACTTTCTTGAAGAGATGTCTCCATTAACATGCTAATTGACCTGATCTGATCACAGTACAATGTATTGAAATATCCCTTTGGACCCCATAAATTTGTACAATTATTATGTATCAATTAAAAATATAATTTTTTTTAAAAAAAGATGCTTGCAAGAATTAAGAAAAAAGAAATGACTTGAGAGTTTTGGTAGAATGGGAGATTAAATACCTTTAAACCAAGTGAAAGTGGGACTCTGGGGCGTACCTGAATATTTACATGCTGCTGCTGGAAGGGAAAGTTGTTACAAATGCTTTAGAAAGCAGTTTGCTATTACCTTGTATAACTGAAGAGCTTAAACCTTGGTTTAGACACAGCTGTATTCCTGGATCTAATCCCCAGAGAAGGTCTTGCACATGTGCTCCAGGAGACAAGTAGAAGGGCAGCGTGTTTGTAATAGCACACACAAAAAGCAAACATCCAAATGTTCATCATGGCACATCAACAGTAACAGTGAAACAGGTAAAAACATTATACTATATGTGCATAATGGAACACTAAAACAGCAAAAATGAATGAGCTACAGTGACAATATAGATCTCAGGAAGGTTCTACTGAGCAAAAAAAGTAAATTGCAGAATACCTAAAGAACATATGTAAAGAATACGCTAAAATTAGACAACATATTGCTTAGAGATACAAACATGTGGCAAATGATAACAATAATGGAATATACTTTTTAAAAATTTCTAATTGTGTTTCTTCTGAAGGGAGGACAGGGGAATGAAATACGGTAGGAATGTATAGGTAGATGTCATAGTAATGTTTGATTCACTGTGCTATTTTTATGTTTTTTTGTATCTACTCATAAATTACCACATTTCGTGAATTTTTAAGACGGTATTTTATTTTTAATATTTCTGAAATTGAGATGCATCTTACTAAATTGATAATTATACTATAAAGCATAATAGTGTTTTTCTTCCTTGTTTTTAGAAAGTAATGCAGTGCCTCACAATCAAGGGCTTCGTAGACCAGTGAAATACAGTAAGGAAAACTAGTTTAATAAAAGAATACTCTTGGAGTAATTCTGATAATGCCCTTGAAACTATGTAGAAAATATATACAGAAATGGTGGGATATGAGACCAGTGTGGTGGATGGGGGCAGATCACTGTGGAGGTTGTATGCCACTGTTGAGGTTATGCATCCTATGAGAAATAGGAAGCTATTAAAGAGTTTTCTGTAAGAAAATAACATGATAGGTTTATATGACTTTATGAAGAAAAATAATATATTTCTATAACTTTTTAGAACTTACTTATGATATTGTCCTGAATTATTTTCATTCCATGCTTTCATTTTTATTTCTAAGCAATAAATATTATTTTTTAAAAAACAACAGTCAACTTGAGTGACAATGAATGCAACATTGGTTTTTAAAATAATAGGAATCCCACATTGGACTCTTATGTCATCTGACAGAAAACAGGCACTCCCAGGACTTTGGGATGCTGAGGCAGGTGGATCACATGAGGTCAGGAGTTTGAGACCAGCCTGACCAACATGATGAAACCCCATCTCTGCTAAAAATACAAAAGCTAGTTGGGTGTGGTTGTGGGTACCTGAAATCCCAGCTACTTGGGAGGCTGAGGCAGGAGAATTGCTTGAACCTGGGAGGTGAAGGTTGCAGTGAGCCACAATCACACTACCAAACTCTAGCCTGGGTGACAGAGTGAAACTCCATCTCAAAAAAAAAAAAAAAGAAAAAGAAAAAAAGAAAAAAGGTACCATCTCCCTACGTTCTGAGATGGTATTAGAGGAGGCCTTGTGAAGAGGCTTTACCATCACCCATTAGTAATGAGGCCACCTCCACCACAGTGTCAGGATAGACCATGTGGTCTATACAAAAAGATATACTCATAAACACTATAGATAAGTCAAAATAGAATTCTAAAATAATGTTCAAATAACCAACAGGACACTAGGAAAAAGACAACAGGGAAATGGAAAGCAGAACAGTCAAAAAAAATAAAATAGTAGACTTAATGCCTAAGATACCAATAATCATTTTAAACGTAAATGATCTAAATATACCAATTAAAGAGTAGAGATTAGTAGAATAAATTAAGAACATGACTAAGCTATATGCTTTCAACAAAAACTCACTTTAAATATAATGATATAGAGAGGTTGAAAGTAAAATGATGGAAAAAGATATACCATGAAAACATCAATCAAAGGAAAACAAGAGTATCTACATTAATATTAGTTAAAGAAAACTTCAGGGCAAAAAATATTACCAAAACCAGTGAGTGACACCATGTTATGATAAAAGGGTTAATCCACCAAAAGACATAGCAATCCTAAATGTAAATGTACCAAAACAACAGAACAGAAAAAAAAACAAAACTAAGGGGAGGAAAAACTGACAGAACTGAAAGGAGAAATAGAAAATTGCATTATTTTATTTGGCAACTTCAAGATCCCTCTCTCAGTAATTGGTAGAGATATTTATACAGAAAGTCACAATTCAATACCATTAGCTAATTCAACACTACTAACTAATAGGATCTAATCGATATTCATAAAGCACTGAATTCAACTATAGCAGAATATATATATATATTTTTTTCAAGTGCCCACAGAACGTATACCATGATAGACCATATCCTGGGTCATAAAACAAACTTAAACAAATTTAAAATAATTGAAGCCATGTAGAATGTGTTACCTAACCTCAATGAAACAAACTATAAATCAGTCACAGAAAGATAATAGAAAAATCTCCAAACACTTGGAAACTTAACAACACACTTCTTAATAATCTATGGGTCAAAGAGGAATCTCAAGGGAATTTAAAAATACATTAAACTAAATGGAAAGGTAAATATATCAAAATCTGTGGGACACAGCTAAAGCAGTGCTGAAAGGGAAATGAATATAAAAGGGGGGAAAGTCTCAAATAAATAGTTTAACGTTTTATCTCAAGAAAAGATAAAGAAGAGAGAAATAGGCCCAAAGCAAGCAGAAGAAAAAAAAAAAACAAAATAGAAATCCTTAAAATTAAAACCAGAAAACTAGTAGGAAAATCAATGAAAATAAGACCTAATTCAATAAAATGGATAAATATCCGGGAAGACTGACAAAAAGAGAAAGGCAACACATGTTAGCAATGTCAGGAATCAACAGGAGAGGGAAATCCAGGTTTTGATTGTACCTTATAATGAAGTCAGTGACATAAGAGAATATCAAGGCACTGTAGTCCACAGTGTGAGCAGTCAGATATGTGGGGCTCTGAAGACACAGACTGTTTGGCCAAAGCTAAGGAAGTGTGACAAGGATAACTTGAATTCTGTGGCAAACTCTAAAGTCCTTATGTGAACAGGAATGCTATTGAGTGACTTAATATTTGTAAGAATAAGCTCATTTCCATGAACTTGATTTCCATTGCACACAGAGAAGACTTCTAACTTCTCAAGAAGTTAGTTAGAAGTCTTGTCTGTGTGCAATGGAAATTTAAGGTCATTTACTTTGTCTTGATTGTCAAAATATTTTAGCATCTATATAACTACTTTCACATTATCTGTTTTTAGACCTCCACTGTGAAAACTCCGGGCATATGTATTAATTATGCCATTTTATTTTTTGTATTTCTGATGCTTTGACATCTCAGACCTTGCTGACCCTAACGAGACTGCCCCTCCCAGGACTAGCAAGTTCCTAGAAATGATAAACAGCTTGCCTAGGAGTGTGTTTTTCATATGCAGACCAACCAATCCACAGCCCGTACCTCAACCACCACCTTTACTAAGCTCTCATACTCTGAAACACTATCCATGTGCATGGCCTAATTACCCCAAGGCCAGGTACCCAGACAACTAGAGACAGCACTTACGCCCCATAGCCTGCTGAAATTATTCAAACTAGGGAATAGTAAGCCCACTTAACCTGCCTTGTCTGTTTCTTATTGTGGAAACCACAATAGAGGCTCCTTCCCTGTTTTCCCCTTGCTCCTCTCTGCCTCCTCACTGACCCTGGCAGTTCCCCATATGGCTCCTTCCCCATGATGTGCTCCCTTCCTCTGGGAACTGTGAGTAACAATCTCTCTTTTCAATGGCAATTATTTCCTGGTCTACTGGCCTCATCATACCTAAATAGTAACAAAACTCTGTATTGTAAAATAATATCCCTACAGGATATTGCAGAGTGGGACATAGGTGTGCTATGGGTCTTGGGACTTGCTTTTATGATGAATGTTGTATTTAGTTTTCTGCATATATAATTTTGTTCAATCAAAGATAGGCAGAATGTTTGGCAAGCGTTAGCTGTGCTGATCTTCTCAGAGCTGAATTAGAAAGCCTTTATTTGTGGCTTTTATGACATTTAATGGTGACTGCATAAAAATCACTCACATTATGAAGTTTAACAGTAACATTTTTCAATGCCTTATCTTATTTAAACCACACAATGCTATTGTAATTCTTATTTTATAGCTGAGGAAATTGAAGCCCAGGGAGCTTGTGAATTGCTCAAGTTCACGGCTTCGAAGTTTCAGAAATGTGACTATTCCTAAATCAGTGCTTTGTATATTCTAAATTGTATCATTGTATTCATAATAGGAGTAATGATTCTCAATAAGAAATAGTGCAAAAAAAGCCTATGGAGGCCCAAAATTCAGAATAAATTTCAGAAACATAATACTATGGCCTCAGTTTTAAGATTCGTTTATCTAATTTTCCTTTACCTAAGGTTCTTTTTGTTTAACTACTTTGCCGTCTTACTTTTGCCATTTACCCAAAAGATCCATATTATTTTTAATTCAGGTTTTTATTTTGATATAATTGTAGAGTCACCTGAATTCTTAAGAAATAATACAGAGAGTCCATGTACCCTTTGTGCAGTTTCCCCCAATGGTAACCTCTTGCAAAACTATAGTACATTATTGCAAACGTGATATTGACATTCATGCAGTCAAGATACAGAACATTTTCTTTTTTTAAAATTTTATTGCACCTTTATTCATCATTGCCAAAAATGGGAAGAAACATAGGTAACTAATAATGAGCGAACAAACAAGCTGTGAAACATCCACATATTAGAATATTATTCAGGAATAGAAATAAATGAGCTGTCAAGCAATGAAAAGACATGGAGAAACTTCAAATGCATATTGCTACGTATAAAAAGCCAGTGAAAAGATTAATGGTTGTCCGGGGCTGAAGGAGAGGGGAGGGATAAATAGATGGATCACAGGGGGAGATACAGAACATTTTCACTACCACAGGATCCCTCATGTTGCCTTTTTATATCCATACCCACATCCTTCTAGCCCCTACCATCTCCTTAACCACTAGCAACTACTAATCTGTTCTCCATTATTTCTGTAACACATTTTTTTGCCATTTCAAGAATGTTATATAAATGAAAACATGTAGCATATAACCTTTTGGAATTTTTTCCCACTCAGCATAATTCTCCAGAGATTCATTCAGGTTGCTGGGCTCATTGGTAGTTTGTTTCTTTTTATTGCTGAGTAGTATCCCATAGTACGAATGTACCACAGTTTGTTTAACCATTCACTCACTGAAGGACATAAGAGTTGTCTGGTGTTTGGTTATCACAAATAAAGCTGCTACAAACATTCATATACATGTTTTGTGTGAACATAAACTTTAATTTTTTCTAGAATAAATGCCCAGGAGTGCAATTGCTGGGTTGTATTTTTGTTGCTTGTATAGTTTATATAACAGGCTGCCAAACTGTTTTCTAGAGTGGCTGTATCATTTTACATCTCCACCAGCAACACACAAGTGATTCGATTTCTCCATAATCCATCAGTGTTTGATGTTGTTACTGGTTTTTATCTTAATCCTTTTGAGAGACATATAGTGATATTTACTGTAATTTTAATCTGCCTTTTCTTAATGGCTAGTGATGTTGGATGTCTTTTCACATTCTTCCTGGCAATTTGTATATCCTCTAAATTGAAATGTCAGTTCCTTTCTCCATTTTCTAGATTTTTGTTTCTGTTGAGTTTTGTGAGTTTTTTAAAGCATATTTTAGATACTAGTCTTTTATCAAATATGTGGCTTGCAATTTTTTCCCCAGTCTATAACTTGTCTCTTCATCTTCTTCACATAGGCTGTCATAGAACAAAAGTTTTTAATTTTGATGAAGACTAATTTATCAATTTTCCCTTTTATGGATCGTGCTTTTGGTGTTTAAAACTCTGCCTGGCTGAGATCCAAAGAGTTTGTCCTATGCTTTTTCTAGAAGTTTTATATTTTACATTTACGTTCATGATGCATCTTGAGAGAATTTTTGTATGAGGTGTGAGACTTGGGTAGAGTTTTATTTATTTTCTTTTGTCTAGAGACATCCAAATGCTGTAGAACCATTTGTTAAAATGGCAATCTGTCCTCCATTGAATTGTCTTTGTACCATTATCGTAAATCAACTGGGCATCTACTTCTGGGTCTCTGTTCATTCACCCTCGGACCTCTTCCAATTGTTTCTTATGTTCACAACTGTAATTAAATTAACATCTTACAGATAGTCATGGCTATAAAGATAAATACAAACTATTGTTAATGAAAATATCTACATATGGAAAAATAGGTAATTTATTTCCCATGCATTGTTTAATGCTCCCCTTGCCAAGTCCCAGGTAAAATGCCTTTCAGGGTGAGGGAGATCCTGCAAATCCTTGTATAATACAGAACACCACTTCTGTAATAAGCTCTGAATGTTAATCATGTGGCTTTTAGACTCTTTCTAGAGAGGCCTCTGATGGGTTGGAACAGTTAATCCTCATGAGCTGTATATCAGGTTACCTCTAAGGAAAAGGAGAGGAGATAGTGGAGATATTTCACTTCCCATCTAAAATTAGGAGGGCTGAAATTTCCCTGGCAAACTCAACACACATCTTCAGTGGGAGTGATATCTGAAGTATGTTCAGTGGAGGTGAAAAAATAATATTCTATGTGTGAGGGCATTCTGGAGCCCAACCTTCAACTTAGAGCTTCTTCCTCTCATTCCCAAAGAATGACTCTCTTGTCTTCCTAGAATTAAAAAAGAGTTAATATTTTTTGGGCAAGTTTTGTTGCTAAAAGCTCTTTTCAAATGTTTTTCTTCGGAGGGGCTAAGCCATTTCGTAAACAGGCAAGACAGAAAACATGTTTGGACTGGATTGAAAAATGACATTATAAAAATTGCCATAGGAGTAATTTTTATCTTTGAGATCTACCAATTAAATTACCTAAACATTTTATCCAAAGATTTCATGCCCTGAATTTTAATGTTTGCTAGTGCATTATAGAACACAACCAGAGATTTCTTTGTTTTCTCTTGTGGTACATGCTGCACAGAATGACAGGATCATTTGGATTAACTCTCTCTCTCTCTCTCTCTCTCTCTCTCTCTCTCTCTCTCTCTGTCTCTCTCTTTCCCTCTCTTGTGCTCTCTCTTGATAGACACACAGATAGACGGTGCTGTAATTTGTGCCTAAGTTCCTTTCATTTGTCAACCTTACAAGAAGAAAAATATGACTGCTGCCTTATTTCAGGGGAAAGAAATCTAACACTATGACCTGCTTTATGTCTTTTAATAAAAAGCAATATATATGGGTTGCAAAGGAGACCTTCAAAAATAACATAACATTACCCTTCAGATTTTATCAGTAATTCGTTATCTCATTCTTTCTTTGTAAGTTTAGAAGTCTTAACTTCTTGGTCTTGTTCATCTCAGATATTAGTGTTCTTACTTTAGCTATTGCAGTTTGAGAGGGTCACTCAAATAGCCACAGGTTCTCTTAGTGCTAACAGATACTAATAAATAAATCAAATGGTATTGATTTTATGTCCCCAGTGTGCATAATTAAGATCACTACTGTTACTTGCTGGTGTTGTAAATATAGAGCGTTGGCTAAAGGTGAGTCCAACTGAGAATGCATGAATAAGTGCACAGCTTTGTCAGGACTGCCAGAAAAAAAGAAACAACTGAAGGTACATATTTTTGTTGTTGTTGTTATAGTTTTTTGGCTTTTATTTTAGATACGGGGTACTTGTGTAGATTTGTTACATGGGCGTATTACATCCAGGTAGTGAGCATAATACCCAATAGGTGGTTTTCAACTCATGCCCCCCTCTCTCTTTCCCTTCACAGTGTCTATTGTTTCCATCTTTATGTCTATATATACTCAATGTTTAACTACCACTTACAAGTGAGAACATGTAGTATAGTAATTGGTTTCCTGTTCCTTCATTAATTCATTTAGGATTATGGCCTGCAGCTGCATTCATGTTGCTGCAAAGGATATGAATTCATTCTTTTTTTGTGTCTGTGTAATATTCCACAGGGTATATGTACCACACTTTGTCCAATCCACCATTGCTGGGCATCTAGTTTGATTCCATGTCTTTGCTATTGTGAATAGCATGGCAACGACCATATGAATGCATGTATCTTTTTGGTATTATAATCTATTTTCGTTTGGATGTATACCCAGTAATGGGGATTGCTGGGTCTGCTGGGTCAAATGGTAGCTCCATTTTCAATTCTTTGAGAAATCCCCAAACTGCTTTCCACAGTGGCTGAACTAGTTTACATTCCCACCAACAGTGTATAAGCATTTGAAGGTGCATATTTAATAGCCATATGGGTTGGTAGTGTCACTTATCTCATTAAACAAATAATTTTCTTCTGTGTTCTCCAAATCAATGTTTAGTTTTTTTCTGTTACCTAGTATAGAAAGAGAAATGTGTCATTGATAGTGTGTGTGAGTATATATACTCTAAATTAACGTTTGAGGGTACAAGCATATTTCTAATAAAAGCAAGTGAAAAACCATGAATTCTTACTGATGGAGTTATTTCAGTATTAAGTTTCTTACATTAACATGGCTATTTTTTTTGTTCATTTTGGATTTGACTGAAGGGTGTTTGAGTTTTTAAGAATTTAACATGAGTAAGTCAATATAATGATTTATTTGACCCTTACACAGCAGTCTTTAATAAAAAAAAAAAAAAACACAAACTTTTTTTGAGTGCCTGCCTGGAGTTAAAAACAGAACAGTGCTTATTGGTGTTGGGGGGACAAGGTTGTGTGTTACAGCAGCCCTCTCCTGATAGCTAAATGCAGGAGACACAAAATTGTGGGGGTTTTTGGTTTTGTCTATGACTTCTGTCTTCCAGTGTTACTGCCCAGTTACCTGGATGCTAGGTCACTTGGCATGCCTACACTCTGGGTGGCATCAATCCCTGCACCTGGTGTTATCAAAAGTTATCTGTTGCATGGTCTCTCACCAGGGTGTTTTTCCCATTATCCAAAATGGTAGCCAGCTATTCTGGTCAAAAGAAATGTGTACAAAAGTCTCTCTATCCTTCTCCTGTATATATGTATCTTTTTTTTTTTTTCAAGTCACCTTTGGAGAGCAGAACATAAACCCAAGGGAGTGAAAGCAGTAAGTACAGATTAGTGATTCTATATGGCTTTCGTGATATCATACTGTGTGCATATCTACCTGCATTTTCATAAGGTTCAATCTACATATGGCAAATGAACATATTGGTCCCACTTGATGGTCATTGCAAAAATTAAGATCGCAAACCTGAAATTAAAAAAAAACAAGTGTTAAATCTATTACATATTTATTTCATTCTTCTTTTTGGCAGTTCTAATACAAGTGAGATAAGTCATAGTACAAGTAGAAATGCATGTATGATAGATTATGCTTTATAATTAGACCCTCGTTTTGTGTAATATTCATTAGTACACTGGCAATTTTTTAAATTATTTAAAAATTTAGAATAATTCAGTGATTATTGCTACATGTTCCTGACTTTTGAACACTTATTCATTTATTAACTCAGATTTCTTGAGTCCTTTTTGTATTGCAGGCTCTAAGTTAACATAAGGGGCATGGAGATTTTTATGAAGAGAAAAACAAATGGATCATTTGGGACTTATAAGTGGTTAACTAGTCATTACACAAATCTTACTTTATGTATTAGTGAAATGAAAGAAGGAAAAATAAAGCACACACACAAGCAATAACAAAACGAACATTAGCAAAAATTTAACCTAGAGTATATCAGCTTTCCAAACTCCAAATCACAATGGATCCTTGGGCAGATGCCCACCTTTGCTGTGCTGCTTCCTCATTTACACTATCACCTTATGCATCTTTAATAAAAAGATTTCCTCATAGAGCTCACCCCATTGATCACCAGCCCTGCAAGGCAGATGGCAAATTTGCATTTAACCACACTCTGGAAGGTGCCCCACCCCGCCATTTTTTGGTACCAAGTCAGTGGTTTCATGTTATTAGTGAGACATCATGGCTTGCCTCTTAACTACAACAAGGTGTTAGCCTAGTTTTAATTATGTTCCTCATTTAGAAGGTAGATTTTGTTGTTTTATCCTGCAACATTGCAAAGGATTTCAACTTAATGAATGCTTGCAACTGCAATATATAACTTCCTTGTTTTCTGTGTAATGTTGTATATAATGTGTCTCCAAGGAGTCCAAGTGTTTAAATGAGTCATATTTGCTTTCTTTTCTGATTAACATTAAAATTAAAGGCTATGAAAATATAAATGTCCAGACAAATATATTATCCAAATTAGAATAAAATTAGGCTAAGAAATATAAAAACTATTACTCATCTACCACCTTTTCACCATTATCCTGTAGTTGCCAATAGCTCTTTTTTTTTTTTCTAAAACTTGTTTTCTTTGTTCTAATAATGCTATTCCAGTGATTCTTTACTTATGGTCAGTTTGGAACTTTCATAGACATGAACAAAGCCATGTTCCAGAGCAAATTGTTTCAGTTCCTCTTACCATCAATCAACAGTATTAAGTTATCTAGTTATTTTAATGTTGGCCTGTGTGTTATTGGTTACTGCATAGCATTAGCCATAAATAAGTGCCCCTTGGACTATAAGCTGTTTTATTTTGTCAGCTCATTGTTTTTGTTTTTATTTTTTACTCAATTTGTGTCCTTTCAAGTGAACATGCACTTTTCAGTTTTTCTATAAACCCCAGCAATCACTTTTACATGTAGCTTATTCATTTTTATTTTCATTTTATTTATTATTTCAATAGTTTTTGGGGAACAGGCAGTGTTTGGTTACATGGATAAGTTCTTTACTGGTGACTTCTGAGATTTTGGTGCACCCATCACCTGAGCAGTATACACTGTACTCAATGTGTAGTCTTTTATCCCTCACCTCCCTCCCATCCCCCGAGTCCCCAAAGTCCATTATATCATTCTAATGCCTTTGTGTCCTCATAGCTTAACTACCACTTATATGTGAGACAATAACCATGTTTGGTTTTCCATTCCTCAGTTACAGCACTTAGATAATGATTTCTAACTCCATCCAGGTTGCTGTGAATGCCATTATCTTATTCCTTTTTATGTGTAGCCTATTCATTTTAAATGCCTACACCTGGCTGGCATTTGTCACATTGGCTGTCTAAGTACTTATAAGAAAAAGGATAAACAGTAAAAATTAAAGAGTCAGAAAAGGTAAACATATGTTAATATAGCTTATGGGATGAATTACTTCACATAGAAACAACTGAGAAGAATAAGAAGGGGTCACCTATTGTTTGTGAAAAGTTCTGGGCCTTTGCAATTGATAGTAGGAAAATTGATTGACAAAACTGAAAATATTTGAATGTGAGGCTAGAGGATCAGTATCAAAGTTGAAAGATTGTTAGGTTATTGTGCATTCAGACAGCTAGGAGTCTTTTGGAGGAGTTAAAAGCCAAGCATGATGAAAATGAGATTGACGAGATTATTACTTTAAATTACAGCTAGTTCTATAGGTTCAAGGCCTGTTTGAATCTGCACAACATCAATGTGAAGACAGAGGCTGCAAGTGCCAATAATGTAATTTCTTAGAAGAAGGATAGTTCACCCATTAAAGATGAAATTAATCTATTTTTTGGAAAGTATGTCACAAGAATGTACATTAGGTGGCAAATAGTATGCAAGGTGTTAAAGCTTTGAAGGACAAATTCAAACTTCCACTGGATAAGGATTGCAAATTTTATGTCAAACAGCTTTTCACTTTCAGATTATTTCACAGGTTGCAGAGTTTATGTGTAGGAGGATAGAAGAATAGAAAATGTATCCATTGCCATAGCCCTGGTGATATTATAAATCATGGCAAAAATAATCATTTATTACTTCAATCCTAACAATACTGCAGTTACATTTTTGATGTGTGTTAAAAATATATTTTTCATTAAAAATTGTGGTTAAATATACATAAATAAAATTTACTGTCTTAACCATGTGAAAGTGTATGGCTCTATAGCATTAAGTACATTCATGTTATTGTGCAACAATTATCACCATTCATCTTCAGAACTTTTTCATCTTCCCCAACTGAAACTGTACCTCTATGCACTAAGTTCCTATTGCTTCTTTCCCTAGCCCCTGGCAACCACCATTCTACTTTCCATCTCTATAAATTTGACTACTTTAGGTGCCTTATATAAGTAGAATAATACAATATTTGTTCTTTTATGAATGGCTTATTTCACTTAGCATGATGTTTTCAAAGTTCCTCCATGTTATAGCACGTGTCAGAATTTCCTTCATTTTTAACTTTGAATAATATTTCATCATATGTAAATCCCATATTTTCCTTATCCATTCGTCTGTTGATGGTTGATGGATAGTTAGTTTGTTTCCACCTTTTGACTACTATAAATACGTAATGCTGCTATGAACTTGGGTACACAAATATCTGTTCAAGTCCCTGCTTTAATTCTTTTGAGTATATTCTCAGATGTGGAACTGCAGGGTCATATAGTAATTCTATTTTTAATTCTTTGAGAAGCAACCATATCATTGTCCATAGTGGCTGCAACATTTCACGTTCCTACCAGCAATACACAAGGGTTTCAATTTCCGCACATCCTCCCCAAGTTATTGTCTTCTTTTTGATCATAGCTATTCTAATTAATGTGAAGTGAGATCTCATTTTGGTTTTGATGTACAATTTCCTTAATGATTAGTGATATTGAACATATTTTCATGTGTTTATTGGCCCTTTGTATATGTTCTTTGGATAAACGTCCATTCAAGTCTTTTGCCCATTTTAAAATCAGGGTTTTTTTTGTTGTTGAGTTGGAGTTCTTTATATATTCTGGATGTTGATCCCTTATCAGATATATAATTTGCAAATATTTTTCTCCCATTCGGTGGACTGTCATTTCACTCTATTGATGGTGTCCCTTGATGCACAAAAGTTTTTAATTTTGATGACGTTTATTCATTTATTGTTTCACTTGTTGCCTATGCTTTTGGTGTCTCTCAAGAAATCATTGCCAAACACAATGATATGAAGATTTTGCTCTGTTTTTTCTTCTACTAGTTTTATAGTTTTCATTCTTACATTGAGTTTTTAATTCATTTTGAGTTAATTTTTGTAAATTGTTGAAGGAAAGGGTCCAGCTTCATTTTTTTGCATGTGGATATCCATTTCCAACATTTGCTGAATGTCTTTCAATTTTAAAGGAAAATTCTCATGTATAGTATGCCTTTTGGTCTATAATTAATGCTTGCTTATATTTGATAATTTAAGTTTAACGTTAAAAAGATTAGCACATACACTCTAGCAATACTGGATAAACACACACGCACAATAAACATAAAATCACAAGAGTTGTGTTTGCATGAGATACCACTTGGCTTCTTGGGGAAAAATATAGCAAATAAGACATTACTGGGCAGATAGTCATCATCAAATTTTAGAGAAAGACTTTCCTAACATTTTAAGAAGTTGAGAAACCTCTTCAAGTTAGAGAAAAGCAAAGATAAGTGTCCTGCTTTAGCATTATAATTTAATTTCTACTGTGTATTTTTGTGATTATAAGAATAAATAATTATTTAATCAATCACAATATTTTCAAAATAAAATGGTTGTGGGCCACAGAGTTCTAGAATTTAATACCATAACTCTATTTACCAACAACTCTGATGCACATATTTTGTGTTTGGATATATAATTTATTTGAAATAAATTTATGATAATTTTACCTTTGACAGCTTTTCTTTAATAACTTTACATGTACTTTTAGATACTTTTAATTAAAATGTTATCATGATAATATAACTATTATAAATAAATATGTTGATAGATTGGATATTCTTTAAATATACGAATATAAACTTCTTTCAGTAAGGAATCTCATAATATCTAAGGGTTAGTTTATAATTGTTTTTAGAATATACAAATCATTGTATATTTTTCCCTATCTTTCTTTTCTTGCCTCATAGCTTCTATTTCTATCTTTTACAGATTGCTATGTTCAGTTTTGGGGTATACATTCCTCCATTGCTTTAGCTGACTCCTTCAAAAAGCTTTATTTCCTTTTGTGGTTCGTAATCTTTGTGAGCTAGTCTTCAGGAGAAGCTGTTTTTCTTGGGAGTCAAGAATATTCTGCACTATGGATGTCTACCCTTAATTGTTTTGATTTGGTCTCTGCAGAAGCCTCAACTGCATTGTAAAATTTACCTTGCACCTTATCTCACTAGATGCTTAAAATTTAATTTCTCCAAGGAGACTTCATCATCTCCTCTATTCTTGGCTTGTAGATGACCAACTTCTCCTGATGTCTTCAGATGGCCTTCCTTCTGTGTGTATCTGCATTCTAATTTCCTCTTCTTCTAAGAACACCAATCACATTTGATTAGGGTCTACCCTAATGACTTCATTTTAACTAAACCACCTCTTTCAAGACCCTATCTCCAAACACAGTCACATTCTGAGCTATGGGGCATTAGGACTTCTGCATACAAATTTTGGGAAGACACAATTCAGTGCATAATGGGTACCAACCAGTTATTCAAGCCAGAACTCTGGGCATTGTGCCTAGAGTTTACTTTACTTTATTTACTTTCTCATTTCAAGTAGTCACCATTGATTCTACTTCCTAAGTATCTCAAATGTATCAATTTCTGTGAATCTTCACTGCTACTTTTCAACTTTGGCCATCATCATTTTTACCTCTAGATAATAGTAATAACCTCCTTACCGGTTTATTTCTCTCCAGTATTGCATTCCTTTACTCTTTCTTCCACATGACAGAGTAATTTTTTAAAATATAATTCTTATGATTATATCTTTATCTATCCCTGCTGAAAATCCCTCAAAAGTCTAAAATCCTTTTCATTGTTTAGAAAGCTTTGATCTGAATGACACCTGCTTTTCTCTTCAGTCCCAGTTTTTGTTTTATGCTTTTATTAAACCATTTCAGTTCTCTGTTGAGGGCATATTTTCTTTCTCCAGCCTCTGGTCATTTGCATCTTGTTCTTTATATTTGGATTGTTCTCCCCCCTCCCTTTCTCCTTACTTTTGATAATTCCTTATCCTTTAGGTTTTGGCATAAAAGTTATTTCTACCAGTAAAAATTCCATCATTCTTTAAGTTAGTGGCCCCTTCAAGTGTCCCACCACCATATCAACTAATGTGCCAAATTGCAATTGCCTGTTTATTGGTTGCATAACCCTTGATTCTGTAAGCTCTGTTAAAGCAAGGATTATTTTATATAGTTTACAGTTGTGTCACTAGTACCTAACTCATAGTAGGCACTTAACAAATGTTGACACTTGGCATATTCCATATCGTTATTTCAAAATAGTGGACCAAATGGTACCTTGTTTTCCTAATCATGCTATTTAAAATTTCATCCTTACTTTCCCTTCCTTGCTTTACTTTTTACAGAAGTATCACTATCTGCACATATACATACATGTATTCTATTAATTTATTAATTGATTGCTTGATTGTCTCTCTCTCCCCCTCTCTAAGTGTAGAGATTATGCTCTAGTGTTGTTCTTTTTGCTTAGGATAGATTTGGCTATTCTCGGTCTTTTGTGGTTCCATACGAATTTCAGGATTGTTTTTTTTGAATTCTATGAAGAATGTCATTGGTATTTTTACAGGGATTGAATTGGATCTGTGTATTGCTTAGAGGAGTATGGATATTTTAACAATATTATTATTTTTAGTCCATGAACATGGAAGATTTTTCTAGCTTTTTGTGTCCTTTTCAATTTCTTTCATCAGTGTTTTATGGTTATAATTATAGAGCACTTTCACTTCTTTGATTAATTCTAGGCATTTAATTTTATTTGAGGCTTGTATTAATCCATTTTCACACTGCTATAAAGAAGTACCTGAGACTGGGTAATTCATGAAAAAAATTGACTCACAGTTTTGCATGGCTAGGGGGGCCTCAGGAAACTTAACAATCATGGCAGAAGGAGAAGAGAAAGCAAGGCACTTCTTACATGATGGCAGGAGGGGTGGGAACTACCATACACTTTTAAACCATCAGATCTCATGAGAATTCACTCCATACCACCAGAACAGCCTGAAGGAAACTGCCTTCCATAACACAATCACCTCCCACCCTTGACATACGGAGATTAAAATTTGAGATGAGATTTGGGTGGGGACACAGAGCCAAACCATATCAAGGCTCTTATAAATTGGATTATTTTTTAAATTTCTTTTTCAGAATGCTCACTGTTGGCATATAGAAATGCTACTGATACTTGTAGGTTGATTTTTTATCCTGCAAGTTTACAGAATTTGTTTATCAGTTCTAATAGTTTTTTGTGGAATCTTTATGTTTTTCTAATATAATATTATATCTTCTGCAAACAAGGATAATTTGACTTCTTTCATTCCAATTTGTATGCCCTTTAATTACTTTCTCTTGTCTGGCAGCCCTAGCTAGGACTGCCAGTACTATGTTGAATAACAGTGTTAAAGTTGGCATCCTTTTCATGTTCCAGATGGCTAAAGTGGGCAGCCTTGTGATGTTCCAGATCTTAGGGGAATGACTTTCGGTTTTCCCCATTTAGTATGATACTAGCTGTGGGTCTGTCATATATGGCTTTCATTATGTTGAGCTTTATTCCTTCTAGCCCCAGTCTTTTGAGTTTTTTTTTTTTAATCATGATGGGATGTTGAATTTTATCAAATGCTTTTTCAGCATCAATTTAAATGATCATATGATTTTTATTCTTCATTCCGTTGTATTACACCGATTGATATGCCTATGTTGAACCATCCTTGCATCTCTGGGGTAAATCCCACCTGGTCATGGTAAATAATCTTACTAATATATTATTAAATTTGGTTTGCTAGTATTTTATTGAGGATTTTTGCATCAATATTCATCAGAGATTTTTTTTTAATGTATCTTTCTCCAGTTTGAGTATCAGGGTAAAACTGGCCTCGTGGAATGAGTTTAGAAGAATTCCCTTCTTCTTTGTTTTTTGGAATAGTTTGAGTAGGCTTGGCATTAGTTCTTCAGATGTTTGGTAGAATTCAGCAGTGAAGCCATTGGGTCCCAGGCTTTCCATTGCTGGGAAACTTTTTATTATGTCTTTGATCTGTTAATGTTATTGGTCTGTGCAGGTTTTGGATTTTTTCCTGGTTCAATTTTAGTAGGTTGTTTGTGTCTATGAATTTGTCCATTTCTTCTAGATTTTCCAAATTGTTGGTGTATACTTGCTCATGGTAGCCACTAATGTTCCTTTGAATATCTGGAGTATCAGTTGTAATGTCTTTTCTTTCATTTCTGATTTTATTTGGATCTTTTCCCTTTATTTCTTAATGTAGCTAAAGGACTGTCAATTTTATCTTTTCCAAAAGAACCCACTTTTTATTTCAATGGTATTTTGTATTGCTTTCTTCATTTCAATTTCATTTATTCCTGCTCTGATCTTTATTGTTTCTTTTCTAATTTTGGGTTTTGTTTGCTCTTGCTTTTTTAATTCTTTAAGATGCATCATTAGATTGTTTATTTGAAGTTTTTTCTCTTTGTGGTTGTAGGTGCTTATAGTTAAAACTGCTCTCTCAATACCGCTTTTGCTGTATCCCCTAGATTTGGTATGCTGTGTTTCCATTATCATTTGTTTCAAGGAAGTTTTCAATTTCCATCCCAGTTTCTGTATTGGCTGAGTGGTCATTCAGGAATGTAATGTTTATTTCCATGTATTTGTATAATTTCCAAAATTCCTCTTTTTATCAATTTCTACTTTTATTCCATTGTGGTCAGAGAAAACGCTTCATATTATTTCAATTTTTTTGAATGTCTTAAGGTTTGTTTTGTGACCTAACATATGGTCTGTCCTGAGACTAAGGCATATTTTCAGGAGAATGTGTATTCTGTAGCAATTGGTTGAAATATTCTGTAAATATTTATTAGATCCATCTCGTCTACAGTGCAGATTATGTGTGATGTTTCTTTGTTGGTTTTCTGTCTGAAAAATTTATCCAATGCTGAAAGTTGGGGGTGTCGAAGCCTCCAGCTATTATTGTGTTGGAACCTATCTCTCTCCTTTGACTCTAATAATGTTTGCCCTATATATCTGGGTGCTCCAGAGTTGGGTGCATATATATTTAAAATAGTTATATCCACTTGCTGAATTGACTTGTTTATCATATAGTGACTTTCTTTGTCTCTTCTTTTTTTTCTTTATTTTTATTTTTTATTATAATTTAAGTTCCAGGGTACATGTGCACAATGTCCAGGTTTCTTACATAGGTATACATGTGCCATGTTGGTTTGCTGCACCCATTAACTCATCATTTACACAGGGTATTTCTCCTAATGCTATCCCTCCCCCAGACCCCCACCCCATGACAGGCCCCGATGTGTGATGTTCCCTTCCCTGTGTCCAAGTGTTCTCATTTTTTGATTTCCACCTATGAGTGAGAACATACAGTGTATGGTTTTCTGTCCTTGTGATAGTTTGCTGAGAATGATGGTTTCCGGGTTCATCCATGACCCTGCAAAGGACATGAACTGATCCTTGTTTATGGCTGCATAGTATTGCATGATGGATATGTGCCACATTTTCTTAATCCAGTCTATTATTGATGGACATTTGGGTTGGTTCCAAGTCTTTGCTATTGGGGGGTAGTGCCGCAATAAACATACATGTGCATGTGTCTTTATAGTAGCATGATTTATAATAATTTGGGTATAAACCCAGTAAAGGGATCACTGGGTCAAATGGTATTTCTAGTTCTAGATCCTTGAGGAATCGCCACACTGTCTTCCACAATGGTTGACCTAATTTACACTCCCACCAACAGTGTAACAGCGTTCCTATTTCTCCACATCCTCTCCAGCATCTGTTGTTTCCTGATGTTTTAATGATTGTCATTCTAACTGGTAAGATGGTATCTCATTGTGGTTTTGATTTGCATTTCTCTGATGACCAGTGATGATGAGCATCTTTTCATGTGTCTGTGGGCTGCATATGTCGTCTTTTCAGAAGTGTCTGTTCATATCCTTTGCCCACTTTTTGATGGGGTTGTTTGTTTTTTTCTTGTAAATTTGTATGAGTTCTTTGTAGATTCTGGATATTAGCCCTTTGTCAGATGGGTAGATTGCAAAAATTTTCTCCCATTCTGTAGGTTGCCTGTTCACTCTGATGGTAGTTTCTTTTGCTGTGCAGAAGCTCTTTAGTTTAATTAGATCCCATTTGTCAATTTTGACTTTTGTTGCCATTGCTTTTGGTGTTTTAATTATGAAGTCTTTGCCAATGCCTATGTCCTGAATGGTATTACCTAGGTTTTCTTCTAGGGTTTTTATGATTTCAGGTCTAACATGTAAGTCTTTAATCCATCTTGAATTAGTTTTTGTATAAGGTGTAAGGAAGGGATCCAGTTTCAGCTTTCTACATATGACTAGCCAGTTTTCCCAACGCTGTTTATTAAATAGGGAATCCTTTCTCCATTTCTTGTTTTTGTCTGGTTTGTCAAAGATCAGATGGTTGTAGATGTGTGGTGTTATTTCTGAGGTTTCTGTTCTGTTCCATTGGTCTATATATCTGTTTGGTACCCATACCATGCTGTTTTGGTTACTATAGCCTTATAATATAGTTTGAAGTCAGGTAGCGTGATACCTCCAGCTTTGTTCTTTTGGCTTAGGATTGTCTTGGCAATGCGGGCTCTTTTTTGGTTTCATATGAATTTTAAAGTAGTTTTTTCCAATTCTGTGAAGAAAGACATTGGTAGCTTGATGGGGATGGCATTGAATCTATATATTACCTTGGGCAGTATGGCCATTTTCTCGACATTGATTCTTTCTATCCATGAGCATTGAATGTTCTTCCATTTGTTTGTGTCCTCTTTTATTTCATTGAGCAGTGGTTTGTAGTTCTCCTTGAAGAAGTCCTTCACATCCTTTGTAAGTTGAATTCCTAGGTACATTATTCTCTTTGTAGCAATTGTGAAAGGGAGTTCACTCATGATTTGGCTCTCTGTTTGTCTGTTCTTTGTGTATAGGAATGCTTGTCATTTTTCCACCATGATTTTGTATCCTCAGACTTTGCTGAAGTTGCTTATCAGCTTAAGGAGATTTTGGGCTGAGACGATGGGGTTTTCTAAATATACAATCATGTCATCTGCAAATGGGGGCAATTTGACTTTGTCTTTTCCTAATTGAATACCCTTTATTTCTTTCTCTTGCCTGATTGCCCTGGCCAGAACTTCCAATACTATGTTGAATAAGAGTGGTGAGAGAGGGCATCCTTGTCTTGTGCCGGTTTTCGAAGGGAATGCTTCCAGTTTTTGCCCATTCAGTATGATATTGGCTGTGAGTTTGTCATAAATAGCTCTTATTATTTTGAGATACGTTCCATCAATACTGAGTTTATTGAGAGTTTTTAGCATGAAGCGCTGTTGAATTTTGTCAAAGACCTTTTCTGCCTCTATTGAGATAATCATGTGGTTTTTGTGTTTGATTCTGTTTATGTGATGGATTACATTTATTGATTTCCATATGTTGAACCAGCCTTGCATCCCAGGGATGAAGCCGAGTTGATCATGGTGGATAAGCTTTTCAATGTGCTGCTGGATTACGTTTGCCCCTAATTTAGTGAGGATTTTTGCATCGATGTTCATCAAGGATAGTGTTCTAAAATTCTCTTTTTTGGTTGTGTCTTTCCCAGGCTTTGGTATCAGGATGATGCTAGCCTCATAAAATGAGTTAGGGAGGATTCCCTTTTTTTCTATTAATTGGAATAGTTCCAGAAGGAATGGTGCCAGCTCCTCTTTGTACCTCTGGTAGAGTTTGGCTGTGAATCCATCTGGTCCTGGGCTTTTTTTGGTTGGTAGGCTATTACTGCCTCAATTTCAGAGCCTGTTATTGATCTATTCAGATATTCCCCTTCTTCCTGGTTTAGACTTGGGAGAGTGTATGTGTCCAGGAATTCATCCATTTCTTCTAGGTTTTCTAGTTTATTTGTATAGAAGTGTTTATAGTGTTCACTGATGGTAGTTTGTATTTCTGTGGGATCAGTGGTGATATCCCCTTTATTTTTTATTGCATTTATTTGATTCTTCTCTCTTTTCTTCTTTATTAGTCTTGCTAGCACTGTATCAGTTTTGTTGATCTTTGCAAAAAACTAGCTCCTGGTTTCACTGATTTTTTTGAAGGTTTTTTTGTGTCTCTATCTCCTTCAGTTCTGCTCTGATCTTAGTTATTTCTTGCCTTCTGCTAGCTTTTCAGTTTGTTTGCTCTTGCTTCTCTAGTTCTTTTAATTGTGATGTTAGGCTGTCGATTTTAGATCTTTTCTGCTTTCTTTTGTGGGCATTTAGTGCTACAAATTTCTCTCTACACACTGCTTTAAATGTGTCCCAGAGATTCTGGTATGTTGCATCTTGGTTCTCATTGGTTTCAAAGAACATCTTTATTTTTGTCTCCATTTTGTATTTACCCAATAGTCATTCAGGACCAGGTTGTTCAGTTTCCATGTAGTTGTGTGGTTTTGAGTGAGTTTCTTAATCTGGAGTTCTAATTTGATTGCACTGTGGTTTGATAGACAGTTTGTTTTGATTTCTGTTCTTTTATATTTGCTGAGGAGTACTTTACTTCCAAGTATGTGGTCAATTTTGGAATAAGTGCGATGTGGTGCTGAGAAGAATGTATATTCTGTTGATTTGGGGTGGAGAGTTCTGTAGATGTCTATTAGTTCTGCTTGTTGCAGAGCTGAGTTCAAGTCCTGGATATTCTTGTTAACCTTCTTTCTTGTTGATCAGTCTAATATTGACAGTGGGGTTTTAAAATCTCCCATTATTGTTCTGTGGGAGTCTCAGTCTCTTTGTAGATCTCTAAGGACTTGCTTTATGAATCTGTGTGCTCCTATATTGGGTGCATATATATTTAGTATAGTTAGCTCTTCTTGTTGAATTGATCCCTTTAACATTATGTAATGGCCCTCTTTGTCTCTTTTGATCTTTATTGGTTTAATGTAGTTTTATCAGAGAGTAGGAATGCAACTCCTGCTTTATTTTGCTTTCCATTTGCTTGGTAGATATTCTCCATCCCTTTATTTTGAGCCTATGTGTGTCTTTGCATATGAGATGGGTCTCCTGAATACAGCACACTGATGTATGCTGCATCCAGTTTTCTAGTCTGTGTCTTTTTTTTTTTTTATTATTATACTTTAAGTTTTAGGGTACATGTGCACAATGTGCAGGTTAGTTACATATGTATACATGTGCCATGCTGGTGCGCTGCACCCACTAACTCGTCATCTAGCATTAGGTATATCTCCCAATGCTATCCCTCCCCCTACCCCCACCCCACAACAGTCCCCAGAGTGTGATGTTCCTCTTCCTGTGTCCATGTGTTCTCATTGTTCAATTCCCACCTATGAGTGAGAATATGCGGTGTTTGGTTTTTTGTTCTTGCGATAGTTTACTGAGAATGATGATTTCCAATTTCATCCATGTCCCTACAAAGGACATGAACTCATCATTTTTGATGGCTGCATAGTATTCCATGGTGTATATGTGCCACATTTTCTTAATCCAGTCTATCATTGTTGGACATTTGGGTTGGTTCCAAGTTTTTGCTATTGTGAATAATGCTGCAATAAACATACTTGTAGATGTGTCTTTATAGCAGCATGATTTATAGTCCTTTGGGTATATACCCAGTAATGGGATGGCTGGGTCAAATGGTATTTCTAGTTCTAGATCCCTGAGGGATCACCACACTGACTTCCACAATGGTTGAACTAGTTTACAGTCCCACCAACAGTGTAAAAGTGTTCCTATTTCTCCACATCCTCTCCAGCACCTGTTGTTTCCTGTCTTTTTAATGATTGCCATTCTAACTGGTGTGAGATGGTATTTCATTGTGGTTTTGATTTGCATTTCTCCGATGGCCAGTGATGATGAGCATTTTTTCATGTGTTTTTTGGCTGCATAAATGTCTTCTTTTGAGAAGTGTCTGTTCATGTCCTTCACCCACTTTTTGATGGGGTTGTTTGTTTTTTTCTTGTAAATTTGTTGGAGTTCATTTTAGATTCTGGATATTAGCCCTTTGTCAGATAAGTAGGTTGCGAAAATTTTCTCCCATTTTTTAGGTTGCCTGTTCACTCTGATGGTAGTTTCTTTTGCTGGGCAGAACCTCTTTAGTTTAATTAGATCCCATTTCTTGATCTTGGCTTTTGTTGCCGTTGCTTTTGGTGTTTTAGACATGAAGTCCTTGCCCATGCCTATGTCCTGAATGGTAATGCCTAGGTTTTCTTCTAGGGTTTTTATGGTTTTAGGGTTAACGTTTAAGTCTTTAATCCATCTTGAATTAATTTTTGTATAAGGTGTAAGGAAGGGATCCAGTTTCAGCTTTCTCCATATGGCTAGCCAGTTTTCCCAGCACCATTTATTAAATAGGGAATCCTTTCCCCATTGCTTGTTTTTCTCAGGTTTGTCAAAGATCAGATAGTTGTAGATATGCGGTGTTATTTCTGAGGGCTCTGTTCTGTTCCATTGATCTATATCTCTGTTTTGGTACCAGTACCATGCTGTTTTGGTTACTGTAGCCTTGTAGTATAGTTTGAAGTCAGGTAGCGTGATGCCTCCAGCTTTGTTCTTTTGGCTTAGGATTGACTTGGGGATGCAGGCTCTTTTTTGGTTCCATATGAAATTTAAAGTAGTTTTTTTCCAATTCTGTGAAGAAAGTCATTGGTAGCTTGATGGGGATGGCACTGAATCTGTAAATTACCTTGGGAAGGATGGCCATTTTCACGATATTGATTCTTCCTACCCATGAGCATGGAATGTTCTTCCATTTGTTTGTATCCTCTTTTATTTCCTTGAGAAGTGGTTTGTAGTTCTCCTTGAAGATGTCCTTCACGTCCCTTGTAAGTTGGATTCCTAGGTATTTTATTCTCTTTGAAGCAATTGTGAATGGGAGTTCACATGATTTGGCCCTCTGTTTGTCTGTTGTTGGTGTATAAGAATGCTTGTGATTTTTGTACATTGATTTTGTATCCTGAGACTTTGCTGAAGTTGCTTATCAGTTTCAGGAGATTTTGGGCTGAGACGATGGGATTTTCTAGAGATACAATCATGTCGTCTGCAAACAGGGACAATTTGACTTCCTCTTTTCCTAATTGAATACCCTTTATTTCCTTCTGCTGCCTAATTGCCCTGGCCAGAACTTCCAACACTATGTTGAATAGGAGTGGTGAGAGAGGGCATCCCTGTCTTGTGCCAGTTTTCAAAGGGAATGCTTCCAGTTTTTGCCCATTCAGTATGATATTGGCTGTGGGTTTGTCATAGATAGCTCTTATTATTTTGAGATACATCCCATCAATACCTAATTTATTGAGAGTTTTTAGCATGAAGAGTTGTTGAATTTTGTCAAAGGCCTTTTCTGCATCTATTGAGATAATCATGTGGTTTTTGTCTTTGGTTCTGTTTATATGCTGGATTACATTTACTGATTTGCGTATGTTGAACCAGCCTTGCATCCCAGGGATGAAGCCCACTTGATCATGGTGGATAAGCTTTTTGATGTGCTGCTGGATTCTGTTTGCCAGTATTTTATTGAAGATTTTTGCATCAATGTTCATCAAGGATATCGGTCTAAAATTCTCTTTTTTGGTTGTGTCTCTGCCCAGCTTTGGTATCAGCATGATGCTGGCCTCATAAAATAAGTTAGGGAGGATTCCCTCTTTTTCTATTGATTGGAATAGTTTCAGAAGGAATGGTACCAGTTCCTCCTTGTACCTCTGGTAGAATTCAGCTGTGAATCCATCTGGTCCTGGACTCTTTTTGGTTGGTAAGCTATTGATTATTGCCACAATTTCAGATCCTGTTATTGGTCTATTCAGAGATTCAACTTCTTCCTGGTTTAGTCTTGGGAGAGTGTATGTGTCCAGGAATTGATCCATTTCTTCTAGATTTTCTAGTTTATTTGCGTAGAGGTGTTTGTAGTATTCTCTGATGGTGGTTTGTATTTCTGTGGGATTGGTGGTGATATCCCCTTTATCATTTTTTATTGCATCTATTTGATTCTTCTCTCTTTTTTTCTTTATTAGTCTTGCTAGCAGTCTATCAATTTTGTTGATCCTTTCAAAAAACCAGCTCCTGGATTCATTAATTCTTTGAAGGGTTTTTTGTGTCTCTATTTCCTTCAGTTCTGCTCTGATTTTAGTTATTTCTTGCCTTCTGCTAGCTTTTGAATGTGTTTGCTCTTGCTTTTCTAGTTCTTTTAATTGTGATGTTAGGGTGTCAATTTTGGATCTTTCCTGCTTTCTCTTGTGGGCATTTAGTGCTATAAATTTCCCTCTATACACTGCTTTGAATGCATCCCAGAGATTCTGGTATGTTGTGTCTTTTTTCTCATTGGTTTCAAAGAACATCTTTATTTCTGCCTTCATTTTGTTATGTACCCAGTAGTCATTCAGAAGCAGGTTGTTCAGTTTCCATGTAGTTGAGCCGTTTTGAGTGAGATTCTTAATCCTGAGTTCTAGTTTGATTGCATTGTGATCTGAGAGAGAGTTTGTTATAATTTCTGTTCTTTTACATTTACTGAGAAGAGCTTTACTTCCAAGTATGTGGTGAGTTTTAGAATAGGTGTGGTGTGGTGCTGAAAAAAATGTATATTCTGTTGACTTGGGGTGGAGAGTTCTGTAGATGTCTATTAGGTCTGCTTGGTGCAGAGCTGAGTTCAATTCCTGGATGTCCTTGTTGACTTTCTGTCTCATTGATCTGTCTAATGTTGACAGTGGGGTGTTAAATTCTCCCATAGTAATGTGTGGGAGTCTAAGTCTCTTTGTAGGTCACTCAGGACTTGCTTTATGAATCTGGGTGCTCCTGTATTGGGTGCATATATATTTAGGATAGTTAGCTCTTCTTGTTGAATTGATCCCTTTACCATTATGTAATGGCCTTCTTTGTCTCTTTTGATCTTCGTTGGTTTAAAGTCTGTTTTATCAGAGACTAGGATTGCAACCCCTGCCTTTTTTTGCTTTCCATTTGCTTGGTAGATCTTCCTCCATCCTTTTATTTTGAGCCTATGTGTGTCTGTGCACGTGAGATGGGTTTCCTGAATACAGCACACTGATGGGTCTTGACTCTTTATCCAATTTGCCAGTCTGTGTCTTTTAATTGGAGCATTTAGTCCCTTTACATATAAAGTTAATATTGTTATGTGTGAATTTGATCCTGTCATTATGATGTTAGCTGGTTATTTTGCTTGTTAGTTGATGCAGTTTCTTCCTAGTCTTGATGGTCTTTACATTTTGGCATGATTTTGCAGCGGCTGGTACTGGTTGTTCCTTTCCATGTTTAGCGCTTCCTTCAGGAGCTCTTTTAGGGCAGGCCTGGTGGTGACAATATCTCTCAGCATTTGCTTGTCTGTAAAGGATTTTATTTCTCCTTCACTTATGAGGCTTAGTTTGGATGGATATGAAATTCTGGGTTGAAAATTCTTTTTTTTAAGAATGTTGAATATTGGCCCCCACTATCTTCTGGCTTGTAGAGTTTCTGCCGAGATATCCGCTGTTAGTCTGATGGGCTTCCCTTTGAGGGTAACCCGACCTTTCTCTCTGGCTGCCCTTAACATTTTTTCCTTCATTTCAACTTTGGTGAATCTGACAATTATGTGTCTTGGAGTTGCTCTTCTCGAGGAGTATCTTTGTGGCGTTCTCTGTATTTCCTGAATCTGAATGTTGGCCTGCCTTGCTAGATTGGAGAACTTCTCCTGGATAATATCCTGCAGAGTGTTTTCCAGCTTGATTCCATTCTCCCTGTCACTTTGAGGTACACCAATCAGACGTAGATTTGGTCTTTTCACATAGTCCCATATTTCTTGGAGGCTTTGCTCGTTTCTTTTTATTCTTTTTTCTCCAAACTTCCCTTCTCATTTCATTTCATTCATTTCATCTTCCATCACTGATACCCTTTCTTCCAGTTGATTGCATCGGCTCCTGAGGCTTCTGCATTCTTCACGTAGTTCTCGAGCCTTGGTTTTCAGCTCCATCAGCTCCTTTAAGCACTTCTCTGTATTGGTTATTCTAGTTATACATTCTTCTAAATTTTTTTCAAAGTTTTCAACTTCTTTGCTTTTGGTTTGAATATCCTCCTGTAGCTTGGAGTAATTTGATAGTCTGAAGCCTTCTTCTCTCAGCTCGTCAAAGTCATTCTCCGTCCAGCTTTGTTCCATTGCTGGTGAGGAAGTGCGTTCCTTTGGCAGAGGAGAGGCACTCTGCTTTTTAGAGTTTCCAGTTTTTTTGCTCTGTTTTTTCCCTATCTTTGTGATTTTATCTACTTTTGGTCTTTGATGATGGTGATGTACAGATGGGTTTTTGGTGTGGATGTCCTTTCTGCTTGTTAGTTTTCCTTCTAACAGACAGGACCCTCAGCTGCAGGTCTGTTGGAGTTTGCTAGAGGTCCACTGCAGACCCTGTTTGCCTGGCTGTCAGCAGCAGTGTCTGCAGAACCACCGAATTTTGTGATCTGCGAATGCTGCTGTCTGATCGTTCCTCTGGAAGTTTTGTCTCAGAGGAGTACACGGCCGTGTGAGGTGTCAGTCTGCCCCTACTGGGGGGTGCCTCCCAGTTAGGCTTCTCTGGGGTCGGGGACCCACTTGAGGAGGCAGTCTGCCTGTTCTCAGATCTCCAGCTGCATGCTGGGAGAATCACTACTCTCTTCAAAGCTGTCAGACAGGGACATTTAAGTCTGCAGAGGTTACTGCTGTCTTTTTGTTTGTCTGTGCCCTGCCCCCAGAGGTGGAGTCTGCAGAGGCAGGCAGGCCTCCTTGAGCTGTGGTGGGCTCCACCCTGTTCGAGCTCCCTAGCTGCTTTGTTTACCTAAGCAAGCCTGGGCAATGGCGGGCACCCCTCCCCCAGCCTCACTGCCGCCTTGCAGTTTGATCTCAGACTGCTGTGCTAGCAGTCAGTGAGACTCCTTGGGCATAGGACCTTCTGAGTTGGGTGTGGGATATAATCTCCTGGTGCGCTGTTTTTTAAGCCCGTTGGAAAAGCGCAGTATTAGGGTGGGAGCGACCCGATTTTCCAGGTGCCATCTGTCACCCCTTTCTTTGACTAGGAAAGGGAACTCCCTGACCCCTTGTGCTTCCTGAGTGAGGCAATGCCTCACCCTGCTTCAGTGCGTGCACAGTGTGCTGCGCCCACTGACCTGCACCCACTGTCTGGCACTCCCTAGTGAGATGAACCCGGTACCTCAGATGGAAATGCAGAAATCACCCGTCTTCTGCGTCGCTCACACTGGGAGCTGTAGACCAGAGCTGTTCCTATTCAGCCATCTTGGCTCCACCCCCCAATACATTTTATTTCTTTCCGTTGCCTGATTGTCCTGGCCAGAACTTCCAATACTTTCTTGAATAGAAGTGGCGAGAGAAGGCATCCTTGTCTTTTGCCAGTTTTCAAAAGAAATGCTTTGAGCTTTTGCCCATTCAGTGTGATATTGGCTATAGGTTTGTCATAAATAACTTATGATTTTGAGATATCTTCCAACAATACTTAGTTTATTGAGAATTTTTAGCATGAAGGGGTGTTCAATTTTTTTTTGGAGGCCTTTTGTGCATCTATTGAGATAATCATGTGGTTTTTGTCATTGGTTCTGTTTATGTGATGGATTACATTGGTTTAAAGTCTACTTTGTTGGAAACTAGAATTGAAACCCCTGCTTTTTTCTACTTCCCATTTTCTTGGTAAATAGTCCTGCATCCCTTTATTTTGAGCCTATGTCTGCCTTTGCACGTGAGATGTGTCTCCTGAATACAGCACATTGATGGATCTTGACTCTTCATCCAATTTGCCACTCTGTGTCTTTTAATTGGGGCATTTAGCCCATTTACATATAAGGTTAATATTGTTACGTGTGAATTTGATCATATCATGATGCTAGCTGGTTATTTTGCACGTTAATTGATGCAGTTTCTTCACAGTGTCATTGGTCTTTATATTTTGATGTGATTTTGCAGTGGCTGGTGCCGGTTTTTTCATTCCATATTTAGTGCTTCTTTCAGGATCTCTTGTAAGGCAGGCCTGATGGTGACAAAATCCCTCAGCGTTTGCTTGTCTGGAAATGATTTTATTTCTTTTTTAGCTTATGAAGCTTAGTTTGGCTGGATATGAAATTCTGGGTTGAAAATTCTTTTCTTTAAGAGTGTTGAATATTGGCCCCCACTCTCTTCTGGTTTGTAGGGTTTTAGCAGAGAGATCTGCTGTTAGTCCAACAGGCTTTCCTTTGTAGGTAGCCTGCATTTTCTCTCTGTCAGCCCTTAACATTTTTTCCATTGTTTCAACCTTGGAGAATCTGAAGATTATGTGTCTTGGGGTTGCTCTTCTCATGGAGTATCTTTGTGGTGTTCTCTGTATTTCCTGAATTTGAATGTTGGCCTGTCTTGATAGGTTGGGGAAGTTCTCCTGGATAATATCCTGAAATGTGTTTTCCAACTTGGGTCCATTCTCCCTGTCACTTTCAGGTATTCTAGTTAATCATGGGTTTGGTCTTTTCACATAGTCTCATATTTCTTGGAGGTTGTGTTCATTCCTTTTCATTCTTTTTTTTTCTCATCTTGTCTTCATGCCTGATTTCGTTAAGTTGATCTTCAGTCTCTGATATCCTTTCTTCCACTTGGTTGATTTGGCTATTGATACTTGTGTATGCTTCATGAAGTTCTTGTGCTGTGTTTTTCAGCTCCATCAAGTCACTTATTTTCTTTTCTAAACTGGTTATTCTAGTTAGCAGTTCCTGTAACCTTTTATCAATGTTCTTATCTTCCTTACATTGAGTTAGAACATGTTCTTTTAGCTCAGAGGAGTTTGTTATTACCCACCTGCTTAAGCCTACTTCTGTCAATTTGTCAAACTCCTTCTCCAACCAGTTTTGTGTCCTTTCTGGAGAAGAGTTGTGATTATTTGGAATAGAAGATGCATTCTGGTTTTTGGAATTTTCAGCATTTTTGCACTGTTTTTTCCTCATCTTCGTGGATTTATCTGCCTTTGGTCTTTGAGGCTGCTGACCTTTGGATGGGGATTTTTTGTGGGGGTCCTTTTTGTTGATGTTGATGTTATTGCTTTCTGTTTGTTAGTTTTTCTTCTAATAGTCATATCCCTCTTCTGCAGATCTGCTGCAGTTTGCTGGTGGTCCACTCCAGACCCTATTTGCCTGGGTATCACCAGTGGAGGCTGCAGAACAGCAAAGATCGCTGCCTGTTCCTTCCTCTGGAAGCTTTGTCCAAGAGGGGCACTAGCCTGATGCCAGCCAGAGCTTTCCTTTATGAAGTGTCTGTCAACCCCTGATGGAAATTGTCTCCCAGTCAGGAGGCATGGGGGTCAGGGACCCACTTGAGGAGGCAGTCTGTCCCTAAGCAGAGCTTTAGTGCTGCGCTGGGAGAATCCTCTTTGTGAGGATCTGCTCCTTTCTTCAGAGCCAGCAGGCAGGAACGTTTAAGTCTGCTGAAGCTGCTCCCATAGTTGTCCCTTCCCCCAAGTGCTCTGTCCCAGGGAGATGAGAGTTTTATCCATAAGCTCTTGACTGGACTGCTGCCTTTCTTTCAGAGATATCCTCCCCAGTGAGGAGGAATCTAGAGAGGCAGTCTGGCCACAGCCGCTTTGCTGTGCTGTGGTACATTCCACCCAGTCTGAATTTCTTGGCCTCCTTAGCACTGTCAGGGGAAGTCCACCTACTCAAGCCTCAGTAATGACGGGCACCCCGTCCCCCACCCAGGTTGATCATCCCAGGTCGACCTCAGACTGCTGTTCTGGCAGCAAGAATTTCAAGCCAGTGGTTTTTAGCTTGCTGGGCTCCATGGGAATAGGACCCACTGAGCAAGACCACTTGGTTCCCTGGCTTCATCCTCCTTTCCTGGTGAGTGAATGGTTGTCTCACTGGGGTTCTAGGTACCACTAGGGTAGGAAAAACAAACAAACAAAAATTCCAGCTGCTAGGTTTGGGTCTGCCCAAACAGCGCCCAGTTTTGTGCTTGAAACCCAGGGCCCTGGTGGAGTCAGCACTTGAGGGATTTTTCTGGTCTGGGGATTGCAAAAAACTGTGGGAAAAGTGTACTATCTGGGCTGGATAGCACAGTCCCTCTTGGCTTCCCTTGGTTGGGGGGACAGAGATCCCCAGCTCCTTGCACTTCCCAGGTCAGGAGATGACCCACACTGCTTCTGCTCGCCCTCTGTGGGCTGTACTCACTGCCTAACCAGTCCCAATGAGATGAACTGGGTACCTCAGTTGAAAATGCAGAAATACCCCACCTTCTGCATTGGTCTCACTAGGAGCTGCAGACCAGACTGTTCCTATTCAGCCATCTTGTCAGATCTCTGTACTTTTCAACTTTAAGTGCAGGTATCACCTACTCCAGGAGCTCTTCTTCAGCTCAGCTTAGGGTATTTTATTTTAATTGTCTGAAAATTAAAACCTACTTTTTTAAAAATTATACTTTAAGTTCTGGGGTACATGTGCAGAATGTGCAGTTTTGTTACATAGGTATACATGTGCAATGGTAGTTTGATGCACCCATCAACCCATCATCTACATTAGGTATTTCTCCTTATGCTATCCCTCTTCTAGCCCCCAATCCCCCAACAGGCCCCAGTGTGTGATGTTCCCCTTCCTGTGTCCATATGTTCTCATTATTTAACTCCCACTTATGAGTGAGAACATGTGGTGTTTGGTTTTCTGTTCTCGTGTTAGTTTGCTGAAAATGATGGTTTCCAGCTTCATCCATGTCCCTGCAAAGGACATGAACTCATCCTTTTTTTATGGCTGCATAGTATTCCATGGTATATATGTGCCACACTTTCTTTATCCAGTCTATCATTGATGGGCATTTGGGTTGGTTCCAAGTCTTTTCTATTGTGAATGGTGCTGCAATAAACATACATGTGTCTGTGTCTTTATAGTAGAATGATTGATAATCCTTTGGGTATATACCCAGTAATGGGATTGCTGGGTCAAATGATATTTCTAGTTCTAGATCCTTGAGGAATCACCACGCTGTCTTCCACAATGGTTTTACTAATTTACACTCCTACTAACAGTGTAAAATCGTTCCTATTTCTCCACATCCTCTCTAGAATCTGCTGTTTCCTTACTTTTTAGTGATTGCCATTCTAACTGGTGTGAGATGGCATCTCATTTTTAATGCTTTTAAGCGTCCACTGATTCCCTCATTGCACTTACAAAACTATTTTGTAATTATTTGAGTGTTAGAAAAGCAGTACAGCAGAATGAATAAGTACTTAGCTTCTGGAGGTAGATACTTTTGATTTAATTTTACTATTTCCAACTATTAAGCAAGTTTGTATCACAGTTTGTTCACCTGCAAAGTGGAATTATCATGGTAATCTATCTCATGGGATTATTGCAAAAATTAAATGAGTTAACACATTAAAAAAGTGTTTGGAATACTGTTTCTTTCCCTCCTCTACTTTTCATCCTCCTTTATTTATCCTTGTTATTCTTTTTCTGCTTCTTCTTTTTCTCTGGTTATTATTTTGTCTTTCACACTGGAATGTAAGGGCTGGAAATGAGAACTAAGTTCAGTGTTAAGTCTTTTTTTCTCTTTCCCTGGAACCTACAAGAGTGATTGATTCAAGAATGTCTTTATAAGAAGTTCATGTATAAATGAACTTCTGTATTAGGTATGAATTTTGGGTGACATACCACTCATGCAATTACATGTGTTCATATTTTGGATCATGTGAAACTGAAATATGTTTGTGAAAATCCCTTATGAAATTGAACTAGTGTAATTACCAGTACATCTTTTTAGATGATGAAAAACAATTTTATTGAAAATGATTCAGTTATTTAATAAATATTAATTGGGTGCCAGCCTGTGTCACATATCCCAGATACTTGGAAATGCAAAGATATAAAACAACTTGTCCTAAAGAAGCTAATCATTTGGTGTAAAGAAGTGCTATAATGATTCTATACCTAGAAAATTCCAAGTCTCTGCCCCCAAAATCCTAGATTTAATAACTTCATCAAAGTTTCAGGATACAAAATCAATGTACAAAAATATATAGCATTTCTGTACACCAACAGTGTCCAAGCTGAGAGCCAAATCAATAATGCAAGCCAATGTATAATAACCATGAAAAAATTAAAGAATAAAATACCTAGGAACATGGCTAACTGGAGAGGTGAAAGATCTCTACAATGAGAATAACAAAATACTACTGAAAGAAATCAGAGATGACACAACCAAATGGAAAAACACTCTATGCTCAAGGATAGGATGAATCAATATCATTAAAATGGTTGTACTGCCCAAAGCAATTTATAGATTCAATATTATTCATTTCAAACTACCAATGACATTTTTTCCACAGTTAGAAAAAAGTATTTTAAAATTCATGTAGAACCAAAAAAGAGCTAAAATAGCTAAGGCAATCCTAAGTAAAAAGAACAAAGCAAGAGGCATCACATTGACTTCAAACTCTACTACAAGGCTACAATAACCAAAATAGCATGGTAGTGGTACAAAAAAGACACATAGACCAATAGAAAGGAAGAGAGTCCAGAAATAATGTCACACACCTATGACCACCTGATCTTCAACAGAGTCAACAAAAACAAGCAGTATTTTTGGGAAAGGATGCCCTATTAGAAACATGATACTGGGATGACTGGCTAGCCATATGCAGAAGATTAAAAGTGGACTCCTTCCTTACACCATATACAAAAATTAACTCAAGATGGATGAAAGACTTAAACTTAAAAGCCAAAACTATAAAAACCCTGGAAGACAACCTAGACAATACCATCCTGGATATAGGCACGGGAAACTATTTCATGACAAGGACGCCAAAAACAATTGCAACAAAAGCATAAATTGACAAATGGGATATACTTAAACTAAAGAGCTTCTGCACATCAAAAGAAACTATCACTAGAGTAAACAGACAACCTACAGAATGGGGAAAAGTATTTGCAAGCTATGCATCTGACAAAGGTCTAATATCTAGCATCTACAAGGAACTTAAAGAAATTTACAAACGACAAACAACTCCATAAAAAAGTGGGCAAAGGACATGAACAGTTTTCTGTAGAACATATTCATGTGTCTAATAAGTGTTTGACAAAAAGCTTAATCTCACTGATGATTAGAGAAATGCAAATCAAAACCACAATGAAATGCCAACTCACACTAGTCAAAATGGCTATTATTTTTATTTTATTTTATTTTATAGTTCCGGGACACATGTGCAAGATGTGCAGGTTTGTTACATAAGTAAATGTGTGCCATGGTGATTTGCTGCACTACCAACCCATCACGCTGGTATTAAACCCAGCATGCATTAGCTATTTGTTCTGATGCTCTCCCTCCCTTCACCCCCCATGACAAGCCCCAGTGTGTGTTGTTCCCATTCCTGTGTATTCTATGTGTTCTATGTTCTATGTGTTCTATGTGTCCCATTCTATGTGTTCTAATTGTTCAGCTCCCACTTATAAATGAGAACATGCGGTATATGGTTTTCTGTTCCTGTGTTAGTCTGCTGAAGATAATGGCTTCCCACTTCATCCAAGTCCCTGCAAAGGACATTGTTTCATTTCCTTTTATGGCTGCATAGTATTCCATGTTATATATGTACAACATTTTCTTTATCCTGTCTATCATTGATGGGCATTTGGGTTGATTCCATGTCTCTGCTATTGTGAATAGTGCTGCAGTGAACATATGCATGCATGTATCTTTAAAACAGAATGATTTATTTTCCTTTGGGTATATACTCAGTAATGGGATTGCTGGGTTAAATGGTATTTCTGGTTTGAGGTCTTTGAGGAATCGCCACACTGTCTTCCACAATCATTGAATTAATTTACATTCCCAGTAACAGTACAAAAGCATACTTATTTCTCCATAGCCTTGCCAGCATCTGTTGTTTCTTGACTTTTTAATAATTGCTATTCTGACTGGCATGAGATGGTATTTCATTGTGGTTTCGATTTGCATTTCTCTAATGATCAGTGATGTTGAGCTTTTTTTCATATGTTTCTTGACCACATAAATGTCTTCTTTTGAGGAGTATCTGTTCATGTTCTTTGCCCACTTTTTGATAGGTTTGTTTGTTTTCTTGTAAATTTGTTAAAGTTCCTTGTAAATTTTGGATATTAGATCTTTGTCAGATGGATAGATTGCAAAATTTTCTCTTATTCTGTATGTTGTCTGTTCACTCTGATGTTAGTTTTTTTTTCTGTGCAGAAGCTCTTTAGTTTAATTATATTACATGTGTCAATTTTTGCTTTTCTTGCAATTGATTTTGACATTTTCATCATGAAATTTTTGCCTCTGCCTATGTACTGAATGGTATTGCCTAGATTTTCTTCTAGAGTTTTTATAGTTTTGAATTTTACATTTAAGTTTTTATAGAACCCCAGTAAGATACTTCATGAGAAGATCAATCCCAAGGCATATATAATCATCAGATTCTCCAAGGTCGAAATGAAGGAAAAAATGTTAAGGGCAGCCAGAGAGAAAGCCCAGGTCACCTAAAAAGGGGAGCCCCATCAGAATAACAGCGGACCTCTCAGCAGAAACCTTACAAGGCAGAGAGACTGGGGACCAATCCTCAACATTCTTAAAAAAATTTCCATCATGCCTGTAGTCCCAGCACTTTGGGAGGCTGAGGCAGGTGGATCACGAGGTCAGGAGATCGAGATCATCCTGGCTAACACGGTGAAACCCCGTCTCTACTAAAAATACAAAAAATTAGCCGGGCATGGTGGTGGGCGCCTGTAGTCCCAGCTACTCAGGAGGCTGAGGCAGGAGAATGGCGTGAACCCGGGAGGTGGAGCTGGCAGTGAGCTGAGATTGTGCCACTGCACTCTAGCCTGGGTGACACAGTGAGACTCTGTCTCAAAAAAAAAAAAAAAAAAGAATTTCCAACACAGAATCTCGTATCTAGCCACACTAAACTACATAAGTGAAGGAGAAATAAAATCCTTTTCAGACAAGCAAATGCTGAGGGAATTTGTTACCAGCAGGCCTGCCTTGCAAAGGCTCCTGAAGAAAGCACTAAATATGGAAAGGAAACACTGTTAAAAGCCACTAAAAAAACACACTGAAGTAAACAGACCTGTCAACAAGTCTGCAAAATAACCAGCTAGCATCATGATGACAGGATCAAATTCACACATAACAATATTAACCTTAAATGTAAATGGGCTAAATTCCCCAATTAAAAGACACACAATGACAAGCTAGATAAAAAGAAAAGACCCACTGATGTACTGTATTCAAGAGATCCATCTCACATGCAAAGACACACATAGGCTCAAAATAAAGAGACGGAGGAAAATTTATCCAGCAATTGGAAAGCAGAAAAAAGCAGTGATTTCAATCCAAGTTTCCGACAAAACAGACTTTAAACCAACAAAGATAAAAAAAGACAAAGAATGGTATTACATAATGGTAAAGGGTTCAATTCAACAAAAAGGGCTAACTATCCTAAATATATGTGCACACAATACAGGAGCATCCAGATTTATAAAACAAGTTCTTAGAAATCTACAAAGAAACGTAGACTTCTACTCAATAATAGTGGGAGACTTTAACACCCCACTGTCAACATTAGACAGATCATTGAGATGGAAAATTAACAAAGATATTCAGAGCTGGCTCTGGATCAAGTGGACCTGATAGATATCTACAGAACTCTCCACCCCCAAACAATAGCATATACGTTCTTTTCAGCACTGCATGGCACTTACTCTAAAATTGATCACATAATTGGAAGTAAAACACTTCTCAGCAAATGCAGAAGAACTGAAATTATAACACAGTCTCTCAGACCACAGCACAATCAAATTAGAACTCTAGACTAAGAAAGAAACTCACTCAAAACCACACAACTGCATGAAAATTGAACAACTTGTCCCTGAATGGCTCCTTTGTAAGTACTGAAATTAAACCAGAAATCAAGAAGTTCCTTGAAACCAGTAAAAACAAAGAGAAAACATACCAGAATCTCTGGAACACAGCTAAAGCAGTGTTAAGAGGGAAATTTATAGCACTACATGTCCATATCAAAAAGCTAGAAAGATCTCAAATTGAGATCCTAACATCAAAACTAAAAGAACTAGAGGACAAAGGGCAAACAAAACACAAAGCTAGCAGAAGACAATAAATAACCAAGATCAGAATGGAACTGATGGAGATAGAAACACGAAGACCCTTCAAAAAATCAATGAATCTAGGAGCTGTTTTTTTAAATATATTAATAAAACACATAAACCACTAGCTAGACTAATAAAGAAGAAAAGAGAGAAGAATCAAATAGACACAATAAAAAATGATAAAGGGGATATCATCACTGACCCACAGAAATACAAACTACCATCAGAGAATACTATAAACACTTCTATGCAAATAAACTAGAAACACTAGAAGAAATGGATAAATCCCTGAACACAGAAAGGCTATTATTAAAAGTCAAAAGATAACAGATGTTAGCTAGGTTGTGGTGAAAAGGGAACACATATACCCTGTTAATGGGAGTGAAAATTAGTTCAACCATTGTGGAAGGCAGTATGTGATTCCTCAAAGGGTTAAAAACAGAAAAACCATTCAACCCAGCATTTTCATTACTGGGTACATACTCAGAGGAATCTTGATTGTTCTATAATAAAGACACATGCCTTGTAGAATTCTGCTGTGAATCTGTCTAGTCCTGAACTTCTTTTTGTTAATTTTTTAATTACCATTCAATCTTGCTGCTTGTTCTTGGTTTGTTAAGCATATCTAATTATTCCTGATTTCAGCTAAGAGGGTTGTATCTTTCGAGGAATTTATCCATCTCTTCTAGATTTTCTAGTTTATGTGCATAAAGGTGTTCATAGTAGCCTTGAAAGATCTTTTGTATTTCTATGGTGTCAATTGGTAATATCTCCCATTTCATTTCTTGTTGAGCTTATTTGAATTTTCTCTCTTCTTGGTTAATCTTGCTAGTGGTCTATTAATTTTACTTATCTTTTCAAAGAACCAGTTTTTTGTTTCATTTATATTTTGTATTTTTTTGTTTCAATTTCATTTAGTTCTGCTCTTGTCTTGGTTATTTCCTTTCTTCTGCTGGGTTTGGGGTTGCTTTCTTCTTGTTTCTCTAGCTCCTTGAGGTGTGACCTTAGATTGTTTGTTTGTGCTCTTTCAGGCTTTTTTTTTTTTTTTTTTAGATGGAGTTTCACTCTTGTTGCCCAGGCTGGAGTGCAATGGCATGATCTCAGCTCACTGCAACCTCTGCCTCCAGGGTTCAAGCAATTCTCCTGCCTTAGCCTCTCGAGTAGCTGGGATTACAGGCACGTGCCACCATGCTCAGCTAATTTTGTATTTTTAGTAGAGACTGGGTTTCACCATGTTGGTCAGGCTGGTCTCAAACTCCTGACCTCAGGTGATGTGCCAGCCTTGGCCTCCCAAAGTGCTGGTTAACAGGCATGAACCACCGCGCCTGGCCTCAGACTTTTTGATGTAAGTGTTTAGGGCTATGAACTTTCCTCTTAGCACCACCTTTGCTGTATCCCAGAAGTTTTGATAAGTTGTGTCACTATTGTTACTCAGTTTGAAAAACTTTAATTTCCATCTGGATTTTGTTTTTGACCCAGTGATCATTCAGGAGTGAGTTATTTAATTTCCATGTATTTGCATGGTTTTCAAGGTTCCTTTTGGAGTTAATTTCCAGTTTTATTCCACTGTGGTCTGAGAGAGTGCTTGATGTATTTCAATTTTCTTAAATTTATTGAGTCTCATTTTGTGGCCTGTCATATGGTCTATCTTAAAGAAAGTTCCATGCAACAATCTGTGGGCACTACCCACTGATTGTTGGGTAGAATGTCCTGTAAATATCTGTTAAGCCCATTTGTTCCAGGGTATAGTTTAAATCCATTGTTTCTTTGTTGACTTTCTATCTGGATGACCTGTCTAGTGCTGTCAGTGGCATATTGAAGTCCCCCACTATTCTTGTGTTGCTGTCTATCTCATTTTTTAGGTCTATTAGTAATTGTTTTATAAATTTTGGACCTCCAGTGTTAGGTGCATATATGTTTAGTATTGTGATATTTTCCTGTTGGACAAGGCCCTTTATCATAATATAGTGTCCCTCTTTGTCTTTTTTAACTGCTGTTGCTTTAAAGTTTGTTTTGTCTGAGATAAGAATAGCTACTCCTACTCATTTGGTGTCCATTTGCATCGAATATCTTTTTCCATTCACTTACTTTAAGTTTATGTGAGTCCTCATGTGTTAGGTGAGTCTCTTGAAGGCAATAGATAGTTGGTTGATGAATTCTTATCTATTCTGTAATTCTGTATCTTTAAAGTGGAGCATTTAAGTCATTTACATTAAATGTTAGTATTGAGATGCGTGGTACCATTCTATTCATTGCCCTATTTGTTGCCTGTATACCTTGTCTTTTTTTAAAAATTGTATTTTTGTGTTATAGGTTCTGTGAGATTTATACTTTAAAAATGTTCTGTTTTGATGTGTTTCTGGGATTTGTTTCAAGATTTAGAGCTCCTTTTAGCAGTTCTTTTAGTGCTGGCTTGGCAGTGGTGAATTCTGTCAGCATTTGTCTGAAAAAGACTGTATCTTTTCTTCATTTTGCTGAATAAGAAATTCTTGGCTGATAATTGTTTTGTTTAAGGAAGTTGAAGATAGGGCCCCAATTCCTTCTAGCTTGTAGGGTTTCTGCTGATAAATCTGCTGCTGTTGGCACAGATGTGGTGAACAGGGATCACTTCTACACTGCTGTTGGGAATGTAAACTAGTACAACTACTATGGAAAACAGTGTGGAGATTTCTTAAAGAACTAAAAGTAGAACTACCATTTGGTCCAGCAATCCCACTACTGGGTATTTACCCAGAGGAAAATAAGTCATTATACAAAAAACATACTTGCACATGCATGTTTATAGCAGCACAATTCACAATTGCAAAAACATGGAACCAACCCAATTGCCCATCTATCAATGAGTGGGTAAAGAAATATATATGTGTATATATATATCATATATATACACACACACACACACACACATATACACATAATTGAATACTACTCAGCCATGAAAAGGAATGAAATAATGGCATTTGCAGTGACCTGGATGATATTGGAGACTATTATTCTAAGTGAAGTAACTCAGGAATGAAAAACCATTGTATGTTCTCATTTATAAGTGGGAGCTAAGGTATGAAGATGCAAAGACAAAAGAATGACACAATGGACTTTGGGGACTCAGGGGGAAAGGGTGAGAAGGGTGTGAGGGATGAAAGACTACAAACTGGGTGCGGTATATATTGCTCAGGTGATGGGTGCACCAAAATGTCAGAAATCACCACCAAAGAACTTACTCATGTAACCAAATACCACCTGATCCCCAATAACCTATGGAAATAAAAAAATAAAAAAGAAATAAAGACACATATGTATGTTCATCACAGCACTATTCATAACAGCAAAGACATGAAATCAACCTAAATGCCCATCAATGGTAGACTGGATAAAGAAATTGTGGTACATATACAACATGGAATACTATACAGCCATAAAAAAGAATTATATCATGTTCTTTGCAGCAACATGGATGGAGCTGGAGGCCATTTTCCTAAGCAAACTAACACAGGAACAGAAAAACAAATACACAGAAATACACAGAAAAAAACCCCAGAAAAACACATGTTCTCATCTGTAATTAGTAGCTAAACATTGAGTACATATGGACACAAAAAAGGGAACAGCAGACACCGGGGCCTACTTGGGGGTGGAGGATTAGTGGAGTATGAGGACTTAAAACCTACCTATAGGATATACTGTTTATATCTTGGGTGACAAGATAATCTGTACACCAAACCCCCATGGCACACAATTTGCCTATAACAAACACGCACATGTACTCCTGCACCTAAAATAAAAATTGAAAAAAAAAACCATATATATTTTTATACTGGACATTTGATTTGGTGGAAAATTTCCCTTAAATTTAGCAATTTGTGATATTGTATAAATAAATAATAAGATTTTTCTATAATTTTATTTTATTTCTCAGTTTTCTTACTTTCTGCTTATTTGTCTGTCATACCAGAGTATATAAATTTCTTTCAAAAAATTGTTTACAATAACCCATTTTCTTACTTACTCTGATATACTGAAAAAAATGGAATTGAGTTGCTTTCTTTAGCTTGTCTGAACACCATACATGGTGTTGGATATTGTCTTTGAAAAGCCTCTTACATTGCTTGCTTTCTTTTACTGAGCTATTTTATCTTACTTAGAACGACTAAAAGGTGATGCACTGAAATTTGGGCCCTTAGCCTATAGTTTTTCCACAGGTAGCCTTTTTTTACACAATTTCCCAGTATATGAAAGTAGTTCATTAAAACAAACCCAGTTTTCTTGAGTTTATGTGGTGCTGCTAAAACAGCAGTAGCTATGATTCCTTTTTTTCCTAAAGAAAGTAAACCTGTTACTTTCATGACAGAAATGTTTTCTTCAGAGATATTCTTATACAGTTTTCCCATTTTCCTTTCATGATAATTTTCTTTTTAATATTTAATTATTCCCTGTGCTTTAATGCCTACTTTCAAGTTTTAGATTATGTGATTGTGATTTACCCTATAATACACATCTCAATAGATAATGCCTCCAAAATGTTATAAGTGCTATGTAACAATCTATAATCCTAGGGCAAGATTCTACTTCTGGACATAATTATCAAAGCTATTATCATTTATGGTTTTGCCAGTTTTGCTACTTTCCACTTATTTATCCATCTGGCATTATACCCCAAAGCCTTTACCGTTTGTGAATCACTGGCAATATTCACACCCAATTGTTTTGACTCACTAGAAATATTTGCCAGACTTCTCAACATTTAAAAGAGACTTTCCTATTTTGTTATTTAATTTTAATTAGTACAGTTGGCACAAAGACCTCTTTTTACTGAAATTTTGAAAATAGATGCCAGATTAGAAGTGGTTCCCATATTTAGATCATTTACACACGCACCCTTTTGTTCTAAAAACTCACAGATTATGACATCTTTCATGACTGCTTTTAAAAGTATGGATGTGAGACTTAGACAATGTGAACTCTCTGGATGAGGCATTGGAATTAATCAAAAGTTATTCCACTTCTGTAAAAAGATTGCAAATGTGCATTCTCTTTAGATAAATTATATTTCTTAGTGTATCTTAGACAAGATATTTCATAGCTTTAAACATTATTTTTCTCATTTGTAATTATTTGTATCTATGAGGTTTCTCTTTAGTGCTCTTAGTAATTCTTTTTAATTCATTGTCATAAGAACACTTAACATGAGATCTGTCCTCTTAACATATTTTTAAATGTACAATGCATTTTTGTTGACTGTTGGTACAGTATTCTACAGCAGGTGTCTAGAGCTTGTTCATCCTACTTAGCTGAACTTTATGCCTGTTGATTAGTTACCCATTTCTTACTATCCTAGCCTCTGGCAGGCACCATTTCACTCTGATTTGACTATTTTAAATATCTAATGTAAGTAGAATCATGCAGCATTTTTCTTTCTGTGCCTGGGTTATTTCCCTAGCATAATGTCCTAAAGTTCATTCATTTGTTGCATATTGCAAAATTTCCCTCTTTTTCTTAAGGCTGTATAGTATTCCATTGTTTGTATGTAACACATTTTCTTTATCCATTTATATGTTGATGGAAATTTAGGTTGTTTCCATATCTTAGCTATTGTGAATACTGCTCCAACAAACATGGGAGTGCTAATATGTTATTGGAATACTGATTTTAATCATTTTGGATGAATATACAGTGATGAGATCATTCAATATTGTGGAAATCCCATTGTTAATATTTTGAGGAACTTCCACACTGTTTTCCACATTGGCTGCACCATTTTGTATTTCCACCAACAATATGCAAGAGTGGCAATTTCTCCACATACTCATAGATGTCTTTTGTTTGGTTGTTTGTATAATAGCTATAATGACACGTTTGATGTTGGAGGTAGAAAGATTGAGGGTTGTGATCAGCTCAGTATATCACTGGAGGCTATATGAGTAAGCAGCAAACTGTCATAAATGCAGAATGTTGGCAGATCGACAAACTGCATCTGCCACCCAGAAGGAATGCTGAGGACAGTCTCACCCCAGGCACAAGTGTTTCTTGTGATTAGGCAAATCTGAAGCCTGTTAGTAATAATATGAACCTGTGATCAATCAAAGAGCTGACCACCCATTAGCTCCTCCTCCCTGCTCTTTCTACCCAATAAGAATGAAGGGCTGAAGAAGCTCAGGGCGGTGGCTGCCTTTGCTCACTAGAAGCGGGGAGCTCTTTTCTTCTTCCTAGGTTCCCCCTTCCTTTAAAACAGTTTCTTTTGTTTTTTGTTGTTTCTACTTTTGTCCCTTCATTCAGTCTTGTAATGACGGTCTCAAGTAGTGACAGTAGTAACTGTTGTAGTGACGGTCTCAAGTAATTGTGGCAGTCAGCCACAGTTTGAGGTGATATCTCATTGTGGTTTTGATTTGTGTTTTTCTGATGATTAGTAATGTTAAGCACCTCTTCATAAAACTGTTAACTATTTGTATGTTTTCTTTTGAAAATATCTACTCAGTAATCCCAGCACTTTGGGAGGCCAAGGCGGGCGGATCACGAGGTCAGGAGATCCAGACCATCCTGGCTAACACGATGAAACCCCTTCTCTACTAAAAATACAAACATTAGCCGGGCGTGGTGGCAGGCGCCTGTAGTCCAGCTACTCAGGAGGCTGAGGCAGGAGAACGGCGTGAACCTGGGAGGGGGAGCTTGCAGTGAGCCGAGATTGCGCCACTGCACTCCAGCCTGGGCGACAGAGCGAGACTCCATCTCAAAAAAAGAAAAAGAAAATATCTACTCAAGATCTTAGCTTATTTTACAATTAGGTATATATATATATGTGTGTGTGTGTGTGCATGTATACATATATATATGTATATATAACTATTGAGTTGTAGGATTTCCTTATATATTGTGGAGATAAACCTTTATTAGGTATATGGTTTGCAAATATTTTCTCCCATTCCATAGAGGCTTGTCACTCTGTTAATTGTTCCTTTCTGTGCAGAAGCTTATTAGCTTGATATAGTTAACATGTCTTTGTTTTTGTTTCTTATACTTCTGGTGTTCTATCCATGAAATCATTGCCAAGACAAAAGTCATGAAGCTTGTTCTCTGTTTCATAATTTTGGGTCTTAGGTTCTTCTTTAATCCATTTTGAATTGGTTTTTGTATGTGGTGTAAGATAAAGGTCCAATTTCATTCTTTTGCATGTGGATATCCAGTTTTCTCAGCACAATTTTTCAAAGATATTCAACTTTTCTCATTATGTGTTCTTGGTACTCTTGTTAAAAATCAGTTGACCATATATATGTGGATTTATTTCTGGGCTTTTTATTCTCTTTTGTTGGTCTGCATGTCTATCTTTATGCCTGTATGATTCTGTTTTAATTACTGGAGCTTTGTCATATATTTTGAAATCAAGAAGTGTAATGCCTCCAGTTTTGTTTTTCTTTGTCAAGGTCTTTTGTGTTTCCATATGAATTGTAGAATTTTTTTTCTATTTATGTAAAAAATACCATTGGGGATTTTGAGAGATACTACATTTAATCTGTAGATTGCTTTAGGTACTATAAACATCTTTTTAAACTTTTATTTCACGTTTGGGGTACATGTGAAGGTTTGTTACCTAGGTAAACTCATGTCACAGGGGTTTGTTATACAGATTATTTTATCATCCAGGAATTCAGTCCAGTCCCAATAATTCTCTTTTCTGCTCCTCTCCCTCCTCCCAGCCTGCACCCTCAAGTAGATCCCAGTGTTTGTTGTTTCTTTGTGTTCATAAGTTCTCATCATTTAGCTCTCACGAAAACATGTGGTATTTGGTTTTCATTTCCTTCATTAGTTTACTGAGGATGATCACCTCCAGCTCCATCCATATTCTCACAAAAGACATGATCTCATTCTTTTTTATGGCTACATAGTATTCTGTAGTGTATATGTACCACATTTTCTTTATTCATTCATATGTTGATGGACATTTAGGTTGGAATCATCACACTGTCTTCCACAATGGATGAACTAATTTACACTCCCACCAACAGTGTATAAATGTTTCTTTTTCTCCACAACCTTGCCAGCATCTTTTATTTTTTGACTTTTTAGTAATAGCCATTCCAACTGGTGTGAGATGATATATCATTGTGGTTTTGATTTACATTTCTCTATTGATCAGTGATATTGAGCTTTTTGTCATATGCTTGTTGGCCACGTACATGTCTTCTTTTGAAAGTTGTTCATGTCCTTTTCCCACTTTTTAGTGGGGTTGTTTGTTGCTTATAAATTTGTTTAAGTTCCTTATAGATGCTGGGTATTAGACCTTTGTCAGATATATAGTTTGCAAATACATTTTCCCATTCTGTAGGTTGTCTGTTTACTCTGTTGACAGTTTCTTCTGATGTACAAAAGAAGTTGCTTTTGCTATACGAAGCTCTTTAGTTTAAGCATATACCATTTGTCCGTTTTTCCTTTCATTGGAATCGCTTTTGGTGTCTTCGTCATGAAATCTTTGCCTGTACCTATGTTCATGATGGTATTGCCTAGGTTGCCTTCCATGGTTTTTATAGTTTTGGGTTTTACATTTAAGTCTAATTCATGTTGCATTGAATTTTGTATAAGGTACAAGGAAGGGCTCCAGTTTCAGTCTTCTGTATGTGGTTAGCCAGCTATCCCAGCACCATTTATTGAATAGGGAGTCTTTCCCCCATTGCTTTTTTTTGGTCAGCTTTGTTAAAAAATCAGATAGTCGTAGGCATGTGGCCTTATTTCTGGGCTCTCTATTCTATTCCATTGGCCTTTGCACCTGTTTTTGTACCAGTGAACATTTTAACAATATTAAGTCTTTCAATTCTTGAACATGTAATGGCTTTTCATCTGTCGTGTCTTCTACAATTTCTTTCATCAATGTTTTGTAGTCTCTAGTATGAAAGTATTTCTAAGTTAGGTTTATTCCTAAGAATTTTATTCTTTTTGTCTCTAAAAATCTTTTAGCTTTTCACTACTGAATATAAGGCTAGCTGTGGATTTTCATATATGGCCTTTATTACATTACGGTGATTTTCTTCTTAGTTTGTTGAGAATTTTATCATGAAAAATTATTACATTTTATCAAATGCTTTTCCTGCGTCTATAGAGATGATCATGTGATTTTATCTTTTATTTTCTTAATGTGGTTTATCATATTAATTGTTTCTCGTATGTTGAAATGGGCTTGCATTCCAAGAGATTTATCCTGGGATGAGTATATACACTTTGTCATGGTGTATTATCCTTTACATGCTATTGGATTTGGTTTGCTAGTATTTTGTTGAAGCTTTCTTACATCTGTTTTTACTAGGAATATTGGCCTGTAGTTTTCTTTTCTTGTGGTATCCTTGTACCACAATGGCTTTGGTATCAGAGTAATGCTGGCTTCATAAAACGATTTTGGGAGAGTTTCCTTCCCTTCAGTATTTTAGAAGAGTTTGAAAAGTATACCATTTGCTGTTTTTTAAATGTTTGATAGAATTTACTTTTGAAGACATCTAGTCCTGGGCTGTTATTTGTTGGAATATTTTAAATCACTGATTCAATCTTGTTATAGATCTGCTCAGACTTTCTGTTTCTTTATTATCTATTGTGATATGCTGTATGCTTCTAGGGAATTATTCACTACTTTTTGGTTATCTAGCTTGTTGGTGTGTAATGGTTCATAAATGATCCTGGTTCTTTTTATTTCTGTGGTATCAGTTGTAATGTTTCTTTTTCACTTCTTATTTTATTTAATACTGTCTTCTCTCTTTTTCTTAGTTTAGTTCATGGCTTGTCTTGCGTATCTTCTCAAAAAACCAACCCCAAATTTCATAAATTTTTATTGTTTTTCTATTTTTTATGTTATTTATTTCTGCTCAAATCGTTTTTACATTTTCTCCCTTCTGCTAACTTTGGGTTTAGCTTTTCTTTTTTCTAGATCCCTGAAGAGTATATTTAGGTGGTTTATTTGAGATATTTCTTGTTTTTAAAATGTAAGTATTTATTATAATAAACTTCCATCTGCATTTTCTATGGCCTGAATATTTGTGTCCCTCAAAGTTTATATGTTGAAACCTAATTTCTAGCGTGATGGTATTAGGAAGTAGGACATTTGGCAGATAATTAGATCATGAAGGTGGAGACCTCATGAATGGGATTAGTGTTCTTTTAAAGGCTGAAGGAATCAAAATTCTTTCCTTCCTTAACGTAAGGCCTTAAGGAGAAGGTGCCATCTATGACCTAGGAAAAGGGCCCTCACCAGATACAGATTTTCCCAGTGCCTTTAGCTCGACCTTTCCAGCCTCCAGAATTTGGGTAAATCTATTTCTATTGCTTACAAGCAACAAAGTTTATGGAATTTTGTTATAGAAGGCTGAGCAGAATAATACTGCATTTGCTGTATTCCAAAAATATTGGTGTGTGGTGTTTTTGTTATTGTTTCTCTTCAGGTATTTTCTTGTTTAAAAAATTTGCTTAAATTTCAATTTTTATGTTAAATTGTAATTGTTGTGAGTGCTTAGTAGGTGTATATATTCATGGGGTACATATATCTTGATACAGGCATGCAATGTATAAAATAACATCATGGAAAATGGGGTATCCATTCCCTCAAACATTTATCTTTTGTGTTACAAACAATCCAGTTACATTTTTTTGTTATTTTAACATGGAATACAAAATTATTGTTTACCATACTCATCTGTTGTGCTATCAAATACTAGGTCTTATTCATTCTTCTATTTTTTTTGTACCTATGAACCATCCCTACCTTTCCCTTACAACCTTCCCTACCACCCTTCCTGTCTGCTGGAAACCTTTGTTCTGCACTGTATCTCCATGAGTTTAATTTTTTTAATTTTTAGATCCTACAAATAAATGAGAACATGTGATGTTTGCCTTTCTATGCCTTGCTTATTTCACTTAACATAATGATATCCAGTTCCATCCACTTTGCTATAAATGACAGGATCTCATTCTTCTTTACGGTTAAATAGTATTCAATTGTGTATAAATACCACATTTTCTTTACCCATTCATCTGTTAATGGACACTTCAACACTTCAAGGTCAAGTGGACAGTTCAGCACTTCAGGGTTGCTTCCAAATCTTGGCTACTGTAAATAGTGCTACAACAAACATGCAAGTGCAGCTATGTCTTCAGTATACTGATTTCCTCTCTTTTGTGTACATATCCAGCAGGCGGATTGCTGGATCATATGGTAGCTCTGTTTTTAGTTTTGTGAAGAACCTCCAAAATGTTCTACACAGTGGTTGTACAAATTTACATTTCCATCAACAGTATATGAGGCTTGTGGATTCTCCACATCCTCCCTAGCATGTGTTATCTGTTTTTTGGATATAAGCCACTTTAACTGGGGTGAGACGTGTTGCGGGAAGTCAGGGACCCCGAACAGAGGGAGCAGCTGGAGCCACGGCAGAGGAACATAAATTGTGAAGATTTCATGGACATTTATTAGTTCCCCAAATTAATACTTTTATAATTTCTTACGCCTATCTTTACTGCAATTTCTGAACATAAATTGTGAAGATTTCATGGACATTTATCAGTTCCCAAATAATACTTTTATAATTTCTTATGCCTGTCCTTATTTTAATCTCTTAATCCTGTTATCTTCATAAGCTGAGGATGTACCTCACCTCAGGACCCTGTGATGATTGCATTAACTGTACAAATTGATTGTAAAACATGTGTGTTTGAACAATATGAAATCAGTGCACCTTGAAAATGAACAGAATAACATGATTTCAGGGAACAAGGGAAGACAAACATAAGGTCTGACTGCCTGTGGGGTCGGGCAAAAAGAGCCATATTTTTCTTCTTGCAGAGAGCCTATAATCAGTTGTGTGAGTAGGAGAGATATTGCTAAATTCTTTTCCTAGCAAGGAATATAATATTAAGACCCTAGGAAAAGAATTGCATTCCTGAGGGGAGGTCTATAAACAGCCGCTCTGGGAGTGTCTGTCCTATGTGGTTGAGATAAGGACTGAGATACGCCCTGGTCTCCTGCAGTACCCTCCATCAGGCATACTAGGATTGGGAAACCCCAGCCCTGGTAAATTGAGGTCAGACCAGTTCTCTGCTCTCAAACCCTGTTTTCTGTCAAGATGTTTATCAAGACAATACGTGCACCGGTGAACATAGAACCTTATCAGGAGTTTCTGATTTTGCCCTGGTCCTGTTTCCTCAGAAGCATGCGATCTTTACTCTGCCTTTTGCCCCCTGAAGCATGTGACCTACTCCCTGTTCATACATCCCCTCCCCTTTTGAAATCCCTAATAAAAACTTGCTGGTTTTGTGGCTCAGGTAGGCATCATGGTCCTACCGATATGTGATGTCACCCCTGGAAGCCCAGCTGTAAAATTCCTCTCTTTGTATCCTTTCTCTTTATTTCTCAGACCCTCCAACACTTAGGGAAAATAGAAAGAACCTACATTGAAATATTGGGGTGGATTCCCCTGATAGAGATGATATCTCATTGTAGTTTTGATTTGCATTTCTCTGATTACCAGTGATGTTGAACACCTTTTCATATGCCTGTTTGCCATTTGTATGACTTCTTTTGAGAAATGTCTTCAAATATTTTACCCATTTTTAAATTGGTTCAATAGATTTCTTCCTATAGGGTTGTTTGAGCTCCCTATATATTCTTGTTTTAAATCCCTTAGGTAGGTAGTTTGCAAATATTTTCTTCAATTTGGTGTATTGTCTCTTCACTTTGTTGATTGTATCCTTTGCTGTGCAGAAGATTTTTACCTTGATGTGATCCCATTTGTCCACTTTTGCTTTAGTTGTCTGTGTTTATGGGGTATTACTCAAGAAAGTTTTGCCCAGTCCAATGTCCTAGAGATTTTCCCCAATTTTTTGTTTTAGTAGTTTAATAGTTTGAGGTCTCAGATTTAAGTTTTTAGTCTATTTTTTATTTGATTTGTGTGTATGGAAAACAGATAGGGGTCTAGCTTCATTCTTCTGCACATGGATATCCAGTTTTCCCAACATTGGTTACTGGAGAGACTCTCTTCTTAGATGCTTTGCATCTTTGTCAAAAATGAGTTTACTGTAGGTGTGTGGATTTGTTTTTGGGTTCTCTAACCTATTAAATTGGTCTATGTATCTGTTTTTATGCCAGTACCATGTGGTTGTGTTTACTATAGTTCTGTAGCATAATTTAAAGTCAGGTAATGTGATTTCTCCAGTTTTGTTCTTTTTGCTTAGGACAGCTTTTGCTATTCTGGGTTTTTCATGGTTCCACAGAATGTTTAGGATTGTTTCTTCTATTTCTGTGAAGAATGTCATTGGTATTTTGATAGTGATTGCATTGAATCTGTAGATTGCTTCAGATAGTGATATAGTTTTGATGTTTGTCTCTGCCTAAATCATATGCTAAATTATAATTCTCAATGTTAGAGATGAGGCCTAGTAGGAGGTGTTTGGATTATGGAGCCAGATCCCTCATGGCTGGGGTGTTATCCTCCTGACAGTGAGTGCGTTCTCTTGAGATCTGGTTGTTGCAGAGTGTGGCACCTCCCTCCCCACTGTCTCTCTTGCTCTTGCTTTCTCTATGTGAAATGCCTGCTCCTGTTTTATCTTGTGCCATGAGTAAAATCTCCCAGAGGCTTCCTTAGAAGCTGAGCAAATGTTGACATCATGCTTCATGTACAGCCTGCAGAACCATGAGCCAATTAAACCTCTTTCCTTTATAAATTACCCAGTCTCAGGAATTTATTCATAGCAGTGCAAGAATGTCCTAATAAAGAAAATTGGTACCAAGGGGCAGGGCATTGCTATAAAGATACTTGAAAATGTGGAAGCAACTTTGGAATTGGGTCATGAGAAGAGGTTGGAAGAATTTGGAGGGCCTAGAAGAAGACAGGGAGATGAGGGAAAGTTTGGAATTTCTTAGACACTGGTTAAATTGTTGTGATCAACATGCTGATTGTGATATGGACAGTGAAGGCCAGGCTGTTAAGGTCTCAGATGGAAGTGAATAACTTATTGGGAACTGGAGCAAAGATTACTTGTGTTATGCCTTAGCAAAGAACCTGGCTGTATTCTATTTATACCCTAGGGATCCATGAAAATTTGAGCTTGAGAGTGATGAATTATGGTATCTGGTGGAAGAAATTTTATAGCAGCAAAGAATTCAAGATGTGGCCTGGTTACTTCTAAAATTGTGGACTCAGATGCAGCAGCAAATAAATTACTTAAAGTTGGAATATACAAAGGAAGCAGAGCATAAAAGTTCAGAAAATTTGCAACCTGGCCATGTTTCAAAGAAAGAAAAAGATTTCTCAGGAGAGAAATTCAAGCAGGTTGAGGAGGAACCACTAGCTAGAGATGTTTGCATAATTAAAAGGGAACCAAGTGCTAATATCCAAGACATTGGGGAAAGGGCCTCAAAGGCATTTCACAGAGTTTCACAGCAGCCCCTCCCATCACAGGCCCAGGGGCTTAGGAGAAAAGAATGGTTTTCTAGGTCAGGCCCAGGGCCACACTGCACTGTGTAGTCTTGGGACACTGTTCCCTGTATCCCATATGCTACGGCTTCAGCTGTGGCTCCAAGGGTCCTAGTTACACTTGGACTGCCACTCTAGAGGGCCAAAGCCATACACCTTGGCAGTTTCCACATGGTGTTAAGCCTGCAGGTGCACAGAGTGCAAGAGTGGTGGAGGATTGGCAGCTTGTGCTTAGATTTCTGATGATGTATGGAAAAGCCTGGGTATTCAGGCAAAAGCCTGCTGCAGGGACAGAGCCCTCAAAAATAACCTCTACTAAGGCAGTGCAGAGGAGAAATGTGAGGTTGGACCCCCTGCACAGAATCTTCATTGGAACATTGCATAGTGGAGCTGTGAAAAGGGGGCCACCGTCATCCAGACCCCAGAATGGTAGATCCACCACCAGATTGTACCCTCAGTGTGGAAAAGCTGCAGGCACTCGACAACCTGTGAGAGCATCTATTGGGGCTGAACCCTCCAAAGCCACTGGGGCACAGCTTCCCAAGGTCTTGGGAGCCCATTTCTTGCATTAGTGTGCCCTGGATATGGGATATGTAGTCAAAGGAGATTATTCTGCAGCTTTAAAATTTAATGACAGCCCTGCTGAGTTTTGAACTTGCATAAGCCCCTATGGGCTGACTTCTCCATTTTGGAATGGTAATGCTTATAACCCCATTGTATCTTAGAATAAATAACTTTTTTTGACTTTACAGGATCACAGATAGGAGATGTGTCTCAGATGAGAGTTTGGACTTGGACCTGGGATTTTTGAGTTAATGCTGGAATGATTTAAGACTTTAGGCGACTGTTGGGAAAGTATAATTGTATTTTGCAATGTGAGAAGAACATAAAATTGGTGGGGTAGCAGGGACAGAGTGATATAGTTATTTGTCCCTGACCAAATTTCATGTTGAAGTATAATTCCCAGTGCTGGAGGTGGGGCCTGGTGGGAGGTGTTTTGGTCATGAGGGTGGATCCCTCATGGCTTGGTGCTGTCCTTGTGATAGTGAGTGAGTTCTCTTGGAAACTGTTTTAAAGTGTGGTACCTCCCCCTCTCTTGCTCCTGCTTTTGCCACGTGAAATGCCTGCTCCTGCTTCACCTTCTGCCATAAGTAAAAGTTCCCTGAGGCTCCCCAGAAGCCAAGTAATGTCAGTGCTATGTTTCCTCTAAAGCCCACATGAGCATGAGCCAATTAAACCTCTTTTCTTTATAAATTACCCAGTCTCAAAGATTTATACCAATACAAGAATGACATAATACAGGTAGTATGGACATTTTAAAAATATGGTTATTGAATCCATGAACATGAAATAGCTTTCCATATTTTTTGTGTTCTCTTAAATTTCTTTCATTAGTGTTTTATAATCTTAATTATAGAGATCTTTTACTTCTGTAATTAATTCCTAGGTGTTTAATTTTATTTGTGGCTTTTGTAAAAGAAATTACTTCTAAAATTTCTTTTTCAGAAGTTCACTGTTGGAATGTAGAAATGCTACTGATTTTTGTATGTTGGTTTTGTATCCTGCAAGTTTACTGAATTTTTTTTCAGTGCTAATAGTTTTTAAATTGAGTCTTTAGGTTTATTCAAATAGAAGATCATATCATCTTCAAACAGGATAATTTCACTTTTCCAATTTTGATTCCCTTTCTTTCTCTTGTCTAATTGCTCTAGCTTAGACTTCCAATACTATGTTGAATAACAGTGATGAACGTGGGCATCCTTGTGTTCTAGATCTTAGGGGAAAGGCTTTCAGTTTTTTCCCGTTCTGTATAATATTAATTATGAATCTATCATACATGGCTTTCATTATGTTGAGGTATGTTCCTCCTATACTCAGTTTGTTGAGGGCTTTTATCATTATAGGATATTGAATTTTATCAAATGCTTTTTCAGCATCAATTGAAATGATTGTATGGTTTTTGTCCTTAATTCTGTTGATATGACATGTTACATTGATTTGTGTATGTTGAAACATTCTTGCATCCCAGGGATATATTCCTCTTGGTCATGATGAATGATCTTCTTAATGTATCGTTAAATTCAGTTTGCTAGTATTTTGTTGAGTATTTTTGCTTCAATATTTATCACAGATATGTATGTTTTTTGATCATAGGTTACCATAAAACTTGTAAATACTATCTTATAACCCATTGTTTTAAACTGATGACAACAGTGATTGCATAAACAAAGAAACAAAGAATCAGGCAAAAAGAAAATAATAACTCTACACTTTATTTTCTCATCTTTTAGCTTTTCCTTTCTCTTTATATCTTATTGTACTATGTCTTAAAAAGTTGTTGTAGTTATTATTTTTGATTTGTCATTCTTTAATCTTTCTACTTAACATGAGTAGTGTACACACCATGATTACAGCACTATAATATTTGTTTTTCTGTGTGCTTACTTTTACCAGTGAGTTTTGTACCTTCACATAATTGCTTCTTCCTCATTAACATCCCTTTCTTTCAGATTGAATAACTCCTTTTAGCATTTCTTATAGGACAGGTCTAGTCCTATAAGAACTAGATCTAGACTTGTCCTGTTGACAAAATCCTTCAGCTTTTATTTTTCTGAAAAGGTCTTTGTATCTTCTTCATGCTTGAGAAAATTTTTTGTTGGATATACTATTCTAGGGTAGGGTTTCCTTTTCCCAGCACTTCATATATGTCATGCCACTCTCTTCTGGCCTGTAAGGTTTCCACTGAAATGTGTGCTGCCAGTTGTATTGAAGCTTTCCATTGTATGTGCTTTGTTTCTTTTCTTATACAGTTTTTATAATCCTTTCTTCATCCTTGACCTTTGGGAGTTTATTAAATGCCTTGAGGTAGTCTTCTTTGGGATAAATCTGCTTAGCATTCTATACCTTTCTTTTATTTGGATTTTGATATCTTTACCTAGGTTTGGGAAGTTCTCTGATATTATCTCTTTGAATAAACTTTCTATCTCTGTCTCTTTCTCTGCCTCCTCTTTAAGGCCAATAACTCTTAGATTTACCCTTTTGAGGCTGTTATCTAGATTCTGTAGGTGTGCTTCATTTTTTAAATTTTTTCTTTTGTCTCCTCTGATTGTGTATTTTCAAATAGTCTGTCTTCAAGCTCACTAATTCTTGCTTTTGCTTCATCAATTCTACTATTAAGAGACCCTGATGCATTCTTTAGTATGTTAATTGCATTTTTCAACTCTAGAATTTGTTTGATTCTTTTAAATTGTAACAATCTCTTTGTTAAATTTATCTGATGGGATTCCAAATTTCTTCTCTGTGTTACTTTGAGTCTTTTTGATTTTCCTTAACACAATTCTTTTGAATTATCTGTCTGAAAGGTCACCTATTTCTGTCTTTCCAGGATTTTTCCCTGGTAATTTATTATCCGATGAAGTCATGTTTTCCTGGGTAATTTTGATGCTTGTAGATATTCATCCATGTCCAGGCATTGAAGAGTTAGTTACTTACTGTAGTCTTTGTAGTCTGGGCTTGTTTGTACCTGTCCTTCCTGAGAAGGCTTTCAATTTGTTTGAAGGGACTTCAGCCCCAAGCTCAATAAAGCTGTGGTTTTTGTAGACTTATAGAGATAATGCCATAGTGGTCTTGGATAAGATCCAGAAGCATTCTCTAAATTATCAGGCAGAAACTCTTGTTCTTTTCTCTTACTTTCTCCCACAGGAATAGAGTCTCTCTCTCTGAGCTGAGCCACCTGGAACTGGTGATGGTGATGCAAGCATCCCTGGGACCACCACAACTGGGATTGTGCTGGGTCAGACCTGAAGCCAGCATAGCACTGGCTGTCACCCAAGGCCCAATATAACCACTACCATGTATGTTTACTCAATGCTCTAGGCCTGTATGATCAACTAGTAGCTAAGCCATCCAGATTTTCTGATCTTTCATTCAGGAAGATTAGTTCCTGTAGGTCCTGGGAGGATCCAGAGATACAAACAGGATATATCCAGAGATACAAATAGGAGGTATACAGGGTATACCCAGAGATACAAACAGGAGTCTCTCACCATAGCCACCGTAGCTGGGAATGTGCTGGGTTACAACTGAAGTTGGCACGTTTCAGAGCTCAAGGTACACAGCTTACTCCCTGGGTATGCTGATTATTCAGGGTCCATTGCTGGTTATTCAGGGCCCATGGTCTCTTTAGTTGGCAGATGATGAATTATGCTAGGATTGGGTCCTGTCCTTCAAGACGATGGGTTCCGTTTTGGTGCAGGGTGTGTCTGTAAACATCATCCATGAGCTAGAGCCTGGAATTGGGGTCTCACAACTCTGCATGGTACCCTATCATATGGTGGTGGAGCTGGTATCCAAGATACAAGACATTGTCCTCTTGACTCTTGCTTTTCTCTCCCTAAGCAGAAGGAAGAAGTCACATTCATTGTTGTGAGCTGCATGGCCTGGCCCTCCTCTGGCTCTGAGACCAGCTAAGCATGAGGAATTGAAGTCCTTTTGTCCTAGACTGCCTTTGAAATTTACTTAGATCCTGAGAGCACTTTGATTCAGGATCTAAGTAAGGGTGGTGATGCTTTCTGAGAAACTCAAGTTCTGACTGCTGGAATGGATGATTCCCCTCTGCCTAGATCTGGTCCAAATGCTCCTTCCATGTGTGCATGCTGGCTGAGCCCAGCACAGCTTTGCTCTACAGTGTGACAAGGCAGCACTGAGTTAAAATGTTAAGTCTCCCAGTCACTGCACTCTACCTTTCCCAGGTGCTTAGACTCTTTGCATTGCATGGCTGCTGCTGAGGGATGGCAGAGGGGTGCCTCTGACAATTTAAGAATATCTCCTACCCTCTTCAATGTCCCTTTTGGCAATAGGAAGTTAAAACCAGGTACTGTGATTGCTCACCTGATTTTGGGTTCTTGTGACTATGTTTTTCGGTGTGCAGATACTTGTTAAAATTTGGTGTTCCTGTTGGGCAGATTAAAGGTTTAGGCTTTTATTCTAACACCCTGCTCTGCCCTGTCAACTTTTATTTTACATTCAGGGGGAATATTGGCAGGATTGTTACATGGGTATATTGTGTGGTGCTGAGATTTGGGGTACAGATCTCATCACAAAGGTAGTGAGGATAGAGCCCAATATGTAGTTTTTCAACCCACAGCCCTCTCCTTACTCCACATACTTACTGTTACCCATTTTTTATTGTTTCCATATCTATGTAGATGTGTGCTCCATATTTAGCTCCCATTTATAAGTAAGAACATGTGGTACTTGGTTTCCTGTTCTGGTGCTAATTTGCTTAGAATAAAGGACTACAGGTGCAAAAGACATTATTTCATTCTATTTTTATGGCTGCCTAGTATTTCCATATGCATATGTAACACATTTTCTTTTTTCAAATCACTGTTGATCGGCACCTAGGTTGATTTCATGTCTTTGGTTATTGTAAATAGTGCTATGATGAACATGCAAGTGATGTGCCTTTTCGGAGAGTGATTTATTTCCTTTTGGGTATATACCCAGTACTGGGATTGCTGGTTCTAATGGTAGATCTGTTTCATGTTTAGGAGAAATCTCCAAATTGTTTTCCACAGTGGCTGAACTAATTTACATTGCCACTAATGGCATATGTGTTCCCCTTTCCCTGCAGCCTCACCAGCTCTGTTATATTTTGACTTTTTAATAGTAGCCAATCTGACTAGTGTGGGATGGCATCTCATTGTGGTTTTGATTTGCATTTCTCTAATAATTAGTGATGTTGAGCATTTTTTCATGTTTATTGCTCACTTATATGTCTTCTTTTGAGAGGTAAAGTCTTTTCACATACTTGATCCATTTTTAATGGCATTACTTTTTTTTTCTTGATTTGTTTAAGATCTTTATTGATTTTGGATATGAGACCTTTGTCAGATGTATAGTTTGTGAACATTTTCTCCTATTCTGTAAGTTATCTGTTTACTCTGTTGATAGTTTCTTTTGTTAGGCAGAAACTTTTTATTTCAATTAGGTCCCACATATCAGTTTTTATTTTTGTTGCAGTCGCTTTTGAGGAATTGGTCATAAATTCTTTCCCAAGTCCAATGTCTAGAATGGTGTTTGCTAGGTTTCTTTTAGGATTCATATAGTTTGACATCTTTCATTTAAATCTTTAACCCATCTTGAGTTAATTTTTAAATATTTAACCCATCTTGAGTTAATTTTTATGTACAGTAAAAGACAGAGACCAGTTTCATTCTTCTGCATACAGCTGTCCAGTTATCCCAACAGCATTTATTAAATACTGAGTCCTTTTCTCTGTTTTTTGTTGACTTTCTTGAAGATCACATGCCTGGAGATGTGCGGCTTTATTTCTAGGTTCTCTGTCTTGTTCCACTGGTCTATGTGCCTACTTTTTCTTTACTTTTTTTTTTTTTAACTTTTTTACCCATAACTTGCTGTTTTGATTACTGTAGGCATATAGTATAGTTTGAAGTTGGGCAATGTGATGCCGCCAGCTATATTCTTTTTGCTTATGATTGCTTTGGCTATTTGAGCTCTTTTTTGTTCCATATGAACTTTTGAATAGTTTTTCTAATCTTGTGAAGAATGACATTGTAGTTTGACAGGCACTTACATATGAATTTCTTTTGGCAGTAAGACCATTTAAACAGTATTTATTCTTCCAATCCATGAGCATATAATGTTTGTTATTTGTTTGTGTCACCTCTGATTTCGTTCATCAACAGTTTTTCTCATAGAGATCTTTTACCTCCTTGTTGAGATGTATTCCTAGGTTTTTCATTTTACTTGTGGCAATTGTAAATTGGATTATTTTCTTGATTTACTCTCAGTCTGTACATTATTGATATATATATATATATATATATATATATATATATATATATATAAATGATACTGATTTTGGTACATTGATTTTGTATCCTGAAACTTTACTATAGTCATTTATCAGTTCTAGGAGCCTTTCGAGCCTTTCACAGAATCATACCATGAGCAAAGAGAAATAAATTTACTTCTTTTCCTATTTGGATGCCTTTTATTTTCCTCTCTTTCTTGATTGCTTTGGCTAGGACTTCCAGTACTATGTTGAATAGGAGTGGTGAGAGAGGGCATCCTTGTCTTGTTCCATCTCTCAAAGTGAATGCTTCCAGTTTTTGTCTATTCAATCTGATGTTGGCTATGGATTTGTCGTAGATGTCCTGTTATTATTTTGAGGTATGCTACTTTGGTGTCTAGTTTGTTAAGAGCTTTTTTTTTTATCATAAAGATATGATGGATTTTATTGAATGCTTCTTCCGTGTCTATTGGAATCATATGCTGTTTGCTTTTGATTCCATTTAGGTGGTGAATCACATGTACTGATTTGCATATGTTGAACCAGGCCTGCATCCCAGGAATACAGCATACTTGATTGTGGTGAATTAATTTTATTAATATATTCCTTGATTTGATTTGCTAGCATTTTGTTGAGGATTTTCGCATCCATGTTCTTCAAGGATATTGATCTAAAGCTTTCTTTTTGCATTGTTTGTCTTCCAGGTTTTGGTATCAAGCTGATGTTGGCTTCATAGAATGGGTTAGGAAGAAGCCCATTCTCTTCAATATTTTGGAATAGTTTCAGTTGGATTGATATCAGATTTTCTTTGTACATCTGGTAGAATTTGGCTATGAATCCATATGGTCTAGGGATTTTCTTTTTGGTTGTTAGGATTTTTATTACTGATTCAATTTCAGAACTCCGTATTTGTCTATTCAGAGTTTCAATCTCTTCCTGATTCGGTCTTGGGAGAATGTGTGTTTCAAGGAATTTATCAATTTGCTCTAGATTTTCTAATTTGTGTGCATAATTCTTTATAGTAGTGTCTGAGAATCTTTTTCTTTCCTATAGGATCAGCTGTAATGCCATCTTTGTCACTTCTGCTTGTACTTGTATCTTCTCTTCTTTTTTGTTTGTTAATCTAGCTAGCACTCTACCAATCTTGTTCATTCTTCTGAAAAAAAAAAAAACTCTTTCATCTTTTGTATGGATTTTTGCATCTTAATTTCACTCAGTTTTTCTCTAATTTCAATTATTTTTTTCTTCTGCTAGCTTTGTGGTGGTTTATTTTTGTCTTTCTACTTCCTTTAGGTGCTAAGTTAGATTGTAAATTTGAGACCTTTATAATTTCTTAAAGAAGGTGTTTCTTTAATCTCAAGTGAGATTGGAGAAGCTTTTGTGGACTATGTCATCAAATATATTTTTCAAATTGCTTTTTCTCTCTTCTCACTCAGAATGCCAATGAGTCATAGATTTAGTCTCTTAACATAATCCCATATTTTTTGGAGATTTTGTTTATTTTTTAAAATTATTTTTTCTTAATTTTTGTTTGACTGAGTTGATTGAAAGACCTGGTCTTCAAGCTCTGAGATTCTTTCCTCAGCTTGGTCTATTCTACTGTTAATACTTCAGATTGTATTATGGAATTCTTATAATGGATTTTTCAACACTAGGAATTTGGTTTGCTTCTTTCTCAACATGGCTATTTGATCTTTCAACTCTTGGATCATGTTACTGGATTCCTTGGATTTTGTTTCAACTTTCTCTTGTATCTTAATAAGCTTCTTTGTCATTAGGATTATGAGCTCTATCTGTCATTTCAGACTGGTTGAGAACCTGTATTAGTCCATTTTTATGCTGCTGATAAAAACATACCTGAGACTGGGTTATTTATAAAGAAAAAGAGGTTTAATGGACTCACAGTTACACATGGCTGGGGATGCCCTCACAATCATGATGGAAGGCAAGAAGCACATCTCACATGGTGGCAGACAAGAGAGAATGAGAAAAAGGGAAAGTATTCTCCTTCACAAAACCATCAGATCTCATGAAGCTTATTCAGTACCATGAGAACAGTATGGGGGAAACCACCCCCATGATTCAATTATCTCCCACCCAGTCTCTCCCACAACATGTGGGAATTATGGGAGCTACAATTCAAGATGAGATTTGGGTGGGGACACAGCCAAACCATATCAGAACCATTGCTGGGAGCTAGTGGTATTGCTTGGAGAAGGGGACCATCTGGATTTTTGAATTGCCAGAGTTCTTGTGCTGATTCTTTCTCATCTGGGAGGGTTGGTGTTCCTTTAAGTGTGGTGTAAGTTAAAGGAATGCCAACTTCACTGTAGTGAAGTCAGTTGGATTTTTAAAAATGTTTTTAGAGGGCCAAGGCTCTGTGCAGGATTTTTATTTGTAGCTGAATTCTTGCCCTTGGTTTCACAGGGGGATATATTAGCAAAATATATTTGGCTGTGATCCAATAGATGATGCTAAAGAGTAACTGCTGGAAGATAGACTTGCTTAGCCTTGTGATTCCTATGTATTTCCTCATGTTTGCAGCCATACTCTATAGTGTTGGAGGAGGAGAGGTGACCCTCTCACCAGGTCTACTCCTGGGCCTTGGGGAGCCCCCTCCAATCACTGGCACTGTACTTGCTTTTCTTTTATTAGGTGTTTCAGGCTACGGGGCTTACTTTTGTAGAGACCGTACAGGGAGACAGTTCACACCACTTCTAGACTGGCCCTGCAGAAAGAGGCATGTCCTACTCCTGTGCCAGCCCACAGAACTACATGTCTCATCCCTCTCAGTGTTCTGAGGGTGTTGGCTCCTCCCCCAATTAAATGTCAGCCACAAATTTTAGCTTAGCACTCTCAAGCTGCACAGTGCAGCCTGGGGTGCTGGGAATGTCTTGTGGCTTCATCCTCTGGACACTGAGGGTTGGGTATAGGTGCACTGGAAAATCTGAAGTGCTCACAGGACAACAGAAATGTACTTGGTGGAGCAAAACACCTAGCTTGTACAGCAGTGACTGTGTTTGGCCCGTACTCTTCTGGGGTAGCCAGGCATGGGCCCTGGGAGAATCTGATAGGCAGGAGGACAGATGTGGCCCAGTCCCAAAGGGAAGCTGGCTCTACTTTCAACTGGCCCAGCAGTCAGCTGAGGCTAGAGCTTCTCAGAGGGAGATAAGGAGTCCTGGGAAATGGGTGCCTATGGCCAAGCTCTGTTGGAGCTGCCCCACACATGAAAGCCCCAAGTTCTGTGCTGGCTGAAGCCCTGTCTCTGTCTGTCTGGGCAGGTTCACCTACCAGGTCAAATGTCCATGAGGGACCTGAAGTCTCCTGTAGCTAGGATCCCAGAGGTCCATGGTGAAAGTGGGAAAGTCCCACAGTCCCTTTACTCACCCCTTCCTCAAGAGCTGTTTGGGGCTGGGAACTAAACCTAGCATTTGGGTACTCCATACAGGGGTCCCAGTTTCCTCCCTCTTCAGTCTCAGTGTCTGTATCACATCTCCATCCACTCTTGTTTTCTCTGAAGATATGTGCAAATTATGTTGGTTTACTTGAAATTTTGATCTTTCTCAGTAGAAGTGCCACTTCCTAGCTGCATATAGTTAACCATCTCCATTAGATTCCCCAGGTATTTTCTTTTCTTTTTTTTTATTGGCAATTATTTTTTATTAGCAATTAAAAAATAAAAATACAAGTATTATACCCAATAATGATTTCAGGGGCAGCTAATGTGATAGATAGAATGTTCCAGGATATTTTCTTTTTTTTTTTTTATGTTAGATATTTATTTTATTTATTTATTTTTTTAATTTATTTTATTTTTTTATTTTTTTCTTTTTTTTTGATTTTTTTGAATTTTCTTTATTATTATTATTATTATTATTATTATTATTATTATACTTTAGGTTTTATGGTACATGTGCGCAATGTGCAGGTAAGTTACATATGTATACATGTGCCATGCTAGTGCGCTGCACCCACCAACTCGTCATCCAGCACTAGGTACATCTCTCAATGCTATCCCTCCCCCCTCCCCCCACCCCACAACAGTCCCCAAAGTGTGATGTTCCCCTTCCTGTGTCCATGTGTTCTCATTGTTCAATTCCCACCTATGAGTGAGAATATGCGGTGTTTGGTTTTTTGTTCTTGCGGTAGTTTACTGAGAATGATGATTTCCAATTTCATCCATGTCCCTACAAAGGACATGAACTCATCATTTTTTATGGCTGCATAGTATTCCATGGTGTATATGTGCCACATTAAACACATTCAAAAGCTAGCAGAAGGCAAGAAATAACTAAAATCAGAGCAGAACTGAAGGAAATAGAGACACAAAAAACCCTTCAAAAAATCAATGAATCCAGGAGCTGGTTTTTTGAAAGGATCAACAAAATTGATAGACCGCTAGCAAGATTAATAAAGAAAAAAAGAGAGAAGAATCAAATAGATGCAATAAAAAATGATAAAGGGGATATCACCACCGATCCCACAGAAATACAAACTACCATCAGAGAATATTACAAACACCTCTATGCAAATAAACTAGAAAATCTAGAAGAAATGGATAAATTCCTCAACACATACACCCTCCCAAGACTAAACCAGGAAGAAGTTGAATCTCTGAATAGACCAATAACAGGAGCTGAAATTGTGGCAATAATCAATAGCTTACCAACCAAAAAAAGTCCCCAGGTATTTTCTAATTTCCTTTTAATTTGTTTTAGACTCAATGCTTTTTCAACAGCGTGTTGTTTTCCCAATTTCCACATCATATTGTCCATTCTTGCATTGCTATAAAAAATACCTGAAACTGGATAACTTATAAAGAAGTTTGGGGGGACTTGCTCAGGTAAAAATTTGGAGTTATTCTTACTCCTTCTCCTTTTCTTGTCCTCCACAAATGGAAATCCCAAGTCTGTGTCTTGATACCCCAGGCTGAGATCCTTTCTTTTGTAATGTACTTTAGGGAAACATTGTAGTTTAGTAAAAGAACACTAATTTTTTTGTGATCTGACTTCACTGATTACTAGCTCTCAATACTTGAGCAATCTGCTTGACTACTTTAGACCTGCCTTTTTTCATGTGTAAAATGGAGATGTTATGTATATCCTACCAACTTTGCAGAGTTGCTTTCCGGCTGAAATCAGGTAATGAATATGAAAGTGCCTTCTATTTTTCTGTAGATATGTCTTCACTTACTCTTGCCTCTGGCTACCCTCACTGAAAGCCAGAGTGGGCAGCCATGAGCAGTGCTGGGTGGTCTGTGCCACTGTGAATTGCACTGAGCCTTCTGTATTCTGTCAGGAATTGAGATTCACTTCCATAATGGAGGAATTTTACAAGGGAAAGCGGGAAAAGATAAAATATAGAGAATAAACAAAGGACATAATGCATAACTTCATTTAAAGCAATAAAATGGCTAAAGCCATTAAAGGGGTTAATAGCATCAGAAAAGTTAAAATAAGGAACATATATGACTGTGCCTTTGTGGACAAACGTGAGAGTCAGACATTGGCTCAGAGAGAAAAAAATACAGAGCAGAGAGGTTGGATATAAATAACTTACTTCATTTTTGATGCTCAACTATTATACTATGAAGAGTTCTCTTTTCAGGATTACAGGATTTTCCAAATACTAAGTTTGTATTTTGGGTGATAGCCTTATTCCTTGAAAGTAGCATTGGAGAAACTTTTCTATAAGGAATAAAAACAAGAAAGAGGAAGCTGAATTTAATACACTTATTGACTTTCTGCAATAGTTAAAATGATGCTCAGATTATTTTCATTACTTACATTTACTTCACTGTTATAATATTTGAATTTGAACACATTTTGAGCCATCAGCTAAGATAAGACCTACTCTTTAACGGCAATTGCAAGACATGTGGACCTCTTTCTTTCTATTGGTGTACGCTATCTCGATAAAGCTTCCTTTGAGAAGTTTTGGAGTTTTTTACTTAAACAGAATTTTCATTCTCTTGTGAAACATCACATACTATCATTAACTATCTACATTTTTCAAATTGGAAAGATATGGTCCAATGTGGTCAAGTGAATGAGTTGAGTAAATTTATGTAGCAAGAAAATCAATATATGAAAAAATGAAACTTCAGATGTATTGAATATACTGTGGTATTTGTCCATCTGGCTTTCCCTTAAGTCTATATTCCCATTTTCACTAAGCTCAGCTAAAATGGAAGCTAGAAGCAAAACCACAATGCTGTTGTATAAGTGTAGTTGTCACTATGGTCTAACAAGTTTGATTAGCTCCATTAACAGGAATGCTTTGCAGGGTTCTTTAAATCAAAAACATAAAAAATCCTGGATTTTCAACAAACTCTTAGTCCTAGCTGGGCCTGATAGCCAATTTGGAAATTGATTGTCCCAAGTAATTGGATTTACTCAGGCTACTGTATCAGTATCATATCTGAACTCTGTTTCTTTCTCTTCAGCTACATGTAACAGACTTCCACTGCCTAATTCATCATTCTGTCTCAGTGGAATAATCTGAGTTTCCACTGACAGAACTGTTTGGCAATGTGAAAAGTCATTAAAAGGCACTGAAAATAGCTAGAGGGATTCCTTTTTATTTTTGTTATTAGCTGTATTAATGAAAAGTTCACAAAGAAAAGAGGGAATAAAATAGCTCTGCTCATAGTTAGTGCTATATTCTGATTCTTATATTGCTTATATTCTTTAAAAGTCAATGCTTTATGGGTTAATGCTCTTATTATAAAAGTCAAAAAGAACCAGATTGAATTAATAGAAGCAGCATTGTCTTCTATATGTCCTTCTGAGGAAAATAGATTCCCAAGATTTTACAGATCATAATCTCAGATTTACAAATGATTTTTAAGAATCACCTTATCATAAAACTTTTCTTTGATTTATAAAGTTAATGCAATCCTTTCCAGATTCAATTGGAGATATTTTCTTGGTCTTCAGCATTTAGATTTCTCATCACGTTATTGGCAATAATAATATAGCTTCCATAGGATTTCTGAATGGACAAAATTAAATGAATACATGTGAATCACCTCAATATTTTTAAAAAGTTTGCCCATTTATCACTGTCCCCTTTCCCCTGACATAGAACTAGTTCCCCATTCATGACAAAGCATCTTTTATACCATAAATCTACATTAATTTAAATTCTCAAAGCAGTCTTTATTGAATAATGCTGTCAAAGACTTCTGAAAGGTCCAAATAAATTCTACAGATTCTCCTTTTTTTTAAGAATAATGCTTATTTATTAATTCACTTGTTTGTTTCTCTCTCTCTTCTTCCTTCCTTCTTTCCTTCCTTCCTTCCAAGAATAATGGCAGAGTAGTTAGACATGAATATCCATTCTAAAAGCTTTATATGCCTTCCAAGTTCAATTGTTCCTGCTTTAAGTATTCATATTCACTAATATACTTCTTTATGATAGACACCATCAAATTGCCAGATAGGAAAGAGAGACTTGTCTTATTTTAAGGAAAAGATTATGCAAAATATAGTGAACTTGGCCCTATGCTATTCATGCTGAATGTAATAATCCAGAGGAGAGAAATAGGGTTGTTTATTGCTTTCCCTCAGTATTTTGTGTATGCTGAATGTATCTGCTATTAAAACACAGATCTTTACTAATTTCTACCAGCTTGCTAAATACCACAATCTCATCACCAATCTGTGTGGCAGCAGTTTTATGAAGGTTCTTTGGCTTCTGTGACTTAGCTGATGATGTTTCCTTACCATTAATGTCCTCATTCTTTCCCTCTATCTATTGACTTCCTTCCTGATTTTAGAGGTGCAAGACAAATCTCTGTTCCTCCCAAGGACATTTCTGCCCACACAAGACCCAGAGAGTCTACCTTTCCTCTGCACCCGTATGGCACGCACTGTAACTATGCCTCTTCTTTACCAAGTGTCATTTACAACCTTGCACTGCTCATGTCCTTCTCACAGTTTGAATTCATCATCTTCCATGCCAAATCATCCTTTTTCAAGGTTCCTATTATGGTGAGTGTCTCCATCATCTAAACAGGTGTTCAATCACAAATAGGGTCATCGTCTGTGACTCTCCCTTCATACTTACCAACTGCCTCCTTAACATGTAAACGTGAAGTCCTATGCCATCTTAATATCTCCTTCTTCTACCTCTTCATGGCATCTTCAATTCCTGAGCTTAGGGTGTGATCATCTTCCTGGATTACTGCTACAGCTTTCTACAACTGGTCAGATTAGAATATTGCCCACACTTAATCTATTCTCCCTCATGCAGTCAGAATACATGCTAAAATGCAAATGTAACCTTTTCACTTTCCTGCTTAAAACTTCAGTGGTTCTGAAATGCTTTTAAAATGAGCCAAAATTTTCCAGCATGGCATACAAAATCCTTTATGATCTAGCCACTACTTAGCTATTTAGCTTTGTATCTGGGAACTCTCCAGTTTATACCTTAAGCCCCTGGCACACTGAGCTGAACATAGATATTGCCCATGTTAGTGAATGTACAATGGGACTTTTCTTGTTGTCTTAGAATTTCTGCTAAAGTTTGAAGGTGGTAGGTGATCAGTATTTACAGCTTCTAAAGAGAGCTGCTAAACATTTCTATAGACATTTCTAATAGCAAAATGGGTTTGTAACTATCATTTTCCATAATCCACCTCCAGCCTATACAACAGAAAACTAGAAATTTAAAAAACAGTTGATTGGAAATTAGGAGAATTGCTAGTGGTAAATGATGCTGTGGTATTTCCCCTCTCTCCATGAAAATCAGAGGGACTGCATCCTCTTCCCCAAGTTATGTGAGGAATCATTGAAAGTATTCGTCATAGAGATCAGAGGTGTCTGAAAGAGGGAAACCCCAAATCTTACAACCTTGCTAGTTGTTCAGTGTACTATGGAATTGCTGGCTTGGGCTCTGGAATGTACTGAAGCAGAGAATTGGATTCCTAGGGAAAATATCCTTTGGGGACTAGAAACATATGTGAACACAGAGCCTGGTAATTTTTATCACCCTGTTGAATTTGAATGGCAGTAGGCTGAGGGAAGTACCAATAAGAAGGCAACAAGGCAATAGTCGATAGAAACAGCATTGTCAGGGCAAGGTTGTGAGAATTTCCTATGGGCCAAGTGGATGGTGTGGAGGAAGGAACTAACTCCCGCAGAGGTGAGGGGGATCCATTTGTATTCTCTGTATGAGAGTGTACATTCAGGGGCAGGAGCTTGATGGGGTTTGCCGAATATTGGAGGCAGACGGGGGAGTTGTCTTCTTGAAATGAACAAACTGCAGAATTCTCTAGAGAAATCAGGGAGATCTCTAAAGAATTCCCTAGTATTTCATGAAACAACCAGCATTTGAACATTCTCCATAAAGAGCATGCTATCCAGCTGGAGTCAGCCAAGAGAAACACAAACATATTGGCCAAATAAGACCTCTGTCCCCTGTCTTCTGAATCCTCTTCTCTTTATTCCCTACCTTGGGGAAGCTTGGAAGGATGGGGAAAAGATAGAGTAGGAGAAATGAGAAAACAGACCAAGCTCCCTACCTACTGCAGGTCTGGGAGTCATGAGCTGGGGAGAAGAGAGAGATTGCAAATGAGGTGTGATTAACTCAGTTCTTCAATGAATATTTATTGAGCATTTCTTTAATGCCTGAAACAGTTCTAGACCGGATTAGACTAAATTTTGATTAGACTAAGATTTTGATTTATGTGGCCTGTAATTTTTAATATCTGAAATTGAAACTATTTTTATAGCTGAAAATGACTGAAAAGTGATGGGTTTTGCCCATGATGGCAATAAAGGGCTAGGGGCAGAGAAGATCCAGAGACGCATGTTAAACCCTGTGATGGGAGAAAAATAATGTTGCCTGTGTATATCCCATCAAATGCTACTCATTCAACAAACCAGTTATACTCTAAATATACCTTGGCCTCCCTAATCTTCCTGCTTTATGCATGACTTTCCCTGCCTGGGTCCACACACTACCTGTACCTAAAGTTTCTTGCTGAGCTAAATAAATTTTTACAATGTGTCATTGTGTGAGAGCATTTCCTTACTCTCATGTGACTGATCAGTTCCTTTCCTATGAATTTTAAGGCCCTTCCCTTTCACAATACTGTTTATTTCTTTCTAAATTGTTGGTTCCTTGAGTGCAGAGAATTCCTCTTATAAACTTTCTGTCTCTAGTGTCTAGTATGTACTCATGCATCATAGATGCCCAGCACATAATTGAATGTAAGCAGATTAAGGGACGAGACCATGCTTTATATTTGCATTGCTTTCTATGGTGACTGAATAACGTGTCATACTTAGGAATAAGTCTTTAAATGTCATCGTTGTAGATCTAGCCACTAGTTGGTGGTCCAGCTTTATATATTTATATAGACAGTGCTGCTGATGTGTGTTTTAGCTCACTATAGGCACCAGATAGCTCAATATAGGCACCAGATACTTGATCATATGAGACAGAGTCCTAGGCCCTATAACTACTGGTGAGTTTCTTTATCTCTAAACTTTAAGAAGATGACAAAAGGATTTGTTCAGAATGACAGAACTTATATTCTAGAATAAAAATGATATGATTTTCTACAAACATATTTTATGTGCAAATGTACAAGGGCTTTGAATCCTATACTTAGATATTTCTCAGTAACAACAGTATATACCCAAGTTAACAGTTCCTTTCTGGTCTGTACACTTCCTTGACTTGCCCTGATGTTCACTTGTGTGTCTTCTGGGCATTACTGTCCTACAGATTCTACGCTGTAGGACAGTCATGCCAGAAGTTATTATATCACTTAGGATTAGGTGTAGCCAAATTACAGAAAACTTAAAATAATAGTTACTTAAATATAATAACAGATGTTTATTTTTCTCTATTGCAAAAGAAATCCAGAAATAGAAGAGTGCAAAGTGAATTTGGTAGCTCCATAGTCATCAGGGAGTCAGGCTTTTTCTCAGTTTTAGCTCCTGCATCCCAGTGTGTGCTTCCATCTTGAAGGTCACCTCATAGTCTTGGGAGGTTATTGATCTTCCAGCTGTCATGTCCAAGTTACAGAACACAGGAAGAAAAAAGGAAGGATAACAGTGACTTACAAAGAGGCATATAGCTTCAATCAGCCTTCCCAAGAATCCCACTGAGTGCTTCTGCTTGCATTTCATTGGCCAGAACTTACCCACTTAGCAACTGTCTGCTCTAACAGAGGGTAGTAACTGCTGTCTTTTAGTTATAATTGGAGCTTATTGTTTACAAAAAGATCGGTGACAACTAGAGAATATAATATCTGCCATGGCTGCATTCTTGTATAAGGGTTTACTATTTATCACTTTGTCTCTTATTTTACTCCATGTTTCCCTTCAACACAATATCTTCACCTATTGATTTTCACAAAATGTCACACTTCACTCCAATCTGCTCTGAAAATCCTGGCTGCCTGCTACGTTTGTTCCAGAGAAATCACTTTTGTGTGTTTGCATGGCCTTGCTGCTCTCCATCTAACTTAAATGCTCAGTCCTGCATCTGCACTCTCACAGCTAGGAGCATTCTCCTTGGAGGGCTGAGACCATGGGCAGGATTTTATTTTGTTCCTTTCCAGTTAAAGTAGTCATTTTTGGGGGCTCAGAATATAAGCTGAAAATCAGGTCTGGCTTTACAGCATTTTGATACTTCCTGGCCAAATGATGGGTGGGTAGAGAGTCTCACTTGTGCTCTGAGGTGTTCCGCAGCTGGTACTCATTGGTATCGAGTGCTCTCCCTTGCTGCTTCTGTTTCCTAGGTGGGCCAACTTTTTCTCTGCTGATCTCTTCCTGGGACTTCCAGACGCAGAGCCCTCAGTAGGAGCTGCTGCTTCCAAGAAGGTACATTGAGAAAGGCAAGTGCTTCATGTTCCACATGAATATCATATAATGCTCTATGAGGCTTTGTGCAGATTTGGGTAACTCTATGGAATTACAGTGTAGATGGTGGAAGATGTAAACGATATGAAAAACAGTACTTTTCCATGGCCAAGAGAGAACCATTTGTGATGCTCAGTCTTTCAGAGGGTGTCGTCCTTTGTTGCTCCTGCACATTAGGTTCTTTCTATGTGAGAGCTACTTTTCTTCTGTAGCCATAGGAACTAGTTTTACACCAAAAACTATTTCCTTCCTGATTCTGCCAGTAGTTTAGTTCTCCATGTTTGAGTTACTAGGAGGATAACACTCAAGAGAGTTAGTTCATAGTCACTTATAACATTCCAATTTCCACAGAAGGATCCAGAGTAGATATTCCACATTTCTCTTATTTTTCCCATAGGTTACTGGAGTACAGATGGTATTTGGTTACATGAGTAAGTTCTTTAGTGGTGGTTTCTGAGATTTTGGTGCACCCTCACTTAAGTAGTGTACACTATACCCAGTGTATAGTCTTTTAATCCTCACCCCACTCCCACCCTTCTCCTCAAGTCCCCAAAATCCACTGCATCATTCTTTTGCCTTTGCGTCCTTATAGCTTTGCTCCCATGTATCAGTGAGAACATATGATGTTTGGTTTTCAATTCCTGAGTTACTTCACTTAGAGTAATAGTCTCCAATCTCATTTAGATTGCTTCAAATGCCATTAATTCAGTCCTCTTTATGGCTGAGTAGTATTCCATTGTATACATATACCCCACAGTTTCTTTATCCACTTGTTGATTGATGGGTATTTGGGTTGGTTCCACGATTTTGCAATTGTGATTGTGCTGCTATAAATATGCGTGTGCAAGTATCTTTTTTGTATAATGACTTATTTTCCTCTGGGTAGATATCTAGTAGTGGGATTGCTGACTCAAATGGTAGTTCTACTTTTAGTTCTTTAAAAACCATTTTCCATAGTAGCTGTACTAGTTTACATTACCATCAGCAGTGTAAAAATGTTCCCTGATCACTGCATCCATGCCAACATCTGCTTTTTGATTTTTTGATTATGGCCATTCTTGCAGGAGTAAGGTGGTATTGCATTGTGGTTTTGATTTGCATTTCCCTGATAATTAGTGATGTAGAACATTTTTCATGGGTTTGTTGGCCATTTGTATATCTTTTTCTGATAATTGTCGATTCATGTCCTTAGTCCACTTTTTGATGGGACTGTTAGTTTTTTTCTTATTAATTTGTTTGAGTACATTGTAGATTCTGGATACTAGTCCTTTGTCAGATGTATAGATTGTGAAGATTTTTTCCCACTCTATGGGTTGTCTGTTTACTCTGCTGACTGTTGCTTTTGCCATGCCAAAACTCTTTGGTTTAATTAAGTTCAGCTATTTAGCTTGTTTTTATTGCATTTGCTTTTGGGTTCTTGGTCATGAAATCCTTGCCTAAGCCAGTGTCTAGAAGGGTTTTTCCAATGTTATCTTCTAAAATTTTTATAGTTTCAGGTTTTAGATTTAAGTCCTTAATCCACCTTGAGTTGATTTTTGTATAAGGTGAGAGATGAGGATACAGTTTTATTCTCCTACATATGGATAGCCAATTATCTCAGCATCATTTGTTGAAAGGGGTGTCCTTTCCCCACTTTATTTTTGTTTGCCTTGTCAAAGATCAGTTGGATGTATTTGGGCTTATTTCTGGGTTCTCTATTCTGTCCTATTCATCTATATGCCTCTTTTTCTACCAGTACCATGCTGTTTTGGTGACTATGGCCTTATATTATAATTTGAAATCAGGTAGTGTGATGTCTCCAGATATTTTCTTTTTGCTTAGTCTTGCTTTGGCTATGCAGTGTCTGTTTTGGTTCCATATGAATTTTATAATTTTTTTTCTAATTCTGTGAAGAATGATGGTGGTATTCTGATGGGGATTACATTGAAATTGTAGATTGCTTTTGGCAGTATGGTCATTTTCATAGTATTGCTTCTACCCATCCATGAGCATGGGATGTGTTTCCATTTACTTGCGTCATCTATAATTTATTTCCGCAGTATTTTGTAGTTTTCCTTGTAGAGGTCTTTCACCTCCTTGGTTAGGTATATTCCTAAGTGTGTGTGTTTGTGTGTTTTATGCTATTGTAAAAGGGGTTGATTTTTTATTTGATTCTCTGCTTGTTTGCTGTTGGTATATAGAAGACCTACTGATTTGTGTACATTAATCTTGTATCAGGAAATGTTACTGAATTCTGTTATCAGTTCTAGGAGTTTTCTAGAGGAGTCTTTAAGGTTTTTGAGGTAAACAATTATATTGCCAGCAAACAGTGATAGTTTGTTCTTTGAAACCAGTGAGAACAAAGACACAATGTACCAGAATCTCTGGGACACAGCTAAAGAAGTGTTTAAAGGAAAATTTATAGCACTAAATACCCACAGGAGAAAGCAGGAAAGATCTAAAATCAACACCCTAACACCAAAATTAAAAGAACTAGAGAAGAAAGAGCAAACAAGTTCAAAAGCTAGCTGAAGACAATAAATAACTAAGATCAGAGCAGAACTGAAGGAGACAGAGACATGAAAAACCCTTCAAAAATATCAATGAATCCCAGAGCTCTGGTTTTTTTTTAAAGATTAACAAAATAGACCACTAGCCAGACTAATGAAGAAGAAAAGAGAGAAGAATCAAATAGACACAATAAAAAATGATAAAGGGGATATCCCCACGGATCCCACAGAAATACAAACTACCATCAGAGAATACTATAAGAACCTCTATACAAATACAATAGAAAATCTAGAAGAAATGAATAAATTCCTGGACACATACACCCTTCCAAGACTAAACCAGGAAGAAGTTGAAACCCTGAATAGACCAATAACAAGCTCTGAAATTGAGGCAGTAATTAATAGCCTACACCCAAAAAAAGCCCAGGACCAGATGGATTCACAGCCAAATTCTACCAGAGGTACAAAAAGGAGCTGGTACCATTTCTTCTGAAACTATTCCAAACAATAGAAAAAGAGGGACTCCCCCCTTACTCATTTTATGAGGCCAGTATCATCGTGATACCAAAACCTGGCAGAGACACAACAAAAAAAAGAAAATTTCAGGCCAATATCCCTAATGAACATTGATGCAAAAATCCTGAATAAATACTGGCAAACTGAATCCAGCAGCACATCATAAAGCTTATCCACCATGATCAAGTTGGCTTCATACCTGGGATGCAAGGCTGGTTCGATATACACAAATCAATAAACATAATCTGTCACATAAACAGAACCAATGACAAAAACCACATGATTATCTCTCAATAGATGCAGAAAAGCCCTTCAATAAAATTCAACACCCCTTCATGCTAAAAATTCTCAATAAACTAGGTATTGATGCAATGTATCTCAAAATAATAAGCACTATTTATGACGAACCCACAGCCAATATCATACTGAATGGGCAAAACCTGGAAGTGTTCCCTTTCAAAACTGCACAAGACAAGGATGTCCTCTCTCACCACTCCTATTCAAAATAGTATTGACTTCCTCTTTACCAATTTGGATGCCCTTTTTTTCTTTCTCTTGTCTGATTACTCTGGCTAGGATTTCCAGTACTATGTTGAAGAGGAGTGGTGAGAGTAGGCATCCTTGTCTTGTTTTAGTTCTCAGAGGGAATGCTTTCAACTTTTCCCCTTTCAGTATTATGTTGGCTGTGGGTTTATCATAGTTGACTTTTAATACATTGAAATATATCCCTTGTATGCTAATTTTGCTGTGAGTTTTAAACATAAAGTGACACTAGATTTTGTCAAATGCTTTTTCTGCATCTGTTGAGATGATCATGTGATTTTTGTTTTTAATTCTGTTTATATGGTGTATCACATTTATTGACTTGCATATGATAAACCATCCCTGCATCCCTGGGATGAAACTCGCTTGATCTTGGTGGATTATCTTTTTGATATGTTGTTGGATTCAGTTAGCTAGTATTTTGTTAAGAATTTTAGCATCTGTGTTCATTAGGGATGTCGGTTCGTAGTTTTCTTTTTTGGTAATGTCCTTTCCTGGTTTTGGTATTAGGGTGATGCTGGCTTCATAGAATGAATTAAGAGGGTTCCCTCTTTATCTTATGGAATAGTGTCAAAAGGATTGGTACCAATTCTTCTTTGAATACCTGGTAGAATTCTGCTGTGAATTCATCTGGTCCTGGACTTCTTTTTTGTTGGTAATTTTATGACCATTTCAATCACACTGCTTGTTATTGGTCTGTTCAGGGTATCTAATTCTTCCTGATTTAAGCTAGGGCAATTGTATTTTTCCAGGAATTTATCCATCTCTTTTAGGATTTCTAGTTTATGTGCACAAAGATTTTCATAGTAGCCTTGAATGATCTTTTTTATTTCAGTGATGTCAGTTGTAGTATCTTCCGTTTCATTTCTTAATGAGGTTATTTGGAATTTCTCTCTTCTTGGTTAATTTTGCTAATGGTGGCTCATGCCTGTAATCCCAGCACTTTGGGAGGCCAAGGCAGGTAGATCATGAGGTCAGGAGATCGAGACCATCCTGGCCAACATGGTGAAACTCCGTCTCTACTAAAAATACAAAAATTAACTAGGCATGTGTACTACTCAGGAGTCCGAAGCAGGAGAATCGCTTGAACCTGGGAGCCAGACTGCCATGAGCTGAGATCGCATCACTGCACTCCAGCCTGGGTGACAGAGCAAGACTCTGTCTCAAAAAAAAAAATGTGTATTCTATGGTTGTTGGATGAAATGTGCTGTGTATATCTGTTAAGTCATACACTGTTGGTAGGAATGTAAATTAGTACAACACTCTATATATGGAAACTGAAGCTGTTAGTGCCAATAGGAAACAAGACCTTTGGGAAATCTTGACATTTATGAGATGTGTGGAAGATAAACTCATGTAAGTCATTGAAAACAAATTGTCTTTAGCACATATTTTTGTCATTCACACTACCTTTGAACACTTATTGCATAAATGGCAAGTTCTTAATAGTTTATTTCAATTTTTAAATTATGGTAAAATACATATGACATGAAATTTACCATCCTAGCTACTTTTAGCTGTACAGTTTAGTGGTATTAAATACATTCATAATGTTTTGCAACCATCACCATCATCCATCTCCATAATTCTTTTTATCTTGTCAAACTGAAACCCTATGCCCATTAAACAAAAAGTTCCTGTTTCACCTCCCCTGAAGCCCCTGGCAACCACCATTTTACTTTTTGTTTCTCTGATTTTGCCTATTCTAAGTACCTAATATAAGTAGAGACATATAGCTTGTCTTTTTGTGATTGGCTTACTTAGCATAATATCCTCAAGTTTCATCCATGTTGTAGCATATTGAAGAATCTCCTTCCTTTTAAAAGCAGAATAATATTCCATTGTGTGTGTGTGTGTGTGTATCTATCTATATATCATATTTTGCTTATCCATCATCTGTTAATGGACACTTTGGGGTTGCTTTTACATTTTAGGTATTGTGAATACTGCTATGAACATGGTCAAGACTCTGCTTTTAATTCTTTAGGTTATATACATAGAAGTGGAATTGCTGTATCATATGGTAATTCTGTTTTTAATTTTTTGAGGGACCACCATATTGTTTTCCATACTGTTTTTCCATGGCTGTACCATTTTACACACAATGATTCCAATTTCTGCACATCCTCACCAACACTTGTTATTTTCTATCTTTTTGATAGTAGTTATGCTAACGGGTATGAGGCGATTACCTCATTGTGGTTTTGATTTGCATTTCCTAAATGATTAGTAATGTTGAACACCTTTTCAAGTACTTATTGGCTATTCATGTATCTTCTTTGCATAAATGCCTATTTAACTCCTTTGCCTATTTGTAAATTGTTTTTATGTTGAGTTTTAGGAGTTCTTTATATACTCTGGAGACCAACCCTTCGTCGGGTATGATTTGCAAGTATTTTCTCTCATTCTGTGGGTTATCTTTCCACTCTTTTGATAATAAATTTTGATGCACAAATTTAAAACATTTTGAATGAAGTTTAATTTATCTAGTTTTGTTTCTTTTGTTGCCTGTGTCTTTTTTGTTATATCTAAGAAATATTTGCGAAATCCAGTGTTGTGAAGCTTTTGCCCTATGTTTTTTTCCTAAGAGTTTTCTTGTTTTAAGTCTTGCATTTAGGTGTTTAATCCATTTGGGGTTAATTTTTGTGCATGGTGTTTGGTAAGAGTTCAACTTATACTCTTCCATATTAAAAGAGTATACTTCCAATCTCATATATTTTTGTCATTCTTGTTCTTCAATGGACAAGAGAAGCTATCTTCTTGGTAAAGCAAAAATATAAATTTATGAATTTAGCTCAAATAGCCCATTCTTTCTGCCTTTCCCCAGCTCCTTTTACTTTACATATCTATCCTCAGCTCTCAGCCAACCCTCTATTTCTTGGCTTGTAGATCCCTCTTATGATTATTCTTTATGTCCTTAAAGATGTGCAATCTGCTTGCAATTTTTACTTTCTTATAAGTGGGAAATTTTTATAATCTTTACAAATGGAGTCATATTGGGCATAATCTAGATCCCTTCCAAATACTGTGTAGATCTAGCTACTGACTTTATGTTTTATGTTTTTTGGTTGTTGTTGCTAACATTTATAAACAAGCTTGTAAAAATTACTAGTTATTTCTCTTAGCAAAATTACAAGAAGGAATCATTAGCTATATACTGCTAAAATAGATTATCTTAATAAGAAATATCCAAGAAAGGAGCTAATTAAAGTAATAATCATGTCTTTGGACAAGACAATTGAGAGAAGATATACAGGAGGTGGAAATGGTTCAGTGCCAGAAAAAGCTCAAGGCTAGTAACTAGAAAGTGGCACTTACTTTTGCTCCTAAATTTAATCCCATCGGATACTCTCCTGTGCAGAACTGTCCAGTAAACTGTCAGCCACGAACTTCATGCCTTCTCTCTCACTGTGTTGTGTTTGCCTTTTTTTATGATTAGCAGATGGAATGTTCAATTAACTGTAGAGCTAATATTACAGAAAACAATTGTCCAAAAAGTAGAGGACTCCCTTGAGCCCTAATAAGAAAGCAAAGATGAATAGCCAGGCTGCACATACATCCCAAGTTCTTTGGAATTGGGTTTATTAACAGAAACTGAAGTATACAGAAGCAGTACCAACAGTGTGTACCTCTGTTCTTCTTATACTTTAGGGCAACACATAGAGATCTAGCAGCACCAGACATCCACTTCCATTAGAGGGAGCCTGGTTGTGTGGTTAGGAAGTTGCCTGCTTGGGGAAAATCAGATCCTGTGCTGGCTTAATCAAGGGCACAGTAAAGGATCAAGAAGAGGTAGACCTTTGGCCCTGGTCCTGTTTTGCCACCTCAGCACCAGGTTAGGGGAGCACAAGCCATTCCATAGGCCTGGTCAGAGGTGGCAGCTCTGTGCATTGATGATTCATTGGTCTGATCCATCACCTCAGCATTCTATTGGGATTGATTGTCTTTAGCACTCAGTTCCAGTTATTTCTTTGTTGCTCTACAGTTTTCTCTCTGAGCAGCCAACCTGTAAAATCAGACTATATATATATATATGTATATATACATATCAATCAGCAAATTTTTGGAGAGGGACAAATTAACTCTTCTCTTTATGACCCCTCTTATAATTTCTGTAAGTACTCAAGCAACTATACAGCAGGGACTGAGAGAAAATAATTCTTGGAACATCGCAGTCCCTTCCATGGGGTACTGAAGGTCATAGTGGGACTGCTTTACAACACAAGAGAGACTTGATTTTCAAGGAAATTAAAAGCTGGTTTAAAGGATGCTTCTTTTTTAAATTTTTTTAATTATAATCATGCTGCTATAAAGACACATGCACACGTATGTTTATTGTGGCACTACTCACAATAGCAAAGGATGCTTCTTTAATAAAGTGTTTGCATTTTTCACTTTGTAGCAGTAGCTCTTCAAGAGCCCCAGCTCTTAGCAAACCCATTTGCCAAGCACTTTAAAGTTTACATAGCTAAAATTAATAGGTGCTTACTAAGCTCTAGGCACACAATGGGGGCACTGCCATTATGTTTATTTTACAGATAAGAAATGAAGTCTCTGAAAAATTAGCTTACTCGAGGTAATATTGCTAATAAAGTGGTTGAACTGCAGTTCAAGTCCTAGTAGATATACCTGGACCTCAAGCTTGCTAAAACCATAGCTTGTGAAAATACAAAACCTTGCACCTAGAATTATGCTAATATTCAGGAGTCTTACATTGCAATGGCTTTTTAGCTCCTTCTGAATTTTTATAATATGTTATCATATGTTGACCCAGATATGAAATTCACATCTCTTTAGTTTTACTCCATATCGTCCATAGAAAGCATTGATTTATTGAGGGCTGCACAGTGGAGTCTGAGGAGAAGTTTACAATACTGTGAAACAGATGACTTAATTCTCGACATAGGCGCTACCCATTTGAAAATATCTGCCCTTTGCTTTGCCACTGCGAAGAACTTCTACCCATCTCAGCCTTTCTTGCCTTATTGGCCTCTCCTTTCTTCTCTTCCTTTTTCTCCTTTCTGTAACTTCCTTTAAGGAGCAGGCAAGCAAGCAAGAAAAACAACAAAACAACTTACCTTCTTTTTATATTTTTTTAACCGAGCAACTTTTCCTTCTCTGAAGCTTTAGTGTCAGTCAAAGCCAAGGCCCTCAATATCTCACCTTCTATCTCAAGTACTTATAAGCATATTCACCCCCTTCCTTTCTTCCTCAAAAAGCAGTCATACGACGAGATAAATTCAAACATTCTTATGTGCATGATCGGTAGATGGAACACTCAATTAACCATAGAGTTTGAGGACTCATGCCCTACACCGAACTTCTCTGCATGGACGGCGACCTTGTTCTGTCCCATCTAAAAGCCTTTCAGGATGGAAAATTCAGGAAGGAAATGAGGAAGAAGCTGGGAAAGAGAAGAGAAGGGGAATGTATGTAGAAGGGGTCTGTTTTTTATTCTTCATGTTTTGGGGACTTGCTTTGCATGTGGACTTCTGAAATGCAAATTAAAAGGTTTATTTTTCTTAAAATTACCTGTCTTCTTTCACTACCTGTTAAACTCCTTCTCTCCACTTGTTTTTCTTTTATCTTAATTCAGATAATGACCTCAAAAACACAAAGAGCAAAAATATTTGTGAAAGGAGGGGATTTGGGGATAGGAGAGCAGGAAATCCTTTCCTTTAACCATCCTGTGTGCTACAACTGATAGGAATATAAAATAAAAGTTTTTTTACATCTTTTTTGAGAGTAGAGGAGAATGAGTTGAAATGTCCAGTGGGCCCCTCGCTCGGCCTGGCCATGGCGGCGGTGATCTGCAGACAGTGCCTCCCTAGGGCGTGGGTCTGCAGAGAGCTGGACAGGGCAGCGGCCTGCACTACCGTGCCTGGATTTACGCAGAGCTGAAGTAGTCCCTGGCCATCGAAGAGGTGGCTCCCGCCCCATCGGGCCTCACGAGGACCTGTAGCAGATTCCAGAAAAGGTGCCCCTACAAGAAGCTGCTGTCCTTATGACACTGTGATTTTTGCTCTTGAGCATCGGGCCCGTACCCAGCCTGGAGAAATTGTTTTAGTGACGGCAGCAGCTGGAGCCACAGGCCTTGCAGTGATGTGGCAACAAATTTCTTCAGGCCAAGGTAATATAGCTGCTGCTGGAAGTGACGAGAAGTGCAAGCTGGTGATGCAGAAGGGTGCGCAGTCCAGCGTGAACTACAGTCAGGGCAGCCTGAAGGATGCAGTGAGGAAGCTGCCTGGCATGGGAGGGCAGGATTGTGGTGGTAGGATTTGCTGGAGGAAACATTGCTTCTGTACCAGCCAACCTTCTGCTCCTGAAGAATATCTCTGCTATGGGCCTGTACTGTGGTCAATACAAAGAAATGAACTTTCCCGTCTTCTCCAAGAGCCTATCTTCAGTGCTTCAGTACTGCCAGCAAGGGCACATCCAACCATATGTCGGAATGGTTTTCAAGCTGGATGAGGTCAATGATGCCTTCCTTCATGTGATACAGGGGAAATCCGTGGGCAAGGTGTTTCTCGCTCTTAAATAAATCCTTGCCCGAGCAGCAAAGTTAACATGTCCAGATCAAAACTCCACATCTTTCCCCAAAACCTGATTTCCCTTCTGTGTTTCCAAAGGTGTTATCACTTCCCTTACTAATCCAGGTTTAAAATCTTGGAGTCACCTTTGATTCTGTTTACTAATTGCTCCTAATTAATATGATTATATAGTTTATTGTCCAAACCTTTTTGAGAGTAAAAGGGTGCCATCAGTAATTACATCAGGAAAACATATCCCAGGCAAACCGGGATATATGGTTAGCCTACTCGATGCATTATGAAATGTACTGATTGCCGAGTTCTGTCATTCCCACCTGTAAGATATCTCTCACATCCGTATCCTCTTTTCCATTCTGATGACTTAAGCCTCAACTGCTGTCACCAGTGAACTTCTAACTGCTTTTCCTACCTTTAAACTACTCTCACCTCCTCCATTCTTGTGATGCATTATTGCCATGGTGATCTTCTTGAAGCATAGCTCTGACTATGGCCCAACTCAGAAAACCTACACTGGCTCACCATTGCCTGATGGTGGAGTTCAGACCCCTTGAGCTAGCATTTCATTATGACTGTGATTTTTCCCCACACCACTTTCCAGCCTTATGGTCCACAATTCCACTGGGCCTTAAGTATGTACTGAACTTCCCTGCCTCCCTCATTTTACTCTGCTTGTGCAATTTTTTCCACCCTCCATCTCTGTCAAACGTATGCCTTCCTGACCTCTAAGACCTACCTTTGTCATGTGCCTTTACCCTTAGGCAAGGAGCAATCTCTTCTCTTCCTCTTCTACCTTCCTGTAACTTCTCCCCCAGGATTTATCACATTCTGCCTTGAATCATAGGGAACAACATGTGTAGTGGAATGAACACAGGCCTCTGAATCCAAGATATGAGTTTAAATCCCAGCTTTGGAGGTGGTTACTTAAGGTCTCAGTGCCTTCATTCTTTTTCCTATATAAAGTAGATATTACAATATCTAACTTACAGAGTCATTGGGAGCTATACATGCAGTGATTGGGTAAAGCACCTGGCACATGGCAAGAAATTAGCAAATGCTGGTTACTTCTACTTCTTTCTCTTCTCTTTTCCCAGTGTATCATAATTTCTTTGAGAGCAGGCACCATGTCTGATTTACCCTTGTATTTCCCACAGTACTTCCCATAGTGAGTTATCCTTAGTAAATACTCAGTAAGTTGAATTGAATTTAAATTACCTGTAAGTCTTAAAATGTGGGCTTAAATTAAGAATATGTTGCCCTGGAAATACTCAAATGTCTATCGATGGATGAATGGATAAACAAAATGTGGTATACACATAATGGAATATTATTCAGCCTTAAAAAGGAATGAAATTCTGACATGTGCTACAATATGATGAACCTGGAAGACATTATATGTGAAATAAGCCAGACAGAAAAGGACAAATACTCTATGATTCCACTTATATGAAGTACCTAGAGTAGTGAAATTCATAGAAATAGAAAGTGCAGGTTGACATCCCAAATCTGAAATGGGAAATGCTCCAAAATCTGAAACTTTTTGAATGCTGACATGATGCTCAAAGAAAATGCTCATTGGAGCGTTTCAGATTTTGGATTTTTGAATTTGGGATGCTCAATTGGCATAATGTGAATATTCCAAATTCTGAAAAAATCTGAAGTCTAAAACACTTCTGGTCTCAAGAATTTTGGATAAAGGATACTCAATGTGCAACATGTAGAATGGTGGTTGCAAGGTGGGAGGAGAGAATGGAGAGTTACTGTTTAATGGTACAATGTTCCCGTTTGGGAAGATGGAAAGTTTTGGAGGTGTGTGATGGTTATGGTTGTGCAACAATGGGAAGGTACTTAGTACTGCTTAATGGTGCACACTTAAAAATGGTAAAAATGATAAATTTTGTGTAAGTCTTACAACAATAAAGAAGTTTTATTTTTAAAAAAGGAAATGTCTAGTGCTCATATGTTGCCAATCTTTCCCTAAAGAAAAATAATTTTTTTAAGTACTAGAAAAAAAGAGTTCAGATTATTCTTTAAATCAAGGGCATTGTTTTGTAGGGCTGTACAGTCCCTTTCTTACTACTCTGAACTATTGTTGACCATGATCTGAGACTGTTATTGTCTGCAGATAAATTTGGTATTAATTATAAGTTTATACATGTTCACTTTTCACATCCAATTTATTTGTCAGTTTAGAAATGGGCTAATTTTGGTTTGATCTGGGCCTATTTCCTATAGAATGTGTTATTGTGGATATGCTAAAAATCTTTTTGAATGCCCTGTTATCAGCAAACTGTTATTAAGCCTAATTAGGTAATGAAGAATTTGTAATTCATCAAATATGTGAAGTAATCATTACCATACATAAAATACAGATAACTGATTATCCCAGAAACACAGTTTTTGAAAACTAAATTTCAACTTTTTTTTTTTTTTCCCCTGGAGATGGAGTCTTGCTCTGTCACCAATCTGGAGTGCAGCAGCGTGAACTCAGCTCACTGCAACTTCCACCTCCTGGGTTCAAGCGATTCTCCTGCCTCAGCCTCCCGAGTAGCTGGGACTACAGGCATGCACCACCACACCCAGCTAATTTTTGTATATTTCGTAGAAATGGGGTTTCACCATGTTGGCAGGATGGTCTCAATCTCCTGACCTCATGATCCGCCTGCCTTGCCTCCCAAAGTGCTGGGATTACAGGTGTGAGCCACCGCACCCAGCCCTTAGTTTCCATAACAAGAAATTGAGTGCTTACTATAGTATCTACTATACATTCTTAAGTGATAGTAAAATGTGTCAACATTTCCCTTGCCCACAAGTCAGTTACAGTGATGAGGAAAGCACAGAGTTTATCTCACCTGTATGCACACTGTTGCACGAAGATGCTCTTACAGCATTGAGTCTTAAGACTTGAATGGTTTTGAGGGGAGACGATTATGATCTGGGAAGATGAGTAGGGCTTTTTAGCAGAGATAGCAAAATAGGTATAGTAGGTAGAATGGTACGGTATAGAGGTGAGCAATTGAGGAGTATTTACAAGAAAAAAACAAACAACCCCATCAAAAAGTGGGCAAAGGACATGAACAGACACTTCTCAAAAGAAGACATTTATGCAGCCAAAAAACACATGAAAAAATGCTCACCATCACTGGCCATCAGAGAAATGCAAATCAAAACCACAGTGAGATACCATCTCACACCAGTTAGAATGGCATTCATTAAAAAGTCAGGAAACAACAGGTGCTGGAGAGGATGTGGAGAAATAGGAACACTTTTACACTGTTGGTGGGACTGTAAACTAGTTCAACCCTTGTGGAAGTCAGTGTGGCGATTCCTCAGGGATCTAGAACTAGAAATTCCATTTGACCCAGCCATCCCATTACTGGGTATATACCCAAAGGACTATAAATCATGCTGCTATAAAGACACATGCACACGTATGTTTATTGCGGCATTATTCACAATAGCAAAGACTTGGAACCAACCCAAATGTCCAACAATGATAGACTGGATTAAGAAAATGTGGCACATATACACCATGGAATACTATGCAGCCATAAAAAATGATGAGTTCACGTCCTTTGTAGGGACATGGATGAAATTGGAAATCATCATTCTCAGTAAACTATCGCAAGAACAAAAAACCAAACACCGCATATTCTCATTCATAGGTGGGAATTGAACAATGAGAACACATGGACACAGGAAGGGGAACATCACACTTCGGGGACTGTTGTGGGGTGGGGGGAGGGGGGAGGGATAGCATTGGGAGATATACCTAATGCTAGATGACGAGTTAGTGGGTGCAGCACACCAGCATGGCACATGTATACATATGTAACTTACCTGCACGTTGCACACATGTAACATAGAGCCTAAAGTATAATAATAATAATAATAATAATAATAATAATAAAAAGAAAAAATAAATAAAAATAAAAATAAAAATAAATAAAAAAAACAAAACAAAAATGGCTAGTAGTCAAGTATGGCTGGAGTATAATTATGCTGGGCTGGTAGAGGAAGATAAGGCAGGAAAGGTAAACCAAGGCCTAATTGCAAGGTAATGAGGCTTTGAATACAATGTAAATAGCTGGCACTTTATTCGGAAAGCCAGTTTTTCACTGAATGCTGCTATTTGATAGACCTTGAAAATTTTCTCCAAAATATTATGGATAAACAAGTTTGGGAAATGTTGCATAGTTCCTCCTCCCAGGCATTCATAGAACATAGTGGTACATTAAAGGGTAAAAAAACCCTACAGTGAAGACCTATTTTATCATGTTTAACATGATGTTTCTCAAATGTACTTAACCACAGAATCTTTGCTTCCAGAACTCTTATCAACATGTCAAGGGAAACTTGTGCTTCATAGAACATAGTTTGGGAAAAATTTCAGCCATTGCTGTAGGCAATGGATTAAAATAAAAAACGTTTAAGTGGGTCAGTGGTGTGATTAGATCTATACTTTAGGAAAGAAAAACATCTAAACTTTCTTTGATTCAGATTATTAATATATTTCAAGATGTTATAGCACATCAGAGCCATCATTAAGAACAATAATTTTGTTTTGGATATATACAGAAGTATGGATCACTAAATATTTCTGATTAATAGTATGAAGGATAATAGAATCCAGTATCCCAATAAATGGGACTTCTCTGGAGGAGCTCACCCGATTCATGAGAAAATTAAATGCCTAGCTATCACTGCCAAGTTGGTATTTTTTTTTAAGCTAACTGACAGTCAGATTCTCTGACATACTCATTAACCATAGACAAAGGCACAGCAGAATTTGCTTAAAGAAATGCAAACAGATCCCATTGTCCTTAAGAGAGAAGATAACACAGAATAAGGAGGACATTCTGGCAGTTTTAAACAGGTTTTCCTTTTCTGTACAGGACGATGTCTTTTTCTAGTGAATTGTGCTGAGGTTTCTTTTTTGCATAAATCTTACTTTAGTGGTATATATTGTTTAGTTCTGGTCAAGATGGGGACATTCCTTAAAATCTCATTTGAAATATATACGAATCTTGTTTTTTTTTTTAGAATGATTTCTATAAAATGTTGGATCAGCATATTATGATGTCTAGTATTCTAATAATTACTACTTTAAAAATAAGGGCACTCCTGTTGAGTAGCCCTCTATTTCAGTAAGTATTAAGAATTGTACATGATACTGGTAAAGAACGATTAACTAAAATTTAAAAATTACGTATAGCAAGATCCTGAAATAACATGGTTATAAGGTAATCATGTCCTAATTTCCAGTACTTACATTTTGAGGGATCCACTGTGCCTTTGCACATGTTCTTTTCAGAAGGCTCTTTCCTTTATTCTTTCCATGGCTGGCTTTTTCTCCTTCCTCAAATCTTTAAGAGCAGATAATCCACTTTGCTTGGGTGAGAATATTCACCGGCTGAATCCTCAAGGATAAGTAGGAACATATCAAGGGTCAAAGGCGGGAAGGCGCAAAATGTCCTATGCTTAGAATGTCTTGTGTGTAGACAGGTTTAAGCTGAGGAGGTAGGCAAGCATCAATCAGGGAGGATTTTGTATGTAATTCTGTAGTGTTGGGACCAATAGGCTGCGGAAAGTGATTTGAATTTTAGAAAGATTACTCTGATAGCAGTATGGAAGACTGATGATGGGAGAGGGTGGGGTGAGACTAAAAGCAGGGGAAATTGTTAGTATATTACAATAATGTTATGAACAGGAGATTATAGGAAACTACAGCATAACAATAAAAATGGAGAAAGTGGGATGGGGTGGCAGACAATATATATATACAAGTAATTTCACTCAGATAAATTTCAGGATGAATATGAGTGTTAGTGGGAGAGAGTGGTAGACCAAAGATATTATTTTCTAGTGTTATTGCTGATGTTATTTGTATTTTTGATATTATTCAAGAATTTAGTGACTGACTAGTCTATGATGCTATCACTCAAAGGAAGAAATGCAGGAGAATGACTGAATTTTAGGGGAAGAATTTTCAACAGAGAGATGTAATAAAACAATTTGAGCTTGAGGTGCTGTGGAAAACTGAGCTAGTTATTCTCAAAACGTAGTCTTCCAATGCCTGGGGTCTCCAAAATCCTTTCAAGGGGTTTGTGAGGCCAAAAGCATATTTATAATAATAAGGCATTATTGTCTTTTAACTGTGTTTATATTTGCACTGACAGTGGAAAAACCATGGTAAATAAAATTGCTCATGTCATAGCATGAATAAAGTCATAGTATGAATAAGCATAAATAAGGTGCCAAATGATGTGACTAGTTATTATTGTAGTCTTTACTGCTGTGCACTTGCAGTTTAAAAATGCCCAGTTTCGCTAAGCATGTACTTGATGAAGCAATAAAAATCATGAATTTCATTACATTTTGACCCTTTAATACATATCTTTTCATATTCCATTCGGTGATGTAGGAAGTATGAGCACTGAGTTACTTATTTGTCTGGAGGAGAATCCCTTGTGTCTGAGTTACAAGCTTAATTGGCTACTTTTTTAATAGAGCATCATTTTTACATGGAAACTATTGTTATTCAGAATTGGGGTTTTGGCAGTTATATTCTTGAAAACCAATAAAGTGAGCTGTCACACTGAGAAGAGGAATATTTTCTGCCAATGGTAAAACTTCAGTTTTCAAGTATAAATTAGAATTTTAAAAAACTTCTATTTACCACCATGAGCTTGATGGCTTTTCAATAATTGGAGGCTTTTGTGATGAGATTGGTGGTAATATTAAAAGTATATTAGAATTGTTATATAATAAAAGGTGCCAACATTTAGAAGATCTGTATAACAAAGTGAACCTATATTTTTAAATGATCAATCTATAAATTTACAAAATCAGATAAGATAGACCAACGGGTTTTCAATTCACTGGTTATTTCATGAGCTCTGTCAAGTCTACTTATGACCTATCAGTGGAATTCTTTATCTCTGATATTGTGTTAAAAATATTCCAACATTTCCATTTGATTTTTTCTTAGAGTTTCCATATTTCTGATAAATTTTATATATTTATGCATGCTTTTTACCTTTTATTTGATCCTTTGGAATATTGATTACAGTTATTTTATAGTCCTTGTCTGATAGTTCCAATATCCGGGACATCAGACTTTGGGCTTCTTAATTGTTTTACCTCTTTTTAAAATTATAGTAAAAGATGCATTATGAAATCTACCTTCTTAACACATTTTTATAGTACGCAGTACATTGTTGTTAATTAAAAGTATAATGTTGGATGGCAAATCTCTAGAACTTTTTATCTTGCATGACTAAAACGTCATGCCCATTGAACAGCAACTTCCATTTTCCCCTCCCTCAGCCTCTTGCAAACACTGTTCTACTCTGTTTCTATGAATTTAACTTCTTCAGATAACTCATAAGTGGAATTATGCAGTATTTGTCCTCCTGACACTGTCTTATCCCACTTCTCATAGTTTCCCCAAAGCTTACCCATGTTGTAACATATAAAGAGATTTTCTTATTTTTATGGCGAAACAAAATTGTATCCATATGCCACATTTTCTTTATCCTTTAACATCATTGGATATTTAGGATGGTTCTACTTCTTAGCTGTTGTGAATAATGCTGCAATAAACATGGGAGTGCACAAGTTCGAGTTCCTGATTTCAATTCTTTTGGATAAATACTCAGAAGTGGCATTGCTGGATCATGTGGTAAATCTATCTTTAATTTTTTGAGAAACTTCCATACTGTTTTTCATGGCGGCTCTACCATTTTATGTTTGCACTAAGAATGCACAAGGGTTCTCATTTCTTAACATCCTCACCAACTCTTGTTATTTTCCATTTTTTTTATATTGGCCATCCTAACATGTGAGGTGATATCTCATTGTGGTGATTTTCATTTGCCTGGAGATTAGTGGTGTTGATCAGTTTTTAGTGTACCTGTAGGCCATTTAAATGTCTTTTTCTGAGAAATGTCTATTCCTTTGTCTATTTTAAAAATCATTACTTTTTTTTGCTGTTAAGTTGTAAAAATTATTTATATAATGTGGATATTAATCCCTTATCAGATATATGGTTTGCAAATATTTTCTCCCAATCCGTAGGTTACCTTTTCACTCTGTTGATTATTTCTTTTGCTACATAAAAGCTTTTCAGTTTGGTGTGATTCCACCTGTCAAGTGATTTTGTATGTGCTTTTGGTATATATCTGAGAAGTCATTGCCAAGAGCAATGTCATAAAGCATTTTCTGTTTTCTTCTAGGAATTTTCCAGTTTTGAGTCTTATGTTGAAATCTTTAATCCATTTTGACCAGATTTTTTAATGTATGGTATAAGGTGAGGGTCCAATTTCATTCTTTTGGATATCCAGTTTTTCCAACACCATTTTTTGAAGATACTATCCTTTCCCCACTGTGTATTCTTTCCATCTTTGTTGTAGATGAATTGACTGTACATAGCTGGCTTTGTTTCTGAGTTCTTTTTTTGTTTTATTGGCCTGTGTATCTGACTTTATGAGAGTACCATACCATACTGTTTTGATTACTATAGTTTTGCAATACGTTTTAAAATCAGTGTGTAATGCCTCCGATTTTGATCTTTTTCTCCAAAATTGTTTTGGCTTATAGGGGTTCTTTGTGTTTCAAAATAAATTTTAAGATTGTTTTGAAAGTTCCCAAATTGCTAAATCCTAAAATGCCATTGGGATTTTGATAGGGATTGCATTGAATATGTGGATTACTTTGGATAGTGCAGACATTTTAACAATATGTCTTCAAATTCATAAGCACTAGATATATTTCCATGTACTTGCACCTTAATTTTTTTCTTTTAAAAATATTTTATTGAAACATAAAATTTTACATATTTATAGAGTACATGTAAGTGTTTTTTACATGTATACAGTGTTTAATTATCAACTTAGGATATTTAGGGTCAAATGTTCATTGTTTTCTGTCTGTTTTGTTTTTTTCTCTCTCTCGGTATCCTCCTTTGTAGTCCCTTGATTTTTTTCATGTTTTGGTTCCTTTCTTATTTTCTTTGCAAATCTTCTGTAAGTCTTTTCTTTGTGTTTATCATGGGGCTTACATGAAACATACATACTTTGGTTGACAGTTTTTTTCTTTTTTCTTTTTTTTGAGATGGAGTCTCGCTCTGTCACCAGGCTGGAGTGCAGTGGCACGATCTCAGCTCATTGCAACCTCCGCCTCTCTGGTTCAAGCAATTCTCCTGCCTCACCCTCCTGAGTAGCTGGGACTACAGGTGCACATCACCATGCCCAGCTAGTTTTTGTATTTTTAGAAGAGATGGGGTTTCACCATGTTGGCCAGGATAGTCTTGATTTCTTGACCTCCTGATCCACCCATCTCAGCCTCTGAAAGTGCTGGGATTGTGGGCATGAGCTGACCATATTTTTCTTTCAGAATTTTGAAAATATCATTTCACTCCTTACCTGCAAGGTTTCTGCTGAGAAATCTGCTGATGGTCTTATAAAGCTTCCTTTGTTCAAGTCGAGTTGCTTTTATGTTGTTGCTTTCACAATTCTTTTTCTCATTAACTTTTGACAAGTTGATTATAATATGTCTCAGTGTGGACTTCTTTAGGTTCATCTTATTTGGGATTCTTTGGGCTTCTTGAACATGGATGTCCATTTCTTCCCCAGAGTTGGAGAATTTGGGGCCATTATTGATTTAAATAAGCTTTTTGCCCTTTTTTCTTCTGACACTTTCATAATGCATATAGTGATCTGTTTGGCTCTCCCATAAGTCTCTTAGCTTTTCTTTACAAATTTAAATTATTTTTTTCTTTTTACTCTTCTGACTGGATGATTTCAAGTGACGTGTCTTTGAATTTGCTGAATCTTCTGCTTGGTCAAGTCTACTGTTGAACTAACTCTTTTAGCAAATTTTTAGTTTACTTATTGCATTCTTCAGCTCTAAAATTTCTGTTTTGTTCTTTTTACATTTTCTATGTCTTTGTTGAAATTCTCATTTAAATCATGCATTTTTTTTTCTGAGCTCATTGAACATCTTTATAATGGTTATTTTTAGTGTTTTGTCAGGTAGTTCTTATACCTATGTTTCTTTAGGGTCAGTTTCTGGAGATTTATTTTCTTCCTTTGATTGGGACATTTTCCCTATGCGTTTTTACCCCTATAACTTTGTATTGGATCTATGCATTTGAAAACAAGAGCCACCTCTCCCAGTCTTTATGGACTGGTTTCATATAGGAAAAGAACTTTACCAATTACCCTGGCAAGAGATTCTGAGGCCTGTCAAACCTTTTCTACGTAGATGTCCTCCCTGAACTTGTGTGGAGATTCCTAATTGGAAAACTTCCAGTTTTTTTGTTGTTGTTTGTTTGTTTGTTTGTTTGTTTGTTTTTTAGCTCAGAATCACTTTTTTCCTTTGGCATCTGTCTGTTGTACCATGATTCCTCTGAGGCAGCAGTGTGCTGCCTAGTTCTTTTCTGCTTTCAATGACACTGGGTATCTAGAGAATGTCAGGTCCTATCCTTGTCTCAAGACAGGTGTTGATAGAAACCAGTTCCTCAGTCAGCCCTCTGAAAAGCTGCAATGTTGGATGCATGTCCTACCTAACTCTTTCCCCTCAAGAGAGAGACCACTGACACGTATTGGCCTCCTCCTTTGGAGGAACAACAAAATACCCATCTCTCTTTTGTTCTTAGAGGCCTCCCACATTTGGAGCAGGGTTCCCCAACCTTTTTGGCACCAGAGACCAGTTTCATAGAAGACAATTTTTTCCGCAGATTGAAGAGGGGATGGTGGACCCTGCCACCTAGACACCTCACATGTGCAGTTCACAATAGGGTTCATGCTCCTATGAGAATCTAATGCTACCACTGATCTGACAGGAGATGGAGCTCAGGCAGTAATGCTCGGTCGCCCACTGCTCACCTGCTGCTGGTCAACCTGATTCCTAACAGGCCACGGGCCAGTAGCAGTCCATGGCCGGTCCATGGCTTGGGAGTTTAGAGTATTCTGGGTCCTCTTATTGCTCCATGACAGGTGAGACAGACGCCAGTCTCTTGGGCAGTCCTCCAGAGAAGTCAGAATGTTGTATTCACAGTCCAGCTTTCTCTTTCTGTCTCCAGGGAGAGGATGAGAAATGAGAATTTCCTCCCAATAATGTGGTGCTGTGCGGTGGGGAGGGACTGTTTTGAGAAGATGTCACACATTTTCCTGCCAGTTTTGATGTGGCTATTAAATAGTTTCATACACCTGCAATGCAGGAGCCTTTTAACTTGTTTCTGGATTCCTCACAAAGGAATTGGTCTGTGTATTGTTGTTGAACCACTGTCTTCATGGGAATAAGAAGGGTCTAGGGCTTTCTATTCACCACCTTGCTGATGTAACTTCATGTCTCTTAAGTTTTTTTCCCCTTGTGTTTTGGTGTCTTACGTTATTTTTTATTAAATGTTTGGCATTAGGTATAGAACAGTAGAGACTGAGATAAATAATATAGATGGAGATAAATAAATGACATGTGCCTGGAAATGTGCATGTCATTTTGGCACAGGACTCTCAATATAAGGGCTGAGTCAATTTATTTAGGAGTCAAGCTGGATTTAGTGTTTGTCATTACCATTGTTATCTTCATAGCACCATAGGCTTTGAATTTCTCTAGTACCAGGTTGCTTTTCTTTTCAGCTTAGTGTGGAAGCTAGGGTACTAATGTTTTTTTCTCAGTGTTTGTGCTTCACCTTGAGCTTTTAGATATCCCTGCATATCTGTACCACAGGAGGTTTCTCTCCATGCTCTTACTGGTTACATAATGCTAGGCTTGTGGTGGTTATGATGAAGTTTGTTTTCCCAGTTCAGCTTCAGTCTTATACAGGACTTGCATACCTGGATCTTAGAGGTAGAGCTTTCTCAGCATTTGTGCCCCTCCTGCCTGTGACAGCTAGCCACAATCTTGGATCTGTGGTTCATATTGGCTAGGAGATTCCTCCCTGGACTCCAGCAGTGGCAGACCTCCACCTGGTATCCATATAGATTGCTGGAACCAGGCAGATTTTCTGCCCTTCACCAGCAGAAAGAGCTTTTCCTTTTACCTTTCACCCAGATGCAATGAGTTGTTAACTGTGGTCTGGAACTTACAGTGATTGCTGCCTCATCTCCAGCTTAAGGCTTTTATTTCTTAGAAAAGAAGGGTCCAAGGACACAAGAAGGAATTTACATTTTCTCCCAGCAACGTCTGACCATACCCTACAGTCTTGCATCATTGAGGTTGCTTCTTTTTCATCCCCTGCCTTGCCCCATATTTTCTTCTAAGCACCCAGAGGAAGTCCAAGGAAGAAGGCTTACAAGTGAGGGCAAAGTTCCCAGGTATTTCATACTGACACGCTAACCCACACTTGGCTTTTAATAATTAAACAATTGATTTCTTCTAATCCATGTGTTTAGTGGCCACCTCTTCTTCTCATCCTGTGCCCCAGATAAGACACTTTGTGTATTCTGTCTCAGAGAGACTAGTCTTTATTTGGAATTCAGCTTACTTGGCTGTCTTTTGAGCTTAGCTATCTAATAGGATCAAAAAAGTTACCATTTGTGGTTTATCTGACCTTTTCTCATTAAGTTGGGAATAACTTTCTCTCAAGTTTTCTACATTCTGAGGTGAATGAATTTTAATGTAACAGATTGTGAAATGTTATTGATATGATTTCAGATTTCACATTGCAGTTTACAAACGTAGCCTTTTTAAATTTTGATATAGTGTTGAAGAATATTAAAATTATATGAAATGGCTGTTCAAATACTTCTCCCTTTTCCAGCCACTTATCTGTGTGAGGTTGAATTTCTAAATGTACTTCAATCAAAACAACATATTAGAACAAATTGAATTAAGAAGATATGGTAATCCATTTGTCTTCCATTAAGAAAATTTGCAAAAAAGTAAAGCAATACCATTCTTCTCACTGTTTTTATTCTGGAAAATACAGTTTTAAAAAATAAAAACATGTTATGTATGCTAGTATACAGTAGATTCATTATTATTTTTGAATGATTTAATATCTTATTAAATATAATAAAATAAATTAATATTTTAAGATAGTATTTTTTTAAAATTCCTCATTTTAATTCTCTAGTATGAGAAATATGTACAGATACAACCCACATAAACAACAGCTCTTTGGGATTCTCAGTAATTCTTAAGAGTATAAATAATTGCTGGGATGAAAATATTTAAGAACTACTGAGATAGATATGAGGTGGCGATATTGCTTAGAAGTCAATAACACATGGTTTGTAGAGAAGACTGTGGGTATGGATAATATCCAGAGAAAGGTTATAGAATGATAACAAAAGAGAACCAAAAATAGACCCTTGAAAACTCCAATACTATGGCAGAGTGGAGAAAGAGAAATAAGCAAGGAATACCAGAAGAATAATCATGAGAATACAGTGTCATAGTGGTCAAAGGAGTAAAGTGGGAGAAGAAAGGGATGGATTAATTGTGTCCGTAAATGCCTTAGTGAGGGAAATATCCTTTGGATCCCCACTGTGACATATTTACGGGAAGGTGATGTAACAGGTAATAACTCCTTCCAGTATCCTTTAAGCTATTGAATTCCTTCCCTTACACTATACAATGAAGTTCTCACATGTTAGTTTCATTTAATGTAGACCAGTGTTGAGTCTATGTTTAGATGAACTAAGTGAACTATGAGAAAACACTTTTTAGCCACTTGAATTAACACATTGAATCCAGATTTTTTATTCAGAGTACCCAGATCAATACATCTGTGTTCCCCAAACTCTGACATTTTAATGCACTAGATCCCAGGCAGTAAGACTTCATATTTTAAACATGCATGCCATGAGTTTTTTTTTGTTTGTTTGTTTGTTTGTTTGTTTTTTACTGGCAATGAGATTATTTCTGTCCTTTAATCTAATTAGTTTACAGAATCAATTCCAGATCCTATCTTTTGAGGCTTTATTTTCCTGATATTAAATGCAAAAGCTACTCTCTATAGCCCATGTTTGAAAGGTTTTAATATATGTTAGTTTTAGGATAAGGAATTTGAGGCTGATACAGCTGTTGGAAGAGCTGGAGGAGCAAAGTCAGGGAAGCTGCCACTGACAATCTTAGCGTGAAGCATGGAAATGAATACTTCTCAAGATCTTACCAGTGACCTGCTCACAGCATCTGACTGAACCTGCCCCTGGAGAAGAATGGCCTGTCCTTCCTTAAGTCTCAGTGAATGACAGGTCTAATGGGGAACATGAAGGGAAGGGTGTTCTGGGAAATGTGGTTTCTAGCTTTCCGTCTGAAATGCAGATAAAATTTTAGAAGAGAGTGGTAGTAATGCTGAGTTGGCCATAAATAATTCCGCACAGGGCCTGAAATGTTGAGTCACAATGGGAGACCTAATAAGGTTGGGAGCCTGAGAAGATGCACTGAGGTCAATAGTTAGAGACGGAAAGCAACCAAAAATACTTGGGGAATATTAGAGCCTGAAGGCATGGCTACACATTAAGGTTCAAGCCGAGCAGAAGGTAAAACAAGTAATTATTGACCAGGAAGGCCCTCCATGATATATTCCAGAGCTATCTTTCCATTCCTAGCTTCCTGATCTATCCCAAACACTCTGTGTTCAGACCTTTTGTTCCTCCTAATGTGAAGCTTGTGTTTCCTTCTGCCTGGGATGCTTTCCTTCCTCTTGTCACATGGTAACCTCCATCTTACTGTTCTTAGATCTTAGCTCAGAAGACTTCTCCTCAGAGAAATATTCCTATTCTACTGCATCTGACCTACTGTACCTATACTACTGTACCCAATCACAGTGCCGTATTTATTTCCTCCAGAGTTTTTAGCATGATGTACAATTGCCTTCTTTGCATTATTTCTTTAAATAGGTTTCTAATTAAACATAAAACAAACAAAAAGCCCTTAAGAAAGAAATTCATTAGTATCACTACTTTGTTAGCAGTCCATTAGGGAAGCTATTTGAGTCCTGTGACTTTCCACTAACCAGCAATTCATGATATTTGGTAGCGGTTATTCTCCTTATTAAACACAGCTATCCATATAGATAAGCATAATCTTCCCTTTATCCATGCTTTTCCTTTCCTTCATTCATCCCTTATTGTGTTCTTAGTATTGAGCTTCAGTTAATTGCTGTAATGTCTGCTACACTCAGGCATTATGGCAATGACCATATGGTCAAAATTCTTAAATTGCTAATTTGATTGTTTGCTCATCTCACAAATATTTACATATATCTACTAGCTCTCTAAATTTTCCAGCACCCAGGTATCAATGGTATTGGATTTGCATGGCAATAAGATAATAGCTGCCATCTTCCTTTTATACCCCTGCCTATTAGACAACATTGGCAAGATTATAGCTATGATGTAATACTTCATTTTATTTACATCCCATTTTATGAAAACAGGCACAAATAAAAACAAAGGAAACTCTTAACCTTTAGGAAATCATTGTCTATTTGTCATTATATATTATACTGCTTAGGTTGGTGGGAATTTGGTTTACAATATTGTTAACGATAAAGACAGAACTTTCATCTATGTTATAGTCCAAGTGTTTAATGAGCTTTTATTATATGTATTTACTTTTAGAGACATGATTCACTACATGATAAAGCTGATTCATAGAATACAAATTCTTCTTTTATAGAGACTAGGTTCCTTTTTTTTTCCTTATTAGGTGGTACTCTATAGACTATTTGCAGAATCGTGGTGTGTGTGTGTGTGTGTGTGTGTGTGCGTGCATGCACGTGTGCAGTATGATTTGATAATCTCAATCTTGTTAGCTACTAATTCTCCTTTATTTTATTTTGCTTACTATCTCAATTTCTTCATCTAATCAGTCACCAAGCTCTACACATTCTACTTTGCTAAGTCTCCCAGACAAATCTTTCCCATTTGCTCCTCTAAAGTATTAAGTCACGCCTTCCCTAATGATGTATTTCTTGGATGATTGCAACAGGTTTCAAACTTTCTTCCTTAATTTGTTTCTTTTCTTGGATTTGTGTCTGAACTCACTCCTTACCAGGTGGGTAACTTGGGGTGAGTTACATAGTCTCTCTGAAGTTGAGTTTGCACTTTGCAAAGTGGGCACAATCATATCAGTTATTTATATTTGTTGTGAAGATAAAGTGAGTTAATGTATGTAAATGCTTAGCATACATTAACAGCATGGGGGAACCACCCCTATGATCCAATCACCTCCCACCAGGTCCCTCCCTTAACACATGGAGTTTACAATTTGAAATGAGATTTGGGTGGGGACACAGAGCCAAACCATATCAATGGTGTTTTATTTTAAAATATTAACCAATACCTAAGTATCACTAGATATTCAAGAAATACAAACAACACAAAAGGAAATGACCAAGATAAAGAAAAATAGAAAGCTGAAACCAGGAAGAAGCTCAAGTAACACAGGCAGCTGAGTTCTCAATAAGTAGAAGAGGAAGAAAATGTTCCCCATAAAATGATCACTTCATCTCCTTCCACTTTCTTAAAGATAGTCTCTGCTAGAGTCAATAAAACTCCTCATTGCCCCTCAAATGTGCTCTATGTTTACCTGTTACCATTTCTCCTTCTGCTTGTGAAATCTAACTCAGGCTTTAAGGTCCAGCTCAAATGCCCCCTAAACTTACAACATTCACTGATCCTAATAAATGGAAGTAAATTTTCCCTTACTGCACACTCCCAGAGGCATTCCTTGTCTTTGCCCTAGCCTATCCTTATCTTTGCTATTTCAAATGTCCCCTAAGTCATCTGCATGCTCTCTTCTCCCAGCAAATTAGATGGTAACAGAGGGGTGCATTTAGAGCCTTCATCTTGAGATCCAGCGACTGAATAAATAAATACCCTCTTTTAAGAGTGAAGAGGCTACATACTTCTAAGACATCATTCTTGCCTCACCTACCATAACAAACATAGCAGCCGGTCAGCCTGTTGTCTAAAGATTTCTCTTTCCATGTTCAGTTTCACACAATATTTCACCTTTGTATCAAGTATTCTTTCAGCAACTACTTAGGTTGCTTTCCATTCTCAATCCTTAAGCGATGCTGTATTTCTTCTTTGTTCCTGTTACTCCTATTTTGACTGAACTATGGGGTTGGTAATTAATTACATATCATAATGGCTCCTACTATTGCTCTTTTTTGACTTTACAACAGAATTTCCATCTGAGAAAATAATGTGCTTAACGCTGAGCATATAGGTGAATCTTTAATACTGTTAGTGCCTTTTTCTTGCCTTTGAGCTATGTAATTTTGTCCCAAGAGCTTACCTTTCCTCTGCTTTCATGAAATCCTCTTTATTAGGACTAGCCTTTTTCTGTCTCTAGGTCTCATTCACTGCCATTATTCCCACCCACCCAGGAAATCTACACCAAACTTTGATAATAACAAATCTTGATACATAGCCCTTTTCATGTATCTGATATTCACCACATGCAGTCCCTATTTATGGGTAGGAATGACTTTTATAACTTCTATTTATTATAAAATTTTGAGGATAAAAACAGTATATTAATCACCTTCACACCCTCCATGCCTTCCCTAGTGCTTTGCAAATAATAGGTGTTAAATAAATGTCTAAAGAATGAGTAGAATTGATTAGGATTATGGCTTGGATTTGAAGATGTTCACCTTGTACAATATGGAATTGTATAATTTGTTGCTATTCTTTCCTTTGCTTTTTTCCCAGTTAAACACTTGGTTTTGAGCCAGAGCTTTTCAATGTAGATACGCAGACTTTCAGAGCTGAGAGGGATTTCTCTGTGCCTCATCTTTCAAGCGCTGGACAGAAAAAATCTATGCCTGGAATGGTCAATTCATTTCTATACCTTACATGCTCAGACTGAGACAGGTGGTGACAAGCTGCCCTGGAAAGTTCACTGGGGGCTATAAGACATTACATAAAGAAAATGTCAGGTGACTTACAAAGTCCTTTTCAAAGGAATCCCCCTGCAGACCCACACTTAATGCAGATATTGCTTGTCCTTGCTGCTCCTCTAGTCAAGCTGTATGTGCTCATTTTAGTAACACTGAGTACTTCTCTGAAGGGGCTGACATTGTCAATTTATCAGTTTTCAGAATAAAAATGCTTGAAACTTATGCTGATTTTACCTAGTTTTCCATCTCAACCGTGCTATCTGTACCAACAATAATGAAAACTAGCAAAGTGACTTACTGTTTTCATGCCAGCAAGGAAGAAATTTTTTGATACTGCTTTCAGCTTAAAACAAAATGATGGACTAGTGTGCACAAATTTTTCTCTTAATTTGGTTTTGTATTTTTTTCTTTCTAAAGATCTTTTACTTTCTATTTGTGTGTATGTGTGTGTGTGTTGATATGTGAAATCTTTACCTTTCTAAAGATTTTTGAGGATTTAGGGTTTGTAAGTATTTTAAATACTTGCATAACATACAAGTTAAGAATTGCATTCTTGGCCAGACGCGGTGGCTCATACCTGTAATCCCAGCACTTTAGGAGGCCGAGGCAGGTGCATCACCTGAGATCAGGAGTTCGAGACTACCCTGGCCAATATGGTGAAACCCCGTCTCTACTAAAAATACAAAAAATTAGCCAGGCATGGTGGGGGGTGCCTGTATTTCTAGCTACTTGGGAGATTGAGGCAGGAGAATTGCTTGAACCCAGTGGGTGGAGGTTGCAGTGAGCCGTGATCATGCCATTGCACTCCAGCCTAGGTGACAGAGCGAGATACCATCTCAAAAAAAAAATTTGCATTCTTGACAGATATAAATTAGTGGGAAACTAGATCATGTTTCTTTGAATTTATAATTGAAGTCCTCTGTGTACTTGTATGTGCATGTACCAGTTTAAATTTGTGTGTCCTGTGCATATACCCAAGGAAAGGGGAACCTTTAAAAGAGAAAGAATAGGCATATTTGGAATTATAACAATGTAAATATTTAAGTGAATAGAAGGTTTTTAAACCAAAGTATTATATTATATCATATATTTTAGCTTAGCATAGTATGAGGTTGAGAGGAAAAGACAGAGGTTGTATATAAAAAAAGACTGCTTTCCAAAGAGATTGAGTGATCTGCCTGGGCACAGCCACAGCTCTAAGTGTTGAAATTGCTGTCACCAGAGTAAAATATTTTCTATTTTCACATTTTGGGGGAATCCTAGTCAGTATGTCTGCTCCCAAATCTTAGACCCTAATATGAATTCTTTAGTTGACATGTCAGCTTACAAATTAGTGAGTGCAGTTAACTTTCATTAGGTGAGAGTGATGTTTGGAAAAATAAATTTGCAGGAAAGCAGAAGAAACCTATGTTATCTACATATATTAATCAATATGGTTGTATTAGTCTGTTTTCACACTACTATAAAAACTACCTGAGACTGGGTAATTTATAAAGAAAAGGTTTCGGCAGACCATGGTGGCTTACACCTGTAATCCCAGCACTTTGGGAGGGGAGGAGGGTGGATCACAAGGTCAGACTGTTTTTGCTGTGTCATTAAGTACTATGCGTCATATTTAGCATAGTACTATGACAGATTTTAATGAAAAGGTCAGTGTAAAACTATCTGGAAAAGCGTGAGACCAGCAGTTCGAGACCAGCCTGGCCAATATGGTGAAACCCTGTCTCTACTAAAAATACAAAAATTAGCTAGGCATGGTGGCGGGCGCCTGTAGTCCCAGCTACTCAGGAGGCTGAGGTGGGAGAATTGCTTGAACCCAGGAGGTGAAGGTTGCAGTGAGCTGAGATCACGCCACTGCACTCCAGCCTGGGAGACAGAGTGAGACTCCATCTCCCCTGACCCCCCACCCAAAAAAAAAAGTTTAATTGACTCACAGTTCTGTATGGCTGAGGAGGCCTCAAGAAGCTTACAATCATGGTGGAAGGTGAAGGGAAAGCAAGGCATGTCTTACATGGCAGCAGGAGAGAGAGAGCAAGCAAAGGGGAAATGCCACACTTTAAAACCATCAGCTCTCAATGAGAACTCACTATCATGAGAACAGCATGGGGAAACCACCCCCATGATCCAATCACCTCCCACCAGGTCCTTCCCTCAACACATAGAGATTACAATTTGAGATGACATTTGTGTAGGGACAGAGCCAAAACATAGCAATGGTGTTTTATTTTAAAATATTAACCAATACCTAAGTATTGCTAGATATTTAAGAAATATAACACAAAAGGAAATGATCAAGGTAAAGAAAAGTAGAAAGCTGAAATCAGGAAGAAGCACAGATAACACAGGGAGCTGAAAACCAACCAACCAAAGAAAAAGCTACTTCTTGAATTGTAATTTATATCTGTAGAGATATTTGTGATGAAAACATACCCATAAAGCCAAAACAATTTTATAAAAAAGGATTACAGACTAACAAAAAATATGACTGTGAAAAAATCCATAGAAAATTTGGAAAATAAAATCAATGAATTTCTCAGGAGATAAAGAAAAGAAAGAAAATATAATGACAGGTTCCAGAGACAATAAGTATTAATCTGGGAAGTTTAACATGCATCTAAAAAGAGGAAAGAGTGGAAGAGAAGAAATAAGAAATACAAGAATATTTGTTAAATTTGAGGAAAGACACATCTTTTCAGATTGAAAGTGTCTACTGAGGTCAATAAGATTGAATATATTTTAAAAACACACAGATATATTTCTATGACATTTCTCAACAAGAAGGATAAATAAAAATTAAAACTTCTAGGCATAAAAGCAAGTATGTACAAAAAATAATAACCAGATTAACATCAGATCTGTTTTATCAATGATATAATATACTGAAAGTTCTGATGGAATGATTTTGCATCTAAAATTCAATACAGAGCCAAACAAAGATAAGGGGATAATAAAAATGTTCCATGACGTACAAAAATTCAGAAATTCTTTCTACTTTTAACTTATCCTCAGGTGCAGGCAGAAAGAAATTCAGTATTAGTCCAGGAGCAAGAAAAAAAATGAATTCTAAGAAAAAGGAAGAGTATGTAGTACCAGGAAACAAAGGAACTACTCAAGAGTATAATAAAAAGAAATCTCAGGATGACAGATGTACAGGCAATTTTAGAGTACAATCAGTCCAATTTAGAACAGGAAATCAGAAGCTTCCTTTAAGAATACCTTTCAGGCTGTGCATGGTGGCTCATGCCTGTAATCCCAGCAGTCTATGAGGCCAAGGAGGGCAGATTGGTTGAGTCCAGGAGTTCGAGACCAGCCCAGGCAACATAGCAAAACTCCATCTCTACTAAAAATACAGAAAATTAGCTGGGCATGGTGGCACATGCCTGTAGTCCCATCTACTCAGGAGGCTGAAGTTGGGAGATGGCTTGAGCCTGGGAGCTAGAGACTGCAGTGAGCTGAGATGGCACCACTGCACTCCAGCCTGGGCTACCAGAATGAGATCCTGTCTCAAAAAAAAAAAACCTTTCAGAAACTAGGATATAATATGCCCAACAGATAATGTGATTACAAAACTGGAAGTTCTTAATAATATAGTGATTACTTCTTACAACAAGTGAAGAGTAAATAGAAATTCAATTTAAAGAAACAAATATATAAGAAAGTCATGGCCAAAATATGTAACAAATAAAAATTGTAGGTGATTTGGGCACTTGGAGAAGTAAAAAGAAAAAGAATCCATTTGATCTTGATGTGTGTGATATCCTAATAGCAGTAGGGGCTTAGTGAATGCTATCTTTTCTATAGGTCTATCCAATTAATTAGTTTTATAATTAAGAGTAATTATATGATTATAATGATGTAAATGCTGTTTCTTGGTTTCAAATTTTACAAGTGAAGCACTGAAATTTTAATTATACTTCCAGAATGAGATTAAATTTTGTAAACCTTGACCATGTAATTGATGATATAGCTGACGTGTCAGGAGGTTCAGAGAAAGGATTATTGTAGCGGTGCATAGTAGGATGTCAAGAAAAAGTAGCTAAAGTTGAAAGAGCAAGAAAAAAATTGAAGTATGTAACTCTATAAGGTTATTTACTGGAATAACCAAAAATTAAAAATGTAATCAATATACCTAAGTAGTGGAAGGAAAGGGAGGAACATGGGAGCTATGTATGGGAACTGATTCTTCCTTGGTAGGGTCAATTGCTATCATTACTGGTACATAAAAAAAAGTAAATGGATAAAGTCGATAAACTAAGAGTGATGGTTAACTGGTTAACTTTTTTGTGTTGACTTGACTAGGCCATGAGTTGTCCAAATACTTGGTCAAACATTATTCTGGGTGTTTCTGTGAGGGTGTCACTGGATGACATTAACATGTATATCTGCAGGCTGAGGAAAGCAGGTTGCTCTCCCTAATGTATCTAGGCATTATCCAATCAGTTAAAAGCCTAAATAGAACAAAAAGCTTGACCCTTCTCTGAGTAAAAGAGAATTCCTTCTGCCTCATTGCTTTTGACTGGGACATTATCTTTTTTCTGCTCTGGACTCACACTGAAACACTGGCTAGTACTGGGTCTTGAGGCTATTGGCCTTAGACTGGAGCTATGCCATCAGCGCTCGTGAGCCCCCAGCTTACCAACCCTGCACATCTTGGGACTTGTCAGCCTTCATAATTGCATGAGCCAGTTCCTTACAATAAATCTCTTTATGTATACAGCCGATTGGCTCTCTTTCTCTGGGAAACCCTGCTTAATACACCAAGGAATTTAGTTATAAACATATCCTTTAGAATTATGGTGATATCAGCAGAAGATGTAAAAACCAAGGTAACTTCTGAAGAATGACACTCAGAAAAAAGGATTTGGGTGAAAAGACTAGATTTTTGTGCTATTATAATATATTTTGTTATATACATATATTAGATTATAAAAATAATAAAAAGAAACCGAAAGAAATATATCTTTTAAAGTATGAATTATATTTTATTCCTAGATTTCTTGAAATATTTTCTTTCAAAGTCTTAATAAATATATCACATATATTGTGAAAGTGAGAAAAACTTACAATTCAAAGTAGTATACTTGAATTTGTAAGGCGTGTCATAATTAGATCTTCTAACAAGCCTGGACAAGTAAGCATCTCTAAAGGTGTTAATTGTTCATTTCTCACAAGCAAATTGACTATTCTGCAGTTGGAGACTGAGTTTGATTAAGTTACCTCTATTATTAAATTACATTGTATGAAAGTGCTATAAAGCAATGGCTATATAGGGCTGGAAGGTGGCAAGATAGTTGAACCTAAGGCAATACGCTTTCAGACTGTTTTCGCTGTGTCGTTAAGTGCTATGCATCATATTTAGCATGGTACTATGACAGATTTGAATTAAAAAGTCAGTGTAAAACTATCTGGAAAGATATGAGTTAGCAATATATGAGTAAGCATCAGGCTAGGTGCATCAATGGAAACTGAAAACCAATAAAAATGAGCAGTGGACTGTTGACATACATATTTCTGATGTGATACATCTGTAATCAAGTCCAGTATGATTGTGTTTGACCTCCCAGAGATCATGGAAAAGCTGGGAGAACTAAATCCCTTGTGAATCTATAAGTCTTAGAGCAATGGATTGCTGTTACTACCTGCATCAAGCCATAATATCTAGTGGACAGATACAGTTATACAAATTGCAAATAATGTCAGGACTTCTCACTCACTTTAGGCACTCATAAACCACACAATGGATTTCAGTATAAACAAACAAATGAACAAAACCCCACGGGAATCTCAGTGCCATTCCAGCCTTAGGAAATTGAATTTATAAGTCACATATATGATTACATCCTCTAACAAGCCTGAGCAAGAAAATTCCTCTGAAACAGTTAACTGTTCATTCTTCCAAAGTAAATTAACTATTCTGCAGTTGGAGACTGATTTTGAATAAATTACTTTTCATATTAAATCACATTGAATGCAAGTACTATAAAGTGATGTTTATATGGGACTGGGAAAGGTGTGAAAATTGCTGTAACAGTGAGAGAATACCTGTTAGAAATGTTCCACGTAGACCCCAGTACTTGCTGCTTAGGAACATGCCAAGTTACATATGAAAGATATTTTTTATGACCTTAGCTTGCATGCCAGACTCTGCCTGCCCTAAGCTGGCATCATCTCGTCTTTCATCTCTGATGCATATAATCCATTTAGGAGAAAGCAGACACCATCCAGTTTTCTTGCCTCCAGCCACCATTCTATCAGCCATAATCCCAGAGAGTCAAGTGTTAGCAAACCCCAGGGGTGTTCAAAAACATTTTCTAGACATTATTGAATCCCTTTTAGCAAAAGGCTATGAGATTTAGGGTAAAAAGATTATTATATGATAAACAATTTAACTCAACAAGAATATTTAACTATCCTAAATATACATGCACCTAACATTGTAGTACTCAGATTCATAAAACAAATACTTCTAGACCTACAAACAAACTTAGACAGCCAGACTAGACAATAATAGTGGGAGTCTTCAACACCCCATTGACAGTGTGAGACAGGTTATTGAGACAGAAAACTGACAATTCTGAACTTAAATTCAACATATTGGAACTAATAGACATCTACAGAATATGCCATCAACCATAGAATATACATTCTTATCTGCACATGGAACATACTCTAAGATCAACCACATGCTTGGCCACAAAGTGATCTCAATAAATTTAAAAATTGAAATCATACCAATCATATTCTTGGACCACAGTAGAACAAAAATAGAAATCAATGCCAAGAAGATCTCTCAAATCAATACAAGTACATGGAAATTAACTTACTCCTGAATGACTTTTGGGTAAACGATGAAATTAAGGCAGAAATAAAAAATATTTGAAATAAATGAAAAAGAGACACAACATATCAAAATCTCTATGATGCAGGAAAAGGAGTGTTAGAAGGAAAGTTTATATTGCTAAATGCCTATCTCAAAAAGTTAGAAAGACCTCAAATTAATGATCTAACACCACACCTACAGGCACTAAAAAAATAAGAACAAACAAATCCCAAAGCTAGCAGAAGAAAATAAATAACAAAAATCACAGTAGGGCTGAAAGAAATTGAGACCCGAAAATCCATGTAAAGAATTAATGAAACCAAATGTTGTTCTTGGAAAGGATGAACAAGACTGATGGACCACTAGGTAGATTAACAACAACAACAAAAAAGATCCAAATAAACACAACCAGAAACAAGAAAAATGACATTACAACTGATCCTACAGAAATAAAATAGATCTTCAGAGACTATAATGAACACCACTGTGCACATAAACTAGAAAATCTAGAGAAAATAAATTCCTAGAAACACACAACCTTTCAAGATCGAATCAGGAAGAAATTGAGACCCTGAACTGACTAATATTGAGTTCCTAAATTGAATCAGTCATAAAAAACCTACTAACCAAAAAAAGTCCTGGATCAGATGCATTAAAGCCAAATTCTACCAGACATACAAAGAAGAGCTAGTACTAATTCTACTGAAACTATGCCAAAAATTGAGGAGGAAGGACTCCTCCTTAACTCACTCTACAAAGCAAGCATCACTCTGATACTAAAACCTGGTTAAGACACACAAAAAAAGAAAACTGCAGGCCCATGAAAAAAAAATGCAGGCCAATATTTCTGATGAATATAGACACAAAAATTCTCAACAAAATACTATCAAACTGAATCCAGCTGTGCTTCAAAAAGTTAATTCACCATTATCAAGATTATCAATTAGGCTTCATTCCTGAAAAGCAAGGTTGGCTCATCATGTACAAATCAGTAATTGTGATTCACCACATAAGCAGAATTCAATTTAAAAAAAAAGATCATCTCAATAGATGCAGATAAAGCTTTTGATAAAATCCCACATCTCTTCATGATAAAAACGTCAATAAACTAAGTGTAGAAGAAATATGGTTCCAAATGAGGAGAACCATCTACGACAAACCCACAGCCAACTCCTATTTAATGTAGTACTGGAAGTTCTAGCCAGAGCAAGGCAAGAAAAATAAGGCATCCAAATAGGAAAAGAAGTCAAACTCTTATCACTGATAATTTAATTATGTCCCTAGAAAACCCTAAAGATGCTACCAAATGGCTCCTAGCACTGATAAATGACGTCAGTAAAGTTTCGGGGCACAAAACCAATGTACAAAACTCAGTAGCATTTCTATACACAAATAATGTTCAAGCTGAGGGTCAAATCAAGAATGCAATCGCTTTTACAATAATTGCAAAAAAAATACTCAGGATTACATCTAACCAAGGAAGAGAAAGATCTTTGTAAAGAGAACTACAAAATACTGTTGAGAGAAATCATAGATGACACAAACAAATGGAAAAGCATTCCATGCTCATGGAGTGGAGGAATCAACACTATTAAAATGGCCATACTACATAAAACCATTTACAGATTCAATGCCATTCCTATCAAACTACCAACATAAGTTTTTACAGAATTAGAAAAATATATTCTAAAATTTGTCTGGTACCAAAAAAGAGTCCAAATAACCAAAGCAATCCTAAGCTAAAGAACAAAGCTGGAGGCATTACATTTTTCAACTTCAAACTATACTATAAGAATACAGTAACAAAAATAGCATGGTATAGATACAAAAACAGATACATAGACCAATGGGACAGAATAGAGAACCCAGAAATAAAGCCACACACCCACAGCAATCTAATCATCAACAAAGCTGACATAATCAAGGGGAAAGGACTCCCTATTCAATAAATGGTGCTGGAAAAACTGGCTAGCCATATGCAGAAGGATGAAATTCGATCTCTACCTTTCATCATATACAAAAATTAAATCAACATGAATTAAAGATTTAATTATAAGACTTCAAACTTGTAGGAATACTAGAAGAAAATCTAGGAAATAACATTCTGGACATCAACCTTGGGTAAGAATTTGTGACAAATTCATCAAAAGCAATTTCAACAAGAAAATTGACAAGTAAAACCTAATTAAACTAAAGAGTTTCTGCAAAGGCAAAAGAAACTATCAACAATGTAAACCAACAACCTACCAAATGGGACAACATATTAACAAACTCTGCATCAAATAGAGGTCTAATATCAAGAATCTATAGGAAACCCAAACAATTCAACAAGCAATAAACAAAGGACTTTATTTAAAAATGGGCAAAGGACATGAACAGACATGTCTCAAAAGAAGACAAACGAGTGGCCAACAATATAAAAAAATGCTCAACTTCATTAATTATCAGAGGTATGCAAATCAAAAGCCACAATGAGATACCACTCACACCAGTCAAAATGGCCAAAATGGCTATTATTAAAAAGTAAAAAAAAAAAAAAAAATACTGGTGAGGCTGCAGAGAAAATGAATATTTACACTATTGGTGGGAATGTAAATGAGTTCAGCCACTGTAGAAAATAATTTGGAGATTTCTCAAATAACTTAAATCAGAAGTACCATTTGTCTCAGCAATCCCATTTCTGGGTACATTTCCAAAGAAAATAAATTGTTCTTCCAAAGAGACAAATGCACTTGTACGTGCATCACAGCACTATCCACAATAGCAAAGACATGGAATTAACCTAGGTGTCCATCAGTGGCAGATTGGATAAAGGAAAATGGTACATATACACTATGGAATACCATGCAGACATGAAAAAGAATGAAATATTGTCCTTTGCAGCAACATAGATACAGCTGAATGCCACTATCTTAAGCAAATTATGCAGGAACAGAAAAGCAAATACTGCATGTTCTCACTGATAAGTGAAAGCTAAACTTTGGGTACTCCTGGTCATAAAGATGGCAATAATAGAACCAGGGACTACTAGAAGGGGAAGGGAAGGAGGCAGCCAAGAATTGGAAAAACTAACTATTGGATACTATGCACACTACCTGGGCAGAAGTTAGTTCACGAGATTTAAGGAAAAAAGCCATCACTATAGCATAAAAGTGCAAGGTGAGGCAGCAAGTGCTGCTGTAGAAGTTGCAACAAATTCTCTAAAGGATTGATTTAAGATAATTGGTAAAGGTGGCTACACTAAACAACAGATTTTCAATGTAGACAAAACAACCTTTCATTGGAAGAAGATGCCATCTAGTACTTTTATTGATAGAGAGGAAAAGTCAACACCTGCCTTCAAAGTTTCAAAGGACAGGCTGAATCTCTCATTAGGGGTTAATGCACCTGATAAATTTAAGTTGAAAAACCAATGCTCATTTACCGTTCTGAAAATTCTAGTGCCCTTAAGAATTATGCCAAATTTACTCTGCCTGTGCTCTATATATGAACCAAAAAACCTAAATTACAGCATTTCTGTTTACAGCATGGTTTACTGAATATTTTAAGCCCACTGTTAAGACCTGCTCAGAACAAAGGAATTTCTTTCTAAATATTACTGCTCATTGACAATATACCTGGTCACCCAAAACCTCTGATGAAGATGTACAAGGAGATAAATTTCATTCTCATGTATGCTAACACAACATACATTCTTTAGTCCATGGATCTAAGAGTAATTTTGAGTTTCAAGTCTTATTTTTTAATATATACCTTTTATAATGTCATAACTGCCATAGATAGGGTTTCCTCTGTTGGATCTGGGCAAAGTAAGTTAAAAGCCTTCTGGAAAGGATTCCTATTGTAGATATCACTAAGAACATTCATGATTAATAGGAAGAGGTCAAAATATCATTAACAGAAGATTGGTAGAAGTTGATTTCAACTTCATGGATGACTTTGATGGGGTTCAAGACTTCAGTGGAAGAAGTAACTGCAGATATGGTAGAAAGAGCAAGTGAATTAGAATTAGAACTACAGTTAGAGGTACAGCCTGAAAATGTGACTCAATTGCTACAATCTCATGATAAAACTTGAACAGATGAGAAGTTACTTTTTATGAATGAGCAAAGAAGTGGTTTTTTGATGGAATATACTCCTGATGAAGATGTTGTCAATATTGTTGAAATAATAACAAAGAATTTAGAATATTTTATAAATTCATGTTAACATTGTTGAAATAATAACAAAGAATTTAGAATACTTTATGAATTTAGTTGATAAAGCAGTGGCAGGATTTGAGAGGACTGACTTTAGTTTTGAAGGAAGTTCTACAGTGGGTAAAATGCTTTCAAACAGCATCACGTGCTACAGAGAAATCTGTTTTGAAAGAGTCAGTTGATGTGACTAACTTCACTGTTGTCTCATTTTAAGAAATTGCCATAGACACCCCAACCTTCGACAACCATCACCCTGATCAATCAGTATCCATTAACATGAGGCAATACCCTACACCAGCAAAAAGACTGTGACTTGCTGAAGGATCACGTGACTTCTAGCATTTTTAATCAACAATATATTTTTAATTAAGGTATGTACATTGTTTTAGACATAATGCTATTGCACAGTGAATAGACTATAGTATAGTGTAAATATAGCTTTTATTGCACTGGGAAACCAAAAACTCATGACTCACTTTATGGTGATATTTGCTTTATTGTGGTAGTCTGGAACTGAACCTGCAAAATCTGCAATCTATGCCTGCATCACTATTTTTTTCATATGGCTTTCACATGTTAGAAAAAACAGAAAATTTAAGAAATAAGAGTAAGTAGTGTGAAAGTTTTATAAGTGCATCTGTTTGAGCAACAAGGTATCTTTTTTGGAACTACAGTGGATCTCCAGCAGACCCTCTCAGCCAACTCTTCTTTCATTAACAATGTCTTCTCGTCTAGGCTGAAGACATCTGTGACTCTCATGCTAACTCTGGGGGCGCAACTTCTCTGATACACTCTGAATTTTTCTCTTACGCATCAAATAGGTCTCTTTTTCTTTCTTCATCTTTTTAAACTTCTTTATTGGCATGCCATAGCCTGTCTTACTTTATTCATGGCAAAGGTACCCAGGCCTGAAATCAAAAATATTTCATTGACATCAGCTAATTATGTAATTAATATTAATCAGGCAATTACTGGCAATCTATTAGTACCTACCTCTAAAACAATGATTCCCAAACTTGAGTCCTGGGTTTACATGTAACCACAAAAGTAGCACTGTTCGTTAAATAGCTATCTGTAATTCAGAGTCTTCCTCTGAAAGAGCACACTTTTCTATTATAAGATTGTACAGACTATCTAAGGCATAATTTGGTTTTGGCTGCAGATATGTTAATTTTTGAGGTAACATAAATTAACTCATGTGGATCAGAAACTTCCATCATATGTATTTTGGGGATATAATTTTATTACATATTAACATTTAATCAATTATGTTTTTGCATAATAAAATCAGGAGAATGCATGAATTATTACATAGCACAATTTGCTTTGGCATATACTATATTTTAAAATGTGGGGTTTGATATGAAGGGAATAGTAAAAAGTAAAAATGTGGTTAACTATTATTAAATATTAGTTTTCAAATATTCTATGGAGACTGAAATGGGGCATACCGACACGTCTGTGGGATCTCTCAGCCTTATTTTAACCAAGGTAACTCCAAATGTGTCACTTTTACATGCACAAGGAATGTATAGTGTTTAGAAACATAGAAACATTTTTTTTTTGCAGATTTCAGATATTCTTGGGGACATTGTATTCATCTGTTTCCAGACTTTGTTAATACCTGTGGTATTATGCTTCTGCATAAGTGTTGACTAAACCGAGTACAATCTTCCCTTGGTATCCACTGGGGATGGTTCCAGGAACCCCCTAGAATACCCAAATCCTCAGATGCTCAAGTCTCTTACAAAACATAGGGTAGCATTTGCATATAACCTATATACAACCTCCTGTACACTTAAAAATCTCTAGATTACTTATACTACCTAATACAATGTAAGTGCTATGTAAAAAGTTGTTGTTTTGTATTGTTTTTAATTTATATTTTTTAATTGTTTTTTTTTCTGAATATATTTTAGGATGTGTGGTTGGTTGAGTTCACAGTTGTGCAACCTGAGATAAGGAGGGTCAACTGCACTTAGAAGTTATAAAACATTGGAAACCACTTACTTGTCTTTGGCTCCCAGAAGCAAAATCAGTGACTTAGGGTGTGGGCTTTTCTCCTACATGTTCTTTATCTAAATGCTCATGGGCAGATGGTCTTGTGATGTCTCAATATCACTATGATCAATTCCATTTCAAAAATATAAGTGGATTTAAAGAAAAAGTGAAATGATAAAAGTGATTTATTATTTTGAAGAAAAGCCATCTTTTCACAGAAGCCTGCTTTAGACAAAATAGAATCACAATTCATCAGATATTGATTGAGGAAACTAATCCCACTTGTTGAGAGCCAAACAGTTACAGAGAGAATGTTCTGCCCCCACTTTATTCTAGAACAGGAGCTGAAATGTGAAAATGTAAAAGAATTCCTTCTGTTCAATGAACTTCTTGTTTCTTCGTACAGTCTTACGCCCTTGCTTAGATACTTCTATTTTGTCTACTTTTTCATTAACTAAGGGAGATGGCCTATTAATGAAAAACAAATATTTTGAAAAAAATCACATTTCTTTATATAATATAAACACTGGGGAAGCAATGTCACAGCTGAGTCTCCTTATACACCTGTTTTCTTTAATCAGGGCTCTTTAAAACAGTGGCTGTTTAATTAATTAAACTTGACTCTAAGCTTATTTTAAAAATAGGAAATACTGCTTAAAAAGAAAGTAGTAATGAAAACAAAAAGCCTCAAAATAACTGAACTGTAGTTCCAAAGTACATAATCATTAGCTATATATCACCTAACAATATTTTAAAGTATTCTTTATTTCCTGTGTGAAAATAAAAATGTAGGTAGTCTTACATTTTTGTTTGTATGCTTTTTATTTTGGGAGGATTTTATATTTACAGAGAAGTTGCAAAGAGAGTTCAGAGAGTTCCATATACCCTTCTCCAACTTGCCTCTAATGTTAATATTTTACATAACTATGGTTCATTTGTCAAGATTAAGAGGTTAATATCATTATATAAATATTACTATGAACTAAACTGCAGAGTTTCTTTGTATCACCACAGTTTTACCACTAATGTCCTTTTTCTTTTCCAGAACCTATCCAAAGATACTACGTTGCAGTTAGTAGCTATGTTGCCTTAGTCTCTTCTTGTCTGTGACAGTTTTGTAGTATTGTTTTTCATGACATTGACAGTTTTGCAGAATATTTAAATGAACCTTGTTATTTTTATTTTATGCAAACAAAGCTCACTGTAGTTTATGATTCCTGGCTCGTAACTCCCTTGGCCCTTTTTACAGCATTTTATTATGATGTTGGGGTTCTTAGAGCTCAGAAAACAGAATTTCTCTAACTATCTCTGCCTTCTTTTCACCTATTCCTTTCTTCCCAAGGAAGGACCCTAATGTTTCCCAATCTTTCGATAAAGAAATTCTCTCACCTCATTAGTCTGGTCATAATATAGGTCATAAGACCCCCATTTCAGAAAGGGTCCTGCTCCATATTCTAAAGGAAGAAATGCTGCACAGAGAAGCCAATAAAAATCTGAACAGACAGACCTTGCTGGGTTTAAATCATATTCCTTTTGTCCGATAACATTTCTACACTGCTGTCAACCATATCTATCCAATGAAGTCTTCATAAAAGGCTCAAGAGGACAGGGTTCAGAGAGCTTATGGATAGGTGAGCACGTGGAGTTCTTGGAGGGTGGTGAGTCCAGAGAGGGCATGGAAGTGCCATGCCCCTTCCCCCATGCCTCACCTTATGCATGATTTCATTTGTATCCTTTGTAATATCCTTTATAATAGATGAGTAAATGTATTTCTCTTAGTTCTATGAGCCGCTTTAGCACGTTCTTTGAGTTCTCCAAGGAGGAGATCACAGGAATCCTGATTTACAGCCTGTCAATCAGAAGCACAGGCAAAATAACCTTGAGCTTTGCAATTGGCATCAGAAGTATGGGAGCAGTCTTAGAGATTGGGCCTTCAACCTATGGTATTTGATGCTATATCCAGGTCCAGATGAATAAAAGGACACCCAGGTGGTGTCAGCTACAGGATTGCTTGCTTGGTGTGTGGGGTCATTTGGTCACAGAGGTCTTCTGTGTTGATTGTCATAGTATGAGAGCAGGGGTAAAATTTCCCTCCCTTACTCAGAGAACAGTATCTAACTGAATATTTAAGATTCTGTAATGTTCTCTAGATGATGTTCTAAACTCCAGATGTCAATGAATTCAGGCAAAAAGATTTCACACCCAGACAAAAGCAACTTAGTGGAGGATCTAAAGTGAGTATAAAATGACCCATGAAATGCGGGATACAAGTCAGAAGATTTGTGTTTCCTTACTAAAAAAAAATGAGTTAATCTTGAGTATTCCTTGAGATATACTAAAATTTATTTCTTGTTACAAGAAAAGTTGTCACCAATTAACTAAATTAGAGATAAGAAGTGATGGGAAAACACATTGATCTTTAAGAATCTCTAATGAAATGTATGTACAATATTTTGTTGGTCTATAAGCATTTTATTTACCAAATATTCAAAGACTTTTTCTGTGTTTTTAATTTTCAAGTACTTCTTCTTTTGTAGACATAAGTTCCTTTGTACTGACTAAGATCGGTGTAGTTTTGTTTTGGGGTTTTGTTTGGCTTTTTTTGTTGTTTCTGGTGTGTCCACTATTTTATTCCCAGCTATGCACATTTTTTTAAATTCCAAGAATGCTTATTTTCACAACTGTACAAAGAGTGGGAGACTGTCTTCTGTTTAAAGTTGTAAACCAAAAGAAATGTAATTCATAGAGAACAAAAGCTGTGTCCTAAAACAAATAAAAATGATTTGACAGTTGTTAAAATCTAGTCTCCAAAAATAGTAAATAAAAAAAATTGTAGAATGCTGTCAAAAAGAAACTGAGGAGATAAATTCCTGTTCCCAATCAAAGGTAGTTGCTAATCAGTTTGAAATCATTCAGATATCTGCTGAGGCTTTAGGTCACTCCAGACAGCATAGCATTAAGGGAACATGTGGTAATATTCATGCATAGGACTAATGTGTTTTTATGAATGACTTCAACAAACTCTTTTGTGTCATGGCCTATAGTTGGCATATTATATTTCAATACAGACTTTAGCAACATTTTTCTTTCTATTTCCTCAGTTAAAATGTCATTTGTTCACCAGAAGTTGCTAAACTTCACTTGTCAGGATAGGCCAGTCATCATGGACCACAAATGACATGCCAGACCAGAGCTTTAACCAGTGACTCTTTCTTTCAAAAGAAAGTCTTTAATAAAACATTGAGGATACCTAAGGTTTTAAGACTATCACCTTCACTGTTTCATAAATTATAGTATCCAAAAGTATGACATTTTTTAGGAAATCGAACAGCAAGCAATTAGTTTCCTTCCCCATCCCCACTCAGTGAGAGATGGACAACAGTATCATTAACATGAAAACCAGCCATTGATTAAGAAACACTGTATTGATGATAATGTGGCATTTTCCCTTGGCAAAGGCACTACTGATGTCGTTAATGGGACCAAGGATTGGGTAAAATAAACATCCGGGTCAGTCAGTCAATAGGTCATAATTTGTTCACATGCAATCCACGGCAAGATTCAATTCAATTTACCATTAATTAAGAAACAAGAGTGTAATGCTATTGCATATACTAAAGATGAGTAAACTCATGTTTCATTTTTTCTTAATAATTCTACAATGGGTAAATCTACTTTATATTTTCATAAAAAGATTAATAAAAAGAAACTTAGGAAATCATGTCTTCAAGTACTATGTATTTCAAGACCTTTAAACCATTTTGTTTTCAATTCAATGAGTGCACATGTTCAATAACTTTGATTTTCTCCTTGTTCAAGTTTCCTATTAAGGAGGGTTATTCACTCTTCTCTATGCATTCTTCATCCGTTTTTTAGGTCAGGGTTTTATATGTAGTCAGTGAATATCCATTTAAAAATTTTAACTTAATACCCACTATTATATCCTGGGATTTGGAGAGACATAGATAGAGCAGGATTTAGTACTACTAAATCTACTCACTGAAGTTGGACAAGTACTGGGGTAGTTGATAACCTGCAGAGATCTCTGACTAGGAGATCAATTTGGCAAGATGAGGGAATGTCCAAGGTTTTCAGGCATTTCTGGTTACAATCCAGTTGGCAGCAAGGGAATTACGTGAAGTAGTGTATTGTAACAAGAGGATCCGGTTCAATCACAGAGAATTTTGTGGAAAGGGAGCTATGCTTACACTGAAGATGAGCTTAGTAGATAGTTATATCTGGAAAATCTTTACCTGGATGTAAAGGCCCCAAAAAGGCAATTGATTCCTTAAGGGTGAATCACGTGATCCACATGGGAAGAGAAAAATGGGTGTGAAGGCTAGGAACCACTTTGAGTTTGGCTGCTATTGAGGAACATCAAGAATTTCTTCAATTCAGTTATTTGTATATCATAGACAGCTTCCATGTTAAATGGTTTTATATTTTGCAACTTATCACCTAGTATTATTTAAGAAGAACCAAAGTCTCCTTTCTTGTTTCTTTTTGAACAGTTTTCATCTCAATGCCAACACATTCTGCATGGTATTTTTGCATATGCTCAGTTCTTTTCATGTATCCCCCTCATAAATGAATTTTCTATGCTTATTTTTACTATAAAGGCAGACTCAGATTTTCTACAATACACAGTGAGAGTAAAGTACTCTATTCTATACAGCTGACACTTATTCCAAATATTTCATAATCACTGTATAACAGTTGCTTCAATTAATTCTCACATCATTCTGATGGCTATTATAATAAAGTATGTGTGCAAGTGATTTAAATATTAATAAAGAAAACCACAGTATCAAAAGAGAAGTTTCCAATTTATTTTAAGAATGTCAGCTTTTCTGGCTTTTCTCTTTTTATCACATTACATGGGAAGAATAAAAGGAAAAGGCAGTTTCTCAAAAATGAAGTAGTCGAACAGGCAAAATAATATTCAAAATTATCTACAGTAACAGTGAGAGCAAATAGCTTCTACTGGTTGTGATTTATAAATTCCAATGCTTTAATGTTAACAGCCATAAACTGTATATAGGATGAAGCCTTGTGAGGCCTTGAGGTTTGGAAAACATGTCATTCTTGCATTAGTGTTCCCACTGACACTCTTAATGCTAAATTTAACTTCGTAATGTATTAATATATTTTCCTATTATAAAATTTCCTATTTAAAAATTTGCATGGTTTATTCTCTCTGTCTCTGTGTGTGTGTGTGTGTGTGTGTGTGTGTGTTTAAAGCTAATATAATTTGGATTAAATCACTCCAAAATAAAATTTACCTGCCTAGTCTTCAGAATGCATAATGTCAGGGATTTATTGATGTAGCTGCAGCCGATGGGCCAAGATAGAAGGGTTTGTGAGAAAAGGCATGAAAACTAGTGTTGGTGAATTTTAGCTGACCATATTCTTTACTGAAGGCTGTTCTCCAGGTTGCTTTCTAAGGCATAGGCCAACTATCCACGTACTCCTTACTTTCACAGCTGCTCTGGTACACTCTGTCTCTTGTCATTTTTCTTCTTGTAAGTCTGATTACACAGTGATAATGTTTAACGTAATAATATCAATACTTAATGATAATGGTCTGCTACCCATACCTTTCTCTTTCTACAAAAGTACACCAAAGATGATTTTTTTTAACTTCTAATAAATTTGGGGAAACAAAGAATAAAAAATAGTGTAGATTGGAAGTTTTACATGTTTCATAATCTTTAAAATTTCTGTAGATTATGATGTTGGTTTTTCTGATTTGGTATTCATTATATCTGGGATTTTTGCCTTCTACTTATACTCGTTTCAGGGAATAGCTTAGTAGCTGCCCACATTCTTTCTGATTTTGCCTTAATTGGAGGCAATATCTTTGCTAGAGAAAAAAACCTTTCCTTGGTTGGCCACACCTCAAACAAGGTGATAACACAATCAAGCTTTAAGGGCCAAATAAATTGGTGTTATTTTTACTTAAGTGAATGGTTTTCATTTCTGAGGCCTTGTGAAGTGATGAGTCTGCTTAACTCATTGAAATACTCTTGTGGGAAATTGGTACTATAATGACTGCAGTGAATCACACTTCTCTGTATCCATGCACCTTGGCATTGTGACCCTGATGCCCCTCTAAGCAAGAGGTAAGATTTACTTCTACACCTGTTGTAACTGGGGAAGCCTGGTGACTGGTAGAAGTGACATAGTTTAAGTACTTAGAACTTAAGAGGTCTTGTATCACCTGGTCTTAACTTATTGGAACCTTGAAACCACCATTCTGTGAGGAACCCAGCCAAGTCTATTAGAGGGTGAGAAGCCAAATAGAAGAGAACCAGTTGATAGCGAGCACCAACTGCCAGACATGTTTAAGTCAAGCCATCAGATGACTGCAGGTACATGAGTGATCCCAAGTAAGACTAAAAGAACTGCTCAAATTGGCAACTTACAGGACTGTGAGAATTAATATATCATTATTTTAAACTGCTAAGTTTTGGAGTGGTTTTTACATAACTGAAACAACTCCAAAGTAGAGAACTGTCAAGAGGAATGGCCCTCACCTGCAGAAAGCCCAAGACTCAGATGTAATAAAATTACTACTCCAAAGTTATAAAACTTCTTTGTCTCATGTTTCCTTAAAAATTTATATAAAAGTCAGGAAACAACAGATGGTGGAGAAGGTGTGGAGGAATATGAATGCTTTCACACTGTTGGTGGGAGTGTAAATTAGTTCAACCATTGTGGAAGACAGTGTGGTGATTCCTCAAGGATCTAGAACCAGAAATACCATTTGACCCAGCAATCCCATTACTGGGTATATCCCAAAGGATTATAAATCATTCAGCTATAAAGACACATGTACATGTATGTTTATTGCAGCACTGTTCACAATAGTAAAGACTTGGAACCAACCCAAATGCCCATCAATGATACCGGATAAAGAAAATCCAGCACATATACACCACGGCATACTACACAGCCATAAAAAAGGATGAGTTCATGTCCTTTGCAGGGACATGGATGAAGCTGGAAACCATCATTCTCAGCAAACTAACACAGGAACAGAAAACCAAACACCGCATGTTCTTACTCATAAGTGGGAGTTGAACAATGAGAACACATGGACACAGAGAGTGGAACATCACACACCAGGGCCTGTCATGGAGTGGGGGTTAGGGGAGGGATAGCAGTAGGAGAAATACCTAATGTAGATGATGGGTTGATGGGTGCAGCAAACCACCTTACATGGCACAGGTATACCTGTGTAACAAACCTGCATGTTCTGCACATGTATCCCAGAAATTAAAGTATAATTTAAAAATTAAGAAATTAAAAAGCAAAACAAAAAATTCTATTATTTATTTATTTATTTTGAGATGGAGTCTTGCTCTGTCACCCAGGCTAGAGTGCAGTGGCGTGATCTCTGCTCACTGCAAGCTCCACCTCCCGGGTTCACACCATTCTCCTGCTTCAGCCTCCTGAGTAGCTGGGACTACAGGCACCCACCACCATGCCCGGCTAATTTTTTTGTATTTTTTTTAGTAGAGACAGGGTTTCACCGTGTTAGCCAGGATGGTCTTGATCTCCTGACCTCGTGATCTGCCCGCCTTGGCCTCCCAAAGTGCTGGGATTACAGGCATGAGTCACTGCGCCCAGCCATAAAAAATTGTATAATTTTTATATGCATATGTCATTCCATCAAGTATTTATTTTTATAATCCAAAAATATTTGCAATTTTGTATTCTGTTGAATGCTATACCTATGTTTGTTTTGATCAGAAATACATTTAAAAATTTTGTTACCCTTAAATGCTCAAGCAAGATGTGTTTTATTTATCCTGTGGAAGCGTAACCTCTGACGTATCACTCTGTACCCCAGTTTGAATAGTAGTTTTTCTGACGTATAGTTATTGAAATGCAAAGTGTTGAAAAAGAAGGCAGTTTTAACTGTCCATCCCTTGTAGTTTTGCCTGAATGCTGTTTCTTTCATCATTTGTGATGAACTCTCCTGCAGTTTCTCTTCTGTATCCTTGAAGAAGAATAAAAGTCATAGTTATCTGATTATAGGCAGTATTCATAAGAGACCTCAGTGAGAGCCTCTAGACTTGGTTTTGGTCAGTTCTCTACAGACCTAAGGTTTTGTTTTTTGTTGAGAAAAATGTGATCTCTTCATTTTTTTTGCTAGAAAAAAATTAATGGTTGCCTGGCAACCAGTTGCCCATCAGCTTCCTAAAGCAGGAGAAGTTGCTAGGTAAATCATTTTACTTTTTTTTTTTCCAGAAAAGACTGGACTTAACAGATTCTAGGGTCTGAAAAATTATCCTGGAAGCATCAGAAAGACAAAGAAAATAAGGAATTGACTTGATGTAACATTAAGCCAGTTTGCTATAGTTCTGCTATTAAAATATGGAAATACTTCCATGTATTTCCATACATAGTTATTGGTAAATAGCCACTTCTTTGATCCAGATGGGTGTTTTCTGTCACCAGCTATCTTATTTTCTCCCCTGCCTCACCCATACCCTCTACATACAAAGGGCTAAAATCTGGAATTGTAGGGCTCTCCTCTAACACTCTGCTTCAGCAGTTCTGATTGTTAAACATTTTTAGTCTGACCCCTGGAAATGACTATGCCTTATAGTACGATTTAGTTTTTATCAAAGTAATTGGGAGAATGGATAAAACAAAGTAAAGATAATAAAAAGGGCATGAGAGTATGAATAAAAGGGCTTGTTGTGTTATAACTTTATGACTCACTAGCTCAGTGACATTGATCCTGTCTATCACGTCCACATCTGGATCATGAAGGAATTGAATTGTATAATCTCTAGAACCATGGTCAGTGCTAAGTTTTAAAATAATTTTAGGTAATGATTTCCATCTTTCAAGTTGAATTACATCTTAACTTAGAAAACATATACAATTTAGATAACATATAACTTAAAATGCAATGCCCTTAGGTGATAGAAAAGACAACAAAATAAGCAGAAGGACCCTGTTAGCAAAGGCTAACTATAAACCTTTGAGAGAAAATGGCAAAACTGGGCAATAAGATAGAAATAAGAGTGTTACTTGTTGTAGATTGTTTAAATATTTTAGGCATGCAATTCTCAGGTGATTTTATAATTGGATTTATTAAGAACTAATCATAAAATTATAAACTTGATCAATAAGAGTTTAATCTGGGGCTAGCATAGTAAATGGCTCTCTTCCAGAAGAATAACATATTGTATTCAATGGCTTTCACATCCCGATGAGATTTAGAAACAAAAGAGTATATATTACTCACTGTAAATGTTTCTGTTAGAGAATCTCTCTTAATTTGCATAAAGTAATAATGATTAAATAAAGTTATATTTAGAAAGACATGAGGCTGGACATTAGCAAAATGATAAACTAGGAAGCTCCATGTTTCCCCCATGGAAGCATCAAGAAATACCCAGAGATTGGTTGATTTAATCTTAAAGGAGCTTGAGAAAATAGTCAAAAGTCCATAGCAACCAAATATATGTCCAGTTAAGAAAAAGCCACCTTCAAAGTAGAATGAGATTTTGTGGAATTTTTATTTTCCCTTGCTCCACCTTCTCCTCAGTCCAGTGTGGTCTTGGTCTGAAGGAGGTGGCAGCCCAGCTCCCAGTTTTCTGCCAATAACTGGAGAGAGCAGAGAAAATCTTATCTGCAAACTTCTCATCTGCCTGGGGACTACCTGAAAGACTGGTGACTGTCTTCTTAACTCAGATCTCAATGGGGAAAAGCAGCAGCAATACTTGTTAAACTGCAGAAATACTACAGACTTACCAATGCCTGGGGTAAAAGATTATAGGTGGAGACATACATTAGATCATTTAGAACTCTGAGAAGAATCTAGGGTGATGCTCTTTGGGAAATTAAGACATTCAAAAGCAGTCATAGTGTGGGAAGTTGAGAGAAACTATATGTGGCCCAAGATAAGAATGCATGGTCAGAAAATACCTGAGAAGAATTTAGTTTTTCACCTGGGACTGATACCTAAGCTCAGAGCAAGACTAGCTAATAAATGAAGGACTTCCCTGGCATAGAGCCAGTCTGCCAAATCAGATAGAGATGGCTGTTTTTTCAAATGCCCTATTAAAAAAATCATAAGTCACAAAGAAAAACAGAGAAACATAGCCCACTCCAAGGAGCAAAATAGGCAGAAACTGTCCCTAAGGAAGATATTGGACTTACTAGACAAAGACTTTAAAACATGTATCTTAAATATGCTCAAAGACATAAAGGAAAACATGGACAAAAAATTAAATTTAGCCAGGAAAATGATATATCAACAAAATGAGAATATCAACAAAGGATAGAAATTATACAAAGAAAATTCTGAAGCTGAAAAATAGAGCTCTATTAAAAAATTCACTAGAGGAATTCAACAGCAGATTTGAGCAGGGAAAAAAGAATCAGTGAATTTGAAAACAGCAATTGAAATCGTCAAGTCTGAAGAACAAAATTTTTAAAAATGGAAAACAGTGAACAGAGCTTGGACACCATCAAAGCTGACCAATGTATCTGTTGTAGGAGTCACAGAATTAGAAGAGAGAAAGGAAAGAGATATTATTTGAAAAGATAATGGATGAAAACTTCCCAAATATTATAAAAATATGGATGTACAAATTTAAGAAGATCAAAGCACTCCAACTAAGATAAATCCCAAGGGACCCAAACTGAAACACCTTATAATCAAACTATCAAAAGCCAAATATTTCAATTCTGTTTATGTGATGAATCACATTTATTGATTTGCATACTTACATCCCAGAAACAAAGCCTACTTGGTTGTGATGAATTCACTCTTTGATGTGCTGCTGGATTTCATTTGCTAGTATTTTGTTGAGAATTTTTGCATGTATGTTCATCAGGTATATGGGCCTGTAGTTTTCCATTTTCATTGTGTCTTTGCCAGATTTTAGTATCAGAGTGATGCTGGCTTCATGGAATGAGATAGGGAGGAATCCTTCTTCCTTGATTTTTTGGAATAGTTTCAGTAGGAGTGGTACCAGCTCTTCTTTGTATGTCTGGTAGAATTTGACTGTGAATCCATCTGGTCCAGGGCTTTTATTTGTTGCCTGGTTATTTTTATTACTGACTCAATTTCAGAACTCATTATTGGTCTGCTCAGGATTTCAGTTTCTTCCTGATTCAATCTTGGAAGGTATAAAGCCATTTGATCATCTCAATAGATGCAGAAAAACCTTTTCATAAAATCCAATATCTTTTCATGGTAAAAATCCTCAACAAACTAGGCACTGAAGGAACATATCTCAAAATAATAATGGTCATCTATAACAAACCCATAGCCAGCATTATACTGAATAGGCAAAAGCTGGAAGCATTCACTTTGAGAATTAGAACAAGGCAAAGTTGCCCGCTTTCACCACTACTTTTCAAAACAGTACTGGAAGCCCTAGCCAAAGCAATCAGGCATTCGAATAGGAAAAGATACAAAAGACATTCAAATAGGAAAAGAAGAAGTTAAACTGTCTTCATTGATGATATGATTCTATACTTAGAAAACCCTAAAGCCTCCATAAAAAAGGTTCCTAGAATTGATAAATGACTTGAGTAAAGTTTTAGGACACAAAAGTAATGTATAAAAATAGTAGCATTTCTATACACCAATAGCATTCAATCCGAGAGCCAGATAAAGAGTGCAGTCCCATTTACAATAGCAACAAAAATAAAATACCTAGAAATACATTTAACCAAGGAAGTGCAAGATCTCTACAAAGAAAACTACAAAACACTGCTGTCAGAAATCATAGATGACACAAACAAATGGAATTCCATGCTTATGAAACGGAGGAATCAATATCGATAAAATGGCCATACTGCCTAAAGCCATCTACAGATTCAATGCTGTTTCTATTAAATCACCAAAATCATTTTTCATGGAATTAGAAAAATCTGTTCTAAAATTCATATGGAACCAAATCAGAGCCTGAATAGCGAAAGCAATCCTAAACATAAAGAACAAAGCTGGAAGCATTATATTGCCCAACTTCAAACTAAACTACAAGGCCACAGTAACCAAAGCAGCATGGTACTGGTACAAAAATGACACATAGAACAATGGAACAGAAAGGAGAACCCAGAAATTAAACTCCACACCTACAACCAACTGATCTTTGACAAACTCAACCAAAAAAGCAATGGGGAAAGACTCTCTATTTAATAAATGGTGCTGGGATAACTAGCTAGCCACATACAGAAGGATAATACTGGACCTTTCTGCAAAAGTTAACTCAGAATGGATTTAAGGTTTAAATGTAAGACTTCAAACTATAAGAATTCTAGAAGAAAACCTAGGAAACACCATTCTGGACATCAGCCTTGAAACAAATTTATTATGGGTTCTTCCAAAGCAATTGCAACAAAAACAAAAATTTACTAGTGAGACCAAATTAAGCTAAGGAGCTTCTGCACAGCAAAAGAAACTGTCAACAGAGTAAACAGACAGCCTACAGAATTGGAGAAAATATTCACAAGCTATGCATTTGACACAATTGTACTATCCAGAATCTATAAGAAACTTAAATAATTCAACAGCAAAAAAAACTCCATTAAAAATGGGCAAATGACATGCATACTTCTCAAAGGAAGTCATACAAGTAGCCAAAAAATATGAGAAAATGTTTATTATCACTAATAAAAAAATGCAAATCAGAACCAACAATGAGACACTATCTCACACCAGTCAGAATGGCTATTATTAAAATGTTAATAAAAAGATATTGGTGAGGCTGCAGAGAAAAAGGAATATTTATACACTGCTGGTGGGAATGTAAATTAGTTCAGCCACTGCGGAAAGCAGTTTGGAGATTTCTCAAATAACTAAAAATAGAATTACCATTTTACCTAGCAATCCCATTACTGGGTATATACCCAAAGGAAAAGAAATCATTCTACCAAAGAGAAACATACACTTATATGTTCAGTCCAGCACTATTCATAATAGCAAAGACACAGAATCAACCCAGGTACCTATCAATGGTGGATTGGATAAAGAAAATGTAGTACATATACACCACGTAATACTGTGAGCTATAAAAAGGAATAAAATAATGTCCTTTGCAGCAAAATGGGTTCAGCCAGAGACCACTATCCTAAGTGAATTAATGCAGAAGTAGAAAACTAAATACTCTATATTCTTACTTATAATGGGGAGCTAAGCAATGGTTACACATGGACATAAAGATGGAGAAAATAGATACTAGGGACCACTAGGAAGTCAGGAAGGAAGGGGAAAAGAGTTGAAAAACTACCTATTGTGTACCATCCTCACTACCTGGGTGATGGGATTGGTCATACCCCAAAGCTCCACATCACACAATATTCCCATGTAAGAAATATGTGCATATACCCCTTGAATTTAAAATAATAGTGGCAATTTTTAAAAAGTCAAAGATTAAGAGAAAATTTTGAAAGTACCAAGAGAGAAGTGACATCAATTTTAAGGAATCTCCCACAAATTACAGTTGGAGCATCCCAAATTCTTAGTTCAAAGTCTGAAATGCTCCCAAATCAGAAACTTTTTGATTGCCATTTTGCTCAAAGGAAATGCTAATTGGAGAATTTGGATTTGGGATTTTTAAATTTTGGATACTCAACCAGGAAGTGTAATGCGAATATTCCAAAATAAATAATCAAAAATCTGAAACACTTCTCGTCCTAAACATTTTGGATAAGGGATATTCAACCTGCATCCATGAATTTCTCAGCAGAAACATTGCAAACCAATAGGGTGCATGGTATATTTAAAATGCTAAAAGAATAACTACCTATCAACTGAGAATTCTGTATCTGGCAAAAATGACCTTCAGAAACGAAGAAATTAAGACATTCCAAGATCAAAGCCGAGGAAAATCATTGCCACTAGACATGCAAGAAACACTAAAGAGTCCTTCAGATTGGTGGAATTTGTTTTATTTTCTTTTATATGTACATAAAAAAACTATTATACATATTTATTTAACTGATTCAATACCCTTTCTTATTATTGGTCTGTTCAGATTTTCTATTTCTTCATGATTCAGTCTTGATAGGTTGTATGTATCTAGGAATTCACCAATTTCTTCTAGGTTAACCAATTGTTTGGCATATAATTTTCCATAATAGCCTCTTATGATCCTTTGTATTTTTGTGATATCAATTACAATGTCTCCTATTTAATTTCCAGTTCTATTTATTTGAGTCTATTCTGTTTTTTTCAGTTAATTTATCTACAGGTTTATCTATTTTGTTTATCTTTTTAAAAAACCAACTTAGTTTCATTGAGAGAGTCTTTCAGATTGAAATTAAAGGATGTTAGTAACTTGAAACCATACAAAGATATAAAGATCTCTAGTTAGGATGAATATACAGGCAAATATAAAAGCTAGTTTTATTGTAATTTTGATTTATAATTCTACTTTTTGTTTTCTACAGAATTTAAAAGACAAATACATAAAAATAATTTTAAATCTGTTACTGTGCATCCAATATATAAAGAGGTAATTTATGACATCAGTAATCTGGAGTGATGGCAACAGAGCTGTATAGGGGTAGAGTTTTGTATGCCATTGAAGTTAAATTAGTATCAATTCAAATCATATTGTTTTAACTTTAGGGTGTTGTAGGTAATGTGCTTGGTAATCACAAAGAGAATATATACAATATATACATAAAAGGCAATGAGTAGAGAATAAAAACTTGTCATGATTCCATGTATATGAGAAATCTAGAATAGTCAAATTCATAAAGACAGAAGGTAGAACAGTGGTGATCAGGGGCTGGGAGGAAGACACAACAGAATATTATTGTTTAATAGGTGCAGAGTTTCAATTTGGGATGACAAAGTTCTGGAGATGGATCGTGGTGAATGTAGCACAGCAATGTGAATGTACTTTAGCGCCACTGGGTTGTGCACTCAAAATGGTTAAGATGGTAAATTTTATGTTATTTATATTTTACCACAACTGAAATAACAAAACCAGGCAAAAGACATGAAATTATGAAGAATATAAATTAAGAGCCATTATTTCTAGGACATATAAATGCCACTGAGTTGAATATTTTGCATATATATGATTCATTTACTCAATTCAGTAACTTCATCAAAGTAAACAGATAAGCAAATCAATGCTCAAAAAGTAAAATATTTTGCCCAAAAAAGAATACAAGGCAGTAAAAAAGATGGAATTTAAATTTTCATTGGTCTGAGTAAAAACTCATTTCCTCTGTAATTTCATAGAAAAGAGAAAAAAATTAAAGAGGGTATTCAGGAAATTTATAATAAAATATGAAGTTAATATTTATTGGAATATATATAGAAACAGAGTAACATCCTGTCATTAGAAATTGTAAGTGTTTTTATACGGAATAATTATTATGAAATATTCTAGTTTATATTCAAAAGTAAGAAAAATAATTTATTAATAAAATTGACTTTAGTGAAGGCAACTCTAATTCACTATTTGATTTTAGGGAATTAATCTCCTTTTTACTCTGGACTCGGGTGGAAGATCTTAGATATTCACCCAAATACATGTTCTCTTCTTCCTGAGTTCACAGCTAGAGTATACCTTCCAGCATCTTTGTGATTATGAGTTATCACGTAACTGAGTTCTAGCCACTGGATTGTGAAAAGTAATATGTATTCATCTGGCCTTTAAAATCCTTCCACTGATACCCTCTATCTCTTTTCCATTCTGTTGTCAAAAATAAAGATGACATCCAATGTGACCTTGGAAGCTGTCAAGATGGCAGAGCTGTGTCACAGTAAGTTCTTAAAACACTGAAGAATAAGGATGTCCTATTTACTTGTTCACTCACCTGATATTGTTCATGATCAAGAAATACACTTCTATTGTATTTGAGTCAGTATAAATGTGTGGTCTTTTCTGAATAGGAGTTAGCCTACTCTAACTTATAAAGTTATAATACCAGTAATAATTACTAGCTTGCTACCCATTATTAGGTTATATTCTATCTTCTACTTATAATCAGTTAGAATGAGAAGGGTTGGGACATCAGCAAGATGGCAGAATAGGCACTTCCAGCACTCATCCCTCTATGGAAACATCAGTTTGAATAACTATCTATGCCTGAAAATACCTTCACAAAAGCTAAGAAATGTAAGTGAGAGATTAAAGTACCTGAGTGGAGCACAGAAATAAGAAAAGACACTTTACAGAGCATGGGAGAAACAATTTCACCTTAGCCACATTACCCCTTCCCCACACCTGTACAGCACAGCATGGAGAGAGAACCCCTTTGCATCGGATAAGGAGAGTGAAATGAGTACCCAGCTTTGCCATTGACCCAAGCACCAGGTCAGTCTTAGTGATCCCTGATACCAGATCAGCCTCCATGGCCCCAAGCTCCTTTCCCAGCACAGCAAAGGAAACAATGAACAAAATGAAAAGACAACCTAAAGATTAAGAGAAAATATTTGCCAACCATATATCTATAATATAAATATTCAAATATATAAGGAACTCATAGCTCAACAACACACTAGCACCAAGCTCCACACTAGCACCTGTGTACTCAGGTTCTGAGCTTGCCTCAGACCCAGGCTAGACTTACCTCAGTGCCAGGCTGACTCCCATGGACTTAAGCTATAGGTAACAACAAAGTTGAAAAACACTGTAGACCAGATGGATCTAAAAGACATACACAGAACATTCCATCCAACAGCAGAATACACATTCTTCTCAAGCAACATGGAACATTCTTCAGGATCGATCACATGTTAGATCACAAAACAAGTCTTAATAATTTAAAGAAGATCAAAATCATATAAAGTATCTGTTTCAGCCACAATGGGGTGAAACTAAAAATCAGTTAACAGCTAGCAACCACAACCAAACTGAAAAACAAACAATAATCAAAAACACCTCACGGACACACTGAAAATAAGCACCACAATCTTAAAAAGCACTGAGTTAAAAAAGGAAATCAAAATGGAATTTGAAAAATATCTAGAGACAAATGAAAATGAAAACACAGCATACCAAAAGTTAGGAGATGCAGCAAAAGCAGCACAAAGCAGGACATTTATAGTGATAAATCTCTACATTACAAAAGAAGAAAGATCTCAAACAACTTAATGTTATACCTCAAGGAACTAGAAAAAGAACAAAAGCCCAGCTAGCAGAAGGAAGGAAATAATAAATGTCAGAGCAGGAATACATGAAAAAGACACAAAACAATAGAAAAAATCAACAAAATTATGAGTCAGTGTTTTGAAAAGATAAAATGAATAAACCCATAGCTACACTAAGTAAAAAAAGAGAAAATTCTCAAGTAAATAAAATCAGAAATAAAAGAGGAGACCTTACAACAGATGCCTCAGAAATAAAAAAGGATCATAAGAGACTATTAATCTCTTTAATAGTGTTGGGAAAACTAGATATTTGCATGTAAAAACTTAAAATTGGATCCTTATACACAAAAACAAACTTAATGGATTAAAGACTTGAATATAAGACATGAAACTGTAAAACTTCTAGAATGAAAACTAGAGAACGTCTCCTTGATATTGGTCTTGGCAATAATTTTTTGAATATCACACCAAAAGGCCAGGCAACAAAAGTAAAACAAACAAGTGATACTACATCAAACTAAAAAGCTTTAGCACAGCAAAGGAAACAATGAACAAAATGAAAAGACAACCTACAGATTAAGATAAAATATTTGCCAACCATATATCTATAATATAAATATTCAAATGTATAAGGAACTCATAGCTCAATAACACAAAAAAACTAATTAAAAATATAAAGACACATGTGCATGTATGCTTATTGCAGCACTGTTTACAATAGCAAAGACTTTTATGTGAATTTCGTGTCATACATCTGGCATAGAAATGAATACAAGACACAGTTAAATACTAAAAAAAAAAAAAAAAAAGACTTGGAACCAGCCTGAATGCCCATCAATGATAGACTGGATAAAGAAAATGTGGCACATGTACACCATGGAACAGTAAGCAGCCATAAAAAAGGATGAGTTCATGTCCTTTGCAGGGACATGGATGAATCTGGAAACCATCCTTCTCAGCAAACTAACACAGGAACAGAAAACCAAACACCACATGTTCTCACTCATAAGTGGGAGTTGAACAATGAGAACACATGGACACAGGGAGGGGAACATCACACACAGAGGCCTGTCAGGGGGTAGGGGGCTAGGAGAGGGATAGCAGTAGGAGAAATGCCTAATGTAGATGACAGGTTGATGGGTGTAGCAAACCACCATGGCATGTGTATACCTATGTAACAAACCTGCACATTCTGCACAAGTATCCCAGAACTTAAAGTATAATTTAAAAAATAGGCAAAATACCTGAATAGACATTTTTTACCCAAGGAAGACACATAAATGATCAACAGGTAAGATAAAAAGGTTCTCAACAAGCATTAGGGAGATGCAAATCAAACCACAATAAGATATCATATTATACCTGTTAGGACGGCTGTTATCAAAAAGAGATAAGAAGTGTTGATGAGAATGTGAGAAAAGGGAACCTTTGCGCGCTGTTGGTGGGAATGTAAACTGGTACAACCAGAAAATGTCATGGACATTTCTTTAAAAATTAGAACCACCATATGACCCAGCAAATCTTCTGCTGGGTATACACCCAAAGGGAATGATGTCAGCACCTTGTAGAGATAGCTACACTCCCACATTCATTGCAGCATTATTTACAGTAATGAAGACATGGAAACACCTAAGAATTCATGATGGATTAATGAGTAAAGAATTGTGATCTCTCTCTCTCTCTCTCTCTTGCTCTGTGCTACAGATATGCACACACACAGAGAAATATTATTTAGGCTTAAGAAAGGAGGTATTGTTATTTTTAACAACATAGATAAACCTGAAAGACATTACGCTAAGTGAAATAAGGCAGAAACAGAGAGAAAAATGCCATATGATCTCACTTATATGTGGACTATATATTTCAAACATGTAGAAACAGAGAGCAGATCAGTGGTTACCAGAAATGGGTAGGGGAGGAAATGGGAGGTGGGTAAAAGAGTACTGTAGTTATGTAGGAAATGTTAAGTCCAGAGATCTAACATACAGTATGATGAGGACTATAATTTAATAATATGGTATTATACAGTTGACCCTTGGACAACCCAGGTTTGAACTGTGCAGGTCCACTTATACATGGACTTTTTTCAAGCAAACACAGATTGAAAATTCAATTATTTGTGGGTTGTGAAACCTGCATACACCAAATGACAACTGTTTAACGCAAATTATGCTAAGAGAGTAGATTTTATGTGCTTATACCACACAAAAAGAATGGGTAACTATGGAAGGTAATTGATGGTTTAGCTTGCTTAACTATAGTAATCATTTCACTATGTAATATGTGTACCAAAATAGCATGTTGTACACCATATGTATATATTTTAATGTTAGAAAAAAAACTAACCACAATGAGCTATCACCTCATACCTGTTAGGCTGGCTACTATCAGAGACAAAAGTTAAGTGTTGGCGAGGATGTAGAGAAAAGGGAAACTTTGTATACTGTTGATGGGAATGTAAATTGGCACAGCTATTACAGAAAACAGTATAGAAAATCATTAAAAATTAGAAATAGAACTACCATATGATCTAGCAATTCCACTTTTGAGTATTCGGCAACATGTCACATAGCAATGGGAATATGTTCTGAGAAATGTGTCATTAGGTGATTTTGTCATCATGTGAACATAATAAAGGGAACTTACACAAATCTAGACAGTAGAGCTTACTACACATCTAGGCTATATGGTATAGCCTGTTGCTTCTAGGCTACAAACCCGCAAAGCATGTACTTAATACTATAGGCAATAGTAACACACTGGTCAGCATTTGTGTATCTAAGCACACTTAAACATAGATACAATAAATATATGGTATAAAAGATTTTTTAAAATGGGGGCTGGGGATAGTGGCTCATACTTGTAGTACCAGTGTTTTGGGAGTCCAAGCTGGGAGAATCCTGAGGCAAGGAGTTTGAGAAAAGCCTGGGCAATGGCAAGGCCCCAGCTCTACAAAACAAAACAAAACACACACACACAAAAACAAAAAACCAAAACATAGCCAGGTGTGGTGCACAGACCTGCAAGTCCCAGCTACTTGGGAGGCTGAGGTGGGTGGGTCACTTGAGCCCAGGAGTTCAAGGCTACAGTGAGCTATACTCGTGCCACTGGCATTGCACTCCAGCCTGGGTGACAAAGACTCTGTCTCTAAAATAAATGAGAATACCTGAACTACAACTGTATGCCTTAATATGGATGGCTCTCACAAACATAATGTTAAGTAAGGGAAGCCAGACACAAAACAATATATACAGGTAGCATATGATTCCATATGTATGAAACACAAAAAGACACAAACAAATTCATGTTGTTAGAAGTCAGGAAAAGTGGCTTAGGGGTTAGGATAGTGACTAGGAGACTTCTGGGTGCTGGTAACACACTGTTGATCCTGGTTACGCATGTGCTCATTTTGTGAAAATTCACAGAGCTGACACTTAGGCACATTTTTCTGTGTGTATGTCAAACTTCAATAAAATTTCTAAAAGTTTTAAAAAAATAAAAAATGTACACTTGTATAGGGCACTTACCATGAATGGATTTTTCAGGACTGGAAGTTGCTGAGGGTGAGTCAGTGAGTGATGAGTGAATGTGAAGGCCTAGGGCATTACTATATACTACTATAGACTATATAAAGACTGTAAACTTAAGTTACACTAAATTTATAACAAAATATTCTCCTTCAATAATAAATTAACCTTAGCTTACTGTAACATTTTCCCTTTATAGACTTTTAAATTCATTTAAAACTTCTTGACTTTCATAATAACACTTAGCTTAAAACACAAACACATTGTACTGTTGTATAAAAATATTCTTTACATCCTTATTCTATAAACATTTTTAATTTTTTGTTAACATTTTTTTCTTTTTAAACTTTTTTTAAAAACTAGGAGACAAATGTACACACTAGCCTAGGTCTACATGGGGTCAGGGTCATCAGTATCACTGTCTTCCACCTCCACATCTTGTCCCAGTGGAAGGTCTTCAGGGACAATAACTCACATGAGCTTTGTTTCCTAGAAAACAATGCCTTCTTTTGCAATATGTCCTGAAGGGCCTGCCTGAGGCTGCTGTACAGTTAACTTAAAAAAAAAATAAATAGTGGTATACTCTAAAATAGCAATAAAAAGTGTAGTAAAGAAATAAACCAGTAGTATAGTCATTTTTTTATTACCAAGTATTATGTACCATACATAATTGTATGTGCTATAGTTTATATGACTGTCAGTGCAGTATGCTTGTTTACACCAGTATCACCATAAACATGTGAGTAATGCATTGCACTGTAACATTACAATGGCTATGACATTAGGTGACAGGAATTTTTTTACTCCATTATATTATAGGACCACTGTCATGTATGTTGTGCATCATCGATTGAAACATCCTGTTGTGGTGCATGACTATATAACCAAAGGAAATGAAATCATTATTTCCAATAGATATTTGCTCTCAAATGTTCATGCAGCATTATTTGCAATAACCAAGATATAGAAACAACCCAAGGGTTGATCGATAGACGAATAGGTACACACAGTGGAATACTATTCAACCTTAAGAATTAATGACAACATGATTAAACACAGAGGACATTATGCTAATTGAAATATTCCAGACAGAGGAAGACAAATACTGCATGATCTCATTTATATATAGGATCTAAAAACTTTGAATTCACAGAAGCAGAGTAGAATGGTGTTTGCCAGGGACTAGGGTACAGAAAAAATTGGGAAATATATAAATTTTACAATGAACACATATGTCAAAACATCACATTGTACAGCTTAAATATTGCTATGGTCTGTTCCAAAATTCATGTGTTGAAACCCAATCACCAATGGGATGTTATTCAGAGGTGGGTCTTTGGAAGCTGATTAGGAGTTAGTTTCCTTATAAAAGATGTTTCAAAGGGCTGGTTTGCCCTTCCACTACATGAGGACACATCTAGAAGGTGCTATGCATGAACCAGAAAGTGGTTCCTCACCAGACACAGTCCTCTACTGTCTTGATCTTGGGTTTCTTAGCCTCCAGAGCTGTGAAAATAGATTTCTGTAGTTTGTAGGCCACTCAGTCTATGGTACTTTGTTACAGCAGCCCAAACAAACTCAGACAAATATATAAAGTTTTTGTCAGTTATACCTTAAATAAAGCTGGTGAATAAAATAATATCTTTCATTAAAATCTAAACATTAAAAATTAAATCTTTGATAAAAAAGAATAACAAGGTTTGGATATGAGTATCAGTGGAGACAGTAAAATTATGTGTTTTTTGTATGAAGGCAATATAAAGGAAGATGAAAATGATCAACAAAAGACCAGTATATAAAAGTCCATGAGACTGAATTCTTAGTTGTCTCAAATGTAACCACTAGTAGGTCAACTGTGTTTGATTCAACTATTTATCTAGTTCTTAACACTGTTCTTTGGATTCAGTGGTCTTTAATAAATGTTTAAATGACTGAATGACAGAATAAATGAATGAACCAGTTAACTCTTCATGGGACCTTAAACCAAGGGTTTAATCTAGTGTTACCATAGGTTCTTTATTTTAAAAGTTACCAAAACACCTCAAAATGGTGGTGATTATAGTGAGAAAATATTATCCAAATCCTTTTTGGAAAGCATTTTGTTTATAGCTAAAAACCTTCTCAGGAAACACATTTAGAAATAGTAAATTTTATGTGATTATATGCATACTTTTAAATTATAATGCTGTGTCCATCTGTCATCCTAATTCTGTATAAATATTTGATCTTTTCTTACACTATCTTTTTTATAAGCTTGAATATTTCTTGTTGAAGAGATTAATGTTGTGTTTTTCTTTACAATGGCATTTAATATCTTTGTCTCTCTAATAATTTGTAGTTGAGTAGTTTAGGATTATGTGTATCAATATACTTTGCATAAAAATTACAAACCAAGGTTGGTAAACAGTGAAACATCTAGTTTTACACAATGTTTATGGATAATAAAGGGAAATTGATTTACTTGTGTATGTTAAGTTCAGAAAGCATCTGTCAAAATGTCGTACTAGTTGTATTTCTGAATAGATATTTCGTTTTTTAGTTCTACTGAATTCTCTCATTGAAAGTTTTCACTGGATGCTAACGGATGCCTAATTTGCTGATCTATCACAAAGCAAAGAACGCTAGGATTATGAGGTGATGAGTTTGCCTCCATTGTTTCACTGCCTTTCACTGAAAATAAATATTAGAAGTAAAAGCTATTACTTTGTGAGATTTTAAGAGTTATACCCTTTTAAAGAAATTATTATTTAAGGCAATAATTTTATAAAAATGATAAATATCTTAATTACTTTTGATATTATTGGTTCTGTTTTTTATTTTTAATGCCAAATTTATATATATGTATATATACACACGCATACACACACACACACATATATATGATACAATGTGATGTTTCAACATACGTAAACATTTGGAATAATTAAATGAAGTGAATTAGTATAACCATCACCACAGATATTTATCACTTTTTATGGAAAGAATATTTAAAATATTATATTTTTGCTATTTTGAAGTATAGCAAAATATTTATTTTATTATTAACTATAGTCATCATGTTATGCAATTGAACAACAGAACTTATTCCTCCTATCTGACTGAAACTCGGCTGTTGACCAACATCTCTCCCTTCTCTCTCAACCTCTCCACACTCAGCCTCTAATAACCACCATCCTACTTTCTACTTCTGAGTTTGACGTTTTTAGATTCCACATATAAGTGAGATCGTATGGTATTTTTCCCTTTGTGCCTCGTTTATTTCATTTAACGTAATGTCCTCTAGGTTCATCCGTGAAGTCACAAATGACAGAATTTCTTGTTTGATAGAGGATGAATAGTATTGCATTGTAAATGTACACATTTTCAAAGTCCATTCATCCACTGGTGAACACTTGGATCATTTCTATATCTTGACTATTGTGAATAATATTGCAATGAACATGGGAGTGCAGACATCTCTTTAACATACTGATATTAATTCCTTTGAGTATATACCCAGTAGTGAGATTGTTGGATCATATGGTAGCTCTATTTTTACTTTTTTGAGGCAACTCCATAATTTTCCAAAATCGCTGTACTAATTCACAATACTACCAACAGTGCTTAAGTGTTCCCTTTTCTCTACATCCTTGCCAACACTTGTTATCTTTCTTCTTTTTGATAATAGCCAATTTAACAGGTGTAAGATAGTATCTCACTGTGGTCAGTCTTTTTACTTTTGATACATTTGTGTCTTTATATTTACAGTGGTTTTGTATTTCTCGTCACCATAGTTTTCATCTCTAGAAGTTTGATTTGAGTGGATTTTTATATCTTCCATATCTCCAATTAATACACTCAGTTCTTTCTCTAGTTTCTTGAACATATGGAACGCAGTTATAACAACTGTTTTATTGTTCTCGTCTGCTGATCCTATCATGTTTGTAATTTTTAGGTCAATTTCAACTGACTTTTTTGAGTATTATGGATGAAATTTACTTCTTTACATGCTTGTTAATTTTTTACTGGATACCATACATTGCAAATTTTGGGTGCTGGATATATTTGTATTTATGAAAGTATCATTGGGTTTTATTGTGGGACACAGTTTAGTTACTTGGAAACAGTTTGGTTCTTTTGAGTCTTACTCTTAAGCTTTGTTAAGTAGACTTAGAGCCATACTTATTCTAGGATTAATGTTTCCTGGCCTTGGTAGATTCCTCATGTCCATGCTCCAATCAGTACTCAGCTGATGATGTGAGGGGCACCCTCCTCAGACCTTGGTATCCCCTGTCTTTTGGCAGCTCTCTCCTCTCTTCCCCTCTCTGTGACCACTAGCAGCCTTGGTCAGCCTGGATTCCTAGCATTATCTTACCTGTAAGTCTCCCCAGTGTTAAGTTCTCCCTCACTGAATCATAGCCTATAAACTCTCTTTAGGCACTAACCCGGGGCAATTGTAGGGCTCACATTGTTCCCTGTCTCTTAGGAATCACTGTTTTTCACATATGTATCGAGAACTACCATATCATATACTTTGTCTATTTAAAGACTTTTCAGAAAGGATGGTAAATCCATTCTCTGTTAATCTACTTTTTTTTCCTGGAAAAGGAAGTTTCTTCTGATATTAGTGAAAATACTAGAATCATGAAATTTTGAGTAAAGCATCTTGAAGAGGCCAAATATTTTAAAAGAGCTTAAATTTGGAGAAAGAAAACCCAAGTATTGGAGATCGGGGCTTTGTTGTCCCTGAAATCTTTGGCAAATATGATCATGGGACAATGAGGCATAAAAAAGAGGTATCTCATTCAACCTAATTAGAAACCAACCCTTCAAAGTGACCTTAATGAAACATAAATCTGTTCATGCTATTTCTCTGTTTAAACCTCTTAAATGACTCTTCGTTATCAGTAAACGTAGACATGAGAGGGTGGAGAAAGGAGGAGGGATTCTTATTTACAATACATGATTGAGAACAGGCTGCGTATACAAGTAGTAGTCGTTGTGGAAGGGGCTTGGAAGATGAGAGGAAATGAGCAGGAGATATTTGTGAGCAATATGTCATAATACTTGTTTAAAATTCCCAAATCACAAATACTTATAAGGTAATTAATTCAAAGATGGCTAGATGAAAACAAAATAGCTGCATTTGAGAGCTCAGTAGTCAGAAGACCTGCCACAGTTTCAAACGAATTAAATTTGTAATTTATACAAGTTACAAATCAGTATATGTTGGACCTTCAGGGTAACTCTCCAATACCTCAGAGTAAGACAGTCAAATTTACAAATGTCTCTATTCTATTATTTATTTAACAGAAAGATGAGTGTTAAGATCAAGTTCTAGGCTAACTTCTGAACAACTCTTATTTGAGCTCATTGGACCCTGCCAATCATTTGACCTTCATGAGACTGATTATGGGCTTACTTTTAAATTAGAAAAGTTTAAAGAGTAGACTATTTTTTAATTGATGCATTATATTTGTGGTGCATAATATGTACCCCATATTAATGGGGTACATGTGAATATTTGTTACATGCATAGAATGTGTAATGATCAAGTCAGGGTATTTAGGATATTCATCACATTGAGTACTGATCATTTCTTTGTGTTGGGAACATTTCAAATACTCTCCTCTAGCTATAGTCATTCTACTTCACTATCAAACATTAGAATTTATTTCTTCTATCTAATTGTATGTTTGTTCCCATTTACCTACCTCTTTATCGTCCTTCTTCCCCCAACACTTCCCAGCCTCCAGTAACTGTCATTCTATTCTCTCTCACCATGAAAACAAAGCAAGTTTTTAGCTCCCACATATGAGTAAGAACATGGAATTTGTGTCCTTCTTTATCTGGCTTATTTCACTTACCACAACTTGAGTTCCATCCACGTTGCTACAAATGACAATATTTTATTCTTTTTTATTGTCTAATAGTATTCCATTGTGTATATATGCCACATTTCCTTTATCCATTCATCCACTGATGTACACTTAGGTTGATTCCATGTCTTGGCTATTGTGAATAGCGCTAATAAACATGGATGTGCAGGATGTGCAGAACTCCCTTCGCTATACTGATTTCCTTTCCTTTGGATAAACAGCCAGTAGTAGGATTACTGGATATTATGGTAGTCGTATTTTTAGTTTTTTGAGAAATGCCATACTGTTTTCAATAATGGCTGGACTAATTCACATTCCCACCAACAGGGTTCTCTTTTTTGCACAGCTTTGCCAGCATGCTATTTTTTGTCTTTTTGAAAATAGACATTCTAACTGGGGTAAGATTCTATCTCTTGTGGTTTTGACTGCTGGGGTGACCAGTGGGGCCGGGATCCCCAAGTGGGGGGCAGGAGTTGGGGGGCACAGTTTGGGCCCTGGTGGGGGTCTGATATCATGTAGTAAGAGTCTGTCTTCAGAACCCTACGATGTTGTGCAAGGGTGCAGGCTGTGATGAGGGGGCTGAGGCAATTCCTAGGCTCCTGGGTGGGGGTGGCTAAAGGAGAGAGCCTGTCCTCTGGGTGCATGCAATTGTTTGTTTGCCCTGCTGCTAAGGAGGGTGTAGGGTTGCTGTCAATGACAGCAGCCCGAGGCAGGTGGCTCTCAGACTCTGCAAAATGCATGCCTTGTCTCCCATTGTCCCAGAGACAGCCTGGAAGGTGTGCAGCACTGCCTATTTTCTGGCGTGTTGGACACTGTGTGGGCTGGAGTGGGAATCCGACTGCACTGCTGGGCACAACTGGCATCACTGCAGCCCTCCATGTGTATACAGGAGGACATCAGTGGGGGCTCAAGGGATGTGGAGATGAAGGGGCTGTGGACCCCAAGGCATTATGCAGTCTTGAAAGGGCCAGGCTTTCAAAATGGCATCATACTGCAGCTGCTTGGGTCTTGGGGGTGGGGAGTGGGACTCAGTGTGAACTTTCTCTCAAGAATAATGCCTTCACGCAGACTCTAGGCAGCTGTCTATACTAGTCTCAGGGTGCATAATGATTGAGGGGCTCTCCTGTGGCTGGGATTGCAGGAATTCGTGATGGGTATGTGGACTGCTGGGGATCCCTCTTATGCTTTCTCCACATTGAGGACCTCTCTGGGCTCCCAGACAATCCTAATCAGGCCGGGTACCTCTCTTTCTTCTTTTTCAGTTCCCTAAGTGTTCCCTGTCACTTCTCTGCTGAGTACCAGTGTTCTCTCTTAGAGGCTTTATTCTAAGTGTGATTATTTACTAGCTCTTTGGTTCTTGTTTGTGTAGGAGATGAGTGCCCAGTGCCTCTAGTCAGCCATCTTGAAGCCTCCTCCCAAAGGACTATTAATGATTATAGATTATTTGCTTCTTGCAGAACATTGCACCAGGTGCTATAGGGCATTTCAAAGAAGAGAGAACCATGGTCTTTTTTCAGCATTCTTTTCTACAGTCATGACTCATGGACAGAATTTAGCTAAAAGGCTAATTTTTCACCATATGCCTACCTTTTTTATAAAAAAATTTATTTGTACCATATTCTTTGACTCAGGCCAATGTAAACAAATAATTTTTATGGTGCTTTGGGCTATTAATATGAAAACATATTTGGCATTTGGAGTAATATTAGATTCTATGGTAAAGCTTGTCTCTATAAGGTGACAAATAATGAATACTTGTGTATTGAAAATAAATATGCAAAGTTGACATGACAAACATGCTCAGAATATGCATTATAAAATGTGATGAGTGAGGCAACTGTGGGATCTTTTGGTCATCTTATTGTTGAAAAGCAAATTGACATTTCATGACTATTATTTGTAGGTAAAAGGGAATCTACCAATATTGGGATTTGGGAACATCCCATATAAACATATTTTTTTTGATACTAAAATTTGTTACTAAGTGCCAATGGTGATTTCTCAGAGATGTGGGAAAATGTCAAACTTTAATAATATGATTCTTCATCTAATAAACACAATGTCTATATCTCTGGGATGTTAAAACACTTATATTGATTTAGTGTTTAATGAAGGCTGATGCTCTGAGTCCAAAATGCATCTAGAATATAAAATATAATAAGCATATGAAGCCCAAGTTACTGAATATAAAAAACGCTTAGTCAAACTGGGTCTCTGTTTTAATATAGGAACTTCTCATATTTAAGGAAGGAACATTATTTTAAATTAGAAATGCCAATTGATGTATTTTTGGAATTCTTTTGGAGAATATTGTTGTGCTTTTTACCACTTGTCCAATTCTCTTCTCTTGTGGTTTACATTTCAATAGCCTCTTCCTTCTTAGCAGTAATCTGGCAGCTGCTAGGTTCCTGTTAATGAGTTCATTTGGATGCATATTCTTTTTTTAGTTAACATACTCCAAGCTTTACTCTCTGTGAAGTAAATCTTCTAATTTTGCTAGCCTATATTGGTTGTTGGTGGTTGCTGATACCACTTCTTAAAATATGCCAACTGACAATTTTGGATTAATAAAAATTGATTTGCATGTGGTGACATTTTCAGTCAGTCAGACATTTTCTAGCAGCTCATATTTACAGTTTTAAGATGGGGAGGGAATAATCTGTTGGGCTCCAGATAAACTGTGCTTCATTTTAAGGCTTCTTTGTTAATATCAACAAGGCAGATTTTCAAATAGTTCATTAGCATCTCATCCAGAAGCCAGTTCTTTATTTAGGCAGCACCCTGCAAATGTCTGCTTAAATAGCTCTTTCCTTGCATCCGGGCTTAGCTAACTCCTACTCAGGAAAGGACTCAGTTCAGGTACTATCTTGACCCTAGAAATTTCCTCACACCTATTCTCAGGGGCTCCTACACCACTCTCTAGCGTCTTCCTCTATAAAACATGTTATCCTCTACTGTAGTTATCTGTCTGACAGCTTTAGCCACTAGGAAGTGGATTCTCTGTGGACAATGTTATGTCTTTCTAGTCTAGGGTCCCTAAAACTTGGTACTGGTACAAATAAATAAATAAAAGTTTGTTGAATGAAGAATGACATGATTCTATGATTTTATAAGATTGTTAATATGCTTATTTCTTTTCAATATCTATAAATTGTGTTTTTGGTTATTGAGTGTGTTTTGGCAGAGTTGATTGCCAGAAAACCTTTATAAAATGTTTTTTCTGGCTTCTAGTTAATCACTTATGGTCTTTATTTCACTACAATATGAAAATCTCTGAATGTTCATAGTGCTACTTCTCAGCATTAATTCTGTAAAATTATTTCTGTAAGGTTTCAGTGTGTTCAAATGATCTTGAATGGTTTTCTGGGTCATAGAAGCTTTATCATATAGAAATGACAACTTATAACTTAAGAGCTGTGTTTTTAAACATAAAATTACATTATATAGATAGTGTGGAACAGCTATTCCAAGTTATTGAATGCAAAACTGTATATATTCTAGATCTCATAATAACCAATTAAATCAAACTAATTTGGTAAACATTAGCAGAAAGGGAAGTGTCAATGCTTTCATTTCTAAAACTACTGGCTAAGATAAGTGCTGCTTATAACTCTGAAGGGTAAGGTAAGAACATTAGTTGGTTACCTACCATCTACCAGCACCTCACATATATCATTTTATTTAAACCTTACGGTAAGTCCATTTTTATGAATTACTGTCTCAATTTTATGGGTGAGAAAATTGAGCATCATAGATATTATATTTCTTGTTCAAAGTTGCAGATTTAGTCAATGATAAAGACTGGATTTGAAACCAGATATGTCAGAATAATTGGTAATAGATTTGGTACAATAATGGCTCTCAGGACTTTAGCCATTGACCATTTTAATTTGTATTCTAAGGGTCTTTTTGATGACCTTGTAGATAAAGTTAATATATTACTATTAAAGAGAGTTTACAGATACCATAAAGATTATAGCTTTGTTACATATAAAATTTGATGTATACAGGTTTGTAAAGAATAATTTATACATATATCTTTCACGTTCTTTCCCTTTCTTTTTTAAAAACAAGATGACTAACTTAAACACAGATACTGCTTTTTCTGTGGTGCTTGCACAGAAGTAAACTAAGAGTCTAATTAAGTAGTTTTTTTTTCTCCATTAGAATTTATCAGGAGATATACAAAAACATTTATACCATTCTTCCTTTGGGATAACTAAGTAATTGAAAGTAAGAGGTATCTGATCTGATAATGGCTGTCTGCTGACATTTTTGGAGGCTTTTAAAAATAAGATGCAAAGTTACTAAATTACTAAATTACAAAGGAAAGTATCTTTCAATGACACTCCTGAAGACTGATAACAGTGCACATTTTGTTTCATTACGGAAAGCAGTTAACATTAATGCTGTATATAATATTTTTAAAAGATGCCAGGTGAATGTAAATTAGCCACAACTATATAAAAATAAAGATATTTCTCAAGTTATAGATGAAAAAACCAATGTATTGGATCAACCCATGTTTCCACAATCTATTATAGCCTGTGGGCAATAGGGGGTTGGGGGGGTGGGGCATGTCACAGGTTGTCAGCCACCATTCCCCAATGATCATTGCAAGTAATGCACCAGTTTATTATGTCAAATAGGATAGGTAGACACAGTAGTAAGCTATATATATAAAATATATATATGTGTGTGTATCACTATATATGTCTATATATAGATATGTAATTACTAAATATCTATATTTGTGTATATATAGATATATATTACCATGTCTCTATATAGATATATATGTTACTATATGCCTATATATAGACATAGATAGTGATGTCTGTCTATCTATATATAATTATTTTGATCTGAAGAGAGGAGTCCTAATAGCAGATTCATTCCTGAGGATTGATCTGGGACAAGCATTTCAGTGACAGACTTGTGCTGCATCTTAAAATTTTTATTATTTAGTTTTCTCTTAAAAATGTAACTTCTGCACATGACAACAACTTCCAAGAATATATAAAAAACCATACCAAAAAATAAATCTTCCTTTCCTCTTCATTCCTCATCTCTTAGTTCTATTCCTTAAAAGTAACACCATTACAATTTTTAGTCTCCTCCTGTTATGTATTTATTTTAAACAGGGGAATTTCCTGAATGCTCTGTAATGTATATTTCCCTGTGGAACACATTAAGTGCATTTTCTTTTTCTATCCTACACCTTTGGAATATATTTGGAATAAAAATTAAAGTTGCCAAGCAATTCTGTCATCACATGCTTAATATGATATGTAAATTGTTGGCATCTTTGCTCTCTGTGGCCCCAGCTGCTGAGAATTCCCATAATAGCTGCAGAATGAATGACAGGACAGAACCAGTAGCTTGTGTTTAATTTTCAGTGAGCTAATATGAGAAAAATGAATAAATCTTTGCACTTAATGAAGACCCAGTGTGCTTATCCAAGCATTATATTACCTTTCTAACTGCTAGGTGATTCAAAAAGTGAATTTTACATATTTGTGTGTCTCCTTATATTGTTGGCATATATGTAGAATGATTGAGGGTCTCTCTCTTGTAAATGTAGAAAAATTGTTGTACTTAGGTTCCCTGTGAAGCATAAGTGTGTCTCTACCCTGCCTTTCTAAGCCATCATGATCACGTTATATATTTGAACAAGAATGGTGTTAGACCTGCAACAAATTCTTATTTTTAAAAATAGCTTTATTGTGGTACAATTGACATGTCATAAACTACACATATTTAAAATGCATAATTTGTTACATGTTGGCATAGGTATACACTGTCACACCATCAACACAATCAATATAATGAACATATCTGTTACCCACCAAAGGTTTCCTCATGCCCGTTTGTCATGCCTGCCTCCTCCCCTGCCCAGCTTGTACCCGATCACTAATCTGTTTTCCTTCACTATAAATTAGTTGGCATTTTCTAAAATTTTATATAAGTGGAATCATACAGAGTGTATTCTTTTCTCTTCTGGCTTCTTTCACTCCAGCATAATTATTCTGAGATTCATTCATGTTGTTTCATGTATGGGTAGTTCATATCTTTTTAGTGCTGAGTAGTATTCCAGTGTTTAAATGCACTAAAATTTGCTTATTCATTCACTTGTTTAGGGATATTTGAGTCAGCTCCAGTTTGGGGCTCATACAAATAAAGCTTTTATGAAAATTTTGTGTTCAAGTCTTTGTATGGATGTGTGCTTTTATTTTTGGGGGGGTGGGTAAATACCAAGGAAAAGGTAGGGTGAGTCCTATGGTTGAATGTGTATTTCATTTTTTAAGAGACTGCAACACTGTTTCCCAAAATGATTGTAACATTTTACATTCCCACCAACAGGGTATGAGAGTTCTAGTTGCATTTCATCTTTCTAACCTTTGATATGTCCAATGTTTTTAATTTTAATCATTGTAATAGGTGTGTAGTGGTACTTTATTGTGGTTTTTTCATTTTTAGGCATTTTTATAATTTTCAATAGTTTTTGGGGTACAGGTGGCTTTTGGTTACATGGATATGTTCTTTAGTGGTTATTTCTGTGATTTTAGTGCACCTGTCACCTGAATGGTATACACTGTACCCAATACGTAGTCTTTTGTCTCTCGCTCCCTCCCAACCTTTCCCCAACAGTCCCCAAAGTTCATTATTATCTTTCTTATGCATTTGTGTGCTCATAGTTTAGCTCCCACTTACACATGAGAACATATGATATTTCGTTTTCCATTCCTGAGTTACTTCACTTAGAATAATGGCCTGTAGCTCCATCTAAGTTGCTGCAAAAGACATTATTTCATCCCTTTTCATGGCTGAGTAGTGTTCTGTGTTGTATATATACCACATTTTCTTTATCCACTCGTTGGTCAATGGGCACTTAGATTGGTTTCATATTTTTGCAATTGCTAATTGTGCTGCTGTCAACATGTGTGTTTATGTATCTATTTCCATGTAATGACTTCTTTTCCTTTTGGTAGATACTCAGTGGTGGGATTGCTGGATCACACAATAGTTCTACTTATAATTGTTTAAGGAATCTCCATACTGTTTTCCTTAGTGGTTATACTAATTTATATTCCCACCAGCAGTATAAAAGTGTACCCTTTTCACAACATCCATGCCAACATCTATTGTTTTCTTCACTTGTTAATTATGGCCATTCTTTCAGGAGTAATGTGGTATCTTATTATGGTTTTAATTTGCATGTCCCAGATGATGAGTTGAACATTTTTTTATGTTTGTTAGCTGTTTGCATATCTTCTTTTGAGAAATCTCTATTCATGTCCTTTGCCCACTTTTGATGGGATTGTTTTTTTCTTGCTGATGTGTTTGAGTTCCTTGTAGATTCTGCATTCTAGTCCTTCATCCGATGCATAGAAAGTGAATATTTTCTCTCAATCTGTGGGTTGTCTGTTTACACTACTGATTATTTTATTTGCTGTGAAGATGCTTTTTAGATTAATTAGGTCCCATTTATTTATTTTTCTTTTTGTTGCGTATGCTTGTGGGGTCTTAACCACGAATTATTTGCCTAAGCCAATGTCCAGAAGAGTCTTTCTGATGTTATTATCTAGAATTTTTATGGTTTCATGTCTTAGGTAAAAGTCTTTGATTCATCTTCAGTTGATGTTTGCATTAGATGAGAGATGAGGATCCAGTTTTATTATTCTACGTGTGGCTTGCCAGTTATCCCAGAATCATTTATTGAATAGGGTGTCTTTCCTCACTTTATGTTTTTGTATGCTTTGTGAAATATCTGTTGGCTATAAGTATTTGGCATTAATTCTGGGTTCTATATTCTGTTCCATTTATCCATGTGCCTATTTTTATACCAATAGCATGTTGTTTTGGTAACTATAGCCTTGGAGTATAATTTGAAGTCAGATAGAGTGATGCCTCCATGTCTGTTGTTTTTGCTTAGCATTACTTTGGATATGCAGGCTCTTTTTAGTTTACATATGAGTTTTAGGATTGTTTTTTCTAGTTCTGTGAAGAACGATGGTGGCATTTTGATGGAAATTGCGTTGAATTTGTAGATTGATTTGACAGTATGGTCATTTTCACAGTATTGATTATTTCTAACCATGGGCATGGGATGTGTTGTTTGTGTCCTCTGTGATTTCTTTCAGCAGTCCTTGCAGAGATTTTTCATCTCAATGGGTAAGTGCATTCCTAAGTATTTTATTTTTGGCAGCTGTTGTAAAAGGGATTGAATTATTTACTGATTCTCAGCTTGGTTGTTGTTGGTGTATAGCAGTGCTATTAATTTGTGCACATTGATTTTGTATCCTGAGACTACTGAATTAGTTTGTCAAATCTAGAAGCTTTTTTGATGACTTTTTAGGGCTTTCTAGGTATACAATCATATCATTAATGAACAATGACAATTTGACTCCCTGTTTTCCAATTTGGATGCCCCTTATTTCTTTCTCTTGTCTGATTGCTCTGGCTAAGGCTTCCAGTACTATGTTGAATACAAGTGGTGAAAGTGGGCATCCTTGTCATGTTCCAGTTCTCATGGGGAAGGCTTTCAATTTTCCCCCATTCAGCATGATGTTGGCTGTGGGTTAGTCATAAATAGCTATTATTACTTTGAAGTAAGTCCATTCTATGCTTATTTTGTTGAGGGTTTTATATCATAAAGAGATGCTGTATTTTATCAATTTTTTGCGTGTCTATTGAGATGATCTTATGGTTGGTTTTAATTCTGTTTATGTGATGTATCACATTTATTGACTGGCATATATTAAACTATCTCTGCATTCCTGGGATGAAATCTATTTGATCACGATGTATTATCTTTTTAGTTTGATGTTGAATTTGGTTAGCTAATATTTTCTTGAGAATTTTTGCATCTATGTTCATCAGGGATATTCATCTGCAGTTTTCTATTTCTGTTATGTCTATTCTTTGTTTTGGTATTGGGTTAATATTGACTTTATAGAATGATTTAGGGAGGACTTCCTCTTTCTTAATCTTTTGGGATAATTTCAGTAGGATTGGTACCAATTCTTCTTCTTTTTTTTTGAGATGGAGTTTCACTCTTGTTGCCTGGGCTGGAGTGCAATGGCGCAATCTCGGCTCACTGCAACCTCCACCTCCCAGGTTCAAGCAATTCTCTTGCCTCAGCCTCCCAAGTAGCTGGGATTACAGGCATGCGCCACCACACCCAGCTAATTTTTTGTGTATTTAGTAGAGACAGGGTTTCTCCATGTTGGTCAGGCTGGTGTCGAACTCCCGACCTCAGGTGATTGGCCCGCCTTGGCCTCCCAAAGTGCTGGGACTACAGGCATGAGCCACCACACCCGGCTGGTACCAATTATTCTTTGAATGTCTGGTAGAATTCAGCTGTGAACCCATCTGATGGGCAATTTCACTGACAATTTTAAAATATGGATTTGATCTCACTGCTTGTCATGGGTCTGTTCAGGGTTCCTATTTCTTTCTAATTTAATCTAGGAGGATTGTATGTTTCCAGGAACCTATCCATGTCCTCTAGATTTTCTAGTTTGTGCATGTAGAGATATTCATAGTAGCCTTGAATGATCTTTATATCTCTGTGGTGTCAGTTGTAATGTCTCCAGTTTCATTTCTAATCGAGCTTATATTGATCTTCTACTTTTCTTGGTTAATCTCCCTAATCATTTATCAATTCTGTTTATTCTTTCAAAGAACTAGCTTTTTGTTTCATTTATCTTGTGTATATATGTTTCAATTTCAGTTAGTTTTGCTGTGATCTTTGTTATTTCTTTTCTTCTGCTGGGCTTGGATTTGGTTTGTTCTTGTTTCTCTAGTTCACTGAGGTGTGAAATTAGGTAGTCAATTTGCGCATTTTCAGATTTTTTGATGTAGGCATTTAACACTATTAACTTTCCTCTTAGCACTGCTTTTGCTGCATCCCAGAGATTTTAATAAGTTGTGTCACTATTGTTCATTTCAAAGAATTTTCTAATTTCCATCTTGATTTCTTTGTTAACTCAAATATTCAAGAGGAGATTATTTAATTTCCATGTATTTGTATAGTTTTAAGTATTTCTTTTGGAGTTGATTTCCAGTTTTATTCCACTGTCTGAGAAGACACTTGATAGGATTTTGACTTTCTTAAATTTATTGAGACTTGTTTTGTGGCCTATCATATAATCTATATTGCAGAATGTTTCATGTACTGATGAGAAGAATGTATATTCTATTGTTGTTGGGTAGAACATTCTGTAAATACCTGTTAATTCCATTTGTTCTAAGGTATAGTTTAAGTCCGTTGTTTCCTTGTTGATATTCTGTCTTGATGATCTGTCTAGTGCTATCAGTGGAGTATTGAAGAACCCCACTATTACTGTGTTGCCATCTATCACATTTCTCAGGTTTAGTAGTTTTTATAAACCTTAGGTATCCAGTGGTCAGTTGCATACAAACTTAGGATAGACTAGTCTTTTTGTCATTATACAATGTCCTTCTTTGTCTTTTTTTACTATTGTTGCTTTAAAGTCTCTTTTGTCTAATATAAGAATAGCTACTCCTGCTTGCTTTTGGTTTTCATTTGCATGGAGTATCTTTTTCCACCACTTTATCTTGAGTTCATTTCAGTCCTTAGTGTTAAGTGTGCCTCTTGAAGACAGCAGACACTGGTTGGTGGTTTTTATTCATTCTGCCATTTTGTATCTTTTAAGTGAAGCTTTTAGGCCATTTACATTCAACATTAATATTGAAATGTGAGGTACTAATCTAGTTATCATAATAGTTGTTACTTAGATACTTTGATGTTATTTTCATTATAATATTGTTCTATAGGACCTGTGAGATTTCTGCTTTAAGGAGCTTCTATTTTGGTGTATTTTGTAGATTTAGAGCTTTTGTTTCAAGATTTAGAACCCCTTTTAGCATTTCTTATAGTGCTGGCTTGGTAGTGGCAAATTCCCTCAGCATTTGTTTGTCTGAAAAAGAATTTATCTTTCCTTCATTTATACAGCTTAGTTTTGCTGGATACAAAATTCTTGTCTGACAATTATTTTATCTGAGGAGGCTAAAGATAGGACCCAAATTCCTTCTTGCCTGTAACGTTTCTGAGAAATCTGCTAGTAGTCTGATAGGTTTTCCTTTATAGGTTATCTAATGCTTTTGTCTCACATCTCTTAAAATTCTTTCCTTCATGTCAATTTTGGATAGCCTGATGACCATCTGCCTTAGTGGTGATCTTTTTGCAATGAATTTGCCAGGCATTCTTTGAACTTCTTGTATTTGGATATGTAGATCTCTAGCAAGGCCAGGGAAGTTTTCTTCAATTATTCCCACAAATATGTTTTCCAGACTTTTAGACTACTCTTCTCTCTCAAGAACACCAATTATTCTTAGGTTTGACCATCTTACATAATCTTATATTTCTTGGAGACTCTGTTCATTTCTTTTGATTCTCTCTTTCTTCGTCTTTGTCTCATTGGGTTAATTCAAAAGCCTTGTGTTTGACCTCCAAAATTCTTTCTTCTACTTATTCTAGTTTATTGTTGAAACTTTCCATTGCATTTTATATTTCTGTAAGTGTGTCTTTTATTTCCAAAAGATCTGATTGGTTTTTCTCTATGATATCTATCTCTCTGGAAAATTTTTCATTCATACTCTGGATTGCTTTTTAAATTTCTTTTTGTTGGTGTATTAGTCCATTTACATGCTGCTGATAAAGACATGAGTGAGATTGGGAAGAAAAATATGTTTAATGGACTCACAGTTGCACGTGGTTGGGGAAGCCTCACAATCATAGCAAGAGGCATTTCTTACATGGTGGTGGCAAGAAAGAATGAGACAGAAATGAAAGCAGAAACCCCTTATAAAACCATCAGATCTTATGAGACTTATTCACTACCACGAGAACAGTATGGGGGAAACCGTCCCCATGATTTAATTATCTCTTGCTGAGTCCCTCCCAATACATGAGAATTATGGGAGTATAATTCAAGATGAGATTTGGGTGTGGACACAGCCAAACCATATTATTCTGCCCCTGCCCCATCCCTAAATATCATATCCTCACATTTCAAAACCAATCATGCCTTCTCAACAGTCCCCCAAAGTCTTACTCATTTCAACATTCACTCAAAAGTCCACACTCCAAAGTCTCATCTGAGACAAGGCAAGTCCCTTCTGCCTATGAGCCTGTAAAATCAGAAGCAAGTTAGTTACTTCCTAGATACAATGGAGGTACAGGCATTGGATAAATATACCCATTCCAAATGGGAGAAATTGGCCAAAACGAAGGAGTGAAAGGCCCCATGGAAGTCCAAAATCCAGCAAGGCAATCAAATCTTAAAGTTCCAAAATGATCTCCTTTGGCTCCATGTCTCACATCCAGGTCATGCTGATGCAAGTGGTAGGCTCCCACAGCCTTGGGCAGATCACCCCTGTGGCTTTGCAGAGTATAGCCCCCCTTCTGGATTTCATGGGTGGCATTGCCTGAAGCTTTTCCAGGTGCACAGTAGAAGGTGTCAGTGGATCTGCCATTCTGGGGTCTGGAGGACAGTGACCTTCTTCTCACAACTCCACTCAGCAGTGGCCCAGTAGGGACTCTGTGTGGGGCCTCCGACACCACATTTCCCTTCTGCACTACCCTACCAGAGGTTCTCCTTAAGGATCACAACCCTGCAGCAAACTTCTGCCTGGGCATTCAGGCATTTCCATACATCCTCTGAAATCTAGGTGGAGGTTCCCAAACCTCAATTCTTGACTTACATATACCCAAAGGCTCAACACCATGTGGAAGCTGCCAAGGCTTGGGTCTTGCACCTTCTGAAGCCACTGCCTGAGCTGTACCTTGGCCCCTTTTAGCCATGGATAGAGCAGCTGGGAAGCAGGGCACCAAGTCCTTTGGCTGCACACAGAATGGGGACCCTGGGCCTGGCCCACAAAATCATATTTTCCTCCTAGGCCTCTGGGCCTGTGATGGGAGGGGCTGCTGCGAAGGTCTCTGACATACCCTGGAGACATTTTCCCTATTGGCTTGGCAATTAGCATTTGACTTGTAACTTATGCAAATTTCTGCAGGTGGCTTGAATTTCTCTTCAGAAAAATAGGCTTTTCTTTTCTATTGCATCATCGGGCTGCAAATTTTCTGAACTTTTGTGTTCTATTTCCCTTTTAAAACTGAATGCTTTTAACAACACCCAAGTCACCTCTTGAAGTCTTTGCTGCTTAGAAATTTCTTCCACAAGATACCCTAAATCATCTTTCTCACATTCAAAGTTCCACAAATCTCTAGGGCAGGGACAAAATGCTGCCAGTCTCTTTGCTAAAATATAGCAAAAGTCACCTTTGCTACAGTTCCCAACAAGTTTCTCATCTCCATCTGAGACCACCTTAGCCTGGACATTATTTTTCATATCACTAACAGCATTTTTGTCAAAGCCATTCCACAAGTCTCTAGGAAGTTCCAAACTTTCCCACATTTTCCTGTCTTCTTCTGAGGTCTCCAAACTGTTCCAACCTCCACATATTACCCAGTTCCACAGTGGTGTCCACATTTTTGAGTATCTTTACATCAGTGACCCACTCTACTGGTACCAATTTACTGCATTAGTCCATTTTCACACTGCTGATAAAGACATACTTGAGATTGGGTAATTTATAAAAAAGAGAAAAAAAGAGGTTTAATGGACTAACAGTTCCACGTGGTTGGGGAGGCCTCAGAATCATGGCAGAAGATAAAAGGCATGTCTTACATGGCAGTGGGCAAGAGAGAATTAGAGACCCAAGCAAAAGGGGAAACCTCTTATAAAACCAGCAGGTCTCCTGAGACTTATTCAGTTCCATGAGAACAGTGTGGGGGAACTGCCCTTACGATTCAATTATCTCCCACTGGTTTCCTCCCAAAACACATGGGAATTATGGGAGCTACAATTCAAGATGAGATTTGGGTGGGGACACAATGAAACCATATCATTCTGCAAAGCCCAATTCATTGTTTATCTTGTTGGATGCATTTTTCATCCTAGACATGATAGTTTTTATCATTAGAAGTTTGATTTGCATGTTTTTTATATGTCTTATGTAGTTAGATTTTATGGATGAGAAAACTAAAGCACACAGAGGACATGAAACTTGCCTAAGATTTCAGAGCTATTAAGAAGTGGTTGCCAGAATACAAATCTAGGTAACCCAGCCCCAGAGACTGCACTTTTAATTACTACTTGTCCCCTTCTCTTTAAGAGCATGTTATTATTTCATACTATTCTCTTCCAAAACATTTACAACAATGCTTTGCACATACAAAAGTTATAACAATTGTTAATTATCGAATTAAATGCTGGAAAGCTGCAAAACTTTATGAAGATTGAAAACTCAATTCAGATGACAATTCTTTTTAAAATTTCCCTGGTCTTTCCACAATTTTTCTTAAAAATTTCCCTAATCTCTTATCACTAACACAAGGTAAAGTTCCTTCCTATGCATTTTTATCCATCTTGTTCTTAATTCTGTAACAGCATTACAAAATTGTATAGCTGTATGTGTCTTTGAATGTTGAATTGAAATTAAATTGGATGATGGCTCAAGGAGTCAATAAAGTTTTAGGGCACAGACAGCCTACTGGATGGTCAAGGGATGAGGTGTAGCTGGTTTCCACCAAAGAAAAAGCTCACCAGATGCCACCTGAAAGGACACATAACATGATTTTTAACCATAGGCAATGTGCCATGGATAGAAACTGGGCAATCTTTAAGGGCTACATTGGCATCCATGAGACTTGTAGCGTTGTTCTATATGGTGACAAACCTCAGGGAGTGGCATTCATATTGTAATTTATTTGAATAGTAACTCCCCAGAACTGTGGAGTCCACAACCCTCACAATGGTAGGCAGCTGCCCAGTGAGGCTATCAGACAGGTTGTAGATTAAGGTGATCTAAATTGGACCAGAGCTGGAGGCAAGGTGTCTGATTCGACTCCTCCCAGCAGAACTCCTGAAGATCTGGTTACCCCGCGTTAAGCTCTAGATCTTTCATCCCTGCCAACCCCAACTGTTTCCTCCCTTCCTGTTCAGTCAAGTTTCCCTCCTTGGAACCTAGGGAATTTATATTCTGTCTTGAAGGCAGGTAATTTAGCTCTAACTCATTGGATTTCTTTGCTCTGGGTTCCCTCACAGGCTAGGCTTTTGAAAACATTTACATACTCTACAGTAATAAATCTTCCTTGAAGCTTGTATGTTACAAGATCATATTATTGCACAAATGGAGGGGAGAGTTAGAAACACTAGAAAAGGAAGAAAACATCCATTACTATTTCAAATACATTAGTCTCCCAACTAGACTATGAGCTCCTTAATGGTAAGGAATGTGTTTTTATAAACAGAAGAAATGCATTTGAATACGATTCAGATTTGCTCAACCTAAATTGTCAATTCTTTGTAGTTCTCATTTGTGCTACTACTCCAGAGGAAACTCTGTCCTACTATTGTATTCTGCACAATTTTATCCTGAAAATGTGTTGTGTGCTTGACAGATAATTCATGTCTGTTCTCCAGAGATTGTTTTATAAGACTACTATTTGTTTCCCTAATTTTAGGAACTGTTATATTGATATTCCCCTTTAACCCTGATTATAGTTTATAGCTATACTGAGTCCCACCATTCAAGTCTCTTAGAATCATAGCTCTGAATTCTGAGAAGTGGGTAAAAGAGCCTTACTCTTTACTTTAAATTGTCACACTTTTCTTGTGATAAAATTATCTGTGGCATATTTTCAGAGGTGCCTAGACAATTATATTTAAATTTCTACTGGAGAAGATTTAATGAAAATATTCATTTTACATTGTATGCTTGGATTTACAGTTTGTATCTGAAATACAATCAAATGCAAATAATGTGCAAATTAAAATATGTAAAATTATATTAGTAGCCTTCATCTGCTGGCTATAGACACAAAGCAACACTTTAAAAAAAAATCTCATTGGAGCTTAGTATTTTCAGTAAAAAGAACTGTGAATTCACATTCTAGAGTTTCAGTTGTATTACTTCATTTTGTGATTTGAGAAAATATTTCACTTCTGTTTTTTCTCTTTAAAATGACAGAATTGGATCAGCTGTGGGCTTGCTACTTTGCATAAATGTAAATTAAAGAAAAATTATGTAGCTAAAAAATAAAACACAAATTTTATTGTGTATTTTCTCAGGAAATGAAATATTTGTGAGTATATGTAAGATTTCTTTTATTTCTCTTTTAATAAAGAGTTTCTTTTTTTAAATTTAATTTCAGAGTATATAATAAAGTACTATCATAATGGAATTTTGAGACTGATAAAATTAGTTTCTGAAATTGGTACATTTTGCCTCCCTACTAGTCTTCTAAACCACTTAATTGAAAATGTGGTTTAGGGCCTCTCAATATATTCTTTAAAACAAGATTTTTTCCACTGCAAATGGAAAAAAAAACCAATGTTTTTAATCTAAAAGATATTCCCCAGGCCCATTGTGTTGGAATGTATGACTTTCATCACTACTTTTCTCTTGGGAGCAACCTTAGAAATGCTTTCTATTTTATTTAGAAAACAGCTTTCACACACACTGCCACCTGCTGATCTTTTTCTCTTGTATCTCACAGTAAACCAATCATTTTTCACTTTCTTGCCCAGCAATTTTAATCAATTTCTTATTCTCTAACAGCTACACCTAATGAGTAGAGCAGCAAAACTGTTGATCAACAGGTGTTTTCTAAGGGCTGGACATCAGTCAATAGAATTTGGCCCTCTCCAGGCCTCCTTCCTGATATTAAATTGTGAGTCAGAAACCACAGGTGAAACCAACAAGTCTCAACTAAGGCTATGACTTAACACCAAGTATACAGGCTACTTTCAAAGATGTGGTAAGCAGATTTTATAAAATCCAGAATATTTAAAGGTATTTCAGAGGAAGGAAGATTTAAGAAAGGAAGCTATAAGTTGTTCATGCAGGGGAAGAGAATCAGCAAATGACAGAAGTCACACAGATATTAACCAAAAAGTACTCATTCCCTAAGCCAGGATTGAACCCAGGTCACCATTGTAAAATGGCAGAGACCAAAACAAAGTACTGCCATGTTGTTACAGGTTATGCTCCCAAGGACATAAAACAAGATGGAGACCTGCAGCAAAGTTTGTTACTGACCAGTTTGCTGGGCTGGCTTGAATAGAGGGCTTATTGGTTTCTAGGGATGCATTCTATACTAAGGTACTCCTCTTTCTGATAGAAAGATAGAGAAAGACAAATTCTTAGCACAAAGTACAACAGATTCACCACAGCTTAAGACTTAGCCTCATAAATCCTTTTTTTCATTAATTAAAACTTTACAGAGGATATAAACAGTGATTATATTATTCATTCAATTGGTTTGCACAGGGAGAGGGAGACCGGAAGTCTGACTGGTAAGAACGTTTACACTTTTGCTGGAATGTCAGGCTTCTGCGTTCCCTTCCCCTGAGTTCAATTTTAAGCCAAGTAGTTTAAGGTTTAAAGAAATTAACTTTTCCCAATTTGGGTATGCATCTGAGGAGGAGCGTTCTGCGGTACAGGGACACAACTCATCTGCAAAAGGAAAACAGAGGAGAAAAAAGAATGTGTTTTATCCAAAGGAGTCCCAGGGATTCATGAGGTATTTGAGAAAAATACAGACTGAAGATGATTGGTTACCCATCTAGAAAGAGGGGAACAAGGAATCCCTAGTTCCTTTATCTTCCAAGCAAATACCCAGAGTATGTGAGGGAGAGAAGAAGAGGCATCCCCCTTCTTTCTCCCATTTTATATCCCCAAGTCCTGGTGACCTCAGTAGGGTGCCACCCATGGATGCCAACACAGCTTTCACCCATGTTAACAGTGAGGCCTAAGGGGTGGGAATTATCCATATTTGCCCATGCACTGCCTCTTTCCTGCTGTCAGTAACTTTTGAGTTCCTAGATCTTGTCTATGCCATGGATGCAAGTATAACCTTCATCCATGAAGTGGGAGGGCCTATCCAGTAGGAATTAGTCATGCTCACCTGCGTTGTGCCCTGTCTTCTGCTGTTGCCTGCCTCTGCATCCCTTAGATCCAGTTTTCCCTCCTATGGTTTCAACCCAAAGCCTGGAATTGAGTTTGGGACAAAAGGATACCTCAGGGGATACAGGAATTAATTTAGATTATGTCACAGATGGGTCTCACCAAATTTGCAGCCAGCAGCCCATGGGGTCACTCCTCCATTGCTTCCCTATCATAAGCAGAGTGTTAAGGTAGGGAAAAAAAAACAAAAAACAAAAAAAAAACCTCTCTCATAGAAAAGCTCCCTGTATTCACAGGGCTATGTGTATGTGCTAACTCCTGGTATGGTGGAGAAAAGAGAAAAACAAAACAAAATGAAAAAACAGCTTAAGTGTGGGGAAGATGCCTGGGGGACAAAAGGCCTCTAGCTTTATGCAAATGGGCTCCTCCAACAGGGAGAGAAACTCTTAATTGTTTTATCCTCTTCTTGGCTTGGCCAGGGAAGGAAAGCCTCTGTGGGCACATGGTGGGAGGGGATGGTGAGCAGGAAAAACTGACCAACTGGCTGCATGGAGCTCTTGGCCCCCAAGACCACCCTGGGGATGAGTGGTGGCTGTGTCTCATTCCTGCCTCACGTGGCCATTGGATGCAGCATATGCATGTGGGAGACATGGCCATGCACCCCACCTGGAGGGGCTGGGGAGATGCCACTCACCCATCTGTCCTGCATGCATACCTGTGGCTGTTGGGGTGTGGGTGGGGGATGCCTTTAGGAACAGATGGAAATCACATTGTTCTGAATTGCATATCTGATGGCTGGGCCAAATGCTCATTCTACCTAGTAATATCTCTGCAGTTTGCAGCAACAGTTTCAACATTATAAAAGAAAAGATAGGGGCCATTTCCAACCATGAAGAAAGGAAGGAAAAATCCATAGAAAAGTCTGAGGGTCTTGGCCAACTTCAGAAAAAAGGTTGAGGATGAAAAGGCTTGGGGATGAGAGTGAAAGGTTTGGGGTCTGCATTTACTCACCCTCCAGGTATCTCCATATGGGCCACCAAAATAATGCAGAATTTCTACTCCTTAGTTAAGCTAGGTCCAAGTTCTTGTCTCATGATCAGGAAGAATTAGGCATGCAGACCCCAGAGAATGGGTGGAGTAGAATTTATTAAGTGAAAGGAAAACCCTCAGCAAAGAGAGGGGATCTGAAAAGCAGGTTGCTAGTTGTCCCCTTTACAGTTCAATACCCAGGCTTATGGTGTGAGTTCCTGGTGGCTCCACCCCATCCTTCCTGTGCACATGTGGGCCCTTAGACTGAGCTACTCCATATTGATTCATTTCTCTTCCTGCATATGTGTTAAGGAACTAAATTTTCCACTTTGGGCATGTTTAGGCAAGCCCTTTGTACAAGTTCCCTTATCTGCATAAAACACCTGCTATAAGCAGTTTTGAGGTGGGTCGATGGTTCTCCAGGGACCCTTCCCTTACTGTCTGCCTAAAGCAAGCTGGCTGACTCCTTTCAATACTGTTACTAACGCTGAATTCAATGTATTGTTAAGTGACTGGGTGCTATAAGTGAAGAATTATTTATTGGTAGTAAATGAAGTTCACATTGACATAATACATCATAATCTTACCTCTGCTTGAGGCTGATGTGGTAGACTCATGCCATGTATTCCTCAAATCTCATTTCATTTCTTTCTTGGGCACATAGACAAATTTCATTTCTTAACATTCCTTGCATTGGGAAGCATGAGCCTATGATTGAGTTCTGACCAATGGAATGCAGGCAAAAATAAAATATGCCACCTACAGGCCTGACACTTAAAAAGCCCTCTTGCCAGTTTTTAATACTCTTCTTTCCCCATTCCCATGCCTCTTGAAGGAAGATTCAGTGGAAGACTTTAAGGCCACAGGGAATGGTGGCATTGGGAAAAAAAAACAAACAAACAAACAAAAAATCAAACTAGTTCCCTGAGTAACTGCATGGAGCAGAGCCCTGTCACATACTCCCAACCCTCTGGCAAGCTGCTTATGCAGTGAATAAAAAATTAATCTGCATTTTATTAAGCCAAGAAGATTTTAGAACTGTTATTTATAGTAGTTAGGTTACCTTCAGTAATACAGCTTGTTCATAAATTTATCATTCTTCCTAAGTATTATGCCTACCATTCAGAGATCAGCTGTGGGCTTTGAATTCCAGGCTCAGCAAAAAATGGCAATTAGGTTTTACCTTATTAGCCAATTATACGATTTATTGTAGAAGGCTGAAGGGTTAACCTTAGCAGATTTTTGCCAGGCTATCTTTAATTTCAGAGGACAAAGATCAAATCCATTAGTGTCCTTTATCAGGGGAAAAGGAAAAAAAATAGTGGTATAACTGTCACATATTGGCAATCCCTGGATAGGACAATTAAACCTTTTGAAGGCATTGATAAGACAGAACTGTGAGATAAGACAGAATTGTGAGATAAGCCTAGGATGCAGTCAAAGTTACTTTTCTTACAGTAATAATATGGTTTACTATTGCAACTGCATAATTATAGAGTAAATCTTAAATTTTAAGATCCATAACTTGTTTTTGTTGAATGAATAAATGAATAGAGATTCCCAGTGTTTGCCTTCTAAGAAAACCTTCTTTTAAAATTAGCAGTTTCCCTGGTGGTCTAGTGGTTAGGATTTGGTGCTCTCTCATAAAATAAGTAGTAAAGGAAGATTACAAATCTACACATGGGTGTCAGCTTCAAGATTATTTTTAGTGCTATCGATTATTAGATTTTGAGCTCCATGAGGACAGACATCTTTGTCTGTTTTGGTCCCACCTGTATTCCCAACACCTAGAAGAATGCCTGATACATCGGAGGGACTTAATTAAATATTTGTTGGATCGATAAATGCAGTTTAAATTCACCTTATTCTGACTTTGATTTGTTTCTAGAAGCAAAGATCTTTCTATGCCGTGTTTATAGTTGACAGTACTTCCACACTTAATACCACAGGTCTTGTAGGTAGGTTGTTTGTTTAGTTGCCTATTCATTCATATCAGAGAAAGCAATTATTCTTAATGTGGAATGGACACTAGAATCAAATTATACAGACCACCATTTGTGCTTCTTTATCTCTGAAGCATTTAGTTCTGTAAGGAAAAAAAAAAAAAAGACAATTTTGTATAACGGCATTAAGCAAAAGCATCACTGACCCTTCCTGGAAACATGTGCTTCTGAATTAAATAAATAATGTGTACATAAATATAACCATATATACTATTAGTAAAGGGCATGGTTGTCCTTTGATGTTATTCCATAGTTTTAAAAAAATTCTAAGCAGACATAAATAATGAGGTTTTTTCACACTGAAAAGAATAAAGAAAGCTCAGTGCTAAAATCACCTGCAGGGCCAGTTTGATGGGCATGCAGTCTGTACAATTGCTCTACCCTTGGTTAATGTTCTTAAAAATCTCAATAATTTTTGTTCAAAGGACCTCATGTTTTCAATTTGCACTGCACTTGCAAATTACGTAGCCAGTGCTGATCCTGTAGCATCTTCTAAAATAGATCTTGCGGATAAGCAGGGCATTTCCTGTCCCAGAACAGTTGCCCAATAGCAAAAATGGATTTTTGAGTGAATAAATTGATAAATAAAAATGTTTTAATGACATAGCATAAAAAAAACAAACACTTATATCTAACACTCAAGCAGAAGAGGTTCTTATTCAAATTAAGAAGTGGAGGCAGAAAGAGTGAAGGGTGAGAAAAGGGCACTCAGAAGTTCTTTTCTATCCAAATCCATGAGAGCACAAAGTTGACCATAAGTTCATTGCCTATGAAGCCAAGTAAAAGAAAATAAACCCTTACCTGTAAAAGCAAATCAATATATTTTAACTTTTGCTATTCTTAATGGATAGCTGCAATATACTCAAACACATTCAAGAGTTTATAAGACATTCCATTGAAAATCATTTTCTCTTATCAAATTTAGACAGGTTCTTTTAATTTGAATGAACACTACTTCTCTTGTGTAAATAGTGTATTATAAATTGTAATGCTATTATTTGAATTTTTATAGAATCTTATTTTCTGTGAATCTTAATGTTGGAAAAATATCATCTTCTTAACCTGCCTGATATTTGGCAACATATTGGCAGAAAATAAACTTGAAACTCAGGAAGGTTGGCATTAGATCAATAACAGGAATGAAAAGAAATCTCAGTCCAACCTCAGAAATTTAGATCTACCATGTAGATGTGTTGTTTTCAGCACAATATCATACATTGTTTTGTGCAAATTATAGTCATACCAAACAAGCTAAAAGTTGGCATATCATCATCAAACAGCTTTTGCACAGCTACTGAAAATAGCACTGATTGAAGTGTCATGGATTTGCTTAGCTTGGGATGTAATCGATTTGATGTCTATCCAGCCATGTTGAGAGACTAATAGTTCTGCAATTGCCTGCTTTTACCTCTGCATTCCTGACCATCTGCTGAGAGGAGTCAGGTAATGGGTTTTGTCACATTTCAGACCTATTATTTCTGCCTGGCATAGAAGTATTTTCTACAAAAGCAATAATGTCTGCATGTGTTTAGACATTAAGTTTAGTTTTACATTTAACTTCTCAGTAATTTGACTAAGGTCAAGAATATGATTACTTTACATACTAAAAGTATCTTATTACTTTTCATACTAAAAGTATCTGATTACTGTTAGTAGATACTAATTTATAAATCGTATTTTCGCTAGAGGGATATCATTTCTTTTGGAAGAAATAAATGATCTCTTCAATCTCTAACTTGATGACTAATCTAACAGAAAGTTCCCATACAATAATAATGGGAGACTTTAACACCCCACTGTCAACGTTAGACAGATCAACGAGACAGAAAGTTAACAAGAATATCTAGGAATTGAACTCAGCTCTGCACAAAGCGGACCTAATAGACATCTACAGAACTCTCCACCCCAAATCAACAGAACACACATTCTTCTAAGCACTACACAGCACTTATTCCAAAATTGACCACATAGTTGGAAGTAAAGGACTCCTCAGCAAATGTAAAATAACAGAAATTATAACAAATTGTCTCTCAAACCACAGTGCAATCAAACTAGAACTCAGGATTTAAAAACTCACTCAAGGAGGAGGAGCCAAGATGGCCAAATAGGAACAGCTCTGGTCTACAGCTCCCAGCGTGAGCGATGCAGAAGACAGGTGATTTCTGCATTTCCATCTGAGGTACTGGGTTCATCTCACTAGGGAGTGCCAGACAGTGGGTGCAGGTCAGTGAGTGCTCCCACCCTGCATGAGCCAAAGAAGGGTGAGGCATTGCCTCACTCGGGAAGTGCAAGGGGTCAGGGAGTTCCCTTTCCTAGTCAAAGAAAGGGGTGACAGACGGCACCTGGAAAATCTGGTCACTCCCACCCAAATACTGCGCTTTTCCGACGGGCCTAAAAAACGGTGCACCAGGAGATTATATCTGGCATCTGGCTCAGAGGGTCCTATGCCCATGGAGTCTCGCTGATTGCTAGCACAGCAGCCTGACATCAAACTGCAAGGTGGCAGCGAGGCTGGGGGAGGGGCGCCCGCCATTGCCCAGGCTTGCTTAGGTAAACAAAACAGCCCAGAAGCTCCAACTGGGTGGAGCCCACCACAGCTCAAGGAGGCCTCCCTGCCTCTGTAGGCTCCACCTCTGGGGGCAGGGCACAGACAAACAAAAAGACAGCAGTCACCTCTGCAGACTTAAATTGTCCCTGTCTGACAGCTTTGAAGAGAGCAGTGGTTCTCCCAGCTCACAGCTGGAGATCTGAGAACGGGCAGACTGCCTCTTCAAGTGGTTCCCTGACCCCTGACCCCCCAAGCAGCCCAAGTGGGAGGCACCCCCCAGCAGGGGCAGACTGACACCTGCTGGGTACTCCAACAGACCTGCAGCTGAGGGTCCTGTCTGTTAGAAGGAAAACTAACAAACAGAAAGGACATCCACACCAAAAACCCATCTGTACATCACCATCATCAAAGACCAAAAGTAGATAAAACCACAAAGATGGGGAAAAAACAGAGCAGGAAAACTGGAAACTCTAAAAAGCAGAGCACCTCTCCTCCACCAAAGGAACGCAGTTCCTCACCAGCAATGGAACAAAGCTGGATGGAGAATGACTTTGACGAGTTGAGAGAAGAAGGCTTCAGACGATCAAATTACTCCGAGCTACGGGAGGACATTCAAACCAAAGGCAAAGAAGTTGAAAACTTTGAAAAAAATTTAGAAGAATGTATAACTAGAATAACCAATACAGAGAAGTGCTTAAAGGAGCTGATGGAGCTGAAAACCAAGGCTCGAGAACTACATGAAGAATGCAGAAGCCTCAGGAGCTGATGCGATCAAATGGAAGAAAGGGTATCAGCGATGGAAGATGAAATGAATGAAATGAAGTGAGAAGGGAAGTTTAGAGAAAAAAGAATAAAAAGAAACGAGCAAAGCCTCCAAGAAATATGGGACTATGTGAAAAGACCAAATCTACGTCTGATTGGTGTACCTGAAAGTGACGGGGAGAGTGGAACCAAGTTGGAAAACACTCTGCAGGATATTATCCAGGAGAACTTCCCCCATCTAGCAAGGCAGGCCAACATTCAGATTCAGGGAATACAGGGAACACCGCAAAGATACTCTTCGAGAAGAGCAACTCCAAGACACATAATTGTCAGATTCACCAAAGTTGAAATGAAGGAAAAAATGTTAAAGGCAGCCAGAGAGAAAGGTCGGGTTACCCTCAAAGGGAACCCCATCAGACTAACAGCGGATCTCTTGGCAGAAACCCTACAAGCCAGAAGAGAGTGGGGGGCCAATATTCAACATTCTTAAAGAAAAGAATTTTCAACCCAGAATTTCATATCCAGCCAAACTAAGCTTCATAAGTGAAGGAGAAATAAAATCCTTTACAGACAAGCAAATGCTGAGATAGTTTGTCACCACCAGGCCTACCCTACAAGAGCTCCTGAAGGAAGCGCTAAACATGGAAAGGAACAACCGGTACCAGCCGCTGCAAAATCATGCCAAAATGTAAAGACCGTCGAGACTAGGAAGAAACTGCATCAACTAATGAGCAAAATAACCAGCTAACATCATAATGACAGGATCAAATTCACACATAACAATATTAACTTTAAATGTAAATGGACTAACTACTCCAATTAAAAGACACAGACTGGCAAATTTGATAAAGAGTCAAGATCCATCAGTGTGCTGTATTCAGGAAACCCACCTCATGTGCAGAGACACACATAGGCTGAAAATAAAAGGATGGAGGAAGATCTACCAAGCAAATGGAAAAGAAAAAAAGGCAGGGGTTGCAATCCTAGTCTCTGATAAAACAGACTTTAAACCAACAAAGATGAAAAGAGACAAAGAAGGCCATTACATAATGGTAAAGGGATCAATTCAACAAGAAGAGCTAACTATCCTAAATATATATGCACCCAATACAGGAGCACCCAGATTCATAAAGCAAGGCCTGAGTGACCTACAAAGAGACTTAGACTCCCACACATTAATAATCGGAGACTTTAACACCCCACTGTCAACATTAGACAGATCAACGAGACAGAAAGTCAACAAGGATACCCAGGAATTGAACTCAGCTCTGCTCCAAGCAGACCTAATAGACATCTGCAGAACTCTCCACCTCAAATCAACAGAATACACATTTTCTTCAGCACCACACCACACCTATTCCAAAATTGACCACATAGTTGGAAGTAAAGCTCTCCTCAGCAAATGTAAAAGAACAGAAATCATAACAAACTATCTCTCAGATCACAGTGCAATCAAGCTAGAACTCAGGATTGAGAATCTCACTCAAAACCGCTCAACTACATGGAAACTGAACAACCTGCTTCTGAATGACTACTGGGTACATAACAAAATGAAGGCAGAAATAAAGATGTTCTTTGAAACCAATGAGAACCAAGACACAACATGCCAGAATCTCTGGGATGCATTCAAAGCAGTGTGTAGAGGGAAATTTATAGCACTAAATGCCCACAAGACAAAGCAGGAAAGATCCAAAATTGGCACCCTAACATCACAATTAAAAGAACTAGAAAAGCAAGAGCAAACACATTCAAAAGCTAGCAGAAGGCAAGAAATAACTAAAATCAGAGCAGAACTGAAAGAAATAGAGACACAAAAAACCCTTCAAGAAATTAATGAATCCAGGAGCTGGTTTTTTGAAAGGATCAACAAAATTGATAGACCGCTAGCAAGACTAATAAAGAAAAAAAGAGAGAAGAATCAAATAGATGCAATAAAAAATGATAAAGGGGATATCACCACCGATCCCACAGAAATAAAAACTACCATCAGAGAATACTACAAACACCTCTATGCAAATAAACTAGAAACTCTAGAAGAAATGGATCAATTCCTGGACACATACACTCTCCCAAGACTAAACCAGGAAGAAGTTGAATCTCTGAGTAGACCAATAACAGGATCTGAAATTGTGGCAATAATCAATAGCTTACCAACCAAAAAGAGTCCAGGACCAGATGGATTCACAGCCGAATTCTACCAAAGGTACAAGGAGGAGCTGGTACCATTCCTTCTGAAACTATTCCAATCAATAGAAAAAGAAGGAATCCTCCCTAACTCATTTTATGAGGCCAGCATCATCCTGATACCAAAGCCTGGCAGAGACACAACCAAAAAAGAGAATTTTAGACCAATATCCTTGATGAACATTGATGCAAAAATCCTCAATAAAATACTGGCAAACCGAATCCAGCAGCACATCAAAAAGCTTATCCACCATGATCAAGTGGGCTTCATCCCTGGGATGCAAGGCTGGTTCAATATACGCAAATCAATAAATGTAATCCAGCATATAAACAGAACCAAAGATAAAAACCACATGATTATCTCAATAGATGCAGAAAAGGCCTTTGACAAAATTCAACAGCCCTTCATGCTAAAAACTCTCAATAAATTAGGTATTGATGGGACGTATCTCAAAATAATAAGAGCTATCTATGACAAACCCACAACCAATATCATACTGAATGGGCAAAGACTGGAAGCATTCCCTTTGAAAACTGGCACAAGACCGGGATGCCCTCTCTCACCACTCCTATTCAACATACTGTTGGAAGTTCTGGCCATGGCAATCAGGCAGGAGAAGGAAATAAAGGGTATTCAATTGGGAAAAGAGGAAGTCAAATTGTCCCTGTTTGCAGACGACATGATTGTATATCTAGAAAACCCCATCATCTCAGCCCAAAATCTCCTGAAGCTGATAAGCAACTTCAGCAAAGTCTCAGGATACAAAATCAATGTACAAAAATCACAAGGATCCTTATACACCAACAACAGACAAACAGAGAGCCAAATCATGTGAACTCCCACTCACAATTGCTTCAAAGAGAATAAAATACCTAGGAATCCAACTTACAAGGGATGTGAAGGACCTCTTCAAGGAGAACTACAAACCACTGCTCAAGGAAATAAAAGAGGATACAAACAAATGGAAGAACAGTCCATGCTCATGAGTAGGAAGAATCAATATCACGAAAATGGCCATACTGCCCAAGGTAATTTATAGATTCAATGCCATCCCCATCAAGCTACCAATGACTTTCTTCACAGAATTGGAAAAAGCTACTTTAAAGTTCATATGGAACCAAAAAAGAGCCCGCATCGCCAAGTCAATCCTAAGCCAAAAGAACAAAGCTGGAGGCATCACACTACCTGACTTCAAACTATACTACAAGGCTATAGTAACCAAAACAGCATGGTACTGGTACCAAAACAGAGATATAGATCAATGGAACAGAACAGAGCCCTCAGAAATAACACTGCATATCTACAACAATCTGATCTTTGACAAACCTGAGAAAAACAAGAAATGGGGAAAGGATTCCCTATTTAATAAATGGTGCTAGGAAAACTGGGTAGCCATATGTAGAAAGCTGAAACTGGATCCCTTCCTTACACCTTATACAAAAATTAATTCAAGATGGATTAAAGACTTAAACGTTAGACCTAAAACCATAAAAACCCTAGAAGAAAACCTAGGCATTCCCATTCAGGACATAGGCATGGGCAAGGACTTCATGTCTAAAACACCAAAAGCAATGGCAACAAAAGCCAAAATTGACAAATGGGATCCAATTAAACTAAAGAGCTTCTGCACAGCAAAAGAAACCACCATCAGAGTGAACAGGCAACCTATAAAATGGGAGAAAATTTTCGCAACCTACTCATCTGACAAAGGGCTAATATCCAGAATCTACAATGAACTCCAACAAATTTACAAGAAAAAAACAAACAACCCCATCAAAAAGTGGGCGAAGGACATGAACAGACACTTCTCAAAAGAAGACATTTATGCAGCTGACAGACACATGAAAAAATGCTCCCCATCACTGGCCATCAGAGAAATGCAAATCAAAACCACAATGAGATACCATCTCATACCAGTTAGAATGGTGATCATTAAAAAGTCAGGAAACAACAGGTGCTGGAGAGGATGTGGAGAAATAGGAACACTTTTACACTGTTGGTGGGACTGTACACTGGTTCAACCATTGTGGAAGTCAGTGTGGCAATTCCTCAGGGATCTAGAACTAGAAATACCATTTGACCCAGCCATCCCATTACTGGGTATATACCTAAAGGACTATAAATCATGCTGCTATAAAGACACATGCACACGTATGTTTATTGCGGCACTATTCACAATAGCAAAGACTTGGAACCAACCCAAATGTCCAACAATGATAGACTGGATTAAGAAAATGTGGCACATATACACCATGGAATACTATGCAGTCATAAAAAATGATGAGTTCATGTCCTTTTTAGGTACATGGATGAAGCTGGAAACCATCATTCTCAGCAAACTATTGAAAGGACAAAAAACCAAACACCACATGTTCTCATTCATAGGTGGGAATTGAACAATGAGAACACGAACAGAGGAAGTGGAACATCACACCCCGGGGCTTGTCGTGGGGTGGGGTTAGCGGGGAGGGATAGCATTAGGAGATATACCTAATGTAAATGACGAGTTAATGGGTGCAGCACACCCACATGGCACATGTATACATATGTAACAAACCTGCACGTTGTGCACATGTACCCTAAAACTTAAAGTATAATAAAAAAAAGTGTAAATTCAAAAACAAAAGAAAGCTCCCAGTCCATTCTGCTCCTACTGCCTTGATATTCTACTTTCAGAAAGTGACACTTTCAGATTAAGTTGAAATATTGGCTTGATGGCTGACAATTGCTACTAATTTCAATTTTAATGGAAAAAAATTAACTAAAATAAGATATTGATTCAATTTTGAAACCATATTTCCTTGGAAAAGGTTTGTCTCACTTATTACAAATTACAAGTTATTTGGCTGTCTGCTGTTCCTATACATTTTCTTTCTGAATGTTTTAAACAAAATTAATGAAATAAGAATGCTAAGTTTCTGGTTTGTAATATACTTTAACAGAGCAATTAAACATAGATTTTTAATATGAGGTTTTTACTATTTATTGTAAGAAATAAAAAATCTCTTACACATCTAATTATCTTAAGATATTAATACACTTTTAATGTTTTATTTTTTAGAATGCATATATGTAGTCTTCCTCTAATTTCTTCATATTTATTAAGCTATAGATTAATGTTAAATATTGCTTCAAATATGGAAAAGCAGTAAAAATAACTTTATTCTTACTTGAGGCTATTTTTATTGCTCTGTAAATATATTTATTAATGGCATTTTTTTCTTCAGCAATTATAGAAGAATTCACTTTTTGTCATGAAACCTGTATCAGAAACATAACAGAAAAAAAGTAGGACTAAGAATCAGAAAAGAAGGGAAATATGATATTATATGAGATTCTGGAGAACTCCTACATTGAACTGAACATTCAGGCACTCATCATATAATGATGCAATAACATGTCCTTTCATGGGAACAAAGGGTAGTAAAAATAATATCAGACAATTATTCTTAAGCAAGGTCACCCAACATAACTCTTCCTTTCCCTATAGTCTGCCTGCAAATATATGCTAAAGGATAACAAATAATAAGTAAAACCTTCTATGAAACTCCTTTTTTTAAGGAATCACACTGGTTTACTCTTTTGATAAGCATGTTTCTCTAATTTATTTAGGGAGACATTATGTCCTTTGTCTGCGAAAACAATTAAAAAGAAACATATAATGTTATTTTACCAGGAGTCAAGTTCTAATTGGATTTTGCCATGAAAAAAAATATAATTCATGGCCAGGCATCGTGGTTCAGGCCTGTAATCCCAGCACTTTGGGAGGCTGAGGCAGGTGGATCATGAGGTCAGGAGATCGAGACCATCCTGGCCAACGTGGTAAAACCCCATCTCTACTAAAAATACAAAAATTAGCTGGGCGTGGTGGCACGTGCCTGTAATCCCAGCTACTTGGGAGGCTGAGGCGGGAGAATCACTTGAACCCGGGAGGCAGAGCTTGCAGTGAGCCAAAATCGCACCACTGCACTCCAGCCTGGGGACAGAGTGAGACTCTGTCTCAAAATAATAATAAAAAAATATATATATATAATTCATTTTCACCAAGGCCCTAAAATTGCATACTAGTGAAAAATCAAAAGACTGGACATGTTCTTTTGTTGCCAAGAAGGAACTCTGGATTAAAAATTCCCCCGAGTAGCTCAGCTATGGTCAGGAAATCCCTTTCTTCTCATCCTATCCTTAACCACCATGCTAGAAACATAAGCTTCAGGGCCCAGAACCACTTGCATCACCGAATATTTAAACATTTGGGCCAAAAGTTTTAAAAAGTGTGTATAACAACTAAATATTGCTTGAACTTTACATTTCATAGGAAATCAGTATATGTGACCACTTTACAAGTTCTATTTCTTGATTTATCCTAAAATTTTTATTTTATTATTATTTTGCAAAATAAAATATGGAATCTTCCCTTCCCTTTGTAACTAGGAGGAGATGACATGGAGGTTGAGGACATGGGGTGATGAGAGAGGTTGAGGAACCCCACGGAGGCAAGGGCCCAGAGGAGGAAGCTGTGTAGAGATGGAGAGCTGTCATAACTCAATGACACAACCCATACTACAGCACTCTGCAATGCAGTCTTTGACCAAATGTAATCCCTCCATAAAATGTGAGATTTTATTGGGGTTTTTGCAGGAGGCCTCCAGAGAACAGCACCCTTCTTTTCCACCTGGATTCTTAAAAAGTAGTTGGGAAATAAATAAAAAGTAGCAAATGGGGGAAAAATATTTCTTTTTGTTTGTTTTCTACTAATAGAGGCCAGACTGAGCATGTGGTTTTAGGTTAGGTAGCCAAATAAATTCGGTAATTCTGAAGCCCAGTATGGATTTGATTTCTTGGCCCAGTGAAAGAAGGAAGGGACCATGGCAAACAAAGACACAGAGGAGGGGTAGAAGTCATGGTGCTCAGGAGCAGCTCGCTCCCCAGATCAAGAAGAAATGATGCTTGCCATGCATATTCTAGTTTATTCTCCCCAAATTTACCAATCACATCTCTACCTCTCATGGGACTATGTAAAGGGTGGAGACCGACTAGGCCTATGCTGAAGAATAATCCTTCCTCATGTCCACTCCAAGTGGGGAAACATTATTCCCCTTTAAAATTGATTTACATACGGAGGGAGGAGCCAGGGCATAATGAACTTTCTATAATGTAGCAGGATTTAGATTGTAAAGGAAAGGCAATGGGTACTTATTAAATAATTTTTTTTAAGAATAGAGGTAAGAGAAACAGATTTGACTTTCAGAAAAATTATTCTGTAATGGTACACTGTAGAGGATCAATGGGAATGGGGCTTGGGGAAAAGAACAAGAGGGTCATTTAGGAGATTCCCCCCATCTTAGCTAGGATTGTGAGAATCTCAATTAAGATAATTGCTAGAGGATTAAGAAAAGTCTTCTGATTTGGGCTTGTACAGTGTAACTATAAGATCATGGCAATCATCAAAAATCGACTCACACAATTCATTGATTTTTTGTAACCTGTGCACTGAGTCTTTTGCTATAAATATAGATTGATATTAAAGTGTGACTATTACTAGGGTAGCTTCAGTTTCCTGAATAGAAATAAAGACAAAAAATTATTCAGTGTGCCTCAGAGTATTGTATAAATTAGAAACAGAAAGGGACATAATAAAACACACTGATGTTGGAAATATTTTAATCCTTGAGTTGACAGTTATAGAGGGTTGACACTTGAGTTGCCTGTGTTGTCACATCTTCCATCTGATGTGATTCTTGGGGTGGCCTTTTTGTGCATAGACCCCATAGTTTAATTAATGCTTGTGATCATGACACCTGTCAGCAGACATTGATGAGACTCTCATAATGGACACACTAAATACATGCAAATTATTTCTTATTTGCAGAGAAAGCATTTCAAATCTCATTTCTATCATTAAAACAGGTAGTCAGAGATTAAGACAGGATACCCAAGTCCATTACTATTTATTTCTTAATACACAATTATAATTTTCATAAAAACAATCTATGTAAAAACTAAAAAATACAGAAAAGTATGAAAACATAGAGAAGAAAGTATAAAGAATAAAAAACAACATTATTCTATTTCACAACCAAGGAATAACCAACATTTGATAACATTTCAAACATCTTTCTATCCTTGTGTACAGATAGGTTTTAAAGTTGTTTTTTGAAAAATAAAGGCATTAGAATATACACTCAATTTATAAGCATTAAATTTAATTTTAATCCCATTTAACAGAAGTAAAATTCTCCGAAATTTAAAGTAATTGCTGAATCACCTGAAGCAAAAGGCTTCGGATAAATGTTTCTCTAAAACAAGAGGAAGTGCTTACATTTTAATATATCTCCCTAAAGCTAAATAAATGCATGAAGCTTAGAGCACTCTTTATTTCTTTGTTTGTTTACATTTAAATATGTGCTTCCACATTAGACCGTGCTATAAATGTGAATAAATTAATTGGCAGGTTCACAGTTTTGTCTACTTCCTTGCTTGGGATTGTATGTATCCTGCCTTTTCTGCCAATCCCTTATAATTTTTTAAATCCTTGTAGTTTTGCAACTTTTCTAAACATATCTTGGAATTGTTCATTTTTTGTCAAATTCTTATATCAAATATTCCAGAGATATATTCTAACTTTGATAATTGTCTACATTTTTTTTTGGTGGTACATGGTGATCATCAATTTCAATCTTTCAGTTCCATTTTTGTTTCCATATCTTTTCTTCTATATTTTTGAATTTTTTCCCCTGTTCCATTTGTTTTGCTGTCTGCACTATGAACATCAATTGTATATCAGATCACTTTATCTCTTTTGCGTAACTATCATTTTCTCAGTAATTATTTTATTTTGTGTGACATTTTTATGCCTAGATTATTTTTTGTCCATGGTTTCTTCTATTTCTTTCTGAGCTCTTTCAGCTTGATATTTCATTTTAAAAGAGATATTATGCTGTTTGAATTATTATTTATAATTATAGTGAATGATTTGTCTAAACTCTTCATTTCTGTATGAGTTTTTCTTCTCTCTCTCTCATAGTCATTTTTGAAGTTTTATGCTTGAGCCCTAGAATGATTCCTTTCTGTTTATTTCTCATTTTTGATGAGACCAGTTATCTGCTGCAAAATAATGAAAATAGGTATGGAGGAAGGGGGTACTGAAGAGAATCGTGCATTTAGACATGAGACTTTTGTGTTGTTCTTTTGACTGAAAAGAAAAATTTGGGAGCAGATTGCTACTGCAGGCTCCAGGAGGCAGCTGAAAAACTGAGTGCCTAAAGTGTGAAAGGGGGATCATCTACTCCTGAACACACACTCTCACTGAGGAACCTGAAGATTGAGATCACAGGAGATGGATGTGACCTTACGTGGACCTGAGATGAATTTAGAGAGCTGGGCAAAATATAGAGGTAGAGGAAGCAGCGAGAAGGACCTTGTGGGCACTCCAGACCTCCAGGGAAGCCATTTCTTACTTTATCTCGCAGGAGTCCTTGGTGAGGGCTGCCACTGAAATTGGGGAAAGACTAAATGCAAAGTTTCCTGGACAGAACCTGGGGGAGGAGGTGAGCTGGGAGTGTAGACATGAGCATAAAAGCCATGGCAGGCAGGAAGTTGCAAAATCTGAAAGTACTGCTTGTCTTCTCAGTGGGGAGGCTTGTAGCCTGGGGCAAGTTCTCAGCCCTGCTCACCTGCTGCCTGGAAATAAGCTTGGTGCTGTTGGGGGGACACGCTGGGGTAAGACCAGCCTTTTGGGCTGCATGGGAGCTGGGTGAGGCCTGTAACTGCCAGGTTTCCCTCCACAAATTCTTAGTGGTTCTTGCTATATTGTACCACCTTTCCAGCAGCCCACTCTCACCCTTCCATTCCATAAAGAAAAGGAAAATGTAGGATTGAGTATCTACTAATAGTATGATAAAAAGGAAAAGTGGGATTTAGTGAGTATCTAGTCTGGGGTGGCAGATGTTCTGGGACATTTGGAAGCCACATTAAAAGATGTTTTTCAGAGACATTCAGGCACCGAATCCATTTTCTATGCCAGCTAGCATTGCTAGTTCTGAGTCAGGTTCATGATGCAGGGGAATCTGATATACTTAAACAATTCCTTAAACAGAAACACATAGATTATTCATGTTAATAATCAGATGTAAGCTTAAGTAGAAAAGAGCAGGCAAGTAGTAAGAATTCCCCATCTCTCCCAATCTTAGCAAGATCCTAACTGTACAGGAATGAAACAAGTATATAGAATCCAGAGCAAGAGAAAAACTTTATTAAAAATATTCTACCTGTTTCAGTTCTAGAAAGAGAGAGAGAGAAAAAAGTGTGTATGTGTGGTGGGAGTGTGTGCATGTGTGTTGGTCTCTCCTTGTCAGTTCATAACCCAACCTGCTACACTGCACATAACACCTATTTAGCTATAAACTGACTGATGTTTTTGTTGGCAAGTCTCCATGTTTTGTGTCCATCCTGCAAAACTCGTAGGAAATATGATTTTACCATTTATGGACAGGTATTCAAAATGCAGATAGATTCTTATTTCCAGAAGAAAACTTGACTATATTATCCAATTAATTATGATATGAATTCAATCAATTCATGAATTCCACATGTGCAGAATTCCTCACCTCCACTTTATCCTGAGGTCTAGGATGAAGTAAAGCAAACACCGGAATAGCGGAGCTCTGATTTCTCTGACCCGACAGGGTTATGACAAGAGCCACATGACTAAATTACCCTGTGTCTAAATCCCCTATACACTGTGCAATTTAAACAGAAAATAGCCAACAGAACATAATAACCATATTCACAGATGATAAGAAAATAAAATGTCTGCAACACAAAGTCTCTAGTACATGTAGTCATTTTAACAATTATGAGAAATAGCATATTGTATTTTGGGTTTAAAATAGAGCTTGTGAAAAGGGTACATATTACATTTATTTAAATCTGTGGCAGTAGAGTGAAGTACTCTTGGTTTTGTGGTTACTTTATAAGCATTTGTATAAAATGACCCTTTCTGAATTTTTAACATAACAGGAATTGAAAGGGTGTGATACAAAGTAATAATGGAAAGAGAAAACTCTGTATGGAACAAAATCTGCTGTAAGGGGAAAAGGGGAACTTGCTGAATCAAAAGAGATGAAAGGCTATGATGAACAGAAAGGAAATGAGTTAGATTATGTTGTTAAGCTATGCACCAGATACTGAACTCAGTGCCTTCTAAGTTATTTCATTTAACCCTACAAAATGCTGTAATTTGGGTATTATTATCCACATTTGCACAGATGAGGAAATGGATTCAAAGAGCTGAGGTCACTTGCCCAAGTTCACACAGTGAGTGGCATACAAATTTTGAACCCATATTTTTACATGCTTTTTACAAAGCATACTTGACTTAGTCTAGCATATTGGGAATTTGAGGGCCATTCCTGCTATCAGTGAATTTCCTCCTTCATCCTCTCCATTGCTTCAAATTGTTTCATGGTGCATCTCAAGAACCACACCCTTGATGAACATTTATTTGATGTTCCCAGGCTCCAGTTCCCTCTTCCTTTTATGAATTCCTGCAGCAATCACTTACTCCATCAGTTACACATCCTACATCATATGGTACCTGATTGACTTGTCAACATTTACACATGATTTATCTTCTTGATAAAATTATGCACCTGACAGCAGAAACCATATCTTAAAAATCTTTGGGTTCCTCATTGTATAGGAGGGCAAAATCAATTTCTTCTTACCTACCACGTTGATTGCTGCCCAGGTTGCTATTTTAACAAACTAGTAAAGCCTGTTTCTTGTCTGAGTGAAAAACAACCCTTTGAGTGGTTAGCCATGGTACTGTGAGTGCCAGTGTGGGATGAGAAGAACATAGGACAGAAGAGCAGCAGAAAATAAGAGCACTCTCACGTGCATTGATGGAGTTATGCGTGCATGTATTGCCATAGTATTTCAAACAGTACTTTGTATATTTTGGGTTTATATCTTTAATGAAACTAATGCAGATAAAGATAAATAATTTGTCTAAAGTTTACAATGAAATCATAAGCCATTAATTGATTTCTTTTTATTCAGGTTAAACATGCAGAGGAAATTAAGCTTTTTCATTTGTCCCAACAAACTCCTGTCCTCAAATAATCTCTGTGTTTTCCACTCTAGTGAGTAATCGGAAAAATTAATTAACTGTCTAGTCCAGATTAAAGCTTAGTCCAATCTATGTAGGGTTCATTTCCTCTTGATAAAAATGTTCAGTGTCTCTAATATTTTCCTGTTCCCTCTAACTTCTTTAAGGATTCTGCATGAATAGAGAAGTGTAGAGTGTATGGCACAAATTTCCTTGTGGGCATGGCTATCCTCATGCCATTGGTGGAAATAACTTCATGCTAATCCCCAGATATGTGCAACCAGTTGTCCACTATTCTACAAGACAATGGCTTTTGTGGACCTGCTCTCTGTGAGCTCTGCTGACCTCCTTTGCTGCAGTTTAGAGCCAGTAATTCATGATTCAGGTTTGGTTCTAGAGGCAATCATAGGGAGTATCAGCCCATAGGGAGTATCAGCCATCTCATCGCTACCGGTTCAGCCTGCTTTCAGCTCTTGCTGGCTGGAGACTCCTCAGTCTGAGTCCTCTTCCACCTGGCTCCTCATTGACGTGTCTACTTCCGCATGTGCTGTTGGAATCCCCTTGCCCTTTGCAATGTCTCCTGACTTTTAGCTCAGAAAATGTAAATTTCAAGGTATTCATCTGAGAAATGGTCCACCACCAATGTTAATGTGGGTAGTCTTCTCCCAAAGACCCAAACAAATACTACATACAGAGCCCTATCCTTAGTGACCCCCCTAAATTCATGCCCCCCAAGTTTAACCCTGACCAAAGCCCCAAAAGGAAATGGGGACACAGGTATCTACATGTTCTGGTATTTTTTTCTCTCTCTACTCGTCTTCATGCAAATCCCAGGGCCAGCCTTTTGGGGGAGAAGGCCTGTCTTAGAAGGGGTCTCTTCTTTACACTGTTGGGGAAAACTATATAGAGAGTGCTTAAAAACTAGCTTTACTATTATGCTAAAGAAGGGAATAAGGGAATTTCAGCAGCCATCTTTCAGGGCTATGGTAAGATCTGTAAGACTAATATATGACGCAGTTTTCTTTTCATGTCAGAAGCTGAATATTAACTGTGTCTTTCTCTTTGTATTCTACACTCTGAGCTCCTAATATAGTCCCAGGCAATGTTCACCTTTTGGGAACTAGTGCAAATGCCTTATACTCAAAAAGGCAAAAGGGAAAAGCACAACAATAATTTTCAAACTGTATACCTATTATACATCAATGCCAGGAATATATAAAATTATTTGTGGTTGGTATATTCTGTTGATTAGAGACCAAAGTCAATAGTCTGATGCCCTAAAGGGCCAGTTTGTTTCAGTAATTTATGTTTACAGGCTAAACTCTAACTTGAAGCAATTGTTCTATAATTGCTTATTATAGTTATAAAAGGAAATAGACAAAATGGTGTGGGTGAGTAATACAAATTTTCATCGTGATTCAAAAATCATGATTCTGAAATACACGCCCTCATGGTGTTCATCATCAGTGTTAGCTTTATAATGTTTGATGGAACCAAATTAAATGTTGAAATTCTGAGCCAATAAAATAAAATAGCAATATTCATTTTTTATGGCATACTGGCCTTAGTTATCCTCTCCATTGCTAACTTAAGCCTACTGCTAAAATTATATAAAATTTTACTGCATATATTCAAATAAATTAGGAGGTTTTTTTCTGGTTTTAATTCATGTACTATTTTTGAGGATGGAAAAAACAGTGATTAAATAAGCCTAACCAGATTTTTTTTAATGAGCCAAAAGCACTTTCACCATTTTGTAAATAATATTTGGATTGTTAGAAAAACAAATAGGTAGCTTTTAAGGGATCCTAGTCATGTTCCTAAGTCTTGTCATTTGACCAACGTGGTTTTGGATTCAGTGACTATCCAATTGATGAATGGATGTTTATTTATGGCTTCTTTCAAATAAGATGGCACATATTGCCCCTCAATTAGAAAAAACACCCAGTGCTTTATTCATTCATGCAATGTTTTATTCACTCTATCCAAAGAGTGCAGGATCAGATACTGTGCCTAACTCAATTGGTTTTAAACAACAACAAAATGTAGGCCACTGAAATTCTACCTCTGACTATAATAAATAACTTACCCTCTCACAGTAAAAACAAAAGAAAACAGAAAAATGAACAAAATATATTTTAAAACTATGATCAGATATTAGACAACAGGTGACATAGGATGCTGATCCCTAAAGAAAGGGAAACAAATAAGGTGGTTCCTACAATCTTCCCAACTTTAAACTCAAGGCTCTATCCAGGCCATGGTGCAGGGAGGGGATCCAAAACAGAGCATGAATGTCTTGCTGGGTTAAGAAGACAAAGATCTGAGTGCAGTGAAGCTAGGTGGCTGGGATTTGGAGGGCAAAGTTCTAGGGAAAAAAAAAAGCATTCGAGAGAAAAAGCTATAGAAATACACATAGGGGCCTTATTCACTCTTTCGCTTAATGCAAATTCACAATACATAGGGTAGAACTCCACAAGCCTGGGCAAATAAACTGGGAGCTGAAATCTGAACAAGAGTTCACATGGGGCTAGGAGACATTTGAGTTTTGAGTAGCCAAAAAGCAGAGTCCTCACTGAACACCTGAGCATTCAGCTGAAACTCCAGAAGGGATGTGCCATAAGAGTAGATCTTAACTAGGCATACGTTAAAGGCTACTCCTACTTAACTAGGCATACATTAAAGCCAGAATTAATACAGTAATAAAATCTTCGCTATTTGGATAATGGGTACACTAGAAGTCCAATCCCCACCAGCATGCAATATACCCAAGTAGCATGTACGTGTACCCCCACATCCAAAATAAAATAAAAAGAATTAATACAATAACAAAACCAAAACCAGACAATATAAAAATGAAAATTTCAGATTATCTCTTATAAACATAGATAAAAATATCTTTTTAAAATATATGCATATAAAACTGTAATAATAAAAATAATAAAATCATGACTAAGAGGTTAATTCCAGAAATGTAAGGTTGGGTTAGCATTGGTAAATCAATTGTTGTAATTCAGTTTATTAGCATGAAAAAAATATACACTGTAAAACAGGCAAACATGAGTGACCAATAAGCATCTAAAAATATGATGAATATAATTTACTGTCAGAGAAATGCAAATTAAAAGCCCAATAAACTATCACTATATATTAGAATGACAAGCATTAAAAATATTGATAACTGCAAATATCATAAAGACTATAGAACAACTGGAAGCCTCACAAATTGCTGGAAGTATAAAATGGTACAACTACTTTAGAAAACAATTCACAGCTTCTTAAAAAAAATTAAACACTTACCAGCACCAGATGATTTAGCAATTTCACTTCTACGTTTTCACCCAAGAAAAATGAAACCATGTGTGTACAAAGAAGTATACATGCACATACACAGTATCTTTATTTAAAAGAGTAAATTTGAAATAACCCAAGTACCCAAAAGTAGGTAAATGGATAAACAAATTCTGGTATATCCATAAAGTGAAATACTAGCTAACACTAAGTAGGGACAAACTATTGTCATATGACACAGATGAATCTCAAACACATTATGTTGAGTGAAAAAGCTACACAGGAAAAAGTATGCATTCTATGATTCCATTGAAAGGTAATTCTATAAAAATTTAATCCAATTTATAGTGATTATTTCTTAGTGGTTGCCAAGAGCCGAAGGTAGGAGTGTGATTGAAAAGAAACATGACAGAATGCTTTAGGGTGATATAAATGTTCTCTAAATTGATTTTGGTGGTGGTTACACAAATATGTACATTTTAAACTCGCCCAACTATGAACTTAAAATGAGTGCATTTTATTGTGCATGTAATTATGCCTGAAAAAGTTAATTTAAAAAAGGAGGAAAAAAAGGAATTCATGAATTACCTTGCCTTTTGCATTTTTCTAAGTCATATTCTACATCCAAATCATGAGACAGTTACTCAACCTTCAATATGACACCCTGATAGTCTATAATTAATGGATGTCTACATATGGCACTATTATCCCAAAAAAGTAATTTCTTTAAATATTTGCTCCATAAACTCTAGCTATTCAGGTGACATCTTCTAAAAGGATCACCATCTTCTAGATTGCTTTGGAACTGCTTTAAAATGATGACATAGGGATCATCAAATGGGAGAGGCAGATCAGAAAAGATCTAAGACTTAGCTATGTGCTCTATCGCACAACAATGGAGAAAAAATTACTTAGGGTACAATCAAGGACAGTGATATGCCATAAGTAAAATTCAGAAAAATGGAGACAGAATGAAAACATAACAAGTCTAATTCCCTACTCTTGAAATCAACCGAAACATAACTGCATCTTGGCAAAGAAGTCTGTGAGATTCTTATTGACCATGGATTGCTAGAACCAAATGATACAAGCAGAAGTCTCAGGTTTTTAGTACAATAGTCAGTAGGAAGGAGATGAATCATCTGTTTCTTGGGTTCCAATTTTAAAAGATTTGACAAAGGTAGATAAATAGTACTTTCTCTTTAAGGGGGGAATAAAACCCAAATGTTTTAAAGTTTAAAAAAGTAGATAATTTTCTTTGAATGTATCTGAGCTTTGTTATTCAACATTAGTCTTTAAGTCAGAAAACTAGCAAAATCATTTTTCTTAGTATTAAGAAGAGGAAAAAAATAAATATTTGAAAATGGGTAAAAATGAACTCAAGTGATCTTTTTAAAAGGCAGTTTACAAAAACACCCTATCATTCTTTCTGGCAATTTACATACGAAAAATACTTTACAAACATGGGTACCTTAATGGCTGAGATACATTATAGGGAAAATACCAATTAATTCTCTACATCTAGAGTTTTTTTTCCTAAAACATAAATTCTTATGTGATAAAAAACAAACAAACAAAACTTCTGTGGCATTCCCACTGCCTAAAGACAAGTTCAAAATTCCTTGTTATAGCAAAACATGTCCATTTGTACTCTCACCCCATCCTACCTTACCAGACACAATTTCCATTATACCCCTAGACTCTCCTGCCCTAAAATCTAAACCAATCCTCATTTCATGAATAGCCAGTATTTTTTGTTCCTCCTATTGTTTGTACATACCCTTCCCTCTGTTCTTGACAAATGTCAATCTGTCAGGCCCAGCCCAATTACATCTCCCCTGTAACACCTGGACTTGGTCATCTGTGCTTTCACAAGACCTAGTATATATAGCTCTTTTGCAGTATGTATCTCAACACGCTATTTTTTTTTTTTTTTTTTGAGATGGAGTCTTGCTCTGTCACCCAGGCTGGAGTGCAGTCGTGCGATCTTGGCTTACTGCAACCTCTGCCTCCCAGTTTCAAGCAATTCTCCTGCCTCAGTCTCCTGAGTAGCTGGGATTACAGGTCCATGCCACCATGGCCAGCTAATTTTTTTATTTTTAGTAAAGACAGGGTTTCACCATGTTGGTTAGGCTGGTCTCGAACTCGCCTTGGCCTCCCAAAGTGCTGGGATTACAGGCGTGAGCCACCATGCCCAGCCCACAACACACTATTAATTTTGTATGCCAGCCTCCCTGATTGCACTGGAAGATAATTTTTTCCAGGGCCAGAACTATATTCTATTAATTCTTGTTAGCTTGTTTCTTAGTTATTACATTTCCCATTCCTTGTAGGATCATTGTGAATAGTAGAAACACAATAAATGCCTACTGAATTGAATTTTATTTGTCTTTAGTTTGTATTTGCTTTGTTTTGCGTGTGGTAAAATTCTTTTGGTTTTGTTTCTTTTTCTTTTTTCTTTCTGATATCACTTATTCTTCTTGAGTGCAGTGTTCTAATAAAATATGCTTGATTCCTGATGGAGTTATTTAGAGCTTCTGAGGAGAAAAAAAATTCTTTATTTGCAAAGTAGTAATAGAAAAACTTAGATCATTACTGCTGTTGGAAAACTTCTCAAAGTACATGAACTTCTGAGAGATGGTCAATATAATTTAAAGCATATTATGTAAAAAATGCTAAGTGCACAAGGTGTCCAATAGCTTTTCATTATGCTTCAGACTTGCAACACCATCTTCCCTCCAGATTCTATCTATATCTTTTTTAAAGATTATATTGATATTTTTGTTGTTGAATTTCTAGAGTAGTGACTTCCATTTCAGAGTTTTGGAATTTATAATTATTTTGATCAAGACAGGATTTTATTTCAGAACTTCTTAAATCTACTTTTCACATTGTTATTGGATTGATTAGGATTCATTTTCTGAGATTAGTTCTCTATATATAAACCAAATAACCAAGTCAATTTAGTTACTTGATTTAGCCATATCATCAGTTAAAAATAATCAAATTAGATATTGTCACTGTAAAATATCCTTGTCCCCAAACATACTCACTAGACATTAAATTATTCTTTAAGTTTCAACTACATAAGCTGATGCCTCTAGGCCAAACCAAAAGCATCAGCACAGCACATGGAATCCTTCTGTGTCAGTTTCTTCCTACATGTAATGATGAGACCTGGAGAGGAACTTTATCCCAGAGGACATAACTTGGTGATAAAGAGCAAAGTTGTAATACAAAGTCATACCTGGCAATTTATATACAAAGCTAGAGAAAAAGTCTTTCCAATAGTACATGGAAGCCCCAGATCACCACACTCAAGGCTGAGATTCTCGTGATTCTCTTTCATTTTAACAAATGCCTATATGGTAGTAACTACAGGAAATACTCCAAGTGATTTATGAATATTAATTCATCTGCTTCTCATACCAAAACCTGAGAAAGAGAGATTATTAGTTTTATTTTATTGATGGATGCAAGGCTAAGTTAGTTGCCCAAAGATTTGCAAGTAGTTAAGTGACTGAACTAGGATTGGGATGAGAGCAGTCTGGCTCCATGGTCTTTGGTCCTAGCCTCTTTTCAACACTGCCTCTTCCATGGTTCCCAGAATTCTGGGAGCAAGTTTAAGATGTCTTGAGGACTTTTTCCACACTTCCCATGAGTGAGGAGAATTAGGTACCACTAAGACTGTATATCCAAGAGTTGGTGAGGAAGTCCCACCATTGATGCTGTGAGTTGCTACATAATCATGCAAGTATCTCTATTTAAGTTAGAGTACATATTCAGCCCTACCAATTTCTGGTGTATAAGAGTAACTTGTAAGATTACAGTGACAGTTACAATCCCATGAAATTGACCCAAATACAATTGATTCTTTAAATTCCATTTCTAAGAATGTAGATGTGTCTTTTCTTAGTAATTTCTTAATCATTTTAAATTCACAGGTGTTTGAGCTATCACTGACCTCTACTTCTGACTTCAAATGACCTTTCCCCTTTTGAATATTAACACATACATTATTTTAAAACAATCTCTGTGCCTTACATGTATTATTTAATTTCAAAGAGTAGTTAGGAGATAAAATGTTCCTTAACTGCCACCTGTCCTAAAAATCAGCCTGGGTTGCAGCCTTAAGCAGTTCACACATGTCTGAAATATGTAAATAGGTTTAATACAATAGAAGTGGAGCTGTGAGTGGATGAAAGAAGACTTGAGCTCCATTTGATGGGACTGGTCTTCACAAATGTAATCAGGAGTTTTTGTCTGTGTCTGGAAACTGAACTGTCCATATCTATAGGGAGATTTGTGAAGACGCATGCCTTGCAATTTGTCTCTAACCTGGGTATTCAGACATTTCCAAAAATAGGTAAACTCAATTTAGGCGATAAATTGCTGTTGCTAGTCTTTAAATTCCAAAAAAGGACTTCAGTGAACCAATAAGTCTCTCAGATCTGGGGTGGGGGATTTAGGGTTTGGTTTCTGGGGGCCGTCAGAAAGAGCAGGGCCTCTAGGAGAAAGCCTATTCCTGACTCCTGTAACTTCACCTTGACTCAGAAATTGGTGGAAACACATGCGTATTAGTCCATTTTCACACTGCTATAAAGAAATACCTGAGACTGGGTAATTTATCAAGAAAAGAGGTTTAACTGACTCTTAGCTCCACAGGCTGTACAGCAGAGGTCCCCAACCGCTGGGCTGCAGACCAGTACCAGTCCAAGGCCTGTTAGGAACCAGGGCACACAGCAGGAGGAGAGCTATGGCAGATGAGGGAGCATTACCACCTGAGCTCTGCCTCCTCTGAGCTCAGTGGTGGCATTAGATTCTCACAGAAGCGTGAACCCTATCATGAAATGCACGTGCTAGAGATCTAGGTTGTGCACTCTTTATGAAACCATCCCTCCCACCTCCCCACCACCCTCCTGGCATTTGTCAAAAACTTTTCCTCCACGAAACAAGTCCCTGGTGCCTAAAAGGTTGGGGACTGCTGCTGTACAGGAAGCATGGCTGGGGAGGTCTCAGGAAACTTACATCATGACAGAAGGCAAAGGAGAAGTAGACATACCTTCACATGGCCTGAGACCGAGGAATACAGAGAGAGGGGAGTTGCTACACACTTTTAAACTACTAGATCTCACCATAACTCACTCACTATCATGAGAACAGCACCAAAGGGGAAATCTGCCCTCATGATCCAATTGCCTCCCACCAGGCCCCACCGTTAACATTAGGGATTACAATTTGACATGAGATTTGCGTGGGGACACAGATCCAAACCACATCAACATGTAAATACATCTATGTTCTCTCAATTACTAAGAAGGGCCAAAAAGGAAGATTTGACTGAGGCCTAAAAATTATTTCCAAGAATAATTATCTAAAATGGTATTATTTTTTGCTATGGCTCAGATATGGTTTATTTGGCCCCACCAAGTCTCAGGTTGAAATTTGATGCCTAGTGTTGGAGGTGGGGCCTAATGGGAGGTTTTCATGGGGGTGGATCCATCATTAGTGGTTTGGTGCTGTCCTCACAGTAAGGAATGAGTTCTCCCTCTATTAGTTGATGCAAGAGTTCCTCCAAGACCTGGTTGTTAAAGAGAGTGTGGCACTTTCCCCAATCTCTCTTACTTCCACTCTCACCATGTGATCTTTGCACACATCAGTTTCCCTTCTTGCCTTCCACAATGAGTGGAAGCAGCCTGAGTCCTTCACCAGAAGCAGATGCTGATGCCATACTTCTCGTACAGCCTGCAAAACTGTAAGCCAAATAAACCACTTTTCTTTATAAATTGCCCAGACTTAGGTATTCCTTTACAGAAACATAAAAATGAACAAAGACAATTGTCTAATAGCATGGAGTACTAAAAATGCATATAAATACAAATATACATGACAAATTTTATTGATGTGTGTGCATGGTATTAGAGCAAGCATTTTGAAAAAAATTGTGAATGGAAAATATTATATACTCTTAGGGAAAATGACGGTTATTGTCAAATAGAAGAAAGGCTAATATTGAGAGAAGAATTAGACCTAACAGTGGAAATTAAACAGAAACAAATCTCATCACTGTAAAGAACCTTCTAAAATGTTGAACATAATTCCCTTATCTATACTTTTTCTGTGAGAAGTTTTCATCATTTCTACAAGAGTTTTTCTTCTTAATATACATCTAATTAACGTTCTTGTTATTTCCTAATGCTTAAACATCCTAGAAACTAACTTGGCAATTAAAAAAGATGTTTCAGTTTCTATAGTTAATACAAATGTATTATAAATATGTAAGAACTGTTTCTGGTTAAAAAAATCTGATTAAAATTTTCTGGTGGTTTGTATAATGGGTGTTCACTGAATTATTTAATTATTATTTTTCTGAGAAAGTATAAAACAGCATGCATCACAGGTGTTTAATAAGTTTTCATGATAAATAATGATGCCCTTCATTTCTTGTCTGCTACCTTCAATGTAAGATTTTTATAAATAAACAAAAACTATCCTTGCAATTGGTCCCCTAAGAAAAGAGGCAAGAACGTCATATCTGTCAACAGCTAACTTTTCTCACCATTTTAGTATAATTGTGACACAATATACAAAATATACAAAAATGCGCTATTCCAGAAAACCAAACAGAGGGAAAGTATTACCAAATTAGAGAAAACTTTTAAAAATAGCAAACAACATTCTTGATTTTCTCTCCTGCCCATTTAGGATACAGAAATCTCTTATGCCACATAGGAAAATGGGAAAACATCAGTGTGAAACACTGATTCATGTTTTTCTCTTGTTTCTTAAGATGAAGTCTCGCTCTGTCACCCAGGCTGGAATGCAGTGGTGCAATCATGGCTCACTGCAGTCTCAACCTCCCAGCTCCAAATGATCCTTCTGCCTCAGCCTCCCAAGTACCTGGGACTACAGGCATGCACCACCACGATCACACCAGGCAATTTTTTTTAAGAGACAAGATCTTGCTGTGTTGCCTGGCATGGTGTTGAACTCTTGGGCTTAAGTGATCTCCCCATCTGGGCCTTCCAAAGTGTTGAGATTAGAGGCATAAACCTTTTTTTTTCTTTAGTTGGAATTGTGTGGTTCTCTCCAAGTTAATATGTAAAAAGGACCATGAAGAAGACACACTGACAGTTCATGCATCTCAGTATGAGCCCCCAGGCCCTTGAGTCTTGATCCAATCAATCTCAGTGGACCACGCTACCCTCTGTGACCTGAAAGAGTTAGAACAGCCTTCAAGCATACCTGTCCTCACCTCATTTTTGTCCATGCAAGATGCATCAGTAAGCATCAAAACTTTTGTTTGCCGTCAGACTTCCTATAGACTCTGAAAAGAATACCCCATTTGAAAGAGCAATGTGGCAGGCTGCCATGCCATGGCACAGTTACTTACAGGTACTGAACCAGAGAACTTGATTGTTTCAGTTGCATACTATTCACTGCTGCTCTTACCATGTTAGCCATGGGTAAGTAGTTACGTGAAGCATATGTAACAGCATTTAGGCCAATATTCCCTACATTTATTGAACATAAGCCATTTTTGCCTCTCAGCACATGCTTTAACACCTCATACAACTACTGTTCCATGAACAACATTTTGACAAACAGTTTGACTGGTTTAGTCATTAAAGAAACACACACATCCACATATGTGCACACTCACATGCACACACACACATGCACACACACACATACACACACACATCCCTCTTTAAATAGTATAAACTGCCTGATATACAGGAGTCTAATGACATTTTAGGGACACACAAATCCTTCAAATAACAAATGCTAAATCATAAGGACAAGTGAGAACATTAGAATAAATATATGTCAAGTCTGAATAATAAATATTTGCCAGAATGGCTTAAAATATTTATACTCCTTGAACCAGTAAGTCAGAGATCTTTCTTAAGAAAAAAATATAAAATTCCAGCAAATATTTATGCCCCCCAACTTTTTATTGCAGTGTTATTTATAATGGCACAAAAGTAGAGGCAACATAAATATCCAACAATAAAGAAATCAAATAAATTATGATATATCCATTTATTCAGATTATTACTCAATGATTAAAAATTATATTTTCTATGACTATACAATATGTAAAGATGTTTATGATATAATGTTTAGCAAAGAAAAACCAGCAGAATCAAGAATTGCACAGGCAGAATTATCTCTTATGCACATAGAAAAATGCTGAAAAGGCCGGGCGTTGTGGCTCGTGCCTGTACAATCCCAGCACTTTGGTAGGCCAAGGCAGGTGGATCACCTGAGGTCAGGAGTTCAAGACCAGCCTGGCCAATATGATGAAACCCCATCTCTACTAAAAATACAAAAATTAGCTGGGCATAGTGATGGGTGCCTGTAATCCCAGCTACTCAGGAGGCTGAGGCAGGAGAATCACTTGAATCTGGGAGGTGGAGGTTGCAGTGGGCTGAGACTGCGCCATTGCACTCCACCCTGGGTGACAAGAGCGAGACTCCAACTCAAAAAAAAAAAAAAAAAAAAAAAGATAAGAAAAAAAGCTGAAAAGTGTTTCTAAGAGTGAGATAATGGATGAATGTTATTTTCTTCCTTATATATTCTGGAATTTACAACATTTTCCCTAACCCTAACCCCATATTGCTTGCAAGCGTATTGACACATATTGCTTTTATTAGGAGGAAACAAATGCAAATTTCTCTTCCTTACAAAGCTGTCAGTAACAGTTTCCTGGATAATTCACTCTAGGCTTTTTATCCCATAACATATCGCTTCTCTAATGATATTTTCCTAAAACTTAGTTGGTAATTGTGGAAATGAAACAAAAGGAAGTTAGACAGAGGAATGCGACCTCCCAAAGCACCTTTCTTATCAAAGGCATTTTGATTGTCATGACAACTCTAGGGCACTGGACCATTCAGGAGGAGGAACTTTCGCTCCAGAACGGTGAAAGGCAAACAGGTCTTTCTCTCTTAGGATCTCTGGCTTCCTCTCACCCTCTTCAATATGTCAATCAAGTTCAGATAAACTTGATAAAACTGAAGCTAAGGCAGGCCATTATTCATTTGTCTTGCCAGCCTGGGAAAGTTAGCCTCTCTGAGAATTAAGAGCAATGTGTTGCTAAGCACTGAAGGTTTCAGATGTGAGACTTCATTAACTACAAGTTACACATAGCTAGAAATCAAACTCTGGAAAGCAGAAGGACTCATTCAAAGTTAAATCACTTTTCACTCCGACTCTATGCAACAATTTGGATAAATATGCATTTATACATATTAGAGTAATTGGGAAATATTTTGAGGCATCCCGCAACTGCTGCTATTTCTTCCATCCAACCTTGCCGTGAACTGTAATACTATTGTGTGATTGTGTGCATATGTTGAAATTAAGAGTTAAGAGCAACTCATGCTGGTTTACCAATTCCAAAAAAAATTTCATTTAAAAAACTATTTTAGGGTCTACTATGTAGACAACACTTCATATAAGCAAGGAGACAGTAAAAAGACATATGAACCATTGTTCACATTCACATAGTGGGATAGATAACCAAATTTTTCTTCTTCTTCTTCTTCTTATTATTATTTATTCAATAGGTTTTTGGAGAACTGGTGGTGTTTGTTTACATGAATAAGTTCTTTAGTGATGATTTCTGAGATTTTGGTGCACCCATCATTCAAGCAGGATACACTGTACCAGATGTGTAGTCTTTTAATCCTAACTGCCCCCACCCCCTGCCACCATTTCTCCCCAGGCCCCAAAGTCCTTTGTGTCATTCTTATGCCTTTGTGTCCTCATAGTTTAGCTCCCACTTATGAGTGAGAACATACAATGTTTGGTTTTCTGTTCCTGAGTTACTTCAGTTAGAATAATGGTTTTCAAATTTATCCAGCATTCTGTGAGTGCCATTATTTCCTTCCTTTTTATGGCTGAGCAGTATTCCATGATATAGATATACCACAATATCTTTATCCATTCATGGATTGATGGGCATTTGGGCTGGTTCCATATTTTTGCAATTGCAACTTGTGCTGCTATAAACATGCACGTGAAAGTATCTTTTTTGTATAATTACTTCTTTTCCTTTGGGTAGATACCTAGTAGTGGAATTGCTGGATCAAATTGTAGATCATTTTTAGTTCTTTAAGGAATCTCCACACTGTTTTCCATAGTGGTTTTACTAGTTCACATTCCTACCAGCAGTATAAAAGTGTTCCCTTTTCACCGCATCCATGCCAACATCTATTTTTTTTTATTCTTTGATTATGGCCATTCTTGGAGGAGGAAGGTGGTATCACATTGTGGTTTTCATTTGCATTTCCCTTATCATTAGTGATGTTGAGCATTTTTTCATGTTTGTTGGCCATTTGTATATCTTCTTTTGAGAAATGTCTATTCATGTCCTTAGTTCACTTTTTTATGGCATGATTTGTTTTGTTTTGTTTTGTTTTTCTTGCTGATTTGTTTGAGTTCCTTGTAGATTCTGGATGTTAGTCCTTTGTCAGATGTATAGATTGCAAAGATTTTCTCCCACTCTGTGGGTTGTCTGTTTACTCTGCTGATTATTTCTTTTGCTGTGCAGAACCTTTTTCATTTAATTAAGTCCTATCTATTTATTTTTGTTTCTGTTGTGTTTGCTTGTGGGTTCTTAGTTATGAAGTCTTTGCCTAATCCAATCTCTAGAAGGTTTTTTCCAATGTTACCTTGTGAATTTTTATGGTTTCAGGCCTTGAATTTAAGTCCTTGATCCATCTTGAGTTGATTTTTGTATAAGGTGAGAGATGAGGATCCAGTTACCTTCTCCTACATGTGGCTTACCAATTATCCCAGCACTGTTTGTTGAATAGGGTGTCCTTTCCCCACTTTATGTTTTGGTTTGCTTTGTTGAAGATCAGTTGGCTGTAAGTATTTGGCTTTATTTGTGGGTGCTCTATTCTGTTCCATTGGTCTATGTGCCAATTTTTATGCCAATACCACGCTGTTTTGGTGACTGTGGCCTTATAGTATAACTTGCAGTTGGGTAATGCGATGCCTCCAGATTAATTCTTTTTGCTTAGTATTGCTTTGGCTATGTGGGCTGTCTTTTGGTTTGAAATGAACTTTAGGATTATTTTTTCTCATTCTGTGAGGAATGATGGTGGTATTTTTATGGAAATTGCAGTGAATTTGTAGATTGTTTTGACAGTATGGTCATTTTCACAATACTGATCCTACTTATCCATGAGCATGGGATTTGTTTCCATTTGTTTGTGTCATCTATGATTTCTTTCAGCAGTGTTCTGTAGTTTTCCTTGTAGAGGTCTTTCACCTCCTTGGTTAGGTATATTTCTAAGTATTTTATTTTATTTTTGCAGCTATTGTAAAAGGGGTTGAGTTCTTGATTTGATTCTCAACTTGGTCGCTGTTAATGTATAGCAGAGCAACTAATTTGTGTACATTAATTTTGTACCCTGAAACTTTGCTGAATTCATGTACCAATTCTAGGAACTTTTTGATGAGTTTTAAGGGTTTTCTAGGTATACAATCATATCATCAGCAAACAGTGACAGTTTGACTTTGTTTTTGTCAATTTGGATGCCATTTTTTCTCTTGTCTGATTGCTCTGGGTAGGACTTCCAGTTCTATGTTGAATAGATGTGGTGAGAGTGGGCATCCTTGTCTTGTCCCATTTCTCAGGGGGAATGCTTTCAACTTTCACCATTCAGTATAATGTTGGCTGTGGGTTTGTCATAAATGACTCTAATTACCTTCAGATATGTCCCTCCCTTCTATGACAATTTTGCTGAGGGTTTTAGTCATAAATTGTTGCTGGATTTTGTCAAATGCTTTTTCTGCATCTATCGAGATGATCATATGATTTTTGTTTTTAATTCTTTTTTATGTGGTGTGTCATATTTATTGACTTGCCTATGTGTTAAACCATCCCTACAACTCTGGTATGAAACCCACTTGATCATGGTAGATTATCTTTCTGATATGTTGTTGGATTTGGTTAACTAGGATTTTGTTAAGAAATTTTGAATCTATGCTCATCAGGGCTATTTGTCTGTAGTTTTCTTTTTTGGTTATGTCCTTTCCTGGTTTTAATATTAGGTTAATACGGGCTTCATAGAATGATTTGGGGAGGATTCTCTCTTTCTTTATCTTGTGGAATAGTGTCAATAGGATTGGTACCAATTCTTCTTTGAATGTCTGATAGATTTCAGCTGTGAATCCATCTGGTCCTGGCTGTGCTTTTTTTGTTACTGTTGTTTGTTTTTGCCTGGCAATGTTTTCTTTTTTTTCTTTTCTTTTTTTTTTCTTTTTGGTGCAGTTGCAAGATTTAATAGAGTGAAAACAGAGCTCCCATTAAATGGGAGGGGACCCAAAGGGGGGTTGCCATTGCTGGCTTGAATGCCTGGGTTTATATCCCGATCATTGTCTCTCCCCCTGTGCTCTCAGTCGATAGATGATTGGCTATTTCTTTACCTCCTGTTTTTGCCTAATTAGTATTTTAGTGAGCTCTCTTTACTACCTGATTGGTCGGGTGTGAGCTAAGTTGCAAACCCCATGTTTAAAGGTAGATGCGGTCACCTTCCCAGCTAGGCTTAGGGATTCTTAGCCTAGGAAACCCAGCTAGTCCTGTCTCTCAGTCCCCCTCCTCAACAGGAAAACCCAAGTGCTGTTGGGGAGGTTGGCCGACAACTGCTCTAACTGCTTCCTGCTGAATTGGGGTGTAGTAGGGGTTGTGCAGTTGAGATTTCCTTGGGAGGGGTGACTTCAATGTCATCAACATTGGAGGATAGGCTAGCAGGCTGGTCCAGGGGTCCATGGTAGATCTTAGTCATGGACTGCATCTGGGGCTCCATTTGAAGAATGATTTGTACTTTTACAGCTTTGGTTCTGGAAAAGACAAACTTAACAAGGAGGTTAAAAATACAGGGATTGAAATGTATGGCCTGCAGTGCAAGGGATTATTTCTTTGGCACACTTCACAGGCCCTGACTATCTGCTTGATAGTTTTGAAAAGACCTGGTCCAGTAAATAATAATTTGGCCATCTGATGGGTTCTTTCAATGCCTAACTGAAAGGTTTGGTGAAGGGTTTTAAGTAATTTCCATTGGTTAGCTGCAGGCAAAAGTATTTTCTCTTCCTCGGTGGCTAGCCATCCTGAGGGGAGGAAACTATGTCCTCATGAGGTTCCTCATTCAATTTCTCCTGCTGAGTACTGGGGCTTGGTTTCCCAGAGGGGATTACCCCATACTAGGGGTCCTTCTATAAACATTTCTAATGGAGGGTCCTGCCTTGCTGTTCTTCTGGCTTCAATATCCACTTGGCAGTTCTCTTCTATTTCCCTTTCCTTTCCTTTCTGATGACCCTGGCAGTGTAAGACTGCCACCTCTTTAGGTTTCTGTACAGCCAATAATAATCTCCTAATGGCTTCCTGATGTTTGATAGGTGTTCCCTCGGAAGTTAGGAATTCCCTTTCTCTCCATATTGCTGCATGGGCATGGAGGATGAGGTAAGCATTCTTAGAGTCTGTATATATATTTAACCTTTTTCCTTCTCCTAATCCTAGTGCCTGAGTGAGTGCTATTAGTTCTGTCAGCTGAGCACTGGTTCCTGGGGTGAGGGGATAACTTTCAAGTATTCCATTATCACTGACCACTGCATACCCTGCTTTTCAAAGTCCTTTTTCTACAAAGGAACTGCCATCAGTATACAAGTTGAGGTTGGGATCAGTCAAGGGAACCTCTAGAAGGTCCCCTTGAGTGGAGTAGGTTTGAGCAATCACCTGTTGACAGTTATGTTCTGTCTTTTCTTCATTGTCTGGAAGAAATGTGGCTGGGTTAAGAGTTGCACAAGTGTGCAGACACAGCACTGGCCCTTCAAGTAATAGAGCCTGATATTTAAGCCAATGGTTGTCTGACAGCCACAAGTCTCCTTTAGCAGTGAGTATGTCATTTACATCATGAGATGTCCACACAGTAAGATCTCTTCCCTGTATTATTTTAACTGCTTCAGATACTAAGACTGCTACTGCCGCCACTACCCGTAAACTATGAGGACAACCCTTTGCCACTACATCAATTTCCTTACTCAGGTACACCACGGGTTGCAAGCTGGTCCCTTGGACCTGTGTAAGTACTCCTAGAGCTATTCCTGTTTTTTCTGTGACATATAGAGAAAAGTCTTGCCCCGTTGGCAAGCTTAACACTGGGACTTGGGTTAGGGCCTTCTTTAGGGCCTGGAAAGCTGATTCTGCTTCAGGTGTACATCTTACTAAATGGGTATTGGCTTTCTGAGTTTCCTTAATTAGTGAATATAGTGGCCTGGCTATTTTACCATACCTGGGAATCCATATTTGGCAGAAGCCTGTTATGCCAAGGAATGCTCTTAGTTGTTTTAGGGTTTCAAAGTTTTGCTCTGTGCCTAAGGCAGACTTTTGAAGTTTTTTTCTAATGTCTGCAGCTGACTGATAAACTTATCCTTTAAGATTAGTTGGCTTTCAATAGAGTCAGTGACAGAGAGTTATGCTTCCTCAATGCCTCCCTTAGTCTCTCCAGAAAGGCAGTAGGATTTTCTTCCTTTCCTTTTGTTATAGTGGACATCATTGAATAATTTATAGGCTTCTTCCTAGTTTTCCTTAGTCCTTCTAGCACGCAAGTTAGTAAATGTCTGTGGCACCAATCTCCATGTTCTGATTCTGTGTCCCAGTGAGGGTCTACACTGGGAACTGCCTGGTGGTCTGTGGGGAATTGTTCGCTTTCCTCTGTTGTCATCGTATCGTTGACCTGACTGAGATACCAGAGATCGCCAAACTCTTGGGGCTGCAGTTATGGTGGCACTTCTCTCATTTGGGGTTAGTGTCTGATTTAGCAGTAACATTCTATCTCTCCATGTCAGATCAAAGGATTGTCCTAACCCTTGTAAAATGTCAATATAGCCATCAGGGTTATTTGAGAATTTACCTAGGTCTATTTTAATTTGCTTCAAGTCTGACAGGGAAAAAGGTACATATGCTCTGACTGGGCCGAATTCTCCAGAATACATCTTAGGGATATTTTTGCCTTGGGGGGAATGTTTCCCATTGCTTTGGAGGTCCCTTCATGGTCGCCCAAATGTTACCAGGGGTCCTTGTTCTTAGAGCTCCCAAGAGGGTGGTGGGCTGCTTCCAAGATGGCGGCAAGCCTCTTGTTCTCTGACCTGAGGTTCTTGGCCTTGTGGATTCCAAGCAATGGAATCTTGGGCTATGCAGTCAGTGTTATAGCTCTATTCAGCTTGATTAGGATGAACCCTGGGCACTTAGCCCAAGCAGGAACAATGGCAAGCCTCTAGCCTGATTGGGAGCAGCAGTGGGCACTGCCTCGCTGGATCAGAAGTGCAGCAGACACCCTGCCAGATCCAGAGGGGTGGAAGTCAGTGGCGGGACTGTGATGGTGGCAAACAGCAGTGGTAGACGATGAGCGAGAGCTCAGCTCGAGCCATAACAAACACGGACCAGAAGAGTGTGCAGCTGCAAGATTTAATGGGTATATACCCAAAGGATTATAAATCATGCTGCTATAAAGACACATGCACACGTATGTTTATTGTGGCATTATTCACAATAGCAAAGACTTGGAACCAACCCAAATGTCCAACAATGATAGACTGGATTAAGAAAATGTGGCACATATACACCATGGAACACTATGCAGCCATCAAAAATGATGAGTTCATGTCCTTTGTAGGGACATGGATGAAATTGGAAATCATCATTCTCAGTAAACTATCGCAAGAACAAAAAACTGAACACCGCATATTCTCACTCATAGGTGGGAATTGAACAATGAGAACACATGGACACAGGAAGGGGAACATCACACTCTGGGGACTGTTGTGGGGTTGGGGGAGGGGGGAGGGATAGTTTTAGGAGATATACCTAATGCTAAATGATGAGTTAATGGGTGCAGCACACCAGCATGGCACATGTGTACATATGTAACTAACCTGCATAATGTGCACATGTACCCTAAAACTTAAAGTATAATAATAATAAAATAATAAAAAAAGATTTAATAGAGTGAAAACAGAGCTCCCATAAAATGGGAGGGGACCCAAAGTGGGTTGCCCTTGCCTGGCAATTTTTTCAATTACCATTTCAATATCATTGCATGTTATTGGTCTGTTAAGAGTTTCTATTTCTTCCTGATTTAATCTGGGAAGCTTGTATATTTCCAGGAATTTATCCTTCTCCTCTAGGCTTTCTAGTTTATGCATGTAAGGGTGTTCATGAATAATCTTTTGTGTTTCTGTGGCATCAGTTGTAATATCTCCCATTTCATTTCCAATTGAGCTTATTTGGATCTCTCTTCTTGTCTCACTAATGTTCTATCAATTTTATTTATCTTTTCAGACAACCAGGTTTTCGTTTATTATTTGTGTCTTTTATTGTTGTTTCAATTTCATTTAATTCTGCTTTGATCTTGGTTATTTCCTTTCTTTTGCTGGGTTAGGGTTTGGTTTGTTCTTGTTTCTCTAGTTCCTTGAGGTGTGACCTTAGATTGTCTGTTTGTGCCCTTTTGTACTTTTTGACATAGGCATTTAAGGCTATAAATTTTCCTCTTAGCATCACCTTTGCTGTATCTCAGAGGTTTTGACAGGTTGTGTCACTATTATCATTCAGTTCAAATAATTTTTAAATTTCCATCTTGATGTCATTATTGACCCAATGATTATTCAGGAGCAGCTTATTTAATTTCCATGTATTTGCATGGTTTTCAGGTTTCCTTTTGGAGTTGATTTCAGATATTATTCCACAGTGGTCTGAAAGAATACTTCATATAATTTTGATTTACTTAAATTTATTGAGACTTATTTTGTGACCTATTATATGGTTTATCTTGGAAAATGTTGCATGTGCTAAAGAATAGAATGCATATTCTATAGTTGTTGGGTAGAATGTTCTATAAATATCTGTTAAGTCCATTTGTTCTAGGGTATAGTTTAAGTCTACTGTTTCCTTGTTGACTTTCTGTCTTGACCTGTCTAGTGCTGTCAGTGGCATATTAAAGTCCTCCACTATTACTGTGCTGCCATCTATCTCATTCCTTAAGTCTAGTAGTAATTGTTTCATAAATTTGGGACCTCCAGTGATAGGTAACTATATATTTAGAATTGTGATATTTTCCTGTTGGACTAGTCCTTTTATCATTATATAATATCCCTCTTTGTCTTTTTTAACTGCTGTTGCTTTAAAGTTTGTTTTGTCTAAAATAAGAATAGCTACTTCTCCTTGCTTTTGGTGTCCATTTTCATGGAATATCTTCTTTCATCCTTTTACCTTAGGTTTGTCTGAGTTCTTATGTGTTAGGTGAGTCTCTTGAGGACAGAAGATGGTTGGTGAACTATTATCCATTCTGCCATTCTGCATCTTTTAAATTGAGTATTTAGGCCATTTAATACATTCAATATTAGTATTGTGCTGTTTGTTGCCTGAATATCTTGTTTTTGTTTTCATTGTGTTATTTTTTATAGGTCCTGTGAGATTTACACTTTAAGAAGGTTCTATTTTGGTGTATTTTGAAGATTTGTTTCCATATTCAGAGCTCCTTTTAGTGGTCCCTGTAGTGCTGTCTTGGTAATAGCAAATTCTCTCAGCATTTGTTTGTCTGAAAAAGGCTGTATCTTTCCTTCACTTATGAGGCTTAGTTTCACTGAATACAAAATTCTTGGCTGATAATTATTTTGTTTAAGGAGGTTAATGATAGGACCCCAATCCCTTCTACCTTGTAGGGTTTCTGCTGATAAATCTGCTGTTAATCTGATAGGTTTCCCTCTTTATAGGTTACCTGATGCTTTTACCTCACAGCTCTTAAGAGTCTCTCCTTCATCTTGACTTTTGATAACCTGATGACTATGTGCCCAGGCAATGATCTTTCCACAGTGATTTTCTCAGGTGTTCTTTGAGCTTCTTTTATTTGGATATCTAGATCTCTAGCAAGGCCATGGAAGTCTTCCTCAATGATTCTCTCAAATATGTTTTCCAAACTTTTAGATTTCTCTTCTTCTCCAGGAGCACCAATTGTTCTTAGGTTTGGTTGTTTAAAATAATCCCAAACTTCTTGGAGACCTTGTTCATTTTTAAAAATTATTTTTTCTTTGTCTTTGTTGGAGTGGGTTAATTTGAAAGCCTTGTCTTTGAGCTCTGAAGTTCTTTCTTCTACTTGTTGGATTCTATTCTGAGAATTTCCTGTGTATTTTGCATTTATCTAAGTGTGTCCTTCAACACAATTCCTAGAAGTTGTGTTTGTTTTTTTATTTATGCTATCTATTTCTCTGGAGATTTTTCCATCCATATCCTGTAACATTTTTAAATTTCTTTAAGTTGGTGTTCACTTTTCTCTGGTGCCTCCTTGAGTAGCTTAATCATTCATCTTCTGAATTCTTTTTCTGGCAATTCAGAGATTTCTTCTTGATTTGGATCCATTGTTGGTGAGCTTGTGTGATCTTTGGGGGTGTTAAAGAAACTTATTTTATCATATTACCAGAATGGTTTTTCTGATTCCTTCTCATTTGGGTAGACTGTATCAGAGGGAAGATCTGGGATTCAAGAGCTGCTGTTTAGATCCTTTGGTCCCATGGGGTGCTCCCTTATGCAGTGCCCTCCCCTTTTCCCTCAGGGATGGGGTTTCCTGAGAGCCAGACTGCTGTAATTGTTATTTCTCTTCTGGATCTAGCCACCCAGCAAATCTTCCAGGCTTCAGGCTGGTACTGTGGAGTGTCTGCAAAGAGTCCTGTGATGTGATCCGTCTTCAAGTCTCTCAGCCATGGGTACCAGCACCTGCTCTGGTGGAGGTAGCAGGGGAATGAAGTGGACTCTATGAGGGTCGTTGATTGTATGTTTGTTTAGTGTGCTAGTTTTGTGTTTGTTGGTCTCCAGCCAGGAGATGGCGCTTTCAAGACGTCACCAGCTACAGTACTAGGGAGGATACAAGCTTGCCATAGGGTCCCCTGGGTAAGTATTAGGGTTTCTTAAGAAGTAGACAGGGCCACAGAACTCCCAAAAGATTATGTCCTTTGTCTTAACATTAATCGACAAACCACAAGTAATTCGGGTTCTGGTGGTTTAAGGTAAAATTGGAAAATATTGGTCTCTCAAATTTATGTGTACACAATTTTAGGGGTTTATGAAATTCCAAAGTCAGGAAATTATTGCCCTGTAGTATACTAGGACAAATGAATAAAAGATCCAACAACACTTTAACTCATGTATTACAGTAGCTTAAAGACAACTGAGCAAATCTAGAATCAGCAATTTCTCTCTCTTCTTAGCACAGAGCAAGCAAGATATTCTTTAAGTATTAGGATTTTTAACACTGGCCAGCAATGGTCACTGTGAGCTAGAGAATATGATGGAATGCAAATTAGATAACAGGTTAGACTTTGTTTATGTAAAAATCAAGATTGGCCATGGCTAACTCTATTTTCAGAAATTGCTTAGGAAGTTTACCTAGGGGACATGAATGCTGGAGAGAGTTTTACCACAGTAATTAAGTGGTAGATTCAGATGCTGTCTCTGACATCATTGGCTCATCAATCAACATGCATAGCATTTACTCAGAATTCTATCAGCTTTTGTATTGCTTTTGACTTGCTTACTCCACTACACATCCTCTGGTATGTGACTCTTACTTGTTATTTCCCAAGTGTGACAGACCTGGACATGCCTACTGGACATGACTGCCAGAGAATCTATGATTTTCTATTTGGCACAGGCTGTGATTCTGAACTCCAGAGTCTCAAGTGAAACTTCTTTAATTTTTTTTTTCTTAAAGGCTATCATACATGTCCAGACAACAACCACTTATTGCCTAGTTTCAAGGCCTTTACAAATAATGCAATTCAACACTTGAGATACTATTTATCAAAATATTGCTTAGTTAAATCTCCTAAGCTGGAGACTTTAATAATGATGTCATAGACCCCAGTGACAACCCTAGAAAAAAATACCCACCAGAACTGTCTCTTAAACAATTATTTGGCTTGATGTTTTCTGTTCTTTAATGACCAATATCAGGTGGAACTTTTAGAGAGCTGGAGGTTTATGAAGCACAGTGGCTAGATCTCAACGAATGTAGCAACAAGAATGATAATTATGATGTGTTTACTATGGACTATTGTATTTGCTGGTCACTAAGTACATTATATATTTTATTTCATGTAAACCTTCTACAGACTCTATGAAGTAGCTGCTATTGTTACTATTATGTCTGTTTTACTTAACCTCTTTTATGCCTCAGTTTCCACTGAAGCAGATTTGTGATTGGTGGCCATTACATTTCTCAGCTAAAATAAAACAAAACATAAAAATGTTGTGTATTATTTGCATGTTGTTTCAATTGTTTTGCCTCTACTTAACTTCATTCATTACCTACTAATAAACATTACACTAAATATAGACTTTATTCAGAGGTTTTGTGAAGGACCTAACCTAATAAGAGAAAAACAGTAAACTTGAAGAAACAAGACTTTTGTAATGTAGGAACAAGTTACTCAATAGGCATATGTGTACTTCTTCCATTATATAATAATCATCATCATTCCATGGTTTTGATGACCACATGGAGAATATTCTCCCCAGAATAAACATCTTGTTATTCATTAAAGACTTCTTCCATCCTCTTACATTTCAGTTCCGTCACATTTTCTTTTAAATGAAATTTTATTACTTGGTATTGGATAAAAAAGAGTATTACCTGTAAATTTTATACAATTCTTCTTAATTTAATTTCTAAAATTTATTTAAAATGTCATGAAACTTTATTGAAAATTTTTACTAAATTTCAGCAAAATCATTAAAACCTGGGAAAAAAATGCTTCTACTGTTAAATCTCCTGCTGCTTCTTTTATTTTAAAAATTCAGACATCATTTTCTCTCTATGGTATTTAGTTGAAGAGTGGCTTTTGGAGTCCAGCTACCTTCATTTTACCTTGATTCACTTCTATTGGCTTCTAGAACACAGTGCCTTATGACCCAGAATTCTTCTTCCCCTTGATTTTGGGAAAATGGCTTTCTTAATATATAATTATTAGATTTTTTTAATGACCACTAACGTTTGATGAATGCTATAGGTAAATTTAACCCAAACTGATTTAAAAAAAAAGCAAGCTTAATTTTCTTGCGTCAAATAAGCTTTGTTTAACTGCAGCATTAGAAGATTTTTTTAAAGTACAGGCATATCTTGAAGATACTGCAGGTTCAGTTCTAGACCACTGCAATAAAGTGAATATTACAATAAAACCAGTCAAATAAATTTTTTGGTTTCTTGGTGCACATAAAAGCGATGTTTACATTATGCTGTAGTCTGTTAAGCATGCAATAGCATTATGTCTAAATAATATTCATACGTTAATTTAAAAATACTTTATTGATAAAAATGCTAATGATCATCTGAGCCTTCAGTGAGTCATAATCTTTTTACTGATGGAGCGGCTTCCTGCAATGTTGATGGCTGCTGACTGAGCAGGGTGGTGGTTGCTGAAGGTTGGAGTAGCTGTGGCAATTTCTTACAATAAGATAACAATAATATTTGCCACACTAATTTGACTCTTACACAAAAGATTTCACTGAGGCATGAGTTGCTGTTTTACTCACATTGAAACTTCTTTCAAAATTAGTCGATCTTCTCAAATCCTTGTGGCTACTTCGTTTATCAACCATGCTTATGTAATATTCTAAATCCTTTGTTGTCATTTCAGCAATGTTTGTAGCATCTTTACAAGCAGTAGATTCCATCTCAAGGAACCACTCTTTGCTCATCCATAAGAAGCAACTTCTCATCCATTCAAACTTTATGAGCTTGTAGAAATTTGCCACATCTTCAGGCTTTATTTCCAATTCTAGTTTTCTTGCTATTTCGACCATATCTGTGGTGACTTTCTACACTGAATCTTTAAACCCTCAAAGTTATCCATTAGAGTTGGAATTGATTCCTTCCAATTTCCTGTTAATGCTGATATTTTGACCTCCTCCCATGATTCATGAATGTTTAATGGCATCTCAAATGGTGAATATTTTTTAGAAGGTTTTCAATTTACTTTGGCCAGATTCGTGAGAGAAATCACTGTCTATGGCATCTATAACTTTAAAAATGTGTTTCTTAAATGATAAGACTTGAAAGTCAAAATTACTCCTTGATCCACGGGCTACAGATTAGATATTGTGTTAGCAGGCATGAAAATAGCATCAATATTCTTGTACCTTTCCATCAGAGATTGTGGGATACAGGGTGCATTTTCCATGAGCAGTCATATTTTGAAAGGATTCTTTCTTCTGAGCAGTAGATCTCAACACTTGGCTTAAAATATTCAGAAAATCATATTGTAAACAGACATGCTGTCATCTAGATTTATTGTTGCATTTCTAGAGCATTGGCAGAGTACATTTAGCATAATTCTTAAGGGTTCTAGAATTTTCAGAATGGTAAATGAGCATTGGCTTCAACTTGAAGTCACCAGCTGCATTATCCAGTCCTTTGAAACCAGACACAGACTTCTCCTCTGTAGCTACGATAGTCCCAGATGGCATCTTCCAATAGAAGGCTGTTTCATCTACATTGAAAATCTGTTGTGTAGTGTAGCTACCTTCATCAATGATTGCTCTGTATCTTTTGGATAACTCAGCCGCAGCTTATCGATAAGCATTTGTTGCTTCATCTTGCACTTGTATTTTGGAGATAGCTTGTTTCTTTAAACCTCATAAACCAACTTTTCTAGCTTTCAACTTTTCTTCTGCAGCTTCCTTACCTCTTTCAGCCATCACAGAATTGAACAGAATTAGGGCCTCATTGCTAATTAGGCTTTGATTTAAGAGAATATTGTGGCTAGTTTGATCTTCCATTCAGGCCATCTCTTGTCATTCCTGTGATAAGAAGGAATTTAATTTCCTTCAAGAACTTTTAATTTCCTTCAAGATCTTTTTCTTTGCATTCTCAGCTTGGCTAACTGGCACAAGATGCCTAGTTTTCAGCCTGTCGTGGCTTTTGATGTGACTTCTTCACTAAGCTTAATCATTTTCTAGTTTTTGATTCAGAGTGAGAGATGTGAGATTTTTTTCTTTCATTTGAACAGTTAGAGGAGATTGTGAAGCATCATTGCTCATCTGGGGTAATACAGAGGTTCATTGCCTCATGCCAAGGAAATCAAGGACACGGATACATGTGGAGTGAGGTTAAGAGTAGAGGTTTAATTGGTGAAAGAGAGAGAAAAGAGAGTAGCTCTCTCCCCTGCAGAGAGAGAGGGGCTCCCGAGTGGGTCTTCTAGTTTTGTGGTGAAGTGCATCAGGTTTTATAGACTGACCTGAGGAAGTGCTGTCTGATTTACATAGGGCCCAAAGATTGGTTGGGCCAGGTGTGATGTTTACACAGCGTGTGAAGAAGCTGGCTACTCCACCCTTATCTTATTATGCAAATGGATTTTCTTCTTGGCTAGTGCCATGTTGTGTGCTCCCTACTGCACAGGTGGTTGGCAAGAAAAACGGAAGATGGAGCCGTGATGTTGAACATGCCTAGCCCCCAGGTAGCCTTTTCCTATTGGCACAGATGCCAGCATTCACCCATGCAAGCTTCCAGCTTGCTTATCTATGTTTGCAGCATGCTTTTACAGGCTGCTCTTTGTTAGAAAAGAAAGAATTTGGGGGCTGCTTTTCATTAAAAGGAAAACTTTACCAAGGACTTCCTTATCCTCACTATATGCCTAAATAATTTCTTTTTAACTCATATATCAAGTGCAGGATTATTAATAGGCCTGCTATCATTATTGTTGTGTCTCAGGCAATAAGCAGGACTGAGGAGAAGGAGAGAGTCAGAGGAATACCCGGTTGGTTAAGCAGTCAGAAGACAACATCATGGATTAAGTTCGCTGTCTTATATGGGTGTGGTTTCTGGCACCCAAAACAATTACAATAGTAACATCAAAGATCTCTGATCACAGATCACCATAAGGGGTGTAATAATAATGAAAAAGTTTGAACTATTGCGAGATTTCCCAAAATGTGACAAAGACATGAAGTGAGCGCATGCTGTAGGAAAAATGGTGCCAACAGGCTTACTTAATGCACGATTGCCAGAAAACTTCCATTTGTAAAAAACACACTATCTGTAATCACAATAAAGTGAGGCACAATAAAATGAGGTGTGACTGCAGTTAGGGGCTCAGTAAGTTATAACATTCCATTTCCTGCAACTTTATTCTGCCTAAATAGCAAAACGTTTTAATTATAGGCCTATAATTACCACCCTCTCTCTAGGGTAAACATTCCTGCCCAATTGCAAGAGAATAATCACTTTCAGCAGCTTAGTAGCTGTAATGAACCAAAAGTGCTAATTCTACTTGAAAAGATGAACAATTTATTTCCCTTTCATTAACAGTAACAGAGTCAAGAAACAGAGAAGTTTTATTGCACTAATTCAATAAGATAAGACTAGGGAATTACTTAATATTCTGCCATTTGATTGGTATGACTTGTCCCAGAATATAGTTCTCATTTAAGTCTTCATTTGAGTCTGTCATATCTCTTCTTTCATCTCTTCTGACAGTACTTTAAACCAAGTTAATTCTTCTAACTTGAACTACTTGTACAAACAAAACTATTAACTCATTTAAGAGAAAACCATCCAGCAAAAAAAGTTCCCTTATCCTGTAGTTGTCTGAAAAAAATGTCCATCTAGGGGCTAAATATCCCAGATCCTCTTGCATCTATGTGGGTTTTAAGAGATCGACTCTCATCAATGGAACCTCAGGAAGAATGAAATCTGCCACTTTCCCATTTTGATGGCTTGATGAAGATGAGCACAGCCAATGTACCACTATCTTGAAAGTCAGGTGTTGAAGATGTCAGAGACATAAGACTAAAAGAGTTTGAGTTCTGAACCAATGCTTCACAGAGAAAAATTAATCAGGAAAATACATTTTGGATTTTACATGAGGGAGAAGGAAGCTTCTGTTGTTTTAACATTATGACTTTTAAAGTGAATTTTTATCTTTAGTTAGCACCTACCTTTGGACTGTGCTTCAGCTGAAATATCCAATTTAACCTCCTGTTATTCAGTTATCAAATAGTTATGGAGACCTCCTCAATCTTCTGACACACATACACATGGAAATAATATTTACAGAGAAATGACCGTACCAGGCACTGAGGAAACATGGAAAAGAAGTACTTTTTGGACTCAATGACAATGTACTGCCTTGTCCTCCAAATATCTTCCTCAAGGTAAATTTCTCTTTTCCTGGCTTTCATTCCTTGTCTGTCAGCAGCAAATGTCTTCCAAGGCTCTGCCTTCTTATTCTCTAGAATTAATCTTTTTACTAAACTATTAAGTGCTGTGAATAACTTCTAAATCCATTTTTCTGGTCATGACCTCTTAGCTCTGTTCTAATTTTTCATTCCAATTATTTGCAGGACGTCTTCACTTGAATGCCCACCATCATTAGCTTAGACACAGTAGAGAATTATGAGTAATCGCATAACAAATAGAAGTTGAAATTGTGATGAAAGTTAAATTTTCTACAGTGCAACAACTATTAATTGAACAACCACTAAGCTAATCGTCTTGTCTTTAGACTATTTGTTTCCATCAATATTTTTTCCTGAAAGGAAAGGCAGTGAATCTTAGTTGAAATGAATTCGTGTGTTTGTTTCACATAAATAAACTGACAGTGAACTCCTACATATCCTAAGAAGAGTTGTAGGTACAGCAGTTCGAAGGCTTATAACCTTCATCTTTTATTTTGACATGAAAACTTCAAACACGTTTTCACCAAGGAGACCTTTATAAAGTGTTTGCTGACCCAAATCTCTTTCCAAGTTTTTAATAGAACAAGGGCACAAGAGGCAAATATCTAAGCTTGAAAACAAGCATGTCGTACTTGTTGGAGGAGCTGATGACCTAGTTATCAGGAGTTCTATTTGCATGTGGGTTCCAGAAGATTGAGAAGATCGTGTGAAAGAGGAGGACTGGATACACTGAAACCTGACAGCTGTTGCCTCCACTGACCCTCTGCTAAGTTTCCTAAGTGATCAGATAGTAGGAGCCACCCCTTAAGTTGTCTAGCGGTGTCAGGACTACATTGATAGAAAACAGTCAAGTCACTCAAGCTTTTGGATGTATTCTAATTAGGAATCAATGAAGAGAGATAATTCTAAAATTATAGCAATGAAGTATCACTCAAATTAATCTCTTGCTGAGACCCAGGGTATCAGTACCCAGATTCACAGAGAGAGGCAGGGTGAGGCAAACTAAAAGAGGTAAATTAAAATGGTATATGACTACAGGCATATTAGAAAAAGAGAGCACAGCCTTCCAGGTTTTATGGTTTTGTATATTGCATTCATATACACATTCTCCAGCTGTTGTTCTTTGGAGCATAGCAGAGGAGAAACTGGGACTACAGCAATGTCGATGTGACTGGAAGGCATATATGGATAGGAGGTTTGGCAGCAAATTGAGAAGTAGGGGTTGGTGTTTAGGACAGGCTTAAAATGAGTTATTCCAGAATGTGCCTACTGAGAAATTTTCTAGCTGCCTTTATAATGCCTGCCTGCCTGCCTGCCTGCCTGCCTTCCTTCTTCCCTTCCTTCCTTCTTTCCTTCCTTCCATCCTTCCTTCCTTCATTCCTTCCTTCCTCCTTTTCTTTTATTCCTTCTTTTCTTTTATTCCTCCATTCTTTTACAAGTTTTGTTAAGTATGTATGTGCCAGGCACTGTAGTAGGTATAAGCATTTCCTTTCAGGGGCTTACAGTATATTATGGAAGTCAGAAATGTAAATCATAAATTACAGAACAGCATGGAAAGTGTTATGACAAGTGTATTCATAGTCTGTGATGTAAATCCAGAGGCAAGGGATCTATCAGGGATGGAGAAGTCTAGCAAAACCTCTTTGTAAGTAGGGGGACTACATTGACTCCTAAGGCCAAGATTAGATGAAAATTGGATGTTCAAGAGCAGTCCAGGCAAATATGCCAAATAAATCTAATAATGACTAGAGTTGGAATGCCATGAGTTAATAAAATATCTGTTTTCCTGCCACTGGAAAAAGACAACTGCTGAGGAGTTTGATTCATATTTCACTTATCACAGAACTATGGTCTTGCTGGTGCTTAAGAAAATGGATATGGAGTAGAGAAGTTAAATCCTTAGATTTGTCCAGAGGTGGGGTTTTTCAAAGGCAATAACAATGGAAAGAGAATAAGTATAGAGAGGTAGAGGGATAATGATAAAATCAGAGGATTTAGGCTAAATAGAGAAAGGAACAAAGTCAGAATCCTGTGAATTTATGATTTCTTTTTACTACTTTCCTTCATCTAATAGAAAAAACGAGCCATTTTTTTCACTAAACATCAAGTGATGATTATGTGTCAGAATAAGAGTTAGTACATGAGGACACCAAAATGAATAAGAAATTGTTCCTTCCTCAAAAGGTTTACAATTTAGTGAAAGGAGACTTAAAAAAATTTTTTATTATACTTTAAGTTCTGGGATATATGTACAGAATGTGCAGGTTTGTTACATCGGTATACACGTGCCATGGTGGTTTGCTGCACCCATCAACCCGTCATCTACATTAGTTATTTCAAGGAGACATATATTTAAGCTGGAAGTCAGGAAGCTGGCACTCACCTCTCTTGGTTCTGATGAAGAGACAAATTTTGTGACTGGGCTACGGGAAGGGAAGACCACGGAGGTGGAGACTGACTAGGTAGAGCTCCTACCCTATGCTTTAACCTTTGAACTAGCTTCCCATTTGCCCACCTTCCCAATACTGTGATAGCTTTTGTTAACTGCATTTGACCTATTAATCTGTTAACTTGCTTCTCTTAATTGAGAGTTCAATATAATTTGATACTTTTTAAAAACATTTTTATTTTTGAGAGACTTTAGATTTATGGAAAAGTTACAAAGATAGTAAAGAGAGGTTTCATAAACACTTCACCCAAATTTCCCAGTGTTAACATTTGACATACCCAAGGTACATTTGTCAAAATGAAGACATTAATGTTGGTACAATATAGACTTTATTTGGATTCGTCAGTTTTGCCACTAACATCATTTTCTGTCCCAAGATCAAAGCAGGATGCCACTTTACATTAGTGGTCATGTCTCTTTAGTCTCCTCAAAGTGTGATAGTTTCTTAGTCTCATCTTATTTTTCTTGCCCTTGACAGCTTGGCAAGAGTTGTAGGTGTGTTTCCACTATAATTTATGATTATCCATGCCTTTTTTTTCCCTGTTATTATCTTGGTATTGTAGAGGAAAAGGGGGGAAAGCTTCCTTTTTATCCTTTGAATGTTTGCTGAGAATGACCTGACAAAAAGCAGATTAATAGGAGAAAAAGGTGTGCAAAATTTATTTAATGTGCAGAGGTTGCGGGTTCATAGCAGTGTGATTACCCAACAACTTAATGGGGTACAGATGCTTATTTACCCTTCACAGGGAACGGGGGAAATGGGGAACATTGTCAATTCTTTAGAGGGGTAATAAGTGGTTATTAAGGAGAATAAATGGACCTGGAAGACAGAAACTAACTTGTAAATGATTCTCTTTGGAATCCGAATGATCCTGAGAGTCAGGCATTATCTTGCGAGAAAGTCCGTCGAGGTGTGGTTGCATTCTTCAGTCTTCTTTTCTGTGATAGAAGACTTTTCTGTGATAGAAAAATCCCTGAGATTTCAGGGAGGGAACAGAATGCTATTGTGTTCTCTTTGGCTGGTCCAGTCTTAAGGTAAATAAGGGGACTATCAGAGATAAGCCTCTACCAGCATCTGCTGACCTTCAAAGGCCATTAATTTTAAATTATCAGCATACCATGGTATCTTGGGGTGAAATTCCCCGGGCTCCTTCAGTGTAAGTTATAAGTAGGTTCAGTTGTATGTAACAGAAACTCCCTAATAACAGTTAACAGAAACATGCATAAAGGGTCAGCAGTTGTGAACTGATATGATTCTGTAGTTTTCAGAAACCCAGGCTTTTACTCTGGGTCTGCCTTTCCACCTTTAACACTGGCTTCTAACCCTCAAGGTCGCTGATTGTCTAAATTGATTTTGGAGCCATGAGAAACAGGAAGGGGGAAGTAGCTACTTGTCCTGTCTTAAAGGGCTTTCCTGGAACTCTCACCTAACATGATTATAGCTCATTGGCCAGGACCAGGTCACATGGTCACATTGACAACAAGGGATACTGGGAAATACTATTTTTCAGCTGAGTTTCTAGCCACCCCAAGCAAAATTGGGATTGTCTTTCTAAGGAAGTAGGGAAGGGACATTGCATGGGCAATGAACAGAATATGTGTCATGCAGATAAGAATAAGTAAGGAGATAACTAAATAATTTTGTCAATGTCTGCATGAAGAAACAAACAAACAAAAAACAGCTATTTGGGAGCCCTGTTTAAGAAAGGGGATATTTACAGACTATTGTGATTCTGGGGCTGAGAAAGACACTATTCTTGTGTTTATACCCCCAGAGCCTTTGAATGAACTCAAAAGCTCCTGTCTGCTTTTCGTTTTCATTCAGAGTAGTAAATACCTTTGTTTCCCTTTACAAATAAGAAAATAGGGTGAGGGGCAAAAGAAATAGAAATTTTCTATCTATCTAAGTTTTTAGGATGTCAAGAATTTTCCTGACATTAGGAGAAACTTCCACTCTGCATGGCAAACGCCTGTCAATGATGGCACTAGCAGGGAGGATCAGAGTGAATAAAATTCTAAGATTTGCAATGCTGGTTGTTAGGGTTACTTTCTCCAGCAGAACTACAGGGAATTAGAGAGAAGCTGAAGTTGCTTAAAAAATGAGCTGCTTTGTCAGGTGGTTGCTAAGGCCTTGTCTCATTAAAGGAAAGGAAATAAGTGCCTTATGGGAGTTCCTATTTTCTTGTTGTTGATAAGAAAGAAACATACAGCCTTTCAATGACAAATAAAAAGCTTTGCCTATTTAGGTGATTTTGACTAATTGTCCTTGAGGATAAAAGTGAGAACAGAAAGACCAATTTCTTAGGAAGAAATGAATGCATCCATGTTTAAGAATTAGTTTTTCAGTGTAACTGATTGGTTTTGGCCACTGAGCTCATGAGATATAAACATGAGATGGTTTATTTTCTTCAAAATGGTTAAGAACAGTGTTCTACCAAAACCTTTTCCTCTGGGTGGCAGGCTCCCCAATGGCATCTTATTCTAACTACCATTTTCAGTTACATTTAACTATTAAAACAGTTTTATCCTAGCTTTGAAATGTAATCCTGTTTATTTAAAATTGTTATTTTATATTTAATTTAAAATGCTTTCTGGCTTGACCGCAGGTGGACTTATGGTTCTAGTATCTTGGAGTGGAGGGGCCCTCTTATCCCCTGTATATGCAATCTTTAGTTCGGGGGCAGGGAAGAGATAGAAGAAGATAATTTCTTATAGACTGTGTATGTCGAGTTGACTGTCAGTGATGATAAGGTTTCTATCCCATTTTTCTCTGCTAACGATTTGTTAGTTCTTCCATTAGTTCCAGTTGGGGGGTTTCACCCCTAATAATTCTCTCTATGCTAAATCCTTTCATTCAGCTCCACTTTATTCCAGTCAGTTCATCACACAGCCTCTTGCTGCAGGACTCCTAGTGCCCAGCAGGTGACCCATATGTAGGGTGACTGTACCTGAAGTTGACTTTCCCAAGGAGACTATTGGGTCCATGGTGTCATCCATGCCAAATGGTGATAGTGTTGACATTCCCCTGGAATCTGCATTTCTCACTTCCTCTCTTTCCTCATCCTTTGACCATGTCCCAGTAGCACTGCTAGCCTAAATTATACCTTTAGGTATTGGGAAAGTCCTTGAGGGATATACCACTGTGCTAGGTCTCACACCTTGACTTTGGAGTGACGGTTTTGTTTCAGTCCTTTTTTGCAACCTCAGCTAGATGCTCCTGTTCATGACAGTCAGTCCTGAGTTTTAGTACTCAGCCTGCTAGCCCAGTGGCTCAGCACTCTCAGATTCAAGATGATTTCTCTCACAGACAAGGTACATTGGGTGATGACTGGGTGTCAACAACTTTATAGTAAGGGATGTTGAATTTCTTGCGCCTGATGAGAGGAAAAGGCTGAAAGGAAGAATGGTGCTTCAAAAACTCTGTGTTATGCCGAAAGGCAATCTCCTCAGATCCTCATATACTGTAGGTGGTAAAGGTCTCCAAGCCAGTTGGCTTCCTTGGCTACTGAGAGCAGGGGGAGTCATGTAACTTCTTTGAAGTTGTTTCCAGTTCAATGGTTCTGAACTGGGGGCAGTTTTGTCCCCCAGGGGACATTTGGCAATGTCTGGAGACATTTATGGTTGTCACAACTGAGGGGGGTGCTACTGCCATCTAGTGGGTACAGGACAGAGATGCTGCTAAACATCCTACAGTACATAGGACAGCCCCTACAAAGCAAAGAATTATGCAGCCCAAAATGTCAACAGTGCTGAGTTGAGAAATTCTGCCCCAGAGTACTAACCACATTGGTCCTCACATTGCTAGGAGTCACAAAATGACCTTACCCCAATGTCTCACATCAAGGGACCAAGAGAGTTAATATGGTTCTGGACAAATCTTTGCCTCAATTTCTCCTACCACATGTAATGAAAGTAACTGTTGTGCTGACTTCATAGTATGGTGGTGAGAATAAAATGTGATAATATATATGAATATGCTTTGAAAAAATTTCAAAAAGCCACGAAACTCATCATTTCTGCCATGTCGAGAGCTTTCTAGTGGACTAGAAAAGCATTCTGCCTGACTATGGCTGAATTACTTTCTGCTTTATCCCCTTGCTTAACTGTAACATCAAACAATCCATCAAACAACCCAAATATGTCACTTGTCTAAACACACCATAAGTTACCTAAATTCAAGGATTTCTTTGAAGTGATTGTCTTTGGTATTTATTTTTTCAAACACTGTATTACTTCCCTTGTCATCACTTTTTTGGTCTCTGTTAACAGATTATATACAACCCTGAAAAAAAGTTAATCTAAACTTGAGCTAGTTTATGAACTAGTAGTGCCATTCAAAATGCCATCACTTAAGTATGATCCAGAGTCTGAATGGGATCTACAAAATTTTGAACTTGATATATATAAAGTATACAAATTGACCTTGAGCATCCACAATAGTAATTTGATCCAAACACATGTTAAAGAGAATTAAACATTATAGAAAAATGTATGTGTATATATAAATTTTTTCATAGTTTTCTCCACCAAAGCAGTGCAGAATGCAATGTGAATGGGGCTCAGTGTAAACTTATTGTCTCTAGTTGGCCACTTACCAAAACTTTGTGTTACCTTTCTATAGGGATTTTTTAGAAATCCAATTGCAAAATTTTATCTTAAGAATTAAAAAGGATCAACTAGAAAATACTAGTAGAATTGCGCATCAAAAATAATGTATTTCAGATAGAGAAAAGTATAATGGATGAAAGGCTTTTATTTTGCTTCTTTTGAAGCACTGTTTAAAAGGGGCATACCAGAACTTCTCACAATAACAAAGACATGGAATCAACCTAGGTGCCCATCAGCAGTGAATTGGAAAAAGAAAATGTGGTACATATACACCATGGAATACTACACAGCAATAAAAATAACAAAATCATGTCCCTTGCAGCAACATGGGTGTAGCCAGAAGCCATTATTCTAAATGAACTAATGCAGAAACAGAAAACTAAATGAGGAGCTAAACATTGTGTACTTATGGACGTAAAGATGGCAACAATAGACACTGGGGACGACTAGAGTGGGGAGGGAGGGTTGAAGGAATAACTATTGAGTACTATGATAGGTACCTGGGTGATGGGATCAATTGTACTCTCAACCTCAGCATCACACACATGTACCATGGTAACAAGCCTGTCCATGTGCCCCCTGAACCAAAAATGAAAGTTGAAATTCAAAAAATAAAATAAAAAAGGAAAAGGGGTATACCTGTCTGGATTGTGTTAGGGTATCATATACAGCTATGTTTTGGCTGAGCCATGTTAGTTCTGGAGAAAGATGTAACATGAATGAAAGAAGATTCCCCACCTCCCACTTGAGGGGGACTTCATTATCACGCAGGACATGATCACACAGAAATTACACACTGGAATTCTCTGTGTTTCTCTGGAATTCTAGAAGGGATTCTTAAGCATACACCTTCTCTCTCTCTCTCTCTCTCTCTCTCTCTCTCTCATTAATGGGTGTGTATTAGCATCATTATACTTAAATACATCATTTCCTTTATTCTTAGTGCTCTGTTATTTCATCTTCCTTGTGCTAAGCTCTCTACATTGTGCTTTACCATTCACACACATTTGCTGAGTCTTGTTGCATAGAAACAAGGAGTACAAATGCCTGATACCACTATTCTTGACTTTTCTAGGGAAAGAAGAGCCAGCATTGCATGGCATACCTGTGGTACAGATGAGTGTAAGGAATGAAAATTTAATAAGGGTAAATATCCTGTGACTTATTCACCCACATTTGTGTATCTGCTCTTCCAACAGCTCTTTTAATACAAGAAATAACTTTTTTACACTCCTTCAAAATACTGCAGTTTGAATGGAGTGGGGTGTGATGGGGAAAAGGAGGCAATACACTGACTTGTAAATTTGCACACTGTGACTTGAGCTCTTCTTCCTCCAGTGCACAGAGTGCATGTTTCATGAATCAAAGTGAAGATATCCTTAATGGGCACATAATCAATCAAGCATTTTTGATCGCTAGGTTTGCTTTATGGCAGTAGTATAGTGGTGAAATAGTGTAGCAGAGCACCAGAATTTAAACTGCTATTGAATCCAGATTGACAGATAGCATTACTGATGAAATTTAAGGGCTCCTTCTCACCACAGCAGCTGACACAGCTTTGGCATGTGACTGCATTGTTGTGGATGATGCCCTGCTCACTTCTGGCCGTCACTGGGTGTTAAATAATACCAGTACTGTCAAGTGCTTCTTATTTTTTACCCAGGGACATTTATAATTCTCTGCTTCATGTACTTTCTAATTCTTCATGCTCAATGGTGGGAATGAAAATTAATTACTCTGGGAATGTGAATGTACTTTGACAAATCGTTCCTATTCTGCTAAATAATGTTTTCATCAGTGAAACCAGGGCATCCCTGCACTCTGTTCTATTGTCCTGTTCCCCTACTTCTCCTTCTTAAGCCCTAAGATCTTTTTTGAAATGCCAAAAATGAACAAGGGTAATTACCTTTTAATTTAAGTCTGGGATTTAGATGTGATTTACTTGAAACCCTTCCTAAATATGGCATTTAAGTCTACTTGAAATCCCAATTTTGTATCTCTGTAGCTCAGCCAAAGATGTTGCTTTGATTTCTGATCTGCACATTCCTGGGAGTATGAGGTCTCACTTGTCTGAAAAAGAGAGATGTACATTCATTTGAAGTTTCAGTTGACTTATAGTTCTTTTTTGACCTTTGCTACTAATAGCTGGCGGAGAATAAAACCAGACATGTCAATCACTGTCTAGATTTTATAAACTATTGGCTGCTTCTTGAAGGATTGTAATGCCTATTTTATTGGTCTGTTGTACCACAGGAAGGGATTTATAATGTCCAAAAAAGGAAACCATGGCTAGCTAGCATCATCTAGATCTGTTGGTAATAAAGTCATTACAATTAATTACTATCCATTAGCTAGAAAAGAGCAGAAATCACACCAAGGAGAGACTCAAAGCATTTCAATAATTAGAATTATTTTGGCATTATCATATTTAATGTTCTGTAAAGAGTTAACCAGTTTTTCTGATTTTTTTAATTAAGCTGAACTCTCCTTCTTAATGATTTTTTTCAAATTTTAAAACTTCCAGAGGAAGACTCTGCAACTCACTGCTCCTGAAACACGAGATGAACCCCTTTATCTTTGACCCTGCCTTCATGTCCTGAAGACTGCTAGCTCTTCGCATACTGCCATTCTCCCTAGCGCAATTCATGCCATAGATATTGGTGACTTCCACTCTGGCCTCTCAGTTTCTTGAATTTCTCTCCTCCAATACTCTTGTCCTACAGTCTGCCTTAGGCACTCATTCTATTGTCGGTACCCTAGATCAGCAGTTCTCAAGAAGTAATCCAATGTATCTTAGGTCTCCAAGATACTTTCAGGGGGCTTATGGCGTAAAACCATTTTTATACTACTACCAAGATGTTACTTACCTTTTTTCTTTTTATCGTTTCACATGTGTAAAGTGTTTTACAGAGGTTACATGACATGTAATGCCACAACAGATTGACTACAGAAGCAGGTAGGATAATCCAGTTGCCTTCTATTCAGCCACACGTTAAAGAGATGTGCAAAAACATGAAGAAGTACCAGTCCTCTCACTAATTTTTTTTTTGTTTGGGAAGACATTGTTATCTTTCTTAAAATTATTATGTTACTATTTAATGTATTTATTATTTTAATGAATAAATATTTTAAACATTCTCAGTTTTAATTTCTAATGCAATATCAACAGATATAATCTACATTAAAAAGATTTTTGCAATCAATAATTTTTAAGACTGTAAAACGGTCCAGAAACCAAAAAGTTGATAACTGCTGCCATTTACCAAATTTCTCAAATTGTCTGGGAAGATGAAACCTTCTTTTTATATTGTTTTTGTTGCTTTGTAATTTTTAATTCATCATAGATTGATGCTTTTGGAAACTGAAATAAAAATAAGCTAGTAACAAAAATGTAGATCTAAAGAAATGCCAGCTCACTGATCAGATGGTTGGGTATCATGGCATTGTCAAATTGTTATAAAGTTTTGTACTTGTTTAGTACCCATTTTTGCAGTTATCTCATCATGGACCCTTTTGAGCTTCACAGACGGGCTCTGTTTCATAATTGTACTTTGGGTAGCACTGCTCTAGACCTTGTCATTGCCAGTGTTGGCTGCTCTCCCATCAAAGCAACATACCATGCTCTGACCACAACCTGCTGTCTTTTCAGTTCACTCCTTCTGGTATCTCAATTCCAAAAATCCTTCTGTTCTCACCAAGACCTTCAATCTGTTTCTCCAACATCTTTTGACTTTTCCTCAGTGCCCTCAGTTTCTTCTTTCTCTCTTAAATTTCACAGTCGCTTTTCAAATCTCAACTCTCAAATCTCAATTCTCGAATCTCAAATCTCAACTCTCAAATCTCTTGCCCATTTATCACTTTCTTATAACTCATAACCCTGTTTAAATCCAACTCTATACTCATACTACATCTGCCTTCATGCAGATGAATGTGGCTGGGAAAAAAATATCCACAGTCATTCCAACATGGCTTAGTCTATTCATGACAATAACTTCAAGTGGGCCCTTAGTTCCGCCCGTGGTGGACAATGTTGTCTGGTGGTTGTACCGTGATACCAAATAACCCCCAAAGTCTCAGTAGCAAATGCAATAAAGACTTGTGTCTTATTCACTTTGTGCTCTATGGGTCAGCTTCAACTCTTTACTCTGGGACTTGGGCTAATGGAGCAGCTTCTTCTAGGGGTTGTTGCTATTCTTATGGAAAGGAAATGAAAAGACAGCAGAACCACAGATATTTCTTAAGCCTTGTCTTCCAGTGTAGTATATTCCTCTTCTACTTCTATTTCATTGACTAAAGAAAGTCACTTTATCAAGTCTAACACCAATAGAATGGGAAACTTAATCTTCTTACAGCAACAAGCATGGTAAAGAGAAACCTCTAGGATGGGGCAGTGAATATTTTCATGTTAGCACAAACTACCACCCTGTCCAATACTACAATTTCTCACCCAATCGCTCTTCCATTCTTACAAGTATGTAATGCTTTCTCCATTCCCCTAAACCTCATTCACCTCCTCTCTCATCCTTACCACTGTTGATGACCTTGCTTTAATTTCATGGAGAACATCAAAACAATGAAAAGAGAAAAGTCACATGCTCCCACCTACCCACCTACCTGCATTTGTGGCCACATATGCTACCTTCCCTTGGATTTGCTTTCCATATTCCTGCTTAGGGCTTCATTTGTCTCCAAAGTTATATTGTCTCTCACCTCCTTGAAGTCATTGCCCCAGCACCTCTTTTCTTACTTCTACATTGTCAGTTTCTGTCCTGTACTAAATCATTCCCATCAGTATGCCAATATGTTATGTTTCCAACCTTAAAAAAACAAAACCAATTAGCAAAAAACCTTTCCTGACCTCATTCCACTTCACACTCCTCTATTTATATTTCTCATTTTTGAAAAAGCTGTTGATGCATTCTATCACTAAGTTCTCTCTTCCCATTCTCTCCCAAAACCCCTCCCCTTATGAATGCTTCAGTGACCTCTATGTTGTTAAGGACAGTAGTCAATTCTCAGCCATCATATTCCTTGACCTTGTATTCCATACGAGCATCATGGAAATAATTTCTCCGCTTGCCATGCAGGACACTATTCAGGACCTGATCTTTCTTCTACCTCTCTGACTATTTCTTCTCAATCTTTGTGTGGTTTCCTGCCCATTTCTCTAACTCCTTCATGTTGGAATACTTGAAGAAAAAGTAACGGGCTTCCTTTTCTCTGTCCGTATTCTCTTCCTTGGTAAGCTCAGCCAGTCTTGACTTCAAGCAAATCCTACTTTTAGCTGTCTCTCAAGTTTATAACTTAAGCTTAGGCCCCTCTTGTGAACTCCATACTTACAGATCCAATGCCTATTTTACACCATCAATTGGATTTCTGTTTGGCATTTCTGATCCAATATGTTCTAAAATCATCTCAAACCTCTCTAAAACCTTCTCCTTTCCTAGTCTTCCCCATCTCAGTAAGTTAGAATTCTATTTGTCCATGTTTCCAAATGAAAAACCTTATGACTAGTGTTGATTATCTTCTTTCTTCCCCTCTGAATATCTGATCATCAGCAAATTTAGGTAGCTATACCTTCAACACAAATAACATAGTTGACTGCTTCCCACGAAATCCACTCTTACCACCAAAGTCCAAGTCACCATCCTCTCTCTTATGGATCATTGCAATAGTCTCCTATTTAGTCTTCCTGTATCTGAACCTGCCTGCTTCCACCTATTTTCAGTAAAGTAACAAAAATGTCTTCCCATTTTCATAGTGAAAGTAGTCATTGCAATGACTATAAGTGGAAGGATGATATACTTATTTTCCATACTTGAACACTTTTGGGGGTAAAAGGAGAACTGATAACAATTATCCTGAAACAATAGGCATAAAGCAGAATTTTCCTGGGAAAAGCAGGAATGTATAGTAACCCATCAATAGGTTTCCACCGTAACTGCCCCTCATTTTTTTTTCTACCTTATTTTCTTCTATATTTCCATTTTTTACTTGAGTATCTTATTTATTGTCTCTCATACTAGAAGATTCATGAAGATAACTTTTTTCTGTCTTTACATGTAGTGCCTAGAATGTGCTCAATAAATATTTGAATAAGTGATTTAGAGACATACTTCTCATAATTCAATTCAACAAATATTTACCGAGTATTTTTCAAGGCACATGTTTCATCAAGACCAAAAATAAGACATGTCTATAAGTTCCTCAAGGAATATGTAGACTAGTCAGGGGATATTTTGCTATTTTTCAATACAAAACTATTACCAAGACATTTAAAAATTAAAAGTGTAGGTCTATCCATTCAAAAGAACTTATTGCACATCAGGCATTGGAATGGTTATAAGATATAGGGGGTAACAAAGCACACATGGTCTCAGCCCTGTGGAGTTTTAGACACTCATGGGAGAAGTAGACATGTAAACACATCAATACTGTGCAGCATGCAACACCTCTGGAGAGGTCAAATGTTATAAGGCTGGGGTACTCAATGTGCCTCACTTGGAGTGGGAGATATCTCTGTATAGGTAGTTAGAGAATATTTACTGGGTCTTCACTGCACCAGCCTTTGGTCTGTGTGTTTTATCTGTATTAGGTAATGAAATCCTTATGTAATATCTATAAGGTAGGTACTATTATTATGTCCATTTTATAGAACTAAGGCACAGAAGCATTAACAAAGTGGGCCAATTTATACAATTAGTAATGCATAGAGCTTGAATCTGAGCCATGGCAGGGCTGGCCTCAGATCCTTTGCATATGACTATTAAGCTGTATTAGTTCATGAGGAGGTTTGTCTGACACAATCCTGGTTTACACATGTCATCCAAAAATATCTATTAATGTGACCCACTTCTACTCTGTCAAATGTCTCAGTTTGGATAAAAACTCACATGGCTCCCCTTCTTATAGGCCATGCAGAAGTAGATGGTTGAGGATGTGTAGAAGGAAACACCAGAGAGGCACAAGCACAGGCACAGTCTGCACAACTTCTGACCACCATTCATATTGTCTTCTAGAGAGGGTCCTTGTAGAGCAAATTTGCCTTCCCACCTGTAACTTACCTTGTTTAGAATTAAATCATTTTTGTTTTTATTAAATATTGAAAATCAAAACTGAATATACAATCTGTGTACACAAGATTTATGTTTTGTGCATGTCTGTGTGTTTGTGTGTGCGTACATGCACATGTGCCTTTAGAGGAGCTCAAAGTGAGTAAGGAGCCAGTTAAGTATGAGAGATGAACATCATCCTCATGATGTAGATGCTGCTGTAGCAACAAGGATGCCATCAGTTATCTGTCCATAAGATAGATCTGCGATATCTAAATCTGGAGATTGCATACCCTGTCTGAAAAATGTTGAGCATGAGCCACCAATATTTTCGAGTAATAAACACACATTTGAAAACATACACAGAATTAGAAATGAAAGTGGATGTGTTGAAAGTTAAATATAATTATTATAAACTACTTTTTATTTGTAGTTTATTAATGGAATGATTATAGAGAACTCTTTCCTCTCACTAGTGTAATAATTTAATGTAAGCAATGTGATGGAATAGCTCATTATTTTCAAACTCTCGGATTACAGTTTTTCATGTAGAGATTTGAGGCTCACGTTCATTGTATTTGGATACTTGTTTGTACTTTCTGTCATAGGTTAAAGAGATACTTCACAAAGATAACTGGATGCAAATGGAAGGGATGCAGTGTTAGTTGTACTTACCAAATTGTGACTTTCATTTTAATTTCAGGTGCTAATCATGTAAATGTTTTAATTAAAGTTTGGCTAGTAAGTTTTCTGATATTCATTATTAAATTTTCTTTTTAAATGGTCATAAAAAAGAAACTTTATTATTAAATGTTCAAATGACTTAGAAGATATTGCATTTTTATATATTTAATATATGAGTCCAAAACCTACTGCAACCCTTTATTTGAAAGATTTATAAACAAGTTGGAAAATTCTTTTTACAAGTTTACTTTTTAAGTAAGTTTTTAATATTAGAATGGTTTTGGATTTACAGAAATGTTGTACAGATACTACAGAGAGTCCCCAATTAGCCCATATCATTTCTCCTATTGATCACATCTTACACTAATATGGACATTTCCCACCCAGCTAATGAACTGATATGTATTAACTATAGTCCATACTTCTTTCAGATTAGCCTAATTTTTCACCAACTGTCTCATTTTACGCTATCCTGTTCCCGAATAGGACATTACATTTAATCCTCACATCTTCGTCGGCTCTATAGACTGTGACAGTTTCTCACACTTTCCTAACTTTTGATGCCTTTCAGGTATTTTATACACTCTTCCCAAGTTCTTAAAGTGTACAGGTATGAGAGCTCTTAAAGATGACACAAACTACATTGTATTGCTTTTTGTAACACATATAGTTAAGCAACTTCAGCAAAGTCTCAGGATACAAAATCAATGTGTAAAAATCACAAGCATTCTTATAAACCAATAACAGACAAACAGAGAGCCAAATCTTGAGTGAATTCCCATTCACAATTGCTTCAAAGAGAATAAAATACCTAGGAATGCAACTTACAAGGGATGTGAAGGACCTCTTCAAGGAGAACTACAAATCACTGCTCAATGAAACAAAAGAGGACACAAACAAATGGAAGGACATTCCATGCTCATGGATAGGAAGAATCAATTTGTGAAAATGGCCATACTGCCCAAGGTAATTTATAGATTCAATGCTATCCCCATCAAGCTACCAATGACTTTCTTCACAGAATTGGAAAAAACTACTTTAAAGATCATATGGAACCAAAAAAGAGCCTGCATCGCCAAGTCAATCCTAAGCCAAAAGAACAAAGCTGGAGGCATCACACTACCTGACTTCAAACTATACTACAAGGCTACAGTAACCGAAACAGCATGGTACTGGTACCAAAACAGAGATATAGACCAATGGAACAGAACAGAGGCCTCAGAAATAATACCGCACATCTACAACTATCTGATCTTTGACAAACCTGACAAAAACAAGAAATGGGGAAAGGATTCCCTATTTAACAAATGGTGCTGGGAAAACCGGCTAGCCATATGGAGAAAGCTGAAACTGGATCCCTTCCTTACACCTTATACAAAAATTAATTCAAGATGGATTAAAGACTTAAATGTTAGATCTAAAATCATAAAAACCCTAGAAGAAAACCTAGGCAATACCATTCAGGACATAGGCATGGGCAAGGACTTCATGTCTAAAACACCAAAAGCAATGGCAACAAAAGCCAAAATTGACAAATGGGATCTAATTAAACTCAAGAGCCTCTGCACAGCAAAAGAAACTACCATCAGAGTGAACAGGCAATCTACAGAACGGGAGAAAATTTTTGCATTCTACTCATCTCACAAAGGGCTAATATCCAGAATCTACAAAGAACTCAAACAAATTTACAAGAAAAAAACAACCCCATCACAAGGTGGGCAAAGGATATGAACAGACACTTCTCAAAAAAAGACATTTATGCAGCCAAGAGACACATGAAAAAATGCTCATCATCACTGGCCATCAGAGAAATGCAAATCAAAACCACAATGAGATACCATCTCATACCAGTTAGAATGGCTTTCATTAAAAAGTCAGGAAACAACAGGTGCTGGAAAGGATGTGGAGAAATAGGAACACTTTTACACTGTTGGTGGGACTGTAAACTAGTTCAACCATTGTGGAAGGCAGTGTGGCGATTCCTCAGGGATCTAGAACTAGAAATACCATTTGACCCAGCCATCCCGTTACTGGGTATATACCCAGAGGAATATAAATCATGCTGCTCTAATGAAACATGCACATGTATGTTTATTGCGGCACTATTCACAATAGCAAAGACTTGGAACCAACCCAAATGTCCAACAATGATAGACTGGATTAAGAAAATGTGGCACATATACACCATGGAATACTATGCAGCCATAAAAAATGATGAGTTCATGTCCTTTGTAGGGACATGGATAAAGCTGGAAGCCATCATTCTCAGCAAACTATCGCAAGGACAAAAAACCAAATACCGCATGTTCTCAGTCATAGGTGGGAATTGAACAATGAGAACACATGGACACAGGAAGGGGAACATCACTCACCAGGGCCTGTTGTGGGGTGGGGGGAGGGCGTGGGATAGCATTAGGAGATACACCTGATGTTAAATGACGAGTTAATGGGTGCAGCACACCAAAATGGCACAGGTATACATATGTAACAAACCTGCACTTTGTGCACATGTGCCCTAGCACTTAAAGTATAATAAAAATATATATATATGTAAAAGAAAGATTTCAAAGCAGTCATTTTTAACAATTATCTTCTTAACACTTTAAAAAGGTAGCTTGTCTATTGTTAATTATTAAAACTTCACCTTTACATCACATGGACATATTTTGCATAGTTATTACTTTTTAAAATTATTTGTTAAGTGGCATATTACCAAATGCCACATGTTCCAGGGAACAAGACAGCAAATTTAAAACAGATGTCTTCCTATAAAAGAAAAATGCACCACTCACCTTTAGTTCAACAACTGTTTCAAAACGTTGACGCAGGATAACGGATGCATCCCTGGTTGTGCAATAGATTTCTCTTGCTCATTTCCCACACCATTACTGAGCTATTGTAAGGGCTCGATTATATTTTTAAAATCTTCTTAAAAATGAATTACATCAAAGACTTCCAGCAGTACTTTGTGTACTCCTAGCTTTGATTTTGCTGCAATAGCTTGCCTGTGAACAATGAAGTGAATGAAGTGAAAGCATGTCTGTAATTTTTTCTCAAAATATTTTCTGTATTCCTGTGAAAATAGTTGCTCCATTAATGTAGTAATGTGAATTTTGTGGGGGAAAATCATTAACAAATTACAGAATGTCAACAACATATCTTGTATAATACATCTTTATTTCTGTGGTGCAGAAAAAATAGTTTTGAAGTATTATATTTTTGAAATGGAATCTAGCAAGTACTATATGGTAAGTCACATTAGAAATATCAACACTTTCATACAACTTTATAGAAAATATCTGACAATGTGTAGATTGTCGTCCCAAGTTCTGGTTTCTTCAAAGTTTTAGCTCTCTGTTTACTGTTTACTCACAGGGGAGGTATATTCTGTCTCTGTATTGTATGCGTTTCAGCTAATTTTTATGAAGGAGGAAAAAATAAAGGTTTCCTAGATAGTATGTGGCTTTTATAATTTTTCTCACAGTGAGGAACCTTCAAAAGGCGATTTTATGTCTGCCATGAAATTGAGCTAATTTTGTAAAATTAAAGTGACTTTTAAACATGGCTAAAAAATTTATGGAGCAGTACCTTCATGTTCTGAGTGCTTGGTTTTAATGTCTTACTAATTGTGATGACTTCATACTATCATTAAAAAAATCTCAAGGCACACTATATAAGATTTATTATTAATGGTAGTAAATGTAAGTCCATATTTCAAATGAACTTCTTGATCATTTTAAACATTTTTGTCTACTTCTCATTAGGTATGATTATGTTATTACGGCAGTTTTCAATGGCTGACAAAGAGCTTATACAGAGGATGGGAGAAAAGTCAGTCTTTCCATTTCCCTATGCTCTTGGGCTTCTGCGATTGCTATGTTCAATATTTGGGGTTTTTTGCCTTAAATTTTTTGACCCACTTGTCTATTTTGTGAAGATTAATTTGGTTAAAACTAAATAATATGATCTATAAATCCACCTAACTATATACATGCATACTGAAGCATGTTTCAGTATTCTGAAAACAAGGTAAGCTGTTTTCAGCAAGTTGAATAGCATTCTCCTTGCCCCGAAAGATATGTTCACCTAGAACTTCAGATTGTGACCTTATTTGGAAAAGCTTCTTTGTAGACATAATTAAGATAAGGATCTTGAGATGAGATCATCATGGATTAGATGGGCCTTAAATCTAATGACAGATGTCTTATAAGAGACAGGAAAGAAGACAGAGACAGAAGCAGAGATTGGGATGATGTGTCCACAAGCCAAGGAACATCAAGAATTGCCAGTAGCCACCAGAAGCTTAAAGAGACAAAGGAAGAGTCTTCCTTGGAGTCTTCAGAAGGAGTGTGGCCCTGCTGACATGTTGACTTCAGACTTCTAGCCTCCAGGACTGTGAAAGAATAAATTTCTGTGGTTGTAAGCCACTAAGTTTGGATAACTTTTAATGACAGCCCTGGGAAACTAACACAGGCCCAATTGTCCCCTCTTTTGTCCTGTGACTCTTACTCTTCAACCTTCTCACTGTTCCCAGAGGGTACCTGAATACTGTAATACTGTACCGGACTGATGGCCACCTGACATGGGCTCTGAGCAAGGTAAGAGTTCCAACCCATGTAGTAAATATCAGTATCTAAATATATATTAAGAGAAGTCTTCATATTGTCCTCACACCCTAAGTGAGTGATCTTGTACAACAATTGGTGTGCAATCACTCCACTTTGAAAACCACTAGGGAGATACTGCTAAAATTTCAAGATGTATCTGTTTGAGCCTTTCCTTAAAAGTCCTATCAGATAATATCCTAAGGCCACACAGAAGCAAGTTGTTGTTCTTTAAAGAGCTGAGAAAAATAGGATGTGAAGAAAAACATGGGACCAAAACATGGTGTTTGCAGGATGTTGAGCAGGGGACATGGACACTTAAGTTAAAATCATGGCCCAGGATATGGCCTAGCCTGTGTATACAAATCACTAACATAGCTCTTCAGCGCTACACAATCTAATCTTAATAAATTTGAAAAAAATGTTTCTACCTCTTTTCAGATACAATTATGTCATTACCGCATTTTATTTTATTTTAATTTTTTTTAGAGACAGGATCTCACTCTGTTTCCTGGGCCAGAGTGCCATGGTGTCATCATAGCTCAGTCTCAAACTCCTGGCCTCAAGCAATCCTCCCACCTCAGCCTTACAAATAGTTGAGATTACAGGCATAAGTCACTGCACCCAGCTCATTATTGTGTGTTAAATTATTGCAATAGTATCAAGTGCTTATTGTAAGATACAAATGATAATAAAAATGTAAGACCTATGATATTATAACTTGGTATATTTTCCTCCCCTTCCCAATGTGTTTATTTTTAAATGGAGATCACAGTGTTTGTGTGTGTGTGTGTGTGTGTGTATTTGTTTATATATATTTTCTGCTCTTGTTCACTTATTATTTTGTTGTGAGAATATTAACATGGTTGGAAGCTATGTTATGTACTGATCCGTGTCCCACTAAAATTCATATGTTGAAGTCCTAACCCTCATTACCTCAGAATGTGACCTTATTTTTCAATAATAGGGTCCCTACAGAGGTCATTAGTTAACATGAGATTGTACTAGTGTAGGATGGGCCCCAATGCAATATGACTGGTGTTCTTATAAAAATATAAAATATGGACACAGACATGCACACAGGGAGAATGCCACATAAAGATGAAGACAAGGTCAGGACGATGCTTCTAAAAGCTAAGGAATTCAAAAGATTGCAGGAAACCACCAGAAACTAGGGGAAAGGCTTGGTACAGATGCCTTATTCTCTTTTACAGCCTCAGGAGGAACCAACTCTGGCAACACTTCACTGTGATTTCAAGCCTCAGCATTCAGAGACAATAAATTTTTGTTTAAACTATCCAGTTTGTGGCACTCATATGGTAACTTCAGCAAACTAAGGCCTGTGATGTGGTGGTTGATGCGTGGATAATAGAGCCAGGAGGCCTGTGTTCAAATCTCAGCTCTACTCCAACAAGCTGTGTCATTTTGGGCGTATTAACCTTTCTGTGTCTCAGTTTACTAACATACATAAAGGGAAATGGCAATGGTTCAGACCTCATAGGGTTGTTATAAGGATTGAGTCCATAGACACAAAACACTGAAATAGTACCTGACAGCTAGTGACCATTAAGTTGCTATGTATTATTCTACAAAAACATAACTGAATATGATATTTTGTACATGAACCTTACCTTATTAATCATTCTCCATTTCTAAAAATTACTGTAAATATCACTGTAATGAACACAGTTGTAAACAGAAATTTTTTCCATTAGGCCAGATTCCTAGATGTACAATCTTAGGTCAAAGAGTATTGGTATTTTTAAATCTCTTGATATATGTTGAAAAGTTCCTGCTTTGAACAGCTGTATTTTAAAGGGATCTCCTCATTGTACCTTGACATCATTAAATATTACAATTAATTAACAACTTTTGCTCATTTCACAGAATTATCTATTATATTTTTCTCTATTTTTATTACTTACAATGGTAGTAAGATTGAACAAAATATATTTTTTTAAATGCTGACAGTTAAGTGACACGTATTCAAATGCTGAAAAAGAAATTTCGTTATCATGAGAAACACAACAGAGCTTTTCTTTAGAGAGGAGTTAACGATCTTTGAAATTATTTACTCCAACCTACTCCTTTCCCCTATGAGAAGCTGGATTTCATCACCTCTTTGCTGATAGAACTTACTTTTCTTTTCAATTTTATCACTGGTAGCCTGCAGAGCTTCTTGTTACTCTAGATAAATTGCTAAGATGGATCTACAAATATTTTGAAGTGACACATTTTCCATTCACTGAGCAACAAGGGCAGGTTATTAGTACAACCTTGCAGAGGCTGAAATACCATTGCAGTAGGTCTTTGGGATATGTGATGTGCCAGGACTTCTCAGGTGAAAAGAGGCTAAGAAAAAAGGTGGGGAGAAATGGGCTGCTGTGTAGAGTCTGCCAGGAGCAAAAGCATATTAATCAGTGCCTCTATGAATAACAACCTGCTAATATAGTATCATGGCTTAAAATCAACCATCTCACAGACAGTGTGTCTCAAAGCAATGCTTTGTCCTCAGTGCTAGCTTGCTGAGTAAAATTTGTCTTAAAAGGTACTGACTGGCTCACGCCTGTAATCCCAGCACTTTGGGAGGCCGAGGCGGGCGGATCACGAGGTCAGGAAATCGAGACCATCCTGGCTAACACAGTGAAACCCTGTCTGTACTAAAAATACAAAAAAATTAGCCAGGCGCAGTGGCGGGCGCCTGTAGTCCCAGCCACTTGGGAGGCTGAGGCAGGAGAATGGCGTGAACCCGGGAGGCGGAGCTTGCAGTGAGCCGAGATCACGCCACTGCACTTCAGCCTGGGCCACAGAGCGAGATTCCGTCTCAAAAAAAAAAAAAAAAAAAAGGTACTGACAATTCAGTGATAAGACGACCTGTATTTTTTTCTACTCAGTAGTTAAACAATTAACTGAAATAAAGATTAAGGAAGAAGTATCTTGTAAAGATTCTTGCCGCCATGAGGGGCTCTTGAGATTTTCCAGGAGATTCATCCCCTCAGAACCCAGAGTTGTAATTCCTACCCCGTGAGGACGACATGAGCACTATCTCTTTTTTGTCTTTCAGCTGACCACTTACTATACCCTTTCACAACCCCAACTTTCCCCGAAATCCACCCCTCTTCAGAATTATTTTAGCCCTTTTGGATGGAGACCCTTCCAAGGTGTCTCCAGACAAGCTTCCTCTTGTCTGGTCCATGTGTGTATTCACTTTCACCCCCATCTTCAGCGAATATGCAGGTTACTCCCAGAACAGTACCCTCACCCTGGCTCACTAACATTCTCTTACACACACACACACACACACACATTCTCCCTCCCTCCTCTACCTTGGGCTGGTCTAATTTTAGCATCTCATACTAGTCCTTAAGCTCCACAAACCCTAGGGTCACCTGTCAAGCTATCTAATGCGTTTCCTTAAATGTACCTCTCAATTGGCTCGGGTACAGTGAAACATCTCCCCATGGATGGAGGTGGCTCCACAGCACTCTTCAAACTCCAAATGAATTTCAGCCTTTCTGTAACTGGATATGAGTGATCTCTAATTCTTAATGAATAGGTTTTTACCATCTCTTAGCTCATTCTTTTTAAGTTATTTAGCAGCTTTCTGTGGGATCTAGCTATGGGTTTACTTTTGCAGTGTTTCTCAGCCTTTGGAGCCGAAAGGAAATAAAGATAATCACATTTATTATTCTGTTAAACCAAGAATTAAATTAAGGCAGAGTAATATTTAATACATTGATAAAAATTCTAAACATATTTATTTATATAAACATATCTCTATGTATTGAGGGTACATTCTCAAAAAAAAGACTTTATCCAAAAATTTTAGCAACACACTGGTCTATAAAACCCTATGGCTATGTGTAAGACCAGCTGTGGGAAGACTATTATATTAAGTGGGCAGGATGTGTTGATGACCTACACAAGGGAGCAAAAATGCCTGTGAAGAGAAAAGGATGACAAAATGTCCCGGACTTGGAGATCGATTAGATGCTGTTATGACTGAGTTGTATCCCCTGGCTCCAATTAATATATGCAAGCCCTAACCTTTAGTACCTCAGAATGCTACTGTATTGAGAAAGAGCCTTTAAAGAGGTAATGAAGTTAAAATGAGGCTGTTAGCGTGGGCACTGATCCAACGGGAGTAAGTTTTTCTAAGAAGAGGAGATTAGACCCCACAAGAGCCACTAAGGATGCATGTTACATAGGGGAAAGGCCATGTGAGGACACAGTGAAAGGCAGCCCCTTCCAAGCCAAGGAGAGTCAGTCCTCAGGAGAAATCAAACCTGCTGACACCTTGATCTTGGACTTCCAGTTTCTAGAACTATGAGAAAATAAATTTCTGTTGGCTAAACCTCCTAATATGTGTTTTTGGTTATGAGGCCCTGGAAAACAAATACAGATGCCCAGTGTCAGAGAATGGAGAAGGTGCTTGGACACTGATTGACTAACATAAGAATTGTATAGTGGCATCATATATATGTATGACAGTCTTGGTAGGGAGATTCTTGCCTTTCCCTTTCTCTGCTTATTTGTCTTAAGTATCGTTTACTTATCAGTCAAAGTTCAAATAAACTAATCCACAGTTCTATGCTGATGGGAGATAAGGTCAGAGTGTATTAAACATAGTATTTCAGAGCAAGTGTCTTTGAATCAGAAAAACCTGTTTAGATCCCAGCTACACCATTTTGGGCAAGTTATGTAACCAGTCTTGCAGACTGACAAAAACCAACCTACAATTCTTTGGTTAATGCTAACATCCTCCATAGTAATTAACACAAAACCCTGGTTTTGTTCAGAGATAAAGATAATTGAAGAATTTAGAGTATCAGCTTCTAAACTGTGGATTTCGATTAGTCTTTCAAAATGCTGACTAAATTTGGCATTTGTTTTCCCAATTGAATACTTCAGACGTTACTAATTACTTTAAGGGAAAAAATAAAAGTAAATACCAGATATTTGCAGCAGGTCCTCGAATAACATTGTTTATTTCAACAGTAGAATGTTGATGAGAAAAAAAAATAGATCTCTAGCCAGGGCCACTCTCTGTGTGGAGTTTCCACGTCCTCCCCATGTCTGCACAGGTTTTCTCTGAGTACTCCAGTTTCCCTCCCACCATACCCTCAGAGGTAGACATATTTGGTTAATTACCATGTCTAAATGGTCCAGTCTGAGCAACTGTGTGTGTGTGTGATGGGATGGTGTGCTGTCCAGGGTCAGTTCTCACCTCGTACCCTGAGCTGCCAGGATAGGCTCTGGCCACCTGTAACCCTGCACTGGAATAAGCGGGTTGGAAATAAATGAATGAAGAGATATTATTGCCTAGTAAAAATTTGTAAAGTAGAGGATAATCTTACAGATACACAACAATGAACAATGCAGTGTGAAAGCACTCAGGGACCTTCCATATTTGTTGCTGTTTGCTTTTGAACTGCATTGTGGGAGGAGGGAGTCCTGACCATTTTCATTTTGCAAACACTTATTCCTTGATTAAACCCACCATCACTGGTTCACCAAAAATGAGTAAATAATTATCTTATTTGTTTTCATTAATCTTTTATATGTAGATACAGTTCACATTTATTTCAATGTAGAATGTTGGAAGTATGTTTAGTCTTTATTTAGAAGTTTGCTGATGGTTTTGTGACCAGAAATATGCTGTACAAATTTAATTCCTGTTTATATCAATTAGCCTATGGTAAAATTGTTTTCATTATACATCATTTCACTTAAAGTCAGTTTCCAAGAACCTATTGCCATTAAGTGAGAACTTACTGTATATCACAGTGTCCGTGCTGAAGAATTTTAAGATAAATGACAGATAATATAAAACTCCCTGAGTTCACCAGCCCATTTTTAAAATGAAGTAATTTTACCAAAGCCATATGCATAATGCAAAGATTAAGGTAAATCATGTCTGGAAAGCGTTGAGCTCCATTTCTGGCCAACACTAGGAACTTAAAAGTAGTTATTTTCACTACAATGTGACATGAATAAGGTGGCTCAACAAAGAAAATAGCCTCCACTTTGCTGCCAAACCAATAACTAGTAAATCTGATGTGGAAATTTGCTGATCGGTTGCAAACATTTTGGTGACCTACAGATTGTATCAATTAGGTTGCCATATAGAACTGTCATCTTGCTCTGGTTTTGCCAGGGGTAGGGGCTTACCACATAGATTCTTTATTGTTGAATCTTAAAATATTTTATTAATCAATTATTTGTATAGCTTTTGTTATAATTCATCCTTTTTAATTCAGGGAAGCAATTTTCAAGTTTCACCTATTTCTGCTAAGAAGTATATATCTATCAAAAAAATCAGACTAATACTTTTGTAGATTCAATTTTGAATTGTGGACAATGTACATATGAGTTTTTTGTTACTTTTGTGCAGCAAAGCTGAGAGTTAAGAGAGACTTTGAGATTTGATACAGTCCTGGGTCCACTGGACCAAGAGAGACTGATTCAGGGTGTTAAATTCCATTTTACCCCGAGGGCATATACAGTATAATTTAGGATATTGTTTGAACTCTGAACATACATTTTCAATTTGTTAAATTGCTTCTTTTCTCCTTCATCATTAACATTTGTCGGTCTTGCCATGTAAAACTGAAAAATTGGAAGAAAATACAGTGTAGTGTAGTAACTTCCAGAAGACCTGTGCCTACTATAAGATGTCAGCTATTTAAATGTAAACTGAGAAAGTCATTCAAAATGTGAACATTTGGACGGTGTGATAATCCTCTCAATACTTGGAAACATTCTAAGTGGACTAAGTTCAAAGAAGGGAACTGATATTATTACAACTTGATTTATAAACAATGATCAATGTTTCTCTTTTCCAAAACTGTAATTTAAGCAGGAAAACATGTTGCCTTAGCCATTGCCATATCCGTCAGAAATAAGAACAGCTGTTTTGCCAACAGTGTGGATTCCTTTTTCTATAGTGTTAGTAGCATAAATTTTTTTTTTCTTATTTCGAAAAGACCAGCTGTTCTGTTGTTTGGGGAATATTCCCATATGTTCTGAATGGGAAAAAATAAGTGAAGCCAAACCAAAGACTTTTGACTTCATAAAAGAGACAAAGCTTTTCAAGACTTTCTCAACCAGAAAGTTTATAATTAGAGTGTTAATTTCCTGGGGGGAATTTTTGCTTCTTTGTGTAACTTAAAGGACAACATTTTTTACCCATTCTTTCATAAGACTTTGTTTTGTACTTGGAATTAATAGTCCAACAAGCCAAAAATAGTTCCCAATGGTTGGCTGAAAAGCTAATTTGAGAGCCACTATAAATGTATTAAAACATGAATTACATGAATTAGTACTCAAAATCAGAATCTTACAGCCCATCAGAGAAATATGTAAATCTGCTTTACAAATGACTAATTTCATATTTGTATTTAAGCTCACAGGCACTGCTTTGGAGACATCTGCCTTATGAATACTAATATCTAGTCTATCTAAAGGAGAAAAAACAGAAGCTTATTTCCTAAGAAAGCCCTCCTGAGACACTGCATGGCCTACAACTTGTGAATCAGCTGGAAGAGTCTGGCACATAAATCAACCACCATTTCTCACGCCTATAGTGACATCTTCCATTAACCTGTAGAGTCTCTCAAGGTTATTTGTGGCAAGAGAGAAGTTGCAACCACTTTTTTTCAGGCCTGGACCACTTACAAAGTAGGCTGGCAAATGGACCCATATGGGTGAACATGTGTCAGAACTTTCCAGAAGTGCTGGGACTGGAGGTGACCTCCCCACTTGGGAATTGTACATGGTTTGGACCTAATGTGTATGTTTTAAAAAATTGGATGAATGCTTAACCTATACTTAAGGAGGAAACTTAGCACAGAAAAAATAGGTGATTTAGACGTTTTTATCAAGACAGTAGAAATGAAGGACTTCCGGTTTCTAGTTCTGACTCACAGTGTCCTCTGAGCTGTCATTTTTAACCCACAATGTTTCTGCATCCCCTCTGTCTTTTGCAGACTTTCAACCTTCAAGAGTCATACTTTAATTTATATTGTTTGTGTTGTAAAAATAATAAGTATATTAAACACATGTAAAATACATAGACATTCCTCTCCTTCTCTCCAATATTTATATATGAACAGAGGAATTTTCTTCACCATTGCTTTGCTCTGACTGTATGAGAATCAACATCCAAGTGTAAAAGATCTGTTTATATAGTCAGACATATCACTTAAATCTGATTTAATTTGGGAAAACATATCTATTTATAGATAGATATCTATTTATATCTGTTTATAGATATCTGTTTTCTCTGGGTGTGCTAGTTTCCTCCCACACCTTCAGAGGCGGGCATGTTTGGTTAATTGCTGTGTCTAAATGGTCCAGTCTGAGCAACTGTGAGTGTGTGTGTGAGTACACCCTGTGATAGGATTAAATAATGTAGTATAATGGTTAATGATAATAATAATAATTAATAATAATAATGACATTGGCTGACACAGAATGCTATGTTACAAGTGCTAATGAATTGTAACATTTTATGTTGTCAATAATCTTTCATAACACGTTTTTTGTTTTGAGTTTTGCATAGATCAGGTAACTAGAGCCCAAACAGGTTATCTTGCTTAAGGTCACACAGCTAATGAGAGAGAAGCTAGTATTGGAAGCCTGCTTTGCTTAACTTCAAATCCAGAGTCTTTATTATTTTCATTGCATTATGCTGCTTTCTTGGTTAGGACCTACCTAGGCACGATGGGGAGGAATATAGCATTTTTATTTCAAAGATGTTAAGTTTTCAGTACAATGATTTTTTTTCTTCGTTTATACATTCATATCTTTTAAATCACCCTCCCTTCTACCACAGGTATCTAGTTCCTTCATGCTACCACAGGCCCCGACATGCATAAAGTTATTAATTGGTTTTTTTTTAAAGATGGAAACATTTATGACAATTTTATAAGAATATAGGGAATGGGCAAGGCTTGTGCCAATCAGTGAAGCGTAAGTTACAGAATTTTCACTATTGCTTTAGGTTTTAGGGGAATTGGATATTTGCATGAAACACTCTAAATATTATCTCTTGACTAATTCCCTTCATGCAAGGATGACTGTGAGGGCGTGGGCTCACCTGGAAAGCTGAAGCTAAACTATCATTCCTCGCCACACCCACACACCCACTACCCCAATATCAGGCTGAAGCTTTGCTGAATCTGATTTCAGTTCAAATCCCAGAAAGTCCTATGCTTGTAAGCATTTCTATAGAGTACAAAGTGTTGGTTTTTATTGCAAGTGCTTCTAAAAAGGTGATGTGAGTCGGAAGAATAAAAGGATGGTTGCACTGTAAGAATTAAGTGTTCTGGATGCAATGAGACCATTCTTTGCATAAATATGACATTTACAGCTTGTGTTTCCTATTAGGCCTTCTCATAGCTAGGGTTTCTCACAGCTTTGCTCTTTTTAAAAAGCAAAGTTGAGGCTACTTTGCTTTTTAAACATACTTTGTATTCTTAGATAACTGGTTCCAGAACATAATCTAGTCTTATGGACTATGTGTGTGCGTGTGCATATGTGTTTGTGTGATACATGTGTTTGTATGTGTATATGCATGCGTGTATATACGTATATGTCTCAGGGATAGGGCTTTTCCTCAGCCTACCAGATATGTTACAATGTGTAAAGCTGACATGCTATTATTCAATGATGAAACAGTATGAATATTTTGTATGGGCTTTTACACCATTTAAGTAAAAATATTTTGCGTCTTTCAAAAAATTTTGAATTTATTTCAGAGTGAGAACTGGTAAAAAGTTGGAAATGGCCAACCGTGTCTCTTACACTAGACAGTGCCTCTCATTAGCATGGCTCCCAAATAAGTCATTATCTAAGAAGTCCATATTATTAAACGAAGCAGAAGTGTATGTCAACAATTGTCAAGAGTTTGAGATTTTATTCTACTTGCAACCTGACAAGTTATCATGCCACAGTTTTATTGATGCCCTAAGTTGTCTGGGGTTGCTATAACAAAATATCATAGACCAGGTGGCTTAAACAACAGAAATTTATTTATCATAGTTCTAAAGGCTGGGAAGTCCAAGATCACAGTACCAGTAGATTCAGTTCCTAGTGAGGGCCCACTTCTTGGTTTGCAGTTTGATGCCTCCTTGCTGTACCTTCACATGGTAGGGAGAGAAGGAGCTCTGGTCTCTTTGTCCTCTTATATGGAAACTGTCTTAGTCTGTTTTGAGCTGCTATAACAGAATACCACAGATTGGGTAATTTATAATAAACAGAAATTTATTGGCTCATGGTTCTGGAGTCTGGGAAGTCCAAGGTTGAAGGATCAGCAACTGGAGAGGGGTTTCTTGCTGTGTCATCACATGGCAGAAGGGAAAACAGAGGGCAAGAGAGTAAGAGATTGAACTCATAGCTTCAAGCCCTTTTATAATCAACATTAATTCATTAATGACGATGGGTCTCTTATGACCTAAACACCTCCGATTAGGCCCCACCGACTAATACTGTTGCATTGGAGATGAACTTTCAAACACATGCTTTTTGGAGGACCCATTCAAACTGTAAAAGGTGACTATCCTATCATGGTTGGGGGCACAAACATTCAGCCTATAGCATGTTGGTAGCATACACAAGTCTCTTGGGTTAGAGACAGAGCATAGTTTCATACTCAGTTTATTATACAGTTTATCACAGCCAATACCTGTGACAGATAATTGGCGTGTATGCCATTGCCTGAGTCTCAGTTCCCCCAAGGTAATATGAAATGAGCCAGATGACAACCCACACACATAGGGGATTGAGTTACGGAAGAGGAATGCTGAATTTAGGGACCAGGAATATTTTATAATGGGCAGTAAGCAAACATACCCTCTAATTTTGAGAAAAACTTTATTTTCTAAGGCTGCTCACTATACAAAGATTCTTGAAAATATAGTCTGTATCAAAAAAGGAATAAGCGTCTATGCTTTTAAGACATGCATAAATGCAAGAGACAGATGGGGAATTATCCCTCAATAATTCATTTTCCTATTTTCCATTGCTCAATGTTTATTTTTTCCCTTTCCACACTATCTCTCTGCACTTATGACCAAAAGCAACAGAGAATAAAATGTTCATTCTGTTATTTTAAGTCTTAATGATAAATTTGGACCAGCTTTACAGCTGACATGATAATTTGTACAGGAATTGGCCATTAAGGCTGTCAAAAATAATAATCATGCAAAAAACAATCTTCTGGAAGAAGTTCTCCCTTAGAACCAAGGTTTAAGGATCAAAGAGCAAAACCTGACTTGGTTAAAGCCTGACAAAGATAGTCAAGAACTAGAGAACTTAGGTCTCAATTTCAAGAGAACAGATTCAGAGTCAAGAGAGGTAGCTGAGCATCGGTAAGTGTGGCAGCTGCAACTCTAAAGTAAGGAATTGGATTATTCAAGAAACTGCTTATGGACTGGCATCCTGGATATTTTCTGCTTGGCATTTCCCTGTGGTCCATTTTTCATCCTTTTGGCCTCTCTATCTGCCCTGATAAGTCTATCGCTATGAACTTCATTTCCCAAGAATTTCTTGCCAGCTGACTTCCACTGGGAGGCACCAGTAGTGATTGAATGTGGGGAAGAGAGAAAGGTAGGGAATTTCTTTCCCATGCTTTATTTGGGCCATGTTTCTGGAAGTGACCCCATTTCTTCATAAGAGCAGCTCTAGTTCCTATTAGACAGGTCCTCCCCTACAGCTTCAGTTGTCATTAGATTCCAGGGTTTCAAGACTAGAGTGGTAATGGCCTCCCACTGTTGCTTGTGCTCAGGTGCCTCAAAACCCCTTACCCTCCTAGCCCTGCCTACACCTCTATATGTTCCTTGAATCTTTCAAGTCTTTTGAGTCTTTTGAGTTGTATTCTGTCTCCTGCTGGGATTCTGACTGATATAGCTAGGGAAAAAAGACAGAACCCTAGTCTCAAAGGACCTAAGATAATAAATGGTTACCGAGTGATTAATATGTGTTATTTTAAACCTTATAGCAACCTGATGAGGTAGAAACTATTACTAGCTCCATTAGACAAGTGAGAAAACAGGTACACAGAAATCTAGCAATTAGGGGAGCAAGAATTAAACTCCAAACATTTGGACTTTAGAGCCTTTGCCTTTATCACTACACTGTAAGACGTATCTCTAAGATTATATTCTAAAAATACTCCCTTGTAAGACAGAGGCTTAGTCCTTGCAATCAGAGGAGGAGGCAGGCATCCTTTCAGGAAGAATAAGGGAAGAAAAAAATTATAATTTCTGGTGTTCAGGATGAGTTTTTTGACTTAAGACTGGTCCTGCAAGTAGGCCTAGATTGAATCAGTTTTGAGGTTAAGACTTCCTTTTTTTTTTTTTCATATATAACTTTTTATTATTATTATTATTATTATTATTATACTTTAGGTTTTATGGTACATGTGCGCAATGTGCAGGTAAGTTACATATGTATACATGTGCCATGCTGGTGCGCTGCACCCACCAACTTGTCATCTAGCATTAGGTATATCTCCCAATGCTATCCCTCCCCCCTCCCCCTAGCTATGGGAATTAAGAAATATGTGGGCAAGGAGTCAGGTGGTTATTACTGTGTCTAGGTTTTAAGCTATAAAGTTGTATTTTTTTAAATATGTTTATCCAAGAATGCAAAAATTAACCATTGAATGCTGAGAGTATTTAGTACTATTTAAAACTACTTTGTCAACATATTTTGACAGTGTGCTGTACATTAGTAAAATGAACTGAATGGAGTCAAACAGAATGAGCAAGATAAATAGCGTGTACAGTTGGGAGGTTATCTGACTTTCAGATATCTGGCATTATTAACTTTCTAAAACAACAATGAACACAAAAATAAGAAAAAGGCTAATATTTCAAAATATTTAACATGGCCCATAATATATTTAATATCATGTAGTGATTAAACAGAAAGCATTATCTCACTGGCTTATAATTACAATAGAACTCAGTTCTCATTGACACCAGTGCCTCAAAGCCCTGGAAAAATAATAGGGTAAACAGTGAAAAGGTTGAGGAAAGAATATTTTGAAATATCTGTAGGCTAGTTCATTTCAGAAAGACAACTGGATAGTCTCATTGCAAATGCAATGTGGCCAGAAGAGAGAAGAAAGTAATGAAATAGTTGTGAGAGATTGTGATGAGAAGTGACAGCCAGTAACAGAAATCCTCACTAGGGAGGAGGTGGAAGAAATACCAATGAGCTGAATCCAGCAGCCAGAGATCATCACTATTTTGGCAGGATTACCTCAGCCTCCCCTGACACTTCCCAGGGTCCTATTTAAGATGTTCCAACCAGCTCAGGATAGAAGCCTGTGGTTACTGGCAGCCATGACTCCCATCAAATCCTTCTACATTACCTCCTTTAGGAGGATGCAGCATTAGTCTACTAAAATCCCACCTTGATTCTGCCCTTACAGTCCTAGAAGCTGCTCTGGGGGAAAAGTAAAATTTAGAAAATGCTGCTCACCATTTCCTTCTCTTGTAGAGTCTCAGTGAATATTTATACCCCCCAAAGTATGAGATTCAAAAGTAAAAACACATTTAATTTTGCTTAACCTAGTCTGTGAAGCTAATTTAACATTGAAGTCTTTTTATTTCGATCTCAAGAACAGTCTTTTGAAAATGCTGTCTCTGCAGAGCAGAGACAGGCATATCATGTAGTCACTTGTATTAATCAGAGTTGAGTGATATATGGAGAGTTTAATAAAGGTGCTATTTGTAAAAGGGTGGGTGGGCTAAACTTTAGTAAAAGAACAAGGGAGAGTGAGGTAGAGTCAGACCTCATTTTATTGTGCTTTATTTTATAATACTTTGCAGATACTGCAGTTTTTACAAATTAAAACTTGTGGCAACCTTGCATTGAACAAATAAGTCTATTGGTGTCAAAATTCCAACAGCATATTCTCACTTTGTGTCTCTGTAACTCTCATAATATTTCAAACTTTTTCATTATTATTATATCTGTTATGGTGATTTGTGATCATGATCTTTGATTTTACCATCGTAATTTGGGGAGGGAAGCCACAAACCACCTCCATAGAAGACAGCAAACTTAATCGCTAAATGTTGTCTGTGTACTGACTGCTCCACTGACTCATTCAACAGTCTCTCTCCTTCTCCTCAGGCCTTCCTATTCCCTCAGACACAACAATATTGAAATTAGACCAACTAATAATCCTAAAATATTCTCTAAGGGTTCAAGTAGAAGGAAAATTTGCATATCTCTCACATGAAATCAAAAGGTAGAAATGACTAAGCTTAGTGAGAAAGGAAAGTCAAAAGCCAAGATAAGCCAAAAGCTATGCCTCTTGCATCAAACAGTCAATTTGGGAACCCAAAGAAAATGTTCTTGAAGGAAATTAAAAGTGTAACTCCAGTGAACCCATGAATGATAAAAAATTGAAACAGCCTTATTGCTGATATGAAGAGAGTTTTAGTGATTTAAATGAAAGATCAAACCAGCCACAACATCCTCTTAAACCAAAGCCCAATCCAAGGCAAGGCCCTCTCTACAATTCTATGAAGGCTGAGATCAGTGAGGAAGCTGCAGAAAAAAGTTGGACGATAGCAGAGATTGATTTATGGGGTTTAAGGAGAGAAGTTGTCTCCATAACATAAAAGTGCAAGGTGAAGCATAAAATGCTGTTGTAGAAGCTAAAACAAGTTGTCCAGATCCAGCTAAGATCATGGATGAAGGTGGTTATATAAACAACAGATCTTCAGTGTAAATGAAACAGCTTTCTGTCAAAAGAATTTGCCATCTGGGACTTTCATAGCTAGAAAGGAGAAGTCAGTGCTTTGCTGACTTTGAAGCTTCAAAGAACAGGCTGACTCTCTTATTAGGGAATAATGCAGCTGGTGACTTTAATTTGAAGCCATTGCTCATTTACCATTCCCAAATTCCCAGGGCCACTAAGAATTTTACTAACTCGAATCTGTTTGTTCTATCTCTATATAAAATAACCAAGTTGGAATACAGCACATCTGTTTGCAGCATGGCTTACTAAATATTGTAAGCCCACTGTTGAGACCTTCTGCTCAAAAATAAAAAGAATTTCTTTCCAAATATTACTGCTCATTGAAAATGCACCTGGTCACCTAAAAGCTCTAATGGAGATGTACAAGAGGTTTGATGTCGTTTTCCTGCCTGCTAACAACAGCATTCATCCCGCAGCCCATGAATCAAGGAGTAATTTTGACTTTCAAGTCTTATTGTATAAGAAATATATTTTTATAGATTATAGCTGCCATAGATGTGGTTCCTCTGATAGATCTGGGCAAAAAAATCGAACACCTTTTGGAAAGGATTCACCATCCTAGATGCCATTAAAACAATTGCAATTCATGGGAGGGGGTCAAAATATCAATATTAGCAGGAGATTGGAAGAAGCTTATTCTCACCTTCATGGACGACTTTGAAGGGCTCAAGACGTCAGGGGAGGAAATATCTGCAGATGTGATATAAACAAGAAAAGGGCCAGAATTAGAATTGGAGACTGAAGATGTGACAGAATTATTGCAATCTTGTGATAAAACTTGAACAGATGAAGGATTGCTTCTTATGGATGAGCAAATAAAGTGGTTTCTTGAGATGAAGTCTACTCCTGGTGAAGATGCTGGGAACACAGTTTAAGTGACAACAAAATATTTAGAATATTACATAAACTTAGTTGAAAAGACAGAGGCAAGGTTTAAGATAATTGACTTTAATTTTGGAAGAAGTTCTGTGGTTAAAATGCTATCAAACAGCATTGCATGATACAGAGAAATATTTTTGTAGAAGGAAGAGTCAATTAACATGGCAAATATCATTGTTGTTTTATACTTAAAAATTGCCAAAGCCACCCCTGCCTTCAGCAGCCACCACGCTGATCAATGAGCAGCCATCAACATTGAGACAAGTTTTCACCAGCAAAAAGATTACAGCTCACTGATGACTCAGATGATCTTTAGTATTTTTTGGCAATAAAATATTTTAAATTAAGGTATGAACCTTGCTTTTTTAGACATAATGCTATTGCCCCTTAATAGACCACAGTACCGTGTAAATATAAGTTTTATATGCACTAGGAAACCAAAAATTTTATGTGGTTTGCTTCATTGCAATATTCACTTAATTGAGGTGATCTAAAATGGAACCTGCAATATCTCTGAGGTATGCTTATACCTGAGCAGTAATATCAGAGTCGTTACTTCTGCCAGGGTACTACAACTACAGTAAGAGAGGTGTATAAAGACAGCTGGCTTCCGAAAAATGCAGCTTACCTGAGGTCACACAGCAGGAAGGAGAGAAGGACATAAGTGCACGATCTTACTCTCCTCCCTCCCTTTGATCCTGCTGTTGCCTCCACTCTATTCCAGTGGCTGCCTTGCTGGAGAGCAGAGGAGGCAAGGTAACTCCCAACACAATCTATGTAGGGCAGTGTCCCAGGGTGGTGAAGGGTGGAGAGCTGCTGTGAGGGGCAGAGAAGATATTCAACACAACATCCTATATTTTCAAGTCAAAACTTCCTATGTCAAAAGCAAACAATCTGTGGAAGTAGTGTTATATTTTAAAAGATGATCACAGAGATTGGTATGGTTTGGATATTTATCCCCTCCAAATCTCATGTTGAAATATAATCGCCAGTGTTAGAGGTGGGGCCTGGTGGGAGGTGACTGCACCGTGCTGGTGGATCCCTCATGAATGGTTTAGCGCCATCCCCTTGGTGATAAGTGAGTTCTTGCTCAGTTAGTTCATGGGAGATCTGTGTTAAAAAGTGTGTAGCTCCTACCCCTTCACCCTCCTGCTCCCACTCTTTCAGTGTGAGATGCCTGCTTCTCTTTCTGCCATGATTATAAGCTTCCTGAGTCCCTCACCAGAAGCAGATACTGGCACCATGCTTGTACTATCTGCTGAACCATGAGCCAAACAAACCTTATTATTTTTTTTAGAGATGAGGTCTTAGTCTGTCACCCAGGCTGGAGCAGTGTGGCTTGATTATGGCTCACTGCAGTCTCAAATTCCTGGGCTCAAGCAATCCTCCAACCTCAGCCTCCCAAGTAGCTGGTATTGTAGGCCTGCCCCACCATGCTCAGCTAATTTTTTTCCTAGAGATGGGGGTTTCCCTTGTTGCTCAGGCTGGTCTTGAACTTGTGGCCTCAAGCCATAAACCTCTTTCCTTATAAGTTACCTAACCTCAGATATTTCTTTATAGCAATGCAAGAATGATCTAACACAGAAATCTTCCCTGGACTCAAGGAACAGAGACATCTGAACAGAGAATCAGTGTAATGTTATTCATGCTTGCTGTGTTATACAACTCAGAAAGGACAGTTCCTGGCAGACCTTGAATCATATAAAGCTGTTGACTAGCTTTGTTCATCCATGAAGCGGAATGAGAGTCATGCTGTGTTGCATATGAGATCAGAAAATGTTGCTATCCTTGGCTAACTGCTTGCTGAAAAGTATGCAAAAGTCACTTGACTAAACTTTCAGAGCAAATCATGGCACTAGAAGATAAAAATATAATGAGCATACTTGATGCTATAGGCAAATATTTTGATAAAAACAATTAATTGATCTATTGAGATACATAATGCATAATTACAGTTATCTTTTGAGTTGTAAAACACGTTTCATCATTTCAGGGAGGCAGTGACTTAGAGTAGTTAAACACAAGAATTTAGAGTCAGACTTGTGTCAGTCCTAGCTCTCCTACTTACATGGCAGCACCCACCTGGTAAGCTCATCAATTTCTGCAAGCAGTGGTTCTTTCACCTTTAAAGTGGGCATTGTCGCTTTGTTTAAATTACAACCTGATGATAATAGGAGCTAATGTTTTCCAAGCTCTTATTTTATGCTAGACACTGTGCTAAGGGCTTTGTGTGCATTTTACTAATAATCTTCACAATAAACCTAGCAAAGTTGCAGTTATTCTTCTAATTTTCAAATGTAGCTATTGAGTCACATGGCCAGGTCTCACTGTTAAAATGTGTAAGCCCTTGATGTGTTGCCTGGTAACGATAAGAGCTCAGATAAATATTAGCTACTGAAATTGTTTATTACTATCATTGTTAATATTACTTGTCAGCCTCTACCCTAGAAATCAGAAGTAGACAAAGTGCCTTTGTAATTAAGCAAATGTGGTTAGCTTGATCTCATACATGTGAGAATATTATAGGCCCCCATTAAAATAAAATGTAATGGTAATTATTCTTTTTAAAATGTAATTGTTCTAAAATTTGCTGCTTGGGAGATGTCATATATTTAGTTATTTATAGTAATTTAATATATAAAGAGGCAAGTTATGTTTTTCTGATTTGTTCCCTAAATTTTATATCCTTAAAAGGAATATTTCAGTACTCACCTAGATTCCAGAGAAAAATAAACACTGTCCAAGCATTGACCTTGAAGATACAGGTTTTAAGAGTCTGAGAAAACACTGAAGATCATTTATTCATTTACTTAGCCATGCAGTTATTAAGCTACTGGTATGTTCTAGATAGATCAGAGACTATGAAAACATAATACTAAAGACTGGTCAATGGTCTGTTATATAGAAACTGTATGTTAAGACCTACTGTGCTGCTGGATTCTTTGTAGGTAAGCCCCTTAATAAAAAAGAGAACACACTGTTTATTCGGAAGTTTCAGAATAGGGAAAAGTAAACTATGATGAAAAGCATGAAGAAATCTTCTGCAGTGGTTAAAATGTTCTGTATCTAGATAGAGGTGTGCGTAACACGCAGGACCTGCTACATAATTGGTAGGCCCATGCAAAATGAAAACATGGGACTGCTTGTTCAAAAGTTACCAAGAATTTCAAAGTGGCAATAGCAAAGCATTAAACCAAGAACAAGGTCCTACTATGCATGGGTCCCTTTGCAACTGCACAGGTCTTACATCCATGAAGCCGGGCCTGGTCACGTGGTGGCATTTGTTAAGTCAGTGAACTAAATCCTTCAGATCCATATGTAAATTATATCTCAGTTTTAAAAAGTTAAAATACAGTAAAATGAAATATAAAATTGAGTGGAAGATTGGGGGTTGAGTTCTAGTTCTCAAGTAAACCGTTGGTACAAATTATTTATTCCTTATCAAACATTAATTGAACGACCCCCTCAGACAGGGATATGTGTCTGAGGTATATATGTATGTTTATGGTCTAAGCATAACTGTTACACTCAAGGAGCTTACAGTTGGAGGAGGTTTCTCTTTAAGCCCTGGTTTAAAAAATACTTTTGGCCGGCGGCAGTGGCTCACACCTGAAAACAGCCTGGGTGCGGTGTCTCACGCCTGTAATCCCAGCACTTTGGGAGGCCAAGGTGGGTGGCTCCCCTGAGGTCACAAGTTTGAGACCAGCCTGGCCAACATGGTGAAATGCCGTCTCTACTAAAAATACAAAAAGTAGCTGGGTGTGGAGGCACATGCCTGTAATCTCAGCTACTAGGGAGGCTGAGGCAGGAGAATTGCTTGAACTGGGGAGGCAGAGGTTGTAGTGAGCTGAGATTGTGGCACTGCACACCAGCCTGGGCAACAGAGTGAGACTCCATCTCAAAAAAAAAATTACCCTTTTATTTCTGCTTATATACTTGGTCTGTGCTTGGATCTACTCCTCTTTCTAGTTTGCTACTCCTCAGTCAGACCTCAGCCATCCTGATATTACCTTGTTCCTCCTCCAAAGCAGCAATTGCTTGGTCAGTGTTTGTGGGTTTCCAGCAACTGGCTGCAGTCCCGTATCCAAGAGATTGGTGTCCTCCTTGTTTTACTCGGTCTCATCTGGCCAGGAGTCTGCTGTTTCCTGCTGTCACCTGGAACCTCATCTCCCTGCTCAAATTTGAAAATCATGTAATACTTCTAATACCACATTAAAACTTAGGTTGTATTTTAGATAATATATTTTATGCCCAGAATTCTGTTAAAAGTCAAATATGAAGGATGACCTGGGAAAACCCAGCCTGTCTATGTTTGTAAGGTATATCTTCTAGTAATGTCATTTGATGAAGAGGAATCACAACACATAAGCTTTATGACAATATCCACCATCATAAATGAGATGTGGCTGAAATATGGGTGATAACATCTTCATTTAATTAACACTGGAAGCCAAGATTTCACCACTATACAATTCATCCATGTAACCAAAAACCACTTGTACCCCTAAAGCTAGTGAAATAGTAATAATAATAAATTGAACAAAAGGATAGTGAATCGAGGGTGACAAAGTGTCTACAAGAGGTACATTTATTGCCAGTGGCCATGGAAATGAATGCTGGCCATAATGGAGCAGGGAAGAGACAGCTAGGAGTTCAGCCTGCCCTGGTGTCCTATGAATTCTCCATCACAGAGGGATCAACTAGAGGCTGAAGAGACAAACATTTTCTAAAAACATTGTATAGAAATTTTGACTTTTAAGTGGATGCTTGAAGTAAATAACTACATTTTTCTCTAATCCAGAAGTTTAATTAGTTTATGATTTCTTGAGGAGCAAACCAATTATTTGGGGAAAAGTTATTTCATTTTTTTAATTCAACAACTGATTGTGCTTAGGTATATATGTGTATAGTCTATAGCTATATACATAACCAAAATTATTCGCCAGTTCTCAGTTACCTACAAGACAGCAGCCTTATTTTGAAATATATTACCTAATTTTCCATTTCCTCTTTCTGGACTCTCTTTTTCCATGAATACATTTTTACTAACTTTATGATGTGTGGCCTTCAACAAGATCATGGGCCCATTATTGAATCTGAACTAAGACAATCAGCAAATGTGAAAGTATTTGTTCAAAACAGATTCTTCCTCCATCATAGGCACTGTTTACATCAATTATCTATTTATCTTTTTTATATTCCTGTGCATATTGAACAATTCTTTCAAAAATACTCACATGATACTGTGTGAAAATAAAGTATTTGTGGGATTACATAGATATTCCACAGAAAGGGCAAAACAAGATTCTGGAAATTATAATCTTGATTTCTTTCATTTTGTGTCATTTACCTTCCCAGTCAAACTTTAGATTTTCAAAGAATTAGGTGGTGTCTTTTTAGCACTGTTTTTATCCATAGCAATGCTTTGTGCCAAATGCCAAATGTGCCTGAGGCAGTCCTGAGTTCAATACATTCTCATTTACTGAAGGACTAAGCCTGGAATTGATATTTTACAGGAACTGGGAAATTAAATTCATTTTGAGGTTTACAAGGTAAATGTTTCAAGATTAACCAATGCTAATTTTGCTTAAATTTTTTGAAAGCTCCCAGAAAAGTTAATTGAGATAATTGATTATCTCCACTCCTCTTAAGTATAGAGAAAATTCCAACTCTTACTGAATAAACTATAAACTACTATGCTTTTTTTCACTCTCAGAAGAATTTGAGACAGATAGATCAGGAGATGTTTGTGAGCACCTAAGTCTAACTGGTGAATTTCTGTTCATCTTCCAAAACCTTGCATAGTGCAGTATACTTCATAAATGATTGATAAATATCACCTACCTGATGGGCCACCCTGTTGTTATTGTTCCTAATAATTGTTTGTTCTGTGAATATGGTTTCTTTGCAATTACTCTGCTGGCAAAGATAAACCATGGATGTTTAATACCCTTGTTTCAGAAATGGCTTTGTGATTTCGGTTTGGGATTAAAATAAAGTTACTCCTTTTTTAATACAGTACAAATATCTATAGGCCTCACCAGTTTGTAACAATTCCATCAGTTGAATTTAAATTTCACTGGCTAAAGTTTTGTACTATATTATCAGGCATTCCAGCCCTGCAAAGTTCTACCCAGATATATCTGAGATTCTTCAAGGATATTTTCCATGTACCCCTAAATGAGTCCTGCTTTTTGCTGCTGCCTCTGTTGTCACTGCAGAAGGCCTGCTATGGGTAGTCTCAGCAACAGAGACATACAACCTGTTGATTTAGGATTCAATAGCACCACTGTCCTTGCTTCTACTCCCAGATCTAGGGATCTTCAGTCACTGATGCCATCTAACTGAAGGCACACACTTACTGCTGTGGATGCTAGGCAGGGCTATAACCCTTACCTCTGCTGAACAGGACCCACTGCCAGAGAAGGCAGCTAGCCTGATGGCTCAGGTCATCAGTGCTCTCGTCCCACCCAATTCTTCTGCTACAAAGTGGGCATGGGAATGGCATTCCTCCTGTAGAATATGTTTGGTTATGTAGATTCCTTAGCAAGGTAACTTAGACTCCTAGGTGTTAAGTAGTGGGATAGCTCCTTTAGTTAGCAAAAATGGCCCTTTTCTCTTTCTGCTGTATCTAAACCAACCCAGAGGCTAGGTGGGAGAGATTACAGTATTAGCTGTGTATCTGAAACTACGTTTCATTTCCAACTCTGCAAATTCTCCTCAACCTTCCTATATTTTTTCCTTGATATTAAGTCTCTCTCAAGCCCCTGCTGACTCTACTTGAAATTTGACTTCTATTAGTCACTCTTTCCTGTGTCCTCAGTTTGCCAGATATGTTTACGTATGATCACACTTCAGAAGCTCCCTGGCATCTGTATAAATCAATTAGATATGGGGTGGGGAAGTATTTTGCAAAGGTGTCATATAACTAAAAAAATTCTAGTCATAACTATGCACTACTGGGATGGCCTTTAGATGTGGAAAGATGTGAAAATGTGAGTGCATATACTCTTTGATTCTTAGAATTTCTGGGTGTACAGGGGTAACTGAAAAGTTCCCTCACATGATCCTGATACAATTTTCTGTGATGATAGATAGAATGGAAGTGAAAGGGAAATGTGGTACCTCTTGCCCCATGCACACTATACCAAAAAATCACTATCACTAAAAGAATGTCTTATAAATCTCAAGTTGCAAAATAATGTGCCTAACTTAATTGCTCTTGGAGATTAAAGTAGGTTCAACAGTATTCTCAGAATGGATATGAAGAATTTGAAGAGTAAGAGGCTGGGAAACTCTGCTGATAGTTTCTCCAGGGTTTTAGTTTATCTTGGTTTTGTTATGCTCTGTATTCCAGCTCCTCTAAACATCAGGTTTTAATTAAATTATGTACTTTCTGAGATCATGTCTCAGGTGGGCTTTTATATTTTTCTCATTGTATAGTTTGGCGTGATGACTTTTTTACCTCATTAAAAATATATTTTTTTCTCATTTTACGCAAAACAGTTGTAGCTATGTAGTCCAGTTTTATCTTAGCTCTATGGGTCAGCCAAAAATACCAGAATCAGGTCATAAGAGAAGAGGCCAGAAGAGGCCACAGGAGATTGGGCCGTGACCTTCTGGAAGCATAAACATTCTTTAGAATATGCTGATAATGGACACAACTGTGTGCTTGACTCTATAGCAAAGCAGAAACAAAGTTGGACTTGTTAGTATCATGTGGTGATTTACAAGGTCAATAACAGGTGAGGTGAAATCACAGGATTAGAGAAACTTAGAGCTGAAAAGTCTTCTAAATCAGTGACTTTCCAATTGTGTTGACTAAAATCTACAATAAGAAATACATTTTCATGACTCAGTACCTACATATGTATATCTAGAACAAACATATACACAAAATACACACAAAATAAAAATGTCTATAGTTATTATAAACAAGAATGTTCTTATTATCTATTTGATTCTTGAGTCACTATATTAATTTCATATTCCACATAGGTTTGTAAACAAAAATTAGAAAATATTATTGTAGGTCAATTTGACCAGCCTCTCATTTTATAGAGGAATTTGATATCCCTAGCAATTAAGTGAATTTTACAACCTCTATGGCTAGTGAAGCCTGTAAAACCCAGGTCTTCTGGTTCTTCCAGCAATGGTCTCTCCTCAACACCAGTGTATAATCAGTGTTCTAGGGCATTAGTTTTTAATGTTTCTGTTGGACAATACACTTTATAAGGATTATAATTTTAATCATATAGTAGTTTTAAAATTAATGGACATTGAATTTGTATTATTTAGATAACGATACATGCAAAATCTTTGGTTGTCATTCATATTCAATATCCAGGCAAATGAAACAGGCAGAATCTCAATGTGGGGAATGAAAATAGGAACTACTGCTAAGAACTAAAATTTTGAGTTTCTCATCCTCATGGCAGTCAGATTTTCTTGATTCTCAGTCAGGCCATTCCACAGTGAGTCAAGGCCCTGCATGGCCTCTAGAGGAATTAACTAGGAAATAGCTTTTAAGTGAGTAGCAAAAGGCTTCCTGTTGGAAAGGGGCTTTGAGTATTCCTGACTCCTAACTGGTCTCTTATTAGGAGTTAATGCCCATCAGATAACCTTTCTTGCTTAAGTGCTACTCTGATATTCTCCCTGCCCTCAATGAGTCAATTGTCTAGTATGTAGCATATATTTCAAATTGCTTTCCCAGTGATGGGTATTGAGTTGTAATGAACTCATGTGGTCCCACTTCAACCCAGTAGCACACATTACAGAACCAATGATTGACCAATTGTTCTGCAAAGTATTGTCATCAGACCATCTGCATCAGACACTAGGTATACATATTAGAAATGCAGAATCCTAAGTCCTACTACAGATAAACCAAACTGGACTCTCAGAGATGAGTCTGGGAATTGACATCATTTACAAGCTTTTCTTTTGTGCATACTAGCTGATGTTGTAAGTTCCACGTGGGCAGGTGCCGTATCTGTTTCACTCATTGCTATGGTTTGAAGGTACATGTATACCTTGTTTTATTGCACTTCACTTTATTGTACTTCACAGATGTTGCATTTTTTCCTTTTCTTTTTTCCTTTGCTTTTTGTACAAACTGAAGGTTTGTAGCAACCTTGCATCAAGCAAGTCTTTTGGCGCTATTTTTTTCATTTCATCAGCATGTGCTCACTTTGTGTCTCTGTGTCAGATGATTGTTAGCATTTTTAGCAATAAAGCATTTTAAAATTAAGATATGTACATTGCTTTTTAGACATAATGCTGTTGCACACTTAATAGACTACAGTATAGTATAAACTAACTTTTACATGCACTGGGAAATAAAATTTTTGAGACTCACTTTATTGTCACATTGTCTTTATTAAGAATGAAGAGGTGGTCTGAACTGAACCTGCCATATCTCCAGTGCATGTCTGTATCTTCTCCAAAATTCAGGCATTGCAACTTAATGGCCAATGTGATTGTATTTGTGATTTGTATTAAGAGGTAGAGCCTTTAAGAGGTGATTAAGTTATGAGGGCTTCTTCCCTTGAAACTGAGATGAAGGCCCTTATAAAAGGCTTTGCACAGTGTTGGGTTAGCTTGCTCTTTGGTTTTCCACCAAGTGAGGACACGGCATTCCATCCCTCCAGAGGATGCAGCAAAGCACCATATTGGAAGCGGAGAGTGGCCCTCTTCAGACAACCAAACCTGCCAGCACCCTGATTGTGGACTTCCCAGCCTCCAGAACTATGAGAAAATAAATCTCTATTCTTAATAAATTATCCAATAATTCCAGGTATTTTGTTGTAGCAGCATAGACTAAAATACTCATTACTCTAGCTCTAGTGACTAGCACATAGTAGACACTTAAGAATAATTTGTTGACCAAACAGTTCACCTCCTACTTAATTATCTTTAATGTCTGAGGCAACTGATCAACCAACACTTCTGAAAAACTTAGTGAGAGTGTGTGGGCTCTGTCCTTCAATCTTAAGAGAGTCATTTAATACCTCTATGCCTAGATTTGCCTATCTGATAAAATGGAGAAGATACTACTACCTAACCCGTCTTTGACTATGAGATTAATGAGTTAATACGTACAAAATGCTTAGAACAATGCCAAACAGTAAGAGCTCCACAGATGTAAGCCATGTAGTTGTTGGTATGTGCCAGACACATTCTTGGATGTTATCTGTTCTAGTCCTTTACCCTATTAGATTATTTTCATAGATGAGAAAACGAGGTTAGTGACATTTTTAGTGACTTGTCCAAGTCACCAGTACTTGTAAATGTGGGGCTGGATTCAAACCCAAGTATCTGAGGATGTGAGGCTGGATTCAAACCCAGTTATCTGAGGATGTGAGGCTGGATTCAAACCCAGGTATCTGAGGAGCAAGCAGCCCAGTGCCTTTTACAATACATAGCTGCTGTCTCTCCCTTTCTCTCTAGTTCTCTTGCCATCTCGTTTGTATGAAAAGAATTGTGTTGTTTCCTAGACATTGACAGAATGTTATCAGGACTTGTCTTCCTATAGAACATAGGCCTACTCTACCATTTACGAATTGCTATCTGCTCATCACTGCCATGGTATGCAATGAAAGAAAGAAAATTCATACTCATTCCTTTAAACCAGAGTTTCTCCAATTGCAACAATATTGACATTTTGGGCTGGATAATTTTGTCATGGGGGCTGTCGTGTGCATGGCAGGATGTTTAACAGCATTCTTGCCTTCTACTCAGAAGATGCCATTAGCACCACCTGGCCTGTGTGACAACCAAACATGTCTCCAGATATTACCAAATGTCTCTTGGGAAGCAGAATCAGCCGTGATTGAAATCCTGCTTTCACCAGTTCTATCTCATTCTGTCCCCCCCTTTTCAATCACCTCTACTTTGCTGTCTACTGTTGCCTCTTCTCTAGCTTCCCATTCAATCCCAGCACAGACAGAGGCAGTGGTCCCTTTCAAAATGTATTTCTTCCTGGTGCCTGAATTCTACCACTAGAAGTTAAAGCGTAGCTTTGAAAAACCTTGAAACATGCAAATCTCTGGAAGAAATTACATGTAATCAATTATTAAATTATAATGATTTAGTCTTATTGAATCACTTTTTTATTGAAAGTAGATGATAGGATAAACATGGGACATGATGATTTATATATATATTTTTCCAACAGCACTTACTGCAATGTTTTATGTATAGTACATACTTAAAAATAGTTGTCGAATTAATGAATAGATGAATAAGTGAGTAGTTTAAAGAATTATTAGAAGTGAAGACACTAAGAATAAACTGTTTTTCAAAAAGAAGTGAAGGAAAACATTGTTAAAAATAATTTTATTTTTTTAAACAAAAGAGGACATCTGGATATGTTCAAATGAGCTAAAAATATATAAACCAGTGGAGAGGAAGATACTATACAGAAAACAGTGACGTACTTGAAGGAGTCAGGTCCCAGAGAAAATGTAAGAGTAGGATAAAGTTCCCAAATGGAAGAGTTATCTTTGCAAAGATGTATTTTCGGTGCTTTTCCTCTTTCAGAATAAAAATTATCTGCATTTTGCAAATAAATGCAGACTCCAGAAGAAATGTCACGCACAATTTTCTCTATTTTATTTATGTGTTTTAAGCTTGGAACGGCTTATTTGTTCTCTTACACATGCCACTCATAATTAAGGACTATTCAGCAACAGCCATCGACACCTATTTGTCTTAGATTTTTACCTGGAACTATTTTTCTTTTTTTTTTTTTTTGAGACGGAGTCTCGCTCTGTCACCCAGGCCAGAGTGCAGTGGCGCTATCTCGGCTCAGTGCAAGCTCCGCCTCCCGAGTTCACGCCATTCTCCCGCCTCAGCCTCCTAAGTAGCTGGACGACAGGCGCCTGCCGCCACGCCCGGCTAATTTTTTGTATTTTTAGTAGAGACGGGGTTTCATCGTGTTAGCCAGGATGGTCTCGATCTCCTGACCTCGTGATCCACCCACCTCGGCACCCCAAAGTGCTGGGATTAGAGGCGTGAGCCACCGCGCCCGACCTACCTGGAACTATTTTCAAAGGTTCGATTTGTAAATTACAGATTTCCCTTTAGAAAGAATACAACCCTAATTTGCAAAAATAGATGATGTGTAATCTAAAAAGCAAAATTCACTGGCTTGTGAATTTATGTTTTAGTTTTTAAATTCTGTGCATGAAAGTAAGCATATGTGAAATGGCTCCTGGTTTCTGTATTAGATGACGACATGTTGCATTGCAGAAAAAAAAAAAAAAAAACAACAGCCCTTTGCTGGGTGGAAATCTGAAAATTTTGAAAGCAATTTATGCATTTGTCTGAGATCAGCTAAATTTAATCTGTTTGACAAGTTACAAATGACTTGTTTAATAGATCAACTGTGTGAGATGAAATGCAAATTAGAAAATGATGAGTGCGGGGGTAAATCCTCTGTTCTTTGCCAATAAAAAAAAATGGCTAAGCAGATTTTGATTTATACTTGCTGGACCAATTCAGGATGGGATTAATAATGCTAACAGCAAAAAGGATAATCCTTTTTTGTTGCTGTTGTTTTTTAATTGATAAGGCATTGCTAGGGTGCAAGTGTAGCTTGAAAGTGGGTGCTGGGACTGCAGACAAGGGAACCACTATTTTCCTACAGCTGCAGGATTGAAAGGGCTGCAGAATATTAGTTTAGTGGCAAGGTGCAAACTGAATTGGAAGTGGCTACAATGGCTGTATCCACTCTTTTATGGAAGTACCTCAAGAATGCCCACTTTGAAGTCTACTGCTGGCTACTTCTACCAATCTAGTCACCTCTAATGGCTAGTTGTTTGATCTACAATGCATGGCTAATAATAGAACCTAATTTGTGGAATTTCTGTGAGGGTGAAATAAGGTAACCCATGTAAAGACACAGTGCCTTAGAATAAGCCCTTAGTAAATGTTAGCTCTCATTATTTTTTCTTTTGATGATTAAAAGTAGAAAATATGAAAAGTACAACCCATGCAATGGAAGGAAACTCAGAAATTATTTTTGGCTCCCATTTTATTTCAGAAAACCTGTCTTGATCAATCTCTCAGATTTAAAAATCAAGCAAGCAAACAAACAAATAAACAAAAAATGAGTAGCAGCAACAACAGTGATTTAAAAGCTGAAAGCCTAGACGGGTACACCCCAACCACCTGCAAGCTAAGCTCTCTAATAGTAGGGGAATTTGTCTGCTGCAGGACCTCCTGTACCCCCAAATTGTATGGTTCTATGTTTGTCACTAGCTCTGCATCTCATTTATACCATGATTCCATTCCTTATACTTCAGAGCACTCTAGACAGGAGTGGTCCTATGACTAGAAGATGACATGGACAATTGTCTCTGGGACTAGACACAGCAACATGTGGGAGTGGTGGGAGAAGAGTAGGCACTAGGGGCGCATTTTGGGTGACTTATTATTAGATTTTGATTGGGAGCAGGAGCAGAAATATACTGGACTTGCATCATGTTCAAAGCTGAGCAACATCACATTCATTTGTCAATAAATAGGTGCTGTCATTAGAATAATGGAAGAAAGCCACCACTCGGGGGCTGACAATTCTGTTAGCCATTGTGGGCAAAGAATGAGCTGTGTTTCCAGAAATCTGCCTTCTGGTTCTTAGTCCAGGCACAAGCCAGGTGATATTGGGGAATTCACAATCTCTCTGGACCTCAGCTTCCTCACCTGTAAAATAAATGCTTCTGACCAGATGGTCGCTAAGATTCCTTTAAAGCCATAATCTGATTATTTGAATGAAAATAATCAGTACACAGGCATGTGTAGAAGTAGAGTGGAAATAGGAAAAATAAAGAAAATATGAGTATCTAAAAATAAAGGAGGGTATGCAGATGAGAGAGAGAAAAACAAAGCAAGCAAAGGCAGGAGCAGATCAACATCAGGAAAGAACACAAGATAAAACAGGCAAATGGTGGAAAGAGATGTGGTGAACAAGCACTATAGCTATTTTGTTGGTCAACAGAAGAATTGATTTAAGAAAAATCAAGATTCTTGTGCCATAAAATATCTTTCTTTAAAGGCTGCACAAATATGCTAGCAAGCCAGATGCTTGCTATTAGAGGAAAAGTTAAGAAATTGAGATAATTTCAGTAGGAAATGTGGACATTGAGGAACAGAGGGAGGTTTAGGGTAGAGGGAGTGATGCCAAAGAAATGGGCAAAGAAATCAAAAGTGAGGGATGAGGCATTCCTCCTCTCCTGCACAGCTTGGCTTATCGAAGGCTCTGTAGGTCCGGGAGCCCTTCTGTGCCAAATGTCTCCTACCTCTGCTATAGTCAGTTCCTGCTACACAGATGCTTCTTGACTTACGAAGGGGTTATGACTCAGCAAGCCCGTCATAAGGTGAAAATATCATCAAGTCAAAAATGCATTTAATACACCTAACCTACTAAACATCATAGCTGAGCCTACTTTAAATGTGCTCAGAACACTTACATTAGCCTGCCATTGGGCAAATCATCTAAGAGAAAGTCTATTTTATAATGAAGTGTTGAATATATCATGTAATTTGTTAAATACTGTACTTGAAGTAAAAAACAAAATGGGTGTATGGTACTCACCATTATTCATGTACACAGCTGAAGGCGCTATCATAAAGTCAAAAAAATGTTAAGTTGAACCATCGTAAGTCAGGGACTGTCTGTATTTACACATGACAAAAAAAATGGAGGTTCTTTTCTCTGATATTTTTGACTCTGTGAATATAGCAAGTCTTCAAAATTTTGTTTATCCTAGTAGAGACTGGGATTCCTAGAAATCAATATCTAGGCATGCCATATTCAGATTTCAACTACGGTCTGCCCTGGCTGCTTTTAACTCAGGATTCTCAGGAAGAATGTGAAAGATACATATTTTGTATTTATGTCAGGATGTGCATCATAATGGATAAATCTGTTAATTAAGGGGCTTTCAATAAGGCAGGGTTTTATTGTTCCCAAAAAACTCTATGGAATATCCCAGCCAAAATCTCTACATTATGCAACAACAAGAACTACAAAGAAACAAAAACAGTACCAAGTTCTCAGAAGGAATAAGATCAGTACTATCGAGCTGACATTTATACAATATCAGAAATGATTGCTGAAAAACTTGCCTTCCTGTGAAGTGAAGGTGTCTGTGTTCCTGGACAGTTGCTGATGTTCATCATCCAAATGTACAAATTGCAAACACCTAACTTCTAGAATCTTAAGCAGTTTCTAGCATTTTTCATTTTTATTTTACTTTTTATTTTTTCTAATATATTCTAATACATTAATTTTCATTAATCTATCATGCAAATGTAGTCTTGCTTCAAATGGCATGCGTTAGAGAACTGGTCCATGTGTGAAGACCTGCAATGAGAATGACTATTCAGACATTGTTCAAGGTTACTTTCACATTCAATAACCACTAAACTGGACAACTGGTTAGGCAAAGCTTATCTAGCAGAGAAGATTACCAATGAGTGAACAGAGTGCTCTGAGACCTCCTACCTCTTCACAAAAGAGTATCCAGATTTCAGTGGTCAGTGCTGCTTGAATTAATGAGAGGTTCTCATTAGAAGGACTTCAGAACCTGGTTTTTAACACAGCACCATATCAGTACCCAAGGTCCCATCTGTACCATCCAAGCCTTAGATGCTTTGCTGTGCTACTGCTTCCATGTCTGTGATCTCTTTTTACTGATCACTCGTCAAAGTAAATTTCACCATGGCCTAGTGTATGGTAACAGGCCTTAGAGATAGTCTTGTGAATTTCTGTAATATGTAATGTTGGCTGACTGGTGATATCTTAACTGTCCAACTGACAAAGATGATTGCTTTTATTAACTCAATAGAAACTCTTATAAAAGTCAAAGTAATAATTTTATATTATTGTTCAATCACCTGAAAGACAAATAATTAAGACATATTCCCTTTGAATTTTATACCTCATTATAAAGATAGAAATGGCTAGGAGGCACAAATCCATGTTTGTAGATGCCACCTCTTGTCAAAGTTCCTAGAAATTGGGGCACCAAGGCGGGAAATTCACCTCTACTCCCAAGTACTCTAGAAGATGTCATAGCCACAGCTACCAACAAACTATTCTGATAAATTATATTATTGTTCCCCAACTTCACTCTCACCCTGTACTTGACTATACATTTACAGCCTTTGCATTACTTCCCAGTAGAGTAGGTGGGGTATACATCCTGCCCCACTGACTTTAGATTTGGTGATGAGCCTTAGTTTGGCTGATGAAATGTTAGCAGATGTCACATGAACTGAGGTTCCAAATGTGTCAGCATGGTTAGGTGTGGTTTCTTGTCCTTCTGCCATCTAGATGATAAGACTGTGCTTTAGGGAGCCACTAGATCCAAGACTAGAGGCATGCAGAGCAGACCTGAACCTGAACTTGACCCACAGCCTGAGGTAGACCTATACTGGCCAACCTGCATACCACCCCCCTGAGAGAGAAATAAACATCTGTTGTGAGCTACTGAGATCTGGGGATTGTGTATTCAATGGCATTATCATACCAGAACTCTGGCCAACACATCAGAACATTTTCCTTTCTAAATTCTGTTTTCAGTGAGGTTTATAAATTCTCCAATCCTTCTAATGAAGGGACATATCTAAAGAGATGTGGGGAGGTTACCTCTGCTACATCTCAACAAACATCAAGGCTTTCTATTACTTTTGCACCAGCCTAATAAAATGGGCTTTAGAATGAAAGCAGAAAGCTTATTTGATTTGCTCCTTCTTTTCCCTCACACACAAAAAAATTTTTAATGGCATACTCTGTCCCAAGGTAAGGCCTGACATATTGATTTGGAAATACAGTTTGGATTCTGCTGCTTTAGACAGCTAAGTACTAAGAATGCAGAAATGTGGAGTAATATTTTAAATCCCTTTTCAGGGTGTAAAAAGGACAATTTGGAGAGTCTCATGCAATTTCTCGTCCTGGAATATCTTGTTGTTTCTGTGTCATGTCTGCATCTCTCCAGCAGATATTGTTACAATCTTTCTTTCTTTCTTTCTTTTTTTTTTTTTTTTTTTGAAGGCGGAGTCTCGCTTTATCTCCAGGCAGGAGTGCAGTGGCACCATCTCAGCTCACTGCAAGCTCTGTATCCCGGGTTCAAGTGATTCTCCTGCCTCAGCCTCCTGAGAATACAGGCGCGCCCAGCTAATTTTTGTATTTTTAGTAGAGACGGGGTTTCACCATGTTTGCCAGGATGGTCTCGATCTCTTGACCTCGTGATCCGCCTGCCTCGGCCTCCCAAAGTGCTGGGATTACAGGTGTGAGCCATGGTGCCTGACCGTTACAATCATTTTAGCTATGGACACTGACAATTCCTGCCACTGGCTGGCTCAGCTCAATCCAGGTCTTGGAACAGCTCTGGCAAATACAGGCAGTAGGTTAACTAACCCCTACCTATGCCAGAAGAAGGCGCTATAGAGTTAGCCATGTTTCAACCAGTCAGTTTATACTTTCTACCACACGGCTGTCTTCCCATAAGCACCTTTCCAGCTGGCCCAACTCAGCTGGTCCGGTGATTAAACTGTGTGTGTGGCAGAGCCTTCTGGTTTCCATATGGGATTTGATTACCTACCTACCCTGACACTGATCAGCTTCACTGGAACTCTGCTATCCTCCCTTACTTTTCACATCCTCTCCTCTCAGGGAACCAGACTCTTCTCCATACCTACAGATAGATATGGTTCACTCAGTATAAATTTAGCATCCCAGAAAGGACCCCATCCACCTGACTCTCGGCATCATCCCAAGATTGTGCCTGTGCATACACTGAGGTTCCCTGCATTTCAGACTGGACCTCATCCCACCTACAGTGAGTCTGTTGGCCACACATTTGGATATCTTACACTGTCCTATAAGGGAATCAGTCATATTGTATTAGGACCCACCCTAATGCCCCTATCTTAACATAATTCCTTCTTTAAAGACTTTATCTCCAAATACAGCCACATTCTGAGGTACTAGGGGTTAGGGCCTTAATACATGAATTTTAGGAGGACAAAATTCAGCCCCTAACATTCAATTTTCCTCAATCAAAATAATTTTTAGTTTTTGCTATTTGATTGAATCAGATTTATTTTAAAGCATTTTAGTTGAACTTCAAATACTGTCATGGGACATGTGATGCTGAGAAAGGAAAGGGACTCTAATAATCTATATTTTCAGTGATGGATGTCATCTCTTGCTTACTTATTTTGAAGAATTTGCAGGAATGTTTCAATTGGATTCTCATTTCATAGCAATAGGTAGGTGAAAATCATCTAGTAAGTAGTAAACCATGTGTAGTATTTCTTGCTAGGTAATTCAGAAATGGATGAAGAGGAAAGTGTATGGTGATAAATGAAGTGTTACTGAACACAGGTCTCTTAGCAACAGCATTATTTAAGAGGGAATCAGTCAAAGCTTTGGCGCTCTCTTCAGTCTTCTGAGAAATCTGTGGATTATGAATGTGAGTCTTCAGGCCATGAATTCCCTTCTTAAATATCTCACTTTCTACCCTATACATTTATTCCATCTACATCTATTTCTCTGCATTTTCTTAAAATTTCAGTCTTTAATATTTTCTTACTTGCCTTGCTTTATTAACCCCTTTTCCAAATTCTAAGACTCTTTCTCTTCCCTAACTCCCCTTATCTATTTTTATATATGATTTATACAATATTGACTTTGCTGCATTAAAAATCTGCCCAAAATTCAGTGACTTAAACCAAAATCATTCATTTAGGTCATGAATCTGTGGGTGGAGGTGAATTTAGGCTGGATTCAGCCGAGCAGTTCTTCTGGTCTCAGATGGCTTCACTCACACACATCTGGTCGATGGGCTGGGGAAACTACATCCTTGTCCCTTTTGCCTCAGCTCATTACCATCTGACCTAGGTTCTACCCTCCACCAATTCCACAGAAACAGATCCTACTAAGAGTACAATGAGCTGTTTAATTGCTAAAAACAATGGAGTATTTTCAGATCTAATTTTATTTGACTGTACATGAGCATTTGAAAATAATGATGGCCACTATCTTCTTGACTTACTTTTTCCTTCTTGACTTCCAAGAGTTCTTTTCTTCTCTAATTTTATCTTTTTAGTTTCCCCTCGCTTATTCTATTTTTTCTCATCTCTTAAATTCTACTACTTGCCAGGGTACCATGCTCAGAATTTGTCTCAATCTATCCTGTCTCCCCAAGCAGTTGTATTTATTCCCATGGTACCAATTGCCTGCTGTAATCCAGAAGCAGAGAGTTGAGAGTACAAAGTATAATGGAGGTTCTGTCATGAGGACTGATGGAAAAACCATGCCTAAGATAGTTTACAGAAGCATATTTTAAAAAGAAGGCAAGGTGGAGAAGCTGAGGGAGGAAGTACAAAGGGGTCACTCTGAGAAAGAAGACAAAATGCAGATCCTGAACATATGAGAATAGTGCATAAGATGAGAGAGGTCAGGATGAGAAGAGAGAGAATAGGCAAGCAGAAAAACGGGAGGGAATGGAGACTCAAGCATGTGTGTGAATGACAGGGACAGGCATTGTTGCATACAGCAGGCGTTTACAGAGTTGTTCTCTAGTGCAAGAAGGGCCTGTTTTATTTAAAAGGCCAGATATTTATTTGTCCAGAAAAGAGTTATCAAGCATTAACTATAGTCCAGTCTCTGTTCTAGACACTTGGCATATGGCAGTAAAAAAAGAGAAAAACAAACTCTGTGTTATTATATAGCTTACATTGGGTAGGAGGGTGAGGACAGACAATAAACAACATGATGAAAAAGTGAAAATATATTAAAAGATAATTACTATGAAAAAATATTAAGTAAGAAAAATGTAGTAGAGGGAATCAAGATTACAAGAGTGTGTTAAAATTTAAAGGATGATTAGGATTGCCTTATTAAGAAGGCAATATTTTAACAGAGTGAGAAGGCAATATTTTAACAGAGTGATATAAACAACAGGACAGAGGGAAGAGCGAGTACAAATGTGTTAGGCCTAAGACCTTAAGATTTTAGAAGATAAAACTGCAGACAGTATCACAGGAGCCAGAGCTCCCACGCATAGCACAGGAAAGCATCTGAAACCCCCACCTACTCCAAGAAGATACAAAGTAAGCTGACAGTGGGCGGGTATACCAGGAGAGAGCTTGAGGTTGGAAACAAGAGACCACAGCAGTGCACACAAATCAGCCTGAGGCCTGGGCAAGGCTAGGGATGCAAATGCAGACAGGACAGACTCTGACTACTGGCGCAGGTGAAGGCAAAGGCCAGCACCCAGACCAGACCCTCCTTCACAAGGCCAGGATGACATGTAAGCCCTTTAGTAACTCATTACCTTGAGGCAGTAAAGGGGAGGTGGGCTGAATTTAATTATTCACCCCAGGAGACTAAATTTTAAATGAAAGGGAAACAGTTGTCTCTAATTGGAAACATTTTGTTGGTTTGCATTTTTATTCCTGAACAAAAATTATAGCTCATAATCCAACTTAAATTTATTTTTAGACACATGATAAATATACTTGGCATGCGAATAGTGTATAGATAAAGAGAGGGGAAACCAAGGGCTAATTGAAAAAAAGTCATTTCAACTTTTAATGATTGAAGGCTACACATCAGCTTGTTAAAAATATAATATTCCTTCATCCATCTGCTATTTATTGAATATTTATTGGGTACCTCCAACATATAAACACTCTTAGATTCTAAGTGAATTATGAAACTTTGGAAGACCCTGTCTTCAAGGGGCCTATAATGTATAATATAAAAATTTTTGTTATTGGCAACCTATTAAATGGTCTTCGAAAATTTGAAGAGGGACAGAGACAGATTTGAAGGTGAAAATTATTATTATTGTTACTGAACAGCTTTAGGCTTACAGAAAAATTGAGTAAAAGTTACAATTCCCATAACCCCCCTCATCCAACCCCCAACGTCTCCATTAGTAACATCTTGCATTAGCGCAGTACAGTTTTCACAACTGATCAGCCAATATTAATACGTTATGATGAATTAAAGCCAAAGTTTACATTGGGCTGTGCATTGGGTTTGGACAAATTTATAATGACTGATTATCCACTATTACTGTATCATAGAGAGTAGTATCGCTGCCCTAAAAATCCTCTGTTCTCTATTTACCCTTCCTTTCCCCTAACACCTGGCAACCGCTGATCTCTTTACTGTCTTCATAGTTTTGCCTTTTTCAAAATGTCGTATAGTTGGAATCACACAGTATGTAGCCTTTCTTTTCAAATTGGCTTTTTTCACTGAGCAATATGCCTTTAGGATTCCTTCGTGGCTTTTTGTGACCTGATATCTCACTTCTTCTTATTGCTGAATAATATTCTAATATATGTATGTACCACAGCTTATCCATCCACCTGTTGAAAGACATACTGATTAATAAGACAATTATTTTTTAACTTAGTCTTTCTTCTGCTCTATAGCTGAATCTTACTGTTTTCTCATTTAAATTTGGTCATCCCATGTTCTAATTGGAAAATCACTGATATAATATTATATTAAAATTCATTTGATTACAAGTGACAGAAACCCAAATTGAACTAAATTTAAGCAAATTGCTTAATTTACTCCAAGGGTGCAGTGATGATACATGGAGTCTGAAGGCAGGAACAAGTCTGAGCCTTGGGAATAAGTGAAATTTACTCAGGACATCCCATCTTGATTGTGAAAGTAGATTGCATATGTGTAGCTATTAATTATTTATCTACATATACAGTGTAATATATACATACACAAATGTATATAACAGATTCTTTTCAGATTTTTTTTTTTTTTTAACAATCCACTGCTTTAGGCAATGGGGGAAAAAACTGGTGCGATTTTCTCTTTTGGTACCAAATCCAGATTCCTCTGAAGACCCCCGTAGACCCAGTCCTGGTGCCCTCCTCTGGGCCAATCAACCATGCCATTGAAATAGCATCAAGAGAAGATCACAGCTTGCGCCTGTGACCACGCAGGAGGGTTGGACGGGGTTGGGTGAATGGTACATGGTATGTGGTCAGAAGAAAATAATGCATCAAAACAACTACGAAGTTTTGGAAAGCAGAATTCATATTTTAAACATAAATTGACTAGAACTATACAAAATAATATGGGAAAAGAACAAAGATACAAATAGCAAAGCATTTTAATGATTGCTTTATTTTGTGCTTTTCTAGATTTTACAAAATTTTGTTGCTATTTTCATCATGAAATAATATATTAAAATTAGATTCTTTCTTAGGCATTAGAATAGTTTCTATTGCAGACAGTAAATTTACTCAATGCATTTTTGAGATCAATAATTCAGAGCACCATGCTTGCTCTTTTTTTTAGCTTGCTACTGAAAACAGAAGGGTAATTAAGACAATCTATTTTCTTTGAACAAATTTAACTCCCTCCAGTATACACACCTGCTTTGATTTTCTTGCACTTAGTTTATGAACTTGTGATTACAGTCATTTTGGAATGAAGGAAGCACAATAATGATAACCTGCTCACATGGCATCACAATTCATGAATAGCATTTGCTGGCTGATTGATTTAGCAGGTATGGGTAGAAGTATCAATGACAAAGAACACAAATATGTTGTGGTTTTGTGTTTCAGTACAGAAAGGCAGAAATGTAATTAGACAGGAAGCAATGATGTAAGAGTAAGTAGTCATTTGCCATTATTCATCTACCAATTCAACCAGCATTTACAGATTGTTCACTATGAACAATTGTCACTGTCTGTGAGTCTTTTACTAGTTTGAACTCCCTGAGCAATTGTCCCTGTCATAGGTCAGTTCTATCTTTGTATACTCAGTATATAATACTGTACTGGCTTCAGAGTAAGGACATAATGAACAAGCATTGAGTGGAACCGAATTGGGTTGCCTGGTTCTGGCAAATAGGGGGTAATTAAAAAGTTCTTGGGTTCAGTGACCTCTGCCTTATAGGGCAGGAATTATTGGCAGCAAGTAAGCAACATATGACAGCAATGTACTCCCTTTAACTGAGTTGCTACTACATGCTAAGTACTTTTATTTATAGCAATTTTAACCTCAACAACCCTGTGTGTGTGGAAGCGGGGCGGTGGGATTACTATATAGAGAAACTAAGACTGAGAACCTTTTTTTATTATTTTAGATTCGGGGGTACATGTGCGGGTGTTTTTTACATGTTTATATTGTATAATACTGGGCTTTGGGCTTCTGTTGAACTCATCACTTGAGTAGTGAATGTACATTCAATAAGTAGTTTTTCAACTCTTGCCCCTCTCTCATTTTGGAATCCTAGTGTCTATTGTTTCCATTGTTTATGCCAATGTGTACTCATTGTTTATCTCCCACTTATAAGGGAGAACATGCAGTGTTTGATTTTGTTTCTACGTTAATTCACTTAGGATAATGGCCTCCAGCTGCATCCCTATTGCTGCAAAGAACATGATTTTATCCTTTTTTATGGCTGTGTAGTATCCCATGACGTGTATGTGCCACATTTTCTTTTTCCAATCCAGTGTTGATGGACACTCAGGTTGATTCCATGACTTGGTATTGTGAATAGTGATTCAATAAACATATGAATACAGGTATCTTTTTGATAGAATGATTTCTTTTCCTTTGGGTAGATAGAAGTAGGATTGCTGGGTCAAATGGTAGTTCTATTTTTAGTTCTTTGATAAATCTTCATGCTGTTTTTTGTTTTTTGAGACAGGGTCTCACTTTGTCACCCAGGCTGGAATGCAGTGGTGTTATCTCAACTCACTGCAACCTCTGCTTCCAGAGTTCAAGTGATTCTCTTGCCTCAGTCTCCTGAGTAGCTGGAACTACAAGCACACACCACCACACCTGGCTAATTTTTATATTTTTTGGTAGAGATAGGGTTTCACCATGTTAGCCAGGGAGTTCTTGAACTCCTGACCTCAAGTGACCCACCTGCCTCAGCCTCCAAAAGTGCTGGGATTACAGGCGTGAGCCACCATGCCTGGCCTTCATACTGTTTTTCCACAAGGATTGAACCAATTTACATTCCCACCAACGGTGTATTAGCATTCTCTTTTCTCTGCATCCTCACTGACATCTATTATTTTTTGACTTTTTAAATTATAGGTATTCTGACTGGTGTGAGATGAGATGGTATCTCATTTTGGTTTGGATTTGCATTTATCTGATGACTAGTGATGTTATTCATGTTCTTTGCCCACTTCTTTTTTTAACTTTTTTTTTTTTTTTGAGACAAGGTCTCACTCTGCCACCCAGGCTGAGTACAGTGGCGTGATCATGGCTCACTGCAGTCTCGACCTCCTGGGTTCAAGAAATCCTCCCACCTCAGCCTCCTGAGTAGCTGGGACTACAGGCATGCACCACCACACCCAGCTAATTTTTAATTGTTTTGTGGAGATGCAGTCTCACTCTATTTCCCAGGCTGGTCTTGAACTTATAGGCTCAAGCCATTCTCCTGCCTCAGTGTCCCAAAGTGCTGAGATTACAGGCATGAGCCACTGCACCAAGTCTGCACAGTTTTTTTTTTTTTTTCAACTTTCATTTTAGGTTCAGGAGTACAAGTACAGATTTGTTAGATAGGTAAATTTCATGTCACAGGGGTTTGGAGTATAGATTATTTCATCACCCAGGTAATAAGCACAGTACCTGACAGGTAGTTTTTCAGTCCTAACGCTCCTCCAACCCTCTACCCTCAAGTGGGCCCCAGTGTCTGTTTCCTTTTTTGTGTCCATGTATACTCAATGTTTAGCTCCCACTTATAAGTGAGAACATGAGGTATTTGGTTTTCTGTTTCTGCATTAGTTCACTTAGGATGATTCTGCCCACTTTTTAATAGGGTTATTTGTGTTTTTCTTGTTACATTTCTTATAAATTCTAGATATTAGTCCTTTGTCAGATGCATAGTTTGCAAATATTTTCTACTCTTCTTTAGGTTGTCTCTTTACTCTGTTGATTCTTTTGCTATGCAGAAGCTCTTTAATTAAATCCCATTTGTCAATTTTTATTTTTGGCATTTGCCTTTGAGGTTTTAGTCATAAATTATTTGCCTACACTGATGTCCAGAAGAGCTTTTCCTAGGTTTTCTTGTAGGATTTTTATGGTATGAGGTCTTACATTTAAGTCTTTAATGCATCTTGAGTTTACTTTTGTATGTGCTTAGAGGTAGGGGTCTAGTTTCATTCTTCTGCATATGGATAGGCAGTTTTCCCAGCACGATTTATTGAATAGGGTGCCCTTTCCCCATTGTTTATTTTTGTCAATTTTGTTGAAGATCGGTTGGTTGTAGGTGTGTGGCTTTATTTCTGAGTAAGACTAAGAACATTTTAAGTAACTTGTACAATGGTGCTAGCTAATAAATGTCATAACTTGGATTCAAAACCACGTTCTTTAAGAATTTGTGTTTAAATTCATTACTGGCTTATATGGTGAGTTTGGTTGGCTTGTTTATGTTTTCGATATAAAGCAGCTCCCATACCTTTGTATACTATCAGAAAAATAATGTCATTGATTTTCAGTAATGCATTTGAATTGTTTTTCTAGTTGGGATCATGAGACTCATTAAAATGTTCATGCTATCTCATTTGTGACCAATAGCAGACATTTCAATGTCAGGGCCAAGGGTTCCTTAATTAGCAACTTATTCCTCTGTGTGACACTAAATAGCTCTATGGAGGTGGGGCCAATGACCTTGGCATTGTTAATGCTATGCCTTAGTCAACAGAGGTTTAGTCCACTATAATCTCATTATTTTCTACAGCATCTCTTTAATTTGTATAACAATTAACTTCTAGATTTTAGTAATCCTTCTTACTAGGAATTAGATTCTGAAAACTCACGTGTCAAGAAAAGAAAGAGATATATTTTAATATTATATAAAAATTAAATACTAAAGATATATATTTACTATTTTTTTTCTGTTGCCCAAGCTGGAGTGCAGCGGTTCAGTCTTGGCTCACTGCAACCTTTGCCTCCCAGTCTTAAGCAATCCTCCCACCTCAGCCTCCCGAGTAGCCGGGACTGCAGGTGTGTGCCACCAAGCCCAGCTAATCTTTGTATTTTTTGTAGAGACAGGGTTTCACCATGTTGGCCTTGAACTCCTGAGCTTGAGCCATCCACTTTCCTTGGCTTCCGAAAGTACTGGGATTACAGGTGTGTGCTGCGCATAAGGCGCCTAGCCCATACTCTATAGGAGTATGTGTACTCGTATAGGAGTATGTGCATAAGAGTACATGCACTCCTATCGAAGCATATTTAGTCAGCAAAGAAGTAACATTTATAGAAATGTGATTCTGCAGTTAAGAAGAAGGGCATTCTTATCACAAGAAGGACTTCAGATCAGTTCATTCTACAGACAGCAAGAACCTGAGGCATCTGTGACAGATCATGCAGGATTTTTAACATCCTCTTTTGTCAAAATATCTCTTTATCACTCAATGATGTGATCACTAACAAGACCTGCTGTAGTGAATAATCATTCCTTTTGTTCTTGTAATCACCACTATTCATTGACACACTATTTAGCAATGACAGATTTTTCTTAACAGAAAAGCCTGAAGCTAAATTTATCCCCAATCTATTACCCTAAATGTGTTGAAAATCAAAAGCTGAAATAAGGTGGTATGAGTTAAGAGAAAAAATGGGTATCCTTATAATTCAGCATCTTGGAAAATAAATGTCTTCAGACATCAACCAATATCCCTTAAAATGGCATTGACACAAAGCACCACTCAGTCTGCCAAATAAAAGCCACATTTCTTTTTTTTCTTTCTTTTTTTATTTCTTTATTATTATTATTATTATTATACTTTATGTTTTATGGTACATGTGTGCAAGAGCAAACACATTCAAAAGCTAGCAGAAGGTAAACGCCACATTTCTTGAATCCAGTATATAATTCATGATGTCAAGAGATTAAGTGTAATTTTCATTCTTGGAAAATTATGATTACTTAGTATCTTAATTGTATCTGCTTTGGTAAAGATTTTGAATTGTTGGATCTTTAACCTGACAGAGGCATTGCAATCCTAGTGTAATTACCAAATTGTATTGCGTAAATTCAAGTGCTGGGAAGAGTCTGAAGAAAATTTTAATCTCCAGATTTTTATTACAATTAGTATGTCCATGTTAACATTTGAGACAGTTCAAACATTTTCTAAAAGAGAATAGAAAAATTGTTACAAGTTGAAGAATTTTTCTGAACCAAAATGAATGGAAATGAAGTTAAGGAAACAGCATCGTCCAAATAGCTGGAAATAAACTGTGGAAGTTTAATAAAGGGATACGACAACTCAATAAATATCCAATTTCCTTTACACTTATGTTTATATTCTTCTAGTCTTTAAAGTGAAAAGTAAATATGTGAAGAGTTAGAAATGGCTAAATATATATTTTCCATATGTAAATACAACTGATTTTCATTTAAAACAATCCTTTAATGTATCCTCATATGATGGGTACATGTAAGAAGGAATCCATGTTTTATCACTTTGGGGAATTTTCAACAAAGAGACACTACAATCTTTGCCTCATGGCTGTCTTGTACTAATGCCTTCTCTGTGCCCTTGATCATCATCGTCCTTCTCCCACCTTCCACCATGACTGTCCTTCAGTCCCTTTCTAAGTGTTCCTGGCATCAGGGTTGAAATATTCTGTAGGCCAGGTTGAAAATTTTCTCAGGACATCCACTTAACATATTCATAGATGGCAAGGTAGTCCCACCCTGAAGAGGGCTGAACATTAAGTAACTGCTCAAGAAATACTTGATTCCATTTACTGTTCCCTTACATAAGTATGGAAAGTCACTCCACACACTCACCAACCCTGTCTCCCAAATAAAAGCCAGATACCAGTGGGCAAGTGTCCATGTACTTTCTTAGATAATCCTGCAAACTTCGGCAAGTCAACATTGCTGTACATCCTCTGAGTGGGAGGAAACCAAAAATTTTTCATATGAAGCCTCAATTCATAAACATTTGTAATCTGAAGTATAAATATATTTATTGTTCATTCCTTCATTCAACAACCACACATTGAGTGTTTCACGTACAATAACCAATGGTGGGATCATAAAGATAAGTCGTGAATAAAACATGTTTTCTTTCCTTTAGGAGCCATTGGTCTAGGAAAATGTAAGACATTATCAAGGAAAGAAATCTCATATGTCACAGCCATTCTGGGATTAAATGCACCAAATTATTTATAGCCTTACTATTAGGATTCTTTTGGGCTGTATTTCCTTTATATGTGCTGATCCATGGGTCTTTGATTAATAAATGCACTGAAGCAAAGGGAGCCAGAGAGAATAACTTAAAGAGGAATTTCTAGGGAATATGCATTGTTGATAGACCCTTCTTTATCTGAGCCATTCACTTATTCAATAAATATTTTTTGAACACATTATGTGACAGACATTGTTGGATTTACATAATCATGAACTAGATAGATATGATTTCTGTCATGGGGAAGTCAAGCAAAATAACAAAAACAAAATTCCCAAACAAAAATCCAAAGAGTAAGCAAAATATCATACACAAACCCCCAAATTATGGGGACGAAGCCAAATAAGGGGCTTATGTAGTAGCTTGAAAGCAAAATGAGGGAAGGTATCTTTGTCTATTTTGTTCACTGGGTATATCCAAAGAAGCAAGAATGGTGTTTGATACATGGAAGCTACCCAATAAGGATTTATTGAATAAATCTGGCAAATAACAGGAAGAGGCTGTATTAGTAAGAAGGTCTAGATCAGTTTCCTATTACTTCTGTAACAAATTCTCAGAAACTTAGAGGCTTAATTAAAACAACACAAACTCATTATCTTCGAGTTCTATTGTCGGAATTATAAAATGGGTCTCACTGAGCTAGAATCAAGGTGCCAGCAGTGCTGCCTGCCTTCTCGAGGCCCTAGTGAAGAAGTAAACCACATTTACTAGCCTTTTCTTGCTTCCAAGCAACCACATTTCTTGACTACTGTCTTCAAGGATGTGGAGTCCTCCTTACGCTGCCATCTCTCTGTTTCTCTCTTCCATAGTGGTTTCTTCCTCTTCCTCTGTTAAGGACCCTTGTGATTGTATTGGGAACACCAGTGGAACACAGGATACTCTCCTTATTGAAAGTAAGCTGATGAGCAACCCGAATCTCTCTGCAGCTGTAATTCCCCTTTGCCACTTAACCAAGTACATTCTCAGGTTCTGGAGATGAGGATGTAGATGCCTAGGGGAGGTTATTATTCTGCCCACCACAGCTTTCTCTCTGAATAGTGATGCTAAGAAGCTAAGATCCAGAAGGTGGAAGACGCCAGTCGTGTAAGGGGTGTATGTGTGCACATGCGTTGCCATGCATGAGTGTGCACATAAACTAGTAGTGAGGCAGTGGTCAGCACAATAGAGAGGGGAGACAGCCCTGTAATGTAGGCTGTGGGAAGGAATCTAGATTCTATTATAGGTACACTTGGAAGCAACTCTTTGGGTTTTGCATGTGTGTATGCTCTGTTGTTTTGTGTTGTTTTTTGTTTGTTTGTTTTTGAGACAGGGTCCCTGTCACCCAGGCTGAAGTGTAGTGGTGCAATCACAGGATCACAGCTCACTGCAACCTGGAACTCCTGGGCTGAAGCAATCCTCAGGCCTCAGCCTCCTGAGTAGCTGGGATTACAGGCGTGCACTACTACACTCTGCTAATTACTGCTTTTTTGTTTTTGTTTGTTTGATAGAGATGAGATTTCACCATGTTGTCCAGGCTGGTCTTGAACTCCTGGGCTCAAGTGATCCACCTGCCTCGGCCTCCCACAGAGCTGGGATTGCAGGCTTCAGCCACCGTGCCCGCTGGAAACTGGTTTTAAGCAAGAAAGTGGTCTGATTTATATTTTAATAGGGTTACTCCCAGGAGAAGTTGGAGGAAAAGAGATGTATTACATCAAATAAAATAAAAAGCAGATTTTTCTGTAACTGCAGGAACGTGATGATAGGGTTTATGAGGGAGGCGAGCTAGGAGCAAGTTATGGACATGGCAGGGCTGAAGAATTTGTTTGGGTCAGTCTGGGGATCATTCTCCCTGCTCAGTCATAGATCTAGTAAACAGAGTTGAAGGTTTGAAGCGTGGTGGGGAAAGGAAGGGCCCCATGCAGGGGGCAATTGTTTCCTCTGTAAACACATTCTTCACAGGTGAATCCTTTCCAGATTCCAGTCTGCAGGCAACTAAATATTGATAGCAGGACCTGGATCTGGGTCTGCTCTTGGCTTACAGATTCCAAAGCAGATAAATGAGGAATTGGGTCATGAGAGTGAAGATTCCAGGATCTGAGAAGCTGATAACGTTGTGGCCATTTAGAAGTAGCCAAATTTCTCAAGTATATAACTTTTTGGAGTATGTGCCTCAAAAGTGTTATGGATTGGGAGAACTGAAATGAGAAATGAGCCGTGAAGTTTCTATTTTAAGAACTTTTTTTTTTTTTTTTTAGCACAGAAAGAAGGAACCACATTTTGGTTCATTTTATTATTATTCAGGAACCTTATAAGAAAGGTTGGTGGGGGGTGGCACTTGTCATCACTTACTCATCACAGGGAGAAATCTTGGAGAACTGGGAGCAGTATCTCTGGTGTGTCCTGAGGTGTCTAGAGCAGCCCAGGCCATGGGGATGCTCAGTCAGTGCCAGAGCTCTAGGTGGCATGTGTATTTGTTTCATACATTTGAACCATCATTATCTTCATCCTACATTGTTTATTAAAATGCCTGTAGGTAAAGCAGTTTATCAGTGAGGGAGTACATACGGTGCTCTCTGCTGTGTTGCAATATTAAGGGATTACTCATCAGACTGAGGATAAAGTGAAGCCACTAATATCTTCTGCTATTAAGATATCCAAACTTGTTCACCACTCCAAGTGTGAACTGGGACAGGTGACTTGGCAGAGTCTCAGCCACAAACAGCTGCTCATTTGGATAATGATTAAAATTTATAGACCATGTGCCATTTTTTGTTACACATTTTGATAAGTCATTTTTTGAATATCTTACAAGTACATCCATTAGTAACAGATCAAAACTCTAAAAAGAACTTACTATCTTAAAAGGAATATATTGTTTTGTAGGTGTCAAAAGGAGGTTAAGGAAGTCTCCTGCACAGAGATATTAGGCATGGGATAAGTAAAAGCAAAATATAAATAACAAAAATAAACAAAATTCAGTGGACAGACATGTAGGATGTTTGGTGTTGAGAGGTCCAAATAGCACACCAGCATAAGAACCTGTAATTCTGCCCACTCTCTGAAGCCCTTTGTCTTTAAGTGCCACCACCAGTGGGACTCTGCTGTGTGTGACAGAGGAGTTAAGTGGTTCATTTGCTTCATGTACTCCTAGCTTCTCTCCAGTCATTCATCATTCTCAGAGGAAGACCAAATGCTGACACAGAAATGCCAGGATTATTTTAGGGATGAACAAATCATTGGCAACAGCAGGCAATGCACACAGCAGAGTTAGTAGGAATTTCTTTGGAAGGAACTGTTGAGAGCATGTATGTAGCACATGGTTAGGATCTGTAGATGGAGGGAAGAGAACTTTGGAGCAACTTGAACTTCTTTACACTGCCTAGGCCTGTAGGGGGTTAGAGAATGCAAGTAGAGATAGAAGGACCAAATGTACCTTGAAATGTTTGGCTCAACTGATGACGGGCTGGGATTGGCAGCAGATGAACACATATTTTCTTTTCTTTTTTTTTTTACTTTCCTTGATCCATTTCCCTTTCTTTCAATATTTTTCTGTAATTTTTATTTTAAAATAAGCAGTACATTCCAATCTCAGTAATGCTTAGAGGCAAAGATAGAGACAATTTATTGTGGTTAAAAATAATGAACTTAATTGGAATTTTCATACAGTGAAAGAAATAGGGAAATAATAGAAGGTTAGTTGTGACTGCCAAGGAGGAAATTCTGCTTAGAAAAGTTTATGGGGGTAATAAAGACCTAAAAACAATAACATCCTTAGAATTTTCTCTCTCTAATCTTGCATCAAGGTAACTGATAGAATTTTTTCATTTATTAAATCAACAGTATTTGAGTATCAGGCACTGTGTTTGGTGCTATGTGTATAGTGAAAAAATGGTACATAAGCCCACCACCTCTCACAGATGTCACTTCTTAACCTCAGGGAGAAGACTTGGCTCTGGAGTTACATCTTACGCAGAAGGGTTTCATTATGCCAACTTTGAGAACATATTGATTTTACTGACCCCAATAAGTAATCATTCATGGTCTCACAATTATTATTAGAACTGGAAATGCCCTTATCCAGTGCAACTCAGAAACAATGTTAAATGAACATCCATGATTTAGAGTAAACATTGAATGCTTGCAGGTCATGGCAAAAAAGTGTGTATGTAAATGTGCTATGAAAACAATTATATATTGGTGTATTTTTTACTTAAGAGATGTTTTAATTTTAAAACTATGGTTCAAAGCTCTTTAAGAATCTACCTTTTTTACAGAAAGAAAGATTCTCTTTTTTCAGCATTTTATTGATAATTGAAACAATAACATCTTTAGACATGTAAGAATGCATTAAAGAAACACAAAATGATAAATAAGACTACTGGCAAGATTTAAAATAACAATAATGTATATAATATAAGTATGTACTAACTGGAAAAATTATATTTATGGTATTAGAAAAAAATTAAATTGCATATTCATTAATGCATTCAATAACTCTGATAAAGTACTGGACTATATACTAGGTAGTGAGAGTCTACCAATGAAAAGACACAGTCATTATCCTCAGGGAGCTCACACACTAGTTGGAGCTAGGTTTACTGTGAAACAATTGCAGTATATAATACATGCCACAGTAAAGATTTCATGGGATTTTCAAAGAAAGGGTCTGGACCCCGATTGAAGAGAAGGCTTTGCAGAAGAGGTGATGGTAGATATAAAATTTTAAGAATAAGCAAACATTTACCTACTAAATAATTAGGGGAAGAAGCCTCAGAGCAGAAGTCGCAGATTCGGGAAAGAGTATGAAATATTGGGAAATCAAGAATAGTGTGCTAAATAGACAGAAAAGTACTCTTAGGGAGAGTGGTGGCCATAATTCTGGAGAGCGGGGTGGGGCTGAGAGGGAGGGGTTTTATGTAACATGGCAGAGTTTTGATTTAATACTGGAGAAAACATTCAAGCAAGGTATTGAGGAAAACCAGCTTTCAAGTCAAAATGATCTTTCTGGTGGCAGAAAGAATGAATTGGACAGGTTGCGAAAGTGTAAATTAGTTTCCTATTGCTGCTGTAACAAACTATCACAAGCTATGTGGCTTAAAAAAACACAAATGTATTTTCTTTCAGTTCTGCAGGTCAGAGCCCTAAAATCAAAGTGGGGTCAGGGTTATGTTCTGTCTGGAAGCTCTAGGGCAGAATTGAAGCTGGCTCCTTCCAGCTTCTAGATGCCAGCATTCCTTGACTTGTGGCCCCTTCTGCTATCCTCAAAGCCAGCAGCGTAACATCTTCCAATCACTCCCGATGTCTCTGACCTTCATGCTTGCTTCTTATGAGGACCCACATGAATAATCCAGAATAAGGATTAAGAAGAGTCTTAATCACATCTGCAAATTCCCTTTTTCCATTCACAGGTTCCAGAGATTAGGGCATGGACATCTTTAGGGGTACAATATTCTCTCCACCACAGAGTAGAAAGAGATAAATGAAATAGTGATATCATTTAGGATATCTCTAATCCAGGTTAGCAATGATAAGGACTTAGAGTCACGGCCAAGCAGTTTCACTCAGATATTTGTCTAAGAGAAGTAAAAACACATGTTCACAGAAAGACATGTACAAAAACACTCATAGCAGCTTTACTTATCATAGCTCCAAACTAAAAATAATTTAAGTGTCTGTCAGCAGGAGAATGGATAAACAATGGATGGTATTCACATACAATGGAAAACCATCCAGCAATATAAAGGAACAAATTTTTAATATTCAGACCTCAAAAACATTATGCCAAATGAAACAAATCAAGATAAATAAATATTATGTAGTTTCATTTGTTTGAAGTTCTAGAATAGGTGAAACTGATTTATGGAGAGAAATATCTGAAAACTGGTTGCCTCAGCATGAGGTCAAGGATAAGATTACCCAGAAAGGGGCATGAACCTCATGGGAAGATAGAAATGTTTCGATCTTGATTGGATTAGATATTACTCAGGGGGGCCGGGCATGGTGGCCACGCCTGTAATCCTAGCACTTTCAGAGGCCAAGGCAGGTAGATCAGGAGGTCAAGAGATTGAGACCATCCTGGCCAACATGGTGAAACCCCATCTCTACTGAAAATACAAAAATTAGCTGAGGGTGGTGGTGCGTGCCTGTAATCCCAGCTATTAGGGAGGCTGAAGTAGGAGAATCACTTGAACCTGGGAGGCAGAGATTGCAGTGAGCAGAGATAGCGCCACTGCACTCCAGCCTAGGCGACAGAGCGAGACTCCATCTCAAAAAAAAAAAAAAAGAGATTACTCAGGCGTCCACATATATCACATTCACCAAACTATACACTCAGGACCTGAGAATTTTATTATTTATGATTTATACATCAATTAAATGTAAAAATGTATTTTAAAAATAAGATCACAGCAATAAGGACAAAAAGGAGAAGAAGGATCAAGAGATATTTTGAATCTAAAATTGTCAGTAATTTTTGAGCCATTGAATGCTAGTGGAAGAATACAGGAGAAAAAGAGAAAGGGACAGGAAAATAAATTCCCAAACAGCATTAAGAGAACAGCATTAAAATCAACCACTATTGTTTTTACCAACACTTTGAAAATAAGACACAGTACTGACTAATGACATACAAAATAGTAAAAATAAAAGGCATTTAAGAATTCATTTCTTATTTTTCTCTCTGTGCTTTAATTAACAGGATTAAATGTTAGTTATTAACCTCAGATGGGAGCAGTGGCTGAGTTTAGATCTGTGGTGTAGAAAGTAGGGCTGGCAAGATTTAAGTTTATTGTTAAATGGAAAAATATACATAATTAACACTAACTCTGCTGTTTTCCAGAACCAGTCTAGGAGGCAAATAAATAGTGTGTTTATTTGGAACATGAACTGAAGCTATTTCATGAACTTCCCAGGGCTTTTGCCTGCTGTGAACACCATCATGGGCATGAAAGCATTCAAAACCATTTGAAGAATATTAAATTCAGTAAAACAGCAAATTACTTGGAAAATATGTTATACCCAGTACCTTCACTTTGAAAATAAATTGCTTTAGAGGATCTGAATAATTATTTTTGCAGTATATATATATATAGAGAGAGAGAGAGAGAGAGAGAGAGACATTGTCTCACTCTGTCAGCCAGGCTAGAGTGCAGTGGCACGATCTTAGCTCACTGCAAGCTCTGCCTCCCAGGTTCAAGCAATTCTCCTGCCTCAGCCTCCTGAGTAGCTGGGACTACAGGTGCCCACCACCACGCCCAGCTAATTTTTTCTATTTTTTTAAAATTTATTATTATTATACTTTAAGTTTTTAGTAGAGACAGGGTTTCACCATGTTGCCCAGGCTGGTCGCAAAGTCCTGAGCTCAGGCAATCTGCCCATCTTGGCCTCCCAAAGTGCAGTGATTACAGGCGTGAGCCGCCATGCCTGCCCTGTAGTGTATTTCATATGAACAGACACCATCTGAATTTCTGTTATAATCCCATTGGTTGTCTAACTCCAACACTCATTCCTCTGCTCTCTCCTCTCCTCCCTTCAAGCTCTTTTTCTCTCCGTCTCTCTTTGTACCTGCTCTTAGCCAGTTCCACATACCATCAATTCCAAGGTTTCTACCTACAGTCCAGACCCCTCCACCAAGCCTGAGACTTATGTATCACATATCATCCAGAAGCTTTTGCAATTCAGGGGTTTGCAGGTTCTAGCTAAGGGAACTGTAACTGCTCCAATGATCAAGAGTCCAGGTTTCACAGGGAGGAAAACAATACACACTGGGGCCTGTCAGGGTCAGGGTAGGGACAGGGGAGGGAGAGCATCAGGATAAATAGCTAATGCATATGGAGCTTAATACCTGGGTGATGAGTTGATGGGTGCAGCAAACCACCATGGCACATGTATACCTATGTAACAAACCTGTAGTCCTTCACATGTATCCCAGAACTAAAGTTAAAAAAGAAAAGGGTGGGCGCGGTGGCTCACGCCTGTAATCCCAACACTTTGGGAGGCCGAGGCGGGTGGATCACCTGAGGTCGGGAGTTGGAGACCAGCCTGATCAACATGGAGGAACCCCGTCTCTACTAAAAATACAAAATTAGCTGAGTGTGGTGGTTGGTGCCTATAATCTCAGCTACTTGGGAGGCTGAGGCGGGATAATTACTTGAACCGGGGAAGCTGAGGTTGCGGTGAGCCAAGATCGCACCATTGCACTCCAGCCTGGGCAACAAGAGCCAAACTTCATCTCAAAAAAAAAAAAGGAATCCAAGTTTGTCTTCAAATTAAACAGAAGTTCAAGCCATTCAGTGAAAATGGCTTGGGCTTCTGTTTATATAATGCACTCCTATTTCTCCCTATCTTTTCATACGTCCTCAAATAATTTTTTTGGAGGGAAGCTGGAGTCAAAATTTCTAACACAAAAATTGTTCTTCCCTTCTGACCAATAAAGCCTAGCTTGGAGCCCCTGATTTCCTAGCTGCCTATGTTTTATAATCAGTGTGGCTACTCAGTCTTTATTTATGACCTAAGTCGTTTACTATTTTAATTAATGAAGTTTTATGTGTATCTGCGCCCTGAGGCAACTTAAAGCAAGGGGTATAATTTCTGAGCCTTTGCAGAGTAAATTCATAAACAGAAAGCCATTTTCATCCAGGCTAATAAAAACACACTGATTTTAATTGACCATAAGCCATAGTGCAAGCTGAAGACCTTCATCATATCGACCTTGTGGAGTCTCTGGTGAAACAATTCAAACTAAGAGCCAAACAAAGTTTTATACAATTTTGTTAAATGTTGTAATTGAGTTCAGTCTTTTAAGCATGCGGAGACATGAATATGGATTTATATGGAAGAAGTGAAACCTATACCTTGTGTATCTGTAGAGTTTCTCTGGTGCTTCCATGAGGAACCATGATTCCTGCATTAGTATTTTCACAAAGTCATCTGTAACAGGAAGAACCATGGCTTCTATGAATTTTTCATTATAAACTGGAAGAAACAGTTCATTTTTTGGTGTCAGCTTGAGAGCAAACGATTTTGAGAAATCAGAAAGAAAAATTCCTTTGTGTCATGTTTTGAATTTTTACTGCAGGGTCTGGTTAAAATGGATAAAATGTTGAGAAGTTTTTAATTTCTCCCTACTTTTCTAAAATGTAAATGACATTTAATGTTTTATTAATAAGAAGGCAGTTAAGTTGCCCAGAGGTTAAGATTTATTGTTTCAAATATAATGTCACATGACTGGAGGCCTTATTATGCTGAGAACAAGCTAAAGACTGAGAAATTAGATGTTATCACTCAAAAGTAAACTCTCCTTTGAACTTGCAGAGAATTTCTGTTGTTGGCCTTCAGTCACGTACTACATAGTATGGAACTGGGCATGTTTCTTCACCTCTGTTTTCTTCACCTGTAAAATGAGATTAATAATAACAATAGCACCTGCCTTATGGAGTTTTGGGGAAGATTAAATGAGATAAAACCTGTAAAATACTTGGAACTGAGTCTGACATGTGATAAGTGTCAAAAAAATGTTAATTAGATTTATTCACATTTACAACTTCTCTTTAGTGCCCACTTTGAAACAAAAGATTCCTTAAAATAGTCTATTGCTAAGGGATATTGGCTTATTTTTTCCCCTTTTATTTTTACTTGACATAACCATTGTACATATTTGTGGAATAGAGAGTGTTATTTTGATACATATATACAATGTATAATGATCAAATCAGGGTTATTAGCATATCCATCACCTCAAACATTTACCATTTCTTTGTGTTGTGAGCATTCAGAGTCCTCTCTTCTAGTTTTTGGAAATATATAATAAATTCTATATCTGTAGCACTGTAGGGTGAATATGGTTAATTTTCACACAATAAGTTATAGGTGCAGCAAACCACTATGGCACATGTTCATACAATAAGTTATAGGAAAATTAACCATATTCACCCTACAGTGCTATAGAACACCAAAACTCATTCCGCCTGCTTAGCTGTAGTTTTGTATTTGTTAACTAACCTCTCCTAATCCTCCCTTCTCTCTTAGCCTTCCCAGGCTATGATACCTATAATTCTGTTCTTTACTTCTATGAACTCAAAATGTTTTTTAGCTCCCACATATACATGAGAACATGTGGTATGTTTCTTTCTGTGCCTGTCTTATTTCTCTTAACATAATTTCCTCCAGGCTCATCCATGTTGCCTCAAATGCAGGATTTCATTCTTTTTATGGCTGGGTCATATTCCATTGTGAATGTATACCATATTTTCTTTTTCCATTCACCAATCAATGGACATTTGGGTTGATTTCATATGTGAACTATTGTGAATAGTGCTACAATAAACATGGGGGTAGGTATTCCTTTGATATACTTATTTTCTTTCCTTAGGATAAGTACCCAGTAGAGGAATTGACTGGATTATATGATAGTTATATTTTTTAGTTTTTTGAGAAATGTCCATACTGTTTTTTATAATGGCTGTACTAGTTTACATTCCTACCAAGAGTGTATAAGAATCCCTTTTCCTCCACATCCTTGCCATCATTTGTTATTTATTGTCTTTTGTTAATAGCCATTCTAATTTGGGATGCAGTAATATCTCATTGTGGTTTTAATTTGCATGTCTCTGATTAGTGATATTGAGAATTTTTTCATAAGTTTGGTGGCCATTTGTATGTCAAAAAATGTCTATTTAGTTTCTTTGCCCACTTCTAATTGAATCATTTGGGATTTTTGCTATTGAATCATTTGAGATCCTTGTATATTCTGGATATTAGTCCCTTGTAGGATGAACAGTTTGCAAATATTTTCTCCCATTCTATGGGTTATATCTTCACTCTGTTGATTGTTTCCTCTGTTGTGCAGAAGCTCTTTACTTTAATGTAGTCCCATTTGTCTAGGCAAAGACTTTATGGCTAAGATTTCAAAAGCACAGGCAACAAAAACAAAAAGAGACAACTGATTTTTGACAAAGACATCAAAAACCCATCTAGGGGTGTATCAGTCTGTTCTCACACTACTGATAAATACATACCTGAGACTGGGCAATTTACAAAAGAAAGCGATTTATTGGACTTATAGTTCCATGTGGCTGGGGAGGCCTCACAATCATAGCGGAAGGTGAAAGGCATGTCTCACATGGCAGCAGACAGAAGAAGACAGCTTGTGCAGGGAAAACTCTCATTTTTGAAACCATCAGATCTCGTGAGATTCATTCACTGTTACGGGAACAGCTCAGGAAAGACCAGGCCCTGTAATTCCATCACCTCCCACTGGGTTCCTCCCATGACATGTGGGAATTGTGGGAGTTAACAATTCAAGATGAGATTTGGTTGGGGACACAGCCAAACAATATCAGGAGGAAAGGACACCCTCTTCAATAAATGGTGCTGGGAAAACCAAGTATCCTTATGCAGAATGATGAAACTAGACCTCCTATCTCTCACCATATGCAAAAATCCACTCAAAATAGATAAAAGACTTAAACAGAAGACCCCAAACTATGAAACTACTAGAAAAAAACATCCTATCCAAGGTCTGCCATGCATCAAACAAGGTTATAGACCATGAGAATACAGCCTGAGTAAAGCCAATGAATCCTTGCCCCCATGGAGCTTAGCTTCTAGTGGATGAGATAGATAATAAAACAAATAAGTTACTATCTTGCAGAGTTTCAGGTAATAAGTGCTGTGAAGACAAATAAGGCAAAGTAAAGAAGCAGACATATACACTAATATCCTAAAACAATTATTTTGGCATTCTCCTGACTCTCAAGCCAATATACTTACTGAACTTGATGATATCAATTAAAAAGTTTTCTCATGTATTTGTAACCAGTGAAGGCATTAACCCCCGAGAAGATATAGTCTTATAGCACCTAAAAACTTTTTAAGTTGCTTTAGACTGACATTTGCTGCAATTCTGAAGCACAGAAGTCGTGAGGAACATGCAGTCATATTCTCTAAGACACTGTTTTCCAAATCCAACTGACACAGAGAGCAAAAATGAGTTATCCTCTCAAATCCATTCATTCTCCCTGTTTTCCTTATTAAAGGAGTTTTAGCTGGGTGGCTTGGCACGGCCATGTGACAGTGTGCCTGCCAATGGGATATGAGCAGAAGTGAGTGCCCCTTCAGGTCTTGTCCTTAAAGCATGGTACTTGTACTCCATCTAGCTCTCTCGCTTGTACCTCCAGGCTATGGTGACCATCACACCACACTTGGAAGCCATGTGCTAAGGACAGCAGAGTTGCCACTCCAGTCCGGGTTCCTGGAAAGCCTTTTGATGTGAAGGTATCCCACATTCCTGGATCACATATACTGTTGCATTGAAGAGACGTAAACATCTGTCATTTAAGCTGTGGCATTTGAAATCTCTTTGTTACAGCAGTTTAAACTTTATCCTAATATACACTTAAAGTCAAAATATTGGCAGCATAGGTTTGACCAGCTATGCCTTTTTCTTTCTCTGAGAGGCATGACTCCCATCAAAGAGAAACTTACAAAGCAGAGGAATTATAATAGAAATAAATCATAACTTACTGAAGATAAGCTTAATTTACACTAACAAAGGTAAAATAAAGGCTTTTGTTGAATTCTTTAATCGTCTAAAATTTCTTCATGTGAACATGAAGATCTAAAAATTGCTGTGAACAAGAAATGATACATGACTTTTCCATTACCGAAATGTTACTTTTATCTTAAATTATTTAGTCCAAGGTGAGTTTTAACAGTATGATTCTGGTAATTTTCACCTCAGTGGCTGTTAGAACTTACAGGAAATGATGAGGAGGCAAATAATTTAAGAAGTTCCTTCCTTAAATGTTTTACAGATTTGAGACTTATCTTCTAAAAGATCGTGGCTATTTCAGCCTCTGGGAAAAAGTCTTTACTCAATAAATGTTTTGAGAAAGAGTGAATAAGTGATGCAGCAATGTTACAAACACAATAGGTGACTACAGCATACTCAGTGAATTCAACGAGGAGATAAAATTATACTTTCTACCCTAAAAAAATTTAAAAAAAATACTTTCCTCTTTTGCCATTCTTTTCCAAGATGATTCAAGAAATCTACTTCACAGTTTTTAAAACCCGTTGAGAACCATTTTGGGGCAAAATACATAATGAAATAAACAAATATACAGTCTAATATAAATCCATGATCCCAAATAAGGATCTAAATCATGGGGACCTAGCAGTCTAATCAAAAACCACTGTGTGCCTTTCTGCCTAAGTCAGTTGTATGATACCTTCAATAGTCATGGAGGTCACCAAACAATAATATGCATATCCATAAGGAAAAGGAAACGTGAAATATTAAGTTCTATTTCAAATCTAAAGCTTTTTTTCAAAGAACGACTCTAGAATTCCTCTTAAGAATCCATCACACAGGAAAATCTTTGAAGCAAATCTCTAATTTGATCAATTCATTGGAATGCAAATCCCAATATCCAATCCTGCCTCCATATGGCCAGCTGCATCAAAAGCCACATGGCCCCAGCACTGGGGATAGGCTTGGAATCTGCAGTTCTCTGGTACAGTAAAGGAAATGCTGCCAAAACCAGAAAGTTGGGAATAGGAAATATCTGAGCCAAAGTGTGGGCTGCTTTCCCTCTTTGAGGCCACAGCAATTCAAATTATGAATTCAGAGCATCATAAACCTAAGAAAGGACTTCTAGATTTTGGTGGTTTCCAATGCAATGAACATCATGGTTATATTTCCTGGATGATTTCTTGTGTGTGTGTGGTGAGGACCTTGAGTTAGAACTGTTTCTCAACATAATCGGTTTCCTTTATAATCCTAAAGAACCTGGTGATAAGTATATCCTGAGAAGGAATCCACAGTCTTCACCAGACTGCCAAGGAGCTCACAGCATAAAAATATTTAAGAAATTCTGATCTTAAGCACTGGGGACTAGTAGGTATTAGCTGGGGCTCAGCACTCCATTCAAGCATGTGCAAGAACAGAGAGGAATTCTACTTCTAGCAAGGAACCAGCCTTGCAGGAGGTAAATAAGGCATTGAAGTTCAGTGTACGCTTAGGCCTCAAGAGCTCAATTGAACACCTTCCCCTTCTCTCTTTCTCTAACCAGCATATACATTCACTGTGGCTGGTAGACCACACTCAATTCCACACCTAGCTTTAAAAGCATTCTTTTTCTTTTTTTTTTATTTCATAATCTCTATTTTATTTTATTTTATTATTATTATACTTTAAGTTTTAGGGTACATGTGCACAATGTGCAGGTTAGTTACATATGTATACATGTGCCATGCTGGTGTGCTGCACCCATTAACTCGTCATTTAGCATTAGGTATATCTCCTAATGCTATCCCTCCCCTCTCCCCCAACCCCACAACTGTCCCCAGAGTGTGATGTTCCCCTTTCTGTGTCCATGTGTTCTCATTGTTCAACTCCCACCTATGAGTGAGAACATAAAAGCATTCTTTTTCAATACTGCGTGCAGTTGCTTACGCCTGTAATCCCAGCACTTTGAGAGGCAGAGGCGGGTGGATCACCTGAGGTCAGGAGTTCGAGACCAGACTGACCAACATGATGAAACCCCATCTCTACTAAAAATACAAAAAATTAGCTGGGTGTGGTGGTGGGTGCCTGTATTCCCAGCTACTGAGGAGGCTAAGGCAGGAGAATCGCTTGAACCTGGGAGGCAGAGGTTGCAGTGAGCTGAGATCAAGCCATTGCACTCCAGCCTGGGCAACAAGAGCAAAACTCCATATCGAAAAAAAAAAAGCATTGATTTTCCACACTGATATTCTCACCATTGACTTCTCAGTGATCAGTGAAAATGTCTCTATAAACTAAGCTTGATATAAATATAAATACAAGAAAGTATTATTTCACAGGAATAAAAGATCAAATTCTAATTTGTGACTATATGAATGAGATAAAATCGTTGTCAATTACTAGATATTCTTCCCTGTTTTCTTGTTCTGAAAATTCAATCTATTTTTGTGGATTATATTGATGGGGACTTTTTTTAGGCTAAATAAACTCAACTACTGTGTTTTACAAACACTGAGGGGAACAGCCAAACTTTGATTATCCTTTGCCAAAAACTTGGTCACTTCTAAACGCATTTATACCTGAAAAAGAAATGTTCCTTACACATACCTAAATGGTTTACCCACCCAAAAACTGTGAAAACTCATTCAAAGCCAAATCTGTTTTATTTATTGATATATCTCAAAATATATGTGATATATTTTGTCTTCCAGTGGAATGCACAGTCCACATTCACATTTTTCCCTCTAAATACCAATTAAAATTCAGAACTTCTGGTGAAATGGAAGGAAGGAAGTCCAATGTGGCTGAGAAATTCTGGATTCAGATGTTGCTCTAGGACTCAGCAGCCGGAAATATTTGGCCATGTTGCTTAATCTGGTGTTTCTCAACCTAGTGACACATTAGAAACATCTAGAAGCTTTAAAACATGATTACACAGGTCTCACCCTTCTCCCAGGCATGGTTTAAATAGGTTGGCATGGAATCGAGGCCCTTATATCTCTTAAAAGCTTCCCTTGTAATGGTCAAGCAGAGTTGCTAGAATCTGAGGCAGGGTTAATAACCCCTTCTGTGAAAAAAAAAAAATCTTTGAGAGTCAATGGAAATAATGCATTTTAACATTTAAAAATTTTAAAACACTATAAAGTTAATGATGATGAGGTAATATGACAGAAGACCAATAAGACCAATAAACATTGCCTGATTTTCAGTTTCAGTTTACATAATGAGTAAAACCACTTCAAAATATTTAATGGGCAAAGGTTTATATTATCACTGTTATGGTTTTGTTACTTCATTTATTTGTCCAAGAAGTCTTGGCTTATTTATTATTTCTCACAGGATATGTGACAAAAATAATTTTGTAATATTGCTAATATAAAAGATTCTTTTTGTTATTTATTTAGACATGAAATGACTAGACAGAGCTTTACCCTTATTATGAAATTGGCATTTTTATTACCATGTAAATTTTTTTTTACTTGTGTATCTTAGATTTAACAATTTGATAATCTTACTCAAGACTTACATGCTATTATTTTTGTTTTTGCTTTTTTTTTTTTTTTTTTTTTTGAGATGGAGTATTGTTCTGTCACCCAGGCTGGAGTGCAGTGGCATGATCTCAGCTCACTGCAGACACTGCCTCCTGGGTTCAAGTGATTCTCCTGCCTCAGCCTCCTGAGTAGCTGGGATTACAGGTGCCTGCCACCAGGCCTGGCTAGTTTTTGTATTTTTAGTAGAGATGGGGTTTCATCATGTTGGCCAGGCTGGTCTCAAACTCCTGACCTCAGGTGATCCTCCCACCTCGGCCTCCCAAAGTGCTGGGATTACAGGCATGAGCCACTGTGCCCAACCTGTTTTCACTTATTTTTAAGCAAGAAGAACATGCATATCCTGTAGGTTATTGGCTCCCTATGATTATTTGAGATGTCTTGGGTTGGATTCCCTAGAAGCATAGCCTGAGATAGGAATTCAGATGTATGTGACTTATTGAAGGAGTGCTGCCAGGAGAAAGGGAGGAAGGAAAGTCAACTTGAGCAGGGGAAGAAACCAAGCAAGGATGGAACCTCAGGAGGACCCCAGCTTTAATCTGGTCCCACAGAAATCTGGAGAGGACCGAATTTGTCCCACTTTGAGGCAAGGGGGCTGGGCTTTTGTACCCCTGTGACAGTCAGATTTGAGCTGAGGACAATTCTCTGGAAAAGTGGAAAAGAGGGGTAGTTGTAGCCCAGCAGCCAGACACTGCAGCTGGAGGGTGGGTACACTGGAGGAGAAAGGGACCTGGGAGAAGCACTGATGGTATTTAATTTAGGGACTGTTGCCCCCTTTAAAATATTGTCCTCATCATTTGCCGTTCCATGTTAATAGTTTCGTTCCTTTGGATACAGTAAAAATGGGCCATGCCATAGGTTGACAACTATCAAGGGAGATAAGACAGATATTTACTGAGCACCTACTAGCTCTCAGTATGCACTCAGATGATGATGTGCTGATGTTCCATTATCATTCATCAGTATTTTCTCATGTAATTCAAGAGGTACTTTAGTGAGAAGCATGTAGTAGTCTGAGAGAAAAAAAAATCTAAGATGGGTATTTCAAGAAGAGGAGTAATTTCCAAAGAGATAATATTACATACTTTTTGAGGACATGAACCAAATGTTAAACATTTTTGTGTATTCCCAGTGCAACATAAAAGCTATTCAGGAAATCTATGGTAAACACAGGAATATGTAAATGGTACTGGAAAATAGAATGATGACAGAGAAGAGCTGTAAACAGAATTTTATCTATTCACAATTTTTCCTAGAGTCAAACCTGCTAAAAAAATTTAGTGGTGGGGGCGGGGAACCAAAAGGCATGAATTATATTTAGACTTAACAAAACACAGAAGCTCGTATTAAAAAAAAGGAACTCATATTACACAAGGACAATATATCTTTCAGGATAGCTTTCTTTTGTTCATTGAAAGAGAGTCGATGTTATCCTGAGGAATTTTTCTTGAAAGATGATTGATTTAATGCAGTTTTCTACAATTTACCAATCGTGTCAATATTCTTTGGATTCCTTCTCTGTTAACCAAAGTTAGAGTTTTGTTGATTTGATAATCACAGTGGAAAACATTTGTTTATTCCCTTACATTGTTCCCAGGCAGAATGCCCATCAGATTTTCATCAGACTTGCAAACAAACTCTTCTGCCATGGAACATGATTTCATTAAATCATGCTGAAACTTTCTTCCGGGGTCACATGAAACAAACTGCAGGTGTGAGTCAGGGTGTACGGGCTCTCCTCCACTGCAGCCTGCATCCTTCTAAACTCCCATCAGCTGCTACCTGATCAAACGCCTACAGAAAGCCCTCCTTTTTCCTGTCATCCACAAGTCCCTTTAACAATAAAGAACGCTGGTCTGCACATGGGAATACTAGTATTTTGATCTTTTTTCATCCTTGAACCTTAGTACCAGAAAGATCACACATTTGCAAGAATAAGCACACCCACTTATTTAACTTCCTCATCTTTACCATCTTGCCGCTGTCTGAAACCTGTGATTTTTCTCCTATGGCTCATTCAACTATTTGAGGTTTGCACTATTTTCTAGTCAAAATGCTAGCACATGTGCAAATGCAAATGTTTTATTAAAATTTAGTAAGATGCCAAGCAGCTAAATACATCTTGAACTCAGAAATACAGATATAAATATGCTGGCCTTCATCTAGGAATAAAGCACTGTGATAAGCTAGGGCTCTCCTTTATGGGTGACAGATTTATGGTTGTCTGTTTTTAATCTCTACGTAGATGCTTTGGGGCTCTCAGGAGGATGCTAGAACTGCTTGGATTGGTGAGGTCTCTAGTCATGGAACAGAATAAAGCTATTTCACTTAAGTGCAGTGCTGTTACCTACTGGTTTTCTATTTTTCCCTTTGCTGTCCCAAGTGGGAGATGAATTTGACATGTCAAACACTACCCCATGTGGGATATCCAGAGTGAAATAAAGTCTTGGCTGAGCAGCTGTAACTCCAGTACACTTTTTAACTCCATCCCTTTCTTTTTTTTTGGACAGGGTCTCACTCTGTTGCCCAGACTGGAGTACAGCGGCATGATCTTGGCTCACAGCAACCTCTGCCTCCTGGGTTCAAGCGATTCTCCTGCCTGAGCCTCCCTAGTAGCTGGGATTACAGGCACGTGCCACTACTGCCCAGCTAATTTGTGTATTTTTAGTTGAGATGGGGTTTCACCATGTTGACCAGGCTGGTCTTGAACTCCTGACCTCAAATTATCCACCCACCTCAGCCTCCCAAAGTGCTTGGAATACAGGCGTGAGCCACTGCGCCCGGCCAATTCTGTCCCTTTCTTTCTTACTAAAGAAGCAGATCACAATGAAAGACAAGGCAATTGGAGATCTTACAAAGAAGTATAATTTTGAATCCACTGTGCTACTATTAATTTTAAAATGTTGTTTCTTTAACTATTATAAGTACCACATGACCTGTGGTATATACTCTAATGCACCATAGCTCTGCAGATGCTGAGACCAATACAACAGTCTACTTCTATGCAGTGGTCAGTGGTTCACTGCTGATTCCTAAACACAGTCACAAGAGATAATGGGGTATCAGTGAGGACATGACTAGAGAGCACCTGAACTAGTTCTACCTGTGCAGACATGAATAAATCTTTCCAAGTTTTACTTCGATACCATGAGACCGGATTCGAAGATTTTCTAAAATCTCTGAACAGAATCTTAAAATCACAGAGCCTTAGATATGCAATAATCAACCAATTATTCCTTAGTGATCAGCTAACAAACTCTTTTACATAAAAATACAGGCCTAGAGAAGTAAGGTCAGTGGAGATGCACACAGTGTTACTTGGTGAACACACATTCTATGTCCAGTACCCAGTGAGGAACTTTGCTTGGATTACATCTAATTCTTTTGACAATTGGGAAGGGTAAATGACAATCTCATTTTACAGATGAAAGAATAGGTTTTAAAAGGTTGAGTAACTTAACCAGGTTCTCACATCAAGCTAGACAGAGAATCCGTCTGTCAAAACCACATATTTTCAAGTACATCCCAGGTTTTGGCAGACGGACTCCTCCTCTTTTGAGCCTTAAAAATTCCACGAGTAACCTAAATGTCCAAAATAGGCTACCTTAAGTACATGACTTAAAATGATGTGATTAAAAATGATGCGAACCATTCAACTATATTATTGAGTGGAAGGCAGATAATATAACAAGTTGTCCTATAAATCTACATTTGTAGATAAATAAATGCATCACAATGTTCATATTGGTTGAGTTTAGGAGGTGAGATATCAGGTGAATTCCATTTTTCTTCTTTTTCTTTTTTGGAATTTCTAGTATTCTACAAGAACAACTGTGACCTTGGGAAATTTGCTTAACCATGTTGAGTCTCAGTTTGCTCATATTTAATATCAGAATAGTAATGGAGCCTACCTCGGTTGTTTTGAGGGTTATGTGACAAAAGTCTCAATCTGGTGCCTGGGTTGTTGTATGCATTAAATGTCAGTCACTTGGATAAAGGGGAACTTTGTTTTAAAATGAGTCCTATTTTCTCTTTAATTGGTATATAAATTTACTTTAAAATTCAATTAAATTGAAAATAATGTTTAAATTCTTTGAGAGATTACCATCTTTCTGAAAGATAATTGCAGTCCCTGGGAGGTACAGCCTAACCAAAGCTGGACCATAGCCTATTTTTATTGAGGCCAAGGCTTTAAGTAGTGATGTATTTAATGCCATATAATTAATACATAAAAGTTCAAAAGCTCCAGCTGGAGGCTAAACTGTGTTGTTTACCCTGTGATTTAGGTTGCGTCTCTGCATGTCCAGGAGACTAGTAAAGACTACATCTCATGTATCTGTTTGCCTGAAGGACTGAGAATTCTTTTTGGAAAAACCCTGGGGGAACACTATAAAGACACTCCAGTGTGAATAAAAGGCAATGAGCAGGTTTGCAGGACAGGGTTGATTTTGAAGTGTGTTTACTATACTTTGGCAAAGCAACTACAGTGTCCCACTGATCATAATTCAAGGGGGTATGGTCCAGAGACAGCTTTAGAGAAGGCTATGCCAATTTAACAAGACTCTAAGGACTCTCCCTGAAGCAACAGTGTTCATGGATCAATGAGTCTGTGGGCCTGCTGGTTCGAAATATTTTGGAGAAGAAAATATGCTTTCTTGTTAGGTAAATTTCAGAACCAGCTAATGTGACCCCTAAGATCAAGAAGATGCTGTTAGAATCTCAGAGAATGTGTTAAATCAGCAACCCCTTTCCCTGGCTAATCTACCTAAAAAACGGAGTGCAGCACAGATCCTCTGCTCATGTTTTAAATTTTCTCAGTGTCTTTTTAGGATGAGCCCTGACAGATAGTTGAATGACTGCCCTTTGGACAGTGGATGCAGACAGCTGAGCAAAGGGCCTGGGAATTTTGAAATACAGATCAGATGACATTCTTATAACTTAATTATCTTGAGTTCTCTAACATTCTTTTATCTGTCAACATTAGCATATTAAAATTTTATCTGCCTGAAATGTTTATTCCTACAGTCAAAATCACTCCAAGTTGCATTTTTCCCCCTCTCAAATATATTGCTATTTCACTAGATGGTTGATTTTATTTTATCATCCATCATGATAAAAGCTGGCATAACCTCCAGCTCAAATGTTTACTACAAACAGATTAGCGTGTCTTACAGTGACACAACCACTCCATCGAATGCAATTCAGAGCCTCAGCAGGCTGGAAGCTGTGACTGCCAGCATACCGAAAGGGGAAATATAAATGGCTGTGATGCTTAAACAGTCAGTTGTCAGAGCCTTCCTGGTCCCAGTAAAAAAAGACTTTTGCCATAAACATCACAGGGATGTATCATCCTTGTTTCACAAGCAAATTATGCACCTCCAGGTATGCCACTCTTTTACACTGGTCAGCATCTTTCAGAGGAGAGGTCCCAGTCTTCCCCTCCCTCATGTTCCTGGAAGGGCCTAATACCTTGAACATCTGCACTGTGTCTCATTTTTATTCCTAAAGAGAGGAGATGTGTTAATAGCTATATAGAAAGAAAATTGTTTTCAGAAGGAGTTGAGAACAGAGCTGGAAAACGATAATGTCTTCCAGACCAGACCAACTTTTTGTCATTCAGGCAATCAGAACAGACATTTAGGATTAATGAGAAAAGAGAGCTTTTCTCTGCCTGCCCCCTCCCCCCTAAATTTCTTATTCCCCTCTAGAAGCTGACTTCTTTTAATAACATCCCTTCATACTTGAATTCCCAAGTAAGAGACCCATCTTAATATTTTTAAAAGTGAGCTTTCTCTATCAATCGGCTTATCTCACAATTTCTGACATCTGCCCTTCTCTTCCATCTATGATAATTTTAGATTGTTTGAACTCTTTTCTTCTCACAACACTTTTGTCCTCATTTGCAACTATACAAAATATCCTTAATACCTAATACCTACATCAATTCTCCATTGTTGAATTGGGATTCTGAATCCACTTAGTTGTATAAATACCCTTCTACCTTCTTGACTGTCTGCAGAACCCAGTCATTTGAACCTGTTTACAAATCCCTTGCCTTTGTTTCCATTTTTTCTTGTCAAGTAAATTTCCCTTTATTTTACAAGTTTCAACTCTTTGCTGACTTTGGAGAGAAAATATGTGCCTATCATTCAGATCCAACCTGTATCATTCATGATTGTGAAGTTATTCTGATTTCACTGAGTTAGTCTCACTTTACTCACCTTGTTATGTTCTCTTTCTGACACTTTAAGTGATTTGGGGAAAGTTTTTTCCTGGCTATTTTAAAGTTTTAAGTTTTTGCCTTCTACATGGGGCCAAACCCTCATTCTTAAGAGCCTTCTGTAATATTTTGTGGTCACAGTAACTCACAGGGGTAGCTGGTTCTCCCATTGATCTTTGCTATCGCTAAGAACTATCCATCTTCATTTATCAGATACATATTGCTAGTCTGTCTCCCGCCCCCTGAGAAAAAAGAATCCGTGGGATCCCAAGGAATAACCTAACAACATGATCGTGCCACAGAATCTCCAGATACACAGTGTCTTCATCTTTCTATTTCTCCTTTGAAGTGGTTTTTGCTTTTTTCTCTCCCATCCTTTAATTTTTTAAGGCTTTTCTAAAATCTGTCTTTTTAGCTATCTTTTTATTTTCCCTTTCCTTGATATGTTATATATGTCTTTGGGGGCTATTTTTAGGATGTCTACATATGTTTGGTGTCAGATGAAGAAATGTTTGACTGGAAATGTCAGTTGAAAGAATTAGCCAGGATTCTTCCATAGAGAGACAGTATTAGACTAGAACTTAGATGGGTTTTTGTTCTACACAAAACTGATCTGCTCAACTCAAAGTTGAAGTGTATTAAGAAGTAACTTCGGGAAGGGCACAGTAGTTCATGCCTGTAATCCCAGCACTTTGGGAGGCTGAGGCAGGTGGATCACCTGAGGTCAGGAGTTCGAGACCAGCCTGGCCAACATGGTGAAACCCCGCCTCAACTAAAAATACAAAAATTATCTGGGCATGATGGCAAGTGCCTGTAATCCCAGCTACTTAGGAGGATGAGGCAGGAGAATTGCTTGAACCCGGGAGGCAGAGGTTGTAATGAGCCAAGATTGTGCTGTTGGACTCCAACCTGGACAACAAGAGCGAAACTCCTTCTCAAGAAAAGAAAAAAAGAGAAGGAAAATACTGTTTTTTTTTCCCCTTTGATGCCTATGTTTATAATATTACAAATATAAATTACTATCTGGTACAGTAATACTATTAAGTATAGATTTTATTTTTTTAGGCACAGCAATAAAATAAGGCCCTGAGCTTATGTGCCTTTTGCTTTTTATCTTCGTTAATAGGATTTCTCAAACTTTCTCTAATCTGCTTATCCCTCCTTCCTTTCCCTTTTCTCACATAGCTTGCTACTTCTAATCTCCTGTAGGTGGAGAAATATTCAGGTAAATATTACATGTTAAATCATATTTACTAAGGTTCTCAGTGAGTGATCAGGAATGCAAATATAAGCTTTCATGCTAGAGTAACCCCTTTTCTGTTTATCTTTGAAGTCTGGGTGATGATCTTGAGATCTCCAAGACAGCAGAAAATAGGGCATTTCTCTCACCTAAACCTGCCAAGAGAGCATTTGTATTAACCTATAATGGTTAAAGAGGGTCTCCTATCTGTGCATTTTGAATAAATCCCCAAAATATTAGTGATGCGGACAGGAGGCATGGAAGTACTGGGTAGAAGAGGGCCATCTCCAGTGAGGGCCATGCTCTCAAGCCTGGGAATGTGGCCCAAAGTGAGAACATACATTATTATTTTCCTGTTCAAATGTTGCTTTTTGGCGCCCCTCCACTCCCACCCTCCCATACCCATAAAAACCCCATGCTCCACTGGCAGAGGGATGGCAGAGAAGCAGAGCAGCTGAGTGGCAGAGCAGAGCAGCAGAGAAGGAGAGAAGAGAAGCAGCTGGACGTCAGAGAGAAGCAGCTTGACTTCAGAGGGACGGCTTGATGGTGGGACTTCAGAGAACAGTTTGGCTAGCGATGGCCAAGCTCCAGGGGAAGACCACCTCCCCACTTCATCCCCTTTCTAGCTCCCCATCCCACTGAGAGCCACTTCTCCAGCTCGATAAAATCCTCCACATTCATCACCCTTCCATTCATTCATGCAACCTGATTTTTCCCAGATGCTGGACAAGAACTTGGGTACCAAGAGTGTAGCTGCAAAAGATTGTCACCCTGACCCTCCACTGAGTTGTTAAACACTTAAGCCATCCATGGACAGCAAAGCTAAAAGAGTACACTGTAACACATGCCCTCTGGGGCTTCAAGGGTCATGGATACCCCCGCTAGATGCTGCTGTGGGGCCACACGGAGTTCTACTCCTGCCAGTGCCCAGAAGCACTCATCCTGGCTCCTGCACCCACCCACCTGTGTGCTCCCCCTCCCATGAGGGGTTGAGAGCTATGGCCTGACTAAATGAGGCAACCCCTTTGCAAGTCCCATGAAGGAGTGAAGGGAACTATCTCGTTTCATCAGCATTCCAACTTGTAGGCCTGGGAGAAAACTGAAATCCCACTCTTATAAACATATTTTTAATTTATAATTTTGGACTGCCTCCTATGTTCTATTATTTTCCTCGGCCCGGTCAACTGCTCCATTTAGAAAGGAATGAACAAAGTACACTCATTTGTGAGCCATTGGGTGAGGTGTGTTCAGAGCTCCTGCACCCTTGATCTAGGTGATGAAAGAAGCTTGTCAGAGAGACTGGCTTCCTAGGCCTTCCCTTTGCTGAGCAGGTAAATGGAAAATATTAGAGAATGGCTGACAGAACAGAAACACTACTGGGAAGATCTTTCTTGGTGAGTAATGAAGCACGATTCTTTCTAAATGTCAAGGTTCCCCAAGCAGGTTGAACCACAGCGAAAGCTTTCAATGATCCTTTTCACATCCTGGCTTCTCTCCTTATAAAGAAAAAGTTATATATATATGTGTGTGTGTATATATGTATGTGTGTGTGTGTGTATGTGTATATATGTGTGTGTGTATATATATGTATATGTGTGTGTGTATATATCTATATACACACACACACACAGTGATTGCTAAGCAAAGTCAAAAGGAGGAAGATGTGAGGCACAGTGGACTCAGATGTATGAAGAATTAGTGGCAGAAGTTCCAAAAGTTCAAAATAGCAACAGCACAGCCAGAGGCCTCCTGGCTCTGTAAATTCCAACCATCACAGAGAACCGATTTTAGGAGACACATTTCTTTTCCCTCACAACTCTCTGACTCAGTGGTACAAATATTCTCCTCCTCTGTTTACTCAGATATTAAAATGTTAATTTAAAAATGGAGTGTCACACTGGTTTTGATATTAGTTTTTCTAAAGGAGAATCATGGTTTTTAATATCATTCCTTTCTTACATTGTAACTTTTTTGTTATTAGTTGACATCGAGTGCTATAAGGTTCGGGGATTATCTAAAATTCCTCATTTTATTAATTTCATGTAGTATTTTTATCTGCTTGGTATTTAATTTTTAGATCTTATATATCTGCTCTGGAATATTTTGCCATTAATGTAGAAGTAACTTGGTTCTGTTTTGTTTTAATGTGATCAGTGCTATCTTTGATGCCTGAACAATCACCAACTGGACTAAAAAATTACATTTAGACACTGCTTCACACAGGCAACTGACGGCAAAGCCCAAGCCTTACAAGCTCATCAATATGACTGATAGTGAAAAGAGCAAGTTAATGTGATACTTTCAACATGCATCACCTATAAACAATAACTATTGCTTGGTTAATTAAAAACATATAAACCAAAATTCTTTGCCATCCTATTTGGTGAACTATTTTTTGTATTTCCACAGATTTTGTCTTAGAATGAGTGATCTTATCTGTATTACACATTTTTAAATACATGCTATGCATATCAAGTAATGATCTTTGAAGTTTTCAGACTATTTGGGCCCCTAGTTGTGGCATAAAATTATAACGGAGAATTTCAGAGCCATCATTTTAGGGGGAAAATAGGCCTTAGGCTTTTTAAGACATTATGAATCTATGTTTTTGACATAGAAGCTAAAATAATTTTAAGCTTTATAGACTTCCCCACTAGGTTGGGCTCATTGTGAGTAATATTGGTATCAGGAGTAGGAGCAGAGACATAGTCAAAATAAACACAAAATAAGTGGGGATGAGGAGGTGAACAAATAATTTTCTATCTTTAGCTGGGGAAGTTCTTAGGGGACTTGTCAAGCCTAACCTACAGCTAGTCTTTAGGAAACTATGACCACCTTGGAAAATAGGAAAATTACTAAGTTGTTGTTTCAAAACATATTAGTCACTAACAACTTTGTGTTTATAGTTGAGATTTCACAAATGAAACTACTTCCCTCAGCCATATGACATTGTTTACTCTCTATTGGCTTTTGGCTTTACTTGCTTCTCGTTATTCATCTTTGATCCGCTATCTTTGCCAAATTCCCAGAAGTCTGACTTTTTCCAATATTATGTCAACCCTGTCCCAGCTCTCCAGCATCTGTGTTATTAGTTTACCCATTCCTGGCTTCCTTACCATCTGACTTCTTGGCCTAGACTCCTGAACTCTGAACCTTGTATTCTTCCAAACGGCTTCCTTCCCCAAGAGGGAAGACACTCTTATTTCCTAGGGAGAAAATAAGTGTTTGGCTCTGGTCTTTCTTTTCTAGTTTCTTCTCTTCTGAGAGTCACCAGCTGAAATACTTAGTGACTCACTCCTACCTGCACTTCTGTGCTGCCATGTTTTGGTCACACTGCCCACTGCGGTATGCATTAACTCTTTAGATCCTACGTATTTCACACCAGTGTCATTAGAAATCTACACCCCTCCCTTCCATGAACAGGCTCTACTACACTCATGCATGATCTCAGTCAGCCAACGAATTAATGTTGGAGAGCCAGTTAAGCACTTACAGCTGTGTGGTAGGCATTTGGGGGCTCACAAGACAAATATTAATATATCGATGTTGCTGGATTCAAGGGTACTTACTTTATTCTTGTTGAAACAAAAGTTAAATTTGTGTGAATGGACTGGCCTTTTTGTAAATAAACACACCCTGCACCACTCCAGCACATGAATAGAGAAAAGCTTCCAGAAGAAGTTCTCACAAAAGGACTACAATTTTGTCAGACTCTGACATTTTCTTAAAGTTGTCTTCTTGTCTATTACTTCTACCACTTTATCCTATGTCATGTTTCATTTTCTCCAGGCCAAAAATACAACAAAAATTCACTTCAGAACAGTACACATAGATTTTTAATCTCAAAATGTGTTATTAAATAGTAGGTAAAATAAAATGTTAATGAACAACAACCACAACTCCTAGCATCTCACTGCCTAGTTTGTCAATGGCGGAATGGGAGAAAGGGCAGAGAGGTTTTAAGAATATGTACATGTCAAGGAGGTTGTAAGTAATGAATGAAATTGGCCCAAGGCCAATTCTTTGTTTTTCTTTAATAGGCCCTAGTGAGAAAAGTAAAAATTTTCAATTCAAAGGATACTAGGAAAAGGAAAAAACAAACAAACAAAAAAGACATAATCCAAGCTAAAATTCACATTGTAGAGCTACCTTTACCAAATAATCTTCTTAGGCTGGAACATGTGTGCAGCCAACTTTACTAGTCTCTTTTCTCACTTCCTACATGCCTTTTGGCCCTGTGTTAGTCCTTGTTGATTTCTAGCTTTCTGGAACCTATCAATGTGAACAACATTCTCCTTTAAAGAACAGACAACAACTGGTAAAACCAAGCCTTTTCCTATGTTAAGTCTTCCTAGCATATCTCAGGTACACAGGGAACTTCACTTCAAATTGCCCTTCAGAAGGTCTTGCCTAACTTTACAACTGATTTATATATAACAAGTATTAAATAGTATAATACTTTATCACTTCCTGGATTAGGTTTTCAGTCCTATCTCTCCAAAAAACTTAACAAAAAAGTTTTTTTTTGGATGGGTCTAAAATTCACCACAAAAATATGCAATATACAGTGTTAATGTCTATTTATTGAAGTCTGCATATGCAGATAATGATGCTGGAATATTGTGAAAGGTAGTTTAGCCTTCACTGACATCCCTTTTATTAGCTATTCACAAAATCAGTAGCTACTAAAGCATTTTCTTTTATAGGCTGCTTGATCGTTATCCCCATCCTAGTCAGAAAATATCTTGGCCATAATGGTCTTCTACCTTCAAGGACTCAATCTCTAGCAACTGTTTCTAAGCTAACACTGAGAGTTTCAGAATAAAAGTCAGGGAGAAAACTGTCCCTTTCTCAGTTCATGGCAGGGACTAGACATCAGTTCTGCCTGCTTGCTCCTTACTCCTACAATTCACATACCCCTTGGTGGTTTACCCTTTCTTGGTCCTTTGACCACATGCACCTAGCTGCTAAGTCAACTTGTAAGGATCTCCTGGGTGCTTTTTGTTTGCATGGACTTTGAGCTTCTTGCTGCTGCCTGCTGTTGGATGTTTACCTACTTGAATTTGGACTCACCTGCTACTCACCTTTCTTGTCCACATGGAGACTGCTTCCTGCTCTGAAAGCCCTACTCCTTGATCTACTGTTACTCATGAGTGAAGAGAGTAAGTTGCTTTTCAGGAGACTAAATGTCAGAATTGTTTGCCTGCAATTACTGTATCCTCTCCAAAAGCATCCTTGTAAAATCCAGTCTCTTCCTAGTGTAGCTGCCTTGCTTCAGTTTTCTCTATGGTGCTTCAACAGGTTCATCATGTCAATTTCAGTCTTTATATGCCTATTTCAAAAAATCTTGAAATGAGTTGTACTTTATTTTGGTATGAAAAGACTGATTGCCATTCAATAACTCATTACTGATTGGGTCATTATTGTTAATAAGGAGTAGTGCTTAAGGGTTTTCTGAAAAAAAAAAAAAAAAAAAAAACTAGAAATAAAATACAGTGCAGTTGATATCCATGACAGCCAGTCTCCAATTTGGGAGAAGCTTGATGGCTATTTCTAAATTAATTTGCAGAAGTTGGAAGAGAACATGGACTAGAGGAAAAAACACTGCAGTGGGTGTTAGACAGATATAGATCCCCATCCCAGAACTGTTGCTCACTCCCTAGGAAACTTTGGACATGTCGTTTAATATAACATCTCTGAATTTCAGTTTCTTCCAAATTCCATACTATTAAGAATCAAGTGAGACAGTGTATATAAAGGGTGTAGCACAATACTTAGATCAAAGTAGGTCCTTAATAAATGCTAGTAACCCATGTTCTCTCCAACGAGAAGCACCGTTCTTTACATCACCATTGCTTTACACACAAATTTGATTACATTAGCCTTTTAAACACTTCAGAATCTTGGAATGAAGTAAACTTCGTAGCATGGCCACAATATCTGATTTTACCCATTAAGGTTCCTAAAACATGAAGGTTTACATGTTCACGAGAGTATTTCCTCCTACCTGCCATGTACTTTTAGTTTTTCGGAAGAACACTTTTTGTCTTTTAGTGTTGTCTCTATTGCCTATTTACAAGTTTAGAGTTGAAAGATTTTCTATGTAGATGGTAGCATAAGGTCACATAATAACTGAGCAAAATCTTGAGCAGCTGGTCCATTTTTCTGCTGGATGGATAAAAGTTGGGGGCTGTAAAAAGAAGGCCTTCACTAGATCTCAAAGGGAGGGCCTAAGAAGGATTCTCTGAACACATATCGTACACTGTTTACTGGGATAGAGACTGCACTATCAATGGCCTCAGTTCCCATGCAGTTCCTGTGTGGCAGTGGTAGACATGATCCCCTAGTGCAGGTCTGGCCATCTCTAAATAATGACCTTGCCCAAGTCTGTGTGTTGCTCTAGGTCTTACCCCTTTGTTTCTCATTCTGTCTTGTACCACATCCCCTTTATCTGCTGTATTTCTCCACATTGGAGAATTCTTTCCAGATCAGAATTAAAAGCTATCTCTAAATCACAGTGATGGTTCCCCAGTCTGTTGTCTATGCTTACTAGTCTTTCTTTCTTTCTTTTTTTTTTTGAGATGGAGTTTTGCTCTTGTTGCCTAGGTTGGGTGTAGTGGTGTGATCTCGTCTCACTGCAACCTCTGCCTTCTGGTTTCAAGTGATTCTCCTGCCTCAGCCTCCTGAGTAGCTGGGATTACAGGTGCCCGCCACCACACGTGGCTAATTTTTGTATTTTTAGTAGAGACGGGGTTTCACCATGTTGACTAGGCTGGTCTCAAACTCCTGACCTCGTGATCCGCCCACCTTGGCCTCCCAAAGTGCTGGGATTACAGGTGTAAGCCACTGCACCCAGCCCTATGTTTACTAGACTTTCTATTACCATTGATGGTACAGTCTCCATCCCAGTAAACAATATATCCTGTCATTCAGAGTCACAGGCTTTTGAACCTATTTTTTGGTGGTAGTTGTTTCATTGCTTCCCCTGGACCATCCTCGACCTAATGCAAATGAACTCAAAGATTAAAGATACAGGAAGAATGGAACACAAGAAAAAAAGAATACCTTGGTTAATATTTTGAGGACAATATCTCATTATGTAAGTATAATTATATCACACAGAAGTGTTCTAGGACCTATCCACCATGTGAACAATATCTATATGTGAAAATATTGTTAGGAAAGTAGGACCAGCTGCTGCAGGGAACCACCAGAGGAGACTTCTTCCCATCATCCTATTCACATAACCACTAAGCAATTGAACCGAGGACTCCTCCAGCTATAAGCTGGGCAGCTGAGAATCTGGAGCTACCTAGGGCACTGCAAATCTTCAGAGATCCTGCTCCATTCTGGGCTTGCTTCCTATCTTGTTTTCCTATTGTCTCTTGAGCTTTTCTTTGTTTTTAGAACCACTAGTAGCCCTTTCCTTTTAGCAAGGATTGATCTTCTTCCATGTTGACTGTGACTAAACAAAGTCTCTGCAGCTTTGGCCTTTATCTCCTGTCTCTGAAACTAAACCATAGCTTCTTTTAAGAAAAAAAAATGGGGACAGACAAGAGAAAATCACTTTTCAGGTCTAATTCTGAAACTTGCCACTATTTGGTCTCAGGGAAGAATCTGTGTTTTAGTCTTAAATCATTGGAACTCACTTCTGAAATTAGACACTTGAGTTGAGAATTACATTCCTTTCCATTGCTCACACAAGGATTTAGGCACATAACACACTGCACTGAGATGTGCCCTCATTTAGGAGAGAATATACAGTCAGTTTATATCAGGAAAGCCATCCTAGGCATTCTGTCCCAGAAGCCAGAGCAAGCATCCTGATGTGGAGACAGGGAGCCTCTGAGGGAGGCACAAAAAGGAGGAGAGGAGATAGGACAAGGCCTGTGTAAGAGGGAACTGCCATCCCTTTTCCTCTGTCCTCAGCAACCCTTGCCTAGCTCTACAAATCCTACTGTGGGTTATTTCCGGACTGTTGTTAAAACGGGGATGAGTGGTGGGGAGAAGATAAAATGGGAGAGTAGAGGAATTCCAGGGATGGGATGGGAAATTCAATCACCATTTGGTTAGTTAAGTTGTGCATGAGTCATTTGTATATGTATTAGGAACTACCTGGAAGATTGGACAGCATTTTGTTTTCTTGAATTAGGTAGAACTGATACCTGAGTGAACTTGCCAGCTTCCCAAAGAGCATCTTCCTAATTTTTGTCTTTGAAATCTCTGTCTTTCTTGGCATTTTCCATGAGTGTTTATACTGACTGTGTTGACCACCTTGGTGTTTATGTGATCAATACTATTTTGGTTTTATAATGTCTTTTCTGGAGCCTCACGAAGGTCAAGGTCTCAGAGAGCATTTAGAGAATGAATGAAATGGTTATTTTCTATAAGTTAAGGTAGCAAGACTTTATGGAAAATCTCCTAGGATTGAATGGTTGGAATCAAGTATGTTCCATGTTTCAGGCACTGTGCTTCTCAGTTCACATGCAATAACGCATTCTATGTTCAAAATAATCCCATGAGGTAACATCATGACACCAATGACTCCCAGCTGCAGAAGACACCTATGAAATGAATAGGGAGACATCTGAAAAGAAAATCTCTGGTAGGAAGAATGCCAATTAAAAAGAAGAAACAAGACTGAATTCATTATTAGAATACCTACAGAATACATGTAGAATAGGGTATATATACAAATATGCATATATATATGTGTGTGTATATACATATATATATATATATAGAGAGAGAGAGAGAGAGAGAGAGGTCGGGGGGGTTCAGCCAGCAACTGAAAAGTATAATTTGAAGAAAGTGGTGCCAAACAACCAAAAAATAAGAAAAAAAAATAAGAACAAAAGACAAATCACCAGTGCACAGCTATAGATCTTACGGAATAGGTGGATCTGATTCCTGCTAGGAGTTTCTAGGAAGCTGATTAGCATTGATGACATTTTTGCAGTGTTTTATACCAGCCTCTTGGTCCCTCCCTTTACAACTCCATTGAGTGGAGCAGATTCTGGTATGTGTAGTTTTCTAGTACTCACGAAATCATAACGTTAATAGTAATATCCAAATTGTATTATATATTGAACTATGAGATTTGAGCACTTCTGTTTTTAAACAATCCTCATTATCTCCAAAGGATCTAAAATGCCTGGCAGTTTTACGAATATATTATAAAGTACTTGAACATCTGTGCTTACAATATGCAAACATCAATGTGCACATTATTCATGCCATAGCCCTTGTGTGCTGTGATGTGAAGCTTGTGGTCAGACAGGAGGGCAGTTGAAATCCTCTTGGAACATAAAAATATTGAAGGTTGCTAACGGAAGACTAATTGATGAAAAGGGAAATTCGTTGATTTTAATAATGTAATTTGCTGAGTATCACTATAGCAATTTTTAAAAGAAAGAAAAAGGTTTAAATCTCTAAATCTGTGCTAAAAGAGCCAAGGTTAGGATAAGGTTGTAGCATAGTTTGTTTATTAGCATTGTTAAAAATAATGATCAAGTTAATTAAAATTGAATTAGAGTGGAACCATCTGAACAGACTCATGACAGCCATTATAATGAGTTCTATTAAAGGTAGCAATAATGATTAAACTATTTTGAAACAAACTCAATAATTTTTATAAGAAATCAATAGTGCACATTTATCTCATGTCCCCATTAGTAAAACTAGTAGCAGAATATTTAGACTGGGGACTCTAAAAATTGCTGTGACCCTGACTGCTCTGCAGAGGATTCTGTAATGTATTAGTGTTGTGTATGTTATCAGAGAAGAGTTGTTGCAGCCACCTATAACCCACATCTGTCCTCCCTCCCTGCAGCACTCTTCCAGCTTCAAAGCACAATGGCAACACTGCAGGAGAGGTGAGGCCCTAAAGCAAAGGTTTCACAGTCTCTTCCCACCTCTTGGGAACTCTTTTAATGTCAAAATATTTAAAAGTCCTTTCACATACAAGTAGTTGTATTTTTAGTATCCTATTGATGAATAAAAGATACATGACACAAAAAGTGTGAATTCAGTATTAATTTACATTTTATTACTTACAACTTCTACATACATACAAAGGGCAATTTTAGTGAGTTTTTCTTCAGACCTACAATGTTTTGGTTCTCAGACAAAGACAAAGCTTCTGTGTTGTTCTTCCCTTTCCCTGTCACCCCAGGATAAGGCCATTGGTATAGGGAATTTGGAGGGGAAAAGCATAGGTCGCTTTTCACAAGGGATGTCTCCTTGGGAATGTCTACTTGGGCAAGTAGTTGAGAGACAGGAGAGTGGATTATTACGGTGTAGATGTCAACACATCTGACATCTACCTGCTGTTTCCGTGAGAATGTTTTCTTATAACTTAATGCAAACTTTTATTTTATATTTGTATTTGTAATTGAAGTGCAATAAAATTAAAGAATCAAGCTTGATTTTAATTTTCCTCCCCTGAATTCTGAGTATCGAGGTTTTACGTAATGAGTAATTAAAAGGCATTTCATACAGTAAACAAATCTTTATTGAGCTCGGAAATGACCAATGATATTAGTAAACATCATTCAATGTGGATCGCATATTGATCTTTTAATTGTAGCCTTTTAAATAAATAATTCATTTTTTATGTTAAAGTCTCATGACTGCTCAAAACCTACACAAAGTTCTGATAAACACTCATAAGTTGACTTGCTAAAGCTCATTAGCAGTATAAGAAGAAGTTATTACATAAATCTGTCATAGCTTCCTAGGTCGTTACAAAGCTAGGTGTTCATAGACTATTAGTTTACATTTGAGAACAGTGTGCTCACCTTGGAAAAGGCAATTTTCAGTGGGGAATTCCTGTAGCTATTAAATAAAAAATGCAACCATAGGCCACTAATCTACCTCGATGAACTGCAAATGCAAACTTTTACTATTAATGGGTTTATCTGTGTAGATTATACATAATGATAGTTCCTAGGAAATGTAACCAGTTCTTATAAAATCAACATGAGTATAACACAGTTTAATTAACAATATACTCATATTAACAATATTTAATTTTTGGCCTCTTGGACTTTATGTTTAGAGATTATTTTAAATAACCTGTGAATATGATAACCTTTTAAAAGAAACAACATAGACAAAGTTAAATTCAGATAAGCATGTTAGTTCTACAGTTGGCATTTTTCACTATAAAGAACAACTTTACTATCATGGTATTTTTCTTTACATGTAAAAATTAACATAAATCCTTATTCTCAAAAATTTTAAATTAATAGATTCTTCATGTGCAAAATTTATTACTTAAGTAACCATTTGATTCTAAATATTTTTTAAAAATCCAATGGGGCACTCTTTATGAGGAGTTAATAAATCAATTTATACATTATAAGGAGCTTAATCTTAAATATTTGATTTATACAATTAATTTTATTAAGACCCAATGAAATTGAAGTGTTTACAACAATCTCCCCCAAAAGCAAAGGAGAAGTAGAAAAAATAAACAACTTCTGAATCACTTTTAAGCCTACAAATTATATTTCTATATATCTTGTCATCTTTTGGCTGAAATAAGTGTGGCAATATAAGCAATTACAGCTCAATGTTAAAATAAAAGTTTTTTTGTTGTTGTTGTGTTAGGCTTTCTTAGTGGAATGCTCAATCCAGAAATTATTTTAATGTTTGTAAACTGATTTTCGGAAGATTTGATACTATCATTAGATTTCCATCTTTACTTATAAAGAGTGTTTTTTTTTTTAATTGCACAGTTCAAAACCAGAGATTCTATACAATGGATGCCAAGAAAAACCTACATGGGAAATTTTCATATTAAATATGCCATTGTCTTCTGGTTTTTATAGCAATGTGTTGATAATTGAAACAACAAATGAGCAAAAATGTAAAATATGTCAAAATATCTTCACATACTGTTTAAAGTCTTAGCTGGAGTCTGTCTTAAATAATGATATAACATTACCGTATAAAAAGTAAGTCTTTTGTTTGCTGCGAAAATGATACTAGTAACTTTCAGAGGCTAGATATTAGCCAAGAATAAATGTTCATATTGCAACATCGTTTCTGCATCACCTTAGAGAAAAATGGAAAATTCACTTTAAATCTTTTTTGTTCACCCATTCTTAATGATTGAATGTAAATTTCTTGAAAACACAGACAAATCTGAATTGACTTTGCATCTAGCACTGGGCCTCACATTTAGGAGGTATTACACACTTTTGTGCCTGTGTAAGTGAGGCATCTCTGTACATGACAACCAGCTACTTTCTTGAATTTGCTCATTTCTCCCAGTATGCTTCTGCTTTATGAAATTACCATTATTGGGCTTAACTACTTCCCCTCTGTGCTTCTAATTCTTTGTGATAGTACTTGAGTACTGACAGCAGTTTAAAAAACCTTAGACAGGAATATGGGAGAACTTTACCTTAATAATGAATGTGTATGAACTGGTTAAAGTCTAGGCTTTAGACTTTAAGCTCCGAGTCTCCAACTAGCGGGAATGATGGAAATCCCCATCCAATTAAGCTTTCTTTCACAGAGTACTGAGTAGCTTATGTCTTCTCCCTGGAAGTCATCACAGAGCTCAGTGCTGCTATCTGCTCCCTTACCTCACAGCCCTCACCTGCAGCAGGATTGAACCTGAAGGAACAGCTGGGATTGATCTTGCTGCTGATTGCTTCTACAGATGCTGAGCACTGCCATGCCCCAACCCAGTTCAGAGAAGCTTTCTCTATATCGCTATTAAAATTATTAGGTTACCCAAAAGGTGGTCTCATTCTCTGTCCTTTGATTTTTCAATCCCTTTTCTTTCTTTTCTTTTTTTTAAGAAACAGGGTCTCACTCTGTCACCCAGGCTGGAGTGCAGTGGTACAGTCATAGCTCACTGCGGCCTCAAGCTCTTGCATTCCAGTGATCCTCCCACCTCAGCCTCCTAAGTAGTGGGGACTACAGCAACACTACACCCAGCCACAGTTCCCTTTCTTGAATTTGGAATCATTTTCCCCCAGTTTGAGTCAGAGAACATTTGAATGGAATCATCTAATGTCCTATCCAAAAGGACTATTTTTCTTTAAAATGCATCAGTGTCTTAGGCTGAAGTTCAAGTGCCTCCATTTCCAACTCTTGGGACTATTCCTCATGATCACCATTTAGAAGCCTCTTTTACTCACCTGTCTATTCTTGAGTAAAGTACACAAGGTTGAAGAAAGTCTTCCATTGAAGACATCAAGAGAAATTGCTCAGCATTTAGAAATGCTACCATTTGCCCTCCCCAGCCTGAGCCCCAGTTGAGCCTCATCTTACAATCCAGCCTAAGCTCGCCATTCATGCAAAGTAAGCCTTCACAAAGCTTGCTTGCTCTCATTTTCAATCACAAACTCGAGAAAAGAAAAGAAAAGGAGAGGACAATAATTTTGTAGTCCTATTTTATCTGCATAATAGCCCACATCTTGAACTTCCCTTTAATATTTATCTTCTTGGAATATCCTCCTAGTTTATTTTGAAAATCTTTCAAAAATTCCATTATTTTTATTGATTTTCCAGGAAGTTTATGTTTGGTCATTTTTCAAGTATTAAGGAACTAGTTATCCCCAACACTACTTCTTACATAATCAGCCTCAGCCTATCTTTACTATATCTTAAAAAACCAAGCTTATAATTTCAAAATTTTTATTTTAGTTTCCCTTCAAGATCTTAGTTTTAAGATTTTTGAATACAACACTCAGTATTGAGGGACTAATTTTCAAGTTCTTGAATTATCTGAACCACTTACTATTCCACTTGCTGATACTCCCCTTGGCTTTTTGGCCAATTCACTGTCCATTAGCACCTCTCACAGATGGTGAGCATGAAGAAAAAAACAGTTAATTTTGCTACTGGTTGGAATAACAAGAAGAACAGTTAATTTTGCTAGTGGTTGGAATAACAAGAAGAACAGTGAATTTTGCTATTGGTTAGTAACTTGAATAAAGGATCTGATAGTGTAGGACATTAAAATTAATACTTTAAGTGGGATTTAAAATTGGTCTGTAAGAGAACAACAATCTTCCTCCTCACAAAATAATGTAATAACAATTATTTTCAAACACTTGGCCAATATAAGTGATATATGAAAGGGAAGTTGTGCTGTCCCTATTTGCATAGGGAGATGCTGTTGCTGATACATCAGTGAAAAGAATCCAGACTTTGTACTTGAATAGCCTAAATTCAAATCTTTTCTCCAGCATTTATTAGCTTATATGATTGTGAATAAGATATATACAATGTTTCTCTTTGTTCTCTCTTCTGCAAAGTGAAAATAAGGATAAATTTTTCATAGCTGCTGCAATAAAGACCACATATGGGAAAGGCACATTAATAACTATAAGGAATATTCTTATTTTATTATTATCATTATTAATATGTTTGGATGAGTTATATTGATTCATTTACACTCTCTTATCTAGTTTTTACGGAAGATAATTTAGTAAGTTGATGGTCCTGTCTGCACTCTATAACAATAAAACATTTTAATCTTCTTGACAATCTAGTTGGTTTTAGATGACTTAAAACAATGACCTCAGCTCCAATTTTCTAGTTAGCAATCCAAATGTTGATCAAATCTAACGTTTGATCAACGATGGGATCAGTTATGCCTAGTATCTGAGTTCTTTAACAGTTTTAACAGCTTGGATTTGTATCTTGACTGTGCATTCTTTTATCAGTGGGGTAAGAATGTACAATGAGGTAAATGTTCTTCTCTTTAATTTTAAATTATCTGAGATGGGATAAAGCAGGCAACGCAGAGAGGGAAAGAATGGAATTGATGCCAAAAAAATCCATTATTTAAAGAGCTTGGGATATGATGAAAATAGGACGAAATGAGGATTTCCTAGTCAGATGATAAGGTTTGGAATATACATGACAATGCAATTAGAAACATGAATTATGAATGTGAAGAAGTTATTGATAACTTGCTTTCTATTATCCTGAGTATAAGGGAATAGGAAACTATTTTAAAAGTCACACATGTAACTTAGGAACACTATATAATGATTCTTGGGAGAAGAATGGTGTTATTTCAATGGCAGTATTTAATTTTCTAAAAAACTTAAAAGAGAAGATTCCAAAATGTGAATATGCTTGAAATCTACAAAATGGCATGTGTAGTCAGAGTAAGCCCATTTTGTTGTTGCTCGGGTGCAATTAGATTTCTAAATATTTTAAATGTCATTCAGTGTTACACTAAGAGTTGAGTCCACAAGTGAACAGTTGCACGTCTGGAGAAATATTTCACTTTATGAGTACGCATGTGTGATATGAATGTTCATGGTGTGTGTGTGTGCATGCACACACATATGCCTGTACTCATAAGGGAGTAGAGAAAGGATAAAGAATGTGGTGAGCTAAAATGTGAATGACTGCATATTAAAGGTTGACTTAGAGAAATTGTGAGTCAGCAAAGCACAAGGAAATTCTAGACTAGTAAGGGATTTAGAAATGACCACAGCAGGTATAAAGCAGAAAGTTTCTCTGGGAGCTGATTGGAGAAAAATCTGCATATCATGAAAGGGAGAGATTAATTTTTTTTTTTTTTTTTTGAGACGGAGTCTCGCTCTGTCGCCTAGACTGGAGTGCAGTGGTGTGATCTCTCTGCCTCCCAGGTTCATGCCATTCTGTTGCCTCAGCCTCCCAAGTAGCTGGGACTACAGGCGCCTGCCACCACGCCTGGCTAATTTTTTGTATCTTTAGTGGACAGGGGGTTTCACCGTGTTTGCCAGACGGTCTCAATCTCCTGACCTCGTGATCCACCCGTGTTCGCCTCCTAAAGTGCTGGGATTACAGGCATGAGCCACCGCACCCGGCCGAGATTAATTCTTTAACAGAATCCAGCAAATTCCTGAATTTAGGTTTAAACAGCATAAAAAGAAGCATGCTGAGACTGGGAGCAGTGACTCATGCCTGTAAGCCCAGCACTTTGGGAGACTGAGACAGGAGGATGCTTGAGCCCAGAAGTTTGAGACCAGCCTGGGTAACTTGTAGAGACTCCATCTCTACAAAATAAATTAAAAATTAGGTAGGCTTTGTGGTGCATGCCTGTGGTCCCACCTACTCAGGAAGCTGAGGTGGGAGGATCCCTTGAGCCTGGGAGGTCGAGGCTGCATTGAACTGAGATGGGGCCTTTGCACTCCAGCCCGTGGACAGAGTGAGACACTGTCTCAAAAAGGAACTTCTTGATTGGAAACTGAGGTTTGAATTTGGGCCCAGGCCAAAAGTATCTTGCTTTGGTTAGTAACATGATCCAAATCATTATACAAAATAGGCACATACACAGAGGTAAAAAAACAATTGGACTTATTGCACATATTCAAAACGTTATTACTTATCTCTAAGTGGGGAGATCATGGGCAGTTTTAAATTTCTTCTTTTAAGCTTCTCTGTAGCTTCCAAGTTTCATAAGTTGAACTAATTAATTTTGTAATTAGACAAAAACCAATAGACAGTACTTAGAAAGTAAATTTAATCATTGATATTTTTGGAACCATCTACTTTGGGGGTCTGGTAGATGAGAGAGTGTGACCCCAAAATATATCAATTCAAAGAAAGTGTGGTGACGGTTGATACCAGGCTCCTCTCAGGATCTGAATGGGCACATAATGTGTTTCATTTATAAAGCTGTTGACTGTTAGAAGGCATGTGTTGGAATTATAGAGGCCATGGATGACCCATGGCCACAGCATATTTTTCTATCATGCTCTTTCTCTCCTTTATTACCTTATTTACAGGTATTTAGCAGGATTGATCCCTCCCCACCATTTTAACAATAGTAATACATCTTTCCCTGAATCATGTGATCCAAAGTGTTGGAGAGGGTGGGCACGAAGCTCCTTTAATCTCTTTCCACCTTACTTAGCTCAGACAAAGCTGGACTTTGTAGAAAAGAAACTTCTACCAGGAAATAAAAAGAAAAAACAAGAACAGATGTTTAGAAACACACATGCTTTAAAAGGCATAGCCTTCTATCTGAATCCTGAAATCAGATCTTGGCAAATCCCAGTACCCACACAAATTCTGCATTGTTGGTGAGAGCTTGTTGAAAATGTTAGGATTTTGGCAATTCTTGACTATTCAGTTTTGTTACTGTGTTTTTTGCCCTCTTAGGAATTTATGTTTTCTTAAAAGAAAACATAATTAAAAAGCTCCAGTATCTGATATTAATGGACAATTGGGTAATATGACAATGAATTACTCTATGCTAAGGTTTTCAAAGAATCTGACATGGAATCTGGTGAAAAACTTTGCAATTTTTAAGTTAGTGAAGTACATTAAAATACATTTTAATCCATACTCATTTAATAGTAACATTTGACCCATATACTTTAAATATTAGACAAAGTAATTATAGAAACACTGGCTGAGGTTTCCCTAACTAAATTCCATTGAAAGAATGGCCTGATAGAATCAGTGTTCAGGGGGCTTTTTCTATGGAGGCGGTTTCTTTGCTTGACTCTGGCAATACCAACACTCAAACAACTTGTCCAAATGTAGTGTAGCCATCATCTTCCTTCTCTCCTCCTCTGCTTTCATTTCTAGATCTCTGGAATCCCCCTGGTCCTAGAGTATTATACATCCTCCCTGTAAACACTGAAGTCCTTCAAACTCTGCCTGCCATTATACTGACCTTTCATAGACTTTTTTCCTAAAGGTGTCTAGGACCTGAAGATCCTGGAAAGTTAGCCCTTACCCTTGAATCATTTCTGGGTTTTGTAGAGTTTGTTTGAAGCACACCTTTAACTCAGAATTGAGGTTAACTGATAAAACTCAGCTTTAAGTAACCCTCTGGGCAAGTTCTGAGCAGAGATCCAGTGAGCTGAATGTCGGGCACCACCTCCCTGGAGTCTGTATCAGTCACATCAGCATTCTCTGATTAGAATCAGGTTTCAAGGGTCTTGTTCAAGAGTTTACTCTACGTATAAGGGATGTCTTATACAATACGTATAAGGGATGTCTCCTGGTCCCAACTAATCTACAATAAGAGAGTAGTAGTATAGTCAGAGGCCAGAGAACAATGCAGTTACTAGTTCAGGTTATATTCTCTTGTAACAGACTCCTTGCTGAGGGGCTTCTAGAAAAGGAATGCAATGGTCCACCTCTTTCTAAGTAGGAAGGGAAGAAGGGGCTTGTATTGGTGGATATAACTCCTTTCCTATCCTCTCAACTGTCTAATCCCCAAGTGACAACCATCCTCTCCTTCTGTTGTACTTTCCAGCTTAAGATAATCACATATATCACACACACCAATGAAGTGCTATCAGTTGGAAAGGGTGGAGACAGAACCAGAAGATGGGAAGGAAAAGGGCTTGAACACAGCCTGTGTGTGTATTAGAGGTGTGTCTTAATCTTTTGGACTAGGGACTACCCAGTAACCACCCTGAGTTCAGTTTTGTATCACTTTGAGACTAAACTGCTGAGGTAATATTTGTTAGATCCTGAAATAAGTTACTGACATGACAGTTTCCCTTTTTTTTTAATTTAAATGTCCCCATCTTGAATCATAATTATTGGTACTTGTCTTCCTGAGGCTTTTGAGTCTATCAAATGTGTGCAAATTTCATTTGGGTTAATGTTATTTTCCAGCTTTCATCTGAAACTGCCCATCAGCATTCACCTGCCAGGGTGTTGCTAGAACATATAAGGCCATGTGGGTTGATGAAGGTAATTTATTCCCACCAATTAGAAAATAAGCTACATTACTTCTAGCTTAGGAATTCCATACATGTTTTTAAAATGAAATATGAAACGCAATTTTTTCCCCACACAAATTAATTTGATTCATTAAAGGGCTGAGAATTCTCCCGCCAGAAAATCAAGTTTATAGTAGGACCTCAGCATGGGGTGGGGTAGATTCGTTTCTCCAAGAACTTAGAGAAAGAGGATAAAAAGGAAAAACATATCAGTGTCCACTCAGCCTTTTATTTTTGGTGTTTCTAAAACTGAACATGTGCTCTTCTTCTATATCCCTCTCTCACTGGAGATCCCTAGTGAGGACACCCCCATTCTGTGTCTTAAGGATATCTGGTGATGATTTCTAAAAGAGAGTTTTTTTTATTAGTAGTAGCAGTAGTAATTGTTCGAGATGGGGGGGGTCTCACTCTGTCACCTAGGCTGGAGTGCGCTGGCACAATTACAGCTCACTGCAGCCTTGACCTCCTGGGCTCTAGGGATTTTCCCGCTTCAGCCTCCTGAGTAGCTGGGACTACAGACATGCGCCGCCACGCCCAACTTTTTTTTTAAATTTTTTTTTGTAGAGACAGGAGTCTCATTATATTGCCAATTTTGGTCTGAAACCCCTGGGCTCAAGCGATCCTCCTGCCTCGGCCTTCCAAAGTGCTAGGATTACATGACTGATCCCCTGTAAGTGGCCTTCTAAAACAGAGATCTTTACAAAGCTTTTTGAAATAATTTGACTCAGCATGCCAGGTAACCAGAACTGTAAGATCACAATTTGAAACAGACATTGTGGTGATGGTGGGAAGAGACGGCCTGCATCAAAACAATGTTTACTACTTTGTCCTTTTGTCCCATATTGTGTAATTCCGAGAGTTCTTACACCACGGTAAGAAAGTAATTATACTTTGAATTTCTCTAAGGCTCTAGTTAGAGAGCATCCATCTAAATGTGCATTTCCAGGAATATTGGTTTAATGGCCCAGGTAATTCTGATTGGAGAAATAAAATTTTAGCGAGACAGAGTTGGTAGAAGCAAGTAAAACTGGTGTATGGGGTTTGGCCAATGAAATGCAGAACTCCTTGAGGGCAGGAGACATGTATTCACCAACCTTCTCGCGCCCACAGCCCCAGATCTGTGACCAACAAGTATCTATGATGCACTTGAAAGGAACGAGCGACGCCAGATGCGGAGGAACCAGGCAGGGCGCATTCTGTCGGTGGCGCCCGGCGGTGTAGCTCCGGCTCTCAGATAACCCAGGCGTTGGGAGGGCGGGGCTCCTGCCGGCCTCCCCTGTAGTGCGCGGCTCGAGTCCTGTGAAGCTACCAGTTGCCAAATGAAATCTGAAACCTCGGGCTGTGTCTGAAGGTTGGCCCCACTCAGTTGTTCCAGCCTCTTGTACTGTATATTTACACATTCACACACAATCACCCTTTCTAACTTCTGGGACTCTTTGCGCAACTGCTAGGATTTCTCAAGTGCATGTGGCAACACAGCCCAGCTCCGGGTGGAAACCAGCAGGGCTCTGGAGGGGCTCGGAGACCAGGGGAGCTGTCAAGGCTGCGACGGGGACCAGAGAGCAGCCTGGCGCGGGTGGCTGGGTGGCTGGGGGAATCCCCCCAACTTCCCACCACAGGCGCAGCTCTCTCGGCCGCCTATTTCCTCCGAAACCCGCGCTGCGGAGCAGCCCAGTGCATAAGGTTCAACACTTCCCCTTGTTGTGGAAAGTAAAGGAGCCTCACTACCACCTTTTTTTCTTTGCGTTTTCTTACTGCTGGTCCTGGGAGTCTTTTCCTTCGGAGCAGGAGCCCCGTCCCGCGTCTGTCTTGAGCTCCCAGCAGGGTAGGTGATGCGGTCGCGAGGGAGTGCGCGGAGCCACCGCGGCAGGGACGGACGCGGCTGCCCGCGCCAGGGGAGGGGGCTGCTGGGGGCGGGGAGGGATCGCAGGAATCCTGTGCTGATGTAGTGTGTGTGTGTGTGTGTGTGTGTGTGTGTGTGTGCGCGCGCGCGCGAGCGCATATTTGTGCCGGGGGACAGCAAGCTGGTAGTATGTCTTTCTGGCTTTAAAAATAGATGGAATTAATAAAAACCCTTTGTACAATTCAATTTCCTCTCTTGGTATCCATCCTCCCCTTCCCCGTTTGTTTCCTCTAGTATCTTATAGGAGTTCCCTATATAACAGGCGCACAAAGATAGGTTTTAATAATAAGCATATATATTTGCAAAAATATATATTTGATATGTATAAAATATGTTTTAAAAATATTTATAAATATATTACATATTAGAAATATATATCATAAAATATATACATATATTTGTAAACGCAAAGCTTTAGGGAATCTTTGGTGAATTTGAAGCCACTCAAAAGATTTTGTCCAAATGTTTTTAAAAGTAACATTTAATGATAAACATGTAATATGTTCTCATTTTTAGAAAATACTTAAGATTGCATTTATTTTATAAGTACCCAAATAGAAGGGAGATAATGTTACTCTGAATTCCTTAGATAGGTTTTCAACATCAACCAGTAATAGGGAGCCCAGACTTCTTTGTAGACTATATCTCGTTTAATTCATTTGAATTAAACAAGTAATTTCTCCAAGTAATTTCTGTTTCCAGCACATTTTATGTTACTCTTTTTTTAACCTTCCACGGCATCATTGTTTCATCTCTTTCTAAAAAGGAAATAAATAAATCGTGGTATTTGGAATATAAAAGTTGTTAAGGCTTTGCTTATACATAAATAAAACAATATGTGTTGCTATGTCTACTAAGTAAGACAAATTCATTGGAATCCAGGGATATTTGCAGTAGAGTTTAAGAGCTTTACTCAGTTACTGAGTAGAAGATGTACAGACAGATTAAATACAAACAATCTGTCCCCAGTTCCAATTAGAACTCAAAACCAATCCTTCAGGGCAAAAATGGATGATGCTATTGAACTGGGCATTGTAAAACAAAACACACAGAATGTATATATTAGAAAAAGCCAGAAAACAGCCATAAAGTCACATCAGACTTGTGAAGATCTCACTCCCCCTTTTAAATTTCTTAATACTTCCTCTTCTCTGGGCATATTTCAACTTGTAAGAGAGCTCAGTAATAAAACTTACCCTTTTATCTTCCCTGACTGCCTGGCCTTCAGGTAGCAAGTCCAGAAATCTGTTCTCTCTAGAGCCATTACTGAGTGGTTAGAGACTTCACCTTTGACATCTTGGAGGATGGAAATATTGACAAAACTCTGAAATAAATAACAGCCTACCATTCACAGGCAGTATATTCTTGGTGGAAGACCTTTAAGTGGGGATAAGAGATAAACTGAGTTTTTCGGATCTGGAATTTAGTTTGAGGTATGTGGAAGGAATATAAAAGAGGTATGGTACTAGGAAAAATAATCTGTAATTCTTTCTGCATGTGGAGGGGCTGTTGGAACTCAGACTGTCCTTGGCTTTCAACTATATTACTTGGTTTTAGTACTTCATCTCAGGGGTTTGGATTTGAGATGAGGTGGTTTCTCTGTAATATTCTTCTGTGCCTTATATACCCTGAATCTGAACTATTTTGAAAATATAAGCCTGATAATAAGTGGGAAAGAATTAAGTTATCTAGAAAAAAATCCAGTGCAGAACAAATGGCAATGCACTCTTCCAGACTAGAACATAGATTTAAGTGTAAAAGTGTTTTTGGGTGAAATCCCCAGGGAAATCCTTTCAGCTTTTGCTGGGGATAGTAATGGCCAAAGCTCTGAGAGCCTTCACGGATCATGGTTTTATTTGCTGTGTGATCTTGGACTCTGCAGGGTGAAGGGTAGGGAGGGGCAGGACGGGTGAGGAATGTGCAACAGGTGGTGATGAGTAGTCTCAGTATGATTACTTTGCTGTCTTAGCCAAAGCCCTGTTGGTGTTTACCAACAGTTCCCTTAATATTTTCACTGTGACCTACTGGCCCATTGATGAGTGTTTTCTTTCTGGCTCGATTAAAGTCTGGGTTGGTTTCTCAGGGCTGAAAGCAGGCGGTGCTACTGTACAGTCCAGGCCATGCATTTGTTTCCTGTTCTTAGTGAGTGTGGTGCTGTAGCACCGTCTTAGTTGCTTGTAGTTATTTTCCTGTGAATTTTCTGGCCAGCAGTGAAGGGTTCTTTTTCCATGAATTGAGCTATGTCATGCTGATTCCTTCCTTCTGCCATGTTTCAGTTTCTGGTACAAGTGGGTGCTTTGGAAAAACAAGATGGGGAAGGTAGGTAGAGTCTCAGTCTGGAGCCCAGTAACAAGGGACAGCCACCCAGTTGGTTACATGTGGGTGTGGAGGAGGTTGGTGATAACAAGAGCCTGAGACATCCATTCTTCACTGATCACATTTTATAGAGGAAAAAGCAGAAGACATTTAAAATGGAACGATGCCTGTTTGCTCTTAAAGCCATGGCTAAAGGACTAAGATCTCTCCCAGATACAGAAAGATATTTAAAAATACAGTTGTTAAATGGTCAGCTTAGCCATGAAGTTAATGTTCTTCATGTGAAGAGTGGAAGTCTCACATCGAGTCTCTCAATGGTAACCCATCTGTCTTTGCTATACAAACTCAAACTTTACAAGGTTCTGACGGCTTCAGCAGCTAAGTACAAGCACATTTGGAAGTGGAGGGATTATTGTGATGAAGAATCAAAGAATATTCAGTTTTCAGTGGTTATTGTGTCCATGTGTGCAGAAAAGCAGCATCTACACTCCACTGTGGCATTGCTACAATTAATCTTTACAAAGTCATATCTAACTGTGTAAGTCTCTTTTTCGAAAACCTTTGTTGGATTCCAATGACTTACAATATTTAAACTCTTTAGTATAGTTTCTAAAAGCTCTTCCAAGCCCTTTCTTTTTAGCTCCCCCTTCGTGTACAAGGGCTCCTCACTGTTCAGACTTCTGATCTCTGGTTCATGGCTTCATTCTCCTGGAATGCCCTCTGCCTGAAAGTCTCTCTTGATTCTTGGTGGCTCACTTCCAGTGGAACTTCCTTCGGGAAAACTTACCCAATTCCATGAAGAATTAATCATTTCATCTTGTCTGCTTCTATAGCATTTTGAACATACTTTGAATAATTGTTGCAATAATTTTTATGTATTTCCCCTGTCCTCTCTCACAAATACTGTGAGTTCCTCATTGGGTAGATTGGTGGTGAGGGAGCCCCCTGAATTCAAGCCCCCAGCCCAGTGTTTGAAACATAGTAGACATCTGTTAATGTTTCTCCAATAAGTGAGCAAGTAAAGTCATAAATAAATGAAATACTGGTCCACTCCAACTTATGAAGATAGTTATATCCCAGAAGTCCATTTGAAAAATGTCTATTTGGTCTCAGAGTTCATTTTCCAAGTATAACAATGCTACAAAACATAATTCACTTTCCAGACCAGCCCACACATGCCTATTTAATCTCTATAATAGAGGAAATATTGTACTTTTGCATATCTAAAGCAAAAGCAAAACAAACAAAAACTACTGTGAAATCATCTTTTTCTTTTGGAAATCACAAAATACACTTGAGTTTAAAGAAAACAGAAACAATTATAATAGATATAATTATATTGTGGAATAACAATTATTCCACAATTGTTTTTTATATTGTACTATAAAATCTGTAATCTATGAAATCCCAGTGGGAGGTCCTGGATTTGGCTGTGAAGACTAATAATGAAGTTAAATTTGGAGATCCTGCTTATTGAATGGGCAATAGTCTTAATTAATCAAACAAAATAGAAACACTAATTTTGGCTATTTAATAATTATCTGGAGTGCTAGTGCTTGAGGGAAATTAGTTTAATTAAAGGAGAATGTGGAGCTGGATGGAGAAGAGGAAATTTAGAGGGACACCTTCTTTCGTGTTACAGTTTCTTTATTGTATTGATTTTCCTTTCATCTCATTTGAGCACTGAGGCAAATCCAAAGTTTCTTCCTGAAAAAAATTGTCTTTGTCTGCAGTTATTTTTGCTAATATGTAGAAAGGGGCTTACACACTGTTTAGACTAAAATACATATGGGCTTATTTTATTTTCAGAGCAGTGTTACCTTTGTCACGTGCATACCTGCCAGTTAGCACGTGGATAATACATATTTTGATCAAGAATTCATACGTGTGGTTCAGGGTATAGCCAGAGATTGAAAGCTCAAGTTTCTCCTTATTCAGCATCTCTGAAAAGCCTGGAACTACCATCACTGATATTTAAGAGTAATAGTCCAATCGCTAATTGCTCTAAGTTTTCTAAACTCTCTATATCAAATTACATAACCAGAAATGTACTTACTATAATCACATTACAATACTCTTTTGTTAAAATGTCAAAATGTCTTTATTACGCTGTGCTTTAATATGATACCCCCCCTTTTTAACTACTGAGAGTCAATATAAAAGAGATGAGCTGAAATGGAAAGAAATATCTTGGCACCTTATGTTATGCGTTTCAAATTCTTTATATAAGGATTTCCATGATAAATTCCTTTTTGCCTTGACTGCTAGGAATTTTTAAAAGTATATCTTTTCTGATTAACTAGTGGGTTTTTTTGGTTAGAAAAAAGACAGGCTAAAAATTCACCATGCTTCTCAGTTTGACTTGTCACCCAAAAAGCTCTGAACTAAATTTGATGCTCAGTTGTACGCTAGTCAAGGTTTTTGTATGATATGGTTCACATCATCTTATTGTCACTTTTAATACCCTTATGATACCCATAAGTGTACCAAGCTAATTAAGCTAAGTTAAATCCATGATGAAAATAGATTGAATAGTTGCATCACTTTTTTTTTCTTGATACAATTAGTTAAATATTTATAAATTTGTATGGTATGGCTTTAGTTTTTTGGAACCAATAATTGTTTTCTAGGTCACTTTTTATAGTTCCTTGAAACATTCTCTGTAGTGCTTTTATACTCCCTGATAGATAAAATGACCTTTCTTTCAAATACTACATTTTTTAAAAAACGTAGAAAAAAATCACGTTTTAGTAACTTTGAAAGTAGATACTAAGGCCAAACGTGAGTTCTTTTCAATATGTGTATCACAGATGTATAGAAGAATTCCCTTAGGGATGTCGCTGAGAAATGTAAGAGAAAACCTTTTGTTTTTTCTTTTTTTTTTTACAAATTGAATCTATCAAAAAATTGAGGCTGATGGAGCTGTAATTAGGGCTGTTTTCAAACCATCAAATTGAGCCTTCAGAAAATAATTTTTCAAATTCTCCAAAAAGGGAGAATATAACTTTCATTTTGTCTTGAGTTTTTTCTCTCTCTTTGAATCTAAGACTCTCATAATAATAATCATCCTAAAGAATTAAGTACTTCTTCTACGTACCAAGTACTCCATGAGATATTTTTACATACATTACTTCTGATTCTAGTAGTAATTTGAATTAGTAATTCTAGATGTAATCTATGTTATATTTAATCCAGATATTTTTATTACTATTGTATGGGGATGTTTAGGCTCAGAGAGGTAAATAAAGTTACCCAAGGTAATGTAGACTTGAACGTCAAAACCACATCTGCATAAGTCCAAATACCCTGCCATATTTACTATGTCCCTTTCCTCTCAGTGCTTTTCAATTATGAATTTTAGAATAATAAATTATATATTTCATGGGTTTGGCATATAGGATAGACCCTGATCTCAATATGATTTTCATGAACTGGCCTTGGAGCTCTCTTGCAGGTCTTCTAGATGACAGCATTCTAGTGCTGATGAGTTGGGACCTGTGGGATGGGTTACCACTACCAAGGTTGGCTAGTGAGAAAAGAGGCTTTATCTACCATGGGCCAGTAACTGAATCAATCTATAGTGATTAGCCTAACCAGACTATTTTCTGGTGAGAAGTGAACAGGAAAGGTGTGGTCCACAGAGATCCAGTAATCTGTATCCATTACTTCATTCCATGACATGGGGACATACGTCCTGGGAGCACTGTGAGCAACAGGTGGAGGCAAAGAGGAGGCAAGTGGTCCCCAGTTTAAGAATAGAGGCCCAGCTTGGGAGAGCTGAAATAAAACAAAAAATGATGATTTCTTTGGGGAGATAGCAACTGAGGAAAGAAGAAAAGTTGGGTTAGTAGTGTTAGTACTCACTGGGCACACAAAGTAAAATGAGCTACAGGGAATGGGATTTCAAAGCCAGTCTTTCTCAGAGAAGGGGAATTATTAGAGGAATTATTGGAGTGCATCTCACTCCTGTTTGAGGAGATACCTAGAGAGGAGAATTCTACAGCTACCTTGAAGGGTCATCCTTGATTGTTTCATTTTGTTGGAAATATCTGGTTTAAAATTTTCTTATATGGAGAAGCTTCCAGCAAGAAAAGATGATCCGGTGGAGTTAAAAGAGCCTCATGTTATCTTCTTGCAACCTAACTGTGTAAATCCAGGATTAGCCACACAAATACTACCTTCGGTGTCATTTTGGTTTTCACATCCCATTATGGTTTGTCATTGTGAAATAGTCAAGTGAAATGTTGATGATTTTATATAACGTCATGTATGGGTTATACAGCAGATCTCTGCTTTCTCACATTTCTAAATAATTTATTGATTGGAGACTTCATTTATTGGTGACAACGTATGCTTTCATCGTGGAATAACTTTTCAGTACCTATAAGGTTAGGTAAGGTTGGTGGGTTCCAAGGAGGAGCTGGGATCTTTGTGCCTGGAGACAGGTAGAAGCCATGGGAACTGCCTCATGAGGAGCTCTGGGAACCCCTGCACAGCAGTTCAAGCTGACAAGGGAGGGGGAAGGGCAGAAGCAAGGTCACAGGATAACAAGCGCCAGAAGCCAAGAAATCAGGAGAAAAGGCAAATCCGGAGACAGTACTGGGAACTAAAAGCCCAGGGAAAGGGAAAGGAGACAATGTTTGATGTGGCAATTAAGAATGCCATTTCTATGTAAGAATAGATAACAATGATTGAAGCCTTACTATGTGCTAGTTTGGCCCTGTGCTTGTCATAGGTTATCTCATTTAATCCTCACAGTTCCTACATGAGCCGTATCTCTCTCCTATAGATGGGAAAACCAAAACCTGGAGAGGCTTAGTAGCTTTTGCCAAAAATCACACAGCCACTACATGGTAGATCTGAGGTTCAAATTAAAGTATCTCACTCCAAGAGAGCAACCTTTAACTGTTATGCTCTGGAATTAGACCTACATTCTAACCTGGCTCTGAAATGCTTAAGCCCTGCAACCTCGGGGAGGTTGCATTCACCGATTTTAACTACAGTTTTCCTCTCCGTATATATGGGCATTTAATGACACCTACTTCATAGTGTTAATGTGAGTTCTTAATTTATGAAGTGAGCCATGAATGAAAAGACTGGAGGGGTGTCTGGCACCTGATAAATATCAATACAAGTTAATAGTTGTTATTAAATTCAGTGACAAATGGGGAATCCTGAGCAGTATTTTTCAAATTGTAGGTCTTAATCGAACAGTGGTCATAAAATCAAATTACTGGCTTATGACCAACATTTCTTTTTGAATGAAAAGGAATAGAATAAGATAGAATAGATGGAAAAAAACTCAGTGTTCATTATATTTAGTAAAAATAGGCCAGGCGCTGTGGCTCACGCCTATAATCCCAGCACTTTGGGAGGCTGAGGTGGGTGGATCACCTGAGGTTAACATGGAGAAACTCCATCTCTACTCTAAGTTCAAAAATTAGCTGGGCGTGGTGGCAGGTGCCTGTATTCCCAGCTACTCAGGAGTCTGAGGCAGGAGAATCGCTTGAACCCTGGAGGTGGAGGTTGCAGTGAGCCGAGATGGCGCCACTGCACTCCAGCCTGGGCAACAAGAGCGAAACTCCATCTCAAAAATAAATAAATAAATAAATAAACAAATAAAAATAAATAAAAATATAAATAAATAAAAATTGTTTCATATGTTTTAATTTGTGTGTGTGTATGCGCATTTCATACACTGGGTAGAAATGAAAAATGTGCTTCTGATTATTTATAACTGTCAAAAAATAAATATTTTTAAAAACCTTTAAGGGTGCAATTCTCAAGTTTGGTACTGGGACCAGCAGCATCAGTTCCACCTGAGAAATGCAAATTACTGAGCCCCACCCAGGACCAGCCACTGCCTTTAACAAGGCCTCCAGGTGATTCTGATGTACACTAAAGCTTGAGGACCACTTATTATTCAAAGGTGGCATTTGGAAATCATGAAAAAGCTAGATACTTAAGATATATCTAAATACTTAAGAGTGATTAAAAGTACACATTGATATTGTATTGATTGAAGATTTTAACTGGCCACAGGATTCTGTCCAGTGTTTGTGTGACTTCGATTTCGTGTAGGTTTTTTCCCTGTTTTCCTATGCCATCTACTCGTAGTGCAGCTGACTAAATCCCACAGAAGTCAATTAGTTTATATGTAAAAGGATGCTGACTAGCTAGATTCTGTACCTTCTTCTAGAACTATAGATTCTTTGTATGTTGCCCCGAGCCTGGGGAGTCATTTGAAATATTTTAATGATAATAGTTCAGATGCCTAAATGACTGTAAAATTAGAAAGTATTAAAAATTCATAAAAACAACACTGGATATTTTATTAATTGACATTTGTTTTGAAAAGCACAGGCAGATGGGAAATTGGAAATGGAGTTAATGCGATACTAATATTGATGATAAAAATTTGATAAAAATGGAAATATAAATTTGTACACTGAGAATTTTTTTCCCCTCAAAGAAAACAGTGAGTGTATTTAAGATATTTGTCGATTGTACATCATTACTTAAAAGGGCAAGCAGATAATATTTTATTCACCTTCCTTTGTTCGTTGTGTGTAATGTTATTTACTGTTTTTGTTTATGTTTTTCTTTGAGACATGGTCTCACTTGCTGCCTAGGCTGGAGTGCAGTGGTGCCATCTCGGCTCACTGCAACTTCCACCTCCCGGGTTCAAGCGATTCTCCTGCCTTAGCCTCCCGAGTAGCCGGGACTATAGGTGCCCACTACCACGCCAGGCTGATTTTTGTCTTTTTAGTAGAGATGGGGTTTTACCATGTTGCCCAGGCTGGTCTCAAACTCCTGACCTCAAGTCATCTGCCTGCTCAGCCTCCCAAAGTGCTAGGATTACAGACATGAGCCACCGACCGTCATTTACTGTTATATTTGGTTTATGGTTGGTAGGCTGTATTTGCTTTAAGACTTAAAAGCATCCTATTTGAAAACACTGCATCCAGATTCGCTAGAAAAGACTTGAAGGTGTTCTTTTTCATTTTTTTCCTTAAAAAAATATTGACTTGGGGACAGGCGAAGTGGCTCACACCTGTAAGCCCAGCACTTTGGGAGGCTGAGGCGGGTGGATCACGAGGTCTGGAGATCGAGACCATCCTGGCTAACACGGTGAAACCCCGTCTCTACTAAAAAAAATACAAAAAATTAGCTGGGCTTGGTGGCGGGCGCCTGTAGTCCCAGCTACTTGGGAGGCTGAGGCAGGAGAATGGCGTGGACCTGGGAGGTGGAGCTTACAGTGAGCCGAGATTGCAGTGAGCCGAGATGGCACCACTGCACTCCAGCCTGGGTGACAGAGAGAGACTCCATCTCAAAAAAAAAAAAAAAAAAAAAAAATATATATATATATATATATAGCCTTGGATTTTTAAAACGTAGGCTTTCAGTAGGTATATATATTAACTGTATGTTTTGAAAGGTCTTCCTTTATTTTTTGTTTAAATAAATGCTATTTAACAATGTGAAAAGGACATTGAGAAAAGATTTGGGAAGATGTGGACTCTAATCCTACCTCTGGTATTAATTAGTGCCTGAGAACTCAGACAAATCACTTAGTTTTTCTAGACTTCAGTCTCCTTACCTGTAAAATAAGAGGGCTAGAGTAAATTCTTTCTAAGGTTGTTCCAACATTGAAAAGTCTATGCTGCCAAATGGCAATGTGCTCCTTTTGAACAATTTTTTTTTTTTTTTTTTTTTTTTAGAGAGTCTCACTTTGTCACCCAGGCTGGAGTGAAGTGGTGATCTTGGCTAACTGCAACCTCTGCCTCCCGGGTTCACATGATTCTCTTGCCTCAGCCTCCCGAGTAGCTGGGATTACAGGCATGCACCACCATGCCTGACTACTTTTTATTTTTATATTTTCAGTAGAGACGGAGTTTCACCATGTTGGCTGGGCTGGTCTCGAACTCCTCACCTGAAGTGCTTCACTCACCTTGGCCTCCCAAAGTGCTGGGATTACAGGCTACTGCGCCCAGTCATTTAGAATAATTTTGTAAGACTGTGGCTATGTGTATGCATTTGGCAGAACTCTGAAAAATGGGTATTTGATTTTATAGAGGAGTGAGGATCTGGAAGGGATATCTATAACATGATAAAGTTTAGTGTGACCATTGCTTGACAGATTTCATGTACCATTGGGCTAGTTTTCATCAGCTGCGGTTTTGGGGGGATATGTGATACCCTAACAAGGAGGAATTTGAAAATGTATGAGGGTGTTTTTTTTTTTTAATCATGACAATGACTGGATGAAGCTACTGGCATTTAATACAAGGGTCAAGATACCAAATGTCCTGTAATATGTGTATGATGGTCTGTCACTACAGTGAATTTTTCTTCCTCAAATATAAAAGATCTCCCCATTGAGAAACTGGCTAATTAAGTTAAAAGATTGAGTTTTAACTTCATATTGTGTGAAATCATCTGGGAAATTGGAAATAAAGTCATACTTTCTGCCGTTTTGGTAAAACAAATGCAAACAATATCTATTCTTAGATGACAACTGGTGTTTATGATGCATGAGAGAGAACAGCCTCCAGCTCTCTGCACTATGTATTGACGATGCAGTAAGAAAAGCAGTGAAAATATTGGCTCTGTTAGTACGGTGAGCAAACATAACTTAAGGACATACTAGTAATAGTTCCTTTAAGTTACTAGTTTCTTGATGACAGCCATATTTTTAATGAAATGGCTTGCGGAAATTTCCATTCAGTGTAACTAAACATTTCTTGAGTTCAAATAAATGCTATGATGAAAGCATTGCATGCACAGATTTCATTCCCTGTGATAAGAAATGCTACTTGATTAACAGTGCTATACAATATACTGAGTACTTCCTGTCCCTCCTCCTGAACTTGTCCTGGCCTCCTCCTGCATGTGTATTGGCTTTGTAAATTCTGGGTCAGGCTAAGTAAGGATAAAGCTCCTTCAGCAGGAATGACTCATCCAGGGCCTTTTCAAGAACCTTTGTAATGTTTTCAAATTTAAGGTGAGTTTTGCTTTGGAAACACTTAAATTACAGGATCATTTTCTTAAAATTCATTTCTCTTTCATCTTACTTCTTGCATTTGTCAAGTCCTTGGTTTGCTTGGTTGCTTGTGTGTATATATATATAAATACTGTGAGACACTGTAGGTATGAAAGGTGTTGTATGGATAAAATTGTTGCCTAGCAAGCCGAAGCCACCTTGATATTTTCCATGAAAGAAATTCCTGCCCCCTCCGACTTTTTTTGGTAAACCTGGTCTTAACACCTCCTCTGGAGAGAGGAAAAAGGGAGGTGTAATTTAAATGTATAACTTCACCTTTCCTATAAATTTGGTGAAAGTTTAGATTAGAGGAGAAGAATAAAATTACAGAAATATAAATGAAAAGTCTTTCGGATAATCATTCATGTTCATTATCTAGCTAGGCCTCCACAACAGTCCAATAACAAATTAAAATTTATTCTAAATGAAATATAGCATTGTAGGTCCTCTTAGAATAAATTCATACGACTTCAGAATAAAAGCCTACTTAGAAAACAGCTATTACCATCTCTCCTCCAATCTTTCCATTGGAAAATGAGTCCAAAGTGATTGAGGTGATTTGCCCCAGGACACGTGGTAAGGAACAAGCATACCAGGCTCTTGAATTTTGGCAACTGGCCTATTTCTCAGGAGCTTTTCTCACCTGGGGTTCCCTGAGAGAACTGAACTTAAATGCTCTCCTAAGACATCTGATGCATATAATGAATTGCCTCTTCTGCTTTGCAACTAGAAGGGTACTAGTTAAGTATCATCTTTGGCAAAAATTGAGGAAAGAGTCACTAGTATGATTTTCTGTGTTCCATTGTTTAGATGAGAAACGTTTTGGCTCAAAAGAGAAAGAGAATGTGTAATTAACATCTTTGAAAGCATTTTTATGGAACTTAGATTAACCCTAAAGGCAGCTGAAAATTGTACCATATTGATTTCAAGGTGTAACTTGTAACTTGTTTTTGGTTACATTTTTAAGCTAATTCCTTCTACATTCCTTGTAATAATATTAATTATGTTTGAACCCATTTAATGTAAATTGAATATTCTTCACACTGTAGATTTTCAATTAATTCAGCCTCCAAACCACATCAGAACTGTACATTATTTTATACTCTTCATGTGCCTGAAAAACAACAAATAAGTAAGTCTGATGGCATTTAACACTTAAGAGGTTTCACGCAGAAAGTAAAAATAAAAACGAAAAATAACGGGTTAATCTCTTTAAGCACTGCCTTGACCAGTCAAATAATCACTGAAGGTGAGTGAGAGAATGGATGAGGAGAGAAAAAGAGGATTCGGCTCATGGTGACTGCTGTGCAAATCTGAGAAACAGGGAGAGTTGTTTCTGTGCAGGGCTTTTATTATCTCTCTGTTTGCAGTCCTATCCTTGACTATTTAATTTGTGGAACATTCCAGGGAGTATCCTTAGCTTCCCTGACATGAGCCTGAGACTGGGGCTTGACGACTCAGAGGGACTCCTTTCTTAAACAGGAGAGGTCAAATAGAGCAAGCTGGCCCTGCAGCTTATGGCTCAGCTGGGTGAGACAGACTCTTCATCTGGAGCAAGGTGAGCCCTTTGTGCAGCTGAGATGTGGGGTGCCAGAGGATGCTGCTCCACATACCTTTGCAGGAAGCTTTGAAAAATATAGGATGTGGTCTCAGAAACACTGGGTTATTTCTGTAGCTCAAAAGAAAGAATACTAATACTTAGATTTCCTTCCGACATTTGCTCATGGCTCAATGGTGTCCCTTCTGGGACTGTGCTTCTGATATATATTTCCAAGCAAGAATAGGACAGCAGTGGCTTGTGAGGGTTAGAACTTACTTGTTTAGCAAATAACACTCGGACCAAATATAGAGCAATAGTGATAGTGGCATGTTTTTACTGATGTTTTCTATTAGTTTGATGTAATGAAGATTTTCTTAATCTCTTAGAAATAGCCATTAAGTAAAATAAAATTATATTGAACTATCTGATGGAAATGCCAAGCAATTAGTGTATGACATCATTTATGAGCTGTATTATTAATGTGAAATGCTAGAATAATTCAGCAAGAGTAAATGACATGCAAAGGTCATATTACCATGGGCCTGGAGGGGGCAGAAATGGGAGGGAGAGGGAGAATAAATATATATGTCATGTTAAGGTAGAATGTGATAAAATTACTGGTGATATTTTGTATTAGCCTGAGATATGCTGAATTACAGTTGGTGATGCTTTTTGTCAAGGTAGTTAGGGAACAGGTCTAGTGATTGCTTACAAGATTAGAGATTGATTCCTGATACCAATGTTGACCCATAAATTGTAGCTAGAACAATTAAGACGGTGTTTACAGGCTTGGAGGCAGTCAGCAGAAGCCTCTGGTTCATAGGAACCAGGTTATATTTTGCCTTAAATCTGAGCTTTGCTTTGAAATAAAGATATTAGATGCTTTTTCTTGAGTTGGTAGTTCTTTGCTTTGCAATTTCCTGGTATTCCATTGTTAAATTACAATTCTCGTTAGAATTCATTCGCACATGAACCAGTTTACCCTTTCTGAATTTCGTGCCATAATTGATTTTAATAAGAGGCAGGGAAGCATCATTATTGTCTGACCATTAAGAACTATAGTTAAACAATCAAGCCATAGAACATTTGTTTGGGAGCTTTGAGGAAGGTTTAATTAGCCCTAGCTCTTGTTAGAATGATGCATTTACCTCTTGCAGGTCTATGAATTTAGCACTTTTTGTTTGTGGTGAATTAGTGGCCACCGACTAGTATTTGATAGAATCAAAAAGATTTGTTATTTTGCCCCAAAACAGAGCTTGTATGACCGGACATTATAAAACCCTTGATAATTGTAGAATTTATTAATAAAAATTTTCCCCACAGGGACCACTCTATAATTCCAAATATCTCAGATTTTTCTCATCTTCATATGTTTATTCCAACACAAATGCTTCTTTCTGCAAACTCCCATTTGCCTTTGCTTAATATAATAGGTTTGTTTAGTTTTACGTTCTCCTGTTATTTAAGCAAGATTGAATCTTTTTTTCCACCTGCAATTGGTATTTATAAGGGTCATACAAAACTTGTTACTTTAGGTTGATCAATTACCTTATTATCTTGTTTTGTCCCCTTGGAAGTTATGACAAAATGGTGCATAATACCAAATGTCTTGTAATTCATCACATAAAAATAATGCTTGCTCAGACTAATTTTAACTTGATAACTTTTTCATAATTAATGATTGGTTTTAGATCATAATTTTTTAGCTTATTGATGGCTAATGTGGTACATTCTTCCATTTAAAGTAAGCCCTTAAGAAAATAACAATTTTGTTATCTCTCATTTCCTCTAATTTTTGTGTTTACCTTTAAATATCAAATTCAGAAATATAATTATAAAAATAAGTAACAGAAACTATTCTATTCTGGTATTAATTGCCACTTACTGTTCTTGGACTTTTTCAATTATTTTAATTAATAAATTAGCTAGGCTGTATTTCAACTTGGACATTATCCAGAAATCACCTTGGGTCTGTTTAACACACACACACACACACACACACACACACACACACACACACACACACACACAGCTGTGTGGAAACCAGGCTGGAGGGAGCAATTATGCTGAGTAGGAGTCCCAAGAGGGGTTCTGTGTGCACTAGGTACTTCCTGGGGACTTGGAACTGATGGTTTTTATCTAGGCTGTTGCCCTGAATCTATACTTGTTTCTTAGCCCAAGGAAGGCTCTGGCCAGAGTACTGTCAACCAAGTGTCTTGTGATGAGAACCTCTAATGCCTCTGGGTGTCTGGAGTGCTATCTCATAGAATTAGCCTCAAGTTGAACTCCCTTAGAAGTTTCAGCTGCTTCATGTTCTGAATTCTAATGAATTTGAAACTATACTGAGCAGGTGACAGCTGTGAGTGGGGGGCCACATCACCAGCTTATTTACTTTTATTCTAATTCAAAGTGATAGGCCCCTTCGTCTTTGAAATTAAATGTCTTGTTTCTATTCTTTCTGTAACCATTTTTTTGTCTTTTGTCTTTCTTCCATTTTGGTTATTTTTATTTCCTCTCTCTCTTCCTCGCCATTCCCTCTTCCTCCATATTTCCTCCCTCTTCCCTCCTCCCTCCTTCCCTCCCTTCCTTCCTTCTTCTGTTCTTTGCCTTTTCTCTTTGTTACCCTAGAACCTTGTCATATCAGTTTCCTCTAAGGACCAAACTTTCTTATGATCTTTTTCTTCGTCTATTCCTTCTTCTTCTTATTACTGGTCATGGTGTTTATTGGCCCTCTTTCTTCTTCAGTTACACATTTCCAGGATGTGCCACCTGGTCGATATCTTCATTTCTTTTGGACTCCAAAGCCATGGACTACATATTTGACTTTATATTTCACTAAATATTTCACTTTAACTGTTCAAAACTGCTTGAATGAACTGCTGTATGATTATTATTAGCTCCTCTTTTCTACTCCTATCCTCATAAAGCTTTTATGGAAATGTAAAACCCGATAAGCAGCTGGTTTGATAAATATTACTGTGATAATGGATTCAAAAAAACCTATATTTAAAGAGTCAATCTGCTCTAACATTCACTAACAGTGCCAACTCACTTAAAACATTTTTTTAAATGGGGATAATTGTCAAACGGGATAATATGGCTGAAAACATTTCATGTTACAAATGATACTTATTGCTACTGAGATTTACTATCAAAGAGAGACACTATTCAGTGTCACAGGACATTTCAAAATCTATATTTTATTTTTTTAACTTTTTATTTCAAAATAATTTGAAACATAAAAAGTTGCAAAATGTATTCCCATATAACCTTTTCTAAATGTTAGCATTTTAGAGTTATCAAAACCAGAAAATTAACACTGATAAAATACTATTAACTAATCTATAGTTGTTATTCAAATTTCATCAATTATCTCACCAATATCCTTTTTCTAGAGCAAGAGACAAACAGAAATCATACACAACATTTACTTGTCATGTTTCTTAGTTTCCTCCAATCTGGGTAGTCTTTCCATATCTTACGAGATCTTGACACTTTTGAAGTCTAGTGACCAGGTATTTTGGAGAATGTCTCTCACTTTGTGTTCTGATAATAAAAGTCAGGTTGTACATTTTTGGCAAGAGTACTGTAGAATTAGTGCTATCCCCTTCTCAGTGCATCATATCAGGAAGCGCATGATGTCAATTTGTCTAAATACTACTGATGTGAACTCCAATTCTTCATTCTAGGCTGGCCAGGTTTCTCTACTATAAAGTTGCTAGTTTACTTTCTGTAACTAATAAGCATTATGTGGAGAGATACTATGTAAATGACCAGTTTTTTCTATCATACTGCCAGCTATGAATTTTGTACTTATTGATCATTCTTGCCTGAAACAGTTGTCACTATGGTGTTTGCCAAATAGTGATTTTCTATCTTCATCATTCCTTCTACCATTATTAGTTAAAATTCTTCTATGCGGAAGTTTTCCCTTACCCCCCACTTACTTACTTTCAATTATTTATGTATATCAGTATGGACTCATGGGTATCTGTTTCATTCTATGAGTTATAATCCATTACAATTGATATTTATTTTGTTGCTCAAATTGTCCACATTTGACCATTGGAAGCCCTTTAAGTTGGCTCTTGTGCCCTTTCTTCATATCACCATCATTTTTGAACATTCTTATTTTCTGGTACCACAAGACACTCTAGGCTCTTCTTGTACTCCATTTGATCCAGACCATGAGTCAATCATTTTCTAAAGACACCAGATTTCTGTTATTAAAGAATAGAATTTAGAAACCAAAAATCTGGGTGTTACTTGTGCTTATTCACAAAAGAATGTATCTTTTTTCTACAGTCTATTTACTTATTTGCTTAAATCTTCCATACACATAAAGTACTTTCAGAATTGTTCATCCATACTTCTGTGAAAAATATTTACTAACAAGAGTACAATATTTAGCCTTAGAAGATAGAGTCAAAACGCTTTATTTCCTAAGTTACTTTTCTTCTCTTCCTCATCGTGAAAAATTTTGTGCTTTGACCTACAAGGAAAACTATGGTGACTTCATGTTGACCTGAATATTTACATACTTAAGTGAGTTGTCTACAAATCAAGGTTGTATTTTTTAATAGACTGATTTTGATACTTGCTTTGTTGTTGATATGAAAATGAAGCCTCATATTTCTATCATGTTTTCTTTTTTTTCTTTATTTCTTCTAAAAAAATGGTATGCATGTGCAGAACGTGCAGCTTTGTTACACAGGTATACATGTGCCATGGTGATTTGCTGCACCTACTGACCCATCCTCTAACTTCCCTCCCCTCACACCCCATCCCCCAACAGGCCATCGTGTGTGTGATTCCCCTCTCTGTGTCCATGTGTTCTCATTGTTCAACACCCACTTATGAGTGAGAACATACAGTGTTTGGTTTTCTGTTCCTGTGTTATATGTAACATTATTATACATTTTTTTTTACTCTTTTAATATCTTTAATATTGGCCAAGGTGGGTGGAACACGAGGTCAAGAGATCGAGACCATCCTGGCCAACAAGGTGAAATCACGTCTCTACTAAAAATACAAAAATTAGCTGGGCGTGGTGGCGCCTGTAGTCTCAGCTACCCAGGAGGCTGAGGCAGGAGAACCGCTTGAACCCAGGAAGTGGAGGTTGCAGTGAGCCAAGATTGTGCCATTGCACTCCAGCCTGGTGACAGAGCAAGACTCTGTCTCAAAAAAAAATAAAAATAAAAATAAAAATAATTAAGTCTGTCATGTAGGAAATAAAATAACAGAAAATAGCCGCCTTTCAAGTTTCTGTAACTGAATACAAGATAAAACTTCATGAAAACTCTCAAGAAAAAGAGTGACCTGGCTGGGCGCAATGGCTCACGCCTGTAATCCCAGCACTTTGGGAGGCCAAGGTGGGCAGATCATGAGGTCAGGAGTTCGAGACCAGTCTGTCCAATATAGTGAAACTCCGTCTCTACTAAAAATACAAAAAATTAGCCGGGCAGGGCGGCGGGCGCCTGTAGTCCCAGCTACTCGAGAGGCTGAGGTAGGAGAATGGCATGAACCCGGGAGGCGGAGCTTGCAGTGAGCCGAGATCGCGCCACTGCACTGCAGCCCAGGCGATAGTGCGAGACTCCGTCTCAAAAAAAAAAAAAAAAAAAGTGACCTGAGACAAAAATGACCCTCCACTTTTACAAACCATTTTGTCTTCCTGAAAGACACGACCTATAAATGACCGAGTATGAACAGTATCTTTACACTTCTTTCTTTCCTGGATTTGTTTCCGGGTTTCAGTGAAGAGGTAAAGGGTCAGAAGGAAGAGAGCGGCTAGTAGATGCTGAAAAGGGGAGAAGTAGGCCTAGTCAAGTAAGTACAGAAGTACAGAATTTTTGTTTTTTGAGATGGAGTCTTACTCTGTTGCCCAGGCTGCAGTGTAGTGGCGCGATCTCGGCTCACTGCAAGCCTCGCCTCCCGAGTTCATGCCATTCTCCTGCCTAAGCCTCCCGAGTAGCTGGGACCACAGACACCCGCCACCACGCCCGGCTAATTTTTTTATATTTTTAGTAGAGACGGGTTTTCACCGTGTTAGCCAGGATGAGTCTCAATCTCCTGACCTGGTGATCCGCCCGCCTCGGCCTCCCAAAGTGCTGGGATTACAGGCGTGAGCCACCATGCCTGGCCCAGAAAAATTTTACTATTATTAATCAGGAATTACAGGATATGAGGGGAGATTGATTACTAGTAGTGTGTCTATTTTTAACAATGTATCAGAATGTAATGCTCTACAGCATGGCGGGCGTTGAAAGCATTTTCTGATGCCTGCATAGAAGTAGGCAGAGGCATGAGAGTGATTCAGTACTCAGCTCTCTCTCCTTAGCTGTAATTTATGACTGTCAGCATAATTTCTCTTGGATAGTGAAAGAAAAATTTAATCCTTTTATAGTATCACATATTTTATAGAATTTGTTTGTGTCTCATTTTGACTTTGTAGCTCCCCAAACCCTAGAGAACATGGGAAGTAGTTAGCCCACTGTTACCTTTGTTGTGAGATTTTCATCTTTTATCATAAATAGAATAGCGAACTCTTTCTTTCAGTGAAGCACTGTTCCTCTATTAGTCACACTTAGTGATTACAAAGTTCTGTTTTCTTTTATATGAATGCCAACATTTTTGTAACTTCTTGGCTTATGAAGAGTGAGCGTTTAGACTTACCGGGAACCATGAAAAGGAAGATACCACCAGTGTTTATTTACTGAGATTTAATAGGAGAGTCATCAATATGGCATTTTCACACTTTTCCTGCCGAAATCTGGGAGAACTTTTGGTTGCATGTGCCTTTCAGGCTTAGCATTTGTAAAACAGGAACAGCTTGTGACTTTTACCTTAGGACAGGGCTTTCAGCAGGAATAGGTCTATCACAGTTACTGTGAATATGTGCACAGGAATCCTTGCTATGGTGGGAATGTTTATTTGTTTACTTTTCATAACCAACAGCAAACAACTCTTCTCTGAAGAAGTATATTTCTCCTCTGACTTTTGAGAAGATTTTAACCTTTTGCATGATGTTTACATCACCTTTTGACCACAAATATATGTCGCATCACATTGGACAGGTTTCAAATCACAACCGTGAAGTTCAACAACATACTGATAAAAATGGCCATGCAACAATGTGAAGATTAACATGTAGCAAGCTCCCGGGTATATTAAGTGGTAATAATAAAAAAGGCAGAGCCTTAGGTGCCCCATAGTTCATGGTTTGCACCACATTTTCACACAAGTTTTGTAGATGTCTAACTACGGACACTAGCACCCATACTTTGGTGACAGGTCAAAGACCTTTTGGGAAATTAATATTACCCAAATGTGTTTTGGTGAAAGTCTATCCTTCCTGAGAAAAGTCCTGCCAACAAAATACAGAGAAATGAGTATGAAATTTAGGAATGAACAAAAAAAGAAGTCATTTTGTGATGTTTACGAGTGGACAAGGAAAGTCATTCTGGGCAAGGGGAACCCAAATGCAAAGCCGTGTTATGAGAATACTGGATATTTGGCAAATGCCCCGAGTTTAGTGTGAATTTGTACACTGTTGATAAAGAGGAAGGAATGGAATCAGGAAATATGAAATGGTTAAAACGATTAAACTTGGTGACTAATAGAAGTAGTAAGGAAGAAAGGTTTGGAAATATCCTAACCAACTGAGCTTATTAGTCACAGATGTTGGTGAATAAATCCCACTGTGCCCCATCCATTCCTGACAAGCCCAATCAGGGTACAAAATCATGTGCTTTGGTGAGACCTAGAGATAAGGTTTCATGTCTCAGCTCTGTCAAAGTACTCTGTGTAACACTGGGAAAACAACTTCTGTGAGCTTTAAATTCAGCATCTAGAAAATAATACTTATTTCTCAGAAATTTTGTAAAGATTAATTGTGGGAGAGAAGTCACTTTGAAATAATTATATAAATGCAAAATATATTATCTTCTTGTCCACTGCTACTAATTGTCAACATTAAAAATGTATATCTGCAAAATCAGTTCTTCTATGCTAAATTAAGAAATGCAGCACCGGCCAGGCGCAGTGGCTCATGCCTGTAATTCCAGCAATTTGGGAGGCTGAGGCAGGTGGATTTCCTGAGATCTGGAGGTGGAGACCAGCCTGACCAACCTGGTAAAACCCTATTTCTACTAAAAATACAAATTAGCTGGACGTGGTGGTGCGTGCCTGTAATCCTAGCTAAATGAGAGAATGAGGCAGGAGAATTGCTTGAATCCAGGAGGTGGAGGTTGCAGTGAGCCAAGATCGTGCCATTGCACTCCAGTCTGGGCGACAAGAGCAAAACTCAGTCTGGAAAAAAAAAAAGAAAGAAAGAAAAGAAAAAGAAACGCAGCACCATGTCCCTAACTTTTTAGTTGTACTGTTGTAACAGTCTTTGAACACACGGCAGTTTTGCCAGGTTTGGGTCTCCCTCAGTGTTCAATTTCCTTCTCCATCTTGTAAATTTCTATTCTAAATAAAACAAGAGGTAATTATGGTTAAGTTCCTTTTTCTCTTAAGTTGGTTAATAAAAAGTGTAGAGTCCTTTATGCAAGTAAAATAAACGCACAAGCTAACAGTTTATTTTCTTTTCTTTGATAACAAGAACAAGGAGATTTTTGTGAGGAAACAAAATACTTGTTTGCGAATAATTTGTGATAATGTGTCAAAGGTGACTAATATCTTGAATCTCATCCAGACACCTACTACAGGGGAATTAAGGACACAGTAAAATAATGGCCATCTTTTATATTTGGGTTGGCTCCTAACATCAAATTATGATGTGGCTTGTGGACTAGTGAGCTGGGCCTGGCCATACTAGTTTTGTGTGTGCTTTCCTTGCTCCTTTAAGCCAACACTAGAGAGAAAGCAGACTGAATAGTTGTGTTGGTATCTTCTCTGTGACCTACTTACTTTGGTATTCTAAATTTTTCAATTATATTAATGGAAAAAGGAGGAGAGCCCTAGAAGAGCGTGACCTGTGCCCTGTTTGTGAGCTCAGCCTCATGCTGAACAGCCCTAACTCCCTGCCCCAAATGGGGAAATCCACAGGCCTGTGTAGATGTCTTGGCCACAAGGAAGTGAAGAGACCAAAGACAGTCTTTCTCTCCTAAAGCCTAGAGAAGAATTAGAATCGTGGGGAATTGATCCCAGGAATCTAGATTCTAACAGATTGCTCAAGTAAGCCTTCTCTACACTAAACTTCAAGAATATTTATGAAAAATTTCACCATCTTGTATGATCCTTGTATTAGTAAATTAAATGTAGCTATTAATAATCAATAAGCACTTATCCACACTTCTAAGAAAATGAAAGTTCCCTCTAAAAGCAAAGGAACAAATTGAGAACTTATTATTTTCAAATATTGTCATACATTTATTTTTTCTTTTATTTGCTTCAGACAACTTAGAATTTCACTGTATAAACCAGTGTCATCCATGAGATTAGAGAAGAAACCTTACAATTAAGCTCCTCACATTTATTCCACAGCTTATTCTTATTTATAATCAGCTTGTTGTTGTTTGCTTAGTAGTTATTACTAAGGGGTTATTACTTTCATTAGACCTTGCTTAGAATGTCTTCGAACTTAAATCAGATATATTATTTTAGAGTGAGAACATATACCAACATTTGAAAGAATATATAAATATGTATTTGGTAATGGCAGCATTGCTAAAATAAATGTATGACCTTCTAAGTGACTGGTCTAAAAAGGGCATTGATGATAGGTTTAGTTCATATTAGAATTTCAAGCCTCTAGTTTTATAAACAATCTTTCTATTTGATTTCAATGTTAATGAAATACTCTGCTTTAGAATCATTCAGAAGATAGCATATACTATCACTAGCAAGCATTCACATGGCTTTAAGTGGGAGAGAAATACTAGAGGAAAACTAGAAAGCCTTTATCACCACTTCATTTCCTATTTTCCTCTTGTCTTTGGTGATGATTCAAGGTCTAAATATTTGAAGCTATGAAAAAGTAAGAATATTCTCCAGAGGTTCAAATGAAGAGAGCTCTTACCTATCCTGCAGCCTTGTTGGGGCCAAGATTGGCTCCTAGACTATTAGCTACTATGACTATCTTTTATTATCACCTCTTAGAGAAGGAAAGCATTAAACAACAAAGAATAAACCAGAATAAGACAAAGAAACATTTGGCTTAAAGATGAGTGCCGAAGAAGAAATCTGTATAGAGACTCATCTAGGTCTGTGCTGTTCCGTGTGGTAGTCACAGCTAATGATCATATGCATTGAGGTTAGTATGAATGAGGAGCAGAGTTTTTAAGTTTCTAACTTTAATTTTAATGAACTTATATTTAAGTTTAATAATTGGTACTATTTTTAATTATTGGAAAAAAGTTAAGCTTTTTGGGGGAACAAGTCACCTCTGGAGATCTACTTTTTAAACTGTAAATTTCATGAAGCCTAATACCAATTAAGTATTTGTGATAAAATTTAGCATCCAAATTGAGATGTACTGGAAATGTAAAATACACACTAGATTTTTAAGACATAGTATAAAAAAAATAAAATTTTCACTAATATTTTAAACTATGTTTACATGTTGCAATGATATATTTTGGATATGTTGGGTTTAAAATGTTATTAAGATTAATTTCACCTGTTTCTTTTTACTTTTTTAATGTAGATACTAGAAAATTTAAAATGTGGCTTCTATTATATTCCTATGGGACAGTACTCATCCAGATGCTTATGACAGCCCAGATTTCTATAGTGTTGGAAACTGAGAAGTCTGGTGTTCCCTGGTATTCATTTCAATGCCATGGCTCTACAAGGGAATAAATATGTATTAATCAGTGATGAAATACGTCCTTGGAAAATAATTTGAAAACTTTATTACTGAGAATACAGATTATTAACTAAATGGTAATAGTACTGTCCTAATAAGTACCAACTCATTAAAACAACTAGTGATATTTAGAGTGAGGACTGTATAAATATTTACCAAAATGTTTTTCTTGTTCCAGATTTCCTTCTTATAACTTTTAAAGTAATTTATTTTAGTCAGGATTAACTAAGCAAAATATGTTGTTATAATTATATCACATGATACATTTAAATTAAGCAATAACTATGAATCATCTCAGATGTGGAATGCTCATCTCCTCAGAATGGAATATGGGGACTCATAAGACTTTTTTATTATGATGATACTTTAAGTTCTAGGGTACATGTGCACAATGTGGAGGTTTGTTACATAGGTATACATGTGCCATGTTAGTTTGCTGCACCCATCCACTCGTCATTTACATTAGGTATTTCTCCTAATGCTGTCCCTCCCCCAGCCTCCCACCCCCCACACAGGCCCGGTGTGTGATGTTCCCCGCCCTGTGTCCAGGTGTTCTCATTGTTCAATTCCCACCTACAAGTGAGAACATGCAGTGTTTGGTTTTCTGTCCTTGTGATAGTTTGCTGAGAATGATGGTCTCTAGATTCATCCATGTCCCTGCAAAGACATGAACTCATCCTTTTTTATGTCTGAATAGAATAGTATTCGATGGTGTATATGTGCCACATTTTCTTAATCCAGTCTATCAGTGATGAACATTTGGGTTGGTTCCAAGTCTTTGCTATTGTGAATAGTGCCACAATAAACGTATGTGTGCGTGTGTCTTTATAGTAGCATGACTTATAATCCTTTGGGTATACACCCGGTAATGGGATGGCTGGGTCAAATGGGTATTTCTAGTTCTAGATCTTTGAGGAATCGCCACACTGTCTTCCACAATGGTTGAACTAGTTTACAGTCCCACCAACAGTGTAAATGCATTCCTATTTCTCCACATCCTCTGCAGCATCTGTTGTTTCCTGACTTTTTGATGATGGCCGTTCTAACTGGCTTGAGATGGTATCTCATTGTGGTTTTGATTTGCATTTCTCTGATGGCCAGTGATGATGAGCATTTCTTCATGTGTCTGTTGGCTGCGTAAATGTCTTCTTTTGAGAAGTGTCTGTTCATATCCTTTACCCACTTTTTGATGGGGTTGTTTGTTTTTTTCCTGTGAATTTGTCTAAGTTCTTTGTAGAATTTGGATATTAGCCCTTTGTCAGATGAGTAGATTGCAAAAATTTTCTCCCATTCTGTAGGTTGCCTGTTCACTCCGATAGTAGTTTTTTTTTGCTGTGCAGAAGCTCTTGAGTTTAATTAGATCCCATTTGTCTATTTTGGCTTTTGTCGCTACTGCTTTTGTTGTTTTAGTCATGAAGTCTTTGCCCATGCCTATGTCCTGAATGGTATTGCCTAGTTTTTTTTTCTAGGGTTTTTATGGTTTTAGGTCTAACATTTAAGTCTGTAATCCATCTTGAATTAATTTTTGTATAAGGTGTAAGGAAGGGATCCAGTTTCAGCTTTCTACATATGGCTAGCCGGTTTTCCCATCCCCATTTATTAAATAGGGAATCCTTTCCCCGTTTCTTGTTTTCGTCAGGTTTGTCAAAGATCAGATGGTTGTAGATATGCGGCGATATTTCTGAGGCCTCTGTTCTGTTCCATTGGTCTATATATCTGTTTTGGTACCAATACCATGCTATTTTGGTTACAGTAGCCTTGTAGTATAGTTTGAAGTCAGACAGTATGATGTCTCCAGCTTTGTTCTTTTTGCTTAGGATTGTCTTGGCAATGCAGGCTCTTTTTTGGTTCCATATGAACTTTAAAGTAGTTTTTTCCAATTCCGTGAAGAAAGTCATTGGTAGCTTGATGGGGATGGCATTGAATCTATAAATTACCTTGGGCAGTATGGCCATTTTCATGATATTGATTCTTCCTGTCCATGAGCATGGAATGTTCTTCCATTTGTTTGTGTCCTCTTTTATTTTGTTGAGCAGTGGTTTGTAGTTCTCCTTGAAGAGGTCCTTCACATCCCTTATAAGTTGGATTCCTAGGTATTTTATTCTCTTTCTAGTAATTGTGAATAGGAGCTCACTCATGATTTGGCTGTCTGTTATTGGTGTATAGGAATGCTTGTGATTTTTACACATTGATTTTGTATCCTGAGACTTTGCTGAAGTTGCTTATCAGCTTAAGGAGATTTTGGGCTCAGAAGATGGGGTTTTCTAAACATAGAATCATGTCATCTCCATACAGGGACAATTTGACTTCCTCTTTTCCTAATTGAATACGCTTTATTTCTTTCTCTTGCTTGATTGCCCTGGCCAGAACTTCCAACACTATGTTGAATAGGAGTGGTGAGGGAGGGCATCCTTGTCTTGTGCCAGTTTTCAAAGGGAATGCTTCAAATTTTTGCCCATTCAGAATGATATTGGCTTTGGGTTTGTCATAAATAGTTCTTATTATTTTGAGATATGTTCCATCATTACCTAGTTTACTGAAAGTTTTTAGCATGAAGTGCTGTTGAATTTTGTTGAAGGCCTTTTCTGCATCTATTGAGATAATCATGTGGTTTTTGTCATTGGTTCTGTTTATGTGATGGATTACAATTATTGATTTGCATATGTTGAACCAGCCTTGCATCCCAGGGATGAAGCCGACTTGATCATAGTGGATAAGCTTTTTGATGTTCTGCTGGATTCGGTTTGCCAGTTTTTTACTAAGGATTTTTGCATCGATGATCATCAGGGATATGGGTCTAAAATTCTCTTTTTTTGTTGTGTCTCTGCCAGGCTTTGGTATCAGGATGATGCTGGCCTCATAAAATGAGTTAGGGAGGATTCCCTCTTTTTCTATTGATTGGAATAGTTTCAGAAGGAATGGTACCAGTTCCTCTTTGTACCTCTGGTAGAATTCGGCTATAAATCCATCTGGTCCTGGACTTTTTTGGTTGGTATGCTATTAATTATTGCCTCAATTTCAGAGCCTGTTATTGGTCTATTCAGAGATTCATCTTCTTCCTGGTTTAGTCTTGGGAGGGTGTATGTGTTGAGGAATTTATCCATTTCTTCTAGATTTTCTAGTTTATTTGCATAGAGGTGTTTATAGTATTTTCTGATGGTAGTTTGTATTTCTGTGGGATTGGTGGTGATATGCCCTTTATCATTTTTTATTGCATCCATTTGATTCTTCTCTCTTTTCTTCTTTATTAGTCTTGCTAGCAGTCTATCAATTTCATTGATCTTTTTGAAAAATCAGCTCCTGGATTCAATGATTTTTTGAAGGGTTTTTGGGTCTCTGTCTCCTTCAGTTCTGCTCTGATCTTAGTTATTTCTTACCGTCTGCTAACTTTTGAATTTGTTTGCTCTTGCCTCTCTAATTCTTTTAATTGTGATGTTAGGGTGTCAATTTTAGATCGTTCCTGCTTTGTCTTGTGGGCATTTAGTGCTATAAATTTCCCTGTACACACTGCTTTAAATGTGTCCCAGAGATTCTGGTATGTTGTGTCTTTGTTCTCATTGGTTTCAAAGAACATCTTTATTTCTGCCTTCATTTAGTTATTTACCCAGTAGTCATTCAGGAGCAGGTTGTTCAGTTTCCATGTAGTTGTGTGGTTTTGAGTGAGTTTCTTAATCTGGAGTTCTGATTTGATTGCACTGTAGTCTGAGAGACAGTTTATTGTGATTTCTGTTCTTTCACATTTGCTGAGGAGTGCTTTACTTCCAATTATGTGGTCAGTTTTAGAATAAGTGCGATGTGGTGCTGAGAAGAATGTATATTCTGTTGATTTAGGGTGGAGAGTTCTGTAGATGTCTGTTAGGTCTGCTTGGTGCAGAGCTGAGTTCAAGTCCTGGATATCCTTGTTAACCTTCTGTCTCATTGATCTGTCTAATATTGACAGTGGGGTGTTAAAGTCTCCCATTATTATTGTGTGGGAGTCTAAGTCTCTTCATAGGTCTCTAAGGACTTGCTTTATGAATCTGGGTGTTCCTGTATTGGGTGCATATATATTTAGGATAGTTAGCTCTTCTTGTTTAATTGATCCCTTTACCATTATGTAATGGCCTTCTTTGTCTCTTTTGATCTTTGTTGGTTTAAATTCTGTTTTATCAGAGACTAGGATTGCAACCCCTGCCTTTTTTTTTTTGCTTTCCATTTGCTTGGTAGATCTTCCTCCATCCCGTTATTTTGGGCCTGTGTGTGTCTCTGCACATGAGATGGGTCTCCTGAATACAGCACACTGATGGGTCTTGACTCTTTATCCAGTTTGCCAGTTGGTGTCTTTTAATTGGAGCATTCAGCCCATTTACATTTAAGGTTAATATTGTTATATGTCAATTTGATCCTGTCATTATGATGTTAGCTGGTTATTTTGCCTGTTAATTGATGCAGTTTCTTCATAGCATCGATGGTCTTTACAATTTAGCATGTTTTTGCAGTGGCTGGCACCAGTTGTTCCTTTCCATGTTTAGTGCTTCTTTCAGGAGCTCTTGTAAGGCAGGCCTGATGGTGACAAAATCTCTCAGCATTTGCTTGTTTGTAAAGGATTTTATTTTCCCTTCACTCATGAAGCTTAGTTTGGCTGGATATGAAATTCTGGGTTGAAAATTGTGTTCTTTAAGAATGTTGAATATTGGCTCCCACTCTCTTCTGGCTTGTAGGGTTTCTGCCGAGAGATCTGCTATTAGTCTGATGGGCTTCCCTTTGTGAGTAACCAGACCTTTCTCTCTGGCCGCCCTTAACATTTTTTCCTTCATTTCAACCTTGATAAATCTGACAATTATGTGTCTTAGGGTTGCTCTTCTCGAGGAGTATCTTTGTGGTGTTCTCTGTATTTCCTGAATTTGAATGTTGGCCTGCCTTGCTAGGTTGGGGAAGTTCTCCTGGATAATATCCGAAGAGTGTTTTCCAGCTTGGTTCCATTCTCCCTGTCACTTTCAGGTACACCAATCAAACGTTGATTTGGTCTTTTCACATAGTCCCATATTTCTTGGAGGCATTGTTTGTTTCTTTTTACTCTTTTTTCCCTAAACTTGTCTTCTCACTTTATTTTATTAATTTGATCTTCAATCACTGATACCCTTTCTTCCACTTGATCAAATCGGCTATTGAAGCTTGTGCATGCATCACAAAGTTCTAATGCCATGGTTTTCAGCTCCATCAGGTCATTTAAGGTCTTCTCTACACTGTTTGTTCCAGTTAGCCATTTGTCTAACCTTCTTTCAAGGCTTTTAGCTTCTGCTTGTGATGGGTTAGAACATGCTCCTTTAGCTCAGAGAAGATTGTTATTAACGATCTTCTGAAGCTTAGTTCTATCAACTCATCAAAGTCATTCTCCGTCCAGCTTTGTTCCATTGCTGGCGAGGAGCTGCGATCCTTTGGAGGAGAAGAGGTACTCTGGTTTTTAGAATTTTCAACTTTTTGCCCTGGTTTCTCCCCATCTTTGTGGTTTTATCTACCTTTGGTCTTTGATGTTGGTGACCTACAGATGGGGTTTTAGTGTAGATGTACTTTTTGTTGATGTTGATGCTATTCCTTTCTGTTTGTTAATTTTCCTTCTAGTAGTCAGATCCCTCAGCTGCAGGTCTGTTGGACTTTGCTGGAGGTCCACTCCAGACCTGTTTTCCTGGGTATCATCAGTGGAGGCTGCAGAACGGCAAATGTTGCAGAACAGCGAAGTTTGCTGCCTGATCATTCCTCTGGAAGCTTCATCCCAGAGGGGCACCTGACTGTATGAGGTGTCTGTCGGCCCCTACTGGGAGGTGTCTCCCAGTTAGGCTACATGGGGGTCAGGGACCCACTGGAGGAGGCAGTGTGTCCGTTCTCAGAGCTCAAACGCTGTGCTGGGAGAACCACTGCTCTCTTCAGAACTGTCAGACAGGGACGTTTAAGTCTGCAGAAGTTTCTGCTGCCTTTTGTTCGGCTATGCCCTGCCCACAGAGGTGGAGTCTATAGAGGCAGTATACCTTGCTGAGCTGTGGTGGGCTCTGCCCAGTTTGAGCTTCCTGGCCACTTTGTTTACCTACTCAAGCCTCAGCAATGGCGGACGCCCCTCCTCCAGCCAGGCTACAGCCTTGCAGGTCGATCTCATGCTGCTGCACTAGCAGTGAGCAAGGCTCCGTGGGCGTGGAACCCACCGAGCCAGGCACAGGAGAAAATCTTCAGGTCTGCCAGTTGTGAAGACCATGGGAAAAGTGCAGTATTTGGGCAGAAGTGTCCCATTTTTCCGGGTACAATCTGTCATGGCTTCCCTTGGCTAGGAAAGGGAAATCCCCCAACCCCTTGCACTTCCTGGGTGAGGCAATGCCCTGCCCTGCTTTGACTCGCCCTCTGTGGGCTGCACCCAATGTCCAACCAGCCCCCAGTGAGATGAACCAGGTACCTTAGTTGGAAATGAAGAAATCACCCATCTTCTGCATCAGTCACGCTGGGAGCTGCAGACTGGAGCTTTCCTATTCGGCTATCTTGGAATGGGATCTAAGCCTTTTTTTTTTTTTTTTTTCCCCATGTAGAACTTAGAAATGTGATAAAGTAGGTAAAACACACATTTAGAAAACTGGATATATAAACAGCACATTTAATAAAGGACTAAATTTGGTAGATTCCAATTGTTAGGAATTTAGTGGAAAGCCAAATCAATGTGAACTGAAATTTTTAAAAGAAGCTATATAGCAGAAGTGGGACTTGAGCTTGAATGGTTGGATTTGCATGAACTGAGGGAGAATGCTACCAGAGATCTGCATATTGACACATTGGACCTTCTGTTGGATCACTGATCACTTTCCTCTATTTTCTTGTCTTTTAAAAATATTTTATTATTATTATTATTATTTTTTTTAGGGACAGGGTCTTACTCTGTCACCCAGGCTGGAGTGCGGTGGCACAATCATGGCTCACTGTAGCCTTAACATACTGGGCACAAGTGATCCTCCTGCCTCAGCCTCCTGAATAGCTAGGACTATAGGTGTGCACTATTGTTTACCTTTTTATTCACTAGTATGTGGACTCTTTGAGGAAAATGATTCTGTTTGTTTCATCTTATCCATCTCAAAGCTTTTGGTGCCTAGTGTATAGTAGGTATTTAGTGTGTATTTGTGAATGTCCTCAGTGATAAGTGTCTGTATAAATAACTGACATTCCCATCAGCAGAAAGAGAATAAACAATGAAACGGCGATGAGCATGAGTGTTATAAGTTGTGGGTAGCAAAAGACCCTCTATGGCTGGATAGTTCTGTTTTCTGACCTAAAAATAGTGAAAATGACTCCTCACTTCTTCACCGGGTTGTGGAAGCTGTTTGCATGGTAAGTGAAAGGACTTGATAAAATAAATATAAGGGCCTATGTAAATCCAAGATTTCATTATTACTTATAGGGACAGGTTATTATTCATAAATCTTTGTAATTATTGCCTTGAATAGAAGTGATATTCAATAAATAGTTACTTAATAAATAAATCAACAAATGAATGGGAATTTCCTATTCTTGTGACCTTTTTTTTTATCTGCCTGATAGACAGCCATTCTTATTAGAAAAGTATCTAAAATATGATTAAATCAACTTAGATGAGAAGCTTTGATGTCTTGGCCTATGAATCAAGTTGATGTGCATAAATCCATGGACATTTTTATATCTCTTTTGCCTTTTCAGCACCATTATTCTTTTTTTTTTCTAATTCTTAGGGAATTAACAGATTCAGATTTTTGAAGTTTCCGGATATATGGCTTCAGGATTGAATTTTTCCTCTGGAGAGAAAACATATCTCAGTTGAAATATACTTTACATTGCTCATGTAGTTTTTCTATTGTAAAGCAGATAGAGAAAACATAAAAACATTTTCTGAAATACTGATTCAAAAATATCCTAAGAAAATAATTTGGGGAAAATGAGGGCAAAATTTTTTTATTAGGGAAGATACTGCATTGTTTTATGCTAATTTTCAACTTTAAAAAATACTAACTTTAACAAGGGAAGATACCACCTGAAAATAAAAATTTGCAGAATTGAGTGGGTTATTTTGAAAGTTACAGGAGTGATCTTCCATTCATAAATTATAGCTTTAAAAGAAGTGTTTCTCTGTCTGATGCCTAAGCATTTGACCTATGGCAAAAAGACTGAGTTTTGTCATCTCCAGCCAAAAGAGAAACACACTACAGATCTTAAAGATAGAACTCCAGCACCCTGTCTCTAAGCTCTGATAAATCTTGTGTAATATTTTTCCCTTCCATTCCCATGCTATCAGCTTTCCCCAGACCCTTACCATTTGATGCCTGGACTATTGGCGTTTTGCACAAAGGTATCACCTATCTGCATATCTTAATAAACCACTGCTTTCATCATCTTTCTCCCGCCCCCTCCACAGATCTACATTGGTGTCCTCTTGCTGTGACTTGACGACCAAACTGGCCAGGTCAGCCTGATTTCTCCATATGTTCTAACCCATAGGCCTAGTCTTCCTATTGTCCTCCTCCCACATTCCAAGGTCTCTCTTATCTCTAGGCCTTTCCCCCTGTGACATTTCCTCCTCTCTCCCTGTGTGAGTCTTGCTTATCAGGTCTGGCTCCTTCTGCCCTTCCATGAAGCCTTCCCTCAGTCTGTTTCTGCATAAACTATCACTGCATTGTCTGAAGTTTTAGAGAACTTTCTAGCTATGCCATGGATTTACCACTTATAAAATTCTAATTTCTAGTATTTTATGCATGGATTGTAACTGGAAATGTCTTAAGTGAATTTAAAAATTCTAAAATAGAAGGAAAAGGGATGGCTAGATTATAAAAAAAAACCTTACACATATTTGAAAATATATGTAATGTGTTACAAAAACAAAACTCTTAGTATATTAAGTGTATAAATATTTTTGTAGCACAGAAAGTTGAAATGATACCTAATGAACCATTTCTCTCTAAGAACTCTTTATCTTTGTGTTTTGAAATGTTCATCTGCTATAACCTGGTAGCATGTTTATTGTTAAAGCACAATAAAGATCTGGTCTGGGATCTGTTCTTTTAATGCTCCTGACTTTCATTTTACTTAATTATGATGCTTTTCCTGGTTTGATTATATTGAAGAATGATTTCACTTTGTTTGAACCCGGAAGCTTCTCATGTGATGTTTAATTATGTTCACATTTATATTTATAATATGTAATATATACTTATAAATGGAATATATTACATTTAAAATGCCCCTTTTGTATTATGGGATGCTGTGATTGTATTTCTTACTAGGAAGTCCTACTCCTAATAAATACAATATTTGAACAGCACAAAGATAGAGTGGTGGCAAGATGCGCCTCCGTATGGATGCCCCTTGATCTTTACTATCCAGAAATATTTCTCAAAGATCAAGCCAAAGCACACTTGGCTCTTGGCACTAAAGAACTTGGACTTTGAGAGTGATCAAGTATTGCATGTGATGTGGCAGCTCTTAAAAGGGACTCTTCAAAATAAAGTGATAGGAATATACACTGCTCTTTAGTTTCAGAGAAAAGACTTTGCCAAGATGAGAAAAATGTAAAATGAGAGTTTCATAAGAGGATTTTCCTCCATTGGGTTTTTGACCAGATACTTATCATTGTGAAAGTGCCATGGAATGTGTCTTATTTCATTCTGTGTCAGCTGGCACTAAGACCCTGAGGAAAATATTTGCTATGCATGCCAATGAACAGAAAGACCAAATTTCGCACCTTCACCCATATTCAGCATATTTTCCCTCCTAATGTACCACTCCACTTTCTTTCACTCCTTCTCTTTCCCCCTCTCTCTCCCTTTCCTTTTCTCCCTCTCTCTACCCCTTTTCCTTCTTCCCTTCTTTTTCCTTCTGTCCCTCCCCTCTCCCCCTCACTCTCCCAACCCCTTTCCCTCTCTTGCCTTCCTTTTTATCTCTTTTCTTCTCCTTCTTCCCTCCCCTCTCTCCCCCTTGTCTCCCTGTCTTCCCCTCCCTCCCCTGTCCTTCCCAGGTTCTCCAGGAGCCTCCTCTCCTCTCTCCAGGCTCATTTTTTTCCCACTGCTCTATGTACCCTGCTTTTCCTCTTATGGTCATTTATTTCCTTATCACCTTCATGGCAATAGGTCTTCAATACATTCCTCCTCCTCCCCCTCCCCCAGCCTCTCCCCTTCCTCCTCCTCCTCCCCCTCCTCCTCCTTCTTCTTCTCTCTCTCTCTCTTCCTCTGAGTCTCTGTTCTCACTGCCATTACTTTCTTTGGAAAGGAGAATCCATGCCTCTGCTCTGGTAAAATGCTGGCTGCATAGTAATGGTATATTATGTAAACTTGTCTTGTTTACCCACCCTAGTATTAGTCTGTTTCTTCTAGAGGAGCTCTTATAGTATGGTAATTCAAATAAAGCCATCTAACAGCCACCCATAAAATACAAAGAATCCTTTTTGAAAATGAAAATTGCTTCAGGATAAATATTGGTTATTCCAGTAATTCAAAAGGATAGAATTAAGCTATTTTAGAAAACATTTTAAAATAATTACAAAAATTGTGCTTACCACAACTGAGGCAGAAAATAAGAATTCTGATTTTTAAAAAATCTGTCTTCTGGAGATCTTTGTGTAACTTGGAATCTAATAAAATTGAAAAATTATGTCTCTTCTATGTGTAATTAAATGTTTCTTTAACGATCTAGGAAAGACTTTCGACTGATGTGCCCTCCGAAGGCTTTGGAGTTAGGCACTGTATTAGTTTTCTAGGGTTGCTGTAACGAAGTACCACAACCTGGGTGGTTTTAAACAAAAGAAATTCACTGTCTATTTATTTTATTTTATTATCATTTATTTTATTTTATTTTATTGAGATGGAATTTTGTTCTTGTTGCCCAACTGGAGTGCAATGGCGTGATCTCGGCTCACTGCAACCTCTTCCTCACAGGTTCAAACAATTCTCCTGCCTCAGCCTCCCAAGTAGCTGGGATTACAGGCATGCGCCACTACGCCTGGCTAATTTTTTTTGTATTTTTAGCAGAGACAGGGTTTCTCCACATTGGTCAGGTTGGTCTCAGACTGCCCACCTCAGGTGATCCACCCGCCTCGGCCTCCCAAAGTGCTGGGATTACAGGCGTGAGCCAATCCGCCTGGCCAAAATTCACTGTCTAATGGTTTTGGAGATTAAAAATGCAGAATCAAAGTGTCAGGAGGGCCATGCTCCCTCTGAAGCCTGTAGGGGAATCCTTCCTTTCCTCTTCCTAGTTTCTGGTGGTTTGCTGGAAATCTTTGGTTTGCAGCTGCATAACTCTAATCTCTGCCTTCATCATAACATGGTGCTCTCCCTGTGGGTCTCTCTGTCATCACACAGCCTTCTGCTTATGAGGACATCAGTCATGTTGCATTAGAGGCCATTCTGATCCCTTATGGCATCCGCTTAACTATGTTTGCCACAAACCTGTTTCCCAAATAAGGCCATATTCTGAGGTAGTGGGGGTCAGGACTTCAGTGTATCTTTTGAGGGCACACAGTTCAACCCATGCCCCATTCTGAGTTCAAGTCTCATTTCCTCCACAAAGTAACTATGTGACCTTTGTCATATTACTTAGCCTCACTGAGCCTCAACTGTAACGTAGGTAATTCTAGTTCTCACCTCATACTGCTGTGAGGATTAAATGAGATAATGCTTAGTAAAATGCCTGGCACATAGTAAGTACAAGTATAGATTAGCCATTTGTTTAGTCACTATTATTTAGGTTGTTATTTTTATTGCTGCTCTAGTTAGGCACCCAAGCTTAGTACCTGGCTTAGTGTAGTTGCACATTAGATATTAAATTTCAATCACTCAGGACCATTAAAATTTGTGCACTGTAGATGTTGAAAATGGTCTCAGAGAGTACTCAACTATGGTTGAGATTACTATATTTTATTAAAGGTTTACCAGCTGTATGCCAAGAAATACTGAATTTACCAGGCCTTTTGGGATTGTTTGGAAATTTAGGGGCTCCCTAGAAAAACTCAGAGCTGTGAGTCATGGATAATGAGTGGAATTGATATTTATAGAGCCAGAATCCTGGTCAAATTTCTCCATAACTTGTCACAAAAATGTTTTTTAAGCTCATTTAATTTACATGTAACAAATGCAAATTCAGGATATTTGATATTATCTGATAATGACAAGCCATTCTTTGATAAATGAGAAATGGAGGCAGAGAAAGGTTAAATTATTTCCTATTGTTAAAAAGAAGTTCAAGTGAATTCGAGGCAAATTAAACTCAGTAGTCCCACCAATTATTCATACCCCAGAGGACAGAGAACCCCAAAAGGATTTGAATATGTTCTCCAGAGTAGGTGTGTGGTCTGTTTTGACAAATGTGCTTAGCCATGGGAGGTATGTCCTCTCCCTTAGATTAATTGGCATTTTTTTCTGCCTTGTGAATCTCAGGTGCTCCCTCTGTGGCACAACTGTCATTTCTTTGGCTAAACACACACAAGGATAGCAATAATAGCTGCTGGACCTCAAATTTTTCACAGAAACATCTCCGTCAGGAGGCAGTTCCATAGGGAATTTACCATCTAATTCCAAAAGAGAGTTGGGAAAGAAGTTTGTTTGGTACAGTCACCTCAGCAGTGGTGGCCAAACCTTCAGTGGACACCTGGGGTGGGGAAGAAACAGAATCCAGAATTCCTGAGCCCCATTTCAGGCACTGGAGGAGACAGAAATCCTTTCGCTTTTGCTGCCATGTTTGTCCACATGGGGATTCCTGTTTCAGTGTCCTTTTTGGCCCCTGGGAGCACTAGTACTCCATTACCTGGCTGTTAACTGTAATTTTTATCCAACTTAAAAAAAATGGGACATTTAGGAAGAAATATTTTCTTTGTGTGTAATTTTCAGTTCTCCTGTGTCCAGTTGCCTAAACACTCTCCACTTAGAATGATTGCCTTTTTTTTTTTTTTTTTTTTTTTTTTAAAGCTTCTTTGCAATTTTAAATGACCTGGTCTCTTGGTCAGGATTCTTTGACTACTAAAGAGAGAAAACAAACTTGAAATAGTTTTAACACCAGGAGAAATTTATTGGCTCATATGAGCAAACTATGGGAAGGATTGGCAGGTAGTTTAATTGTCCATTGTATCTGATATTTTATATTGCAAAAAGTTTTCTTATCTACTTCTTTGTGGCTTCTCTATGATTGCTTTTTCCCTTGTGATGAATTCTCTTCTCCACTCTTCAGATTGCTCGGTTCTGGTTTGCCTGTAGTTTTGTTGCTTGTCCCAGAGGTTTCATCTAAGTCACAGTTGGAGTATCTTCACTTGCTCTACTTGAGGACTGTCATGACAGGGGTCCTAATGTGTGTATGTTGTCATTACCTGCAGTTTGTTCTCTTATAAAAGGTCTGCACTCCTATTTTCTGTCTCTGGAAATTATCTCCTCATCAATCCTTTTGAAAGTCTTTGTGGAATGACCCATTTAAAGATAATTCCTGAAACTTTTATTCTATGATGAAACAAATTTTTCTCTTTTAGTGTAGCCTGGGAGCTACAGCCCCAGGCTCCATCTTTCTATTCTAAGGATTATTCACCTAAGGATGAATTAGATCTGAAGCATATTCTACATACTGTCTCAGAGGATCCCCAGCAGGATGGTGTCCCAGCTGCCCAGAGCAGTCCCCCGCTCCGTAAGCACCCTTGATTGGCGTTATTCCTTCCCTATCTGGCTTCTGGATGCCTTCACTATGAATCCTTGAATCATTTCTGCCAAAATTACTTTCACTTTAATCTACTTTCACTTTCCTGTAATTATGTTTTCTTCTAGTACTTTTATGATTGTATTTATACCTAGTGTATAATTTTTCCTTTTCGCATGTTAATTCCTTGTCACATTGCTTACGTTTTGTATATTTAATAAATAATCATGTCCCCAGCAATTCTATTCTATATAATCCATGTCCCACTGGAGAAAAGGCCCCACAGAGATTTATTCTCATGTCCTAACCACTTGCAGACCCAGCAGCTGTTTGAATCAGGAGTGGCAGAGTGAAAAGGTTTAGTAGTGGAGGGGAAGGGAGCCACTTTTGTTCTGACTTTCCAAGAAAGCCCTTGATGAAGCTTATCTAAAGTTCCATCCAGGGATCTATTCACATAAACTTCCACTTGTCCCACTTGCCCAACTGGATCATGTGTTGCCTTTGCAATAATATATAGAAACTACTCTAAATTGTAAAAAAAAAAAAAAAAAAAAAGTGATATTGTCTCTCTTGGCACAGAAGCTCCCAAGAGCAGACACTGAGACAAGGATTAAAGGGAAAGTAGTTTTGGCAGAAGTGATTCAAGAATCCATAGTGAAGACATGCAGAAGTCAGATAGGGAAGGAATAACACCAGTGAAGGGTGCTTACGGAGTGGGGGACTGCCCTGGGCAGTTGGGACAACATCCTGCTGGGGATCTTCTGAGAGAGTACGTAGAATATTCTTCAGATCTAATTCATCCTTAGGTGAATAATCCTTAGAATAGAAAGCTGGAGCCTGGGGCTGTAGCTCCCAGAACTTTCAGTCACCTTGCATGCATGGGCAAAGCATGTTTCTATAATCTGAGAATTCCTCCAAGCAGAGAAACATTTTTATTTTCATTCTTTTGGATTTAACTTTATTTTCTGAATGATACGTTATTTACATGGGATAAATGTAAAAACTGTATAAAAGGGTATATGCAGGGAAGTCTCCCTTCTATCTATAACTTCTCCATCCTATGCCCACTCTATGCAGGTAATCATTTTTTTTGGGCATTGGGGGAGGTTTGGGTTGTGCAAAATAAACTATACCTACTCTATACAGGTAATCATTGTTTTTGAGAAGGAGTTTGGGTTGTGCAAAATAAACTAGGACATATATATATATTCTTATTCTTTTTTTATTACACAAAAAGTAGGATGTTATACACACTCAGCTGTCTCTCTTTTTCAATTGACCGTATGTCCTGTAAATCATTCCATTAGCTGTTTCCAGAACTCTTCCTAGTCTTTTCTTTATAGTTTCATAATATTTCATTGTGTGGTGTATCCTAGTTTTTTCTGTCAGTCTCTTATGGATGGGTGTTTATGCTATTTTCATCTATTACTATTACAAAATAATGGCAGAATTAATCATGAACATATGTTGTTGGATAATTTTAGAGGTGAATCTTTAAGGTAAACTGTCAGAAGTGTCATTGCTTAGTCAAAGGGTAAATGCATATAGTTTTTGTCAATATTGACATATTCTGAACTCTAGGGTTATACAATATTGTACTTCCCCATCAATACATAACAGTGTTTCTGCTTAGCCCTGCCAATGGAGTGTGCTGTCAAACTTGAACATCTTTGCCTATTCAATATGTGTACAGCAGGTCCTGGAATAACATCTTTTTATTACAAGGCTGATGAGAAAAAAAAAAATTCCCAGCCAGGGCCATTGTCTATGTGATGTTTGCACGTTCTTCCCAGGTCTGCTGGTTTTCTCCAGGTACTCTGGTTTCCTCCAGCACCCCAAAGACGTGCACACTAGATGAATGGGCATGTCGACATAGTCCCAGTCTAAGTGAGTGTGGGTGTGAGAGTGCACCTGTGAAGGAAGGTCTCTTATCCAGATCTGGTCCCTTCCTTGAGCACTGAGTTGCCTGGATAAGCTCTGGCCACCTGCATCCCTGAACTAGAATAATTGTGTAAATAATTATCTTACCTGTTTTTATCAATATTTCTTAAATATATGTCTAACTCATATTTGTTTCAATGTTTTTGGGACCAGAAATATGCCATAGAAATTTAACTCTTGTTTATATCAATTAACCTACAGTAAAATTGGTTTTAGTATATGTTGTTTCACTTAAAGTTGCAGTTTCCAAGAACCTATGGAAGATGTTAAGTGAGGACTTACTGTAGTCATAATTTTAATTTCTCTTATTTTGAGAATTGCATATTTTCTTATGTTTAAGGGCCAAGAAATTTGTATGTATTTTTTTAAAACTTCGTATTTCATCTTTTTTTTTTCTATTGAGATTTTGTGGGTTTTTTTCTTAAATTTTTAAGAGCTTTTATGTATTAAAGTTTTAAAGATTTAATTTTATGTTTGGGATACATGTTGCAGATGTTCTCTTCGTTGTTAGTCTTTTGACTTTTCTTTAGCCATACAGAAGTTTCTGCCTCCCTGCCCCCAACTTTTAATTTTATGGTATGCAATTGATTGGTCTTTCCTTGGATCTGGATTATAAGTCATAGTTGTAAGGGCTTTCCTGTAATTATGTCTCCTGCTAATACTTTTATGATTTTATTTTTTTTAATTTAGATGTATAATTCATTTGTAGTTTGCTCTGGTATGTAGTGTGAGATATGGATCCACTTTTATGTTTTTCCAAATAGCTTTCCCGTTTTCCCAACCTCAGTTTTCCATCTCTCCTTTTCCTTCAGTGAGTTGAGCTGACACTTTTATCATGTAACAAGCTTCCACAGCACTTGGTCCATTTCTGGATTTTCCCTTTTGTTCTGTTGGTATATCTGGCTATACCTGTGTCAGTGGCTCACTGTTTTAAATATACAAATTTCATAGTACATTTAAATCCGTATATAGGGCAGTGTTAGCTCATTCACCATTATATGTGAGTTAATAAAACATAATTTTTTACCTATCCCTTATTTTTAAACAAATAGCCCCATTTATTTTAAACAAATAGCCCCCCTCTCATTTTAAGCAAATAAAATTATCATATTTTTTCCAAACAGTATATAATTGTGGACACTTTTATGACTCCTTGCCAAAAATACTGATTGCCAAATTGTTTTAAAAAATGGGGCAACTGATATAACAGTTGTCACAAAATTTAACAATGTAAAAATTTTTTAACATTTAAATTTCAAAAATTATTAATAGCCAAAAAGCTAACCAGTTTACATTTCTTTAATTGTTCAAAAGATTACACATTTTCTTATATGCTTGTTAACTAGTTATCATTTCTTCTTTTGTAACTTGCTTTTCATGTTGCCTTGACATTTTAGTGTTTTCTTATTAATTTATATGAGCATGCATATAAAAATACTATTCCTTCATCAATCATGCTTAGTGCAATGCTTACCCGGTTTAATAAATTTTTAATGTTATTTGTGGGTTTTTTTGATGGGCTAATATTTTGACTTTTAGGTTGCAAAACTCTGACTCTGCTTTTATTATTTCATTAGTCATTTCTAAAATTATTCCTCATTTAGAGGGTCGATTTATAATTTTGTGTGAATACATAATATTTCTTTAAAACATAAGAAGAATTCTAACTTGCCTAGTGATCTAATGTAGGTTTGCAGCAGTAAATTAGAAGGCAGAAGGGGTGTCACAGGCAAGAACACTGACAACTTTAAGAAGTGACATCTAGTGAAAGGACAAGAGACTTTCTAAAAATATCACACAGAAATCCTCAAAATTATAGCAATCTAAGGCCATTGAAGTTAGGACAAACAAACCTCAAAGTGCCCAAAACTAATATCCATAAAGCAATTGCAGAGTTATGAAATTATTAAATGACATTCAGTATATCATGAGGAAGGAGCAACATAACATGTAAGGTGTTTTTAGAGGCATTTCCAACTCAGATAATTAAATATGAAAAAGAATTGGTGCTTAGAGGCAGAAAATCCTTAGCTAACTAGGAAAATTGACTGTGAAGAATGATTTCTTCCCAGGGGTTTTCTAGTTAGATGACATTTTATAAAAATTATTTGTTATTTCTTTTTTTAAAAAAATTTATTTATTTATATTTTCATAAGTTATTTGGGGTACAGGTAGCATTTGGTTACGTGAGTAAGTTCTTTAGTGGTGATTTATGAGATTTTGGTGCACCCATCACCAGAGCAGTATACACTGCGCCACATTTGTAGTCTTTTATGCCCCACCCACCTCCCATTCTTCTCCCCAAGTCTCCAAAGTTTATTGTATTATTCTTTTGCCTTTGCGTCCTCATAGCTTTAGCTCCCACATATCAGTGAGAACATACAATGTTTGGTTTTCCATTCCTGAGTTACTTCACCTAGAATAGTAGTCACCAATCTCATCCAGGTCACCGCAAATGCTGTTAATTCATTCTTTTTCATGGCTGTGTAGTATTGCATCATCTATATTTACCACAGTTTCTTTATCCACTCATTGATTGATGGGCATTTGGGTTGGTTCCACAATTTTGCTATTGTGAATTGTCCTGCTATAAACATGTGTGTGCAAGTAAGTTTTTCGAATAATGACTTCTTTTCCTCTGGGTAGATACCCAGTAGTGGGATTGCTGGATCAAATGGTAGTTCTACTTTTAGTTCATTAAGGAATTTCCACACTATTTTCCATAGCGGCAGTACTAGTTTACATTTCCAGCAGCAGTGTAGACATATTCCCTGTTCACCACATCCACCCCAACATACAAATCGCTAACAAACATATGAAAAAGGCGTTCAACATCACTAATGATCAGGAAATGCAAATCAAAACCACAATGTGATACCACCTTCCTCCTGCAAGGATAGCCATAATCAAACAATCAAAAAACAGTAGATGTTATTTATTTTCTATGGCTTCCTTGATTACAGTGACCTTGGGAATAATGATCATGTTTTATTCCTCAATTCCCCTTTGGTGCCACACATTAATAGGTACTGAATGTCATCCAGGTGCCATTGTTCTATATATTTACTTTTTAACACATTTATTATACCACTATCTAAGGGAAGAAGCTAAGGCTCAGAGAGGTTAAACTCCTTCCCAACGTTGATTTTGGACCCAGAACTACCTGGCTCTCTCCACATAGCTAATGTCCTTCTCCTGAGTCCTGAGTCTAGTGTCATGCCTAGACTTAGTTCATTGTTTACCAAGTAAGTCAGCAATTAAATAACCTATTATTAATTATCATTAATGAGAGCTTGGAAGTGGGTGAGATCATTTATAATTTTATTGGAGAGACAGGCTTTATACACATAAAATTAGATCTCAACAAAATTATAAAGTCGTCTATGTTAATTGATTTTCTCAGATCAACTGACTTAGCCTGGAAGCCCTTACAAAGCAGCAATTCGATTTTTCTAGAATCTGAAAATATTTGTTTCTGAAGAGAATGAAACTCGTGTCAGCTTGCTGTAGGATTAAGGCACGATGCCATGTGTTAAATGGTCTCTTACTTCTCCCTCTACCGAAATCTTCAATGGCTACCTCTTAGTCTTGTTCATTATAAAAGACAAAAACCAAAGAAGGCTCTTTGTCTTCAAGGCCGTCCCAACTGTGGTGTGGATGTCTCGTGTTTCTTTACATCATTTTCCATACAAAAATATTTCTGTTCAGATGAGGTTTTTGAAGTCACTTTTGTACTTGTTCTATCCCTTATTCCTCTCACCTTTCATGTTTACTTTAGTGATGATTTAAAAACATACTTACCTAGCAAAATGAAGCAATTTGTACACCTTTTTAAAAAATAATTAATGAATTGTTGTTTCAAAAACATCCTTGGCTTCCTTTCTCATCATAAACCAGCTATACAAGACAAATAGTGTGTATAAAAGAGGTTTTAATTTCCATATATGGTTTGGGAAAGCATATAAAATTTATGCTGTTTTATGATACAAAAGTGTAGGAGTTGTCGGGGAGTTTTCAAATGGCCCATAAATCCAAGTGCCCAGGTGTGGAGGACAGCTGCAGGTAAGTCATGAGAGACACTGATGGGCATCACAGATTACAATTCCATTTTTTTCATGGAACACAGAAAATGCCAAAACTGAGGTATATTGTCTAACTCTTCTGACTTCATCTAATGTAGGAGATCTCTTATAGAAGATAATGGGCATAGGACATATTCCTTCTAAGATTGCCAGTCCTGTTGTGTGGCCCTCAGTAATGCCTAATGTAGTGCCAATAACTCAGTGCATATTCAATCAGTAACAAATATTTACAAATGTGGGCCATGATGGGGGGAAGGAAATTTCCTAACTATCTCTCTGCATTCTACCTTCCTACTTATGCTACAATAAGCCCTTGTATTTTCTTGAACCTGTAATTTATTGAACCATGTATCAGCTGCCATCTCTGCAGGACCTGGTTCTACCAGTGCTGATTCAAAGGATATTCACTTGAACATGTACAGTGCATGATGCAGAGAATCTTGAGGATGCAGACATGAATTAGCATTGATTGGATTTCGATGGGTGAATATGTGAAAAAGAGGATTTTCTACTGCAAAGAATGATTTGACCAATGAAGATAGAGAGGCACAGTGTGGTGTATTTAAGAAACACTGAGGTAGATGAGAATCACTCAAATGGAGAGTACATTGGAGGAATAAGAAAGAGATCAGAGGGGGATGTGAGAGCAGAGAAGTTGACTGAAAAAGTCGATGCCAAATTTATAGTTTAGAAGTTATTTTGTATGCATCAGGGATTCAACTAAACTTTTCGGGCAGGGCAGTGACACGATCAGAGCTTTTTTTCAGCTGAGTAGCTCACGTAAGTCATAGGATGATTTGGAGGCACAAGCCTCATTCAATGATGCCCAGTTAAATGGTCTTTTTCCCAAACCCTTTACTAATGGCCCCAATACACTGACTCTTGAAATAGCATGTTGTTTCACTGATAAGCAGCAATGCTATTATTCCATTTTCTGGGCGGATGCACTGCTCATCCATCCCCCATCCCAACACTAACCTTGGAAGGCTTCTAGTGTTGTTGAAAGGAGGCACTGAAAGTTACATAGTGACTAAGAGTGGAAATCAGGAGAATAGAAGGCAAGGTGCTGCCAGATGATCTTAAGAGCCACTTGAAAAAGTAATATATATATTACATCATATCTTCTATCCCCCTCCCTTTTTATCACCTCCATCCGGACATTGCCACACTCATCCACTTCCACTCTAGTTCACATCTTTCTGTTCTCATTCCCAAGGCAGCCCAGGCAGCCCTCCAACTGGAAACCTTGCAACAACACCTCACCATTGTCATCACAGTTAATCCCCAGCCTGCATGCTGTGACATTTCCCACCTTTGAGTCACTTCTCTCCTTTTAGCATCCCTACATACTGCTGATCCTAGTGTATTGTCTATTTAGTAAATTACAACCTACTTTGATGTTAATTTTAACTAGTTTTTGTGAGTTTAAAATTCTGTTACAGGCATAGTACATATTCTCTCCAAGTCTCACAGTCTCAGGAAACTTCACAGGAACTACCTTGCTAGAGATATTTCTACCCATTGAAGAGGCCAATATAGTTATTTATTATTGACAATCAAGAGCAGTAACCAAAGTTAATGATAAGCTGGTATGTTAGAAATAATTTCAGTGGAAAAGCTAAAGATCAAATTATTAAGATCTCATTCTTTAAATTATTAAAATGTTTGATGCCTGTTTTGTAGAAATTCTGAGAAGTTTTAAAAAACAGGAAATAATATATATCTCAATGTGAAATAGTTTTGATTTTCAGTTGTTTCCATTTGGATTCTAGAAAAATAAGGCTTTCAGTAAATATCCAATTAAAAATTCGTTAAAACAAATGGAAAAATGCAAGACCATCTATTTTACTGGTACTTGAGTGTAGATGAGCCTGGAAAATAAAATAAAGATGCTTCATTGAACTTTGGTTTATTCAAGACCATTGTGAAGATAAATATACTTTAAATGAACACATTAATAAAATAAACAAATTCCACAAATTTAATCCAGCCCAACCACATATCCCAGAGTTTTTTGTTTTGTTTTTGACTTTTAACTTAGGTGATACTCAGTTGGTGAACATACGTAATTGCTACAAATAATTACTTTCATAACATACTCTCCACACATTGTACAATGAGAAGTACTGGTGTTGGCAGTAGTTGTAGTAGGAGTAGCAGAAGCGAAAGCAGTGGTGATGATAGATATAAGCAAGGTGTTGTTATTGCTAATTTTACTTTCCAACCATCACCGTTTGTTAGCATTCTTATTTGGTCAGATACTTTGCTGGGTACTTATAAAGCATTATCCATAAATATCACAACTATCTAACTAGGTTGATAGTCCTATCCCAACTTTCCCAAAGTAGAGAGTGATGCTCAAAGAGCTTAAGTAATTTATGTCATGTCTTATATTTCATAACTGATAGAGCCAAGATTTGAACTCAGATATCTGGCTGTAAAACTCTTGCCTGTTTTGCTATCATGTACTGTGATGTTATCCTGAGTCAGTTTATCCGCATGATGTAAAGTGAACTGTAGGATAACATGATTTGCCCCCACTTCAAGGCCCACTTAGAGGTATATAGAACTATAGTCCCTCACTTTGACTTTTTTTTTTTGCCTTTTCCTCTGCTTATTCAAACAATTCCTTTTTGTCTGATGTGTGTATGTAAATAGCTTGCTTATCACATGACCACATGCCAGACCAGCTGGTCATTCGGCTCTTTGGTGGCTGACACGCTCCCAGGTGGCTCTGCCAGTCTTTGACATGGTAGAGTGGTATCCCACAAATTCAGATAATGTTAGCTATTTTCTCCTGGGAACAAAAAACCCATACAGAAATGGAGACCACATTCTTTTGTCAGATAATAAGGAAGGCTTCCACTATTTAAGGATGCTTACTACATGTCTAGCACTTTCCCTTGTGTCACCTAATTTTACCATAACACTAAAATGAAAAGAATAAATTGTCACTTAAATTTTCTTTTGATGAGAACTGAAGTACTTCAGTACTGTACATGACTCCTAGATTTCCTATTTTAAAGAGTAACTTGCAGTTATAGCTTGCAAACATCTATGACTCAGAGCACCTCCTCATTGCCATCTGTTGGTAAGTCTCAAAGAGCGTAGATCAATTTTAGATATGATTTGATCAAAGTATAATCAGGATAATGTCTCTGGAGAAGAGACATGTAAGCACTCCTTAAACAAATATAAATGTTCATTATTTGTGCAGTTGTCAGACAATTTAGCATAAATGAGACTTTTCCTAATAACTCTCAACTTTAGTTATTCCTTTCCTTTCTTTAACTTCATAATGCAAATATGGCCCAAGACTACTTAGTGGAATCACAAATTGCTCTGTAGCCATTTCATGTTCACAGGAACATGTTAAATTTCTAAGTGTACATATCACCTATAATATGTAAATATAGTTAGCAACAGGGTCACTTAGCTTACAAATAAGTGCCTTATAGATGAGTTGGAAGGAAGAAAGATTATTTTTCTACCTTGTGGAGGAAAGTTCCTTGGTAAAAAAAAAAAGACAAAATACTAAAAGAATGGATTCTATTGACTTCTTTACAATGGAGTTAAAATTTTGTAGGAAACAGGCAAAAAACACATTTCTTGCTGACTCAAATCTTGACATGGTTATACTGTGATGGGATTAATCCTTATATGGGTTGGTCATTTTCACATAGAGGTGGTGGTGGGCAGCCCACTTCTGTATCCATGGTGTACACTTGCATATCTAGGTAGTGTTTGGGAAACTGAATAATTTCTCAGTTATCACTAGCAGGCTCATTTGCAGATAGCAATATTCTCTACATGTGACAGAGTTTTCAATGTGTGATTCACCTATGTCAGTATTACCTGGAGAATTCTGCTACAGAATTCTGATACCCCTCCTCCAAACCCACCATTCTGTACCACTGAATCAGAACCTTGGGCTACTTTTTTACCAAATTCCTTAGTGTCCTTAAGCATTCAATATTTAATAACCATATTCTTGGTATAACTACTTTTTAAAATATTCCTTCTACTGTTGGTCTACAACTTGTATGCACCAAGTACACATTATGTAAAATTTCTACCATTTAATGGTTAAGAATTTACTGAAATAAAGTTTATATCACAGAACTATAGAGATAATAATAATAATAGCTATCACATATTAAACATGTGAACATATGATGACCCATGGCCATTCAAGATCTCTGATTCTCACACAGCCCTGCGTGATTTATGAGGTTATTCCCATTTTACATTTGGGAAGACAGGTTAGAGAGGATAAGTAACTTGCATAAGGCCACACAGCAAGAGATGGAGTTAGGATTTAAATCCAAATATGGCTTAGTCCGAAGCCTATACCAAATCTGGCAGTGACCCTTAGTTAACTTGCAGCCCATGCTGGAAACAGGAGCAGAGGATGGGATCGATTTCATCTCCTCTGTGTGTATATCAGGTGCCTCTGTGCAGTGAGCAACCTGAATTACTGTAACTGGTGGCCTAGGTGATGCTTTCAGTGTGCAAATTCTCAGGCTCTATAATATAGACCTAGTATCTTATAAACATATAAAACATGTTAGGCAGCAGACTAAAACCCAATAAATGGGAGAGGGATGAAGGGAGGGGAAAGCTAGGAGATGGCTTATGGATTGTCCCAACACTATTGATTTATTTTGACTGCCTTTGGGTTCTTGTGAGATGGTCTTACACTCTTATTTTGTGTTGGAAGATCCTTATATGATCTCTCAACCTTTTAGCTAGAGTCCAACATAGTTTAGTTGGGTTTCATCTGCCTCTATATTGTATCCACCATCTTATTAATATCCAAACTGTATCTTTGATACCAAATTGCAGTATTATTTGTATGATATTCAAAACTTAATTGGACTTTTCTGTTTAGCTGTATTTTTATTAATAGTTTCATATGCCATGTGCTTATGTATTATCAGCATTTTTTATTTTTTTTACCGTAGCTCACGTTTGTGGCTCCTTTTATGCATTTACATCCTTTTCACAACTTTTCTAGCTCAACTTTTACAAATTTTTACTTTGTTTGATTCAAGATTCCTTTTTGCATTCTTTAAGCTCTCTACTAGGACTCATCACAGAAAACTAGGAGAGTTTAAACCATCACATTAAAAAAAATGTTAGTTTACGCAGTTCTGATGAATTTTTTTAAAAAAAAGTAAGCATGGGAAGTCACTAATTTTTCAGACAAAAACCATGGCTAAATCTTCAGAACATCGTGCTATTTGAGGCAAGAATATTTTATAAATTAGCCTTGCAATTATTGAGCACTCACTGTGTGTCATCTACTGTACTAGATCTCTTGCATATTTATAGCTCATTACATTTAATCACCACAGTCAGTCTTTTGGAGACTGCATTCCAGAAGAAGAGATGATATGGCATGGCTGTCTCATTACATACCTGTCACAAATCCTAGAAAAGAGCATCCCAGTGAATATTTTATTTCTAGTGCGTCAGCCATGGATGTTGCCTACAAAATGAGCCACAACCTAGAGTTCTTGAAGAGTTGTAGTGAATGTTCTCCTTGTTGCTATTTTCTTAGAAGGTCGCCTTTTACTTTGTTCTCACCCTTTATGTCAGAAACATAGAATTAGATATCTTTAGAGGCTTTTTACACCCCCAAGGGCCTGTTCTCAGAGCTGTATATATTTTTAATTCTTTTGTTCCATTTCCCTCCTTTGAAACTGAGATAACGGACCTGATAAATTCAGAGTTTGTCCAGATAACTGTATTGATAAACACTAACTTGACTGGACAGAGCATGAAATATGTTTTCAAGACGTATTTTTGGCCGGGTATGGTGGCTCACACCTGTAATCCTAGGACTTTAGGAGGCCAAGGTGGGTGGATGGCCTGAGCCAGGTGTTTGAGACTAGCCTGGGCAACATGGCAAAACTCCATCTCTACAAAAATTAGCTGGGCATGGTAGTGTGCACCTGTAGTCCTGGCTACTCAGGAGGCTGTGTAGGAGGATAGCTTGACCCCAGGAGGTTGAGACTGCAGTGAGCTGTGTTTGTGTCTCTGTACTTGAGTCGAGCCTGGGTGACAGAGCAAGACCCTGTCAAAAAAAAAAAAAAAGGAAGAAACAGAACTTTTTTTTTTTACACTTCAATAGAGCTTTCTTAAAATCAGATTATGAGATAAAAAATAGTTGCCTGCGGAAAACTTAGTGATTTTAGGTATTATATACTAACGGTATGGGGCCTATCTCAAAGCCACTATTGAAGACTACGGGGCTTCTGCCTGTATTAAGGGAGAAGGACAGTTCATAGGATCATTTTCCTACTTATATAATAATAAATAGTTGTTACTATTTATCAAACTAACTTTTATCACATCTCTTTCTTGGATGTAGGATTCTACTGGAGATTGCTTTAGTTAGCCACTGAAATTCTGAAAGCAAGTACAACTTCAATTATTGAATACCTGAGTGTCAATAATGAATTTATGAATCTCTTGTAGAGAATACATACATGAGGAAAAAATTCTATCATCTCTGAAAAGAAATAGCGTTCAGCTTTTTAATAATAGATGCATACATATAATGCAGTCCTATTGTGTTGTATTAATATTTTACTTTTAGGAATATTACACATGGTCTGTACATTTGTTATGTAACTTATTTCTTATAAGCTCAAACAAAACCTTTTTTCGGATCTTAAAGTCTACTCACTGCTTGTTTATTGTGGATCAGCAATATCCTGCACACTTGATTCTCTCAAGACATGTGAAATAGATCAGCGTAATGTGTATAGGCACTTTAAGCTCCAGAGAAAAGTGTGATGGAAATACCAAGTTACATTATTCTAGGGAAAGTTGAAGAAGGAATAGTTCAAGGGACAATGCTGTCTTTTCTGAGGCTGTATCTCATTAATAATGCATTATAATTTAGAATAAAAAGTAATATTGCATTTCTTACATTCAGTATAACTCTAGCTTGTTTTCATGACCTCTTCATAAGCTTAATGCATGAGTTTTATTTGATTATCAAACTGTTTTGGATGTCAGTTATGTCAAACACATAGGTAGATTAGGGTATATGATGATAAATGACATATTTTGTATTTCAGAAGATAGGCATGCATATTAATAATCGAAAGGCAAAACTGAAAGTTTTGAGCCACGTGATTTTTATAAAACAGTTACAGAAATTTAGATACAATAAGATCACTTTCAACCTAAGGAAGCTATTCTTCTTGACGTCTCTCTATTACCAGTCTCATTCACTTAGCAACCTTATCTTGCATATGGAAAATTTTACCTGACTGTGTTGAACTGTTTCACTCATTTTATACCTTAGTTCTCTTCCTCTATGTCTTCAAGGGAGGATAACTTAATGTTTTGTTTTTATTTTTGTTTTTTGTATACTCATTCTCATCCTGTTTTCCAAGCATCATTTTGAATATAGAAATACTGCCTCTCAAAGCTGGCAAGTATTGCTTTCCTTCTGTATTTTAAATGACTCTTGAAATTTCACCTCATGTGCAGAATCTCCTCATTTGATCCAAGAAGCAGGTATGGATTTTTCTGCTACTCAGCATTGATAACAAACAATTAATTTCTTCCCCTGATTTCCTGAGACATATATTCAATGTTTGATTAGTACCTTTTGTGTGTCAGGAACATAAGTGAATCTGGAATGAATTTCTCAAACACTGACAAAGGAGACAGGCATATAAACAATAGATTACAAAATGACATGGTGAGTGCTACAATAGCAGTGTTATGTTTGCGCTGCATTGTAAAGACAATGAATAGAACACCTAACTCTGGTAGAGCTGAAGAATAGGACTGAAATAGAAAGGGAAGAGAATCACTGAAAGAAAGGACCAGTCCATACAAAGAAGAATGGAAAAAGAGATTGGATCAGATTGTATCAGACACTGTATTCCACACCACATCAGTTGGGTTTATACATGATAATAATACATTGTGCTTAATGCAGGGCTGCATAGAAGGCAAGAAAAAAATATTAGCTATGATTGCTAAAAATATTATTGCTTATTTTTAATCGTAATAGCCCAATAAGAAATCAGGAACCACTGGAGTTTTTAAGGAGAAAAATTATGAGGAGGTATGTACAGAAAAAAAATTTCTGGTGTTAGTGTACAATATGAATTGGAAGGAGAAAAATGGGGATGGAAGATCAGATGGCAATTGTAACAACAGCATAGGTAAGATGTAATTCAGTTCTGATGGCAGTTGTGAGAATTAACCTTTCTGTATCTCAGTTTCCTCATCTGTAAATATGGAGATTAGAATTGCATCTAATTTATTGGATTGACATGAGGATTAAGTGAGTTAATATTTTTCAAAGCTCTTAACAAACTATGTGTTTGTTAAGTAAAGTTCAAACAGATTAATATTGCGTGTCTGTCTTTTGCATATACATGAATCCTAGATTATTATAATTGGACATGGACTATCTCCATATCGTGTCCTCTGCATAGGCAGTAACAAAGAGCTACTTGTTTCTGTTGATTATAATTATGATAATATTTCATTGATGCTTGTCTATTCAATACTATCAAAGATAGAGTTCAGTATTGGTGTCTGAGACAAATACATAATATCATCTTGACTACTCTTGAGCTGATCATATTTCATTGATGCTTGTCTATTCAATACTATCAAAGATAGAGTTCAGTATTGGTGTCTGAGACAAATACGTAATATCATCTTGACTACTCTTGAGCTGATCATGTTCAGTAGTAGCAAAATCCTTCTCATGTATATCCAATAGCAGTCATTGTGATACATCAGAGTACAAATATTTTGAAGGTATGTGCACATATAGTAAAAACTAATTTTGTTGTTGTCATCAAGGATTCTATTGAACTTGAATTTCTTCCCAGAAAGAGTCTATGACTACTCTAGGCTCACCAGTCATAAATCAAATTATAGCTTTTGACAAGTACATTGTGATAATGTTGTGGCATGCTACTCCTAAGTCTGATTCAATAAAGCACCTGTTCTTTATAAATGAATTTTGCAAAATTTTGGACTATGAAAATACTGGCTTAACTTGGTCTGACATTCTGATTTTCAGTTTAAGATTATTGCTGATTAAGAATAAAATATTGCTGAAACCTGTCGGAGAACCTACTGAAGTTCAACTGGCCAGAAATTCTTTGCATCAGCCTTCCTTTGGCTTTTCAACACCATTTAGACATTCTGAATTAAGGTTTCTCAATCTCAGCATTACTGATATTTTTGGCAGATAATTCTTTGTTGTTGGAACCAAACTGTTGGAGACTGCAGGATGTCGAGCATCATCCTTAGCCTCTATTCACTAGATGCCAGTAGAAACTCCCTTCCTAGTGTGACAACCAAAAGTATCTCCAGATATTGCCAAATGTCCCCTGGGGAGTGGGAGGTGTGACAGAATCACTCATAATTGAACCATTATTCTAAATGATGATTAACAAACAAAAATATGTCATTCTCCTGAGTTGTGTATCCCATTTGAATGGTTAGCAAAACCTGATGTGACATCTGGTTGACTATGAAGGTTATTCCTTTATTTCTGTATTCAACCATGTAAATATTATACTATTTTTTAAAAAATGATCTCTCTTCATTTTATTTCTTTTGAGAGTTGGTTAAGTCTATTCCTTTTACATTCATAATGCCAGATACTAGAGTGGCATTCAATTAATATTTGTCAGATTTATGAATATATGGTGAAAATGGAGCTCACTCTCAGGTATATATATCTATGGCGAAAGTATTACTTTTCAATTCTATTACAAAACAGATGTACTCTTAATAAAAAAAAATTGAAGTCCCATATACTCCTCCAAACCTAGTCAACAAGTAAATATTTTCAAGGTACTTTTAATTTCTGTTTTAAAAATAGGAGACTAGTGGGTATAAAATGGTAAAAGAGCATTAGATATGAAACCTATGAGTTCAGAAATGTATACTTCATTTTCCAAATGAATGAGAATTATGATAAACTGTTAATTCATCCACACAGAGTGGCACTACCTTATCATCAGAACTTCCCCTATCTGGATATTTGGTCTTGACTGTTTCACTGTGATATTTAGCTATTGCAAGAATATTTTCTTCACCTCTTTCACTGGTTCAAAGGGCTTCTTACTTTGGAGGTCTTTGAGAACACCATGCCTCAGTGCTCTCTACAGTATGTTTTTAATACCCTCATTTTTCAGGACAAAGGTATTTGGAAAGCATTTGTAGACTGTTTTTCCAATAAACACTCAAATAATAATTCACTGGGAAATATTATATTTATATGTTTAATGCTTGCCTTGCTAATTGTTCCATATGTAATATTTCAGTGCCCAAGTGGATTATAAACTTTATAACCAGAAATTATGTCTCACAGTTTTCAGTATTCCTTAGTGCCAGAGCAGAGCCAGGAATCACTCATAATATCTAGTTTTTTCTGTCTGAATAGTATTATTTTATGCATTTAATTATGCAAGGATCCCTAGGAAATTCATTCTCAAAATAAAGACGGAGAGTAGGCACTTAACACATTTTGTCAAAAGAAATCATTAATGAGTAAGTAAATGTTAAGCTTTAGGTTTTTCATTTGCATAATGTGCAGGGACTGTTTTCCATAATCAAGGGACTATGAGGTTTGAAGAATTGCCCTTATGCAGTTTGGTATTATTCAGTAATTTTCTAGAAACACAAATGACATAAGCCAGATGGCTGATTTTCTATTTTTGTGTGTGTGCATGAAATCGTTTTTTCCTTTCTTATGGTCTATGTGTTAAGTGTGTCTATGGGACTTTGTGTGTCAGTTCTTTGAGTGGGGCCAACTAGTCCAGCAGTTGGCCTGATCTACAGGGTCATGAATATAGGACCAAGAGAGAAAATAAAAATGAAGATTCAACAACAGAAATGTACATCAACTTATGGGAGAGGACATTATTGTTGCCAAGATACATTGATGGTCTACTTTGTTCACTGCTCTGTCCCCAACACTTAGAACAGTGTCTGGAGTATAGGAAACCCTCCATGAATATTTATTTAATGAAGGAATAAGTGAGCAATATAGAAAAATGTGAGTTATCTAATCACAGGACTTTGACATATTGAGTGTGTGGAAGAGATGAGGAGTGTATTCCTACTCACAAATGACTTTCTAGGGACAACATTATTTTCAGTTTCTCCAAACCATTCTGACTTAAGGCTGATTATTGTGGGAAAACAAAAGCATTTCAATACCTACTGTTTTATTACTGGCCTTGCAACTTAATTTTGTTTTACTAAATCCTTAATACTCGTATTTCAGTGATCTGTGCTTTAAATGTAAAATAACTATGCAGAGTATATCACTTTGTATTTTCATGTAATTCCCATATTTACGGTTTATTTTTGCTGTCACGGCAATCCTATTAAATGATTTTCACTTCCTCCTTTTAATAAATGAAGAAACAAAAGCTAAGTGAGCAAAAGTGCACAAGATCACTTATATAAGCTAAGAAAGACCAGTCCTGGGACTTCACCTCCAGGCTTCATATTTCAAAATCCATCATCTCTCCACAGCATATTATATCAATGATAAATTCCCATGGGTCTGTGTTTTATTTTTACCTATTTATTACCGACTAACACCCAGTAGAGTCCTAAGACTTACAGCGCTCATCAGGGTAAACTGTCTATAGAGTACATTTGAAGGTCAGATAAAACTTATGAATAATAGATAGTGATACAAACAAATATAAAGCAAAGCACAAATGTTTATCAAGTTTTAGCAGCAACTCAGTCACGTGCAGTGACTATGAAGATAATGGATGCTGTTGTTTTCAGGAACCAGTTTTAAAGTCATAATGTGACATAAACTGTGATCTAAAAATTCAGAAGTATGCAGTAGGACATTTCATTTGTTCCTGTTTTGTCTCTTTGTGATTGATAGTGTTTTACTTAGACGCCTGGTGGGAAAATAGAGTTACTCTAGATGGCTTAAATGTAGTGACTTCAAGGAATGAATTCCTTATCAGGACAGAGAAAAGCAGAGAATGATCCTATAGGAGTGAGGGCTGTGGATGGCGAATGGAGAATAATTGGCACAACTTCTCATAGTGAGAATTGTATAATTAATTTCTGAACATTATCTTTAATCCCTATAATTATGTCTCTTTCTATATAATGCTCTTTAGATAAAGAGTACATGGTACAATTAGAGATTAAAATTGGTATTGTACAGCCATCATTCTTTTTCAACAAGTTGACCATACAGAATTTAGTCTCCCCATTTAAGATTATATAATATTTGATACCAACTATTATGTTTTGTGATCTTTGAAAGAGGAAACCACAAATGTTATGATCATACTGTGAACATTCGAGCAGTTATCATCTGACAATAGTTGTTTTTACCAGTTTATTATTCACCATGCACATTCTGCCATTCCATGATCTTGCTGCATGAAAACAAACTCTGTTCTATGACCATTCTAATCCTGTCACTGCTAGGAAGTCACAGCAAATCCTTAGTGTATAAACTGCTTTTATACTGTCCACTGCTTTTTGTCAGTGATGGAAAGCTTCTGAGTTCCTTAGTTCATTCTATTCACTGATCAATGGCAGCTCTCAATAGGCAAAAGCCAATTCTGTCAACAAACTGTGCTGACTTGGGAGAAGAAACCTGTCTGCTAAGACCATGGGGTGACACCTGGAACAAAGTCATCTTCAAGCACATGGCTGTTAGTTTTACTTTCAACATATGAAAGGTCATAAAAGCCTAAATAGATTGTTGTAGGGGACATTCTGAGATAAAATATATAGTGGGAATATTTGGTGGAGAGTTTAAAAAGACAAGTGGCTACTCATTATGTAAGTCTGCAGGCTTATGGTGATAAACCTCAAGGCAAGTGTTTCCTATCAATTGAAAAACCTCTGTATAAACTTAGGACATCATCTTGAAGGAGGGGACAGTTTATCTTTCTGTAATTGTTGTTAATTTTGTCCATAAAGAAATCTCCTAGTTTTCAAGCTAGTTAAGTATACTTTGGTGAAATGCATCTAATATTTTTTAGACATTTGCCTTTTTATTATTTTTACTTTTGATCTTAAACTTACATTATTCTGTCAGTCAAATTATATTGTCTTTATAGTCTATTTAATTTGATATGCATTCAGCTATCAAAGTATGGATGAAAATATTGTCTAATGTGAACTCTCTCATATTCCATGCCTTTGGGAATGTAGTTTAAAGTGTTTCATTAGCTTTAGAGGCTGAAGCATTCTGCATGCTTTATAGCATACAGTAAGGGGTATTCTCCCTCACAACTTGGAATGTAACTTTGGATTATAGGGTACTCTTTATATAATCTGAAATATATCTTTCAGTCCCTGTGTCAGTTGCCAAACAGAAAAAAAAAAGACGCTATCACTAACATAATTTTGTTATTGTGAATATGATTATTATATAATTACATATTTTTGTAATTATCAAATTTGTATATATTCAAATGTAATAAGACCCCACCAAACATACTAAATTATATTATGATAATCACTAATTTAAAACTCCTAGAAAGATTCTAACAAAATAACTGGCTTATGTTAAGTCATTCTCTTCGAAAAGATGACTTATAGGAACATTATAAGTTTATCTAAGACACTTTTCCCCAGGATAACATTGATCTTAGTTGAAGCTGCACATGAAGAGCTCAGTAGTTAGGGAATAAGAAATCCACAAGTCCTGGATGAGGAAATGAGTGGCATAATGATCTGATGCACATGGGCCCAGTCTAGGGAAGCTGGTGAAGCAGCTAACACTAGAAGGGAGGCTATCACAGAGGAGATGCCTAAGTTTATATCTCTATCTATATCTATTCCTCTATTATCAGCTATCCTCTATTATCAGCTATAAAAATGAGAAGTATTACCAGTAAGGAAAGGCAAGTTTTGGGTAACTTGAAAAATATCTCAAATAAATAAAGAAAAGTAAGGATTATTGAGTGCCCTCTGTTCCTTTGACACTTGATCCTCCCATTTCCTGCAAGTCACATGACAATGAGCAAGTTTGGTTTTACTAACTGAAAGATTGTAACTAACTTCTGTAAGACTGCAGGAAGAAGCTAGAAAGTGGCTGGGCTGGCATTCTCACCAGGTCTCCCCTCTCGCCGCCTGCTCCAGCAGAAGGAATGTGGTGGCAATAACCAATGGAGCCTGTGAGTGACATGTTTGCCTGGCCACAGTGAGGCTGTTGGCCTGTTGGTTGGGGGAGAAGGCAGTTGAAGATGAAGTGGGGTGGAAATAATTGTGGGTTAAAAGAAGGAAAAATTGATAAACAATCTTAGAACTCAGGAGCAGCTGAGTGAAATATGAAATAGAGTGTAGCAAGCTAGTCCCCACATTGTCATATTGTCCTAATTCTTACCTGTGCATAATATTATTTGTTCAAAGCCTCTAGTTGCCTATTTCAGACAGACACTTCATCACCAGGATCATTCCTTGTGACTTCTCTAACCTAATGGAAGTCACTAGCAGTGGCCTCAAGGCAGTTGGTGAAAGTGACTGAATAGGTGAACATGTTTGCTCTATCTCCAACTCAAAAGACACCTGGCTAAGGTCTGTTGGGCTTCTGTTAACCATATTTACAGTAAAAAAAAAAAAAGAAAGCAAAAACAAAAACAAAAAAAACCTTCCTAAAGCTGTGTATTTAATTAAGTGGGTTTGAATGTTCCTCAAGATAAAGAGTTGAAGTGTATGAAACATACATAGTCCAACTCAAACTCTAAATATGTTATTTCCTTGATTCAAATGTAAAAGCTCAGTTTTAGATACTGATAGATTTTCCAATACACAAAGATGCATTTTTGTACCCCTATTCATTTATTTATAGTTTTAATAGATAGTAAATAAATTACACCTTTTTTGTTAAAGAAAAGAAAGTTTTTTAAAAAGCTGGAGTAAAAGTGGTCATTATACCCAAAATTACTCCTCACTATTTCAAGCTAGACACAAAGTATCCTACTTATATATGAAGACCACACATTCAATTGGATAATAGACAACTACTAATTGAAATGTGGGAATCAGATATATATGGCAAAAATTTAAGAATGTAGAAGCTGGCACTTACAATATTCTTGGTAGTACACAAATTAAAGTTCCGAAGAGCTCAGGGAGGTCTAGAGATAGGAAAAGTACCCAGGTCATCCCATTTGTCAATTCTGGTAATGAATAAAACAAAGGAAGTCATAAAAACTCAGAAGAAGGGATGTGATTTGGTTATGGTGAATAATCATTTCCAAAGCAAACGTTGTCCCATCTGAATCACATAGCCCGTCCTATTGGCCATCAAATTCTTCTCAACCTTCTTTCCCTCTTCTGCACCCTAACAAAGAGACTAAGTTGGAGTTTATAGAAGCTTCTACAACGTGGTTTTGTTGTATATAGATGTGTATGTATGTCTATGAATATGTCTCCCCCCTATCTAGTTTTAGAAACCAGTATTCCTAAGTTATGGCTTTATTTTCTTCACTATTGATGTCCTTGGAAGAGTAAACTTGCTAGTTCATACTCATTAGTCACCATTTTTTCATTTCTCTTTCAATTCTCTGAAGCTCTTCTGAATATCAGAAACATGAGGGCTCCATTTTAGTATCCCTAGTTGGTGATTGCCTGTGTCTCGTGATGTTTATTGTGACAGGTATACCATGACTTAGTTTACATCGCTGGTGTTTAACTTCCACCTGTGTTCCATTCATTCAACAAATTTGACAGCAGTATTTATTGACTGCCTTGTATGTGTCAGACACTGTTTCAGTTGAGTGATATAATCAGAATCCTTACTCCAGTACAAAAAAAAAGGACACGCTAATTACTCTCAGGGAGCCTAGGATTGACTTACATGACTAGACACTAATAGAGAACCACACAAATCAATATAAAACTGTATTTGTGGCAAGTGCCACAAAAGAGAAGAATGTGGTGCTATGAACACATAAACCCTTCTTCTCAGGGAGGTCAAAAACTACTTCCGTGAGAAAGGTAATGTTTCAGCCTTGTTTGCTTCTCAGTTATTTGATAAACTTGTGAATCACCTTATCACCTATAAATGATTTTCTTTTCAGATGACTATTGGAATAGTGAGTAATATTTACTATTTTTTCTGTCTTTACCACTTATCTTTGACTTTGTTTTAAAGTCTTTTCCAAAAATGTTATATAGTTTTTTATCACTCATTCAAACTCTAATTAATACATCAACCTAATTTTAATAAATGGCTGTTGGAGTGATTTAACTGGTAAACAAAAGGTATAGAGGGTTTTGATCAGAATGGAAGCAGTGTTCAGAGGCCAAAAATTACAGGGATTTTGCTAAATAATGATGGCATATATGACAGGCAGTATTTATAATAGATACATTTTGTGAACTTAATTATACATCTTTCAGGAAGATAGAGAAAAGTGAGGAAGAATTGCCTTTTGCTAAAACTGTCAATGATAAATTCTCATTAGGTAAGTTAGGTGATTTGAAGAATGGTACCTTTGTGTATGAGAGTACTTATAGATATGTAGCAATAAAAGAATATCAACATTTTAGGTCATAGGTGATTTTATACAGTGCTTTATCAAAGACCAAATTCAAAGACACAACAATTTATTGCATTTCTACTGTGGACAATATGGGAGGATCTTGGTATTCTAAGCACATGTTGTGAGAAAAATCCTCATTATTTTTCTCAATTTATTCAAGGGAATATTAATTCAGAGAAGGAAAATCATCTTTACTGAGCACTACAGTATGTTAGATGCTCTATATTCTACTGGACTATTTTTTTCCATAGTCTCCTTATCATTCACATTTCAATAAATGGGCAAGCACCTATTGAGCACCTGCTTTATATTCAATTCTGGGCTGTACATGAGGGAATCATAAGACATGATTGTTGACCTTGAGAGGTTTTCCATCTGGTTGGTAAGATAAGGCTTAGACCTAAGACACAATTAGAGAAAAACACACTAACTATTGATGCAAGTTCTCTCCTCTTGTGCTCAGTCATTTATATTCCAACATTCTTTCTTTTCCTTTTTTGATTATTGACTGTGGTCCCAGGCAGAAGGTCTATATTTTGAGCGTAGAAATGCAGGATTCTAGTATGAAGGAATGTTAGCAAAAACAATGCAGCTGTAAAAATCCATATAAAGCTAGCAGATTCCTGTAGGGAAAAGTAATTTCTTCCTGCTAAATTTTGAAAATTTCTCTAGGGTAAGGTATGTTCTCATACCAAAAAAAGAGTATTGCCTATTTGAGTTTTTAAATTATTCTTTTGTCTGTTGGCATTTGAAATTATAGAAAACTTTCTTAAGGATTGGAATGAACTCCTGGCATCACTAAGTAAGCTTTGCTACAAACAGCAACGCTATCTGGCCATTAGTGGCCAGCATACCACTAAAGGAAAATATTTTAATTATTGCAGATTGCCCCTAGAGACTGATTTACATTTTTGGAATTGGAAAGCTTAAAAGCAGTCATTCAAATGTATTCAGAGAAAGCCCAGATATGATGTGTACAAGTCATTTAACATATTCTAAACCTTTCACTTGTATTTTGGTGTCAGGGTTTTTCTGACCTTGATGGAAAGATACTTCTTTAAAGGTACAGATATGTATACCAAGCCTGAAGTATGACTTCATAATTTAGGGAAGATGTACACTTAGTGAACAAATTTAGCAATCCAAGAAAAAAAAACAATCATTGGTGCCACTTTGGGAGAAAGCCACTTATGCTTTACCCTGGTAATCATTAATAGTTAGGGAGGGGTAACCAAATAACATCTTCACAGGTTTCTCCTTTCTAGGATTTTGAGGTATGAAGTGAGATAAACAGGGGGTAATTTAAACACTCAGATCTGAAATATTTGCTCAATAGTTTTAATATCAGGGCTCAAAAAGGAAGTAGAAAATTATTACTTCCTTTGTGCAAATAAACCTGCCTATAAAAGACTCTTAAATGAGCAATGTATTTTGAGTACACCATAGTTATATGTTGATTATTTTTATTTTACTATTTTGACTTTATATTAGATTAAATTATATAATATTGCAATTTTTGCATGTAAAACTCTATCATGTAATGGCAATTTGGTGGGGTTCAACCTCATCAGTAAGCTGTGAGGGAAAGGCAACTATACATATTATGGTGTGCGATGGCCTCCAAGTGCCCCTTTGTAAGACACAGGATGGTCAGTAAAGCCCCATCCACTGAACTGTGTATTCTCTACTGGTATAATTGTGTCTCCACGCACCTATTTGACTTGTAATTGAACTACTACCTAAAAATATTTTGAACTCTCTTACCATGACTCATTAACTTTGAGAATTCTACCAAAGAAGAGTAAATATTTGATTTTATATTTGAGGGCATAGTTACCATGACATAACAAAGACTTTTGAGATCTTGGTATCAGTATAGAGATGTGTATACCTATTCAGTTATTGGAAATAATCAAACTCAACAAATTTTGATTTCTATCAGTCATCAATAGCTTCTGAGCTTATAATAGAAAGTTGATTTTATTATACAATGATAAAGGGCCAATATTGTAAATATTGGCAGTCCAATTTACTTTACATTACTGATGACATTTGGGTCCTGATGGATTTTGCAAAGAATTCGTTTCCACTTTTCTGCTAATGTACCTTTAATCAATACTGTCACTGAATTCACAGACAGTTGTGGGAATGTGTAAATGGTAAATATGTCATGGAATATGAGAGTTTTTTTTACACAATGAGAAAGTCTCTGCTCCTGAATATAGAGCTTTGCACAGTCTCTAAGATCTGAACCAAAACGATTTGGTTTATCTATACAGCAAAACTACAAACACAAAGCTACAAGATGGTATTTTTGTTAGGAAGGAAGATAAAATGGTTTCCTATATGTTCCATTTAGCAAATGAGAGAATTACTTTCCTTCCTTCCAAGTCTTTACTAGAGAAATAAAAGGTAACATAAAGAAATGTATGAGTAAGGCAAACTTTTTAAACTTGCAATTTTTTTTGTACTAAGCTGACAAACCATTTTACTGCTTAATTTAGATCCACTGTCTTACTTTTTCAAACATTTTAATGTGAGTTAAGAGAATTATTTAACACACATTAAAATGTTGTTTGAAGAAATAAATGGCCATAATCTATAAAACAAATTAGAAAAATCATATCAAAGTACATATTAAGAAGAAAGTGTTTGAAATTCTGTTATTATAGAAAATAAACTTGTCAATTTTGCTTTTTAGGCTTTTCTAGGCTAAATTACCATCTAATAGATACCAGGTAGTTTTACTAAATTTAAATTGCTTAAGTGAAAGAAAATTGAAAAAATGCCTTTGCAACTTTCAAATTTGAAACACTTTTTCTGATGTCTTTATTCTGAAGATTTGAAAAGTATTGTGTTTCTGAAGGAGTGACAGAACTAGATTTACGATATGGAAAATAATGACTTTTAAAATGACCTTCACTTTGGGAGGCCGAGGTGGGTGGATCACCTGAGGTCAGGAGTTTGCCACCAGCCTGCCAACATTGTGAACCCCCATCTCTACAAAAATTAGCTGGGTGTGGTGGCGGGTGCCTGTAGTCCCAGCAACTCGGGAGGCTGAGGCAGGAGAATCGCTTGAACCCAGGAGGCAGAGGTTGCAGTGAGCAGAGATTGTGCCACTGCACTCCAGCCTGGGCAATGGAGCAAGACTCTGTCTAAAAATAAATAAATAAATAATAAAATAAAATAAATAAAAATAAAAATAAACACCTTATTTTTACTAGCAGGAGTTTTTATTTTTAAACCACTCATCACATTATTAAAATTAATCTACATCAAAATAATTTAGTGTTTAGAGGATTTATTTTTAAAAATAAAAATTTGTTATGGCTCCTTGAAATATCATATCAATATTTATAAATAAACACAAATAAAATTTTTAAAAATCTAATGTAGTGGTATTTGAAATCAATATTCAATAAGGAAGAATACCCAGAGGCCTATTTTAAACATCGCCAATAATTAAATGTGACCAATCTTATGATGCACCTACGAAGAATACTCAGTTGGCTAATTTCTTCTCAGTAGTCAGCAAGATAGATGAATACAATAAAATCCTTGCCCTTGAGGTGATACCAGTCTAGAAGTTATAAGCAGCTATAAGCAGCTACAAGCAGCAATAAACTATTGGAGCATAGTTTATTACAACATGTATATACATAATTTACATACAATTTATGTATACATTTAAGTGTACAGTTTGATGAGTTTTGACAAATATATATACCCTTGTAACAATCACCTTATACAAAATATAAAATATTTTCTTCACACCAGAAATTTTCCTTATGAGTATTTATAATCACATCTGGCTCCATGCAATAACTCTTCTGATTTTTTCCCCACCATAGACTAGTTTTGCCTATTTCAGAATGTTATATGAATGAAAATATATAATTATTAGCAAACAATTCTCCATGAGTCATAAAATTCAGCTTGTCTTGTGAGCAGAGGCACTGCTTTTGCTTAGAAGTATTTTTTTACAGGTGTTTGTATAGTGAACAGCCTTGGAAGCTAAAGATGTCTTACTCCTTACAAAAGGGAAGGTTTGTTACTGTGCAGTTTACTAAAGATAATGTGTCCTTCTGGGCTTAATATATATTATGATATATATTAAGCTCAGGCAGGCTTAATATATATTATAATAGATTTAGGTTCCCAAAACTGTAGGTTTCTCGCCTGTAACACAATCCAGTATTTGTGCAGGGTGATACTTTCGCTGATCCTATTGCTGTGAATAATAAAGTCCTCTGTTTTTGACCCAGGAGTCTTGTGTCTTCTGCTAGCATCCATGAACTTTAATAACTTGCTCATTGGGTAAAATCACAGATCCTTCAGAATTCTTGACAACAATATATATTTTTGTGTGTCTAGCTTCTTTAGCTTAACATAATGTTTTTGAAAATAATCCATATTATTTCAAAAATTAGTAATTAGTTCCTTTTCATTGCTGAGTTGTACCAATTGCATGATTATATCATAGTTTATTCATTCAATTCTTGAGAGATATTTGGGCTGATAACAGGCTAGAAGTCAAGATCAGCACATTTTCTAAGTAGTAATTGTATCATGTAATCACTGAAACAATAGAGATACTTATAAAATGCCATTAAAAAACAGAAGAAGGAGTGATTAATTATGCAGAAGAAAACTTCACAGGTGGGTTGACGTTTGAGTTGGACCTCAAACAATGAGCTTTTATTCTTCACGATAGTGTGGAAGGCCTGGCCTAGTACACTATTAGAAAGAAATTAGAATTTTACCCAAATTTCTAGACTTAGAGTTTTATATATGTATTCCTATGCATAAGTATTTTAAAATAGTGCTTCTCCTTCAAAAAGCTTACGGGAGTTATGCTTCATTTGAAAGTAAAGAGGTGACCCTTCTATAAGCATCTTAAAACCTTTAACTCTTCCTTTATCAGGTCATCAGCATGCATCAGTCACCAGTGGCTCAATAAAATTTTGAGGTGTTAGTGGGGTGCAGTCCACTCTCCCCAATGCTTAATTTAATGAATAATTAATTAATATGGCTTGTGTATGCTTTCCTAATCTTATGTAGAGTATAAGTAAGAATATCTTTGGGAAAAATGCTGCTATTTTTATTGATATACAACCTATAATTGAAGTAAGTGTACTTGTTTGTTAACTATAGCTTCAAAGCAAGTTTTTTGAATCTCTGGTCCACCTTGCAAGCAGAAAGCTGTCCTGCAGAGCCTCTGATGTAGGAATTCTCTCACAGCTACTGCCTAGCGCATGCTGCCATCTTTCTCCTCTTAGTCCCCTTGCCACAGGCCAGCCCTGTTTCAAATGACTCTGTTGGCTGTAGGAAATCTATTTCTGTGCAGTTTGACTAATCAGAATACATGAATCTATGCTTTTCATATGTATGCTTTTCAGATAAAATCTTTGAATAAAATGGTCTCCTTTAGGGACAGTCATGCTTAGAGCTAACTATATGTTCAATATTAAAGGGGGAAATAAAACAAAAGAAATAAAGACATTAAAGAGATAAAAGTAGCATGTATGAAATAATTAATGACTAGTTAAATTTCTGACAATGAATACAGTGTATTAATAGGTAATTGAGAGACATATTGATAGTGGTTGAGTGTAGAATTTTGGAACCAAACTGCTTGGCTTGAATTCTGGTTCTACTCTTTTACCAGCTGTGTGAACTTGCATGAGTTACTCAGTTGTTTTGAACCATCTGTGAAATGGGGATGATAATAATAGCATCTATTTAATGGGGTTATTGTGAGGATTATGTGAGTTATATGTATTAAGCACTTACAACATTGCCTGGTCCATAGTAAATAATATATAACGTTTGCTCTTGAAGCTGCTGCTAACGATGCTGCTGCTAATTTTAGCTGTAGTAAGTTCCAATAAGAAAGAGGCAAGGACGAGCACTGCATATTTGGGTTACATGGAATAGACACATTTGGAAGACTCCCTCATAGGGCACTTACTGGAGGAAAATAATGAACAATAAATTGGAAAGGTATATTGGGCTAGATTATGACACCTTCAACATGAGACTAAGTTTGAACATGACATGCTCTGCATTTGGCAGCTATTGAAAGTTTTGGATTATATAAAACACATGTTTCAGAAGTATCAGCCTGGTGATAGCACTGAAAGGTGAGCCTCTAGAAGCTCTAAAACTGGGAACAACAATGAAGTCATCATTTAGATGTGAGGCAAAGGGCTGGCAGTGAAGGGAGGACAAAGCTGGTTAGCATGGAAGGAATGCGGAGGACAGACTAAAGAAATGTTTTGGTTGTGGGAGCAGGAAGAATGACATCATCTACTGTTGGTGTAGTTGGGAAAGGGGAAATGATGATTGAATCCGGGTTATTTAGCATTCTGTGAATGATAAAACTACTACTAACTGATTTTATAGTATTACAAGATTCTGAATGGCTTCTGAGTCTTAAGTCAAGCCTGAATGGTGTTTATGATAGTGTTAATAATATGATTATTTTTTCTAATTAATTGGAAATTGGCTACTTGTTTATGTTATATAAGACGACATCACTAGTCTTCATATTTGATTGATCTGAATGTTACATTCCATAGCCATGTTAGGAAGCAGAATTTTTTTCCTATAATCCTTAAAATATGTTTTATTTTTCTTTTCACTTGAAGGTTGTAATTTGAGTTAGTAGTAGTTAGTAGTAGTTTTAGTAGTAGTCGTAGTAGAAGTAGTAGTTAGTAGCAGTTCATAGTAGTTTCATCACTCACAGAAAGCTAAATAACCCAGATTAAATCATCATCCTCCTTGTCTCAACTACACCAACAGTTGATGATGTAATTTTTCCTGCTCCCACAACCAAAACATTCCTTTATTCCACCCTCCTCATTCCCTCCATGCTAAACAGCTTTGTCCTCCTCCCACTGCCAGCCTTTTGCCTCTCATCTAAATGATGACTTCATTGTCTTCCCAGTTTCTGAGCCTGTAAGGGGCCCACCTGTCAGTACTACTGCCAGGCTGATAATTCTCAATATGTAAATTTTTGTAAATGACCTTAATTTAATGTCTCCATTTTATGTTTAAATTCTTGAAATTCTAAAGTATCACTATGAAAAGTAAATACCATTAGAGTATTTGCTTAATGATTCGTTAATTTTGTCTTAGACATTTTTGTAACTATGTTAAGCTGTAATCTATTAAATATTCAGGTGCCTACTTTCTGTTTAATTATTCCTTTATTTATTTCTTTACATTTTGGAAACCCTAGTTAGTATAAGGTACTGGACTGTATAAGCTGATGGTCTAAATGTGAAGTGGTATTGTTCAATAGGAACAAAAGGAAGGGAAAAACTTCAGCATCTAGATCAAAAAATGTACATTCATGTTCCTTCTCAGATACTTGCTGGGTTTATGCCTTGAGAAAGTTACTTTAGCCTCTTGGATCCTATATATAGCAGGGACATCAGCTCTAATTTTAAGGGTTTTTTCAGGAGTATTTGGAATTTATGTGAAGCTATTTATATACATACATACATATATATATGTAATTTTTTTGCAAGACAATGAGTCAGACATGTTAAAATATGATGGATTCCAGTTAGTTCTTACTATTGTTATGACTCTCTGCCTTTCATCTTTCTCAGATAATTCCACTGGCATTTAAAAGCACCTTTTCTTAACAGTTGTTCAGCTTTTCTTTTTTTCGCCAGTCCAGGTCTCATGAAAGTTGAGCTTGGGATTTGATTTGCATGAGTAACTCCCTAGCATCTAGGGAGGCCTGACTGTGCTACACAGGTGGCTGCAGATCATGTCACACGGACTGAATGAACACTCGCTAGCCATGCTATCATGAAATTCTTAGGACTTATATCCTTGTACTTTCCCAACTAAAATGACCCAGTGCTCTACAGTTTCTTTTTTTTTTAATTTTTTTTATTTGAGATGGAGTTTTACTTGTCGCCCAGGCTGGAGTGCAATCTGGCGCAATCTCTGCTCACTGCAACCTCCGCCTCCTGGGTTCAAGCAGCGATTCTCCTGCCTCAGCCTCCCGAGTAGTTGGGATTACAGGCGCCCACCACCACTCTGGGCTAATTTTTGTATTTTTAGTAGAGACGGGGTTTCGCCAAGTTGGCCAGGCTGGTCTCAAACTCCTGACCTCAGGTGATCCACCTGCCTCAGCCCCCGAAAGTGCTGGGATTACAGACGTGAGCCACTGCACCCAGCCCAGTTTCCATTTTTTAAAGGCAAAAAGTACTATGTCACCTTCATTGCTAATTTTCTCTTCATAAAGGACCTAGCGCATGAGCCTCATTCTTTCCCCCTGGGCTGAGACTATCAGGTATGCTGCAGCAGGGCTGTGCTTCATTTGCTGCTTTCTGCAAAGGATGGGCAAGAGACAGCTTCTGAGCCCTTTCATGTGACTGCTTCCAAGCTGCTGAAGGGGAAAGAGCAAAGTCAATGTGGCAAAAAGTTCACATGGAAGGATGTGCCAAGTCTCAGCACTTTAAATGTAAAAACTCAAAATGAAATATATATGCATAAATATCAAGATGAGAAAATATTAGTGATAGATCTGGAACATGAGGCTATGCATATACAACATGTATATGATATGTATTAATATATGGGTCAAAATCTAGGTATCGAATTTTGGCCAAAGCATAAATACATAAATAGTTTGATAACCAAGCCTACTTTTTCTCATGGAATTTTTGAATGTCTGGGGCTATTCTACACTAGAAATTACATTTACATAATATTTGAGAGGCAATATAAAGTAGTGGTTAAGAATATAATCTCTGTAGCCATACTACCTAGGTTCAGATGTCTAATTGTTTTAAAACAGCCACTTATTAGCAGTAGGACTGTAGGTACCTTTTTGTACCTTAGTTTCCCTGCCTATAAAGTGGAAATAATAATAGTACATACTTCATAGGGTTATTATGATAGTTAAATGAGTTTATACACATGTATATGCATAAGCATATACACACATGAATTTACATATACACACCACTTGGAACGGTGAGCATATGGTAAATGCTATATTATTTATTAAATAAATAAAAATCATATTTCTAACTGAAAGCAAAGAGAACAACATATACAGATCCAGTGGTAGTTAATGTTTTCTAAACTGAGGCATGAAATTAAAAAAAAAGATAAGATGCTAAAATGGCATAGCAATTAAATAAAGAGAATTGAGAACGGAAAAACGTTTCTACTCTACTTACTGCCCTTTTACCTCTATGAGTTTTAACTGTAACAGAACTAGAAAATCTGTCCTGCTAATCATATTACCTGTAGAAGCACAATTCTGTTAAAAGATCATTTCTAAGAATTACAACATTTTAGAATTAACAGAAATCTTAGATGTCAAATAGTTCATTCAGCCTCTTTATTTGGGGGCTCAAAGCACTAAGGCCAAGAAAATTCAATGACTTTCTCAAGGTCAAGTTAATTCCAAAGACATGTTTACCAACTTCTAGCATAGTACCCTTTCAATTATAATAGCACTACTTGAAACCTGTTGGTGGTGGTCCAAAGAAGAACATAATTTGCATCTCATTAGTATCTTCTTACACTAAGCCATGTGTGTTGTTTTTACTTATTATTTTCACATACTTTTGCACTTATAGAAAAGTTAGAGGAATAGTACTAGGAACTTCTGAACACCCTTCACCTTCAATTATTTACATTCTTTTTCATATGCTTTATTATTCTATTAATATGACTCTATGCATTTATTATTTTTTTCTGAAGTGTTTGAAAGTAAGTTGGAGGCATCTCATCCCTTTACCCATAAATTCTTGAGTGTGTATTTCCAAAGAACAAGTACAATTTCTGTCATAACTGCAGTTATGAAATGATCAAAAAAAGAAAGTTTAACATGAATACAATATTATCTATTCCACAGTTTATATTCAAATTTCATCTTCTTGCCCTATATTGTCTTCTTTCTCTATTTGTTTTCTGGCTCAAGATCCAAGCCCAAATCAAGCATTGAGATTAGTTGTCCTGTCTCTTTAGTGTACTTTCACCTGGGACAGTTCCTCACCTTTCTTTGTCTTTCTTGACCTTGAGAGTTTTGAAAACACGGCTAGATATTTTGCAATATGTCCCTCAGTTTTATTTGTCTGTTTATCCATAATTGGATTCAGAATATACATTTTTGGCAAGAATACTACAGAAGTGATGTTGTGTTCTCAGCACATGATTTCAGGAGGCACATGGTGTCAGTGTATTCAATACTGGCAATGTAATTTTTTTTTTTTTTTTCCGGACAGAATCTCTCTCTGTCACCTGGACTGGAGAGTAGTGGTGCGATCATGGGTCACTGTAGTCTCGACCTCCCAGGATCAGATGATTTTCCCACCTCAGCCTCTCGAGTAGCTGAGACTACAGGCACGCACCACCATGCCTGGCTAAATTTTGTAATTTTGTGGAGATGGGTTTTCATCATGTTTCCCCAGTCTGGTCTCAAACACCTGAGCTCAAGCAATCTGTCTGCCTCAGCCTCCCGAAGTGCTCGGTTTACAGGCTTGAGCCACTGCGCCCGGCTGGCAATGTAAACTTTGATCACTGTGTCTGCCAGGTTTCTCCACAGTAAAACTACTGTTTCACCCTTGCTAAATAATAATTAATTTGTAAGAAGAAACTTTGACACTATTTAAATGTCTTTTTTCTGTCAAACTTCTACCTACTAGTTTTTGCATCCGTTGTTAATTTGTAATTCCATTATTCCTTTCAAATTGAATAATTGACATTCTGCTGAAAGGAAGAGCTTTCCCATGTCTCTCATTTATTTGTTTGTTTATTTATAATATCAATGGGATTCATGTATTCTTGTTTTATTCTATGGCTATAATCCATTATAGCCATAAATATTTAAATACTGTTATTATTTATTCAGATGCTCAAATTTTCCCAGATTTATCCACTGAAAGCCACTTAATATTAGTTTTTGTGCCTTTTGATACCTCCCCATCATTCTTGAGGATTTCCTTACTTTCTGGCACATGTTATTCTAGGCTCATTTTGTATTTTCCTTGTCCACACCCTGGAATCAGCCTTTCATCCACATAGCTTTGCTTCCATTGAGAAGTGAATGTCATTTAGAAGTCAAGGTCTGGACACTAGGTGTACTCGTTGCTGCTAATATGTTAATACTTCTAGGCCCTGTCAGCCAGAAGAATTAGTGAATATATGTTGATTTTTATTTCTATATCTATGTGCCTATCTATGAAAAACCATGAGTTCATACTGATACCTCTGATTCCAGTCTCAAACTACAGGATGTGTTCTGGTGTCCCGATTTTCTCATTTGTAACTCTCTTTTCCAAAAGTGAGAAACCTAACTTCACATTCGTTATATTCAATATATGTGTCTGTTTGCTCAACTTGGAATACAAGAAAGCAATTTCAGAATTGCTAACCTACACCACAGCAAAAAAAGCAAATCTACTAACTAGAATTCAACTTTTAAACAGCTTTTTGGAATAAAATTTACTAGAGCAAAATAATTTGTGCACAGATCTCAAGTGCATAGTTCATGAAATTAGACAAACATCTAGACCCATGTTTCTCCTGTCTCATCAAGATGTAAAACATTTCCATCACCTTAGAAAGGTCCCTTGTGCCCCTTTCCAGTCAGTATATACCCCTCAAGAGTAGCTAGTTTCTTGATTTCTATCACTATAGGCTAGTTTTGCCTCATCTAGAACTTCTATTAATGGAATCATGCGGTGACTTTTCTGTATCTGGCTTCTTTCACTCATTATAATGACTGTTGGATTTATACATGTTGTTATATGTATATCTACAGTTTGTTTCTTTTGGTTGCTAAAAGAAACCAAGCCATGCTCTTTATTTATCTGTTCCCTCTTGATGAGTAGCATTTGGGTTACTTCCAGTTTGTGGCTAATATAAATAAAACTACAATGAACATTTTTGTGTAAATCTTGAGAACATAAGGATTCCATTTCTCTTGGTTAAACGTCTGAATTGGAATCACTAAGTCATAGATACAGCTATATTTAATTTTATAAGAAATTGCCAAACATTTTGTTAAAGTGGTTGCACCATTTACACTTTCATCAGCAATATATGAACATTCTAGTTATTTCATATCCTCATCAACATTTGGTATTGTCAGTCTTTTTAAATTTTAACCATTCAAATGGGCATGTAATGATATCTGATTGTATTTATAATGTGCAATTCTCTGATATCTAATGATGCTAGGACTGTTTCGTGAGATTATTGGGTATTTCTGAAGTGCCTATTTAAATCTTTTCTCATTTTCTTAATTAGATTGAGTTGTAGGAGTCATTTGTATATTATGGATATAAGTTTTTTTGACAGATATATGCTTTGCAAATATTTTCTGACAGTCTCTGGCTTGCCTATACACTGTTTTTCTTTTTAACTTTTATTTCAGGTTCATGTGTAAATGTGCAGGTGTGTTATATAGGTAAATTGCATGTTGCAGGAGTTTTGTGTACAGATTATTTCACTACCCCAGGTAATAAGCACAGTGCTCGACAGGTAGTTTTTTGATCCTTATGCTGCTCCCTCCCTCTACCCTCATGTAGGCCCTGGCATCTCTTGCTCCCTTCTTTGTGCCAATGTGTACTCAATGTTTAGCTCCCACATATAAGTGAGAACATGCGGTATTTGGTTTTCTGTTCCTGTGTCAGTTCTCTTAGCATAATGGTCTCCAGCTCTATCTATGTTGTTGTAAAGGGCATGATCTCCTTTTTTATGGCTACATAGTATTCCATGGTACATATGTACCACATTTTCTTTATCCAATCTAACATCAATTGGCACTTAGGCTGATTCCACATCTTTGCTCTTGTGAATAGTGCAGTGATGAACATAAATATGCATGTGTCTTTATGGTAAAATGATTTATATTCCTTTGGGTATGTACTCAGTAGTGGGATTGCTGCATTGAGTGGTAATTCTGCTTTGAGTTCTTTGAGAAATCACCAAACTGCTTTTCACAATGGCTGAACAAATTTACATACCCACCATATATATGGTATAAGGAAAGGGTCCAGTTTCAATCTTCTGCATATGGCTAGCCAGTAATCCCAGCACATTTATTGAATAGGGAATTCTTTCCCCATTGCTTGTTTTTGTCAACTTTCTTGAAGATCAGATGGTTGTAGGTGTGTGGCATTATTTTTGGGCTCTGTATTCTGTTCCGTTGGTCTATGTATCTGTTTTTGTAACAATATCATGCTGTTCGGTTACCGTAGGCTTGTAGTATAATGTAAAGCTGGGTAACATAATGCCTCCAGCTTTGTTCTTTTTGCTTAAGGTTGTCTTGGCTATTAAATCTCTTATTTGGTTCAACTTGAATTTTAAAAGTCTTTTTTTTCCTAATTCTGTGACAAATGCCATTGGTAGTTTGATAGGAATAGAATTGAATCTGTAAGTTGCTTTTGGCAGTATGTTTGTTATAACAATATTGATTCTTTTTATCCCTTAGCATGGAATGTTTTTCCATTTATTTCTGTCATTTCTCATGTCTTTGAGTAGTGTTTTATAATTCTTGTTACGGAGATCTTTCACCTCCCTGGTTAAATGTATTCCTAAGTATTTTATTCTTTTTGTGGCTGTTGTAAATGGGATTGCATTCTTGATCTGGCTCTCAGCTTAAATGTTGTTATATAGGAATGCTACTGAATTTTGTGCCCTGAAACTTTTTATTAGTTTCCTTTTTATAGTGCCCTGAAGTTGTTTATTAGATCAAGGAATTTTGAGGCTGATACAGCGAGGTTTTCTAGGAATAGAATCATATCATCTGCAAACAGCAACAGTTTGATGGCCTCTCTTACTATCTAGATGCTTTCATTGCTTTCTCTTGCCTGATTTCTCTGACCAAGACTTCCATTACTATGTTGAATAGGAGTGGTGAGAGAGGGCATCCCTGTCTTGTGCTGGTTTTCAAGGGAAATGCTTCTAGCTTTTGTCCATTCAGTATGATGTTTGTTGTGGGTTTGTCATAGATGGCTTTTATTATTTTAAAGTATGTTTGTTCAATGCCTAGTTTGTTGAGGGTTTTAACCTGAAGGGATGTTGAATTTTATCAAAAGACTTTTCTGAATCTATTGAGATAATCATGTGCCTTTTGTTTTTAGTTCTGTTTATGTGATGGATCACATTTATTGATTTGCATATATTGAACCAAACTTGCATCCCAGGGATAAAGCCTACTTGATCATGGTGGATTAGCTGTTCAATGTGCTGCTGGATTCAGTTGGCTAGTATTCTGTTGAGGATTTTTGCATCTATGTTCATCAAGGATATCGGCCTGACATTTTCTTTTTTTTGTTGTTGTTGTATGTCTCCTGGGTTTTTATCAGAATGATGCTGGCCTCATAGAATGAGTTGGAGAGGAGTTCCTTCTCCTCAAATTTTTGGAATAGTTTCAATAGAAATGGCAACAGCTGTTTTTTATATGTCTGGTAGAATTTGGCTGTGGTCCTGGCTCTTTCTTATTTGTAGCCTTTTTATTACTGATTCAATTTTGGAACTCATTATTGGTCTGTTCAGGGATTCAATTTCTTCCTAGTTCAATCTTGGGAGGTTGTATGTTTTCAGGAATTTATCCATTTCTCATAGGTTTTTAAGTTTGTGTGCACAGAGTTTTGTATAGTAGTCTCTGAGGGTTTCTTTTGTATTTCTGTGGTGCATTGGTCATGTCCCTTTGTCATTTCTTATTGTGCTTATTTGGATCTTCTTTCTTTTATTCATTATTATGCTAGCTAATGGTCTACCTTATTTATTATCAAAAAAAACCTCATGGATTCATTGATCTTTATCTTTTGTATGTTTTTTCCAGTCTTGATTTCCTTAAGTTCAGCTCTAATTTTGGCTATTTCATGTCTTCTGCTAGCTTTTGGGTTGGTTTTCTCTTGTTTCTCTAATTCCCCTAGGTGATGATGTTAGGTTGTTAATTTGAGATCTTTCAGACTTTTCAATGTGGGCATTTAGCACTATAAACTTTCCTCATAACACTGCTTTAGCTGTTTCCTAGATATTCTGGCATGTTGTATCTTTGGTCTCATTACAATCAAGGAATTTCATGATTTTTGCCTTAATTTCATTGATTAACCAAAGGTCATTCAGGAGCAGGTTGTTGAAATTCCATGTAGTTACATGGTTTTGAGTGATTTTCTTAGTATTGATTTCTATTTTTGTTGAGCTGTGGTCTGAGAGAGTGGTTGGTATGATTTCAGCTTTTTTGAATTTGTTGAGGATTATTTTATGTCCAATTGTGTGGTTGATTGTAGAGTATGTGCCATGTTGTGATGAGAAGAATGTATATTCTGTTGTTTTTGAGTGGAGAATTTGGTAGATTTCTGTTAGGTCCATTTGGTCAAGTGTTGAGTTCAAGTCCTGAATATTTTTGTTAATTTTGTGCCTCTATGATCTGTCTAATACCATCAGTGGGGTATTGACGTCTCCCATGATTACTGTATAGAAATCTTACTCTCTTTGTAGGTATCTAAGAACTTTCTCTATGAGTCTTGGTGCTCCTGTGTCAAGTGCATATATATATTTAGGATAGTCAGGTATTGTTGAATTGAATACCTTACTATTATGTCAGTCCCTTCTTTTTCTTTTTAAAAAATCTTTTTTGGTTTAAAGTCTGTTTTACTAAAATTAGGATAGCAACCACTGCTTGGTAGATTTTTCTCTATCCCTTTACTTTGAGCCTATGGATGTCATTGTGTGTCCGGAATTGGTTCCTTCTGGTGTGTTCTTAGTCTCACTGACTTCAAGAATGAAGCTGCAGACCTTCGTGGTGAGTATTACAGTTCATAAAGGCGGTGCATCCAGAGTTGTTCATTCTTCCCAGTGGGTTTGTGGTCTCGCTGGCTTCAGGAGTGAAGCTGCAGACATTCTCGGTGAGTGTCACAGCTCATAAAGGTAGTGTGGACCCAAAGAGTGAGCAGCAGCAAGATTTATTGTGAAGAGTGAAAGAACAAAGCTTACACAGCATGGAAGGGGACCCCAACCGGGTTGCCACTGCTGCCTTGGGTGGCCTGCTTTTATTCCCTTATTTGGCCCCACCCACATCCTGCTGATTGGTCCATTTTACAGAGTGCTGATTGGTCTGTTTTACAGAGTGCTGATTAGTGCGTTTACAAACCTTTAACTAGACACAGAGCACTGATTGGTGCATTTACAATCCTTTAGCTAGACAGAAAAGTTCTCCAAGTCCCCTACCAGATTAGCTAGACACAGAGCGCTGATTGGTGCATTTACAAACCTTTAGCTAGACAGAGATCACTGATTTGTGCATTTACAATCCTTTGGCTAGACAGAAAAGTTCTCCAAGTCCCCACCCGACCCAGAAGCCCAGCCAGCTTCACCTCTCAATTGCATGTGAGATGAGTCTCTAGAAGACAGCATACCATTGGGTCTTGCTTCTTTATCCAGCTTGCTACTCTATGCCTTTTAATTGGTGCCATTGAGCCCATTTACATTCAACATTAATATTGATATGTGGAGAAATTTATCCTGTCATGGTGTTGGTAGATGGTTATTATGTAGACTTGTTTTTGTGGTTGCCTTATATTCTCAGTGGTCAGTTTACTTAAGTGTGTTTTTGTAGTGGCACGTAACATTCTTTCTTGTCCATATTTAGCACTCCTTACAGAACCTTTTGTAAGGCATGTCCAGGGGTAATGGATTCCATCACCATTTGCTTGTCTTACTTCTCCTTTGCTTATGATGCTTAGTTTGGCTAGATATAAAATTCTTGGTTGCAAATTCTTTTCTTTAAAAATGCTGAATATAAGCCTTCAATCTATTCTGGTTTGTGGAGTTTCTGCTGAAAGGTTTGCTGTTAGTTTGATGGGTTTCACTTTTTAGGTCACCTATGCCTTCTCTCTAGCTGCCTTTAATATTTTTTCTTTCATTTTGACCTGGGAGAATCTGATGATTCTGTATCTTGAGGATGGTCTTGTGTAATATCTCATAGAAATTCTCTGCATTTCCTGATTTTGAACATTGGCATCTCTAGCGAGGTTAGGGAAGTTTTCATGGATAATATCTTAAAATATGGTTTCCAAATTGCCTGTTATCTCCTCATATCTTTCAAGGACACTGGTGAATTATAGATTTGGTCTCTTTACATAATCCCATATTTCTTGTTTTTATTCTTTATTTTTTATTTTTGTTCAAGTTAGTTTAGAGAAGCAGTCTTTGAGCTCTGAGATTTTTCCTTAGCTTGATTTATTCTGCTGTTAATGCTTGTGATTGCATTATGAAATTATTGTAGTGTGTTTTTCAACTCTATCAGATCAGTTTGGTTCTCTTTTTTTTTTTTTCCTGAGACGGAGTCTCACTCTGTCACCCAGGCTGGAGTGTTTGGAGTGCAGTAGTGCGATCTTGGCCCACTGCAAGCTCCGCCTCCTGGGTTCATGCCATTCTCCTGCCTCAGCCTCCTGAGTAGCTGGGACTATAGGTGCCTGCTATCATGCCCAGCTAATTTTTTTTTTTTTTGTATTTTTAGTACAGACAGGGTTTCACTGTGTTAGCCAGGATGTTCCCAATCTCCTGACCTCGTGATCCGCCCACCTCAACCTCCCAAAGTGCTGGGATTACAGGCATGAGCCACCGCACCCGCCTGGTTCTTTCTTATAATGGCCATTTCATCTAACTGCTCCTGTATCATATTTTATTGTAATCCTTAGAATTCTTGGATTGGGTTTTGACTTTCTCCTGAATCTTGATGCTCTTCGTTCCTATCCATATTCTGATTTGTATTTCTTTCATTTCAGTCTTTTCATCCTGGTTAAGAATCCTTGCTGGGGAACTAGTGCAGTTGAGGAAAGCAGACACTCTGGCTTTTTGAGTTGCTGGAGTTCTTGTGCTGATTCTTTCTCATCTGTGTGGTATGATTCAATGCAGCTGCCACACCCCACCATGTGCTTTACTTTGAGTACAGTCAGTTGACTTCTTTTCAGGATGTTTTCAGAGGGTTGAGGCTTTGTGCAGGAACTTTATTTGTGGCTGAGTTCTTGTCCTTGGTTTCACAGTGTGGGCAGGAGGTGGCCTATATTAGCAAAGTATTTTTGTTGTTGAAGTTTGGGTTGTGATCGAGTAGATGGTGCTTAAGCATAATGACCAGTAAGTAGGCTCTTGCTTAGTCACTTCACTCCTTTGTATTTCCTCATGACTGCAATATGCTCCCTCTCTGTGCTCTAAGAGTGTGGGATCCTCTCCCACTCAAGTCCTGGCTATAGCTCTTGGCTTGGCACTTCTTGGCTGCACACTGCAGCCCTGGGTGAGCTCAGGCTTTGTGTTCCTTTCTAGCTGGGAGGCAGCAGGAGAAGGGACCTTGCCATGGGTATGGACATGTGGAAGAGGGCCTTTCACTTGTCTCTCAGGTTTCTATATCAGAAAATGGCAGAGCCACTCCCAATTGGGGCTATCAGCATAGGGTGGGGTGGCTGCGTTGTGGACTCAAGCCAGGGGGCCCTGCATATTGATGAGCAGAGAGGCTGGGTGGCTCATGGGGGAAACTGACTGGCTTCTTCTTTTTAGGACAGCAGTGGCTGTCCTAAAGGAGGTGTGGTTAAATCACTGAGAATCTTTGCTCCTTTTCCAGTCTGAGGGCAGCAAAGACAGTACCACTGCAATGGCAGTGGCAGAGGGGCTTTTGGTTGCCTCTGGAAGCTTCATCTCAAGAGAAACACAGAGCAACTGCTACTGGGAATGTTCAGCTGGTGGGTGGGGGTGACTGCAATTGCTGGCCCAAGCTTGGGGCCCCACTTGGTGAAGAGTAGGGGATTGAGGGCTCACAGAGAGGAGAGCCTGAGCTTCTCTCTCTATAATAACTGTGGTGTGCTAGAAGTATGAGTAAAACCCTCAGGTTCTTTATTTCTTCCCCAGACTGAGGGCATCAGGTGCAGAGAGGCTGTTGGTTGCCTCTGGGATCACCTCCCCAGGGAAACACAGAGCCATTAGCAATGGGAATTCTCAGTTGGGGGTGGAGGAGCTCTTCAGTGGTCTTGAGGCAAGAACCCTGCCTGGTGAAGAGTGGGGTGTGGGAGCTCACTGGAAAGAGACTGGGCTCCTCTCCATATGATAGCTGCAGCTTGCTGGAGGTTTCAGCATAGCAACCAGGCCCTTTGTTCCTTCCCCAGCCTGAGGACAGTCAGGGCAGTACTACTGCAACTGCAATGTCATACATGCTCTGGGTTGTCTCTGGGATTTCCTCCTCAGAGAAATGTAGAGCCACCACTGACTAAAGTGTTCAGGTGGGGGCAGGTTAATCATATGGGAGGCCCAGGTCAACAGGCACTGCCGAGTGAAGGGTAGGGGAGGTGGGGACGCATGTGGAAAACAGTCTGGCTGCTTTTCTGTAAGGTGGCTGCACTGTGTTGGGCATCTCCATAGGTCCCCAACCACTACACTCCCTCCTGAGCCTGAGGGCAACAGCAGCAAGGGCTGCAGGACAGCAAAAATGGTGCCCTGCCTCCCTCTAGGAGCTCTATCCCAGGAAAGTGTAGAGCTGCTACCATTCTGAGAGCCCAGGTGGGGGTCACTGAAGTCCCAGGTTTGGAGGCCCTGCCCAGTGAGTAGTAGCAGAGGTGGAGACCTATGTGGAACACAGTCTTGTCCCTTTTCCATAAGGCAGCTCTGCCGGGGGTCTGGGAGAGTCCCCAATCACTGCACACCCTCTGGAGCCTGAGAGCAACAAGAGGGTGGGTTGCAGAGAAGCAAAAATGGCAGGCTACCTCTCCCTCTGGGAGCTCTGTCCCAGGGAAGTGCAGAGCTGCTCCCTGCCCAAGAACTCAGGTGGGGCTGGGGTGGCCTCACCAGCACCCCAGGCCAATAGGCCTTATCCTGCAAGATGCAGTGGAGGCACGGCTTGCAGTCCATCACTGCTCAGCTCTGTGGATTTTGTTCCTTTCCTGCAGGCATGTGAGGGAGCCTGGCCTTCCCCATTGCTGGACCTGCAGCCACTGGTGCCAGGGTGCCTGAGGATCCAAGGCTCCCAGGACTCCATGTGTGCCTGAGCAGGGCTCTGCCCAGACTCCCACGTAGTTCTCTGTGTTGGTCTGGAGGCCCCAGCAGGGGAGTTTGCAGGGATCTCCTGAGCAGAAGTGGTAGAAGTGTGGGTCCCTGAGGACTCTCACTTACTCACTGTTTCCCCAGTGTGGTGACTCCCCTGGCTCTGTGCCACTCCAGGTGGGCAGTTTTCCTGTCTCACTCTTCTCTGTTCTCTGTGGGTCATGGTGTTTCCCTGATGAATCCCAATGTGTTCACCTGGATGTTCTGGTTGAAGAGCTAGTGTCAACCCACCACTCTTTATTCTCTCCGTGAGAGCAGTGCACACTGGCTGCTGCTAGTCAGCCATCTTGGCCTCCATGTAGAAATATTGCTGTAATCATTTCCTAGCTTCCAGGTATCCTGGCATTTTCCCTGTCGATCTCCCAATTCCTCTGGTCACAGAAGACTACATTTTCTTAGTGATGTCTTTTGATGAGCATATATTTTTTATCTTTAATGAAGTCTACATTATAATTTTTATGTTATTACTTTATCCTTTCTAAGCGAATCACTCCCTTTCCTCAGGTTACAAATGTATTTGGGTTCTCTCTCCATTCCTCTCTCACAGCAGCTTGTCTCTGCATAGCTTCATTTTACAAATGGCTTTGCTAAAAGGGAAGATGAATGCCACCAACCTCAGATGCTCATCCGTTCAGTGTCTTCCCTATCCTAAGGGAAGACTCTACTTGGCACTGTCTGAGTCACATGTCCATTTCCTGGGCCAGTCACTGTTGCTAGGGAGCTCAGGTTCTATGAGTAACTAAGTTCAAGCCCATCCCTTTAGCAAAGGGATGGTGGCACCGACGAGAAAAACATGGGATGAGGGAGAGGGGAGTCCTCAGAGACAGGCTCTTGGATACTTCAAATAACATGTGTGCCACCAAACTTCTTAATTAAAAAAAATAATTTTTTATGTAGAAGATTTATTTCTCTTTCTCTAAGCTGCTAATTAAATGTATTCAGGTGCAGTAAAGCTAGATTTCTGTTTAGCATATCTGAAACTAAAGTGTGAAATAATCAGATATTTTGAAGTGCTAAAATATGTTCAAATTATATCTGAATAGCAGTACTTCATCAAAGATCATGGTTTAACACGTCAAAGTCTACCATAATGTGAATGATGCTATTATTTTCACTTTGACAAAAGTTTTTCCCTACCTTCCTCAGATTCTTAAAAAAAAAAAAAGTTGTGTTGTGCATACCTCCATATAATAAACCACTGAGAGAGCAACTGTGGTTTAGTGATTAGAACAAGATTTATATACTTAGAAAGCCTAGTCATTTTGCTGGGCTTTAGAGCAAGCCTGATGATGTTCCACCCACAGGATTAATTGACAAAAATGAGTGGTCCTTATTGGAAATCATTAAGTACCTCGGGGTTTTCATTTGAAGGAGAAAATTGGAGAGTTCATTGTAGACAAATAACTATCTCCATCAAAGTTACCCACTTGTAAAATATTTGCTTTGAAGTGTAGTTGAATAAATAGCTGGCCCCACTGAGGGGCTTGAAATGATAATGCAGTCGACAACATTTGATTCTCCTAGGTCAGACTCACTAAAGGAACCTGATATTAAAAGTAGTGTTTCAGGAAAGCTTTCATCTTAGCTTAAAAATTATAGACATCAGGGAAAGTGCTGGAGGGGCTTTATAAATTATAGGCACAGCAGTTATTTCCCCATAATGAGGAAAGGACCCAGCTGACTTTCTCAGTATCATACGGGCTTCAGCTTTCCTCTCCCAATTCTCTATGCTATGCGCATAAAGTTCTCCTTCATTACTGCCGTTGCTCTCCCATCCCTTTGGTATTATAATCCTATTACTTTTCAGATTTAGGTGTGGAAAACCTCTTAAAAATTAATGAATGAGTTAATTTTAATTGACAAATGAACATTACATACATTGGTCATGTACAACATCATGTTTGGAAATACACATACATTCTGGAATGGCTAAATTGAACGAATTAACATAAACATTACCTCACATCCTTATTTTTTTGTGATGAGAACACTTGAGATCTACTCTTAGCAATGTTTAAGAACACAATATATTGTTATAGTCATGTTATACAATAGACCTCTTGAACATTTTCCTCCTGTCTAATTGGCATTTTGTGTATTTTGACCAACATCTTCAGAAGCCTTCTGGGCCTCCCCAAATTTCTTTTCTTTGTGACAGTTTCAAAACAAAATCATATTAATAAACTATGGGTGAGGGAGTGGAGTACACACAAAAGCTTAAAAATTGAGATGTTTATAACATCATGTTTCTGATCATATTTTGAGGGGTCTAGTCACAGATTCAATTAATAAATATAAAATAAGAGACATCCAACTCCTTTTCATCTTCCCTGCTTCAGGCTTGTTTTCTTTGTTTCTCTGTGGCCATATGATGAAATAATAGTTGCCGTCTTCAAGCTTTCCATTAAAGTAAGTTGAATTTCTCATCTTTTCCCGTTTCAGATGCCATTGCTTTTGGAAAAGCACTGGAGTTTCTATTTGATATTTAAGGGATATCTTCAGTTCTTAGTTTGTCTACAGAATTGAATTTAACAAAGAGTCTTTCTTACCTTTCCGTATATGACTGATTGGTTGTGACTGCCTAGAGTACTGGATTGAGATGGCATCTGGGGGTGAACACAGGTGATTAATTAATAATGTCTGCCTTGGGTTTGACAAGCAGCAGTTCTTTCTTAATCCCAATCCGTGGTAAAGTGTATGTTTTGATTTGATTTTTGTTTCTACTCAGGTTATCAGCATGGGGAATTCCAATGGTTGTCTTTTTTATTTGTCCTTCAGATATCACTGTGGTGGTGAAGGGCAATTCTAAGTATATATTAAAGTATTATACATATATTAAAATTAATATATAAAATTTTCTCTCTAGTTGAATTAAAACCATCTTAAGAGGGAAAAGATTCATTCTACAATGTATGAGGCATTAAGTAGACAACAAAAGCTAAATTCTTAGGAGAAATTTCCTTTTTTATGGTTCATTTCAGTAAGTCATTTTGATTTCTTAGCAAATGAATACGGAAACATTGAAGCTTAAAATATAATATGGAGATTGATGTTTCTGATCCATCCCACTATACACATCATTTTTTGCTATTGTCTATTCTGTGATGTTTTGAACAATTTAATCAAGCAACAGGATTTTGTAGTGTTTCTTCAGGAAAATAACTGCACGTAAGTTCCCCCAGGTATGCCCTTCTGGTGACAATTTTTGACTTTATATTCGTGGCTGTTGTGCTTCATTTAATTCCCATTGTTCTTTTTATGCTTATACTTTTCATTTTCAAGAAGAAATGTTTATTTTTAACTCAAATCATGATTAAGAGTAGCATCCAGTGAGACAAATGGCAATCCACTTGGTTCAATCATTTTTGAAGTTCAGTTTAGCTTTAAGCCACTAAATTTGGGTTAGGTTTAAAAGAGAGAATTTGTCATGATGTCCTTGCATTTGTGTCTAGTAACAGCAAATGTTTTATGATTTTTGTACAGTACTTGGGATCTTTGAGGGCTTTGGTGTCAATTTTAATATAGACCCCAAAGACTGACTGAAACACAAAGATGGATTGAAGCATTCATTCATTTATTCATCAGTTTGCCATTTATTTAACAATTATTTGAGCATTCACTATATTCTAGTTCATTTGGTGGGTTCCAGGGAGTCTACTGTGGTGTAGAACACTGAGAAGTAATAAAAACAAGGTCTACATGTGATAAGGGTCATGTCCAGGATGGTATCATGCAAGGGGAACTTTCAGAGCGGGGTAGTGGTGGCACCAGGGAAGCCTTTGTAGAAGACCTGGAGGATAAATAGAAGTTAACCATGATGTCCAGGCAGTGGGAAAACCACAGGTGAAAGTCCTAAGCCCTTCCAGCTACTTTAAGAAATCCAGTTGCTTCCCATAAACATATTTAGGCTCCTGGAATTTGTGTCAGTGCTAAAACAATCTCTATTACATCCTTTGTTATTTTGGACCTAGAGGATTGATTCCCTTGTCGGCACCACATTTTGATTTATTCTTCAAGAAAAAGGTGGTATGGTGGAGAGTGAGGGGACAGAAAGTGAACTGAGAAAACTCATCTGTTTTCTTTAGTTAGCAGTTACTTTTTTCTCCCTTACTGTAAGTCACTAACATTTAATTATTTAAATATTTTTTGTTATGTAGTTTTTGGTAAATGCACATGTTTGCAAAACCTTCTATATGTCCTTCTCTGCATCCTAGCTCTTGTATGAATCTTTAGCTATCTGGTATATTTTTTACCATTTTATAGTTTTATGCTTTATGGTAGTTTTATGACTTAGGAGGTGTTCATGTATTCGACACGTAACTGTGTTATTTAATGGCCACTCTCTGCTACCTCTGCTCAATACACTGGATAGAGAGCTTCCATCCTCAAGGTGCTCATGTGCCAAAGGGGAGACAGAGAAATGACAAGGAAAACCGAATACAAAAAGGATTCTTGTGTGCTGTGGAAAAAATAAAATAAGGAAATATGATAGAATGTGGTGAGGGATGAAGGATGGTTCTAGTAAGGGAGGCCGAGGCGGGCATCTATAATAAGGCAACATTTGAACTGAGAATTGAACTGAGAATTGAATGGTGAGAAATTAGCTGTTCAAAGATGTGAGGGAAGCATTCAAGGAAAGGTAGGTAGGGATTGTTTGGGGCTGTATAGGCCGTGACAAAGAATTTGGATTTAACTCTGAGTGGAAGTGTTTAACTATTAGATAGTTTTAGAATGGTGGTAACATGACTTGATTTGCTTTCTAAAAGAAAATGCTAATGCTATGGAAAGAATCCATCACATCACTGTGCTAGGAATGAAATCAGAGATTAGATTAAATAGAAAGCTATGATAGTAATCAAGGAAAGCGATGTGATTACTATGATAGTAATCAAGGAAAGACACTGGATTTGCACTGTGTCTTCTACAGAGTAGGCACTCTATGAGTTCTAAAGGTATTGCTCATTCTCAGTACACTTAGTTTTATGTGAATTTGTGTGTGTATATGTGTGTGTATGTGTGTCTGTCTGTGTGTATGAACAAGATTGTATTCAAGGTTGAGCCACATAGCTAAATAATTTTATGTCTGACACAGGGTAGAACTGGAGATTTAGACTTTTATGATGGAAATGAAAATGTTTGTCCTTGACTCGTGTCCCTTCTCTCTACCACCACCTGTGCTTCCATATTCCACTTGCATTCCTCCCATTTATACTTATACTCCCTAATAGTGTCCTCCTACCACACTCTTACTTTCAGCCAACCATCCATAAACTAGGAGGTGGTACTGACAAATTCATCCTAATTGTGTTCCTGGCTTCCCCAGACCTGAGATGCAGAATATCAGGAATGGCGTGATTGGGACAAGGAAAGTGGGCAGAAACTTGAAGGCAACAATAGGCTTTGCCACATTTAGCAAGAAAGAATGACACTAAGTTCAATGTTGAACTATTATTGTTACCATAGGTGAGGTTAGGAAGAGGATTCTCTGTGGGGCACTAACTTCTGCTATAGGTAGTGAGGGTTAGGAAAGATGGCATTCATTGCATCCAGGGAAAATCTAGATGGAGTTGGAAAATGGACAAAGGAGAGATTTGATAGGATTCAACTTTCACATTCAACATTCACAGCTGAGCCAATGTAGAGAGCTGAACACGTTAAATCAAGTAAGGGGTGACTGACTTTACATGAAAAAAATGCTTGTTATGTCATTTTATCCTGAAATTATTTAAATATTTAGGACACTAAAAGAGTTCCAGGTTCTAAATCAGGTACACAGCTACAGTTATTGAGGAAATGTTCTGAGAAATGATAAAAATAAATCTATCACTCCACTGATTGACTTTAATAATAGCACAATCATGTTTTTTAGTAAACACTGGATGGCAACACTCTTATGTCCTTTGCTTCATCAAAGAATGTCAGATCTGCAGGCATATGCTTACATGGCTTCCAGTGCCATGGCACTGAGTATTTAAAAAATGAGAAAAGAATATCAACAAATATTTTGTCTTTAAAGATTTTGTCCTTGCAATAGTTTGCTGAGAATGATGGTTTCCAGCTTCATCCATGTCCCTACAAAGGACATGAAATCATTTTTTATGGCTGCAAGGACAAAAACCAAGCACTGCATGTTATGATTCATAGGTGGGAATTGAACAATGAGAACACTTGGACACAGGAAGGGGAATATCACACAACGGGGCCTGTTGTGGGGTGGGGGAGGGGAGAGAGATAGCATTAGGAGATATACCTAATGTAAATGACGAGTTAATGGGTGCAGCACACCAACATGGCACATGTATACATATGTAACAAACCTGCACATTGTGCACATGTACCCTAGAACTTAAAGTATAATAATTAAAAAAAAGATTTTGTTTTCTAGAACAGTGGTCCACAACCTTTTTAACACCAGGGACCAGTTTCATGGGGCAAGGGGGACATGGTTTGGGGATGAAACTGTTCCACTTCAGATTATCAGACATTAGTTAGATTCTCATAAGGAGCACACAACCTAGATCCCCTGCTGGGCAGTTCACAATAGGGTTTGAGCTCCTATGAGAATCTAATGCCGCTGCTGATCTGACAGGAGATGAGGCTCAGGCAGTAATGCTCGCTTGCCTACAGCTCACCTCCTGCTGTGTGGCCCCATTCCTAACCGGCCACACACTGGTGGTACTGGTCTGCGGCCCAGGGGGTTGGGGACCCCTGCTGTAGGCAGAACACACACGGTATATATATATATATACCCACACCCACGATACACCCACACATACACACACCCATACACATATGTGCACTTGCATGTACACCTATAAACACATGCGCATGTTGTCTCATTTCTTTTGTAAGTTTTTGTAGTGTGAACAATCATGTACAGAAAGGGTATATCTAGCATGTAGACATACAGCTCAATATAATGTCCTGCCGATTGACAAACCAGCCTATTAGCAATACATGTAAAATAAACTATTTTGTTTAAAATAAGAAAAAGTAGAATTTAGATAAATATTGGCTGTCTGTAGTTATATACTGTGTATGGTGGAATCACATCTTAAAAAGGATTTATGTTCTAAAGTCAATGCAAATGGTGACAATCGGTTGTGATCAAAATTTCTTCCCAAAGTCCCACAAATCTCTCATAGGTTGCAGTATTTTACCAACATTGGCAGTTTTGTTTTGTTTTCTTCCCCAGCAATAGGACAGATCACTGTTTCTTTGACTGATTGAGGGGACATGAGGTATGAAATCATGTGCACTCAAATTCTGGGAACACATTTATACAGTGAAATACCCACCCCACCAGATGCCAAGGAAACTGACACTGATTGAAAACATGGAGATGTATTTGGTCCCCTTCACCCTTGCCATGGGAGCATGCATTCATTGAGTGGATGCACTGTGGTGGAATTGCCTGTGTTATTTAAGTTGTTTCCTCTCCCTCTTTACTTTTCTCTAGCTCTCTCCTACTATCTCATTCTCTCATGTTTGCTGAACATGTATAGTAAGGTATTGTAATTTCAAATACATTGCAACTCTGTGGTATATGGCATCCTCTTTATTTACATCCTTGTTTATATGCATGCTTATGTATTCTTTGTTGAAATGAAGTCACACATCTAAATATCTATGTGTGTACGGTTTGACTCTTAGAAGAGTTTGTCAGGAGCATGAGTTTCATCTCTGATTGCACCATGTCATACTGTTGTGTTCTTGGCCCATCTGGTTGCAACAAAGAACCGTACAAACAGATGTAGAAACCAGTTTCCTCCTCTGGAAAACAATTCAAAAGCTACAAGCCCATCAAATGCTGAGAACTGTCTAGCTATGGTGTGGTACAGTAGCCATCATTAAGGTTTTTGTCTTAAGATTGATGCAAAGACACAGGTTAATTTCTCAATTTTGTTTTAGTTTGGAATAACTGTTTATTTAGATTTTTACTTTGTTCATTGTTATGTTGGTTTTCTAACCAAGGTGATAGTTCTATTTTGTAATCCCACATACCACCCAGCTACCATGGCCTGACTTCAGTGAAAGTATTTTCCCAGCGGAGATTCAGTGAAATCATTCTCTGAGAATTTGAGTGAATAAACTGTACTTAGTGTTAAACCACAATTGGTTATGTGTATTTCCTGCCAAAACTAAAAAGTATAAATTCTGAATTTTTTTTCATAAGGGCAGTTTCAGGTTCTTTCAAGTGTAATGATTTTGACATTGTGTTTAAGAACAATTTTCATGCTAATTGAAGTCTTCTATGTCAAAGGAAAAAAGTCAAGTTCTTAGCGTACACATTCTTCGTTAAGGCATTAAATGCAATGAAAAAGAAGCCTCTAAAATATTCTTTGTAGAGATTCTTTTGTGATTATTGCAGAGCTCCATCTGTTGATTCAACAGGTTTATTGAGTACCAGGTAAGCACTATTAAAGGCACTGGGTATCACTGGGTATACATAGTAAGGAAAGCCATGTCCTTGACCTCATGAAGCTTATGGGCTCCTGGTGGGGTGATAGACAATAAACAGCTAAAGAAATAGCAATTTAGAGAAGTGTCAGGGAGACAAAGGACACAGTTCAGCGATAGAGAATAAAAAGAGGTTACCTAACTCACAGGGTGATTAGTGAAGGTTTTTTGGAGGAGACAGATTTTAAGCCAAAACTTAGATAAAAAGGAGTTGAGCATGAAAAGAGCCCAAGACAGAGTTTTCTAGGCAAAAATCAGCAAGGCATAAAGGAGCTTGGGTGTTTCCAGAACTGAAAGGAGACAAGAGTGGTTAAGTATGTATGTGTATGGTATGGGGAGGGATGGGGAGAAGGTGGCATGGGATTAGGTTAGAGAGGTAAAGAGGTGCCAGATGATTCAGAGCCTTAGAGGCCATGGTAAGACTCTGGATTTTGAAATAAGTACAGTGAGAAGCCAACATTTTCAAATGCTGAGAGTTCTTATCTGATTTGAATTTTTAAAAGCTCACTTTGGCTGTGTTTTGGAGAATGAAATATGTGTGAGCATGTACCTGTGTGTTTGTGTTTATGGCTAAAAATGGAAGCAGTGAGACTCCTCGGAAGGCTATTAGAATCATCTCCTCAAAAGATAATAGTGGACTGCACCGTAAGGTGGCAATAGAGATGAAGCCAAAAGGATGGATTTGAACTATTTTTTAGAGGTATTCTGAATTTACTGATTGATTTGATATCCAGGGCGAGGAAGAGTCATGAATCAAATGATCAGTTTTCTATATATTTTTCTTTGCAACTGGGTGTATCATGGTGTCATTTACTAAGATAGGGTTTGGGGGAAGATCATGTTTCAGAGGGAGATCGTATTCACTTTTAGACACTTAGTATGAAACCTATTGCAAAATTGATTACTTCATCAAACATTGATTGAGCTTCACTGCATGCCAGACATTGTACTGAGTAGTAAGGGTATCTGATGTCCCTACACTTATGGAATTACAGAGATGATAGATTTCAGAGTGCTAGAAGAGACCATAGTTGGAAATAATCCAGTCCAGCATCCTCATTTTAAAGATGAAGTGTAGAATTTTAATCATTTTATTTCTCCAGAAATATTAAGATTTCTCTATAAAAATTATGGTTGTTTTAGTAAAACTTAATTTTCCTCATCTAAATAGTTGTGGCATTTTTCCCCTTAGGAATATGATAAGTCTGTTTTCATTTCTGTTTTAATGAATTGTTACAATTAGTCTTCAATTAGCATTAGTAAAGCACTTGCCGATGCATTCTGAAATCATAAAAATATAGGCATTATAGTCAGTTCACTGGGCAATATTGTCATTGGCTTCGGTCAGACTTATAAACAACATGTGCAAAAGGAATCAGAAACCATGTTCTAGTGTACACACATTTCTCACTAAGGCATTAATGTACACAAAAGGGGAAATAGCTACTTGTATTTTTTATATTGTCAATGGTAGGTTGCTAATAACTTGAAGCATTTTAGAGGGAATTTTTCAAACTTAATAGAAAGCATGAATTTGAGAGGAAAGAAAAAAAATACCTAAGGGCCCTAAGTAATTTGTTGTGCAATGAATTCTAGATTTGTGTGTGCATGTTTGTTGGCGGGGGGCGTGTGTGTGTGTTGGAATGTTTGTTTAAAGTCCCATTTAATTTTATAAGTTAAGGTGTTTGGTCAAAGAATAAATAGGCAGTGATGAAACAGCAAGTTGTGTAGATTTAAATAGTTTAAATACCAGGAGACGAAAAAGATTATTTTGGGTGGTCTAGCTAAGCATACTTATTATCTAAATTATCTTACAACATTAATTGTTCATTTAGAGTGGAGTTCTTGGCTCGTCATAGTAGGTCGGATACTGTGAAAGAAAGGAGATGAAAGTTCCTGCTCTGTGGGGCATAGCAAATTGGAGGCATCAGGCATGGTCCAGTCTGCACACACATGGGCACACACCTGAGAGGAGAGTGTTTTCTGCAATAAGTGGTTATGGTCGTGGAATGCCCCATAGGGCAAAGGAAGTGTCCAGACTTATTGTAGAGACAGGGGCTTGTTTTTTAAGAAAGGAAAAAAGTGCGTATTGAATGAGACAGATAATAGTCAAGTGACCTTGAAGTTTAAAAGGAGTTTAAGAGGTGAAGATTAAGGCAAGGATAGTGATAGATTGAAATATATGCCAATGAAAGAGGCAAATCTTCTGCAAAGATGGTTGAAGTTATTAAAATAAGAAGTAATTAGAATGAAAGTTCTGCTTCATCCTTGCAACAGGAATGGCAGGACTAAATTGAGAGAACTTGAAGCGCAATAATGGAGGATTTGACCCTGAGCCTTCAAGGAAGAAACATAAATGACCAAGGGCTGACAATAGAAACTGCATGGAATTTATAAGTAGAATTGTATACATGCAAATTGATTAAAAAATCAGTGATGAATATAAAGACCAGACAGAAAGACAGCTTGTCTTCCAGAATTGATCAGAAATGATAAAACAGGGACTTTGTTTATATGCCTGGACAGGAATAATCTATGTTTTATCAGATAATCAATATCTTTATAACCTTATCAAAGACACAAGAGTTAGAGAGGGCTTCCCAATTCCTGAATAAATGTTTAGAAATAAACATTAGCAAGAATTTGGAAGGAGCTTTTGGGACAGGAAAATCTCTTTTAACCACTTGTCCCTCGTTCCCCCAGAATGTCCACCTTCTCTGTTCTTACTAGGGCAGTTTTAGCATCTCACCTGTTGGTTGATATTTTTCCAATGAAGAACTCATTTTCTTGCTTATGTATAGGTAGTATGGCCTTACACTCCTTCACACATAACCTTAAAATATTCCTCATCATGTCATGGACTGGCGCACACCACACCCTCCTGAAGCTTGAGAATGGCTGTAGGAAAAAGGAAAAAACTATAGAAAAAAACTAGCAAAAGCAGGTGTTTTGTCTTTTGTTTGTTTGTTTTCTCTTAAACTTTTTCAGCTGTACGAATCCCTGACCAGCCAAAGAAATTGTCGAGGGAATAATCTGGGAAACAGAGGATAGAAACATCTTTAGATATGTTCACCTATGTAAGACAAATGTCTTCCATTAAGATTTTCTGAATAGTCTCTTGAAATGGGGACACACGTCAGGCTAGCTCTTGCTCAGGTAAACCTAGGCCTGCAGGGGCCTGTCCTAGGCTGTGCCCAACAGACACAGAGGCCATAATCTTGAGAGTTATGTTTTAGTTTGTTTTTAGAAATTCCTTCTTCACACATTACCTCTAGAACTTTCTTATTTTTCAGTTCTACTTAGGGACAAAGAGCACTACTCAGCTGCTGAATTCATTTAAGAAGGCAGGAAGGCACAACAAGCTCTCTCCACGTTTCCTCTGGGCATATTGTGGCCAGGTCTGTGGTTTGTGTCTAGAAATTTGGTCAATGAGTTGAGGAACATTTTTCACCCCTTCTCCCACTCCCTTCCCCTTCCCCTTTCCTTCCCTTCACTTCCCTTTCTCTCTCTCTTTCTCTTTCTCTCTCTCTTTCTCTCTTTCTTTCTTTCTCCTTCCTTCTTTCTTTCTTTCTTTCTTCTCTCTCTCTGTCTTTTTTTTTTTTTTTCTGGAGAAGAGTGGTTTAAAAGGGAGTTGAATATAAAAGAGCACCTCATTATTTTCCTTTCTTTTTGTTTGCTAACTAGGAAAGTCCATCAGCTTGATAATGGAGGAGAACAATGACTCCACGGAGAACCCCCAACAAGGCCAAGGGCGGCAGAATGCCATCAAGTGTGGGTGGCTGAGGAAGCAAGGAGGCTTTGTCAAGACTTGGCATACTCGCTGGTTTGTGCTCAAGGGGGATCAGCTCTATTATTTCAAAGATGAAGATGAAACCAAGCCCTTGGTGAGTAGGAGAAAATGTAAAGCATTAAGGGCCTAAGAAAGCCAAGAAATAGAGGGATTTGCTAGAAACCGATTGGGACTGAGACCACCCAAAGCTCCCTGGTCTCCTTCACCCTTTTACCCATTGCTTGCTTTGAGTTGGAGATAATAAAATTGCTAATTGAGGCCAAGAGGCAAATTATACTTGTCTAATATTAATTTTAATTTTTACTAAGCCAGAAGAGGAGAATGTCTCAGTTCCTCTGGCAAACTTAGTTCATGAGAAAATTTTAATAGACATCTGCTAAAAGATATATTGTAGCCAAAACATCTTTCTTTTTCTCAGGAGTAAATGGAAAGCACAGGTTTGAAGGAAGAACTGTAGGCACAACTTTCAGTAATTTATCAGACATTTTCAGTATCAATTCTCAGAGGTTTCCCTCCATACCTTAACTCACATAAAATATGGATGTGGTGCTAAACCAAATGACACTGATACATTCAACCAGCATACATAATGTACCAATCCTTCTGTGAATAGTCTCTGTTGCTTTGTAGTTCCTTAGTGGTTCTTTATTTGCTTATTTACTTATTTTCTCAACCACAAGTCTCAAGACTGCAATGAGAGAGAAGAATAATCTTCATCTGCATTTCCATAGTTGCAACAGTTTTCTCAGATTCATCATGGCTTATCAGTTGATGAGAGGATATGCAAACTGAGGCATCACTTATGTGTGTGTTTTTCATCTACATCTATAGGATACCTACATGAGAGAAGAAACATTTTAGATTCGTTTATATAAACAACCCTAACAGTATGTTCTTGAGGCTATTTCCTCTTGTGTTAAAGAACTTAATTAGGAATTTGGACCAGGTCTTTGCTTTAGTATTTTAATTTCCTAAGGCATTATAATTTCATGATGTTCTCATTCCTCTAATTGAACTCCCTAAAAATAGCAATAAAAATACATGCTACAAACCTTGGTCATGTTTTTGAAATTGCTACTACTTTTTAGGCATTTACCAAGGCTGGACATCAGGCTAAAAATTTACATATATTATCTTATGAAATACTTAAAATAATCCTATGAGGTAGGTATTGTTAACCCTATTTATGCATGAACACCAAGGTTTATGTGTAATGCAGATTACCCAAAGTTAAACAAACAGTGGTTTAATAATTTGTCTCAAGTAAGTCTGAGTTCGTATAGCTTTAGCCCAAGACATAATAAGTAAATTAAGAAGGTCCCATATTGGTATCATGACAGTTACAGTACTTTCCATATCTGTTATTTCATTTGTCATTGCAAACCAGTGGGGAATATGGGGATTATTTTTACAGAGGAGGAAACTGTGGCTTAGAGATATGAAGTGATGTAATCAAGATCATAGGCAAATTAATGGAGTTTTTTGTCTCCTATCTTACCCTCCACGGTTCTTTTCTAATTGCACCTTGTTTTATAATTATCTAATAATCAGATTAAGGTATTATCTTGAATATAAAATTATTTTTACCAAACTCAGAGAAAGGAACCAGGTTAATGTGAAAAGACAGAATTTAGGGGGTCCAGTGTGGGGACTTCGTTATGGAGGATCACAGTGAATACTATCTGTGAAAAAATACATAGAGGGTCATATCCCAGGCAATATGATAATATCTTTTTTGAACAATTTAGGGCAGAGTTCCTCAAACTAGAATTCATGTGCACATTCTCTGACATTTGCACATTCTCAAATTTGAGAAACATGGACCACAGGCTTGGATCCACTGTATCTTCATGACTAGCAGGCACTCTAGTGGTTATATTGATTAAAAAATTGGAAATATATATTTTAAAATGTAAAAACTCCAGATTAATTCAAATGAAAATCTACCTCAAAATGAAAATTACATTAATTCATAGTATTTCCAAGATAAATAGTATTTTTACATTAGCATGCTACTAGTATTACTAGTATTTGTAGACTTACTATAACTAAAATTAACAAAATAGACTTGTATTCACCAAAAAGTACTGATTCTTTTATAAACCATAGACCCATCACCATCCCCCTAAAAATGTTTTTAAATTTTTCATTCTATGTATTATTTGTTAAAAATTTGTGATTAATAAAGCAGTTAAAATGTAGGATAAATAACTTTATTCTTTTTTCTTTCTTTTTTTTTTTTTTTTTTTTTTGAGATGGAGTCTCACTCTGTAGCTCAGGCTGGAGTGCGGTGGTGTGATCTCGGCTCAGTGCAACCTCCGCCTCCTGGGTTCAAGCGATTCTCCTGTCTCAGGACCCCAAGTAGCTGGGACTACATGAGTGCGCCACCACACCCGGCTAATTTTTTGTATTTTTAGTAGAGACGGGTTTCACCGTGTTGGCCATGCTGGTCTTGAACTCCTAACCTCAGATGATCCACCCGCCTTAGCCTCCCAAAGTGCTAGGATTACAGGTGTGAGTCACTGCGGCCAGCCTTGGGAGAAATAACTTTGAATTATCTTTTTTAACTAACTTTCATACAATTCAAGCACTGAGAATTTTAACACTGAGCTTTTTAATGTTTTGCCCTGATGTTTAAACACACGCATACAAATTCAGATTAAGAACTGACAATTTCTATATCAGAGGGAACTTTGTAATATACAAACATTCTATATTGTTGTATGAATGGCCTAATTTCTTCCCTTAAAATAGACCAAGTGAGAGTAGATGCCTGGCACATGGTAACTGTTAATAGCATAATTTTGAATGAGTTAATGAGTCAGTGGAATGTGTCTAGAGCCATGCAGCAGCAGGGCCAGGACCAAGGCACCATGAGTGATACTGACTGTTCTCAATTCCGTCTATCAAAATCATGCTATTTAAAACAACAAAGTTTAAGCCACATTAAATAAGACCTGCAGTGATATATTGTAGAATATCTTTTAAAGAATCAGACCATCTAAATGGAGAATAATTGAGCACCTTGAAAAATGTTGAAAGTGGAAAAAAATTTGTCCTAAAACCTGTCATTTTGTATTTGTGTGTTTATGATTACATGTATGTGGTTGTGTGTATATCTGTGTGTAACAGCCTAAAGGACATTGTTACTGAGTGACAGATGAGGAGCTAGGAGTCACTTTCTTGCTTCTAGATCCAGTGCTCCTTCTGCTTCATCCTTGCCTTCTCATTAGTCCTCAAATTTTCTTTACCTTTGCTTTTAGTCAGAGGTATTTCTTGCTTTTTTCTTTTCACTTCAATGCTTCCAATGTAAGAATGTCCTTGGCCTTCATATATTTTGATGAGGTCTATTTCAATAATATGGAGAAAATATCATGAGTAAAATTTTTAAAATTCTTTCTTTTAAACATTCCTAACCAGCTGGAAAGATTCAATAAACTTAACTTGCTTTTTGTTTTTTTGCTTTCTTAGAAGGCACTTCTAAAATGAGAGTATAAAACCCATGAAATTTGTGTCCTTCTTGTCCTTGGTTAAAGTTCTTAATTTATTATAGTAAATTTTCACTGAGTTGTTTTACTCAATAAAAAGAGTCAAATCAAACTCCATCATTATCCTTATTATGAAAAACTACTCATCTGTTGAGGGAAAGCAAAATTATAATCATAACAGGCTACCCTGAAAATGCTGAATGCTATGAGTACACAGGTACAGTTAGTAGCAAGGAGTGAGTGAGGACTGTCTAGAGGGCTTGAGAAGGGCTGCATAACGCAAGAGGTGACCCTGACCTGGGATTTTGAAGGCAGATGTGAGTTTTCCAGGTAGATAAATTGGGGAAAGGAATTCAGAGCAGAGGAAAGACATGGAGTTGTAAAATAGATATCTATAGATAGCTCCATATTGCAAGGGTGAATATACGGCAAGAATGCAGTTAGAGAGAAACGGGCTCCCCAGTGGAAAAGGGGTTCCTTAGTAGGCAGTGAGAAGCTATTTCCAGAGCACCTGTGATACTCAAACTACACAACTATGTTAATCTCAGAAAGGAATCATGACAGTTGTTTCCTAATACATTGAAAACCTAAGTTAATAAATATGAGTTTCTCAATTAGATTTTCCTTACATCTCTGTCTTCAATTTTTATTGCTATGAGAACACGCTATATATGATTTAGTGCATTATGTACTTAAATATTTGAACTTACTATGAATGTTTCATGTTCTTATTCAACTTGCACCTTGCCTTCCAAATATTCAACAACCTGCCCAAATTTGAGAACTTAAAAAGTTTCACTGCCACTTTTCTTGTATTTTGTTTTTGAGCAAAAGGCAAAGGTGCCTCAAGGCTCTCCGCTCTCTGGAGACAGTACCTGACTGGTAAACAATGACTTTCCAGCACTTAGCCAACAATACCTGGCAATATATGAGAGGCTTATCTCATAATATAGCTATTTAATATTTAATATAAATCAAACTAAACATCATCAGTATCCTGTAATTTTTTAATTAAAAAAAGCAGCTTTAGTTCATTTAGGACAAAACTGTCTCCAGAATCCATTGTCTACAAGTATTTGTACTTATACAGGTTTTATCCAGAGCGTATTTAAAAAATAAAGTTGATTTTGATTGTTTCTATAAAAACAAACAGGAAGGTGATGCATGTAGTCCATTTTTGAAAGTACATTAATACATCTATAATTCTTGTCACTCACAGGCCACTACTATAAACATTTTATAGTGCTGAATTTTTCCAGTTTTTTAAGTAATATCTTTTCTATTTTAATTTATCTTACAAATTCCATTATATTTACCTGCAAAGGAAAAAGTGTAAAATCATACTGTACAGAAGAATCTATAAAAAAGAATCTTCCTCCTACACCGCACACCCCGAAGGACTTTGGATACCTATTAGAAAGGGTTTTAAAACACATTTGAACTGAATTCATGACAATATCTGTTCTGGCATGTTTCATTAATCATGACAAATGACCTTGGCCTTGTCAATACAATAACATGGGGGGAGCAGCCAAGTCAGAGATGAAGTATGATTATAGTTATCTTAAAAATAAGGCAATTGTGCAGGTTTTGTTAAGTGAATCCAGTGATAAATTTTCCTAATGGTTTTTCAGGCCCACCTATTTTACTTCTATTATGTAGCATATTATTACTTAAATAAAAGCTAAGTTTCAAGCTTGGCCATACTAGAGAAAGCCTCTGACATACCCTTGTGCTAGAATTTGACACAGCAGGGCATCGATTTTTAGAAGCCAGTCTGAAACTCCTGATAAAATGACTAAAATCTAAATAAGCACCAACCCAATTAACGTGGTCTAGACTTTCTACAAGGTATCGATCCAATTATGTGGGGAAGGTTTTTTCTGTGCGTGATGAAGACACTATATTAGATCACAATGGATTTTCTTAACTTACAGAACAAAGTGATTCTGAGTGAATTATAACCTGAGGGGTGACCTCTAAATGTGCACGGATTGATTGCTGATTTAAGAGTAAGCTCTAGGCTGAGCGCAGTGGCTCACGCCTGTAATCCCAGCACTTTGGGAGGCAGAGGCGGGTGGATCACGAGGTCAGGAGATCGAGACCATCCTGGCTAACACGGTGAAACCCCGTCTCTACTAAAAATACAAAAACAAAATTAGCCGGGCATGGTTGCGGGCGCCTGTAGTACCAGCTACTGGGGAGGGTGAGGCAGGAAAATGGCGCGAACCCGGGAGGCGGAGCTTGCAGTGAGCCGGGATCGCGCCACTGCACTCCAGCCTGGGTGACAGAGCGAGACTGCATCTCAAAAAAAAAAAAGAAAAAAGTAAGTTCTAATTTTATATATTTAATGAAACTCTTGTGTTAATGAAATCTAGAAATCTCTAAGGCAATTGCTGTCCCGTTAACATTTATGAAGCCAAAGCCTCGATGAAGTATTTAAAATAATACTAGAAACCTTGAAACTTAGATATCATCCTCAAATCTAAAACTAACTTTCTGTGTAGCATCTGAATCTTTTGGTGTTTAAAACGACACTAAGATGGTACTGTGTGTCATCATAAATTCGTAGAAACTCTTAGCACTTTCCTAGAAATGGTCATATAAAGTGATAGAAAGTATTATTCATATAAAATATTATTTTATTCCGCTGTTATTTAAAATTTTATTGCTTTCCTCTACCCAGCAATATAGCAATAACTTTTTAAAAAGTAAAGACATAGGCTTTAGAATAAAATTATTCGAATTGAATCTTAGCTCATATAGTTACTAATTCGGATACGTTGGGCAAATGAGTTAGCTGGTATAAGCTTCAATGTACTAGTCTGTATAATGAGATTATGATAGTAAATACCTCATAACATTATTTTGGGGATTAAATGAGATACTTTATGTATCTGATTTTGGGAAGCAATGATACATGGTAAGCATGAAATAAACATTAGTATTTTTGTAAATTAGTATGAGAAAAATAGAATTTATTGTTTAAGATATTAATAATACTCATTCATTTGATTTTTTAAGTGAACACATATTTATAGATTTCTAATGTACCTACAAGTATTATTCTAGATTCTAGGAAATATATATATTTATATTTATAATATGTATCATAGGAAAAAAATATATATATAAAATAGATCCCTCAAAATAAAGATTTAGAAAGAAGCAGCTCAGGTGAAAGTCCAAAATTATTCTAGGAAAGTAAGGAAAGTTTGCTTTAAACAACTATTTAGAAACCTAGGCTGCCAGTGATTTTGCAATTTTAACTTTTGGCTTCCAAATTCACCATGGGGCTATAAAATAGAGTATTGCCTAGAAGGATCAGATGGACCAGACATGGTAGTGGCCCTTGTCACTTCTGTTCACATTTTGTTAGTTAGATAGTACTGAGTCACATGAGCACATCTAACTGCAAAGGAGGCTGGACATGGAGCCTAGATTGATCCTGGGAGCAGAGGAGCGTGAGAGTGAGAACTGTCTGCTATACATGACTAAAGTAATACCAAGCATTTGTGAAGAAGGAGTTAAATTCCAGTGGGTATTAGGCATAATTATAGTTATTATACAGTGTAACAAGTATTTTAATAAAGATAAAATAGGGAACCATTGGAAGTCATAGGAGGAGCCCCTACCACGGCTTCAAGGTTCAGAGAGAACTTCTGACAGGAATAATTTAACCTGAGAATTGAAGGATGGTATCCATAGCTGCTGGAGTGGCATTTATGGCATAGAAAAGGTGTAGGCCATGGCCCTTTTGTAAATTGTTAGAAATTGATAATGGTCAAGTATTCCCATACCTAAGAAAGAGGACAAGAAGAGAGAGATATTTGGAGAAGAAAGCAGAGGCAAGTTTGTTAAGAGTCCAGAAAGCAGTGGTAAATATCTTAGATTTTATCTTGAGACCTTACATTTTCCCTGTCTTTATATGCCCGTTTTTCTTGGTTTATTAGACTTAAAGCTAAACAATTAAAACAGAACTCATTCTATGTACAATTCACTGTGAAGGAATCCAAAATGCCTGCCTATCTGAAAAGGCCTTCCATGACAGTCCTGCAACTCCTATAATTGACTATTTTATATTATTATCTAATCCCTGGAAAAATTATGAAAAGCAACTATGCTACTATAGATAAAAACTTGACCTGCCATCATTCCATTAGTGTGTAAGCAGAAATTACAGGAATGCTCCTCAGGTTGCTTTTGACTGTAGGAGGAAGAGCTAAGAAAATCTGTCGCTGCTGGAGAGGGCACCTGAGATGGAAAAGCACAGAGGATATCTTGCACAAAAAGAGATTGATGGGCAGAGGGATCACAGCATGTGAGACCATTTTCATGCTCATAATTTTCTCCAGAATTGATTTGTCCGGGATAGGCACTTCCCTGGGAAGCAGTTGAGTCCACTTGTTTTTTGGTGCAGTTTCTAGAATCAGACTGCCTGGGTTCAGTCTAGACTCACTACTAGCTATAGGGCTTGGCTAAGTTCATAAAATTCATTATTCTCATCTGTAAAATATACATCATAAAATACCTATCTCAGAATAGTTGTTAACAATACATGAAATAATGTTTCTAGAATGCTTACACAGTACCTGGCCATATATAAAGCAGTTAATAAATATTAGCTATTGATGTTACTATCATCATCATCCTCATCATGATTTCTACCATCTTTGTCCATCAAGGTACATTAACACAGCAGTTTAGAAGTTAAGATCTATAATATATACTTTATTAATTGTATAATGAAGGGAATAATAGATGATCAGCCCATGTAAGATTTACAAGGAGGTGCTTTTCGTTGGTCATGCTAACTTCAGAGCAGAAAATAACTTGTTTTCATTTGTCACCTATGCTGTCAAACATTGAACTTACATGGAAAGATTTCAGAACAATACTCTCCTTTGTAGTATGCCTTTTCTCTTTGTTTAAATTACTTTTTTGGGCTCCTTCAGAGTCTATCAAAATGGTTATGATGACAGCCAAGGAGAATTGAAGAATTCTCTTTGCAAAACCGGCTACCCCAGAGAGAGACAGCACTGGTTTTCTGGTTTCTCAGCACCAATTTGAAGGGAGAACTATTGGAGTTGAATCCCTTGAGTTCTATTCTCACATCTACTCTTATTAACTGAAGGCTTTTGTATTTGTGATGCAATTCAATATATGAAACCAGGTAGTCCATATTCAGAGTATCTCATGTGCACAAACTCAGGAAAATTTCCATTATACCAACTAGAGGAGAAGAAACTTTAGGGGAAAAAACAAATGAGTAAAAATATAATTTGAACATTTACATTTTTGGTGTTTACAGCAATGTGTTTTAAAAGCCTATTTTCTTGCCCTTGATATATTAAATATTTCATAGCCATTTGTTACTTGTTCTCTTTTAGGTTTTTTTTTTTGACTATTCAATTTTCGTGTCTTCTCTTGTTTAGCTTTTTCTTGCCTAAATCCAGCTGCTTCTCGTTTTTTAGAGCTATCACCATATGTTCATTCATTTGGTGACTATTTATCAATTATAAACTATGAAATTACAATTTTAGGATGTTTTGATCACTTTTTATGTACAAGGAAGCAATCCAGATATAAAAATTGTTGTTCTCACTTTCTGAAATTTGGCTTTTTTCTTTTAGCATAATATTTTCCAGGTTCATTCATGTTGTAACATGCTATCAGTACTTTGTTTCTTGTTTTGTTGAAAAATATTCCATTGTATTAATACAACACTTTTTAAAATCCATTTGTCGGTTGATGGACATATGGTTTGTTTACACTTTTTGGTTATTATAAATAATGCTGCTCTGAATATTCATTTACAAGTGTTTTTGTAGCCATATGTTTTCATTTCTCTTGAGCATACGCCTAGGAGTGGAGTGACTGGGTCATATGGTAACTGTATGTTTAACCTTTTGAGGAACTATGCCGATCATTTTTATTCAATTTCAATATAATTTAAAACTCAAGCCTCACACTTTAAATCTCATCTGCATCCCTCCACACCCTGTGTATGTGTTTGTGTGGGTGTGTGTGTGTGTGTGTGTGTGAGAGAGAGAGAGAGAGAAAGAGAGACCAAAGCAGAGAAACAGTGAGCTGGATAATCTTTCCTTGTCTTTGAAGTCTCTGTTACTGAAAACTGGTGAGGAGAACAGGTGAGCAAAGACAAATGAATCTCTGCCTAAGAGCCCATTGCTGTTGGGGACTACATGTCCATATTGGTTGTTTCTGCCTTTCTGGCTAATTTGTGGCTGTTGATGACCATCTCGACTTCCCAGGTACCTGATGTTAAATATGACAAAAAGAACCTATCTTGTCCTTTTTCTTCACCTTTCAGCTCTCAGAATTGGCAGTACACCCCACAGCTTCTTGCTAAAGTCCTATCACCTGGGGACCCACTTTTCATTATTTCACATGAACTCTCTGGAAATCCATACATGGTTGCCATGACAAATACGGTGTTGCAGACCCCTCCACATGGCCCCAAAATTTTCTTTGCTCTATGAACTTTTTCCAGTTCTTTTGTCTATTACTCAAGGATAAGTGCAAAGCAGCCTCAGCACGTGACAAACTGAGGCGTGAACTCCCAGTCTCTCCAGTTGCCAGTGACTGCTGGAGTTTTATCTTCGTTGACTCAAGGGGGTTATGGACTTTCCTTTCAGATGTTTTGCCTGTAGCAGGAAGGGGAGGACAGATAGTGGTTCTGGCCACAGTGATCGTATCTGACTGGGTTTGATTCTATTCTGTTGTTCTGTTGTCTTGTAGGAGAGTAAGGCACTTAGTACCTCTTCATTTCAGCTTTTAGATTCCAGAAACCTGTCAGAGACAATAGAATAATTCCTATTTAACATCTCATTACAAAAACCTATGTTATACTCTTATATTTTTGAAACGACAGCTTAAAAATCAAATGTACATACTTTTTATTCTCCCAGATAAGTGGAACTAATATTTTCTCATCAAAGAATTATTCCACAATTGTAAAAATCCTTCCTGTTTCTGACTTCTTATGATTATTAACTTGAAATAATGTTCTATACTGCTTATGAACCAGGTACCTTGCCATATACACAAATATGATTTTAATATTTTAAAATATTAAAGTACTAAACTATAGCATAAGCATTACATATATTTTAACTTATGATAAATTATTTCTCTCCTGACTTATTGTTTATGTTCATGTCATGTAATTAGAAAAGATTAATAGAATCAATTCTATTTATTAGCAGAATCCTTAACTCATCTTTGTGAACCTGAATTTCTACTTAAACATGTTTTTCCAGATATGGGATTACAGATGCTTAAATAATATGTAATTCTTCACTCATGTTTAGAAATAAAATAGTACAGATAAACTTGTTCTACTTTGTGGCCAATCCTGAGAAGATTTAAGACAAAGAATTGAATCTATGGATAAGAGCTCACTGACTTAGACGTGAGTTGTAAATGCTGTAGTACTGGCCTTGCTTGAAGGATGCACTGATTATTTGAATAAACCAACGTAGCTCTAACTTAACTGTGTTTTTTAACATTCATAACCTTCTCCAGGGGAGGCAGAAAACATTAGCGGTAAGATTCTAATACAATTTTTGAACAGTTTTTCAGTGCTAAATTTCTGTGTCTATTTTGAAACTTTTCCTAGTTTTTTTTAAATGCCAGTATTTAATAGTTACATTTTCTCTAGATTTTAAAGGAGATTTTCTACCTGTCAATTTTTGTTTTATACGTATATAAAATGCATGTGGTGGTAAATAAGCCAAAGGTACTTTTGGGTTATGGACTTTATTCTTCTATTAATGAGTTACGTTACCTTGTATTAGTCCCTTCTTTCTGTACTTCCTCTATCAAATGAAGAGGTGAAGCTGATGGCTTCAGAGTTGCTATTTAATCCCGGGTTTCTAGAAGTTTTGTGTAGCCCCACAAAAGTTCCTGCTTTTTAAAAATTAAGTTATCATAATTCTTTCAATGAGCTAATACTTTGTTTCCCAAGTCATTGAATTTGCCTATGAAATTTGCATTGCAATATCCAAAGATATTTTGGAAATGAGACACTCTACCTTTAGAGTATCCTGCGGGAAAATAAGCAGTAATTACATTTTCAACCTACGAGAAGATTTGTAAATAAAGCCGGTTTTAGTCATTACCACAAATAATGACACTGTGGCTTATCTAAAATATATAGTATTTTCAAAAATGCCTCTTTAAAGAACCATCATTTTACATGCAATTTTGATAAATATAGTGTTTATTTAAAATGTTGTCTCTGTTTTTGACTCTTTAAACTGCTTGAGAATATTTTAAAGATATGGACAATCAGACTGCCCCCTTTGAAGCCCTTTCCATCCAAAATTATGAGATGCAAAACTCATGAGATAGAAAACTTGGCTGGATTTTTAAAACATTAGACTGTAGTTTACTGCTTGAAATTGTATGATTAATTCATTTTTCAATGAATTATGTTTACAAAGATATGCCTACAGAGACTGTAACACTCTTTATGTCAATATCCAAAAAGTATATAATGGGGTTGATTTAAATGTCAGATACTTTAATCGTTCAACTCTTAATATTACACAACTTGGTATTACTGGGGGAAAAAAACCTGCAAAACATTTATGGATCTCAGGTAATGGTCTGAATTGAAAAGTTTCAACATATTTTTCACTAAGCTATTTCAAATTATATAATTTGATTTTATCTTAGAAGTAATAATTTAAGAAGCAATATTTGTTGTCTTTCCAAGTTTATGTGTCTCTGATTATTTTATGTGGCTGGTCGGAAACTGCACTTTTGTTTCTGACCTGTCGTTTCCTTTAATATTCTGGATTGAGAAACAGGGGTTGTGCGGTGCTTCCCCGGGGACTTACGTTATGTGGCATTCCACACAGTTGTTACTCTTCTAGCTTTCCTGTTTTGATGTCTGTCTAAAAATTTGAAAATTTCTGATTTTTTCTTGTAAAATGCCTTAGCAATATTACTGAGCTCAGAAATTAAAATAACAACAAGTTTTCTTGCTCTAGTGTAACTAACTCAAACTATTCCTCAGTTTCAAATATTTTCTTAGAGTGACAATTAAAGACGGTTTAACTAATAAAAATTAAAGATGCATTTTAATAGGTAATCCTTCACTCTACTGTGGCTTTCCAGGAAGATGAAAAAGGGTAAATGTTTATTATGAACTGTTATGTCTTATGTGTTCAGTACTCTATTTATATTATTATTCTATTAATTCTCACAACACTTTATTCGTTAGATGTTTTTTAATAGATCAAGAGACCGAACTTCAGAAGGGTTAAAAAATCTATATCCCAAGGCTAGCAATTGGCAAAACCAGGCATACAGTGAAAAATATAGGTATAAAAATAAGTCCAGGAAGCAAAAAATTAATGTTCTGTTGATATGGGCAGGATCCAAACTAGTGCCAAAAGGTGTTTTTAGCACATTTATTTATCAGGGAGAAAAAAGAAGGAATTTCATACCTACTTTAATAAATAAGAATACAGCTTGTCATATCCCTGCTGAAGAACCCTATCCTCTTTGAAATCATGACAATTTAGAGGCATCCTGGGGGTTCTAGTAATTATGTTAATAACTCTTAAGTTTTGCTTAGAGGTCCTAGGAGAAGGCATATTGGCCTTCTGTAGACCATGCTTGGCTGTTTACTAAGAATACTCAAAGAGTGTGTATGCAAGATGAATTGTAGAGCTTGCTAAAACCCATCTACTTATATCTAATCCTCATTTTTTTGCAATAATTCATGAAATAACCTCTTTTAGCTCTATGGGCATTTGTAGATGGTTCCCACTTTTAGTTGTTTCACATTACATCACTCTGATCCATCAATGCCATGCAATATAAACCTGAGTTTTGTTTCTACCTGCCTTTATAAACTCATACAATGAAAAAGATTTGTTAACAAAAGCAGATGTATTCCTTCTGTTTTTGACACAAGACAAAAGTGATTCAGAGCAGTAGCTGATGATTGTGACTAAATTATGGTACATAAAATGGAAATGGCTAATCAGCAAATGTGCCATGGACTGTCTTCTTGGGCATGGGACAGAGAACTGAAAAGAGTGTGGCTATCAAGCCTGCCTCTGGCACTCACCACTCACTTTTGTGGATTCCTGTTGAATCCACCTCTGGTGTTTTAAGTCCTAGAGAGAAACCTGGAGGAATCTGTGGCAGAGGTGCTCTTCTTAACTCTATTTCCATTTAAGCGTTATAACAAAATGGCTATGGGACTTGAACACCTGCTGATGTGACAGTGTTGAAGAATAGATTTTGGACATTTCTGTCAAAGAATAAAATAGTTTTTATAATTTCATGGAATTGAGTAGATGGAAGATGTTTGTTCTTGCTTTCATTTCCCTTATTCCATCTCCAAGGAAAGGAAAGTCTGCTTCTGTAAGTTAGGCTTCAGAGCTTTTTCACTAGTCGCTGTTCTACTGGTGGCTTTCAGTAATGTATTAAAAGTCCAGTCTGGAGCATGCTGAGACATTAGTCTCTTTTTCCTACCTTTGGTTCCCCAGGGACTACTATCCAGAAGGGAAAAGTGCCAATTATCTCTTTGTCCTTTGCATCTAGTTGGTTTGTGGTCACATGTGTAAAATACATGTGTAAAATACAGATCTCTCATTGGAGCAACAATTTCTGACTCCTGGAATCCCTCTAATTTTCTAGTCCTTTTTTGTATATCAGCATCTCCCTTGATTTTTAACTATTTTTCTCCATTCTCTCTCTCAGAAAATGATTGCAGGAGCATTTGCCCCACTCTGGGAAGGTCAAGTGGATGCCTCTTGTTATTGCTCTTTCTTTTTTTCCCCCTCTCTTTCTTGTTCTTGCTCATATTCTTTTAGCCAATTGCTAGGGTGAGGCATTACATCCCAGTGGAGTGGTAAGAATGGAGACTTGGATTTGGGATTTGTGTTGAAATAGAGTAAGTAAGATTCTGTGATTCAAGACCACATACACTTAGCATGCATAGGGAAGATGAATCTTTGTTCATACTTTACCAGAGATCTATGAAGTAGCTTTGGCCCAAAGCCTGCATCAATAATAAAGTGTTTGGGAGCTTGTTTTACTACCTGTGAATGCAGTTTCATGGTGACATGTGATTGGTTGAATAAGAGACTCAGATATTCAATCATAATACTATTTTGGTGGTATGCCAATCCCTATATTTCAAACAGAATGAAGCTTGAATATCTACCATGTTACATCTATCATTTGATAGAAAAGGAAGCTGAGGATCAGAGAAGACTATAATTTGTATAAGGGATTCTCAGGCTTAATAAAGTTGAGAAATGGGCCAGGCGTGGTAGCTCACACCTGTAATCCCAGCACTTTGGAAGGCTGAGGCGGGTGGATCACAAGGTCAGGAGTTGGAGACCAGCCTGGCCAATATGGTGAAACCCCATCTCTACTAAAAATACAAAAATTAGCCAGGCATGGTGGCACGTTCCTGTAGTCCCAGCTACTCGAGAGGCTGAGGCAGGAGAATTGCTTGAACCTGGGAGGTGGATGTTGCGGTGAACTGAGATTGCGCCACTGCGCTCCAGCCTGGGTAACAGAGCAAGATTCCCTCTCAAAAATAAATAAATAAATAAATCAAAATAAAGTTGAGAATTGCTTAATTCACATAATACCTTAAAATTGCTTATATTTTTAGAAGACTTTCAAATCTAGGTCTTCTGCTATAAGCACTGAAACTAAAGAATAGGCCACAATCCAATATGTGTTCTTTTTTCAAAATGGGAGATTGATGAATTCTCTATTGGAATTTTAAAAAGTACTCATAGAAACTTCTATAAGTATCTATGTTACTTTTATGTAGTCAAACAGTGCCTTGTGTTATTAATAGTCATGTTTAGTTTGTCTTTCTAATCACATTGACCCCAAGTGGTATTCCTTAATTGACCCAACAGAACAGAAGTAAATTAATACAGAGAAATATTACATTCTCATAAAGAGGAGGCCGAATGATGTCACCATACAGTACTGTCTGAACAAAAGTTCCCCAGTAGTTAGAATAGAGAAAAGTTGTGGCTTCAGTTGCCCCTGTGCTATAATAGTTAGTAGTTACTTCATGTTGTGTGTGATCATCCTTTTAAAGGAAAAAGCATCATCTAGCAGATCACATGAATGTTCATTTTAACATGTAATGATGTTTACATTTTATTAGTATTTTAGTTTGTTCAGTATAGGCTTGTGCATTTGGGTGGGGGGCTTATGTTGATATATTATTTTATTACCATAAAAATATTTAACTTGACTTTTACAGCCTGTGAGTTTTTCTTCTTTAGAAGTATGCACTTTCATCAAATTGACAAATAGTGATCTAATCATGATGCATTTTAATAAATGAAATAAGTGCAGTTCCATCAATCCCTTGGACTTGATAGAGTAGGACTCTTGGCTTCCTTTCTTCTTCATTCCTTCCATCCTTCTTTCCTTCTGCATTTATTCATGAATAGATTTATGCATGTGATATATGCCAGGTATGCTTGATCTAAAACAAGTCACTGCTCTTGTGAAGCTCGATTATGGTGGCAGAGACAGCCATTTAACAAGTAAGGAAAGTAACCTACTATGAGGAAAATAGAGAACTAGACAGACAATACTGGTGCAGTGGTGGTCATGATAGTAGGGCCTATTTAGATAGAAAGGAAGGGAAGATCATATTTAAATTGAGATCTAAAGAAGAAAGAAGACTGTCATGCAAAGAGAAGGAAGGAAGGATATGCTGGGCTGAGGGGATAACATGCAGAGGGAAAACAGGCCTGTGGGCTGGTAACCTCATCACCAAGGGATTTCTCAGTCATCCCTGCCTTTATCTTGAACACACTGTCAGCCTCACCAAGAGGCAGAGTTGCTTTTCTTGATCAGCCAGTCACTAAATGCTATGCATGCACATGATTGGGTTCTTCACAGAAGCCTCCTGTTGCTTTTTAATTGTTGATGTTTTGTGCTTGCTAAATGCTTCTTGCTGCCTTTTAATATAATAGTTTTCATTTGTTGTTTTAAGAGAAAATAAAAGCATGTTTCATGCCTCTTTGCCCTTCCATGATTCCCTTCTTCATTCTCTGCCCAGCCTGGAGGTTGGGGGTGGAAATTAGTGGCTTTCTCTTGTGAATTCTGAGTCCTGTAAATATCTGTTTGATAGCACTTTTCATGTAAGATTGCTATTAGCTCTCCTGTCTTACTGTGACCCCTTGAGTCCAGGGACCTTCTCGTATAGCACAGTGTGTGCACACAGTATGCACTCAATTAATGTCTATTGACTGAAGAAGTACCATAAATTCATTTTGGACGTGGGCATCTGATTCTTTAAAGTGCAACGATGATAAGAAATTCATTACAGAGAAGTATATATTATTGACTTCTACTTTTGTTTCTGAGATAGTTTTAGATAAGTAATTAAGAGCTTAAAATAAACAAAATTTTTATTTCATTTCTAAGATTTCAACAATTTTAGTATTTTATTATCAATACAGTTTCTAACATGCATAGGAAGAGTATGAAGACAGTTATTGTTGAAGACTTTGTACCCTGAATACTAAACCACTCTTTCTGACCCATGAAGTTTCTAATTTAATGTTGAACTGACTTGAAATGGAGAAGCATAAAAAGTTGGCCCCTCTCTAAAGGCCGTCAGATAATATTCTCAGAGGTAAATCACCTGCAAGGTGAAACTTGTAGGTGAAGACAACTTTGTAAAATAAATTGCACTGGGCCTCAGAGATGTGGGCATATAATGAATAGAGATTCTGTAAACTTCACCATCTCCTTATAGTTTTGCAGAGTGAAGCTTCTGTGGGTATTTACATGTAGGTGAATTATGTCTGATAACAAACAGAATTGTGGTCTGGCCGATGTCAGAGTCCTAGCAGTGGATTTTAGTCCTAACTCTGCCACCTAAAGCCTGGCTAGTTAATGACTCTGGATCCTCATTTTCTCATCTTAAAACAGTAGAAGATTGCATTGGATTGACATCTAATGTTTCTTTTAGCTTGAAATTTTGATAGTCCTTGAAATGTACATTTTATTCATATTTCATTCATTCTTTTAGCCTTTTAACACACATATACAAAACAAAAACAAACAAAAAACGCAACATGCCAGAGGATAGGAGATGGTAGGACTGATTGACTTGACTAGGGACAGGAATTTTTATTTGTTACAATTAATATTTGAATAAGTACTTTTTCTCATGTAATCATGGTAGTGACCATTTTGGGACCATGCCTGAAAACTTACTAGATAATGAGTCTGGTTCCTGTTAATATCTTCTACATCTCCGGCCAGAGATATATTTTTCGTTTCCTTTGCTTCCCAATATCAAGCTATCCTTTGGGTCCTGTCTTTTGAGATTAATAATTCCTCTTAGGATATAGCTAGGGAGATCTCTTTGGTTGGAGCATCTGCCATTAAGTCAAAATACTTTGATAAACATGTGCTGTACATACTAATCCTATATGTTAAAGAATTCTTTCAAAATAGATTCAAGAGTTTAAAAATAAAATATGGATTTTTTATTTTACAAAATAATTCCTTCTTAATTATAAGTCTGGAAGTTAGATCTGATATTTTTCAAAGCCATTGCTGCACATTGCAAATTTTCATACCATCCACATTTTTGTTTGACTAATTACTACAATGTGCATTTTGCATGTTAATTTAGATTATCCCTCTTTTAGAAGAAAAGGAAATTGTTCTTAAAGTAACACTTAATGTGTAATCACAAGACAGTGAATTGGTAACACAAAGATGCTAATGTTTAGCAAATGATTGTTTAATGTAAATGAAATTTTAATTTGTTTGGAATGAGAAAACTAACTTTCTTTCTGCCTGCCTGCCTGCCTGCCTTCCTTCCTTCCTCCCACCTCCCTCCATCCCTCCCACCCTTTCTTCCTTCCTTCTTTCCTTCCCTTCTCTTTCTTTCATTTTTTTCTCCCTTTCTTCTTTCCTCTTTTTTATTTTTTATTTTATTTATTTATTTTTTTTGAGATGAAGTCTCACTCTGTTGCCCAGGCTGGAGTGCAGTGGTAAGATCTCGGCTCATTGCAACCTTTGCCTCCTGGGTTCAAGCGATTGTCCTGCTCCAGCATCCCGAGTAGCTGGGACTACAGGTGCATGCCACCATGCCCAGTTAATTTTTGTATTTTTAGTAGAGACGGGGTTTCCCATGTTGACCAGGCTGGTCTTGAACTCCTGACCTCAGGTGATCCACCTGCCTTGGCCTCCCAAAGTGCTGGGATTGCAGGTGTGAGCCACCACGCCTGGCCCTTTCCTTCTTTTTCTAATTAAAATAAACACTCATTGAGTACTTTCTGTCTGCCATGGTTTTCCTCCAAAAGAACATACTTTATAGTAAAACTAATTTTACTACTGAAAACTCCCTAAAACTTTCATCAAAATTATTATTGTACTTTTAAGTAGACTGAAATATATGCTTATTTAAAATTTAACATAAGGATCTTCACTTTTTAAAAGAAATTTGTCATGACTTTTAAAAATATGTACAGGAGAAAAATAAAGAGTAGTCAAATATAAATGAAAACCATCAGTCTTAGTTTTCATATTTGCAAAATGAAAGGCTGTACAAAAATTATTTATAATGCCTTTCCCGTGCAGCACTAACCTGTAAAATCTGCTGTTTTTTTTTTTTTTTTTTTTTTTTTTGAGATGGAGTTTTGCTCTTGTAGTCCAGGCTGGTGTGCAATGGCACAATTTCAACTCACTGCAACCTCTGCCTCCTGGGTTCAAGCAATTCTCCTGCCTCAGGCACCCGAGTATCTGGGACTACAGGCAGGGCGCCACCATGCCTGGCTAATTATTGTATTTTTAGTGGAGATGGGGCTTCACCACATTGGCCAGGCTGCTCTGGAACTCTTGACCTCAGGTGATCCACACGCCTCAGCCTCCCAAAGTACTGGGATTACAGGCGTGAGCCACCGTGCCCAACTAGATCTGCCTTTTTAACAGATTTTCTTGCATGGTTGGGGGATTGGTAATCACATATCTACCAGTGCTCATCTTATTTCAACTTTTATCAGAAACACACATTTCCATCACATTTAGTTTGGAATTAGGGAGTGAGTCTGGGAAACAAGAATAGCAAAGTGTAATACTGCAGTGCTCAACTCTAATGTCAACATACTCTTGTATCAGACTTAGTCATAAGTCACAGTCATTAGTTACAAGTCACAAGTCATTAGTCACAAGTCACATAAATTCACGAGTCATTAGTTAAAGTATTAGCTTGAGAAAGATTTACTTTTTGTAAATTGCAGTGGCTCAAGATTATCCCTGTAATACTCATGTGCACTCTGACATTTTCTTCATTGCAAGGGAAAAGGAGGGAAGTGTTTTTAGAGTTCTGGGAAGTGAGCGTAAGTCAAAACTATGTCAAAGGATTCTTGTGAGGATTAAATGAGCTGCTACGTATGAAGCACTTAGCATGGTACCTGGCATACAGAAAATATGCTGTAAATGTTTGTTAATAGTATTACCATACCACAGCCAACCCAACCACACTCCCCAAACCACCACAATAATAAATTTTTGTTATTATTAGGTGTACTACCAATTATGTGTTTCATGGCAGAAGGGAAAGAAATTTTGAAAACCTCTGGCTCTATAATCTGACCCATAACCTTGGACTGGATTTGTCAGATGTGACTCCCACCGTTCCTTCCCTCTTAAAGCAGACTTGCCTATTTTGTCCTAGCACTCCTTCCCTACTGGCCTGACAAAGAACTTTGTTTTTTCTAACTTTTAATTTTTGTGGGTGCATAGTAGAAATATAGATTTATAGGGTACCTGAGCTATTTTAATACAAGTATACAAGATGAATGCTTCTCTGATGATCAGTGATGTTGAGCACCTTTTAATATAACTGTTTGCCATTTGTATGTCTTCTTTTTGGAAATGCCTATTCAGATTTTTTGCCCACATTTTAATTGGATTATTAGATTTTTCTCTATTAAGTTATTTGAGCTCCTTATATATTCTGGTTTAATAATTCTGGTGTAATAATTACATCAGCTTAAATGGTGTATCCATAACCTCAACATTTATCCTGTCTTTGTGTTACAAATAATCTAATTATACTCTTTTAGTTATTTTAAAATTTACAGTTAAATTATTATTGACTATAGTCATCTCTTGTCTTATCAAATACTATACCTTATTCATTCTATCTGACTATATTTTTGGAGACATTAACCATCTCCACTTCCCTGACCCCACTATCCTCCCGTCTCTAGTAACCAGTCATTCTACTGTCTTATCTCCATGAGTTCAATTGTTTTAATTTTTAACTCCCACATATAAGAGAGAACATGCAAGAAAAGTTTGTCTTTCTGTTCCTGGGTTATTTCACTTAACATAATGAACTCCAGTGCCATCCATGTTGATCCAAATGAAAGGATGTCATTCTTTTTAAAGGTTGAATAGTACTCCATTGCATACCACATTTTCTTTATCTATTCAACTGTTGATGGGCACTTAGGTTCCTTCCAATTCTTGGCTATTGTGAACAGTGCAATAAACATGGGGGGGTGCAGATATCTCTTTGATATACCGTATACCTAGCAATGGGATTGATGGATCATTTATTTTTAGTTTTTTAGGAACCTCCAAACTGTTCTCCATAGTGGTTGTACTAATTTACATTCCCACCAATGGCGTATGAGGGTTCCTTTTTCTCCACATTCTCACCACCATTTGTTATTGCCTGTCTTTTGGACAAAAGCCATTTTAACTGGTGAGATGGTATCTCATTGTAGTTTTGATTTGTGCTTCTCTGATGATCAATGATGTTGATTGAGCACCTTTTCATATAACTGTTTGCCATTTGTATGTCTTCTTTTGGGAAATACCTACTCAGATTTTTTGCCTGCATTTTAATTGGAGTATTAGATTTTTCTCTATTGAGTTATTTGAGCTCCTTATATATTCTGGTTATTAATCCCTTGTCAGATAAGTGGTTTGCAAATATTTTCCCCCATTCTGTTGGTTGTCTCTTCACTTTGTTGATTGTGTCCTTTGCTGTGCAGAAGGCTTTTAACTTGATGTGACCCCATTTATCCATTGTTGTTTTGGTTGCCTATCCTTGTGGGATACTACTCAAGAATTATTTGCCCAGTCCAATGTCCTGGAGAGTTTCCCCAATACTTCTTTTAGTAGTTTCATAGTTTGAGGTCTTAGACTTAAATCCTAATGTATTTTTATTTGATTTGTATATGGCGAGATATGGGGGTCCAGTTTCATTATTTTGCATATGAATATCCAGTTTTCCCAGAATGATTTATTGAAGAGACTGTCCTTTCCCCAATGTATGTTCTCGATACCTTTGTCAAAAATGAGCTCACTGTTGATGTGTGGATTTGTTTATGGGTTCTTTATTCTGTTACACTGGTCTATATGTCTGCTTTTATGCCAGTACTATGCTCTTTTAGTTACAATAGCTTTGTGGTATAATTTGAAGTCAGGTTATGTGATTCTTCTAGTTTTGTTCTTTGTGCTCAGAATAGCTTTGGCTATTCTGGGTCTTTTGTGATTCTGTATAAATTTGGTTTTTTTTTTTTCTATTTATGTGAAGAATGTCATTGGTATTTTGATAGGGATTGCATTGAATCTGTAGATTGCTTTGGGTAGTATGGACATTTTAGCAATTTTGATTCTTCCATTCCATGAATATGGGATCTTTCCTTTTTTAAATATCCTCTTCCATTTCTTTCATCAGTATTTTATAGTTTTTATTGTAGAAATCTTTCACTTTTTTGCTTAAGTTAATTCATAGGTATTTTATTTTATTTATAACTATTGTAAATAGGCTTAATTTCTTGATTTCTTTTTCTGATTTCTCACTATTGGCATACAGAAACAGTACTGATTTTTGTTTGTTGATTTTGCATCCTGCACCTTTACTGAATTTGTTTATTAGTTCTAACAGTTTTTTGGTGGAGTCTTTGTTTCACCAAACATAAGAGCATATCATCTATAAACAAGGATAATTTGACTTCTTCCTTTCCAATTTGGTCGCCCCTTATTTCTTTCTCTTGTCTGATCGCTGTAGCTAGGACTTCCAGAACTTTGAAATCCTTCACAACATGGCATTCTATTTGACTACAAAAACTTGGTCAAAGTTAGAATGAGAGATGATACCTATCTGCCATCACAATATTATATTCAATAGCCATTGAACTGCCTTCTAAATAGTGTAAAAGAAAGGGAATCTTACTTTCTGTCCATCTCTTTTGAATCAAAGAATAAAAACACTAAGAGTGCCTCAGAAAGCAATAGTGACTTATTCTTTCTACAGTATGTGGCACAAGGAGTCTTTTGTAGCCCCACAAAAATCACCTACATTATTTTGCTAGTTCATTCACCAGTGTCTTTAAATTTAAAAACAAAAATAACTAAAATATTGTTTAAAATTTATCTAACTACATATGAGGTTAAAAAGAGACTAGACAAAACTCAGTTTTTTCTTCAATGTTTCTGCATGTAGGGAAGTAATGTAGTCTATTTAGAAAAATGAACCTAAGTAAAGCAACTCAACCAACAAACATTGCAATCCTATTCACTTTCTCCTCTTTTTTTTTTTTTTTTTTTTGCAACAGTCTTGCTCTCTTCCCTTCACCATATTGCTATTCTACATCCATGCTCACCCCAGCCTACTTTCCCTTTTCTCCCAGGCTTGGATAAATAATGTAACCTATGAATTGAACAGACTTTTCACAATGTGAGAACTTCTCCCCAATCCAATAACTCAGTATATATTGAACTAATAAACCAAACATGGTAAGAGAACAACCTCTTTCTCAGGTTGATGGAACATATCAGGCATTGGAAAGTTACTTTCCATGCAGAGACCCAGTAGAAATTCCCGTCGGAAATAAATATCTCTTGGCAGACCAAGGGTACATTCTGTTTGTTTTGCGCTCAGTTCATTTTGTTCCTAGAAAGTGATAACATAAAGCACTCAACTATAAACAAGTCAGGTGGTATTTATAGTTATCTGGCAGGCATGAGGCAAAGTGGCAAACTTCCTTTAAAGAACCAAGCCAAGCTTACCTATGTTGAAATTCATGGTCTAATTTCTCACTGAACTTCAGTGTGTAGCATTTGCTCATAAATGCAAAATATCTCTACTGAATTACAAAATCAGTTCCTTCTTTTCCTTTGAGGATTATGTAAAAGACTTTAGGGAAGATAATGGAAAGATGCTGTTAGATAACCAGGATGGGTGAAGAAATACAAATAAGACTTATGAAAGAAGTATAAGATAAGAAGGGGGAAAATGAAAACAAGCTTCCCAGGATGATTTCAGGGAGACTGACATAATGACAAAAAATCCCAAAGATAGGTGTAGCATGTGAATTATATGAATTATATAAACTGTATTCACTTCCCAAGGAGTCTGATAACTAATGCTAGGTATAGTTATCACCATATGACTGGCTCTATTTGATTGGTCATACTATAGTAATTAGAAAAATGTTAGGGCTGACTTTGTAATGATGATCTAAAAGATAACATAAAAGGTCCCTTGGTCTGATTTGTTGCTAAGAACTGACTCTGCTCCAATCTCCAGCTCCTCTCTGCATGCCAATGCCTAGGATGCATGTAGCTACGTTCATCAGGGAGCTGATGGCATGTTCCTTAAAAGGAAATATTATTTTGCACATGAAAACAATTTTTCTTACCTATCTAGTATTGTTACTGGTAACCCAGCAAAGCTTTTTGGTATAAACAGAATGGAATATGATGAGTAGAAACCAAATAATGCTTGGAAATGTGTTTTAGTTTTCTTTGAAGGAAATAGCAATGCCGTTTTATGAGTCCAGTTTTATCTCAAGGATTTCTACATACTTTGCTGTCTTTTGTGCTTTGGGGAATGGAGCCAGAATTGTGCCAGCACTGAAGGTCAAACATGAAGTAGAGAGTGGGCAGCCAAAGAGATCAGCAGTCAAGGTCTGAGCTTTATAATATAGCTGTTGTTCAAAAACAACTCATGTGTGACATTTCCCAGTTTTTGCTTTGTCTGCCATAAAAAGTGTTGTTCCAGTGATGTTTGTATAAGTGCTGGATGAGGTAAGAGAAGAGAAAAGAGGTGGAGCCTTCTCAGGGGTTCAAGGAATTCTTTTCTGGCTTAACTTGAGATGCCAGTGGTTATGAGAAGGCAGTTAAAATCCTGTTTGTGTTTTCTTCCCATAATCTTAGTCATCTCCCAGTTTTAAGACCAGCTTTTCTGAAACACAAAATGGCAAATCCAAGGGACTGAAATCCTGCATACTTTTCTGAAATACAAATGGAATAATATTTATATATAAAACAGTTCAACATAATATCAATAATTTTCCCTAGGTGTTCTAAAAAAATAAGCTATTACATCATTTAATAACTAGATTTTTTTACTACACAATTAGGAGTATGGGATCCAATTTCAAGTTTACCATTACTGTTTTTCAACAGTATTCAAAATGTCCATATTTTGTTTCATTATTTAACTAGATATCATAATATTTTAAGTCCAAATATATTTTTAAATAAAATTACTTTAAAAACATATAAATCCATCATTTGTAAACAAAAAGAAGATATCCACATTAAAGGAACAATAAGTAACAGATTCATGCAGTGTACTCAGCCTGTCACTGAAAAATGCTGTTTCTTCAAGAGCAAAGATTTCAGTTTTCATTATTATCCTTAGTATTTCAACATATACTTTCTGTAGACATGTGTTACTTTCATGGATAAATTACATGTTAGAAATCAAGCTTAGAAAGTATTCTTTAACCAATCTTAAGATGTAAGGTTTGGTTTTATTGGTATAAATTGGTTGTCAGGAACATAAAAGATAAATTTATTGATTTTGATTTCTTCATTTATAGGGAGTTAAACAAATTCTCCTCCTTTCCATCAAATATCACCCACACCTTTCCACTGTGTCTGAAGGCTGACAGCTAAATGCTTACTTTGAGTTATGTGGTTACTTGAGAAAACCAGGTCCTTATTGGAGAAGAGCGAAGTGACGCCTAGAGGGACGGATGGGGAAGGAGGGTAGGAATTGCTGAAAAGGGCGAGGGATAAGGTGGAAAAAAGAACGTTACCTATCCCCCAAGTCTGTCTGTGTTTGGGACCTTCATTCTCAGTCATATGGCTACTGGGAAAGATCTTAGAATCTATTTTACATAGGATCTCTTTGAAAATATAACATTTATACTCCTTTAGGGCAGGAACAATTTTTTTTTTTTTCTGACTAGACACTGGTGTTTGGGAGACATTAAAGAAATGTTTGCTTAATGAGAATGTTACATATTTAAATAGGTGGTAATTTTATTGTTGCCATTATCATAAATACCTTGATATTTCCATTTGGAATGGTTGCTTCAACAGGTTGAAAAGTAGAGAATCTTAAAGAGTATGTGAACTTAACTTTCAGAATATTCTATCAGTTGAGCCTAGAGTAAGTGAGATGTAACAGATGAAATTAAATGAGCAAATTTCCCAGTTAAAATATCAATGAAGATATCTGAAGACTTGCAAATCTGAAATTACAACATGCAGTGGTAGTGTTACAATTCAGATGACACTTGGGACATTATCAAATGCACCTTTCATCCTTCACTTTAACTTGGAGAATTATTTCAAACTATCCTAAGGGATGGATACGTTAAAGTTTAGTATATCATAAGAAGTCTTATTATTCATTATGCAGCTACACTATAAAGCAAAAAAATATAGAAACATCATGACTTCTCAAAAGATGAACTTGGTATCAGTTCTTCTTTTGAATTTTAGAAACTCATTTAATTCTTTTTAAAAGAAGTAAAATTTTAGCTGTCTTCCATTTAATTAATAAATAGATACAAGGTCCAGAAATATGAAGAGTTCAAATAGTCCAAATATGTTGCTATTGTCACATTTTATAATTATATCCCATTCTAATTACTCATTATATTTGGATATACCAGATTTATGGTGATTAATTTACATTTCTCTTAACACCGTCTCTTTCATTTTATTTATGAAAACAAAGGCTCAAATGGGTAAATTTCTCTTCCCAAATCACAATAATGTTGTGTGGCAGAGCTGAAGGTGCGTGTGTGTTTGTGAACTTTTTACTCTTTCTTAGTAGCTGATCATTGTGTGATGATTCCTTGAGAATTCTGGATCTTGAAATTGTTATTCGAAAATAATAGGATGAATAGGATCAATAAAGGAATTGAATAGTAGTGTTGGATCTCATATAGTGTTAATGATGACCCAAAATAATAATCCTATTTGATTATATGATCCTAGACTTATTAGGAACTTGGATATTAATATTTGAAGGAATTTTGGAAATCACTGTTTTGTTTTGTTTTATTACAATATTCCTCAGGCCAAATAAGTAATTGCAGACTGATAAAAACTAACTCAAGTTGCCTAATAGAAGTACAGTGCAGGTCATAACTTTGAGCCCTATATTAAATTTTCCAGGAGCCTAATTAAGAATAAAATAGTTAAAATTAATTTTATTCATATATTTTACTTAATGGAATATATCTCAAATATTATTTTTAATATGTTATTAATATAAAACTATTAATAAGATATTGTACATTTGCTTTTTGTACTGACTTCAAAACCTATGTGTATTTTACACTTAAAGCACATTTGAATTCAACGAACCACATTTCAAGTACTCAATAACCACTGGTGGCTAGTGGCTACCTCTTTGAACAACACAGGTCTAAATGCTTTGCTCTGCCTCCAGCAGTGAGGAAGAGGAGGGGTTAGAAGGAGTTGATTAGCAGCTTACTGTGGAGAGATGTTTAGAAGAAGGAGTTGGCATAGGGTATTAAAACATATGAAAGGCTGACACTTCATTTCATAAATGAGGACAATGGGGTGCAGAGGTATTGAGCAGCCTGTCTAAGAGGCCAGAACTATAGAAGTGGCCAAGCTGGAAACAGAGGTCAGTTCATCTTTTAATTTCATCCCTTTTCCATTATACTATATGTCTTCTCTGGGATAACAGAAATCAGTATCTAATGCTAGGAAAATCATCCTTCTACATAAAGGTTCCATGGAGCAGAAGCCTCCTTACTTTATGGGAATATCCATGATTATTGGAAGAAAAACCTCTATTTGATTTGTTTACCCAGGTGACTTCCTTTTGATGGATGTGTTATATTAATAACCACACTTTGGTGTTGATGTAACAGCATGGCACCTCATGATTTTATTGAAAGAAGACATTTCCCCTGAGAAATACACATGAATTACTATTAAATTGTTATTTTTTTGTATTATATGTAACACAAATTCTAAATATAAAATTTAAGTATAAGTGAAAGTGACTCTACTATTTGTATTTACTATTTCATAATATCTCCTTAATAAATTCTATAATTGCAGAAATTATAGATGTTTTGCATATTGTGACCTGCAAAAGTAACTTTTTTTAAACAAAATAAATTCATTTTATTTGTTCATTCAAATAATCTGCATTTAACCCTAAATGTATGCTAAATAACTTGTTTCATGATGGGAGTCAAATTAGGATAAGGTAGCATGGTTTGAGCCTCATAGAGCTATCATTTTATTTGGGAAAACCATTAATAAATAACTAAAAATAAATAATATAATTGTAAACTATGTTAAGTGTTGTAAAGAGAAATAAAATTATGTGCTGAAATAGACAATTAAAGGATAGGTTGGCAAATTTCCTCTAGGTAGAGAGGTCCAGGGTGAGAGAAGGGAACAACAGTAGGTGCAAAGACGCTGGGGTAGCAAAGAGCTTAGCGGGTTATGGGCACTGAAAGGAGGTCAGTTTGGCTGAAGCAGATTCACTGCAGTGAGAGGGGCTGGAGAAGAGTCTGTGGCTAGAGGCAGGGGCCAGGTAATTCACACTTTTGTTAAGGATATATTTTTTTTTCCCAGCATGTAATGGAAAAACCTATTGAGTTTTAAGAAAGGAGTGACATGATCTGATTTATGTTTAAATAATTCACTGTGCACATTGTATAGAGAATGGATTTCAGTAGAGCATGAAAGGAGCAGGAATACTAGTTATGAAAGCCGTTGTGTTCTCCACGTGAGGAGAGGGAGATGGCGTATTCATCTTTCAAAGAAAAAGATCTAGAAGACACAGCACATTCAAATTTTTCTATGGAATAAAGTTTGTATTAATGTGCCTTAGAGAAATCACGTACCTTCCTTTGGAAGGCTAAAAGCCCACAAAATATTTTAGATCACACATGGCAAAGTATTTTCATACTCCAGGAATTTCTGTGCTAAGCTACTCACTTGAAGAACTTGGGCTGCTTCTCTTTCATGATGTGGTTTTCATAAATATGCTTTTCATGCAAAGAATATGTAATATGCTACACTTATTCAACTCTTTTAGCAACTCCCATGAAGACAAAACAGAACAAAAAATTCACAGGGAAATGTATTCAAATTGATGCATGCCTTCAAAAACCTTTTTAGTTTTGCTTTTTGGTCATTTTTTATTGAAAGAATGTAAAAATGCATGCTTAAATCAGACTTTCTTTTCCAGAAAGCTCATTGGCAAGTGATGGCTAAAATGGATGAATATGATCTTAGAGTGACTTTTACAGGACAAAAGAATATACTCATTTTTGTCAAAACATGGCAGTATTTTAATGACTTGTTACATATTTTTACTTTATTCATTTTTGATTAATTATTCTTAACATTCTAAAGAGGCTTTTATTTCACTCTTTTATTTTATTCACCAGTCTATATTTTTAATTTATTGTATTGCTTTCCGTTTCTCAACTGGAATGTAACTACCATGGAAGTGAAATTATAACTGTTCTGTGCAAGGTTGTAATCTTAGGAACTTAAAGTTCTTTCTGTATAATAGGTGCTCAATAAATATTTGTTAAATAAGTAAATGAGTGAATGAACGAACATTTGAAAATAACTGTGGTATTTCGAATACATCAAAAGCTGTTTAGTAGAGAACTATTTTCCTGGTATTATATGCAACAACTTCATTTTCTTCCCTTTAACTCACTTTATATTAAAATAAGGTTTTTCAACTCAGCACTATTGGAATTAGATGCTGGGCAATTATTTGCTATTGGTGTGTCCTGTGCATTGTAGGGTGTCTGGCAGCATCCCTGGCTTCTACACATTAGATGCTTGGCAACCCCCCAGTTGTAACAACCAAAAATCTCTCCAGACGTTGCCAAATTCTCCCAGTTGAGAACCACTGTATTAAATATTTTCACAGTGTGCAACTAATGATGTTAAAAATACCTAGATTCTGAGCTATTGTATACTGAATTTTGGCATTTTCTGTATGGAATATTTCATTCAAATATTTTAAATTAATTAATTAAAATATATTATAGTATATTTTATCAAGTGGGTAAACATAAATGGAAATTTTTCCCTGTGATGATTTTTCCACTTGGAAAAGCTATTTTGAGGGTTCGCAGGTCCTCCAAAACTATTTTCAATAAGACTGTCCTTTGCTAGGCACAAAATATTAGCATATGAATCCAATTTTCCACAATGGGAGCCTAGAAATTTCCTAGGAAGCAAAACTGGTTCAACTGCAGTCATTATGCAGAACTATTACTTGCATAGGAAAAAGGACAGAGAGCAGAGATTAGTAAACAGCCCACAAAGGCCCAGTGTTTTTCTAAGACTTAGGGAAGATAGCCAGAGACTTTCTGCGTGATAGAGCTTTTAGGGAGATGTTTACATTGCTATTTCCAGAATTTTATCTTTTTTAATTGATCAAAGGAAACCATAGTACATAGATAAAACTCTACATGGAACATGAAAAAGAAAGCAGTATTTGAAGGGAAAAATTTTTCATATCTCACATAATTTCCCAAGCTAGATCTGATAATCAAAGCTAATGACCACACAGATTGCAATTAATCTCAGCATTCTGATTAAAACGCAAAAATTTAAGAGCAGATTTGGGTGGCAGTTGAGAGAAGGTGATTTCAAAGCTCATAGAGTGATTATTCACTCCTCCACCAAGTATTTTGTTGTGCTCAGACAAATGTGCTGATTGGATAAATCAATAAAGCATAATTCTGTTTTTGGGAGGAAGCTGTAGAGATATCATTGGTGCTCCATAGGCCCATTTTCGCATAAAAAATGTAATGATTTTGATATTCCCTCCTCTCCACCTATTGCAATACCACCTTTTAAACTCAGGTAATTCATATGTTAGTCTATATTCAAATTGTTTTATTAATCTGATTCCAAATTAAGAGGTTAAGAATGAAAAGAAATAGAATAGTGATGGATTCATAAGTCCAGAATTATGTAATGCATTTTCTCATACTTAATTCTCAGTGGTTTTAATTCAGCTGAGTTGGAGAATCAAACAGTGGCCTATCTCTTTCTGCCATGGCAATTTCTGAATGTTTTTCTCTTGGCGTCCTATTCTAAATTCCTCAGTTCTTGATGAAAATCATTTTCAGTTTGGATTTTAGAGAAAAATCTTGCAATGTGCATTTTAAGGTGACACTGAGAGATTTATTTTTGATTAATCATGATTACCTCCCTGCATTAACTTGCTCTATTTTAATGTCTAATATGTTAGGGATTATTTTATATTTCAAGCTAATAAAAATGCACCCTCAGTAACATGAGCAAAATGCTGCTTTTTAAAATGTACCAGCCAATTTATTTTGTTCCACATTTTGGTACTGTGAGGAAATAAACTGCTTAATCATAGTAAGCAAATTAATATGTTTCATTTTTAGAAGAAACTAAGGTTAGATTTTTACATAATTAACATAGCCTTTTGTCCTCTATTAATTTGGGGGATAAGAAAAATCACATAATAAATTGTCTTCGGTGAAGATTATTTATTTGAAGTGCTGACTATTTAGAAGCATATGGAGGTGGTGGACCACCTTGAAAATTCACCTGTAGTGGGACTGTTATTCTTTTTCCTATCTGTTGCCAACAATTGCAGCTTAGCTGTGACTCACTTACCATCCTTGATACCTCTCTTCATGTAAGAGCTTGCTAACTTTATTATTTAATGACATTATAGGTATAAAAATGTTTCTTAGGTTTTTCAAAACATCCTTTGTAAAGAAAATTTAAATACTTAACATCTTTATTTTTAATACACAGATATTAGGTGTGTAAAGGAAACTAGTTAAGGCCTAATTTAAGGGAATCAGAATGCTCTTAGGCTTCTCACTTCTCAGCTGACAGTCAAACTGAAACCAAAATTGTTATCAGTAGTACAGTGTGGGTGACATGTATTAGAAAACTTGATATAAATAGAGCAGAAGATTCATTCATTCATTCATTCATTCTCTCATTTCATATTTCAGTTTCTCGTATGTTTCCGGTACTGTGCTAAGTGCTAGTGATACATTTATGAGATTGCACTAATGGTTCATTAATGTGTCTGTGAAAGTCAGGTAATTAGGTTACTGAAGGATGATGGACTAGGCTCTCTGAATCAATTAAGCATTAATTTTTTTTATCTTCGAAGTCTAAGTTTTTATTAGTACAGCAGCATATCTTATTATTTGACTAAGTTGCTGCCTGGTAATGAGCAAAAAGAATACTCATTCACCTTCCCCAGTATTTTTAGAATTGCTAAAAATGTTTGCAAGTCCTGGAAAGGCAAGTCAGTAATTATCATGTCCTTTGGACAGAATGCAGTCTGTAGAACAAGATGTTGCCCTAGACTACAAAAACTGATGACGTCAAAACTGGACTGGAATTTGAGATTTCCTGTTTTTCAGTAACAGGCTTAGATAACTCATTAGGCTTGAATGAGATGCTTTGAACTGTGGTGACTACAGTAATGTTCCCCTCGCATGTTGAAGTGAGTAGTGCCTCCTTGGCCTATTGCTGATCCTGCCTGCTGTAGAAATCTCCAGCTGTCCAATATTTGGAAGAAAACTATGAGTATATCTTTAACAAAATCGAAATGGACAAATCACTAAAGAATTATCCATGTTCAATAAACAAATGAAAAATCCCTTTATTTAATAGTAAGTAAACTTGAAATTACATGATTGAAATTAACTTTGGTAACCAGCCATAGGGCACTTGGCGAGATAAATTCTATTTGTATATTGAAACACTAAATAGCAGCCATTAAAATGTGCTTCTATATGAATAATTAATAAGGAAAAATGTTCGTGATATTTGTAGTTAAAAAGATATATGTATCATCTCACTTTAGAATTTCTTTTTTTTTGAGATGGGGTCTCATTCTGTAGCCCAGGCTGCAGTGCAGTGGCATGATCTCAGCTCACTGCAACCCCCACCTCCTGGGTTCAAGCTAGTCTCCTGCCTCAGCCTACCAAGTAGCTGGGATTATAGGTATGCACTACTACACCCAGCTATTTTTTTGTATTTTTAGTAGAAACGGGGTTTCACCATGTTGGTCAGGTTGGTCTTGAACTCCGAATCTGCCCGCATTGGCCTCCCAAAGTGCTGGGATTACAGGCGTAAGCCACAGCACTAGGCCTCACTTTAGAATGTTAATTGTACTTAGATCTATGGCTATGAACATTTATGTATACACACAAATAACCAAAGCTTTAGAGAGAATGTATTCACTCTAATGTGTTAATGGTTAATTATGTGTATTAGAATGTAAGTGATTTTTCTTGTGTCTAGATTTTTTATGTTTTCTATAATGAACACATTATTTTTGTCATGAAATAAAGTTACAGAAAATGAGAGATGACTTTTGTCTCTCAAATTGGAAAATGTATTTTTAATCATAATATATTGACATAGCTTTAGGGAAATATATATATAGTTAGAGTTTAATCTAATATACTCTTTCCAGATGGGAGTCCACAATGTACCTCAAAACTCAAGTGTCTGTTCTCTTTTACCTAGCAATTCCAAAAAAGTGGATTTATTCTAAGGAAATAATCAGAGAAGTATACAAATATGTTCTTACATGATGTTAACATGGTTTTGTTTATAAGTAAATAGGAATAATACAATATCTTCACATATGGGAATGATTAAATAGATTATCTTGCATTCATATAACAAGAGCTATTATGTAGTCCTTTAAACTTATGTAAGAATGCTCAATGAAATGGAAAATGCTTATGAGTCATTGTTAAATTTTTAAAAAGCCGATAGTATACATTATGTACAGTAAACTGTCACCTATTTAAAATATATAATACACGTGGATCGTGGAAATGAAAAGATATACAGGGGAATGTTTATAGATTTTTTCTGTTCAATGAGATTACATATAGGAGATTTAAGTTTTCTTCTGTGTGTTTTTCTGTGCATTTCTAAATTTCTACAAAGAATATGTATTGTTTAGCAACAACAAAAAAATACATCTCAGTCTGAAAAGGTTACAGGGAGCAATAGGGTTGGAGGTGTGTTCAGTAATCAGTGTTTATGGAGATTGCGATGAATTCCTGCAAGAATTATAGTTATTTATAGTAGCTGACCTTTTCTGATTCTCTTTGGAACCCCCTCAGGAACCATCTTCATCTCCCTTCTTCCCACTGGAGTTATCTCAAAGACTTTCAGCAAGTGGAAAATTACAACATTTATGTTGTGGGTGGTATTCTCAGTTATTCAGATTCAGATGCAAAAAAATGTTTTGAATACCCACTATGTGCCAAACACCTTATGAAATATCTTCAGTCTTTGGGGCATCAGACCTCAAAGGGGCATTTAGGATTTCCATAGATAAAGGATAAGATAGGCCGGGCGCTGTGGCTCACGCCTGTAATCCCAGCACTTTGGAAGGCCAAGGCGGGCAGATCATGAGGTCAGGAGATCGAGACCATCCTGGCTAACAGGTGAAACCCTGTCTCTATTAAAATACAAAAAAATTAACTGGGCGTGGTTGCGGGTGCCTGTAGTCCCAGCTACTCGGGAGGCTGAGGCAGGAGAATGGCGTGAACTCAGGATGGGGAGCTTGCAGTGAGCCGAGATCAGGCCACTGCACCCAGCCTGGGCAACAGAGCCAGACTCCATCTCAAAAAAAAAGGAAAAGAAAAAGGATAAGATAAAGATTTTTAAGACCAAAGTATAGTCTAGAATCTACTACCAATTAGCTTTGTAACTTACTTGAACAAGTTACACTCTTCTGAGCCCTTATATTTACTCATTTATTCAATATTTATTCATTCAGCAAATATTGGGTAAGTATGAACTAACTGACAGGCACTATTCCAAGCCCCAGGGATAGACCAGTGAACAACACAAAGCCACTCTTCTCACTGTAGTCAAGTGAGACTGACATTATATAAATACATATATGTGTAATGTTCTAGATAGAGTTAAGTGCTATGGTGAAAACTTAAACCAGCAAGGGAATAAGAAAGGCTGGAGGGCAGGGAAGAAAATAATTGCTGCTTTATGAAGAATTGCCAGAGAAAGACTGATCAGATGACATTTAAGAAAAGACTGGAAGAGTATGAGAGACAATAATAATACAGACCTTACTTCCTTCATGGATTGCTAGAACTTTATGAAAGGGCTTTGCAAATGTGGAAGGATATCTGCAGTTCTCTCAAGTTTGATTTGTCTTTGGTGAGAGAGGGCCTGAGTTTACTTCCCTCTATCTAAGGACATTCTCCCTTTGGAGATAGAGTAGATGTTATCAGTAGAAACACATGGATGAGAATAATAGAGTCTGTCTCAGTACCAGAATGGTCAGATGATTTCCATTCAGCCTAAACTGAATTAATGAGATATAGAGATCAACATTCGCTATAGAGAGCTGTGTATTCTGCATCAAATGTCCTTTAAGTTTCTTTTATTTTAGCCACAAAGATTTTCCAAATACTAAGAATTGTCAAAAAGAAAGAAAAAGAGAGAGGAAGGGAGGGAGGGAGGAAGGGAGAGAGAGAGAGAGAAAGAGAGAAAAAGAGAGAAAGAGAGAGAGAAAGAAAACCACAATCTTACACTTCACTGGTATCAGGTCACCAGTTGTCACTAAAAAAATATCATGCAGGAATCATCTCCGTACCCCTTCCCTATTATCATTAATACATTTCATTCATTTGAATCTGTCCCAGATATTTCTCTGTGCATTTAGCTATATTCACATATATCACAGCCACTCTGGGATGAATTTTAAATCATAAGGAAGGAAATGTTTCTGAAAACTGTCAAGCATTATTTTCTTTCTTTTCTTTTTTTTTTTGAGAAACTTGGCACGGCGTAGCTATGGCTCCAACACCTGGGCTAAATGAGGAAGTATTTTTGATACTTCCTCATTTAGCCCAGGTGTTGGAGCCATAGCTACGCCGTGCCAAGTTTCTCAGGGTTTAGCCCCTTGGTCTTGGGCTTTCCCTCAGGTGTTGATGGGGCTCCAGTGAGACAGAATATGAAAGTGCATGATGCCTGGTGCTGGCTACAGACCAACCAAAATCTCTGTGCCTTGGTGTTTATACAGGTGTGCCTCTTACTGTCTGTGGGTCTGCAGTTATAAAACAGAAGCCACAAAATGTTCCAGAGGTAGGGGAAAGCTAAGGAGGAAATGAAAATTTCTAAACTCTTTAAAGATTTCTTCTATTTAAGAGCCTTCTTTTTCTTTAACATAAATTCTAATATGCTGTTTATAATGAATGAGCAGAAAGTGTCTTGTTCAAGTGTATGTTCAAAAATATGAATTGAATTGAAAAAGGAAGGCAGAAAGGAGAGAAAAGAGAAAAGAATAAAACAGGGAGAGAAGGAGGCTGTTGTAATATATAAGACTTTCAGACATGAATATGGTATGCTAATATGGAATTTTTTTAAGGATGCCAATTACCTAATGCACCTCTATTTTTGTCAATAAAGGCAACAAGTTGAATGTTACCTGTTAGGGCAACCAGCCAAACAGTTTCCATGCTGATCAGTACTTCCTTGTGGTCCACTGACATTATAAATATAGCCTAGTGTCTGTGAGACTTTATTGTATTTATTATTTACATATAAACAAATAAACAATAGTGTTCATCTCTGTGGCACTTTGCTTCATATAGTACCTGGTTGATAGTACTCAATGTTTTTTTGTTTGGTTGGTTTTTTTTTTTTTTTTTTTTTTGAGACAGAGACTCGCTCTGTCGCCAGGCTGGAGTACAGTGGCACGATCTCAGCTCACTGCAACCTCCACCTCCCTAGTTCAAGAAATTCCTCTGCCTCAGCCTCCTGAGTAGCAGGGATTACAGGCGCATGCCACTATGCCCAGCTAATTTTTTTGTATTTTTAGTAGAGACGGGGTTTCACCATGTTGGCCAGACTGACCTTGAACTCCTGACCTCAGGCAATCTGCCCACCTCGGCCTCCCAAAGTGTTGGGATTACAGGCATGCGCCACCATGCCTAGCCAGTACTCAATGTTTTTAAACATGAATTTATTAATATAATTAAACCCGAGGACTTTCTTTAGTTAGAGAGATAGCACAGGCTGCTTAGGTTTGAATCCTGGCTCTCTACCTACTCCCTGTGTGACCTTCAACTTCTTAGCCTTTTTGTGATTCTGATTCCTCATCTGTGAAGCAAGAGTAAGAGTATTACCTCCAGCAAAGGATGGTTATGATGATTCAATACATTACGTTTCTAAAATGCTTAGTATCTAGTAAAGTGCTAGGATAAATTTGCTATTATTTAATTAGAATTGAATAAATATGCTCTGAAATGGGACCCCTGGAAAATTATCTATTTTGCCAAATGTAAACTGAACAATAGAAATAGAATGTATTGGGTATTGCCATCAACTGAATTTTCTCTTCATTGAGAAATTAGTGAACATCATTAGCCAGGGGGAGCAATAGTGTTGTTTCTGTTTTATTCTGGAATGTATGCCTCTATTACACTGTCCTCGTCCAATTGATCCTCCTTTATGTGCCCCCAGAATATTCTGGGATAAGAGTGTTACTTTGTTTCAGAACTGAGTTTTTATCACTGCTTTTGAAAATGTTTCAAGTTCACTATCAGTTGAGTATTTACTGATTTTTAAGACAATTTTATTTTCTTTTAATATGTTTTGCATAATACATATAAAATTTTTATTAATTAATCTGGAATGACTTCAGTTGTTTTCTAACACAAGGGCTTCTTTGTTTTTTGTGCCTTCCCTGCTCTTCCCATTATCACAATTGGGAAGGTAACTCCATGCATTCGTTCATGACTAAGTTAGATTTTTTAATAGTTTTAGATCATTTTTAATTTACACATAATAATTGCACATATTAATGGGACACAGTGTGATGTTTTAATGTATATATACATTGTATAATGATTAAATCAGCAGGGTATCTTGCATATCCATCATGTCAAGCATTTATCATTTCTTTGTTGTAAAAATATTCAAAATTCTCTCTCATAGTTACTTTGAAACATATGATGAAATACTTTGATGACCTGAAAAAGAGATCCTTTATTGCTTAGCATTATGGCACTTCCAGTTTAAATGCAATTAAACTGCACCTCATTAGATTACCCTATTTTTAACTATTGTGCAACTGATATTTCTAGATTACGTGATGATTGGGCATAAGACAATTTAATGAACTTGTTTATTTGTGTGAGGTCCCTGAGGGTGTAGACTAAGTCTGAGCCAACTTCTTATTGCTCAGGTCTAGCAGAGCGTTTGGCATTAGTATGTTGAAATGAAGAGGTAATGTAGAATACCATGGTATGAAGCACATATTCCTTAGGAAGCACCCTTGGGAGGCGGAGGCAGGCGGATCACGAGGTCAGGAGGTCGAGACCATCCTGGCTAACACGGTGAAACCTCGTCTCTACTAAAAATACAAAAAAATTAGCCGGGTGTGGTGGTGGGTGCCTGTAGTCCCAGCTACTTGAGAGGCTGAGGTGGGAGAATGGTGTGAACCTGGGAGGCGGAGCTTGCAGTGAGCCGAGATCCTGCCACTGCCCTCCAGCCTGGGCCACAGAGCGAGACTCCGTCTCCAAAAAAAAAAAAAAGAAAGCACCCTTATTGAGCCAGATGAATACATTTTAATATATTTGACTCAGAATCACCAACAGAAATAGACAAAATGCAAAGGGTCTGAAATGGGTGAAGCTGAGTTGAAACTATATCAGAAATTATCTCAAGGTGGTTTCTAGCCTTGTGGGGAAAAAGTGTCACACTGATTTCTGACTTGTGGTGGTTTTTGCTACCATGGTGAGCAAGTGTTCCCAGTTCCAAAGGTCTTGTGTTTGCTAGTAACTCACAAAGTTTCCATTCACATTCACCAACAGCCTTTTACTGTCTCTTCATTGTCTTTCCAGGCCTCCTACAGTAGTGTCTCAATTTTGGTGGCTCTTACATTTTTACTTGAAGAGTTAGGCTGCATTATTGAAGTAAGTTAGATCTGGATTTGTCCTGGCTCTTGGTGTGGTTTTCTACAGATATGAAAGAAATGAAGAAAAACTGCCTTTTGGTATCAATTTATTCATCTAAAAATCATGATCATAATAGAAGAGAGGATGTTTATTGTTAAAGAAAATTGAAAACAGGAAAACATGAATCCATTTTGAAAAAGAACCTGATTTCATGGTAAATAATAAAAAATAAGTTTTATTAGGATTTTTATCTTAAAAACATACAGTTATACACATAACTATTTCATCTAATATGAAACAAGTTATAATTGCAGCTATGTGCCACTGCTACATGTGAAACTGGGAAGCATCTTGGAAGGGGGCCTAATGTTATAGTTTAGTGGATAAGCGAATATTTTATATTCTAAAAAAACCCTTTGCTTCCTAATGTGACCTTGTAAATGTAGGGAGTTGAACAATAAACTTCCAAATAAATAGACCAACCTAAAGTTATTGTGTGGATAAACTAATATGCATGGAACACCTTTGTCATAGTGTTGGATAAATGACAGGCACTGCATAATATTAAAGCATGTATCTCCACCGGATCCCATGACAATTATCCACTTAAGAAAAATGACAGCTTTAAAAAAGTGTCTGAATTTTTTAGGGCTTTAGAAATTGTGTTTAGCACTTTCTTTTTAAAAAAATTTTCAGCTTATGGAAAAGTTTGGATTTATTAGTCAACACTACAAAAATCACTAACTTTTTACCTGCACTGTCCGACAGTAGTCCCTGTCCCCACCACTTCCTTCTGTCCATGACCCTGATCCCTTCCTTTCATGAGGCAAATGATTCAGGTACATAAGCCTTTGTTATAAAACGTGGAGAAAGACTGGAAATTAAGATGATCCTTTGAGTCTATGGCAAACGTCTGATGAAAATATGTGCTACTTGCTTGTTGAAACTTGATGGACTAGGCAAGAAAAATGTGAGTACATCTTGCTTGTTTTCAAACTCTAACCTGTCTTTCTGTGGCAAACACATTGTTTCCTTCTTCATTCAGATACTTAATTATAATCCCCTACTTGACCTGTGCTTTTCTCCAGGTTCTGTATAGTACCAGTGGGTATGTTGTAATTGATTGCATGCACTAGCAAGGAATCCTTTAAAAATAACTGGTGCAAATAATTAGGGTAATATTTCTTCTTTGGTGGCTAGTCAGGCAAATATGTGGATAAATTGGGTTCTCTTTCATTACATTACACACACACACACACACACATACACTTAAGACCAGTGTATAGCTGCTGGGTGCGGTGGCTCACGCCTGTAATCCCAGCACTTTGGGAGGCCGAGGTGGGTGGAACACAAGGTCAGGAGATTGAGACCAACCTGGCTAACACGGTGAAACCTCGTCTCTACTAAAAATACAAAAATTAGCTGGGCGTGGTGGCAGGCGCCTGTAGTCCCAGCTACTCAGGAGGCTGAGGCAGGAGAATGGCGTGAACATAGGAGTTCACTGCAGAGCTGGCAGTGAGCCAAGATCACACCACTGCACTCCAGCCTGGGCAACAGAGCGAGACTCTGTCTCAAAAAAAAAAAAAAAAAAAAAGACTAGCATATAGCAAAAGCATTCAAGTAGCAAAATGCTTAATTTCATATTTAAATATTATCTTATTCTTCACCCATGAATAAATAATCTAAAGCTGTATACTTAAAGGAATTATTTTTATTCATTTCTATTTAATATTATTTTTAGTTTTAATTATGAAATGTTTCAAAAACTCGGAAGAATAAACCAATTTAGAAGATATTTAGAGGATACCCATGTACCCACCACTCACATTTAATGAATTAACAGTATTTTTGTAAAGAAATAAAATGTTACAGATACACAGATAACAGCTAAAGAGCTAAAGGCCTATCCTTTCCATTCCTTTTTTTTTTTTTTTTTTTGGCAATCTTGCTGTGTCGTCGCCCAGCTTGCTGGTGCAGTGGCACAATCATGGCTCACTGCAGCCACAACCTCCTGGACTCAAGCAATTCGCCCACCTCAGCCTTCTGAGTAGCTGGGACCACAGATGCACTACAACACCCAGCTAATTTTTGTATTTTTTTGTAGAAGCAGGGTTTTGCCATGTTGCCCAGGCTGGTCTTGAACTCCTGGGCTCAAGCAATCTGCCCACCTCAACCTCCCAAAGTGCTGGGATTACATGTGTGAGCCACCGCACTCCGTCTCCCTTCCTTTTTAAGTTACAGTTTACTATCCTGAAGTTGGTGGGTGCAAATGTATACCTTTGCACAGCTTTGCATATATATATATCCATAAACAACACTAAGTTTATGTTTTGAAAAAAAAATCACAGTTTATGACTTCTTTTGTAGTTTGCTTTCATCACTCAGCATTATATTTTTGAATTTTATCCATGTTGATTAATTTAGGACGTGCTTCGTTCATTTTAATTGCTATATAATATTCCATTGCATGAAACCTGTCCTGTTATAAAGTCTTAAATTTATTAAATGCCTACTAGGTGTCAGACATTATAATATCTATATATACATATGTACATTATATATATATGCTTTGATTTTTGCCTCCAGGTTATCCATTAATTTGATGTTTTGCTGACTGGCAAGGCTAAGAATGAGAAACAATTTTATTTTCCTGCACAACAAAGCCCAACATTTCTGGGATCGCCATATGTCCTCTTAATTCTATTTGCAAACCAGTCATCTCTTTGCTGAGTTTGTCCATTTTCTGGGGAATCTTACCAAACACCTAGCAGAAACCTATTCACATTTTTAATATACTAGCCAGGAACCTGCTTGCCTGTTTACAAGTTTACTAAGTATATTTTCTATCTCCAAATTATCACAGGCAGCATTTTTTTTAACCAAGCATATTACTAATACATTAAATGGATCTTCATTTTTCTAGCCTCCTAGAAAGGAGCTTCATGGTTACCACCTGATCCCAAAGCCTATGATGCATACATTAGGTTTTTGGCACAGTAGTACCTCAAGTCTCAGTACTAGTTCTCAGAATTAGTTATCCTCACTGTTTTTCTTGTGAGCAATTGAGGAGATATCCATTTGGAGCAAAAGGGAATGAAGACAGAAAAGACAAATGGGCCAAGCTTAGAATAAGAAATCTGAATTTTCATTTTCTTTTTATTGTGTTTTTAAGCATACAATCCTTTTCTTTAGAAAACTTTATTGGCAAACAATGATGATCAAATTGACACAAACATGAAGAACTCTGTCATCACTGTTCATAAAACAGTCGCCAAGAAGAAAATAGAAATTAATCTTATGCCCTGAAATGTCTTCTTTATTCTGCTGAAATAGAGTGATAGAAACTATGGAGATGGCATCTGATCTCTACCATTTACTAGTTGTATGACATTGGGCATCTGTGTAATTTCTCTGGGCTCAGTTTCTTTATTTGTACAATAGGGGAAAGGATACCTACTTCCTGAAGTTATTGTGAGAATTAAATTGTAATAAATATTTATATATATTTAGTGCTTAGTAGGGAAAGAAGTCAGAGATCGCATCTAGAGGAACTGCCTTGGGTATCCACATGTACCTCCCATACAGAAAATAATATAATTTCCTACGTGTTATAATAGCTGCTTTAAGCTTTACATTTTTTGACTCTTAAAAGTCTTTATGAATATTTGTTGTTAGAATTTAGAGTCTGAAAGAAAGTTATTGAAAAAATATTTTAATTATTGGCCATATTTCCTATCATTGATTAGGTTGGATTTAAATGGCTCTGGTGAACCCAGCCTAATGATTTTAGCCATCTTAATTAGTAATCAGTTGGAATTAATAAATGATTTATATAATAGCCCAGGGTGAATTTTCAATGCCTTAAAAATACATAAATATCACATTAACTCCTTTTGATAATATCATATATTAGGATATTAATCATCCTATATAACACTGACATTATTAAAATTGCTCATAGATCCTGCGATTAAACTAGGCCATCAGAGTCACATGAATATTTATTCATAAATTGTCCTCCTTCCTCATCATTACGTTGTTTTTATTGAAATGTAATTTGACTTGGTTTCATGTGCCAATATCAAGAAACGTAAGAATAAGTCTGTGAAAACTAACTTGTCACTGTATTTAATATAAATATAATGTCTGTGACATTATATTTTTCTCAAGATGACCCACAGAAGAAATTTCTCTTCAATTTCATTTTAAAAGGGTGTGTTTTTCCTTTATATCAGGTGTATATTTGCTATATAAATACAGTAAATTTTCCAAACATTTATCTCTTGATTTGGGTTGAACACATAAGATTTTGTGCATGTAATTTGTATACTAACCTTCTTCCATCTTCCTTTTTGTTTTTCTACCCTACTTTTCTTTCACCTAAGATTTATTACATATATTGTATTTATTTTACTTTGCTATGCTCTTTATCTGTAAGTCATGTCTTAGTTTAAACCCTTCCTAAAACAACAAAAGATAAAATTAATTTTATCAGTAATTAAAGTCACTGAGAGGCTTCACTGATATTCAGCTATAATGAATGTAATTTAATATTCAGCTTACCCGTGCAGAAATAAATAAGTCTCACCAGGGTACCATTTTCTAAGGGTTGCTTCTCAACTGGCTTATACATCCTGGGTGCCAGAATCTTTTCAATAATTCTCAGTTGACTTGAGACATGTATGATAGCTCATATATGTCTTTACAATTACTGGGTGTTATTTTTGGCAAGAAAAATATTAATTGAGAATATATAACTCTATGATGTATAATTAATTATGTTGTAATCATGAAATTATTAATCAAATATAAGCTCACAGAGAGCGGACCTGTGGTTATACAGACTGTAGTAGGAATTGCGAATCCTTCCCACAAGAGATAAGTGAAAATCTTAGTTTAAGAAACCTAGTTTTTCAATCGATAAGCATTTCTAACTCATATAAACATTGGGGAAGTGGGTGTAAACTCTGAAAAAGCATGTGGTCACTAGGTTATTGTTTGTATTATTTATCCTGAAAAATTAATTAGTATTGTGTCTATTCCAAGACAGCATCTTTGGCTGGTTTCGAACAAAGGGAGCTTGTTTGTGTATTTATATTTCTCTGATGCTGGAAGAGAGCATATTTTAATTATATGCCTCAAAGCAGATCAGACACTGGAGAACTTAGAGTTTTAATAAGCACAAGCTGCTACCTTTATGGGAAGAGAAACCTTTATGCCTTTTCCACATCATTGGTTTCTTCGTTTCATTTTCCAGCCTGAAAACCAAAGGCATGAAACTATATTAATCCAGCAGCTGAGAGGCATATTTAAAATAAAGGATTTGAAGTTATCTGAGCAATAGCTTTCCTGGAATTTCCAATTAGTTGATATTGTGATCAGAATGACTGACAGGCAGTTAAGTAAAGCCTACAAAGAATTTGTCAATTCTAGCTTTACTAAAACTATTATTTTTGCAATGTCTGACATTTGAAATAAAACATTAATTTTAATAACATGAGGATCTTATGACTCTCTTATTTATAATATTTTAGATACTTCTAATATTTAAAGCCTGGCAATATTCTAATATTGTTTGTCTTCATTTTGTATAAATTATGAGGTCTAGAAAAATAGAAGTTACAGAGGTATTATTTGTATTTGTGTGTGTGTGTATATTTTTATTTCTTATTCCTAGTTTTACAAAGTCTCTCTCCTTTACCTGTTTGTATTTTGCTTCCTTTTGTTTTATTTTATTAAGATGGAGTCTCATTCTTTCGCCCAGGCAGGAGTGCAGTGGCACGATCTCAGCTCACTGGAACCTCCGCTTCTCAGATTCAAGCTATTCTTGTGCCCCAGCCTCCTGAGTAGCTGGGATTATAGGGGTGCGCCACCATGCCTTGCCAATTTTTGTATTTTTAGTAGAGACGGGGTTTCACCATGTTGGCCAGGCTGGTCTTGAACTCCTGACCTTGGATGATCCGCCCACCTTGGCCTCCCAAAGTCTTGGGATTACAGACGTGAGCCAGCATGCCCAGCTCCTTTTATAAATAAAGTTTTTTCTTTAAATCTCAGATTATAAGAAATAAACCTTTGCATTTATTTACATAACCAAAAGTAGTAGGAAAGCATAACAGTTTTCATGTATCTATATATTTAACATATATTTATAATTCCATATATTTATTTACATATATTATATACATATACATAATATATACATATATTACATATATTATATATAATATATACAATATATATAATATATATTATATTATATATATTATATATTATATATAAAATATATAATATATATTTGATATATATTTGATATATAATATATATTATATATATTTGATATATAACATATATATTTGATATATAATATATATTATATATATTTGATATATAACATATATATTTGATATATAATATATATTTGATATATAAAATATATATAATTCTATATATTTATAATTCTATATTATAATATAACATATTTATAATTTCATGTATCTATATATTTAACATATATTTATAATATATATTTATAAATATGTATTATATATTTATAAATATATATTATAAATGTATATTTATATATTATATATTATATGTAAAATATATAATATATATTTATATATTATAAAATGTAATATATATTATATATATTTTATATATATTATAAAATATATAATATATATTTCTATATTTATTATATATATTTAAGTATATGCACTTGTATAGCTTTATGTTAAATATATTTGAATGTTAAATATATCTATAATTCATAAATATGTATATGGATTGCAGATATGTTGAATATATCTATATATTTGTATTTAAATACCTATGTATTTATATCTATATTATATATAGATATATTGATATACTTAACATTTTTAAATGTTCAAAGGAGTGTACACTGAAATATGTCCTTCCTACTTCTGTTATTCAGCCACCAGTTGCCCTCCCAGCAAAAATACCTGTTAGTACTTACTTATGTATCCTTCCAGAGATGTTCAGGGCACACGCAATCATGCACATATATTGTTCCTCTTTGTTATAAAGAAGCTACACACTATATATTTCATTCTTTAGTTTGTTTTTATTTCCAGTAAAAATATTTTTGAATTTGTATATAGTTATTGATATAGACATACAGTTATATACCAATTTAATTAGCCTATATTCAGGGGCATTTAGATTTCCAATTTTTTGTTACTATTTGATTAGCCCCTATTGATGGGCATTTAGATTTCCAATATTCTGCTACTACAAATGATATTTCTGCAAAATTTTGTACATGTATAACATATCAGTAAGATAAATTCCTGAGAGTGGAAAATAATTTTTAATTATGGTAGATATTTGTGAACTGTTTCCTATGGAAATTTTATCAATTTACATTGCCACTGGCAATGTATTTTATACTTAAGGTGTACAATGTGGTCTTTTGATATATGTATACACTGTGAAATGATTACCACTATCAAGCTAATTAATACATCCATCACCTCACGTAGACTTTGTGTGTGTATATGTGGTGAGAACATTTAAGATCTCCCTGCAAATTTCAAGTGTGTAATACATTATTATTTACTATAGTATCCATGCTGTACATTAAATCTCCAGGACTTATTCATCCTACCTAAGTGAAACTTTGTACCCCTTGACCAACATCTCCTCATTTCCTGTCTCACCCAGCCCCTGGCAATTGCCCTACTATTCTCTACTTCTGTGACTTCAACTTTTTAGATTTTTCACATATAGATATCATGTAGTATTGTCTTACTGTTCCTAGAGTATCTCACTTAGGGTCAGGTTCATTCATGTTGTAGCAAATTATATTATTTCTCGCTTTTTAAAGGCTGAGCAATATTGCATTGTATATATTTACCACATTTTCTTTATTCATTCATCTGTTGATAGTCACAAGTTGACTCCATATCCTGGCTATTGTGAATAATGCTGCTGTGAACATGAGAGTGCAGATATTTATTCAGGATTACTCATTTCATTTCCATTGGATATGTACCCCAAAGTGAGTTGCTGGATCTTATAGTAGTTCTATTTTTTAGTTTTTTGAGGAACCCCCATGCTGTTTCCCATAATGGCTGTAATTTGCATTTTCACCAACAGGGTGTAAGTGTTCCTTTTTCTTCACATCCTTGCCAACACTAGTAATCTTCTGTCTTTTTGATAAAAGCCATTCTAACTGGGGTGAGATGATATCTCATTGTGGTTTTGATTTGCACTTCCCTAATGACCAGTGATGTTGAGCACTTTTCATATATTTGTTGGCCATTTTGTTTGTCTTCCTATGTGCAATGTCTGTTCAAGTTTTTACCCATTTTTAATTGAGTAATTTGTTTTCTTTCTGTGAGTTGTTTGAATTTCTTATGTGTTTTTGATATTAACGCCTTATCAGATATACAGTTAGCAAATATTTTCTCCCATTCTGTAGATTGTCTTGTTGATTGTTTCCTTTGCAGTACAGAAGCTTTTTGATTTGATGTCATCACATTTGTCTATTTTAGCTTCCCTTGCCTGTGCTTTTGGGGTCATATCTAAAAAGTTTTTGTCAAACCAATGTCATGGAGCTTTTCCCCTATGTTTTCTTCTAGTGGTTTTACAGTTTCAGGTCTTCCATTTAAGCCTTTAATTCATTTTGAGTTAATGTTTGTATATAGTGTAAGATGCGAGTATAATTAAATTTCTCTGCTTTCAGATATTTGCTTTTCCAAAAAACATTTATTTAAGAGACTGTCCTTTTCCCATTGTGTGTGCTTGGCAGCTTTGTGAAATACCAATTGACTATAAATGCATCCATTTATTTCTGGGCTCCCTATTTTGTTCCATTGGTCTATATGTCTGTTTTTATGCTGAGACCATGCTGTTTTGATTGCTCTGTGTTTGTAGTTTATTTTGTGATTAGGTAGTATGCTACATCTAGCTTGGTTCTTTTTCCTCAAGATTGCTTTGGCTATTTGGGGTCTTTTATTATTCCTTATAAATTTTAGGATTTTTTTTTCTATTTCCGTAAAAAGAAAAAGTCATTGAAATTTTGATAGGAATTGCTTTGGCTCCATGGATTGCTTTGGTAGTAAGGACATTTAATTCTGCCAATCCACAAACACAGAATATCTTTCCATTTATTCGTGTCATCTTCAACTTACTTCATCAGTGTTTTACAGTTTTCAGGATACAGATATTTCACCTCCTTGGTTAAATTTATTCCTAAGTATTTTTTATGCAATCGTAAATGGGATTGCTTCCTTGATTTCTTTTTTCTGGTAATTTATTGTTAGTGTATAGAAACACTATTGATTTTTGTATGTTGATTTTGTATCCTGCAACTTACTAAATTCATTTATTAGTTGTAATACCTAATTTGTTGTGAGTTTTTATTGTCATGAAATGATCTTAATTTTTTTCAAATGCCTTCTCTGCATCTATTGAAATGATCATATAATTTTAATACTTCGTTCTGTCAATATATGTATTACATTTATTGTTTTGCATACTTCAGACCATCCTTGAATGCCAGGTAGAAATCCCACTTGACCTGATGTATGATCTTTTTAACGTATGATTGAATTTCACTTAATAGTACTTTGTTGTGAATTTTTGCATCTATGTTCATCAGGAATATTGGATTTTTATTCTTTACGTGTATTCTTTTCTGGCTTTGGTATCAGGATAATGCTGGCCTCATAATATGAGTTTGGAAGTACTGTCTCCTCTTCAGTTTTTTTGAAAGAGTTTCAGGACTGGTATTAGTTTTTCTTTAAACATTTGGTAGAATTTTGCAGTGAAGCCCTCAGGTCCTGGGATTTTCTTTAATGGAAGACTTTATTACTGATTAAATCTCTTTACTCATTATTGATCTGTTCAGCTTTTCTATTTCTTCATGATTCAGTCTTGATAGGTTATATGTTCCCGGCAATTCATCCATTTCTTCTAGGTTATCCATTTTTTTAGTGTATAATTGTTCATAGTTGTCTTTTATGATCCTTTGTAGTTCTGTGGTTTCGGTTGGAATGTATTTTCTTTTATTTATACCTTTGAGTGTTTGCTCTTTTTTTCTTAATCAAATCTTTCTAGCTAAAGATTTGTCAATTTTGCTGATTTTTCAGCAAAACAACTCTTAGTTTCATTGATCTTTTCTACTTTTTTCTTATCTCTATTTCATTTATTTCTGCTCTGATCATTATTATTTCCTATCTTCTACAAACTTTGGGCTTATGTTGTTTTTCTTTTTCTAGTTCATTAAGGTACAATCTTAGGTTACTTATTTGAGATGTTTCTTCTTTTTTATTTTTAAGTTTTAGATTCAAGGGGTACATATGCAAGTTTGTTACATGGGTGTATTGTATAATGCTAGCGTTTGACTTCTATTGAACTTATCACTCAGATGGTGAGCATAGTACCCAATAGGTAGTTTTTCAACCCTTTCCTTGAATCCTTTCTTTCTCCTTTTGGAGTCCCTAGTATCTATTGTTTTCATCTTTATGTCTGTGTGTACCCAATATTTAGCTCCCACTAGTAAGTGGGAACATGCAGTATTTGGTTTTGTGTTTCTGCATTAATTCACTTAAGACATTGGTTTCTACATCTACGTTACTGCAAAGGACCTGATTTCATTCTTTTTTTGTGGCTGTGTAGTATTGCATGTTGTCTATATACCACATATTCTTCATCCAGTCCACCACTGATGGGCACCTAGGTTGACTCTGCTATTGTGAATAGTTCTGTGATAAACATACTAGTACAAGTGTCTTTTGGGGAATGACTTCTTTTTCTTTGGGTAGATACCCAGTAATGAAATTGCTGGGCCAAAGAGTATATCTATTTTTAGTTCCTTGAGGAGTTTCTAAACTGCCTTCCACAATGGCTGAAATAATTTACATTCCCACCAATAGTGTATAAATGTTCTTTTTTCTTCACTTCTTTGCCAACATCTGTTATTTTTTGACTTTTTAATAACAGCCATTTTGACTGATGGGAGATGGTATCTCATTGTTTTAATTAGCATTTCTCTGATTATTAATAACATTGAGCATTTTTTCATATGTTTGTTGGCCCTTGTATGTTTTCTTTTGAGAAGTGTCTGTTCACTTCCTTTGCCTACTTTTTAATGGAGTCATTTTTTTCTTGTTGATTTATTTAGGTTCTTTATAGATTATGGATATAAGTCCTTTATCAGATGTATGGTTTGAAAATATTTTCTCCCATTCTGTAGGTTATCTTTCTACTCTGTTGACAGTTTATTCTGCTGTGCGGAAGCTCTTTAGTTTAATTAGGTTCTAATTGTCAACTTTCATTTTTGTTGCATTTGCTTTTCAGGACTTAGTCATAAATTCTTTGCCTAGGCCAATGTCCAAAAGAGTTTTTCCTAGGTTTTCTTTAAGGATTCTTATAATTCGAGGTCTTACATTTTAGTCATTAATCAACCTTGAGTTAATTTTTGTATATGGTGAGAGATAGGAGTCCAGTTTTATTTGTAGGTGTTTATTGCTTCTCGCTTAGAACTTCGTTTGCTGTATCCCATAAATTTTGGCTTGTTGTTTCTCCTTTTTTGCTTGTCTTAAGATATTTTAAAATTTCCATTTTAATTTCTTCTTTGACTATTGATTGTTCAGGAGCATGTTGTTTAGTTTTTCTGTATGTGAATTTTCTGAAATTTCTCCTGTTACTGATTTCTAATTTCATATTATTGCAGCTGGAAAACATAGTTGATATGATTTCAGTCTTCTTAAATTTGTTGTCTCAATTTGTGGGCTAATATATTCTGTTGTGGATAATGTTCCATGCGTGCTTGAAAAAGAATATATTGGTGTTGGATGGAAGGAATACGGCTACTGTTGGATGGGATATTCTGTATCTATCTGATAGGTTCATTTTATCTGTGGTGGTGTTCACATCCACTGTTTCCTCACTGATTTTCTGTCTGGATAATCTGCCCATTATTGATGGTGGGGTACGGAAATCCTCTATGATTATTGTATCACTATCTATTTATCTCTTCAGTTCTCTTACCATTTGCTTTATTTATTTAGGTGCTCTGATGTTGGCTTTACATGTATTTACAATTATTATGTCTTCTTTGTGAACTGACCCTATAATGACCTTCCTTGTTTCTATGACAGTTTTTGACTTGCATTCTATCTTATCTAATGTAAGTATGGACACTTCTACTCTTTGGTAATACATTTGCATGAAATATCTTTTCCTTCTTTAATTTTAATCTATATGTGTCTTTAAAGCAAAAGTGAGTTTCTTATAGACAGGGTATGGTTGGATGTTGTTATTTATCCATTCAGCTATTCTATGTGTTTTGACTGGAGAATTTAATTCATTTATATTTGAATTTATTATTAATAGGTAACTTTAATTTTTTCCACCTTATAACTTCTTTGTTCCTTTCTCTCTTGCTGACTTCCTTTGTGATGTGATGATTCTTTTTGTAGTGGTACGTTTTGATTCCGTTGTCTTTATCTTTTGTTAATACACTGCAGGATTTTTCTTTGTGGTTACCACAAGGCTTACAAAGAACCTCTTATAGTTATAACAATCTACTGCTAGCTTATAACAAGGGAACTTCAACCACATACAAAAATCTTTATACTTTAATTTCTCCTCCCCCATGTAGCATGTTATTGGCATCACAGTTTATATCTTTAATATATTGTGTATCCATTAGCAAATTACTGTAGCTATACTTAATACTTTTGACTTTTAACATTTACACTAAAATCAAGTTATTTATATACTATCTTTATAATAATAGAGTCTTCTGAATTTGACTATATTCATAAATTCATAGTGAATTTTATACTTACATATGTTTTCACATTGTGTGTTAGCATCATTTTGTTTCAACTTGAAGAACTTCCTTTAACATTTCTTGTGAGACTGGTGTAGTAAAAATTAACTCCCACAGTTTTTGCTTGTGTGGGAAATTCTATCTCTCCTTTGTTTCTGATGGACAGTCTTGCCGGGTATCTTATTCTTGGTCAGCAGTTTTTTTCTTTGAACAGTTTGAACATATTGTCCTACTCTTTCTTAGTCTATGGTTCTGCTGAGAAATCATCTGATCAGGTTTCCTTGAATGTGATGACTTACTTCTCTCTTGCTGCTTTCCAAATTCTATCTTTGTCTTTGACTTTTGAGAATTTGATTATAATATGTCTCAGTGAAGATCTCTTTATATTTAATCTATTAGGTGTTTTTTGGGCTTCATGGATCTGAATGTTAATTTACCTTGACAAATTTGGGGTTTTCTATTTATTTAAATGAGATTTCTGACCCCTTTTCTTTCTCTGCTTCTTCTTTGATTTCCATAATGTGTATATTGGTTCCACTGATGATGATTCATAAGTCTCATAGGCTTTCTTCTCTCTTTTTTATTCTTTTCTCTTCTTTCTTTCTTTTTCCTCTAAGTAATTTTAAATGACCTGTCCTTGAGCTTGCTAATTATTTACTCTTCTTGACTGAGACTGCAGTTGAATCTTTCTATAGAATTTTTCAGTTCAGGCATTGGAGTTTTCAGCTATAGAATATCCGTTTGGTCCTTCTTTATGATTTCTGTTCTTTGTTGACATTCTCATTTTGTTCATATGTTGTTTTCCTGGTAGCATTTAATTGTCTATTTGTTCTCCTATAGCTCACTAGGTTCTTTAAGACTACTTTTTGAATTCTTTATCAGACAACTTGTAGATTTCCACTTCTTTAGGGTTGGTGACTGTTTCTTCATTTTGTTCTTTTGATGGTGTCACATTTCTATGATTATTCATGATCCTTGTGGCTGTTCATTGGTGTGTGCACATTTGAAGAAGTAGTACCTCCTGTACTCTTTACAGATTGGCTTTGGCAGGATAAACCTTTACTAGTTTGCTCATCCAGATACTGAGCAGGCCAACTGTTGGGGTCTGTGATGGGCTTGCAGCTGGAGTCTTCAAATGGGCTGGCATGGAGCCTAGGTCTGCAGAGGGATGCCTAGAGACTGTGTCCACAGGAGCCAACCAGAAAGCTAAGTTCATGGGTGCCAATCATATGAGTATCTTTTTTTAATACCCTATCTAACAGTGTACATTATCAAACTTTTTGATTTTTGGTAATCTGGTGCAAGAGTAATTTAAAATATTTTATTTGCTTTTTCAATTATAAATAGGATTAAGCATCTTTTTCTACATTTCTATGCTGGGTTTCCTTTTCTAAAGAATGTTAGCCCTTACTTGTTGATTTATAGGAGCTTTTGATGTGTTAAATAGTTAGTCTTTGTCTGTGATACATATTGTTAATATTTTTCCCAGTTGGTTGTTGTTCTTTAATAGTATTTATACTATTCACTGCCATACACACGCGTATATATACACACACATGCATGTGTATACACACACACATTCTCTCACAGAGAGAGAGGGAGAGTGAGAAAGAGAAAAAGAGAGAGTAAGTGTATGGTTGAGTTTATACAGTTGAAATTGTCTGCGTTCTGCATCATACTTTGGAAGGTCTTCCATACTCTGAGATAATTAAAACAACTTGCTCTTAGTTTCTTTTAGTACGTTTGTATCGAAAGATAAAAAAGATAAAAAAGTTTCACTTGAGTAGATATCTTTAAGCTAGAAATTTATATATCATTCTTAATTCTCTATGTTTTATAATATCTGTTTACTCTTTAAAAGAGGCAATGATTATGTTAACATATTTATCTCACTACCTTTCCTTTTCCACACTCAATGTAGTTGATAACGTTAGGTTTCTTAATATATACATCAATGTTGTTAAATAAACGGAAACTTTTCCAATTACTCTTTGGATGATATAGTTTTTCAACTAGCTGTAAGAAAAAAGTAACTTCACATTTTAAAACGTTTCCAGCCTTTTCTCTTTATTTCAATGTCTATTTTATTAGCATTTTCAGAATGTATAACACAAACAATTATACAACCTTAATCCCCACATGTTTTAAATAGATTCAATGTTCACTTCTAATCATTTTGCTATAGATTTCCTATTCTTTCTCATGTGACAAAATTATTACTCAATTTACTTTTTCAAGTTGAGATCATAGCAATATTCCTTGGTTTTGCTTGTTCAAACAAATGTATCTATTGAACAACAGTCTGGGTGAGTGAAAAAAAATTGTGTCATATTTTATGCCTAGGGTCTTTGTCACCATGTTTTCTACTGTCGTTTAATGTTGACTATTGTGATAGAGAAAACTGAGGTCAGACTGATTTTTAGCCTCTTAAAAATGATTTGATATTTTTACCTAGCTATTCAAAAAATTTTTTCTTTATACATACTCTAATGTAACTAGGATACATCTACATGTGAAATAGTTCTGAGTGTGTCTTTTGTATCCATAGATCCAATTCTTCCTTTATTTATGGAAAGTTTTCTTGAACTTATATTTTAATATCTTGTTTGTTCCTTTGATTTCCATATCTATTATTTTACATACCATTTAGCTCTTTCTAATTTGTTTTTATCTGGTGTGTTCATTTTTTTCTTCTACTCTTTTTCTGAACTTTATCACCTCATGATTCATCTATTTTTGTTGTCTTACCATCTGTTCTCTGATCTCTATATAGCCTCAGACTGTATAAAAACTTGGCTTATATTACTGTTTAAAAGAATGAAAAATATATATTGATAGACAACTAGCAGCTTCTGCCACACATAAAGCCTGACCTTCTTTTTTTCAACCTAAGTTATGTGTCACGTAACTGGAGAACTGGGAACATGTGTTGCACCAACCTTTCTTTTCTTTTATTGGTAAAACAATAAAGAGAGATGCTTGGGGCAGTAGGCATTTTTCTGTATTTTATTGGGGCAAGGCCTCAGAACCCCATTTCATTGGATTTTATATAATAACAAGAACCTAAGGTAGCTTATACATACTTGTTAAAGGTAATATAAAAGAAAAACATCCCTGTGGACTCATTGTGTTTTCAGCCTTTTATATCATGTATATACAGTGGTGATTTAGAATTTGATTTTCAGTTAAGAAATATGCAGTCTAGCTGCCAAGTCTGCATTAATTAATAACAAATTAATGTCTAATGGCAGTGTCCAATGAAATGTTTGCCTCTCCGAGCTCCCTTTCGCTTTGCAATGCAATTACCTGGTGCTATATGTTTCTTCACACATAAAGGTGTCATTTATAGGTTTATATGTAAATGTTTTTAAATATCAGGAGTTAAAATTAGGCTTTGTTTTCCCTAATGAGATAACAGATGTTCTAGGATGCTAATTACCCCAGGAACAGTATTATTTACTTAGACTATCTTAGGCTCATTGATTTTTTTTTCTTTTTGGTTTTGTTCCAACGGATAACTTTTTTTTTTCTTTTATATGTATGCTTGGCTCAACGGAAACATAATAACATTGTTGTCTAGCACCTACTGTTTTTAGCTCTTAGTGAAACCTGGCTATTAAAATGCTTAGTGTATATGTACTTATAGTGTTACCAGGCTGCCCATATGAAAATCTTGGCACCTCTCATATTAACAGTTCATCTGAATGGCTATGTTTTCCTTTGCTTTTCTCACTAGCTGGCATTTTTTTGGCTGTCTCTCTGACTCTCTTGCCCTCTTGATATGTATCTTATGGGTTATCTGTCAATCTGATTGTAAATTATACATGGGGATGACATGTGTTTTGTATGGCATTTTGCTTTCTTGAATTGTTTCACAATGTTTAGAAAGTTACCCAGTACAAACGATTTTTGACAAATTAGCATATAGTCTGCTCTTTTCTCATCAAGTATTTATGTGGTATCTTCCATTAGTATAGATCTGTGCTGCCATGTATTTAAATTGGGCAATTTCTTTTAACTTTAGGCATCTGCAAGGTCCTAAAATTTTAATGCAGATTACTCCTTGAACTGACCTCTCAAATCTATTTTGCTATATGTAAAATACACAATTTCTTGCCAAGAAATTTCTTCTAGCAGAGTGATATTTACAATCATTAAATATCTTACCTTACACCCAGAAGGTGAGTGAGAAGCACCCACCAAGATCCAGGAAAATTAGAATTCAGTTTGAGGTTAAGACTTTAGCTTTCATTCACTTTTAATTAATTATTGTAAATTAATAGTTCAAAAGACATACTTTTAGGATAGGTATAGCTCTTACATGCTTCCTGAAATATTTCGGGAGCCTGATTTCTCCTCTCTAAAGTTAAGTTCTGGGTTTTGAAGATTGCCTCTGCAACCAGACTCTACTGAGTATGGAACCTTGTGAATCATATAATTTTATTTTCCCAAGTAAATTTTTCTTTGATTTTTGTCATTGATAAGTCTTTAGTTGTGTCCGCAGCCACATTCTGCAGGAACACTCCCCCTTCAGAAGATATTGATTACTGTTTTTACAATTCCTCCTATGTAAATGACTTGACGTTATACTTGCAATTATGCAACTGATGTTTTGTATGTAGTAATTAGCAGTCTCATTCAACTGAAGGATAAAAAATCTCACAAATTATTTAGTCCCCTTTCAATCAATGAATGTTATATATTGATGTATATAATATGCAATAGGGAAATAAAAAGATAATTTGTATCAGTATTAAAAGTTTTGCTTCCAGAATTTATGAGCTCTATATGCTTAATATTCCATAGAATTACTCAATTCAGTAAATTTGTTCTGCCTCCAGTTATAACTAATATTCCTTAATTACTCTATTTTTAATTTCAGCCTGGAGGAAAATTAAGATCATGATAATAACAAACATAGGAGTCCTCTGGTTCAGCTTTCTCTCAATTTTCAGGAACTTACACATTTTCAAATATGTCCAAATCCTGGTGGCCATTTTCAGAAGATGTCTACTGTATATTGAATGAGTTATTTTCTTTTGCTCCCAAATAGTAACTGTCAGTTCCTTCCACTCTTGCATTCCTCTTTGCTTCATCTCCTACATGTCATTCTTTCAGGTGCACAAATAAAACACTATTGTTCATTCTTGCATAAGCAAAAATATCACTTGTGATATCCAGCAGTGCTGGATTGGACCTCTGTTCCTAAATTACTGCCATCTTTGATGAAACTACCACTGATGCCAGTTCATTTAAGTTTTATTCTTTTCCATTGCTGCCTTTGCCCTATGTCTCAGACTTCAATGCATGGACCAAAAGACCTTTCCAGTAATGAACTCTTGAGATGCTTAGAATTATTGCCACCCTTTGATGCCTTTCTACTTTACTTAAAAAGAATATTCTCTTTTCCTATGATTAATTCTTTCTCATTTCTCATTTTTTCCTTATCCTTCAAGTAAACATACCCACTCCTTATTCATCCTCAAAGCCTAGCCAGACATTCTTGAATCTTTAGATGTATACATCTTCAGATCAGGTGGAGAACCCCATCTGTACTTAGTTATAAGGAACACTTCAAATCATCATTGATTGTCAGCTATTTATTTCTGCTACCAAGACCAATGTATGATTTTTATTTCATAAAGATTTTTCATAGCGAGTATAAAAACTACTTTGTAATTAATGCCCTCCTAAATCACCAGTTCTTCTTCTGTTTCTGCATTCTGGGTTCAAAACTTTGTTGGGGAAAATGGAGAAAAATGAAGACTTTACCTGCCAAAAAGCATGGTGCCAAACCATTGATGTGTACCTGCCATAGTTACCCACTTCTTTTTTAATCAGGAAAGACCTTACTAACACATTCATCCCCAACCTCTCCATTACCTAGTGATCTGGTTTGTGAATGAAGATGTTCAAAGGTGTTGATTGCTTTTTAGTTTTTGTTACAGGTCTCTCCTTTGTTGCACCATACCAAGATTTCCAGACCAATGTCTTATTCTTATTGTCTCTTTTATTTATTGCTTACTTTCTCCTCATTTCACTGAGAAGTGCCTTCAGATTCTGTTGAATTCCCTGAAATTCTGTGAAATCTATAGATTTTTCTTAACTTATTCTCCTGATATTTTTGCATCTGAAAGAAACCAAAGTACTTAGTTAACTGCTAGACTACAAGGTGAAGTGGCCTTCATTGCATATCCCAGAAAGAATCCAAAGCAGGCAGTTTGATCGTACAAAGGATTTTAATTTTGCTTTAAATCTAATTTGTATTTTATTAAAAAAAAATCTTACCAGCAGAGTTTCTAGGACCATATCTATTTTGTTTCTTTTCATAGGTACCAATAATATAGCCGTTTAAGACAAGAGCTCTCTAAAAATTTTGTTTTAAACATAGCCAATTATTTACTCTATAAGTGAACTAACACACATTATCAAAATTTCCCTACACATTTCCTTTTAAATAGCTTCCATAGGTTTATCTTGCCTTATTCTCCTTGATTTCCTGCATCATTTGATATGATTGGCCTTCACCCTTCTTTAGATTCTGTAATATTGCATAGCCAATTATTTACTGTATAAGTGAACTAACTCACATTATCAAAATTTCCCTACACATTTCCTTTTAAGTAAATTCCATAGGTTTATCCTGCCTTATTCTCCTTGATTTCCTGCATCATGTGATATGATTGACCTTCACTCTTCCTTCTTTAGACTCCATAATATTGCCGTTTCCTTGTTTTTTCTTTTTTTTAACACATCATCTCTCTTTATTGCCTTCTCAGATTTCTTTCCTAACTTTGAGTATTTCCCAAAGTGTTAGTTTTTGTCTTTACATTTCTTCTCTTCAGATGTTTTCTCACAGTAAATTAATAATATAAGCTTCACTCACATGATAATCTCTGCAGTCTCAACCTTATGGGTGTTCTAGTTTCAGAGTCCCCTGACACTTGAGTGTTCTGCTGTTGGTTTGAATTCAAAGTACCCAACCTCAAGTCATCATGTATCTTCTTGCTTTCCAGACATTGGTTATTTAGACTTTCTGTGTTTCAGCTTCCTCATCTGTAAAATGGAGACATTAATAGTACCCATTGCATAGACTTGTTGGGAATATTACACACACACACACACAGACACACACTCAGTGCTAGCCATCACTATTACGCCTTGACACTACATTGCTAATTAAATTAGGCTGTACTTATCCTCACCCTCTGAAAATGCGGTGGAAATACCACAGTTTGGAATTATTATCAATCCAAATCCATCAGCCTTGTGACCCATTGCAAGTCTGAATTTCTCCATGAAATCTCTCCTGACAAATTCAAGGCCAATTAATTTCTCTTTTTTAATGCCAGTTTTTGCACTAGTCATATACAGTAATTCGATATGTATTTTTCTCCAAACCAAACTGTAGGCTCTTAGTGGTATAAATTTGCACTCCTGCTGTCTTACCCTCAGTGCTTTGCTATCTATAGACATGACAAGCACTTAGTAGATAATTTTTCAAAGGAAGGAATGAGCATATATTCTTAGAATGTCCCCCAAAGTGTCACATTCATGGATATATCATCATTTTCCTGCATAGTTAGATGTGTAAGCAATATTAAATCTAGAGCCAAGTGCAACTGAAAAAATTAATTAAATATGTGTGTGGCACAGATAGCCAGTGTTACCTAGAAGTGTATGCATTTTTCATTTACTCTTAAGGGTGTCATTGTGAACTGATGCATACTCATAAGGTGTCTGAAACTGGGATAGGTTGCCCTGGATCATCTCCCTGGGTAGCGTAGCTATAACTAAATTCATAGTTCAGATCCTCTAACAGAAAAGCTGACATGAGCCAATGTTGTTAATAGTCCAAAGATCTTTCACATCAAATTTTTGGTCTCTATAATCCCAAATTTTGACAACAAATAAAGGGTGTAGTGGAGATCATGAAGAATAGGTGTTTTAGGTTAATTGATATATCTTTAGGTATTCATTCAACTGCACTGATTTTTGAACATATATTTACCTTCTAAGTATTCCTCAATAATAGATTACAACATCTAAATGTATGTTGCCAATAGCCATACATTGTAACCACTAGCCACATGGGGCTAACTGAGCACTTGAAATGTGTCTACATAGTCCAAATTTAGACATGTTGTATATTGGTAAAAGATACTTGATTTCAAAAACTTTATACAAAATAAGAATGTAAAATATCTCAATATTTTCAATACATAATGATGTTGAAATAAAAATATTTTTAATCTATTAGATTAAATAAAATGTATTATTAAAATTAATTTCACTTTTTTTTACTCTTATTGATGCAGCTACTAGGTAATTTTAAATTACATATTTGTCTCACATCAGTATTCCTGTTGTACAGGCTAAATTAAATCAAAGAGATATTTGAGGTTTTTCTTTTTAAAAGGAACATGTACTAACACAGGAGATAATTGCTCAGAACTAGGCCTGTGGTTTGCATTCCTATTCCTAGGCTTTATTCAGACTCTACATTCCCTTTGCCTTGTCTCCTGAGCAGAAGCTTCTGCTGTGCCACAAACCATCTCAGTCATACCACGTTCTCGTCCCAGTCTGTATCCTTAGTAATCAGCATCAGGACAGGCCAGGAATGTGGCAAAGCCTTGTAATAACTTGTCTCATCTCCACCTCCATCTTACCTATCATGATGGTCTTGTATGTTCATGAATGTACGTCAGCCCTGATTTAAGAACTGCTGTGATGATTTAGCTAGAGAAATAATTTTGTGCTAGTCTTCTAATACTTTATTTAGATCCAAATACCACATTTAATGATACTTATTAGACTTGTACATGTTATATGATACAACTTTCTTTGAGTAAGATTCTGCCTGACCTACTGATTTTAGTTCAGCTGTTCCAATGAATTTAGAGACAAGCCTTTTGCAATTTAATATTCTTCTTGCTTAACACCTTTGGCATCACTTGAAAAACTAAAGGGATGCATTCTTCCACTGACATGTGACTTCTCCAAAAATGTCCAATGGTTATGGGAAGAGAGATTCTAGGACTGATAGAAACTTATTTTAAACCTAAAGGAAACCCTATTCCTGCCCATTGTAATAACATAGGACTGTATATTCTTGCCTTTTTTCCTTTCCTCTCTAATAGTAACATCAACTTTCCTTTTGTGTGTGTGGATGTGTGTGGATGCCCACAATATGTGGGGCACCTTATCAGGCTGGATCAGTGAGAATGAAGAGTCTCCTGAAGCTTGTTTCAGTTTACACTTAACTAGCAGAGTATACTATCATGGGTAGATACGGGATATCCTCTGCCCATTTACTCTTTACTACTGAACACCGTCTTCTTCAAATAAAACTTCCAAGATAAATAGTTCTCTTAAGGAGATGCTAGTGAGCAAAGCATACTGGAGAATTAAAGACAAGAACCTAATACTCTTGGTTTACTTCTTTAGGCATTAACTTAGTCACTGACATAATCTCATGGTGCTAACTTTCAGAATCTTATTACCACTGTTTACAGAGGCCTTCTGTTATTTTACATGGGCATGGAGCTGACGAATGGAGGTAGAATACATTTTACATAGTTGCCGCTAATATTTATCTAAAGAAATGAACATCTCTTTTATGATACAGTAGTGTACATTTCTATTCTTATTTCTTATTCCCCAAATTGTCCTAGGATTGCCCAAAAGAAGAGAATGTAGCCCATGAAATTGAGAATCAGATATGACCACTATTTCTTTAATCACACTCTTAGATATAACTTATTTCTCACTCAGCAGCTTTGATACAGATTGAGTACTGATAGTTCAGTGTTATTATCTACTTCAGTAAATTTTTTAATTATTATTTCCGTAAATTTTAGAATCTCAGTGAATTTTTTTAGCCTATGTTCATGTAGAAAGTGTCATCCTGAGTATTACATTTATAAAAAAAATCATCCAGGGGCTGTAGAAGCAAAGGCACCTGATCTAAATCTCAGGCAAAGAAAAGAAGAATAGGATTTGGATCTCTTTGTACCCTGTCCAGTGTTCAGTAAGCCTAAATAGATAACAAATTCTCAGAGTTAGCTCCAAGATGTTTACATTTGGGAAAAAATAATTGCTGAATGTCCTTTGAATCAATGAAGAATCAATAACATTAAAAAGACTGTAATTTCTTTTTGTTTTACTTCTTTGCACAAAATAGTTCTTTATCTAAAAACAAGTCATATTAAATATGTGTGTCTATTTATTGGAGGGAGTAATTGGTAAAAAAAAAAAAAAAAAAGAAAAAAAGGAGGGGGCAAGTTTGCCTTTTTTTCATTAAGTAGTCCTAAAATTATGAAAGATTTTCTAAGATTCAGCTTCTAGTACAGTTTTGTAACAGCTTCAAGGCAAAAGGTAAGACTAGGCTAATATGCCATGATGGGAGATTGAAAGAAGTGAGAAATATTGTTCAGTCCTTTAATAAATAATACAATGGCAAATTCCTGTGTGTTATAAATAAAGCAATTTCTGTGTGTTAACCATGTCTTCTTATTGTCTGTATCCTGATGCTTTGATATTAAGGGCCTTGTGAATCTTGGAGCTATGGCCTCTTCCTCCTCTTTGAGTTAGCCAATCCCTGAAAACAGAAATGGACTGGCCCTGGAGCATGTTTTTCAAATACAAATAATCCATTCCAGAGCCCACACCCTCAACAACCTCTTTTATCAGATGCTTACACTATGAGGCCATTAGCCACCTGCCTTATCACTCCAGGGCCAGGTACCAGACAGCTATTAATAGGAGAGTCCCAATGTCCCGTAACCCACTGAAAGTATTCAAACGAACCAATTCTAAACCTACTTACCCTGTTCCTCTCATTTCTTCCTGTGGAAATCATAATAAAGACTTTCACCCACCTTTCCATCTACTGTCTTCGTGCCACTCCCTTTGCCTCCTGACCAACCCTGGTCTTCCCTATGTGGCCTCTTGTGGCATGGCATGCTCCCCATTCTGGGATCTGTGGTATAACAATCTGTCTTTCCAATGACAGTCATCATCTTATCTGTTGGCCTTGCCATAGCTAAATAATACCTACGTTTTAAAACATCCTACCTTAAGATTTTAATATTGACTATAAGAATTTTCATGACACTTTAGAGTTTATTAAACAAACATCTTATTGAAACTCTACCAGGTCTAAGACTACCCTAGGTTTAATATTGCTTTTCAAAATCAACAGGTCAGCCTTTGCCCTCAAAGGATTTATAATCTGGTTGTGACCATTTCTTCAACTGAATAAAAGGGTAACAATTATTTAATATGTAATTATCTGCTCTTTTTATACTTGCTACCTCTTTAAGTGCATTTATGGCTTTGCATTTGCATAAATATAGTCAGGATTTGATTATTTGGCACAAAGGCCATAGAGTAACTTATGTTAATTGAAGGATAATTCAAAAAGTATTTATATTGATAAAATTATAAAACAATTTTTTGGCACCTATACTTGGATACAAGATAAAACAGGAATGCGGCACTGGAGCAAATACAGAATTCATTTGACAAATCCAAACTCAGAGAAATTTAATTAAGTTATTAATTAAAATAATGAAAAGAAATTTACTTAAGTTATTAAAGAAATAACTAAAGAAATTTCTTTAAGTTATTAAAGAAAGTTAATAACTTGCTCTGGAGGAATCTTCTTTTCTTTTAATAGAGACAGCATCTCATGCTATCACTCAGGCTAGAGTACAGTAGAACAATTATAGCTCACTGTGGCCTCAAACTCCTGGTATCAAATGATCCTTCCAGCTCAGCCTTGCGCGTAGTGGGACTGAGGTGTGCAACACCATTCTTAGCCTGAATCTTCCTCTTTTTTGTACATCATTCTTTTGCATATGAATGCAAAAGATGAGCTATTTTAGCTTTATATTCTGTATTAGTTTGCTAAGGCTGCCATAACAAGGTACCACAGACAGGGTAGTTTAAGCAGCAGAAATTAATTTCCTCCCAATACTGGAGGTGAGAAATCTGAGATCAAGGTATTGTCAGGGTTGATTCCTTCTGAGAGCTGCAAGGGAAAATCTGTTCCACACCTCTTTCCTTGCCTTGTACATGGCCATCTTCTCTCTGAGTCTTCATATTATTTTCTCTCTGAGTATGTGTCCAGATTTCCTCTAGAATCACCCTGGATTAGGGCCTACCTTAATCACCTTGCAATACCTCAATCCATTGGTTTCAAGCTGGGGTTCCCACAAATCTCTCTTTGGATTTGATTAATTTGCTAAACCATCTAGGAGAACTCAGGGAAGCATGTTTACTGGTTTGTTAGAAAGAATATTAGAAAGGATACAGATAAAGACATGTATAGGGTGAGGTATGGGGGAAAGGGTATGAAGCTTCCACACCCTCCCTGGCACACTCCACCCTCCGGGAGCCTCCATGTGTTCAGCTATCCAGAAGCTGTAAGAACCCTGTCCTCTTGGGCCTTTTATGGAGACTTCATCAGAGAGGCATGATTGATAACCATGTAGAAATTTGATTGGACAAAAAGGGCATGATCTAATACTAATAGACTGACTGGGAAAACCCAGCAAGGCCTGTCCATTCAGAGTCTTCTTGACCTCTCCGTGCAGCATTCCTTCATCATAGGTGTGGGGCAGGACCCTTTCTGAAATGAGAGTCTTGTGACCTACAATCAGACAAGGCAGGCTGTAGAATTTCTTTACAGCCACCTCCCAAGACAGAAAAACAAGGGAAGACTCCAGCCTTGGAAAGAAAAAGAGCAGGTTAAAGGGGGATGGGAGAAGTTTAGAAAAAGACAGATTCTGTTTTCCAAGGCCTGTTTTTAAGGCCTAAAATGCCTCAACATCATAACAAGGGCCGTAGAATCATGGATGAAAACCAATAGGTGGATACATAAATATATATATTATAATCTCACACACCTGAATGTACATTTCCAGTCCATCCCTTACTCCTAGACTTCCAGACTTATTCAACTTCTTTCAGTAGTCTACTAAGTGACTAATAGATGTCTCAAACTCAGCATGCTCCAAACTTCCTCTCACCCCAAACCTGCTTCATCCATAGCTTTCCTCACCTTTTTAAACGCGGTTTCATCTTTCTTAGTTTATTCAGACCAAAAACTTGAGAGTCACGCTTGACTCTTCTTTCTCTCATATCTCACAATAGCTCACATTCATTTGATTAAAATAAAAACCGTGCAGGCTCCACTTTCAAAATACATCCAAAACTTTAACACTTCTTACACTTCTACTGCTACCACCCTTAAGAGTGTCTGAGCCACTATCATTTCTTACCTAGATTACTTCAAAAGTCCTTTGCTCATTTCCCTGCTTCTGTTCTTGTCTCACAAAAGTCCATTTTTAACATAATGGACAGAGTGATTCTTGTAAAACTTAAGTCAGATCACGTCACTGCTTTGCTGAGAACCCTGCAATAGTCCCGTCGTTCTCAGAACAGAAGCCATAGAGTCCCTGCAGTGGCCTTCAAGGCACTTCACTTTCTGGCTCCAGGTATCTCTCTGACGGTGGCTCCTGTGTCTCTGTCCCTTGATCACTCTCCTCAGCCGTGTATCAAAGCCCCAGTCATAATCCCACTTGGGGACTTTGCAGTAGTTCTCATCTTCCTCAAGCCTTTCCTCTAGGTAGCTCCAAGGTTAACTCTTTTTCTTTCATTTCATCTTTGTGCACATGTTACTTTCTTAAGGAAAGTGACATTTTATCGGGATCTCACCACTAAAATTGCAAACTGGACTCTCCTCCATCTTCAAATACCCCTTAACCTGGTTCTACTTTTCTTTTTTATTTTCTGGTTTTTTCTGTGTTTTGTTCATACTACTTATCACCTTCTAGCATACTATAAAATTCACTTTTATTATGCTTATTATTTACTATTTCTCCCATGGGGGAATAAAATAAAACACTTTGGATGTTTTTTTTTTTCCACTCAGGGGAGTGCAAGTTTACAAGAACAGAGATCTTTGTTTTATTCCCCAAAAGAGTATCTTTTGATATTAGTTTTCAGCAAAAATTTGCTGAAAGAATAGACAAGTGAATGAATCAATCAGTGGGAACTCTCATTGTTATTTGTAGAGGCATATGCAAAGTGTCACTGAAAGCTGTGTGAGTCTCCCAAGTAAGTCCAGGAAAGATTAGCCTGAAGTCTGATTTAATTATCTTTAATTGTGTTATTATTAAGTGTCTTAGATTGGAAGACAGTCTGAGTGAAAGATGATGCCTTTGACTTCATTTTTGGTGAAGAGTTTTGTCTTTTAAAAGTACATGCAATAATATAGTATGGTTTTGAGCAAGGGTTCTGGAGCCATTGTTCTTGGGTCAAAAAGAGATCAATTTCTTACTACTTATGTGAAGGGCAAGTGACTTAAACTTTGCTGTTTCAGTTTTCTCATCTATAAAACGCTGAAACTAAGAGTACTTATCTGACATATTATTGTGAAGAAGAAAAGAGCAAAGAGTTTAGAACAGAGCTTGGCACATAAGAACTGCTGGATAATGATCAGATGTTAACATGATTAGTACTTGGAGGGAGGCAGCTTTGTTTCATGAAAAGAACATCACATTGGTTTTAAGACTGAGATCTAAGTCTGTCTTTATTACTAATTAGTTGCATGGAATTGACAAGTCATTTAATGACTCTGCTTTTATTAGAAAACAAAAGAGTAATACCATATTACATCTAAGACCTCTTCTTGCTCTAAAAGCCTATAATCCTCTTATAATGATGATGATTGCATATTCCTTTATAGGGTCATTTATCAAATACATATGTAATTTCTATAGAAAATTTATTCTTAAGATAGAGATAACTAAACTGATAGAATGTATCATGTTAATCTTTATTTGATATTAAAATAATTATTGAGATTACAGGGATAAGATGGAGCTTCAAGAAATCCTAATTAATGATAATGACATGTATGTATGGCATCTTATAAATGAACAGTGTACGCTTTTAAATAATATATACAAATACTTATTCATGCCATTTTGTAGTTAACTTTTCTGAACTGTTTCAAGAAATAGGGTAGTCCTTTGTGTAGTATTCATTTTAATTATATGACAATTATATATAGATGTTGCAAGATCTGGTAAAATCTCATTAAGTTGTCATAGTTCAGTCTGACAGATATGTGCTTCTAAACTATAGATGATGGCAAGAGAAATGAGTAACTCATTTTCTACACTTTTTGTAAAGACTGCGCTTCATGATTAGAGTCGTGAACATGCGCTGTTACTTTAAAAAATTGACTATTAGAAGCAAAAGAGTAGCCTAGATAATAAAATTACATTTCAACATTTTCTCTTGGATAAATTCTGGTTATAATCAGTGGACATCTGTTCATTTTTAAACTTTAGTGCTTGTTTACTTTGAGTTTGTAGCTGAAGATAAAAATTCCAGACAGTTTAATAACAAAGAGTAAGTTTGTCATTTAAAACAAATGCCTTAATCAAAATTTCCATATAACAAAGTTATTTTCACGCTCTGGTTATTGGCACATTTAATTTAAACACTATTTCATAGAGTAAATTTTCAGGATAAATTGGACTTAATCATGGTGGTTTGGTAATAGAATTTGGTCCTAGATCTCTTTTCTTTTCTTTAGGCTCTGATTTTTAAAAAATCTTGATTGGATGCGTTAAAAAATGAGAGAATCTGCATGATAATCAAGAGGAACAGCAGAGAACAGTTCTTGGTTAGAAAGAAACTGTACCATAGGTAGAAAAATATGAAGAGACATCTTATTATCTTATCTTTGTACTAGGTCATCCTCTCTGAGCATGAATATAGTGTTTGTGTAAGGTAAAACTGACTTTTTAAAATGAGGTGCATATGCTGCATGGCACTGGGAAATGGACATCAAACCTGCGTGTCCATCTTGTGCTGAATGCCCTTGCTTAGTAAATTTCATTTTAATTGGAAAAAGAAGCACATATTGGAAGGAAAACTGACTTCCAATAAGCATTTCTCATAGAAATGTTTTTCTATAGTGTGCATTTAGAGAACTTCCAGAAGACACTGATAATCCAGCTGAGAGCTTATGAAAACTATATATATGATAGCTTTTAAATGGTTTTCCAATTACCAGCCTAATTCTATGGTGATTTCAAAACATACCATGAATCAATATTACAGAATAATGTCTTAATGTTCGATTGTTGATACGATATGTATCAAATCATAGATGTTAGTTCTATCTCATTATACAAATATTTTCAAAAACTTCCATTTAGTTTATACAAAGCCATTAAGTGTGAAAAATGACATACTGCAATTATCTATCTTTTGTTGAAAATTTAACTACAAAATAACAAGAGTAAGTGTTTGTATATGTTATTTAAAAGCTTACATTGTTTGTCTGTGAGATACCATGCACATATGTCATTATCATTGATTAGTCTTTCTTGAAGCTCCATATCATCCTTGTAGCCTCAACAATTATTTTAACATCAAATAAAGATTAAGAATAAATTATATTAATTTAGTCATCTCTAATTTACCCAGAGAATACATTTCCCACAGAAATTATATATGCATTTGATAAATGACTTGTTAAAGAAATATGCCATCATCATCATTATAAAAGAATTACAGGCTTTTAGACTAAAAAGAGGTGTTAAATGTAATGTGGTATTACTCTTTGATTTTCAAATAGAAATAATTAATTAAATGACTTTCTCAACCCCGTTGCATCTAATTAGTTCAATTTCCCATTCTTTTTGATAATACAAATTTGGAAGAAGTCTATACTATTATTTTCTACATTAGTTCAACTTAGAGCCACAATCTATATTCCTCTTCAGTTCAAAAGTCATTTTTCAAAGATGCACTATCTTAGGATTAAATTATATTCATAGACCTTCATTGAATAAATTATATCCAAATAACTATATTTATTTAACTAGTTTATGATTTTTAAATATCAGGACTTTTTAAAATCTCTAATTTATTTGCCTTCTACATGTACTAGGTTAGTTTCTGCAAAAATATAAGGGAACCAAGTATTGTGATCTGGCCATAGTGCTGTTCAGAGGCTAGTTGGGAAATTGAGGGTGCTTGCTATATTTTTGAAAGTATACTCCTTAATATGTGATTTGATTTTAATTCAACCAACATTTGTTCAGAATATACTATTAGTAGAGCCTTGTATTCACATTTATGTGGTATGTAATCATGAAAAAGACATTGACTCTGCCATATAAATATTCATAACTTAGAATAGGAGATAAACATGAAAATCTGGTAAGTCAAGCAACTAAGTTGAGAATATAAGGATAGTAGAGATTAATTCTAGTTGGAATTGAGGAATTGGGAAGAAACCATGTGATAGTAGGATAAAAGCTAAGAGCTTACATTTGAAGGACATTTTCTAGTAGCTGAAATGGGGAGACATGCAATGTAGTTAGGCCCAAGGTTGGTTTGCATGGGAAGAAATTGGATTTGATTATAATTATTATTATTAGTAGTAGTAGTCATCGTCATAGTGGTAGTCATAGTTGTATTTTATGAAGGGTATTTGCATAATTCTATAATTAATTATTGAGATGCATTTTGTGAAAACAGAGAATTAAATCATAGCAAAATAGGAAAAATTATCTAACCTTCCTCTGCCTTTCCTTTTGGTGTCCTTTGGCTTGCTTTGGTGTCCTGAGACATTTGCCTGTGGTGATCTACCTCCATGGTCACCATGCTGTAGCAATAAGTATGCAAGTTTGAAAATCAGATGACCTGGCTTGGAGTCCTAACTCTACCCCTCACAAGTGAGTGATGTTGAACATGTTAGTCTAACACTTACTTGTTACCTCATTATTTTCACATATAAAATCAATAGGAAATGATACTCACCTCAAAGAATAAATTACAATAATGAATGTAGAATTGAATTTTCATCTTAACAACTCTACAGTAGTTGATCAGGAGGGTGCTGTCCCCTATGGCAGTGGTGCTGGCATGATAATGAAGCACCGAGTACTCAAATGTCAAACATCAGTGGTCTTTGCTAGAACATCATCTTCTTAGTGAACATTTTAAGACCGGTCTTTTAAAAATTGGAACCGTTTCCCTGTAACCATACCCTATGCCCAGTTTTGCTTTATTTTTATTCATGGAACTTATTGCCATCTGTTGTACTAAACATTTTACTTATTCATTTTGTGTCTGTTTTCCCCAACTAGAATGTAAGCTTTATGTGGGAAGGTATTTTTTTCTAGAGTCATTGCTGTACCAGCAATCCTTAGAAAAATCATTGCCATTGTTTGAAAAATTTGTATTGAAGAAGTGCATAAATGCGTCTAAGTGAGTCAGCTAATAAAGTCAGATAATTAAAGTTCATGCTGACTTATTCACACCTGTTGTAGGAAATGTGTATGCACTTACAGATTATCTGCAGAACCAAAACCTTGACTCAATTATCTAAAGGTGGAAACTCCTGATCCTATGCCAGGTTGGAGGGGGAGCTAGGTAGTTTTCATCAGTTATATCTTATAGAAGTCCTGCCAAGATGTCCTGAGATGAGGTACCTTTTTCTCTTTGCTACTCTAACATCTTACTGAACAATGCATATTATTCTTAGATACTCAATTATAGCTATAGCAATTAGTTTAATATATTTTGCACTGAGTTTGAGGTACCCAGGCACATCAGTTACTTAAAACTAGTTTGAAAACAAATCAAAAGATTTACAGAGATAAAAAGAATTGTGGTGCATGTTCATTGAGTATACAGATGACAGGGATATTTACATATATATTATACACTGGAGTTTTGGAAATAGATACATGAGCTTCACCCCACCCAACACCCATGACAGAACAGACAACTCTAAAGCAATCAAGTCAAAGATGTAATATTGTCATTTATCATCACAAATCATAAACCAAATATGTCATACAAGTGGAAACAGTTATTTCCTCTGAGTTTTTAATAGGAAGATTTTGGTCAGGAGATAGCTTGTGATTTATGTCGAATAAAATAAAAAATGTCTCCGTTTGTAAAATTTCTGCTGGTCTATTATCTTTTAATTGTTTCAAAAAATAGCTTTATTTTTCTTTCTGGAAATGTGGTCACACTCCCTTGCCTACTGGAACTTAATTATTATGTCCTTGGGGAGCTTCCACTCCTAGTTAAATATCCTAAAATAGAACATTTAAAAAATTTGCATTTAACAACATTGCCAACAGAAATTAACTTTCTGAAAAGGAGTATAGAACTGTGTCACATATGTGCATTCAGAACTTTGGGTTAAATTGCATTTATAAATATGTGTGTGTGTGTGTGTGTGTGTGTGTGTGTGTGTTTATATTCTATTTCTGAGAGCAAAATGCTACCAATGGCTACAAATGAACTAAGTGTTCGGCTGATATCTTGGAAAGGCCTTTCTGTGTGATGCACTTTAATTTCACAGTATTTACCAAACATTTAATCTGTGACTGGCATTCTGCATACAGAACAATTCCCCAGCCACAGAATGGCTTCAGTTCAGTAGCGATTCTCTATTCTTGACTGTCTCATTTAGCATGTCTTAATCAGCATATTAAATCAGGCATTGTGTGCAGCCAAAAAACACATGAAAAAATGCTCACCATCACTGGCCATCAGAGAAATGCAAATCAAAACCACAATGAGATACCATCTCACACCAGTTAGAATGGCAATCATTAAAAAGTCAGGAAACAACAGGTGCTGGAGAGGATGTGGAGAAATAGGAACACTTTTACACTGTTGGTGGGACTGTAAACTAGTTCAACCCTTGTGGAAGTCAGTGTGGCGATTCCTCAGGGATCTAGAACTAGAAATTCCATTCGACCCAGCCATCCCATTACTGGGTATATACCCAAAGGACTATAAATCATGCTGCTATAAAGACACATGCACACGTATGTTTATTGCCGCATTATTCACAATAGCAAAGACTTGAAACCAACCCAAATGTCCAACAATGATAGACTGGATTAAGAAAATGTGGCACATATACACCATGGAATACTATGCAGCCATAAAAAATGATGAGTTCATGTCCTTTGTAGGGACATGGATGAAATTGGAAATCATCATTCTCAGTAAACTATCGCAAGAACAAAAAACCAAACACCGCATATTCTCACTCATAGGTGGGAATTGAACAATGAGAACACATGGACACAGGAAGGGGAACATCACACTTCGGGGACTGTTGTGGGGTGGGGGGAGGGGGGAGGGATAGCATTGGGAGATATACCTAATGCTAGATGACGAGTTGGTGGGTGCAGTGCACCAGCATGGCACATGTATACATATGTAACTTACCTGCACATTGGGCACATGTACCATAAAAAGTAAAGTATAATAAAAAAAAATAAATAAAATAAATAAATGAATAAATAAATAAATCAGGCATTGTGTTTTTAAAGACACTATTCTATTTAATATTTTAACAGTCCTGTGGGGATTTTTATATCCATCTTAGTGCTGAGGAAACAATGTCAGGGGTGTTCAATATTTAAATGAAATTCTCACAGCTGTAAATGGCACAACCAGAACTCAAACCCAGGCATTCTTACTTACTCCCCTACACCACAGCCCCCTTCATTAACGGCTTGATATTCTTCTTTGCATTTAACGTATTATAAAGTATTTGTTTGCCACTGGATAAACAGATTGATTTAATTCCCCATTAGAAAGTCCTTGACTCATTTAATGGTCTGTCAGTATGCCCGATCCATAGAGTTGGCTGTTAAGATTTATTCTCAAAATTTGTTGTCTTCTAACTGTGAAACTACACCAGTCCAATAAAACCAAAACAAATTTCATGATGGAGTCTTCATCTTTCTTCATTCATTCACATTCACTGGAGAAGCAATAAAATAACTGTGGACTGTATCCTGGCACTGTGTGATGTCCTGCATATATTCAGTAGCTGCAACATTGTTATTTAATAATGTTCTTGTATTTTTTGATATGCATTAGGCTTCATAATGCCTTTAATTATTAGACATTATTTTCCTCTTTTTACAGGTGAGAAAATTATTGAGGCTTAGAGATATCAAGGTAGTCATAAGGTCATATGGGTAGCAATGGAGAAATCAGGACAAAAGCCTAGACTTTCTGCATCCAAATCCTGAATTCTTTGCACTACACCAACTCCTCTGTTTCTGACTTAAACGAAGTACATTATACTTTTCCAATATACAATGTAAATTGAAGAAGTACATGGTCGTTCCATAAATGCTATCCAGCATTGATTTGAGAATTATCTAGCATGTGTTCCTTTCAAATGTTCTGCCATGAAAGATGTTATTACCAATGAAGCAAAAGTTATCATAGATTTTAGAAGTGAGAAGCCAGGTCTTGGGCAAAACTTTAGAAAAAAATTCCAATAATTTTTACACAAAATTATCCAAAGACAAGATTATTGCCTGAAGTGAATTATTATCAACTATTTCATTCTTTCAATATTGAATGTGTATGTAACATCGTTGTAAACAGAAGACTGCTTGGGTTTGAGCCCTAGGTTTATCACTAACCCAATGACCTTGGCCAATAATCTCTCTGAGCTTCTAGTTTTTTTAATCTGTGAAATGAGGATAATGAAAATACCTGTCTTATTGTTGATGTGTCTAATCATCATATCACTTAATGAGTTACTATGCATCAAATACTTAGAACAGTTCCTGTTTCCTGTAGTAAGCCCTATATAAGCGCTTGCTATTATTATATTTGAATAATACAATAATTATTATTAATACTATGTAGAATGCATTATGCGAATGTAACAGTGAATAAGCAGTAGTCCCTATACTCTATATATTTACAGGCTAGCTAAGGAGGTAAGCTATGTGTCAGAGAAGACTACAGGAAGGATATAGGATTCAAACTGAATATGAGTACTGAGAACATTAAGGGAACCTGTGAAAGTATTGATCCTAAAGGAGGTCATTTCTGCTAACAGACACATATATTCCTAGGTAAGCCTCTTTATTCAAGTGCAAATTGGGCATTAGCAATTAGCCTTGAAGCAATGAATTGCCTTTGAAAATCTGCAAAAGAAATATAAGGTCCCAGGATAACCTAGTTCTTTGGACCGAGTTTAGATTGGGTGACTATGGACAACCTGAAGGATAAGCAGAAGTTGGCCTTGAAGAAAGGTCTGCATGGGAAAATGTTCCAGGTGGAAGCAGCAGCGTATGCAAAGGCCTGAGGTGAAAACAAGTTCAGTGAAGTTGGAGCTTAGTGAACAAGACGGGGGAGAGGCAGGAGAGGAGAATAGAGACAGGCCTGAGATCATGTAGGGGCTTGTATGTCTCTGCAAGAAGTTTGGGTATGCTCTATATGTAATGGAAGGATATTAAAGAGCTTTAAGCAAACAAGTGGCTTGATGTTGTGTAGCACAGATTTGGGGGTGTTGTAGGGAAAAGATCGATAAGGAGACTAATTCATCAGTCCAGGGATGTAAAATGTGAATAGATTTATGAATTATTTTTGTAGTAGGAGTGGCAGGACCTATTGATGGTTTAGATTGGAGATGAGATGTGAAGGACACACAGGGATTAGAGAAACTCCTAGGTTTTTCCCAAGTTTTTCCTTTGCTGTACCTCCTAAGTGGAAAATTCAATCCATTTGAAATTCAGTTAACTTTTTAATAATTATAAATATAATATTTAATAATTTTAAAAGTAATTTTTTAAAGTTCCTCATAATTACTAGTGTTTTATTATTAATACTCACTTTTAGTCTTTATCCAAACTGTGAACATAGTAACAGGTTGAGTTTTTCCTTTTTTTGTCTAATAATAGGTCATAAGTGCTCTTAAATTATTTGTATCCGTATAATTTTATAATTTGTTGACTGTCTGCATCTATATTCCTTCAAGGCCACATATTTAATTAAATTAATGATTTCCTGTTATTAGATATGTCATTAAGATTAACGAAAAAGTATCATTTACTAAAGTGAGTCTGATTTTATGTAAATGGTTTTTATCTTTCAAAATTAGATACAATAAGAACAGATGGGCTTAGAAGTATAAAAATTATTCAAAAATTTTTGATAGTTAACAATTTAAAGTCTTTCTCAGAAAATTCATTCCTTAGCACAGCTTATATTTTGATAATTTTAAAATAGTGATGAAAATGGTCTATTGTTTTGTTTGCCTACTTCAACACACATATTTTAGTGTTATAGCAAAGCATGACTTTATGCTGCATGCTTACAATACAAAATATTGATGCCAAATATTCATATTAGAGATTTTTAAAGTTCTCTACATTTATTTCACATTTAACAATAAGACAATGGGTGATTAGATGATTTTGACTTCTTTATTTTGTGATACCGTTAGTGAAATGTCACCTCAGCAAAAGTGATAATAATTTTCATAAAGAATATGTTAGTGATTAGGAATATTTCTACTATCTTATTGTCTCACAATATTACTTTACTGACTCCGTCTATGAAATGGAGTATAATTCAGCAGACGAAATTCTCTTTGTTAACGAAATTTCCATGAGAAGTCAATCCATCATTAGAATACAAGTTAGGGCTTTCAAGATCATTAAGATTAGCATTGGCAGTTTATGTGTGACTTGTGCCTAGAGTTTTGACCCAGACAAACATTTTTAAAAAGTTAGCAAAATTGACTTGTTCTCATATCTGCAGTATTTAATAATGAAAATGGAGAAATTTTAAGCTTTGTATTAAGAAGTGCCTGAATCATTCTAGAGCCAGTTCTTATAGACATGAGAGATAATTTTCCTTTCCTCTAGTCAATGATATAATACAAGTGAAAGGAGGAGTGGAAATAGGATGCACAAATTTTTGAGGGATGCAGAAACTGTGGATTAGGGGGTGGCAAGTTGGGGTGGTGTGTGGTGTGCTTCCATGACAGAGGCAATTGTTACACTAGCAGCAGTCTGTCTAGGCTGGTTGGGTAAAGAAGAAACTTTCAAAAATCCAAATATTTATGTGATTATTGTAACAAAATATTTTCTGAGTTTTTTGTTTGTTTTAGAGTTGGGCATAATGGTTTTCTTTCTTGCTACTTTTTGTTTCAGTGTTGACTTTCCTTGAATTTGTATTTTCCTTCAACATGTTAAGAACTCTTGAAGCACATTAATATGTATTAATAAATGCATGTTAATAAAATGCTTTTTTTTCTTAAAAAATTCATATTGATGAACCTAGACTTTCAAGACATGGCTAAATTATGTCCAAAACAAGGTACAGTCAGATACAATTTTCAACTGTAAATGATAATATACAATGAAAAATAACTATGATCTTGGGGATCTTCTATTACACAAAAACTGAATAAAACAAGAATATATCATTGTTCTAGCTGGCGAGGTTATTTTATATTTTCTGAATATGAATAAGGTTAGAGTCATTGGAAAACTTTCTAGATTAATTTCTGGTAATTTGGTAAAAGGGCCTAAAGAAGTCTTTATTGTATTATGTAGCAGAGAAAAAGCGAACCATGATGAAAATAGCATATGTAAATTGTAGATGCTCTAGATTTGCACTGTCCAGTATATCATTTACCAAATGTGATTATTTTAATGTAAATTATTTAATTAATTAATTTATTTATTTTGAGAAAGAGGCTCACTTTGTCACCCAGGCTGGAGTGCAGTGTAGTGATCTCAGCTCCCTGCAATCTCCGCCTCCCAGATTCAAGCGGTTCTCCTTTCCCAGCCTCCCGAGTAGCTGGGATTACAGGTGCCTGTCACTATCCCCAGCTAATTTTTGTATTTTTTTTTTTTTTTAGCTGAGAGGGGGTTTCATCATGTTGGCCAGGCTGGTCTCCAGCTCCTTACCTCAAGTGACCTACCCGCCTCAGCCTCCCAAAGTGCTGGAATTACAATTATAAATTAATTTAAATTAAGAATTCAGTTCTCCAGTTACACTAGCCACATTTCAGATGCTCAATATGTTGAATAGCCACATGTGCCCAGTGCCTAATATACTGGGCAGCACAAATTAAAGAATATTTCCATCATGGAAGAATGTTCTATTGAACTCTGCTGCTCTACATATACCATGTACATGGCCTCTCATTCCTTATTTTATTAATAATTATTATTATAATTATAATAGAGGTAGATGTAGCATTTTTGGTACCAGAGTATGTATCACAAAAATACACTAGTCATTTAAACACATTGCATTAGTCTCCTATAACTGCCATTACAAAATGCTACAGACTGGGTGGTTTAAGCAACAGAAATTTATTTCTCATAGTTCTGGATGCTGGAAGTTGAAAATCAAGGTGCTGGCAGAGTTGGGTTCCCCTGAGGCCTCTTTCCTTGGCTTGCAGATGGCTGCCTTCTCACTGTGTCCTCACCTGGCCTTTCCTCTGTGTGTGCAGCCTGGCATCTCACTCTTCTCTGAGGACACAGTCCACTTGGATTTGGGTCCTACCTTTATGACCCTATGCAACCTTATATACCTCCTTAAAGGTTCTATCTCCAAACACAGTCACATTGGGAGTTAAGGTTTCAACATGAATTTTGGGGGCAAACTTTAGTTCATAACACATACTTTTTTATGAGTAGTTAGAAAAATCCTACAATATAGGTTTTATACCCTATTTTACATGTGAGAAAGCCATGACCCCAATGAAAAGGTCAGTAGTTGTTAGAGATGAGATTCAAACCCAGGCCTCTCTCATGCTGCATAGCATGACCTCTCTTATACATATACTTCTAATATACATGGATTCGTGAAGAAAAAAATATATTTTAATCCACATTTTGAAATTGAAAATCTGAGACTATTTATGTAATTGATAGAAGCCTGTATCCTATGGAATGGGAGTGGGAAGATTGGGAAGCAATTGGCTACAGCTCCTTATCCTAGCTACTAACATTTTTACAAGTGGATGTTTTTATATAGTCAGATTTATAACATTCATATTATGTAACATGATATAAATGTGTGCATGTGTATGTGTGTACTTTGTATGCTTCTTAGAAATAGTACTGCAGACACAAGTTTTGGATATTAGAAAAATTTACATACACTATAACTCTTACAAAGTAAGTAGTGATTAAATTGAATATATACAGAATTAGCTACAGTTTTATAAGACATTCTGTTTTTAATTCTTCTCCTCTCTTATATTGGCATAAAAGACTTTGTAAATTAAAATTCCTTTCTTAGAATATTTTTTGTATTTTAGATGTTTTTCACTAATGATGAAATATAGCTTATAGCTCTTTTTAGGCTTATTTGGGTATCTAATGTTTTTTGCTACAGCACAGTATTCCAACTGGATTGCTTAGTCATATTGCAAGAGCTAATTACATTTGGGAGTATAGGGTGATAAATGTCCTCAAAATTACATAATTGTTTTCCATGATATTTATCAGATACTCTGGAATCTGATCAACATTTAACTAGATGTATTATGCAATCATATTAATTTAGCACTATTATTGAACAATGTTCTTTAGGGACTTACTACTGAAAAACAATTTTATACAAAAAGAGCTGAATAGGAATTTTAATTCTTATTCATTTAATATTTGGTTTAATAACTGCCAGAGAAAATACTTATGTAAAACTCTCAATCGTGGACATCAAAGCTTTAAAATGAAAGTTTGGGGCCAGGCACGGTGGCTCATGCCTGTAACCCCAGCACTTTGGGAAGCCAAGGCGGGTGGATCACTTGAGGCCAGGAGTTCAAGACCAGATTGGCCAACATGGTGAAATTCCGTCTCTACTAAAAATACAAAAATTAGCCGGTGTGATGGCACATGCCTGCTACTCAGAAGGCTGAGGTGGGAGAATGGCTTGAACCTGGAATGTGGAGGTTGCAGTGAGCTGAGGTTGCACTACTACACTCCAGCCTGGGTAACAGAGTGAGACTCCATATATATATATGGAGAGAGAGAGAGAGAGAGAGGAAGTTTGGTTAGACTGTGCCTTGAAAGAGTAAGTACTCTGTACACTTGAATAAAATATGTAAAGTTTTCTATGAGAATAAAATAAAGCAGTTTTATTCGGCAACTGATAAGTCACCTTTTTATTGGATTGCTTCCGATAGAATTAATATGCTGTTTCCTTAACTGACAAATAAATTAAAGTTGCAAATTTCAATTTTAAAATTTGCCTACAGCTATTGCAACTTGCATGGCCACTTATAATCCTATATTCTTGGATCAAATTATATTTTGTAAATTATTTACTTTTAGTAACAGAAGGTGGTAACCATAAACACAGAACTATTTAATTTTCTTTAGAGACAATTCTGAAATGTATTTAAAAACACTGGCTTCTATAAAATGAAAAGCTAAAACAATTTGTGGAACCACTGAATTTGAAATTAAAATTTGACAATGTAAATGACATTTTATGAAAGTGAGATTCGTATTTTACCAACATTAAGCTGAAACGTTTCAGCTTAAAAGTATTTTGACACATGTAAGAGCAGAAAGATAAAGTAATATAATTTTAATTCTAATATGATAGGACTTTAGAATCAATTAGTGTATCTTATATGAGTGATTTAATAAAGCTTTGTTTGTTTTTTGAGACAAAGTCTCGCTCTGTCACCAGACTGGAGTGCAGTGGCGTGATCTTGGCTTACTGCAAACTCCGCCTCCTGAGTTCAAGTGATTCTCCTGCCTCAGTCTCCCAAGTAGCTGGGATTACAAGCGTGTGGCACCATGACCAGCTAATTTTTGTATTTTTAGTAGAGACAGGGTTTTATCACGTTGGCCAGGATGGTCTCGATCTCCTGACCTCGTGATCCGCCCACCTCGGCCTCCCAAAGTGCTGGAATTACAGGCGTGAGCCACCACGCCTGGCCAATAAAGCTTATTTTTAAGTAATCAGCTTTAAAAAAAAATGCAATCATGATAATAATGATTTTTGGCCATATTTAACCATGGCTATCATATGGGTCACACTGTAGTGGCTTTTCTAACAGTGTTGTTTAACAAACTTTGCTCCTTTCAGAGTTCCTTGAAACTATTCTTGGCTGGAGTGTAAGCTGCTTTAAAAAAAAGTTTACAGCAAATTATGTAGAATAGTGAAAAATAGAGTCAAAATTAAAAAGTAAATAAATTATAAAAATGTAACATTTCAATGGTGTTTTGGAACAATTTTCTATTGACTGAAACAAGGAAATATTTTTTGTCTCGTTTTTATTTTATTCTCATTGTTTTCAGACATAAGAATTGATGGATTTTGTTTTCTCCTTAGCCTTATTATTTTATTTTTTCTGGGCTATAAATTTCTTCATCTCCCCAAGCCTTAACATTTTGTGGTTGTACAATTGGGAGAAGAATTTCTTGGAACTTATTAGAATTGTGTTTTAATAATGTGCCATCTGCCAAGCACACTGAAACGTTTGGATGAAAGTTAATGTATTCTAAATGGTCTACTTTGTTCTTCCCTTTTAGTTTCATAACGTTTAAGAAGGATTTTTTTTCAAATACAAGAGAAAAATTTTCTTCCTCTTTTAACCCGTCTCAGAACTTGTGAGGTGAAATTAACAGAAAATCTTTAATATCTAGCCAGCAATGACACTTTACTGTGTTTCTAAAGGAATAGAGAGGGAAAATGGTCAAAACAGAGTAGTTTCTAGAAAACTTTGTGTCAGCTTGCTCTCCCATGGAGACAGGGTATTAGGCAAATTAATAACTTTATCCTCCAGGCACTTTTGCAAGGGAATAAAATTTTCATTTGTTTGGCAAAGTGCAAACATTGCCGGGGTAGATGATAACTACAAAGTAAAAATTTTATGAAATGCCACAACTCCAATTATTATTATTATTTTAAGACAGAGTCTCACTCTGTCAGCCAGGCTGGAGTGCAGCGGCACTATCTCAGCTCACTGCAAACTCTGCCTCCCAGGTTCAAGTGATTCTTTCACCTCAGCCTCCCGAATAGCTGGGGCCACAGGTGCGTGCCACCATGCCTAGCTAATTTTTGTATTTTTAGTGGAAATGAAGTTTCGCCATGTTGGCCAGGCTGGTCTCAAACTCCTGGCCTCAAGTGATCTGCCCACCTCGGCTTCCCAAGATGCTGGGATTACAGGAGTCAGCCATTGTGCCCGGCCTCCAGTTATTTAATTATTCTTCATTTACAATTGCATTCTCATTGGTCAATTTGTTGAGACCTTTTTTTCAGTCTGACAAAAGAAGGAACAAACTCTTTTTCTCTCCATTAATGTTGAGTAAAGTGTCTATAAACTACATTTTCAATAATTAGAAGAGCTAAAATCATCACAGTTGGGACCCTGGGATCTGCCTCCCCACTTCCTTTTTTCTCTGTAATCAATGCAAAATTATTCAATTTAAAGGAACATGTAGCGGATCATTTTTGGAAACCAAGACCCTGAGACAAGCTTTTTTTCATAAAAACCAATTAAAAGAGCTTCTCAGAATTTTTTTAACCTTTTGCTAAAAAAATTGCTCTAGTAAAAAGTGCTATTTTTAACCTGTTGTTTGTGGTACAAAGTAGAAATATTTTCATAAATATTATTTGATCTCCAACTTCTTATAGTGAAATTCTGCTCTGACTGTAGGATCAAGTACACAGTAAGCACTCAATAAATACTTGCTTTGCATTGATCATCTGAATGTAAAAGTATCTTTTATGTGGGGCTGAATTAGGTCTAGCCAATATTTAGACTAATTTTACCACGACTGTCTTCATAGTAATTAATATTAGCGTGTTTTCACACAGTATAGTCATGACTATGGACCATGGGGAATCACTCAAGCCATTTTTTCTCACTTTTAGAGTAGTTTATAATGTGTTGATAGTATGTCTGGCTGGTGTGTTGGGAATAGGATGTACATGGCCAAATGTGGAAGCAAGGAGACAGGATAGGGGTCCTTGGAGTAATCCAGAATTTGAATCAAGCAGCTTGGATCAAGGTGAGAGCAGCAGAGGTATAAGAAGTTCTCGTATTTTCAGTCTGTTCTGAAGCAGAGCCGATAGGATTTGCTGAGAGATTTATGTGGGATGTGAGAGAGGGAGCCAAGTCTGTAGTAACTCTGAGGCAGTGCCTCTTAACTGGAGGTGATTTTTCTCTCCCAGGAATATTTGACAATGTCTAGAGACAGTGTCTGGCTTGTCACAGTTGGGGAAGATACCACAGATATCTCATGGGTGGAAGCCGGGGTGCAGTTAAATATTCTGTGAAGCATATAATGCTGTTCTCTACAACAAAGAATTGTCTGACGTTGCTGAAGTTAAGAAACTCTGGACCAAGGTTTTTGGCCTGAACAGAGGAAAGAATGATGCTACCAGTAACAGAATGAGGACACTGCTAGTGCAGTATAGTTTGCAAAAAGGAAACCAAGAGTTCTGTCTTTTTGAAGTGCCTATCAGATTTTCAAGGCCAGTGTCAAATATTACAATATCATAAAGTAAAAATAAGATTAAAGTTTATCTGTTGTTTAATGTTTAAATAATTCCTTTATAAATTAAATTTCTATAAAATGGAAATTGTGTCTCAAAATATTCCTGTGTTATCTACAAGGCCTAACATAGGTTCTGGTATTTCAACATATAAAAAAAAGTATGAATATAGCGGTCATATTAATGTTCTCCTCCCTGGTTCTGTTACACTATTTGGAATGATATAATTTTAGTCTTAGAAATAGAAAATTATCTCCCTTCATTTTGATGAATGCATTATATAATTAAAGTACACATAAAGGTTGTAATTACTATGTTTCCTAATATATTATAGTTCTTTCATCTCAGTCTGATTTTTGTGAAGAGGACTTTTTCAGGGTAGAAGAATGACTCAGTAATGAGAAAAAGGGGAAATTATGTTAAGTCTTTCTTCTTTTCATTCCTCCCCTATTCTGGATCCAGGGGTAGTGCCACACACTTCCCCAAGCAGCATTTCTGATAACTTAGAATATCCTTATGAAGCCATCTCTAAAAAATAATAGGTTTCTTTCCATTCGTTCTCTGAAATAGCCTCCTTTAAGTCTAGAGTGCCTGCAGCTGAACAAGCAGCTACCAGCGCAGTAGGACTTGTTGCTAGGGGGAGTTGCCCTTATTACTTCTCATCTAAACTCAGTGGGTTATGTGGAAAAAACACAATGTGCTTAACTTCAGATTTTAAAGTCTTTTAACTTTGCAGTTGAGTGCCTTCAATTGAATTTCTTAATTAACTTTTAAGTTATGACTGTCTCTTATTCCCTCCTTACCTATATTGAAGGAGCCAATCAGTAAATACCTAAGTCCTGCTTGCCCGCCGTGAAGCAAGGAAAATGTACTTGCTAATGATTGAATTAATTATCACTTTAGTTAACATTGACCAATATTTTTTGGATTTTATTTCCAAAATGACTTTCTTTTTTTCTTGAAATACTGTTTTAAAAGTAGCTTTAAAATGTATCCTCCATGTAAGTATAACAAAACAGAGTAATTTATTCACAGCTACTTGTTTCAATAATGCAGATGTTCAGGGCTACAGTACTCAAATAGACTCAGGGAAGGGAGAGGACTTGACTGAATTAATTTAAAAGAAAATCTGGCCGGGCACGGTGGATCACACCTGTAATCCCAGCACTTTGGGAGGCTGAGGCAGGTGGATCACAAGGTCAGGAGTTTGAGACCATCCTGGACAACATGGTGAAAGCCCATCTCTACTAAAAATACAGAAATTAGCTGGGCATGGTGGCACATGCCTGTAATCCCAGCTACTCAGGAGGCTGAGGCAGGAGAATCCCTTGACCCAAGGAGTAGGAGGTTGCAGTGAGCTGAGATCGCGCCACAGCACTCTGGCCTGGTGACAGAGAGAGACTCCGTCTCAAAAAAAAAAAAAAAAATCTGTAGATGGGGATTGTTTAGAGAGCTGCTGGTAGACATAACCTTTTGTTATTTTTGAGTTTCAATTTGTAGCCCATTTGGTATTTTGAGAGTTTCAGTTCATCTTCACTTATACCACTTTCATTAAAACTTCAGAAACAGAAATAGCCACAGGCAAACACTGTGAAGCATGCATCTTCCTTTTCTTATTTCTTACTAAGATATCTAAATTCAGACATTTGACCAGAAACATTGCAAAGATGATTGATATGTGTTACAAACCTAGAAAAGTCATTAGGAACATACTCAGATTTTGCTGTAAACATGTTTTGTTATAAAAGTGACATGTGGGTGATTTTGCTTCTGCAGTTGAATGCAGTGAGTGGCTACTGTCAGAAACACAAAATACAGATTGTGACTGGTTAATAATCAGCCAAGAAAAAAAATAGCTTAGTTAACTGAAATTACATAATTGGAGAATGAATCTAAGAAACCATAGAAGGAGCAGGGCAACCCAATTTCCAGCATTCTTCTGGTTTATCTTTTTCTCTGAGTGGTGAAAACAAAATACCTCGTAGGCTCAAATCTATTACAGTTTGTTTATTATCAAGTCATCATATTGTCCTCCATTATTTTGTTATTCCAGGCTTGCAAATTTTCAAAAACAATAAGGTATGTGAAAGTTTTATTTAAGTTAACAAATGTATAGGTTCTGCCTAACTTTTTTGTTTATCCTCTGTTCTTCTCTAATGTTCATAAGTTATTTTACTAATCAGTAAGCTAAATGAATATTTGTGTTTTTCTGTATCCAGTATCATAAAGAATTAAAGGTTTCCATGAAAGCCAAATAAAAATCTATTGGATAGAAGAGTTTCTTAAATTACCCACTGACTTGTCTGATTCTCTTGAGGTTTACAATTATTTAATTGCTATTTTTTTCTCATTGATGTCAAGAAACAAGGGAAAGGAAATACACTTAAATTGAGGGTGGGGTCTGGTGACACCTAAAAATTATTTATGGAAAGGGTAAATAAACAAATACGATGTTTTGCTTAAGTGGTTGAGTAATATAAATCCTAAAAGTCTTGTAAATGTAGAAAAGTTAGACATTTCAAGGCTTATTTAAATGCTGTTTGAGATGATCTCTTGTGATCCCCTTCAGTTTAGTGGCACTTTTTGATAGGCTGAAAAACAAGAAACAGAAGAAGTCAGAGTATAATGAGTTCCTTATTAAACTACACTTGCCCTAACTTCCATTCAGTGTTTTAGTTGGTTTACTCTAATACTATGTTCATACACTTTCAGCAAACTTATAATTTGTAATTTTCTCTGTTGTCAGGTTAAAGACCATTAAAGCAAAACAGAAAATACTAAACAGCTTTATTTCATTTCTTCATCTATCTATTCAACAACTAGAAATTGAGAATTTACTGTGTGCAGGCACTTAGCTAGCCACAGGGGCTACTAGGAGAATAAAACAAATTCTATCCACAAGGATCTGGTGGTAAAAATGAAAGAGAGCAAAGGATGCTGATACAAAATTAGAGTGCGTTTTCAAAGTGTTATATAAATACTGACAAGTACAGGTTACTATAGTAGCACAGAGAAGAGGCTACTGGCATCTTAGTAGAAGAAGTAACCTTTACTCTGGGATCAAAAGATGAGAGGGAGTTAGGCAGAGAGGGAGAGAAGATGTGACTGTCCTTGTAAAGAGCCTGGCTTTTTTAACATCTTATTCTGTCTGGGTTTGAGAGGGGAAGTTTAGGAGATGAAGGGGTATGCAGGGGGTTCTTCATGATAGGCCTCGTGATCCAATCCAAGTTAAAGAGTTGGAACTTGACCCAGAGAACAATGAGGGATCACAGAGGAGTTTAAGCTGTAAATTAAAATGTTGGATATATACTTTAGAGGGATTGCTCTGGCTCTAGCTTTGGAGAAAAGAAAGGAGATGGAAAGATAAAAGTAAAGAAGGTCAGTTACAAACCTGGTGAAGTAACAAAGACAGGGGAGTCTGAACTAAGATGAACATTGAAAGTGGGTAGATTTAGGTCCTAGGTTCAGTGGTAGAATTTCTAATATTCTCATTTTGTGCCTTTGTGTGTGTGTGTGATTCTCTGAGTTGTTATCTCATCACTGAGTGACAGAAATTGCTCTAGTATCTTTGGGGTCTCAGCTTTTAGCATAGTGACCACACTATTCATTGTTGGGTAGACAAAACTCAGGGGTGCTGAGCTCTCAAAATTCACCTTTTATACTGGTGTCCATGCAGAAATTGCCTCAAAATTCAATCTTCACTCCTGAGGCAAGTTGTCTAGAGAAGCAACATGATGTTATGTAATTGAGGAAGTTTGATACTTATTTGACTTTGCTCTACCCTACAAGCCTGATTTAGGTTTCAGGGTCATACTTTCAACACACTGTGGCAGTGTGTTGTAGCAGCAGCTCAATAGGCCCATTCTAATATTTCTGGTGCAGTCACAATTTACAATAGTCTAGACATCACATAAGGAAGAGGAAGTCTGGAAGAAAAGTAAAGACATAGTGTTTGATGGGAGGAAGCGCTGTTAAAAAGAAGAAATGACCCATAAAAAGGTACATATGTTTGTATATAGGTATGTAGGTACGCACACACATGTAGACACACAAATATGCTTACGTATATATTAAAAATCTGAATTAAAAGGCTAAAGGGTAGACTGCATTGTCCCTGTACTTTCAAATATATATATATGAGATATATATAGCTATATTACAAACTTCTATGTGAAGCATCAGACGTTTCAATCTAATCATATATTTAGTGGAATGAACTCTTCCATAGATGATAATGATAGGAAAATAATTTAGTGAATAATTTAGTGAATCTACTATAAAGAAAAGTACAATAAAAGATATAGGTATTTGCAGCAATTCAGAAAAAATAAACTCAGCATATTGGTGACTAAATTATCCACTTGGGTAGGAACATGTGTCAACACCTCTAGTGGGGCTTTAGTGTAGATCCCCAGAGCACTGATCCTCAGAAGGAGACTAGAAAAGTGGGAGGAGGAGAAATGGGTGTGAGCTGTGGAAAGGAATTTTTATTCAGTTGGGATGGGGTGGCTGCAAACTTTATTTTACCCCAGGAATATTTTTTCCTACTTCAATAATATTTAACTCAGCCATTTTCCTCTCCAATAAACTGCCAAGCTTGTTTGGCTGCATAAATAAGCTGAACATGGACCAAGGTGCCTGATGGTGCCAGCAAAGACAGAAAAGGAGATTAAGATGTGAGAAAAATTCTCTTAGGTTGCCTACTTCATATCCTGTCAACCTTCAGGGTAGGATAGAGTGATTATGTTTGCCATTTATTTGACTTAAGTTAGAATTACAGCTTGCCCATAGTGTTTGGAACTGTGAAATCTTAATAAGTGCTATGTTAGCCAATTCAAATAAAGCCACTCTTGAATCACCAATACTGCAAACAGAGCAGAAAGCTCTAGGGCATATTAAATTAATACGTTCTCAATCTCCTACATAGTTTATATTCTGAATCCAATCAACTGAACAATTGAGAACTTGAGCTCACTTTTTTCTGTCCTCTATCTTCTCTTTGTGTCTCTTTTCTTGGAGAATGGTGTCGCCACACCAGAAAGGAGGGAGGGGGTATAGTTTTAGTTCATTAATTCTTTGTGACTGAATTACTATTATTTATTTCAAACTCTCTTGCCTTGCCTCTTGCCATTCTTTAACTTAGGACTACATTTGTTCTTGTTGGAAAGTTTGCATTGCCTTTAAGCCATTCCCTGTACTTAGATCATTTGCAAAATTTTCTTCACCTTGTCCACAAAAAGACCAACTAATAATCAAGCTGATCATGGGTTTCCCATGTTTAGAATACTTCAGTGGCCCCTATGAGCCTCAGGCAGTTCTCAAACAGGGACATGTACCATGGATGTTTAAGAAAATGTACATAAAAGTCTTTACCCAAGACCTACAAAATTGGAAATCTCTGGGATTGGGGCCCAAGTGTGTGTTTGAAAAAAGAATTCGTAGGTCATTCTAATGGTCACACTCAATTAAGCACAACTGACCTACAAGATAAAATATAAATTACTTTGTATGACATATAGAACCCTACATTATTGGGCCCCTTTCTTGAATATTCTTAGGTGACACCTTGTATTTTTTGCTTCATCAATACTGAACTCTGTTTAGTTTGCAAAACACAATTTTTTTAATGCCTCAGTGCCTTTACACTAAATGCTACCTCTAACTAGCCTTTCCTTCACTTGATTCATCCACCTGCAAAAAGCCTGACTATCTTTCTGGCTTTGCTTTCTCTAAGCCTTTCTGCACTTCTCAGCAAGTATTATATGGCATTTTTTCCCTGTGTTTCCTCTATATTTTAACCATAGGTCCATTATAATAATTATCATATATTTGTTGGCATCTTTCCTCCTAAGAAATCAAATGAATATTTAGATTTTTATATTCCAGTGACTTGGCTCAAAGTAGGTAGTGAAATAAATATTTGTCAAATGAAAATGCAAGTAAAGTAAAAGATGTGTGGATGAATAGAAGTGATTCAACAAAGCTTGTGGATGAAGAAGACAGGAGGTATATATAAAGAGAGGTTTTAGCTGTAGACTTTTGTGTTGGAGCTATGAGCACGGGCCTTCCAGTTCTGTTAAGAATATGCTTCTTTTTCTTCTGGAATCTCCAAAAATACTTTTTATGTACCCAGTATATTTATGTGATTGAGAGCAGAGCTTTCTGTAGAACTTTTCTTACACTGACTTCTGAAGCTAGGAAATTATAGTTGAAGGGTAGGATTGCCTATAAAAATGGATACCTCCTAATAATGCCTCTACTAAAAAGAAGAATGTGCTACAAATGTACTATTGGACACATGCAGAACTATTCCTAAGAATGGGCACTGAGAAACCTCAAAGACCCAGGGTCTGAAGTAAGTAGGTGCTTTTTTTCCATTTGAGGAGCTGAGTTCACCAACCTTCAATACATTCCATCATTTTGGGCCCCAAGCTTTTGAGTGAAATGTTAACCCATGAAAAAATGAATGAGTTTAATGTGAACACAACACAGTTTTCTGTTCCTAAGGAGGAAACAGGCTCAGAGAACTTTTTGCACACCGGGAGTCATTCTGTTGAGTTTTATGTGTGTAAATGAATCAGAAACCATATGGATTAAATTTCTCTTAAAAATACTTAGCCCTGTACATAAAGAAAAAGAACATTGAGAGAAAATCTGAGTGGAGTTGGAATGAACTAGGGAGAAGCAATGTTTAATTAAGACATGTTGTGGCCAGATGAGGCCCTTTCAATTTCTGGCTATAAACCTCTCTTGTTTATGAAATACTTTTAACTTCTGCTTCATTTTAGTCCAGCTTTCCTTTGGGAGTGAGCAAGTGGTTTCTCAACTCTCGGACTTCCTAACTTTGTTTCAGTTAAAGCATAGAATACACACATATGTCACAATGAAGACACCGATAAGAATGATTATATTTCAGTATCCTCCTCCTACCCATCCATCCCATCCCACCTTTGGTTGGAGTTGCACAGGCTGATCTTGGCAGTTGAGTTAAGGCAGAATCTTCCCATTACCAGCGTGATTATTACTCTTTATCAGCAGGCAAAACTTGGCTACTCATCTGTTTTAGCACAAACTAAAAAGAGAGGTGTTCCTGGTTCCAGCTGGGCTCTGATAGTACAGGAAGAAGCTGGTTGCGTGGATTTCTCCATGGTGGGGAAACATTTGGTGCTAAGTGTCAATCAGGATGAGGACTTGGGAAAAAACTTTATTTGAAAACACTTGGAAAGGAGAAATGGGAAATGCTGAATTCTTGCATTCTCAAAGGCTGGCTGCCCTTCTTCTTGTAATTAAATATCTGCCCTGCTGAGTGCTTATTTTCTTCATGTCTGTTAATTTGATGTTCTGCAACCATAGTGGTGTAATAGCACACTATCTTTAACAATACATTGAATATATGCAACTCTTTCTCTGAGGGTGCTGGATTTCTTGTAGGTTTTCAACTTAGTTCTCTTTTCTGCACCTGGAAGAGTGTGAGTTTGACCTTTACAAGGCTAGTCAGTGGATGTGGCATGGCTTTGATAGATCGAGCTGGAGAGAAGTCTTTTCCTTAACAAGGTAAGCATGAGCTTGCACAAAGAAAATGTTCAGTCTGTAGCAGCTGTGCTACCCTGTTGCCCTTCCTTTTGTTCAAGCGCACTTCCCAACACAGATTCTGTGTTGCAGCTCTGCACTTCGGCGGTCCTTACTTGGGACAGCTCTTTATCTTCCTTTATAATTGTACAGAAAGCTCTCAAGGTGTCCCCACTCACCTACATGCAGGTTCCTTTTAAAAGATGCACACAGTTTATTGTATAATACTTAAATTTTGATACTCTTCTATACTTACTTGACAGCTGAATTTTATGATGTCTTTCAACCACTCCATGGTTTGGAAAATATGAAATCTTTGTGAATTCTCTTTTCTTTCTCTGCTTCTCAGTCAGTGTTTCTCTCTGTCCTTTCCTTTATGCCTTCTGTTCTATTCTGTGCATGCAGTTTTCAAGATGTAAGTGAAAGAGAAAGAGAGAAGAAAGAAGTCTCAAATTTAGACCTGGAGAGCTAGAAAAGAGCTTGGTGATCATTCTAATTCAGAATAACTCAAGGGAAAGTCATCCTCTCAATGCTTAGATCTCCCCACTGGTAAAGTGAAATACCAGTGGGGAGATCTAAGCATTGAGAGGATGACTTTCCCTTGAGTTATTCTGAATGTTGATGGCTAAATTCTGGTTAGTTTATTTAGTCACTTAAAGTTAGAGTCTTTTTTCTTATAACTGCCAGGGCCATATTTTTAGAACCCCAAAATCTGGTTCCTTAGTCTGGCAAAGCACTTTTTCTGAAACCTGTGAATTTCACTACAAAGGTTTATAAAATCTCATTTTGTTGCATAGCTTGTATTTAATGGAAATAATAACATTACAAGAAATCTGCACTGGTAGAAAATCTGGAATAATGTATTGTTAATAATGCGCAGACTCTCATGATGTCTTACACTAGCCTGGACTCTCGACTTACCCAACAAGTTAGTGGCATCTGGGACTAAACGCCAGTGTACTGATCCACGCAGTGGTTCTCAATCTTTAGCATTCATCAGAACCACCTGGAGGGCTGATTCAGTAGATCTGGGGTGGGGCCCAATCATTTTTGTTTCCAACAGTTTTCCTGGATGCTGTTGATGCTGCAGGACCAGTGATCACACTTTAAGAACCACTGCCACAGCAGAAATAATGGTGTTTATTTCTCTCCTGCCAGCCTAGTTAAAAGGGAAAAAAGTAGGCAAATTCAAGCAGTCTTGCTGAACAGTCCTCTTACTCTCAAACTCAGACTGTTTATCTTCCCTGTCAAAGATGCACTCACCTTTTAGGGAGATTATATGAATTGTTTTATTTTATTATCTACCCCAGAATGATACAAAATCTTTTTGATATATGGTGGCAACATCAATCTTTAAATCAATATATCACCCTTTATATTTTATACTTTCATAAATGCATATATAAATTATATAAGTCAATTTGCCTTTGCAGTTGCCACAGTGTGCTTACCATCACACAGTTAGTAAGCAGAGAGATAGCAAGGATTAGAACTCAGTCATTTTGACTCCAAGTCCTATGTCCTTTTGATATAAGACTAATTGTGAAAATCAATGAGTTAATGGCACCTTTCATTGTCGTGTAAGGATGTGCCAATCTGTGTAATGTTGCTATGCAGGATATACCAGGATTAACCTTGTAAACCTTGAACTAATTATTCACATTCCATGACTCCTATAACCATCTTGAATTGACCTGATGGATCTGCCTGAGGTAAACTTTTTGTTACTATTTGTCTGAGAGTTCCTTATGGATTATGGGGACAAAAACAAAGCCAAAAATAGCCACAAACAAATGTACATCTAGCCAATTAGAGTTGCACAGATCTCATCACAAGCATGGGGCAGCTGTAACAATTTGTAATCAGAGGGTTCTCCTGAAAACTTGTCATGGAGCTTATTCTTGAGCAGCATTTCGAAGAAAGATAACTGATCTGGTTTACAATATAGGAGGAGAGGACACCTCTGGTGATGAAAAAACAAGCAAGTAAAGATTGGTAAGCATTGTCCTTTGGCAGGAGTGAAAACCTAAAGGCTGCATGTAGCAGAAAGAGGAGGCCAATTATGTAAGTGAGAAGCCAGTTGAAAAAAACCACGATGCATGTGTCCCTGAGATCCTTAGCTAAGACAATACTGTACATAATCAGGGTTTCCTTCATGGAAGTCAGGCAAGAGTCCAAATGAGAAATGCACAATGTATTATCTACCCTTTCTAGTCCTCTCTGAATGTTTTCTATAGGAAAGTGTGCTTCTAAGGAGATTCAGCATGTATTCTGCAGCTGTGGGAAGTGGCATTAGCAGGCCAGAATGAAAATAAATCTAGCAGAAGGGCAGAATGGTTAATGTGCCTGAAACCCTGGATACTGCAGTGGCCAAAAGAACCTGGAAGGTTCTGTGAGACCCTGGATTGTGGGGTAACAATTTATGGATAACCTTCTAGCAAAAGATTTCCTGTAACATTTAAAGTTGGTGAGGCCCGCCTTCCCAAGACGGTGGGCATTGCCAGTAGAAAGTCCCAGCTCCTGGAAAAGTGATTACATTGAGCCTATGGAGTCATTTCAACCATGTAAGGGCTTGGCAGTGACTGAAGTGTGTGCTTTGCTTTGCTTTGCTTTGCTTGACATTATGTTGAGCTTCAGTTGGCTTGTGGCTCATCTCATTTGACAAAGCAAAGCTGCCTTATTGTTTGAACATTCCTCTGATGTTTACATGCTCCTATCCACTCAAAGTCATCAAGAAGGATGGTTAGAGCCAATGCTGTTCATATGTAAATATGTTTGCATATCTGACTCCTGCCCTGGACCTCAGCAACTGAAGTGACATCCTGTATACAGTCCCTGTTTTATGACATTGTCTCCCACTGTGAGGTAAAAGTTCCCTGGAAGATACCAAAATTAAAATGGAGAAGAAATGAAAAGAGTTTCCTAAGTTATAAATAATTGATAATGATGATAAAATTGATGGTAAGTTTTCATTGCATAATTTGATTGATATGGCAGTTATAATAGCAGCCTTGAACAGAATGCTCTTGTGAACAAGATAATTTATCTCACTGAGTCTGTTTCGGCACAAATATTTTAAAATGAAAGGCATAATAAATCTGTCCATAGAATACACACACTGGGCTGCCAAACCTGCCACCTGTTTAAGCTTTTAATGAACAGTCCTGCTTGCAACAAAAAGCCATATCAAATTAATGCTGACATTTTTCTTTGCTGCTGCTGTGCATATTCCAGGGACTCAGAGAGATCATTTTGCAAAATCCTCTAAATGAGGCAAACTCTATTTTTTTTCATTAGAATTTAACAACTGTTAAGCAAGCTCCCCCGGAAATTGTATTTACATCTGCAGCTCAGTTGGGGCTTGGGATTTGGGTTTAGGGGTGGAGTTGGTAGTGTTGGGTAAGTGGAGGGTCTGAACTCTAACAAAGTGGGAAAAGAACACTGAACAAGGAGTTAGGAAACTTAAATGTTTGTCTTGTTTCTCCTATTGTTACCAACGGTCTTTTTGGCTCCCAAGACCTATTGTAGGTATTCACATTGAACATTTTAGGTCTGGAGTTGGGAAGAGGAAGGAAAAGGGTTATGAAAAGATCAGTGTAGTGCCTGAGGGGGCCAAGCAGTACCCATTCATCTTTTCAAAGACTTGCAGAGACAAAGAGAGCAATGTTAGCTCATTCCCTAAATATACTGCACTTTAATTCTGTCAAAAGAAGTAGTTGTTTTGAAGTACAATAGCATTGTAAGGAAAGGATTCCAAAAGAAGTAGTTGTTTTGAAGTACAATAGCATGGTAAGGAAAGGATTCCCGTATTTCCTATTCCAGTGTCATTAAAAGAAACAGGTGACAGTAGGACTTGAGAAGTGGCAGCATATGACACAAGCAAGCAGAGCCACTGCCTTCCTGAGGCTACCAGAAGGGAGGCTCCACCCACACAGGGTGGAAGAACCCAACGGGGGCAGAGCAGAGCACTCACATTGGGGGAAAACGATTTCGTACAGGCTTTTATACAACAAGAAGCATTCCTCTTGAGCAACGTGGATATCTTCTGAATCAAGTAGCTTTGATTAAATAAAGGTCATTAGCAACAGACACACGTGCAAGCCCTGGCTTTTCCTTTTGCTCTGCTCTTCTCTCTTTATCCTCCTCACAACATCTTAATGAACTTTTAATCCTCCATTTATATGTTATGTTTATGTACAGAAATTTATCTTGTAGTCCTGACCTTGGCAGGCAACCCACATTTTATATGCACATTCAGGGATGGGAAGGATTCAAGGTTGCTACCCAACCTAGTTAGGCACACAGCCGGTACCTCCCTGCTGTCCCTTAGAGTGACAGCCAGGGAACAAAGGGCTTAATTAACCTATTTCACATTCAGAATATATTTCCAGATAGCCTTTGGACCTGGCAGACCGCCAAGGATGTACTCATTCCTGCTGCTGCTGCTGTTAATGATGAAGTGAGTTTTTAACCATGAACAGTTATGAGTCCTCTGATAACATTTCAGTGGTAAAATTCCTTTGTTCTTTTCATTTATTTTAATAGTGATTCTGTAAAAGGAATAAAGTTCAGGTTTGCTGGCCAAAAGCAAGTGATGTCATGTGTACACCTAGTCTGTTTAGGTCAGAGATACACTTAACATCAAATGTCAGAAAAATGAGCACAAGCCAACTGTTTGTTGGTATTATGTATTAACTTTCCATTTTGTAGGCTCTTGTTTCTCACTAATTTTAATGAGCTAATTAATTTACTAGTTTATCGATTTTTTAAAGAGCTGTTTCAGCCTGAAAAACATAGCAAGACCCTATCTCTATAGAAAATTAGCCAGACATGGGGCCATGTGCCTGTAGTCCCAGTTACTGGGAAAACTGAGGCAAGAGCATCACTTGAGTCCAGGAGTTCGAGGTTGTAGTGAACTGTGAGTGCACTACTGCACTCCAGCCTGGGCTATAGAGTGAGGCTCCATCAAAAAAAAAAAAAAAAAATTATAAAAGGGCTATTTCTGGCCTGCCACGATAACTCATGCCTGAATTCCAACACTTTGGGAAGCTAATGCAGGAGGATCACGTTAGGCCAGGAATTCAGGACCACTGTGGGCACCATGGTGAGACCCCATCTCTACAAAAAGTAAAAAAATTAGCATGGCATAGTGGACCTGCCTGTAGTCCCAGCTACTCAGGAGACTGAGACAGGAGGATCGTTTGAGCCCAGGAGTTTTAGGCTGCACTGAGCTATGATTGCACCACTGTACTCCAGCCTGGGTGACAGAGCAAGACTCTGTCTCTAAAACAAACAAACAAAAGGGCTATTTTCTTTGAAAAGTAGTATCAAAGTTCAACACAATCAAGAATTTTGGGTTCAATGCCCGAATTTGTTTTCATTTATAGTACTTTCAAAAAGAATTTACAGAAATCACATAATGAAAGACACAAGCAAAACATTAAAACAAGAGCCAAATAATAAAGTCATTTGGAGAAATATGATTAACACCAGGAAGCTTCTGATTGTTCAGACTGTAATTCTAGGCAGTCAGGTTGAAAAAATGAACTGTAAAGTCAGTATCAATGTATCAGACTACAAACAGTGCAAAATAAAGTGTAACTACATTTTTATATAGCTCATATTCATCTGAATTTCAAATTCCTATTCTGACTGACAATAAAAACATGATTCAAACAAGTCTTAGTCATTTTCTGATTTACAATCAGTTGAAACAGGATCTTTCCTTTCTCATCTCCAAAATGGACATTTTGTTATAGGAAGTACAAGGCTACAGCATCCAGAGAGGTGTCTGATGTGTGCTGGCAATGTAGGGGCCAAGGGAAAATTTCCCTTTATCCTCTGAAGGTTTGCTAGAAGAAAACCATTGCAAAAAGCAGATTAACACGAGAAAAGATATTCAAATTTATTGACAGGCGCAGGAGTCACGCAAAATATAAGAACTCAAAGAAAGGCAAGATGGTTGACACTTTTATACCATCTTGAGGTTACAGAAAGAATAGGGGAGCTTAGAGCATGGCAAGACAAGTTATGTAAGAGGAGGAAGAGGAGAAACCTGGCTAGCAAAGGTTGTCTTGTGGTGTAGATGAAAGCTTGCAGGTAGCAGCTCTCAGAGAAAATAGATGGTGAATATTTCTCTCAGATCTTTAAAGGTTCATACTCTCAGTTAATCTTTCCTAGACCTGGACAAGGGGGGCTTCAGAGAAAGCTTGTTTGCATCTTTTGTTTACTTCAGTTTATTTCTCTACAGATGCAAATCTCCTCCACAAAAGACAGATTTGCAGGGCTACTTCTGTTTGGGCCCTCTGAACAGCCGTGCCAAAATGTATTGAGGAAGTGTATTTTGGGGTGAAATATTTTGGTTTCCTTTGGCATCCACTGTGATGAAAATCATTTCTTCAGAGAAGTCACCCCTTCATACTTGTATCTGTTAAGATAATGTCCCTGGTCTTACTGGTCTCTGGTCCTTAGTCCATTAATTTTTCATCTTACCCCCACATCACACACTTTCTACTCACAGCTAATTCCAGTGTCCTCCTTTGAGGCACATGAAGATTTGACTGTCCTTCATCTTCCCTGGAATCCTATACTCTGCAGGTACTACACCATGTTGGGATGGAGTGGGAAATGCTGCCACTCGCCTTCCTGACTTGCTAACCTGAGGAGACTAAGCTCAAGGGTGGCCAGATACAGGCATTTTCCTCTGAGAGTCTCAATAGTGTCTGTCTCTTGCTTCTCTCCTTTAATTCTCCTCACCCATTGAAGTTCCAAATTACATTCTTTTGAAAAACCAATTGAAAGTGGAAATAAAGGGTAGATAAGAGGAAATATATTGGTTCTACCCAACTGCACTTTCTATCATATTTTTAGTCTGAAGGTTTTAAAGAGTGCCATTAATTTGAAATTTTTCCTCTCTGCTTCTATCTCCCTTCGAGGAGAAGAGAAGATCCTTTTAGAGCCAAAATGTAGCATGGTCATGAGACAGTAAGGAAGCCCAGGAAAAGTGCATCATCAACACCACAGTTGATATCATCCAGTCACAGTCATCTCTAATATTATGAATCTGATCTGCATGAGCAGTACGGGGGAACTTTCTGGCCTCTGTGTAAATAGTCCCATTGATAAGAAACTACCAAATTCCAGAGGTTTACCTTTATATCCTTGAACAACTCTCATTTCAAAACAAAAATAAATTTAATTTAGCTGAAACTGAAAGCTATAAGAAAGGTTTTTATAAACCCTGCCTACCCAATGCATAATCAACCTTTCATTGAATATCATCCTGCTAAAGAAAACTGCAGATGTGAAAACGACTTGCAAAATTGAAATCACTTAATATTGAGAGCCAAAAAAAGTATCAAAGAAGTTTCACTTATCTTCTCTAATTTAAATTTTGATGATATTAAACCGTGAGATCACAGACCCAGGAGTTATGGCTTCTTCATTCCAACTTACAGTATCCTGTTTCTATTATGTACCCACATAGCACCCGTAGTGTGTGAGATAATGCTGTCTTTACATGTCTCAGAGTAAAATTGATATTTAGAGGACTCAAGTGACTAATCCAGGGTATCACAGGTATTAAGTGGCAGAAATTAAATAAAAAATGAAAATATTCTGAAACCAAGCCCATGTGCCTGGATGTCTTTGCATTATTCCCCCTTTTAATGGGGAATAAATATATATAATATTATAATTATAATTATAATATATAATAAAGCACTACATATATCATGAGTTAAGACCTATATTTTGAGTATCACAGGCTTCCTGAAGCTTAACAGTCCCCTCTAACAAGAATGAAAAATCTCAGTGATGAGCCTTTCTTTTTCATATTTTTCTGATGATTTCCTAAAGTGACAAATTTATAGAGAGAATTCTTAGAGCACATTTGTTTAAAGGACAACCCTGGCATCCAGAAATGTGTCTTGAGGATACACCTGAGCTTTTATACTGTAGAATGTTCTCAAAATTCAACAGAGCCTTAAAATATGCAGAAAAACTCCTAGTATAATTTTAAGACTTGAAACTAAAATGGTGTTTTAACTCATCAAGTCTTGCTTTCTGAACATGTCTTTTCTCAATTTTTTAATGAGACAGTAAGATTAAATAAGAATTGTCTATTGCATTATAAGAAGCCAACCAGCCCAGCTGACTCCAGCATGAGCAACTTGACAATCCTATGACTCAAGTCTAATTTGAGGTCCCAAATAAACAGAGACTTCTGGTTTTGTTTCAGATGCCAGTAATTTTTCTCCTTGTTCCTTCATCCAAGAAGCACCACGAGCCTAACCACACAATGAACAGCATTTGATACAATTAAACATGATGTAAGTTCAAGAAAGCCTTTGCTAACTCATGTGACATTCAACTCTCCACTTCCCTCCCAGGGCTCCTTCCTGTTTAGCACAGTGGAGCCAGTGCTGGCTGGTCAATAGTAGATAGCAGCTGCATTGAGTTCTCTGAATGCATCTGGAAATCACAAGATCCCCCCAGGAGAGTACCCGAGTTTTCTAGGAAAGAGGCTAAAGCATTTATATGCATGCAACTTTAAATATAATGATTCAGAAAAATCTATGTATTCAGATCCTGCATGCGAAACACAATAGGTAACAGTTCTTCATGCAAGATCTTCTACAGGATCTTCATGGAGAAAATTGAGCTGTCTAAGTTGGAGAGAAGTCATACCTTTTACTTAGCTCTTCATGTCACTTTCAATTCAATAACCAAATGCTTTCTTGTGAAGGGTAGGGACAAATAAAATAAATATCACAGGCTAAAATGTATTGACCACTTAGTATTTGGGTTCTATTCAAAATAATTTATATGGAGCATACATTTAATCCTTAAAATACTCCTAGAATATAGGTGCTACTATTATCCTCATTTTACAGATGAAGAAACAAGGGCAAAGTTACAACACTTGCCCGAGATCAGGACATAGTATAGAGCATAATTTAAATCAGTCCATCTAACTCAAGCCTGGGCTTTTAAACACTGTGTTATATTCTCTGCTAAAGGAGGATCCATTTCTGGAAGCATTGACCAAGCTCAGCTGGACAGTGTCCTCTAAGTGTTAGTATCAGCAATCCACTGCCATTGCATTAAAAACAAAGATGTAAAGAAACCATAATAAGCCACAGATAGAACAGAATTCTTGATTATTTATATTGTGTGACTTTACAATTATGCCAGCAGAGTGCTCTAATCTGAAAATAGTATGCTAGTTTGCTCTACTACCAGAAAACAATTAAAGTATCTTATTTGAATGAGAATAGCCAGTGGTTTGTGTTGTTTCAGACTTGTGCATTTTTACAAAGCAGGAACAGTCAGGCTTCCATGTGGCCCTATAGAATTACCTAAGGGAAATCAAAGACAGCCATCCTGACTCTTCCAGCTCTATGGCCTTCTCATATGGCCACATGCAGACCAAACAGCATTGTTTTGGGAGCCAGCAAGAAGACAGATGATATGGAAATGCAGAATCATCAGTTTAGCCTCCAGAGAGATAATTCAAGTAATTGCCTTCAAGCAATGCAAAAGATCATAGTTAAAGTTGAATAATCAAGAGCAAAATATTCCTGCCACTTTATGCGGTTCTTTGAACTTTGCTTGCAAAGCATATTGCAAGCTCCTCCTCTTGACAGACACTCAGAAGCAGACACTATGAAAACTGCATTGATTAGCTTAAGAGTATTGGACTCTCTGTAAAGGATACAATGTAGAGGAAACTTTCTCTGGAGAAGTAGAATTATTCCTGTGACTCACTAAGGTAGCCAATATACCTCATGCGTCTCCAATATATTATGCACTTTCAAAGACACATAATATGATTTGCTCATGAATCTCCCATACCAAAAATGATCTTTCTTTTGACTTTGCCTGGTACATTACAATAAATGAGGGAAAATTATAGATTTCCATACCTATACTGATCTTGAGTTTAGGGTTCCAAGCATGAACTGAGCCAAACCTTTTACTCCTCACCTCCGTCAACTCTTAACTCTCTCAGTGTGTGTGTGTGTGTGTGTGTGCGCGCGCGTGTGTGGTGGGGAGGGGTGTGCGGGGGCTGTAAAAAGGTGGTAATGAGATTTAATAAATATTGATAATAACAAAAACATGGCAGTTCTTATAAATATGAAACATGGGGTTTGTTGAGGAGCATGGTAGGGAAAGGGAATGTATTATTTCCATTATCAACCTTCCCATCTGTCAGCACAGGCTTACATAAATTCTCTCACACGTTGTAATGGTGTGGTATGATTAAATTCTGTCCTAGCCCATGAAGGGGAGCACAGCTATTGATACAGAGAAAACTGCTCTTAAAAGCCCCACTTTATACATGGATCTTTAAAAAGACCATGAACTTTGAATTGTTTGATTGCTCATTTAACTCTTAACTCACCTACTTATTTAAAAAAGTATTTGAACTAATTTATGATAAAAACATGCTTTCTATTAGATTAGCTGCCCTTGATTATTTTAACATGTTTTGAAGTTGTAACACTTGGTGATTTTAAAACATATTAGATTTTTATTATTTATTTTATTGTGATAACAGACACTTAACATGAGATCTACCCTCTTAAAATATATAATACATTGTTGTACAGCAGATCTCTAGAGCTTTCTCATCTTGCATGACTAAAACTTATACTCATTGAATAGCAACTTGCCATTCCTTTCCCAACCTCCAACCCCCAGCTCCTGGCAACCATCTCTCTACCTCGGCTTCTCTGAGTTTGACTATTTTTGATACCTCGTATAAGTGGATTTTGATACCTCGTATAAGTGCAATATTGTCCTCTGTGACTGGCTTATTTAACTTAGCATAATGTCCTCCAGGTTGAATCATATTGTAGTATATAACAGAACTTAAGGCTGAATGATATTCCATTGTATATATATATATATATACTGCATTTTCTCAGTTCATATGTTGATGGGCATTGAGGTTGTTTCTACCTCTTGGCTATTGTGAATAGCACTGCAATAAACATATTGCTTCAATAAACATATTGCTTCAAGATTCTACTTTCAATTATTTGAGATAAGTACCCAGAAGTGGGATCACTGGATTATACAGCAGTTCTGTTTTTAATTTTTCAAGGAAGCTAAAAACTGTTTACTATAATGGCTTCCATTTTACATTTCCACCAACAGTGCACAAGAGTTCCGTTTTCTCCACATCTTTGCCAACACTTGTTATTTTCTGTTTTTTAAATTACTACTTTTATAATGCTCATCCTAATGAATTATGAGGTGATATTTCATTGTGGTTTTGATTTCTATTTCTCTGATGATTAATGATGAAACATATTACATTTTAATTTTTTAAATTTTGATTTCATCCAGAGAAAAAAGGCTATATGGTATAATATCTACACATTGCTGCTCCTGAGTCATTCATTCTTTGAAATGAGAAATGGCCTGTACTTAAAACTGAATAGCCCTCTCAGCCTGCTTCCTGTGCTGTAGAAGATTGAGAATTATAGGTCTAATTTCATTTTATGCTGTCACCATCCGTTTCAGTCCAAGCCGATATAATTTCTTTTAAAATTTTGTGGATCTGCAGTGTATCATATTATAAATCTACCCTATTAAACAAAAGCTACACCCATGTTTATTTCAGAGAGAGGTTGTTCTGTACAGTTGATTGAGAGTCAGGGTGCTGTAGAACAATGCTCTTAAGCTTCTTGAAAGCCTTTTTATTTAGTTGTTAGTGTCTAATAAAGACAAATCCTTAAGAGTCTTAGAGCCTCTTTTAACTGCAACAGAGGGTCTGAGAGTCATGTCCTTGAGATTCTCAGAAGCTCTACTGGGCATACCCTTAAAACTTTCTGAGGTCTCAATAAAGTGTCCTACAGTAACACTCTGTAGATGTTTACTGCTTAACTGGCAGTGTTTTGGATATGCTATTTGTCCAGAGGCAATTTTGTATTTTGTGATCTTGTGTTTTCTGGAGAAACTAGGAATAAGATAATGGTTTCATTATTAGATTCAGTAAGTCTTGCCTCCTTCATATTTTCTCTAAATTTTCCTTTATGGCTGTTTTTTAAGCTTATCTTTTTCTACCCAAACATTCTTATATGCAGATAAAAGAAACCACTTGCTACTTTTTTAATGTTCTGCCTAAAATTCTTAGCCAAATCCACCAGTTCATTAGGTATATTTTTCAACCTTGTAACTCCTGCCTTGCTGCCAAACACTCTGCCACTAATCATTGAGATTACCTTTTCTCTGGCCTCCAATTTCCTTGCTATCTTTCATGCCCTCAACAGAAGTCTCCACAAAGTGCGGCCAGGCGCAGTGGCTCACGCCTGTAATCCCAGCACTTTGGGAGGCCAAGGCGGGTGGATCATGAGGTTAGGAGATCGAGACCATCCTGGCTAACATGGTGAAACTCCATCTCTACTAAAAATACAAAAAAATTAGCTGGGCGTGGTGGCGGGCGCCTGTAGTCCCAGCTACTCAGGAGGCTGAGGCAGGAGAATGGTGTGAACCCAGGAGGTGGAGCTTGCAGTTAGCCGAGATCGCGCCACTTCGCTCCAGGCTGGGCGACAGAGCAAGACTCTGTCTCAAAAAAAAAAAAAAAAAAAAAAGAAGTCTCCACAAAGTGCTTCTGACTTCTGCCTACCTCCTAGTCCCAGAATCAGTGCTATATATTTTAGGTTTTTGTTACAATAGCAGGTACTGCTTTATGTTTCTGTTCCATATCAGTGCATAGCAAACTATCCCAAAACTCAGAGGGATGCAACCATTGAATTACATTTCAACAACCATTGAATTACATTTCACAATTTTGTGGGTTACACATTTGTACAAAACTTGACAGGACAATTTCTCTACTCCAATTGGCAGTAGCTGAAGTAACAGGGTGGATTGGTAGTGGATTCATAGGAGAATGGACTGGTCTTGGAGGATCTAAGAGAGCTTCATTCACAGGTCTGGCACTTTGGTGCAGGCAGCTGTGCTTGGTCTCAGTTGCTGTTTGGAGTACCTACATGAGGGTTCTCTAGCATGGCTGTCTCAGGATAGTTGGTAGTTTTCCCTGGAGGATCAGGTCTCCCAGAGAAGGTCCAAAAAGACTGGCCTGGGCACAGAAATTGGCACAGATTCAAAGCAATCACAGAGCCTGCTTATATTTAAAAGTAAAGTCAAGTACCCAACTCTTAATGGAAAGAGTGTCAAAGAATTGGCACCCATATTTAATATGTCACATGGTACTATGAGGAATAATGAGCCAATATGAAAATAAAGGAAATGGAGCTAGTATTTACTAGAGAAAATGGCACCTAGAGTTTAGAATGTAAAAGCTTATTTCCTTTATATACTTAGTGTGTGAAGTGAGTATCCTGTATTACAAAACCTTCTCAAGAATTTTATTTGTATCCTTTCCAGGGTAAATCATGACAAAGAGGTATTTAACAAGAAAACGAAGTCCTGGGTGACTTGTATTAATGAGACTTTTAATGAAATCTTCCAAATTAAATTCTGGAGAGGTATATATAGTATTGAGTAAGTTGTTCCAAAATGCTTGCAATAATATTTACGTCCTACAGGGCTGTGCGTGTAGTAGAGATGCTCTCTCTTTGTGAAGAAGGCCCTGTGTACATTAAACAAGTCTGTAAGTTCAATGGCTCATTGAAAAAGAAAAGTATAACTTGTGAAATACAAATACACTTGTGAAATATGAACACATTTATTCCTTAGCATTACTAATCAAAAGCCTTCATTAGAGGAAAAAAGTACTTTTAAAAAATCATAAGATCTTTAGCCACAATTTAACATTGTATTAGTAAATTAGTCTTCTCTGCTTGTAAATTTGGCCAATAGCTATGGTCATTACAAATATTTTCAGAAAGGCTTTCATTAGAAACTGAGTAAAGGAGCCCTTGCCCAATGTAGTAATCTTACCATTAACGTCTTTGTATCCCTTCCAGGTGTCGCTCCTTGTCAATATTGGCATGGGATGGAAGGGGGAAAAAAAATACCTGTATCAACTTCAAGAAAAATTGCTAATTAGAGATTCAAGAAAATCCCTAATTAGATAATGGTGATGATGATGATGATGATGGATGGATAGATAGATAGATAGATAGATAGATAGATAGATAGATAGATAGATAGATAGATGATAGATAATTTTAATTAAAATTTTTGTTGAGGGAGAAATTAGGTTGTGACGATGCTTAGTTTGGGAAACAGATAAGACTGAGGTGGTACTTGGTTTATTTATCTGTTTATTTATACATAGGGTTGAATTTTCTTGTCTTTTTTACAATTTCAGCTTTTATTTTAGATACAGGGGGTACATGTGCAGGTTTGCTACATGGGTATATTACATGACGCTGGGGTTTGAGGCATGGATCCCATCACCCAGGTAATAAGCATAGTACACAATAGGTAGTTTTTTAATCCACAGCCCCTACTCTGTCCCCGCTTTAGTAGTTCACATTGTCTGTTGTTCCCATGTATTTGTCCACCTGTGCTCAATATTTATAAGTGGGAACATGTGGTATTTGTTTTTTCTTTTCCTGTGTTAATTCACTCAGGATTATGGACACCAGCTGCATTCATATTGCAGCAAAGGAAATGATTTTGTTCTTTCTGGCTATGTTGTGTTCTGTGTTGTATATGTACCATATATTCTTTATCCAATTCACCTTTAATGGACACCTAGATTGATTCCATGTCTTTGTATTGTGAACAGTGATGAACATGCAATTGCATGGTTTTTTTTTCTTTTTTCAGTAGAATTATTTCTTTTCCTTTGGGTATATGCCCAGTAATGGAACTCCTGGGTCAAAGGTAGTTCTATTTTTTTTTTTTTTTTTTTAAAGACAGAGTTTTGCTCTTATTGCCCAGGCTGGAGTGCAGTGGTACGATCTCAGCTCGCTGCAACCTCCACCTCCCAGGTTCAAGCGATTCTCCTGCCTCAGCCTCCTGAGTAGTTGGGATTACAGGCACCTGCCACCATGTTCGGCTAATTTTTCGTATTTTCAGTAGAGATGTGGTTTCACCATGTTGGCCAGGCTGATCTCGAACTCCTGACCTCAGATGATCTGCCCGCCTCGGCCTCCCAAAGTGCTGGAATTATAGGCGAGAGTCACCACACCTGGCCGGTAGTTCTATTTTAAGTTCTTTGAGAGATCTCCAAACTCCTTTCAACAGTAGTTGAAGTAATTTACATTTGCACCAACAATGTATATGTGTTCCCTTCTCTCCACAGCCTCGTGAGCATCTGTTATTTTATGACTTTTTAGTAGTAGCCATTCTGACTGGTGTGACATAACATCTCATTGTGGTTTTGATTTGCATTTCTCTGATGATTAGTGATAATGAGCATTTTTTCATGTTTGTTGGCCACTTATATGTCTTCTTTTGAGAAGCTGCTTTTCATGTTCTTTGCCTATTTTTTTAAATGGGATTATTTGTTTTCTGCTTGTTATTTTGTTTAAGTTCCTTATAGATTCTGGATATTACTCCTTTGTCAGATGCATACTTTGTGAATATTTTCTCCCATTCAGTAGAGTGCCTGTTTACTCTGTTGATAGTTTCTTTTTGTGTGCAGAAGCTCTTTTGTTTAGGTCCTACTTGTCAATTTTTGTTTCTGTTGCCATTGCTTTTGAGGACTTGGCCAAAAATTATTTGCCAAGGCTAAGGCCAATGTCAAGAAGAGAATTTCCTAGGTTTTCTTTTAGGATTTTTATAGATTGAGATCTTACATTTAAATCTTTAATCTATTTTGAGTTGATTTTTTTAAGGTGAAAGGAAGGGGTCCAGTTTCAGTCTTCTACATATGGTTAGTCAGTTGCCGAATAGTATGTCCTTGTTTTTGTGACCTTGTTGAAGATCATGTTATTGTAAGTGTGCAGCTTTATTTCTGAGTGTTCTATGCTGTTCCATTGGTCTGTGTGTCTGTTTTTGTACCAGAACCATGCTTTTTTGGTTACTGTAGCTTTACAGTAGTTTGAAGTTGGGTAGTGTGATGCCTTTGGCTTTGTTACTTTTGCTTAGGATTGCTTTGGCTATTTGGGCTCTTTTTTGGTTCCATAAAATTTTAGAATGGATTTTTTCTAATTCTGTGAAAAATAACATTGGTGGTTTGATAGGAAATGCACTGAATCTGTAGATCACTTTGGTCAGTATGGCCATTTTAATGATAATGACTCTTCCAATCCATCAGCATGGTTTATTTTTTCATTTATTCATGTCATAAGTGATTTCATTTAGCAGTGTTTTGTATACTCCTTGTAGAGATCTTTCACCTCCTTGATTAGCTATATTACTAAGCATTTCATTTTATTCGTGGCTATGTAAATGGGATTGCATTCTTGATTTGATGCTCAGCCTGGATGTTATTGCTGGATAGAAATGCTAGTGATTTTTTTTTAATTTTTAATTTTTTTGAAACAGAGTCTTGCTCTGTCACCCAGGCTGGAGTGCAGTGGTGCAATCTCAGCTCACTACAATCTCCACCTCCTGGGTTCAAGTGATTATTGGTCCTTAGCCTCCCAAGTAGCTGGGAATACAGGTGCACACCACCACACCTGGCTACTTTTTTGTATTTTTTAGCAGAAACGAGGTTTTGCCATGTTGCCCAGGCTAGTCTCGAACTTCTGAGCTCAAGTGATCTGCCCTTCTCAGCCTCCCAAAGTGCCAGAATTACACACGTGAGCCACCATGCCCAGCTGCTACTGATTTTAGTACATTGACAATGTATCCTGAAATTTTACTAAAGTCATTTATTAGTTTAGGAGCCTTTTGTCAGAGTCTTTAGGGTTTAGAGTTATAGAATCACACAGTCCTCTAAGAGAGATAGTTTGACTTCATCTTTTCCTATCTGGATACCTTTTATTTCTTTCTTCTGCCTGATTAGTCTGTGTAGGACTTACAGTACTGTGTTGAATAGGAATGGTGAGAGTGGTCATCTTTGTCTTGTTCCACTTCTCAGGGGGAATGGTTCTAGCTTTTGCCCATTCAGTACAATGTTGACTGTGAGTTTGTCATAGATGGCTTTTATTTTGAGGTGTTCCTTCAGTGCCTAGTTTGTAGAGAGTTTTTATCATGAAGGGATATTGTATTTTATTGGGAGTTTTCTCTGTTTATTTAGATGATCATATGGATTTTAAATTATGTTTATGTGGTAAATCACATTTATTGATTTGTTTATGTTGATCCAGTCTTTGTTGAGGATTTTTGCATTGATATTCATCAGAGATATGGCCTTAAATTTTCTTTTTTATTGTGTCTGCCAGGTTTTGGTATTGGGCTGATTCCAGCTCATAGAATGAGTTAGGGAGGAGTCCCTCCTCCTTGATATTTTTGAATAGTTTCAGTAGGATTGGTACTAGTTCGTTCTTGTATGCCTGGTAGAATTCAGCTGTGACTTCAGGGTCCAGGGCTTTTTGTGTATGTGTTGGTATATTTTTTATTACTGATTCAATTTCAGAACTTGATATTGGTCTATTTGGGGTTTCCATTTTTTACTCATTCAACTTTGGAAGATTGTGTGTTTCCAGGAATTTATCTCCTTCCTTTAGATTTTCTAATGTGTGTGCATAGATTTGCCCATAGTAGTCTCTGAGGATCTTTTGTATTTCTATAGGGTTAGTTGTAATGTCATCTTTGTCATTTCTAATTTTGTTCGGATGTTCTCACCCATGCCCCCCCCTTTTTTTTTGCTCTTAATCTAGCCAGTGGTCTGTCAATCTTGGTTTGTTTTTTTTTTATTTCACAGAACCAACTCTTGGTTTCATTGATCTTTTGTATGGACTTTTGCATCTCAATTTTGCTCAATTCTTCTCTAATTTTAGTTATTTCTTTTCTTCTAATAGCTTTGGGATTGGATGTTCTTTTGTTGTTGTTATTCTGGTTCTTTTAGGTGCAAGGTAAGGTTGCTAATTTGAGATCTCTCTACCTTCTTGGTGAAGGTGTTTGGTGCTATAAACTGTCCTCTTAACACTGCTCTCATTGCATCCCAGAGATTTTGGTAAGTTGCATCTCTATTTTCATTAGCTTCAAATAATTTTTTGATTTATGCCTTAATTTTGATGTTCACCCAGGAGTTATTCAGGAGCAAGTTGTTTAATTTCCATGTAATTGTGTAGTTTTTAGATATCTTCTTGATTTTGATTTCTATATTTATTGTACTGTGGCCTGAGAGTATGCTTGGTATGACTTTGATTTTTTTAAAAATGTATTGAGACTTTATGACCAAACATTTGATCAGTCTTAGAATATGTTCCATATGCAGATGAGAAGAATGTATATCCTATGGTTGTTGGGTGTAGTGTTCTGTAGATTTCTTATTAAGTCCAATTGGTAAAGTGCCAAGTTTAAGTCTAGAATCTCTTTGTTAGGTTGCTGCCTCAATGATCTATCTAATAATATCAGTAGGGTGTTGAAGTCTCCCACTATTATTATGTGGCTGTCTATGTCTTTTCATCGGTCAAGAAGGATTTGTTTTATTAATCTTGGTGCCCCAATGTTGGGTGCAGATATATTTAAGATAGTTAAATCTTGTTGGACTGTACCCTTTATCATTATGCGATGCCCTTCTTTGTCCTTCTTAATTGTTATTGGTTTATAGTCTGTTTCATCTGATATAAGAATAGTGACCCTTGCTCTTTTTGTTTTCCATCTGTATGATACATCTTTCTCCATCCCTTTACTTTGAGCCTGTGGGTGTCATTACATGTAAGGTGAACCTTTTTGAAGACAGAAAATGGTTGGGCATTACCTTTTTTATGCAGTTTGCCACTCTGTGTCTTTTAAGTGGGGCATTTTGGCCATTTACTTTCAGGGTTAGTATTTATATGTAAAGTTTTGATCTTGTCACCATGTTGTTAGCTGGTTGATTGTAGAGTTGTTGCTTTATAGTGTCTGTGGGCTATGTACTTAAGTGTGTTTGTTTGGTAGCAGGTGTTGTTCTATTGATTCCACATTTAGCATTCTCTTAAGGACTTCTTGTAAGGCTAGTCTAGTTGAAATGAATTTCCTCAGGATTTGCTTGTCTGAAAAGGATTTATTTCTGCTTCCCTAATGAAGCTTAGTTTGGTGGGATATAAAATTCTTGGTTGAAATTTCTTTTCTTTAAGGATGCTGAAAATGGACCCCCAGTCTCTTCTGGCTTATAAAGTTTTTTATGAAGAGTCCACTGCTAGCCTGATAGGGTTCCGTCTATATGTGATCTGACCCTTCCCTCTATCTGCCTTTAAGGTTTTTTTATTTGACATTGAGCTTGGGGAATCCGATTACTATGTGCCTTGGGAATGGTCATCTTATATAGTATCTAGCCTGGGTTTTTTGTATTTCTTGAATTTGCAACCTGTCTAACAAGATTAGGGAAATTTTTGTGCACTATATCCTCAAATATATTTTCCAAGTTGCTTATTCTCTGTCCTTCTGTCTTAGGAATGCCAATGAGCCATAGATTTGGTCTTTTTATGTAACTCCATATTTCTCAGAAGTTTTGTTCATTTAAACATTTTTTTTTCTTTATTTTTGTCTGAGTTGCTTCAAAGAACCAGTGTTTGGGCTCTGAGATTCTTTCTACAGATTGATCTATTCTTCTGTTAATATTTTGATCGTATTATGAAATTCTTGTGAATTTTTCAGCTCCAGAAGTTCAGTTTGGGTCTTTCTTAAAAAGGCTATTTCATCTTGCAGCTCTTGGATTATTTTACCAGATTTGTTGTGTTGGTTTTCAACTTTCTTCTGAATGTCGATAGCTTCCTTGCCATCCAGATTCTAAACTCTATGTCTGTCATTTCAGTCATTTTGCTCTTTCAGACTGATTAAGAACCATTGCCAGAGACTAGTGGAATCATTTGGAAGTGAGGGGACACTCTTGCTTTTTGAATTGTCAGAGTTCTAGTGCTGATTCTTTCTCACCTGGGAGGGTTAGTGTTTCTTTAACTGTGGTGAAGTTGAGTATAGTCAATTGTATTCATTTCTGGATATTTTCAGGTGGCCAACCCTCTGCACAGGGTCTTTATTTGTGGCAGAACTCTTGCCCATTGTTTCACAGGGGAGTATATCAGCAAAATATTTTTGGTGTTGTAGCTTGGGCTGTGATCCAGTAGATGGCAATTAAGAGTAATGGCCGGTAAATAGGCTCAAACTTGGCAGCTGGGCTGCTCCTCTGTATTTCCTCACATTTATTGCTGTGCTCTGCAGTGCTGGGAGTAGAGAAGTGACCCCCATTTCCATGTCGACTCCGGGGCCTTGGGGGAGCACCCTCCAATCACTGGCACTGCATCAACATTTCTTTTGTTAGGTGTTCTGGGATGCAGGGCTCCCCGGGCAAAGGCTGCAGCAAAGAAATAGGCCACATCCTTTCCCAACTGGCCCCGTCAAGGAGTCGCGACTCACTCTCCTGCCAGCCCGTAGACCCCCATGTCTCACTGCCTCAGTCTCTGAGAGTGTGGGCTCCTCCCCGGCTCAAGTGTCAGCCACACATCTCAGCTTAGCAGTCTCAAGCTGCATGCTACAGCCCTGGGGCACAGGGACCTGCTGGTGGCTCCATCCTGTGTACCCTGGGGTTGGGCACCAGGTGTGCTGGGAGGTCCAAAGTGCTCCCAGGCCACCAGAAACATACTCAGGTGGAGCAAAACACCAGCCAGGGCAACAACAGCTGCTTTATGCACACACTCCTGTTGGGTAGCCAGGCAAGGGCCCTGGGAGAGGCTGGCAAGCAGGAGGGCCTGCAGAACAGGGAAGCTGGCCCCGCTTTCTCCTGGCCTGGCATCTAGCTGGGGCTAGAGATTCTTAGAGGGAGATGGAAAGCCCAGGGGGCATGGATGCCTGTGGCCACCAGGTGCATCAAGGCCTGTGGCTCCACGCCGGCTGAAGCCCTGTCTCTGCCTACTCTTCAGGCAGATTTGCCTCCCAACTCAAATGCCCTGTGGCTAGAATCCCAGAGGACCATGGTGAGAGTCATACAGTTCCTTCACCCACTCCTTCCCCAGGAGTCTTTCGGGGCCAGGAACTAGCCCTAGCATTTGAGTACCCCACGGATGGTTCACAGCTTCCTACCTCTTCAGCTTCAGAGTCTGCATTGCATCTCCATCTACTCCTAGCATTTTCTTTATGAAAATCTATTCAAATTATGTTGTTTACTCAAAATTTTGGTCTTTCTCGGTGGGAGCAGCACTTTCTTGTGCATCTGGTCCGCCATCTTGTCCCTTCTCTTCGCTCTTCTTTAATTTCAGAGAAACTACAGGATTGTTCAAGTGGGAAAGAACCACTGTGTGTTAAGGCTGGAGAAACTTGTAAATCAACTAGGTGGTGCTGGAAGAACACGGGATTTGGAATCAGTCTGCCAGTGGCATATATCAAAAATTCACTCATCAGCCAAATGTAAGCTCTAGTGGAGTAGGACCTTTATCTGTCCTATTCGCCATGGTATACCAAGCATCTAGAGCAGCACAATCACTTTTTGAATGAATGGATAAAACCTTTAGTATTGTTATTAACAAGTATTAATAGTACTAGTAGCATTAGTTTTTATAATCTCTAAATGACTAGAAAATGTTTCTATTGCTTGCAAACATGGAGGAAAAAAGTCTTCTCATCCTTGAAGACACTGTCCCTGACTTTCCCTCGGCCCCTCACCCTCTGTGTGTGTGTGTGTGTATGTGTGTTTTACATAACAGATATATACATGCATACATTTATTTATTTATACATAACTGTGTTTTTTCAGGTTAAGTTTCAGGCTACAAAGAGTATGTTTGGCAAGTATACGAAAATATTAAAGAGTTTCCTTTCCTAATTATATAAATGGATCTTCATCTTGATATTGCTTTTTAGCTATGACACTCTTGTCTTAAATAAAACTCCTCAAATAACAAGTCAGACCACATGTCATACCTGAGTTATCAATTTCACACAAGATATTAATGGTAATAACTAAATGCAAGTGCAACTGTTAGCTCAGTTATGACAACAACAATTAAAGTGGACAACAACAATTAAAATGATATGCATAACACTCCAAGGTGTATTTTAGGCAAAATCTTTGGGTTTTTGTTTGGGATTTTAGTAGAAGAATTCAAATACCCAGACTTCATCTCAACTGGAAGTTCTTAATATTGTATATGCGTATTTTAGCTTATCTATTCTGAATTATTTCTGTGAAAAGTAAAGCAAAATAATGTTTTGGTTCCTGCATTTAGCCATCTCTACATAAAAAATTAAGTGATGCTGACACACAACTATGTAAGTTCTCTGCTACTTTCTAAAGACCATGGTTCATATTCTCCTAGATCATGGCATGTGCCCAATAAAGACAGGGTTTTGCCTTCACCTAACGTGTTTGTCTGTTACATGGGTATGGGGAAGGTTTAGCTAACTCCTGGTTCATTTATCTCAGTGAAAGAGATTAAAAATAAAAATATATTCCATCATAATAAGAATGCTCAATCATATCATAGATGGAAAAAAATCAAATTATTGTGGGAGGTCTGTTTGTAAACTAGCAACCTTCTATTTTGAGCTGACAACCCCATTGTCATAGCAAATGTGATTATCAATGAAGGATTTGTACTCAATTTGATTGTCACTGACCCTGAAATATTGAAATTAATATGTTAAAAGTCTGAAGCTAAATAAATCACACCTAAGTCACTTGATGAGTTATAACAGCAGGAAGTCAAATAAATTAGAGATAAATTTTTTCAAATTAACTAATATGAGTTAATATTCATTAGAGTAAATTAATTTAATTTCCTCTTAATCAGTTGAATTTGAATAAAAGCAAATTAATTAGTGTAATATACTATGCAGTGTTTGCTACTTCCTATCTCCCATCCACAGTACATATGGTACTCAACAGCAAATACAATTCCATAGAGGACATGTTCTGATATAGTATAACTTGAATTTATTTTCCTGAAGGAAATATATTGACAATGTTACAAATAATTTAAGGCAGCCAGAGGTATGAGCAGATTCCTTTCATCTATGTTTAGCCATACACAAATAAATGAGAATATAGTATTTTGTAGATAGACTAACTTTTCCATTATTTTATTCTTTCAGAATATATGAACTAGATTGGGAGTGCTGGGTCTCATTTAGGATCCAACAGCTTTTATTTTTATTAAAAGTGAGTTCTAAAATGCCCTATTTTTAAATTCCTAAAATTAAATACATATTGAATGTATTTATTTCTTCCTGCTTCATCATCAGCTTTTATTAGTGTCTAACATTCAGACTGGTAACTTGAATAATGGGAAGAAAAGATATTTACACAATATTTTTACCATCAGAATAAGGAAAAGGTAGATGTTTATTCAGGAAATATACAATCCTATCTAGAATTCAATAAGCAGAATGATTTACCTGAGTCATTTCAGATTCATGAATTGTTTCCTTCCTTTTGTTAGCATATTTCCATTTTCATTTTTAATGCCTGTAATGCTTTTGTATTATTTTAAGATAAGTTGAATGCCCTGTTATACATCTTAAGTTTTACATCAAATGGCAATGTAGTTTGCTGAAGTTGTCTCACTGACATAACATTCTTTCAGCCTAACTCATGAGTGGATTGTGCTTAACGTGAATAAAAGTACCCAACGAATCATGTTCATAGCTAAATCTGGGGCAGCACTTTCAACTGAGTAGAGGGAGAAGATGCCAGAGTTCCTTGCTGACTTATATGAAAGGACACCATGCAGAAATGGTGAGATAAATGGAACATTGATCAACTTGTTGAGGATGACCCTGTCTTGTCAGTGGAAAAAGAGGCATTGAAAGGGATGAGTAATGACAGAAGCTTTTTTCCTAGTAGGATGCATATGGAGTGACAGTGGGATGTAATCGAGAGCAATAATATCGGAGGATAATGAATGTGCCACAATTGAAACTTTAAGAAAAATCCCCTTTTAGTTGTAGAAAATCACTGGACCAACGATCAGCTAGTGAGGAAAGGGTCTCATAGTTTTGTGTTGTTTTCCATTAGTCAACTGGCATGCATTTATGCTGTCAACAAAATTATTTATATTATTATTTATAGAGAGAATTACTTTGTCCTTAGCACTGGACTACATTCTAAAGAAGTTATGAAGAATAATGTAATGCTGTTTTGATACTCAAGGAGCTTAACTATCTAGTTGTGCACAGAAAATATGTCTGCATAAAACCAGCGAACATACTTAGAATAACATACTGCTGGCGGTAAGCTCAGCTGTGTAGCAGATAGTGAATAGGATAATATAGTTCTATTAATATGTTCTAGAAGAGAGGTTAACATACTAAATTAAATGGAAGTCCATTGGGCTGTTTCTGAGGAAAAGAGTGAAGAAGGTAGAGGCTGAACTTTTAGGAAACAGAACACACTTGGAAGGACATTCCAGGTTAAGTGATGAGCATAAGAAAAGCTCAGGAAGTGGAAATGGATGTCTCTGTGTGAGGTGGAGGAGGGGAGACAGGCAGGAAAGGGAAGCCTGCCTTGTCCAGAGGTGAAGGGAGGTGTCAGAGAGTCATTAAAATTAAAGTTAGGGGCACCCAATTTGAAAAAGCTACAAAAACTTCATAGAAATACTGAGTCCATTTTCATTTCATATTCATTGTTTAATCTTGAAATATTTTCTTAGGCAAACATATACTATTATTTGTAAAGCAAGATTAAGCAAGAAGTGTGTGTTTGTAAAGCAAGATTAAGCAAAAAGAGTGTGGGAGAGGAAGGGAGAAGTGAGAAGGAAGACTAGCCAGCAGTATCTACTTACACAAGCACCCACTAAAACTTTAAGGCTTTGTCCATTGTGACAATGTATGACAAAATTAAATTAGTTCAGGTATACAGATATTTCAACATTGTTATCAGTTTGGAGCTTGGCTTCTTACCAGAGCAACTTCATTTTTAGTCATTTGATGGACTGCTGGACCCATGGAAGGTTGGCAGGGTTTTTGTGACTGTCTGCCTGGGGGGGAAAGAGTGGGAGCTGGGGGACTAAGTGTAAGTAAACTGTACAAGTGTATCTATAGAATATAGAAAGTGGGCAGATCTAGAAATTCTTCAGAGAGATCATTAACATGATTTTGTGGGATTCTTTGAATGTTAAATGCCTCAACATTTGGGAGGCGCTATAAATTGTATTTGAACATGGAACTTCTCTATATAACATCCTTCCTGGCTTCATAGGCTCACATTTGTAATGTTTCAACACTTACCATTGTAGTGGTCTGTTAATCTCTTCCTGCTGCCTTAGCAAAATATCATAGACCAGGTGGCTCAAACAACAGACATTTATTTTCTCACAGTTCTGGAAGCTAAAAGTCTGAAACCAGGGTGCCAACATGGTTGGGTTCTGGCGAGAGCTTCTTCCTGGCTTCCACATAGCACGTTCATAGTTTGTCCTCCCATGACAAAGAGAGACATAGCAAGGACACGCTTTGATGTAATTTGGATATTTGTCCTCACCCAAATCTCATGTTAAGTTGTAATCCCCAATGCTGGAGCTGGGGCTGGGCAGGAAGTGTTTGAGTCATGAGGGTAGGTCCCTCATGGCCGGTGCTGTCTTTGTGATAGTGAGCTCTCCTGTGATCTGGTCATTGAAATGTGTGTGGTACCACCACCCCCCACTTGCTCCTCCTTTGACCATGTGACATGCCTGTTCCCCTTTGCCTTCCGCCATGATTGTAACTTCCTGAGGCCTCCCCAGAAGCAGATGCTGGCATTATGCCTGCCGTATAGCCTGCAGAACCGTGAGCCAATTGAACCTATTTTCTTATAAATTACCCAGTCTCAAGTATTTCTTTATAGCACTGCAAGAATAAGGGCCCTAATCCCATCACGAAGGTCACACCCTTATGACCTCATGTAAAAGTACCTCCTGAAGACCCCATCTCCAATTACCATTACTTTGGGGATTAGGACTTCAACATATGAATTCTGGGGAGACACAAATATTCAGCCCATAAGTGGATATTTTTGGTTGCATCCTTGTCCCATCTATTCTTTGCTTTTTCCCTTTCAAACGTGATCCTTTGATGGATATAGAGAAAGATTTGAATCAGAGACTACAGCAGTATATGTCATTTTATTCTTGGCACCTCCTTGTTAATCTTCTTCCTAGATATGCAGAAGGAAATCAAACTGACAAGTGTCCATTAAAAATTTCGTTTTTCAAACTAGGCAGTGGCTCACCCCTGTAATCCCAACATTATGGGAGGCTGAGGTGGAAAGATCACTTGAGCCCAGGTGTTCAAGACCAGCCTGGTCAACATAGTGATATCCTGTCTCTACAAAAAATAATTTTTCAAAAAATTTAGCCAGATGTGGTGGTGCATGCCTGTAGTCCCAGCTAGTTGGGAGACTGATGTGGGAGGATCACTTGAACCTGGGAGGTTGAGGCTGCAGTGAGCTGTGATCATGCCACTGCACTCCAGCCTGGGCAACAGAGTGAGACCCTGCCTCCATTTTTTTTTTTTAATTTACTTTTCAGAGAGACATCCTGACCACCCTATTTAAAACTGTTAACCAACACCCTCCCTACCCCTCTGTAACTCCTGACTTCACTTTCTCTACTGTTTTTTCTTTTCTCAATAGTCATTATCATCTTCTAAGATAGTACATAATGTATTCGTTTTGTGTATTGTTTATTGTCTGTCTCCCATTAAGTATACGATCCACTAGGACTGAGATCTTTATTTTGTTCACTGATGTATCCAAAGTACCTAGAATAGTGCCTGGCCCATAGTAGGCATTTAATATATATTATTGAGTGAATAAAAGCACAGCTACAAAGTTATCTATAGAAAAATGTTACATTTATCCATTAAAAATTAATAATATTAAGGAAACACTATGTTACACAAGCCGAATTGAGATTTTAAAACTCATACTTAGCAGTGATTTTTACTTTCCTGAGGAGATCACACAGTAGAGGTAATAAGTGACCAGTACATCTGTTTTGAAGATAGAGCTGGGCCAGGCACAGTGCCTCACACCTGTAATCCCAGCAGTTTGTGAGGCAGAGGTGGGTGAATCACCTGAGGTCAGGAGTTTGAGATCAGCCTGGCCAACATGGTGAAACCCCATCTCTACTAAAAATATAAAAATTAGCTGGGTGTAAGGATGGGTGCCTGTAATCCCAGCTACTGGGGAGGCTGAGGCAGGTAGAATTGCTTGAACCCGGGAGGTGGAAGTTGCAGTGAGCCAAGATCGTGCCACTGCATGCCTGCCTGGGGGAAAGAGATTCTGTCTCAAAAAAAAAAAAAGGAAGAAGAAGAAAATGGAGCCAACAGGAGTTGCTAATGCACCTGAGGTGGTATAAAACAGGAAAGTCAAAGGTAACTTCAAGATTTTTGGCTGAATACCCTGAAAGACAAAATTGCCATCAATGGAGATAGGAAGGATTACTGGGGGAGCGGGCTAATGGGTAGTGGTAATGGTGGTTGGGGAGGTGGTGGTTGAAGAGCTTAGTTCTGTTTGTGGTCACTTAATGTTGTGTGTTAGATATCCAAGTAGAGAAAAAGCAGTATGTATGAATAAACAAATCAAGGTTAGAAGTCTGAGCTTGAAACGTGAACTGATACTGACTCCACTAAAAAGACTCTTATTATGAAGAGTTTGATGTAAAGTAGACATGGTGAATGTAAGATATCACTAGAGAAAAAAATGGAAAATCACTCTATTTTTGAAATGTATCTGGTATATTTTCCTTTTTATAGTATCTTCCAGCAGGCAAAACAAAAATAAAATATTTCTCTTTGTTTGTTTCTCACTGTTGTATTTTTTATGTAGACATAATTTGCAATATTTGTTCCTTGAGAAATTTTTCCCCTTGGAAATTCATGAATTAAGATGATCTTGAATTGGAAGAAATATTTAATTATAAGAAATAAAGTGAATAACTTTTGGGTATTTCATTAGTCTCCCTGTCATTATAAGTACAGAATTTTTAAAGAAAAGGTTTATAGGAAAGGAGATGTGATAGTAACCACTTGCTATTCTCTCTCCCTCCATCAGCTACTTATATTTCTTCTTGCATATGGCCACACTAGACATAAAACACATTTTATCTTCCTAATCACATTATCTATTTATTATATTCCTTGCCTCATAGCCTTTTGTTTTAATTTTTTATTTCAATAATTTTTGCATTCAGGCAGGTTTTGGTTACATGGGTAAGCTCTTTAGTGGTGATTTCTGAGATTTTAGTGCACCCATCACCTGAGCGCTGTACACTGCACCCAATATATCGTTTTTTTCCCTCGCCCGTCTCCCAACATTTCCCACCCTGAGTCCCCAATGTCATCTTGTTTTGTTTTTGTTGTCAATTTTGTTGTTTGCATCTTTTCAAAAAAACTGTACCGTATGCATCTTAAGATGGCAATTATTTTACAGTGATTGCATCCTACTGTAAAATAAATACATCAATCAATGAAGAATTTGGGACAGCTGTCACAAATACAAAAGCCTGTCCTTACATTTCGTGTCTTATCTGGTCAGATTTTGGTTGATTGAATTTTTTTCTCTTTACAATTCAGAATTGCTTGGGTGGTCCTGACAGATGTTCAAGAACCCAGTAAACTCTTACATTAGCACAAAGTATAGAGTTAGTGACATCAAGATTCATATATAGATATGTGTGTACTATGTGTGTTTGTATAATACAATGAGGCTCCAGCTTAATGGAAACATATGGTAAATGGATTTAATAAAAATTCTTTTTTGAATGCTGATTATCCAAACCATCTGCAATGTGGTCAGATCACACTTCCTTCATGTCTTGCCTGAGAGAACAAAATAACCAGAGATTTGGACTCAGTTCCTGAGTCTAAGGAAGACTGTCCAAAAGTCCATCAACCCATGGTACATATTTTTCTTCTGAAAGGCTATTTCAGCTCTGCTCCATTCCAGTCAGCCTGTGAACGTGTGTCTCTCTTTTTCCTTTCTCTCTAGTTATAAGATATATGTATATAATATATACACTCACACATGTAATAAAGCTTCTCTCTTTATGACTCTAGCATATGTAAATATATAGACAAAAGAAGAGGAGTAACTTAAAAGGGGAAGTTCATTCTGTTACGTTTTGGTGAAAACGCAGAACAAAATAGAGAAGCGAAACAAGTTTTCAAAAAATCTCTACTTTTCTTCTTCTGCCTAGAGAAACAGATGTACATTACATTTATACAGATGCAACTTTCTTAAAATTAGAATAATGCGTACCTTAAAATGATTGTTTTAGGTTATTTATTAGCAGCATAGCAAACAGATATCAACTTAATAATTAACATTTTTGACAGCTATTTTATAAAATTCATTTCTTAAAAGTATTTTTGAAATCTTTTCATATACGTTAACATATATTCATATTTTGTAGGCTCTAAAGTATTATAAGATACATTCTTGAAACACAATAAAAAATTAGTCTCTTCAATTTGATAAACTTTTTTACAGAAATTGTCAATAAGTTATTCAATGAAATACAAGAAACAAAAGTATAAATGTTGTCTTCTGTTTTGCATTTGTTCGCCCTGGGGTGTGTGAGTTTTGATGTCCTGTAATGAGGTTGTTTGCAGAATATATGACTAGATTGTCAAGATTTAAATGCATATTTAATTTACAGCATCATTTGTACTCACTTTTGAATATTTCACTTCAGCTTTCATTATTGCATAAACAGAAATTTTAACTTGTTATAAGTGACCCATGAAGGGGTCTGAGGAATACAAAATATACTCAAAACAGTGACAGGGAAGGCTCTCTGTGGCCAGCTGTGATGGACAGAGGAAGGCAGAGGTGGAGGTCAGAAGTGAGACCCCCACCGAGAAGCATGTGAAAGGAGAATTTACTTGTGGGAAAGAATAGAGAGGAGAAGCCCACTTATTGGGAGGGTGAAGGAGAAAAATGAATATAAAAGAAACTAAGGATCCTACCAAGATTATGACTGAAACAAATGGGTCATTGTTGATAAAAATGAGGCTATGAAAGAAGTAAATTTTATCCTTTAAGGCAGTGGAAATAGAATAATTAAAAGTTGCCTGGTCACCAAGACCATAGACATGTAAGAAATTCATTCATGTGTTTTTTATTCATTTAGTCAACTTCCCATTCTACAAATAATTTTAGTACGTGTCATGTGAAAGACACTACTATTTTCTCTGCATTGAGTGTGGTAGATGTTCAGGGTAGGTGAGATGAGATGACAGATGGTCCTAGACATCCAGTAAGGATGAAGTACTGTTTTACGTTGACTTGGCTGGCAGCAGTGGGCAACCCTCTTCTATGTTCTGAATGTTTGTAGTTAGTGTCCCCTACTTCATTAACACATCAAAATACCCCCAAGATAATGATATTAGAAGGGGGGAACTTGGGGGAGTTGATGACATCATGAGGGTAGTGCCCTCAAGAATGAGATTTGTGCCCTTATAAAAGAGGCCCCAGAAAGATCCTTGCCTCTTCTGCCATGTGAGATTACAGCAAAAAGACTGACATCTAGAAAGCTGACCCTGATTAGACACCAAATCTGCTGGCACCTTGATATTGGACTTCTCAACCTTCAGAACTGTGAGAAAGACATTTATCTTTTTTATAAGTCATTCAGTCTGTGGTAGGCTGTTATAGCAGCTCAAACAGACTAAGGCACTCTCCAACACCCCAGAGCATCAACAACACTACATTTTTAAAGTCAGGTTTATTGAGGTATAATTTACATAGAGTTATGTAATCACCACCACAATCAAACTATAGAACAGTTATGCTACCCCTCAAAAAATCCCCTATGCCCCTTTGTAGTCATCCCCTCCCCCACCCTCAGCCCCTGGCAATGACTGGTATATTTTCTGTCCCTGAAGTTTTATCTTTGCCAGAAAGTTATATTATGCAATCTATAGCATGTAACCTTTGAGCCTGTCATCTTTCATTGAACGTAATGCACCTGAAATTCTTTCGTGCTGTTGTGTATTATCAGTAGCTCCTTACTTTTCACTGCAGAGTAGTATTCAATTCAATTGTATGCATATATCACAGTTTTTTTTTTTGTCCAGTCACTTGCTGAAAAATATTTAGGTTGTACCCCATTTGTCAGATTTATTAGTAGATCCACTATGTACATTTGCATACAAGTTTTTAATACTGCACTTTAATATATCTTCTTTCTACCATCATAGCTTCCAGCCTTTTAGTCAAAGAAACCATTTCTTCCTCAACTTCAGGTTTCTAAAAATGCTTATGAGAATGTGTTGAAGTCTTGGCATCAAACCCCTTATTTATGAGTTAAAATTTATTGACCATCATGAGAAAATTATTTTATAAGATAGTTTTGGAATGGAGGCCATCAAAAAATAAGAAAAAATATGGTTGTGATAGGAGAAGTTGGGCAGTATCTAAATGTAACTTTTGCCAAAGTACCTTCATGAAGTACTGAATGTATTTTCCATTTACTGTATATAAGACGATGTGCTGTGACCTGTGGAGGGATTAAAAACTATGATACTCAGTTCTTTGTCTTCATTTATTTAAAAATATTTTTAACAACTTTAAGTAATAAGTGGCATCATATGGCATCTATTTCTCTTTGTTAATTACAAAGGAAACTCCGAGGACAAGTTCTACATTTTGTTTTTGTTAACTTATATTTTGCTCTTTGTTTTTAAGTACTATATTCTCAATACCTTATCTGGCATATAGTAAGGCTTATTAAAGATTTTTGAATGTATAAGCCACCAGATAGAATTTTTTTAGTGAAAAGTAAGAAAACATCATAAGGTACTTCGATTGACCAAGGGTCAATAAGTTTTAAAAGTTTGGAGTGGATAAATCTAAGTAGAATGGAATCACTTAGGAAAGTAGAAAAGATAAGAGTTTCATTTAGATTTTGTTGCTTTTTATGATTGATATACCTATTCTTCACATTTAAACCATAGTTCAGTTAATGTGAGACCAAATCAAATGTAAGACATACCATCATTTTAGGTATTACTAAGAATAATAACACACTATAATTTGAATTATGATCTACCATTGTCTATAAGATATATCCCAAATTAAAAAATATAAAATGAGAAAATGCAAATTATAAAATTAATGAAATATGAGATTTTTACCAAGTTTATATAAGATATATTTAAAAATTCTTTATAAAGTACTAAAATTTACACATATGACAGATACTATATTTTAAAATTTAATTTTTTGACTCTAACAAGAAAATTTAACAAAATGTACAAATATACATATACAAATAAGACATATACATATTGAAGTTCAATAATTACTTGAATGAATATAATATGACTTGCATGCATGTAAATATTCATGTGGGAAGTGACTACACACTCACTGTGAGCAACAACAATGTAATCAGAACACCTGTAGAGATAGCAAAATTTTAGAACCTTTTGATTGAATTCCATTATGTAGATAGGGAAGGTTATAGTCCAACATTTTTAGAAATGACCATTTTTTCGTGTGCTTACCACATGCAGGCATGGTGTTCAGCTATCAACGGTCACATGAGTTAATTGCTAGTGTTATCTGTATTTTATAGATGAAGAGAATGAGGCAGAGAGAAGGTCAGGAACTTGCTCAAAGTTGTACCTAACAAGGAGTAAAGTTTATATGTGAAAAAAGACAGTTTGACTCTAGAATTCATGTTTTTATTCTCTCTTCTATGGCTTCTCATGTTGGATACTGTTTTAGAGCACCATGCTGTAACAGTTATAGTGACAAATAAGCATAGATTTAGGAGGAATATCTGAGTCATGAGGGGTCTGGAGGTTAATTTTCTTAACAGATGAATAAAATATCAAGAGGGGAAAGGAAGACAATGGGGGCGTGGTAGGTGTCTTTAAAGATGTCAAGAACCATAGGATATTCTTGGCCAATGGTTGCAGGCGAGAAGGCACAGATATTCTCAAGAGCCAGATTTCAGCTGGGTATGAAGTAGAACTTAAAAAAGATTGGAGGTGACCACTACGAAGTGATCTTCCTCAAGCTGGATGAAGACAGAATTCAGGCATTGGTAGGGGGATGAACTGAGTAACTTTAAACTACTTTATGTGATGTGTAGATGTAAAATTGTTAGAGAAATTCTTTTTTTTGATGGACCTCCAATCTGTTAAATGTTACATCCATTGAATCACTGGATATACCATATTTTAAAGCAATTTAATAAAAATATATTTTGGTTATTAAATAAAAATGCTTAATGTACTGTGAAAACTACTAGCTAAGAAGAACTGATAATGTAAAATTTCATCTTGCTTACTAAAACTCATCTGTTATAATAAGAAATTTTAATGTAGAGTCCACTTTTATATCAACATTTTTCTATAACTAACCATCATTAATATACTTTAAAAATCTAGTGAAACAGATTTCCACTAGACACAAAACACATTTCCCTGAAACACATGCTTTTCAAAAAGATGTTGTTTTTGTTTTTTTTTCTTTTGAGATGGAGTCTCACTCTGTCACCCAGGCTGGAGTGCAGTGGCGTGATCTCAGCTCACTACAAGTTCTACCTCCTGGATTCAAGTGATTCTCCTGCCTCAGCCTCCTGAGTAGCTGGGGTTACAGGCAGGCACCGCCATGCCCGGCTAATTTTTGTATTTTTAGTAGAGACGGGGTTTCACCATGTTGGTCAGGCTGGTCTCAAACTCCTGACCTCATGATCCACCCGCCTTGGCCTCCCAAGGTGCTGGGATTATAGGCGTGAGCCGTTGCACCCAGCCAAAAAGATGTATTTTTGAGATATATTAAATGAACACCTTATTTTGTTTATAGTGGATTTGTTGTTGTTTTGAGACAGGGTCTTGCTCTGTCACCCAGCTAAAGTGCAGTGGTGCTATCATAGCTCACTGTAGCCTTGAACTCCTGGGCTAAAGTTATCCTCCTGCCTCAGCCTCCTGAGTAACTAGAGCTATAGGAGCATGTTACCAAGCCTGGCTAATTTTTAAAATTTTTTTGTGGAGACACAGTCTTGCTATATTGCCCTTGCTGTTACCTCCTGGCACCAAAAAATCCTCTCACCTTGTCCTCCAAAACTGATTGATAGGATTACAGGCATCAGCCACCATACCCAGCCTTTACAGTACTTTAAATTCAGATTTCTTTGCTAATATCACTACTATACACCCATGCAAGGAAATATTTTTACCAGATGTTGTGGGTAAAGAGAATGCTGAAATATAGATGATCTGTTTGTGCTTTTTTTTCCTTCACCAGAGAAATGTTTGAATGCTTCCTTGTGCTTCTTGAATTAGTATTTTATTTTGACTGAGATAAGAACTGTTATTTAACTTTTATTTTCACCATGTCTAGCAAAATATTTCCAATAATATGCTCCATTGATACTTTGGTGGTTATAATAATCATAAAATACAAGTTGATTTTAAATTCAGACTTTAGATCCCCTGAAACTTCTGGATAAACACATAGGTAATAACAAGCAGGGATCCCTTATAGATCTTTTATTTTTTGTTAGAAATAGAAATAGTTGAAAAGAGTTTCTGCCTTTTGGACACATGTGCAGGACCCAATATGTGCTATTTTCTTGAAAAAAGGAATGGACCTCTAATGAACATTATTAAAGTTGGACCGTTTATTGTCCTAGGCAAAAATTAGGTCACTGATGTCTCTGGCACAAGAATGAAAGTTGATTACCTCAACCTGGAATGAAAAGGCGACCAGCATGACTATTGCTCCCTGAGTTCTGAGCACTCACCAAGCAGCTGGTTTAGGTCATAAATTACTTGTTAATTGTGTATTTCTTTTTTAGAAGAAAAAGGAAATGATAGGCTTCTTTTTTTCCGATCTCCACCTGCCTGTCATTGGTAGGTGGCATAATGATCTGAGAGAGCTGAGGAAATTGCTGTTCAGAACTTGAACTAGTTCTAGGTCAGAGGATTGCTGGCCTTCATTTCCTAATTTGCCAAAGAAAATCTCCCTGCAAAATGAACCTGAAAACTCACAGACATATCAAATACTTTCTTGTTCAGGCCTCGTTTATTCTTCAGCATATGTTACTGTGAGTAATATATGTATATTTGTGATCACTTTTCAATATGTATGGTAATATTAGACTATAAATATAAATAATAATAATAGATGTTTATGGAGTATGAAAACTCTGTTCTAGTAATTACCAAATTAGTTACCAAACAGGACTTAAAAGAAAAATGATGTTAATAAATAGCTGCTATTTACTAATCCCTAACCATGTATCAGCACTATGCTATGCACTTCACATCTATAACTTTATTTAAACCTCAAAACAGCCCTCTGTGTAAGACTCTTTTTTTTTAGGTCCATTTACTAATGAGAAAACAGAGGTACAGATATTTATAACAATTTCCCCAAAGTCATATATTTAGGACATGGAAGTTGGAATTTAAAATGCATTTGTCAGAATCTCAAGCCTATCCTCTTATCCACTTTAGTGTCTTCCCCTACTAAAAATAACCCTGACGAATGCATATCTTACTCATCTTCCTGCTCTATTCCATCACGGTGCAATTCAGTTGGAAAGGAGGCTGATGTCAAGAAGTCAGAGGGCGCACTCTCTTGGCATCCCCTTCCTGACAACCCCACCAAGGGGTTTTTCCGACCATATTTAAATTCTTCTGATAAAACAGAGCTCAAATCGCCTAAGAAAGCAATTTTACCTTCATATCTATTATCATTTGACAAAATAAATTCTTCTGGGAGAATAAAAGAACAAAATAAAATTATCTTTTCTGTAGAGTCCTACAGTTTACAAATTCCACATGCCTTATTTAATTTTAATCTCCAAGTTATCCTCTATGTTCGTTTAAGTATGCATTGTTAAAATTATCCCTATTTTATAGATACTGAAACTCTCCAAAAGATTAGGTGGCTTCATTTAATCAGCCATTCAGTAAACTTTTATCTGTGCCTTCTATATTCCCAGTACCCTTTAAACTATTGAGGATAGATAAATAAATAGAATGTAGGTCTATTCTTGAGGTCTTTAGAAAGCGTGGCGTTCTAGGGCTACAATCCCTTAGCACTACCCTTCTGCCTTTCTTAGTCGTTGTCAGAACTCAGTCACATGATCTCACCTAGATGCAAAGGTGCCTGGGAAGTAAATTTTGCTGGGTGCCCAGGAGAGAAATGAAATGGTTATATACATATAGTATCTGCTCTGCTTCACTTAAGATTTAATAATTAATTATTAATATTATAACAGGTTACAAGATAAAATATCATGATTATCTTCACAGATAAAAATAGTAATAATAAAATGTAACACCCATTCCTGATATTGAAATGAAAACAAAACAACTTTTAGTAAATTAGGAATAGAGGGGAACCCTTTGAAAATGTTAAAGAGCACAGTATCTTGTTAAAAAAAACCTCCAGCCATCATCATAACCAGGGATGACATATTAAAAGCATCCATTTTAATACTAGGACTAAGTTAAGAATATTTACTATCATCACTTCAATTTAGCATTTTATTAATGACCCCTTGTCAGCACACAAATAAATAAAGAAATCTCCTTCACCTGATATACAACTTCAGCAAAGTTTCAGGATACAAAATGTACAAAAATCACTAGCATTCCTATATACCAACAACAATCAAGCCACAAACCAAATCAGGAACACATGCCCATTCACAGTTGCCACTAAAAGAATAAAGTACCTAGCCAGGGAAATGAAAGATCTCTACAAGGAGAACTACAAACCACTGCTCAAAGAAATCAGAGATGATACAAACAAATGGAAAAACATTCCATGCTCATGGATAGGAAGAACTAATATCATTAAAATGGCCATACTGCCCAAATAAATTTATAGATTTAATACTTTTTCTATCAAATTACCAGTGACATTCTTCTCTGAACTAGAAAAAAACTATTTAAAAATTTATGTGGAACTAAAAAAAGAGCCCAAATAGCCAAGGCAGTCCTAAGCAAAAAGAACAAAGCTGGAGGCGTCATGCTATCCAACTTCAAATTATACTACAGGACCAAAATAGCCTGGTACTGGTACAAAAACAGACACATAGACCAATGGAACAGAATAGAACCCAAAAATAAGGTCGCACACGTACAACCATCTGATTTTCAACAAAGCTGACAAAAGCAAGCAGTAGGGAAAGGACTCATTCAATAAATGGTAGCAAGATAACTGGCTAGCCATATGCAGGAGATTGAAACTGGACCCCTTCCTTATAATATATACAAAAATCAACTCAAAATGGATCAAATGTAAAACCCCAAATTGTAAAAACCCTGGAAGACAACCTAGGCAATATCATTCCGGACAAGGAATAGGCAAATATTTCGTGACAAAGACACCAAAAGCAAAAATTGACAAATGGGATCTAATTAAACTAAACAGTTTCTGCACAGCAAAAGAAACTATCAACAGAGTAAAGAGACGACTTACAGAATGGGAGCAAAATTTGCATACTATGCCTCTGACAAAGGTCCAACATCTAGCATCTATAAAGAACTTCAAAAAATTTACAAGAAGAAAACAAGCCCCATTAAAAAGTGGACAAAGGGCATGACCACTTTTCAAAAGAAGACACACATGCAGCCAAAAAGCATATGAAAATACAGGTTGACATCACTGATCATTAGAGAAATGCAAATCAAAATCACAAGGGGACACTGTCTCATACCAGTCAGAATGGCTGTTATTAAAACATCAAAAAATAACAGGTGCTGACGAGGTTGCTGAGAAAAAGGAATGCTTATACACTCTTGGTGGGACAGAACTACCATTTGACCCAGCAATCCCATTACTGTGTAGGTACACAAAGGAAGATTAATCATTCTGTCATAAAGACGATACACATGTAAGTTCACTGAAGCACTACTCACAATAGCAAAGACATGGAATCAACCTAAATACCCATGTAGATTAAATAAAGAAAATGTGGTACACATATACCATGGAATACTATGCAGCTATAAAAGAACAACAGGATCATGTCCTTTAGAGGGACATGGATGGAGCTGGAGTTCATTATCTTTAGAAAATTAACGCAGGAACAGAAAACCAAATACCAGATGTTCTCACTTATAAGTGGGAGCTAAATAATGAGAACACATGGACACATAGAGGAGAGCAACAGACACTGGGACCTATTGGAGGATAGAGGGTGGAAGAAGGGAGAGGAGTGGGAAAAATAACTATTGGGTACTAGGCTTAGTACCTGGGTGACAAAAAAATCTATATAACAAACCCCCATGACAAACCTGGACACGTACCCCTGAACTTAAAACTTAAAAAAAAAAACCGTATAACGAAAGTATTAACGTTTTTGTGAAATATGTTGTTTTCTCTGCATATTACTTTTATTTTTAATTTTAATCTATGAACAGATAAAATATTATCTCAGTTTAAAATGAAAACTATTAAAAGTTTACATCAAATTGATTTTTTAAAAATCAAATTCAGAATGTCAAAAGCATCTGTGTGATTAAGTCCCAAATTGCTTCTTCCTGCTGAGACATTGTTCTCCCTATGAAACTTTCTAAATTTAAGATTCAAATATGTGGAAAATTATTAACCTAGCTATAAAACAATTTTACTTGGTTGTTAAAAAATTAGCAAGGTCATTGTATTCAGCGTTATCAGGTTATTTTGGTACACCAGACTTAGAGATTACATAGTTTCTTCCAAGGTTAATTCTAGGTCCTTTCCACTTAATTTTTTAAACACACAGAGGGTTTATTAGTTAATTAAAATAAGATCTCAAATGAGGCTATTTTTATCATCAATTTTCTGGTCCACAGATAATAGCTTATTGGGCCCTTCTCTTTAGAGTCCTAGAGTTTCCCATAATAAATATTGCATACCTATGACCATTATTCGCTCTTCACATTTCTGTTTCATAATGAGACACAAACTTCGAAACCCTCCCTATTCTTTTTCTTTTTTTCTTATTGCCATAGACTTTGCTTCAGACATGTGTCATTTACCACCCCCTGAACAGTTCACATTTCTTTTCCTAGTTGAGAAATAATAAAAGTTGTAAAATGACATTTAGTAATTGAACTCAGTTTCTTGCCACAGATACTCTGCCTTGGGGTTCCAAGGACATTAACGTGACTGGTTTAATGGTTTCCTCCTGTTAAGAGAGAAGAGGGTGGGGTGAGAAAGGATTTTCTCTGGTTACCACCTCTCAGAATGCCTTGCACACCCTGGATTCTCCCCAAAAATTATTGACTAATTAACAGTTAGGACCATTTACCAGCATTTGAGGGTTTAGGGTGGACTCATTTTAAAACCCCAGCTGTTTACAGGCCCCTTTCTAGGTCATTGGAAGAGTTGTTGCCACCTTTTTTGTATTAGTTTCCCTTGGCTGTTGTAACAGATTGTCACAAATTTGGTGGATTAAAACAGAAGACATTTATTATCTCCTAGATAAGTCTCAAATCATGGTGTGGAGGACTAGACTGCCTTCTGAGGGTTTGGGGGGAATCTGTCCCTTTTCATTTCCAGCATTTGGTGACTGTCAGCAACCCTTGGCTTGTGGCTGTGTCACACCCATCTCTGCCTCCATGTTCATGTAGCCTCTCCTCTGTGTGAACCAAATCTCCCTGTCCCTCTTATAAGGACACTTTCTGCTAGATTTAGGGCCTACCCGGATAATCCAGGAGAATCTCTCTGTCACGCTCTTTAATCACATCTGCAAAGGCCCTCTTTTCTAATAAAGTAACATTTCCAGGTTTCAGGGATTAAGACCTGACATCTTTCCGTGGCCATTATTCAGTAAGTGATACTACATTTACACATTTTCTAGGACTGTCTTCCACAGTCCTTACTGCAAGGCAGAAAACTAAGTTTAAGGTTCCCAAATGCCCCTGTGCAACCCTGCCGTCTCCTGTCATTTTTGTTTGCTTTTAAAATATATGTCTAGGCTGGGCTTGGTGGCTCACGCCTATAATCCCAGCATGTGAAGAGTCTGAGATGGGCAGATCGTTTGAGCTTAGGAGTTTGAGACCAGCCTGGACATTATGGCAAAACCCCATCTGTACAAAAAATTAAAAAATTAGCCAGGCGTGGTGGCATGCACCTGGAGTCCCTGGAGTCCCAGCTACTCAGGAAGCTAAGATTTGAGGTGGCTTGAGCCTGGGAGGCTGAGGTTGCAGTGAGCTGTGATTTCACTACTGTACTCCAGCCTGGGTGAAAGAGTCAGACCCTATCTCAAAAAAATAAGTTTATTAAATAATAAAACATATTTCTATGTTTTTCTTAGTGCACAAGTAATATGTACTCATTATTTTTAAAAAATATATTTTAAATAGAAAAATTTAGCAAAATAAAAATCATCTATAATCTGACTATCCAAAAATAACCTATATTAACAGTTTAATTTTCTTCTAAGCATGTTGGCATTTTCAACATCCTACATCTATGTTTGATGGATAAATGAATAAGTGAAGGAGCCAATAAATCACAGGACGTCTCCCTTCACAGATCATCTGGTTAAGGAAGTGAAGCTTGGAATCCTCAAGATCAATTGTGTCTCTGACTTTATCAGCTGCATGCTCCTCAAATTGCTGGTGCTTTACCATTCCTTCTGTAAGATGACAATAGTTCTGGCACATAGTAAACCTCTGTAGATGTTACTTATTACAATTCAGGGTGGGAAAAGGCACTCCAAGTGGAGGAACTTGGAATGGAAATTGTTGACGGGTGGTTTTGTGTCAACATTTGCATTAGTTTTCCTCTCTATTAAAATTTTTCGAAAATAACAAAGAGCACCTCAAGAAAGGTAGTGGGATGTTCCAGACAAATGCTGAATGCCTGTAATATTACAGAGTGGTTCATATAATACATGTATATTAAGAAAGGTAATTTCTAGGTCTCTTACAATTTTAAGAGTGTGATTCTAGACTTTTGGTTTTAGAATCAAGTCTTTCTTTCCCTCATTTCCAATGTGCCTCCTCTCACAATCAAGGAATGTCTCCATCCTCCAATGAATCAAAACATGTTGAAAAACAGAAGTGACCCTATGGTTGCTAGATTGGTGATGGCTATGCTCCCAAGAAGAATGCTCATGCAGGAAAACTCTATCTGAGAAGAAATTCATATTCTTCTGTTCTGTCCAGTGTGGAAATTCACATGGGGTAAAGGATCCTCCTGTCTAAAAATAAAGTGTTAAACGTTTTAAAATGAGTTTTATCAGGAACACTCAAAATACTACATATCTTTTTCTCTATCAAAATCAATGCTCTCCTGTTAGTCTCCTAGGATCTGAATACCTGTAATATTAAATAATATAATGAAAACACTTTAAAATTAAATGAGCCCATAATGATAATGCTTCTCAAGTGTAGATCTGCAGTTTACAATATAAAATAGCAAGGTGAGACATCTGATTATTTGTTTCTATTTATTTGCTAATTATAAAATAGTCTTATACAATTATTTTTGTCATTTTAAATTTGAATAATGATTTGGAAATATTACATGTTTTCCTTGCTTTTATGTTTTTATTAGCTGAGAATATAGTACATTCTACAGTGTGTACAGCTTTATTGATAGTATGCTACAGTTTTCTATAAGGAAATTTATAACAATGCTTAGGTCAGTGTTCTCCCAAAAAATTATGCATCAGAATTACTAGGGTAGATTCCAAAATGGTTACCAATTTGCAAGTCTTCCCATATCTTTTCTCCCCCTGGTAGTACCCCAGGAGTCTATGTAACTAATTTCAGAAGCTAAGAAGAAACTTGATAACTATTTATAAAACTTCCCCAAACTGCTTTAATAGCAGCCATTGATTAGAAAGAGGAACATAAATTGGCTTAACAGCTAACGGTAAATCCTTAAAGCAGTTTGCATTTATTCCATTACTTTTTATTCACACAAATATGTATTAAGAATTTATCATGCCGGAGTCTGCCTGGTGTTCCCTGAGCTTTAATTTTCTCATTTATAAAAAGAGAAATACCTATGTTACAGAGTAATTGAGTAAATTAATGACATAAATTACATGCAAAGTGTTTAGCAAAGTAATAGTCAAGAAATATCACGAATCATCCTTATCAACATCAAACGCTATGGTATTTATTATTAGATTGCTAATTAGAGGTTTACTTGTTTTACTAACCAGTCTAGCCTTGCAAACACGATAGTAAAAACTGACTTCAAATTTTCTGGTTAGTTTATCTTTCTGTTTACTCACCTAGGTAATAATACTAGCAAATATATATTGAAACTTTACTACAATCATTTCATTATTTGGGGATTAGCAAAATATGGGCCCAAAATAGCTTAAAGGTCTGGTATATTAGATTTTTAAATATTAAAATAATAAATACTGTGTACCAGGCATTTTTGTGCAAACTTCGCATGTATTAGCTAACAATGATGCCATGAAGTAGGATCTATTTTTATCCCATTTTACAGATGAAGAACCTGAGGAAGGGGGAGAAATAGTTTGCCTGAAGTCATGTGACTAAAAGGTGTTAATGGGAACCTGAACCTAGGCAGTTTGACTCTAGAATAGATTTACTTAATCACAAAATGTACTGTTATCAGGAAATTATTATATAGTCAGAACACTTATGGTTACAATTTAATATTTTTCATAAGTGTACAGTATCCTGTTTCCTTTTCATAACAGGGCCTTAATATGTAATACCTTTTTTCAATTTTCTGCCTTCCCCGAGTAATTTTTGGATATAGGAGTGCAAAGACTTTATTGGCCTTTCTTACCTTTATGTTCTCTGTGCCTAAGACAGGGCCTGGGACTTGCTACATGTTGTTTAATTAATATTAATATTTATTTAATAAATTCATGAAATTACTTGCTATAAAGAAAAAAATTGAACCAACAAATCGTTTTAATAAAACCTGTTGAATAATATTTATTTCACCTTGATCTCACTTTCAAACCTCTGTCTAATCTCATTAAAAATGGACATATATTGTCAAGCTGAGATTTTTCTAGTTCATTGTGATGCTCATAGTCATTGTTTATGCTGGAAAAAAATCTCAACGTTGTGCTTATTAAACTAACAGAGCCATTACACATGCATGTTTTTTTCCAATCCAAATTCCAAAGAATAAGATCCCTGTGCCTATTTTCAACAGCATCTACCCTTACCCCGATCTCTTGTGGTTTTGGCTCAGTGATCTGGTATTAACTAGATATGAGCTTTCTTTTTAATAGTAATTTTAGCTGACAGCAAACTACTAGTGGTTATGAATTGTGTCGCTTTTGCCAACTCTTAGCTGTCAAACTATAAAAGGTTTGACATATTTCATTTTGAAGTTTATCATATTTGTTTATCATATTTCATTTTGAAGTTTTAAATATTCTTTATAAAGGGAATATTTCTTATCAGGAATAAAAATATGTATAATTCCATTTTGAATGTGCTGGTTAATTATTGTCATGAAATTATTGCCATATGTGCTGAACTCTTATCAAAAAGGTTCCGTTTCCTTGTTGTACTTGAGCCTCTTCTCTCTGATCATCCAAAGTTTGCCATGAGGCATATTGAACATCAAGGGATAACATGCACTTACTTAGAAAACTCAAGACACTTGCACCCTGGTTCTTTTGTCATTCAGTATTCCAGCAGGTAATTGATAGCTTTGTCACAAAAGGGATAATTGAAGACTGTGTGATTAAAAAAAATATTTACCAAGTGTTGGAAAGGTTAATGAAAACCAATGGATAGGTAAAACACCCTGGGGTAAAAAACAGAGAGGAACCCCTGACCACTCTTAGCTCTACTGGAATTTGGGGAAGCCTGTGACTTTAAGATTTAGCCCAATACAAGTAGGACCATGTTGCAACTAGCATGGAAGGAAACAGGTGAATAAATATCTTGACCTGTCTCTCTTGTGCTGTTCTGACATCCCGATGTAGCCTCTCTAACCTAATCTGAAGCCAGAGATCAAGAGAGCTTGGTTTATGGAATTTATAGAGATTAATCTCTTAGAGTATGGAATAGAGTAAGGAGTGAAGAGAATATCTGGGGGAACAGAGAATATCTATCATATTTACTAAGAGAGAATTTCAAAATATCACATGGTTTTGGCTCAAGTGCATGGGGATGGGCCTTATGGAACTTAAATCTTCCTGATTCCCATTTCTAACAGGAGAAATACTCTTCTAGATATAGAGAAAAATTGAAGTCATCTTTTACTCTTCCTTCTTTGTTTCCTGTTTAAGCTATGACTAGTTTCTGTACATGTTTCTTAACAATATATAATAATGCATCTGTAATGCAAATGTATGCCTTTTCTACTGCCAACACGTTTCTTGACCTTACCCTCTTATATCAAATTAATTGCTTTATGATAACAAATTTTTAAGAGTGTGGTATCATTAAATCTCCATCTGCTTTGCGCAAGAACCTACGCTGGCTCTCAGCTGCTACAGATATCAAGTGTAACATCCTCTGCTTAGGCTTAGAATTTCTACAACACATTCTCAGCACATGTGACCAACAATCTTCACTTCCCAATTATTCCTCCACATGGGTCTTTTGCTTATTCTAATGTGCTCTGCACATATGGTTCTAATTTCTGCTTTGGTTGATGTTATTTCCTCCACTTTGAAAGTTTACCCCTTGGCCACTAAATCTTAAAACCCTATCTTCCTCTTAAAACCATTTCCTTTATATACTTTTCCTAATTAATCAGCCTGCCCTTATGACACTCTCTTCTTAAACTTTTATTATATTTACTTGATTTTCTAAATACTGTCACACTCATTTGTTTTAAAATTATGTACTGTGTTATTCTTGTACTGAGAGTAAAGAGTTTATTATTTATTTCTTTCACACACTTCACATCACTTGAGATATTTAAATAAATAATATCTGACACATGGTAGTCTATCAACATATTACTTTCAAGTTAGATTGGGCACCTGACTTGTACTTGTTCATTAGTTCATTGCTTCTTTGGTTAATTTAGAGCAGCTATGGAAGAATTAACCAACTCACACAAACAAGCAGTGCATACTTTTTAACGGCTAATTTATCTCTTAGGTATTTGCCCTAAAGGAATACATTAGGGAGAAGCTCAAAGACTTAGCTTCATGGATGTTCTTCATGTTCTTTATAACATAAAATGTTCCTTATAAGACAAAAATTATAAACATATTACAGCTGTAGAGGACGTAAAAGTATGTATACTCAAGCAAGTACTATATAATTCGGCTTTTAAAAACGATGTAGATGACTACACTTGGCATAATAACAATACATGACTTTTAAGTTTTGAAGCAGATAATAAGTATCTATTTTTGATTACTGTTTTGTGAAAATTGCTCTGTATGTTTATACACACATGTATAAACACCTAAAAGTGTGGGAGAATTTATATGGTGTTAACATTGGTTATCTGTAGTGGGTAAATTAGAGATTTTTGTTTGTTTTCCTGCATTTTCAACACTATAAACATTGCTAAACACTTTGAAAATAACTATCACAATTAAGACATTTCCCTTAGTTATGGACTTTATAGAATTTTCATACAATGTGATCAAGTTAGCTATTTCAGTTAAAGGACTTTATTTTATTTACTGAATGACTTAGCAAATTAACCACAGTAAATGTTTGTCAATTACAGCATATCCTGCCCTAAGCCTAGTCTGTTGATATTTAAACTACTATTTTTATGTTATAATTTGTTTGAAAAACTTGTCAAAATATAAAATTTATGCAATGTCAAATAAGAAAATGTTAATAAAAATTTCATCCAGAAGTAGCTGTTTCACATGTACAAAAAAGACAACAAAGGATAGCATTACTCGGAGTTTTTAAATTACAAAATGTGATAGCTTAAGATTTCACGGAGGTAGCATTTATGCTAGTGTGTTGCTTGAATTCAACTTATATGGCACATGTACAATTCAAGATCTTAAGTAGAACCTGAAGATATAGAACTAAACAGGAGCTATACATACACACACAAACACACATGTGGGTAAAATGAATATTAGATGCTATGTTCTAAAACTGAGATAAATCACAAAATGAATTACTTCACAAAGTCATTTCAGTAAGTAGAATAAATTCTTAATTGAAACAATTATTTTTACCACATTATGTAGAAACCATGTAAATTTATGTAATAAAAGGTCTTTATTACAATGAGTATCTTCAAAGTATCTAGCAATTTTTTAAAAATTACTTCAAAGATAGGGAAACAAAATGGGAAACGGGATCTATAGGCCAGAGAAAACTAGATATGACAAAAAGCAGGAAAAGGTACTTTCTGGAGGAGGAGAACAAAGGCAATTCCTCCAACACCTCACCTTGTAAGGCATGGAGGGAGAGGGATGCTTCTAACGTACAATTTCTTGGGTTTTGGTTGGAGAGCGCTATGCTTTATCAGTCTAAGCCCAGAAGGAGGGAAATGGCTGAGGACTATAATTTTCTGTGCCAAACCGAGTAGGTTGAAAATTGAGTAAAATACTACTTTAGCTAAATATGACTATTTTTTGAGCTGGGAAAAATGGACAATATAATACAGTGGACAGGAGCATGGGCTTTTGAGTTCAGCACACTTAGTTTTTAACACTGACTTCATTATGTTAACACTTCCCATTCACTCAACAATACACATTTTTAGCTATTAACCATATGCCAGGCAAAATGCTTGGCATTGGTAGTAAATTAGGGAGCAAAACACATATTATTTTTCCCTTACAGTTTAACGAGGGAGATGGACTTTAATCAATTCATCTTACAAATAACATAACTACATACAATGGTAAATCAGTCCAGGAAAAATTCAAGAATCTATGCAAGTATATTGTAGATGTAGACAATCTAAAAAATAGTATAAAATTGCCAGGGAAAGAATGTTGTCCTAAGGTAGATGGGAGCATGCTGCCATTTATAGAAGGGTAGTTGCTGGATGATAGAAAGCCATAGAAAGCAGAAAAGTATAAGAACCAAGCATCACATGCTCTCACTCATAGGTGGAAATTGAACAATGAGAACGCTTGGACACAGGAAGGGGGACATCACACACCGGGGCCTGTTGTGGGGTGGGGGACGGGGTAGGGATAGCATTAGGAGATATACCTAATGTAAATGACGAGTTAATGGGTGCAGCACACCAACATGGCACATGTATACATATGTAACAAACCTGCACATTGTGCACATGTACCCTAGAACTTAAAGTATAATAATAATAATAATAAAAAGAAAGATGTTAGAATATTCTGGAGAATTCAGTGAAGGGGCATTTGAAAAATTTCAGACAAGAGATAATAGTTGCCTGAAATTAGAGAGTAGTAGTAGTAGAGATACATAGTAGAGATAATGATTTCTACATTTCTGGCTTTTGCAGCTGCGTAGAAGAGGGTGACAGTCACTGAGCTGGGGAATACATAATGAGAGCCAGATTTACTTGCATTTTAATTTGACTAAGTTGAGTTTAAGACGTCTTTGAGATAAGTGGAAATGTCAAATAAGCTTTTGAATGTATCTGAAGCTCAAAGTGTCCTAGATTAGAAATGTTACTCTGATATTCATTGGCTTACAGTTGGTTATTGAAATCATAGGCCTGGATGAGATAGCCTGGAGAAAGAGAGTACTAGAGTCAGAAGAGAAGAAATTATTGGATAAATCTTTTTAAAAACTCTAATATTTAAATGTCAATTAGAGTCAGCAAAAGAGATTCAGACAACAGAGAAATTAGGGAAAAACCTAGAGAAAACAAAGAAACAAAGGAAAGAAGGTGCTTCAAGGAAAGAGTGGTCAATAGTGATGAACACTACTAGAAAGTCAACTCACTGAAAAGTGAACATTATCAAACATGCATCTTGTGAGTCATGTAAGTGGAATGCTGGGTGCATCAACCAGGCTGCAGTGGGTACAGTGAGGAAATAGATTCAGTATGGACAGTAGGCAAAGAAAAAAAATAGAATGATAGCGGGAAGTCAAAGTACTTTTTTTAATGACACAGACTTTTAAGTATATCTCAGCACTGAATGAAATGATCCACTAAAGAGAGAAATGTAAAGGTAGAGAAAGGATAGCTGGGCCTGGTGGCTCATGCCTATAATCCCAGCACTTTGGGAAGCCAAGGCAGGTGGATCACCTGAGGTCAGGAGTTCGAGACTAGCCTGGCCAACATGGTGAAACCCCGTCTCTACTGAAAATGCAAAAATTGGCCGGGTGTGCTGGTAGGTGCCTGTAATCCCAGCTACTCAGGAGGCTGAGGCAGTGGAATTGCTTGAACCCGGCAGGCAGAGGTTGCAGTGAGCCGAGATCGCGCCATTACAATCCCACCTGGGTGACAGGAGCAAAACTCCATCTCAGAAAACAAACAAACAAACAAACAAACAAAAAAAAAAAAAAAAGAAAAAGAAAAGAAAGAAAGAGAAGAGAAGAGAGAAGAGATAATCAAGAGAAGGCATATCACAACTTTGTCTAAGTCTATCTTGTTTTCACAGCTATAAAATGGGGAAAAGAATACCTACCTCATAAGATTATACTAACAATTAAATAATATGGTGCAGGTAGAATGCTTAGTAAAATTTCTGGTGCACAGAATGTGTTTAATAAATTGGTGCTTAAGATGAATCTAGCAGCTAACATGCATATTAGTCTTATACATATTAGATGCTCAACAAGTATTCATTAAATCTTGAGTGAACATGATTCTGGCACATAATTTTTGATTATTGGGAATATAAAAGAGTCTGATGCATCTTACTGTATACTGGGTTATAGCTACACCTTGGATATTCACTGATTATAATAATGATAAATGATGTTTGCTATCTGATGATGTTGATGTTTTGAGTATTTGTTTTCACAGGGTACTATTTTTCTGCCTGGAAATAAAGTTTTTGAGCATCCCTGCAATGAAGAGAACCCAGGGAAGTTCCTTTTTGAAGTAGTTCCAGGTAAGATATTTTCCTAGTCTGATTAAATTATTGTCATCCTGTGTTGGTAAAGGTGAAGATGGGTCAGACAGGTTTCATTCTTTTTTGAATCATGACTGAGAACCTTAATTTGAGGTTTGATTAGTGTTGACACAGATAATGACTGCAGGTTTATATACTGGTACAAATGAATGCACTCACACACACATACTCTGACCATGTAACTACTGGATTTTCATTTGTCCATGAGACTCCATAGTTGACCACATGTCATGATACAGTACTTGTTCAGGACTCTTGGAGATGAATTTGATTTTACAGCGCTCTTGTGATATGAAATTTGACAAGGTGTTATAGGTTGAATGCTTTGCCCAGTGGAGTCACTGACATATTTCCTCACAAAATTGTGTCTTCAAGGAGGTTTTGAAAAAAAAAAACAAAAAACTCTTACTACTTAATACTTGTAATACTGACCAAGTATTACAGTTCTGTACCTCAGCTTTGCTCCCAACCAACCACTTCCACATGTTTTGCTGGTAGAGCTGAGGACAGCTCTGCCAAGACATCAAATCCCACAGTTAAACTTTTGAAACATCCGTTCGTTTTTCCTAGTCATCTGTATTCATTCCTCTTAGTGAATCTGATCTCCACTAAAATCTTTGACTAACCCAGCAACAATTCTTCCAAGGCCATGATGTCTACCTCTTTGATCAGTTCTTCAACCTTTCCTTATCCCTCAATGTAAGAAAAAGGGAGGTAGGAATCTGGCTCCGGCTGACTGTTTATGTAATATTGATATTGATTTGATCACAGTCTAGTGTGGGTGTGAATTTATTTGGGTAAGTAATATGGAGTTCTTATCAATAATGCGGTCAATAAAATGTATTTTTCTCATATTTATATTAAATGCTGGGAATCTAAAACGGAAAAGCATATTTTCCCCTCGATGAAAACAGCTGTAGCACTAAGTTCATCTGGCTCATGATGGAATCCATGACTAAATGTTAATTAATGCAGCTGAAGTGCAGAAAGGTTAGTCAGATGCAATGTGTTATTTGTTTCCCTCCAGGGAGAACATATTGTAAGAAACCTGAATCTTATTTGCCTTATTAAAATCCTTTTATTCTTACTTCTTAGTGGAATACCCTGTATAGAACCAGATTCCAGATGTTACAAAGTCTTTGAAGTATCAGTAGAGGAAATTTCTTTCCCGATTTATTCTCAGACAATAGCGCATGTTGGCTTTTAAATCAGAATGGTATTGAACTGATTTGACTCTTTATCTCCAATAATGCTAGAGGTCTACTTTTCCATTCAGTCTGCTAGCTGCAAGGAGGTTTCATCTTTTGGTGAAGAAGTTCTCAAGTAATATAGATGGATATTTTCAATACTGTTTTAGAGAGAGCCATGTCTTCAAGACCAGGAAGTAACAGATAAAACCTCTTCTCCAACATTGCTATTCTAAATCATCTGTTTCACATGCAGTGCATATGACATAATGGCTTTTGATGAACAAAGCCTAAGAAGTTTAAGACTGTGTAATATGGAATTTGAAGGTTGTCCTTTCAAACAAATTTATAGGAAATTCAAGTTTGCTTCTGTAATTATGGAGATAAATATAGTATGTGAGTAGATCATTTGAAAAGATGCTTCCTGAATTATTAATACAGTACATAATAGCTGCTAAATTAGGTTTTATAATTCTAAATCATCTACGGAGTGTGAAGAGAAGTGTTCCAAATGTGTCTTTGAAGACAGAGCTGGAAACACAAAGCACTACATTGAGAATCCAGTGTCTGTGTCATTCATCCTGGTCACTGGGGCTTTATTGGTGTGCCCTTGACATCAGGATAGCATTTCTAGGCAAATGCTTTTGTACTTCTATGATAATGTGGGATCTGTATCAGATTATTTTCATCAATATTTGCATTATTGGGGTTATTTAGGGATAGCATAACAATTAATTTATCTTTGCAAATAGGAATGACAAGATAATATTTTTCAATTTTTTCAATTGTGTAATTGTTTAACATGAGAATTTGGGATGTTACAACAGAGTGTTTTATGTCAGAATGCATAGAAGGCAGCAAGGATTGCAGAAATGTGGTTGGTAATGTGTATAGAACCCTCGGCAGGCTGTGGGCCTACCTGGCAGCAGATCCTCATAAAGCATATTTATTCTAGATTGGCTTTCTCTATAAAATTCTTTCAATTGCCACTTCTGAAAATCTATCATAAAGATGATGCTTACAAACCCAACAAGTGTCTATCTTTACAGATAGCTAACTCAAGCCTAACTATCCAGAGTTTATAAGTGAGTAGGAGAGGATTACATATTTTAATTTCATCTGCCCATAATGATTTCCAACAAAACTAACAAAAGCCTCTAGCAAGCTCTTTGCCATATATTTTAGCAGCATATGCATACGTACACATTTGTGTGTGTTACGAATACAGTTTATCCATATGTGCACTGTATGTCCTTATAATTTTTCCATATGTATCTATATATATATAGGAATTTTTATTTTGTTTTATTTTTGCTTTTGCTTTATGCTGAAATATCCTATGAAACCAAGGAAAATCATATAAAAAACACAAGAATTTTTAATAAAATTGAGTGTCTCAGGTCTTTGTGTATTACTTATTTATATTTGTTTACAAATTATATTTGTATGAATATTTTAGGCTTTTGTAAAAACCTATCTGAAAATAAATCTACCATGTTTTAGCATTGATTTCCTATAGATTCATTATCCTATGAAATGAATTATGTCTCTGAATAATGCCATGAGTTATAGATTTTTCGCTCCAAATTTTTCCTGTTTCTCTACTTGTTATTCAAAGGGATATCAGCCAAATTGGCAAATTTGAAGTCTTCTCTGTCAGGCATGCCAAATTTTAGACTGAAGTGAACTTTTATGGCCAAAGTCCAAGCTTTTGGGAAATGTGGTTGAGAAAGAAAGATTGGCAAATCTTTAATGAACAGTTCTTGAAGAAAGAACATGCAGTTGGTTTCTGCTTCTCTCAATGTGTTCTAGTTGAATTTTCCTTGAAATGTTTTAAAAAAATAAAGAGTAGTTATTGGAATAATGATGCCTTAGCTTTCTTAGGAGAGAAGTTTCTCAGAGAAAAAAATAAAATGACAAAGAAACAGACAAGAAATAGGCAAAATAAGACAAAGGAGGACTATATGTACCTCCATATATTTAGAAACCACATCTTTCTTGCTTTTTACTGTATACCTAACACCTGGAAATAGCTTAGTATAACATATGGTGCTAAACAAATATTTCTCGAAGTGCATATATTTACCAGGCTTATGGAAGAATCTCAATCATATGAAACTGCCCTCAGTCTGCTATGTTGAACTATTTCCTGTTGCATAGGACCTTTTCTCCCCTGTTGCCGCAAAGACCTCTTTGTCAGTCTAGTGGCTAAAGTGAAGAGAAACTCCTTACATGTTTCCTTTCCTACTTTTCTGCCTTCCTTTCTGATGATGAGACCAAGAGACGGATGGAAGAAGGTAGAGATCTTCCTACACAGATGATACTGCTGGGGCATAGCCCCTTCACACTGACTGGTCGTTACAGACTTTCCTCTCTAAAGGCTGAATCTTTCACAGATGCATTTGTGGATTTTTCAGGGTCTCTGGAATTAGAAATCCACTTCACATGCTAGTATTCTCTCAGCGTTGGGATAGTCCTGTTGGATGGGATACAGCAAAAGGGCTCAAAGGCTAGCTGCTTGCTTTGTGTTTATTCAGCAACTATGAAACTCATGTACCCTGGCCTGCAACGTAAGGGAAATGCAGGCTGTTCCACTGTTGCTGCCTCCTTTGGCTTGTCACTTTCTCCATGGGTTATCAGCTTTAGTGCCCAGCAAGGTCAGTGGCTTGCCAAGCTTCAGAGGCCATCATGAGTCCCTGACTTAGAGAAGGAGTGGGTCACTGTTCTAACACACATCAAAATTTACCAGCAATACTCTTGTTCTGATAGTTGGGAGAATTCCTCGTCCTCCCCCTCAAAAAACTGCTGATTTTGAAAACTGCTTCCTCCAAGTAGAGCTTCCTCTTTTCCAGTTTCCCCCTCAAAACGGTCAGGGCCATTTGGGTTCTCAAAAGTGCAATGCTTTCTGTCAGTGAAACTGGCAAAGAAGTGGCTAGGCACAATTTCCATTGGTCTTTTCAGCTTAGAATGTGAGGTTTTAGCCTCTTTTGGGAGGTAGGGGGTGGACCTTAGCTGCAATTCCAGTATAATGGGGATAAAACGTTTTATTTACATCTATCTATAATCTTAGATTGGATTCCAGGAAACACACGCTGATGGAGAATGACATTAGATTGTCATGGGAAAGGTTCTCTGAAGATATTTTTTCTGCGAGAAAGTGAGGAAAGCAGGATGTGACAGGAACACCTGCCCTGCAACACTGTAGCAACCGAGGTCTTAGCCGATCCAGTCGGGTCCCCTGAGGCTGTGATCCCTCTCAAGTTTGCTTCAAACTGAGGGGCTGGGGCTTTGTTTCCTGGTGCCAACTAGTCATTGATTGGGAGCAGGGAGACAGACAAACTTGGGTGAAGCTGTTTCCTGCTGCATTGTAGAACAATTCCCATGAGAATCTCTGTGCCTTCAGCAACTAATATACCAGTCTTTGGGATCCAGAGAGAGTACTACAGTATCCATTATAATGTCTATAGCCTTATCAGTATCTAGACATCTGTATTCCAGGCAGTGTTCCAGGCTGTTTGCATGTATCGCTTTATTTAATCCTTGCTACAACTCTATGAGGCAAGCAATGTCATTATCTTTATTCTGCAGATCTGAGGCACAGAGAAGTAATTTGATCCAGGTTAAAAAGCTAACACTAGGCCAGGCGCGGTGGCTCACGCCTGTAATCCAAAATTTTGGGAGGCCGAGGTGGGGGGATCACCTGAGGTGATCCTGAGGTCGGGGCTTGGATCTGAGGTGAGGGGATCCTGAGGTCGGGACTTGGAGACCAGCCTGACCAACATGGAGAAACCCTGTTTCAATACAATATTAAAACACAAAATTAGCTGGGCGTGATGGTGGGCGCCTATAATCCCAGCTACTCAGGAGGCTGAGGCAGGAGAATTGCTTGAACCCAGGAGGCGGAGGTTGTGGTGAGCAGAGATCTCACCATTGCACTCCAGCCTGGGTGACAGAGTGAGACTCCATCTCAAAAAATAAAGTAAAAAAGACCTGGAGCCTATTTTCTGAAATATGAGCATGGGAAGTTATTTTTTGAACTGGAATGGATACACCGGTATCTTTCCAGACTCATTCATTAAGAATGAGAATTTTGGCACTTCATAAGAGTAGGCATTTTTGTTTTTTAGCAGCTATTTTTAATACAATATATAATACAAATAGGCAGTAGATAGAGATGCCCACTTACAGTTCTTTTGAAAGCATGTTCTAAGGCCACAACAATCCCATCATGAAAAAGTGGGGAGAAACAAACATTTTCCAGCAGTGATCTTCCTTATTATGAATAAAGGTAACAAAGGTGGATTCTACGGATGGAGTGCTTTCTTATAGACAACTGTTTCGCTCTGGGATCCAATTCTCTTTCATTACTGAGTATACATTGCTGAAATTGTTCTCAGCTTCTTCACAAACTCCCTTCACGTACTGGCCAAGTTATCACTCACTGTCTAACCATCAACCAACACACCTGATATTAGTCATATGCTGGGACTCAGTCCATCCACCAAGCAAAGATTCATCATGGCTTTCAAGGGCAATTGTCAATATTCCAGACCCTAAAAGGCCCATCTGACCCAGTGCCTAAAATCAATATTAACTAAAACTAGGAGGTGTTCTTTCCTCTTCCTTCCTCCAGGGAAAGAAAAGAAGAGGTGAACACAAAAGACAAGGGGATGAGGAATGAAAAGTAGCCATGGAAAAAAATAAGATAAATTTTGAAGAGTAATCTAAAGTGATTTTTATCTGCCTGGAAACAAAATTAGGCCCTTCAAAAAAAAAAAAAAAAAGATATTATTTATCCTACCTTTAGCCACAACTATGCTAATTATTTCCAATACCCTCAGACAATTACATGGTACTTTTGTACATTTCAAATTTTAAAAAGTTTCCATTCTAATTATTTTTTCCAGAAGGATTTCTTAGGAGATGGGTGAAAAGTTAGAGGACATGGGTGCCTAAAGAATCTAATAAATGCATTGATCCTTTTGCCAAAAAAAAAAAAAAAAAAAAAAAAAAAAGGCAAATACCTACCAAAATTGCACATACTGTTGAGGACTTCAGAGATTCCCTAAAATGCAATCATTGACTGTAGTTTAAGAATAATAGTTTATACTGGGGACCAAAGACTTTATTATCTCTCTCTCTCTCTCACCTCTCTCTCACTCTTTATCTATCTCTATTTTAGCTAATGTGTCTATGTTCCTATGCATTTATCTATTTTATCTATGTACATGTATGCATAAACTGTTATTTGTAATTATCTGGTATACCAATCAGTTTTAGACTTTTACCTCTCTGATTCAGTTGTTCTTTCTCCTGTTTCTATGATTGTGTAACTCCACAGACCTATTTTGCACATTTACAAAAGAACTTTTCCTGGATGGAACATTTCGTGGGTCTGGAGGCTGTAAAATTTTTAATTTAGTAAAACTTCAACCTACTTAGATGGTTACTGAAGCTGTGTTATGTAATAGGCCAGCTGAGAAATAAATAGTTATGAGATAGATTCATGGGTGTCTCTGGGAAAGAAAAAAGTTTGGCCAATTTTTGAGTTTTTGGGATAATAATGTAACAACAGCAATAAAAGTTTACCATACATGTCTGCATTTGTGACTCCTGGGTTGAATAAATAATGTCGTTGGCTACATTAGCTTGCTGTCATTTGAAAATGTAAGCCAATATTTGGCATATATTTTATATGAAAATATAGGAGTGTTTTAATTGTGTTTTAGCATCAAGTGTAGTTATTTTCTTGATCACCAGTTAAATATGCTGCTTAGGCATTTAATTTTACAACACTCCCTTATCTTAACTTTTTTTCCTTTTTGTGTTAGTTCTGTAAGTTAAAATCCATGCAATTATATTTGTTACCCCAAAGCAGCTGTGACAATCTCTTTTTTTGTCTGCCTAAGTCTGTAGGCAGCCATGAAGCTTGTATTTTTTTTTTTTGCTTAGTTTTAATATGTGCAAATCATTTAGAGAATGTGAGTAGGAGTTGCTTATGGTATGAAAACATAATTCTATATACACAAGTAGCTCTACATGAACTAAATAAATGCATTGGTGAAAACAGCATGTATTAACTACTATGTGTTCTTTTACTTAAAAGAAGTGTTTGAGATTTTTGTTTCAAAATTCCCTTCCTATTTAAAATACATTAAAATATATACTTGAAAGAAGCTATTAACATGGTACAAAGAACATTTTTCAAATGTTTTTAATCGTTTGAAATTCTGGCTAATGTCATTTCAACCCACATACATTTGGGGCATTTACGAACTGATGGACAGCGTGATCATACGATCCTCCTGTGAAGTGTCCCTATGAGGAGTGTCCTCTCACAGTGTTGGTAGACATATTGATCCAGTCACCATCACTATTCTCTAGACCAGGGGCCAGCAAACCTTTTCTGGAAAGATCCAGACAGTAAATATTTTAGGCTTTTGTGACCATAAGGTTTCCACTACAATTGTTCAACTCTGCCATGGTAGCAAAAACAAATGGATGTGGCTGTATGTCAATAAAATTTACTTATGGCCACTGAAATGTGATTTTTATATACTTCTCAAATATCAGAAATATTATTCTTTATTTTTTTCCAACCACTTAAAAATGTAAAAAAATAGACAGTGAACCAGATTTGGCCCATGGGCATAGTTTGCTGACCCCTGGGCTAGATAAAAAAAGCAAACCTATGAAAAGGAAGCTGAAATACTGATATAAATCACTAATCCCCACTGGTGCCACCAGGGCCAGAATTAGAACTCTGACACAGCCTGTCTCCCCAGGCCATGGCATTACCCATTGCCTCAAAATCATGATTCAGGAACTATATGCCAATATTTTTATTTAGAAGTTCCATCTCTGAATAATATCTATGCTTTAAATCACATTGACCTTTAAAAGTGTTAGTGATCAAACTGAAATCTTCTCTTTTAAACACCGTCTCAGTTCATTTGGAATTCTAGATTCTGACCAGAACTGAAATCTCTTATGTGACTTTATGAATACCATTAATAGGAGATGGGATGTGCCTAGCATGGAAAACATTTCCTGTATTTTGTTCAGTCCACACAAATTCAGGGAGCTATTTACAAATATTATGAGATTGAAGCAACTCTGGCAAGATCAAATAAGCTTGAAGTGTCTTCTAAGCTTTTCTTTATATGATGTACATTAGCTGTTTTTTGTTCTGTTTTTTGAGACAGGGTCTCACTCTGTCACCCAGGCTGGAGTGCAGTGGTGCAGTCATGGCTCACTGCCGTCTCAGCCTCTTGGGCTCAAGTGATCCTCCTGCCTCAGCCTCCCAAGTAGTAGATGGAACCACAAGTTCACACCACCATGCTCAGCTAATTTTTTTGTTTTTGTAGAGATAAGGTCTCACTATGTTGCCCAGGCTGGTCTCAAATCCCTGAGTACAAGCAGTCCTCCTGCCTCAGCCTCCCAAAGTGCTGGGATTATAGGTGTGAGCCACCACACCCAGCTTGCATTAGTATCTTAAAGCTCTAAGTATCTCACAGAAAATAACAACACATTATTTGTAAGTAAAACAAACAAACTTAAGCTTATCTTCTTAAAGAGGTAGTTTATTTCCCTTACCGCCCATTTATTAACATCTCCCGCCCCAAACCCACCAGTTTTCTTTTACCATTAGTATGAGAAATGCTCCCATAATATTCATATTTAATATTTACTGAAATATGTGTCAGGCCATGTACTGATATATGTCAGGCATTATATACAATGACTCATTTAATATAACTGCACACACACACACACACACAGAGAGAGAGAGACAGGGCATATGTGTATATATATATATATATATGAATGTGAATATATAGGTATATATAGATATATAGATATAGATATATAGATATATACCTACCACAAATGGAGTTATGTGAATATATATTTTGTGTGTGTATATATATATATATATATATATGTATGTAAAACAGTGGTACAAATTCACATTTTTAATAAGTGCTAAAGCCAGGCTTCACACCCGTCTGCGCCCACAAAACCACCACATGCTACAACCTTCTTATACCAAAAAGAATATGGATAGGTTTATTATCTACACCACACTGAGGCCAAATATCTGAGAATTAAGAGAAACAAGGATGACAAGAAGAAATGGGGTTATGGGTTTAAGAGTCAGTATACTCTGCATTTCATTCCTCTCTCCTCCATACTCACAGTCCCTGCATTGTCTGTGTTCTCTTCCTTCCCTATTAGATTGGAAGCTCTTGAGAAGAGACATCTTCTATTCCTACTGCCTAGCAGAGTGCTGTCATGTAGTGTAAGCTTAATGCATGTTTGTTGAATTAATGAATAAACGAGACTGTAGTTTTATCATCTATGGATTGATCACATTGGATTAGTCAAAATTAGAGTTGTCTAGGTCTGAGTTATTTAACTTGAATATTGACCTTTTTCCCAGTGCCTCCTGAGACTGGATCCTAGAGAAGTTCATTAACTTCTCAGACTCTACACTATTATTTTAAAAGTAGACAACATTATAGCTAGATAGGAGGAAAAAGTTCTAGTGTTCTATACTACTGTAGGGTGACTATAGTTTGCATTAATATATTATCATGTCAAATAGCTAGATGGAGGATATTGGATGTTCCAAAACACAAAGAAATGATAAATATTTGAGATGGTGGATATGCAAATTATCCTGATTACTCACTATACATTATATATATTTCACAACATCACTAAGTACCCCATAAATATGTACAATTATTATGTGTCAATGTTTTTTAGTAAAAGAAAGTAGTACTCTCCTCATTCTTGAGTCCTTCATTAATACACCAATAGTGTCTTTTATTACTTTGAAAACAGAAGCTATTTATAAAGAAGTTATTTGCTGAAATAAATGTGATCTTTCCCATTGTTCTTTGTGATATGGTTTTAATTATGCATTCTCAGGCCATTTGTGTTCACCTGCTTCTTTTATCCAATAATTGAAAAGGGCTTTCAATCTAATCAAGCTATGAAAATAGCATAGTACTAAACAAATGTCGGCTGCTGTTATTACAAATAGAGTTTGTCCAGGCAGGTCTTTGTGGTAGGGCTTCTTTGAGCCACAGAAAGAGTGTGTTTGGGTGACTTGATGGCCAGTGGAGAGAAAAACCAATAGGTTAGAAACGATGTCAGAATGAGAAAGGGGAATCATACTTCAAAGGAAAAGAAATCGATGAGGAAAAGGAAAATGAGTGTGCAGCAGAACAGCTGCTGATAATTAAGAGTGAGAGATAAGCTTGTAGCCAGGAGAGCACTGGCATATCACTGAGACCTGTGCCAACTCTCAGGGAACCAAGGAAGGCTTTTTCTTTTCTTTTTTAATAGAAAACTGAGATGAAGTGGTCCTGAATGTTTCAAAAGATAAAACCCCAAGGACCATCTGCAGCCCAATAATGCGTCCCTGGGACTGTCAGGCTTCCTGGCCTTAAAACGGACCTTATCTTTATTTGCCTATTCATTTGTGGGTTCATTTAGCCCATGCTAATCAAATATTTATATTTCAAACATAGGATTAATAAACACAAATTCAAACTTCTTTTTTTTTTTTTTTTCTTTGAGACAGAGTTTCACTCTTGTTGCCCAGGCTGGAGTGCCATGGTGTGATCTCAGCTCACTGCAACCTCCACCTCCCGGGTTCAAGTGATTCTCCTACCTCAGCCTCCTGAGTAGCTGGGATTACAGGCATGTGCCACCACACCTGGCTAATTTTATATTTTTTTTTTAGTAGGGTATTTATTTTTCTCCAGGTTGGTCAGGTTGGTCTCGAACTCCCAACCTCAGATGATGCACCTGCCTCGGCCTCCCAAAGTGCTGGAATTATAGACGTGAGCCACCGCCCCTGACCTCAAACTTCTATATTACATTCAAATTGCATCAACCAGCTATAGATTTTGTAGGCCTCACCAACTTTTTTTTTTTTTTGAGATGGAGTTTCGCTCTGTCGCCCAGGCTGGAGTGCAGTGGCGCGATCTCAGCTCATTGCAAGCTCTGCCTTCCGGGTTCACGCCCTTCTCCTGCCTCCGCCTCCTGAGTAGCTGGGACTACCTACAGGTGCCTGCCACCACACTTGGCTATTTTTTTGTATTTTTAGCAGAGGCAGGGTTTCACCGTGTTAGTCAGGATGGTCTCGATCTCCTGACCTCATGATCCACCTGCCTCGGCCTCCCAAAGTGCTGGGATTACAGGCGTGAGCCACCGTGCCCGGCCTAGGCCTCATCAACTTTGTAGGACAGTCCCTAAACTGTTATTATGAAGGGGCACTGGTTTAAGGACTCTCTGGTCCCATATAGAAAGTTTTTCTGTGAACTTCTGCTTGATTAGCACTGTTTTTAAAATAACATCTTCTGTGCCTTTCACAAGAAAGGGGAGTGAGAAGAAAGAATCTTTAGTGTATTTTTTTGGCTTTCTAGGGCTTCCATAACAAGTACTACAAACTGGGTGACATAAGCAACAGAAATGTATTTTCTCAGAATTCTGGAGGCTAGAAGTTCAAGATCAAGGTGTCAGCTGGGTTGGTTTCTTCTGAGGGCTCCCTCCTTGGTTCATCTCTTTCTCCCTGTGTCTTCACACAGTCTTCCCTCAGTGCCCTTCTGTGTCCTAATTTCTTCTTCTTATAAGGACATAGTTATATAGATTAGGGCCACCCTCATCACCTCATTTTAAATTAATTACCTCTTTAAAGACCCTGTCTCCAAATGGGGTGACATTCTGAGGTATTGGGGGTTTGGAGTTCCTTGTATGTATTTTGGGGAAACACAAGTAAGCCCATATCAGAATTAAAAAGGAAATGAGACTTAACTGTTCTTCTAAAGGCTTCTCTATTTTAGGGGACAAACTTTCCCTCATGTTTCTGACTGACTGCTTGAGCTCCACCCTACTCCTCAAAGAAAGAAGCAGAAATCCAGACCTTGCTATATGTTCACCACGCTATAATCCAGAACTCTACCTATTCCTGCCACAAATATTAAAAAAAGTGAGAGATTTAGCAACCAAAGCATTAACTAAAAACAGAGGAAATAAAAATGAGGGCTGCCCAGGGAAAGAACAAATATTGTATATCTAGCTATTTTTCCTGAAAATTGACCTTGGATTTAAAACTCTCCTCAATTTTACTCTTAGCATTTTGTTTTGTTTTGTTTTGTTTGTATCACTTTGCCCAAAGGAAATACATTGGACATCTAGCCTTAGTGCTGTTGTTATTGTCTTTATTTGTGTATTTTTTTTCTTTTTAAGTGAAGGTTAATTTTATTTGGGGACAAACTTCTCTCTAAAAGTGGTACACTAATGCTTTAAATACAACTGTTATGCGTCTAGACAGAGGCAGAAAGCCAAAGGGAGCACTTGATACATCTTATCCAGTTGCCCAAGCTTTCTGTAGTGAATTACCAACTTGTCATTTAGGATATACAGGAGCAAGGGGTGTCAAGACAGGCAATTAAGGCTCTGGAAAACGATTAGTGCAGGGGCATGACATAAATCAGGGAATTTTTTTTTTTTTTTTTTTTTTTTTAAGCAGCAATCACATTGTCCTTCTCATGACTCATTATTTCTGATGTGTCACTTGCTTATTGGAATCACAGTGGAGATAATGACAAAACTGTGCTTGGGGGCTATTTGGCTCTAATCTCTGGGCTGTGATTTGTCATAATGAGTTCTTTGATTGAAAGACAAGTAACTCATTCCACTTTGGCTATAACTGATGCAAATCAGTTATTATTTAAGTAGTTGGTTTATTTTGCATTTTATTTTCGATCATCCTGTCTCCCACACATAGCCTTACTGCCAACTTAATTTAATGGATATTCCCCTAATTTCCTAATACCAAGTATACAAAATTACTTATATATGTTACTACAGAGAAACTGCCCCTTTTCCTTCCTAAATCCAGTTCATCATCTGTCTTTGAATTCCTTCCACTCCCACCTTTTCAGGAACCGTAATCTATTGATTGTACTGTTTTTATGTTGTTATGTAATTTTGGCTCCTGTGGTGTATTCTCATAGGATTACAGGTGTGAGTACATTAATATTTTCATTTAAAAAGCAAATGAATCTCATGCATACCAAAGTTTTAAAAATATGAGCATACAATCATGCTATTAGTTCTCTGAGTTTAAAAAAAACAATAATCTCTTAACTACACTTCTCCCATCATCCAGCACCTCACGTGTTTTGCTTCTTTTTGCAACAAAAGTATACCACACTCATTCCAACTTCTAGCTTTGTTCAAATCAACTTTTGTCCCCTCATTCCACCAGATTTTTTTTTTACTAATGACATTGATGACAGCTGATTTTTCTTTATCCATTGATTACGTTTTAATCCTCATAATAATTGCCCAATCACAATCATTTGACCCAGTTGATTATTCCTTTTTTCTGGGTACACATTCTTCATTTGGCTTTTAGGACACTAACTTTCCTAGTTTTCATCCTACTCTATTGTCCCTGTCTCTTAGTCACCATTACTTGTTACTCTTCTTCTCCCTTACTTCATCATAGCAGAGGGCCCTTGGACTCAGTCTTGGTCCTCTTTGTCCTGGAGCACTGCAATATTCTACTAGCTTGTCTTCAGACTCTAGTCTTCCCCCACTTTCTTCTCTTCCATACACTGTAGCCAGAGTGATATTTTTAATAGACTTAATTTTTAGAGCGGTTTTCGGTTTATAAAACATTACATTAAAAAGTACATAGAGCTCCCATATACAGTGATATTTTTTATATTCAAGTCTGATCAAGTCACCTCCTATTTTTTTAAAAAAATCTATCACAGTCTACAGGGCTATAGCCTGTAACTACCCCCGATGTATTTTATTTTTCTCTCTTGCTCTGTGTACTCTACCACATTGACTTTCTTTGAGTTTCTCAAATGTGCAATGCATCACACTAACCACAGAACATTTATATATGCTGTTCCCTCTTTTTAGAATGGCTCCTCCCCATCATTCCAAGATTCATAAGATAACTACTATTCATCTCTCAAATGGTATGTCAATTGCTGCTTCTTTAGAAAAGAAACTCGATCCTCCCTCACAGGATGTCTTAACCCACTTTGAAGGCCCATGATCTGTACTTCTTGCCATTTTTCTTATATAAATAATGTCTGTCTCTCACTCAAGAATGTAAGTTCCATGAGAGTTAGAACTTTGTTTTGCTCATCATCTTATTTCCAGTGTACAGCAAATTGCCTGACATGTCATAACCATTTATAAATATTTGTTGAACAAAAGAAAGAAAGAAAGAAGGAAGGAAGGGAGGAAGGAAGGAAGGCAGGCAGGCAGGCACAGGAAGTTAGTGTAATGTAGAAATGGGTAGCTTCTGGGGTTACTAATCAGAAACCCTGAGTGCTACACTAATTCTGTGATTCAATTCGAATTCAAAGTTTGGTTAAGTTAATCAGACATTTAGTAAGAATCAGCAATGAGCAAGATACTATGTGCCAAATTCTTATCCTCAAGAAACTATTGTTTATCATCCAATAAACGTTATGTAGAGGTGGAATTCTGCTGAACACTCAAGGAACACCGATCAAGTCCATTATTGAAGCAATCGAGTACTTACAGAACTAGTAAGTAGGTAGAGGAGAAGAGATTTTTGTTTCTGCTGTATCTCTTAGGCAATTTCTCTAATTCTTGTGGCATCCACTTCCTCAACAGTTAAGTGAATGTTACACTGTGGAACTAACAGATGAGACAATGTATGTGAATGTCTGTAAGCTAGTGTCACCCAAATGAGGATGGTGTTCTGTGTAAATCAGTATAAACTTTCCCACTAGTCTACCATCATATGTGTCTAACTTGTCCTAAACTCAGCTTTCTTTAATGAAACCTCATTATTTCTAATGTGTTCAAATTCAGTGATAAGTTTGAGTAACATCTCTGTCATCTTTCCCCTAGTTGATGTGTGAAAATCAATTGATGTGAAGGTACTCAATGGAAAAAGAATGAGATGATCATTCTTTCACCAGCACACAGCTGGTGAAAAAATAATGGTTTTGTTTGTTTGTTTGTTTTTTGCATGACGGTATAACCTTCCTTCTCTAAATGCTGGAAGTCCAGACCTGAGTCGTAAGTGACCCCTCTCCCCAGTGCATATGAACTAGTGCCCAAATGTAAAATTCACCCATTCTGTTCAGCCCTTTGTTAACCTGTAGACTGTAGTGGATTTGATTTCTGCTTCCTTTGAGATGAATATCTCCTGTACTTCCTGGAAGCCAGCAGTGCCATTTCCTTAGCAGTCTGAAACACAAAACCTCAAAGCCATCACTATACTACTGTTGGGATGACTCTTAATGGAACTAATTGTTCATAGGAAACTCTAGGCAGCAAACTGGTTGTGGGCTCAGTCTAATAGTCACTGACTTAATTACACAGAAGGAGCCAAGCACAATGGCTCAGTATGTTAATCGTGGCTGAAAATATGATCTCCATGCAAAGTGCAATATTGCCATGTTCTTGCTGCTCAAAATAATTGGGAGCAGCAAGGAGATGATAATATTGCACTTTTTCAACTATTTGAACCCTGGAGCTGTTACATGTACTCACTTTCATGACATTTGCAAATTCACTCTTTCTTTCAGGTCACTTATTTGAAAATATGAAAAGGCATAGAATCCTAACACCAACCAACAATGTTAATAAATTGTATTGAAAGGGTCGATGTAAAGGGTCTACAGTGAAAGGAAAGAAGCTGGCTCATACTTAGCAACATTCTACTTAGCTGTCTTTCTACTCTTCCATATTCTCTTTGATTACATTAGTATTAAATTTTCTTGATTTTGTCAGTATAAGTAGGAATACCACTGCCATTCCTAGTGTGCTTGGTTTATGTAGGCCGGAGTGCAGTGGTATGATCTCGGCTCACTGCAACCTCCACCTCCCAGGTTCAAGTGATTTTCATGCCTCAGCCTCCCGAGTAGCTGAGATTAAAGGCACCCACCACCATGCCCAGCTAATTTTTGTATTTTTAGTAGAGACGGAGTTTCACCATGTTGGCCAGGCTCATCTTGAACTCCTGACCTCAGGTAATCCACCCACCTCAGCCTCCCAGAGTACATCTATCTTTTTTATTATGGCCACTCTAGTGGGTAGGAAGTGGTATCTCATTGTGGTTTATTTGCATTTCCCTAATGCTAATTAATATTGACTGTCTTTTCATGTGCCTTTGACCATTTGCATATATCTCCTTTGGAGAAATGTGTTTTCAAATCTTTGGCCTAGTTTTCATTTGGGCTTTTATTATTATTATTATTATTATTATTACTATTATTATTATTGTCAGGTTGTAAGAGTTCTTTATATATTCTGGGTACAAACCTCTTGTCAGATATAAGACCTATAAATATTTTCTCCTATCCCATGAGTTGTTCTTTTACTTTACTGATGGTGTCCTTGAACCACAGAAGTTTTAAATTTTGATAAAATCCAATTTATCTCTTTTGTCTTTGATCACCTTCTGTCATGTCTAAGCAGGCTTTGCCTAAATCAAGATCATGAAGGTTTATCTTCATATTTTCTTTTAAGAGTTTTATAATTTAGCTCTTACATTTATGTCTATTATTCACCTTGAGTTAATTTTTTGTGTATGGTATAAGAAAGGAATCTAACTTCATTTTTTGCATGTGGATTGTCTAGTTTTTCCAGCACCACGTGTTGAACAGAGTATTTTTGTTCCCATTGGATTATCTTGGTATCATTTTCATTTTTTAAAGTATGAGTTTTTCTCCCTCTGGTTGAGTCAGCTGCAGATGGCATAAGACCAGGCATGTTTCTTAAAAAGTCTCATTCTTTAATTTTCAATAATTCTCTTGTCTGCCGCCTGCTGTCTATTTTAGCTGGAGGGAGGATCCCCAAGTTCTAGCCTGAGAATACCATGGATTGCCTTTTGATGTTATTAAAGCCTTGAAAATAAAAGAAGCATTTAGAGACCATGCCACACCTGACTCCTCTGTTGACTGATTTTCTTGCCATGGCCTTGCCCCTTTCCTAGCTTCAGGCCAGGAGGACTGCTTGGGCTCCCCCACCTAGCTCTCTTCTTGCTTGCCTCCCTCTCCCCTGCCTCCCTGGTGTAGTAGGCTTTGTAATTTGAGTCTACCCAGAACTCTTCTATGCATTTCCATCTTCAGGTGGTCAATATGCATTTAACTGAACAAAAAGCTTAGGACTTGCCATAAGTCAGGGCATTATCCTTGCATCCTCTCTGTTTCTCACACTTGACATCCAATCATCAACCAGTGGTGCTGATTCTGCTTCCAAAATATATCTCTGCTTGGTTTTCTTCTCTCTGTCTCCTGTTTCTTCTCATGTATACCAAATCGTCTTTCTGTTAGATTTCTGCACTTAATCCTTCTACAGTCCATTTTCTTCCAAATTCCAGAAAGATCATTTTAAAGTGTGCTAATTGGCTGTGTAAAGCCTTCAACAGCTTCCCATCACACTCTCCATATCGTGAAAACTCCACGTTCAATCTTATAGCCTACAGGATCCCATCCCCCATCGCCCCTTGCTCCCATGCTCCAGCCACACAGACTTGCCACATAGTTCACGAATGTCCACAGATTTTTCAGATCGAAGGCCTTTCATGCATGCTGGATCCCCTCCTTACAGAGTACATGCCTTTGGGTTTTGTTTTGTTTGTTTGTTTGGCTATTTCTTATCATTCAAATCTCTATTTAAATGCTTTCTTCTCAGAGGAGAACTTCTATAGAAAGTACCTACCTCCGATCTGGGATATTCTTTTTGTTGTTGTTGTTATGTTTTTTTCGTTTGTTTTTTGTTTTGTTTTTTTTTTGACGGAGTGTTCCTCTGTCGCCCAGGCTGCAGTGCTGGAGTGCAGTGATCTCGGCTCCCTGCAACCTCCCACTCCTGGGTTCAGGTGATTCTCCTGCCTTAGCCTCCTGAGTAGCTGGGATTATAGGGCCCACCACCATGCCTTGCTAATTTTTGTATTTTTGGTAGAGACCAAAATACACCATGTTGGCCAGGCTGCTCTCGAACTCCTGACCTCAAGTCATCTGCCTGCCTCGGCCTTATATAGGGATGAGTCACTCCACCCAGCCGATATTCTTTCTTAGTCATCTTTTTCATATCTATTACAGAGCTTTCTATTCTGAATTTAATAGTTTGTTTAGCTACCTTTTACCTGTTTTATTTACCATCATATACTGTGTGCTTGCTTGTGGTTGGCACTCAATAAAAACTGTTAAATATGAGGACTATTATATTTCTTATCATCTCTCTTCTCGTCCTTCTTTCCTTCGTGTGAGTGGAAGATGATGTCATTCTTTGCATATTTTTGTAACCCATGGCTTATTTTACCATGAAACAAGCTCCTCCTTGCCATCATCCTCACTTCAGAGAATATTTAACAATATACTGTTGTCTTATAGATGCAGCTCAATAGTCCTACACTATCCCAGAAACACAGATTCCCTATGCATAAAAAAGCAGTAATAAAAGCTATCTTTTTTGAGTATTTATTCTGTTCATGATTATATTCTTTAATTTAACAGTGCTTGTATTCTTTAATTTAATTTAACAATGCTATGAGTTAAGGACATTATTCTCTTCATTTTACAAAGAAATTGAAGCTTCAAATTAAAGTAACTTGCACTAGGTCACCAGTCAGTGAAATAGAAAATGCAGGGTCCCTTTCACATAACCATTTTGCTGTTCTTTCAGAAAAATCTAAAAAAAACCAAGACATTCACAGGAGGTTTTCCTCCCTTCAGCACCAGAGAGGTGGTTATTTGTTTCCCACTAGGCACAAGAGAGAAGAAAAACACAACAGAAAACAATATTAAGATTATACTAGAGATGGGGCTAGAGTGGCTTTTGCTGTTAGGAAAAGTGGGAACATCTTAGAGACTCTATGGTGCTATCTTATTAAATTACCCAGAAGTAAAGAAAAGGGAGGGTTTTAAAATAAATAAATACATAAACAGGGTTTTTGTTTTCATTTTCAGAAATATCTCTAAAAGCAAATAGTTTTACAGCGATATCATTATATGTGTTAAACTTCCAGCTCTCTGAGTATGACTTCTGCATTTTCATTTTTATTTTTAGATTCAGTTTTGTTCACTTGGGCATGTGTATGGCTTGGAGACAGGCAGGAATGCCAAAAAGCTGGTAGATGATGGCAACTGTGATGAGCAGAAGAACTCACTGCCTCAGTTACCTGGATGTGGGCCATTTTCTTTCCCTGGAGTTGGAGGGCGGGCAACAATGTTGAAACTGGCTGAAAGTTGAGAGAGCAACTGAATTTGTTTCAGGGCCTAGTGATATTTTAGTGCATAATTTTATAAAATCACAGCTCCATTCCATGAATATAGGAGAGGAAAAAGATTATTGAAAAAATAATTTTTTTACAGGCACTGGTACTTTTTTTTCATGTTTTATGTTGTAGTTGCATGTTACTAGAGCAGCTGACACCATTCTATGTGGTTTGATTATGTAGTTCAAAGACCAAAACCAAATAAAAAGATGTACTCTTTAAAAACTCTCTTTTCCAGTGAGAGGATTATGGAAAAAGTGGCAGTGATTGAAAGTCTATGTTCTATTTGCCAGAGTGGGGGAGGGAGTGGAAAGGCGGGTCGACTGGGATAGACCAGTCATGAAGGAGCTGGAACATTCACCCAGGCCAATTGCCATGTGGCTTGTAGAAGGCCTGTGGGGAAGACACCATCTGCCACTGTTTGGCAGGGTTTGGCTACCATGGCACAGAGTGGGCAATTTCCTCAACCTTGGAGGCAGAAGCTGGCAGCTGGCCTGAAGTCTGCTTTCTCCCAGAAGAGATAGGCAGTCACTGAGCCGAGATATTGATGATGTCTCTCTCTTATCGTGCAACATGGAGAGCGGGAGAAGATGAGGGAGGACAGAAGAGAGGAGAAGGAAGAGGAAAATAAGAAAAGGAATACTAATTAATTCAGCCTGTCTATCCAGCTAAGTTTGAGCTTGATTTTGCTCTCTAGTTGAATGGAACATGCAACCTGAATTTCTGAATAACAGTATTACCAAATTACTGTTTAAGTGTTTGAGAAAAAAAGGTGAAAAGTGTGTGTACTATATGTATAGATGTATAGATTGATATAGATATATAGTGAATTGGTTAATTGAATGTCTGCATCAGATAAGAAGGTGTTAGGTCAATTTCCACAATAATGCCATTAAAATCAATTCTTTGATTAAATCCAATTAACAGATGTGGAAACTGAGGTTTGTGACAAGGTTCAATCCCTGATTTTTGTAACTCCAAAGTATGTGCTGTTATTTAATGTTTATGTATTCTCTATTATGACTTGTTTTCAAGTTTTTTAAAATATCACTAGCTAGCCTGTACATTTCTTAGGAGGCAAAAACAATTGTCTTAAATTTTGTTATATTTTAGTGCCATTTTGCACATAGGTTATAAGCAACAGATAATTTCTGTAATCTTTAGTATATCGATTAAACTTGTTAAAATGTAGATATTTTGAAATTTCACACAGGACACCTAAATTATGTAAAATGTTATAAACCTCATGGTTTACAGGGGCCCTGGAGATGGAAGTTCTGAAAAAATGTTGCCTTTATTCAGTATTAGTGCATTATCAGGGAATCCAGATCTCAGTTAAAATGAGAGAATCTGAATCTCTAGGCAATGATGAGTGTTTCTGAAATTCAGATTCACCAGAAAGAAATCGAAAGCAAAGGGAAGACAGTGTTGTCAAATTATCACATAATTCAGCTAAAAAAAAAAAAAATCATGGTACTTAAGTGGGAGCTAGAGCACATCACTGCCTTTAAGAAGATATTCAGGGGAATAAAAGAGGTCTGGGACCTCGGAGGTGAAACTGAGAGAAAGACAAAGGGACTTCAAATCAAGCATTTGAAAGAGCCAATGAGGGGCCAGATGTGGTGACTCACTCCTGTAATCCCAGCACTTTAGGAGGCCAAGGTGAGATCCTATCAAAAAAAAAAAAAAAAAAAAAAAAGGCTGGGCATGTTAGTCCCAGCTGCTTGGGAGGGTGAGGCAGGAGAATCACTTGAGCCCAGAAGGCTGAGCCAGCAGTGAGCCATGATTGCACCACTGTACTCTAGCCTACGTGACAGGGCAAGATCCTGTCTCCAAAACAAAACAAAAACAGAAAAGAAAGAGCCAATGAAACAAAACCCACAGGGAAGAGAAACAGAACTGTTGTACTGAAGTAACAGTTCTCAAATCTTTTTTTTTTTTTTTTCTTTTGTGATAAGACACACAGGCCAAAGAAGACTGACTGCAAGTTAGCACAAGAGTGCAACGACTCTAATGTCATCCTGGCTCCCTCATTCAAGGAAACACGCCAAAACTTAAGTAAAAATAATCTTAAATCAACTTTAATTATAAATAAGCAAATCTCTTACAAATGGCACTACTTTATCATTAATTAGAAACTACTAAGTTGTAGCATATAACACAGAAGTATGGTATCAAGACTGAAAACTAATTGATTATTTAATTCCTAGCATCTTTTCAAGTTCTCAAATCCCAAGATTTGCTTATGGTTGCCACCAAGAGCTATGGAATTGTTGTTTGGTAGGTGATTTTCATCCTCCATATTAAAACAAACAAACAAACAAAAAACATTCTTTTTAAGAAATTCATCCATTTGTAGATGCATCTGTTTCCAGTGGTTCCAGTGTGTTTGTTTTGATTATCACATATGAATTCAGCTTTGTCCAAATATTTATAGAAAAACATAGAAGCCATGTTCTACTTGAAAAATGCTTTTCATTTTGTAAGACCCTAGAGTACTTTACTTGTAATACCATAATTCAAACATATTTGGCATTAAGCTTCAATCCTGGAGAGGCAAGGAGTCTGGCTTATGTTCCTTGGAATGGTTATTTGCTTGATTTTGAATCCCATAGTCCCTGAATCTATGAATTTTTAGGATTCTGTTTTTAATCTCAGTCACATACTCACTCTATATGTGTGAGAAAGATATAAGGCCCAAGTCACAAAATAAGTGAATAGAATTTCTTAAATGAGAGCAAAAAATTAGTACTCTTGGAGCACAAATTCAAGGAGAATGGGTCTTTAGCATATTGGTTGTTAAATGCTACCCCAGTGTTTAAGGAGAGAGAAAAGACACACAGAGAGATAAAGAGAGGTTGAGCTGGGAAGCAGATGACTGAGGTCTCTCCTAAACCCTCCATCCTCCACCCTCCACGTGTTAGAGGCAAACCAATAAGTTACTTGTAGCTATGACATTCCTGACTGACAGGACTCCAGAACAACTTGTAACAGAAGAGACTTGAATCATCTTTCATATTGGTTTGGGATATTTTTCATCATGTATTGCTGCTTTTTTAAATGGTTATTTAGTCTTTTAAAAATATGTCTTTCCCCATGCATGCCATTTGTTTGTTAAGCCCTTATTTCAGAGAATTCTTAAAGGTATTCCAATCATTAGAGGGAATTAGCCAGGCGGTACAGAATATCATATGCCAGCCTCCATTACACAGCTAGACAAGTCTAAATGTGCCCTCCATTTTCAGAAGCCTTCTTTAATCCAGTCTCAATGCTCTCTACTATTAATTCCAAATAATGTTTAAATATGAGTGTGAGGTTAAAGCAAGGTGCTTTCATCCTTAAAGTGGTTGTCATTGTCAGATATGAGTAAATTTGTGCCCAGGAAAACGTGAAAAGGAGAGAAGCTTATAAATTTAACCAGCAGTCAGGCATGGTGACTCATGCCTATAATCCCAGTACTTCAAGAGGCCGTGACAGGAGAATCACTTAAGACCAGGAATTTGAGACAAGCCTGGGCAAGATGGCGAGAGACCCCAGTAACTACTAATATATACCGTAGTATATATATAATATATAGTAGTATATGTATATATACATATATACATATGTATATGTATTACATTGTATACATACATGTACATATATAATATATATGTATATATACATATATATTTTTTATATATATACATATATATTTTATATATATGTATATATACATATACATATATATATGCTGGGCATGGTGCCATGTGCCTGTGGTTCTCAGTTACTCAGGAGGCTGAGGCAAGAGGATCCCTTCAGTCCAGGAGTTCAAGGCTTCAGTGAGCTGTGCTCACACAACTGTATTCCACCTTGGGTGACAGAGTGACACCTTATCTCTTAAAAAAAAAAAATCTATACGAAAATAAAATCAACAAGTACATCCTGTGTACCTACTTGCATACTACACAGTATGAAAGACATAAAAAGTGAATAAAACATAGTCCTTGAACTTGTGAGTAATCTCATAATAATCTAATTGGCTACAGAGTACCAAACTAAATGTAATACATAGAAGAATGTTCTTCATGCTAAACAAAGTCCTGGAGAAGTTTGTTGGAGGGAAAATTTCTATCAGGTGGCAAGAATCTATATGTTTCCAAGTTCTGCAGATTATTCTCATGCCTAGCCTGGCTCTGTGGTATGATGCTAGGTACTATGATTCCAAAGCCCAGTCCCTTCCCCTGTAGCCTGGCAGTCCAGTGGACTAAGAAAATAGGCATGCCAGCGATTGAACACATTTACTGTTAAAGGTAATTTGATGTAAGTTAAAGTCAAGTCAGGGGTAGGTTTTTATTTGTTTTGTTTTGTTCTCATATAATTCTATAGATTTCCTAGGGGTGGTGAAGGAGGAGATAGTGAACACAGTAATATAGATACCTGCTTTTTTCACTGTGTACTTTTCCCAAGTGGGAAAGAAAGGGCAAGCTAGGGAATTGGGGATAAATTCCTCCTTAGCGACATGATGCCCAGTTTCCAGGAATGGATAGGCAGGGCTGGGAATCTGCTTCCTTGTTAAGAATCATTTAGTGTTGCAAATATTAAAATTGTGCTATGCAGTCCTCCTTCTTTTGAGTATCTGACTGATTCTTCATGACTTTTTGTGCTCCTCATTTTCTATTTTTCTACAAACTTATCCGTCCTGTAAGCCCAGCTCTCTACCAGCAAACCTCAAAATAACCAACCCCAAAATACTTAATTTCAAGAGAAGCATTTTTTCTTATACTAGTTCTTGTATATTTTTTATACTAGTTCTTGTTATATTTCCTTTGTATGATTTCATTTTTTTGTAACATTCATGTCATACCCTAACCTCTATTGTGACGTCCTTGGAGGCAAGGGCTATATTTTGTGCCTACATGTATCTCTTAACCACACGCCTGAACAGGAGAGGCACTCAGGTTGTTTGATTGGCTTGTTTTTTTGTTTTGTTTTGTTTTGTTTAGATGGAGTCTCACACTGTTGCCCAGGCTGGAGTCCAGTTGTGCGATCTCGGCTCACTACAACCTTCACCTCCCAGGTTCAAGTGATCCTTCTTGCCTCAGCCTCCCAAGTGGCTGGGATTACAGGTGCCTGCCACCACGCCTGGCTATATATGTTTTTGTATTTTTAGTAGAGACGGGGTTTCTATGTTGGCTAGGCTGGTCTCCTACTCCTGACCTCGTGATCCGCCTGCCTCAGCCTCCCAAAGTGCTGGGATTACAGGAGTGAGCCACCGCACCCAGCCTGATTGGCCTGTTTTAATGGGAAACCATTAATACAGGACTTCAGGGACCTTATTTGTATATAACTAAACCATGGCTGGGACATCACTGCCAGTCAGTACAAATGCATATGAGTGTAGCTGCATCTTTCTTTCTTTTAAAACCATTATAAACAGCACTACAAACATTTTTTCCTATTTTTAAGGAAATGCCTGGAGCAACATGAGCAAAGCTAACTTTTAAAATAAGCTCTTTCATTTTTTGCTTTGTAAATCTCCTATCATCAGTTTAGGTTTCACTTATGTTTTAAAATGTGATCATATTAAAATATCTTTAGAGTAGAAAGTATCTTGTATAGCTTTTGAAAAAAATCCTTTTTTGAGAGGTAATCTTGTTAGATATCTTTTGTATTTTATTTAGCAAAAAAAAGCACTAAGCACAAATAAAAACAAAATAGAACCACCTACAATATGGCATTAAAATAGCTGAAAATTGAGGCCGGGGGCGGTGGCTCACACCTGTAATCCCAGCACTTTGGGAGGCCGAGGCGGGCAGATCACAAGGTCAGGAGATCGAGACCATCCTGGCTAACGCGGTGAAACCCCATCTCTACTAAAAGTACAAAAAATTAGCCGGGCGTAGTGGCGGGCGCCTGTAGTCCCAGCTACTCAGGCGGCTGAGGCAGGAGAATGGCGTGAACCCGGGAAGCGGAGCTTGCAGTGAGCCGAGATTGCGCCACTGCACTCCAGCCTGGGCTACAGAGCTAGACTCCGTCTAAAATAAAATAAAATAAAATAAATAAATAAATAAGTAAATAAATAAATAAAGCTGAAAATTGAATATCTGCTCTTTACATTTAGATTCTGAAATAGAATAATTTGTAATTTTTTAAAATATATTTTAAAATCATTAAGAACAGAACCTAAATCATCAGGACAGAACATTTTATAAAAATGGTGCTGTGAATAAGTAAAGAAGATTTGGAGGAGACAATGTTTTAAAATTTTGTGAGTGACTTTAAAAATAAGAGCGATAAACCAGGTATCCTTTAAAACCAATTAGATTTTTAACCTAGCAGCTTGTATCTGTTCATGCCTAGATTGTTTGGCTGTGTGGAAGTAGTTTCTTAGTTGACAGATAGATACAAAATACACAGCAATACTGCCCTCTACAGGTTCCCTGTAAGGCAGGCACTTGTCTTCAGGTTTGTAAAGGGCTAGTTTTAAAAGAACCCTAACCTAAAGGAAAGACTTCAAGTGCTTTTGGCTTTGATGTCTTTAACACCAGTGAGCAACCTGGCCATCCCGTACCTCTATGCATGTTGACCACCTACTCCAAACAAATTACACAATCCTCCTTGTTTCTCTGAGCATATGGTATTAATAGCTCTTAAAAGATTTTTACTCTGAGGTCCAGTAGAAATCCGTAACTCCCTTTCTCATACATATGCCATGCTGGGGTTAAGAAAATATTCTGATAGGCCAGAAAGATAGTTAAATATACAAAATCTGGTGAATTTGTTCAAGATTGAAAGCGGTGATACTGCTTTATAGTCACATCTTTTATTTGTAGTAGTACAGAAAGTAATTGTAGATTAAACTCAGTTGTTCCAGATGACAAAAACTCAACTTAGAAATAATATATGATCCAGACAAAACTAATGGCCAAGTATTTGGATGTTTAAATAAAATGGGAGTATTTTTAAGTTGTAGATATATGAGAGACACAGTAAGAAACTGATATATGATGCAATATATGCAAGCTATGAAAAAAGATTTACATAAAAATGCCAAGAGAAAGAAATATGTTTTATCTCCCAAGTATGATGCAGAAAGACAGTATTTCCTGTGCACAAGAGCAAAATCAGAATGGGTTCAAGTCTCAGTGTTGTTCCATACTGTGGAACTTTGGCAGGTACTCAAAGAAAACTTGCCACAAAGCCTCAGGATCAGCCTGAACACTTTACTTGACAGTCTCTGACACAGTGTTTCTCTCCAGCTCTTGTCCTCATGTATCCTGGCACATCTGCATCATTCCTGTTTCTTGTCAGGCTGCTGTCTCTCCTTCAACGTGGCAGAATACGGTCACCAACAGCTCTAAAGATGTTACGCCTCTAGTCACACAGACATACCGGATGGCTTTTTCTTAGCTCTTACCCCAAATTTCTGGGAACAGGACTCCAGCCCAACATGAAATTGAGCATGAAGTGCTCTATTGTGACTAATCGGCTATGGCATCAGGATAGGGACTTGCAGAAGACACATAAATCTAATATGTTGTCTTTTTCTCATTTGCCAAAGGTAGATTTTAGGAATTCCTTCAACTCTTGCTCTACAAGCAGTCTCCAGTTTACTAAGCTTTACATTCAAATAGTTGCTTCTTAGTTGTTGACTGGAATTCAGAAAACATTTCCTGTGCCAACTATGTTATTCCATATTGTTACGTCCTTAGAAGAGTCTCACTCCATTGCGAACAAAAATAATTTTTAAAAAGCTAGACTACTATGTGTCTGAAAAATTATTACCAGTTGATATAGAAGTCATAGAAACCATCCACCAAAGATTTTTCAGGACTGCTCTATTCTCAATCTTGTCAGATTGTCAAACTAGGCATTCTTCTTTATTGTTTAAAAACTACAACCCCCACAAATACAGTTTTTTGTTGTTTGTTTTGTTTTTTGAGATGGAGTTTCGCTCTTGTTGCCCAGGCTGGAGTGCAATGGTGTAACCTTGGCCCACTGCAACCTCCCAGGTTCAAGCGATTCTCCTGCCTCAGCCCCCTGAGTAGCTGGGATTACAGGCACCTGCCACCACACCTGGCTAATTTTTTGTATTTTTAGTAGGGACAGGATTTCCCCATGTTGGTCAGGCTGGTCTTGAACTCTTGACCTCAGGTGATTCACCCACCTCGGCCTCCCAAAGTGCTGGGATTACAGGCGTGAACCACCATGCCTGGCCTCCACAAATATAGTTTTAATCATAGGTTGTAGTGTTAGTTTTAAAGAATAGTGAGTTCAGAGCTTCCTCTCTGTGGTCTCAGCAGCAGCAGCAGCAGCAACCCTCTCTCTTAGTCATGCATCCATCCATGACTGCACACAGACAGACATTCATCCACCTGCCCCTCAAGTACTGGCCTGGCGCTGTTCTATACTCTAGGGAGACACTATTAAACATGATGAAATGTCAGCTCTTCTGAAACTTGTTTTTTGGTAGGAGAAAATTTAAAAATAAGCAAATAAATAAATAACCATCAGTTAATGTGTAAGTGTCATTTAGTGATAAGTGCTATGTTTTTCTTTAGGTAAAATAAATCAGGGGGTTGTGATATGGAGTGATTTGGGAGTCTATCTGGATAGTGAGATCAGAGATTTCTAAATGTCTATTCTGCAGCTATGGTTCTATAGCCAGGACAAGGGGCTCCAGCAGGGAGCATTAGGAACCCAGGAGACTGGGAGGGTCAAGATGACTTGTTATCTTGCCCCATGACAGATACTTCTTAATCCCCGAACGGCTCCATCTCACCCTTTTTCTAGAGCCCAGGGAATTAACATGGCTCTTTTCATTCCCTTTTTTTTTTTTTTTTTTGAAACAGTCTCGCTCTGTCACCCAGGCTGTAGTGCAATGGCACAATCTCAGCTCACTGCAACCTCCACCTCCCCAGCTCAAGCAATTCTCTTGCCTCAGCCTCCCAAGTAGCTGGGATTACAGGTACACACCACCTCGTCCAGCTAATGTTTGGATTTTTTGTAGAGACGGCATTTCACCATGTTGCCCAGGCTGGTCTTGAACTCCTGACCTCAGGTGATCCACCCATGTCAGCCTCCCAAAGTGCTGGGATTATAGATGTGAGCCACTAGGCCTGGCACCATTCATTCCTTTCTATCTTTAGTCATTGTTTCTTCCACTAAAAAATGTTCCTCTTCCCTGTTTCACTGCGGGGCAGAAGTCTCAGAGATCTCTCTTCTCTTCTACACAGTTTTGTTGTGGCTGTCAAAGAGTGTTTTCTTTGCCTTTCATAATAATTTTTAGAATACTACACAAAGAATAAAAGAAAAAATTAAATGCCACAAAAGAATACACATAAAAATAAGTTTTTCCTGAGTTACAGCCTTCAAATTATCAATCTCTCTGCCCAGATTTATAGACATATATGTGTGTGTGCACATTATTTATGTGTTTATTTATAAATCAATATGATTCATATATAAGCATTCACTTGTCAATTTATAGAATATATTGTTCTTGTTATGTATCTTGTTTTTCACTTAGTTGATTTTAGATATCTTTTTATATCAGCAAATATAAATTTACTTATTCTTTTTAATAGCTGCATAGTATTCCATTGCATGGGTGCAGAATAATTAGATTTTTTAAATCCAGCTCTTAATAGGTATTTAGGCATTATGCAGTCTTTGTTGTTAGAAAAAAACCTGCAATATCTTATAAATGTATGTTGACACGCTAGCTGACTCAAATATTATGAGTGTGTGTATTAAAGTTATATATTAGGATGGCCATAAGAAATTCTGGGGTTTATAGGCCAAAATCAGTCAAAAATTGGCAGTGTTATATGGTTTAAGATACATTGCCAAATTCCTTTGCAAAGCTCTCAGCCCAATTTTGTTTGTTTGTTTGTTTTTAATTTCTAACAGCTGTTGAAACAGACAAGTAAATGTCTTGGATGCTAAGCTCTGCTGGATAAAATGAGAAAACAGTGTGGATTGTAAGCACTACAAAAGCATGGTTTCCTGTTAACTAGATCCACATTTCCTTTCAGGATTGTTCCCAGGAAACTGCCTTCCCAATCCCTCAAGTTTAGATGAAAACACCATTATAGGAATTAGGTAGTTGAATAGGAGAGAGGAAGAAATATGGACCTGGACTCCCAGTGGGCTCTAGAATGACATTAGGTAACTCATTTAACCTCTCCAGTTTGATTCAAATAATGAATACAGATACTACCTTAAAAAATACATGAGACAATGCCTATGGCACTGCCTAGCACAGTATTAAGCACTGAATTCTAGCTTGAATAAATCAAACTTCCCTCCCTCTGCCTTCCTCCCGTGCTGCTGTGCTCTGAATATTCAATCTATGGAGATGTGGCAAGGAAGGGTGTGCCACTCCTTGCCACATAGCCATACAAGCATTAACATGCATCTGGAACCCATTTCTGCCCTGAAGATAGAAGCACTGAGCCACTTCAGTCATCTAACAGGTGCTCACTCTGCCTTACAGGTGAGTGGTATGGGGAGTGTCCTCAAAGTCTGGCATCTGGATAAGCCATAATTCAGGCCCATTCGGTGTGTGCAGTTACTGGGGAGCCCAGTTAATAAGTACAGTTTGTCTCAGTATTACCATCTGCCACTTGCAAAACATTCTGTGCCCACCAGGAAGCATCACTTCCCTTTTTCAAAATCTTCACTTAGAACATGTCACCAGAGAGAACCCCACAACTCCATGAAGCACACATTCTTGCATCAGTGTGAGTTATCTTTGCTGAATGCCTTTGTGGTTATTTTCTTGTTACATTAAAAAAAACTCAAATACTGTTCCATATTCTGATGTGGGTCTTATGAAAATGTTAATCAATCAGTATTAAATATTAAGGCACAGCACTTTTTTTATAGATGAGAAAAGCGACAATGTGCTTACATGTTTTGGAATAGTGAAGGGAGCACCACAGGAGCTAGAAAGAGACAGGCTTGAGTTTAAAACCTGACACTGGTACTTAATACCATCATTTCTGTCAGCAAATTACTTCACTTCACTGAGCATCAGCTTTCCTCTCTGTAAAATTGCACTAATAACACTCATTAAAAATACTAGGTTGTATTTCTTGTGTGTTGCAAGAGACGATAGATGTAACGTGCCTAACACCTTGCTTGGCACAAAGGAGCCCTAAATAAATGTTAACATTGATTTATGATTCTCTATATTAATCTGGCACTAGAGATACTTACTTCTGAACATTACCAGAATTTCATTATTGTAGAGGATTTATATAGCCGGGATAAGGCAGTGAATATTTTCACAGCACTGATTAAAATATTCTTTTCAGGAGTAGGAACTGAACTTTTTTTCAGTTATCTGGTTGATATTTAATTTGGGAAAAGTTTTTCGATGGATATAAGAGGATGTGAGAGTGAAGAGATAAGATATCTTCTGACACCTTCTTGTGACTGGTGTAAAAGAAAAGAAAGAATGTGTCTTTTTGAAGCTATTGTTATACTGATTAGAAAGCCCATTCGAGAATGAAAAATACAGATTTAAATTGTATAGAGATGTTCTAATGTTAGGAACTTTGTAAGTGTATTTTTTTCTTTTCTTCTATTTTTCTTCTTTTTCTGGGTTATGGGCATAGTAGACTTGGTACCATTAGAAATGTTACTCCTTCCTTAGGACTTAAGCCTATAAAGAGGAGGAAACTCAAATACATATATTTATAATTTTCAGACAGTTAGGCAGTCATTCTGTAGGACCTTCATTTCAAAGCCTCACGTACACATCAAACTATAATAAGACTTGCCTTTACTTTGTTTGCTAAAAGGTCTGTCTCTTAACGTCAGGGTATCATCCCAGCCTTTGAACTGGCACATGCTTCACAGAGTAATATTTGGAAGTCAACATTTCAGTAGAGCAATTTATGCACCCCACACGTGAGTCTTTATGCACTGGCTAATGGCTTCCTCAAATCCTTGTCTGTTAAATTGGTTTTGAAAAGAGGAATGCTCCCTTTTCTGGCCTATTTACAGATCAGCCGTCATTCTTCTGTATAGCAATAGTTTTTTTCTAGAATTGTGCTTATTAAGCAATGTCTTTCATTGGATTTTTTAATTGATATATCATAATTGTGCATATTTTGGGGCACATTGGATATTTCAATACCTATATACAATGTGTTATGATCAAATCAGGGAAATCAGGAGAGCCATCATTTCCAACATTTATCTTTTCTTTGTGTTGGAAACATTGCAATTATTCTGTTCTAGCTATTTTGTAATATACAATAATATACAATAAAATGTTGTTAACTATAATTTTTCTATTGCCCACTATTGAATACTAGAATGTATTTTTTCTATCTAACTCTGTTTTGTACCCCTCAACCAATTTCTCTTCATCCTCCTCTCCCCACTTTCCTTCCTGGCCTCTGGTAACCACCCAGCCTCTGGGAACCTCCTGATCTCTGGTAAAGACATCCACTTCTTTGGCTTCCACATATGAGTGAAAACAAGTGATATTTGTCTTTCTGTGCCTGGCTCATTTGACTTAACATAATGACCTCCAGTTCCATCCATGCTGCTGCAAATGACAGAATTTCATTCTTTTTTATGGGTGAATAATATTCCATTGTGCACAGATATCACATTTTCTTTATCCATTCATTTGCTGATGGACACTTAGTTGATTCCGTATCTTGGTTGTTGGGAATAGTGCTGCAGTAAACATGAAAGTGCAGATGTCTCTTCGAGGTACTGAACTTTCAAGTAGTAACTCCCATTGACAATGCACAGCAGATTTTCCCCTGCATTGTCCTTATGAGAGTAAGTTTAGTGATGTTTAAGTTCTCAGAATCTTCTATGGAAAGACATAGATTGAAATAGTCCTCAGAGAAGAGATAAAGATACATACGACAGACAACACAATTTTAAAGGTCCCACTTAGAATTCTGGGAATTCATGAAGAATTCAATACTTCTTAGACACAGAATTTTAAATTCCAGTGAGTGAGGAATGTCTAAGTTTGGTTCTTCACAATTTATAAAGACCAGGAAGAGCAATTGGTAAAAGGCTTGAACATCTGCCAAATACTACAAGCAGCCAGAAATACTGCAAAGGGCATGAACTTAGATCAGAAGAACTGAATTTAGTCCTGGATGAAACTGTTGTTATCATGTGACACTGAGCAAGTCCCTTAATTTTTTGGTTCCTCTGTTTACAAGTTTATAAAATTGGGATGATTATTTCTGTCCTGTCTACCTCCCCGGGTTGTTACAAAATCAGATTAGGCGAAGCGTGTGAAGGATCTCTGTAGCTATAAAGTGCTATTCAGATGCAAGGCCTCAGTGTGGATTGCCTCTATAAGTTCTGCAAGCTTTCTGAGGACAAAGAATGTATCTTTGTACAGGGTTTGAATATATCAAACCCTATATTAGGCCCTGAAAGAAATAAGTGAAGGAACCTGTGGCATAAATTTGGACAGAAAAATACTGGGAAGTGATTCTTCCATTCCAATTTTCTGTGAGGTTAGTTGACATTTTTTTCTTGAATCATAAAATGTAACTTTTTTTTCTTATTTACCATCCCAGTGTACTTATGGGGATGGTTCTCCCTTCATGCTAACTAATTTGCCTACATCCTGTAGTTGAAGATCTATTGTAGAGGAGAAGTCCATTCCTTATCTCAGTGAAATGTATTTCTAAGTGTACGTGAGGTTAGACAACAGAATTTATATACCCCTACACTTATAGACAAGAGATGGCAGGTAAGGAGGTGCTCATCTCCAGCACATGAGTGTCACAACACATCCAACAACAATCACACACTGATTTCACAACCCCAAATTCTTCAGTGACTGAAGAGCATGTTTTCTTCCTTAATTTTATTGGAAAGTGAAAATATTCCCTCAGCTGTCACCACTGCTTCAGCTACTGACCTAAGGGTGGAGGGAATCTTGTTCTATGGGAAGCTTCTATCCTTTTTTTTTTTTTTTTTTTTTTTGAGACGGAGTCTCGTTCTGTTGCCCAGGCTGGAGTGCAATGGCGTGATCTCGGCTCACTGCAACCTCTGCCTCCCAGGATCAAGTGATTCTCCTGCCTCAGCATCCCGAGTAGCTGGGATTACAGGCGCCCACCACTACGTCTGGCTAATTTTTGTATTTTTAGTAGAGACGGGGTTTCACCATGTTCTTCAGGCTGGTCTTGAACTCCTGACCTCAGGTGATCTGCCCGTCTGGGCCTCCTAAAGTGCTGGGATTACAGGCGTGAGCCACCACGCTAGGCCTGGAAAGTTTCTATTCTTTTATTTCTGTTCTTTTATACCAATTGTGATTGGTAACATCAGGTAACATACAATACAAACATCATCAATGTATTATAATGTATGTATCATTAATTATGTATCAATGTATGTATTGATGTATCAATACATTGAGGATACATATCTTACAATAGATTACAACAGATGATATAATACATTCATGCCCATTTGATTGCTTCTTAATAGTTAATAAAGTAGCTGATTAAACTAAATGTTCCACACACATACAAGATAATTGCAATTATGTAAGCTGTTCTATACATTTAATCAAGAAAAAATACATTTTTAGGAACTGGACATTATGATCCATGCCTAATTTACCTTATAAAAATCAGAGCTTTAACATTTGACACCTGACTTCAAAATGCTGAAATTCCTGATCTCAAAACTTTTTGATCATAATATAATTTTAGGGCATTAGTAACTAGTACACTCTTCTATTTATTACAAAAGGACTTTCAGAATCTAGTTCTTCATTTCCAAAAAGTATAAGAATCAGAGTTTCATAGTAAAAAATGAGAAGCTTTAAAAATATAAGTCTAGATGCTAAGCAAGTTCATCTCTGTATCTTTTTTTTTTCCAATGACTTGAAACATTTCAGTGACTTCAATGCCTTTGAGTTAAGAAAGTCTTGATACTGTTCAGAGAAAATTCTTGTAAGTCACACCTAAGACAGTGTCAAACCCTTTGCCACCATTTGTGTATTGTTTGCCTCTCTGGCAAGGTGTTTTGGCTCCTGAAGTTGGGTGTGTTTTGCTGACCCCTGGGGCTCAGGAGCTGGTTTATTGATCTGCAGTATAATTCCAAAGCCCCCTGTTGACCAAGGGAGTTTGAACTAAAACTAGGATAGTGGAAGCCCTTGGCTGGACTGGCTCTAATCCTATAGCAATAGTCAAAGAATAAATTTATCTCTGGGTATTATTGGAGCCCCAAGTAATCTTAACTGTGTTTCAAAACTGTTTTTTCATCTTTATTTTTGTTTTCTGACCAGAGTAGCACAGTGTCTGGTTTCTGGAGCACAGTATTTCTCTAGAGGCCAGATGATCTTTCTGAGTCTGGAATGAGTCAATTATAGCACATTTGGGCCAGGCCATCTCCATCTTTACCCAAGTATACTTTCATCCTGATTGGAACACTGGGGGATATACCAGACAGTCACTAGAGGGCAGCAAGGGGTCAATGCAACCAATTCTTTTTTTTTTTTTTTTTTAATTATTATTAAACTAAGTTCTAGGGTACATGTGCAGAACATGCAGGTTTGTTACATATGTATACATGTGCCATGTTGGTGTGCTGCACCCATTAACTCGTCATTTACATTATGTATTTCTCCGAATGCTATCCCTCCCCCCTCCCCCGACCCCACGACAGGCCCCCATGTGTGATGTTCCCCACCCTGTGTCCAAGTGTTCTCATTGTTCAATTCCCACCTGTGAGTGAGAATATGCGGTGTTTGGTTTTCTGTCCTTGCAATAGTTTGCTCAGAATGATGGTTTCCAGCTTCATCCATGTCCCTACAAAGGACATGAACTCATCCTTTTTTATGGCTGCATAGAATTCCATGGTGTTTATGTGCCACATTTTCTTAACCCGGCCTATCATTAATGGACATTTGGGTTGATTCCAAGTCTTTGCTATTGCGAATAGTGCCGCAATAAACATACGTGTGCATGTGTCTTTATAGCAGCATGATTTATAATCCTTTGGGTATATACCCAGTAATGGGATCGCTGAGTCAAATGGTACTTCTAGTTCTAGATCCTTAAGGAATCGCAACACTGTCTTCCACAATGGCTGAACTGGTTTACAGTCCCACCAACAGTGTACAAGTGCTCCTATTTCTCTACATCGTCTCCAGCACCTGTTGTTTCCTGACTTTTTAATGATCGCCATTCTAACTGGTGTGAGATGGTATCTCACTGTGGTTTTGATTTGCATTTCTCTGATGGCCAGTGATGATAAGCATTTTTTCATGTGTCTGTTGGCTAATGCAACCAATTCTTTAGGAACTTTCTGGGCTATATTATGTGCTTTGGAAGAAGAAGGGGGAAAAAAAGCCTAATGGTTTTAAAAGCGTATTCCCTACTACTTCTGTCAAAAATACAATGGCGTCAGTGATGTATGCTTGTAAGTATGTGTGTTTCACCAAAACTGAAACAAAAGACAAATATAACCTCACTAGTATAATGAGAGGAGACTGTCAACGCCAAGGAATGTATCAGTTATCTTCCTGGAGATAGCCCTGTACCTACAAGAATGAGGGTCCTCAAAGGGAGCCTATTGTGTATGCCCATGCAAGGAATCAAGCCACCTGTGAGTGGGTGTTAGGAGAGAAGGCCTAAAGACCAGCAGTGAGAAATGAGGGATAGTGATGCAACCTCTCTAGTAAGCAGGGGTGACTTGTAGACAATAGATGGCAGGTAAGGAGGTGCTCAACTCCAGCTCATGAGGAGCTGAAGTCCCCCAGCTCCTTATAGGTTGCATGTTTGCAGGGAGGAATATCACTCTCATTACCTTCTGATATTGTCTCCTAAGGAAATTTGGGCAAGAGGTTGTAAGCATCATGTTTTGCAGTTTTATGCTTTTAAAAGAGATGATCCTGGCACCTCACTGCACATGGGTGCGTTGGAGGAAGGAAAGTGGGAAGATGGACAAGGAGAAGGACTTCGCGAGACATCATAAGGAAGAACAACCTTGTGGAAGGTGGCAAGGACAAGACGAAGACAAAAGAGAAGAGTGGTTCAAATCTTCATGCACCACACAGTGAGCATCAAAGGCATACATATCAAAGTCTTTGGAAGAGGAGAATATTAAGAACTCTTAAGGAAAATTATGTGTAAGCCATCCCAGGACCATTCAAAGGAAAAGAGAGGCTTAGCGTTCAGAAGTTGCTATAGTTTTGCTGATGAGGCTTGAATATGAAAACTATATTATTATCCTTTTTATTGTTACGCTACTTCTTTGAATGTATCTCACAGGACAGCATGAATTGTACAACTTAGCTTACAATTAACAGAAAAAAAATTGCACTTTAATTCCCAAATTTGACTATCAGATGTTCAATGAGGACAAATACAGAATAACATTGTAGAATCTTGCTTTTATCCCTAATACTGCTGGAAAAATATTAATCTCAATTTTAGTTTTTCCCTATGTATCATCTGGGGACCCCTTGCATTCGAATCACAAACAGTGAAATCATACAATAATAACTTTAGGAGAAAGAATTTAATAACGACTGTAGGAGAAAGATATAACCAAATGTTAGAGGAACATAAAGAAGGGAGAAATTACTTTTTGCCAGAAGAACCAGGAAAGACTTAATGGAGAAAATGGCACCTGAACCAGCCCTCAAAATATAGATAGGATTTTTACCAGCACAGTTGTGCAAATATGCTAGCAAAAAGGAACAGAATAATTAGTCAATACCACCTTGATTAGAGAAGGAGGACTGATGGCTGTAATATTGGCAAAGAAATTGAACTCAGATTATAAAAGGCTTTATGCAGAGTCTGGGGGGTGGGTTGAAACTTACTCAGCAATCACTTTGGCAGGTATCCACACCGAGTCACATGATCAGAATTGCACTTGAGGATAGTTTCTCTGTCTATAGGACTGAGGCTGGGACTGGAGGCAAGGACATGTTAGAAAGTAGGCAAAATTGTCCAGGACTGGAGAAATTAGGCTATGTAAAAGGACAGTGGCAGTGGGAATGGAAAGAAGGGTGGTACATGAAACAGACACTAAAGGGGGAACAAGTTGATTGTTAGCTTGAAACTCTCAGCAAGCTTTATCAATTCTTGAAATGAAGGAAAATTTGTCTCTTCAAAAAACCTCGTATGTTGCAACCACTTAGGATGTGAACAAAGACAATTTATCTCCATTTTCAAGGCTCAGTAGTCAACTCAGAGATGGAGACAAGAGGACTTAAAGATGAGAGGAAAACGTGTCTCATTAACTCACAGTTCCAAAATGTTACAGATAGCTGTGGGGTTTTGGTTTCATTTGGTAAAAATCAAATGAACTTTTCTTCCTTATTTCTTCTGAAAAAAGAATCAGATTTACTAAATGACATGTTAAAATGTTTAATTCCATTTATTCTTTAATTTAAACAACACAAAGTTATTTCAATGAGACATCTGATTTTAATCCCAAGTAATAAAAAACAAAACCTAAACATTGGCCTAACTGAAATGAAGTCTAGTTTAACTGGTTCGGGATTACATTATTTTAATATTCTATAATACTGCTAAAATATTATTCAGTGTTCACTATGTGCTGATTAACCTGAGATCTATAGTAATATTACATATCAAGATTTTGAAAATGTTTTATGACTGACCGAGTCATGAGTTTTGGTTTTATGCTTCTTATTTGTAAATGTTTCAACCATATGAAATGCCATTCTTTTTTACTGCAATGGAATTTTACATGCCACGTTTAAGAAACAGAATTTTCTACATGAGTCTTTCTTTAACTGTAGCATTAAGTTTCCCATATGGCAACAGAAATGACATTTTATTTCTGCTATTTGAGTAATCTGCTTCCAAACAGGAAAAGTGGGGAATAGGACCAAAAAGTCTGTGACACTTACCTTTGGAGCAGGACTTGAGCCAATTAAATCATTGCCATATGATGTTGTTTGGACTATAATTGCTATCATAACGAGATGCAGGAAGAACAGAAGGCCCAAAGCCAAAAAACAGAAGGCCCGGAGCCAAAAGGCCCAGAGCTTGGAAGAGTTCAAGTCCTATCACTTTAGCCATTCTTACATATTGCATTCAGGAGACAGTTGACTTGCCCCACGTAGTTAACAAATTGAACAGCCCAACTGTGTCTCTTGTATGTTTTCTGCTTTCCAATCTTGACAGATGCACATGTGTTATGTTCTATTGGCTCTCTGAAAAATATTTCTTAGCTACCTGACACTGCTGGTTTTCAGTCACATATCAGCCCTACTAGAGCCTATCGATAATTTAAAACAAAAATATGGAAAACAGTAATGAGACCTCTGCAGCCATTGTACTGTTGGCAGGAAAAATGAAGACATGGTAATGAGGAAAACATTAGTCTGATTATTACAGGAGGGAGATGTTCTCAATCTTTTGTGGTGGTACGTCAGCCACAATTACCTCCCCAATAGTGCTTCAGATCACAAACAGCTTGGAGATAGCTGGAGTTCTTCCTAATTTGATCCTCTCTTGTTGTTTCATGTTTTATCACAGTTAAGAAATATGTGCCCAAAATCTCATCATTGCAGCCAAGATATTTCTAGAGATACTTCTCTAGGCCTTGCGATGGCTTCTCTTTAGTTTCACTGTGGACTCAGTAGCTGAGAATGCTCTCCTCTCCCAATCTCATCTCTCACCATTCACTTGCATCCGCCTAAAAGAGTCCACTGGAGTGCATGGGAATCTTTACTGGCATTTGGTTTATGTGAGTGAATTCTACTATTGGTTCCTCCAAGCTGGAAGTAGCAATCAAGAGAAGGGGAAAGATAAAACTGAGTGAAAGTGGTTAAAGGGAAACCAATAAGAAATACATTTGGAAATCTGACTGGATAGGTGAAGACTTTTTTATTTTAAGGAAGAGAAAATTATGTGATTCTGATGTGTGGGTCGAATGAAGAATGAATGCAGTATGAGAACAGGGTGGAGACTCAGATTAATCAAAAAGATGCCTAAAATATATGTTATATGTTCTCTGTGAGATGTAATGAAGGTGAATTTCAGAAGCAGTGGATATCTCAAGGTGCAGCAGCTGAGGTGATGTCTTTTTACCTCAGATTACTACAAAGGCTTTAACCTTCTGGATGCTGGCTGTTCTTTTCCTGGGAAAAGCACAGCTTTCACTGAACCAAGAAACGGTTTTAAGGTGCTTGCAGAGAGAAGGAAGACTGAGTCCATAGTAACCGCTGTATTATGATCAACAGTGCTATTTTGTTTCTTCCCCAAAGTTCCTGTTTATGTCTCGCAGCCTTTATATTGACTTTTTAAGAACTCAGCCAGTTGGCCAGTGGCCATGGTAAAATTGCCTAAAGTATAATAATAATAATAATCATAATCATAATCATAAAAATTGCACCACCAGTAAGTGTAAATACATCCCATCAGTGGACACATCTTCAGTATTCTACTTAAACTCAGTTTTCCATTTGAAGTGTCATGTGGTTATGGGTGAATAGAGAACATTATTTAAGAAAAGAATGATTTGTTCAAAATAGTGCCCAAATACTAAGCTACATTACGGAGCAACCATTAAGAAATTTCATTAAGAAATTTCATTCACTTTCGTTTTTAAAAACCTATAGCATGCTACATCATTTACACATTAATATTTGACTCTCTAAGCATTTGGCTCATGTACAGAAAATCATATGATACTTTTTCTTTGAGAATGAGAAGGAAAGGAAAGACAGCGATTGAAGGAAGATCCAGGAGAGGGAAAACACATGCCCTGCTGCTAGCCTTCCCATTTTCTCCACCTACTCTATACCAAACCTAATTAACATAAGCTAACAAATATTACTGTTAACAAAACTGTGTTGTTTTAAAGGTGACTGTGCTTAGCAATTTGTGTATTTTAGCTGAATCATTCTTTAAAACAAATGTGTGAGAAAGATAGCTCTATCTTAAAAAATAGGAAATTGAGGGGAAACAAAGTGTTTAAAAACTTTGCCCAAGGTCACATAGCCCATGAGTGAATGAGCCGGGATTCTTCCAGGTCTGTCTGACTCCAAACCCCAAGTTCTGGCCAGAAGCTCCTCCAATGGCTGACCCAACAGGAAATAATTTCCTATTACACTTATGTAAAGAATTCTCTCCTGTGCCTAAAATAAAGAGATTTACTCTATACAGTTGGTTTAACTAGCATAACTGTGAAGATCAACAAGCTTAAAAATGCTATTTTCTTTCTTTTAACAAAAGAAAAACAAGATGACAGGGTATAAAACAAAGAATCTATGATTTCGTTTCCAAATGCACATTTTAAATTTAGTGACACAATAGCTTAAGACTTCTTTTGGACTATTGATTTTCCTATTATTATCTAAAATAAAACATTTTTAAAAGCACTATTTTACCATTTTTTGCATCTTCAATACATTGTATTAGTATTTTGAATGTATATCCACTGCCTGATTCTTATATTTTATAGTTGCAGGAAGCTACTATTCCAAGTGAAATAATTTGGTGTTGTTATTTAACTCTGAAAAAGCATGAAATATAGAAATTATTTGTGAGAAATCACTGACTTTCTGCTAAGGTGACTACGCCATTTTTTTTATATTAGGCAAAAAACCAAATGCAGCAATCAGAATTGTACCTCATTTAATGTTATTTGCAAGAATGATTAACCAGGATGCCTGGGGCACTTACATAAACAGCTGTTTCTTGTATTTTCCAGGTAATAAAACCTCTTAGTTTGGCATCTTGCAGGGAAGCCATTAGATCCACCCTGGTGCCACTGGAATAACTGAGGCCCATAGGGAGGGAACACCTACCTACAACAAGAGGCAAGGGATAGGGTAGATGAGGACGAGGCCTGGATTGGAAGTTCAGAATGAAACTACCAACCAGTAAGAACATAGAGGAGCCCAAAGCCTTCAGAGGCAAAGGGAGGTGTCCAGAATTACTTATTCATTTATTTTTTGGTTTGTTTCTTTATTCATTTATTTCTTTATTTTGAAGAGTGAAAATGTTTCAAATACTTCTCCCAAAATATTACTAGTAATTCATTTATTTCTTTATTTTGAAGGGTGAACATGTTTCAAATACCTTACTGAAATATTAATAATGATGGAGTAACAGTCTTGAGTTTTCAGAAGTATATGATGTACTAATAAATACCATCCAAGCAATCACAAATGTATGCTTTCTTACCAGGCATACAAGAGCTAGAGTCGTTCACACTGAAGGCTTTCACAAAATGCAAAAGCAGCAATAAACAGAATTGATATTTACATTAACACATTGTACATAAAATCCAAAAGTCAGCATCCTATATTTTTAATATCAATGTACATATCATACTTTATTTTTAATGTTAATTTTCCATCTCCCCCAAAAAAATGTAAGATCTGTAAGAAAGTAGATTTTCAAATATATATATGTATAATTTAGCATCACATGTCATGCTGAATACCAAGGAGTTTACCAACAACACTGAGAGTTTCTAGAAGAATTTATTGATGGTTTCCTTTTACCACCAAGAAATCTCTAAGCCAAATTTTCTTTTCCCCAATTTTTATTTAGTTTTTACCTCTTCATACTCAATTTTAAATTTATTATCATAAAGAGAGATGCTGAAGGGATCTGCTTTTCTGTCTGCTATAGTGTGAGGGCTCTCGTGTGGCAACATTTTACTGTTGTTCTCCCCTGCTATCATCAATGCATTAAAAGGAAGGGGATTCTACACAGGAATACTAAACAATCAATAAAACGCATTCCCAAGCAATAATAATGTGATGGAGTCACTGCAATTTGGTTAGTGACCTTTTCATTCTTTGTAGAGATAACCTTTATTGATATCATTAACCAGATAAAACACAGGTTTGATGCAGCTCTTTTAACCACTGAGCTTGGTATTGATTGAGAAGCAAGATGTGAGATTTTGTTAGTGTTGAGCTGTTTACAGAAACAGGAGGTCCATTCCTCCCCTTTTCTTCAGCCCCCAGAGTAATTGGTTTTTTTTACCAGCAGTGAATACAGAGGAGAAACCAAGGACATTTTCTGACTTTTGTTTCTATGAACAAAAGCTATTTGGGTGAGGGATCACTTTCTGAATGCTCACAAGGAAAGAGGCATTCTATATTAATAATTTTGGTATGGCATAAGTAGATCTCCTCTTCTGTTACTGTAATTCTCAAAGATCTCTCATTATACAACTACTTATTAGCATTTGCAATTCAGAAAGTTTATACTAATTCTGCCTGTGTTTATGTTTAAACAAACCTGTATACTTGTTCCTTGCCACTTGAAAGGCATATGTTATCATAGAGAAGATCTAGAGATTTTTACCTTATCTAGAGATTTTTGGCCCAAATGGCTGATTAACTTTGAGGTTTGTCTGTGTCTGCTTCCATGCAATAGAAGTGGAACATTTGTTTGACCTTTTAAGTGAATGATTTAGCCTAAGAATCAAACTTTACATTTTAATTCCTGAAACTAATGTTTAAATGAAAGTAAACTCTTCAACTGAATACACTAGATATGCTACAAAAAAAGGTAGTTTGGTGAAAGGTAGCTATTGCTTAAAATTGTATGTTTTAACTTAATATGGTGAGCCTGACTTGAAAATAATTTTATGGTGTGTGAATTGGATTGTGCAGTGAGTAGAATATTAGAGCACACCTGCAAGTGGCATTAAAACGTTTTTGTTTTAACTGATTCATACACTAAGCTTAGAGCATGTAGGTGTGATCTGTGGATTTAAGATGAATGATTAATGTTTACCCAATAAGCACTAAGAAAAATGAGTTGAAAGATTCACTAAGGTCCATGTAATAAAAAAGATTTTGGGGGCGACATGGAAAAATAATTAGGCATGAAAAGGGTTTATATATTTTCTTACATCTCCAAGCATGATAGTAGTTTAAATAGAGAGTTGTAGGCATATACTACTCTTTACAAGCTTCTGGTATATTAAGAAATAATATAATTAGACAAAAAATTACTACTTAATTGAAGTTTCAGAGGGATAAAAAGTAACAAAATACCCATGGAAAGTAATGGCAACAGTAAGAATGGATATGAGTGTTTATCATGAAAATTGAAAAAATACTCTCTAATTCTAGGTTTCAAAGATAGAGACCAGCTTTTCATATGAAAAGTACATTTATAAAAATCAGTGATACCCACTATCTTTTAAAACACGAGATCTCACATACAGCACAGTTCTTTAGTTATAAAGGCTGAAAGCCGAGCAAAAATAAATTTACACTCAATTGCATAGTTGTTTTTTGCTTTGGGGTGTTGTTAGATTTTTTGTAAATTTTTTTTGCCAGCAGGAATTTATTTTATTTTCACCCTTATGAATTACGGGGTACAAATTTTGAAACTGTTTGTCCACTGCACTTAATCATTAGTCAGATTTCTTGTACTTCACAATCTGCTTTCAGCCTAAGGTAATATCAACAAGGTGATACAAAATCAAAATATTTAGAGCCGGGGGAGGAAAAGTCATCAAAATCATGTCCTTATTTCCTAATCCTGAATATTGTGATTGAACCATTCTCCTCTATATAGATGAAGGAAGTAGAGATGGGGTACGGGGACTGGCAATCAGAGAAACTGGCACACAAAAAAGAAAAGATAGAGAAGGAGACAATCATAACAATATTAAAAGAAGAGTCGAGAATTTTCTGTACTTATATAGAGGTCTTGCAGCTTACCACATGAAAATAATTCCTTGCTCTTCAGCTGCCATAACACTTCTAGGTTTTTAAAATTGAACTATTCTTTTTAGGTTATTAGTGTCCAGATCCTTGCCATTCACTAGCAGCAACACTTGGGAACTTGTTAGAAATTCAGATTATTGGATCTCTGCCCTGGAGCCATAATCAGAAGCTGTATGTTTAAGCAGATTTCCAGGTGATTCCTATGCATGTTAAAGACTAATACCACCCCACATCTATTGGCAGAATATGCACTTGTTCCTTGGAGACTAAAGACAGTGAACAACGAAACAGCATGTAAAAAAACAAATGAAAAATCTGCTGAGGTGAAAGCATAAATAGGAGGAAATACAAAATTCCCCTTTTATGCCAAGTGCTTCCCACTTGAGAATAAATCACTAAGGTCATTTACTAGCTCTAACTTGAGAACCACAAACTACACTGGGTTCATCTGCCTTTCACTGCTTCTCAGAGTCAAACAAAAACTCTCACAATTTTAATATTTAGCAAATACAGTCATGCACTGCATAACAATGTTTTGGTCAACAACGAACTGCATATATGATACTGTTCCCATAAGATTATAATACCATATTTTTACTATGTCTTTTCAATGTTTAGATATGTTTGGATACACAGTATTTACCATTGTGTTACAACTGCCTACAGTATTCAGTACAGTGCTATACAGGTTTGTAGCCTAGAAGCAATAGATTATACCACATAGCCCACGTGTGTAGTAGGCTATACTATCTAAGTTTGTATAAATATACTCTGCAACATTCACACAACGTAAAGTGTCCTAATTGCATTTATCATAATGCATCCCCATTGTTAAGCAATGTATGACCATAGTTGTAAATGATGTGTGTTTATTCTTCCTAGCTGAAGTCTTCAGGTAATAATATTTTAATGTTTTGATTATAAGTAAACTTAAATGTCTCTCCAGATTGCACTGCTGCCAACTGACCATTTTTATATAGATATGTCTTTTTTAGATGTAGTTGGTTATGTATGTATTATGTCACCATCATACACATATATACACACAGAGAGACATACATACACCTCACACATTCACATGTGAATGCTTCGTCACCTTTATTACATACCCTAAAATTACAGAATGCTTTATGGAATTGCTGTGGAAGAGGAAGAGGGGTTGTCTGTATGAGTCATAAACACTGGAAACTTGAACAGAGCATCCCAACAGCAACAACAAAAGCAAACTGAGTACCTGGGAGGGAGGAAAAAGAAAAATGATACCTGTTCTTTGGCATATAGATTATCCCAAAGGGGCAAATTATTAAAGAAAAAAGAAACAATGTTTTAAATTTTCAGTAGCATATTATAGTCATGGTAGAACAAAATATTTTCTAGCTGATGTTAACAAGGGTCATGTATGATTGCAGAGAGAAAGGCTCTTAGCAAACTATGACATTCTTGGTCAGAGTTAAACTCTGTTACCCTGTTTTTGTCTGCCAAATGATCCTGATGTATGAACTGGGGAATAGAGTGCATGTTTGTATATATAATGCTACAATGCTTACACAATTAACTTCTGTTTATAGCTTGGCCTTTGGAAATGGTTGTTGGGGAAAGGAATTGCTCTAAACTTGAAAATCTTGAGGCATTCTGAAAGATAAACAGTGTTTTACCAAGGTGGGAAAGGTGTCAAAGAGACTGGCCCTCACAGTCTCAGAAAAAAAATAGACTGTTTATATGTGGCTGCTGTGTTGACCATGAGAAAAGAGAGATGAATTGGCGTGACAACTTGCAAACATGTTATAGCAAAATGTTAGCAATAAAAATAAAATAATTAAAAAGAAAGATGAGAGTGAATGAAAATAGCATAGCAAGTAACAGTTTGATTTTTTTTTATTCAAAATCTAAAGATTGGATTTAAAAAAATGTGAAAATCTAAAGTCGTCCACAAGTACCCAATGCTGTGCATTGTATAAGGACTTAAGGAAACCATAAAATCAGTATATATGAGCTCAAGGACAGAGTGATAATACAGCAGGAAAAGAATGCTTCTAAGTTGAGCAGGCAAAGTAAAATCTGAAAAAAAGCCTTTTCAAATCTAACAAATAAAATCAAGAATGATAGCTGGGCATGGTGGCTCAGGCCTGTAATCCCAGCACTTTGAAAGGCTGAGGCAGGTGGATCATGAGGTCAGGAGTTCGAGGCCAGCCTGACCAACATGGTGAAACCCTGTCTCTACTAAAAATACAAAAATTAGCCGGGCATGGTGGCATGCACCTATAAAAATACAAAAATTAGCCGGGCGTGGTGGTGCACACCTGTAATCCCAGCTACTCAAGAGGCTGAGGCAGGAGAATTGCTTGAACCCAGGAGGCGGAGGTTGCAGTGAGCCGAGATCGTGCCACTGCACTCCAGCGTGGGCGACAGAGTGAGATTCCATCTTAAAAAAAAAAGATAGACACAACTAAAGATGAGATCACTTGTGTAGGGGAGAAAAATTTCTCCTCTATCCTTTCAGGGTCTCCTGCTGGACCTAAAAATTAAACTGACATCAAACATATTAACATCTCTTAGTCTCAGATAAGGTAAATTCAACAAAGATACTGGGATTAATAGACCCTACAAATGTTGATTGGAATGATGACAGAGACACTGCAGAGCCTAATTTATGATGAAGGATGAGGATCTTTTTATTGCTGAATGGTCAAACAGTGATGATGAAAAATATAGTATTCATATTAGAAATAGTCATATCCTTATAAAAAAAACGGTGATCAAAAGACATTCAAAAAAGCGATGATTGAATACTTGATAAAAAGAGGAATGGATATGAGGGAAGTCATATCCATTTCCTAGCAGTTTCTCCCAGGTTAATGAGATTAGGGTCATTGGTGTGATTCATCCATTCATTTAAATCAGTAAACATTTATTAGGTCCTCATTTTGCCAAGCATCTTGACTCTTAGTAATGTATCATTGCACTTGTTTTTCTTAACCACCTGATAAGTTTTACACTTAAATCTGAGGGTTTAAGGATGGAGATTTTTTTGTGGGAAAAGAAGACACATTTATTGTTTTGCTTGTTTGCTTGTTTTTAAATGTCACAAGTTTAGTAAATATGGCAAAAAATGGAATAAAGAAAGATAATGTTTTCTTTCCAAAAACCCATTTGTGTATATACATATGTGTGTATAAGTATACATATATATGGATAGATATTGATAGCTTGATATCTCGATGGATACACAGCAAATTGTTAGTAGTGGTTAATCCTTTTTTTCTTTCTTCCTTACTTTTCTTTTTTCTTTTTTTTAGACAGAGTCTCACTCTGTCACCGGGAAAGCGATTCTCCTGCCTCAGCATCCCAAGTAGCTGGGATTACAGGCATCCGCCACTACGCCCAGCTAGTTTTTTGTATTTTTAGTAGAGATGGGGTTTCACCATGTTAGCCAGGCTGGTCTTGAACTCCTGACCTCGTGATTCGCCCGCCTTGGCCTCCCAAAGTGGTGGGATTACAGGCATGAGCCACTGCACCTGGCCAGTAGTGGTTAATCCTTAAGAATAGTATTGGTGAGGGTAGAAAGAGTAGGAACTTTAAATTTTACATGATATATACTTATGTATATTGCTTTCCATTGAAGAGGAATTAAAATAAATATAAGGAAATAGTCCAGCTTTCTTATATTTGGTTGCACTGAAGCTTTGGGTTGGCCAATAGCCCAGCACTGATGGACAATTTATTTTCATTATTTTCTGAACTACATTTGTGTGTCTAGGAACTTGTCAAAGAATACAGACCAAGGAAGGGCCTCATCTATTCATTTCCAACATTCTACCGTGTAAATGTGGATTCACTCTTATTGTAAAAATGACAGTGTAGGGGAGCATCTTTACACTTCTGGAAGAAATCTTCTTCTGTATAAACTCAAGAATCTTAATCCTCAGTGTGTTTGGGAGCCCAGGTAAGCTTAATATTTAAAAATTATTCAGCATAGTATGGTATCGCATTTTATATCTAATGCTTTCTCACCTAAGGAAATTCCAACAGTCCTCCTATTATTCACAAAATAAATGTCTCCCTACTTCCTAGGTTTGTTTTCTTGGGAGTCTTAGAAATAATTATTGTTGTTACCATTACAGTTATTTTGTCAATAACTGCCTGTTTTAATTTCTTTATAATACAACAGATATCCTCTCAATCCTCAAAGATGGATAAACCTTAAGCAAATTTAAAACATACGGGAGATAATTATCTCAGAGAATAGTTGAATTTCACATCTGAAAGAACCTTCAGAGTAATCTTACTAAATCCCCTTATTTTATATAGGAGAAAACAAAGTCTCTGTAAAGTGAAATGTTTTGGCCAAGGTCAAACAGCTAGTTGCTGACAGAACCAAGTTTGGAAACCTCATTAATTTTGGCTGATCTCTCCTGTCTGTACCTGGGAATGTTTGCTTTCCACACTGTGCCCATCCTCATCTTGGCCTAACCCAGTAAGGAAACTTGCCATATAAGAATGTCCTCACCTCAGAGAACGTTGCAAGAGTGGGGCAGGAGAGTGAATTGAGATTTGATTTAGTTGGGTGTTCATTAATATTGACTTACTAATGGTTACATTGAACACAATGAAGAAATAAAGCCTGTGCTTATTTTTTAAATAATCAAAATAGCTTGGAGGCCCCCATCTACTACCAATAGCATATTTCATAGCCAGGGTGTTTGCAAATATGTTCTTTTATATGGGAGACTACACACTGTATATCTGTGTATTAGTCAGACTTCTTTAGAGAAACAAAACCAAAAGGAGATATATAAATATATAGAAGGGGATTTCTTATGAGGGATTGGCTCACACGATTATGGTGGCTAAGAAGTTCCATGAACTTCTGTAGGCTAAAAGCCCAGGAAACCTAATGGTGTAGTTCCAGTCTAAGCCTGAAGGCCTGAGAACCAGAGGACCCAATGGTGTAAATCCCAGTCTGAGTCTGAGGGCCTGAGAACCAGTTGTACCAATGTCTGAGAGGAGAAAATAAATGTCCCAGCAAAAGCAGACAAAATAAATTCACCCTTCCTCTGCCTGTTGTTCTATTCATGTCCTTGGCAGATTGCATTATGCCCACTTACATAGGTGAGGGCCATCTTCTTTACTCAGTCTCCTGATTCAAAGGCTAACGACTTCTGGAAACAGTCACAGGCACAATCAGAAATAATGTTTTACCAGCTATCTGAGCATCACTAGACCCAGTCAAGTTTACACACATAGTTAACCATCACAGCCCGTTATCTGTGAATGTCTTCTAAAAGAGAAGCCTCATCATTTTGCATTGTTCTATACCTCTTTTTTTGTTTGTTTGTTTTTGTTTTTGTTTTTTGAAATGGAGTCTCACTTTGTTGCCCAGGCTTGAGTGCAGTGGCACAATCTCAGCTCACTGCAACCTCTGCCTCCCGGGTTCAAGTGATTCTCCTGCCTCAGCCTCCTGAGTAGATGGGACTACGGGTGCATACCACCACACCCAGCTAATTTTATATTTTTAGTAGAGACAGGGTTTCACTATGTTGACCAGGCCGGTCTTGAACTCCTGACCTTAAGTGATCCACCCACCTTGGCCTCCCAAAGTGCTGGGATTACAGACGTGAGCCACTGTGCCTGGTTGTTCTATACAATTTTTAAATAAAAATAAACTGTGGCACTAAAATAATTAATAAACTTTTACAAATAGTTTATTAATCTGGCCTTTATTATTGACTATTGAGCAATACGTCCAAATTGTGTAAGAATCTCCTGACTTAGGAGCTAGTTGCTCTAAAACCCATACCTCATTCTTGATATTATCATCGTCTTTAGGTCAGTATTAATTCCCACTTCATAGGTAGGGTGACATGTGTCCAAGTTTGCCCGTAAGAGTCTTGGATTTGATCTCCAATCTAATTGTCATGAACAGCAGTGCCTCCTCTTACTCTCAGAAAGTCGAGGTTTAGACAGTAAGGTATAGGGTCATCCATAGGGGGTATAAAATATGTTAGAGAAGGAATTTTCCTATTCCAACTTTAAAACAAATCTCAGCATTTCCTCTTGTTTGAGCTGTATCTGCCCCTTTCTGTATTCATTGTCTTAGTTTTACCTCCTGCCTTCCTAGATTCATTGAAACTGAATTAGCCTTCAAACTCCATGTAGCTCAAAACTCAATATTTGACTTGATGGAACTAGGGTATCTGCCAAGTTGACTTTCATTCTGGTTTCCACTGGCTGTCCTAGTATAGTGTGTGAATAAATCTTCCAGGCGTAAAGATAATTAGATTATCAAGAGGAATTTGATGAAAGATTTGTACTTTGCAAAGCAGCTAAACATGTAGTTCCATAGAAACCATGCAAATACAATTGTTTATCTATTGAATCTCATATTTGGACATGCTGATGCCTAGGAAACCTAATTTTCTGCCCATGAAATTTCCTAAGATATTGCCAAATTATATTCTAAACAATGTCTTTGAGTCTAGTCACCCAATGTCCAAATTTTGAAAATGTCCAAAATGTATGCTGCCCTCAAAGAGACGGGCAGTTTAAAGTATATGTGCCTCATAGACAGATGAATGTGATTTCAAATTGTGCAATCACTCTTTTCAGTTATATGCCTCAGTTTCCTCATCTGCAAATAGAATGTATGAAAAATGTCTTTTGCATAATCAATTCTTATAAAATACCACTAATATATTTTTCTGTAATTATTTTTTGGAGATATTGGAGTAAGTTTGCCTTCTAACATCTTCCTACCTATAGTAATTTTAAAACATACTTTAGGGCCATCTCTTTCTGTCCTTCCTGCCTAATTTCAGACTATCACAGTGTCTTACTTATACATAGAAATGTCATAGTCCTTTAGACAACCTGTCCCAGAATTTTCTCTTCACTTAGCATTCTAAAACCACAATATCTCTTATTTAAAATCTTTCAATGGATACCCATTTCCTTGAGGATAAAAACCAAACTCCTGAGTCTGACTTTTGCCTGTCTTCCTTTCTGCATACTTTATCTATCAGTCTTGGTTTTTCATTCCACATGCCAGCTCTATAGAACTGCTTGAAGTAACCCAAGTGTACCCTATCTCCTACTTGGAATGTTAATCCTCTCCTTCTGCATTCAAATTGTATTTTGGTTTTATCTCCTCAAGGCAGCCTTCCTTGGTTACTTCCTGTCTTGATTCCCTGCTGCTTCCATGCTCTCCTGTAAAGCAGTGCTTACCTCCACAATATTCTGTGAATGTCTCCCACCTCCATTTCTGAGGCAGGAGTTAGTCTTCTTCTTTGTACCCAAGCATTTGGCACATTATATGGGCTCAACAAATATAGGCACGTCAATAAATTCAAGGAAGAAGAAAGGAATTTTTACTTTATTTTCCTAGGGAAATTTGTATTCTGAATAAGAAATATTATCGTCAATGAGATAAGAAGAAATTATCACAAAAACTTCATAACCTAGCACAAGACCTTGTCCACAGAGACAATTAATAAATATTTTAGCTTTGATCCATTAATGAAATAAATGCCACTTATATATGTAGATTAATGTATAGTCAATACAATAGGAAAAGAGCATTTTTTGTTTTAATGACTTTAAATGAAGTTATTTGCCTCTGAGTGACACCAGTGCTCAGGCAAGAAATTCCCTCTCCCTGGTTGTCCTGGAAGGAGGGCTGTCATGGCACTTAGGGAAAGCCATTCTCTTCCTAACAAATAATCACCCTCTCCCTATCTTGCCATCACATGGCCACCTCTCTGATGTGGCCGTACTTGAAGTGTAGTGAGCCAGTCACATTATCCCACAATGTGAGTCCCAGGACCCAGAGAGGCTGACTCACTAGAACAGGTAATTAGGAAGCAGTAGGACATGAGACAGGAGAGGAAATCTAATTTACAGCTCACTGGAGGGCTCTGAAAGAGTGTGCAGCAGAGCTTGGATGGGAGATTAAATTATCTGTGAGCTCACCTCTCCAAAATTATTTGGTCTCCCTCCTTTTCATTTGGAAAACATATGTTGCCAAGTGCAAAGATTTAGCCTTTGCTCACAAGAGTTGGCAGGTGAGGGCAACTTCTTAAAACCACTTGGAAAGGATAGAATTAGCTCTAGGCTATCTGCTGTTTCAATAAGAAAAACTACTGCAGAATTCAGGAAATGAAAGAGATTTCTGGAAGCTCTTAGGACCTCTAGCAAATGTAATCACATATCTAGTTAGGTACATATATCCACAGACGATATTCTGGCAAGTCAAGATATTATCTGGCCTTTGTGTTAATACAATTCGAAAGGTTACAGGTATCTTATGTAGATACAACTACTTAGGGCCCAGCTGGGGCTCTTTCCTCATTTCCTGTCATTCCTAGCTGCTGGAGCCAAGGGGAGATTTGCAGTGTTAAGTCAATTGCAGAAGTAGATTAGATTTTGCCTTCATGTTTATGGACTTATGTTAGATGTTTGTTGACAGAAGAATAGTAGCTCATGCAGAAAGTATAATTAATTCATTAAAGAAATATTTGTCAAATGCCTGTTTTATACTAGGTACTGTTCTGAACACTAAGAGTAATGTGGTTCAAAAAGCCTAAATCTTAGGTTTCTAATCTTATTTATATATCGTGATATCTTTCTGATTTGATAAAACTTATTCTAGAGGAGACATAGCAAACACAGTTCAACTGACTACTAAAATGGATAATAAGTAAGGAAGAACAAAAGATCATTCAGACATGGAAAGGGCTATGAAAGAAAATTAAAATGGGGAAATGGGATACAGGGTATATGTGGGTGGGAGGATGCTTAACCAGAATGGTCGGGAAATCTTCTTTCTGTGGAGGTGGCATTTGGTAGCATCATCCTGATGATGAGAAGGAGATCATTCTGTGAAAATATGAGGGAGAAGCATCCCATACAGATGTGATAGCAGATTAGGAAATTCGGTAGGTCTATTAGTCCGTTTTCATGCTGCTGATAAAGACTTACCCAAAACTGGGTAATTTATAAAGAAAAAGAGGTTTAATGGACTCACAGTTCCATTGTCTGGGAGGCCTCACAATCATGACGGGAGGTTAAAGGCACATCTTACATGGCAGCAGGCAAGATAGAATGAGAACCAAGTGAAAGGGGTTTCCCCTTATAAAACTGTCAGATCTTGTGAGACTTGTTCACTACCATGAGAACAGTATGGGGGAAACTGTCCCCATGATTCAGTTATGTCCCACCGGCTACCTCTCACAACACCTGGGAATTATAGGAGCTACAATTCAAGATGAGATTTGGTTGGGGACACAGCCAAACCGTATCAGTAGGGAAGATAAACTGAAGCTAAATCATGTAGTACATAGGAGGCCATGGTTAGGCATTTGGATTTATACTGAGGGCAATGGAAGATTGTGGTAAGGCTGAAGCAGGGGAACTATGGGAAATCACTGGACAATGTAAAGCAAGAGAATAATGGAAAACCACTGGAAGGAATGAAGGAGAGTAATCATGGGAAATTGTTCAACAGTGAAGCAGGGGAATGATGGGAAAGATGAGAAATCATGGGTATAAGGAGGGGAATGATGATTCTGGTTCTCTGAGGAGAATGAACTGTGAGAGGTGTACGCATGTGCTGGAATTGGTTTAAGAGAGGTGATGCTTGAGATTTTTATGTGTGTCAGTTTCTTAAAACTGTTAAAAACTTCCATGCATGAAATCTGCCCCCAAGCATAGAATATTAGAATCTAGTAGCTGTTCATGCAGTCACTACCCTTCACTGCTATCACCAAAGAGCTCTCTGGGATTTCTTAGTAAAAGCCGCCTTCTAGTGTTACTATAAACCTGAAAACTGAGAGGAGGAGATCAAGAGTTAGAGAATTCTGACTGCCTTGCCTATGTTAATATAGCCTGCCCTGGAGTTCACCTCTGCTGGAAATATTTCTTCCATCAGTGAAATTCAACACCACAGGGCAAACCTTCAAAATACAGTGACTATTCCCCACTAAACTACACTAGTATTCTGAAATTCAGAGCATTCCCAGAGTAGGGCAACCTGGAGTGTGTCCCAGGACCCTAAATAGAGCAGAACACCAGTTTTAAAAATGGTTGCGAAAATGTTGTGCCGTTTTAGATTGTATTGGATCACATATTGACAGCACATGCTTCCCTTCCAATGGGTAGAGATGAGCCATTCCATGGATTTTGAACTAGGTTTGAAGGCCAGTTTCCTATTGCTTTCACTGGTCACCAAAATTGCTAGTTCCTTCTTTGTTTAGCCTATTTTAGGAGACTTTGGTTCTTGAATTCAATACCCATAATCTATTGTCTATGGCTCAGCCCATTCCTGTTCTAAACAATCTGTTTGTCCGTGACTTCTCTTCACTCTTTCCTTCCTTCCTGTAGCCACTTAACCCTCTGAATCACCTTGACTCATTCCATGTAAAACTCTATGTCTCCTCAAGGCCTATTACCTTTCAAGGTCTTACTCATGTTTCCTTCCTGCTGTTTCTAAAGGACTAAAGGTAAAACCGTCAATATCAAAAGTAAAGCTTAAGAAGTAAAAGGAAAATATGGAATATTTTTAGCAAATGCAAGTAATATGTATCAACGTGTCCAACTCTTGTCACATTTGACATGTTAATGTTACTTAACCTTTGCATAGGGCTCAAACAGACATAATAAAATGAGAATAAAAGGAAAATAAGATGCTGTCATTGTGTCAAAAACCATGGTTTTCCAAAATTTCTTTCTCAACGTTTTTGTTTTGAATCTCAGTTGCTTATTTGTCAGCATTAGAGAAGTGCTATCATACCCATTAATTTCTCAACATTTTGGAAAATGTGTTCCAGAAAATCTAATTGTCATTTTAAATATTAATTACACTTTTATAATTATTTGGTCATAAGCATACTGCTTTCTGCCAAAGAACAGGGCAAGAGTAGATGCCTTAAAAGTAGACAAGAAATATTAAAACCAAACATTGCATTTCTGAGTTAAAGAATGGGTAACAGTTTGAAAATAGGCCTTGAATGATCTGAGCATTTCTCATTGTGTCTTGGAATTGCAAAGTGTAAAGAAGATTTTGCTTTAAAATTTAAGGAGCCAGATCAAATGGAAAGATTAATAGTGGCCAGAGTGATTTCAGTGTGGGCCACTTCATATTTTGGTTTACTTGACCTGGGCAGGATGTTTTAAGATTGGAGCAACCCAATCGATAGGATATAAATAAATCGAGGACACATGTTTGAAGTGTGAGAGTGAATACAGAAATAGTCACAGAGAATTGACATTACTTCCCATGCAAACCCTTTGATTTTATTTGAAAATTCCCTACTTTCCTAAGGAAGCTATTGCTTGTCTGTTACACTATTTCACGTGGGAGGGATGAGATAGATCTTATGAATGTTCGATAAATATTTGTTAAATAAGTTAATGAATGAATGCATTTCAAAAAGGTAATTTTAAAAATTATTATAATAGGCACATCACTCTTTCAGTTACAAAAACATAATTTATTCACCAATAAATAGGAAATACATGAAAGACACCAATGAAAATTGTTATGTTGCTTCTCTGTTTTATTTAACAAAGTATACAATCAACAATAATCAAAACTAAACGTGTGTATTCAAAAAATCTTGACAGATTGAAAGTGGGGATTTGTGATAATAGCAAATGTGTGTCTAGTTTAAGAGCCATGGAGTAGTATCACTGATACTAGGTAGAACACTTATTCTGCCACCTGTCACAGCACCATGCCTTACTGAAGCAGTACTCTGTAAGGACTAATAAATGTTAGCATCCCTTGAAACATGGCAACTCCTGAATTGTAAAAATGTTCTGGACAATCAGCAAAGGAAAAGATTATTTCCTAATATACAAAGAAATTGGAGATTAAAGGGAAAGTTTCAATATTAAGGATTTTAAATCCAAAGGAAATGTTTTCTCTGAGACAGTTCTCACGTCCTAATTGTGTTACTGCTCCCTGCCAATTCCTTTGCTTATTATGCAAGGATATAGAGGAAAAGGTAAACTATTTCCTCTCAGGTATGTTAGTGTAGTGGAAAAAGCATTGAAGCAGGAGTTGTGAAACCTGGTTACTTGTTAACTGTGGCACTAACTAGCCGTGTGAGTGACCTTATACAAATCATATTTTTATCTGGGTTTCACTTCCCTTGTCTACAAAATGGGTTCACTGGGCTAAATTATATTTAAGGTCCTGATGAGCTTTCTATGATTCCTATTTCTTGTTTTGTTTTGTTTTGTTTCTAAATGCTCAAATACTACATTATTTAAGGTATATTTCCTTGTAGGTTTTTTTTCCCCTCTCTGTCTCTTTCTTCAATATATGGGATGGGAGGATACTGACTAAGTCTGAGAAGGAGGAGAAAGAAAATTAGCTACAGGAAGAGTTTATATCCCCCTCTACAAGAAAACTTAAATATAGCTAACACCGCTTTGAAAGGAATGGTTTGTGTCCAAACAGCATTTTCCAGACAAGCTCTGTACTTTTTTGCCAAAAGAATTAACTTTAAACTGAAGGCAGTGGACAGTTAAACAAGAGTCGGCACTGGGAACAGCTGTGCGTAGACCAGACCAGTGACTTATAAGGTACTGTTTTTACTCATTTAAATCTTCAGGGTTCATTTGTTTTGGGGACAAGTATTTAGTGGTCATTTGACCTTTTTTTCCTCCCTGTTCACCTCTATTTTGAGAGAAAATATACTCTTGAAAATATTTTAGCTTTTTAACTGTATTATTTTGTGGCTGTTGATATTTGAAACTACTTGGATTTTGCTTTGTTTTGTTAGTGTTTTTAGGAACCAGATGATTGTTGGTGTTGTTTTATTTTAAAGCTTAGTTTAAGTTTGTTTCTTTGTTGTATCTTGTCATGTGTGGTTTTTGTGTTTTATTGCTTGTGCTGGATAAAGAGAAATATACTTTAGCATTACAGAATGTACAGAATGTTCTTGACTGGGCAGGAGGGGGAGGTTAATGAATCTTCAGCTTGAAATATGGAACTAATATGGAGCCAATCAGACAAGAGAACCTGGGTAGGGCAGTCTAGGCACTTTAACTGATTCAGTCAAGGCTCACTAAACTCATCACAGCTTGGTAGATCTGACCTGGGAAACACAGTTATTTTGAATTGGGGTTTTTGCCTCCAGTTTGCTTCTATATTTAGCTGTTAATTTTAATCCTTCCTTCTCTTTATTCATTATTTTTTAAAAAAATTCTAATAAGCCTACTTTTCTTTTTTTAATGAAGCTTATCTTAGTGTAAGCTCATTCACCTTAATGGAGCAACATTTCTAAGAAGAGTGAAATTTTCAAAAAGATTTGAAGTCACTGATCCATAGAGGGTCTTCCAGAGCAGAAAGGGAATAGCCCAGTGCAGCACAGAAAAAAATCCCTGTGTACTCTAGCATTCCAGGTGTCACTCTTTCCCCAAGGCCCTGGCTAGCTAGTATATAATATTTGCTGCTGGCCAATAAAACAACAATGGAGAACATTAAGGGGTTCAATATATGTGAATTTTCCATAAAGTGAAGTTTAAAAAGTAAACTTTTACCACTGAAAACTTGAAAAGCTTTTGAAAGAATTTAGCCACTTGTGAATCATTCTCTTTCTGAGATCCACTATATGTTTTGAGCTCTCTCTAGAGGGGACTAAATGCAATTTAATGTTCTCTTAATTTCTCAGTATTACTCATGGATACGTATTATAGAATTTTTCTATAATGCAGTAATACATTGCATGGTGTATAAGGCTATTAATTCTTAGATCAAATGGTCACATAATCACTGTTTTCTTTTTAAATTCTTTTTTTTTGAGATGGAGTCTTGCTGTGTCGCCCAGGTTGGAGTGCAATGGCGTGGTCTTGGCTCACTGCAACCTCCACCTCCTGGGTTCAAGTGATTCTCCTGCCTCAGCCTCCAGAGTAGCTGGGATTACAGGGGCCTGCCACCATGCCTGGCTAATTTTTGTAATTTTGGTAGAGATGGGGTTTCACCATGTTGGCCACGCTGGTCTTGAACTGCTGATCTCATGATCCACCCACCTCAGCCTCCCAAAGTGCTGGGATTACAGGCGTGAGCCACTGCGCCCAGCCTTTTTTTAATTCTTGTATTATTTTTATAAGACTTTTTTTTTCCTCCTGTGTCCACCTTCCATATTGAAGAGTGACTTCTTTACTTACTGGTGTAGACAGTTTGCATATCTCTAATAACTTCCTTCAACCTCAGCAACCTCTTCATGATTATTTTGTGCTGGGAGCAAGAACACCAGAAAGTGAACAAGTTTATAAAAAATTATGGACAGAATAAGAGGCAATAACTTTATCTGAGGGTCCAAGAGATTCTCTTATGAGAAACGTGCATGTGCCAAAGGACACAGACACGGTGACATCTATTTTGGGTGCTCAGGAGACATTTGGCTTGTGTCCAAGTTCTTAGTTGTGTTCTGTAGTAGAGGTTGCCATGGAAGTAGTTCTGGAATAAGTAATGTGTTACTGCATCTTATACAGAAAGTGTGGTTTGTTCTTTTTATAAAGTTACTGGAGGTATGTGTCAAGGAGTCAGTGACTAAACAAATCCCAAGAGGCATACCTAATATTAATCAAGCACTAAGTGTTTGATTTCAGTCCCATTCACAATCACGCTGTTCACATGCATGCCTAGCTGGGAAACAGCATAATAACGCTTTGTAGGAAAGAGAGAAAAGGAAAAAAATAATCATTTTCTAGTTTATTCAATTCTTCTATGTGGAGATCATGCTTAAGAAAAAAATGAATAAGGCAAGATTTATTTTCTCAGTGATTTTTCTGATTTCTTGAATGGCTTTCTAACTTACAAGTTCTTTTACGCTGAAAAATACTACAAAGCAATTTTATAAACCATGTACAATGAATTAGTAGCACAATATATGACAATATGTGTTTTCTTCTAATATTTTTATATTGTGCATTTTAGAGCAAAACGAATCACTGATTTCTCAATGATCTTGAAAATGATAGTAGTCACTTTTATTAATCTCACTCTACAAAAGAAAAAAACTGGATATATTACATACATTTATTAAGCTATAAGCTGAGTCCAGGGCAATTCTATGTTTCAACTCTAGTTAGATTCCTTGGCTAAATACTTGATCATTTAACTTTATTTGGAATCTCATTGTGAAGACTTTTGTATTAGTCTTCACATTTTTCTTTTTTTTTCTTTTCTTTAATTTTTTTAAAATTAAAGAAGCTCATTTTTCTTTAATTTTTTTAAAAATACAAGTTTCACCTAGTCACTGTAGAAATTTTTCCTAAGTGTTAAAGCATCAGATGGTGTATATGACAACCTTTTCTGTTTGAAACAATGAATTAGAGATTGGCTTTTGTCTGCAATAACGAGTTTGGGATATGCATATGTTTGTTAACTTTGTCTAAAACAATTCTCTAGGCCAGGCACGGTGATTTACGCCTGTAATCCCAGCACTTTGGGAGGCCAAGGCGGACGGATCACTTGAGGTCAGGAGTTCGAGAGCAGCCTGGCCAACATGGTGAAACCCCATCTCTACTGCAAAAAATAGAAAAATTAGCCAGGCACGGTGGCGCGTGTCTGTAATCCCAGCTACCCAGGAGGCAGAGGCAGGAGCATCACTGCAACCTGGTAGGCGGAGGTTTCAGTGAGCCGAGATCACACCACTGCACTCCAATATGGGCAACAGAGTAAGACACTATCTCAAAAAAAAAAAAAAAGAAAGAAAAAAATTGTCTAGAAATTGTGCTTATTTTTGCTTCCTACCTTCAGTTAGGTGGCATGACTTATTTTTAAAATGAAATGTTATTCCAATTGAAATACCGCTGTTTTAAACTGAAAATATACTATGTTAAGTCAATTCAGTAAAGCTTTTCCTCACTTGACTCTTTCATTTTAATCGAAATTTAATTTTTGTGTTCATACCTAAATAGGAAATTTGACACACTAAAGAATATGTATTTTAAATTTAGAACTTTAGTACCATAATGCCTAAATTTAAAATTCCTGAAATGTCAGTGTCATTATGAATACACGCTTAGGAAGACTTCGATTTAGAAAGATACTTTTTAAGCCTGGAAAAGGAAACAACCATTTAAATGAATTAATGCATGTTAGCATTCACTGATAACACCTTATATGGGTGCTTCTTAGCACAACCTTATGAGAATTCTCCAGAAACTTCAGAATTCAGCCCCTTATACACTAGAATTCAGTGAGCAAGATTTATGGTTCCCAAGGAGCTTTCAAGCTTAGTGCTTTTGATTGTGGACAGGGAAGAGAAGATATTGAGATTTCTGAAGTTGTTGAACAGAGAAAGAGATAAATGTTTTGTTCTTTGAAAAATCCACATTTAGTTCATTTTCAATTACAATCTCCCAGGGAAAAAAGATACTCAAACTGACTCAAGTATGTTCCTACATATTGGCCTTTGTTTAACATATTAAATTGGAGCTTCTGGACAGTTGAAGAGGTGATATGAATCCAAGGTTCTTTTTGTATTAATACATCTTAATCATGCAATAAATGTTTGTTGAATGACTATTACTTTCAAACCTTAATTTAAAAAGACATTGACAAATAAAATGATATTAAAACTGCTATATTTTATTTCATATTTGATTGTTGAAGTATTTGTTACTTAGTGTACTGCTGAATCATGCTAAAACATGAACAATTCATTAAGCAAAGCCATTTAATAAATTATGAAATTACTGTTAGCAAACAGTAATTTGGAACTGTAAATTGCCAGAAGAAAAAGCATTAGGTATCTACAGTCAATAATAATTCAGAAAGTGGAATTGGAGGACAAGAAGGTCTCGAGTGTTATTCTATAACCCCTCTCCTTTTCTTTTTTGGTTTTGTTTCTTTTGCTGTAGGTATTGTAGAAATTATTTGTTTTATATCAATCAGAACACTTTGAAAAAAATTTTACTGTTGTGTATTCTTCCATTCTATGGTTATACTGTACATAATAGAACATAGCTTCTATTGTTGGGGACCTACATTGTTTCAGTGTCTTCTGCTGTGGATAAAATTAAGATAAGCATTATTTTACATATGAATTTGCTCATTTGATTATTTCAGAACTGAAATGACTTGGAAATTAGTGAGTCCTGATCACTTTTTTTTTTTTTAAGAGTAGGAGAACTAAGTCCTGAAATATTACTCATCTAGAACCTTGGCTTCCAAGCTTTCAGTCTAATATCTGTATCTAGCCAGAAATAATGACTGAGTGACAAATACATAAAGGGGCAGGAAGTGAAAGCATAATTTCCTTCTGTCTGAGTAAGAGGTCAATCATGTACCCCATTCTCTGAAAATCCCCAAGGAATGGAAGGGTTCTCATACTAAAGAAAACAGTCATGATTCCATGCCAGACTTTATTCTCAAGGAGTGATAAACATATGATAGCTATGGGAACATTTTTAAATAGCTGTCATTTTGTTAATGAGTATTTGCTAAAGCATTTCCTGGGCCACTGGTGTTTATGGAACTTTTAAACAAAATATTTATGAAGATGGAACCAGGACTTGCTTCATAAATTATGTCCTTTTACTTACACCTTTGCTTTTCCTCACTGCACAACGATGTTCAGGCCTCTTCTACATGAAACAAACAAACAAATCTTCAGCCTTTTCAACCATGTTCTTTTTTCCTGGTGCCAAGAAAAATTTATATTTTTTGTTTCTTCTCCCTTGCCTCCCTCTGAGTCGATTGCCCTTTGCACTTTGGCATTATTTCTACCACAATATTGAAATGACCTCTCAGAGGTTGCTTATGATGGCTGAATTAACAGTTAAATTCAACAGCTTTTTATCTCTGTCTTCACCTTCTGTTCTTTCTGCCATCTATACTGTTTACCCTCATACTCTTCTTGAAATAGTTCTGTCTTTTGATATTAGAGCTCTTGTAGAGATCTAGTACATAGCCTATGGCTCTGCCCCTCTCCTAGGCTTTTTTTTCTTCCCTCTTGTTAGAGGGCTCCTGTTTTCTTCCCACCTTCTTGGTTTCAGTGTCTGTGTTTATTTTGTTTTCTCTCTTAGTCTTTCTTCCTTGGAAAATTTCATATAGGCCTATGGCTTCATCTTAAAGCTCAATGTGGATATCTGATCAGCAAAACCTCTTCCACCCTTTGTGCGAGTTATAACAAAGGTCCCCTTCCTCCAGATGCACAATGCTCACATCAGGATCTTCAGCTTGGCAGCAAACTGAGCTGGATTTCAGCCCCTGCTCAGCCTGCACAACCTCAGACAGTTGCCCTGCTGGTCAGGGCCTCCTATTCAATGCTGTCTATGGTATTCCAGTGCTTCAAACTCCATGTCTTTCCCTCAGTCAAACTAGCCTTCCATCTTTCATCTCCTCCATCACTTTTTATACAACCAGGTGCCAATTAGAATTTTAGCAACCATTTTCTTGGCATTTTTCCTTTTTATTTCCATGGCTACATTCTTGCTCAGAATTTAATTCCCGCTTGTTAGCCTACTGTCCCGCCCCGATCCTTTTCTACTACAATCTATCCTCTATACATTTGGCCATTTGAATATGATTATATGTCTCCATCTATCTATCTATCTATCTATCTATCTATCTATCTATCTATCTATCTATCTATCTATCTACCTGCTTTCCTATCTAGATATAGACACATAAATATAGATAGATATATTTATACCCCCCAACTTTTCAATGAGTCCTTAGCAGATGGACAGAAGCAGAGGCTGTAAAATTGAATTTCAGAATTTGAGGTCCAGCTTTGGTGCATTTACGTGTGTCATCCTGTGTGTTACTCAGTTTCAGGGTGTCAATAATGAATAACCTATGTCAAAACCTTCTATGTGCTAGCCACAGTGCTCTGAGCATTTCCCATATATTGTTCATTCAGCACTCAAAAGAAAACACTTTGTTCTATTTGTACTAGACATTATAAAAATGGAATCAAATTTATCTTAAAGAGACTGCTTTATTCTCTGAGTTCAATTTGGGTTTTGAAGAAGTCTACAGTAAAGTTAAATTCAGATAATACCAATGGTCTTGGCCCGATTGCAAGTGGTGGTAAAACAAAGGTAAGTGAGTATTATATTTTATTTTGAGATAAAATCATCTCCTTGTTCTGTTTTTGTTGTTGTCATTATTTTGTTTTGTTTCGTTTTTTTTTAAGAAAGAGCAGCAAGAAAAGTAAAAGAGGTTTTTTTTTTTCTTTTTAACAATTACAAACTACATAACGCAAATAAACACTTTCCTTTGTTCAATGTTTGTATGTGGTTTTCTTTATTTATTCTTAGTGTCACAAAACAAGCAACTGGAGTAACCAGAAACCTATCCCACATTTTTTGACACCAGGCTGCCTCATTTGCCAGAATACTGTCCTTTATTTCAATTTAAGAATCCATCAGTGCCGTCGTCAAATTTAAGTGGAAATACTTCAAAGTAATGACTAAGGGTTTTCAGACATGTGCCAGGAATATTATTTTGCTATAACTGCTACCTTAGAGTCATAAATTAATTTTCCAGAGTGACACCTGCTTGTCACTTTGGGAAGATAAAGTGACCATCATTTCTTATACCCAGTATGGGTTTTTGGAAGGTTATTGTTAGTGTCTCTTCTAATGCTTCTCTCAGAGACCACTACTACCTTTTTTTTTTATTTCTGTAAAAGGACTTAGGCTTTTTCTTAGCATCTATGGCTCATTTCATTTCCTTAATTAACTCATTAATTACTTATAAATGGAAGTTGCATAAGTCATACAATTGGGAAGTTGGATGGGATCTTAATGATCTTGTAATTAACCCCTACATATTTCTCTAATGACCAAAACTGTCCAAACTAAGTGACTTATCAATAATCACATAGCAACTCTAGAATGTGTTTCCTCGTTAAGAACCTGCAGCCATACTGGCAACTTCTTGGAGTATTAATTCCATTGCAAAGTCTCAAACCTGCAGCAGAAATAAACCTGAGGCTTCTCTTCCTTTCTCTCTTCATCTTTGGCTGTCAGCAGGAATAACATCTTAGAAATCCATCCTCTTTCATTCATAGGAGCTACTTTTTAGTAGGGGAAGCCTTCCACACAATGTTTTCTTGACTTTGAACTTCTGTAGCTCTTGAAATGGGAATTAGTGGCATACATAACAAATAAAATAATAAAATATTTATGAATCGCCCCCAAAGCGCAGCTCACAATGCTCCACAGTATTCTCTGAAGTAAAGCAAATCTTTGTGTCAGAGATATGCATTTCAAAAAGTATTAACATGATATTATGGCAGTTTTATAATAGAAATACTGTATCTCTTATGAACACACACACACAGAGATATTGGGGGAAATTGTTTGGGACAACAAACCCGATTAGAGTAAATGTTGAATGCTTCCCTTCTTCCTTCCCCTCAGGCTTGTCACTAATTCTGCCCACTTTCTCATATACATGGCTGGCTTCAGCATTTCTGTACTTTCTCACCTTTGTATGGTTTGCCACATGCAGGTGGTTTTTCAGCCCAGAGAAGTTTTCCTAGGTCTTGTCTTTCTGGAATCATTACTTCTGAATCACTTTACTTCATCCCTCCTCTTTCAAAACTTTGCTGTGACTTTCAGCACTTCACATTTTGACTTCTTACTAACCAGTCCATTTAAGCTCATCTGGACTGTAAGCTCTTTGAGGGCAGGGGCTTTGTCTTACATATTTGTCTGAGCACAGTGTTTCACCCACAAATCCCAAGTTTTGGGGTCCAGTATTGCTCTGGTCTTGTTACAAATGTGGACATATCCTCTGTGAGGATGTGCTGACGGATTGCCTGGCCTGTCACAGTGGACATTTAATTAGGTGACTGGAAAGTTAAAAGACACTAACAAGAGGATATGAGCTTGCTTTTCTTCCCTTTTGGTAAAATATTCCAGGGCTTTGCTCTCCATATATTTCATTTCTTATTTGCTCAGATTTCATAATAAAGCAGATGACCATTCAGGTGACTCATTCAACTTTGTTTATCTTAGATTCTTCAGCATTTGTCAGAGTTTCAGCAGTTGTGCTTCACATGATGGGGACTTAGACTCAATGCTGACGTTTGAGAGATATTTTGAGATGTTAACTCGTGGTCTACCTCCTTGCATTTGGCTTTGCTCCAATCCCATTTATTTTGTGATAAATATTGCCTAAGAAAAGGGATAATTCAAAGAAAGTGCTTTGGATGTTTTGTTTGCAACAGCTTTTGAGTTTCAAAAATCTAACTCCATAAAGACTCAGGGTTCAAATTTTAAATTATAGCGACAACAACAAAATAAAACAGATTTCTTTACCCTACCACTAAGAGCAAATAATGCAGATATTAATAATTTTCATGGTAATGGAGCCAAAGGCAGAATCAGAGGAGATACAAAGAGACATCAGGTTCTTGAGGGGTGGCAGGATCCTAAGTGCTCCAAGTTCTGCCACACCAGGCTGGGTACTCCCTGAGCTGAGTACATGGGGGACAGAACTGAAAACCCAGATCGCACTGGGAAAATCTAAGAGCAAAGTAACCTGTGGATCACTTCCCATGTAAAGTGCATGGAGGCTGCAAAACTTGAATCATTTTTAGTGCCCTGCATAGTGCCAAGGCATTAGAAATGGGTGTCTAAGAAGATGTGTCCAAAACAGCCTCCCAGGTTAACCCCATGCCCTAAATGCAGCCAAGAAAGGAAGAGAAGGAGTGGTGAGAGAGACAAATCCAGAGAAGCCCAAACCTAGCCACAGGGTCTGTGGACTTAAGCCTAGGAACACACATGGATGAGGAAGCCAGTATATCAGAGATGCCTATGTGCGCAGGAGATGATGACTACAGACCAGATTCCCCCTCATCCCCACCCAGGACATGTAACTCTCTCTGTTCCTGACATCAGATGATATAAAGAAAGTAAGTTAATCAAAATTAAGTTTTTAAATACCTGGCAATATAAAAAAATAAGGAAGTTATATCTTATACACCTGGTTTTATAGACTAACATCTATTCCTTCTACATAAATTATATTTTAAACTTAAACCAATCATTTTTAGCTATCTATTTTGCTATTAAAAATTTTGGTTGGTAATAATGGTTTATAATCTTATCAAAAGTGTAAAGTATACTTTATTTTTTTGAAGCTGGAGGGATTTCAAAGCTTGAAATACGAAGTGTAGGATTTGACCTGGTTAAGTCTTGACCATAGAGGTGAGAGGATTAGGGAATAATAAAGTAATCTTACAGGAGAATCTCCACTTTAGACAGTTTAATAGAGCTTCAGATTTTAGTTTATATTTCATCCAAATTCTGGTCTCTAAGGATCACAAACATTTATTATCTTTCCACTCCCTACCAGTGTTATCTTAAGTGACACAAAGCAAATGCAGAAATTTTCATAAATCACTCAAAAGGATTGTTGCTTGGCTGAAAGTGCCTTATAAACTGAGCCCATACTGGTAATGAGTGATATTTTCCCAAGTTCTTAAAGTACAGCTAAGATTCCCAGAAAGTAACACCTGTTCTAAGATATGGGCTCCATAGAGATCAAAGACAGAAAGGAAAATTACTTCTGTTTTCTCGAGGATGTGGCATAATAAAAAATACATATTTGGCCTTTGTTCCTTGCTCCTGGGACACAGCTTTCAAAATCCATGGAATCTCTAGAGTGATGAGAGTGTCTTTTGTGTGCTAATGAGATGACTTGTGGCTGGGGCCCCTAGATAGCTCCAGCATAGGGTCTGGTCTTCAGAAAGGCCAAGGCACAGTTAGAAGGTTGGAACTTTCAGTCCCAGCACTCAACCTCCAGAGGCAGGAGAGGGGCTGAAGTCTGAGTTAATTACCCCTGGTCAATAATTTACTTAATCATGCCTGTGTAATGGAACCTCCATTTAAAAAAAAAAAAAAAAAAAAAAAAAGAAAGATGGGATTTTGGAGACCACCTGTGTTGGTGAACACATCAAGATTCAAAGAGATGCATGCCCATAGATGGCATAGAAACTCTACAGAGAATCAAAGAAAAGGCAATACTAAACAGATCAGGCAGACTTTTTCTTTTTCTTTTTTGTTTAAAGAGGGAATCAGCAGGTTGACTGGAGTTCAGGGATAAAACTCTTCTTAAGAGTGAAATGGCAAGAAAGATGCAGGCTCATTGAGCACTGGGAATTAGATAGGAACAGAGACACCAAAAAAGCAAAAACTCAACTTATAATAGAACAAACATCTGATGCTACAGAGTATGAAGAAAAACTGAGTTGGCAGTGAGAGCCAAGTGGCAGTACAGAAAAGCGTATTATATTGCAAACCTATAGAGAATGTCAGGTATTCTTCAGGGCTACTCTGTCCTGGACTTTTGACATTCATGGTAAACTACCAGAAGGTCTTAGGGGAATGGAGAAGTTGGTGCCAACCATTCCAGTGCATTCACTGTAGAAACTGTTGCTGGAGATTATGATTGCCTTCTCCCCGAGAGACAATGCTAAGGATATACTAGTATCTTCTTGAGAAGTCCTACTCAACCATCAGTATGATATTTTGTCTTCTAAGACTATTGGATTTTTGTATCTCCTTGCTTTAAGATCTAAGTAAGAATATTTCATTAGTCATTGCTTATGTTTCTGGATTGTCTTCCAATGCCCTGATTTTATATATCCTTTCCTCTTTTCTTCTCTCAATAAACCTGTATACATTACAATTTTTTTTATTAGGTGCAGAAATCACTTGAAGAACTTAAAATGCAAATTTCTAGGCCCTATGCCCAAAGTATCTGATTCAACTAATCTGATATGGGGCCCCAGAACATGCATTTTAACAAAAACTCCAGGTGATTATGGCACAGGTGGTCCATGGACCACACTTTGGAAAGCACTGCTTTAAGTCATCTAAATGCCTTGGGAAGTTGACAATTTACTAGCCATATTATACCTCTCGAACTGTCTCTTGCATCCCATGTAGCACACAAATCATTCTTTTTCACACCATATCTTGATTTGAAGCTCTGAAAATGGTTCCAATAACTATATCTTGCACCAAAACATTGAGAATTTTAGGTTCCAATTTATAATTCAAGATACAATCAATCTTGAAAACAATCATTTGGCTGTCTTTAGTTTTATTGTCTCTATGATTTTAAGGGAAACTTATTTTTATTGAAATTTACACTCATTCTGAGATATGAAAATGGTTTCAATTTATACCCGAAATACAAGATTATATCCTTTTGCTCTTCCCAGAGTAAAAAATCTCTCCTTCACATTTATTAGAGAACTGTTCTTTCAACCACAAGCATAAAGACAGACTCTTGGTAGGAGTTAAAAAGGACTATTTGGGATATTTACAGTGTCTCTTTAGAACTGGAAGCTGGACAACAAGTAGTCATCACATATGGGAAAGATTTACATTGCCTGAGTGGGCTCAAGTTTGATGTAGTATAAATGGTATTTTCAAACGCTCCGTTCTCCAGATTTTCCATGGCTACAGTATATGCTCTTGTCTCTACTGAGAAATATGCTAGTCTAGGGAATATTGAATAAGCATTCTTCCAGGCAGTGTAGTCATAGCCTTTTGTTTTCAGCCAAGTTTAGTGTGACTGTTTCACATCTGATTTTTCTCTTCATGAACTACATTGGAAAAAATTAAAACCTTGTCTAAAAATAAATATATCAGGCTTTTACCCATTAATCAGTAAACATTTATTGTCACTAAGGTCTGTAAGAACTAAATAGCAGGCTTATGCAGCAGATTGAGTATCCAATGCTGGTCAAAACCTGTTGTGTCCTTCCCCTTTTTAACCGAATAAAGAAATAAAGAATCATAGAAAGGGAGGAATTCCATTAAATGGCATATGAGGGCAGCTGCCTGAAAAAGTAGGTAGGGTTAGAACTAAATGTCCATATTGTGGGTATCTGCATAGTCCTTTTATATTTTTGTTTTTCAGAATGAACTTATCATCAATGTGTTCAGTGTTATAAATTCTGCTACTATAACATATTCAGATTGAGCAAGAAGGCATATTTAAGGGCAAAGATAAGAGGTACAAACGTAAAATATTGCTCTCTACTAAGTGATTAAGATTTGAAAAGTGACACCAGGAAAGAAATTGTGTGTGTTAAAGTACTGAGATAGTTATGACAGGTGTTCACCAAATATTTCCACCTCTCTGCTCTCCAGGCACAAGACAGAGTTATATCAATTATATCTCTCCCCTCCTTTAAAGTTAGTCATGGCCAGGTAACTTGCTTTGACCAATGAAGAATGAGCAGAAGTGATGTGTCCCACTTCCACATAGAAGACGTAGGTGCCACAATTGGGGTCATCGTGTGCCCTTCCAATGGCTATGGGATCATGGAAGCACATATTGAGGTGCTTGAGTGACTATGATGAGCTAAGGACTCTGCTGACCCACATTGGACTGGTGTAAGTCAGAAATAATCTTTGTTGTAGAACTGCTTGTTAGTGCAGCATAATTTAGCCTATCTTGACTAGTACAAATGCGGACATGGAGGCAAAAAAAATTTCGAATGTTTTGATAGGAAATGGGAATTTCCCAAGTAAAGGTGGAGGTGGTCAATAATGTCCAATTGTGCATTGTGTATCCTTTAATGGAGCTCAAGAGCCAGCCTAATGAAAAGAACTGTGCTTTTTAGTTAAATTATGTGGTCAGGTTTGAGTTACAAGGAAGCAAAAATGATACTGAAAAATTTGTGTTCTTGAAGATGTATAGTAGAGAGCAGAAATATACAACAAAACTGTCAATGATGACATTTGAATATTGATAATGGGAACAAATGGGATGGCAATTCTAATTTTTCCTAACAATCAGGCTTTTTTTAAAATGAGCTTGAAGCAATTTTGTAATCAATAGTACAAATATGGGAAAATATAATGTCATACTCCAATACAAATCTAAACTTTTGACAGTTTTAAAAACTATATTTCAAATAAAACATGATTGTCAGGATTAAGCGAATTCAGAATATACTGGTCCTGAAGAAACATCCTAAAATAAAGGCCAGGGAAGAAAAATGGAGTATCCCATGTTACCAATATAAAAGCCAAGCCACACATGTTCTACTCTTAACACAGACTGCTTTAAAGAAACATGGCTCAGTAACAATAAATATTTTCTTTAATCCAATGAAGTTTCTTGGACTATATTAGAATATGTTACAATTCTGAATTTATTGCAATAGCTCTTAAAATTTTTTTCATTTCTTACATTTGTCCCAATAGCTTATCTGAACCCTCAAAAAAAAAAAAAAAATGTTTCCCTGAAATCCAGCCTATGGACTCTCCTTTTCCTTTCTTAAAAAATCATTTTTCTTACTTCAAGCAGTTTCTCTCCTTGGTTGTCTCAGCTCTCTCTACACACATTTTCTCAGTTTGGCTTTATTTTCTCAGGAAATATCTGATCCCAAAGATCTGGTATAGTTCCTGTTTTAGAAATCTGAAATCATCAAATTGATTTATTGTAGTACAGTTTGAAGCTCTGTCAGATCTTATTGTCATGCACCACTGAAGAACATCAACAAATTGCACCCGTCAACTAATACTTGGACTTGTTTTAACTCCCTGTCATTATTTAATTAGGCTCAAAAATGTCACTGTATGCAGAGAATCCATTGTTTTTCAGTACTGAAGAAATTCTTGTTGAAATTTTTTCAAGAAGGGTAATATTTTTTCTGGCATCATAAATTAAAGACAATAAGATAAATAGAGACTTGACAGATATAAGAGAAGCAAAGTTAGTTTCCAGTTATATAACACCAATAAATTTTTTAAATGAAATTTTGTGTTAGCAGGAGGTCATAAATGTTAACAGTACACACAATTCGCTACCCTCTACTTGTAGAAACATGAAGTAGCACGGAATTTATTGGCTTTAGGTTTGTCTAAATAGTAAGCTTAATGCACATATTTGAGTCTGAAGTAACTCTAAAATGTATATGTCGAAAAACTCCAGTGATAATTCAAATGGCTCATTTACGACAAGCTTTTGTGATAAAGAATCCTTAAAGAAACAGAGTTAAGCATGTCTTTTGCTTCTAGATCTTAAAAGATATTTTCTTAGAGATGTATGCTTTGATTTCTGGCCATGGTTTTGAAATAGTGGGGCTGGTAAGTTACTAAGCTCCTAAAACATAGCCTGAAAAAAATGAAAACAGGGCAAGTAGAAATTTCAAACCTTATTTCCCACAGAATATTCAAAGGATAGGATAATCCTGCCTGTTTTAGTTCTATTTATGGCATCTGGCAAACTCTGTCATCACATTATATTTTTAAACATGTCTTAAAAGTTTTAAAATGATGACCCTCGTTTTGTGTGTACTCTTTTTTAAATCTCAGATAAAATATGTGAGGGAATGAGATTAGAGTGTTTCCTGTCACAAAAATAGAATGTTCTTATGTGTACATAGAAAAGAAAATATGAGTAGTCCCTAAGTGTGTTTTCCTTCATACTTATCCACTGCTCATGGCACACCACATGTTGCCGAAAACACACACACAAGAAGCAGTGCCTTCTTTTTGATTATTTGTGATTCATTGTAAGCATAATATAAGAAAAGGAAACAGCAAAATTCTGGGAATATAAATAGAATAATTTTTAAGAGAATTTATTAAGGCATCACCTGAGAAGAAAGTTTTGATTTATTTAAGAGTATGAAGCAGTGACTAAGAAGAGTTGTCATATAACTTGCTATTTTCTTTTGGGAACAGTGTTTCTCATGCTCAGAGGAAATGGCTTAATCAAACAATCCAAATATATTAATATATCATAGAGAGGGATAAAACTATATATTCTGGAACTTTGAGGGACAAAATCCTTTGTACTATATCTTTATTTTCAACAGAAGTGTCTGTTTTCTATTATCATTTCTGCTATTTGTAAGAGTAGTTTCAGACAACTGAATGGGGGCTGTGTAAAGCCATTATAATGCAGTTTACATCTGTCAAGAGGATATCTGAATTCCATTGAAATACTAAAGTGGTAGAGTGAAATAGAGATGTTTTGTGCCACTGAAGATTATTTTTCTAAAGTTTTCAGAACACTTTTTGTAATATTATTAAGCCAGTGACATGATCACTTCATGATCAATGAAGTGTACAAAGGGAGGAAGAATACTTCCCAAATATAATTGTATACAATGCCTTTTAAATATCCTTTCATCTTCAAAGTGTTACTGCATTTTTTTTTTTTTTTTTTTTTTTTTTGAGACAGAGTCTCACTCTGACCTCCAGGCTGGAGTGCAGTGGCATGATCTCGGCTCACTGCAACCTCCGCTTCCTGGGTTCAAGAAATTCTCCTCCCTCAGCCTCCCGAGTGGCCAGGATTACAGGCATGCGCCACCACACCTGGCTAATGTTTGTATTTTCAGTAGAGATGGGGTTTCGCCATGTTGGCCAGGCTGGTCTTGAACTCCTGACCTCGTGATCCGCCCACCTCTGCCTCCCAAAGTGCTAGGATTACAGGGGCGAGCCACTGCACCCAACCTGCAAATCCTTTTATTTAAACATTATCTTCAATATATTTTAGAAAATTTCAATTATGTGACTTTTGAATGAGTAACACTGAGCCTGCACCCATGCAGGCACTCTCTTTTCATCTGCACTGGTTGGTGTGATATTGTTCTGCAACTGATGAAATAAAGGTCTACCCTCTAGTACCTCTTCGGTTATCCCCCTTAAACAACAGCTTGAGAAGTATAATGACTGGGGAAAAGGAATAATGCTTACTCAGCCAAAGATCCTTTTCAGAATTTGTAGATAATCTCCAGTGCCAAGGAAGTCCCTCCAGGAAAATAGAAGAATATTACCCCTTACCACCATCTTTCTTCCATTCCATGTTACAGTATTGCCTACTTCAACACTTTCAAAACTGGCATCAGTCTCAGAATTGATGTGTGCATGGATATAGAAGTTTATATAAAGTTCATACATAGGAATTAATGTTATTCGTGAGGCAAGAAAATATAGTAATAATCTAATGGCCTTTTCTTCATCATTCTCTCTGTGTTGGCTCTATTTTCTATTCCCTTCCTTTATCTCCCTCTGGAAGGCAATATGGTGTATTGGTTGTAGATTCCAGCATAATAGAGTTGACACCCTGCTTGTTTGGGTTTTTGTCAATGGTTCTTTAAGTTTTAAAATAATATTGATCTGACTTTAGTGGCAAATTCTACCTAGAATATTTTTCTTGTCATTTTAATTATTTGGAAATTTGTAGATAAGCGACAATTATTGAATACTCATATCCAAATTATGGGGGTCCTTCCTGTATTTTGGCAATCAGAATCTGGAACAAGACTATTTGTATGTCATTTTCTCACTTGGAGAGTATCTTTGAGAGACCTTACAGATTTTGTTATTTTGTATTTTTAACATGACCACACAATTTATGTCTCTTCCTCAAATAGGGGAGATATTTTCAGTTAATGTAATATGGTAAAAAAAAATAAATAAATAAGCTAAGAGCAAACACAAAATAATAAAAACACAAAGCCAAAACTAAAAGTAACTTGTGGTATTTCTTTGCTTAAGGACACACAGCTTATTGTACTTGTATCTTATTAATACATTAAATCTTCCCTCACTCATTCACACATGTTCATCTTGACTCATTCACACATGTTAATCTTGGATAGTCTCTGGATCAATATAGGTGCATTAACTGCTTAATGTTTACTTGATTGCATTGGTTCACCATCACAGAGTTCCCCCCTGAAAGAAGGGCTGTTCCCTGGATGTGGGAAGGTATGCTGCATGAAACATGTCCCTCATAATATTAGGTCGGTGCAAAAATATTATGTCCCTCATAATATTAGTTTTTGCCATTAAAAGTAATAGTAAAAACCGTGATTAATTTTGCACCAACCTATACATTCTTGTATCAAAGTTGTGAAATTTATCCACAGTTTACTTTTATACCTACTACACACACACACACACTCACACACACATATATACGATTTAGAGAAAATTCCAAGTTATCATTATAATATTATTCCTAAGTAGCTGAGAAAAAAGTTTGCTAGAATTTGAATTTGTGTTAACAGTATTTGAATATCAAGTCTATCTTTAAAAAATATGGGGCTTTCTAAAATAATTTTCTCTACATTAGCGTTCCTATTAATTTAATGCATCTCAGTTGTATCAGAACTTTTCTAGTTCTAGTTACAAAAACTCAACTCAAGCCAACATCAGCAAAAAAATGGAATTTATTAGAACATAAAATTGAGAAGTCCAAGGGAAGCTCAGCCTTCAGGCATGGCATATCAATCTGGGTCCAATCAGGAGAGAGAAACCGCGTAGTAATTTGAACAGGGATAGTTTAATATAAAGAATGATTAACTATTACAGGGAATTAGAGTATGCAGGGATTGGCTAATAAGAAGTAAAAAGTACTCTAAAGAATATAAGAATAGCAGATCTAAGGAGCAGCCACTACTTCTGTCGGGGGAATTGAGGACCCAAGGAAAAGCTCATACCCGAGGCTGAGATCCAGAGCTCTCTGGAGACGCTATGGCCTTGACTCACTAGACCTCACGGTGGTGCTGTGCCCATAGAATTTTCTGCAAGTCCTCCTTCCTTTCATGCTTGAAATTAGCCCTCCAGAGTGCCAGAAAAATTCATGTGGAGGTATCTCACTAGAGGACTCTGCTACGAAACTGCTTTGTGAGGAGGGACTGCAGAAGCTGGGCACTGAGGAAGGTGTGTACACTGGAGGGGCTGGGTGCTGGAAAAGCTGCCTGTGCTGCAGGAGCCTGCGGAGCCAGCGTACAGGCTCTAGGAAGCAAAATCCCATTTTCTTCTGCAGTGTCTCTCTATCGCCCTCTACTGATGATAGAGTTTAGCATGGTAGAAGCTGGCAAAGGAAAAAAAAATTTTTTGTTGTTTTTTTGTTTTTGTTTTTGTTTTTTGAGACGAGTCTTGCTTGTTGTCCAGGCTGGAGTGCAGTGGCGCAATCTCGGCTCACTGCAAGCTCCGCCTCCCGGGTTCATGCCATTCTCCTGCCTCAGCCTCCCCAGCAGCTGGGACTACAGGCGCCCGCCACCACGCCCGGCTAATTTTTTTGTATTTTTAGTAGAGACAGGGTTTCACCGTGTTAGCCAGGATGGTCTGGATCTCCTGACCTCGTGATCCGCCCGCCTTGGCCTCCCAAAGTGCTGGGATTACAGGCGTGAGCCACCGCGCCTGGCCGGCAAAGGAAACATTTTTAAAGGGACCATATCCATTTTCACAGAGCAGGCAAAAGGATTAATTTATAGCTAAGGTGGCCAGATCTAAATATTCAAATGATGTTAGCAGGATTTGCTTTTTCTCCATTTCTCAGCATTGCTTTCTTCTGGGTAGTTTCATTCTTGGCTGGCTGCCTCCATATTATGGTATGAAGAATTCAGCAGAACAAAATTTCTCTTCTTGTCAATTGTCACAAAAATCCCAGAAGTTAGTATGTTGACTCTAATTAGCCTGACTTGTGCCACATGGCATCCCCAAAGCCAGAAAATGTGTTATTATTTTTGACCTCATTAGATATTATGCTTTCCCAACCCTGCCCTCCTCAGAATGCCATTATCAGACTAAAGTAACTATTTCGGAGGGGAAGGGAGGGGGGCAAAACAACCTTGAATAAATAGAGGCACAATATCTGAAGAGCAAAACTACAGAATTTACTGCATGCCTTAAATGCCTTATATCCTGTTCGGCTTTATTTTTAAAATCATTTTTACAAGGTTCTAGATCATAAAGGGAAATGAAAGTCATCCAGCTTAGTCAAATACCTTGAGTTTACTACTAAAAAAAAGAAATTCAATGTTTGTGGTTTCAAACCTAGAATTTCTGTTAAAACTGAATCAAAAAGTTGCAAGATATAACTTTTTTTTTTTTAATGATGAGGGGCCCCATCTACTTAACTAAACATATTCCCTGAGCAATAGTGGTACGCCTGTGTCATCTGATATAACTCAACAATTTGGATGGAGCCCAAAGGCATTATGCTCAGTGAAAAGCATATCTCAAATGGCAATCTACAGCATGATTACATTTCATATAAAATTCTTAGAAATGGCAGAATTATAGTGATGGAGAACTGAGCTGTGAGTGCCAAGAGTTGGGACTGGGGAGAGAGTGTGACTATAAAGGAGCAAGAAGGAGCTTTTTGAAGTGATCAAACAGTTGTGTATCCTGATTATCACAGTGGTTTCACAAATCAATATGTATGACAAAATTCCACAGGACTGTACACCTCCCCACAATGCAAAAAAACATGAGTGCATGTAAAAACTTGCAAAACTCCAATAAGGTCTGAGTTTAGTTAATAGTATTGTGCAAGTGTTAATTATGTAATACTTGTTTTGCTCATTTTACTATAGTTTCCAAAGATGTTATCTGTAGGGGAAGCTACCGAAGTTACAGAACAAATTTTTATACTATTTTTGCAACTTCTAAATGAGGGTAAAATTATTTCGAAATAAAGTTGGCAAAAATGATAGTTAAAAATTATAGCAAATTGAGGGAGGATTTCTGGTAAGAATTGAGAAACAAAGTTCTTTTTCATTTTTTGATTTTTTCATAGCAAACAAAAAAGTATTAATAATTAGCTTGGATATAGAAGAAATAAAATGGGTGCTTACACTATTCTAAAAATGAAAGATATTTTAATAATATTAGGCTTTAAAAGCAAAGAAAACAATTACAAAAATGCATGCAAATAAAGAGGACAGAAAATTAGAAAATTAGTATGAACCACCCTATGGTACTGAAGTCAGAGATATTAACATGGAATAATTTTTTAAAATATATGCTGAGAACTGTGTGTGTGCACATGAATTAGCATAACATGCATTTATTTCCTAGCTGTATACACTGAGAGAGGCTACAAAGTGTGAGGCCCCAGTAACAGTGAGCACACTTAATGTCCAGATTTTGGTTTCTAAACATCATCTTTCAAAAAACAATAACTAGAATGCCTTGGAGAGTTCATTGATTCCAGGGCAGGTGCAGAGAATCTGGGACACCTTGTGTACCAGAGTTTAAGGATTTGCTAAGAAAAAAAACAAAAACAGTGGCATATTGAAAGGGCACACTAACCAACCTGAAAGAGCTTCTAATGTTCAAAGTGGGAATAATTTGAGCAAGGAAAGAAAGATAGTATTGGATTATAACCTGAGGACTATGATAAAATTACATGAGTCTATACTAATAGAAATAAATTACTGAAAAATTTTAAATGAGGTAGAAGTGAATATTCTTTCTTATAGAAAATCCAATTCACAAATATCCAAAGAATAAGGAATATAGAGATCACTCTAAAAATAATAATTGCTACAGAAAAATCTATCTATGAATGCTAAAATTGGTGGGCATAATTTGAAGCGGAACCAGTAAATTTGCATAGACTCCAAGTATCTCCTTTCAAATATTTAATAATTATAAAGAGAAAAATACAGCTTTTAATGCAGAATCCTGGCAGCATCACTTAGCCAAGTGATCAAAGTTAATACTACTGGTAATATATTGACATCATGTGCCTCTTGAGTGACCCACTGAGAGGTCACATCCTCTCTGTGTCATCATTTCTAATAATGTGTAACCTCAATCTGATGATGAGAAAAAATCAGACAAACTCAAATTCAGAGGCAGTCTACAAAATCACAGACTAGTCATCTTCAAAAATGTCAAAGTCATAAATGGCAAAGACAGATAGGAATTGTCACAGATTGGAGATGACTAAAGAGACATAAAAACTAAATGCAACATGAGATCTTCGATTGGATCCAGGAACATGACAAGTAAAAAGCTGGTGAAAGCAGAGTAATCTCTGTAGTGTAGTTTATAATACTGTACCAAAATTAATTGCTTAATTTGGATAATTGTATCAAGGATATGTGAGATATTAACACAAGATAAAGCTGGGTGAAGAGTATACAGGAACTCTATTATATTACCTTTGCAACTCTTCTCTAAGTCTAAAATTATTTCAAAATTTATAAAGCTTAAAGAGAAAAATGTTTCCCAGGTTATTGTGACAATGAATTGGGCTTGAGAATCACTGTGCTGGTGATTGGTGACTGAGTTTCCTCCAGCTCTTTGCACTTGTACCAGAGAGTAGAATTGCTCAGATAGAGCAAAGCAGAAAATAGCTCCCAGGCTGAATGAAATAGGGCCCAAATGGTAAAATAGCAAAATCTTAAACCATTGCAGGACATAAGGTAGGAATTAAGAAAAAGAACACGAGGAGGAAAAGGAGGAAGAAGAGGAGAGAGGGGGAAGGAATGGAAGAGGAAAAAGAAAAGGGAGAGACGGAAAGGAGGAAGAGAAAGAAGAAAAAAGAAGAGGAGGAGGAAAATATGCTTAAAGAAACTGTTTTGAATAAAACTTAATTATTAGAGTACAAATCTTATTTCATTAAGCCATATCAAAAGGCTGGAACAATTTCTGCTGCATAGCAACTGAAACAGTCTACATTGAAACAATGCTTATAACCATATGGCCCTCTGTTAAATGTTGGGAATTTTAAAAATGTTAATGTTTGCCTTATATATTATTCAAGAACATTTTAGCACAAGTAGTTTATTTCCCAGATATTCATAAGATAAATATATGCAGCTTGCATACTATTTTCAGTTGAAAATTCTCAATAAGAGAAAAAGATCATTCACATTAAGAACTCATTCAAATGAAAGCGTCCTTTTCTAAGTTAAATACATAAAAACACAAAACGTTTTTAGTTAAATACATAAAAACACAAAGCTTGGTACTGCTCTAAGATGAACACAATATATGCCTCAAATGTGAACTATGGATGGTTATGTCTCAGTTATTAATAGTCATTTTAAACTATCTATAGTTTTATGTTTTTACCCTTTTTTTGTTCAAGTATAGCAATTTTAAAGTGCATTAAAAATAACAGTATAATTAGATGATAAATTTGCTAAACCTATATCCTACTCTTTACTCAGATCCTCCTATTATAATGCCCACCAGATTAGTAGAAGGGTCTGTGTCCCACAAATAGTGCTTTATGTTGGATGATTAGGAAATATTAAATGAAAAATATTGATAACTATATTTCAAGTGTGGTCTAAGTCTAAATTAGGTAAAAGCCTGGGAAAAGTTATCAAGTCTTGCTGTACTTACTTAAACATTATATAACATTTTTCATATAGTTGTAATATGATATAAGGCTTCTCTTCCATATGGTAGGTCAGTTGCTCTGCTACAGGAATTTTCTTTCCAAGTAAAAATTGAAATATGTATATTTACTGTGTCATCCCTTGGGCATATGTATAGATGGTGTCTTATGAGATTCCCTAAGTAAAACAGGAGTAACTGAAGTGGATTCTTGAGACTGTTACATTTCTCTGTACTTTAGAAATCATATGAAAATTATATAACTGTTCCCTGTAGATCAAACCATGTGCTTGTGTAGGCAGCAGCTACTTATTCCAACAAAACACGGCTTGTGATCCCCCTTGGGAAGTGAGCCGGCCATCTCAGGCAGGCATTCCTTCCTTGGCAATATGTTAGCCAGACATGGTGAACCCATTATTAGTACATCCATGTATGATAGGCGTATTTACATTATTCAAGCTCAAGAGAATGATGGAGAAGACCAGAGCTCTAGCACCAGTTTTATTTGGGCTGGATTACTTTCATCAATAAAATGGTATTTCTCCATGAAATTAAGATACATAAAAAGCCAAATGACATCTGAAAGATGACTTGGTGAACCTGGACTCTGAAGAGTGTGCTGTGTATGTAACAAGTTTTTAATAAATGAACTAAGCTATTTTATAATGAAGTGAATGTCATGGAAGATGGAAATCAATAAAATTCATTAACTAGGGCCCCTTCATGGAAAATGTTTGGATAAGAATTAATAGCACTGGCTTCTTGATTTCCCAATGTCACCACCAGTTGCTATGTAGAGCTAACCAAACGACTTAACCTTTCATAATCTCGTATCCAATTCCAAAGGTTATTGTGATGATTAAGATAATATTTATATGACCCACCTATATAAAAATTTCTCAATGAAGATAGCACCCACCATATTCACTGCCTATTTCTGTTTTAATGCCAGAAAGAGTTTTGAGCTATGAAATGACTCATGTCTACCTAACTGTGCTGCACTGAAAGCAGAACACTTGTGAGTCAACTGAAGAGTTAGGCTTAAGAGCTGAACTAGCACATGTCCAGAGAAGGAGATAATTTATAATGATGGATAAAGAATAATAATACTTGCTGGACATGGTGGCTCATGCCTGTAATCCTAGCACTTTGGGAGACCAAGGCAGGCGGATCACCTGAGGTCGGGAGTTCCATACCAGCCTGACCAACATGGAGAAACCTCATCTCTTCTAAAAATACAAAATTAGCAGGGCGTGGTAGCACATGCCTGTAATCCCAGCTACTCGGGAGGCTGAGGCAGGAGAATCGCTTGAACCCAGGAGGTGGAGGTTGCGGTGAGCTGAGACTGCACCATTGCACTCCAACCTGGGCAACAAGAGTGAAACTCCATCTCAAAAACGAACAAACAAACAAAAAACCGAAATTTTAGTTATAAAGGAAAAGAATTGAGACTATCAGATTTAAGTAGTTAATATCCAGTTTGAAAAATAATTTGTATGGTAAGTCGAGGTAGTTTCAGGCAGCACATTGGAATAAAAAGGATAAAGGGGTTGTGAGTTAGATGGACTTGCTTTGCAATTTCCAACTCTTTAGCACAGCCTGAGGAAGTCATTTAATATCCATGAATTTCTGTTTTCACATTTGTAAAACAATAATAATTATAAAAATAATTGATGAAGCTAAAAACAAATGATATATTAAGGTATATAAATTGTCTGGCACACAGTAGGAGTTCAACATGTAGTCCTTAACACTATACTTTGTGGTTATATTCATGTGAACTTCAGAATACCAAAATATTACATTGGGTCTGGCTTTTGTGCCTTACTGAGGCCCATGTGTGAGCACAAAGACAGCCACAGTCACCTCCTATACCGATTTAGATTTCAGTGTATTACAGTTTTCTGAATCTTAGAAAATACATTGCTGAAGAAGTGTGCTTAGTGCTAGTAATATTGTTCTTAACTAAATTAGAGCTTAATTCATTTGCTGCCTAAGATGGATCCCTTCCAGGGCGTCTTCCCTATTACTGGAATGAAGAGGAAGAAGGGACAGCATAACACTTTCATGCCTGCAGCTTGAGAACAATTTTTATATCTTCATCATGATGCTCATTTTGCTATTCCTTTCTTTAACTCTTTGTATTTGTATCTATTTCCTTATGTTTTGTGGGCCTGAAGCTTAATTTGCCTCAAAATCTTTTAAAATATTGAGATTCTTCTGTTTCTAAAATTTATAGCCACAATATCCCTTGTGCCATTTGCCCAGGTTGATTAGTTAGGGGGCAGTTCACACCTTCTTTTCCGTGTGATTTACAGGGCAGTTCACACCTTTTTCTGTGTGATCCCCATTGTGGGATTTACAGAATGTGGCTTTGCAAACAGTGTGCCATGGATCTTTGCATATTCTTATTAGAGTCAGAGGCTCCTAATTGTTCTGAAACATATTTTCCTTCATAATAAATTTCAAACACCTCATTTCCAATGCCAGGAAGATTGGAATTTTTATATTTTTTTATAAATAGACAAATTCTTTTTTTTTCTTTTTCTTTTTTTTTTTTTTCCCTCAAGATGAAGTCTTGCTCTGTCACCCAGGCTGGAGTGCAATGGCACAATCTTGGGTCACTGTACCCTCCGCCTCCTGGGTTCAAGGAATACTCCTGCTTCAGCCTCCCGAGTAGCTGGGATTACAGGTGTGTAGCTAACCTTTTGTACTGACAAATTCTTTAAATAGCATTTTATAGAATGGGATTGCAGATACAATTAGATTTAGGAAAATCTCCAAAATTTTGTATAGCTCATTATAATGAGCAGTATAATGAGCATTGTAATAAAAAAGCTTGGACCAACTAGAGGTCTAATTGTCCTTTGACCCAATAACTTAGTGAATGATACAGTGTTTCTTTGCAGCAGCTCTTCATCATCTTTACAACAGGTACTGTGCTTGTATCATCAGTAGTTGCAATAGTTGCAATAAACATATACTAAAATATAATATACTATGTAAATTTAGATATAAAATGCTACATAAAACAAGATTTTTATGAATCATTAACATATACATTGTTAACTTAAAGGAGGTCATTTTCTTCTCTTTAAGAGAGCTAGGTAATACTACCAAACAGTATATAAATGAACATGGCTTATTTAAAGAAAATACAGTGGAGCAGGCAGGTCAGAAACATAAATCCAGTTACTAAGTCAGAGAAGAATTTTGTCATCATTTTACAGGATATCACAAACTGATGAATTTCTGAGAGACCTCAATCAATTAATTTTTAAAAGGTGTTGCATTTGTACAGGGCTTTATATTTTTCAAAATATTTTATTTTATTTGAATGTAAGCTTTCTATTCTAACCCTTTCCTGGGTTTTTCTCTTGAAGACATTAGCTGTACATTCAGAATGTACAGCATTCTGAAACTGTCAAAGAACAGACAATATTCCAATATACACAAAACTTCCCATCTACAATTTTTAGTTCAAAGATCCATGGAGCTTTGGAGGTGGGATAATGTACCCACCATAGCTTTTGTTGTTTTTTTTGTTAGTCAATGGCTTCTATTTCTCTTTCCTTTAATCTCTAGTTATATTAGGTACCATCTTAGTTGCAGATACTTGCCGACAAAACAAGAACAAAGGTATGAGATAAAAGTTTATTTGAGCTACAAGTTTATAGGAAATACGAATGCAAGTTGATTAGGGAGTCTGTGGTGAGACTTATAGGGAGAGTCTCATAAAAATATATCATCTTGATACTTTCGTCTTTGAAACTGTGCTAGAATGCCTTCATTGCCGATTATTCATTTCAATATTGATGACTTTGACCAATAATCTCGCTGTTTCCCGCCTCCCAACACCACCCATTCCCCTTGCCTCCTTTCGAAAAGCTCTAAAGGCAAAGGTGATATTTAGGTCCTCTAAGAGTCAATGTGGGTGAAAATGAAATACTTCTTCAGAGCACAGTCAGGATGATTACCCAGCTGCTTTGATAAATTTACCGACATCTGTTATAGAGTCATTTCTGCTGCACAAATCTGCCATTAACAAACAGTAAGGACTTTAATTAACTGAACATACCAAGGAGTGATACTCTGATAAAATGGCACCATCTGGAAAGAAAGATGTAAAATTTTCTCCTCAGCTGTGTTGATTGGGGATTATATTAAAATGTGTCTTGATCACAAATGATTCCCCTGCTGTTGTAGGGTTCTTTATTAGTAGCATAGTAGCAAAGGCTTTATGGCTTGAAATACTTTGCTCAGGTGTGCCGCAGCATTAAAATGTAAATTTTCTGAACTTCGGATTTTTCCTTTGGCCTTTCGTTCATGCTCCATTAGTGCTCATTAACTTTTCCTGCTCCACAAAGAATGATGTTGATCAACTTTGAGCTTCAAGAAGAGGTCAGCTGGAACCTAGCAGTGCCTAAACCCTTGACAATTGTTCTTAACAAGCCTATTTGGAAATTTAATGTAAATCAGGATCATCTGTCTAGAAGAATGCACATGTGTACATAATCACAGAATTTTGGATATGATTTCAGGGCCTCCTAGACTCTCAGGAGGCATGCATCCCAGGTTAAGTATCTCTTCTTCAGACATACTTATTTGTCTCTCTCATACATACAGCATTACGTTCCTTCTAGCAGCCTACCCCATTCAGCTGCTTCATTTGACCAGATTTTTCAAAGTTTTTCAGGAAACATGAACTTTGAGTTTAGAAAACTAAACTTGTTCCAATTTGGTTCGGTCTGATGGTTCCCAATTGAGTATTTTTACCCCTGACCTCAAAGAGTGATAAATCAGTTGCAAGTCGTAAGTCTTGGCTTCCACTCATCTAAGGTCTAAAGGGGAAGAAGCTTGAACTGGATTCTAAGGTGAGGTACATCTAGAGGACTCTATCACAAGCTTCTTAGCAAGGAAGCAATGCTTGCTACCATTTAAGTTCACAGAAGCTTAGTTGGTATAATTAATTGTTGAAAATATGTATAATTGTTGAAAATATGCTGTTTGGCAATAATGTGTGACCATCATGAAATACATGGCCTAAAATTACACATTCTACTTCTAAGGGCATTTGAGACAAGGCTTTAGAAAGCAGTCTGCACATGCTAGAAGAACATGACACCCTCCCATGGGTAGCAATTGTTCCCTATGACAGTCATATTTTTTTAACTGGGGGCTGGATTGGGAACTCAAGAGGAGAATGTTGCTGTATAATCCACTGTGATCTGAAAAAAACATGCACAAAAATGGGAGTTAAGAAATAAAGATTTTCACCAGCTCAATTGTTGAATAATTATTACTTTCATAAGTTCACTGGGGTAATCTCTAGTTCCAATTTTCCATTTCTAAGAAGAGAATGCTAATGTAACTCGGAAATTAGGTAATTAAGAGAAAGCTTATGACTGCCCAAAAATATGTAGCTTTTGCTACATATGGCTTTTTCCTAATTTTATTTACATCAGTCTGAATAAAGCCTTGCATTTTTCAAGTGGCAGAAAAAACATATGTAATACACTTTTTAACTTAACAAAAGACCTATATTATGCTGTTCTAAAATAATTATATTTACCTTTTTAACCAAATCAAAGGCACCCAATGCCACAAAGATATTTTCAGCTAATGCTAGTGTCTTCAAGTCAGAGAGCATTTGTAAAATTGTATATTTTTAACAGTATAATTTTTTCTTTTTTTATTAATTTTTTAAAACTATTATTATACTTTAAGTTCTGAGATAGATGTGCAGAACGTGCACACATGCCATGGTGGTTTGCTGCACCCATCAACCCGTCACCTACATTAGGTATTTCTCCTAATGCCATCCCTCCCCTAACTCTCCCCACCCCCAACAGGCCCCGGTGTGTGATGTTCCCCTCCCTGTGTCCATGTGTTCTCATTGTTCACCTCCCACTTATGAGTGAGAACATGTGGTGTTTGGTTTTCTACTCTTGTGTTAGTTTGCTGAGAATGATGTTTTCAGTATAATTTTTATCCCACTCCTGATACAGTGCCAAACAACCTATTGTTTTTCTAATTATCTTAAATCAAACTCTGAAATCCAAGTCACCAGGATGTTGAATAAATAAAGCTTCAATCATACCCATTATTGTCTTTCCTTGCCTTATTTTTCCACCCTGGGAACTAGGGTTGTGTTAAAATTTCATAGAGAGGATTCTCAGGTCTTCAACTCACACTTGGCTGAAATGATTAATGTCCAAGCCACATACTATCCTGATGACGGATGGTTTTGTTGCCTCTGTGCAAAGATCACTAGGGTATTTGGGCCTACATCCAACCTTGGAGCCCAGAGGCTCAGGGGCTGACCTCAGAATTGTACCAAGCCACCATTCTCCTCCACATCCTGTAACCTCCCAGGGGCACTTCAAGCACCACTATTCCGAGGTCCTGCCAAACCTTCCATGACTTGCTAGTCTTGGAGAGTATGTTTTCTTACCCTGATGTCAGCAACTTTGCTCTGTATCCCTCCAGGCACTTTTTTTATTTTTGTCTCCCCCTGTATCCCAAACAAATTCACCCTCCCTCAGCCTTTATAAATACAGTGTTGAGGTATCTTTCTTGAGAGTTTTTTCTTACTAATTCACTCTAATACATATTTTTATTTGCTTGCTCTGACAGTTTTACATAGTTGTCTGTTACTTCTTGTAATGAAAGAGACCAGATGTTTCAGCATTCTCATTTTATTTTTCTCCCAATTCAAAAAAAATATGCTTTTTATTTCATTGTGACCCTTTTGAGAAAATTCTGTAGCAGGCATCAATATAAAGCAAGATTCTCAATGTTAAGTCCTAGGGATTATAAGCAGGCATTTTCAGACCTTGGCATTCTAACGTACTATCTAGAGAGGTGTTAACTTACCTTTTTTTTTTTTTTTAATACCCTGTAATGGGATTGCTGGGTCAAATGGTAGTTCTGTTTTAAGTTGGTTTTTTTTTTTTTTTTTTTTTTGTACTTTAAGTTTTAGGGTACATGTGCACAATGTGCAGGTTAGTTACATATGTATACATGTGCCATGCTGGTGTGCTGCACCCATTAACTCGCCATTTAGCATTAGGTATATCTCCTAATGTTATCCCTCCCCCCTCCCCCCACCCCACATCAGTCCCCAGAGTGTGATGTTCCCCTTCCTGTGTCCATGTGTTCTCATTGTTCAATTCCCATCTATGAGTGAGAACATGCGGTGTTTGGTTTTTTGTCCCTGAGATAGTTTACTGAGAATGATGATTTCCAATTTCATCCATGTCCCTACAAAGGACATGAACTCATCATTTTTTATGGCTGCATAGTATTCTATGGTGTATATGTGCCACATTTTCTGAATCCAGTCTATCATTGTTGGACATTTGGGTTGGTTCCAAGTCTTTGCTATTGTGAATAGTGCCGCAACAAACATACGTGTGCATGTGTCTTTATAGCGGCATGATTTATAGTCCTTTGGGTATATACCCAGTAATGGGATGGCTGGGTCAAAACTAGGTATTTCTAGTTCTAGATCCCTAAGGAATCGCCACACTGACTTCCACAATGGTTGAACTAGTTTACAGTCCCACCAACAGTGTAAAGCATTCCTATTTCTCCACATCCTCTCCAGCACCTGTTGTTTCCTGACTTTTTAATGATTGCCATTCTAACTGGTGTGAGATGGTATCTCATTGTGGTTTTGATTTGCATTTCTCTGATGGCCAGTGATGATGAGCATTTTTTCATGTGTCTTTTGGCTGCATAAATGTCTTCTTTTGAGAAGTGTCTGTTCATATCCTTCACCCACTTTTTGATGGGGTTGTTTGTTTTTTTCTTGAAAATTTGTTTGAGTTCATTGTAGATTCTGGATATTAGCCCTTTGTCAGATGAGTAGGTTGCGAAAATTTTCTCCCATTTTGTAGGTTGCATATTCACTCTGATGGTAGTTTCTTTTGCTGTGCAGAAGCTCTTTAGTTTAATTAGATCCCGTTTGTCAATTTTGGCTTTTGTTGCCATTGCTTTTGGTGTTTTAGACATGAAGTCCTTGCCCATGCCTATGTCCTGAATGGTAATGCCTAGGTTTTCTTCTAGGGTTTTTATGGTTTTGGGTCTAATGTTTAAGTCTTTAATCCATCTTGAATTAATTTTTGTATAAGATGTAAGGAAGGGATCCAGTTTCAGCTTTCTCCATATGGCTAGCCAGTTTTCCCAGCACCATTTATTAAATAGGGAATCCTTTCCCCATTGCTTGTTTTTGTCAGGTTTGTCAAAGATCAGATAGTTGTAGATATGCGGCGTTATTTCTGAGGGCTCTGTTCTGTTCCATTGATCTATATCTCTGTTTTGGTACCAGTACCATGCTGTTTTGGTTACTGTAGCCTTGTGGTATAGTTTGAAGTCAGGTAGCGTGATGCCTCCAGCTTTGTTCTTTTGGCTTAGGATTGACTTGATGATGCGGGCTCTTTTTTGGTTCTATATGAACTTTAAGGTAGTTTTTTTCCAATTCTGTGAAGAAAGTCATTGGTAGCTTGATGGGGATGGCATTGAATCTATAAATTACCTTGGGCAGTATGGCCATTTTCACGATATTGATTCTTCCTACCCATGAGCATGGAATGTTCTTCCATTTGTTTGTATCCTCTTTTATTTCCTTGAGCAGTGGTTTGTAGTTCTCCTTGAAGAGGTCCTTCACATCCCTTCTAAGTTGGATTCCTAAGTACTTTATTCTCTTTGAAGCAATTGTGAATGGGAGTTCACTCATGATTTGGCTCTCTGTTTGTCTGTTATTGGTGTATAAGAATGCTTGTGATTTTTGTGCATTGATTTTGTATCCTGAGACTTTGCTGAAGTTGCTTATCAGCTTAAGGAGATTTTGGGCTGAGACAATGGGGTTTTCTAGATATACAATCATGTCATCTGCAAACAGGGACAATTTGACTTCCTCTTTTCCTAATTGAATACCCTTTATTTCCTTCTCCTGCCTAATTGCCCTGGCCAGAACTTCCAACAGTATGTTGAATAGGAGTGGTGAGAGAGGGCATCCCTGTCTTGTGCCAGTTTTCAAAGGGAATGCTTCCAGTTTTTGCCCATTCAGTATGATATTGGCTGTGGGTTTGTCATAGATAGCTCTTATTATTTTGAGATACGTCCCATCAATACCTAATTTATTGAGAGCTTTTAGCATGAAGGGTTGTTGAATTTTGTCAAAGGCCTTTTCTGCATCTATTGAGATAATCGTGGTTTTTGTCTTTGGTTCTGTTTATATGCTGGATTACATTTATTGATTTGCGTATATTGAACCAGCCTTGCATCCCAGGGATGAAGCCCACTTGATCATGGTGGATAAGCTTTTGGATGTGCTGCTGGATTGGGTTTGCCAGTATTTTATTGAGGATTTTTGCATCAATGTTCATCAAGGATATTGGTCTAAAATTCTCTTTTTTGGTTGTGTCTCTGCCCGGCTTTGGTATCAAGATGATGCTGGCCTCATAAAATGAGTTAGGGAGGATTCGCTCTTTTTCTATTGATTGGAATAGTTTCAGAAGGAATGGTACCAGTTCCTCCTTATACCTCTGGTAGCATTCGGCTGTGAATCCATCTGGTCCTGGACTCTTTTTGGTTGGTAAGCTATTGATTATTGCCACAATTTCAGCTCCTGTTATTGGCCTATTCAGAGATTCAACTTCTTCCTGGTTTAGTCCTGGGAGAGTGTATGTGTCAAGGAATTTATCCATTTCTTCTAGATTTTCTAGTTTATTTGCGTAGAGGTGTTTGTAGTATTCTCTGATGGTAGTTTGTATTTCTGTGGGATCAGTGGTGATATCCCCTTTATCATTTTTTATTGCGTCTATTTGATTCTTCTCTTTTTCTTTGTCTTGCTAGCGGTCTATCAATTTTGTTGATCCTTTCAAAAAACCAGCTCCTGGATTCATTAATTTGTTGAAGGGTTTTTTGTGTCTCTATTTCCTTCAGTTCTGCTCTGATTTTAGTTATTTCTTGCCTTCTGCTAGCTTTTGAATGTGTTTGCTCTTGCCTTTCTAGTTCTTTTAATTGTGATGTTAGGGTGTCAATTTTGGATCTTTCCTGTTTTCTCTTGTGGGCATTTAGTGCTATAAATTTCCCTCTACACACTGCTTTGAATGTGTCCCAGAGATTCTGGTACATTGTGTCTTTGTTCTCGTTGGTTTCAAAGAACATCTTTATTTCTGCCTTCATTTCTCCCAGCAGCATTGTTTTGTAAATTATCTTCCTTTCGACTGCTCTGAACGCTCTGCCACTTTAAACTTTTTTTTCTTTTTGGTTCATTGTAAATCCTTCATTTATTTACATCTTATTCTTTTCAATATTCCTTCACTTGCTTTAGGCAAATGTGTTTTGAGTTTCTTCAGATTAAGAAAGAATTATGCTATCAGTTGCCGATGTTCCTTAGCCTGTCCCAGGGAGGGGGGTCTGCAAGGTGGATTTCCAGACATTCTACAGTATTACCTCCGCTCTGTCTCCTCTCTGACTTTATTCTTAATATTGTATTCCAAAAAACTATCAGAGAGAAGGAAGGTCAAGATAAATTATCCAGAGTCTAGAATTAAATAAAGTTGGTCCTGGTGTAGCAGCTCCTTCTCAGTCCTGTTTTGAGCTTTTTGACTGATTGCTTTCATTCCTGTTCTGCCATCTCAGTGTCCATATGGAAGTGATTGTCTGCTTTAATTATAAAAGAAAATAACCCAAAAGGAATAGCAACAAAGTAAAACAGCAAAAAAAAAAAAAGTTTTCTTTGATGAGAGAAGGTAGGTGATTTAAAAGATTAGTCTATCAGCAGAAAAGAAGCTCTGTGTTACATATGAACTGGGGACTATGTCTTCCTAGAAGTTATAAAAAGGATCATTACAGAATTGTTTACACAATTCCTCCCACCTTTCATCCAATTTAAAGTAAGTACCTGTCACAAGCATTGCATAGAAAATCATTACTCACACCTGTTAAAGTTTTAGGTAAACAAAGGGAGATACCAGCCTCAGGGTCAACTGGTCTAGGATAGAAGGGCTTTCTATTAATACAAACACAAACAAGATCATCACTATAAACATTTTTTTCTCTAGTCATCACTATAAACATCGATTGACATATATCTAGCCACCATTTTCAACATTCTTAACATTTTGGGGGTTTTTATATTATGTACTAAAATGAGTGCAAATTAGAAAACAAGTGAACTATTTAAATAGACGGAGAATAAATATATTATTGCAAAAATTAAGAAAATAAATATACATACCCATCTGGTTATATATTCATATTTCAAGGTGTTAATGGCAGAGTCAGCAGATGAATTGTTCATGTGGTTAATCAAGTAAGTATTCAAATAAGAGAGAGAATTACCTTATTCCATTCAAGGCATAGACACTTCCAAAATGTTATAATATAACTGAATATATTAATGCCTATAAAAGTTTATTTAACATTACTTAGCACCCACTCTTTTTTTCAGATGTAGAACCTACTTAAGGACCTTCAATGCTTAGTTCTAACATCCTTTATTGTTTTGTAAAATTTCTGGCTCACAGAGCATTCCAGTGAGGCAACCTCAGAAGATAAATAAGCCCCTCATTTTGGACATCATGAGGCTTTTCAGATAAGAGGAGCAATGCAAGGTGGAAGGGTATTAGCCATGCAGGCTGTGGGGTAGATGTCCCGGACAGACTGCAAGAAGCAGGAAATGTGTGTGCCTAATTAAGGAATTTCTCCTTCTGTCATTTCCCTATAATCTACTGCTAGCATGGAAATATAAACTGGGGTCTTCCAAAGGTATATTTGAAAGCACATGGTCTTTGGAGTCAAATCCTGATTTATAACCTACCCAGTATGTAATTGAGGGCAAGTCACTTAAAATTTTTTTAGACTCAATTTCCTCATTTGTAACATATTATAATATCATAAAATGGGATAACATGAGAGTCTATCTTTCTAGGCTGTCGAGAGGATAATAAAAATGTATTCAAAGTCCTCAGAACATGATCAATGCTTAATAAATGCTAGATGTTACACGTGCTTTCTTTTTAAAAATTTCAGCCTTGCCTTTCATGTAAGTCAATTACCAACTTTGTTAGACAATATCTTCTTCATCTTTAATTTTCAGCTCAAAATAGCTATGTAACTTTGAGAAATGTCCTTAACCTTTATATGATTCTATTTCTTCACATGTGAAATAACAGGAATAATATCCTGAGTAAGGATAGTGCTCTGCAAGGCCATGTTCTAATAGGATGCTATCCATTTTCTCCTTGATCACAATTAAAGCAAAGCACAGGCATATGCATCAACGTGCTTCATAGTGCAGAATAGTGCAGTTGTCCGATGCGTGGATTCTGGGGCCAGACAACCTACATTACTACTCACAGTTCATCCACTTAACATGGCTGAGTGATCTTGGGCAGGTCATTTAGCTGTTTTATGCCCCAGTTTCTTACTTTTCTAGACTTTCCTTATACCATTTAATTTTCCAATGGCATTATACAGAAAATCTTTTGTCCTCAAATGTCTCATCTATTCTAGTGGTACTGCACTCTTCACATGTAGTAAATAGTTTTAATGAAAACATTAGGTTGTTTTACCACAAGCTAGCTAAATATCAGCATTTTATCCTCTGAACCCAATCAAATTTAAAAAAAAAGTTTCTTCAGTGTCACTTCTTTTTGTTTGTAGAGCTATAAAATTATTATAACACACGTTGACTAGAAATTTGGGACATTGTCACAAACAATTTATTAACGTTATTAATTTTATTAAAACAGAGAAGATAGTATGAAGGCAACATGTCCATTAATCAAAACACCCTCCGTGTTTACTTGGTAGTTGTACTTTTCATGAGTCAACCTGATGGCTCATGACCTGTAATGCCTATACAAACATTTCCACATTTATGAAAGGTTTAGAAGAGCTCTCTTTCAATGTTAAGGCTCAACTATAGTTAACAGAAAAAAAATGTAATTCTATCAATATTTTTAACTTAATGACAAGATAGGGATTTGAACTACATGGCTACTAGCAGCTTTTCTAATGCAAGAGCCAATGATTTCTGTGTGTCTCTTGAGAAGTTTATTTAAAAATGGCAGCATTTGAAATTACCTCTAGAGATGTAACTAATGTGGGTCTAAAGGTTTTGTCTTAAGATGTTGAATTGCTATAAAATATTTTAAATACAAAGATTAAAATGATGCAAATTTTAAAGCTTCCCTTCTCTTTAGTAAAAGTTTGCTCACTATTCCTCACCCTAGGTATGAGTTCACTACAGAACTTGGATCCAGTTGCTAGTGAATATGGATGGAAAGAGAGCTCTAGTCTAGGGTAGTGAGCTGCCCAGCCCAGGAGAAACTTAATATGCAAGGGGAGCTCACGGATACCTCCCACCTCTACTGCCGCTTACATTCATGATACCTCATTTCTAAGTAGGTTTCACCCTAAAGTTGTTTTTTTTTATGCCATTACTTAAATGTTTATCATTTTATCCCACTGATAATGGAGCACAAATAGAAACTTTTTATAATGAAGATACAATCCCAACTCAGAGTAATTATTTACAGATTGGAGAAAGTCTTCACATACTTTGTTATTATGTGGATAAGTTCACAATCATCAGGAAGATGCAGAGAAAAATCAAAACACGTTACATCCAAAATTGGTTTTAGCATCTTTTTTAAACAAGGTCATATTGCTCTTCTGTGCTTAATATACATGTATAGAGAAATAAAAGCTGGTAACATAATTAGTTTTTTCTACCTTTATAATAAATGTGTTTTTGGCTGGGCGTGGTAGCTCACGCCTGTAATCCCAGCAGGTTAGGAGGTGGAGGTAGGTGGATCACCTAAGGTCAGGAGTTTGAGACCAGCCTGACCCATATGGTGAAAGCCCATCTCTACTAAAATTACAAAAATTAGCCAGGCATGGTGGTGCACACCTGTAGTCCCGGCTACTCGGGAGGCTGAGACAGGAGAATTGCTTGAACTCGGGAGGCAGAGGTTGCAGTGAGCCCAGATTGTGCCACTGCACTCCAGCCTGGGTGACAGAGTGAGACTCCATCTCAAAAATAAATAAATAAATAAAAATTAAAAAAAATGTGTTTTCTGATAATAAGTATTGGAGCGCCAAGTAAGTGAGAACCTGTCACTTTTCCAAAAAATTATTTTCATATCTGTTTCATAGCCTGATTACTGGATAATAACTAATTAAAGCAAATCTTATAAGGTACATTTCAAACATAGGTTTATGGGGGTTTTAATAACTAGGACAGTGATATCTGGAGCTTTTAAGATTATTTTCATACCATCCATTAATTTCCAAGGAGAGAAACTAATTCACACTACATTCAGAATCTAGATAAAATCTAACTCAACATTTGAAACTGTAACCCAGAGTTTTTTCCCTTAAAAAAAGAAAATCTCCTGCATTAAGGAAACCACTCCCAGTCTTAACAATAAAACCTAGATTCTGCAGATTGTCAATAATAGGCAAGTCTCACATGAGACTCATAGCCCCAATTCTCTTTCCCTGTGTTACTTGAGAGTTCCTTTCAGGGGATATGTTTCCATTAGCTGTTTGCTTTCATCATCACAATTACTTCACAGGGCTTTCTGCTTTCATAATTGATCAATATAGCTTTCCTGATTATAGCCAATAGAACACCTGATACAAGGCTGGATTCTTCAAAAGACCCAGGGAAAGCAAAGGATAACAACAAGGAACTGAATCATCTGGCCGTGAAATAACCACCTACTCTCCAGGGTCACCTGCCTCAATTACACCGTGGCACCATTTCTTCCTCAGTGTGGTTGAGGACCTATCTTAGAACTTGTTACCTAGGAGACTCTTCTAACACTTTCACATTCCTCAAAGCTTAGACATATGTCTGTGAGCCAGAAAACAGTTTCTTTTTTCACCCCTTGGGAGCCTTCTTCTGAGTTTATTTTCTTTTTCAAGGAGGTATCTTATTCCAGGATGAAGGAAGTAACTCGTTCCAAGATGAATTAGGAGCATGACTATTTCTGATCACTGGATGACAATCAGAAATAGTCTTACTCTTTATGAAGACTACAACAGAATAGTAACTACCTTAGTACACCTCAGTGCACCCAGCATTCACATAGGAGGTGTGCACAGGAGCAACAGGGAAGCAGTTCATTTGAATTTCTCCATAAACTGCTTTACTTTGATTATCTAAACCAATGGAGCTATAATAATGGGGGGTGGAGGGAAAAGGCCTAACTACCCGAGTAGGAATCATGAGACAAAACTTTGTAGTAAAATAAAATAATAACCAAATGGAGAATCTCATTGTGTTTTTTAGGCCTGACTCAGATGGTCAACATCTATGTGAATTTGAGTAAGGGACATTTTGTCTGATGGTGACAGTGTCCTCAGTTGTAAAATTCCTACAGTCTTTTTCATATCTATGAGTTACAGCATAATTCTTCAAAGTGAAAACTACCTAAATAATTATAAGTCCTACTTTCTGTTACTTATGAAAAAATAATTTTATTTGATTTTTATATTTTCTTCCCCCTACTGCCAGCTTTATTGAGGTATAATTGACAAAGAAAGATTGTCTGTATTTATGGCGTAAAACCTGATGTTTCGATATTATGAATATTGTGAAATGATTACCACACTCAAGCTAATTAGCATATCCATCAACTTAGTTATATATATATATATTTGTAGTTAGAACATGTATTAGTCCATTTTCACACTGCTGATAAAGACATACCCGAGACTGGGCAATTTACAAAAGAAAAAGATTTATTGGACTTAACAGTTTCACGTGGCTGGGGAGGCCTCACAATTATAGCAGAAGGTGAAAGGCATGTCTCAAATGGCAGTGGCGAGAGAGAGAATAAGAGCCAAGTGAATCAGGTTTCCCCTTATCAAACCATCAGATCTCATGAGACTTATTCACTACCATGAGAACAGCATGGGGGAAACCGCCCCCATGATCCAACCATCTCCCACCAGTTTCCTCCCACAACATGTGGGAATTATGGGAATACAATTCAAGATGAGATTTGGGTAGGGATACAGAGCCAAACCATATCATTCCGCCCATTACCCCTCCCGAATCTCATGTCCTCATATTTCAAAACCAATCATGCCTTTCCAAAAGTCCCCCAAAATCTTAACTCATTTCAGCATTAACTCAAAAGTCCACAGTCCAAAGTCTCATCTGAGACAAGGCAAGTCCTTTCTACCTATAAGCCTGTAAAATCAAAAGCAAGTTAGTTACTTTCTAGATACAATGGGGGTACAGTAATTGGGTAAATACAACTGATGCAAGTGGAAGGAATTGGCCAAAACAAGGGGACTACAGAGTACCCCATGCAAGTCCAAAATCCAGCAGGGCAGTCAAATCTTAAAGCTCCAAAATGATCTCCTTTGACTACATGTCTTATATCCAGGGCATGCCGATGTAAGAGGTAGGTTCCCAGGGTCTTGGGCAGCTCCGCCCTTATGGCTTTTCGGGGTACAGCCTCCTTTCCGGCTGCTTTCACAAGCTGGTGTTGAGTGTCTATGGCTTTTCCAGGCAAATGGTGCAAGCTGTCGGTGGACCTACCATTCTAGGGTCTGGAAGACAGTGGCCCTCTTCTCATAGCTCCACTAGGAGGTACCCCAGTAGGGACTCTATGTGGGGGCTCCAACCCCACATTTTCCTTCCACACTGCCCTAGCAGAGGTTCTCCATGAGAACCCGGCCCCTGCAACAAACTTCTGCCTGAGCACCCAGGCATTTCCATACATCTTCTGAAATCTAGGCAGAGGTTCCCAAACCCCATTTCTTGACTTCTTTGCACTCACAAGCTCCACACTACGTGGAAGCTGCCAAGGCTTGGGTTGCACCCTCTGAAGCCATGGCCTGAGCTCTACATTGGCCCCTTTCAGCCACAGCTGGAGCAGCTGGGACCAAGGGCACCAAGTTCCTGGGCTGCACACAGCCCAGGGACCCTGGACTCAGCCCCCGAAACCATTTTCTCCCAGGCCTCCAGGACTGTGATGGGAGGGGCTGCCATGAAGACCTCTGACATAACTTGCAGACATTTTCCCCATTTTTTTTGGAAATAACATTTGGCTTCTCATTACCTATGCAAATTTCTGCATCTTGAATTTCTCCTCAGAAAATTGGTTTTTCTTTTCTATCACATTGTCAGGCTGCAAATCTTCTGAACTTTCATGCTTTACTTTCCTTGTAAAACTGAATGCCTTTAACAACACCCAAGTCACCTCTTGAATACTTTGCTGCTTAGAAATTTCTTCTGCCAGATACGCTAAATCATCTCTCTCGAGTTCAAAATTCCACAGATCTCTAGGGCAGGGGCAAAATGACACCAGTCTCTTTGCTAAAGCATAACAAGAGTCACCTTTGCTCCAGCTCCCAACAAGTTCCTCATCTCCATCTGAGACCACCTCAGCCTGGACCTCATTGTCCATATGGCTATCAGACTTTTGGCTAAAGCCATTCAATGAGTCTGTAGGAAGGTCAAAACTTTCCCACATTTTCCTGTCTTCTTCTAAGCCCTCCAAACTGTTCCAACCTCTGCCTGTTACCCAGTTCCAAAGTTGCTTCCACATTTTCGGGTATCTTTTCAGCCACATCCCACTCTACTGTTACCAGTTTACTGTATTAGTCCATTTTCCTGCTGCTGATAAAGACATACCTGAGACTAGGCAATTTACAAAAGAAAGAGGTTTATTGGACTTACGGCTTCACGTGGCTGGGGAGGCCTCACAATCATGGTGGAAGGTGAAAGGCATGTCTCACATAGCGGCAGCAGGAGAGAATGAGAGCCAAGTAAAACAGGTTTCCCCTTATCAAACCATCGGATCTTGTGAGACTTATTCACTACCACGAGAACAGCATGGGGGAAACCACCCCCACAATCCAACTATCTCCACCAGGTCCCTCCCACAATACATGGGAATTATGGGAGTACAATTCAAGATGAGATTTGGGTGGAGACACAGAGCCAAACCATATCAGAACATTTAAGATCTACTTTCTTAGCACATTTCAAGTACACAATAGAGTGTTTTCAATATGGTCATCATGCTGTGCATTAGGTCTCTAGAACATATTCATCCTGCCTAACTGAAACTTTGTACCCTTTGAACAACATCTCACAATTTCCGCTACTCCCCAGCTCCTGGCAACCACCATTCTTTTCTCTGTTTCTATGAGTTTGACTCCACGTATAATTGAGATCATGCAATATCTTCCTTTCTGTGCCTGGCTTATTTTACTTAGCATAATGTCCCCAAGTTTTATTCAGGTTTTCACAAATGACAAAATTTCCTTCTTTTTTAAGGCTAGTTTTTCAACATTATATGTACAATAAAGTTTCCTCAAGAAAGAACACTTTTTTATTGTTTTACCTAGTTTCTATTCCTTTTGGATCTTTTTCTTTCAAAATTAAAGCAAATAATTATGATTGTATGGTCATTTGGTATACATATATGTATAACACATTTTCTATATCAATCAGTAGACACTGAAGTTGATTTTATATCTTGGCTATTGTAAATAATGCTGCAATAAACATGGGGGTGCACATATCCATTCTAGACACTAATTTCATTTAATTGGATATATACCGAGAAGTGAGATTGCTGGGTCAAATGGTAATTCTATTTTTAATTTTTTAAGAACCTCCATACTGTTTTCTGTAATGGCTGTACCAATTTACATTCCAATCCATGGTACAAAGGGTTATTTTTCTCAGCATCCTCCCTAACACTTATTATCTTTTGTCTTTTTGATAATAGCCATTCTAATATGTGTGAAGTAATAGATAACTCATTGTGGTTTTGATTTACATTTCTTTGATTATTAGTGATGTTGAATATCTTTTCATATATCTGTTGGCCATTTGCATATCTTCCTTTGAGAAGTGCCTATTCAAGTAGTCCTTTATCCATTTTTAAAATTGGGTCATTTGTTTTCTCTTTATTAAGTTGAGTCCCTTATATATTTTGTACATTAACTCCTTATCAAATGTTTGCAAATTTTTCTCCCATTCTGTAGATTGTCTCCAGTCTGTTGATTGTTTCATTTGCTACAGGGAAACTTTTTAGTTTGATATAATTCCATTTATCTGTTTTGCTTTTGTCAGCTGTGCTTTATAAGGAGTGATATCCAAAAAAATTATTGCCCAGACCAATGTCAAAATACTTTTTTCATATATTTTATTCTAGTAGTTTTACAGTTTATGTTTAAGTCTATAATCCGTTTCAAGTAATTTTTGTATGTGGTATGAGTTAAGGGTCCAGTTTCATTTTTCTGCATATGGATATCCATGTTTTTGTGCCCATGATATCCTTAAATGAGAAGTAAGTACTGGGTGCAAATTAGGAGAAGACATCATACAATTTGTGAAACCTTACTGAATTATGTATTTGATAAATAATAAAAAGTGGAACTTTTCCCACATAATGCATTTTATTAGGACAAAGAGTTTGACATCTGATTGTATTATGACAACTAAGCATAAAAAGTACAGTGAAGGTAATCCTTTCTACGTAAAGACTTTTACTGGGGTACTTAATACAAAATGATGGTCTGGTATCCCAGATCCTGTGGTCTAGGTTAGGATCTGTCCCAGCTGTCACTGCTTTGTTTTAATGAAATTCTTAAAGTTAGCATAATCTGTATCTGATATTCCAACCATCTTAACTTTTAAAATCCAAGTCCCTATCACTTTTTAGATTTGATCTAAGAAAATGTTATAATATTGGCCACTTACTAGAAGATACTGATACCACGATAGAGTGATATTGAGTTTTCCCGAGCCTTATTTCATAAGCCAAGGCCTTTTTAAAAATAAAGATTATTTAATTTAGAATAAAGCTTGGCACATAGAAAATATGCAAAGGGTTTAAATGACATTATATCAAGAAGTTACAACTTTGGCATAAATATGTATGGCAGAGAAGGACAAAAAAGGAATGACAGAAAATAACCAAGTAGAATGAATGCAGAAGTAGAATAATATCTCTAATAATGCAGATAAGGGAACCCGCAGGTGAGTTCACGCTGGCTTCACCTGGTTCCACAAAGACCGGTTTATAGACCAGAGGTTCTCTAGGACTGAGCCCTATCTGGGACTCCTGCCCACATGCAGGGGGTGAAATCAACTCCTCAGAGGCCTGTCCACCCGCACCACAGAAAATACTTAAAATCGTCTCTCCAGCTCACACAAAACCATCACACAAGCTAACATTAAAAATAATTATACCCACTAAGTCATCAGTCTATAATTAGTGTTTTTTTCTTCAGAAAAGTGGTGAAGAAGGCAAAGCATTTGACTTCTGAGGTTAAATAGATTATTTTCATTCTCTTGACCACTTTAGCGTAATTTGAGACCATGTAAATTAGGAAAGAAATGTTCACTACCACAGCAGAGAGTGATTGATCATCAAACGGGCCTCAATTAGGTGTCACCTGGTCCTTTTAAATGCGTCCCTCTGCTTCTGATATTGCTGACCACAACAGTCAGGACTTCAGTGAGAAGTTGAAAACTTGTTTTAGATAATATATATTTTCACTGGAGAGAACTAGGGCTCCATTTTCAAATTTCTTCTCTACACTGGGTTCTCTTCCTTCCCAGTGAAATAATTCTTTTATTCCGTATATCCAGTTAACATTTATTGATTCCCTGTTGTGAGAAGATATGTCTATTGCATCTGCTATTGCCTGTGGCCACTTCCTCATTCTTTGTCTTTCCTTCTCTCCCAAGATGTCACAGCAACACTCTTCACAACAGATTGCCATTATATTGTTTTGTTTTGTTTTAAAGAGAAACGTCATGGGGCTTATGGAGGGAGGTAGTTTTCAAAAGATATAACTTTTTTGAGAGCCATAGGTTAGCCAGTTTGAAAAGTTGTACAGCTGCAAAAGCTGTATGGAAATGCCTATAAATTAAATTTTTACACATCCTTCCTCTATCCTTTGCTTTATGAATAAATATTGGTATATGCTGATGGCCATATGCCTTTATATTGTGTTATTACTTAGAATTGCCTGGCAGTAAAAATCATGGAGTTCATTTAAAAATCAATGTAATGCCAAATTTATAAACTTTAGTGCAGACTGTCATATAATGACAACTCTTTAGATTCTCAGTTTACATCTCATTTTGACATCCAATATCTGATTGCAATCTCATTTGACAGTTAAAAAAATTGAAACATAGAGAGGAAAGTGATTTACCCAAGGTTGCTCAGTTGGGGAAGTGGCTGGATCTGGCTGACTCCCATTCCAGTAATTTTTCCACCTTTGTTGCTGATTCTTGGTGGTAGTTAGGTTTTCCTTGTTTTTCTAATTCTCTGTTGAAATGTACAATGGTAGCAAAAAGAAAAATGAGTAAAAGAAAAAATGTATTTAGTACAAATTTATTGACATACCATAAGAAAGCTCTTCTATACTGCAGATTTGTATTTTTGAAAAATAGACTGGCCAGGTGCGGTGGCTCACGCCTGTAATCCCAGCACTTTGGGAGGCTGACGTGGGCGGATCACCTGAGGTAAGGAGTTTGAGACCAGCCTGGCCAACTTGGTGAAACCCCATCTCTACTTGAAATACAAAAAATTAGCTGGGTGTGGTGGTACGCACTTGTAATCCCAGCTACTCGGGAGGCTGAGGCAAGAGAATCGCTTGAACCCAGGAGGTGGAGGTTGCAGTGAGCTGACATCGTGCCATTGCACTCCAGACTGGGGCACAAGAGCAAGACTTCATCTCAAAAAAAAAAAAAAAAAAAAAAAAGGAAAAAAAGAAAAATAGACTAGCTTTTTTTTTGTTGTTTGTTTGAGACATAGTCTCACTCTGACCCCAGGCTGGAGTGCAATGGCGCAATCTCAGCTCACTGCAACCTCCGCCTCCCGGGTTCGAGTGATTCTTTTGCCTCAGCCTCCGAGTAGCTGGGATTACAGGCACGTGCCACCACACCCAGCTAATTTTTGTATTTTTAGTAGAGACGGGATTTCACCATGTTGGCCAGTATGGTCTCGATATCCTGACACTGTGATCTGCCCCCCTTGGCCTCCCCAAGTGCTGGGATTATAAGTGTGAGCCACTGCACCCGGCCCAAAATAGACTAGCTTTCTTGTGTTTTACCCAATATGTTTTATTGTAGACTTTTATAACTAAAATTCTGCCTTGTGTTTGAATATTATATTTTAGCATAACCCTTTAACATAGTTAAATACAATTCTACATAAGAAAGCAAGTTTACCTGTGACTACAAACTTGTTTTCACTGTTTTAATGTATTCTGTGTTTTCTAGTTTAAATAATATGGAAATTATGTGGGCATATTCAGCAACAAGTATTAAAATAACAACTGTAAAATTACTGTTAAAACTATAGAATGTAGGCCGGGCACGGTGGCTCACACCTGTAATCCCAGCACTTTGGGAGGCTGAGGCAGGTTGATCACCTGAGGTCAGGAGTTCGAGACCAGCCTGGCCAACATGGTGAAACCTAATCTCTACTAAAAAATACAAAAATTACCTGGACATGGTGGCAGGTGCCTGTAATCACAGCTACTTGGGAGGCTGAGGCAGAAGAATTGTTTGAACCCGGGAGGCAGAGGTTGCAGTGAGCCGAGATCATGCCATTGCACTCCAGCCTCCAGCCTGGGTGACAGAGTGAAACTCTATCTCAAAAAAAAAAAAAAAAAAAAAAAACTATAGCATGTAAAATATGAATAATAGAGAAACAGAGAACCCAGATAAAATGTCACACACCTACAACCATCTAATCTTTGACAAAGTCAACAAAAACAAGCAATGGGGAAAGGACTTTCTATTCAATAAATGGTAATGGGATAACTGGCTAGCCATATGCAGGAGATTGAAACTGAACTCCCTCCTTACGCATATACAAAAATCAACTCAAGATGGATTAAAGACTTACATTTTAAACCTAAAACTATACAATCCCTGAAACACAAGCTAGGAAATACCATTCTGGACACAGGACCTCACAAAGATTTCATGACAAAGATGCCAAAGCAATTGCAACAAAACCCAAAAATTGACAAATGGAACCTAATTAAACTAAAGAGATTCTGCACAGCAAAATAAACTATCAACAGAGTAAACAGACACCTGCAGAATGGGAAAAAATATTTGCAAACTATACATTCAAAAAAAGTCAAATATCTACAATGTAAATTAGTTCAACCATTGATATGGTTTGGATCTATGTCCGGGCCAAGTCTTATGTCAAATTGTAATCCCCAGCCATGGTCAGAGCAAAAGCAAGAGAGAGGGGTGAGAAGGTGCCGCACACTTTTAAATGACTAGATCTCACAAGAACTCACTCACTGTCACAAGAACAGCACCAAGAGGAAAATCTGCCCTCATGATCCGATCACTTCCCACCAGGCCCCACCTGAAACATTGGGGATTACAAGGCTTCCCCTTAGCCTTCCACCACGAATGAAAATTTCCTGAGACCTCCCCAGAAGCCAAATAGATGCCAGCATCATGCTTCCTGTACAGCCTATGGAACTGTGAGCCAATTAAACCTCTTTTCTTTATAAATTACCCAGTTTCAGGTATTTCTTTGTAGCAATGTGAGAACAGACTATTACAACAATTGTGGAAAGCAGTTTGGCATTTTTTTCAAAGAACTCAAAAGCAGAATTGCCATTTGCCATGGCAATTCCATTATTAGGTATGTACCCAAAGGAATATAAATTGTTCTATTATAAAGACACATGCATGCATATGTTCATCACAGCACCATGCACAATAGCATGAATATGGAATCAACCTAAATGCCTATCAGCAGTAGACCGGATAAAGACAATGTGATACATATATACTGTGGAATACTATGCAGTCATGAAAAAGAGCAGGATCACATCCTTTGCAGCAACACAGATGGAGCTGGAGGCCATTATCCTTAGCAAACTAACACAGGAACAGAAAACCAAATACCACATGCTCTCACTTATAAGTGAGAGCTAAACATTGAGTACATATGGACACAAAGAAGGGAACAACAGACACTAGGCCCTACTTGAGGCTGGAAGGAGGGAGCAGGGTGAGGATCTAACTGACTATTGGGTTTTATACTTATTACTTAGATGGTGAAATAATCTGTACACCAAGCCCCCATGAGGTGCAATTTATCTATATAACGAACACATATATACCCTGAATCTAAAATAAAAGTTAAAAAATACATATTTGCTCAATAATAATAATTTTAAAAGAAACTGAAATACAGTGACACTGAGGAGTTTGGCTAACACTCACCACGATGAATTGTTCTTCAACTTTGGAGAGACCAAGAATAGACTTTTTTTGATCCACTGATTCATTTTTCCAGAAATTTGTTCTAAAAGATCTTAAAAAAGAAGTCTGTAGAAAACTTCTTAGTAGCATAAAAGTATAATTTTACTAACAAAACTGGAAACAAATATGTGCTTTCATATAGAGAAATGTATAAATAAGCTGTATCATATTAATTTAAAATATTTTGCAGGCATTGAAAATAACAAATATATAAATATTTTATTTATCTATTTTACAGTTTACCTAGTGTTTTATATCTCATTTAAAGATTGGCGATACAAGTAAAAATGCTTATAAAATATTTTAAGTGAAATAATAAATCAAAAATGTATATGTGTACTATGACTACAACCAGATAAAGCTCTACCCATGAAAAAGATTGGAATAGACATATATATACATTTATATTCATATGCAGGTAAATAGGCATACTGTACAGGTGATGAGCCTGTAGATATAATTTTCTTTAATATTAAGATCTTTAAATTTAAATAGAAACTTGTTTTCATAGTAAATTCCTAAATTTTGAACAGATATGATCATTACCTTGAGTAGATTAAACTTGAAAAAGTTGTCTTCTTAATGATAACATATAATCCATAAGACAAATATTTTACTATGATTATGATTATTCTGAGATAGAGTCTCGCTCTGTTTCCCAGGCTGGAGTGCAGTGGCACAGTCATAGCTCACTGCAGCCTCAGACTCCTGGGCTCAAGTAATCCCCCTGCCTCAGTCTCTTGGGCAGCCTCTAGACTACAAGCACGTGGCATCGTGCCTGTTTAATTTTTAAAAAATATTTTGTAGAAAAAATATCTCACTATGTTGCCCATGCCCATGCTGGTCTTGGACTCTTGGCCTCAAATGATCCTCCTGCCTTGTCCTCTTCAAGTGATGGGATTCCAGGTATGAGTCACCATGTCCAGCCTATTATTTTTATATGAAGGCATAAATTATTAATTTTTTAACTACTTTTTAAATCAACCAAGATGAGATTTAGAATACTATCAGATCATTACATAAAAATTTAATTTAAGTGTATTCAAACTTTATTCAGCTTCTAAAAATAACTCAAATGATAATACTATTCTACTTAAAGAGTAGAAATAATGCAAACCTATACATTATTTTGGTTACAGGCCAAACCGAAGATAAAACATATGTGAAAGTATTTACTGTTTTTCTTAAGACAGTTCATTGGTGATTGTTGTTTTGAAAATATTACAGGTTTATATTTTTGAGCTCTAGCTCAATAGTATCTGAGGAGCATAGTGAACTTACAGTTTCATTTGTGTTGACTTTCTAGTTAAAGAATAAATCCCTTTCCTTTGAAATGTAGCCTTGGTCAGCTGATGGAGCATTTTCTCCATATATGCATGTTAGGAAAATTTGTTTCAATTTAAACAGGAAACACATGGCTATGACTTAACTATTAAAAAGTGAAATGTTCCATTAATGTGGATTTGGTCTTTCTGTTTTTCCAGTCCCTCAAATGTTATTTCAACAAACCAAAAAATGAGTAGCAGATGAATGAATTTTAGGCTGAATCCAAATATTCTGATTTGGCTTAAGACTTTTGTGCTGAAGACTCTGTTCCCAAGAAGATTTACATTGAGGACCCAAGTCTGCCATTTAATTAACAGGCTGTTTGTTTATTTTTTGTAATGCTGAATTATTTACCAGCTGTCTCCTGGTTATGTCAGAAAGATGTAAAGAATGGAAACAAAAATACAAAATGAGACACAGGTAACATCAGCAATGTAATCTCTCCCTGTGCACCCTGCTCACCTCCAAACCAATCTATGTTGCTATTACAGAGGAGATCTCTCTGAAATATGTGTTCATGCAACATAATATTTTAGAAAATACATTTTCTTGATCATACATGTGTTGTTAGTTCACCATTTCCTTTTTAGAAATAAGCAGTTACCCAAGACTATGATTATACGTTCATGAATGTATTATGCTCTTTATATTTATACCGTATCTATTCTCTTTATATTTGAATTTATACACACTTGCTCCTGCACACACATACACACACCTGCCATATTCCCTGTATCACTTTTTTATATTTTAAAAATCAGTGAAGTCCAAAGTACACTATATTTTCCTTATATTATAGTACAGCAGCATGTAGAATTTAGAATTTTGTTATGTGTACCCATGAATATTTTTAATGTAGGTGATGAGAGTAATGGTAATAACATGTCTGAAAACTGGAATTTTTTCACTTGCAGTGATTGTAAGCATGACAAATTAACTTTGTCAAAAAAACTTCAAAAATGATCTCTTTATTATGAACTAGAGTTACTATTTTCTCCTTCTTTCTCTTTCTTTCTTTCTTCCTTTCTTTCTTTCTTTTCCTTCTTTCACTACATTGTAGTAATGGCCATTGAAGAACATTTAGAAAATGCTAAAAGATCAGGAAGAAAATAAAATTGCTGTAATTTCACTACCTAGAGATAAAAACTATTAACATCGTAGTGCATATTTTCAGATTTTTCTGTATATTGAATATTTATTACAAAATTCAGATCATATTGTACCTACTATTTTCTAATATGCCTTACTCAGTAATGTATCATAAAATATCTTATGAAAATCCTAACACAGTCCTCTAATTTCAGTGTGATTGCATCATGGCATATGAATATACTTTTAGTCATTTAAGAACTAGGGGCATTGACACTAATGCTTTTGAAGGTTTTTCCCTCAAGGATTCAGTTGGTGGAAACAGGAGCACCAATGTTCCCATGTGTCCCAGGCTTTCTGAAGGAACCCCACATGCAGTGTTTTGATGGAACGGCAGCTGACACTGTTATCACTCAGCTCAGGCAGCTGGGTGCCTGAGGGCCTTTCCTGGCCGTGAGCCACCTGACTAAAATGGCTTATGCTTTAGGTGTGTGTGTTTGGGGAAGGGGTACAATTATACTACAAGGCTGTATTTTGACAAAGATTTCAAATATGTTCAATGACCTTGTTTGTACATCTTAAAGCTTTAAGTGCCCAGGAATTCCTTCTCCGGAGTTCACAAAGGGATAATCTTCAGGTTCCTTCCTTCCTTCCTTCCTTCCTTCCTGCATTCCTGCCTTCCTGCCTTCTTGCCTTCCTTCCTTCTTCCCTAGCTCCCTCCCTTCCCTCCCCTCCCCTCCCCTTTCTTCCCTTTCTTTCTCCTTTTTCTTTTTCTGAAACCACTTGAATGTATTTAGGAAACTTTGAATGAAAGTAAGACATTGGTTCTTTACATCTTAAGATAGAAAAGACATTAAGAAGTACATCTTTCCCATCTAGAAAAATATTACCATCCAGCAAAAAAACACAATTATGTTTACAAATACAGTAAATTATGACTGCTCAGAAAGTGTTTAATTTCATGGTTTTAACTCTACAGCTGTGCCACATTTTCTAGAATAGGTTAAGAGACCTCATACAGATTATCTTTAAACATCTACATAAGATGGTTGCTAAAAGCTTTCACATTTTGGATTACTTTCATTTTTATGCCTAAATGACTTTCAGTGTTTCAACAGTATTTGCTCTTCACAGCTTGTAAGTATTATCATTTGGAGTTGTTTCTAAAGCCTAAATAAAAAAGCCAAATGGAAGGGAGTGGCAGGGGAAATGTGTTAGAAAAATACTTGTCTTCATTAGTTCACACACTAGAAACAACCCCATCCGACTCATCCATGAATCCAGTACTACCCTAAGTGGAAAGACTACAAGGATTTCAGGCCAGACCTTCATGAGTATCTGTGTGAAATGAAACACTGCCTCTAGGAAACATCAGGAAGGTATCATTACTGGGCAAGGTAGCATGAACCAAATAGAAAACCAAAACATCTTATTTATTCTCCTCACTGATTGCAAATGTTGACCGATTCTTCTAGATGCTTTCTTCTTCATACTTTTAAACTTCAGTGCAAGTATCTTTTCCATATATGAGTCTAAACTCAGTATCTTAAAATCCAAAAGGAAAAAAAAAAAACATAGAGGTTCAGAGACAAAGGAAGGAAGCAATGTGCTCTTATTTTCTGCCATGGTAATTACACTAGGGCAATACTAGCAGTAGTGTTTGAGAAACTAAATACCCGGCCAGGTTGGTGGCTCATGCCTGTAATCCTAGCACTTGGGGAAGCCAAGATGGTTGGATCACCTCAGGTCAGGAGTTCAAGACCAGCCTTGCCAACATGGAGAAACCCCGTCTCTACTAAAAATATAAAAATTAGCCAGGTGTGATGGCATGTTCCTGTAATCCCAGCTACTAGGGAGGCTGAGGCAAGAGAATCGCTTGAACGTGGGAGGCAGAGGTTGCAGTGAGCCAAGATCATGCCACTGCACTCCAGCCTGGGCAACAGAGCAAGACTTCATCTCAAAAAAACCAAACAAAACAAAAAACAAAAAAAAGAAAAGAAAAGAAATACCTTAGTGGGGCAGTATAATACTTTGAAGAAAGTGCCTAAAACTCTGTTTCCACTTTTATTGTTTTTCATTTGAGACATCTGAATAATTGAAAACTGACTTCAGATACGATTTAAACATTTCTCTTACAGCTGGGAATGACACTTACTTAAAGAGTAGAACAGAGACACATACATACATGTAGCCCTGCAGTTCAGACTCTGCCTCTAGCTTTCCAGTAAAATTGGTTGGAAGAACCTGCCAATTTATTAACATCCTCAAACCCAGGAGAAAATTATGGCTACTGTACTATATTCCACACTACAGTTGAAAAAAAGTCTTCCGCTACATCGAAGGTCAAGAGATTGCCTTGCTTCCTTAAGACCATTGTTAAAGGTCTGATAATTTAAGAAAATTAAGATAAAATAATGCATTATGTGTATGTTAAAAAAAACCAGAGTAATAGTCTGCTCTACAGAAAGACTTCTGAACTTGCTTCTTCAATTGAAAAACAAGCAGGACCCAATTTAAAAAATAAGTATTGGCACTAGAAATAAAAACTGATTTTTCCTTTCTGCATCCTGCAATTAATTCATTGTTAAAAAAATGAAAACTCATTTTTCTAAAAATCTCTGGACTCTTTGTAAAAGTTAACTTTCCTAGTCAATATCCTCAAGAAGTTTTCTGACTTGTACTCTTGCCTTCCCTATTCTCACTGTATAAAAACCACACTTTATTTCCTTTCTTTTTCTGAGAAAGCTGTAAGGTAACTAGTTTACTCAGACTATGGAACTCTAGACCATGCAGATCTTGATTGTAATTCTAACTTCACTACTGACCTTTAACAGTGTACAGGTTAATTATGCTTATCTGTAAAATAAGAATAACAGGTATCTCCTAGGATTATTATGAGAGCTGAGATAATATACATGAAGTTCCCAGCTCCCAGCCCTGTGTGTCTCATAAGGCGGGTGGCCACATTTTTAGTTCTTTTCCTGTTCTCCACCTGTCTCCCTCCCTCTGTTCCCCGCCCCCCTTCACAACTTGACCTCTAAAAAATGCATAAGTAATTGTAGAGAAATTAGCATGAATGCCCAGATGCATTTGTTACTGAATAACTCAGCAGTGAACTTGCCATTCCATAGCTAACCTTTCCCCTTCATTAATCCCCTTCTCCATCCCCCTCAAACACAGGAGTACAACAGGACGCCCGGCGAACTATGTAACCAACCATGCACGTGAGCATTTTCTACCAGAATTTTGACTAGTCTTTTCTGCCTCAAACACTAGACGGGGCTCATGCTGCTCACAATCAACTGACTCTGGCCATGTGGTGGCTGCCCTCAGGATCTGCCACAAAGAGAACAGCAGTTCAATAAAATCTCGAACTCTATTTGTAGCCCACTTGAAACAAGCAGTTTCCTTGAAGCCCAAGAAGCCCTCCTTGAGAATGTAGCAAGTAATTTGCTAGTCCCAGTACTCACTGGGGAAATAAGAGGGGGGAAATGCAGCAAGTGCATTTTTTCAAGTACTGTACATATAGAAAGCATTTTGTCCTACACTCTGTCCCATTTCACCCTCATGTCACCAGCCAAGGAAGTAGACAAAACAAGCACTAGTAACAAATCTCTATTTTATAGATTACAGCACTGATGCCTAGGAGGTTAAATTGCTAATGAACAGTGGTAGTTGGAGAAGAAGGTTAAAAAAAAATGTCTAAAGGGTGAGAATAATTTCTTGCTCATGCAATCAATCTAAAATTCAGTAAGTCATTATTTACCTATTAAAAAAATATAATTTACCTATTAAAAAAATATATACAACTAAAAAGAAATGTTTTGTAAGGCACTTGCAAGATTAAAAGTTGTTCCTTCTCCACTTCTAAGAAGATCAAAATATGAGAAATAAAAGAGAGACTCTACAGGGAAATATTTATTAACATGTTTGTATCTATTTATAATATATGCATTCAGAGTGATTATATTTTTGGCAAGAAATGCCTTCTTAAAGACCCCCAAAATTAAAATGTGCATAATCGAGACTAATTTTGAAAAACATGATAGGAATTTTTATGAGAAATTTAAATTGATTCTGTCAGTCAGCTCTGAAATAAATACTTCTTTACTATTTTTTAATATGGGAGTTTGCATAATTCCAGTATGTATGCAAAATGCAAGACTTTATTATATGAGTTTATGGGCCAGAAATCATTTTGCTCTTAGAATTAATTTGATTTTGGCAAATACTTTAATTTTCTAAGATCCTTCTTTAAGCCCTGTTACCTGGAAACCTGAAAAAAATAAACAACTTTTTGGCTTAAGAGGGATGTCCGGGCAATTAGAATAGCTACACTGAAGTCTGCCTGTGTGTGTGTCTGTGTGTGTGTGTGTGTGTGTGTGTGTGTGTTTAGAGAGAGAGAGAGATTATTGCTTAAACAATGCCCCTGGGTTGGTTGCTTGGCTTGGTGCCATTTGGGATTCTCAGATTTTATTGTCCCAGCTCTGATTTACGGAGTTCAGAATCTCGTAAGGCAAGGTGTCTGGAGTTTAGGGTCTTTCCATGACAACCCCTCCTTTTCCCTGTACGCTCCTTTTGCTTGTGGTCACCTTGTGGTGACCTTGCAGGACTCAGCGTTTTTACCTGAGCTCAGTAGCTGGGGAGCCCGCTAGTGCTGGGGAGCGAGCCGTGGTTTCCATTCCTGGGTGATGGAGTCATGGGAGAAACTGCAGTGAGCAAACACAGTAGGACCTGAGTTGGGCTCGAATGTGCTTTAAGCGACTCAGGACAGAGCAGCTGCTCTGTCTCCCAGCTTGCAAGTGCAGCCTGCATTTGTCACTGACCACTGAAGTGTATGTTTGTGCAAGGTGAGAGCTGGGTGCTTTGTTCTTAATTTGGAGACAAATTGCCAGGTATTGTTGTTGATTGTGTTTAATAATTTGGGGATATTTATATCACCACAAATTCAGGACCTAGACTGTGTGCGGTTTTATTTATACCCTTGTTTTCTGTCATGATCCATTCAGCTCTCCACGGTGTCTACATTGTGGCAACAGATTGGACATAGTGCTGTTCTTCCACGTTGAAATGTGATCATTATAGTGCAGTGTTTCTTGGATTCTTTCATTAATCGCTGCTGCCACATGATGTATCTGTTCATATACAGAATTCCAGTGCTAATTTGAAGGAATATAAAAGCTGTTTCCGATAAAAATCTAAATTGCTTTATTTGTTTAGTGCTTGCTGTGGTGTATTCTTTGCTTTACCCACATTTTAGTGGTTGAAACTTTGAGAGAGTAGAGTGCCTTAGGATTTGATCTGTTGACAAAAGCAGTGGGAGTTTTCTGTGTAATTGCTTGTCAAAAAGAAAACTTCTACTTGGCCATTTGTGTGTGTCTGCGTGTGTTATTTAAAAAAAAAAAAAAGAGCCAAAAGAAAACCAAATAATACGTGCTATCTTTTGATGTACTTACAATTAACTTAATCAACTTATAAAGCTTTTGTTATCAGCGTATTTGAATTTTGTAACCTTACATTCTGTGTACACAGGACAATACAACTGCTATGTAAGCTTGTAGAAGTACATGGGAACACAGAGTATTACCCACTATGAGTCTGTTACAATAGGAATTAAAATCATGCTCTTGGGTTAACAGACCTTAATCGTGGGTCAGTTTTGTATGTTGGCTACTTAAGTGAACCCATAAACTATAAAAAGGAGATACTTTTTAAATATCTAAATAAATATATAGGAGGTTTATATTCCTGAGACTCGTATTCGAGAAAAGGGAAAAGTATAGGAATTTGGTACTGTGTAAGTAGAAGAAGAAAAAGAATATCAGATTTTAAAATGAAAAAGAGGACAATACATTAAAATGAGGAATAATTATGAGGGAATACCAAATATTACTCTAACTGCTCAAATTTTTATGTCTAATGAAAGAACAATAGCATACTTAAAAAATTTAGAGTCAGCAGAAATGAAGCCAAGGACAAGAATTCTTAATAAAACATGTCAACCTGTGGAATGTACTTGTCATTTTTAATTAATTTGGATTCTGTTGCTGAGATTAAAAATATGAGAAGGAAAAAAGGAAATTTAAAATTTTTATTTAAAATCGATCTCCATTTTGATAGACTTTAAAAACTAATGAAGTAAAATAAATTTTATTAAAAGGCAATGAACATTAAAATTATTCAAAACAATTAACAAATAACATATCAAAATTATCTGTCCCACTTTTAAAGTATGTCAGTTTTGAAAGAAGATTCTAATACTGTAAACTAGATCGTCACCTGTTCCTACATGCATGTGGAATGCCAAGTTCCTGGGACACTCTCTTCACGGTTCCTTGCTTTCAGACTCCATATAAGAGCACTGTGGTATGCTGAGCAGAAACACCTGACTCTAACACTGTAATGTTTTCTATGCGAGTTAAGAAAAAGTTTCATTTCACAGATGTGGAACTTCAGCTGTACAAAGAATTGATGATTGGCATTTCTATATGGGAACCTGTACTATATTGGTTTTTCATGATCTAAAATTTGGCTGCTTCTTGAAAAGAGTTTAACATGACTATCACCATGACTGAAAAGATGTACAGGAAGGCCTCGTATAACTGTTTTATCAACACAAGAGTATTCATCCCTCTGTGAGGACTACAGTCTTGTATGTTCAAATGTGGCATCCATGTGAACCCACGGTCAGCTTCTATGTTGAAACACTAGAAAGTTAGTCACCTATTTGATGAATCATAATCAGTGTATACAGCCAAGAAAAGCCTTTAATAGTGTCTGTGTTTGTTCTTTAGATAACTAGCTTACCTCAACATGCAAAGAGGTTTAAAAAGGTTTAGAGATTATAGGTACTGACCTCAGAGCACATGCCAGTCTGTTCAAACACATTTACTTCTATGCAATTAAGTTCTCCTAGTTAAGGGGAAAGATTAGCCTTTATTTGTATATTTGATAAATATCTCTAATTTTCTAAAATGCTTAAATTCTTTAACACATTGTGTCCTTGCTTTCTTCCTTCTTTCAGCTTTACACTTTTATTCTAGACTATAAACTCACTACGTTCTTCATTTGCTGAACCTTCTTTCTTTTGACCTACACTCAATTTCTACACCTTGGACAAGGAAGCAGTTTCTATGTATCCCTTGGGACTAGGGAAAATCCTACTTCCCTTGAAATCAAGAGATTACTGCCCACTGTCTGAGCAGAAAATGGGAGAGTGAGTGGGGAAGAATGAGATTAGTGGCTACCAGGCAGCAAGGACCACTGTGTCCATTGTGCCTAGCATTTCTGCTATTTATACTTTTTTAATCCATCTAGTCCGTTGCTAGGCTTGGGAACCTACGTCAACTATTGTGTATACATACTGACATAGTTACACTTCTACAGAGGCCTTTGGTAAACTGACACTAAATATGACTTTTAGCATATGAGATTGGCTTACAGCACTATCCATCATTTGTGTGTCTCTTTACCTTGGCCACTAAGTTCTATTTTGTCTACTAACTCTTCCCAAAGCAATATAGATTCAGATAATAAAATGGGCACTCACACAACTTTTAACTACTATTACTTCTAGATTCCTTAAATTAGGCCTCGGTTGTTTGGAGAGAAGAAACCTGGAGAGCAGGTTATGTGATGTGATTATTCCTCTGGTAGATTAGTCCTGAGACCACACTGTTCTGACAGTCACTGGGCTCCTCAGTGGACCACTGGCTATAAGGACTTGGCAGCTGGAGTAGGAGCAGATGGCAGCAGGTGATTCTCCGTTGGAAACAGGGAATATAAACATTTCTGCAAGTCTGCTCAAGAGCCCTGCCTCATTTATCTTGAATGCAGTGTGTCTTCTAAGGAAATAAAATAAATACAGCCTGGTTGCTAGAATATGACTGCCTGTCATTCTTGGCCCCTGCCACAGGAGGTACCCACTAAAGTCATTATCTCAAATACATATATAATTCCTGCTATTTAAACATTTAAGTTATTTCCATTATACTAGGGAAGACCTCAAATCGGATTCTAATGTCTACCTATGTTCCCTTCAATAGCCACCTATCACCATAAATAATAAATAATTTTTAAAAACACTGATGACCAATACAACGTAAACTCTTTACACATTAAGAGCCCCAAAATTCTTATCAATATGTAATTCAAATAATCAGTGAGACAATGTAATTACAACTTCCAAATATTTCTAATGGGCAGGGAACCATCAATAAAAAGTTATTGCAAAGTTTCCTATTTATAGGCATATTTGACTTTAAGGGAATTTTCAAGAACACTACTCCAATATATTAAAATCAATAAAAAGAGAGACTTTTACATTTTAATATTTTTAAAGATCGGCATGTTTTAAATATTTTTATGATAAAGTATAAAACCAACTGGATTGTGTTCCTTCTCCAACTCTTATTCTTGTACAATGGGCTTTCATTTGACTGATAACTTATTAGAACACACCAATGTGTTCAGAGGGATTATTTTGTGGCTATAAAGAAATGTCTTCACCTGGTACAGTGGCTCACACCTGTAACCCCAGCACTTTGGGAGGCCAGGGTGGAAGGATCACTTGAGCCCAGGAGTTCAAGACCAGGCTAGACAACATAGCAAAACTCAGTCTGTACTAAAAATACAAAAATTAGGGGACATGGTGGTATGTGCCTGTAGTCCCGGGTACTCAGGAGGCTGAAGTGTGATAATCGCCTGAGTCCAGGAAGTCAAGGCTGCAGTGAGCTGACATCACACCACTGCAGTCCAGCTTGGGCAACAGAGTGAGACTCTATCTTTAAAAAAAAAAAAAAAAGTGTCTCCTTTTCCTGCTAAGTCTGTGTAAGAACTGTATTTTTAAACATAGGTTTTATTATTATTCAGGAATGGTGGGGCCAATAGATTAGGAGGTGATTGTTATTGAAGAGATAGTTTGTCACTCTCAAGTTCCCAAGAAGAGAGGGGCAGGCCACATGCAGGGGCCATACAGGCAAGCACCAGGGTCAGTCAGGGGCAAAGGGAGCCAAAGGAAAACAGGAGCGAGAGCCTTTTGTGTTTTCTGTGGGCGGGAACAAATAAGGCAGGGTGAGTAGGCTTGGGATTGGCTAGTTTGTATAATTTCGGTGGTCTCAGTGGTGTAGAGGTTGTCTCTAGTTGTCTAATACCTGGCCCTGGAGTGATTTGAGCAGAAGGATAGTGGCCCAGAGCATGAGAGCCTGATAGAGGAGGTGGTTGAGGTATGGGCTCTGGATTAGTTGGTTTGCATGTGAAAACACACTGCCAGGTGGGTCTTTTACTATTACTAGGCATTGGGTAGCCCTGGAAGGGGCAGTCTCTTCAGGCCCACAAGGCCTCAGATGACAAATCATCAGAAATACAAAAATAAAAAGGCATGATTAATGCAGATTAACACACCAAACAGGAATAGACTACTTAGTATCATTTTGCCATGTGCAGTGTTCAATGGGTTAGTCCATTGTGGACAACCCTCTCCTAACACCAAATATACCCCATTAACTTAGGCAGGACTTTAAAATGGTGGAAGAAGGATGAATGAGTCAATAAGAAGTAGTAGGTACCGGTACAACTATGTAGCCATTTAGAAAAAAGTACCACCAAAATAAATTCTAAAATGGTTGAAGGTTTAGGTGTAAAGTATGAAATTATCAGCATACTAGAAGGTTTTGGTGTGCTTACATGCACAGGGGAGATGCTATCACTACCATGCCACTGAGTTGTCTTGGGCAGGGGTAGAAATAGTGTCCTGCTTCTTGAGGGGTACCTCGGCGTGGCAGTTACCATAGCAGAATAAAGGTGTCCGAGGTGGGCCTTTCTCTGTACCATCTACCCCAGTGTTCTCTATGTGTTTCAGGCTCCCAGGCTTCAGAGAGGAAGGAAAGCAAAGAAGGTATATATGTAAATCACTAATTTTTTTTACAATTCCAAATTGATGCCTGTGTTTTATGCTGGGGCCAGACAAGTGTTAGGAGAATATTGTAGACTGATTTCTTGTTCTTAACTGTCCTGATTCCTAAATCTGACACTTGATTGAGGCCTCAAAGTACCATCACTCTCTCTGGTATCTGCAAATTTCTGATCTGTGACTTCCATTGGTATGACAATGGAATGACACACTGTCAGCTACGTGCTGGCCCTTTGAAGTTGCTATCAGAATAGACTGAACTGATTCAAAAAGCTATCTACCAAGAGGTATGTTCTTGGTGGGGAGGAGACAGCTTCAGTTGGAAAGATGTTTCTTTAGGTCTGGATTTTTTTTTCTATTTTACTTCCTGTTCCTCTAGTTAATTTCTTTATCCTGGGATTCCTCCCCTCCTATGACCTCCCGTGCTGTTTCACACCATCCTCTGACCTGGGGGAAAAAAAAACAACAACACTTGTGTCATTCACGCTAAGTTTCTCAGACTGGCAGGCTGTTTAGAGCAATGTGCAGTGTTCTAGCAACAGATTAAGGCAAGTCCACAGAACTTCAAAAGCCTGAAGGCTTTGAAAAATTGCAAAGGACTACCCAGTTATATTTGGAATTTCTGCCTTGTGGATTTGTATTAGCTAAGAAACCCAGAAAAGTTTTTAAACTTTTAAAATTTAGTGTTAATAGAAACTTGGAAGATACAATCAGTTTCTAAAACAGTCATGAACAATTTAGTGAAGGTGCTGAGAATGAAGGCCAAATGTGTCTGAAACTTTCAAGTAAGGTATTTATAAGCTCACTAGAAGTCACACAAAAGTGATTTTCAATATCAGAAATATTTTACATTAGTTAAGAACACAGACACTGGGATCAGCTAGATCTGCTTTGAAATCCATGAGCAAGTTGGGAAGGTTATTTAACTTTTGTGAAGCTCAGTTTTCACATATGTAGTATTAGCATAAATCACATATTACGAAGTTTAGCTGAGAAAATATGTATGTATGTATTTGTCTATAGTAGAAGAAATAATCAAAAAGCTAACCTGTGAATGGAGATATTTTAGCAAATAGGACTATCATTTTGGTGGGGGAGTGAATTTTTTCTAGATCAAGAGGTAGAAAAAGTTGGGGGAAGTTATCAGAGAGAATAAAAAGAACTAATGGGAGATACAATAGGATAAATTTTATCATCACAGAATGAAGACCTCATTATCATTATCTGTGACCTTCTTCCATAGGACCTAACACAATTTCTTCCTCATAGCAGGTCCTTTTTTATGTTAAATAAATGAATGGATAAAAGAAAGAGACACTAACAGTAATCATGAAGGAAAATAGAGAACTGCATAAAAGAATATTTTAAAACACCTCCAAGACGTCCTACCTCAAGTACACTTTGTTGGTCAGATATATCTGTAATACTTCACCCATCTCGCCACTTGCCCCTGAAAATGAGACAGAAAACTAATAAGAACAGTTGTATTGATTACCCAGTGTATTTGTTACAACATCCCATAAGGAGGATAGAGTGAGAAACCAGTGTTCTTTGGACATACCAAGGAATGACACACCTGTCAAAGCAGAGAGAAGATCTGTGATGTCCACGTGGTTTCTGGTAGAAGTCAAACAGTGAACAGAAAGCCCAAACTGAAAAGACCATTAATCTTAAAGAAATGCCAGGATGGGATGAGGGCCTCAATCTAGAGTTGTTTTACTATTTGGGAAGGGACAAATATTTGTAGTCCTTTGCTCTATGGAATGTTTTGTTTCCCCAAGCCTTGCCCATTAAATGCCAATAACTCCTCCATTTATGCGAAAACCCAAAGACTCCTGCACTTTTCAAATACCTCCAAGGGAGTGGTTCCCAAGTAAAGAATACTGAGAGTACAAAAAGTAGATTCAACCATATTTAGAAGTGTAATGACTAAGTGTCAAAATAAAAAAATTTCACTCCTTGGCTTTCATGGATCTCATAAGCATATATTTTACTCTTTTGAAGTGAAAGCAAATACCTTGTTAGTAGCTTGTCATTTTTCTGAGGAGTGTGTTTGAATCATGTTTGCTGTCGGTCTGATTTGTAGAGATCCATCACTTAGCTAGTGAGTGAGATTAGCATACGTCATTCTTGCCCACACCCTTTCAAATAAGTCTATGCGGGTTTGTTTTTCTCTTCTTGTATTCATTGCAAACCTAGTAACTCTCACAATGTGATTTTTTTTTTTTTTTTTTTTTTAAAAAAGCAAAGTTTGGGCCGGGCGCAGTGGCTCATGCCTGTAATCCCAGCACTTTGGGAGGCTGAGGCGGGCAGATCACGAGGTCAGAAGATCGAGACCACCCTGGCTAACACGGTGAAGCCCCGCGTCTCTACTAAAAATACAAAAATTAGCCGGGCATGGTAGCGGGCGTCTGTAGTCCCAGCTGGGAGGCTGAGGCAGGAGAATGGCGTGAACCCGGGAGGCGGAGCTTGCAGTGGGCCGAGATCGCGCCATTGCACTCCAGCCTGGGTAACAGAGTGAGACTCCGTCTCAAAAAAAAAAAAAAAAAAAAAAGCAAGGTTTGTTTCATTGTAGAAAAATGGTTCTAAAAAGGAAAGCAATTTGTACGGCTGCTAATGAGGTGCAAAGGATGTGAAGCAATAGAATGTGATAGTGATTTGTATTTTTTTGTTTGTTTGTTTTTTGAGACGGAGTCTTGCCCTGTTGCCCAGGCAGGAGTGCAGTGGCATGATTTCAGCTCACTGCAACCTCCGCCTCCCGGGTTCAAGAGATTCTCCTGCCTCAGCCTCTCAAGCAGCTGGGATTACAGGTGCGTGCCACCATGCCCGGCTAATTTTTGTAGTTTTAGTAGAGACAGGGTTTCACCATGTTGGCCAGGCTGGTCTGGAACACCTGACCTCAAGTGGTCCAGCCGCCTTGGCCTCCCAAAGTGCTGGGATTACAGGCGTAAGCCACTGCACCCGGCCAGATAGTGATTTGTGGAGAAGAGCAGTTTTGGATAAATTATGGAATTCAGACTTGGCAGTGTTGGCAATCTATGACAGCATGTCATTATTGACACGTGCAATGACAGTAGGAGCAATGCAAGCTTTAGTCCTAAGAAACAAGACCTCCATCTTTTGTTGTTACCTTATCTGTGTATGGGATGTTGTGTTCACATTCCTCAGATTGTGTTAAGTTTTGTGGTACACCAAACATTTCTGTCTGTGTCACAGAGTAGGAGAATGAAGTGTCAGGGAAATGTCCTTGATAACAGTACCTGTATTACTTTCTCAAAACTGCTGTAACAAAGTTTCACAAGTGGGTGGTTTAAACAACAGAAATTTCCTATCTCACAGTTCTGGAAGCCATAAATGTAAAATCAAGGTGTTAGCAGGTTGATGCTGGCTCTGAAGACCCTAGAAAAGGTCTGTTCTCGGTCTTTCTCCTAACTTCTGATAGACTCGGGAGTTTCTTAACTTGTAGATGCCTGTCTTCCTATGTTTCTCAACATCACCTTCCCTCTGTGCATATCTATCACTGTGTCCCTGTTTCCCCCTTTTATGAAGATACCAGTCATATTGGATTAGGGACTACCTCTTTGACCTGTAAAGACCCTATTTCCAAATATGACCACATTCTGAGATACTGGGGGTTAGGACTTCAACATATCTTTCCTGAGAAACATAATTCAACCCCTAGCATTGGCTCAGAAGAAATAATAGTAATGGGAGAACCCAAGAAAATTCAGAGTCCAGGACTGGCCTCAGTGTTATATTACCTCCATGCTATTCGAAGTGTGGTCAGTGACTAGCAGCACCAGTGTCCTGTCAGCGCTGGTAAGAAATGCAGAGTCTCAAGCCTCTCCTAGACCTCCCGCATCAGAATCTGCATTTTAACCTAGATCCCCAGATGTTTTGTTTGTACATTAAAGTTTCAGAAGAGCTGTTCCAACTCACAGAGTAGAAGCCCAATTCTCAAATGCCAAAAAAAGGGGGGAAAAAGGGCTGTGTTGATGTGCAGGGACTCCCTAAATATGTGCACACAGCAAGTATGGGTCATCATTCTAGCCCAGCTGTGGCATATTTATTCCTAAAGGTAATATTTATCTCTGAAAGTTTTAGGAGTTAAGTGTTGATGACTATTTATTCCCTTGCTGTAGAGCATCCCTTAGGAGTGAACTCAGAAGATCATCAGGCAGAGATAGTTCAAATTCTTTTTTCCTACACTTGCTTTGATTCTGTAAGTTGTTTCTTTTCTGCCAACCTGCTCTATAATTTGAGTCAGCCTAGCTAACTGGGTCATACAATCTAATTCTGAAGTAAGGCCTGTCAAGGGAAAACATTTTCCCCAGTAATGGGGAAAAGGTACTTGAATTTCTAACATCATTCTTTAAGTGATTGAAAATGTGGTGAACTCTTGCTTCACTGACTTCTGCCTCTCCTGCCCCAAGGTCTTTGCACTTCCCTAAAAATGTAATTCAGCTGGAATTTGTGGTTGTGGAGTCTATGTTACATGAAGACAAATGGAAAGAGAAAAACAAAAAAAACAAGCAGCGGAATTAAACTTTGTCCTGGAGTCATCTTGGGCAAATGCTTATAATAGCAAGGGAACAAATGCAGCTTCCCTAGAGGACTCCAAGGTCACAGTTCTCATGGGGGTGGGGACTTGAAATGACAAGTGATTATTCACAGAAGAAAAATATGCTCAGGAGGAGCTCACTCCCCTAAACTCCAGAGTGTCAGCAAGCACACCATATGGACTGTATTCCAATCCCAATAAAACTGCCATGCTGCGGGTAATGTTGTAGGGAAATTTCCCTACGAGGGAATGAATCTTTGTAACTGAAAATTAGAGAACTTTAACATTTTTATCATCTTCTCTCGAGACCTATAGTTTAGGTTCCTCAATCAGTATTGTCTTTCTGTTCTGCTGGCTTTATCTATATGCTAAGTAGTAAAACAAAACCAAACTTTGAAAATGTACTCCCAGCATCATTTGACTGTCTTGATCATCCTTTCTGTTAACATTCTTTATTGGGTTCAAATAATGTCTGGAAAAAATAGCGAACATGTGTTATTACTATGTGCCAGCCACTCTCCTAAGCACCTACATTACTTATACACTTTTAATTCTCACAACAATGCTATAAAGAACAGATGGGAAGTTGTACAGGTGAGGAAGTTGAGACACAGGTTAAATCGTGACATCAACTAATGGCAGGGTCAGAATTCAAATCTGGTTCCACAGCCTGTGAGCATGACTACTGTGGATACTGCCTCTCAAGAGAGACATGTAATCATTCTGAATATATCTTTAAAAGGCCAAAATAGCCGGGCGCGGTGGCTCACGCCTGTAATCCCAGCACTTTGGGAGGCTGAGGCGGGCAGATCACGAGGTCAGGGGATCGAAACCATCCAGGCTAACACGGTGAAACCCCATCTCTACTAAAAATACAAAAGCAATTAGCCGGTCATGGTGGTGGGTGCCCGTAGTCCCAGCTACTTGGGAGGCTGAGGCAAGAGAATGGCGCGAACCCAGGAGGCGGAGCTGGCAGTGAGCCGAGATCACTCCACTGCACTCCAGCCTGGCAACAGAGCGAGACTCCATCTCAAAAAAAGAAAAAAAAAAAGTTAGAATTATGACCAGACATATTCAGGTTTAAAGCTTTATCTGAACTGATAAAGAAGTTCTGTGTGAACATAAACACTGTTATTAAAAGTTCAAGTTTGGATGGTCATTGTTAACAAAAGATGAGAATAAGGAGCACTAGAAAGTCTCTATCCTCTGATACCCATATTAAAATCAGCATATACACTTTCTTTCAGAAAGATACTTTGGAGCAAGGGCTATGTTAAGCCACACATACTTACAAATTACTCTTTTTAATGTTTAAAATAATTTATACAATTATTATTATTGAGTCTTCTCTGTTTTATTATGATTGCCAAAAGTAGTGAGAATAGCCACCATTTTTAGTTCATTGTAATTGTTGTGTTTCCCCTTCCCTTTGGAATTAAGCAGGTGTCAAACATTTATTAGATGTCATCTAAGGTAATTAGTTGCTCATGAAAATGCCATAAACAATGCTCAGGTTGTGGCAACTGAGCTATGATTTTTGCTAGAACTCAATGTTGATCAGCATAATGACAACAAATAAAGGTGAGGGGCTCAGCGCAGCTGGAGGAAGAAACAAGGAGAGGAAGAGCAGAAAAGTTCCAAGGTGGGCCCTCCATGTGAATGAGGAACAGAGCAGGTGTTTGGCAAAGTTAGCTTGGGGGAGGGAAGGATGGACTTAGTGGGGGAGGGAAGGTGTGAAAATAATTGTATTTTGTTTATATCTTAAAGAAAATGTCCCTAAAATGTGTCACTTAAGGAAGGATACAGTTTCAGCAACAAAAGTGGGGAGGGGGGCATATCTGCAATAATAATTGGCTATGCAATAAAAGATTTTAAAAACACATTTTGCAGTAGTTATTTTGGCCTTTTTTTTTTTTTTTTTTTTTTTGAGACAGAGTCTCACTCTGTCACCCAGGCAGACCGTGCAATGGCACTGTCTCAGCTCACTGCAACCTCCGCCTCCTGGGTTCAAGCGATTCTCCTGCCTTAGCCTCCCGAGTACCTGGGACTACAGGCACGTGCCACCACGCCCAGCTAGTTTTTGTATTTTTAGTAGAGACGGCATTTCACCATGTTGGCCAGGATGGTCTCCATCTCCTGACCTCGTGATCTACCCGCCTCAGCCTCCCAACGTGCTGGGATTACAGGAATTCTAATATTTTTTAAGAATAAAATAATTTCACTCTGTTGACCAAGCAAATGAAACACAAATGCTTTTTACTGGCGTTAACTTAGAAACTACCAAGTGTCTTTTTTCTTTCTTTTCTTTTCTTTTTTTTTTTTTTTTTTAAGACAGAGTCTCGCTCTATCACCCAGGCTGGAGTGCAGTGGCGCGACCTTGGCTCACTGCAACCTCTGCCTCCCGGGTTCAAGCGATTCTCCTGCCTCAGCCTCCTGAGTCGCTGGAATTACAGGCATGTGCCACCATGCCTGGCTAATTTTTCTTTTTTTTTTAAGTAGAGACAGGGTTTCACCATGTTGGTCAGGCTGGTCTCAAACCCCTGACCTCGTGATCCGCCCACCTCACCCTCCCAAAGTGCTGGGATTATAGGCGTGAGCCACCATGCCCAGACCTAAGTGCCTTTTTTAAGAAACTCAATGGTCTATATTTGGTTGAAGAGAACAGAACAAAACAAAACATAACAAAACATGTGATAGAATAAGCTTAAGTAAACTTTGATTTAAAAATTACTTAAGAAAACTTATGCCAAGTTCACAATTACTTAAGGGACATAAGGAATCATTTTGCCTGGACTGCATTTTACATCCTGCCTTTAAGCTCCGGGCTAGTCTAAATAACAGCTATGAAGAAGAGATAAGCTTCAGGGTGCACACTGCGCCCAGGAGCCACAGAAGGTCTGATGAACCATGTGGTCTTGTGAGCCCAGCATTTTGACTGGCCTGTCCCACTCTACACGTGCCATGTCTCCTTCCATATTAATTGTTTCATATAATTTGTCTCTCCCTCATAACTGCTGTGGATCCAGGGTTTTGCTTAGTTAGCAGGATTGGCTCGCATAGCTTTGGTTCTGTGTTTTAAAGGGAAGCCCATGAAGTGTGAATACTTTTAGAGATAAAGACTCTACCTGTGATGGATCAACATTGTTGAAATACAGCCTCTATAAATCAAAATTTAATTAACTTTATTTAGTATTGTGACACAGCTTGTTGGTAATCACCCTTAAGGTGTGTTAAAGTTGCCACCTGATCAACAGGAGATCATCTATGGATAAAGGGTACAAGCAGATAGAGATATCTCAATTATGCAATTAGACAGCTCTTACTAATTTATCAGACATGAAACTGCGATCATTCTAGGTATCTTACTTGAATTTAGTCTCTTCTTTTTGAATTTGGTCACTAAAGTGTTACAAACACCATATAAATGGAAACATTGAAGTAGGCACCATAATACCTGTCAGAGAAACCATAGAGAAAGTTGTTTTGTTTTACTTACCTCAGTTCCATTTTAGACCTACCTATTATTATTTTTTAAATGGAATCCAGAAAAACTACTCAGTAGGCTATTTCCATTTAGCTGCATTTGTACTTTTTCAGAATCTCTTTTTATATTTATATTTTGTTTACTTATTGGGCATATTGCTTTCAGGTCATATTGTGAAGTGAGAAAGCATACATTCATTATTCTCATTCAAGTGCAGAGCTCAAGAATACTGATTGAAAATTGCATAAAATGTGTTAAGAGGAACTTTCTTTACTATCCAGAGCCAGCAGAGCACAGTGCTGAAGAGCCCAGATTCAGGAGCTAAACTGTGTTGATTGTAGTTCCAACTCCATTCTAAACTTATCTTAGATAAGTCATCTAATCTCTTCAATTTCCTCATCTATGAAATATAGAACTTAACTTATAGTGTAATAGTGAAAATTACTTAGAATAGTTTCTGGCTTAAATAAGCCCAATATGTGTATTAGAGATTATTGTTATCATTATATTTTACTATAGCAGTAGTTTTGCATATTTGTTTATTTATTTTCACTTGTTTTTAGTGGAATCTTTCTTCAAATGACTTTGTACAAAGATGTCCGATATTCATAAAGCAGATAAAATCCAATTTTGCTTGATTGAAATGATGGAGAGAATTGCTGTTTCCAGCCTCACCCAAGTGCACCTGTATATAAAACACATTCATGGAGCACATTTTGTTCAGCAGAGTTACACAGACCTAGGCATCAGCAGGATGCTCCTTGGTGGTATATAAAATTCATCAGAGAAGTGTATATTCAGCAAGTAGTTTTGAAAATTAAATAATAACAATAATAAATAATAGAGTTTACACTATGTACCAGCCACTGTTCTAAGCATTCACACACAAGCCCTACTTGGCCCTTTCCCCTTAGGTAAAAGGAACCAAAAAGAGCAGAAATGTGCCTCTCAAACTGTTGAATATTTTAGGTATAATTAAGAAGGTGTTGCCTGTTGAATTTGTATCCTATATGTACTGTACTTGAGTGATATAAAAGGAGATAAATATTTACCTATCAAGAGGAAATTTCAGGGTTTCTATTTTGAAATACAGCATAGCTAATACAATCCGGGTGTTCAGTAATGTATTCTTTGCCCCCTCAGCTGAATGGGAAGTAGTAGATGGGAGTATAAGGCCTTTGTTCACTTTACATGCAAATCCTACTCTCTCTCTCAATCATTTCTATGAGTTTGGAGTGCAGGCATAGGAGTCAAAACACTGGATTCAAATCCTAACTCTGCCACTTTCTGCCTGGATGATGCTGGACAAGTTACTTTACCTGTGTTTCTTAGTGGTCGCATCTACAGATTGGAGGGAGCAGTATTATGTGTATCATAGTACTGTGGTCAGAACTAAACAGTGTAAAACATTTTTATTGTTGTTATTACAGGACAATAAATGAAGTCTTCCAGGTCCATGAAATATACAAAACATTACAAAAGTGCCACTTCACCTCAATCTGGACTCATAAAATGAGGAGCAATAAAGAAAACAACTTAATTATTCCATGTCATGAATTCGGCTTATTGAGAGAACTGGCAGGGCACATTATACACACGTCAGCTGTGGCAAAAATTAGTCAACATTGTTTGTAGAAAGCCTGTGATGTCTGCATTACCAGCTGTCTGGAAAAAGGAGAACATAGCTTCCTTTTTTCTACTTAATGTGGTCTGCCAGCCAGTTGGCACTAGGGGAAGAGGAAGGAAGGGAGCTCATGTTTATTGAACGTCTACTCTGTGCCAAACGCATCGTGTAAGTTGTCTCATTTGATCCTCCCACTTTGATGGTGGGGTGGTATCAATAATCCTGATGAACACATGGGAGACTGAGACTTAGCGAGGTCAATTAACCCAGCCAAGAACCTACCAGTAGTAAATGAGATTCTGACTCGAAGGTCAGTCAGGCCATACTATTTACTCCTATTGATAATGCTACAGATACTCTCCAATGACCAGTTGGAGTTAGCAGTAAAAACTGAATATTTCATAATAAGTTATTATTTTACATATTATTTTGTAGAAAATGCAAGTTTCCTTTCAATTTTCATGACTGCCTTTATGTTTTTAAAAGATTAGATTGATGGTACAGTAATATTTTCTATTTAGGTTAATACTACCATTAAAATGCCACATTGTTAGACAGTTCTCTTATTGTTTCTGTATGTCTAATAACATAAAAATAGATTAACATAACTGAAAACTGGATAATGAGTCAGGAGGTCTGCATTCTAGCTCGAAGTTCTTTCATTATCTGTGATTTATAGGTAAGGAAAAATTAAGCAGCTGGTAAGTGGCAGAGCTACTATCCAAACTTAAGATGCAAATAGCAGGAGAGGCAAAGGCAACTCATAATAAGAAAAATTTGATAAATTCATGATTTTGGACTTCAAATTTAATTTAATAATTTAAATTTAATTAAATAATTTAAATAATGTATCACAAATATAAATTTGTATAAATTCATGAGTAGACATTTTATAGAAAGTATAGTAATAATAAAAAAAGAAAGAAAAAAAAAAAGAAAGTTTGCTTATCCAAATGTTGATTGTCAGGAATCAACATAACAACGTATTTTGTGTGTGATTTTCTTAATTAATACAGGGAAAAATTTCTTTAAAATGTTTTACCATGGGAAAAGTATAATTTCATCAAACTAAAGAGTACTATGATAGTTAAGCCACCTGTTTATTTACAGAAAAATCAGCAAAAATTAGAAAACATGTTGGAAATTTAAGCCATAGACTATGTAATATAACATTTAAAACAATTGACTATGTTATTCTTTCCACAATGTTATAAATGTTGACATTGATACAAAATATATGTTGAACTATATGGGGTTTTCTTTACAGCTCAATGTATAAAATTTTATCACTGAGTTATATTTCATTAAGTGCAGAATAATTAAGTAGAATGTGTGACATAAAAAACCCTAAAACATAATTGATAACATATTTTTAAAGTTTTAATTGCTTATGAAAATGTAACAATTGATTCTAATTTAGTTTCCTCATGTAAAGATTAAATGAGATAACACAAATAAAAGGTAAACTCCTCCCTGAAATACATTATTCAGTGTCTTTATTAGTATTGTTAATAAACTGTTATTATACATCATGATATGCTAGGGAAGTTTTATAAAATAGATTTAGGAATTTAAGAGGAAGAAAACACAATGAGCTAACACTGATACCAGAGAGTAAAGAGATATAGAATCTCCAATAGGACCCATTAGTGGAGGTCCAGGTTCCTGGCTGAACTGTTCGTTATAGCATCTCTAGCACACAGCTCTGTAGCCTACATATTATAAGCTATTAATAAATATTTATTGAGTGAATACATAAACTTTTCCCCTAAACATAAGTGTTAATTTAGGCCACTTTGTGATGATGTTCTGGGATTACAGAATTAAATAAAAATATCTTTAGTCTTCTATTCCACAGAGTTAGCAGTTGTTAGTAACTGTTCACACATACATACAAACACACGCATACGCACAACATAAACCTAGTGTCTTAGGAACTTAAAAAATGGTCAAGATTTGTATCTGTATGTACCTGGAGGAGTAGATAATGAATACTTTGCACGTTTTCTAATAATGATTTGGATGTGTCCCGTATAAATTGCAATGGGAGTTGTACTTTGTTTTAAATAATTTGCTTGGTGATCAAAGTCAAGCAAATTTGATTGGTATAATGAAGCTGTTGCTGTATCTCATAATTCTGTTGTTTTATTGTTGTTTTAGTTCATTTTGTTGTCCAATTATAATGTATGGAAATGATGATAGCCATGGTGAGTCTTAGGGGAGATGGGGATATTGCAGATGTAGGTGCATAGGGGATGACAAATTGGACATTGGAATAGGGTTGGAACCAATGGCCAATTTATCTCTGTAAATGTCATGTTGCATGGCACCAGTTTAACAGAGAGATATCATTGACCAAGAGGTTGGAAAATACTAGTCTGTTATCACTTCTCCCTGCATTTTTTAATACTTTGTAGGATTTGTCACTCCAACTTTAACCTTGAAGCAATAGAGAAGTACACATTACCATAAACAATATGTTCTTTCTTTCTTTTGCAAGTCAAAAGTATTGAAGTCTGGACAATAAAGGAAGGTATTTTTATCTTCTCGGAAAATTTATCGTTATTACTCATGATAATTTTCAGTCATAATTATGATTTTACCCAACCTGTGTAAAAATTGTATTATACATACAAGAATTTTATTATGCACACAAATTTGAAAAACAACTTTGTGGTATGTCTTTACTTACAACAGTCCTAGAGGTTGTCACTATTGTTCCATTTTAAAGATTGGAAAATTGAGGCCAATGGAGATTAAGGCACTTGTTCAAAGTTACATAGCTAGTAAGTAGCAGTGTCTCATCCTAACTGAAGTCTTACTCCCAAACTATAGGCTCATTAATGTATATATTAATATAAATCATTAGTGTGTATTTGTTAACATAATTTAGAATTTACATACACTATATGTATTTGCCTTCCCAGGTTTTTTTCCTGCCTTTTATATTCTCTCTTCTTTCCCTTTTTGTTTACACACACTTAAGACATAGCAGTGCCCCTAATCACTACCTACCTGACAGAGGCAGAAGTAATCAACACAACTGTGTAAGTGAAGTTAATAATACATTCTGATTATGGATTGGAAACTCCCACCTATGTTAATAGAGTTAAAAATAAAGTAAAATAATCATAGCTACCATTGGTGGGTATTGGGAGGATTACACTAGAATGCATTTTTTAATCTAAATAGAAAACAATTCGAAGTTATTAGAAAAGTTTATTTAGCTGCTAAGAGGTTGTTTAAATTTAAGAATATATTTTTTTTTCTTTTTCTTTTTCTTTTTTTTTTTTTGAGACAGAGTTTTGCTCTTGTTGTCCAGGCTGGAGTGCAATGGCGCGATCTCGGCTCACTGCAACTTCCGCCTCCCATGTTCAAATGATTCTCCTGCTGGGATTACAGGTGCCCACCACCAAACCTGACTAATTTTTGTATTTTTGTCAGAGATGGGGTTTCACCATGTTGGCCAGGTGGTCTCAAACTCCTGACCTCAGGTGATCCGCCCGCCTCGGCCTCCCAAAGTGCTAGGATTACAGGAGTGATCCACTGAGCCTAGCCTCAAAAATATAATTTAAAAAAATCTTTCCACCTATTATGTTATTTTCATGGGGTTATTACTTACATGTCTAAAAGCCACACGCACAAAAAAGCTGCCTTCCCACAATCACTTTGTCTCCACCCCCAGTCTGCTTTCTATGAGGTAAGGGACTTGGAAACAGTGGTCTGCTTTCATACTTCAGGATTTTTTTTATTATTTTTATTGACACTTTTTGTTGAGAGATACTACTTTAATATCTTACCTATTGCTATTGCAGTAAAATAAGTCAAACAGTACAGCATAAATCACCCACTATCAAACATTAGGATTAGGGAAGTGTTTTTCTGAAGTCAACATTTTAAATTTCTGTTGGAAAAACCTATAAAACAGTCAATTAATTCTCACCTAATGGTGATGGGGTCATTCTCAGACATCGCATAGTGGTTATTAACCAACTTTCACTCTACCTTGTTATCTTGGATAAAGATAACTTGTCAGGATTCCAATACTGTTTTCATCACCATGCCATGAATATCTGAGAAAAATTGATTTCTAGCCTTTTAACTGGGAAAAAGCAATAAGGAAACAGATTTACACAGTTTGCTTTCTGACTTATAATTAAATAGTATGTTACCCTTCAGTTATGGGACCACTTTTAGACTTATTCATTATTTATGTGTCAGGGTGAGATATCAGAGAAAAATTTACAATAATTTTTCTGCCAGCTTATAACTCAACTCATACAAAGACTAGAGTATAATTCAGCCAAAATAATCCAGATGTATGCGTTCTTCTGAGAGATCTTGAGTGCCAACTGGTTCTATAAACAAAAGGGGAAAGTGTGAGGGTATAGAGCTTTATGAATTATGTTGGGAATTTCTGGACATTAGACTTCTCCTAAAACTTTCTGGAATACATGCACAAATTCAAATCAGTAAATTTTTATAATAATACTTCAGTATCTAGATTTTACCATTGACTTGATGATCTGCAATGAATTTCTAATAAGAAGGTTTAAAGTGTCACTTGGTTTTTTTACCACTAGAAATTTTGCTTGATTCATTTTTTTCATTCATTTAACAAATATTTGTTGATTTGCATTGTGTGATAATACTATTCTGAGTTCTAGGAATACAGCAGTGTATTAAACTGATAAAGTCTGTGCCCTCAATAATCTTACATGCTAGACACAGAAGATATTTAATAATGGTATAATATATGTATTAATGATGCTTAATAAAGTAAATATAAACTATGCCAGGAAGTAAGGGTCATAAAGATAGATATAGTAGAATAAAGGATGTAAAAAAGAACGGGTGGAGGAAGGTGTTCTTTTATGCAAATGGTCAAGACAGACTTCTTGGAGGTGAATTTTCAGCAAAGGAGCAAAGGCCTAAGGAAGGCTGCTGTGTGATGAGCTTTCTAGGCAGAAGAAACTGCAAATGTCAAGGTTTAGATGTGGGACTATACCTGTCCTATTTGAGGAACTGCAAGGTGATCAGTTTGGCTAGAACTGTGGGGAGCAGGTCAGGTCAAAGATTAGGGCACACATATAGTCATCACTGGCCAAATAAATGATTATCTGCCCACAGCATTAGAGATTAGAGATTAGGATGTGGTGGTATTTGGAGGGTAACGCTGCCCTCCAAATACAATCACCCATCCCCAAGTTATGAGTTGAGTGTAATGCATCCCAGTGCTGCAGATGAACAATGCTCATTTTTCAGTTGAAGAAAATCCATAATAAAGGAATCTAGGCATGTACTGTGCAGGATTACACAGTTAATAAATAGGAGAGATAGTCATCTAATCTGTTTTCTATAACTTTTCTCCCCCTTTCACCACACAATCTATACAGTGAGGCAGTACTATTTCTGTACCAAAATTCAGAAACATATGGACTGACAAATAAAATGCCTCCCATTTGTTAATATGAGATACAAAGTAGCCAAATTGTATATTTACATGCATGACTTTAAATGAATAGTATTTTTTATTATACTTTAAGTTCTAGGGTACATGTGCACAACATGCAGGTTTGTTACATATGTATACATGTGCCATGTTGGTTTGCTGCACCCATTAACTCGTCATTTACATTACGTATTTCTCCTAATGCTATCCCTCCCCCATTCCCCTACCCCATGACAGGCCCCAGTGTGTGATGTTCCCCGCCCTGTGTCCAAGTGTTCTCATTGTTCAATTCCCACCTATGAGTGAGAACGTGCAGTGTTTGGTTTTCTGTCCTTGCAATAGTTTGCTCAGAATGATGGTTTCCAACTTCAAGCATGTCATTACAAAGGACATGAACTCATCCTTTTTTATGGCTGCATAGTATTCCATGGTGTATATGTGCCACATTTTCTTAATCCAGTCTATCATTGATGGACATTTGGGTTGGTTCCAAGTCTTTGCTATTGTTAACAGTGCCACAATAAACATATCTGTGCATGTGTCTTTATAGTAGCATGGTTTATAATCCTTTGGGTATATACCCAGTAATGGGATTGCTGAGTCAAATGGTATTTCTAGTTCTAGATCCCTGAGGAATCGCCACACTGACTTCCACAATGGTTGAACTAGTTTACAGTCCCACCAACAGTGTAAAAGCATTCCTATTTCTCCACATCCTCTCCAGCACCTGTTGTTTCCTGACTTTTTAATGATCACCATTCTAACTGGTGTGAGATGGTATCTCATTGTGGTTTTGATTTGCATTTCTCTGATGGCCAGTGATGATGAGCATTTTTTCATGTGTCTGTTGGCTGCATAAATGTCTTCTTTGGGGAAGTGTCTGTTCATATACTTTGCCCACTTCTTGATGGGTTTGTTTGTTTTTTTCTTGTAAATTTGTTTGAGTTCTTTGTAGATTCTGGATATTAGCCCTTTGTCAGATGGTTAGATTGCAAAATTTTTCTCCCATTCTGTAGGTTGCCTGTTCACTCTGATGGTAGTTTCTTTTACCATGCAGAAGCTCTTTAGTTTAATTAGATCCCATTTGTCTATTTTGGCTTTTGTTGCCATTGCTTTTGATGTTTTAGTCCTGAAGTGCTTGCCCATGCCTGTGTCCTGAATGGTAATGCCTAGGTTTTCTTCTAGGGTTTTTATGGTCTTAGGTCTAACATTTAAGTCTTTAATCAATATTGAATTAATTTTTGTATAAGGTGTAAGGAAGAGATCCGTTTTCAGCTTTCTACATGATGGCTAGCCAGTTTGCGCAGTGCCATTTATTAAATAGGGAATCCTTTCCCCATTTCTAGTTTTTGTCAGGTTGGTCAAAGATCAGATGGTTGTAGATGTGTGGTATTATTTCTGAGGCCTCTGTTCTGTTGCATTGGTGTATATCTCTGTTTTGGTACCAGTACCATGCTGTTTTGGTTACTGTAGCCTTGTAGTATAGTTTCAAGTCGGGTAGCGTGATGTTTCCAGCTTTGTTCTTTTTGCTTAGGACTATCTTGGAAATGCGAGCTCTTTTTTGGTTCCATATGAACTTTAAAGTATTTTTTTCCAATTCTGTGAAGAAAGTCATTGGTAGCTTGATGGGGATGGCATTGACTTTATAAATTACCTTGGGCAGTATGGCCATTTTCACAATATTGATTCTTCCTATCCATGAGCATGAAATGTTCTTCCATTTGTTTGTGTCCTCTTATTTCTTTGAGCAGTGGTTTGTAGTTCTCCTTGGAGAGGTCCTTCACATCCCTTGTAAGTTGGATTCCTAGGTATTTTATTCTCTTTGTAGCAATTGTGAATAGGAGTTCACTCATGATTTGGCTCTCTGTTTGTCTGTTATTGGTATATAGGAATGCTTGTGATTTTTGCACATTGATTTTGTATCCTGAGACTTTGCTGAAGTTGCTTATCAGCTTAAGGAGATTTTGGGCTGAGGTGATGGGGTTTTCTAAATATACAATCATATCATCTGCAAACAGGGACAATTTGACTTCCTCTTTTCCTAATCGAATACTCTTTATTTCTTGCTCCTGCCTGATTGCCCTGGCCAGAACTTCCAACACTATTTTGAATAGGAGCGGTGAGAGAGGGCATCCCTGTATTATGCCAGTTTTCAAAGGGAATGCTTCCAGTTTTTGCCCATTCAGTATGATACTGGCTGTGAGTTTGTCATAAATAGCTCTTATTATCTTGAGATACGTTCCATCAATACCTAGTTTATGGAGAGTTTTTAGCATGAAGAGCTGTTGAATTTTATTGAAGGCCTTTTCTGCATCTATTGAGATAATCATGTGGTTTTTGTCTTTGGTTCTGTTTCTGTGATGGATTACGTTTATTGATTTGCATATGTTGAACCAGCCTTGCATCCCAGGGGTGAAGCCCACTTGATCTTGGTGGATAAGCTTTTTGATGTGCTGCTGGATTCGGTTTTCCAGTATTGTATTGAGGATTTTTGCATCAATGTTCATCAGGGATATTGGTCTAAAATTCTTTTTTTCTTGTTTCTCTGTCAGACTTTGGTATCAGGATGATGCTGACCTCATAAAATGAGTTAGGGAGGATTCTCTCTTTTTCTATTGATTGGAATAGTTTCAGAAGAAATGGTACCAGCTTCTCTTTTTACCTCTGGTAGAATTCGGCTGTGAATCCATCTGGTCCTGGACTTTTTTTGGTTGGTAGGCTATTAATTATTGCCTCAATTTCAGAGCCTGTTGTTGGTCTATTCAGGGATTCAACTTCTTCCTGGTTTAGACTTGGGAGGGTGTATGTGTCCAGGAATTTATCCATTTCTTCTAGATTTTCTAGTTTACTTGCATAGAGGTGTTTATTGTATTCTCTCATGGTAGTTTGTATTTCTGTGGGATTGGTGGTGATATCCCCTTTATCATTTTTTATTGCATCTATTTGATTCTTCTCTCTTTTCTTCTTTATTAGTCTTGCTAGCAGTCTATCAATTTTGTTGATCTTTTCTAAAAACCAGTTCGTGGATTCATTGATTTTTTGAAGGGTTTTTTGTGTCTCTATTTCCTTCGGTTCTGCTCTGATCTTAGTTATTTCTTGCCTTCTGCTAGCTTTTGAATGTGTTTGCTCTTGCTTCTCTAGTTCTTTTAACTGTGATGTTAGGGTGTCGATTTTAGATCTTTCCTGCTTTCTCTTGTGGGCATTTAGTGCTATAAATTTCCCTCTACACACTGCTTTAAATGTGTCCCAGAGATTTTGGTACATTGTGTCTTTGTTCTCATTGGTTTCAAAGAACATCTTTATTTCTGCCTTCATTTCATTATGTACCCAGTAGTCATTCATGAGCAGGTTGTTCAGTTTCCATATAGTTGTGTGGTTTTGAGTGAGTTTCTTAATCCTGAGTTCCAGTTTGATTGCACTGTGGTCTGAGAGACAGTTTGTTGTGATTTCTGTTCTTTTACATTTGCTGAGAAGTACTTTACTTCCAACTATGTGGTCAGTTTTGGAAGAAGTGAAATGTGATGCTGAGAAGAATGTATATTCTGTTGATTTGGGGTGGAGAGTTCTGTAGATGTCTATTAGGTCTGCTTGGTGCAGAGCTGAGTTCAAGTCCTGGATATCCTTGTTAACCTTCTGTCTCATTGATCTGTCTAATATTGACAGTGGGGTGTTAAAGTCTCCCATTATTATTGTGTGGGAGTCTAAGTCTCTTTGTAGGTCACTCAGGACTTGCTTTATGAATCTGGGTGCTCCTGTATTGGGTGCATATATATTTAGGATAGTTAGCACTTCTTGTTGAGTTGATCCCTTTACCATTATGTAATGGCTTTCTTTGTCTCATTTGATCTTTTTGGTTTAAAGTCTGTTTTATCAGACACTATGACAGCAATCCCTGCTTTTTTTGCTTTCCATTTGCTTGGTAGATCTTCCTCTGTCCCTTTATTTTGAGTCTGTGTGTGTCTCTGCATATGAGATGAGTCTCCTGAATACAGCACATTGATGGGTCTCGAATCTTTATCCAATTTGTCAGTCTGTGTCTTTTAATTGGGGCATTTAGCCCATTTACATTTAAAGTTAATATTGTTATGTGTGAATTTGATCCTGTCATTATGATGTTAGCTGGTTGTTTTGCTCATTAGTTGATGCCGTTTCTTCCTAGCATCAATGGTCTTTACAATTTGGCATGTTTTTGCAGTGGCTGGTACCAGTTGTTCCTTTCCATGTTTAATGCTTCCTTCAGGAGCTCTTGTAAGGCAGGCCTGGTGGTGACAAAATCTCTCAGGATTTGCTTGTCTGCAAAGGATTTTATTTCTCCTTCACTTATCAAGCTTAGTTTGGCTGGATATGAAATTCTGGGTTGAAAATTCTTTTCTTTGAGAATGTTGAATATTGGCCCCCACTTTCTTCTGGCTTGTAGGGTTTCTGCCGAAAGATCAGCTGTTAGTCTGATGGGCTTCCCTTTGTGGGTATCCCAACCTTTCTCTCTGGCTGCCCTTAACATTTTTTCCTTCATTTCAACTTTGGTGAATCTGACAATTATGTGTCTTGGGATTGCTCTTCTCAAGGAGTGTCTTTGTAGTGTTCTCTGTATTTCCTGAATTTGAATGTTGGCCTGCCTTGCTAGGTTGGGGAAGTTCTCCTGAATAATATCCTGAAGAGTGTTTTCCAGCTTGGTTCCATTCTCCCCGTCACTGTCAGGTACACCAATCAAACGTAGATTTGATATTCTCACATAGTCCCATATTTCTTGGAGGCTTTGTTCGTTTCATTTTACTCTTTTTCTCTAAACTTCTCTTCTTGCTTCATTTCATTAATTTGATCTTCAGTCACTGAAACCCTTTGTTCCACTTGATCTAATCAGCTACTGAAGCTTGTGTGTGTGTCACGTAGTTCTTGTGTCATGGTTTTCAGCTCCTTCAGGTCATTTAAGGTCTTCTCTACACTGGTTACTCTAGTTAGCCATTTGTCTCATCTTTTTTCAAGGTTTTTAGCTTCCTTGCGATGGGTTTGAACATCCTCCTTTAGCTCAGAGAAATTTGTTTTTACTGACCTCTGAAGCCTAATTCTGTCAACTCGTCAAAGTCATTCTCCGTCCAGCCTTGTTCTGTTGCTGGCGAGGAGCTGTGATCCTTTGGAGGAGAAGAGGCACTCTGGTTTTTAGAATTTTCAGCTTTTCTGCTCTGGTTTCTCCCCATCTTTGTTGTTTTTATCTACCTTTGGTCTTTGATGATGGTGACCTACAGATGGAGTTATTGGAGTGGATGTCCTTTTTCTTGATGTTGATGCTATTCCTTTCTGTTTGTTAGTTTTCCTTCTAACAGTCAGGTTCCTCAGCTGCAGGTCTGTTGGAGTTTGCTAGAGGTCCACTCCAGACCCTGTTTGCCTGGGTATCACCTTTGGAGGCTGCAGAACAGCAAATATTGCAGAACAGCAAATATTGCTGCCTGATCCTTCCTCTGGAAGCGTCGTCCCAGAGGGGCATCCGGCAGCATGAGGTGTCAGTCAGCCCCCACTGGGAGGTGTCTCCCTGTTAGGCTACACGGGGGTCAGGGACCCACTTGAGGAGGCAATCTGTCCGTTCTTAGAGCTCAAACACCGTGCTGGGAGAACCACTGCTCTCTTCAGAGCAGTGCAGACAGGGACATTTAAGTCTGTGGAAGTTTCTTCTGCCTTTTGTTCAGCTATGCCCTGCCGCCAGAGGTGGAGTCTATAGAGGCAGCAAGCCTTGTGGTGCTGTGGTGGGCTCTGCTGAGTTCGAGCTTCCTGGCCGCTTTGTTTACCTACTTAAGCCTCAGCAATGGCGGACGCCCCTCCCCCAGCCAGGCTGCCGCCTGGCAGTTCAATCTCAGACTGCTGCGCTAGCAATGAGCAAGGTTCTGTGGGCATGGGGCCCACTGAGCCAGGCACAGGATATAATCTCCTGGTGTGCCATTTGCTAAGACTGTTGGAAAAGCGCAGTATTTGGGTGGCAATATCCCGATTTCCTGGGTACAGTCTGTCACGGCTTCCCTTGGCTAAGAAAGGGAAATCTTCTGACCCCTTGTGCTTTCCAGGTGAGGCGATGCCCCGCCCTGCTTCAGCTCACCCTCTGTGGGCTGTACCCACTGTCCAACCAGTCCCAATGAGATGAACCAGGTACCTCAGTTGGAAATGCAGAAATCACCTATCTTCTGCATCTATCACGCTGGGAGCTGCAGACCAGAGCTCTTCCTATTTGGCCATCTTGGAACGGACCTAAATGCATAGTATTAAAAGAAAAACCTGGCCGGGCACAGTGGCTCACACCTGTAATCCCAGCACTTTCAGAGGCCAAGGTGGGCGGATCACAAGATCAAGAGATCAAGATCCTGGCCAACATGGTGAAACCTCGTCTCTACTAAAAGTACAAAAATTAGCTGGGCATGGTGGCATGTACCTGTAATGCCAGCTACTCAGGAGGCTGAGGTAGGAGAATCACTTGAACCTGGGAGGTGGAGCTTACAGTGAGCTGAGATCGCACCACTGCACTCCAGCCTGGCAACAGAGCCAGAATCGGTCAAAAACAAAAAATAAAAAGACAAAAGAAGCCCACAATTAGCCGGGCATGGTGGTGCATGCCTGTAATCTCAGCTACTCAGGAAGCTGAGGCAGGAGAATCGCTTGAATCTGGGAGGCTGAGGTGGAAATGAGCCAAGACCACACCATTGCCCTCCAGCATGGGTGAAAAGAGTGAAACTGTCTCAAAAAAAAAAAACACAAAAAGGAAAACTTGCAACTTTGACTGCTACAGAAATTCTATTCATATAAACATAAATCTCAGAGGCAAAATGTAATAATCAGCATTTTAAATACTTGAAAAATAACATTTTGAACTAATGAAATTTAAACATGAGAAAATTAATTTCCTTCAGTGAACTGAAGACTTATAGACAATATTTAGGTTCAATATTTAGGTTCAAGGGCCTTTTCAGATAATGGTGCAATTTTATTTTTCACCATGGTAAAGTCAGGGAAATAAAATGATAATGAGTAACATCCTAAGATTAGCACATTGTCATTTTGTTTTGTGAAAATTTATTTCTTCCTTTTAAACTACTTGACATTTCCTACCTACTTTATTTGTAAATTGAAAGTGATATTAAACATTATCTCCAAATCTCAAAACTCCTTTTGGAAAGTTCCAAAATTTTATAAACCCATCCCTTTCTTGCTCTTTTCATTTTTCTCTTTTTCTTTAGCGTGGAAAGCCCAGAAGACTCCTAACTTAGTGACCATGTTTCTTACATCAGGCTATGTCTAAAATGGAACCAGGGTTCATTCTGAGCCAGGGAGTGAGCTCAGACATCTTGTGTGCCCTTAATCCCTGGAATACTGCCACTTGGAATGGTATTTTCAGGGATGACTTCACATTATAGGAAATAGATACTCAACCATGCTTGTCATTTGTCCCAGCACCTAACAGGCAGAATTTCCAAAGGAAAGCAACAACAAAAATACTTGATAACTCTAAAGTTCTGAAGTTGTCCCAAGAACAAGGGTCTATTTATAGGACTTTGATGCTGTTCAAGGTCCTAACTTTATGTTAACTTGCTTTTGTTCTTATAGAAGTACCAGGTGACCAGAAGTCATCGACTTTGTTTGACCTGCAATTTCTTGCTACCAACATCACCCTTGAAGATTGCAGTTAATATGTAGTATCAGTAGATAGTATTCAATTTTGAAAAATAGTTTTCTATGCATTATTTCATCTAATAGTCACAATAACCCTGTGAGTTGGTATTATATTACTGGCCCAATATGCTTAGACACTGTTTGTACATTAGAAAGTCAGAGACCCTGAGCAAAAGGCAAAACTAAATCTTCAAACTCTATATCCAAGGTTTTCATCCCTAAACCGCATAAAGCCTAAATTAGAAAAGTTGGAACTAAACAGAAGTGGGGTACATAGGAAAAAGTGGAGAGTGAAAGTGATCAAATACAGGACCAGAATGTCTAGTCTTAATTTCACAGAAAGTCTGTACATCAAGAATCTGATGACTGGGTGTGGTGGCTCACGCCTGTAATCCCAGTATTTAGGGAGGCTGAGGTGGGTGGATCACCTGAGGTCAGGAGTTCGAGACCAGCCTGACCAACATGGTGAAACCCTGTCTCTACTAAAATACAAAAATTAGCTTGGCGTGGTGGCAGGTGCCTGTAATCCCAGCTGCTCAGGAGGCTGAGGCAGGAAAATGGCTTGAACCCAGGAAGTGGAGGTTGCAGTGATCTGAGATTGCGCCATTGCACTCCAGCCTGGGCAACAAGAGCAAAAAAAAAAAAAAAAAAAAAAAAAAGAGTCTGACACTCCCATGTTTTCATTCTGTTTAGAAAAGCAGGATGATGAGAAGTCCTTCATACCCTCATCTGGCTTTAGAGAGTTGACCACTGGGTATGATACATCATGCCCCATATAAAATCAATTTTAATTGATTTTTAATAATTTTAATTGATGGAATTTGAACTATTATGGCTAAAACTACTATGAACATTCATGTACAAGATGAGTAATTTGCTAAGTGTATGTTTAACTTTAAAAGAAATGGGGTAGCTGTTTTTCAAATTATTTGTACCACTTTAAATTCCAACCAGTATGTTTAAGATTTCCAGTTGCTTCATATTCTTGCCATCATTTGATATTATCAACCTTTCTTTTAATTTTAGCTGTTCTAATGGGTGCATGGTGCTATTTCATTGTGGTTTGAATTCACATTTCTCTGATGACTAATGATCTTGGGTATCTATTTATGTACTTTTGGGCCATTCACTAGTGTCATTTACTTGAAAATTTGTATGTGCAGAATGATCTCATTTTAGTAAAAAAAATTATGTATGTAAACATATAGATCTGAAAGGACATACACTAAGAACATTTGATATTTTAATTCTTCTAGTTTTTTAGTTTTGCTTGTCACCACTTTCTTACTTTTTACAATGAACATATTATACTTTTTTAATAATAAAATAATTTTTAAAAGGAAATTACTTTTTTTTTTTTGAGGCAAAGTCTCTCTCTGTTGCCCAGGCTGGAGTGCAATGGCATGACCTGGGCTCACTGCAATCTCTAACTCCCGGGTTCAAGCGATTCTCCTGTCTCAGCCTCCCAAGTAGCTGAGATTACAGGCATGCACCGCCACATCCTGCTAATTTTTGTATTTTTAGTAGAGATAGAGTTTCACCATGTTGACCAGGCTAGTCTTGGTACCTGACCTCATGTGATCCACTCACCTTGGCCTCCTAAAGTGCTAGGATTACAGGCATGAGCCACCACGCCCGCCTGGAAATTACTTAAAATAAGAAGTGAAAGGACCTTTCTAGTTTTTCTATCAAAACCTATCCTTAGTGGTAAGTTCTCCTAACATTTTAGTATATTTTACTATCACTACTTTTAGTAACACACATATTTCAACAAAAATATGACCTTATACTGTTTTTGGCAACTGACTTTTTTTTTATTTAACATATCATAAACATCTCATGAATGTAGATACATCAAAATGTATTTATTATTTCCTCATTGATGGATACATAGATTGTTTCCATTTTTGTTGTTGTTGTTGCTGCCATCATAAGCGATTACTCAATAATACTTCTGGAATATACTCCTTCAAGAAATCAATATTCAACAAGAATTTATTAAGCACTTGTGCCTGGCTGTGTTCTAGACATTGAGGATACAGGAGTCACCAAAGCAAAGTCTCTGATCTTCAGAGCAGGATAATGAACCAAACTATTAGCAAGAAAAAACTTACTTAGTGTTTCAAGATGGAAAGAAAGCGGAACAAAGATTCTTTCATAAATATTTATTTACACTTTACAAACTACAAGAGAAAAGCTTTGTCATGCATATAAAAGTAAATATGTAATGTAGTAAATAAAATTCCTAGGAAAAGAGTATCCACATACGCTGCTTTCTGAAAATATAAGAATGCATCACATAGATACCATTGCTCACTGATAGTTGATTAAGAAAGTGTGGGTTATCAATTCAAATTATCATCAAGATCAATTATTATGTATATTTTTTGGTTTCCCCCAACCCATTTATTTTTCCTCATAATGCTTTTATTTTCATTTGGAAATTATCTTTATGCAGTTTTGGTGGTAGGGAAATTCCTACTATGTGAGGGTAGGAAAATTTTAGGTTATACCTTTTCTTAAAGAAGGAAAAGACAGTAGATCCTTACTCTCTCAGACTGATAGAGACAGAAAATAGGTAGTGAATTTATTTTCACTAATTTTGTGCTCTCTTCAATTGTAAGATATACAATATTAAGAGAAATAGTTGGAAGCTACACAACTCAACTGGTTGCAGAGGGTGCAATAGATGCAGGTTAGTGAGCATGGTAGACTGCTTACCATGCCTCTGGATTCCTGCTTTTTATGTTTATCTAATATTTTTTCTGGCCCTCTGAAGCTCTGAAGGTTTCTATTAATTGTGAGTCCATGATGTATTCTAATAATTCTTCTTTTACTTAAGTTTGTGATTTTTTAACCTCTTTTGCTTGTAATTAAGAACTTTAAGTGGATCAAATATTTCTTTTAAACTTTTCTTTAATACCTACCACAAAATAAGTTCTTCGTCACCATAAGACTTGTGAGAAAAAATATATAGAATAAATACAACGGACATAGGCCTTCCTTCAATTAGTTGTTCATTCACATAACATTCAATAAATGTTTATTTAATACCAGTTGTATATGAAGCACTCCACTATGCTTAGAGGTGTGAGAGAAACAACTCTAACATTTGTGAAACAAACAAAGCAACAGGAAACATAAGCTGATGCTCAGAGCCCCTGACCACATGGTAAATGCTAATGAAGACGCAGTGTTTTATTTGGTTGGCATTCTGTCGCTATTTGTTTAAACCATTTTGTTGTACATAGTAGTGTTTTCCATCATTTCATTTTTGGAATTTCTCACTTTTTCAATAATGGGATACTAGTAAATGGTGCCCATAGGTAACGTGATGTATTTGCTCCTTCCCCCATTCACAGCAATAGCATTTGCCTGAAAATGAATAAATGCTTTGTGCAACTAAGCTGCATCCTGCACATGGTATTCAATAAATTAAAACATAATGCTCTATGCAAATATTAAAGAAAACATTATCTGGTATGTTATAGCATTAAATAAAGCATTTAATGCTGGCAAGTTGGCTTTGCCTTTGTGGACAAGATGATTCTAAGAAGCAATGTCTTGTAAGATATGAAATTAACCAAGCTGAGAGGAAAAGGAAAGGGAGTGGATGCATTCCAGGCAGAGGAAGGTGATCTGTACAAACAGTAGTGATAATGTGTCTGGAGGATCTAGGAGTTTCTGAAAGATTTTATTTTACCTGGAGAGATTGAAAAGGTATATCAGGTAGTAATAAAAATAAAAATAAATGAATCTTGAGAGGTACGCAGATGCCAGTGATTGAAGCACCTTCCACATCAACTTCAGTAGTATGGTACTCAGAAAAAAAAAAAAATGCCTGAACCTCAGGTACATATAAAGCAATCTGTATAATCTGTATAACCCACATCCTCCTGCCATTATCTGCTTTTGGGTCTTAGGCAAAGGCCTTTCTCACTTTCACACATTGCTGCAGGTTGTTGATAGTATTAAAACATGGTTTGACCTGGGAAAAGGCTATTAGGGAAAAAATGTGAAGGATGGAGGTTTGACACCCACTTCGGTGCACACACACACATATACACACATACCCACATACATAGCCACATGCATACACACACACACACACATACACACACACTCAAGATGTGCTTGGGCCGTATGCCCTCCTTGAGAACAGCTTGGTTTCATTCACTACAGAATCAGTTTCTCAGTCATAAGCTGCCAAGACTTAGACTTTTTTTAGATGTCCTTTAGGAGTTATTTCATAAACTCTTGATATCAGAACCTTAAAGAAATTTACTTAAATAATGTTCACTTATGGAGCAAAGATAGAAAATGGTAATAGAGTAATCTTGGCAGATAAAAATAAAGTCCCAAATGAGTATCAACATATTTTAGTAATAATCATCAAACGTTTAAATACACAATGAACTTTGTAGACAACTGTTGAAATATTCTCTATAACTAAGCCACATATTTCTTCTCTTCATGATTTTAATGTGATATTTAGGTCTGAGTGTCTCTATAAGCCCACGCTAATAGCTAGTGTTTTAGTGACAAGTGAAGGTTTAGGGTCCTCACCACTGTCAGATATTTAGGTACATGGACTATTTTTACTAATTTATTCTTCCAACTGGCTGTAGTCTGGAATTTTAACTTCCAGTTTCATTTAAGAGCCTAAGCCTACTAATGAGACAGCCTTTTCAGCAGGTGGGAAGAGACAGAAACAAATGACAGCCTTTCCTTTTGAGCACCCCTAGTTATCTTTCAGTCTCCAGGGTAGTGCTTGTTCTTTACCACTATCTCACAATGGCTAACCCAAGCTTTAGAGCTTACAATTAAAAATAATTCAAGCATTTTTCCTGATATTAACAGGGCAAAGCTTTCTGATAAGGATTGTGCCCTAAGCAGCCTTAATATTTAATGCTGGTATCATACTGACCTGAGGATGAACAATAAATTATAAAAAGATGCAGATGCTCACGTCCAGTGAATCAGAACAATTGATTTTCTTTTTAAACATGCGCTTGCCACGGGAAGCGTATTAATATGGCAGAAACAGGGCCAGGAAGCTTATATTTAGAATGACTTAGGTATGGAAGATGAATTACAGGGTAAGGTACTATTTATGGAGAATATAAAAAGCAAATGTGTAGAGAGATAGGGGAGTCAGGGTGACTTGTTGAAATATGGTGCCCCACGAGGGCTCACTCATATATGAGTCAGAGAAAACAATGAAGATGCCAAGAAGGAACTGCAATTTACAGAGACAGTCTCTCCAAAGACCAAATGCTAAATACACATGATATTTTTGTGACATCTCTTCATTACAGTTTAATATTAAACCTATCAGCCCCTTTAGGATCCATATGGCAGAATCACCAGCCTGGTAGTCTGGAAGGACAAGAGACTTTTACTGCATGTGTCTCTGTGAAACCCAAGGCTAACTTAGAATAGATGACTTCACTTTCAGCATTAAAAATAACTGAAATTCCTGAGGATGGGACGACCATGAAGTGATGAATGATTAGGAGTGAATTTAATAGTGTACCCTAGGTGCAATACAAAATAATTTGTCCATCACCAGGAGAATGAAGGTGCATTAGAGAAGGCAATTGCTGGCATCCATCTTATCTATTCATTAGTTATTAAAATGATTCATCATAGTCACTTTTCCTACTCATCATATTTTGTGAGCAGGTTGTTTATTAATATTATTAAATCTTTTCTTACTGATACTTTGAATAAAATGCTTTGAGAGGAATGCATTATGTTTAATACTGGCTTTCTCAGATCATTTTAATCAGTATTTAATATCTATCTTCTCCCTTTAGATTTTCTCAGTCCCTTATAAGACCATACATTATTCTGTGTGCACACACGCACACACATACTCTTTCAAACATAATCCTCCCACTTCACTAGATTAAATGATTTCCTTTTATACATGGTAAAACCAGGACACAAAAAGGAAAGAACTGCCTATAGCCAGATACTGTTTCAAAAACTCATGAACAAAAATGCCAAAATTAAACATGAAACGACTACTAACCTGCCTTGTCATTCAGCTAGCTCTGGCTGGTGATTATATTTTTCCTATGACTGGTTTAGTTTGCGTACTTTTACAATATTTACATTCTGGTGATCATCCTCTTACATTATAACATGAGGTGGAACCGTGAAAGATGAAATGCTATGCTGTGTGAACTGCATAAGACATGTTATTGTGCATGTTTCCTTAGTCAAAGCGTACGTTTTGTAGATGTTAATCTTATCCTTCATCATTTCTTATTTCTATGCTGGAACTTCTTTGGCCCAGCAATCATCAATTTTGCCCTAATGTCCTCCACTATTACTTTGTAAATTAGTACCTGTTATTCCAGAGGAAACAAAGCATGAAGCAAGACATACGTGTTGTGCACTGCTTGGGCATGTTGCCAATGTATACAGTTAAGGAGAAAAAGAAGTATAAATGACGTTCACCTCATTATTCTCCCTTATTTCTTTCCTTGCTCTATCAGGCACCAAATATTTTTGATGTTTTATTTTTATAATGTTACTTTATTCATTTCTTCCTTTATACTCTTTGACCACAATCTCAGCCCAAACATTCATCCATTCATACCACGATTACTGAAGTAATCTCCTGAAAGATCCCCACATGAGCCTAGGGTTTTCTCTACTTCCAAACAGTATACATGTGCAGTTACAGTTGTTTTAACAATGTACTTCTTACACACAACACCTCCCACTCCATATCTTTACTCAGTTGCCCTTGATCATTCCCCAAACTTAAATCAACAAAATCATAAGCTTGAATATAGAAGTTCTCTGAATCTGGCTCTTATTTCTCTAATGTTTTTTCTTTAAGTTGCAGCCAAGTTTATTATTCATTATTCTACAATTAGGTCAACCCATCATTTTAAGTACCTTGGGTGCCTTCCCCCCTTCTCTAATTCTCTAAGTCCTCCTTCTCCTTGAATACTCAGAGTTTCAGCTCTTCCATTAGGGATGATTAAAGAAAAACTTCAACCAAATTAAATTTAAAAGATTTTAATTAAGCAATGAATGATTCGTGAATCGGGCAGCCCCAGAATCACAGCAGATTCATAGACTCCAGCACAGCCATATGGTGGAAGAAGATTTATAGGCAAAAAAAGGGAAATGATGTACAGAAATTGGCAGTGAGGTACAGAAGCAGCTGGATTGGTTACAGGCTGGCGTTTGCCTTATACACAGTTTGAACACTTAGCAGTATGAGTGATTGAAGTATGGCCGCTGGCATTGGCTAAGACTCGGTTATTGTTACAGGCACATACTCCTAAGTTAGGTTTTCAAGCTTGTCTGACCATTAAGCTAAGCTAAGTTGCAATTCATCCACAGGGACTCATATATAGAAGCATGGAGTCCTTCTCAGGCCATATTTAGTTTGCTTTAACAGGGCTCACCCCCTGTTCTGAATTCCTGACCCAGCTTTCTCCCTTGATATGCAGATTCAGATATCCAACTCATGGTCAGCATCTCAAACTTGACCTGTCCAAAATGCAACTCTACGTGCACCCGCACCACCAGTTCCTTTTGCTTTCTTCCCTGTCTCAGTAAATGGCAACACCATCCAGTATTTGATGGGATCTCATATTTTCCTCATTTCTCACATTTAGTTCATTCATAAGTCCTTTCAGTGCTACTCCCCAAATATATTTCACATCTTTCTACTTTTCTTTGTTTATTGCTATTACTATGGCAGAAGCCACCAGCACTTGGAGTATTGCAACAGTCTCCTGAAATGTCTCTCTCTCATTCAGACATATTCTCCACAAAGCTGCCATTAAAACAGGCAAGTAAATAAGCAAACATAAATCAGATCCAGTTCCTCCCCTGCTTGGAGTTGCCTGCACTCCTCACCATGGCGTATAGAGGTAGCATGACATCTATCTCTAATCTCATCTTGGGCCACTCTCCCTGTAACATATCTTTCTAGCCACATTGGCCTTCTGGTGATTCCTACACTACAACACAACGAGGATTTTTTTTAACTTAGGCACCTTCCCTCAGAGCTACTTCTCCTTTCCACAGGCCTATTTTTCTTGGCAGGCTAACTCCTTTACTTTCAGGTCCCAGTTTAAAACTCAGAGAAGCCTTTGTTAACCACCCTAAATAATGCAGGCTACCATGCCATTATTTTCTATCATGGAATCCGATTTATTTCCTTCATAGCACTTACCACAATCCTTAATTATATGGTCATTTATTTAATTACTTGATTTTATAATCTTTTTTAAAAAATCATGTCATGAACACTGGAACGTAAGCTCAGTGAAATCAAAGGCAAGGTCTACTTGTTTATCTTTGTATTTCCAGCCCTTAGCGTTCTGCCTGGCAGTCAGAGCTGCTCAGTGAGGGTTAAATTAATGGGTGCTACTCTTTGGGCACAGATTATCTTCTCCTTAGGGCGATTATTTATCATTGTTGTGAGTTTGTCTTACATTATTTCCCGATGCCTAGAAAAGTACGCTACATATACTTCGACAACAGTAACTTTTCTATAGTGTTAATTAAAGGGGAACCTTGAATTGTCAAATTGAATGTGTGCAGTGAGCTTGTGAAGTGGTATAAACCCGGCGTTTGTTGTCACACTCCAGGAAAATTTAGAACATGGACACACACGAGGTGTTTAGAAGTGGAGGTTTAATAGGTAGAAGAGAAAGAGAAACAGCTTCCTTGATAAAGGAAGGTGTCTCCAAGCCGAAAAAGACCGGCTAGTGGCAAACGCCCCAAGTTTTATAGTCCAGTTTGAGGAGGCAGTGTCTGATTTACATAGGACTCATAGATTGGTTCAATCAGGCATGACATTTACATAAAGAAGAGGAGAAGACTGGTTGCCCCATCTTAATCTTCTTATGTAAATGGACTTTCCAGTTGATTGGAGCCATCTTGTCTGCCCCTTACCATACACATGACTGGCAGAGAAGGGAAGATGGAGCTGCCATTTTGAAAATGTGTAGTCCTTAGTTCCTGCCGGCATTCACTGGTGGAAGCTCCCAGCTTTCAGGCTGCTCTTTGTTAGAAAATGATTTAGGGCTGCTTTTCATTAAAAAGAAAAGCCTTACCAAGGACTCCCATGGCCTTGCTGTCTGCCTAAGGAATTCCTTCTTAACTCCCATATCACTTGGGGGCTTGGGGGTACATTTGTTAGGAAACAGCTTATGATTTTTTCAATAATAATCTGAATGGTGGTCAGAAACTTTGAATAAAATTTTAGTATAGCCCTACCAAAGAAAACAGTACAGTTATGTTAAGAGGATTGAATTAACCATGTAAAATTTGGTACATATTTATCCTGAATTCCGTATCTTCTAAGAGATCCAGAATTACTGTCCTTTGGTTTGGCAAAGATATCTATCTATACAAAGACCTGATGCCAAACTTATGATAGACAGGCAATTATCTGATGTTGCAGGAAAATCAGATTTTTTTTTTTTAATGAATAGACAAAATATAAGCTTAGGGAGTGGGTGAGGCAGGAAATGTAAATGATAGGATGGGAAGGAAGAAAGCATGTTCAGACCCACTTCCATGAGCCAAGCCCATCTGCAATGAATAAGAGCAGTAAGTAGTATATGTGGAAATACAGACCAGTTAGGGAGAGGGAATTTATGCAATTTTTGTATTTGTTTGATTTTTCTTTTTTATCTGTTAGATAAATAGAGGAGCTCTGGCTGAGGCTTTTCACTAAAATGTCTTATAAATAAATCATAATACCATCTTGAGAATGTGAATGCATTTGAAATAAATAAACTCTGTCATTGTGAGAGAATAAGTTCCATATGTCTCATCCATCTCCCTTCTTCATGTGGTGTCATGGCCTTGTAAAGAAAAGGACCTAATTATCATTCAACACTCATTAGGAGGCCCTTGCAGATTTCCTGTGACTTAGATGTAGAAATGACTTGATGGAGTTTGCTGGTTCTTCTTGGAGAACGTTTTCTTCTGTTGTCTTTTTTGTTGGATGTGTTTCAGAAAAATACCTATTTATCTCTTTGCAATATTGTTCTGCTTCATTTTATAAATAAAAAACTTTTTTAGCTACTTCTTGATTTTCTAGGTTAATGATTATTGTGGTCAAATTAAATCCTAAAATTTTGTGAGTTGGCAGGTGAGGTAAAATCAATTGTTCTTGGCTGGCTAACTTCTTTTCTTTCAGGTCTCAGTTTAAAACTCAGAGAAACCTTTGTTAACCACCCTAAATAATGAAGGCTACCATGCCATTATTTTCTATCACAGAACCCTATTTATTATTAATAATAAATAATAATAAATAATTATTTAGTAGTATAAACAAATAAATAATTTAAATAAAAAACAATAAATAATTTTATTATTTATAAATCAAGAATAATTATAAAATAATTATATAAATAATAAATAATTTTAATAAAAATAAAATCACACACTATAATTAGGGAATGTATGTTTTATTTGTGTTTTTCAGAATTACAATAAAGTGTAATTTACTTTGGAAGTAAGCATGGAATATTGAAATCAAGCTGTATAAAATAAGAAGAATTATTCATTTCAATTAAGGATTATTTATATTCATAAAAACTTACAGTTAGATTCTTCTATAGAAGGCATCTGTAATATGTTCAAGTATGACACCATTTTTTTAAAGTTAGCTGAATTTTTTATTATTTATATTTATCTACAACTTATTCCCTATATAGTTCTAAAGATTTTAGGCAATTTATATTGAAAAACAAGACAAAAGAAAAACAAAACAAAGGACAGTTAAAAAGAGCAGATGAATGGATTTAGTTGCTGGAAATACCTATTTTGCAAACTGTGCTTAATGTTTTCTGAGAATACTAATATTTTTTCTCACTCATTGAATGAGATTGTCTGAGATTCTCACAATGATCCCTTATAGGCTCTATTTAATGGTTCACACTACATTTATCAGATGCAATATTGATTTGATAAATAAATACATATTTTACATTTAAGTATATAGTGTTGTAGTAGAGACAGAAAATGTAAGTGAGGCACAAAGCTGTTTTATCACTTGTCCAAACATATTCAACCTGTCAGTGACAAAGACAGAGCTACTTTCTTCATAAACCTAGAATAACTTCTCATGAATCAGAAGTTCATCTCTAACCGACAGCAAGTTGTGTCTGGAGACTTCTGACTTAAAAAAAAAAATGGAAAAAGAGAAACCTTAAAGGGGCATTTCCTTGGCTTACCCTGCCTGCCAACAAGCAAAGTCTCTTCATGAGTTTTTGGCATTTTTTTGTTTTGTTTTGTTTTGTTTTGTTTCCCCCACATGAACAAGCTCACCTTTCATTCTTACACATTTAGAAAGATTCAGTGCAGAGATGTTTTGCTGCTGGTTTTCAAGTCTATTTTCAAGAGAATAAAAGATTACCATATTTGAATGTTGTTTTTATGCTCAAACCAATAGTTTGAGAAATTCCAGTACTTGCTGAGCTGTTCTGTTCACCTCTCCTGATGCACTGCTCACCACTCATCCTGTTCTCTGCTCTGGTCAGCAGATCTGTGAGGGTCACACCCACACCTCCTTTCCCCTGTGCCTTTTGGTGGATTGGCCATGGAGACATAACCAAGGCATCAGATGGAGGAAAGAGAATTACATCACAGTGTCTGTTCCCAAGACTCCCTCACTATGGTTGGAGGGAAAGGGAAATCAATTCTAGTTGGCTGCATCCTGGAGGATGGTGTGACTTTATAGTGACAAACCCTGGTGGTTTCTTTACTGCCTGCCCATGCTTTTGTGGAAAGTCTTTTCATTAAACCCTCCATGAGTTATCACAGATTAATTTGCTAGGATTCTAATATATACACAGCATATAAGTGGTTCTGTATGTACTCTATATGAATTTTAGTCAGAAAAGCATCCTTAAATCTGGACTTTTCAGCATACTAGACAGGGGTATTTGAACAAATCACTTCATCTTTATTTTTAAAATGGAATCCAGAGCACTTGATTCAGAGGACTACTAACCAGGAGGATTAAATGAAATGATTTATGTTTATGTAAAGCACCTGGCACTTAGCAGCCATTTTAATATTTTTTAAATGTTAATGCTGATTGAAGAGCACTATTTTCTTCTAAATGTCATAGCTATTTATATGTTGTATGTAATCTTTAACATGTGGAAGTGTAATATGGATCTTATTGTCATGGATTCTAGTGCGTTTACACTCAAAGTCAAAATTGAGAGAACATCAGATTTATTCTCATTAGCCAAATAACTAATGTTGAAAATATTTGGATTTCCAATCAGCCAGGGATCAGAGATGGTGACAAAACTCTACTTAGTCTGGCAAAAAGCAATAATAAATCTATGATTTAAATTTTTTTCTTTTTCTTTTTATCTGGGACATCCTCTTTTTCTCAAAATGGCACAAATTGTTTGGCTTGCTTCATAAATTAGTCAATGATTCTTTTTTGAGAGGAAAAAAGTGGAAATATGATAGTACCCAGAAATATCAGCTCCCTTCTTTTTTAGAATCTTATTTTTATACTCACTTCTCAATTCTCAGTGCTATTAACAGACAATAATAATCTAGATGATAAAAATTCCATATTTAATTCCTTTATAGGACTTTTAGATCATCTAGATTATTTTTGCCTGATAATTATATATATAAAACTAGTGTATAATTATATGGATAGCTGTATATATATTTATATATAACATATATATAAACATATATAATGTGTGTGTGTACATATATATATATATATATACACACAAATCAAAAAGTAACTGAGACGGGTCTCAATCAATTTAGAAGTTTGGTTTTCCAAGGTGAAGGATCATGACCTGTGACACAGCCTCAGGAAGTCCTGAGAACATGTGCTCAAAGTGGTTAGGTTACAGCTTGATTTTATACACTTTAGGGAGACAAAATACATCAATCAATACCTGTGAGGTATGCATTAGTTCAGCCTGGAAAGGCAGAACTTCTGGAAGCAGGAGTTTCCAGATCATAGGTGGATTCATAGATTTCCTGATTGGCAGTCAGTTAAAAGAGTTAAGTTATTGTCTAAAGACCTGAAATCAATAGAAAGGAGTGTCTGGGTTAAGGTAAGGGTTGTGGAAGCCAGTGTTCATATTATGTCTCATAGGTGGCCCCGCTAAGAGGCAATAATAGATGGCAGATGTTTTCTATTCAGACCTTTAAAAGGTGCTATACTCCCAGCTAGTTTCTTCAGAATCAGGAAAATATCTGGCAAGGGAAGAGGATTCTCTACAGAATGCAAATTTCCCCACAAGAGACAGCTTTGCAGGGCCGTCTCTCCCAATGGATGAAGCTGGAACACTTTGAGTAACAAAACAAAGTATTGGCCTATACTCTGAACTATAAACTAAATATTTATGAGTGGATATTATACACTAAGTATAATGTGGTATCCCAGATGGGATCCTGGAACAGAAAAGGATTAGGTGAAAACTAAGAAAGTCTGAGTAAAGTCCATTGAGTATGGACTTTAGTTAATAATAATAATGCTCATGTAATACTCATGTAATGTGTTAATAATAGGGAAAACAGGGTGTAGTTATCTAAGAACTCTCTACACTATCTTTGAAATTTTTCTATAAACCTAAAATTATTCTAAAATAAAAGTTTAAAAAGAAAATCAACCATAATCCCCTCATTTTAAAAGATGTTGTACCTACTCATTTCTAGTCATCTTTCATATGTTGCCAGGGTACCTTCTCTTTTTTCTTTTTAATTAATTAATTTGTATTTTTCATTGATCTATCATAGTTGTATATATTTTGTATATGATATTGCTATCATACTTGTATATCTTTTGATACATGTACAACTATGAGAAATGTCCTTGTTTCAATACCAGCTACTTCCTGCTGCCTAAAAATGATCCCTTACCAATGCAATTGGCCCCTCCCAATCTTTTCTTTCTTCTGGTGTATCAGTATTACATTTGTCAGAAAATAAGAGAACACTTGCCCATAATGTTGAAAATAATAGAGGGTTTCTATATCTGACGTAACAAGAAGTGCAGATGTAGATTAACAGTGCTTTGGTATTCTAAGATTTTCCTAGTCATTCCCCCTTGAACAACAAAGGGCTGCTGCGCTCCAGGAGGAAGTGGGAGGTTGGGAATGGTTGTTGATGCATCCAGCCCTCAGTGTCTGTCACTCTAAGAATAACATACTCCTATGCAATTTTTCTCACTCTTGGCAGGGGACTGTGATTTTTGAAGACTTGAATTAGCTCTGACTCTTAGGCATTGTTACAAGATGATGCTTCCAGCATTTGACTGATGTCTTCTATGATCATCTAACTCTCCCTAAATTACTACAGCCCTGTTTGGAAGGGGTGGGGGAGGGGGGAACCATTAAGCTGGACAATTCACTGAAAGTTTCACTATTTTGACACCTATCTGATGAACAGAATAAGGGAGGACATTTTTTTTTCACACCAAATTGGAGCAAAGGAATAGCTTTCATTTTCCCATAAATTTCCTGAATCATTTTGTTTTTCTTTTATAGATTAACAAAATCATCTTGTTAAAGGCACTGATTATATTGAACATGTGTGTTAACTCTGTTTTCTGAAGCAAAGTTGAGGCATAGATCAGAGAAATAGGAAATTGCATTAAAGTTCCAGGGCACCCTGTTTAATTAGAATTCTTCAGAACAGCCCTGGAGTTCAGCTTATTATACATATGGCTTGAAGGTGAGGAGCTTGGGCTATGCATCCACACTGCCTCAATTTTAATCCCTACCCTACCAGTACTGTAACTTTGTGCCTTTGACTAGTGTCTCAACATTTCTGTACCTTAATTTCATCATCTGTATAATGGGCCTGACAATAATAGTAGCTACCTAAGATATTGTGTGGATTAATTGAGTTAATGCATGTAAAGCTTTTTTAAAAACTGCCTGACACATAGAAAGCACTTAATAAATTTGAGCTATTATTATCATTAGCAGTTATGTCAGTATCTCAGAAGAACAATAAAAGGGCTCTATTTATATTATCATATACTATATATAATTGATATTTTTTCTCTTTTCCTAAACTTAAATGTTGCCAACCAATTGTGTCTAGAAATATGAAAACACCTCCTGTCCTATTGTTAATTCTTTTCACATGTACATGTCTATATTTTCTTTCAAAGATGAAATGTAAGTAGCAGAACTCATTCATTAGATATGGCTGTAAAGCAGATGAACCTCAGTTGTTAATTTTGCTTTACAGGAAGAAATGTAAGCTCAGTGTACTCTGCTGACCTTTCATCGCTTATCTGCAAAAGCTCTGATTTGTGTACCTGGCTGTGTATGACAGCTTTATGGTACATGTTGTCTCAACATTTATATGAGTTAACCTTTTCAGCATTCAATTCCATTAGTTAGTGGAGGCCCTTCTTTTCTACTAACTCATCTGTTTGGGGTGATATGAACATATGAGTGGTTGGAGATTCAGGTGTTTTTTATATGGGGATAGTTATCTATAGATCTTACCTAGTGTTCTGAGTATATATATAAAACCCACTTTTGCTGTATAATAATATTTAATTATTGAATAAGGGTTGTAGGTTTCTTTCCTTTGATATTAGATGTGTATAGAGGAAAGAATGTTCAGAAATATCCAGAAGGAGAGGTTGGGATAGGCAAGGAAAGAATAATACCTCCTTTGTTTTACAAGTGGCAGTGTACTCTGTTTTAGTGTTTACTGTTTCATGAGTTTACTTCAAGTTTCCTTGTGCCAAATATTACCTCTAAATGGTACAATTGTATTTCTGTTTGCTGACCAGGGTGATGTTGAAATAAGAGGAGGAATTATCAAATAGATATGAGATTAGTCTTATTATTCCCATTTATTCTCTCTTTTGAATAAAGGTCTCTTAATTCCTGGTGGGGAGAAAGGGTATTGATTTTCTCATCTGTTGTAAGGGATGTGTATAATTCTATTATACAGTCTTAGGGTTTAACCCCTACAATTGTTTTACATTACTCTCTAGGGGTAGGAGGGCTTTAGGTTTTGAAGGACCTAAAGTTAATATAATTTAGGAGTCTTATTTAGGAGAAATAATACAAAATTATGAATAAAAAATCAACTACTGCTTTAGGATAAAGAAGAATTTCACAACAAATTAATAATTTATGAAAGCTGGCAAATACAAACATCAAAAAGATCCAGAAATATAACAATTTGTTATTTATAAAAAATACACCTTCTTTTCTACCTTAGTTGATTCCATACTTGTTGATCAACTCTTTCTTTGACAACTGTTTTGTAACATCACTTTCTACAGAAAGAATGAAAAGGTAAATCAGCCTTTCCTTGAACTACATACACATATTCCACGAAAACTAAGCTAACTGTATACCTAATACAACTTCCCCTTATTTGGATACCAAAATGCCACAGCCTCTCTTGCTTACCTGACCCAGGGGAAAGTGTGATGGTTGGTAAATTGGAATGGAAAGAGGGTTCTTAATAGACTGTGGCCTAAATGTATGACCACATGAGCACATTGATGTAGCCCCTGCAGAACCTTGGAAGAGGCCCATGCAACTGAGGGGCCTTGAAGCTTAAGCTCCATTTGTTTCATAATTAATTCTCCTCTCAGGGACAAGGCAGTGATGGCACATTGATCCATCCTCCCACCAAGAAAGAAACATATTATACTATCTATGGGTTATATTATCTCTCGAAGACCTCTAGTTATTGGATGACATTAATATGCTAAGATAAGTTTAAGAAAAAATGGTTTTCATTTAAAAAGAATAACTATTGCCAATATTTTAAAACACTTATTTGCCTTTAAACTAGAGATTTAACCAAGATCTAGTGTGCACCATATATTAAGTCTCACTTATCAATGTACCCACAGTAAGAACTATAAAAATATTCGTGAATTATTTACTCAAAATTTCAAACAGGCTGAATGCATGTTTGTTTTCATCTAGCAAGTTACATTTTGATTACAGCCTAGTGACCTTGGACTTACGAAACTTTTTATCTTTCACAAATGCAATTGCATTTCATTAAGTCTTATATCTTATATTTACATTAGGGAGACCAAATCAATCAACGCATTGATATAGAAATAGAAATCACTGAGTTTTAAAACACTTTTTTTTTTTTAATGGAGACAAAGTCTCACTCTGTCCCCCAGGCTGGAGTGCAGTGGCATGATCTTGGCTCACTGCAACCTCTGTCTCCCTGATTCAAGCAATTCTCCTGCCTCAGCCTCCTGAGTAGCTGGGATTACAGACGCCCACCACCATGCCCAGCTAACTTTTGTATTTTAGTAGAGACGGGGTTTCACCATGTTGGCCAGGCTTGTCTCAAACTCCTAACCTCAGGTGAGCCATGCACCTCAGCCTCCCAAAATGCTGGGATTATAGGCATGAGCCACTGCACCCGGCATTTGTTTTTTTTTTTTTTTTTTTTGACAGGGTCTCACCATGTCACAAAATTTGGAGTACAGTGGCACAATCTCGGCTCATTGCAACCTCTGCCTCCCAGGTTCAAGCAATTCTTACACCTCAGCCACCCAAATAGCTGGGATTACAAGCATACGCCACCACGCCCGGCTAACTTTTGTATTTTTTTGTAGAGATGGGGTCTCGCCATGTTGCCCAGGCTGGTCTCGAACTCCTGAGCTCAAAGCAATCCACCCGCCTCAGCCTCCCTAAGTGCTGGGATTACAGGCGTGAACCACTGCACCCAGCAAAACATTTCTTCAACTAAAATGAATCCATTGCAATTGAACTATAAAGAAAAGAATAAACCATTAATGGCTTATTTTGATTGGGAAAGCATCATTAGCCATAAGATTGCTGACACTCTAGACTTTGAAGATTCCTGTCACTGGCATCAGTGTTAGATACAAAAAGGCTGCAGTGTGTGATTGTTAGCTATCCTCAACAGAAAGCCTACTCCTTACTGGCAGCATGAGGGAGTCCAGAATATGGACTTGCAAGTTAGAGCAGATTTCTAATTCGGGCCCAGCTACTTGCTAGCTGTGTTCATGTTGGGTGAATAAGGCAACTTTTTCTAGCTTTAGCTTCCTCTCTGTAAATGGGAATATGTACCTTGTAGGATAGCTGTAATGATAATTCAGAGAAATAAAGTACCTGACTCTCCTTCTGACACATTATGGCCACTTGATAAATGTAAATTTTCTTAATTTTTTCTTGCTTTTCTCCCTATTTCCTTTCCAAGTGAGCATGCATCTTTAGTCATAAATCAATTTTTGTCATTCAGTAAATACTGGGAATTATCTACTGTGTACCAGGGCTTTTGTGCAGTGCAGAGGATTTACAAGGCTGAGTAAGACATGGTGCTCCATAGCAGGAGCTCATACAGTAGTAGAGGCAGAACCATCTAGCTAGAGCATAATGTGATAAATGTTGCCACAGCTGTTCAGAATGTTCAGTATGGGCAACCCCATTCTTGTCTGCTGCATGACTGAGGTCTGTCTAGCTTTTCTTTCCAAGCATCCCATTTCAGGAGACATCATTTCATGCATTTCTATTTCAGTATACCCATCTTATGTTTCTGTTATGTGACATGTTGAGAGTTCCTCACTTTAATTCTCCACACTGAAGCTGATGTCTGCTTCTATTCTCTGCTCTCCACTCGGGATAATACAGATCAGAGTAGTGGCTTCAAAACATTTTTGATTGTGCTACCTCTGTATGAACAAAATAAAATTTGACGATGCAGTTAATTGTAAATATATTTGCTAATCTACTTTTATTAATGTATTTTTCATTATAGAAAAACATAATTTTTAAGGTTGGATGATTAAATTAGGCACTTCTGCTGTTACACTATATATGGATTCCTTTTAAAAAAATCTGTATCTCACAAAGTGGCCTAATAAAAATATTGAGGCTTAGGTTTTCCCATAGAATAAATTAAAAATCACCCAAAACCTAGAGCAGTTTAAAAACAGAACACAAACAAGAATGATAACAATCTATACAAATATTGGAAGCACAGTGAAATCTTAGTGGGCATTGTCACCTAGCATAACCATCAGTCAGTCCTTCGCAGCTTTGAATCTTGGGCTCATACATTCCCCTTTGAGATGGAGGTCTCAAAGAGTACTTGCTTCTAATCAATACCATTTTCATCAAAAGTAAGAGAATCTTATTCCAGCTGTAGACTTCCGCATTAATCCATTGTTTTAAATGAGAGGGGATGTGTCTTTGCAGTTTCTAGAACTGCACTTGCAGCTTAACCTGTTGAAAAGCTGAGCAGTTCTTAAAATTCCTTAATAAGCCACTACTGGAAAAAGGCACTTCTATAGATTTTCAGGTTCATTCTTAAGGTTTTCAAATATTACTAAGGCTTTCTCTTTGATTGTGAGAAAGCTCTTCCCTGATTGCTTCAAAACGTTAGTATTCTGGGGAAAGTCATGTGAATAACTGCTATATCATATTGATATCATTCCCCTGTTTAACAATTACAAGGTGAGGAAGTTCATGCCTAAGAAACATGTAGCAGAAGATATTGTATTTAAAAAAATAATAATTGTATTTGTGAATAATAGAAAGAGCCTTAATAAGCCTTCATATATAAAAATATACATTATATATATATTTTTTTTGGTTGGAAGGGGAGAACAAGATACAGAATATCCCTCTGTCGTCCAGGCTGGAGTGCAATGGCACAATCTCAGCTCAGTGCAACCTATGCATCCCGGGTTCAAGCAATTCTCCTGCCTCAGCCTCCCAAGTAGCTGAGACTACAGGCATGCGCCACCATGCCCGGCTAATTTTTGTATTTTTAGTAGAGACGGGGTTTCACTATGTTGGCCAGGCTGGTCTCGAACTTCTGACCTCAGGTGATCCACCAGCTTCGGCCTCCCAAAGTGCTGGGATTACAGGCTTGAGCCACTGCACTCAGCTGGAATAAATATATTTAATGCATGGCATTATTTTTCAAAATCTTTTATAAAAGCAATTATTTTGGTGACCATTAAAATGGAGATAAGCTATCTCACAAAGGCAGAATATACAAGCTATACAATGTACACACACTCAGGGCAATGTCTATCAACAAAACCAGCCCCTATCCATATTTGTTTCAAATAAGCTTGTTATATTTTCAGTTTTGGCTTACTTCTTGTCAGACCTGATTAGAATGTTTATCTTGTAATTTACCTAATGGGACTGGCTTGTGCTTGAATTGTCAGCATTGTCTTTAATCTTTAGTTTGTTGGAAGGAAACTTGACGCCATCTGTCCATTTTGTGAGGGCTAGTTTCTTAAAATTGAATGCTATAACCCGTTACTGAGCCAGCTGCCCATAAACTGCAATATATCCAATAAGCCCAAAGTTCAAATACAACTGTAAGATCTCTGCTCTCAATCCCTTTACCTTATGAAACTCCTCCTCTTCCCTCAAGGGTCTCTGTCCTCAGTAAGCAAGACTTGACCATCTGACATATGCACTAAGTTTAGGTGTCAAGGTCAATCACATTTTAAACATTAATAATATTAGATATCTTTCTTATCTTCTATAAAAAATAACATAAAATCAAGATATAATACTTTCTTCTGGCACCCATTGGCTCTTAGCCTCTCTGATGGGCACATAAAGACCATGGGCTCTAAATGTGATGGAGCACGCATAACATCAGTGGTACTGACCATCAACCAGCATGTAAGGCCTCCCAATTAATGTTCTTGTTTTACCACTTCATAATAAGCATGGTTTATAGACGTTCTTCTGGCACTACTTTAAAAAACAGCTGCACGTTTGCAGGTGGTCTGACTGTACCATTATTCATTGGACTTTCCGTTTTATGTATTTAAAAAAACAGACTGAAGCTGACCTGTTTTTGATATTGACATACTTTTTAAACTACTACATTATCATTAGGTTCAGTTTTCATGTAAATCGTCAGTTATAGATGTTATTTATTCCAGTTAGAGCCATCTCTATCTCTGTGTATCTATCTAGCTATCATCTATCTTTTTGTTTTCTTATAACTGTGTTACAAAATGGGGTAGCTCTTTAAAAATGTTTTTAGTCTTTTGTATTCTATTAGCCTGAGGTAGTTTTTTGTTGTTGTTTTGTTCAATTTTCATTCACATTGTGTGTATTTTATTCAATGCAGGGTAGTATCGGAAAGCAAAAATGAATAATGGGTAGTTATTTATTTTGAAACATTACATTGAAATAGCAATTTAAGAATATAATAGCACAACACTGGATGCAGCAGCTCACGCCTGTAATCACGGTACTTTGGGAGGCCCAGGCAAGTGGATTGTTTGGGCCCAGGAGTTTGAGACCAGCCTGGGCAGCACTGCAAAACCCCATCTCTACAAAAACTACAAAAGTTAGCTGGGTGCAGCGACACACACTTGCAGTCCCAGCTACTCAGGAGGCTGAGGTGGGAGGATCTTTTGAGCCCAGGTGTTCAAGGTTGCAGTGAGCCGTAATCACACCACTGCACTCCAGCCTGGGCAACAGAGCAAGACACCACTGCACTCCAGCCTGGGCAACAGAGCAAGACACCATTGCACTCCAGCCTGGGCAACAGGGCAAGACACCACTGCACTCCAGCCTGGGCAACAGAGCAAGACACTGTCTTAATTTAAAAAAAAAAAAAAAAAGAAGAAGAAGAATATAGTAGCACTTTTCAGCGTATCTAAAATATAGTGAATTTAACTAGAGACAAACTATTCTAAAAGTTTTGTGTTTAATAAAGACCTATGCTAGTATTTCATAAACTGTTTAAGAAAACCTAACTAAACTTGCCCCATCATTCAGAATTTAATTCATTTATGTTTACTACTTAAAAAAATCTTTGGGTCCATAATTGTGAAACAAGATAATATACAAAATATGCAATTCTGGGAATTGATAATCACATTATTAATATCAGCTTAATGCATACCTCAGGGTTTTATATTCTTTAGTTGATATTAAAATGGTTTAAGAAGTAGACCTACTTTTGTAGTTACTTAAAATGGAACATCAAATACTTTCATAATGAAAGAAATAATACCTTTATCTTCATAATATCTAACTGAATTATTCCTGTATCTAATAAGTCTATTTCAAGTGATTTCAACTACTAACATAAGCTTATTTTATTCCTTTTAATGTCTAATTATGCATAGATAGGTAGATAGAAAAACAGAGAGATAGATTAGATGATAGATGATGATGATAGATAGATAGATATGTATATGTGTTTTTGATTATGTAGATTTTTTTAAAGATCAATTTGAATTATTGTGAGTTGACAGTAGAATATAATGCAAGAGAATGTTGTGAATACCCCCTAATGAAGATTTCAGCAAAGCTATGTATCCAATTATTTTCAGAAATGTAGCCACTACAGTAGTGCAGTTCACATTTGTGTATACTATGGAACGTCTAGCCAGCCAATTTTTAATGTTACAATTAATGTCAATTGTTATTGGTTCCATCATCTTTTGGGATACAGAAGAAGAATTTGTTAAGACCCCTGTTGATAAACAATAATAATTTAGCATTAATTAATAGATGAAAGTCAATCCAAGCTCAAATAACATTTTCGGCCAATCTTGAAGTGACATTAAATTATATATATATAATTCTACATTCATAGCTTTTATATCATATCTTGGAATAAGATACATAGACCTTGACATTTCTGATCTTGCATAATCCATTTGTTTCTATATAAAAGTCCCCAAAGTATTTGTTATCATAGAGGATCTTGCTATTCTCGAAGCTCCTCCAGTTATGTCCATTAAGAGATTAATAGAACAGCAATTGTTAAGTTTGTCTTCTCTCTGCAATATAACATTTATCTTACATTATGATCATTTTCTTCACAACCTTGAATTTTTCTCTTTTGGCCAAGCTTTGTGATTTAAATGTCACCTTTGTGAAAGCTTTGAAGGAATTGTATAAAAAGTGGAATGAAAAATTGACACGGGAGTCAATCTCCACTGAGCAATTCAACCAAGTACACTACAAAACATTTCAATGACTGTGGAAATGTTACAAACGATGGCTGCTGAAGAAGGGAGTTGAAATTTTGTTTTGAGAATGAACATCAATAAATAGAAGACTTCTATATATTTCACAGGAACATACTATATGAATTAATCCAGAAATTGTTTTATTTGGCTTTTTTTGCATGAAATTTCAACATCATGATCTTGTTCTATGCAGTTTTAGTCAGCAAAATTGTGTTCCATGAACATATCAGTTATATTACATGAATAATGGAAATCACTCTGGTGATTTTTTGCATTAAATAAAAGGTGAGACAGTTTATTTCTGTACAACACATTAAGTATCTTTATATGTCCTGGAGATTTACTATGATCACCATCTCGCTGCTCTGTGTAAATGTAAAAAGTGATAATGACTTAGAAAAACTGTTACTTTACAGATCAAATTAGATGAATTATGCTTTTTTATCTTGTGAATCTGAATCATGCAAAATAAAATATTTTCAAATATAAATATTAATTATGATTGTAATAGCAATTTTTTAAATGACATAAAACAGTATTTGTGCTAAGGATATTAACCAAAATTGCAGAAGATCATAAATAATTAAATAATTTGTTATGACAGCAAGTTTATGCACTAGTCCTCCCTTCTCTGTGGAGGATACCTTTTAAACCCCCAGAAACTGCATTTAATACTAAGCCCTACATATCAGTGATCCTCAGCCTTTTTGGCACCAGGGACCAGTGCCTTGAATGGAAGACAGTTTTTTCATAGACTGGGGGGAGCGGCGGGGCGGGGGTGCGGAACAGCTTCCGAGGCATTAGATTCTCATAAGGAGCAGGCAACCTGGATTCCTCCCATGCGTAGTTCACAATAGGGTTTACACTCCTATGAGAATCTAATGCTGTGGTAATGCTCGCTGGCCTGCTGTGCAACCTGGTTCCTAACAGGCATGGATCAGTACCAGGAGGTTGGATAAGGACCCCCGATATACATACTGTTTTTTCCTATACATACATACCTATGATAGAGTTTGATTTATAAATTAGGCACAGTAGCAGATTAACAATAAATGATAATAAAATAGAACAATTATAATAATATACTGTAATAAAAGTTATGTGAATGTGATCTCTCTTTTAAAATATCTTATTGCACTGTATTCACTCTTATGATGTAAGATGATACAGTGCCTACATGATAAGATGAAGTGAGGTGAATGGCACAGGCATTACAACATAGCTTTAGGCTACTATTGACCTTCTATATTCCTGAGTCTGTGTAACCATCCCTTACTTGCAGTAAGCTTCTGGGTGTCACTTGTTTCAGGGGATCCCTTGCTGGTATCTTCCTGTGGGCTCAAAGCTTTCTGGTTGCAGTCTTCCACCCACACATTTAATGGCTTTTCCGCCTTAACTAAGCATTTATCATGAATGCATAACTTTTTTTTTTTTTTTTTTTTTTGTGACGGAGTCTCGCTCTGTCGCCCAGGCTGGAGTGCGGTGGTGCGACCTCTGCTCACTGCAAGCTTCGCCTCCCGGGTTCAAGCCATTCTCCTGCTTCAGCCTCCCGAGTAGCTGGGACTACAGGCGCTCGCCACCATGCCCGGCTAATTTTTTGTATTTTTTAGTAGAGACGGGGTTTCACCGTGTTAGCCAGGATGGTCTCGATCTCCTGACCTCATGATCTGCCCGCCTCGGCCTCCCAAAGTGCTGCGATTACAGGAATGCATAACTTTTTAATGTGGCCTTAACCTTTGCAGTTTGAGGTACAATGCAAAACTAGCACAGACTTCTTTTTCCTTCTTCACAAATTCACAGGTGGAAGACTCATTCTTACTGTAGATGTTAGCAACCTCCGCATACCTTTTATTTTCTTTCCTTACTAAGTCATGAATGTTCACGTATTCACCTAAAGATTTATGGCTTCTTTTTGGCATATCCGAATTGCCAGCATCACTACTCTTGCAGTTTGGGGCCATTATTAAGTAAAATAAGGGTTACTTGAACACAGGCACTGTGATACTGCAACAATCTATCTGCTAACCAAGATGCCTACTAAGTGACAGACAGGCAGGTAGTGTATACAGCATGGATACACTGGACAAAAGGATGAGTCACACCCTTTTGATGGAGCAAGACAGCACGATTTCATCATGCTACTTAGAACAGTGGCAATTTAAAACTGATGAATTATTTACTTGTGGAATTTTTCATTTAATATTTTCATACCATGGTGGGTAAAGGGGGACTACTGTATGTGTGTAATTTATTTTATAATCATTAACATTGCCAAGATGTATATTCATTATTTTTTAAAAAGATACAGTTGAGGAAGGATAGATTGTACAAGGTTTTTTTTTTTTAATTTTTTAACATGATTTAATCTAATCTGGAGTAAATTTTCGTTCATCTCCTCAAGTCCACATCATTTCACAGACGGTGATTTCAAAGAATTGTAAATTTGGTCAGTTCTAACTCTGCAAGTTAGCGATGCTTGTCATGCTTTCAAATTGTGAAGCATGTTTTTGTTATCTGGGGAAACCAACCCACAGAGCTGGATGTCCTAAGCATGCTGAGATTGTTTGCACCTCCAGATTCCAGTTTTCTACTGGAAACGCTCCCCTCAGGTTTGTGACACAGATAATACACATAAGAACCAACATTTGCTGCAGCTCCTGTTCCCTTTGGTCCCTGCTTTAGTGGATTTTACATTTTAGTGAAGAGAACAGAAAATTAATTAATGTTTAATGACAGTGCTATGAATAAAATAAATTGGATATTATTTATAGGGAATAATAAACATGGGCAATGGCTTCTAGTAACTCATCCGATAATGTTACCTATGTTTATTGAATTTTTATATTCCATAGTCATTGATCATTTAGTGAAGGAAAATGCCCAAAGAAACCTTTTATATATTGAAATTTGGAATTTGATGGGGGAAACAAAAATCAGAAGATCCAATTTCAGGGATTGTATTCAGTGAAGTTCTTAGTTAAGAATTCTTACTAGACTGTCTTTCCAACCCTATGGTTGGGTTAAAATAAAGAAGCCATAGGCTTCAGAACTAGATATATTTGAGTTCCAAATCTGGTCAATTACATGTTAGGTATGTGAACTTGGGGAAAACATTAAGTTTGTTGATTCTCAGTTTCCTCTTCTTTAAAATTTGCGGATATTAGCAGTATCATATGGTTATGAGGAGAATTAGATGACATAACATATGCAAAGTTTTTGTCTCTAGTGGGTACTTAATCAATGGCATTTTTCTTCCTTTTTCCATTCTATGACTCTAGAATGGAAAAAGTTCATTCTAGAACCCCCTGATAATTAAGATGATATCATTAGAAATTAGGAAATCTGACTTCCAGCTCTGCTATTAGCCTGTTCCCGGAACTTGGCCAGTTCATTAAACCCTTTTTGTTCCCTAGTTTTTGGTTTACAAAATGAGGAGCATGGGCACAATAAGCTTCGTTGTTCCTCTATATTCTATTTTGTGTTCCAGCTGATGAACAGCTTAGAGAATCCATCAAGGTCCATGGTCCACGTGGCCAAGAGATTCAAGAAGCATTTAGCAAAGGTTTTCCAAAGGAGAATAGGGAGGTTCTCATAGGTGGCTAGAATGCAGCAACAGAGAATATAAAGGGACAATGCCGGTGTCAATGTATAACTATCTAAACTGCAGTGATTTGACTGAGATTTTAGAGTAAAACTAGAGTCACTAACAAGAACCAAACAGGACCTAAAGCAGAATTTGCCCAGAGCAGATTAGAGATGATAGTGTTGGGCAGAACACAACTTGGGACTGCTTAATACTCAATTTACTACACTGGAGCTACCATCTGGGAAAGGAAGAAAGAACTTGCTGGACTGACCCAGACTGTTGAAGAAAGGCATTGAGAATATTTAAATGGTCCCTATCCTGCATTTCAGTGGCGTGGGTCAAGCAAATCAGCAGGGATACTTCTGGGGAACAATGGGATTTAAAAGCAAGGCAGGGAGGGGAACTGTCACCTCTCCTCTTCCAAGGTTACCAGCAAGTAGGAAGGCTGGCAGAAGTTCACATATAATGAAGAATTTGTAAAGGATCACTAGAAATTTGCAAGAAGAGGAACTTCAAAAGATGGAAGGGACACCTGATTGAAAGGGCTTGTGATCAGAGTTTGTAGAGACAGGGAGAATGTTAATAGGTTTTTGTGGTTTTTAACCATGGCTAAATATTTGAATCAACTGAATCACCTGGGTTGCTTGTAAAATATTTTATGGAATGGTTCCTCTCCTTTCTTGATGATTCTGGTATGCGACTTAGGCTGAAAACGCACTATGGTAAGAGACTGTTCCAACTAGTAGGAATGCCAGGAGGAAAGACCCAAAGGCAATGAACTGACTTATTCAGGGACCAGAGAGTCATCCAGTTCTGCATGTGCAGGGGGTAGAGTACCTGTGCTGGGAGGTTACACTGGGAGAAGGAAAATAATACATCATTACATAAACAAAGAGGGCCAATGGCAAAGCCTTGACAAACTAGCTAAACTAGGAGAAAATGAAAAACCCAAGACAGTATGGGGTCTACGAGCCAAGGATGGTGAGAGTTTCTGGAGAAATGATATTGTTACATGGTGAAATATCCAAACACACAGACAGATGTTAGCAGAATGTAACACAAATTATGAAGCCATACAAACTTTATTTTTTCCTTCATTTGGGTCTTATATGATTATCAAGCAGAGTATAGCTGCTTGTTCTAGTTTCCTTGCATGTTGACCTATAATTTTTCATGCATGTTTAAGGAAAAGCACACTAGTCCTCAATTTCTTTATCTATAAAGTAGAGATTTAAACCAAGAACAACAACAAAAAAATCATCCACTTAAAACTCCCATAGTGTTTTGAGGGCAAGTGTGTGAAAGCTCTCTGTATAGAATCTGGTCTCACAAAAAGTAAAAAGCTCTTAAATCTTGTGCAAGAATATGTAAAGTTAAATTGTAATTGATGATAACACAAAACTTATTACCCATTTCATTAAATTAACACTCTCAACTGCTCCAATCATTAGTTAGTGAATTGGCAATTCCAGTTTATTTTATAGAGCCTATTTTTTCAAAGAATTTTTGCTCAAAGGTTCTCCAACAAATCTCTTTTAGGCACTATGTGATCTTAGAAGATTCCAGTCCACTTAAACAAGATGCTGAAAAGTTAATGAGGGGAAGAAACTTTTTGCCTTCTTTGACTTTAAAGACCAATGGGACAGTAAACCACTTCAAAGCCTGTCTTTTAATCTTCTCATTGTTGAGCCCTTTGTTGTGAGGGGACAAGGGGGTGTGATTTTTATCCGTGTAATCAGTTTCTGTCAAGACTAGCTTTCTAAACATTTGTTAAGGGGGAGTTACAGAGGTATTATGCGTGGTCACTGGTCTATCACCCTTAGCTGATGAAGGAAGAGGTGAGTGTGAAGACAACAAGCCTCCATTCTGGGTTAGCTTTCCTCTGGGGTTCTATAAACTAATCTCCGTGCAACCCCTATCCCACTTCCTACAAACACTCCTATAATAAAGGAAGATTGAATCGGAAACTATCAAGTTGTGGAATGTTTGACTTTCTTCTAGAAAATATGGAAGGTAAATTCATTGATTTTTTTTCTCCTAGAAATATTTGGCAGCTTTGATAAAGAAATCTTGGGGTTGGAGTTGAGAGTGTTGAGTACAGAAATTGTTGCATCCACTAAAATTGTTATTTTAAAGTTTTATTATTTCAATTTACTGTCTGATCTGCTTCATCTACAAATTATAGGTATAAACATAGTCTCTAAAATGTGCCACCTTTTACACAGTTATATATGGTAAAAATGGGTTTGGAAAATTTTTAATGATGTAGGTCTTTTATGTCTGTCAAGAAATACAAAGAAACTGCAAGAGTGGTCTCAAGTTACCATGTAGAAGCAAATATGGAAAAAAGTTTTCTTATTGAAGGCATACATCCTTTCTTCAGTGTTTAGATTTATTCATTATTAGCTAATGTATTTTAGGAGGGCATTTTAGGATTTAGTTTCTTTTTGGTACATATTAGATTCATTATGCTTCCTTTATGTAAAGTTTAATATTTATACATGTGGTCTTGATTATAGTATTTTGAGTGTTATAGAACTCCCCTAGCCTTTTAGTTTTGTAATCCACATAGACAGCCTAATTTAGGCTTATATTTGCTTCTGGAAACTTGGTGTCTATTATACGTTTTAAAATGTATGTTTTTTAATTGTGCTTTTCAACTAAGGGCCAGTTTTACAAATTCTAATTCATAGTACATTATCTATAGAAACTCATGAATACCTATTAGCTGTTACCCAGTTTGGGGGTTTTATTAATTACCTCAGATAATAAAATTAGGTATTTTTAGAATCTTCAAGGTCGTCTTTTTGAAAGGTTATTAAGTGTCTCTGAAAGTTAAAAATTTTTAAGTATAACAAAACCATACTTGGATCATAGACTATATGTCTTAGACTTAAAATAATAATACCATGAACTTTTAATACCTATTTATATCTTTTAAAATTATTTCTAGTAAATTGGGAAAATAGTAGTTCTTGGAGTCCCATATATTTCCAAATATTTGATAATGGCTCATGTGTTAAATTACATGGAAAACTAAAATGGTATGTTGTTATGGCTAGTAGAATGGTCATTTCTCTTAACATCTGAGCTTTTTAATTTAATTGTTTAAAGCTAGAGTTAGATGTGGTAGATTATGTTGGTTGATACTTTATTTATTATCTTTTACAACTATGAGAGCAAAATTTTGGATTAGTCATGCACTTCCTAGAATAGGAATCCCGCACAGAGAAATTTTAAATGCAGTGTCATCATCAATTTCCTTGTTGCACCTGTCCAATGAAGATAAATGTTAATTAAAGTCACAACATTGCTATTCTAATGCTATAAAGAATTTTGAAACATCTCATGAAATTTCAAAACACCTTGAAGGAATTGTATCCAGATTTGTCTTTAATTTGGAAATGACTGAACTCAGAAGTAATTCATTATCTGAGGGCCCAAGATAATCTTTAACAAACCATGTGTTTAGCAAAAGTTTAATGATTGTCAATGACCATTATCTGACAACATAATTTATTTACTGTAATATGATAAACTTCACAAGACAATTATATAATCATACAACAACGTTACCACGTGAAATACAAAATGTGAGTTGGGTTACTTACCTGATTTAAGTGCAACAGTGAGCTGCCCCATGGGTAGAGTATACTTTTCATTTTCAGTTATCACCCTGCCTCCAGATTAACATTCTCATGTCATGTAAAGGTGAGCACTTAATAGATGAAGAATTAGTGCACCAGAAGGTGGTCCTGAAAGTACTAAGCCTTATCATCATAGACCAGGCTTGTGTGTTGCTTATGGAATCACTGCTAAAATAAACACTTGAGTTGAGGCCACCCAAACTTACTGAGAGAAAGGGAATGATAGTCATTTAGTGTTTATTTTCTAAATGGCACTTTAAAACTGATACATATCCCTAGAGCTTTGAAAGTATTAACTGAATAGCTTTTTTGCTTTCAAATAAGTGAATACATTAAACAATGAAATGATGTCATAAAGCATCCAAAATATCGATGCTAGATCATATCCATTTCCCCCTAAGATTTTCAAATAAAATAGTTTAAATTAACCCCTATACTCCACACTGATATGAAAATAATAACTCATTTATGTTTTGATACAAGACAGTGTTTAAACAAGGATGACTCACATGGGCAATGTATTTATTCTATGCATAGAATTTCTTGTTGGTCATTACAGAGACAATAAGAGATTTTATTATATATAAGCTGTTCAGCTTTTCTCTTGCCTTGATCTCATTATCAATCAGATAATGATTGCATTGACTAGCTTTGGTACCATTTTTAAGAGATTTACCTAAATAGTTACGATATGGCAAATGTAATTTTTGAAGTAACAAGAGCATACTCTGGTACCAATATTCAAGAAATATTTGTATCATCTATATATATGAAAAGGACTAGAAAAAGACAAAAGAATAAAAACTGATGTATTTACTGTCATGATGATTATTTAATAATTGTTTTTCATTAATATTGTCAAAGGTTTATGTAAGACATCATAATTTTAAAAGGAATCCTCTAACATTTAATTAAAAGATCCTTTACTGATTAGAGTATTAAAATCTATAATCCGAAGCCCTCAAAAGTTTCTTCTGATCCAAGGTTAATTAGTTATATTTAAAATATGTCTATTAAAAATTATTAATCAAATTTTGATAAAGTTTAATGACATCAAATGAAAATCTATCCTTAAAATAGTGGGTAAAAGAGCAAGAGACTGAGAAAGAGGTGGAACAAATATCTTCCTGCTCTATGGATTGGGAGACTGTCTCCAGAAACACCAGGACGTAACAATATAACCTGTGCCTATATGCTTATAGTTGTAAACATTTTGCACACTAAAACATGTAAAACATTACTTTAAGAACCTTTTGAAAAAAGACACCAAATTATTGTAACATAAAAATGTTTCTCCATGGAAGTTTCTCCTTTTACTTCTGTCATTACCTCTGTTATTTCAAGTTCCCAAAGCTGATGCTTAGGTGAATTTTGATCTGAAATACTAAAGAATCTAAAGATGCTCTGTTCTTATGTACTTATGTCATGTACCTATGACAAGTGAGGTCATAGGTGAGATACCTTTATCAAAATGTTTTTGTAATTGTTTACCTTTTTCCTTAATTGGCTATATTTTATCAAAAAGAAGTAGAAAACAAAATGTTTCTTACCATTTATGTTGTTGACAAATATCGAAGCTGGCATTTTCTGAAGACAGAACATCCTGGGTCATATATAAATCAATGTTTTCCCTGGATTACCTATGACTAGGAAAAATAAATCAATCTTACCTATGACCTCAGAAATTCAAATGGGGCCTCGTTTGAATTTCTTTGTCATGTTTTGGTAACTCTCAATTTAAGAAAATTCTATCTGTTCTGGGCGCGGTGGCTTACGCCTGTAATCCCAACATTTTGGGAGGCCAAGGCAGGTGGATCATGAGGTCAGGAGTTTGAGACCAGCCTGGCCAACATGGTGAAACCCCATTTCTACTAAAAATACAAAAATTAGCCGGACGTGGTGGCGCATGCTTGTAATCTGGCTACTTGGCAGGCTGATACAGGAAAATCGCTTGAACCCGGGAGGCAGAGGTTGCAGTGAGCCGAGATCACACCACTGCACTCCGGCCTGGGCAACAGAGCAAGACTTCCTCTCAAGAAAAAAAAAAAAGAAAGAAAGAAAATTCTATCTGTACAGGAGTGATGTTTATAAGCTTCAGACGCATTTTTATAGCATTGAGTTCATTGCTCTGAGCAGCAATTATTACATTAGTCAAAAAAGTTTAAACTCTGTTTTTTGTTTTTTTTTTAAATACTGAGGTATCTTTTTATTTACACCATCTCGGACACCAAATTGTTTTTCTTTTTTTAAAAAAATAGAAACTTTAGTTTTAAGTTCAGGGTTACATGTGCAGGTTTGTTACATAAGTAAACTTGTGTCATGGGGGGGTTGTTGTACAGATTACTTCATTAGCCAGTTATTAAGCCTCGTACCCACTACTTTTTTTTCCTGATCCTCTCCCTCTTCCTGCCCTCCACCCTCCAATAGGCCCCAGTGTGTGTTGTTCCACTCTACGTGTCCATGTGTTCTCATTATTTAGCTCCCACTTTATTTGGCTTTCTGTTCTTGTGTTAGTTTACTAAGGATAATGGCCTCCAGCTCCATTCATGTCCCTGCAAAGGACATGATCTTGTTCTTTTTTATGGCTTCATAGTTTTCCATAGTGTATATGTATCACATTTTCTTTATCTAGTCTATTATTTGATGGGCATTTAGCTTGATTCCATGTATTTGCTATTCTGTATAGTGTTGCAGTAAACATACACATGCATGTGTCTTTATAAAAGAATGATTTAAACTTATTGGGTATTTGTTTCAAGAGAATGAATATTCCATGCCATTTACCTAAGAAAATGCCAGATTTTTAATTAAACTAAGTGTAAATTCTATATGGACATGGGGTAAGTATAACAGGAGCTTAGCTTCCCATTCCTGCTGAGAAAATGTTTACATTGGTAATGTCCTGCAAGATAGAGAGACAGAATTCCTTATTTACTACATGTGTCACCTGTTAGTAAATGCAGATAAATTATAAATTTATAAGCTATCCTAATAAGTGAAATTGTAATTAATATTTACAGATTAAATAACGTATTTAGGGAGAAGTCTCAATAAACATGAGCTGTTATTATTTCATTTTTAGTGTAAGACCTCATGGAATTAAAGCAGAAATGAAATACCTTTTATTCTGTAGTCTATGAGGCTTAGTTTCATATAATAGTATACAAGGCGATTGTATATTTGAAATATCAGAAAACTTTCATATTCATACATCTTCTTTCCACGACTATTTAGCTGCTTATTTACTAATGTGTACAGAGCAAAATGGATGGAATGCCAGGGGAGAACTCCAACTATCTCACTGGTTAAAGTTCCAAACATTAATTCTCCCGAAATTCACACAGCAACTGAAATGGCCTCTTCTATAAATAATGCCCTGCTTCCTGGTACTTCTATCATTTACAGCTGATAGTAGCAAGAGCAACCACAGCACATTATTTCTTAATCCCCCCTAAATGCCTTATCTATACATAAATCCTCTGAGTCCTGGAAGAATTTTTTATTGACCCTCCAAGACTTTTATTGCCATCTCTTTCTTTTTTTATTGCCTTGTTTTCCTCCTCCTTCTATACCTAAATCCATGATCTGAAAAAGGAGTTACACTTTTCATTTTTTAGGTAATGGTGTATATATAGTTTCCTTCCCATCATGCTGTCAGGGTTGTAGGAAAGCAAAGATTCCCTGTTATGAAAAGTCAACCTAAGAAAATGAATCGCTGGACTGATGAAAGGTCTGTTGAGGACAATCAGCGCCTTTCCTCTTAGCTATCAGTTAACAATGACACCTAATCCTTAGCATTTACTCAGTGCAGAATAAAGATCGTTAACTATTTTATTACTAATACTTTCATCCCTGTAGACTTCCCAGCCCCCTGACTTTCTGTTCACTCTTCTCTTTATCTCTCTCTTCTTCCTTTTATCTTGGTCATCACACAAACCCTTACTGAGTTCCTATTGTGGCAGAATTTTTGCTAGTGGCTCAGGATACAAGGATGACTGCATCATTTTAAGAAACTAACAGCCTGGTAGGAGAGATAGATAAGCAAAGAATCATAATACTCTGTGAATATGGGTGGTGATGGAAGCGTGAACAAACATAACCACAAAGGGAAAAATCAATTCAGCCTGGCTAGTATCTTGAGGAAAACACCATAGAAAGTGCAAATCTCAACCTCGGTCTTTAAATTTGAATAGAAATTTTACAAGGAAATAAAGAGGTGTAGGAGGGAACATGTAAGTAAAATCATGTTCAGGCAGTGGCAGCTAGAATAGTCTATCTAGAAAATCAGGGTGAGAAATGAGTTTGGCTTTGATAATGGGAATGGAAATGTGTTAGAAGCTAGACTGTTAAGGGCTTTGCACACCACTGCAACTGGGGACTTTATCCTCTCTGAGGATGAATTGTTATCAAAGATTTTTAAGCAGAAAAGTTATTAAATTTAATCTATGACAATAGCAGATAAAATCTATTAAGGTGAGGACCTTGTTTCATTCACTTCTAAAGCCCTAAAACAGAGTGGGCACCAATAAGTATTCATTTAACAAGTGTCTGTAACTCTAGGGATCGCCTAAAATCAATGTAACAGTGAAATTGCTGAAGGACGATATCAGAGACGGGGTAACCATGAAAAGGTGGCTATAGTGATCAGGGTGAGAGATAATGATAACCTGAAGCAGGCAGTGGAAGTCAGCATGGTAGAGATGTAAACTGGACAGAGATTTTGGAAGTAGTGCTAATATGACTAAATGACTGAGTAGGTCTAGGACCTAAGGGGGATGTTATACTACAGTGGGACGAGAGTAACTTTCAAACAAGATTTCAGGAAGGCAAGAGAAAATGCAGGTTTGTGGGTGAAAATGGTGATCCTTATTTGGGGATATTCTGTGTTTAAAGTTAATATAGTACATCTGGATGGCAAAAGAGAGAAGAGAGGGAGATGTCAAATTAGGAACCTTCACACCAGGGTTAATGACCAAGCTTACAGGAGCAAATGAGATTCTTCAGAAAGAGTCTCACACAAGAAGAGGGTCACTATTTATAGGGAAGGTAGAAGACGTACCAAAAGGACAGGATGAGGAAAAAACAGCCAAAGAAGTAGAAGTAAGGATGGATCCAAGAAAAAGGTGTATAGTCCACTCTCTCTTCTCTACAGCTTAATTCTTCTGTTGCTGTTGTTCTTTGAAGGCACAAGATCATCCAGATCAGACATGACTGATAGTGAACGTTTTGTTTATTTTCCTTTATCAACTCTAAGCAAAGTTGAATCACTAAGGAATTTAATAACAGCTGATGAGCAAACCCCACATTATTCATTAAAGTATTTAGCAGGATGAGGATGCAAAGGCATAAAAATGATATAATGGACTTTGGGAGCCAGGCGCAGTGGCTCATGCCTGCAATCCCTGCATTTTGGGAGACCGAGGTGGGTGGATCACTTTGAGCTTAGGAGTTAGAGGCCAGCCTGGGCAATGTAGCGAAAGCCTGTCTCTATTAAAAATACCACAATTAGCTGGGTGTGGAGCCACATGCCTGTAATCCCAGTTACTCAGGAGGCTGAGGCAGGAGAATATCTTGCACCCGGGAGGCAGAGGTTGCAGTGAGCAGAGATCATACCACTGTACTCTAGCCTGGGCGACAGAGTGAGACTCCTTCTCAAAAAAAAGAAAAGAAAAAGCAGGATTTTGGGGACTCACGGGGGAAGATCGGGAGGGAGTAAGAGGTAAAAAACTATGTAATGCGTACAGTGTACACTGCTCGGGTGATTACTTCACTATAATCTCAGAAATCACCACTGAAGAACTTATCCATGTAACCAGAAACCACCTGTACCCCCAAAAAACTATTAAAATAAAAGTAATATATTTAGCATGTAGAAGAAACAGAATTGCTAAAGGAATAAAAATAAAGGACATAGTTTACTTACTACTTCCAGCTTCTGTAGCTCACCATCAGAAGTTTTACACTGAAGAGTTTAGAACCAGAGCTGGCTCAGTCTATGGAAATTTATCTACGCTGTGGCCAGTTGTTCACATTAAAGTCATTTATCCCAAAGTAGATCACCGGGGCTTCAGCTAGCAGGACATTCATGGAAGACACTCATAAATGAACATGGAATTCATTCCATGCACTCTGAGCAGCTAGATTTCTCATCTTTTGTGCTTGTTTTCCTGAGGAAAAAAAATATCTTTTGGGGAGAAAGTTTCTATTTTTTTGCAACTATTGATGTTTCATGGTCTACATTAACAATGTTTTAAGGCAAAATTCATATTTCTTATTTTGAATACCTTGACAAAAATTCAGTCTGAATTTTTTCTGTGCCCTTTTTGAAATTAGAGGTGATTCTAGGCACAAATGTCTAGTGTATGGATGAAGGGTGTTCTGTGAGAATTTTACGCTACTTGCACATAGCAGACTATGGAGCAAAAAGCCAGCCTCAGTGCTATTAGTGGTAGACCATTTACATGTTATTTCTCAGTGTTTTGTTTCTAGGCTGCCTACCTGATAATATGGAAATTTAATGCCAGATCTCAAAACCTGTCTGAAGGATTTATAGGTCATTTCTCTGTTGCAGAGTTTGTTTATAGATCTCACTGTCTGTAGTGATCAGTTACATTAATTCCATGGTACAGGGTACTTTGCCATAAAGTTAATGGCTTCAGTGACTAAATGCATAAGAATAATTACTTTATTGAAACAAAAACACAAGAACAGAAAGAACTGCCAGTCCTAAGTAAACCCATATTTGTTGACACCAAGTATTGCTAAACAAACAGAAAATTTGGTGGAATATTTAAACTCAATTTCTATGTTTTAATGAAAGGATGCAGTTGCAACAGAAGTACCTGATGTAGTTTAACTTTTTGATTTTAGGAAGCCAACATTATTTTGCAGTCTATCCAGTTAATATTACCTTTTTATGTTTACAATTAGTTTTTAAGTAGCTCTGTATTACTACATTATCTTAAAAGATTTCTCTTCTTCCTCAATCTTGAATAAAACTGCCATTTATATCTCCTGTGGCCATATCCTACCAACAAAACAATACTTCTCTTGTTTTAAACCTTTTCTCCAATCCCATACTGGGAATCCTAGCCTCCTTAAGTCTCTTCTTATAGTGTCGTTGTAGAATTTCTTCGCAGAAGTGGCTAATGGGTAGAATATACTGTATTTAGAAGAGTATGCTGGATTCTTCTTCTTGAAGTTTCACTTGCATAGCAAACACTGTACATTTATTTAATTGCTCATTTATTTGGGAGAGATAAGGCTAAATCTATATCCAAGAGACTTACCCCTTTTACTGCCTCCCTCTTCTACTGATGCTCAGAGGCCGTAGCAGTGTTTCATGCTTGCATTTCAATTGTCCTCTCAGCCCCCAATATTGCAATCGTCATTCCTTATATTTTGGGAGCCTCTGTTGAATGTTCCATAAATGTGATATTCTGTCTCATTTCTCTGTTTGAATGTAGATTGGTCTGGGTTGCTGCTCAAGACGTTCTGTTATTTTCATAACCTATCATGCTCCCATAGCAGAGCAAATATTTACACCCTGTGAGCACTGGCTATAAAGTGTCAGTCTCTGACAAACACGGAGTTTGGTTAAAAAATCTCCCATTGCTTATTGCATCTTCCCAGGTATTTCCAATGTTCCTTCTTTTACTTTTCAATGGATGGGCAGTCATATTTTAGCAGTATCAGATAAGTGAGGGAAAGAAGGAAGCAAGCAAGGGGGTAGATAAAGTGGTGGGGGTGTGCACGCAAATGTGTGGCTGTGTCCATTGTGAGTTGAGTGGGAGGTAAGGATGGAGCTGGGATACATGTTTCCTGTATAGGAATTTACCTCTTTTATAAATATATATATATATTTATATATATATATATATATATATATATATATTTTTTTTTTTTTTTTTTTTTTTTTTTTTTTGGTTAGCATGTTTTTGTGGGGAGGGGAGACTTTGGAAGGTCACTACATGAAGTTGTCTCCAAAAGTACTAAATTGCTACTAGCTCCTTTGGAATGCCTTCTTATTAACTATTATTATTTTATTATTATTATTAAGCCAACTCTTCCAGTTCTTGTTGGAAAAACAGCCAATAGAAAACAGAACCATCTCCATCTCATACATGGAGAAGGTAAGCTGAAAGGAGTTTCAGCGACTTCCTTGTGGAATGTGAGTGTTAGACAACAGTGTTTTCTTCCTCTCCCTTAGCATAGATCACTAGCAGCTCCATGCCTAAACTAGGGTGCATACAGGCTCTTAGACATGTATTTATATCCATACTCTTCATTGATTAAAGAGCAAGATGACTGTCTCAGGCTGAAACTGATGAGATGCCTATTCTGAATAGAGTCAGTCTAGGATACATTTATTTTAAGATCAAAACATGCATTTGGTAAATCATTTAAACAGAAGGATGTCAGGCTGTGAGCATGAATTAAGACTGATGCACTTTCAAACAACATTTAACCAGGATAGTTGAATAGCTGGCAGCATTGGGATTTTGTTGGTTTGCCACTTCTCTTAAGAAAATAAAAATATCCCCAAATCAGTTATTGAGTCCAATAAGAGTTACTGGGATTTAATATGTGCATACATTATTTTTTTTCTTTTTTTGAGAAGGAGTTTTGCTTTTGTTGCCCAGGTTGGAGTGCAATGGCACGGTCTCAGCTCACTGCAACCTCCGTCTCCCAGGTTCAAGTGATTCTCCTGCCTCAGTTTCCCAAGTAGCTGGGATTACAGGTGTCCACCACCATGCCTGGCTAATTTTTGTATGTTTAGTAGAGATGGAGTTTCACCATTTTGGCCTGGCTAGTCTTGAACTCCTGACCTCAGGTGATCCGCCCACCTTGGCCTGCCAAAGTGCTGGGATTACAGGCATAAGCCACCACGCCGAGCCTGTGTATACATTTTTTAATGACTAAAGATATAACTATATCAAATTTTGCACTTAAAAAATTAATCAGATACCTTTTCTGGGAATTTTTAAAGCACAAGCTAATGAGTAATGTCTTCAAGGTAAAAACTATTTTAGTTTTGGGAAATCTGTATTTTGTGAAGAAAAAATATTTGAGGGGAATAAAAGGATCTACGTTAGATAGATAGCTTGAAATGCATTTACAGAATGCAAATTTAAAAAGAACAAAACCATATGGGTAACCAAAATAGAAATTTAGCTCCCTTGCAAACAAGGTCAGTTAATCAGTAAATGACTTTGTGCTACAATGTTCAGTAGTACCTTTTAGATCCTAGTGTTGCTTTGCCCACACATTTCCAGAGATCACTAATTCTTTTCTTTACTTTTATATGAATATTTTCATTACATAGAAAAAGAATCACCAGGGACAAATAAGGTAGGTACATTATTTTTAATAGGCAATGGGTGTTAAGATAGAATTCACTGATAATGAAGTGAGATTGGTATAATGCAGCAAAAATTACAAGCTCTGAGATATCATCTGGTCAACTCCCAAGTAATATTAAGTCGAAACCAAACAGTAAATTTGTAAGTGTAGCTTCTTTCTAGTGCTGTTCAAAACCCCAAACAACCTTGAACTTCAGTATCTCCATCTGTATTATATAATAGCATTTAAAAGTAACTCAGGCTGAGCATGGTGGCTCACCCCTGTTATCCCAACACTTTGGGAAACAGAGGCAAGGGGATGACTTGAGCCTAAGAGTTTGAAACCAACCTGGGAAATGTAGGGAGAGACCTAGTCTCAATAAAAACTAAAAAGTAATTCCTATTCATTAAGATAATATAAAATATGATGAAGCTCAGATAATAAAGCTATTCACAGAATAAGATTACAAAGATATTTGTGGAGTAATATCTACTATGTCCTACAACATTAAGATGGCTAATATAACAAAGAAACCAGAGGAACAAAAATAATTTGTATATTAAAATGTTTATGCTGTCAACCTGTGGTGCAAAGTAAAACTGAAGTAATCAGAAAGTATAATAATGTATTTATAACAGATATCTGACTATGTCTACCTGCTAATCTATATATTTGCATATTCTTAATATCAATTATTATTATCAATATCAATATTATCAATTATCAATATCATTATTCTATCAGTATATGTTCTCCCCACCACTATTCAGGGAGGATCTGACAGTGTTGGCCAATCATTTCAGCTGACAGCTTGTGAAGGGATAGAGTATGTGGCAAGCACAAATAGTATGCATTTACAGGAAAAACTAAGTAATATGCAGAATTTAAAGATGCCTTATCTTGCAGGTCATTTTTAATACCTATACTTTCTTCAGATAGAAGAGCATTCTTTTTTTTTTGAGATGGAGTTTTGCTCTTGTTGCCCAGGCTGGAGTGCAATGGCACGATCTCGGCCCATTGCAACCTCTGCCTCCTGGGTTCAAGTGATTCTCCTGCCTCAGCCTCCTGAGTAGCTGGGATTACAGGCATGTGCCACCATGCCCAGCTAATTTTTTGTATTTTTATTAGAGATGGGGTTTCATCATATTGGCCAGGCTGATCTCGAACTCCTAACCACAGGTGATCCACCCGCCTCGGCCTCCCAAATTACAGGGATTAAAGGGGTGAGCCAGTGCGCCCGGCCAGGAAGACCATTCTTTGCACCACAAAGGCAAGGGATTCTCCTGGAAATCAGAAATGTTGAAACTGGGCTTCCAGGGCTGGTGGTTTTGCATTGTACACAATCAGTCTTCCAAGTTCCACTCATGTTTGAACTCCACACTGTTGACTGTTCTCTTGCAATAGCAGAAAAGGATGGGTTCTTTTAGAAGGATAAACTGATACAACGTCATGGCCACACAATTGAAGCTGTCTTAGTCACCATATCCAGACTGGCAGATGTTCAATTTATTGGTCCACTTAAAATTTTAGTTTAAGTGAGAAACTGTGAAGTGATACATACATAACATAGATATTTTATATCAATTTGAAACATTTAATTTTATATGCACTGGCCAATTTTGATGTGAGACCAAGCTCTTTTCTTTAAGTAGGGATTGAATGATTGGTGCTCTCCTTCACTTCACTCATACTTTCTGTTTGGTACTAGAAATATATTAGAAAAAAATAAGAAAAACAAATGATTTACCAATCTGAGTTGCAGACTAATCAGAGACCTGCCTTCATTTTAACTTGCTGTAACTCCCTTATATTAATGGAGAAGTAGCAAGAAAGTTATGGTGATTTGTTTCTTGTTAGGATTCATTATGGAAGCCCAAGAGGGAAAACAAACAAACAAACAACAACAAAAAAAACTCTGACAAAACCATAAGAAATATCATCTCTCGTATTCTAATTACCTACCACATAGTAGCAGACCAGTAGGACATTTCATGTTGGGTGTTCAGAATTTGACATGATATTTTAGAATCTTAAATATAACAACATATTGAAAACTTGAGTAGGATCAATAACATGTTAGGCTATAGTTTGCCTTCTTGGGAGGTACATTTTATTTACTCAGAACTTGAGATCATACATGGGAAAGTTCCTAAATGACATAACTTACCAATTGCTTCATCCTCTTTATTGTAATACTTCCACTCCAAGAATGTTCAACTTGCAGCCAAGGGGTAATTTATTTGCCATACAGAAAGTAAATATTTATTGTAGCTTTACTAACCAGAAGAGATGGTCTGCTCTGTTGGCAATCTATCTGCCACATTTTTTTTTGTTTGTTTTTTGTTTTTTTACTTTAAGTTCTGGGATACATGTGCTGAACATGTAGGTTTGTTGCATAGGTATACATGTGTCATGATGGTTTGCTGCACCTGTCAATCCGTCATTAAGGTTTTAAGCCCCACATGCATTAGGTACTTGTTCTAATGCTCTCCCTCCCCTTGCACCCTACCCCCCAACAGGCCCTGGTGTGTGATGGTCCCCTCCCTGCATCCATGTGTTCTCACTGTTCAGCTCCCACTTATGAGTGAGAACATGCGGTGTTTGGTTTTCTGTTCTTGTGTGAGTTTGCTGAGAATGATGGCTTCCAGCTTCATCCATATCCCTGCAAAGGACATGAACTTATTCTTTTTTATGGCTGCATATCTGTCACACTTTAAATGGTATTTTGGTGACAGTGACTGAACCCTATTCTTCATGGCAAATTTAATATGTCAAACCACCATTGTGGTAGAGACCCCTGAAGATGTTTAAAATCTCTGTAAAAAAAAAAAGGTCAGATAGGGCACAGACTAACAACTATAGCCTACAGATCTATGGCATTTAGAGACTGTGTTTTCTTTCCCGAGAAGTTTGTTTCCAAATGGTTGCATTGAGAGGACCCAGTGCCTTTACACTTCCCCATTCCATTGCAAATTGATACAACACCATAGTTCCCTGTCTCAAATAACCTTCCAGCTTTTAAGTGACCACTCATATTTAAGGTTGGCTGAGAGAAGAAAATAAAACCTCCATGGTCTGGTAATCATGGCCTGTCATTTGTGACATGTTCCCCTTGGGCTGGATCACACATCTGTTTTTTGTTTTTTGTTTTTTTGAACCAGAGTCTCACTCTGTTGCCCAGGCTGTAGTGCAATGTTGCGATTTTGGCTCACTGCAACCTCCGCCTCCCGAGTTCAAACAATTGTCCTTCCTCAGCCTCCCAAGTAGCTGGGATTACAGGTGCCCGCCACTGCGCTCATCTAATGTTTGTATTTTTTTTTTTTAGGTTTTCTTTTTTTTTTTCCTCTATTATTATTATTATTATTATACTTTAGGCTCTATGGTACATGTGCGCAACGTGCAGGTAAGTTACATAATGTTTGTATTTTTATTAGAGATGAGTTTTCGCCTTGTTGGCCAGGCTGGTCTCGAACTCCTGAGCTCAGGTAATCCGCCTGCCTTGGCCTTCCAAATTGCTGGGATTACTGGCGTGAGCCACTGCGCCCGGCCACAAGATGCGACCAGAGTTTTGAAATTCAATGAAAACTTAAAAGTTACTAGTTGAAGTTAACCTCAGCTTTGGTGAAGGTATTAACTATTCTGTTCTATATCCTCATTTTCTTTTTGTATTTTTTCTCCAGCAAACAGATTATTTTCATGTATATTTTAAGAATAATTAACTGAGAATGGAGTTGGAAAATATTTCTGCTTCTGAATTACTGTCAAGATCAAAAGCACTGTGTTGAGTTTTTTCTTAAATGAGAAATTTTACACACTTCTATACTTCATATTAGGAAAGGAACAAGGTCAAAGAATTTTTCTACTTAACTGAACACTTTGATCTTTGGTCAAAAATATCTAAAATCTAAAAAAATTTTCTGATAAATGCTAGACCTGTGGCAGCACTAACATCACTGGTTTATATTAGATTTGATTTTACTGCAGCTTAGCTATTGCAGTTTAAAGCTGAGCTTTTAGTTTTTTCGTTCGTATTAAAAATCTTATATTTTGTTTACCCAAGAGCTCTTATATTATTATATGGCAGTTATATTTTGATGTTTTTCCCAGAATCTAATGACACTGATGGTTTAATTTAAAAGCTATAAAAATTATACTAAATTAACCATATAAAAATATACTTCAAATTTCCATTAGCAGCATAAAGCTGCTACAATGTACAACTCTAAAACTGTTTCAGTTTAGAGCATTCTTTATATATATATATAAAGATATTTAAAACACTAAAATTACCTTAGAGTTTTAAAAATTATATAATTTTCTAGGCTATGTCCTTAGAGATTCTGATTCACTTGATCTGAATTGGACCCAGACACCCCAATTGTTTAAAATCTTCCCTCAGATAATTTTTATGTGCACTACAGACATCAGTATGATATAGTGACTGGCATGAAAATCAATATTTCCCAAAGTATATTCCATAAAACACAAGTCTCTTGAGATGATTTGCAAAGAAAAGTTTCATAAGGAAGTATGTAACGGATTCTCTGTATATTTTCCTTTCTTGAGTTTTAACATTTCTAAATATGAAGACTCTGGGAAGTCCTGCAGAGCGGGGGAAATAAAAAAAAGAAACGGTTTATCTTGTTTTAACCTATAGTATTTCACATGTATTTCATTCTGGACAACTTTTGATCATGTGCAATCTCTAATTAGGCCATGAAGCCTATTTTTCCAAGAATGTTGTATTAGGCCATTCTTGGATTGCTGTAAGAAATAACTGAGACTGGATAATTTATAAGAAAAGAGGTTTAATTGGCTCACGGTCCTGCAGGCTATACAGGAAGCATAGCAGCATCTGCTTCTAAGGAGGTCTCAGGGAGCTTTTACTCATGGCAGAAAGTAAACCAGGAGCAGACAGTTCACATGGTGAAAGCAGGAGCAAGAGAGAGAGAGAGAGTGGGGGATGGAGTGGAAGGTGCCACATGCTTTTAAATAACTACATTTTTCTTTCGAGAACTCACTATCATGGAAACAGCACCAAGTTGTCAGATATCTGCCCCCATTATTGGAACACTTCCCTCTCAGTCCCCACCTCCAACATTGGGGATTGCAATTCAGCATGTGATCTGGGCAGAGACAAATTTACAAACTATATCAAATGTCTTTGAGAAACGCTACTAAATGAAATTTGACAGGATTTAAAGTGTTATTCACATTACTACCAATTTTTAATGCAATATAATGCCTTTGAGAATGCAACATTCAAAACTGAAAATTAATTTTTGGTTTAGGCCTGTGAATGAAATATTGGTATTACCTAACATGGCATCCAGAAATGAAATACCAAGGATTTACACAATTTTTGTGCGTTTTTTATTGGATGAAATAATTAGAAAGAAAGCGAAAATATGCAAAACAAATGATCTGTTTCAGTTATTTAGGTGGCAATTTATATGAAGCTAAACTACTAAAAGTGCTCTTGTTCGGGCATTATTAAATATCTGCTGAATTAAAATTTGCAAGTAAATGCATTTTGTTGGTGAATGATCTTTTTCATATCACAAAACCCCAAAACAGACTGGTATAAAAAACAAATTACAAATGCGATTGTTGCCTTTAATTGTAGAATGAAACCTAACGTAGTGCTCAGGGGACAGAAGACTTTTCAAGATTGGTTACTTGGTATTTAATTTAATTTAATATGCTTAAAGCAATTTGAATTACATTTAATTTGTTTTTTTCTTCCATTACAAAAAACATTAGAGCAGTCTGGATATAGAGGTACAGATAGGGTCAAAATCTAAGAAAGGATGCATTTCCACAGTATTGGAAATGTTATTTTTCAAAGGCAAAGTAGTATTTGTTTTACATTACTGAAAAGAGGAGAAAGAAGGGTGAGAGATGATTTACTAACCAGCATTTTTTTAAGTCATATGGGCTAGCCAGTAAGCTAGGCATATTATGTACATTATCCCATTTATTACAAGAGATTGTCTTCAAATCTTCTTATACTTTCAGAAAAGACAATCTGCTTTTTGACATGAAAAAAATTGTGATAATTAACTCTTACATACTATATGAATATTCACACCATATACTCACTTCCCCATGTTTCTTCCTTCGTTCATGCCTTCCTCTCTTGTTCCTATTTTTCCTACCTTTTCGGAAAATAGCCCTGTGCAATTCACTCAGCAAGTTTCCTTGAAAATGTCTGCAAGTGAATGAAGAACTATGCTTCCACAAGTTCTGTGTGGAAAGAGAATTCCCTTGCATTTGTTTTCCATTGAGCATCAGTCTTCTCCCTGAGCTTCTGTTGCACATTAGTTTATTGTTGCACCTACTCCTAAATGCATATGAAGAGCACTTTACCTTAAATGATAATAAATTGCCATAGTAGGACTGTCAGAAGCAGTCAGTTTCTCCCATCCCCATATTTAATGATGCAAGGCAAAAAAAACTTTATATGCTTGGTTTCAAGTATGTAGATGATCTCAAATTGTGCACTTGGGTTGCTTTTCATATTTGTTTCACCTTGGTTTGTTTGTGGCACTGTCACCTGTGTACCAATTAGTACACTGGACATCTGCCAAGAAGGAGCTGAAATAAAACCATCAGCTCATTTTTTCTTGGCACCAAGGTCACTGCTAAGCTGTATTTAACCTGGAGCTAGAGGCTGAAGACATTGTTTAGTGAAGGACTAGTAAAATGCAGAAGCCTTATAATAAAGAGAGAATATGCAGACACTTATTAAAATTTTTCACTCTTCTCATGGAAAATAGTGGAAACCTATGATAAATATTTCAGAATTATGGCAACCACTATAGCATACAAAGTACACATTATAGATTTTTCCAGCATAATTAAACCCACCACTCACATTAGGAAGCTGCTTATATCACTCTGTTGTTCGTTATAGTCAAATAAATGAGGACACCCACATCATATGGCTGGAGATGGTGTGCTTACTTGGTGGAAATTGGGTTGAGAAAGAAGGTACTAGTTAGGGTTGATAATATTCAAATGAAAAAGGCCAGGATCAGTCATGGCGATACTGAAGCTTAAAGCAAAAGAAAAAATCAGTAATAGTGATCCCATCTTAATTCTGACGTTTTGCTCATTATGAATTCTCTATGATAACTTGTTTTTTAATGTTATAAAAATATTATTTATCTTGATTACTGAGTATTTTGGTGCTAGTTAAATTTTGTACTATCCTAGCTCTAGCTTTACAAGCTAACATAAACAAAGAACAAAAGATGCCTGAAAATTATATTGAAACAAAAATCACCGTATTGACCCATATTTCACATAAATAAATAGTGGATCTCCACATTTCATCATTACTAGCTTTTAAGATTTTTTTAAATAATCATAAGTTTGGGCAGTGTAGTTATTAGCATCATGGAAGTCAGTAATAGGTTGACTTATGAACAAAATTACATGAAGAGAGGGATGAAAGACAAAAAGAAGAGTTTTTTTATATTTAAACAGGAGCTCATATCTTAGGCAGATTCCTCTCACTTGTTAGTCCACTGTATTTGTAAATCAGGGAGACATTTTCATCGTTTCTATTTTAAAGAAGGGAGAAAGCTTAAGTTCTGGCAGAAGGGAAGACATTGGTAAAAATGGAGACTGACTATGGAAGGAATTAATTGATTCTTTTCATCTTCGTTAGAATCAAAATGAATGGAAAAATAATCTGATTTACACAAAATCTTGCTTGCTCAGACATCTAGCTATGAAATAAGGACTCAGCCTTAGCTGAACTCTGAGCTCCCATATCAGAGTTTCAAATGCTGTTTTTCCCCTTTGTAGTTGTTAATATATTCCTAGTGTTAATATGTTTCTAGGTTCCAAGAAAAGGGAAAACCCTCCTGTGGTCAGCTAGTCATTTGGCTTTCCTGTAACTGCCAACTTAAAAATAAATAGCCAAACAAATGTAGTCCATTTAATTTAAAATTTTATATTTATTAAGATGTTCAAATATATTTTTCTCATCGGAATCACTTTACAAAACCTAAGTAGACATATCCACAGGAAAAGACGTATTATCTTGATATTCATCAGGGATTATGCTCTTTTTGAAATTGCTTTATCCTCTTTTTCAAATTGCTTTCTTGAATGACTTCAACATGACACATTTTCTCTTTTTGGTTAGCTCCTCTGCAAATGAATTATTGGCTGATACATAATTACCAGCAAAGGTGCACATATGTGTGAGCATCTGTGTGTATGTGTGTACATATGTGCTTGTCTGCGTATGTGTGCGTGTGTGTGTCTAAGTATTGTACTCACCCAGAATGACCTTGCTTATATTGGGATTAGAAATTGGAAATTTATATGCTTGTTTATTCCCTCATTAGACAGTAGATTACTTATGGATAAGAATTGTGTTTTAATTTTCATTGTATCCATGGCTTTTAATTAGTTGGTGCCTGCCATATAGTATTGTTTAAGATGAACTCATCCCAAAAATGATGCCTTGCTGCTACTCTTCCTGTATTGTGGATCCTCTAATAGTGGAGAGTTACTTGCAAGCAGTGAGCCTGGAAAAAGGTGGCAATATACAGGAAGAGCAAAATAAGGCTCAGAAAAATGGGCAAAAGACAATTCTTTTGGCAACCCTCTCAGAGCTTTGACATCAGCTGGAGGAAACCAACTCAACTTGAAAAAGCTACACTGCAAAAGAGACACTTGAGCTAGGTCTTCAAGCACATGTGCTCATATTCCTCACATGTGCTCATATTCCTCTCCCCATCTACACCACCATTTCAACTTTGGGACTATTTGTCAAAACACTTTTCAACTTCCCCTGCTTTCAGAACATCCTCCCTGATAACACAAGTCAATATTTATTTTCTATTTTCTTAACAGATGATACTCCTTACTTTCTATATCAGAAATGATTTCACCTGACTCTGCTCAGTTCATGTCTTCTTTGCCATCTTCCTCATTTCATGGTTTGTCTCCTTATTAAGATCACAAGGTCCTAGTGGATAGAAAATATATATTATTTCTGTACTCATCACAGTGCCTTGGCAGTCTTGAAAGTAAAAAAATTTAAGAAGGTGTAGCATTAAACTAGTTGTAAGTTATTATGTTTTTCCTTTGCACTAAAGTTGCTAGATATTTAGGCTTCTAGGAATGAGGAGAATGTTGTAATTTAAAAGGTACAGTTATATCATTTATGCAAATTTAACTGTATCAGAGTCCCAGCTGAAAAAGATGACACACTCAACAAAGGGGGCTTCTCTCCAAAGGGATTACTTACTAAAGTGTAATAATAATGGTTCTAATAATAGTGAAGGAGATTTTCCAGTCTAAGAGACAATGGTAGAACTCTGAATAAGAGTTCCCTGTAGAAAAGTCTTATGAAGAGTAGTGAGTTTTGGTCAAAATACAGAGCCAGCCATAGATAATCCCAGAGCAAGGGAGTCAGGGAAGTACATACAGAAGTATCGAGAACTGTTTACCTAACAAAAAGCTTTCTCAGATAATTAAAAAGAAAAAAAAAGAAAGCCTTAATGGAAACAAATTAGTTTTAATGCTCAGGATATTGTAAACCATCAAGGGTCATCCCTACCTGAGTTTCAATATGCTTTAGGTCTAGCTTGTGGACATATTAAAGAACAATAAGTAATGAATGGAGCCAAATAATTCCAATTCACTAAGCATTTAGCCAAGAAATATCTTGGGTTTTACTTAATTCAGCTTAACTGACTATACTTCCAGGTCTTATTTTGAAGTTAAAGGTTTAAGTCTTGCTTCCTTGAGGTATTCTGAGTGGGCTTAGGTTTTTTCATTATCTAAAATACTGAGTTTGCTAACTTTGAGGTGTTTGCAGAGTCTACCATAGAGAAACACAGTGACCTTGATTTAAACTTACTTTCAACTACAAAACCTTCAGTAAATAACTGGATTTATATGGGTTTTCTTTTGTTGTTTTTTTTTTTTTTAATTTGTGGTGTGTGTATGTATGTGTGTAAACATGTTCCTCCCCATCAGATAAGATTAAGAAAGATTGCACATATCTGTTCCCTCTTTGGTGGCTTTCTTACATTATATTTAACAAAATATTCTATCACATCTTATTGGGTAATGAGAATCTTATCCAAGGAATGTTGCCTTTAGTTTAGCAATATGCCTGTTGAATTGTCAATCTGTATTCAGACTTTAGCCAAATTTAGGTTGGTAATTACATATGAATCAGACAAGATGCCCCCAAACAGCGACTGGTTTACCAACTTCTAATACTGCTGCATAAACCCATGGGTGTTCATTAAGTGTTAATTAATGATGGAATGGTAGGTTGAATTGACTTGTGGACTCTGGCTGATTACTCTTTAATATAAAATTATGAAATGCACAGCATCAATCTATCAGCAGGAAAGATCAAATTTTAATTTAGTGAGGGTGTCTAGAAAATTGTAGAGCTATAGGAATTCAAAGAATTAGTTATTTGTACTGATATGAAAGATCATGTTACAGGATCCTTGGGGTGTCGCTTTTCTGGCCTGAAACCTCTGGCCAGCGGCATCTTTGCCTGAGTTTTGCTCAGGCCCGCTGGGCTTTTTCCTCCTACTTGGCCTGGCAGGCTGCATTCGGCTGACACTACTGGCCTGGATCCTACGCCTGCGAAGGGAGAGTCAGGCATGGAGTGTGGGAGTGAGCATGGGGTCCGGCCACTGCATAGTCAGACACACTGGCTGCTGCAGTGGGACCCGCAGCTCCAGGTGCCGGCACAGGCACTGGCTCTCAGCAAGGCTGCGGCTGGACCAGGTGCACTGCAAGCAGCTTCCCTGGCTGGCACCTGGGAACGCAGTGGTGCCCAGAAGCTTGAAACCTCCAGGCACCACAGGACCCCAAAGAGAGAGTCACAGCCCTGGCCTGGGGCACTCCCAAGTCTGAGCTCCCCGAGGGACCACGGTTCTTTTCTCCTCTTTGCCTGCAACGTGGAGAGGTAAGGGGCATGTTTCAGCCCTGTGTTGTAGCTTTTTTAGCTCTGCCATTCAGCAGGTTCCAAGTTCTTGTCCTGTGACCAAGAACTCAGACAAGTGGAGGGAAAGCAAAATGAAGAGGAGCTTTGTTGAGCAATAGAACAGTTCACAATAGACCCACAGCGGGTAGCTCCTTTCCACAGTCAGGGTGTCCCAACGAGTGTTCAGCTCCTAGCAGAGAGGAGAACCTGGAGTGGGAATCTCCTCTCTGTAGACAGGTCGTCCCGTCATGTCTGCAGTTCTCAGCAGAGAGGAGGCCCTGGAGTGTGTTGCTCCTCTCTGCAGCTGTTCGCCCTGCAACTCCTGCTATTAGCAGAGAGAGTAGCTCCTCTCTGCAGGCAGGTCATCCCATCATCTGCTCAGCTCTGGCAGAGCCCAGGGGTTTCATGGGCCTCAGAGGGTTGGAAGTGCACGCAACTGGTCCATGGGCTGCCATGGGCAGCCCAGAAAAGGCTTCACAAGTTCCCACTCCTGTCCCTCGGTGAGACTGGCTACCTGGCCCCCAGCCTTCAGGTCATCCCCGGCCTGAAGGTGGGGCCTCACCCGAGACCCGCCCCCTTCCGTCCAGGAATCTGTCTGCCTCCCACTGCCTTTCATGGTGCCCTGCTCCACCCTGACTTTGCTCTGAGATCGGAGTGGACACTGGCAGGAGGGAGAAGCTAGGCAGCGGGGGCAGGTATTTCCGAGCCTGTGAGGGCAGGAGGGTCTTCCTGGGTCCTCAAGAGTACAGGAATGCCTGAGTCTGCAGCTGCAGCCATCCAAACTGCAGCTGCACCCAGGAGGGCGGGGCTCCTGCCTGCTCCACAGGGCAAGAGGCCTGGGTCTGCAGCCTGGTTTGGGTGGCTGCAGTGAAACCTGGGGAGCTCCCGCCCTAACTCGAATGGGGTGGGGCTCTCACTTGTCCCGGACTCCACTTGTCCCTGGCTCCTGCCGGCTTGTGCAGCTCTGGCAGCGCCTCCCTGCTACAACCTGCATGATGGCAGTGGCAGGCTGTCTGGAGCAGCCACTGGCATCAATAATACATAACCAAAAAAAAATAAAAAATTAAAACAATGAAAAAGTCCTGGCATCTAGACACTCTAGCTTTCCTTTGTTTCTGTTTAATTTTAAAGAGTTTTAATTTAAATCAGTTTTCTCAATTTCATGTAAAAAATGGGTGACTTTTAAAAGTTTTATCGTATTTGCTGATAAGTGGATGCTTTTGAGAACATTGAAGACATTGTGCCTTATTTTGCTAAGGACAGTCACCATTTTTTAAGGTTTGGGAAGTCATTGCAGACTATTTTGAGAGGTGGAAAGGAGTTCCTGAAATGGTTTAAGATTTTTCAGCTTTGTGATGATTCTCTAAATTATTCTCATTTGTTGTAATTTTTAAACGTAAGACTACAACAATATGCTTTTAGCAACCTGCAAATGATTATTGGGAGTCACAGTTTTAAGGAGGAAATTCAGATTTTTATTCACTTACTTAATATTATCTAAAATTAGCATACAAGCATTTGTATTAAGAAGCAGTTACAGGTTAACATTCTTTATAAGAACTTCTATGTCTACAGTCAGTTTGGGAATAACATGTGGCCTTCTGGCCTCCACTCCTTTTGTAGGGTCTTAAAATTACTTGTAATTAGAATGGGTGAGACCCATTACAATTAGGTGAGACCCCCTAATTCTAGAAACAGATTGAAGAATTAACAGGGTGAGCATTATTTTCAACATATGTTGAAGGAAGAGTTTACTTGATGAAAACATAGTTGATTTGAAATATGTTTATATCAAATGAGTTAAGAAAATATCCCCAATAATCCTTAGCTGTGGAAGTGATAATGGTCCTGAAATACCAATATTTTTCTCAATATTAGATTTTGGAACATTATACAAATGTTGTATGTTCTGTCAAGCAGCGTGCCTTTATCTAAATGGTGGAGTTTAAATTCCAGGCCCATAAGACAAATTTCACATCCTGCTCTCCCACACATATACACTGGAGCTCACAAAATCCAGAAAATTCAGACATAAACTGTGGGAGAAAAAGCACAATGGACAGTTAAGTTGTTATGATTGCAAGCCAATTGTAATTGCTTAAGATAAAAAAAATTTAAACCCAAATCAGAGTTTTTCTTATTTTTACACTACTACAATAATCACTAGCTGTCATTTGCTGGGTGGAATAATTTAGTTTTGTGCTATCATAGTATTTTATTTCAAAATATCACTTCTTTTGTGTATACCCAAATGCATTCTCTAAAATTGCTGCTATGTAAAATTGGGTAATTAACATCCATAGCAGTTAACACTAAGATATACTGTATGAAGAAAGTTGTTGCAATTAAATAAAGTTGCCAATAAACTCTTATTCAGTAAATATTAAAACTTGTTTTAAAATAAAAATAGTAAAATTTAACTTTGAAAATGATTTATGAGTTTTAACCACCTTCCTTCCTTATTTTGCCCCCAGGTAGAGTTGTAAAGAAAACTGCTCAATGCTATTTTTTTTTTTTCAATGATTCTTTTCTAGATGTTTTCTATATTTGTAAAGTAACATACTTTGGGGTGAAAGCGATTATATGGACTGTCAAACCTTATTAAAGATCCTGAGAAGAGTGAAAAATTTTTTGCATAGCTTTAAAAAATTATGGATGAGTCTTTAAACTTCATCTCTCCTACATTATCAATTTTTCCCTCTCCAATGAATAATTCCCATGAACATATAAACATTCCTTAATATTTCTCATTTTAAACCTCCTTGTACCACAACTCATCCATCCAGCCATTGCTGCCCCCATTTCTCTACTCCTTAATACATTAAAATGCCTGAAAGATTTGTTTAGACTGGCCTTTTCTGTTTGCTTCCCTCCATAATCTTATGAACACATTCCAGGCAGAATTTCATTTGTGCTGATCTGGTGGATTGAAACAGCTCTTGCAAAGTTGTTCAAAAAACTTCCTCATTCCCTAATCCAGTTATCTACATCTAGTTGCCTAATCTAATGACCTCCATTTTCCCTAATCTAGTAGTCTATATTCACACACTTTTCATCTTATTTGACTTGTCAACAGCATTTGACTTGTTGATCGCCATTTTCATTCAGCCTCTCTTGTTTCTTTTTTTGCCTTACTAAATTTTCTTCACCATAGCTACAGTATTATCTGGGAACCTCATTTAGGTCCCTGTCTTTAAATATCATCTCATTGGTGACTTCCAAATGTATGCCTTTGGTCTAGACCTCTCCCGTAAACTCCAGCCTTTGTTTTATTCACTGCTGTATCCTCAGAACTAGAATGGTAACTGGCATAACAACAGGTATTCAATAAATGTATTGAATAAATGAATGAATGCTCTGCTTTACCTCCTAGGGTTCTTGTAAAAACCAAATGAATCAAAGGCTATAAAAGTAATTTGTAAACTGTAGGTCACCCGGCAACTGTCATCTGATATTATGAGTCTTGCAGATTTGTAATATTAATAAACAATAAAATAAGTAAGATCTGAGGGAATTTTAAAAATGGATTTGAACATTTTAATCCAGATTTCAAAAGTGGCACGTCTCTCTGAATTCAATGTCCTATTTAACTCATCAAACTCTGGACATCAGGGAAAGAGGTATAATGAATCTGTATTCCAATGCAAAGAGAAATACCTTAATGTTTGCTTTGATATAAGTACGGTATCTTTAATGCATGAAGCTCACAAATTTGCCAGACTCAGTCATCTCAACATGAATGACATGTTCCTGCAGAACTAGTTGCAGGGTTAATCATTTACAATGCAAATAGGCAATTAGATAAGTTATATGATCCATAGCTTTAAAGCTTAGTACTTTCTGGCTGAATGGCTGTCAGTGAAGGAATAAGACCTGAATACAAGCTAATAGGATGAGTGTGGTTGAAATACATGAATTCTAAAATTTATAGCCTCTACCTGCTATAGGGAATTATAAGAGTAGTGGTTCTCAAACTTTATGATGCATCGGGATCACCCAGCAGGCATCTTAAAAGCACAGATTGCAGGGTCCCATTGCCAGTTTGATTCAGTTAGTGTGGAATGAGGTCCAAGAATTCCCATTTCTAACAAGTTTCCAGCTACTGCCAAGGTTATTTGCCGTCATCTTAGACATATACACTGAAGTTTTCATCACATTTTAAGTAACCCTGCAATAGAGGGTTTATCACCATGTTTATAGGGAATATAAAGTTCAATATAATTTCACATTTCTTCCCCTATATGAAGAATCTTTGTCCCTTTATCGACTTATTGAGACCTTCTTGTTTTTAACTTTCATGACCATTAGGAATTCCTATACTTCTCACCAATTTTCCTCAGTATTCAAGTCAACCATACCGTTAGGAGACATCCTGATAGAAAATGCCTTTAGTTTTAAGTTCATTTGTAAGTCAACAAACTCCCTGTCTTGCTCCTAAAGAAGTGGTATTCCATTTACTACATGTTGTGGATTATTGCACCAGGATTTGCTTTCTCTTGTAATTCTAGTCTGTATCAGCACTGGTGGAGTAACACTGATCTGAACATAAATACCATCTCTCATAGCAGCCTTCCTCCTATGTCAATCAGATATTTTGAATTTATGAATCTCCCAACCTAAACCAAACTAAATTAGAAGAGGATATAAATTCTAGATACTTTGGCTCTGCCAAGAAAATGTTCCAGCTTTATTTCTTGGAAGATTCTATCAGAAGAATGTAATTACATACTGTGAAGGAAGTAACTAGATTCTGAACCTCTGACAAAAGTGAAAGTCAGAATATACTGTTGGACTTAAATTGTTAACTTCCCAGTGCAATCTGGGAAACAAGTATTCAAAACATAATACATTATATCATTCTTATCTTTGACATGCTCAACACAAATAGCACACTTTTGAAGGAATAAGTCCAAGAAATGTGAAAAATAGTGAAATAAACTTAGCCTATTTGAGATTTTAAAAGTTTCATGAATCACTGAAAAGTAAATGTATCACAATTATACTTTTTTAAAAACGTGACCAAAATAAAAGTCAATATTTACTTAAAAGATAAATCAGTCATCACTTTCTTATTTATTTATTTATACTTTAAGTTATGGGATACGTGTGCGGAATGTGCAGGTTTGTTACATAGGTATACACGTGCCGTGGTGGTTTGCCGCACCCATCAACCTGTCATCTGCATTAGGTATTGTTCTTAATGCTATCCCTCCCCTAGCCCCCCACACCCCAACAAGCCCCAGTATGTGATATTCCCCTCCCTGTATTCATGTGTTCTCATCGTTCAACTCCCACTTATAAGTGAGAACACGTGGTGTTTGATTTTCTGTTCCTGTGTTATTTTGCTGAGAATGATGGTTTCCAACTTCATCTAGGTCCCTGCAAAGCACATGAACTCATCCTTTTTTATGGCTGCATAGTATTCCATGATGTATATGTGCCACATTTTCTTTATCCAGTCTATCATTGATGGGAATTTGGGTTGGTTCCAAGTCTTTTCTATTGTGAACAGTGCTGCAGTAAACATACGTGTGCATGTGTCTTTGTAGCAGAATGATTTATAATCCTTTGGGTATATACCAAGTAATGGGGTTGCTGGGTCAAATGGCATTTCTGGTTCTAGATCCTGGAGGAATCACCACACTGTCTTCCACAATGGTTGAACTAATTTACACTCCCACCAACAGTGTAAAATTGTTCCTATTTCTCTACATCCTCTCCAGCATCTGTTGTTTCCTGAATTTTAATGATCACCATTCTAACTGGCATGAGATGGTATCTATTGTGGTTTTGATTTGCATTTCTCTAATGACCAGTGATGATGAGCTTTTTTTCATATGTTTGTTGGCCGCATAAATGTCTTATTTTGAGAAATGTCTGTTCATGTCCTTCACCCACTTTTTGGTGGGGTTGTTTTTTCTCTTGTTAAGTTTATTTAAGTTCCTTGCAGCTTCTGGATATTAGCCCTTCATCAGATGGATAGATTACAAAAATTTTCTCCCATTCTGTAGGTTGCATGTTCACTCTGATGATAGTTTCTTCTGCTGTGCAGAAACTTTTTAGTTTAATTAGATCCCATTTGTCAATTTTTGCATTTGTTGCCATTGCTTTTGTTGTTTGCTGTTTTGTTGTTTTTGAAGTCTTTGCCCATGCCTATGTCCTGAATGGTATTGCCTAGGTTTTCTTCCAGGGTTTTTATGGTTTTAGGTCTTGCGTTTAAGTCTTTAATCCATCTTGAGTTAATTTTTGTATAAGATGTAAAGAAGGGATCCAGTTTCAGTTTTCTGCATATGGCTAGCCAGTTTTCCCAACACCATTCATTAAATAGGGAATCCTTTGCCCATTTCTTGTTTTTGTCAGGTTTGTCAAAGATCAGATGGTTGTAGATGTGAGGCATTATTTCTGAGGCCTCTGTTCTGTTCCATTGGTCTATATATTTGTTTTGATACCAGTACCATGCTGTGTTGGTTACTGTAGCCTTGTAGTATAGTTTGAAGTCAGGTAGGGTGATGCCTCCAGCTTTGTTCTTGTTGCTTAGGATTGTCTTGGCTATATGAGCTCTTTTATGGCTCCAAATGAAATTTAAAGTAGTTTTTTTTCCAGTTCTGTGAATAAAGTCAATAGTAGTTTGCTGTGGATAGCATTGAATCTATAAATTACTTGGGAAGTGTGGCCATTTTCACAATACTGATTCTTCCTATCCATGAGCATGGAATGTTTTTCCATTTGTTTGTGTCCTGTCTTATTTCCTTGAGCAGTGGTTTGTAGTTCTCCTTGAAGAGGTCCTTCACATCCCTTGTAAGTTGGATTCCTAGGTATTTTATCCTTTTTGTATAAATTGTGAATGGGAGTTCACCCATGATTTGGCTCTCTGTTTGTTTATTATTGATGTATAGGAATGCTTGTGATTTTTTTACATTGATTTTGCATCCTGAGACTTTGCTGAAGTTGCTTATCAGCTTAAGGAGATTTTGGGCTGAGACAATCAGGTTTTCTAAATATACAATCATGTCATCTGCAAACAGAGATAATTTGACTTCCTATCTTCCTATTTGAATGCCCTTTATTTCTTTCTCTGCCCTCTGCCTGATTACCCTAGCCAGAACTTCCAATACTATGTTGAATAGAAGTGGTGAGAGAGAGCATCCTTGTCTTGTGCTGGTTTTCAAAGGGAATGCTTCCAGCTTTTTCCCATTCAGTATGATATTGGCTGTGGGTTTGTCATAAATAGCTCTTATTATTTTGAGATATGTTCCATCAATACCTAGTTTATTGAGAGTTTTTAGCATGAATGAGTGAATTTTATTGAAGGCATGAATTTTATTGAAGGCCTTTTCTGCATCTATTGAGATAATCATGTGGTTTTGTCATTGATTCTATTTATGTGATGGGTTATGTTTATGTTTATTGATTTGCATATGTTGAACCAGCCTTGCATCCCAGGGATGAAGCCAACTTGGTCGTAGTGCATAAGCTTTTTGATGTGCTGCTGGATTTGGTTTGCCGGTATTTTATTGAGGATTTTTGCATCAATGTTCATCAGGGATATTGGCCTGAAATTTTCTTTTTGTGTGTGTGTGTCTCTGCCAGGTTTTGGCATCGGGATGATGCTGCCCTCATAAAATGAGTTAAGGAGGAGTCCCTCTTTTTCTGTTGTTTGGAATAGTTTCAGAAGGAAGGGTACCAGCTCCTCTTTGTACCTGTGGTATAATTTGGCTGTGAATCCTTCTGGTCCTGGGCTTTTTTTGGTTGGTAGGCTATTAATTACTACCTCAATTTCAGAACTCATTATTGGTCTATTCAGGGATTTGACTTCTTTCTGGCTTAGTCTTGGGAGGGTGTGTGTGTCCATACAAATGAATGTTTATTCATTTCTTCTAGATTTTCTAGTTTATTGCATAGAGGTGTTTATAGTATTTTTTGATGGTAGTTTGTATTTCTGTGGCATCAGTGGTGATATCCCTTTTATCATTTTTTATTGTGTCTACTTGATTCTTCTTTCTTTTCTTCTTTGTTAGTCTGGCTAGTGGACTATCTATTTTGTTGATCTTTTCAAAGAAACAACTCCAGGATTCATTGATTTTTTGAAGGGGTTTTCATGTTTCTGTCTCCTTCAGTTCGACTCTGATCTTAGTTATCTCCTGTCTTTTGCTAGCTTTTGAATTTGTTTTCTCTTTCTTCTCTAGTTCTTTTAATTGTGATGTTAGGGTGTCAATTTTAGATGATTCCCACTTTCTTCTGTGGGCATTTAGTGCTATAAATTTCCCTCTAAACACTGCTTTAGCTATGTCCCAGAGATTCTGGTACATTTTGTCTTTGTTCTCATTGGTTTCAAAGAAATTATTTATTTCTGCCTTAATTTCATTATGTGCTCAGTAGCCATTCAGGAGCAGGTTGTTCAGTTTCCATGTAGTTGTGTGGTTTTGAGTGAGTTTCTTAATCCTGAGTTCTAATTTGTTTGCACTGTGTTCTGGGAGACTGTTTTTTATGATTTCTGTTCTTTTGCACTTGCTGAGGAGTGTTTTACTTCCAATTATGTGGTCGATTTTAAAATAAGTGTGATGTGGTGCTGAGAAGAATGTATATTCTGTTGATTTGGGATGGAGAGTTCTGTAGATGTGTATTAAGTTCACCTGGTCCAGAGCTGAGTTCAAGTCCTGAATATCTTTGTTAATTTTCTGTCTTGTTGATCTGTCTAATATTGACAGTGGGGTGTTAAAGTCTCCCACTATTATTGTGTGGCAGTCTAAGTCTCTTTGTGGTCTCTAAAAACTTGCTTTATGAATCTAGGTGCTCCTATATTGGATGCATATATATTTATGATAGTTAGCCCTTCTTGTTGCATTGATCCCTTTACCGTTGTGTAATGCTCTTCTTTGTCTTTTTTGATCTTTGTTGGTTTAAAGTCTGTTTTATTTGAGACTAGGATTGCAACGGCTTCCTTTTGCTTTCCAAATGCTTGTTAAATATTCCTCCATCCCTTTATTTAGAGCCTATATGTGTCTTTGCACGTGAGATGGGCCTCCTGAATACAGCACACCAATGGATCTTGACTCTTTATCCAATTTGCCAGTCTGTGTCTTTTAATTGGGGCATTTATCCCATTTAGATTTAAGGTTAATACTGTTATGTGTGAATTTGATCCTGTCATTATGATGCTAGCTGGTTATTTTGCCCATTAATTGATGTGGTTTCTTCATAGTGTCAATGGTCTTTACAATTTGGTATGTTTTTGCAGTGGCTGGTACCAGTTTTTCCTTTCCATAGTTAGTGCTTCCTTCAGGAGCTCATTTATAGCTACTTTGAACTTAAAAATAAGCTAGCTGCATATTGTAGAATGATTTCTTCTTACAAACAGATTATGACCTAGTAAGGGATATATAGTATGTACTGAGGAAATTAAAATGTAGAATTAATTTTACAACAATTCAAGATAACATTTAGTAATGTGTTTGTTGTGTGGTACTGACTACAAATGAAATGATAATTACTGCCACAGGGACCTTAATTAATTCTGATGTTTTGGTTTACAGATTTTTAAATATTCAAATATGTTATTGTCGAAAAATACATTTTGTCAACTTTTCCATTGGCAAAATGCATTGAAATTTTACCATGCTGATATTTTTGAAATTACCCTTGGGGAAGAAATACTTGTAAGAAAATCACTTAACAAATCATACTAAAACTCTTTAATTTTCAGGTAGTAAAATCTCTATATATGAAAAACTTAAATATAGTATTGAATGTGAGGACAATTTGTTCTCTAGCTTTATTTTGTGAATTATGTGCTATTTTATTATTTTTATTGTTATTTATTAAGAAGTGACAGTATCCATAGACGCCTATAATTTGTTGCTTCTACTGCACATAACTCTGCTTGTTTTTCAAGTATCGGTCACCATAAAAGGGAAGAGATATTTTTCCTCTCAGTAATTTTCCACTGATATGCTTCAGAATTTACTTTTATTCTTGCAATTTATCATTAGAGTTCCACTATGAATAAAGTCCCAGACTAAGTTTGGGGAAAGTAATACTTTAAAAATAAATAAATAAATAAGAGCTTATAGTCATATGAGTGAAAATTATTAACTCTATATTCTAAATGACAATTAAATGACATAAATTTCCAGTATTTTTCTGTAGCCTATAATAAAATGGATAGTAGAATAGTCTAGTTTTCAACTGATTTGTGGTTGGGAATGAGGAAACAATTCACCCTTGAAGCTATTAACAGCATCTGAGTATTCACTGAAATGTCCTCAGTTCTCTACTGTTAACTTGTCTTGGAAACTAACTCAAATGTCTGTGACAGCAGTTTCCTTTGTGCCACTGCAACTTGTTTAAAAATTTAAATGCAAACAATTAATTCACTGCAATATTTAAATAATTATTTATTGGAGATGATGCACATATCTTCTAAGAAAGACATCACTTCTAAGAAACTTTTTGTTTTTTAGTTCACAATTTTATTGACAACTTACATTTATTTTCTTCAAAACAAAAATAGCAAAAGCCTACTTTGGTGACTATTTTTGGAACTTTTCACACAATAAGTACAATAAAATGTTTCTTAGAGTATAATTTTTAGAAAAGCAATGCACATAGGAGCAATCTTTAATGCACGTAATAGTAGCAATCTTTTTGTCACTGAGAAAGTCCTAGTTACCTGATGTACTCTGGACTTTGAGCAACATAGGTCTCGTGTCCCAAATCTTCCATTGAGGACACTCAATGGAATAAATACATGGTAGAGCATCCGGGACAATACATTTATTATAAAATGATACATGGTTAAACATCTGGAAATTATAGAAAAGTACAAAAGGAGAGCAAACAATCTCCCAATCTTAGCAATCAGAGATAGTTATTGTTAAAATTATTGTGTATTTCAGTCTAGTATCTTATTTTTCTAACTTTCCACCTATATACAAATTGAGATAATATATACATAAAATTTATATATTTACTTTTATATAATAAAAACTCATATTAATAAACTTCAAAATCATGTTTTAGTGACTGCATCATAAGGAATATTATCCATATGTCTATAAGCAATGAGCATGTTGGTATCATTTGCTTACTTAGTATACTATTTCCAATATTTCTCTCAAAAAATTAAGAATTATTTTCAAATGTATTTATTAAAGGTATAATTTTTGAAATTATTATTTTGTAATTACTAAAAGTGTCAATGTTTTCATACAGTTAATGGATATTTACATTTCATTTTAGAATTAACTATGCATTTTTTATGTTGATTTCTTTAAACTACCTTTTAATTTTTGATTACACATTTCTTAGTCTATTAAATTCATTAAGCTTTTCTTAATCTAACTTTTAATTTTTGTAAAAGTTGGTCATGTCAAGCATCTATTTAAGAGAATCTATTTTATTTTTAAGAAAGAAAAATTTATGTCAAATCCAAATATATAGAATATCTCAACAAAATGTACAAATACCTTCAATTAGATATAAACAAGTAAAATTGAATGATGTGGCCAACTTAGTTAACAAAATCATAAATGGTTGATGTGTTAATAGTAGCACTAAAGCATTGCTACCAACAAGAGTTAACATCTAAAAGTTGTATACTACTTTCCGACAAGTGTTATTTAGAATGTGAACAAATCTAGTATCATTTAAAGTAGTAGTATTTAAAGATTACAACTGCATCAGATATTTATGTCCATGCAGAAATGAAGAAAGTAGAATGTGTACTTGTTCACGTAACATAAATATAATATGATATAATACACACACATATTGCATTTGGGTTGAAGACTGGGAAACTCTTACCACTCCAGTGATAATTAGATCTCAACATTGCTTTTAAAAATTTCACCTCTTGAAAGAATTTTTTATTCAAAATGGTTAAATAGATCATTAAGTCCCATAAAGGGCTAATGAAGAAAGTGAATCTTGATCCACATGATTGAAAGTCAAAATTCTGAGTTTATTCATTTATCAAATCATATCTTTGGTAAGTTATTTTTAAGCCCCTTCACTTGCAAGGCAGTGCCAGGCTCTTAGAACTGAGGGGTTATGCATTAGCACAGATGGCACTTTCAGTTAGAAATCACCTATTTTTAGTACAGAGTATCTAGTTCATATCTATAGAAATTATATCTATATAATTGTTTAGTTACACCCTTAGTAATAAGTCTATATTTACACAAAGAATCATACAAAAACTTTTTCTAAACCATGCCCCACCCCTTGCTATTAAAATGAGGAATGAAGATCTAGATCCATAGATGAAATTCACAGATGGGATTTTGTATCTGTGATTGGCAGTCTAAATGAGATTCAGAGTCAGACACGCAGCATCATTGGCAGAGATAAAGCATCAAATGAAAAGTCAGGGGATAATGGCCAGTTGTGCATATCATTCTTTTTCCTCTGCTTTCAGGCAGATACACACTGTAGCGGCTGCCACTCACTCTAATTACTAGACCTGGAGTGACACAGCAAGATATTGCTCTCTGAATTGCTAAGCATCCTTCAGGCAAAGACAATAATTACAATATTCTGATTTCAAAAAGATAATATCTTGGGCTCGATACTGTGGTATAAGTGGATCAGAATACAAAATTAATTTTTAGAACTGCACCATGCTAAATGGAGCATCTTTTTATTGTGCCATTTAGTTACTTCTGCCACTTATATGTCATACAGCCATGTATATGCATATTAATATATGGTGTATTTACATGTGCAGTATGTAATTTTAATGTGCATTGGTGTGTATATGTGTATCAAGAAAGATAACACTTTTAGAACATCCCTGTTACTATTGACTAATTGTTCTCAAACACTTATTAGATTTAATATCTCTGGGATCGATTTAATGTAATATGTACTTTTTGCATAGGTAAGTGTGAGAGACAATTAAATGACATATATTTAATATTTACAACATTTCTACTTTTGCCTAACACAGTGCTAGTATTTTTTATGTGATTTATTTTGTTGAATTCTCACAAAAATTGACTAAGTATGTATAATTGTCTCTAAAGCATGTTCAAGATGACTATGTTTCAGACTCCTCCCTTATAACATATACAAAAATCAACTCTAGATGGATTAAAGACTTAAATGTAAAACTCAAAATTATAAAAACCCTGGAAGACAACCTAGGCAATACCATTCAGGACATAGACACAGGCAAAGATTTCATGATGAAAATGCCAAAAGCAATTGCAAGAAAAGCAAATATTGACAAATGGGATCTAATTAAACCAAAGAACTTCTGCATAGCAAAAGAAACTACCAACAGAGTGAACAGACAGCCTACGGAATGGGAGAAAATTTTTGCATGCATCTGACAAAGTTCTAATATCTAGCATCTATGAGGAACTTAAACAAATTCACAAGAAAAAAACAACCCCATTAAAAAGTGGTCAAAGGACATGAACAGACACTTTTCAAAAGAAGACATACATGTGGCAAACAATCATATGAAAAAAAAGCTGAACCTCACTGATCATTAGAGAAATGCAAGTCAAAACCACAATAAGATGCCATCTCACACCAGTCAGAATGGCTATTACTAAAAAGTCAAAAAATAATAACAAATGCTGACAAGGTTGTGGAGAAACAGGAACACTTATACACTCCTGGTGGGAGTATAAATTAGTTCAACCATGTGGAAGACAGTGTGTTAATTCCTCAAAGACCTAAAGACAGAGATACCATCTGACTAAGCAATCCCATTATTGGGTATATACCCAAAGGAATATAAATCATTCTATTATAAAGATACAAGCACACATATGTGCATTTCAACATTATTCACAATAGTGAAGACATGGAATCAACCCAAATGCCCATCAAATGACAGACTGGATAAAGAAAATGTGTTACACGTACACCACAGAAAACTATGTAGCCATTAAAAAAAAGAAGAAGATCATGTTCTTTGCAGGGACATGAATGGAGCTGGAGGCCATTATCCTTAGCAAACTACCACAGGAACAGAAAACCAAATACTGCATGATCTCACTTACAAGTGGCAGCTAAATAATGAGAACACATGGGCATATAGAGGGGAACAACACACTGACTGGGCCTATCAGAGGGTGGAGGGTGGAAGGAGGGAGAAAATCAGGAAAAATAATGAGTACTAGGCTTAATACCTGGGCGATGAAATAATCTTTACAACAAATCCCCATGACACAAGTTTATCTGTGTAACAAACCTGAACATGTATCCCTGAACTTAAAATAAAAGTTTTTTTAAAAAAAAAGATCACTGAGTTTCCAGAAGTTAAATAACTCCCTGGAAGCCAAACAGCTAATGTAAGATAAAACTGTGACTCTAGCTGGATTTTCTTTGACTTCGAAATCTATGCTTTTTCAGATACAAGTTGTTTAAAGCAGGGGACCACAACCTCTGGGCCCCACAGCAGGAGGTAAGCCAGGGGCAAGTGAGCATTACTGCCTGAGTTCCCCCTCCTGTCAGATCAGTGGCAGCATTAGATTCTCACAGGAGCGAACCCTACTGTGAACTGCGCCTGAGAGGGATCTAGGCTGCCCGCTCTTTATGAGAGTCGAACTAACGCCCGATGATCTAAGGTGGAACAGTTTCATTCCGAAACCATCCCCCCCACCACCCCATTTGTGGAAACAATGTCTTCCACAAAACTGGGTCCCTGGTACCAAAAAGGTTGGGGATCACTGGTGATCGACCTAGAGTGGAACTAGACATGTAAAAGAATCACTGTTTCCCTAGTAGTGAGATGTTCGCTGTAACAAGAGTAGGCTAGTTTTATTTATTCAAAAGATTTGTCAACATATGGAAACCTATTTGATATAGTTTTTTGAGCCCTTCTTCTGTTCCCATTTAGTTGTATTAAAATGTAATGCATCAATACTGGTTGTTCAACTGGTTGGCTTAAAGTTATTGCACTTTTCTGACTTTTCACCTGTTCCAAAAATTTATATCAATGCTAGAATAGTTGTCCTTCTCAACCTAGAGCATTCATATAGAATTTAGAGGTCACTAAACTCTAATGCCTGTAACTTTCAGAACTATGTGTGAACCAGATTGAGTGTGAAATAATAGTGAGTGTGGTGCCTGTTGTAAACTGGAGCCTGCAAACTCCTTATGAAAGTGTTTAGATCCACCTACAAACAAACAAACATCTTAACCAAACAAAACACTCAGATATGAATTAATTCAACCCAAGGGATCAAGTATACAACACTGCATGAAAATTAAATGTTGATAGATATTTGAGTACCTTAGAAGTTAGTATAATATTAACATATTATCAGGATCCAGTTAAATACTATTCTATTTTTTAAATTATTCCTTCTGTGAGCAACACTATTTTCAAAGACGGTGAAGGGGTGCAGGCTTTGATACTTGTCTTCAGAAATACTCCTTTAAACATAAAAGGTATAACGAAACCATGCCTCAAGACCTGTTTCAAGGTCAAATATGATTATCCCTGTTTTGTAAGTGGGAAAATTACTCACTAGGGAAACTTAAATGCGCTATAAAAGACTTCTAAGAAATTAAATTACATGCTTTGGAAGTCTAGCACTTCAAAGTTGATATTAGAGATTATAAAGGTTTTAAAGTTCATGAGTTGTTCTTTGGGGAAAAATACTAGAGAAACCATCAAGGTTTTGCACAGAGGCACTGCCAGAGTTTCCTAAAGCTCACCCTCAGGTGCAAGAGCCATCAGGGTGTTGATCTGGCCTTTGTGGCTGTCCAGGCATGTCTTCTTCTTCCCTGCCTCCTCTTTGTTTGCCCTCCTGAAGTTGTGATCTCGGGGGATGAGGTTCCTCTTCCAGCACAGAGGCATAGAGAAGAACCTCTGGATCAAAGGCATTGCATGTGGCTCTTTACTCTTTCTTGTAACTCCCATATCCAGTCATGATGTCCTGGTGGCCTCTGTGTGTGTGCACTATGCAGTGCTCAGACTGTTCCACGCTTGCTTCAAATGAAAGGCCAAGCTCTGTGGACCATTTTTCCACCTTCTCTGTCTTTCATTTTGTTTTTGCTGTTCCTCCCTATTCAGCAGCTTCGTGTGAATAGATTAGATTACGAATTGATGCAGGCCTATGGGTTGTTGCTAGGACAAAAAAACCCAGGCTTTGTTTAGAAAATGACATTTGTTCTCCAGCTTTCTCCTGAAAACATAAGAGTCTCTCCTTTTTAAAATTTTTCTTTCCACTCAGAAACCATGGTAAATATGTCATCATTGGGTAGAACTTAGTGCGGGCTATATTAGGCACAGTCTCTGTTTCAGGGGTTCTTCTGGAGGCTGATGATGAGGAATCTCTGGATGCAACTTCAGCTGCATATGTTATCTGGATGCAACTTCAGCTGCATATGTTACTGTTTTCACAGGAGGCGATCGAGATCGGATGACAGCAAATCATGAGAGCTACCTCCTCATGGCGAGCACCCAGAATGATATGGAAGACTGGGTGAAGTCCATCCGCCGAGTCATATGGGGACCTTTCGGAGGAGGTGAGTGTACTTTAAAATCATGGAAAAACAGAAAGGTAGACCAAACCTGTTCATCCCTTTCCCCCAGCGAATGTTACTATTAGCTCCTGTATTCAAGTGGGTGAATGTTAAAATAAATTGTAAATTGTTCAACATTATTGTTAGGCGTATGTCTTCGTAAATCCTACAAGTTTAATTTAGATCATGTGTAATTAATAACGAACCTTCTTCTGTGAATATGTTGAATGATAAAAATGGGTGGGTTTTTTTTTAGTTTTGGATTTTCCCATATTACCGACAATACACAGTTACGGGACTCATACTGTAAAAGTAGATTAGTTAAGAACATCTAGATATGAAGTGAGAAATTTATGACTAGTGGTTCTGGAAGATATCCCAGCCCCCAAACACTCAATTGTATCAAAGAGGAATGCCAAAACTTTTGATAATAATCTGATGATTATTGGAGTAAAAACATCCTTCAGATCAGTTAAGTGTTGGTAAATTTGAAAGTAAGTTTTTAAAAGGTTTTAGTTAACACAGTGTTGAGAATGCACCATGTCAAGAATGAGCTAAAAAGGTGCTATGCATAGAACTAAACAAAGGAAGAAAAGATAAAAGATGTGATCTTGGTATGCCAAGAAATAGAAAATAGAATCATATAAACAGAAAAAGTATTCAACGAAAATGAGCAAATAGACCAAAAAAACAAAAGCACAAAATTATTTATCTACAACCACAATATATTTCCAAGAACATAATGCCTAATTTTTATATGGTGATATAGTTTAAAATAAATTGTATTAGGTCAAATTCACACTTTATAAACAATTACAATCCTTATATTTATTTTCCATTATTTTGTATATTGTCAACACCCTGAATTGAGATAGTGATTTTTTTTTTCTCTAAACATAACAGATGCTTCTTAGGCCGACTGACCATTTTATATTTTAGAATAACTTCAAAAGCTTAGTTTTAAAAGTTGGTAAGTTGAAGTTAAAATAGTAAAGATTCATTGAAAACGTGATATTTTACTCGATTCATGGCACATGTTTGTAATATGTCTATGTTTTAAAAATATCTTCTGTTAGGGAAAGGGAAGGTTCCTAACCAGGATGACCATTCATTCCAGTTTCCTTAGTAAGAGTGGTTTACAAATTTTGTCCCAGGCTAATTACTGATTGTGCTACCTTTCACTCCCACGGTGTTCTAGTTTGGATGACAACACATACGGTTACCTTATTCATAACCCAAAATGGCTAGCAAGTGACTATGTAAAATATTTGAAAACACCGGCTGAATCCCCACTCCAGTACCTTAGCAGAGGATTCCTCATAGTTTTCCAGTAAGGAGTCCACCTTTATCCATGGTTTCAGTTGCCACTGGTCAACTGCAGTCTGAAAATATTAAATGGAAAATTCTAGAAATAAACAATTCACAAGATTTAAGTTGCATGTTGTTTTTAGTAGCATAATGAAATCTCATGCTGTCCTTCCCAGGGTGTGAATCGTCCAATTGTCCAGTACATTCACACTGCACACACTACCCGCTGCCCATTAGTAGCCATCTCGGTCATCAGATCGGCTGGCTGTCAAAGTATCACAGTGCTTGTGCTCAAGAAAGCCTTGTTTTACTTAATAATAGCCCCAAAGGGCAAGAGTAGGGATGCTGGCAATTTGGACATGCCAAAGAGAAGTCATAAAATGTTTCACTTATGTGAAAAGGTAAAAAATTCCTGATTTAAGGAAAAAAAAAAAAAGTTGTATGCTAAGGTTACCAAGAGCTATAGTACAATGAAATATCTTGAAAGAGAGACCATGTTCACATAACTTTTATTACAGTATATTGCTATAATTGTTCTATTTTATTAGACTATTGTTATTGTTGTTAATCTTTTACTGTGCCTAATTCATAAATCATACTTTATCATAGGTATGTATGAATAGGAAAAATATAGTATATAAAGGGTTCAGTACTATCTGAGATTTCCGGTGTCCAGTGGGGACTTTTATCCCCTATGGATAAGGAGTGGCTACTGTACATGAGAGACACATACTCATCCTCATCTGGTAATGTTTGCTAGCACCTCCAGGGTGAAGGGTTTGTGGGGAGCCTGAGGATGAATCTTTTTGAAGCTCCGTTGTCTGTAAAGACTCTCTTCTCCCCTTTATAATCAGATTTCTGGAATTCCTGAGTTCCGAAGAATCTTTAACATCTACTGAAGAATATATTTTTGTTGAGGGATTATTTATATCAAGTGTTAGTTATTTTCTCCCCTTTCTCCTCTTCTGTCTGTGACTTTCTGAAAAAAAATGAATGCCATCCAGTTAATTTCTCCAAATAAATGGCCACGGGCAGTCACATCAACCCAGAAATCTCAGAAATAATTCCAGTGGGACTGGGTGAATTGTATATGTGAATCTTCAAATTCATGAACCTGGAAGGGACACTTAAATAGTTGATTGGTCTATAAACTTTATTATATAAGACCTACTTCAGGGATTTTACAAATGCTCGATTTGAATTTACATTTAAAGAGATATATTTTAGCATATAGCACTCATAATAGAAACAATGCTTCAAAGAATAAGTCTTCTCCTGCCTTCTTTGTTTAATAAGCATTATGAGACTGCAAGGCAAGCATTTAAAGTACTCATTTAATTTGTAAGAGATCCTTTGTGATTTTTCTGAATATGAGAGTTTGCTAAAGTTAATACAGCACACAAAACAAAATAGAATGTTAATACTGATAAGAGATCCCAACTGTCAGCCATAATCTTGGGTTTCAGATAATATATTAATCTAAGGTTTCAAATGTTCCCATTAATATTAATAAATTCTATTGATTGAATTTTAAATAAATCTTATAAATTTTCGTTTTAAACAATACAGTTATATGACTGAAAAACCCTTTTACTTGTCTTACACTGTGCATTACGTTTCCACTTAACATTTCATTGAAATTAACTTTTCTGCCAATTTGCAATATTTTAAAACCACTGTTTTAGTTCAACTACACATTTTGTGGATTAAGTCTTTAAGACCCAAGGAGGATGAAAAACTTGCCAAGTGTCACACTGTGAGAAGCAGAAGTAGGAAGAAAACCCATGTGTTCCTCCTGCTTTATAGCAAAATAGTGTGATCTATTACTTCTACTGCGGTAGTAAAAAACCCACAATTATAAGTCCATGCCTTATTGATCATATATTCTTCTGTATATGAAAAATAATGAAAGTTTTTAAACATACAATAATTAGAATTAATATAGTTTTATGAGTCCTTCAAAAATACTAGAATTGATACCATCGAGCAATTAGAAAAAAAAATCCAAAACAACCCAAATGTCCATCAACAGATGAATGAATAAACAGAATGTGATGTATCCATAGAATGGATTATTATTAAACCATAAAAATGAATGAAATACTGATACATACAACACCATGAATGAAACTTGAAAACATTATGCTAAGTGAAAGAAGCCAATCACAAAAGAGCACATTTTATGATTCCATTCATATGAAAGTATAGAACAAGGAAATCTACAGAGACAGAAAATAGATTGGTGGTTGCTTAGAGCTGGGATGCAGTGATGAGGGGGTAAGGGAGAGATAGCCAAAAGATACAGGGTTTATTTTTAAGATGAAAATGTTCTAGAATTAACTGTGGTGATGTTTGCAAGTATATGTGAATATACTAAAAACCATTGAATTGTACATTTTAAACTGGAGAATTCTATGGTATGGGAATTATATCTCAATAAAGCTGTTTAAAAAATTCTGAATTGTCATAATCACCCTTCATAAGAGAATGCACTTTCCCTTCCTATCTTAGTTATGAAACCCAGGCCCTGTTAATACTAAATGAAAAGCACTTGATTAGATGGTATCTGTAAGGACATTTAGAAGAGGAGGTGACATATCACTCTGATTTATCAATCACAGTATACCACCTTTGGATACGTTTTAAATGTATCTATTACAAAGAGGGCATTTCATTGTGGCAATTTTTTAACCTGTGTTTTTAAAAAGCTAAAGTTTTTCATGAGGCACTTAAGCTTATCTTTATTCAGGTTGCACATATATGCAAAATATTCCCTCTTTGCCATTACAGTAATAGAGATGAGATTAAAATATAGGAGACACCTGAGGAGCTTGTCTAGTTCTTCAGTCTCCTTGAAAACTGTTAGGTGGGAATGTAAATAAAATGTAGGGTTTTGGAATGATAGGCCTTTCCTTCGTAATAAATTGAATTTATAAAATACTCATATGGGACAGGGAACCAAGGGAAATGTGAAAAGTATTGAATCTAGATAGCTCAACTTTGTGCTACCTGCTGAAAACCCATGCACAGTTGCTCCTCTAGTAATAGTGCTGAGAGGCACATGGTTTCTGCATAAAAGTCAAATTCAAAAATCTGAATATCAAACATTTATTTAGCCTTGGGAAGGCTTCCTTCCTTCCTTCCTTCCTTCCTTCCTTCCTTCCTCCCTCCCTCCCTGCCTCCCTTCCTTTCTTCCTTCCTCCCTCCTCCTTCCCTCCTTTCCTCCCTTCCTTCCTTCCTTGTGTATTTTTATACTGGGTTTCTGTTCAATTGTTTTTGAGGCAATAATTATGGAAGTGTCTAGTCCGGAATCTGAGATCTGAGGAGAGTGATAATTCATTAATAGTTTTTTTGTTTTGTTTTGTTTTGTTTTTTTTGGAGACGGAGTCTCCTTCTGTTGCCCAGGCTGCAGTGCAATGGCGCAATCTTGGCTCACTGCAACCTCTGCCTCCCTGGTTCCAGTGATTCTCCTGCCTCAGCCTCCCCAGGAGCTGATATTACAGTCGCCTGCCACCACATCCAGCTAATTTTTTTTTTGTATTTTTAGTAGAGATGGGGTATCACCGTGTTGGCCAGGCTGGTCTCAAACTCCTGACCTCAGGTGATCCACCCGCCTCAGCCTCCCAAAGTGCTGGGATTACAGGTGTGAGCCATTGTGCCCGGCCCAATAGTTCTTGTAGCTCTGATGGCTTAGCCTAATGTTAGCTACTGCCAAAATCAGGTATTTCCTGTATATTTCTGCCTCCTAATAAAAAGAGTTGATTCAGAGACCCAGCAAGGCAGTAAGAATACTATTTGTGAATAATCCTTACAATGAACGATTGGCATGTAGGCAGACAGAGGTTAATTAAAAGGCAACGTGGTCAGGCAACGTTCACAGACCAAGTGCACAATCTTGGATATGTAGTTTTACTTCCCTTGCCTTTGGTTTTACTCACTTGTGAAATAAGAAAATTAGAAGAAAAAAAATGCTTTCACTTCCCAGCTCCAAAATCCTGTAATTACAGGAGTTCCCTGTAGATCAGTGTTCAAGTCAGTGGATTTTTCTGTTGGCTGAAGTGCTTGAAGGGCAGCACTGTCTCTGTCTTCATGGTGCTGAGTTACACTTTGTGGTTCTTTATTTTCTTAGCAGCATGCTGTGACACAGAAGGTAAAATACCATTTGAACCACAGGGCAGAACTAAATAATAATAATCCTTTCAATGACAAAAGATTACCTACATGGGCATGCTAGTCAGAGTAATGAGGTTTTTAATGGAAGGACCTTTTTAACACTCCTCATGGTCTTTTAAAGCTTCTGCCAAATGGCTGGAAAGGAACACAGAGGCCTTAGGGGTCAGTTGGGGTTAAGGCACTAGCATTCCAAATCAGTTCATGGAACAGCCAGGTGGATGAATGATTAACCCAGCAAGTAAATTGTTCAGTGAGTAGGACTGAGAGGCTTGGTGGACATGGGGGCTGGGGTGCAGAAAGTACGTGCAAGAGCATGGAAGAATGTTGAAAACAGGATTGGTTTGCAAACCATGCCTAGAGAAACATATGTGTGTGTAAATACACACACAAATACGTGTTGATGTGTTTGCAGCTTTACCCACAGACTCTTTGCCACTGGATTTTAAATATTTTTCTGTTTTACAGACACACACATACACATGTATAAATATGTTTTCAGGGTATGCATGTTAAATCAGTGCTCACAAATGAATTCAATTACAAATCATTAGAAAAAAAGTAAAACTTGTATGGGAGGAGAATAAATGCAGGTATGAAGGGGCAAAAAGTTTACCCCCTGGGGGTTGGTTTGGTGCCCTGTGATTTCTGGAGGGGCTGAGCCAGCTAGCTGTAAAAGTGCTACACAAGACAAGAGCTGGGAAGTGAACACAAAGTCAAAAGAAAAAGAAAGGGGTTCGTACCGCAGCGTGGCATTCTCCCTCCTCCCCTCATCCTGTTGTGACTGCACCTGCTGAATGTGACTGGCGGGCACTGGAAGCAGCCGCAGCCACAGCCTTGGTGAGGAGCAACCGCAGCCCTGCCAGCTCCCTCCCAGTTCTCATTGAGAAAAGGGGAGACAGAGCAGGAGAGGGCAGGAGACGCTCCCTGCAAAGCTGCCTCCCCCCACAGATCCAAAGAGCCTCTTGGAATGGGCACTCGACTGTTCTGACGTGGTGATTCTCTCGGGAGTCTGAAGACAGAAAGGAAAGGGGAGAAACCTGCAGAGAGCATCAGAGGATGAGGGGTGCTATAAAAGAAGCAGGGGAGTCCTTTGAAAGAAATCTATCATGCACTGAAATGCTTTCTGGAGAAGGTGCCATTATTTTCCTCCCCTCTTGCTCAGATGAAAGGAGCCAGCAAGGACAGTCCTGAAATATTCCTCAGGGGCCTTTTTGTCATTGTTCCTCTTTCCTTTTGCACAGGGCTATTTGCTGACCTTTCCAGAGGAATCTCAGTCCAGCTGAGAAGACAGTTCTTAATAAAAACAAAAAAAAATGCAAAAACCAATTCCTGCTGTTTGAATGGGAATGGTAGCTTGCTTGCTGCAGTTCTTTTCCTGTGACATTTTGGAATGTCTGCAGAAACTTAAGAAAAAAAAAAAAAAAAAAAAAAAAAACCTTAAAAACTCCCTGGATTGGGCAAGAGAAAAGGAAGTTTTTTTGCTAAAAAGGAGTAAATGAGAGGTGGTAACTTATCCCTAAGCCAGGACCTGGATGATCAAAACCTTCAAGTTCTAGGAATCAGCACTTCAAAAATAACAAATAAACAAGCATGAGGAGTGGCTGTGGGGTTTCGCTCAGAGGCAGGTTTTAAAGGAAGCCAAAACCGGGTTCAGAACTTCGGGCCTGTACGATGCCTGAAGACCGGAATTCTGGGGGGTGCCCAGCTGGTGCCTTAGCCTCAACTCCTTTCATCCCTAAAACTACATACAGAAGAATCAAACGGTGTTTTAGTTTTCGGAAAGGTAGGTAGATGATATGTTCATGTCCTTTTTATAAATATAAATAATATTCTCTTAGGCTTTAAGGTCTGTTTATGCTCAGATAAAATGGGAGTTTGGAAACCAAGAGCTTAGGACTGTACAAGAGTGATTTGTGCATATCCTTGCTTGTCTATACTTATTTTCTGAGGTTCATTTAAATGTGTATATTGTCTGTGAATAGGTGTGGTAGGTGGGGCTTAAAGAATAGTGATCCTATGGGGATCACCTTGACTGACAGGGGACTAAGCTGGGCTGACCGTCCTCAGAGGAGGGGCCAGAGTGATCTTGGGCCCTTCCTAGACCCAAATCAAGCAGCCACATTCTGACCCTTCAAAACAGGGCCCTCGCAAATCCCTGTGCTGTGTTCCTGTCACCTTGTTTTGATTCTGGCTGCCTGTGCTTGCCTCACCTCCCCTGTTGAGAAAAATTTGATAATCAAATTATCTGTGCTGACCCATTTTCAAGAGGCTTTCAACCATATTGATGAATATTTGCTGGGAATAGGAGTCACCCTGACTTTTCAAATATATCACAAGGTGGCACTGGGAGAGGGCAAAGATAAGAACTATCAGGAATAGGGGTGAGAACATAGAACAACTTATGATCAATAAAAGAAACTAAGACATTTCTGAATTGACTTATTTGGGGGGAGTTAGAGAATACAAAATAGGTAAACTAAAACGTTTTCAGGAAAGGTTTATGGATCAAAATATTTAAAAATATCTTTTTGCTTTAAAATAAGGATAATTAAATGGAATGGCTGTTTAAGTAGAAACTAAGTAATTATAATGTTAATGACATGTACAGTAAGCTAATAATTTAGTCAGGTGCTGAGTTGAATGACATCTAGGGTTGTTTTTTCTCCCCCACATCCTTTTTTGATTTGCCACCCATTAATTAATCTTCCCTAGTTAGTAACTAACAAAAAAGAAAAACAAGAAAAATCAAAATTACAAAATACAGTGGAAACTTTTTTTTTAGGGAAACCATTGTTCCTGCAGAGTGCTTTCCTTTGCGTAGCTAAGACCTGGCAACAATCACTGTCATATATTATCAGCAAGGATTTCAAGTGTTAATTTACATTCCTATCTCATCCACAAAGATAATTAAATGAGAGATGCATGTCTCATATTTTTATAGATCTATAGGGATTTTCTGAATACCATAGGATTGCATCATTGATAGAGAAATTAACAATGACAGAAATTTTTAAAGGCTCAGGGACTAATTGCTTAAAGGATAGTTTCCGCTTCTAGTTCCCCAGCCCATCAGAAACTAAATTGGTTCTATCCAAACACGACTTTTCAGGGTTACTGCTGTCCATTTGTAACATGAGATGTTTGGAGGATTATTAACGTATCTTTAAAGGACTTTTTTTTGGGGGGCCTTTGTCACCTTCCCGTCTCTCATAGAATCCTTGTGAACACACTGCTGTTCCCGGTGCCTTCCTCCCTTTCTCCTTAAACACGAAGCGGGGAAGGCAGTGCCTGGGGAGAACATTCCCATGGACTGGAAAATGGCCAACACCGGGTAGGGCACAGCTTCCATCTATCCTCTCCTGGGGGGCTATTTTTAAAGGCTGTCCTTTTCTCTTCAAAGCCTTAGTAGTTTGGGGAATGTCCAGCATTTGAACTAGGATGAAGAGTTTTTTTATTTACAAAGCTGTATTCTGCTTTCTGTCAAAAGGAGAAAGGAGAGGAGGTGCAGGAAGCATTCAGTGGTTTTACGCTTCCTTTCCATTTTCTGGAGCCCGCTGCATCCCAGGCTCTCTCTGTTCAAGGGCTGCGTGCCCACGGTTCTGCAGTGGGGTCCTGAGAGCACAAGCGTTCAGCTGCTGCAGCCCCAGCCCGCCGCCACCTTGCTCTTGCTGCACTCATCACTCAGGGCAGCAGCAGCAGCATGACGCACAGGAGCTTTACATCTTTCTTGAAGGTCTGGCCTTGAAAAGAATGAACTCACTTCTCAATTCTGGGTTCCTAAAACCATGCCACCTTAAGAAGAGTGTGTTGTGTTGTGCTTTATTTAATCTCCTGGGTACTTAATTGTTTCAAGAAGTGGCCTGGGTTCTGCGATCCTCTCCCAAGCCTGTCCGAGAGCATCAGCTTAAGTCATTTTAAGGAATGTAATAAGGAGAATGTGTGAAGCCAGGAAAAATGCCTAGAGGTAAAAAAAATGTTGACGTGGCTACTTTTCCTGATCCACATGTGAAATATATATATATATATATATATATATATATTTTTTTTTTTTACTGTTGTCAAAAGTAGGCCAACAGCAGAGGAGACATGCTGCATTTCTAGCGGTTTTAGAAATGTCAGGATAAAGTGCGGAGTTGAGTAAAAGTTTCCAGAGGCCTGGTTACATTAGAGCTTCATGTTGTGCAAGCTGAAACCCACCTCTCAGAGCACCTTTCTCTTCCAGACCTCTTCTGTCCTTTGCTGCCCTTTCATCTCTCATCCTTTGTTTGGGTACTAATTAAGGTCACTGAAAATGATTTCCCAGTGGTTTGAAAACTCCAGGAACCAAGAAACATCTATTAGGCAGGAAGCTCAGGATTGTGGTGCTTTGAATTTGTGTTCCGTTGAGATAAAGATTATAATTGAATTTTTTACTCTGTTGATTTTGAAACTACAATTTTTCTTTACCTCTATAATATGACTATGAGCAGTGTAACCGATCCCTTGATTACCTGGGAATGCATAACACTGCGGTCTGGGCACTTGGGTCTAGTCATAAGAGGCTAGATTCCTTGATTGTTGTGATCCCAGGATGCTAAATTAGATTTTTAAAGTCCACCTCTATCTTGATTTTTTCATGAACTACTCCTTTCTAGGAGATAAGTTATCATCAGGTCCTCAGTGGCTTTTCCTACACAGCAGCCACTTAGTGATCATTCACCATTACTTCTTCTTTATGTCTTTCCAGCTCCATTTCCATTTCCATCACCTTAGCTCTTTGTGCCTTTATTGCTCCATGTATGCAACTTACTTTAACCTAAGTAGTGGCTTTTCAAGACAACATTCATCCTCACCTCTGTGCACCCCCAGCACTCTTCACAAATTCCTACAACACACAAGCCCTCTTGTGAAGCATTTCCCTATCTGTATTTCTAAAACGGTGCTGTCAAGCAACTTTCCACAGCTCAAAGATTTTTATGATCCCCTATTGCTCACAGGAGGAAGTCCTATTTCAAGTAACTATAAATGCCCTCCAACAAATTCTAACAATTCCCTGGAGTATAAGCCCCCTAATTCGCCAGACTGTTTCATCCTTTCTCCTAAACACATGTCCTACACCACTTCTTCATGTCTCTTCACTTTGTTTCCTCTGCTATGATGCTTTCTTCTCCATTGTCTATCTCAACTTTATGCTCTCTTCAAGGCATCACTGGCTCTAATTTCTTCAGCAAGCTTTCTCTGTTTACCAATTATATGCTCCTAACTCTATATCTCTTATGTTTTATTTTTATTTATTTGTTTGTTTGTTTGTTTTGAAATGATCTCATTCTGTCATCAAGTCTGGAGTGCGGTGGCGCAATTTCGGTTCACTGCAACCTCCGCCTCCCAGGTTCAAGTGATTCTCCTAGCTCAGCCTCCTGAGTAGCTGGGATTACAGGTGCCCGCCACCACACCCAGCTAATTTTTGTGTTTTTGGTAGAGATGGGGTTTCATCACGTTGGCCAGGCTGGTCTCAAACTCCTGACCTCAAGTAATCCTCCCACCTCGGCCTCCCAAAGTGCTGGGATTATAGGCGCAAGCCACTGCGCCCAGCCTACAGCTCTTACATTTTATATATGCTGATTCTTGGCCACTGTATCCTCATAGCCACCTTGAGGTGCTTTATACACGTTTGTAGTATACACACATGCGCATATGCACACATACACACACACACACACACACACACATATTCATTCCCAAAGTGGAGAATGGCAATAGGTCTGTTCAATCAGGGATTCAAGACTGATTACAAACTGGTGAGGTACAGCGTTACTATCTATCTATTCCCACAAGTCCATAGGCAATAGAATGTGTTTACAGTGGTGGTGGACAAGACTAACATCCTCTTTAAAATTTGTTGTATGTTATATATGTTGTAATCACATTAATAAAAATGGATTTGTCCAACAAAACACCACTATCCAAATCTATATAATTTTAAACTGTGTATAAATGACTAGCTCATTAATTCATATATCAATGTTTTATGGAGCCTCTACCAAGTGGTGCTGGGAATAAGAAGGTAAACAAACAGGTTGTCTCAAATCTATGAATTCACAGACTCCTTGGAATAACGAAACATAAATAGGTACTTTGTGATAAGCACCACACCAAATTATCTATTAAGTTGTAGGTGCCCCTGAACAAAAGGCTGACCACAGGCTCCTATGGAAAGTCAGTGATTCACACAAACTAAAGGAAATCAGGTTTGGTCTTTGAAAGTTACAAAAAGACATTTTCTCCCATGTGATACTAAGATAATAGTGAGAATGCCTTGGAAAAATTATGTTTGAATTCAATTAACATAACATAGTGAAAAATGAAAGACTTTTAGAATCATATGGAGCTGTGTTTGTGTCCCAAATCTGCCACTTTCTAGATGTGTGACCTCAGACAGGTCACCTACCATCTTCAAATCTGTTTCCCTATTTGTAGAAAAGGGACCCCTTTGTAGGATGTCTGTGAATGCCAAATAAAGAAATACATGCAACTTGCCTGACTTGGAACCTAGTGTGTATAATTCCTCCACCGGTCAAAGACCTAGTCCACTGGGTCGCTATGTACACCTTCTAACACTTTCTTAATCTTTCCTAGCATTTATTATTCTCCTTCCTTCCCCTCTCTGACTTTGAAAAGAGTAAAGGTTCTATCAACATTTACTGGTTATGGTAGACCCTGAGCTCCTTGGAGTAAAGGATTTCTATCTATATAATATTTTGTGGCTACTTAGAAAGTTTGTGATAGAGTGAAGTAAGCTTTGCCTCGCTTTGTTTCTTAGTTCTGTACTAAAATGGATGTATTTTACTTTGATTTGCCCATTTGCTATGGGTGAATGTTCATTTTAATGGAAAATTCTTACCATCCTGGTGATACCAGGATTTATCCTGCTAGCAGAGTTGCAGTAAGAAGAGGATAAGTCAAGGCAAATTCCCACTATGGCTGAGTATGTGATCTACAGACAAGAAGGGATAAGGAACTCAAAATTAATGGCACGACACAAGAACTATCAATGAGTTTCATTTGACATTGGAATTATTCATTTATTTTCTATAACTGGGGAGGTGAAGTGTTTTGTTTCTATGCATGCATTTATTCCATAAATGTTTATGGAGAATCTGTGCGTCACCCATCTTGATAAGTTCCAGGGACATAAACAAAAGGCCTTGACTGTGGTAAAATAGAATTAAAGCTTTGGAGTCCTTTACACCTGGGACCAATCCCAGTGTGGTCCTTGTATCTGTGGCACCTTGCCTAAACCTCTCTGAAGCTCATAGGATAGATATATAGTATGTAGCTGCTTTCTAATATTTATTATAATAATAATAAATGTAAAACAATTATTTCATTATAATAAATGTAAAAATACAATCCTCTTTTGACTAGTCCAGCACAGGTTAGGCATCTAAATAAATAATTTCCATGCAAAATGTTAAGGAATAAAGAAACATATCAAGCTTTGGGTCTAGAGTAGGGGATGAGGCAATGGAATGTCAGTAAAGACTTCACAGAAGATGTGTGAGTTGACTCTTACAGGGTAAGGTTTCCTACGCTGACTTACAAAGGCAGGACCTACCTTCTAGAAGGAGGCATGAAGACATGACAAGCAATACATAGTTCAGCGTAGTTTGAGAGCATATTGTTTGTGAGGAAGCAGAAGAAATGAGAGTGGAGATGCCACAGTGCCTGGCACACAATGGATGCCACCTAAACATTGTTGACCGAATGGAGGATGAAGAGGTTGAGATCAGCTTGTGGGGATTTTATTTCATAAAAAGGAATGTGGTTGCAAAGATAGGCCAGTGGGCACCATTGGAAGAGGTGAAGCAGAAGAGTGGCATGATCCGATTGAAATATTACGAAGTCCACCATGGCAGCACTTGGCTGGACTGGGAACTCTGCTCTTCAAAAAATCATGGAAGAAATACTGAATATCTAATCTAATGCAGTGGTAAGGAGCTTGGAGGCAACCAGCATGGTGATTACATGAATAGCTTGAAGGAAAGAGGAATGTAGGTTGATTCTCAGATGGCACTTCAATGTTTTGGGGGGATAGCTTGTACTGATAACCAAAATTAGGATTAAAGGACACAGAACAAGTTTTAAAAAAGAGATGACTTTATTCAGCTTTAGAAATCTTGAGTTTGAAAATGTTTGAGCTATCCATATTGAAGGTTCTACTGGGCACCTAGAAATCCAAGGCTGGAGATTATAGCAATATCCCAAATTGAGATACAAACCTGAGAATAATTAATATGTAGTGAAATTAAGTGGAGTCTAGTAGAGTAACTGTATCAGGTAAAGTAAAAACGGAGCTGAAGACAGAACCCAGACAACTATTAAAGAGTGTAGTAGTTAGCATAGTCAAGAAAGAGACTGACAAGGGCATTGAGAGGCAAAAATCATGTAACACGGGAAGTGTCAGGAAGAAAAAGGAGACTGACAGTTTTAAAGGGAGTGAGACACGAAGTAATACAAGGAACAAATTTGGCTGTCAATGATTTGCCAACTGGGAAGTTATTGGTGACCGTAGAAAAAGCCATTTTATTGTTTTAACTGGGTCAGATATCAAATTGCAAAAGTTAGCAAGTGGATGGAAAATGATGAAAAGGAGACAGAGTCACATACTTCACTGGGAATTGAGGAGCAAAGAGAATATGTAGTTACAGGGCACAGAGTCTGAGAAGGTTTAGATTCATCTTTGCTTATTTATTTTCAGGAAGAATGAAATATGAATGTATCTATAGCATCACAGTCACTCACTTCACAGGTAGCCTCTAGCTATTGGCTCTATAAATCACATGTAAGGGGGGACCCTCACAAACCCTGAAGGCTATGGTGGTTTCTCTCTTGCGTGCTCCACTGGAAACAGCCACCTACCAGTATAATAAATTCACCTGTGTGATTTACATTCTCAGTCCAGTGAAAAGTCACATCCTGGGTGATGCTTTATGACACACCAATGTACTTTCACACAGAGGGGAGGTAGGCATGGTATTCATCGCCACCCAGAAATACTGGGGACGGTTATGTCAGAGTGTGTGAAAACTTGCTGGGAGTTTAAATGGACATAGCTGGAACTGTTTGCGTGACCCATATCCCAGGGAATATTGTAAATAGTGTGTCTTTTCTTCATGCTGCTAGCTGGGGGTAGCACATGACCTTTGTGCTTTTGTGTTAATTTTAAATTTTGAAGTTTCACTGCTCCCTCAAGGAAATTTTTAAATAAATCTGTTTTTTAAAATGATTTTTCCCATCAATAGCTTTCCTCCCAAGGAGCATTCTTATGCAGAAGGGCAACCCACATCTACCATTTTAAGCCAGAAGTGTTTGGCACACTTTATTTCCAGTGCTACAGAATGGGGAGTATACATCTATTAAAATTCTTTACTCATTCTTTGCAAGACCAGTTCTACAGCAGAAAATTCATTTTTCCGCAGGAATTTTAAATCATATGTGCATGTTGTCTACATGCTCTAAAACTTTTTTGTATATTTTACTGCTATATTAAAGGCATCAGCTTTATATAAAGGAAATTTCTTTGGGGGGCAGCATGCTCATTGAAGCTCCAGAGTATTTTCCTTCTCTTTTTTTTTTCTGACCTCCCCCAACTCCCAATTTATATTTTCTCAGCACAAATCATTTATCCTAATGTGATGGGAGGAATTGAGGTCAGAAAGCTAATAAATGGCAGGTGTCTTCCTCCATTGCAGTTTTCAGCCATTGTGCATACTACACAGTATTCTGTAATAGTCACTGAGTGGGTCTGATATCCCACTACCTCAAACAAGCCTTAGCTCCACCATTTACTGCTGTGTGACATTTGGCAAGTTACTTGACCTTTCTGTGCTTCAAGCTCCTCCTCCTTAAAGTGCAAGGAATGGTGGTGCCTACCTCACAGGGTGTTATGAGTTTTAAATGTGAGAAATGCAGGTAAACTGCTTGTAACATGCCTGGCATACATAAGTACAGCTTAGCTATTATCGCTTTTTAAAAGCACAAAAAATGTACATGATTTTTCTCAGTTGTAGAATGTACTAATATTTTTAATTACTAGAAAATGAGGACTCACGACTGTGATTAAATAAAAAGAAAAGGACTGATATTCAGGAATGAGCAAAGATTTTAAAGCTAAATAAATCTGGATGTGGACTTCCATTCTGGCACTTGGTGCTCTGTAACTAACCTTAGACAAATTATTTCATCTCTCTGAGCCCCAATTTTCCATGTATAAAAGGAAGAATGATAGTTACCTTATGTGTTTCTTATGAAGATGAAAGAATATTGTGAGGGACTCAGAATATAATAAATAATTAATGAATTTAAGTTTCTCGCTATAGTTTTAAAGTAAATTCTTATTTTATTATAAAGGCAAACCTGCATGTACAAGAAAGTAAAAAGGAAACCGAATTCACGTCTAAAGCAAAACATCCCTTTCTTCATTGCTTCCTTGAATTGTTGGGAGAAAAAAAAAAATCCCGAAAGCTTTGAGAAAAGAATGTTTGACTGTTTTTCATTACTGTACAAACCCAAGTATTGGAAGTTTGGTTCATGTTTGTAGCACACATGGTCATTGAATTGCAACATCCTTAGTAGATTTTCTGTTGGATTTGGAGAGAACCCTTAGGTAATATATTTATCAATCCAAAGCAAAAATCGAAAGTAAAAAAAAATCACACATACATAAAATTTATTCCCAAATGTCAACATATTATTTTCTTAAATGATCTATAAGTCTTTTAAAAGGTTATTTACTTAATTTTGTCAGGATAGAGTTCAAACAGTAGAGGCAAATAAGCATCACGTTTGTTTTCAAAGCTCTCCACAGAAAGGGTCGATATTCTCCAACCTAACCAGTTTGTAAATCTTATTATTAAAACACTAGAATATCTCCAAAAATTGCTATTACCATTGAATGGATTAGCATTTTGTTTTGCTGAAGGAACAGAAAACTGGCTTAAACACACATCAGCTTGTTTTTCTCACATTAAAAGCTATCTGGACAAAGGTGCTGCCAGTATTGGATCAGTAGTTCAATAATTTCAGCCTCAGCATGTCTGTTAATCTTTTAGCCTTTCCCTTGTGATTGTTGCCTAATGGACTAAAGATGACTGTAACAGGAGCCGGTATCATGCCCAAGTTGAAGACAGGCAAAAGGAGTGACTGACAATTACAGATGTCTTTCCTTTTCATCAAGAAAAGCAAGTCTTCCTAAGGGCTACAAGAAGACTTATTGACATTGAACAGGACTATGCCACATGACCACCCCACTGCAAGGGAAATGGAAGAAGTATTTAATTTTTCAGCTTCTACAATGGAAATGTCAAGGGAGAATGGGGTGTGAGTGTCTGTTGGAGTTAGTGAATAATGTTTGATACACCATTATCAAGGAACTACTTGTTCCAAAATCTACAAACCAAGCTAACTAGTCCTGTTATCTGCTCTAATCTTTACTGCCCTTAGAAAACACTATTTCTAATTCTGCTTTATATACTTGAATATCGATACTAGGTTACTCAACATTATTTCCTAAATGGAATATATGTATTTCATTAGTGCTAAATTTGATACCAGGTGTAGAATAGTTGTGTTTCCTGTTATTGTTTCTACCTGAGCTAAGAATATTTTCCTTGGTAACAATTCTTTATTGCTTGAAATGTGACGATTTTGTACTACTGAGTCCATAAAGAAATTATTTTACAGGTGGGGAGGCAAAGCCTCTGTTGGTATGATCAAATCCTTAATCTAATGGCTGTTAAATAATTCCCCACACATTCTGAAGTCTTACCTAATTTCAACATGCATCACTTACTTTTCTTCCCCTTTCATGAAACTTCTTAGACCATTAAAATAATTTAATGACATTCATTCCATCTGGGAACGTTGGAGTCACATTTGCTTTGGCTGTTTTTCCCTCCTTTCTCATAGGTTGATAATTTTTACCAAGCTACTACCTAATATTAATATATTTCAAAAGTATTATCTCTTAATTAGTGGAGTACTGAGGAAGAAATAGTAGCTGTTTTTGGCCCAGGTGTATACACCAAGGAATGTATGGTTTGTAGGTGTTGTAAAATCATTAATAAATCTAACTAAAACTTGGCCTTCTTTTTATTGCCACCATGTACTGCCACTTTTAAACAATGTACATGATAAAATACCCTACCTGTTAGGGCAAGCCACTGTGACCCACCTCTCCACTTCTAGTATGCTCTGCTTTGTAAATTTCCATTTTTCACTTTCCAATAAGTTAATAGTTTAAGACAAACAAACATTGTCTGAAATATTTTATATGGGAGAAAATTCAGGGTTTCTTTTCCTGGTTTTATCACCGTGATTACAGTCATGGCATCACAACTTGAGTAAAAACAAAAGGGGAAAAAAGAAATAGACAGGATTTAAATGCAAATTGGACATAAATATAAAACTGTAATAAAGGTAGAATTTGACTATTTTCTGCAGCATATTTCTGCTTTTAAGCTACTGAATACCATTCCCTTCCTAAAAGGAAAAAAATAAATGAAAACCCCAAACTCAAGTTACATTTATTACAGTTTTTCTTATTTCAAAATTGATATCTCAAACTCAGTATTTCTATTTTGGTTTTGGGCTAAACATAGAATACAAGAAAGAGGCAGCATAAGGTCAATTCATACCATTTGAGGAATTGTATATAATGAATTTGATTGTATAATAATGTGAAATACTGAATGTTAAGTGCTTGCTAGCATTCCAATCTTTGTTTTTCTGTTATATTGAATTAAAACAACAACAACAACAAAGTGAGAAGAGATAAATTTCCCAAGTTTACTGTGATCCTTTTTTTTTTTTAGGCATTTTTGGACAGAAACTGGAGGATACTGTTCGTTATGAGAAGAGATATGGGAACCGTCTGGCTCCGATGTTGGTGGAGCAGTGCGTGGACTTTATCCGACAAAGGGGGCTGAAAGAAGAGGGTCTCTTTCGACTGCCAGGCCAGGCTAATCTTGTTAAGGAGCTCCAAGATGCCTTTGACTGTGGGGAGAAGCCATCATTTGACAGGTAGATGTCACAATTTTACTAACCGTCTTCACTGAGAAATTCAGACTCAACTGACAGGATGCAGTGAGCTGAGGAGGCATAACCTTGATTGATGTGGTAACAGTTTACAACATAGATTATTTGGCCGCAGGAGTTTGCATTGTTTCTATTAAGCTACAAAGTCAAAAATTGGGCACCTTAGATATCTTTCTCTTCCATACTTTCCATCTTAAAACAATCTTTTTTGTTCTTTTTCTTTGGTACTAAAGTAAAACTGTATTAAACTTTTGCACTGGAAAAAGTGAATTATAAAATAGGATTCTTCTCTTGTTTAATGTTTTTAAATTCTTTCCATTAAGGAATATTAAAAGTATTATAAGTAGAGATTGAAATATTGGCAATGTAATTAAAAATAAGTATTTCAATAATAACAAAAGCGTTATATTTTTAAATATATAGCTCCACTTTAATCTAGAATAGTTTTACAGGGAAACAAGGAGAAGTACAGCATGGTGAAAATAAAAGAATAATGGCAGCCCCAGAGAAGAAAATATAAAGCATTCCTAACTCCACTAATAAAGAGTTAATCTGGCTAATATTTTGTGAATTATCTTCTTCTCTTTACTTTTTGAAAGCTTAGTAGAAAAAATAAAATTTTATCTTAATGTTATCAACATTATATACCAGAAATGTTTTCATATTAATAGTTGAAAAAACCCTTTTATTCTAATATATTTTAACTTAACATTTTACCATTAACAACTTCTGTAAGCCTCTTTTTAAATATCTAATATTTCACTCTACAGGTATATTATTCACAACTATTTCAATATTGTTAGACATTTACATTATGACATTTTCATTATTATAAGTACTATTGTAGTGGATATACATTTGCATAAATACTTTCTATTTTTGGATTACTTAGGATAAATTCTCAGCATTGGAGTTTTTGGATAAGAGTAATCCTGATGCTTGAAAATTAAAAATAGCCTACTGTCTTAGTCCATTCAGGTTGTCATAACAAAATATCATAAATGGAGTAGTTTATAAACAAAATTTATTTCTGAAAATTCTGGATTCTGGAAAATCACAGTCAAGGCACTGGCAAATCCATGTCTGATGAGGACTTGATCTCAGTTCATAGATGGCACCTTTTCACTGTGCTCTCAGATGGTGGAAGGTACAAGGCAGCTCTCTGGGGCCTCTTTTTATTTTATTTTATTATTCTTTAAGTTCTGGGATAAGCGTGCAGAACGTGCAGGTTTGTTACATAGGTATACACGTGCCATGGTGGTTTGCTGCACCCATCAACCCATCATCTACAATTAGGTATTTCTCCTAATGTTATCCCTCCCCTAATCCCCCACCCCACAACAGGCCTGGTGTGTGATGTTCCCCTCCCTGTGTCCATGTATTCTCATTGTGCAACTCCCACTTATGATTGAGAACATGCGGTGTTTGGTTTTCTGTTCCTGTGTTAGTTTGCTGAGAATGATGGTTTCCACCTTCATCCATGTCACTGCAAAGGACATGAACTCATCCTTTTTTAAGGCTGCATAGTATTCCATGGTGTATATGTGCCACATTTTCTTTATCTAGTATATAATTGATGGGCATTTGGGTTGGTTCCAAGTCTTTGCTATTGTGAACAGTGCTTCAATAAACATACATGTGCATATATCTTTATAGAAGACTGATTTATAATCCTTTGGGTATATACCCAGTAATGGGAGTGCTGGGTCAAATAGTATTTCTGGTTCTAGATCCTTGAGGAATCGCCACGCAGTCTTCCACAATGGTTGAGCTAATTTACATTCCCACCAACAGTGTAAAAATGTTCCTATTTCTCTACATCCTCTCCAGCATCTGTTGTTTCCTGACTTTTTAATGATTGCCATTCTAACTGGCGTGAGATGGTATCTCATTGTGGTTTTGATTTGCATTTCTCTAATTACCAGTGATGATGAGCTTTTTTTCATATGTTTGTTGGCCACATAAATGTCTTCTTTTGCATAAATACTTTCTATTTTTGGATTACTTAGGATAAATTCTCAGCATTGGAGTTTTTGGATAAGAGTAATCCTGATACTTGAAAATTAAAAATAGCCTACCGTCTACTTTTTAGAAGTGTCTGTTCATGTCCTTCACCCACTTTTTGATGGGGTTGTTGGTTTGTTTCTTGTAAAAATTGTTTAAGTTCCTTGTAGATTCTGGATATTAGCCCTTTGTCAAATGGATAGATTGCAAAAATTTTCTCCCGTTCTGTAGGTCGCCTGTTCACGCTGATGATAGTTTCTTTTGTTGTGCAGAAGCTCTTTAGTTTAATTAGATCCCATTTGTCAAATTTGGGTTTTGTTGTCATTGCCTTGGTGTTTTAGTCATGAAGTCTTTGTCTGGGGCCTCTTTTTAAAAAAATGTCTAAACACAAATTTAATGAGTTGTAGATATAAGCCCAACTTGTGACCGCGGGTAGTAACAAATCACAGTTTAGTTATAATTATGAAAATCATGAAATCAGAATGCAAACGAAAGCCTTTATAAGATGAACTTTATCAGTGATGACATGAATATCATCATTAAAGATGGCTTAGTTTTCTTTTTTTTTCTTCCTTTTTTTTGAGACGGAGTTTCGCTCTTGTTGCCCAGGCTGGAGTGCAACGGCACAATCTCGGCTCACCACAACCTCCACCTCCTGGGTTCAAGGGATTCTCCTGCCTCAGCCTCCTGAGTAGCTGGGCTACAGGCATGTGCCAACATGCCCGGCTAATTTCGTATTTTTAGTAGAGACGGGGTTTCTCCATGTTGGTCATGGTTGGTCTCGAACTGCCGAGCTCAGGTGATCCACCCAACTCAGCCTCCCAAAGTGCTGGGATTATAGGCATGAGCCACCGCGCCTGGCCTTTTTTCTCTTTTCGAAACAGAATCTTGCTCTGTTGCCACACACTGGAATGCAGTAGCATGATCTCAGCTCACTGCAACATCCACCTCACTGGTTCAAGCCATTCTCATGCCTCAGCCTCCCGAGTAGCTGGGATTACAGGCATGTGCCACCATGCCTGGCTATTTTTTGTATTTTTTTGTTGAGATGGAGTTTCACCATGTTCACCAGGCTGGTCTCAACGCCTAGGTTTCTATATGTCTAAAGGTCTGCTTTGTATTTAGAATAAATAGTGCAACGAGTGTAAATAACAAATAAATAAAATAACATCGTGCTTCTTAAAAGTTACTTATGAAAAGGACTGAGCGGGGTGGCTCGTGCCTGTAATCCCAGCACTTTGGGAGGCCAAGGACTGAGCGGGGTGGCTCGTGCCTGTAATCCCAGCACTTTGGGAGGCCAAGGTGGGAGGATCATGAGGTCAGGAGTTTGAGACCAGCCTGGCCAACATTGTGAAACTGTCTCTACTAAAAATACAAAAATTAGCCAGGCATGGTGGCGAGCGCCTGTAATCCCAGCTGCTTGGAAGGCTGAGGCAGGAGAATCTCTTGAGCCCGGAAGGCAGAGCTTGCAGTGAGCTGAGATCAGGCCATTGCACTCCAGCCTGGGCAACAGGGCGAGACTCCGCCTCAAAAAAAAAAAAAAATTATACATGAAAAGAAACACTTTTAAAATTACTAGAGACCTTAATATTTAAAATAAACATATAATTTGTCCTTTTCCTTTATAAAGTAAAAAATAATTTACTATTCTGTATTAGTCTGTTTTCATGCTGCTGATAAAGACATATCTGAGACTGGGTAATTTATATAGGAAAAAGGTTTAATTAATAACTTACAGTTCCACGTGGCTTGGGGGGCTTCACAATCCTGGCAGAAGGCAAGGAGGAGCAAGTCGCATCTTATGTGAATGGCAGCAGGCAAAAAGAGAGAGCTCATGCAGGGAAGACTCTTGTTTTTAAAACCATCAGATCTCATGAGACTCATTCACTGTCATGAGAACAGTATGGGAAAGACCTGCCCCATGATTCAATCACCTCCCACCAGGGTCCTCCCATGACATGTGGGAATTGTGGGAATTACAATTCAAAATGAGATTTGGGACACAGCCAAACCATATCATATTCCCTCATTTTTAAGGTTTTATTTTTATTTAAAATGTATATTTTTTCCTAATGCAAATATATTTCTTCTGTTTTACTTTTTTCAATTTTTATTTTAGAATTGCGTACAGGTTTGTTACAAAGGTATACTGTATGATGCTGAGGTTTGGAGAATGAATGAATCCATAACCCAAGTAGTGAGCATAGTACGCCAATAGGTAGTTTATTTCAACCCTTAGCACCCTCTCTCCCTCTCCTCTCTTGTATCCCCCAGTATCTGTTGTTCCCATTTTTATGTCCATGTTTACCCAATGTTTAGTTCCCACTTATAAGTGAGAACTTGTGATATTTGGTTTTCTGTTTCTTCATTAGTTCACTCAGGATAATGGTTTCCAGCTGCATCTATGTTGCAGCAGAGGACATTATTTCATTCTTTTTGATGGTTGCATAGTATTCCATGGTATATATGTACCACTTTTGCTTTATCCAGTCCACCATCGATGGCCACTTTCGTTGATTTCATGTCTTTACTATTGTGAATAGCACTGAAATGAACACATAGGTGTATGTGTCTTTTTGATAGAATAATTTATTTTCCTTTGGATATATACCTTCTAGTGGGACTGCTGGGTTGAACAGTAGTTCAACTCTCACTTTCTTGAGAAATCTCCAAATTGCTCTCCACAGTGGCTGAACTAATTTACATTCCCACTAACAGTGATTAAGTGTCCCTTTTCTCCTTGGCCTCACCAACATCTGTTATTTTTTGACTTTTTAACAAAAGCTATTCTGACTAGTGTGAGATGGTATTTCATTGTGGTTTTGTTATGCATTTCTCTGATGATTGGTGATGATGAGCATTTTTTCATGTTTGTTGGCATCTTGTATGTCTTCTTTTGAGAAGTATCTGTTTATGTCCTTTGCCCCTTTTTTAATTGTTTATTTGGTTTTTTGCTTGTTGATTTGTTTAAGTTCCTTATAGATTCTGGATAACAGACCTTTGTCAGATGCACAGTTTGTGAATATTTTATCCCTTTCTGTAGGTTGTCTGTTTACTCCGTTGATAGTTTCTTTTGCTGTGTAGAAGTTTTCTAGTTTAATTAGGTCTCATTTGTCAATTTTTGTTTTTGTTGCAATTGCTTTTGAAGACTTGACCATAAATTATCTGCTAAGGTCTGGGACCTCTTTGGTAAGGGCATTAATCCTATTCATGAAGGCAGAGCCTTGATCACCTCCCAAAGGCTTCACCTCCTAATACAATTACAGTGGTGATCAAGTGTCAACATATGAATTTGGGGGAACACAAGCATTTAGACCGTAGTACATACTAAGTGTTATTTTTCTGTGAAAGTGTAGAATTAGTACATGGATAGACACATGGTGAGTATGCAAACTGTCATAGTCTTTTTAAAGCAATTTGGTAATATATTTCAGGAGCATTCATGCAGATAATTTCAATCCCAGAAAACAATCAGATAGGTATGTAGAGCAAACTTAAGTGCAAAGTTGTTTATTATAAATTGTGTAACAGTAAAAACTGAACACCAATTTATTATCTCCATGTGAGTGTGGTTGATTAAATAATGGTGCATTCATATAAGAAAATATTATACAGTTTTAACATTTGAGGACAATTTTAATTACATAATGATAAATGGAAAAAGAAAACAGGATCAATTAATTGATTAAATCCATGCCTTTTACAAAAAGTATTACAAATAGTTTATAAGGATTCATAAATTTACTCTGAGAGAAAAAATATCTGTGGAGGTACAGAAATGAATTCAGAACAAGGATCAGAAAACAAATTTCAAGACTGCAAATATACTTTTTGCTGAGGAGCTACATCTCTTATTCTATACTTTAAAAAGAAAATCAGATCAATAGTTATATAGGTTAGCCCCATCCACAACATATAAACAATGACTTATGTAGGAGAAATGTTCATTTTTAGTACCAAAATTAGCAAGAAATATGTCAATAGGATCCTCATAATAGAATATTGTATAATGGGATAAGCAACATCCTCTACAATGAACTTCATGAAACAATAATGAGTTTCAGTGCCCTCTTTTAATATTTATATATGGCTAATTATATGACACTGACATTATTGCAAAACATGTTTATTAAAATTATTTCTCCATGGGCATGTATAATTTGGTTCTTATAGCAGATTTTTGCTAATGTAGGAGAATGGAGGAATATTTTATATATTTTAGGATACCTGTAAGAACAGATGTGCCCTGTAAGCAGTTATCTCCAAATCAAGTTCTTGATAACTATTGGCTGACAATAAAATATTGTCCAAAGTTTATAAAATGTGACCTTATTATCTCTTTTATAAAATACATGTATTTTTGCATAAAATGCACCAATGCATAAACAGACTGAAGAAATCATAAAAAAAGATTTCTATTGCCAAAAGACTCTGTGAGGTGCTGGGTCTTTCAGAAGTCTTAACAGGAGTGGTATACCCATACCCATCATTTGGCTTTTTCCTTTAAGCCATGTTTTCCTGTCAGCACCCTGGATTTTGTCTTTTTTTCCTATGGCCATTTCCTACATTGAGACTCTTTGACCAGCTAGAGATACTGTCTTAGGGCTGATGGAGTTTCTCAAAATTCTAAAAAATGGAACAGTTTCTTTTTTAGGTCACGTTGCTCTTGTACTACCTTAACATATGCACAAATAAAAGAAGCCAATTAATACATTCAGTATTTGGCCTGAAAACCTCAGTAGATAGGGCTGCAAGTTCACCAAGAATGTTCTCTATATTCCAAGTTGCCGCAGTCGATAGTCTTGTTAATTTTTCCAGCACCGCTTAATAAGCATTTACCTTTCTCTAGCCTCTAATAGCAATTTTTTTCCCTGTTTGTCAAGCTCTTACTAATAGTTTCCTCACTGGCTGCGCAGACTCTGCCTGGTTCCAATACTAATACCCAAAACATATTTTAGGTTTTTGTTGCAGCAGCACCCAATTTCTGGTATCAATGACTGTTTGAGGTATCTATTGCTTCATACCAAACCCAATCCAAATGTTTTTAGTTTAAAACAACAACTTTTTCAGATTCTGCAAGTGGGCAATGCTCGGCAGAAAGGCTCTGTCTCTGTTCCACTTGATATTGGATGCTGCAATTTAGTGCAGCTGCAGTATCCTAGAGAGCTTTACTGACAAGACAGGTGCCTAAGTTGGGCTGGCTAGAATAGCCGATGGCTGATTGAGTCTCTTGTTTTCTCTTCTCAGTCTTGTATCCTTCAGGGTTCCTCCCTATAGCTGATGGTTGAAACTCTTTACACCATGGCTCAGTACTGAAAGACAGTAAGGGTGGAAGCTACAAGACCTTTAAGGAGTAGGCCCAGAACTGGTGCGATGTCACATCCACTGCATACTCTTGGTCAATGGCAAATCACAAGACCAATTCAGCTTAAAAAGGGGAGAAAGCTGACTCTGCTTCTTAATTGAAGTAATGTTATAGATATATATAAGGATGAGAGAAATTATCAACAGTCACCTTTGTGAACAATCTACCTTATTCATTCATTCAACAAATAATTTTGGAGTGTTAACTATTTCTTAGACACTGTTCTGGATGAAAGATACTGGGGTTTGCATTACAAGTCATGGGCAGATAAACAATAAACAGCAAATATATAAATAATTTTGAAAAGTAATGAGGGTGACATGCTAATATGCTAGTGAGTAAAGTGGTGGAGATACCCGTCTCCTTCTTGAGGATGTAACATTTGAGTTGAGATTCGAATGACAAGAGGCCTGTTATACCTATGATATGGTGGAGGTATAACAGGCATGTTGCAGGTAGAAGAATAGCAAGTGCAAAGTCCTAGAGACAGGAACAGCTTAGCTTGCTTGAAGAACATAAAGAAGGCCATTGGAGGCAAGACACAGCGGCTTATGCCTGTAATCCCAGCACTTTGGGAGGCCGAAGTGGGAGGATCCCTTAAGGGTAAGAGTTCCAGACCTGACTGGACAATAAAGTGAGACTGTCTCTACAAAAAAAGTCAAATTAAAAAACTAGTTGCCTGTGGTGGTGCACACCAGTAATCCTAGCAACTTAGGAGGCTGAGGCAGGAGGATCACTTGAGCCCAGGAGTTTGAGGCTGCAATGAGTTATGATCATACTGCTGGCACTTCAGCCTGGGTGGAAGAGCAAGACCCTGTCTCTAAAAAATAAAAAATAAAAATTAAATATAAAAGGAAGGAGGTCACTGTGACAGGAATGCAGTGAGTGTTGATGAATAGTGTCCACGGAGGTTGATTCTGTATGACTTGGCAGATTATAATAATTTTTTTTCTGTTTCTTTTTCTTTTCCTTTCTTTTTCTTTTTTCTTTTTTTTTCTTTTATCTTTTTTCTTTTTTCTTTTTTTTTAAGAGTCTCCGTCTGTCACCCAGGCCAGAGTGCAGTGGTGCAATCTTGGCTCACTGCAACCTCTGTCTCCTGGGTTCAAGTGATTCTCCTGCCTCAGCCTCCCAAGTGGCTGAGATTACAGGTGCATGCCACCACACCTGGCTAATTTTTGTATTTTTTTTTTTTTAGTAGAGACAGGGTTTTCCCATGTTGGCTAGGCTGGTCTCGAACTCCTGACCTCAGGTGATCCACCCACCTCGGCCTCCCAAAGTGCTAGGATTAACAGGTGTGAACCACCACACCTGGCCTATAATAAGAAATTTAGTTCTTATTCTAAGTGAAATGGAAATCTGTCAAAATATTTTTAGCAAGTAAATGAAATAATTTTATTTATATGTTAAAAAGGTCATTCTGGCAACCGAAATATCCTTTTGATAAATTGTCAAGCTTGAATCCCTTGGTCTCCGGTGGCAGATATGCAAAATCCTGGATTCTGCTGATTAAAAGAAGGGGTTCCCAGATCCATGAATGGTGAGGTAATAAGAAGAGAATAACATATTTGTGGCAAAATGTAATTGTGAGATACACGGGGAGGGGAAAAAAAATCCATAATTTCCCAGAGGATGGTGAGGTTATTTTCAGAAACTTGTCCAAGCAGAGTGTTCTGCCCCTATGTGTTTTTTTTTTTTTTTTTTTTTAGTTAATTGGCTGTCTGATATTTCACATGGTCAAGTCCTGGCTCAACTTTAGTCATTGGGATGTGGAGACAAACTGCCGGGGGACGTTTATTAGTTCAGGTTTATCTCACCCAGGTTCTTTAATCCTTCCCCCGTTGTTTTCAATGTTTTGTACATATCTGCCCTCTTCTGAAGAGCATCTGTGTTCTTAAATATGCCTGTGCTTTTGAAGCTATGGATCCGTTTGGGGTCCATAGCCTCAAAATGATAAAAATACAGACTGTGCATAATGCTTTGAATAGATATTAAGTTGTAAATACAGAAATGTTTCCTTGTGAAACATTTTAAAGAGTAAGAATGAATGAATATTTTCCCTGTTTATTCTAATAATGCTTATTTCTCACCAAAGAGTCAATAGGATTCAGGTTTTGTCTTTGTTAAAATATATTTATGAAAACCTAGAAAGAAGTTCCCACAGGTATTCTGCAAAGACAATCTCTAGTCACTGACTTTGTACCTCTAATGTTAAGCCCTGAAATTTAATTTTTAAAGTGAACTTTAAAAATAGCATTTTAAAATATCATAAAGTTATTAAGTTTAATTTGATACCGTAAAGTTATTAAGTTTAATTTGAATATTATTTAATACCATAAAGTTATTAAGTTTAAGTTGAATATTGTTGAAGTTATATTTTGATTATAACATTTTATGTACAATTTAGAATATGGAAGAATACAAAAAGGAAATATGAATATTTTAAAATTCAACACTCCAGAGTGCTCTTGCTATACATAGCAGATAAATAAATAGATAAGCAGAGATTTAGATGTATCAAAATTCAGCTATGTATAAAAGATGTCAGAATCATACAGCTTTTATATCTTACCTTTTCTCCTTCACATTATATCATGGACATTTTCCCATGTCATTAAGTAGTTTTCACTGTGTGTGATCTTAAGGACTATGTAATAATTCATTGTATCAGTACATTGGTTTCTTTAATTCTGCCCCATTTGTTTTCAATGTTTTGCACATATCTGTCCTCAGCTGAAGAGCATGTATTCATACATCTGCCTGTGCTTTGAAAGCTATGGATCCATTTGGGATTTGGAAGATAATATTTCACATTTGAATGAGAAGAAACATTTTGTCCTGTGTGAGGGAAAAACAGAAAAGGTGGTGTGAGAAAAAAACATTTGAAATTCATACGCTATTGGAATTTAGAGTAGTTGTGAGTGCATGGATGAGCCTTTATTAAGCCATGTACTTTCTGCTGTTCTTTAATTATATTGTATACTCTTTTTTCCAGTTCCGAAGTTCAAGTTTGATACTTTTATATAGGCATGACTCATTGTTCCTACAGTTATGGCATATTCCCACATACTCCTTGGCCAGTGAATTTTGTGAGAAAGGGCATTCTCATTGAACTGAAAGAATTTGTATTCTTTCAGTTCCTGTCAACTGTAAAAACAAACAAACAAAAGAAAACAGATATCATAGTTTCTAACCATTCTTGTCTTTATTCTTTCTATTTAGAAATGAAAACAAATTAAAACATAACTTTTTATATTAAACTTCCAAGTTTTGAGGGGACAAAAATGAAATCTAGAATGTGTAAAATCAACTTAGATACTGAATATTATTTTGTTACCAAAGCCCTCCAGATGGTATCAGCTGTTCAAGAAGATACATTTTGGAAGCGTTGGGAAGGTAGGGTCAAGAATGGCAGTGTGGTCACCATCCTAGCATTAACTGCTGGGCAACAGAATAACTACACTCTTACAACACAGTGTTCAGGAGCAAGGACAGAGGCTTCATGAAGCCAGGAATTTTACACATTCTGTCCAAGAATCCTGTAAAACAACTGCTGTTTGAGGTACCCCAGCTGCCCACCCACGTACTCAGTTCACACTTCCCTTGTTCCTCCTTCTCCTATTCTCCCCTTTCACTTATTTTTCAAATTTGTTTTGGTGACGAAATAAACTGCAAGTCCACAGAGATAAAATGAAAAAATAAAAGCCTAAAATTTAGGAGACAGAAAAGCCAGACATATTTTAATTTAATCCTCTGCGAAGGAATTTAGGTCTGGGAATTACTGAACTGAGTTATGAAAAAGTGAACTTGAAAAGTAGGGAGTACTACAGAGATAGGAGAGATTTTTCAGTATCAGTATGTGTAAGAATGACTTAGAGAAATATCTTAAGATTCAGAAACCCAGACCCCACTTGCTCTCATTCTGATTTAAATGGTTGGAGAATGCCTAGGAATCTGCATGGTAAATCCACAGGCGATTTTTTTTTTTTTTTTAATCTGCCTGTGCTGCCCAGAGGCAGGAACCATGTCCTCTTAGTCATGGACTTATCGTCTGCACCCAGCAGAGAGGCTGGCAGAGTGCAGGCACGAGGTCAGGGTGGAGGGAGACTCATAGGCACAAGTGCAATTATTATAAGCATAAAGATGTTGAAATGAGGAGAGTGTCCAACCTGGAGGGGAGAATGAGATCTGGATTCCAAGGGAAGACAGGAGAAGGTGCTGTAAGGAGACGGAAATAAGCCCGTCCTCCAAGGCAAAAAGCTGGGGCCAGTGAGGCAACAGAGATCATTCTGACTGAGAGTTGGTTACAGGGATCAGAGGAAAGGAAGAGGAGACAGTGGAGGGCTCTGAAATCTGGTCTGTTCAGTCTAGGCTCTTGTTTTTGACAGAGCATATGTACACTTTGCAATCAGAGATTGGGAAACCCATTTGACCACCATTGGATGAAAACAAATGAGCTGCCCCAAACATATCAAGAAAAAAAGATGTTTTGTTTAGGGCAGAAAAATCCATCATCTGCTGCTGCAAATTAAAATACAGGAGGTAGTTAGTAGACAAAATGTTCATCCTTTAAGGAAGAATAATAACTTTATCAATAATAACCTACCTTGTGCTGGGTACTATCCTGATTATTTCATTTAATCCTCAACTTCCTGAAGGTTCTATCTAAGATTACTCTGTTTATTCCCTTCAAAGCATTTGAGCGCCTTTAGTAGTTATCTTGTTTGTTTGTTTCTTTACTGCTTATCATCTGCCTTCCCCATGGCAATTTAAGCTCCTTGAGGGCAGGATCCTTACCTGTCCTGATGCTACACCCCTCTCTGAGCACAACAGCTGGCGTATACTATGCACCAAATATTTATCAAGAGAATATCCTAATACCTACTTGTTTTACAAATGAAGATCCTTGCTCGTGCTCGCTTCCGCAGCACATATACTAAAATTGGAAGATCTTGCTTGTTTTAATTTGTTCTAGCTTAGTATTTAAAATGTTTGGCCGGGCCCAGTGGCTCACGCCTGTAATCCCAGCACTTTGGGAGGCCAAGGCGGGTGGATCACCTGAGGTCAGGAGTTCGAGAACAGCCTGGCCAACATGGAGAAACCCTGTCTCTACTAAAAAATACAAAAAATTAGCTGGGTGTGGTGGCGCATGCCTGTAATCCCAGCTCCTCAGGAAGCTGAGGCAAGAGAATCGCTTGAACCCAGGAGGCGGAGGTTGCAGTGAGCCGAGATTGCGCCATTGCACTCCAGCCTGGGCAAAAAGAGTGAAACTCCGTCTCAAAAACAAATAAATAAATAAATAAATAATAAAATGTTTGAGTGTTTGTACTGAGGCAGTGCTACACATTCTCATGGCTTTGCTGCTGCTGTTCCAGTAGTAGAAGGGCTGCTCTCAGCCCAGAGCCCAGATTTCTTTCTAAACAGCAGAACCTGTCCCTTTTCTGTTTTAAAATCCAAGTCCCTATACATGACTATTTGAATAAGCCCATGCTCCCCCCACCCACCCCGCCACCCTCTGCATGTGCTCCTTTCCAGTTGGGAGAGCCTAACAAATTCACCCAACTCCCCTTTCTTGTGGAGTTTTCCATGATCCCTGTATTATTTTCCTAGGATTGCCATAAAAAGGCATTGCAAACTGGGTAGCTAAAAAGAAAAACAACAAAACAAAAACAGTAATTTATTATCTCATATTTCTGGAAGCTGAAAATCCAAATTAAGATGTCAGCAGAGCCATGCTCTCTCTGAAGGATTTACGGAAGTATCTGTTTCATGCCTGTCTCTTAACTTCCGATATTTGCCAACAACCCTTGTTGTTCCTTGGCTTGTAGCTACGTAACTCCACCCTCTGCCCCCATCTCCACATGGCATTCATCTCCCAGGTAATTCTTATACGCATGGTCCTAAAACCATAACTTGGGAAATACTAGCTAGACTATCAGCTGCAGGAGTGTATGGTAAACGATATTGATCATTATAATTGATGTAACTCTGTTTCTCATATATGAAATGGGGAAAGGGTAGCAGCAGAATCAACATCACACCATTACTAGGAGCAACATATCAGTTCTGACTGGGCTAGGCAAACCATATGCTACTGTGAGATAAACTATTTTCTGGGGTATAGAGTTGATGTGTAAAATACATGATTTCCTTCCTGCTGAATAGGGCCTGAAGTTTCAAGACAGCCTGAAAGGTACACCCCTCCCTCTTTACACTTTAATCCATGCAAAAACTCAAACTCTGAAGATTTCAGTAGCAAACTGTACAGTTATAGAGCCTCAATATCATAGTGTGAATAAAAGATCTAAGGGCAGGGCTTGATGGAAGAAAGTGGAGAAAGCAAGTGGTAGCTTGAGGGCATGTGAACCAGTAAAAGGGAGGAATTTACATTCTTAAAGAGTTGGAAAAGCAAAGAACTGACTCCCAGGAATTTGCCTAAGGCAAGCCCTGTGTGTGTAAATGGTGAACTGGCTACCTATTTTCAGCACACTAAATGATTTTCTGAAGTCAAGTAGAGGGGCTAGCCCCTAAAGCCCTGAATAGCTGTTTACTTACAGTAACTCTTAACGTTCCTATTTTTTGATGCATTTCTTAAAGGTATGATGGTGTGACAAAATTTGATAACTATTGTCTTTAAGTATTTCTCAAACTTCTCTCATTCACATACTACCCTTGTTCCCCGGGGATTCTTGCTCCCAGAGCTCCCAAGACAGAGGTGGGCTGCTTCCAAAATGGCGGTGGGCCGCTTCGAAGATGGTGGCAAGCCTTGTGTTCTCTGACCTGGGATTCTTGGCCTCACGGATTCTAAGGAATGGAATCTTGGGCCATGCAGTGAGTGTTATAGCTCTATTTGAAGCCGTGGGTCATAGCTCTATTAGAAGCCATGGGTCATGAAAGAGAACCATGGAACCCAGTGACCAGTGTTCAGCTCGATTAGGAGGAACCCAGGCACTTAGCGGTGCAGGAACAATGGCAAGCCTTTAGCCTGATCGGGAGGGGCGATGGGCGGCTCGCTGGATCAGGAGCACAGCCGGCACCCTGACGCGGTGGAAGTCAGCAGCAGGCGGCAAACAGCAGTGGTGGATGGCGAGCGAAAGCTCAGCTCGAGCCGTGACAAACACGGACCAGAAGAGAGTGCAGTTGCAAGATTTAATAGAGTGAAAACAGAGTTCCCATACAAAGGGAGGGGACCCAAAGAGGGTAGCTGTTGCTGGCTCGAATGCCTGGGTTTATATCCCGATCATAGTCCCTCCCGCTGTGCTCTCAGGCAATAGATGATTGGCTATTTCTTTACCTCCTGTTTTTGCCTAATTAGTATTTTAGTGAGCTCTCTTTACTATCTGGTCAGGTGTGAGCTAAGTTGCAAGCCGCGTGTTTAAAGGTGGATGCGGTCATCTTCCCAGCTATGCTTAGGGATTCTTAGTCGGCCTAGGAAATCCAGCTAGTCTTGTCTCTCACCCTCATGATTTTAGCCATTTCCATATAACGCCTGCACTAGGTTTATTGATATTTTTCTTTAAATGTATTCACAGTTTTCTTTATCAGTTTTGTGGTAAAAGGGAATTTATATATTATTGCTCTTTGAAAACCAGCACTTCTTGCATAAACACGAGGTCAATGTAACATAAGCACAATGACAAGAACTTGTTATTAAATGTCCCTGGACACAGCTGCTTTCTGAAGATGCTGACCCTAAGGCCCTCTGCTGATTTGATGAAAATGGAGATTGGCATGCGCTGGTACCATTTTAACATGCCTCTTTTTCCCAACTGATGCTTCCTCTTTGATGTAATCAGGAGAATTGAAATTTAGAAACTGGTATTTCTGTTAAGTTATTTGATGTCAATATCCTCTTTCTGTGGCACCTTAAATTACTTGGAATAACCCACACTTTGGAAAATACAGTCAGGTCACTCTTTGCTAACACTGGGAGGCCTCTTTCCTTTAAATGCTTGACGACTTCTCTAATTTGAACAAAGAGTAACTCACAAGAGTTCCATGAAACTGCTTTATAAACACACCAAAGTCTGAAAAATAACAGGTTTTAAGGAAAAATATCTCATATGTGAGAAATACCTCCATGAATGGGTATTAACTAAATATTTTATGTGGGACAGGGTGTAAACTAGAAATCTGTCATGTTGTATCGTGTTTTACTCTGTGATATATCTAAAAAGCCCATGCATCTAGAATTGGGAGTATGAGCTTTGCTTTCCTTTCAATTTATCTTTGCAGAATTTTGGCTCACTTCCACTGAAACCCAATGGGGTTATAAATAAAAATGCCCAATTAACCAAGAAGTTTTTCAGTATTGGGCATATCTATCAGTTGGTGTTTCCCTACTTATTTGCAAGAACGTAGTGTAGAAGTTAAAAGTTCAGGCTTCCGTGACAGAAAGATGTGGGACTAAATCTGCCACTTACTACCCACGTTAATGAACTGAAACTGGTTACCTAACTTCTCAAAACTAATTTCCTCATATAAAATAGAAATCATAATGTCTAATCTCACAGGGTTGTTGTATTCATTCACTTAAAAATAAAACAAAATGGAACAAAAATACCTGGAATATGTAAGTGAAATTGCACAGGCCCTGGCATGCTATAGGCACTTTTTATTGTCATTGTAAGTATGATGATGGGGATAATGATGGTATTGATGATTCTGACTAACATTTTATGGTATAAGGAAAAGTAATATTCTCGAATCTATGTGATACAGAGACTAGTATTTCACCAGAAACTCTTGAGTATGTTTAATCCAGGAAGTCTTCATTTATGGTTTGAAACGTCTAAGATAATTCCTACTGAAAATAAGTAAGATACCTATAAGATTTTATATTATGAAAGTGTGTTTTTACTGTGTGTTATGACTCAGATTGTAAATTTTCTTGTATGAAAGCATATCCCTTAAAGTCATGTTTTTGAAATAAAGGGAATCATGTTTTACATATCATAATTCACTCATTTCAAGGGTACAATCCTAGTGATTTTTAGCAAATTTACCAAGTCATGCAACCATTACCATAAATCAATTTGAGAACATTTTTATCACCCCAATAAGATTTCTTATGCCCATTTACTGTTATCCTCAGCTCCTTTTCCTTCCCAGGCAACCACTAATCTGATTTCTGTCTCTATATATTTTTCCTTTTCTGGAAATTCTTATAAATTGAATCATTCACTATTCTTTTGCATCCAGCTTTCACTTAACATAATGCTTTTGAGGTTCATCTGTTATGGGAAAAGGGTCCAGAGGGTTCTTAGATCTCCTGCAAGAAAGAATTCAGGGCGAGTCCGTAAAGTGACAGCAAGTTTATTAGGAAAGTAATGGAATAAAAAGAATGGCTACTCCATAGACAGAGCAGCCCCAACGGCTGCTGGTTGCTGATTTTTATGGTTATTTCTTGATGATATGCTAAACAAGTGATGGATTATTCATGCCTCCCCTTTTTAGACCATATAGGGTAACTTCCTGACATTGCCATGGCATCTATAAACTGTCATGGCGCTGGTGGGAGTGTAGCAGTGAGGATGACCAGAGGTCAGTCTCATTGCCATCTTGGTTTTGAGGGGGTTTGGTTGGCCTCTTTACTGCAACCTGTTTTATCAGCAGGGTCTTTATGACCTGGATCTTGTGCTGACCTCTCATATCTTATCCTGTGACTTAGAATGCCTTAACCATCTGGGAATGCAGGTCCAGTAACTTTCAGCCTCATTTTACCCAGCCCCTATTCTAGATGGAGTTGCTGTGGTTCACATGCCTCTGACACATCCATGTCATAACATATATCAGTAGTTTGTTCCCTTTTATTGAAGAGTTGAATTTCATTTTGTGGATATACTACATTTTGTTTATTCATCTATCAGTTGGTAGACATTGATGTTGTTTCTACTTTTTGGCTATTATCAGTAAGATTTCCGTGATTCACGTACAAGCTTTTGTGTAGAGATATGTTTAATTTCCTTTGGGACTATTCCTAGAAGTGGAACTGCTGGGTCATATCTGTGTTTAACATTTGAGGAACTGTTAAACTGTTTTCCAAAAAGGCTGAACCATCTGATATTTCCAACAGCAATGTATGAGGGTTATGACTTTTTATTTTACCCATTCTAGTGAATATGAAATGGCCTTTTATTTTAGTTTTTGACATGCAATTTCCAAGTGACTAGTGATGTTGAACCTTTTTCATGTGATTATGAGTTATTTTTTACTTTTTATGAGCCATTCTAAAAAGTTACCAGAGGCTTAGTTACTGAATCTCTAACTCATAGTGTAAGACAGAAATTAAAAGGATTTTCTGATGTATCCAGTTAAGTCAGCAAGTTATTGCCAAAATCAATCAAGTCCACACAAAATTTGTTCCTTCTCTGAATACTTCAACAATCTTATATTCCAACATAGAAGTATTCTTAATATATTGCACTCGATGATACCACCCTTATCATTAATATATATATATAAATTGAGGGGAACAGATAAAAAGTTTTAAAAGAATTCAAGTTACTCTTTAGAAGGCATATGGTTTTAAAATATTTTATTTTCCTGATTCTTTTGATAATCCATGTTAAGGAAATGGTTACAAAGTCTCTAAGGAATTAATAGTAATGTTCTGGGAATATCAGTTTAGGGTTGAGATAAATGTCTGTGATATCATGGGAATACACATTTACATACTCAAGAGGACATCACTGTGGATATTCATTGAAAACTCTGTGTTCATAAACTAAAACACATAGAACTAGAAGATGAACTCAAAGAAGATAGAGGATTTTGTGAATCTTAATTATCTTTTTTATCTCTAATGCCTAGAATAATGTCTGATATAATGTAGGCATTCAATAAATATTCGATGAATAAGTCAATACTAGGAGTATATTTTGAATGTCATTGTTGAATGAAAAAATACCCATATTTCTGATATCTCAGGCAGTAGAAAACTCAAGTGCTTGTTTCTATAGATTAGAATTTAGGAAACTTGAAAATTATCATGTTGCAAAATAATTTCTAAACTTCTGTTGGAATTTAATTTTTGTCATCTAAGGCCAAATGCCTGACTGGGTCAGTGTACAAAGTCATAGTCCTATCTATGAATAGGTTCAAAATTTCATAAAAATCACAGTTCTAAGTCAGTACCAGTACCTTTATTTGTTTTCTGCTCCTGAAATGCTGTCATGAATATCGATGCACTATACTTCCAAAGTAAACTAGATTTTGATTTATAACAAAGCAATAATAACAAAAACCAAACCAGAATAAAACAAAAAACTTGCCTCTTCTCAATAAATTTGTTTCATCACTCTCTTTCCTCACTCTGACCTCTCTTACAAAGTAGTCCAAACAGAAAACACTAATATAAGAAACATCTGACATGTAGTGACAAAGGATCCCTTCTAGCAAAGCACACGACTGCATTTTAATGTGAGAGCCACAGGAAAGACACAACTGGATTCTTTTAAAGCTTTTTATGTGTTCCCCTCAATTTATACATACATATTAATAAACTAAGATGGTATTGTCCAGTCCAATACACTAAGAATACTTCCATGTTGGAATAAAAGATTGAAGTATTCCAGAGAAGGGACAAGTTTTGTGTGGACTTGAATGATTTCGGCAATAACTTGTTGACTCAACTGGATATACAGGAAAATCTTTTTAATTTCCCTCTTACACTATGAGTTAGAGATTCAGCTGTGTAAAACTAGACCTCTAGTTACTCATTTCTTGCATGAAGCACAAGGATTTGTTTACTTTATTTTTATTGGAAGAAAATATATTTTCTAGAAAAGAATATATATGTTTTTCATTGTTTATCCCAGAATTAGATAATCATAATTCTCCAAACTTGTAGTGAATATGGCAGGAAATGAGTGACATGCAGTAAGGTCATTGTTGGGGACACATTAATAAGTTACTTTCTAGCCTTCATTAGCTAGAAAATTATTTGCGATGTTTGGCTATATTTTATTTTTTATTTAAAAATGGAAATATTAAAGTATATATAATATGGCTTTTAAATGCTGTTAGAAAATATACACACACATATGCACACATGCACACACACACACACATATTTAAGCATAAATGTACCCCTCAGCATGAAAACACCAATAATACTTCTCTTGGGAAGTCCTTGGTTACATAATCTAAAGTCTCTCTGATTATGAGAAAAATTGTTGAATGTATTATAAAGATTACATTTCCTTTGCTTCTTCAGAAACTCCATCTGCAGAGTTTAGTGAAGGGAAAAACATGTAAGCAGGCAAAATACAATGGTGAAGTAACTAAATACAGCCAAAACTTCTCCATTTTTGCTATGCCAAGTTCATTAACAGTTTGCCAAAACTTTTAAGACCATATGAAACTGAAATTACACCCATTACGCTTCAAATCCTAGGTCCAACTGAAGCAAGAAAGGGCTATGTGATGAAGTCTCAGGCATATATTAATACATTTACTAATAATGAAAAGACATGAAAATTGGAACAGCTATGTAAACTCTCAATGAAAAAATACTAGTAAGTGTTTGTGTATCAGGAATCAAAGGTTAGGAAAATAGTGTACCCAGCTTAGCAAAAAATCAAAACTCGTTATCTATAGAATCTAATGAGATAACTGCATCATTATTGTGCACCTAGAGATTGTGCATTATTTCATTCAGTTCTTTTTATTTCTGAGTCATTCCTGGGAGAAATGTGAGGTGAGAAAGAAGTTCACCTCTCTCAAACTAGTCATGTAATCTATTGTATGGTGGATAGTATAGTATATAGTATAGGTGCTATTTGTTAAGTATCACATTAAAATTTCTACAAATGTGTTTTCTTGTTGTATCTCTTACAGTTAGTAGGTTATATCCACCTGAAAACAGGTCACCTGAATTGGCAATATCTACCAATCTTTTAAATCATTCTTGCATTCCTTAGTGTTTATGTTATACTTTGTGGATTTAGGAAGTCATGTTCCACAGAGCAGTCAGAGAAGGAGTTAATGTGTGGATGTTACTTAATTATGACTCCCAATCTAGATCTAGAATGCCCATGTTTATTAAAAGTCTTAAGCAAACTAGCTACTTTGTCCATTGGTAACTACAGATACTCTGTGGGACCTCAAGGCTTTAGCTTTCTCCTGGGACAATTAAAAATAAATGCAATGAAGATCTACTGACACTGAGAAGAGAACAACATCCCACAAGAGCTTTGATTGTTTTTTTTTCATACCATAAAACTGATTGGATATGTTTAAAATAATTCTACAAAGAACAAAATATATATGTATCTGTATGTATGTACATTTATGTGTGTGTGATATGTGTATGTACACACATTTACAATAGAATCTCTGTAGTTCGCAATCATATCTTTATCATTGTTTACTTTCAAATGTCAATACTTGTTCTAAATAATTATATAGATCATTGATATGACTAGAATCTTAGTTTAATAGAAAAGTCTTTGTGGGCTCATTGACTTTAGATTTATTCACTTTGGGAGAAAGTTAATGGGTTTTTTTGTAAGTTTGGGAAATATTAGTGTCATTTGCAGTATGAGATGTATTGTGTGCATTTGAATGTTATTTCTAAGTTAAATTTGGATATAAGATTGAATCTTGGGTCTAAAATCAGTAAAGCTGGAGGGACATACTAAGTCATTTTAATAACTGTGTTGATTTATTTTGTAACTGACAGCACTTAAGGTTTTAATTAGGTTTTGTTATTGTTGGAACTGAATGCATATGTTGTACAAAGTAGCCTGTTTAAAAGAGTTTTATTCTGATGTAATTATTGCTTTAAGGAAACTTTTCTGAATGTTCTACATCAAGCCTTATAAGTGTCTCGATCCTGCTAACCTTTCTTTTTTGGTTAAAACACCTTGATACTATAATAGAAAATGTCAGAATTTATTTTTATTCTTTAGTCTAAATTTTTAATTTGCATAGGCACATTATTCTAAAGTGAATTGATGTTCTCAAACATATTAATTCAAACTAAATGACAACAACTCTAATGACTAATTTATAAAATAAGCGTGTGTTTTTTGTGGGATACATATTGTTTATTTATGCTTAAACAATTGCCCTTTGCATTCAAATATCATATTCAAAAGCTATACAACAATTCATTTTGTTTGTTATTTACATTTAGTACTGATGATTACCACTTATATGTGGGTTTTTTTCCAACTATTTTTTTATTATACTTTAAGTTTTAGGGTACATGTGCACAACATGCAGGTTAGTTACATATGTATACATGTGCTAGGAGGACAGGCTTGATATCAGGAAGACCAGTTAATATGGTATTGTGTTAGTGGAGGTGAGTAATATAAACTTGAACTTAAGCAGTGTCAGTAAGACTGCCAAAGAAGGTATGGATTCATAAGCTATTATGTCAGAATATATATGAATCAGGCATTTGTATTTTTTTTAAAACTTCCCAGGTAATTCCAACATACTGCTCAGTCAGAGAATCACCAATCGCTGTTAGATTTACAGTCCTGGGGACAGTCAAATTTAGTTTGACTTCTAGATTTCTCGCTTGTTTGTGTAAATGGTGAGGCCATCCACTGTGAAAAAAATGCTAAAAGAGAAACAATTTTACACAAGGGGAGATTTTTCTGTTGTTGCCTGCCAATTTTGTTCACATGAAGTTCAAATATGTATGAAACATCTAAAAATTCAGTGGAAAGGTCTGATACAGAGATAGATATTATGTAGTCTTGTAGCAAAGTGATAGTGGAACTCATGGATTAATCCAAAGAGTGTGCAGGTTATCCAGGAAAACAACACCACTTAGAGGCCAGCAGAGGAAGAAGAGCTTGGGAGCTAACTAGTAAGGAATGGTGATCAGAGAAGAGGCAAGGAGGTGGAAGGGAAAGGCAAGTAAGGTGTCAAAGAGACATTGAAATAGAGACTTACTCATGGGAAATATTAGTCAGAAATAGAAAATGAATAAATATCCATAATGTTTTTCAGTTTAGAGAGTTAGCTACTTTCTTTTTAAGGAGTCTATTGTTTAGAAGCACCAAACTCAGATTGCTCAAAGTAATCTCTGTCTTACAGCTATACTACAAGGTATTTTATTTTTATTTGTTTATTATTGAGTATCTTATATACATAAAGAGAGTGATTTGTGTATACGTGTGTGTGTGTGTATACTCACATGCATGTGCTTGCACATATGGGATGTTGGAGTGAATGTATATTAAACTGTCAAATATTCTTTGTTCATGATAAGCTAGCATTGAAAGGGAGGAGTCTCTACACACATGCCTCTATATACAGAAGAAATTCTAGAGGGAGGAAAGAAAATATCAATGTGACAGTTTGGTAAAGCTGGGCACTATATTAGTCTGTTTTCATGCTACTGATAAAGACATACTGGAGACTGCGCAATTTACAAAAGAAAGAGGTTTCATGGAGAACTCACAGTTCCACATGGCTGGGGAAGCCTCACAATCATGGCGGAAGGCAAGGAGGAGCAAGTCACATCTTACGTGGATGGCAGCAGGCAAAGAGGGAGCTTGGGCAGGAAGAATCCCCATTTTTAAAACCATCAGATCTCATGAGTCCCATTCACTATCACGAGAACAGCACAGGAAAGACCAACCCTCATGATTCCATCATCTCACACTGGGTCCCTCCCACAACACATGGGAATTATGAGAGCCACAAGATGAGATTTGGATGGGGACACAAAGCCAAACCATATCAGGCACTATGTCCCCACCAACATTCTTTCCACCACGTCTTCCACTGGGGAATACTGGAGAGACAAATATGTAACTAGTAGGCTCCCACGGATGTTAGAAATGTTCAGATTTAAACTCGTGACCATTACACATTGGAACTCCCTCCTTTCTTTGGAATTTTCCACTCCAAATACATGTTCTATATCAGTGTTTCTCAATATTGGCTGCATATGAGAATAAAATAATGCCAAAGCTTTAACCCAGATCAATTATACCACAATGTATAAAACCTAGTCAGCAATTATTAGAAAAAGTTTTCAGGTAATTCCAGTGTGCAGCCAAGGTTGTGAATCCTTGTTTTCTATATCATATTCGTTTATCTGAGAGTGTTTCCATAAATTCACATTAACTGAAAGCATGTTTCTGTTTTTGCAGTAACATTTCATTACCTAGTACTCTGACAGTACCATAAACAGTTTTATAGACAAGCTCACCAAAAGTAGACTTGGGGGTTGTTTTAGTCAATTCAAACTGTCATAATAAAGTACTGTAGACTGGTAGCTTAAACAATAGAAACTTCTTATTTCACAGTTTCAGAAATTGGAAATCTAAGATCAGGGTGTTAATATGGTTGTGCTCTGGTGAAAGCTGTCTTTTTGGCTTGCAGATAACTGTCTTCTGACTGGATTCTTGGACAAGGGGAGAGAGAAAGAGCAAGCTCTTTAATGTCTCATTTTATAAAAGCCCTAATCCCATCAGGCCAGGGCCGCACCCTCATGAACTCATCTAACCCTAATTACCTCCCAGAGCCCTATCTCCAAGTACCATTACATTAGGAGTTAGGGCTTTGATGTATGAAGAGGATAGGAGGGATATTCAGACCATAGCAGGTATCATGTAGTTCTCTGCCATCAGCAGCTTTAAACCAGGAGAATTCTACTGGGACAAGCACTAGTTCAATGTAGTCCAGCACTTAGCCTGGAGGTGAAACAGTCCTTTGGTTTTGTATATAATTCAGTGGTGACATTTATGTAACTGTGCAATAAGCCATGACAGTTTAACCAGATTCTAGTTTCACTGATGAAAAGTGCATCCGTTTTGACAGATACATAAAAAAATAGTTTGAACAGAACCAGACTTTTTAAAGAGATGCTGAATTTAGTCTGGAGCTGCTTAGTGTCTTTGGAATTGCTTTTCTGTGTCTTGCTGAACTCAGCAGGCAAAGCAGAGGATTGCTTAAACAAGACCATTTGGTGGTAGCATTGGTGTTGGAAGTACTGCCAAATGCTTTCAGTCTCATGTATGTTCTCCCTGGAGGCTGATGGATATGACATTATTATTTTTTAATTCTAAGTGAGTTTTAGGTCATCTCATTGTGCTTGTTGCAGATAAGTTCACAACATCTTTAATAACTTCCTGTGTGGGTGCATTGAAAATTCATTCTATTCAGTTAAACCAAGGTATTATACTGTATTCTCTACATAGTATTCAGAGTGAAAAATTCCCATTTCTAATTTTGAGGCTTAAATGTTCCAAGGTTTTGTCAGTGTAATATTATACTTGTAATTATGGTGGCATTTGGATTTATCAGTGTGTGTAAGTATGTTTATGAGGAAAGGAGGAACGGGGATAGAGAATGAGCAAGGAGGGATTCTTGTCAGACTCCTTTATCCTTAAGATTAATAAGAGGCCTATGTTGCACCCACATGATAAGTAGGACAGATAATTTCCAGGAAATATAAAGAACATTCTTCAGTTCACATACCTAGCAGAAACTCAGCAGTTAGAATATACAGAAAGTGTTACGAAGTAGAAGAAAATGAGGCATGGTATGGAAAAGTGTTGGTGATCAATTAGAAATATAAACTCAAAGGAAGAAAAAAGGGTCTATGTTGTTCATTTATTTTTCACCTAGCATGTAGCATGAGGCTGTGCACATCATAGGTGTTCAGGAACTACTTGGTGAGTGAATGATTGATCCCAGAATGATCAAAGTAGACCTATGAGAATATAAAATTAAGTCAATCATAGGAAGCCTCATGTAATTCTCCCTTTAAGTTTGTAAAAAAGCAATAACCAGGAGGAAACAGGATTCAGACGTAAAGTCGAAGTACAGTGTAAGAACCAAACTTATATGTTGCTCAATTAAGGGACATATGCTAGAAAGCTCCTCCTGGTCTGATAACTCTTTCACTCAGATCTTTGGGCCTATCTCGTGCTGCCTTTTTCCTACCACTGGATATAATGTGCTTGATTATGTATCTTACCTTCCGAAAAGACTCTACTACCAGCTGAGTGAAAGGGACTTGAATCTGTATAATGACTTTACATTAGCCAATAGTTTTGAACTTCTACCTGTTAAAAGACAAAATTACAACAAATCTAGTTTAGTAGATCTTCATTGGCTTTTTTTGTGATTCTAGCATGTAGCAGCAGTTTGGGCCAAAATGGTTCAGAATGTTCCACCCTACCACATGTGCAGGTTATGTTTACAGGCAGAGTAAAAGAAGTTACCTATGGAAAACAGAAGCGAGGTACAGAGACAGCCCCATTACATGGTATGCATCTCATACATGGTTTGAACAGCTGCCTGTGATTGGCTGAAACTCAGCTATTTGTTCCTAGTTAGGTTTTCACTTTATTTTTGGTACTGAGTTAGGTTGCAGTTAGGAGCTTGTAGGGAGGACTGCTTGGGCCAGTTTCAATTTTATTTAACATACCAAAGAGCATGACTCTACAGCACCTCATATCTCAGTGATTAGCCAAAAAGAATTTTTGTCTGTGCAGTTTCCTGTTAAAGTACCCCAAATGGGGTTAATAGCATAACCTACTCATTGGCCTTCAGTGAGGCCCTGATGTTTGCAGATGTGTTGTTGTTATTAGGTGAAGGATTTTTATTCTCCATTGTACATAGACTTTTGCCACAATGCAGTCACTTCACTTCACTTTGGTGAAGACTGAAATGTATTTCTCTGAGACAAAGATGGCACTTTCTTTTAGGTACATTGGGCAATTAACACATAATATTGATATCTAATTAATTGGTTGCACATATTGAAGTAAATATTAATTTGGCAAAGTAGTGGATTTTCAATAGGAGGTAGAAGGCTAGAGAGTAAGATTGACAGGGTTGCTATTTTATAGACTGAACATACAAAGATATTTTTCAGAGAAACACCAGACTTCCCCATTGCAATAGGCAGCCTGCTGACAATTAGGACATGTGACTGAGAACCTCTTGAGGTGAATCAGAACTGGAAAAATATATTAGATTCTATCCAGAAATGATTATTTTCTTCAGTGAGAAAGGACAAAGCAAAAATGAAAACTCTAGAAAAATTTCTACCGAGTAGCCTAAGCTTAATAAAGCTCCAAAAAGAGAGTCATAAATTTTTAAATTTTAGCCTTTAAGCAAAAAGTTAATAACCTTTGTTAATCAAAAAATATATATATAATTGTTCATTTTTTCTTCATCATTTCTATATAATTAGCTGTGTGCCTATATACTACTATAATGCTAGAAAGCTCTAGGAATGTATCACTTCTGGGAAGGAATAAAACAATCATCCCACTCTGCCTTTCTTACCTTGATTCATGGCTCAAATATTTCTATTCTTGGAACATTACTGCAGCTTTGGTGCTAAGAAAATTGCTGGTAGAGGAAGAACGATTCTGCGGCCATTCATCCTTCACAAGTTTTACACCATCCCATTGTCTAACTTTGCAATCTCGCCATCTAGTGTTCAAAGGTTCTCAATACCATAGTTTATAAAATGCTTCACTTCATTAAAAGCAAAACAGTAAAGTGCTAAGCAAGTTACCTTAAAAACAGTGTGTTTGGGAATAGTCAATGTAATAAATAGATCATCAATGAAACTTTACAGCAGATTTCTTGTTAAATGTGTTTCTCATTTATCATTATTGTCTCATTTATTTATTGTATTTATTCATAAATATTTGATAGCTTCTGTTTATATAGTCATGTAAATTATACATAACGTACTCTGTATGTTGAAATATATACTTATTTATTTTATATTTTATTTTTATATTCTTTTCTCTCTGTACTACCTATAACTAACAAAATTGTCATTGACTCTGAAGGCAAGCAAATCTGAGTCATGATGGTAGATTGGGTTAGAGTGGAATCAAAAGGAAATAGTTTATTGGAATATTTGACTGCTATGCATATCCTTCCCCAGGCTGTGGTTTTTTACTACTAATGACTGTCCCTTCATGGGGCAGATATAGCAAGAAAAACACAGAAGGCTTTGATGCACATGAAATACGGTGGTTTGTCAGAAAACAAACAAACAAAAATACTAGTATCTTCCTTGTCTTACCATTGAGACTATTTTAAGTCTGTCTTTTCAAAACAATTTTTTGGAATTTAGTTTTAGGAATTAATGAGGATTGCAGTTTTGAAAATAACCTGGAAACGCGATTTTCATTTTCTTTACAAGGTTTTAAGATGACCTCTTCTATAGTGTTTATCAGTTCAGAATTTTAGAAAGAAAAACATATATTTATTTAATTATCAAGAAAATAAAATTAACTAGTTAAAACAAGCCCTTTCAGATAACTTCCATCATTTTAACATCTGTAAAACAGTTGACAATATGCCTGTTCTGAGAGACCCCAATGTCAAAATGGAAAACCTCAGTCCTTACCCTGAAGGAGGCAAAGTCCTATGGTCCATGAGGTTGCTGCCTACAGCTCAGACCTTACCCACTTCCACTCTGGGCTCTGACCTTCTTAGCCTTTGTCAATTCTGCAAGGACAGGAGGCTTCCTCCCACTTTAGGCTGTTTTTCTCCCTTGCTTTGATCAGAAATGCCTTCTGTCCTTACACACCCTTCGGATCTTGGCTCCAACATCATTTTCTCAGAGAAGACCTCCAAACCCTGTCTTGTTATTAGATGGTATGCAATAATTTTCCTTATTTCCACTCACCTTATTTTGTAATCACATACTTGTCTTATTATCAGCTTAGTATCTGCAGCCTTGACTAGGTTACAAGTAGTGAGCAGGCTAGAATAATACCTATTTTATTTAAACCCCTGAGGTCCTAGCCCAGGGATTTCTATAATACCCATTAGGAGTAGATGTGCGGTAAATATTTGATGGAATCAACCCATGGGCCCAAAATTGAGAGCTGAGAAGCCCATTGTCTCAGCTCATATAATTTCATACAGTCAGCTCTGCTTCCATGCCACCACTGGGATAAGAGAATATTCACTGAGGCAGGAAACCCCAGTGCCTGCCTCCCAACTTCTCAGAGCACACCTCTCTGGGGACGTGTCACTTCCTGCAGCACAGCTTGGGAGTGAGGTAAAGAATTCCCTGAGTTGTTCACTACTACTCTTCCCGGTTCCAGGAATCAACTCTCCTTTCAGACTTTTGCTTATTCTCCCCTGAAATACAAAAACAAAACAACTTCCCACACACAAATAAAAACTCTATTCTTCCTGTCTTTACTATCATCCATCTTTATGGATTAACGGGAAATACAAGATACAGAAGACAAAATATAAATTAATATTTTAGTAAGTTATCTTGCCACTCACACTCAGAAGAGGATACAAATAAATTATTCAAGTTATGTAAAGGACGTTAAGTTCTTATTGTTTTCATAGCATTTCTCTTCTTTTCTAGAACACTCTAAGGATTCCCAGCCATCTTAGAATATTAGACAAGCAATTATGCTTAGAATCAATCATTTTCAAAATGAGCTCTGTTAAAAATTTATAGCATGTCACGCTAAGCTTCAAGTATCTATAGGCAAACACCAACATCTTCTCAAAAATGAATCCAACATTTTGAGAGATGAGCGAGAATTTAGTAATTCATTTTGATATTGAATACACACATACACACATCTATAGATTTGGTATTTTTTGTAAATTTTATTACAGTATATTTTATTTAAGATCTAATATATTCTCATTGTTTTCTTAACACCTTTGCTTACCATCAAATACACATAAAGAAAAATGCTTGAATGTTCAAATCACACTGAGGATTCTTTAATTTTTTTTATTTTTATGGGTACATAGTCGGTGTATATACTTATGGGGTACATGAGATGTTGTGATACAGGCCTACAATGTGTAATAATCACATCAGGGTAAATGGGCTATGCATCATCTCAAGCAGTCATCATTTCTTTGTGTTATAAGCATTCCAATTATACTGTTTTAGTTATTTTTAAATGTACAATAAATTATTGTCGACTGTAGTTACCCTGTTGTGCTATCAAATACTAGATCCTATACATTTTACCTTACTATATTTTGTATCCGTTAACCATCCCCGCTCCCACCCCACCCACGCACACATACACTTACCCCTCCCAACCTCTGGTAGCCATCATTCCACTCTCACACTAAGGATTCTATAGATCCTTCTAGACCTTCTTCACCCCACCTGTGATGGCATCTAATAGGCATCACATAAATGAGTGCTCTCTGAAAACTGGGTTGATTCATTCAATTGCCAACTTGGATACAATTCTGGCTCCTGGGCTCTTGAAAAACAATAAATAGAATGGTATGAAGTTTACTCCAAAGAATATCTTCACACTTCTGTCTCCACAGCAACACAGATGTACACACGGTGGCATCACTTCTTAAGCTGTACCTCCGAGAACTTCCAGAACCAGTTATTCCTTATGCGAAGTATGAAGATTTTTTGTCATGTGCCAAACTGCTCAGCAAGGAAGAGGAAGCAGTAAGTTGATGCATTTATTTCCAAATAAGCTTTTGTTTGGAATTTTTATCTGTGTTCTTAGTCTTAAATCTGTAAATTTCCATTGCCCTATCCCAGCGTTACTCTCCACTATCCTTTGTATTGACCTCACACATTGAGACTTTCCATATACAGCTCAAGTACCATTTCTGATCCCCTCTCTGATCAAAAAAAGAATATGGCTGAATAACAGCACGACTTGCCACTTTCTTTCCGTAAGTGATAAATGCAGTGCTGTGTCAGGCCACACATCACACAAAAGAAGTGACTGCTGTGTCTCATAATCTTTTAATTGTGTGGACCCAAACTACTTCAAATAGTGGCTTCTATACAAAATCCTACCTACTGCTGTTTCTTTAAACAGCTTTGTTAAGGTGTAATTTTTATACAATACAATCGCCCATTTAAAATGTATGATTCGGTGTTTTTTAGTATATTCTCGGAGTTGTGCAACTCTGAGATATTAGATTATCACCAAAATCTAATTTTAGAATATTTACAATATTTTTATTGCCTCAGAATAAACCCCATACCCTCTCTTAATTCTCCTTTTTCCCCAGCTCTTGGCAACTACTAATCTATTTTCTGTACCTATAAATTTGCCTATTCTGGACATTCCCTATAAATGGAATCATTCAATGTTTTTTTCGTGTGTGTGCACGATTGGCTTCTTTCACTGTTTTCAAAGTTTACTCATGTTGTGCCACTTATAAGTATTTCATTCCTTTTAATTCTAAACAATATTCCATTATTCATCCATTCATCAGAGAGACCTTTGGGTTTTTTTTTTCTCATTATTTGGCTATTATAAATAATGCTGTTGTGAACATCCATGTACAAAGTTTTGCATGGACCTATGTTTTCATTTCTCTTAAATATATATCTAGAAGGTAGAATTGTTGGGCCATATGTAACTCTGTGTTTTTCAAGAGGGCTCCAGCATTTTAAATTCCCACCAGCCATGAGTGCAGATTCTGATTTCTTCAAATCTCTGCCATCACTTGTTACCTGTCGTTTTTATCTTAGCCATCCTAACATGAGTAAAGTCGTATCTCATTGAAGGTTGAATGGCATTTCCCTGATGGCTAATGATGCTGAACATCTTTTCATGTGCTTATTGGATATTAATATATTGCCTTTGGAGAAATATCTATTCAGATTATTTCCCCATTTTCAGTTGGGTTATTTGCCTTATTATTAATAGTATTGAGTTGTAAGGGTTTATATAGTTTAGATATATGTCCCTTATAAATATGATTTTAAATATTTTCTCACATTTTGTGAGTTGTCTCTTCATTTTATTGATAGTGTCCTTTGAAACACAAAAGTTGTACATTTTGATGAAGTCAAATTTATCTATTTTTAATCAGTTGTGGTTTTGTGTCATATCTAAGAAGACTTTGCTTAATACAAGGTCACAAAGAGTTACTCCTATATTTTCTTCTAAGACTTCTATAGCTTTGGCTTTTACATTTAGAACTATGATTCACTTTGAGTTCATTTTTGTTTTTGGTGTCAGGAAAGGAACAAACTTAATTCTTCTTCATGTGGATATACAATTGTCCCAGTATCATTTGTTAAAAGACTATTCTTTCCCCCATTAGATTTTCTTGGCACTCATGTCAAAAACTGTTGCCTATTTTTTTTTTTTTTTTTTTGAGATGGAGTCTCGCTCTGTGGCCCAGGCTGGAGTACAGTGGCACTATCTCGGCTCACTGCAAGCTCCGCCTCCCGGGTTCACGCCATTCTCCTGCCTCAGCCTCCCGAGTAGCGGGGACTACAGGCGCCCCGCCACCACGCCCGGCTAATTTTTTGTTGGTTTTATTTTTTTGTATTTTTAGTAGAGATGGGTTTCACCATGTTAGCCAGGATGGTCTCGATCTCCTGACCTCGTGATCCGCCTACCTCCACCTCCCAAAGTGCTGAGATTACAGGTGTGAGCCAACACACCCGGCCTAACTGCTGCTTATTTTTATAAATGCAGTTTTATTCCATTTGTTAAATAATATTGTCTGTGGCTGCTTTTGCACTACAACAGAAGAGGTGAGTGGTTGCAAACAGAGACCATTTGTCCCATAAAGCCTCAAATATTTACTGTCTGGACCTTTATGGGCAGAAGAAGAAAACAAATTACATTATCCATTGGCTTTTCTGCTATCATTTACATTTTAGGGGAAGTCATATAATGAGAAGAACCAAATAAATTCGTCCCTTGTGAAATTTCCAGAAAGATCACTTTTTTCAATTATCCTCCCTCCCCAAATGATGTATCCTAAACATGACCAGCTCTGAGAGACTTGTCAGTAGATGTATTTGTCTATGTTCTGCACATGCTAAAACTGGGAAGGAAGCTCACTACATCGTTTACTCTTCTTCAAATAATCTTATTAATAAATGAGCTTATATTCTCTTTTCAGTCATTTGTGAACATATGTTAAAAATGATAACAGCTTCACTTGAATCTGTTCCTCCACAAATAGTACTTATGGAGATATTTTAAATGCTTGTACATCTTTGAAAATGTATCTAAAATATTCACTGTGATGGTGGTAAGTTTTCGGGACAAGATCTTTCACTGATAACATGTGAAACTAATTTTTTAAAAAATTATATGTCCATTTCCACTTGCTTTAATTCTAAGGCCAACATGTAGAAAAATAATATTTATTTTCTTCTTTGTACTCAGGGTGTTAAGGAATTAGCAAAGCAGGTGAAGAGTTTGCCAGTGGTAAATTACAACCTCCTCAAGTATATTTGCAGGTAAGAACTGTCCTAAGGACAAATGTAAACAAGACAAGACATATTTAGCCTGATACTAATTTTTGTTTGACAATGAATAAAATCACTCAACTACTTTGAGCCCTAGTGTTGGCCTCTGTAAAATTAAAAGATTGGACAAGGTGATCTCAAAGGCTTCTTTGAACATTAAATTTCTTGATTTTGAAATGTGATGTTTTTGAAGTTTCTCTTGCCTCTACACACTAAAAATAGGTTATTTTGAACTTCAATCAAGTTTTTTGTACTGTTTCAGAAGTGGCATTGTTTAGGAAAAGAAGCATGCCACCTTGGCGTGAGAAACATCTGCTTGGGAGCCAAGATTGTGTCATTGACTAGTTGCAATTCTCTTATTCTTTCTGAGTCTCAGGGTCCTAATAAGTAAAATGGTAATGAAAACACATATTTCACATAGTTGTTTTAAAAATTGAATTATATTTTAAATGATTAGTATATAGTAAGCATTCAATAAATGTTATTTTCTTTCCATTTCTCTCCTACCTCAGGTTTCATCAAAGACATTTGTAACTGAATTCTGTTAGAAAAATAATTGTGCCTGAAAAATATACCTCTCAATGTATAACTCAAGGCCTGGGATGGGATATGCCATATATGTGCTCCTATTTAAGAAACCAAATATGCAAAATTGAAACAGAATAAATTTAAATAGAGAGTGATGATTGGCACTACAAGTCACTGCAGGGTGTCTTACATGATAGCTTCCCAGTCCATTTTAAAATAAAATTCAAAGTTTTAGTTGAGTACAGTGCATCATTTATGTATGTGTTTGGTGTTATGATTAGATAAGTGTTCAAGGGACTAGGAACTATGAAGTCTAAGACTAATATCAGACATTTTGGTGTTAATTGTCAATGTAACTGAGTAGAAATTCCAAGTCCTCCCACAATAAGTTCCTCTAATGATGATTATACTTAGAAGCAAACAGTACCTTGGGTTCCAGAATTTGAAAAAGCAGGAAATCATGCCATTGACAGCTTAGATTTATTAATATGGAAGCTTATAATCCAAACATTTTGAACTAATTCAAGTTATTCTAGTGGATGAGACAGAGATTACATTCTCCTTAAGTAAAAGGGACGAAAAAGCTTCTTTGGAACCATATTGTAAGTCTTTATCTCCACAATAGAAATGCCTAACTTCTCATGAAAGATTTAAGCAGACTTTTAATTTCAGGTATTTTAAATAAGAAATGCTAGTTTGACTTTTTGTCTTCAGTGTTACTATAGTTTAGGCTGTATAACAGTAGTGAATGTGTGGAAATAGGCACCTTTTTTAAAAGTCATGATATAGTAGTTAAGGGTACGGCCTCTGGTGTCACATCCTCTGGTGGGTTCAAATCTTAACTTTGCCCCTTACTAACTCTGTCTTTGGAGAAGATCCCCCTCTGGTACCACATGACTCTCATCTGTAAAACAGAGACAATAATGGTACCTACCTCAGAGAGATGCTTTGAGAATTTAATAAATTAGCACTATGACAGACACATCCTAGTACTATATAAATATGTTATTTTAATTTTTCATTATTTCCTCTTTATCTCATCAGTACAATTAGCAAGCCATGAAATTATAGAAGCTCTTGTATAAATGAAGAGGAGGTAGGGAAGGAAGGAATGCTGAAAGATTATGAAAACAATCTCTCCTATTATTTCGTGCCTCTTACTTTTTAGCACCTAATAAATAGAAACAGTTTGCATTTGCAATTTTTTGTATCATTAGAACTGTGTTTTAATTTCTACAGAATTTTATCTCTCTCTCTCTCTTTTTTTTTTTTTTTTTTTCTCCCGAGACCGAGTTTCACTCTTGTTGCCCAGGCTGGAGTGCGATGGTGCAATCTTGGCTCACTGCAACCTCCGCCTCCCGAGTTCAAGCGATTCTCCTGCCTCAGCCTCCCAAGTAGCTGGGATTACAGGTGCCCGCCACTGCACCCAGCTAGTTTTTGTATTTTTTTTAGTAGAGATGGGGTTTCACCATGTGTTGGACAGGCTGGTCTCAAACTCCTGACCTCAGGTGATCCACCTGCCTTGGCCTCCCAAAGTGCTGGGATTACAGGTGTGAGCCACCATGTCCGGCCTGTATTTTATCTCATTTCTTAATATACTATAATTCTGAAGCTCACAAATTACTCCACAAAGAGGGTTAATTCCTCCTGTCTAAAATAAGGCATCCTACCAGCTGATCTTATCTACAGTCCCCTAATTGAATAGAGATTTAAAATTATTACTTTATTGAGGGATTGGAAGGGAATCTACATTGTTGACTCTCAAGTCCATGTTAGTATTGTCCAAACACACCTGTTCCTTTGATTGACAGAGGAAATCAAAGCAGGCCAGGCCAAGACAGATAGTTGATATGATAAAGTTTGATCTTTCCTAATTTGCAAAATATTGTCCCTGTGTTTTAGTGAGAGATGGGTGAACATCCAAATAATTCTGTCTCCATAGTCATCTTTGAACATACTTTAGTTTGTAAATTTTCTAATGATCGATTTTTCTTCCACTGGCAAATTTGATCCCATCGTGTTTCAATCATATGCTTATACTCCATAGGTTCTTGGATGAAGTACAGTCCTACTCAGGAGTTAACAAAATGAGTGTGCAGAACTTGGCAACTGTCTTTGGTCCTAATATCCTGCGCCCCAAAGTGGAAGATCCTTTGACTATCATGGAGGGTAAGTAAATGATTATCTTATACCCTTATCAAAAGAAGAAGCAGTTATCTCTTGATTGGCCAGAATCTACTCATCTCTAAGCAAACCAAGGTAATAAGTGAATACATGGCAACTCCGTTTATTAACTGAAGTTCTTTAAATGTAAAAACTTCTTTTTGAAAGTCAGATATTTTTTGTTTGTGTTTACTAAACATAAAAGGTACTAAATCCCTCTTCATTAGCCTTACAAGAATAAATGAAACCTTCATAAATCATATGTAAAGTATTCAAGAACTGAAAAAAACTTCCTCACTTTGTGAGTTCCATACAATTTTCAGAAAATTCAAAAAGTTACTATTTTCAGTTTATATATATTTTTATTAATTTTGATTTTATTTGACTGACAGGGAAAAATAGTCTTTTATAAGACAATGCTGCTTGTTTATTTGTAGGTTAAAACATGACATAATTTTTATTGTTCAAATTACAAAGTGTCTCAATTATTTTCCACAATGAACTGTACTTTCTGTTTTTTTCCAGGAGGCCTAGGTGCTCTATGTCATTAATAGCACCATTGTTTGCTGCAAACTGGACTAATTTATGATTTCAGAATTTAAAAGAAAAAGGAAAGGAGAAACAATAATCATTTTTAGATTCAGTCTGGGTTTATTTAGTCTAGAACAAAATGTCCCTCTCAGTCGCCTGGATTTTACTACCTGATACTGTTCCTTTCCTTAAAATTCCAATATTTTCATTTCTTTAGATCTTATGTGTGAGAAAAAAAGCTTTTGCATGTCTGCCTGCATCACTTCAGTTTAACTTCCTTTGTTAAACACCAAGGGCAATATAAGTTGAACATCAGATTTTTGGCAATGAGATAGTTCAGAAAACTTAATTTCTATCTGAAGAGTTTAGCAGACATTAGAAAACATGAAATTTGAAGCTACAAGAAGCTTGGAGATACATTAGTCCATTGTTTTTTGGAATCTTTATTATAAATTAAAATACATGCAATACAGAACACCACCACACACACACACACACACACACACACACACACACACACACATCTTAATGAATTATATAAAACAAGTACTCTAGAAATAACTATTTAAAAATAGAGAACTTTTCCAGGCATCCCCAAAACTCTTCCTGTACCCTGACCCAATCCCAGTGTCTGTCATCCTAATATCCAGACTTTTATAGCAATTTCTTTGTGTTTCTTTGTAGTTTTATCACCCAAATGGACTTCCCAGACATTACATTTAAGTTTCCTATTCCTTTACTTGATACCTTTTAAGAATTTTTTAATATACAGCACCCCCTATAATTTGCCATTTGAAAAATCATGTTATTTCACTTGTAGAGTTTCCCATAGTCTGGATTTGTTGATTCATGGATTTGTTGATTCATGGTGCAATGTAATATATTAATATTTCTCTGCCCTCTGCATTTTCTACAAGTTAGGACCTGGATAAAATCCATGTTTGATCTGCTTGGCATGACTTTTGATTGTGTTGTGTCCATTAATCAGGAGACACATAATGTCACCTTATCTCTCTTTTTGTGAACTTAATAAAATTCCTAAAGCTATTAATTCGCTGGAAGCTGAAATGCTGATATTGTAATTATGTGTTTTTTTCAACTCATTATTGTGGTAAAACACACATAACATAAAATGTATCATCTTAACCATTTTTAAGTTCACAGTTCAGTAGCATTCAGTACTTTCACATTGTCTGGCAACCATCACTGCCTTCCATCTCTAGAGCTTTTTTTACATTGCGAGACTGAAACTCCCTACCCATTAAACAAGAACTCTCCTTTCCCTCTCCCCCAGGCCCTGGCAACTACCCTTCTGCTTTCAGTTTCTGTGAATTTGTCTACTCTAGGTACCTCATATACCTGTTATACTGTACTTGTCTTGTTGTGACTGGCTTATTTCACTTAGCATAATGTCCTCAAGGTTCATCCATGTGGCAATATTTTAATTTTTAAATTAATGATTTGAACACTTTAAAAAATTTTCTTCTCATCTGCTACTTAGGAACCCAATGGTATCTTTAAAAGGCAAGATAAATGCTGCTTGAGTCTTTCCCTTTACTTACCAGTTTTTAAAGCACATAAACAGATTTTTTAACTCTTCTAAAAATGAGTACTGTTTTCTTTGTCTTCCCAGTATACATATTATTGTGAATATTTTAAAAATATCATTATAAAGTCATGTATTAAAATCAGTTTGCTTGGTCAATACATTGTAATTACTGTCCTTCATTGAATCTCAAATTTTCCCATCTTTGGCCAGTGGAAGCATCTTCAAGTTGTCTTCTTAGTTCTTTTGACAGGCCTTCCTAGTTTGGGGTAGCTATTTTTCTTTGTAGTATGACAAGATTTCTTAGGCTCATATATTTTATGCCCCAAACCTGGAATCAGTCAATTTCCAAAAACTCCTGACTTCTTTTAGTGGGGAAATGATATTTCAAGGCAAGCTAGATGCTTAGTGCCAGTGATACTCATTGCTACTGGCTTGGTCATTGTTTCTAGTCTTTTTAGTGGCCAGAGCTAGTAGATATAAATGCACACTACGCATGTACATATTACATGCATAATAAACATATGTACACATTTACCTATTAAAGAAAAAGTGCCTCACAAGTTCACATTAGCTACAATTCAAAATTATAACTACAGGGTTTTTATTTATTCATTTGTCTTTACAGTTTTATTTCCTTTCTTCCAAGGAATCCTGGTTTGCAAAGACACTAAGGATAACAGAATTAGAACATCCATAATTAGTCATTTGCTCTATAACTCATCACACACACAGTAGTCTCAGGATAACAATACCAACACCAGTATGATTACTGCAAAATTCTTTACATGTGCTCTTTTAATCCTCCTTTTATTCTTTTAATATTTATATTATATGCTTTCAGAATATATATCCATTATACACTATTCCCTCTCCATTTTAGTCCTCATTCAATCTTTGGTGATATGTATATAAATCTATCCACTTAATGTTCACTATTGATCCTTGTATTGACGTCTTTCCAGCCTAGAGATTCTCAAAATGTAGTATTCAGATAACTGGGGGCCCCAGAGATGCATTCAGGAGGTCCATGGGCTCAAATGTATTTTCATAGTAATATGAAGATGCTGTTGCCCTTTCACTGTGTTGACATTTGCACAGATGGTGCTAAAGCCGTGACGGGTACAGCAGTTGGCACCTTAGTAAGAATCAAGGCAATGCCACCAAACCCCACTAGCACCATATTCTTCACCACCATGCATTTACAATAGGGAAGAAAATTCCAATTTTACTTAGGAATGTTCTTGCTGAACAGTCAAAAATATTAATTGCATTAAATATTCAACCTTGAGAACACATTTCTTTCGTATTAGGGTGGAGAGATGGCTGTCTGTATAAAGCACTGCATACTGCCTCTAAAAGTAACACAATGGTTGGCTCAAGGGGAAGCATTTGTGTGATATTTGAGCAGCACTAACTGATTTTTCTTGGAACTCCATTTTTATTTGAAAGAACAACTGACAAACTACAGTTATTCAGACTAGAGCATTTAGCAGACACATTCTCAAAAATGAACTAAACGTTTCACTTCAGGAAATACAGCTGTCAGAGTTTGTTGCCATTGACAAAATTTAAACTTGCATGTGACAAATTTGTATTCAAAACCTTGAGCTTGACAGCTTCCTAAATTCCTAAGCACTTTTCTGGTGAGATTAGTGTGATATTAACAAATCTATAGTATCTTTGATACTATAGAAATACGTGTGTCAGGATTTGGAAGATTAGCATAACTCAGTGAATTTTCCAAATGACATATTGTCACAACTCCATGTGTGTGTAAAGGATCCATTCAGGTTAGCTTTTCTGACTTCACAGAGCTCAATCTGTTTTTTCACATCGTATCAAAAAATATGGCATCTTGCTTCCTGAGATGTCCTGGCTTTATTGCCTTCTTGATTTTCATTGGTCTTTCTTCCCATTCTTTCATTTCTGTTCTCCTAGTCCTTCCCAATTTTCACCTCTCTCTTAACAGTATCCCCTCCATGCAAACCCTGTCTGGAAGGGAGTCCTGGCTGGTCAGTGTGGAGAGATCTTAGGGGCTGGATGTGTCACTCCTTCAGACCTTGCCATCAGCCGCCTCTAATGGACTAGGTGCAATCCCTCCCACTTTTAGCCGCTCTTCTTAAATTAACTCTTCGCATTTTCCAGTGAATATCTATGGGGTGCTTTGGGGATATTCTATTTCCAGGCCCATCAGAGCCCCCATTGCTCCTCTTTCTTTCCCTCTACAGAGACACTGACATCATGCAGGCCTTGTGGAAATGGGGATTTGTCTCGACCAACATGTATTTGGGGATTTTGGGAGATACCCTGTCAGCTAGTTTTTTGGAAATGTTGCCCATGAGTTTTGACTTTGCTATCTAGTTGCTCTGTTTTTATGTGAGGATTTCAGGAGATCCAATACTGTGCTGCCATCATCTTCCTAGAAGTCAGTGTTTTTGTTGTTGTTATTCTTTAAACTCTTGTTGCAAATCTTGTTATTTGAGGAAAAATCTTTTAAAAATTGCATAGTATCCCCCTGCCTCCTTTGTGGATAAGAAACCTGATACCCAATGAGAAAAGTAAATTTCCCTAAATACACCAATAATTGTGTAAGGGATATGTGCACAAGTAGATGAGTTGTTTTTGTTTTGTTTTGTTTGTTTTTGAAGTACAGGAAAAATGAACAAGCAAAATAATCCCATCTGTTATCATAATCTGTTAGGGGTCACAGGAAGGTCTCCCCATTCCCTGGGAGTGTAATTGTTTCATTTAACCCAGGATCAATCAGGCCCCAGGGGAAACCAGTTCACAGCAACCAAACTTTCAGGAGACCTCACTGAGCACATAAACCACCTAGCTACATCCTGGCCCAGTCTTCAGCATGAGTCAGTATTTAAAGAAAAAATGTTCTTGCATCCAAAAATAATTAGAAACAAGTTAGATGTTTATTATGTCTCTAGAGAAAATACTAAATCTGACTGCATTCTTAATGCATAGAAAGTTGTTTTTTGTGTGTTTTTTTAACTTGTTTTATTTTATTCTATTTTAAGTTCTGGGGCACATGTACAGGATGTGCAGGTTTGTTACATAGGTAAATATGTGCCATGGTGATTTGCTGTGCCTGTCAACCCATCACCTAGATATTAAGCCCAGCATCCATTAGCTACATTTCCTGATGCTTTCCCTTCCCCCCCTTCCCCAAACAAACACCAGTGTGTGTTGTTCCCTTCCCTATGTCCATGTGTTCACATTGTTCAGCTCCCACTTGTGAGTGAGAACATGGGGTGGTTGGTTTTCTGTTCCTGCATTAGTTTGCTGAGTATAATGGCTTCCAGCTCCATCCATGTCCCTGCAAAGGACATGATCTCATTCCTTTTTATGGCATGGCTGCAAAGTATTCCATGATGTATATGTACCACATTTTCTTTATCCAGTCTATCATTGATAGACATTTGGGTTGATTTCATGTCTTTGCTATTGTGAATAGTGCTGCAGTGAACATATGTGTGCATATATCTTTATAACAGAATTATTTATATTCCTTTGGTTATATACCCAGTAATGGGATTGCTGGATCAAATGGTATTTCTGGTTCTAGATCTTTGAGGAATCACCACACTGTCTTCCACAATAGTTGAACTAGTTTACATTCCCACCAATAGCATAAAAGTGTTCCTATTTCTCTGCATCCTTGACAGCATCTATTGTTTCTTGACTTTTTAATAATCACCATTCTGACTGGCATGATATGGCATCTCATTGGAACTTAAACAAATTTACAAGAAAAAAACCAAAAACAATCCCATTAAAAGTGGGCAAAAGACATGAACAGACACGTCTCAAAAGAAGACATTTATGCAGCCAACAAACTTACTTTAAAAAGCTCAACATCACTGATCATTAGAGAAATGCAAATCAAAACTACAAAAAGAAAGTTGTTTTAAAGTACTCTGTTATTGTCTCCCCTGCTCTCAAAACTCTCCCAAATCCATTCCATGCAGTATCCCTCGGAACTCTCCCAAATCCATGCCACGCAGTGTCTCTCAAAACTCTCCCAAATCTACCCAAGCAGGGTCTCTTGTTTTCTTCTGCCCTTCCTCATTCTCTGAATCTACTCATTTTCTTACTTCCACAAATAAGTTTCTCCTCTTTTCTTATTCGTTCTCCTGATTTATATAAAATTAGATCATATCTGAGGGTAGAATTAACTCTTCACAATAATAATCTTTTAAAATATATCTTAATTTATCCTTCAATAAATATTCATTAAGCAACTGCTTTATGCAATGCTCATCAGTAAGCCTGGGAATGCAAAGATGAATAAGGAAAAGTTTTGCCCTACAGGAACTTACAGCCTAGCCTAGTTGCAGATTTGAACCACTAAACATTCAATTATAGTATGAAAAATGTTATATACAGGATATGTCAAAGGGCTATGAGATCAAAAGCAGGGTATTATGGTATTTTTCTTAGAGGTCAGGGGAACCATCACAGATGGGACATTTAAACAGTCATTCCACCAGAAAAAGAAATATAGATTGGTAAGTGGTGGGTGAGTGTCTTAGTCTACTGGAGTTACTATAACAAAACACTATAGACTGGGTAGCTTATAAAGAACAGAAATTTATTATTCAGTTCTGAAGTCTGGGAAGTCCAAGATCAAGGCGCCAGCAGATAGGTATCTGGTGAGGACCCATTTCCTGGTTCACATACAACTGTTTACTTGCTGTGTCCTCACTTAGCTGAAGGGGTGAAGGAGCTCTCTGGGATCTCTTTTATGCTGGTACTAATCTAATTTATGAGGGCTGCACCCCCATGACCTAGTTATCTCCCAAAGGCCTTACCTCCTAATACCATCACACTGGGGGTTAGGATTTCAAAATATGAATTTTGTTGGGGACACAAACGTTCAGTGTTTAGCAGAAAGAAAGATCACGGTGCATCCAAGTGAAAAATTTGGTAAGGTCAATGATGTCAGGGCATATAGGGAAGATTGGTGAAAGAATGGCTGGAAAGACTTCACAATATTTTCAAGGCCTTATAGACCATTCCGCATTCAGGAATCTTTGATAACTATTGAGCAAGAGCATGTTGAGATTGGATTTTTTTGTTTTAGAAAAGCAACTCTTTCATTTTACTATTAATTTTTTCAAGATGGAGTCTCGCTCTGTCACTCAAGCTGGAGTGCAGTGGCATGATCTCGGACACGGCAACCTCCACCTCCCAGGTTAAATTGATTCTCCTGCCTCGGCTTCCTGAGTAGCTGGGTTTATAGGCACCCGCGACCACACCCAGATAATTTTTGTATTTTTAGTAGAGATGGGGTTTCACCATGTTGGCCAGGCTGGTCTCAAACTCCTGACCTCAGGTCATCCGCCCACCTTGGCCTCCCTGAGTGCTGGGATTATAGGCGTGAGCCACCATGCCCGGCCAGAAGAGTAACTCTTATACCCAAAGGAATATAAACATCCTATTATAAAGACACATGCATGTGTATGTTCATTGCAGCACTATTCACAATAGCAAGGATGTGGAATCAACCTAAATGCCCATCAATGATAGACTGGATAAAGAAAATATGGTACATGTACACCATGGAATACTGTGTAGCCATAAAAATGAACAAGAGCATGTCTTTGCAGGGACATGGATGAAGCTGAAGGCCATTATCCTCTTCAAATTAACATAGGAACAGAAAACCAAATACCTCGTGTTCTCACTTATAGGTGGGTGCTAAAGGATGAGAACACATGGACAGAGGAAGGGGAACAACACACACTGGGGCCTATTGGAGGGTGGATAATGGGAGGAGGGAGAGGATCAGGAAAAATAACGGGTACTAGGCTTCATACCTGCGCAATGAAATAATCTGTGCAACAAACCCTCATGACACAAGTTTACCTCTGTAACGAACGTGCACTTATACCCCTGAATTAAAACAAAAGTTTTAAAAAAGAAAAGTAACTCTGGTAGCTCTGGGGATTGGCTGAAGAAGAGAGGTCGTGATCAGACTGCAGACAGGCATTATCTCTCACAGGCTCTGACTTCTGAGATCAAATTTGTATTTGTGCTCATGCCTCCTAGTCATTTGCTGTGCATTTTATACATGCACAATTACAATTCAATCAAATATACTCTAAAGCTGAAGTAACCTCTGAGATACAATAGGTGTTTGCAGCATTAGCCTGATCTGAGTGAGTGTAATCCAAGTGAAATGGTTTTATTTCATTTCGGTAAAAACTGCACAGGTTGGAAAATGAACCTTACATATTTACTAACCCATAATAGTTATTTTTATTTTCTTTTCTTATTTTGGTGGATGTTTAAGTGAATGAAATTCATTATTCTTGGCTGTTAACATACTATTTGCAGTCAACTGACATGAATTCTATTGAAAACATGGAGACTGCTTTATTTTTTAAATACTCTCTTTTAAAATTATCTTTTACTTGAAAAATTATCTATACATTCCTTACCATTACTCTTCTTCTTGCTACCATTCAAATATTGATGTAGCCATTAATGATATCCTTGCTATATAAGAATATCCATATCTATATAATAGATATGTGCTTTCAAGGAAACCTTTAGAATGTTTTTCAGCATGCCTATGATTCATAAGAGAAAGAAAACAAATGAGGGGAACCCAGTTATTGCCTCAGATTACTACTGGGAGGCAGTTTTCACATTGTATCACGGGGAAGAAAAATGCAACAAAGTCCAGGTATTGCTGAGCTGAAGAGAGTAAGGTCAGACAATGAGAAGCCCAAGGGAGCTAGAATTTGGGGGAGTAGAAAACAGACAAGAGAGAACTAGACATAGAGCATCCAGAAATCTACGGAGAGTAGATGAGAACTGATTTATGTTTGCATGAGAGGACACTACACAAGACTTGAGGGAATTTACCAGAGATTCATAGTCTGAACAACTTCTGGGCCTCAAACTGAGCTTGAAATAATTTGTCTTTCCCACAGAAAGAGTGCAAAGTCCCGACAATGAGGCATTGTGTAGAGTTCTCACAAAGGTATTACCTTAGTGCTAAGATTTAAATTATGGATTAGTCCTCACAAATTTTAAAGCAGCTTTTAAATGATCCAGTGGGAGCTCAGGGAGGAAGGGAAGGATGAATACCAGGAGCATAAGGAATTTTTAGGGCAGTGTAACTATTCGGTATGATGTTGGAATGATGGATACATGTATTTGTCAAAACCCATAGAGCATACAACACAAAAAGTGATCCCTAATGTAATCTATGGATTTTAGTTCATGATAATGTATAATATGGGCTCGTCAAATATATCAAATATACCACATTAATGCAAGATGTTAACAAAAGGGGAAACTGTGTTTAAAAAGGTGGTGGAGAGAAGGTATATAGGAACCTCTGTACTTTCTGCTCAATTTTTCTGTACACCTAAAACTGCTCTAAAAATTGAGCTTATTAACATATAATAAATATGATTCAGCTAATCCCCAGATGCTTCACTCTGTACCAGAACGAAGTCCAACACATCTAGAATATGTATTTTTTTCAAAATTCAGTAACCAACTGTATAAAGCCCACAATGTTTTCCATACAATTAAAAACTACAAGGCATGCAAAGAATCATAAAAATATGAGCTGTAACCAGGACATAAAATAGCTAATAGAAAAAGACCCAAATGTGATTGAGTCATTTCTGATAGCAGACAAGTATATTATTATTATATTCTGTAAATATGTTCAAGAAGGTAAAGCAAAATGTAACATGATGAAGAGATAGATCAAATGTATTTGTAAAGTCCAACTAGAATTTCTAAGGATGAAAATTATCACTTAAGTGAATATTACACTCGATGAGATTAATAGCAGGTTAGGAGAAAAGTTAAAAAGAATAAATTCAGAGAGAAAACTTAAAAAGAATAAATTCAGACTTATAAAAACTTTGTCTTTAGAAGAGAAACTATCATGAAGCACAGAGAAAAAATACTCATTTTTTTCACAGAATTGATGAAAATTACAAACACAAAGATCTCAGAAGCTCAGAATTAACATAAAGGGAGCCACACAAAAGCACATCATAAAATGCTGAGAACCAATTTAAGAGAAAAGCTTAGGAGCAGACTGAGGAACAAAGGACACATTACATACAGAAGAACAAAGAGAAATGTTGCAGAAGATTTCTTGTTAGAAATTATATAATGAAAAGACGTGGATCAAAACCTTTGAAGTACTGAAAAAAATCTATTAACCTAGATTTCTATGTCCAGTGAATATATTTAAATATTTTTCAAATATAAAAAGGAGCTAAGGTGATTTTGAGAGAAACAAAATCTGTGAGTAAATTCATCACTGATGGTCTTGTACTACAAGAAACGTTAAATAGTTGTTGTGGCAGAAGGAATATGAATCCAGATAGACACATATGCACACAGGTGAATGAAGAGCACTGCACAGCAATAATGTGTGGATTAATATAAAATAATATTTTTTCTTATTATTAATCTCATTAAAAGATACCCTGTTGTATAAAGCAAAAATAAGATAATGTAATACGGGATACATAATACATACAGAAATGAAATGTATGACAACGACAGAATAAAAGACAGAAAATGGAAGCAAACAGATGAAAGCAGACTACTTTAAGGCTTTTAATTTGTATGCAAAGTGTTGCAATATTATTTAAAGGTAGACTGTAATAAATTAAATATGAATATTATAAACATAGAACAACTACTAAAAAATAAACTAAAGTATTAGGTAATAAGCCAACAATAAAGATAAAATGGAATGTTATATAATAATAAACTTTTTTTAAAAAAAAGAACGTAAAAAAATAAAAGAGGAGCAATTATCAGATTCGACAAGTAGAAAAAATACCATGATGACAGAATTAAACTCAACCATATCGATAATTACATTAAATCTTAATGCCTTATATATTCCAGTCTAAAGGCAGAGATAAAATAAATAAAAATTCAACACTCAACTCTATACTGTGTACACGTCATTTAAAATATAAAGATACAGGTATGTTTAAAAACTAAATGAAAGGAAAAAGTTCTACCAAGTTTGTGTGATACAACTAAAGTAGGACTTAGAGGAAAATTCACATAATTATGGACTTATATCAGAAAGAATAAAGACCTAAATTTAATTATCTAAGTTTCCTTTTCAGAGAGCTGCAAAAAGAAGAGGTAATTTAAACCAACAGAAACAGAGGCAAGGAGTAATAAAGATAAGAACAAAAATCAAGAAAATAGAGAGAGAACAAAAACAATCTAGAAAACCAGTGAAACCAAGAGCTGGTTTGTTAAAAAGATCAATAAAATTGATAAAACTCATCAGAAAAGATCAGAAAAGAAAAAACAAAGTTACATTACCTCTATCAGGTTTAACAGGAGTGACCTATCAAAGATCTTACAGATGTTAAAATAATCATAAGGGACTACTATGAACAACTTTTTGCCAAGCAATTGGGCAATGGAGATGAAATGTTCAAGTTCCTTAAAAGATACAAACCAAAGCTCACTCAAGATTAGAAAGAAAGAAAGAAACTGAGACTAGTAAAGCAATTGAATTCGTAGCTAAAAACATTCCCACAAAAACAAAAACACCTCTAACTTAAATTTACTGGTGAATTCTAACAAACATATAAAGAATAAATTATATTAATTGTGCACAGACTCTTTCAGAAAAAAAGAGGTAGAGGGAATTCTTGCCAACTAGTTTTATGAGGCCAGTGTTGCTCTGATATCAAAGCAGATAAAGATATTACAAGAAAAGAGAAATACAGAATAATATCCCTCATGAATATAGACATATAAATCCTAAACAAAACCTTACTGGATTGACTTCACCATATAAAAAGGATAATAAATCAGGACCAGTGGGATTTATCCCAGGAAGACAGGTTGGTTAGCCAAAATCAATCAATGTAATTCACTGTATTAATACACCACTTTAAGATACAAAAAAAAATCATCGCAGATGCAGATAAAAAAATTTGAAAGTTTCTCAAATTAACAAAGGTTATCTCTGAAAAATTTAGTTAAAATACTATCGTTAATGGTAAAAGACCAAATGCTTTGCCTCTAAGATCGGGTTTAAGGTAAGTTTACCTTATCCCACCGCTTCCATTGTACTGGAAATCCTAGCCAGTAATAATAAATAAAAGGTATAAAATTGGAAAGGAATATGTAAAACTCTCTTTATTCACAGTCAACATGAACATCTATGTAGAAAATTCTTTGTAATCGACAAATAAAACTAGTATAACTAATACACAAATATATAAAGATCACATAATGCACAGTCAATTTATAAAACTTTGTTGTATTTCTACATACTACATTGGACAATTAGAATTGAAATAAAAGTTATTGTTTAGAACAACACTCATAAATTTAAAATATTTAGGGAGAAATTTCAGAAATCATGTATAAGACACACTCTGAAAACTACTAAACATTAACAAACAAATAAGAACTACATAAATGTGGAAATATACCCTGCTCATGTATTAGAATACTCAATATTATTAAGCTATTAATTTTTCTAAAATTAACCTATAGTTTTAATATAATTGTCACAAAAATATTCCATCAGAATTTTTATTTGTAGAGATTGACAATCTGATTATCAGTTTTACAGGGAAATAAAAGCTATCTAGAATAGCACAAATAATTTGAAAGGAAATAACAGAGTTGAATATACACAACTTGATTTCAAGACTTAGTGTAAAGTCACACATAATTAAAAGTGTGGTATTGATATAAAGATGGACACACAGATCAATGAAATAGAACAGATAGTCCAGAAATATGTATAATCATTTGATTTTTGACCGATGTACCACGGCATTTCAATGGAAAGGGGAAGGTCATTTCCCCAAATGACGCTGGAACAATTTCATAGCCCTAAAAAATATAAATAAATTACCTCAATCTTTACCTCACATCACATACAAAAAACTTAAAATGGATCACAGACCTAAATGTAGGAGTTAAAAGTATAAGATATATAGAAGAAAATATTTTTAAAGAAATCTTATGACGTTGTGCTAGTCAAGACTTAGGGCACAAAAGGCTCTAACTATAAAAATATTTTTTAAAAAAATTATTTGATAAGTTGGACTTTGTCAAAATTGACACTTTTCAAAAAGTCAAGCCTTTTTGGAAATGGGGACTACATTTGCAAATCACTATCTGATAAATAACTTGTTTTAAGAATATGTAAAGAACTCATGCAAAACAAGACAGTCAACTCAATGAAAAAATGGTGAAAGATTTGAAATATACACATCATCAAAGAAGATACACAAATAGCAAATAATACATGGAAGGATGCTCAGCATCTTTAGTCATTGGAAAAACTAAAATGTAAACCATAATAAGATGTCTCTACACATTTCTTACAAAGTGTAAAGTTAAGACTGAAAATATACCACGTTTGGCTGGTAGAAATACAAAATGTTAGGACCAATTCACAAAAGAATTAGGTAGGTTCTTACTAACTTAAATATGCAGTAACCATAAAACCCAGCAGAACCATGTGCTAAACATTTACCCAAGGAAAAAGAAAACATATGTTCACCCAAGACTTGCAGCCAAATGTTCATATCAACACTATTCATATTAGCCCCTAACTGGAAACAGACCAATTCTCCATCAACTAGTGAATAGATAAATTGTGGCACATCTACAGCAAGTAATACTATTTGACAATAAAAATAACAAACTGCTGCATGTAACAACATAAATGTCAAAAGTATTATGCTAAGTGGAAAATACCTAGACATGAAAGTCTACATACTGTATTATTCCATTTATATGAAATTGTAAAAAAGGCAAAACTATAGAGACAGAAAGCACATCAAGGATGCTATGGGCCAGAGTTAGGGGCAGGGAACTGACTCCAAAGAGGCATAAGTGTCACTTTTCTGTATCATGATGAGGTGGTATTTTCAGGAGTATATACATTTGTCAAAAATCATCAGGTATCTTACAGATATGTTCAAACATGCAAAATGACACATGTACAAAGTTATTCATTGCAAAAAATACAAATTGAAACTATATTGCACAGAATACTGTCATCTACATATATTTTTGCATTTACATATATTTAAAGTCCGTAGGTTTTTTTAAAGAAAAATCAAATTTTTAGCCAATGCTTATGATGAAAAGTGCCTATTATGTAGTATTTAGAGTCAACCTGTATAAAATCATATGGTTCAGGGAAGAATTGCTGGATCGTGTAGCACAGTGGGACTCCAGAATCTGCTTGGACTCTTCAGAATGGGCTAGTGATTATAACCACTCAGACCTCATTATCTGGGCTTCATGTTCCTCATTGGCATTCTAAGAAGAAAATGGCAGGGAATCAAAAGGAAAAAGTGATAGTGTGTATAGTGGCACACACATCATCTAGTCTAGTCTGTCCTAAACGACTATAAAAATTCTAAGAAAGTCTCTTTACAAGGGGCTACGGCAATTTATCATCCCAGAGGCTAGATGGAATCAAAGCTTCCCAAGATACAAGAGAGAGTTTAAATCTCTAGGGACCTGACACTTATACGCCATAATTGTGACAAGTACACTTTGACATGGCTGTTCACAAACTCATCATGGAGACCGTAAGGATGTTGCTCTTCAATTAATTGCATGCTCCCACACAGTTCATAGCTGTGACGTGAAGCAGTGATACTTCAAATGTTAACATTCCAATGATAGGAAAAAGGTCCGTTTTCCCAAAATACTAGACAGTCATATATAATGGAAACTGCAAACCTCCAAAAGTGTGTCTGCATATGGGCAAATAGTAAAATAGCATTGAATACACAATGTCTTCAAGCACAGTACACAAGTTTGACAGTGTTATTCTAACTGCTCTAAAATTCTTTTTATCAGATTCACTGCTAACATGCATGGGAAATATGATGACAAATTCGGAGATTACTTAAAGAGAAAAAGAAGGCTATATAATACAATCAATTATTACATTCAGTCTTTTTTCACAATTCTGTAATAATTGATGGTAATTCAATAGATATTTGTCTTTATCTAGTTTTATCTTTAAAACTATCCCAAGTTTACTTATTACTGCTACAATTTTAAATTGCAGCAGCTGAAATATAGTAGGACAAATGCATAATTTGGAATAAGACTAAATATTACATTTCACCTTGATCACCTCGTCTCTGTGCCCTGAGCAAATAGCTTAACTTCTCTGACCCTCAATTTTCTCATCTGAAAAAGAATGAATCCTGTCTTTCGGACTTTCAAGAAATTTAATTTGGAAGATATAAGGGAAACATTTGCATCTACTACAGTGTTTCTCAAAATGTAATGCACCCAGGAATCACCTGAGGATTCTGATTCAGAAGCTCTGCATTGGGTGCTGAAATTTTCAAGCTTCCAGGTGATGCCAGTGCTACTATTCTATTATTGCTGATGTTATCTGGAAGCTGGTTTATAATGCAAAATCTCATGTTCCACCCAATGCCTACTGAATTTCAATCTTCCTTTTAACAGGATCTCCAGGTAATTTTTATGAACTTTAAAATTTGAATAACATAGATGTAGCAGTAGATCTTGCTTATTGCTGATATGCAGTCTAAAGTTTTGAATCATCACAGGAAAAGTGTGTAGAATATAAATGAATATAATATGTTTTTTCCTCTTCAAAATCTGATTTTGAATTATATTTCCCAGGTGTCACCGGAGCTAAAGAGTGGCCTTGCCCCAGGTCAGGTTTCTACTCCCTGACAGCCTCTCAATTAGCTGCTGTTGTAATGGAATTATGCATTGTCAAAAGCCTTTTTTCATCATTTTCTTCACCAAATCTCAAGTTTTAAGTATTTTATATAGAAACTATATAGTTTCTATATATATATAGAAACTATATAGTTTCTATATATATATAGAAACTATATAAACTCCAACCCTGCTCTGCCTATTCCAGTGGCTGCCAGATAGCTGGTTTTCTTTGTGATTTTGGGCTGTTGGTTTTCTAGGAGAGGAGGAGAAGATTAGAGCAAGTTAAAATGCCACAGACCTTGCTGCTCTTACTGAGATTCAGCCATTTTTCTTAAGTAAACACTCTCCAGATTGCATCAAGCCATTAGTTAATTTACAGAATTCCAAAATAGTTGATTCTGGAAATTTTTGCTAGTTGCTTATATGCTGAAGAGGATTTTTGGCGGTCTTCACTACACCATTCTGGCTGATGTTGCTTAAAATGCCGTGAAGCTTTTGAATGGTAAACAAAAGTCTTATGGATTTTCATTATCTTGATACCTTAGAGAAACCATGCATCCACCTGATTGTATTGGGCTCCATTTACAGATACCACTAAAGTATCTTGATAGTTTGAGGCAATGATTAGATGAGAGGTCACAGTGACCTCCTCCTAAGAAATATTTCTCAGAATTAAATGTCAAATTTGTAATAAACATTGTATTATGATTAAGAGCCCAGGTTTTTAATGAACTCTGGGATCAAGCCCTGGGTCTGGTCCTTAACGTGTAACCTTAATCAAGTTACTTAACCTTTATAATACAGTGATAATAACAGTATGTATGTATAGATTTGTTTCAAAATTCAATAAATTACAAAAGCAAAGTGCTTGACACAGTTCATGGCACAGAGTAAATGTTCGAGATGTTTTAGCTTCTATTGCTATCATCATAGTTAAGAATATGGTTTGGTACTGCTAGTAATAATGAATGTTCTCTTGAATGTGTTTCTTTAAGAGTCACATTGAAATAGAAATAAATAAAAACTGTCTCACTCATGCCACTTTATGTTCTATGCAATTCTAGGCACCGTGGTGGTCCAGCAGTTGATGTCAGTGATGATTAGCAAACATGATTGCCTCTTTCCCAAAGATGCAGAACTACAAAGAAAGCCCCAAGATGGAGTGAGCAACAACAATGAAATTCAGAAGAAAGCCACCATGGGGCAGTTACAGAACAAGGAGAACAATAACACCAAGGACAGCCCTAGTAGGCAGTGCTCCTGGGACAAGTCCGAGTCACCCCAGAGAAGCAGCATGGACAATGGATCCCCCACAGCTCTATCAGGCAGCAAAACCAACAGCCCAAGGAACAGTGTTCACAAGCTAGATGTGTCTAGAAGCCCCCCTCTCATGGTCAAAAAGAACCCAGCCTTTAATAAGGGTAGTGGGATAGTTACCAATGGGTCCTTCAGCAGCAGCAATGCAGAAGGTCTTGAGAAAACCCAAACCACCCCCAATGGGAGCCTACAGGCCAGAAGGACCTCTTCACTGAAGGGATCTGGTACCAAAATGGGCACGCACAGTGTACAGAATGGAACGGTGCGCATGGGCATTTTGAACAGCGACACACTCGGGAACCCCACAAATGTTCGAAACATGAGCTGGCTGCCAAATGGCTATGTGACCCTGAGGGATAACAAGCAGAAAGAACAAGCTGGAGAGTTAGGCCAGCACAACAGACTGTCCACCTATGATAATGTCCATCAACAGTTCTCCATGATGAACCTTGATGACAAGCAGAGCATCGACAGTGCTACCTGGTCCACTTCCTCCTGTGAAATCTCCCTTCCTGAGAACTCCAACTCCTGTCGCTCTTCTACCACCACCTGCCCAGAGCAAGACTTTTATGGGGGGAACTTTGAGGACCCTGTTTTGGATGGGCCCCCACAGGATGACCTTTCCCACCCCAGGGACTATGAAAGCAAAAGTGACCATAGGAGTGTGGGAGGTCGAAGTAGTCGTGCCACCAGCAGCAGTGACAACAGTGAGACATTTGTGGGCAACAGCAGCAGCAACCACAGTGCACTGCACAGTTTAGTTTCCAGCCTGAAACAGGAAATGACCAAACAGAAGATAGAGTATGAGTCCAGGATAAAGAGGTAAGGAAAATCTGGAGGTTGTAACTACCAGAGAGGGCTCAGTAGCCTCCTACTGTGGGACGGGATCACATTGAGGGTGACATATGCTGGCTCTAAAGTCAAAGAAACCCAAGTTTGCTCCACCATTTATGAGCTTTGTGACTGTGTGCAAGTTAGCTTCATCTCTGTGAGCTTTGATTCCCTAATGTAAACAATTTAAATACTAGTAGTATCTACCTCAAAAGCACATAAGAAGTGATTGAACATTTCCCTGGTACAGAATAGGCTCAATAATGTCATCTTTGATTATTATTAAATAGATAGATTTGCATTAGAGGCTGGAAGGAGAGGGGCTGTGAGGAGATGGACAGAGCATTAGGAGCCTGTTAGTTTTCACTAACAAGAAAAGGATGAAACTAGGGTAAAAATAAAAGTAGAAGTAAATAGACCTCCATGTTTTATTCTTTCAATCATTGAATGTTGAGAGAGTGCCTTCTATCTGCCAGGCTCTATTCCAGATGCTGAGGATTCAGATGAGCTGAGAGAGGCCATAAGAGCCAGGTGACATAGGGGATTGACAGGCTGATTTTCAGCCTTTGACTTTTACTCTGAGATAGAAATCCATGGAGGTTTTTGAGAAGAGGGATGACGTGAAGTATGTTCACATGAACAAGGAAGACTGTAGCCTAAATGAGGAAGAAAGAATATGATTTATAAAGAAGCAATTATGCTAAAACCTAATTATATCAATGTGCATCTTCTCATAAAATGATCAAAGTAGGAGTAGCTCCTCTAATGGTCTCAGTCCCAGTTTCAGGCTGTGTGATTTGGACGACCCTTCCTCCATGTTGTGCTAGGATCCTCAGTCGGTTGTTAAGTTGGCTTTAATTTACCTTAATATGTTTCCTATCCATTCATCAATTATCAGACAAAAAGATAACATACTTTCAGAAGCTATGGCAAAATAAATATTAAAAAATACTACTTATAAATGAGATAGATAAATTACTTCCTTGGAAAGTTTTTTTTGGTAAGTTTCACTGAGTGGAATTGTGGTTTGAATTTTTCTATATAATGGAGAGTGACAGGAGATTTAAAGAAAAATATAGGGTCATCATCTTAAAAGGTTACTCTTCTTTCTGAATGTAGTTTTTGGAACCACTATGTATTGGAATTCTGAATTACTGCCAATCCATGATGATTAATTAGCATTTCACACTGGGAAGCTTATGTTTTGAGGCAAGGGGTCACACTTTAAATGTAGTAGAAAAAGAAAAAAGTTATCACTATGAATTTGCAGATGGATACATTCATTTCTGAGGATGTTGCTGATGCATATATGTTCTGAGATCTATGGTATATTTCAGAGATTTTGATAAGCTGATAGAACTTCCCAATAGAGGTCATCTTAATGGGCCATTTCACTGTCACATTCTTACCCTCGTGACAGGCCAAGGGAGAGCTCTGCAGTAAGGTAGAGGGTGGGGGACTACTCGTTTCCTAGCCATGAAATTATAGAAAGTTAACTGTTCTGGCTAAATTTTGATCATTTCTGTTTAAAGTTATTCATTTTTCTTTAAATTCCTTTATAACTTTACCCCACAAGCATTGAAGGTAGATGGATGGATAGATAGGTAGGTAGGTAAATAGGTAGGTAGGTAGGTAGATGATAGATAGATAGATAGATAGATAGATAGATAGATAGATAGATAGATAATATTTTACTTTGTTTAATTATCAATGAGATATATGTTTAAATTCCTTTATAACTTTACCCCATAAGTATTGAGGGTGGTAGGTAAATAGGTAGGGAGGTAGGTAGACAGATAGATGATATTTTACTTTAATTATCAATCAATGAGATATATGGTTTTTAGTTTTGAAACATATGTTCTTTTTCCCTCTCCAAATTGGTTTCTAACTTTTTCTAACTTTCTTTTCTTTTCTTATTTTTTTTTTATTTTTTATTTTTTGACAGAGTCTCACTCTGTTGCCCACGCTGGAGAGTGCAGTGATGCAAACTTGGCTCACTGCAACCTCTGCCTCCCAAGTTGAAGCGATTCTCCTGCCTCAGCCTCCTGAGTAGCTTGGAATACAGATGCATGCCATCACGCCTGGATAATTTTTTTTCTTGTGGAGACGGGGGTTTTACCATGTTGGCCAGGCAGCTCTTGAGCTCTTGACCTCAAATGATCCACCCACCTCGGCCTCCCAAGGTGCTGGGATTACAGGCGTGAGCCATGGCACTCAGCTAGTTTCTAACTTAATTTTCTTAGAAAATATTGTATTGTGGTCAGAGAAGTTCATCTGGATGATATTAATTATTTGGTCTATTAAAACTATTCCCTTATTACTGGATTGGGATTCTATATATGACCAACAGATCAAGTCTGTTAATCAGGCTATTCAAAGCTTCTATATTTCTCCTCATTTTTATCAGCTAGACCTATAATTTTTGAGAAAGATACTTTAAAATTTTCTAACAATATTCTGAGTTTATCAGTTTCTTTTTATAATTTTGTCATATTTTATATTGAACAATTTGGGGCTCTACTACTAGGTGAATGGAAGTTTGGAGTTGTTCATATCTCCCTGAAGAATTGATCCTTTTATCATTAATTAGTGCTTATTTTTCATTGTAATAATGCTTTTTACCTGAAACTCTATTTTTTCTGATATTAATATTGTCATACCATCTTCCTTTGATTAGTAACTTCCTGATATGTCTTTTCCTTTATTTAACTTTCAAACTTTGTTTCATGGTTTGATGTAACAACTTGCATCTTTACAATTCTGGAATATTTTTTTCATCATCTTTTTGTCTATTTCATCTTCCTACCTTCTCAATTTTATCTTTCCAGAGCCCTTATTAAGCTATGCTTGACCTTGTTAATCTATCCTCTGTCTTTGTTAACTTCTTTTTTCCATATTAAATTTCTATAATTATCATTTTCGAGGCATTCTAGGTAACTTTTCTCAGATCTGTTTTGTAGCTTACTAATGCTCTGATGTGCTAATTCAATTCTCATACTTCCCCAGACCCGTGATTAGATATTTTGTAGTCTCTTCTTCATCAAATCAGTCGATGTTCCAAGCCCTCAGTTAAATTACTTGTAGTTTTCTGCCTGCCTAATACTGGAGGCCTCATCTTCTGTCCCTATGTGCAAAAGAAAAACCTAGACCCAAGCTCTGTGGCCTCGCTCCAAGACTAATATCCCTCATGTGCTTCTACTTTTTGTTCTATATTTCAGTTTCTTCCTTGGTTCTGATACCTGAAGCTGCTCTTTTATTTTAACCTTGATGATGTATTTTAAAAATATATTTCTTAAAAATTTTCCAGAACTTTTATATGTTTGCATTGGGAGGGATTTCTTCTGTGTTCAACTTAGTCCTTTTCATTCCTGGAAGTTTTCCACAAGCACCTGATACATACAAATGTGTCAATATATTGTTTTGTAAGGGTTGTCCTTCTCAGTATTTTAACTTCAATTTCTTCCAATATTTTGGCTCTAAAATAGCTTTGGAAAGCAAAGAGAATATATTGTAGAATAATTCTGAGTGGCAACCAGCATAGTACCAAATTTTCATGTAAAAATGTGGTCATATGTTTAAAATAGCCTTCTAAATGATGTAGGATTACAAAATATGAACTGTTATTTTTTAAAAATCTAGTTGCCTACAAAGAGAAGGAAGATTAATTTTTAAGTGTTCTTATTATCTGGATGAAATATCAACATGTGAAGATCAAATTTTTCAAAGCAGAAACATAATTGAGATTTTAATTTTAAAATTGTTATTAAAATAATCAGATACCTGAGAGCTACACATGCATTAACCTTTCAACTTTCAGTGGTATGGTAAGTTTGAATGAGTCCCATGGGACTTTTGCTCAGAATAGGAGAAATTAAAAAGTCAGCCAAGGCCAAGATACATCTTAAATAGAGATGTAACTTTAATAGCCCTCTTTTGAATAATATATGTATATGATTTGGATCTTAGTGGTTGTGGAGAAAACAGTCTCTGTTTTTAAAAATATTACTGCGAATTCTACAATTATCCAAAAGCTATACAAAACAACTATCAATTTATAGAGATATAAAATACCTATGCCCTGAGCTATATTAATAACTTGGGAAGCAGTGAAAATTGGGGATAGCAAGGAATGGGCTTTATTTTTACAAAATATAAGATGCAGTGTTTATTTAACACATGTGATCTTTACCTCTCGTATCAATGTAAGCTCATTACTTTGGGTACTCTTTTATAAGATGGGACTCTATATGCTTCCAAAAACCCCATTCTTAGCAGTGAACTTAACCAACAATGACATTTTCCTATCAATCACTATTTTTCCTTTTATAGAAAGCAAATGTTATTGCCCTCTTTTTTTTTTTTTCCAATGGTATCAGACTTTCCCGCTGCATTTAGTGTAGTCAAGTTTACAATTTAATGTCCAAGAAGCTTTCTGCCTCTTCTGCCCGGCATGTGTTACTGGCTTATCTGTGCTGGCATTCTCTTATTTACTATTAAATGACAGCTGCTTCCAAGAGAGGCCTTGGGACCTAATTACTAAAGTGACAGTAAATCATCTTAGCAAATAGTAAAATAATACAGCAAAATTACATCCTTTAAATCATTGAAAGGGCTTTATTCCAATTTCCTAAGCATCATAGAGAGTTTAGAAAATATTTGTATGCCTCTTGCATTTCAAGTGAATAAAATCACCTTATCTCTTACTCTTGCCTCCCCATCCCCCCCTCCCCCACATCCTTTGTAGCTTAGAACAGCGAAACCTGACTTTGGAAACAGAAATGATGAGCCTCCATGATGAACTCGATCAGGAGAGGAAAAAGTTCACAATGATAGAAATAAAAATGCGAAATGCCGAGCGAGCAAAAGAAGATGCCGAGAAAAGAAATGACATGCTACAGAAAGAAATGGAGCAGTTTTTTTCCACGTTTGGAGAACTGACAGTGGAACCCAGGAGAACCGAGAGAGGAAACACAATATGGATCCAGTGAGCCTGCTTTCACCTGCTATCTCTGATGGCTCTGGCAAGGACTCCAGGGATTCTGGTGGGATATGACTAAGAACCAGGTGGCTGGTCACCTGGATGTACAGAAGTCTAACTGGTGAAGGAATATCATTTACAGACATTAACCATCCATATCTGCAATGTGTACCAAAGTTATATCATGCCCCATAATGCTACTGTCAAGTGTTACAACTGGATATGTGTATATAGAGTAGTTTTTCAAAAGTAAACTAAAAATGAGAAGCATATTTCAAGAATTATTTTATTGCAAGTCTTGTATTTAAAATGTTAAATCAATATGTTGTTGCAATTTAGCTTGCTTTCAAGCTTCACCCCTTGCACTTAACATAAGCTATTTTTGGCATTGTGTTATCATCGGCTTATTTTATAGATCAATATTTTTATTTCCCTTTTTGCTGAGGAAATGAAGATAAGCAAAAATATAAATATATATATATAAATATATGAGTTATTAAAATCCGAAGAATACTTTGTGGCTGTGCTGTTTGTGCCAATAGACTTTGTCATGACCAAAAAGAGAAATGTAAATAGTTTTATAAAATACAGTCGAATCACCAGGAACCTTTGAGCTGCTTTTAAAATTCTTCCCCTGGCACCACTCAGTTTTGCTTTTGCGAGGCGATTTGACATAGGAACTTTGCGACTCCATGAGAAAGTCCCTTTCTGAGGCCCACTGTCTACCTTGCCAGATCCTCAGTGCGTATCGCCAATGCAGAATGCTCCTTAGAGAAGAAAAAATGGTAAAGAATGGCATTTAACGATTCAGGCTTTGAATTACTCTGTCCTTCTGGACTGAATCTCTTTAACTGCTGGATAGTTTTAGAGGAATTCTCCTGCTACTTGGGTATTGGGAAACAATGCTTGCTAAACCATGCCCACATGAGCAACTGTCTCCCACTCAAACCTCTCCCACCTCCCAACAACTGCACTTTAGAATACCAGCAGTGAAATGGTATTACTGTTTCCCTCTAAGTGAAACTGCTAGAGTATGTGTCATGTAGTGACATTTTTTTTTCTCATTCAGGCTATTGCCATCTGGGATTCTCTCCCTACTACAGCTGGCAAAGTTGGTTTGCAGCAAGAAGATAGTGGGAGGGGGCCGGGCTGCAGGAGGAGAAGGAGAAAAGTTTAGAAGAAACAAACTATTTTGCTTCTAATTTTGACAGTATCAGTCTTTCCTGCTGAAACATACAATAATTTTAAAAGGTGAATGCCTAAAGTTCCAATTTTGGCAAATATGTGAACCTCAGCAATGCTAATTTTCTAGAAAAACCCATGGCTCTTTGGAGCTAGAGTTTTGGGAGAACAGTTCTTCACAATAAGGCAATGGTTTTGAGAAGCCAGGCAAATAATCTTTCTCACAGTAGAACAAAAAGTTACAAAAAGCATAATCGGAAATAAAGACTACATACTTGAGTTTATGGGGTTTGTGTTGTTTGAAGGTTGAATGCTTGCATGTGTTTATTTATTTTCAAGAGGGAAAGTGGTCTGTACTGCTTTCATCCTTGCCACTGTCTTGGTTTTATTTTTACTCTCCCACTGAGCAAGTGTCTGTGGTCCTATGGTGTCAACCAGTATCTTTATAGCAATAATTTCTTTAATTCCCTTTTCTCTCTCTTTCCAATTATTTAACCAATTACTTCCACCTGGACATACGATAGGAAATTCAAACTCAAAATGTGAAAATTGATCTTAATAACTCTCCCTTCATATCTTTTCACTTATTTCCAGTCCTTATCATAGTTGATAAAAACCTCAGACTCATCCAGAAAGCTATATGATGCCCTAGTAAGAAAACAAAGATATTCAAACTGCTTGGGTTCAAATGATGTACAATTTGCCAGCTGTTACTGAACCTTCCATGCATTAACTTTTTTTTCCTCTGTGCAATTGGAATAATAAAAATACTACTCTCATAGAGTTGTTATATGGTCTTAATGAGATAGCTTGGGTTAGGCTGAGCACAGCTGCTAGTAGAATCCAAAAAGGGGCCGGGCATGGTGGCTTACGCCTGTAATCCCAGCACTTTGGGAGGCTGAGGCGGGCAGATCACGAGGTCAGGCGACTGAGACCATCCTGGCTAACACAGTGAAACACTATCTCTACTAAAAAAACAAAAATACAAAAAATTAGCCGGGTGTGGTGGTGGGCGCCTGTAGTCCCAGCTACTCGGGAGGCTGAGGCAGGAGAATGGCGTGAACCTGGGAGGCAGAGTTTGCAGTGAGCCAAGATCGTGCCTCTGCACTCCAGCCTGAGCAACAGAGCGAGACTCTGTCTAAAAAAAAAACAAAGGACTCCATAAATGTTAACTCATATTTTTCTTTCTTTCTTTCTTTCTTTTTTTTTGAGACAGTCTCACTGTCTCATTCTATCACCCAGTCTGGAGTGCAGTGGCATGATCACGGTTCACTGCAGCCTTGACCTCCCTAGGTTCAGGTGATCCTCCCACCTCAGCCTCCCGAGTAGCTGGGAATGCAGGCATACACCACCATGCCCAGCTAATTTTTGTATTTTTTTTGTAGAGACAGGGTTTCACTATATTGCCCAGGCTGGTCTCAAACACCTGGGCTGAAGCTATCTGCCCTCCTCAGCCTCCCAAAAGTTATGCAAGATGCATAGCAATAGGTCACTTAATTTGTCTGGGACTACAAGCGTGAGCCACCATGCCCAGCCAACTCATATTTTTCTTCTCTACTCCCTTCTTCACTCATAAATTTGCCCACCAGCTTATCTCTTCCACTCATCTTTGCCTTTTTAATCTGCTCTCTTTAATCACTTTTCACTTACCTTTTGATGAAGGCATCCTACCCAGCGCGTTTTGTTTCAGCATCTCTCCTGTACTTTTGTCCTTTGCAGGCTGCCTTTTCGAAATTATTCATCTGACCATAGCTTGATCTTGCTAATTACATATGATGACTGTCACTTGCCCAGGACAAAGCTCTTCACATAGTGTAAAAGGCCCTACCTCCAGTTTCATTCTTGTCTCCTACCACTTCCCACCACACCTGCCATGCCTTTTCATACCTCTAGAACTTTCCACTTTCTATTGCTGTGTCCTTCTTGCTTGCCTTCCTTCTAGCTGGTACGCTGCAAACATCCTTTAAGAGCCAAATCAATGTCAGTTTCCTCATGAAGCTTCCCAGAATCTCAAATCAGTGTAAGTTGCTTTTTGTGCCCCCATTCACATATATCTCTTTCTGTCTTTCCCACATCTGATTATTTTCTTTATCAAATAAGAAGCAATTTAGGAGGAAGAGTGGTGAAGTAGAAATAGCAGAAAATTGAGAGCCATTCAAACCTAGATCTGCCTCTCAACATGCATTATGCAAGATACATGGCAATGCCAGGTAACTTGACTTGTCTGATCTCATCTACAAGGTGGAGATAATAACTCCTACAAAGTAGGGATGTTGCCATGGTTAATGGTGGTATGTAATGTGCTTATCCCAGTGCCTGTCACTTTGCTCCATTGATAACTCTGTTGATAAATGGAGCTTCTTAAGGGGCCAAGATCGTATCTTCTTGCTCTTAAATCCCTCCATGCCTTATGCCAAAGAGAATGTCAGCACAGTGAGTTTGCAGTAATTTTTGGGAATGCAAATATACTCAAACACACACACAGAGTGTTTTGTGGCCTGTGATATTTGAGGGATGATATATCAATTTTAATTGTCAATTTCAGTGATGATGGCACTAATCAATGGATACCATGAGCAGCATGTTCATCTGGATTTCCGTTAGTCAAACAAAAAGCCTAGACAATATTAAGTGCAATTAACATAAGAATAAATTGGAAATCAATACGGATACAAAGTAGGTAGTATCAAGATTTCATTTGCTGCATCCTGTATATGCCTCTTTAAAACTATTTAGGTAATTAAAATGAATCTTAAGTTATAAACTCAAGAGAAAGGATTTGCTTGCAGATGTTAGCGTCACTATTCAAACTAGATGTCTGGGTATCCTTTGGAGAACATTTAAGATAGAATTGCCTATGATGTCAGTTCCACTGAAACATGATTTTACATGTAACATTATGAAATGACTAAAATCTCCAAGTGGAGTTTAAGTAATCATTCCCATTGATTCTCAAGCTAGGATAGCCTTCAAAAAATCATTCCCAGGCTGGGTAGTTTATATTATTGATATAATCATGACACCTTGAAAATTCAGGAGAGCATTAAAGAATGTAATGCTTGCCACAAACCCCAATGTTCCTTACACCGCAGAGCTGCACTCTGATTAGAGTACCATACGCATGAGTTTTGGAATCTAAGACCAGGGTTCAAACCCGGCTCTGCCACCTCATAGCTTTATGAACTTAAGTTACGTAATATATATAAGCCTAAATTTGTTTTTTTCTGGAAGTAGGGTTAATAGTTCCTCCCTTGTCATATTTTTATGAGGAATGTAGTACAATAGGTGAAGGGATTAGCATAGTGCCTGGAACACAGTAAGTGCTCACTAAATGGAAACTATCAGCCCTCAAATTATTTCTATTGAAAGAGTGTTTCAGCTTCTAAGGAATGTAGCAAGGTTCTGGACTCAGGGATTTGACCAGCATTAAAAGTATCATGATCACCAGCACAGGATATAATTATATCTTGGTCTCAGAGACTCTTAAGTTTACCTGCCAGATAATCTGCCAGGGATTGATGGCAAGGAAAGTAACCCAAATCACTCTTTCTTTCTGAGATAATGCAATTACATCCGTGATCTGAAAATCATGTCTAAACAGCTACGTGTAACTGTCCTTCATCAACTCTATCCATGTCTACACTAAAGATGATGTTGGGTGTTAAAGGTATTGGATAAAATACAATGAATGTTTCTGAGGGCTATGATGAATAAACTGAGGGCTCTGGGGTACATAAATTTACAGTTATTGCCATATTATATGATGTGCTATAGAAGTAACTAAAGAGACCATAAAGATGAAGCTCAGGAGAGCACTGCAGAGCCATGACTTTGGTGTGAGTCCTAAAGACCAGTAGGAAGTCATCAGAGCTGCAGGTTTGGTAAGGGGCCTTCCTAGCCCATGGAACAGCATGGCAAATGTGCCTTCAGGGTAGACCCTAGGGAGTCTTTTCAGTAAAATAAACATGACCTACCAAGTTCATGCCATCAAGATGGCATTGTGCATAACACCTTAGCAGGACACCATGAGACCTGAAAACACACTTAGTACCCACGCGGCTTCTACTCTCTTATTCAAAGAAAGCATGCAGAGCTGGAAACATTTTGCCTTGTTTGAACTCACAAACTACAGGAAAGGAGTGCTGGAACTGTGGCTCCCAAAGGTCTGTTTCATTTTCTCTTTATAGTCTTCTTAACTGCACAAGTGGGGAATGAGTGGAAAGTTAGAACTGCCCAGCTTAAGGGCCTCTTGCTCTGAAGTGACTTGGAGAACTAACAGTTCCCCAGGCAGCTAAAATCTACTGAGCCTACTGTAGATCTTCCAGTAAAAAGTTTAGCTGATGAAAAGTGTGGTTTTTAAAGCACCATTTGTGGCTCAGGTACAGGGCTGAATGATACTCTTTCATTTATAAACTTCTGTATAGCTGCTGTCTGTATGGCCTCTTGAGGGATAAGCCACGGTGAGGCCAGCCTTTTCTTAAATAGGGAGTAAGGGCAACAGGAGAACAGTGAATTGTTAGGGGGCAAACCAAATTGGCATCATTCTCTTAGAGCAAAACTGTCTCTTACTTCTGGGGGAAGCCCCGAGCATCCCACCTGTACTTGTGAATAGAGGTTGTCCATCCCAGCTCTCTCTTCTCCACACACCCATTCCCTGTTCCCTACCCCCTCATGATTCACTAGATTAATTATGCACCACACTGAAGTGATCCCCAGGGTCATGCCATCATGCCCTCATCGCTGGTTACCTGTTGCCAAAATAGTCCAAGTTCCCATGCCATTTTTCCTTCATCTATTTGCTTATCCCCATATTGCCCAGTGTATTCTCTCATTTGCTTCTGTCTCCAATGGGCTCCCCCTGCCTAGGACCTTTCCACTATCTCCTCTAGATCTTACAGCCGCCATCACCCTCCCCTATGTCCTCTTCTCTGAATCATGGTTGCCTCCTGAAGACACCACTTTCCCTCCAACCCTCTCAAGCCTAGCTGTCTTCCTCTCTACAACCTGCATATCACTGGCCTGAAGGGGAGACAGATCTTGCTTTGCTATTTGCAGCTACTTTCAGACCTTTAATCCTTCTTCCTCTCTAATGACCTTCTTACAAGCACATGTCTCCTTATCATTGACTGAATATTCTAGCACCTAACCCACTCACCCTCTGCACTCATACTCCATTCACCATCTTGGCCACTCAGCTCCTTGACAACTTTTGAAAATCTTGTTCTGCCGCTGCCTGAACATCAGCCACCACACTCATGGTTATACTGCGTACTGTGTCATGACTAATCACTGGCATCACCAACAGTTCCATTTCAAGCATCCCACGCTGTGGTCATCACTTCTTCTCTCTCTAGTCACTCCCCTTAGCACCATCACTCCAACTTGGTAAGCTTTCACCGACTATCATCCCCCATTTCCTTACTTCCCTCCTTGACCAGCTTAGCTTCTATGGTTCCTTCTCATAATTATTCTATTGCCCCACTTCCAAATCCCATTATTGACTCTCCCAGCACTGTACTACTCTTTTGAGAATTAAAAAGAAACAAAATGCAACTCTATAAAACTAAAACTAATTTTTTCTTACTCTTAACCTGTGCCTAAAAAAACTAAACCACTGGAGAACAAAAGACCACCATGTTGACCTGTGTTCCTTTGTATTTATATGAATATGGCTCGCATGGTTTTCATCACTGTCCAGTAACTTATTGTCACAGTTTCCAAGGTCCATTTCATACTTCTCAAACTTCCACAAACTCTTCATTGTCTACTGACAACCTTACTTCTATCTTTACTGAGACCAAAAAAAAAATCAGATGAGTATGTACTTATGCCCATCACGTCACCATATTCCCAAACTACCTGCTTCTGTGCACACCACCTCACAGCCTGCTACAGTTACTGTGCAGGGCCAGCGCCTCTGCCCATGTACTGGAGCCTGTCCCTCCACCCTTTTCAAGTATGTGACTCTATCAAATAAATATCCCTTTCTCTTTTGCATTATCACTTTTGCTATCTCTCTGTTAGCCCCACCAGCACTATTAACCATGCTATATTAGCTTTTAAAAAATTCTCTCAATTTCACATTTATCTCCAACTTCTACATCATTCTTCTGCTGCACTTTGTAGAAAAATATTTTGAATTTTCTGTATCCATTTCTACTTCCTCACTTCCCATGTTTTCTTGAACTCACTTGAGTTACTCTTTTCTTGCTCAATACTGCATAGAAACTGCTCTCATTGGGGTCATCGATGACCTTCAGACGGATTTAGTCCAACTGTGAATCTTCAGTTTCCATTTTACTCAGCCTCTCAATAACAATCCACCCCTGCCCATTCCCTCACTTTTGAAACACCTTCTTTATTGGCTTGCAGGACAGCACACTCCTGGTTTTCCCTCTACCTCACTGAACATTCTGGAATACCCTCCTGTTTTCTGAGGTCTGTATGTTGGAGTGAGAGGCATCTCCATCTTTGGTTTTCTCTACTTTAACTACGCTGTCTTTTGGTGGGCTCATACAGACTCATGGCTTTTAATACTATTTATAAACTGATTACTCTCAGATTTCTGTTTCAGCTCAACCTCTTCCTTGAACTCCAGCTCACAAGACACTCCTGCTACTCCATGTGGATTTTTGTGTGTGTGTGTGTGATGGAGTCTCACTCTGTCACCCAGGCTGGAGTGCAGTGGCTTGATATCAGCTCACTGCAATCCCCGCCTCTTGGGTTCAAACAATTCTCCTGCCTCAGCCTCTGAGTAGCTGGGACTACAGGTGCGTGCCACCACACCCGGCTAATTTTTTGTATTTTTAGTAAAGATGGGGTTTCACCGTGTTAGCCAGGATAGTCTCGATCTCCTGACCTCGTGATCTGCCCACCTTGGCCTCCCGAAGTGCTGGGATTACAGGCGTGAGCCACCGTGCCCGGCCTCCACTTGGATATCTAATAAACATCTCCGACTGATATTCCAGGAACAAACATGATTTTCTCCCCAATGTTCTTCTAACCCATTGTTCACCATCTCAGTCAACTGAACCATCATTTACTTCATGGTTTAGGTAAAAGAATCTAGAGTCATTTCTGATCTCTTGCTTTTATATCACAATATCAATCTATCAGCAAATCTTGTCAGCTCTGCCTTCACAATAGGTCCAGAATTAAAATCCTTCTCAGCATCTCCTTTTCCTAGTCTAAGCCCCATCATGTCTTTCTGGATTAATGTTTTATCCTACAATGGATTTTTTGTCCCCATTCTTATTTTTCTTCCTAAGATTCCTCTTTACTCAGTAGCCAAAGGAATCCTTTTAAAAAGAAAATTTAGCTTATATGATTTCCTTTTTCAAATCTAACCACCATCTTCCCATATTTAGAATAAAGTCTCAAGATCTTGCCAGAACCCCTGGTTCTCTCTCCAATTTCATTTACAATCCCACTTACTCTTTTTCATTCTGCTTTATCCACAAGACTCTTTGCCCCTCCTCGTCTATATAAACAAGCTCTCCCTCCAAAGCCTGCCCCTGCTTTCTCTTCAGAGTCTGAAATGCCCTTCTCCATGTCAATAGCTCACTCTCTCACTTTAGTCAGGTCTCTGAGCACTTATCACCTCTTCTGAGAGGCTTGCCCTGACCGCCTTGTCTAAAATGGCATCCCTTTCACACTTTATTTTTTAACCTGCTTTGTGGTCTTCGTACTTACCTCTATCTGAGTTCTCCACTAGAATGCAGACCATGTGAAGGCAGATTTGCTGACTTCATCACAACTACGTGTACCTAGAATAGTCCTTGGATGATTGACGTGCTTGATAAATAAATATTTGTTGCATGAATGAATGAGTGAATATTTAGAGCTCTATGTCAAATTTCTGGTTCAGATGTTCAGGGATGTTCTCAGTTGGACCTTTTAATAAAAAAACAATAAATGACCAAATTCTACTTTAAGTTATTTTAGGGTTCCAACAGTCATCCATAGACTGAACAAACTCCAAAGATTTGGCTTCATGTAAGAATGTCACTGCAAAGAATCTTCAGTACCCATTGTGATATCATTTGCTAATTTGGAGATTGTGATGCCGAAAGTATAAGCCCCATGCTCAGTCAGGATCTAGGTCCAATAGCTCTCAGAGGAACCATATATCACAGCAAACTTTCTGCAATGCGGAAAAGAACATCCATGCATTTTTAAAATGAATTTTAAATTTTAAATAATTTTTAAAAGTGGTTTCATCTCTTGTAATGGAAAACATTCAAAATTCTCTTATGCTGATTCATGAAGTATATTTATATAATTAGACAAAATGAGAACATTGAAAGAAGCAGACTCCTTGTTTCATTGCTTTAAGCAAATAATAAAAATGGACTCGTGCAAGTCACACCACTAATTTAAATACATTATGCAAAAAGATAGCAAATAAATGAAATAAAAATATTTCCTTTAGTTTTTTTAAACAAAGATTTATTAACTCTGAATTTTTTAGGTTAAGGACCATGCAATATATATCTCCTACACCGAAGTGTCCAAGAAATGTTTTTGGAGTAAATTAATGAACTGCTTTAGAATGTCGCTCAGAAATTAAGCTAGAAATTCAGAGCAATATTCTTAGGGCTTGATTTACACCAAATCCAAGTTCGCAATATATTAACATGAAGGAATAGGCCATTGCTTTCTGAAAACCTTCCTTTTATAAAGAAATACTTTAATATTATGAATTCTCTTGGTCCGTGTAAAATATTATTTGCATTATAAAAATTGATTTTTTGGTATAATAGTCCATAGGCAATCTTTTCACCAGGATGGGTTCACAAGTGTTAATGGAAGGCGAATTATGTGCGGGACGCTCTTCTAGGGAATATGTGAGGGGTTTTTAAGATGGATAACATTTTGTACCTGCTTTTGAGTTGCAAATGATCTGGACCGTTGGTTAAACATTGCAGACAAGATCAGGTGAAGAACATTACTAGAAGTTCAGTGATGAAGAAATAAAGCCACGTACTCCATGGAGTGAAATTTAAATTCCTTAAATTCCCTAAAATTATTTTATGTTGGGTTTTACACCAGGATAGGAATGTCTTTAAAAGTAAGAAATATTTGACATTAGGCAGAAAATTTCAAAGGAGTGTTTGACTTGTTGCTGGATGTGTCATCACATTTCATGTGTCTGAGAAATATAAATTTCTACAGCACATTTTTAGTGCCTTAAACAGACTACAATGATGTAAATGGTTGAACAGTTGAAATTTAGTCTGGAACTGGGACAGATGACTTGCCACATAGAGTGGCAACACAAGGTGATCTGTGATGGCGGGACTTTCAGTGTGTTTCACTATTAGCATGTGTCATCCAAGCATGCCTTTCAACATCCATGGAGAAAAGACGTGTTACAAATACAAAACACCACCGTGATGAATTGGGAATGTCAAAAACCTCTGCCTTGGCTGTGATCCAGTGTTGTTATTGGCAAGTAGATTCATCCTTCTAGGTTGGTTGCTCCGTAAGTAATCTTTGAGAAAAGCAAGTCCAAGACCCTTTTTTCTCCTTACTGTGAACTTGGTCAAAATTACCAAATGTTTGGTAACCATTTATGGTATCAGGAATGCACCAATAACTCCTTCTGACTCTTTAAGAGCAATCATCTTGTGGAATGCAATTTCCCTTCTTATTATTGTGGGTATTTTTAGGTACCTATGCTTGACCTTTTTTAAAGAGAGTAAGGATCTGTGATTTAAACTAGGATAGAAGCTGTTCCAGAGATAACAAAAGGCCGTTGCTTTCTATATTCCAACAGGAACTAGGTAAAAGGATAAATGTGATAACTCAAAATAACGTGTATGTTTATCTTCCAGGCTTTCTAATAGTTAATTGGTTAAATAAAACATTACTTACAGAAATAGAAGAGCCACTCCTCAACATTGTTCAAACACTGCAAAGTAAACTAATGCAAGTGCAGTGACCTCTTCATCCAGCCACAAAATCATATATATTTTTAATTCTCCAAGGAGTTTGAGATAGTAAAGTTGGATATCATGTAGCTAAACAAAGGCTTTTGCCTTTCCTCTTGGAAAATAGTTAAAATGAATAGGAATCTGATAATTAATCTAGGAAATTTAACCCTGCTCTACTTACCTAATGCCCCCCAAAAGATGGTCTTTTTTTTCTTCATTGATTTTATACCTTAAAAAGAAATTACTGAATTGCAGATATACAACTAGTATCTACAGACAGAAATGAAGGTCATTTTTAGAAGAAACCAGTGTCAAATGAAAACGCAGATTTCTACATGGTCACATTCATATCACACACTCTTGACCCAAGGTGAGAAAGTAGGTCATTCCTTATTTCTTATTTATTCCCTGGCACAATCAGACCACACTACAAGTTTCTTTTACCAGTTGCCAAAATGAAATCATGAGACCCTTCAGAGCTACTGTCGATACATGCAACTCAAGACAACGAGCAGCATCATAACCATTGTCAACAGGCAAACTCCAACAATGTCTGGGTTTGGATTTAGTTTTATGTTGAGAGAAGCAGATTTCCTCTGATTTTAATAATCCATAAGAAACAGAAATCACAATATATTGACTCCATATTACCTAAAAAGAGTCAAAAGAAGCAGAAGTTCTCCCCCGATTCATCCCCTTGTTCCACAGACATTAAGAAAATAGAAAGGAAAGGGTGTGAGAAAGAACACAGAAATGACTTGAATGATTTCAAATCCTTATTAAGCATCACTGAGGTTGCATTTTACCCATTAGACTGACTGAATTTAGTTCTCACTGCTCAGACCTTGCAAAGAAACTGGACGTACATGGTTTTGCCTTCCAGGGTTGATCTAGAACTGTAAGGGTGCATGTGAATGTGGGTATGCATGTGTGTGTGCTTTAAGTCCATTTTATAAACACTGACACAGGACAATTCTCATCATTGGTAATAGTCTTTGGAGTCCAATCATGCAGAAAAACAGGCAGGTGCAAGTTAGGTCTCATTGCAAGATGGACATGGCAAGGTGAACAGATAATTCTAGATAAGGATTGGGAGATTTGTGTCCATTAGAATATACTGGCCATTGGTCCCACATAAGTAAAGTTACATATACAAGATTCTATATATAAACAGAGGCCCCTCACTTCAGTTTGGCTGACCAAAGAAACAGGTCAAAGTGAGCCATTTTCAGATAGTTAAAGGACTAAGTGCCAAAAGAAATAACAAAATCTTATCCTCTAATCACAAAGAAAATGGCTAAAATAACTATTTACATTGTAACTTTTTTGTTGTTTTTACAGAGAGGAGTTTCCTTGCTTGGCTTAATGATATCTGTGGAAAATGTTGAACTCTTATAATTAAAATGTGTGTGGGGGATTGTGAGTGGAGAGTTGGGTTCCTCTTTGGACGCAAAGTGGCTGAGATCAAAAATTTCTAGAGCAATTTTACTCCTCTTTCTGAGCTGTAGAAGATAACATTTTTCAGCAAAGCTGGCTAATAACATGCCTTACAGAGCATAATGCACTTAAGATGTGGCTTTTCATATGTTAAGAGATTCAAATTGAAATAGATTTTGTATAATTTAGGTTTTGCAATTAATATTTATAATTAAAAAAAAGTCAAGTTTGCTTATTGTTTTTTTTTCCTTGACAGGACATAAAAGGTTTTATGTATTTTTATCTATTTTTTACTAGTTCCATTTACTAAGGCCAACTTTCAGTTTTACCACTCAGCTGCTATCAGTGTCTTTAGATAATATTTTTCTGATAACAGATTGAAAAAACTATCGAGCTTCTTAGCCCTCAATTAAATAGCTTACTCCAATTGGTGGGAACTGGCCAGGCTCTGGTCCAACTGTGGGGTACATTCCTACAAAACTCAGTTGTCAGATTCTTGAAGATGAAAGATTATTATCAGTTTTTATTCCACAAGAAGGAATTCCGTTGTAAGGCTAGTGTATTCCTATTTAAAATTGAACACGCTGACCCACAAAACACATATAAAAATAGTAAAGACGTATTAATAGTAAAGTGGTGGTGGTTTTGCCAAACTCTTGCAGCAGTTTAATTCTCCCTGCACATGAGTACACAGCCATCCTTCCTACGAAATACTGCAAACTATTTATTAAGGATCACTGCAAACCAACTGCCCCAAAGGAAGCCTAACAGAAGGTTAGGCTCCTCAGAGTGCCAACTTCATATTCCAAAATGAGCCCCAACCCCGGGTAGAACCTTCACTTTTTTCAGGAATATTGTCCAGGTGACTTGACACTTGCCTACCTGAAAAGTTGGGATGTTCTTGGGAAATAACAGGTGACTATTTAAGAAATATTTGGGGGGTGTGTGTGTGTGAGTGTGTGTGTGTGTGTGTGTGTGTGTTAAGACAGACAAGTGAATGCAGAGCATATTATATTCTGTGAATTTGATAATATCATCACCTCCTAGAGATATTATAGGAAAGCAGACCTAGCAGGCAAAGGGCTGGGGGGCTTTTAAAGTGGTGATTCTCTTTGTTGTTCCATCATCTGCCTTGCTTTAATCACCTAATAAAACTGATCCTGCAAAAATTCTGGGGGCCAAATCCTTACCTCTATTTGTAAATGATACTTATATTCGAGGAATTTGTTCCATTTTTCTCTTGTCCATAAGGGAAATCTGGCTAAAGCTAACCAGCTCCCAAGAGCCATGCACAGAAGGTGTAAGACTAATTGAGCTTTGGGAAGGTACTAACAGCGGGGGAGGGACCCTGTCTAGTTCTTGCCTGGTTTAATCTGAGGGGGAAATTCACCACTTCTGCAGATATGAGAGATAGCCTGTCAAGCACTTTGAAGATGCTGGCTGGAGACTTCCTTCTGTCTTGTGATGTCATCTTGGGGCTGATGAAATTCCCCTTGAGACTCTCTTTAAAGCAGCTTCCTGCTCTCCACACTTAATCCCATGTGGTATAAAGCAAGGGAGGGGAGAGGCCACAGATATATCAAGAGAAAAGTACAGAGAAAGAAAAATCAGTAAAGAATTAGAGATACAGAGAGAAGTTTTTTAAAAAAAAAAAACAAACAGGAATATGAAAGAGAGGGAGCTCATATGACTGAGGAGGCATTTTTAACAATCAGGTTGTCTGCACTATTAACAAAAAAAAGGTAGCAAAATAGAGAAAATGGGCCATTTTTATTCTAGGGGACAAGCTGCACAAAGGAATGTTCTTCTCTTTTAAACAAATGACCACGTGTACTGAATCCAACTGTGTGAAACAATCTAAGAATGGCAGCACCACTGGCATGGCGATGGTGCAGGTGGGTGCAGTTCCCTGTGGTCTCTATTGCTTGAAGAGAGAAAGAAAGTTCCTTATTATTATATTTAAGGCAGTTTTCAGAGCACTGGCATTCTTGTTTGCTCTGTTTTGGGGATATTCTATTTGCCAGTCAGTTCACACTCATCAACCATCCACTTCCTGTCTTTCACTTCTTCAGGTGAAATATCACCACTCTGGTGAGCACCAACATGGTCAGAGTGCAAATAACTGTGATGGATACTTCGAAGTGAATAAGAAGGGAAGCCTGATTATTGCTGAGATCACCTTGGTATTGCCTTGTATATAACCAAGATGTTTCACAGTGCCTCCTTAAGTGCTCAGGAAAGCACTTTCATTTAATTTAAGCTAAATTCAGGAGATTTTGCTAAACATTGACATTAATGCTTCATGGCTTTTAAGAAAAACTCATATTGCTAAAACTATTTGGCAGCAGTAAATTTATGGGCAGAGTTATTGCTCTTACATCTACTGCAGTACAAAACTCCGATGATCAGCCCTTCGATTGCTCATACTTATGAAAATAAATAAATAAACATGAAACATCAGCCACATTAAGGAATCGGGGAAATTCCTGAGGAATAACAATGTCTCTGGAGATGTTTTCAAATGCTAACCTGAGACTCACACTGTGCTTTGGGGGTTTCATTCTTATTAATTTTTTTTTATTTCAGAAGAAGAAAGTAATATTATTTCTCAAAATAAAACTTTGGCAGAGTATGAATCAGGGAAGCAGCCCACACATGGAAAACACAATCCATAATCTGAAAGTAGTCTAGGCAGGCTCATTTTTTTTGTTGAAGGAATTCACACGGAGGCAATTCTGCTCAGTTCCAGAGAGAGATTCTTATCATCAAAAGCACACACAATAACCTTGCTTCACCACCTGCCACTTTCTCCAGTGGCCTCTTGTTGTGACCAGTAATTGAGAAATGACAGATGGGAATAGGGCCAAATCTCTAAAATAGGGACACCAGTGTCTCCTAGTATCTGGGTAGTGATCTCCTTTCAGTCTTAGTTCACACCGCACACTGCCCTCCAGTCTCTCCTACTCTTTACCGTCACAGAAAAGACTCACAGCTTTTATTCACACCTGCCTTCTAAAGGTCAAACCATTTCGTGCCTGAAAACTGTTACCCACTCCCCCCACACTTTACGTAAGTATCACATATGTTCTTTCTACAAATTGGTATACAGGTGCCATTTAATCCATTCAAATTTGGAAGCTACATCTTCAAGGGTCTGAGAGAGCTCACTCCCCCCGTATATTCCCCCTTTACATGTTTTCTTATAAGACATACAGTTTAATCAATTAACAAACTAAACAGCTTATATACTGGCAATATATTACAGATGGGTTTATGTCAGAGTAATAGATCACATGAAATGGACCATGTGGTACCCCAGTGCATGATGTCTTGGTAGAGCCCTGAGGACACTGACAGTAGCATCTCTAAGTAAGTAGTGCTGTATGAATACAGACACATGCGGATCTGTATCTACATCCATCTGACTAGGCCAAGGAGCAGGTAGATGCAAGATAGAGACACACACATGCTGGATGGGGCCACTGCACACCTTGTCATGCCATTTAAAAGGGCAGTTACAGGTTGCCGGTTTTGCAGCCATTAAAATTACACTTTATGGAAAAGGCTTCTCTAATTGTGTCTGATTTGCTTTCTGTAGTAAGCATCATTGGAAGAAGACCAAAGCAAGAGCAACTAGAAGTTAAATATACATTTGAGCTTAGCTGCAATACAGAACCCTGGGGAAGAAGCAGGCTGAAAGATTTATTTAATTTTAGGCTTGGATTCTCTCCCTTGCTGTTTTCTTGATGTTGTGTGTCTGCAATTGTGTGTGTGCGTGAGTGTCTGCGTGTGTGTGTGTTCCATCACATCATCTCCTGAAGAACGCTGGGTTTCGCAGGCAGGCGGCTAGTCACCTGCAACAACCCAGGGGTCCTGCCGAGGCTTCCAGGCTGCTGTCAGTGTCAGATGCCAGGGTCTGGTCGGTGGACATGGAGGAGATGTCATTGACAGACGAGGATGGAGGGAGACTCTCACTGCTGTTCACTGCTGCACCTGTGCTAAGAAAATGAAGACCAACATGACTCAATCTAGAACCAGACCCATCTTAATGCCATTCAGGATTCAGGGATGGGCAAATACAATAGGGGATGTCCAGTCCATCAATCATTTGGCAAGCCTTTATAAAGCAGCTGACAGAAGGGAGCATATCAAATGGTGACAATGAAGACATAGCAATAAAAAGTCCCTCATCACAAGTTATCAAATCTCACTCTATATTTGAAATCACCTGCAACACTTTCTATTAAAAAACACTAATATCTGGTCACACTGCCTCCCCTGCCCCCACTGCACTGCATATATTTTAATATAATTGGCCTTGGGTGAGGCCAAGGTATTTGCATTTTTATTTATTTATTTATTTTGAGATGGAGTCTCGCTCTGTTGCCAGGCTGGAGTGCAGCGGCACAATCTCGGCTCACTGCAACCTCTGCCTCCCGGGTTCAAGCCATTCTCCTGCCTCAGCCTCCCGAGTAGCTGGGAGTACAGGTGCGCACCACCACGCCCAGCTAATTTTTGTACTTTTAGTAGAGATGGGGTTTCAACATGTTGGCCAGAATGGTCTCGATCTCTTGACCTCGTGATCCGCCCACCTCTGCCTCCCAAAGTGCTGGAATTACAGGCGTGAGCCACCACGCCCGGTCGGCATTTGCATTTTTTAAAAGCTCCTCAGAGACTGTATTCAGTCAAGCATTGAAAGCCTCTGGCTTATGGAGGAGACAAATAAGCAAAACCCCTTAATGGAGCCATCTGAGCCTGGTTGTTTTTAATGCAGGGAGCTTTTAAAACAAACACATGCAAGGGTCCTATCCCAGAAATAGAAGCTGAAGTGAAGTTCAGAAATCTGAATTACTTGGGGACCACATCTCTAGAGAAAGGAAGATATATAAAGTAAATACTATTATGTCATCATTAATGACATCAAACTTAAAATGCATATAGAAAAGCCAGTAGGACATAAGTAGGACTGTTGATGAAAGTTACAAAAAAAAAAAAAAATAGGAGAAGCCTTAGCACAGCTTTTGCTTATGAGCTAACTCTCCAGCAGGCTTGCTTACCTGGGATCTCCAAATAAGAACTCCGAATTATTAACTTAGATTAACTTGAAAAAATTATTTATCTGTTATGCGGGAATATAAGGTTGAAACCCTGAGAAGAAACTTGCCCATGGTAATCACTCAGTAAAGGCTAGCTGAGTTGCCAGTAGCTTTGGGATCAACAAGAGAAAGATGAACCAAAGGCACTGTGCAATATAATTAAACCAGAGCACCCTGGAAACAATCCATTTACTTTTTTCTTTGTATATTCTTTATACCTAAGCAATCTGAGTGGTAACATACTTGCTGTGTGAAATAGCTTGCTATTAAATATCTGTAGTATAATCCCCTAATCAAATAAGAGATGAGGAATTCTCACTAAAATTATACCTTATTTGAGCAAATATAGTGTGCAAGATCTATTTGATGAAAAATAATAACTCCAAAGTCAGTTATAATAGTATTATCACATAGACCTAATAAATCAGAAAGACAAAATAAAACTAAATTAAGGAAGGGGAGGGGTTAACATAATCCTTGTTCCTGAAGTAGACATTTCTTGCCTGTGAAAAAAGTGTGATGAAAATGTGTCAGTTATCTAGAGAGGACACAAACACCTAAACTAAGACAGATCACCTGTATCTTCCATGTATTTTTAAGTTGTATTTGTTGACTATAAATATATTGATGTACTCTATGGGAAATGTGAAAAAATATAGGAAATAAAGATAATGATATGCACCGATCTTCAAATAAATGGTAAGAACTGTTAAACTTTTCATATATTTCTTCCCGGTCGTTCTTTTTGCCTGGAAGTTTCCCTGGTCGTGATCTTTTAATATGTATTTTTTTGGGATCCTGATACTTTTATATACAGAAAAGCTTATGAATTTTTCATGTTCTTTAAACTCCTAAAAATACCCATCCTTTCTAATCTTAAATGTGTCTAGAAAAGGTTTTTAAAGTCCTCTTGTTATTGTCTTTCTGTAAATAATTACTCTCACTATCAGGACAATGTATAATGTAAAGTTATAATATTCCATAATATTCCAACTTTGAATGGCTTTAATTTATTCCAACTTTACTTAATTATATCCCCCATAGCTATGGTACAGAGCTGGTTCATTTCCCCTTACAATAAGATTTTATCTCCTAGCAGACAGCCCTTGGTTCCCTTACATTGCCCAAATGCCCTGCTCTGTTTTTTACCCCCGATTCTGGATTAAATTATACCAACATCCTTCATGTTCTTTCATAAGTTGCTAATAATTTAGTTTCACTATGATGGACTCCTCAGAATTCTCTTCCATTTATCCACATTCTTATTAAAAGACAGAGATTAAAACTGGACACAGGACTCTATTATAAAGGCCTGATCAATTGTGAGCCCAGCAGAGGGAAATTGCTTTTTTCTTACTATTTGTCTGCTGGATGACATATCCCTAGACTATGGATGCCTTTCAAATCATGGTGCTACAGCTTAATTTAGTTTTGACTTGAGGTATAAAATGATGCTCATATATTTTTGTAACAGCTTTATTAAGATATAATCCACATATATAATTAAGAAATTTAATTTGTATGATTCAGTGTTTTTTAGTATACTCACAACATTGTGCAGCCATCACCACAATCCATTTTGCAGCATTTCATCATCCCTAAAGAAAACCCTGCACTCCATTCCTCACCTACCTTCTAGCTCTAGGCAACGACTAATCTACTTTTTGCCTCTATAAAATTGCCTGTTCTGAACATTTCATGTAAATGGAAGCATACCATATGTGATCATTTATGACTGGCCACTTTCACATAGCAGAATGTTTTCAAGGTTTATCCATGCTGTGGCATGTATCTGTATTTCATATCTTTGTATGGCTGCATAATATTCCATTGTATGGATGCATCACATTTTATTTATTAGTTGATAGGCATTTGATGGATATTTAGGTTGTTTCAACTTTTTGGCTATTATGAATAATGCTGTTATGAACATTCATGCACGAGTTTTATATGGACATGTGTTCATTTCTCTTGGGTATATACCTAGAAGTGGAATTGCTGGGGCACAGAGTAATTCTAGGTTTAACACTTGAGGAACTGACCAACTGTTTTCTAAAGTGGGTGCACCATTTTACATTACTACCAGCAGTGTATGAGGATTCCAATTTCTCTACATCCTCACCAATACTTACTATCTGTCTTTTTATCTATCTAGCCATCCTAGTGTGCATGAAATGGTATCTCACTGTGGTTTGATTTGCATTTGCCTGATGGCTAATAATGTTGAGTATATTTTTTCATGTGCTTGTCAGTATACGTTCTTTGGCGAAAGTTTACTCAGCTCCTTTGGCCATTTTTTAATTGCTTTATTTTCTTTTTATTATGAGTTGTAAGCTCTTTAGCTCTTTCTTTCTTCCTTTCTTTCTTTCTTTCTTCATTTCTTTTTTTTAAGACAGGGTCTCAGTCGCCCAGCCTGTAGCACAGTGGCATAGTCATGGTTCACTGTATCCTCTAACTCCAGGGCTCAGGCAATTCTCCTGCCCCAGCCTCCCAAGTAGCTAGGACTACAGGCACATACCACCACGCCTGGCTAATTAAAAAAAAAGATTTCTTGTAGAGACAGGAGCTTGCCATGTTGCCCAACCTGGTCTCAAACTCCTGGCCTCAAGTGATCTTCCGATTTCTGCCTCCCAAAATGCTGGGTCTACAGGCATAAGCCACTGTGACAGGCCTGTAAGAGCTCTTCATGTAATCTGGGTACAAGTTACTTAATGATATATATATTTTCAAATGTTTTTCCTCTATGCTATGGTTTGTCTTTTCATTTTCTCGAAGGGGTCTTTTGAAGCACACATGTTTTTAATTTTTATGCAATTGCATTTATCTGTCTTTTCTTTTATCACTTGTGTTTTACTGTCTTATCTAATAAACCATTTTCTAATCCAAGATTATAAAAATTTACTCCCATGTTTTTGCCTAAGAGTTTTATAATTTTAGACCTTATCCTTAAGTCTAAGATTCATTTTTAGTTCACTTTTGTATATGATATGAAGCAGGGGCCCACCTTCATTCTTTTGCATGTATATATCCAATCATCCCAGCACCATATATTGAAAAGGCTATTCTTTGTCCATGTTTTACATCCTTATCAAAAATCAATTGATCATAAATGTAGGTATTTATTCCTGGACTCTCAATTTGATTCCCTTGATCTATTTGTGTATCTTCATGCAAGTAGCACTCTGTCTTGAATATTGTAGCTTTGTAGTAAGTTTTGAAATCAGAACATGTAAATCTGGCAACTGTGTTGTTTTTCAAGGTTATTTTGGATATTCTGTATCCTTTGCATCCACACAAATTTTAAGATGGGGCTTGTCAATTTCTGCAAAAAAGACAGCTATGATCTTTATAAGTATTGGCTTAATCTGTACATCAATTTGGGGAGTATCTTTCATCCCTTGACAATATTAAATATTCTAATCCATGAGCAATGAAATGTTTTCCCAGTTATTAGATCCTGTTTAATTTCTTTCAACAATGTTTCGTAGTTTGCAGAGTACAAAACTTGTACTTCTTTTGCTAACTTTATTCCTAAATATGTATTTCTTGATGCTATTCTAAATGGAATTGTTTTATGTTCATTGCTAAGTGTAGAAATACAATTATACTGAGGATTTATTTGAATAAGAAGTTTCAGTGTCAGTGGATTGGACGTTAAAAACAGATCAAATAAATATATATATATATAATGAATGTTGCAATTAACCAGAAAGCCAGTGGAACCAGGCGGATTTTTGATAGCATGCTTTATTTATGAGAAAATAACCAGCTGGAAGTTTTAAAATAAAATTGTGGCATAATACAAACCAAAAAGTATTTTTAAGTATCTTTAATAATAATCTTGGTCTTCTCTTGAGATAGGCTTTTTCTCCTACCCTGGCTGGAGTTGATTATGTAGACACATTCTTATTGTCACAATTAAAGATTTTTTATTTTTTTAATTTTTATTTTTTTTATTAGTATTATTATTATACTTTAAGTTTCAGGGTACATGTGCACAATGTGCAGGTTAGTTACATATGTATATATGTGCCATGCTGGTGTGCTGCACCCATTAACTCGTCATTTAGCATTAGGTATATCTCCTAATGCTATCCCTCCCCCCTCCCCCCACCCCACAACAGTCCCCAGAGTGTGATGTTCCCCTTCCTGTGTCCATGTGTTCTCATTGTTCAATTCCCATCTATGAGTGACAACATGCGGTGTTTGGTTTTTTTGTCCTTGTGAGAGTTTGCTGAGAATGATGGTTTCCAGTTTCATCCATGTCCCTACAAAGACATGAACTCATCATTTTTTATGGCTGCATAGTATTCCATGGTGTATAGGTGCCACATTTTCTTAATCCAGTCTATCATCGTTGGACATTTGGGCTGGTTCCAAGTCTTTGCTATTGTGAATAGTGCCGCAATAAACATACGTGTGCATGTGTCTTTATAGCAGCATGATTTATAGTCCTTTGGGTATATACCCAGTAATGGGATGGCTGGGCCAAATGGTATTTCTAGTTCTAGATCCGTGGGGAATCGCCACACTGACTTCCACAATGGTTGAACTAGTTTACAGTCCCACCAACAGTGTAAAAGTGTTCCTATTTCTCCGCATCCTCTCCAGCACCTGTTGTTTCCTGACTTTTTACCTGTTGTTTCCTGACTTTTTAATGATTGCCATTCTAACTGGTGTGAGATGGTATCTCATTGTGGTTTTGATTTGCATTTCTCTGATGACCAGTGATGATGAGCATTTTTTCGTGTGTCTTTTGGCTGCATAAATGTCTTCTTTTGAGAAGTGTCTGTTCATATCCTTTGCCCACTTTTTGATGGGGTTGTTTGTTTTTTTCTTGTAAATTTGTTTGAGTTCATTGTAGATTCTGGATATTAGCCCTTTGTCAGATGAGTAGGTTGCGAAAATTTTCTCCCATTTTGTAGGTTGTCTGTTCACTCTGATGGTAGTTTCTTTTGCTGTGCAGAAGCTCTTTAGTTTAATTAGATTCCATTTGTCAATTTTGGCTTTTGTTGCCATTGCTTTTGGTGTTTTAGACATGAAGTCCTTGCCCATGCCTATGTCCTGAATGGTAATGCCTAGGTTTTCTTCTAGGGTTTTTATGGTTTTAGGTCTAACGTTTAAGTCTTTAATCCATCTTGAATTAATTTTTGTATAAGGTGTAAGGAAGGGATCCAATTTCAGCTTTCTCCATATGGCTAGCCAGTTTTCTCAGCACCATTTATTAAATAGGGAATCCTTTCCCCATTGCTTGTTTTTCTCAGGTTTGTCAAAGATCAGATAGTTGTAGATATGCAGCATTATTTCTGAGGGCTCTGTTCTGTTCCATTGATCTATATCTCTGTTTTGGTACCAGTACCATGCTGTTTTGGTTACTGTAGCCTTGTAGTATAGTTTGAAGCCAGGTAGTGTGATGCCTCCAGCTTTGTTCTTTTGGCTTAGGATTGACTTGGCGATGCGGGCTCTTTTTTGGTTCCATATGAACTTTAAAGTAGTTTTTTCCAATTCTGTGAAGAAAGTCATTGGTAGCTTGATGGGGATGGCATTGAATCTATAAATTACCTTGGGCAGTATGGCCATTTTCACAATATTGATTCTTCCTACCCATGAGCATGGAATGTTCTTCCATTTGTTTGTATCCTCTTTTATTTCATTGAGCAGTGGTTTGTAGTTCTCCTTGAAGAGGTCCTTCACATCCCTTGTAAGTTGGATTCCTAAGTACTTTATTCTCTTTGAAGCAAGTGTGAATGGGAGTTCACTCATGATTTGGCTCTCTGTTTGTCTGTTATTGGTATATAAGAATGCTTGTGATTTTTGTACATTTATTTTGTATCCTGAGACTTTGCTGAAGTTGCTTATCAGCTTAAGGAGATTTTGGGCTGAGACGGTGGGGTTTTCTAGATATACAATCATGTCGTCTGCAAACAGGGATGATTTGACTTCCTCTTTTCCTAATTGAATACCCTTTATTTCCTTCTCCTGCCTAATTGCCCTGGCCAGAACTTCCAACACTATGTTGAATAGAAGTGGTGAGAGAGGGCCTCCCTGTCTTGTGCCAGTTTTCAAAGGGAATGCTTCCAGTTTTTGCCCATTCAGTATGGTATTGGCTGTGGGTTTGTCATAGATAGCTCTTATTATTTTGAGATATGTCCCATCAATACCTAATTTATTGAGAGTTTTTAGCATGAAGGAAGGGTTGTTGAATTTTGTCAAAGGCCTTTTCTGCATCTATTGAGATAATCATGTGGTTTTTGTCTTTGATTCTGTTTCTATGCTGGATTACATTTATTGATTTGCGTATATTGAACCAGCCTTGCATCCCAGGGATGAAGCCCACTTGATCATGGTGGATAAGCTTTTTGATGTGCTGCTGGATTTGGTTTGCCAGTATTTTATTGAGGATTTTTGCATCAATATTCATCAAGGATATTGGTCTAAAATTCTCATTTTTGGTTGTGTCTCTGCCCGGCTTTGGTATCAGGATGATGCTGGCCTCATAAAATGAGTTAGGGAGGATTCTCTCTTTTTCTATTGATTGGAATAGTTTCAGAAGGAATGGTACCAGTTCCTCCTTGTACCTCTGGTAGAATTCGGCTGTGAATCCATCTGGTCCTGGACTTTTTTTGGTTGGTAAGCTATTGATTATTGCCACAATTCCAGATCCTGTTATTGGTCTATTCAGAGATTCAACTTCTTTCTGGTTTAGTCTTGGGAGAGTGAGTGTATGTGTCGAGGAATTTATCCATTTCTTCTAGATTTTCTAGTTTATTTGCGTAGAGGTGTTTGTAGTATTCTCTGATGGTAGTTTTTATTTCTGTGGGATCGGTGGTGATATCCCCTTTATCATTTTTTATTGCATCTATTTGATTCTTCTCTCTTTTTTTCTTTATTAGTCTTGCTAGCGGTCTATCAATTTTGTTGATCCTTTCAAAAAACCAGTTCCTGGATTCATTAATTTTTTGAAGGGTTTCTTGTGTCTCTATTTCCTTCAGTTCTGCTCTGATTTTAGTTATTTCTTGCCTTCTGCTAGCTTTTGAATGTGTTCACTCTTGCTTTTCTAGTTCTTTTAATTGTGATGTTAGGGTGTCAATTTTGGATCTTTTCTGCTTTCTCTTGTGGGCATTTAGTGCTATAAATTTCCCTCTACACACTGCTTTGAATGTGTCCCAGAGATTCTGGTATGTTGTGTCTTGGTTCTCGTTGGTTTCAAAGAACATCTTTATTTCTGCCTTCATTTCGTTATGCACCCAGTAGTCATTCAGGAGCAGGTTGTTCAGTTTCCATGTAGTTGAGCAGTTTTGAGTGAGTTTCTTAATCCTGAGTTCTAGTTTGATTGCACTGTGGTCTGAGAGACAGTTTGTTACAATTTCTGTTCTTTTACATTTGCTGAGGAGTGCTTTACTTCCAAGTATGTGGTCAACTTTGGAATAGGTGTGGTGTGGTGCTGAAAAAAATGTATATTCTGTTGATTTGGGGTGGAGAGTTCTGTAGATGTCTATTAGGTCCGCTTGGTGCAGAGCTGAGTTCAATTCCTGGGTATCCTTGTTAACTTTCTGTCTCGTTGATCTGTGTAATGTTGACAGTGGGGTGTTAAAGTCTCCCATTATTATTGTGTGGGAGTCTAAGTCTCTTTGTAGGTCACTCAGGACTTGCTTTATGAATCTGGGTGCTCCTGTATTGGGTGCATATATATTTAGGAGAGTTAGCTCTTCTTGTTGAACTGATCCCTTTACCATTATGTAATGGCCTTCTTTGTCTCTTTTGATCTTTGTTGGTTTAAAGTCTGTTTTATCAGAGACTAGGATTTCAACGCCTGCCTTTTTTTGTTTTCCATTTGCTTGGTAGATCTTCCTCCATCCTTTTATTTTGAGCCTATGTGTGTCTCTGCACGTGAGATGGTTTTCCTGAATACAGCACACTGATGGGTCTTGAGTCTTTATCCAATTTGCCAGTCTGTGTCTTTTAATTGGACCATTTAGTCCATTTACATTTAAAGTTAATATTGTTATGTGTGAATTTGATCCTGTCATTATGATGTTAGCTGGTTATTTTACTTGTTAGTTGATGCAGTTTCTTTCTAGTCTCGATGGTCTTTACACTTTGGCATGATTTTGCAGCGGCTGGTACCGGTTGTGCCTTTCCATGTTTAGCGCTTCCCTCAGGAGCTCTTTTAGGGCAGGCCTGGTGGTGACAAAATCTCTCAGCATTTGCTTGTCTGCAAAGTATTTTATTTCTCCTTCACTTATGAAGCTTAGTTTGGCTGGATATGAAATTCTGGGTTGAAAATTCTTTTCTTTAAGAATGTTGAATATTGGCCCCCACTCTCTTCTGGCTTGTAGAGTTTCTGCCGAGAGATCCGCTGTTAGTCTGATGGGCTTCCCTTTGTGGGTAACCCGACCTTTCTCTCTGGCTGCCCTTAACATTTTTTCCTTCATTTCAACTTTGGTGAATCTGACAATTATCTGTCTTGGAGTTGCTCTTCTCGAGGAGTATCTCTGTGGTGTTCTTTGTATTTCCTGAATCTGAATCTTGGCCTGCCTTGCTAGATTGGGGAAGTTCTCCTGGATAATATCCTGCAGAGTCTTTTCCAACTTGGTTCTATTCTCCCCGTCACTTTCAGGTACACTAATCAGACACAGATTTGGTCTTTTCACATAGTCCCATATTTCTTGGAGGCTTTGTTCGTTTCTTTTTATTCTTTTTTCTCTAAACTTCCCTTCTCGCTTCATTTCATTCATTTCATCTTCCATCACTGATACCCTTTCTTCCAGTTGGTCGCATCGGCTCCTGAGGCTTCTGCATTCTTCATGTAGTTCTCGAGCCTTGGCTTTCAGCTCCATTAGCTCCTTTAAGCACTTCTCTGTATTGGTTATTCTAGTTATACATTTGCCTAAATTTTTTTCAAAGTTTTCAACTTCTTTGCCTTTGGTTTGAATTTCCTCCTGTAGCTCGGAGTAGTTTGATCGTCTGAAGCCTTCTTCTCTCAACTCATCAAAGTCATTCTCCGTCCAGCTTTGTTCTGTTGCTGGTGAGGAACTGCGTTCCTTTGGAGGAGGAGAGGCGCTCTGCTTTTTAGAGTTTCCAGTTTTTCTGCTCTGTTTTTTCCCCATCTTTGTGGTTTTATCTACTTTTGGTCTTTGATGATGGTGTTGTACATATGGGTTTTTGGTGTGGATGTCCTTCCTGTTTGTTAGTTTTCCTTCTAACAGACAGGACCCTCAGCTGCAGGTCTGTTGGAGTTTGCTAGAGGTCCACTCCAGACCCTGTTTGCCTGGGTATCAGCAGCGGTGTCTGCAGAACCGCGGATATTCGTGATCTGCGAATGCTGCTGTCTGATTGTTCCTCTGGAAGTTTTATCTCAGAGGAGTACCCGGCCGTGTGAGGTGTCAGTCTGCCCCTACTGGGGGATGCCTCCCAGTTAGGCTGCTCGGGGGCCAGGGATCAGGGACCCAGTTGAGGAGGCAGTCTGCCCCTTCTCAGATCTCCAGCTGCGTGCTGGGAGAACTACTGCTCTCCTCAAAGCTGTCAGACAGGGACATTTAAGTCTGCAGAGGTTACTGCTGTCTTTTTGTTTGTCTGTGCCCTGCCCCCAGAGGTGGAGCCTACAGAGGCAGGCAGGCCTCCTTGAGCTGTGGTGGGCTCCACCCAGTTGGAGCTTCCCGGCTGCTTTGTTTACCTAAGCGAGCCTGGGCAATGGTGGGCGCCCCTTCCCCAGCCTCGCTGCCGCCTTGCCGTTTGATCTCGGACTGCTGTGCTAGCAATCAGTGAGACTCCGTGGGTGTAGGACCCTCCAAGCCAGGTGCGGGATATAATCTCCTGGTGTGCCGTTTCCTAAGCCCGTCGGAAAAGTGCAGTATTCGGGTGGGAGTGGCCCGATTTTCCAGGTGCCGTCTGTCACCCCTTTCCTTGACCAGGAAAGGGAACTCTTGCACTTCCCGAGTGAGGCAATGCCTCGCCCTGCTTCGGCTGGCGCATGGTGCAGTGCACCCACTGTCCTGCGCCCACTATCTGGCACTCCCTAGTGAGATGAACCCGGTACCTCAGATGGAAATGCAGAAATCACCCATCTTCTGCGTCGCTCACGCTGGGAGGTGTAGACTGGAGCTGTTCCTATTTGGCCATCTTCACAATTAAAGTTGAGTAACGATTCAAATAAGGGTGAGATAAGGCTTAGCTGAAATAAGGCTCCCTTATAGTAAAACAATTTGATGTTTACAAATAAACACAAACCCACAACAATGGCAACTAGAGAAATTAAACAAAGAGCATTGAAAAAATTTCTCCAAAACACAAATTTATATCTACGAATAATATTGAATGTATGTAACAAAAGCCAGAGTAGCTTTTAATAAGTTCTTCATAAACAGGATCGTGCTGCAGGCTATGCTTATAAAACACACAGCACTCCTACTGCACTTATTTTCAAAATCAGCATATTTTCAGCACACTTCTGGAATATTCCGAGTGTTATGCCATACCAGTCAGCCCCTTATTATATGTAGTTTTGTTATGGATTACCTCAAGTATATATTTCCCCTGCTTCTTTTTACTGCTTTCATTATACTTCTTTATTTCTCCTGTTTTCCACAATGTCTACCGCTGAGTAGTAGCACAGAGTAAGTACTCGAGTTAACAAAACAGTATTGAGTATCTTTTATGTGTACTCTTCTAGATAGGTTCTGTGAGGAAAAGCAAGTTCCTTCCTGCTTTCGAACTAGTGAAACTGTTAAGCTATTTTTGGACAAAGGAAATCACTTTGTTGCAGTTGTCTTTCTTCTCCTTTTGTTCATCAGCAGGTTCTCTCTAATTCCTATCCTCTGTGTTGGAATGGTCCTGCCCTCTAGTTTATCAATGTTGAATGCAAATTATAATTAGTGTTCAACTACTCAAAGTTCAAAATCTATCAAAGTCTTTATCAGCTGTATTTCTAGGGATCCATAGACTATTGCTTCTGATTTTATATGGCACTAATTCATTAAGAGAAGTCTTCAGTGCTTCCTTTGTAAAAGTTCCCATGACATCTGCTTGTTTCATGGGAATGGTTCCTTGCAATCCAGTGTGATGGTGGGAGAGAACTGTGCACTGTCTATGGTGTCCTGGAACTGGCTTTTAGTGGCTTCTTAGAACGAATTATTAGCATCTCTTTCCAACTCTGCATCCATTGATGTTACATTGTTGCTTAAAATTGGTCACAGTGAGAATATTTATACCACAGAAATTGTTCAGTGCTACTAGTCAATTCTTTTTTTAATATAGTTGTTAAATGTTCACCAGTCCACCACTATTAGATGAAAACTATTTGCTTCTGTATGACTCCCTCTATTGCACTATAATAAATGCCTCCTTGCCTGCAGCCACTTCTGCTGGATGATCCATTCAAATCTATTTTCATGTAGGCAATAAACAGGAGTTCTAAACCATAAACCCAAACACAAATATAAGGGACAAGACATGGGCCTTGGCTTTAAGTTGTTAAATTACTGCCAAGCAGTTTGTGAAAATCTCTTAAACAGAATTGAACTGAATTGAATATGATCATAGTGTTCAGTTGTCCAGTCAATGTGATAAATATCTCTTCTTTCTATATTATTTAAGAGAAAACAGTAGAGATATACATTATCAAAAATGTTTTGCCATCAATAAATCATTACAAATTTTTGTCAATAAAAATGGCATTAAAAGGAACTGAAAATGCAAATAGGGTTGCAAATGAGGAATATTAGCTACCTTCAACTTTACCTAAAAAATCAGATTTCATGGAAAGAAGTAACACATGCTAAAGAAAATTTCTCAGCTAGAAGTTATTTAACCAAAAAACATCGTTATGGGGGAAAATGTTGTTCTGCTTTATTTAAAGGAAATGATTTTCCTGATATCCCCCAACCCCAACAACAACAAAAAAATATGGTAGACACAGAATTAGAAAAAGCACAAGAATGAAAAAAATAGTGTCGTTTTTATCTACATGATCTTGAGCCACAATTTGTCTGGGCCTGAGATTTTTTAATAAAAAGTAAATAAAATTAATGGACTATATTGGTGACCCTAAGACATATTTCCATGGTGGGGAATGTGGTCCTCATTGGGGAGAGAATGGTTGCATATTAAAGTCACCCAGAAGCTTTATCTTTGACTTAGAGATTTTGAAAAATCTCTGCCCATCCTGATGTTCAGCATCCTTATCTTAGTGAGTCACTGTTAGTTTTGGGAGCTTTACTTCTCAGGTGGAAGAGGGCTGGTGAACAAACTGAGAATTGGTGAATCAGATGCTCTCCTGTATTTTTGCTAGTTCTAACGTACTATAACAAATGCTTTTAGAAGAAAATTAATTTCTATTCATGGACTGCTAGTCCCTCAGCAATTGTTACAAATCAATTCAGGAAGCAAGCAGCTATGCCATCCTTGAAAATACATTACTATGCAAGTGAAATCAGATAGCAGAAGGGAGTACAAATATTTATTTGGAAATGTATCTGAAGTTTAGATTTATCTCTTATTGACATACAACAATTTCATCAATAAATTTCAAACCTATAAATTATTCTGCAAATGCACATTTAACTTCCTATTTATATTTTAAAAGCATCACATAACATGGGTTTCAGTATTAGAAGCATTTGGCCCCTGTGATACTGCATTAACTTACTCCCTTGCTGCAGAATTCCCAGTATTGCCACAACTGAATACCAACAGAGTGTGTGTTATAAAAATACCACAGCTATTTTCAAAATAAAATATGCTACATGAACATTAATGAAAAAAAGCTGAATATAATGAACAATGCAAAAAAGCTGACTTTTCAAACTTTTTTTTAGTAATTGCTTTTTCTTTCCAGCGTAGTTTATTACACACACAAAAACGCACACACACAGTGGTACGCCAATAAAAATTTAACAGTTGGCTCTGCAGGGGGCAACAAAAACGCCCTGATTTGTAGGGTCTGCCAATTTCCATGTTGTAAATCCTTCGTGCCTGATTTCATGCTGCCAACACACCAACAATAGATGCATAGTTGGGAAGAGAGGTATAGAATTGGCCGTCATGAGCTGGTAGAGTCAGCACCAGCACATGGCTGCCCTAGAGCCTCTCCATCATGCACATAAATATATCATACAGAAATGCATCCTATAATGTGTAGTATACATATGATTTCTCATGAAAGAGAAAGTCATACTACATGACTTATAACTAAGTCATGAATATTTTTCCTAGATTTCACACAATCATTTTAACTATAAATTGGTTAAGCCAGTCAACTATAGTTTAGGGCATATGTATTACATAGATAATTTTTAATTGTTAAGGTAGTTGGAATGGTTAAAAGTGGCTTAGCCTTCTCACTCAGGTAGAGCCTAAGTTGCATATTTTAGAATTAATCATTAACACACTAAGCAGGCCTGCAAAAAAATCCATGAATATATATTTCCCAAAATGAATAAATCAAACACCTGAAAGCTGCAAACCTTTATATGAAGCATGAAAAAATGCCAATAGCAAGAATTTATATACTTTATGCTTGGCCTGTTTATCTTCATGGAGATTAATAGAGTGAATAAATATTTATAATAATGGTGTAAGAACATGCTGAATAGTATACTGTATTAAAGTTACATGATCTTGTCTTGAATTTTGTGTTTGGAATAGTACTAAGAAATATGCTGAGGGAGAAATTGAGTGGCAATTTTCAAGTTAATATATATTTATTGAGCTACTACTATGTGCAAGGCACAGCACCCAGGCACTACATGGGACACCAAGATAAATGCATACAGTCTTCTCAATGAAATTACAATCAATAAGGGATAATAAGACAAGAGGTCAAATATTTAACATACAGGGACTAGTAAGACCTATAGAAAGGAAAGATCCTATTCTTTGGGAAGATATAAAAAGTCTTTTGGGATAAGGTGGTATGAAAAGGAAATGAAGTAATGATAACTTGAACTGAAGATGAATAGAATAGGTTCTACTAAAATTTGTCCAGGCCCAGCCTAACATGCTAGGTTACCTGTGGCTACATTCTGTTATTTCTGCTGCTTAATGAGTACATGACAATACGTTCTGGTCATTATAGGAATTCTTAAAACAAGGAGTCGTTCTGCCTTAGCAGGTGGCATCTTGAGGCTTTTGGATTCTGTCTTCAAGTTTTTTAATGAGCAACAGGCCAAACATGAGGATTAGTTTGAAGCACCTTCTGTGGACTGTGTCAATCTGTATGCGAGGGTGAATGAGTAGAGAGGGTGGTATGGAAAACAACTCCCGTGATTCCCTTAACCTTTTTTGAGGAAAGGAAAAACTTGGGATAAAACTGAGTATTTTTTCAAGTCTACTGGTGAGAAAAGCATGTCATAACTGAATTGCATCTGTTTGGGTATCATAGTGGTTTGGGGTGTAAATTAGTTATTCGAAGAGTAGTGTCAATATGAATAATTGATTAATTATTTCATCCTACATCTTTTTTCCTAAAATAATTTAGGAAAACAACACCCTAATCAGTTTTTCTCAAAACTAGGCATTTGTAGCCCCCATTTTTGCTAGCAGGAGTTGAATGTAGTTTTTAAAGCTGAAAATAAACCATCACATTTTCTAAAACTCTTTATAGTGAGAGCATAGGTCTTAGGAAAAAATGTATTAGCATTAATAAGTAAATTGTCTCAAGTCATAGTAAAGCACATTACTAGGATCAGTAAAAAATATATATGTACAATTGTGTATTAGATTCTGTAACTAGCAAATGAAAAATTTTCCAAGCTGACCTTAACCAGAGCCCATCTTGGTAGATGTTTCAACTATTGTCACATCAACCTTGAGAAGAGTTCAAACACTAAGAATGAATGAGGGAAGAGGTAGCAGCTGAAAGAATTCCTGACCTCCACATTGACTTGAAGGTCAAAAGGACATTATGGCTCTGACTTTTGATGAGGCACATTTACCCTTTAGCCCATGTTAACATTTTCTTCAGGATTCATTACTATTAAAATGATTTATGAAAAAGTTTTTGTGCTGGATCATTACCATCAGAATAATCAGAATGAATGCCACACTGAATATCAAAAGAAATAAAACTAAAGTCATTATAGGGAAACAACCATGTGATATTTGTCCATCTGCCCTTTAAGCAATGTTATGTTATTTGTTGCAACCCCTACACAAAGGCCAAGAAATTACACAAGTACTAGTTTGTTGGTTATTCACGGAGAGTGAGTACCTGAAGGAGAAGGCTGTCCTTTTACTACGCCATTTTTAGTCTTTTCTTCTGAGTTCATTACTTCCTTGTAGATAAGTTCTGTAAGAAACAGCTGTGTTATTATAGAAAACAAATTTATCCTTCATTCACAGGGAAATTCATTACTTAATGCCAAATAATTACGTTTTGATGGGGTTGAGTAAATTAAAAATCAATTGAGATTCCTTTACTGCTCTATTTCTATTTCTATATTGCCTTGTAATTAGCAGAGAGCCTGGCACAAATGGGTATCCAGTAAAGCAGTTGAAGAAATCAATGCATGAAAATTTATTTCTACGTACATGAAACATACTATTTATTTCTATATACATAGTATTTATTTCTACATACATTTCTACATAAATAACATTTATTTCTACATGCATGGAACATTTCTATGTAAATGAAACAAGTAATACATGTTTTACTTGTTTTCTGAATTCTTTGGGGGAAGTACTAATACATTCTAGCTCAATCTAGTAACAATTTTTATGGCTCTGAACATCCATTTTTCTTTATACTTACTTCCTATGAAATGCACATGTTCTCATGACTTTATATTATTACCAATCCTTACAACTTCCATCTCTTACTGCATCTTTTTTTTTCCAGACTCATATCTTGGACTTGTAAATCTAAACTTGCCAAAAACCAAACACATTAAAAAATTTAGTTCATTTACTCTCAGACTGGCATCCATTTTTGGCTTTCTGAATGCTAGAGTTAAATTGGATAGTTTCAGTTCAGTTTACTTTGTCCCCTTTAGCTAAAAATCATTCCGCCCTACTCATTCTTGCTTTGCAATGGCTTATAATCTGTATAATCATCATCCTTTACATGTACTTCTTTCTCCAATTTCTCACAATTTAGTCCATGTCCTCCTCAAGTGATGGTTATATCCTATCACCCACCTATTCATGAGCCCCTGAGGAGTGCCTTCCTGTCCTTACTTGGATCAAAGCAAGTCTTCTTCATCTACATCCAGCATCTTTTTTCACTTGATCCACTTTTTGCATGTGTTCATTTTTCCATATTCACCAACATGACCCTGGAATCCCTGGACCAGTGGAATCTCTTTAGTATCTTTTAAAATGTTTTTATTTTATTCTTTATTTTACATATATATATAGAGAGAGAGAGACAGAGACTTTCTGTGACCCAGGCTTGAGTACAATGGCACAATCATGGCTCACTGCAGCCTCAACTTCCTGGACTCAAGTGATCCTCCCACCTCAGCCTCCCAAGTAGCTGGGACTACAGGTGTGTACCACTATGCCTGGCTAATTTTTGTATGTTTCTAGCAGAGACGTAGGTCTCCCTGTGTTGCCCAGGTTGGTCCTGAACTCCTGGGCTCAAGTGATCCCCCAGCCTCAGCCTCCCAAACTGCTGGGATTACAGGTGTGAGTCATCGCTCTTGGCCCTGTTTAGTATCTTTATAACATTTTCTGCTTAATCCTATCCTTTGTTTTCCTCTTAGTCCTTTATCTGATATTTTCTTAATATTTTCTCTTTTCCTAATTTACACTTATTAATTCCTGCAAGGTAGCTCAAATGTTCCTTCCCTTCAGCTCTTCCCGTTTTGATCTGATCATTTGTTACAATCTGCATTTGACTTTCTCATATTTATTCTATTCTGTAGTGATTTAGGTTAGTTTAACAATTCTTTTTAAGTCAATTGTTTTTCTGCTTTGTTTTACTCTGAGTATAATCTTAAAAATGCAGTATGTGTTTGGAAAAGTTTTCCTGAAAAATGAATTAATGCATTCATTCATTCTAATTTTTATGTTAAAGAAATAAATAGGCTACTTAGATACACATATTTTCTATTTAAATTCTCAAGTCTTATCAATCCAATGAGTAAACTCATATATTAACTATCTTTTATTTTCTAAAGTCTAATACCATCTCAGAATTAATTTTAATTTCATGCTTCATATGATGATTTTATGTACAAACATAGAAAGTTGTATTCTGGAATTCTGAACTAAAGCTTGCCCCCTACCATGACAAACACTGACAATCAGTACCATTTTAAAAGGTATCAATGATAAATGACTTTCATTCTTGAGCAAATGTGACACTGCTTTTGGCACGAAAAGACAGATGAAGTTTTAGGAGCTTTAAAAATGGTCTAAGAGAATAGCAGTCAGCAAATCATCTTTTAGTAAATTGTTTTACAAGGAAAAGCCTTGTTGATACTTTCTGAGTTCAATAAAATAAAAAAGTATACTTTTTTAAGTAGTAGACTCACCTTTCCATTCATCGATTGTGTGTTCTCTTTCATCCAACTGCTTGTCATATATCTGAGGTGGAGGCTGCCGAATAAAAACAAAAAATAATCTTTGTGTGATAATGTAAACATAACTAAACTCTTACAATGCATGAGAATACCTTGCCTTCATTTATTTTGGTGATTTGAACTGTATATAAGTTATGAGGTAATTACAGTAGTTCAGAAGTTAAAATTTTCGTGTAAACTTATGGAAGATTCATTCACATTGCAATATTTGCTGCTGACCCAATATTGCTGCAATATTTGCAGCTGAACGCAAATCCTGAGAGCTCACTTTCTGACATCTTCTGATTTAGAACCCACGCCTAAGCAATTAATGACTGGTCTTTTAAAAAGCAGACAAAACACTTGATTACAATGGCCCAGAAGCTACTTTTCCTTCATTCACTTGCCTTATAACAGAACCATGCTAAAATTCTTCTAGGCTAATAAGATTTTGTTCTATTTTTAGACCTTCCCTAAAGAAAAGTTTATAATATTTCTCAACAGACCATAGTACTAGTCCTCAATATAAAAAAAAATTGAGATCAAATCAACCTTTTTATTTTTCATGAAATACCATAGAATGTCTTTGTATATTGCTGTGTGCCCTATACTTAAACGATTTTAAGCTTGTTTGTTTGTTTGTTTGTTTGTTTGTTTTAACCTGAAGAAGCTGCCATGACTGTAGAGGTGGGTCACCTTGAATCCCTGAATGGCCCTTGGTTAGTCCTCTCTAGCAGAAATGATGCGATAGGGCCTTCAGTCTGACTTATAGAGCCAGCATTTCTCTTCCCATGTGGAGTTCAAATGCGCAAAAGGAGGGATTTTCACAAACCTACATGCCTACCAGGAAGTAGAATCTCAAATAAATTCTCTGACCTCTTCTTCCTCATATTTAGACTTTGGGAGATCTACCATGGTGGCTAGGGTAGCTCCAATTCAGGCCAAGTGATATGGAAAGAAAAAAAAAAAAAGGCTCTTGGAAAAATAAATCACCATGAGGTAGAGAAAGATGAGGCAGAGGGGCTACACTGGCTGGCACCGGATTAAGCGCAAAGAAGAGCTATCAAGTTTTTGCTACCCCGTCCAATACTCCAAAAGCAATAGTTTTTGTGAAAAACTAAAAGAGTCACTCAATAAGAGTGATGCAACCCCTTTAGGACACAGACCTTTCAAAAATGGCTATTACAGTAAGGAAAGCTCTGGACAAGATTTTCAGAGACAGCTTCTGGCTTCTGTGAGAGATTTTTGGCTCATGAACAGCACCCTCGGGCTAAAGTGACCCTTCTCTAATTCATGCAGAATCTCTGGTAGCTTGAATCATGACAGACACAAATATTCATCCTAGCCCTGGCATGCTGGAGCCTCACATCCTGCAAAGTATCTGGCTATGAAAATAGAAGACTTTGCCCGGCTGTGGTGAAGTAACTTAGCATAACACTGAGGTATTGAGAAATAACTACTCACGGAGCCAGACATTCTTTTAGCACGTTTGACTGATACTGGGGCAGAAGGCTGTAAACCTCACCTACTGCAATTCAGATGTGGCTGGCTGAGCAGCTCTCAGCAGCCGTCAGCACTGACGACTAAGCAAAGTGAGACTCTCACACCACCCCAGACAATAGTAAGAACACAACACATTGACCGTATATAGGTGATGGGACTGGGATAGTCAGGCACTGCTCTCAGGACCTGACTGAGGTAGAACCTTCCACCTCTATAAAGGACTCTCAAATAATAGAAACATTCCTACTTGGTGAGTGAATGAGGAAAATGAAGTTATTTTTGAAAAATTGTGAAGCCATTACCTAAGGAAGCTACCACAAAGCCAAACTCTGGTTTTGTAAAGACGCTTTGTCAAGTGGTAAATTTCCGGCATTGCCTCTTCCTGAGCATGTATAATGCTGTGGTTAGGCCCCTATCCAAGTGACCTTGTCCAGGACCCCTGCAGGACACAGTGTACATAAGCTCTCAGAGCCCCCAGAGCCCTCTGAGCTGTTGGCACCTCCTTCTTCTTCTAACAATAGATCCAGCTCATGATCCCGCCTGGCTGGCTTCTCCATGCAGTGGATTTTTCCATTCAAGTTTTAAAATTGAACATGGCTCAAGAGTACAGTTCCTGCCAAAGTTCAAAAATGCCATTTTCTTTTTGCAACAAGGCTATTTTCAGGAGGTTCCCCTAGGAGCCTCAGTGTACAGCTGTTGCTGATATATAAAGCACAAAGTACATAGACGCTAATCACAAACAAACTACAAGACAGAATGCAAAGTGCTGAGTTCAAGATTTTTCCTTTCAACAAACCAAGAGGGCTGCTTTAAACACACTTGAATTTATAGTATTTGTTCGACGGCCTCTGCAAATTTACTTCATATTCAGATTTTTGTTTGTTTTTTGAAGAGGAAATGCGAATGTCACCTCCAGTGAAAGGGCACATTCACATACAGATGTCTTCTATGTGACAATATAAAAGAATAATTGACCAATAATCCAGAGAGAGCAATGTTACAACACACACACATATAAGTGCTTGGCAGCAATCAGGATGAGATAGTCCAAAACATTCCCTGCCTCCTTCCGCTAAAGATAAGTTGGTATTTGAGCACTCACTTGTGCTCTTTCCCCATCTTATTTAATAGGAATTATTCTCTTGCTAAGTGACAATCTAAATAAAAAATAAATGAGGAATGGGGATAAAGAAAAATGCCCCAGAGATGTCGGTTGAGAGAGTATTTTAGGAGAGTTTAGCAGATAAGAGTAATTGAGATGTGGGAAATGAAGGATAAGAGGACATTAAGGATAGTACATGAAGAGTTATCAGGGCCTGTGACTTTCACCCTTTGAATATTTTTTCAAAAGACTGTAAACTTCTTTCATATTATTTTGGAAGATTTGAACTTTACTTCCTTGGTTGAAATTATTGCAGAAATTCAAACACAAATTTATATGGATTGCATAAACAATAACTTAAAATGGATTAGACATATTTTTATTGATGGTTAATTTCATATGAAGTTATATTGGTGGTCAATTATATGAATTTCATACTGATGAAACATGTCCAAATTGTTTCAATTAAATGAGGAAAAAAACACAAACAAGTACGTGGTCACTGTGAATTAATAAATACTAGAATTTGTTTATTTCTTTATTAAATGTATTCATTCAATAAAGGTCTTGGGCACCTAACACATGGCAGACTATATAAAAAACTGAGATTTCAAAATTGAATAATGTGACTGCCGACCACAAGGAGTTCACAATTTACTGGGGTAAGACTGATGCAAAACAGATCATAAGTTTACAACATGATAAATGATAGAAACCTGCATATGGTCTAGGGGAACAGGGTGGAGAAGTCCTAACAAAGCCTGGATTTGATTTCCTGGAGTAAAGTGATGCTTGTTCCGTGAGCAAAAGATGTGTGGGAGGTTGTCAAGATAAAAGGAGGAAAAAAGTGACTTCCATGCCAAGAGCACATTATAAGCCAAGTCACAGTATGTAGAAAACAGAATAGGGGTGGTGGTGGTGGTGGTGGTGGTGGTGGTGGTGGTAGTGGTAGTGGTGGTGCATGTGTTTCTCTGTGTGTACATACATGCCAAGAAAACAAGAAGGAATTTTGTCACAGTAAAATAAAACATGTGGTCAGAAGTGACAAGATATAAGAGCCGTACCTAGAGAAGCAGAAGGGTCAGACAAAGGGTGGATCAAGGATGATCCAGGGTGCCAAGCGCTATGGCTCATGCCTGCAATCCCAGCACTTCGGGAGGCCGAGGTGGGTGGATTATTTGAAGTCAGGAGTTCGAGACCAGCCTGGCCAACATGATGAAACCCCACCTCTACTAAAAATACAAAAATTAGCTAGGCATGGTGGCAGGCACCTGTAATCCCAGCTACTTGGGAGGCTGAGGCAGGAGAATCGCTTGAACCCGGGAGGTGGAGGTTGCAGAGCCCAGATTGTGCCACTGCACTCCAGCCTGGGTGACAGAGTGAGACTCTGTCTCAAAAAAAAAAAAAAAAAAAAAAAAGATCCAGGGTATCACGATATGGAAGAAAGAAGAGAAACCACTGAAGAATGTAAGAGAACGGAACAGTCAAATTTACAGCTGGATTGAAGAAAGATGCAACTGTAAGCAGAGAGAAGATGTAGGGAGCCATTGCATGATCTATAAAAAAATATTGGAAGTTCTGACTGTGGTTAAAAAAAAAAAAAAAAAAAAGATGAGGGTGAATGAAAGACAGATTCAGGAATAATTAATAAATGTTAATAAATAAACTTGGTAGAAGTTGGTTTTTGATTGAACGTATGTGATGGGAGAGAAGAATATGACTCCCCAATTTCTAAGCTGAGTACCTGGGAAGTTGATTGTGTTGGTGAAGCCATCTAAAGAAATAGAGAATGGAAAAGGGGAAATGAGATTGGTAGGGAGCCTAAGTGTTATGTGAGAAGAGATGTTGATTTGAAAGTTAAGTATATAATCTGAAGTTCAGAGGAATGCTGTTGGCTAGAGATGTATAGATTTGAGACTACCAGCAAGTGATGTTTGTTGAAACTACGACAGTGGATGAGGTCACCCAGGGAAGATATGTGGGTATAGAGAGTAAATGGCCAAATCAAAGTTTAAAGATTGGACAGAGAAGGTAAGTTCACTAAGGCAAAAGAGAATAGCTAGAGAAATACATGAAAAATGAGAATATTGCAATGTTATAGAAATCAAGCGAGTAGAATTTCACAAAAAGCAAGTAATTGGCCATTTCTTGCAAACGAAGCACATGAGGATTTTGACTCGCAGGGCACCAGAAAGGCATGATAGAAAGCATGCCTCTGAACCCTTTGAAAGCTTTCCAAACTTTAAATTGCTATCATCCCCAGAAAGATCCAGATAGATCTTCGGTGGAGGACGTCAATATGAGACATCACTTAAACAATTGAATAAAATGTAGAAAAAGATCCTCAACACCAATATAATTAAAAGTAAAGAAACTATAGAACAATTGTGACACTAGAAAAACTATAATGATCTCAGATCTACTCTCTCAAGTCTCTTTGAGAACTTGATAAAAGAAAAACAATGTTCTCTATCTAGTTAAAGGAAGTCACTTTTTTTCTGAGAAACCACCATATATTAAGCTGTCTTTATAGAGACCCTAATAATCCTCAGAGTCAGGAAACTAAGATTCAAGGAAATTAAAAAAAAATATCATGAAGTCATATAGCTAATTAATGATGAAACTTTTATTAAAACCCAATTTAAAGAGTAATCCAGAGCAAGTGTCAATACTGTTGAATCTAAAATAAAGGCTAACAAAACAATATTTAAAGTGAACATCTTTGTAAAACAAGAAATAGAAACATAAGCAAATAGGGTGACCATATTTCCCAGTTTGTACAAAATAGTTCCATTTTATGCTTATTGTCCTTGTAATTATTAGTAGCCCTTACGCCCTTCGCTCCTTTAAGTGTTGTGGTTTGGAGGATAAATATGTGGACACTCTACATAGCAATGTTGTGACATGGCATATTAGAGATCTAAGGTATACAGTAATTTGAGGACAAAGAAAACAACTGAATTGCAATGTTTTTCTACCACCGAGGTTTCAACAATTGCAGCTGTACCTTTTGCTTCTCTGAGACAGCACATCAGCATTTCCTTCCATTTTCTCTATTTTTAGAAACGTAAAATTCAGCTATAAAATATGGCTGTTGGCAGACAGCACAGACAAGAGTAGAATTGTACATAATAAATCTATAGTTGAAAAATATGGATTCTGTGGGCATTCTATGGAGTTCTTGCTGTTGGCCATGACTTTCTACTAAAGCGATCTCTTTAGCAAGTACCTGTTCAATTCCTAATTGAGCTTTCGAAGGTAAAAGTTGCTCTTCCTGCCTGTAATCCCAGCCCTTTGGGAGGCTGAGGTGGGCAGATCACGAGGTCAGGAAATCAAGACCATCCTGGCTAACACAGTGAAACCCCGTCCCTACTAAAAGTATAAAAAATTGCTGGGCATTGTGGCAGGTGCCTGTGTTCCCAGCTAATCGGGAGGCTGAGGCAGGAGAATGGCATAAACTTGGGAGGTGGAGCTTGCAGTGAGCCAAGATCACACCACTGCATTCCAGCGTGGGTGACAGAGTGAGACTCCGTCTAAAAAAAAAAAAAAAAAAGTTGCCCTTTCTTATGACTTCATTCATTTTATCCCATATATATAAGTAATATTCATTGAGTAAAATGTGTGAATTTATTTTTTACTGAATCTTTGAGATAATTTTCAAAGATACATGGGAAGTATCTTTTTCAACAGCATTATAGGATATTAGTGGTAAAAGAAAGTTCAGAGATTATCTAATGCCACCCTTATTCAATTTTCAAATGAGAATATAGAAACTGAGAAAGCATAAGTGATTTGCTCACAATCACAGAGTTAATTAGTGACAGTTGAATACATTTATGGTCTCTTATGGGAAAAGACGGAATAATGGAATTCTTATGGTTGAAGAAACATTAAACTGGATAATTTGACACCTGTAAAAGATATTCATTAAAGACAAATTTGTGCCTGCCAAACACTGATTTCTGTTCCAATTTTCTGTCAGTCTATACATACAGCTAGAGTTGGCAACCATCATACAAGCAGTCAACACTTATATTCTTAAACACTTTTTTGTCAAAGTATCATGGACATCAAAGACCTCTAAACACATGAATCTCTAAAGAGATAAAAACCAGATATGAGAAATCTAAGTTGTCCAAAGTTGTTCCTTTGATTCTTCTTTGAGCTGGAACTGACATTTCTCCCTAACACTTATGCTCTCAACCATATGACAGTCCATCAGGTTGTTGCTGTTTGTCTGCTTTGTCCTAATTAAGGATCTCCCTGTGTTCTGCTGCCTTGTTTAAAAATGTCAACAAAAGCTTTCAATAGCACTGTATCTCAGTGTGTGCACTCATTATTAATTCAACATCTGGATCAAAGTAAATGATATTGTATCTTACTGAAATATGCTTTGTTTTTTCTTATTAAGCTTGGCAGTTTGATGATTGTCAAAAGATGCATGGTTTATTAAAACACTTTAAGCAAGAAGGGTATATCTATCTATATCTTCTGTGGGCATTCTATGGAGTTCTTACTGTTGGCCATGACTTTCTACTAAAGCAATCTCTTTAACAAGTACCTGTTCAATTCCTAATTGAGCTTTCGAAGGTAAAAGTTGCTCTTCCTGTCTGTAATCCCAGCCCTTTGGGAGGCTGAGGTGGGCAGATCACGAGGTCAGGAGATCAAGATAGAACAGGAAATCCATTAAGGAAATATACAACATTTTGATTTTATATTTCCTTGAATCTCTACACATAGAGTTTTCTAATTTTTTTTTCTTAATTTGATGACTGGGACTTCTTAAATTTTCACCTTTTAATTAGAAAATAAAAATTTTGGTAAAATGACTCCGATGTAGCACAAAATGATATGCACTTTTATGGTTTTATTTGGCTAATGGCACAGTTTAGCATGTTCAATTTTTCTCTAAAACCTTATATTCTCTGTGGCACCAACAGCAGTTCATTACCCCAAAATGGAGCTCAGTATTTGTTTCACAAATAGTCTTACCAACAATCAGCCAAAATAATGAAAATATTATTGCAATATGCACAATTATCAAAAGAATTGATTAGATATAATTAATTCCTAAGATTTCTCAGTAATGTGACCTTACTATGCATTAAGCAATGACCTGGTTTCCAATTACCAAAAACTTCACTGCCTTCTGAATGTAGATATATGGCATTTTGTGATGTACTATCAGTTGATTATTAAAAATTGCTTCAGCAAGTTTCAGGAACTATGTCTGCGTTCTCAAACAGAAATTAAATAATATACTACTACAGATTAAATAAATGCCCTTTAAAAGTATGAGTTGAGGAGATGTCAGCAAGATGATAAAATAAGGCTCTCCAGTGCTCCCTCTCCCACAGAAACATCAATTTGAACAACTATCTGCACACAAAAATACCTTCACAAAAGTGAAGGAAACCAGGTGAGAGATTTCAGCACCTGGGTATAGCACAGAAACAAGAAAAGATGCACTGGAGACAGTTTCACATTACCTGCTTCACTTTTCCCCCAACACCAGATAGCACAGCATGGAGACAGATACCCTCCACATGATGGAAGGAGAAGGAAGTGAGCATCAGACTTTGCCTTGGACCCCAACACTGGGCCTGCCACAGAAAAACCCAGCACCAAAGATACCTCTCAGCCCTAGACACCAGGCTAGTACTTGTGGACTGAGCTTCCACACCTTTCCCAGCACTGATCAGGGGCTTGTAGCCTTAGACTCAAGGTCTATATAGCAGACTTGGTCTCTGGGCCACTCTACTGCCAGGTCTACCTTAGCAGCCCAGCCTCTGGAACTTCTCCAGCACTGGGCTGTCCCCTATAATCCTGGACATCAGATCCATCCCAGTAACTGACTATTTCCCGCAGACTCAGACTCAAAGCCAATCCCAGAGCCAAGTAGGCCCCTGTGGACCCAAGGATAAGGCCAGCCTCTGCAGATGTAGGCAAATATTTGCAGACATAGGTGTCAGATCTGCCCTTGTGTACCCAGGCTTCAGGCCTATCCATGTGGACTCAATCAATAGGTCTACACTTGTGGATCTAGACTTAGGCCCAACCCTATAGACCCACTCACCTGCTGACCCAGGCACCCAGACACCCAGCACAGCCAACCTGCCTGAGGACTCCAACAGCAGGCCTACCCTTAGACCACACCAAATGGCATGCACAGGTTCTATGGAAAGGCTGACTGATAGAGTTTTCCCAGACAAAGCCAGTCTGCAAAGACTGGAATAAGCCCTTACTTCTTCAGATGCACAGACATCAGTGTAAGGAAATACGAAACATGAAAAACTGAGGTGACATAAACCACCAAAAAAATACAAAAATCTCCCAGTGGCTGACTCAAGAGAAATGGAAATATATAAACTAAGAGACAAAAAAGTCAAAATAATTGTTTTAAGGAAGCTCAACAAACTTCAAAAAAATTACAGGGAAACAATTTCATAAAATCAAGAAAACAATAAATAAAACAAATTTAATAGAGAGATTGAAATTATTTTTCAAAGACAAACAGAAATCCTATTGCCGAATATAATGAATGAATGAAAAATGCAATAGTAGGATTGATGAAGGAGAAGAAAGAATTTGTAGCCTTGAAGACAGGTTATTTAAAAATATATGGTCAGAAGAGAAAAAATGAAAACAAATAGAGAAAGTTTATGTGATTTATGGGTGAGCATTAAAAGAGCACATTTTTTAGTTCAAGAAGAGAAAGACAAAGGGGTAGGAAGTATGTTTAAGGAAATAATAACAGAAATGTTTTCAAATCTCAGGAAAGACATATTCAGGTAGAGGAAAGTTAAAGTTCTCTAATCAGATTCAATTCAAACAAGATTACACCAAGATATATCATAATGAAATCAACAAAAATCAAAGACAAAGAAAGGATCCTAAAGGCACCAAGAGAAAAGAAGCAAATAACATTTAAGGGAATGTTCTTATCAAGCTAGGAGATTTTTCAGCAGAAACCTTACAGACCAGGAGTGTAAGGGACAATATAATCAAAATGTTAAAATAAAATAAAAAAACTATCAATTAGGAATACTGTACCCCACAAAGTTGTCCTTCAGAAAAGGAGAGATAAAGTCTTTCCACAACAAAAGTTGAGGGAGTTCATCACCACCAGACCTGTCTCACAAGAAAATGCTTAAGAGAGTTCTTCAGGCTAAAAGAAAAGCATTCTAATTAGTGACACAAAAACATGTGAAAGTGTAAAACTCACTTATAAAGGTAAGTACACAGTCAAACTCAGAACACCCTAATACTGTAATGGTAGTATGTAATTCACCTATATCTTTACCATGAAGGTGAAAAGAAAAAAACTACTAAGAATAATAATAGCTACAACAATGTGTTAAGGCATCTACAACAATCTGATCTTCGACAAACCTGACAAAAACAAGCAATGGGGAAAAGATTCCCTATTTAATAAATGATGCTGGAAAAACTGCCTAGCCATATGCAGAAAACTGAAACTGGACTCGTTCCTTACACCTTATACAAAAATTAACTCAAGATCGATTAAAGACTTAGATATGAAACCCAAAACCATAAAAACCCTAGAAGAAAACCTAGGCAATACCGTTCAGGACATAGGCATGGGCAAAGACTTCATTACGAAAACACCAAAAGCAATTGCAACAAAAGAAAAATTGACAATTGGGATCTAATTAAACTAAACAGCTTCTGTACAGCAAAAGAAATTATCATCAGACTGAACAGGCAACCTACAGAAAGGGAGAAAATTTTTGCAATCTACTCATTTGACAAAGGTCTAATATCCAGAATCTACCAAATTTACAAGAAAAAAACGAACAACCCCATCAAAAAGTGGGCGAAGGACATGAACAGACACTTCTCAAAAGAAGACGTTTATGTGGCCAACAAACGTATGAAAAAAAGCTCATCATCACTAGTCATTAGAGAAATGCAAATCAAAACCACAATGAGATACCATCTCATGACAGTTACAATGGCGATTATTAAAAAGGAAACAACAGATGCTGGCGAGACGGTGGAGAAATAGGAACGCTTTTACACTGTTGCTGGGAGTGTAAATTAGTTCAGCCATTGTGGAAGACAATGCAGTGAATCCTCAAAGATCTAGAACCAGAAATACCATTTGACCCAGCAATCCCATTACTGGCTATATATCCAAAGGATTATAAATTATTCTGTTCTAAAGACACATGCACACATATGTTTACTGCAGCACTATATACAATAGCAAATACTTGGAACCAACCCAAATGCCCATCAATGATAGACTGGATAAAGAAAATGTGGCACATATACACCATGGAGTACTATGCAGCAATAAAAAAGAATAAGTTCATGTCCTTTGCAGGGATATGGATGAAGCTAGAAGCCATCATCCTCAGCAAACTAACAACTAGCACAGGAACAGAAAACCAAACACCGCGTGTTCTCACTCATAAGTGAGAGTTGAACAATGAGAACACATGGACACAGGGAGGGGAACATCACACACCAGGACCTGTCAGAGGGTTGGGGGCAAGGGGAGGGAGAGCATTAGGACCATACCTAATGCATGCCGGGCTTAAAACCTAGAAGCTGGGTTGATAGGTGCCGCAAACCACCATGGCACATGTTTACCTATGTAACAAACCTGCACGTTCTGCACATGTATCCCAGAACTTAAAGTAAAATTTTTAAAAAATGTGTTAAGGGATACACAATATAAAAATATGTTAATTGTGACATCAAAAATTTTAGATGTGGGAGGAATGGTGGAATAAAAGTATAGTTTTTTAAAAATGCAAGCAAAAAGTTGTTATCAGCTTAAAGTAGCTTGTTATAACTATAAGATGTTTTTGTAATTCTCATGGTAACCACAAAGTAAAAATTTATGGTATAGACACAAAAGATACAAAGTAAGGAATCAAAGCATACCACTAGAGAAAATTATTTTATCAGAAAAAAAAGACAAAAAAAGAGGGGAAGAAAGGAACAAAGAACCTACAAAACAACCACAAAACAATGAGCTAAATGGCAGCATTAAGTCATTACCTATTAATAATTACCTTGAATGCAAATCGATTAAATTTTCCAGTCACCTTGGATGTGAAGGGGACTGAGGGAATAGAAAGACAGACTCCAAGGTATCTCATTATCCAGATGAAAACCTGGATAGAAAGTAGTGCCACCAACTGGAAGGAGGAGGAAGCATAGATTTGGTGTGGAGAGGAGATATGGCCAGTTTAATATTTAATATGTTGATTTTGCAATGCCAATTTCAATTCCAGTGACTGTTAGATTTATACATCTGGAACTCAGGCCAGCTCTATGGGACGATGTGTAGATTTGAGCCATTTATGATAATTAAAATTAAGGCTGTGGTGGAAGATAAGACTCCCAGAGACAAAAGAAATAAGGGCTATAAAGAAAAAATTTCTGGGATGCACAATTCTAAGGGAAGAGAGAACAACTCACATTGAGCAATGGAGGCTGCAGGAGAATAGGTGTGCTGCCACCACAGAAATTAACATGCAGGGGTGCAGCAAGGAGGGTGTTGTCAGCTTATTCAAATGGGCAAATACATGAGATACCCATTTTTTTGGACTTGGCACCTAAGAGGCCACTGGTGAATTTAGAGAAAGCAGTGTCAATGTTTAAAAAGTGAACTCGAGTAATTGTGAGTAAACAAAGACTAATGTTTTACAGAGACTTGGCCATAAAGCTGGAAGACATAATTCCATTGCTAAAGGTAGAAGTATAGTTAAAAATGAAGGTTTGCTTTGATTCTTTGTTCTTTGAAATGAAAGAGACTAGAACATGTTTATTTGTAAGAAGTAATTGCCACTGGAAACTGAAACATAGGACACACACAGAGAAGGAAGAGACCCACATGCAGAAAACAAAGGCTATAAATAAAAGAGTACAGTATCCTGGATTTTCCTGGATCTTGTGTAAATGACTCTATCACAGCATTATCATGTTTTCTTCTCAACATCTTCATCATTCTACTACCATTCGTAGAAAGCAGATTTTCATATATTATCTCATTTAGTCTCTGTGACAAACCTCCTATTCCAAGTATGCAACTGAGGCACACAAAGATTTAAAAATCTGTGAGTTAGTAGCAGAGGCCATATTTAAACCCAAATCTAACTGAATACAAAGTCTGTGTTCTTTGCATTTTTCCACCCCAGGCTTATAGTTCCTACTAATTCAACCTATTGAAATATATTTTAACGTTTTATTAGGCAAACAAAGCAACGGAGAACAGCAGGGAAAAAGGCGACGTTATCTCTAGCTGACGGGGCTCTCGAAATGCTGTTAATCAGGATTCTAGATACAAATTTCCACGTCCACTCAGAGGAGCGAGAATGTGCAATATATTGTGATGCTGCCACCTTGTGGCAAGAAAAAATGAAAACATTAAGTAAGAGGTGCTTTGTGTGTGTGTTCATCACTTTCACTAAATTGCTCTAATTTATGATTCAACTACGGCTGCACATTGAAATCATCTCGGAGTTTTAAAAATACTGCTGCCTAGATCCCACCTCAGAGATTCTGATTTAATTGCTCTGGGGTGAGGCCTTGGTGTCACAACATTTTAAAACTTCCCAAATGATTCTAATGTGCAGCAAAGATTAAGACCTCTGCTCTAACCACTTACACAGTAGAGAAGCAAGTCTTGTCATTTGCCTAGTTATGTTTCATTTGTATAGATGCAAAAGAAAACATTCTAGAGAAAGTAGGTGATTTTCTCTCAATCTTTAATGACGTCTAGTTCTTGGCAGAATACAATGATTTCTGGACAGACATATCATATGCTATGATTTTAAAGAACAGGACAAAGAAATTTGTGAATTGTAATCAAAGTGGACACAAGATTTGTGTCTCATAATCAAATGCAGTCTGTAGACTAAAGTAAGCAGGGAGAATCTCTGAGCTTCATAATGCGTCACAGGTTTTCTGAAAGGAACAATGGAAAGAGCACTGAAGCACCACTGACTCTGGCACTAGTAAGATGAGTGACCTTGGGCAAGTCACTCAGTTTGCAATGAAAGATTTTCATCTACTGCTTTATTCAAGAGAAACTAGTTCCAAATGTTGAACAAATATCATACCAGGTAATTCAACAAAACTCTCTTAAGTACTTGCAATGCAAAAAGCATGGAATTATAACGTGTTATAAATGGAAAGCACTAATGTTGCTTAGAGACATCATAGCATTAGGTGACCAGAGGAACCTTTGAAAGCTAGTAATGCAAATTTTAATTATGAAGTGAACTTAGTGTAATTAGAAAGCTTAATTACATAATGCTCCAGTGGTTTGGCAAAGAAGTTGAATTCAGTTTTATCTGTTTTTCATTCTGTTCTGTATTTTTCTCAGATTTATTTATTAGCTTTACACCATCAAAAAGTGTAATCATGTCTTGAAAATGAAATTTCTCTTTCCTGCTTCTTGAAAATTAAAATTTTCTATAGTTCTTTAACGGAAAATGTTCAGTAATTGCACCACCAATCACCCAGTGCCCTGGTCAGGAATCTTTCTTTCTTCATTCATTCATTTAACACATATTTATTAACCCACTACCATATGCTATTACCCATCTTTGAATTCCACCTCTCTTAAATTCCAAATTTAATTATTTACAATTCATGTCGATTATTAGCTTCTAAACATCTCTTGAATATTCTGCCCATGTCTACAGTGATTTAGATTACTACAGATCTATCCTCCTGCCTTCTAGCTCCCTTTTCTCAACTCCAGTCCCACACTGCAGACAGAGTGGCCCTTTGAAACTTCAAATCTGCTAATGCTATTGTCCCACTTCCTAGTGAATGGCTTCCCTTCACCCTAGGATAGCGTGTGTGGTCCATGACAATGCTTGGGAACTCCTTCCTTATCTGGTCCCTGCTTACCAGCCCAAAATAATTTCTCACCCTTCTCCATTAAGTCACTCAGAAAGCTTAAAGCTTTGCAATTCTCTCCACCCTCTCTCGACCCTGGGATTTTTGCATATACCCTTTTTTCTGCTTGCCTTTCTTCACTTGGATAATTTCTTTTTTAGCCCTTCATGTTCCTGTTTGAAAATTAATCACTCCAAGAAGCCTTCTGTAACCTACATTACTGAGTTATTTTTATGTGTTTCCAATGTACAATAAGCTTAAAATTTGGAATACGTATCATTAACATTTACTTATCTTCTCACTAGACCATGGGACAAAGAATTGAGGACAAAGATTGTGTCTTTGTTCACCAGTCTAGCACAGTATATAGTACATAGTAGACATTCAACAAGTATGAACCATTGATGAAGAACAATTATTTATATTCAAAAATCTACGATATATTAACTTGGAAAAATTGGTCAGGTAAAGAGATGAAATAAATTATGACATGTCTGATATTATTCAAATAATTTTTAAAAGGTAGATTCCAGCTTTTGATATACACATGTTAGCCACACAATCATGGGCAATGTGCTTAACATCCATTAACATCCTGAGCTTTAGTGTCTTCAATTCTAAACGCAGATACATTCATTCAGCAAGTATTGATTATATGCCTACTAAGGGTCGGACAGTGTTCTAGGTAGTTGGGATACAGTAGTGCCCCAAAGAGTCACTGCCTCTCTTTTTATGCATCTTAAATTCTAGATGATGACACAGATAATAAAAAGAGATATATAATGTCAAACAGTGACCCATAGAGAAAAAAGATTAAGAGACTAGAGTGTAACAGAGTACTATTCTATTTTTTCTTTTTAGTTTTTTTCTTCTTTTTGTTTTTGTTTTACTTTTTAAACTATTATTAGTATTATTTTTACAAACCCTTGTGCCGAGGGCTGACTTTCAATAGATCACAGCAAGGAGCCCCTCTGCTACGTATGAAACCCTGACCCAGCAGCAGGTCGTCTACTTATGTTTTAGTGCCAGGTTACCCACGAATGTGTGTTGCATGACGGGCAAGGGGGAGGCTGAAGAGTACTATTTTAGATAGGATGGTCATAAAAGCCTTCTTTGAGAAGGTAATATTTGAGCAGAGATTTGAATGAAGTAAAGGAGGGAGCAATGTGAATATCTGGAGGAAGAATGTCCCAGGCAGAAGGAAATACAATGCAAAGACCCTAAAGGGGGAGCTTGCTTGGTGTGGTAAGGAAACCGCAAGGATGCCATATACTGGTGCAGAGTGGAAAAGGGAAGCCTAAAGGTGAGATCAGAAAAGTAGGCAGGAGCCAGACTAAGTAGAGCCATGTTTTCCAAACTGCAGTCATGAAAACAAATCGGTGTCATCACCAGCACCTTTTAATGTAACTAAGAAGAGTAAAATGAGATAGAAAATATCAGTGTATGATTTTTCTTTTGTGTGTGTGTACGTGTGTGCACGCATGTGCACTTGTACACGAATGCTGGGTTGCAACGTAAAACACCCTTCTTACTATGGGTTATGATAAAATTTGAAACAACACTGTGGTAGGGCCTTGCAAGCCATGATAAGTACTTTGAGTTTTATTATAAATATGATAAGAAGCCATTGGAAGATTGGAAGGTGTTAGCTGAGGAATTATGTGAATGTAAACTGTTTTACATTTTAAAAGGAAAATTCTAGGCATTCTGCAGAATGGACCACAAAGGACAAGAGTGGTGCTGAGAGATAAGTCCCAGATTATTACATGGTCCAGGGTAGAAATGATGTTTGCATAGATGAAGGGATGAGAAGTGATCTGAGTCAAGGTATATTTAGAAAGTAAGTTCAGTTAAGAGTTGTTGAGGATAGTCATCATTTTCTAGAGTTTTTATGAGGCTTAAATAAGATTGGATATCAGAAAGGGTTTTATAAACACTAGAGAAGTGCTCAGCAGAGTACAGCTGAGTTCAATTCAAATGGCATTTACTGACCATTCACTATGCACCTGCCACTACTCTCACTGTTTTCTCTGCACTCGGTAGATAAAACTGAATTTCTGCTCCCAAGGAACTTTACAGCAGTAGAGTTGTGGAAGATAGACATAAAAATGAATCATTGCAGCATAATGCACAATATGATAATGGCATATGGAAGGTTCTAAAGAAAATGAGTTAACTTAAAATTCTGAGAAGCAACAGCTTTTGTTGCAAGCCTTTCTTTTCATAGGCAAAAGATCACATTAGCCCCAAGGATATTCTATAGGACAAATATGAGCTAAAAATGAACTAGAAAATAGCTCTAAGTGAAAAACACATCGAACACAGATATTGCTGAGTTAGTCTATTAAAGCCACATGTCATTTGCACTTCTGCCGTACAGTCACAAAACAAAAGCAAATGAACAAGGAGAAAGGATCTTCAGCCCTCCTACATTAGTAACATGAATCAATAAGGAGCCATCCTGGACACATTAACCACAGAAAACCACACTCTTCCAGTCAGCATCAATGAACAGCCCCAGGATACAAATCCACAGTGAATGAAGAAACATAGCTACAGAATTAGAAACATTATTAAGGAAAATTGATTTGAGTATACTTCACTAATGTTAGAGGGATAATATTATATTTTAGGTTGAAATTTAATAATTTTTTCAATTCCAAAGTGTCTATTAATTTTAAAATATACTTACTCTTTGTTACAAATCTTTATTTTTACCCTTCATACCACTAATCTCTGTGAAAAAGTTTAGAACATGACATAAAGGTTCTAGGTTAATGAAGTCTTTCAATCAAGCATAAAGACTTCCGCTAATCTAGTAAAAACCGCCTCTTCTACCTACACGGATTCAATACATTTGTTGCATTATATAAGAAAGCATTTGTGCACCACATTTACATATGAGATGTTTATCAGAAAGAAAGTGGCAAATATGATTATTGTAAATTCATTTTAATTCTAAATTTTCTAAGTACATAAATTATTAATACTACCCTTATGAAGAAAAGTGGACTTTTTAAAAAAGGATACTGTGACATAATGAAATGAATATCGGTTGAGAACCTAGGGCTTTAATTGTGGGTCTGTGTAAAATCATTTTAAATTTATTTAAAACGGGTGTACTAACACCTGGAGGTAGTGACGGGGGTTTTTTGGCTGGGGCAATGAATAAAAGGAGCATGGGTTGAAAGGTTAAATAAAGTAGTCAATGTCAGAATGATTGAAACATTTTATTAATTCTAATATTTCTGAGAACCCACTTTGTTCTAGGGACACATAGTTACACAGATGATATAATGAATGAGACAAAATCTGTATCTTCGAGTAGCGCCAAAAGCAGTAATTTCTAAGGTATGTGTGGTGGGGAAAGGGTGCTCTGAGGAGAGGGAGATGGGGAACAGAATCACTTGAGAGTGAGGATGTATTTCCAATTAATTAACATGCCCACAAGAATCTGCCATACCCCACATCAAGAATCATTGCTTTAACATAGATCGATGAGTTGATGACGTTAATGAGTTGATGACTGTCTCTCAGGTATGGTGGGGAACAAAAAAGTTTGAGAAACAAACATAATCATAAAGAACTATATTCTAATAATAAGGCATTACCATTGCTCCTGCTTTTTAATGTATTATATACATTATTATATAATACTTTTTAATGTATTTAATAAATACATCTCATAGTGGATTTTCTTAAAACAGAGCTAGCCTTTTCATTAAGTAATTACTCCCAGGAGTAATTTTAAAAGAAAATAAGTCTAACTGAGTTTTTGTGTTAACATGATAGGAACTGATGACATTTCCATTTTTCTTATGTCACATAAACTAAAACTGTTCGGTTTAAAATAGTTCAATTACTTCCATAAGCTTTAAGAAAAGCTTGTTTAATAACATCCTATGCTTTCAAAGTTAATTGGGTACTTTCACATATTTTTTCCTTTAAAACATTATTAGACAGGACACTTCATGGGTAAAGATTAGTGATGCAATTATACCACCATCTCTGAATGTCATTCTTTCTTCATCTCCATTGCCATTGAAGTCCATTTTGCCATCTTTTATTTCAACTACTTCACTAGCTTCCTAAATAATCTTTCTACTATTTTATCACTTCATCAGTCAAAAAGAATAATCTACCTAAAACACGAATCCCGTTGTGTTACTCCCTGATTAAAATCTGTTCCCCCAAGCCTGCAGCTTGGACACCCTCTGTGAATGACTTAAAGGGTATTTCCTGACCAGGACCCTGCTTACATTTCCAGCTGCATTTCTCACCATTCCCTTCCCTGCTCACAATGAATTAATTCATAGTTCCCCAGGTGTGTCCTGGTTCGTCTTCTCTCCTGGCCACTGAGCAGGCTGTTTCCTTTGCCTACCAGATTCTACTCTTCCACCTCCATTTCACTTGGCTAACTCTTGCCCATACTTTTGGTCCCATTTGAGGCTTTTCTTCCTCCTGAAAGCCTCCTATGTCTGCTATAGACTGAGTTATACCTTATTCCTTTGTGTTTCTATGGCACTAGTACTATGGTTATAGTATCTTATTTACTTATATATCAACTCTACTACAAACTACTAAATAACAGGAACTATGTCTTTTTATCATTAGAATTAGTCAATCTTCAATGGCAGCATACACTTGAAGCTTAACAAAAGTTTAAGTGAATGAATGTGGTGGACCTGTCCAAGGTATGATGAGACTTTGAGTCCATGTCCTCTAATTGTTGACCCACAGTGGTTTCCAATGTGCTCTACTGTCTCCCAGTGCCACGACCTTGGTCTCCACACTCTGTAACTCTTGGTCCTCCTCCCATTGTCTGTCTACAGCCCTTTGCTTTGGGAAAGCTAGATTATTTAAGGCCATATTTTAAATTAACTAATTGCAAGCCAAGTTTTTTGCTTGGATTCGAGCTTAGCCTTCCATTCTTGGGGGAGCTATTCATTACTTAAGAAAACCTACCTGTGAATATGCATGTAAGAATTCTGGCTAGGAAAAAACTACTGTTCATGATTAAACAGGAATGGTGCAAGAAGCATGAGCAGGCCTACCTCAGAAAAAGAAGTGGTAACAGATTGCTGTACTATGAAAACAGCATTCTGGCATATATGTCCTGAAAGAAAGTCACCAAAAGTTCTTTATGCTTAGTCCAAAACAACACACATCTTAGGTAAGAAATTTTCGGAAAAAGTGCTTGAGGCTTAGCTAATTTATCTCTCATTTTTTACAGAGGAACATCAAAGGAATTCAGCTTTCAAAATCAGATTCTCCCTGGAATTAGAAACTGTGGGGAACATCTTTTGATTGTTGATTAAACTCATTTTGTTTTACATACATTCTATTCTCTTTCACAAGATATTATGGGCCATTATTCTACAAACAACCCTCTGAGTCTCATATGAAACCTGCAGCAAGTTATGGAAGTGGCTTTTATCATTCTTATAATCGCCCTGCCATTAGAAAGGGACATAATAATTTTATTATAGCACATACTCCTGGAAAGACCATAAACTTTTAATAGACTTGTAAAAAGGGAGTGTAACCTTTTCAATATTCTGTCTCATCTATTCTACCTTCTCCTCACATATAACGAATGCCGTAGGGCCTAAGCTGTGGATCTACACTTGGGAAGAAAATGTTGAGATTCAGCCTTTTCCCTGAATCTGAAGGTTACCATGATTTAGCACCAAAGAATAGTTTCTGTCTATCCTTTTTCTGGTTCTTTTTGCAGCTCTTCAACTTCCAGACTTGTGGTCTATGTAGAGTTGTGATGACATTCTGACTTCATGTCTATAGTTTTCATTTAGGGATTTAAAAATGTCAGCATAAACATCCTACAGCGTTTAAAGTTGTCTTCACATCACTACACCTATTCATTTTCAGCATCATTAATGATTATACTTTCTGCTTATTTTCCGTTCTCTCCTAGACTGTCAAACTTCTTAGTTTACTTCCTAATATTGATAGCATCACCAACTCTAAGCATGACTTCTCAAACAAGATGTCTGGTTAATTTTTTGTGTGTTTTTGTTGTTGTTCATTTGATCGTCTCACCTTTTTGTTGCAATGCACAACATAACCACCTTCTTAGATAATGGACAAAGAAACAAACAAAAGTCTGGAGACAAACATGGCAGATGAAAATAAATATCGCAAAGGAAGTGAGTGCTTACAAAAAACAAAGTGGAAACAAAGTATGAGGAAAGCTGGATCTGTCATTCTTATGAAATCTATGTTATTCATTGCAGAATAATGCAACACTAAAGCTATAAGCCACATGTCAACGGAACCCCTGAAAGCCTCACAGCATGAGAAAAGAACTAGCTACTTGAAGAGTAGACAGTGGCTGTTAATTTCTATTTCTTGAAAAGAAAAATACCATTTTAAAATTGTCTGGGACCACAAGAAACTGTTTTTATAATGTTAATAGTTTTTTAAAATCACAATAATAAAAATTGAAAGCATAATATTTTATATTCATCTGTTACTTCTGCCTCCACCACATTCATTAAAAAAAGTAGGACCTTTACAGATGAAAGAGCATTTTAATACAAATTTTAAAATTACCTGAAGAGAATAAATTATTTCCTAAAATGTGTATTAAATCTTTTTGTTATGTCTATAAATGATAATCTAGTCTAAGAGTAAATTATCTGCATTTTTGCAGTCCCCTCCCCCTACCCACTGAAAACTTTCTTTACTAGACTCATGATTTTCAAAATTTTAAGAATTAAATTTGGAGTAAAGGAACTCCAAAGATCTGAAAAAGCCTGTGAACTGGATGTCCAGAAAGATGTAAATACATAATTATCAGTAGAAAATTTTGGGATGTTTTTCAAAAGCCCCCAGAAGTTCCTCTAATGAACCCTTAGGGGTCATATGAAAGCTCAGTGCTGGGTAGTGAGCTCCTAAGGGCAGAGAAATGCCCTCCTGTGTGCATCTCTAGATCGGGTACGGTGTCAGCATTCATAGGGGTGCTATAAACATTTGTTACATTGAATCATGGAGGATAAGTATGTATATACTCGGATGTTGTTGTTGCTGTTGTTTGAGACAGAGTCTTCCTCTGTCGCCTAGGCTGGAGTGCTGTGGTGCAATCTCGGTTCACTGCAAACTCCGCCTCCCAGGTTTAAGCCATTCTCCCAAGTAACTAGTGTAAGCCACCATGCCTGGCTAATTTTTGTATTTTTAGTAGAGACGGGATTTCGCCATGCTGCCCAGGCTAGTCGTAAACTCCTGAGTTCAAGGGATCCACCCGCCTTGGCCTCCCAAAGTGCTAGGATTACAGGCTTGAGCCACTGTGCCTGGCGGGTATTTTTTTTTAAAAAAAGAATATAGTATTTAAAAGTTCATCATGCAATTAAACCTCATTGATTTTGAGAGCAAAGGAGCAAAGAAAAATGTGGCAAATAGCAAATCTACTACTTAAAGTAAACCTTTAGGAACTTAAGCAGGGCTGCTCACCAAGTAATTCTGCTGGGTACAGAACTGATGTGGCCTTTAAATTACAGAGTTTATGTATAATAATTAACATCCAGGCCTTGCAGAAAACAATATTACCTCTGCAGAGCATATCATTTTCTTTATTGATAAACGTCCTTTACTGAAAACACAGTGATATGAGGATGGATAGGAGTGCCTTAGAGCTCTCCTTGAACATACATACAGTGGTTAAGAGGAGATTCTTTGATGATGGACAAAAATTCAAGTCTAGTTTGATTGTTTTTAGCAACATTACAGGTAAGCAAACAAGGCAGGAATGCAAATTACCAAAAGAGTTATGTTTCCTAGAGATTCACCAATTTTTTAGCCTCTACTTATCTCGAGGCAAAGCTGTCTGACAGAGATTCTCTCTTCTGACCTACTCCTATTCTTTTCTCTTTTTTATTCTTCCTCTTAGTATAAAATTTGGTAAATTTTAGTTGACAGAACATCTCACAAGTTCCCACCCTGACTTCTTTGCTTATCTCATAGAAGGAATGCTAAAAAAGAAAAATATATTTTTTTTCTCCCACAGTTTATGGATTACATCCTATGCAGATGACACGTTGGATAATCTCTTTTTTTCCAGGATGAAACATATTAAGAAACTAAAATGCACTCTCACAAAAAATGTCCACTACCTCGAGATAAATAGGTAGATCTCATAATATCTCAGACATCACCTAGGAGAGAAGAAATAAAATCAAGTATTTGGAAGAACCTGACAGAATACCTTAGCCATACCTCAGCCTTTCAGAGAGCAAGAGGTGTGAAATGTTTTAGAAAAATAATTTCTGTTCCCTTCCCCCTTTTTATAAAGTATTCTCTCTCAGTGATCCACTCAAAAGATTAATAGCACTCATGGTCTAAAGTGCTCAAGATAAAACATGAAAACAAAAACCAAAGCATGGATTCTACTAGACAACAAAACATGTCTCTCCTAAGAATGAACAATTCAACCCTTCCAGCTTTTCACACCTGAGAATCTTGGATTCAGTGGATTCTGAATATCCCAGTGAATTAAAATTAAGATGAACCTTTCTCTTCAGTAATAGAACTTGCTAAAATTAGAGACAAATGAATTATGTATTTTCAGTGAAATACATATTCCTATTATAAGTCATATAGGGAGTGGGGCTCCTAAAAGCAGGTGGCTAACTCTATCTACAACAAACATTTTGACAAGCTCCCACCAACACAATACATGACATCAAAACAATCCAAAGGCAATTCAAACGATAGCTTCACGTTAAGCAGCTGAGGCACTGGGCAAGCAAAATCTAATGAAGCTATATTTTCTCTGGAAGGCAATTAGTAAACTGCTCATATTTTGCTGCTGAAAGAATACATCAGCATGAACAGATGGAAATTTAGAATTCCACAAATGGAATTACAGACATTGATTTAACTTTCCCCAAGCAAATGAAAACCACAAAATATGAATTGTTCTTTCTATAATTAAGCACATAATTAGAGTGCATCAAATTCATATCCATTGTAGCTCATGTTTCTTCCTCCTCATTTCTAAATTTATATATATTCTGAGTCTAACAAACCTAGTTAGAGTTCAATTCCACACTGAAAGAGTCTTCTATGACAGATAGATGGTACTCAATTATTTCTCAAATTAAGCCTGCCATGGGTCACACTAGCTTTTTCACAGCATGACACATGCTGCAATAATAAGAAATCCTAAGACTCAAAGAGGTAGTCCTGGTGTCAGGACAGATGGAGAGAACAGCTGAGGGAGGAATTCAGCCAGTTTATTAACTCCATGTGAGTAGAACAAATCATATTTAAAAGAATTCATAAGGACATTTGGTCTGAAAAACAGAATTTAAATGATGGCAATTTTAGAATGTAGAAAAGTGAATCATGACATCTCACAGTACAATATCACTGAGTTATCTCTTTGTTTTTCTACCTCCAGGAAACAAAAGGTCACCAGTGACCTGCACACAGATTTTAGACCAAACTGGTGATGGGCACTTGGGAAATACTTGGACTGATTATCAAGTTTAAAATATACAACGAATACTATAACACATTATGGAAATAAAATCACTAACATGCTAAACATTACAGATACTTGAAATTATTCACATCGTTAATTATTCTTTTCCTCATTCTAGGATAGGGTAGTTTGTCTTACTTGTGAAAATATTTAGGGGAACTTAGATAAAATTTTTGTTTGACATTCCTAAAATGCTAGAAATGACCTCAGAAATCTTTTTGAGAATAAGTCCTTTATAAAAACCTCCAAATAGGTCTTTCCTGAGAAAACTCAATTGATGTGCTTTATGAAGTATAGTAGTATGTTTCATTTATAAGCTTTCCAAGTTGAAATCCAAAGTAATAAGCATGTTTCAAAAAATCTAAAGAAGTAAAAATGGGGAAACTTACTAAAAGTGTCTGCACATATATAGCATCAAGAAATAAACTAGCAGTAAAATCCAAGGTCATATTCAGCGTGATAAGCACTGCAGATCTTTTCTATTAATAAAAAGCAACAGAGGCTTTTTCTACCCGTGAAATATTTTTTTTAAAGTTTTCTTATTATTTTAGTGAAATGGAGTTTTTCCTTCTTAATAAAAATTTTCAAATTTCTACCAAAAAAAATCCTTAAGTAACTCAAGTTTTGCAGTTTATGCTTATTTAAATATTTGATAGGTATTTTCTGCCACTTGAGAGTTGCTATTAAATTTTATATAATAAACTTCACTTGCAAACTGACTTTCTTCTCAGGCAAATCAAATGACAGCAAACAAAAATAATGCCTATTAACTATTTTAAGTACATTACTGTACCCTGTGGAGAAAATCAGGAAACAAAAACTGTAGTTTCAGAATTTCAGATGGATTAGTTATTCAGAAATTGTCTTGAGGACATGCCCTAACCTTTTGATATCACTCATCAAAGGAAAATGTGACTCACAAAGACTTTAATCCCCTTTCCTCCCAACGGGAGATACAGTCTGTACAGAGAGCTGTTTGCATTTATAACTCATTTAAATCATGTCTTCCAGATACTTCAGGTTTAACTCACAGTGCTACACTCAAACTAACCAATTTAATAAAAGGATTATAAAATATTTGAAGCAAACTTATGTATATTTTATTCAATGGTTTATCTCCAAACAGTAGATATCTACTGATGAACTATTTGAACATTAGATGTGTCAAATTCATATTCATTGTAGCTCATATTTTTCCTTATCATTCCTAAGTTCATATATACTGAGTCTAACAAAGTACATTGCTTCTAGTTATAATCAAATATATTTGTAAGCCTATTCTTCACCATGTTGTTTCAGGAATTTATTATGGATTCAAGAGAATTCAGTAAAAGACAACTGGCTAAGCCACAGTTAATAAAGGTAGAAATAATGAAAACAAGAACTCATTCATGGAGTAGATTTAATAGAGCAAGTAACACAGGATACTCATAATCAAATTATATTAGCTTTTACAGTAAAAATGTATTTGAGAGAATTAAAAGTCAGTGATAATAAGGAATGAGAATAACTCCTTCCCATCATCCTCAATCATGTGAACTATGTTCGAAGGCTTCAGATGGCCAATAAATTTATACATAAATCTTTAAACTATAAATTAAATATTTTTATTTCGTTGCTATAGTAAATACAAAGATTTAATTTATAGTTTAAAGATTGTATACTTTTATGTTTAGTATAGCAACTTTAGGATTCTTTGGTTTTCAGTAATAATCTATGCATTTGAGTAACCAAACTTGGTCAGCTTGGTCAGGACTTTTTTGTTTATTTATTTATTTTATTTTATTTTATTTTATTTTTTTAAGACGGTCTCACTCTGTCTCCCAGGCTGGAGTGCAGTGGTGCGATCTCGGCTCACTGCAACCTCTGTCTCTCGGGTTCAAGCGATTCTCCTGCCTCAGCCTTCCCAGTAGCTGGCACTACAGGTGGCTAATTTTTGTATTTTTAGTAGAGATGGGGTTTCACCATGTTGGCCAGGCCCAAACTCCTGATTTCAAGTGATCCACACGCCTTGGCCTCCCAAAGTGCTGGGATTACAGGTGTGAGCCACTGTGCCCAGCAGGACATTATTTTATATTCAGTCAAATAATAGTTTAAAAATCATAGCTAAAAATGGATGAGCACAACTTGTTAATTATGATTCAAAGCAGTTGATGCACATCTGGTTGAAGATTAGCAGATTCTCACTGCAGTTTAGTTATAACTGATTAACATTTCAAGGGACATAGGATTTCAGATTCTACAGTCAGGAAACCATACACCAAACAAGTTAAATAATCAAGTAAGGTAGATAATTCATATTTGGAGGAGTTTATTTTGTTTCTTCAGGAGATGATAAGTTATCAAAGATTCTCATTCAATAGAAATTGCTATTAACTATTGGAAACCTACCAAGAACAATAAAAGCAGGGACCTGTTGCTTTTTTCATTTTTTGTTTAAAAATTCAATGCTGAATCACCATCACCTAGGTGAGTGTGGAACACAAAGTGTGGGTTCAGTCAATATTTATAGAATAAGTGAATAAATACTAAACTGTTAACAAATAGTCAAAGCTTATGTGAATAACTCTGTTGGATAAAAAAGAGAAAAGGGTAAGAAGTGAAGAAGAGACAAAAAAGGAAGAAATAAAAGAGGTGAGTGAGAAGAAAGTGACAAGGTCTTTCCTATGGCAGCAGAAGAGTAGATTTACAGCAACCAAAAAGAAAACAGATGGCTGAATCCTTTCACTCCCCTCACGTACATGTGGTCCAACATTGTCTCAACAAGACTGTAGCCCTACAACCAACAATCGAAAGAGTGACATCAACATATAAAAGGAAGGAAGTGCACATTCAGTGGAAACCCCAATGAGAAATACGCTTCTGCCAAGACTATCAGGTTGGTATAGTACTTGCGATTTCTTGGCAAGAAATCATGAAATACTTGAAGAAATTAAATAGTTATTAGGGGGATGCTTACTTCACTTTACTAGGGGAGGTCCTTGAGTACCTCTTCTAACATCTAAAGTCTTCTCCTCTCCAGAGGAATTGTGCTCCGTTCCCTGGTTACTTCTCTTTTACTTAGCAATTTCAGAATTGTGAATAAGGAAAGAATGGCCTGGTAAGTGCCAGCCCTGGACACATTTGCCCACAGATTCTGTCCTCCCCCTTTCTTCAGCTGCTCTTTTTCTCAGGAGGCTGGACTCTATTAGGCCATATTTCCCAGGTTTGTCTGTCAGTTGCTTTAGGGCTGGTCTCAGCCAATAGGAGGGAGATATCACCAGGAGACAGAGGGGAGAATCTAGGCCATTTCTCCCCATCCTTTTCTCCAGAAGCAGCTGTATCCTACCTGTGCCAGTGACTCTAGCTCCCATTGGACAGGCCATTACTACCTAGGCTCCAGTAAATCGCTCACTAGCTCTCAGGTTGGTAGTGGCTTCCCATTTTTGCTTATCTCTGTGTTGGTCCAAGAGTGTCTGCTTTTGACTTCTGCATTGCAATATGAGAACATCATTATCTCTGACACCTTTAAATGCCCCTTAGGGTCTCATCTACTTAGATCTCTGATCTTAGACCACATGTCTCTCCTGACTGCCCAGCTGGTCTTGACTGCTTGGCCTACATATCTGCATCAGCTCTCTCTCTGGAATGCCCAGATCAAGCTCTGGAACCTGTTCTACTTTGACCACAGGCTTCTGATTCCCTTCTCTCTTTCTTCTGATCCCATTTAGCTATATTCCATTCACCTCATCATGGTTGCTGGTCCTATAGCTGCTCAAAGTTGAAAAGTTGCTACTCTGAATGCTGATGTTTGCTGAACTGCAGGACAAAACCACTCTTTAATGATCTCTAAGTTCCCACTTCAGATTTACCTTGAATAGATTTTAGGTATAATAGGCATAGGCAATATCAAAGTTTATATATTTGTGTCACAAGAAGATTAAAAATAATGTATATTTCCCACATGGTTGGTCATCCCTTCCATGCATCCTCTTTGGTAATATCCAGTAAGATACAATGGCAGACAAGAAGATGGATAAAATGATGTCAGATAGTAACTCTGCTCACAGGGCATGAAATCAATGATGGCCTTGTAATAAAACAGCTTAATATAGCCAGATTAACTTGTTTCTATAAATTCTTTCACTGTAGGCAAAAATAACATAATCCCTAAAGTAGTGAACTAGTAAATAATAATATCAATTAAGCATTTAAGACCCTCTTAATCACTTTACATTATAAACAAACAGTAAATGTGTAATAGTGTTGACTATTCTGGGCTCATGTTTCTTAAGTGTTTATTTTAATTGAACTTCAGCACTAATGCCTGTGTTACTCTGTTTCCCAGGTTATACTCTCACTGGGAATCTGAAGATCATGTTGTTTAATTCAGGATCTGTATCAGTAGATTAAATTCCCACCCAACCCTGTCCCAATTCCCAAATTAATCTTGAGTTAGGTGAAAAAATAACAAGCAAGCTCAGCACTGGCCCTGTTTACCAAATCACCTTCCAGCCAAACTAGTTGAATTAGTTACACCTTTTCTCTCAGTCTAGTCGAGGATGTTGCGTGTCCTTAGATTCCCAAACAAAACATGCCCACTCTCTCACTGTGGTCTACGTTATAGCTGGAGTACCATTTCCAGGCCTCATTTCCAGCATTCTCTTCTGGAACTTTCATTTGGCTGCCACACAGAAGGTCCTATGTTTCCTGCCAGCTGTCATCTGGGTTCTCAAGTACCCCAGGTTCACCTACTAGAGAAAAGAATTCCAAAATGCCAGCTGCCCAAGCAGCTCTACCTGCCTCTCTGCCCTGATTCCCAGAGTAAGGTTTCAGTCATCAAGAACTGTCTCTGGGCATCGCTGAAACAGAGCCTTCAACACAATGGTCTATCTGGTTGATCACCACTGGCCATGAAGCTTGGCCTCAACGCCTGTCCCATCTTAGGGGATGGTTCTAATCTCAAGTCTAGCTCCTTCCTTTTAGTCAAGAATTGAGGAATCATGAAGTGTTCTCTGACTCCATATGTTTGTAATAGGCTTCTTCATGATGATTTATTTGAGTTTTGATGTATTTGGTTTTGGCTGAACTCACATCTCCCTCTCCTGCTCCCTCTCCCTATGCCCTTGCAAGGAACAAGAACTACAAAATGGAGCCTTTTGTAAGGCTGTTGCACTCAGAAGCTCTCTTGAAGTGCTCTGAAATTTCTGGCAGAAATAAAACTGTTTAAAAAAATAGTTACAGCTTATCTTCCTCATAAATCCCCTTCTTTTGTGCCCTGAGAAATAGTTAATCAACTCTTCCTTAGCTTGGAGTTCACCCAGATGCTCCTTAAGGGTTCTCTGCAGCTCCACTCTCAGGGGTGAAGCCACCACCTGATCCTAGCAGGGTGCCTAAACTCAATAATCTGGTAAGAGATAAGGCAACTAAGCTTCATGAACATTGTATTTTCTTCCAACAGGGCAGAAGGAAAATATTAAATTGAGTTCCCCCAAAAATGCCAAAAATCTCCTACTGATAATCAAGATTTGTGGACTCCATAATGTGTCTTTATTTTGGGTTAAACTAATGACAGTAGATTCTCTTCTACCTGGCAAAGAAGAGGTAGGTATACATTAAACAAAAGAAAAAGAAAAAAACGGACCTAAAATCATGTGGGAAGTAGATCATCATCATCATTATTCAAAAAAGAAATGTTGTGGAATATTTCTGCAATTTCTTGGCCAGCTAGTCTTTTTCACCAGATGCATACATCTTTTTCAAATATCAAAAGATAGTAAAGCTATGCATGTAAAAGTCATAATAGTAATAGTAATTATAAGTATTATAAGGGTAAGAATAATTTATATGATTCTTACTGACTGCCAAGCACTTGCTAAGCACCTTATGCACATTAACTCTTTGAAATCTCAGAATGCTATGCTGTACATATGATAAGAAAGGAGAACTTTCTTAGTTTAGAAAACTGAGTTGCAGAAAGGTTAAGAAACTTGATCAAAGCAAATTAGTAATGGGCAGAGCAGAAATTTAAACCTAACTCATCTTTCATACCTATGAAGATGCAAATAACTCAACCAATTACATTTGTGTGTAATATATTTGCCCTCTTGATGAATACTGAACCAGAGTTAGAGCGCCTTCTAATTGTTTCATGAAAAAGCATTGACATTATACGCGACTTGTGTGTTCTACTTTGAAATCACACTGTTACTCTAAACATTATTTGAATAAGAATTTGCTAATAATTTGAGCAGTTATTTCAAAATATTTATGTACTATTACTACACAGATGGATTACTCTTGAGCTTAGCATCCAATTTTTAAAATTTTCAAACTCATGTGTACATGACTAATTTTCCCTTTCAGAATTATGCAACATTCATTCATATGCTCTTCTCTCTTGATTTTTGTACTTTGGTAGTTTTGGAAACGTGATAAGATAGCTTGTAGTATAACTAATAGCTTAGTACACATAGCATATCTATATTCTTTTCACTTTTCCTCTAAATATCACCTTATCATAGTTTGTTCTTTATCCCCTGTCCACTTGCCATTATTTCCATCCAATGAAACTTATTTTTCTTCTCTCTCACCTTTGAATTTCCTTTCCTCCCTAACAGCATGTGAGTTACTTGAAAGCTCTTTGATCGGAATAAAAATCCCAATTATTTGATACTTCCATTTATTTGGATTATAAAGATATACAGGGGTATATTTTGCAAAACAGTATTGTCAGCCCTGGCAGAAGATATATCACTTATTATAGCTTTGCCATGTGTCCATAGAGAAATGTTATCTTATTTTAAACACATGTTCATATGCAATAACAGAGACATGAATTCTAAGGATATTGCAGAAAGCATAGCTGACTACTGATTCTAGCACCTTCAGGATCTGTCTCTTCTTAGTTGCGACCACTGTAATGCACTTCATAGAGTAATAAATTGTTCTTGCCCTAGGATCAGGATTCCCATCCCTTCACTACAACATGTCTAGATGTAAGATATGTTTACTCTTGTATAATCAATGATCTGAGTCTAGATGTCAAATACTTGCTTGTTCTGTGTATTAACTGTCTTCTTTTTCTGGACCTGCAGGCTCTATCAGATCCTTCCCCTAAAATTCATACATCCTGCCTTGTTGCTATCTGTGCCCCAGCATGGCCAATATCAAAGTGGTTAAGAAAAAGGCTCCAGCTATTTCAGTATCCTAAATTTTATCTTTTCATTCCACAAAGAAGTTTTTCATAAAAAGTTAAAATAAATTTAAAAACTCATTGATACTATTCAGTAAGATGTTGTTACAGATTCCAAGCAACTATCTCTTTTATAGGCAACATAATTACAGTGAATTACAAATGCAGACTTTATGACTCTAATTAAACTCTAGGTCACAACCCATTAAAAACAGATTATACACATTAAGTTAGATGTAAGAAAAAATAAATATGCCACATATTGAGGCATAAGTTAATATGCTTCAAAATAAATGAGGAGAAAGAATTTCAAATAATACATATTTATATAAAATGTTTATCAACATAACCTAAAATATTTTCTTGAATTTCATCAGAGATAAAATTTTTATACTTAATTTTCATAAACATATACATCATACTTTCTCTCACTTACTTCATTACTTCATTCCATCCCAAGAACATCTGTGCAAGTATTTCCCAAGTGTGAGAGACTGGAAGAGGTTCTATATTTTGGTTGTAAGAATATATATTAATTTTTAGAACATTATAATTAAACTCAGAAATATTTAATTGTAGGGATTTTATTTTGTAAGAATCAAATAAAATGACTAAAAATTAACTTGAGGCAAAATGAAATCTCAACATCATTGTAAAACTAATTAAGAGAGCAGATCTTAAACAAAATGTAGTGCAGGATGGTTACACCTCAGTTTCCACACTTGGGAGACTCATTAATCACTTAAGTGTTTTCTCTGAAGTTTTTAAATGCTTAAAGATTGGGTTACATTATGAAAAGGACCTGTTGAGTATTGTGTCTGTAAAGTTCAATTCTACCTAGTCCTCACTGCCATCTTTCATATCTTCTCTAGTGAAGAATGAAGAAACGAGAATTATGTGTTTGACTCTAACACCTCTGACATGGAAAAACACATGGTGAAGCAGAGGAAAGAAAACTGAAAGAAAGTGAAAATATCCTCAAGAATACCTTGGGGAAACTAACAGTATTTCAAATGAAAGATTAAGAACAAATCCAAACAAATGGATTGGAAGGTATTATGTAAAAAAATATGAGATGCTTTAGCACAGGTACTCTAAGAATTTGAGAAGCTTCTCATGTTTATGGGAGAAGGTAACATTGCTGATAGAAACATTTAAAGGCAGTGCAGAAAGGAAATTCTCATCAGGAGGCCTATAGAACACACATGGGCAACAGCAAGCCCCCCTTGCCCTGCTCAGCCCTGGATCCATACAGAGGAAAGGAGAGAGGTAAAGATGAAAGAAAGAGGTTGAATAGAAGATAGTAAATGGTTGAAAAATATTTTTAACATAGAGTTATGCTTCTGAGAAGATTCTCCATCTCTGGGTATCAGACATGGAGATATATCATACTGATCAACCTGAAGTAATGTACTTACTGAAATACCCACTTCTAGTTCATCTAGTTCATGCAAGGTTTCACAAAGCCACCAATCATCTTAATTGTCTTATAAAAGATTTCTAATTGAAATATTCTTAAGTACCATATTTTACTAGTGGCAGGTATCTTTAAAAAAAAAATACAAGCTAAGCAACTTGTCCTCTGTTGTTTCCTACCACTAAGTTTGCATTAGAAGAGACTGGCAGTCAAACACACAAGAAGCAGCACAAGTATTGGCAATTTAACAGAAACAAATGGTAGTGTGTCATGGACATCTAAGGTTTGTTGGACTAAATCATACCCTCTTCTAGTAAGTCCTGAAAAAATGTATTTAAAACACATGTTGAAGAAAATAGCTTTTAGAGGGGCAGATAATAGGCTTTGGACTTAGAAATTTTATAAAAATCTATTGTGCATTCTTTAGGCTTCTAGTCCTATTCAGTTTTTGCTATGAGCTATGATTTGTTTGTGGAAGCAAAGTAAAGGCAGCCTATTTCTTACCGCCTCCACTTCGGCTGGGTCATACCAGACGTTGATGTAGGGATGCTGTAAGGCATCGTCCACTGATATTCTTTTTGCTGGGTCAATCACTAGCATCTTTGACAACAAGTCCCTGGCTTGGCTGGCTGAAACAATAAATGAGAAAAACAATTAGTAAGATTTTGATTTCAGTAAGGAAATTTCTCGGACAGAGAGGAAATTTAAGAAAATAAAGTATGGAATAGTATCTTCCTTCCAAACATCAGGTAAATCTCCTGATGTGATGGAAAAGAAAATGCATTTTACACCTGTTTCTTTGTGTCTCTAAGCCTAAGGCTTCATTCTGAGGCTCTCCAAGGGTTGTAACACTTTGGGTATATAATTATTCACTCAAACTTCTTAGTAAAATGTATCAACCTGGAGAGTTTATGTAAGCAAAGTCATCTTCTTTGGTAACCTGTATGAATATAGGATAAACAGAATAAAGAGCACAGAGTGCAAATGCATGATGTTCAACGAATGTGTGGACGGCTGTGTGAAGTTAATCAACACGTGTGTCTTTATATTCTTATTTATACAATGGAATTATCAGAATTTTAGTACATAAATTGACTTAAGAGTTTGTACCATACAAATTTTTCTTTTCTTTTTGTTTTTGTTTATTTATTTATTTATTTTTGAGACAGGGTATCCCTCTGTTGCCAGGCTGGAGTGTAGTGGAATGATCACAGCTCACTGCAGCCTGGAACTTCTGGGCTCAAAGGATCCTCCCATCCCAGCTTCCCGAGTAACTGGAACTACAGGCATGCACCACCATGCCCGTCTATTTTTATTTTCTTTTTTCTTTTTTTTTTTTTTTGTAAAGATAAGATCTCTCTACATTGTCCAAGCTGGTCTCGAACTCTGGGCTCAAAGGATCCTCCCACCTCAGCCTCCCAAAATGCTGGGATTAAAGGAGTGAGCCACTGCTCCCAGCCACAAATTTCTTATATACATAAAAACAATCAAAGAATTGAAGTGATAGAAATAATATCATTCAACTACTGAATTTTATTTTAACATTCTGTAATCATCAGGCATTTTTAATCAATAGAATCATGACTTGATGAAATCCAGTAGTTAAAGACTGAAGCCAGTCTAATTCTACACCAGACACTAATGAAAAACTCTATATTATGTAAAGGTTATCATAATTAATTTTATGGTTGTGGGCAGTAACAGTTATAAAATTATATGGTGATAGCATATTTATTTAGTAAGATCGTTAAAAGACACATTAATTTTAAGCTCTAAAAATATGTAAATTTTTAAAATTATTATACTTTAAGTTCTGGGATACATGTGCACAACATGCAGGTTTGTTACATAGGTATACACATGCCATGGTGGTTTGCTGCACCCATCAACCTGTCATCTACATTAGGTATTTCTCCTAAAGCTATCCCTCCCCTAGTCTTTTACATAAAGTTTTAACAGAAATGAATATCTCAAATCAATATTGTTACTCAACCGATCTGAAAGTTGAACCATGAAAATATTCAGTTTATTCTAAATATATGGTAAAACATCAAATTAAAGATAACAAAATTTAAATGGATTTTTCAAAAAATCAACATAGATGACTCTGTGGATATGCATCAATTTTTATTTAACCAATTTTTCAGATTAAAACAACTTGGCTAATTCTACAAATTTGAAAACTATATAAAATATAAAAATCAGGAAATAATATCTAACCCCACTAGCTAGAGGCAATGACTGTGATTATTGGCATATTTTTTCTATGCCAATACATTATTGCTGTTCATGTATTTTTCACGTAATATTAACCATAGTATAGTTAAAATGTAGCAATTAATTTTTTACCTGTAAGTATTTTCTTGGTAATTACATCAATAAATATATCTTTTAATTTTCTGAACAAATATGAAAAATCACTAGTTAAATCAAACTTGAGAATTTTTTATTTCTATTAATCATTTTTCTGGGAAACTCAATCCTAGAAACTGATTATCATTACTTTCAAATTAAAACTCTGAACCGCACAGGAATAACAAATACAGAAATTCTTATACATTAATTCAATATTTAATTTTTCTCATTGTCAATGGCCTCCTAATAGCCTAACAGGGCCGTGTTTATTCATTCATTTCTTTAAAGACCTCTTTAATTTGTAACTGATTTTACATCCAAATTCATGTACCATTCTCACAGATTCTCTCATCAAATCTATCCATTTTTCTCCTCTTAGAAAGGGCTGGGGTTAGCCGGGCGTGGTGGTGGCTCACACCTGCGATCCCAGCGCTTTGGAAGGCTGAGGCAGGCAGATCACGAAGTCAGGAGATCGAGACCATCCTGGCTACCACAGCAAAACCCCATCTCTACTAAAAATACAAAAATTAGCTGGGCGTGGTGGCAGGCACCTGTAGTCCCAGCTACTCGGAAGGTTGAGGCAGGAGAATGGAGTGAACCCAGGAGGATGAGCTTGCAGTGAGCCTAGATCGGTATCCTGGGCGACAGAGCGAGACTCTGTCTCAGAAAAAAAAAGAAAAGAAAGGGCTGGGGCTAAAATGGGTTCTTCATGAATAGGGTCATGAACTACACCAATACAAAATCATCTTGCTAAGAAACAATAATCAATACTATTTTTAGGAAACAATATGGGAAAATGTTTCAATGCTTTATCTTTCATTCTTTCATTTGAAAGCAAATGTGTTATGTTCTTTTCCAAACACAATAGAATACATTCTTCTCTTTGGTTATTTGTATATTAAGATTATTTATAATTTGCCAATTTTATATTAAAAATTAAATTCAATAATCAAATACGCAAACTAGTTTACCATTTACAAATATAATTGCAGAGATTCAAATTGATTTAAAAAGTAAACTCAAGAAAATTGGAATTACATTTTGAAGTATAATATATATATATTTTTTTTGAGACGGAGTCTCGCTCACTCTGTCTCCAGGCTGGAGTGCAGTTGTGCGATCTCGGCTCACTGCAACCTCTTCCTCCTAGGTTCAAGTGACTCTCCTGCCTCAGCCTCCTGAGTAGCTGGGACTAGAGGTGTGTGCCACCATGCCCAGCTAATTTTTTTGTATTTTTAGGAGAGACAGGGTTTCACCATGTTGGCCAGGATGGTCTGTCTCGATCTCCTGACCTCTTGATCCATCCGCCTCGGCCTTCCAAAGTGCTGAGATTACAGACTTGAGCCACCGCCCCTGGCCCTGAATATCCAGACAATTCTAAAATCCGTGGCTACTCCCCTTTGTAGGAACAATCTTTGAAGAAATATCTCTTTAACTTGAGGCTGTGCCAATTAAAGAATTGATCAATGTTTTAGGTGATGGGTTATGCTAATTGCTCTGATTTGACCATTATACCTCTATACACATTTCAAAAATACCACCCTATAACCCACAAAAATGTACAATTATCATGTGTCAACTAGAAATAAAAGGAAACAATGAGAAAGAGATAGAGGTCTCTATACCGTGTGCTTGTTTGGCCCGTCACCCTCATAGTTGTCCTCAAGTCATTCCTGAAGGGCATACCTTTGAGTTTATTGTGCTCGGAGTCCGCTGGGAAGAGGGAATCTGGGAAGAGCTTGGGGAAGGTGAGTCCTGCATACTTGGGCCGATTCTCCACATAGTTTCTTACTGTGGGTTGCAATTTCTTCATGAATTCTGGACATGGTGTTCCTAGTTGTTCAATTACCTTATTCCACTGGTCAATATCTGAGAATTGAACAGTTAAGGGAAAAAAGAAGAGCAGACCACTAGCCTTTCAACAATTGGGAGACTAACTCTTCTCAAAGTCCTCAACAGCCATTAATGCAACTGGAGTTTTAATAAGCAACAAAGAATGAAAATATAAAATCAGACTTGTCCGACTATGAGTCTTCTTGAAATTTTAAATTCACTTTTGAAACTTATATACGTTTGGAAAACTAGCAATTATTTAACAAAATAAGATATCATGAAATAGTCTTTGGGGTGTATAGATAAAAAGTCATTCAAATAACACAAGATGAATCTCATATTCTGTAGATGAACTTCTATATAAATCGTGCTTCAGAAGAATATATAATGACACATCATAGTGACATTTTTATCCTGAAGTTACCTCAATTATTTATATTTTTAAAATGACTAATACACAAATATTTTAGATTATATTCATTTACATTTTCCTAAACTACCTTTAAGATATTTTTTCTTCTCTAAAAATCTGGAATTTTTTTTCTATTTTTATGCATATCAACATAACTTTTATGTTAAAACAACTCATTAGTTCTTTGTCAGATTCCTAAAAATCATATTTATTAAACAAAGAAGCCACCTATTTCATACCTATTGTTTTACTGATGACATCACTGAATATTGTTTTCAATGAAATATGAGGGTGAACAGAGGAATATTCAACTTAAAACAACAGATTTCTATCCAAGTACATCCAAGTTTAGAAAGTACATTAAGCATGGGGAATACCACAGAAAAAATATTACCTCTATGAAAATTAGTACCCTTTTAAATTGGAGCTAGCTCTTTTGGCAGACATACTCAATGACTGAGATTCTCTTTTTCATCTGTCATTAATATTCGATATATCAGAGCCTTGATAATGATAAACACCATCTACTCTGAAGAACCAACTGGAAACAACTGATTCAAACAGATTTCCTCGCCATGTGTCAGTGAATAATAGAGATCTTGGAAATTCCCTTAAATCCAATACTGCAAGCAGTATTCTCTCCTACATTGCTTATTCTTCTACAACTCTGTTCTTTGGTGTTAAGTTAGTTAACTCATTTCCACTAAGGTAAGGTGTGACAGTTAAGGGACTCTTACCATAATATTACTTAGTTGAAGTTTGTCAACTCTTTACTCCTAGCTATTCAAGAGATTTGGACTGAAAAAGATTGCCAGTCCTGATTAAAGATAAACTTAACTGTGTTCAACAAAAATAAATATATAATACAAACACAGTAGATAGGAGATTGAACAAAGATAAAATCAAACTAATTTGCAAATCCTTCTTCCTCCCTATAATCTGGCTGAATAAAACTTTAATTATTACATATTCTGTCAGTTATTGGAATAAAAAATATATAACCATGGACTATGAAGATATGAAATGAATATGGGAAAAACAATAATATTCCTTAATAAAGTAGTAGCAACAACTAAATAAGAACATGCTTTGATAGAAGCTCATCTAATTATCATGTGCATAAGCAAATACAGCAGTAATTCAGAATCACTAGAAATAATGAAACTAAAACATTATATAAGGTTAGAATTACAAATTACTCTTAGACAAGAGCCTGTATTAATACTATGGATATAGGTAAGCTATAAGTACTTAGACATACTTAAATAGAATACATTAGCATAGTTAAATAAAACCTAAGTGCTTGTCATTATAAATTATGAAGAGACATTTTTTAAACAGTTAGGTTAGCATGCCCTACCAAGCTATCATTTCATCATTGATCAAATTTCCTCAGAATTCTAACCGCTTGATGTCACACTTAAAATAGAGGAAAGAAGATGTCAGATTTTCTGTAAATAAGTCATTTAACAAAGTTGGCAAAATAATCCCAACACAGTATTATATCCTAATTACATTTGCTACAATTATAAAGATAGACAGTAAAGAATTGATTTTAAAGAAGTACTCCCAAAACAAAAAAAACTGATATTTTTATATTAAATTTTAAGGAGAGTCAGATATCCTGGAATTTGTTAAATAAGGATTGTTAAAATGTTTCTTGTAATAAATCATAATTAGAATCTAGAGACACACTCAGCGCTCTTTCCTACTTTAGGTTGCTTTTAAATGAAACACTGTTGTGATTCTTGATGCAATGGTTTACAAAAAGAAGGGTGGCAAGAATCTTTATCATTGTCAATGAAATAGTTAAATGTTCATACTGCAAATCTGAGTTACAGTGATCTTTAAAAGTCTATGTCTTTATTTTAACCAATCCATTTCAAGATTTTTCTTCCCAAAAACATATGTGTGTGTATATCTACATATGGTAAGTACTTGTTTTCTAGATGTTCACAGAATACGAACACGAACAACTATGTCCAATTTAGTTGAGCACATGATTTTTCTTTATAATAACAATTAACCTAACATAAACGAAGACTGGAAGTCCTATCTCCTGTTTCCATGTTCAGTGCTTGTTTCAAGTATTCCAGTAAGAAAAAGAGTAGATTTTGAATTGATATGGTAAAAAATTGCTTTAATTTGGCCATAAAATTTATGGTGTGTTTTGTCACAAGCAACTCCCTTAAAGAATGTTTCTGAAGCCCCTTCCTTAGTCTATCAGGCCAACATATTCCTGTAAAACAATTAATTTTTATTAATATTTTATATAGAAAACAAGGATTTTTAAATGGGAAAACAGATTTCCACAATGATTACATTTTTAAAGAACATAAAATATTAACTAGATTTTATGATTATGTATTAATTGTTAACACGGTAAATATGTTTTTAAAGAATGACCAAAACCATTTTTTGTTGAAGAATTTATTTGCTTTAGAATTCCCATAAATTATCATTTTTATGCCACATAGAGTGAGGATTTACAGATCTTAGCCCTGTGAGGTTATCAGAAAAACAGTAAGTATATTTTTTATATTTTTCATGTGCTGTTTCAGAAATTATCACCCTTAAATTATGAAATGCATTGAATACAAATGGAAAAATGGCATTTAATTAGAATTATTTGACAGTAAATCACCTGATATAATTCTAAATTGACTACATAAAAGTAGAGTTATATTGTAAGAAGTTCAATTTTATAAGTAGGGCACGATGTCCAGATAATGTACAAATGTGATTATTACTAAGGTCTTCAATAAATAGTATTATAATAGAATAAAACAAAGTAAATATGAATAGTAAAAATGAGTATCTGAAATCCTAAGATTGAAAATTTTTCCAATTAATATTATCAATTAGCTAATAACTTATATTTCAAGCACTTCTCTTACTTTAGCTTCCTTTGTTAGGGAACTTTCTAAAACAATAATGCCTTGAATATAATGTATGAAAAGGGCAATTTTTGGGCCTCTCATTTGCACAGGCCCCTTATAAAACTAATCCTTTTCTGCATATTGTGGGTCAAAATTATGAACATAATTTATGCCATCCATATTTAAGCCTTCAGAACTTACTAAGTGGAATCATAAGGAACTATTTAATGGCCTCATCCAATTGTTTCCTTTGAATGACTATATCTTCTGTTTATGTTTTCTTCTATCATTGATTGCTTTTTGTTACTATGAATGTGATTGCCAGAGCTAACACCTCATAGTTTCTGACTTGCTTTCTACTCTGATCTAGGCCTTATATCCAATACTTTGTGCAAAAATTTTCTGACTTCTCTTTGCAATTTAAAGAACATCAGTGTTTATCTCTAAATTCTTAGCTATGTTCCTAAAGACAATATTGCCTAATAGCAATGTCGTTATAGAACAGTTCCAGGAGAGGCTTTTATCATGCACGCCAAACAGCTGTTTAGGCACAATGTTGAGTAGGCTTGTGTGGCTTTATATTAGCTCTGTAGGAAAGAATTTTGTGATCAGTTAGTAATGTCTGCAACAGATGCACAATAAGGAAATTGAAGCACATGTGCCATGTGTTAAGCATCATTATATTAAACTGTGGTTCCCAAACTTGAATATTCGTAACGCAGGGAACTTATAAAAATACATATCCCTCCTCCCTACTCATTGATCTACAAGATTCTGAGTCCACAGGTCTGGGCTGATATCACAAAAACATCAGTGGTAATTGTAATCAAGGATGGGATTATATTTTGAGAAATACTAATGTAGAATATACTAAAAAGTCTCTTGTGAGTTACTAAGTCCAAATGTAAGAGTAAAATACTAACATGTTTCAGTTTTATGACACAAATTAGAATAGGATCAAATTCACCAAAAGATTATTCCACACCTGTTTGTTAACTTGGGGGTCATTCACCTGAGAATACTTGGAGAAAGAAAAGTGCTAATCTTTATTCCTTTGCCCCATGTAATTTTCCTGCAAAGGCCATGGGAAATTATAGTAAGTGGCACATGTAGTCTCCCAGTACAGGGAGAAGAATTCTGCCCCTCATCATCTGTGGGAGAACTGAAATTGTATGCTGCTATTACCTGGGGAGTAGTACCCATGGAAAGTACTAATTATAGTTCTTGGGATTAAATTTGTTGTTAAAAGAATTTTTTTCTAAAAACAATTATAAAGACATACATATGTATATACACACACACACACACACAAACGTATGATAGAGTTCTGAATCTAGATTTTCATGGTTATGTTTCTAATTGTTTTGTTTCTTTAAAAATGTTTTTAGGGGCCAGGGACAGAGGCTCATGCCTGTAATCCCAGCACTTTGGGAGGCCAAGGTGGGAGGATCACCTGAGGCCGGGAGTTCAAGACCAGCCTGACCAACATAGAGAAACCCTGTCTCTACTAAAAATACAAAAGCAGCTAGGTGTGGTGGCACATGCCTGTAATCCCAGCTACTCAGGAGGCTGAGGCAAGAGAATCACTTGAACCCATGAGGCGCAGGTTGCAGTAAGCAGAGACAGTGCCATTGCACTCCAGCCTGGGCAACAAGAGTGAAACTCTGTTCCCCCACCCCCCAAAAAAAGAAAAAGAAAAATGTTTTTAGGATATTTTTTATTTGAAAATGTTCTTTTGCTCTCAAAAGTCCTTGTCAGATTCTGGTAACAGGAAATATGAATAAGTGACTTAATAAACAATTGAAACTGACATCTGTTTTAATTATAAATGAGCATAGGAAGAGGAATTATAAGCCAAAACACATCCAAAACATGAAGTTGGCAAACTAAGTCAAAGGCTATTTGTACACTGACACTAGCACATTGCTAGTGTTATAATAAGGGACATGGAATATCCAAAGGCTAATGTTTGAAGCATGATATAAATCTATTCACTATTATAATCTATCTTTACTTACAAATCAAAAAATGGAGAGACATGTAACATACAAGCAAATCCAATATATATTAATATGTGTAGCAATGGCAGAATTTTCATTAAGCTGTTGAAGGTTAATCTTTGGGGTGTTCCACTTGCACAGGCCTCTTACAAGACTAATATTTTACTGGTAATTTTATTTTTTGTAAATAGCACCCACCTTCAGTTGTATGATATTCTGACCTCAAAAATGCTGGATTTGATTCTCTCAGCATGTGATAGTATTTTGAAAATGAGAAGAGGCCTTGGAGATCATGTAATTTGGCATCTCTATTTTAAAGGTGAAAAATATTAAAGTCCTTTTTAATTTGGTAAATAATTATAAACAAAGAAGCTGATACAAACAGCCTATACTAACAGAAATATAGACTCTACTTAAGAGAAATTTAAGGACACTGTACTCAGTTCTGTAAGACCAAATCGGGAAAGTTACTTTCACTTCTGTATATAACACTACATACAATGGAAGTTAAGAAGAGGCAATCAAGCTTACATGAGGTCAAGAAAACCTGCCACTTAAAGCATAGTTGAAGAAACTTTTGATATTTAAATTTAAAAAAGAAGATAGAAGTAATCCCTGCCCCCATCCTAGCATTTTGGTCTTTTGGTCTCTCTTACTCTATAGCTATTATCACCTTCTTCTAGTATTCTGCACCTTTTAATGTAAATATCATGGTAATGAGAATTTTTGTCTGTTTTGTTTACTAATATATCTCTGGAGACAAAAAGTACCCAGTACATAGTAGGTGCTCAAAAATATTTATGTTATAAATGAATGTCTATTTTACGTCCTATCAGAGTTTTGTACAGACATAATATAAAGAATGAAAAAAATAAAATATTTGAAGAAACGACAGCTGAGAAATTCCAGTAATTGAATAAAGGTTGGAATCTAGGAAACAATGACTCTCAAGGAAGATAAATAAAAAGAAATCCATGCCTAGTCTCATAGTGGACAAACAGCAGATAATCAAAGACCAAGACAAAAATCCCAAATGAAGGAAAAGGACAGTTTATCTCCTAAAACGACTATTACGCTGACAACTCTTTATTCACCAGCAATACTGTAAACAAAAAACAAGTAGAATAATATCTTTAAAATGCCAAAAATAAAATAAATTTCAATGTGAAATTCTATATTTAACTAAACTATATTTCAGGTAAGGGAACCTCAATTAAAAATAAGAGTTTTATTATCAAAGACTCCACTAAAGATACTTCCAAAATACGTACTTCAGGAGAAAAAAATAATAATCTCAAAATAAAAGGTCAAAATGTAAGAAGTAGTGGTAAGCCAAACAAATGGCAATCATAAGGGTGAATCTAAACAAACTACCTTTATGCAAAAAAATCATAATATTGTCCATTTATGAGCCTAAAAAGAAAACTAAAATACTGAACATCGATAGCATATTTAAGTCAGGACAACAACTATCTAAATGAACATGTGCCAAGATCCTTTTATGTTGAGAAGAAAGATTAAAAGAATCATCTTAATTAAAATAGCATTTTATAAAAAATTGAGCTTTAAATACAACTCCAAAATAAATACCAATAGGGATCTTTTTTTTAAAGTTAGTAAGCCAATTCTAAAATCTTAATAGAAGAGCAATGGTGCATTAAGAGTCAAGATAATTCTGAAGATGACAAAAATGAAGGGTATTTACCCTGCCTGATATAAGTGCAGAGCATACATTTATATTCATTAAGAAAGGGTGTTCATGGTGCAGAGACAGACAAACAAACAAGTGGAACAGAATATACAGCCCAGGACTTAACATCCCCCCGCAAATATGTGGAAACTTATTAGAGAGACAGGATTATAGATCTGTGAAGAAAGAGTAAGTTAGTCAATAAATGAAACTGGAATAAAGTAGGTCCTTCTTTCACACATACACAAAAAAATCAATTCCATGTGGACTAATGGTTTAAATGTAAGAGACTAAACTTTAAAATATTTTCAGTAAAGTTATAGCACAATATAATGTTATAAAAGGATTCTTAAGACATAAAACATATAAATTATAGGAAAAGACAGATTGCCAACTTCTAAAATTATTATAAAATAAAATGGGAAAATATTCCAAATACAAGAAGATATTTGCAACACATAAAACTCACAAAAATTAGGTGCCAAATTATATAAGGAATGCCTACTAATCAACAGAAAAAAAAAAAGCACAATAGAAAAAAAGTGTTCATTCTTTGTTTTATAAAAAAGATATTTTACCAAGGGAAAATATTAGTGGCCAATGAACATAGGAAAAGATCCTTAGCCTCCCTTGTAGACAAGGAAATGTAAATTAAACCTCCAGTGAAATAGTATTTTATATCCAAGGGATTGGTAACAAATTTAAAAATAAATATGACAATGGCAAAAGTTGATGAGGATGTGGAGCAGACAGCTACATACTACTCTAGAAATCAATTTGATGTTACATAGCAAAGTTTAAAATGTGTACACCTATGACCCCAGGCATTTGTTATTAAGAAAACCTTGCACATGTGCTCTTATAAGCCTATATTCATAGTACCATGGTTTATAAAGGAAAAAAAAAAAGCAATAAAATCCATATATATTCCAAAGTCTACTTATAGGATAATGGGTTAGTTATGGATACTCATAGACTGAAATACTATTCAGCAATGAAAATGAGTTGACTATCTCCAGTCCATGAACATGAATAAATCTAAAAAATATAATGTTAATTTTTAAAAAAGCGAGTCACAAGATAACGATGACAGTATGATATGTAAAATAAATAAAACTAAACCATAGATTGCTTAAGGATAAATATGCAGGTAGTAAAAACATAAGGAAAGTCACGGAGATAGTAAAAACAAATATTTAGAACTGTGGCTAACTCTGTGTGGAAAAGGAAGGTTGTGGTGGGTGGAGCACATAAAAATATTTGAAAGTATTGGTAGTGGTCTATTTTTTAACCTGAGTGGCAGCATATGTGTGTCTATTTATTAATCTTCTTCAAAAGCTATGCATTTCATATTAACTCACTTGTTTAATATAAAATATTTTATAATTTCTTAAGTAAAAATGTCAGCTATGGTAAAATTCATTACATCTCCCCCTCCTTCAAAATTATCCCAACAGTTAAATGTTGATTCGTTTGTAGAGCATTAAAAACACATTTGATTGAATAAAATTCAATTAACATATATGTAGGAGTTCAGTCAGGGTGGTGGGAAAAGTTGTAAGAAAAAGTTATAGGGAAAGACTCAAACCTTCTTGGAAGGCCAGGAGGTTTTGAAAAAGCTTCGGAGGAGAAATGGCTGAAGGCAGCCAAATTCTGTTATCCAGAGCCTGAAGGCAAAGGGTAGATAACAAGGGAACATAAAGGAACTTATCTAGATAAGTTGGTTTACTTATGTCTCCAGAAACCAACCTTTGATCATTCCTGCACAGGACTGCTCTCTACTCAGGGGGTTGGCAAAGTTAATTACCCACAAATTGTGTTTGCTCCAAGCCTTTGTCATTAAATCTGTACTAAGTAAATGCAAGTGTCACCGGCTTATGGGGGCTGCACTCTGGGTTGCACTGCACTCTCATTGGTGGTGCTAAGGGGTGCAGCCCCCTAGCCACAGGCAAAATACCTGTGTCAGAGTACTTTTGTCATCCATCACTCAGCCAGAGTCTGTGGGACAGACTTGGCACATATACTTAAAATACCTACTAAAAACAATGTGTTAAACCTTTTTAGGCCCAAAAGATAAAAGATATAATACCTTTTTCACATTTTAAGTTTTGTTCTTGAGTTAGTTCATACATTAAGAAGACATGTGTCTGAGGAGGCAGAGCAGGATTGCAAAATAGAAGGCTCCACCAATCATTCCCCCTGAAAGGACCCCAATTTAACAACTACCTACACCAAAAAGCACTTCATAAGGACCAAAAGTCAGATGACCACTCACAGTATCTGGTTTTAATTCCAAATTGCTGAAAGAAGCACTGAAGAGGCAAGAGAAACTGTCTTTAATTGCCAGCGCCACCCCTTCCCCATCCCCCAGCAGCAATTCTGTGTGCTGGGGAGAGGAAGAGCATAGCATTTGTGAGGAAATGAATTCAGTGCTGCCCTTGTTATAGCAGAAAGTAAAAACAAACCAAATTCAGCTGACACCTGCCCAGGGAAGGAGCATTTAAACCAGCCCTAGCCAGAGGGGAATCGCCAATCCCAGCAGTCAGAACTAGAGATCCCACAAGCCTTACCACTGCAGGCTAAACTGCTCTGAGGCTGAGAATAAACTTGAAAGGCAGTCTAGGTCACTAGGACTGCAACTCCTAGGAAAGTCCTAGTCCTGAATTGGGCCCAGAGTCAATGGACTTTTGGGGCATGTGACCTACTGAGATACCAGCCAGGGCAGCTAAGGGAGTGCTGGCATCACCCCTCCTCTACCCCCACGGTGCATAGCTCATGGCTCCAAAAGAGACCTCTTCCATCCACATGAGGAGAGGAAAGGGAAGAATGAAAAGAACTTTGTCTTGCATTTTGGATATCAGCTCAACCACAGTAGGCTAGGGCACCAATCAGAGTTGTGAGGCCTCCCTTCCAGGCCCCAGTTCCCAGATGATATTTCTAGACACACCCTGGGACAGAAGGGAACCCATTGCCTTAAACAGAAAGACCCAGTCATATCAGGATTCATCACCTGCTAACTGAAGAGTCCTTGGTCCCTGAATAACCAGCAGCATACCCAGGTACTATGCTGAGGGCCTTGGGTGAAACTCTGAGCTTTGCTGGCCTCAGGTGAGACTCAGCACATTCCCAGTTGTGGTGACTATGGGGCGAGACAAAAAAGCAGAGGGAAAGTAAAGGGGACTTTGTCTTGTACCTTAGGTACCAGCTTGGCCACAGTGTGAGTAGAGCGCCAAGCAGGCTCTTGAGTTACCAATTTCAGGATTTGGCTCTTGGACCGCATTTCTGGGCCATTCAACTTGGAAAAGAAGTCAAGTTACTCTTGTTTGCAGGTGATATGATGTTATGCTTGCAAAAACAAAGACCCCATCAAAAAACTATTCAAATTGATAAATTCAGTAAAGTTGCAGGATACAAAATCAACATACAAAAATCAGTAGCATTTCTATATGACAGCAGTGAACAATCTGAAGAAGAAATCAAAAGTGTAATCCCATTTATAATATCTACGAATAAAATAAAATACCTAAGAAGTAACTTAAGCAAACAAGTGAAAGATCTCTACAATAAAAACTATAAAACACTGATAAAAAAATTGAATAGGAAACAAAAAATGGAAAGATATTACATATTCATGGATTGGAAAACCCAATATTGTTAAAATGTCCATACTACCCAAAGCAATCTACAAATTCAATGCAGTCCCTATCAAAATACGAATGGCATTCTTCACAGATAGAAAACACAATCCTAAAGTTTATATGGAACCACGAAAGTCCCAGAACAGCCAAAGCTATCCTAAGCAAAAAGAACAAAATTGGAGGAAATCACATTACCTGACTTCAAATTATACTACAGAACTATAGTAACCAAACAGCATGATACTGGCATAAAAACAGACACATAGATCAATAGAACAGAAGATAGAACCCAGAAACAAATCCGCACACCTACACTGAACTCATTTTCAACAAAGGTGCCAAGAACGTACACTGGGGAAAAGACAGTCCCTTTAATAAATGGTGTGGAAAAACTGGATATCCACATGCAGAAGAATAAAACTAGATCCCTATCTCTCACCATATATAAAAATCCAATCAAAATGAATTAAAGACATAAATATAAGGCCTCAAATTATCAATCTTCTTTAAGAAATCATTGGGGAAATTTTCTAGGACAGTGGTCAGGGCAAAAATTCCTTGAGTAATACCTCCCAAACACAAGCAACCAAAGCAAAAATGGACAAATGGGATCATATCAAGCTAAAAACTTCTGCACAGCAAAGAAAACAATCAACAAAGTGAAGAGACAACCTACAGAATGAGAGAAAATATTTGCAAACTACTCATCTGACAAGGAATTAATAATCAGAATATATAGGGAGCTCAAACAACACTATAGGAAAAAAATCTAATAATCTGATTAAAAATGGGCAAAAGATTTAAATAGACATTTCTCAGAAGAAGATATGCAAATGACAAACAGGCTTATGAAAAAGTGCTCAACATCACTGATCATTAGAGAAATGCAAATCAAAACTACAATGAGATATCATCTCACCCCGGTTAAAATGGCTTATATCCAAAAACAGGCAACAACAAATGCTGGTGAAGATGTGGAGAAAAGGGAACCCTTGTACATTCCTGGAAGTGTAAATTATCATAATAACTAGGAGAACAGTTCTGTGGTTCCTCAAAAAACTAAAAATAGAGCTACCATATGATCTGGCAATCCCACTGCTGGGTATATAAACAAAAGAAAGGAAATCAGTATATCGAAGAGATATCTGCATTGCCGTGTTTGTTGCAGCACTGTTGACGATAGCCAAGATTTGGAAGCAACCTAAGCATCCATCAACAGATGAACGGATAAAGAAAATGTGCTACATTTAAAAATGTTAAGTGAAATAAGTGAGGCACAGAGAGACAAACACTGCATGTTCTCATTTACAAGTGGGAGATGAACAATGAGAACACATGGACACAGGGAAGGGAATAATACACACTGGGGCTTGTCGGGGGAGCTGGGTGGGTGGAGGGAGAGCATTAGGAAAACTAGCTAATGCACGCTGGGCTTAATACCTAGGTAATGGGTTGATAGGTGCAGCAAACCAGCATGGTACACGTTTACCTATGTAACAAACCTGCATATCCTGCATATGTACCCTGGAACTTAAAATTCAAATTAATTAAAAAAATCAAAACAATTGAATTCATCGAGATAGACAGTAGAAGGATGGTTACCAGAGGCTGGAAAGGATAGCAGAGGAGGTGGTGGGTGGGGATGGTTAATGGCTAAAATAAAAAGTTAGAAAGAATTAATAAGATCTAGTATTTGGTAGCACAACAGGGTGACTATAGTAAATAAGAATTTAATTGTACATTTTAAAATAACTAAAAGAGTATAATTGAATTGTTAGTAACACAAAGGATAAATACTTGAGGGAGTGGATATTCCACCTTCCATGATGTGATTATTATGCATTGCATGCCTGTATCAAAACATCTCATGTGCCCCATAAATATACACAGCTATTATGTACCCAGAAAAATTAAAAATTAAAAAAAGTTATGCATAGCTCATATTCCAAGAGCTTTTAGAAATCATTGTTTTGAGAATGCTTTTATGTAAATGAGGATATATTGACTAAAAATAACATAACTCCTTATAATGTACTATATAGGTATACATTATAATACGGCATATCTCCAGCTCTATTTTAATGTCTCTATTTAACTAATAGATTTAGGTATAATTTTATTGTATTTTCAGATAACTCATTTCTAATAACAGAATTTTTTAAATCAGTAATGTCTTATACATTAAGAGGTTAATTATTTGATATTCAGTGTTCAAAATTTGTTTGCTTTAAGACTGATTTAAAACTTTAACCAACATGTTTGAAATCATTGAGACCACAGCCCACAATCAGAAGACATACTTTAGAAAATGATTCCTACTTATCCTCCAAGAAATTTACAAATATGTCCCCATACAAGAGCTCCATAAAGGACTTCATATCCAAATATCAAGGGCTTTGAATGGGATACTGCCACATTACCAGAACCCTAAAGCATTGTTTACAAGGAATCTTGACACCCAAGTTAAAAAATGACACACAAGCAACTTTTCCCAAGAAGCTATTCTAAAAAATGTTAAATTGTATTTGGTAATTCAGTTGTAGAAATCTGTTTTAATTTTTCTTAATAGAAACATAACGAAGATCATAAAACTCATTTTAATTTGCAGGTGGCAAATATTCATTTTAGTCACCAATTATTCAACCACAATGAACTTCTGGAAAAGCAAAGAGTACTAAGTTAACAAATTGAGTCTATTTTCATCAAATTATCTAAAATCAGCCAAAACTTAAAGACAATTTCATATTCATGCCCAAAGGCCAAACACAAGTTTATAATTCATTGGGAATAAAAGTAGTCCTGTTTTTTTAAATCCCCCCTGATTTTTAAGAAATCTGAAGGAATTCAGTTTTTATAAAGCCAGCTAGTTTCAAACGGCATTAACGTTGATGTGGTAAATTATAAATGTCATTTAATAAAATGTATATTTAGAAGACAAAACAGCAATATAGACAGAAAGACTTTTTAAAATGTGTGTCAAACAGAAGATTAGAAAAAAGTTTTTACTAAGAATAATCAGAAGTAAAAACAGTGTAACTTTATTTTTAACTAAAGTATTTTGTCCGTTCTTCCAACAAAAATTGAGTGCCTAATTCAGTCATTTCCAGAACTTTTTCTTTTAATATGTACAGAAAATATATGTATGAAACCATATATATATTCATATATGTAAAACCAGATATAAATATTAATCCTCAAGTGTGTACATTACATTGTAGTCATTTGATAAAAAATTGTAATGTAGATATTAGAAACAACGCAAATGGCTAATCATAATATGGTATGGATGCACTATATTACTAATTAGATTTAGTCTAATTACACATTAAAACCCCATTATTATAGGCTCAATTTTATTTTTGAAGTGTGTTATTAAAGCAGAGGTTTTCCCTTTAGTAGGATAAAGACATAAAACTTTCATAAGTGACTAAGTGTAGAGGGATATTTAACTAAGGGAGTAACTTATTTTTAAGCCTGATGCTAGGACCCATGACACATCCATATACTAATCACTAATCACACACTATTCGTATCTATTTAATACTGCAGAACCTCTGGAATCTTTTTGTTTGTTTGTTTGTTTGTTTGTTTGTTTAGAGACAGGGTCTCACTCTGTTGCCTACCTAGGCTGCAGTGCAGCACCACTATCACTGCTCACTGCAGCTTTGCCACTGGGGGCTCAAGCTATGCTCCCAGCTAGTTTCTTCGTTGCTGAGACTACAGGGACTTTCACTGTGCCCGGCTAAATTTTTTATTTTTGCTTTTTGTAGAGACAGGGGTCTTGCTCTGTTGCCTAGGCTGGTCTCAAACTCCTGGGCTCAAGTGATCCTTCCACTTCAGCCTCCCAAAGTGTTGGGGGTTACAGGCATGAGCTACCATATCTGGTCTTGATCTTTACTTGTTAATTATTTGCTGCTTAAGAGAGAATCACTTTTACTTATTCAAGTGATTTCAATGTATTTCTTCAGATATTTTATATAACCATTATTAATGAGGTTTTAATTATTTCACTTGTTAATAATATGCAGAAAATAAGAGAAGGAATTGGAGTTATTATTCCCATAAATGGAGTGAATAAGAAAAATAATTTTAGAAAAACTTGATCAATTGTAAAATGAAATTCACATCCATGCTCTCTGAATATATGTTAAAATAAACCAATTAGTATTTGTGGAGTAACATGAATCTGGTAAAAATTTCCATGCCAAATGAATATTTCTCATTATATCAAAGTATAAATCTTCAGTCTTAGAACTGAAAGACTTTGTTATTTACTGTCTAGCTATAAATATATCTTAATTTTGAAACATCTACAACGACAAAAACAAGAAAGAAGAGTACTCAATGTTATCAGTTTGGTAGAACTGAATTAAGGCAGACCTTTTGATATCAGGTTGACTCTTTCATATTTGTTACTGTATTATCCACATAAGATCTTACTAGGAGACAAAGTTACTCTGCCATAATGCCAGCTTGTAAATATTTGACATTGAGTCTCACAGAAACTCTCTAAGGACAGTGAACAAATACCATAAGCAGTACTGCATTTGAGACAAAAGGGAATTAATTGAGAGTGACACCCATAGATACCACTGGCTGCTAAGAAGGATACGATCAGTGCCAGGAAACAGCACTGCACCTTTTATCATTTCTCCCATGATGCACCCTACTGACCACATGTCAACTGAAAACAAAAATGAAATGAAGATAAACAAGAACACAGGAATAGAACAACAAATAAATGAAAACACTGGGCTACTCATGCCATAGAGCAATAGTCTGACTTTTCATTGACTGGATGAGAGGCCAGTGGCATGATCATTAGCATTTTAAATGGTGGAAAGGGGAGAACACAGGCTGTCAAGGCCCTTTTCTGTCATATAACTGAAATAACAACACTACCCAATGCTACCTAATGTAGAATAATATTACTTTGCAATTATAACTCAATGATTAATTTAGGTTTTGATTTAAAAGGTCTAATTTGCATTCATTTACTAGAATCCTACTGATTTTTATCATAAATTATTCTAGATAGTGTTAATATGCAAATCAGTTTCTTTTTTACTCTTGTATACATATTTGAAAAAAGAAAAAAGAAAAGCTGAGCTGCCAGCAACCTCAAAAGAGTTTCTTTTATAAAACACATTTACCCTTATTTATAAATATAAATACAGTTCCAGAAGTGAAAAGCCAGTTCAAGAATGAATGTTTCAGAATATGTTGTCTTAGTTTCATTGACTCTCATCAAAGGAGCATGTTTCTCAGCAGGAAGCCTTGTCTTATTCTTATAAACACAGTGGCCTTATAATCATAAGAAACTCTGCCTTTCAAAATGGGATGGCTCAGTGTGAAATAAACAACATGACTAAAGAGCTGATACTTCTTCTGAGACTGTGAATCAAAAGAAACCTGGAATTCAAGGTGAAATTATAATGGTCTCTCTGTTATTGCCAAGTATCATCCAGAACTTAAAACCAGGAAGCCAGGGCAGAGTGCACACAGGGAGGGGCAAAATAGGAAAGGGTGAAGCAAGAAAGTGAAATCTCTCTCTTGAACTATACTTGGTTACTCACTTGTTCTACTTAAAAGTCAGAAAGAGAGGGCATTCTTGTGGGGGGAGAAACAAACAAGAAGAATTAGGGATGCTGGGGGGGAGCAAATAGGGAAAGGCATTAAGATAGCAGCACAATATAATTTTGCTCCACTTACTTTTCAAATTACATCTTGTAATTTGGCAGTGACCTTAAAGAGATCCTCATGAGATTCATTCCAATGTGAAAATCTCACTCGGGTTAAACTCAAAGTTTCCATTGTTTGATTTAACACCTAAACAAAGTGATCACTGCAAAGAAATGGTTACGGCTTTGAAGGTGATAAGCATACCCAAAGAAGCAAATTTGTTTTGCTTCCAGTTTAGGAAAGCAACTGACATGCAGAAATATCAGGGAAAGATAGAGCAAACAGTTGTGCATCCCTTTATTATTAACGTGTTTGTAATTTCAGGTAATATCCGTCTCACAACAGGGTGGTATTGAGAAATCTTTGATTAAAGAAAAAAACTGAAAACATTTATTTTTAAATTCCACGTATTCCTATCATACTGTCCAAAGAGACCAGTTTGACTAAATTGCTATTTATGATATATCTGTATTTTATAGATATTGTGGAAGAGATATACAAAAAACATTGAGACCAAAAATCTCAATATGCAGTGTTTTCTCTTGCCTGTCTCCATTCACATATTTAGAAAAAAAATTGTTTCTGCCATTAACCTGTCTGGGACTTAGGAAACATCGATTTCTATTTCTCATTTAGTATAAAATTGTTTTTTACAATATCTCTGGCAGATATATTCATCTTTTTCTGCTAGAGAACCAATTCTATTACTTTCCAACTATGTGACCTTGGCCAGGTTACTTCTCTCTAAACCTCAATTTTATCCTCTAAAATATTGATGATAAGCTGTATTTATTATGTAGAGTTTTATAAAAGACTTGAAAAAGTTATGTCTGATAAAGATCCTTGCACAACTGCCTGGTACATAGCAAGTCCCCAATAAATATTATTTATGTATCAAATCATCATGTATTAAATAATATATTAAAATTATATTTGGGAATTAAATATCTTTGGAAAAGGTTTATCTATTTTAAATTTACATAATTATATTATATATTTACATCTATAATAAAGAAATCTCTCCAATGGAGGAATCTCACCACTAACTAGGCAATCTATTTTATTGTTGAAACCACTTAGAAAGGCATCCTGCATATTGATTCACATTGACTCTATGGAACTTCTCTTCACTATGTAAACAGGAACTACTGTGTTTCCTCATCCAAATAAGAACCTTAAAGTATGTAACTATAACCTGTAATCCCTAACCATTCCTCTCCTAAAACTGGCCAATTTTATCTTTCAGGCTAAAATCCCTTGATTTTTTTTTTTTTTTTTTTTTTTTTTTTTTTGCCGTTCTTCATATGCCTTTAAACAACAGCAACAACAATAACAACAGATGGCTTAAATTAAATTCTGGTCTCTATGTTGCTTTAGCACCAGTTGGTTCTATACAGTTGTTAATTTTTTTTTTTTTTTTTTTTTTTGAGCCAGTGTCTAGCTCTGTCACCAGACTGGATTGCAGTGGCGCAATCTTGGCTCACTGCAACTTCTGCCTCCTGGGTTAAGTGATTCTCTTGCATCAGCCTCCCTAGTAGCTGGGATTACAGGCACACGCTGCCACGCCCAGCTAATTTTTGTATTTTTAGTAGAAGTGGGGTTTCACCATGTTGGCCAGGATGGTCTCGATCTCCTGACCTTGTGATCCACCTGCCTCGGCCTCCCAAAGTGCTGGGATTACAGGCGTGAGCCACCATGCCCGGCCCAGTTGTTGATTTAATAACTGGTATTAATAACTGGTATATCTCACAGTTCTCTTTTTGGTGTGGGGGATCTGGGAGATATTCCAATGTAAAAGAAGAACATTTATTTAAAATATATCTTCATGGGCAGAACTCAAAATAGATTTAATAGATCACAAAGCTTTTGCATAAAAATAATGCAGAGATATAGGCTCTAGATCTGAAATTCTGATGTACATATTGAATTTCATTTTCTTTATTTTAATATATCTTTCTGGGTGATAATATCCTGGAAATCTTTCTAATTCCCATTTTAACTTTACTCACCATTCACTATTCCTAGAGAATATTTATATCTATGCTACCAAAATGCTAAGCCTTGTGCCTAGAAATGATAAGCTCTGTTATCTTGAATTATAAAAATTGAATATATGCACGTAAATTTATATAGATTTTTATGTACTCAAGACAGGATTATAGCTCAAGATAAACTCATTGTACCAAACTTCATGAATTTGCCATCTCCACTAACAGAAAATGTATAATAAAAGAATTTGATACCAACTCTTATTGAACAGGAAAGTAGTAGTAGTAAGCCTTCCCTCTGCTAATATCTCTATATTAGGATACATAAACATACTAATACAATATGTATTTGAACATATTAGTGATATGTATATATATTGCTAATCAAGTTAAGAATAGATTATTTTATGAAATTGTCAGGTATTACAATGAATAGGGACTGTGCATAGACCTTAGAAGTAATTAGCAAATTCAATCACTGTTGGAAACTGCATTTTATGCTTTCTGAGAAAATCTGATGCAGCATCTGGGTCTCTGTAAGAGTTCTGTACCCTAATGCTGCCAAGTTAGAATTCTGTTGGCTTTTAAAATTCTGATTCATCACATTCTTCCATCATCATTCTATCATTCCCATAGGCAGAAGGCAGATTCACTTGCAATTGTAACACTCAGATGCTGAGTCACTTTCCTTAGAAGAAATGTTGAGTAAATTTTGGTGTTACCAAAATATGGTTAATTTTCAGAATGAGAACCTCTGAAAATCTCATGTCATATTATTTGCCAGAAATTAGCTTATAATAAATGATCTTTCTTCTACTTCTAACCAAGAGATAAAAATGATATAATGTAAGCCCTGGAAGTTAAATCTAAATAAATAAAGAACTATATTGCTACTTCCACACTCCATCTAATAGCTTAAATTATGATCCACAATTAAATAATTTTTGGACTATGTGTGCTTCTATCCTGGAGAATGTTTCCTCTCTAGGGGATTACGTAACTCTTTTATCACAATTTCTGAGACTTCTCCTTAACACACCTAAGTATTTTCATTTAGTGTAGAATTTAGACAAATTTTCTCTCAACGAATGACTCAACACACAATAGCAAGAAAATTTAATATAGTTTTCTAAAATCAGAACATTTCTTTGAAAATTGTTATAATTTTATAAAAATTATAAGTTATAAAGTTATCAGTTATAAAATTAGAACATTTCTTTAAAATTAGTTAACTAAGTCATAAATTTAGTTATTTAACAAAACGACCTTGTACTAAACTTCAGTTCAAAGATAGAATTCTAAAAGACTACTGACATACATAAATAAACTAAGAATGTACATATTTTGCACACGTGAATCTAAGTAAGAAAAATAAGCAGCAATTCACAGAACTTAATGCTAAATATTGCAATGCCAGGAAATCAGAAAAAGACTTTCTCTTTGAGTCTACCTATTAAACTTGCTTTTATTTCTTTACAACCTCAGAATCTCCAGCTCCCATTTTGCTGAACCCTGTCCCACATTTTCATAAAATAATAACAAAAGAGAAGAGTTAGCAGGCACACTAGTGGTAAAAATGTATTCTTTTAAACAAATTCAAATAATAATTTTATTTTTAAATATTTATTTATAATTACATGTAATTTGCTTATAGATTTGAAAGAATGCCCACTAAATTTTTTCATCCTAACTTTATTTAAAGCCATAAATTTTATATTGTTTGAAATAACCCTGTATTGTCTTAATTCTAAGAAACAGAGTTAGACTATATAGTAAGTTGTTAGTTGCAAAAGTTTATTAGGAATTAAGCACTATTATTTCAAAGAGGTAAGAAGAATTTTAAAATATCTCTGTGCTAGATGGATATAACAATCTGTAACCACAAAATTTTGTTCATTTTACTTTGATCCTTCCTAATATTCATATTCAAACTTTAAAAAGATATAGCATTCAGTTAATTCGAGGGTGTTTTTCTTATTTCTTCAAACATACTTTTGGAAAACCATTTACCTATTCCTTAATAACTTTGCTCCTTGGCAAGGTTATATGTATATCTCTTTCATTCTAATCGTAATTTTCTGTTCTTCAGAGGAAAAGGCAAGAGGAGCTATTTTAGCAGTCCAGCTGTTAGCTTTGGATATAATATACTTGAGGTCTAGAATTTTCAAATGCATGCAGTATACCTGTCTTTAACTTTATATCCAGAGAATATTGGCCAAGAACTTAGATAAAGGAACATCACAGGGTTTGCTCAAAGAAGGTGCTATCATTTGAAGTAGAATGGAAAAAATAAGGTTGAAGAATGTATCTAAAAGAAGCAGGTTTGAGGAAAGGACTCATGAAAATTATACTGGGACTATAGGAGTCTTTGATAATTAACAAGATGGCATGTCCTGGTTGGGGTTTGGGGTGGTGGAGGCAGTGAATGACTGGATAGTTCTTAGAAAAAACTTCTAAGGAGCATCGTAAAGCTGCTTTCCTGTAAATTTTATTGAAAGGAACAAAATCTGAGTGAAGCTAAAGTCATCGATTTCTTTTATCTGTTCTTTGGACTACATAAAAAAAATAATGGACTTGGCCTATTTAATACTCTCTAACTTGAAAGTCAGCATGGGTTTAAGAATGTTTAGTAATACATTTAAATATGAATGTGCATTATAATGGTCAAATAAACTACATTATATAAAAATATATGCTATGAAATGTTTTAATCATAAAACTATAGTGAAAATTAAGTGTATGATAGTGTATGCATAATTAAGAAACACTTTACACAAGAAAAATAAGTATTAAGAAGTGATCCTCTGGATATTAAAGTAATTAGCAAACTACTAAGTGGAAAAGCAAATATGTAGTTTATTTTGTTCAATTTTGTTTATTTTGCCAACATTCTAATTTAGTAACCAAGACAATTCCCTGTGATATCATCTAGATCATATTGACCACCAAGAAACCCCCACGATGTTTCTCAAAATGCAAAGATAGTTTGAATGTGGGAAAGTAGTTAAACTTCAGTCATCAATGACAATTTCATAAGATTCTCTGATTTGTCAAGACATTTTACTATTTTTGCTTAGAGTTCAAGTTTAAAAGTTCTGTGAAGAGAGAAGAAAAATGTTTATTATTATGATAGTATTATCACATCACTTTTCAGCCTCAAAGTAATTTAATATAAATTACTCTGAATAATTCTAGGTGAAAGACATGAGAACCTCTGATTGTTTTTTGAAATTTCTGCAGAGTCTTGGAAGTAGTCAAGGTATCAATTAGCACATACTTAGCTTTGATATTTCTTCCAATAAATGTTAGAGTAATTTCAATATGCTTAAAATTGTGTAATTCTTCTGCCGATAAATAACTTGAATCAGCCCTCAGCCTTGTGTCTGATAGTCATAGTTTGAGAGGTTATCTGACTGCTTAGTTGTTGGTAGGAAGTCCGGTGCATAAAATGATAATAATTTCATTTAAAGATTAATAAAACAATTCCACTCAAAATTAACAAAGCACATTGTTTAACTGAGATTTCTATAGGTTTATTTTTTAAATGTAACCATAACTTTAAACATTGTTATTATTTTAATTATAGGTAAAAGGGGCTAAGAAATCTAAATGGAAACATTTTCAAAAAGGAAACATTTTTTCTAACCTATTTCATTGGAAAATATCTACTCATTTTTTGGTAAAATTTAACTTAAGCAAAAGGCTTTCCATTGTAGGTGTCTTTATGCAATTTTTTTTAACTTTTAGGTCCACATGCAGGGTCATTATCACATATGGCACTAGGCTATCAAAGACTGCTGTACTATGTAATCATGACTTGAGATAAAGAAATACATACTTTATATAATAAATGCAAACCTTTATTATAATCTATATTATCTGTCTTAGAGATTATTTAAATGTCTAGGTTCATACATATCAAGGATATAAATGTTATGTATTAATTTTCACACAATTTAATTTCAGCTCCAAAAATTTTTCTAAAACAAACTAGGATAAAAAAGGTCGGGGTGGGGGGCGCCTCCAAGAGAAAAATTTTTTAAAGAAAATAAAATTATCAATATGGTGCTTTGTTTTTGTTTTTTTGTTTGTTTGTTTTTCTGAAGGGTTAGATTGAGTTTAAAACATTTTGCTTTTTTTCTCTTTTATTGGCTTTTAAATTTAATACTGTCAAAATAGAAGAAAAGCAATCCTCATAAATGCCTGAAGAGCTAAATAAGATCTCAGAGAACAACCTCGCTACGTGAAATCAAGTGACATGTAAAAAAAATGTCACACGGAAATAAGAAATCCTGTGGCTTTTTGCTTTCCACTGACAAGTGCTTTAGAGAGATGTGGCTGTGCAACTTCACTCTGAGTATTGATTGAGAGGTTCCTTTTTTGTCTAAAGTGTATTATATACCAAAGGCAAAAGCATAAAGAAAATAATTCCTACTTTTGAATAAAGTCAGCACATTTAAATATGAATGTGCACTATAATATTGTTCGAATAAACTATATTAGGTATATAATTAATCCCCAAACTATAGATAAGTGAAGTGAAATAAATTTTCCTAAGTAGCCATATGAAATCTAATGGTGAAAATGATACTTCACACTGTAGGTAGGAAAGGAACATGGAGCAAACAGAGATTCAAGACCTTAAGATTGGTTATAAATAAGTGGTTGCCATGTGGTTTTCTTATCTTCTAGACCAGCACTGTCCAATAGAAAAATGACAGTCACAAATGCCAATCATATATGTAGTTTTAAGTTTAATGTCCACATTCAAAAAAATAAAAAACAGGTATATATATTTAACCCAATATATTCATAATGCTATCACCTTAACACAATCTATATAAGATTATGAATAATATATTTTACATGCTTTTAAAAATATCTTCAAAATCTGGTATGCATTTTACACACAAAACACATTTCAATTTAGACTAGCTCTAATTTCAAGTGCTGAATAACCACATGTGGCTAGTGGCTACCTACTAGACAGTGCAGTTCTAGAATATGTCATCACTCTTACATTACTAGTGGAATTTAGAGACTATCTCATTAATATCCAGCAGAATGAATAAATACCTACCTAAATACAAGCTTATTATGGTACTCGCTTCTTGTTGAGTCAGTTTTTTTTGTTTTTGTTTTTTACTATTGGACTTTTTAAACACCTAAATAAAAATTATAACCTTTCTTACATAATAAAAGGATTCCTTAATAAAACTTTCTTATCAATCAAATAGAATGGTTAATAGAGTTATGGGTCACATGGTTATTGCCAATTTCCAAAACATCCATATGTAATAAATATACTAAATTCAATCCTGTATTATAATTGTTAAAGTTGTCAATTGTGATTGTACTTAGATTTGCACTAGTATTTGTAGTAAGGTATTTTTGTATTTTTAAAAGTATATTCTACTATTATATGTAAACTTTATTGTCTATATATTACAAACACAAATCTGGACCTTTACTAGAGAGTGAATTTTTGGCCATTTAAGAAATGTATCAGTTCATTTGATAATTCCAAATCATAGATAGCTCTACAGGAAATTTCTGATGGACTCTATTGCAGGACTCAGTAGTAGAACTTAAATCCAAATTGCTTTATGAAATTATAAATTTAGTTAGGAAAACAAGTATGTATGTCTATGTCACATCTCCAAGTCAGGTGGGAGAAGTCTACATTAAACTCACCTGACCACTAGCAACTTGAAAAATAATTACAATTTTTAAATGCAGAAGTTCATGTTTTGAGGAAGATATGCTATATTGACCTGTTAAAGACTTGATTTAGTGTCAAGAGTAATTTAAATCAACGAAGCCATAGACAGAAGCTTAGAACGTCAGCAAGGAGAGCAATTATTATGCCTAAATATTGTAGAAGCACAAAATAGTTTTAGAAAGGAGATGGAAAATGACTTGCAAATAGTGACTTATTTTGCTAGTTATAAAGGTAAATATATTTTAATCATTTGGGATATGGTGGCCTCTGTTATTAAATAAAAATAGCATTTCTATTTTTAGTTGCAGGCAAGAAAGTAATTTTAGAAGAAAAAAGCCCATTGAAATTTAATTAAAAGAAATCATTGTGGTAGGTAGTCTTCAGTACTGGTCAGATTATAGAAATTATCACTTTTTTATTACAATAACACCACTTACCCAACTTTTTGCTTCTATCTTTACTCTCCTGGTAAAATCATTATGTGTTTAAAAGGGAGAGAGAACAAAACAGGTAAAGCTGTAGCAAAAGGTACAAGGATACAGTCCCTTCCTGGAAAGAGGATTTTGTGGCGAACCATTTCTCCCATAATGCATCCCACAGACCATATATCCACTAGAACAGGAGAGAGAGGGTAGTGAAGAAAAGGGAGGAAAGTAAAGTTAACTAAGATAATTGACTTCTGAAGGAGGAGGAAAAAGAACAGTTTGATTAAAAGTACAATTTTCACCTCCCACCAAAAGTTGGCCAAAAGGTGAATTCAAACCAGCACTATGCTATTACATAAACAGTGTCTAGTATGAGAACTCAAATTACTGTTTAAAAAACCATTACTTTTTGGTGCCTTACATTGCCTCTCAGTAGTGCCACAAAGTAGTGACATTGGTGACTGAGAAAAGCAATAGCTAAACCAAAAGTATCTCCATGGCAGGTGACAGCTAAAAGCCACCAATGGGTCTTCTGTGTCATTTTCTGGATGTAAGAAAACAATATTAACTTGTAGAGGTGGCTATTTTCATTTTCTATTCTATTCAGTTACAGAGAACAGGGCAACAAGAGACCACCTTTTTTTCAGGGGGCCAGGGGGCGGGGGCAAAGCAAGATAAATTCAACCAAATCCAATAAACCAGGAAATGACTGGAACCATGGTTTAGAGGCAAAAGAATTGGAATTCCTGGTATTTGAGACTTAGCTTTTCCTTCAGAAGTTTATTCTTGTAAATAAACATCAGTTTTAGTTTCCATTTGAAATATTTCAAGAAAAAAGACATATGATGAATTAGCACATGTATAAAGGAGTCATCTGGAAGGAAAGTGAAAAAAGTATTAAAGATGTTAAAAATTGTTATGTACATATATTTATTTCCAAATTGTCAAACTTGTTAGGAATACATACTTTGCCTTCTCCTACCAATCTTTACCCCTTTCCAATTTGCTTTTTATTATGAACAAAGGGAACTTTTGGGCAGAATCATTTGGCCGAATTGTTCCGTGGGGAAGGAAGGCAGCGCTTGGTGCAGGGGACAGCAGGGCATGCCTGATGTGGGAGCAAGCAGGTTTTTTCTGCATGATAACCTTCCTCCCATTGGTGGGAGGGCAGCACCAGGGTGCTAGGCAGTCCTCCTCCATGGACTTAGAAAAGTCAAAAACCTAAGGCAGCAACTTGCAATTCCTTCTAGTGAGGGAAGGGAAAGGGATTTTAATACCAGCTATTTGCAGTGCCAAGATCTGAAAGCCCAAATAGGCAAATTCAGACTGCCCCACCCCCCAGTCTCCTGTACATTCTTGATTCTTGACTTTGTTTCTCTTTTGACTTTTTAAAAATAACTTGTGAAGAAAGTATAAAAATGTTTTCTTTTCTGAATAAATTAGATGTGGTATTGCCTAGCAAGGAGGGCTAGATTCATCTCTTCTGAGTCAAAAGGTACCAGAACTCCGATATTGCCCACCAGGGTGAACCTGACCTTCGTAAGAGGTGACTTTTTAACTTCCTCTGTATAAATGCGTACATACATTATCTGTCTTCTAATCTAAGAGTATACAAAGAAGTTTCTGTAAACTTCAGTGGCCAGGGAATTTTCACAAAAGTACCCTGTAGCACCTGTACATAAAAATACACTGATTATTTTTATAAAACTTATTAATATAGACTGCTAAAAACTAAATAGAATATAAAAATAAATATTAAAGATACATTGAATACATATACAATCCTAATTAAAAACTATTTTAATTCCTAAGTATATTGAATATGTTTTCAATATGGTGCATTACTTGTAATATATAGTCTCATCAAAATAATACATTGCAATGCTTTCTAACAGATATTTAATAAATCCTTAGTTTTAATCTACTACACTCAATTGTAATACATTTTTAAGATTCCTTCCATAGCCTTCATTTTAAAGTGTTCATGAAAATTAAGTTTTCTTTATGAAAGCAGTAGTGTCAAATTTGACATTTTCCTTTTTTACGATTTTTGGAATATATAAGGATTTATTAGGCAATTGCTACTCTAAATATTTCTTACAGAGCAGCTTAAATTATTTCAGAAATTCTTATTCAGTTTAAATAATTTGGATTATTTCAAAGTTGTCTGTGAAGATTTTCACTCCAAGGATTTGTGTCACTTTTTTGCTTGTCTTTTTCTAGAACTACAGCCATCAGTCTGAGATACGACATAAAAGCCACATGGCCAAATGTGGTAGATTCCTTCTTGCTTTCACACTCACGCTTAGCTGAGCTGCAACCCAAATAGCAATTTTTCTCAATATCTAGGCACGTGTGCTAATCAGCATCCACTTGACTATTTAATCAGACTCCATTTACAATTCTTTTTCACTATTAACATTTAGTGCTCTTCTAGCAAAACTGACTTCTCAATAACATCCTTCACATTTTTAATGAGTGTTTCTTACCAGTAGTATTAAAAAAAAAAACCTGAATATGCTATCTGGCAGCCCTACTTTATAAAAGCATGTACATGAAAGAGAACATTCCCCTTAGCTATCTACAACGTGCACCCGTTTTATTCATGGTTTTGACGCTGCTCTCCCGAAGCATCCCTACCGTTCTCCTTGTAGCCCATCCCCAGGATGACCTCAGGGGCTCTGTAATAACGTGTCACCACATATGGAGTCATCATGAAGCTTGTGCCTGCTGTCCTGGCCAGTCCAAAGTCCAGGATTTTCAATGTGCAATCAGACTTGACTACAATGTTACTTGGTTTTAAATCCTAACAATAAGGATAAGGGAAAAAATTAAAAGCCAGTATCAAGTGAAATGTTATTTCCATTGACTCAATCAACATAGCCATTTTGCAGTAGCGCTGATGAGGTCCCCCTTGCCTACAGAGCCCTAAATAAGGCAAATGATTACTGCTACAAATAAGTTAACTATTAGTTTTTGGAAAGTTTTTTAATCCCAGAAAATAATTGTATTATCATTTTCACAATTTACGCTAATCTTGGGAAGAGGTTTTAGAAAAAAAAAATATATCATTTATTGTCCTCTGTTAGGTTTCTCCTTAGGACAACATAAATCTTTCAACATATATATCATTTCTAGGCCTGACAGAAGAACAGATCAGGGAAGCTGTCTTTATGCTGCCAGAAACAAACTATGGAAATGAATTGTATTATTTCAGTTGCACATATGACTTCTGCCAATCAAGGAGCTGAAAGCATGAGGCTTCTAAGAAGCTGCATCTCAATGAGCCAAAACATAACATTGAACAAACTCAGCTACAATATAACTAGAATTTCCTTCTACAATTAGTGAACTAGGTGCTAATTCTAGTATCAAAGAAATGAGGAAGTATATTATATTTGACCAATGCCCCCTGTATAAAGAAAATAATCTACAGTTACTCTTCCTCTTAAAGCATTTGAATTGTAATCCTAGAGGTGTTCTTACCCTGTGAATAATTCCAGCAGAATGGAGGTGCTTAATGCCACACAACATTTGGTACAGCAGGTAAGACATTCGCTCGTGGTCTAATTCCATCTGAATCACTTGACATAAGTTGGCATCCATCAGTTCCATTACTAAGTAACTAGAAGGGTAAATCCACAGTGTTAGTTCCAGATCGCAAGATCTATGAAGTCCTTTGATTTAGTCAGAATTCTCTCCTAACTCTGTAAGTCTTCTGAACTTCTTAGCTCTGCCTTTGACTGAATCAAGACTTTGAGAATTTCCAGGTATTGCATATGTGTTAGCTATACGAACCCTACCACAAGGTTGCTAGTAGAAAAAGCATTTATTAGTGTCTGGTTCGTGTCCATAGATTTTTTACCTTAATTTTGCTTTCACTTTCCTCTGCATTCCCTCAAATCTTTTGTATTATAATTTCAGATAAGAAAAAAATTAAGGACAGCTTCTTCCATTAAATTCAATGTATCTGTATTAAAGACAAGGTGCTAGGGAATCACTTCCTCTCCTCCATCTGTTGTCACTACTGGGTAGACTTTGCACAAAGTCAATGACACTACAAAGATCGAAAGAATAAAGATAATTTTCACGTCCCTTTTATTACTATTTTTGTTTGTTTGTTTGTTTTGAGACAGAGTCTCACTCCGTCACCCAGGCTGGAGTGCAGTGGTGCGATCTCGGCTCACTGCAACCTCCGTCTCCCGGGTTCAAGCAATTCTCCTGCCTCAGCCTCCTGAATAGCTGGGACTACAGGTGCACGCCACCACACCTGGCTAATTTTTGTATTTTTAGTAGAGGTGGAGTTTCACCATGTTGGCCAGGATGGTCTTGATCTCCTGACCTTGTGATCCACCTGCCTCGGCCTCCCAAAGTGCTGGGATTACAGGTGTGAGCCACCATGCCTGGCCTTATTACTATTTCTTCAAGTAAATTAACTCATTGTAGAAAGCTCGTGGAATCTATTAATAATCATAAATAAATAAGCCTTACCTGAGTGACCAAGAGCGTGGAACAACAAAGTATATAAAGCCACAAGGCCAAAAGGAGGCAGAATGTCTTTTCAGGAAGTAACCCCACAAACAGAATCTTCTTTACCTATCACTGGACCCCTTTCATTTGACCCCACCTCTTACCTCTCTTTGAGCAGTACAAGGGATTTCAACTCTGTGTGTGTGTGTGTGTGTGTGTTTGTATGTGTGTGTGTGTGATATTCCCTTGGGCTATCTGAGTGCTGTGCTCTCCCTTCCTTCATGAGTTTTGTTACTTACACATCTTGGAACTCCTCCAGCGTTTTCTGGGGTGTGAAGACATTTAATAAACTAATAATCTGAAAGAGAGTGGAAGGGACAGAGGAAAAGAGAGAAAGAAAAAAGAGAGAGAATGTATTATTTTTAAATTTTATTTCAACTCAAAGTCACTCACTAGTGCTATGGTAGAAATGGAGAAGTTGGAAAAATGTCTTGAGCTGTCTCAGAGGACACAGAAAAGTATGCTCAGAAAGAACAGATGATCTGTCTTCAGGTTAATAATGCAGCTAAAAAGCTCAATTCTTGGGCAGAAGAAAGAGTCAGAGAGATGCAGAATTGCTACACTGCTTTCAAGTGTGATTCCTCGTGGCAGAATATGGGCCTTTGGGGGATTAAACGAAAAAGGAAGAAATGCTGTGTGAGAAGAGACGTGGCAGTAAAACACTCAGCGAGACTTAGCAAGGGGATACTTCTCCAAATGAACAAAGTCGTGTTCTACTTCATGATTTTTTTGTGTTGTTACTTTATATATATTTTTTACTTCTACCTCACACTCAAATATTAAACTAATGCTCCAATAATATGTGTGGGGAAAGGTGCATTCTAGATGATATCAATGATGAATTTAATAGAAAATTATTTAAAAGTTATCTAAATTCAGTTAGAAGCTTTTTGTTTCCTGCTTTACTTTATATATTAGCTAGTAAAAAAATCTACCTTCCAGCATAAGCAAATTTTGTAAAAACCCCTTGTCACATTTCCAAGTAGAGTATATACATCAATAACTCAAAATGTTCTTCCAGCTAAATATTTGGTACTAACGTGGCAGTAGGAAATGAATATAAAAATATATAGATAAAAATCTTATACTCACAAGATAGTTGCAACTATTTTATAAAAATTAGATAAGTACAAAGTCAAGATTTAAGCAGCTTCAAAGCATCAATCAATGAATTTCAGTAAACTTTATAAATGATATAAAGACATATGGAGTAATAAACATAAAACAAAATTAGTTTGAACACCCGAGAAATTGACTCAATTCTATGGAATGTTTTATGTCTCACGTAGTTTTAACTGATTGAGAAATTATTGACAAAAAATAATCACAGTACCATCCAATATTTTCCAGTATATATATATATATGGCAATGGTTGTAATATAGTTTTAAAAATACAAGATCATCTCTTCTAAAGCAACCTTGCAGTGTGGAATATTCGTATAGAAATAAAATTGTTTTAAAATTATCTTTATAACTTGTGATTAAAGTGCCATGTTATTCTGTGTACTCAGTGCTAGTGAGTGTTGAAAAATGCCTATGAAGTACACCTTTCATTGGAACATATACAGTGGGTCTGTTTCTCTAGGACTTTATCAATCTTATAAAGTAATTTATTTCATTTTGATATTTGTTCAAACAAAAATATTAGAGACTGTGTATAGAGCACACATTACATCCACACAAACATTCACATGAACACTACTTACAAATGGAAAAATGCTAACCCAGATCACCTAGTGAACAAATAATCTAGATAATTTTAAAAATTTAGAAAATAGCATTACAATTTTAAATAAATCAAGATTTATTGTTTTAAAAGGTAATTTATCAAGATCTATTCCCTACTGTATGTTCTTATTTTCCCTTTTCCTATGACCTTGTTTTATCACTTTTTCTCTTTGAGAATTTCTCCTCTATCCTTCCTTTGCTCTCTTATAAATTCTAATTCCTACCAATAGTCAATTTAAAAAGTGCATCTGTAGAAGGAGATTATCACAGCTATAAAATTTCCATTTTAATTCAACAGTTTCCAGACAGGAATCTCAGTTCTTTTATTCCAGCATCTTGAGACACACAGATGTGAATCCATGTTTGTCAGGCCCCACTAGTTCCTAGAATTGAATATTTATTTTCTTTTTTTTAAATAACAATTTTAATCTAATTTTCAGTTGATAAGAAATACAGAAAACAGGTGACCAAACTAACACCATAAAGAAGTATTTTCTAAACAGATTTTCTTCACTGTTATTAAAGATTTAATGGGATTACTTTGCTCTTCCTTTGCTTTCCACAGTATTAACACAGTTCTATGTTCTTAAGTGAATTTCCTCTTCATAAAAAGTTCCAGAAATGTGTTTCTGTAGACTTCCGCATACATACATACACACATAAAAGGAAGGTAGCAGGTGGGATGCTATTTATAAATTATCACTGCAATCTGAAACTCTTTTTTAGGCTTCATAAATATGAGTCTCCAACATTTCAGTCAAGAATGGGAAGTATTATTCTCTCAAACTGACCAAGTAAGTGAGCATTTCTCCACATTCTATTGCATTACAGGGTCTGGAATTAGGATGGGGGAAATATAAATACATGTTTGGAAAACTTTCCATACAATTGATTCATTGCTTGTATCCATCCATTTTTCATTGCCCATGTTATGCTCCATCCTCCTTGGTATAACAGAATATATTGCATTGATCATGTGGCTAATCTTGCACTTACCTGTATTTAACATACTGAAAGAACAAATTAGTATATAACTCTTCATAGGAACCATCCTTTCTATCATTTCTATATTCCTTTCTAGAAGTCTCATGTTTGTTGCATGGCCATATTAGATATGGGTGTGCAGTTCATAAAATTTCAGTTTCTTGGTGAGGCCTTTGCTGCTTGGCCTATTTAAAAGGGTAAACCTATCCCACCATACACTGACCAGCATTTTTAAATTTTCCTTCTTTGCTTTGCCTTACTTAATAGCACTTATCATCACCTGACATTTTACACATTGACCTGTCTTATTGTGAATCACCTTGCTCTTGCCAATAGAGCATGAGCTCCACATTGGCAGGGATTTGTCTGTTTTCTTCACCATCTAGATCTGTTTCTGGCACATTTTATTCATTCAACACATACATGTCAAATGACTGAATTAAAAAATCATCAGGGTAGAGTAACAGAGGAAAAGAGAAATACTGTCATGGGGCCCGAATCTGCATATTTGCATTTCAAATATCTTTCAACTTAATACTAACACATTTGTGTCTTCTCAGTGCCACTGGTAGATGGCGAGCATTAGGACAAGATCCCTGGTTTATAAAACTGCACTGGTAATGTGTTCTGTGTAATTTTCATACATAGGAATTTTGTAGAGAGTTATTATAGCTATTATACTTTAGAATAATTTTACTTGTAATGAAGTTATTTTTTGATTTTTAAGGAAATAAAATTTTATTTATAACAATTTATAATTTATTATTATGTATTTATATCTAAAACATATTTTATGTATTTATTATAATTTATTTATTAATAAAAGTTATTAAAATAATGAATTATCTCCTATTTATCTTTACTAAGAAGAAGTGGAGCACAGAAAGAATTCTAGAGATCTTGGCCTGTGATTGAAGGAGCTTAGATTCTGAAGTGAAGAAAGTCCTTTAATGGTCTACCCAGCTGAGTTCCAATGAGAAAAAGCTCTTGATCCCATGCTTAAGTGCTTTGCAAACGCTTGCCCACCCCTGAAAAAAATAAGATGTCAACACACAGTGAATTCACTGAACAATTAGAGGCCACCACCAGACTACAGCTGAAATAAAAAGGAGATAACATGAATAAAACTCAACTGTTGGCAATGAAATCTAAATTATAAATCTAAATTAAATCTAAATTATAAAGAAATGTAGCATGGTGCTTTGTAGGGTTTTTTTTTTCTGGCTTTTGGCTTTGTTTGTCTTGTTTCTTTCTTGAAGCTCTCAATTTGGAGCAAGATAACCAAATATGGTAAATTTTCTAACTAGGGAAATATTTATAAAATTCATCACTTCCACATCATATGGTTTTTAGGTGATTTTTAAGCAGAAAGCTACCATGAGGACAATGAAATCGAATGTAGCATATTGGCAGGATAAACAATCTTAAGAGGCAGGAATTGCAAAACAAAGAAAGCCTTTCTTACTCAAGTACAGACAAATTTTCTTTTTCCAATCTCACAAACTCCCACTGCCAGAAGTTTAAAAATAACAAAACTCACGTTTTTATGGTTCACACACTTCATGAGGACCAGCTCCCGGTACGCTCTCTTGGCATGTGTTTGGTTCTGAAAGGGTCTGCTGAGCTTCTTAATGGCCACATTTCTGTCAAGGACAGCATCATACGCGGCACTGTAGAGATCCAAGAGCAACTCAGAATTAAGAACAAAAGATTCCTTAGAACTCTTGCCTACTTGATTAAGGATACTGGTAAAGAAAATGCTATTTTGGAATCTTAGATACTGTCTACTCTGGTCACATGCCAATCAGGCTGTAAGTAAAGATATGAGTGACCGGTATAAGAATATTCTACATGCTAGGAGGACGAAGAAGAGTTGAAGGAAGGGAAGAAGAAGAAACAGGAGAAGGGGGGAAGGAGTAGAAGAGGGCAAAGGAGAAGAAAAAGGTCTTGCTAAGAATATAGCATATAATTGCCTCAGTAAGTGGGTGGAATAAAGAATTAAGACAGGCATTCAAATTTCCCACTAGCCATGTGACTACTGCAAGTCATTTAATCTCTCTGAGCTTGAATTTCTCATCTGTTAATATATGATATTTAATTTTTAAAGCTATAAAATTTCATTGTTCTTTGGTTGTTTTAAATGAACATTTTCTATACCCATTCACAAGAACCAGGTGTTTTATTTGTTTGTTATTGTTTTTTAGAAACAGAGTCTTGCTATGTTCCCCAGGCTGGTCTTGAACTCCTGAGCTCAAGGTATCTTCCTGCCTCAGTTGCTTTAGTAGCTGTGACTACAGCCACATACTATGGCACCCAACTAAGAACCAGTTTTTAAGGTGTGATGTTAATTGCCATAAAAGCACTGGTGGGCTGATGATCAAAGTGTACTCTCATTAACAATAACAGAGCTCAAAATAAATGCAATCAGAGAATTTTAGAAACATAAATAACTGCATTTAAATACAAAGACAAAAATAAATGCTATTCACATGTGAAGGTTTCACACCGAGAATGAAAATTTACAATGCTTTGAAAAAGCAATCTGAATATTTGGTGCTATTTCTCTCATATGCAGAGTACATGAGTTTAGAGATCAAATGAGAAAGTGAGAGAGGCTCTTTTTGCCATTATATCTAATGATGCACTCACAAAATACGTGACCCATCCCTGAAACTTTGAGTCCTGCTGGGTTTTGTCTTAGTTGTCAGGAGGAATGCAAAACCAGAATCCACTACAACTGATCTACTAAATTAGAAGTAACATTGACCATTGAAGGCTCATGCCACAGAACTAGGGGCCAAAAATGGAATTGCTGTACTGTAAGAAAATGATAGATTCACAGAATAAGGTTGAAAAAAGTCTTAGAGTTCACCTGGTCCATACTTTCATTTAATACTCATTCCTCTCTAAAATATGTCCATGAAAAGTTTCACCAGTCTCTGTTTGCCCACCTCCAAAAACATGGAAATCATTATATCTAAGCAGCTCTTTCTATTGTTGGGCAGCTTTGAGAATAGAAATGCCATCATTCTAATAAACAGAGTTATCTTTCTGCAGTTTCCACTGACTACTGTTAGTCCTGCCTTCCAGGGCAACTCAAAATAAAATGTTTCCTTTCCATTATTAACCATAATATATGAAATCTATTAAAAGGCTTCACACAATGCCTGGCCTAGAGTAAACACTCAGTAACTCTTAGCTTTTAGCATTTTTCCCCTAAGTCTTTACTTTCTTAAATTAAATATTACCAGTCCCCTACCATCACTTGTCAGATGTGGTTTCAAGTCCCGTTACTATCTGGTCAGTTTCCTCTGAATAAACTCCAGTGTGTCAATATGCTCTGAAAATGGGGACCTTGTGCTAAATAAACATTGCTACTCTGGGTATAGAGTGTTACTGAAGATTAGGGTAGAGCTAGTAACTCTTTCATTCATTCCTTTGCTCATTCATTCAACAATCCTGTTCTGACATAGTTAATACAGCTAAGTCTGTCCTGGAATTCTTTAATAATGACATTCCACACTATTCTTTTTCACTTTTTTAAAAATTTTATTTTATTTAAAGTTCCTGAGTACATGTGCAGAATGTGCAGGTTTGTTACACAGGTAAATGTGGGACATGGTGGTTTGCTGCATCTATCAACCCATCACCTAAGTATTAAGCTCAGCGTGCATTAGCTATTTTTCCTGATGCTCTCCCTCCTCGGCTTTCTGGCCCCAATGGGCCCCAATGTGTGTGGTTCCCTTCCCTGTGTCCATGTATTCTCATTGTTCAGCTCCCACTTATAAGTGAGAACATGCAGTGTTTGGTTTTCTGTTCCTGCATTAGTTTTTTGAGGATAATGGCTTCCAGTTCCATCCATGTCCCTGCAAAGGACAAGATGTCATTCCTTTTTATGACTGCATAGTATTTCATGGTGTATATGTACCACATTTTCTTTATACAATCTATCATTGATGGGCATTTGGGTTGATTCCATGTCTTTGCTACTGTGCATAGTGCTGCAATGAACATACACATGCATGCATCTTTACAACAGAATGACTTATATTCCTTTGGGTATATACCCGGTAATGGAACTGCCGGGTCGATATTTCTGGTTCTAGGTCTTTGAGGAATGCCACACGGTCTTCTACAATGGTTGAACTAATTTACATTTCCACCAGCAGTGTAAAAGCATCCCTATCCGCAGCCTTGCCAGCATCTGTTGCTTCTTGACTTTTTAATTATCACCATTGTGAATGACGTAAGATGGTATCTCATTATGGTTTTGATTTGCATTTCTATGATAACCAGTAATGTTTAGCTTTTTTTCATGTTTGTTGGCTGCATAAATGTCTTCTTTTGAGAAGTAACTGTTCATGTCCTCTGCCCCCTTTATATGGGGCTGGTTTTTTTCTTGTAAATTTGTTTAAATTTCTTGTAGACTCTGGATATTAGACTTTTGCCAGATGGATAGATTGCAAAAGTTTTCTCCCATCCTGTAGGTTGTCTGTTCAGTCTGATGACAGTTTCTTTTGCTGTCCAGAGGCTCTTTAGTTTAATTAGATCCCATTTGTCCTTTTTTGCTTTTGTTGCAATTGCTTTTGCCATTTTCATCAGGAAATTTTTGCCCATGCCTATGTCCTGAATAGCACTGCCTAGATTTTCTTCTAGGATTTTTATAGTTTTGGGTTTTACATTTATGTCTTTAATCCATCTTGAGTTAATTTTTGTATAAGGTGTAAGGAAGAGGTCCAGTTTCAGTTTTCTGCATGTGGCTGGTCAGTTTTCCCAGCACCATTTATTAAACAGGGAATGCTTTCCCCATTGCTTTTTTTGTCAGATTTGTCAAAGATCAGATGGTTGTAAATGTGCAGTCTTATTTCTGAGTTCTCTATTCTGTTCCATTGGTCTATGTGTCTTTTTTTTTTTTTTTGTAACATTACCATGCTGTTTTGGTTATTGTAGTCTTGTAGTATAGTTTGAAGTCGGGTAGTATGATGCCTCCAGCTTTCTTCTTTTTGCTTAGTATTGTCTTGGCTATTGGGCTCTTTTTTGGTTCCGTATGATTTTTTAAATAGTTTTTCCTAATTCTGTGAAGAATGTCAATTGTAGTTTAATGGGAATTGCATTGAATCTATAAATTACTTTGGGCAGTATGGCCATTTTCACAATATTGGTTCTTCCTATTCATGAGCATGGAATGTTTTTTCATTTGTTTGTGTCCTGATTTCCTTGAGCAGTGGTTTGTAGTTCTCTTTAAAGAGGTCCTTTATGTCCCTTGTTAGCTGTATTCCTAGGTATTTTATTCTCTTTGTAGCAATTGTGAATGGGAGTTCCTTCATGATTTGGCTCTCTGCTTGTCTATTGGTGTGTAGAAATGCTTGTGACTTTTTTAGATTAAGTTTGTATCCTGAAACCTTGCTAAAGTCACTTATCAGCTTAAGGAGCTTTTGGGCTGAGATTATGGTGTTTTCTAGATATAGGATCATGTCATCTGCAAACAAAGACAATTTGATTTCCTCTCTTCCTATTTGAATACCCTCTATATTTCTTTCTCTTGCCTGATATCCTGGCCAGAATTTCCATTACTATGTTTAATAGGCGTGGAAAGAGAGGGCATCCTTGTCTTGTGTCAGTTTTCAGGGGGAGTGCTTCCAGCTTTTGCCCATTCAGTATGATAGTGGCTGTGGGTTTGCTGTAAATGGCTCTTACTATTTTGAGGTATGCTCCTTCAATACCTAGTTTATTGAGAGTTTTAACATGAAATGATGCTAAATTTTATTGAAGGACTTTTCTGCATCTATTGAAATTATCATGTGTTTTTTGTCTTTAGTTCTGTTTGATGTGATGAACTTCATTTATTGATTTGAGTATGTTAAACCAGCCTTGCAACCTGGGGATGAAGCAAACTTGATTATGGTAGATAAGCTTTTTTATGTGCTGCTGGATTCAGTTTGCCAGTATCTTATTGAGGATTTTTGCATCAATGCTAATCAGGGATATTTGCCTGAAGTTTTCTTTTTTTTGTTATATCTCTGCCAGGTTTTGGTATCAGGATAATGCTGGCCTCACAAAATGAGTTAGGAAGAGTGCCTCCTTTTCAATTGTTTGGACTAGTTTCAGAAGAAATAGTACCAGCTCCTCTTTGCCCCTCTGGTAGAATTCAGCTGTAAATCCATCTGGGCTTTTTTTTGGTTGGTAGGCTATTTATTACCGCTCAATTTCAGAACTCGTTTTTGGTCTATTCAGGGATTCAGCTTCTTCCTGGTTCAGTTTGAGGAGGGCGTATATGTCCAGGAGTTTATCTGTTTCTTCTAGATTTTCTAGTTTATTTGTTTAGAGTTGTTTATGGTATTCTCTGATGGCAGTTTGTATCTCTGTGGGGTGATAACCCTTTTATCATTTTTTATTGTGTCTATTTGATTATTCTCTTTTCTTCATTATTAGTCTAGTTAGTGGTCTATTTTATTAACTTTTCCAAATAAAAACAGCTCCTGATTCATTGATTTTTTTGAAGGATTTTTCGTGTCTCTATCTCCTTCAGTTCTGCTCTGAGTTTGGTTATTTCTTGTCTTCTGCTAGCTTTGGGGTTTGTTTTCTCTTAGTTTTCTAGTTCTTTTAGTTGTGATGTTAGGGTTTCAATTTGAGATCTTTCTAGCTTTTCAAAGTGGGCACTTAAGGAGCTATAAATTTCCCTCTTGACACTGCTTTAGCTGCATCCCAGAGGTTCTGGTATGTTGTCTCTTTGTTCTCATTGGTTTCAAAGAACTGCTTGATTTCTGCCTTAATTTCATTATTTACCCAGGAGTCATTCAGGAGCATGTTGTTCAACTTTCTCATAGTTGTGTGGTTTTGAGTGAGTTTCTTAATCTTGAATTCTACTTTGATTGTGCTGTAGTCTGAAAGACTGTTTGTTATGATTTCACTTATTTTGCATTTGCTGAGGAGTGTTTTACTTGTAATTATGTTATCAATTTTAGGGTAAGTGCCAGTGGCACTGAGAAGAATGTATATTCTGTTGTTTTGGGGTGGAAAGTTCTGTAGATATCTATCAGGTCCACTTGATCCAGAGCTGAGTTCAAGCCCTGAATATCTTTGTTAATTTTTTGTCTCGGTGATCTGCCTAATATGGACAGTGGGGTGTTAAAGTTTCCACTATTATTGTGTGGGAGTCTAAGTCTCTTTGAAAGTCTCCAAGAACTTCTTTTATGAAACTGTGTGCTCCTGTATTGGGTGCATATATATTTAGGAGAGTTAGCTCTTCTTGTTGAATTGAACCCTTACCATTATGTAATGTCCTTCTTTGTCTTTTTTTTATCTGTGTTGGTTTTAAAGTCTGTTTTTCAGTAACCAGGATTGCAACCCCTGCCTTTTTCTGCTTTCCATTTGCTTGATAAATTTTCCTCTATCCCTTTATTTTGAGCCTATGTGTGTCTGTGCACAGAGATTGGTCTCTTGAATATAGCACACTGTTGGGGCTTGTCTTTTTACCCAGCTTGCCATTCTGTGTCTTTCAATTAGGGTATTTAGCCCATTTACATCTAAAGTCAATATTGTTATGTGTGAATTTGATCCTGTCATCATGATGCTGGCTGGTTATTTTGCAGGCTTGTTAATACAGTTGCTTCATAGTGTCATTGGTCTGTGTACTCCAGCGTGTTTTTGTAGTGGCTGGTAATGGTTTTTCCTTTTCATATGTAGTGCTTCCTTCAGGAGCTCTTGTAAGGCAGCCCTGGTGGTGACAAATTCCCTCAGCATTTGCTTGTCTGAAAAGGATTTTATTTCTCCTTCATTTATGAAGATTAGTGTGGCCAGATATGAAATTCTAGATTGGACACTCTTTTCTTTAAGAATGTTGCATATTGGCCTCCAATCTCTTCAGACTTGTAGGGTTTCTGCTGAGAGGTCTGTTGTTAGTCTGATGGGTGTCCCTTTGTAGGTGACCTGGCCTTTCTCTTTGGCTGCTCTTAACATTTTTTCCTTCATTTTGACCTTGGAGAATTTGATTATGTGTCTTGGAGTTGATCTTTTCATAGAGTATCTCATCAGGGTTCTTTGGATTTCCTGAATTTGAATGTTGGTCTGTCTTACTAGGTTGGAGATGTTCTCCTGGATGATACTTTGAAGTACGTTTTCTAACTTGCTTCCATTCTCCCCATCTCTTTCAGATGTTCCAATTAGTCATATGTTCGGTCTTTTTACATAATCCCATAGTTCTCAGAGGTTTTGTTCATTCCTTTTCACTCTTATTTCTCTAACCTTGCCTGCCTGTCTTATTTCAGCAAGATAGTCTTCAGGCTCTGAGATCCTTTCCTCTACTTGGTCTATTTGGCTATTGATACTTGTGGTTAAATTGTGAAGTTCTTGTTTTGTGTTTTTCAGTTCCATCAGGTCATTTATGTTCCTCTCTAAACTGGTTATTCTGGTTAACAGCTCCTGTAATGTTTTATCATGGTTCTTAGCTTCTTTGCATTGGGTTAGAACATATTCCTTTAGCTCAGCAAAGTTCATTATTACCCACCTTTTGAAGACTACTTCTGTCAATTCATCCATTGCAGTCTCACCCCAGTTCTGTGCCCCCACTGGAGAGGTGCTGCAATCATTTGGAGGAGAAGAGGCACTCTGGCTTTTTGAGTTTTCAGCATATTTGCATTGATTCTTTCAAATCTTCATGGGTTTTTCTACCTTTGATCTTTGAGGCTGCTGACGTTTGGATGGGGTTTTTGTGGGGTCTTTTGTTGTTGTTGTTGTTGTTTTCTGTTTGTTTGTTTTTCTTTTAACAGTATGGCCCAACTTCCATAGGGCTGCTGTGGTTTACTGGGGGACCACTCCAGACCCAGTTCACCTGGGTCCCTCCTGCACTTGGAGGTATCACCAGTGGAGGCTGCCGAACAGCAAAGATGGCTGCCTGCTCCTTCCTCTGGAAGCTCCATCCCAGAGGGGCACTGAGCTGATGCTAGCCAGAACACTTCTGTATGAGGTGTCTGGCAACCCCTGTTAGGAGGTCTCACTCAGTCAGGAGGCACAGGATCAGGGACCTGTTTAAAGAAGCAGTCTGGCTGCCCTTTGGCTGAGCTGGTTGAGCTGTGCTGGGGAGAATCCCCCTCATCTGGACTGCCAGCAGGCAGGAAAGACTAGGTGCCCCAAACTGTGAGACTGTGGCCGCTCGTCCCCTCAGGGGCTCCTTCCCAGGGGAGGAGTTCTGTCTGAAAATCCCTGGCTGGAGTTGATACAATTCCTGCAGAGAGGCCCTGCTCAGTGAGGAGGGATGGATCCAGGTTCCACCTAAAGAAGCAGTCTGGCCACGATCTGCCACAGCCACTGTGATGTGCTATGGGAAATTCCTCTCAGTTCAAACCACCCAGTCGCCCTGACACCAGCAGGGTAAAATGGCCAACTGGAGTTGCAGTGATGGTGAGTGGTCACCCCTTCCCCAGGCACTCGGTTGTCTTAGGCATTGTCCAGCCTGCTGCCAGTGGTTGCAACCCAAGCAGGTGGCACAGCTCTGTGCCTGGAACCAAAGGCCTTGGTGATGTAGGCTCACGAGGGGATCTTCTGATCCACAGGATGCACAGATCCATGGAAAAAGCATGGTTTCCCGGGCAGGGAAGCACAGTCACTCACTACCTCTCTTGGCTGGGTGTGAGAGCTCCCCTTATCCCATGCAGCTCTCGGATCATTGCTCCACCCTGCTTTTCCTCACTCTGCATGGGTCAAACTGCCTATTCGGTCCCAGTGGGAGAACCTGGATATGTCAGTTGATGGAGCAGGATTCACTCACTGTTTTCATTCTTCTCAGTGGGAGCCGCTGACTGGAACTGCTTCTATTTTTTTTTTTTTTGGACGGAGTTTTGCTCTTGTTGCCCAGAATGGAGTCCAATGGTGCGATCTTGGCTCACCGCAACCTCCGTCTCCTGGGTTCAAGCGATTCTCCTGCTTCAGCCTCCTGAGTAGCTGGGATTACAGTCATGTGCCACCACGCCTGGCTAATTTTGTATTTTTAATAGAGATGGGGTTTCTCCATGTTGGTCAGGCTGGTCTCAAACTCCCGACCTCAAGTAATCCGCCCATCTCGGCCTCCCAAAGTGCTGGGATTACAGGCATGAGCCACCAGGCCTGGCCTGGAGCTGCTTCTAATCAGCCATCTTGGCTCCTCTCCCTCCATCCCACCCTATTGACTCACAGTGAGCCTGTGTTAATTTAAAATACTGTCTCTTAAAAATCTTGTGCTGATCTTACACTAATATGTCAGAACTGGTGCTTCTGTGCTTGTGTTTGTTCTTTTTCACCTACCAATGGCAGCACAGATAAAGAGTCAAGTGGGCATGTATCTTATAGGTAACATATAAGGGCAACAGTGGATTTGGAAACACAGGAATTAAACTTACTTTCTAAAGTTAAGTCATTGTATTGGCAGAAAATTAATCTATCACCTCAAAGACAAGGACTAAATCTTAAGCCAAAATTAACTTAGCTGAAATTATTAAAATATCAAAAGAAAGAATGGCCATCAGTCATGAAGGCATATAAGGGAGCTGGAGAGGCAAACTCTGGCACTGCTTGGCCAAATAAGAAAGTACCTTTCCAGGTAGGTCCAGAGATCCTGTCAGCCAAGCATATGGACACATTCGTATTGTGATTGTCAGAAACTACAGCCAGTTAGCATTCTGATCAGAGTCTCCTTGGGCTGATTCTATCCTCTACAGTCAACGCTATACTAATCAAGACTTATTCAGAATATGTGTATAAGAATATTGTCTATATTTGGTCAGCCTGACTGTTACATCTTTCATAATTTAAAAAAATTGGCATCTGGTTTTATATGTGAGATGGTAGTGAGGATTGTCAATGTGAGTTTGAGTCCCTGAGATATTGACCAGATCATGCAAGACAGTGGGCCATCCCCCTGTCTCATGTGGAATAACTGAGAAAATCCCACCCTCTGGGGTTTCTTGGCAGGCAAAAAACTAGACAGTTCTGGAAACGTTGTGGCATTCTCCCTCTGTCTGGTACTTCCTCCTCGAAGTAATTTTAGGTATGAATGTCAGCCCTGCTGCTTACTAAATGTGGGCAAGTTATTTACACTTTCTGACATCAGTTTCCTCATACTGAAAATGAAGAGAATAACAACTTGACAAGCTTGTTGTAAGGAGTAAAAGAGTTAATAATGTATAGATAGTGCCTCACCTAGAGTGAGCACTGAGTAAGTGATGGCTGTTACTATTTTTAAAATCAGTGTTCTTCCCAGATTCATTATGTCATGTAGGACAGGATAAAGCATGAATTCCTAGCGCATAGGCAACAATTGGACACATATCTGCTAATCAATAGTTGTTTAGTCTTTCTGCTAATTACAAATACATTCAACTGTACCACCATCATGACCACATTTTTCAAGTATGTCCCATGACAGCAGAAAATACATCTTCCAAAAAGACAAAAAGCTTTCTTAAACTTTAAATACATTATAAGCTGGGCACAGTGGCATGTGCCTATTGTCCCAGCTACCCAGAAAGCTGAGGCAGGAGGATTGCTTGAGCCCAAGAGTTCAAGACCAGCATGGGCAACATAGTGAGACCACCCCATATCAATAAAAATAATAAATACATGCATACATACATATATACACTGTAGCCATATAGTTCTCTGGCTTACCACTTTAATAAACTATCTGTATGATTTGTTTTTAACAAACCCCGTATTCCCCAGTGATCACTACACCCTGTCTTAATGGTTCACAGGGTATCTTTTCTAACCAATACAAGGACCAGTGTTGAGTTCAGGAGGTGTCTCTTATAAACTATTTTTGCCTGTCTTGAATTGTGTGGATACTGTGGTTTGGTTTACTGAACTTCCATCTGACTCTTTTATGTCATACCTTCCTATATTAAAGATAAAACTTCAGAGTTAAGTGTACAATTCCCAGAAACTTTTGCAGCTAGCACTCTGGATGCAAGTAAGATCCTGCAGATGCACCTATGAGTGATTTGTAAGGCAGAAGTGAGGATTATCAACATCATCTGACATGTCTTATTTGGGAAGCAAGGTCTTGTGGAGATGCGAGGTTTTCTTCCAAAGCAATAATTCATGTCATTCTCTAGATTCCTGGTTAAGAGAAGGAGTGGAAGCAGAGTCCTCAATGAACTCCAGGTTCCATTCCCCCGTTCACAGCATAATAGAGTAGCCATGGCAACAGTAAGTGCATAGTTCCAGCTCTATAATTTCCTAATCTCAACTTTGATTGTATGTTCTGGAAATCTGATGGTTCTAGGATACTCTCAGAGGTGGGAGCTCCCTGGTGATTCAGCTTTTGGGTGTCTGGGAGTCATTCAAGGTAGCCCAGACTACAGCCCACTTCTCCAGGCCTTCCTGTAACTTTGCAGGCACCCATTTACAGCATTTAATCTCTGCTGCTTAAAATGCTTCTGTCTTCTGCCGTGAACCTTGGCTAACACTACAATCTTTCCCATTTTCTGTAATTCCTCAGTGATTACTGGCAGAAGTTTAACAAATACATCTGCAAATTGGCATCATTGATGTGGTACAGTCACAAATTCATGTCTGAAAGTTTTCTATTACTCTTGAGTCGTCTATTTTTTCCAAGAATCTTGGTCTGTGGAATCTTACGTTTTTTCTTTCAGTATTTTTTTCTTTCTGCTATCTTTATGCAGGTAAAAATGGAGGTAGGTCTTTATGAAGATTTTTCCAACAATTCTCCAGCCACACTGCTGAAGATTTTCCAGCAACTTCTTGGCATACAGTACTAACACACCTCCACTTCTACCAGGTTTATTCCTAAAAGAGTGATAGAGCTTTCTGCTGTTATGCTCCTGACATTTAATTCAGCTTGATGATGCTATAAAGCTATGTTTACCTCCTTGTATGTATTTATATAAATACACACACACACACACAAACACACACATACACACACACACATCTCTGAAGGCAAATCTTGTTCTCAATATACTTATCAGGTATTTTTTTCTTCTGACAATTGCAGACAACGTCTTACACAAATGTTCTTCTTCCTAAGTCATAATCATTTATTTGACAATTTTTCTTGTTCCTCTTTCCCTTTACATTTAAAATGTTTGTAATTATATTAAATATTTGTGGGGGAAATACCTAAGCATTACTGGAGCATCTTAAACATCTTAAATCATAGCCTGGCAAACCAAATTCTTTAATAAGAATCATGTTTTTGAACTTGCCAAATTCACTTCTGCCTCAGGATTCTGCAATTGTTCCTCCTAACAGGAATGCTCTTCTTGCATCCTCACTTGGCTAACCCCATTTGTGATTCAGATTTCAGCGCAAATATTATCTCCTCAGAGAGGCTTTTTTTAGTTTTTCTTTCAAAAGTCAACAGTTGATTTTTTGGTTAATTATGTTGTCATTGAATGGTTTGGCTGTACAAGTTTGGTTATATTTGTTGAGAATACTTTCAATTACAAGTAACAGAATTCTGAATAATAATAACTTAAGTAATAAAGATATTCATTGTATCATATAACAAAGTATAAAAGTAGGCTTATCTAGGTTTCAGAGATGCACTGTGATTTTTGAGGGCCCTACGCACTTTTGCCTTCGATTTTCTGCAAATTTGTTCTCAGCATGTTGGGAATAAAAAGCCAATAGGGCCAGGCGAGGTGGTTCACACCTATAATCTCAGCACTTTGGGAGGCCGAGGCGGATCACGAGGTCAGGAGTTTGAGATCAGCCTGGCCAACATGGTGAAACCCTCTCTCTACTAAAAATACAAAAATTAGCCAGCCGTGGTAGCACTCACCTGTAATCCCAGCCACTCAGAGGCTGAGGCAGGAGAATTGCTGGAATCCGGCGGGCAGAGGTTGCAGTGAGCCACTGCATTCCAGCCTGGGTGACAGAGTAATACTCCATCTCAAAAAAAAAAGAAAAAAAAAAAAAAAGCCAATAATAGGAGAACTCTACTAATGTATCCAAGGGCAATGGTGTAGGTGCTGTGATGCACGAAGATTCCCTATCAGGAATAAAGGGCTTATTATGTCAGATGCTAGGTGTGCTGCCAGCAGACAGCCTCTCAGCTCTTAGCCCCCTCTGAGGATGACCTCAGCTGACAAAAGCTGCCTAACCTAGCCTACACATTCTTCACAGGTAGCCTTCATTCAATGACTGATGAACATGGGGTTATAAAAGCCTGGCCACTTCACCCCAATTCAGGGCAGCTGGTAAGGCTCATTACCTCTTCAGAACTCCCAATAGGGTCAGCAGAGTCTTCTATTGAGATTGTATTGCAGCTGAACTTGTCTCTATTTTCTTTTTCCACAAGCGTTGGCCCCCAAAATACTTCCTAATAAATCTCCTGCATGAAATTACCATCTCAAAGTGTACTTTCTGGAGAATACAGTGTTTGGAAAGCAGTAACTCACAGCTACATACAGCAATATGCTCTGGAGTTCACCTGGATACTTCTCTAGGCAAAAGGCAGGTCCAATTATGGATAAACATGGCTAGACTACAAGCTCAACATCAAGAAAAGCCATTTCACCTATGTAACCAACTAACCTAGATGACCAAGCCTAATTGTAGAGTTTTCATTCCAAACCACTCTGTGCTTGATAGACACTGAATTAAAGCAAAGGCAGCAAGTGGATCTCACAGCCAATCCCTCAAAGACAGTATCAAAAGCAGGAACTTCTTAAAACACTAGAAACTGAACTAGTACTTTACAACCCATCAGCAAACTAAAGACGGGGAAGACCACACAAAGATTATTCACCTTAATCAAAAACATGGGACCAGCTCAGCAGCTCATCACTACAGAAAATAGATGAATGGAAAGAAAATGGCTGCTCTAGACACGAGGCAATTTCTGGAAATAGGGATGGTGACATTGGAGAAGAAACTGAAGACTCAGAGAAATATTAACTTCATCTCAGTAAAATGGTAGGTGATGGAATGCACACGGACTGTCTCAGTTTCTCTTCTTTGATCTTTGTGACAAATTATCTCATGCCCATTCTGCTCCTTTACTGACCATTCAATGGACCATTCATATATTTATCTAGTCAATGTTTTAGTCTACAAAATTCACAAAGCTGCCAGGCTGCCAATTGATAGGGTAAGCTGAAAATTTGGGAAATTAGACTGGCCAGCCCTGCTATAAGGCATACAGGGTGTAGTCAGACAGCCTTGCTACACTGATTTTGCCATTTACTGTGTGGTATAAATCTATAATTATTTACTTTTTAGTGTTTAGTAAATATTTTCTAACTTTGCAATAAAACCCTTCCGACAGAAATAAATAAAATTAAAACTACATATTTAATTAAAGTACTATACACTAAATTTCTATTTCTTATATTTTCTTGGTCACAACCAAATGAAAACCAGAAAAAGTTCTCCTAAAGGACCATCAGCATCTATTTCAAAGTTAGTAATTATTGTAAGAAGGCTGTGCCTACATACAATGATTTAACACATGCAGCTATGTCTTAGTCTATTTGGGCTGCTCTAACAAAGCATCTGAGAATGGGCAGCTTATAAACAGCAGACATCTATTTCTCACAATTCTTGAGTCTGGGAAGTACAAGACCAAGACACAGCCAGATTTGGTGACTGGTGAGGGCTTGTTCCTCATAGAAGGCACCATCTTGTTGTGTTCTTACATGGCAGAGGGGATAACTAGCTCTTTGGGGTCTCTTTTATAAGGGCACTAATATCATTCATGAGGGCAAATCCTCACGACCTAATCACCTGCCTAAGATGCCACTTTCTAACAATATCACATTGGAGATTAAGTTTCAATATATGAATTTTGGGGAGACACAAAAGATACATTTGCAGATTACTCTGAATCATAACTTTTCATTTAGATCAAATGACTGTTCTTCTAAATTAATTTTGCTTATTTTCATTTTTGTGAGGATTAAAAAATATATTTTTAATTGACAAAAATTGTATGTATTTGTGGTATAAACCATCATATTTTGATATATGTATACATTGCAGAACTGCTAACTCAAGCTAATTAACATATACATTACCTCTCATACTCAGATTTTTTTTGGGTTGAGAACACAAATCTCCCTAAGTAATTTGTAAGTATACAATATAGTCTTATGAACTCTAGTCATTATGTTGTACAATAGATCTCTTGAACTTATTCCTCCTGTCAAACTGTCTAATTTTGTGTGCTTTGACAAACATCTCTCCAGTCTCCCCCACTTTTGGCCTCCAGCCACCGGTAACCACCATTCTATTCTCTACTTCTCTAAACTTTATGTCTCGACATAAGCTCCCTCAAGTTCAAGACACTTTTGTAAGCAACAATCCTGCCATTTAGTTCATCCCTAAAGAACTCAGGGCCTTGGGAATTTAATTTAATCATGTTAATACTGTCTTTTTTTTGGGGGGGGGCATTATTAACTGAGAAAAATGGATGCCTTTAAACATTTTCTAAGATTAGAAAATAAAAAAAGTCAGAAGGAGCCAAATGAGGACTGTAAGGTGGATGCCTAAAATTGCCCCTGTTTGCAGAGAGGAATGAGCAGGAGCACTGTCATGGTAGAAAAAGACTTTCTGGTGAAGTTTCCCAGGCATTTATCTGCTACTGCTTTGGCTAACTATCTCAAAACACTCTCATAATAAGCAGATATTATTATCTTTTGGCTCTCCAGAAAGTCAACAAGCAAAATTCCTTGAGCATCCCCAAAAACTGTTGCCATGACCTTTGCTTTTGACCAGTTCACTTTTGCTTTAACTGGACCACTTCCACCTCTTGGTAGCCATTGCTGTGATTGTGCTTTGTCTTCAGGATCATATTGGTAAAGCCGTGTTTCATCTCCTGTTACAATTCTTTGAAGAAATGCTTCAGGGTCTTGATCCCACTTGTTTAAGATTTCCATTGAAAGCTCTGCTCTCTTTCAACTGCAACTGTTCTGGAAGCAACATTTTTGGCACCCATTGAGTGGAAAGTTTGCTCAACTTTAATTTTTCAGTCAGAATTGTGTAAGCTGACACAATTGAGATGTTTATGGTGTTGGCTTTTGTTTCTGTTACTAATTGTCAGTCCTCTTCAATTAGGGAATAAATAAGATTAATTTTTTTCCTTGAAAATTGATGTGGATGGTCTGCCTCTGTGGGCTTCATCTTCAACATTGTTTCATTGTCCATTCGTAAACTCCTGATTTATTTGGAGCATCATCCCCATAACTTTGTAAAGCATCAATGATGTCTTCATTTTTCTACCTAAGTTTCACTGTAAATTTGGTGTTTGTTCTTGCTTCAATTTTTGCAGAATTTATGTGGTTCTGATAGGTGCTCTTTTGAAACTGACGTCTTATTCTTTTTAGTGCCTCAAGTTAGATCCTGTTCATATCTGTTATAACAAGGTACTACAAGTTTATTCTGGTGCAAAAAACATGAAATCCATGCATAACTTTTTCATAGTACACACTTTCCATTACTTTTTAAAGCCCACTCGTATAACTGAGGTCATACAGTATTTGTCTTTCTGTGTCTGGTTTATTTTCCTTAACATAAAGTCCTCCAGGTTTATCCATGTTGTCACACATAACAGGGTTTTCTTCTTTTTAAAGTCTGATTATTACCTTATTGTGTATATATGCCATATTTTCTTTATTCATCCATCTGTTGATGAACACTTAGATTGATTCCTTTTCTTGGCTATTGTGAATAATGCTGCAATGAACATGGGAGTGCAGCTATCTCTTTGACATACTGACTTCATTTCCTTTGGATTTATACCCAGAAGTAGGATTGCTGGATCATATGGAAGTTGTAGTTTTAGTTTTTTGAGGAACTGCATACTGTTTTCCATAATGGCTGTATTAATCACGTGAAGATTTTTTCAAGACCTTGCTTACATCAACATTGCTACAACCCCACTGGTCTAAGCAAGTGACATAACCAAGTGTCAGCATGAGAGGACACTACTGAAAAGCATGGATACAGGAAGACATAAGAGATTGGATTGCAATCAATATGCATTCCCTTATTTATCACTAATATTTTCATTTAATTCTGCAAATAAATTACCAGTAAGTTCCATAATGACCTTCTTCCACATGTACTTACTTTTAGGTCATGTCAGTCAGAACAAAACAATCTAAGAATGACAGAAAGTATGCTGTTCATTCTATTCAACTCCCAAGTTCTTAAATATATGTACCATAAGTTAAGCAACAGTTGTTAATGTGCTGCCTCTATTAGCAGAAAACAATTTTATAAACATTTAAGTTATGGCCACTTTATTTCATTTTATCATATGCCTCAAACATAAAATTAATATATTTAAATACTAGTTTGATTTTTTAATCCAATTCAGTGACTCAAAATAAAGCTATGGAAGGTCATTCTATCAAAGTTTAAAATCTGACAATAGTGTAAAAAGTATAACAATTTTAGTTAAAAATGTTGTCATTGAAGGTAGGTTACTTATTTTTTCAGTGATAACACACAAAAAATTTTTGCTGAACACAATTACACTAAAAACAGTATTCTTATCACAATAAGAAATCTATGGAGTAGAAATGGACTCTGAATTTGTTGTGGTGCAAATATAATTCACATTGGGTCCAAATAAATTGCAATATTCTACAAATCAAAATAGAAGATAAAGGTGACAAGATTTATAAATATTTTTATAATTAGAATCACTTTATTACAAAATTTTGGAGACAAAGCTGATATTGAATTTTAAAAATGAAAATACTTTGAAATAGCAATCGGCATATTTTCTTGGCATTTCTCATACTTACTATTGAAAAATAACTTTTTATACATAAGTCCTCTAAACTTTGGGTGCTTTTTTTTGCAAAATTACTTGGAAATGTTTAATCATAGTATTTCATAAATGGAGCATCCCAGTATTCAACTCTTGAAACTTTTAAGGAATAGCTATTATTATAAACAAAACTTGCAACTTGAAGCCCACAGGAATGTGCTGAAATGGACTAAAGAAATTAACTGAACAAATCAAATGAAATCATGCATTCTCAAAGAGAGGATAAGATTTCATTGTGAAATTCCATAATTATACTTTAGAATATCTTAATTTGTGAGAACAGTCTTTCGATAAAGTTCTGAATTTTATGATCTATTTATATTCTATGTGGGACCTGGTGTAATTTCTAAATTCCAAATATTTATATTCTGTGCAGGATTAAAATATGATTTTAAAGGCCTATAATTTTTCTGCATCTAAATTTGGCAAACCATTTAAAAAGCCATAAATTTCGGCAATCTATTTGGCAAGTGTGGTATTATGAAATTATTTCTTGGATAATGGAACACTAAATGAAGGTGGGAAAACTCAGTGTCTGTGAAAAAGCTTGGACTCAAATACTTATACATTACAATACAAAAATGCGTTAGAATTAAGAATATTTTCAATTAATAAAAAGAATATTTTCAATTTAGCAAAATTTGTTCTTAGCAGATACCTAAGCCCCTTTTGAGAACATTTTTCAAATAAAAATATTGTTATATATATTAAATGTGTCAATATTTCAAATTTATTAACCATAACAAGCAATTTTGAAGATTACCAGCAGTTTCATTAAAACTTAAGAATAATAAATTCATATTAAAAAGTTGACTTCAGAAAAATATCAGAAATTTCCACAGATTAATATACATGAGATGTACCACAGTAATTATTCTTCTCATTAAAAAGATATTTAGGCAATTCATATAAGTTATAAAATATTAACTGTATTTTTATTTTCATTTTCAAAAATGTTTGTTTAAAACAATTTCTAATAACATTATTTTTACGACCATCAATATAATATATTTTAGCATGTACTTTCATTGACAAAATATTCCCTTTTAGATATAAGTGATATGCTCTCCTGCTGCTCAAGGGCACCTGTGCTTCTGGCTGAAGAGGCTTTTACGTGTCACTCCCCCAAGACAAAAGAGTAAGAACCAAGGACTGCTCTTCCGGGGTTACTGCTACATTCCTACCTTTGGCCATTTCATGGCAATAAAATTTAAAGTATGATTTATGTTTAGTTATTTTATCTTAACAAGATTCTTCTTATAAATCTACACAGCAACTTGGATGAGCATCAGTGTCTGGATGATGTCGGAGTTAGCTAAGGAGTGAAAGAGTTTATTGAGTATATTATGTTAACTTTATTTATGCCAGAAGCCCAACACTGACACAGTGACTCTCAAAGTAGCCTTGTAGTAAAGAACATGCTATGTCTAAAATTAATGACCTAAAGACATTAAGATGGCTCCTTTGGCTCACAGGTTGGTGCTATTTCTTGAGACCTGTAAAATTGATGAGATTCATTAAGTGACCCACAGGAATTAGAAATGATTCCTACATGCAGGACATATAATTATGATAGAAATAAACTTCATTGCCCAGCCCATGGGCCTACTTTTCCTTCCTTAAAGCCTGCCCCAGCACAGTGTCTCTGACTTTATGATTGTCCTCCACTAGTCTGACAGCTGATGCAGCACTGCCAACTATGCATGACTCCTAACATCTCTTGCCTCTGGAAAATGTATTTTAGCTACTTTGTAGGCCCCTGGATTCTTTACTTTGTTATTGCTCTGTGCCTCTTTGTCTACTCTTTATCTTTTCTTGTTTTACTTCCCATACTCAATCACTATCCAGATTGACATTTATAAATTGTATTCTACCTTTGCAGTAGTTTATTTGTATCATAATTATGATATACTTGTCATCTATTATGTTTTATCACATTTTTATCTATCCTCAAAGTTGTGCTGCTTAATGGCTGAAATCCTGAAGGACTTAGCTCTGTATCCCCTACGTGTTTGTTGCATGAAATTATATTCACTATTGCCAAATGTTTATTTCCAAAGCTTTAAATATGTTAGAAAAGGGGCACTGGATAAAATAAAGGACACAAGTTTAAATAATCTAAGCAAGCATATATTAATTTAATGCTGTGTTACTCAAGATGCCAAGATTTTATCTCTAGCTAAGATATTTTTCCCAAAGGTCCTAACATACTGTATTGCATACAACTGTATAAGTATACATATTTATATATACAAGTAAACACCTCTAATTGGATGTCTTAGAAATATCTTAAAATTAGTATGCCCCAAACTGATTTCTCTTTAACCTTAAATCGCCCTCCTCCAATCTATTGTTCAAATACCCATTTGTTCAAGTTGGGAAGTCATTTTTATTTTCCTCATCTGATTTCCCCATATCCAATCCATGATTTCCCCATATCCAAGGCCTATTTGTACCTCCAGTGTATATTTTCAAATTGATCCACTTCACTCTAATTCTATTTCCATCACCATGTGTTACACTAGAAACTGCCCCTTATATAGTCTCTGCATTAAACCTTGCTTTCCTCCAATCCATACCTCATCATCCTCATAAAATCTCATCTACATTAGACTATCCCTGCACATTATTTTGTGTTTGAGAATCCTGCTTGTTGTATTTAAAGCACTGTTATGTCTTAAGTAACACAACATGAATAAAAGAACTAATAGAATTCACCTCATAAAGTTGTTAGGAAAATTAAGTTAGCTTAATTTAAAAAAAAAAAAAAAAAAAGCATCCTACTACTTGACTGTAAGCCCCATAAGGGCAGAGACCACATCTGTATTGCTCACTTTTGCATTGAGAGCATAGCACAGTGTCTGGCATATAGTTAGCCTTAAATAAATAATTGTTACACAAGTAAACTAATTGATGATTGATGTACTCCTAACAGCAGAGGAGAGCGAATATATAGTCTTTAGATTTCTATGAACATGACTCAAATAGGCTTTAACTATTTTTCACACTTTAAAATTCTGAAAAAAATATGTATTTTAATTCCATATATATGGAATTAAATATGTATATAATTAGGATATGTTTGTTTTAATATAAAATATCATTTCCCCATAACACTTCATCTTCTCCTAAAATTTGGATTTCAGGAAGGCTTGCCATGTTTCTCCTGTGGCTTTGACTACTCCTGGCACATTGTACCTGCAACTTCCCTGCCTGGCCCTCACCCTGAGGCACAAAGACTCCAGTTTGAAAAGTGTGAGATTAACAAATAGATTCTGTTCTTTCTACCAAAATTTTATTATATAGCTTGTTCTATATGATGGCAAGGTAACTGCATTTTCTTCCACCAGTAAATATTTTCCAAATATCAAATAACTTGCTGCATTCATGTCAACTAAACTTACCCTCACATTGATCACTATCAATGTGAAACTTAGGGAAGCCTAAAATGTAAAGACTAGATATAATTGTTGACTCTAGGTTTTAAAAAACTACATGTAGGGATTTTTTATTTGATTGTAGTGTTACTCAAATAATCTTAGGCACTGGAATTAGATTTCTTTCAGTAAGTTTTATTATATATATAGCACAGGCTGTCATTAGCTTAGACTGGAAAAATCATGGGTTTCTAAGTTTTATGCATCCAATAGTCCTATAAGATAGGCACTCTTGTTGTTCAAGTGACAAAATCGAGACTTAATAATAATGAATACTTTTTTTAGTTCTAAGCACTTTTGCTCCCAACTCATTTGTTTCTAAAGTTCTTAATACTTTACATACATGAGTAACTTGATTCTCACTAAAACCATATGAAGTAAATATTACTATTGATATGGTTTGGCTGTGTCCCTGCCCAAATCTCACCTTGAATTGTAGTTCCCATAATCCCCACGTGTCCTGAGAGGGACCAGATGGAGGCAATTTAAACATGGGGCGGTTTCCCCCATCCTGTTCTCATGATAGTGAGTTAGTTCTCATGAGATCTGTTGGTTTTATAAGGGGCTTCACCCTTTGCTGGTCTTCATTCTTCTCCTTTCTGCCACCATGTGAAAAAGGACGTGTTTGCTTCCCCTTCTGCCATGATTGTAATTTTCCTGAGGCTTCCCCAGCCATCCTGAGCTGTGAGCCAATTAAATCTTTTTCCTTTATAAGTTACCAAGTCTTGGGTATGACTTTTTTAACAGCATGAGAATGGACTAATACAATTATAATCTTGTTGTAGTCCTTTTTACTATGTTTGCTATTTTTCCGTAAGTTTGAAATTACTTAGAAATAAGAAGTAAATTTTTAATTATAAATATATAGGAGCACAACACATATTGGAAAAATTAAGATATAACTGACATCACTTGCTGTGATGCATGACAACTATTAATTTTCCCTTGGTTTTCTAAGGTTATTAGAATTTTCAACATTTTAAACTTTCCTTATTATTAAAGCAAAAACTAAATATGTGCAAGCTATTCCACCAAGATGGCAGTATCATTCTCATTATAATGAATAGTGTAAACAAGAAAATTCCTATATGCCTTTCTGATTCTAATTTTATAGCTAATTTGTTCATTTATTCACTTGGTCAACAAAGAGTTAAATAATATTTATTTAGATAATTGAAAGAGTTGATGATAGAAAAATAATTTCATGTTAATAACTAGAATTTAGACTTACTTTCTGGACGGATATTAGCATTAACTTGTTGTATTTTTACAGACATTTGGCAAACCAGTAGAGATAAGGAAACTGAGTCCCATGGTGGTTAAATAATGTGTTCACAAAACAATTAGTGCATGGTAGAATTTTCTCTCATTGAAACTTTACATAAGCATCCTTGTACTTGTAAAAGAAACAAAAATTGAGCTTCCAGAAAATACTAAAAGACAAAAGCATATAAAAGTCACAAAATTATTTTTGATAAGACCAATGTGTTTGAGAAACATAAAACCAGATAAAAGGCTAACAAATTCTGCAATTGTTAGCTGGTTTTTGTTTGTTTTAAATAAACATGAAGATTGTCCAGACAAGGTTTGGTCCATATAGCAGTCTTCTCACATAACCTATTAATATTTCTCTAAGTATTTTAAACCAAGATTGAAGATTGGCACTTTGAGACTATGTATTGGGATTTCTTTGCACAATTACCTAAAAAGTATCACACCAATCAAATACGAGTATTGATTTTACTCCTAAATGCATGTCCTGCTCTAGTACTCTCTACCTTTTTCCTGTTGGTTGGTGTCATTAACAACCAGTTTACTGACCCCAGATGGATTTCCTGACCAGCTGGTTTTAACAGCCCTCCCCAATGCATCCTGCTTTTGTGGTTTTGTGTGTGCTCAGTTTGGGAACACAAGGCAGCAAACACTAATAAGCTCAAAAATAGAAATAGAAAAGAGATTTATCTATGCACTCTTTTGTGATGCAGCTTAAGTTTGGAGATAGGTCAGAATCTGCAAGACTCACTTTAACAATTACACAAATTCTCTTCTCACCAATATTCTTTCCGGGCTATTGGCAAAAATGAAAACGTGTGTATGAATGTGTGCACATGCATAGATTCAATGACTGCTGCATACGTGAAACCGTTTGAATACTTAAGTTTTGTGTCCTCTGGGATTACAAAAATAATATCTCTTTTTCTTTTGACTAAGTGCTACAGGGAAATGAAATTCTATGGTAGCATTTCTTTTTAATTTGAGCTGATACTTTTGACAATCAAGTTCACTTCAAGTTGTTGTGAGCTATCTCTTCATTCATTCAACAACAATTTACTGATCTTCTAGCACGTCTCCTTTTTTATTTATTGGATATTTTTATTTAGATAATATACAAAACTTCATATGAGGTTAAATTTAAATGTTAATAAACCATGTCATGTGTTATAGTCAAGCAAAAACTTGCTGATCAAGCAAAGTAAAAGTTTCTCGTACTCAAACAACTATACCACATTAAGGAATATAAGATAGATTCAAACTAAACAAATAATTAGGTCAAAAGGAGAAAATACTAGATGCTGATGGAAAGGTCTTATTTTAAGGAAATATAGAGAATGAGAAAGAGAATAATTGCTAGATAAATGTTCTTGAGGTGACCAAATGAAATGTGGTCTAATCGCAAGAGCAAGATTGGCTTACATACGATAAAATACTTTGTGCGTAGCATCAGCAGGGAAAGTGTATTAAAGGGATTCAGATGTTAGTCCATGGTAAATGTGGTGGGAGGCAAGAGCTTATGGATATTCATTTCTGATAGACTTTAGTTTTGCTGTGAAATGGGAAGCAAGATTTTCAGATAAGAGACAGGATGGGGAAAAAGATGTTGGGGTTTTGAGGAAGAGGTGAAGGAATGAAATTGTCACTTAGGGCAGTAGGAATGTAAATGGGCTGGAGATCCTAAACAGTGATAAAGGCTCAGTCATTCCTGTTGGTATTAAATTTAGAAGAGACTGTACAATTTGAATGTTTTTCTCCAGGCTTGTTTGCAGATTCTAGTGCTGAGGAGCTGGACTGAACAAGTATTTTAATTTTGCCAAGAAGAAAGAGGGGAAGATAGTGAAAACTTATAAATGGGATAGATCATAATATAAGGCACAAGATCTAAGCAGTATAAGGAGGGAAATGAGTACATGAGAGTAGTCAGGGACAGATAAATTATGGCAGATTGTAGGTGGTTGGAGAATTACTGAAAATAAGGTGCTAATATCAAATCAAATGTTTCACTTTTTCTAGAAACAAAAAATTTCAAGGAATTGAGATGGTTAACTTACTTTCATTTTGATAGATGAAAAACATGCACAAACAAGACCTAGTGGGTGTTTTTGCCTGTTTTGTTTTTATTATCTAGCTAACAGGCATACAGACAGTTTAAGTGTTTAAGAGGAGTACAGAAAATAATAAACATGAATAATTATCACTGCAGAATGTGGGATTGAACTTGAGGATTTAATAAAACCCAAACTGCATTTTGAGACTAACCTATCAGTTCTGAAAAGCACAGTTAGGAATGGACCTACTTAGCTAGGAATTTATCCTAGCATCTGGACTAATTTGCTGTACTTTTACAACAAGAATTATAATTCTCCCCCGTTTTTATCATAAACTATAGCTTCATTACAGTTTCAAGATAGAAAATAAAAAGAAAAAAAAGAGGCTTCACAACTCTATGATTGAATTACTGGCAGCATGTTGTGCCAAGAACGCAATTAGTCAATTGTTTCAGCATAAATCCTGTTTGTAGGCCAGTAAGTAATGTAAAATGTTAACATTAAAAAGTGTTCTTCTTTACACTAAATATTTTAAAATCATGTTATTTACAAGACAATGCAAATAGCATTTTATATGGATGAGCTAACATGGACTATCAAAATGCTGCATTTACATTATGAAATAGGACTCTGAAACACTGAGAAAACACAGCCAAAATGCTTGATAAAAGACACGAAATAAATTGAAATGTACCAGATCAGAAAAGATTATCAAATATGAACCTAAAGGAATACGAAACTGGAACTTAACTCCAAGGATTATCTCATCTCTTTTCTGCTTCTAGTCAGTAGGACTGCTGGTCCTAGTCCATAAAGTCTAAATGAGTTAATAAAGATCTCAATGAGTTAATAACTTACTTATTTAATTATTCGTACATATATGAAACTTGGATATAATTCTTAGTTCATAAAGGTCTCAATAAGTTAATAACCTAGTTCATACAGGTCTTGATGAGTTAATAACCTAATTATTTAATCATTGATACACATATGAAACTTGGATATAATTCTTCTGTAACTTTATTACTGATGTATGTTACGTTAAAATATTGAGTAGTATAGTAGTTATTCCTCTAATGATTTTATGTTGCCCTTTATCGACTGTTGAAAAGAAAACTCAAACAACACATTTTTTTTTGTATTGGGAAATGCATATAACCAAATATATTTACCTTATTGAGGAATAACAGGTCATGTGCCTTTGAAACTATACATTGACTATGATAGTCATAAAAATGCGTTTTTAAGGCTAAGTCCAACTGATTTTTGTCATGAAGTCAACAAAAATTTACCTCTAATATATTCTGATCTTAAGTTCTATTCCAATTCCTTTAACTTAAAATTATATAAGGCAAGGGTCCCCAACCGGGCCACACAGTAGGAGGTGAGCTGTGGGTGAGCAAGCAAAGCTTCAACTGTATGTACAGCCACTCGCCATGACTCACATTATAACCTGAGCTCTGTCCCCTGTGAAATCATTGTCAGCATTAGATTCTCATAGGAGTGTGCACCCTATTGTGAACTGCGCTTATGAGGGATCTAGGTTGCACATTCCTTATGAGAATCTAATATCTGATGATCTGTCACTGTCTCCTATAACCCCAGATGGGACCACCTAGCTGCAGGAAAACAAGTTCAGGGCTCCCACTGATTCTACATTATGATGAGTTGTATTATTATGTCATTATATATTACAATGTAATAATGATAGAAATAAAGTGCACAATAAATGTAATGTGCTTGAATCATCCCAAAACCACCCCCAAGCCCCAGGTCCATGGAAAAATTGTCTTCCACAAAATTGGTCCCTGGTGCCAAAAAGGTTGGAGACCGCTAACATAAGGTTTAGTAGAGTAAGTCATATGCTGTTTCCATTTAAATTTTCACTGTCTCTTTACATTCCGGCTTTCCTTACAAATGGCCATTGTATCTGGCAGAATTAGAGTGGCTACAGATGTTTTGACGTTTGTCTAAGGGGAAATTAAGTTGGGAATACATTTGTTTGGTACAGTGGATTATTATATGTTTCACAGTCACTTACATATTTAAATTATTGCAACTTTTTGCAGTGTAGATATGATTTCTAAGAATACTGCTACCAGTGGGCCTACCTACCTGGTGCCCAGTCTTATGACAGGAAGGAGCAGGGCCAGAAGTTATATCACAATATGAACAGTGCCTGATAATACAAGTACATTGTATGTAGGTAGTGATGGAGAAACAAAGTTTGAAATGTGCAAAGGTAGAAAGTAATCTGTAGACTTTTTCAAATATGACAGCCTATATATAAAAGAAACTAGGCAAGGTTTTTCTCAAATTTGACAATTCTCAACATGTATATGAAATTATCAGTAATGAATTGTGAAACTGAAAAAAATATTTTCCAAACTATCAATAACAAAAGATATGTTTCAACTGATCATAGTATGGAAGATACTGAATTTCTGTTTTCTGTACAGATAATGATATTACAAAATCATCTTCATGTGGAGACATATTAAAAGAGTATGCAGCCAAAAGTATATAGTAAAAAGGGTATTATATCAGAGAGCTGAAAAATAAAGTATTATCTTTTTAGATTTTATGATTCTGTGGTATTTATCAGCCTTTTTTACAATTTGTGATTTGTTGTAATGTATTTATTCTAAGTAAATAATTCACTTTCATTCTTAATTTTGTATTTGTGATTTTTCTTAAAGAGGGAGCTCCAAAATTTTATAAGCTTAATGTGCAATCATAATACAAATTTTCCTGTCTGCAACATAAAAATTTTTAATGCCTACAGCCAAAACAGTTTACAGGGTATGACCAAGAGCTAGAAGTAAACTACTTGACCTTTCTCAAAGAAATGTGTCTACAGTTTTATGTTTAGAAGAGAATTTGAACTCTAAAAAACTCTTTTTGTGGGTATTAACATGTATGAATCTATCACACTTAGCCAGAACTTTTGGCTCAGATTTTGGGTGTTGAGCCAGACATCTTGCTGGTAGCTCCAACTGAGATTAAGTCAGTCCTTACTGACCATGTGGTAAATAAGTTGAGGAGATAACCCATTCCAAATCTGAACATCAAAGTACCTCAGACACACTGTGGCTAGAGATTCTTTGCTTAAAAGCATTGGTAGTTCATAAATAATGATTCTCAGGTAACGAAAAAAATATGTAATCTTAGAATGGGATGAAAATTTAAGATTTCATTTAATCCAACATTCCACCAAATGAAGAAATTCTATGTAAAGTACAATATTCCTAAGAAACGTTCATCTGGCCATCTTTTGCATGCAAACTATCAGTCACCAACTGTTTACACGTTCACAAGGAAGACAACCCATGATGAATAGCTTTCACTCTGATAAAATTCTTTTCTTACATTGAGCCACAATCTAAGTCCTATTAATTCTGTGAATGTGCTCTGGAGTCAAGCTGAGTTAAGTGTACACATTTATTGACACTTGTGACTTCAAATATTTGAAGATATCTTTCATCTCCCTGAAGAGCCAATCTCTCTCCAAATTAAGTATCTGTAGCACTAATTTCATTAACCATTCCCTTCCTATGTATATTTTCAAGGAAACTAGAAGTGTGATAACTACATTATATATTAATAGACCACTAATTTAACCAGCCAGAGAAATTGAACATTTCTCTGAAAAATTGAAGATGTCTAACTCAAACTCCATTAATAGCAATTAATAATCAGATTTTGCACAAAACTGCATTAAAGTCTCCACCCCTGCCCTCTATTCCATTATCATATTGCCACCCACCACACATACTTTTTCCAGTCTGTTACTTCTACTTGATGTGTAAGCTGATAACAACATTCAGCTATTTCAAAATTTCCAAATCATAAGAAGTTAGGAAAATGAAAAAATATTACTTTTAGTGGTAATAATCACATATTATCTTTGTTATTCAAATTAAAGGAAATTTATGTATGCATTCTGATTCCAACCAGCTACAATTTACACATACATGTATATGCACAGGGAGGTGTGCACAAATACACACACACACACACACACGCATGCGCACATAACTATTGGCTGCTAGAGACTTAGTAATTACTTCCCAGGCTCCCAAGTTCAGTTTCTTACCAGATGCACAATAAATACTTTGGAAAGTGTCAAAAGCACTGTGTTTGTCAACAGCAATTTTCAAAAAGGAAGGAAACACAAATTGTGCATTTCTCTAAATAGCAAATAATCTACATATCAAGACTGAATTTTTAGCTAGAAAGACCATTAATCATTGAACCAATACCCAATACCCTCATTTTATTTAGACATGAGGAAATTAAGGCCTAAAAGACAATTAACTTGTTCAAAGTCATTCAGCTTATTTGTGACTTAGGTTCTAAAAGGCCTTGTACCATGTTCTAAAGAGTTCACCCACACTACAACATACAAGTCAAGCTCAGAATGATTCATTACCTTACAGAAAGGATACAGTTTACAAAAACATGATACTGGTATCTTACAAAAAATATTAAAATGATAGTCCTATGGTGAACATGAGATAATTAACTGCTGAACAAGACACAAAGAGATACAGCAAATGCCTCAAATGTAGTGACCCAAGATAAACCCGAGTTTTTTAACCTGAGGAAATTGTGTCATGAAGTCCACATCTTTATTCAGTGTGGGAGAGTATTCTGTCTTCAGTTTCTACACCACTGGTAGCTTACTCTTTCTAGCCAGAAGAAGTTTAAGACACCATTCTCTTATTATAGCAAAGAATATCAGTTATAGAACGCAAGAAAGAGAAATTAACATTGCGCTATTGCATCTTACAACAGAAAGAAAAGCCATTCCTGGGGTAACAATGGTATAGGCCTGGATATTTTACAGAGTCTATGGGAGAAAACAAAGCTCTGTAGAATTTATTGATAGAGAATACACTTTTAAAAATGCACATTGAGCAAATGTATAGGCTAAATCTAAAATGTAGCCTATAAGTTTCTTTATGTGCTAAAGGCTAGAATTTCACATTATTAATATGTATGATAGTCCTATCTTAGTCCACTTTGTGTTGCTATAATAGAACACCTGAGACTGGGTAATTGAAAAGAAGTTTATTTAGCTCATGGTTCTGCAGGCTGAGAAGTTCCAGTGGCAAGGGCTTTTGTGCTGTGTCACAACACGGCAGAGACCATCAAAGGGAAAGTGAACACGATGTGCAAAGAGGAGGAAACCTGAGGGGCATCCTGGCTTTATAAGGACCCACTTTCTTGGGAACTAATCCATTCCTGCAAGAACTAATCCAATCTCTCAAGAGCAAAAATTCACTCACTACTATAAGAACTGCACCAAGACGTTAATGAAGGATCCACCACCAAAACCTAAACACTTCCCACTAGGCCCCACATCCCAACAACCACACACCAGGGATCAAATTTCAACATGAGTTTTGGTGGGAAAAACAAAACATATTCAAACCACAGCAAGTACCTACCTCAGAGAGGTATGCTAATATTTATGCATCAGTAGGGTTTGCTAAATGAAGAAAACTGCAGCTGGGTTAATGGACAAGCCTTGGAAGTTAAAGAATGAATAGAGACTGCCAGAGAGACACGTGTTTATATTTCAAAGCAGGTGAAACCCAGAGCCATCTATTTACATTCTAAACGATTCATTCATCATTCATTCATTCAGTGGAGGTTTTTTTCCCCAGTATCTGTTATGTTTAAGACACTATGATAGGTCTTGGGAAAACAGGGTGAGGGAGACAAACTGGGTGACTGCATCATTCTAGCAAGACACTAGTTCATTCATTTGTCATATAAATTATGTTATATTGTTTTATTTCTTGAGAAGCTATTGGCTCTAATCCATATAATGCAGCTGGCTGGGACACAATTTAGAAGAATCAAGAAATAAAACCCACACTAACTTGAAGCAAAGCCCATACGTCAAAGTCAGATGAACAAGGAGAGGGACTGGATATCAGTTACTAGATCCAGAAATGGAAGATTTGCTATTTCAGAGTCTAATGGTCTCCCAAGATCCATCCCCTCCCTCCTCATGGTTATAAGAACCTCCCTAGTTTTACATAGACACATGGCATTCAGCTAACTATATATTTCCCAGCTTTCCTTACAGCTAGATTAGGTTCAAGACAATGAGTGAGGGCAGAAGGAAATATTCAACTTCTAGGTCATATCTGTATTAGTCCATTCTCATGCTGCTATGAGGAAATACCTGAGACTGGGTAATTTATAAAGGAAAGAGATTTAATTGACTCGCAGTTCCACGTTGTTGAGGAGGTCTCAGGAAACTTACGATCATGGCAGAAGGCAAAGGAGAAGCAGGCACATTCTTCATAGGGTGGCAGGACGGAGTGAGTGCAAGCAGAGGAAATGCCAGATGCTTATAAAACCATCAGATCTCCTGAGACTTAATCACTATCACAAGAACAGCACAGGGGAAAATGTCCCCATGATCCAATTACCTCCATCTGGTCCCACCCTTCACATGTGGAGATTATGAGGATTATAATTCAAGATGAGATTTTGGGTGGAGACACAGCTAAACCATATCAATATCCTTATAGAAAGACAGCTTGCTCTCCACTTGCTTTTTTTCTCTTTCCATAAACTGGAATGTGACCCTAGTGTCTTTGGTCATGTGGACAGAACAACACTGTCAGGATTCCTGTGTTTCTGTGAAACAGAATTGTCCTGTTCCCCGGAACTATGCAGGAACTCAGACTTCAGTGGAAGAGAGAAGTGTTCAAGTCACTCTACTCTGTGTCTCTTTGTTAGAACATCTCAGAGTATATTCTAATATAGATACCCACAACCAGATTCTATTTACTAGACCAAAACTTGGAAAGAGAGTAAGGTCCGTGCCTTCTTTTGCTCATGACAGTAGCTCAAGCATCCAACACAGTATCTGGAACATATTACGTGCTTCAATAAAATGTATTATATGGAATGGAATATAATGAAATAGATGTGATTCCAAACCTCAAGGAAGTCATTGCATATGAGGAAATAGACATGAAATAAAGAAAGACTTTCTTTTACAACATCTTATTAATGCACATTCTTTCAATTCTCCATACATATTATATTTTATATGAAAAAAACCTCACATGGGCAAAAGCTAAAATTCCTCTGGCGTGTTTTTTGATAACCAAGGAGAATAGTTATCAGATCCTAAGCTTATTAGAGAATAAGAGTGAAAACAGCATCGTTTCAATAAATCATACTAAGTTGCTAAATACTTTTTGAATGCATACAAGAGGAGTTAGCAGTATTCTTGTGAAAAGGTGCCAAATTACTGATATCTTTTTTGGGGGCGTGTTTAAGGGGGTAATTTTGATTTCTGCACACTTAACAAGCATGAGTATATAGCCACAGCACATGCACTTATAAATTGATTTAAGTAAAACATTAAAAGATCTTGTGTTCCAGTTAAGTAGGGGTTGTTAAAAACAATTGTTTTTATCATACAGTTATTTAAAAATATTTTTAAATAGAAATTTTACAAGGCTATTTGAATCCAGAAATATTATTTTATAAGACTGGAATTTTACATTATTAATGTAAATAATACCTACATCATAGAGATATTTTAATGTTTCTGCATTGTCAGGGCTCTTTGGGCAAATAAAGCAAGAATCTGGTTAAAGGACAAGTCTTGGAAGTTAAAGAGTGTAGAGAGACCTCCAGAGAAAAATTTGTTTTCATTTCAAAGTGGGTGAATCCCAGAGCATACATTTACATTCCAAATGATTGTAAAATAGGGGCTTTCTCTTTCTCCTCCCAGAGAATACTTATTTTAGGAAAATTAGATCTCTCTCTCTCTCTCTCTCTCTTCTTAGCAAGGTGGCAGCTGTATAGCAGGCCTTATATAAACTCTGAGATTCATAATTTCTTCTTGATAATGCAAAAATCCCTTTGCATGTATAGGAAAACATCTGTCTTTTATAATATTGCACTGAGCAGAAAGAAGGAGACATGGGTAACTGATACAATTATTGCCTTGAGTAATAATACTCTGCCACTGATCCAGAAACTCCATGTTTGCTTTCAGGACAAAAATAAAGGAATACAAATGTTAAAAACATATAGTGAGCTGTTAAATAAGTACAACTCTATGAACACAATTGGATAAATTTGCACACTATGGACAGAGCAGCTAAGTCTAAGTTTCTATTCCCTACCTGGTAATGTGTTTACCAAAAAAAAAAAAAAAGATATCAATGATAAAGCACTTCTACCAATTAGTTTTATCCTCCTTAAAATACAACGAAGCAGAAAAGTGGCAATTTTACAAAAATCACTCTGGGTCCAATGATCTTTTCTAGTAATTTTTCTACTTTTCCTTTCAATTGCTTTTTCCTATGTAGCACGAAGGTCAAAAGATTTCTTGGTCCATTCAAACTTCTTTCTCTATTTGGTGATTTTAGAAAATTAGTGATGAAATATTGTACAGCATACCAAACATGTTTTATTGTAAGCAAAAATAGTATTTCTCAATGTTTCTGTTTCATAAAGAATTACTACTTCTTTTCAAAGCTACTTCCATGTGTACCATTCTGCTTCCTCAGAAATTGTTCTCTAACAATTATGATTTTTCTTTCTGGTCTCTTCAGTCTCTCCATTTCTCTCTGGGAGTCTCTCAGCTGCCTGCTTGATGTTCCTACATCCTCTCTGTGTTCTCTCTTCCTCTTCCTCATTGTGTATCTGTCATCTATTTCTCTCTTTCTTGCTATTTCTGTGTATCTTTCTTCTTCTGTCTGTCTCATTCTCCTCTTTTGCTCTGTCTCAGAGCCCCTCTCTCTTTCTGTTTTTCTCTCCACATGCCTTACCTGTAACATCCAGCATTTCCTCTCTAATAAAGTAAACACACTCTCCTGCCATTAAAAAAAAAATGTAGACCTTCCTTTACCTTTGAGGTTGCAAGCTATTAACACCAAAGAGCTCTTCTTTGCACCACCAATTTCACAGAAAAGGAGTCCATCTAAGAACTGGGAAAATACAGCTGAAAAACTAAGAAGTAAAACTTGAAGAGGAGAGTACCAAAGTGCCAAATCAAATAAGATGGAGACCAGAGACTACTTGCTGCATTTAGCATTTTGGTTGGTTTACTGGTAATTTAGCAAGAGCAGTTTCAACAGAGTAGAGTGCATAGAAATGGACTCCAGTGAGCTGAGAGTGAATAACAGATGTAGAAAGGAAAATCAGAACTTTAACTGCAATATTTGTTAAGTGCCTACTCTGCTAGGAACTATGTTAGAATTAGAAATTCAACTGAAGGCAAGCTTGACAGTCTTCTTATGGAGTTTACAGTCTAGTGGGAAATGAGACAATGTAAAAATAATGTGATGATGCTAATAACCCTGTGAAAATACAAGGTTATGTAGAAGCTGGTCAGAGGGGTACTGGCACTGGATTTAGGAGGATGATAGACATTTTAGAGAGGGCAAAGACTGCAAAATCCTAGTCTTTTTACTTTTCTTGGGCACACAGCTCAACTAGAGGACATTTCCAACCTCCTGTGCAGTTAAGTTGTGGCCATTTAACAGAGTTCTAGCAGGTAGAATGTGAGCAAAAGGGAAACGCAGCACTTCCAGGCCTGGCCCATAGAAGTGGCTCCGTGCTTCTGGCTGTTTGGAGCCCTTACACATTACAAGATGAATATGCCAGAGCTTCCATCAGTCTCTCTCCTTAGCTCACTGAATAGAACCGAAATCTTTCCCCTATCTACTTCCACCTCCACCTGATAAATGAGAAGAACACTTCTATTATGTTTGAGCTTCTGTCATTTTCTGCTGGTCAATTTGTCACAGTAGCCAAAATTATCCTAACCAATATATATGAACTGAAGGATGTGAAGAAACTAGCCCAAGAAAAGTGATGGCATTTATGTATTATATCAATCTCTTGATTAGATGGCAGGATCTTTGGTCCTTTCTATTCAACTTTATATCACTATGACATAGCCCAGTGTCTAATATGAGTCAGTAACTCAATAAATACCCACTGAAGGAAAGTGCATTTATGAGCGATCTTAGTGTGGGATTAAATTTTTTATTTTGTTTTGATTAATATATTTTTCTTTTTTTCTTTTTTTTTTGAGACAGTGTCTCGCTCTGTCAGCCAGACTGGAGTGCAGTAGCACCATCATGGCTCACTGCAACCTCCGCCTCCTGGGCACAAGTGATCCTCCCACCTCAGCCGCAGGAGTCGCTGACACCACACCACAGGCACATGCCACCATGCCTGGCTAATTTTTGTTTTTGTTGATAGAGATGGGGTTTTGCCAGGTTGCTCAGGCTGGTCTCAAACTCCTCCAGTCTCAAGCGATCTGCCTGCCTCAGCCTCCCAAATGTCTTTTTCCTTTATTTCAGTTTACAAGCAATGAATCTAGACAACCACCATCATTTGCATTTTTTTCATTTCTTCATTCTCCTTTAAATCTAGTAAAGCTCCTCATGTGCAAGGCACTAATAAATATACCTCCAATACTGAGTTTAGCTATGTCAATGACGTTCATGTCTTATTTCCCAAACTTATGATACTAATATTATACATTCTGTAAGGATACCATAAATATTAACTTATAGTGACTACGTTATCTCTCTTATATTGACACCAAAATATGAAAGAATACTCTTAGTAAATTTGTATCAAGTCCTTAGATTGTACTCTTTAATGATTCTTTTAAAATTTGCCATATATCTGTGATATTTATTATCAAATTTGATTTAAATTGGTATAGTATTTAATAAATGATTTGAAAAATCAATTTTCATATTACTAACTCATTCTTAAGACTAGTCAAAGGCATAATTTAAGAGAAAGTTAGACTTATTCTAATAATTGAATTGATGCTTGCATACAACAGTATCTATTTCCTACAGCTGATGCTAGCCTCTGTTATTAGTACATTTTATGATTTGATGTATTACTCCTGAAATTAGTGGGTCATACTATTTATCTGATACATACTATATACACATTCAAACATACACATTACATTATTGATAAATTTAATAGTTAACATTTAAGGTGTTTCCATTATGCAACAGGCACTTTTTGAAATCTTCAGACGATAAGGATGAAAAAATCAGAATCCTTGTCCCAAGGAGATCATCATCTAGCAGCAGACACAGATTTTAATAACAATAAAAATACAAAGAGTTCCAAAAGAGATGTAAGTATAACATGTCATAATAAAACAGATGAGGGGCAATTACTTTTGCTGAGCAGTAGAAAAGGTGACTTGAGACTTCGCAGAAAAGGTGACCCTATAACTGAAATGTGAAGATGAGTAGCAATTTCCCAGGGATTCCCAGGGAAAATGGCAAGCATGTCAAGAGCATTCAGGTGAAATAAAATAGCTTCATATAAATACCCAAAGCATAAAAGTGGTCAGCACATTTGAGAACAATGACTAGTATGCCCTTCCAAAATATTTGAATTTTATTGTGTAAGCAACTTTACCCATAAGCAGTATGGAAGACGGACTAGGAGAGGAAGAGATAAGGAGGGGGAAAGGGACATCAGTTAACTACCCATAATGATAGCCCACTGGGGTATGATGAAGACCTGGAAAAGGCAGTTGAAATGGAAGGAAGGGATATTTCAGAAATAGAAACAATTAGACTCAATCTGGAAAGAGAAAGGAGGAAACTATGACTCCATAATTTTTAACTGAGGCAACTGAAGGAATAGCAAGCCTCAAATAAGAAATACATCGTGAAGGGCAAGTTTGAGTAGATGATCATAAAATTATACTGGGCATGCTGAATTTGAGATATCTGTGGAGAAATCTGAAGGAGATAAGAGTACAGAAATAATTCATGGACCAAGAGCTTAGAAGTAAAGTATAGCCAAAAGACAGAAGACATCAGGCATTGAACTGTGAAAAATGCAAGCCCAAAGGAGGAAGAACACTTTTAAAATACAAATATTTGAAGGGTAGAGACAGATGATCAATAAAAGGGTTAGATAATGATTGACCATAGAGGTAGGAGGGCACCAGGAAACAGCTGGCTTCAACCTAGTCTAATAGCACTAACACTCACCCACCAACCAATAATATTCATGACATTTGTGCTAGATTCACTCCATTGTTCCCGAATTTCTCCCACTTTGATCCAGTTCTGACCTGGTTCTTGGCTTTTGCCTTCCTTCTCTCATTTAGAATCTCATTCTCATTAGGCTTGAAAATTAGTACCTGTCTTTCTGGCTCCTTCTGCTCTGGTCACCAATTCAAATCTTGGCCTCAGTGGCTTTGGATTGGATTTTATTTATTTATTTATTTATTTATTTTTTTTTTTTTTGATGGAGTTTCATTCTTCTGCCCAGGCTGGAGTGAAGTGCCGCAATCTCGGCTCACTGCAGCCTCCGCCCCCCAGGTTCAAGCGATTCTCCGGCCTCAGCCCCGCAAGTAGCTGGGATTATAGGCACCCACCACCATGCCTGGCTAATTTTTGTATTTTTTAGTAGAAACAGGTTTCACCATGATAGCCAGGCTGGTCTTGAATGCCCGACCCCAGGTGATACACCCACCTCGGCCTGCCAAAGTGCTAGCATTACAGGCATGAGTCACCGCACCCAGCCTGGATTGGATTATTTCACTGGCATTCTGAACATTGAACTAGAAAAGACAGTTCCCTAATCAAACCAACCTCTGAGAACCTGGCCATAACCCAGGCCAGCTACAATAATGAAAACTAACAGGCATTGACTACTAAGTAAATCCAGGCACTGTATTAACTAATTTAGTTTGCTTTAACAGCAATTCTATGCATACATAGTTATTTCTTCCAGCCCCATCTTCAGATAAAGTTCCTGAGATCCCACACAGGTAAGTGGGAGCCAGGATCTCAGAGTCTGCACTCTAACCACGGCCTTTCACAGCCCTCAGTATGCTGGCCAGTCCATCCCTTTCCAAACGAGCCCCAGATTTTTTAAATTCTTAGCTTAAAATTCAAGAGAAGATAGAATTCAAGAAGAACTGGATATTTAACATTTCCAGATATTACAGAAAAGTAAAAAATGGGAGCCAAAGAATTCATAATTGCAAAGATGTGGAACCAACCTAAGTGCCCACTGACTGATGGGTAGATAAAGAATATGTGGTATATACACCATGGAATACCACTCAGCCATTAAAAGGAATGAAATGTCTTTTGCAGCAACTTCAGTGGAGCTGAAGGCCATTATTCTAAGTGAAGTAACATAGGAATGTTAAACCAAATATTGTATGTTCTTACTTAAAAGTGGAAGCTAAGCTATGAGTACACAAAGGCATACAGAGTGATATAATGGACTTCAGAGACTCAGGAGAAAAAGGGTAGGAGGGGGTCAAGGGATAAAAAAACTACACATTAGGTAACATGTACACCACTTGGGTGATGGGTGCACTAAAATCTCAGAATTCACCACTATATAATTCATCCATATAACAAAAAAACTCACTTGTACTTCACAAGCCATTGAAATAAAAATAATAATAATAAAATGAGAGCTGAAAAAGAAGCCAATGGATTAGCCACTTAGGAGGTCGATGGTTGCCTCCCCAGAGCATCCTCCTCCACAGGGGTAATGTGATAGAATTGGAACTGCTTGGCCGGGCGCGGTCTCTACTAAAAATACAAAAAAATTAGCAGGGCGTGGCGGTGGGCGCCTGTAGTCCCAGCTACTCGGTAGGCTGAGGCAGGAGAATGGCGAGAACCAGGGAGATGGAGCTTGCAGTGAGCCGAGATCACACTACTGCACTCCAGCCTGGGCGACAGAGGGAGACTCCGTCTCAAAAAAAAAAATAAGAACTAAAAAGGTATGTGGAGGCATTAACTTCAGACTTTCAGGAAGTGTGATGATGAGGGAAGGAGAGAAAGAGGAGTTGTTTGAAGGGTAGGCACATTCTAAATAACTTTTTTGTAGATGAGAATTTGGTGAGAGGTCGTCCATAGGCAGGGGAGAAGAAGCATCAGTCAATGCAAGACAGACAAAAACTAATAGGTCCCAACGGGTGGAGATGGAATCAAGAACACAGGTGGGTGGCCAGCCTGACGGTGTTCCTCATGAAGGAACTAACTGGTCAGGGAAGACTGGAGATGACAAAGAGTTAGGAGATTGAGGGGGAAATTGAGAGTTTACATGCCTGAGTCCATCTGTTTTCTCAGGGAAGTAGGAGGTAAGACCTTCTGTAAAGAATGCTGCTGGTGAAGTGGAATTGGGAGCTTTCATGAAAGTTGTAAAAGGATTGTAACAGCCGCCTTGGGAAATGGCTAGGGAGCTGATGAGACATATATGCAAAATGGTTGCTGAGCAGGAACAAGGCCCCAGCTGAGGATGAAGCTCATAAACTTATAATGGAGGAAATCAGTGTGATTATATCATTCTTCCAGCTGGGCTCAGCCTTCCAGCAGGAGCAGAGAAAACAGCCGCTTGGGCTGATCCGGATGAGAGTTTGGAAAACAAAGCTGCAGAGGACAAGGAGGTGAGAAAATAAAGAGCATCTGAGAGTGTCTGAAATCACTCTTCATGGTTCCTGGCTAGATAGTGAAAAAGTTAATCCAGCAGGAGTGTGACAGGTTCAGAGAACAGGGAGGCCTTGAAAGAGAGATGTCCATAAAAAGATGTAGGGAGGGAAAGGGGATGAGAGAAGCAGGGTCACTGAAGAGGAGGGATAATGTCAACATGACAACAATTTGGCTTATAATTTTCCTCTGCTCCCTGATTATTTCCATTTTCTTCAGGTATCTTAAATCATCATGCCAGTGAATTATTTAACATCCTAGATGTATTAGATCTTCTGTAAACTATTTTGCAACTTATATTTTTGCTAGTTAAACTGAGTTTCTGTCATGGTCACTTCAAATCTAAAGTTCATTTATTTAATATTTGCTGCTAGCCCATCTGGTGTGGGTGTGAGAAAAAGCAGCTCCTCAAGGCGGAGGTGACCATGTATCAGGGTCCACGGGTAGAGCCCAGGCTGGAGTTCAGCCCGTACAAGTCCCTCATCTCAGTGCTCTTGTGCAGGACGCACACTTCCCATCCATATTCTGATGTCCTTGGTGAACCCAAAGGAAAACTTTTAAAAATATATTTGGGGTTGCATCTCCCTGGATTGAGAGTGAAATCTTGATTTTATGAATGGACATATTAAAATCTGTGAAAAATGTTTTTAATGATAAAAAATAAAGAAGAATAGAAATGAAGAAGAGCATAGCACAAGAACGCTAAGGTACGTGTATTTAAATAAAAGAAATGTCAAATGAAGTGACTGAGTACCTTCCCTGATGATAATTTAGACTCTCCTGTCATACACAGAAGCTTAAAATGCAATGGCTCAATGCTGGATTCATAACTTTGGACATGTAAAGTGAAATTTACTTGACAAGGTCAAATATTTTAAATAAATTTAAATTCCATCACAGGAGAGGCAGAGAGCACACAAAGGGAATGACAGGGCTGTCACTCCATCTTCCAAACTAAAAGATGTCTTCCTTTGTCCTCAGCCCCCACATTGAAATCCATGATTAGCCAGACAGCTCAGACTCTATAAACAGAAAGTAATGCTGTAACAGGCCAGAAGCATGACTTAGTAGAGAGAAGGGCCAACTACCTTCCCTCTGAGCTTTATAAAAAGCTCCTCTAAGCCTTGGTATTTTCAGTTACAAAATTTATAACACATACCTACTATCTTTTTTTAAAAAAAAAAACAAAGCCAGTTTATCTACAGATGGAATGCACAGGTCTCTTAGAGCAGTAAATGAGAGTGCTTCCCAGAATCTGAGGGACAGCCATTGCCATCTGTTATTTAGCATAATTTAATTTAACTGATCAAACTGCCTCCTTTCTGTGAGGAATTTTGGCTTTTCTGAGATGCACTAGATGGTGCTAGATTAACTTGTTAGATATTTATATTTGGGCTGTAGGTTACTTTTTAACATAACCATGGATACATTTTAATCCTAACAATCAGGATTAATCTGAAAAAATAGTATATGGACTATAAACTGACTTTACTTCGGCAATGAAAATATCCACTGATGCCCTAAAAGACAAGTTCTAAAAAAAATAAGAACCAGCATCACTTAACTATTTAATCTTTAGGATGGAAGTTGAAACTGAAAAATAAATAATGTATTTACTAATTATTTCTTCTAATAGGGACATTAGCATTTATATCAACAAATGATTTACAGAAAAGACTCAATCATCTGTAAGTGAATAATTATCTACGGAAATTTAAATGATGATTTTTCAAATCTGCCAAGTAAAGTGCTTCCAGGCTACAAACTCTTGCTGTCAGTTTTTACTACAGGGATGTAAGTGAATTACAAATTAACTGAAGAATGACAGAATTCAGAATAAATGTCCACAATACATTCCAAAGCCAAATATAATTTTTAAGATTATGAATTACCAACCCCTTCGGCATTAGTTATCACATCAACAATTAAATATTTATACATAAGGACACATATATAATTTACGGTTGACACATAGAAATGTGGATATTACATATATGTATAATTGTTTTTTCTGTAAATATACTGCCATCAAACTTCTACACATTGCTTTTCAAAATACCACATTTTCTTGGTAAAGGAAAAAAAATGACATTTACCAGTCTTATTGATCAATTGAGGAATATGGTAAATAAATATGTGTGGCCTGTACTGTGCAAAGAGGCCTAGGAGAACAGCAAAATGTGGAAGAATACAGTGTCTAATTCTGTCCTATTCTGCTGGGCCATCACCTTAAACGTGCTACATGTATAAAAGACAGTATTTGAAGCTCAATGTTCCTTATTTCAAGGAGGTTGCGATTAAGGGTCCAAAATTTTAAAATTAATGGAAAATGCCAGGGATGAAGAATATGCTGATATTACAGATGTACATGAGAGGATAATCATTTCCACTGGTCAGGGGCTAAATGGAAATGTGTGATTAAATCTGTGTCATTTAGTGTAATGGCTCATTAGAAACTCTTAAGAGAAATGTGCCACAAGAGCTTGAGTAATGTTTGCAGAAACAAAATAAAATCATCTGGGGTTCACTGATCAAGCCTGTTTTGTATTATTGAGGAAGCGTGATTGCTTTGGAAAACCCTCTGGATGATCTCACCCATCTCTCTTCATGTCACCAACCTCATAACCATAAGATGCTCCCATCCATATTCTGTGCTTAAAGATGGTTAGCTGGCCCTGTGAAATTGTGTTGCAGATTTAAAAACTAATGTTTACAACTAACATATTGTAAATAATATTGGTTAACTGAAGCCCTGGATGAAAGATAGCGGAAAAAAAGTTCAAATTCTTCTTTGCCAGGCTCCATGATGGAGTATTAGTAAAGTTATTTTATTAAATCCCATGCTCTTAACTGTAATATGTATACAATATACACAGTGTGATGATAAAGCAACTGTTACCATCAGGCATTTTCCTAGGTTACATGTGCTGACCTTTACAATTTTCCATTGTTAAGAAAAAGTATCATAAGCCAACCTTTCTTGAATCTACTAAAAGTCATGACAATTTCAGATTTATAAAACAATTTTATGTATCTAGCTTGTTTTGTACTCTCCTGAGTCCTATGAGATAATATTGTCTCCATTTTACAGCTAAGTAAACCTAGATTCTGAAAGACTGAAAGTTAAAAGCTATCATTGATAAACCACAATGGGAAAAAATTATTTTTTGGGCATAAGTTTATTTGTAACTATAATTACTAAAGATGATAATATAAGGCATCTTAAAGTACTGACAATTGAATCTATAATATTTAAATATGCAAATTTTAACAGAATCCTGAGAACTTCATCAATTTTTCTCGTAATTTTTATCAGCAAGAAATATATATTAAATACCTTTCTGTCATGCACCCTAACATGGCCAAGTTTCAATCACTTTTGTTCTGGTGCATATTTACCAACCCCTTAGAGAAGATGTTCCCAACCTTTTCCAATCATTTTGTGGATGGATGTTATTAGTTCAAGGGTGATTAAATCAGAGTTCAGATGGAGTAAATCGAATTCATCATCAAAATGGAAAAAGCTGCTAAACACATCAGAGTAAATAGTGTCTTTTTTTAAATGAAAATGAGCACATTTAAAAGGGGGAACTTTTTTTCAAAGAAGAATATGTGAACACTTGAGGTTCTGCTGAACATGCCTGGCAATTTATATCTTAAATTGTTTATCTGCATAGTCTTGTTACTGTAGACCACTTATTGAAGGACATTAACCAGAAATGATTTTTCAAATTTTTGTGCAAAACAAAAAGATATATATCCTAGTATATCATATATATAATATTTAAAATAACATATATGATACCTAACCAATTAAGATAAACTAACCCACTGGATTAATATGTATGTATATATAATATATAATAATCGTATATTGGTATTACGTCTTCATTACAGTAGTACCCCCTTGTCTGAGGCAGATACATTCCAAGACCCCCAGTGGATGTCTGAAACTGGATAATAGTGAACTCTATATATACTATGTTTTTTCTACACATATATGCCTATGATAAAGTTTAATTTATAAATTAAGCATGGTAGGGGATTGACAAGAATAATAAATAGAACAACTGCAATAACATAGTGTTCAAATTTCATAAATAGAAGATTCATTCTTTCTGAAGACATTAGCAATCTCAGCATAAGATTTTTGTTCTTTCCTCATTAAGTTGGGAACTTTCACTTTTTAACTTAAAGGGAGGATTTTACTGCATCCAAATTGCCAGCATCACTGCTTTTGTATTTTGGAGCCATTATTAATTAAAATAAGAATAATTTGAACACAAGCACTGCAATATTGCAACAGTTGCTCTGATAACTGAGACTGCCACTAAGTGACTAACAGGTGTATCATAGACAGCCTGGATATGCTACACAAAGGGATGAGTCACATCCCCAGAAGGATGGGATGAGATAGAGTGAGACAGGGCAAGATTTCAGAATGGTGTACAATTTAAAACTTACAAAGTATTTCTGGAATTTTTCATTTAATATTTTCGTATCCTAGTTGATCATGCGTAACTGAAACCACGAAAGCTAAACCACAAATACGGGGGGACTACTGTATGTATACATAGACATGGATATATATTCTGTTTAAGATAAATTAATCCATTGGATTATTTCCAGGGCATCTTATAAGTATGATCATTTCAACTTTAATTAAATGCCATCCTCTAGCTCCAAGTGGAATTTTTTTAAAGGTTGGTTAACATAAAATGTATCACCTTATTTTTAAATACTTAATTTTCAGGGCACAGATATTTTACAATTCTATGATTTTATCTTAGAATTGTATTAATCTTACAGTTTTCTGTAAATATCCTGCCTAACATCATCTTGCAAAACTGAATTGTGACCACTTACAAGCTGATGGTGTGTAACACCACCAAGACAGAAATAATATGGCTTCACTTCCTTTCATTTAAAACTATACAATCAGCTCTTTTCAGTTAAAGAGCAGACCAGCCTTGGCAAGTCGTCTCTGCTAAACTTAGTTGTTAACTTTTGCCACCACTTTGGCTGTCCATTTGAATCATCTTTAGAGAGAGAAATGAGAAAGTAGAAAATGTTCCTTGGCTTGGCAAGAAACAGCAGGATAGATGTGAGTGAAAACAATGAAACCCCTACTGTTGATTTCTTCCCATGCTTGTTTTTGTTCCGGAGTTGGTAACAGAAAAAACACTAATGAGACCCTCTTCTGATGATTGGAAAAATGTTCGGAATGATTTGCTCTTCTGGATCCTGACCACTGTTGCTAAAAACTCATCTTGCAGATTATTCTACAATTCCCCACCTACGAGGCTGTAGAGAACTTCTCAGCTCACACAGTGAAGCAGAATAATTTCATTGTTTCTGCTTCAACAGATAATCTTTTCTTTCCCTCAAAGGCAGAAGGAAAATTTTCATTTTTTCCCAATATTTCATAGTAGCTTTTGTTTAATCATGCTCAACATTGACATTTTTGACCTATCATCAATGGTAAATGAAATATAGTATAGTAATAACTTCTTTTGAAGATATTTTAGTATTACCTTTTTCCCCATGCTGATAAGTAAGAAATAAAACAGTCTAAAGTGGGGAAAAAGATTGTAAAAACCCAATAACAAGTTTAAGGTGACCAGAACAGTAGAAATGAGACTCCATTTCAAACAAGTTAGGAGGATGGAGATTCTGTGACATAATAGGTATCCATATTGCAATACTTATGCTTGAAAAGCAGAATTTCTCTTGCATACACATGCAAAATTACATGTGGTGACACATGGACAAAAATGATGATATCTGTTTTGTAATTTTTTCCTCCATGTTGTATTTCTGCTCCAAAGAAAATAAGGCAAAATAAATTAATGATATGTTTCAGTTTGTCTGTCCATCAGAGATCTCAGATATGCCCAGTTTCCAGTTTGAACCAGTCACTATACTCAGGATTGCATGGAACATTCAAGATATTATGCACTCTGACAGTTGTGCACATAGAAAAGGTCTATGGATTTCAGAAACACGTCTGGGAATGGATGCATTTGACGTAAGAGAGGCAGATGAGCTCATAGTTGACAAAGGCAATATAAAAAATTTTGCAGTATCTATACCTAAGCCAAAGATAACTTCCACCCTATAGAAAGGAGAAATAGAGGCCCAAAATATCCTATAAAACATACTACAAAATTATTAGAAAATGTTCAAATCTTTCTGTGATAATCTGTTAACTTCCTGGGCAAAATGCTGCTTTGGATCTATTTTTGAGTCATTAAAGGTCTATCAGTTTTCTTTCACTGACAGTACTCAGCTTCACTGCCACAAATCTATGGCAGGTCTGTTCAAAGGAAAATGAAATTATCCCAATGAATATTTGAGCATCTGGACTGAGAATCTTAGCCAGGAAAACTTTCTCATGTTAATATTCTACAATTTTCCATCAAGAAAGGTAGCCAGAAACTACTCTTTTCTCCCGCCACTGGTAAATTTAGAAGAGTTACAGCAATTGTCTTAATATTAGAATCTTTACTATACCATGTGCATTAGTATTGCTAGCATAGCAAATCACCATAAACTTAGCCATTTAAACACAAACTTTAAAACATTTAAAATATTTTAAATTTTAAACCTCTTTTTCTTTTTTTTAAATCACAACTGCAAGGAATTGAAATCTGCCAACAATTCAAATGATCAGGGAAACAGATTCTCCTCCAGCACCTCCAGAAAGGAACCCAGCCTGCCACCATCTCGATTTTAGCCCCACTGGGCTAAAATGAAATCTTGTAGGACTTCTGACCTACAGAACTGTAAGATCAGCAAGAAAGTGGCTAAGTTTATGGTGATTTGCTATAAATTCATCTCATCCCTTAAAAGTGTTTGTGTTTTTAAATGGACATTATGAATGTAGCTGTAATAAATAAATATATTGTACAAATAATTATCCTTTATAAATAAATATACATATATAAATATACATATTCAGGGTACATGTCCTGAATTTTTACTTATCTGTGTGAGCCATCAGAAAGATTAAAAATTATTATACTAATAAGCTTATATTAAATACATTTGTGACATTACAAATTAAAACTGTGTAAAAGGAATGCTTATCAATTAACCTGATATCATGAATTTTGCAAGAGTCTTAGGTAAATCAGATCTAGATTTGTCATAATTTTAATTAGCTACCCAAAAATGTCATAAAAGAACGGTTACTAAGAAGCCCAGAATCTTCCCATTTTGGAAACATGAGGCAAACATTTTTAAAATACTACTTTTTCTAAATAGGTAACTCAGTTTCAAACACTGAATTTGAAAAGTTACAGAAACACTTGAAACAGCTTTTATTCCTCTCTAGCATATAAGGAGTTTTATTTGCTATTATCTTAAGACATGTCCCCTCATTTCTTGCTGTGCAACAAATAAAACTCTAGAAATACATTAGCAACTGCTAGAAATCTCTGGTTCTCGTTATTTCTTTATGATTCTTGTGTAATAACTTTTTTTCTGTGACCAAAAAAAACATGTCACAAGCCAAGCTGTATATATTGTTAGCAAGTGGGTAATAAACGTAATGCTCATGATGTTATTTTTTTTTCTTCAGTAGGATTATTTTTCCCTCCCAAATTATGCTATTTATTTTGAGGATTTTGTTTGTTTGTGTGTTTGTGTCTAGTAGTTGCACACGGTATGTTCCCTTTAAAAATACAGCAAATCCATTCCGCTTACCAAACTATGCCCTGAGCCCCAGAGCCAATAGGCTTTAGATTCTGGTAGCGCTTGAGAACTGTGAAGGTTGAGTCTCCCACTTCCACACTGTAGAACTGGTTGTCAACTTTGCTTTTGCTCATGTTGTAATGTTTGGCAATATATGACACATCCACTTGTTTATCGAATCCCTGTCAAAAAGAAGAACAGCAAAAACATGAGGCAAATGAACAGGCAGAATGATAATGAGATGTACAGAAACTTGTTCTTTTAATGATTACTAACACTTAGCCATCTATCATCTAGTTCATGAAGTTCACATAGAAAAAAAAAATATGTATCAGTCCATGCAAGATTACCTGGAGTAAAAGAGCTTAGGGAAAAAAATGCAAAGAAAATTTTTTTCATCATTAAAACTATTTATAATAGACTAATCTTAGATTTGATTCACATAATCTTTTCTAAAGTATCTCATAGAGACATTCATTTATAGAATAAACATCTATATCTACTGAACATGCATTAGTCTCAGAGGTTATATTAGATCCTTCAGGATTCAAGTAAATAAGACAAAGATGATCACTGGTCACCCATTATACCAGTCACATGAGAACAGATAAAAAATTGTATCTACAACCTTTTCTCAGAAAGAACTAAGATACAAAGTTATGTAAAGTTTTAATTATTTTAATTGGGTAAATTTGAATTAAACAGTCTTGATTTCATTTGTCCTCATTAATATCACAAATGCTATTGTTCTGAATTAAGCATAGCAAAATTTTTGTTTGAATTCATATTATTCTAAAATACCATGTGACACTATTTTTTGGAAGCTTAGATTTTAAATATCTTTATTGTTGCATTTTTTATTTTTAAGAGAAGTTTATCTATCAATTATATTTAGTAATTGATGAGTCTGTCTTTAAAATTTTGAACTATAATACATATGTATAATATAAATATCCATTACCTGTGATTATTTATCCACAAATGATCTTATATTGTACTTATGACATAAATAGTAAGAATTCTATAGCTAGAAGGGACCTCACAGAATATCATCTAGCCCATTCCTGTGGCATACACTGGTGGATGCCTTCCCAGCAGTCACCCTTCTTGCTGATTTTGTTCAGGTTTTAAGCACCCACATTTTCTGTGGGTTCCTCCCCAATCCCAGTGATTGAAAATTAAACAATCTATGCCAGTGATTCTCATTAAAGGTGGTTTTGACCCATTTGGGGCATTTAGGAGATTTGTGGGCAGGTTTTAAAATGCCACAATAAGGGGAGATGTACAGTTTAGATTGATTGGTTTGTCAAAGAATGCTGGTTGTCCTACAAGAAGTGAGATGTGAGACATTCCCACGCAATGAATAATTTCTCACATACCTCACAACTTGTGAGTGTCCTGCCAAAGCTTTAATTAGTGAAAAATCTGCCTATAATGTTTTGAGTCCAGAATCTAAACCAAAGACTTTTTGTTTAATTTTAACATACACTAACTTTTCTGAAAATCGAATTCTGATATAATTTGAAAGATTTAAATCTCCTTAGGCTCTGAACCTCTGGATTGATAATAAAACTATTTTTCCTGGAAAGTTTTGGCATTTCATCTCTAAATAAAAACTTGAAATAGAAGTACTGTCTAATTTTCCCCATATTCCCTTAGAAAGGGCCCCAAGCAGCATCGGTGATGTAAATGAGGAGAATACAGTGGAGCCCATGTGAACACGGGTGGCAAAACCTACAAATCCAGTGCTAGATCTTGAGGCCTCCAGATAAGACCGAGACAGACTTGAAAGTAGAATACGTGTGACAGGCACCAACCTATGATTGCATCGGATATGGTGGCAGCATTCACTGCAAATGCACTAAGACCTCAAAGAATAGAGTGGACTTATAGGAACTTATGTTGCTTGGACAGGAAACCAAAAATTCAAGTGATCTGCAAATGCAATAATAAAAGGTCTGAAATCAAGAAAGCAGTTTGTGGAGCATGAGATAGGGAATTAAACAAGACTATTAAAAATCAGGACATTGCAAGCCTATTCAAGGAGACAACAACAGGGTTTAGAATTTAGACAATGGGTGTGGACAGTGGCAGAAACAAGAACATTAGTCTTTAAACAATCCTTGATTTCAACCACAGTACCAGGAACTGCTCTCCACACCATGGTCCATTTCTACTCTAGACTTTTTGGCATATGAGTAGAACAGCCTGAATAAAGCCCTGCTTTTTTTCCTGGCTAAGAAAGGTGAAAAAGCAACTGGAGCTGGAATATAAAATGAATTCATCTGTCAAGTTTAATTTGGGGTGAATGAAGTGCCTAACTTGCCATTTGTCATGTTCTGACCCTTTTTTATATCTTTTAATATTCTGTTTCTGACCACACACGAAATCTTTAGCACACACTAGCCTCACCAAACCTAGATATCTCCCCTTCCCTTACTTATTCCCTTCACTTTGGAAGTGTGGCTTTCTCAACTGTATTGCATGTGTAAACTAATCACTGGCAATGAATTTTGTGTTCCGGACTCCTGACTTAATGCTGTATTGTGGCACGGCCCTGTGCCTTTGGACTTCACTGTGGCTTTTCTAGCTATGGTCTCAGTCAATATATCATAGTTGATTCAACTTGTTGTCTCTCCTCTTCCAACATTTCAATGTTTATTCAAATAAACCAAAGAAGCTTAACGATTCATGTCACTTATCTTTCAGGTTTACTCTAAGAGCTACCCTATTTAATATTTAGAACTGTTTAACCCAACAAACACTGATGATATACATATTATTTGCCAAATACTAGGTTTGGCACTCAAAATATAACCAAAAAAAGATAAGGTTCAGTCTAGAGTGAAGACAATTAAATAAGAAAGTAGTTAAAGTATGGATAATACATTCTACGGAATAAAAAAGGTGCTGAAAGCAAACAGAAACTACCAAGCAGAAAAGGGTTCTTTCTATATAATAGAAATAAAATAATATTTATTCTGGAATAGAGTATTGCAATGGCAGTATATGTGCCATAGTAAACTATGTGTGTATTCCGGGAGGCAAAGGAAAACAGAGGTTTGTAAAGGAAAAATGAGGATGATTACCTAACTCTTTTGAGATAATTATCCTTGGCTACAAGTATCAATAACAAAGGTAACGCCAGTCCAAAGTGCGACAGGCAGTTGCTGGGCAGATGTCTTTGCAGAAACATTTTTTGCATAAGGTTGTGATGGTCTTGGTGCAAACTTGTGGGTTTTTCAGCCCTTTGTGATAGTTTTTACCAGGTATTTATGAATGTGAACGCTTCTCTTTATGGCCTTCCTCTGTTCTATTTGTCATGGTTTTTTCCTTTCTTTTTTTTAACACAAGTGACTCCATTTTGATTTTGACAACTTTCACAGTAGCAACTAACCACCTGCGCTCATTCATGATTATTAATTCAATCAGCTACCATGTATACAGCAACTACTAGATGCCAAGTTACAGGTATAAAGTTGTAATGTTTAAGGGGAGACTTGATCTGTGTTTTCCCCAACTAAAAATATCCCTGAACCTCCCTTTTCACTGGTTCTCAGATATGAGTGTGCATCTCAACCACCTGGGGATGCACACTGGAGAAATAGGGCTTGATAAAATACAAGTCATTGGCATAACATTCTGGAGATTTGGATTCAAGCATCAGCAATCAACCAATTAAAAATCATCATTACAAGGTTTGTGAATTCACACACACACAAATATATAATTTCCTTTCAAGTTTCTTCTGTATACCCCACTTTGAATTAAACTTCAGGTAAAATTTGGAAGTTAGAGAAGATGTTCATGAAAGCATCTCAAATAATTGGTAAAATTCTATTTTAATTACTAGTTTAAGCGGTAAGACATGGACATAATAGCATAGGAAATTTTCTTAGATTGATGTCATAACCAAAAATTTGATAGCAAATATGATGTGTTAAAGAGCTTCCCCCAGATCCCATCTGTGCCCTAAGCTTACAAATCTAAATTGAGTTTTGAAAGGTTCAGAGCATATTTAATAGACTACATTTCATCCTTCAGCTTCTATATAGTCTTCCTTGTCATGACTATAAAGTTCAAATATAATTTTTTCTTTATAAAATGTGCCCATGAAAATATTCCATCAAGCACACTACAGAAAAATATTATCAGTGCTAAAAATGACTTTTCTCTAGTTATACATTTTAGTGTTTCCTGAGTTCAAGTCATAGAACAAGACAGCAGATTATTTAAACCTACAAAGAAAAAAAAATTCATGTTGAGAAGGCATGCTTAGCTAATACTTGGTCTAGAGCAGAGATTCTGAAGTTTTAACATGGATTAGGACTAGTTAGGTGGCTTATAAAATGCAAAGTTTCTGATTCAGTAATGCTAGAATAAGGCCAAGAATCTGTATTTCTAACAAGTTTCACATTTTGAGAATCACTGTTTTAGACAATAGTAGATATAAAAGATGCCACCATTCAAAGAGGAATAATTAAAGAGTCAAAAACTGGAAGTAATGCAGATCAACATGTAAACAAAGGATGTGGAAGTTAAAAATAATGTCATAAAAGACTCTCCTTGGTATCAGCACCTGAGAACTCATCATCAATTCAATTGCTAGCCTATAGCCATAGAATTTTGCAAAGAAACATGTCCCACGTTATTGATCTTCTCCTGCAGGTGTCCAAAACTTTGATTGCACTTTAATAGCCTACATTTCAGAAGCACTCTCTCCTCATTTTCATTGGTGAATGACTGTCCTATGTTTCTGATAGTCAGTTCCTGAGTGGGAAACATTGAGGTTTAAGAATTTTTGGAGGTTAAACTTTCTTTGTTTCTTTTGAATGATATAGCTGAAAACAGCACTGAGCCTGGATCAGTTCTGCACTTAATAGCTGTGAAACCTTGGGCAAACCATTTTATTCTTTCATTTATTATTTATATTCTGTATGGTTCCATAAAGGATTTGTCTAGCTCACGGTAAAAGATAGAGAAACAACAAAACCATTAAATCCAGTTTTAAAAACAAATGTCAAATAAAGCAAGCTAGGAGATGACAGTTTTACCAGAAGACTTAAGTTATGAATATCTATTGCCTTGAGCACAAAACTTAGTGTCACGCTTCTGGAACACCAAAGGAAAAAAAATAATAACAACAACAAAACTACAGTGAGTGGCAGGTTTTGATTTTTTAATCTCATAAAATATATAATACCAATTCATAGGAAAGATAAAATTCTTCAGCTAAACTTCAGGAAGAATATATTCAATTGTTTATATAATAAACCTGGAATCAAACAACAGGCAGTAGATATTTTTAGTGAGTCACAGAAATATGTGTCATATGACTTGTATGATATTAACTCTCAACTCAATAACACAAGGGAAGAAAGAAAGTTGAACCAGTATTATTGCTTATCTACTATAGACATACTCTTTATTATGTTAAACATGTTAAAGTGAACACTCAAAACAGATGAAGAAAGTGGCATACAGAGCTGTTAATTAATTGGCTCAAAATCTCAGAACTATTAGTTGGTGGTACCAATTAGTATGAATTAAAGTTTATCTGACTTCAAAACAAGTTCTCTTCTTTTTGTAAGCTAAACCATGTACTAGTTTAGCTAGACAATCTTGTGTGGTGATAGAAAGCTGGATATTCACGGATGCCAAGAAATTTAAAGGGCCTGATTCTATTCATTTGTTAAATATTTATTGAGCACCTACTGTGTGTCGGGCACTATTAAAGGTAACATGGGTATAAAATTAATCTATCTCAATAGGATAGCCAAGAAATATTAACCACAAACTGCACTTGTGGAAAATTAGCCAGTCAATCCGCTGGATATTTTTTTAGTATGGTCATTTGGATACTGAAAACCAGTTGCCTAAAGTCATGATCCTGCTTTTGGCACAAATGATATTGAGCTATCTATTCTCATAGTTATGACCAGCAGATTGAGTTGCTTCATGATACCACTCCAACATTGTTGTGTAAAGTCAGCCAAAATAATGCCTGATGTTCTGGGGTTTTTCTGTGGCAAAAAGGCATGTGCTTAATCTATTTTAAATATGTATCAAATTATTTACATATGAGATTTGTTTGTTTGTTTCTTTTTAGAAACAGGGTCTCACTCTGTCACCCAGCCTGGAATGCAGTGGCACAATCATGGCTCACTGCAGCCTTGAACTCCTGGGCTCAAGCAATCTCCCCACCTCAGCCTTCTGATAGCTGAAACTATAGGCACATGCCACCACTCCCAGATAATTTTTTTTTTTTTTTTAAGAGATGAGGTCTCACTATGTTGCCCAGGCTGGTCTTGAACTCCTGGCCTCAAACAATTCTCCCGCCTCAGCCTTCCAAAATGCTGATATTACAGGTGTGAGCCACAGCACCTGGCCTTATATATGAGTTTTAAAGGGGAAGATTTGAGACGATACTTAGTGATATTTAGGATTAAATTTTGTTCTCTCAAGAGCACATTTCCTCACTCTGTTCCTTGAAGTGTTACTCTCAGCAGAGGGTTACATCCTGGAATCAATTTCACTTTTACATTAGTTAATTGGCCTAGAGATGGTTATTCTATGGAATCAATGAATTATGAAAAATCAATAAAGCAGCAAAAATTTTAAGACCTAAATTATGTTTGATAATTTGATAATTATTTTCAATTATGTTGGAAAGCATATAACAGTAATCAATAGTAGAGCTGGTATGGCTTCTGCCTGCCTGTTCTTTACATACGAAGGTGGGGAACTAATACTGCTTGAATACTTATCAGGCACCAAGCTAGTATTAGTAACAGGCAATGTGCTAGATGTCTAACAAATTATTTCATGTAAGAATTAGCATTCTATTTTCAACAAATAAGAAACTCTAGACTGAGAACTTTAGCGAAGGATAAAAATGCAGCTTCTCATCTAACTATCCAGTTTAAAATCCTGACTGTGAGCCCTTGGCCAAGTTCTTTATAATATTAGCCCTTGTTTCTTTAGTTGTAGAATGAGGGCAATAATCTACTTTTTATTAGTGGAAAGGTTAAATAAGATAATCTATGTAAGCTCTAAGCATGGTATAAGGTTATAGAAAACTCTCAAAGTGTATTATTTTTAATATAATTATTACCATTATTATAATTATTATCATTATTATTAAGAAGTTAGACAACATTTAAGACCCATAGTTAGCAGTTTTAGAGTATTTATCACAAAAGCTGGCCTAGCTCCTAAGCCACAGTACCATTTGAAAGCACTATGATACTCCTATAAAATCCACAAAGAACCAACAGAGTTCAGAATTACAAGATAAGAAGATATTTTTCCTTAGTTTTCATTTGTGGTAGAGACAGTGCTCCATGAATATCCACGTGCCCCTCTCCACTTTCCGCCTGCCTTGCAGTTGCAGTTGGTGTCATGTGACTATATACAGAAATGCCAGCTGTCATCTAAACAGAGAGGCCTCAAAAAGTGATGTGCTCACAACTAAAATTAGAGAAGCAAGAGCAAACAAATCCAAAAACTAGCAGAAAACAAGAAACAACCAAGATCAGAGCAGAATAGAAAAACATAGAGACACAAAAGAAAACCTTCAAAAATCAATGAATCCAGGAGCTGGTTTTAGAAAAAATAAAATAGATTGACTTCTAGCTAGACTAATAAAGAAGAAAAGAGAAAAGAATCAAATAGACACAATAAAAAAGTGATAAAGGGGATATCACCACTGATCCCACAGAAATACAAACTAACATCAGAGAATATTATGAACACCTCTAGACAAATATACTAGAAAATCTAGAAGAAATGGATAAATTCCTGGACACATTTCCAAGACTAAACCAGGAAGAAGTCAAATCCTTGAATAGACCAATACCAAGTTCTGAAAGTGAGGCAGTAATAAATAGCCTACCAACCAAAAAAAAAGCCCAGGACCAGACAGATTCACAGCTGAATTCTACCAGAGGTACAAAGAGGATCTGGTATCATTCCTTCTGAAACTATTCCAAACAATTGAAAAGGAGGAACTTCCCTTAACTCATTTTATGAGGCCAGCATCATCCTGATACCAAAATCTGGCAGAGACATAGCAAAAAAAGAAAACTTAAGGCCAATATTCCTGATGAACATCGATTCAAAGATACTCAATAAAGTACTGTCAAACCTAATCCAGCAGCATATCAAAAAGCTTATCCTACACGATCGAGTCGGCTTCATCCCTGGGATGCAAGGGTGGTTCAACATATGCAAATCAGTAAATGTAATCCATCACATAAACAGAACCAACAACAAAACCACATGATTATCTCAATAGATGCAGAAAAGGCCTTTGATAAAATTCAACATCCCTTCATGTTAAAAACTCTCAATAAACTAGGTATGGACATAACATATCTCAAAATAATAAGAGCTATTTATGACAAACCCAAAACCAATATCCCACAACCCACAACTGAATGGGCAAAAGCTGGAAGCATTCCCCTTGAAAACTGGCACAAGCCAAGGATGCCCTCTATCACCACTCCTATTCAACATAGCAATGGAATTTCTGACCAGGGCAATCAGGCAAGAGAAAGAAATAAAGGGTATTCAAATAGGAAAAGAGGAAGTCAAATTGTCTCTCTTTGCAGACGACATGATCCTATATCTAGAAAATCCCATTGTCTCAGCCCAAAAGTTTATTAAGCTGATAAGCAACTTCAGCAAAGTCCCATGATAAAAGATCAATGTGCAAAAGTTACAGGCATTCCTATACACCAACAATAGGCAAGCAGAGAGCCAAATCATGAATGAACTTCCATTCACAATTGCTACAAAGAGAATAAAATGCCTAGGAATTCAGCTAACAAGAGATGTGAAGGATCTCTTCAAGGAGAACTACAAAATCACTGTTCAAAGAAATAAGAGACAACACAAACAAATGGAAAAGTATTCCATCCTCGTGAGTAGGAAGAATCAATATTGTGAAAATGGCCATACTGCCCAAAGTAATTTATAGATTCAATGCTATTCCCATCAAAGTACCATTGACATTCTTCACAGAATTAGAAAAAAACTAGTTTAAAATTCATATGAAACCGAAAAAGAACCCATATAGCCAAGACAATCCTAAGCCAAGGGAACAAAACTGGAGGCATCATTCTACCTGACTTCAAACTATACTACAAGGCTACAGTAATCTAAACAGCATAATACTGGTATAAAAACAGATACATAGATCAATTGAACAGAATACAGAGCTCAGAAATAAGACTGCACATCTACAACCATCTGATCTTCAGCAAACCTGACAAAAATAAGCAATGGGAAAAGGATTCCCTATTTAACAAATGGTGCTGGGAGAACTCACTAGCCATATGCAGAAAACTGAAACTGGAACCCTTCCTTACACCTTATACAAAAATTAACTTGAGATGGATTAAAGACTTAAATATAAAAATGTAAAACCCAAAACCTTAAAAACCATAGAAGAAAATCTAGGCAATACCATTTAGGAAATAGGCATGGGCAAAGATTTTATGATGAAATCACCAAAACCAATTGCAACAAAAGCAAAAATTGACAAATGGGATCTAATTAAACTAAAGACCTGGTGCACAGCAAAAGAAACTATCATCAAAATGAACAGGCAACCTACAGAATGAGAGAAAAATTTTTCAATCTATTCATCTGACAAAGGTCTAATATCCAGAATTTACAAGGAACTTAAACAAATTTACAAGGAAAAAACAACCCCATCAAAAGTGGCCAAAGGATGTGAACAGACACTTCTCAAAAGAAGGCATTTATGCAGCCAACAAACATGAAAAAAAGCTCGTCACTGATTATTAGAGAAATACAAATCAAAACCACAATGAGATAACATCTCACACCAGTCAGAATGGCAATAATTAAAAAGTCAAGAAACAATAGATGCTGGCAAGGCTGCAGAGAAATAAGAACACTTTTACACTCTTGGTGGGAATATAAATTACTTCAACCACTGTGGAAGACAGTGTGGTAATTCCTCAAGGATCTAGAACCAGAAATACCATTTGACCCAGCAATTCCATTATTGGGTATATACCCAAAGGAATATAAATCATTCTACTATAAAGGTATAAGCACACATATGTTTATTGCAGTACTATTTACAATAGCAAAGACATGGAACAAACCCAAATGCCCATTAATAATAGACTGGATAAAGAAAATGTGGCACATATACACCATGGAATACTATGCAGCCATAAAAAGGAATGAGATCATATCCTTTGTAGGGACATGCATGAAGCTGGAAGCCATCATCCTCAGCAAACTAACATAAGAACAGAACCAAACACTGCATGTTCTCACTCATAAGTGGAAGCTGAAAAATGAGAGCACATGGATGCAGGGAGGGGAACAACACACACTGGGACCTGTCAGGGTGGTGGTGGAAGGGAGCGCATCAGGACAAACAGCTAATGCATGTGGGGCTAATACCTAGGCAATGGGTTGATAGGTGCAAGAAATCATCATGGCACATGTTTACCTATGTAACAAACCTGCACTTTCTGCAAATGTACCCCAGAGCTTAAAATTAAATTAAAATTTTTTAAAAAGGTGACGTGCCTCCTCCTCAACACATCTCTTTCCACAGTGGTGTTTCAGCTCATGCGTCATAAGATGACTAAACTCCTGAGTCACCAGATAGAGGACAACCCTTGCTCACCTGAATTGGAATTTGAATGACAGGAAATCAACTTTTGATCTGGTATATCACTGAGATTTGGAGTCTATTATTACTGCAGTATGTTTTTCATTCCATAAATATTTATTTTGGTCATAAAATGTGCCAAGAACTACCCTAGACACTGAGAATGCAAAGCTCCTGATCTCATGGAGCTTAATATTAAATTTTCCCTTAGAGGATCAAACTTTTTCAAGTTATGCGTGCTTCATTATCACCATGATCTAGACTACTAACTAATCACACTGAATTCTACACCTTTTGATCTATACATTCACAATTTGTCTGCAATAAAGAAAAAAGACATACAAAATCGGAAATAATAAGTGGTATTACATAATCAAAGACAGGACAAATTTTCCAGAGTAGTAATAATAAATTTTATTTTAAAAAAAGTCCTTCTCAGAGTGGAAGTAAGAGGTTAATATTTCATAATAAGGAAAGTAAAAATGTCATTTGGGAATTGAAATGGTTAAAATGAATTATCTGGATTTTACTAACTCATCTCTAAAATATGTCTTTATATTTTTAGAAAAGAGAATTAGAGTTTTTCAAATACTACATTTGAGAATCTGAAACACTAAAGCCATGTTTTCATCCACACAACAAAGAATATTATTCTTAAACCCTGTGTGATGTGATATGGTTTTGATCTGGGTGTCCACCCAAATCTCCTGTAGAATTGTAATCCCCAGTGTTGGAGGTGGGGCCTGGTGGGAGATGACTGGATCATAGGGGTGATTTCTCATGGTTTAACACCATCCCCTTTAGTGCTGTCATCTCAATAGTGAGTTCTCGTGAGATCTGGTTGTTTAAAAGTGTGTGACACCTCCCTCCTCTCTCTCTTCCTCCTGCTCCTGCCATGTAAGACGTGCCTATTTCCCCTGCACCTTCCGCCATGATTATAAGTTTCCTGAGGCCACTCCAGAAGCCAAGCAGATGCTTCCATGCTTCCTTTACAGCCTGCAGTACTGTGAACCAATTAAATCTCTTTTATTTATAAATTACCTAGCCTCAGGTATTTATTTAAAGCAATGCAAGAACGGACTAATACATGAAGCGTATCCTTATCATTCCCTCATCTGCACAATTATAAAAGGATTTAATTGCTACCTCACTTTAATAGTTCCACATTCTCCATGATCTTGTTTTTCATCTTTTTGAATATGTACTTTTGTAGCTGACTTGACCTTTATTGGAATGAGTTAGACCAGTACATAACCAAATAAACATTCACTTACAGAGAAGATGAACAAAAGAGGAATTGAATGATACACTCCAGATTAGAACTGGTTTTAGAACTCAGAACCAAAGTGAACATTCTTCTTAACCTACTGAAAAATGCAGCCTATGGTTATCATGCATCATACCTTCAAATAATAACTGTGCAGATAAGCAAACATTATCACTTAAAATATATTTCCAAAGTCTCCTATCAGAAGGATAATAGAATTAAAATAGTGTACTTAAGGAGTTAGTTGATTACCTAAGAACATAATATAGACAAGAATGGAATCCAAAAGTTGATGCTTCTCTTGCAGAGCATGATTACAAATTAACCGGGGGAGGAGCCAAGATGGCCGAATAGGAACAGCTCCGGTCTACAGCTCCCAGTGTGGGCCACACAGAAGACGGGAGATTTCTGCATTTCCATCTGAGGTACCGGGTTCATCTCACTAGGGAGTGCCAGACAGTGGGCACAGGACAGTGGGGGCAGTGCACCGTGCACCAGCCGAAGCTGGGCGAGGCATTGCCTCACTCGGGAAGTGCAAGAGTTCCCTTTCCTGGTCAAGCAAAGGGGTGACAGACGGCACCTGGAAAATCGGGCCACTCCCACCCGAATACTGCACTTTTCCAATGGGCTTAGGAAACGGCGCACCAGGAGATTATATCCCACACCTGGCTCGGAGGGTCCTATGCCCATGGAGTCTCGCTGACTGCTAGCACAGCAGTCTGAGATCAAACTGCAAGGCGGCAGCGAGGCTTGGGGAGGGGCACCCGCCACTGCCCAGGCTCACTTAGGTAAACAAAGCAGCTGGGAAGCTCCAACTGCGTGGAGCCCACCACAGCTCAAGGAGGCCTGCCTGCCTCTGTAGGCTCCACCTCTGGGGGCAGGGCACAGACAAACAAAAAGACAGCAGTAACCTCTGCAGACTTAAATGTCCCTGTCTGACAGCTCTGAGGAGAGCAGTGGTTCTCCCAGCACGCAGCTGGAGATCTGAGAACGGGCAGACTGCCTCCTCAAGTGGGTCCCTGACCCCTGACCCCTGAGCAGCCTAACTGGGAGGCATCCCCCAGTAGGGGCAGACTGACACGTCACATGGCCGGGTACTCCTCTGAGACAAAACTTCCAGAGGAACGATCAGACAGCAGCATTTGCAGATCACGAAAATCCGCGGTTCTGCAGACACCCCTGCTGATACCCATGCAAACAGGGACTGGAGTGGACCTCTAGCAAACTCCAACAGACCTGCAGCTGAGGGTCCTGTCTGTTAGAAGGAAAACTAACAAACAGAAAGGACATCCACACCAAAAACCCATCTGTACATCACCATCATCAAAGACCAAAAGTAGATAAAACCACAAAGATGGGGAAAAAACAGAGCAGAAAAACTGGAAACTCTAAAAAGCAGAGCGCCTCTCCTCCTCCAAAGGAACGCAGTTCCTCACCAGCAGCGGAACAAAGCTGGATGGAGAATGACTTTGACGAGCTGAGAGAAGAAGGCTTCAGACGATAAAACTACTCCGAGCTACGGGAGGAAATTCAAACCAAAGGCAAAGAAGTTGAAAACTTTGAAAAAAATTTAGACAAATGTATAACTAGAATAACCAATACAGAGAAGTGCTTAAAGGAGTTGATGGAGCTGAAAACCAAGGCTCGAGAACTACGTGAAGAATGCAGAAGCCTCAGGAGCTGACACGATCAACTGGAAGAAAGGGTATCAGCGATGGAAGATGAAATGAAGGAAATGAAGCGAGAAGGGAAGTTTAGAGAAAAAAGAATAAAAAGAAACAAGCAAAGCCTCCAAGAAATATGGGACTAGGTGAAAAGACCAAATCTACGTCTGAAAGTGACAGGGAGAATGGAACCAAGTTGGAAAACACTCTGCAGGATATTATCCAGGAGAACTTCCCCAATCTAGCAAGGCAGGCCAACATTCAGATTCAGGAAATACAGAGAATACCACAAAGATACTCCTCGAGAAGAGCAACTCCAAGACACATAATTGTCAGATTCACCAAAGTTGAAATGAAGGAAAAAATGTTAAGGGCAGCCAGAGAGAAAGGTCGGGTTACCATCAAAGGGAAGCCCGTCAGACTAACAGCGGGTCTCTCAGCAGAAACTCTACAAGCCAGAAGAGAGTGGGGGCCAATATTCAACATTCTTAAAGAAAAGAATTTTCAACCCAGAATTTCATATCCAGTCAAACTAAGCTTCATAAGTGAAGGAGAAATAAAATACTTTACAGACAAGCAAATGCTGAGAGATTTTGTCACCACCAGGCCTGCCCTAAAAGAGCTCCTGAAGGAAGTGCTAAACATGAAAAGGAACAACCGGTACCAGCCACTGCAAAATCATGCCAAAATGTAAAGACCATCGAGACTAGGAAGAGACTGCATCAACTAACGAGCAAAATAACCAGCTAACATCATAATGACAGGATCAAATTCACACATAACAATATTAACTTTAAATGTAAATGGACTAAATGCTCCAATTAAAAGACACAGACTGGCAAATTGGATAAAGACTCAAGACCCATCAGTGTGCTGTATTCAGGAAACCCATCTCACGTGCAGAGACACACATAGGCTCAAAATAAAAGGATGGAGGAAGATCTACCAAGCAAATGGAAAGCAAAAAAAGGCAGGGGTTGCAAGCCTAGTCTCTGATAAAACAGACTTTAAACCAACAAAGATCAAAAGAGACAAAGAAGGCCATTACATAATGGTAAAGGGATCAATTCAACAAGAAGAGCTAACTCTCCTAAATATATATGCACCCAATACAGGAGCACCCAGATTCATAAAGCAAGTCTTGAGTGACCTACGAAGAGACTTAGACTCCCACACATTAATAATGGGAGAATTTAACACCCCACTGTCAACATTAGACAGATCAACGAGACAGAAAGTCAACAATTGAACTCAGCTCTGCACCAAGTGGACCTAATAGACATCTACAGAACTCTCCACCCCAAATCAACAGAATATACATTTTTTTCAGCACCACACCACACCTATTCCAAAATTGACCACATACTTGGAAGTAAAGCTCTCCTCAGCAAATGTAAAAGAACAGAAATTATAACAAACTATCTCTCAGATCACAGTGCAATCAAGCTAGAACTCAGGATTAAGAATCTCACTCAAAACGGCTCAACTACATGGAAACTGAACAACCTGCTCCTGAATGACTACTGGGTACATAACAAAATGAAGGCAGAAATAAAGATGTTCTTTGAAACCAACGAGAACCAAGACACAATGTACCAGAATCTCTGGGATGCATTCAAAGCAGTGTGTAGAGGGAAATTTATAGCACTAAATGCCCACAAGAGAAAGCAGGAAAGATCCAAAATTGACACCCTAACATCACAATTAAAAGAACTAGAAAAGCAAGAGCAAACACGTTCAAAAGCTAGCAGAAGGCAAGAAATAACTAAAATCAGAGCAGAACTGAAGGAAATAGAGACACAAGAAACCCTTCAAAAAATTAATGAATCCAGGAGCTGGTTTTTTGAAAGGATCAACAAAATTGATAGACCGCTAGCAAGACTAATAAAGAAAAAAAGAGAGAAGAATGAAATAGATGCAATAAAAAATGATAAAGTGGATATCACCACTGTTCCCACAGAAATATAAACTACCATCAGAGAATACTACAAACACCTCTACGCAAATAAACTAGAAAATCTAGAAGAAATGGATAAATTCCTCGACACATACACTCTCCCAAGACTAAACCAGGAAGAAGTTGAATCTCTAAATAGACCAATAACAAGAGCTGAAATTGTGGCAATAATCAATAGCTTACCAACCAAAAAGAGTCCAGGACCAGAGGGATTCACAGCCGAATTCTACCAGAGGTACAAGGAGGAACTGGTACCATTCCTTCTGAAACTATTCCAATCAATAGAAAAAGAGGGAATCCTCCCTAACTCATTTTATGAGGCCAGTATCATCCTGGTACCAAAGCCAGGCAGAGACACAACCAAAAAAGAGAATTTTAGACCAATACCCTTAATGAACATTGATGTAAAAATCCTTAATAAAATACTGGCAAACCGAATCCAGCAGCACATCAAAAAGCTTATCCACCAAGATCAAGTGGGCTTCATCCCTGGGATGCAAGGCTGGTTCAATATACGCAAATCAATAAATGTAATCCAGCATATAAACACAACCAAAGACAAAAACCACATGATTATCTCAATAGATGCAGAAAAGGCCTTTGACAAAATTCAACTAAATGCTAAAAACTCTCAATAAATTAGGTATTGATGGGATGTATCTCAAAATAATAAGAGCTATCTATGACAAACCCACAGCCAATATCATACTGAATGGGCAAAAAAACTGGAAGCATTCCCTTTGAAAACTGGCACAAGACAGGGAGGCCCTCTCTCACCACTCCTATTCAACATACTGTTGGAAGTTCTGGCCAGGGCATTTAGGCAGGAGAAGGAAATAAAGGGTATTCAATTAGGAAAAGAGAAAGTCAAATTGTCCCTGTTTGCAGATGACATGATTGTATATCTAGAAAACCCCATCGTCTCAGCCCAAAATCTCCTTAAGCTGATAAGCAACTTCAGCAAAGTCTCAGGATACAAAATCAATGTACAAAAATCACAAGCATTCTTATACACCAATAACAGACAAACAGAGAGCCAAATCATGAGTGAACTCCCATTCACAATTGCTTCAAAGAGAGTAAAATACCTAGGAATCCAACTTACAAGGATGTGAAGGACCTCTTCAAGGAGAACTACAAACCACTGCTCAATGAAATAAAAGAGGATACAAACAAATGGAAGAACATTCCATGCTCATGGGTAGGAAGAATCAATATTGTGAAAATGGCCATACTGCCCAAGGTAATTTATAGATTCAATGCCATCCCCATCAAGCTACCAATGACTTTCTTCACAGAATTGGAAAAAACTACTTTAAAGTTCATATGGAACCAAAAAAGAGCCCGCATCACCAAGTCAATCCTAAGCCAAAAGAACAAAGCTGGAGGCATCACACTACCTGACTTCAAACTATTCTACAAGGCTACAGTAACCAAAACAGCATGGCACTGGTACCAAAACAGAGATATAGATCAATGGAACAGAACAGAGCCCTCAGAAATAATGCCGCATATCTACAACTATGATCTTTCACAAACCTGAGAAAAACAAGCAATGGGGAAAGGATTCCCTATTTAATAAATGGTGCTGGGAAAACTGGCTAGCCATATGTAGAAAGCTGAAACCAGATCCCTTCCTTACACCTTATAGAAAAATCAATTCAAGATGGATTAAAGACTTAAACATTAGACCTAAAACCATAAAAACCCTAGAAGAAAACCTAGGCAATACCATTCAGGACATAGGCATGGGCAAGGACTTCATGTCTGAAACACCAAAAACAATGGCAACAAAAGCCAAAATTGACAAATGGGATCTAATTAAACTAAAGAGCTTCTGTACACCAAAAGAAACTACCATCAGAATGAACAGGCAACCTACAGAATGGGAGAAAATTTTCGCAACCTACTCATGTGACAAAGGGCTAATATCCAGAATCTACAATGAACTCAAACAAATTTACAAGAAAAAAACAAACAACCCCATCAAAAAGTGGGCAAAGGACATGAACAGACACTTCTCAAAAGAAGACATTTATGCAGCCAAAAAACACATGAAAAAATGCTCACCATCACTGGCCATCAGAGAAATGCAAATCAAAACCACAATGAGATACCATCTCACACCAGTTAGAATGGCAATCATTAAAAAGTCAGGAAACAACAGGTGCTGGAGAGGATGTGGAGAAATAGGAACAGTTTTACACTGTTGGTGGGACTGCAAACTAGTTCAACCATTGTGGAAGTCAGTGTGGCAATTCCTCAGGGATCTAGAACTAGAAATACCATTTGACCCAGCCATCCCATTACTGGGTATATACCCAAAGGACTATAAATCATGCTGCTATAAAGACACATGCACATGTATGTTTATTGAGGCATTATTCACAATAGCAAAGACTTGGAACCAACCCAAATGTCCAGCAATGATAGACTGTATTAAGAAAATGTGGCACATATACACCATGGAAGACTATGCAGCTATAAAAAATGATGAGTTCATGTCCTTTGTAGGGACATGGATGAAATTGGAAATCATCATTCTCAGTAAACTATTGCAAGAACAAAAAACCAAACACCGCATATTCTCACTCATAGGTGGGAATTGAACAATGAGAACACATGGACACAGGAAGGGGAACATCACACTCTGGGAACTGTTGTGGGGTGGGGAGAGGGGGGAGGGATAGCATTGGGAGATATACCTAATGCTAGATGACGATTTAGTGGGTGCAGCACACCAGCATGGCACGTGTATACATATGTAACTAACCTGCACATTGCGCACATGTACCCTAAAACCTAAAGTATAATAATAATAAATTTTTTAAAAAGTACACTTAAAAAAAAAGGGATATATAGGTTCATATCTCAAAACCACAGCCATTTATTTATGAAACACCAGTACCTTCAACTACATCCACAGTTCAACCTGCTGGTCCCCTTAAGCCATATGTGTATCAAGTGAAGACTCTAAATTGAGTTTTTGGGGGGTTCAGGCAGTCCTTCCAAAAACCTAAACCATACAAACCATGTCATTTGCTTCACAGATCACCTAAAATGGTTTACAGTTTACCTGTTACATTATGCAGGTTTTTCCTTTGCCCTGCTCTGCCATAACATCTTTTTCTTTGATGCTCTACTTCTCATGTTGGTATAGAAGTCTTTATTCCACCTAGGATGGCCATCCAATGAAGTATAAAATTTTTAATTGGATATTTTCAAAGTCTTTGAAATAGAAACGTCATAGACCCATCAAATGAAATGAGCAAGTTACTTTAAATTCAAATTGCCTTAAAATCAAGAGAGCTGTTTTTAAAAACCCATATAATTCTGGAACCAAGTTTAATGATGTTTTTTAAATGCTCTAGATACTAGTAATTTGAACATATCATTTAAAATGAAACCGCTCCATGGATACTCCAGACACTTCTTTTTATAAATTCCCTTGTTTACTAGTTTCCAGGTTTATAAAGGGCTCTTAAAGGTTACTGCACCCCATAAAACATTAGCAAATTATCCTGAAATTTCCAAAGATTGAAAAACACTGTGCCAAAAAATAATAGTAAATCAAGTGATCAGTAATTTTGCTAAAGGGTAGATATTATTATATATACACATATAGTGCTTTTATTATCCAGAGGAATAAAATATATTTTAATTAACTAATCAAGTCATCTAATAATATTTCGTATTTATTTAAAAGACATTGCTTTCACTAAAAAAAGGCAACATGTTTAATCTTGGCTATCATATCTTACAATGTAAAATGCCAAAAAAAGTAAGAATTGTTTTTAACTGAAGGCTAATTTTGACACTAAAAACACTACATTAAGACTGCTATTTTTTTTCTTATCTCCAGTAGTATTTTTGGACCTTAAATACCACCACCATATTTTGGAATTTGTGTAAAAACCTTTTTCCCCCTACTGGTCCGAAAGCATCTTAGGTTCCTTTGCATTTAATCATAGTTTTTTTGTTCTCAGTTAAATGTAGTTTAAGTGGTATTATAAAGATAAAATGAGGTAAAACCTTAATAAATTTTTCACACACAGTAAGTATTCAATAAGTAGTGAGGGGTTTTGGTTGGTTGGATGTTTGGTGACTCATTATTGCTTATCTCTGAAGTCTTAAACTCTAAGGAGTAGGTTTTTTTTTATGTTTATAAGCCTAACCACTCCCTACCGTGATTGAGAGGAAACAGCATGTTTTTTAGGAGAGTAACCACATCATGCTGTATCTCTAGTTTATATTACACAAATTACAAGTACATATTATAGGTACTCAGTAAGATGTCTTGCAACAAAGGCCATTTATGATAAACCCATAGCTAACATCATACTGAATAGGGAAAACCTTAAAGCTTTTCCTCTAAGAAGTGGAACAAGACAGCCCACTCTCTCCACTATTATTCAACATAGTACTGGAAGAACTGGTCAAAGCAATTAGACATGAGAAATAAGTAAAGGGCATCCAAAGTGGAAAAGAAGAAGTCAAGTTGTCCCTGTTTGCAGATGGCATTAGCTCATATATAGAAAAACCTAAAGACTCTACTAAAAAACCCTTAGAACTAACAAAACAAATTCAATAAAATTGCAGAATGCAAAAATCAACAAACAAAAATCAGTAGCATTTCTACACACGAACAACAAAGTAGCTAAAAAAGAAATCAAGAAGTTTGCTGGGTGTGGTGGCTCACGCTTATAATCCCAGCACTTTGGGAGGCTGAGGCGGGCACATCACAAGGTCAGGAGATTGAGACCATCCTGGCTAACACAATGAAACCTTGTCTCTACTAAAAATACAAAAAATTAGCCAGACGTGGTGGTCAGCACCTGTAGTCCCAGCTACCCAGTATACTGAGGCAGAAGAATCACTTGAACCCAGGAAGTGGAGGTTGCAGTGAGCTAAGGTCACACCACTGCACTCCAGCCTGGGTGACAGAGTGACTCCATCTCAAAAAAAAAATAAAAAAAGAAAGAAAAGAAAAGAAATCAAGAAGTCAATTCCATTTACAATAGTACACAAAAAATAAAATACCTAGGAATAAATTTAACCAAGGAGGTGAAAGACTTATACAAGGAAAACTATAAAACACTGATGAAAGAAATTAAAAAGGATACAAATGAAAAGATATCTCATGCTTATGGATCAGAAGAATTAATATTGTTAAATGACCATACTAACCAAAGCAACCTACACATTCATTGTAATGCCTACCAAAATACCAACGACATTCTTCCCAGGAAAAAAAATCCAAAAATTTGTATGGAACCACAAAAGGCCCCAAATAGCCAAAGCAATCCTGAACAAAAAGAACAAAGCTAAAGATATTACGCCACCAGACTTCAAAATATACTACAAGTCTATAGTAACCAAAACAGCATGGCACTGACATAAAAACAGACACATAGGCCAACAGAACAGATTAGAAAACCCAGAAATTAATTTACATGTCTACAGCCAACTACCTTTTGACAAAGCTACCAAGAACATACATTGGGGAAGGGAAACTTTCTTCAATAAATGATGCTAAATGGTTATCCATATGAAGAAGAATGAAACTATATCTCTCACAATAAACAAAATACAACTCAAGATAGATTAAATACTTAAATGTAAGACCTAAAACTATAAAACTACTAGAAGAAGACATAGGGAATATGCTTTGGGACATTGTTCTGGACAAAGATTTTATGAAAATAAGACCTCAAAAGCAGAAGCAACAAAACAAAACAAAAAAAAATTGGATTGTATCAAACTAAAAAGCTTTTGCACAGCAAAGGAAACAATCAACAAAGTGAAAATACAACCTACAGAATGGGAGAACATATTTTCAAACTACTCATTCCAAAGGGAATTAATATCCTAAATACACAAGGAGCTCAAATATCTCAATAACAACAACAAAATCTGGATTATAAAATAAACAAATGATCTGAACAGACATGTCTCAAAACAAGACATACAAATGGCCAACAAATACATGAAAACATCACTCAACATCACTGATCATCAGGGAACTACAAATCAAAACCACATTGATGTGTTATCCTACCCCGGTTAGAATGACTATTATAAAAAGGACAAAAAATAATAAATGTTGGTGAGATGTGGAGAAAAGGAAGCTCTTATACATTGTTGGTGGGAAAGTAAACTAGTATAACCACTATGGAGAATAGTATATAGGTTCTTCAAAAAACTACAGATAGAACTACCATATGATCCAGCAATCCCACTACTGGGTGTTCATCAGAAAAAAAAAAAGAAGAAAATTAGTATATCAAAGAGATATGTGCACCCTCATGTTTACTGCACTATTCACAATAGCCAAGACATGGAATCAACCTTAGGTGTCCAACAACAGATGACTAGGTAAAGCAAATTAGGTATATACACTCAATGGAATACTACTGAGCCATAAAAGAGAAATGAAATCCTGTCATTCTCAGCACCATGAATGGAACTGGAAGACATTATGTTAAGTGAAATAAGACAAGAACAGGAAGTTAAACACCACATGTTCTCATTCATATATAGAAGCTAAAAAAAGTTGATCTCATAGAAGTAAAAAGTAGAACAGAGGATACTGGAGGCTGAGATGGGTAAGGGTTGGGGGAAAAAAGAGATTGTTAAGGGTATAAAATTAGAGCTTGACAGGAAGAATATAATACGGTGTTCTATAGCACTGTAGGGTGACTATAGTTTATATTAGAAATTTCAAATAGTTAGAAGGAGGATATTGAATGTTCCCAAAACAAAGAAATGATAAATGTTTGAGATGATGGATATGTTAATCACCCTGATGTGATTACTATACATTATATATATCAAAACATCACTATATACCTCCATAAACATGTATGATTGTTATATGTCAATTTTTTTAAGTAAATTAAATTTTTAAATGGGATGGATATTAAACTAATAAATTAGAAAAATTACCAAAAACTCTTAAAAATATGTGTTGAATCGATGAATGGTAAAACCAATAATCAGTCAATGAGTAGATAAGGAGCAAAAAGGAGTTTTTGTGTCATAAGAAAAAGGAAGGCCAGTCTTAGCTCAGTCCCTTTTACTTCTAGTGCTGCTTAAATTTATGATTTGTTGATTAATTAATTTGTACCCTCTGTGTCACAGGCTTTCTCAAAATCAGGAAATAATTTAAAATTATTCATAACTAAATCATTGGTAAATGTTTACAGAGGACACTAAGTTGATAAATGTTAGATAAATGTTAGGTAAATACTGATTCATGATTAGGAAAATAACGAAAACATAATTAAATCTATTAACATACACTTGTAGGATATGAGGATGTTGAAAAATTGATTTGATTTTGAAAAGCAAGCAAACACATTTCTACTTAGGAAATGGTGTTTTTCTGCTGGGTTCTCATTTTCCCTCTTTCATTCAATATTTTCTGGAGTAAGATAAACTTCTAGGCCTGGGAGTTAAGGAGGAAGATGCCCTGGTCCTGACCCTGAGATATACCACTGAATGGGGAAAACAAATCTGTAAACTTAGTAGTAATGCACAAAGAATGCAATAAGTGCTGTAGACACCAGTGAGTGTGTAGGAGTTGGGGGGCCACAACACATATTATTTCTCTGTGAATATATCCCCTGGTTAAAATCCTGAATAATCTGTTCAGTACAACAAAGTTCCAAAAAGAACACTTTCATGAGTTTTTTTAAATTCATAGAGTGAAATGTAACAGTTCTGTACCTCTGTTCAATTGAGAAAAGAGGGCTAAGACTACTTACCTATTGCTCAGGAGAATCAAGAATTTTGCACTTTATATTTCCTGTAGGTTTATATTTTTGTAATTATTGAATTAATACCAGTGCAAACTAAAGATTATTCTTTTATTGTCCAACATTACAAAGAAAAATTTCTCCTGAGACTATAACAAGAAACCTCTTGCCTTCAAAAGCTACTTGGTTGGGTTAAAAAAAAAAAATAAAAGTAACTTTTTAAAAAAAGTCAGTGGATCCCATATTCTTCAAATAATTCAGTTAAGAATTAAGGTAAAAACTATTATAGATAATGTACCTATTTTCTGTTAACAAATACTATTCAGCAATTTCATTTTCCGTATTTCTCTGATTTCTTGCAGACAATAGTGAAAAACTTAGAAATATGATATAATTGAAAACCCCATGGACTAAGGCTCAAGAGACTGGAATTCTGGACACAGTTAATCATTAATTAATTTTTGACAAGTTTTTTAAGGTCTTTGAGTATTGTCTGTTGGGCAAAAAGTTGAGAGTAGCCTTAGCCAAGCTGGCGATAAGCTTAAACACCATAGCACATAAAGGATGTGTGAGATGCCCCAGGAAATGAGAAGCTTCCAAGGAGCATAGTTAGAAAGAAAACCCCAATAGATCATTCTGCCTCTAAAAATAAATACAATGTTTTCTTTAAATTGCTAGAGAAGTGAATGAGGCACAGAGTTATAAGAAAAATAAAAATAAATGTTATTATCAGAGAAAATTCTACATAGGAAGTAAATAAAATGTCCAGTCACAAACGGAAATATTCTTACTATGCTATTTCTAGATTTTTTAAAAACGTTATATGCATGCATATTTTCTATGTATTAAAAGCTCATAGTAAGCAAGAAAATCCAGTCATTAAGAAAGTTCATACTTCACTTCTTTTTATTCCTTTGCTTTAAAAGAACTCTCATTAAAAATAAACATTCTGTATCTGCACACAAATGTAGAAAGTTGAATTGAAAAATAACTACAACCTACACAAAGACTTTCTGTATTTTAAAAAATGGCTGAAATTTTTAGGTTGTGTTAATTGATAATTGTTTTTGAGGTTCAGATTTAATCTTGAAATATGTAAAACATTAACTTAGATTTTGGTTTTGGTTGGTATTTTTTATTATTATTATTATACTTTAAGTTTTACGGTACATGTGCACAACATGCAGGTTTGTTACATATGTATACATGTGCCATGTTGGTGTGCTGCACCCAGTAACTTGTCATTTAACATTAGGTATATCTCCAAAAGCTATCCCTCCCCGCTTCCCCCACCCCACAGCAGGCCCCGGTGTGTGATGTTCCTCTTCCTGTGTCCATGTGTTCTCATTGTTCAATTCCCACCTATGAGTGAGAATATGCGGTGTTTGGTTTTTTGTCCTTGCGATTCGTTTGCTGAGAATGATGGTTTCCAGCTTCATCCATGTCCCTACAAAGGACATGAACTCATCATTTTTTATGGCTGCATAGTATTCCATGGTGTATATGTGCCACATTTTCTTAATCCAGTCTATCATTGTTGGACATTTGTCTTGGTTCCAAGTCTTTGCTATTGTGAATAGCGCCGCAATAAACATATATGTGCATGTGTCTTTATAGCAGCATGATTTATAGTCCTTTGGGTATATACCCAGTAATGGGATGGCTGGGTCAAATGGTATTTCTAGTTCTAGATCCCTGAGGAATCGCCACACTGACTTCCACAACGGTTGAACTAGTTTACAGTCCCACCAACAGTGTAAAACTGTTCCTATTTCTCCACATCCTCTCCAGCACCTGTTGTTTCCTGACGTTTTCATGATTGCCATTCTAACTGGTGTGAGATGGTATCTCATTGTGGTTTTGATTTGCATTTCTCTGATGGCCAGAGATGATGAGCATTTTTTCATGTGTCTTTTGGCTGCATAAATGTCTTCTTTTGAGAAATGTCTGTTCATATCCTTCACCCACTTTTTGATGGGGTTGTTTTTTTCTTGTAAATTTGTTGGAGTTCATTGTAGATTCTGGATATTAGCCCTTTGTCAGATGAGTAGATTGCAAAAATTTTCTCCCATTCTGTAGGTTGCCTGTTCATTCTGATGGTAGTTTCTTTTGCTGTGCAAAAGCTCTTTAGTTTAATTAGATCCCATTTGTCAATTTTGTCTTTTGTTGCCATTGCTTTTGGTGTTTCAGACATAAAGTCCTTGCCCATGCCTATGTCCTGAATGGTATTGCCTAGGTTTTCTTCTAGGGTTTTTATGGTTTTAGGTCAGTTGGTATGTTTTTTAAGTGTTAATGGCAACTAAATGGCTAGGATAATGAAGGCTAAGGAAATAGCTCACAGTCATACAGCTTGCAAGTGCTAGGGCCCAGATATTTAACCTAAAAATTCAGGCCTACTCGTTTTACACCACAGCAGGATCACTGTTGCAACTGATACATAAGCAAAACATATATGATTCATTTATTCGTTCTGCAAATGTCTGATGAGAGCCTACTGATATGGTTTGGATATTTGTCCCCTTCAAATCTCATGTTAAAATGTAAACCCCAGTGCTGGAGGTGGGGCCTGGTGGGAGGTGTTTGGGTCGTGGAGGTGGATCCCTTGTGGCTTGGTGTTGTCCTCACTATAGTGAGTGAGTTCTCGTGAGATCTGGTTGCTTAGAAGTGTGTGGCACCTTCCCTGCTTTCTCTCTTGCTCTCACCCTGGCTGTGTGAGATGCCTGCTCCTCCCTTGCTTTCTACCATAATTGTAAGCTTCCTGAGTCCCTCACCAGAAGCAGATGCCTGCGCCACATTTCTTGTAGTGTCTGCAGAACCATGAGCCAGTTAAACCTCTTTTCTCTATAAGTTACCCAGCCTCAAGTATTTCTTTATAGCATCACAAGAACTGCCTAATACACCCACCCTATTTCAGATACTATTGTGAGTTCTGCAGTACAGCAGTAAACAGGAGACAATTCCAATGGTGTGCTGGTAAATGTTCAACCACTGGCTGGGGAGGAGAAAAAATGGGAAGGGGGTCTATCTGCAGTATTTGCACATTTCTGTAACATAAATACTCCGATCATGACAGATTTTAAGTTACCAACTTGGCATCATTAAACTTTGAGTTGGAAAGTTGTGCATATTCAGCTCTTGTGAGCCTGTGTGAACTGGCCCCAGCAGGACACTGAAAACAATCTGGTTCATGTGCAAAATGCATTCAAGTGGAGAGAGAGAAGCAAAATTCCAGACCAGCAACATATACAGAACGTTAGATGCTGATGTATTATGGAGGCAGGGAAGTTGGGTATGCATTCAGGTAGTTAGGATGATTTTCAAAAGGATTGTCAGGAAAGATTTGCTGAAAAATGACATTTCAGCGAAGCCCTGAAGATGGTTAAGGAGTGGCCCAAGTGGATAACAGAAGAACATTTTAGGATAGAGGTTTCTAGGGTGCTAGATAATAAAGGGTTGGGGATTTATTATAAGGATTTTAACTTTTTGCTGAGTGAGATGGGAAGACATTGAAAGGTCTTTCTCTTTTGTTTTAGTTTTAGTCATGGAGTGACATGATCTCACTTATATTTTTCAAAGACAATTCTTTCTAACATTTTAAGAGTAAACCACTTGGGGGTGGGCAAAAGTAGAAGCTCTTACAATAATTTAAGCAAGAGATAAGGGTATCTTTCAGGGTTGTAGTGGAAAAATAGTGAGAATCAGTGAGATTCCAGTTACGTTTTAATTATAGAGTCAACAGAATTTGCTGACAGCTTGAATATGGAGTGTGACCCAAAAGATGATTCCAAGGATTTTATTATAAGTGGAAGAGTGAAGTTATCAGCTACCGAACTGCAGTAGACAATGGGAAGAGTAATCTTAGAGGATAGATGAGGTGTTGCTTTGGAATGTATACAGTCTGATATGCCTATTTGACATCTAAGTGGAGATGTAGAACAGACAGTTGAATATGAGTCCAGTTCCAGGAAAATGTTTGGATTGAGATAAAACTGTGTGATATGCATGATAATGATAATATTTAAAGCACTGGAACTCAGTGGGATCACCAGAGTGAGTGTAAATTTATTTAAAATTTAATCATCTATTTAACAAACACATGTTCCAGTACTGCTCTCAGTGCTTTGCAAGTATAAACTCATTTAATTCTCATACCAAGCCTAAAATGTAGGTATTATTATTTCCTCCTTTTATAAATAAAGAAACTGAAGCACATAGAGATCAAATAACTTGTCCAAGGTCACAAGTAAATGGCTAATAAGGGATAGAAATGGAATTTCTAACCAAGGCTATCTAGCACTGGAGTTCTTATTAGAGAAGTTGTCTAATGGCCTGAGATTTCAGAAACTGCAACAATTACAGGTTAGGGAGATGAGAGAGATCAGTAAATCTTATTCATTGCAGGCAACACATTTTACTTTCTCATAGAAAATCTATGCTCAAGGAAAGTACATACAGTAGTTATAGAGAGTATATGCAAAAACAATGTTTTGTTTCCCTTTATGCTTTTCTATATTTTCTATAATAAGCAAATATTAATTCTAGAATCAGGAAAGATTGCATTCAAATAAAGCAAAAGAGTTATTTTCCAAATCTTGTTTCAAGGATGCATGTCATTCTCTATTTAAAACATAGCTCAAAGAGAAGGTGCAATGATAATCATGCTGAAAAACTGAAGGGAAGCCCTCTGCTTAAGTATGAATAAGGTAACATACAATTTTTTGCCAAAACTAGAACAATTCTTGAGAGTAAAAGAGAGCACTATCAATTATATATGACAGCAGGGTTAAGTTAGAACTGTTTTAAACATACTTGAGGTTTATGTAGGTGCCCTAGGTAGCCTTCTCCTTAAAGATAGGGTTCGCATGAATACAAAGAAGTCAACTCTTATCTAGTCCATGCACACTACCAAACATTGTTGCCACCTTCTTACTTTCCCTTCTAGGTTAAATATATGGTTGTTTGTCATTATTGTTGTTTAACATTTTTACTATTATAAGTACTGGTTAGAATTAGGCATCAGAAAACAAACTGAGTACCACCTGTATATTATTATAGTGGGTTTAGAGATACTCTATTTGAGGCTAATCAGTTCTTATGATGAGAAATAATAATACAGTAGTCTCCCCTTATATTCAGAGAATACATTTTAAGACCCCCAGTGGATGCCTGAAACCACAGATAGCACTGAACCCTATACATATATACCTATGATAAAGTTTAATTTAAAAGTTAGGCACAGTAAGATATTAACAATAATAACTAATAAAAAATAGAACAATTAAGTAAAATAAAAGTTACTTGAACACAAGCACTGTGATACCACAACAGTCAATCTGATAACAGAGATGGTTGTTATGTAATTCACTGGCAGGTGGCATCATATGGACATGCTGCACAACCTAAGTGGGATGGAGCAAGATGGCACAAGATTTCTTTACACTACTCAGAACAGCGTGCAATCTAAAACTCATGAGTTGTTATTTCTGGAATTTTCAATTTAATATTTTGAGGACCTCAGTTAATAGTGGGTGACTGAAACTGTGGAAACTGAAACCACAGATAAGTGGGGACTACTGTACAGAATGAAGATATTTTTATGGTTAAAGCCCAATTTCAAGGATTTGAAAAGAAATACTAAAATCTTTAAGTGTAAATATAATCAAAGAAGAAATCACTTTATAATAAAACTTGAAAAAATTACCTTTATTCCCATTCTAACTTAAATAAATTAGAAACAAAACACCTATTCACTTCCATTTCCTAAACTACTTTTAAAAAAAATTATACTTTAAGTTCTGGGATACATGTGCAGAACATGAAGGTTTGTTACGTAGGTATACATGTGGCATGGTGGTTTGCTGCACCCATCAATCTGTCATCTACATTAGGTGTTTCTCCTAATTCTATCCATCTCGACATGCCCTGGTAGGTGATGTTCCCCTCCCCGTGTCTATGTGTTCTCATTGTTCAGCTCCCACATGTGAGTGAGAACATGGGGTGTTTGGCTTTCTGTTCCTGTTAGTTTGCTAAGAATGATGATTTCCAGCTTCATCCCTGCAAAGGACATGAACTCATCCTTTTTATGGCTGCATAGTATTCCATGGTGTGTATGTGGCATATTTTCTTTATCCAGTCTATTACTGATGGGCATTTGGTTTGGTTGCAAGTCTTGCTATTGTGAACAGTGCTGCTATAAACATATCTGTGCATGTGTCTTTATAGTTGAATGATTAGAATCCTTTGGATATATAACCAGTAATGAGATTGCTGGGTCAAATGGTGTTTCTGGTTCTAGATCCTTGAGGAACCACCACACTGTCTTCCACAATGGTTGAACTAATTTACACTCCCACCAACAGTGTAAAAGCTTTCCTATTTCTCCACATCCTCTCCAGCATCTGTTGTTTCCTGACTTTTTAATGCTCACCATTCTAACTGGCATGAGATGTTATCTCATTGTGGTTTTGATTTGCATTTCTCCAATGACGAGTGATGAAGAGCTCTTTTTCATATGTTTGTTGTCCGCATAAATGTCTTCTTTTGAGAAGTGACTGTTCATATCATTTGCCCATTTTTTGATGGAGTTATTTGTTATTTTCTCATAAATTTAAGTTCTTTATAGATTCTGGACATTAGCCCTTTATCAGATGGATACATTGCAAAAATGTTCCCCCATTCTGTGGATTGCCTGTTCACTCTAGTAATAATTTTCTTTTGCTGTGCAGAAGCTCTTTAGCTTAACTAGATCCCATTTGTCAATTTTGGCTTTTGTTGCCATTGCTTTTGGTGTTTTAGTCATGAAGTCTTTGCCCATGCCTATGTCCTGAATGATATTACCTAGGTTTTCTTCCATGGTTTTTATGGTTTTAGGTCTTACGTTTAAGTCTTTAATCCATCTTGAGTTAATCTTTGTATAAGGTGTAAGGAAGGGGTCCAGTGTCAGTTTTCTGCATATGGCTAGCCAGTTTTCCCAACACCGTTTATTAAATAGAGAATCCTTTTCTCATGGCTTATTTTTGTTGAAGATCAGATGGTTGTAGATTTGGGGCATTATTTCTGAGGCCTCTGTTCTGTTCCATTGGTCTATATATTTGTTTTGGTACCAGCACCATGCTGTATTGGTTACTGTAGCCTTGTAGTATAGTTTGAAGTCAGGTAGCGTGATGCCTCCAGTGTTGTTCTTTTTGCTTAGGATTGTCTTGGCTTTATGGGCTCTTTTTTGGTTCCATATGAAATTTAAAGTAGTTTTTCCTAATTCTGTGAAGAATGTCAAAGGTAGTTTGATGGGAATAGCATTGAATCTATAAATTACTTTGGGCAGTATGGCCATTTTCACAATATTGATTCTTCCTATCCATGAGCATGGAATGTTTTGTTTTTCTATTTGTTTGTGTCCTCTCTTATTTCCTTCAGCCATGTTTTGTAGTTGTCCTTGAAGAGGTCATTTGCATCCCTTTTAATTGCATTCCTAGGTATTTTATTCTCTTTGTAGCAGTTGTGAATGGGAGTTCACTCATGATTTGGCTCTCTGTTTGTCTATTATTGGTATATAGAAATGCTTGTGATATTTGCACATTGACTTTGTGTATCTTGAGACTTTGCTGAAGTTGCTTATCAGCTTAAGGAGATTTTGGACTGAGATGACGGGGTTTTCTAAATATACAATCATGTCATCTGCAAACAGAGAAAATTTGACTTCTTCTCTTCTTATTTGAATACGCTTTATTTCTTTCTCTTGCCTGATTGCCCTGGTCAGAACTTCCAATACTCTGTTGAATAGGAGTGGTGAAAGAAGGCATCCTTGCCTTCTGCTGGTTTTCAAAGGGAATTATTCCAGCTTTTCCCATTCAGTATGGAACTGACTGTGGAACTGTCATAAATAGCTCTTATTATTTTCAGATACGTTCCATCAGTGCCAGTTTATTGAGAGTTTTTAGCATGAACGGGTGTTGAATTTTATCGAAGGCCTTTTCTGCATCTATTGAGATAATCATGTGGTTTTTGTCATTGGTTCTGTTTCTGTGATGGGTTACATTTATTGATTTGCATATGCTGAACCAACCTTGCATCCCAGAGATGAAGCGAACTTGGTCAAGGTAGATAAGCTTTTTGATGTGCTGTTGGATTCGGTTTGCCAGTATTTTATTGAGGATTTTTACATTGATGTTCATCAGGGATACTGCCCTGAAATTTTCTTTTTACGCTGTGTCTCTGCCAGGTTTTAGTATCAGTATGATGCTGGCCCCATAAAATGAGTAAGGAAGGAATCCCTCTTTTTCTATTGTCTGGAATAGTTTCAGAAGGAATGATACCAGCTCCTCTGTACCTCTGGTAGAATTCAGCTGTGAATCTGTCTGGTCCTGGGCTTTTTTTGGTTGGTAGGCTATTAATTACTGCCTCAATTTCAGCACTTGTTATTGGTCTATTCAGGGATTTGACTTCTTCCTGGTTTAGTCTTGGAGGGTGTATGTGTCCAGAATTTAACCATTTTTTTCTAGATTTTCAAGTTTATTTGCATAGAGGTGTTTATAGTATTCTCTGATGGTAGTCTGTATTTCTGTGGGATCAGTGGTGATATCCCGTTCTTCATTTTTTATTGTGTCTATTTGATTCTTTTTTCTTTTCCTCTTTATTAGTCTGACTAGCAGTCTATCTATTTTGTTAACCTTTTCAAAAAAACCAGCTCCTGGCTTCTGTGATTTTTGAAGGGTTTTTCGTGTATCTATCCTTCAGTTCTGCTCTCATCTTAGTTATTTCTTGTCTTCTGCTATCTTTTGAAATTGTTTACTCTTGCTTCTCTAGTTCTTTTAATTATGATGTCAGGATGTTGATTTTAGATCTTTTTCACTTTCTCCTGTGGGCATTTAGTGCTATAAATTTCCCTCTAACCACTGCTTTAGCTGTCTCCCAGAGATTCTGGTATATTGTGTCTTTGTTCTCCTCAATTTCAAATAACTGATTTATTTCTGCCTTAATTTTGTTATTTACCCAGTAGTCATTTAGGAGCAGGTTGTTCAGTATCTATGTAGTTCTTTGGTTTTGAGTAAGTTTTTAAATCCTGCATTCTAATTTGATTGCACTGTGGTCTGAAAGACTGTTTGTTATGATTTCCATTCTTTTGCATTTGCTGAGGAGTGTTTTACTTCCAATTATGTGGTCAATTTTAGAATAAGTGCTATGTGGTGTTAAGAAGAATGTATATTCTGCTGATTTGGGGTGGAAAGTTCTGTAGATGTCTATTAGGTCCACTTGGTCCAGAGCTGCATTCAAGTCCTGAATATCCTTGTTAATTTTCTGCCTCGTTGATTTGTCTAATATTGACAATGGGGTGTTAAATTATCCCACTATTATTGTGCGAGAGTCTAAGTCTCCTTGTAGGTCTCTAAGAACTTGCCTTATAAATCTAGGTGCTCCTGTATTGGGTGCATACAAATTTAAGATAGTTAGCTCTTCTTGTTGCATTGACCCCTTTACCTTTATGTAATGCCTTTCTTTGTCTTTTTTGATCTTTATCAGAGACTAGGATTACAACCCGTGCTTTTTTTTTTTGCTTTCCATTTTTTTAGTAACTATTCCTCCATCCCATTATTTTGAGCCTATATGTGTCTTTGCATGTGAGATGTCTTTGCATGCTGTCTCCTGAATACAGCACACCGATGGGTCTTGACTCTATCCAATTTTGACTCTATCCAATTTGCCAGTCTGTGTCTTTTGATTGGTGCATTTAGCCCATTTACCTTTAAGGTTAATATTGTTATGTGTGAATTTGATCCTGTCATTATGATGTCAGCTGGTTATTTTGCCCATTAGTTGATGCAGTTTCTTCATAGTGTCGATGGTCTTTACAATTTGGTATGTTTTTTCAGTGGCTGGTACCAATTGTTCCTTTCCATATTTAGTGCTCCCTTCAGGAGCTCTTGTAAGGCAGGCCTGATGGTGACAGAATCTCTCAGCATTTGCTTGTCTGTAAAGGATTTTATTTCTCCTTCACTTAAGAAGCTTAATTTGGCTGGATATGAAATTCTGGGTTGAAAATTCTTTTCTTAAGGATGTTGAATATTGCCCCCAACTCTCTTCTGGCTTGTAGGGTTTCTGCAGAGATATTTGCTGTTAGTCTGATCGGCTTCCATTTATGGGTAACCCAACCTTTCTCTCTGGCTGCCCTTACCATTTTTTCCTTCATTTCAACCTTGGTGAATCTGACGATTATATATCTTGAGGTTGGTCTTCTCAAGGAGTATCTTTGTGGTGTTTTCTGTATTTCCTGGATATGAATGTTGGCCTCTCTTACAAGGTTGGGGAAGTTCTCCTGGATAATATCCTAAAGAGTGTTTTTCAACTTGGTTCCATTCTCCCTGTTACTTTCAGGTACATCAATCAAACATAGGTTTGGTCTTTTCACATAGTCCTATATTTCTTGGAGGCTTTGTTCATTCTTTTTCATTCTTCCTTCTCTAATCTTGTCTTCATACTATTTCATTAAGTTCATCTTCAATCTCTGATATCCTTTCTCCCACTTGATGGATTTGGCTATTGATACTTGTATATGCTTCACGAAGTTCTCATGCTACGTGTTTCAGCTCCGTCAGGTCATTTATGTTCTTCTCTAAACTGGTTATTCTAGTTAGGAATTCCTTTAACCTTTTTTTCAAGGTTCTTAACTTCCTTGCATTGAGTTAGAACATGCTTCTTTAGCTTGGAAGAGTTTGTTTTTAACCACTTTCTGAAGCCTACTTCTGTCAATTCGTCAAACTCATTCTCCATCCAGCTTTGTTCCCTTGCTGGCGAGGAGTTGTGATCCTTTGGAGGGGAAGAGGCATTCTGGTTTTTGGAATTTTCAGCCTTTTTGTGCTGGTTTTTCCTCATCTTTGTGGATTTATCTACCTTTGGTTTTTGATGCTGATGACCTTCAGATAGGGTTTTTGTGTGAATGTCCCTTTTGTTGATATTGATGCTATTCCTTTCTGTTTGTTAGTTTTCCTTCTAACAAGCCCCTCTGCTGCAGCTCTGCTGGAGTTTGCTGGAGGTCCACTCCAGATCCTGTTTGCCTGAGTATCACCAGCAGAGACTGCAGAATAGCAAAGATTGTGTCTGTTCCTTCCTCTGGAAGCTTTTTTCAGAGGGGCACCTGCCAGATGCCAGCTGGAGCTCTCCTGTATGAGGTGTCTGTCGACCCTTGCTGGGAGGTGTGGGGTCAGGGACCCACTTGAGGAAATAGTCTGTCCCTTAGCAGAGCTCGACTGCTGTGCTGGGAGATCTGCTGCTCCCTTCAGAGCTGGCAGGCAGGAACGTTTAAGTCTGATGAAGCTGTGCCCACAGCTGCCCCTTCACCCAGGTACTCTGTCCCAGGGAGATAGGAGTTTCATCTATAAGTCCCTGACTAAGGCTGCTGCCTTTCTTTCAGAGATGCCCTGTCCAGAGAGGTGGAATCTAGAGAGGCAGTCTGGCTACACCGGCTTTGCTGAGCTGCGGTGGCCTCTGCCCAGTTTGAACTTTCCAGCAGCTCTGTTTACACTGTGAGGGGAAAACCGTCTACTCAAGCCTCAGTAATGGCAGACGCCCCTCCCCCCAACCAAGCTTGAGCATCCCAGGTCGACTTCATACTGCTGTGCTGTCAGTGAGAATTTTCAAGCCAGTGGATCTTAGCTTGCTGGGCTCCATGGTGGTGGGATCCCCTAAGCTAGACCACTTGGCTCCCTGGCTTCAGCCACCTTTCCAGGGTGGGTGAATGGTTCTGTCTCACTGGTGTTCCAGGCACCACTGGGGTATGAAAAGAATCTCTTGTAGCTAGCTTGGTGTCTGCCCAAATGGCCGCCCCATTTTGTACTTGAAATCCAGGACCTTTGTGGTGTAGACACCTGAGGCAATCTGCAGGTTGTGAAGACCATGGAAAAAGCGTAGCATCTGGGCCAGAGTGCACCGTTTCTCACAGCACAGTCCCTCATGGCTTCCCTTGGCTAGGGGAGGGAGTTCCCTGACCCCTTGCGCTTCCTGGGTGAGGCAACGCCCCACCCTGCTTCAGCTCGCCCTCTGTGGGCTGCACCCACTGTCTAACCATTCCCAGTGAGATGAACCAGGTGCCTCAGGTGGAAATGCAGAAATCACTTCTCTTCTGTGTTGATCTCACTGGGAGCTGGAGACTGGGGCTGTTTCTATTCAGCCGTCTTGCCAGCTTCTAATTCTGAACTACTTTTAATATGATATAAATACTGACTTTGGTGTGGAATGTATGCAAATGATATGTTAAAGTGGAAATACAAGGGAATATACTGTACCTTGTTTTACCTGTAAGGAACACACACCTGACAAAAGGCAATTTTCACATCCAATGTTGGTTCACTGCAGTAGTATAAGAAATGGAGGCTCATAAATACCTAGAAGAAAAAGAAATGGAGCATAAATTTTCAAATCACTAATTTTTCATTATATAACAATATAGATTTTGGCATAATTTGAGTTATATGCAAAGTACCATGCACAATATATCTCCAACATAATCCTTATCTTGACCTGTACTATACCTTTCACAAATAGTATTTAATAATGAAATAAGGTTAAAATGTCCTATCTTTTATAATGATAAATTCCATCACACTCATAAAGATTAGATATAAGAAAGTGGACATACCTAATAATTTAAAGGGAAATACATCCTGTTATAAAGCATTTTCAGTTCTTAACATTTAATTTACAAAAAAAAACCCTCAAACATATGCTCAACAGGATATATATATATTTATTTTAGAATAAAGGCACTATTAAATAAAATATAATTTATAATAGAATTCTATATAGGACTTGGAGTAATTATATTAGAGCTTAGTGTATCAGTATAAATTTTTCAAACATGATATTGACTGAGAAGAAAAGCAGTTTGTAACAGATATAAAGAATATACTATATTTGTGTGAAATTTCAAAATTACAAAATATACAAAAATGATTATATATTGCTTTTAAGTACGTATAATTGTGGAGTAAAAAGTATTGGGCACCATATTAACATAACTTTAATCTTGGTGGGAAGTACAAAAATTCAATTATATCATTTTCTGTATGTTCAAAATATTCTATAAGTTTGCAAAGTTTTAAGAAGAGGAAAAGTTATCTAATGGTAGTAATGCCAAATTAGATACTAAGTTATTTGAGAATGACACAGCAACATCAGAGAAACCCAAATAAATTTTTTTCGTTCAATTAAACACACTTTGTTGCGTGTTTATTGTGTGCAAAACGCACAATACTGTCAGATTAAACCATTTAAAAACACCATCAATATGCGACTTCTGTTTCTGGCAAGGATTGATAGATGTCCTGAAAATCACTATCAGTGCAAAATCCCTAAAATTGTTAACATAAAATACACAAAACATCTTTCAGAATGCATAGCTGAGTTGTCAAAAATAAAAGCATGAAAAGTTCTGAGAAGTTGAAAACAATGTGAAAGGATACATGCAGAGAAGTAAATGAGCTGAGGCCGCTGTTTGTCACAGGCCATCTGCTGATGTCTGATGACTAGAACTTTACTTCTTTTTTTATTTGTATTTTTTAAATTATACTTTAAGTAGTGGGATACATGTGCAGAACACGCAGGTTTGTTACATAGGTATACACGTGCCATGGTGGTTTGCTGCACCCATCAACCCATCATCTACATTAGGTATTTCTCTGAATGCTATCCCTCCCCTAGGCCCCCACCCTGACAGGCTCCTGTGTGTGATGTTCCCCTCCCTGTGTCCATGTGTTCTCATTGTTCAGCTCCCACTTATGAGTGAGAACATGCAGTGTTTGGTTTTCGGTTCCTGTGTTAGTTTGCTGAGAATGATGGTTTCCAGCTTCATCCATGTCACTGCAAAGGACATGAACTCATCCCCTTTATGGATGCATAGTATTGCATGGTGTATATGTGCCACATTTTCTTCATCCAGTCTATCACTGATGAGCATTTGGGTTGGTTGCAAGTCTTTGCTATTGTGAACAGTGCTGCAATAAACATAAGTATGCATACGTCTTTATAGTAGAATGATTTGTAATCCTTTGGATATATACCCAGTAATGGGATTGATGGGTCAAATGGTATTTCTGGTTCTAGATCCTTGAGGAATTGCCACAGTGTCTTCCACAATGGTTGCACTAATTTACACTCCCACCAACATTGTAAAGCATTCCTATTTCTCCGCATCCTCTCCAGCATCTTTGTTTCCTGACTTTTTAATGATCGCCATTCTAACTGGCATGAGATGTTATCTCATTGTGGTTTTGATTTGCATTTCTCTAATGACTAGTGATGATGAGCTTTTTTTCATATGTTTGTTGGCTGCATAAATGTCTTCTTTTGAGAAGTGTCTGTTCATATCCTTCACCCACTTTTTGATGGGGTTGTATGCTTTTTTCTTGTAAATTTTTTAAAGTTCTTTATAGATTCTGGATATTAGCCCTTTGTCAGATGGATACATTGCAAAAATTTTCTCCCATTCTGTAGGTTGCCTGTTCACTCTGATGACAGTTTCTTTTGCTGTGCAGAAGCTCTTTAATTAGATCCCATTTGTCAATTTTGGCTTTTGTTGCCATTGCTTTTTCGTGTTTTAGTCATGAAGTCTTTGCCCATGCCTATGTCCTGAATGGTATTGCCTAGGTTTTCTTCTAGAGTTTTTATGGTTTTAGGTCTTATGTTTAAGTCTGTAATCCATCTCAAGCTAATTTTTGTATAAGTTGTAAGGAAGGGGTCCAGTTTCAGTTTTCTGCATATGGCTAGCCAGTTTTCCTAACACCATTTATTAAATAAGGAATCCTTTCCTCGTGGCTTGTTTTTGTCAGGTTTGTCGAAGATCAGATGGTTGTAGATGTGTGGCATTATTTCTGAGGCCTCTGTTCTGTTCCATTGGTCTATATATTTGTTTTGATACCAGCACCATGCTGTTTTGGTTACTGTAGCCTGGTAATATAGTTTGAAATCATGTAGCATGATGATGCCTCCAGCATTGTTCTCTTTGCTTAGGACTGTCTTGGCTATATGGGCTCTTTTTTGGTTCCATATGAAATTTTAAGTAGTTTTTTCTAATTCTGTGAAGAAAGTCAATGGTAGCTTGATGAGGATAGCATTAATCTATAAATTACTTTGGGCAGTATGGCCATTTTCACAATATTGATTCTTCCTGTCCATGAGCATGGAATGTTTTTCCATTTGTTTGTGTCCTCTCTTATTTCCTTGAGCAGTGGTTCATAGTTCTCCTTGTTCTTCAAGGTCCTTCATATCCCTTGTAAGTTGTTTTCCTAGGTATTTTGTCTCTTTGTAGCAATTGTGAATGGGAGTTCACTCATGATTTGGCTGTCTACTATTGGTGTATAGGAATGCTTGTGATTTTTGCACACTGATTTTGCATCCTGAGAATTTGCTGAAGTTGCTTATCAGCTTAAGGAGATTTGGGGCTGAGACAATGGGGTTTTCTAAATACACAATCATGTCATCTGCAAACAGAGACAATTTGCCAGCCATCTTGCCAGCCACTCAGAACTTCAGTTCTTAAAATGTAGCATGCAGAGTACAGGAAACAAGATTTAGGCCTATCTACAGTGGGAAGTCATACTGGAGACACTGCATAAAGCTTACTATAGGAAGTTTTCAATAAACTTTAGGAGGAAGCCTTTTTTGGAAAATACTCCTTACCCTCCAAACAGTGTTCTAACTTCTTTCATTATAAATTAGTTATTCTCCTAGAACTAATGTAAATGAAATTACACAGTATGTACTCTGTTTTGTTGGGCTCTTTTTGCTCAGCAAAATGTCTTTAGTATTCATCCACATTACTGTATTTATCAGCAATTGTCCCATAAAAATGTACCATAGCTTGTTAATTGATTCTGCATTTGGATAGTTGAGATGTTTCTATTTTTTGGATATTATAATAATGCTGCTATGATCATTTATGAATGTGTCTTTTTGCATAAGTATGTTTTCATTTCTCTAGGGAAAATACCTAGAGAAGAAATTATTGGATTGAGGAATAGTATTATGTGTAATTTTTTTAATATCTAATTTTTATGGATACATGACAGCTATACATATTTATGGGGTACATGTGAAATTTTAATACAAGCATACAATGTGTAATGACTAAATCAGGGTAATTGAAATATCCATCACCTCAAGCATTTATCATTTCTTTGGGTTAGGAACATTCTAATTCCACTCTTTTAGTTATTTTAAAATATACAATAAATTATTGTCAACTAGAATCATCCTACTGAACACTAAATCTTATTGCTTCTATCTAATTGTATTTCAGTACCCATTAACTATTCCCTCTTTACTCCTTCCTCTCCATGACCCTTCCCAGCCTTTGGTAATTATCATTCTACTCTATCTCCATGAGATCAATTTCTTTAGTTCCCACATATGAGTGAGAACATGCAACATTTGTCTTTTCATGCTTGGCTTATTTCCCTTCACATAACATCCTCCAGTTCTGTCCATGTTGTTGTAAATGACAGGATCTCATTCTCTTTTATACTTTAACAATATTCCATTGTGTATATATATGTACCACAGTTTCTTTATCCATTCCTTCAACACTTAGGTTGAAGGAATATGTTTAACTTTTTAAAAGCTGCCAGAACCACTTTCAATATCCTGCAGCAATGTAAGAAAATTCAGTTGCTTCACATCCCTGCCAACATTTGATGTAATCCGTTTTCTAAATTTTAATCATTTTAGTGAGTGTTCAAAAATATAATGCTGACCAATAATTTTGAGAAATTTTTATGTGTTTATTGGCCATTTGTTTATCTTCCTTGGTGAAGTGCTTTTCCAAGTCTTTTGCTCAATGGATAGTGGACTGTGGGTGGGGAGAAGGCTTTATCTTTATATTACAAATTATAGAAATGCTTTATCTATTCCAGATAAAAGTCTTCTGTTAGAGACACGCATTACGAATATTTTCTCTCAGACTTCAGCTCACATATTCCGCTTATTAATGTTATTTTTAAATTAGTAGTATTTTTAATTTTATGAATTTATTTTTTAATTTATTTTCCTTTTATGATTAGCTTGTTTTTGGCTTTGTGCCTATCCCCAGGTTCACGGAGATATTCTCCTATATATTCTTCGTGAAGCTTTAAATTGTCTTTTTCTTCTTCTTTTTTTAGTGGTTGTTCTGGAGTTAACACCCTATATTTTTAATTTATAATAATCTAGCTTCAAATAATATTCTGCTTCACATATAGCTTAAGAAACTTATAATAGTATACTTCCATTTTCCTCTCCAATTCTTTGGGCTATTGATGTTACATATTTTACTTATACACACATTATAGACCTCATAAAACATTGCTATTAGTTGTGCTTTAAAGAGGCAATTATATTTGAAAGAAATTACCAAAAAGGTACTTTGTATTTACTCACATAGTATAAAGGTGTATAGTTCTTTTACTCTTCTTTAAGGTTTATTTGTAAGCATTCATGGGTTTTGATATTATTTTAAATGGTATTTTTATTTTATTTCTATTTTCAAACTGTTCATTTTCAGCATTGAAAATACATTGTTTCATTGTTGCTCACTGTCTTGTAGCATACATTAAACATGGAAGTCTTCCAATCACTCTTTGATCTTTCCCTCAGTCTTCTCACAGCACTTGGTTCATTACTTTTGTTATGAATATTGTATAGTATTGTAACCATTCATTTATATGTCTTTTCCATTCTATTTAAGACCTTCTCAAGGAAAATGACTATGTTTTATTAATCTTCACAACCCCAGGGCCTACCACTATTGTTGGTATATAGATAATGTTGAGAAAATGTTTACTGAATGAAAGAAGAACCCAATTTTAAAAGTACAAATCTACATTTTCAAATTATCTCCTCATATTGAAACCTGTGAATTTGTGATACATTTGATACTAACAAATTAGGAGTGAGGAGTTTGCAGTAGTAGAAATATGAAGAAAATAATCCAAGCACAATGACTTCAGAAATGCTACCCAGCAGGGACGTTTCAGTTCTGTACTCTGAAGTGGGCACGTGGGAAATAATGACATCCAGCACGCCTGCCCCGAAACAAACAATGTGTTTTAATTTTTAATGAATGAATAATCTTGCTATGAAAAGCAGGCATCCTGACCTTTCCCAGTTTGCATTACAAAGACTCCAGTGTAACACCATAGCTAAAAAGTTACGAAGTCACTGTGTAACCTTCTTGTTCTAGGAAGACACTTTAAAAGACAAAAAATGTTTACTATGACAATCCCAGCAAATCACAAAAAATTTGTTTGCTAATTGTTTTTCCTGGTAGCATGGCAGACAGCATTTGGCCCATTGCATAGAAACAACACAGATGATCAAAGTGGTATCTCAATATTATGCTAAAGTGAAATTAGTGACAATATATTAGTGCAATATAGGACCTGTAAGTAGCTTGAAAGAGAAGGAGATGCTAATTTAGGGAGTTTAGTGCTTTCAATCACTAGTTGTTCTTCTGGGAAAAGCCCCATATGTGCATTTCTTGCTATGCTATACACTGTACTGAGTTTCTCTTTATTATATGTCTATAGGAATTACTGGATACTCCAAACAAAGCAATAGGCCAAGTTGCATGAATGAAATACACTTAAGAATTTATTAGGCTGAATTGATGCACAGCAGCTGCTGTAAGATAATGTAACTATGACATGTTTTCACAGCTTAGATCAATGTTTAAATTCTTGTGTATATGAGATGTGTCAACTAAACCACAGGAGGTTTAAGAAGCTTCACAAATGCAAAAATCAAATTGTTCTGGGCAGCTCCAGGATTCCATGGTTTGTCACTGAACTGCAATATATACAAGGAAAAACCATGAACTACTAATTATTTAAAAAAAAAATTCCAACAGTTTCTAAGTTCAATCAGTATATGATGTCATTACTTATAAGTAATTTTTGTATTTATTACATAGCAGATTTACTATAAATGACTTTTATAACAGCCTGCAAGCATATGTATGATACAAGAACACAAAGTCATTGTTAATTAAAAATGACTTTGTGTTCTTGTATCATATATATGCTTGCAAGCTGTCATAGACACACTCTGTCTCTTCCATGTTCAAAAGGATTCTCCCTATAATATGCAAAAGACCAGATGAAAAATATGCCTTGAAACAAGTAATTATCTTTTCAGGGGCTGCAGTAGAAAATAGAATTAAATTTAATTTTCTAATAAGAACTGTGCACACACTCACTTCAACATACTGTCAAATTCTTAAGTAGATGTGCTATCACTTAGAGCAGGAGGCAGCAAGTTATGGTCCATCAGTCAAATTCAGTTAATCACCTGTTTCAATAAATAAAATTGTATCAAAACATAGCCATCCATTAGTTTATAAATTGTCGATGGCTGCTTTCACATTACAGTGGCAAAACTGAGTAATCGTGGGAGGAACTGCATGAGCTATAAAGCCTAAGATACTTACTAGTTGGCCTTTATAGAAAAAGTTTGCCAACCTCTGATTAAGAGCATGCTAACCGACAAAGAACCAGAAGTATACCATTAACCTCAATAGAAAGGCCAAACTAATTTAATGTCTCCAACCATAAGTATATAAATGCACAAAATAATTTCTAAAATAATATCTAATTTCTCATAAAATCTCCATAGTTTTACATTTAAAACTTAGATGTTTCTTAAAATATTGCTCATATAACAAGATAGAAGTAAAATTCTTTAATTTTGATGACACAAAATAGTATGATTTGCAACCAGTGGGAAGAAAATTAATTAACATTAGAGTTATCACCAATGAGAGAAAAGGACACCAATCAAGATAGCTAGTACAACAAATTATTCCCAATACTATAATGATCCAGTAATATGGTAAGCATAGACACAGACAGCATACAAATATGAGAAATAATGTGTGGAATCTGAATGGAAACAAAAGAGGAACCTCAGAATGGTGACAACTTCAGTTTTGTAAATCCAGCCATGTTTAAGGACTTCTGGGGCACTGCAGACAGCTTATTGACATTATTTCTTTCCTTCTTCCAACTCCAATGAGATTACTCTTGTATACATATGTAACTAACCTGCACATTGTGCACATGTACCCTAAAACTTAAAGTATAATAATAATAGAATAAAATAAAATAAAAAAGAAATTCAATGCCAAGAATTAAAAAAAAAAAAGAAATCATATCACAGGAATTTCCCAATTCATTTTCTTTTTACTAAACAGTAGACACTATGCATGGCTTAAATTGTAGACTGCAAAATGGCAGTGGGTTACACAAGTCATACTCTATGTGAGCTGATCTGAGATTGTAGCACTCTCAGATATTTTTCTTAAAATTATAAAAAATTGTTCTTTCCATTATTTTGGAAAGTCAGAACTGCTGAGATGGAATATAACAAGAAGTCAACACAAACAATTCTACAATAACCGTAAAACCCAAAAGGCAGTGAAAAGCAGTAAAAGTGAGAAGTCAGTGACTATTACATTTAATGGAATTAAAGAAAAAAATTATGGCTATCATGACTAAGCCATAACACAGAGCAGTTGAAAGAGATTTTTAAGTGGTAAGGGATAGATACCCCTACCACATAAAAAAATATTTAAATCAAAGAGAGCTAGTATCTTACATTAACAAAATAGTCTTCAAGGCAAAAAATATTATTAAAAATTATAACAGTCATTACTTAATGACAAAAGAGAAACTCCCCAAGAAAACGTAACAGTCTTGGACTTATATACACTTAGCATTACCTCAAAATGTGTAAAGCAAATATTAACACAATTATAAGACTACAAAGAAAACTGAAAAATTCACCATCACAGTGAGAGATTTTAACACATCTTCCTCAGTAATTGATAAATCAAGTGTAAAAAAACCTTAAGGATAGTATAGAAAAGTATAAGTATATCTTGCTTTTTATACAAACCGTTATAAAATAACAAAAAAGTGAGAAATCCTCCTATTAATTTGTTGAGGTTCATAAACTATCATACAAAGATAAAATAAGACAAGAAAATTATAGTACAATCTTATGAACATACAGGTGAAAAATTTTAAAAATTATCAACCAAAATTATATGTTAGGAAAAAAATAATACACAAAACCGAGTTTATCCCAAGTACACAAGCATATGGCAAATTGAGAATATCTAGTAATGTAACTCAATATATTTAACACATTAAAAGAGAAAAATCCTTGTCATATTCAGTAGATAGAGAAAATAATTTGATACCATTTCAAATCTATTCATGGTTAAAACACACAAATATATTTCACCAACTAGAAAAAGAGACATTTTTCATAAGTGGGTAAGAGTTTTCTATCAAAAGCAACAAATATCATATTTAATGATGAAAACAAGAAAAAGAGGCATTCTCTCTCAGATTTAATAAAATATAAAGATGTCTGCTATCATTATTTCTATTCAATAGTACTCTGGAAATGAAACGAAATTTTAAAAATTGGCATACGAATTGAAAAAAACAAACTGTTCTCCACTGAAGACAACAGGATTGTTTAGATAGACATTGCAATAGCAACCACCAATTATTTTAACCAATAAAATAATTAAGAATTTCTGGAGACAAATCAATAGTATCTGATAATACCTAATGTTGGCAACTTTATAGGGACATTAGAAGATTAATACAATAGTTAGTATATAAGACTCTAATTGCTTGTTCCTATACAACAATATTAAAGAACAAACTGACAATAGTTGGTAAGGTTGAAGCTATGTAAGCCAAACAAATCAATGATTCCACTTGTATGTATCTACATTGAGAAACTTGACACAAAATGCAAGGAGGGATCGTGTTCATTATATCTCAGTTTTTAATAGCAAAAAGTCAACAAAACTAACAACCTACCATGACAGAAATGTATTCATGAAGGAAAATACAAGTCTTGAGGTGAATAAACTGGATCTAAACGTAACAATATGGATACATTTCTAAAGCAATGTTTAAGAAGCACATGAAAATGACAGTACTGATGTATTCACGTATATAAAATTTAAAACACTGTTAATGAATAAAAGCTGAAGTAGGAAGCACCAGTAGTCTGCCTCCCTACCTAGACAACAATTGCACTTACTGATAGAATTTGAATGAGGTAACTATTTTGGAACTCTGGAGTCTATTGAAGGCTCGCAATTTCTAGGCTAATCCTCAGTATGAAGAAAGCCCACACCAATCAGAAACAAAACAAAACAAAACAAAATTTAAAAACGGCAAACTATGGGATAGAAGGAGAATCTGATTTCCATAGTTATCATATTAGTAGATTCAAATTTTCAGTTTTTACATTGATGAAAGAAATTGAGGAGAACACAATAAAATGGAAAAACAGTCCATGTTTATGTATTGGAGGAATCAATACTGTTAAAATGTCTATACCCTACTCAAAGTAATTTACAGATATGATTCATTTCCTATCAAAGTACCAATGACATTCTTCATAGAAACAGAAAAAATAATCCTAAAATGTATATGGAGCCACAAAATACCCAGAGTAGCCAAAACTGTCCTAAGCCAAAAGAGCAAATCTGGAGGAATCACATTACCTGACTTCAAATTATATTACAGAGCTATAGTAACCAAAGCAGTATGGTGCTGGCATAAAAATAGACATACAGACCAAAGGAACAAAAGAGAGAACCCATAAACAAATCCATACATCTACAGTGAACTCATTTTCAACAAAGTTGCCATGAACATACATTGGGAAAAGAACAGTCTCTTCAATAAATGGTGCTGAGAAAACTGGATATCTACATGCAGAAGAATAAAACTAGACCCTAATCTCTCACAATAAACAAAATTCAAATCAAAATGGATTACAGTCTTAAATGTAAGACCTCAAACTATAAAAGTTCTATAGGAAAACTTTGGGGAAACTCTCCAGGACATTCAACTGGGCAAATATTTCTTGAGTAATACCCCATAAGCACAGGCAACCAAAGCAAAAATAGACAAATAGGATAACAAGTTAAAAACTTATCCACAGCAAAGGAAACAGTCCATGAAGTGAAGAGATAACCCAAAGAATGGGAGAAAATATTTGCAAACTATCTATCTGACAAAGTATTAATAACAGAATATATGAGGAGCTCAAACGACTCTATAAGAAAAAAATTGAAAAATCTGGTTAAATAATAATTCAATGTTCAATAATAATTATATAATACATTTAAAGATAACTAAAAGTATTTATAATTGCATTATTTCTAACACAAAGGTTAAATGCTTGAGGCGATGGATACCCTATTTACCCTGATGTGATTTGTATGCATTGTATGCCTATATCAAATATCTCATGTACACCTATGTCTCATGTACTCATGAAAATTAAAAATTTTAAAAGGAATTAGGTTGTTTTCAACAAAAGTCACAAGTCATACAAAAAAAAGGGAAGTATGGCTCAGTCAAAGAAAAAAAAGACAGAAAACGATCCCTGAGAAAGGCCAGATGGCAAAACTATTAGACAAAGACTTTAAAACAATTCTCTCAAAGATGCTCAAGGAACTGAAGGAAGACATGGAAAAAGTCAAGAAAATTAACAATAAAAATATTAATAAAGAAAAATCCTAAAAAGGAAAAAAAGAAATTCTAGAGCTGAAAAGTACAAGAAGTGAAGTGAAAAAAATTCATGAGACAAACTCCAAGGAAGATTTGAGCAGCAGAGTAAAGAATCAATGAACTTGAAGACAGAACAATAAAAATTACTGATTATGAAGGACAGAAAGAAGGATTGAGAAAAAGTAAACAAAGCCTAAGCAACCTGTGGAACACCATTAAGTGAACCAACTTACACATTGTGGAGTTTCAAAAGAAGAGAGAGAGAGGGGTAGAAAGATTATATAAAGAAATAATTGCCAAAACTTCCCAAGTTTGATGAAAGATATAAACACCTAAGAAGCTCAACAAATGCCAAGTTGGATGAATCAAAAAGACCCCATGCTGAGACACATTAAAATTAAACTGTTGAAAGCCAAAGACGAAGAGAGAATATTGAAAGCAGTGAGAAAGAAGTGATTCAGCACATACAAGAGATTCTTAATAAGATTATTAGCAGATTTCTAATCAGAAACTTTGGAGGGCAGAAGGGAGTGGGCTAATATATTCAAAATGTTAAAAGAAAAAAAGTGTCAGCCAAGAATCTAATGTTTAACAAAACTGTCTTTCAAAAGTAGGAAAGAAATTAAGACATTTCCAGATAAAAGCTGAAAGAGTTCACTACCACTAGACCTGCTTTGCAAGAAATGCTAAATAAAGTCATTCGGGTTAAAATGAAAGGACACTCAAAACCATATGAGGAAGTAAAAACTCAGTAAAGGAAAATATATAGATGATTATAAAAGTTAGTACTATTGCAATAATGGTTTGTAATTCTACTCTTTGCTTTCTACATAATTTAAGAGGCTAATGCACTGAGAAGAACTGTTTGTTTTTGGACACACACAACGTAAATGTGATTTATAACATCAATAACTAAATAAAGGGATTAAGGACAAAGCTGGAAAAAAGCAGAATTTTGTATGTTATTGAAGTTAAGTTGGCATAAATTCAAATTGGTGTGCTACAACTTCAACATATTAAATGTATTCCCCATGCTAGACCCACACACAAAACAGTTATAGAATCTATACAAAAGAAAATCAGAAGGGAATTAAAATATTTTAGTACAAAAAAAAGAAAGAAAGAAAGAAAAAAAGACAATAATGCAGGAAATGAGGGACAAAAAAGCTCTGAGTCATAGAGAAAACAAATACCAAAATGCCAGAGGTTCCTCCTCCTCAGTAATTGCTTTAAATGTAAGTAGATTAAATTCTTCTATCAAAAGACAGGTGGGCAGAATGGATTTTTTTTAAAAAATCATCCAACTATATGCTATCTATAAGAGATTCGCTTTAGATCCAAAGACAGAAATAGACTGAAAGTCAGAGGATGGAAAAATATATTTGTGCATCTAGCACTTTGGGAGGCTGAGGTGGGAGGATCTCTTCTGGTCAGGCGTTCAAGACCAGCCTGGGCAACATATCAAGACCTTGTCTGTACAAAAAAAAAAAATTATAAAATTAGCTGGGTATGGTGGTGCACACCTGTATTCCTAGCTACTCAGGAGGCTGAGGCAGGAGGCTCACTTGAGCCAGGAATTCAAGGCTGCAATGGGCCATTATTACACCACTGCACTCCAGCCTGGGCAACAAAGTGAGACCCTGTCTTGAAAACAAACTAAAAACGATATTCTATGCAAATAGTAACCATAAAGAGAACAGGGATGGTTATACTAACATCAGACATAGTAACTTTAAATCAAAAAAAGTTTACAAGAGACAAACACTGTATTAATAAAGCATTCAATATAAAAGAAGATATAACAATTATAAACATTTATTCACCTAATAATAGACCATCAAAATATAGGAAGCAAAAATTCACAAAACTGGAAGGAGAAATTGACAGATGTACCACTGTAGTTGGAGACTTCAACATGCTATTCTAAATAGTAAATATAACAACCATACAAATACAAATTATATGTAAAGAAATAGAGAACTTGAACAGCACAATAAATGAACAATAGCTAATACACGTATACAGAACCGTCTTCCTCAAAACAAAACAATATACATTATTCTGAAGTGCACATGGGACATATTCCAGAATAGGCCATATATTAGTCTAAGATATAATACACTATTTTCTCTGGTCACAACAGTATGAAGTTAGAAACCAACAACAGAGAAAAACTTAACAATTCAGAAATTTGTAGAAATTAATAAAAACATTTTTAGACAACCAATGGATCAAATAAGAAATCATAAGGGAAATTATAAGTTACTAGGAGATGAATTAAAATGAAAATACAACATAACAAAACCTATAAGCCACCACAAAAGCAATGCTAAGGGAGAAATTTAGAGCTGCAAATGCTTACAATACAAAAGAGAGAAAGATCTTGAATAACAACCTAACTTTACAACTTAAGGAACTAGAAAAAGAAGAACATATTAAACTCAAACCTGACAGATGGAAGAAAATAACAAAGATTTGAGCAGAGACCAACAAAATAGAGAATAGAAAAGCAAAAAAGAAAATTGTCAAAATCGAAAGTTTGTTTTTTAAAAAGATTAACAAAATTGACAAATCTTTAGCTGGATTTAGTAAGATAAAGAAGGAGGACTCAAATTCCTGAAATCAGAAATGAAAGTGGATATATGAGTGGGGACATTACTACAAATTCTAAGAAGTGGAATAGGACAATAAGAGATTACTGTGATTAATTGTATGCCAACAAATTGGTTAAACTAAATGAAATGGACAAACTCCTAGAAACACAAAACCTACTAATACAGATTCAATTTAAAAAACACAAAATCTGAATAGACCTGTAACTAGCAAAGAAATTAAATCAATAATCAAAAACATCCTGACAAAGAAAAAGCCCTGGACCTGATGGCTTCACTGGTGAATTCTACCATTCTACCATACAAAGAAGAAATAACTCCAATTATTTTCAAACTTTCCCTAAAAATTGAATAGGAGGGAACACTTCCAGACTCATTCTGTGAGACCAACATTGCCCTAAAACAAAAGCCAGACAAAGATATTACAAGAAAATAAAACCACAGACCAATATCCCTGTGAATATTGATGGGAAAATCCTCAACAAAATATTGACAAACTCTTAGCAACAAAATACTAGCAACACATTAAAAGGATTATATACTATGACCAAGTGAGATTTATTGCTAGAATGCAAGGATGGTTCAACATACAAAAATCAATCAATGTAGTATATCTCATTAACAGAATGAAGGAAAACATTATGTGATTATTTCAGTTGATGCAGAAAAACCATTTGACAAAATTCAACACCCTTTCGTGATTTTAAAAAACACTCAACAAACTAAAAATAGAATGAAACTATCTCAACATAATAAGAACCATATATGAAAAACTCATCATGAACATCATACTCAATTGTGAAAGAGCAAAAGATATTCCTCTAACATCAGGAACAAGGTAAGGATGTTCACTTTTACGCCTTCTATTCAACAAATTTCTAGAAGTTTCAGCCAGATCAATTAGGGAAAAAAACAGGAAAGAAGGAAATAAAGAAAGGTCATCCAAATTTGAAAGGAAAAATTACAATTATCTTTGTTCACAGATAATCTGATTTTCTACATAGAAAACCCTTAAGATTCCTTAAAAAAAGAAAAACTGTTAGAACTGATAAACAGATTCAGCAAAGCAGCAGGATACAAAGTTAACGCACAAAAATCAATTGCATTTCTATACACTAACAATGAACAATCTGAAAAGGAAATTATGAAAACATTTCAAATTACAATAGCATCAGAAAGAATGAAATACTTAGGAATTGACTTAACCAAGAAGGTAAAAGACTTGTACAATGAAAACTAAAGAAAAAAATACTGAAATGTATTTTTAAAAGGCATAAAAAATAGAAAGACATCTCATGTTCCTAGATTGGATGTCTTAATATTGTTAAGATGTCAATACTAGCCAAAGCTATATGCAAACTCAATGCAATCCTTATCAGAATCACATTGATTTTTGCAAAAACAGACAAATCCACCCTAAAATTCATATGAAGTCTCAAGGAGACTTAAGCAGCCAAAACAATCTTGAAAAAAGAACAAAACAGAAGGACCCACACTTCCTGATTTCAAAACCTACTACAAAGCTACAATAATCAAAACTGTGTGGTACTAGCATAAAGATTGATGGATAGACCAATGAAATAGAATAGGAACCCCAGAAAAAAACTTGGCATAAACAGTCAATTAATTTTCAACCAGGATGCCAAGACCATTCAATGGTGAAAGGACAGTCTTTTCAACAAACAGTACTGGGAAAACTGTATATCCACATGTAAACAAATGAAGTTGGACCCTTACCTAACAACAAATGCAAAAGTTAACTAATAATGGATCAAAGATCTAAATGTAAGAGCAAAAACGATCAAACTATTATAAGAAAACATAGAACAAACCTTCACAATATTGGATTGTCAATGATTTCTTGGATATAACATGAAAGACACAAGCAACAAAAGCAAAAATAGACAAATTGGACTTCATAAAAATTTAAAACTTGTGCATGAAAGGATACTGTCAATAGAGTGAAAAGGCAACCTATGGAGTGGGAGAAAATATTTTCAAATAATACAGATAAAAAGATTCAAATCCAAAATATGTAGAAACTAACACTAAATAAATTTTTAAAAAAATATTCAAGTTGGCAGGGCACAGTGGCTCACGCCTGTAATCCCAGCACTTTTGGGAGACTGAGGCAGGTGAATCACAAGGTCAGGAGATCAAGACCATCATGGCCAACATGGTGAAACCCCGTCTCTACTAAAAATACAAAAAATTAGCCGGGCATGGTGGTGCTCACCTGTAGTCCCGGCTACTCAGGAGGCTAAGGCAGGAGAATCGCTTGAACCCAGGAGGCGGAGGTTGCAGTGAGCCAAGATTGTGCCACTGCACTCCAGCCTGGGTGACAGAGTGAGACTCCGTCTCAAAAAGAAAAACTATTCAAGTATTGAAGTTACCACCTCACATCCATTGGGATGGCTATTATTTCAAAAAAAATTAAAAACCAAACAAACAAAACTACAGAAAATAACAAGTGTTGTTGAGGATGTGGAGAAATGTGAACCCTTGTGCCCTACTGGTGAAAATGAAAATTAGTACAGCCACCCTGGAAAACAGCACAGCAGTACCTTAAAAAATTAAAAATAGAATTACCATATAATCCAGCAATTCCATGCCTGGTTATATGCCCAAAAGAATTGAAAGCAGAGTCTGAAAAAGATATTTGTACACCTGTCTTCATAGCAGCATTATTCACAATAGCTAAAACATGAAAGCAATTCAGGTGTCCATCCAGGGATGAACAGATTAGCAAAATGTGCTCTCTCTATATACATACAATGGAAAAGTATTCACCCTTAAAAAGGGAGGAAATTCTGACATGCTGTGGTTGGTGATAGTTGCACATGATCAATGTACTTAACACTACTCAATTGTATAATTAAAAATGGTGAAGATGGCAAATTTTATGTTCTGTGTATTTTGCCATAACAGAAAAAGTTGAAAGAAAAACAATATATTTAAGATTTAAATAGCAATGCCATACCTAAGAACTTATACTAAAGAAGTAATCAAATATCTATATTTTAATCCATAAGATTAATCCCTAAGAATGTTTACCACAGCATTATCTATAATAAAATAATAGAAACACTAAATGTTCAATAAAAAGGAAATGATGAAGTAATTATTGTTAGAACATAATTCCACTTAGCTATTTATAAATTATGACACAGATACATGTTCATAATATATTGTAAAATGGAAAAAATTGGTAACAAAAGAGTATTACGATATGTCCCCAATCTTTAAAACAAATATAGTTACAAATATAGTTTTAGAAAATATAGATAGAAATATGCACATTAATAGCTCTGTACTTTTATGTATGTTTGTTTCATAATGAAAAATGAATATTTTTAATAAGGTGAAATATTATTACAGCACTTGAAAGAATAACAGATTCAGATATTTTGAACTAAAAGAAAACATAGTAAACACATGAGCAACTTATTTTCATAGAGAAACCAGAGGTCTAAACGGTAAATGGTTAGGAAACTCTCAAAATTTATACATCTCATCCATGAGGCAATAAGGAGTCAGATCTAAATTCCCAAATGCTATTCATTAAACACACATTACATTTCTCACCAAAATTTGGCCAGCAAACACTTGAAACATCTTAAAAATTGCCTCTTAGGAATTGACAGTTTCTCCCCTAGTTCTTCCTAAAATTCATGTATTTGGAGCCTGAACCTAGACACAAGTATTTCACTTATTTTTCTAAAACATTCTGTACAGAATTGTATTAATATAGAGAAACAAGATTTTTTCTGTCATCCTTATAATTTGTAAAATTAATAAAATATTCTTAAATTGGTTCAACAGATACTACCAGTTCAGGCTTCACTAACAATCACAAAAACCATTTACACAGGTGAAGTATCCAAACTGTTATTTTTTGCCTAGTTATATCTTTTCCTTCAACATTTCTCAATGCATTTTGTCATTATACCTATTAAGTGGCATACAACTCAGCTCCTTGGTTACTGGAAGAAACCCTATATATCACCACCACAGCCATCATCCGACACACAGAATACTCAGCATGTAACATCCTTGTAATTCTCCACATCTTTAATCATTGCTAGGTTTGTATATGTACACATGTGAATTATACATGGTCTTTTTTTCTAAATAGTTACTGGAAAGAAAAGATGGTATTTTTTTCCTTAATGATTCCTCATTAATAAGATACCTATTTGTAAAGCATAAAATACATTATCTCATATATGGTAAATGCTAGATATATGCTTATATATATATATAATTTGATAGATCAGTAAATAACAGTTCACATCACAGAAGATAAATACATATTGACTGCAAACCTCAAATTAAAAATAGCAATGGAATGTTGTCCACAAAATCATTCTGATTTTTATTTAGAATTACTTATAAAAAGAATTAGAATTATTTATATGTATAGTCATGTTTAATATTAAACATTTTTAAAAGAAAGTTTATTCCAGTTATCATCACACTGATTCAATGAATAATTCTATAAATATTTAACAGTATCTATTGTGAGTGAGGCACTATACTGAGGACTTCATGAATAAAAATAAACAGCTCAAAAATAAAAGGCCAAAATTAGTGCCTTTAAGGAATTCCCACTAGATTAAAATATTGTACATATATATAGGCTTATTATTTATTTATTTATTTTGAGATGGAGTCTCACTCTGTCACCTAGGTTGGAGTGCAGTAGCGCGATCTCAGCTCACTGTAACCTCTGCCTCCAGGGTTCAAGTGATTCTCCTGCCTCAGCCTCCCGAGTGGCTGGGACTACAGGTGCCCACCACCATGCCCGCCTAATTTTTTGTATTTTTAGTAGAGACAGGGTTTCACTGTGTTAGCCAGGATGGTCTAGATCTCCTGACCTTGTAATCTGCACGCCTTGGCCTCCCAAAGTGCTGGGATTACAGGTGTGAGCCACTGCGCCCGGCCTAGGCTTATTTTTAAATCTTAAAAGTTCAACATTTTAAATTTTTGTAAGGATGGCCTTTCAAAATATGTTTATTATAACACAAATGGGCATAATAATAAGCCTTAAGCAAAAAAATAATAATAATAACATTTTGGGCAATTAATTTAAAAGGCAAAATGAAACCTTAATTCCTCTGAACAAGTAGTATTATTGCTTTAATTACACATCCTCAAAATAACTAGGCCAATAGGGGCTATCAATTAGGTGAAATGTCAACTTGAATCCTGGAGAGGTGTTGAACTTACATGAACAAATCCATCCCTTAAGTGATATGGAAAAATCTAACGATATAATGAGTAGAATAAATTCGGAGGTCACTCTATCTCCCAGTCACTTAGCAACTGATTGGTAGGGAAGAGGGCAAAAGGGAAATGATTTGTAAAAATAATTAACCATAAACTCCATAGTAGAGATAAGTGAAAAGGAGGCTGGAAATGGAAGCAGCTTTACCCAGGGCTTCCAGCCAGCTCTTCTTGTAGGGAGGAATTCATCGTGACACAAAAGCCCCAGACATAATGTTTACCTCTCTTCCTTTTATCCATACATCTCTCTGACTTCCCCACGTTCCTGTGATAGACTTCATGAGCACACATGCAAACCTAAACCCTTTCTCTTTGTCTCCATAGTTTTCTTTGTCTTCCTTTTTTCCCAAAAAGAGACTGAGAGAGACAGAGAGAGAGAGAGAGATTTCCATGGTTTTGGGGGCAGATTTCTCAGACTTGCCCCTTTCTGCAGGCATAATTAGCACACATTCTCTCTTGCACAAGCAAACTCTTAAATTCCAAAGTAAAGCACATTACTACAAACTTGAGTCACAAGTACAAACACTCATTTCACTTAGCAGCATAAAGATTTCTGTTTGGTTTTTCTAATTGGCCAGTACTATGTAAAATAAAGGAAGAAAAGGAGGATACTTGGGATATTTTCCTAGTAAACTCAAATCACAATCCAATGCTTCAAGCAGAATAAGCCATAAATTCTCACAATGTCAATGTTTTCTTAATTTATTCTTTTAGCCTACTTGCAATGGATATTTTAAAATAATATTTCTTATAAGAATAACATTATTTCTGGAAATATGGAAATATATCTCTTATTGTTTTGAAATAATTAAAAAGGCTATCAAGTAACCCTTAACCTCTTTGAGGAAGGTCATTTATTTAATGATAAGGTCATTATTTAATGACGATAACATAAATTAGTAGACAACTTTAAAGACTTTAAAATAATTCAGTCTTTTATAAGAAAAATATTTTATATTTTTCAGGTATAATATCAATATTCTTACATTCAAGTGGCCTTAATATCTGTTATCACAAACCAAAGCAAGTTATAGTTATGGGCTGGTAGGAAGAGAACAACCATCTATTGAAAACCATCTACAGATAAGTGCTTTGTATAATAAATTATTTGCTTTAATATTTTCTTTTCTAGAAATGCGTATATGAATTACAATATATTACTTAATCTTACAACATAAAACTGCACATACTTTTGCCAAGCATATGTTTACACATTTTATCCACATCCAATTAAGTTATGATACATTGAGTTACATTTACTATTTTAAGATATCAATTATAAAACTCATTGTAGGAGAAAACTGTATAAACAAAGGCATCTTAATATGGCCCAAAACTAAATAAAATGTTAAGCTATATAATCTTAGTTTGCTTTAATTTCATCTGTGACATTTTATGATTGGTTGAAATGTCACAACAACAAAAATAAAGTCCAAATAAAGCATTAAATGGCTGGCCTATATGGAGCCACCATTTATCACTTGTAAGAGTTACTCATGCCAAATGCATCATCCAGAGTAAAACAAAACAAAACAAAAAACACACGAGGTTGACAATATACTAATTTGACCTCTGCATATTGTGAATTGAGTAATCTGTAATGTTGGAAAACATAAGACTAGTGTAGGAATAATATGGAGATTGGATGGAGACAGGAAACTAGGGGCAATGATGCCATAAGCAGCTCTTCCTTAAATTCTATTTAGTCCTGAAGAATTTAAGAATTTAAATAAAAAGAGAGAGAAGCATATTTTCCATATTTATATACATATATGATTAACTGGCTGATATTTAGAAGGAAATGTATATTTTTACATTGAACTTCACTTGTGTTTAGAGTTATAAAAGCAAGTTCAAAATTTTACAAGTAATTTTTAACAGTAAACACAATAATATTTTAGGTTTCTTCTAATGACGTGCAGCCTAATATATTTGTATGGTGTTTCTAACTAGCATTTTAGCATTTGGATCAAGGCAAAGGGCAAACATCTCTTTTTTGTTTATTTTATCTCATTTATTTCTGTCCCAAACTCTAGGCTCTCTATAACCTTTAAATATGTTCAGTAGATTCAGTTATGTCTTAATTGTCGAACAACATAAGGGGTTTTTGAAGGAATGTTTTGACTAATGACAGGGAATTATTATTTTTATTTTCTGTATCATGTTCCTCTCCAATGAACATGTTTGGGTACGTTCTCCCTTTCCCTAGCTTAAATTGTCACTTACGCTAGTCCACTGAGCTAGCCCACAGTCTCCTCAATAGAAGGCGGCTGGGAAATGCCAATCAGTCAGGGACAGACAGACACCCAAGGAGAGGTTTAGAAATTAAAATTCAGTGTGAAGCTAGAAAGACAAAATGGAGAAGTGATAACAGGCTAGGACCAAACTAAACAGAAGTGAGGACGTATAAATCCTGTGCAATGGCCTCAAGAACAATGCCACCTAGGATGCCATTGGCTTTTACAGGTCACTGGCTTGACAGGAGTAATTCAAAACGTGGGAGGAAAAAGCCACATCGGATGGCTACTCTGCTAATTTATCTTATGCAGCAAACAAGGCAGTGTAAAAATTGCAGTAACCAAGCATATTTATAGATAATAAAGGAGGCACATTGATATGGTTTGGATCTGTGTCCCCACCCAAATCTCATATTCAAGTATATTTTTGGTTTTTTTTTTTTTAATAAAAACAGGGTCTGGCTCTGTCACGCAGGTGGGAGTTCAGTGGGGTGATCACAGGTCACTGCAGGCTCAACCTCCCAGACTCAAGCAATTCTCCCATCTCAGCCTCCTTAGTAGCTGGGAATAGAGATGCACACCACCACACCTGGCTGATTTTTTTTTTTTTTTTTTGTAGAGACAGGTTTTGCCATGTTTCCCAGGCTGTTCTCGAACTCCTGGTTCAAGGGATCCACCCACCTCGGCTTCCCAAAGCGCTTACAAGCGTAAGCCACCGAGCACAGCATCTCATGTTCAATTGTAATCCCTAGTGTTGGAGGTGGGACTTGGTGGGAGGTGATTGCAACATAGGGGTGGAATTCTCATGAATGGGTTAGCACCATACCCTCAGCACTGTTCTTGTGATACTGAGTGACTTTTTGTGAGATCTAGTTGTTTAAAATTGCATAGCACCACCCCCCCGTCTCTTGTTCCTCCTCAAGATCTGGTTGTTTCAAAGTGTGTAGCATCTGCCCCTCACTCTCTTGCTCATCTTCTGGACATGTAAGACATGCCAGCTTCCCCTTCACCTTCTGCCATGATTGGAAGTTTCCTGAGGCTTCCCCAGAAGCTACACAGATGCCAGCATCATGCTTTCTGTACAGCCTGGGAAACTGTGAGCCAATTAAACCTCTTTTCTTTATTAATTACCCAGTCTCAGGTATTTCTTTATAGCAGTGAAAAAACAGACTAATACATATATTCTTCATCTATAGAGGATGATGCTGTATAACACTCAAATCCTGTCTTCTAAACTAAGGCATTCATTTCTCCAAATGCCAGGAGTTTTGCTTACTGACAGCATACAGCTGAGCCGTTTCCTAAAAATGGCCCTCTGCTAGAAGGAGCTTCTGGGCCCAAGGTTACTCCTCTTCCCCAGTGACTGTGCAATGCAAGGTACAAAGCCCTCACACCACCTTCACACTTTGCCTTAACTTGGGGCATCACCTTAGGGTCACTGCAACTTCACAGATACCCATGGGATCAGCTGAGGTCTCTGTTGCAACTGCATGGTACCCAAGCAAAGACTAAGACTTCATAATACAGTACGGCTTGTATTTATAGCCTTTGCAGACCAGTTAAAAATAAAAATAAACCTTTGTCTTTGTGAAGAATCCCAAAATAGGTGGAAAGCAATGTCCAGCCTCTTCCTACTGAAGTGGAAGTCCATTTTGTTCTTGACTGGTCCTCCAGGCCTCCAGAAGATCTATGCACCCCCTAATAGACTTTTACACACAATGTTTGAAGGCAACTTCTAAACTTCATCCAACCTTCTCCAGGAGCAGAGGAATTTCATCACGCTGATAACATCTTCCTCTAAGGAGAGTCAGTTCACACACTTATTCAGGACATGCAAACATTCACATATAAGTTCACAAAGAAAAAATGCGCCATTGCCCCCCACACAGTACAAGGCCTCATCACCTTGGTTAAATTCCTGAAAATTATTTAGCAAGTCAAGAATCACTCCATCCCTGACACTGTCAAGAAACAGCCACTGACCCTCAATACCCACAAGCTCAACATCTTTTAAGCCTTGTAGGTTCTGGAGGCAACATATTCCGCATTACAAATTTTACTTTTTATCATGTTAAACTTACTTTTTACCAAATTTTAAATTTTACCATTTAGGGTGTTACATATCAGCTCCCCTTTAATGAGGCCCCCTTTTACAACAGAAGCCTCTAGAATCTGCCCAAATTTGCAGTACAGCTGGCATTCACCCTAGTGCCCCCCTCCCCCAGGACTTCTTCATTTTAGAAACCTCCTCTCATGTCTTCTGGAATATCTGGATCACCTATAATGGCCATAACTTGCATATGGACTCTGTGATGAGTCCTGTAAACATTGTCCTGTTCGGCACCATACTACACACCATTAGAACACAGCATTGCTGGCTGCATTCTGTGCTCTCCTGAGAATAGAGGCTCTCACAGGGCCTGAGCCCTCAACTCCACACACCCACCTGCACATTATGCTTTGGGTCATGAAAACAGCACCTTGAAAGCTCACCACTTCCACTGAGGCCTCCTTGCTACAGATAGAGACAAACCCGGAACCTCGGGCAAATTCCACCTGCAGGAGGCAGTAGCCTCCCATATCCCCAAATCTCACCCCTCCCTCTTCTTCCTCTGCACCACATCTGGGCAAACTAATAAGAAAGCCCAGATGCTCCCTCCTCTGGTGCCAACAGGAAGTTCAAATCACACAAGCCCTGGCCAATACATAAAAGAATTCTCACTTTGCCCCAACCCCCTAACCACAGTAAAATCCCAAGCGAGTCTCTTTTCCCTGCTTGTCATGTCACTCTTGGACCTGCTTAGAAACATGCCCCGCTCTCCCCAGAAAGCCTCGTTAATGTAAATAATGTGCCTTCCATACCCTCTTTTAGCATGTGTGGCATCATCAATCTTGACACCTGAACCAAATTTGTGGGAGAGATGTCCATCCTTCCTCTGGAGGGTGACTTAGACATACCCTAGTTTTTATGTAAACCTTTTTTGAGCTTAGTTGCCATTCATTATGATCCAAAATATCAAATGTAGGAATTGGAACCCTAACTCAGTTCTAATGATCTGAGTGCACTGAACAAATGAAACTGTTTCAATGTTTTAATGTAAAAAATATTTATTTAATGCATACTATGGGCCTGGAATTCTGCTAGACACTAAGAATACAGAGGAGTTGTCAGTCTAATGGGAAAGACAGATATTAATCAATGCCATTTTAAGAAATGTAAATTTTCAACTGTGACAAATGCCGGGGAAGAAAAGTATGTTAATATGTTATATGAACCTATCAATTCTAATGGAATCAGTCCTAGACAGTCAGAAATATTAAGGAAGTGATATATTAACTGAAAGCTTAAGAATGAGTAGAAGTGCACTAGGTAAAAAAGGAAGGGAACAGAATTCCAGGTAGAGGGACTAGCAAAGACACAGTGGCAGAGGAAGCATAGAGAATGTGAGGGACTGAAAATCAGAGCAACCATTGAAGAGCTTCGGGATAAGCATGACTTTATCAGATTTGTGTTTTAATGATCACACCGGGTCAGTATGAAGAATGAATTAAAGAAGATAGATATACTGACGATCAAATACCAATAACCCAGTATCAATGCTATTGATTTAATTCACAGGTATATGTATTCCTTCCCTTTCTTTGCCCCCCAAATTTAAGATAACATAATCAATGCACAAGATTTGATAAATCTGAGTTTGTGTTCTCCCTCAAAATTAGAAAATAAGGTCAGAGAATCTCATCTTCTGAAATGGAAGTATAAAAATATTATCCAAGATGAATGAGACTAGCCTTATTATTCATTTACAGAAATAACATCTTAAATACAATTCTCTATTGCAATGAAAATTAAATCTCATTTATTTTGCAGTAATCTAAAATTTATAGACAGCAGATGTTTAGTTGGCCCAAAGGAAACTTGAAGTTAACTGTTCTCAATTAGTGTGTAAATTTAACCGCTAAAGTAAGTTAATACCCTAGGGGAAAAAATAATGTTAATACTCATGCAAGAATCCAAATAGGTCAATATATTCGTTTTCTGTGCAGAAAAGAGTTAACAGCAGCCTGAAGCTGTTATCCCTAGAAATCCCTGCTTGGAAGTTCGGCCCTGAGCTGAAGTATAGAAACTTGGAGGTGGAGAGGGTTTTTACCATTGTCAGGACTGATGAGAGGGCCATAACTGTTTGTATTAACAGTTATGCTGAATACCTGCTTTCCTCCTGGAATTCTCAAATTTTTGTACATCCCAGACACAGGGTGCCTACATGACTAGCCACCAATAAATCCTTGGGCTGTGAGTTTTCAGTGAGCCTCCCTGGTAGACATGTAGTCACAATCTGTTGCTGTAGGAAATGGGCAAGTCCTGTGTGACTCTACCGAGAGAAGACTCTTGAAAGCTTGTGTGTGGTTCCCTTTGAATTTCACCCCATGGGCCATTTTCTTTTGCTAATTCACTTTGTAGCCTTTCACTATAATAAATCCTAACTGTGAATGTAACTCTATATTTTGAGTTCTCTGAGTCCTCTTAGCAAATCATCAAACTTAGTGGTGGTCTTTGGGACCCCCCCCAACACATTTTCCATATTTTATCGGTAACATAATGAGAGAGTGAATATATCATTTATTGCTATTTTAAAAGCTTTATGCTCAATGGGTATTAATAAAACATTAACATATTAATTACCTAGATGCATTTAAGAGTAATAGGGAATATTTCCAAAAGGCAGTGTACTATTGGTGCCCAGTGACACAAGCTTTGATATTAACTTTCTCTCCAATACATCCTCCATAAATGTTTTCTAAGCCTATCTCCCCTAATGGATATGTAGATTTAGATATACACATACATATAGACATGGACAAGGACATGCACATTCATATACATTTAGAAAAAGAAAGTAGATATAGAAAGGGATGTTTAACAACAGTTTTCTGAAACAATATATCCAGAAAAACCTTTTGATTATGACAGCATATAGGATAATACAAATGGTCTTCGTATACACTAATCAAATACTGAGTTTCATTTTTAAAAAGTTAGAAATGCTTTTCCTTGCATAGGGATTTCTGGCTTTCAGCATCTGCTGACACACTTGGTTCTCACCGAAGTGAGCTTGGCAGGCATGATTTTATAGAACATAAATCTAAGTGTGTGAGGGGCTCACAGGACAACTAAGCCGCAAGCTTCTGAACTGTCACTTGGGTATCTAAATAGGCTAGGCTTACTCTCCATTTAAAGCCAGACTTTACCTGGTTTCAAGTGGAAAGTTGTACTTCAAGATCATAGTGCATTTCAAAATCCTTAGATGATGCTAAATACAACGGGACATATAAAAATAGAGGAAAAACTTAACATATTACCAGCGGCAGGTTAAAAGATCACTAATTTCAGTGGGCGATATCATACTACATTATGCCAGAGTTTAAAGATATTTCAAAATTCCTTTGTTGCACATAAGTTAGTACAGTAACCAGCATTAAACCTTGAATATATTTTACTTCTAAGGGATTTTAATTGGACATTTTAAATTGCATATTATTTTCACCAGTTTCTGAGTAATTTACCCAACAATGCAAAATTCCAAGAGGAAGTCATCATCTTAATTTCTCCTCAAGAATTTTAAAGACAGTTCCAGAAAATAAGAAATGACAGATGTGCCTGGAATTTCATTTCTATTCCATGTTGGGACAGCGTACTATAGCATTCTATGTTCTATATTACAAGCAGGTCTGAAAGCCATTTCCATAGTGAGAATGAATTCCTGAAGAGTCTGACATAGCTGTCCCTGAGCATTTGCCAATATCATTTCAAATGATTATAGGTCCTCCATGTGAGACATGTATACTCCTAAAGCAATGCAAATCTAATTTACCTAGCTTCACTTGGTAACATATTTTCATTGGATTTGATGAATTGCTTTTCCTGATTTTTTGAAAAAATATGGTTTTATGTCCAATAATAACATATTGTGAATGTCGCAATTTGTCTTGTCAGTCATGGTAACACAGAGCCCTCGATGAATCAGAAATAAGAAGGGTTCTCTGACACTACTCCCCATTTATTTGTTCTACTAGAGGTAACAAAAGTGTAAATATCTACTTTGCAGAATATAAAGATGATTAGAAAAAAGACACGGCCGGGCGCAGTGGCTCACGCCTATAATCCCAACACTTTGGGAGGCCGAGGCAGGCAGATCACGAGGTCAGGAAATCGAGACCATCCTGGCTAACACGGTGAAATCCTGTCTCCACTAAAAATACAAAAAAACTAGCCGGGCATGGTGGTGGGTGCCTGTGGTCCCAGCTACTCAGGAGGCTGAGGCAGGAGAACGGCGTGAATCCGGGAGGCGGAGCTTGCAGTGAGCCGTGATGGCGCAACTGCACTCCAGCCTGGGCGACAGAGCGAGACTCCCTCTTAAAAAAAAAAAAAAAAAGAAAAGAAAAGAAAAAAGACGCATAGATGGTACTATTCTCGGTTCTTTAAGAATATTTTCTCACCTGTCAGCAACGTCCATTACAAGATAGGAGCTTTGGAGATTATGTATGACCAAACTAAAACTCTTCAAAGATACTCAAAATAATGGCATTACTCACACAGGGACCAAAAAAAAATATAGCCTAAAACAATATTAATATGGATCTGCCCACATTATTTAAGATCAAGTTCCTTTGTCCTGTGCAATCTGACCCCTACCTGGCTCTCTATCCCTGTTTCTTTCCTGTCCTTACCTCACATTTTGTTTTAACCCTAAATTACTTATGATGTCTGTTCTAAAAGTGTACTTAGGGTTTGTTTTAATCAAATATAAGACATGCTGACACAGAAATGACTGTCATGAAGGAAAAAGTCCATACTCACAGATCCCTAGAAACAGTAGACACTGCACAGCATGCAGGGCCATGTGGGGAATGACCAGGGTAGGTCAGGAGGTGAGAGGAAAGAGCATGGCCCAAATCCTCTTTGGCCATTTATTGAAAAGGAGTGAGAAAGGCAGGGTAGGTACCCTGAGTAAGCTCAGGATTGGATAGCTTGAATAATTTTGCAGGACTCTGAGCTATAGGAACTGTCCCTAGTTGTCTGATACCTGGTCCTGGGGTGATTCAGGGCAGGAGAATATTAGGTTGGTGTGTAAGAGAGTTTGATAAAGGAAATGGTTAGGAGCATGGGCTCTGCATTGTTTGGCTTGTGTGTATATGAAAAGTGTACTTGCAGGAGGGTCATTTGCTATCTCTAGTAATTAGCTAGCTCTGGGAGGGGCAATCTCTCCAGGATCAAGGCCCCAGATGCCAAAGAATCAAGGTCACAGAAAAAACAGTAAAGGTCATGTATCACAATATCATGTTCTTTTTTTCCTTTCCCTTTTCTCCTGCAGCTTCCTCTATCTGAAGTCCTTCTCCCATATACTTCTACTTTGTAACTTATTTTTATATTTTACAACTCAGTTAAGTTACAAATTCATCTCAGAAGCCTTGCCAGATCACTCTTGCTAGACCTAGACTGGGAAATTGCCACTCCAGGGTGTTCACAAGATATTGTAAGCATAATTCTATCACCCTTTGTATCATATTTATAAGTGTATCTTATTTCTAATTCTTAATTATAAATGTCTGTTACCCACCATACAATGAACTTCTTCAGGAAAGAAATATCTGATCCATGTTTGCATCCCCAGCACTTTACATAGTAGGCATTAAATAAATATTTGTTGGATGAATGAAGACAGATTCCCAGGTAAGCTATGATTTCTCTCAGCCTAGCTTAATGTCTTATTTTGAGTCCTTCATGAGCAACAATGACTGTAAAATATAGTTTAAGTTCATATTTCAACTATACTAATTTCATTAAATAACAAGACTATGCATAGTTCAAAACATAGCAATTCACTTATAGTTCTACAAGTCTCTAAATGTATCATCTTTCAGAGAAAGTAAGAATGAAAAGTTTAAACAAGTACTTCATATATTGAAATTTTCAACCTTCCTTATGAGTTTTCAAGGCACCTAAAGGTTGCCCAGCAACACTCTGTTGAAATTTTTTTAAGTTTAAACATAAAGATCCTAATTAAATACCAATGGGAAGAGCAAAGTCAATTCCAGGGTCCACATGAAGTTTAATTTTTTTCACACTTCCACATTCCCAAATACAACAATCATGTACTATTAAAATATTTTACTGCCCACACTCCCAAATACATCAATTATACACCATTAAAATATTATCAATGAGCTGAAATTTTGTTATAATAAAATAACAAAGTAGCCATGTGAAAAGATTATATGGCAGCAATATATGTGGGGTCATTGAGATGAATCTATATTATGCCTACACCTGAAAAAGGAATTCCTATTACATTAGTAAATGTTTATCAAGTTTCAATCATATGGAAATAACTTACAAACCCTACAAGTATCCAGACTCTCTTTCTTCTAGTACCTGTCCCTATCTAAAAGCTATCCACTTTATAGTAGAATAAACTAATATGGCCTGTGTTATGAGGGAAATTAACACCCTTAATTGTTAACTAAAAATGAAGGAAAACAACTGGCTTTTTTCATTGTATGCATGATTGAAAATATTAAATATATAGGAACTTTCTTATTTTTTACTCTCTAACTACTTAGGATTTTATTTTATGAAAAAAAAATCCATGCACATGTATTTCTAAATTCAAATTAAAATGACATGTTTAGGCCACGCACAGTGGCTCATGCCTATAACTACGGCACTTTGTGAAGCTGAGGAGAGAGGATTACTTGAGCCCAGGAGTTCAATACCAGCCTGGGCAACATAGTGAGACTCTGTCTCTACAAAAAAAAAAATCAAAAAATTACCTAGGTATGTTGGAATGCACCTGTGGTTCCAGCTACATAGGAGGCTGAGGCGGGAGGATTGCTTGAGCCCATGAGGTCGAGACTGCTGTGAGCCATGTTTCCACCACTGCACTCTAGCGTGGGCAACAGAGTGAGACCTTGTCTCAAAGTAAAATAAAATATAATGACATGTTCATAAACACTTTTGAGTTGTCAGATCTGAAAATAATCAATCATGCCTAGAAAAAAAAGGTACTTCCCAAACGTTTTTATCTTTAAGTGATTTTAGAAAAGTAAATATATACAATTTGATTGATTAAAAAATATATTTCTCATTGAGTACTGTGTTTCATTTTAAAGGTTATTAACTTCATCTTTAAAAGGGAAATTAAGCATGTGAACTCTCAGTGTATGAATTACCATATGACTTTAAATTGTATCACTCAAAGAAAACAGCACATAACATATAAAGAAAGGTTTGGCATACTCCTTGCTCAAGGAATGTTCAAAAGACTATGACATGCCTACATATATCCTGACAACCTACTAATTTTAAAAATTTTTTAAATAGACTATCTCTTCTAATTTTACCTCAGAAATATATTTTTGTGACTATTCTGCTTACATGGAAAAAACCATGAGGATAAATTTCTGGAATTATTGATCTATATGACTCATCAGCCTAATACTTAAGTAAATATATAAAAATTAATGTTACCTATATACTAATGAAATTGTACTTATACAAGTTCACTTATTAATTTCCTTAGTATAGAACTAATTTATAAATTATTTCTTTAAAACTACTCTTGATTTATTCCCCTTTATTTCTATGCAATTTAAGTTTTAGCAAAATATTACTACTTCAATGTTTTTAACCTCAAAATATCATATAACAACATCTGGTCAACATTTAATCACCTAATTTTATAGTAATTATAAAGTCTCTACCCTTTTAAATACTTGCTCAGTCTGCTTTTTGTTTTATTCATGACCTTTTTTATCTGCTTAGATAGGAGTGGCAATTTAACAGCTCTGGGAAGAATGGTCTAAAAATCTACACCTGGGATAACTGGAAAAGGGATGCTGAAAGAATATCTAATTTTAGGTCCATTTGAACAATTTATCAGAAAATATGAATTGATAAGCATTAGACTCTTCAGCCAAGACCAATGCTAACAAGAAAGTGAAAATGCAAGGAGGGGATTTTTAATCTCATGAATTACTTGGTTATTAAAATAATTTCTGTGGCATGTCCTATAACTGCAGTGTAGATACTTAAAATGAGTTCTTTATTATTACCTCTAAAGAGCTTTTACCTGTTGGGTAGAAGTAGAATTAACAGACAAAATACATATAATCTTTGGGTCATACTTATACTAAAAAGTTGTTTGTTTTTTATTTGAAATTCACCTTTAACTGTGCATCCTGCATTTTTATTTGCCAAAGTTGGTAACCTATATAGAAGTACAATTGTAGGGGCTGGGCGCAGTGGCTCATGCCTGTAATCCCAGCAGCTTTGGGAGATCGAGGAGGGCAGATCATGAGGTCAAGAGATCAAGACCATCCTGGCCAACATGATGAAACTCCGTCTCTACTAAAAAAAAAAAAAAAAAAAATACAAAAATTAGCTAGGCGTGGTGGCAGGCGCCTGTAGTCCCAGCTACTCGGGAGGCTGAGACAGGAGAATCACTTGAACCTGGGAGGCAGAGGTTGAAGTGAGCTGAGATTGCGCCACTGCACTCCAGCCTGGTGACAGAGCGAGACTCTATCTCAAAAAGAAAAAAAAGAAAAAAGAAAAAAAAGTACAATTATAGGGATAGTAATTCATTTTTCCCTCACATTTGGATTAAAGAAAATCTTGATCTTTAATGTTGCAAAAATATATGTTCTTAGGACCAACTACATAATGTGTAGGGCCTTATGTAAAATGAAAATGCAGGACCCTTTTCAACAATTATTATTTCAACATGGCAACAGTACAGCATTAAGCCAAATGCCCATGAAGCCAGGGCTATTCTTAGAAATTTAGAATCCTAGACATTAGGCTATATGTAAATCAAGTACCCTTATATTACAAAGGAACACAGATGGGTTCAGTTTAACTGGAATTGGTCTATACCAGCGGTCACCACCTTGTCTGTAAAAAGTCACATAGTCGATATTTTAGACTTTGAAAGCCAAGGGTTTCTAACACAGCTATTCAACTGTGCCAGTGTAGCATGAAAACAGCAAGAGACGATACATAAACAAAGGAGCATGGGCTGTATTCCAATAAAACTTTATTTACAAAAACAGCTGGTAGCCCAAATTTGACCCATATAGTTTGCTGACCCTGGTGTATACCACAAACATGAGCAAAATGACCTTTAAGTTTGTTTAGATTCTATGCAGATGCAACCACCAAGGTAGAAATTTAGCTAGGGAGTTACAATTGTTTCCCTGGGACATTAAAACATCTTTTCAAAAATGTATAATAGAATCAATTTTTTCTTTTTTTTTTTTTTTGAGACGGAGTCTTGCTCTGTAGCCCAGGCTGGAGTGCAGTGGCGCGATCTCCGCTCACTGCAAGCTCCACCTCCTGGGTTCACGCCATTCTCCTGCCTCAGCCTCCGGAGTGGCTGGGAATGCAGGTGCCCACCACCACACTTGGCTAATTTTTTGTATTCTTAGTAGAGACGGGGTTTCACCATGTTAGCCAGGATGGTCTTCATCTCCTGACCTCGTGATCTGCCTGCCTCGGCCTCCCAAAGTGCTGGGATTACAGGCGTGAGCCACCGCACCCGGCCTAGAATAAATTTTTTATGTATGTATTTTTATGTTTAACCAAATTCAAACATTTAGCTCAATCAAACCACTGCCCCACTCTTCTAGATCCTTTAAGAATATCTCTCAGGGAATACCTAGTAAGACATGAAATCTAGGTTCCCTTTCTCTTCCTCTTCTATTTAATTTTTCGTAACTTCTATATGCTTTGTTGTTGGTAATAAAACATACGAGTCAAGGGCAAGAGCATGAAGAAAGGTATGGAGGTATGGCTGTCATGGTCTGTGCTGGAGTGAAGACTGCATAACAGGCCAGGCAGGGTGGAAGGGGCGACCGCTTGTGTCTGCAAGCCTCCAAGACCTTCTTGGTGTTCCAAAAGTTTTCATGTAATACAAGCTTTTTGATAAAATATATGAAGCAGTGACTATTTCCATTTCGAAGATGAGATCCAGCGAGTTTAAATGTCTTGCCCAGGGTCATGTGTCAGAAACAAAAAAAGCTCTGGGCATCACGGAAGGTGCAAGAAGTAGAATCATAGCCACTCTCTTTGCTTATAGTCAAATATAGACACGAACCAAAAATAAAGACCCAAAGATCAGAAACATACATTTATCTAGTTTGGGTTACACAGAAATCCATCTACATAATCTAAGTATTCAGTGAAGTCAGAATAAATGATGGCTCTGTGAGGCCTACTTACAAAAATAATCAGAAACCATAGTATGGAGAAAAGCTAGTCCAAAAACAAGTGGAAAATATAAACTCTCTGACTGACTGCCACAAAGACTCGGCTAAATGGGCTCTTCTCAGCTATTTTGCTTCTCCCCAGGCATCAACCTCCCTCCCCAAGGAGCTTCCTTTGAGAGCTAACCCAGTGGTGCCAAGCAAGTGCTTGGCAATCTTTCCTTTAAAATATGTGGTGTTATCCAAGCAGGTGAGATGGGCTAGATTTCTCCTGACCAACACTTTGGTGATGGATTTCCAAGGTAATCCATGGCCTCCGAGTGTGAGCAGAAGTAGAAAGATAACACCCAGGACAGCAGACTGGGAGGAGGTGTTTCTCACTCATTTGAGTCAGCACCTATCTTCACTAGGCACCTTGCAGAGCAACAGCAGATTTGTCTAACCACTTTGCTTTGCTCTAATTTTCCAAACTTGCCAATCTTTGTGGTAGTCATTATAGGAATCCAAAAAAGATGCTTAGAATTCCAGGATATGGTATTGTGTCTCCCAAGGTGTGTGCCTTCCTGCTGAGTTGTGCATTCCAACATGACACTGATTCTAGATAGGACTTGCAGTGAGAGCAAAAGGAAAAGGATTATTGCCAAAGGCCTTTTCTTCAAACCAAGAAGAATGGGTAAAATAAGAGGCTTATCAACCATAATATGTATCAAAGTGAAGCTGCCTGAGGTGATGAAAAGAAAATTAAACTTTAAGTCAGAGTCTCTAGACTCCGATACAGATTCCAGAATGGATTAGCTAAGAGACTTTGATGTTAATCTCACTTCCATTTCCTTACATGCAAGACACAACAATAACAAGAAGAACAACATCTCCATTTTGAGGTTGATATACACCATCATAGAGACAAAAAAAAATTAATGTAAAGATTCTGATATGTATTGTATATTTAATAAATAGTACTTTTTGTTATCATCTGTTGAGTAATAATTATATTTTGTCTCATAAAAATGTATGCCAAAATTCAGAATAGATTATATTCAAAATTCTGAGTTAAAGTTGATGTAATTAATATCATAATACTACTTATTAAAATATAAACAGTTTCTGTTCTATTTCCTTATTAGGTATTTGGTTTTCACTTTAACTTTCTTACTATCATATCTCAGGTACTTTTATCTAATCTGTGAATATCTAGGGCAAATTCTTCAATAATAAATACTATATTAAAATAAATGTCTTATCTTCTGACAAATGACAAATGTATTAACAAGTAAGAGAATTTGGGGGGAGGAGCCAAGATGGCCGAATAGGAACAGCTCCGGTCTACAGCTCCCAGCGCGAGCGACGCAGAAGACGGGTGATTTCTGCATTTCCATCTGAGGTACCGTGTTCATCTCACTAGGGAGTGCCAGACAGTGGGCGCAGGTCAGTGGGTGAGCGCACCGTGCGCCAGCCGAAGCAGGGGCGAGGCATTGCCTCACTCGGGAAGCGCAAGGGGTCAGGGAGTTCCCCTTCCAGGGGTGACAGACGGCACCTGGAAAATCGGGCCACTCCCACCCGAATACTGTGCTTTTCCGACGGGCTTAGGAAACGGTGCCCCAGGAGAGTATAGCCCGCACCTGGCTCAGAGGGTCCTACGCCCACGGAGTCTCGCTGATTGGTAGCACAGCAGTCTGAGATCAAACAGCAAGTCGGCAGCGAGGCTGGGGGAGGGGCTCCCGCCATTGCCCAGGCTCGCTTAGGTAAACAAAGCAGCCTGGAAGCTTGAACTGGGTGGAGCCCACCACAGCTCAAGGAGGCCTGCCTGCCTCTGTAGGCTCCACCTCTGGGGGCAGGACACAGACAAACAAAAAGACAGCAGTAACCTCTGCAGACTTAAATGTCCCTGTCTGACAGCTGTGAGGAGAGCAGTGGTTCTCCCAGCACGCAGCTGGAGATCTGAGAATGGGCTGACTGCCTCCTCAAGTGGGTCCCTGACCCCTGACCCCCGAGCAGCCTAACTGGGAGGCACCCCCCAGCAGGGGCAGACTGACACCTCACACGGCCGGCCAGGTACTCCAACAGACCTGCAGCTGAGGGTTCTGTCTGTTAGAAGGAAAACTAACAGAAAGGACATCCACACCAAAAACCCATCTGTACATCACCATCATCAAAGACCAAAAGTAGATAAAACCACAAAGATGGGGAAAAAACAGAGCAGAAAAACTGGAAACTCTAAAAACCAGAGTACCTCTCCTCCTCCAAAGGAACGCAGTTCCTCACCAGCAACGGAACAAAGCTGGACAGAGAATGACTTTGACGAGCTGAGAGAAGAAGGCTTCAGACGATCAAATTACTCCGAGCTACGGGAGGATATTCAAACCAAAGGCAAAGAAGTTGAAAACTTTGAAAAAAATTTAGAAGAATGTATAACTAGAATAACCAATACAGAGAAGTGCTTAAAGGAGCTGATGGAGCTGAAAACCAAGGCTCGAGAACTACGTGAAGAATGCAGAAGCCTCAGGAGCCGATGCGATCAAATGGAAGAAAGGGTATGAGCGATGGAAGATGAAATGAATGAAATGAAGCGAGAAGGGAAGTTTAGAGAAAAAAGAATAAAAAGAAACGAGCAAAGCCTCCAAGAAATGTGGGACTATGTGAAAAGACCAAATCTACGTCTGATTGGTGTACCTGAAAGTGACGGGGAGAATGGAAACAAGTTGGAAAACACTCTGCAGGATATTATCCAGGAGAACTTCCCCAATCTAGCAAGGCAGGCCAACATTCAGATTCAGGAAATACAGAGAATGCCACAAAGATACTCCTCGAGAAGAGCAACTCCAAGACACATAATTGTCAGATTCACCAAAGTTGAAATGAAGGAAAAAATGTTAAGGGCAGCCAGAGAGAAAGGTCGGGTTACCATCAAAGGGAAGCCCATCAGACTAACAGCGGATCTCTCGGCAGAAACCCTACAAGCCAGAAGAGAGTGGGGGCCAATATTCAACATTCTTAAAGAAAAGAATTTTCAACCCAGAATTTCATATCCTGCCAAACTAAGCTTCATAAGTGAAGGAGAAATAAAATACTTTACAGAGAAGCAAATGCTGAGAGATTTTGTCACCACCAGGCCTGCCCTAAAAGAGCTCCTGAAGGAAGCACTAAACATGGAAAGGCACAACCGGTACCAGCCACTGCAAAATCATACCGAAATGTAAAGAACATCGAGACTAGGAAGAGACTGCATCAACTAACGAGCAAAATATCCAGCTAACATCATAATGACAGGATCAAATTCACACATAACAATATTAACTTTAAATGTAAATGGACTAAATGCTCCAATTAAAAGACACAGACTGGCAAACTGGATAAAGACTCAAGACCCATCAGTGTGCTGTATTCAGGAAACCCATCTCACGTGCAGAGACACACATAGGCTCAAAATAAAAGGATGGAGGAAGATCTACCAAGCAAATGGAAAACAAAAAAAGGCAGGGGTTGCAATCCTAGTCTCTGATAAAACAGACTTTAAACCAACAAAGATCAAAAGAGACAAAGAAGGCCATTACATAATGGTAAAGGGATTAATTCAACAAGAAGAGCTAACTATCCTAAATATATATGCACCCAATACAGGAGCACCCAGATTCATAAAGCAAGTCCTGAGTGACCTACAAAGAGACTTAGACTCCCACACATTAATAATGGGAGACTTTAACACCCCACTATCAACATTAGACAGATCAACGAGACAGAAAGTCAACAAGGATACCCAGGAATTGAACTCAGCTCTGCACGAAGCAGCCCTAATAGACATCTACAGAACTCTCCACCCCAAATCAACAGAATATACATTTTTTTCAGCACCACACCACACCTATTCCAAAATTGACCATATACTTGGAAGTAAAGCTCTCCTCAATAAATGTAAAAGAACAGAAATTGTAACAAACTGTCTCTCAGATCACAGTGCAATCAAGCTAGAACTCAGGATTAAGAATCTCACTCAAAACCGCTCAACTACGTGGAAACTGAACAACCTGCTCCTGAATGACTACTGGGTACATAACGAAATGAAGGCAGAAATAAAGATGTTCTTTGAAACCAACGAGAACCAAGACACAACATACCAGAATCTCTGGGATGCATTCAAAGCAGTGTGTAGAGGGAAATTTATAGCACTAAATGCCCACAAGAGAAAGCAGGAAAGATCCAAAATTGACACCCTAACATCACAATTAAAAGAACTACAAAAGCAAGAGCAAACACATTCAAAAGCTAGCAGAAGGCAAGAAATAACTAAAATCAGAGCAGAACTGAAGGAAATAGAGACACAAAAAACCCTTCAAAAAATCAATGAATCCAGGAGCTGGTTTTTTGAAAGGATCAACAAAATTGGTAGACCGCTAGCAAGATTAATAAAGAAAAAAAGAGAGAAGAATCAAATAGATGCAATAAAAAATGATAAAGGGGATATCACCACCGATCCCACAGAAATACAAACTACCATCAGAGAATATTACAAACACCTCTATGCAAATGAACTAGAAAATCTAGAAGAAATGGATAAATTCCTCAACACATACACCCTCCCAAGACTAAACCAGGAAGAAGTTGAATCTCTGAATAGACCAATAACAGGAGCTGAAATTGTGGCAATAATCAATAGCTTACCAACCAAAAAAAGTCCAGGTCCAGATGGATTCACAGCCGAATTCTACCAGAGGTACAAGGAGGAGCTGGTACCATTCCTTCTGAAACTATTCCAATCAATAGAAAAAGAGGGAATCCTCCCTAACTCATTTTATGAGGCCAGCATCATCCTGATACCAAAGCCTGGCAGAGACACAACAAAAAAAGAGAATTTTAGACCAATATCCTTGATGAACATTGATGCAAAAATCCTCAATAAAATACTGGCAAACAGAATCCAGCAGCACATCAAAAAGCTTATCCACCATGATCAAGTGGGCTTCATCCCTGGGATGCAAGGCTGGTTCAATATACGCAAATCAATAAATGTAATCCAGCATATAAACAGAACGAAAGACAAAAACCACATGATTATCTCAATAGATGCAGAAAAGGCCTTTGACAAAATTCAACAACCCTTCATGCTAAAAACTCTCAATAAATTAGGAATTGATGGGACGTATCTCAAAATAATAAGAGCTATTTATGACAAACCCACAGCCAATATCATACTGAATGGGCAAAAACTGGAAGCATTCCCTTTGAAAACTGGCACAAGACAGGGATGCCCTCTCTCACCACTTCTATTCAACATAGTGTTGGAAGTTCTGGCCAGGGCAATTAGGCAGGAGAAGGAAATCAAGGGTATTCAATTAGGGAAAGAGGAAGTCAAATTGTCCCTGTTTGCAGATGACATGATAGTATATCTAGAAAACCCCATTGTCTCAGCCCAAAATCTCCTTAAGCTGATAAGCAACTTCAGCAAAGTCTCAGGATACAAAATCAATGTGCAAAAATCACAAGCATTCTTATACATCAATAACAGACAAACAGAGAGCCAAATCATGAGTGAACTCCCATTCACAATTGCTTCAAAGAGAATAAAATACCTAGGAATCCAACTTACAAGGGATGTGAAAGACCTCTTCAAGGAGAACTACAAACCACTGCTCAAGGAAATAAAACAGGATACAAGCAAATGGAAGAACATTCCATGCTCATGGGTAGGAAGAATCAATATCATGAAAATGGCCATCCTTCCCAAGGTAATTTACAGATTCAATGCCATCCCCATCAAGCTACCAATGACTTTCTTCACAGAATTGGAAAAAACTACTTTAAAGTTCATATGGAACCAAAAAAGAGCCCGCATCGCCAAGTCAATCCTAAGCCAAAAGAACAAAGCTGGAGGCATCACACTACCTGACTTCAAACTATACTACAAGGCTACAGTAACCAAAACAGCATGGTACTGGTACCAAAACAGAGATATAGATCAATGGAACAGAACAGAGCCGTCAGAAATAATGCCACATATCTACAAGTATCTGATCTTTGACAAACCTGACAAAAACAAGAAATGGGGAAAGGATTCCCTATTTAATAAATGGTGCTGGGAAAACTGGCTAGCTATATGTAGAAAGCTGAAACTGGATCCCTTCCTTACACCTTATACAAAAATTAATTCAAGATGGATTAAAGACTTAAATGTTAGACCTAAAACCATAAAAACCCTAGAAGAAAACCTAGGCATTACCATTCAGGACATAGGCATGGGCAAGGACTTCATGTCTAAAACACCAAAAGCAATGGCAACAAAAGCCAAAATTGACAAATGGGATCTAATTAAACTAAAGAGCTTCTGCACAGCAAAAGAGACTACCATCAGAGTGAACAGGCAACCTACAAAATGGGAGAAAATTTTCGCAACCTACTCATCTGACAAAGGGCTAATATCCAGAATCTACAATGAACTCCAACAAATTTACAAGAAAAAAACAAACAACCCCATCAAAAAGTGGGCAAAGGACATGAACAGACACTTCTCAAAAGAAGACATTTATGCAGCCAAAAAACACATGAAAAAATGCTCACCATCACTGGCCATCAGAGAAATGCAAATCAAAACCACAATGAGATACCATCTCACACCAGTTAGAATGGCAATCATTAAAAAGTCAGGAAACAACAGGTGCTGGAGAGGATGTGGAGAAATAGGAACACTTTTACACTGTTGGTGGGACTGTAAACTAGTTCAACCCTTGTGGAAGTCAGTGTGGCGATTCCTCAGGGATCTAGAACTAGAAATTCCATTCGACCCAGCCATCCCATTACTGGGTATATACCCAAAGGACTATAAATCATGCTGCTATAAAGACACATGCACACGTATGTTTATTGCGGCATTATTCACAATAGCAAAGACTTGGAACCAACCCAAATGTCCAACAATGATAGACTGGATTAAGAAAATGTGGCACATATACACCATGGAATACTATGCAGCCATAAAAAATGATGAGTTCACGTCCTTTGTAGGGACATGGATGAAACTGGAAATCATCATTCTCAGTAAACTATCGCAAGAACAAAAAACCAAACACCGCATATTCTCACTCATAGGTGGGAATTGAACAATGAGAACACATGGACACAGGAAGGGGAACATCACACTCTGGGGACTGTTGTGGGGTGGGGGGAGGGGGGAGGGATAGCACTGGGAGATATACCTAATGCTAGATGATGAGTTGGTGGGTGCAGCGCACCAGCATGGCACATGTATACATATGTAACTTACCTGCACATTGTGCACATGTACCATAAAACCTAAAGTATAATAATAATAATAATAATAATAATAAAAGAAAAAAAAAAAGAGAATTTGTTTTCTTCTCCAAGCAACTGAATAATAAATCAACTTTTTCCATTTAAAATCACCATCTTCCATCTAAAATCACCATCATCAATTTTCTCATTAATATGGATTTTTATTTAAAGACCCCAGAGTTAATCCTTCAGTTCTCAAAGTTTATAATAGTATAGAAACACTATATTTTAAATTCAGGGGAAACTTATAATGTTAGACTTAAATCAACAATCTCTAAGACCTTTCAGGAAATACATCTCTTTGTAAGGAAAGTTTTCTGCCATTTTATTTACTTGATAAAGTAAACAGATATTCTCACACATTTTCTAAAATACATGCAGTAACGGATTAGGATAAAAGAGAAGAGTTTTAGAAAATCATACCAGATCATCTCTCCTTTACCCTTGTGCTACATTCATTTTCTAGATTATTAGATAAATCATATTATTTGTATAATTTAAATTAATAATATACAAACTTCAAGCATCACATCTGTGTTTTTTGCACAAATTAACTCATATATCACAGAAACAAGTCCTAGACTCATACATTGAGGTGAACTGAGGAACTGAATATCTCCTCATTTTCCAAATGAAGCAATGGAGGCCCCAAAAGAGAGAACTTTTATGAGTCCCACACATTCCTATCTCCATTCTTACTCGATCAAAAGGGAGATTCAGTTTTTATTCAAAATTCCTAATTCTTACCAAAAAGTGCGCTTTGTCTGCACATGCTCCTGAGTGTTAGAAGTCAAGCCTTCTCTAGAAGGGGGAGAGGACAAAGAGGGCTTGTGGGGTACCCATAAAGTGCTATCTCCGGATCTGGGTGCTGGTTCATACAGGTGTGCTCACCTTGTGAAAACCCATCAGGCTGCAAGCTTGTGCTTTGTGCTCTTTCCTGTATACATGTTATATTTCAATAAATTAAATAAGATGCTTTCAAACTTTCTGTTCTGTGATAATTGACATGTATCACATCATAGTAGAAAGTCACTCATCTTTTACTGAACACCTCCTACTTGCCAAGCATTGTACTGCTAATGTAAAGACAAATGAGGTTAAAATCTAAGCCCTCAAGCATCACAGACAAGCAAATAGTTACAATACTGTGAACAAAGTGATGACAGCTGAACAGAAAAGGAGCTGTGGGGACCCGGCGCCTGAGTCAGCTGCGGTGGAGGTGAACAGTGTGCTGAGGAGAAGCTTCAAAAAATTAACACATTTGATTCATGTCTTGTATTAGTTGTGCATTGCTCCTATAACAAATTACTGCAAACTTAGTAGCTTCAAACAATATAAATGGATTATCTCACAGTTCCTGGGGTCAGAAGTCCAAAATCAGTCTCACTGGGCTAAAGTCAAGGGGTTGGCAGGGATAGTTCCTCTTGGAAGCTCTAAGGGAGAAGCTGTTTGCTTGCCTTTTTCAGATTCTAAAGTCTCCTGCATTCCTGGTCCGTGGCCCCTTACTCCACCTTCAAAGCCAGAAGTGTAACATATGCAACACACTCTCTCTCTCTGACCTCTGTTTTTGTCTTCATGTCTCCTGTTGATCCTGACCTTCCTACCTCCCTGTTATAATGACCCTTGTGATTATATTGGGCCCACTTAGATAATCCTGGATAATATCCCCAAGCCAAGATTCTTAATTTAATCACTTCTGCAAAGTCTCTTTTTATCACATAATATAACATATTCAGAGGTTCCAGGAATTAGGACATGGAAATTGGGAGGAGGGTGAGGAAGATATTAATCAGTCTACCACATGTCCTGAAAGATGAGTAGATGTTAGCTAACTGGACGAGACAAATGATATGACTGGAAGAAGGAATCAGACTTCTGAATCCTACACTTTGGTAAATCTGGATAGAAACGTAGGTCAGATTATAAAGTCATTGTTAATGCCAAGTTAAGGAGACTGTGTTCCAAAACAAATCACAGAAGGGTGTTAAGAAGAGTGATATGATCTCATGTGTATTTTTCAAGTATATTTTGACAACAATGTATTAGCTAGAATTAGAGGGATTCAGAAGACTAAAAGAGGCACGAAAGCATCAAGCTATTGTGATGGTTCAAGGAGACAGTCTGAACTAAACAAATAGTTTGGAGATGGACACGCAGGTCCTGGTTGAAGAGGGACTTATAAGAACCTGGTGAGATAAGGATGTGAGTAAAAGCAGGGAAGAAGGTGAATGATGAATAACAGCATCATCAACTAAAATTTCTTCAGGAAAAGGAGGAAACTAGAGGTGGAAGAGAATAGGTTCTTTTTTTATTTCTTCTAAAAAATAAAAAACAGGGTACATATGCAGAATGTGCAGGTTTGTTACACAGGTATACATGTGCCATGGTGGTTTGCTGCACCTGTTGATCCATCCTCTAAGTTCCCTCCCCTAGACCCCCCATCCCCCAAACAGGCCATAGTGTGTGTTGTTCCCCTCTGTGTGTCCATGTTTTCTCCATGATCAACTCCCACTTATGAGTGAGAACACGCAGTGTTTGGTTTTCTGTTCCTGTGTTAGGTTTTCTGTTCCTGTGTTAGTTTGCTGAGGGTGATGGCTTCCAGCTTCATCCATGTCCCTGCAAAAGACATGATCTCATTCCATTTTATGGCTGCATAGTATTCCATGGTGAATATGTACCATATTTATCCAGTCTATTATTGATGGGCATTTGGGTTTGTTCCGTGTCTGTGCTATTGTAAATAGTGCTGCAATAAACATAAGTGTACATGTGTCTTTATAGTAGAATGATTTATATTCCTTTGGGTATATACCCAGTAATGAGATTGCTGGGTCAAATGGTATTTCTGGTTCTAGATCCTTGAGGAATCTCCATACTGTCTTCCACAATGATTGAACTAATTTGCATTCCCACCAACAGTATAAAAGTGTTGCTATTTCTCCACAGCCTCACCAGCATCTATTGTTTCCTGACTTTTTAATAATCACCATTCTGACTGCTGTGAGATGGTATCTCATTGTGGTTTTGAAATGTATTTCTCTGATGATCAGTGATGTTGAGCTTTTTTTCATATGTTTCTTGGCCACATAAATGTCTTCTTTTAAGAAGTATCTGTTCAAATCTTTTGCCCACTTTTTGATGGTTTTTTATTGTAAATGTTTAAGTTCCTTGTAAATCCTGGATATTAGACCTTTGTCAGATGGGTAGATTGCAAAAATTTTCTCCCATTCTGTAGTTTGCCTGTTCACTCTGATGATAGTTTATTTTGCTGTGCAGAGGCTCTTTAGTTCAATTAGATCTCATTTGTCAATTTTTGCTTTTGTTGCAATTCCTTTTGGTGTTTTAGTCATGAAGTCTTTGCCCATGCCTATGTCCTGAATGGTATTGCCTATGTTTTCTACTAGGGTTTTTATGGTTTTGGGTTTTACATTTAAGTCATTAATCCACCTTGAGTTAGTTTTTGTATAAAGTGTAAGGAAGAGGTCTAGTTTCAATTTTCTGCATATGACTAGTCAGTTTTCCCAGCACCATTTACCGAATAGGAGATCCTTTCCCCATTGCTTGTTTTTGTCAGGTTTGTTGAAGATCAGATGGTTGTAGGTGTGTAGTGTTATTTTCTGAAGTCTCTGTTCTGCTCTATTGGTCTATATGTCTGTTTTTGTACCAATACCATGCTGTTTTGGTTATTGTAGCTTTGTAGTATAGTTTGAAATCAGGTAGTACGATGACTCCAGCCTTGTTCTTTTTGCTTAGGATTGTCTTGGCTATACAGGGTCTTCTTTGATTCCATGTGAAATTTAAAATAGTTTTTTCTAATTCTGTGAAGAATGTCAAAGGTAGTTTGATGGGAATAGCATTGAATCTATAAATTACTTTGGGCAATATGGCCATTTTCATGATATTGTTTCTTCCTTTCCATGAGGATGGAATGTTTTTCCTCTGTTTGTATCCTCTCTTATTTCCTTGAGCCGTGGTTTGTAGTTCTCCATGAAGATATCCTTTATAACCCTTGTTAGCTGTATTTCTAGGTATTTTATTTTCTTTGTAGTGATTGTGAATGGGAGTTCATTCATGATTTGGCTCTCTGCTTGCCTATTGTTGGTGTAAAGGAATGCTTGTGATTTTTGCACGCACACTGATTTTGTATCCTGAGACTTTGCTGAAATTGAGTATGAGTTCAAGAAGTTTTTGAGCTGAGATGATGGGATTTTCTAACTATAAAATCATGTCATCTGCAAACAGAAACAATTTGACTTCCTCTCTTCCTATTTTAATGTCCTTTATTTATTTCTCTTGCCAGATTGCCCTGGCCAGAACTTCAAATACTATGTTGAATAGGAGTGGTGACAGAGGGCATCCTTGTCTTATACCAGTTTCAAAGGGAATGCTTCCAGCTTTTGCTCATTCAGTATGACATTGGCTATGGGTTTGTCATAAATAGCTCTTATTATTTTGAGATTATGTTCCATAGATATCTAGTTTATTGAGAGTTTTTAACATGAAGGGATGTTGAATTTTATTGAAGGCCTTTTCTGCATCTATTGAGATAATCATGTGGTTTTTGTCTTTGGTTCTGTTTATGTGATAGATTACATGTATTGATTTGCATATGTTGAACCAGCCTTGCATGCCAGCACTGAAGCAGATTTGATCATGGTGGATAAGCTTTTTATGTGCTGCTGGATTCAGTTTGCCAGTATTTTGTTGAGGATTTTCGCATCTATGTTCATCAGGGATATTGGCCTGACTGTTTTTGTTGTGATGGTGTCTTTTACAGGTTTTGGTATCAGGATGATTCTGGCTTCATAAAATGAGTTAGGGAAGAGTCCCTCCTTTTCAATTGCTTGGAATAGTTTCAGAAGAAATGGTACCAGCTCCTCTTTGTATTTCTGATAGAATTTAGCTGTGAATCTGTCTGGTCCTGGGCTTTTTTTTGGTTGGTAGGCTGTTAATTACTGCCTCAATTTCAGAGCTTGTTATTGGTCTATTCAGGGATTCAGCTTCTTACTGATTTAGTCTTGGGAGGGTGTATGTGTCCAGGAATTTATCTGTTTCTTCTAGATTTTCGAGTTTATTTGCTTAGAGGTGTTTATACTATTCTCTGATGATAGTTTGTATTTCTGTGGGGTCAGTGGCGATATCCTCTTTATCATTTTTTATTGTGTCTGTTTGATTTTTCTCTCTCTTCTTCTTTATTAGTCTAGCCAGCAGTCTATCTATTTGGTTAATTTTTTCAAAAAAAAAAAAAACAGATCCTGGATTCATTGAGTTTTGGGAAGGTTTTTTGTATCTCTATCTTCTTCAATTCTTCTCTGATGTTAGTTATTCCTTGTCTTCCACTAGCTTTTGGATTAATTGCTCTTGCCTCTCTAGCTCTTTTAATTATGATGTTAGGGTGTTGATCTGAGATCTTTCTAGCTTTCTGATGTGGGCATTTAGTGCTATAAATTTCCTTAACACTGCTTTAGCTGTGCCCCAAAGATTCTGGTACATTGTCTCTTTGTTCTCATTGGTTTCAAAGAACTTCTTGATTTCTGCCTTAATTTTATTATTTATCCAGGAGTCATTCCGGAGCAGGTTGTTAAATTTCCATGAAATTGTGTGGTTTTGAGTGAGTTTCCTAATCCTGAGTTCTAATTTGATTGCACTGTGGTCTGAGAGACTGTTTGTTATGATTTCAGTTCTTTTGCACTTGCTGAGGAGTGTTGTACTTCCAATTATGTGGTCGATTTTAGAATAAGTGCCATGTGGCAGTGAGAAGAATGTATATTCTGTTGATGTGGGGTAGAGAGCTCTGTAGATATCTACTAGATCCACTTGGTCTAGAGCTGAGTTCAAATCCCGAATATCCTGATTAATTTTCTGTCTCATCGATCTGTCTAATACTGACAGTGGGGTGTTATCATCTCCCACTATTATTGTGTGGGAGTCTAAGTCTCTTTGTAGGTCTCTTGTTTTATAATTCTGGGTACTCCTGTATTGGGTGCATATATATTTAGAATAGTTAGCTCCTCTTAATTGTTCCCTTTATCGTTACGTAATGCCCTTCTTTGTCTTTTAGGATCTTTGTTGGTTGAAAGCCTGTTTTGTCAGAGACTAGGATTGCAACCCATGCCTTTTTTTTTCCATTTCGTTGCTAAATATTCCTCCAACCCTTTATTTGGAGCCTGTGTGTGTCCTTGCACGTAAGATGGGTCTCCTAAATACAGCAAACCGATGGGTCTTGACTCCTCATCCAATTTGCCAGTCTGTATCTTTTAATTGGGGCATTTAGCCCATTTACATTTAAGGTTAGCATTGTTATGTGTGAATTTGATACTATCATTATGATGCTTTTTGGTTATTTTACACACTAGTTGCAGTTTCTTCATAGTGTCATTGGTCTTTATATTTTGGTGTGTTTTTGCAGTGGCTTGTCCTGGTTTTTCCTTTTCATATTTAGTGCTTCTTTCAGGAGCTCTTGCAGGGCAGGCCTGGTGGTAATGAAATCCCTCAGCATTTTCTTGTCTGGAAAGGATTTTATTTCTCCATTGCTTATGAAGCTTAGTTTGGCTAGATATGAAATTCTGGGTTGAAAATTCTTTTCTTTAAGAATGTTGAATATTGGCCCCCAATATCTTCTGGCTTGTAGAGTTTCTGCTGAGAGGTCCACTGTTAGTCTGATGGGCTTCCCTTTGTAGGTTACCTGACCTTTCTCTCTGGCTGCCCTTAACAGTTTTTCCTTCATTTCAACCTTCGAGAATCTGATGATTATGTGTCTTGGGGTTGATCTTCTCGTGGGGTATCTTAATGGTGTTTGCTGAATTTGCATGTTGGTCTGTCTTGCTAGATTGGGGAAGTTCTCCTGGATAATATCCTGAAGTGTGTTTTCCAGCTTGTTTCCATTCTCCCTGTCTCCTTCTGGTACTCCAATCAATTGTAGCTTTGGTCTTTTTATGAAGTCCCATATTTCTTGGAGGCTTTGTTCATTCCTTTCATTCTTTTCTCTCTATTCTCGTCTGCATGTCTTATTTCAGTAAGGTGGTACTCAAACTCTGATATCCTTTCTTCCACTTGGTCGATTCAGCTGTTGATACTTGCGTATGCATCATGAAGTTCTCCTGCTGTGTTTTTCAACTCCATCTGGTTGTTTATGTTCCTCTCTAAACTGGTTATTCTAGTTAGCAATTCCTCTAACCTTTTATCAAGGTTCTTGGCTTCTTTGCATTGGGTTAGAATATGCTCCTTCAGCTCAGCATAGTTTTTCATTACCCATCTTCTGAAGCCTACTTCTGTCAATTCCTCCATCTGATCCTCTGTCTAGTTCTTCACCTTTGATGGAGAGATGTTGCAATCATTTGGAGAAGAGGCATTCTGGCCTTTTGGGTTTTCAGCATTTGTTGTTGTTGTTGATTATTTCTCATCCTTGTGAATTTGTCTAGTTTTGGTCCTTGAAGCTGCTACCCTTGGATGGGGTTTTTGTGGGGGTCTTTTTTGTTGTTGTTGGTGGTGGTGGTGGTGGTGTTATTGTCACTTTCTGCTTGTTTGTTTTTCTTTCAATAATCAGGTCCCTCTTCTATAGGGCTCCTGCAATTGGCGGGGGGGTTCACTTCAGGCCCTATTCATCTGATTTGTTCCCATGCCTGGAGATGTCACTCAAGGAGGCTGGAGAACAGCAAAGATGGGTGCCTGCTCCTTCTTCTGGGACCTCTGACCTCCAGAGGCACCAACCTGATGCCAGTAGAATTGCTCCCATATAGGGTGTCCGACAACCCCTGTTGGAGGGTCTCACCCAGTTGGGTGACACGGGGAGCAGGACCCATTTAATGAAGCTCTTTGTCCCTTGGTGGAGAGGGTGTGCTTTGCTGGGGGAAACCCACTTGTCTGGGCTGCCCAGGTTCCTCAGAACTACCAGGAGGAGAGGCTAAGTCTGCTGCAGAGATTGCAGCCGCCTCTCCCGCTAGGGGCTCAGGCCCAGGGAGATCCAAATTCTGTCCCTGAGCCTCTGGCTGGAATTATTGGAGATCCTGCAGGGAAGACCCGCCCACTGAGGAAGGATGGGTCAGGGTTAGACCTGAAGAGCCACTGCAGCCCCTGACTGCCACAGCCAGTGTGTTGGGCTGTGGGGACAAGTCTTGGGACCAAGCCATCCAGCCTCCCTGGCTCCAGCACGGGAGAAGCGCAGCTTGGAGCTATAGAAGTGGGTGCTGCTCTTCCCCTGCCCACGGAGCTTAGTATGTTAGGCAGTTGCGAGTCCCAGTGCTGGCTGCTGCTCCTCCCCGAAGGAGCTCAAACGCTTAGACAACAGGCAGTGGCCAGGTGCTGGATGCCCCTCCCCCTGGAAGTTCCATAGGCTTACGCAGATTCCAGCTGAAGAATCTGCGCGTTCTGGGGTTAGGACGCTAGGCCCTGGTGGCATGGGTTTGCGAGTGGGATCTTCCGATCAGCGGGTTGCACGGTTCTGTGGGAAAAGCACAGTTTTCCCAGCTGGGTAGCGCGCTCACTCACTGCCTTCCTTGGCTGACGGGAGGGGGGGTCCCCTTCCCCGTGTGGCTCTTCTCTCCATGGCTCACGCCAGATTTCTAGTCAATTTCGATGAGAGAACCTGGATACCTTGGTTGCCAGTGAAGGACTCATACGTTTATTATGGTTTTTTTCCATGGGAGCCTCCCAACTCAGCTGCTTCTAGTAGGCCATCTTGGCCCCGCCCAGATGATAGGTTCTATTTTGGATACCTCAGATGTTGAGTTTGAGGTGCCTAGAAGCCTTAATTGTGGAGATACTTAGTCATTAATCACACACATCGGTCTATTCTACTACATATGACTACCAGAGCAATCTTGTTAAAACACCAGATTGTGTCTCATTACTGGTCAAAACCGCAAATGGCTTCAGTCTCATTCTGAGTGAAATCCAAAGCCCTCACAACGGCCTGATAGGTTTTATAATCTAGCGACCTCTCAGAACTTGTTCTCTCCTCTTCCTCACCTCACTCATTACACTCTAGCCAGGCTTGCACACAGCTTCTGATAAAGGCACGCTCCCACTTCTGGGCCCTTGAACATGCCCTTTCCTCAGCCTGAACCTCTCTTCTCCCAGATTCCCATGTGTTGCCTACCCTGACTTGCTTCAGGGCTTAATCATACTTTCAGTGGTGTCTTCCTTGACCATCCTATTTAAAACTTCTCCCCACCTCCCACCCCCTCCCCCAATCCTAGTAGTCTGAATCTCTCTTTCCTGCTTTAGTTTGTCTATAGCTAGCACTGTTCTCTGTAACGGTACAATTAACTTTATTTGTTTGTTTATTGTTCATGCTTACCTCCCGAGCTCCTCCCCACCCACTAGAATGTAAGTTTCATGACTACACATGACTACTAGAGGAACCTTGTTAAAACGTCAGATTGTGACTCTTTACTAGTCGAAACCATTACAAATGGCTCGAGTTTCATTTTGAGTAACACTAAGTGGCACACAATAGCAACTCAATAAATACTTGCTCCATGATTAGTGCTGGAGCACAGGAAAGAAGCTCAAATAGAAGCATTGTTTCAAGAGTCACGTAAGTAGAGACTGACATTGGCACATTCACAGTGCTGCAAAGGCATATATACCTTTCTAGATGTTTTTATAGCTCTTAGGTTACAACTAAAAAAGCATAAAACAGGAGGAGAGACAAAGTCTGTAGGAAAAAGAAAAGCAGTGTTTAGGCACTTACGAAAACACTCAAAAAAAAATCAACCATTTTGTACCTCATAATTTGTGAAATTATACCTTATTCATACAAGATCATTTTTGATTAATAATAACATGAAACCAAAGAATTAACTAAATTTTGCAAAATTTAAGCAACAGTAAAGATATGAAAGGTAAAGTTTCTTGCATTTGAGATGCCTGCAATTTTTAAAATAGATTTTAAAATATATCACTGCTCATTAACACTTACTTGATCTTATGTCTCCATTTAATGATGCATCAAATGAAGGTCGAGTTCTAGTGTTTCAGTTCAAAACAGTTCTTAATAATAGCATCCTTCAGCATGAATAAGTGAACTGCCAGCTGAGAAGCCACCCTAATAAAAACAGGCTCCTGTAGGAATTGTAAAGTGGCTTATGATGCTTCCAGTGAACATCAGAGAGGGCCCATAAAGTGTAGCATAAAGTGTGTACGTGCATTTTGTGATTCCTAGAAGACATGTTGGTAAGGCCATAAAATGTTAGCAACCAATTTAAAAACCAGCTCTAGGGTGGATAATCAAAGGGCTGAGCTTCTTATTAAGTATTCTCACATTTTTTATTTTGAATTGCATCATGTGATCTCTTTGAGTCTGAGAAATTTTCTTTTTAAAACTCTACTGTGAAATTTGAAAGCCTCTAGATTGCTTCCCCATCCTTCAGCATTGACACAATATTTCCTGTGTTACATTTTGCAGTATCTAACATTTGGGAATTTTATCCAATATGTGGTCTAGATATGCATTTTTCTCCTTCTTATAAACATTAATATAGCTATCTCCAGGAAATCTGCTCAACATTCTATTTCATTTCATACATCTAAAATTTTGAGCTAGTATTTGTAACCATGTTCCTGGAAAATATGACTTAAGTCATATTCAGTACCTGGGTAGCCTGTCTCTTTTAGTCCTGTACATGTCATAACACTAACTATAACAGCTCTTTAGACAGCTTATATTCGAGTGCTTTGAAAACATTCATTTGCTGAGCCCAACTGTATACATGGTTCTATACCACAAATTACAAAACACACACTAGCACAAGTGCCAATTTTTTTTTTTTTTTTTGAGACAGGCTCTCACTCTGTTGCCCAGACTGGAGTGCAATGATGCGATCATAGCTCACTGCAGCCTCCACCTTCCAGGCTCAAGTGATCCTCCCACCTTAGCCTCCTGAGTAGCTGGGACTACAGATGCATGCCATCACAACTTTTGATTAAAATTTTTAATTAAAATTAATTTTAAAATTTTTAATAGAGATGAGGTCTCACTATATTGCCCAGGCTGGTCTCAAACTCCTGGGCTCAAGCCATCCTCCTGTCTTGGCCCCACAGAGCGGTGGGATTTTAGGTGTAAGACACTGTGGCAGGCCCACAGTGCCAGTTCTTAAGAAGGAGAACATATCTCTATCATTAGTTATTTAGGCATTGTGGGTCTACCACTCAAGAGGAATGTTATATGGGCCAGTAAAAAAATATTTGAGTGAAGTTTAAAATCATTGCCTCTAAAACCAGTTCTGCCACCAACTGCACAATTTGGGGAAAGTTTACTTAATTCCTTCTGATATGCAAAATGAAAGGGTAAAGTAGAGGACGTTTAAGAATCTAATTAAACCCCAAAATATATTACTCTAAATTATTTTTTAAATACTTTATCTGTAATTGGTTTATATGGCCATCAGGTTGGCATAATAAACACTCTTAGAATAAATAGGCAAATAATGTTTCTTACTTTCCAGACATGATTAATAGACAGTTAATCACATGTTTTTCTATGCTATTATCCTTCCATTTATCCTTTCATTTAAAAATTGAAACTCATCACTACAAAGAAGTAAACATTCAAAAATAAATTAAATAACCTTAAAGTCAAGTTGTTGGGCCAGGTGCGGTGGCTCACGCCTGTAATCCCAGCACTTTGGGAGGCTGAGGTGGACAGATCACGAGGTCAGGAGGTCGAGACCATCCTGGCTAACACGGTGAAATCCCGTCTCCGCTAAAAATACAAAAAATTAGCCAGGCATGGTGGTGGATGCCTGTGGTCCCAGCTACTCGGGAGGCTGAGGGAGGAGAATGGTGTGAACCCAGGAGGCGGAGCTTGCAGTGAGCCAAGATTGTGCCACTGCACTCCAGCCTGGGCGGCAGAGCGAGACTCCATCTCAACAACAACAGCAACAACAACAACAACGTCAAGTTGTTAAATAAAACAAAAACTTATATAATGAACAGTTTTGTTTGCTTAAATTGAATGTATTCCCTGCTGTTGCCCTTTTAACACAACACCAATTTTGGTTAAATCATTAAGAAGGGAAAACTAACAAACACTTCCATGGTGCTTCCTACCATGTGTTCTTAGTAGTTTACATGTAATAACTCACTTAAAGCTCAGAGTAATATCATGAGGTAGGTCCTATTACCACCACCCACTACAAATGAAGAAACTGAGAGTCAGCTTGCCTGAACTCACAGAGCAAGTGAACAGAAGAGGTGGGACTGGAATGCAGGCAGTGGGACACTAGAGTCTGCTGGTCACCACACTACTCCTCCCACACACAGCCTGTCTGGCATAGGAAGTTAATTCCCTACAACTTCAGGAGGGTCTCTTGATTAGTAGCCAATCACGATCATCCCAACCACCCTACCAAGTACTAAATGGTATTCCTCAACATCCCGTGATGCTCCAGGGTAGTGTGAAACCTAAGTTGGACCAATCAGACTAAAGGTAAGAATCTTTTCTCCTTGGTGGGAGGGGAGGTTTACTCAGCTTCGGCCAGAGAGAATAAGGATGCATGTTATTGCCAATTCTGCCAACCGTCAACCAACTGCCAACCATGAAGGAAGCCAGCTTAAAGTAAAGAAGGAAGAGGGAAGAACCAAAAGAATCATTAAGATGAGAAAGCGAAGCCTCTATTGTACTGTACCCTCAGCCTGCTCTGTCTCTGTCTCTGTATTTTCCTCTATGTTCTCTCATTGTTTAAGCCAACTTGAATCAGGGTATCACTTTCTTCTACTCAAAAGCATCCTGAGAAATATTGGTACAATTGAGCACCATATTTACAAATCCTAAATAGTTAACAATCATTGTTTAATCTAACTCATGTTTTCTCCCTGCCCTGATCCCAAGTCCTGTTAATATACATTTTTGTTAACTCCCATTGAATCTTTACTGCTGAGTTGTTTCCTCTCCAGCAGATTCATTCATTGGACAAAGATTTATTGAGCACTTACTCTGTCTGAGGCATCGTTAGGCCATGATTTAGTCAGATAAATGAGTCACAGCCCCTACTCTCATAGAATTAAGGTCTAGAAGGGAGAAAGACACATAAATCAACAAATTACCATAATAGATGATGGTGCTATAATAGATAAACACTGTATGTGTGGTTGTGTGTGTGTGTTGTGTAGGTGATCTGAAAATACAGAAAATGGAATTTCTAAGATGGTTTGGAGGACTTGAGTGCTTCACAGCAGAGGTGACATTTTATTTGGGTCTTGAAAGATGACTAGGAGTTTTACAATAGAGAAAAGGCATTCTAGGGACTGGGAAAAACATGGTCAGCAGCATCAAACTATTGAAGTGTTGGGAATGTTGGTTAATGGCAAAAAGTTCCAAGTGATAACATCCTTCAAAAAATTTTCAAAAGAGACAATTTTCAGGATGTCAGGCTTGGCCAATCTCAAAGGCCCTTCTAATTTTTCGTTGTCATATATCAAGTAGCTGGACACTTTTCTTCCCCTCAGCCATCATTATCTCTGTAGGGTTAACAGAGCTAAATAAAGAGTCAAAGCTGTGTTTCTTTGGTTTTTGCATTTCTCTGTCTCAGGCCAGAAGCAAAAAGCGCAAAAGAAGTACTTAATCGCCATATGGTGTTTATGAGATCCTGATTTTTGTGAAACCCTGTGGTTACTTTTTGACAGCCATATAATTTCTCAGTGTGTCATTGGTTTTTTTTCTAATTTTTTAAAGCCTGTGTTTCACAATCAGTTTAGAGAGATTATTTGAAAATTGCTGGTTGTTTAAATTAAAATGTTAAATTAATTTGTTAACATCTTTTTGTAAAGCTAGCTCACAACCTCATGTGAGATACAAACTGTATTCTAACCAACAGTCAAGAAAACTTATCAAGATAACTCAGTAATTAGTTTTTTTTAAATCTCAATTCATCATTCAACATTTAAACAATACACCTTTACTAAGCACCTACCATATGCATATTATAGGCACTGGGAATTTTATGAGAAGGCAGCCTAGAAGTTAGTAGACATTAAATGATGAAATAGTTAAATTTCAAATGGCTACAGCCAGAAAAGGTTTTTTATGATACAACAAGGAAGTTTTATAGAGCTCATGCTTCATCAAAGAAGAATCTTTCTCAAGTCAGACTCCACAGAGCAACTCTTCTTGCCCACCTAAACTGAGAATCGAGATATACGATCTCCTTCTAACACAATGCAGCGTTAACCAGAAAGATTTACTCCTGTAGACTGAGGCAAAGAGAAACAGATTGAAAACCCCAAAGAGCAGTAATATCATTATTTCTATAATAAAGAGCTGCTGAACTGCAATCTTATTAAATATTTCAAAGGAGAACAAACCATAAATCTGAGTATTGTAATGGTGAGAATATAGATGTGCTATCAATAAAGGCACTATTGGAAATCTAAGTTCTGAACAAATTCAGAAAGATTTAGAAGGCTCTGAAATAGTTTTTAAAAGTATAATTTAACATAGGAAAATGCAGAACTAATCTAAATCAGCAAACCAAAATAATGAAGGAGAAAAAATCTAAATAGGCCCAAGTAAATTCCCTTGGTCATATCAACCTCTGGCTTCTGTCAGTTCCCTAGTGAGGAGAAACTAATGGCTAAAGCCAGAATTTTATTATACATACATACATACATACACACACACACACACACACACACACACACCATATGCTTTCAGATGCATATAATGAAACCTAACAGTGGCTAAAATAAATAGGAGCTTATTTTTATTGCTTCAAAAGACATCTGGAGGTGGGTGGCTGCTGGCATTGGTTTAGTGGCTCAGTTATGTAAGGCCAGTGTCTGTGATTCTCCTGTGCAGATTCCTTCATCATCACAATGCAGTTGCTGTAATTCTAAGCATCACATCCCCATTAGCTGCTAAAACAAGTAGGGGTGGACCTGTGCCCACCAAATTGTCCCTGTTAATTTGGAAAGTGACATTTTCTCAGATGCTATCCCAGCAGACTTCCACTTGGGTAGAACTATGTCACCCCTTTTGTCAAAGGAAGCTGGAAAGAGAACTTTAAAAAATCTTTCCAGCCTCTATAATGCAAGAAGGCAGGAGAAAATACGGTTTGGAAGTGACTTGGGGTCAGTCAGAACCAGGTCTATCTGCACATACCACCTAGAGTAATGATCAGTACATGGGATATAGTTTTTTGGTCCAGATAGTGGGTTTGACCACTGCCAACAAAAGGTGAATACATTTTTATTGTATCAAACCCCATATTAAATAGTCTTTTCAAATATTTTGAAAATATACTTCTGGGCCAGGTGGGCCCCCTAATGACAACTGCAGTCAAGATGCTTACACCTATGAGAGCAAACCAAAGAAACTTCATAATTATACAATGATACAAAAACAAACCTCATTTCTGACTATGGAGTCTGCATTTGACAGAACCGGCATGAGAATGGGAAATAAAAATGCTAAGTCATTGAACTACAAAAAGCCTCATGTCTAAAAAGGGGGAAATCATATGAAGTAAGGATGGACACAAGTGCCCAAAAATAGAGTATCTAGAAATAATATCTGATGACTATGTCTCATACTTTGCCTTTGTCTAAAAGAGGATGATGGACTAAAAAACATTTTAAGGTCTTCTCATAGTGAATAGTCCAGCTAGACTCATAGGAATGCTGATCTTTACAAACTTTTCAGAAAGTTTATGACATCCAAGGAGCTATGATCATTGATTAAATAAATCTGTTTGTCTTGGGCAAGAAAGGGTTTTGAAATGAACATTTCTCTCCAGTAATCACAGAGGCAAGTGGCTGGTTTTAAAGTGGTCCTTATACTGTATTTGTGGTCATCTTAAGTACTCCTTCAGAGGTCTTAAAACATCCCAGACAGACTTACTCTATTCTATTTTAAACAACATTAACAGAAGGCAATTCTATATCCTCAAGTTAAGCATCTCATAAAAATAGCTCTTATTCCCGCTGAACTATGCTTCTGCTATTAATATTTACTGAAAGCCTAGAGAATTTTAGAGTGAAAAACATTTTAGAAGGAGGCAACATCTATCTGACTTTGAAGTAACGAATCAACTTATCTCTGAAAATTTAATTAAATTATGTCTCAATTTCATAGAGGAGTCATCTAGCATTCCCTGACTCTCTTTAAACTTATTTATTATGGAATCAAGCAAATGGCAAAGAAAGTAAAAAAAAAAAGTAAACCACATAGTTTCTGAAAATCTAGTCATGTTGTAAAGAAGTCATGGACAATGCTTCCTGGGACCTTAACAATGTGCTACTGTCAAGGAAACACGTTCTCAAAGAGCCAGACTGATTAATTTCACCAATGGTCGTGAGCCACAACACAGCCAGGGGACATGACAGATTGACTCTAGGAGAAAACTATTATTTTTCCTCTGCAGCCAATGTTGTAACAGTTGAAATCATAGCTGGGATGAAGTAAGCTCAATCATGCGGTTAAAGTGTTGCTTTGAACCAACTGGCCAATAATTTTCTTACTGAAATAAAACTTCAGGGAGCAACCCAGAGAAGTGAAGGAATTGTCCATCACCAAAGTTATTTGTTCCAACATTAGAAGCCTAAAAATGATGCTGATTCTTAAAATCACTGAGGCAGGATTGCAATCTCCATTCTCAATGTTAAATAGAACATCTTTTTTTAAAGGCTTGTAAAAATTGGAGTTTTTGTAAGTATTCTTGGAAATACCAAAACAATTGCTCTGATCACACTTATTTTTCAACAGAAGATAAGCTAAATGCAGTTCCTTTATGAAGATGTAACATAAGAGTGACATCACCAAGGTAACCAATCTGCTTAATCAGAGTAACATATCCTTGGGATTCTATTTTCTGAAGAAAAATAATGATAAAGATATTCTGATTTAATAACAAAAAAAAAAGAAGAGACTAAATTGGAAATGTGGTAGGATCGAGGGTAGGGTGGGTAGAGAGTAGGAAAATGGAGAAGCCCTCCTGGCTGAGTTTTGCCTGGGACTTTGCTACTCATCCAGTTTACCAACAGCAGTACATGGTGAGTTATAAAATAAACTCACCTGCTCTTTTTAATGTGCTATATAGAGTTTTCAGAAATGTATATCCCTGTGTCGATGAATAAAGAGCATGAATGGAATTTGATATGAAGTTTCTCTGTGTGTGACATCTCTCTCTCTCCGACTCTCACTCTTCTTCATCAGTGCACCATGACCTTTTAAGATAGGACACTGAGTCAGAGGAAGACATCTCAAGAGGAAGAGCTGCATTCCTCTCTGAAGGCATATATGCTGTCCTGATAGTACATCTGCTGTTCAGTCTGCCCATAAGCAGTGCTAGGCTGGGGAATTTGGAGACCACACCATATATCTGACTCAAAGTACAATCTTATTTTGAATGTCAAATTTGGTATCTATGTTGAATTTTTTTTAAAAAAAATCAAGGTTCTGTTTAACTTTTTTCAATTGCTAAATTCTAGAAAAGTTTATCAAAAGCAAATTTTATTTTTCTGGGTGATGGGGTGGGAGGGTTCCCTCTGCTTTGCCAAGACCCTAAACATAAACTAAAATTGGCCTCTGAAATAATCCAGCACTACCTTTCTATTTAGTAATGGTATTTGTCTCATCTTAGATATCTGTTTCTCTTAATTTTCACCCCAATAGAATGTAGGTTCCTTAAGAATGGAGAATATGTTTTATCTATTTATTCACAGCATCAGATGGTCCCTGGTGTGTGCTTAGTACCTAAAATATAATTATTCAATTAAAAAATGGAAGAAGGGAAAAAAAGAATAGAGGAAACAAATGGAAAGGAAGGCGAGCAGGTGTCAGACAGGTACAGTATTACTGAATGAAGCAATTACAGGCACCAGACAAGTTTCTACATTCAGGAACCTCATTTAGCAAGCACACCAGAATCGAGATATTTCTCCATCTTCTCCCACAAGTAATTTTTATTGTATTTTGTATATTATAAGATTGTCTGTAGCTTTTGTCTCTATAATCAACCAACCTCATACTTGGCCGAACTAGTGCTTTCATCCCAGTGCATGATGAATGTGTCAGTAGCTTGTTCATCCTCTCCAGAGAATAGTGGAAATATATCCTTAAAATTGGCCTACTCATTTTAATTGCCCACAGTCAAAACCTACAGTTATAGCTACAATTAGAAAATTATAGCTATAAAGTTGTTTTATAAAAGTTTCTACTCCTTCAATTCTCCTGTTTTAAAATTGACCAAAATTACCAACATTCTGTTTCTGTTTTGCTTATTCTGAGACCTGAGAGTTCCATTAAAATTAGAGAAAAAAAATTTTCAGACCTTCATGGGAATAAGATATATATCTCAAAAAGAGAAAATATTTATTTAGTAAGTACTTAGATTTTTTTCTGAGCAAATAGCCACATCATAGGTAAACTAAAATCATACTTCTTTTTATTTTTAGTTTTTGTCAGTGATTTGAAACTCAACACACTTCTTTCCAAATATCTGAACTTTATGTGTTATACTCCATTTTTTTTCTTTTTTTTTCTTTTTTCTTTTTGAGACGGAGTCTCGCTCTGTCACCCAGGCTGGAGTGCAGTGGCGCGATCTTGGCTCACTGCAAGCTCCGCCTCCCGGGTTCACGCCATTCTCCTGCCTCAGCCTCCCAAGTAGCTGGGACTACAGGCGCCATTGCGCCCGGCTAATTTTTTGTATTTTTAGTGGAGACGGGGTTTCACTGGGTTAGCCAGGATGGTCTCGATCTCCTAACCTCGTGATCCGCCCGCCTCAGCCTATAATCCATTTTTAATGGTTGCATTAGGTCTTTTATAACAGATAGCTGGCTATGCTATCTCAATTCCTCTGTCTTTCCTTCAAATGTCATTTCTTATTGTGTCATCTTAAAGAGGAAAATAGAGAAGATATAGGACACTAGCATGAATATATCTCCAACCATAAATGACCAACAAGTTGGCATTTTTATTAATCCCCTAATATTAACTTATTTTATTGTATTTTGCTCTCATTCAAACAGAATAGTTGAAAGAAGCAAAAGTCCATTTAATTAAGGTACCAGCTTAGGTTGGATTGAGTTACGGTAAATTGGTAAATATGATACACTGTAGCTTAATTTGCTAATAAAAAAGATAAATACTGAATCCATGTACCATATCCACTCACAGTGAATTCCCTAGGCAGTCTTCTTGAGTCTAGCAGAATGTCTTAAATGTTGCTAAATCTTCCTTTGGGGCTCATGTTATCCATTTATCGCCTCCCTTTTTTCTTTTCATTTTTATCCTCCACTGATTCAACAATAACTTCATACCTGGTTCACAGTCTCCCTCTTCATCACTGCCTTCATGCTCGGTGAAGTCAATCCTCACGTGGTTGACCACTTTGATAATCTTGCCTCACACTCTTTGTCCTCAGTTCTATTTACTACCCACCTCCACTTCACTTCAGGCATCCACATTTTAGCTTTCTATTACCTAGAACGATTCCATTTTTTAACTCTTAAACTCCAAGTTCAAATTTATTGAACCACATCCTCTTATATCAGTTCCTCACACACATTCCATGTCCTTTTCCCTTTAATCTCTCCATTTGTTCCCAATTCATCAGTCCATTCCTATTTATTCTCTTTTCCACAACTAATCTAAATGTCATTCTGAATATACTCTTGCAGACTCCCTTAATCCATTCTCCTGATTGATTCATCACACACACCAGGCAAAACTTCAGACCTGGATCAATTCAGCTGTCTATTAATTCTTCTTCTATGCCTAGACTGATAGGACCTACTAGAGAAAAGTCACAATGCTCAGTCGTGAAGATGAATGATATGAAAAATTCATGAAAAAAGGATTCCGGCTTCAAGTAAACTCTGAAAATTGGTCTGCAGTCCTGGTCATCTCCTTATTCTTTGTCCCACAGAGTCTACATGAAATCATTGCAGGATCTCTATTGTCATTACCTACCTTATCATTTTTAACAAATCACCTTAACTCCTTACTTCATAGATGAAAGTCATCATTTGCCTCTCCCCATCACTAGATTGTGTATAACTAACTCAACCTTTCCTTATTCATTTTTTTCCAAGTGGAGGAGCTCGTTCTCCATTTATGTACTATTCTCTCTTCCCCATTTTCCTTGTTCTCAGGTGCCTCCTCCTATAAATTAACATCCTCCTGTTAACTCCTGGGTTTTAAACCCCTTCTATACTGGTTTACCCCCTCTATATCTATGATTGTGTTCAAAATCTTTATGAATCCAGGTCCCCTCTGGATACCACATTGTTTTTTCCTTTTCCTTTCACAGTTAAACTGGTAGAAAGAATAGTGCATGCTTGCTGTCTTTTCTTCCTCACCATAAATTTATGCCTCTATCCAATGCAATCTGCCCTTTATCCCACTCCAGCCACCAAATCTTTGCTTTTGTCTCAGTCAGTGTTGACACCAAACTTCAAAAAACCCAAATGGAAACTTTCAATTCATATCTTACCTAACCCTTCTGAAAAATATAGACTACTGCATCCTTTTTGATATTATTTATATCTCTCTACTTTAACCTCATTCAAGTCTTTGCTAAAATGCCAGCTTCTTGGTGAGACTTACCTAACCAGACTGTTACTTAAAATTGCAGCACTGACTCCTGCACTCCCAGTCTTTCTTACATTGCTTTATTATATTTTATTGTACTTAACATTTTCTAACAAAATGTATAATTTACTTATTTATTTCTGTCTCATTTCGGTAGCATATAAGCTAATTTGCTGTTTTCACTGATTTTTATCATTTTATATAAAGTAATAACAAAAAATATTTGTCAGAAGAATGGATCTCTTAGTTTCCAGGACAACAGTCTCCCTGGGCTTTTCTCCTGACTCTTGAGTTTTTCTTTCTCAGTCTCCTTTGTAGCTCCTGCTACATATCCCTTAACTTCTAATGTTCCCCAAGTTTCCTTCCATAGGCTCTTTCTTCATATTTCTCCCTGAGACATCTCAGCCACTGTCATGATTGAAACTATCTCCTTCATGTTAGCTACTGAAATATCTATATTTCCATTCCAAATCTTTCTCCTAAATCCCAAATCCATATATCTAATGCCTTCTTAAACATCTACATTTAGAGTTCCCACAGACAACACAAACACAAAATATTCAAACTCTCTTCCAACCTACCATAGCCTTTAACTCACATGATTGTAACCTAGATTTATATTTATATGTCTTCTGTAAAGTACTATTTCTAAGTTAAATAAGATATTTTACCTAACAGCTCTGTATAGAGGTAAAAATGATACTGTGAATGTGAAAATGAATCTATGCTTTATGCAGCCAGGAAGCATTCAAACCACATCAAGAGATTTATTTTTCCAATAGTGGGAAACTGAGGTATTTATGATAGATCAAAGAAAGCCTTGCTTTCATATCTTAGTGATACTTTTTCTATAATTTTGAATAATCATTAGGTGATTAGTGACTTGGTACACTGAATTTTCTGTAATAAATATATAAAGATATAATTTTACAACATTACCCTCCAAGCCATTTGCATCTACAAATGAAAACCATCAGCTATCTGCCATTATCCAATAAATTTAACCAAGATGATCACAGTTCAGAGATAAACCACACATTTATAATTAAGCTATGTTATCTCCAAATGTCAGAGGAAGTGTTACATGGGCAAAATCTGCATCATTCTAAATAAAAGTTAAATAAATATTACATATAAAATGGAGTTTGGTGAAAATAATACTAAAGTTGAAAACCGACAACCTGGATTCAAATTTCTCTTTTACTACTCACTAATTGTTTGGCTTCAAGTAAGTTAATAATAGCCATTCACTCTTCTAAGAGTTTTACATTTTACAATTCTCACAATAACCCTATACAACAAGCACTATCATTTTCCCCAGTTTCCAGATGAAGACACTGAATAGCCTAAAAATAAAGTACTTTACCCAAGATCACTCAGTCCCATTTTGGACCCAGGCTGTTTGATTCTAGAGCTTCTGTGTTCAATGTCACATTCTGTTTTGAGGCTTTCCATTTGTAAAATATGAGTTTCATCTCTAAAATAGAGTTTTAATTAAAATAGCACATAAAATATTTTGTAAATTTTAAATCACTATCAAATGTAACATATGGAATTATTAGTCTGGTAAATTGGTAAACTTCAAACAGTGGTTTCTTTCTTTATTTAAGATTTGTACTGCATCACTCCCTAAATAAATTTGAGAATCTATTTTCTTGTAGTGGATTCTGTGAATTGAATTTCATCTTCGAGTCTTAAGAACTGTTCTACAAGGACCTTGAAGATAATTTAAAAGTCCATTGAAGTTCAGGGGAGAGTTCTTAGGCGTCCTGGCAAATAATTTCCATAGTAGCTCCCTGTAGAAAAATGTACTACAAATCAAAGCTGTCTGCATTCTCTAATGATCAATGGGTCACTCTTCATATATCTTTCTTAAAAGAAAACATGTGACTGGCTTTCTATAGAAAATAAAACTATAGGGAAGTCAGATTTTAATACCATTGAACAAAGACAGTTAGTCCTATAAGAAATATTTTATCTAAAATTTCAGTCCACTATAATATGAATTATAGTTACATTCTTTCATTTATTCATTCATTTATTCAACTAACTTTACTGAGTATTTACTATGCAAGGCATTGCATTATATGGTATGGATGCAATGATGAGATAAACATCGTTATTGTCCTCAGAGGGTTTACTGTCCAGTGGGGATAATTTTTTACTAAAAAAGTACAATACAACATAATAAGAAAAGTATAGTGTCCTATAAGAGGACAAAGGAGAAGCAATTAACCTTTGAGATATTTGACACATATTTCAATGGCTATGCTAATCCATTTTTCATGACACAGAAAACACAGCATCTTTGTAATGTTTTAGCGCCTTGCAAACTAAATATTAAGATATCAGCTCATTCCAAGGCCTACCTTAATACAGAAGTAGATCCAGCAACTTGTCCTTCACAATAATAATAGTTTCAATAATAATTCATCACATAATTGTTAACCACCTCTTTGGATGATACTGTTGGGTCACTGACAATTTAAAATCATTTGCTGGTGCAAAGTGGAATATGGGTTTTCTTTTTTGTAACAGGAGCTGAATTTGTCTGTAGATATGCCAAACCCTACCCAAGTTAGGAACTTTAACTGTCACATGCCTTTTTAAGCCTTTCTCTAGTTCTGTTTGATCCAACAAATCACTAATTAGAAGCATAATGTGTGTGGGTAAAGGGTTAACAAAATATTTTCCCTTTCTCCCTTAGAATTTGATCTTTAATTCACTTTCTAGATCTATTCCCTTGCCAACCTGATAAAGGAAGTATGTCAAATATGTTAATAGGCAGGATTGCTTAGGGTAAAAATAATCTGATTGGCTAATTGCACGTGGAGTGAGAAAAATTATAAATAAATGATAAATACCTGATAGGGATACTATAGCTTTAGACTTTTGTGACTGGACATGCCTTTTTCAGAGACCACAGAAGCCCTGCCTATGGAGTTGTTACAAGAGATATTGGCTCCTGTGGGACGTGTGGTTTTTAAACCAGGGGAGTTTTCACAGCTGCTCTGAGAATCATTCTTTCATAGCAAAGAGAAACCAAAGAGCATAGCTCTTGTGCTGCAGCATAGACTTCACCATGCACTGCCGTGAGGGCTAGTTCCATGGAAGAGTAATAACTGACATTGCCCTGCTGGGCAACTAAGGTTCTTGTCCCATATGCTTCTAAGCAAATTTGATGCCATGTGTAATTTATGATAATCTTGTGAGTCTAATTATTTAATATAACTGCTATGATTTGTTGCACTATGATTTGTTATGAATTGCTATGAATGTGTCCTCCAAAATTCCTGTGCTGGAAACTTAATTTTCAATGCGACAGTGTTGAGAGATGGGACTTTTAAGAGGTGATTAGGTCACTATAGCAGGAGTGGGTTAGCTATCACAGGAGTGGGTTTCCTCCCCCTCCCCTCTCTCATGCACATACAATCTTTTGCCCTTTTGCCTTCAGCCACAGGATGACACAAAAAGTAAGCTCTCACCAGATATGGGTCCCTCAACCTTGGATTTCCCAGGCTCCAGTACTGTAAAAAATAAATCTCTGTTCTTTATAAAATACCCAGTCTCTAGTACCCTGTTGTAGCAGCACAAATTAGATTAAGAACCTAAAAAGACCCCCTGGCCCCACCTTCAGAGTTTAGGGGAAAGTAATGGCAGATAATAGAATAATACGTAAGTAATTAATAAGCATGTCAGGAGGTTTCTGGTTGCCTTTTTAACACGCCTCATGACTAGGCTCCTAGTGTGTACTGAACCTAGTACGATAACTATATGCTTGACATATAGTAGAACTGAAGAATGTTTTGTTGAATAAATTAAGCAATTAATTAATTAATAAGTGAATGAATGAATGATTCTAACCAATACGGTGAAAAACAGAAGCTAGAGCTTCAGCTCTCAAGTCTCATTTGATCCTAATCCAGCTATTCAGTTGCCCCAGCTCTGCCCTATGCTTGATTCTGAAGCAAGTTTCTTCATTCTCTGCCTAACATCTTGCGCTGGCTGACTTCCACTTGCACCTCCAGATCTCCTCTCCAACTTTCTCCAGTCTACTCTGTGTCCAGGAGGCTGGGCAGCATGGAACTTATCAACAGACTACCTTGCCCTCCAGCTTCCTGTCGTACCAACAAAGGCCACAATAAGTCATTGGATGGACAGTAGGACAGGAGCTGAAGTATTTACTCCTCCAGCTCCCTACCTGTGTGGTGAATCAGGGGCTGCAAAGGTCACAGCTTTTGTGATATGACCCTCTCCACACTAGCTATCATCTCCAGGTTTCAGGAGTCACTGTCTCTCACCACTTCAGGTGTATGAGTGGTAACAGCTTCTTGTTGTTACTTTTCTCAGGAGATCACATTGTCCCTTGTTACTTCTCTACATCCTGTCCACATATTTAAATTAGTTCTTTTATTAGATGTTCCTCAAATTGCCAAATGTAAGCATGCTGTTTAAGATCCTCAACTGTAATACCTTTTCCTTAGCTATTTTTCAAATCTTTTGCAATATGTTTTCCTGCTACTAATGAGTCTACTTGGTTCAGCCACCAGCCGTGACCCACTATCGGTGCTCCTGTTTCTCCTAGAAGCACAATGATAAATACTATTTCTCCTGGTCTAATCTAGCTGGAATCACCTTTAACCCATGGTGTTTCCTCGTTGCCCTCCCTCCAATAAGACCTTGCTTTACTTTCCCTGGTCCAAACTAACTGTCCATCCCTTAGAGCCACTGCCACTTATATACTGGCATGACAAATCGGGATTAATTTTTGTTTTGGAGACATAGCAGGATATAGTTGAAAGAACAAATCCTTTAAGTCTGACTTGATGAGGGTTTGAATTTCAATTTGACCACTTTACTGGTGCCTGAGTAAGTTGACAAAACTCTCTGAGCCTCCGTTTCTTATGCAAATTAGGAAGAACAAGACCTATCTTTACCTGTGAGGTTTTTTGATAGACACTAAAAATGTGTATTGATATTTGGCACACAATATGTGCTGAAAAAATAGTGGTAGACTATATTATTATTGATAACATCATTGTAACCCAAACACATTCCAACTAAGGAATCATTTCCAAAGGTCCATTCAGCTAAATAGAGAGGCATTAAAATTCTCTTTAGCTGCAAAAATCTCCCATTGCTAATTTCTCTCATATGAATTCACAATAACAAATTATCACCATTATTGGCTATAGTTGTTGCTTAAATAGAAAATATTTTCTTGTTTCTAGTTACTGTGAATATAAAGAACAGAAAAGTTATATGTTCCAGAACTTTATTATTTTATTTCTTGCTTGTATTAAAATGTGCTTTAATTTTGAAATTTGAAGTTAACAAGAAAATGTTATATTAATTCCATTATTTCCCCTATCAATGCAACATACTATGACAGCCTTCATTGTGTATAATTTTCCTTTAACATTAAAGTTATTTTTTGTAAAGTTGCCAAGATATCTGGCACAGTTGCCATTCCAAATTAAGAACATGGTCTTTCAAAGTGCAAACATTCACAGAGTTAAAAAAAACCTTCCAAGGCAAATGAATTTCACACCACCCAAGAACAAGAAGAGACATGATACTTCTGTTTAACTTCTCAGCATGCATTAGACAAATCTTTAAATAGCCCCACTAACTGAATCAGCCTTATAGGCTGAATAGTTGGTAGGTTGTGAGTTGCAATTTGCAAGGCTGCCAGAAAAGACTTCTTAAGTCTTCTTCCTTTCTAGTCCCGCACAATGAAGTCTGAAGCTCCTTTGATAATAATGAAGCCTGTCATCTTCTAATTAGAAGTAAGTTTAAAATGCACAGTTATTAAACTTAATTTACAGTGAGATTTGTTTTTGTTTTTTCCTGATTCTGATAAAGGACTATGCCAGGGAGGAAACTGAATGGTTGAGAAAGAAAAGACTGGCAACCCTGAAGACAAGCATTGTCAAATTCACATTTGTGCCTAAGGCTAAACTTGCACCCATCTCTTTGTGATTTAAACAATGTGATATTGCCAGCAATGTGATATTGCCAGCAATGTGATGTGTTCCTCTCCACACTTCATAGATACAAACCACATAAATTATTTGAACCCACTAGTCTATTAGAACGAGCTATTAGGCTGTGTAGTGAGTACATTGCCCTGTCATTATGACATATGCCTAAACTCCTTAATGTTTTTGGTTCCTGTCATTTTGATAAATTCAAATTTCTCTTTACAAGACTCACTGCTTCAGATCTCTTCTTCCAGTTAATTCAAATTTCATCTTCTAAAATCTTCCCTTTTTATCACCATGACTACCTCACCACACTCCTTAAGTTCTTCCTCTGGCTTCCTAAGTCTTAATAATTCAATTCAGAAAGTGCTTGAGTGCCTACCAGAACGCACAGTCTGTACATCTTGTCTCAGCCCTCAAGGCCCTGCATCTTTGTACCTACTCTCTCGCCTCTATCCAGCCCCCTTCATTTATTAATTCACATTATTTTTTCCTCCCTTTGTCTACTCCCACTTGGAGAGCATTTCCACTTCAAATACTGCAGCACTCTGTTCCTACCTGCTCTGGCAAACACAAGTGTAGCCTATTTAAAAATGATTTTCTAGATAACAAATTACAGATCATAAGAAAGCAATTAAATCTCATCCTAATACAAAATTTGGTGTCACTCCTTAAGAAAAATTATAATAGCAAGGTTCCTGTATAACAGTAATAAAGATACTTAATAAAAAAGTTTTGATTAAAAGCTATTTGTGCAGTGAGCAAGCATTTTATCCCTCAGACTGTTTTCCTGTGAATTGTATATTATAGTCCAAAAATTCTGAAAGGTGTTTTGAAGATATTACATCTATTTATAACAAAAATTCTCCGTTTTAAATAAAAAGTACAAATATTATGATTAAATATCTTAAATTTTTCAAGAAACATTTTTCAAAAACTTTAAAGTATTTTAAAAGCATTACACAATTTAACTTATTCCAGCATCCATTTAAGCAGAAAAATTGAATGCAAAATTCTATTATGTTGTAATTCAAACCAGAAATTTGGGATCTTACTGTTCAAAAGTTGCTCAGCATTATAACACATGAAATAAAGAGATTAGTCTGACTTATAAGACTCAACATTTTAGTATATTTCTTGGGAGGTAATTTTCATTTACTCTTTACATAAAACAGGAAACAGTGAAGAAATATGAGCAACGAATGAAAAAAAAGTGTACTTTTTTTTTTAATTTCCTTCCCAAGTACAAAACAAAGAGAAAAAATGAATAAGTACTATATCTAAATGTGTAGAACACTGTTGTAAATTTTACAGTCTCAATCAAAATTTTAGTAAGGCAAAGCACTATCATAGTCTAATGTAACTAGAATTTTTTAATTCAAGTAAAATTGACATAAAGTGAAACACACAGGCCTTAAGTCATGATTTCTGATATCTACATACACCCTGTAACCGCAACCCCAATAAAAATGTAGAATATCCCAGATGTTAACCCAGAAAATTCCCAGGTATTCATTCTAGGCCATCCCCACACCTCCTAAGCAACCACTATTCTGAATTTTATCACCATAGATTAGTTTTACCTGTTCTTGCATTTCATAAAATGGAATCATGCCATGAGTACTTTTTTGTGCCTGGCTGATTTTTCTCAGAATGATGTTTTTGAGATTCATGCATGTTGCAGATTGCATTAATAGTTGATGAAATATTTTTTATTGTTAGTATTTCTCTAAATGAATATACTATAGTTTATCTATTCACTTCTTGTTGAAATTTGGGGTTATTTTCAGTTCGGAAAAATTATAAATAAAGCTGCTATGAACATTTACGTACAAATCTTTTTGTGGACATATACTTTCATTTCTCTTGGTTCATAAGTAGTTAGGAGTAAAATTACTGGAGCAGAGGTAGGTAAATGTTAATTTAATAACAAACTACCTAACTGCTTTTCCAAGAGGTTGTACCATTTTATCCTCCTCTTGGCAGTATTTGAGAGCTCCAGTTGCTCCATGTCATCACCAACATTTAATATGGTCATTTTTTTCATTTTAGACATTCTAGTGAGTGTGATATGGTATTTCATTGTGGTTTTAATTTGCATTTTTCTGATGACCAATAATGTTGGTCCCCTTTTGAGTGCATATTGGCCATTTCTATATCTTCCTTTGTTAAGTATCTCTTCAAGTCCTTTGCCCCATTTCTTCAACTGGTTTGTTTCTCATTATTGATTCAGAAATATTTTATTTTCTATCAGCAAATTCAGTTTTTTTATTTTAAGAAAACTTTAATATATAATTTTTTCAACTTTTATTTTAGATTCAGAGGGTACATATGGAGGTTTGTTACCTGGGTATGTTCTGTGATGCTAAGGTTTGGGGTACAAATGATCCTGTCACCCAGGTAGTGAGCATGGTGCCTGTATTAGTCCATTCTCACGCTGCTAATAAAGACATACCCGAAACTGGGTAATTTATTATATAAAGGTAAGAGGTTTACTGACTCAGTTCCACAGGGCTTGGGAGGCCTCAGGAATCTTACAATTATGGCGGAAGGGGAAGCAAACACATCCTTCTTCAAATGGCAGCAGCAAAGAGAAGTTCCAAGCAAAAGGGGGAAAAGCCCCTATAAAACCGTCAAATCTCACGAGAACTCACTCACTATCATAGGAACAGCAGCATAGGGGTCACTGCCCTCCATGATTCAACTACCTCCCACTGGGTGCATCCCATGACATGTGGGGATTATGAGAACTACAATTTAAGATGAGATTAGGGTGAGGACACAGCCAAACCATATCAGTACCCAACAGTTAATTTTTCAACACTTGCCCCCTTCTCTCCCTCTCACTTCTAGTAGTGTCCAATGTCTATTGTGGCCATCTTTATGTCCTTGAGTACCTAATGTTTAGCTCCCACTTTTAAGTGAGTACATGGGGTATTTGGTTTTCTGTTCCTGCATTGATTCACTTAGGATAATGGCCTCCAGCTGCATCCATGTTGCTGCAAAGGACATTATTTCATTCTTTTTTATGACTGCATAGTAGCTTAGGAATATTTTTAACGTATTCTGAAAACAAGTCCTTTGTCAAATTCTGTATTTTGCATACCTTCTCCCAGCATGTGGCTTGCCTTTGCATCTTTCCAGCACTATTTCTTAATGAGCAGAACCCTTAAATGTTGATGAAGACTGATTTAGTACATTTTTCTCCTTTATAATTAATTCCTCTCTAAAAAGTTTATGCCTATCTCAAGGTAAAAAATATATATTATCTTTTCTAAATGTTTTATGATTTTAGATTATATGTTTAAGTCTATGATCCATCTCAAATTAACTTTTATATGGTATAAAGTAGAGGTTAAAGTTTCATACATTTATACTCAGTTTTAAGTTAAAGATTTTTGCTGAGAAACATGAAAACACTAGATATCTAAGATCAGCACTTAAAAATCAATTCTTTTCATTTACACTTTGCCAGCCTTTTTATTGTTGTTGCTGTTGTTTAATGTAACTCTTGTCTGTATAAGAATAACCCAAATAGAAGTGGGCTAAAAATGGTTCATAGGTCTAGGCAGGGCAAATCACATGACATTTGCCTGTAACCAAATTTCACCTTTTCCAGGAGATTTGCTGGTAGCCCAAGCCACAGGAGGTCTCATAGGAAGATCTCACACATCCTGGAGTCTGCATGCATGATGAGCTAATTACATCATCTGCTGCTCTTATAAAATGCACTAAGCTAGGCAAATAATTTGATCTTCTATCCAGACATCCACATTAGCAGTCATCTGCAAATATACAGCTGCCCATTCTGCATGGCAAGTCTATGGCACGGATACCAGCCTTCTTTTTAATAAATATACCACAATGCTATTTTGCAGCACTTTTTAAAATGCTACAAAATAAAATAAGGAAAAACTAAGGTGATAACATTTAATTATGGAATCTCATTATTTTACCATTTTTTTCAAAATCTGCAATTTCTTTTTAATATAGGGTACACATCAGCATTCTTGCTTTAGGAAAACCACAAAGTCTGATGTAATAAAAAGAAAATAAAGGCTATGTGAGAGAAGAATTTTATCTTGCTCAAAGCAAAAGCCTAACAAAAGAAAGGCAATTATTCTGACCAGTTAACAAAGCCAAGAGAAAAGCCACACCTGTTAGCTAAATCCAAAAATCCTCAAAATGGTTCATATCCCCTCCTTCTCTAAAATCCTATAAATAAAATCAACTGGGAAATAATAGTAAACATGTTTCATTTTAGCATGGATATGAACTAGCTCATGGCCTCACAGAAGTCAAAAAGGTATTTTAGGAGAAACCAGTACAAAATTTTTGTAGTGGTGCCTATTATCTCCAGAGAATGTATTTACCACCAAGAGCCATTCAGTCTAACTTACCATAATACATAAAAACGGCCTGGTAGCATCTAGGTCTGCTTTTTTATTCCACTTCTCTAATTATCAACAGCCTTACTGATTAAATTCAATGAGCAGTAGGCACAATTTTTGATTTGTCTACTGTGCCATTGTTTTTCATTAATACCCCTCCCTCATACTCCTTTCTATTAAAATGACTTAGGGGGTAAAGTGTTGATGCTTTTCCTTATAGTTCTGAGTTGCAATTTATGTTCAGGAGGCTTTGTGTCTTACATATTAAAGAGAAGAACATTAGAAAACTTTAGCATTCTAAGCATGATGAATCTCTAAGTTTCAAATTAGAAAAGTCAGCATTTAGAGAGCTACTAGTTTCACTGATTTTTATCAAAATGTGATATTCTTATCTTGAATCAATACTATGAAAATTCTTGTTTGAAAAATAGTTCACTTAAAATGGATTTTATTGATTTAGCTATTAAAGGGTAAAACACATTTCACAAGAATTATGTTAGAAAAGTAAGGGTAAAACACTAGTCTTCATAAAACTGAATTTGTCTTAAGCTGAAAATGTTTAAGTTATAATAATCTGGGTTTTAGCTGGAGATAAATCTATTAATATCTCCCAAGATTGTCATATAAATTAGACTTTCTGAGTAATAAGATATTAATGTCATACAAAAATATTTTTACCTTTACCATATTGGATTTTGATACAACGTTATTCTAAAGTATTTTCAGAATAAGGAGCTAATTTATCATTTGTATGGCTTTTTTTCCAGGAAATCCAAATATCTGGTTCAAAGCGATATAGACAAAGAAATAAAATTCAGCAACCAGAAGTAATTTAAAGTAATTCTAATTCCTAGGTGCATCTCTTGGAAAATGTTAAAAGAGATCTAATGTATAATCTTTTTTTTCCCATTCCAATTGATTGCCAATTTTCCCCACACCTCAGCTTTCTTGCCTCTCACTTTCACCCCTTTCCCCTAAACCTCCTTTCCTATCTTCCTTGTCTCCTGATGAGACTTTACTTTCTTTTCCCTCTTCCTTTCTATCCTCTGCTATTCTCTTTTTTTCTCAAGACAAAATCTCCATGCATTTATCCATCCTTAATTCTATTGTTCAGCCTCTAAAGATGATGCCAATCTGCATGGTAAACTGGTTAGGCAGAGGAACAGAGGAAAACCTGTCTCCTCACACATTAATAATTTCTGTCCCTGTTACACACATATCACCTCTCTTCAAGCAGTCTCAAGATATTTTAAGGTACTCATAATTCCAGTCACCTCACAGCCAACAGTTAGCTGTCAATCAAACTTGACAGAAAGACTGAGGTTAAGCAATTTTCTCAATTAAATGGAAGATAACAAGGAATTTGGTTTAGGGCTCTGTCTCCCAAATTAAAACATTTTCCCAGTGAAAACAAAGCCTCTCTAAGGCTTTACATGTACAAGCACACTTACTCATCTTCAGAACCCCATTCACCAGGATGAATAAACTGTCGTCACTACCAAAATAAAGGATCTTGATTAAAATAAAGAAAATTAAACCTGTGACAATGACTTTGTGCAGTTATTAAATGTGTAACAGTTTATTCACAGGATAAATATGCAATTCTGATCATGATGGGCTCTTAAAAGAATTCTTCCAATTATATTTTATACTGCCTAATAAATAAGCAAAAATGTGAAAAACATTATCTCAACATCTACTTAGGAAATAAGATTGTAGCTAATGTTGTGTAAAATGCAAGGTCACTAGATGTTTCCTTGCTGCAATGTAAAGAAGGTCTCAACTCAGAATAACCTATATAATTTTTCAGATTAGATAAAAGTGAAAACTGTGACAAGGAAATGATGTAGTCCACTTCTAGCGAATGACCCCAAATACTTAATTCTACATGGCTCATACCAGGAACATTAACATAAAATCATATTTTATCAATGTAGAAGACCCAAAAGACAGCAAATATCAGAGATAATTTCACCAGCCTATGAAAAATGAGTGTAGTGTTATATCTGCCCCAGCCTAAAGATCCTAAAGTCAAATATGATTTTATTAGGTTGGTGCAAACATAATTGTGGTTTTTGCTGTTACTTTTCATGGCCAAAAAAAAACATAATTACTTTTGCACCAACCTACTACCACTAGAAAATATGTATGAAAATAGAAGCGTACAACCAATAATATGTGTTCTAGTTTCCAAAATGTAAAGATATATCCATTTTGAGTTTTAGTTAAAAAACCACCTCTTTCAGGAAGCTTCCCACAATAAGGCTGAAACATTGCTCCATCTTATTTAATCTCAATGTTTCTAGCACTTTATTTACATTTGATGTGGTATTTAAATATTGCTGGCAGTCAATGCCTATTTTACTTCTTTAAAGGCATGCAAATCTATAAGGCTGTACATGAATAGCAGCCATGTCTCCCTAAACTTTGTAAATTCTTATATTAATAGTAGAATCCACAAGTTGTTTAATAAGTATTGTAACACTGAAAACATACTTTTGATCTTCGCTGTCCTGAAACATTTTTAACACTAACTCTGAAAACTGTAAATATTTCCAGTAGAAATTTTGTGTCCTATATTGTTAGTTTTTTGTTTCTATTTTGTTGGGTTTATATTTAATTCATATTTATATTGTTTCCTTTCTCCATGAATCAGTGCTTTTCTACTTCCTCAAGATTATCACACAATGTGTCTATATTTTCCTAGTACCTATCTTTACTCTCATTGCCCCTAACCACTAGCTGTTTCAAATTAATTTCACTCTTTTCAAACCTTATGCCCTTTCCCACTAACTTTCATTTCTCAGAAAACCCTTCCATCTCATCACTCACAGAAAACATAGAATCCATCTGTACTAGCCCACCACATCTGTAGTTTAAGCTGCTGTAACAAAGAAATCCTAAAACCCAATGTTTAAAAAAAAGATACATGCTTGTTTGCTTCTGACAGAACAGTGCAAAGATAGATAAGCAGTCACTGGGAAGATTATCGAAATTAGATACACTTCTAGCTACCTGTTTGGACAGTCTAAAAAATCACAAGTCAACCTTGACTCCTCTTTCTCCTTCCTTGCCCACCCATCAACACGTTAATCATTAATTACCAATATCTCCTCTGCATTGCTAAAGATAACATGTACTGTGTTTTTTACTGATTGAAGCACTTCATGTGTATTGACTCCTTTATTCCTCATAACAACCCCGAGTGTCTGGTTCTATCATTATCACCAATTTAGAAACGAGATACTGAAGCCCAGAAAGACTAATAAACAGCCCTGCATCACAATGCTAGTTAAGTTGCAGCACCAGGATTTGGACTCAAAGTCTGTCTATGAGTCTATGCATGGTCTTAACTCTTAACCATTACTATAAATTGCTTCTTTATCCATAACTTCAACATCTCTAGAAGTTGCTCACATTTCACCAATAGAGTTGAGACCATATCATCTCTTCCCTGTCTGAAGAGTGTCCTCTTTTCTCTTAGCCTTTAGCCTCTTCTCTCTCCTCTCCAACCAGAAATATGTTGGATCCTCCTCATATCAGCTCTCTAGCACCAACTGTGACCATCTTTTTTTTTTTTTTTTTTTTTAGACAGAGTCTGGCTCTGTCGCCAGGCTGGAGTGCAGTGGTGCAATCTTGGCTCACTGCAACCTCCGACTCCCTGGTTGAAGCAATTCTCCTGCCTCAGCCTCCCGAGTAGCTGGGATTACAGGCATGTGCCACCATGCCCAGCTAAATTTTGTATTTTTAGTAGAGACAAGGTTTCACCATGTTGGCCAGGATGGTCTCGATCTCCTGACTTCGTGATCTGCCCACCTCAGCCTCCCAAAGTGCTGGGATTACAGGCATGAGCCACCACACCTGGCTGACCATCTCTTTTCATTTTCACATTCAGCAACATCTTATTGGTAGCTTTAAACCACCATGGTGGACATATTCACACCACGAAAATAGGCAAACACCACAAATCAGGGTGTTGTTTTTTTTGTCTCTCCAAAGAGGTAGTTTTTAAACAGTTGCTAGCACACCACTCTGCAATCCATTCTTCACAGACCTGTCAGAAATTGTCTCAATCCACATGGCTAATTATGACCATGTGATGAATTTTTCAAACCTCATAAATCTGGGCTAGTTGTCTTTTTTATGTATTCTTGGAAGGCCTTGAACCTCCTCATCCCATCACACTGTATCACAATAGCCTGTTTACTTGTTTTTATTCCCTCCTTAGATTGTTTAAGGATAGTGAATATTTCTTTCATTGTATCCCTAGCCTAAAACAATGCCTGACACATAGTTAGAGCTTAACATATTTGTTGAATAAATGAATGAAATAACAAATAAAAATGTTTTCCTCAATACTTGTCAATCCTCACACTACTCCTATTAAGCAATATCCTCATTACTTTGTATTCCTCAGTTTATGAGCCATACATTACAGAACCTTATAGATTATAGTTAATCTACCAGAATCCCCAGTCATACTTCTAAAAAGTCAGCAATAACATTGACTAGGCTCCTAAATATTAGAAATAACTACCCTCATCAAAGTCACTGAAAATGCTTCTTCGCATTTTATTTGCTCATATTGTACAAAGTTTGGCTTAGAATAGAAGCGCAGCCTCAGCTTTCACCTTATAAAATCTTCTAGGAAAGAAAGTAGTTTTTGACAGCTAGCTTCTGTAGCTGGAGAAATGCCACATAAAAATCTGAATATGCTGCTATTCCTTAAAATAAAACATTCTTTCTCTTTCATGTAATTAGTGTTGCGTTAGAAGCATTATTTTCACAGACGCATACAGCATAATTAATGCAATGTACAAGTCCCATCTCTAACTAGAATTTTGATATAATCTATTCCCAAATTCCATCTCCTAAGAAACTTAATATATTTTTATTTATATAAATTACACACACACATACACACACAAAACAGCACTTTGTTTGACATAGCTTATATCAGCATCTTAGAGCCTTTCTTCAAGTGGTAGGACTTTGACAAACTTTATTTTACTTCATATTCAAATTACTTTAACTATTTCTCAACCTCTATTTTAATTTAGATGCCCTTCACTGATATAGTCTATTCAAATATTAAATAATTTTTCAAAACAAAAATGTACTTGTTATCTACTGTGTTCCTGGCCCTGTTTTAAGTGTTAAAATGAAAAAGTTGAAGAAAATTCCTCCCCTCAGGGAGCTTACATTCTAGTGAAGGAGAAAGATAGTAAACATATGAACAAATAAACCACTTTCAGATAGTAGTAAATATTATAACAAAAATAAAAACAGGGTGATGGAGTGGCAAAGGTTGCCAGTCAGGGAGTAGGCAGAATATGGTGGGCTATTTTTAACAGGATAATCAGACAAAGTTGATCTGAAAGGATAGCCTATTCTAATGAGAAAAAGATAGCCAAGCATGTAGTAGAAGAAAAAATATTCTAGGTAGAGAGAACAGCAAACTCAAATAGCCTGAGATAGGAAGATAGTAGGTTTGAATGACAGAAAGAATGTCAGTAATGAAAGGAGAGACATAATTTTAAATCACATAGTCTCCCACCATATTTAATTTTATTTTCTTCAAGAAAATACACACTCATAATTTTAACCATCAGCTCATCAAGCTACCAACATGAACTTGTGTGCAGATTTGGGAGGAGATGCACAATGACACACCATTATGTAGTATCTCAACAATACAGATGCCACAGAAGTAAACAACTCAAGAGTATAAACAAAATGATAACAATAGCAACATGTAAGAAAGAAATGAGGAAGTGATCAGTCTTGAGTTTTGTTATCTTTCTTTTAACAGTATTTAATTGTGGATTTATATGATTTAATGTTTAATCATGGCTGTATTTAACAACTGATTGACAAAACTATTTAGAATTTTACAATTGGTTCTTTCAAGCTGGGACAAGCCATCTCCAGCACACCATTGCTGCATGCTTTCTCTGAGTGAGGGCTCTTTAATCTGCCCAGAAACCAAAAAGTGCAAAAAGTGTCTACAAAAACATTTAATTTTGCCTTTTGCTCCCTGCTGCCTAATGGCTTCTCTCCTACTTCCCTATTACCCACTGTGGGGGGTGGGGGGGTGGGGAAGGAAATAATGGTTTGTAGACATCATCTGTGGCATATCCTGGGAAGGAAACTGAGTTCTTTTTATTTTTATGATTTCTAATATATTAATGTTAAAATTAAAATCCGGGACTCCAGGGTTCCATGTTAGTTCTTAGCAGTGATAATCTAATAAAATAATTTAAAAGCTAATATAACAAGCTTAAATTTGATGCTTGGATTACTTTCTAAAGTGCCTAAGTTTTCAGATAAAAACTAATGCTTATGTGACTAGATGGTTAAGCAGACAGTAACGTTTTTTAAGTGTTAAGTTACATTTGCAAGCAAAGTACACAGAATAAGATGCTTAATAACCAGTGTTACTTGTTTCTAGTTGATAAATCTAAAAGCATAGCCAGGATGGTGGCACATCAAACATTGGCTTATTATTAGCATGTAATTGTATTATTTTCCTACCCTTAGCCACATCTCCACTATCAACCATCTAAATTTAATTTTGTTAACAAATGTTTACCAAACATTAATAATCTATGCTATCTGTTGAAGGCTTGGAGTAGATGTTACCATTTATTTCAAAGAAAAAACAAACACACACAAACATGGAATACTACTCCTAAGGATGCAAAAAATTAAGGAGAAATTTCAGATATATATCACAAAGTATAACATCATGATGTTTTTAAATATGTACTTCAGTTATAAGTAAAACATACAAATTACAAAAGAGGATGGGCTTACACAGGAACAATTGCTAAAGGGTTTTCTATAACAATACTTTGTCTACATCACTATTTTGGCATGTTTTACTCATATCAAAAGACAGACATACAATCTTAAATATCCAAGATTGTTTCACATAAAACCTAGGCTAATAGCCAAATTGGCCTGAAGGTCTTACTAACAAATGTAGCTTTCAAAAACAACAAACGAAATGGCCTGGATACACATCAAGTAGACAGAATTGATTCTAATTCACTAACTCCCTAGTGTCCCAGTACATTTTGTATTAGAATAAGGATTGCCTTTGGCTGTGGAGTCTACGCCAAAATATGAACATAGTGGAGCAATCGTCTTCCACTTAGCTTATTATACCTCACATGGAACATTTAGTTATGTGTAGTCTAAGGAAATATGTTCTGAATCACAGTAAGTGATTGAAAGGCAAAAGGAGTTATGTCTAGTTCAGGGATCTATATGAGTTGAATGTTCTGAAATACAGCAAAACCCGCTAGTAAAAAAAATGAATAAAATTTACTAAATATTGGAAATGCTAAATCAACTGAAATTTCAAACAAGAAGCATTAACCTAGCAATTTTTAAAAAACTAAAAAGAAATGATTAAAAAACAAACATATAGTCACCTTAACTGAGTGATCAATGTTAACATCACTAGTAATATGACATATCAATGTTATGTACTTCCTGATAGAATACACAGGAAGAAGTCCTTCCTGCAAATTTACAACCTCGATCAATCATAAGAAAACATTAAGACAAGTCCAAATGGAAGGATGATTTACAAAATACCTGACCAAACTTTAAAAGTCACAAGAGACAAAGAAAGACAAAGGACTTATCACAGATTGGTGGGGATTAAGGACATGGTAAGTAAACACAATGTGGGATTCTGGATCGAATCTTGAAAGAGAGAGAGGACATTGGTGGGAAAACTGGGGAAATATGTTAAAGTTCATCATTTGTTAATAGTAATGTCTCAATGTTCATTTCTTTTTTTTGGCTTTTCATGGTTATGTAAAGTGTTAACCTTTGGGGAAGCTGGGTGAAGACCATGTATGGGAACTGTTCATACTATCTTTGTAAATTTTCTGTAAGTCTAATATTATGACAAAATTAAGTTTTGAAAGTACACAAATTTACAGTATATGGAGAAAAACAGAAATGTGCACAGTTTATCATCATACAAAACAAACACATTTGATTGCCGTCTTATTGATTTGTTTTCTCTTTGATATCTTTTTTCTTTTCTTTTTTATCTTCTAAGCCTCTGATCACTTATCTTCATCAAGGTTGAGCAGATAGAAAAGTACGCACATCCTGTAGCCTGAGAGCCTAGCTTCAGATTCTATTTATACCATTTACTGTGTGATTTGGGGCAATTAAATTAACTTTCAGTGCCCAGTTTCTTTATGGTACAAACAGGAAGAATAATATCTGCCACATAGAGTTGTTGTAAAAATAAATGAGTTAATATATGCAAAGCATATGGTAGAGCAGTGTGTGCCCAGAGTGAGTACCATTTGACAGAAACACCAGAATAGTTGAAGACAGAGTAATGTCTTTTACTTCAGAAACAAAGTGGGACAGCTGTTTCCCTCCCTGTACTCTCTTGCTGCAATGAAGCTGACATTACTGGGGTGGGGGCTCAACTAATCAAACACTCCCGAATGGAATTTCGATTCCTGAAAGGATAATGGGTGAAGGGGCAAATTAGCAGAATCAGGGAAACAGAAAATTCCTCACTCCAGCATTATAGCCACACTCCCCCCAAGTGGAAGTCAGGCTGTGAGTTTCTCTGACTACCTTTTTTGTTTCCTGCTCATCTTCCAACCGTGGATCTCCAGTGCTACTGCAGCTCTGTGAGCCATCATATGCTCTTCCAACAAGTCTCTTTATTCCTTAAGTTAAAAAATTCACTCAAAATGGATTAAAGACTTAAATGTAAGACTTCAAACTATAAAAATCCTAGAAGAAAACCTAGGAAATATCTTTCTTGACATCAACCTTGGTAAACAATTTGTGGCTAAGTCCTCAAAAGCGTTGCAACAAAAACAAAAATTGACAAGTGGGACCTAATTAAAGAGCTGCAGAAGCAGAGCTAAAGAAACTATCAACAGAGTAAACAGACAACTTACAAAATAGAAGAAAATTCACAAACTATGTATTTGACAAAGGTCCAGAATCTCTAAAGAATTTAAACAAACTAACAAGCAAAAAACAACCCCATGAAAAAGTGGGCAAAGGACATGAACAGAGACTTCTCCAAAGAAGACATACAAGTGGCCAACAAACATAAGAGAAAAAATGCTCCACATCACTAATCATCAGAAAAATTCAAATCAAAACCACAATGAGATACCATCTTATGCCAGTCAGAATAGCCATTATTAAAAAGCCAAGAAATAACAGATGTTGGCAAAGCTGCGAAGAAAAGGGAACTCTTATACCCTGTTGGAGGGAATGTAAATTAGTTCAGCCAATGTGGAAAGCAGCTTGGAGATTTCTCAAAAAACTAAAGACAGAACTACCATTTAACCCAGTAATCCCATTACTGGGTATATACCCAGAGGAAAATAAATCATTCTACCAAAAAGACACATAGACTCATATGTTTGTTGCACTACTATTCACAACAGCAAAGACATGGAATCAACCTAGGTGCCCATCAACAGTGGATTGGCTAAAGAAAATGTGGCACATATACACCAGGGAATACTATGAAGCCATAAAAAGAAAAAAAAAAATCATGTCCTTTGCAGCAACATAGATGCAACCAGAGGCCATTATCCTAAGTGAATTAACATAGAAACAGAAAACCAAATATCTTATGTTCTCACTTACAAGTGGGAGCTAAACATTGGATACACATGGACAAAAAGATGGGAACGATAGACACTGGGGACTACCGGGGGAAGGAGGAAAAGGGAATCAAGGGTTGGAAAACTACCTATAGGGTACAATGCTCATTACCTGGGTAACAGGTTCATTCATACCCCAAACCTCAGCATATACAATATACCCTGTGACAAACCTGCATATGAACCCCCTGAATCTAAAATAAAAGTTGAAAAACAAAAATATAAATAAATTAATTAATAAAATGTCAGTTTCTGTTATTTGCAACTAACCACAACCACACTGTGTTTATCCTAATACCAATATCCTGTGACCCAGTTTCTAAAGTCTCAGAGGGCCAGGCGCGGTGCCTCAGGCCTGTAATCCCAGCACTTTAGGAGGCAGGCAGATCACCTGAGATTAGGAGTCTGAGACCAGCCAGGCCAACATGGTGAAACTCCATCTCTCCTAAAACTACAAAAAAATTAGCTGGGTGTTGTGGTACACACCTGTAATGCCACCTACTTGGGAGGCTGAAGCAGGAGAAGAGTTTGTACCCAGGAGGCAGAGGTTGCAGTGAGCCAAGATCGCATCACTGTACTCTAGACTGGGTGACAGAGCAAGACCCCCTCAAAATAAAAAATAAAATAAAATAAAATAAATTCTCAAAATAAAAAATAAAATAAAATAAATTCTCAGAAGAGCAGTGTCCCTAAGGCTTGCTTCTGAAAATGTGACTCACAGACCACACTTTGAACAGGAATGAAGCTTGTTGAGCTGGTGTTTGAGACAATAAGCTAAAGGGAAAGGAAATCCCACTGGAATGTTAGCTCCTTGAGGAAGAGCACACAGTCTTTCAAGGCATGTCCCATTTACCCAGAACACAAGTTTTTCCTAGTCTCGGGATTGACAGTAAACAAAGGTAGATGTCTATTATTCATGGAGACTTAATTGACTGTTATAATAATACAACTATTGATTGGACTGATGCAAAAAAAAAAAATGGCCCATAGTTTGGGTTTGTCCTTAAGACAACCCATTGCAAATCAAACACTGGAATTTCAATCTGTAACTTTTAATGGATGACTTTTAATAAGACTTTTATATTAGGTAAAGGCCATGGCTATCTTTATGTTTCACAACTGGGAAAAATTTAAGAAGATGGAATAATTATTGAAGGGACTAGATTAAAATGTAAATGCTACATTATTTATGTGACAGACAAGAACTCAGGAGAAATTTATTGGCCTTTCAAGAAAAACTCTTAATTAAAAACTTAGATGATCTGATTATAGAGATAAGCTGTTGCTCAGGCTTATATTGGGTAAGATTTCATAAGAAACTACAAAATAATATTCAAATAGCGAATCATTTGAATGCACAAGCAGAAATCTCCACAATGTTTTGTAAATTTAATGTGTAATGGACAATGTTTATGCATGGCTAATCAAGAATTCAGAATTCTAATAGAGACTCATACCATTGTTATGATATTAAAGGTTATTCCCACAGGCAAATATTGTGTTTAATTTTTTAATTCATCCTATTGTAATTCTGATAATTGCTTGTTTCATAGCTGTATTATGGACTTGCTGGATATTTAGTCCACTGCAAACTAGCCAGAAAATGTAGAAACACCAATGGAGAACATTTAAAAAATTATACTGCAACTATAAAATAGTAACAGAAAAGGAAACTTATAAAGGTAAATACAGATTTTGGAGGAGAACAAACATTTAATTTAAAATTTTCCCCGGCACCAAGAGGGGAAAGAGTATTCTCCCTGCCTGCCCTTAGGAAACTTGAAGTTTTAAATGCTTTATCTGTCTCTCTGAGGTATTTATAAATCTTTTTTAAAAGCTTACTAAGCTTCTTGCTAGTTCTGCATCCTAGGAATGTATTTCCTGAGGCGTTAGGGCATTTCTTTGAAATGGGAACATCCAAGAGGATGGAAGTCCCCTTGTTTCCCTATCTCTATGGAATCAAAGTCTAGGCACATGCTCTGTGATGTAATTTCCTGCTTATCATTAAGATACAAGAGGTTTTATTTTATATTTTGATAAAGACAATGAACATGCATGTAATAGGTTGTATCTGCTTGGCTGTATAAAAGGGTGAGATTTCATTCCCCCTTTATCATCTCCTCAGCAGATCATCTGTAATGTGTGTCACAGTCTGATTTAATGCTTATTCAATAAAAACACTATTTTGTTCTTTTCTACATTTTTATAAAAAGGATTCACTGGTTTAGCAGGAGATTTTATTTCTAATTATATTTCCTTAACCCAACTTAGTAGTAATGGGGTATAATGGGTATAATTCCTATAGAAGCTAATTACCCTCTCTCTCATAAGCCCTGGCCCAGTTCTGGAAAGCCATGTAGAATATGTCATTCAACATGAGAAGACTGAATAAAACAAAACTCATCTGGAAAACCATGTAGAATATGTCATTTGACACAAGAAGATTAAATAAAACAAAGCTGATCAATATAATCTACCAGCAGTGCTGGGCAGCAGAGACACAAAACTTCTAAATAGTGTGTTCTTTTAATGTTAATTCAGCAGCACTCCAATACCAAAATAGGGCACATAGGAGAAATGTAATTTCAACACACAAGAGAACAGTGTCCTTATGACATGAAAAAACACACTGAACCAAAAACACTTTGAAGGATTTATAATCTGGTAAAATAAATTTCCCAGAAGGCTGGAGCTGTGCCAATTTTAACTCATTTTTTACAGCATTTGGGTAAAGTGCTGAGAACACTTTCAGTGTTCCAGGTGATGATGCTGACAAAAGGGAGTGTTCATCAGGTTTGACTGCCTGGATACATGGTTTTATAAAATGGAGAAAGAAGTGTATTCATGATGCTTTGTAAAGCTAAAAAGCCTTTTGATGGTTGCTTGCAGTGCAGGTTATCAATGTAAGACATTTTCATGTCTGTTTTTCTATTCTTGTGTACAAATTGTGTGAAATAAAGAATATTTCCTACACTGTGATCTGTAGAACACCAGTGTCCCATGAGATGTTATCTGTACTCCATGTGGGAAAAAGGGATGTTTCAAGTCAAATAAACCTGAGAATGTTCTTGAAGTTTTACAATCTAGGTTAGCATATTAAAGGTTATGAGAAGCCGCATAATAAAGAAACCCAATTAATCAGCACCTCACAAATTATTTGAGCATGAATCCTCCTCCTTTCTCTTTTCAACCATTTAACAATAATAGCTATTATTTATTGAGCATTTACTATGTATCAGACAGTTTTATATACCCTTTTACATGTAATGCAATACTCACTGAATCCTCACAAAAACTATATGAGGAACATACTATTATTATCCCCATTTTACAAATAAAAAAACTAAGGCTTAAAAGAGTTAAGTAATTTGCCCAAGGACACAAAGCTGTGGCAGAGGAAGAACTTGCATCTGGCAAGCCTCACTCTAGAGGCTCCATTCTGCTGCCTCCCCTTCCTTAGCAGAGAGCTGTGCATGCTCAGTCCATTCCTTGCCTGGGAAAGTTGATTCACTTCAGTTGTTTTCATTTATTCCTCTGAACGACTTCCATTCTGTGGCTGGTTGGAGTTATGTTCCCTGATTTTCATAGCTATCAGCTTCGATGTCATCATTTCATTGTCCTTTCTCTCTGTATTTTGGAAATACTTCTTCCACAGAGCTCTGTGCCTCAGTTTCCTTGTCTGTAGAAAAGGAATAATACTACCGGCCTCATAGGTTATTACGTTTATTATAAACAAGACCTAAAGTGAAAAGTCCTTTGAACAGCAGCTTGCACAAGAACCCAGTAAATATTAATGATGATGCTAATGATTATTATCAGAATTATTGTTGCTGTTGTCATCACTGATTCTGTCTCGACAGAGAGTCAGCCTTTTCATGGATATAGAAAACACTGTTCTTGTAAGAGCTGGATAACAGCATTTGAGTGCCTAAACATGCAGTACATATACAGTAGGAGGATTATGAATCCCTTGTGAGTAGGTATAGATAGATCTTTAATTCTGTCAAGGGCTTGGAGTGAGAAAAGAATAAAAAGTCTTCATAGCTACTCTCGGAAAAGCAGGATTTTTCTTTTTGTCCATGAGGACTATCCATTGCCTTTTTCAGTCTTATTTATATGGCCTTTCAATGAATGAAAAAATCCTTGTAATCTGGCCGAAGTAAATAAGCAATCCTCATTTTTGTTCCTGTTGTGGCTTTTCCTATTTTCCTGTTTTTATATTTAAGGTGGAAGGTGGGAATAAATGCAGTAGAGTAGACCAATAATATGCTAATTTTAACCAAAATCATGGAATCTTACCTTTAAAGATCATTCTTCAGCAAAATTTATGTATTCTAAATAACACTTTTTTTTTTTTTGAGATGGAGTCTTGCTCTGTTGCCCAGGCTGGAGTCCAGTGGCACGATCTCAGCTCACTGCAACCTCTGCCTCCTGGGTTCAAGCAATTCTCTGCCTCAGCCCTCCTGAGTAGCTGGGATTACAGATGCACGCCACCACGCCCAGCTAATTTTTGTATTTTTAGTAGACACGGGTTTTCACCATGTTGGTCAGGCTGGTCTTGAACTCCTGACCTTGTGATCCACCCGCCTTGGCCTCCCAAAGTGCTGGGATTACAGGCGTGAGCCACCGTGCCTGGCCTCTAAAAACACTTCTAAGATGCCTTTCTAGTTCTTTACTTACAACTCAGATAGATTTACCTATCTGAACAGAGCAATTATATGAGTGTAGTGTCATTTCATTCATGAATTTTAAAGAAGCCTAGCATCTGTATAGTTACTGTATTAATCAGCACTCTCCAGAGAAACAGAATCAATAGGATGTATATACAAGGAGATTTATTATAGGAATTGGCTCACACAATTTATGAAAGCCAAAAATTCCCGTGATCTGCCTTCTGCAAAACCAGTGGTATAATTCAGCCAAGCCCAGAGGTCTGAGAACCAGGGAAGCCAATGGCATGAGTCCCAATCCAACTCCAAAAACTGGATAACCAGGAGCTCCAATGTCTGAGGGCAGAAGAGGATGGATATCCGAGCTCAAACAGAAACAAATTCTGCCTTCTTCTGCATTTGTGTTCCAATCAGGCCCTCAACAGATTGGATGACTCCCACCCACATTAGTGAGGGCAATACTCTTTACTTGGTCCACCAATTCAAATGCCAATTTCTTCCAGAAACACCCTCACAGACATGCTCAGAAATAGCATTTTACTAGCTATCTGGGCATCCCTTAGCCTAATTAAGCTGACACAGAAAATTAAACATCACAGTTACATGTATTTTTAAAGAACTGTGTAGACCAATAAATCAAATAAACTGTCTGCAATCCTTGGCCTACAGAGCAATAGATTATCACTGGATAGCTTCCTATTCTTTGGATCTGAAACCTGGGACATCGTTGGATTTCTAGCCTAGAGCAGTATCCCTGAACAAAGGCTTTGGGGAGGCAATCTTTTAGAAACTACCACCTTATTCTCATAGAGATTCTGTTATTTCTCTCTCCCATCACTACCCAGAGAACCAGTGTTACTAAATAGTAATGATAATAATAATTACAAATAACATTTGTAGCACTTGCTCTGTGCCAGGCACTGTTCTAAGCACTTTATATTATTAATTCATTTAATCTCATTCTTATAGCAACCAGATGATATAGGTTCTGTTATTATCCTCATTTTACAGATGAGGACACTGAGGCAGAGAGAAGTGAGGAAACTTGTTCAGGTTAAAGAGCTAAAAGGGGCAGAGTTAGTAAATGGCAGAGCAGAGATCCACTCCGGGCAGCCTGACTCCAGAATTCCTGCCTTTAATCACAAGACTGCAAAATGAGGGCAGTGTGCACTCCTCAAGTACTTCCAGAATGAGGAGAGGGGGAAGGTTGTCATCATCTCTGGAGCCTGAGCACATCCATCTCCCCACCTAATAGTAGCCTCAGTCTGAATAACCCTGTTAGTTTGATGATGATGCTTCTCAGTGTCAGTCAAGCCTCACAGAAGAGAAGTTTAAGGCTGAACCAACAGGATTTTGAAAACTGTTAGGTAGAGAGCATGTTTGAGCCTGTTTGGGAAAATGCTGGCACCGTTAACAGGAATTGAATATCAGATCTCTCTGCCTTAAGGGACTTTAAGCTGCATTCAAGAAAAACCAGAGTATAAACATGCCATTTCAGTTCAATGAGGAAAACAGAATGATTTGCTTGAGGTGTTACAAGTGGAAAAAGGGGGAACATTTACCCAGCTGGGTAAGGAAAGAGGATCATGAAAAAGGCTTAAAATAACAAAATCCATTTTCTAGGATCATAGACCAATAAATCTAGCATTTTACCTTTATAAACAATCCACAAAAACTTTTTTAATATGTTGTATCTGCTTGTCATTTTTAAATAAAAACACTGCAATTCTATTGGAGGTGATTCTAGTTTTCAGTTTTCTAAGTACATATTAATTATGAACTATTTCTATCAAAGAATCTACCCACAAAGTTTTTGTTCTTTGTTTTATTTTTGCCAAAACTGCACCATATAAACTTGACATGTGCTCTAAATACATTCTTGCTCTTTTCTGTATGGTGATCTTAAGAATATTCATCACAAGATAGGAAACACAGCTGCCATCGTTTTAGGAAAGAAATAGTCATGAGTAATGCTTTAACACACATTTCAAAGCATCAGAGGTTCTAAAAATCTCAAGAGAGTTGTGACTTTTATTGTCCCTATATGTTCTAAGCATAATGCAGCTTTCATTGTTAAAATGCTTACATTAAAATCACTCCCAATAATCCATAGATTACATACTACTACATAAATCTATTTAAATTGCTACTAGAAAATCCAATCACTACCAGAAATAATTCAAGTTAGGATAATGTTCAATAATATTGGTGGTATCTGGAGTAAAGATACAGCTTAGAATTTGTCTAAAAGTCTGATCTAATGTTTCTTCACTGTTAATATTCTTGTCATAAAAGTGTGACTTACTGACTTGGACCACCAAGGCTTCTAAATATATGGAAAGAAAATCTATATGTGAAAACAGAGTAGGATTAAGACGTTGCCTAGATACAGTCTTCTGAGGTTACCACTGGAGAGGTGATGACCAAGATCAAATAAATTAAGTAACATATGGAAAATGGTATGGTGGAGAAAGAATCAGACTGCAATCAGGTATCCTAACACTAGTTCTGACTTTGTCATCACCTGCGAAAATAGCACCACCTCTCTGGACCTCAGCTTCACCGTGGGTAAAATAAGACATTTGACTAGATGATCACTAATGTTGAACTCTATGAAATCTAAGATGCTCTAATGTTATCTTAAACTCTTAGCATTTTTTTAGGTATAAAAACCATGATCTAAAATTTCAGATGCTTCCTGAATGTCACTCAACTATTTTCTAAACCAGAGATGGGCTGTATTGTATCCAGGGCAAGGTAGTTGATGATCATGATGCCCAGTATCTCTAACTAGCTTAATGCATTGGGGAAACACCAGACGTTCCTTGAATTGCTTCTTTAGGGAGGGATGAGTCCAAGTAATTGTTAATTCAATAAGTGTCATTTTAGGAAACAACCCTGTGTACCCAAGTCTCTTATGAGCACTGGAAAATCAGAGATGAATGTTAAAGTCTTTCTCCTCCAGAGGCTCATAGTCATGAGTCATAAAAATAACTTCTTATTAGATATAAGTGCTATGACAGGTTTTTAAATAGGAGGGTATGGAAGTTCAAAAGAGAGATCTTGAATCATTCATTCTACAAATAATTATCAAGAACTTTATATGTGCCAGGCACCATTCTAAGAAACAGGATGAATATAGCAGTGAAAAATAAAAGTAAAAAAAAAAAAAAAGACCTTGCCCTAGATAGGCAACAGAAAGATAAACAAAGAATAAAATAAATAAACACTATACTTTCAGGTGGTGATGAAGGCTATCAAGAAAGATGAAACAGAACAAGGGACTATACACTGGTACAGAATTATATTTAGATAGAGTAGTCAGATATGGCCTCTGCTTTATGTGACATTTAGGCAGAGACATGGATAAAGTGAAAGAGCATTTAGGATATCCAAGGCAGAGAGAACACCTAGAGAAAAGGCCCCGAGGCAGGAGCTGCTCAGATGGGTGTGCAAAGTGCCAGGGAAGGTTATGTCTTGAGATGAGGCAGAAAAGGTAGCCAGGGGCTAGATTATAAAGGGTTTTGTCAGACATGGTAAGGAGGCTGGGTTTGCTTCTGAAGGATGCAAAGTCAGGGAAGAGTTTTGAGCAGAAAAATTATATGATCAGATTTTTATTTTTAAAAGACCATTCTAGATGCTGTATGGAAAATGAAGAGGCAGAGAGCAACAGTTAAGCAGGGATGAAATTAGGAGGTAGTTTCTATATTTATGTTAATATGCACAAATACTTTCAGTTATAGCATTATAGTATGGGATATGTTAATATATTATAAATTATGTTTCTATATTTATAATTATATAAATCACATACATAGCATTATGTTATATAATAATATACCATGTTGTTATATTCCATAAATATTATATTCATAGTATATGTATATGTTATAATGCATTTTATAATTATAATATATAATAGTGCTATATCTATTATATCTATTGTTCTTTAGTTTCATATTCTTAGAAAAAGATGGTGATGGTTTGGAGTAGTAAAGTAGCTGTAGAAGTAGAAATACTCATTTGAGGTAAATATTTTGACGTTAGACCCAACAGGACTTGCCAATGGATGTTCTGTGGGATGGAAGAGCAGAAAAGGGCTCATGGAGCAATTCTAAGTTTTAGCTTGGGCAACTATGTGAATAATGATGTCATTTCCGGAGGTGGAGAAAAATAAGCTGAAGCATTTGTTGGTAGTGAGGCTAAGAATTGATTTTGGACGTATTAAATTTGAGATGAGTATTTGACTGTGTAGATGAAATGTTAAGTGAGCAATTGGATGTACAAATCTAGATTTCAGAGAAGCCAAGTTTGGAAATACAGATTTAAGTTTGTTTGGCCACAGGATAGGATGAGCTGAACAGGGAGGACAGTGAGAAGAAAAGAATTATGATGGCTGAGTTCTAGAATTCTCCAACATTTGGAAATCAAGAAAAGGAGAAACAAGTGAAGGAGCTATCAGCAAAAGAAGAGGAAAGCTGGAAAGTGGCCCTGTGGTAGCAGAGTGATCTACTGTGACAAGAGCTGCTAAGAAGGACAAGTAATATGAGAATTGAGAGCTGACTACTGGATTCAGCATGTTCTTCCTTCTTCCAGGAATGTTGTTTCAGATGTCCACGTAGATGGCAACCTCTCTTTCTTCAGGTCTTTACTCAAAATTACCTACTTGGTAATACTGGCAACGGCCAATCTATCAAAAAGCCAATCCACTCTCCCAGTTATCTGTATCCCCTCTCCCTGCTGTATTCATTCCTCTTAGCTCTTTATCATTATGTAATAAACTAGGCGTTTTACTTATTTATCTTACTTATTATCTATTTCCCTCATTAGAATTTAAAATACATAAACACAGGGTTTTGGGTCTCTTTTACTTGTTGTGACTTTGTCAGTACTTAGAATGATGCTTGACTCCTGGCTGGCACTCAGCACTCAATAAATACTGATTGAAAACATGAATTGATGAATAAATGAAGCCACTATTTACTATATTAGATGTAGCAGCCTTATAAAGTTGACCTTTTTCTTTTCGTTTTTTAATCTAAGCTTACCTCTGGCCATAGACTCATCTTCCTCTAGTGAAAAACTTATATGTAAAAGGAAGCAGATACTTGCATATGTCTTTAAAATGTTGAGACTAGCTTGCTAAAAAGCTACCAGACATTATGTAAACCATTGTTTTAGACTTTTATGATGCAAGAATATATAAGGCAGGGTCAACATTCTCAAGGAACACTCAGTCTGGTGGTGACTGAAAACTTGTAAATAGGAAAGCTATAATATAGCATGGTAAGGGCAACTATAGACAAGACCACTAGAGGTCTAATCAAGTGAGTAGATAACCAGACAGGTGGAGAAACAGGTCAGACTTCACCTGTGCATGATAGTGAAAACATCAGAAAACTTCCGAACAAATTAAGTCATCTGTTCACTAAATATTTATTGATCATTAGCACCATATCAGCACTGGGGATATAATAAGCAAAAGAAACACAACCTCTACTCTTATGGAATTCAATCTAGCTTGATAATCTACCTTGTGTAATACCAGTACAGCACTTCAGAAGAGCAGCTGTTGAAATGTTTTACAGGTCCCGAGTCGGCCAATGCCAGATAGCTGTGCTACACATCACATCAGCCTACCCTAAGGCAACTATACAATGTCCTGATAAATGCTTCTTAGTGAAAATGCCCAGGCATGCTCCATCTCTGGTCTAGTGGTTACAGAAAAAGTACAAGGTTTTATTTAAGCAAAGTAGTCAATGGAGCTATACACATTTTTTTAAAGAAATGCATATAGCTTTGGCATTTCAAAATGAGACATGGCAGTAAAAAAACTAGATGCTACTGATGAAAAAAATGTAAATCATACCATAGTATAAATTTCTAAATTTTACATAATTCATTTCTAAGCACTGTCATTCTCCTGGATAATTTATATTGCATTGGTATTTGCTAACTTCCAAACTGAAGGGATTGTAAGGAACTAAATGCCCTTTGATTAAAAGAGGTTAAGGAAAAAAATGACTCATTTTCCAAGTGCTAATGCTATACATTCCTATAAAATACAATATTTGGGAGTCAAGTGTAAACTAATTTGTGAATAGGCATATAACTTTTTCTGGATAATTTTATAAATTTTTGTACTTAAAGTGGAAGGCAATTTCAGGCAATCACAATGATTCCCTCAAGAAAAAGGACCATTACATTGGACTTTTTCTCACATCTTTCTGAGCCAGTGTTATTTCACTAATTGAGCCCATGGAGACAGAAACTTACTTAGATTTTATAGTATTGCTGATTCTGAAGAGTATTTATAGTAAGTTCACCAATTTATCAAGAACACTGCAAGGTTTTCAATATTTGTCTAATTATTAGAGTAAGAATACTTTTTAAAAATAGTATCTGGTATTCTATTTCCAATAAAAAGAGAACCATCTAGAAATGTGTGCAACTGAGTGATGTCCAGAAAAATATAATGTATTGATATCAATGGCTATTAAGAAAATATAATACTTCTCTCCATATCTCTAGCACAAATTCTTAAGATGATGAAGCATAATCCTCATCATTTCCTTCTGTCAACAATGTGTAGGAAGAAAAAACATTTGGGTAAGTGAATAAGGAAATTCCCGGGATCAACTGTATCTGTGGTATAGAAATAATAGCTGTGGGCTGGGCACCCTTTAATCCCAACATTTTGGGAGACCGAGGTGGGAGGACAGCTTGAGGTCAGGAGTTTGAGACAAGCCTGGACAACATAGCAAGACCCTGTCTCTACAAAAAATAAAAATAAAAAATTAACTGGGCGTGATGGTGTCTGCCTGTAGTCCTAACTACTCAGAAGGTGGAAAGAGTACTGTTTGAGTCCAGGAGTTTGAAGTTGCAGTAGCTATGATTGCACCACTGCCCTCCAGCCTGAAAAACAGAGGGAGACACTGTTTCTAAAACAAAACAAACAAAAAGAAATAATAGATGTGGTTTGAAAAGTGCCTACAAGTCAAAGGGTGAGGACAGCTTTGGCCAAGGAGATGATATTGAGTATGGAGGGCCAATTAAACCACTTCAAAGAAAGCGGTGGTGGTCTCTGGTCTCATAACTATTTGCATAACTCATTATTGTTTCCATGTCCAGGCCATCAGGCTACACCCCTCCACTTATGAGAAAGGTACAAATGCATAAAACTAAGTCACCATGAGATGTTTTGTCAGGAACGCTGCTAGCAGAGTACTCATCTAACCTAAATGTTTTTCTCTCCACATCTACAAATACAACTATGTCTATAGTTTAGACATATCACATTAAATAAAATTCACTGAGTCTTCGGAACAATCTAACATTTATTTTACGTACTCTATTTAAGAAGGCAATAAAAGTGTGGATGCATTTGTATAAAAAAATTAATGTTCCAAAATGTCCCCTAGAGTTTCAAACTTTGAGGTACAGGAAAATATCAAATGTATAGAATTATTAGTTCCTTGTAAGTTCCAGGTAGCTTAGGTATTCACAGTACTTTGAAAAAATAATTTAAAGAATATCCTCTAATAATTATGAAAAGGAAGAGAAGACTGACTTAAGCCTGTATCTCTTTGGTCAGGTCTACTTAGTCTTCTGGGTTGAAATCGGAGCACAGAGCACTTCTTTAGAAAGGGTTTAATTTGCATCCCATGTCTGATGTGGCAACAATGCTAGTAACCCTGCTTATACCCCCCTTGGCTTTCACCTCTGCACTAGGAAGGCTGCTTACTGTCAACATCTGAGAATCTCTGTGTCTTAGACCATTCTTGCATTGCTATATAGAAATACCTAAGACTGGGTAATTTATAAGAAAAGTGGTTACTTGGCTCATGGTTCTGCAGCTTGTACAGGGAGCATAGCACCGGCTTCTGCTTCTAGGGAGGCCTCAGGAAGCTTACAATCACAGTGGAGGGCAAAGGGGGAGCAGGCGTTTCACATGGCAGGAGTGGCAGCAACAGAGTGCAGGGGAGGTGCCACACACTTTTAAATGACCAGATCTCAAAACAACTCACTCGCTATCAAGAGGACAGCACCAAGAGGATGGTGCTAATCCATTCATGAGAAATCTGCCTCTATCCAAACACCTCCCACCAGGCCCCACTTCCAACATTGAGGATTACATTTCAACATGGGATTCTGAGTGGACAAGTATCCAAACTACACCGCTCTGCCTGAGGACTTTTCTCTGACCACAGGGAACATGTGTAACCAGCATGCAGGACAACCCAGAAATGCGGAGTTAACACCCACAGAAGCAACTCAGCAAATGCTGGCTGATGTGTCCACGGACACACACCTGGCTCCTTTCCTCATCAATGTGATTAGCTCCGAGGTGTGCTATATAGGAGCCCCCAGATTTCCTTGGCAAGACTGGGCCCTGGGGTATAGCTGGTGAGTGAGTCGACAATATGCCTTTTAGTGTCTTCTTTCCTTTCCCTCTCTCACTTCCCCACTCTTCCATCCTGGGATCACCTCCCAAATGAATTGCTCTGCACTTAAATCCTTGCCCCTAGGTTTACTTTGAGATAACCCAACTTGAAACTCATGGGCAGAATTTTTGCTTCCATGGTATATAGGTTTTTAAGTGTGGGCCAGAGTTTACATATAAATATAAATAGGTTAAGTTGTGAAAGGCTTTTTATTAGTTTGGCAATCAAAATTTCTACTAGAACCTCTGTTTTTACGCATGAGGGATTAACAGCCCAGAGAATTGCCCTCCTACTGTGAAAAAGAAAAAAAAAAGAAAATTTCAAGAATAAGTATTTTCTGACATTGGACAATAGCCAGAGCAAAATTGTGTTCTTTGAAAGAATGAAAACAAATTATCTTTATACTTTCTCCAAATTGTTGCCTGGAGGCAGCTCTAAAGCCCTAGGATAGGAAAAGCCTAACAAAGCTCAGTGGTCTCATGGCTTCAGCAAGGTGAGGAGAGGAGAGACCAGGGAGGCTGAGGCGGCCAGAATTCACAGGGCAGAATACGAGAAAGGAGACAGCCTGAAGAGAAAGAGCTCCGGAAACCTGGAGAGAAACCTCTTCAAGGCTTTGGCTGAGTACTGATCAGCACAGGCCTGGTTTGAAACCCCACAAGGCTTTGGAAACAACCTCCTGAAGCAATTCACAGAGCTCAAACCGGGCTAGATAGAGTTTCTCATCTCACCAGCCAAAGCGGAAACACTGGTGATACAGGGAACTTGCCAGAGGCCTCAGAAGGCTATCACTTGCATGGTACAGCTAAATAAGGCCTACATCAAAGCCTGCTCTGCACCTGCCAAAATAAAGCATAAAAGCAGATTTGAAAATGTCAACGCCATCCAAAATGGTTTAATTATGTGTTAGGACACAGCACTCATATCCCCCGACTTTCACTTCCATATTATGAAGGAACAAAACAACACAGTGTTTGTTGTTTAACCCCCTCGGGCCCCAGGCCCTCTGCCTGGAGGATACTGCCCCAGATCTCTATTTTACCTGCTCCCTCGCCTCCTCAGGGGTGTACTCAAATGTCCCCTTTTCAGTGAAGCCCTCCTTGACCACCCATTTAAACTTGTATTCTCCTCCCCACTCCTTAACCTCCTTCCCGGCTTTATTTTCCTGCGTAGAATTTTATCGCCATCTAACTTGCTCTACATTTTATGGATGTAATTTTTTTGTCAGCGTCCCTTCCCTACATTATAACCTTCATGAGGGCAGGGGTTTTTGTTCTGTGTTCACTGCTATCTCATCAACATCTAGAGCAGTTCCTAGCACATAATAAATGCTTAAAGATTATCTACTGAATAAATATTTTAGAAAAATAACTGCAGCTCCAATGTGTACTGTCTACTATGATACAAAAGAAATAAAAACATGGTTCATAACAATATGTTATAGCTTTTATTATGATATCTTCTAGTTCCATATATGTCTTTATATATGAATATATATAATATATAAATTTATATGTATTTTATATATTATATATATAAATTATATATATAATATATACATAATATATAAAATTTATATATACATTATATATATATATATTCTCTATATTTCTCTTCCTCTTTTCTCTCTTACTAATATCCCAAGGGCTATTTTTTTCCCTACGCTGCTCAAAGCGGAAAACAAAACAATGACTCAAAGAACCTAGCAGAGGCCCAGCGCAGATGGCTCATGCCTGTAATCCCAGCACTTTGGGAGGCCAAGGCAAGAAGGTCACCTGAGGTCAGGAGTTTGAGTCCGACCTGGCCAACATGGTGAAACCTGTCTTTACTAAAAATATAAAAATTAGCCAGCCTTGGTGGCGGGCATCTGTAATCCCAGCTACTCGGGAGGCTGAGGCAGGAGAATCGCTTGAACCTGGGAGGCAGAGGTTCCAGTGAGCTGAGATCGTGTCACTGCACTCCAGCCTGGGCAACAGAGTAAGACTCGGTCTCAAAAAAAAAAAAAAGAAAAAGAAAGATTTGGGTGCAATGCAAACTTTTTTTTGTTTTGTTTTTTCTTGTTCCTAAAGTCTGGTTAAGACTGGATTTGTGGGAAACAGGAGAAAATTCAGCAGTGACTAACAAAAAAGGAGGAAGGGCTGAGGCTTCAGAAGTGGGAGGGAAGAACAGAAGCTCCCTTCTGAGGGAGCACCCAGGAGATGAAAGGAACCAATCCTGGGTGGTCCTGCACCAGGCTTATCAACCCCTGACAGACAAATGGAAAACTTTTGTGATGGTGGGACATGAAAAAATATTTCACCCTTCTGATAAAATGGAACCAGCAGATAGAAGTAGGATTTTTTCTGTTAGGTGAAATGTTTTTAAGAATATGTATACAGGAAAAAGTATAAAACAGTATTGACTGGCAAACATAGAACTGGAATATATATATAATGTTCTTTGCCCTGAATGATTTAAGTGGCATGATAAAACTCATGCCACAGACTGGATAAGACAAGGAACCTAATCCACTCTAAAAAGAAGAAAAGCATAGTAAAATTCTCATTAGAGTTAGAATTATTAATAGTTCCTATCTACTATTTAATTTAATCATAGTTAATGATGAGAATTTCTTATATTTTATGCATCTGATGACCCTAAATTTGCATTTCTCATGATTCCTTAAAACAATTTTTGTAAATTCTATTCCTAGGACCTTCTGCTTTCAGAAAAATTAATGTTTTGTATTCTTCGTATTGGAGGAGATCCATCTGTTCACCTGCTATGGCGTGGTTATCAAACTTCGTGTGCATCATAATCCTCTGGAAGGGTTAGACAGGGACTGCCTGGCCTGCCCTCAAAGGTTCCGACTGGTAGGTCTGGGGTGTGGCCTGAAAATTAGCATTTCTAACAAATTCCTAGGTGAGGCTAGTACTGCTGGTCAGGACCATCCTCTAAGAACCACTGACACTTAACATCAGGGATGTATTTTCAAGAAACTCACACTATCTTTCATATTAATTGAATGTTGTTAATTTGAATTTTATTATTTTTAAATCTGGTTGGTAATTTGTCAATCTGTTGGTTTTATAGTTACATAAAAACTATAAGCATAAAGATGTTATATAGAGTTTTTGTTTGTTTGTTTTGTTTTGTTTTTGTTTTTGTTTTAGACAGAGTCTCGCTCTGTCGCCCAGGCTGGAGTGCAGTGGTGCAATCTCAGCTCACTGCAACCCCAGCCTCCCGGATTCAAGCGATTCTCCTGCCTCAGCCTCCCAAGTAGCTGGTGGGATTACAGGTGCCCACCACCAAGGTCGGCTAATTTTTGTATTTTTAGTAGAGACGCGGTTTCACCATGTTGGCCAGGCTGGTCTCAAACTCCTGACCTCGTGATCTGCCCACCTTGGCCTCCCAAAGTGCTGGGACTACAGGCGTGGGCCACCGCACCCGGCCTATGTAGAGTTTTATGTCTGTACCCAGTTAAATAATTTTACAATGAAAATGATCACAAATGAGAATTGTCTTCCTATAATTGGCTCTGTATACAGTATTCAATGTTATTACCTGGACAATTTTTCATATCTCTACTCTTGACTCTAATTTTTTCCCTATATCTCAGCAAGAGTGATCGATGTCAAACATAAATCTGGTCACGTCATTTCCCTCTGGTAACCTTTACACTGGCTCCTTCTTTGTGTCTAGATAAATCCTAAGTTTCCTAAGATGGCATAGAAGATCTCTCATGCCTGGCCCCTGTTTATTTCTCCAGGTTCATGGCTGACAACTCCTCACCTCCACTCCTCTTATCCCACAGTCTCTTTGAACACTTGTGCTTCTATATGTTTCCATTTGCATCAGAGCCTTTGTCTGTGTGGTCCTATCTGCCTGACGTGCTGCCTCACTTACCCGATTTGACCTGCTGGATTCCATGTTTTCTCTAAGACTTTTGGATGTCCATTACTCTCTAGTCTCTGCTAACCCCCTGTGGTCCTCTCTATGTACCTCCATAGCAATCCAGATTACCCAGCCCAATATTCATCACACTCTATTACAATTTCCTATTTTCTTGTTTGTCTTCCCCAATAGTTTGTAGAAATTTCCAGATGAGGGGCTATGACAGTATAAATTATTGAATTCCTCCCCAAATCCTGACATACAAAAGATACTAATAAACATTAAAAATGTAGGTAAGAATGATACTCAATAATAGAGTAAATAGGTCTGAAGTTTCTATTATTTTTAAATAAACAAATCTACTCTCATATTAACCACCCCTGTGACCCTCCTCTAGCCATCAGGAAGGCTAGAGTGCTGAGCTTTAGGAAACCACTGAAGCCAGTTCCTGATGATGCCTTCACTCTTTGCAGACAATGCCACAAGCACTTGAACTAACAACTGCTCCACTTGTCTCCTGCTCTGGAAGCTCCATGAAGGCAGAGACTGTCTCTCACAGTATCTCAGTGCCAGGCACATAGTAGACACTTAATATTGGTTGCCTATCTTTTATTTTGCCATTAGTGTGTGATCAGAGTTAATTCAGACAGTCAGTGGATATTTGCTCCTGAATTCTCGGTGACTGGCCCAGATACAACTTTTACCATTCCATAACCATCTTCTATTATTTTTGTTCTTCTTCTTCCTTATACTCAAATTCCAAAAACTTAAAGTAGATCATGAGAACAGTGGTTTTGATTCAGTTATCTGTAAAGAACCAGGTAGGAAAGCTGGGAAATGGTTTGGAAAAAAATGAGGACAGAAAAAGTAGAGAGCTTCCTGCTTCTTTTATTTCCCCCATGAAGCTGACATTAATCGTTGGTGCTAATGTAACCTCTAAATTTCTTTTTATAAGAAAAGAAACCTGAAGGGCCTGCCTATTATTAGAATACTTGTAAGATATAACCTTCTTGATATGTGTCTAAAATGTGAACCAATTTAGTGGTACAATAAATAGTGATTAGAGTACAATAAGGAAATTTTGTTTTTCACAGTAAAAGCAGTAAAAAAAATGCTTTGTTTTGCAACTTTAAGTATGTGAATATTCATGAAAGCAAACTTTTAAAATGAACTTTAAATAAAAATTAAAAGGAAAAGAGATTACAGACTTGGTTTTTGGCAACATATATTTAACTCATCTCACTACACTGTGCTATGGTCTGAATGCCTATGTCAACCCAAAATTCATATGCTGAAATCCTAAACCCCATAGTGATGATACTTTTTCAGAGGTGGGGCCTTGAGGGCAGATTCGTCATGAATGGGAATTAATGCCCTTATAACAGAGTCTGGAGAGAGATCCCTTGTTCCTTCATCAGGTGAGGTTAAAGAGATGCCTGTCTAGGAAACGAGACCACACCAGAGGTGGAATTTGCCTGTACCTTGATTTTGGACTTCCCAGCCTACTAAACTGTCAGAAATAAATTTCTGTTATGTATAAGCCACCCAGTCTATGGTAGTTTGTTATAGAGGCCTAGACATACTAAGATATTTTGTACATGTATTATCCAAATTTCCTTTCTCTTGATGAATCAAGACTAGTCACCTAAAGGCAAATACTAGAAATTACTATGTTATGCTGTTTACAAAGAAAGCATCCAGGAAAAGGATTTAATTATAGTATTTGAGAGCAGAAACACTTCCCATAGTCACTGTTCATGAATTTGCTAAACTAGAATATTATATGGTAAACCGTATTTACATCTTTTAAGAGAGACAATAATATATTTCTTATATTTTTCTTTTTTTGTTTTTTTGAGATAGAGTCTTGCTCTCTCTCCCAGGCTGGAGTCCAATGGTGCAATCTCCACTCACTGTAACCTCTGCCTCCTAGGTTCAAGAGATTCTCCTGCCTCAGCCTCCTGAGTAGCTGGGTTTGCAGGTGTGCACCACCACACCTGGCTAATTTTTGTATTTTTAGTAGAGACAGGGTTTCACCATGTTGTCCGGGCTGGTCTCGAACTTCTAACCTCAAGTGATCTGCCCACCTCGGCCTCCCAAAGTGTTGGAATTACAGGCATGAATCACCTCACCCGGCCTAATACATTTCTTACAAGAGGTTCTGAGGATTCATTAGTTTATATTTGTAAAGAGCTTTAAAAGTGAAATGCTTCTCTCCCTTCTTTAAGTGTCACCGAAATCATTAACAAATGACGATCAGTATTCCCTTCTTAATGTCTTAGAAAAGCCTGACTATCCAATGCTGTGCAATTATCTTTTTCATGTTAGAATTCAAAATTTGAGCCCCATATTCATGCATTAAAATGCTCACTTCTTGTTTTAAAATACCTACAATATCATTTAGATCTATTTGGATTTTTCAAAGAAAAAAATGCCCTTCCTTAGAATCATATTATTAAGACTGTCAAGTCACATTTGCTTTATAGAATTTCGTGTAATACACAAATACCCAACTTAAAATTCCTGATTTATGAAAAAGTTTTAGAAAAATACAAAATATTTATTATTTATAGAGCAGCTTCCACATTCCATGTGCTATATTTGTAGAGCATTCCTTGCATGTCTCTCTTAAAAGCAATGGGATCACCAAGACTGATTATTCCTGGAACTTGATTGACATATTTGCTTTTCCACCATCTGGAATGTGGGGCTACCGGCAAGATAACTATGTACCTATAAGTTCAGACACTGGTAGCAAAGACTGAGAGTCTCTCTCTCTCTCTCTCTCTCTCTCTCTCTCTCTCTCTCTCTCTCTTCATGACAACATCTTGACATCCTGAGGAAGAGAGATCAAATTGTTAAAGTATTAAAAAAAAAAAAAAAAACAAGCTAAGCCTAAGTGGGGAGAGAGGGAACAGTTCCAAAAAGGAGATGAGGAAGGCATAGGATGCAATTCTGAAGGGTTTTGAGCAGGTTTCATAAAAGAGCTTAATTTCTTAACCATTGACATTTTGTGCTGAAACAGTCTTTGTTGTGGGGGCTCTCCCATGCATAGTAGGATGGTTCACAGTATTCCTGGCCTCTACCCACTAGAGGCTGGTAGCACTCTCTGCCAACCAAAAATGACTCCAGATATTGCCAAATGCCCAATGGGAGGAGTTGGGCAGGGGCAGGGCAGACAAAATTTTCCCCAGTTGAGAACCAGGGCTGGTATTTGGCACAAGGAAAGGAACATTGAAAATGTTTTCCTAAAACTACTAATGGGAACTTTCACTGTGAAGAAGACAACCTTCTTCACAGTGAAACTTCTGCAGGGGATGGCAAAGCCAAGAGTTAGAAATGGCAAAAGATGCCACCAAAAGCTATTATTAATGGATCCACTAGCTAGAAAAAAAAAATGATGAAAAGAGCCACCTTTGAACGGTGTCTGCTGAAAACAAAGACTTGGAGCCGCCACAGCCATATGTAACTGTCAACTGAAACTCCATATAATATACTTAGCAGTGACCTATTATCCTCTTTAATGAAGGGAAGAGTCTAATAGACTTCTTTCAAGAAATTTGATGGGCTTAAATATCAGAAACTCCTTGCCAAGGATTCACTAAGTTTCATTTAATTCATTAAATATTTATTGAGCACTCAATATGTGCCAGGCTCTGTGCTAGCTGTCAGAAATACAATGGTGAAAACAGTCTACCCTCAAGGAACTTATGCTCCAGAGAGAAACACAATTATAACAAGTCTGGTCCTCAAATGTCTGATATAGGGTATGATCCAGGCAGAGAGTGTCCCAGTTCTCCACGCTGATAACCACTACACAACCAGAACTTTAAAAAAATCATAGTACTCCTCTTTTTTAAATAGCAAAAGCTGCTTAGCTTTTTTCTCTATTCGAATGCTTTAATTTTTTTCTCTCATTTTAAATTTCTTAGCCATTTCACTGGCATCTCAGGCAGCTGCTTTTTCTCCATCTCAGAGCAATCAATATATGAACATATTTAAAAGCAAAAAAAAAATCCAGTTGCAATTTTATTTTTCTGCTGGCATACATGTGCACAATCTTTTGAATTTACATGATGATGATAACCAGCCAAAGTCAGCAAGCCTTTCTGAAAAAGCAGTTGATTCAGTGATGACAGCTGTGCTGTCATTTCCTATTTAGGCCCAGCTGCCTAATAATAGCAAAGTAATATTATTAATAAATTACTGGCATAGCTAGTTAGAGAATGTAACCAATTACATATAGTTTTAAATTCACTACAGGCAAAACGCTCACTAGTTTTCCACATATGATTCACAGTCCCGTCTTCAGTGGTACTGAACCACAGCCTTTGTAGACTACTCATTAGTATTCAGGATAAGAAACAATTGCTTGGAACAGGAAACACAGAAGCCAGACATTTGGCAACACCACACAGAGTTCACTGCTGAAGTCAACTGGCGAAGCGACTCTGGACTGACAGAAACTGGCCTCTGTTGCCATGGAAACAGCAATGAACTGTGTTAGTAAACAGTTTGAGTTCTCACCTGCCAGGGCAGAAATTCAAATTTTACTGCTAATTTTTAAGTCTACTATTTGTAAGTGACCTATTTAGGGAGTAAATACTGGAAATCACTCTTCGCTTCAGAAAAAAACATCCAAACCTTTGCAAAAACATCTGAGTCTTAAGGTATCCAAACACAATTAAGTGTAATTGTGCAGAATACCTGACAAAAGCCAATCTATCTATTCATTCTAATGACTGCCTATTTTGCCAAAAACTAGTTCCTGAAAGTACATAAATAAAATAAAAATAAAATGGTAAGGAAGTGGAGGTAATGCTAATCCCCAAGAAAAAGACTTTTACAAATTCACAGTGAGGATTCATGCCACTGTTTAATTTTATTTCAAGCCACATTTATTTTAAATTTCTCCCATCCTCACTCACAGCAAAATGAGCCAAGTAAGGCTGCCTCCTGTCCACTTTAGACTCAAACATCCCATTACCGGAATTCCTCTGTCTGGATAATTACAATCATTATTACCCCTAAATTACAAATGCATAAAGTATGACAGAAGAAAAATGTCTTGACTGCAGCAGTTCAGGAAAACAGCCATAGTGCGAGCCTCTAATTCTCAGCTCTCTTAATCCACATGTCTCCTAGGTCATTCTGGCTTCATTAAGCTTCTTCCTTCAACTCTTTTCAATTTCATGCTAAATTATATTTTTCCATAAAGTCTACAAGTGAAAACATCATTTTGGTTTTTGCTCTAAGTAACCAATTCCCCCTTATCAACAACTGCTGAAATATTCCCATTACCCTTTTCTGTGACTTCTACTTTCATTCATCAATAAACATTTACCAAGCAAACATCTATAAGTCATGTGCTATATGCTTGGCAAACAAAGAAGTGATATAAAGATGAAAAAAAAGTTTTCTGCTTTTAAAGATGTAGTCTAATGGGAAAACTAGAAAGAAAAGAAAAGAAAGAAAGATAGATAGGTAGATAGATAACAATTTGATACACACAGTAACGAAAGTAGACTAAGTACAGTGGGAACATTGTGAAGAAAAAGCTAATTTTGCTTAGGGAAATAGAGAATGCCACACTGAGAAGGTGATATTTTCACCACATCTCAAAGGGTAAATAGGAGTTTTATATGTGGTAGTTAGAGAAGGCATGTACTAAAAAATAATTTTCAAAAAGTTGAAAACATTGCTCTCATTCATATATAAAATGAACACGTGTCAAATATTTTATTTGACTTACAGAGATTTATAACCGCTACTGGACAAAATTCATTTGCATTAGTATGAACAGGAACCATTTGTATTGCTACAGATAAGAATCATCTGCACTGATATCAGTTTTCTACAACTTAACTTCTACCATTACGAAATCATAGAATAGTCTAGTTGACAGAAAGTCGATCAACTCTGCACACACCTATGGAATCAACAGTCCCCACAGGATCTTCTAGATAGCACCCAGTGGTCTTTTTAGTCCATTTCCAAGTCTTGAACAGTTTTATTCTGGCAGAAGAAATAGGCATTCCAGATTTTGGGGAAAATACATTAAAAACAAAGAGATCTGGAAAAGTAAGTATTTGGAAATGACTAACAGTGAGGCAGTAGGAGGAAAGGAAAGTCAATAAAGTCACGGAAAGAAGTTAAGATTACATGGGAATGGGAATTTGGGGCCAAATTGTGAAAGATCTCATGTGCCATGCAAGAGGATAGACTGTCCAAAAACAGTGGGAAGTCACTGAGGAATTTTAAACCTTAAAGTGTCAAGTTAAAAGATGTTTTTTGTTTCCTCACCCTTAATGCTTAATCTATTCAAATCTGCATTTTCTACCATTGTGGCTTGTTTTGGAGTATTTCTTAATTTAATATTAAATTTCTTCCGTTTGTTTTCTAGACTGTAAAAATGTCTCCATTTTTAATATATTTTTTTCACTTATTCAAAGCCCTTAATTCCTCTAGTCCTCTTAGTTATCTCATGATGTAGTTAACATGTTGCTATTCTTTTTTCAAATGTAAGTTACACCCTTAACTCAGGAAAATCCAATGGCCCTAATTTTCACTCAAGGGCATATCTGAGAGACCACCTATTTTTTAGGGACGGTGTTGTCTGAATTAAAAATATATGGTACTTCAGTGGTAAAGGAACTGCAAATGAAATAATGCATCATCACTTATACCCACCAGAGTGTTTAAAATTAAAATACTAGTAATACCAAAAACAAACAAACAAACAAAAAATATATGGTACTTCTTGGTTATTTAGTATTATGCACCTATCTTACACTTGAAGGACATTAATATTTATTTTACTGAGCCTTTTTTCAATTATTTTTAAAAATTCTAAGCTACTGTTGAAACACATTTTATTTATAATAATGTGATATATAATATATATAACTTATGTTATATCCCTGTTAGTTTCATATCAGGAAAAGACTTCCATCCATAAATGCTAACCTAGTAAGGAGTCATGTAGATGCTGGGAAATTAAAGCAATTCTCACTGTATTGTTTTAAGGTTATTCCTCTGAGAAAGCTTATGTTTCCATTATGTAAGATTTAGAATCATTTTCAATAATTAAATGATAGTCATGTACTAGAATTAAAACTATTAAGAATCAAAGAAAAGGTAATCCTGAAATATAGTGGTACAGCAGAACAGATATTTCATTTTCCTAAGTTTTAATAAAAACAAAATCAAGGCCGGGCGCAGTGGCTTATGCCTGTAATCCCAGTACTTTGGGAGGCTAAGGTGGGGGAATCACCTGAGGTCAGGAGTTCAAGACCAGCATGGCCAACATGGCAAAACCCTGTCTCTACTAAAAATACAAAAATTAGCCAAGCATGGTGGCCAGTGCCTGTAATCCCAGCTACTTGGGAGGCTGAGGCAGGAGAATTACTTGAACCCGGGAGGCGGAGGTGTCAGTGAGCCGAGATCACACCACTACACTACAGCCTGGGCGACAAGAGCGAGACTCCATCTCAAAAAAAAAAAAAAAATCAAAACAGACAATCACTTTCTTTTTAAGAAAAGCAGGAGTCTATTGTAATACACATTTTTTTAATCAAGGAAATGGAATCAATTGTCATGCTTAATATTATCACAATTTAAAATAATACAACTGGCAAATACAGAAATAGATAATTTGTTTGATATTATTGGGACTTCATTTTATATACACTAATACAGGAATTACCAAACTTTTTACCCAGATGCTCTTAAAAATAATTGAGGACCCAAAACAGCTTCTATTTATGATCATTATATCTATTAGATTTACTGTATCATAAATTAACCTAAAAAATGTTTAAATATTAATGTAAGTAACCACAATAAACCCATTAAATGTTAGCAAAATTAATGTATGTTTTTAAAAAACTATATGTTTTAAAATGTGTGAGAAGAGTGGCAGTGTTTTATATTTTTGCAAATCTATTTAATATCTTCCTTAATAGAGGATAGCTAGATTCTCATTCAATCTATTGTGATATCACATATCTTGTGGCCTCTGGAAAAATTTACTGTACATTCCTGAAAGGATGAGCATGAAAAAGGCAAATAGTATTTTTGCAGTATTATGAAAATACTATTTGCCTTGCACATTTCTTGCAAGTATCTCAGAGATTTCCAGGGGTCCCCAAATCATACTTTACAAACAACTGCACTAATGTGTCCACTCAAAACTACTTTGAGTGAATGTGTCCATTAGCAAATCAGTTGCATCAGTTTAAGAATTCCGAAGATATTATTACATTAGTTTTAAAACGGTAATTACAGTGTAGTGTGCCCAGAAATATTATAGAAAACAAAATATACACTATAATACATTATAATTTTCTCCTTCAATATAACAAAATGAAAAATAAATTTCCTTAGAGGGAGAATCAAAGAAAAATGTGGCATATATTTGCTGTTCACTTGGGAAAATTTCAGTAACTAAAAACAGATTGAACTCTTAACATTTTTGTGACATAGCCTTTGCCCATTAGATGAAAATCTTGCCACGAAGGCCACGAGCACTAATGTTGCAGTAATAATTACTCTCTGTGTGCCCACATTTATATGTAGTCTTTGTGGAGGGAAATATCTCACTTTGAATTCTGGGTATTTTACATGGCTGAGATAAGCTTAGAGTCTATAATTCAAGCATGGGTCTAGTGACTTTCTAAGTCTGGGCAGTCGTTCAAATTGTAAACCATGTAGCATAAGAAGAGCCAGATGAGTAAATGAAGCATAGCTAGGGTGATATACTGGGGAAAAAAAGAAGCAAAACTCAGAATCTTCTTCTGACTCACAGTGGCATAAATTGAGATTCCAGTTCTCTGAGCTACATTTTCAGAAGCGGTCTTTCTGGTCCATTACTTACAATATAAGTATGTCTTTACATAGTCTACCTTGTAATAGAAGGACTCCATGGGCTCACATTGCATAGTTTCAGGTGAGTTTTTAATATGCTAAAGGCAGATCTTAGAGCCTTTCTGATTTTGTACCTGAGAGGTACCTACAGTGATGAAAGCTCAATTCCATTCAACTGGCCTAATACTTTTTACAAGGAACTCATAGCTGTATGCATGAGTGTGGGAACTAGGAAGTTGAACCAGTGTTATAAAATGTGATGTTGATTATAACACAAGGAACTTTAAGGGAAGTGCTAAGGGCTATAGAAATTCATAAAGAAAAGAGAATGCTGTAAGTTGGAGAAAGGAGAAAGAGTTAGTGGTGTGAGACAGACATACGCAGGCAAATAAGATTTTAAAAGGTGGAAATGGGAACCAAGGTTATCCCAGGGGAAAGAAATAGCTTTAAAAGAATGCAAAGACCGAAAACAGAAACATATGACTCACATTCAGGAAACTGTGAAGAGTCTAGTTTGGTTGGGCCATAGATTTGTTGGGCAAATAGGGAACGTTAATAGGGAATAGTAGAGTGGTGGAATATTGTCAAGGTCCTTCATTTCCAGGCTGAGAAGTTTGTAGTTAATTCTAAGGCGAGAGGGAATCATTAAAGATTTTAGTAGTAGTCTCAGAGTCTTGCATCTGATGGATTTAGAGAAAAGAGAGGTAGGACACCAGCACACAGACATTATCTAAGTCAAGGCAAGAAGCAATGAATGGGTCCTAAGCTATAGCTCTAGCTGCAGTATTATAGAGGCAAGAAACATTTTCCCAGACAAAACTATAAAGTGAACCAACAGGTGAATATAACAATTAACCGAGAAAGGCCTGTCGAAAATGACTCAGATTCTGACACTAGTCCATTAGGGAAATGATGATATCATTCGTATTAATAAGGAAGTACAAAACAAGAGAATTGATTTGGGAGAAAGAAAATGGTTATTGAACACGTTAAATTTCAGAATAGAGGTTAAGTGAGCATTTGAAAATAGAGAGTAGTTGCTGAGACTCCTCTATTTGTGATCTTTATACATTTCTTAATACCTTAAACTTCCAAAGGGGTTGGAGATAAGAAGGAGTTTCTTATCTAATTGAAAAAGAGATTGATTTTTATCATTTCATTTTCTTGCAAAGAATGAAACATCTGGCATTATCCTATATTTCTGCTATAGCTTAAAATGAGTACAGTCTTCCTACAAGCTGCCACTTTTCTTTGCTGAATTGCTGTCTTAAAGATTAGACAGAGGAAAAAGAAAAGGGGAAAAAATAAACTTGTAAGAGGACATGATAATTGAATATCTCTGTGCCTCTGTTTTTAGATAAATTCATGCAGGCCATCCCCCCTTTTGCAGGTGAGAATGTGTCTCATGACATGATTTAGTTAAATTATAAATAGTCCATTTAGATGCATCTATCCAAGAATAATACCCACAAACTACTTACCTGAAGAATCGTCGGGCTTTTAGCTTAGTTTAGAATAGACTGGGGGAATGATGCATCTATTCTGCTGACTTAGAAGAAAGATTCCCAAAGCTACCTGGGATTTGAAAGAAAGCATACCATTTAAACATAAATGACCATTTACCTTTTCTGCTAAATTTGTTAATATGAACTGGCATTCAATTGAAGTTATTAAAGCTAACTGTTCTGATATTTAAATTGTATTCAGTAAACTTCATTTCATTTCATAATACTAAAAACTCTTAATATGGTGATGAATGAGTTAACATATAAAAAGTCCTTAGAATAGCTCCTGGCACATAGTCAGGTGCTATTTAAATACTGCTATCATCATCATTATTATCACACTCATCAATAACTGAAAACTTGAGACACTGAAAAAAAGTGTATATATATACACATTTTATATCCTACAATACTTACATTAAAATGGAAAAAAAATCATTTTAAATTCAAAGTCTTATGGGACAGTATTCTTTGCTGGCACTGACATCTGACCCCTATTTTGGTTTTTGTTATTTGGTAACTTGCCTCCTTATTTAAAAGCTCTGCATACTATATAACTGAAATAAGTAATTGAGGCTGTAAAGCAGTCCCACATTCCCCACTGATGCTGCTCAGCGTGAATATCTCCGCCTCTACATCGCTGGGGCAGGCGAACCGTGGTCAGATACACAGAACAGATGAACTCTGGCATGCAGATCTTCTTGACCCCTCTGTGCACAAGCATTGCATCAATATAATAAGTGAAGGAGGCATATGCTCAGGAACTAAAGACCAAGGGCTACATTGCCTTCAGCCACCTGCAGCCTGCATTCAACAGTCTGCACCGTAATTGCATTAAGGAGATGCTTCCAGCAATACTGAAGTAATCAGAAAATCAACAACCGGGGCTTTTTCCGTTTCTGGCTATAACCTTGAAATTGTTCATGGTGGTTAAAAGTATGCCCCCAGAGCCAATTAGTCTTGGTTCAATTCCAGCACTGCTACCAAGGTGTGTGACCTTGGGCAAGTTACTAACCTCTCTCTTCCTCAGTGACAATTTCACAAAATGGACATAATAAAGGGATATTCTCCATTGCACTGTTAAGAAGAATCAGAGTGAAGACATGGGAGGAGGTTAAAGCAGTGCCCGGCATGTAGCAAGTGCTCAATAAATGCAACCTAAGCTTGCAACAGTATGTGCCAGGCCACATACAGGCCTAAAGATTAAGCACTACACCACTATCCTTTAAACTGTTTGAGCCTGTGAAAGGAAAATATCTCAGGCCCCCAAAATCACTAAGGAAAACTCAAACTGGAAACTGCTTAAGGCAAACCTGTCTCCCATTCTATTCAAAGTTATCCCTCTGCTCACTGAGATACATGCTTTATCTGATTGCCTCCTTTGGAAAGGCTAATCAGAAACTCAAAAGAATGCAACCACTTATGTCGCACCTATCTCTGACCTGGAAGCTCCCTCCTCCACTTCTAGACTTTCTGCCCTTGCTTCAGCATGTCCCACCTTTCCAGATGGAACCAAAGTACTTCTTACATGTATTGATTCATGTCTCATGTCTCCCTAAAGTGTATAAAACCAAGCCGTGCCCCGACCACCTTGGGCACATGTCAGGATTTCCTGAGGCTGTGTCACAGGCCCATCCTAAATCTTGGCAAAATAAACTTTCTAAATTAACTTAGACCTATCTCCGATTTTCTGGGTTCACAAGTCATACGTTAGTAACATCATTCTAAGCGAATTTGCAATGCCCTCTATTTTGGCTTTTATTTGAAAATACAGAGAATATATTTATTGAATATGGGTCATCCATTTTTATACCACGTAATATACAACCGAATGACTTGATGAAGTGTGAAGGTTTCTGATCAATGTGCATAGTACATTGGCTTTACCACAAGTAACTTTCTTATAAGCAACATAAATATGATATTACTATTGTGAAAATACCAGTATATAATGTCAAGGGAGAAGTTGATTCTAAAATTGCTGGCAGCCTTGAAACCTATTGAAATGCTTTCACCTTCCTAAACTTGAGTCTTATTTTTAATATATAGTTCACTTCCTTGAGACACTATTTATGATGGCTTGCTCTCTGTTATTTCTTTCCTAATTTCTCACTGTATGATTTAGTGGTTTTTTTCTTCTCAAGGAAGATTCTTTATTCCTTTCCTGCTGTGGAATGTTTTTCATGACGGCAATTTTAATTATTTACTCCACATCTCCTACTGCGGCACAGGTCAGAACATTAGAACATTACTTTTAAGATGGGCTGTTATATAGGTTTTCTGTAAGAGTCCAAGATCAAAGTCAGACCCACAGATATACAATATTAAGACACCTTATCCCAAGCACTATATGATTACACAGTTTTAACTTACACACACACACACACACACACACACACACACACGCACCCCAACAGAGTCAACCATGTGGGCTGTGCATATTTGTCCTGAAAAACAAACAAATGTAACACATATTGCTTGAATAGCATAAATGAATTAATATCAACAAAAAATGACTCAACATTAATAAAGAAGCTTAAAAGATAAAATATTAAGGAGGAGAAAGTTATAGACCACAAATCCTAGGCTCTCGTCTTACTATTCATTAGTTTTATAGATAATCCAAGGTAAATCTTTACCTCTTCTATGATTCTCAGTTTTTCCATCATGACTATATAACTCTTTTAATGGCACTGATCTTACATTATAGGATACCTTTAGGATAGTTCTTGTTTGGAATTTGAGGACCTCTACCTTCAACATTGTCACTAAGAAAAACAATTTTTATTATCTTGTGGAGAGCAAATGAGACTTTAAAGGACTGTAACTACATTTAACTACATTTTGTCAGCAAATGATGACAACTTCTAACTCTCCCTTTGCAGAAATAGTCCATGTATCTAGTAGTTTCTACCCCAAGTATGATGGTAGAAATGGTGAGACTCTTTATTCCTAGGTGTGTTGCCTGCTTCTGATTACAGAGATTTGGTTACGTCAAAGGCAAGCCCTCTGTCACATGCCTCTCTAAAAAGAGAATCACACTGGTCCCAGGACCCAGAACTCTTGGGGACTACTGAAGAATTCCACTTTCAGGCAAAAGGCAGGAACTGTGAAGACACTGTCTGGGTGTTAAAATCACTGTATTTCATAAGAAACAAATAGAAAGATCAATCCCTTGATCAGACTCAATCTCTCGTTCTTCTACACCTTCTGTTTTATTATTTTATAAAAGAATCAAAATAGCCAATAGAAGGAAAGTATCTCAAAATGGGGCAGACTCATAAAACTATTATTTTGTATACATCCTTATCCTATCTGACCATGATTTCTTCTGGAATTTACAATGACAAAACTAATAAACTCACAAGTCAGTACCATGTGCATTCTGTACTAATAAATATATATGGACATAGAATTGGAAGTTTGAGACCATTGTCCAATCCAATTGAGGCACCTTTCTTTCATCCTGATGCTGGTTATCCAGTTTAAATACTTCTAGTGACAAGCAGCTTGTGACCACATGAAACAATTTCTTCTATTTTTGGACAGAACTAATGGTTTTAAACGCTGCTCTTTATATTAAACTAACATGGACATCACTAGTAATTCTATTTAGTCATCATAATACGTGCCTTCTTGGACCCCATATACCATATTCTAATTTTTACTATGTGTGACTAGTTTTCACATATGAAAATACCCATAGTGTCCTTCCAAGTGCTCCTTATTCACCATATATATAAAGCAACTTATTGGAAATATTTCTGAAACTTGCCGGACTTCTGGTTGAAAGGTGAATAGCAAATGTATTACATTGTATCTGGAATACTGTCCGAAAATTAGAATTCAAACTCTTTCACAATAAATTTAAGGTTTTTCACATAGTCTAACTCACTACAATTCTGTCAGAGTTAATGATTTAGGTGAAACAATGTAAAGAGGGACTGCAGGATATTAAGTGATATCTAACAAAGATCATTTCCCAAATTCATGTTACAGTGGTTCGTGGTTTAGCTGGAATTCAGGGAACTACAATAGGAGTGTTTTGTAATCAGAAGAATCTGGCATCAGACAGTCCAACCAGACAGGAAATTGATTTGTCAGCCTTATACTTAAAAACTTAATAGTGGAGAAACAGTACTGGATTGTCTATGTTCAATTTCATAGCAATTTCCTGGCATTAGTGTAAGGAACACAAAGCTATGTGTACTTTTGGCATTGATATTATTTAAGCTGGTATTCTAAGCTTATGAGCATAAATTCTTTACTTTTTTTGCAAGTATATATATATTTGTATGCACTTGTAGATGAATATGTAGGCATATACATACATATACATAAATATGTAGGCATATACATACATACGCATATATAAATACATGAATACATATATATACACATGCTTAGATAGATAGATAGATATACTTTTTACAGTTGATTTATGGCAAAGATGCCAGAGCAATGCAGTGAGGAATATGATGATTCTGCGCCCATTGAATCTGCATTTGAAAAACAAAATAATATGAACTCTAATCTTTCCTTTGACACCACACCTAATGGATCACAGAACCAAGTGTAAATGCTTAAAAAGCATCTAGAAAATAAGAGGAATTATGTCCTTGAGATAGGCAAATATTTCTTCAAAAGAGCACACATAAAAGCAATAACTATAAAAATAAAAGGTTGATATATTGAACCTTATTAAAATTAAAAATCTTTTGCGGTCAAAAGCCTCTGTTAAGAAAGTATAAAGGCCAGACATGGAAAGATGTTGAAATCTACCTATTCAACAGAGGACTTACAAAGAACTACAATATCAGGAAGAAAAAACAACTCCGCTTTTTAAAAGTGGGCAAGATAGTAGAATAAGCACTTCAGAAAGGAAGACATCCAAGTGGCCAAAAAGCAGATTAAAATATTCCCAACATTGTTTGTCATTAGGGAAATTCAGTTTAAAACCACAATAAGATATCTGTACAACCAGAATAATAACTAACATTTCTAAAACTGACAATAATACCAAGTAGCAACTGCAGCAACTGAACTCAGAAACATTTCTGGTAGGAATACAAATTGTCACAATAACTTTGGAACACTGTATAGCAGTATCTTCCAAAGCTAAACATACAGGGATCCAATGATCTAGCACTTCCACCCCAGATGTATACACAAGTACATATGTTCACCAAAAGTCAAGTGCAAGAACGTTCAAAAGAGCCAAAACTAGAAGCAACACATGTTTATCAACAGTAGAGGTGATAAAATATATTTGGATATATTCACACAAGGAATCCTACAAGCAATGCAAAAGATCCAGACTACAGCCACAAAAAACAGCATGGATGGACTTTACAGACATAATGCTGAGTGAAAAGCGAAACAAAAACAGTATTTACTATATAATGCCATTTATATCAAGTTCAGAACAGGCAAAACTAACTTAGAATGACAGAAGTCAGAAGAGCCATTGCCTTTGGAAGGTATTGACTGGAAGGAGGCCCAAAGGAGCCTTCCGGGCTCCTGGAAATATTCTAGATCTTGACCTGTTTGGTGGATACATAGGTGATATGGTTTGGCTTTGTGTCCCCACCCAAATCTCATCTTGAATTATACTCCCATAATTCCCACGTGTTGTGGGAGGAACCCGGTGGGAGATAACTGAATCATGGGGACAGCTTCCCCCATACTGTTCTCATGGTAGTGAATAAGTCTCATGAGATCTGATGGTTTTATTAGAGGTTTCTGCTTTTGCATCTTCCTCATTTTCTCTTGCTGCTGCCACATAAGAAGTGCCTTTCACTTCCCACCATGATTCTGAGCCCTCCCCAGCCATGTGGAGCTGTAAGTCCAATTAAACCTCTTTTTCTTCCCAGTCGTGGGTATGTCTTTATCAGCAGCATGAAAATGGACCAATCCGATAGGTATATACATGTGCAAAAATTTATCACACTGTACATTTAAGATACATGACCTTACTGCATATAACTCAATAGAAATAGAAGTTGTTGTTGTTTTCTGATTACAAAGAGAATATATGCAAGCAAAATACTTAGATATACAACATAAAAAATTACAAATCAACCATAATACCATCTAGAGTAATAAGGGAATATATTGATATGCATAACAAACTTAAGATCATATTACGCACACAATCTTCTATTTCTTTCCTCTTAAAATGAAAGCTTTGTGTCATAAAATTTTCTATGTTTTAATGTCTACAAAGTATTCCAACACATAGAATTATTTTTAAACTATCCCTTATTAATGAACATTTTAAATGGTTTTAATGTTTAAAATACTTTTAAAAAATTCTAATGCTAATAATTTTTGCTATTATACATTACAATAGATGAATATCCCTATATAGTCTTTGATGACACACATAAAATACATTTGAGAGGATGGAACTGGAGGTCATTATGTTATGTGAAATAAGGCACAGAAAGACAAACATCACATGTTCTTACTTATTTATGCGATCTAAAAATCAAAACAATTGAACTCATGGAGATACGCGTAGAAGGATGGTTACCAGAGGGTGGGAAGGTTAGTGGGGGATGGGGGCATGGAGGGGGTGGTTAACAGTAATAGGTACAAAAAAATAGTTAGAAAAAATGCATAAGACCTAGCGTTTGAAAGCACAGCAGGCTGACTATAGTCAATTATAATTTAATTGTACATTTTAAAATAACTAAAAGAGTTATTGGATCATTTGTAACACAAATAAATGCTTGAGTAGATGGATACCCCATTTTCCATGATGTGATTATTATGCATTACATGCCTGTATCAAAATATCTCATGTACCCCATAAACATATACACCTACTATGTACCTAAAAAAAAATTTAAAAATTAAAAAATATTTAAATGCATTTCAGAAATGAAAATACTAAACCCAACAATGTAAACATTTTCTAGAGTACTTATGATGTAGTATATTGTCAAATTACCATCAAGAATATAGCACCATAATAGTTTTTGCCTGTTAATTCTATTTATGTGTATATACAGGGTTGCTTTCTAACGCAAATAACCAAAATTATATAACCTTGGCAAAGTAATACATTTTTAATGCTGACACAGACATATCAAGCAAGAAAAATTAGGTGTACAGAAGTCACTCAACTTCAAATGCAGATTATATTAACTTTTCTTCAAGTAGACTTATTGAAAAAGTCTTTAATACTTCTGAGATATATAGAAATACAAAATAAAGTATTACTTTCTTCCCCAAAGCAGTAAAAAGTTGTATACTTAAGACTCTTCTCTTCTATGCAAGTAAATCTCTATACCTATTCTTAAATGAGATTTGTCTATAAATTTTTTTTAAAGGACGTCACTGCTACAGTGGTATCTTCATTAGAAATGCCTCTGTAACAAACACTGGTGCTACTCCCTAACGCTGATGTTACACTAAAATTTTCATTCCTCCAGAATTGATGCAAATCATATCAAACAAACACTACACCATAAAACAAAGAAAAAGAGATAACAAATGGAAGTATATTAGCATAGCAAATCCTTAGCAATACATGACTTACTGTATGCACCAAAAATAATATTCACATCTGAAAAAATTTTGCAGTGCATTAAAGCCTAGCATTTATATATTTTTTTCTATTCTAAAGTAAAGTTGACCAAACAACTTCAAACCAACTTTTTCTTAAGGAAAGAAAGAGAGAGAGTATTGACATATAAACATAAATCTGAACTGGTCATATGACTAATAATATCTATGTATAAATTATCCTTTCCAGGGATATCTCACAATAAATTCAATAAAATACAACTTCAATGTATGTCTCTGACTCCCTGTCACACATGCATATACATGCACACAGAAAAACACTATGAATTTAACGTACAGGTGAATTTGCAATTATTTCTCATTGGTCGAAATAAGACATAAAAGCAAAGCATTTTACTTTTATTAAGATGAACAATAATTTATAAGGTGATATGATTTTCATCCCAGGTAAGAAAATGGTCATTGACTAAGAAAGCAGTAGTGGCAGACAGAGATTGGTCCAGGGGCTGCAAATTCAAGTGCCCACAGGGACTACACAGGTATCGTAGATGCATGAGGAAGCTGAGCTGAATCCCGGCAACCGACAACACACGAGCCATCCTAACGGCATTAGCTGCAGCCAGTTGTTGCCATAGTAGAAATGCCCACCTTATACTTCAGATTTTATCGTTTTTCATGAGAGGGATTTTTTAATGCTGGATTTTAAAAAGCTTCTAATTAATACTTAAAGTTTTTAACCATGTGCGAGCCTTACAAAACATGGATTTATCCCAAAGTAATTCAGTTTGCAGTCTCTATCTAGTCCATAAAGGAGAAATAATCTGCCCAAAATCACACAGTGGGGCACTGGCACATCCAAAAGAGGTTTGTCCTTCCAAGAGGTATGCCCACCACTGCCACCCCGTTTGCTGCATTCTCTGACAAAGTTGTATTCCAAAACCACGTTTGTCACATGTTCTCTGGGGCACCACTATGAATCTGGGCTGTTACGCTTTTTCTTTTCTATTAGTGTCTCTCTCCTAGTCTCAATCATCAAAACTCCAATTAGAACAGCCTCCCATGCATCTGAGGTTCCTTCTCACATTCATACTTTCGTTCAGGCTCTTCTCCCTCCCTGGAAGATGCCCATTACTCTGCCTTCCTTAGTCCTGCCCACCTCTCAGGGCCACACTTAAATACTGTATTTCTAGGAAGATTTCTTTGAAGCTCACAATGAAGTCTTCTTCTTTGAAATATTACTACACTTCTAATCAGTACAGTGCCATATTATCTATTGATTATGCTTCCTGTTTTGTAGTATTTATATACCCAAATCTACTATAAATTCCTTTAGAGTTCAAACTCTGTCTTTTCCTTCTTTCACACCATCTACATTCTAACATTACTAATTCTAACATATTAATTCTAACATATTAGTGAGCAGGTGCTAAATACTCAAGAAATAGTCTTGACTGGTTGACCTCATACCTCTTCCAGGTTAGATAAGGATGCCATAAATAATCTTGGAAATTATTTGCCATACTATTTTAGCATCTCTATAAATTTCTGAGAGCTGCCATGACAAAATACTGCAAGCTTAGAGTGAAAAAATGAACATTTATTCTCTCACAGTCCTGGAGGCTGTAAGTCAGAAATCAGGCTATTGGCAGGACCATGCTCTCTCTGAAGGCTCTAGAGGAGCCTCGTTTCTTGCTTCTTCTTGCTTCTGGTGGTTGCCAGCAATCCTTGGAGTTCTCTGCCTTGTAGCTGGATCACTCCAGTCTCTGCCTCTGTCTTCCCATCGCCTTCTCCCAGTGTGTCTGTGTCTCTGTGTCCAAATTTCCCTCTTCTCGTAAGGACACCAATTATATTGGATTTAGGGGCCCTCTCAAATCCAGTAGGACCTCATCTTAGCCTGATTACATCTCCAAAGACCGTCTCTCCAAAATAAAATTAAAATCACATCCATAGGTTTCTGGTGGACATAAATTTTGAGGGGACAGTATTCCATTTTATATAGCAGCTAACCTATTCAGGGTTGATTTTATGTAGAATTCAAAATAGCAGTAACCACTGGAGAATAAACAATATTCTAAAATAAACATGGTGAGCTTTCATTGCCTACATTTTTTAAAGGAGTATCATAATTTGGGGTATTTGGAGAAACCCACTCATAACAAAACTAAAAAAACTATTTTGAACTAGAGAAAGTTTCAAATTTTGAATTAGAGAAAGTTCAAAATTATACAAAATTGGCTGATTTTAGGCTCTCTTGCCCCATACATTTTAAAGTATAGATTTAAACACTTCAGTAATCCATGGGAAGATCCATGAGAAAGCTAAATAATATAATAAGGAGAAATAATCTGCCCAAAGTCACACAGTGGAAAAAGAAGAAGAGATGACAGAAAGGCCTTGTCCCCCATTTCCTTGCATCATTTGAAGGGTTTCTCTGATCTTGTCTGATAGTTACTATGTTATCTATTACTGTGCCTATGGTAGCACTTACATACATAAATCAAGTAAATAGATCTAGCCTCTAGCCACCAGAAGTTTGCAATTTACAGACATTTACATAAATTAATAATTTATATTAGGCTGGCAGTATGACACATTGGAAAGATCCCTAAGTAATCATCACAGCCCTGCCATTACTAATTGTGGGACCTGGACGGGTTACATAACCTCTCTCCATAGCACTTCTTCACTTGAAAATTAAAGTGGGACAGCCTAGATTATCTCTAAAGTCCCTTCCAACTCTAAGTAGAAAGGCGGAACATCTATGTTTATTGAACCTGAGTTGGAGGGTATCTCAGAAGTTAAATAGCAGAAGGGACCAACACTCATTCTTCAGGTCAAAGTTTCAAAAGACTAAAATAGCATTTCAGTACATCACTTCCACTGAAACAGGGTGGGTAAAACTTTGGTTGGAGAATGGAAAATCAACTGATAAAGGAAGACAAGTAAGGTGGACCTGGGAGGTGAGAACTAGGGAACACAAGAGAATATGGGAAGTAGGCAGGCAAATTAACTGAGAAGGGTAAAGGGAGAAGCTGTGCTGGGGCCAGAAGTGAAGAAGAACAGAACAGGAATTATAGAGAGAAATTGCTGAAAATTCATTTCAGAGTCCAAAGACTGAAAACATTCCTCACCTAGCGAGGATGGAGACATACATTTCTCCATTTCAGGAAATTCATGCAAAATAACTAGAATAAATACTCTTGAATAAGGGATGGAACTTTCTAAGCCATTCCATGGTAAAAATTTGAAGCAGTGCAATCACATGCTATCGTGAGAAAGCCCCTATTGGTGCCCTTAGCCACTTCCTTTCACTCATCTCTGATTTTTCAGCCTCAGCTGCAGGGGACAGTTCCAAACAAGCTCAGACATGACTTCTTTTGGCAGCAACCTGAATCCAGGAGGCACCATACCTCTTTCTTCTTTATGGCTGGGGCCTTCTCAACTCCAAGGAGACCTGCTCAGCCCTTGAACAAGCCCATTCTGAAGTACTAGAAGAGTTAATGTCCCCAGGGGCAATCTTCAATCAATGAGGCATGGCAGCTAATGCTCCCAAGCGCTTCTGCCTCAAATCCTTATAGAGACAACCCTGGAATACCTAATTTGCCTTCAGGAAGTCTTGATCAATCAAGCGCTACTGCCCAAGGCAGAAACCTCTTCCTCTATCTCACTTTCTACTCTCTCCCTCACTCCTGTCCCTCTGAAGTGACTTCCAAAATATACCACTTACACCCAAGTCCTTCTCAGTCTCTGCTGCAGACTCAGATGTTTCAAAAAGTTGTCTCCTTAGAGAAAGTCTTGAAAGTAATGAGAAGTAGTCAAACTTTAAGAGCAACGGTGGTATTGGGAGGCATGAAACCTGGAGTCTAGTTCTGTTACTAAGTGGCTGTATGACCTTAGACAAGTCAGCTAACTCATCCAATCTGTGGTTTTTCACATCCGTAAAATGCAGCTATCAGGCTAGATATCTTAGGTTTTTCCAGTTAACATGGTCTTTAATTTGAAAATATGTCTCCCAATCTATAGTTCAGAAATTATGAGACCAAAGAGATAAGGTTCCACTGCACCTAGATTGTTGGGATGCAATTGCAACTACAGTCTATTATAGTTCAAAACCTTAATGAGAGCCTGCAGTGATAGAACTTGATTCACATTTTCAGCAGTGAGGCTTATTTCTATTCCAGGCTCTCAAACACTCTAATAACCAAATCAAATAGAATATCTACACTTTTTATCAGAAAGAATGGTATCAGTGACTTAGAACTTTGGATAATAAAGAATCTATATGAGCGGGTCTACTAAATATCCTAAATAAATTGTAAACCTGTTTCGTAACCCAAAGACAGATATGTACTGCTCTCGTTTGTAACACGCCTCCTTTTAAATTTTTTAATTTTTTTTTTTTTTAAACAGAGACAGGATGTCACTATGTTTCCCAGGCTGGTCTCACACTCTTGGCCTCAAGCAATCTTCTCTCCTCAGCCTCCCAAAGTGCTGGAGTTACAAGAATAAGCTGCCACACCCATCCTAGATCTCCTTTTTTAAATAGAAAAACTGAGTTCTGTAAAATATAATCAGATTAATTTTAAATGCCACTGTAATCAAATATTCATAATTCCATAAAATCATGTCTTAATCCATGATAACTAAAATATAGCCCCAAATTAGTGCACATGTTTAAGCAGCACTGTAGCATGTTTTGAGTCATGAGAAACTATTTAAGGAACAGCTTCTGACAACATTGTTTACAAATCGGAAAAAGAGCAGAAAGATTTGCATTTGTTTGTCCTTGGCATTTCTTTTCTGCTTCAGCTTCTCACTTCACAACAGGAGACTATGTCTCTTACACATGAAACATTTTAGAACACAATCTAGTCAGCTAGCATACATTCTGCAGAGATTCTATTTATAGAACTCAGAGAATAAGGCAGCACAAAAAAAGGAGATGTGCAGTTACGAACGTCTAACATAAATTAATTGGTGAGGAGGAAGCAACCCAACCTGAAGGAAGCCTATAAAAAAGTCTAACATCCTTCTGCTCAAGTCTGACCACTTTGAAGAACTCAAAAGGGAAGAAGCGACAGTACCTTGGAGGCACTCCTGTGGCCAAATTCAACTTCAATTCCACATTTGTTTGTATGACTAAGTGCCCAGTTCTGAGACTTGGCAGCAATAGCAGAGGTTTGCTGTTTGTTTCAGATGGTTTTTTATCAGGCAAGGATTATCTCCCATGCTACTACAGCATCTTATTACTGATAAGTAATAAGATGGAAACCCCATTCTCTTTCCTGGGGTTTTTAAAGCTAATAAATGTGGCTTATATGGTCATCGAAATCATTCCATATTTGAAATACTTACGCCAGGAAATAGAAAAATGTTACTTTTCAGATCTCAGGGAAGGAAATCATCCATTTTAAAAATTAGCATTAGCATTTAGAGCTTCACGCCTGTAATCCCAGGACTTTGGGAGGCCAAGGCAGGAAAATCATCTGAGGTCAGGAGTTCAAGGCCAACCTGGCCAATATAGTGAAATCCCATCTCTATTAAAAATACAAAAATTAACTGGGTGTGATGGCATGCGCCTATAGTCCCAGCTACTCCGGGGCTGAGGCAGGAGAATCTCTTGAACCTGGGAGGCGGAGGTTGCAATGAGCCGAGGTTGTTCCACTGTGCTCCAGCCTGGGTACCTGGGTAACAGACGGAGCCTCCATCTCAAAAATAAATAAAAATTAGCATTTATCATCACATGTGCTGGAAAGGAAGTGCTGGTAATGAAAGGTAAGCATTTTCTTTGCTCTCTTCCTTACAGTCCATTTGAAGCAAGATCTGTGTCATCTCGAAGTCTCTAAATGTGGTCACATTTTATTTCTATTGTTAATTCATGGCAGGTAAGGCAAGGCAAGGCACAAATCTGACATCAATTAGAAATGGTGTTTGCCCACCGCATATTCTCACTCATAGGTGGGAATTGAACAATGAGAACACATGGACACAGGAAGGGGAACATCACACTTTGGGGACTGTTGTGGGGTGGGGGGAGGGGGGAGGGATAGCATTGGGAGATATACCTAATGCTAGATGACAAGTTGGTGGGTGCAGCGCACCAGCATGGCACATGTATACATATGTAACTTACCTGCACATTGCGCACATGTACCATAAAACCTAAAGTATAATAATGATAATAATAATAATAATAATAAAAGAAGAAAAAAAAAGAAAAAAAAAAAAAAAAAAAAAAAGAAATGGTGTTTGCCAATCTGTGCCAGGCATTGAGCTAAGCGTTTTATGTAGGTAATCACATTTAAATCTCACCAAATCATGTTGAGCGTCTTGAAGAACTAACCTGTCCAAGATCATATAAAAAGAAAGTTTCAGAATCAATGTTTAAACCAAGTCTATCAGATTCAAAATCATAATCACTCCTACAGCAGTCTATACAAAATCTAGAAATTCCAGAGATGACAGTAATTAGAAAAGAATTAAACTAAAGATATACAAAGTTCCCAGTCATAGTCTCTGGGGCTTCAGTGCCTAGAAAAAAGATCCAATATAATAATAGCATTATCAAAAATTATTTTGCTATTTTATTCAACAGTATACTACTTTTTAGGCATACAACTCAAAAGTTGATTTCAGAATAATTAAGAGTTGAACAACTAAAGAAAATATACATTGAGAAAATTTGTGTGAAAATATTTTAATCTAAAGAGAAATAATCTACTTATAAGAAATTCAAGTGGGATATCACAGGACTATTTCTTTGCCATCATTAGAATGCAGGATTAGACTAATAATTCTCTGGTACTAACCAAATCTAAATAGTATAATAAAACTGAAATAACTAAATCTAAATAGTGTCATAAAACTGTACAGCTTCTCTTTGAGGTGGAAAGTTCCCAGCAAAGGTTTTAGAGAAGCAACATCAACATCAGAGTTTAAGAGAAGGGCATTTTATACATCATAAGAGCTACTTTAGGCCGGGCGTACTGGCTCAAGTCTGTAATCCCAACACTTTGGGAGGCAATGGCAGGCAGATCACCTGCAGTAGGGAGTTCGAGACCAGCCTGACCAACATGGAGAAACCTCCTCTCTACTAAAATGAAAATACAAAATTAGCCAGGCATGGTGGTGCATGCCTGTAATCCCAGCTACTCGGGAGGCTGAGGCAGGAGAATCGTTTGATCCTGGGAGGCAGAGGTTGCTGTAAGCCAGGATTATGCCATTGCACTCCAACCTGGGCAACAAGAGCAAGGGAAACTCCACCTCAAAAAAATAAAAAATAATATCTGTAATCTGTTTTCAGGTCCCTTACAGTACTTTTGACAGTTACTAGAAGGGGGTGTCCAATAAAAAAGGCGGCAGATAAGCAGAGGTATGATTAGAGCTGGGAAAATATTAATCGTATCATTCATTCAGTCTTATCTCTCCTTCCTCTGAGAAATTATTTTCTGTCATTTTGCTCACATAATAATCAAATAAGTTATTATGTTAAAAAGAATATCTTCTATCTCTATAAACCTGAGAAATTCACATTATCCATAAAATCCATCGAATAAATTCTATCATAAAGAGCATTATTAATAAACTTGTTTCCCCCCGATTTCTTAGTCCTCTTTCCAGGAATTCTTCATTCTGAATTCCTTGCCTCTAATTACAATCTAGGTGCAATCTAGGTACTTTCTAAAATACTATCTTTATACACACACACAGACACGTATACACATAGACTGTAAAACTCGCTCTTCATAGCAAAACTTGTCCATTTCAATTTTTTTTTAGTTTACAGTCTGAACAAGCTCTCAGACTTGAGCCATTGCACTTTGTGCATATTGACTTCTAAATTGCCTACTGTTTCAGACAAGGACTTTTACACAAAGGAAATAGAGATTTCAATTTAGTTTCTAATTTCCAACTCTCTCTCCATTATAAATTCAATTTAATCTTCTTCTATACCTGTGAGCTTCCAACTAAAACTGCAACTTGTTCTAGAAAATACTCATAAAAAAAAATAAAGGACGCTACGCCAATAATCAAGTAACCAGGATTTCATAGATCACAGAGGAAGAAATGAGTACAGTAATATAGGAATAATAATAATAAGAGTTAGTACTTACTGACTTTACTGGGTGCCCAGGCACTTTTACATGAAATAATTAATTCACAAAACAATCCTATAAGGAAGGTCACTACTATTATCTCCACTCAAAAGAAAAAGAAATTGAGGCACAGTAGCTTTTCAAAGTTATTCAACCAGTAATTAGTGGAGGCAATATTTAAACCCAGTTTAGCTCTAAAGCCAGCTTGCTTAACCACCATACTACACTGCCTCTGAAATTTCATTTATTCAATTAACATCATCAACAAATATGTTACTAAATACAGCCCTATTTATGAGTGTTTCTTATAAAAATGCATGAGGTTAGACCTAAGAATTAACAGATTTCAAAAAGATATGACTGTATCTGAATTTTAAAATAAAAATGACGTTAGAACATTCCTATTTTTGTTGCAGTTTCAATGTAAAGCAGCTCTTAAGTAAAAACAATTTGGAATAGAATATTTCCCCTTAATTCATGTCACCATAATTATTTCCTTAAACAATGCTAAAATGACTTAGAATAGTAATACACACTTGTTAGTATCAAATAGGATAAATTATACACAAAGAAAATAATATTTAAACTTTTATAAAGCAAAAACTCTAAGCATAATTTAATCGTTTGTCAACTAATTTATACTGAGCACTTACTGTGTTCATGCAGCATGCCAGAGGACCAGCAAGAAGAAAACAGCCTTACCCTTGAGAATTTCTCAGTCAAACGGAAGTAGACATTTCAAAATTACAATAAATGTTAAGGGCTATAATAAAGGTATGTTGTAGAGCTACTGGGACCAAGAAAATACAGCAATATTTTTGTTGGGTGTGGGAAACTCCAGGAAGACCTTCACAGAGGCAATGACATTGCAAAATGTATGTGCCTTACCCAGTCAGAGGCTGGGGTTAACAAGTATAGAACATTCCAGTCAAAAGGAAATACATGAAAGAACATGGCTTGTTTGGGGAATAAGCAGGGTCTCGGGTTCACAGGGGCAGGAGATGAGGCTGGCAAGACTATGTGACTTGACTACTGTGCTTTAAAATGTCGGCTTTATGGAAGTACCTACCGGATGCATGTAAGCAAGGGGGAGACATGGCCTAATCTATTCTAGAAAATTTACTCTGATTTCAGTATGTCTGATAACTCACACTGTGGGGAGGACCAACAGGGAAGGAATTGCAATGGCTTCCCTGAGAGATGGTAAGGGTCTGAGCCAGGGCAGCAGTAGTGTAGAGGAGATTTAACGGTGAGATGGCTTGTCATAGCTTCTCCCAACTCACCCTAAATGCTGAAAAAAGAGTGTGTCTTACAGACTGCTGAGTAATAGTCCAAATTCCTTTTAAAGTAATATACCCCTGGAGTCATCTGTAGTCAGGTTATACTAGCTTTTTAAGATGAAATAGCTGAAAATCTACAAGTCCATATCTCTTTTCACTGTTGGGAAAGAAATTAAGCTATAACAAATAACAGAACTAAAAGTCTAGCATTCGGTAGGGAGATAAAATTGCTAATGAAAAATGGAACACACAGTTTATGCTAACAATTGTATAAATACATCCAGTGGTGCAGAAAATATACACAATTACTTGATTTTAAACCTACACTGTAAGTATTTAACAACCTTGTTCCTTGTTATATTACTTTCAGCATTCTTAAATCAACTTTAAGAACCTCTTTATATCTGTGCAGCAGGAATGCATGTAATATACAAGGACTGTAAGTCTTTTTATTTGATTTAGTAGGTAATCCATCTCGCTCTGTTGCCCAGACTGGAGTACAGTGATGTGATCATGGCTCACTGCAGCCTCGACCTCCTAGGCTCAAGCGATCCTCCCACATTAGCCTCCAGAGTAGCTGTGATTACAGGCACGTGCCATCACACCCAGCTAACTTTTTTTTTTTTTTTTTTGATAGAGACAGGACTCACTATGTTGCCCAGGCTGGTCTCCAACTCCTGGGCTCAAGAAATCCCCTGCCTTACCCTCCCAAAGTGCCGGCATTATAGGCATGAGCCACTGTGCCCAGCCTAAAGTCAAATACTTCATTAAATTTTATAAATCTTGGAGACTGAATATTCCAAGTGAAGTTTACCAAACAGGGATACCTTTAATTTTTTTTTAGCACAGATTATCTCACCCCCCAAAAAATTATCTCACTTTTATCTCATTTTTTTAAAAATATGAACTTTTTCTTCAGTCCAAGCCAGCGTGCCACAGTAAAATGTCTGTCTTGTTCTAGCTGTCACTTCCCCCTGAATTACTTTCAGCACTATTTTTTTTTTTTTGCAAATGTTTAAACATTTATAAGTTTCACTCTTGTATCGAATATAGGTCTTTGAAAGACAACATTATTTCAATATCCTACATAATGCTTATTTAATTAAGTAGTGTGCTACTATACATTTTAAATATTATTTCTGACTAGGCATGGTGGCTCACCCCTGTAATCTCAGCACTTTGGGAGGCCAAGGCGGGTAGATCACCTGAGGTCAGGAGTTTGAGCCCAGCCTGGCCAACCCTGCGAAACCCCATCTCTAATAAAAATACAAAAAAAAAAAAAAATAGCTGGGCATGGTTGTGGGCACCTGTAATCCCAGCTACTTGGGAGGCAGAGGCAGAAGAATTGCTTGAACTCAGGAGGTGGAGGTTGCAGTGAGCCAAGATCACACCACTGCACTCCAGCTAGGCGACAGAGTGAGACTCTTGCTCAAAAATAATAATAATAATAATAATATAAAACAAAAATTATTTCTTATAAAATCTCCCTATGGTTTGAATGCATTCTCTAAACTTCAGGTGTTGCCAATGTGATAGTATTAAAAGGTGGGGCCTTAAAGAAGTGAGTAGGTCATGAAGACTCCTTCCTCGTGAATGAGATTAAAGCCCTTATAAAACAGGCTTCCTTAAATTTACAAGAAAGAAATAAACAACCCCATCAAAAAGTGGCAAAGGATATGAACAGACACTTCTCAAAAGAAGACATTTATGCAGCCAACAGACATGAAAAAAAGCTCAACATCACTGATCATTAGAGAAATGCAAGTCAAAACTATGATGAAATACCATCACATGCCAGTCAGAATGCAGATTGTTAAAAAGTCAGGAAACAATAGATGCTGGCAAAGCTGTGGAGAAATAGGAATGCTTTTACACTGTTGGTGGGAGTGTAAATTAGTTCAACTATTGTGGAAGACACTGTGGTGATTCCTCAAGGATCTAGAACCAGAAATACCACGTGACCCAGCAATCTGATTACTGGGTATATACCCAAAGGAATATAAATCATTCTACTATAAAGACACATGCACATATATGTTTACTGCAGCACTATTTACAATAGTAAAGACTTGAAACAAACCCAAATGCCCATCAATGATAGACTGGACAAAGAAAATGTGGCACATATACACTATGGAATACTATGCAGCCATAACAAAGGATGAGTTCATGTCCTTTGCAGGGACGTGGTTGAAGCTAGAAACCATCATTCTCAGCAAGCTAACACAGGAACAGAAAACCAAACACCACATGTTCTCACTCATAAGTGGGAGCTGAACAATGAGAATAAATGGACACAGGGAGGGGAACATCACACACCGGGGCCTGTTGGCGGAGGGGAGCAAAGGGAGGGACAGCATCAGGACAAATACTTAACACACGAGGGGGCATCAAACCTAGATGATGGGTTAATAGGTGCAGCAAACCACCATGGCACATGTATACCTATATAACAAACCTACATGTTCTGCACACATATCCCAGGACTTAAAGTAAAATAAAAATAAAAATAAAAAAGAGGCTTCCTACAGTATTCAGCTAGCTTGCCCTTCTACCTTCTATGTGAGGACTCAGCAAGAAGGCCCTCACCAGACCTCAAATGCTGGTACCTTGTTCTTGGACCTCTCCACCTCCAGAACTGTGAGAAAATAAACTTCTGTGCTTTATAAATTATCTGGTCTGTGGTATTCTGTTATAGAAGCACAAAATAGACTAAGACAAACATCAACATTTTTTTAAAGTTTATGAAATGTTGTAAACTCTATTGGTATGGTAACCTTCTCCACAAATGTGTTAAATATATTTAAGCACATCTCAGTCAGCTGATTAATTGGTTTTTAATTCACTGATCTCTTGGTTCTAACCTTTTTTATATTTTTATTATTATAGAGATTAAAACTACATTTAATCTAGAAACACTAAATTGTGTAGTTATATTACAATTTTATTTAAGGATGCAGCCATCATTGTATTGTAAGAAGTAAGATATGAGCAGCCTTTACTGTCTGCAGCTTTTTAGTATGGGCAAGGGCAACGTCTTGAGCTTGGTCCAAACCAGCAGCAATGAGAGATCCCAGTTTGGGGCTTATGACAGTGTGACTTTTCTCTGCCTGTTCTTATCACCTTGTTCTCCACTGTGCCATCTGCCATATGCTTATGCAGAGATCCGGAGTCACAATTTGCCTTTCTTCCTTAGGCTTGCTGAATAACCTTATCCTCTAGTCTCCACCGATAACCTCATTTCTACCTTCCAAAAATGAAATCAATTAGTCAATATAGCACTTTTTGGGAAAACCCATCATATCTTAAGAATGTCTCTTATTATATTATTTTCAAATGCTAATTTGAAATTATACCTAATGTTATAAATATCACAAGCAATGAAGCCAGTAACAGTTAAATCTTACTGGGATAAAAATGGGCAGAGGCATATATTCTCCAGACTTTTAATTTAGTAGAATTTTATGTCCCTAATTCAGGAAAGTTCAGCTTGGTGGGCCAGCAAAGAGAATACACAGCAATGTGTGGCTATATGTGAGTGTGTGTACATATGTGTCCGTATCCCTGAAAATGAGAATCTGCATGTGTGAGAAGTCACATAGAGGTGTATTGTGCTGTGTCCGTTCAGAATAATCAATGTCTTTCTATTGGAACTAATTTATACAGTGCTTATTTTCAGTTTTTTTGTGTGTGTTTAAGTACAAATTCATAAATGGTTCAGAAGCCTGCTAGTTTTATGAACTTCTCAACCTAATAGGATTTACCAAGTGAATCAAAGCAGATGCAAACAGCAGGCTTTCAACACAAATTTTATCTTTGTCATTAGGTTTCCCTCTCTGCTCTCTCACTCCTAAGGGAAGCCCTGGTACAGACTAAGATAAACTATAGGGATGATATGGTTTGGCTGTGTCTCCACCCAAATCTCATCTCAAATTGTATTTCCCATAATCCCCACATGTCATGGGAGGGACCCAGTGGGAAGTAACTGAATCATGGGGGCGGTTATCTCATGATTCAGATCATGAGATCTGCTTTTCTCATGATGGTGAGTGAGTTCTCACGAGATCTGATGGTTTCATAAGGGGCTTTTCCCCTTTGCTCAGCACTTCCCCTTCCTACCATCATGTAAAGGATGTGTTTGCTTCCCCTTCTGCCACAATTGTGAGTTTACTGAGGCCTCCTCAGCCATGTGGAACTGTGAGTCAATTAAACGTCTTTCCTTTATAAATTATCCAGCCTTGGGCAGTTATTTATAGGAGAACCAATTAATACAAGAGACCACTGCTAAGGTGTTTTCATTACTATAGGTTAATTTGACATAGTCATAATGGGGAATTTGTGTTTTAAATTTATTTTTAAATTCTTAATTAAAATGTGTTCAACATACTTGTTGGTGTTCTTTCTGGATACAAAAAGATTGTGTGTAAATACTTTATCCTTTTCACTTCATCTTAGAATTATAGCACAATAGCTAACATGTAATAGATAATAAATATTTGTTGAATGAATAATGATTTGAAAAAAAATACCAGTGGGAAAACATAAATGTTGACAAGTAGCTCAAGACTGTTGGGATAAACTGAGCTAGAGTGCAGGTCATAACTACCCATCTTTATAAGGAAGCTGAACAGGGAAGTATGAGGACAGGGAGAACAATGACTTTCTCTCTCAAGCTTGACTTAAACCACCAGGAAAGTTCTTAAAGCCGAAGCCTTTCTCAGACTCTCACCAAACCATTAGAGTCAGAAAAATGGTCGTTTTCAAAGGAGTAGAAAATTCTGTACAAAGTAAACAACAGCTGAAGCAGGAAAGGAACATACATTTTCCCACTTAGTGGCACGCAAGCAAAACGGAACATAGGACCAGCTTGGTTATTTTCTTTGAATACAGGAAATTTCTCAAACATGATATATAGCCATGTTCAAGTATGAGTATAATTACAGAGTTTCCTCTGCACCCTTTAATCAGCCTATAAACTCAACAGCAGAGTCTCGTCAGAATAGGCCCAAAATGGAAAAACCACGACTGTTTATCTCTGTCAGAAAAGATACTAAGCTTAGGATGTGAGCAGTGCACCATGAGAGCACAAGGTGTTCCTTCTCTCTCAAAGTCAGTCCCAGAACTGAAAAGAAAAATGTTCTCAGTTGGCATCACTGCCGTTTTTCATCCAACAAAGAATATTCGCTATGAATTTTCTCAAGCAAAAAGTCACTGAATTCTTTTAACAGGGGCAGACTCAAGAACTTTTCATTAAGAGTAACAGATCAATCATGAAATGAACCTCATGAAATATGCTTTATAGGTAATGTGAACAAATGTACAATGTGACAAGTGATTCAAGAAGTATAATTATCTACAAGGCCTGTTTAGAAGGAAAAAAAGCTGTACCAAATTGATGCTTTAGCTGTTTTTGCTTATACTTTGCTGTGTTTGTAACTAAATTTCATTTAATCATTAACTATATCTGTCATTAATTCCCTTTACATTTTTAATGACTAAATGGGATTCTGGAGTGATTAGCAGATAATCTCACACTTTTTCATAAAAATGTGCATTTAGCCATAATAGTAAAGCTCCATTTATGGTACATATTTTCTTTCAAATAATATGCAAATATACTGCAAATATTTCAACACACACAAACTAGAAGTACAACAAAATTAAGATATTAAAACAATAAATTACATTTAAATGCATATTACATTTAAATAAGTTTAATAAAACTTTAAATAAACTTGTTTGAAATAACACTTTACCTTAAATGAAACTTTACATTTAAATGCATCATTTTATAAATCATTCTCCTTCATTGGGAAGTTATTTTTTTAATTATTCTAAAATGTTTTAAAATCTCATCAAACACATGCTGTAGATTTAGGATTGGGAAGAAAAAAATGTGTAGAATCAACACGCTTTAACATTCAATGTAAAAGTGTTCTCAGTAATCTCAGCTCTCAGTAATAGAAAAAGGAAAGAATATCACCCATGAAATTACACCTAATTTTAGAGGATACATTTCAGTCCACCTTCGTATGGAGGCACCATTTGTGGTTTGACACAGCACAGTTCCACTGTGACATTTGTCACATTTTCCTGAGCCCTACCTTCCCACAGAGAAATAGGCCATTTCATGCTGTAACCTTCCACAAAATCTTTCAGAAGAGCTTTTTAATTATTTGGAGGTTATAACAGAGATGGTGATCCAACCAACCTAGACAAAAGCCTACGGTCAAAATTAAACCTGATTGAAATTACAAGGAAAAGTCCTGGGTGAAAGCACTCCATTTATGGCTGGTTAAAATTCATAATGTATTTGTTCCCAAGGTTCTCAAGAGAGAAGTCACAAATCTGTTTGTTTCTGGCCATAGGTTTTGCATCCAAATTTAAGGCTGCTGACTGATAGGTAATGGTAGTCAACTAATCATTGTATGGCTGTGGAGTTTTGTTTGTTTGTTTTTGTTCATTTTTAGAGACAGGATCTTCAGGATCTTGCTATTTTACACAGGCTGCCCTCAAACTCCTAGGCACAAGGGATCCTTTTACTTCTGCCTTCCAAGTAGCTGAGACTACAGGCACATGCCACTGCACCCAGCTGTAGAGATTCTTTTTTAAATCAACAAATTCTATAATGTACAATCAAGTATTACTTTATAAATATGTTAGGCCATACCCGCTTCCTTCTAGAAAACGATTTCTTGAATAAGAGAAATGGGCCAGTCAATAGTCTCAGATAATATAACAGGAGAGTTCTGATAGGCATCAAACCAATTTCATTCCTCTCATAAAGAACCCCTCTCTGCTCTGCCCCAAAATCAAATCCTTTCCGTGACTTTTTTTCCCAGTCATGAGGAGTTGAGAATTCTCCTAGTCCTATCTCCTCACCTTCCAGCCAAAGTTCTGGACAGCATCATCTACACTACACTACTCATCTCCCAGGAGGCCCTCAGCCTACTGCTGTCTGCCTTCTCAGGCTGTCATGACAGCAAACATGTTCTCATAAATGGCAAATGTTACTAAACCTAAGGGGCAACTTTTAGCCTTAATCTTCCTTGACCTCTAAGCAGCGACAAGGCTGATAACTCCCTCTCTTCCCAGAGGTTCTGGACAGTGCACTCCCATGCTTTCCAGTAGAATATACAGAAAAAGCCCACAATCTCTGAAGCTAGGATGCCTGGTTTTAAATCAGCTCTGCCATATACTGGTTGGTGATAGTCTCTAAGTTACTTAACCTTTCTGGGGCTTGCATATTTTTCATCTGTAAAATCAGAGATCACAGTAGCACCAACCTCTCAAGAAGATTAAATTGATCTAATATATATAAAAACACATAATACAGTGCCTGGCACATAGTAAGTGTCATATATGTTTTAGCTTTTACCATCATCATTATTATTATTATTATTATCATTATCATCATCATCATCATCATCAGTATGCTCCTTCTCTGGTCACTTCTTTGTTGATATTTGTCAAGGTTTGTTCCTAGAATCTCTCTTTGCCCTATTATCCTCCTATTTAGTGATGAGGACAGACCATAACCTCCAGCCCATGCCTATTTCTTGAACTTTAAACATATATATGCAACTGCCTGCTGGATATTTCAAATTCTACATGTCCACAGATGAATTCATCTTCTTCCTTCCAACCTCTTCCTCCTCGGTGTTCTCTTTCTCTAAAATTGCAACCACCTCCCACACAGGCATCCAAGCCAGAAAGCAAGAATCATACCTGACTGTCATTCCCCTCATCTTCCAAATGCAAACAAGTCCTGCAGATTCTGTCTACCTCCTTACTGTTTTTGAGAACATCCCCTCCTCTTCTAACTATGTCAGTCTAGTCTAGGTCACCACTCTGTCTCTCCTGGATCACCTTGTACCTTCACTGTCAGTCTTATCCTTCCCTAAACATTTTCCACATAGCAAAAAGAGCACTCTCCAAACGCTCAAATCTGCTTGTATCTCTGACTCCACTTAAAAGTCTTCCATGTCATAACTAATATGGCCCACAGAGCTCTTCATAACGTAATTTGACTCTGCATACTTCTTAAGCCTCATTTATTATCCTTCTCCCTCTTACACAACTTTCATCTCTTCAAATCTCTGTCCCCACTGGACCTTCACATATGCTGTTTCCTCAGCCTGGAACTTTTTTCCACCTCACAAACCTCCCCACTTCATCTGACTATTCCTATCCAAACATGTTTCCTCAAGGAGACTTCCTCTGACACCCACAGTATATTCAGTACCCTATGCTCATTTAAAAAAAAAAAAAACTAACTGCAGTTCTTGAAAATATTGTTTTCTTACAATTTATTCAAATATTGAAAGTTAGCATGCAAATAAAAAATTGGAAACTGTGATACCTACTATGAAGGAAAATGTCTGTTTCCCTCACCAGACTATAATCTCTTAAGGACAAGACCTTTTCTGAACTCAATGCCTAGAATAATAGTCTTTCACATGTATGTTATATATATTTGTATGTAAATCTGTAGAAGAAGAGGAATATCATTAATGCCAACAGGAAAATACATAATGGAAAAGAAAGAGAAAGACAGCATCATTGCCTATCAAAACTCACCTGTTACATTATCTGGGAGAATTGAGTGTCAATACCCATCTCCACACACCAATACTGCACCTCTAATTTCATCTCCACAGCCTGAATGAAATGAAAGGTAATCGATGAAATAGCTGAGATAATCCCTGATACATGTTTTGAATTGGTCAAGAAATATTAACAATTTGTTGTACGTGTTACATTGCGGTAGACATCAAACTCTATTCAAACTAAAAGACCGCAAAGGTTGTAGAAGCTAAAGGCAAATGCCATTATATGAAACAAGTACAAGACATTGGTATATAAACAATACATGAAAAATAATTTTTTTAATTTAAAATCTGTCTGTAATGATTCTGCCTTAGAGTTCCAGGTAATAAAAGACAACCAGATAAGTTTGCTAAATAGAAATGGCAGACTAAAAATATGGCTTTTTAAATATTTTTGCTTTTTATCTTCTTGCTCTTCCTCTCTCACTCCCTTCTTCTTCTTCTCTTACTCCTTTCTCCCTCTTTCTCCCCATGCCCTGCCATAAATAATACACTACATATTAGTTTTTTTTCACACTGCTATAAAGACACACCTGAGGCTGGGTAATTGATAAAGAAAAGAGGTTTAATGGACTTAAAGAGTTCCACATGGCAGGGGAGGCCTCAGGAAACTTACAATCATGGCAGAAGGTGAAGGGGAAACAAGGACCTTCTTCACGTGGTGGCAAGAGAGAGAAGTGTAAGCGGGGAAAATGCCAGACGCTTATAAAACAATCAGATTTTGTGAGAACTCACTCACTATCATGAGAACAGCATGGGGGAAACAGCCTCCATGAGCCAATCACCTCCCTCCCTTGACATGTGGGGATTACAGGTCCTTCCCTCCAGACGTGGAGATTACAATTGAGATGATATTTGGGTAGGGACACAGAGCCCAACTGTATCAACTACATTATTCATATAATGTCAGAGATGTCCCCCTGATTGGAGATTTGTCAAGGAAATCAAACTAGAATCAAAACATTTTTTAATATAAAAAGAAAATTATAATTTATGTTAAAATCAAATAGTAAATGGATAAACAAGGAAATGTCAGACAATAATCTTGAGAAAACAACTAGAACATGAAATTACTCTATAAATTAATGTCAGATAATTGCTAAGGGCAGAATCAATTTTATGGAGGAGGGATAACACAAAATGTTTTCAATTGTTTTCTTTTAAATTGGTGATATGGGTATTTTGGGTAAGATAAACCATTATAACTAACTCCAGAACTTGGTCTTAGCTATTTGAAACCTGGTCTTAAGCAGAATTACATGTTTTAACTTAAGCCTGACAATCCCACTTTTTCTTGCAAGTGATTCTTGAGAACTTATTTGGAGCTTCTATCAAGTAATTGGGGCTACCCACAGACTACTGAACACAGGACAGTCTTATCCAGGAATTCCTTCCACTTTTATCAAGTAACAGCTTTGGAAGGGACAAACACAGAATCATCAAGAGAGGGAGAATACAAGCCTAGGACATTATATCAAACAAGGTCTTTGCTCAATGACATGCCAGGGAGGTCTTCCCTCATCCCTCTATCTGAAACTGAAACCCTCCGCCACACTCCCTATTCCATATTTCTGCTCAACATTCTCCTCGACCATTCCTACCACCTAACATACAAAATATTTCATTTATTCATCCAGTTTGTTTTCTGTCTCCTTCCACCAAAATATAAGCTCCACGACATCAGGAATGACTTTTTTTTTTTTGAGACGGAGTCTCGCACTGTCGCCCAGGCTGGAGTGCAGTGGTGTGATCTCAGCTCACTGCAAGCTCTACCTCCCCAGGTTCACACCATTCTCCTGCCTCAGCCTCCCGAGTAGCTGGGACTACAGGTGACCGCCACCGCGCCCACTAATTTTTTGTATTTTTAGTAGAGACGGTGTTTCACCATGTTAGCCAGGATCGTCTCAATCTCCTGACCTCGTGATCTGTCTGCCTCGGCCTCCCAAAGTGCTGGGATTACAGGCATGAGCCACCATGCCCGGCCAGGAATGATTTTTTAATCATATTCCCACAGCTAGAACAGGACCTGGCACATAGTAGATACTCAATAAATATTTGTTGAGTGAATAAATAAAATAAAATCTATTCTTGGAATCAATATGGTAACTGACAGTGCATTTCAGATTACCTTTACCTCTACATGGTTCAGTTTAATGTAGCTAGAAGTCTTGCCATAGATTAAATTTAAAAATGATTTTCTTCACTAATGATAAGAGGTTGGTGGTCACCTTGATCAATAAGGAAGTGCTAATCACATATGAGTCAATTCAGTTTAACTCCCCAGAAATTACTCTGATTCCACATTTACGTGAGTGGATGTCCAGAAGAAAGTATATAGTAAGTCTCTTTGTTTGGAGAATCGTAAAGGAGAAACTGACTCACACCAGAAACGGAATGGGGAAATAGAAAGTGGTGAGAATTATGGGTCCTCAAAATGGTGGACATCTGCATCCACCACGATCAGATAATCCAGAGCAAGCTTGCAACCTAGGAGGAAGGACCACGGCAAATAGTCCTTGTATCAGTGCCTGGATCAAGAGCTGGAGTAGAGGACCCAATTAATTTGCTATCGCCATTCCACATGCAGTAAAGAACATGTTGCTTGCTAATTCCCTGGAGAATCCAAGAACTGATGTGCTGAGGCCAACTGAATATCACCCAGAATTCCCTACCTAGCACTCAAGGCTCCATTGATTTGCCCAGATAGATGTCAAATATCCAGTACTATCAGACTGGTCATTTTTTCCTTATCAGATATGCTCTTACAATATACATTTGTCATTTTTCAGCTAATTGCTCAAATTCCAATTTCCTCCAATCCAATCCATCTACTTTCCTTAAGATCTAATGGCAAGACATCTTCCTCTCTGCCTTCCTTGACTAAACTAATCTTCTCAGATTTCCTGTGGAAATTATAAAAATAATATCTTAGATTTGCAGAGAAGTTGAGAATCTACAGAGCACATTCACGGTAGTGTCCCCCCACTTCCCCTCCCACACACACACCTTCTTTCTGTGTCCTAACCGATAATCTCAGAGTGCCTTGACCATTTTGTGACCCAGCCAGATGCAGGTTTTTCCCAGCAGGCTTGAACCCAAACTGGGGCTTTGAACATTCCTAAGCACTAATAAAGGCATCTAGGTCATTGCCCAAAACACTGAAAGAAACTGGCTCTAGCCCTGAGCTGAATTCCTGAAACCCTCATATGAACTCCCTACCCTTACCCACTTCTGCAGACAAACCTACGTAGAACACCCCTTTTGTCTTGTCTACCTCAAGGACTTCTGCAGCCCTCTGTCAGTTCCCCTAATAAATGTTTTGGACTGATCACCCTGGCATTTGGGCTTCTTTCTTTGGAATCTTAACTGGCCCCATCTCAGGACAGTTTGGGGTATGCTCTTGGGGGGACTCCCCTGCTCTGGGGGTGAGTCCAGCTTCAGGTTCTGCATTCAAATACTGACTTAGATAAATAAACAGCAGAGTACTATTTTATAGACACATGTTTTTCTTGTACTTGCAAGCCCTATAGCCTTTCCACGGCTTGCTCTTCCCAATCCTAGTAGGGTTCACCCAGGAGTACACATGTTAATGAAGAAATAAAATTAGTTTTTTATATTGAAAAGTACTCCCAGGGCGTTTGTCATGGTAACAACTGAGTTTATTTTGTTATTTCAGTGATGAAAGTGCTTGGTAATGATCCAAAGCAAACCAATCTTTCTCAAAGTTTTTAGTGTTTAGTGTTAACAACAAAATTTAGTGCCCAGTGTTGACAAAATTCACTACCTGACACAGTATTAAAATGTTTACATTCAATTCTCTCAGACTCAGGTATGTGCTACATGCCCATTTTGCAGATTAAAAAAAAAAAACTAAAAAAACCAAGTCTTAAAAATGCTAACTAATTTGCCCATATAAGCAGATTGAGAATCTGAATCTGCTCTGTTTGACTTGAAAGCAGAAGCCCTCAGGAATCACACTCTGCAGTCAGGCACTATTCTATTACACACTGAGTACCGGCAGGGCTGCAGTACAACAAGAAGTCATCCCAAATATCATCAGGGACATTCAGGGTCTAAAGCAAATGTGTACAACTTCCTGGGGCCTCAGGTAGAGTCATGCAGTGACTAAAGGAGGCAGCAGGAAAGGGAAGAAGAGGCTGAAGCTAAATAAGACTGGAAATATTCAAGTAAACCATGCTCCCACCTCATCCTCAAGATAAAATGAGCTTTTCTTGGGGAAAAAGGACTGAAGGCTTCACTTCCAAACACACCGCTGAGGTTTCAGGTGTTTAAGAGATTGCCTTACCTTCTTTTCTTCTTTAGTGCTACCTACTAATCTTCATTTTAACCAGATTTATCTGACCATATTAATAGATTCAGGGTTTGAAAAAGGTCAGGACACAGTGAGAGCCTCAGTCATTAGCCTAACAGTCTAATTTTCTTTTCCAAATATTATATTCAACTTTTTTCTTTATTGTTGTAGAGCATAATGGATAAATGCACAGATTTTGTTTCACCATTCTCTCACTGTAGGACCTTGGAAATGTTGCTTAACCTCTCTGTGCCTCAGTTTACTCATCTGTAAAATAGGGATAACAATGGCACCTATCTCTTTGCAGATATTGTGAGGAATAAATGAGATGGTATATGTAGCATACTTGAGATATTGCCTGACCCAAAATAAGTTCTCCATAAGTATTTGCTATTATAATTATTATATGTCATGTGTCATAAGGATTATAAAAAATGATAGCTAATATTCAATGAGCAATTATGCTAAGTGCTTCCCATTTGTTTCTCATATAAACCCTGGAAGGTAGATATTCTTACTGTACCAATTTACATGAAACAGAGGCTCAGAAATGTGAATCCACAAATTACCTAGGCAACAAATGATAGAGTTAGAACTCAAGCCTACCAATCTACTCCAAAATCAAGCTCTTAACTACTGTATTATTTCAAGTAGGTAATGATACTTGCTAAAAGATACTAAAGTTTTGCTCTGTGCCAGGCATAGTTCTAATAACTTTACAACGCTTTCCTCAATTAATTATCACAACCACCTTATGGGATGGATGCTTTTATTGTTTTCAATATACAAAGGAGAAAACTGAGGGACCAGCATTAGATAACTTGGCCAAGATCACATATTGTATTAGTTCGTTTTCACTCTGCTGTAAAGAACTACCAAAGACCAGATAATTTATGAAGAAAAGAGGTTTAATTGACTCACATTTCATCAGGCTGCACAGAAGCATGGCTGGGAGGCCTCAGGAAACTTCCAGTCATGGCAGAAGGTGAAGGGGAAGCAAGTTCACCTTACCACGGCAATGTAGGAGAGAGAGGGCAAGGAGAGAAGTGCCACACTTTTAAACCATCAGATCTCGGGAGAACTCACTCACTATCATAAGAACAGGATGGGGGAAATCCACCCCCATGATCCAATCATCTCCCACCAGGTCCCTCCCCTGATGCTTGGGGATTACAATTCATCATGAGATTTGGGTGGGGACACAGAGCCAAACCATATCACACATCTAGTATGTGGTTAAGGTAAGTGTACCCCATACTAAAAAGTAAACAAAGCAGAGGTGCTAAATTTTCATCTCTGTGACCTAATACCAGATAGAGGATAACAATTTTCAGAAAGGAAACTCCCTTCTGGTATGTTCATCTAAACAGTTTCTAAGCCAGTGTGACTAAGAGAAAGACTCAATACTAGAATCAAAAAAGAAGAACTGATTAAATGCTAATATATTCTGTTTTGCCTTACTACTCAATCGTTTTCCACCTCTACTAGCAGCCATTTTCAATAGTCATTTTTAATGTCCTATACAATTTGAATAGAATAGAATTCACTATTAGCAAATACGGATCAACCTTTCACATGAAGCAAGACCATTGATTTCATTTGGTTCATGACCCAAGGAAGTTATGGACGACACAGAGAGAGATGGTGGCTGAGTATTCATTCTATGTAACTATGACACAAAGGAGAATCTGCCAATGATATATTTAGCCAAAACCCGCAGGAATTTACAGTCATGACTTAACAATACTAATGGATAACAATTGATAAGGTGTGAAACAGGATCACACACTAGCCCAATATACTCTTGAAGTCTTTGTGCAAATTAGAAAGATGAGCTTTGGTTTGGTGAGCATAACACAAACTTGGCTGTAGCTTCAGCACTCTAAACCAAGGGCTTGGTGTATGTTCCAAGCAGATCTTAATGAATCTGAGACAATATGGGAAGGTATTTTTAGAAGTCTTGAGAGACATGATCAATAGCAAAAACAGAAACATACTGATATAGATCTTGAGAAGAGAATAAATACATGAGTCAAAAAGGAAAATGGCAAGCCAATTTTCTTTACAGGACAATTGTGTGGGAGGATGGCAATGTGTCATAGGAAATAATACTTGTCAATGGTTAGGACAAACTTATTAGATCCCTTATATTTATATCAGAATTAAGTACTTGACTTGCTAGAGAAAAAGCGCAAGAGGAATATATGAAAAAGCAATAAATAAAATTTAAGATTTTTGTGGATATTTTAGAACGTTACTGTAGGTAATAAAAAGGTCATGATCAATTATGTTATCACAAATTAACTACTAGAAGACAAATAATTAATTAACAAGGAATGTTAAAGGACCTCAATTAGGAAAAGAGAAGACATGATGACAATGGTAATAAAAATTGACCAAAAAAGAAAACAAAACAAAAAAAAACACCTGGCAGCTACTGAGCGCCTAATGCTATGAGCTTTACCTTCATTACCTTCACAATAACTGTGTGGGAAAGCACCATTATTAGTGCCATTTTACAGATGACGAAACTGAAGCGTAAGAGGTTATGTGACTTAACCAGGATCTCATGTAAAGTAATATAACTTGGATTTACACCCAGGCAGTTTAACTCTGGAGTTTACCTGCTTGACCAACAGACTATACAGCCATGGGTTAAACTGAAGAAAATAGCCAAAATTGACAAGAACACTGATGCAGGTAACTAGACACATCAAATGTTGTCCCACCTCTATTTGCGTGGGGAAAAGTCAGAATAATGATGTCCCTGATAGCGATGGAATACGTGACCAGAATAGAGTGATAGAAATAATGAGATACAATGAAATTCAAATACTGTTACAATGACTTCTCTACTAAGCAGGAAAATAGTTTACAATAAGGAAGACTTAGAATAAACAAAATGGAATGAACTTCCATGCCCGGCTTCATCTTGCCTCTTTGGAATTGACTGAGAACAAGTTTGCTGTGAGGCTTTTCGTGGTAATGACTTTACTATTATTAACAATGACAATAGTTCCAGGCAGTATTTCATATTTACATAGCAGCCTTCAACATAGGAGCAAAAGAACCTGGCAAACATTATCATTTTTATTATTGATGGCTTAGATTAATAAAGTGCCTTCCTGTCGAAGAGTTCATTAATCCTTACACAGACTCCTGTTACACAAATAGGCAAGCAATCCATTTCTACATTTTACATATGGAGAAACCAAAGCTCAAGGAACTGTGCATAATTACTTAGCAAGATTGTGGCTGAGCCTAGAATGAAATCATAAAGAACCCAGTGTTTTCCTGCCCTTGAGTGAAACTCTATCTCATTTACAGCTTCTTACTCCAAATTATCTGAGACATTGGGGCCTTCTTTAACAACGAGACCCTCCTACTCAGATTTTTACTGCCTCTTGTTCAAGCTGGATTCCCTCTCTCTCCTTCCTTTTAACTGCTCATCCTGCCTCTCTTATCTCTCTTCTTCAAAGCAACATTACTGCCAGAATCATTTTCTTAAACCAGTTTAGAAAAAAAGGAGAGGTTCTTCATCGTCTATAGAAACAGACCCCAAATTCCTTCACAGATCATTCAGGGCCTCCCTCAGTCTGGCCCCAATCTATTTTCCTAGCCATGTCTCTGATGCCATGTCCCCTGTGCATAAGTCACGCAAGCCTAAACTTCTGAACTCCAAACCCACTCTGCTCCTTGATCATTCTGTTCCCTCTTCCAGAAATTACCTTTCCAACTCCAACACTATCAAAATATATTCACATTTCCACCCCAGTGCTGTCTTCCTCATGAAGCCCTCCTGACCTACCATGTGTAAAGGACTCTTCCTTCAGCTCCTCCATGTTTAGTCTTATTTGTAACACTCACCACATTCTACCTAGGACTACAGGGACTTATGAAAGTACATCTCTCTTGTTAGAACGTTCTGTCACTGAGATTCCCAGAGTCAGGTCCTATGTCAGATTTTGTGACAGGTAATGGGCGAAAATGAGAAACATCCCCGCTTTTGTGAGGCTTATAGTCTGGCAGCCTTCCTCATTTATGGTACCTTATCTAAATAGCAAAACACTGTTTTCTCGATTTTTCTAAGGGTGTTACATAATAGTGCCATGCTAGATGCATAAAAGAGACATTTATTCATTACATACAACGGATACTTTTTAGGAGTGGTTCTCAAAGTATAGTACATAGACCCCTGAGTGTCCCCAAGACCTTTTCGTGTGGCCCCCAAATTAGTCAAAACTAATTCCAAATAATACGAAGACATGGTTCAACATTGTCACTCTCGTACTCTCACAGGTATATAGTAGTCTTCCAAAGGTGACTTGATGTGTGGTATAACAAAAAATTGAAACAATAGGTAGATAGGAGAATTCAGCTGCCTTCTGTTAAAGCAGTCATTAAACAGATTGGCAAAAGTGTAAAACAATGTCACTTTGTCACTAAATTATTTTTATTTCTTGAAAGTAGTTTTCATAAAAAGATAACATTATTTATGTTAACATGTAATGGGTTTACAATCGTTGATTTTTAAATAAATTACATAAATATTTAAAATTTTATATTTTAATTTATAAAATGGTAAATACCAGTGGCTACAACAAAAATTCTTTAGGTTTCTCATTACCTTTCAAGAATATAAAGGGATCATGAGACTAAAACGTTTGAGAATTACTGCCTGAGGGCAGTGGGCTCATGCCTCTCTGCAGAACCTCATTTGAGAATGCCTGGGTAGAAATTGAGTTTAGAGACAGGGTCTTGCCCTGTCACCCAGGCTAGAGTGCTTATCACAGTCACTGCAGCCTCAACCTCCAGGGCTCTAGGAATTCTACCCTCTCAGCTTCCTAAGTAGCTGGGACTACAGGCACATGTCGCCACACTCAGCTAATTTTTTCGTAGAGTCAGTGTCTTGCTATATTGCCCAGGCTGGCCTCAAACTCCTGGGCTCAAGCAATCCTGCCTCAGCCTCCCAAAGTGCTGGGATTACAAGTGTGAGCCACCATGCCTGCTCTCAACTTCTATCAAAGAAACTATCCTACGTGTGGGATTAATTCACAAGATTTTCTTCTTTCTCTCCCCACCCCCAAAGCCCCCTAGTTTAATAGTGAGCTGCTTAGGAACAGAGACTAAGTGAAATTTATCTTTGTTTCTGCAGCACCTGGTACAGAGTAAACAGTCAGTAAATATTTGTGGGAGGGAGGGAGGGAAGGAAGGGAGGGAAGGAGGGAAGAAGTGAGGGAGGGAGGGAGGGAGGGAGGAAGGAAGGGAAGCAGGAAATATGAGGGGAGGGAGGAAGAAACTGTGTGATATTTAATCTTCCAAGACTCTACCACAGTAATCTGCCCATTGAAAATGTCTGTTAACTTCATATAAATGTGTTTATATTGATATCATATCTAAAGTGACCAAGGCACCAATAGTTTCACCTGATATGTTAGAAAATCCCAGTAGACTTTAGAAATCATTATTTCTAAAGGCAAATTTTAAAAGATTTCTCTCATAAGTAAATTAATAAACAAATATTTGTGCACACTGGTGTTTCAATAGCAAAGGATAATTTTGGGATAAAGAATGATGCAAACTTGGAAAATTGATGTAGTCAGTTTGGCTGGCTATGCATAAACTATCTATCTTCCTTAGCACATCTTTAATAATTAGAAGTGACTTTGTATAGCTAAAATATCTTATTTATTGATTCAGAGTAAATAAGAATGGGCAGAATTAAGCTGAAGACAACAAAAGGGGGAAAGTTAAAGCAAAACTGTGCATTAGCAAGTCCCTCTCTAATAGCCTTCTGAGCCCTCTCTTCCCCTCATAGCTGCTTTGCATCCTCATGGAGTCCTTCACTAGCCAAGGCTTCCCTCACAAAGGTACCCCACTTGGATGAGACCTCTTAGGTATCATCTCATTCTTTAATTCAATCTTTGTGCAACTTAATCCATGTAATTTTTACAATTAAAGAAATTTAGACACCATCTATTACAATTCTCTCATATACAGTTGAAGCTCAGCTTTGTCTTATCTTGAAATTATTCCTTGCTATTGAAGAACTAGTGTACACAAGTATTTGTTCATCGATTACTTATGAGAGAAATCTTTTAAAATTCACCTTCAGAAATCAGGATTTCTAAACTGTACTGAGATTTTCCAGCATACTCGGTGAAACTATTGGTGTCTCAGTCATTTTAGAAATTAAGACTTGCCCAAGGGAATATTAATTCATGACATAGCTAGGATAAAAATCTAGCTTCAAGGGCTCTTCCTTTTCCAGAAACTATATGAATAAATCTCCAAACTCGAACAAACACTCTGCTCTAGACCATTCTTGATTCCCTCCCCATATAAAAATCTTGAACAAAACCCTCTGCTCTAGACCATTCTTGATTCCCTCTCCATATAAAAACTTTTCCTAAATATTCCTTCAGTGTCCTGCTATTTTAATGCACCGTATTTATTCAAATGTGGTTAGTACCTATGATCCAAAATCCATTACGACCAATTCACACCTTAATTCAAGTTAGTTTATCAGGTTAGCAAGCCAATCAATTTGCCTCATAACATTTCTGTTTGAATAGGAATGGTTGAAGTCTTCAACTAAAAGAACAAGTGGAAATTTTATACATGAGATCAGGTCCAGAAGCAGAGATAGATGAAAACTGAATGTGTTTTGGTTCCTTAAATTATAACACAGAGTCAGACATCTATACAAAGAACCAAAACTACAATAAGTGCAATGAATGAGAGCTTATTGCCTGTGATGCTTCACTTTGTTAACCTGAACCCTGGTTGACAACAGGATAGTAGGATAGTCAAACAAACATATGACATGCTATAAAGGTGTCACAAGCTATCTTCACGGGATTGATTCCAGGACAACCCTGGAGGATACCAAAATCCAAGGATGTTCAAACCTGTTATATAAAATGGTAGTATCTGCATATAATTTACACACATCCTCCCATATACTTTGCCAACTCTGCATTACTTATGGTACCTAATACAATGTAAATGCTATGTAAATAGTTATTATACTGTATTGTTTATAACAAGGGAAAAATGTCTGTGTGTGTTCAGTACAGACATAACCATCATAGGCCTAACTACATTTTCAAACCATGGTTGGTTAAATCTGCAGATGTGAAACTGCAGACACAGAGGGCTAACTATATTAGTCTGAAACTCATAAAAGATGAAATACAGTCATTTCTTGGTATATCCAGGACCTCAGGTCTCTAACCAAATCCACACATACTCAAGTCCAACAATCAGCCTTGTAGGAAAAGTCAGCCCTCCGTATCTGGAGGTTTTACATCCCAGGAATACTGTATTTTTAATCCAGGTTTGTTTGGAAAAAAAAAAAAACAAAAAACAAAAAAAAAAGCATATGTAAGTGGACCCACACAGTTTATACACAGCTGTATAGCTTAAATTGTTTCCTACCCACTTTTTCATGTAGTTTTTGCTAAATATATTTTATTCAATCTTTTTGGCAGGGAATGAGTACCATATTATATATGTACTCATATGTGTGTGCACACACACATACATCTTAATATAGAAGAGTATCTTTATTAAGATGTATATATATCTTAATAGACTAAACTCCGAAGTAGAATTACCTTCATTCTTGATATTTATAAGTGACTTTCTGGAAGCAATACTATCAAGATTGTCCAGTCAAATTTGAAAGAGCTTAAATGTCAGTCTCAGGATTTAAAGGACTAACAAACCACGTGGGCCCTCCAAAAGTACAAATAGAAAGAAAACTTTAAATTCATGGTATCTACAATGCAAATAATAAATTATCACATAAAATGAATGCTGTTAAACTATACACTAAATTTTTCAAGTCTTAACCTGAATAGCTTTGTTATGTTAACCAATTTTTCATTAAAATCTCATACTTTGATTTTAATAGTAGTTCCTCTGATACTGGTTATCAAAACACAGAGAATTCTTTATGAAGAACCTAAAATTTTTGCAGATGCTTACTCAGTCTTCAAATAAACTCCAGGAAAATCCCGATTTCTAAGAGAAAGCATTGAATTTGTGCTCCTGATCTGGCATCAAATTACTTGGGAACTCTCAAACAGTGACAGCCCCAAATGCATCTTCCTAAGACACATAGCTACATGTTCTACCAATCAGTGGAGGAAAAAAGTTTGTAAAAATTTTATACAATACTAGAGTGTCTTAGTCCATTCAGGCTGCTATAACAAAATGCCATAAACTTGGCAGCTTATAAACAACAGAAATTTATTTCTCAGTTCTGGAGGCTGGTAAGTCCAAGATACAAATAGACCCGGTATCTGGTGAGGTTTCGCTTTCTGGTCATAGACAGTGCATTCTTGCTGTATCCTTACATGGTGGAAAATACTAGCTAGTTCTCTGGGGTCTCTTTTATAAGGACACTAATCCCAGTCACATCTGTTCTCATGACCTAATCACCTCTCAAAGGCCCCATCTCCTAATACCATCTCCTTGGGGTTAGGACTTCAACATAGGAATTTGGAGGGAACACAAAATTCCGAACATAGTCTGGGGCTACTTAAATCGGTTTTACCAGGTTAAATACTCCTAAAGATTTAATTTCCCATCTTGGTAACTGTTGCAGCCATTGAGAAGCAAGACAGAACAGCACCACCGAATTAAACATTTCTGAATATTCTCTTCTTCGTCTCATTTGTAAGGTATTTGATTCCACAAATCTGTTATGCTAATTTTTATTTCTCTTCACTTTGATTGTTACTGTTACTATTCCTTGGAATTCTTATCCATATACTTACCTGGAATTCAAACCATATCAATATTTTAAGGCCCTATTTGGGTCCAATATTCATCTTTAACACTACAAAGAATACAGCACAGTAATAAGCATATGCTCCAGAATCAGAATCATGCACCACTAGCTGCATGACCTGGGGCACGTTACTAAATCGTCTGTGCCTTGTCTTCACCTTTTGTAAAAGAGGAATGTTCAGTAGTATTGCTGTCAGGCTCAAGTGAACTAGGACATGCAAAGCACTATGAACAGTGCTTGGCACAAAGTAGGCACTCAATAAATGTTAACCACTATTGTAGTTCTTTATTGTAACCCCCATTCTTCCTGTACTTCTCTGAACAACTATAGATTCATAAGTAATAAGGACCTTAGATCCTACAGTCATTTAGTTCAATCCCCCACACAAAGTAGTATCATCTCTAAAAAGCTCTTCATACTTGGTCAACCATGAAGATGGTTAAATACTTTCAGTGATGAAAACTTTACTACTTTTCAAAAAGCACAGGCTCAAACAGTTGTTATAATAAAAAAAAAAATGTATGTGCAGTACCTACTATCTACTCATTGGTCTCTTAGTTCTGCCTTCAGTACCACCTACAAACAATCCTGCATCCTCTAGCCTCTTTCATATGAAAGCCCTTAAATATTGAAGGCAGCTGCTTGGTAAGTTGCACTCTCTTTCACTCTTTAGCGCTGCCACCCTCCGCCTCGATCTTTCCTCTTCATTTCTCTTCTCCAGGCAGAACACTATAATTTTTCTTGACTGTCCACCACAAGATATGTTTTCTATATCTTCACCATCCTCAACAAAATCTTCAGGACTCACTTCATTTTATGAAAGTCATTCCTAATACAGGGCACTAAAAGCTACACATAATATTCCCAACAGGTTCTGAATAGTAAAAATGACAGAACAACAGTTTGTTTAGGAAACTAAGGCAAATTTTGGAAAAATTTACTTAATAACAATCATCAAAAAACAATGCTGTTAAATGAGCAATTAAGTTAAATTTTTCTTCTGAGAGATTGGCAAACAACATAGGCTATTACTTAACCTATTTAAATAAGATTATGGACCCTCTGCCAGGCTGCCTTCCACATTGTATCCAGAGACAGAATTTGTGATGCCTTTGTGTAAACTGCTTTTATCTCTATAGAAGTCTCTTTAGCTATGTGTTTTTTTCTTCATGTGTCTGTCTTTGTCCTGCTTATGTTTCTTTCTGTATATCAATCTCTTTCTCACTCTTCTTTCTTTTGTCAATCATTCAATAAATATTTATGCAGTGCCTATCAAGTGTCAGGCGCCGTATTAAGTATAAGAAATTCAAAGATGAGTCTTGCTCAAAATACCCCCTGGCTAAGGTGGGAGGCAAAGCAGACACAAACAGATAATAAACAGATAATAAGATACTATGGTAATACAGTTAGGTAGATAACGCACAGGTTACTCTGAGAGCACCAAGAATGATTGAATGCTGGATGAAAGGGATCTGAGAGGTTTCCAGGAGGAGATAGAATCTTATGAAATCCAAAGTGATTCTAAACAGTACTCTCAAACTTTAACATGTATTTCAATCTCCTAGGAATCTTGTGAAAATGCAGATTCTTAATCAGTGTGTCTGTCTGAGTAGTAGGACCTCAGATGCTGCGTTTCTATCAGGCTCCAGGAGATGTCCATGCTGCTAGCCCCCAGACCATCATAGAGTCACAAACGTCTTAAAGGATGGAAAGGAGTAAGTAAGGGCTGTGCAGAGTGAATACAGGCAGTATAAACAGCATGAAGTAAATCACAGAGGTAGGAAACACCTGAGTATATGTGATGAGACTGAAGCATACTGGTGTTTCCAGGCAATTTAAAAGGTCATGAGTGTCTAAAATGGGGACGGATGGGAGTATGACATATCGTTTTTTGTTTTGTGTGTGTGTGTGTGTGTGTGTGTGTGTGTGTGAGACAGTCTTGCTCTGTCGCCCAGGTTGGAGTACAGTGGTGCAATCTTGGCTCATTGCAACCTCTGCCTCCCAGGTTCAAGCGATTCTCCTGCCTCAGCCTCCTGAGTAGCTAGGATTACAGGTGCCCACCACCATACCCAGATAATTTTTTTTTTTTTTTTTTTGAGACGGAGTCTCGCTCTGTCACCCAGGCTGGAGTGCAGTGGCATGATCGCGGCTCACTGCAACCTCTGCCTCCCAGGTTCAAGTGATTCTCCGGCCTTAGCCTCTCAAGTAGCTGGGACTACAGGCACCCGCCACCATGCCCAGCTAATTTTTTGTATTTTTAGTAGAGATGGGGTTTCACCGTGTTAGCCAGGATTGTCTTGATCTCCTGACCTCGTGATCCGCCTGCCTCGGCCTCCCAAAGTGCTGGATTACAGGTGTGAGCCACCACGCCCGGCCAATTTTTGTATTTTTAGTAGAGACAGGGTTTCACCATGTTGGCCAGGCTGGTCTCAAACTCCTGACCTCAGCTGATCCACCAGCCTTGACCTCCCAAAGTGCTGGGATTACAAAGGCTTGAGCCACCCACCTGGCCAGAAGTATGGCATGTCTTAAGGAAAAGGGAAGTTATTACATGGATGACAGAGAATATCGAAAATTCTTCAAGTAGGGCAATTATACGGTAACAACTGCAAATCAAATAACAAGTCTGGTGGCTTCACTGGTAGAATAATGGACAAGAAGATAGTATGCTAGGCTACTTAAATAAACCTGCCAAAGATGACGATGAGGACCTAAATTATGGCAGTAACAACAGATTTAGATGAAAAGGGACTGGTCCGAGAAATGGTTAGGAAATAGAACAGGTTGATTGTGTCATCACTTGTTAATTTAAAAATCAGGTGGTTGTTATTTCTTTGCATTTTTTTGCAGACATTGTATCTATTCTTAACCTGACAGTAACATGTGATCTTGGACAAGCCACTTACCCTCTTTAGCAGTTGCTTCCATATCTTTAAAAAAAAGTGAAGATTTGACCCAAATGAACAGTGTCATTGCTTTAAACCCTAAAATTTATGAGCCTGTGAACTAAATTCATCTCATTGAATTGTAGATTCATAAAATGTATTCTTAGTACCTACTACAATACCTAGACTTTATAAAATGAATTATTAGTACCTACCACAATACCTGTATTTTATATATATATATACACACACAATATATATGACAATGTATTGTATAATATATGTACAAAGGATGACAATATATTACAACATTAGTCATACAATGTGTGTGTGTATATACACACAAACACACACCCATTGCATGACAAATATTGAATCTACCTAGCTGACAGGTATTAAAACTTGAGTCTTTTAAAATCCTTCCTCTTCTTTGCCCACCACATTCATTACCAAGTCCAGTTGTTTGTTACATATGCCCTACTGGCAATTCTTTGGTTTATGCACTTATTTTTTTAACCGGATTCCTGCAATAGCACCTTAGATGTTCTCCCTGGTTCCAACCAAATCCCCTTCCAAACACTCTCTGAGAAACTGAAGGATTCTGGAGTCAGAAAGACTTGGGCTTGAATGCTAAGTCCACTGTTCCTTAACTATGTGATTGTCAGCAAGTGATTTAACCTCTCTAAACCTTGATTTCCTTACCTCTAAATTACAGGGATACTAGGAAGATGAACTATTTGTAAAGTACTTACTATAGTGCCTATTACACAGTGAGAACTCAATAAGTGTTAGTTATCATTTTGAAAGACACATCTCAAAAAGATTTGAGCAGGTACTTCACAAAAGAGGAAAATCAAATTACCAAAAAACAAAAAATGGAAAGATGTTCTTCTTCATTAGTAATCAGCAAAATGCAAATTAATACTTCTATGAGTACAATTATGTATCTACCTGATTAGCAAAATTTAAGAACTTGTAAATCGAGTGTTAGTGAGGATGTAGAGTTTCTCATATACTGCTGCTGGGAATGTAAATTGATGCAACTGATTGGGGAAAATATTTTGGAATTATTTAGTAAAATTAAAGGCACACATACCCAAAAACTCAGCAGTTCCTTCCCTTGCTATTTATCCTAGAAAAGGGTAAATATCAGAATCTATGTAAACTAATATATATAAACATAAAAATGATATTGTATTTATATTTATACTAGCATTAAGTAAAATAGATTTAATCCAAATGTTCAACAACAATAGACTAGATAAGTAAATATTGGCATATTAATACAGTAGAATACTATACAACAATTTACATGAATAAACTACATGCATGAACATGAAAGAATCTCACAATGCTAGCAAAATAATCAGGTGATTAAGAGTATACATGCTGTAATTCCAAATACATGGAGCTGAAGCATAGGCAGAACTAAGATTCATAGCCTAGAGATGCACAGATAGATGGAAAACCTACAAAGAAAAGCAAGGTAATGTGCATGACAAAAGGTGGGATAGTAGCTAGCAGTTACCTATGGTGGGGAAGGAAAAGTATGTGATCTGAAAGGGACACATAGGGGTTTTCTGGGAGTCTATTACATCATGTTTGATTTATTTGTTTGATTTGTTTTATGTTGTTTGATTTGTTTACATGATGTTTGATTTGTTATTATTCTTTAACCGGTATTTGTTTTATACACCCTTCTATGTGCATGGTATATTTCACAATTAAAAAATAAACTGATTATGTCAATCTCCTACTTAAAATCTTTTAAAAGCTCTTCACTTTGAGACAAAATCCAAACTCCTTAATTTTGTCTAAGAGATCCTTCATGGGACATGTCTTCTATCCCGCTTCAACTTTATCTCTGCCACTACCATTTCTGCTTCAGCATAGTAAATGATACCTAGTATTCCACACAATCATGCTCTCTCAAGCTTCTGGGTCAGTTAAAAAATGTTCCCACTGTGCACTGCATCCTCCCTTCCTCTGGCTATCCTTTTACTGTGCTTAATAGTCCACCAAAAGATCCCTTCCTCTGGGAAGTCTTCCTTGACTAATCTCTACCACATCTGTGTTAGAGTCTCCTCTGATGCACTTCCTTTGGCACTCTAGACCTACCCACGTAATAGCACTTGTGCCACACTCTTGTGCCACTTGTGTAATAGCACAAGTGCCACACTCTTTAGAACACAACCACCTCCATTAATAAGCACATTTTATTATAAGTACCACACTCTTTAGACTCTGGGCTCCTTTAAAGCAAGGACTGTCTTTTATCTTCCCCAAAAGCTAAACATGCTACCTACATCACAGATTCTCAATAAGAGTTTGATTAATGAATTAATATTCGGAATGGAGAGAACATGGTATGCTTTCTACATCACTGGGAGTAACACATAATATACTAGGTTCAACCATATAAAATTGCCCTTATTTTAGGTCAAAAATAGTTTGTTATTGGCAATTGCATAAAATTATTTATAACACTCATTGAATACATGTTAATTAAGCACAGTATAGTGATGCTATTAGATCTGCTTTCTCAATGTAATGGTAGACGGATTGTTGTTTATGAATTGTTTTATAAATTCACTATATGAAATAACTCTAGGATTAATTTCATCAGTCTTCCACAGTTATAGGCTATGCATTAATTCACAGGGCAGCCTACCTATCTACAGTTATATAAGCCACTAGGCAAATGAAAGAAAGATATTGATCACTAGCTCAAAATAGCTTCTTTTGGAGTCTCATAAGCACCACAGTCATACTCTAGTTCTCAAAGATGTTATTTGACAGATTTAACTCATTCATCTCTGCTGGAATCTATTGATTATTGACTTTGGTGACTATGAAGCATTAAGTATTTGATTTAAAAAGACATTCTACCTGTGTGTGCTGATATTTTTATAAATTAATAAGTTTTAAAGTCATTCCAACTAGGCAGAGCAACTGGATCTATTTTTAATATTGTTTTGTTAAGCAAAAGGATTTGTAGGCTAAAATGCCCATGAACTGAGTTTTATAAAACTGTGATTTCTCTTCTATTATTTCAGAAGAGCTAAATGGGGTGTGTGTATGTGTGTGTTCCTGAAAGAAAACCATAATTTAGCTCTGAACCAATTTTTCTACTAAAGGAGATGAATCTGTAAAATATAGTACAATGTTGCAAATAATAAAAGTCACTTAAAAATAATGGTACCCAGCTGTTACTCTGTCACATGAAAATGTTAATTGCAGGTACCATCCATGGTGGTAGTATCATGGTGTTATATGCTGCACCCATGCACCTCAAGACTTTTCACTACTGTATGTGGTATTAGTAGTACCACACCAACTCTTAAACTTCTGTTCTATTGATTTTCACTTCTGTAGTCAAAATTATTTGGAGCAGTATTTCTCCAGCTCCATGTACAAAACCATATGCAATATTTAAATTGGCTATATAGATCATAGTTTTCATGCTAAGGAATATTTTTAAATTGGCAACTCACCACAGCTTGTATGGTTTCTCATCTATAGGAAACGGGTCTAATTCAACAGTTTCTTGCATGAGTTGCCATAGTGAAGATCTGAGATGGGCCTGACGTTGGTGTTTCTCACACTAGCCTGAAAGCAAAACCGAAAACAGATGAGTTTGATTTTAAGATTTAAATTTGTATTTAGAAAACCAAAAAGCTGACATCAAAGACAATTGGTTACTGGGTGGGTGAGTACAGGCAGAGGAAAGAAAACATCTCAAGGTAATTATCTCTATTCATAATTTATTGCAAGCACAAGAACTTTGATGTTATAATACCAGAACAACTATTTTAATGTCTGAGCATAAACTAAATTAGTAATTCTTATTTCAGTTGATATAGTTGGTCTTGTGATATGAATTTGGTTTTCTAATACAAGGCACCCCAGTCATCCTCAACTGGGACAGCTCCACTGTTACATAGATTTACATATTCTGCTTTTCATACAAGATTTCATTGGAACAATGGTTACATAGGTACCAATAAAGGAGGAGAATTTTGAAAACCTCTGAAGTATGCAAAAGAAAGTAAACCTAAGCTGGAGCTCATCTGAAGAGACCTGTATTTATGTTCTTCTAGTTACAAACCTGCTTTTTCACCATTATAGCCTGTTACTTCCCAACATTATATTAGACAAGATTCTTCAGAATATGTGGCAGTCTCCAACATTCTACCCAATGTCAAACCGTAAGTTTTTATTTCGAGTTTGGAAAATATGGTCATCATACCCAAAACAGGCCTCCTCTTTACCCCAAGTAAGAGTCTCTTTCCTGCCCAGGTGCTTACAATTACTCCTAGGACTACCATCCTCTCACTATCCCACCACCTCACCCCGACACCCCAGTGTGGCCCCATTGTCACCGACCACCACTTCAGAGGAGGTAAATTCCTTTCTCCTCTGAATTTCTATTGCACTCATTATCAAAACACCAATATGGGCCCTTGATTTTGTACCATCTTTATTGTTATTTAGCCTCATCTTCCCAAATGAGTGTAGGTTCCAAATGGCAGAAACTGTGTTACAGTTTCCCAATTTTTTCTACCATAGCACTTAGCAGAGAACTCAGTACATGAAAGATATTCACTCAATGAATATTTGGTGTGTCCCTATTGTGTGTCAAACAGACAAAATCAGTCCCTGATGGGGATTAAACCTTAGTAGAGAATACAGGCAATACAAGAATAGGCAATTACTGTATTATATAAATGCTGTGATGGAGCTTCCATCTACAAACACTGAATAAACATTGCCAAATAAACAGACCTAACCTAAGAGCTTCCCTTCACTATCAATGCTTTCAGATCCTATTTCCAATGTATAAGAAGAGGACAATTGCTTTAAGCAATCCATTTTCAGAAAGCACATAGGGCACCCAGGCAGGTTAACACAGACAAACAGGAGTCAGTTTTATTTCTATGAAGACAAGTCACTAAGATGAATTTCTAGAACTTTAAAGTCACTGCTGTTTTTGTTTTTGTTTTTCTTCACACACACACACACACACACACACACACACACACACACGCACACGTGTACAAACACAAGATAGTGAAAATCCTGTTTATTACTGTGCAGGTCACTGCAAATGCCCAATTGCCTTATAGGGAAGCTTTGCCTTAAACCTGCACACCATGCAGGGTTTTAGAGCAGCTGTGGTTAGGGATGCTTCTCAGGAGACTGTATTCATTTCTCTTTCTGTTGAAAACTTTAATTTCCATTCCTACTAGCATTATTTCCATAAGACTCAAGGATTTTACATCTCATAGTCACCAGAGATAAGAACTGTAAGAAAAGCCATAGTGGCTTGATATGGATCCAAAACATCAAATAAACTAGAAAATCCTTTACCAGAAATAGTATATGTATGAGGTCTACTTTTTAAACCTAAAATATTTCTATTTAGTGATTTTCAATATTACCTGATGTCTCCTCTTAAGAGTTTCTACCAAGATTCACAATAAGAAACACAGCTTCTCCCTATTAAATACAGAAAACAAAAGATATGCAAAACACAGTTTTTGTATTTTCCCCTTCTTTGCCTTGATTGGCTCATGAGGATAAAATGTACTCAAACTGAAAAATCTTGAGTCAAAACCTTACAACTTCGCTATGCAAACACGTATGGGTAGGTGAATTTCTGAAAAGATGGGCTCCAATTCTAAGTTATATTTTTTAAACAATCAATATATGCAGCATGATCTTTTTATCTGAATCAGCAGTACAGCGTCTCATCTCAGGCTTATGTAATGCAATAAATATATCCAATATGCCAAAGAAGCAAATGGACTCTGTTCTTCTTTACCAGTAAGCATCTCCCCTACTAGTCTATAGGCCCAACTTTTTCCACAAGTCCTTGGTCCTCATAAGAAGGTGCAATAATAGATGCATGTGTGGTAGGAGGAAGGCACTCAGCAGTCCTGCAGCAAATAGAGCATTGTACTCCATTCTTGTCACTACTGGACATTTCCGTGCCTCTTTCTGCATGATTGTTGCAATGTCCAGCCAAAAGCTTAAAAGAGACTGTAAGAGGAAATAGAAAGGGCAATGAAGAAAGAATTTAAGACAACAATGTGTTTGCTTCTCATTCTAATTGAAGGAAGTCTCTCTTGCTTTGAGTCCTTTATTCTGATAAGCAACCAGGCAATCATTCGATTTGAACACACCAACTCCACTGAAAGTCCTTTGGCTACAAATGTGACTTGAGGCCAGAACTAGAGCATGAAGGGAGAACATCTATCCCCATATTTAACAAACAAGTAAATACCCAATTTGTCTTTAGCTTTTAGTATCAGTATAAAAAGAATTTATAATTAGGCTTACATCCAAAGAAACAGATTCATTTACATGAAACCACAATAAAACCTTAAAAATATATTTATGCCTTTAAACATGGGAGGTTTTTTTAGATTACTTAGGTTGGGCAAATTTGTTTTGCTTATGATATTCCTGTAGGATATCCTAACAAGGAAAATCTTATTAATTTTCCTATAAATTTAAAATATTTACATTTTATAGCATTGACAATAAATTCTCAGTTCATTCTAACCTTAGAATATATAGACCATGTACTATGAAACCATTAAATACTAATAGCTGCAGACATACCAGACAATGACAGCAAAAACCCACTCAGCCCCTCTGGGATCTGTTCATAAACACCCCCTTCCAGCATGGCAAACACACTCCTCTCAACAGCAGATGCTGTTCTGGGGCGAGCAGGCAGGAAGCTGGAGGCAGCTGATTTTCCCACTCTACATATAATTTCTTACTGCCTCATTATCCAGAATCTTTTTACTGAAACTGTAAGGATTTTTTAAGAACCGGAGCCCCTCAAATTAAAGACACTTTGCAACAGCAGAGGAATGACAGGCAAATGAAGAAGCATGAAGACTCTCTAATATTTAAGGTCACACCACCTTTGTCATCTGATTCTGATTTTCTAGTCCCATTGTAGGGGAGAGAAAACCCAGTTTGCTCCACATAATAAAATAAGCTAATCCAATACTTTATGTCAATTTTAAGAGTGTGATCAAGGTAGAGAAGGAAATACATACCAGAGGCAGCCAAACTGCTACATCCAAAGCATCCAACCCCTAAAATCTAATGGTTCTGAAGTGGAGTCAGAAGCTTGTGATATCTTTATATATTTATTTGTTATATATTTATAACATATATGCTCACCTAAAGTAGAAAATTCACAGAAGCTTCTCTGAGAGAAATGGTCCTTACTGCAACTATTTTAAATATGTTGATAAGCATTCTGTGAGATCTTCCAGGGTCCGACAACTAGCAGATGAGGGATAGAAGGAGATATTGGATGTTGTACTGGCAATGCCTGGTGCACTTACACTCGTTTTCCTTCCACCTGAGCTGTGGCCTGTCCCATATGACTTAGCCTGCTTCCTTGCAGTTTGTTCATAAAAGTTATCATCAACATGGCCAGAAGCAGGCAGGGCTGCTGTACAGACACCGTCAGGCTCTGCACCAAAGGCAGCCCATGTAAACAACCTTGTGATTGCTTCAGAGCCTATTGCTGTGGGATAAGCCATTCTTTCTCTGTGGCTAAATTGCAGTACCCTGGGAAGTTATCTGTTTAAGGGGGTAAAAGCAGAGACTAGGTCTCTAGATTTAAATGTCGGGGGAGGGTGAGAAAAATATATGGATAGATAGTTTTCTTGTAATATCTATAGCCTGATTTACTTACAGATTTTCCAGTAAATTACATTTACTTTGTTGAAGACACAAATACATAGATTCTAAGAAATATACTGCCATACTTATTTCTGATTTTTTTTTCAAAAGAGCTCTGACATTTGTAGGGGACACAGTATCCCAGCACAGAATACCTGGGAATCTTGCCATGAAAAAAAAAAAAAAAAAAAAAAGGCTGCCTGCTGTGACTAGGAGATCACTTTCTTAAAGGGACCCCTTTCCTATTTGACTGCAGTGCCAATGTTTCCTCTTATCTCTAACTGGACCCCTGTTCTGTGTTCCTCTCCCCAGCTCAGATTTAGCCTAGAGTTGCTCTGCAAGAGTAACACCAAGAGTTTTACACCTAACATATATATATAAATACTGTTCCTTAGTAAAATACATCTTAAAATATTTAAGTTATACTTCTCACAAAAGTAAACATAAATACATACTAAAAGACATTATTTTTAATGTTTTATGGAACCCATCACATGTTTCAGATATGGAGCTAAGGTCAGCACTTCTAACAAGCACAGCTGTTTCGTGTTTTTTTTCCCTCTCTCTCTCTCCCTGTGTGTGTGTGTGTGTGTGTGCGCGTGTGTTTCTCTCTCTCTCCCTTCCCTTCTGTAGCCCTGCATTGGTCTAAAAACCCTTGGTCACAATAAGAATGCTCCCTCCCTCCCTCCCTGTGCTACCCCTCACTCCAAACGGAAAGGTTTCAACACGCCCAAGTCTGGGAAGAGATGTTCTGCACAGCGGGAAAAACTGGTGGCTTCTTGCCTCAAAGCTAGTTCACTTGATTAACCTGCTTTCCACCCCATCTCTCTCGTCTCTTCCATACTCCCTCTCCCGCCCCACCAGGAGCAATCAACAGACATCACCCCACCCTCCAAAAACAGGTTAGAACCCAGAACGAGCAAAGAGTCACCTACCATTCCGTGCCTGAGAACTACGATCCTGATCCGGCAGTGTTTGCCCCAGAAATCCTCCCTACTTGTTTTTCATTAACCACATTCCAGACTGTAATATGGAAGAGATTCTTTGGAGATATGGAGATTGTTTAAAATTAACGATGGACAGGTGATTTCCAAGAAAACCCAATCTTAAACTCACTCAAGCCCCTAGGAATTGAGGGGTGAGGACAAAAAAGGATATTTGTAAAAATGAAAAAATAAAAGAAAAAGGTAAGCATATAGCAAGCACCACCCACCCCCATAAAAATAAAAAGTGAAGGGGAGGTTAAAGAAAATAGAAGAAGAAGAGTGGCTTGCTGAATCACCCTCTTTCACTGCCTGGAAACCATTGTGCAGCGTGATGCTGCCTGTACCATTGTGGAACCTACCAGAGAAGACGCACAGAGGGCTTGGGGAATGGGGTTGCTATGGCAACCGAAAGGAGCACACATGACGTCAAAGCCCAGAGAGGTCTAGGGAGGGGGATGAGGGGACAACAGAGAGAGGAAAAGTCTATGTGCAGCTACAGCTACTGTGTTTTCCGGTGAAATGAGGACCAGGCAAATGTAAAGGAATAAGGTTCGTCGGCAGCCAACATCAGCAACTAAGACATCAAGGCAGCCAGCCTGCACAACCTGAAGAAAAGATCCATTCGATGCAGTTCTGGCCCTTTGCACAGCAGCACGGAGGAACAAATACCAGCAGAGCAAAACACCACTGGAAATGCAACCTCTGCTTTTCAACTATCTCCTGCAGTATCTCTAAACGTCAAACAAGTAAGAGATGGTAATAACCTCAGAGAAGAAGCAGGCATTTGAGTGTCGCCTGAACCCCGAGGTCATCTGCACAGCACTATTCCTCTTCTCTGTTTCCTTGTTTTTGTAAAAATCTTGAATAAATATCCACTAAACCAAATTCAACAGACTAATACTTAGGTTGCAATCTGAGTGTACAAAGAAAATACTGATTAATTGGAGTAAACACATCAGAATTCTTTTTGTTTTTTTAATTGCAGAAAATTTTCTAGAGAACTGATGCAAATTGTACTGTTACTATTTGGGGCAAATATCGCAATTTTATTTAAGTAATTTGCTCTGCCTTTAACTGTTATAGGGTATTTTTAAAGTCTCCAAACAGTTTTACTATCCACAAATAATAGTTTCTTAGAATGACAACAGTTGACTACTTGCACTATAAAAAAAAATTAGGTTTACCAAATTTGTTTTACCTTTTTTATGTAAGAAAAATTTTCCATACAAATTTCGCTTAAACCAACTCCAGCCTTTGGACTTCTCAAATTACGTAATCTAATTCAGTTCCTTTTTTGCTTACACTCTTTTGAGGTGGGTTTCTGTTTATTGCTACCAAGTAGTGCTGAGTTGTAAATGATTCCACATTATGTTTTAGAACTAGCATACTTATATGAATATGAAGCTTCTTCCATATGTTACCAGAAAGATACAACATGCAAAAGATGCAAACTCAGCAGTACTGTAGACACTGAAACACATCATAAAGGTGTAAGAAACGCATAAGGTTTTGTTGTCCTTGTTGTTGCTGCTGTTGTTTTATTTGGGGAGAAAATTTAGAAAAAGAAAGGCTTGAGTGAGTTGTATGTCATTGTAGTTCATTGGATAAGTGTTTGGATGTCCCTTTACTCTAATTTCAATTTCAACAAGAATCAATCGAGACTACCTTCTAGTCTTCTCAATGGGCCTACCTGCAAGATAACTATCTCATGCAAAAATATGGATTGATAGCCAAACAACTTTATAACACAAAATAATTGGCATTCTGGCTTTTGAGGTATTATACTAAGTTTGGACATCAAAAGTCAATTCCCCAATCCCATGGAAATTAAATCAGTTTGTTGAAGAGATGTCTGCACTCCCATATTTATTGCAGCACTATTCTAATAGCCATGGAAACAACTTAAGTGTCCATCAACAGATGAATGTATATATATATTACGCATACCACACACAAACACACACACACACACACACATGCTTGAATACTATTCAGACTTATAAAAACAGGAAATTCTGTAATTTGCAACAACATAGATGAACCTAGAGGACATTATGCTAAGTGAAATAAGCCAGGCACAGTGAGACAAATACCATATAATCTCACTTATATGTGAAATTTTAAAAAGGACAAACTTGTAAAACTAGAAAGTAGAATGGTGGTTACCAGTGGCTGGAGGACAGAAAGGTGGACAGGAAAGGGGGGACATTGGTTAATAGGTACAAAGTTTCAGTTAGAAAGGAGAAATAAGCTCTGGTGTACTATTGCACAGCACAGTGACTATAGTTAATAATAATGTTGCCTATTTCAAAATAGCTAAAAGAGAGGATTTCAAAAGTTCTTACTACAAAGAAATGATAAATATTTGAGGTGACAGATAATGAGCCTGATTTGATCATTCTACAATGTATATATGTATCAAAACATTACATTGTACTCCATAAATATATACAATTATTGTCAATTACAAATAAAATAAAACAATTTTTTAAAAGTCAATGCCCAGTAACGTACCATGAATAAGGAAAAAAGGAACTCCATCTCTTACCTTACATTGTAAACACAAATATTTATTCAAGATGAATTGTACACCTCAACATAAAAGCTAAAATATATAACACTATTAAGATATAATATAACTTTTTTTAAAGATGGCTTTCTGACCTTGCAGTAGGCAAAGATTTCTTAGGATACAGAAAGCACTTACCATAATAAAAAAAAAAAAAAAGAGAGACTTCATCAAGATTAAAAGCTTCCACTTATCCTATGTCACCATTAACAAAATAAATACGCAAGCCATAGTCTAGATGATACATATATCTGAATACTCTTGATAGCTGAAAATATTCTGATACACACAAATCCTAAATTATAGAAAACATCTCCTACAATTAAATAATAAACATGAACAAACAATTTTATTTAATGGGCAAAAGACTCGGACAGGCATTTGACAAAGGAAAATTTATAAATGGCCAATAAGCATATGAAAAAGTATTATATATCATTAGTCAGCAGAAATATACAAATTAAAACCAAAGTGAGATACCATTTCATGCCCACAAAAGTGTCTAAAATTAAAAAGACTAACATCATCACATATTGACAAGGATATGGAAAACCAGAACTCTCCTACATATATTGGTAGGAGTACAAAATGTTAAAACTACCTTGGGAAATTTTGGTAGTTTTTATAATTATAAACCTATACCTAAAGTATGCCTCAACACTCCTATTTATAAGGATTCACCCAAGACAATGGAAACCTACGTCCACCAAAAAAAAAGTTGGACATAAATATTTATGCCCGCTTTGCTTTTGCTTATAATAAGCAAAAGCAGGAACAACTCCAAATATATCAACAAGAGAGCAGATAATTATGATATACAGTCAGCCCTCCATGTTCATGGGTTCCACATCTGTAGATTCAAAAACTGAAGATCAAAAATATTAGGGGAAAAAGAATAAAAAATAACACTACAGAGATAAATACAAATAGAAGTACACTATAACAACTGCTTATATAGCATTTACTTTGTACTAGTTATTATAAAGAATTTTTATAGATGATTTAAAATAATAGGAGGATGGAACACTATGCCATTTTATTTTTTTTTTTTTTTTTTTTTTTTTTTTTTTTTTTTTTTTTCTTTCTTTTATTATTATTATTATTATACTTTAGGTTTTATGGTACATGTGCGCAATGTGCAGGTAAGTTACATATGTATACATGTGCCATGCTGGTGAGCTGCACCCACCAACTCGTCATCTAGCATTAGGTATATCTCCCAATGCTATCCCTCCCCCCTCCCCCCACCCCACAACAGTCCCCAGAGTGTGATGTTCCCCTTCCTGTGTCCATGTGTTCTCATTGTTCAATTCCCACCTATGAGTGAGAATATGCGGTGTTTGGTTTTTTGTTCTTGCGATAGTTTACTGAGAATGATGATTTCCAATTTCATCCATGTCCCTACAAAGGATGTGAACTCATCATTTTTTATGGCTGCATAGTATTCCATGGTGTATATGTGCCACATTTTCTTAATCCAGTCTATCATTGTTGGACATTTGGGTTGGTTCCAAGTCTTTGCTATTGTGAATAATGCCGCAATAAACATACGTGTGCATGTGTCTTTATAGCAGCATGATTTATAGTCCTTTGGGTATATACCCAGTAATGGGATGGCTGGGTCAAATGGAATTTCTAGTTCTAGATCCCTGAGGAATCGCCACACTGACTTCCACAAGGGTTGAACTAGTTTACAGTCCCACCAACAGTGTAAAAGTGTTCCTATTTCTCCACATCCTCTCCAGCACCTGTTGTTTCCTGACTTTTTAATGATTGCCATTCTAACTGGTGTGAGATGGTATCTCATTGTGGTTTTGATTTGCATTTCTCTGATGGCCAGTGATGGTGAGCATTTTTTCATGTGTTTTTTGGCTGCATAAATGTCTTCTTTTGAGAAGTGTCTGTTCATGTCCTTCGCCCACTTTTTGATGGGGTTGTTTGTTTTTTTCTTGTAAATTTGTTGGAGTTCATTGTAGATTCTGGATATTAGCCCTTTGTCAGATGAGTAGGTTGCGAAAATTTTCTCCCATTTTGTAGGTTGCCTGTTCACTCTGATGGTAGTTTCTTTTGCTGTGCAGAAGCTCTTGAGTTTAATTAGATCCCATTTGTCAATTTTGGCTTTTGTTGCCATTGCTTTTGGTGTTTTAGACATGAAGTCCTTGCCCATGCCTATGTCCTGAATGGTATTGCCTAGGTTTTCTTCTAGGGTTTTTATGGTTTTAGGTCTAACATTTAAGTCTTTAATCCATCTTGAATTGATTTTTGTATAAGGTGTAAGGAAGGGATCCAGTTTCAGCTTTCTACATATGGCTAGCCAGTTTTCCCAGCACCATTTATTAAATAGGGAATCCTTTCCCCATTTCTTGTTTTTGTCAGGTTTGTCAAAGATCAGATACTTGTAGAAATGTGGCATTAGTTCTGACGGCTCTGTTCTGTTCCATTGATCTATATCTCTGTTTTGGTACCAGTACCATGCTGTTTTGGTTACTGTAGCCTTGTAGTATAGTTTGAAGTCAGGTAGTGTGATGCCTCCAGCTTTGTTCTTTTGGCTTAGGATTGACTTGGCGATGCGGGCTCTTTTTTGGTTCCATATGAACTTTAAAGTAGTTTTTTCCAATTCTGTGAAGAAAGTCATTGGTAGCTTGATGGGGATGGCATTGAATCTGTAAATTACCTTGGGAAGGATGGCCATTTTCATGATATTGATTCTTCCTACCCATGAGCATGGAATGTTCTTCCATTTGTTTGTATCCTCTTTTATTTCCTTGAGCAGTGGTTTGTAGTTCTCCTTGAAGAGGTCTTTCACATCCCTTGTAAGTTGGATTCCTAGGTATTTTATTCTCTTTGAAGCAATTGTGAATGGGAGTTCACTCATGATTTGGCTCTCTGTTTGTCTGTTATTGATGTATAAGAATGCTTGTGATTTTTGCACATTGATTTTGTATCCTGAGACTTTGCTGAAGTTGCTTATCAGCTTAAGGAGATTTTGGGCTGAGACAATGGGGTTTTCTAGATATACTATCATGTCATCTGCAAACAGGGACAATTTGACTTCCTCTTTTCCTAATTGAATACCCTTGATTTCCTTCTCCTGCCTAATTGCCCTGGCCAGAACTTCCAACACTATGTTGAATAGAAGTGGTGAGAGAGGGCATCCCTGTCTTGTGCCAGTTTTCAAAGGGAATGCTTCCAGTTTTTGCCCATTCAGTATGATATTGGCTGTGGGTTTGTCATAAATAGCTCTTATTATTTTGAGATACGTCCCATCAATTCCTAATTTATTGAGAGTTTTTAGCATGAAGGGTTGTTGAATTTTGTCAAAGGCCTTTTCTGCATCTATTGAGATAATCATGTGGTTTTTGTCTTTCGTTCTGTTTATATGCTGGATTACATTTATTGATTTGCGTATATTGAACCAGCCTTGCATCCCAGGGATGAAGCCCACTTGATCATGGTGGATAAGCTTTTTGATGTGCTGCTGGATTCTGTTTGCCAGTATTTTATTGAGGATTTTTGCATCAATGTTCATCAAGGATATTGGTCTAAAATTCTCTTTTTTTGTTGTGTCTCTGCCAGGCTTTGGTATCAGGATGATGCTGGCCTCATAAAATGAGTTAGGGAGGATTCCCTCTTTTTCTATTGATTGGAATAGTTTCAGAAGGAATGGTACCAGCTCCTCCTTGTACCTCTGGTAGAATTCGGCTGTGAATCCATCTGGACCTGGACTTTTTTTGGTTGGTAAGCTATTGATTATTGCCACAATTTCAGCTCCTGTTATTGGTCTATTCAGAGATTCAACTTCTTCCTGGTTTAGTCTTGGGAGGGTGTATGTGTTGAGGAATTTATCCATTTCTTCTAGATTTTCTAGTTTATTTGCATAGAGGTGTTTGTAATATTCTCTGATGGTAGTTTGTATTTCTGTGGGATCGGTGGTGATATCCCCTTTATCATTTTTTATTGCATCTATTTGATTCTTCTCTCTTTTTTTCTTTATTAATCTTGCTAGCGGTCTATCAATTTTGTTGATCCTTTCAAAAAACCAGCTCCTGGATTCATTTATTTTTTGAAGGGTTTTTTGTGTCTCTATTTCCTTCAGTTCTGCTCTGATTTTAGTTATTTCTTGCCTTCTGCTAGCTTTTGAATGTGTTTGCTCTTGCTTTTCTAATTCTTTTAATTGTGAAGTTAGGGTGTCAATTTTGGATCTTTCCTGCTTTCTCTTGTGGGCATTTAGTGCTATAAATTTCCCTCTACACACTGCTTTGAATGCATCCCAGAGATTCTGGTATGTTGTGTCTTGGTTCTCGTTGGTTTCAAAGAACATCTTTATTTCTGCCTTCATTTCGTTATGTACCCAGTAGTCATTCAGGAGCAGGTTGTTCAGTTTCCACGTAGTTGAGCGGTTTTGAGTGAGATTCTTAATCCTGAGTTCTAGCTTGATTGCACTGTGATCTGAGAGACAGTTTGTTACAATTTCTGTTCTTTTACATTTATTGAGGAGAGCTTTACTTCCAAGTATATGGTCAATTTTGGAATAGGTGTGGTGTGGTGCTGAAAAAAATGTATATTCTGTTGATTTGGGGTGGAGAGTTCTATAGATGTCTATTAGGTCCGCTTGGTGCAGAGCTGAGTTCAATTCCTGGGTATCCTTGTTGACTTTCTGTCTCGTTGATCTGTCTAATGTTGATAGTGGGGTGTTAAAGTCTCCCATTATTAATGTGTGGGAGTCTAAGTCTCTTTGTAGGTCACTCAGGACTTGCTTTATGAATCTGGGTGCTCCTGTATTGGGTGCATATATATTTAGGATAGTTAGCTCTTCTTGTTGAATTAATCCCTTTACCATTATGTAATGGCCTTCTTTGTCTCTTTTGATCTTTGTTGGTTTAAAGTCTGTTTTATCAGAGACTAGGATTGCAACCCCTGCCTTTTTTTGTTTTCCATTTGCTTGGTAGATCTTCCTCCATCCTTTTATTTTGAGCCTATGTGTGTCTCTGCACGTGAGATGGGTTTCCTGAATACAGCACACTGATGGGTCTTGAGTCTTTATCCAATTTGCCAGTCTGTGTCTTTTAATTGGAGCATTTAGTCCATTTACATTTAAAGTTAATATTGTTATGTGTGAATTTGATCTTGTCATTATGATGTTAGCTGGATATTTTGCTCGTTAGTTGATGCAGTCTCTTCCTAGTCTCGATGTTCTTTACATTTCGGTATGATTTTGCAGTGGCTGGTACCGGTTGTGCCTTTCCATGTTTAGCGCTTCCTTCAGGAGCTCTTTTAGGGCAGGCCTGGTGGTGACAAAATCTCTCAGCATTTGCTTGTCTGTAAAGTATTTTATTTCTCCTTCACTTATGAAGCTTAGTTTGGCAGGATATGAAATTCTGGGTTGAAAATTCTTTTCTTTAAGAATGTTGAATATTGGCCCCCACTCTCTTCTGGCTTGTAGGGTTTCTGCCGAGAGATCCGCTGTTAGTCTGATGGGCTTCCCTTTGATGGTAACCCGACCTTTCTCTCTGGCTGCCCTTAACATTTTTTCCTTCATTTCAACTTTGGTGAATCTGACAATTATGTGTCTTGGAGTTGCTCTTCTCGAGGAGTATCTTTGTGGCGTTCTCTGTATTTCCTGAATCTGAATGTTGGCCTGCCTTGCTAGATTGGGGAAGTTCTCCTGGATAATGTCCTGCAGAGTGTTTTCCAACTTGTTTCCATTCTCCCCGTCACTTTCAGGTACACCAATCAGACGTAGATTTGGTCTTTTCACATAGTCCCACATTTCTTGGAGGCTTTGCTCGTTTCTTTTTATTCTTTTTTCTCTAAACTTCCCTTCTCGCTTCATTTCATTCATTTCATCTTCCAGGGCTGATACCCTTTCTTCCATTTGATCGCATCGGCTCCTGAGGCTTCTGCATTCTTCACGTAGTTCTCGAGCCTTGGTTTTCAGCTCCATCAGCTCCTTTAAGCACTTCTCTGTATTGGTTATTCTAGTTATACATTCTTCTAAATTTTTTTCAAAGTTTTCAACTTCTTTGCCTTTGGTTTGAATATCCTCCCGTAGCTCGGAGTAATTTGATCGTCTGAAGCCTTCTTCTCTCAGCTCGTCAAAGTCATTCTCTGTCCAGCTTTGTTCCGTTGCTGGTGAGGAACTGCGTTCCTTTGGAGGAGGAGAGGTACTCTGGTTTTTAGAGTTTCCAGTTTTTCTGCTCTGTTTTTTCCCCATCTTTGTGGTTTTATCTACTTTTGGTCTTTGATGATGGTGATGTACAGATGGGTTTTTGGTGTGGATGTCCTTTCTGTTAGTTTTCCTTCTAACAGACAGAACCCTCAGCTGCAGGTCTGTTGGAGTACCTGGCCGGCCGTGTGAGGTGTCAGTCTGCCCCTGCTGGGGGGTGCCTCCCAGTTAGGCTGCTCAGGGGTCAGGGGTCAGGGACCCACTTGAGGAGGCAGTCAGCCCGTTCTCAGATCTCCAGCTGCGTGCTGGGAGAACCACTGCTCTCCTCACAGCTGTCAGACAGGGACATTTAAGTCTGCAGAGGTTACTGCTGTCTTTTTGTTTGTCTGTGTCCTGCCCCCAGAGGTGGAGCCTACAGAGGCAGGCAGGCCTCCTTGAGCTGTGGTGGGCTCCACCCAGTTCAAGCTTCCAGGCTGCTTTGTTTACCTAAGCGAGCCCGGGCAATGGCGGGCACCCCTCCCCCAGCCTCGCTGCCGACTTGCTGTTTGATCTCAGACTGCTGTGCTAGCAATCAGCGAGACTCCGTGGGCGTAGGACCCTCTCAGCCAGGTGTGGGCTATACTCTCCTGGGGCACCGTTTCCTAAGCCCGTCGGAAAAGCACAGTATTCGGGTGGGAGTGGCCCGATTTTCCAGATGCCGTCTGTCACCCCTGGAAGGGGAACTCCCTGACCCCTTGCGCTTCCCGAGTGAGGCAATGCCTCGCCCCTGCTTCGGCTGGCGCACGGTGCGCTCACCGACTGACCTGCGCCCACTGTCTGGCACTCCCTAGTGAGATGAACACGGTACCTCAGGTGGAAATGCAGAAATCACCCGTCTTCTGCGTCGCTCGCGCTGGGAGCTGTAGACCGGAGCTGTTCCTATTCGGCCATCTTGGCTCCTCCTTCCACTATGCCATTTTATATAAGGGACTTGAGCATCTACTGCTTTTGGTATGGAGAGGTTGTTCCTGGAACCAATCCCCCTGAGAGTACTGAGGGACAACGGTATTTGCCTAATAGAATATTACTCAGCAATTAAAAAGAATGGTAACCAGAAACAGGTTAATACTAATCATTTTCATCCATTAGATGTTAGTTTCCTTTTTAAGCTTTTTGAAAATTTATTTATTTTTATTAATGTTATTTTTATTGGCAGTCATAATTATACATATTTATGGAGTATATTGTGATATTTTGATATATGTACACAATGTGGAGTAATTAAATCAAATTAATTAACATAACTGAGACCTCACATCGTTTTTGTAGTGAGACATTTGAAATTTACTCTCTTAGTTGTTCTAAGATATACAGTACATTATTGTTGACTATAGTCACTCTGCTGTACAACAGATCTGAAAATTTATTCCTCCTGTTTTACTAAAATTTTAGTTAACTAAAATTTTGGTTAACTAAAACTCTTTTTTTTTTGAGACAGGGTCTCACTCTGTTGCCCAGGTGGGGGTGCAGTGGTGCAATCACAGCTCACTGCACCTTTGACCTCCTGGCCTCAAGGGGTCCTCCCAGCTCAGCCTCCTGAGTAGCTGAGACTACAGGTGCCTGCCACTCCACCTGGCTAATTTTTTATTTTTAGCAGAGATGAAGTCTAAGTCTATTGCCTAGGCTGATCTCAAGTTCCTGAACTCATGTAATCCTCTTGCCTTGGCCTCCCAAAGTGCTGGGATTACAGACAGGTATGAGCTGCCTCACCAGGCTTGAAACTCTTTGTTGTTGTTGTTGTTGTTGTTTTGGTTTTTTTGAGACAGGGTCTCACTCTACTACCCAGGCTGGAGTACAGTGGTGCAATCTCGGCTCACTGCAGCCTCAACCTCCCAGGCTCAAGAGATTCTCCCACCTTAGCCTCCTGAGTACCTGGGACCATAGGTGCGTGTCACCATGCCCAGCTAAATTTTTTGTATTTTTGGTAGAGACAGGGTTTCACCATGTTGCCCAGGCTAGTCTCAAACTCATGAGCTCAGGCAATCCATCCACCTTGACCTCCCAACGTGCTGAGATTACAGGCATGAGCCACTGCTCCAGGTCCATTGAAACTCTTTTGAAGTATTTTCCAAAGATGTTGATTCTTGGTATTAGTTACAAACAGTGATAGATTCCAATCTTCCATATATATTTTGGTGTGGATCTTACATACTCATTTCAATTATATTTATGTTATTAAAAAAATCTTTTAAGTCTATTCTATACACTTCAGGAAAATTACTTTTCTAAAATTTGATTATGCAATACAAGTTAGTTTTAAAAAATCAGTACCTGAATATTTCCCATTCCCGGTTGGATAAAACCAAAACTCTTGGTGAGGTGTGGTGGCTCACACCTGTAATCCCAGCACTTTGGGAGGCTGAGGCGGGTGGATCACTTGAGGTCAGGATTTCCAGACCAGCTGGCCAACATGGTGAAACCCTGTCTCTACTAAAAATACAAAAATTAGTCTAGTGTGATGGCACATGCTTATAATCCCAGCTAATTGGGAGGCTGAGGTGGAAGGATTGCTTGAACCCAGAAGGCAGAGGTTGCCATGAGCCAAGATCACACCACTGCACTCCAGTTTGAGAGCCCTCCCCACCAAATAAATGTTTTCAATAAAAAGAGAAAGAAAAAAGAACAGATACATATTGGGATTATTATGTTTGTCAGGCGCTGTTTATATGAATTCATACTCACCATATAAACTCCCATAAAAGTATCTACTTACTCTCATTTGGCACTTACCATACTGTATTTTGTATTAGGTAACTTTGTGAATATGTAACATCTCACTTTAGCCAGATAATCCCAACACTCTGGGAGGCCCAGGCGGGAGGATCACTTGAGGTAAGAAGTTTGAGACCAGCCTGGCCAACATGGCAAAACCCTGTCTCTACTAAAAATACAAAAATTAGCCGGGTATGGTGGCACTTGCCTATAGTCCCAGCTACCTGGCAGGCTGAGGCAGGAGAATCGCTTGAACCCAGGAGGTGGAGGTTGCAGTGAACCGAGACTGCACCGTTGCTCTCCAGCCTGGGCAACAGGGTGAGACTCCGTCTCAAAAAAAAAAAAAAAAAAAAAAACTCACCTTGTACTTGACTGTGACTTAATCCTCTTTATTTCTCATTATCGCCCCTGAAAGTTCCTTTTCCATGTATAGCATATCATCTTATACATGGTAGGTGATCAGTAAACATTTATGGTTAACTATAATTATCTGCAGTTTATAATTCTTGTTTACAGTTATCAAAACTTTTTATTTCAAATATTATTATGGAGTGTTACGTTGTGATATATACAATATTAAAGCAGGTAACCTCTGTTACAATATCACGTATTTGAACTTTGTATTTAGGTCTAAAAACACTTTAACTGCTTCAAACTCTTTTTCAAAGTGCTTTCAAATAAAACTGTATGTAATATAGAAGTCTGACTTGAATTTTGAATCTTATCAGTTCTATCAATCATAAGAGTTTTTGAAGGAAGAGTCTTAAATAAATAAGTCAATGTAAGTTCTTATTTTCAAAAGCATGGAACTGTATTTAGTATCTTTTATATGCAAATCTATTTATTTAATGGCATGTGTGTAGTCTGAGGTAGGACTAAAGATGTTTAGGAATATCTCTTGCTCTCCAATCAAGGAGATCTTCCTTACCTTATAAATACAAACTTTAGAACATTACATTTTCAGAATAAACTACTGAAACATGCAACAATACAGATGAATCTCGAAACATGCTGAGTGAGAAATAAGACAAAAAAGAGTATATACTATATATATATGTTTACATGAAGTTTCAGAACAGACGAAACTATTCTATGGAGATAGGAATCAGAGCTGTGTTTGTCTGTGATAGGAGGAGGCAAACAGTCAAGGACTACATTGACAGCAAGAGAGAAATTTCTATAGTGATGAGAAGGTCCTACATCTTGATAGAGATGTGAGTTACATGGGTATATGCATTCAACAAAACTCCTCAAAGTGTAATTCTTAAGATCTTTGCATTTCACTCTATGTAAATTAAACTGCCATTAAAAATGTTTAAGTAAATTTCCTTTTGGGAAAAAGGAAAATTGCTGAATGAGCCAATAAGTTAGGGTTCCTAAACCTGAATATCTAGTCCCATACCCTGAATCTTGATTTTTCAGACCCAAGCAGCCCCAGCAATAGGAAAGGCCAGAGTCACCAGGATGTTAAGAGACCTAACCCTCAGAGGTGAGGCAGACAATTGATGGAGGTTTACATAGCAATCAACAAATGAGAATTCAGACTCTTAAAAAACAGGTTTTCAGAAAAGTGTGGCAGTAAGGAGATTCCTGGGTTCAGCTGCAGGGACTAATTCAGTGCTGGGACTCGGATGCAGAAGGAAATGAAGATGCTGAAGAACACTTTCTGAATCCAATTCTCAAGTGAATTAAAGGGGTAGCAGTGAAACCAACTAATGCCCTAAGGTCTCTTGTCAAAAGTGGTCCTGGAGTAGGGTGACCAACTTGTCTCCATTTGCCAGGTACTTCTCAGGTTCTAGCAGACACTTCTCATGTTCTAACACTTAAAGTCCTACATCATAGGAAATCTCTCAATCCCAGGCAAACTGGAGAAGCTGGCCACCCAATCCTATAATCTAGAATAGACTTGAACCTTCAGATGGAAGTTGAGAGATAGCAACTGTGAAAGAATGAGTTGCAAAAGAAAGAAGTCATGAGTTCCTTAAAAGAGTGATGTCATTAAAGAAGTGTCACCTAGCTATACTTTCAACAATTAGATTATTATGTCATGAATTAGGATGGTAGCAAGGGGATGCAAAGGGTTTGATAAAAAGCAAGCAAAATTATGGAACTAAATCAATAGAACATGCTGACAGAATATGAGGGGATGGTGGAGGGTCCACGTTTACTCTTTGAGTACCATGTTCACTATCATTTCACAGAATGCCTTCCCTCAGAGAGTCAGTCATGTATCTTTCATGATACTATTAGAATATAAGATTTCCCCAAGTGTACTCTACTTGGGGAACACTGGCTTTTTGCAAAAACTATTCCACAGTTCAAAAGTTTCAGAAATGCCACATACAATAGCTGCCCTTTGGAAAGCCATATTTTATTACACGTACTACAGTGAGCAGGTCTATGAAAACCTACCCTCAAAGGCCAAGGAAGCTGAGAGGCCAAAAAAAGAGGCTAACACGTCTAGTTTCTCAGAAAGAAACATTTAATCCCCGTACCTTCACTTGAGAAAGTATTCTTATATAGCAAGCTTTTTTTTTTTTTTTTTTTTTTTGGTGAAACATGTGTAGCTAGTCCTGTGTCAGACTGTCTTGCAAAACTTGTGACCACTGGGAAAGTTAGATAAACATTTTTATGAGGGATTTTTCTATGCTATAGGCATTGTTTCTTGACCTTGCTGTGGGAACACAGTATCCAGTCGCCAAACATCAGTCATCATTGGCAAACCAAGTCATCTTGGTTCTGCTTCAAGATGGCATTACTCTTGCCATGTGACAGGGTGTTTTCTATATTACATTAATAAATTAAAGGTGCTGAGAAGCCCTGAGGAAAAGAAAACCATTTAAATTTCTCAAAATTACTTCTCAAATGCAGTTTTTAATTAATATCTTTCATCATGCTGTTGGGATGGGAAACACAGAGCCCACAGCTTACTACAGTCATAGTGATTGGCAATGCTGCGAATTTAAAACACTAACAGTTCCTAATAAGAGTAAACTTTCTGACCTTTAAACTTCATGTAAGAAAAGGGGTCTACCTTCCACTTACTTTTCTTTTTAACTAATAGACTTTATTTGTAGGGCAGCTTCAAGTCTACAGAAAAATTGAGCAGAAAAGTAGAGAGAATTCCCATATACCCTACTCCCTCACCATAGTTTCCACTATTATTAATATCTTGCACTCACATGGTACATTTGTTACAATTTATGAACCAATAATGATACATTATTAACTAAAATCCATGGTTTACATTAGGGTTCATTCTTTGTGTTGTACAGTTCTATGGGTTTTGACAAATGTATAGCATCATGTTGCAATCACTTTTAATTTTTTTTTTTGCTCAGGAGTCAATTTTACATTCAGAAGACAATTGTGTTCACATCAAACAAAAGTAGATAAATTGGTCTCCTGAAAGTTTTTCCTAGTGGACAGAGCACTACTGTTAGAATTCAATGGTACTTTGAACCAACTGTTATTAAGCTTATAAAAGTACGGGTTTGCTTTTGCTTTTGTTTTGGACTGGGAACCTCCCACAACCAGCAAAATTATGTCCCTTTGTGGTTAAACGTATTTTGATTCCAAATACAAAATATCTGCCACAATAAAAACAGTTCCACACAACTTTTCAGTATCCTAATAGCATTTGTTTTGAAAGTCTGAATGCAGTTCACAAATGATAATGGGGGGAGGGAAAGTCTATTGTAAAATAATATCAAAGAAGATTAAGCCTTCTCAGGTAGCAGCGACTTAAAAAATCTAATTAGTGTATGTGTCTTTTGAACAACAATGCTAATAGAAAACGCCCTTTTCTTAGATCCCAGCAGAAGCTGGTGTGTGAGATAAAGTTATTCTTGCCAGACATCCTCAGGTTTACTCACACTTCAATCCATACACATCTGTAGCAATTCCAATTTCCCTTATCCTAGAAGCATGAAAAAAGCATGAAGATACCATGGACTACATTTGAGTTTGGTCTGGAAATTCAACTTCCCACTCTGCGGCAATTCCTGCAACCTTTAATGGGGCTATTCTCACCTCTAACTGTAATTTGTCAGCATGGTGCTCAAAAGGCGGTCACTGAGGTAGGCTAAGAAGCAAAATATGAGCCAAAAATTGTGTAATTAAATTAAAATAAAAGTTTAATAATTTTTTATAAACAGGTCTGCCATCACTACTTGCTAAAAAAATTTAATATTAAAGAGCTTATTTTTAAACATTTATATGAGAAGACTTTTTCAATCACCTAACTAATTGGTGAATTCTGGGTCTATCTTATCAAACAATAGTATAAGTAATAGTAATACATGATGATCATATACAAACACTTAAAAGAGTAATAAGCAGAATTAATAATATGAATTTGGTGTGTTAGTCTTACGTTTTTAAGCCAAATACTTATCAGCGTAAATTTATATGTGCAGCTTATGTCTGGTCTAAAAATCTGCTGGATTTTCAAATCATTAACAAAAAATATTTTCTTAGAGTATCCTAAACATGCTATTTCACCTATATTGCAATGCTACATTCAACAAGGAAACAGGAAAATAAAAATCTGATCTTGAAAATTGTCCAAATTCATGAAAATAGAGCAATGATAATAGTAATTAAATTCAACATATGCTTTATATGAGTGCAGGATAATTAAAACATTTTTGAGATAATGCAAAAATACTTTCAAAGCTTATTGGAAATATGTATAGGCCAGTCTGTGTGACCTGAGCAGATAACATGGCCTCTTCATTTCCCAATTTAGGCATTGTCATAATAGGGATAATAATATTCACTCCACAGACTTTTCATGAGAAACAAATTAGATAATGTATGTGACAGTGCCTAGCACAACCCTTAGTACATGATAGTCACTCAATAGATATTGAACATTCTGATTGCAATGAGAGATGTAACCCACACTTAGATTAAAATTTCCTGACATAACATTGTAGGCTATGGACATTGTCCAATGGCCCAGAAGTATTCATTTTCTGTTGTTTGATAGTGTTCTTAAAGTGTATATTCAAAAGGAGATGCAGTTGATCATATGCTACTTGGCAGTGTTGAAGCAGCACTATAGAACTAATAATAAACTTGAAGAAATTTGAGCCTATCTGCCAGTCTACACCTGAGATACTATTCAGGACATCAGCGATTCTTACTGGAAATTTCCCAGATAAAATTCAGCCACTTGGTCAGCAAATATTCAGAGACATAGTCTTTCACAAGAAATAGATAACAAATTTTTTTAAAAAATAATTAAGCAAAAATAGTGTCACTGTTAGAGCTGTGTGACATTCTTTTCATTTAATTAAAAATTAATTCAACCAGCAAATCACTGAGTAGCATATCAGTATAAAACTCTATGCTAGAGATTAGAAAAAGAAATCTGAGAAATGGTCCCCATCAAAAAGGAGTTTGTGATCTTATTGTTAGACTGGACCACTTGAAAGAAAAAAAAAATCTATAAATGAATCCCTACGTGTGGAACAAAAAAAAAATGAAGTCTCCAGTTTGAAAAGGAAAAACCTCAACACAGTCATGCAAGTAGAAAATATGGATCTCAAATCCTATATTTACCTTGGGAAGCAGCAAAGTCAAATAAAAATGGAAACCTTAGTCTCAGTTCTACTGTGACTATGACTACCCATGAGATGTTGGGCAGATAGTGGCTCTGTCGACATGTTTCTTCATCTACAATGTATCGGGTATAGATAACATGATAATTATGGTTCTGTAACAAAATGGAAAAGAGAGTCTTCAGATGACTCAATGAATAGAATTTAGACAGAGATTTCATAAGAATAGACTTAAAAGTGACGGAAAACATATCTTGTTTGGATGAGAGTAAAGAGATCACTTTCCTAGTTAAAACAAGTAGGAAAGCAGTGGAATATCTTCAACTAGATTGTCTTCTAGGCAAAATATACAAACCAAACATTTACATTGCAAATGAAAACATAAGGCAATGAGAATAGGATTCACTGCTAAAGTCAGTTCTGGCTTTTTGAGTCATTTAATAAATATTACCTTATGATAAGTCAAAGCTGCTATCATTTTTATCATTATTATCACAAATGTCATCATTAATATCATCATTATTTTAGCTATTATCTATTGAAAGCAACCTCTGTGCCATCACTAGCTGATGACTTACAGACATTTGCTCTAGTCATACAGCATTTCTTGATCATTATCTCTAACATCTATCAACCATCCACAGTGTGCCTGGGCCCATGTTATGATACGATCCTCACTACTACATCATAAGGTAGGTAGAGTTATTGTCCTTATTTTATATACAAGAAAATTGAGACTTAGAGAGAGTTTAAGTCATTTATTCAGGATCACAAATGACCACCATGAGTCAGTATTGACATCTGTGCATATCTAACTGAAATTTCTACTTTCAGAGAGGTTAAGAAAAAAAATGCGAGTGAACTCAATGATAAGGTGGCAAGATGGCCAAATAGGAACAGCTCTGGTCTGCAGCTCCCAGCGAGATCAATATAGAAGGCAGGTGATTTCTGCATTTCCAACTGAGGTATCTGGCTCATCTCATTGGGATTGGTTACACAGTGGGTACAGCCCACACAGGGCAAACCGAAGCAGGGTGGGTCATTGCCTCACTCAGAAGCACAAGGGGTCAGGGAACTCTTTCCCATAGCCAAGAGAAGCCATAAGAGAACAAGAGAACATGCCATGAGGAATGGTTCATTCCAGCACAGATAATACGCTTTTCCCAGTCTTCACAACCCACAGACCTACAAAGAGACTTAGACTCCCACACAATAATAGTGGGAGACTTTAACATCCCACTGTCAATATTAGACAGATCAATGAGATAGAAGGTTAACAAGGATATTCAGGACTTGAACTCAGCTCTGGACCAAGTGGACCTAATAGACATCTACAGAACTCTCCACCCCCAAATCAAGAGAATATACATTCTTCTCAGCACCACATGATACTTATTCTAAAACTGACCACATAATTTTAAGTAAAACACTCCTCAACAAATGCAAAAGAATGGAAATCATAACAGTCTCTCAGACCACAGTGCAATCAAATTAGAACTCAGGATTAAGAAACTCACTCAAGGGCAGGTGCAGTGGCTCATGCCAGTAATCCCAGCACTTTGGGAGGCTGAGGTGGGCAGAACATGAGGTCAGGAGATCGAGACCATCTTAGTCAACATGGTGAAACCCCATCTTTACTAAAATACAAAAAGTTAGTTGGGCGTGGTGGTGCATGCCTGTAATCCCACCTACTTGGGAGGCTGAGGCAGGGCAATCTCTTGAACCCGGGAGGCGGAGGTTGCAGTGAGCTGAGATGATGCCACTGCACTCCAGACTGGCGACAGACTAAGACTCCATCTCAAAAAAAGAAAGAAGGAAAGAAAGAAAAGAAAAGAAAAGAAACTCACTCAAAACAGCACAACTACATGGAAACTGAACTACCTTCTCCTGAATGACTACTGGGTAAATAACAAAATTAAGGCAGAAATAACTAAGTTCTTCGAAACCAATAAGAACAAAGACACAACATACCAGAATCTCTGGGACACAACTAAAGCAGTGTTTAGAGGGAAATTTATAGCACTAAATGCCCACATCAGAAGGTGGGAAAGATCTAAAACCAACACCCTAACATCACAACTAAAAGAACTAGAGAAGCAAGAGCAAACAAATTCAAAAGGTAGCAGAAGACAAGAAATAACTACTTTAAATTTCATATGGAACCAAAAAAGAGCTCATATAGCCAAGACAATCCTAAGCAAAAAGAACAATGCTAGAGGCATCATGCTACCTGACTTCAAACTATGCTACAAGGCTACAGTAACCAAAATGGCATGGTAGTGGTACCAAAACAGAGATATAGGCCAATGGAACAGAACAGAGGCCTCAGAAATAATGCCACACATTTACAATCATCTGAGTTTTGACAAACCTCACAAAAATAAGCAAAGGAGAAAGGATTCTCTATTTAATAAATGGTGTTGGGAAAACTGGCTAGCCATATGCAGAAAACTGAAACTGGACCCCTTCCTTACACCTTATACAAAAATTAACTCAAGATGGATTAAAGACTTAAACGTAAGATGTAAAACCGTAAAAACCTTAGAAGAAAACCTAGGCAATACCATTCAGGACATAGGCATGGACAAAGACTTCAAGACTAGAACACCAAAAGCAATGGCAACAAAAACCAAAATTGACAAATGGGATCTAATTAAACTAAAGAGCTTCTTCACAGCAAAAGAAACTATCATCAGAGTGAACAGGAAACCTACAGAATGGGAGACAATTTTTGTAATCTATCCATCTGACAAAGGACTAATATCCTGAATCTACAAGGAACTTAAACAAATTTACAAGAAAAAAACAACCCCATCAAAAAGTGGGCGAAGGATATGAACAGACACTTCTCAAAAGAAGACATTTAGGCAGCCAACAAACATATGAAAAAAAGTTCATCATCACTAGTCATTAGAGAAATGCAAATCAAAACCACAATGAGATACCATCTCAAGCCAGTTAGAATGGTGATCATGAAAAAGTCAGGAAACAACATATGCTGGAGAGGATGTGGAGAAATAGGAATGCTTTTACACTGTTGGTGGGAGTGTAAATTAGTGCAACCATGTGGAAGACAGTGTGGCAATTCCTCAAGGATCTAGAACCAGAAATACCATTTGACCCAGCAATCCCATTATTGAGTATATACCCAAAGGATTATAAATCATTCTACTATAAAGGCACATGCACACATATGCTTACTGCAGCACTATTCACAACAGCAAAGACTTGGAACCAACCCAAATGACCATCAGTAACAGACTGGATAAAGAAAATGTGGCACATATACAACATGGAATACTATGCAGCCATTAAAAAAGGATGAGCTCATGTCCTTTGCAGGGACATGGATGAAGCTGGAAACCATCATTCTCAGCAAACTAACACAGGAACAGAAAACCAAACACTGCATGTTCTCACTCATAAGTGGGAGTTGAACAATGAGAATACATGGACACAGGGAAGAGAATATCACACACCAGGGCCTGTTGGGGGTGGGGGACTAGGGGAGGGATAGCAATGACAGAAATACCTAATGTAGATGATGGGTTGATGGGTACAGCAAACCTCCATGGCACATGTATACCTATGTAACAAACCTGCACATTCTGCACATGTATCCCAGAACTTAAAGCATAATAAAAAATAATAATAAAAAAAGACGTATCCCTCATTAGAAGGTCTTTGCACACACTCAGAACGGGAGCACTAAATCACTGTCCAATCATTATTGTCCTGTTTGGAGCCTATGAAAAATTGGCAGTCAGAGCAGCTATGACCTTGTAAGCTGAAGTAGAGAAATCCCCAAAAAGAAAAGGCAGAAGAAGCCCTTCAAGGATGTGGCATACACAGCTTTTTAAAAATGTGACATGGCTGTGAACTGCTGAGAAACAGCAGCTAACAGAACACCTGATGTTCCGCTATGAGGAATGTGACTGCTCCTTTTTGAGCACAAGCTCTTTAGGCCAACTGTGAATTTAAGAGACAAATTCTGAGTCTCTTCAAATAGCTACAGTCCCTAAACTGAAATCCCCATTCATATACACAATGTAGAAGGAATATTGGTAGTAGTCTTTTCAAACACTGATGTACGCTTTGATTGAAGACGTCATCTACAGAAATGAAATACAACGATATTATGAATGCATGCGTACATGCACAAACAAGCACACGTGTTCATCCAGTTAACAAATATTCATTGAATTCATCTACTCTACACGATCAAGACAAAAACGTGTTCAGATATTGCTTCTGCTCTTTCATGGAGCTCAATGATTTTTAGACACAGACATGAATGATTATAATGCAAGGGTTTTTTTTAATTGCTAAATCATTACAGTGATGGGAATAAAGCAATGAATACTTGGAAAAAAAGAGATTATTTCTATCTGGGGTGATCAGAGTGCTCAGAAATGTGTGCACACACACACACATAAACACACATATCATGGTCAGCAATATATTTTGTGAGAAATGTCTAGGAACGTACAAAAGGAACCAGCCAATGGTAATGAAGAGACTGTTAACCAAAGATCTACAATACAAATAGAAAAATGAGCCAGGTTACTCACTACCACAAGTAACACCAAGAACTTGCAAGAGCTTGCAGTGATGAATTTGGAATAGACAAACTAGAAGTGAAGTTCAACTACCAAAACTTATAAAAATTAAATGAAGGGCCAGGTGCAGTGGCTCACACCTGTAATCCCAGCACTTTGGGGTGCCAAGGTGGGTGGATAGCTTGAGCCCAAGAGTTCAAAACAAGTCTGGACAACATGGCAAAACCTCGTCTCTGCAGAAAATATTAGCTGGGCATAGTGGCATGCACCTGTGGTCCCAGCTACTTGGGAGGTAGGGATGAGAGAATCACTTGAGCCCAGGAGGTCAAGGCTGCAGTGAGCCATGAGCATTCCACTGCACTCCAGCCGGGGTGACAGAGCAAGGTCCACTCCAAAAAAAAAAAACTAAATGGAAAGAAGATTCTGTTTCTAATAAATATAACAGTCAAATAGAAAACACTCTCTCAATCAATAAAGCAAGTACCTCCTTCCCTTATGTGTGAACCTCATACAACTTTCTGTAATGAACTCTGTGAACTCATTGTTATTCTAATGAAGTGGATATGTAAGTACAAATTAATTCTCTCAGTTCCACAAGTTTAACACTAAATAACTGAGTGCCTACTAGGTGCCAAGGATTGTGCTATGGTCTTTAACATTTATTTACCTGTTCTGGGTATTATCCCATTCTACCATTAAATATTATTGACACTCAGTTTGTAGGAAAAAATGAGATATGCCAACTCAAACTTCAGCAATCTTTCAATAACATCACTTGCTTCTAACATAAAGGAAGTTATTCCATTTTTCCCCTTATTAGAGCATCTCAAGGCTTATCTTTGAGTTTAGTAAGGTACTACTAAATAATAAACAGCACTTATCTTTTCTTCTCCCCACTCAAAAGCTTGTCAGAATATATTCCAGAATATCAAAAACAAAACATAGCAAGCCGAAGTAAGTCCTTATTTTAGCTAAGTGAATAACATGCTGGTAATTCTGATTTTTAATAGATGGAAATGTACACATTATGAAATTAAGGCCAAAGACTAAGTAAACACTGTAAAACTCATAAAAAGTTTCCTAAAATCTGGAGACTCCAATTCACTATATTAAGATATCACAAGAAAGAAACTATGAATTATAGATGGTTCAAAATTTTTGTCAAAATAACACATTTAAGTTGGTTGTTGAATAAGCCTCTGCTTAGACTGAGAGCTTGCTGAAATCAGGTCTCAGGCATAACATCCTCCCTAATAGTTAACATAGTGCTTGGTAGAAAAATGGGAAGAAACCATGTTTATTAAGGATGTATATAATTAATCATATCCATTCTATGATTGTTGCCTAAGTATTCCTAGCATTAGACATGAGAAACAACCATTCACTTTCCCAAAGCTAAATAGAGTCTCTTAAATAAATATTTTGAAGAAGAACACATTCTGCCATGTCTTTTGAAACTAAAGAAAATAATTCAAATTCAATTTAACCTATTTCTACATTCCTAAATGAAACCACTGAAGAGAAATTTATTCCAGTCTAAACTTTGCAATCACAGAAGAAAAACCTCTGTGGGGAAGTCTCCCCATGGATCCCTCCTGGCCCTTGTTGGGCATCTCTGCTCCAGAGTAGCCCATCAGAGTCAGTGTGAAGCACAATGGCTTTATAAGCAGGCAGCCATTTCCAAGGCTGAGTGTGCAACATGTCATTCATAAGTAAAGCTCTCAGGCTCATCCAAATTCTACAGCAGCCAGTCATTCCCTGTGAGGTCGCTATCTTAAGGAGATTAAAGAAGTCTTTCATGAAGTCTTGCCACTTCTTAAGACTGTCATTGTCTCATCAGATTAACACTAGCACTCTGATGTAAAAGACATCCAGGTTCTCTGTGGTTTAAGGCAATTCTTTTGCAGGAATCTCTGAGGATAGGTGGCCACAGATGTAGCAGCTTCCAGTAGAGCTCTATTGCCCAACTACCAGAAGACCTGGACTTCCAGAAGAAAAGGTGATTCTCATGATTCTCCCAAGTCCTGCAGAGAAGCTGACCTGGCAATGATAATGGCACTTCTACTGTGCCTCTGCAGTTAGGAGTTTCCCAGTCCAGCTGCAGGCCTTGGTGAAGGAGGAGAAGAGCCAGAAGGGCTGGATAATCTCAAATCTTACTTGGAGTGGGGAGTATCTCCCTCATTAGAGTGTAAGTTTCATCAGAGCAGGGACCTTTCTATTTATGTCTATATCCACCATACCCAGAAGAGTTCATAGTAAAAATTCAATGCATTTTTATTGAATCAAAGAATACTGAATGAATCAGTGAATCATTAAAGCAGTCAAGTATGAACAATATTAGGAATAAACATTTTTAACTCTCTCAGCTTGTGTTCTTCCTCCTCTATAGTCTATTCTCAGAGAAACCGTATTAGTCAGGGTTCTCTAGAGGGACACAACTAATGGAATACATATATTATTAGTCCGAGTTCCAAAATTGAAGAACTTGGAGTCCGATGTTCAAGGGCAGGAAGCATCCAGCACGAAAGAAAGATACAGGCTGGGAGGCTAGGCCAGTCTCTCCTTTCACATTTTTCTGCCTGCTTATATTCTAGCTGCTCTGGCAGTTGATTAGATGGTGCCCACCCAGATTAAGGGTGGGTCTGCCTTTCCCAACCCACTGACTCAAATGTTAATCTCCTTGGCAACACCCTCACAGACACACCCAGGATCAATACTTTGTATCCTTCAATCCAATCAAGTTGACACTCAGTATGAACTATCACAGCAGCCATGTGATAACTTATATTACATCATGTCTCTTCCCTATGTAATACCCCACCATGGCTGACAACACACTGGGAATAAAATGCCAATTCCTTATCATTGCCTGCCAGGCCCCACATACTCCAACTGCTAGCTCCTTCTCTGACCTCATTCATTCCCTACCTTTCTCTCCCTCACTGGCCTCTTTGTAGTTTCTCAGACAAGTCAAGAATGCTTCCACCTCGTGGCTTTTGCACTTGCTGTTCCTCCTGTCTGCAACTCTCTTCCTTAATGTGTGCGTTATTCACACTTCAGTTCATTCGGAACTCACTGAACTCTGCAGAGGACTTTTTGACAAGCCTGTCTAAAATAGTACCCCACGTCACGTCTATCCCTTACTCACTGGCTGTTTTTCTTTACAGCAGTTACTCTTTTCTGACATATTAAATGTTGATGTGTTCATTTTCTATCTCCCCCTCTAAAATGTGTGAGGATGAGGATGATATTTTGTTTATCAGTGGATCCTCAGCACCTGGGCAAATGCCCAAAATATAGTAGGAGTATATTATGTAAAAATTTGGTGAATGATTGAATGCAACAATCTTTCAAATTTGCTCTGACATCCTTGAAAATTCTACAAAGCGAAGATATCATTCAGTCACTGAACAGTTATCTGGTACTGCTTTTGTACCTGGCACTGGATAGGCCTTGGGATAGGCATGGGAGAGAGTCACATAAATCCCTCATGGACCCAGCCCTCAAGAAGACTAGGGCAGGCTTTAAACATGTTCCATGAATTGCTACAGGCAATATACAAACTGTAAAGAGAAATAAGGAGGAAACAGTTCTGCTTGAGGGTAGGAAAGGCTTCATGGAAGAATTGAAATGTAAGCCTGAAAGAACTTTCCATAAGAAGTGGCAGCATATGCTCAAGGGCGCATGGAACAGTCTGGTGGGATGAGGTGAGGAAATGTAGGTAAGTATGGTCATAGCACAAAAAGCACAGGGCTCCAAGAGCAGCAGTGCATGTGTGGTGAGAGCTGAGGCTTCATGGGAAAGTGAGAAACTCATTATTGTTTATTTCCCATGTTAAGGATCTGGAACTTTATTCTGCAGCCTGACAAAACCTCCTTAAGGCCCGGCCTAGCAGGATCAATACTACTTTAAGGTCTGAAAGGGACAAAACATCCATCTCCATCTGCACGCATCACAACTTTACTACCAGCATTTCTATATTGTAGAAATCATTTTGCATGTGAATAATGCCTAAAAGGGAACACAAAAACAAGAAAACAATTTGATTCACTGGGAATTGGAGCTTTGGGGGTTTTCTTCTTTTTACTGAACTTCTTTTCTGTTGGGAATAGGCCCCCAAAATCTGGCCATAAACTGGCCCCAAAACTAGCCATAAACAAAATCTCTGCAGCACTGTGACATGTTCGTGATGGCCATGACGCCCACGCTGGAAGGTTGTGGGTTTACCAGAATGAGGGCAAGGAACACCTGGCCCACCCAGGGAGGAAAACCACTTAAAGGCATTCTTAAACCACAAACAATAGCATGAGCCATCTGTGCCTTAAGGACGTGCTCCTGCTGCAGATAACTAGCCAGAGCCCATCCCTTTATTTCAGCCCATTCCTTTGTTTCCCGTAAGGAATACTTTTAGTTAATCTATAATCTATAGAAACAGTGCTTATCACTGGCTTGCTGTCAATAAATACATGGGTAAATCTCTGTTTGAGGCTCTCAGCTCTGAAGGCTGTGAGACACCTGATTTCCCACTCCACACCTCTACATTTTTGTGTGTGTGTCTTTAATTCCTCTAGCGCCGCTGGGTTAGGGTATCCCTGACCGAGCTGGTCTTGAACTTTGCATTTCCTATTAAAACCGGGTTTTTGGCAGGGCGCAGTGGCTCACGCCTGTAATCCCAGCACTTTGGGAGTCTGAGAAGGGTGGATCACCTGAGGTCAGGAGTTTGAGACCAGCCTGGCCAAACATGGTGAAACCCCCTCTAAAAAAATTAGCCAGGCATGGTGGTGCCTGTAATCCCAGCTACTCAGGAGGCTGAGGCAGGAGAATCACTTGAATCCGGGAGGCAGAGGTTGCAGTGGGCTGAGATTGCACCACTGCATTCCAGCCTGGGTGACAAGAGTGAAACTCTGTCTAAAAAAAAAACAAAAACAAACAAACAAAAAAACCAAAAAAACCTGTTTTTCTCAGTCTCTGTCATATGTTGGACTATGGTCTCCAGGTTTACAGTTGCCACCCTCTTTGCAGGTCTGATTTCCCTGACATCAGCACTCCTCTGGAGATACAGTTTCACAATTAGTTGTTGACTTTGCTTGGAGTAATTAAGCCCTAAATTCTGCCTTTGCACAAGTCTTAACACTGTGGATAGTCAATTATAGATAAGGACTGCCACTGACAAACAAGCTTTTCTGACCATTTTAGCCCTGAGCTTCAGGCCTTCTGGTTATCAGTTTTCCAATCACCAACCTTTAGGGCATTCATCTAGTCTACTTGTTTTCAATGTTTTTAAATAAAATCCTTTTTTCTTTTCCTCAAAACAATCTCACAGAGTCCAGTGTATAAAATCTGTAAAGCAATGTTTTATTAATGATAAATACATTATGCATGTTTAAATTTGTACCATTCTTTTATAGTGAAAGTGAAGAATGAGCACAATGTGGCTATTTTGATGAGCCAGACATTTTCAATCCTGACTTATGGGTGACAGTTGTGGTTCTGTCATTCCCAGAATAAAATTTGTTTCTGTACTTTTTTGTTGGAAAGCATTAAAAAAAAAAAAAAAAAAAAAAAAAAAAACACTGGATCTAGTTCATACATCCTGCATTTAAAAAAGAAAAAGAGAGACTGAAAGACCGAAGCAGAGCTGGGAACTGTCTAATAGACGCCTCATTTGTAACAACCCTCAGTAGGTTGAGGTTGCAAACTCATTGTTCTAGACTCTAGAGTCAGGAGCCAAATCCAGTTCAGTTCACAGTGCATGTGTTTTCATTAGTATCCCTGTTTAAAAATTGAAAATTTTCATTTAAGAATCTGGAGACTTGTCTTCTCTTGGAATCTTTGAGGATCTTGCAGTACTGGGGCCACATTCCAACCTAGTAACGGCTTTAGGCCTGAAAGAAGCTGTTTGCCCTTTCCAGATGGCCTTACACATGCATGCCTCCCCTTCACTACCCTCCTGGCCATGTAACGTGGAAGTTTGTGTTTCCCAAACTACATGTCCAAAGGCAATGAGAGACACGTTTTTGCCTTCTCTCTGGCTCCATCAACCCTAATCCAAACCACCATCAGGCTCTCCACGTACTGCTGCGGTAACCTCCTAATATTCACACTGTAGGGCTGCTCTCCTTGTGCAGGTCCCAGGCCTATTTACCCTCAGATCCATCCTTGCCCTTCACTGACTCCTGGGACCTGCATTTTCAGACACTCATGTTAGCTGTCTCTCAACTGGCTTCAGCCAATGGAAGGCACTGCAGGATATTGGAAGGCAGGAGAAAGGAAGAAGCCAAGGTATTCATGTCCCTGCCTCCCTGCCTTATGTGGTGTCTCTGGCAAGAGCAGCCTCTCTCCCCTGGCTCCGCTCATGGAGTCCCCACACAGACTGTCTTCTGCCAGAACACACTTGCATCACTCAGGGTCCCAACAAGAAACAGATGGCATAGTTTAAAAGGATAATTCGAGGTGCATTTATTTACACAGGGACGGTTTACAAACATGTGGGTATAGAGGAATCACAGTGGATAGTGCTTAACACTCCTAGACCAAACAAGGAGTGAGTCCAGAAGAGTCACCTGTTCTGTGAGGAGGGGGCACGTTCAGGCAAGAGATGCAGTCAACTGAGGCTAACTCTATGGGGCAGGAACGGGGGAATAAAACCCCTGACATTGTTTAACTCCCGCCTCAGCGTTTCTCTACAGTGGTGCTATTGACATTCGGAGCCAATAATTCCTTGTATTGGGAAAGGGCTATCCTGAGCATTGTAGAATGTTTAGCAAGAAGCATCCTGGCCTCTGCCAGCTAGATGCCTCCCAGTTATGACAATGAAAAACGTCTCCAGATTCTGCCAAATGTCCCTGGGGTGCAAAATAACCCCTAGGTGAGGACCACTGAGATACAACCACCTGCTGTAGTCCATTTAGGTCAGCCTCAGAGCAGAGAGATGAATGGAGGGAGGTGGAAAGTGGATTTGGAAAGGCACAACTCCTTACCCCACACTGACCTGGCACTGACCCTCCACTCAGTCTTCAGACCTCAGGATTACCTGGAACCTTCTCAGAGCGCCCTTGCCTGGCCAGCCCCACACGACTTGTTAAATTAAGCTTTTACTTATTATTCTAATTGTACCCTATTGTTTTCCCTCAGACCTCATCACAGTTTGTGATTATCTATTTTATGTGTCTGTTTATCTTTAATAGCTCTCTCACCTGTGGACCAAAAACCATTTGCGGATATGGGCTGTGACTGCTTGTTCACCTAGATGCTAGCCCAGTGCCTGGCATAAAGTCGGAGCGCAATAAACACATGGTGTGTAACTAAATTATGAATGAATGTATTCACTTGCAGCAACTATGGCAGTATATAGTCTTTGGGTTACTAACCAAAGACGGCCATACATTTCTTTGAGAGTACGATCCTTTTGATTCCCATCCTGCACCTCACATTCCTGTCGTGGTGATTCTGCTGCTCACTAATGTTAGAGAACCCCTGTTTTTCTGTTTCTCAGTAGTGTCAGAGAGCCACTGTTTTAGTTCAATGTGACAGGCAGTGGAGTATTAAGAGCAGGGATCCAGAGACAAATCCTTGGGTTCACATCACTGCTTCTTCTACTCTTGACTTGCTGTGTGACCTTGAGTGAGCTGTTCAACCTCTCTTTATTTTCCTCATCAGTAGAATAAGGATAATGAAACTACATATCTCATAAAATTAGTACAAATAGTAAATTGAGTTAGGAATTTTTAAGCACTTAGAAGATCCTCATTCTGCATAGTGTAAGAACTATACAAGCAAATGTTAAATAAAATAAATGTAATCTCAGGCAAACATTAGGCTTCCTTCCCATGAAGTCTTGTTCTTTTATTTCTGTTCCCTTTGGTGGCTACAAGACTGGAAAAGTCCAAGCTCTTTACAGTAAACTTCTCCCTAAGAGGTGTTGAGTATTTAGTCTAGACTATGCAGCCCACGCGCAGCAAATCCTTTAGCCCTTCAATGGTGCCTCTGGGCTGTGTGACTCGGGCAAGTTTATGTCAGGATCTGTCTGCCCGTTAAGCGAGCTTTCCACGGTCAAGAGTAGAATGTAACCTGTTCTACTCATTTACCCTTTGAGCTCTTCTTTTTCCCATTTAGCATAGGATGCACAGGTAGCTAAATAATTTATGAACTAAACTTCCTTCCTGGTTTTTATTTTTATATTTTTCCGTGGAATATATTAATGCCAAAAATAAACCAGTTATTAATTTTATGTAGAATATGACCTAAGTATGAACCAGTGAAATAGTTATTGTACTTTTATATCACTTCAAGCTGAAATATTAACCAAAGGTATTCTAATTAAAACACCAAGACATGTCTTCAAAACATAGAAACTTGGCTTGTTTTCTAATAGAGAATAAAATAATATTTTCCTCTTTAATTTTATTTTATCCTTTAAGCTTACATTTGATAAAGGTAGAAAGTTCACTTTCTAAAAAATTAAATACCATTTACAAAAAGAAAACTTAGGTAATCATATGTAGAGATAACAGAATTTACTTCACACACAACTGAAAGGCAAAAGGGCAAAATGTGTGACTAACATGCATATTAATTCCGAAGAATTAATTGCCTGATTTATCCTCTTTGATTAATTTTTAATCCTTCAAATCTCTTTGCTCTCATTCTTCGATCTCTCAGAAGACATATCATTTCTTTCATCATACATTCCGAAGCTTCATAGACTAGTTTGTACTCACTAGTTTCTACAGAACATTTAAATATTACAAGTGTTGGAGAAACATAAAATCTCTCCTTACCCTTTACCGTGACTTCATTTATCTGGGCGATCTCCACAAATCTAGAAAGTAGCTTTGATGTTTTCATCAGACATTATTCATTTACAAACTTTAGAGTGCCATCTGTGTGCCAGGTACTACACCAGGAACTGGAAAAACTGCAAGAAAAAGTCCCTGCTATATAAGTTTTCAGGCACAAAACAAACACGCATTTAAACAGAAAAGTTTGTGTATTCAGGGCAAAGATAATAGCAAGTACAAGAACGCTGAGATGGGACAGAGCGTAGTGTACTCAAACAAACAGCAAGAAGGCCAGCAATGGATGGGAGAATGGTACGAAGTGAGGCCCATAGGGTAGCCAGAAGGCTTGGTAAGGACTCCCCCGAACTTTATTCTATGTAATGGGAAGCTATGGAGTACTGAAAGCGAGCCTGATTTACACTAGGACCACTCTGGGAGCAGAAGGCATGTGCAGACTAGAGTCTAGGTGGAAACAGTGGAGGCAAGGACACAAATTAGGACATCAGCTAAGGCAAGAGATGATCATTACGTTGGAGGAGGACAGCAGGGGCAGATAAAAAGAGAAGCGGCTGCACTCAGAATATGCGTTGAATGTGGAGATGACAGATTTGCCAACTGTAGGATTAGATGTACAAGCTGACGAAAGTGTGTTATTTATGATATTTCACAGAAATTATGACAACTCTGTTTGCAACATTTTAGTAGAGCAAGAAATTAAGTAGTACACAGCTATATTGAAAGAAAACAACTAAAGTTTTAACAACTTTCACCTAAACTAGAGAGAAAAACGAAAAAACAGATATAGTACATCTAAACAAATATGATACATTTAGATATAATATATCTAAGCATATATGATGCATTTAGATATATCTAAACAGATATGATACATTTAATTACACCTAAATTGTTTTCTTATATATATAATGCTCTTGGGCATAGCATTAGCATAGTAGGTTTATTGAGGATGTTAAAAGTACAGAAAACACTTTTTTTCATACTTTGCCCTTCATTTACCATTCCTTTACTACATATGTTTCTCAGTTTTAGAGAATAAAATAAATTTCAATGCAAAATAAAATAAATATATAATTAATAAATAATAGTATTGCCAATTTATTGACTAGCTACTGGGGAAAGAATTGGCAAATTCCTATTTGTTATTCAACCATTTTAGTTTACAAACCATTGTTGGTTATTTTTGCCATTGTTAGCAATTTAACAACCATTGTTAATTTACCATTTAAAAGTTTAATGAGGCAAAACTCGGCATCAGAAATGGCATAACCTTTCCAAAGGAATTCTTTACATTTAGTGAAATTTTAAAAACACTCTGTGGTTGACTTTAACAGTGTTCTTTCTCTCATCTCACTGCTTTGCTAACATTTCTTATACATATTTCTTTTTCTTTAAAATATAAACTATGTAATCATTGGTCCTTTATAAATTAATCATATATCTTTAATATGAACTGATAGAGAATGGTTATTTCTGAACATCTATTTGGGTTCCACAAATCACTTCCCAAGAATTTTAAAATGAAGAAAACAAATCTGAGGTTTAAACTTGTAAAAATCCACACAGAATGAATATGATTAGCTCCCTGGATGGGTAAATCAAAAGATTCCCTGTAGATGCAAAACCAAAGAATTTGGAACACCCAAAACTCCATTGAAATTACCTGGGTATAATCTCTATGATGTCAGGCCGAAAAGTGACTATAACTTAGTGAAGTGAAACAATTAATTGTATTGTGTTTAATGTAAACAAAGACTATGAATAGCAAGAAGGTGTTTAGACTATAGAACACATGCGTACACACAAAAAGAAAACCCTAGTACTGTAGTATTTATCCAGCCTTAGCCAGGTAAAGAAAATTCTGTGACTCATAAAAGAATTATTTAAAAGACATGCAATTTATCATCCAAGATCTGCTCCCTGAAAGTACAATGCAATGCACAAAAGAATTGCATCCTTCTTCATCATTTCTAATTACGTGTTTAAAATGTGCCTTCTCCCACCAGATTATGAACTCCATTTGGAGGGGAATGGGGGGCAATCATGTCTACACAACACTACATCTCTAGTACATTCTGTTAGAAGAGAATTGCGATACTCCGCTCCTGGTTGACATTGGAGATACGATTCACTAAGCATACTTCTAGCATCTCTCTGTCCATTTACTCACTCTTCCCTGGGGAAGAGAAGTGGAAGCTTGAGAAAAGTAAGCAGGAATGCTCAGGTGTACCATTCTCCCTCTTGGGAGCTGCCTGCCCACAGCAGGAAGTATCTCCCTTCACCTCTAGAGCCTAAATCCCTGTGGAGAAAAGATCTGCCCGCCCTGGTCCAGGACTGCAGGGACCACATGGGTAGGTTTTCCTAATTCTGAGAGTTGGTTCATTGGTTCACTTGGGTCTCTCATGAATCTATGACTCTAATCTTGATCTATAAATGATAGAGATGATATTTCAGAGTTTTTTTTTTCTTAAATTATTGAGATTCCAGGCACAGCAGGGGGAAAGGTCCTGTTTATTGGCCCCCTTGAAACTCTAACACATAACACAATATCTGATTCTCTGTAAATGCTTACCAAATATTTCTTGAGCAAATGTAGAGATTAACACAAAAGGCTGATTCTACAAATTTAAGTTCTCTGCCCACAAAAAGCCTTAGTATACTACAGGCGGAAACTTGGAGGCTTACATCTTGGCCATCCAGTGCCCACTTTTCAGATAAAATAACAGAATGATCTGGGGCTCTGAGATCAAGATTGGGCTAGGATATCTTTGGAAACTGGGTCGAATGTGGAACATCATATGCCTCAAGACTGTGGTAGAGAGGCTGAGTAGGCTGTCTAAAAATACTATTCAATTTAAAGAGTGTACAGAAAGAAAAAAATCTGGGCAAGACACCAACAGGATAAAAATCAAGGAGATGGAAATGAGTAGTTAGAACAGAAGTCTATGGAAAAGACAAATTCTGGAGAAAAACGCTGATCCGGCTTGAAAATGGCTGCAGCATATTTTATTCTGCACTTCATGGCTGGAAATGAAGGAGCTGGAGGGGCACAGGGGGCTGGTCACGTTACAGCTGGTTGTTTGGGGAAGTGGGCAATGACAATTGTCTCACATAGGGAGGATGTCCTTCAAGCCCAAGAGCACAACAGAGGCACATTTTACTTAAATAAGAAATATCATTGCCTGATTTAATTTTGCCAATGATTTTCTGCACTATTACTAAAATATACTCACTAAAAACAGCCAACTATAAAACTCAAAACAATCAAGTTTTTACATTAAACAGGAAATTAGAGCTTCCTTTTATAATAAACAACTATTTAGGTTGTGCAACGCACAATATTTATCAATTCACCCAGAATCTTGAGTTATGAAACACATTTCCTGATGTTTATTTTTCCTCAACACCCAGGCTTGGACTGGAGTGAGTCCCTGACCACTTAACTCTTAATAGCTGACGCTGCCTCACCGCACCTCTATTCAATGTCTGTACATTATTCAAAAGAAGTGAAGGGAAAGCCTTGGTTGTCTTGGTTGTTTGGAAGCTATTATTTTCATTCTCCTTGTGTGGCAGAAGAAAAAAGACAGCAATGAAGGACCTGTCGACATGGAAAGAGTAAACTGAACTGACGTTTTTTCAAGTAGTGAGTCTTTTTTCTAGGTTGTTTAGCTCTCCTCCTACTATCAGTTGTTTATGTTTTAACTGGATCTATCTGGTGCTGATTTATATGAAATACTATCACTACTTGAGTACAACTAATGGCTTTAAGACAGTTACTTAGAGTAGCTAGAAAGTTGTCTCTTTAAAAACTATTTAAAATATATATATAAAAGTATCCATAAAAAATAATATATAAATATATAATATTTATAAAAATATTTATCAAATATATAATAAAAATATAAAAAATAATAAAAGTACTAAACAAATGGGAGATTATCAATGTAAATTTAAGAAGTTGATAACTGTACTGTAATCGTGTTAGAAAATCCACACTGAATACTTAAAGAACCACAATCTGTGATGTAAGTTGTAATTTACTTCAAAAGGTTTAGGAAAAAAAATATGTGTGTGTGCATGTATGTGTGTGTGTGAGAGAGAGAGAGAATATATATAAAATATACACGTGGCTTACATAAAACTTTCCATGATATTACATGGCATTATATATTACTTACCATTTGTCAGTAAACATCCACATATTTTATAGTTGTGACTAAGGATAGAAAAATGTTTGAGTAGTAACTTATTTCATATAACTCTAAAATTAATAACTGACAAATATTAATAACCAAGTACAGTAAATATAAAAGCAAACACAAGAAGAACCCAGCAGATACCTCAGTGTCAATTCAGTAATATGCCTAATCATACATAAGATGACTTTTATTTACTGCTTCTTATGGGAACTTGAGTTAAAAGGGCAAGAAACAAGTGTCTATAGCTTGCTGCTTCTAGAAATCCTGACCACTGGCTTGATGTCACAAAACCTTAGCTGACTTACTTTTGTACTTCACTGTTATTGTATAACAAGTTAATTCAAGGATGGTGATTGAATCCATGTAAAAATGACTATATCCAAATCACTTTAGGTAACCTTAATATATGGCATAAACATAAATACATATAAAAATCAATATTAATAAATAATAGAAATTATATCCATGATATTTGTTTCAAAAGGAAACACAGATGCATGAAATGTACTCAACACAATAGGTCATCTCTTATTTCTAGCTCAAAGAACACTGCCTACCACAAAGTGGCACATAAGAAATATTTGTTAAGTGAATAAGCAAATGAACTAATAAATGAATAAAACAAAATAATATATGTAATATTTTTAATGTAAAAACTGGCAGATAGCATTCAATATGTGATATGGTTCAGATGTGTGTCCCCACGCAAATCTCATGTCGAATGGTAATCCCCAATGTTGGAGGTGGGACCTGGTGGGAGGTGATTGGATCATGGGGCTGGATCTCCCCCTTTGGTGCTGTTCACCTGATGGAGTTCTCACAAGATCTGGTTGTTTAAAAGTGTGTAGCAGCTCCCCCCACCCTCTTGCTCCTGCCCTGGTCATGTAAGATATGCTCACTCCCCCTTTGCCTTCCACCATGATTGTGAGTTTCCTAAGGCCTTCCCAGATGCAGATCCTGCCATGCTGCCTGTACAGCCTGCAGAACCATGAGCCAACTAAACCTATTTTCATTATAAATTACCCAGTCTCAGGTATTTCCTTATAGCAGTGCAAAAATGGATTAATACAATATGATCTTAGTAATAAACTTAATAATACTACTGTATAACATTTAACTTTGTCCTAGCCATCATGAGAAAATAAATCAGTAATTCTCAATGAAAGGGAGCATGCCACACTCTCCTACGGGAGAGTTTTTAGAGTTTTTTGTTTATTTTCTGTTTTTTTGCCTTTACTGACTGTTACTGTGATTGGGGGCCCAACTATATAGGTTGGGACCAAGGGGACTGGATGTTGTGAAATGTGTAGTACAGCCCCACAGAATGAGGAATTGTCCTGTGTTTTGTGCAATTTTATAATATCCAACACACGACAAACCTTCACATTTTGTCATAGTTTTCATATATATCAAATTTTCTAGGATTATGACTACTGTATAGTAGAGGAAATATTGTATGCTGCTTTCTTTTCTTTGTGGAGGTACTGGGAGTCAGTAAGAAGTTCAGAGTATGTTACTAAAAGCAATATCACTTGTGGGATTTGAATTGCTAATATTTCAAACAGATGAGTCTGCATTTATAGCTGTTGAATTCATGTTGAAAGAAACTCTCTCTCTCTCTGCCCCCATCTATCCAACTACAAATACATTTATTTGTCCCTTGTTTTAAAATAATAATTATAGAGAAGAAGGATTGACCATCAACTAAATATTGCCTTTTCCTAAATCTAAATTTATTCATTCCAAGTAAGGACAAGCATCTGCCTCTTTCCTTTTCTTTTCCAGTGGAGCCATGCTGAGTATTTAAACACTGAAATGCATATCATTTTACTACATACATAAAATTTTATTTCTCTCTTATTTCACAGTTTAGGTATTATATTGATTCTTTAAAGTCATATATACAGGTAGATTGTATTTCTATGAGTTTCATTCAATGGTAGAAAAGGAAGATGATAAAAAGTTATTATTTAAAAAGTCTATTGGGTTGGATAGGATTGAAAACTACTGCACTTCATCCTATGAGATGCCAAAATAAAAGGCAGAATTTTCAAAACAGCTTTGCAACACTTTTGACACCTTAGAAGGTGGAGAAAGAAGAGAATTGATGAGAACTATAGTTCCATACCCTCCCCTTCCCCCAAGCAACTTGGGCAGGATGCTACCTCTACTTTGAGCTAGGCTAGGGGCTTCCATGAGAGCACTTAGAAAGCTTCAATTATGTTTTCTGCATTTGGAGACGTGTGCCTTCCTCAAGTCTGAGAAAGCTAAAGGACCTAGAAGAGACTGCCAGCAAGATAGAGGTGCCTATGTTTTGATTGACTGGCACTTTGAGAGTTGTTGAGGATAATGGATACATAACCAGATATGGGCACAAGAGAGAGGGAACCCACACATCACCCTTTTATGTCCAACTTAGCCTATAGGATTTCCTAGGAGGACGGTACGAATCCAATGGTGAAGGTCTGTGTGGAGTGGATCATGAATGCTAAGGGCTTGTGGGAAGGTGCTGAGGTTTAAGCCCAAAGCAATACATTTGCTCTTGTCAAAGAAGCTATCAGTCTTCTGTCCATGTAGATATTATCTCTGGTGTCTTACTAGGCTTGACTCTTTGGGAGATTGGCTCTCAGAAACTGTGCCACATAATTGCTATCTGAGAAGTTTCATTACTTTATCTGTTTGCATTACCAGTGCAAACTTTTTAAAAATGTTAGAATATTGTTTAGGAAAGATCCTTTTATTTTCTCCATATTTGTACTCATTTTCAGATATGAAAGCTACACAAAAATCAGTTACGAAATTGAGGAAGATGAAACTAAAGATGCATCATTTACATTCAATCCTAGTTGTATATTTAACAGCTTCTTCCGTAAGCACAGGTTTAGTACATAAAATTATATTTGAAGTTCTCAAATTTGCATGTTACCAGAATGCAAGCCTCTGTAAGTATTATCATAGATCACCACTCCAATCAGAGTAAAAAGCTCTCCTTGAAAATTTTTTCTTTAAGATTAGAGCAAATGGAAACAAAATCCATTAATACTTTAGATTTTTACCTTGTGGTCATACAAGTCAGAGTAGCTCAGTCTTGTCGTATCATGCATGTATCTACATGCAACGTTTTTAACTGCACCATGACTGAAGAATAATAGAACCATCAATTCTAAGCATTCACGAATTTTTTGTCACTCCATATCAAGCCAAGTGTGGAGTGGAAAATGAATCAGAGACCTGATTCTATGGCATATAGAGACAAGGGGCAGCATACCTCTCCAGGCAGTGAACTCTCTATCTCTGGGGACACTCAAGTGAAGGCAAGAATCCTTCATGTAGGACATGAAATTCCTGCATTGACTCTGAGATTACACAGATAAAGCTAATAATTCATATGCAACAAGATAGATATCACTTGTTAGCGTGAGGAGGGAGGGTTGGATCCTGCAGAGAAAGAGTACTAAAACCAGTGACATGAACCATTGTCTTTTGATTACCCAGCATGCATTCACACTTATTTCCTTCCAGAACAAATAGCCCTTTCACATTCTCAGGCCAATTGCTTCAAGTAAAATTATCTCTACCTTAGGGATCCAGAATTGAAGCCCACCACAGGTTTAGCAGTACATTCCCTTCCCTGGCCACAGTGGCAATTTCAGGGTTGAGCATTAGACCTATAAGGCAGGCTAATCAGAACCAATAAGCTCAATTCTAAAATTCCCTCTGCAGCAGGCTGGAAGTGGAGTATCTCTTACACTGGATTGGGTGTTATCATTCTGTGAGCCTGGAACTCTGCAAGGACAGCTGGCAGAGTCAGAAAATAAAGCCTATCAAGAGGATTCAGAGTATGGCCAGGCGCAGTGGCTCACACCTGTAATCCCAGCACTTTGGGAGGCCAAGGCGGGTGGATTGCCTGAGGTCAGGAGTTCGACACCAGCCTGGCCAATGTGGTGAAACCCCGTCTCTACTAAAAATACAAAAATTATCTGGTCATTCTGGTGCACACCTGTAGTCCCAGCTATTCGGGAGGCTGAAGCAGGAGAATTGCTTGAAACCAGGATGCGGAGGTTGTTGCAGTGAGCCGAAATCATACCACTGCACTCTAGCCTGGGTGACAGAGTGAAACTGTCTCAAAAAAAAAAGAGGATTCAGAGTAGAAAAATAGCGGACTCTGAGTTCTGAACCAAGACACACCTGTTCAGTTACATAAGCCATCACAGTACTTTTTCCCTTTTTACTAAGCTATTTTGAGTTGTATCTTTTCTAACCTGCCTGTTCCTGCAAACAAAAAAGAAAAAAGAAAAGGAGCAGACTAGCAGATCAAGTGGAGATTATAGTGTTCCATTCTATCCTCAGTACTAAGGATAGTGTCAGATACATAAAAGGTGCTCAATAAATACTTGCTGAATGACTGAAAAAAAATGCTGCAAGCAGCAGGAAGAGCCAAGATGGCTTGGAAAAGGAGAGGGATAAGGAGGAAGTGGCTGGTGACTGTGTGTTGGTGAGGAGACTGCGTAGGAGTACAGGAGAGATTTTTAGCAGCTGTTATGAGTGCAAGACTTTGGGGAGATGGAGAGAGGTATAAAGAGAACTGTTAGGAAGTTTGCTCTATGATAAGCTGCATATAGTTTTCCTTACAGAAGGAAATATAACCTAAAATTCTATATATTGTTCTTCAAGGCTTCTGGAGTCAGACTTATGTCCTTGAATGTAACTTCCTGCAGAGGCTGGCTTTGAGGCAGAGCACACTTGCCAGATTTAATGAGATTACACAAATGCATCTAAATGCTTTATGTGGAGATCAAATTTAAATGTGTTGATAAAAACAGGCATATCTTGACCTGTCCTCAAGAGAAAAAAATAAAAGGAACGGTTTTTCCCCCCAAGTATAACTTCGATTAGAAAGTTAAGATGCATATCCAGTATAGCCTGTTGATATTTATTTCAACAAATTCAACTCAAATTTTTGGCCATCTAAGTTCTTTTCTTGCAATTTCCACTTCTATATCAAATCAATGATCTAGCTTTTTTTTTTTTTAAAGGAAACTAACTTTTGTAAACAAAAAGTCTATTAAAGAATCAAGAAACTTGATTATTTATACATTGACAGTCCTTCCATCTTTTAATAAATCTAGAAAAATATTCATGCTTACTTGTAACTCAGTGTTTGTGATCAAAAATAAAGCAATGTTTCTAATAGAACCATTACCAGGCAAGCATTGACAAACTGAATATTTTACATACTGCCACTATAGCTTTGTTGCACTAAACTACAATGTTTTTTTCTGAAGAAATCAAGTAATATTTTTAGCTTTTTTTAAAAAGACAATTCTATGTTGTGATGCTAACCAGAGCATCCTTTATTTAAATTCTGGTGAGGTACTGTCACTGTATCTGTGGGTAAAGGGTACTTAGTAGAATAATAAAAAATGAAAGCAAGCTTGAAGGGCTCTCCATGACACCAGCAACAACAATAGAGACCTGACTTGAAGTTAAACAGTAACTCTCTCCCTTCCTCACTTTCTGCATGTCTCACTAAATCACATAAGATGAAGTACCTTTTTAAGAGTATTAAAGACCTACTCTGTTATTGCAACATTAAGAGCATAACACTTAAAACACATTGGCGAAGAAAGAGAATATCAGATGACTAATAAGAAATAGGGGCTGGGCGTGGTGGCTCACGCTTGTAATCCCAGAACTTTGGGAGGCCAAAGTAGGTGGATCACCTGAGGTCAGGAGTTCAAGACCAGCCTGGCCAACATAGTGAAACCCCATCTTTACTAAAAACACAAATTAGCCAGGCTTAGTGGCGTGCACCTGTAATCCCAGCTACTTGGGAGGCTGAGGCAGGAGAATTGCTTGAACCCAGGAGGCAGAGGTTGCAGTGAACCCAGATCGCGCCATTGCACTCCAGCCTGGGCAACACAGCAAGACTCCGTCTCAAAAAAAAAAAGAAAGAAAGAAGAATTGATAATACTCAAACTTATTCCTCTTGAGAAAAAAATATGTCATACTTGGCTTACCAATATTTCAGAATGAAAGCTATTGTCAGTGATTTTTTAGAGAGGCTCTATCACCAAACTACATATCAAAACTGAGAAAACATATGTATCTTGAAAATAAAATAATTATTTACCCTTTGTTTAAATTAATTTTTGTTAGCTCCAAATTGTTTTTTGCTACAAATAATATTTAAAATAATTTTTAATTATTAACAGTGGTATGGGATTTTTTTCAGCTGAGAAACATTTATTTAATAGGTTTAAGGAGAAGAAGAAGATAAAGTTCACTTGGAAACCTGAAAACTCAGGTTTTGAGGTTCTGAGCTAGAAGATACAATGACTCGTGGAAAGGAATGTTAGGGAAAATACCATAAATGACAGACATTTTAGCATGCTTTCTATCTTGAGTAGGATCTCATTTATTTTAAAAAGTGAAGTGAGATTTGGATCTACAATGACAGAGTTTTCCAAATGTTAGCAAATCTTGGCTCATATAGGGAACAATGTTTGCACTATGCTCGGGGATAATGGATGAGGTTGCTCCTAGCTGAAGTGACAGCCAAAGGTTCTGGGCCACCCCCTGGCAAAACTCAGCTGCTCTAGCAGCTGAGGGGATCAATATATTCACGCACCTGTGCCCATTATTTCACCATCTGTGGGGAAACGTTGCTCTCCAAAATAAAAAGGCATGTAAATCTTCCACCACTTCTGGGAAATAGCTCCATGTACACTCATTCACAGTATTGAGTCAATAAAAACCCAGTATGTCATTGCAGCCTTCAATATTCCATAAAACTATTTGGGGCCAAAGGGTACTATAAGCTCAGACTTGCATACAAAAGCAAGGGATGTTACCTTTGTTTTATAATCATACCAACAAGGAAGGTATCATTAATATTATAGCTAAGGTCAAAATTCATATTTATTGGTTACTATTTAGTGTATATAAAAATTCAACTCTCTTATATTTGGACAACTAACCAAAATTAATCTCTAGGTATAAAATAAACATTTTCTCTTTATAATTTCTAATTTTTAGCTAGCCATTTGGATTAATGTGTTAGCTAACATATGTCAGCGTTTTCTAAAATCATGCTTTCATGTAGCATCTAAGAATTAAGAAATATTAATATCAAAAATGCCAAGAGGAGTGAAAGAATGCATGATGTAACTGAATCATTGTAATAAAATGGTTCAACAATCAATCAGCAGGTATTGATAGTTTTTGGGGTGGAGGGAGTTGTGGCTGGAGTAAGGGGAGGTTGCCAGGGGAGTGGAGATAATCCTACATAATGTCTTGGTCAGCCTAGGCTGCTATAACAGAATATTATAGACTGGTGGTTAAAGGAGAGATATTTATTTCTCAAAGTTCTAGAAGCTGCAGAGCCCAAGATCAAGGTGCTGGCAGATTTCATTATTGGTGAGGGTTCTCTTCCTGGCTTGCAGAGGGCTGCTTCCCACTGTGTTCTTAAAGGGCAGAGAAAGGAAGCCCTGGTGTCTCTTCCTCATCCTGTATGAGCACTAGTCCCATCATGGGGGCTCCACCCTCATGGCCTCATCTAAACTTAATGATCTCCCAAGGGTCCTGCCTTCTAAGGCACACTTTGGGGATTAATGTTTCAACATAGGAATTTTAGGAAGACACAAGCATTCGGTTTGTACCACATAGAACACACCATTCTCTCCATTTTATCTGTGCAGGCAGGAGCCTTTTTTATGTGAACCTAAGAAAGTAGTGTTTCCGGCCGGGGCGGTGGTTCACGCCTGTAATCCCAGCACTCTGGGAGGCCGAGGCGGGCGGATCGCCTGAGGCCAGGAGATCGAGACCATCCTGGCTAACATGGTGAAACCCCGTCTCTACTAAAAAATACAAAAAATTAGCCAGGCCTGGTGGCGGGCGCCTGTAGTCCCAGCTACTGGGGAGGCTGAGGCAGGAGAATGGCGTGAACCCAGGAGGCGGAGCTTGCGGTGAGCCGAGATACACCACTGCCCTCCAGCCTAGGCAAGAGTGCGAGACTCCGTCTGAAAAAAAAAAAAAAAAGAAAGTAGCGTTTCCAACAAAGAAGACCTAAAGCTCTTCCACCCAATAGCATAGCCACTAGCCACAGGTGGCTGTTGAGCACTTCAAATGCGGATAGACCAAATTGAGATAAACTGTGTGTAAAATACACACTGTGTTTTCAGAACTTAGTACCAAGAAAACGTAAATTAGCATATTAATATTAGACCATTCTTACATTACTATAAGGAAATACTTGAGACTGCGTAATTTATGAAGAAAAGAGGTTTAATTGGCTCAAGTTCTGCAGGCTGTACAGAAAGCATGGCGTCAGCAACTGCTCCGCTTCTGGGAAGGAGCCTTTATTCGTGAGAGAAGGCGAAACCGGAACAGGTACATCACCTAGCGAATGCTGGAGTAAGGGGTGGGGGGGGTGCCACATACTTTTAAACAACTCACTATTGTGAGAACAGCACCAAGTCATGAGGGATCCACTCTCATGACCTAAACACCTCCTACTAGGCCCACTGTCAACACTGGGAATAACATTTCAACATGAGATGTGAGCAAACTAGAACACTTATTAATAATTTTTATATTGATTTCATATTAAGATTATTACAGTTTGAGTTAAGTGTATACACTACTAGAATTAATTTCACCTATTTACTTTTTAATGCGGTCACTAGAAATTAAAATTACATATGTGGTTCATCTTGTGGCCCGCATTATATTTTTATGGGACAGTGCTACCAGCCTAGAGCGTGAACAGAACGAAGTAGAAAAAAAAAGATGAACACACAATAGAAAGAGAAGATGCTCTGGAAACAGATCAGGAAAGAAATATTTTTATTAAGCACATCTAAAATATTTATTGATTCCTCAGTGAAAAGAAGTTATAAATTAAGAAGCACCCTGTGTGGTTGGTCTAACTTATTGAGAACCTGCGTCAGGTTCTCAATCTATGAGGTGAATTTAGTCATTCTTAATGAAACCTTTATATTGTCACCTTTATCAATTTCTCCTTCAAGTGTGTTACAGATAGATGGATATCTCTACTTCGTGGAGTCTGACTGTTGCAAAAGATTCTGATAAAGAAAATGTGGCCACATTACAACTATATATTTCATGTAGTATTGCCAAGGGATAGAAAGTACTTTAAGACAGATGGTTAAATATCCCATTTTAAAGATTTCCAAACATCTTTGAAGAAGAGAGAAATGGTCGTTGGCATCTTTGCCCTTCTCAAGGCATTGAGAACTCCCAGGAGTGCTTGTTAACTTCGCCCTGGGCTTCTGGGTGTGAGATCTCTTCTTTCCCCACTGATTGACTCCACCTACCATTTCCTCCCTGGGCAATACCCTTGTTCTTGCACCTATCGTTCTACCTTTTTCCGTATGTTAACAGGTATCATTTATTTGACCCTTAGCCTTTGCACTCAATCTATTCAAATTTATTCTGATATCCAATGATAAGGAAAGATGGAACTAGTTTGTGATTTCAGTTTTCCAAATGAATTTCCCAGATCATTATGTAAGCTCTGAATCTGCTATGGGAAAAAAAAAGCTGTGGCTTTTTCTCTGTTCCAATCAATTGCCATGTAGAAAATATGATTCTTTTTTAAGAAGTGGGTACAGAGAACTCGTAACATGCAATACTCTGAAACTTTTGAACTACCTACTTTCCATTCTATCTGTATCCCCAACTATCATGACTCCTAACACTAGTCTTCAACTCAGTTCTGGGGAGATAGAGGGTGAGAAGAGACAGGCACACAGGCAGTGCAGACAGACAGACCACACAATAAAAACTTTGTTCTTCAGGTAATGAAGAAACAGTAAAATTTAATTTTGGGTTAAAAGGCCCATAATTAGTATTTCTAAAGATTCTCAAAAACAAACAAAAAAAAAAAGAAAAGAAAAGAAAAAAGGCCCAAGGATCTTGTAGGTAATTATGACTAAGTATTTATTTTAGGTCAGATGCTACTCTCAGGGTTCTAAGGGAACCAACTCATTTGCATTCATAACAACTCTATGCTAGATAGTATTATTATCAAAACCCTCTTTAAAATGACTGAAACTGAAACCCACAAAGTAAAATTCCTTTTCTGCAGTCAGGCTGCTAGTAAATAACAGAGCTGGGACCAAACCCAAATATTCTGTCTGCAGAGTCCATGCACTGCCCTGCCTCTCTTAAGGATGAATTCAACTCAAAAGATTCTTACTTACCGCACATTTTTCTTACAATATTAATGTACCTTGTTATTTTTCTTAATAATTTAGACTTTTATTTTAGATTCAGGTGGTACATGTGCAGGTTTGTTACATGGGTATGTTGCCTGATGCTGAAATTTAGGGAAAAATTGATCCTGTCACCCAGGTAGTGAGCACAGCACCCAACAGTTAGTTTTACAATCCTTGCCTCCCTCTCTCCCTCCCTGCCGGTAGTCCCCAGTGTCTACTGCTACCATCTTTATGTCTATAAGTACCCAATATTTAGCTCCCATTTGTGAGTGAGAACATGCAGCATTTGGTTTTCTGTTCCTACATTAATTCACTTAGGATAATGGCCTCCAGTACATCCATTTTGCTGCAAAGGACATGACTTTGTTCTTTTTTATGGCTATGTAGTATTCCATGGTGCATAGGTACCACATTTTAATTATCCAGTCCACCAATGCTGGGCACCTGGGTTGATTCTGTCTTTGCTATTGTGGATACTGCTGCAACGAACATACGCTTGCATATGTCTTTTTGGTAGAAAAATTTCTTTTCTTTTGGATACATATCCAGTAATGGGATTGCTGGGTCAAATAGTAGTTCTGTTTTCAGTTCTTTGAGAAATCTCTAAACCACTTTCCACAGTGGCTGAACTAATTTACATTCCCACCAACAGTGTATAAGCATTCCCTTTCCTCCACAGCCTCACCAACATCTCTTGTTTTTGAGTCTTTAATAAAAGCTATTCTGACTGGTGTCATATGGTACTTCATTATGGTTTTGATTTTCATTTCTCTGATGACTAATGATGTTGAGCTTATTTTCATATGTTTCTCGGCCACTTGTATGTCTTCTGTTGAAAAGTATCTGCTCATGTCTTTTGCCCACTTTTTAATAGGGTTATTTGGTTTTTGTTTGTGAAGTTCTTATTGATTCTGGATATTAGAATATTTTCTCCCATTCTGTAGGTTGTCTGTTTATTCTGTTGATCTTTCTTTTGCTGTGCAGAAGCTGTCTACTTTTATATTATGACTATTTTGAGGGCAAGAATTGCAGCTATAATCTGCACCCAATGTGACTTTATCAACTGGTTCATTCAACAAACTCATTACTGAGCACCTAATGTGCATTTGGCACTCTAATAGGCACTGGGAATATAAAATGAGCAAGAAAACCTCTGACATTAATATCCTTACCACTGAGGTGGTTCATTAGTGGAACAATAATGTGGCAAATGCTGTCCTAGTGGTATGAACCTAGTGCAAGGAGAACACAGATGAGGAAACAGTTAGTAATTCTGCTTAGCAATATTAGAAAAGAATGAAAACTTGATAATGACTAAAAACATATTAATTTTAAGTTTTCTATAATACACATAGAATTATCTACTTCCTATAGAAAAATTCCCTTACATGAGATATAAATTGGTATGGGAAACCATTACCTTGAAAACATGATGCCGTTGAAGCTTTCTTTTGTGGCATATGTTGCTAATACATACAAATATAAATTACACATTTATCAAGCAGATATACAAATATATTTTTCACATTTTACGGTCATATCATGTATAAAGTTCCTGCTAAACTATCATTATTTTGCTACTGCATTAGAACTTTTAATGATATGCCTTAGGGTTAGACAAGTTTCTGACAAAAGCTCACCTCTTCTCTGACATTATATGCTGATTATTTTTTCTCTTACTTATTGAGTGTTATTGCTCTTCTGCTGATGCATTTCTTTCCCACACCCGTGTTTATACATTTCTCAAGATAAAGTGTCATATTACAAGGAAGCCAACATCTTTCAAACCCTGAGAACATTACCATAGTGACGTACATGGGATCGTAATGATTTTTCTGGTTCCTCTCTCTCTTTCTCTCTTTCCCTCTCTCTTTCTCTCTCTCTCTCCATGTAATGGGGAGTTTTAATTTATTTGGAATAGTAAGTTACCAGAAAGACATGACAGCAGAATTAAAAAAAAGCCTTTTAGTTCCAAAGCCCAGTTTGGTGCACTCAAACCAGGATATTGTTGATAGCTAATTTGTTTTCTAGAATAAATGTACTTGAATCAATTTACATCTTTCACAAAAATAAAACATCAGAACAAGCTTTATAATTCTATAAGATGTTACTTGACACGTATCAGACACTGCTCTCTGAAAGAAGGGTTCAATGTTGGTTTAACTCCCTTGCAGTTTTTTGGAAGTCAATTACTTCTAATTCAATGACATCCTAACCGCAAAAGTTCAAAGGCTTAATTATGAGATCTACTGATAAAATATAATTATTCCGTGAAATACAAATATGCCATTATTCCTTTATTTTTAAAAGAATTTATTAAATTCAAAAATACAAGAAGATTTTTATTGTGTGCTTATATAAACATGGAAAGTAAAAATAAATGACAAAATCAAATGTGGGTCACGAGGTCAATTTTCTCAGTTAATAAATTGTAACTTAAAAAATTACAAATTAATGGTCTTAGTATATCTAACTACATGCATTATAAGTGGAACTTTTATTTTCCACTTGCCTCTGTTCCTTTAACAGGATTAAAAATATATTGAAAGCAATGTACTATAGGAAAATAACTAAATTTTGAGTCAAAACACAATTTGATGGGTACAAAATGCTGAAGTGTCCAAGGAGTTTATCACTGGACTCCTATACATAGAATATATTCTGTTCTACGTTAGAACAGAAACACAAGATGTGATATATTTCTATTTCCTTTATGTATCCAAATGATGTGGTATACAGGTACGCATCAGCAATAATGGTTTGAACCTCATTATTCTATCCTCTACTAGGATTAGCTTTTGCTGATTTGCACTTTAGATTCTTCGTTTCCATTGAAAAGCAATGTAGGAAATTCTGTTAAAAATTACAATTGGTAGAAAGATGTCCTTGAGATAACTAAAAGCACTGTATACAAACTGCCGCAAGACAAATTTCTTACATATCTTAAAGTAGAAAAGCTTTACTTCCCATTAGGAGCTGATATGTTTTATTCTTTCTAATCATGTTTCTCTTTTTACTTTGGCCACCTGGAAGCTTAATGTATGACTCAAATTCACTGCAGACAACTCTATAATCTCTATGTCTATTTTATGTGTTTTAATTAATATGACCCTAAACAAATCTCTTAAAGTTTCCATTTTCTCATTTATAAAATATTCACAAGATGTTGTAAAACTCAAAGTAAATTATTTATGTAACAGTGTTTTCAAATTGGTTTACAAATATTAAGGCTTATTATCTTCCCAAAGAGAGAACCACTGAAATAAGTATTTCAGTGGTACTGAAGGTCCATAACCCTAGTATTGGATATCCACTGCCATTTTGGAGTATCTTGAAACTTTGAGAAACTATCCCTCCTTCTCCCCTATGTTCTACTGTCAGAGCTCCAGGGGTGGACACATGACTAGAGCCTCACTGAAAAAGCATCCTACACCCCCAGCCATAGTAATTACTTCCATATGAGCACATGACCTGTGCTGAAACAAGGAAGATCATACCTAAGACTCTGCTGGAACAAAAAGGAAACTAGTGCTCTCATTTTATGGAAATTGTTCACAGTAAGACAATCTAAGTCTAGAGCTGCTAAGAGGACTTTTTTTTTTTTTTTTTCACTTCACTGGGAGAATATGCTTTAGAATAAAACCAAACCAACACAAAGGAAAGCAGAATTGAGAGAGACAGAGATGGTATTCTGATAAAAGAGTTCGAGTGTCTTGACCCAACCATATCTGAAGCCATCTGCAATCCCCAAATACAGCATCATATAATTTATCACCACGGGCTTTCTAATTCAGTTTTAACATAGGCAAATTTGCATGGAAACAGAAACATACTTGATTATCCTATAATGCTATTTAAAAATATGTACAATCAGTGCAGAAAATATAAAAGAATTCATGGGCCAGGATATTTTTAAAAATCAGCTGCTAAACCTATGAACAGAAACTTTGGGATTTTAAAGAGGAAATCCCTTATAATTGCAGTATGTTATTCCAGGTTTTCTTAGAGGTTGATAAGACAAGATAAAACATTTAAGGATTTCATTAAAAGAAACCCATGTGAGAGAAAATAGGGAGGGAACCAGGCAAGACTAGCCATTTGATTGTGGTATAAGCCTGACCCTCAGCAAAAGAGAAAGGGAAGAAAATTTGGATGGAAACTCCCTAGACTGCTGTGCAGTCTAAGGAAAACTCAGCAAGGCCATTCGGTGGTCTCAAGTCTAAAGTTGGTCCAGATATCCCAGAAACAGGCCAGCCTTAGGATCTCTGTCAGTCAGCCCTGGGCTGTAAGCAGCCCACAGAAAGCATGGCCTGGGCTCAAATGCAATATTGGATTTCAGAGAGCAGCATCTGGGACGCTTGGTAATTTGCACTCGCTATAGTTGGAAATTTTGCAATCACATTGTCATGGCTGACACCTACAGTGAGATCCTATGGCACACAAGATACAATTAAGGCTAAGGAAGCAGTTAAATATAATATCAAGTGGTTAATGTTGAGTCAGAAGAAGAAAGGAACTAAATCAATTTTGGTTTTCTGGTAATTCAGAAACAAGAGATAGTGATGGCTTCATATGTGTTCCTGGTGCTGGATGATATGGGAAAAGTGGTTATAAGACTTAGAGCCTGTATTAGTCCATTTTCACACTACTATAAAGAAATACCTGGCCAGGTGTGGTGGCTCATGTCTATAATCCCAGCACTTTGAGAAGTCGAGGCAGGAGGATCACCTGAGGTCAAGAGTTGAAGATCAGTCTAGCCAACGTGGTGAAATCCCATCTCTACTAAAAATACAAAAAATTAGCTGGGCATGGTGGCACATGCCTGTAATTACAGCTACTCAGGAGGCTGAGGCATGAGAATCACTTGAACCCAGGAGACAGAGGTTACAGTGACTTAAGATTGTGCCACTTGCCACTGCACTCCAGCCTGGGCAAGAGTGAGAGTCTGTCACAAAAAAAAAAAAAAAAAAAGTATCAGCAATGGAAGATGAAATGAATGAAATGAAGTGAGAACAGAAGTTTACAGAAAAAAGAATAAAAAGAAATGAGCAAAGCCTCCAAGAAATGTGGGACTATGTGAAAAGACCAAATCTACGTCTGATTGGTGTACCTGAAAGTGACGGGGAGAATGGAACCAAGTTGGAAAACACTCTGCAGGATATTATCCAGGAGAACTTCCCCAATCTAGCAAGGCAGGCCAACATTCAGATTCAGGAAATACAGAGAATACCACAAAGATACTCCTCGAGAAGAGCAACTCCAAGACACATAATTGTCAGATTCACCAAAGTTGAAATGAAGGAAAAAATGTTAAGGGCAGCCAGAGAGAAAGGTCGGGTTACCATCAAAGGGAAGCCCATTAGACTAACAGCGGATCTCTCAGCAGAAACCCTACAAGCCAGAAGAGAGTGGGGGCCAATATTCAACATTCTTAAAGAAAAGAATTTTCAACCCAGAATTTCATATCCAGCCAAACTAAGCTTCATAAGTGAAGGAGAAATAAAATACTTTACAGACAAGCAAATGCTGAGAGATTTTGTCACCACCAGGCCTGCCCTAAAAGAGCTCCTGAAGGAAGCGCTAAACATGGAAAGGAACAACCGGTACCAGCCACTGCAAAATCATGCCAAAATGTAAAGACCATCAAGACTAGAAAAAGACTGCATCAACCAACGAGCAAAATAACCAGCTAACATCATAATGACAGGATCAAATTCACACATAACAATATTAACTTTAAATGTAAATGGACTAAATGCTCCAATTAAAAGACACAGACTGGCAAATTGGATAAAGACTCAAGACCCATCAGTGTGCTGTATTCAGGAAACCCATCTCACATGCAGAGACACACATAGGCTCAAAATAAAAGGATGGAGGAAGATCTACCAAGCAAATGGAAAACAAAAAAAGGCAGGGGTTGCAATCCTAGTCTCTGATAAAACAGACTTTAAACCAACAAAGATCAAAAGAGACAAAGAAGGCCATTACATAATGGTAAAGGGATTAATTCAACAAGAAGAGCTAACTATCCTAAATATACATGCACCCAATACAGGAGCACCCAGATTCATAAAGCAAGTCCTGAGTGACCTATAAAGAGACTTAGACTCCCACACATTAATAATGGGAGACTTTAACACCCCACTGTCAACATTACACAGATCAACGAGACAGAAAGTCAACAAGGATACCCAGGAATTGAACTCAGCTCTGCACCAAGCAGACCTAATAGACATCTACAGAACTCTCCACCCCAAATCAACAGAATATACATTTTTTTCAGCACCACACCACACCTATTCCAAAATTGACCACATACTTGGAAGTAAAGCTCTCCTCAGTAAATGTAAAAGAACAGAAATTATAACAAACTATCTCTCAGATCACAGTGCAATCAAGCTAGAACTCAGGATTAAGAATCTCACTCAAAACCACTCAACTACATGGAAACTGAACAACCTGCTCCTGAATGACTACTGGGTACATAACGAAATGAAGGCAGAAATAAAGATGTTCTTTGAAACCAACGAGAACCAAGACACAACGTACCAGAATCTCTGGGATGCACTCAAAGCAGTGTGCAGAGGGAAATTTATAGTACTAAATGCCCACAAGAGAAAGCAGGAAAGATCCAAAATTGACACCCTAACATCACAATTTAAAGAACTAGAAAAGCAAGAGCAATCACATTCAAAAGCTAGCAGAAGGCAAGAAATAACTAAAATCAGAGCAGAACTGAAGGAAATAGAGACACAAAAAACCCTTCAAAAAATTAATGAATCCAGGAGCTGGTTTTTTGAAAGGATCAACAAAATTGATAGATCGCTAGCAAGACTAATAAAGAAAAAAAGAGAGAAGAATCAAATAGATGCAATAAAAAATGATAAAGGGGATATCACCACCGATCCCACAGAAATACAAACTACCATCAGAGAATACTACAAAGACCTCTACGCAAATAAACTAGAAAATCTAGAAGAAATGGATAAATTCCTCAACACATACACCCTCCCAAGACTAAACCAGGAAGAAGTTGAATCTCTGAATAGACCAATAACAGGAGCTGAAATTGTGGCAATAATCCATAGCTTACCAACCAAAAAAAGTCCAGGACTAGACGGGTTCACAGCCGAATTCTACCAGAGGTACAAGGAGGAGCTGGTACCATTCCTTCTGAAACTATTCCAATCAGTAGAAAAAGAGGGAATCCTCCCTAACTCATTTTATGAGACCAGCATCATCCTGATACCAAAGACAGGCAGAGACACAACCAAAAAAGAGAATTTTAGACCAATATCCTTGATGAACATTGATGCAAAAATCCTCAATAAAATACTGGCAAACAGAATCCAGCAGCACATCAAAAAGCTTATCCACCATGATCAAGTGGGCTTCATCCCTGGGATGCAAGGCTGGTTCAATATATGCAAATCAATAAATGTAATCCAGCATATAAACACAACCAAAGACAAAAACCACATGATTATCTCGATAGATGCAGAAAAGGCCTTTGACAAAATTCAACAACCCTTCATGCTAAAAACTCTCAATAAATTAGGTATTGATGGGACGTATCTCAAAATAATAAGAGCTATCTATGACAAACCCACAGCCAATATCATACTAAATGGGCAAAAACTGGAAGCATTCCCTTTGAAAACTGGCACAAGACAGGGATGCCCTCTCTCACCACTTCTATTCAACATAGTGTTGGAAGTTCTGGCCAGGGCAATTAGGCAGGAGAAGGAAATAAAGGGTATTCAATTAGGAAAAGAGGAAGTCAAATTGTCTCTGTTTGCAGACAACATGATTGTATATCTAGAAAACCCCACTGTCTCAGCCCAAAATCCCCTTAAGCTGATAAGCAACTTCAGCAAAGTCTCAGGATACAAAATCAATGTGCAAAAATCACAAGCATTCTTATACACCAATAACACACAAACAGAGAGCCAAATCATGAGTGAACTCCCATTCACAATTGCTTCAAAGAGAATAAAATACCTAGGAATCCAACTTACAAGAGACGTGAAGGACCTCTGCAAGGAGAACTACAAACCACTGCTCAAGGAAATAAAAGAAGATACAAACAAATGGAAGATCATTCCATGCTCATGGGTAGGAAGAATCAATATTGTGAAAATGGCCATACTGCCCAAGGTAATTTGCAGAATCAATGCCATCCCCATCAAGCTACCAATGACTTTCTTCACAGAATTGGAAAAAACTACTTTAAAGTTCATATGGAACCAAAAAAGAGCCTGCATCGCCAATTCAATCCTAAGCCAAAAGAACAAAGCTGGAGGCATCACACTACCTGACTTCAAACTATACTACAAGGCTACAGTAACCAAAACAGCATGGTACTGGTACCAAAACAGATATATAGATCAATGTAACAGAACAGAGCCATCAGACATAACGCCACATATCTACAACTATCTGATCTTTGAGAAACCTGAGAAAAACAAGAAATAGGGAAAGGATTCCCTATTTAATAAATGGCGCTGGGAAAACTGGCTAGCCATATGTAGAAAGCTGAAACTGGATCCCTTCCTTACACCTTATACAAAAATCAATTCAAGATGGATTAAAGACTTAAACATTAGACCTAAAACCATAAAAACCCTAGAAGAAAACCTAGGCATTACCATTCAGGACATAGGCATGGGCAAGGACTTCATGTCTAAAACACCAAAAGCAATGGCAACAAAAGCCAAAATTGACAAATGGGATCTAATTAAACTCAAGAGCTTCTGCACACCAAAAGAAACTACCATCAGAGTGAACAGGCAATCTACAAAATAGGAGAAAATTTTCGCAACCTACTCATCTGACAAAGGGCTAATATCCAGAATCTACAATGAACTCCAACAAATTTACAAGAAAAAGCAAACAACCCCATCAAAAAGTGGGTGAAGGACATGAACAGACACTTCTCAAAAGAAGACATTTATGCAGCCAAAAAGCACATGAAAAAATGCTCACCATCACTGGCCATCAGAGAAATGCAAATCAAAACCACAATGAGATACCATCTCACACCAGTTACAATGGCAATCATTAAAAAGTCAGGAAACAACAGGTGCTGGAGAGGATGTGGAGAAATAGGAACACTTTTACACTGTTGGTGGGACTGTAAACTAGTTCAACCCTTGTGGAAGTCAGTGTGGCGATTCCTCAGGGATCTAGAACTAGAAATTCCATTTGACCCAGCCATCCCATTACTGGGTATATACCCAAAGGACTATAAATCATGCTGCTATAAAGACACATGCACACGTATGTTTATTGCGGCAGTATTCACAATAGCAAAGACTTGGAACCAACCCAAATATCCAACAATGATAGACTGGATTAAGAAAATGTGGCACAGATACACCATGGAATACTATGCAGCCATAAAAAACGATGAGTTCATGTCCTTTTTAGGGACATGGATGAAATTGGAAATCATCATTCTTAGTAAACTATCGCAAGAACAAAAAACCAAACACTGCATATTCTCACTCATAGGTGGGAATTGAACAATGAGAACACATGGACACAGGAAGGGGAACATCACACTTTGGGGACTGTTGTGGGGTGGGGGGAGGGGGGAGGGATAGCATTGGGAGATATACCTAATGCTAGATGATGAGTTAGTGGGTGCAGCACACCAGCATGGCACATGTATACATATGTAACTAACCTGCACATTGAGCACATGTACCATAAAACCTAAAGTATAATAATAATAAAAATAAAAAAAAACAAGCAAACAAACAAACAAAAAAAAAGCCCTGAGATTGGGTAATTTATAAAGGAAAGAGGCTTAATTGACTCACAGTTCCACATGGCTGAAGAAGCCTCAGGAAACTTACAATCATGGCAGAAGGCAAAGGGGGAGCAAGGGTCTTCTTCACATGGCGGCAGGAGAGAGAAGTGCAACAGGGGAAATGCCAGATGCTAATAAAACCATCAGATCTCATGATACTCACTCAGTATCATGAGAACAGCATGGGGAAAACTGCCTCCATGATCCAATTACCTCCCTCCCTTGACACATGGGGATTACAGGTCCCTCCCTTGGCATGTGGGCATTACAACAAGAGATAAGATTTGGGTGGGGACACAGAGCCAAACCACATCAGAGCCTTTGCCTAACTTTTTAATATGAAGCCTGAGTAATCACTTTTTCTCCCCCTTCCGATCTCCTTGATTATGTTTTTTTTACCCTCCCAAGGTTAAAATCACCATTATGACATATTCAATACCAAAAACCAAAGTAATAATCATATTGTCATGATGTCAGGTCCAAACTTGTAACTCTTAGTTGTAGACTATTGTGAACTCCCCAGATTAGAGCCTATATTAGCTATTTATTTTATGTCTCTCTTGAATTCCTAGTCAAGTTTTAGGATTCAAAGTTCAGAGCCTAAACAATATTCTTTTTTTTCTAGTGAAATGTTTTTCACACAGTGGGTGCATAATAACTATATTCATCTGAATGACATGGGAGAGAATGGTACAACACTTAAGAGAGGAAAGGAAGAGAATTGGTATCAGTGCATGCTCTCAAATCTCCTCTTACAATTAACCGTTCCTGTGAAAATTACTCCCTAAGGCTTAATGCACAGATTATAGGACTGTTTTCTTGAACTACAGATTTCTATTACTCTTCATTCATGATTCACTGACTCTCTCTATGCCAATGTACTTACCAATGCCTACTGCTTCATGCCACTTTTAGATCATCCATTAAGTGTGATGCTTTCTTATTTTTATGTTCTGTGGAGATTTATCACTGTTTATAACCCTTATTGTGGTCCCTTTAAATTCAATTTTAAAGTTGAGTTCTGCCAATTCATTCCTACCATTTTAAGCACCCTTTTAAAAATAAGAAAAGCAAAAATATTTCAGAGGAAGATTGTCTGTAAGCAGAGAGGGGCAAATCCATAGAAATCTTGTCTCACGACATTAGAAGAAATTCCTGAAGGTACAGCAACCATATGCCCCAGATGTTGAAAGTCTTGGTTTCAAATTCTATCTTAGTAGACAGTAAGAGTTGTATAGCAGTTAGAGGCTCCTGCTTTGCAGACAGGCAGTCTGATTCAAACCCCTATGCTATAATGCATATAACATAATACAATAATTATATAATTGCTAACTCATAATCTTGAATAAGGAAATGAGATAGTGATATTATCTACTTCACAGAATGATTTACATAGACTAAATGAGAAAATCCCATGATCCCAGGAGTTTGGCATGAGTCCCAACACATACTGAGCACTCTGTAGGTATTAGCAGGTAGCAGTAGCTACACTCAATTGCTTATTGCCTGCTATCATGGTTTCCAAACACAGAGTTCCATGTCTCTGATTGGATTAGTCTCCTCTAGGCCTTTCTTATTTGAATCAATCTAGCTGGTGTTCTTGATTTCTGGGTCTGACGTAACCAATTTTGAGCTCAATAATCATGACAGTTAGGTAAGATGATCTCTCATATTTTATATAATTTTATATAGCAACAGAATGTGTTGTTAAAACTAAAGGAATTTACTGTACAATATGCTATAATAATGAATAATGAGAGATGTGTAACAACTGGCTATACACCTCAAATAAGAGTTAAAGACAAAGTTTGCTGTGTTCTGATGAACATTAATATCTCCAGTATATTCTCTAAAATATTTGATGTTAGTCCAAAGAGATAACAGTATAATTTGGTTTTGAAAACTCAAAGTCCCAGAATTCTTATCAACCTTAAAGGAACCAAATGCAAATTTCAATGTTGACACAACACACATAAAATTGCTCTCAAATATTCAATATACTAGAAAGTCTACACACAAATATTTGGGCAATTAAAGGTAATTTTTAACATACATCATATATATACAACTTTTAGAGCCACAGAATATGTGAGCATCGTATTTTTCACAGACTCAATCATTCTCTTTTACCTACTCCTAGCAACACAGTCCTTAGTTGGCAAAGATCTAGATGATCACTTCTGTGACCTAAGGTATGGTTCAATTTCCTCATCTGTAATAAGCAAAGAGCAGAATCTCTGTTTATAGCTGTCTTGTGAGAACTGAGTGAGTTAATGCTTTTAGCTCAATATCTAGAAGAAAAATGTTGGAATCCATCATCTTGTTCTTTCAAACACTACAGTAACTCACATATTTGTTGTGCTTTACAATTTGCAGGCATCTTTTTAACTGACTAAATAGAAGAAATAGGTAAGAAAGCAAATCTGCAACCACCTGAGCACTGTCTGGTATGATTACACAAAGGTGTAAATGATTAATATAAGACTATCGTGTAAGAGGACTGAGAGGACCCATGAGTGCTAGACCCTTCAGAAGAATACAGGTAAAGGAGAGACCTATATATGGACAATAATTTTGCTGGCAACAAAAAGCAGAGTCCCTCAGCTTTCACTATGGCAAGTTTGGTTGGATAAGCCTTCCAATAGCTTACAGCAGTGCTAATCAAATATGGCCCCTTGACTACCTTCACCTGGGACTTGTAGGAAATGCAAATCCTCAAGTCCTATTGCAGACTCACTGAATTAGAAACCCTGGAATTGAGACCAGTTATTCCGCTACAAGCTAGAGTGCAAGAACCACTAGCTTATGATATAGTTAGAAAGACAGGGAAATGAACAAGAAGATACAACCCTCTATGTTAAATACTCTGTACAATAGGGCTAGTCCCACAAAGCTACTCAAATATAGTGGAGACTCATTTTAACCTAACTCAGTGTAGGAGGTGAGTTAGATGAATCATCAGGTATTAGTGGGAATCAGTCAGATGGGAGATAAAAAAGGACTGAATTCAATTCCAGTTCTCTGCACTGAACACAGAACACAGCTCTGCCATAAAACAGTTATAGCTAACTATTATGCTGAAATCCTATTAACCTCTATAGGAAATGCACCAGGTTCAAGAGGCCAGAGAGCCAGGGCCAGCAAAAGAGACATGGGGCTTTATTAGGGGCTTACATACAGCAGAAAGAGTCCAGTGGTGACAGGCTGGACAGGAGAACCGCCTTAATTACAGAAATAGTCCAGTGGCAGCAGGCTGGACAAGACAACTGCACAGCCCAGTGGCGGCAGGCTGGGCAGGAAAACTGCAACCACTTACAACAGCATGTAGTTAATAAGGCACTTTCATTTAACAACCTCTCCTTAATGACCTTCACATGGCAATCTTCATTTAACCCAGAACTCAGGGCCTCAATCTCCTGCACAACCCATGTTCCACAGGATGGGATGGGGGCTCACATGTTCCTCCTAGACAAGGAATGAATCTCTGGTATGGCCACTCCTGGATTCTCTAGCTCAGAACACACATTCAGGTGCATCTGCCATACAAGGTCATTCTAAGGTAAGCTTAAGTTATTGCTAAAAGGTGCATTTACCCTATACTAACATTTCTTTAGAACTTCTTGTTTGCCAGGCTTTGTATTAAGTCTTTGACATGTGTTATTATGTTTAACATTTAGAATATCCTTATTTTAAAAAAGTACTATTATTCTCCCAACTTTGTTGAAAAGAAGCTAAGGTTCAGGAAGTAAATGTTCCTGAGAAGATGGGCAGAGGAAATACAATCAAGAGAACATATGGAGGGTTCAGTCTTGAATGGAAAGAGAGGCATTTCTCCATACTTACAGGAGAAAAAAAGATGAGTGCAGAGTGGGGAGGTTCACAGATTTTGTCTACCAATGTCATTCACTGAATGAAAGGCACGGCTAGAATTTGAATCCAGTCAGTCTGTTAGGAGAGTTTATGACGTCAACTACTTGACTATATTGTCAAATTACACTTAGCATATTGAAATATCTGTTCATCTGTCCATCTTCCCTATTAAATGGTAGAGCCCCTTAATCTCTAGATCCCAGTCTGAGCACATAGTAGGCACTCAATGTTTATAAAATTTGTTAATGTAAAAAGATAAAAATAAATTGTAAAAAGAATAAAGTGATACTAAAGTATAAATGTAATAAAATATAAAATAATTGAAAGAAAAAGTTTTTTGAATAAATGATGACAGGAATCTCATTTGTATGGCTTTTTTTAATGTGGTGAAAAATATCAATTAGTTGTATATGTTTCATTGTAATTTTTAAAAAATCTGGCCATAATTTCAGGCCAGGTGAGCAAAATTTATTTTTTTATTACTATTATACCTTAAGTTCTAGGGTACATGTGCACAATGTTCAGGTTTGTTACATAGGTATATATGTGCCATGTTGGTTGGCTGCACCCAGCAACTCATCATTTACGTTAGGTATTTCTCCAATGCTATCCCTCCCATAGCCCCCCACTCCCCAACAAGCCCCCGTGTGATGTTCCCCGCCCTGTGTCCATGTGTTCTCATTGTTCAACTCCCACCTATGAGTGAGAACATGCAGTGTTTGATTTTTCTGTCCTTGTGATAATTTGCTTAGAATGGTGGTTTCCAGCTTCATCCATGTCCCTGCAAAGGACATGAACTCACCCTTTTTATGGCTGCATAGTATTCCATGGGGTATATGTGCCACATTTTCTTAATCCAGTCTATCATTGTTGGACATTTGGGTTGGTTCCAAGTCTTTGTTATTGTGAATAGTGCCACAATAAACATACATGTGCATATGTCTTTTTAGTGGCATGACTAAAAAACCTTTGGGTATATACCCAGTCATGGGATCACTGGGTCAAATGGTATTTCCAGTTCTGGATCCTTGAGGAATTGCCACACTAACTTCCACAATGGTTGAACTAATTACACTTCCACCAACAGCGTAAAAGCATTTCTATTTCTCCACATCCTCTCCAGCATCTGTTGTTTCTTGACTTTTTAGTGATTGGCATTCTAACTGGCATGAGATGGTATCTCACTGTGGTTTTGATTTCCATTTCTCTGATGACCAGTGATAATGAGCATTTTTTAATGTGTTTGTTGGCTGCATAAATGTCTTCTTTTGAGAAGTGTCTGCTCATATCGTTTCCCACTTTTTGATGGGGTTGTTTGTTTTTTTCTTGTAAATTTGTTGGAGTTCATTGTAGATTCTGGATATTAGTCCTTTGTCAGATGGGTAGATTGCAAAATTTTTCTCCCATTTTGTAGGTTGCCTGTTCACTCTGATGACAGTTTCTTTTGCTGTGCAGAAGCTCTTTAGCTTAATTAGATCCCATTTGTCAATTTTGGCTTTTGTTGTCATTGCTTTTGATGTTTTAGTCATGAAGTCTTTGCCCATGCCTATGTCCTGAATGGTATTGCCTAGGTTTTCTTCTAGGGTTTTTATGATGTTAGGTCTTACATTTAAGTCTTTAATCCATCTTGAGTTAATTTTTGTATAAGGTGTAAGGAAGGGATCCAGTTTCAGCTTTCTACATGTGGCTAGCCAGTTTTCTCAACACCATTTGTTAAATAGGGAATCCTTTCCCCATGGCTTTTGTCAGATTTGTCAAAGATCAGATGCTTGTAGACGTGTGGTGTTATTTCTGAGGCCTGTTCTTTTCCATTAGTCTATATATCTGTTTTGGTACAAGTACCATGCTGTTTTGGTTACTGTAACCTTGAAGTATAGTTTGAAGTCAGGTAGTGTGATGCCTCCAGCTTTCTTCTTTTTGCTTAGGATTGTCTTGGCTATGCAGGCTCTTTTTTTGGTTTCATATGAACTTTAAAGTAGTTTTTTCTAATTCTGTGAATAAAGTCAGTGGTAGCTTGATAGGGATAGCATTGAATCTATAAATTACTTTGAGCAGTATGGCCATTTTCATGATATTGATTCTTCCTATCCATGAGCATGGAACGTTCTTCCACTTGTTTGTGTCCTCTTATATTTCATTGAACAATGGTTTGTAGTTCTCCTTGAAGAGGTCCTTCGCATCCCTTGTAATTTGGATTCCTAGGTATTTTATTCTCTTTGTAGTAATTGTGAATGGGAGTTCACTCATGATTTGGCTCTCTGTTTGTCTATTATTGGTGTATAGGAATGCTTGTGATTTTTGCACATTGATTTTGTACCCTGAGACTTTGCTGAAGTTGCTTATCAGCTTAAGGAGATTTGGGGCTCAGACAATGGGGTTTTCTAAATATACAATTATGTCATCTGCAAACAGAGACAATTTGACTTTCTCTTTTCCTAATTGAATACCCTTAATTTCTTTCTCTTGCCTGATTGCCCTAGCCAGAATTTCCAATACTATGTTGAATAGCAGTGGTGAGGGAAGTCATCCTTGTCTTGTGCCAGTTTTCAAAGGGAATACTTCCAGTTTTTGCCAATTCAGTATGGTATTGGCTGTGGGTTTGTCATAAATAGCTCTTATTATTGTGAGATAATTCAATCAATATCTAGTTTATTGAGAATTTTTAGCATGAAAGGCTGTTGAATTTTCTCAAAGGCCTTTTCTGCATCTATTGATATAATCATGTGGTTTTTGTCATTGGTTCTGTTTATGTGATGGATTATGTTTAGTTATTTGCATTTGTTGAACCAGCCTTGCATTCCAGGGATGAAGCTGACTTGATCGTTGTGTTCTTGATGTGCTGCTGGATTCAGTTTCCCAGTATTTTATTGAGGATTTTCACATCAATGTTCGTCAGGGATATTGGCCTAAAATTCTCTTTTTTTTGTTGTGTCTCTGCCAGGCTTTGGTATCAGGATGATGCTGGCCTCATAAAATGAATTAGAGAGGATTCCCTCTTTTTCTATTGATTGGAATAGTTTCAGAAAGAATGGTACCAGCTCCTCTTTGTAGCTCTGGCAGAATTTCACTGTGAATCCATCTGCTGCTGGACTCTTTGTTTGGTAGGCTATTAATTATTGCATCAGTTTCAGTAACTGTTATTAGTCTATTCAGAGATTCAACTTCTTCCTGGTTTAGTCTTGGGAGTGTGTATGTGTCCAGGAATTTATCCATTTCTTCTAGATTTTCTAGTTTATTTGTGTAGAAGTGTTTATAGTATTCTGTGATGGTAGTTTGTATTTCTGTAGGATCAGTGGTGATATCCTCTTTATCATTTTTTATTGTGTCTATTTTGATTCTTCTCTCTTTTCTTCTTTATTAGTCTTGCTAGCAGTCTATCTATTTTGTTGATCTTTTCAAAATCCAGCTCCTGGATTCATTGACTTTTTTGGAAGGGTTTTTTTGTGTCTCTATATCCTTCAGCTCTGCTCTGATCTTAGTTATTTCTTGCCTTCTTCTAGCTTTTGAATGTGTTTCCTCTTGCTTCTCTAGTTCTTTTAATTGTGATGTTAGGGTGTCAATTTTAGATCTTTCCTGCTTTCTCTTGTGGGAATTTAGTGCTATAAATTTCTCTCTACACGCTGCTTTAAATGTGTCCCAGAGATTCTGGTACATTGAGTCTTTGTTCTCACTGGTTTCAAAGAACATCTTTATTTCTGCCTTAATTTTATTATTTACCCAGTAGTGAATCAGGAGCAGGTTGTTCAGTTTCCATGTAGTTGTACAGTTTTGAGTGAGTTTCTTAATCCTGAGTTCTAATTTGATTGCACTGTGGTGTGAGAGACTTGTTTGTTGTGATTTCTGTTCTTTTACATTTGCTGAGGAGAGCTTTACTTCCAATTATGTGGTCAATTTCAGAATAAATGCAGTGTGGTGCTGAGAAGAATGTATATTCTGTTGATTTGGGGTGGAGAGTTCTGTAGATGTCTATTAAGTCAGCTTGGTCCAGAGCTGAGTTCAAGTCCTGGATATCCTTGTTAACATTCTGTCTCATTGATCTTTCTAATATTGACAGTGGGATGTTAAAGTCTCCCATTATTATTATGTGGGAGTCTAAGTCTCTTTGTAGGTCTCTAAGGACTTGCTTTATGAATCTGGGCTCCTGTATTGGTGCATATATATTTAGGATAGTTACCTCTTCTTGTTGAATTTATTCCTTGACCATTATGTAATGACCTTCTTTGTCTCTTTTGATCTTTGTTGGTTTAAAGTCTGTTTTATCAGAGACTAGGATTGCAACCCCTACTTTTTTTTTGCTTTCCATTCGCTTGGTAGATTTTCCTCCATCCCTTTATTTTGAGCCTATGTGCGTCTTCACCTGTGAGATGGCTCTCCTGAACACAGCACACTGATGGGTCTTGACTTTTTATCCAGTTTGCCAGTCTGTGTCTTTTAATTGGGGCATTTAGCCCATTTACATTCAAGGTTAATATTGTTATATTTGAATTTGATCCTGTTATTATGATGTTAGCTGGTTATTTTGCCCATTAATTGATGCAGTTTCTTCATAGCGTCGATGGTCTTTGCAATTTGGCATGTTTTTGCAGTGACTGGTACCAGTTGTCCCTTTCCATGTTTAATACTTTCTTCAGGAGCTCTTGTAAGGCATGCCTGGTGGTGACAAAATCTCTCAGCATTTGCTTATCTGTAAAGGATTTTATTTCTCCTTCACTTATGAAGCTTAGTTTGGCTGGATATGAGATTCTAGGTTGAAAATTCTTTTCTTTAAGAATGTTGAATATTGGCCCCCACTCTCTTCTGGCTTGTAGGGTTTCTGCTGAGAGATCCACTGTTAGTCTGATGTACTTCCCTTTGTGGGTAACCCGACTTTTCTCTCTGGCTGCCCTTAACATTTTTTCCTTCATTTCAACCTTGGTGAATCTGATGATTATGTGTCTTGGGGTTGCTCTTCTCGAGGAGTATCTTTGTGGTGTTCTCTGTATTTCCTGAATTTGAATGTTGGCCTGCCTTTCTAGGTTAGTGAAGTTCTCCTGGATAATATCCTGAAGAGTGTTTTCTAACTTGGTTCCATTCTCCCTGTCACTTTCCGGTACACCAATCAAACATAGATGTAGTCTTTTCACATAGTCTCATATTTCTTGGAGGCTTTGTTCGTTTCTTTTCACTCTTTTTTCTCCAATCTTGTCTTCTCGCTTTATTTCATTTATTTGATCTTAAATCACTGATATCCTTTCTTCCACTTGATCAAATTGGCTATTGAAGCTTGTGCGTGCATCATGAAGTTCTCGTGCTGTGGTTTTCAGCTCCATCAGGTCATTTAAGGTCTTCTCTACACTGTTTATTCCAGTTAGCCATTCGTCTAACCTTTTTTCAAGGTTTTTAGCTTCCTTGCGATGGGTTGGAACATGCTCCTTTAGCTTGGAGAAGTTTGTTATTACCGACCTTCTCAAGTCTACTTCTGTAAACTCATCAAAGTTATTCTCCATCAAGTTTTGTTCCCTTGCTGGCAAGGAGCTGCGATCATTTGGAGGAGAAGAGGCACTCTGGTTTTTGGCATTTTCAGCTTTTCTGCTCTAGTTTCTCCCCATGTTTGTGGTTTTATCTACTTTTTGTCTTTGATGTTGGTGACCTACAGATGGGGTTTTGGTGTAGATGTCCTTTTTGTTGATGTTGATGCTATTCCTTTCTGCTTGTGAGTTTTCCTTCTAACAGTCAGGCCCCTCAGCGGCAGGTCTGTTGGAGTTTGCTGGAGGTCCACTCCAGACCCTGTTTGCCTGAGTATCACCAGCGGAGGCTGCAGAACAGCAAATATTGCTGCCTGATCCTTCCTCTGGAATCTTCATCCCAGAGGGGCACCCACCTGTTTGATGTGTCTGTCAGCCCCTACTGGGAGATTTCTCCTAGTCAGGCTACACAGGGGCCAGGGACCTGCTTGAGGAGGCAGTCTGTCCAATCTTGGTGCTTGAACGCCATGCTGGGAGAACAATTGCTCTCTTCAGAGCTGTCAGACAGGGACATTTAAGTCTGCAGAAGTTTCTGCTGCCTTTTGTTCTGCTATGCCCTGCCCCCAGAGGTGGAATCTAGAGAGACAGTAGTCCTTGCTGAGCTGCTCTGCCCAGTTCAAGCTTCCCAGCTGCTTTGTTTTCACTGTGAGCTATTCAAGCCTCAGCAATGGCAGACGCCCCTCCCCCTGTCAAGCTGCAGCATCACAGGTTGACCTCAGACTGCCACACTAGCAGTGAACAAGCCTCCATTTGCATGGGACCCGCCGATCCAGGCATGAGACTGTATCTCCTGGTCCGCCGGTTGCTAAGACTGTGGGAAAAGCACAGTATTCGGTCAGGAGCATACCATTTCTCCAGGTACGGTCTGTCATGGCTTCCCTTGGCTAGAAAAGGGAAATCCCCCAACCCCTTGTGCTTCCCGGGTGAGGCAATGCCCTGCCCTGCTTCAGCTGGCCCTCCGTGGGTGGCACCCACTGTCCAACCAGTCCCAGTGAGATGAACCAGGTACCCCAGTTGGAAATGCAGAAATCACTCATCTTCTGTGTTGATCTCGCTGGGAGCTGCAGACCAGAGCTGTTCCTATTTGGCCACCTTATAAGCGACCCCACATAATTTATTTTCAAATAATCCCTTTTGCTTTTGTTTTGGTTCAGTTCCCCTAAAAACAGTATTTAGGAATACAATTGAATATTTCAGTAATCATCCTAACAACCATTCTACCCCTCATCCATAATATGACATCCATGTGGTTCTAGAACAGCTGGCTTTACCCCCAGCTCCAGGAATGGAGTACATACCCTCAGCTAAGCCAATCATTGCATTTCGCCCTTTGAGCACTATTCATGGCTCATTGGGGCACGTGTGATCTGGTCTAGTCAAACAGAAAATCTCAGGCCTTACGCTAGAAATTCCTGGCACACCAATCTGTACTTTTCAAAAGTGTGTGATAGCTAGAATTGTTACCACTTTATTACCATAAAGAGAGTCAGCGGTAGAAGAAGTAGACACACAGAGTAGTGTACAGCCAAAATAATTGCGGGATGACTTCATATATTGATCAAATTGTGCCTGAAGTCCACATTGCTGCTGAACTTCTCAGTTTTGTAAATAAATTTCCTGTTCCTATTATTTTGGCCAGTCTGTGCTAGTTTCTTCCTTTGATGCAAGCTAATACTTCCTAACTGATCTAGTGGAACTTAAATAGACCCCAGATACCTTTTGCTTTTAAGTTTTGGTTCAGGTCCCCTAAAAAGGGTATTTATGAATACAATTGGATATTTTGGCAATCATCCTAACAACCGTTCTACCCTTCATCCATGATATAATATCCATGTGGTTCTAGAACAGCTGGGTTTACCCCCAGCTCCAGGAATGGGGTGCATAACCTAGGCTAAGCCAGTCATTGCATTCCACCCTCTGAGCACTATTAAGGGCTTGTTGGTGATAACAACATAGGGATACACTGTGTCTACAACAAATAAAAAAAATTAGCCAGGTGTTGTGGCATATTCCTGTACCCCCAGCTACTCGGGGAGGCCGAGGTGAAAGGATTGCTTGACCCTGGAGGTCGAGGCTGCAGTGAGCTATGATCGCACCACTGCACTCCAGACCAGGCAACAGACCAAGATCCTGTCAAAAAAAAAAAAAAAAAAACTTCCATTACGGCATTTTATCTGGCAAATGCCTTGTATACTCATCATGTGGTGTTTGAAAAGATCCTGTGCTCTGTGATCATGCCAATTCAGGACTGGAAACTTTGCTACCAACAGCCCATTCCCGATCCATATTGTCAGTGATACCAGAAAACTAAAGAGGCATAGAAACATCAGCTTAACTTTCAATGTTTTTTGCCTCATGACTTCAGAATTATAATTCTTTTAAGGGCAAATAGAGTTCTCCTACGAAAAACTGTAAGGCAGCATTATTACACAATAGAGCTTTTGATAACTGAGGAAAAACAGGTATTGTGAATCTCTGATGCTTTGTTCTCTTCAATAAAGAACTACTACAATCAATAGGAAATAGGTAGCAAGCAGGCATTTTACTTGGGGTAAAGTATTCCTGCTATAATCTGGTAAGAAAAGCTGCAGATTTGATACCATTACAGAGTCAGTTCTTTTTCCCCCTACAAAATATTGTTGATATCTGGAATTAGCTAGCCCAAATGGCTCAAAATCATTTAATGGTAACCATATATTTTCTCTCATATTCTCACAAAAATATTCAGGAGACCAAGAAGAGTGCTAAAAATTCAAAATAATCTTGAAAACTTAAACTGGAGGACAACCTAATGTCAGAATCTTACAGGAACTTACAATAGTTATAGAGTAGAATGGAACTCAAGAGCAAACTATGTACCTAAATTGCATCTCATGGCAGTATAATATGGTGGTCCAGAATATGCCTTCCAGATTAGACAAAGTTGGATTTAAATTTTATCATCATCTAGCTGGATGATCTTGGTAAAATAAAATGTTTCTCTTCTGTAAAATGTGAATAATAACAGTACCACTGTTATAAACTGAATTGTGTCTTCCCAAAATGCATATGTTGAAGCCCTAAAGTCCCAGTATGAGTGCTTTAGGAGACGGGGCCTCTACAGAGGAAATTAATGTTAAATAAGGTCATAAGGGCAGGACCTTAATTTAATAGGACTGATGTCCTTATAATAAGAGGAGATACCAAGTATTCACATGCACAAGGAAAACACCATGTGAGGACACAGCAAGAAGGCAGGCATCTGCAAGCCAAGGAGAGAGGACTCACCAGACACCAACCTTTGGATTTCCAGCCTCCAGAACTGTGAGAAATACATTTCTGTTGTATAAGCTCCCTGACTCTCTGCTATTTTGTTATGGCAGCCTGAGAAGACTGATACAAGAACCGTCATGAGGTGTTGTGAAAACTGAATGCATTAATGAGTCTAGGGCCTGGGATGAGGTAAATGCTCAATGATTGTGTTCCTGTTATTGTTATTAGTTCATAAACACAGATCTTGTGGAAAAGAATGGAAGGATACTTCCTATATCTCTCATCATCTTTCCCAGAATTCCTTTTAGGGGATAAGCCAGGGAGGATTAATCTCTTGCTACTGATGACAAGGACTGAGTTGGGGCATATTTTAAGAGGAGTAAGACCTGGTACATGAAGCTACCTCAGTGTGCACCTTCCTCATTCGAATTGCATCCTTGGCTTTCCTACATATGCCACAGATGTAAGAGCCCAGAAGCAGCAAAATCTTGCTCCAGAGGGAGTTCCAAAATAAATTCACCACCAGACACATTCTTCTTAAGAAATAAATTCCCGACTGCTAGAAATATCCATCCCTGGAACCAAAAGGAAGATACACGGAACACTGGGACCATGTGTAGAATCATTGCTTTCCCCCCACCATCTCAAGAGCCTTTCTCTTAAGAACCTGCTGCTGGAATTGTCACACAGGTGGGTTATATGTGGGATGAACTGTGCTACCTACACTGCCCACCCACTCCCCTCCTCTTCAATACTCTAAGAGAACACCTGCATTATCTGCTTCTGTCTACATGTACACATATAAATAAGTACATAAATACATCAAAATTTAAACAATGGTTACCTGGTACTCATAGAATTAGTAAGGCTTCTTTTTTCAATTTTCTTTCTCTTTTGTACATTTATATTTGTTAATTTTGTACAATGAAAGTGTGCTATTTGCATAATTTTTTAAGTTATTTTAAAAGTGGAATTTAAAAGTTCTAGAGATTTCTATTAAAAATTCATATTCCCCTTAAAAATAAAGCCCAATATCAATTATTTGAATAACTAAGTATGGCTCAGTTTTGGTTATGGATATTGTTTATTTACATTTAATTATTTTTTTAAGTTGCTTTGATTCTCCTTGGCAGTTTTTGTGTGTGTGGATGTAATTTTTAATACCTAGATTTTTTTCATTGCCACAAATATAGACAATTTTCCAAATGTATTACTTTCTTAATTTTCCTGCCTATAATTCAAAAATAATTATTGAACATGTTAAAAGCTATAGTCCAAGGTCTAGTTAATTCAGCAGAATTCATTTAACCACAGAAACTGCATTCTAATGAAGTTGAACAAGACTGGTTTGAGGAATTATGTTTAATATCCACATACAGATGATTTCTGAGATTATTTAAACAAATCTAGAGATCCTCTGAGAACTTACTCATATTTAAACAAATCTAGAGATCCTCTGAGAACCTACTCAGACTTTATGAGATCCCGCTGGATTTCTAGCACGCTCAAGGCAGTTCCTGCTGCCCCACCTAGAGGGTCTTACTGACCTTTCCCAAATTCCTCTTCTCTCCTTTGATGACTCTCTCCTTTAATAGCTATATTGTAGCTATTCAAAAAGTAGACAGGATAATTTTAGAAAAAAATACATGAAATAGCTTTTCCAAAATTTGGCCTGAAATGTAGAAATTTTTCTGTTACAGAGCTATCACTTTGTTTCAGATGGCCTTCTTAACACCTGAACTAACCCTTTTCTCTGAAGAGACTATAGCCTATGTCAGTAAACCATCAGGCCCCAAAAAACACAGCAGCACCTGCGTCTGCTACAAATAAACAAACCAGTAACTCCCTCTAGTACAGTAATCTACACCCAGTACACACTCGGTAAATGTCACTGGAGATTAATAGTATGAACATTAAAAGCACACAGTAGTCAATAAACACTTGTTGAATAACTTGATTTAACAGCATATTGAGAGCATGTACCTAAGAAAAAAACAAATGAGGTTTTTTTTTAACCTGGAGGGTTATTTCCTCTATGTGTGTGTTTGCTATTTCTAAATCACCATCAAAAATGTTGTTTTCTCTTTAAACATGGGTTTAAACATGGTTTCCTCTTTAAACATGGGTGATTTAGACTTTTTTTCCAGTGTACTTTTTTTCCAGTGTCACAGAAAGTGTTCCATTTCTATGCATCAACTAGAGAGATTAAAATTAAAAGTTCATTAAAGATTTATGGCAAAATCATTTGTTATGAAATGCACCAAAGCAATAACTTCAGATTCATCAATAAGATCTAATAAATTATAAGCTAAAATTAGCAACTGCAGACTACTCAAACCATGTTACTATAAAATGTTCCTCCTCCTTTTGTTTTTAACAGTCTTCCCTAAAGGCTTGATCAATTCAACTTACTTAATCACAAAACTGTAATGACAGAATATTTGCAAGACCTATTCAAGAAGTCTTCACAAATATGAAAATCTCTCTCCTTCATTATGTGAAAAAGACACTTGCACATGCATGTTTATAGCAGCACAGTTCACAATTGCAAAAATATGGAACCAGCCTAAATGCCCATCAGCCAACAAGTGGATAAAGGAAATGTAGTATACATACACCATAGAATACTACTCAGCCATAAAAAGGAATAAAATAATGGCATTTGCAGCAACCTGGATGGAGTTGGAGACCACTATTCTAAGTGAAGTAACTCAGGAATATGAGAGCTAAGCTATGAGGATGCAAAGGGATAAGAATGGTATAATGAACTTTGGGGACTTGAAGGGGAAGGATGGGAAGGGATGAGGGATAAAAGACTACACATTGGCTACAGTGTACACGGCTCAGGTGCAACAAAATCTCAGAAATCACCACTAAAGAACTTACTCATGTAACCAAAAACCATCTGTCCTCCAAAAACTACTGAAATAAAATAAATGTTTTTTAAAAACTCACCTTTACTGGCTTTAAAGAACAGCTGTGGCTATAAAAATGTGTCATTTTCTAAATGAAAAAATATTGCCTTATCATATCTCTATGTGTTTTTATCAATTTTATTGGTTTTGCTTTTCTTCTTCTTTTGAGGGTAGTAAAATAATTAAAGCATTCATTTTGTAAATTAAATGCCATATATAAAATATTACCTTGCATACATATCTAACAATTTATCTTTATGGCATGATGTGTATATATATTTATGTACACAAAAATTACATACATAACTTATGCAGCATTATCTTACCTAATTACACTGTAGGACTCAAATCAAATGGACTATACTGAGGGACTTGTACTTTAAATCAGCTCATTTCAATAAAATTTAACGTACTCATAAGTAGTAAAATTGAGTTGCTTTATCACTTGGTATTTAGTTTTTGTATGTACTTGACTTGAACTTCAAATTCACCAATATTGATGAATGATTTTTTTAATGAAAATGAAATAATGTTTTATAAGAGAATGTTCATTGACATTAGAGAAAAATCCATAAAGTTTCAAATCACCTCTCAGTGTGCCATTTTCTGGTCTATTTTCTCTTATATTCCTTCCTAGGAATCTTTCTTGTTCAGTGGCACCAGCTAATATCCATGACAATAAATTAGAGTATAATTCTCCAAGTGGCATTTGAATTTTTAAAGAAAATGTTGAAAATAAAAGAAGAACCTAAGGAAGAACTTGCAACTATATCTTAGTCATCATTGTAGCTCCTGTATCTCCTAACATTTTGTTCTCAAAATAGATACATTCACTCATTTGTTCAATCGCTAAAATCCCAAATGTCAGTGAATATGTGCCAAGTGCTATACCATCCACTGAGATAAATGAAAAATAAGACCTGATTATTTCTCCTAAAGACCTGAGAGGCTACCAAAGGATACAGGTCATAAAAGGCGATTCTAATAAATATGTGATAAATGTTTGTCAACGAGCTGCAATTCACTTGAAAGGCAGTGAGTTAGGTAGATTTGAGGAACAAATTGACTGTTGTGGTCACCTGCATTACTCACATGTAAGCTCACTTCTCAAACCCTAGTCTATTTTCCTAAGTATTGGAATACAATGCTTACCACATTATATCTTACTCAGAAATGAACCAAGTGCAGATCTAAATATTTATTTTGTATTATTGAGGAACAAGTTCCTGTCGTTAGAACTTTTATTTTAGCCATAGGTACTTCTATTGAGAGCCCTGTCAGTATCTCACAAGTCCAGGGAATAATGGTGATCCAAAGGACTAACGAAAAACTAAATTCAGATAATTGCCTTTAAAAACTCAATTTCTGGCTGGGCATGGAGGCTCACACCTGTAATCCCAGCATTTTGGGAGGCTGAGGCAGGCGTATCACTTGAGCTCAAGAGTTTGAGACAAGCCTGGGCAATGTGGCAAGACACCAACTCTACAAAAAATACAAAATATTACCCAGGCATGGTAGCATAAACCTGTAGTCCCAGCTACTCAGGGGGCTGAGGTGGGAGGATCTCTTGAGCCTGGAAGGTCAAGGCTGCAATGAGCCGAGATCATGCCACTACATTCCAGTCTGGGTGACAAAATGAGACCCTGTCAAAAAAAGTTAAGGGCTAGGTACAGTGGCTCACGCCTGTAATCCGAGCACTTTGGGAGGCCAAGGCGGGTGGATCATTTGAGGTCGGGAGTACGAGACTGGCCTGGCCAACATGCGGAAACCCCATCTCTACTAAAAATACAAAAATTAGCTGGGCATGGTGGCAGGTACCTTTAATCCCAACTACTTGGGAGGCTGAGGCAGGAGAATCGCTTGAACCCGGGAGGCAGAGGTTGCAGTGAGCCGAGAGCATGCCACTGCACTCCAGCCTGGGTGACATAGTGAGACTCCATCTCAGAAAGAAAAAAAAAAAATTACATATACAAAGTCTACTTTTGAATGAAATAATCATGTGTGTGTGCATGTGTTTAGTTAAAATGAACAATAGAAGTCTCAATCTTGTGGGTCATTTCCCCAAGTTCTATCGTTCTTCTTTGCTTGTTTGTTTCTTGGTACACTGACTGACAACAATACCTACCACTTGATTATATTGCTTTGGATTAGTGGGCACTGTGCAGCTATTCACATTTAATTTCTTATGCCTAATAACAATAAATTATAAATTCTCTACAAAATAAGTAAATAAGTAAAAGCCACTTGGAAGCAAAGGTAGCCATACATCCCTGTTTGTTGGGACAGTTGATTTTACACATATTTAGCAGAGTTTTTAGTAGCGCCCCCTTGCACACTCACAAGTGTCTTAGTGAGGATGATAAACTATAGAGTCATCCTCTTTATAGAGGAGGTAGCATCTGAGTTTGTATCTAAAAAAGAAAGTAGGAATTTGCCAGCTGGAGAATGGGTGGCTCAGGGAAGAAGGAGGCTGCTCCAGGCACGGGGAATACAAAGCACAAAGGCAAGGAAATAGAGTGTGGTGCAGTAAGGAAGAACCTGGGCGCTGGAGCAGAATGCCTGTGGGCAGATCTCAGCCTACCACTAACTAGCTGCAAATATGTTCTACACCACAGCCAGAGTAAGTTTTTAAAAGCATAAGTAGGATCGTGCCACTCCTCTGATGAAATCCCATGGGTGGCTTCCCATTGCTCTTAAAATAAAGCCTGAATTCCTTACCCTGATTTACAAGGCCCTAAGAAATCTGGTTTTTGTACCCATCAGGTGCCACCACTGTCACCACCACCACCACCCCATGCTCACTGTACTCCAGCCTCACTCCTTTGCCGCCGGTCTCAAGGCCTTTCACGTGATTTCCCAAATACCAATTCCTCAGAGAGGTACCTTTCTGCCTGAAGTGGTCCTTCTCATTCATTAGCCCTACTGTATTATCTATGGCATTATCTGTCTATTTCCCTCATCACTTCTTCCCATCAGTTAACCTTTTTTTTTACATTATTTGAGTGTTTATTGGTCATCTGTCTCTGACATTAGAATGTCAGCACTTAAGGGCAAGGCCTCACCTGTCAAGTTTACAGCTATGTTGCCCCTATCGACAAGTAATCTACAATATACAGGCATTTTAACTGAATGAATGAATGAAGTGTTAGGGACCATACTTAATGTATTATATCTTAAGAGTACTTGCATTTTTAAGGAAGATAAAAAGAGAAGGCAATGCCTAACATGTGGGAATGAGTCATTAATGTTAAATTAGCAGGCACAGGTGACAAAGAGGGATGTGCTTTGAGGTGGCAGTACCTTTCTTGCACCTTCATTCCATTATACCAACAAAACAAGAAGAAATGACAATACACTGTATCCGCTTCCTGCTGTGCCTATGAGAATAATATAGGAAATCAGAATGGCTTCTTTATTGTTTGTGAATAACCCACAATTTTAATCCTTACATAGATTAACATCATTGGCATGCCTGGTAAGCCAACAAGGACATAATTATCTTTAGTGTACTATAAGGTAGGATATTTAACACACTCTCCAAAGTAAGTTTCAAAACAGACCGGCAGGCATACAAACAAAAAGGTGAAAAGTATTAAGGGTATACGACACGCAGGAGGGTATGTGGAACTCAACTGGGAGTGCTATCGAAATGAGAACAGCCTGTTAAGATAATGAAAAGTGGAAAATCCTAGCTAACAGGAATTATATTAGGAAGCAAAACACATTAAGGAGAGCATAAGATTTTTTTTTAATGAATTTTAATTCTTTCTCCACTCTTTGTTGTTATTTGCTAATGGACTTTATGATGTTTGAAAGGTAAAGTTTATTTTCTCATTAGCTTTATTATTTTCCACTGGCAGACATTAATTCTCTCCTTTCCTGAACCCTCACTTCATGCAACTAAAATGAGCATGGTAGTTATATTCCCTTTATGATATTTACATATACATTAGCATCACAATGCAGTCAAAATACCTTAGGGTACAACATATATTACCTGGAGAAGCAATTATGAAGACAAAAGGCATTCTGAGATAGCAGCATTCTAAGAATTTTCCTCATTATTATCATATAAACATTTCTATGAAAAAAATTCAGGTGAAACTAGGTAGAAGAAAATAATTTAAATAGCCAAATTCCAATGGCCTTCCCATTCTTAAAATGCTGGAGCATCAATACAAACAGCAGTAAATTATGACTGTCTGTTATATGCATAATACCATGTTCAGGCTCTGAGGACACAAAGAATTTAGTAATAACAAATAAGGGATAAATAAGACATTAAACCAGCTAACGTATGTAAAGTACTCAGCATTTAATAAAACTAAACAAATGGTGGCAGTGGCTGTTACAAATTCTGTAGTTGTCCTTAATGGCTATGGCAGTTAGCTGGTAAGTTACAGAAGAAAGTGTAGACAGATTTTAATGTGGCCTAGGAAATCTGGAGGCCTTATACTTGCAAAGAAAATTGAGGGGGTTATTTTTTGTGAAGGGGCATTAATATAGGAATAGCATGAGAATGGTGTGAGACCACCTATTGTGTGTTATGAGTACTAAGTAGCCTGGTTTCCCTGGAATGAGGGCTGCATATAAGCAATTAGTGGGTTAGACATATATATGTTTAGGAGGCTTCCACTCCCAGGCAAACGATTTTTATCTCATGGGTAAAAGAGAGTCAATGTAATTTTGAACAGGGAATAGGCATGGATAAAGAAATTGTTTTAAGGAAAGTAACCTAAAAGTTACTACAAGACATAGGGTAAAGGTAAAGATCTGAGATCCAAAAACCAATTAGGAGATTATTATAATATTCATATGTAGAAGAAGTGCCTGTAAGAGATCATTCCATTTATAAGGCTGAAGATGCATTATAAAAATATCTAAGGTGTTTTAGTCCATGGGCTATTAAATAATATGTATGGTGATGTTCTGACAGCTCATGGAATTCCACCAACTTTACCTCCCGCACTTCACTCCAGACCGACTTCTTCTAGTCTTTTTTTTTTTTTCAAATCTTTTCTTTTTATTTATTTATTTATTTATTTATTTATTTATTTAGAAACAGAGTCTCGCTCTGTTGCCCAGTGGTGCGATCTCAAACACTGCAACCTCCGCCTCCCAAGTTCAAGCAATTCTCCTGCCTCAGCTTCCCAAGTAGCTGGGATTACAGGCACCCGCCACCACGCTCGGATAATTTTTGTATTTTTAGTAGAGACAAGGTTTCACCACGTTGGCCAGGCTGGTCTTGAACTCCTGACCTCAAGTGATCTGCTCACCTCGGCCTCCCAAAGTGTTGGGATTACGGGCATGAGCCACCGTGCCTGGCCAACTTCTTCAAGTCTTATGTCCCTGTTTCCACCAATTTGACTCAACTTAGGTTCTCACACTCTGCCTAGTCTGTTTGTGAAAGAGTCATAGTTAGGCTGGCTGCCTGCTCTCAATTTGGGCTTCACCCTAGGAATCTCCCTCTTGAATCATGCATGGCCTCCTTCACAAGCCCACCCTACCCTCATGTCTAGGAAGTCATGAGGGGTAGCGTGATCATGAGGGTAGCATAATCATGAGGGAAATCATGAGGGTAGCATAGGTCCAGGGCTTTGGACTCCTGCTAATCTGAAAAGATGAATCAGAAAAGAAGAATTGTGACTAATTTGATATGAAGACAAAGAAGAGAGAAAAGCTAAAGCTGACTCCAACAATTCAAGCATAGTTGACCATAAGAAATATGTCCAGCTGGCAGATAGAGATAGGGAAATAAATCTCAGAGGAAAATGTCATGGCCAGGGTGGATTTGAGGAGCATCTCAATGAACCGCCTAAGGAAAGACCGTTGTGAAGAAACAGCAGAATGTCAAGGACCAAATTCCGCGTTCAGGGTCAGGAGGAAGAAGTATAACCAGCAAGGAGATAGAGGAGTGACAGAGGCAGAAAGGCTTTTAGAGTCTTGAAAGTTAAGCAAAGAAAGAATCAACACGTGGAGGGACTGACAACAGGGAAGGCATTGGAAGAATAAGGACTGACAAAACCTGTTTTTCTCCTAACGGAGTTTAATTTCCCAAAACGGTTCTTGTTGGTTTAACAGTATATATAACAGTGGCAGTCTTAAAGCAAAAAGAATAGTAGTACCAACATTATTTCTAATCATAAAATGTGTCTCTACTAGAAACTGCATGTATTTGTTTAGCCATTTTACAAAGTTTGAAAACATATAAAAGATATGACATGTATATATTATATAAAATGACTCCAGGTAATTTTCTCTTTTTCTGTATTAAAAAGAAACTTTAGGCTTTAATATTTTCACTAGACTACTACAAACACATCTGTTTGGTTTGGTTTGTTTTGTTTGTTTGGAGATTTCAGTTTTTCTAAGACCTTCTTTAAACCATCCAATTTTATGACTTAAGCAGTTTGCTTAGCCTATGGATTCTCTTCTCCGCTTGAACTCATTTATTCCATAGCAATGTCACAAATGTCACAGAGAGCATATTTTAAATATATGTCACAAATAAATTAAGATTCTTAATTTATTTAAGGATCAGGCGCAGTGATTCACACTTGTAATCCCAACACTTTGGGAGGCCAAGGCAGGCGGATCACATGAGGCCAGGAGTTCGAGAGCAGCCTGGGCAGCAACGTGACCCTGTCTCTACTAAAAATACAAAAATTAGCTGGGCATGGTGGTACATGCCTGTAACCCCAGCTACTCAGGAGGCTGAGGCAGGAGAATCGTTCAAACCTGGGAGGCAGAGGTCACAGTGAGCCGAGATTGCGCCACTGTACTCCAGCCTGGGCGACAGAGAAAGACTCTGTCTCAAAAAGAAAAGATCCTTTTCTGTGATTCAGTCTACACTAAGCCATGCTAAGGATTCTCTCATTCAAATGTTTGTTTTGAAAAGTCTCTGTATTCATTTCCTTTTTAGTATTTTGGCCTCTCACTATTTCATCTGAAGAAAAAAATTAGTTATGGATATTTATTTTGCTTACATTATTTCACTTTACAGTATGCTATATTACTGTGAAGTATGCGAATGTAATGTTTACTGAATACAACACCAGAATTTTCCTTTTCTTTAAATGTAATTTTTTATTATAATCTTTAAGATGTTTATGTTCGAGATAATTGGTCTGCCACTATGGATTGGATGCTTAAATCCTTTTCAGAATAAAAATGCAAGCAGATTGTGAACTTTACCCTAACATGCAAATTCCCAACTAAGATGCTGTTTTCAACTTGAAGTAAATGAAACATTTTATTATTGGTTGATCAGAAAATCTGGCCTTTTCAAGTTTTCAGCCAGGTGCTAGAGAAGTACATCTCCTCTGAAAAAATTTTAGAGGAATGGTGGGAGACAAAATAAATTTGCATTTAGATTCCATCCTAAAAGTTGTGCTGGTTCAACCCACCAGTTCCACAAGTCGGGAAAATGTTACATACTGCAGCACCCTTTTAGGGGACTCATAAAGTACCTGAAAAACACATCAGGAAAGTTGCATGCTAAATTTGTTTAATCCTGTATATCCCAAACTTATTCGAGCATGGATCCCTTTCTGTTCCTATGTCCTGGAATCGAATACCTCTTGTGCAAGTCATTTTGCCTAGTTTAGCCTGAATTTCCCCATCTTTAAAACAGAAATAATACTAGTACCTACCTCATATTTCATTTGAAAGGATAAAATGGTTTAATCAATGTAAAGTATTTAGCACATAAAAAGTACTCTATAAATGCTAGGGAAGGAAAAATCATCTGCAGAAAGTCAGTGCCTAATTTTTTATCTTTTCAACTCTATCGCTTTTAAAAAAAAAAAAAAAAAAATTAAAGCTATGGCCGGGTGCAGTGGCTCACGCCTGTGATCCCAGCACTTTGGGAGGCTGAGGCGGACAGATCACGAGGTCAGGAGATCTAGACCATCCTGGCTAACGCGGTGAAACCCCGTCTCTACTAAAAATACAAAAAAATTAGCCGGGCGTGGTGGCGGGTGCCTGTAGTTCCAGCTACTCAGGAGGCTGAGGCAGGAGAATGGCGTGAACCCGGGAGGCGGAGCTTGCAGTGAGCCGAGATCGCGCCACTGCACTCCAGCCTGGGCGACAGAGCAAGTCTCGGTCTCAAAAAAAAAAAAAAAAAAAAATACTAAAGCTGCATTAATTGATCAAATATGGTTTCCAAGTCAATGAAAATTATCTATGTCACTCTCTCAATGATGCAAAGTTCACCTTTGGTAGCTAACCAAAGATGAGTCTAGTGGCCTCCTACTCTCCTCTGACTACCACTGTTTCCCCATTGAAACCCCACTCATATCTCCCTGAATCGAAAGGATCTGTTTCTTGTCTTCATTAGAATCTTCCTTCCTTCTTTGTCTCATTTATCTCCGAATCCATAGCACCTAAGTTCTATCCCATATCAGGTGCCTAAGGAATGTTTAAGGAAAGCAGAAAGGAAAAAGAAAAGGAAAAGATGGAAGAGGAAGAGGATTAAAATGTTTCATTTCAAGACATGACAGATTACACAGCATTCTCTAACTTACATTGACAGGTTAGAAGAGTTGGACTAACTTCTATAAATAAATCTCTCATTTCATCTCTCTTCTTCAAATATGTTAAAATTTTTATACTTTATTTCTGTTCTTTAGTGAGTGACCTAAAATACAAAACGTATAGCTATCTTAATATCAGAAGATATAATTTTTCCCTCCTCTCAATTATTATAAAGACTTCAAATACTTTAATTCAGGCCACACCTTCTCATCTTGAAAACTACTGTTTTCTGGTATTTTAACTTACCTGGATCTTTTTTCAGCTCTGTCAAAAGACAAAATTACAACAAAAATCTAACTGGCTTTTGTTTTGACTTCTAGAATCAGCAACACCTTATTCTGTAAAGCAGAATGAGTGCTCCATTGAGCTCAGCAGAGGAGGTTGACTTTATAGGCAGAAAAAGGGCTGAAGAAAGCAGAAGCAGAGAACAAAAAGCAGATTGGTGTTTTCAAAGTTACTTTTTTTTTTTTTTTTCTTGAGACAAGGTCTTTTTGCTCTGTCGCCCAAGCTGGAGCAGCAAAGTGGTACAATAACGGCTCACTGCAGCCTCAACCTCTCAGGCTAAAATGATCCTCCCACCTAAGCCTCTCCAGTAGCTGGGACCACAGATGCATGCCACCATGTCTGGCTAATTTTTGTATTTTTTGTTTTCGTATTTTTCGTGGAGACAAGGTTTCACCATGTTGCCCAGGCTGGTTTTGAACTCCTGTACTCAAACAATCCTCCCACTTTGGCCTCCCAAACTGCTGGGATTACATGCATGAGCCATCATACCTGGCCGTCGAAGTTACTTTCTTTATATAGGGTTAAAACAGAGGGGACTTTCCTGTTATGCTGACTCAGGTTGACTAGAATCTTCGGTTTTGGGAAAACTAAGATGGATAGATATATAGATAGACAGATAGATAGACAACTTTTCTCATTTTTTGACTGACAATTATGACTGTCCCTCTGCCTTGAGAAAAGTGCTATGTTTTTTCAAAAATAGAAATGGTATATTTATCAGAGTCCTTCCACAATGTAAGGCTAAGGAATTACATTCTTATTAACATTTCACAGTTTCTTTTTTTAACACAAATTCTCTTCACCCACAAGGCATATTCACAGTAAGCAGAATACAGCCCAATACTTGAATTTATGTACTAAATGATAAGGAAATAGCTATACATCATCGTTATCTCAGAATAGACTGAGGATCCTTTTTCATCTTTCAAGATGCAAATTTCATCATCCCATTGGATTTATTCTCTGCATAAAACATTAGCATTTACCAAGGTTCTTGTGGGATTTTTCTGTTTTTGCTTTTAGCATAGGAGGACTTCTGAAGAATCACTATACGTGAATAATAATATTAGCATTGAACAAGGATTTTAAAAACCACATTACTCATTTTTGGTATATTATCAATATTTTTCTTTCTCTCTTTCTTTTTTGGAAGATTATCTAGGCCTGCCACTTGCTTCCTCAGCACAATTGAACACATAATTACTATGTAAATTTAGGTTTCCACATGCTTCCAGGGGAACATAGACCATTTAGTATTGGAGATTTCGAAGCCTTAATCATTTGGAATATGGTACATTTGACTTAATCTGTAAAATGAAGATAATTCTTATCTGCCTTGCAGGATTTTATATAAGGATTAATTACTTAATTTTGGTTAAGCAATCTGAACATGAAAAAATTACATAAATGAAGGCAAGTCCTAATATTATTTAAAAAGAAATTACTGAGCAGAGAAGCACAGAGATACATTTTCTGCTTCCTATTCTGTTATCATATATATTATTAGATCATTATCTAATAATTTTTTAGATTACAAAATATAAAACAGGCAGAGCACAATGGCTCATGCCTGTAATCCCAACATTTGGGAGGCCAAGGTAGGAGGATTGCTTGAGGCCAGGAGTTCAAAACCAGCCTGAGCAACATAAAGAAACCCCATCTCTACAAAAAATTAAAAAATTACCTAGGCATGGTGGTGCATACCTGTAGTCCCAGCTATTGGGAAGGCTGAGGCAGGAGGATCACTCGAGCACAGGAGTTTTTGGCTGCAGTGAGCTACGATAATTCCACTGCACTCCATCCAGCCTGGGTGACAGAACTAGATCCTGTCTCTGTTTAAAAAAAAAAAAAAAAAGGTAAAACACTTAACTTTTTTTTCAATAGCTGATACTCACATATGTGTTTTCCTTTCTTCACAAAAATATCATTGAGTATACCATCAGCATTAAAATCTGTGATTCCCTAATACTGTAATATTAACTTATTTCATAAAATATTGTGATATGGCTCAGACCATTGAAGTTATTTTTGGTTGGGAGAGTATCGATAAGAAATGGCAAGTCTCTTTTAAGAATTATTTGTTTTAAGTTAAAAAGTCAGGTATATATAGATATACCTTTAAAATCAAGTCCCATGACCAATGATGAAAGAATGCACTCCATTTTAATTAAGGATTTAAAGATGCCCTACTATGTACCCATGTAGATTCCTGGTCATATGAAAGAATACTCAAGAAGTAATTATTGATTGAAAATCCAACATTCTATAAGAGAAGGAAGAATAAAACAAACATAAAACTGGTCCATGTTATTAAATGCATCAATGATTTTCATTTTCTACAGCATAAAGTATGAATTCGTTGGCATGGTACTAAAGTCTTTGTCTACTGCCGAACTCTCAAGTCTTTTTCTTTCCTTCAGCCAATATATTTTAAACACTTATTTACCAAGTATCCATTACGTGTTTGGCCCTTTGGTAGGTGCTAGAAATACAAAAGGAGAGAGAGAGAATTCCTGACAGCACAAAGTTTAGACATTGGCAGGAGATACAGATATTTAAATAAACAAGTAGTTATATACCATAGAGTTGGGTCAGGAGCTATGAAGGCTATTACAGGATTGCAAGAAAGGCATGTAATCTACAGAGTACAAAAATTGTCTCTACAAAAGCGCCATTTAAGCTAAGACCTAAAGAACAAAAAATTGTCCAGTCAAAGTTATAGGTGAATGAAGAGGTGTGGCAGTATATGTGAAGGCCCTGAGAGGAAAGGGGACTGGCACGTTAGAGGAAAAGGGAAAAAAGGTCATGATACAGGAAGTGGCTGCAAATGAGGCTACAGAGGTAGATGGGGGGCCAGATCAGAGAAGTCTTGTAAGTCAATATAGGACCTTACCCTGAGAACAATGGTAAAACCATTGAAATATTTGAGGCAGTTGTGTGAAATATTCATATGCTTTTCAAAAATTATTCTGGCTGTTTCTATGGGGAAAAAACTGACAGAAACAGGAATAAAAGCCAGGCTATTATTATAAGAAGGCTATTGCAATGGCTTAGGCTAGAAAAGATGGTAGAAAAGAAGGAAAGGAGCAAGAAAGAGAAGGAGAGAGAGAGGAAGAGAGGAAAGGAGGAAGAAAAGAGAAAGAAAAGAAAAAAGAAAAGGAAGATAACCTTTTAACAGTTTCAAGTCAAATGACAATTAAGAAAAAATATTTTACACTCATACCAGGCAAAGAGCTAATTCCAATAATATATAAAGAACTTCTATACATCAATAAGAAAAAGATTAACAACTCAATTTTTAAAATGGGAACAAACAAACAGTTTAATAAAAAGGATATATAAACGTTATAAACATGAAAAGATATTCATGACAAGAGAATTAAACATTAAAATGACTGATATTTTTCACTTAAAATATTGACAACATTGAGGGCCCAAGTGAATGCCCGTTTGGCAGTTTAGACAAATGTCATCTGACAAAACAGAGTTTCTACAAAGTATTTTATATTATATTCATGGAAATTCACATTGTATTCTCCCATAAAAGACATACAAAATCCTAAATATAGAAATAGTATTTAATTTGGCTTAACCCAGTGTTGCAAGTATCAACTAAATTAGAAAGAGGAGCTTGGCTGGGCGCGGTGGCTCACGCTTGTAATCCCAGCACTTTTGGAGGCCGAGGTGGGCGGATCACGAGGTCAGGAGATCGAGACCATGGTGAAACCCTATCTCTACTAAAAATATAAAAAATTAGCCGGGCGTGGTGGCGGGCGCCTGTAATCCCAGCTACTCGGAGAGGCTGAGGCAGGAGAATGGCGTGAACCCGGGAGGCGGAGCTTGCAGTGAGCCGAGATCGCGCCACTGCACTCCAGCACTCCAGCCTGTGACAGAGCGAGACTCCGTCTCAAAAACAAAAAAAAAAAGAAAGAGGAGCTTTACTCCTCATTAAAGTTTGCAGCCTGCAGAGTGGCCATTCTGACAGGCTGGTCAGCGTAGCCTTTGGTCAGAAGCTAGAAACAAGTACTTCAAGGGAGGAGTAAAGGGAACAGGAATTTATGCTGAGCAGGATGGCCAAATATACATATTTACTAAGCTATAGGAAGAGTCGTGTTATGAAAAGAGAAACATGTGCATTCACATTGAGCTTTATGCCTCTCCATGGGACCCGTGTTTAAAAAAATAGCAATATTAGCATGATCCAAGGGCGGAGTTTTCAGCCCTATGATGTCAAAAGGTGAAGCAGAGGACATGAAAACTCTGTATCCTCCTTACACTGCCCAGAACCACTTCATGGACAGCGGTCTTTTATTAGGAAGGAAGGCTGGTCAGATGTTTTGTTGAAATCCGAAAGGAGAGGCAGCATCAGGCAGTGGGTTGATGTCAATGGCAGAGTCTTTTTAAAAGGCTGATTTCTGTGTAGCCCCTAGAGAAGAAAGCCTAATGGTGGTTAGCTAGCCAGGAGGGTGTAATGAGATGGGTCCAACCTCCCATCCCATTTTCACTGGGAACTCAGTTTTCAGTTTTCAAGGTTTTTCTGGGGTCCCCTGGGCCAAGAGGAGGCCCATTCAGTCAGTTGGGGGCATAAGAATTGTTTTTTGTTTGTTTTGTTTTGTTTTGTTTGGAGATGGAATCTTGCCCTGTCACTGAGGCTGGAGTGCAGTGGTGTAATCTCCACTCACTGCAACCTCCATCTCCTGGGTTCAAGTGATTCTGGTGCCTCAGCCTTCCCAGTAGCTAGGACTACAGGTGCACACCAGGACGCCCGGCTAATTTTATTTTTGTATTTTTAGTAGAGACTGTGTTTCACCATGTTGGCTACGTTGGTCTCAAATACCAGACCTCAGGTGTTCTGCCTGCCTTGGCCTCCCAAAGTCCTGGGATTACAGGCATGAGCTACCATGTCCAGCCAGGATTTCATTTTTGTTTCTCACAAATTAGGTCTTCAGAAAACACACTCTAAGATGGAGATTTGCATGCAGGAACTTCATTAGGAAGTGGCCTAAGGGCTGGATCCAATGATAGGACTTGTTACAGAACTGCACTCACTACTTCTAGTGGGAATGAGGAGCCCAAAACAACAAAGCCAGGTGGTGGCAATCAATCCTCAGTGGCAAGATAGGCACAGTTACCATAACGAGCGACAAGCGCAGATGGCTTGACTCACAGGGATCAATGGAGATGGCAAACAAAGCATAAAGTTCTTCTGGGATAGAGAAATAGGCAGCCAACAAGAATAATCCTTAATCTGCATAACCAAAGGCCATCTAGCCAGCACATACCTGTGGGAGGGAGGAAGTAGAACAAAGGGTAAAAGCTGAAGATAATGAGTACCAATTATGATCTCAGGATCAACTGTAGCAACAGGGGCTGTAGTTTGTCCCACTAACCCTCCTCTTGTAGATTTTTCCAGAAATTGTAACCAGCCAGAATTCTGGAGAAACCACACTTGTACAGAGTGAGGTTAATATGAGAAGCAAGTGGATTTCAGCAGTGCAAGAAGCAAACTGCATCAGGCACTGTTGACGCCCCCTACCTACATCCCTTTACTCCATTGATGCCCACATTTGCCCCCTTTCTTTTGGTAATTGCCCTTGGACAACAGGAGCTGCCTCCCCAACCCCCATGCTGCAGGCCCCACTCTGAGGTTTTAGGCCCTCCAGGACCCCCAACTGGAGCCAACCTGCAGCTAATACCAAAATACAAAAGGCTGGACTCCTTTCCTGAAGGCATGATCAACTTTTTGGTGCAATTAATACTCTAGAACTCCCTGTGGAATTATCCTGAAACTAGATTTCAACTGAGATCACATTCTTGCTTAACTTTTTTCCTCCCTCCTATCTGTGGTCCAGGATCAAAATATTATCACCGTCTGGGCCTTCTTCTTCTTTTTTTTTTTTTTTTTTTTTTTTGTCTTATAGAGATGGAGTCTTACCATGTTGCCCAGGCTGGTCTCGAATTCCTGGACTCAAGAGATCCTCCCACCTCAGCCTCCCAAGCTGCTGGGAATACAGGCATGAACTATCGCACCCAGCCTAGGCTTTCTTTAATAACTGCTGGACCATGATTGGGCTGAGCTGTTCCCAGTCCAAGGCTCTAGTTCAAGGGAGCATTGAAGGAGGAAGGTTGACCCTTCAAGTCATCTAAATTAGTGTTTTTCAGCTGAACCTCATGACACATTAATGAGCCATGAAATCAATTTAGGGAGCTACCACCCCCATTTCTTAAACAAAATGTAACAAATTACAATAGAATAGAAACTCTCCACACGTATCACATGGAGAAAAGCGTTTTTTCCATTGAAACTTTATTTCCACTATATATATGCAAGTTGATGTGTATGTATACGACTCAGAATATACTGAGTCATGATGTTAAATATATATTTGACATTGAGTTGTAGTCAATAAACTTTAATGCCACGAATCTAAACAGAAAAGAAATGGTGACAAAGGTACCAAGAACACGCAGTGGGGAAAGGACAGTCTTCAATAGACGATGCTGGGAAAACTGGAGAACTATATGCAGAAAAATGAAACTAGACCCCCTATCATGCACCATGGGTCTGGGCAAAGAGTTTTTGTATAAGACCTAGAAAGCATGAGCAACCAAAGTAAAAATGGACAAATGGGATCACATTAAGCTAAAAAGCTTCTGCACAGCAAAGGAAACAATCAAGTGAAGAGACAACCCACAGAATGGGAGAAAACATTTGCAAACTATCCATCTGACAAGGGATTAATAACAAGAATACGTACGGAACTCAAACAACTCTGTAGCATAAAAACAAATAACCAATTTAAACGTGTCAAAGATCTGAACAGACATTTCTCAAAAGAAGGTATACAAATGGCCAACAGGTATATAAAAAAAACCCGCTCAACATAAGTTACCATCAGAGAAATACAAATCAAAACCACAATGAAATGTCATCTCACACCAGTTAAAAGGCTTGTATCAAAAGGACAGGCAATAACAGTTACTGGCAAGGATGTGGAGAAAGGGGAAACCTTGTACACTGTTGATGAGAATGTAAATTAGTACAGCCAGTATGGAGGACAGTAGGAAGGTTCCTCAAAAAACAAAAAATAGAACTACCATATGATGCAGCGGTCCCATTGCTAGGTACGTAGCCAAAAGAAAGGCAATCAGTGTATTGAAGAGACATCTGTACTCCTATGATTATTGCAGCACTATTGACAATAGCCAAATATGGGATCAACCTGTGTCTGTCAATGGATGAGTGGATAAATAAAATATGATCTATATACACAATGGAATATTGCTCAGACATAGAAAAGAATGATTTCTGGTCATTTGCAGCAACATGGATGAAACTGGAGGTCATTACATTAAGTGAAATAAGCCAACCATAGAAAGACAAATATCACATTCATATGTGGGATCTAAAAAAGTGAGTCTCATGAAGATAGAGAGTAGACTGGTGCTTACCAGAGGCCAGGAAGGGGCCAGGGGATGAAAGGGAAAAAAAGAATATAAAGGTAGTTATGACTGCTGAACTGTCCACTTAAAAAATGGCAAAGATGAGGCCAGGCACAGTGGCTCATGCCTGTAATCCCAGCACTTTGGGAGGCTGAGGCGGGCGGATTACCTGAGGTCAGGAGTTCGAGACCAGCCTGACCAATATGGTGAAACCCAGTCTCTACTAAAAATACAAAAATTTACTGGGCATGGTGGCAGGCACCTGTCATCCAAGCTACTCAGGAGGCTGAGACAGGATAATTGCTTAAACCCAGGAGGCAGAGGTTGCAGTAAGCCGAGATCACACCATTGCACTCCAGCCTGGGCAACAAGAGCGAAACGCCATCTCAAAAAAAAAAGGCAAAGATGGTAAATTTTATATGTATATTTTACCTTAATAAAAAAGAATAATTTTTTTAAAAAAGAAAAGAAAATATGTGATGCCATCGGAGCACCCACAGGCCATGACTAGAGCTCAAATATTTAATAATGTAGCCCCATTAGCTCCTGTCAACCAGCAAAGGCTTCCTCCTGATTAGTCACTTTTGCTCTGGCTGTTACATCAGCTATAGACTCAATGCTCACTGAATTAATCCTCTAAAACCCAATTTCTGGAGTGCAGTTCTGATAATTATAGGCTTACTTAGTTAATAGTATTTATTTGACTGTAATCTTACTGAGCTGAGCCAAATTCAACTAATACTAGAAACAAAACCTTCCAGGACTAACAATAGCCAGTGCAACTTTGTCTAAAAATCGTTGTGTATATTAAATCATATCAAAGTCAATATCTAAATACAAACTTATTAATTTATACCAAATATTTGTCCAAAAAAAGGTAATCATATTTTGTTAAAAATTCCTATACAGAAGCTGAAATCAATTTCTCTTTTTCTTTACCTTTCAAGATGAAATAACTTCAGAGAAAACTTTGAGGAAAGTCGTATTCAAGCAGGGAACTTGGAGAGTTCATAACCCTTCTTCCCTGGAGTTTATACTTCTGGCAACCTCAGTCACTTTGAGCAAAACTAGACCCTGAATATAAGTGTAAAGGGCTCTGAGTAACTCCTGAGTGGCCAAAATGAAAGTCACAAAGTCTGAGCACTAAAATCCTTTTAGTTTTATTACAATAATTTTTAGTCATTTTATGTTTTTATTGATTTTCCAATCGTAGCACATTTGAGGCAGAAAATTACTAAAATAAGTTACAGTTAGAAGCAAACGTAATGATAGCAATAGAAATTGTAGCTAACAACCCAGTGAGTTAAGAGATAGGAAAACTATCAAAACTTTGACAAGACAACAAACACATGGCAATCGATGGTCATTTAGTATAGGCACGAATGTAGCCTTTCTTTGATGTATTTTTTAATTGTTTTTTAAATTTTCATATTCTAATAGTTTTGTTGCTGATGTGTAGAAATAAAATTTACTTTTATATACTGACTTTGTACCCAACAAGCTAGCTAAATATACTTAATTCTAAAATTTAGTTGTGGGAGCTCTTGGATTTCATACGTATCCAGTCACGTCACCTGTGATACAAAGATATAATATTGACTGTTGTATAGTTAATATATCAAGATATATGAAGATAGAAAAATGATTATTTTATATCTTCCTTCCCAATACCTATACCGTATTTTTCTTGCCTTATTTCCCTGGTGGGGACCTCACATAAAAAAAAATTAAATAGAAGTGATGATAAAGGGCATCTCCTTGTCTATTTGCTTACATCAGAGAAAAAGTTTTCAATATTTCACCATTAAAAATGATGTTTGGCCGGGCGCCGTGGCTCATGCCTGTAATCCCAGCACTTTGGGAGGCCGAGGCGGGCGGATCACGAGGTCAGGAGATCTAGACCATCCTGGCTAACACGGTGAAACCCCATCTCTACTAAAAATACAAAAAAAAAAATAAGCCGGGCATGGTGGTGGGCGCCTGTAGTCCCAGCTACTCGGGAGGCTGAGGCAGGAGAATGGCGTGAACCCGGGAGTCGCAGCTTGCAGTGAGCCGAGATCACGCCACTGCACTTCAGCCTGGGCGACAGAGCGAGACTCCGTCTCAAAAAAAAATGATGTTTGCCCCAGATGTTTTATGGATATTCTTCATTAAATTAAGGAAGCTCTCTTCTCTTCTGTTTGCTGAGTGGTTTTTTAAATCATGATGGGATATTATAGTTTATCAAATGCTTTTTTTCTTCTATTTAGATAACTAAATGATTTTTCTCTTGTATTCTGTTATTTGTGCAGAATTACATAAATTGATATTTCAGATGCCAAGCCCACTTTGCTTTCAAGGAAACCCACATCATGGGTTATGATATACTATCTTTTATAGGCTGCTAGATTCTATTTGCTAATAACTTAAGATGTTATGTCTATGAGAAAGATTAGCCTATAATTTTCCTTTACTCTTATGTCTTTGTCAATTTTATATCAAGTATGAATGATGAGGTTGCAGAGGAAATTGAATTCTTATACACAGCTGCTGAAAGTATAACCACTTTGAAAAGTTATTATAATATCTTTTTATGCTGATCATATGCATAACCTATAATCTCACAATTCTACTCCTAGTGATATATCAAATAGGAATAAATACATACATGTACCAGAAGACATGTTCAAATATGCTCATAACAGCATTATCTGTAGAGCACAAAACTGGGGGAAAAAACATAATTGCCCATCAAAAGTAGAATGCGTAAATAAACTGTACTATGCTCACTCAATGGAATATTCTATAACAATAAAAAAGGAAGAAATTGCTGCCATACATACTATCATGAATTAATCTCAAAAACATGTTGATCAAAAATCAAACAAAAATGAAAGTATATGCTGAATGATGCCACTTATATAAAGTTCAGAAGTAAGCAAAACAGATTTATAATGCTAGGAATTCAGGGTGTTGGTTACCTTCAAGAGGGAATTAGTCACTGATAGAGGGCATAAATGGGGGAGGAGGGATCCTGAATTACTACTAATATTCTAATTCTTGATCTGGGTGGCAATTTCACTTACTGAAAATTTATAGAGCCATGTGCTTACATTTAGTATGTCTTCCTTTATTGTATGTTATACTTAAATAAATATGCTTATAAAAGAGATCATTGGGTAAAAGTAATTAAAAATGTGATCATGCATTTTATCTTTATGATGATCATAGTATAAAGTGTAAAATTGGAGGTTGTGTTAGTTCAGGTCTTGCAAGAAGCATCTGCCAAGACATGATTTAACATTCAAGGGCCAGGCACAGTGGCTCATGCCTGTAATCCCAGCACTTTGGGAGGCCGAGTGGGGTGGATCGTCTGAGGTCAGGAGTTCTAGTCCAGCCTGGCCAACATGGTGAAACCTTGTCTCTACTAAAAATACAAAAATTAGCTGGGTGTGGTGGCAGGCACCTGTGATCCCAGCTTCTCAGGAGGCGGAGGCAGGAGAATCGCTTGAACCCAGGAGATGGAGGTTGGTTGCAGTGAGCTGAGATTGTGTCTTTGCACTGCAGCCTGGGTGACAAGAGCAAAACTCCATCTCAAAAAAAAAAAAAAAAAAACCATGCAAGGATTTTTTGGGAAATGCCTGTGTGAAATAAATTGAGGGGGCCAGTAAGACTGAGGGAACCATCAGACTACCATGCAAGTCTGACTCGAGCAAAGGAAGAAAGGAGGGAGGGGTGGAAGCATACCACATTATGGTGTAGTCTAAGGAAGTTTCAATGAGGCCCCTGGGGAGCCCGTGACTCCCAGGAATGGGCCTACTTTAGTATCCCAACTAGTCACTAGCAAATGCAGCAAAGGATTTCAAGCCAGCATCTGGGCCCTTTGGTCAATCATGCTGACTGTGGTTCGATGTCTGCAATGTGCATTCTTATGGTGGCCAAGAGGTTTCAGCATGATATTTTCTTTTTCCTGTTAAAATAGATTTTTATTTTTATTTTCATTTTTAAAAATTTTTATTTGTTTCCAATTTGGGGCAATTGTGAAAAAGCCACTACAAATATTTGCATATATGTTCTTATGTAGACAGACGTTTTCCTTTCTCTTGGATAAATACCTAAAGGTAGAATTGCTGGGTTATATTGTAAGTGTATGTTTAATGCTAAAGAAACTGTCAAACGGTTTTTGAAAGTGTCTGTAGTATTTTTGATTCCTACCAGCAATGTGTGAGAGTTCTAGTTGTTACATATACTTATTATTACTTGGTATAGTCAGGTTTGTTTGTTTCTTGTTTTTTGTTTTAGCCAATCCAATAGGTGTCTAGTACTAACTCATTTCTTCTTTGGTAAAGTATCTGTCCAAATATATCTAAGTATTATATATTTTAATCCAAGAAAAAAAATCAGCCTTCTAGCCCCAAAATTTCTGTTCAAATATTTCCTGAGTTTTAGGTGACTGTTTTTATATGAGAAGAAATATAAAAACATTTAAGGGAAATCCTCTCATCTCTCCTCAAAATGTAAAGCTGAGTGGGAATACAAATTTTTCTTCTGAAGTAGTTTTGCAAAAATAAATATTTCAAGATATTTAATCACCAAAACAGCACAGGCACTAAACAACCAGAGTAGACACAAGATATAGACTATACATGTCTCTAGGATATACTAGCTGAATATTTGTCCTGGCTGACAAAACATATCAAAATTCTCAAAAATGGGCATGTTCTTTGAACTACAAATTCCATATTTAATAATGTTTATAAGGAACTAATTAAGGAACATACAGCTATACATATTTATACACATATACATGCCAACACACACAACTACATTCACTGTTGTTTGTGATATAAGAATGCTGAACATGGCCCTCATGCCTATAATCCCAGCACTTTGGGAGGATGAGGCAGGAATATCTTTTGAACCTAGGAGTTCAAGATCAGCCTGGGCAAGTGAGATCCTGTCTCTACAAAAAATAAAAAAATTAGCCAGTCATGGTGGCACATGCCTATAGTCTCAGCTACCTAGGAGGCTGAGGTGGGAGACTGCTTGAGCCCAGAAGGTTGAGGCTGTAGTGAGCTGATCATACCACTGCACTCAAGCCTGGGTGACAGAGCGAGATCCTGTCTCAAAAAAAAAAGGAATGTAACTGTCCAATATGAAATTATTGAAATAAAATATAATAGAATATGTCCATATAGTGGCATATGTCATTTAAAATGATGTTTCAGGTATGAGTCCACTGATATTTAAAAAAGTATTCATGATAAATCATTAAGAGAAAAAGGCAGACCACAAAAGGTATTACATGTTCCTCCTTAACTACATGTGTGCATATGAGTGGGTGTTCGGAAATATTTACACAGAGTAACAAATATAATAATTGATGTTTTTCTCTCTGTATTTTCTGATTTTCTGAAACAAGTATTGCTTTAGTAATGGGGAAGGAGGAGGAATACAAGCAAAGCATTACAGAGAAATAAAAGCATCATAATTAATTATTAATAGTGATAGATGAATCATCAAGAAAAACTTAAAATGTATTTGGTATAGATTAAAGATTTCAGATTCATATAAAATATTAAACTATTATATTTAATTGATTAGGTTTCATTTGTATAGAGAAAACCTCATTCCTCAGCATTGCCAGATATAGGTAATGGGATGTATTTTTGTGTGCATGTTTGCATGTATATAATGTGTGCGTGACTGTCTTGTTTCTACAAAGTAAACCTGGGACTAGCTAGGCATTTTCACTTAGTCATAGAGAATTTTTTACCTAGAGGGCAATGTTCTGATTCATCCCAAAGCCTGCCCCAGAATTGCTAAAATATCCTTATTCGTATTCTGCTGCAAGCATTGAGTTCACAGAGTAACTCACGCTTCAACAGTTTCTTTCAGTTTAGGTTCAAAGAGAACTACTTTTGCATTACAGTTACAGAAACCATATGAACCTTTTAGCCCAAAGCACATGTTCCAGGGACATGCTATTTCACAATAGAAATTTCAGGCTTCAAACTATGGCTTTAAAATAGTTCATATGACTGTGTAGAATTCTTTTTGCTTAAAGCTAGAAACAAGCATTTTCCTAAACATAAGGTATTTTCCAAGTCATTCAAAAGCACTGTACTTTTCAAAGCAATTTCAAGCAAGGTCACAGCAACCTGACATGCCATGAAGACTCTAGTGATTTAAAAAACATGGACTAGGCTGTCAATCAGAGCAGAAACCCCACCCACACTAGGGACAGAGGAGAAACTTGATGGACAAGCATCTGTCTACTCCAGGGGCATCCAGGATCCCCCTATTGTCCCCAGGGAAGGCTCTCCTGCTGCTTCCTGGTATTTTGTTAATGAATAGAAACAGTAGTAAATTCCACTAGCATTTTGAAAAGATGTTTATTTCAATCCAGGGGCACAAAATGGGCTGGGGGTTATCTTTTTATGGGTTATTAAAGTATGTAGACAAACATCAAAAAGGCTTAGCAAAAATTTGTACATTCCCTGGGAAATCCTGATGGAAACTAAATTAGCCTCTGACTCCTCCAGAACACATACAACTAATGCTTCATTTTTCCATTTCCTCCTGATCATCTGATCACCAAAAGCAGATGTATTCATGGCATTTTTCAAATAAAATGACAACTAGAGTAAAGAATGCGAAGAGATTTATGTGGTGTACTTTGAGTTGAATATGGTAGAACTTGTGACAATAATAATCCATATAATGTTATGTTTCAAAGTCTTTCAAATTATTTCAATATTTCAATCTTTTTTCATAGTAATTTTATTTACATTCTTATTACAAAATTTTCAAAAATATATTAATTTTATCCTAATGGCAACTATGAGATAAATATTATTGTCCCTATGTGAAAGCAAAGAAAACTATAAGCACTTGGAGGTTGATTAGCTTTCCTAAGGTCACACATACTTACCAGGTATTAGTACTTTGTTGTATTTGCTTTAAATATTTGCTTCTTTTTAGAAATAAAATATTACTCACATAGTGGGTGTCTCTGTTTTGTTCCTCACTTATTTAATTCCTCCCTATATCCACAGAAGAAGAAATCACTATCCTAAGATGGTATGTACCTTTCTGTTAGATTTTTGTACTTAAACACACATATGTATCCATAAACAACATATAGTATTGTTGTGTATCATTCTGTATGTCTTTTTTCCCACTCTGTTTCTGTGATAGAACAATCTTAAATTATTTGAATCCAGTACATTCATTTACCTGTGTTACCGTATTCCATGATATGAATATACCATAATTTGATTATTCATTCTCCGAATGATATTTGGGATGTTTCAGATTTTTCGATATTTTAATAAAAATAATGCCACTGAGCCGAACTCCATTTTCCATCCAGCATGTAAGGAGCTTGAAAGTCAAAAACACCATTCTAACAACAAGGCAAAGCTGAACAAGCTGAACATCAAACACTTTTATGATCCATCAGAGAAGGGAGGTCACAGAGCAAAGCACTGCCCTGAAGAGACAGACAGGGACATTGAGAACCACAACTTCCCTGAGCAGAAACCTCTGAGGGAACCAGTGCCCCAGCAGGAAAACCTAAATTAGAATTGAGGAATTGCTGGCAGCTCTGAATAGATAAGTTTGTGTGTTGAAAGCTCCAAGGAGACTCAGTCTTAGGAGGGATGCCCACACTTTTGCAATTTTTACCTCCAGGAGCTCTATCAGCTTCTCACAGTGAAAATGGAAAAAAAAAAAAAAATTCCCTTGTGTTTCCAGCTGGGAGAGGTGAAAGTAACCATTTTGAAATACACCAAAGCATTCTGCTCTACTTAACAAGGCCTGCCCTCAGGAGAAACTATTTTACCAGTCCCTAACTTACTAGAGTTTTATCAGAGCCTAACCACCCTGCAGGAGCCAAAATATCCAACTCCCGTCCCCTCTAGTTTTCCATGTGGAGAAAAGAAAATACCCAACTCCAGCCCCCTCTAGCTATCCTGTCCCACCTAAAATGGGTGCAAAGAGAACCGAGAAGCACTTGTGAAGTTCACAGACCAAGGGCACAGCCTCGCTGAAAGACCGAGACCTAATCACAGGACTATTGAGCCCTTTCCCACCACACACACACACACAAACACACACACATACACACAAAACGCATCTTACCACCACATCAGTAAAGGCTTATTTTTAGCAGTTCCTCCTACACAGTACATCATGTCCACCTTTCAGCAAACAGTCCAAGGCATACTAAAAGGCAGAAAGCACAGTTGGAAGAGACTGAACAAGCATCAGAACAAGACTCATGGCATGAATGTTAGAATTGCCAGACCATTAATTTAAAACAATTATGACTAACTTGCTAAGGGCACGAACGGAAAAAGTAGACAACATGCAAGAACAGATGGGTAATATAAGCAGAGGGAAGGAAATTATAAGGAAGAATCCAAAGAAAGTGCTAGAGATCAAAAACACTGAACTAGAAATGAAGAATGTTTTTGAGGAAAGAATCTGAGTTTGAGGATATGTCAATAGAAACTGAAAATTAAAAAGAAAATAAGACTGAAAAAAAAAAAAACAGAACATCCAAGAACTGTACAACTACAAAAGGTGTAACATATGCATAATGAGAATACCAGAATAAGAAAGTGAGAAAGCAACTGAAGGAATATCTGGAACAATAATGCCTGAAGATTTCCCCAAATTAATGTCAGACACCAAACCACAGATCCAGGAAGCTCAGAAAATACCAGGCAGAATAAATGCCCCAAAACTACAAAAATCATATTCAAATGGCAGAAAATCAAAGATAAAGAAAAATTTTGAAAGAAGCCAGAGGGATTTAATAAATAGTGCTGGCAGAACTGGATAAACATATTCAGAAAATTGAAACTGGACCCCTTCCTTACACATTTTACAAAAATTAACTCAAGATGGATTAAAGACTTAAATGTAAAACCCAAAGCTAGAAAAACCATAGAAGAAAATGTAGGCAATATCATTCAGGACATAAGCAAGGACAAAGATTTCATGACAAAATCACCAAAAGCAATTGTAACAAAAGCAAAAATTGATAAATGGGTTCTAATTAAACCAAAGAGCTTCTGCACAGCAAAAGAAACTATCATCAGATCAAACAGGCAACCTACAGAGTGGGATAAAAATTTTGCAATCTATCCATCTCTCAAAGGTCTATCCAGAATCTACTGGGGACTTAAACAAATTTACAAGAAAAAAAAACAACCCCATCAAAAAGTGGGCAAAGGACATGAACAGATGCTTCTCAAAAGAAGACATGCATGCGGCCAACAAATATATAATAAAAGAGCTCAACATCGTTGATCATTAGAGAAATGCAAATCAAAACCACAATGAGATACCATCTCATGCCAGTCAGAATAGCTACTATTAAAAAGTCAAGAAACAACACACGCTGGCAAGGCTGTGGAGAAATAGGAATGCTTTTACACTGTTGGTAGGAATGTAAATTAGTTCAACCATTGTGGAAGACAGTGTGGCGATTCCTGAAAGATCTAGAACCAGAAATATCATTTGACCCAGCAATCTGATTTCTGGGTATATACCGAAAGGAATATAAATCATTCAGTTACAAAGATACATGCACACGTATGTTCATTGCAGCATTATTCACAATAGCAAAGACATGGAATCAACCCAAATGCCCATCAATGATAAACTGGATAAAGGAAATGTGGCACATATACACCATGGAATACTATGCAGCCATAAAAATAAACAAGATCATTTCCTTTGCAGGGACATCAATGGAGCTGGAAGCCATTATCCTCAGCAAACTGATGCAGGAAGAGAAAATGAAACACCACATGTTCTGACTTATAAGTGTGAGCTAAATAATGAGAACACATGGACACAGGGAGGGGAACAACACATACTGGGGCCTGTCATGGGGAGGGAGAGTAGCAGGAAAAATAGCTAATGCATGCTGGGCTTCATACCTAGATGATGGATTGATAGGAGCAGCAAACCATCATGGAACACATTTACCCATGTAACAAACCTGCACATCCTACACATGTGCCCTGGAACTTAAAATAAGGATAAAAATTAAAATTAAAATTTACACTGAAAAACAAACAAACAAAAACAGAAAAAAGCCAGAGGGAAAAAACACTACCTATAGAGGAGCAAAAATAAGAATTACATCTGACTTCTCAGAAGCCATGCAAGCAAGAAAAGATGAGGGTGAAATATTTAAAGTATGTATGTAGAAGGGGAAAATAAAACTACTAACAGATCCTGTGAAATCCTTCAAAAGTGTAAGAGGCTTTCTCAAACAAAAATTGAGGGAATTTGTTGCCAGTAGACCTGCCTTGCAACAAATATTGAAAGAATGTCTTCAGAGAGAAGAAAAATAATATAGGTCAAAAACTCAAATTTACATAAAGAAAGGAAAGAGATTAGAGAAGGAATAAAGAAATAGGTAAAAGAAAAAAATCTTAATTTTTCTTATTCTTAGTTGATCTCACAGATAACAGTTTATTCAAAATAATAATAGAAATAATGTACTTGATGATCGATTATAGCTTATATAGAAGTGAAATAAATGACAGTAAGGGGCTGGAGGGCATAATACAAAGGGCAGAAGGGAAGAATTTGAAATACTCGATTATTGTTACAAGGTACTTGCATTACCTGTGAAGCAGTATAGTTCACTTTCAAATGTATTTGAAAGTGGATTTGGATTAGCTGTAAATGAACATTGCATACTCTAGAGTAACTACTAAATAAAGTAAAATCGTGGTAGCAATGTCCATTTCATAGATGCCATAGGTATCAGTTGCCAAGCATTAGAAATTCTAAGATAAAATAGTTGAGAATTACATTACCTAACACATTCAAGAATTTATTTATTTATTTTTTGAGAGACAGAGTCTCACTATGTTGCTCTGGCTGGTCGAAAACTCCTGGCCTCAAGCAATCCTCCTGCCTCAGCCTCCCAAAGCTCTAGCGTTACAGGCATCAGCTGACACACATAGCCCCAGTAAATATTTTTATTTTAAAAAAAGCCACCATAAACATTCATGTGCTTGTCTCCCTGAGCACATGTGGATGGAATTATTTAATCACAGGTCTTCAAAGGCATCTCTCTCTCTGCTAGGCATTATATTTATTCCCCAAAGTGGTTGCGCCAATTTGCACTCCCACCAGCAGTTCTTGATATGATATTTGCTATTACTCTCCATCCTTATTGATACTTCTTACTGTCAAACTTTTAAATTTAGGGGTGTGAAATGCTATGTCTCATTTAATTTGCCTCCCCCTAATTACTAATAAGGTGATCATCTTTTCATGTGCTTATCCTAAACTACTTCTTCTTTGAATTACCTGTTCATATCTTTATTTTTCCCACGTGTGTCTTTTTGATTGATGTTTAAGAGTCCTTCATATATTCTAAATAATAATTATTTGTTGGTTCTGTGTCTTAATGAATACCTTCTCTCAGTCTTTGGAACGCATCTTTTCACTTATTTATGTTGCATGTTAAACGTTTATAACATAAACTGTCCTTATAAGCAGAAGCAAATTACTTGTAAATATACACTGATATGGTTTGACTTTGTATCACCACCCAAATCTTATCTCAAATTGTAATCCCCAGGTGTTGAGAGAGGGACCTGGAGGGAGGTGATTGGATCATGGGGGCAGGTTTCCCCATGCTGTTCTTGTGATCATGAGGGAATTCTGAAGAGATCTGATGGTTTTTTAAGGGGCTCTTCCCCCTTCTCTTGCTTTCTTCTCTCTCCTGCTGCCTTGTGAAGAAGGTTCTTGCCTCCCCTTCACCTTCCACCATGATTGTAAATCTCCTGAGGCCTCTGCAGCCATGCAGAACTGTGAGTCAGTTAAACCTCTTACCTTTATAAATTACCCAGTCTTGGGTATTTCTTTACAGCAGTGTGAAAATGGACTAATACACATACTGTATAAACCAGGTTCTTGAAAATACTCTTCCCGGAGTTTACTGGTTTTGTTATTGTTATTTAGCTTATTTTCTTTAATAGAATATATGTACATGGCACAAAATTCAAAATACACAAAATGATAAATATAAACAGTAAATCTTCCTCCTTCCTCCTTCCAAGAAACTCAGTTCCTCTCCCGTGATACAAACACTGGTGCTTTTCTTTTCTTTTTTGAATCTATGAAGATAAACCATGTATTGTAAACATTTATATATTTCGTTTTTCTACAACAATGGTAATACACTACACTATTATATTCCTTGAAGTTTTCTCCTAAAATGTGTATCTTAAAAATACATATATGTGTGTATCTCTAGATTATCTAGATTATCAGTATAATACATATAGAGTGAATTCTTTCTTTTTCACACCTACCTAGAATTCCACAAGCATGGGGGAATGTGTAGCCTAGTGAGAGAATATGTCAGCTCTGGAGCATGATTAAATGAATTTCAGTCCCAGCTCCCCTATTTATTAGAAGCAAGTTAGTTGTGCTCTCTATGTCTCAGTTTCCCCTTTTCTAAATGAAAATAATAATGGTTCCTATCTCATACAGTTGTTGTGGGAATTAGATTATGTTAATATGTAAAGAGCCTAGTAAATACTTAGCACATAAACACACATACACACACAAAAAAACACATTCTTATTCTCACAAACCAATTTTTATTTAACCAACCTGTATTAGAGTCTATTTCATAGCTTTCTTTTCTTTTCATTAATATACTAGTACCACACTTTTAATTAATATAGCTTTATGTAGCATATACATATTAATATGTGCCTAGCAAATCCTAAATTTTCTATTTTTTTGTCACAGTTTTCTAGTCTATTGTTCCTTGATGATGTTTCCATATGAATCTTAGAGTCAACTAGTCTAATTAAAAAGAATTCTGGGGTTTTTTTTAGCTTAAATTTATGGGTTAACTAGAGAAATGTCAGTTTTGTAATAGTAAGACTTCCTATCCAAGAACATAATATGTCTTACCATTTGTCCAAGTATTCTTTGTGTTCTTTAGTAATATTTTAACTTTTTAAATGTAGATCTTGTAAATTTCTTGTTAACTTTATTCCTAGGTATTTCATCTTTTATTACTATTATAAATGGGCATTTTGTTCCATTACGGCTTCTAACCCAGCACTCCCCAACATTTTTGGCACCAGGGACCGGTTTCATGGAAGGCAATTTTTCCACTGACCAAGGGCGGAGCAGGGAGGTGGCTTCAGGATGATTCAAGTGCATTACATTTAATTGTGCACATTATTTCTATTATTATTACATTGTAATATATAATGAAAGAATTACACAACTCACCATAATGTAATATCAGTGGAAGCCCTGAGCTTGTTTTCCTGCAACTAGTCAGTCCCATCTGGGGGTGATAGGAGACAGTGACAGATCATCAGGATTAGATTCTCACAGGTAGCGTGCAACCAAGATTCCTTGCATACATAGTTCACAATAGGGTTCCTGCTCCTGAGAATCTAATGCCGCTGCTGATCTGACAGGAAGCAGAGCTTAGGCGGTAATGCAAGCAGCTGTAAATACAGAGGAGGATCGCTGGCTTGCCATCCCCACCGCACCACCCCCACCGCACCACCCTGCTCACCTCCTGCTGTGCAGCCCAGTTCCTGTTCCAGTCTGTGGCCCCAGCGTTGGGGACCCGTGTTCTAACTGACAGTGGTTTGTTCCTTGTTTTCCAAGTGTCATTTTTAAATCTCCAGATCTAATCCTCCATGAAAATGTCTTGCTCCCATAATCCATCAAAATCATCTGAAGCTCTGAGATCACCAGCAGGTACTAACCAAAAAACACTACAAATGTCTTTATGGTCATGAAGGTAACATTTACCTTGCATTTATTTTAGAGACTTAGAACATAAATTCAAGTTAAAGCGTGCTTTATTTAAGACCACCAATGGTTTCAGTGACTCATATGTTTCAATAATATATTTCTTTACTCATATTTCAATTTACCATAGTACCATGACATGAAATGAGAAAACCTGACCCTAGTCAACTTCAATGTGATATATGAACAGATGATATGGTTTTGGGTATACTAAGTATGGTGTACCCATCCTAACATGACCCCCAATAAATCATGCGTGCTTTTGCAAAGTCTCCTTCAATGTGGAGGAAACTGTTACTTGCTTTTTAGCCGACAGAATATGGCAAAGATAGTAGGATAGTCACTCTTGATTAGGTTATATTATGTGGCAAAGGCGATAGCATAGTCACTTCCGTGATTGTTACATTATATGAGACTTCATCCCAGAAGACTTGAAGACAAGATTTTCCTGCTGGTCTTGAGAAGTAAGCTGCCATGTTGTAGGAGCACAAAGGGCAGCCTCTGGAAGATGAGAGTTACCCTGGCTAATTGCCAGCAACAAAATGAAGACTTCAGTTCTATAACCTCAGAAGCCTGCATTTTGCCAATAGTCACAGGAGCTTGAAAGAGGACCCTGAGCTCCAGAAGGAAATGCAGCCCAGCTGATCCTTTTATGTAATCTTGGGAAACTCTAAGCAGAGGAACTAGCTAGATTGTGCCTGAACTCCCAATCCACAGAAACGATGAGATAATAAATGTGTGTTGTTTTAAGCCAATAAGTTGTGCTAATTTGTTTTGGCAGCAATAGAAAACTAATAAACTAAGTCAAATACTGTGCCTGAACATTACAACTACAAACAGTAAATATCTCTTACCATTTAGTAAATTTATGGTGGAGTTTAGTCAGAGTGAAATATCAGCATTATATAGTTTAATTATCTCCCTAAATTTACAGTGCTGTCAGTAGGAAATTCCAGAATAACCCCAGACACTCCAAAGCTTAATATTTTGGCACAACTTTTTCATACCACATACTTCAAAACCTGAGCTGAATATTACTCATCAGCATTCAGAATTTGACTAAACTGAAATCTTTTATAAATGTAAGAGTCTATTTGAAAACAGAAAGTATTATATTAATTTATAACTGAAAAATGGGGGAAAAACAGAGATTTATTTTTAAATAATTGAAATCCTTCAATTATCTCTGCCTCTGCCTCGTCAGTTACCCCTAGGGTATGAATTTTAGTGTTTTTCTTTTTTTATGGTCAGAGATGCAACCACAGTAACCTACCCATAGTTATAACCATAACAACATTTCCATGGCAAACCCAGTTTTCTAGAATTTCACATAATACAGCTATTTGAACACTTACAACCCAGCATATGGGTTCACGCTTGACATTTAATGTCTCAGTCATAAAGCAAACTGTTCCAGCACTTTCAAAAAGAACATTAAGATGTTGGCTTACAAAATAAAATGCTGGCTAACCAAACTTTTTTAATGCATGCAGTCCTAGAATTCAAAAGTATTCTTTCTATTAAAAGTTATTTTCTTTTTCTTCTCTGATACATTGTAAAAAGCTATAAAATTAATGTCTGACATGCCATTTGGATGTAAATCCAAATCCTCAATTACGCAAAGAAAGGGAGCATATTCCAAGTTAAGTTTTAGAGAGATTTTGTGGGGTGTAGGCAAAGGTTTTCTAAAGAGGATGGAGATTTACAAGGTAACAAAGGCTTAAAGGAACTTCCCCCACTGAGGATCTCAGAGAGAAGCACAAACCGCTAATAATGGAAGAAGGCCAGATTCTATTTGTAGAGTCCTCTACAAATAAATAGGGTTGTCTTGACTCTTCAAGTAAATTATATTTTTATCATTCAGTTTTTAAGTGTTTATGTCCTACACTGTTATCCCCAAACCTTCCAGAAACCCAGTATACAACAGCCTTATATTAGCAGTTCTGTGATGAATTATTAAATAGAGTAAAATATATATTCTGGTGATGAGGTAGAGAGGAAAAGGAGACCTTCACCAAACTACCTTGTTTTAGACTAGCCTGGTAATAACATGAAGAATAACGGCCGACATTTATATGACATACTATATGCAAAGCATTTTATATGGATACTAACTCAAACAAACTACTTTAAGTTGACTTCCCCAGAACCACACCCTGAGGCAAGGATTTGTGTGAAAGTGATTTAAGAAAAAGTGTTTCCAGGAGGAGTGGGAGTGGTACGGTGGGACCAGAAAGTGAAGGAGGCCAAGCAACGGTGTGAACTACTTCAGAGGGATGATAACTCAATCCCACAGGAGCCCCAGTGTAAAACAAGCCTGAGTTATGTGCAACCCATGTGCCTGATGCCTATGGAGCAAGGGAGGTGGAGTATTTATATTCCTAAAGTGGCAGCCATTCATTAAGGCTGGGGAAACAGGGGAGGGCACATAAATTCCCAGGTGCTTTTAGATCTCGAGTCCAAAGCAGGATCTGAGAGAGGAGTTGACAAAAAAAGACACCAGATACCAGCTCGGGGGATGACAGCTCATCTGGGGCCTGTGTGCACAAAGATGGAAGAGAAATGGAACAAGATATGAACAGGACATCTATTACATAACCCTCACAACAACCCTGTAAGATAGCTATTTGTTTTATGTCCATTTTACAAGTGAGGAGACTGAAATGCAGAAAGATTAAACGAGATGCCCAAGATCCTATAGCTGATAAGTGTCAGAGTCAGGATCTGAAACCAGACTATCTGGCTCCAGAGTCTGCACACTCCTCCACCATATTATTAAATCAAGCACTAGAGTAGAGCATGCAGAGAGACCCAAGGAAGAACTAAAGCCATGGTTAGGAACCAAACAACAGAGAACAGGCTAGAGCCAGGAATGATTTAAGATGCAGCCCAAATATACTAACGTGACCCTTGGTAGGAGAGAGTGTGTAATTAGATCTATTAAGTGGTTAGTGCCAATCCAGGTATTAGACATTTGGGTTACACATAATATTCACTTTCACTCTAAGCATGCAAGAGAGAGAAATTATTGTAGGCATGGAAGCAGCTGTAGAAAAAGGGAAAGAACAAGACAAAATTTTCTCTCCCTCTTCCTTTTCTTTCCCTAATTCCTACTTCCTTCTCTTCCACACACACAAACATACAACACATGCGCACACACACACACACAAGTCTGAAAGCTTCTTTCAGTTTGTTTCTGATAATTTATTAAAAATAATTAGGAAAACTGGCAGAGACATTAAACTCAACACACATAGCAAGGGACCGAGTCAGAGATTTTCCTGTAAGCTAAGCTTGCCTATAAAAATAGCTTGGATAACAGATAGCTTTTTAATTAATTTTAAAAGCTAGTTGCAAAGGAGAGATCATGGCAGATGGGAGGCAGGACTGGACAGCAGATCCCGCTCGGACAGACAGAGCAGCGTGTGGAGGCTTGCATCGTGAACTTCTGCTCCAGAAGGACTGCAGGAATACATTAGGAATGCCGCGAGAACCCACGGACCCTCTGAAGGGTCCTGCAGGACCCAGGAGACACCCCAAATACTGTGAGCGCCCAAACTGTGGAAGTGGGAAAAGGAGGGCGTCTGCCCCCAAACATACACCCCCACTGGGGAACCTGAAGGTCTAGATTACCGGAGAAGATTCTGACCTTACCTACAGCTGAGTCAATTTAGAGAGCTGAGTGAAATACAGGGGTAGAGGAAGCAGCGGCAAAATCCCTCTGGGCTCACTGGGTTCCCTGCCAAGCCATTTCTGCATGGCCTCACAGGGGTCTTTGAGGAGGGCTGCTGGAGGCACTGGGAAAGCTGCAGGGAGAAGGAAAACTCCAGCTGAACTTTGTAACAATTTCAACTGATGGAGAAGTCTCTTGACCAGAACTCAGGGGGAAGGCATGAATCCAGTGTGCAGACTCAACAGAGCGGGGAAGAAGGAGAGCCCTGTTTATTTTCACAGTTGGGAGGCAGGTAGCCTGGGGAAAGTACTCGGTCCTGCTTGCCCACTGCCTGGAGACAGCCTTGGTGCTGTTGCTGGGGGCACAATGGGAGTGAGACCAGCCATTTGGGTTGTGTGGGAACTGGGTGAGGCCTGTGACTGCCAGCTTTCCCCCACTTCCCTGTCAAGCTGCATGACACAGCAAAGGCAGACATAATCCTCCTAGGAACATAACTCTATTGACCTGGGAACCTGACCCCCACCCCTCCACCCCACCCCACAGCAGCCACAGCAAGACCCACCCAAGTAGAGTCTGAGCTCAGACATGCCTAGCCCTGCCCCCACCTAATGGTCCTTCCCAACTCATCCTGGTAACTGAAGACAAAGGGCATATACCCTTGGGAGTTCCAAGGCCCCACCCACTGCCTGTTCCTCCCCATACTACCACAGCTGATGCTCTCTTGAAAGCACCACCTCCCGGCAGGAGGCCACCAGCACAAAAATAGTGCATTAATCAATCAAAGCTAAGGACCCTCACAGAGTCCTTTTCACCTGCCTGCCACCTCCACAGGAGCAAGTACTGGTATCCACAGCTAAGAGACCCACAGATGATTCACATCACAGGATTCTGTGCAGACAACCCCCAGTACCAGCCCAGAGCCTGTTAGACTTGCTGGGTGGCTAGATTCAGAAGAGAGATAACAATCACTACAGCTCGGCTCTCAGGAAGCCACATCCCTAGGAAAAAAGGGACAATACTACATCAAGGAAACACCCTTTTGAACAAAAGGAACTGAACAACAGCTTTCAGCTCTAGACCTTCCCTCTGACAGAGCCTACCCAAGTGAGAAGGCACCAGAATATCATGAAAATGGCCATCCTTCCCAAGGTAATTTACAGATTCAATGCCATCCCCATCAAGCTACCAATGACTTTCTTCACAGAATTGGAAAAAACTACTTTAAAGTTCATGTGGAACCAAAAAAGAGCCCACATCGCCAAGTCAATCCTAAGCCAAAAGAACAAAGCTGGAGGCATCACACTACCTGACTTCAAACTATACTACAAGGCTACAGTAACCAAAACAGCATGGTACTGGTACCAAAACAGAGATATAGATCAATGGAACAGAACAGAGCTGTCAGAAATAATGCCACACATCTACAAGTATCTGATCTTTGACAAACCTGACAAAAACAAGAAATGGGGAAAGGATTCCCTATTTAATAAATGGTGCTGGGAAAACTGGCTAGCCATATGTAGAAAGCTGAAACTGGATCCCTTCCTTACACCTTATACAAAAATCAATTCAAGATGGATTAAAGACTTAAATGTTAGACCTAACACCATAAAAACCCTAGAAGAAAACCTAGGCATTACCATTCAGGACATAGGCATGGGCAAGGACTTCATGTCTAAAACACCAAAAGCAATGGCAACAAAAGCCAAAATTGACAAATGGGATCTAATTAAACTCAAGAGCTTCTGCACAGCAAAGGAAACTACCATCAGAGTGAACAGGCAACCTACAAAATGGGAGAAAATTTTCGCAACCTACTCATCTGACAAAGGGCTAATATCCAGAATCTACAATGAACTCCAACAAATTTACAAGAAAAAAACAAACAACCCCATCAAAAAGTGGGCGAAGGACATGAACAGACACTTCTCAAAAGAAGACATTTATGCAGCCAAAAAACACATGAAAAAATGCTCACCATCACTGGCCATCAGAGAAATGCAAATGAAAACCACAATGAGATACCATCTCACACCAGTTAGAATGGCAATCATTAAAAAGTCAGGAAACAACAGGTGCTGGAGAGGATGTGGAGAAATAGGAACACTTTTACACTGTTGGTGGGACTGTAAACTAGTTCAACCCTTGTGGAAGTCAGTGTGGCAATTCCTCAGGGATCTAGAACTAGAAATTCCATTCGACCCAGCCATCCCATTACTGGGTATATACCCAAAGGACTATAAATCATGCTGCTATAAAGACACATGCACACGTATGTTTATTGCGGCATTATTCACAATAGCAAAGACTTGGAACCAACCCAAATGTCCTACAATGATAGACTGGATTAAGAAAATGTGGCACATATACACCATGGAATACTATGCAGCCATAAAAAATGATGAGTTCACGTCCTTTTTAGGGACATGGATGAAATTGGAAATCATCATTCTCAGTAAACTATCGCAAGAACAAAAAACCAAACACCGCGTATTCTCACTCATAGGTGGGAATTGAACAATGAGAACACATGGACACAGGAAGGGGAACATCACACTCTGGGGACTGTTGTGGGGTGGGGGGAGGGGGGAGGGATAGCATTGGGAGATATACCTAATGCTAGATGACGAGTTGGTGGGTGCAGCGCACCAGCATGGCACATGTATACATATGTAACTTACCTGCACATTGCGCACATGTACCGTAAAACCTAAAGTATAATAATAATAATAATAATAATAATAATAAAAGAAAAAAAAAAAGAAATTTGAAAAAAAAAAAAAAAGAAAGTTAAGTCTTCGTATTTCAAAAAAAGGAGATTTTCCTTCCCTCCTTTTTCTCTGAGCATTTAATTTACATTTGTAATTGTAATTACTTTCTCCTCTCTTGGAAATGCATAAAAATCCTTTAAAAACTAAAAAAAAAAAAAAAAAAGAAAACCAACTCTGGTAATATGACAAAACAAGGTTCTTTAACATCCCCCAAAAATCACACTAGCTCTCCAGCAATGGATCCAAACCAGGAAGAAACCCCTGATGTACCTGAAAAAGAATTCAGAAGGATAGTTAGTAAGCTAATCAGGGAGGCACCTGAGAAAGGCGGAGCCCAGTGTAAGGAAATCAAAAATATGATACAAAAAGTGAAGGGAGAAATATTCAATGAAATAGACAGCATAAATAAAAAACAATCAAAACTTCGGGAAACAATGGACACACTTATAGAAACGCAAAATGCTCTGGAAAGTCTCAGCAATAGACTCAAACAAGCAGAAGAGCTTCAGAGACTCAAACAAGCAGAAAAGCTTCAGAAGACAAGGTTTTCAAATTAACCCAATCCAACAAAGACAAAAAAGAGTAAGAAAATATGAACAAAGCCTCCAAGAAGTCTGGAATTATGTTAAATGGCTAAACCTAAGAATAATGGTGTTCCTGAGGAAGAAAAGAAATCTAAACATTTGGCAACTATATTTGGGGGAATAATCAAGAAAAATTTCTCTGGCCTTGCTAGAGAACTAGACATCCAAATACAAGAAGCTCAAAGAACACCTGGGAAATTCATTGCAAAAAGGTTACCACCTAGACACATTGTCATCAGGTTATCTGAAGTCAAGACAAAGAAAAAAAATCTTAAGAGCTGTAAGGCAAAAACACCAGGTAACCTATAAAGGAAAACCTATCAAATTAACAGCAGATTTCTCAACAGAAACCCTACAGGCTAGAAGGGATTGGGACCCTATCTTCAGCCTCCTCAAACAAAACAATTATCAGCCAAGAATTTTTGTACCCAGTGAAACTAAGCTTCATAAGTGAAGGAAAAACACAGTATTTTTCATACAAACAGATGCTGAGGGAATTCGCCACTACCAAACCAGCACTACAAGAATTGCTAAAAGGAGCTCTAAATCTTGAAACATATCCTAGAAACACATCAAAATAGAACTTCTTTAATGCATACATCTCACAGGACCTACAACAAAAATATAACAACAACAAAAAAAAACAAGGTATACAGTCAACAAATAGCACTATGAATGGAACAGTACCTCACAACTCAATACTAACATTGAATGTAAATAGCCTAAATACACCACTTAAAAGACACGGAATTGCAGAATGGATAAGAATTCACCAGCCAACTAGAGACACACCTTCAAGAGACACAAACTTCAAGAGACACACCTAACACATAAGGACTCACATAAATTCAAGGTAAAGGGATAGAAAAAGACATTCCATGCAAATGGACACCAAAAGTGAGTAGGGGTAGCTATTCTTATATCAGACAAAGCAAACTTTAAAGCAACAGCAGTTTAAAAAGACAAAGAGGGTCATTATATAATGATAAAAGGCCTTGTCCAACAGGAAAATATCACAACCCTAAATATAAATGCACCTCACACTAGAGCTCCCAAATTTATATGACAATTACTAATAGACCTAAGAAATGAGATAGACAGCAACACAATAATAGTGGGGGACTTCAATACTCCATTGACAGCACTAGACAGGTCATCAAGACAGAAAGGCAACAAAGAAACAATGGATTTAAACTATGCACTGGAACAAATAGACTTAACAGATATTTACAGTACATTCTACCCAACAAATGCAGAATATACATTCTATTCAACAGCACATGGAACTTTCTCCAAGATAGACTATATGATAGGCCACAAAATGAGCCTCAATAAATTCAAGAAAATTGAAATTGTATCACTCTCTCAGACCACAGTGGAATAAAACTGGAAATCAACTCCTAAAGGAACCTTCAAAACCATGCAAATACATGGAAATTAAATAACCTGCTCCTGTATGATCATTGGGTCAAAACTGAAATCAAGATGGAAATTTAAAAATTCTTCAAACTGAATGACAATAGTAACAAAACCTATCAAAACCTCTGGGATACAGCAAAGGCAACGCTAAGAGGAAAGTTCATAGCCCTAAATGCTTACATTAAAAAGTCTGAAAAAGCACAAACAGACAATCTAAGGTCACACCTCAAGGAACTAGAGAAACAAGAACAAACCCAACTGAAACCCAGCAGAAGAAAGGAAATAACCAAGATTCAGAGCAGAACTAAATGAAATTGAAACAACAACAAAAAAGATAAGTAAAACAAAAACATGGTTATTTGAAAAGGTAAATAAGATTGATAAACCATTAGCAAGATTAACCAAGAAAAGAAGAGAGAAAATCCAGATAAGCTCAATTAGAAATGAAATGGGAGATACTACAACTGACACCACAGAAATACAAAAGATCATTCAAGGCTACTATGAACACCTTTATGCACATAAACTAGAAAACCTAAAAGAGATGGATAAATTCCTAGAAAAAAAACAACCCTCCTAGTTTAAATCAGGAAGAATTAGATACTCTGAACAGACCAATAACAAACAGCAATATTGAAATGGTAATAAAAAAATTACCAACAAAAAAAAGTCCAGAACCAGATGGATTCACAGCAGAATTCTACCAGACATTCAAAGAAGAATTGATATCAATTTGATTGACACCATTCCACAAGATAGAGAAAAAGGGAATGCTCCCTAAATCATTCTATGAAGCCAGTATCACTCTAATACCAAAACCAGGAAAGGACATAACCAAAAAAGAAAACTACAGACCAATATCCCTGATGAACATAGATACTAAAATCCTTAACAAAATACTAGCTAACTGAATCCAACAACATATCCAAAAGATAATCTGCCATGATCAAGTGGGTTTCATACCAGGGATGCAGGGATGGTTTAACATATATGTCAATAAATGTGATACACCACATAAACACAATCAAAAACAAAAATCACACAATCATCTCAATAGATGCAGCAAAAGCATTTGACAAAATCCAGCATCCCGTTATGATTAAAACTCTCAGCAAAATTGGCATACAAAGGACATACTTCAATGTAATAAAAGCCATCTATGACAAACCCACAGCCAACAGAATACTGAATGGGAAAAAGTTGAAAGCATTCCATCTGAGAACTGGAGCTAGACAAGGATGCCTGCTCTCACCACTCCTTTTCAACATAGTACTGGAAGTCCTAGCCAGAGCAACCAGACAAGAGAAAGAAATAAAGGGCATCCAAATTGGTAAAAAGGAAGTCAAACTGTCACTGTTTGCTGATGATGTGATTGTTTACCTAGAAAACCCTAAAGACTCCTCGAACTCATAAAAGAATTCTGCAAAGTTTCCAGATACAAAAATCAACATACACAAATCAATAGCTCTTCTATACACCAATAGCAACCAAGCTGAGAATCAAATCAAGAATTCAACCCTTTTACAATAGCTGCAAAACAAAATAAAATAATTACGAATATACCCAACCAAGGAGGTAAAAGACCTCTACAAAGAAAACTGCAAAACGTTGCTGAAAGAAATCATAGATGACACAGACAAATGGAAACACATCCCATGCTCATGGATAGGTACAATGAATATTGTGAAAATGACCATACTGCCAAAAGTAATCTACAAACTCCATGCAATTCCCATCAAAATACCACCATCATTCTTCACAGAATTAGAAAAAAAAAATCCTAAAATCCATATGAAACCAAAAAACAGCCTACATAGCCAAAGCAAGACTAAGCAAAAAGAACAAATCTGGGCTGGGCGTGGTGGCTCACACCTGTAATCCCAGCACTTTGGGAGGCTGAGATGGGAGGATCGCCTGAGGTCAGGAGTTTGAGACCAGCCTGACCAAAATGGAGAAACCTCGTCTCTACTAAAAAATACAAAATTAGGCCAGGCACAGGGGCTCATGCCTGTAATTCCAGCACTTTGGGAGGCCAAGGCAGGCGGATCACCTGAGGTCAGGAGTTTAGGACCAGCCTGGCCAACATGGTGAAACTCCGTCTCTACTAAAAAAACACAAAAATTAGCCAGGCATGGTGGCATATGCCTGTAATCCCAGCTACTTAGGAAGCTGAGGCAGGAGAATTGCTTGAACCTGGGAGTTGAGGTTGCAGTGAGCCAAGATTGCACCACTGCACTCCAGCCTGGGTGACAGAGCAAGACTCTGTCTCAAAAAAAAAAAAAAAAAAAACTAGCCGGGTGTGGTGGCACATGCCTGTAATCCAGCTACTCGGGAGGCTGAGGCAGGAGAATCATTTGAACCCAGGAGGCAGGGGTTTTGGTGCGCTGAGATCATGCCATTGCACTCCAGCCTGGGCAACAGGAGTGAAACTCCATCTCAAAAAAAAAAAAAAAAAAAAAAAAGAACAAATCTGGAGGTATCACATGACCTGATTTCAAACTGTACTATAAGGCCATAGTCATCAAAACAGCATGGTGCTGGTATAAAGATAGGCATATAGACCAATGTAATAGAATAGAAAACCCAGAAATAAACCCAAATACTTACAGCCAACTGATCTTCAATAAAGCAAACAAAAACATAAAGAAGGGAAAGGACACCCTATTCAACAAATGGTGCAGGGATAATTGGCAAGCCACATGTAAGAGAATGAAACTGGATCCTCATCTCTCACTTTATACAAAAATCAACTCAAGATGGATCAAGGACTTAAATCCAAGACCTGAAACAAGAAATTCTACAAGATGGCTTTGGAAAAACCCGTCTAGACATTGGCTCAGGCAAGGATTTCATGACCACGAACCCAGAAGTAAATGCAATAAAAACAAAGATAAATAGCTGGGACTTAATCAAACTAAAGAGCTTTTGCACAGCAGAAGGAACAGTCAGCAGAGTGAACAGACAACCCACAGAATGGGAGAAAAATCACAATCTATACATCTGACAAAGGACTAATACCCAGAATCTACAATGAACTCAAACAAATCAGCAAGAAAAAAACAAACAAGGCCATAAAAAAGTGGGCTAAGGCCATGAATAGACAATTCTCAAAAGAGGATATACAAATGGCCAACAAACATATGAAAAAATGCTCAACATCACCAGTGATCAGGGAAATTCAAGTCAAAACCGCAATGCAATACCACCTTACTCTTGCAAGAATGGCTATAATCAAAAAATAATAGATGTTGGCAAGGATGCAGTGAACAGGAAACACTTCTATGCTGCTGGTGGGAATGTAAACTAGTAAAACCACTATGAAAAAAAGTGTGGAGATTCCTTAAAGAACTAAAGGTAGAACTACCATTTGATCCAAGCAATCCCACTACTGGGTATCTCTCCAGAGGAAAAGAAGTCACTAAAAAGATACTTGCACACACGTTTATAGCAGCACAATTTGCAATTGCAAAAATGTGGAACCAACCCAAATGCCCATCAATCAAAGAATAGATAAAGAAACTGTGAGATATGTATATATAGATAGATATATGATGGAATACTACTCAGCCATAAAAAGGAATGAATTAATGGCATTCGCAGTGACCTGGATGAGATTGGAGACTATTATTCTAAATGAAGTAACTCAGGAATGGAAAACCAAACATCATATGTTCTCACTCATATGTGGGAGCTAAGCTATGAGGATGCAAACGCATAAGAATGTCACAATGGACTCTGGGGACTCAGGCAGAAAGGGTGGGAAGGGGGTGAGGGATAAAAGATCACAAATTGGGTGGAGTGTATACTGCTTGGGTGATGGGTGCACCAAAATCTCACAAATCATCACCAAAGAACTTACGTAACCAAACACCACCTGCTCCCCAATAACTTATGGAAATAAAAAATTTAATTAAAAAATAAACTTCTAAGAAAAAAAATCTAAAAAAAAAAAAAGCTAGCTGTTTCAACTTCAAAACAGAATTTGAGATTCCCTGGGAAAGTTTGTGTTCCATAAAATAAATATTTTTGTCAATCAGGTTACCACTAAATCTATCATTAAATCTTTGTTCATTTGAATATAGCAGATTTAAAATTTTTAAAGAGTCTTCTATGGGTTTCAGCAACTGGGCAGACTGAGGTGTTCAGACTCCCCTCAATTAGCAACACATAGAAGTGCTGGCTAAAATATAACCCCCAAATAAACTTAACTACATAGTTGGGTATTGATAAAACATTAGAAAGGTACATCTTAAGTGCCAGACATGAAACAGGGACTCAAAGCCAGAGATGTGCCTGAAGAAGCCAATGCCTTGGCTCTGGAAGGCAGGGTCAGGAGAGAAGGCACAGAAAACCAAGTCCAGGAACACACTTTCTCCTTTACAGGAGACCCAGAGGGAACGGTAGAATGGTTCCCATATACATGGGAACTGGATATGTGACAGAGATCACCTGTCACATGTAAAAATCAGAAGAAAAAGGATGGAATCACCAATGAATGCCAATAGTGTAATGCTGGGAACAGGCCCCCAAATCTGGCCATAAACTGGCCCCAAAACTGGCCATAAACAAAATTTCTGCAGCACTGTGACATGCTCATGATGGCCATGACGCCCACGCTGGAAGGTTGTCAGTTTACCAGAATGAGGGCAAGGAACACCTGGCCCACCCAAGGCAGAAAACCACTTAAGACATTCTTAAACCACAAACAATAGCATGAGTGATCTGTTCCTCAAGGACATGTTCCTGCTGCAGTGAACTAGCCAGAGCCCATCCCTTTATTTCAGCCCATCACTTTGTTTCCTGTAAGTAATACTTTTAGTTAATCTATAATCTATAGATACAGTGCTTATCACTGGCTTACTGTCAATAAATATGTGGGTAAATCTCTGTCCAGGGCTCTCAGCTCTGAAGGCTGTGAGACCCCTGATTTCCCTCTCCACACGCTATATTTCTGTGTTGTGCCTTTAATTCCTCTAGCACCTCTGGGTTAGGGTCTCCATGTCCGAGCTGGTCTTGGCAAGTGATGCCCATAGGTGGGGCTCGAACCCAGGTTGAAGGGTCACTGGAGCAATGGTTGGAGAACTTGGAACTAAGCTGGAGGACACCTGAGTACTCTTAAGCAATCCTCATGTTGAGTAAGAAGGGGTGCTCAGAAGCATCAGGGTAACAATGGGACAAGTGTGGGCTCTGGTTCATTCCACCTTGGAACCTTTTCACACTGATGAGGAGGAGGAAGGAGAGTATAATGAAGTAACAGAAGAACTAACAGAGCAGATTTGTTTGCCAGCCAAATCTAAAGCGGCAAAGGAGGAAGAGGTTCATCCCTACCGTTCTGCAACCCCTCATTATTTTGAAGAAAAAGAGTAGCCTGACCCTCCAGATCTTTCTTTTCTGGAGAACACTGGGCAAAAGTAGTTGCCCCAGTGACTATTCAAGCAGCACTTTGAGTGACCACTCTTAGTTCTATTCAGGCAGGAATTCAGCAAGCTAGGTGAGAGGATGATTTAGAGGCTTGGCAGTTCCCTGTTAGCATACACCTCCCAGATCAACAGGGAAATATAGCTACATTTGAGCCTTTTCCTTTTAAATTTGGGAAATGCCATGCAGGGCCCATCCTGGGCCCTGTTCCAAACTGGGGCATTTCCAGCTCAGGCCACTCCCTCACCCCTGTACAGTGTTTGTCCCCCACCACAGCCAGTAGTACCACAGTAGATTTATGCTGCACAAAAGCTATGAGTCTTCTGCCTAGGGAACCCCCACAAAAGTTCCCAACAGGGGTCTGTGGACCCTTGCCAGTGGGGATGATAGGATTACTTCTAGGAAGGTCTAGTTTAAATTTAAAAGGAGTACAAGTACAAACAGGAGTCATTGATTCACATCACAATGGGGATATTCAAATTGTTATATCTACTTCCGTTCCCTGGAAAACAGAGCCAGGAGAGCCTATAGCACAACTCCTGATTGTGCTGTATGTGGAAATGGGGAAAAGTGAAATTAAATGAACAGGAGGATTTGGAAGCACAAATAAATAATGCAAAGCGGCTTATTGGGTGAATCAAATTACTGATAAACATCCTACCTGTGAAATAACTATTCAGGGAAAGAAATTTGAAGGTTTGGTAGATACAGAAGTGGACATTTCAATCATTTCTCTACAGCACTGGCCATCCATGTGGCCAATTCAACCCACTCAATTTAATGTATTTGGAGTTGGTAAAGTCCTTGAAGTATATCAAAGTAGTTATATTTTGCATTGTGAAGGGCCTGATGGACAACCTGAGAATATTCAACCAATTATAACTTCTGTACCTATAAATTTATGGGGAAGAGATTTATTACAACAATGGAGAGCACAAGTTCTAATTCCAGAGCAATTACATAGCCCTCAAAGTCAACATATGATGCATGAAATGGAGTTTCATGTCCCTGGTATGGGACTAGCAAAAAATTTGCAAGGTTTGAAGGAACTGCTTCAAGCAGAAAGACAAAGTTCCTGCCAAGGTTTAGGATATCATTTTTGATGGCAGCCATTGTTAAGCCTCCAGAACCTATACCTTTAAAATGGTTAACAGATAAGCCAATTTGGATAGAACAATGGCCACTAAGTAAAGAGAAACTGGAGACTTTGGTGAAATTAGTTAATGAACAATTAGAAAAAGGACACATAGCTCCAATATTTTCCCCTTGGAATTCTCCAGTTTTTGTAATTAAGAAAAAATCAGGTAAATGGAGAATGTTAACTGACTTAAGAGCCATTAATTCAGTTATACAACCTATGGGGACATTACAGCCAGAATTGCCTTCTCCTTCTATGATTCCAAAAAATTGGCCTTTAATAATCATGGATTTAAAATATTGTTTCTTTACTATCCACTTAGCTGAGCAAGACTGTGAATGGTTTGCATTTACAATTCCTGCAGTAAACAACCTGCAGCCTGCTAAGTGTTATCATTGGAAAGTGTTGCCATAAGGCATATTAAACAGTTCAACAATTTGCAAGACTTACGTAGGGCAAGCAATTGAATCTACTCACAAAAAATTTTCACAGTGTTACATTATTCATTATATGGATGATATAGTTTGTGCTGCCCCACTCAAGAAATATTACTCCAAAGTTATGATCACTTGCAAAATTCAATTTCTCATGCTGGTTTAATTATAGCTCCTGATAAGATTCAGACTGCTACTCCTTACTCCTACTTGGGGACCTTAGTAAATGACATTACCATTGTGCCACACAAAGTAGCCACATGTAGGGATCAATTGAAAACATTAAATGACTTTCAAAAATTACTAGGGGACATTAATTAGATATGGCCTGCTCTAGGGATTCCTACCTATGCCATGAGTAATCTATTTTCTATCCTTAGAGGAGATCCTAGTCTCACTAGCCTTGGCAATTAACAAAAGAAGCTCAGGCAGAGCTGCAGCTAATCAAAAAGCAAGTCCATAAAGCTCAAATAAATTGAATAGATCCAGAGAAGACCCTAGATTTGCTAATTTTTCCAACTCAGCATTCACCTACTAGTATTATTGCTCAAGAGCAAGATTTTGTAGAGTGGCTTTTTCTTCCACATACTAATTCACAGACTCTAACTCTTTATTTGGATCAAACTGCTACTATGATAGGAAATGGGAGAACTCAGATTGTTAAATTACATGGATATGATCCTGGAAAAATTATTGTCCTTCTCATGAAGGCACAAATACAGCAAGCTTTTATAAATAGTCTTACTCAATAAACCCATTTAGCTGACTTTGTGGGTATTCTTGATAACCATTTTCTTAAAATGAAACTGTTTCCATTTTTGAAATTAACTAATTAGATTTTCCCTGAAATAACTAATTTAAACCAATTGAAGGTGCTAAGAATGTTTTTACAGATGGGTCTAGTAATGGTAAAGCTTCTTATTCTGGATCAAAAGGTAAAGTTTTCCAGATGCCCTATACTTCAGCTTGCTGTAATTGAGGTATTCACTGTTTTGATATGCCTATTAATGTTATTTCTGATTCTTCATACACAATTCCACACAATTAATTGAAAATGCTCAGTTATGATTTCATACAGATGAACAACTGATGACTGTCTTTACCCAATTGCAAACAGCAGTTAGGAGTAGAATGCACCCTTTTTGCTGGGTGCAGTGGCTCACACCTGTAATCCCAGCACTTTGGGAGGCTGAGGCGGGTGGATCACAAGGTCAGGAGATCAAGACCATCCTGGCTAAACCCCATCTCTACTAAAAGTACAAAAAATTAGCCAGGCATGGTGGTGGGCACCTGTAGTCCCAGCTCCTTGGGAGGCTGAGGCAGGAGAGTGGCGTGAACCCAGGAGGTGGCTCTTGCAGTGAGCCGAGATCGCACCACTGCACTCCAGCCTGGGCGACAGAGTGATACTCTGTCTCAAAAAAAAAAAAAAATAGAATGCACCCTTTTTATATCACTCACATTAGGGCTCATATAGCTCTTCTGGGATTTTTGACTGCAGGGAATCAAATGGCTAATTGCCTAGTTGCTGATGCAATATCTAATGCTAGACACTTTCACAGTTTAACCCATGTTAATGTCTCTGATCTCAAACACAGATACAGCATTATCTGGAAAGAAGCTAAAGCTATTATCCAGCGATGCCCAACTTGTGAAATGGTACATTCCTCATCTTTTACAGGAGGAGTTAATCCTCGAGGATTGGAACCTAACTCTCTTTGGCAAATGGATGTCACACATGTTTCCTCATTTGGGAGACTAGCTTATGTACATGTATGTGTGGACACCTTTTCTCACTTTGTCTGGACTACATGCCAATCAGGAGAGTCTTCTGCCTGTGTTAAATGTCACCTGTTGCAGTGTTTGGTGGTGATGGGCATTCCAGCTACTATTAAAACACATAATGCCCCAGCCTATACTAGCCAAGCTCTAGCTACATTTTTCTCTGTATAGAATATTAAACACATTACTGGTATCACATATAATTCTCAAGGACAAGCCATAGTGGAAAGAATGAATCTCTCCCTGAAACAGCGGTTACAAAAACAAAAAAGGGGGAGAAACAGTGACTATGGGACACCCCAAATGCAACTGAATCTAGCATTAATAACTTTAAATTTTTTGAGCCTACCTAAAGGCAAGATGCCATCAGCAGCTGGAGAGCATCTACAGAAACCAGCTGCAAAGACAGAGGCAGAACAACTCATTTGGTGGACAGACCCAATAACAAAAAGTTGGGAAATAGGTAAAATAGTAACTTGGGGTAGAGGTTATGCTTGTGTTTCTCCAGGACCAAATCAACAGCCAATTTGGATACCATCAAGACACCTGAAACCTTATCATGAGCCAGATGCCAAGGAAGAGATTCTGGGAAGATCCCGAGGACCCCCCGGTTACAGCCATGTCAAGACTGACACTGAGAAGGACCCCAGCTGTCACGAGCAACACCTGTCGAACACAGCCACCTACCTAGGGACAGATCAAGAAGCTGTCACAGATGGCAGAAGAAAACCTGAGGAAAATGGGACAACCAGTCACAATGAGTAACTTAATGGTAGCTATGATAGCGGTGATCACCATTGCCATAAGTATTCCTTCAACAAGGGCTGACACAGAGAATAATTATACTTATTGGGAATATTGATCAATCTTGGCTGGCAATAATGCCTGGATGTAATCACTTTATGACAGTTACACATGCTTTCTGGTCTCAGTATTTACCATAATAAATCTGCTCCTATAATTGAGGCATACCGCCCTCAAAAACCTATTTGTAAACAGGATTGGACCCAGTTAGAAATAATGAATGTACTTGTTTGGGAAGATTGCATTGCAGAACAGGCAGAGGTGCTATGCAATGATTCCTATGGAATCATTATTGATTGGTCCCCTAAGGGGACGTTTAGCTTAAATAGCACCTCTCAGTCTGCGTGCCACAGCCACACTATGTTCAGCTGGTCTGAACAAAATGGTCAGATGGTAGAAATGGTAGGAAGTACAGCAAGAGTTCCTATTATCGGGAAACATAGCAGTATAGTGACACCTCAGCCTCAAATGATATGGCCCATTGTAGGCCACATGCTATATTTCTGTGTGTGTGTCTTTAATTTCTCTAGTGCCAGTGGGTTAGGGTCTCCACGACCGAGCTTGTCTTGGCAGTGTAATTGATTGATTAAAAAAATAATAAACTTAGATCTCTATCTCATACCATACCCAAATATAGATTCCTGATAGGTCAAAAATACAAATGTAAAAATCAAGTCTTTCACAGAACATGTAGGAAAATTTTTTTATGGCATTTGATTAGGGAATTATTTCTTAAGCACAGCATGAAAAGCACACAGAACAAAAGAGGGTTTGGGACACCTAGTGTGATAGATTGTACCCCTGTGAAAATATTTGCTGTCCCTCCCTCCCAGGCTAAACCATGGGAGATTATATGCCCTCACCCAAGGTCACTTGCTTCAGCAACAAAATGTGACTATAAAGTGATATTGAAACAGAAGCTTTAAAAGCCCTCCTGTGGGTCTGTTGTCTCTCTTTTCTGTCACAAGACCACCATGTCCAAGATATGTGCTGCATCTTCAGCTGCAGTCCCTGGAGTGAAGATGATGTGGAACAGAGCCTGTCAACCCATGTGAATGTGAAAAAGAAAATATGTCAGTTGCAGCAAACTCTGAAATTTGGGAGTTTTGTGACCCTGGCATGATTCAGCTTAAGTTGACTGAGATGCTAGCCACATTCAAATTGTTAACCAAAAATTATAGAAGGCCACTGTATCAAAGGGGCCCTCACAGTAGGCCCCAACAGACCAAATCAAATCAGAATGGAGTCATTTGTGCCAAGTGTCGCATAATCAAATTGAATTCTTAAATGGTCCAGTTTTCATTAAAAACAAGAGATTCACAGCAACCAATTAAAAGTGGTTGACTTTGCAGAGAAAGATAGGGAAATAAAATAGGTTGAGGGGTTTCACTGTGTCTATAGTGTATATTTCTTTTAAAAATGTTTTTGAAGCAAAAATGGCCAAAGCAAATCTTGACATTTCTTAAATCAGGTGATGTATAGAGACAATGTTGAATTTACCTGAACCCTGTTATCCTGGAAAACAACATTTTTGTTTGTTTGTTTGTTTTTGAGATGGAGTTTCGCTCTGTCACCAGGCTGGAGTGCAGTGGCGCAATCTGGGTTCACTGCAACCTCCACCTCCTGGGTTCAAGTGATTCTCCTGCCTCAGCCTCCTGAGTAGCTGGGATTACAGGCATGCACCACCATGCCCAGCTAATTTTTGTATTTTTAATAGAGACAGGGTTTCACCATGTTGGCCAGGATGGTCTCAATCTCTTGACCTCATGATCCACGCACCTCGGCCTCTCAAAGTGTGGGAATGGCAGGCGTGAGCCACTGCGCCCAGCCTAGCATTGTTTAAAGAAGTCCCCAATACCAACCCTTTTGTGTTCCAGAAACTGGCTTACTGAAAAAAACCAAGAGTCCCCATATAAATTAGAGAAGACTCATAGATGTGCCCCTTGCTTACCTTGCAACAAGGCCAGATACAGACATTATAAATTCCCATTCTTTGCCTCATAAATGATTAGCTGAACTGCTTGCCCCACTGATCAGCCAGAACAAAATGCTTGCTAACTAGAAACTTTGCTTTAGCTTCTCTCCTTTTCCCAGATCCCTGAATTTTGGTCAGCCTACAACTCCTCCTTAACAAACCCTCCTGAGAATAGGCTGGCTCCAAGGTAAAATATTCTCTAACCTACTATCTAATTTTGCTATGCTTTCATCCTGCTTCCCCATACCTCATTGTTGCTAGCCTTGCTACTTCTCTCTATAAAAGAAAATCCTTTTTTTGCCTACCTCTTGAGATGCTTGCATATATTATGGTCAAAACATTCTCCTTATTGCAAGAGTCCACCTCCCCCTATTGCAATAGTCCCTTTGACCACTTTGCAATAATCCTTTCAAATAATGGCTCTCCTTACTAAGTCTGGGTTTGTTTTTTATTTGACAATAGGGGTATAGGCATACTTTTTTGCATTTTGAATTATTTTATAATATGAACCAGATTTTGAAGAGCTTCTTATTAAATAGAAAAACAGTCATTTCTAAAAGGTGAAACAGAATAGTTTTTTCAAAACATCCTGATGATATAAGTGTGAAAATAACAAAGCAGTTGGGCATGGTGGCTCACACCTGTAATCCCAGCACTTTGGAAGCCCCAGGCGGGTGGATCACTTGAGGTCAGGAGTTTGGGATCAGCCTGGCCAACATGGTGATAGCCCGTCTCTACTAAAAATACAAAAATTAGCCAGGTGTGGTGGCATGCACCTATAGTCCCAGCTCCTCTGGAGGCTGAGGCAGGAGAATTGCTTGAACCGAGGAGGCAGAGGTTGCAGTGAGCCAAGATCATGCCACTGCACTCCAGCCTGGGTGACAGAGTGAGACTCCATCTCAAAAAAAAAAAAAAAGAAAAAAGAAAAAGAAGGAAAATAACAAAGCAACAGAACTCAACTCATAGCAACTCTGTAGTAGAGGTAGGATTAGAATTCCCAATTTACCAGGCTGGTCAGGGGATTCATAAGAAATACAAATGAAGAAAGTGGGAATGTTAAATCTGGGAAAGCAAAGACTCAGAGGGGCAGAGAACTTGCCTTCAGATATATGAAGGCTTGTTATGTAGGAAATGGCATAGAAGGTTTCCACATGTTGCCATTAGAATTGTGATCAATTCTAGCTACTTGGGAAGCTGAGGTGGTTGTCCCCTTGAGCCTTGAGCCCTATGATCGCACCACTGCACTCCAGCCTGGGTGACAAAGCAAGACCCTCTCTCAAAAACGAAACAAAACAAAACAGAACAAAAAGAATTGTGATCAAAAAATGGAAGCTTCGGAAGGCTTCAGCAGAATCTAATGAAGAATATCTAACGAAGTTGTCCAAAGGTGGAATGGGCTACCTTGCAAGTCTGGAGTTCCTCCCCAGTACCACTGCCCAGACATTATCTGTATGCACACTAAGAACAAGAGTATTGGGCAGGTTGTTGGACCAGGAAACCAGACAGCTCCTGGATTCTATGGTTCTGTCTAATAGATAATACACAGAACATTTGAGTGAACTTTAAGAACCAGGCAATCACTCACTGCCAAGATTTTCCGATTGCCAATACTTTCCAATTTCATCAAGCATAAGTAGCAGAAAGAGGATAGTAAATACCTCCTACTATGGCTATATATATGCAAACAAATACATGTATGCTTTAGTAATTTTTTAAAGGGGGCAAAAGCTGAAACCATCAATAAGAGAAAGAAGCCATTCTTTCACCAGGATGTGCCCAAAGAAACAAAAAGAATTGTAATTCCCAAATACCAGATGTAGCTTATTCTTCTGTCTTTGATGGGGCTGCATCCATTTGAGAGCTTTTTTAAGACTAAGAGGCAAAGACAATTGTAAAAGATGTAAATTCACCAAAGAAGTCTTTGATGGCTGAGCATTCCATAGGGCAATGAGGCTTTTTCTAAAAGCCATAGGAGAAAACTCTGGATATATCAATCAATCCAACATAATCTAGACAATACAAGGTTCTGGAATAGCAAAAGAAAATGTAGCTGATTTAAGATTTAAGCAAATCCTTTAGACCAAAAGTAAACATTGCTTTGCAGCTTTGTTTGTTAGCTGCTTTCTTATTCCAGCTTTGTTTGTTAGCTGCTTTCTTATTCCAGCCTCCATGACCGTGGAAGTCACAAAAGGGGGTATAATTATATTTCACAGAAGCTGTTCTTGTTTTAAATCCACCCTTAATATAAAGCAGCCAACAGAGGAAATTATATTTAATAAGACATCTGGCTTCTAAATGAAGATGCATCCCATTTTTATTCTAAAATAATTTTAATTTAGTTTGTAACTGAAACATGAAGTTGATGTCATTTGGAATTTCCTGTCCCAGAAAATTATGGTTATAGAGAAAATAACAGTATCAGAATATTTTTATGATTCAAGATTGTGTTTTTATTTAAATTGGGACAATTCTGAATAGATATTTTAACATTTATGTCTTCTAGGAGAGTTAAACCTCTTTTTATTCATAAAATCATGTTTGATTTAACTAAATATTTGCTTTCCTATATTGTCTTATTTTAATATTTATCTATTTCCTTATCTTCTTAATTCATTAATTTTCTCCAAAATTAATTGTTTAACCTATACCTCTTTCTGTTAAATATAATTTCTTTGCCTTGTTCCCATTTCATCTCCCCTATTTTTTTCCTCCTTTTTGTTTTTTCATTCTATATCTTGCTACTTCTTTATTCTCCCTTTGCAGCCAAAGGGATTCATAACTGTTTAATACCAAGGGAAAGAATTGAATGTTAGGTGAAAGTATTGCTTTGCATGTAGAAGACAAGACTTTCCTATATTTCTTTTTAAAAAATTATTATACAAGATAGTTAAAAGGTGATATGAAAAATAATAAAGGAATTCCAAAATAAACCAAACCAAAAGTCAGGTGACTCAAAATCAAGAAATTAAGATTAGTAGCCAAAACTAATTACTTACCAAAACAAATCCAGTTATAAGTTTTATCCTTATTTAAATATTTACTGGCATTTTATTGCTAACGAAGGATTAGGCTGGGCATGGTGGCTCACACCTGTAATCCCAGCACTTGGGGAGGCTGAGGTGGGTGGATCACAAGGTCAGGAGTTTGAGACCAGCCTGACCAACATGGTGAAACCCCATCTCTACTAAAAATACAAAAATCAGCTAGGTGTGGTGGTGCGTGCCTGTAATCCCAACTACTCAGGAGGCTGAGGCAGGAGAATTGCTTGAACCCGGGAGGTGGAGGTTGCAGTGAGCTGAGCTCATGCCATTGCACTCCAGCCTGAGTGACACAGCAAGACTCTGTGCCCCCCGCAAAACAAAAACAAACAAAAAAATTAAACTAGTACATATAGTACAATTGCAATAAAAATGTGATCATATGGAAAAATTATCATTAAGGAAAAAAGTCTTATTTCATAAGTGTTAAACTGATGTATTCTTACAAAATAAGAGATAAACCCATGAAAACTGAATCTAATGGACACTGAGCACAAAGCCATCATTTCTCAAAATAATTGGCCTCTCATGTTTTCCTTAAATTAAATACAATTGCCTGGATTTATATTTGAAAAACAGAAATACATTTTACAGTTTAATTATATAAAAATGGTTGTTTCCTGAAAATATAAAACATTTACCATGTTATCACTGTTATTATGTATACCATACTTCAGATTTTGTGAAGACCAAATGAAGTACATTCCCAAGCATGCTGAAACATAGTTGGCTTAATTAAAATGCCTGAAAGATATTTTTTGCCTGCAGCAAAAATTGTTACTTAATTACTATAATGCATCTGCTATGTTTTCCTTCTTTTTTTTCAACAAAAATGAACCAGGTGATTTCTGTGTACCCCTTTAATATGAAATCAGAGACGATGACTGTAGAAACTGAAAGTATAAGTAAAATAGTGAAACTCAGAGTAATGCAAAAACGTTGTCTTTTAATAAAATTACAGTCATTTGCTTTTTAAGAATTTAGGGGTTTTGTTGTAGTTATTGAAAAAATTTCATACCAACATTCATCAGGAATAAACCAATTGCCATAATAAACTGATTACATGTACCAAATTGAGTTATAGTTCAGGAGACTGAAATGCATCATATATCAAATTCTAATATTATTTCAGCTGATTTAATCTTTAAATTGATGAACATTTCAAGTTAAAGAGTTTTCTGTTTTTGAGAAATAAAACATTGAGAAGCACACAAACATTTGATAATAAAATTTTATTTTAGTTCATTTAAATGCTTTTATTCAGTAGATTGATATTATGTATTCTACAATTTTACTTTCGTACAAAGTTTTTAAACTAGTAAGAGCAATTCTCAGTGGTATTTATGGATCTTGTTAAGAGATCTTCAAATACCTATGTGAATAATTATCCATTTGTGAACATCTAAGAAAAGCAGTTCGACATTTGATTCACACAATAAGGTTTAAAAAAAAATTACAGACTACAGAAAAAAGACAAAGCTGTGACCAGCCTGGGCAACATGGCAAAAACCCCATCTCTATAAGAAATACAACAAAATTAGCAGAGCATGATGGTGCACACCTGTAGTCCCACTGCTTGGGAGGGTGGTGGGAGGATCACTTGAGCCAGGCAGGTTGAGCCTGCAGTGAGCTGTGATCACACCACTGCACTTCAGCCTGTGCAACAGAGTGAGAAGTGACATCCTGTCTCCAAAAAAAAAAAGTTGCAGAGTAGAAAGGCAAGGTAAGATTCTGAAATGTGTAAACTCATTATACCATAAACTGTATAGGGGTGAGGCCGGAAAATAGGGTCTGGAGGCAGGGAAACATAAGGTCAATTCACACTGCAGCTGTAACAGGAAATATTCTCTCCACAGGGTGTATACTGTAAATGACTTTGTAACTTTACCTCCTCCTCTTCATTTACACAGGGTGTACCCCAGGGAGAGGGTATTTAAACTCACAAAAACTCTGTAACAGGACCTTTGAGCCCCTATGCTCAGGCCTGCTCCCACACTGTGGAGTGTACTTTCATTTTCAATAGAACCCTTCATTCCTTCCTTGCTTTGTTTGTGCATTTTGTCCAATACTTTGTTCAAGACTCCAAGAACCTGGACACTCTCCACCGTTAACAGGGTGAGAAAATATTACCCGTTATTTTTCAGATGAAATAATGTCATTTCTGATTCACTTATATTTGAAAATAAAAATGTTGTTTCTTTAGTTCTATCTAGGACCTGCAAAAATGAAATTTTTCTAAAAATTTTTGCTTAGAAATTGTGGTCTTAAAATACGTTGAAACCACAAATACTGCATTTCTATTTGGAGGTCAAAGCGGGGTTTATTTGAACAGATATCACATATCGACCTTAGGGAAAGTTACTTTAGAGCAGCAGGTTTGAATTTTCAAAAAGAGGAAATGAATGACCTACTGTGAAGTTTCTCTGAATTAACAAAAATTTCACTCAAAATAGATTGAGTATAGAAAGGTTTTTTATTTAAAAAGAAAAAATTCTAGGAACTAAAGGCAGAAAGTACAGTAAGATTTACATAGCTAAGTCCAAGAATTGGAAAGAGATTAGGAAATATTCTCTCTCCTCCTCCAGCCCCAGCCTAATTTTCTCTGCTCCTCACATAGAGGCCCAAACACTGTGCCTCCCTACTCCGGCAAATTTACCAACTCATGTGCCTTTCTGTGTCCCAATTTTAAAACCCCATTAGAGAAAATCTAAACTGGTTCAACCCAGACAACACTTTGGCTCTCCTTGGTTCTAATGTCCACTAGTCCACTAGCTGAGGTCAGGGAGGGGTAGAAATTTGTAATATGTCTGTGACTACAGAAAATCATTCTTCTTTGAGAAAGGAAACTTCCCAGAGAAGTGAGGTGATTCCAGCAGCCAGCAATGCTATATCCTCCAGGCATGAGAATCTAGCTGGATGCTGTGGCTCATGCCTGTAATCTCAGCACTTTGGAAGGCTGAGATGGAAGGATAGCTTGAGGCCAGGAGTTCAAGACCAGCCCTGGCAACATAGTGAGACTTTGTCTCTACCAAAAAAAAAAGAATTATTAACAACTTGGTCCCACATATGTTTCCACGCATATATATGTACTTTGTTATTCACAAATGAGATCATGCACCACATGTAACTTAGCAACTTGCTTTTTAAAAAAACTTTACAGTGTGTCACATATATATTTCCAACAGGGTTTCAGTTTTATTCATCTTTGGATACTTTTGGCATATCATTGGCACACAATTTTTATGTGTTAGAAATGAATAAAGTAGCTATAAACTTACATTTGATTATTTTTATGGTTAATATGGAAAGTTCTAAAAGTTATTGGGAGCAATCTCCAGAGATGAATCAGTATTAACATAGCTTGTATATACAATAATTGAGACATCCCAAGGTTGAATCCATAGTGTTGAAATTAATACATGGCTTTAAAAAAAAAAACAAATTACCTATGTTTATATCATAAAATGAAACTCAAATGAAATATTTAAATTGGAGTTACTATTAACACAGACTTATCCATTGTCCTCCAAAAGTGTAGAGAGGTCCGAAAGTTATTCAGCACTTTCAATTATAAATTGTCTTTGGCAAAATACACTGAGAAAATTTTCACACACCAAACATTATTCTACCAGTCTCTGAAAATGTTAATTTTTTTCTTCATCATCATACTTAACCACTTCACCCCACTGCACCCCAGTTTAGTTTACAAAGCTAGAGAGTGAGCTGAAGGCAAAGTATTGACTAGCAGCTAATATAAAGTGAGCATTCCAGAGAAGCTCGACTGGCCATATAAATGAAGGAATTAATAAATGAGTGAACTGTCAGGCCTCTGAGCCCAAGCTAAGCCATCATATCCCCTGTGACCTGCACATACACATCCAGATGGCCTGAAGTAACTGAAGAATCACAAAAGAAGTGATATTTAAATGGCCTGTTCCTGCCTTAACTGATGACATTCCACCACAAAAGAAGTGAAAATGGCCGGTCCTTGCCTTAACTGATGACATTACCTTGTGAAATTCCTTCTCCTGGCTCATCCTGGCTCAAAAAGCTCCCCCACTGAGCACCTTGTGACTCCCACCCCTGCCCGCCAGAAAACAACCCCCTTTGACTGTAATTTTCCTTTACCTACCCAAGTCTTATAAAATGGCCCCAACCCTATCTGCCTTCACTGACTCTCTTTTCAGACTCAGCCCACCTGCACCCAGTTGATTAAAAAGCTTTATTGCTCACACAAAGCCTGTTTGATGGTCTCTTCACATGGACGCAAGTGAAATTTTGGTGCCATGACTCAGATCAGGGGGCCTCCCTTAGGAGATCAATCCTCTGTCCTCCTGCTCTTTGCTCTGTGAGAAAGATCCACCTATGACCTCAGGTCCTCAGACCGACTAGCCCAAGGAACATCATGCCAATTTTAAATCCGGTAAGCGGCCTCTTTTTACTCTGTTCTCCAACCTCTCTCACTATCCCTCAACCTCTTTCTCCTTTCAATCTTGGTGCCACACTTCAATCTCTCCCTTCTCTTAATTTCAATTCCTTTCCTTTTCTCGTAGAGACAGGAGACACATTTTATCCGTGGACTCAAAACTCCAGCACCAGTCACAGACTCAGGAAGACAGTCTTCCCTTGGTGTTTAATCACGGGGGATGCCTGCCTGATTATTCACCCACATTTCAGAGGTGTCTGACCACGCGGGGATGCCTGCCTTGGTCCTTCACCCTTAGCGGCAAGTACTGCTTTTCTGGGGGGGCAAGAACCCCCTGACCCCTTCTCTCCGTGTCTCTACACCTTCTCCACTTTTCTGGGGGGCAAGAACCCCCCAACCCCTTCTTCACCCTTAGCAGCAAGTACTGCATTTCTAGGGGGCAAGAACCCCCCACCCCTTCTCTCCATGTCTCTACTGTCTCTTTTCTCTGGGCTTGCCTCCTTCACTATGGGCAGCCTTTCCCCCTCCATTCCTCCTTCTCCCTTAGCCTGTGTTCTCAAGAACCTCTTCAACTCACACCTGACCTAAACCTAAACACCTTGTTTTCTTCTACAATTGCCGCTTGGCCCCAGTACAAACTCAACAGTGGTTCCAAATAGCCAGAAAATGGCACTTTTGATTTTTCCATCCTACAAGATCTAGATAATTCTTATCGTAAAATGGGCAAATGGTCTGAGGTGCCTGACATCCAGGCATTCTTTTACACATTGTTCCCTCCCTAGTCTCTGTTCCCAATGAGACTTATCCCAGATCCTTCTTCTTTCCCTCCCACCTGTCCCCTCAGTCCCAACCCCAAGTGTCACTGAGTCTTTCTAATCTTCCTTTTCTACAGACCCATCTGACCTCTCCCCTCCTCGCCAAGCCGAGCCAGATCCCAATTCTTCCTCAGCCTCTGCTCCCCCACCCTATAATCCTTTTATCACCTCCCCTCCTCACACCCAGTCCAGCTTATAGTTTCATCCTGTGACTAGCCTTCCCCCACCGGCCCAGCAATTTCCTCTTAAAAAGGTGGCTGGAGCTAAAGGCATAGTCAAGGTTAATCCTCCTTTTTCTTTATCCGACCTCTCCCAAAATCAGTTAGCCTTTAGGCTCTTTTTCATCAAATATGAAAAACCCAGCCCAGTTCATGGCTTGTTTGGCAGCAACCCTGAGATGCTTTACAGCCCTAGACCCTGAAAGGTCAGAAGGCCATCTTATTCTCAATATGCATTTTATTACCCAATCTGCTCCTGACATGAAATAAAGCTCCAAAAATTAAATTCTGGCCCTCAAACCCCACAACAGGACTTAATTAACCTCACCTTCAAGGTGTACAATAATAGAGTAGAGGCAGCCAAGTAGCAATGTATTTCTGAGTTGCAATTCCTTGCCTCCACTGTGAGACAAACCCCAGCCACATCTCCAGCATACAAGAACTCCAAATGCCTGAACCACAGCTGCCAGGGGTTCCTCCAGAACCTCCTCCCACCAGGAGCTTGCTACAAGTGCTGGAAATCTGGCCACTGGGCCAAGGAATGCCCACAGCCTGGGATTCCTCCTAAGCCATGTCTCATCTGTGCGGGACCCCACTGAAAATCGGACTGTTCAACTTACCTGGCAGCCACTCCCAAAGCCCCTGGAACTCTGGCCCAAGGCTCTCTGACTCCTTCCCAGATCTTCTTGGCTTAGCAGCTGAAGACTGACAGTGCCCGATTGCCTCAGAAGCCTACAGGACAATCACAGATGCTCTAGATAACTCTCACAGTGGAGGGTAAGTCCGTCCCCTTCTTAATCAATACAGAGGCTACTCACTCCATATTACCTTATTTTCAAGGACCTGTTTCCCTTGCCTCCATAACTGTTGTGGGTATTGATGGCCAGGCTTCTAAACCTCATAAAACTCCCCAACACTGGTGCCAATTTAGGCAATACTCTTTTAAGCACTCCTTTTAAGTTATCCCCACCTGCCCAGTTCCCTTATCAGGCTGAGACACTTTAACTAAATTATCTGCTTCCCTGACTTCCTGGGCTACAGCCACACCTCATTGCCACCTTTTCTCCCAGTTCAAAGCCTCCTTCCCATCCTCCCCTTGTATCTCCCCACCTTAACCCACAAGTATAAGATACCTCTACTCTCTCCTTGGTGACCGATCATGTACCCCTTACCATCTCATTAAAACCTAATCACCCTTACCCTGCTCAATGCCAATATCCCATCCCACAGCATGCTTTAAAAGGATTAAAGCCTGTTATCACTTGCTTGTTACAGCATGGCCTTTTAAAGCCTATAAACTCTCCTTACAATTCCCCCATTTTACCTGTCCAAAAACCTGACAAGCCTTACAGGTTAGTTCAGGATCTGCACCTTATCAACCAAATTGTTTTGCCTATCCACCCCATGGTGCCAAACCCGTAATACTCTCCTATCCTCAATACCTCCCTCCACAACCCATTATTCTGTTCTGGATCTCAAACATGCTTTCTTTACTATTCCTTTGCACCCTTCATCCCAGCCTCTCTTTGCTTTCACTTGGACTGACCCTGACACCCATCAGGCTCAGCAAATTACCTGGGCTGTATTGCCACAAGGCTTCACAGACAGCCCCCATTACTTTAGTCAAGCCCAAATTTCTTCCTCATCTGTTACCTATCTCGGCATAATTCTCATAAAAACACACGTGCTTTACCCACCGATCATGTCCAACTGATCTCTCAAACCCCAACACCTTCTACAAAACAACAACTCCTTTCCTTCCTAGGCATGGTTAGATACTTTCGACTTTGGATACCTGGTTTTGCCATCCTAAAGAAACCATTATATAAACTCACAAAAGGAAACCTAGCTGACCCCATAGATCCTAAATCCTTTCCCCACTCCTTTTTCCATTCCTTGAAGACAGCTTTAGAGGCTGCCCCCACCCTAGCTCTCCCTGACTCATCCCAACCCTTTTCATTACCCATAGCTGAAGTGCAGGGTTGTGCAGTCGGAATTCTTACTCAAGAACCGGGACTGCACCCTGTAACCTTTTTATCCAAACAACTTGACCTTACTGTTTTGCCTAGCGCTCAAGTCTGTGTGCAGTGGCCACCACCACCCTAATACTTTTAGAGGCCCTTAAAATCACAAACTATGCTCAACTCACTCTCTACAGTTCTCATAACTTCCAAACTCTATTTTCTTCCTCACACCTGACACATATACTTTCTGCTCCCTGGCTCCTTCAGCTGTACTCAGTCTTTGTTGAGTCTCCCACAATTACCATTGTTCCTGGCCCAGACTTCAATCCGGCCTCCCACATTATTCCTGATACCACACCTGACCCCCATGACTATATCTCTCTGATCCACCTGACATTCACCCCATTTCCCCATATTTCCTTCTTTCCTTTTCCTCACCCAGATCACACTTGGTTTATTGATGGCAGTTCCACCAGCACTAATCGCAACACACCAGCAAAGGCAGGCTATGCTATAGTTCAAGCCACTAGCCTGCCTCTTAGAACCTCTGATTTCCTTTCCATCATGGAAATCTATTCTCAAAGAAATAACTTCTCAGTGTTCCATCTGCTATTCTACTACTCCTCAGAGATTATTCAGGCCCCCTCCCTTCCCTACACATCAAGCTTAGGGATTTGCCCCTGCCCAGGACTGGCAAATTGGCTTTACTCAACATGCCCTGAGTCAGGAAACTAAAATACCTCTTGGTCTGGGTAGACACTTTCACTGGATAAGTAGAGGCCTTTCCCACAGGATCTGAGAAGGCCACCAAGGTCATTTCTTCCCTTCTGTCAGACAGAATTCCTCAGTTTGGCCTTCCCATCTCTATACAGTCCTGTAATGGACCAGCCTTTATTAGTCAAATCACCCAAGTGGTTTCTCAGGCTCTTAGTATTCAGTGAACTAATGGTCTTTTAAAAACACACCTCACCAAGCTCAGCCACCAACTTAAAAAGGACTGGACAATACTTTTACCACTTGCCCTTCTCAGAATTCGGGCCTGTCCTTGGAATGCTACAAGGTACAGCCCATTTGAGCTCCTGTATAGATGCTCCTTTTTATTAGGCCCCAGTCTCATTCCAGACACTAGACCAACTTGGACTGCACCCCCCCCCAAAAAAAAAAAACTTGTCCCTACTATCTTCTGTTTAGTCATACTCCTATTCACCATTCTCAACTACTCATAAATGCCCTGCTCCTTTTTACACTGCCGGTTTACACTGTTTCTCCAAACCACCACAGCTGATATCTCCTGGTGCTATCCCCAAACCACCACTCTTAACTCCCTCTTAAAGTAAATAAATAATCTTTGCTGGCAGGGCTATGCTGAACTTCCTTAGGCACTCTCTAGTTAGATGTCCTAGGTCCTCCCAATTCTTAGTCCTTTAATACCGTTTTTCTCCTTGTCTTATTCTGTTCTTTTTTCAATTCATACAAAATTGTATCCAGGCCATCACCAATAATTCTATAAGACAAATGTTTCTTCTAACAACCCCACAATACCACCCCTTACCACAAAATCTTCCTTCAGCTTAATCTCTCCCACTCTAGGTTCCCACACCGTCCCTAATCCCGCTTGAAGCAGCCCTGAGAAACATCGCCCATTATCTCTCCATACCACCCCCAAAAATTTTCACCACCCCAACACTTCGACACTATTATGTTTTATTTTTCTTATTAATATAAGAAGACAGGAATGTCAGGCCTCTGAGCCCAAGCTAAGCCATCATATCCCCTGTGGCCTGCACATATACATCCAGATGGCCTGAAGTAACTGAAGAATCACAAAAGAAGTGATATTTAAATGGCCTGTTCCTGCCTTAACTGATGACATTCCACCACAAAAGAAGTGAAAATGGCCAGTTCCTGCCTTAACTGATGACATTACCTTGTGAAATTCCTTCTCCTGGCTCATCCTGGCTCAAAATCTCCCCCACTGAGCACCTTGTGACCCCCACCCCTGCCCACCAGAGAACAACCCCCTTTGACTGTAATTTTCCTTTACCTACCCAAATCTTATAAAACGACCCCACCCTTATCTCCCTTCACTGACTCTCTTTTCAGACTCAGCCCGCCTGCACCCAGGTGATTAAAAAGCTTTATTGCTCACACAAAGCCTGTTTGGTGGTCTCTTCACACAGACGTGAGTGAAATGAACACCTTTTGACAGTTCTTCAGGAATCTTTGTAAATACTCCCTCCCACCCTGGCACAAAATGAAGAAAAGAACATTTGGAATTAAAGATGATAAAATTTGTAGCCAAGGACTTTAACATTCAATTTCCATAACCCCTGCTGGAGTTCAATTTATTAGAGACAGTTTTGAGGCTGTAGGAGTGGAAAAGGTGATACCTTTCCTCATCCATCATAGGGGTTACAGCTGTCATTCTTGCAACAAAAGACAGGTTAAGAGAAAAGCATAACAAATTTATTTAATCAAAGTGTTATGTGACACACGGGACTTCAGAAATGAAGACTGAAAGACCCAGGGAAAACTGTCCATTGCTATGCTTAGATTTGATAAAGAATGGCCAGCCATGTAGAAATATGATTAGACAAAAAGGGAATGATCTAACAGTAACAGAATGATGTGGGAAAACCAACAAGGCTGTCCATTCAGATTCTTCTTGGCCTTTCTGTGTAGCTTTCCTTGAACCCAGGTATAGGACAAGACCTCTCTAGAATGAGGATCTTATGACCTACAATCAGACAAAGCAAGTCAGAGAATTTCTATATTGCAAATTCCTTCCTAAACAGGAAACCAGTGGAAGGTTAGAATAATATTTCTAGGTTTTGTAGCTGTCTTTGGAGGAAAGAAGTTCTAGTTTCTATGGCTTACCTTGGGGAAGAGGAATTCTAGCTTCTATGATTTGCTTGGGGGAGAAAGTGAAGTGAGAGACAGGAGGGCAGGAGAAAATCAGAGAGACCTTGCTTCAGAGGCCTTCTAATCTCCTTGAGTTTAAAGCACCAATCAGCATACCAAAGCACCGTACTTTGGGGTATTGTTTTTTGAGCCCCAACATGGCCACAGATTTTTAACTGAAAGTTGTGAAAGTGGAAGAAAAAAAGAAAAAAAAAAAAACCATTGCCACTATTATTCCCATCCTCTAAAATTCTGTTTCTACACCACGTAGCCATGCAATTCTTCTTGCTTACCTCTTAGTCTCCACTAAAAATATTTGGTATTGTTCTCATCCATTATTTGAGTGTTGACCCTAGCTGTGACACATAATGAACTGTTCCAGAAATGTTTCCCCAGTAGTGAGTTAAGTGCTTACAGAGATTTACTTGTTCTCTAGGCTGAGCAACCACTTAGTCCATTACAATGAAAAGAGATTTAAAGGCAAGTATGTACTGCTAGAAACAGGTGCCTAAGAATGTAGTTGTCTTACAATTTTAAGAAGGCAAGAAATTCAAATTAACCCCATGAAATCATCTAATGGAAACTGCCAATCTGACAAGCAAAACAATGCATACTTTCTATTTAACTCTGGACTGCTTGATTTCTCTAAATTCTCAGCACTTTGAGTTATTTTTCTTAACTGTTTTAAAGTCAAGTAGGAGTAAATAATGGGATTTTAGTAATTCTAAAGGAAAAGCCACTGGAAAGAATAACAGTAATACAAGACCAGGGAAAACACTGCAGTTTATTAGAAATCAAACTTTTCAAGAAATTTATAATTCATTTTTTAATACAATGAAGTACAACATTTCAAAAAGAGGATACATTTTAAATGATTTCATGTTGGCCTTGTTTATCCATGAAAACTCTTACAAGCTTCATAAATTTTAAAATAGGCATTTTAATTCCTGAATTCTACACTCCTGCCTAGATCATTTGTAGGGGAACAGGGCATGCAGACATTGTTTTATATCTCTTAAATTCTTCCCTGCACCTAATAGAGCAGTAGGTGATTATGAATTGTGAGATGAGATTTTTTTAATGTTGCCAAAAACTTAGTGCTACTGGATTTCATTTCAAACAATAGTCCACCAACATAAATCTTGCTTGTAGAATGAAATGCTGTTTTAAGTCAATGCCCCAAATACCACACTCCTCTTTTCCTTTTCATCTTGCTCTTTTTCTAGTTATGTGCCATGATTTGAAGGATGGTGGGGGGGATGCAGAGGGAGGAAGAAAAGGACATAGAATCAGAGACAAAGACACAGAGCTCTTGCCGTTCTAAAAAAAATGCCTTATTCCAACAATGAGAAATTGTTGATTGACTTGCCTCTTCCCATAAGCACTGTTTTGACAAAAATGAGCAGAAGCATCTATGAATTATGAAGGACTAGCTCAGTAAAGTTTGGAACTAAATTGAAGCATATCATAATCATATTCCTCACCATTAAAACTGTTCACCCTGCCAGAATGTGTTGTTGAAATTTTACACATGAGGCCCAAGAGAATCAGGCACAGAATTCTAGCACTCTAGGTTATGGCTAATGAAAAATGAAAGTAAGAAAATTAAGATAAATCACTGCCACCTAACAGAGATTTGAGTATATTCCATTCTGGCTCCTAATTTTTTTCTCTTTTTTTTCATTTATTTTTTGTGTTAGGCATACAACATTTAGCTTTCCAAAGAGCTGATCGTAGGATTTAGACAGAGAGAAAGAATTGCAGCTGTCACAGCAGGGGTTAAATGTGCAAATGCCTGCAGCAATTCACTTCTTTGACTAAGCTGTCAAAACATTTAAACTGTGTCCCTGTAGTTCCGCTCTTCCTCTTCTACCGTCTCCCCAGCAGGGGCTGCCAGCACTGAATCTTTGTCAAAAGAGAAGATGTTGTCACATTGGCAAACCGTACCCCTCTAAAAGGATTTCCAACTTTCTTTGTGTTGATTGTCATGTTTATTTCTTTATGTCTTTTCTGCAGAATCCTCACCGATTCTTCTCAGCTTGAATTAGTTGAAATGCCCATATTTTAGGTCAGTTAACAACTTAACAAAAGACACTGCAATTGATCATGAGTGTGCTTAAAAAAAAATCCAAAAACTGGAAACTTTTAGGATAATAACAAAAGCAAGGAGAATGCAGAATCACTTTATAATTACTTCTACTGATAAGTAAGAATATGGAACAAACTAGACAGACTTCATGAAACGTGCAAATTCTGAAATATGTTCAAGGAAACAGGGCAGAAAGAGCGCTAAGCTGCAAACATCACACTATAATTAATAAATAATAAATATTATTAAAATGGAATTTATAATAAATATACAAAAATTATTAAAACATTGGACAATATTTATTGAACACCTGCTAAGAACCAGATTCTATACCTCTAATTATTGCGTTTAGTCCTCACACATCAAGCATTCATTGCCTGCCTACCCTGCTAAGTCTTGGAATATCAAAATTAAAGTCTCTACCCTCTAACAGCTCACAGTCTAGCAGGGAAAAAAGATCAGTAAACAATCGTGAAATGAGATTACATGGATGTACGCACACTTACAACAGCATCTGAGAAAGGACATCCTTTCTATGATTGAGGGATTTATAAAAGAAGAGGGGGAAGGGAAGATCCAAAGATTAAAGAATAAGAGTTAGCCAGAAGACAAATGTTGGAATAGGAGCAAGAGAAGGAAGGACAGTTTTCCAGGCCAAGAGAGCAGGCTTCCAAAGGCAGAGATTTATGGGAGAGCAATGCACTTTGGGGGAACCACAGCGGTTTTATTATTAAAGCTCAAGCTGGAAGATGAGGGAAGGAAGCAAGTAATGGAGGCTTGGTATTCCATGATAAGGAGTGTGGGCTTTATCCTTGAAGCCGAGGGAATTTAACAGGATGTTTAAACGTAGTGGCTAAAGGATTATATTTTTAACCTAGAAATAACAAGAATAAATATCCTTTATTGAGTGCTAATGGGCGCCATTCACTTTATATAATTCATTCTATTTAACTCCCATTATCACATTACAAGCAAGTATTATTATCCTCATTTTGCAGATAACTGATGCTGAAAACTAAATAACTTGTCCAAGTTCATCTAGCAGCTAAGAATGGAGGCAAGCTTTCATAACGTTCTTACTTTCTCATCCTGTCTCTCCTAGTAGTTGTGGTTGTGTGGTTAACAGCAGGTGTTAATGGAGGCCAAATGACTAGGCTTGAATTCCTTGAAACTTTACTCATTTTGTGACCCTGTGCAAGTTGTAATCATTTTATCATCTGGAAAATGGGGATAATAAAATCTACCCAAAGATAAATGAGGTAGTACACATTAAGCAGTTAGCACAACACCCAGCACATAATTTAATGCTACCCATTACGATGCTAGACCAGGCATTATGCTTGAGCACATTTTTGACATCTATCTAATCTTTATGTGAACCAGACAAAATGTGGATATTATTATGTTTATTTTACAGATTTAAAAAAACTGAAACAGAGAAATTAAGTTACTTGCAGAAAGACATATAACTAAGTGACAGAGCTGCTTCTGCTCCAAAGCCCACATTGTTTCTTATAACACAGAATATAGTGCACCGGTCTCTTGTGTACTACACAGAATAAATTTAAAGGCAGTAAGACAGAAAGCAGGGGGGAGTATATTTAAGAGGCTCCTGTAGAAGTCTAAGAGAGAGCAGTCAGGAGTCTGAATTAAATAAGTGGTTATGTGTAGTAAGATATGCCAGATAAGAGATATTTACAAGGTTGGATGAATAGGACTAGGTGGCAGATTAGATGCTGGGAAGCAAGGAAGAGAGCTCAGGAGGACTTTCTGGTTTTTGGTTTGGGTCACCATAATTTCCCTATTACCCCCACCTCTCTTTTACTTTTTTCTTCTTCCCCCACTTAACCCTTAGCCTTCCATTAGATCCCAGCATGAAGATCATCTTACTGGAGATGCCGTCCCCAACCACACTAAATTGATCAGTTCCCTCCTCTTACACTTTCTTATATGTATATTCTTGGGAGCACAATTGTAGTGTAATTTTATATGTTTAAAATTTTTTAAATATAATTTTTAACTTTTTGATTAATCTCAGACTCCCTCAGTTGACTCTAAGCCCTAGGAACATATCCTTTTTCAGTTTTCCTCCTCACCACTGTATCTCTTATGTCTAGCAAAGTGCATTATCCTTAATAGGTGTTTAATAAATAATATTTGGATAAGTAAATTAATGAATGATCAGATGAATTGTGAAAGAATGAATATGCAAATAGTTAACAAGGAAGGAAATAAACCAAAAGGAATCAGGAGTCTCAATGAGTTTCAAAAGAAGTTCCAAGAGCTTCATCGGAGAAAGAATGAGAAAGCTGGAAAGACAGTAGATGGTATGGACTGAACAGTGCCATTGCAAAATTCATTTGTTGAACCCCTCAACTCCGTTGACTGTATTTGGAGATCAGGTCTGTAAAGAGGTAATTACAGTTACATGGGCCTCAAGGGTAGGGCCTTAATTCAATAGAACTATTGTCCTTATAAGCTGAGAAAAAGACAACAGAGTTCACACATAGAGAAAAGGCCACGTGAGGACATAGTGAAAGGCAGCCATTTGCAAGCCAGGAAAAGAGGCCTAACCAGAAACCAACCCTCCTGGCACCTTTATTGTGAACTTCCAGCCACCTGAGAAGTGAAAAATAAAATTCTGTTATTTAAGCCCCCCAATCTGTGGTATTCTGTCGTGGCAGCCCAGGCCAACTAATATGGTAGGCCATAAATTTTAGATTTGGGGAGATGATGTTGGGGAGGAGAAAACCCTAAAACTGAATAGACACAGTCACAAATTAACTGTATTTTATTAAATAATCACATGGAAAGTTGGGTGTGGTGGTACCCACCTGTAGTCCCAGCTACTCGGGAGGCTGAGGCAGGAGGATCACTTGAGGTGAGAAGTTTGGACTGTACTGGGTAATTATCATACTTGTGAATAGCCACTGCATTCCAGCCAGGGCAACACAGCAAGACCAATCTCTAAAACACATACATACATACATACATACATACATACATACATACATGCATAACCACACTGGGGAGTAGAGAAGGATAACTACCACACGGAGGAAAGAGAAAAAGAAAAGAAATGCAAGTAATTTTGATCACATGATTTTGACAATATACCCACAATCTAGGGAACAAAAGAACTGCAAACAAATCTTGAACTTTTTCTAGTAAGTTTATTTTTCATTGAGATATGGGCATAGAAATTGTGAAACTACTTTTTGGGTATCATAATATTGAGAAAATGAATAATGTGATTATGTTTTTGGGTGCCAGGTTCTAACTAACTGTGGAAAAAGAAAGGTAAAAATATGGCATGAGGTCAGGCAAAGAAAACTCTGCAATTATCATAATAAAGATTCATTCAGAAAAGAATTATCTGTGGATGCAAAGTCCAGGGGGAAAAGTTAGATGAGGAGCAGGAGATGTACACAGTCGCAAAGTGTCTCCCCACAGATTGTATAGTGGTTGAAAGAGGGAAATGGTAACTATATGGTGGAGAAACCAAACACCACCTTGATGAGGTGATTGAATTAACAACACCAGTGAGGGGCAGACAGACACTATGTGCCTGAAACACAGTACTCTGAGAAGGACAAATCACTGATGTCTTATGGAGCGAGAAAGGCACAATCTGAGCCTAATCATCAAGAAACATCAGACAAACCCAAAGTGATGAACATTCTATCATATAGCCGTCTTGTATTTGAAAATATCAATGTTATGAAAGATAATGAAAAGCTAAGGAAATCTTCCAGATGTGGGTACTGAAGACATGAGAAGGTCAATTGCAATGCAGGATTCTGTACTGGAAGGGGAAAATGCCATAACAGACAGGATTAGGGTAATTTGCAAATTAGATTATGGAGTATGGAGTGGAAAAAGTATTGTTTCAATGTTAAATTTTATAAATTTGACAACTGTACTATGGTAATGTAAGAAGATACCTTTTTTCCTTAGGAAATACACAATAAAGGACTAAGAGGTAAGAGGGAATGATTGCAAGCTATCTAAAATAGTTCATAAAAGAGTGTGAGTGCGTAGAGAGAGAAAGAAGGAGTATAATAAAGCAAAGGTGACAAAGTGTCAAAAATTGTTAAATCTGGGCCAGGTGCGGTGGCTCACGCCTGTAATCCCAGCACTTTGGGAGGTCGAGGTGAGTGGATCACGAGGTCAGGAGATCGAGACCATCCTGGCTAACACAGTGAAACCCGGTCTCTACTAAAAATACAAAAAAAATTAGCCGGGCGTGGTGGTAGGCGCCTGTAGGCCCAGCTACTCGGGAGGCTGAGGCAGGAGAATGGTGTGAACCTGGGAGGCAGAGCTTGCAGTGAGCTGAGATAGTGCCACTGCACTCCAGCCTGGGCAACAGAGCAAGATTCTGTCTCAAAAAAAAAAAAAAAAAATTGTTAAATCTGAATAAAGAGTATATGGGAGTTGCTATCTTTCAACCTTTCTATAAGTTTAAAATTATTTCAAAATACAACTTAAAATAAAATCAAAAGAACAAATAAAAAAGATGACAGGTGAAGGAGTTCTCAGTGGTGTAAAGTTTAGGCCTTGATGTTAAGGTAGATTGCACAATAGTCTGAGAGAGAGAGATTATTGTCCTCATTTTACTGAGGAGAAATTGGGACTCAGAGGCCTCAAGGTCTGATGCTACCTAGATGACAGCAGAGGATAAGAGAGGAGAGGAGGCTCAGATGGGGAGAGAATGAGGCAAGTTTTTCCCTTGGCTCCACTTGCCCTCTTAACTCAATCCCTTGACAGATGAGCTCACTGAAGGAAAAGCAGCTTCCTCACACCATTCCCCCACCTCCTCCCATATCTGAAATGATGCTCTGCTCAGATCATTAATCATCTCATTAAGGCTCTAGCAAGCACAATTCAGTAATATTGGCCACAGACATTATCCTTTTATTCTCTCGACATAGCTGATGAAAAAGAACCTATTGTAAGATGTCCCCAGTTTTTCACAACAGTAAGGGAAATGATACCTTTTCATCAGTGTATAGTTCCAGCTTCAATAAGCATTGTTCCTGGTTTCCTCAAGCCCCTTGTGCAAAGTTTTATGAGTTGGATAATATCCCCTTACCCAATTTTCCCATCCAGATATTGGGAGGGTAATATCAGAACTAGATTACTGGATTGAGTTGAAATAATACTTAAGGCTGTCTTGGGCAACATTTTAAAATTGTCTTATGATATGTGTCTCTAATCACCCACACTCCTTTCTTCTATTAGTTTTTCCCTCTCCCAGTGATTTTTGATGCTAACTGTGGTTTCTGAATCTGCCTGTGGATACCTCCAGAGTTCTTTGCACTACACAATGGCATGGAGACCATGTTAGGACAGCCCCAGAAAGGCTGTGAAGTAGACAAAGATGATCGGTACTGCACACCTTTCCCCATTTCTGCACCTCTCTCTTCCATCATCTTCAAACTGCAGTCCTCACCTCAGCCTAGAATCCTAGAGTAAGTGGTAAAAATAACCTCAGATTCTTTCCCTCCCTGTGGCAGTGTAGCTCCTCCCATCAAGAGATACCTTTTGAATCTGGGTTTGACCACAGGACCGGCCAAATGTGACATTAGCAAAGATGAAGCAGAGGCTTGAAAAGTGTTTGCGCATTCGGGCTTGTTCTCTTGCTGCACCTGGAAACTTGAAGCCAGCACTTTTCAGTCCAGTGTTATGTGGAGGCCACTGGAGGAGAACCAAGATACTCTAGCCAACAGCCACCTGACATCTGAGGGAAGCCATACAGGACCAGCCAACCCCTAGCTGACCCAATAACTTATCCAGAAGCAGCAGATGACTACAGACTCATGAGTAAACCCAGCTAAGCCAGGACAACCACCACACTGATGCCATACGTTAATTGTGAGCTAAATAATGACTGCCACTTTAAGCCAGTAAGTCTTGGGATAATTATTTATGCAGTAATAGATAACTAATTATAGACTCAAGTACCTCAAAGTAGGCGCTGCTCTCCTCCTACATCCTGGCTGTCCGTCTTCATCCCAATGTCACCCACTCCCCACCCAAAGGCTGATCTTTTCTCCGCCATCAAAACTCATTTGTTTCATATGTTTTGGGACCTCAAAATCCTTGACTAAACTGATAAACTAATATGAATTAGTGATGTAATTGAAGTGTAATAAATAAGATAGCACACTCAGTCTCCAAAAACAGACCCCCAAAATAAGCCTCCTCACCTCCTTATTCTTTCACTTGTGCAGCATTCTGACCGATACCAAAAAGGAAAAAGATTTCTCCTAACGTAGCATTTTGAGAATTTATGGGTTTGTCCCTTTTTTTTCTCCTCTCAAGGAACAAAAGCACCCATCATTATATCCCCTAGAGCTAGAGTCTTCTCAAATGTACCCAGGCTAAGAAGTCACTGCTCTAACTCCGTCTCATCTCCTCTAGTCAATTCTGAACGGTTTCTGAACAAGTTGATTAATCTCTCTCCATCAAAATTAATCTTTCTCCACCAAAATCCACACATCCTGAGTCTCTTCCAACTCATTCTCTGAACACTTAAGCTCTTCAAAGGGCCCTTTTTTCTGTTCCACTCTCAGTAGTCAGTCTCCCTATCTCCAGCATCATGGTCTAACCAAGCCCTCCAAATAACAAGCCAAGTATTGTTCACATACTCCCAATACATTAGCAAACACAAAATATTCATTTTGCCCACAAAACTTTCCTCCTGGCTATTCTACCGTTGTTTTTTCCTAGTTAAATTTAAACAATAAATAGTGTATCTGCTTGTTCTTTAACTGATCCACTAATTCAGGAAACATTAATTGAGTACTTATGCCACTGAGAAGCTCCTTTCTCCTATTCCTATGATTCCAAGAGTAAGAACTACTGCAACAGTAATATCTTTGGTCTCCCTCCCCACATTCCTTCATTCCTCCTAAGGGAAAGAAATTAAGTCTATTATTGTAGACTTGAGGAGAAAGAACTGAGCAAGCTTGACAGAGGCTTTTCTGGGCCTCACTTCTTCACAACTGTTGGTACAGGGAGGGCATCCTGGTTGACTCTGTACTATGTGGTAAGTGTTATGGGCCAAGTTCTAGCCCTGTAAGGAGAATCCTACTACTTTGAAAAGTAAATTCAATTAATGCAATGGCCCATCCATGCAATATACTCTAATTCAACTTTTACAAAATTTAAAAAAACAAAAACAAAAACTGCCTTCTACTTTGATCTCTAGAGTCACCCCACAAAAAGGCACTGGCCTGAGAGACAAGTAGGAACTAAAGTCTAGCCCAGCTTCTGCACACCAAGACAGTTCCCTGGTACCTTCCTTCTAATTCACCCACACAGAGACAGTTCTTTACAATCATCTTCCAGGAGTGGGTGTTTTCTTCTAATTCATATGCTCAAACGAAAAGAAAGGTGGTGGCTTTTCTAATCTAAACAAAGGTAACTTACGTGCTAACAGCAGCCTGTTGATTGCCAGGTATCTGATTCCTGTGTCTATCTACCAGTCAGTTCCAACTTAAGAAGGAAACCAAGGATGATTTATTTAGCTCCTAAACCTTACATACTACTATGTATCAGATACTGTGTTAGGTACTGGGGGAAAAAGGATGAGTAATACAGAGTCACTGACTTTAAAAATGTGCTGTCTAGCTAAATTCCCTCAGTCCTCAAAACCAGCTAGTTAGCTTGTTTGTTTTTGTATAAAGATGTAACCTACTGCCTGCAAAAGTCTGGATTCTTGGCTATCCCACTCATGGGAGACATGAGTTGAGTTGTGTGGATCAGAGGCTGGAGCAAAGTATGGCAGTCAGAGTAGCAGTGCTGTGATGGATGAAAGCATCCCACAGACACAAGCAAAGGATACAAGTTCCTCAAATGTAGGTGCAACAAAATTGACTTTGCACACAGACAGCTCCACAGGGCAGGAAGGACAGTGGCACTCCCAGAGTGAGGGGCAAGCACACCTGTCCAACAAGGGCATCACATGGTTGATGGTACCAGAGTACCTGCTCAGGATTAGATCCTGCCATTACCCTCAGGCAGCTCTCTTTGCCATTGCAGTGGAGCTTTGTTATACCCTCATGACCCCAACCCCAGTTCTGAAGATTGTGACTATGAACCTACATACTCAGCAGAGTTAAAAACTCCAGACACTCCTCTTTACTGCAAGGCTGAGTGAATCAAAATATCTGGTTTCGCAGGATATTATCTCCCAGCAGCTCTGGCTCCAGTGCTTTGATATAGAGATTATTTTCCCCTTAGGCCTCATCACCTGGTAAGAAAGACTCTAAATTGAAGCATATAGGTCCATGTAGGATATCAGTTAATAATCCATTTTTATTTCCCAGTAGGAAAATGTGTCACTTTAATGCCTAAACTTTAAAACAAGTGTTTGTTGGTTGTTGTTTATGCTGATTTCTTATTATTTTATTCTATAGTTTTTCAAGCATATACAAGTATTTTTATTTTTCCTAACAGCAAAAGAAAACTGGTGTGTGTGTGTGTGATTTTTTTTTTTTTTTTTTTTTAGCTTACATAAAGGCTAGAGACTGTGCCTAGGTATGAATTTCCTCTCCAGTTTCTAACTCAGGTCTGTTCCTTTCCAGCAAGTATTCTTAACAACAAAAAGAAAAAAATAATATAGTCCCAATGAATAGGTTACTTCATTCAATTTTTCGGCAGAAGTTGTCTGTTAATAACTAGCACCTCTGCTTTTTCTTAGTAACAGTAGAGAAGTTTGATTTAGACATTCGGATAAGAAATGACTAAATTTGTTCTCAAAATTGGAGTATGTGAGTTTTTTTCTAAGGGTAAGAGAAGTAAGAATACTGTCTTCAGATTCAAGGTGCAATTGCTAAAATAGCAGTTACCCAGAAGGTAGGTCTTGAGAAGGAATGGTAGGAGTTAGGATCCTGTAACACCAGCAGACAGTTCAGTGCAGGAAAAGCAGGGTTTTATGAAGCATTTAACTCAGGAGCTGTGGACAATTCTTTCCGTTCTCCTTTTCCCTTCCCTAAGTAAACATCTGATGCTTGGGCATCCTGTATGAATAGAATACACATTCCCTATTCTTCTTGCCAAATAAAAATATTCCTCTATCCTTGTTAGTTCTGCAGCAAAATGGTTTCAGTGTCTAGGCGTTGGAGCTAGACTCCGTGAGTTCAAATTCTTGCACCATCATACATGTGAGCTATATGACCTTGGCAAGTCACTTGATTTCAGTAGGCCTTAGTTTTCATATTTGTAAAGTGAGAATAATTTTTGCTTATTTCCCAGGGTGGAGATTAAATGAGATAATTAATGTAAAATATTTAACGAAGTTCTGGGAGCATAGCAGGTGCTCAATAATGGTATGTGTTCTCCTGATCTAAAATTACTATGGTGGATGAAATTTCCCAAGGTGACCTTGAGTTTTAAAAAATTTGGACCCACTGTAGGATTGTATGTTTTGCTTTTGGGTTTGGGAAATATGCTGACAATACCTATTACTTCTGGAAATGAAGGCACACAAAAACTGTAATTTAAAAATGAATGTTATGTATGAGGGGTGTTAAAGCAAACTAAATATGGCCTGAGAAGGACTCCGTACTTCTATATTTAAGTCCTTGTGGATGAACTGTAACCTAGCTTAATAATAGTCAGACAAAACTGAAAACCTAACTTAGTAGTATGCACCTGTGACAAGAGCTGAATGTTAGCCAATCCCAGTGGCCATACTTCAACCATTCATAGACTGCTGAATGTTCAAACTGCGTTCAAATAAGGCAAACGCTGAGTTGTAACCAATCTCACTGTTACTGTACCTCACTTCTGATTCCTGTATGTCACTTTTTTTTTGTCTATAAATTTGTTCTGACCAGAAGGCAACCCTGGAGTCTCTGTGAATCTGCTGTGATTCTGAGGGCTGCCTGATTTGTGAATGGTTCATTGCTCAATTGAACTCCTTTAAATTTAATTGGCTGAAGTTTTTCTTTTATCAGGGGTGTCCTAGTAAGTTATTTGTTCAATTGATCTTAACTCCTTATGCTAGATTAATTTATCTGCACACAAACAAGCAAATTTTAAAAGGTCTCTCATATATTCTAGGTAGTTATTCTAGATCCTTTTCTTTATTGCATTTCCCTCTCTCCATTTGTTTTTAGATTTAATTTGGGCTGTCTTTACTTTGTCCTGGATTCTAGAATCTACTCCACTTTGAAATTGGCTTCTGGCTGCTTCAGATGTGATAACCTTCAGGACAGCCTTTCTGTCATTTTGGGCCTTAGCACATTTAGCTAACTCTCCCCCTTCACTCCTACCCTGCCTGGAAGGAAGCCCTATGGTTAGGAAACCCCACTTCCTCATGCTTTTCTCTTTAGTTCTAAGAATCTCCCTGTGAATGGTTGCTATGGTTGATGAAGACACAGATAGTTTTATCAGCGTCCCTGCTTGCCTGCAGGTTTTTAAATTGTTAATGTTTTAAAAAAAGAGCATGTATATGTGTTTGTGGTCCCTTTCTACCTTTCTTTTTCCAATACCCAAGAGAAGGTAAAGTCTTAAGCCTGCCTTTCCTGAGAGACAGCCCAGCCATCTCCTACCCCACATGATTTCCACTGGGAATATTAAAGGCACCGTAATATCCAGGAAGGAGAGAAATTTCAAGGCAGGGAGGTTTTCCCTATGCTCCTATACCTTCAGCTTCTATGTAAGATGAAAGTAGACCTTAAAAGTTTAGGCATTGAGATATCATCTGTCAGTAGATGGAACTTGCAATTTCTCTTTCCAAGTTCTCTGGCTTCTTTCTCCATGCAGCTTAGTAATGGACATGTAGCCTATACCAGCTATTCACTAGATTTAAAATCCTTATTTCAGATCAACAAGAGGATGGCAGCGAGGTACAATCTTCCATGTTCGTGAGTAGGGAGAAGGAGTATTACACCAGAAAGGGGCCGTGGAAGTCTGGCAGGACAGCAGTACTCTGGGTCCACATGGACAGCATGTTCAGAGCAAGAATCCAGAGAAACTCTAGGTAAAGAATGCAGTACTCAGCCTCCTTGGAACGGGAGGGGACTGGCCTTCCACATGGGCTGAGATAAGGCAGAAGGCCATGGTCAGGTGGGTGGAGAAGGGAAAAGAGCTGGAGGGGATATCTGTATGAGAAGACTTAAAACCTGGAGCTAAGGGAGTGTGAATACTGGGATCCATGACTGGCTTGGTCTTTGTCACCATTACTCTAACTTCAAAATGCTTCACGGCTGGGCGCGGTGGCTCACGCCTGTAATCCCAGCACTTTGGGAGGCTGAGGCGGGCAGATCACGAGGTCAAGAGATTGAGACCATCCTGGCCAACATGGAAACCCCGTCTCTACTAAAAATACAAAAAACTAGCTGGCCGTGGCGGCGGGCACCTGTAGTCCCAGCCACTCGGGAGGCTGAGGCAGGAGAATGGCGGGCACCTGTAGTCCCAGCCACTCGGGAGGCTGAGGCAGGAGAATGGCGTGAACCTGGGAGGCGGAGCTTGCAGTGAGCTGAGATCGCACCACTGCACTCCAGCGTGGGCGACAGAGCGAGACTCCGTCTCAAAAACAAAAAACAAAACAAAACAAAAAAAAAGCTTCACATATTTTATGTATCAATAACTAAATATTTGCTCACTTTTCCTTAAGTTGATCTTGATTCAATCTTAAGGAGTTGGATAACCCGAGCTTATTTCATGGTGTCTTCCCTAAGAAACCTTGGCCTTTTGGTTTATATTAGAATTAAGGTCCAGAAAAAACTAACACAATTTCTTAGAAGTCCAACAAATCACTTTAGCCAGAGCCAGACTTTTCAGGGCTGCTCCAACAAGTTTAGGGTATACCTCTAACATGAGGCCTAAAGCAAGTTTGGCTTGGGTTGAGGATGCAGTCCATAAAACAATGATGTTTAATGATATGGTAAGATGGGAGGCATTTATTTACATAGCTGTTATTAAAGGTACTATAACCAATTTATTGGCACTTTAAATGTTTTATTATGGAGAATTTTAAACATACTCAAGAGCAGATAAAATAGTATCATGAATTCCCAGATAACCATCTGGTACCAAGCCCATGGCCAATCTGCCCTATCCACACCTCCGTCTATCCCTTCCCTTGAGACTATTTTGAAGGAAATCCCAGATATCATATAATTTCACTTATAAATATTTCAGGATGACTCTCTAAAATGCAATCGCTTGTCTTTATAACGAAACTAACATAACTAAAATATCATTATCACATCTAAAAATAATTCCTTAATAATATCAAACATGTAGTGTCGACATTTTAATTGTCTCATAAATCTTACAAATAGGGGTTTTTCATGGTGTTTATTTAATCAGCATCCAAACAAAGATGAGCTATGGTAAATTATTATTGTATTTTAAATATCTTTTAATTTTCATATTCCATTTTCCTCTCCCTTTTTCCCCGTCTTGCGATGTATTTGTTGAAAAAATGTGCTTTTATGTCCTATGAAATTTCTCAGTCTGAGTTTGACTGACTGATTACATCTCCTTGGTATTTTAACATGTTTGTCCATCCTTTGGGTTTTCTGAAAATTGCTAGTTAGATCTAGAGTCATCATCGGATCCAGGTTGAATTTTTTTGCATATATTAATTTTTATCCCAAAAAAACTATAAGAATAATCTCAAGTTTTACCAAAAACTTATTAACACATTTTTTCTATAATTCATGCCAGAAGATCTTACGTAAAGCATCAAAAATTTGAAATTTAAAAGTGAACAAAGGGCTTCATTTTTGTGGAAAACAACATACACACTCCATTAACCAAAAATAAACACAACAAAGGTTCAAAAAAGCCCAAACGCTATAGGGACAACAACTTCACATTAACCCGAGGATCTAAATAATGCAAAACCTGAGATTAGCCACATGCTTTCCAGCCATTAAAATAGAGACTCAGATGTTGAAAACTCTTATTTTTGATTCAGAGACGAGCTTTGTGCTCCAGGTTTTGGTTCAGTTTGCCTCAGCTACCACTAGAGGGAGGCCAATATGCATTTGAAAAACCCAAACATAAAAAATTGGCCTGAACCTGGAAGATTTCCATTTTTAAGTTCTTTTTAAAATATCAAACATAGTTCTTATTCAATATTACATATTATTTATTTTGTGTTTTACTAGGAAACTTCATACTAAATTAATTTTATATTTGGAATCTGCCTATAATGTGAAGGAAAAATACAGCCCTTGTGTGGCCTATACAAAGTACATGATACAACATGTACCCCTGAAGTCCTCCTTCACCCCAGATCTTTTCAAGGCATTGAAAGGTACAAGAATACAAGTGGACTATGTCATGGTGACTAGGTTAAGTTTTTTTAGAGATTCTAAGTGCTTTTTAAGAATGCAATACCCCAACTCCCTTACCAATTACAATTTTAAAGCAATAAACTATAAAACAAGCACAAAGAAATCCAACAAATTTCTATCTTCCGATGATAATTAATTTGTTCTGGGGAGTTAGAGGAGAAATATTTAATTCCCCCCCAACAAAAAACATTACTCAATACTCCTTTGCTGGAGGGCTAAGCACACGCTTAGTCAGCCTTATAGATAATCCAGATAATCCAGTTCTGCCTCCCATCCTGCAAATAATTAGCTAAAATGTCGGCACTAACTAATCTCTCTTTTGCCACAAAATAAGCACATTCCTTATAATGCTTATGCTTTACATTAACCTAGCTCTTTAAGATTTATAACTTATTTTCACATGCTATTTCATTTTATTCTCAAAACTTTATTTTTATGGGAAAATATTGTTCCCGCTTTATAAGAAACCAACACTCCAAGCAATAAAAATTTGTTTACAAAGTTTAGTTATATTTCACATAAACAGGACTCAAATTCAGAGCTTCTAACTTCTAAAACTCAGGTACTTTATGGTTCTACTGATAAGGCTATTGTCAGGAATTTCACTTCCCCTATGAACAATCCCATTTCTCATTGTCAATGCCTGGAAGATTCTAAAAGCATCAAAGTCACACTTATGCTTTCCATTTCCATAGACTTGGCAAGGAACTATGCGGGCATGCACTGAATGGCCAGTCTCAGTGCCAAATGGAAAACCTATCCTCAGGCTCCTTGGCTGTGCCAGGTCAGAAGACTCAGAGCACACACTACACTGCGGCTGTTGAGGCCATGGGAAGCAGGACCAGTGGAGTACAGCCCTATGAGGCATATAGAAGATGCTGAGGTTGGAGTTTTTCATGGCAATAACAAATGTACCTGTGATCACTGATCACAGACATCTTTCCCAACTGGTGGGGGCAGTGGGAACTCTAAGCCATAAAACCCAGCAGAAATAAAATTCTAGTCCAGGGCTAAGTGGTGTGCTGATGATTTTTTAACAACCAGCTCTTCTGGAAAGGGGGAAAGAAAGCCCTGGTTTGTAGTTTGCCAAAACTCCCATCATGGCCAATTTCGAATGTACCAAGCAAGCATCATATCATTAAATATGAAGTTGAGAATATACGCTAACAATCAGCACTTGCACTCCGCTCCTCAGTCCCTATGCCTAGAGCACCCCACTCCGGCTGTGCAAATATTAGGAGCAGGGTTGATTAGAAAACCCTCCATTCCATACCACTATGGAATCTATGGATGGATTTTCCATGAGCACAACTGGCTTCTTGGACCATCCCTTACTTCTCTTCAAGGATAAAGAATTGATTTATCTAATTGGTGTGTTAGGGAGAAGCAACTGAGCATGCTGAGCTAAGCTCCTTTCTCCCCTTTCAGGGATCTGTCTGCCTGAAGACAATGTGCTTTCTGTTTTGGCTGCTGTCATGAGATAAAAGTCAGTGGCCTTATGCCACAGTTTTCAGGACAGTCCTGGCATTTCATCCTATCAGTGCCCCCTTCGACTTTCAAAAGTGTCTTGGTTTGCACAACAAATTATGTGTCATTTTATGTAAAAGGGACTAACCCTGCAGAGCAAGGCCTGGCAGGCAACCAGAAAAATGGCTATTTCTGGTGCAGTCCTAGGAAACTTACTGTTACCACACAACTGAGCCACATTCTTCAATGTCACTTTTATTGATAATAAACCTGACATTTTGATCTTCATCGGTTTAATTATTTTATCTAACTCTAGTTATATGCCAAACACAAGGAGTAACAACAGAGGCATCATTTTGGAGACTCTTAAAACTTCATCAAATTGAGTGCCCTGAAAAGTGACTGGTTGTGGCTTTTAGATAAGAAGAAAGTGGAAGTCCACACACACAGAAACAAAGGAGACTAGGATCATTAAAACAATTATCCACAAGCTCCCAAATCTACATTAAGAAAACAAAATGCTAAAATTTTTTAGTGAGAGTTGACTCATAAACAGCACTGCTATAATAAGAATTTAGAATTAAATTGAGGTGGCTTTATAAACCGTGGGTCACCACCACAAATATGTAGGGTACACCACACTATTTGTTGTTGCCTAAGCGTATTTAAGCTAGCTACCACTAGAGGGACCCTAATCGCCAAACATCACTTACAGCTAACCTTAACAGCCCTTTTCCTTTCCTTCAGACTCTTATCTGTTTATCATCTGTATAGATGTAGTTGTGGAACACCAAAGTGGCACTCAAAGAAAGTAAAATAATAAAGTTCTTAATATTTGTGAAGTACTAAAACATGCACTGTTTCAGACTCTGTCTCCAAATTAACCTCTCTTCTTAAAGCTCACCTGACCATAGGTTTAGTTCAAATGTGGAATGGATCATTTGCTTTTTAAAAGCCACATCCAATTATAGAGAATCATAAGTTAATATTCACATCCTTTTGCGATTACAATTGTGTTAAATGCAATACTTCTTTCAAGCAAGTAAGCCATTACTATGCTTTCAAACTCCTCCCAAAATCAGTGTCTGGGGAGTAAGGAGTAGGCAAACCTCAGGATAACACACACAGAGACACACACTCATATAGAGGACAGGATAAAAAGTTGTACGAAAGGAAAAGTAGCTTTATATTCCAGATTATGACAATCAAACAGTTCAGAGGAGATTTACACTGCCCTGGATCTGCCTAACTTAAACTACCAGCAGCTAAGTTGCAAGCACACCAGGAACCTTGACTTCACTGCATGACCAAAAACAGGGTGGGGAGTAACACAGCAAGAACATTTCCAGACAGTTCTGCTGATGCACTTGTTGGTTCGGTTATTTTCTTGCCAGGGCCACACATACACACCCATAGGCAGTGCCTCCAGGTCACGAAACACATTGGAAATGTGTATATTGTTCAGTCAATATCAGACAAAAAGCCAAACCATATAATTCACTATCCAAAGAGGATTTGTTTTTTGCTTTAATCATTGATTTTGCTTGCTTGCTATAGCTAAGACAACTAGTCACCTACACAACATCTATTCTCTTCTTTTTCCTTAATGATAGAACTTTAAGAACTTTAATTTTATTCCAAGTAGTGATGTATCCAGCTAAATGACTGCATTTGCCAATGTCTCCTGCAGATAGGGATGGTTGGTAAACAGTAAGTGGGCCTTTAGAGAAAGTTCCTTAAGACAAACAGCTGAAGTATGTCTTTTTGTCCTTTCTGCTTCCTCCCTGATTAGAAGATATATGTGATGTCTGTCTGGGATCCCAGCAACCATCTCGGACCATGTGAAAACCTTGGGGATGGAAATCACATGCTATGGATGGCGAAGAAAACTAAAAGCACCTGAGTCACTGATACCACTTTAGAGCTACTATATAAGCCTCTCTTAAGCCTTCCTTTTATGAAAGAAATATAAAATTCCATCTTGCTGAATTCCTATCTGTGTTACCAGCAATTGAACAACTGATTTGCCAGCCATCTGAATTACCCAAATTGTTTGATAATTGGTCAATACCCACTTCATTTTAGGATATAGAAACAAAGCTTCAAAACTGGCCATAATAGCTATGGTGATTTGATCCTCAAAACTAAAAATTAGGTCACACAGTAAGAATAGTTTGAATCCACTTATGGGAGAAGCAGATCAGCTTATTTGAAATCGGGCTGTGCTAGAACACCCAGATCATATGATTCTATTTTCAGTTATTAAGTTCAAGCACGTTGCAGTAATCCTGACCTGATTTTCTACTTCATCAGGAAAAAGATAAGTTTGCGTACTGTGTGGTACACACTCTTCTAACTAGAAACTTCAGTTTAATACATAATCTCTGAAATTTATTTCACAAAGTTTTCTGAGTTTCCTGAAACTCAGGTTCCCCATAAATTTTGGGGGTTTTGTTGTAATTACACCTATGCTCCTTTCTCTGTGCCCAGGAAGAAGCATTATTGGCACCTGTATCCTGTAGAACTCAGTTCTATATATTTAATATTTGCTTTACCTAAGCCCTCTATATATGTTTCCCCATAAAAGGATAAAAATACTAACCTTTCCTCCAATGTGTGTTGTGATGTTTAATTAATGTTTACAAAGCATTTAGTGAGCTGCAGATGAAAGACTCTAAGGAAGCATAAAGCAATATCATTAGACTGACTCATCAGCTATTTTATTAGCTATGCAAAATGAAAGCCATGTTGCTACAGCCAAAATAGTTATGGATACACATTAGGTAAAAAATATAAATTCCAGCACAATTTAAATCTATATACCACATCTACAAAGCAAACACCTGAAGCTCCTTAATAGGACTTTTTTTTTTCTCTAATAAGTATTTGAAATCTGTTAACATTTAAAAATATAAACAGATTAGAAAGTTAGGGTAATGGTAAAAACATGATACTTTGGTAAACATATGAAATTCTTTACACTCTCTTATGTGAATGAAGATTTCATTTGCAGTGATGTGAAACTCTCTACGATCTGAAAAAAAAACAAAAAAAACTTTTAGTTGATTCTTTTTCAATTGAAATTAGCAATAATGACCTGAATTCCACAGGAAATAAAAACAATAAATTGAAAACCTTGAAAGTTAGTTCAGGTAATAGTTCTTGAGTTTCTCTGTGCCCTATGTTCAGGTGCATGCTATTTTATATATAGTCTTCAACAGCTTTCAACCATGTGGTATACAACTATATTTATTTAATAAGCATATATTAATATTGTATATTTTTTCTGAACCAAGGAATCATTTACAATACACATTCTAGTTTACAATGTAAAACTAAAATATCATTTTATTGTGTGACATGGAGCTCTTTTTCAAGTTCAAACAGCTCTGTATCCTAGTGTTTCCTTGCTGTGTAGCAGAATGAGAATTAGGAACTAGGAAGAGCCCTGCTGGTAAGAAGGGTTCACTTTTTAATAATTAGTTGGGTTAAATCCATAATATCCATCTATAACTTACCCAGGGTATTCTGTTTCAAAGAGAAGTAATAGTCTTAGAGAAAACATGCATTTGTGTGCACGTGTGTGTGCATGCATGCACACACACACACTACTGTGCAGTCAAAGAACAGACTCCACGTCAGTTTTGAAAGACATACCAACTGGGTTCAACATTACATTGTGTCAGAAAATGAAGTGATGACTATCCTTCACTCAAAAAGTGCATAGTTGAATTTTTTCCTCCAACTTCCAATTTGGTCAATTTGAGAACTTGTGGTTTAGTAGGTTTACATGGAAGATTAAGGAGACTCACATCCATAATTGTTCCAAAAAAGCACAAAGTTAACATTCTCCTGAGTTGAAAGTAAAGACTATTATGGAAATTAATTAATCCCTTAACAGCAACGACAACAAAATGGCAGGGCATTGCATGGCAGCATTGGAGGGTGTTTTAAAGGTAAATGGATTTCATGCCATTTTAACCAGTTCAAGTATAAAGTCATCCAAGTTTCAGAAATATTCTGAAACCATTTTCTTCTGCCTCTTTAATGGCTACTTTTTGATCTCCGTTTTTTTTCCTCCTCTAAATGTGTTGTGACTCATACATTTACAACTTGGATGTCCCCAAAATAGTAACCACCCCCATTCCATTGCCATATATTTTTATGTTATAAATTAAAATGGGAAGAATACCCATTCAGAATATAATGGAAAACAGCATCCCCCAACTCACTCCTGAAGTATCTTCATGAATTCTAAAGAAGCTTAACATTATTCTGAGTCATTTCTTCCTTGGATTTCTTGCTTCTACTGAATTCTCCAGTGCATACTTCCTTAGCTTTACTTTGCATTGACTTAATAATATGAAGTACATTTCTCTTGACCATTCCTTTGAAACTCGCAAAACTTCTTGTTTCTCTTTATATCACTCCTACACCTCAGCATACTCTGAGTTTTATTTTCCACTGTAATATGGCCCATCGAGGTGACTGACCAAACAAAAAGTTTTCAAGCATATTCTTGATAGCTTTTAAATGTACATTGCCTCTCCTCCATATGTCAAATTAACTTTCCCACTACAGAGAATTCTTCTGGCACCTATAATTAATATTCTCTTTGGTACATTCTTTCCTTTAGAGTTCTTATTTAGTTTGATAGAAAATGACTCCCACATTTCAGTCAACGTTTATCTCTCTTCTTTATTCTGGACTTATATTTTCATTCTAAAAGACATTTTTTGCCAAAATTTACCACCAACACCTCAAACCTAGCATATAAACAAAAATAACAGACTTTTTTGTGAGGCTTGTTCTGTGTGGATCATCAATACAGACTACAGAGTCAAGTAACAAAGGTTTATTCTAGGAAGAAGGGTGGGATCCTTCAGTTCCGAAGGAGATTATAGTTTCCAATGCCTCTGGAATCTCAAAAGAGGGACTGCTGAAAGAGGATGGAAGAATAATAATTTAAAGGTGAGCTATGAGGTCAACCTAGATGTCTAGAATTTCAAAGCCATGTCATCAAAAGTTCAGGGTATCATTTTTCCCAAACAAACTCATTCTGTTCCTGATGTTCTGAATTCTGTTAATGGAACCACAATTTTTCTCATCACGCAATTTCAAAATTTTAACTTAGACTCTTTTGTCTCTGGCTCTATATTCCTTCAGTTGCCTAGTTCTTCCACTTCAGACTCCGAAATGTCATTTCCATTCTCACCTTTGCTACCTTACTTCCAGCCCCCATACTTTTCCAATTAGATTGTTGAAATGGGTACCTAAAATATCTCTCTATCCTCAGACTTTTTCATCTAATCGAATTCTTCCCATCTATGGGTACCAACTGATAAATTTTCATAAAGTACCACACTGATGGTATCACTTTCCTATAAAACCTTCAAAGGCTCATTATTACCTACCAAATTGAGTACACACTCCTTAGTAACCTCTCCATTGCAATTCCAAGGGTCAGTTCTCCATCCTCATCTTATTCAACCAATAAGAAGCATTTGAGAATTAATCTGTAGCCTGGATTTCTACAGTTGGTCCCTTGCTTCAATGCTTACCTAATAATCTATTTCACAAACAGCCATGGTAATTATTTTAAAACATTTCAGATTATGTCACTGTTCTGATTTAAATCCTCCAATGGCTTTTTTAAAAATCTCGTTTGGGTAAAATTCAAAGTGCTTACCATTAATAGCCTGCAAGATCCTGTATAACATGGCTGGCTACGCACTACCAGACCCCATCATCTACCACAATTAATTATTCATCTCCCTAATCCTACTCTAGCCACACCAGTCTTTTTGCTCTTACCCAAGGACAGCAAACATGCTCCCACCTCTTGGGCTTTGTACGCATTCCACTCTTCTTCCTGAGACCTACAGGGCCCTCCCTAATTCATTCAAATGTCTATTCAAATGTCACCATAGTAGAGAGTTCTCTCTCCAATCTATCGAAGTAACATTCCCCCCAGCCTACCCAGATAATCCTTATTATCTGTAACACTTAACATCATTAGAAATATCATAGTTATTTGTGTAATATTTTTTAATGTCTGTCTCTTCTCACTAAAATATAAGCACCCTGAGGGAGGGTCTTAGTTTCTTTTACAACTATTTTCCCAGAGCCTAAAAGAGCATACTGCACTTAATTCAATAAATATTTCTTGAGTGAATGAATAAATGAGTCTCACAGAATGAACCTCCCTACAGAAATCCTATGCTAGCCCAGTGAAATCCAACCTGTCGGCCAAAGATCTTGGAAGTAGTAAATAACGTAAAGGGGTCTGTGAATCCACATCCTTCCGATCGTTGTCTGTAAACTAACTACCATATTATATTATTACTTTAAAATGTATTAATTTAAAGTAATCTTACCAACATGTATTTTTCCAAAGGATACTATTAGTACAGTTTACTATTATGTAGGAACCTGCCATTTTTTTCTTATTAACAAGGGGTGCTCTTACTCAAAAACATTAGGAAGCTCACTGCTCTAGCCAAACGAAGCCACTGCCTTTTCATCAAGGTGTCTATAAACATTCACACCTGTTCCTTTGCTAATATGTGTATCTTAACCAGCAAAACTTTTTCCTGCCCTCCTCTTTCCACCCCACTCTCCAACTGATTTACTGTTTCAAATTCTAAATCATCATTATCTACACCTGAGTGAGAATATGCCTAAGAGCTGGCAATAAGACACATGATGACTGGCTGGGGTGAGAGATGGAAAGGAAGAGCCAGAAGAGGAAAAGAAGTGCTGAAAGATTCATGTGCTAGAACTCTCAAGTCCAATTTCACCTGCCTCCCAGTTTGCCTACAGTCCCACTATTGGGGGTATTAAGCACATCCAGCAAAGTCGTTCTACTAGCAAAGCCCATCCACTCTGCATCCTCCATAAATACAACACACTAATTCTAGACCCTGCACTATGTTTTCATACTAGCCAAAGTGCTCTGCTCACTGCTTTCTACCAAATAGCAACCATCACATAATTGTTTTGGTTCAACCTTCACCTATTTCTGGAAGTTTTCCCTGGCTAGCCAACAGCACATTCTTATCATTCCTCTATAGTGCTTCAGCAATTTAATATACATTTTTTCAAACAAATTTTCTACTCTTTGATAATTTAAGTTTCCTTTCAGCATCATGCAATATGCCCATATAACCTGCCCATGTACCCCCTGAATCTAAAATAAAAGTTTAAATTATTTTTTAAAAATGGGCCAGGCAAGGTGGCTCACACCTATAATCCCAACATTTTGGGAGGCCAAGGCAGGAGGATTGCTTGAGCCCAGGCGCTCAAGACCAACCTGAGCAACATAGAGAGACCTCATCTCTACTAAAAATTTGTGGTGGCATGCATCTGTAATCCCAGCTTATCAGGAGGCTGAGGTGGTGTTTGAGCCTAGTTCAAGGCTGTAATGAGCTATGATCACACCACCAAACTTCAGCCTGGGCAACAGAGTGAGACCCTGTTTTAAAAAAAAAGTTTCCTTTTTTCATTTATTCTCTTAAATGTGAACTCCTGTGAAAACATGAGAGCCTCAGATATTTATTTTCTTTTATAGGTGTCTTTCCATTATACAATAATGCCTAGTACTAGACTAGGAACAGAAGAGATAAAGAAAGATATCCTATGAAGACACTGAATTAGCCTTTAGCTGGATTCACAAACCTATAGGCCAATTTAAATTGTACTCATTTTCAAATTTCTTTAGGTCATGAACTAGCCTACTTATTGCGTCAATATCTATAAATTACTTCCCCAATTCTGTCCTTTCTAAAGTGTATATGCTATGTCCTCTAGCAGATGATCTTGTTCCTGAACTTCAATCCAATGAGCTCTCATTGAACTCCTTAATGTAAAACATGAGCTAGGCAATATAGAGACATACTCCTTGCCCTAAAGGAATTTATAATAATTCCTTAAAGAAAACATTTTTAAAGCACCTGGTATGTGTTAGGCACCCAAGAACTATTCTATACAGCACAGAAAATGAGATATTCACACCTATAAACAAAAGACAACGTATTACATTCCAAAAGAAAGGCAGTCGGTCATATGAAAATCCAGGAAGGGAAAAATTAATTCTGAACATAATACCAAGGAATCTTTTATTAAGGAACTGTCCTTTGAATAGGACCATTAAGGAGCAGAATTTTCATGAGAAAATGAGTGAGGGATATGCTAGAAAGGCAGTTGTTTCTGAATCTAATGGTCAAAAATATGGGTTTTGAAAGTCAGAGGGTCTTGGTTCAAATTATATTTTTGTCACTTACTTGATGAACATCCCCAAGTAGCTTATTTAACTTAAACTTTGGTTTCTTCATTTACAAAATGGAGATGATGTGATTACACATTGCATAAAAACAGACTCTTAACCACTGCCTGGCACAGAGTAAGTGCTGACTAAAAGATAGCACTTAGTTTGTGTTCCCCCAGAAGAAGACCATGACTCAAAGATCCAACTACAAATAGTTTATTTGAAAGGGGACCACAGGAATCACTGATAGGAAGGGGAGGAAGGGAGTCAAGGAAAGGAAGGCAGCACACAAAGCGTGTATTATTAAGTAAATTACCACTACTGGAGCCTAATCTAGCTGGAAACTCCAGGAGCCAGTGTCGACTCAAAGGTCAAGAGGAGCAGAGAATTAAAGACCAACCACAACAATCAAGGTCAGAACTGCTCCCAGACTGAGGAGCAGAAATTCCTCTTCTGCAGCAGAGGAGAAAGCTGTCAGGGAAAGACACACAGATACTCACAGTTAAGGCAGCTGTGCTAAGTGGTAAGCCTCAAGGGGATTTGGGTGAGGCTCTGCCCACACTAACAAAATATACATAAAAATATGAGTACATATATGCGTGAGGCTATAAGGAATATGTATCAGAAATTTATCTAATTGATGTATTAGTTAAAAATAAAACTTATATATGATAAACAATACCCTAGGCAAAGTTTTTAAAAGATGCAATAATCCAGAAAAAATTTTACACATGTATAACAAATTATCATACTGAATAAAAAAAAGAATTACTACATATCAAACATAAGAACAACCCAATAAAAATAGATTAAAAGATATGAAAATGTAAAGAATAAGAAGAGGCAAGCCGCAGAACAATAGATGAAATAGTCATTAAACATAAAAGAATAAACAACCAGGGAAATAAAAGTAACAACAATAATAAAATGCCAGTTCTAAGCTATTAGATTGACCAAATAAAATTTGGCTATATCAAGTGTCAGCAGATGTGTAGACAGAGTAGTGCAGAGAAAAAACCCCTTTCATTGCGACTGCCACTTTGAAGGGCAATAATCATTATCCACCAAAAACAAAACTAAGCTTACCTTTTGGCCCAGTGATTCCACTTCTCAGTATCTCGCCTAGAGAAATACCCATGTGCACAATAATGTTTATTGAAGCATTGCCTACAATTCTGCAAACAAGCCTACAAAGGAGACAGACTAAATATTATGTAATACCATATTACTATTAAAAAGAATAAACTGGAGATATATATATATATAATCATGGGTAAATTCCCAAGATGTATTGGTAAGGGTAAACAGCAATGGCATACAGTGGTATAGAATTATACTGTGAAAGTTGTCAGAATCAAAATGGAGCCACTTGTGTTAAAAATCCTAAAAGACCAAGCCTCAGAAGGCCATGAAGAGAGGGTTCTCATGCACCAATGCCTGATAACAAGAACTATCACCAAAGACTCTGAAAACACTACAAACTTGCACAAAGGCCATTGCAACCATATACCAAAAAGAAAAAAAAATACTCCTGTAGACATCTACCCAGCAATTGTCTGTCAGCCTTGGACTGTCATCACCCTTGGTATTGGTCTCTGTAATCAAAAATAATTATCTCAAACCAATTATGTAATTCTTCTCATTTAAAAAGAAAACTTTGTCTTCTTTTACCCTCCTGAACACACACATAGTTTACTATGGCATGTGTATTCCCATTGTAATTCCTATTCGCAAATAAATATTTTCTTTTAGAGAATCTTCCTCTCTGTTATTTAGTTTCGCATTAATGGTGTCAGCAGTGAGGCCAAAGTTAGCTCACCTTTGATGAACCGGTGGCCCGTGGAATTGAGTAGAGTACTGACTTCAGTGTTGCCTTTTCTCCCATAGTGAATCTTCTCTAGGACTCTTGGACTCCCTCCCTTTGGTGAGTTCTTTTTTACTTTATTTGGGATCTGATTTGGTTATAAGGCCACATTAAATAAAGGACCTTGCATCCCTCCTGGGACTATAAAAGTTATTTCTGGCAAGCCCTTTCTGGTAAAAGACAAGTGTCCTTCTGGTTTGAGTTATCTGGTTTCTACGGAGTTTACATTCTGTCTGTGAGGCATTCTTTTCTGGTGAATTCACTTTTGATTTGGTGCATCCGGCTTAATATTTTGTTTGATCTGCATGGCTGGGTTAAAAATTTCGTGAGCACTCTGATTTTGGTTTCATTTTGGTTAGGTTTGGTGTCTGTAAATGATTTGGCTCCTTTTCCCTTGCTTGTTTCTGAACATCTTCCAAGAGCAAAAATAAACATTCTAAATAGTAGGCATGATATGGCCAATTAAAAGCCACTGGGATGGTCACCATGATCTAAACCACCAGTGTAAACTTCCTGACAGGATTTATAGAATTTTCTTTGCTCTGGAGAAATTAGTCAGAAACAGAATGGGATTCTCAAACATTCAGGCATGTCAAGCTTTCTGGGACTCCAGCTGGCTACATGGCTTTTCCTCGTGCATATTTTTAAATTAATGGCCATCATGAATATCATTTGAAGTCCCCAACCTTGTTTTTTTCTTAGAATTCAATTAGAAACTGCAACCAACTATAGAGTTAACATGTAGAGTCTTTTTAGTTCTCTATTTTTTTTTTTTCTGGATACTTTAAATCTGTTAACTTATTCATTTATGTCAAGATAACACACTGTTGCTAATTTCAAAAGCTGCTTAGATCTTTTTTTAGAGCATTTTAACCAGGATAAGGATAAAAATCTTAAAGGGCTTTCAAATTAATGGCTTTACAAATTACAACCGCTTCATGGCAGTCAACAACCTAGACACCTTTTGGAAATGTAAATTGAGGTTTCCCTAACTATTAATTGCTTAGGGGGATGAAACAGTTAATTGAAGGATTGATATTCTAAAAGAACATAAAGAGATATGTGTTTATACAAGTTAGGGTCTCAGATCAAATAGGTCAAAATCTTGAACTTAGCGCAATAATACAAGGTACTTCTGGCATAAAAATTGCTTTGTCTGTCTGTTACACGGGGGCCAGAAACACTGACCAAAAAAAAAAAAAAAAAAAAAAAAAAAAAAAAAAAAAAACCAAAAAAACCTGCCAAAATGCTTCCCTGTCTGCATTGACTAGTCAAGCAAACCAGATCAGCAAACAAAAGAAAGATTTGTTACTAAAAAATTTAAGGCAACTTGGAGATTTTGACTTTCTTACAGAATTCAGTCAGTCCCAGCTAAAATGTAAACAATTGAAAATTTAACCCTAAACTCATTTAAAACTGGAAAAAAAGATGTGAGACTTATTTAAAACCAAGATGCTTTACCTAAAAATTTTGGTCCACAGCTTTTCTTAGATTACCTATTAGGGAAAATAACACTTATCCACGTGAACAGGTCCCATTTTGTCAAAAATACAATTTGGATCCAACTATTTTTTTATAAACTTGTGAGTTTGTATTACTGTGCTTTACTATCTAGTGACTAAAATTCTAAAATTAAAGCTATAAGATCTTTATTGTGTGCATGTATATGTGTTTATGTGTGTTGACATGTGTTGTATGCTGTGTCTAAATAGTAAAATCTGGTGTACTTGGCTAGAAATTCCTTAAGAAATCCTATTTGGATTAGCTTAGATAAATAAGCAATCATAAAATATACAGTAATTAATCCAAATGCCTTTTAGTTCATATGACTTAAGTAAATCTTTGATAAATAGGCTGTTGGTGTTTTATTGGTAGGGGGTGGTTTGTTTTGAGGTGGGGCCTTGCTTTGTTCCTAGGCTGGAGTGCAGTGGTGCTCATTGCAGCCTCAAACACCTGTGCTCAATCAATCCTCCCACCTCAGCCTCCAAGTAGTTGGGACTACAGATATGTACCCCCATGCCTGGCTAATTTTTGTATTTTTTGTAGAGGCAGAGTTTTACCATGTTGCTCAGGCTAGTCTCAAACTCCTGGCCTCAAGCGATTATCCCACCTCAGCCTCCTAAAATGCTGAAATTATAGGGATGGGCCACCACCCCTGGCCCAATAAACTGGCCTTGAATTTGTTGATAAAATAAAAATAGAAATTTTTTCAAATTGTCCATCAATAGATGAATGAAAATGTCATGTATATAAATATACATGAATATAGCTATATACATGTATATAGATATACATGAATGAAAGAAAATGTCATGTATATAGATATACTCAATGGAATATTATTCAGCCATTAATAAAGATTAAAATCCTGTCATTTGTAGCAACATGGGTGGAACTGCAGGTCATTATGCTAAATGAAATAAGCCAGGCACAGAAAAACAAATATAGCACGTTCTCATTCATATATGAAAGCAAAAAAATTGGCTCTTATGGAGGTAGAGAGTAAAATGGTTACCAGAGGCTAGGAAGAAAAGTGGGGAGGGAGGCATGAAGAGAGGTTGGTTAAGGGTACAAAATACAGTTAGATAGAAGGAATAAGTTCTAGTATTCAGTAGTACAGAAGGGAAATTATAGTTAACAATAATTTATTCTGTATTTCAAAATAGCTAGAAAAGAAAATTTGTACTATTTCCAACACAAACAAAAGATGAATGTTTGAGTTGATGGATATCCCAGGTACCCTGATTTGATCATTACACATTGTATACAGGTATCAAAATACCACATGTACCCCAAAAATGTGACAACTATTATACATCAATTTTTTTTATTTTAAACACAGGTTTCGGCTGGGTGTGGTGGCTCATGCCTGTAATCCCAACATTTTGGGAGGCCAAGGTGAGTGGATTACATGAGCTCAGGGGTTCGAGACCAGCCTGTGCAATGTAGGGAGACCTTGTCTCTACTAAAAATAAAATAAAAATCAGCTGGGTGTGATGGCACACTCCTGTAACCCCAGCTACTCAGGAGGCAGAGGTGGGAGGATGGCTTGAGCACAGGAGGCGAGGTTGCAGTGAGCCATGATCGTGCCACTCTGCACTCCAGCCTGGGCGATAGAACCAGACCTTGTCTTCAAAAAAGAAAAAAACAAGGAGGAAAGAAGAAGGAAGAAGAATAGAGGAGGAGGAGGAGGAGGAGGAAGAAGAAGAAGAAGAGGAAGAAGAAAGAGAAGAAGAAGAAGAAGAAGGAGGAGGAGGAGGAGGAGGAGGAGGGGGAGCGGGAGGGGTAAGGGGAGGGGGAGGGGGAGGGGGAGGGGGAGGGGGAGCAGGAGGGGAGAGAGGAAGAGAAAGAAGGAGAAGAAAAAGAAGGAAGGAAAGAAGGAAGGAAGGAAGGAGGAATGAAGGAAGGGAGGGAGGGAACAAGGAAGGAAAGAAGGAAGGAAGGAGAACAATGAGGAGGAAGGAAAAAGAAGAATTAAAATACAGATTTTAATAACTAAGATTGATGAACTAATTAAATTTTTTTTAGAATTCTAATGAAGAAACTGCTGAATTCATGAAACTACTCATCAAGATCAAGCAGAACAAAAATTACTTACATGACATTAAGTAACTGCTGAAGATAATGTTTTTATGACTTTAATTTGAAAGATTTTTGACTCTTAAGTGTTTTGTTTTCCAAATTTAAGGTAACTTTTTTCTTAAGCTATCTATAGTTTAAAGCAATATGGTAAAGCATACTTTTGAGAACAAAGGTGGAAACATTTACTTTTTCTTCTTACTTGATCCCTCCAAAATTTGGAAACTCTTCGTGAGTATTCTTACGGCTGTATGGTTATTTGGATAAGTTCAGTAAAAATCTACTTTCTCTTTATAACAGAATGCAATTGGAAGCATTGGCTATATTACCAAGACATTGACTGGAATATCATATTTGAGAACGTGCATAGAATGCCTGGTTTCAAGGGTTTCCAGCCTTATAGTGGGTGGTGAGTAAATATTGTCACTTCCTGGCAGGCCCCAAAAACCTTAAGATGGTAGGTAAAACCTAAAATCTACCTTGGTTTAACTTCCTAGCCTCAAACGGTTTCAAATGTGAGATTTTCATGTGATCAGTATAGAGATAAAAACTTATGTTTCTAAAGAAAAGCTATAATATATGTGTTATTAGACTGTAGCCTTGTGCATTGTTTTTGAGTCCTTGCTATCTACCTACAGACTAGACTATATCCTGAATTCTTCTAGAGTCCTCCAATTCAACTTTCTCCCATGGAATTACTAAAAATGAGACCTCTTTTCTTTTAGGAAGCCCTAAAAACTAAAACTAGATGAATTTTAAGGGATAAGTTTCATGACTGATGGATGTGTCACACAGAAAGTTAAACAAACCACCTGATGCCATAGCCAGAGACATTCAAACTGCAAACCAGGATAAGAAGTTGATGTCTTCATTCCTCAGGCAGCTTTTCCCAAGACCTCAGAACAACCCTCCATATCATAATGAGACTCTTACCTCTCTTAATGCCGACCTTTTTCACTTGGCAAGATAATGGTGACATTAAAAGTTAACAATCAGAACCTTCTGCTGGTAATTTGACAGAACCTATCCTAGAACATCCTTTTTTTTCTTTTCTTTTTTTTTTTAGAGATGGGTCCTAATCTGTGATGCAATCATAGTTCCCTTCAGCCTCAAATTCCTGGGCTTAAGCAGTCCTCCCATCTCAGCCTCCCAAGTAGCTAGAACTACAGGTACATACCACTATGCTCAATTTATTTTTTTACTTTTTGTAGAGACAGGATCTCACTATATTGCCCAGGCTGGTCTTGAACTCCTGACCTCAAGTGATCCTCCTGACTTGGGACCCCAAAGAGTTAGGAATATAGGCATGAACCACCACACCCAAGCAAGGAGATCCTTTAGTCCACCTAGTAGGTGACTTTGGCATCATCCCCAGTACGATGATTGATCACTCTCTGCTTTCATTCAATCCAGTCATATTAGATGACAAAATTGCTCAATATTACCTATTGGCTAATAAAGAGATGTCTGTAGCTATTGCTAATACTACATGCTGTACCTGGGTATATTCCTCTGGGAAAGTTGAGATCCATAAACACAAAATGAGAAAACAGGCCACATGGTTACAAGTCTTACTTAACTTCCCACAGTCATTTGATTTATTCAAGTAGTAGCCTTTAAGCCTAGTTCATGACTCAAAACTTTTATACAAACTAAGCTTATTAATTTACTTTGTATTTTCCCTTTTTAAAACCTTATACGTGTTGCTTGTTAAGTTTTCAGAGAAGTATGACTCCTGATAGAATAATACTGGCCACGCACTTTGAGATGATAACAAAGACCTATGGAACTGACAAAATTAACTTAACAATGGATTCCAGGTAGCCTTAGCCTGAAAGCCACTCCCTCCTAAGCTCCCTTGTTGCTCAAATGTGGCTAAAAATGTTCTGATACTGACTCCTACTTGCCAACCACTTCCCTCAAACATGGGAAGACCAGACCAAACCAGGACTGGTCTATCCCAGGACTGAAGGACAACCAAACCCTAACTACAGGATGATTCATCAGTGATGCTTTGGAGAAAGATCTTGATCCAAAAGGGGAAATGTGAAAGTTGTCAGAATCAAAATGGAGTCACTTGTGTTAAAAACTAAAAAAATAGACTTGGGGAAAGCCATGAAGACAGAGTTCTCACGCACTAAGCCCTCATAACAAGAATTATCACAAAAGGCTCTGAAAAAAACCCACAAATTTGCAGAAAGGTTATCACAACTTTACACACAAAAAATACTTCTGTAAGGACATCTGCCCAGCAACTGCCCTTCCAACCTCAGGCTGGCACCACCCTTGGTATTGATCCTTGTAGCCAAAACTAATTATCACAAAATAATTATACAATTATCATTTTTCCTTTAAAAATCTTTGTCTTCCTTTACCTCTCTGAATATGTACATAGTTTACTATGGTATGTATATTTCCATTGCAAAGCCCCATTCCTAAATAAATGTTTTCTTTTAGAGAGTCCCCTCTATTTGTTTTTTAAGTAGACAATCGTGTACTTAAAACACTCTCATATATAATACACCTCTACTCAAGTTTACAAGAAGTAACAATCAATTTTCTATGTGTACATTTACATGTATATTACAGCTTAAATAATATTCAGAAGCATCCACAAACCCACAACTATGATTACTGCTAGGAGGAAGTAAGAGATTATGACTGTGGTGCTAGTCAAAGAAAAGTTTCATCATTTCTGTGAAGTTTCAATCTGGGGAAAGAAGCATTGTTCATGTATTATTTGTATAATCCATACTAAGTGTAAAATAATCAGTGTGTGTGGGGTTTACTTCTGTTTTTGAAAGTGATTATTATTTCAATAGTTTTGGGGGAACAGGTAGTGCTTGGTTACTTGGATAAGTTCTTTAGGTGTGATTTCTGAGATTTTGGTGCACCCATCACCTGAGCAGTGTACACTGTGCCCAATGTGTAGTCTTTTATTCCTCACCCCCACCTCACACACTTTTCCTAGGGCCCCCAGAGTTCATTATCTCATACTTAGGCCATTGCATCCTCATAGCTTATCTCTCACTTATAAGTGAGAACATTCGTTGTTTGGGTTTCCATTCTTGAGTTACGTCATTTATAATAATGGTCTCCAATTCCAACTACGTTGCTGCAAATACCATTATTTCATTCCTTTTTAAAATAGCTGAGTAGTATTCCACATTTTCTGTATCCACTCTTTGGTTGATAGGCATTTAGGCTGCTTCCATATTTTTGCATTGCGAATTGTGCTGTTATAAACATGCATGTGCAAGTGACTTTTTCATATAGTGACTTGTTTTCCTCTTGTTAGATACCCAGTAGTGAGATTGCTGGATGAAATGGTAGTTCTACTTTTAGTTCCTTAAGTAATCTCCACACTGTTTTTTATAGTGGTTGTACTGGTTTACATTCCCACCATCAGTGTAAAACTGTTCGCTTTTCACCATATCCACGCCAATATCTATTATTTTTTTATTTTTAAATTATGGCCATTCTTGTGGGAATAAAGTGGTATCACACTGTGATTTTGATTTGCATTTCCCTGATTATTAGTGATATTGAGCATTTCTTCATATGTTTCTTGGCCATTTGTATATCTTCTGAGAATTGTCTATTCATGTTCTTTGCCCACTTTTTGATGGGATTGTTTTTTTTCTTGCTGATTTGTTTGAGTTCCTTGTAGATTCTGGGTATTAGTCCTTTGTCAGATGCATAGTTTGCAAATATTTTCTCCTACTCTGCGGGTTATCTGTTTACTCTGCTGAATATTTCCTTTGTTGTGCAGAAGCTTTTTAGTTGAATTAAGACACATCTATTTATCTTTGGGTTTTGTTTTTTTTGTTGTTTTTTTGTTTTTTTTGCATTTGCTTCTGGGTTCTTGGTCATGAACTCTTTGCCTAAGCCAATGTCTAGAATTTTTCCGATGTTATCTTCTAGGATTTTAATGGTTTCAGGTCTTAGATTTAAGTCTTTGATCCATCTTAAGTTTATTTTTGTATAAGGTGAGAGATGAGGATCCAGTTTCATTCTTCTACGTGTGGCTTGCCAATTATCCCAGCACTATTTGTTGAATAATGTGTCCTCTGCCCATTTTATGTTTTTGTTTACTTTGCCAAAGATCAGTTGGCTGTAAGTATTTGGCTTTATTTCTGGGTTCTCTATTCTGTTCCGTTGGTCTACATGCCTGTTTTTATAACAGTACCATGCTATTTTGGTGACTATAAACTTGTAGCATAGTTTGAAGTCGGGTAATGTGATGTCTCCAGATTTGTTCTTTTTATTTAGTCTTGCTTTGGATATGTGGGCTCTTTTTTGGTTCCATATGAATTTTAGGATTATTTTTTTCTGGTTCTTTAAAGAATGATGGTGGTATTTGATGGCAATTGCATTGAATTTATAGATTGCTTTTGGCAGTATGGTCATTTTCGCAATATTGATTCTACCCATCAATGAGCATGGGATGTATTTCCATTTGTTTGTGTCATCTGTGAATTCTTTCAGCAGTGTTTTATGGTTTTCTTCGTAAAGATATTTCACCTCTTTGGTTAGGTATATTCCTAAGGGTTTTTTGTTGTTGTTGTTGTTTGTTTTTTGTTTGTTTGCAGCTATTGTAAAGGGGTTGCATTCTTGATTTTTCAGATTGGTCACTGTTAGTGTATAGCAGTACTACTGATTTGTGTACATTGATTTTTTTATCCTGAAATTTTACTGAATTCATTTACCAGATCTAGGAGCTTTTTGGATGAGTCTTTAAGGTTTTCTAGCTATGCAATCATATTACTGGCAAACAGTGACAGTTTGACTTTCTTTTTACCAGTTAGGATGCTTTTATTTCTTCCTTTTGTCTGATTGTTCTGGCTAGGACTTCCAGTACTATGCTAAATAGAAGTGGTGAAAGTGAGCATCCATGTTTTGTTCCAGTTCTCAGGGGAAATACTGTCAACTTTTCCCCATTCGGTATAAAGTTGTCTGTGAGTATGTCACAGATGGCTTTTATTACATTAAGGTATGTCCCTTCTTTGCTGATTTTGCTGAGAGTTTTAATCATAAACGGATGCTGGATTTTGTCAAATGCTTTTTCTGCATCTATTAAGATAATCATATGATTTTTGTTTTTACTTCTATTTATGTGGTGTATCATATTTATTGACTTGAATACCTGAATACCTGGTATGAAACCCACTTGAACATGGTGTATTATCTTTTTTTTTTTTTTTTTTGAGACAGAGTCTCGCTCTGTCGCCCAGGCTGGAGTGCAGTGGCGCAATCTCGGCTCACTGCAAGCTCCGCCTCCCTGGTTCACGCCATTCTCCTGCCTCAGCCTCGTGAGTAGCTGGGACTAGAGGTGCCGGCCACCATGCCCGGCTAATTTTTTGTATTTTTAGTAGAGACGGGGTTTCACCGTGTTAGCCAGGATGGTCTCGATCTCCTGACCTCGTGATCTGCCCTTCTCAGCCTCCCAAAGTGCTGGGATTACAGATGTGAGCCACCGCACCCGGCCTATTATCTTTTTGATATGCTGTTGGATTCGGTTAGCTAGTATTTTGTTGAGGATTTTTGCATCTCTGTCCATCAAGGATATTGGTCTGTAGTTTTCTTATTTACTTAGGTCCTTCCCTAGTTTTAATATTAGGGTAATACTGGGTTCATAGAATGATTTGGGGAGGATTGCCTCTATCTGTATCTATTTATGCTTTAAGGAAGTTCCATTTTGGTGTATTTTGAGGTTTTATTTCAAGATTTAGAACTTTATCTTTTGGAATAGTTTCAGTAGGATTGGTACCAGTTCTTCTTTGAATGTCTGACAGAATTCAGCTGTGAATCCATCTGGTCCTGAACCTTTTTTTTGTTGGCTTTTTTTAATTACTGTTTCAATCTTGTTACTTGTTATTGCTCTGTTCAGAGTTCCTATTTCTTCCTGTTTTTTGGTTTGTTTTTTGGTTTTGGGTTTTGTTTTGTTTTTTGAACAGAGTCTTGCTCTGTCACCCAGACTGGAGTCTGGAGTACAGTGGTGCAGTCTTGGCTCACTGCAACCTTCACCTCCCAGGTTAAAGCGATTTTCCTGCCTCAGCCACCCGAACAGCTGGGATTACAGGCATGCTCCACTATACCCGGGTAACCTTTGTATTTTTAGGAGAGACAGGGTTTTGCTATGTTGGCCAGGCTTGCCTCGAGATCCTAGCCTCAAGTGATCTGCCCGCCTTGGCCTCTCAAAGTGCTGAGATTACAGGCATGAGCCACCACACCTGGCCTCTTTCTGGCTTAATCTAGGAAGTTTGTATATTTCCAGGAATTTATCCATCTCCTCTAGGTTTTCCAATTTGTGCACATAAAGGTGTTCATAGTAGCCTTGAATGATCTTCTGTGGTATCGGTTGTAACATCTCCCATTTCATTTCTAATTCAATTTATTTGGATCTTCTCTCTTCTTTTCTTGGTTAATCTCACTAATGATCTATTGATTTTGTATATCTTTTCAAAAACCAGCTTTTTGTTTCATTTATCTTTTGTATTTTTTTGGTTTCAATTTCATTTAGTTCTGCTCTGATCTTTGTAATTTTTTTTCTTCTGCTGGGCTTGGGTTTGGTTTGTTCTTGTTTCTCTAGTTCTTTGAGATGTGAGCTTAGATTGTCTATTTGTGCTCTTTTAGACTTTTTGATGTAGGCATTTAATGTTATGAACTTTCCTCTTAACATCACTTTTTCTGTATCTCAGAGGTTGTGATAGGCTGTGTCACTATTATTGTTCAGTTCAAATAATTTTTTAATTTACATCTTGATTTCATTGTTGACCCAAACATCATTCAGGAGCAGATTATTTCATTTCCATGTGTTTGTATAGTTTTGAGGGTTCCTTTTGGAGTTAGTTTCCAATTTTATTCCACTGTGGTCTGAGAGTGTACTTGATATAATTTCGATTTTTTTAATTTACTGAGACTTGTTTTGTGGCCTATCATATGGCCTCTTTTGGAGAATGTTCCATGTGCTGAAGAAAAGAATGTATATTCTGCAGTTGTTGGGTAGAATGTTCTATAAATATCTGTTAAGTCCATTTATTCTAGGGTATAGTTTAAGTCCACAGTTTCTTTGTTGACTTTCTGTCTTGGTTATTTGTCTAGTGCTGTCAGTGTAGTATCGAAGTCCTCCACTATTATTGTGTTGGCATCTATCTTATTTCTTATGTCTAGTAGTAATTGTTTTATAAACTTGAAACCTCCAGTGTTATGTGCATATATATATATATAAAGGAATGTGATATTTTCCTGTTGGACTAATCCTTTTACCATTACATAATGTCCGTCTGTGTCTTTTTAAACTGTTGTTGCTTTTAACAGACTTTAAGTCTGTTTTGTCTAATAATAGCTACTCCTGATGACTTGTGGTTTCCATTTGCACGGAATATCTTTTTCCACCCCTTTACCTTAACTTTATGTGAGTCCTTATGTGTTAGGTGAGTCTCTTGAACACAGCAGATATTTGGTTGGTGAATTCTTATCCATTCTGCCATTCTGCATCTTCTAAGTGGAGCATTTAGGCCATCGTTAGTATTAAAATGTGAGGTAATGTTCTATTCATCATGCTAGTTGTTGCCTGAATACCTCATTTGTTTTTTTTTTTTCATTGTGTTATTGTTTTATATGTCCTGTGAGATTTATGCTTTAAAGAAGTTGCATTTTGGGGTATTTTGAGGTTTTATTTTAAGATTTAGAACTCCCTTTAGCATTTCTTGTAGTACTGGCTTGATAGAGGCAAATTCTCTCAGGATTTGTTTGTCTGAAAAAGACTGTATCTTTCCTTCATTTATGAAGCTTAGTTTAGCTGGATACAAAATTCCTGGCTAATAATTATTTTGTTTAAGGAGGCTAAAGATAGGACCCCAATCTCTTCTAGTTTGCAGGGTTTCTGAGGAGAAATCTGCTGTTAATCTGACAGGTTTTCCTTTATAGGTCACCTGATGCTTTTGCCTCACAGCTCTTAAGATTCTTTTCTTTATTCTGACTTTAGGTAACCTGATGACTATGTGCTTAGGTTATAATCTTTTTGCAATGAATTTCCTGGGTGTTCTTTAAGCTTCTTATATTTGGATATCTAGATCTCTAGCAAAACCAGGGAAGTTTTCCTCGATTATTCCCTCAAATAAGTTTTCCAAACTTTTAGATTTATCTTCTTCTGTGGAACACCAATTATTCTTATGTTTGGTTGTTTAACATAATCCCAAATTTTTTGGAGGCTTTGTTCAATTTTTTTATTGCTTTTTCTTTGTCTTTGTTGAATTGCGTTAACTTGAAAGGCTTGTCTTCAAGCTCTGAAGTTCTTTCTTCTACTTGTTTGATTCTATTGTTGAAACTTTCCAGTGTATTTTGCATTTCTCTAAGGGTGTCTTTCATTTCCAGAAGTTGTGATTGTCTTTTCTTTATGATATCTTTCACTGGAGGGTTTTTCATCCATATCCTGCATTTTTTTTTAATTTCTTTAAGTTGGTTTTCACTTCTCTCTAGTGCCTCCTTGAGTAGCTTAATAATCAATCTTCTGAACTTTTTATCTGGCAATTCAGAGATTTCTTCTTGGTTTGAAGCCATAGCTGGAGAGCTAATATGATCTTTTGGGGGTGTGATAGAATCTCGTTTGGTCATATGAACAGTTACTTTTTGGCTCCTTCTTATTTGGATAGACTTTTTCAGTGGAAGATTCTGGAACTCAAGTGCTGCTGTTCAGATTCTTTCATCCTATATGGTAATCCCTTGATGTGGTGCTCTCCCCCTTCCCCTAGGGATGGGGTTTCCTGACAGCCAGACTGCAGTGATTGTTATTGCCCTTCTGGGTCTAGTCACCCAATGGGGCTACTGGATTCCTGGCTCATGCTGGAAAATGTCTGCAAAGAGTCCTGTGATGTGATCCATCTTCAGCTCTCCCAGCCATACATACCAGCACCTGGTCTGGTGGAGGTGGCAAGGGAATGAAGTGGACACTGTGAAAGTCCTTTGTTGTAATTTTGTTTAGTGTACTGGTTTTCTCAAATGCTGGTTATGCTAGCAGTGAAGCTTTCATGTGGACAGGCTCAGGAACTCCGGTTAGCCAGGTTGTTGCAGGCAGTGGAATTAGCTGTTGTTTTCTCCTTCTTTGGAGCAGAGTTGTTCTGACTTGCTGTAATGTATCGAGTTGGTTGGCCTCCAGCCAGGAGATGGTGCTTTCAAGACAGCATCAGCTGCAGTAGTAAAAAGGGGATATAATCTTGCCCTATGTTGGCCAGAATGAGTACCTGGGTTTCTCAGGCAATGAGTAGGGCCATAGAGCATAGAGCTCCCAAGAGTTTTTGTCTTTTGTCTTCAGCTACCAGGGCAGGTAGAGAAAAGCCATCAGGTCAGGGCAGGGTTAGGCGGGTCTGAGATCAGATTCTTTTTGGGTGGGGCTTGCTGTGGCCACTGTCAGGGATGGGGGTGGTTCTCAGGCCAATGGGGTTATGTTCCCAGGGGGATTATGGCTGCCTCTGCCGCATCATACAGGCCACCAGGGAGGTAGGGGAAAGCTAGCAGTGACAGACATCACCCACTTCCTATGCAGCCACTAAGGCCAGTCTCACTCCCACTGTGCCCCCCAACCACACTGAGTTTATACATAGGCAGCTGGTGGGCAGGGCTGAGATCTTGCCCCAGGCTACAATCCTCCCCACTGAGAAAGCACACAGGGCTCTCAGGCCTTGCTGCTCCCTGCCTGCCCACGCCATCAGCTGTGGCTTGTATACTTGTATCCGCACTTCCCATTCACCATCCCCCTACCACCACCAATTGTGCTCAGGAAAATTTGTGCTCAGTCGAAATTATTACAAAGTTCAGCTGGGAGCTTCCTTCACCCTGTGGTCCCTCCCCAGTTCTGCTGGCTGCCTTCCCTTCCCCAAGGACCTCTGTGAGATTAGGCCAGGAATGGCTTCCCTGGGTTTGAGCTGGGGACCGGGAGTGCCTACAGGGCTCTTCACACTGCTTCTTCTACTTTTATATTTCACCTGGGTCCCTAAATCCATTTCAGCTCTAGGTAAGGTTAAATCCTTTCCCCATGATCTAGATTTTCAGGTTCCCCAGTGGGGTGTGTGTTCAGAGTCTGACTTATCCCTCTCTCACACTTTGGAAACTCAGTTTTTTGGCTGTCTGGTGGCATTTTTCTCATTGTGTGTTTTGATGGCAATTAAAGAGTCACTCCTTGAAAGTAGGTGCCAAGAATGATGGGTTTGTACTTCCCAGAAAGCCCAGACATGTAAAACATAATACTGTTTGCCTATTAGGCTCTAGTATATGCTTGTTAAATGAATGATGATGAAACAAGAGGTTGGAGCTAGAATATGAACTACCTTAATTTTCAAGAGTTGGTAGTTTATTTGGCAGGGCAGATAAGTTAAATGAGATAATAGGTTTAACACAGTTCCTACTGATACATTTTAGCTTTTATGATTAATATCGCATTTCAATTCTATCCTGCTTCATGACCAGAAGATGGAGCTCCAAACATTTAAACTTTAAAAAAAAAAAATTCTCCTGTTTTGTTGTATTCTTGGTAGAGGCTGTGCTCTTATTTCGTTAGTTCTGGTTCTTTTTGTTCCCCATCTAAATCCTTCCATTCTCATTTTGTTCTCAGGTTATCAAAATCCACTTGCTGACTACAGATAGGAGGAGTGATCTGTGTGAGAAGCTACACATAGATCCTCTTTTTCTCCCTCTGGGGACTTATTTGATTCATGCACCAGTTCATACATATTTTTATCCAACTCTCCCCACTTTGTTCCTCCCTCTTCACAATGGAAAAGCCATTGTGACTTACAGTTGTTACAGCAGCTGTAAACAGGTGCTGATGTTCTATGCATCCTCATGGGAGGAAAAATGCCAGCACTAGCACACACAGAATTTGTTGCTATATGCAGGAAAAAGCTTGTGATAGGGCTAGAAGTACATTTTTTTGGACTGTTCTCCAGTTTGTGTGCTTTTGCAACATAAGTTCCTTATCTACAAGATTCTTCCTTGAGACATCTAGACTCATGGGAAATAATTAATTTCTAATTTTTCATATCATTCATTCTACTACACTTACATTGATATTATTAATACCTTTATATTATTATTACCTTTATGTTTATTAATAGGCATATCTCTAGCTATTTATTCAATATTCACTCATTCATTCACTTTTTTTCAATAAATATTTATTGAGCAGCACAGCAGCATTACAGGAGGGTTATGGATTTGTGGAATACACTGACCCCCATCCCCAATCCCTGCCACACACATATCCTCCTACTATAAGTCTTTAATAGATCTATCCAAGAATACATCTGGCTACAAATACCTGGCTAAGAGTTCCAGGAGTGCTTTAAGCAGGAGCAGCAGCACTGCCTATTCAAATTTGTCTCTTGCCCTTTATTCCCTATACCAAAGGCAAAGCCATCAGAGATTCTGGTAAAGTTCCACTCTGGTAAAGTTCTGCAAGAGTTAAGGGGAAATTTTCTGGCTTCATCACTTCTCTGTTATACTCAGATTTACATCACCATTGTGAAATTACACTAATACATACACCACTGTTCAAGGGAACATTTATAAACATTTGGCTCTTCCATTTCTTGATCCAAATTCAGCTTCAGGAGATACATGTCTTCACCGTGGATCAACCACCCGGCATTCCAGCAAAATCTACCCCTACTTTCCAGAGTCCTTTAAAGGCAATCATGTCTGTATTTACCAAATCTCTCAAAGGCTCTAAATCTATATCTCTAAATATCCGATGGTTATTTCATCTGGCAAATTCAAAAATGTTTACATTGAACTCATTTTCTTTCTCTATCTATGCTTGGCATAGATGTTTGTCCCCTCCAAACCTCATGTTGGAATCTGATCACCAATGTTGGAGGTGGGGCCTAATGGGAGGTGTTTGGGTCATGGGGGTGGATCCTACATGAACAGATTAATATCCTCCTTCAAGGGTGAGTGAGTTCTCATTCCATTAGTTACAAAGACAGCTGGTTGTTAAAAAGAGCCTGCCACTTTTCCCACCCTTTCTCTTGCTTCCTCTTTTGCAATGTGATCGTTGCACATACAAGCTCCCCTTCACCTTCCACCATGAAGTAGAAGGAGATTGAGGCTCTCATCATGCAGATGCCCAATCTTGAACTTTACAGTCATCAGAATCATAAGAAAAATAAACCTTTTTCTCTATAAATTACCCAGTGTCAGATATTCTGTTATGGTAACACAAAATTGACCAAGATAATACCTTTACTCTCTAACTCTCCTCCTAGCTTTCTGGATATCATTTTTATGCAATCACCTACTAGTAATCTAAATTAAAAATCTTGAAGGAATCACTTGATTTCACTTCTACCTTACCTTCCACATCCAGTCAGCAAGTCCTGTACATTCTACCTCCACAGTGTGCCCTCAATTCAGTTCTTGCACATGTATTTTTCAGAAAGTCTCTTCTCCCACAATAATTTCAGTAGTCTCCTAGTTATCTCCATTGTCTTCCTCCTCAAGTCTTCTGAAGAGTCTATATTAACACCATACTAGGGTTGCCAGGTAAGATACAGGGCTTCTTGTATATTTGTTTGTTAAATCTGGCAGCTTTGCACATATTCATCTTCCTAAACATGTTTCTGGTCATGTAGCACTGCCATTTACACTCTCTCTCCCCTTTCTATTACTGAATTAGTTTTTTTTCAGTTATTGTTGTTGTTGCTTCTGCTGCTGTTGTTTTAGTTTCCTATCCATTAGATAATTAACCCTACATTAGCCTATCACTCAACAAATATTTAAATTAGGTTGGCGCAAAAAAAAAAAAAAGCCCACAATTACTTTTGCACCAGCCTAATATCTGGTACCTGCCATATATGAAACACTCAGGTTTGTGTTGTGGAGTATGCAAAAATAATTTATAGTCTCTATTCTTCAGGCGTTAGCAAGCTGAATAATTATCATTGACATAAAGAAACACAAGCAGGCCAGGCATGATGGCTCATGCCTGTAAACCCAGCACTTTGGGAGGCTGACACAGGCAGATCGCTTGAGCTCGAGTTTGAGACCAGCCTGGGCAACATGGCAAAACCCCGTCTCCACCAAAAATACAAAAAATTAGCCAGGAGTGGTGGTGTGCTCCTGTTGTCCCAACTACTTGGGAGGCTGAGGTGGGAGGGTGGCTGGAGCCCTGGAGGCAGAGGCTGCAGTGAGCCGAGATCATGCCACTGACTCCAGCCTGGGTGACAGAGTGAGACCCCATCTCAATTAAAAAATAAAATAAGAAAAAGAAAAAGAAACTCAAGCAAATATAGAGTGCTAAAATTCAATTTAGACTAGAGGGATGAGAGTGAGGAGGTCAGGTTTGTATTCACGTTACCTAGATTTTAATTCGGCCTAAGGCCAGTGAAAACTTTTTTTAACCCCACCCACACCCTAGTCTTAAAAACCAGTCACTAAAACAAGTGAACTTCTCCACCTCTACCCTTGACCTGGAACAAAGTTATTCCTGGCTAACAAAGCTTTTCCCTCACTGTACAAAGTAGAAGACAGCAAGTTGTCTTTATTCAGTTTCATAACGGAGAAAAGTGAGTATAAAAGTTGTACAACATACACAGAATCTTAAATCACTAGAGGAGCCAGGAATGGAGCTCAACACTTACGAGTATTCTTTGTGTAGTAAGCTAGTCTCTGAACAAGCACCTAATCTTCAAAGAATAAACCAATTTTATGTGAATAAACAAAACATAGGGAATAAGCAAAACATAAGACAATATAGGAATAGCTGTTTCAAAGTTTCAAAATTACAAAGCAAAAATCTGAAGATTTTTCAGAACATCTGCCTCTGGGGAATTTCAAACACTAAAATGAGATTCACTAGGTCACAGAGAAATAATGAGGTCTACTGTCTGGCAATAGCTTTCAAAAGATAACCCTGGTATTTTGTTGAGGATTTTTGCATCTCTGTTCATTATAGATATTGCCCTGCAGCTTTCTTTTTTCATGTGTCTTTCCCAGATTTTGGTATCAGGGTGATGCTGGCTTCACAGAGTGAGATAGGAAGAGTCCCTCCTTCTCAATGTTTTTGGAATAGTTTCAGTAGAATTGGTACCAGCTATTCTTTGTACATCTGGTAGATTTCGGCTGTAAATCCATCTTATCCAGGGATTTTAGGGGGATGGTAGGTTTTTTCATTACTAATTTTGGAACTTGATATTGGTCTCTTCAGGGTTCAATTTCTTCCTGATTCAATCCGGAGAGGTCATGTGTTTCGTTTCCAGGAGTGTATTCATTTCCTCTAGATTTTCTAGTTTGTGCGCCTAGAGGTGTTCATAATAGTCTCTGATGATCTTTTGTACTTCTGTGGGATCAGTTATGATGTCACATTTGTCATTTCTGATCATGCTTATTTGAACCTTCTCTTTTCTTTGTTAATCTAATTAGGGGTCTATTGATCTTATTCATCCTTTCAAAGAGGCAACTTTTGGTTTTGGTGATACTTTATATAGATTTTAGGTTCCCAATTTCCTGGACTTTGGCTCCAATTTTAGTTATTTCCTTTCTTCTGCTAGCTTTGAGGTTAGTTTTTTTCTAGTTCCTTTACATGTGATGTTAGATCATTAATTTGAGATCTTTCTAACTTCTTTTTTTTTTAATTATTATTATTATTATACTTTAGGTTTTATGGTACATGTGTGCAATGTGCAGGTAAGTTACATATGTATACATGTGCCATGCTGCTGCGCTGCACCCACTAACTCGTCATCTAGCATTAGGTATATCTCCCAATGCTATCCCTCCCCCCTCCCCCCACCCCACAACAGTCCCCGAAGTGTGATGTTCCCCTTCCTGTGTCCATGTGTTCTCATTGTTCAATTCCCACCTATGAGTGAGAAGATGCGGTGTTTGGTTTTTTGTTCTTGCGATAGTTTACTGAGAATGATGATTTCTAATTTCATCCATGTCCCTACAAAGGACATGAACTCATCATTTCTTGTGGCTGCATAGTATTCCATGGTGTATATGTGCCACATTTTCTTAATCCAGTCTATCATTGTTGGACATTTGGGTTGGTTCCAAGTCTTTCCTATTGTGAATAATGCCGCAATAAACATACGTGTGCATGTGTCTTTATAGCAGCATGATTTATAGTCCTTTGGGTATATACCCAGTAATGGGATGGCTGGGTCGAATGGAATTTCTAGTTCTAGATCCCTGAGGAATCGCCACACTGACTTCCACAAGGGTTGAACTAGTTTACAGTCCCACCAACAGTGTAAAAGTGTTCCTATTTCTCCACATCCTCTCCAGCACCTGTTGTTTCCTGACGTTTTAATGATTGCCATTCTAACTGGTGTGAGATGGTATCTCATTGTGGTTTTCATTTGCATTTCTCTGATGGCCAGTGATGGTGAGCATTTTTTCATGTGTTTTTTGGCTGCATAAATGTCTTCTTTTGAGAAGTGTCTGTTCATGTCCTTCGCCCACTTTTTGATGGGGTTGTTTTTTTTCTTGTAAATTTGTTGGAGTTCATTGTAGATTCTGGATATTAGCCCTTTGTCAGATGAGTAGGTTGTGAAAATTTTCTCCCATTTTGTAGGTGCCTGTTCACTTTGATGGTAGTTTCCTTTGCTGTGCAGAAGCTCTTTAGTTTAATTAGATCCCATTTGTCAATTTTGGCTTTTGTTACCATTGCTTTCAGTGTTTTAGACATGAAGTCCTTGCCCATGCCTATGTCCTGAATGGTAATGCCTAGGTTTTCTTCTAGGGTTTTTATGGTTTTAGGTCTAACATTGAAGTCTTTAATCCATCTTGAATTGATTTTTGTATAAGATGTAAGGAAGGGATCCAGTTTCAGCTTTCTACATATGGCTAGCCAGTTTTCCCAGCACCATTTATTAAATAGGGAATCCTTTCCCCATTTCTTGTTTTTGTCAGGTTTGTCAAAGATCAGATAGTTGTAGATATGTGGCATTATTTCTGACGGCTCTGTTCTGTTCCATTGATCTATATCTCTGTTTTGGTACCAGTACCATGCTGTTTTGGTTACTGTAGCCTTGTAGTATAGTTTGAAGTCAGGTAGTGTGATGCCTCCAGCTTTGTTCTTTTGGCTTAGGATTGACTTGGCGATGCGGGCTCTTTTTTGGTTCCATATGAACTTTAAAGTAGTTTTTTCCAATTCTGTGAAGAAAGTCATTGGTAGCTTGATGGGGATGGCATTGAATCTGTAAATTACCTTGGGAAGGATGGCCATTTTCTTGATATTGATTCTTCCTACCCATGAGCATGGAATGTTCTTCCATTTGTTTGTATCCTCTTTTATTTCCTTGAGCAGTGGTTTGTAGTTCTCCTTGAAGAGGTCCTTCACATCCCTTGTAAGTTGGATTCCTAGGTATTTTATTCTCTTTGAAGCAATTGTGAATGGGAGTTCACTCATGATTTGGCTCTCTGTTTGTCTGTTATTGGTGTATAAGAATGCTTGTGATTTTTGTACATTGATTTTGTATCCTGAGACTTTGCTGAAGTTGCTTATCAGCTTAAGGAGATTTTGGGCTGAGACAATGGGGTTTTCTAGATATACTATCATGTCATCTGCAAACAGGGACAATTTGACTTCCTCTTTTCCTAATTGAATACCCTTGATTTCCTTCTCCTGCCTAATTGCCCTGGCCAGAACTTCCAACACTATGTTGAATAGAAGTGGTGAGAGAGGGCATCCCTGTCTTGTGCCAGTTTTCAAAGGAAATGCTTCCAGTTTTTGCCCATTCAGTGTGATATTGGCTGTGGGTTTGTCATAGATAGCTCTTATTATTTTGAGATACGTCCCATCAATACCTAATTTATTGAGAGTTTTTAGCATGAAGGGTTGTTGAATTTTGTCAAAGGCCTTTTCTGCATCTATTGAGATAATCATGTGGTTTTTGTCTTTGGTTGTGTTTATATGCTGGATTGCATTTATTGATTTGCGTATATTGAACCAGCCTTGCATCCCAGGGATGAAGCCCACTTGATCATGGTGGATAAGCTTTTTGATGTGCTGCTGGATTCGGTTTGCCAGTATTTTATTGAGGATTTTTGCATCAATGTTCATCAAGGATATGGGTCTAAAATTCTCTTTTTTTGTTGTGTCTCTGCCAGGCTTTGGTATCAGGATGATGCTGGCCTCATAAAATGAGTTAGGGAGGATTCCCTCTTTTTCTATTGATTGGAATAGTTTCAGAAAGAATGGTACCAGCTCCTCCTTGTACCTCTGGTAGAATTCGGCTGTGAACCCATCTGGTCCTGGACTTTTTTTGGTTGGTAAGCTATTGATTATTGCCACAATTTCAGCTCCTGTTATTGGTTTATTCAGAGATTCAACTTCTTCCTGGTTTAGTCTTGGGAGAGTGTATGTGTTGAGGAATTTATCGATTTCTTCTAGATTTTCTAGTTTATTTGCGTAGAGGTGTTTGTAATATTCTCTGATGGTAGTTTGTATTTCTGTGGGATCAGTGGTGATATCCCCTTTATCTTTTTTATTGCATCTATTTGATTCTTCTCTCTTTTTTTCTTTATTAGTCTTGCTAGCGGTCTATCAATTTTGTTGATCCTTTCAAAAAACCAGCTCCTGGATTCATTTATTTTTTGAAGGGTTTTTTGTGTCTCTATTTCCTTCAGTTCTGCTCTGATTTTAGTTATTTCTTGCCTTCTGCTAGCTTTTGAATGTGTTTGCTCTTGCTTTTCTCATTCTTTTAATTGTGATGTTAGGGTGTCAATTTTGGATCTTTCCTGCTTTCTCTTGTGGGCATTTAGTGCTATAAATTTCCCTCTACACACTGCTTTGAATGCATCCCAGAGATTCTGGTATGTTGTATCTTGGTTCTCGTTGGTTTCAAAGAACATCTTTATTCCTGCCTTCATTTCGTTATGTACCCAGTAGTCATTCAGGAGCAGGTTGTTCAGTTTCCACGTAGTTGAGCGGTTTTGAGTGAGATTCTTAATCCTGAGTTCTAGCTTGATTGCACTGTGATCTGAGAGATAGTTTGTTATAATTTCTGTTCTTTTACATTTATTGAGGAGAGCTTTACTTCCAAGTATGTGGTCAATTTTGGAATAGGTGTGGGGTGGTGCTGAAAAAAATGTATATTCTGTTGATTTGGGGTGGAGAGTTCTGTAGATGTCTATTAGGTCCGCTTGGTGCAGAGCTGAGTTCAATTCCTGGGTATCCTTGTTGACTTTCTGTCTCGTTGATCTGTGTAATGTTGACAGTGGGGTGTTAAAGTCTCCCATTATTAATGTGTGGGAGTCTAAGTCTCTTTGTAGGTCACCCAGGACTTGCTTTATGAATCTGGGTGCTCCTGTATTGGGTGCATATATATTTAGGATAGTTAGCTCTTCTTGTTGAATTAATCCCTTTACCATTATGTAATGGCTTTCTTTGTCTCTTTTGATCTTTGTTGGTTTAAAGTCTGTTTTATCAGAGACTAGGATTGCAACCCCTGCCTTTTTTTGTTTTCCATTTGCTTGGTAGATCTTCCTCTATCCTTTTATTTTGAGCCTATGTGTGTCTCTGCATGTGAGATGGGTTTCCTGAATACAGCACACTGATGGGTCTTGAGTCTTTATCCAATTTGCCAGTCTGTGTCTTTTAATTGGAGCATTTAGCCCATTTACATTTAAAGTTAATATTGTTATGTGTGAATTTGATCCTGTCATTATGACGTTAGCTGGTTATTTTGCTCATTAGTTGATGCGGTCTCTTCCTAGTCTCAATGGTCTTTACATTTTGGTATGATTTTGCAGTGGCTGGTACCGGTTGTGCCTTTCCATGTGTAGCGCTTCCTTCAGGAGCTCTTTTAGGGCAGGCCTGGTGGTGACAAAATCTCTCAGCATTTGCTTGTCTGTAAAGCATTTTATTTCTCCTTCACTTATGAAGCTTAGTTTGGCTGGATATGAAATTCTGGGTTGAAAATTCTTTTCTTTAAGAATGTTGAATATTGGCCCCCACTCTCTTCTGGCTTGTAGGGTTTCTGCCGAGAGATCCGCTGTTAGTCTGATGGGCTTCCCTTTGATGGTAACCCGACCTTTCTCTCTGGCTGCCCTTAACATTTTTTCCTTCATTTCAACTTTGGTGAATCTGACAATTATGTGTCTTGGAGTTGCTCTTCTCGAGGAGTATTTTTGTGGCGTTCTCTGTATTTCCTGAATCTGAATATTGGCCTGCCTTGCTAGATTGGGGAAGTTCTCCTGGATAATATCCTGCAGAGTGTTTTCCAACTTGTTTCCATTCTCCCCATCGCTTTCAGGTACACCAATGAGACATAGATTTGGTCTTTTCACATAGTTCCACATTTCTTGGAGGCTTTGCTCATTTCTTTTTATTCTTTTTTCTCTAAACTTCCCTTCTCGCTTCATTTCATTCATTTCATCTTCCAGGGCTGATACCCTTTCTTCCATTTGATCGCATCGGCTCCTGAGGCTTCTGCATTCTTCAAGTAGTTCTCGAGCCTTGGTTTTCAGCTCCATCAGCTCCTTTAAGCACTTCTCTGTATTGGTTATTCTAGTTATACATTCTTCTAAATTTTTTTCAAAGTTTTCAACTTCTTTGCCTTTGGTTTGAATATCCTCCCGTAGCTCGGAGTAATTTGATCGTCTGAAGCCTTCTTCTCTCAGCTCGTCAAAGTCATTCTCCATCCAGCTTTGTTCCGTTGCTGGTGAGGAACTGCGTTCCTTTGGAGGAGGAGAGGCGCTCTGCTTTTTAGAGTTTCCAGTTTTTCTGCTCTGTTTTTTCCCCATCTTTGTGGTTTTATCTACTTTTGGTCTTTGATGATGGTGATGTACAGATGGGTTTTTGGTGTGGATGTCCTTTCTGTTAGTTTTCCTTCTAACAGACAGGACCCTCAGCTGCAGGTCTGTTGGAGTACCTGGCCGGCCGTGTGAGGTATCAGTCTGCCCCTGCTGGGGGGTGCCTCCCAGTTAGGCTGCTCGGGGGTCGGGGGTCAGGGACTCACTTGAGGAGGCAGTCTGCCCGTTCTCAGATCTCCAGCTGCGTGCTGGGAGAACCACTGCTCTCCTCAAAGCTGTCAGACAGGGACATTTAAGTCTGCAGAGGTTACTGCTGTCTTTTTGTTTGTCTGTGCCCTGCCCCCAGAGGTGGATCCTACAGAGGCAGGCAGGCCTCCTTGAGCTGTGGTGGGCTTCACCCAGTTCAAGCTTCCAGGCTGCTTTGTTTACCTACGCGAGCCTGGGCAATGGCGGGCGCCCCTCCCCCAGCCTCGCTGCCGCCTTGCTGTTTGATCTCAGACTGCTGTGCTAGCAATCAGCGAGACTCCGTGGGCGTAGGACCCTCTGAGCCAGGTGCCGGCTATACTCTCCTGGGGCACCGTTTCCTAAGCCCGTCGGAAAAGCACAGTATTCGGGTGGGAGTGGCCCGATTTTCCAGGTGCTGTCTGTCACCCCTGGAAAGGGAACTCCCTGATCCCTTGCGCTTCCCGAGTGAGGCAATGCCTCGCCCCTGCTTCGGTTGGCGCACAGTGCACTCACCCACTGACCTGCGCCCACTGTCTGGCACTCCCTAGTGAGATGAACACAGTACCTCAGATGAAAATGCAGAAATCACCAGTCTTCTGTGTCGCTCACGCTGGGAGCTGTAGACCGGAGCTGCTCCTATTCGGCCATCTTGGCTCCTCCCCCGCTTTCTAACTTCTTAATGTAGACATTTAGTGTGATAAACTTTCCTCTTAATGCTGCTTTTGCTGCATCCCAGAGATTTTAGTATGTTGTATCTCTATTTTCAAAGAATTTTTTGATTTCTGCCTTGATTTCTTTGTTTACCCAAAAGTCATTCAGAAGCAAATTGTTTAATGTCCATACAACTGTGTGCTTTTGAAAATTATTTTTGGTATTGAATTTTATTTTTATTCCACTCTGGGCCAAGAGATGGTTAGTATGATTTCAACTTTTTTGAATTTATTAAGACTTGCTTTATGGCCAAGCATGTGGTCAATCTAGGAGTATGTTCCCCATTAAAAAGCAGGCAAAAGTGGCTGGGCACAGTAGCTCATGCCTATAGTCCCAGCATTTTTGGAGGCTGAGGCAAGAGGATAGCTTGAGCTCAGGCATTTGAGACCAGTCTGGGCAACCTGGTAAGACCTTGTCGCTACTAAAAGTTAAAAATAAAAGTTAGCCAGGCATTGTGGCACAACTGTGGTCTCAGCTACTCAAGAGGCTGAGATGGGAGGATCACTTGAGCCTGGGAGGTCGAGGCCGCAGTGAGCTGTGATCGTCCCACTGTACTCCAGCCTGAGCAACAGAGTGAGACCCTGTCGCAAAAAAAAAAAAAAAAAAAAAAAAAAAGTAGGCAAAGGACATGAACAGATACTTTTCAAAAGAAGACATATAAATGGCCAAGAAACATGAAAAAAATGCTCCGTACCATTAATCATCAGAGAAATGCAAATCAAAACTACAATGAGATACCATCTCACACCAGTCAGCATGCCAATTATTAAAAAGTAAAAAACAACAGATGCTGGTGAGGCTGTGGAGAAAAGGGAATGCTTATACACTGTTGGTGGGAATGCAAATTAGTTCAGCCACTATGGAAAGCAGTTTGGAGATGTCTCAGAGAACTTAAAACAGAACTACTGTTTGACCTGGCAATCCCATTACTGGGTATATAGCCAAAGGAAAATAAATCATTCTACCAAAAAGACACATGCACTTGTGTGTTCATCACAGCACTATTCACAATAACAAAGACATGGAATTAACCTAGGTGCCCATCAATGGTGGACTGGATAAAGAAAATATACACCATGAAATACTATGCAGCGTGAAAAAGAATGGAATCATGTCCTTTGTAGCAACGTGGATGCAGCTGGAGGCCATTATCCTAAGTGAATTAACACAGGAACAGAAAATCAAATACCATATGTTTTCACTTATAAATGGGTGCTAAACCTCTGGTACACAAGGACATAAAGATGGGAACAATAGACTCGAGTCTATTAGAAGCGGGAGCGAGGGAGGGGACAAGGACTGAAATACTACCTATTAGGTATTATGCTCACTACCTTGGTGATGGGATCATTCGTACCTCAAACCTTAGCGCCACACAATATGCTCATGTAACAAACCTGTGCATGTGCCCTCTGAATCTATAATAAAATAAAAGTTGATACTATTTTAAAAACACACAGAGAGAAAAGGAAACTTTGGAAAAGAAATGTAACCATAGAATGTGGAAATATATCTAACCCATATATTTCTTGCATATGTTCATCAATGCTATAGAACTGATATAGAACTAGATGACTATTGGAAGCTTTAATATAAAGCAATTCCATGATATTTTCAGAAAAAAAAATTGCATGGTTGAGGGAGAGGACCAGAAAAGAAAACTTATCTTTTACTTTTATCCATCTATATATTTTGAATTCTGTGATATGGCACATATAATTATTTTTAAACCTTTAAATAAAATATTTTAAGTCTACTAAGGCATCTCAACTCATTATGAACACACAATATTTTGAGGGGGTTCTTTGTTTGTTTATTGGTCTCACTATGTTGCCCAGGCTCAAGTGCTACAGCTATTCACAGGAGTGATCATAGCACACTGAAACCTCAAACTCCTGGCCTCAGGTGATCCTTCTGCTTCAGCCTCCCAAGTAGCTGGGCCTAGAGGCGTGCACCACCACACCCAACTTAGACACACAGTCGTTTTATTTTTCCAGTAAATGCCCCAAACTTTCCTAGTGAATGGTAACCCCCCAAATATATCTTGCCTAATTTTGTGCTTTTCAGTCAAATTTGGTTATTAGAACACTCTCATTCAGATATTTCAGACTCAGTCCTATTCATTTAAACACTTCGATTTTATATTCAATCATAACTCTACATGTCCCATTACCCAGAAGAGGTTAGACCTTCTGTTTTATACTGAAAGTTTTGAGGAATTTGGTGGGGTGGGGGAAGTGGGGTTGGGTGAAGGGAAGAGTTCTAACTCTGTCACCACCACCAACCTCTTCCTTCTTCTGGGTGTGATCGCCTTTGGGATTGGGAAAGGGAGAAAGGAGAAAACAGAAAGGAAGCATGAGCATCTCTGCATACAACTGTTGCTGTGCTCTCCGCAGCTGATGGTAACCACTAGTTTAGCCTATTGTCTCTGGGCTAGATGAGGACCAGAGGTGGCTCTAAGGTTTCCCTTAGATGAAAGATCTGTTTGCCTTCTTTGGCAGATGCAGGCTTGGTGGCATTCTCCACAGGTGAGCCCCTCGTTGCCCCCCACACTGCATCAATCCTGGGACATTTGTAGTTTCCAATCTCATATTCTCTGCACCAACTCTCAAGTCTGCAGGCATGTGAGGATTTTACCCCTATTTTGAAGGAGGAGGCCATTGTCACTGGCCCCCTCCTCCACCTAGAAAGGCCCCACTTATGCCATCTCCATTGCATTCTATTTTCCCACATTTCAGTAGCAAATAAAGCACATCAGCAAGTCTACTACTTCAGAAGCTCATACAGCCAGGGAACAAAATGTCTGTTTATTTTTCTTTTCAAGTTATTTGCTTCTTTTCAAGTTATTTGCTCGAGCTCCCCTCTCTCACATACTTGACTTGAGAGAATGAATAGAGTCTGTACACATACTCCCCAAGAGGTTGGCTTCCTCTCTCCCAACATCCCCTGGGAGATGGGAACAGCGATGGGTGGTTGGGCCAATTCCCTAATTAGGGGCATCTCAGAAAGCCCTGCAGAAGGATGGCTGATTCCAATTTCTGATGACTCTATAAATTTAGAATATGGAACACATTGTATCTTTTGTCCTCAGTTTGGGTCTTAGCAGTAGTTACATGGCATAAGGAAAATTCCTCCTTGACACCCTATAATGTTTGTCTATGTGCTTAGTTCCCATCATCCATATATGATTCAGACACATCCACAAGTTTAGTTTTAAATAATTAGAATTTTTTTTAATATTGGCTCTCAAACCTAGCTACATATTAATCTACTCAAGAGGCTTTTGGTTTTGTTTTTCCTTTTTTTTTTTTTTTTTTAAGTACAGACTTCCTGGCTCTATCCGAGATCCACTTGATCAGAATCTTCAGGGCTGTGTCCAGGCAATCTACAATAGATTCAAATACAAGCAGTCTGACATTTAAGAACCTTGGGTGAGAACTCAATAAAAGAGAAAGATTTAAATGAAAGGTCGGGATTTTCTGATTTGGATTAATATATAAGCCCCATGGACAGAAACCATGCCTATCTGATTCATTTTTGTAGTTCCAACACTTAGAATAGTGCCTAGCACATAGCAGACTTTCAATAAATATCTATTGCATGAATGAATGGATGAGTGAAACATTTCCATTTCATAGGTAAAGCAATTACCCATGTCACCAATATGTACCACAGCACACAGTGGGAAAACAAGAGTCTACTGTCCTAGTCTGTTCAGGCTGCTATAACAATTTACCATAAACTGGGTGGCTTAAAAACAACCAAAATTTATTTCTCACAGATCTGGAGGCTGGAGAGTCCAAGATCAAGGCACTGGCAGATCTGGTGTCTCGTGAGGGCCCATTTCTTGATGCACGAAAAATACCTTCTTGCTACATCCTCACATGGTGAAAGCTCTCTGGGGCCTCTGTTTATAAGGACACTAATCCCATTCCTGAAGGCTCTGCCCTTATGAACTAATCATCTTTTAAAGGCCCAACCTCCCAACTCCACTACATTGGTGACTGGGTTTCAATAAATGAATTTGGGGGAAATACGAACATTCAGATCATAGCATCTACCAAAAGAAAATGCATCTTTTTCCTGTGGTCATCTTCATATAAACAGAAATGTCTTTTTTGAACTTGGGTGTAAATGAGACGAGAAGACTACTTAGAGAGGCTGACTGGCCACTTCAGTAGGACTTCTCAAGGCTGCCTAGCCACCATGATGAGATCTGGACCATGCAGAATCTGGAACTGACCAGCACAGAAGAAATCATAACAAAAGTGGGGAGCTGGATGATCTCCATGGTCACTGAGCTATCACTTGGCGCATCCCTTTTCATCATAACAATACCTGTCAACATGACCAGACCATTTAAATTGAAGAGCACTGGGGATTTACTAAAAAATGCTCCTTCACTGGCTCTTTTCCTCCAGATTCCACTCTGTTTATCAAACCCTAAGGTTAATCAGTCTTTGCCTAAGCAAGTCATAAAGTAATTGATTCTATCTGAGCCTATTACATTACAATCATGTTTAAGGTCCCTCACGCTGAGAATACATTCACATCCCCTCGATGAGGGTACATGGTCTACAATCAGATGAATTAGTAAGGAAAACGTGATGCCTTGGAGTTGTTTTGAGGTGGTGGTGGTCATTGTTATGGGTTATTTTGCTATTGTTGTTGATACTACTATTATTGCTATAAACTTGTCAGTGAAGAATAAAGAATCTTTTCTTCGCCCCAGTACAGGAAAGAGGAAGCACTGGTTTCTGAAGGGTGAACTCCCTGATTCCCTCACCAAGAGGGCAGTAACTAAACAGCTTTTAAACTTGAGGTAGATTGGAGGGGATTAATCTAATCCTCTGGCAGACATAGTGTAGAAAGGGATGGTGGAAGTTACCACCAGGGGAAGCATCTCCAATGTGAAATGGGGACAGGATTTGGAGTTATCACAGATGGCAAGCCATGGTTTCTCTTGACACAAAGCATCCAGGATTGGGGGAGGGTAGAGCTGCATGGCAAGAGAAGAAGGCTGGACATTCGGCTAGGGAGCCTCAGCCAAAGAGCCCACTTACCAGTAGGAAATGGTGAGAGGAGCCACTCATCTCCAAACTGGGTCCCATTGTCTTAGACAAGAAGCTCCAGGGCAGGCATGGGCACAGTGGTTTCCACCTGTAATCCCAGCTATTCAGGGAGCTGAGGTAGAAGGATTGCTTGAGACCAGGAGTTCAAAGACAGCGTGGACAACATAGTGAGACCTCTGTCTCTAAATTTTTTTTAATTACATATATATATATGTAATTTTAAAACCTCCAGGGCAAAGAAGCTCCCATCAAAATCTCTTAATCTAATTACCATTCAATTCAAAGAATATTTAATGAGGAATAAAGAACTTAAGACCTTGTGCTTCACACTACAAGGGACACTATCTTTAAAATGGTGCTACCTTCAGGTAGTTTATATTCTCCTAGGAGATGGAGATATTTCCCAAGCTACTATAAGGCAAGAAGTGCTAACTATTCTAATCAAGCTCAATGACAGTTGAGGCAAAAGAAAAGATAAACATTTTCTACTGATGTCTGTTGCTTTCCAAATCATCTGAATAACTTATTTGTCAATAACTGGCTCCTACCCCTATCTCCTTCTGCATTCCATAAAGCCCCAACCAAACTGGTCTACTTAGGTCCAAAAGCATGTTGTGGTTTCCAGCTGTTGGTCCTAATGCCACCTCCTCTGGAGGAAATCATTGTTCCAGTCCTCTCTTCCTATCCAAATGCTACTCATTTATATACCACCTTTTCCTTGAAAACTTTCTTGGATCCACTGAACTCTTATCTTTTCCCTCCTTGGCACCTGAGCCAAGTGGCCTCTCCCTCCTAGGTATCTGAGTCACTCACTGGAGAGTCTTTCCCTCCACTTTTCTGAATCTGCAATGACCTCCATAAGCACTACTACTCTTGGGCCCACAGGTTTACCAGGTTCTTCCTGCCTGACATCTCCATCCCAGTCCAGTATCCCAGCCTCACACCAGTGGCCTCTGCCTTGTGGCTTGGTCCTTCCTTGCCTGGTCCACAATCTCCAGCTCTACCTCTAGCAGCTAAGGGATTGGGGCCTTTGTGTTGGCTACCTCAGTATCCTACCTCTACTAATGACTTTGCATATTCTTCCCCTCCAGTGTGTGTTTTGTGTGTCCTGCTAACTGCCTCAGGAAAAAAAAAAAACAAAAACTCAGCATAATTTGACTGTGACTACTTTAAGGAATATAAGTAGAGCACCACAATATAGATGAACCTTAAAAACATTATGCTAAGTGAAATAAGTCATACACAAAAAGAAAGATACTGGATGATTTCATTTACACAATGTGCCTAGAGTAACCAGATACATAGAGAGAGAAAGTAAAACACTGGTTCCTAGGGGTAAAAGTGGGGAGAAATGAGGAGTTATTGTTTAATGGGTACAGAGTTTCAGTATGGGATGAAGAAAAAGTTCTGGAGATGGATAGCAGTGATAATTACACAACAATGTGAATGTACTAAGTGCCAATGAATTGTGTACTTAAAAAAGATTAAAATGGTAAATTTTGTTATGTATATACCATAATAAAATAAAGAAATAAAAATTTTAAATGAATTGTTCAAAAAAGTACAGTACTGAGGGTTCAGTAGAAAACCAAAATGGAGATCTCCACCAGCACCCATCCTTTTGAGATTCCTAACTAGTGGGCTAAATATCCCCCCTACTGTGATATCCTAAGACAATATTTGCTCTGCAAGTACCTTTGGTCTTTCTCACTACAGTCTTGACCTCCCAGGATCAAGTGATCCTCCAAACTTAGTCTTCCAAGTATCTGGGACCACAGGTGTGTACCACTTTGTGGCCTGATTCTGAATAGTATTACCTTAAAATCAAGTGTATTAGTGGTTCGGAGCCAACAGTTACTGAACAAACATATTTCATTAAAATATTGCTTCCTACTCACTATCCCACTGTTGGACTTCCCACCTCCGTGGACTTCATGCCCCATGGACTCAACCTTATTTGCTTCCTGAATTGTGAGCATGTTTCTCTCACAAGAGAGGAACCAATCCCCTCCAATGTCCCCATTTTCCTGTTTATCTCACAGAAGCACCATTACTCTCCTAGAATCATGAGCCCTTGGTGCCTCTAAAGACACAGCCCTCTTCTACCTCCCCAGGGATCCTGTTGCCATAACCACTAAATTTATTTCCCTTACAGCTCTCAAGGCTCTTCATTAATACTTGTCTTCCCCACCACATAATGTTTCCTTATATAATTTACCTCTCTAAAAGGCAGAGGCCCTGTCTTATATGTCTTTATACTCTTTGCAGTGTCTTTGACTATGCATGCCACATTTTTTGAAATATAACTAGTATGTCACTTAGACATTTTCAGGAATCATCATAACACCAATACAGAAAAAACTTAGTTATAAAATTAGCCACAGAATTTCTTTAAGAATAAATTTATTTTTTAATATTTTTCTTCTGTTTGCCTAAGTTCCTAACATTTCATGCAAGCTGTTACATAACAACTAGATGCAATGTGTTATCACAGGTTGGATTTTGGAAGACAAAAGAAACATTAGAGAAAAATGAGTGAAGTCTGAAAAAAGTCTGAAGTTTAATTAATAGTGATGTACCAATGTTGCCTTTTAGTTTTAACAAATGCACAATGGTATTGTGAGATATTATCATTAAGAAAAACGGAGTGAGTGGTATATGGAAACTATGTCCTATCATTACAATCTTTCTGTAAATTTAAAATTATTCAAAAATCAGGCCATGAGTCACTACTCGTGCCTGTAATCCCAGCACCTTGGGATACTGAGGCAGGCCTATCACCTGAGGTCAGGAGTTCAAGACCAGCCTGGCCAACACGGTGAAAATCCATCTCTACTAAAAATACAAAAATTAGCCAAGCGTAGTGGCACACACCTGTAATCCCAGCTATTCAGGAGGCTGAGACAGGAGAATTGCTTGAACCCAGGAGGCGGAGGTTGCAGTGAGCCGAGATCGCGCCAATGCACTCCAGCCTGGGTGGCAGAGCGAGACTCTGTCTCAAAAACAAAAACAAAAACAACAAGAAGAAAATAAATAAATAAAAAGCTGATTTTTAAAAGATCAGTTCATACCTTCTCCAGTCATCTTTAGGAGCAAAGGATAAAATGTCTGACCCTGCTCATGGAAGAGGTCACTTTTCTACCCTGGGACTTATAAAACCAATGCCACAGATTCATGTCCATCTATATACATGGCTTAATACTCTTTTCCTATCCTGATTTGTAGGTCCTTGTTTCCATTTTGAGTTTTGTTGGTAAGAGAACAGAAATGGCCCCTTGAAATTTGTTTCTGAGAAGTAATCACCTGAGACTCTCCTACCAAAGCCAGAAAGTTCCAGAAAGAGTTTACAAAATTTGAAAATTTACAGAAAAAAATACAAGCTAATTACTGCCTGGACAGTTTTAACAATTCATTCAAAATGGGCAACCAAGCATCACACGAAGATACAGCCTAAGTTAACTGTCTTGTATCTCATTAACAATACACTTAATTAATCCAAGAATATATATATTTTTTGAGACAAAGTATCACTCTGTCATCCCAGCTGGAGTGTGGTGTCGCTATTGTAGCTCACTGCAGCCCTGAACTCTTGGGCTCAAGTAATCATCTCGCTAATTTTTTGTTTGTTTTTTTAGAAACAGTGTCTTGCTATGCTGCCCCAGCCTCCCCAAGTGCTGGGATTACAGGCATAAACACCACACCCTGCCCAAGACTATATTTAAATGAGTGTACTTCTTTTTGTTTTTTTTTTTCTTCCTTTATATATAGACTCACAGCCCAGTGCACATTTTATGCTATGAGATATCTATGTCTGCAAATACTCTTTAATTTACTTTGGTAGTAAAACAATCCTCAAGGGGAAAAATGAAAAACAAGCTGAGCCAAAAGAATTTGATCTACCAAATTCCCAGGGCTGAAATTTCAAAATGTTTTGCTTGTCTATTATAATCTGGTACAAGACACGTCAAAACATCTTATCAAATATGATAGATAATCCCAGAAGATTCCTATCAAGTCTATGGCCACTGTGCTCTTAGGGAATAAAGCAGACTCAAGAGAATCATAAGACGTAACCCAGAAGAAGTTCATAGTGAGGCTATAGTAATGCAATAAGGAAGAAATATAATAGGACATTTTATTTCCCCTTGTCCCCAGAGATTGACAACTATGAGGTTTTCTACTCAATTGATGTAGGAAAAATGGGGAGATAGTCTGGCTCAAGGCAACAACTATCTAATAAATAATTTAGTGTTGCATAGAAAAGCATAGTCTACACCAAAAAACCTCTTGAACACTCGGCAGGCAGTTTCTTACATAATACTTGTAACAGTAAATATGCTCATATAAATTCATGCTTTCTTTGGACACTTTTGCCTTTCAATGTTTAATTTTACTTGACATAATTCAAAGAAGTGGAGCCAAGGGTAAGAAAGGGCTTTTTTGTTTATTTTTCTAGATGAAAACAGATGTGTATAACAGAACAATCCTCCACATGCAACTAATGTATTCAGTCATAGAACTCAGACTCGATTACATTTATTATTCATCCTGAGGCTTCACATTTTAATGAATAGCTTTCACTATTTAATTTTAAAACTTTCCAAATGGGACATTATCTTACTGTCTTCTTAAAAGAAAAATTTGGTCTTGGGAAAATTCAGCTTTATTTTTCTCCCTTTAGTTGTAGATACATAATCTCAAACAATTTGCTTTCTTTTTCCTCAGGTTGTCTTTCTCCTACTATCTTGAAAAATAAAAATAGTCATTTTTTCAACATTATGCATTATACTGATCAAAAAGCTATTTACATGGAAATATAAAGAATCATTTAGTAAATGATGATTTGATATAAGTAAAATTATCTTTAAATCATACCACATTCCCATAGATTAAAAAGACAATAGTAAAAATGAAACCATAAAGATCTACAGGTAGCTCTTGCCTTTCTTCTTTCTCTTTCTTCCTTTTCCAGAAGAATTTGGTTATAAAGCCTTTCAGCAGAGACAAGTAGGATAGGATAGGCATTTGCAGCAGGATAGGGAAAGCCATGCTGGTAAGATGAGGGTAAGATGAGCATCTGCATAGGAGAAGGCCTAGCATAGATGTTGGAAGCTGGGCAGGGTGAGGAGGGTACGCAGGCATGAGGGTAGCCTGACTCAGGTTGTCGGAACCTCAGTAGGATGAAGAGGGAATCCACACAATGGCGTCCAGCAATAGTAGCCCTGCAGGGGATGTTGGAGCCCAAGTGAGATAAAGAAGTCTTTGCTGTGAGAGGTGATGATGGTGGCAAAGGCAGAGTGGTGCATATGAGAGAACTGATCAAATAAGTAAAAGTACTAATGATAATGAGATCCAGGAATAAAATGAGACTGAACTTTGTGGTGATAGATGGCAACTATAGGCATCAGTGCAAATGCAGTGATTTTCAGTGTTATTTATATAAAGGGAAATAAACATAGATGTAAGTGTGTGTATGCAAATATCCCCTAGCTCTATTCACAGAGAAAGAACGGTGATATCCCAATAGTAATAATTGCACCCAGCACACAAATCATGGTTTCTAAATACCATTCTTCACCAAAGGAACCAGGGTTCCTTGGAGAAATGGCTGATTCAAGAGCTGGGGCAGAAAGTGTGCAAAATGAGCATGAAAAATCTGATTGTGGCATGCAAAAGGACAGAGAAGCCAGTTTATAGGTATTCAAGTCTCAAGGTACCTTCCTGAGAAATATTTTTGGTTCTATCTCTTGTCTATTATTCTGTCAGGTTGTTTGTGTTTGTATCATATTGCTTTTTGAGATTCTTTACCTATTTTGCCAACCACTCCTTTCTAGGTTATATGTGTGGAAAATGTCATCTCCTACTTTGTGGCTTATCTGGGCACTATTTTATAATATCTTTTGACAAATGGCCATTATTAATTTTAATATGGTTGAATTTATTAATCTTTTTCTTTATGGTTTGTGCTTTCTGAGCCTTGTTTTATAAATCTTTTCCCACCCCTCTTTCATAAAGATAGTGTCCTGTGTTCTAAAAGTTCCAAAGTTTTATCTTTCACAGTTTAGTCTTTAATTCACACAGAATCTATGTTCATGTATGGATTGGTGTAGTAAGATAATTCCTCTTTTTTGCATATGGGTAATCAATTAACCCAGCACCACTTACTGAATAGTAACTCCTTTCCCACCTGAGTATTTTATCCCAACACAAATCCCACATTGTGTTAATTACTATAGCCTTATAATAAATCTTTTTTTTTTTTTTAGACGGAGTTTCACTCTTGTTGCCCAGGCTGGAGTGCAGTGTCACAATCTTGGCTCACTGCAACCTCTGCCTCCCAGGTTCAAGCGATTCTCCTGCCTCAGCCTCTCGAGTAGCTGGGATTACAGGCATGCACCACCATGCCTAGCTAATTTTGTGTTTTTAGTAGAAATGGAGTTTCTCCATGTTGGTCAGGCTGGTCTTGAACTCCTGACCTCAGGTGATAACGCCCACCTTGGCCTCCCAAAGTGCTGGGATTACAGGTGTGAGCCACCGCACCCGGCCCTGAGCCGCTGCGCCCGGCCCAATAAATCTTAATTTCTGGGAGACAAACCTCCCTGTTTTGCTCTTTTTCATTAAGTGTATTTTGGATGCTTTTAGCCTTTTCCTCTTCCATATAAATTTTAGAGTAAACTTGTAAGGTTTTACATAGAACCTTTTTAGACTTTGATTAGAATTGCATTGCATCTATAAACCAATTGGAGAGTAGAGCTGTCTTTAAAATATTCACTCTTCCTATCCATGAACAAGGTACTCCATAGGATGTTAAACTTTCATACATATAGTAATAAAAATGAAAAGACCAAAAAAGGGGAACTACTTCTAACTAATATGATAGCTCAAGGGCTTATACATTTAATATTCTTAAATCTCATACTAAAACATCTTGAGATAATGAGAAAGGACTTAACCAGACAATTCATAAGTAAGAAATAGAAATTAAAAATAAATATACAGAAAAATGCCTGGCCTCCTTAATAGTAAAGGAATGCAAATTTAAAAACCTACAAGATATTATTTTCACTTATCGAATTAAAAATCTTTTTTAAAAAATGCTGTAGTAGGCACATCAGCTTAAGTCTAAGTGAAAATCAATCCCCATCAGTGTTGTAGTTATGAGGTGGGCTTGCAAAAAACCAATTTGTATGCAAACTGAAGAGCCTCTTGGAAAAGAACATATTCTAAGGAAGAAATTAGAAATAACGAGCTTAGCCCAGGAAAACAGGATCTGTCATTCAGATTTGTCTTCTAGCCGAGTTCCCTCACTGAACTCCTACAGAGGAAGGAAGAGAAGGCATCCAGAAAAAAAAAGATAAAGAAAAAAATCTGAAAGAGCAATTTCATCAACATCTTTAAAGCACTGGAACATACTAGCACAGCTTTGGGTCTATTAGAGTGACACACTGGGGGAAAAGACATCGTCCTACACTTTGCACAAAACCCTCTGAAGCTCCAAACCTCAGCTACTAGATGAGGCAAAGCCAATCAGAGGGAGGATGGAGTGTAAGCACAAGCATGAATGCCCTGGTGCTTTTAGAAACCCTTGGTCACAGGGATTAGTGAGAATTTCCAAAAGCATTAGAGGTCTTACATCAGCTAGCAAGAGAGGACAGGGGCAATACTGAAGTTAGCAGTTTTTAATATATGCCCTTTCTGTTCCTATAAACTAATGAGGGCTGCAAGAGGCTAAGATTAAATCATTATTCAATGTCAGCAAGTGTGTAACAAGTCTCAAGCCCTCCTATACTGTTGGCTGGGGCACATGTGAGAACAAGGTTTTTGGGAACCATTTTGCAACACATATGAAGAATATTTTCAAATTTTAACTTTCTGATCCAATAATTGTCCTACTAAAATGCTTGTCAAATAGAATAAGAGGCATATAGAAATGTGTGTCCAAGGATGTTAGTTACAATCTTAATTACAATAACAAAATCTCAAAATCTTCTAAATATTCAATCATAGGAGGAAGGTTAAATGAGTTGTAGAATGACTAAGCAAATCTGATGCAGCCCTGGATTAAAAAATTCTCTTGGTAGTAGAAAACATAGGGTATCAAATTGAATGTGGAGCTGTCATTGGAAAATTTTAACTAAAGGGTTTTTTCCTTTTCACAAATTATTTCTATTGCCCTATAACAATTAGATTAATATTGAATCCATCCATTGGGTCAATCAGAGCCATTGTCTTCAGGAGAGGAGAAATCCATTGCATGCTTAAATGTGTTTTAACTCATAGCAGGCTTATCACCCTGAAGCAAAGCACCTTTGATATGTAAGAACTGGGCCATGCACAGTGTGTTAGCTCACACCTATAATCCTAGCACTTTGGAAGGCCAAGCTGGGCAGATCCCTTGAGCTCAGGAGTGAGCCCAGCCTGGGCAACATAGCGAAACTCTGTCTGTACGAAAAATACAACAAATTAGCCGGGGCATGGTGTCGCACACCTGTGGTCCCAACTACTCAGGGGGCTGAGGTGGGAGAATCGCTTGATCCCAGGAGGCAGAGGTTGCAGTGAGCCTGGATCACATCACCGCACTCCAGCCTAGGCAACAGAGTGAGACCCTGTCTCAAACAAACAAACAAACAAACAAAACTGGGCCATTGAAAGAGAAGGATTTTCTTTTGAATTAATAAAAACGAACATAATTGGAAAACTGATGCAGAATCTAGAAGACTAGAGCACAGAGATTACAAAAGTTAATCACAGAATAAAAATAATGCAGTACTTAATATATTCTTGCCTGATAGCAAGGAAGAAGAATAATTCCCTTCCTGGGCTGCAGGGAAGAGCATGGAGAAAGAGGGAAAAAAGAGAAGAAAGTCAGGTGTAAGAAAAGTCCCTGAGGGGACTGGCCTCTTTCCAAATAGGTTTCTTGACATGAGAAAAGAAGGTACTTTGGGGTGGGTGTGGTGGCTCACTCCTGCAATCCTAGCACTTTGGGAGGCTGAGGTGGGAGGATCACTTGAGCCCAGAAGTTTGAGACCAGCCTGGGCAACATGGCAAGACCCTATCTTGAACAACAAAAGCAGAGGTACTTTTGTTAGATTTCCTACATGAAATCAGGGAGGAGCCACTTTCAGAATGCCCACTGATAACGCAGGGTGGCTGCAAAGAGTATGAATGGCACCAAGTCAGGACTGGGGTGGGGTGGGGTGGGGGCTGAGACAGGCTCCTACCCTATCAGCCCCTACAATCCCCATGGGGGATTCTTGAATTCTTGAAAGGGGCATGGGAGAGATCTGGGAACAATGCGACAGCTGGCTTATGGGGAAAATGGGGAGTGGGGGGTGGGGGAGACACAGCAGAGAACTGGGAGGCCCCACACTAAAGCCAGGGGCAGTTGGTTCTCAGCAGCAGCAGGAGAAGATAACCAAACTCCTGGGAGTAATTGCTCTGCACTGCACTGCCCAGTGTCCAGAACAAACCCACAGGCAAAATCCATGTAAACAAGACTTCACAGCCAGGAAGCAATGGAGGGTCACACAAAGACCAGACATGCCTTCCTTGCATCAGGGTGGTAGCGTGAGCTTTCTCCGTTCCCAAAGACCGCCACCAGGGAGGGGAGAAGAAGGGGTAGAAAGGAAAAATCTTGAGAGGGAAAAACAGCCCTGAGAGGGAGGCTGAACTTCAAATGTGGTAATAACCTCGAAGAGACAGACAGAGTTGCACTGAACTAGTGACAAAATAAATTCAGTTACAGAGAAATTTAAAGAAACTCTGTACTCATCCAAGATATGATTGTGAATTTCAAAGCTGGGACATCTATCTACAGTGCTATTTTGGCCTACCCAGTAATTATTCTCTATTCTGAGAAAAAACAGCTCTGAGTTTCTGCTACAGAGCTCCCTGAACCTTCCTGGGTCCTATTCTTCCAAAGCCTGGGTGTTTTTTTATTCTGTGGACCGCCAAGAAATTCCTTTCCTTCCTTAAGTTTGTAACTGGGTCAGTTTCTGTTATTTGCCCTAAAGAAAGAAGCCCAGCTGATACAAAATATATAATCCCAATTTTGTAAATGCACATGAATACACTGGCGCACACACACACACACACACACACACACACACACCCCCACAGGTGGGGAAAAAGAAAGAAATAAAATATTAATAGTGATCCTAGCTGGATAATCAAGTTATAAAATATTTTTTCTTCTATGTTTCCAAATTTCCTATTCCTAAAATATAAATATTATATTCCTAAATATTAACGAATATTAATTTATTTAATATAAATTAGTTTATTTAATAGAAAATAAAATATTATATTCCTAAAAATATAATAGTACGCATTATATTTTTATTCAGAGTATTGAGAGATAGAAGTATTATCCATAATGTCCAGAAAAATAACATTAAGAAGCCCAATTACATTAAAAAGGCATGTCAGGTCATAGGCCTTTGTCTCTTGGCACCCTGGGCCAGCCAGCAGATGCAAGCACAAGCACTGTAGGGCAGTGTGTTATAATGCAAAGAATTATATATGTATATATATATATATATATATACACACACACACATATACAGTGTGTAATATGTATATGTATACATATATATATACACACCTATATACAGTGTGTAATATGTATAACACACTGTAGGGCAGTGTGTTATAATGCAAAGAATACTAGGCCAGGAGTCCAGAGACCAGAGTTTTAGCTCTGGCTCTGCCACTAACAAGTTGTGTGATGTTTAATAAGTCTTTCAACCTCCTTTAGCCCCAAATTTCTTTATCTGTAACATGAAGGCTTCAACTCCTTAGCTGGACCCAGTGGCGTGTACCTGTAGTCCCAGCTACTCAGGAGGCTGGGACAGTGATCACTTGAGGCCAAGAATTCAAGGCTGTGCACACTACAGCCTTGAACTCTTGGCCTCAAGTGATCCATGATCGCACCTGTGAATAGCCACTGCACTCTAGCCTGGGCAACGTGAGACTCTCTCTAAGAAAAAAGAAACTCCCTATGATATTACAGAGTTCACTGACCTGTCAACCATACCCTAGCTCAAGTTCCAACTCTCAACATTTCTCAGATATATGTATGAGAAGACAAAATTTCCCAATATGCTAGCCAAAGTCTTAGAGAAAACTTTCAAGGGAACACTACAGACACTGCTTGCTTTGCTTTTGAGACTGAAACACAGCAATATCACTGATGTTTTCCATCTTGTTTTCATGCAATCTCTGTCTGAAGGGACACTTCACAACCTAGCATTGCCTGTCACCAGCATGAAAGTGCAGCTAGTGCTTGTCGCTGGCATCAGCCCCAGATCCAGCATAAGAACCCAAATACCATCATGCTGGGGGGCACCTTGAGCACACTGCCTCATCATGCAGCTGGTCATCAGAGCCTCAGAGGGCAAAGAAGTTTCACATATAGAGGGAACCAGTGAAAGGCAAATTTATTACTGCTGCTTCAATCTGTGAAATCGCAAAGCCAAGGAAGTTAAAGGGATGTGGTGCAATATTTCACACTAGATACGTGATCCGTCCAGGTGGGGGGACTTAGATGGATTCCCAAAGAAGTAGGTGCACTGAGAAGAGTACACCAGGAATTCAGCTATAGGAATAACAGAGACCAAACTAGCAATTTTACATCTGTTCAGAACTATGACCTCATCAAACTAATTTCTCAGCTAGTTTTTTTCTTCTTCCATTCTTGTATCCATGTCTTGCGGCTTCCTCTGGGAATCTTCTTCCTCTCCCTGTAGTAGATGATGTCTAAAAATCCTCCCTGGCTTGTTGGGAGCAAACTTCCCATACACCAGAGTGACATATGCCCTGAGACTCTACACGATGGCTGAAGAGACACCTAACTCACAGGACTCTAAGGAAAATGTAAGCCCTAAACCATTTAGCTCTGTGTCATAAAAAATCTACTGTCCTTTATTCTGTTTATCTTTATTTCTAACCTAAGAGAAAAAGTAGAATGGAACAGACTGGGTAATCTACTCTAAGAAAAACTTGAATGTTTTAAACACAAAAAAGAGAAGAACTAAAATTTGAATGCAGAAAAGATACAATTAAGCACATTTGCAACCTTGGCAAGTACATGAAGAGGAGTGTAAAGGGAATTAGACTGTGTGGGAGTCAAGCTGGGTCCAAAGAAAACAGGAACGGGAATGTTTCAAGATGGGATCTGAAGAGATACAGTGAGTCACTAAGTGAAGAAGGGAAAGCAGAACAGAAAACATGGAAGAAAAAGTCATTCCACTAAACAAACAAACAAGCAAACAAAAATACCAACAACAAAACCTCACTGTAACTAGCAGTGAGGAAGTTTAATGACTGCATACTGGGTATATTCTGGATCCCTTCAGTAGAAATGTCATTTAAACTAAGACTGAAGAAAAGCAAAGAAGGAGAAACAGTGGTTTGTCTCTTTGTCCAATACAGTGTTGCTCATGTGGAGGGAGAGAATGGGGAATGTGGGAAGGGTTGAGGAATTCCAATAAGAAGGTTATCACCCACAAAGAATGCCGGAGACAGGTTTTTTTCCACAAGAGATTAAGTCATTATTCTTAACCCAAGAGGTGATGGATTGTCTTTCTGGTGCTTACTAGTATAATAGCTAAGCAGAAAATAATTGTCTAATGTGAAGTAGGGGAGCAGGAGATAACATAGAAAGGATAAAAGTCCCTCAAATTAAAAACAAAAAGGCATCGACATGATTTGTGGTTTCAAAAAAACTTTTTTGGGGGAATAAAACAATGCTGACTTTGCAGATGAAGCTGACATCACAGACATATTATAGTTACTGCCTACATACTATTCTTACTGGAAATGCAGCAGTGTAGGAAGCCACAAACATCTAAATAGTCATTTCTCTCTCTTGTCAGTTGCTTCAAGTCACAAATGCAGTTTCAATTCAACAAATCAAAGTGTCACCTGTTTACAATCTCCACTTTCAAATCTTTCACCAAAATCAGTGAGCAATACATGCTAATTTAATAAAGAGAGAAAATAAAAAACTAAATAGAGTCACTTTGAGAGAAGTATAGTTTAGTGATTACAGAAAATATCATTTATATTTTGTTGCCAATGTGGATTTCTGTTAGTTTGTCTATCTGATAAGCTTCAGGGACAATAGTTGTATTGAATATTGCAAGGAAGTTGTTATGATCAGATTGCTTCCTGTGGTGAACAAAGGGCTTTTTTGTTGACATAGCAGCTTCATGGTTGCACACATAGCCCGTAATATCCTTGTCTTTCAAACTGAAACGTTTTTTTCTTTTCTTTTTTTTTTTCCCACTATTTCAACAGGAAACAAAATCTTCAGACTGGCTTCCAAAGGAGAAGTTTGAAATGGAGGGAGAAAGACAGGAACGGAGGGAAGGCAAGAAGGAAAGAAGAGAGGAAGGAAGAAAGCAATGGCATGGCCATGTTTCTGTGTTGTTTTTTCCTACTACAAAATATTAAGATATTGGATAATAAAGGAGCCAAATAGTGTCACATGGCTCACGTGTGTATCAACAAGGCCCATGTGTGTATCAACATAAGGCTAAGAACACATGACAAGGCATGGATGGCCAAGGAATCAGGATTTTGAAATGAGTGCAAGGACTTGTTTACATGAAAATGTTCAAAGGTAGAATCAATGTATCAAGTTAAAGGGTTGAGTCTGAAGAATGAGCGCATGAAAAAATGTGATACTTTCTCTTTTTTGTCATTCCTTTCTTTCCCCTCATCTGTGGCGGGGAGAGGATCTTTGGCAAGACAGAATAAAGACGGCATTTTAGTGAGGATGGGGGAAGCCTGAGGCAGGTGTGCTCTCTTCTGAGAACTTTCTCAAAAACCCACACCATTTCCATGGTGGTGAAGGCCGTGACGAAAAGACCTCAGAAGAATTACTAAAATAGCTTCTGAGGTTGCTTTTCAATGGCACAATGCAGGAAATGGAAAAGAAAAGGGGCATGTATTAATAGCATTGTCTGTAAATGAACAATATACATGTGTATTGTATTTTTCATGGTGGGCAAATGGGACATCCAGGAGAGGGGCTGAGAGAAGTCCAGGAAGCAGCATAAAGATCTTAATGGACAGGAAGGAGAAGAGAGGTGTTAATGGGAAAAAGGAATACATTTTAGCACTTCAAATACTGGTGTAGCTTCAACTCTGACCAGGGACATTTTGTCTTAGTGCCTAAATATATCCAAGTAGAATAAGCACGAATCTCACATTTTAAAAAATTAGCCATGCATTAGAGACATACATATCATTCTTCCTGATATTGTTAAAGCAAACCACTGCAACAACACTGGCTACAGAATTTTGAGGGCTCAGTCCAAAATAAAAATGCAGGGCTCCTTGTTCAAAAATTACTAAGGGCCAGGTGCGGTGGCTCACGCCTGTAATCCCAGCACTTTGGGAGGCTGAGACGGGCAGATCACCCGAGGTTAGGAGTTCGAGACAAGCCTGGCCAAAATGGCAAAACCCTGTCTCTACCAAAAATACAAAAAAAAAAAAAAAAAAAAAATTAGCAGGACATGGTGGTGTGAGCCTGTAATCCCAACTACTCAGGAGGCTGAGGCAGTAGAACTGCTTGAACCTGGGAAGCGGAGGTTGCAGTGAAACGAGATCGCGCCACTGCACTCCAGCCTGGGGGACAAGAGCAAAACTCCTTCTAAAAAAAAAAAAAAAAAAAGAAGAAAGAATTTAACGTGGCAAAAATGGCATTAAACCAAGCAAGGGGCCCTTCTGAGTACAGGTCCTATGTGACTGCACAAGTCATATGCCCATGAAGCCAGCCCTACTCCAAAATTAAGACCAGATTTGAATGGGTTCCATGCAGTCCTTGGAGGGGAAAATCCCAGATGTAAACTCTCACGGTAAAAGTTCAAAACGGGCTCGGCGCGGTGGCTCACGCCTGTTAATCCCAGCACTTTGGGAGGCCGAGGCGGGCGGATCACGAGGTCAGGAGATCGAGACCATCCTGGCTAACACAGTGAAACCCCGTCTCTACTAAAAATACAAAAAATTAGCCAGGCGTGGTGGCGGGCGCCTGTAGTCCCAGTTACTCAGGAGGCTGAGGCAGGAGAATGGTGTGAACCTGGGAGGTGGAGCTTGCAGCCAAGATTGCGCCACTGCACTCCAGCATGGGCGACAGAGAGAGACTCTGTCTAAAAACAAACAACAAAAAAGTGCTAAAGGGAGAGGCTGATTATTGAAGTCGGAAGACTAGTTATCCTCTGCTTTTCTATGAGTGATAGTGAGAGGTGACAGCGTGCTGGCAGTCCTCACAGCCCTCGCTTCCTCTCGGCGCCTCCTCTGCCTGGGCTCCCACTTTGGCGGCACTTGAGGAGGCCTTCAGCCTGTCGCTGCACTGTGGGAGCTCCTTTCTGGGCTGGCCAAGGCCGGAGCCCGCTCCCTCAGCTTGCCAGGAGGTGTGGAGGGAGAGGTGCCCGCAGGAACCCGGGATGCGCGCGGTGCTTGAGGACCAGTGCGAGTTCCAGGTGGGCGTGGGCTCCGCGGACCCCGCACTCCAAGCGGCCTGCCGGCCCCACCGACCCTGGCAGTGAGGGGCTTAGCACCTGGGCCTGCAGCTGCTGTGCTCAATTTCTGGCCGGGCCTTAGCTGCCTTCCTGCGGGGCAGGGCTCGGGACCTGCAGCCCGCCATGCCTGAGCCTCCCCCAGCTCCCTGGGCTCCTGCGCGACCAAGCCTCCCCAACGAGCGCCGCCCCCTGCTCCACAGCGCCCAGTCCCATCGACCACCCAGGGGCTGCGGAATGCCGGTGGCAGGCAGGCAGCTCCACCTGCAGCCTCCCTGGCAGGATCCACTGGGTGAAGCCAGCTGGGATTCTGAGTCTAGTGGGGAGGTGGAGAACCTTTATGTCTAGCTAAGGGATTGTAAATACACCAATGGGCACTCTGTATCTAGCTCAAGGTTTGTAAACACACCAATCAGCACCCTGTGTCTAGCTCAGGGTTTGTGACTGCACCAATCCATACTCTGTATCTAGCTACTCTGGTGGGGCCTTTGAGAACCTCTATGTCTAGCTGAGGGATTATAAACGCACCAATCAGCACCGTGTCAAAACAGACCACTGGGCTCTACCAATCAGCAGGATGTGGGTGGGGGCCAGATAAGAGAATAAAAGCAGGCTGCCTGAGCCAGCAGTGGCAACCTGCTGGGGCCCTCTTCCACACTGTGGAAGCTTGGTTCTTTCGCTCTTTGCAATAAATCTTGCTGCTGCTCACTCCTTGGGTCCACACTGCGTTTATGAGCTGTAACACTAAACACGAAGTTCTGCAGCTTCACTCCCAAAGCCAGCGAGACCATGAACCCACTGGGAGGAATGAACAACTCCAGACGCGCTGCCTTAAGAGCTGTAACACTCACCACGAAGGTCCACAGCTTCACTCCTGAGCCAGTGAGACCATGAACCCCACCAGAAGGAAGAAACTGCAAACACATCTGAACATCAGAAGGAACAAACTCCGGACGCGCCACCTTTAAGAACTGTAACACTCACCACGAGGGTCTGCAGCTTCATTCTTGAAGTCAGTGAGACCAAGAACCCACCAATTCCGGACACAATAGTAGATACTGATATGGTTTGGATTTCTGTCCCCACTAAATTTCATGTTGAATTGTAATCTTCAGGGCGGGAGGTGGGGTCCGGTGGGAGGTGACTGGATCATTGGGGTGGTTTCTAATGGTTTATCACCATCCTCGTAGTGCTGTTCTTATGATAGAGTTCTCACAAGATCTGGTTGTTTAAAAGTGTGTAGCACGTCCTCCCTCTCTCTCTCTCTTCCTCCTGCTTCAGCCATGTAAGACATGCTTGCTTCCCCTTTGCCTTCCACCATGATTGAAAGTTTACTGAGGCCTCCCTAAAAGCCATCATGCTTCCTGTATAGCCCATGGAACCATGAGCCAATTAAACCTCTTTTCTTTATAAATTACCTTGGCTCAGGTGCTTCTTCGTAGCAGTGTGAGAACAGACTAATACAGGTACTCTCAGTGCCACTCTGACCCTAGTGATTTTGAGATTCCACTAGACCACAACTTGCACACTATAAACAGTGAGACAGCTTAGAAGGACATCTCATATAGCTCTGTGATATGGAAAGGCTAAAAACCACATTCTGAATAATTTGGGTTCCTTTAAAATGACTTTATATTTTTGTAACACTGTGAGGCCCGACTAAATATATATTTTCACTGTTATGATTTAGTGATTCCCATTCTAGAGCAAAATGAAAATATTACTGATAATTCACTGTTTATTTCATGGAATACTAAAATACCAATATTAATGCAGTATTTTATTTTAATTTTAAAAAGCCAGTAAAAACATTTAATATATGTAAAATATAAAAGCTTATAAATATATTATTAAACATCAAGTAAAAATAAAAACTGTAATTTTAACCATATCTTATCATTGTGATAGAAATTATCCAAAGTTTCAATTATTAAAAATAAAGTATTCAAAATACAGTCCAGCGTCACTTAAGGACAGGGATATATCCTTCCAAATGCATTGTAGACAATTCTGTCCTTGTCTGAACATCATAGAGAGTACTTACACAAATCTAAATGGTATAACCCATTATACACCTAGGCCGTATGGTATAGTCCATTGCTCCTACACTACAAACCTGTACAGTATGTTATTGTACTGAATATGGTAGGGAATTGTAATACAATGGTATTTGTGTATCTAAACATAGAAAAGATACAGTAAAAACACCATATAAAAAGATAAGAAAGGGTATACCTGTATTGGGCACTTACCATGAATGGAGCTTACAGGACTGGAAGTTGCTCTGAGTGAGTCAGTAAGTGAGTGGTGAGTAAATGTGAAGGCCTAGGGCATTACTGTACACTATTGTAGACTTTATAAACAGGCTGTTTATTGAAACCAAATAATTTCCCTAAACATACTTTCCTATTAATGAAAGGCATGTTAGGCCAGGCACGGTGGCTCACGCCTTTAATCCCAACACTTTAGGAGGCCGAGGTGTGAGGATCACTTGAGTTCAGGAGTTTGAGGTTATAGTGAGCTATGATTGTGCCATTGTACTCCAGCCTGGGTGACGGCGCAAGGCCCTGTTTCTAAGAATAAACAAACAAACAAAAAAAAAAGGGAAGAAAGGAGAGGAGAGGAGAAAGACAACATGAGTCACATTATACCTTAAAAGTCAGGTTTCTAGGAATTTTTCAGGGCAGAAAATAAATCTTACAAGTGATCTGTAAGTTGTTATGTATCAATACCCTTCAAGGATAGCTTTCAAGTAACCATGACTTCCAGGTGTATAGATTTACCATCTGTTTCAAAGACAAGAAACTTCTCCATGCAAATTTATACTAAGAGACATCTTTCTCTCAAACCTTCAGGGCTTATACCCAAGAGTGAACTACTTCATTCAGGACATGGAAGCACATACATATAGAACTACTAGCCATACTCCCCAAGGAATCTGGATCTCCCAGGGAGATTCAACGCCCTTAAAGTATCACAATGAACAGTTGTATATTTTTGGTGTGCTAGATCCACAGGGCTAATTTGGCATTCAGTTTGCAACAATTAAAAAGCTGCAGCAGCATCATTGTATTAATCAGAAGGGCTAAGCAGAGCGTCAGTTAAAAAACAAAACAAAACAAAAAGAAACTCCAGGCCAGGCAAAGTGGCTTAAGCCTGTAATCCCAGCACTTTGGGAGGCTGAGGAGGGCAGATCACTTGAGGTTAAGAGTTCGAGACCAGCCTCGGCAACATGTCGAAACGCCGTCTCTACTAAAAATACAAAAATTAGCCAGGTGTGGTGGTGCATGCCTGAAATCCCAGCTACTCGGGAGGGAGGCTGAGGCAGGAGAATCACTTGAACCTGGGAGGCAGAGGTTGCAGTGAGCCAAGATCATGCCATTGCATCCCAGCCTGGGCAACACAGCAAGACTCTGTCTCAAAACAAATAAATAAGTAAATACAGAATACACACACACAAAAACCTCCAAATGTCATGGGCTTAACCAAAATTTCATTCTTGTTCACATAAAGTCCCTTGAGGCTCATATTCCTCCGTGTGTTGGTCCGCCTTCTAGGCTACTTTGGTATTATGGCACCTCCTCATCAGCACATGCTTCCACAAGTACCCTGGCAGGGGAAGAATAGGCTGGGCAATTGAACATTGGTAATAAGTGCATTCTTCTGAAAGTGACGTACATCACTTGGGCACACATTTCATGAGCTAAAGCTAGTCTAACTTCAAGGACACAGATAAGTAAAATCATCTTGTTTGCCTGAAAATAAAGAAGAACTCTGTGAACACAATAATGCCACCCATAGTGCATTACAGACATCCAGATTTGTGGCAATTTGTAGAGTCTGACCTCACTCTTCTAATATTTATAGTAAAAAGGATGGGTAGTTAACCAACCTGCATATGTATATGTGTTAGCCTCTCAAATGAAACTACTTCATTTACATTACTTTAAAGAAATGTGTGTTTTCCACTATTTAATGATCACATCATATATGCTGAATGCAGTAATGTCAAGTTTTAAAATTTTGTTTTGCTTTTTGCCTATGAAACTAGGCAAAATGAGATGAAAGAATTTTGGCTGTGATTTTAGGAACTGCCTTTACTCAATGCATAATTTTAACTAAGCATAACCAGTGAGTAAAATTTTGTCAAGATCATTCCTGATTTACAATTTTCATTAAAGCTGATAAAGTATACTCTTCAAAAAATAACATGAGTTTACTTCCTTCCTTGTTTTCTTCCTTCCTTCCTTCTTTCCTTCCTTTCTCTCTCTCCCTCCCTCCCTTCCTCCCTCCCTCCCTCTCTCTCTCTTTCTTTCTTTCTCTCTTTCTTTCTTTCTTTTTGAGATGGAGTCTCGCTCTATCACCCAGGCTGGAGTGCAGTGCTGTGATCTTGGCTCATGCAACCTCCACCTCCCAGGTTCAAGTGATTCTCCTGCCTCTGCCTCTCCAGTAGCTGGGATCACAGGAGCGCACCACCACACCCAGCTAATTTTTGTATTTTTAGTAGAGACAAGGTTTCCCTATGTTGGCCAAGCTGGTCTCGAATACCTGACCTCAAGTGATCCACCTGCCTCAGCCTCCCAAAGTGCTGGGATTACAGGCATAAGCCACCGCACCCAGCCATGAGTTTTCTTTTTCCTAAATATTTTCTTGCAACTATTTGTTGCCATAACAGTTTGAACCTGAATTTTATTTTCATAGGATTAAAGGTAGATATTTATTTCTGCTGATTTTTTTCATTAGAGAATGCCTATTATTAAAAATAATTTGAATGGATTAAATTATATTTTAAAAAGAAACAAAGATGAGAAAATAAAAAATATAAAAGGGGTGCCAGTTAAGAGAGGGAAAAAGAGGTCAGGCACGGTAATTCATGCCTGTAATCCCAGCACTTTGGGAGGCCGAGGCGGGAGGATCTCTTGAGCTCAGGAACTCAAGAACAGCCTGGGCAACATAGAAAGACCTCATCTTTACAAAACATAAACAAAATTAGCCAGGCGTGGAGGTGCATCCCTGTAGTCTGAGCTACTCAGGAGGCTAAGGTGGGAGGACTACTTGAGCCCAGGAGGTGCAGGCTGCAGTAAGCCAAGATTGCACCACTGTAGTCCAGGCCAGACAACAGAGTGAGACCCTGTCTCAAAAAGAAAGAGGAAAGAAGGAAGGAAGGAAGGAAAAAAAAAAAAGGAAAGAATATGCAGAACCTACTTGTGGGGAGACAGTCCTCTGTGGATCTCTTGCATTTCTGCACATTGTGTGAGAAGTACTAGCTTTTCTTCTGGATTATTTTTTCAAGGATATTTTTATAGAGAACAGTTTTGGAAAAAGAGAGTGTCTCTTTTTAGAGCAGAGGGCAGGTTTGTTTGCTGCCCAGTATAATTAAGATAATGTTTCCCTCCAAGGCAAAGTTTAGATAGGTTTGCTTGCAGCTCCCCGATAATTTATTAAGGTTTCCTATGCTCAGGGTCCCTCAGCAGTGATACTAACTCACTGCATGTGCAGCTTTCACCCGGGCTTCCACACATCACATCTATGAGACTTGTGGGGGCATGAACGGTATGAACATGAAGTTCATGCTGCCTGTTGTCCTATGGGTAATTAAGTCCTTTTACTCTGACCCAGGAGTCTTCATGTCTTCTGCCGGCATCCATAAAACCGTGGCAGCTTACTTGAAAACTTTTTGTAACAAAAATAGGATGCTGACAGACATGGCTTTTTGAAAGAGAAAGAATAAGGGATCCTAAGGACTGAGTTAGAATTTATGAGAAGACTCCCCAGGGAAGTATTTACCCAGTAGTAAATACCTAGTAGTGGTAGGCAAGGGCAGTTAGGAAGAGTGAGGGTCTCCCACTGTTCTACTTGTTCATAAATGTCTAGAGTCTCAGCAGCAAGAGATAAGATTGAAATAAATAATCTAAATGGTGTTTTAGTTGTTGTTCACTCTCCTCTGGAAGGGAGGAGAAAGGATCAAAGAGCCCACAAAGCTGAGAAAGGGCTTGGATAATCTGAAAACTTTGAAAATTAGTTTTGGTTGTACCATGAACAGCCTCTGGGTCACTCAAACTGGAAAGAAAATATGCTTTGCTTACTGACACGAAGCCACTCTCTCCTTACATAGCCCCAGATTCTTCCCACCATTGCTTTTACCCTTATCCCAGCTGCTTAAAAGAGGAAGGTGGAGTCAGGGTCTCCCTGTCCCCAAGGGGGAACAAAAGCTACGTGTGCACTTTCAGGTATGCTGGGGGAACTTAAGGGAGGTGAAGGACTCAAACTTGGATGCTCTGTTGAGTACAGACATCCAAGTCACCCATTCTACCCAGTTCTGTGAGGAGGGGAAGTGCCTACATTCAATTTGTAGGATTTGGTCAGGGTTTAGAGTAGTGATGTGATGTTAACATGACCTTCCAGGATGTCATCCACCCCTTATTTTCCTTCTACTTCTCTTAGTGCCCCTCAGTTTTCTTTAATAGTTCCTTCTCTTCAGACCACTTCTTAATTTTTTTTTTTAGAATTTTTTTTTTTTTATTATTAAGAGACAGAGTCTTATTATGTTGCCCAGGCTGGCTTCAAACTCCTAGGCTCGAGAGATTCTCTTACCTCAGCCTCCCAAGTACCTAGGATTACAGGCGCATTCCACCATGTCCAGTGATAGAAATTCTTAAAAGAAAGAAAGGGGAGGAGAAGGCAGGAAGAGGGGGTAGTCATGGGCCTTTAAAGGGAAAGATTTGAACTGACATGATTATAGGTGGGCTGAGATTTTTATATTTTCAAAATGAGGCATAGGTTGAAAATAAATAAGGGACACTCTCTTAAATGCTGATTCTTCCAGGGTTTCATCCTTGGTGGTATGTTCGTTTTACATTTTTAGATATATTATTTCATTCATATTCTAGAAGCTATTGCTTATAGTTCCCAAGACTGTATCTCCAATTCTAACCTATCTTCAAGTTCCAGACCAGCTTTTTCAAATGCTAGTTAATTTGGCTATCACAAGGGCACTTGAACCTAATAAATTTTTTAAAAAAGAAGACTGGAGTAATTATACTCCTAAATATTCCCAACTTTCCCATCAAGGTTAATGGAATCAACATCCTCAAGTTTCCCAAGTAAAAAAATCATCTGGAGTGTCCCTCTTACCACCCACACCCAAATTGTGTCAATTTTATTTCAGAAATGTATAAAAAATCTGACCATTCTTCCCTATTTCCTCAGCCACTAATTCAATTCAGGCTCTTATGATTTCTGCCCTAGATTATTGCCACATTGTCCTATCTGGTCCCTCCCCCATCAATCTCTCCTATAATCCATCTTTTACATTCCTAACATCATTATTTTCTTACCAAACAAATATGATTACACCCTCCCCTTTATTTAACAATTTCCCCTGATTTTCCACTAGCTGCCCTATAAAAGCCAAGCTCTTTTGTATGGGTACAATGCCCTTCATGATGTAACCCCAATTTAGTGTTCCAATTTCATTTCCTTCCACTCCCCACCACAGCCCTAAGCTCCAAACCACAGTGAACTTCTCACATATCTTTTCAAAACTCTATGCCTTTGCAAATTTTGTCTTCTTTTCTTCAGATCCCTTTCTTCCTCTTCTGTATATAACAAATTCTCATTCTGTCTTCTAGACTATCCAAAGTTCATCTTCTCTGTCAAGCCATCCCTAATTTTCCTAGACTGGACAATAGCACTGATTTCTGTGTATTCAATTTGTTTATTCATGTGTTTGCCTTTTCCATTAAACTAAGTTCCTTAAAAGTAGGGATCTGCCAGGCACAGTGGCTCATGCCTGTAATCCCAGCACTTTGGGAGGCCGAGGTGGGTGGATCATAAGGTCAGGAGTTCAAGACCAGCCTGACCAATATGGTGAAACCCTGTCTCTACTAAAAACTCAAAAATTAGCCAGGTGCGGTGGCCGGTGCCTGTAGTCCCAGCTACTCTGGAGGCTGAGGCAGGAGAACTGCTTGACCCAGGAGGCGGAGGTTGCAGTGAGCCAAGATCGCACCACTGCACTCTAGCCTGGGTGACAGAGTTGAGACTCCGTCTCAAAAAAAAGAAAAGTAGGGATCATAGGTTTTTTATTTCGGGTGCCTAGCAGAATGTCTTGAATATGGTTGAATAAATGCTTATTGGCTGAATAACTTACTTTCTTATATCAAGTCAAGATTCACTGGATGCTTTAGCCTGAAATAAATTCTTGAGCAACCAAATGCTGGTATTCTGCATGTTTTGTATATTGTATAGTATACACATTTTATTATTTGAATCTTTCTTTCCTTGACTACCTTTATTTCGGTTATTTAAATAAATATAATGAGCTATAACATAGGAAAGAAAACAACTTTATATTTGCTCCTTATTAAAAGTGTAAGAAGTTGGGTAAAGGAGAATATTGAAACAATTAGCTAAATTAAGATTGAGGAGCACCTGTGATTTGTTCTTGCATCCCTCAGAGTCAGGAAAATAAAGAATGTGACCATTTGACTAGATATAAATATATTACCATCCACACCATTCCTTATAATATCAGGAAACTCATTAATAAAGTGGTTTAATGTGAAGATCCTCATGAATCAATTTTAGCTAGTAAGATTATAATCTATTTAGAGTATGAATTTCAATGGTTTGAGCCATAACATTTTACAGTCCATTGCATTTTATCTGGTCATTTAATCAAACTGACCAAACACCTCCTGTGCCGTTTCAGAAATAGGTGGGAAATGAGGGGCAATAAACAATTCCTGAAGAAGGATGGGAACAATTCATGCTAGCAATGTAATATATGTTTTTAATTTAATGGAACCTGTTCTGTATCCATAGGTTGATGAAATTTGAGAAAATATGAGTTATCTATATTAGGTACCCTAGTAAATCAAATTCCCTGAGGACAAAGAACTTTTATTCATATTCATCTCTCCTCCTTCACAGGTAAAACATTCTGAATACATCTTTGTTGAATTTTATTAAATGAAATGCTTCATTTTTTTTTTACAAAATTCTAGATATCGTAATAAGCCTTACTCATTTATTGTTTGACATAAGAAAATATAACACATGTGCACCTAAAAGAATTTTAAAAATTACCTTTATGTAATATTTAGCACAAATAGAGAAATGTTTTTAGATCATCTTGAGGCAGAGGAACCTGCAAACTAATTGCTGATTCACTCACTGGGAAGAAAACAGTTTATTTCTGTCAACTAAAAGAAATAATACATAAAACAAATACCAGAGAAAAGAGAAATATTTTTGTTTCACACAATACAGAGCTGTGATTGCAAAAAGAATTAAATGCTGAGCAAAGCAAAAATATGTTTATTTATTCACGGAGCCCTTTCGAGTCTTAGATGAAAAAGGGTAACTAAACCAAATGATAACTTGGAAAATATCTCCTAGAATCTTAAAATGTTTACAATTTTAAATTTAATAATGTGAAAAATGAGAACCATTTTTATAGCACTGGCAAGAAAACAGGTTCTAAGATGTCCTTACAATTCCATGCTCAGTTTATATTCTGTTGTAACTTCCCCAAGTTTTATTTTTCTGAGTGGGCTGGGCAGTGAAACCCATAAGATTCGCCCTCTGGGACAGAGCCATTTTAAATACAATGCTCTTCCTACTCTTCAGACAAGAAAGCAGTGAATCATTCATCTTCTAACCAAAATTAAGCTGGTTAATTCCATGGCTATCAATCTTGACATTTAATGTTTACATTCAAAATTTGGGATACAAAAAAGTGAGTAAAAAAGAAATATGAAGTGGACCATTAGTGAAATTCTAACTGAAGTGAAACTAAATCTTTTGTTAAATGGCAATGGTAAATGTTGTAAAGATATATTACTTCCTGTTTTCCAGTCTCTTTTTCTTGACCACAACCAGTATAAGATATAATAAAATAACAACCTCCCAAGTTATGTTATTATAGAGTACTTTTACAGCCCAACCCAAGGCAAAATAAACATCAGTAATGAATTGTTCCCATGTACTGACATAAGGAAAGACTACTGACTGTCACTAAAAACTAGTATTTTTTTTTTAAATCTAAGAAAAGTAGAACTCTAAGGCACAACAGTTTCATTGTTAATTTATGTCATCCAAGATTTTGTCCAACTGAACAATCAATTAGGAAATAATATATCAAGAATCTTATTGGCTCTAGTTGTAATCATTTACAAATTACTGATAAATTTAATAATATTTTGAAGGGTAAATTGTTCATTTCCTCAGCACTAGATGTTGTATTTAATGACACCAAAATACTGTTTAGTTTCAGCCAAAAGTAGGCAACTAATATTTTTTCCTAATATAAAGTGTAGAGGTGACTGACTCATCATAATATTTTCTGTTTTCATATTAGCCAGTTAGCACTCAAGAAACTCAGTATGCCATTGGGAGTGCAACAGGAGTCATATTTCTGAAAATGAAATTTCTGTTTTTATATACACTCCTTCTGTTGGCTCCTAAATTCAGGTAGTTTAGAGAACATACTTTCCCACTTAGTGCCCTGACTTAGGTAGAAGTTAATAATAGCTTTATTCTAAACTGAATCATTGGTATATTGATGCCAAATGGTTGCAACAAATTAAATGGTTTATTCTTTTATGTATCCCCAAGAAGCAATTCTAGTCTCAGTCATTCTTCTACAACAAGCACCTGATTAGTTTACTAATACATACAGAGGTGAAACAAAAAGTAAATTAAAAATACATATTTTCAATTTTAACTGGCCATAATTTTAATTTTCAAATTAGTGTTCTCTTCTATTATCCCAGGCTGAAAAATTAAATATAGGATACCTAAATAAAACACATTTATGAACAAATTCATAAATTTAAGTCACATAAATTCAAGAAAGTATATTCTTATTTGATGTTTGAGAAATTTTCCATCAATAGACAAGTTTTTATATTCCATCAAATTCAGTGCTAAAGACGAGGCTTTGTACTTAGTATGCTGTCTTTCATCTTTGGCCTTCGAAACTCTTTATGGGCCTTAATTAATTCTCACCACACCCCTCTGAGGCAGGTTGGTATTATTATTCCCTCTTTATAGTTGAGGAAATGGAGACAAAAAGAGATTAGTATGAGATTTGCCCAATGACGTAGAATAAATCAGAGACACATTTAGTGTGAGCTTCAAAACGGCTCACAAATAAACATGTTGTTGGCGTCTTCATTTCTCTTTGCTATCAGTATCAATGTTTCAACGTTCTCAATAGAAAATGTTTCCTGTTTAGCAACATTGCTAAGTTGAATTACTTTTTCACTCTGAGAAGTTTATATTGCCTCTTTGAGAATTTATTTTATTGCTTTCTTCTTTGCTACAAAATGAATTTTTGACATAATTTTGACATGTTGCAACTAAATGTACAGGTTGGTACCCTGAAGAAATTACAGTATGCATTACTTGCAATTAGATATAAAACTTTCAGAAAAAAAAAACAAAAAAACTTTCCGGAAATGTGTAGCATGCTGTATCAGATCATTCATGGGGACATTTTAGGGTCCACGGAAGTCATTCACCTAGAAATCTTGATGGTAATATTATTATGATACCACCTCATTGAGTGACTCATGATGGCTTGTTCAGGCTTGTGTTCTTTGTGAGCTGAAGACCTGCTATAAATCCAGTTACAACTAGTTTCTCTGCTATTGCATTATACCTCATGTTAATGGCTAAAGTAAACTTGCATATTTTTTCCTATTGGAGTTCAATGGCAAATGTCTGCTACTGAAGCAAAATGAAAAATAAGATACATTGTTTTTCCTTTTCTTGTTGAGACATCCCCAAAAATTTATGTTTAGGTTTAACCAAATCCAACGGTTTTGCTGTTCTATACCCTACATGACTAGCAACTTTTTTGGAGGAGATAAGGCTATCTTTCCAAAAAAAAAAATCTAAAAATCCCGTAATTTAAAAAATTATGTTTAATTTGCCTTGTCTAGGTGAAAATGCTATTGAGAGATATCTCTGTTTTAAGATTTATTCCAAGCTTGGATTCCTCATGCTGTTTGGTTTTCTTACGATACCTTACTCTATTAAATTGTACTCAATAATACCAGCAAATAGTCTCTTTTTCTCCACAATGAACTTTCTTGTTTCCTCTGCTCTATTTTGGATAATTTGTATAAAATGCAATGCAAAGATTACATTTCAGGAAAGGGCGAAGAGAGTAAAGGCAAAAATATACCTTTAGTTTTCAAACTATACTACTCAAATATTTTGTTTTAGTCTTAATAGTCACTCACTGGCCAGGTGTGGTGGCTCATGCCTGTAATCCCAGCACTTTGGGAGGCCAAGGCAGTAGGATCACGATGTCAGGAGATCCAGAGATCGAGACCATCCTGGCCAACATGGTGAAACCCCGTCTCTACTAAAAATACAAAAATTAGCTGGGTGTGGTGGCACGTGTCTGTAATCCCAGCTACTGGGGAAGCTGAGGCAGGAGAATCGCTTGAACCTGGGAGGCAGAGATTGCAGTGAGCCGAGATCGCAACACTGCACTCCAGCCTGGCAACAGAGCAAGACTTTGTCTCAAAAAAAAAAAGAAAAGAAAAGAAAATAGTCACTCACCTTCCTTATAAAACCAGTCAATTTTTTTTTAATTTAGGATATTACTAATCACTGAATATCACGTTGTATTGTAAAGACAAAAAATAAAATAAAAATAGAATATTACTAATCATTTAATTTCAGCAGTAACCATTTTGCTTCAAAATTCTGCTAAATTAAATCATGGTGAACTTAAAGTTGTTAAATTTTACACACATTACTTTATATGTAAACATACAAACACACTTTAACAAAAATGACAAGACTTTTCAATATAGAAAAATAATTTACTCCAAGGTTCAGAGTCAGAGTGAGACTTGTTAGCAAACCTCAATTGGTGGATATTTTCAGTATTTTCCAAAATCTACCAGTGTGTGCCCCTATAGGTTGGATGTTACAAAATAATCTTTTCTTTTTAAAATGGAAATATGCTGTATTTGCCTTAAAAGACAGTTTTCAAAGAAGAGATCCATCTTCTTTCAATATTTATTGTAACTTATCATGGAATTCTTGTTTAAAGGTTTGTATAGAATTAGTTACACTCCTTTGTCACATACTCCCAAATATTTATTTTAGGGAGTAGTTGATAAAACTGCTGGTTCTATCTGAAAGCATGAAACTAGGTCAATTTCGCCACTGGGGCTAAGCACCATTCATCACCCTTATCTCTCTAACAGCTAATCTCAAGTAGGTAAGTAGTAATACAAAAAAAAGTAGTAATACAAAAAAAAAAGGGCAATTCCCTTCTTTAAGTGATGCAGTAAGCTATAAACTTAGCATTGCAAAACAGAGGAAAAAACTGCAATAATCCTTATTGATCTCTGGATAGGAATCTTGGGACATTATTCTCAGTTCAAAATAAAGAGACTTAAAATCATTTTCATAAGGTTAATGGATTCTTTCCTGTGCAGTCCTAGGACATGATGAAATATATTTAATGAGCTGTGCAAGGAATGAAGCGTGTTTGCCACTAGAGTCCATGTCAGAAATAGAGCAAAGCATAGGAAATCCTGCTCACATGTAGTACAATCCCTGTTCAATCTCCTAGGTCAACAGTTCACAACCTTTTTGGCACCAGGGACCGGTTTTGTGGGAAACAATTTTTTCCATGAATGCGGGAGTAGGGGGAATGAAACTATTTCATGTCGGACCATCAGGCATTAGATTCTCATAAGGAGTGTACAACCTAGATTCCTCACATGCACAGTTCACAGTAGGGTTCATGCTCCTATGAGAATCTAATGCCACTGCTGATGAGACAGGAGGCAGAGCTCAGGTGGTAATGCTCACTTGCCTACAGCTCACCTCCTGCTCTACAGCCCAGTTCTTAACAGGCCATGGACCCATAATGATCCATGGCCTGGGGGTTGGGGATCCCTGTCCTGCAAGACTCTGTCAGTTGCTGTGTATTATGAGTTCTTATGCTAAAATGTGAGTAATATAATGCTTATTAGAAGTAGTGGTAGTATTTCAAAAAATTATTTTATAGTGTGTTAATAGTCCAGACTTTCATGTGTTTTCGACATATTTGAACCTAGTTTCAAAAGCTCTTTCATTTCTTACTGACAGCAATTCTCCAAAACCTCCTTCCTCTTATCTACAATCAACTCTTCATTCTTGCTTCCCTTGTTGATTTACAGTGAATGAAGAACTATTCTGGTGTTATTGAGATCTGTTTCTTATGAAAAATTAGCTGTGCTGGCTCTCTCTATATACATATGAGGGAGAAATGAGAAGAGAAGGTGATTGATTAATAGTCTAATTGTTAAGACTTAATTACTTAAAAGCAGACGATATGAAAGTAGATGAAACAGATAACTAAGGAGGTTATTTATTCATTATAAAACACTTTTCTATGTCAAGCAACGTATAGTGTATTGGGAAGACAAGAAGCAGACATAGGACTTGCTCCCAGAAAACAGACAATCTAGTTGGAAGAAATATAAACTGTTTCTACATTTGCAGTTCTTGTTGGATCATTCATTTTTCCCTATTCTAATTTTTATCATCTTAATTTGGACATTTACCACTTCCTTCTTGGATCACTACTGTTCTCCGCTGAAAGGCTTTCCCATCTCTGGTAAATATCCCCACTCAATCCTTTCTAAATTGACTCTTCCTTCTAACTTCTACTTTGATTGCATAACTATCCTGTTCAAAAAGTTCAAGAGTTGGACCAGGCACAGTGGCTCATGCCTGTAATTCTAGTACTTTGGGAAGCCAAGGCGGGAGGATCCCTTGGGCCCCAGCGTTCAAGACCAGCCTTGGCAACATAGGGAAACCCCAAGAAGATTGTTTGAGCCCAGGAGGTGGAGGCTACAGTGAGCTGTGATCATGCCACTGCACTCCAGCCTGGGTGACAGAGCAAGAGCCTATCAAAAAAATTAATAAATAAAATAGTTCAAGGGTTAATACTTTTGGAATAAAGTTTTAATTGTTAATCTAGCCTCAGCATCAATGCTCCTAACATCAGATGCCAATCTACTAATCAATTTTACATGTTGCTAGGCTGGGTACAGTGGCTCACACCTATAATCCCAGCACTTTGGGAGGCCAAGGCAGAAAGACTGTTTGAACCCAGGAGTTCGAGACCAGCCTGGGCAACATAAGGAGACCTTGTCTCAATAAATAAATTAATTAATTAATTTAGCCAGGAATGGTAGCCGATGCTTGTAGTCCCAGCTACTTGGGAGGCTGAGGTGGGAAGATTGCTTGAGTCTGGGAAGTCGAGGCTGCAGTGAGCTGTGATCCAACCACTGTACTCCAGCCTGGGTGACAGGACAAGACCCTGTCTCAAAAAAATAAAAAATAAAAAAAAAAAAACTTTACCTGCTGCACTATCCCCACACATACTGTAAGTTAAACTATGTTGCAAATCATTGCCTAATATACACTACACACTTTCCCATATTTCTACAGTGGATTACACTGCTGCCTGGGTTTAGAATGTTCTCTGTTGAAATCCTACCCATCTAAGGTAACATTCATATGCCACTTCTTCCAGAACCAGAATTCCTAACCAGAATTCCTTCAGCTGAAACTGCTCTCTGTCACCTAAATGCTTTAAGCTCCTTCTTTGTATAACTCTTAAGGTACCAGTCAAATACTACCTTGTATTGTTATGTTTATTTCTTTCCTCCTTACAAGCACATAAAAACTCCTACATAACCCTTGGTATGTGTCTTATATATATTGAGCACTTAGTAAATATTTGTGCGATGTTGAATAATTACAATAAGAGGAACAAACAAGTGTGCATGAGAAGAGAGCAAATATGTAGGTAGAGATAAAAGTCATGGAAACCTTTGTAAACTGAAAGAAGTGGGGCATAAATTTAATATGGAAGAAAGGAATTTTATTCATAATAGTATCTTGATTTATAGTTTACTTACAGGAAACTTTGATTGCCAACATAACAATTCATTTACAAAATATGAGAGAGGTAAAAAAAAAATGGTGTTGAGGTTAGCAGGTGAAATCATTGTGAAAATTCCAGGAGAGAAAAGATATCAGAATATTTTAAAAAGAATTTGTTCAAAGTAGCAGCATTATTTATACCCAGATAATTAAATGACCAGATTTATGGGTTGAAGTATCTGTTTACTTTTCATCTTTTATGTTTGTGGTATCTAGGCCCATTTAGGATTGGAGTAATTTTTCTGATTACCTAATATAGTAGTCCTCCCCATTTGTCCTTGAGAGATACGTTCCAAGACCTCCAGTAGATGCCTGAAACCACAGATAGTACTGAATCATATATATAGTATGTTTTTTGTTTTCTTCTCTGATAATCAAGAGACCTACTAAGTGACTAATGGGAGGGTAATATATACAGTGTGGATACACTGGACAAGGGGACATTCACATCCCAGGCCAGATGGAGCTGGACAGCATGAGATTTCATCATGCTATTAAGAATGCACAGTTTAAAACTTAAATTATTATTTTTTTTTGAGACGGAGTCTCATTCTGTCACCCAGGCTGGAGTACAGTGGTGTGATCTCAGCTCACTGCAACCTCCACCTTCTGGGTTCAAGCGATTCTCCTGCCTCAGCCTCCCAAGTAGCTAGGATTACAGGCGCATGCCACCACACCCGGCTAATTTTTGTATTTTTAGTAGAGACAGGGTTTTACCATTTTCTCCAGGCTGGTCTCGAACTCCTGACCTCAGGTGATCACTCCCCCTCGGCCTCCCAAAGTTCTGGGATTACAGGCATAAGCCACCATGCTTGGCCCAAAACTTATGAATTGCTTATTTCTGGAATTTTCCATTTACTATTTTAGGACCACAGTTGACCATGGGTAATTAAAACTGTGGAAAGCAAAACTATTGATAAGAGGGGCTACTGTACATCTAAACTACTTCTTTTTTACATAGCTTTGCCTAGGTTTGTATAGCTTTTGAGATGAACAGTCTCCTGGCCATGGAAGGGCATTGGATGTATGGTATTTTGAAAAAGAAATGCAAAAGAAAAGGAAAGGACCAAAACTGTTAGTAGTACAGAAGTTGCCTCTCCAAAAGCAGCTTGTTTCAGAGCCTCTTGCTTGCTTCCTCATTGACATCTTTCCCTCTCCCCTCTCTTAAGATATAGTATACAACTGAAAAGGAATGCAAGCCAACCAAAGAAAGAAGATGAGGAACAGTTGTGTAAAACATTTATTTGCCTATGAATGAAGAAATGTGCAGACACCACCAAATGAATCCAATTCTTGCACTCTCCACTCTGCAATGGAGAGAAATCTGTGTGATCCCATGCACGTATAGCGCCATGGGGAGATAGCCCTTCCTCCTTTTCTACCACCTTTTTAAGGAGGTGAAACCGGCAAATATTCTTTAGGCTGGATTTAGACCTCAAAGCTCTGAAAAGCGTGCATTTTCAGTATGGCAAGATAGTCTTGGGGAGGAATTCTTCAAGTGTACAATCTCAAGCTACTCTGGAGAGTAACGCAATAGAGTATTTGCTTAGGCTCGTGGAACAATCTGCATTTATTCAAGCCTGAGATGGCGGGGGAAGTTCAAGGGCCTCCCACAATGGAAACTGTGCTTAATGATTTGGCATCTCGAGAACTTATCTAGACTAGCAGGAGGAAGTCTAAACTTACAAATGGGCTTCTGTGAGACTTCTTACATATACCACTCCTGTTGAGAGTGCAGCTGGGTGCAAATGTGGCAGCCAGATGGCTCCCATGTTCACTCAGAATGTGAGGTGCTGGGGAGAGGGAAGATGAGTCTGCTTCCTACTGTACACTAACAACACATTAAGCAAATCAAACTTATCTATATATTAATTCACTTTTAAAAACAGCTCAGAACAATATATTTTTATTGCTGAAATACTGAGTATATTCTCACATCATACATATCCTCATTTCCTACTTTGCTCAAAAGAATAAATCCATGTAAAAATGAACTAAAAGTTTCCAATTCCACCATTGTATTACTTTGTAATTTAAGAGCAGACAGGAACAAATCTTAAATTTATAGAATATTAATAAAATATCTTCTTACACCGTTGTAGTCTATAAATTACTCTCAAACACACAATTTTTCTCTAAAAGCTAGCATTTCCACTCATCCAAGATATAATAATTGATCCAACAAAAGGACAAATAGTTGAGTCACAGAAAAGTCTTCAAGGTCCCTCTAAAACATCAGCAATTAAATTGTATTTAGCTTTTCGATAATGCTAAGGGAAACAGAGCACAGTGAAAAAGTATGCAGATGTAGCAGATGCAGCACACATTTATATAGCAAAGATAATTAACAGTATTCAATGCTTCAGCCCAGGAATAGATTAGATTTAGCTTGCATACAATATTTTGTGCTTATCTCAACTCCATCTTCCTATTTAAATTTCTCTGACAGCTTATCATTTTTTTTGCAGTAAACTATCAAACTCCTATACTTGTCCTTCCTCATCACATTCCTTCCTAACACTGAAAATGTATCTTCAACTGCTTCCTTAAATAAAACTCCTGCTCACCACAGACTGGCCTATTCATTGTTGCCTGAACACATAATCACATTCTTTCTACCTTCATGGTTTTGCTCAATTCCTTCCCCCCAAGTGTCTTATAACTTCTCCGTTGCCTAGACGGTATCCTTTCTTGAAGTTGTAGTTTAACTTCTACCTCTTCAGGAAGTCTTTTCCAATCATCTCCCTACCAAAAGATTTGCACATATTAACATCCTTGTGGAACATCCTCTTCCCTGCACTCTTTTGGCAAGTATTTTCTGTATTATCATTTGGTATTGACTTTGTTCCTCCAACCATTCACTTGGTATATGGCATATATTAATTCCCTCTTCCCAAGGTCAAGGATCATGTCTACTATTTTTATCCCTAGAAATTAGAACCAAAAAGTACTCAAATACTACCCCTGATAATAATGTTGATGTGATGATAGTGGATCTATGGAAAACAAAGACTAAGATGGAATCTCTTAGGAAATTACTGGGCACAAAAAAATATGAGTTCATTTCAGAGAAGCATCCTGTTTCCTTCCTATATCCAACAGATAACAAAAGTAGTCTAGGCCAGGCGCGGTGGCTCATGCCTGTAATCCCAGCACTTTGGGAGGCCGAGGCAGGTGGATCACCTGAGGTCAGGAATTCTAGACCAGCCTGGCCAACATGGTGAAACCCTGTCTCTACTAAAAAATACAAAAATTAGCCGGGCATGGTGGTGGGCATCTGTATTCCCGGCTACTCGGGAGGCTGGGGCAGTAGAATTGCTTGAACCCAGGTGACGGAGGTTGCAGTGAGCCAACACAGTACCACTGTACTCCAACCTGAGTGACAGAGTGAGAATCCATTTAAAAAAAAAAAAAAAGTAGTCTATATTGCAACTAATCATCACCAATGTCCTTAATTTTTCATTTAAGCAAGGTAATCAGGCTGGATGCAGTGGGTCTCACCTATAATCCCAGTACTTTGGGAGGTCAAGGCTGGAGAATCACTTGAGCCCGGAAGTTCAAGATCGGCCTAGGCAACATGGCGAAACCCCATCTCTACTAGAAATACAAAAATTAGCCTGGCATGGTGGTGCATGCCTTAGTAGTCTTAGCTACACAGGCAGCTGAGGTGGGAGGATCACCTTAGCCTAGGAAGTGGAGGCTGCAGTGAGCTGTGATCGCTCCAGCCTGGGTGGCAGAATGAAACTGTCTAAAAACAAAAACAAAAACAAAAAACCATGGTAATCATATTCAGTTTGGTGTACATCTTTCAAGACTGCATTTTAAAATTACCTAGATTGTATACTGTACATTAAAATCTTATTCAAAAGTATAATTTTTCATACTTGAAAACTCAGTATGAAATATTAGTTCCAAATTTTTTTTTTTTTTTGGGACAGAGTTTCACGCTTGTTGCCCAGGCTGGAGTACAATGGTACAACTTCAGCTCACTGCAACCTCTGCCTCCCAGGTTCAAGCGATTCTCCTGCCTCAGCCTCCCAAGTAGCTGAAATTACAGGCATGCACCACCACGCTTGGCTAATTTTGTATTGTTAGTAGAGACAGGGTTTCACCATGTTGGTCAGGCTGGTCTCGAACTCCTAACCTCAGGTGATCCACCTGCCTCGGCCTCCCAAAGTGCTGGGATTACAGGCGTGAGCCACCACACCTGGTTAAAAATTCTTAAAGGAAAAGTAGTGCATAATGTCAAAGTAGTACTTAATCCACACTATTTGGGTAATGGTATGACTGAAAGCCCAGACTTCACCACTATGTAATATATCTATGTAACAAAACTGTACTTGTACCCCTTAAATTTATACAAATATTTATTTATTAAAATCTTGAATTTAATTTGATACTTAGATTTACTGACATATGGAGACATTTGAAAGAGAAATGTATTATAGAATGAAATTAGATCGGTAAAGAAGTTTATGTCAAAGTGATTTATTTTTTCTTAGGGAAGGTTAGATGCTCAAGAAGATAGCATAAAGGAAAAAATAGTCAACATCTCCTAAAATATATGTGAAATATTATTATTGCAACAGAAAGTAAACCTTCGCAATAAAAATGAGAAGACAGGAAGTCCTAGCTAGAGCAATCAGGCAAGAGGGAGAAATAAAAGGCATCCAAACTGAAAAAGAGACAGTCGAATATCTCTGTTCACTGATGACATAATCTTATACATAGAGAACCCTGAAGACTCCTCCAAAAGACTCCTAGATTTAACAAATGACTTCAGCAAAGGTACAGGATACAAAATCAACATATAAAAATCAGTAGCATTTCTATACACCAATAATGATCAAGCTGAGAACCAAGTCAGAACTCAATTCCATTTACAATAGCTACAAATAAACCAAATACCCAGGAATATATTTAACCAATGAGGTGAAAAATCTCTACAAGAAAAACTACAAAACACTGCTGAAAGAAATCATAGATAACACCAACAAATGGGAAAATATCACATGGTCATGGATTAAAGGAATCAAATCGTTAATACTGCCCAAAGCAATCTACAGATTCAACACAATTCCTTTTAAACTACCAATGTCATTCTTCACAGAATTAGAAAAAATAATCCTAAAATTCATATGGAACCAAAAAAAACAGCCCAAGTAGCCAAAGCAATCCTAAGCAAAAACAGTAAAGCTGGAAGTATTACATCACCTGATTTCAAATTATACTATAACCAAGGCTATAATAACTGAAACAGTGTGGTACTAGTATAAAAATAGACACACAGATCAATGAGACAGAATAGAGAACTCAGAAATAAAGTCACACACCTACAACCAACAGTCTTCAACAAAGTTGACAAAAATATACACTGGGGAAAGGATACTCTATTCAATATATGGTGCTGGGATAATTAAAGAGCAATATGCAGAAGAATGAAATTGGACTGCTCTTTCTCACCATATACAAAAATTAACTCAAGATGAATTAAAGACTTAAATGTAACACCTGAAACTATAAAAATCCAAAAGAAAACCTAGGAATAGCTCTTCTGGACAGTGGTCTAGGCTAAGAATTTATGACTAAGCCTTCAAAAGAAAATGCAACAACAACAATAACAAAATAGGCAAATGGAACTTCATTAAACTGAAAAGCTTCTGCACAGCAAAACAATCAATGCAGTAAACAGACAACCTACAGAATCAGAGAAAATATTCACAAACAATGCATTTGACAAAGGGCTAATATCCAGAATCTACAAGGAATACAAACAATTCAACAAGAAAAAAACAAATAACTCCACTAAAAAGTAGGCAGAGGACATGAACAGACACTTATAAAAAAAGACATACAAGCGGCCAATAAACATATGAAAATATGCTCAACATCACCAATCGTCAAAGAAATGCAAATTGAAACCACAATGAGGAATCACCTTATACCAGTCAGAATGACTATTATTAAAAAGTCAAAAAACAACAGGTGTTGACGAGGATGCAGAGAAAAGGGAACACTTATACACTGTTGGTGGGAATGTAAATTAAGTCAGCTCCTATGAAAAATGTACAGAAAATTCTCAAAGAACTAAAAACAGAACTACCATTTGATCCAGTAATTCCAGTACTGGGTATCTACCCAAAGAAAATTAAATCATATTTTTTAAAAAAAGACAGCTGCACTTGTATGCTTATCATAGCACTGTTCACAATAGCAAGGTCATGGAATCAACCAACCTACCTACCTACATGTGGGATTTAAAAAAATGTGGTATTATATACACCATGAAATATGCTCAGCTATAAAAAGGAATAAAACCATGTCTTTTGCAGCAACATAGATGGAACTGAAGACCATTATCCTTAGTGAAATGACTCAGAAACAGAAAATCAAAAATCACATGTTCTCACTTATATGCCAGAGCTAAACAGTGGGTACATGTGGACATTCAGAATGGAGTAATAGACACTGGGGATTCCAAAAGGTAGGTGGGTGAGAGAGGGGGTGAGGAATGAAATACCACCTGTTCAGTACAATGCACACTATTCAGATGATGGGTACATTAAAAGCCCAGATTTCCCCACTACACAACATATCCATATAACACAACTGTACTTGTACCCCTAAGTTCACAAAAATAAAGTACTTAATTTCAAAAATAAAAGGAGAAAACTGTTTATTTCAGCTGAGAAAAAAAGTGAAAGTACTATCCATCAAGATAAAAGTCTGAGATAACCAAGACTCAAATCTCTTCATTGCTTAAAACAAAACAAAACAAAACTTGTTTAAAGTTACTTAGCACCCATAATGTGCCAGGTAGTGTGTTGCCTGGGAATTCAAAGATGAATAAGACCCAAAAGAAATCCCATAACTCAAAATATGGTAGAGACAAATAGTTAAATATATCCAGGCTCAGCAAACTACACTGCATGTTTTTGTAAGACCTGTGACCTAAGAATGGTTTTTACAGATAAATAGGTACAGGTAAATTTATTTTTATAGATAAATATATACAGGTAAATATTACAGATAAATCTGATGACAGGGAACACTAACTTTGAACCCCAATTAAGAAAAATGTTATCCCCCACCAAAATAATTCCATTCTTCTGATTAGTATACTTGGTATTATAAAAATAATACTCAATATTATATTTTTACTTTTGCCAAAAACAAAATCATGGGAAATTGTTTTCTCTTTTGTTATATAAGTACCTAGAGAATATCCTTGATTTTGCCTCTTGGCCTACAAGTTCTAAAATATTTACTTACTGTAAACTTCACAGAAAAAGTTTGCTGATCCCTGAAATATCTACAAATAATTATAATTTGGTAAATACAGTGATAAAGAATATACCTATAACCTGAGAACTGAAGTTATTATGAAAATAATAACTTGAGGTAAGGAAGAACACCTAAATTAACTTAGTAGAATGGTTTCAGGAAAGACTTCCTGGAGTAGGTGACATTTAGTCTGAAAAACTAAATAGGAGTTAATGAAACAAGGGGGATGGGCAGAGGAGTCACCAAGAGGTTGGAGGAGGGTCTTTAGTCGCCCATGGCCAGTTTGAGTCTTGAGATAAGCAGATGCCAGGTTGGAATTGAATCTGATTAGTTTCAGTTGTTAATGACTCCTAACTTTATATCTCTACCACAGACTCAGTTCCAGTTATAACCAAGCTACCTGACAGCGTTTTTAACCAGCTAAGGGAGGTGGGGTGTGCACAATTCCCTGCTGAGAAGATGCCATAATCTCTACTCTTCCTATAGACATGGATCCTTCTTTCAGGTTCTATTATCTCTGTGGGCCTGTCCTGTTTATTTTTTAAAGTTGTATTGTTTTATATAAAAGATACTTAATAAAATACTTAGGGTTTTTTTTTTAGTGATAGGAATCTGTAGAAAATAAAATTAATTTAAAAAAATCTTTGCAATGACATCCAAAATTTAAATATATATATATACATATATATATTTTACTGGATAGATACATGTATATATATATTTACTGGATATACATATATGTGTGTGTGTGTGTGTGTGTGTGTGTGTATCTCCAGTAAAAGATAGTGAATAGAACACCTATATGAGCTTATCAATTCTCCTTTCCAAACATCACAAAAATGATGGTAGGAAATAAATTTTTAAAAATTTAGAACCTTAAATAAAAGGAGAACTAGAGATAAAATAACAACAGTGAGAACTGTCAAAAATAGATTAAAAACCGGAAAGCATATGATCAAGTAATAACTGACTTCTTAGCTGAACAGAGGAAGTTAAAAGTTAAGTACCTGTAGCTGGGAAAGTCAAGAAGCAAACTAATTCATTCCTGAAAAGGAATGAATGGAGCTTTCCTTCCTAGAGAAATCAAGGAGAGAAAAGACCTCATACTAAAAATTGGTGGGCTGCCAAAGATACGGTTGGCTATCTCCTGACAACCTTACACTGAAGCCCAATAATTGGATTTAGTTGTCTATGGTAAATGTATGTGTAATTTATACGGGGTCAGCTACATTATGTAACAAGCCCGTTGTTCAAAAAGCAGAAAAAAGGTGTCATTAAAAATATAAAATATAAAGCTTTTTCCTTTCTTCCTTGGTCTTTTTTTCAGTTTGTCATGGTTTTTTATTTTTTATTTGCTAGTTAAAATTTTTTCTAAGGGAGCAAAAATTTTAAATTATTAGGCTGAATTTTGTCATTCGTCTTTATATTGCATAATGCTAGCTTTAAATGTATATATGTACATTTAACTCCTATGTAGGATCACAAAAATCACACAATTCTTATTTTGTAGTTCATACATGCACATATATTTTGTTCTTACCAGAACAGCGGAAACACTACACAAAATTTACTCAATTTTTTATTTCAAGTCTACAAACACATTCTACCAACACTCTCTACCTTTGACTTATGGCATCATTACTTTCAGCAAAACCAGCTGTGTAATACCAGGAAACGATGGGAATAAGAAAGGATATCATAGGATTCCTTGCTCATTTGTGTTTCTTAGAATGCCATTGTCTTCTTTTTGCATTAGAAACAACTCTCATTCAAATAAAAAACATAGCCTCAAGAGGTTATCAGTATTTATGTTTACTCAGACTTAGCTGTAACATGTTTACCTTGTGCTAGCTGTGAGTCTCATTAAACTTGTAGGCACCACTGGGTCCCTTGGAATTCTGTGTTCATGGGGTATCTCCAACACTATATGCAAACAGGGCAGCAAGTACTGGCAGACGAATTTCATAGTCCAGTGTTCCAACAGGCCTTACTTATAAAATACAGGTTTCAAGATAAAATTATTAGAATTTCAAGATACTAACAGTGGAATATTAAGCCGAGTATGGGACTCTTTTGAGCATGAGGCCCTGTTCAATTGCACAGGTCTCATGCTCATGAATCTGGGTCTGAGTTTATAAGAAAATGCCAAATGGCTGTGCCATATTGCATTCCCTCCAGCAACATTTGAAAGTTCCCGCTGATTTGCATCTTTACCAGTAATTGGCAGTGTCAAACTTTTAAAAATATAGCCATTCTAGTAGGTATATAATGATATTCATCTTAATTTGCATTTTCCTAATTAATAATTTTGGTGACTATCATGTGTTTATTTGCTACCTGGATATCTTCTTTAGTAAAATATTTGTTTAAATCTTTTGCCCAATTAAAAAAATGAATTGTTTTCTTTAGTTTTGAAAGTTCTTCATATATTCTGGATATAACTTCTTAATCAGATATATTCTTCACAAATATTTTGTCCCAATCTGTGGCTTGTTTTATTTATTTATTTTTTCACTTTTGCAGTAATCTTTTGAAGAGCACAAGGTCTTAATTTTTATAAACTCTAATTTTCCAATTTTTTTAACAGTTGATGCTTTTTATGTCCTATCTAAGAAAGCTTTACTATCAAAGGTCACAAAGAATTTCCCCTAGAAATTTATATAGCTTTAGGTTTCACATTTTGATCTATGTACAATTTCAAGTTAATTTCTTTATATGGTGGAGATAGGTTTTAGCTTCAGTTTTCTGCATATGGATGTTCCAGCACCTTTTACTAACAATGTTTTACCTCATGAAATTACTCTGTCATCTTTGTTGGGATCATTTAATTGAATATATGTGGGCATCTTTCTGTACTATCTTTAAATATCTATTTAAAGATATTTAAATATCTATTTAAATATCTGTCTTGAATACTGCAGCTGAGTAAGTACTGAAATCAGACAGTGGGAGGCCTTTCTTGTTTTTCTGTTTTAAAATCATTTTGCTTATATGAGGTCCTTTGCATTTCCAAACAAAGTTTAGAATATGCCTATCAATTTCTACTCAAAAAGCTGCTTATATCTTGATTGAAATTGCACAGATTCTATAGATAAATGTGAGATAAATTTACCCATTAAAAAGTCTTTGAATCCATAAACGTGATATGTGTCTCCACTTATTAAGTCTTCTTTCATTTCATTCACCAATGTTTTATAGTTTTCAATATAGAAATTTTCCACATTTTCTTAGATTTATCCCTTATTATTCATCCTTTTTGATGCTATTGTTATATTTTTTAAATGTCAATTTCTAATTGTTTAATTACAAGTATATAGAGAAATGCAACTTTTTTTAAAGTCAGACCTATGGCTAAGAAATACAACTTACTTTTGTACGTTAATCTTATGTTCTGTGACCTGGCTAAACTCACTTATTAATTTTAGTAGAATTTTAAATAATCTTTGGGAGGGGATGGGGGGAAATTACACCATGTGAGAATGCTGATAGTTTTATTTCTTCGTTTATAATCTGTACACCTCTTATTTCTTCTTCTTGCCTCATTGCTCTGAACAGGGCAGTTAATATATGATTTAACAAAATATGATGGTTAATGTGTCAACTTGATTGTGCCAAAGTGTGCACAAATTAACCATTATTTCTGCGTGTGTCTATGAGGATGTATTTGAATGAGATGAGTACTTGAATCAGTGGATTCAGTAAAATAGATTGCCCTCCCCAGTGTGGGTGGGCATCATCCAATCTGTTGAGGGCCTGAATAGAACAAAATGACAGAGGAAAGAGAAACTCCCTCCATTTCTTCCTGTCTGCCTGTTTGAGCTGGGACATTGGCCTTCTCTTGCCCTTGGACTAAGATTTGCACTGATTCTCCCCTGATTCTCAGGCCTTCGGACTCAGACTGAAATTATACCACTTTCCTTCATGGGTCTCCAACTTGCAGATGGCAGGTTGTGGGTCTTTTCAGCCTCCATAATCATGTCAGCCAATTCCTCTAATATCTCAGATATTATGGATATTTGATATCATAATATGGATTATGGAATCAGATGGGAGAGAGATCCATCCTATTGGTTTTGTTTCTCTGGAGAACCCTGACTAATACACACAAGTAGTTAGAACAAATGTATTTTCTTTGGTCCTGATTTTTAAAAGAAAATAAATATCTTTCATTATTAAGTATGTTAGCTCTAGTTTTTTTGTAGATATCCTTTATCAGGTTGAGGACGTTATCTTCTACTCCTAATTTGCTGAGTTTTATTTTTCTTTTTTTGAATCTTGAATGGTTATTACATTTATTTCAAATGCTTTGGGAGAGGATGACACAAGAGATCACATGTTGTTTTTGTTTTGTTTCTAGTCTGTTGATATGCAGAGTTACATTGATTACTTTTTAAATGGTAAAGCAAACCTGCATTTGTGTTTAAGAATGAGTTACTACATCATAACCAAAAACACTCCATGGTGTATGATGGGGTTATGATGTAGTAACTCATTCTTAAACACAAAAGGGTAGACAAAGATCACAAGTCATTTGAGGGAAACCTCTAACATGAGAGAGAAGATAACAATAAACAGAAAAAAATAGCATTTGGAGTAAATAAAGTATCACTGTCACCTTCAAAGAGATGAGAGAAGATATTGTATGCTACGTAACATAACATAATATTGTGTGTGTGTGTGTGTGTGTGTGTGTGTGTGTGTGTGTGTATGTATATTATATATTGCCCAGGCTGGAGTGCAGTGATGCTTATAGCTCACTGCTACCTCAAACTCCTGGGCTCAAGTGATCTTCTCACCTCAGCCTCCTGAGTAGCTGTGATTAAAGGTACAAGCCATCATGCCCAGGTAATACTGTATGTTTTTAAAAGAATCATTCAAAGATCCAGAAAGAGCTCCTGTAAATTAAAAATAGGAAATAAAAATTCAGTGGAAAAAGATGACATCTAAGATATTTCTCAGAAAATGGGGGGGGGGGGGAAGACAATAAGAATAAAATTAGCAAGAAGCAGCATAAGAAAATTAGAGGTTTAGCTTCTGATTAATGGTAGCTCTGCAAAGAACAGAGATACTAAACTGGGGTGGGGGTGGGGCAGGTAGAGTAGTTAATGGAGTTATAATGCAAGAACATTTCTTAAACTGAAAGACCTGAATTTCCAGTGCCCAGCATGATTTTAAATGGCCTATAGTAGGCGGAGCACGGTGGCTCACGCCTGTAATCCCAGCACTTTGGGAGGCCGAGACGGGCGGATCACGAGGTGAGGAGATCAAGACTAGCCTGACTAACACAGTGAAACCCCGTCTCTACTAAAAATACAAAAAATTAGCCGGGCGCGGTGGCGGGTGCCTGTAGTCCCAGCTAACTCAGGAGGCTGAGGCAGGAGAATGGCATGAAGCCGGGAGGCGGAGCTTGCAGTGAGCCGAGATCGCGCCACTGCATTCCAGCCTAGGCGACAGTGCGAGACTCCATCTCAAAAAAAAAAAAAAAAAAACCTATAATAGGTTAATTATTGTGAAATGTCTGAGCACTAGACGAAGGTTTTAGGATAAAGATCCCAAACCTTCCACTGAGGGAAAACAATTTACATTAAAAAACTCAGGAACTAGAATGACAGACTTTTCAGCTGCAATTCTGAAAGTTCAGAGACAATAGAGCGCTGCTTTTAATATTTTGAGGTAAAAGAATTTCCAACATTATATTTAGTATAAATGCATTTTTAGGCCCACTATAGTGGCTTACACATGTAATCGCAGCTCTTTGGGATGCCGAGGTGGGAGGGTTGTGTTTGAGCCCAGAATTTGAGACAAGCTGAGCAATGTAGTGAGAGCCCTCCCAACCACCCACCTCTACAAAAAATAATTGGCCAGATGTGATGGTGCACACTTGTAATACCAGCTGCTTGGGAGGCTGAGGTAGGAGGATTGCTTGAGCCTGGGAGGTTGAGACTGCAGTGAGCTGTGATCGTGACACTGCACTCTAGTCTGGGTGACACAGAAAGACCCTGTCTCAAAAAAATTTTTTTTAATTAAAAAGAAAGATGTATGCCATTAAATCAAAAGAGCAAACTAGAAGGAAAAGGACATAAGACTCAGAAATAAAGAATCAAACCCACAATAAAGATAAAGATGTGCGGTGACAGCGTGCTGGCAGTCCTCACAGCCCTCGCTCGCTCTCGGCGCCTCCTCTGCCTGGGCGCCTACTTTGGTGGCACTTGAGGAGCCCTTCAGCCCACTGCTGCACTGTGGGAGCCCCTTTCTGGGCTGGCCAAGGCTGGAGGCCACTCCCTCAGCTTGCGGGGAGGTGTGGAGGGAGAGGCACGAGCGGGAATCGGGGCTGCCTGCCGCGCTTGAGGGCCAGCTGGAGTTCCGGGTGGGCGTGGGCTTGGCGGGCCCGCACTTGGAGCAGCCGACAGGCCCTGCCGGCCCGGGCAATGAGGGGCTTAGCACCCGGGCCAGCGGCTGCAGAGGGTGTACTGGGTCCCCCAGCAGTGCCAGCCCACCGGCGCTGCGCTGGATTTCTCACCGGGCCTTAGCTGCCTTCCCACAGGGCAGGGCTCTGGACCTGCAGCCCGCCATGCCTGAGCCTCCCACCCCCTCCATAGGCTCCTGTGCGGCCCCAGCCTCCCCAATGAGCGCCGCCCCCTGCTCCATGGCACCCAGTCCCATCCACCACCCAAGGGCTGAGGAGTGCCAACGCATGGCGAGGGACTGGCAAGCAGCTCCACCTGCAGCCCTGGTGCCGGATCCACTGGGTGAAGCCAGCTGGGCTCCTGAGTCTGGTGGGGACGTGGAGAATCTTTATGTCTAGCTCAGGGATTGTAAATACACCAATCAGCACCCTCTGTCTAGCTCAGGGTTTGTGAGTGCACCAATAGACACTGTATCTAGTTGCTCTGGTGGGGCCTTGGAGAACCTTTGTGTCCATACTTTGTATCTAACTAATCTGATGGGGGCATGGAAAACCTTTGTATCTAGCTCAGGGATTGTAAACGCACCAATCAGCACCCTGTCAAAACAGACCACTGGGCTCTACCAATCAGCAGGATGTGGGTGGGGCCAGATAAGACAATAAAAGCAGGCTGCCCCAGCCAGCAGTGGTAACCTCCTGGGGTCCCCTTCCACACTGTGGAAGCTTTGTTCTTTCACTCTTTGCAATAAATCTTACTACTGCTCACTCTTTGGGTCCACACTGCTTTTATGAGCTGTAACACTCACCGCGAAGATCTGCAGCCTCTCTCCTGAAGCCAGTGAGACCAGGAGCCCACCAGGAGGAACGAACAACTCCAGACGTGCTGCCTTAAGAGCTGTAAACTCACCGCGAAGGTCTGCAGCTTCACTCCTGAGCCAGTGAGACCACGAACCCACCAGAAGGAAGAAACTCCGAACACGTACGAACATCAGAAGGAACAAACTCCAGACGCGCCACATTAAGAGCTGTAACACTCACCGCGAGGGTCCGCGGCTTCATTCTTGAAGTCAGTGAGACCAAGAACCCACCAATTCTGGACACAAAGAGAATCCCCAGAACAATGGTACAAAGACATTCCAGAATGACATCTATGCAGCAGGCCTAAAGAACAAGTACATATTGGAGTAGGAGAATGCAAAGCTCTAATAAGAAAGTCCCTGAAATGGAAAAACGTGTTTGTTTGCCAACCTTGTTGAGAGGAGATTTATGTTTCTGACAGTTTAGGGACATTTAGGTACACAGAAAACCAAGCAAGCAAACAAAAAAAGACAATTATTTTACTCTAGAAGGAAAATAAAATAGCACAAGAAAATTAATATAATCCAAATACACTATGCAACTCAGTTTTGAGTAATTACGTGGTTGCAATCGTTATAAAGGCTGAATATTGACAAAATTGAAATTGAGATCATTGAACTGGAAAAACAGGGGCATGAAAGTCTAATAGATAAAACAGAAGAAAAATTTTAAATACCATTTTATTGAGTAAATATTTATAGAATATTTATTGTGGTCTAGGCAGTAAGTGCTTCACAAATACTATCCATGTAATCTTGATATTAGGATTAAGGTTAGTATTAATTCCAAGTCAATTGGAATTAAGGTTGGTATTATTAATACCTATATTAATAAGGTAGTAATCTATAAGGTTGGTATTACTAATTCCAAGTTTGCTGATGAGTGAGCAAAAGCACAGAAAATTTAGTTAATTTCCCCAAGATCAGTGGTTTTCAATTGGGGGTGATGTTGCTCCCAACCCCAGGGGACATTTGGCAATACCTAGACACATTTTTAGTTGTTATAGCTGGGGTGGCAGTGCTGCTGGCATCTAGTGGGTAGAGGCCAGGGATGCTGCTAAATATCCTATAATGCACAGTACAGCTCCCTACCACAAATCATTATCTGGCACAAAATATCAATTGTGCTTTGGTTAAGAAATAATATCCAGAATGAAAAGGAATGGCAGTGGGAGAGCTGGGATTTAAATCCCAGCAGCTCTTGACCACCTTACTACTCTGCCTTTCAATAGCAGTCTAATGATGTTGTTTAGAAACATGAAGATAAAATCAGAAGAAAGAGCTGGAAGAATTAAAGTGGTTGCTTCTACAAAGAGATAACCTGAGATGGAGAATAAAGGCCATAAACTATTATTGTGCTTTTGTGTGTTGTTTTTCACTGTTCTCTTAAAAGACCTGAAGCACTATTTGAATTGTAATATGCTTATTTTCAAAGGTTAAACTATCTGTGAGCATTCAAATCATAGATAATGTTCAGCTTAATTATTGTTTTCCATATTTGAGAGTATTTATTAAAATGCAGTTTATAAGAGTTTTCTAGCAGCAAATATTTGTAATGAATGAAAAGAGGGAAAAAGTTTCATGGAGGAGAGAATAAGAGAACTTTTGTCTTGATTGACATCTTGCACCTCAAGTTCCAACTTGTGACATAATGAAGCATTTTAAACAGAATTTTTAATTTGTTTTAATTTTAAACAGAGAATCTTGAAGATTTTCTGTTTAAAAATCTGGAAGATAGATTACCAACTCTATCATTACATATATTAAAACATCAACATTAGAGGAACAGTGAAGTTGTTCAAGAAAACACTGGAAGTGAGTGAAATAAGGATGACACTTTTATTCTTAATAATTATTTTTAAGTTAATAAATGTGATATAATCTAAAAAGCCATGTGGAAAATACAAATCTAACTTGGAAATTCACCCAATATTTTCTGCCAGTAAGAATGTATCTTTAATTCAACAGGATATATGGCAAAGAATAGGAAGAAAGATACAAAGTTTATGTTACTACTACAGCAGTACATTGGATCAGCAGATTATCCCACTCCTTAGCCTCAGAGAAAACATAAGCCATCTACAAGAAACTTTCCCATCTCTATTTCCTTACCCACATCTCCATTTTCCTTTCTCTGGTGTTTCTCTTCCTGTTTAAGGTGCTTTTTGTTTTGTTTTATTTTTTCCGACTAGGTAAATTCACATGTTTCAAAAAGCAAAAGACATCAGCATACAGTAAGAAATCTTGAACCTGCTGCCATGCACATTTACCTCATTCTTCCCAGTTCTCTACAAATAACCATTTTTATAGTCTGAATTCTCTCAGTAATTCTTTATATAAATACAAGCAAATATGGATATGTACACACACACACACACACACACACACACACACAATCTTTCTTATATTTCCCATATGCACTCTTCAATGTCTTGCTTTATTTCACATAAAATGTTTTGGGATACAATTCAATATAGCAAAGTCTGGCCACCTTGAAGATACTTATCATTTAACAAATGAGAAAATTTAATTCCAGAGATTATATTTCCATTAAAAATATTAACCACCATAATAATTACTTGACAATTTTTAAGTTTTTCAGTTCTCAGATACACTAAAAGAAAAATATTTTTAAAATCAGATGTATATTTTCTATGTTTTAAATTTTTCTTTTTAAGAGACAGGGTCTTGCTCTGTCACCCAGGCTGGAGTGCACTGGCACGATCACAGCTCACTGTAACCTCAAACTCCTAGGCTCAAGTGATCCTCCCACCTCAGCCTCCCAAGTAGTTGGGACTACAAATGCCTGCCACCACACGGACTAACTATTTTTATTTTTTGTAGATAGAGGTCTTGCTGTGTTGCCCAGGTTGCTCTTGAACTCTGGATTTCAAGTGATCCTCCTCCCTCCCAAAGTACTGGGATTACCAGTGTGAGACACCGTCCGTGGCCTGTTTTTATGAGTTACTAGTTAAGCCAACTTAAAGAAAAAGTGTACTTTAGCAAGCAGTATGTTTGGAAACAAATTCATAATTAGACTAAATACCCTTTGTATAAAAGTTGGCCGGACGCTGTGGCTCACACCTGTAATCCCAGCACTTTGGGAGGCCAAGGTGAGTGGATCACTTGAGGTCAGGAGTTTGAGACCAGCCTGATCAACATGGCAAAACCCCGCTTCTACTGAACATACAAAAATTAGCCGGGCATGGTGGCGTACATCTGTAGTCCCAGCTACTTGGGAGGCTGAGGCAGGAGAATTGCTTGAAGCCAGGAGGCAGAGGTTGCAGTCAGCTGAGATCGGGCCACTGCATTCCAGCCTGCGCGACGGAGCGAGACTCCACCTCAGAAAAAAAGAAGTAAATCAGTGGTCTTAATGTTCTTACTTTGCCTTAATGTTGCATCATTTTCTGTACTTCTAAATTGTAATTACTAAAATTTTAAATATGCAACTTTATCAAATATTTTAATTTCTCTATTTAAAAAAATCCTGAGATAGTCAAAGATCATTTTTCAAATGCTAAAAACCTAAATAATCACATTGAAATCAATTTTTTTTCTAGCAAGATTTTAATGGGAGCTAAGGGGCTTGAGATTGTATAAATAATTAAACCCTCCCCTCTACTCCATGCAACATGGAGAACTCAGGTGGACACACATTTCTTTGAATGGAGCTCAGAATGTGGAGTTGGTAGAGGAGAGAAAGAAAAATGTAACACATGACAACTGTACACCAAGTTAACCCCAACATATCCCTACTTCCTGAGGATAAACAGCCTGATTTGACCTGGAGTTTCGAAATCAAAGGAAGGTAAGAGTTTCTCTGTGGCCCTTCCAAGATTCTCCCAGAGTGCAAAGCCTACTCAAATGCCACAGGAGAATCCTATTTTATAGTCAGTTGTCTTTGAATAAATGGTGTTTTGCTTCAATTCTAAATTAATATTATCTTTTGGGTACATATTAAGTTAGTTTCCTCTCTTCTATTTCAAGTGAAAAATTACTTTGCATTTTATGGATTCAACTTATTCCCAGAACTGCTAGAATTGTACTAGCAGACAATCAGAGGGTTTTGCACCATGTCTATTTGACTTTCTTATAGCATATGGACATACCCTTGTCTGAAATTAAAAAAAAAAACTACAGAAAAAAATGGAAAGATCCGCTCTATTCCCTAAAACAGGAAGAGAAATAATTTCAACACATATAAAATAATAAAAGGAAATTCAATATCTATTGAATAACTACCATAGGCAAAGCAATGCAACCTTCTAAAGGTTGAAATTAGTAATGTGTTACTAGAAATATAATAAGAATGTCAAATACAGATTATATTAGTGCTGTAATAAAATTAAGTAGAGCTTCTTCAAAATTATATATGTTCACAAGCACAAAAATAACAAAGAAAAATGGTAAGCATGTTGTCAAAATGCAATTGATGATTTTTCAATCATGCCACATTTCCCCAGCAGGTGTTCTATTTAAAGAAATTTGTTATGTTTATTCTGGTTGTTTGTATAACTAAGCTATATTTTTTTTTCAGTTATTGTGTGTGTGTGTGTTATCTTGGTGAAGATGAAGTATAAGAACTCTAAATTATACAACCTCTATGTATCTTTGAATAGACTATCAATTTTTAAAAACATTATTAATTAGACACACCAATTGAGCTGTATGTTCTTATGTGTTATTTGCTGGCACTGATAAGTTTCTGGAAATTAGGAAAACACTGTAAGCTATATATATATATATATATTCTAATACTGCAGAGGCATGTGAATCAAGTGGTTTGCACAATTGATGTCCAAACAGGAAATTATTTTTTGTTAAAATATTATTTATCAGGTGCCAAGTGTAATAGGAATTCTCAAGAGCTTCATACTGAATCTATAGGCTTTTTTCTTTGTCTTCAAAAGTACAAGAAATCATTTATTGTTTTTAATCTGTAAAAATGAAAGTAATAGCAAATATAAAACGCATTTAGGAAAACAGAAAAAGTAAGCCAAATGTAATCTCTAACTCTTTCAAAATTAAAAATCCCTTTTGAGAAGAAGAAATTTGTAAGTACAAGGCAAATTTGCTAATACATTTTTGTTTACTTTGTTATAAGTTCAGTATAAAATTAGCATAATTTCCAAGTACTAGATACCATATTACTAGTATAAATACATGCTATTTAGAAAGTGATTACTATAGTAGTTTGAAACACACAAAATCAAGCAAAGGTTTTTGCACATATCTTGCAAATATAAACTTAGAACCTTGATTTTACCAAAATTATACGAACTTTATCTTTATTCATGATCATATCAAATAACTACCTTGGCTCTTTGCCCTCCCAAAACAGGCCTCCTTTTCCTTAAAGCTATTCCATTTACTTGGCTTAATCTATAACTAGAGCAAGACTGAAATAATCATCTATGTCATCTAAAAAAACCACTTACAAGAACGACACTGTGGGAAAAGAGAGAGGCAGTGGCCTGGCACTGATGACTGTCAAACAGGAATTGGGAACTAAACCAATGAGCCCTGAAAGACTGGTAATTTGATAGGAAACTTTCTATAGTAGCTGAGAAAACAATGATACTTTACATAAAATTTAATCTTTTATAAGATTTTTGCATTTTAGTTGATAACATTTATATTTTTATCTTACTACTGTGGTTATAGTTGAATGTGTTATTAATATAATTAGGTGATATAAATAAAATTAACATATTATTTTATGAAAATATTATTGTATTAGTCAAAAACCAAATAATCATTTAAAATTGTTTGTTAAATTGAAATAGCTCATAAAGATCTTTCTTGTTTATTTAATTAGTGATTGATGGAAAAACTTATTGTTACTACATCCAAATAACCTGTTCACCCTACCCTCACCACTCAGTGAACATTAACTCTGCCTGTAGTACCCCCATGTACTACAGTATCTAAAGTACCTAAGTAGTTTACTTAGGTAGTACAGTTACCTAAGTAAACTAACATATATTTTCTTTTCTTTTCTTTTTTTTTTTTTTTTTTTGTATTTTTAGTAGAGACGTGGTTTCACTGTATTAGCCAGGATGGTCTCGATTGCCTGGCCTCATGATCTGCCCTCCTTGGCCTCCCAAAGTGCTGGGATTACAGGCGTGAGTCACCGCACCTGGCCCCCATATATTTTCCGTCCCTTCATCTCATGCCTACCTTTTCTAGAGGCTAGAAAAGCTATGTACTTGCTTCCTTGCTTTCTTTGCAATCAGAAGTGGTCATATGACATAATTCCGGCCATCAATATGTAGGTGAAAGAATACTAGAGAGAAGCCTTTTGGGGGAAAGTCTTAGTTTTTCTACATTAAAAAAAACACACAGTTTTCCATCATTCTTTTGGTCTTGAAAGAGGATCGAATGCCTGGAATTGCTGCAGTCCTGTTATGACTTTAAGAGGAAGGTAAAGATAATTGCAGTGATCCTGGATTGGATATTGTTGAGCTACTGCACTGTCAGCAGCAGTTGCCTACTACCTGGTTTGTAATGTGAGAAAATAACCCTTTCGGTTTAAGCCACTGCTTATCAGATACTCTATTACTTGGGGCCAATAGTCTTTCTGATGCACTGCCCTAAAAGAGTTCATATTCTGAGAAAAATATGATCACATGCCCAAAGTAGGTAACAGTGCTTTAAATAAAAGATATCTTTTATCTTATCTAAATTAAGGTACCCACCTTCCACCCCCTTATAATATTCTGAATAACAGAGTCTAGCTATTTGCTGAAAGAAAGGGCTGGTGATTTCTCAAAGAAAGGGCTGGTGAATGAATTTATGCATAGATGTGTTTTAGTTCTGGTTAAAAGACAGGTAATGAATGTATGAATGTGTGTGAGTGTGTGTGTGTCTGTGTGTGTGCATGCATGGGTGTGTGTAGGGTGATAATCCATATAAAATAGTTAATTTTATCAGAGACTTTGTGATATAGTGAACACAATTGGTGCTGCTTCAAGAACCAACTGATAAAGTATGGCAAAGTAGTAGCCTCACTTCTGCAGTTAAGCCCAGCCCAGCTCTAGCTCTTTGGTAGGCAGTTTGGCAATCACTGAGAGACAATCCCTACAACATCAAGATTAATTCTGTCACAGAGGGTATAAGCAGCAGCAGACGTGTCAGGAAACTCTACAGTAAGTGACATTCAGGTATTAAACTTTTAGGAGGTCTAAGTGGAAAAACAAAGAAAGTTTACAGAGCATATATTAATATCTCTTGAAAAATCCTGGAAATATTGGGAGTGGTAAGAAATTTTGGGGAGTCTGGAGTTCCTACGAGAGGGTCTCACTCTGTCACCAGGCTAGAGTACAGTGGCACCATCACAGATCACAGAAGCCTCCACCTTCCAGGCTCAAGCAATCCTCCCATCTCAGCCTCCCAAGTTGCTGGGACTATAGGTGCACACCACTACACCTGGCTAATTTTTAAAATTTTTTATAGAGATGGGGTCTACAGGCTGTTGCCCAGGCTGATCTCAAACTCCTGGGTTCAAGTGATCCTCCCACTTAGCCTCCCAAAGTGCTGGGTTTACAAGTGTGATCCACTTTGCCTGGCCTAAATTTGCATTATTAATGTAACTGGAATCTAGTTTGTAGACAAACTGATGGGGTTATGAAGAAGGTGATTTTTGGTTAACAGATAGTTTAACTCTTCACCCAATTCAAGCTGCTATTGGTGAAGAGAAGCTTGAAGATGCTATTGAGAAGACTTTTATCCAATAAAAGTCTTGGATTAAAAGTCCAAGACAGTAGCTCAACAATATCCAATCCAGGAATTTTATCTAACACTTTTATCCAACACTTTTATCCAACTTTTAATCCAATTCAAGCTGCTATTGAGAAGACTTTCCCATTAAGAGAACTGGACCGGAGAAAGGAAGATTACTCAAACAAGAAAGCAAGAGAATGCTTATTGAAAGCCGAGTAACTGGAGTATATTCTTCGATTAAAGGCAGTAGAGTTTATACTTCTTTAGGTTCATATTAATGGTATACTGTAATAACCATGTCATTAGAAGGGTAAAAAAGTCTTATTTCCCCCTCCACACTCCAAGACTCTGTATGCAGTATTAATCTCTCTTCATTTTTTAAAAATGAAATTGAATGCTATGGAAAGACAAATCATTGCCACAAATTACTATGGGCAAGAAAACTGGAATATATTATAAAAATATATTTAATGGAAGCATTCTAAACTCATATTGTTTCACAAGTGTCCTCAAGCTATATGTTCCCTTTAACAAAAACTAAAACAAAAAACTGTAGGTTTTGCATTATGGAAAGTGTTTATGTAAATAAGACATTCTAGAACTCCCAACAGTAGATCCATGGTCAAAAGGCCTTGGCCCAGCATCAAGATTGGCTAATGAATGCATAACAGTAGGTTTTTAGTGAAAATATAATGCTTCCATCATATATGTATAATATTTTATATTTCTCTACTTTAACTTTTTAGAATAGCTGAAGAACTACTCATCCTAATCGTTTCAGCTAAGACAAATTTCCCCTCTTCATGTTGTTGAATGTGGCAGGTTCCCCTTTTAATATGAATATCGTAAGTCTGGGTTTGGCTCTAGACTAATAACTAGTCTCTGTAGATATGACCATTTTCCTCCTAAGTTTTCTACTAGACATTATAGGGGGAGATGTAAAAATCAAGACAATCAACTTAAAAAAATTATTTTCAAGTGATGCCTGTTTAAATTAACTGCTCTAATTCCACCTAACAAAGACTTTAATTATCAATTTTCTTGCACAGCAGCTCACTCCCATCAGACAATATGAAATCACACTCTTTAAGACAGAAGAATAACTAGAAAGCTTAACTTCTGTCTTGGTCTTCATTTCTGGGAACACTTTTACAAATCAAGATTAGCAGCCATGAACCCTAAGGCAAGTCCCTGTGGGTCAGGATTAGAGCACATTCACATTAAATTACTTAGTATATGTTCTAACATGGCTAAGTTTCAAAAATACAGAAGGGTTATGCTTATTTGCCGTATTCCCTTCAACCAAACTGAATAGGCAGTTACATAACTTGCCAGGACAAGTAGTAGAAATGAGTCAGAGACAGGACCAACCCTAGTAAAAATTGTGAATTAGGCAGTTTGACTTCAGTGCCACACCCCTTTAGTACTACATATACTTCCTTGATCCCCTCCCTTGGTATCATCAGCCCCGAGGGCCACCCTCATACCACATACCTCTCCCCCACCAAATTCCTCTCTCTCTCTTCCACTCATCATCGAAACTGGCTTCCCCTCTTTCCGACTTCCCCTTCATTAATTAGAATTTGCAGCTCCAGTATCTCTCTCCTTTAAGGTTTAAAATGACAACTAATCTGATAAACCAATCTACATTAAGGTGTGAAGAGAGAAAGCTAGAAAATAAAGTGAATTTTAACTATGACTTTCTAAAGATAACACCTTTGCAGTTTAACTCATTAATGACTAAAACTGAGAATTTCTAGCCAAAAAATTTAGGTGAGGGAAATGTTTTGGTTCAGGTAGAGCCTTGAAGCACCTGGAAAATCAAGTAAGAATAGGTGGTTGCTTTTATGGTGTAACCAGCTCTAATAAGTGTAACTAACTAGCCCTGGTCAGTTTGGGGCCAGTAGGGGAAAACGGGAAATAAGCTAAATATACAAAAGAAGTTCTTTTGCAAAGAAAAGTGGAAGTTACAGGAGCACCACAATTAAATTTTTCTGTCTTAGTATTTCATAGATCTAGCGAGTCCTGGTGCCTGTAAATATTTTCCAAAGTTTCTCTTCAGAATGAGAAAATTATGTCCAAAAATTATCTCAAGCCTAAAATATTCAGCAATTCCAAAAACCTGTAAAGCTTTTTGTTGTTTGGCTTTAAAAAATAGTGGCCTAAAGCTTACAGTTTTCATGCATATATTGTATTTGCTCCTGCTGAATATTGAAAAAACATTACAGGCTATCATGTGTGGAACATATTAGCTATTCTTATTTCCTTCACTTTATAAATGAGGAAGATACTCAAAGAAGTTAAGTGGCTTGCCAAGATTTGTACTTAGGTTTTCTGAGTGTAAACGCTGTGTTCTTTTCAATGTGCTTTGTCCCAGTGTTTAGTTATCTCTGTCATTTCTGTCATGTGACTCTGCATCCTAGGGGAATTCTCAAATTTTAAAGAGGGTTCAGCTACTACCAAAAGAAAATAACTTGTGTATTCAGTGGACCTGAAGGTAATTCTAGTCCTATCTGGTTCCTATCACTGCATTTTTTTCCCCTAGCTAATTCTTGGTTCACTTGGAAGTGTTAGTATTGCCTCACAAAGTCTTCCTTAAGCACTGTCAGAATTTGTGCTTCAATTATCTGCTCATGTTTTGGTGGATTACTTATCTTGCTTCTGCTTCTCACCTGGGCAACGTTCCCATCACAGCTCTTATGCTGTAAGCAAGAAAGGATAATATGCTTCTGGGCTTAAAGTAGGGAAAAACACTAACATAGTTGGTACAAGCCAAAATGCAAATATTTCACATTGAGATGAACACAAGAAGCCAGCTGGGAAAACACTGCTATTTACAGATTTAGATTAGCCCAGAATTCATTTCAGCCTTTGAGGTAAAAGGTGGCATTTAAAAATCACTGGCATTTAAAACACACACTCTTAACACTTTGGAGAGATATAGACCCCTTTGTGAATTTGTCAAAAATTATGGATGAAGCTGGGTGTGGCGATGCATGCCTCTAGTCCCAGCTACTTTGTAGGCTGAGGCTGTAGATTCACTGGAGCCCAGGAGTTTGAGGCCACCGTGTAGTATGACTGTGCCTGTGAATAGCCACTGCACTCCAGCCTGAGCAAGAGAGCAAGACCCATCTTTTAAAAGGAGAAAAAAAGTATGGACATTTTCCCTAGAAAAAAAACACAATCACACATACCTGGAATACAGTCTGGGGGCTCCATTATGTGGTTGTTCACGGGTCCAACATAAAATATTCTTGAGTTAGAGTGTGTCATGAGTACGGTCCCAAAGTGATGAACAACCCATATGACACTTAAAGCCCAATATTTGTTATGGCCAGCTTTCTAATTTCCTTAGTAGTAGTAGCAAAAAATGATGTGGATCTTTTATAACAAAAGTAACATATGGTTGTAAAGATTTTTTTTAATTTCATAAATGCAATGTTTTCCGTAATTATAATCCTCAAACATTGTTAACAGAAAAATATCTCCATATATATTTATAGATATAAGTATTTTTAAACAGAAATCAGATCATACTATATGGCAACTTGATTCTGTTGCTAGATCATATATATTGGTTTACCAGAGTTTAATCATTCTGTTAGCATGGACATTTATTTTGTTTTTGATTTTATAACTATCAACAATAAGGCAATGAATATCCTTGATCACATATCTGGTCATGTATATAAATATACATAGGATAAATTTCTGAAGTAGAATAAATTAAAGGATACAAACATAAATTGTGAAAGACATTGAAATTGTACTTCCAAATGGAATAAACTAACCTATGATCTTTCTATTACTTACAGAAACTTTTAATTATATTTTATGTAGTAAAATGTACAAATTCTTTTAAGTTTTTGGTTTTTATCACGTGTAGAAACAAGACTCAAATGCTCTAAATGAATTCACTCATACCTTCTTCTAGTACGTTATGACTCAGATTTTTATATGGAAATCTAAATGTTATTAAACAGAAAAGAGCTTAGAAGTAGACCATAGAACATACAGGAATTTGTATATGATACAGAGAGGATTTCGTTTCTGTGGGGGGAAAGCTGAATTATTAGGTAAAGATGTGGGGACAACTAGGTTGCTGCTGCTACCACCAAAATAAATTCCATATGGATTAAAGAATAAAATGTGAAAAACAAAGCCATAAAAATTTTAAAAGAAAATATGGGAGAATATTTTTGGTAACACACAAAAAAATGGCTTTTAAGCATAGAAAAATATCCTCAAATAGAAAAGAAAATTATACCTGTAATGAGATATCATTTTATATCTATTAGACTGGGAAAGATAAAAACAGTTTGATAATGCTGTATTGGTGAAGATGTGGGGAAACACAGTATGCTATCAAACTTTCCGTCTTTGTTAGGATGACTGGAACTTGTACCACTTATCTGGAAGGCAGCCTGATTTTGTCTATCAAAATGTAAAACGTGGGCGGGCACAATGGCCCAACGCTTGTAATCCCAGCACTTTGGGAGGCCGAGGCGGGTGGATCACCTGAGGTCAGGAGTTGGAGACCAGCCTGGCCAACATGGTGTAACCCCATCTCTACTAAAAATACAAAAATTAGCCGAGTGTGGTAGCTTGTGCCTGTAATCCCAGCTACTCGGGAGGCTGAGGCAGAAGAATCGCTTGAACCCAGGAGGCGGAGGTTGTAGTGAGCAGAGATTGCGCCATTGCACTCCAGCCGGTGTGACAAGAGCAAAACTTCGTCTCAAAAAAAAAAAGAAAAGTAAAATGTTCTTTAATCTAGCAATTTTACTTCTAGAAGCTAAACCTACAGATGTACACTACATGTAAGCCAGAATCGGATACAAAGAGATATATTTCAACTGGAAACCCTGTCTCTACTAAAAATACAAAAAATTAGCTGGGCGTGGTGGCGGGCGCCTGTAGTCCCAGCTACTCGGGAGGCTGAGGCAGGAGAATGGCGTGAACCCGGGAGGCGGAGCTTGCAGTGAGCCGAGATCGTGCCACTGTACTCCAGCCTGGGCGACAGAGCAAGACTCCATCTCAAAAAAAAAAAAAAAAAAAAAAAAAGGAATAGCAAAGGCTTGGAAATAACGTATATGCTCATTGAAAAGTGAGGAATTAAATAAATTATGCTACATCTAAGCAAGAGAATACTACACAGCCTTTCAAAAGAACTAGGCTCATCTAAAGCATCTGATAATAGAAATAAAATATATTATGAAGTTAAAAAATCAATACATTAGATGAGTAATATCCTTTGGAAAAGGATATTTAGATGTGTGTCTGAAAAGATACACAAGAAATAACTAGGTTTCTCAACACTGTAACCTGAATGATACACATCATCCCACCCTTTGCCTGTACCTAGTTGACTGCTTGAGTCTGCTGCTAATCATTCTAATTTATACTTTATTTTAATATTTTTTATGTAACTCCCACTGATTTTTTTTGTAAGACTCTTCTTATTTTTTTTTTGTTTTTTTTTGCAAGTAGCAGTAGTTTTTTTTTCTTTATTACTACATTTCATTGTATATATGTGTTACAATTTATCCATTTTTTAAAAAATTATTATTACACTTTAAGTTTTAGGGTACATGTGCACAATGTGCAGGTTAGTTACATATGTATACATGTGCCATGCTGGTGTGCTGCACCCAGACTCTTCAATGGCACTCTTCCAAATGAATTTTTAAATTATTTTATCAAATTCCTAAAAGTATTCTGTTGGACATTTGATTACAATTATACTGGATAGGCTGGGTGTGGTGGCTCACACCTGTAATCCCAGCAATTTGGGAGGCCAAGGAGGGAGGATTGCTTGAGCCCAGGAGTTTGAGACTAATCTGGGCAACACAGCAAGACCCCTCTCTACAAAACTTTTTTAAAAAATTAGCTGGGCATGGTGGTGTGCACCTGTAGTCCCAGCTACTTGAGAGGCTGAGGCAGGAGGATAGCTTGAGCATAGGAGGTCGAGGCTGCAGTGAGCTGTGACCGCACTACTACACTCCAGCCTGGGTAACAGAGCAAGACCCTGTCTCAAAAAAAAACAACAACAAAAAACCCAAAAAATTATACCGGATATATAACCTACTTTTAAAAGGTAATTATACATTCTTTCAACCTTGATATTTAATTTAAAAGTATATTGCTTTTTTATTTCAAACATTGTTATTTCTCATAAGTCTGTCATGATTCTAAAATTTTTTTTAGAGAAGGGATCTTGCTGTGTTGCCCAAGCTAGCATGCAGTGGCTAATCATAGGCACAATCATAGTCCACTACAAATTATATCATTTTTAAAGTACATCTTATAACTTTTGTTTATATTTTACATTATGTATTTGTTTATTTTTTTAAATAAAGATGGGGTCTTGCTATGTTGCCCAGGCTGGTCTTGAATTCCTGGGCTCAAACAATCCTCCTGCCTTGACCTTCTAAAGTGCTAGGATTACAGGCGTGAGCCACCATGCCCAGCCAGTTTTATAAATTCATTTTAGTGTTTATTTTTAGCTACTTAAATTTTTGTGGCTACTGTAAGTGTGATGGATTCTTTTTATATTGTATTTTCAAATTGGTTATGATAATACATGAGAAAGCTCTTGATTTTCATGTTTTTATTATTATTATTATTATTATTATTGTTGTTGTTATTTTTGAGACAGGATCTCACTCTGTTGCCCAGGCTGTAGCGCAGTGGTGGGATCATGGCTCACTTCAGCCTCGACATCCTGGCCTCAAGCAATCCTCCCACCTCAGCCTCCAGAGTACCTGGGACTACAGGTGCATCCCACCATGCTTGGCTAACTTTTTTATTGTTTGTAGAGAAAGGGTTTCACCATGTTGCCCAGACTGGTATTGAACTCCTGGGCTCAAGTGATCTGTCCACTTCGGCCTCCCAGAGTGTTGGCATTACAGGCATAAGCCACTGTGCCCCACCCCCCGTATGTTAATTTTATAACTAGCTATCTTAATTTATCTTTTATTGCCTCTAAAAGCTTTTCAGTTGATGCTTTGGAGTTTTCATATTATTTGCAAACAAATGACAATCCTGACTTATTTACAGTACTTAATTTCTTATTTCTATTTTATATCTAATTGCATTGGCTATCGTTTCTATTGTTACAATGTGATGGTGAATGTTCTTGCCTTGTACTTGACTTCAATAGGAATAATTACAATGTTATGTTATAAAGGAAGTTGCTGGCTTTAGTATAACATATATATATTTAAATTATTACGAATTCTAATTTTTATTGGGAATGATGCTGGACTTTACAAAATCCTTTTCAGCATCAACTGAGATCCTCATAATGTTTTCCTCCTTTGACTTATTAATATAATCAAGCATATGAGAAAATTTTGTTATTGAACTATTGCCATACTATACACATGAAATAATTTCTCTTAATTTTGTTATATTATTTGTAATGTAGTGCTGGGTTCCATTTGTTAGTATTGACTTTTACATTATATCCAAAAGGAATTTAACCTGTAGATTTCCCTTGTGTGTACTTTTTAACAGATTTTATTTTAAAACCAGTCTTTCAGCTCATCCAAAACAGAGGGATTACTGGTGAAAATGCCTTGAGGGCAACCACCTGAAATGGACTTAATAAAAAAACAAAACAAAACACGAAGAAGAAAAAGAAAAGGAAAAAAGCTAACAACACTGTGGTTTGTCTACTTTTGCGGAAATTTACAACACTATATACTTGCTATACCTTCTTTCTGATGTTAATCCACAAGCTATTGCAGCCATTAATTAAGGATATTGCTTTTCTTTCCAATAAATACATGAACTTTCTTTCAGAGGCAAACAGAGGCAGATGTTTCATGAAAGTTTCTGTTCATCCCAACCTGCCTTTCCGACCTCCCTGATAGATGATCCAGAACATTTAAAAATGGGGGAAGAACTGAGAAAAGGGCTCCAATCATTCACTTGTGTCTCCAATCCAAGGAGCCTGGCTTGTTATTTACTTTCACCACTCATCCCTGCTGCTGCTCTTTAGTTTTTGTTGTTTCCCTCAACTGACTTTCCTCATCTTTGCTGCATTCATCAAAGCCCAGTGTAAATTCCCCTCTTCCATAAACTGAGGAATCCAGCCCATTTTACATAGCAAACTTTCTCTTAGCTGCTATACCTACTCAAAGTTTGGCTGCACATTTTAGCTATAATTGTTCTCAAATTGTTTCAAGAGTGCTAGTTTTCTTTCTTAGGCTCCAGGTTAGCTCCTTGGGAGCGAGGACTTAAAATCCTGCTGTGCATTTTCCGTTGTGTTTAGCCCTATGAGTAATCACATTCAATGCATACTTGCAAGGCATATTTGACTGAAGATATCTATCATAGTTATTCATTTAGTAAATGATATAATGAAAACTCAAGTGCTCGCCAAAGATAAATCATTACTATTAATTCCCTCATTCATCACACATGTATAGCAGCCTCAGGGGCTAGGGAACCTAGGATTGCTGCTTTGACTTTCTTGGGGAAGCCAAATAAGCCTCAGATCTCTCCACTTTGGAGCCAGCCATGAAATTCAGATTTACCTAGGGCTCAACATTAAGGGTCTCAGACTAAATTTATCTTCAGGTACCCTTTCCAGAGTGGACCAGTTTACCTTATACCTCTGAGAATAACCCAAAACTTTCAAAACTCAAATCACAGGATATTATTTGTTCATGAATTCAGCAAGACTCTCTTGTTTAACTATTGAAACTCAAATATTTCGGCTTGCAGCAAGGAGGGGTATAGCTGTCTGGATATACCTTGGCCAAATTTCAGTGTATATAGAAAAGTGGGAGGTTATCGACTATGTTAAATCTTTTCCTTAAATTTTCAAACTTCGGGATTATTTTAGTCTCATAGATAAAATAACAAGGCAAGTATTTACAAACTTTTTTCAAAAATATGAGAATTTGAGTTTTCCCTGGGGCATTTGGCGTTGTGCTGTCACCACACCTTTGAAGATAGCTTTGCAACTGTGGGAAAACTCACCGGGCTTTTTTCGTTGACCCCGCCATTTCTAAGTTGCTATATTGCTGCAAGGAGCTGGCAAAGCCGTGCTCTTCCTCTCTCCCATTCTCCTCTTCCTTTCGAAGACCAAAGCGCCCCATGAGAAAATAGAAACAAGGCTGCGAGGCAGCGAAGAGTAAGGGAGGAGCCAGCACTTACGCATTTTTCACTCTCCTCCTCACTCCCTAGGGTCATAGTTTTGATTCTGAAGTTAGAAGTGTGGGGGTCGTCGGCTGCATTTTCAACTTGGCCTAAAAGTTGGAGTTCACACTGCAGGCGCTAGGAACTTTGCCGCTCGGTCACCAACCTGAGCCTCTGGCTAGTCCGAAGAACGCGAAAAGCCAGGCCCAAGGCACTGGTTGTCATGGCAACCGGGGCGCTGGTCTCCCTGGCGACCTCGTCCCTAGGGGGGAGGCGGAGCTGGATGCCAGGCGGGCCAATGAGGTCGAGGGGAGCTCGGGGTCGGAGATCTGCGGTCCTCCCAGTGCCGGGGAATGGTTGAGTGACAGGACCGGGGGGCGGAGCCGGCGCGGCTGCCCGAGGTGGAGCCCCAGTAGTGCGAGTAGCTCCAGCGGCCGCGCTGAGGCGAGGGTGACACACCATGCTCACGGGCCCTGGAGACCGTCGTGCTGGCGAGCCGTGCTCCGTAGCTCCCTGGTCCGCCTCGGCAGCGGTCAGAGTCGCCTACAGGAGTTGAGCCGCCCCCGCCAGAAGGTTTTGGTGAAGCTCTTGGAGAGGCGTCGAGCACAGTAGGGCGGCGGGGGTGCGTTGAGCGCTCGAGGGTCAGGCAGTCGGCCGGGATCGCCGCTGGGGGAGCGTTTCCGAGGCGAGGAGGAGGAGGAGGAGATGCTGCTCCTCTTCTCCCCCTCCCCAGGCTCCTTCTCCAGCTCCTTCAGCCCACGCCCGCAGCCGCTTGTGGGAGAAGAGGTGGTGGCTCTCGGCGCCCGCGGCAGCTGCCGGCGGCCCGCCCCGACGCCGCGTCCCTGCAGCCCTCGCCCGGCGCTCCAGTAGCAGGACCCGGTCTCGGGACCAGCCGGTAAGAACGAGAGCCGCCCTGGACTCTGCGCTGCATGTGCAGAAGTGCAGAACAAAGTACATTGCGCTCGCTCTCTTCCTCCCCTCTCTGCTTTCGCTCCAGTCCCTAAACCCAACTCCTCGGTTGCCCTGGTAGAAGGAACTTTTCTTTGGTTTTGGTGCTGGGTGTTTTTGTACGTTAGAGTGGGGGTAGGGTGACTGGAGTGGGGAAGAATGAGATAAAACTCCATTGCTAATTAGGTAGATCCATCTCCTCTGCGGAAGAAAGCCGGATTCTCGGGAATGAAACCCACAGAGGGAGTAAGAGATTGTGGGGTAATAGGGAGTGACATTGCCCCGTCGTGCTTGCACAGCTCCGCTCTGTGCGTGCTTAAGGGAAGGGCTCCCGGAGTCTGTTTCTAATTTCTGCAAATGATTGTGGAGATGGTGTGGTTAGAGGCCGCCCAGAAGAATGTGTATGTGTAAGGGCTCGAGAAGGGGGTGGGATGGCGGGGAAGCAGAGGAATAGGGGGCAGAGAGAGAGACACTGTCTGATGCAAGCTCTTTTATTGCTTTTCTTCTGCTTGCTAAAGTTAACACTCTACCCTCCGGCCGCCTAGCCCCACCGCTTTGCTCATTACGTGATACTGTAAGAGCAGACAGCTGGGAAGCTAAAGTTAAACCAAAGTCAAGAAAATTCTTACAAAGTTTAATTTCCTTCTGTTGTGAATATAATGGAGAGAGGAGGATGGGGAGAAATATCACTAAGAGGTTTACAGCAATACAGTTTTCATTGGCCATACACGTATATGATCGACACCACCGCACACTTCCAACTAATCTGTTCGACAGCCTTGTGTTATTTTCATTTAATTGCATCTTTGAAACAACAAACGCGGTGACTTCATAGGGAGCTGCCTGGAGCTGAGCTCCCTCTCGGAAAATGGGGCAATCGGGTTTGTTTTCAAGGCAGGACCTGAACAAAATGTAGGACACCTGATCTGTGGGATGAAGGGCGCTGGTAACTAATTATAAATTTTAAGATTTTAAAATTTATATCTAGAAAGTTTACTAAAGGATGGGGGGATAAAGTAAAAGTGCATGTATTATGAAACAAGCTTTGGTATTTTCCCAAAGTCTTGATGACTGTGTTGGCAGGGTCCAGGTGAAAACTTGCTTCATGCTCATTGGCTGCTTGTAGTGGTGCCAAGATGCAAATTATTTCTCGTTTTAATATAATTAGGAGCATTTTTTAGTAAATTCATACATATATTGATTTAGTAAATTTATACAGAGGCGCATTGACTGACGTCCAGTCTTGTTTATTATACTTTGTTCATAACATTGTGTTCTACTTGATGTTCTAGAGGCTTTGTGGGAGTATGTGTGGGGAGAGGATAGGATGGAAATTAGAACTAAAAATAGAAAAATATTTGAGGTTAGTTAAGAAAAGGACTGATTTCATAGTGTTTTTCACTTTTACAATTAGAGAATGGTAACTTGCTTTACCATTATGTAGGTTTATCTTTGAATTTGCATTTGTCCCACCATTTTTACTTGCATGTAAAGCCTAGTTATATTTTGGAGGGTGGTTACCAGCATCCAAAAATATAAATGACTTTTCACGTCACAAGTAACATGCACGCACACCATTAAAACCAGTGTCAATTTAAAAGTCAGATTTTAATGCTATGATGGGGTCACGTTATAAAACTTACGTCATCTTTTTGTTGTTGTTTTTGAGGGCTGCCTCCTAAATATGGTATGTGAATGTGGGAATTAGCTAATCATTTGTTTTGGAGTAGATAATATAAATGATAGGTGTTCATCTTTAAATGAATGAAATTTATGTATTCTTTGTTATTGAGAAAAACGGGTGTTGATTTGTTCTGTCTTTAATGTGTTAAGGATTGAATGGGGAAGTGTTGTAGCTTCTCCCATATCAATGGAGTGTATATTTTTCCAGCTCATCTTAGTGCCGAGCCCCAAATGTACTGGAGAGAAGGACTATAAGGGATAAACTATTACTTCTTTTTTTCCACTTCACCCTCTTCTTTTGACAGAGGGTGTAATTTTTAAATAAAACCCAAAACATTTTTATGTATAATTAAATTATAATTAACACCATTTGAAATGGAAAAGAAACACAACCATACTCCAAGCCAGTGCATTTAGTAGTTACTCCTGTCAACATATTCTTGTTTTGGAATATGCTTGGGAGAACTCTGTGTAGTTCAAAGTATTCTCCTATTTGCCTCTGATGCAACCAAGTACGACTCATTTGAGTTAATATCACTTTACAAGGTAGGGGCCTGAGAAAGGAGAAAAGATAATGGGTCTTAGGATAGAAGAATCAGTGCTGATGGGAATGATGAGAATCTTTTGGGCTGGGCTTCCTTTTTTTTTTTTTTCCTGAAAATCTCTCTTTTAATTCGAAAATTAAAATGGGTCAAATAACTTAGGAACTAAATGTTTCAAAGATAGCTTTTAAGATAGGGTTGCTCTCTGTTGCCCAGTTTGGAATGCAGTGGTTGATCATGGCTCGCTGCTGCCTCAACTTCCCAGGCTCAAGCAATCCTCCCAACTCAGCCCCCAAAGTAGCAGGTACCACAGGTGTACAACACCACACCCAGCTAATTTTGTTTATTTTATTTATTTTTTAAATAGAGACAATGTCTCGCTGTATTGACCAAGGCTGAAAGATAGCTTTTAATGAGTACATTAATGTAGGACTTTTGATGGCTTAAGTTAAAGTTGAAAGTTTCATACTGGCTGTAAATGTCCCATCAAAACTCCCGTCTGTAAACTGCTTTGGGAGGTGGAGTTCTAATAATCCTTTGAGTTTGGGGAGAAAATGAAAACACCTTTAAGACCCTTATTCTTGTTTAGTGTCAGGCACTGTGAATAAGCACCCTGCTCTATCCTGCCCAACCCTGTTCCCAAGAATGTGTGACTGTCACTAATAGTAAGGCAGTAGGTGGGCCATTAGTTAATTTCTTAGGATAAAAAGATAACAATTCCTAAATAATCTTGTATAGAGGCTGGTGTAGATTTAAACCATAAACTTCACATGTTTTTCCCAGAGTTTGCTATCAAATGCATGGGAAATAGAGGAACAGGGTCTGGTTCAAGTGCTTGTTTAGATGTGTTTGCCTTATCCTGTGCTCTGCCATTGAATCCTGCTTTTTTAATTTTTGTTTTGTTTTGATTTATTTTCACACTGGAAAAGTATAAAAATTCTCTGAAACAAACTGTCTCAAAGAAAATCCTTCTGCATAGTATAAAAAGTGTGGAGGACTGCTGTCTGACAAATATGTATCCAAATCCTAGAGACTAAGTTTATTTTTAATAATTTAATAATATATACCTCTCAAGGCTTTTTTGCTTTGTTGTGCATTTTTTTTTTTTTTTTTTTTAAGATGGAGTCTCGCCCAGGCTGGAATGCAGTGGCGCAATCTCGTCTCACTGCAACCTCTGCCCCCCATCCTGGATTCAAGCAATTCTCCTGCCTCAGCCTCCCTAGTAAGCTGGGATTACAGGCGTGTGCTACTGCACCTGGCTAATTTCTGTATTTTTAGTAGAGATGAGGTTTTGCCATGTTGGCCAGGCTGGTCTTGAACTCCTGACCTCAAGTGATCGGCCTGCCTCAGCCTCCCAAAGTGCTGGGATTACAGGCATGAGCCACTGTGCCTGGTCCCTCTCAAGGTATTTTGAGGATGAAATTAATGTATGCAAATATGGTTTAAGTGCAAACTGACACTCAGTATTTAGTTTGCTTCCTTCCTTGCCAATTTTCTTTAAAAAATTAAATAATCACAAAAACCTATAACTATTCAAATCATTCTTGAATGTATAACTTGAATCTGGCTGGTCAAAAGGTCCTCTTTACCTACTAGCCAATAAATGTCTTTGGTTGAATACCTCATCTGTGCTTAATAAACAGTTTCTTTTTTTTTTTTCCTAGTTTAGTAGTATTCAACTCTGCCTGTACCTTAGAATCACCTGGATAGCTTTTTTAAGTTTTTTAAATTTTTTTTAAGAGACAGGATCTCACTCTGTCACCCAGGCTGGAATACAGTGGTGTGATCATAGCTCACTGCAACTTTAAATTGCTGGGCTCAAGTGATCCCTCCGCCTCAGCATCCTGAATAACTGATACTACAGGCGCGCACTATCCAGCTAATTTTTTATTTTTTGTAGAGATAATGGTCTTCCTATGTTACCCAGCCTGGTCTTAAACTCCCTGGCCTCAAGCAGTTCTCCCTCCTTGGCCTCCCAAAGCACAGGGATTACAGATGTGAGCCACTGCACCTGGTCTGGATAGCTTTTAATAATCTCCATGCCCCAACCTCAACTCAGACTAATTAAACCAGAATCATTGTGGATGAGAACCTGGCATCCGTATTTTTAGAAACTCCTTAAGAAACTGTAGTCAACTTTGGAACCAATGTTCTGGACTCTACTGGAATAGAGTGTAGAAAATTTGGTTCCCACAAATGCAGCAACATTTTTTGTGTTGGATTATATTTTATATTTATGTATTTTTTCTATATAAATCTTAAGAATTTAAAACACAAAAATGTCTCAGAAGCATCTATGTATATGCCTATCTACAGGACTTTTTACTATTTGGATGAGAATTTAAGGTACAAATATTTCCCTGGAGCTGTACTGTCAAATGTAGTTTCCCTGGCCATATATGGTATGTAAATTTATATTTTAATTAATTAAAATTAGATACAATTTAAAATTCTGCTTATTACAACTAGCCATATTTTAAGTGCTCAGGAGCCACTTGCAGCTACTAGCTACTGTAGCAAACAGCTCAGATATAGAACATTTCCTCATCACAGAAAGTCCTGTACTGCTTAGAAGTTTTGCAATTTGTATATGTTTCTTATCATCTGAAATGGCATATATATAATTCCTGTTATTTCCTTCAGATTTATAATTTAAAAATATATTGTGTTATTTTTTACAGTTACTTTTTTTTAAAGTCAGGAGAAATACCACTTTTTTTATACATTTCCTCTTTCCTCAGTCTTTTGTACCTAGTTAAAGGTTTTTCTTTTCAAAGTTAACTGAGAAGAGGAAATGTAGTGTCCTTGTTTTTATTACTTATATCAGTATGCTCTAAACCTAACTAATGGCTTAATTGCCCTTGTATACTGCAAAAGTTTCAGGTCTGGAAATGTGATGTCCCAAAATACTGAAAATAGTCATCATTTCAACACAAATGTTAGGATTTGATTAAAAGTTTTCCTTTTTGATAATGATCTTTTTTCTTTTGCATACAGAAATTCTGAGTTATCAAATGATGTGATTGAGCTTTCAACAGAAAACAGTTTTATTAGTTTTAACATGAGCATAAAGGTGTGAGAGAAAATTTTTTTCTTATAGGGGAAGGCATTTCCTTGAAAAAAATGAGATTCCTAAAGAATTCCCAATGTTTGGAAGCTAAGACTGTGTCATCAAACTTAATGGTATTTGCCACTTGGTAACTACTGATGCACAGCTTAGAAGAAACTGCTGTATGGTTCATCCTATACCCCCTCCTTACACACCTAGAAAAGATGTTTCCTAATGAAAGTTTTATTGGTTTAGTATGCTCTGAGTAGAGTAGGAACAATAATTAATTTCAATTAAAAATATTCCTCCTTGGTAGATGGTATTTTTTTTTTTTTTTACATAACCGCATGTTTTTTTTTTTACCTACTCTGATCAGGTAGATTTGCATACAGAACATTGGGAGTTATATTGTTGAAAGAATGCTTGATGGAATGTTTTGTGTGAGATATCAGTTTCATGTTTTAATGCTTCCCCACTTAGTTGTAATAGAGTCTGTGGAACAAAAATGAAACATTCTTGTTGAACTTAAGGTTAGAATGATTATATTACTGAGATTGTGTTAAAGATATTCAAAGTTGTGTTCTGTTTTGTTTTTTGAGGAAAGATATAGCCTGGGAATTTTAAAAACTTCTTTTAGCACTATTTAAGTATTTTTGCTTCTTCTAAAAAAGTGTAATTTTAAAAATAAACATTTAAATTATTTAGGGGATGATTATTTTAGGTCTTAGTGTAGTTAAATATTTCTTCTGGAACATATAATGTAATTCAGTTTTTGAAGCAAAAATAATTAGTATTTTAGAACAGAAATTTCAGTTTTTAATGATAAATTCCCTTGTGAGTGTCTTTTATATTTCTGACTTCAGCTGAGATGTAATTTCATGAAATTATTTGAACACCATATTGATTAAATTCATTCTTTACACAATCTGTTCTAATTTTATTTTGATGCTGGTTTCTCTGCCTGGTTCAAGGAATGAGCTTAAAGCAATGTGTAACATACGTCAATTTTCTAGTACTGTATGAAAATTTACCAGACTGAAATGTATTTTTGTAGCTGTACTTCATGAAAGCTGGGACAGGTGTCTTAAAACAAACAAAAACCTAAAAATTAAATACAAAATCACTATGATAATATAATAGAAACTTTAGTTTGGGAATGTTCGGTTATCAAGTCTACGCCAGATAAAACTATTGTAGCTATACCATTTACTTGCGTTCCATTGGAGCTTAAATTCTGGCACTGCCTTAAGTAGTATGGAAGTGAAAAACTGGATATGTGTTATTACGTAGTACCCAGAGATACTGTAACTTCAGTTATAATTTAAGGTAACATATTCCTCTATGTTCACAGTTTGTGGCATATAATTCTTAGAGTTACAGTGAAAAATTTAGAATGTATTATTCTCTAATATTAAAACTTAATATTTAATAGAAATTTCCTTCAACTTTTGAACAAAAGAAAATATTTTAATATGGTTACATAATATATCACACTCATTGTGTGAAGACCAAATTGAGCTCTGTTTTTAAGGTAAGATTTCACCTGAATCTTTTTCAGGTTTATGTTAGTACATCAAACTTTCTAACTTCAAAGGGATTTTAAGATTGTATTGAGATACTAAGATTCAATTAAAAAAATGAATACTACTGTTTTTCCACCTGTGGGGATACTTAAGAATCACTGTCTGTGAGCCACAATGTTTGAGGATTTTTCTAGATGAATCTGTAATGATAAATCTGGGCTTATCCAACATTTGTATACCTAGTTCCCTTTTTAATTGTTCCTTATTCATTAATTCCTATTGTTTGCCAGACACTACTAGGCACTGGTGGTGCATAGAGAAGACACATTTCCAAGACAGGCAACTTAGGGAAATAGTCTGAGGCCACATAGCTTTAATCATCTGAGTTCATGCTGAATAAATCAATCTATTGGCAGTATGTATTGTACAGAGTAGCTGTGAAGATAATATTAAATAACATGTAAATTGCCTTGTAAAACTTTGCAAACATGTGGGTACCTACCTGAGTATATATACAGGTGATTTGTTTTTAGATGTTGCTGTGCATGGTGTTGACCGCTCCTGTTTGATTTAGAGAAACAGTATAGTATGGTATTTAAAGCATAGACTAGGAGCCAGAATGCCTGGGTTTTGATCTGACTCTAAGGTTTACAAGCTCTGTGTCCTTGCCCAAGTTACTTAACCTTGTTGTACTTTATTTTCCTCATCTTCAAAATGAGGATGATAACCAAGCCTACTTTATGGGATTGTTGTGAGAACCAAATGAGTTAATACATGAAAAGCACTTAGAATAGTGCTTAATACATACTATGTGTTTAATAAATATTAGCTATTATTATTTTTAGTATACTTACATTTGATTTATAACAGTTTTTTTAACACTGGGTACAGGTAGTATATGAACTTAAATATGGTTTCTTGTTTCAAAGTTTATAGGCCTACTTTGTTCCTTGGGCCACATGTTCCTTCCAGTCATTGCTTGAGCTTGTTGATACATGTGATGTGTGCCTGATTTTTACACACTTACTATAACTTGTGAAATGAATGTCATCCTTTTCAAACTACTATAATTATTTTTCTGATTTTTTTTTTTTTTTTTTTTGAGGCAAGGTCTCTGTCACTCAGGCTGGAGTGTAGTGACCCAATCACAGGTCACTGTAGCACTTCAACCTCCCATGCTCAACTGATCCTCCTACTTCAGCCCCACAAAGCACTTGGATTACAGGCACCTGCTGCCACACACACCCGGCTAATTTTATTTGTATTTATTTGAAGAAATGGGGTCTCCTTATGTTGCCCAGGCTGGTCTCAAACTACTGGACTCAAGCGATTCTCCTGCCTCAGCCTCTTAAGGTGTTGGGATTACAGGATAAGCTGCCATGCCCAGTCTCAAACTGCTCATGTTTAGAACACTGTATTTCCTGTTTAGGAATCACTTTTAGGACATATGGCATATCGTTTTAAACATCCTTTTTGGTGGTATATCTCTTCTTTGAGAGTAGGTTTGATTTAATTGATTTAATGAAAAAATAATATTTTTTTCATGTTTTAGAAAGGTGATAAGTATAATTTGAATTAAAATGAAAAATGGAGTATAAAGTAAAATGAATATTTTAAAAATATCTGAACATAATTAGAAGAGTCCAAAAATATTTTTGATAACATTGTCTTTGAGGACAAGTGTACTTTACCCTTCTGAAATGTCTATTTAGAAAGGTGACACTGTCAGATATATAAATTGTAGTTTGTTAAAATGTACATGTTCACAGTCTCACACAGAATTATTACTTAATATTTGTGAATCTTATGTTGCTATGCTTCTGAGGCTAAGTACTGTGTAATATAACCTAAAATTCTTTAGAAAGTGTTTGTGGTCACATTTCCTAGCTGATATTGTGCATGCTTTTAGTAGTTTTTCTGTTAAAAATTATTTGGTATTTCTCACAGAACTTTAAATATGCTCTAATGTATGTTATGAATTCCAAAGATGATATGATATGTATAATTTTTCATTTATTAACTACAGAACTCATAACACATCTCTTAGCATCTCTTATACCCAGTTCCCTTTTTTAGCTATATAAAATGAGTCATTACATTATATGTTTTACATGTCATTTTGTCTTCACAGCTATTCTCTGCAATATATCCTGCCAATAAATTGATTTATTCAGCATGAACTCAGATAATTAGCATCACTCAGATGATGCTAATAAAGTACCTTGACCTAGTGGATATTTAAGAAACTGGATTTACTCTTCAGGGAGACTAGTTCATGGCCATTAAGATCATTTGGTACTTTTGTGCTTTGCATTGTTTGACATGTAATTATTTGTAATAATATGATTAATTTATATAATTAAAAAATCAATATTTGACCTACTATTGAAATACTAAATTGAGTTATTGTTAACCTTTTAACAAGACAAAATTAATGTCTACTTATATTCATTCTTAAGTGTTTAGCTTTTGTGAAAACTGAATTCAGGTAGTGTTATGACTTGTTTATTCATGTTCAGACCAGAATTAGGAAGCACAGTATAATAGAAAGAGCAAACACGTTGAACTTGGGTAGTCCTCGGTTTGAGTTTTAGCTCTTTTGGTAATTAGAATGACTTTGGATAAATTTAATCTATTTCTGATCTGTAAAATGCAAATAATAATATATATCTCAAAAGGTTTTGTAAGCTTTATTCCTGAATTATACACATATAAAATGATTGGGCATAGCCTACTGATTCTGTTTACAGGAATTGTTTACCTTTACTTTCCTCTTCAATTGTGTTACTGAGAGAAATAGTAGCCTAATATATCTGATTAATAATGCTGAGATAAAAGCATCTCTTTATCACTCAGATTTTAGCCTCTTTAGTTTACATTGGTTTGATTAGGCCACTGCTATTTCTTTGCTTATTAGATTGTTTTATATGTAAGATCTTTTTAGGCACAGTAGCTACATATAAACTACTTTAAGACTAAAATGGTTGACATTTTAAAGGAAACAAAATAGGTAAATCTGCCATGTCCCCTTGAATATATGAAAAATACAGAAATTGATAGAAAAAAATACCACAGCATTATTTGACCATTTAAAAAATAGCAACAATTAGAAATGTTTTATAAATACATTTAATTTTTTTGAATAGCCTTTGTTTCTTATGTAAACTAATTATACTACTGTAACATATTTGACCACTCTATGTTCAGAATTATTTTCCGTATTTTGAGATATATTGAAAAATAAAAGTGGTTGCTACCAAAAAACTTAAAATATTGCTTAAAACACACAGAGAAAAGACAGGATGCCATTATATATTGTAAAATAATGATTAACTGCAATGAAAGCTTTAAGGAAGAAAGTGTGGTCTGAGTTAATCGGGATTCGCTTGGGGAGTGGAGTGTGAGCTGAGTCTTGAAGACATTAAATGTCTGTAGATGGGAATGGTATGTCATGGAGTAAAACAAAAGATAAGAGTAAGTGAATTCATGAGGGAAGTGTTTACAAAGAAATGCTGAAGATGACTTGTCAAAGTGAGAAAAGGATGAGGACAGAGAAGGGAGTGCCTAAGAAACTAGGAAAATGTTATGTTAAAGAAAGTGCCTTAGGAGAGTGGAGAGTAAAGGACCAATAGTTCCAGATGCCACAGGGAGCCAAAGAGAGAAGGCTAAAGAAAAGTAGAACATTGCAATCAGTTGAATATTGCAGGGATAGAAAGGAAATTTAAATGGGGGATGATATTTGGTTTCAAAATAGATGAAAATTGGATGATCTGATCTATGAGATTTCACAGGGTCAGAACATTTTTCCTTTTTAAGATTAAAGGTGGTGAAAGAACAGATTGATTCTATGAGATTAAGAGATTTAAAATGGCAGAGTGAGAAAGAATCATCTCCTTTTATGAGGATTGTCTGGATGGTAAAGAATGAGTCCTAGGTAGAATTATTCGTTTTAGTCAGGGGGAAACAACTTTTTCCTGTAAGATTGAAGGAAAGGCTACAAAGATAGATGTGGGTCTATTGATGAATAGAAATAAAAATAAGATTTTATAGATAATTTACACTTAATGATAGTATCTTCAGAAAGTGCTGTCATAGGAGGCAAGATTATCTCCAAGCATTATTTGGGTAGTGGTGAAAATAAAGAGATATAGATAAAGTTGGGAATCGTTACTGTTGGGAAAGTAATGAGAGGTTGATAAAGGATTTTTAGAGGCTTTGTGAGTTTGAAGTTGAATAATTTGAACAGTGATGGCCTCAGTCCACATTTGCAGAAAACGAAGAGTAAAGTGAAAGAAATTATTGCAGTCTATAATGATCAAGTAAAATATGGGACTTGTAGTAATGAGGAAATCTCACTGAGGCTGGGAGGACTGGGTGAAATGGAAAGTGATTTTTTTTAGTAGTTTCTAAATTTACTCAATAAGCCAACTATTGATTGAATTAAAGATATTTATCATTTTCCTCTATCTGCCACTTTTTTAGAACAAGTGCCAACAAAGGATCTTGATGCTAAAACAAGTATATGATGTTTGTTTAATTGAATATGCTGTGTGGATTAGTTACTGCTTGGTTCACTTAATCTGGGATTGGGGCTGTATTTAAAATGAGCCACCTACACTATACACTTAGAAAAACTGTTTAAATCAAAATCTTACTCGTTTTTTAATATTCTGCTATAGTAGTTGGTTTTATATTAGCCTCTAGTGTGACTTTACTGTTAGTCTTTATGCTTATTATTGTGATAATCACTAGGATACATAATTTAAAATTAATTGGAAGTGCTTTCCACAAATTGCTTTGACTACTTTCTAAAGAAATAGAAATGAATGAATGAAATAATGAAAATAACTCTATTCTCCTCTTACAAATTAGCATTATACGTGGCAGATATCTATTCCTAAAAAGTTTCTAAATGAATCGCATCTTTCCATCTGAAAATCAGATAAATGTTTTATCTGGTGTACCGTCAAGTGCAATGCAATTCATTAAATAGGTTTAGTATTTTACCCACTCAAGACTAGATTTTTTCTTAATTCTTGAAATAACATAATGAAACTCCTTGACTCTACAAATACCTAGTTGATTGCATAAAGTCACCTAGTTGCTTGTTAAATAACAGCAAAATTCAGTATAGACCTCTAAAAGTACTATTTTAGCTAGCCATATCATCTGAAGGATTGTCATTGCCTTGATTAATAACTGTTCATAATGGTGGCCAGTACATTTTCTGCTGCTTTTTGTATTACCACATATTTCTAAGAAAAATAACTCAAGAGGAAATAATGTTATTCCAGCTGATAAATTAATCCTGGAGCACTTAGCATTCTTTTAAATTCATTAAACCTCTTAATCATATAAAATAAGACTTCAAAATTTGATTCTGTCTCAAGATAAAAATTATAATTGTATGTGCTATAAACAGCAAAATTCATGTTTATGATTCCTTTAAAACTGTTAATCTTTTTTTAAAAAAAGTCTTTAAATACCCTTACTACCCTAATGAGGGATATCATAAAGATTTTTATATATCCATCTACATTTTACAACCTTTTTATACTACATGAAAATATTTTAAAAGATATCTATGATATCTGTAAGTAGGATTCTATGCCATTATAATCTGTGGATTAAGCCAGTAATTTATATGTGTATGCTTATATTGTCTTCCACATCATCTAAATGAACACTGAAAATGACTCCAATGATAAGGTACTATTTGGATATTATTGTGTGCTAGGCACTCTTTTAAGAAATTGAGACATAATATATTATTTATCTTTACAGTCCTGTTGAGGTACATGCAGTCCTATGAAGTAAATGCTATTATTCTTATTTTACAGATGAGAAAACTGAGGCTTAGAGAGGCTTAATGAGTGGTAGTGGAGTACACACTTGAATCCAAGCCTGTCCTACTCCAGTCAGTTATCATAACTATAACTTCTCATATCAATAGTGTCTTTTGACATGAGCAGTATTAAGGTGGGGCAAAAAATCGCCTCAATTTCCCTAGAAAAGATGAAAGAGACCTTGGCAGTCTAATTTGGCATCTAAATTCATGAGATTTTTTATGAACTTTTAAAACAGTTCTTGCAATGATATATTTTCCTTTTAGCTTTTCTTTTTTCAAGGTCTTCCTCTACTAACTTGTCACTTTTGGTCTTCACAGCACTGAGTTCCTGTAAAACTGTTGAGTAAAGTAAAGATAATGAAGTGCCCTTTTGAAAATCTTTTAACAATGTTTAGATGCTCATCACAGCATTATTTGTGGTAATATAAAATTGGAAACAAATAACTTAGAGAAGAGGAATGATTTATTCTAAATCCTTACAATAGAATTTTGTGGTCATCAAAAATTAGATTGATAAGGAGCTTTTTGTAACATGGAAATATAATGTTTAATAGATAAAAGGTAAAACCTGGCAAATAAAGCATGATCATAACTATTGTTTTTGTATTGCCTTATTTTTTAATAAAAACTTTCATTTTAAAAAGGCCAGAAAAAAACAATGAGGGACATTATAAAGATTTTTATAGGGAGAACCAACCTATTTTAGGAGTAGAGAGATTAGATTGTGAAGAATTCATTATGTATAGAATCTGATTTGTTAAGTTGAGAAACAAATTATGATATTTTGCCTGAAGATTTTTTTTCTTCTAAATATGGAGGAAGCTTACTGATTGTAATGCATTATGTTATTCTAGCCAATTCTTGAAAGATTTACTTGAGGCTCGGTTGCTGCTTTACAAAGATGACTAGAAATGATAGTACATGCTTATAAAATTAGGCTGGGTTGCTGCTTTACAAAGATGATTAGGTAATTATAATGATAGTACATGCTTATAAAATATACTGTTTAATAAAAATTTAATTCCTCAAAATAACCTTATGGTAAATACTGTTATCTTCCTTTTTATAAATAATGGAAACTGAGATGCACTTAGATTAATTAATCTGCCCAAATATAGATGGTAAGTGGGAGAGCCAGCATTTTGCATCTAGGCAATCTGGTTCCGAAGCCTGTGTGGCCTAAACACTACACACTAGATATTTTAATAGTGAAAATCATTTATAACTTTTAGTTCAGAGTTGGAAATAATTATCTTATTAAGGTATGGCCATTGAGAATAGTTTATGACCAAGTCTTCATTACATACTTAGTACGTTTAAAAATCATCCTTTGGTTTGGTTGATGACAGTTATTTACAGAGCCCCAAACTGCTGGTGACTGCTAACAAAGTTTCTTTTCTTCTCCTTTGAATTGACTCTTTCAGTAGGGCTGGATGCTTTGTATGTCGTGATGTAAAAAGTGTCTGAGAAGAACTACAAAAGTTTCTAAATTTTAGTTAATCACATGGTTTTAGGATTCATTCACAATTGGTTGCCATTTGCTCTTAGTTGGAGAAGTGGACTTTGTAGCTTAGAGTTCTTTGAGACATAAAATGGAAATCACTATTCATCCTTTCCCTCAACTGGCTGTCTTCACATCTATTTTTTTCTTAAGAGTTATGTACTATTATCCCTATGAAAATAGTTTAGATGATCCTGTAGTTCTTTTATTAAGTAAACAGTTTTGTTATCCTCTGAAGAGGATGAGTTGTGCAGACTTTAGTTATAGCAGATAAAGTTTATTATTAAGTATCTTATTTTATAGAATAGGTAAAACTTGTATTTATATAAGGTTGAAAATGTACAAAGATTGAAAAGTCAGTCATCTTTGTTTTGCCTCCAAGTCTCCTTCCTGGGGTGCTTTTCTGTGTCCTTCATTTTCAGTAATGTCACCGAAGCCAGGAGGAGACACTAATGTTGTGCTAAACTGGTGTTTTAGTCTTCCTCAGTGTGAAACTTTGTATGTACCCTCGTATGCTAAAAGCTCTTGGCTTTTGAAAAGAATTTATACAAATAAAGTATTCCTCTTTTATATATTAAATAGCATGACTTATTTTTTCTGCTTTTCTTTTTTTTCTCAGATTACCTCATTAGTCAAACATGTTTCACACTTTTAACCTGTTAATCCCTTTCTTTTGTTAGCACTTAAATATCAGTTAGTCATAAAAGCAAACGTGGATGTCTTAGCAGTACTAATTTTATGGTTTTGTTTCAGTTGAAAATTTTCTTTTAATTGAGGTTGACAAATATTGGGTACAACCGAAGTTGTACTTCGGGGAACTTAGATCTATTTCAGTTATCTTATAGAGCATTGGGGTGCAAAGAAGCTAGATACATAGAAATTTTTAAAAACATGTTTGTTTTTCTAGTTTTCTTTCCTTGGCTTAAGTATGAATACTAAGACTAAATATGGAGTTGGTCTTATTGTGTACCTAAAGTTTAGATTCAACATGGTGAAACCCCATCTCTACTAAAAATACAAAAATTGGCCAGGTGTGGTGGCACGCACCTGTAGTCCCAGCTACTCGGGAGGCTGAAGCAGGAGAATCACTTGAACCCAGGAGGCAGAGGTTGCGGTGAGCCAAGATCACACCACTGCACTCCAGCCAGACGACAGAGGGAGACTCCGTCTCAAAAATAAAATAAAATAAAATAAAATAAAGATTTTGGAATACTTCCTGCGGCCCCAGTAATCTGTAATTTAAAAATGTGCCCCAAAGACAGCTTTTCTACTAGTGGTAGAAAATAAGAACTCTTTCAAAGTATCTTTCTAGGAATCTATCTCCCCTTGAGAGAAATTAGAAATTTTGGTCATGCTTTTATGCAGTTATTCTCAAAGTCAAAAAATGTTAGTTTGTTAGAATATTATTGTACATAGCTTAAATCAAGTGTCACTAGCCTAAATGCCTGCAGGGGCAAAAAAGGGGCCAGGGCAGTTAAGTGAGGAGGAAGACAATAGTGAGTGATGAAAACTGTAGTGAACTAAAGAGCTCCGACTAGATAAAGTGGGAAGCTACTATTCACCTTGAGTGCTGCCACATCTCCTATTTTTCCCTCCAATTTTTATATGAAATCTCTCTAATTTGTGAAGTCTTCTAATTTGTAAATGTTGGGCTGCAAATTTACACTTTTGCAAATGTGGTGTAGGCTGTTGTCCTATAGGCCAAACAAAACATGTCAGCAGGCCAAATAAAGCCCATGGGCCACCAGTATGGAGTTTATGCCCTAGATTATCTTAACAGCCTTACACTTGCATGAACTTGCCAATTCTGTTTTGATATTTATTAAGGGATAATGGTGTTAATAATGATTCCAGCTTTCTGTTTTGATTAATATTTTACCTTAGCATATTAATGAAGTAAATAATTGGATTTTTTTGTGTAGGAAGAGAGAGCAAAAGACTAGTTCCTAAAATGTATAGAAGATGATGTCTTATGTGTAAATATATTACTTGATTTCCATTATTTTTCTTAGAAAAATTTTATTCTGAGCCCCTTTCATTGTCAAGTTCTGCTATTCTTCCTTTTTCCTACTTTCACATTCAGTATCTCCCTACTTCTCCCATGACTATTATTTTCATTTGCCAGAGTTATAAAAGAAAAATCCTCCTGTAGAAACTCTATAGAAAGTCAATCACTTTGTGATTTATTTAGCTGCACAAACTTCCATACATTCTTCCCCATAGCATTACAATTCCTTACTTAGTCTTAATATTACTTCTTTTAAAATTGCTTTTTAAGCAGAAGAATGGACTGCCTTTAAGGCAGTTAGTGAAAAGGCCCACAGAAACAATCTAGAGGGGTGATCTCATAACCATGTAAGATTTGACCCTACTCTATCAGGGGTGATTGAACTGAGATGCCATTTACAGTGGTTCAATACAGAGAAATAAGCATAGGTTAGTGAAACTTGTAGCTAAGATGGAATAACAGGGATAAGATTTACCCATCTGCCTGCAAAAAACTAAAATAAGGACAAAATATGTGAAACAACAATTTTCAGGACACTGTACATCAGGTAGTAAAGGACAGTGATCCGTGAGAGATGGAAACAAGATAAGCCTTGTCACTACCTCTACTTACTACCTTGAGAGAGTTTCCAGGCTGCGGCATATGGTGGGAGAAACCAGATGGAGAATGGTAGACTCCCTGAGTTCAGGAGATGGAGCTGAAAGTCTGAGGAGACCAAGGCAGTTAGAGTTAACAGGACAGAGTACTAGAGAAGTGAGAACTGCAGAGAAAAAACCCTGGAGATCTACAGATGGTCCCCTTTGAGTATTCAACTGAGTATTCAACCTTATATGCATGTCAGGAAAGGACCAGAGGCCTGACAAGGAACCACACAAAAGGATTCAAAGAAACCATACTTGTGCTCACACAGGGCTAGAAATAGTGCCTGTTCCCACAAACTGGGCTGCAAATGCTCAAGATTTATGAAGCACTGGATAGAGCACACAGAAGAATCTTGCCCAGTAGTGAGGAATAATTAGCCCTAGACTGAGTACTGCTCTGGCCAAGTCCAACAAATCTTTAAAATAAGACCTGAAAAGATCAAACTTTGAAGTTTTCAAATAATTTAACTTCAAGCCTGACTGAGCAAAACTCAAAAATATTTACAAATATTTTACACCCAACTAGATAAAATTTATGATATATAGCATCCGGTAATTTTCAGGCACACAAAGAAGCAGGAAAATATGATCTATAATGAGAAGATAATAATCATAACTGTCTCAAAACTGACACAGGTTAGAATTAGCAGATAAATACATTAAAAGTTTTATATAACTATATTTCATGTGTTCAAAAGTTAAGTAGGAATATATTAAACCTCTAAAGACTCAAAAATGAATGGAATATCTGAGCTGTGGGAACTTTAAGTAGCTCAATACATGAAATTTGAGTCGTGAAGTGTAGAGGAGAGAGAAAGCATGATAGAAACAATATTGGAAGAAATAATGGCTGAGATTTTTCTGGATTTGATGAAAACTATAAACCCACACCTTCAGAATCTCCGTGAACACAAAGCATAGGAAACATGAAGAAAATTACACCAAGGCACATTATATTCAAACTGTTCAACACCCCTGATAAAGAGAAAATCTTAGAAGTAGTCATAGAAAAAAAAGCCAAAGAAAAAGGCAAGCGAGTATGTGGAACAGAGAGAGGAAATTGGGTTATGTACAGAGGAACAAAGATGACTATTACAGTATATTACTTGTCAAAAACAGTGCAAACAAGAAGGCACGTGACATCTTTAAAGTGCTGAAACTGTCAGCCTAAAATTTCTACCCAAGGAAAATATCTTTCAAAAACAAAGGCGAAATAAAGTGGTTTTTTCCCCCAGATATATAGTAGCTGAAAGAATTGATAACCAGCAGATCTGCATTACCAGAAATGTTAAAGACAGTTGTTCAGGCAGTAGGGTAATGATACCAAATGGATTTACACAACGAAATGAAGAACACTGGAAATGCTAACTACATCGATAAATGTATCTGATACTTTTCTAATTATTGAACTTGATAATAGGCTGAGAAAAGTAAATTGGCCCACTTTATAAGACTCTTTAAAGTGCAGTAATGAAATAATAATGGCTAACATTTTGACTACTTACTGTGGGCAAGGAATATTACCTTCAGGGCTGATCATGTGGGTACCCTCTGCCGAGCACTTACCAAAATTCCAGATTCCCATAAGGAAAGCAGGTGTTCAGCATAAACCACATTGTTTGCACAAATAGTTTAGACACACAGTGTGCCACTTTTAAGAGTTTGGGGAGTAGTGGCCTGGTGCGGTGGCTCACGCCTATAATCCCAACACTTTGGGAGGCTGAGGCGGGCAGATCATGAGCTCAGGAGATCAAGATCATCCTGGCTAACACAGTGAAACCCATGTCTACTAAAAATACGAAAAGTTAGCTGGGCGTGGTGACGGGCGCCTGTAATCCCAGCTACTAGAGAGGCTGAGGCAGGGGAATGGCGTGACCCCGGGAGGCGGCGCTTGCAGTGAGCCGAGATTGTGCCACTGCACTCCAGCCTGGGCGACAAGGTGAGACTCAGTCTCAAAAAAAAAAAAAAGAAGAGTTTGGGGAGTAGTGAGAACCCTCCTGAAATCAGAGTTCTCAGATGTCAGCTAAAGGTCAACCTTGCGAGCAGGCCTGCTATGTTAATTCTTTTTTGCATCGCTAGACAAAGAATAAAGACATTTCCCCTCATGTATCTTTTTGTTAGGAAGGAAAATCTTTCCTAGTTTCTCTCTCACTGCATTCTGTCTCAGTACCATTAGCTAGGATGGGTTGCTTATATCCTCACTGCAGTGAGACTGGGAAGTTAAATACCTAGAATTTCTGACCTCTGTATTGGAAGACAGATTCTGCCAACAAGGAGTAAGGGCAGTGGAAATGGAAGAAGAATATCTGTTAGGAGTTGTGTATTTTTCTAACTCATAATTGTCAATCCTATTGTTTTTAAGGGTAAGGGGCTCAGAGATACATAGCTAGGAAAAATAAGCACCATGGCATTTACTTTTTATATAAAATAGTATTGAATTTATTAGCAGAGTTTTCAGTATATAGGGTAGCTTTTGTTGTAATATACAAGACGGATTTCTAGACAAAGTGTTTAAGACAAAATCTGTGTCAGTAAACTGAACAGAAAAACAACCCAAAATTACCCCCATTTATAAACAGAACAAAATAACCCCACTCTAAATTACTGTTTGATTTATTAGTTTAATTGAATTGTTTTTACTAAAACTGTAATATTGCAATTTTATTTGCACACAAAAGTTTTTGTCAACACTATTGTATGGTTGATTTTACAAATTGGTAAGATACTATTCTTCAAAAAGGATAATCTTTTTTTTACTATAAAAAATCTAATCATTTCTCAGTAAAGCTATTATTTCTTGGTTTGACTTTTAAAAATTTCCTTTACTTCTGACAGAATACTTTTGACGTAGTCAATTAAACAAATAGCCAATTCATGCCAAAACCAGTTGGAATTATCAGGTAAATGTAAATGGGTATTTATAGTGAAACAAAAACCATCAAGATATATTTCCTGATAATAAGGTTGTGTTGTCTTGCCATGGACTAAAACAAAACAGTCCTGTAATGGAAAATGTAAAGCTTGCTTACTTGAAAATCTCAGTACTAAAGGAATGCTACCAATTCCAGTAAAGTATTGTTGATTTTGGAAATAACCTCTAACATTAGACTGCTAAGATGTAGATTTAGGTTTAAGAAAGCTGAAAGGCCCTTCATAAACCTCAGACCTAAAAATTATACTTGGTTTTTGTATTAAGAAAAAAACCTGGTTGTATTATAATTGTACTGATTACCTAAGATGTAATTACTAATTGAAGTAGGGGGTTGTCATCTAGATTCTGATTATTAACTAACAAGTTTGAATCTGCTACTGAACTACATGTCTAGTCCTAGCATATATTATAGTACACAATTGGTTTTTAGCAGATTCTTCAAGTTCCTAGGAATTAATGGACCTATTAGTTTTAGGTTTTAAGAGTAAATCTCTCACAGTCTGTTGATTGGAACTAAGGATTTATCGTGTTTTGTTAGTCCAAGTGAAATTTTAGAAGATGGCATATGCTATTGAATTGATTTTGTTTTCTGTTAGCCGAATACTTTTAAGAATGACTTTCTAATAATGCAGATACAGAAATTACATAGTGAGTATGCTAATAAAACCTGACAAGTCATTTTTAAGTTGAACCATAAAGATGGTCAAATATTATTAGTTTCATATGGTTCAATCTGATATTTACATGAGTGTATTTCTGCAAGCACAGGTACATAGTGTTCTTAATTATTCAGTAGAATATTTGTGTGTTAATTCTGTTTTGATTCGCATTTTCATTCCCTACTGTCTGTCAACCCTGAAAGTTATTACTTGTAACAAGCAGGAAGCAACTTGTTAGAAAATAACATATATTAATTTGCGTTCATTATAGCATTTTACAGACAATATAGTGTTAGACTTGGAAAACATGTTAGAGGTCCTCTGAGGTCACCCCAGTCACCTAATATAGGAAAATCCCTATGACATCCTCTCCAGATGGTTATTTCCCTCTGCTTAACCACTTAAGGACGTTATCTCAAGAGTTTTTCTATATTATTAGAAGGTACATATACGATACTGAAAACTACCCAATTTTAACTCACTGGTCTCAGTTCTGCATTCTGTTAGGAATACCATAAAAAGACTACTTCTTCCAGATGGCAAATGTTTTAACATTAAAAGATAGACATCATATCTCCTACTCTCTTCCCCAATAGAAACAGTTCCAGCTATTTCTAAGTCATAGGCTCAAAACTTAGGATTTAAAGAACTTTAAGGAGTATTCCAGCAGTAATCTGATTTACAGGGTCTAAGCTACTTTCAATTCGAATTCCCTACATTGTCTGATGCAGTGCCTTGTAAATAATGAGCACTGAATAAATATTTCTTATGTGACTGTAAGACTGAGAGAGGGTAAATTAGATTTGAGTTTATTGTCATTCAGTAAATATTTATTGAGAATCTGTTGTGTACTGGCAGTTGTCCTAGACATTTGGGGTTACACCAGTTAACAAAAGAGACAATCTCTGTCCTCATTAGTTTTACATTTTGTTTTTACATTAGTTTCACATTCAATAAAGATTAATTCTATAATATCAAGTGTTATAAATGTCATAAAGTGTTATGTAATTGGATAATGGTATGAGAGAGTGAGGGAGTGCGTGATGCTGGTATTTTAGATTGAGGTGGTCAAGGAAGGCCTCATAGAGATGTTACCTCATAGAGATGAGGTAAGAATTGATCAGTGAACTGAATGAAGTGAGGCAGCTCAGACGTGGATATTTCAGACAGGAGTTGATATAGTTTAGATATTTGTCCCTGCCCAAATCTCATCCTGACATGTAATCCCCAATGTTAGAGGTGGGATCTGGTTGGGAGGTATTTAGATCATGGGGCCATGGGGGGTGGGTGGGCAGATTTCTCATGAATGGCTTGGGTCATCCCCTTGGTGATAAGTGAGCTCTCGCTCTGGGTTCATACGAGGTCAGGTTGTTTAAAAGTATATGACACCTCCCCACCCACTCTTTCTCTCCCTTGCTCCTGCTTTCACCACGTGATGTGCCTACTCCCCCTTCTCCTTCTAAGCTTCCTGAGATCTCCCCAGAAGCCTTCCAACGCCATGCTTTCTATAAAGCCTACAGAACCATGAGCCAATTAAACCTCTTTTCTTTATGAATTACCTAACCTCAGATATTTCTTTATAGCAATGCAAGAACAGCCTAATACGGGAGTGTTCTAGACAAATGCAAGGGCTTAATTAAGAGTCACCAAGACTGGAGTTGAGTGTGTCAAGACTGAAGGGGAGAGAGTGAATAGTGGAAATGAGATAGTTTGAGGAAAAAATCTTGTAGGGAGCTGTGAGCTTGAGAAGGAATTTAAATTTTTATTCTAAGTGTGATGGGAAGCCACGAAGCGTTGGAATTACATGATTAGACCTACATTGAAGGGTCACTAGTGAGAATAGACTACTGAGGGACAAGAGAGGAAGCAAAGCAACCTGTTATAATCCTATTGTCGTAATTTTCTAGGGCTTTACTATCTAGTGTGGTAGCCACAAGTCCCCTGTGGCCATTTAAATTTACATTAATTAAAATTAAATAAAAATTAAAAATTCAGTTCTTCTGTTGCACTGACCAGATTTTTCAAGTTATATGTCTACAGACGGTCCTCGACTTACAAGGGTTCAACTTAATGATTTTTTTACTTTATGATGGTGCAAAAACAGTAGGCATTGAATTGAAACAGTACTTGGAATTTTGAATTTTTATTTTATTTTTTTACATTTTTAAAATTATATTTTAAGTTTTAGGGTACATATGCACAATGTGCAGGTTTGTTACACATATATACATGTGCCATGTTGGTGTGCTGCACCCATTAACTCGTCATTTAACATTAGGTATATCTCCTAATGCTATCCCTCCCCCCTCCCCCCACCCCACAACAGGCCCCAGTGTGTGATGTTCCCCTTCCTGTGTCCATGTGTTCTCATTGTTCAATTCCCACCTATGAGCGAGAACATGTGGTGTTTGGTTTTTTGTCCTTGAGATAGTTTGCTGAGAATGATGGTTTCCAGCTTCATCCATGTCCCTACAAAGGACATGAACTCATCATTTCTTGTGGCTGCATAGTATTCCATGGTGTATATGTGCCACATTTTCTTAATCCAGTCTATTGTTGTTGGACGTTTGGGTTGGTTCCAAGTCTTTGCTATTGTGAATAGTGCCACAATAAACATACGTGTGCATGTATCTTTATAGCAGCATGTTTTATAATCCTTTGGGTATATACCCAGTAATGAGATGGCTGGGTCAAATGGTATTTCTAGTTCTAGATCCCTGAGGAATCGCCACACTGACTTCCACAATGGTTGAACTAGTTTACAGTCCCACCAACAGTGTAAAAGTGTTCCTATTTCTGCACATCCTCTCCAGCATCTGTTGTTTCCTGACTTTTTAATGATCGCCATTCTAACTGGCGTGAGATGGTATCTCATTGTGGTTTTGATTTGCATTTCTCTGATGACCGGTGATAATGAGCATTTTTTCATGTGTCTGTTGGCTGCATAAATGTCTTCTTTTGAGAAGTGTCTGTTCATATCCTTTGCCTGTTTTTTGATGGGGTTGTTTGTTTCTTTCTTGTAAATTTGTTGAAGTTCTTTGTAGATTCTGGATATTAGCCCTTTGTCAGATGGGTAGATTACAAAAATTTTCTCCCATTCTGTAGGTTGCCTGTTCACTCTGATGGTAGTTTCTTTTGCCATGCAGATACTCTTTAGTTTAATTAGATCCTGTTAGTCTATTTTGGCTTTTGTTGCCATTGCTTTTGGTGTTTTAGTCATGAAGTCCTTACCCATCCGTATGTCCTGAATGGTGTTGCCTAGGTTTTCTTCTAGGATTTTTATGGCTTTAGGTCTAACATTTAAGTCTTTAATCCATCGTGAATTAATTTTTGTATAAGGTGTAAGGAAGGGATCCGGTTTCAGTTTTCTACATATGGCTAGCCAGTTTTCCCGGCACCATGTATTAAATAGGGAGTCCTTTCCACATTTCTTGTTTTTGTCAGGTTTGTCAAAGATCAGATAGTTGTAGATATGCGGCATTATTTCTGAGGGCTCTGTTCTGTTCTATTGTTCTGTATCTCTGTTTTGGTACCAGTACCACGCTGTTTTGGTTACTGTAGCCTTGTAGTATAGTTTGAAGTCAGGTAGCGTGATGCCTCCAGCTTTGTTCTTTTGGCTTAGGATTGACTTGGCAATGCAGGCTCTTTTTTGGTTCCATATGAACTTTAAAGCAGTTTTTTCCAATTCTGTGAAGAAAGTCATTGGTAGCTTGATGGAGGATGGCATTGAATCTATAAATTACCTTGGGCAGTATGGCCATTTTCACAATATTGATACTTCCTACCCATGAGCATGGAATGTTCTTCCATTTGTTTGTATCCTCTTTCATTTCATTGAGCAGTGGTTTGTAGTTCTCCTTGAAGAGGTCCTTCACATCCTTTGTAAGTTGGATTCCTAGGTATTTTATTCTCTTTGAAGCAATTGTGAATGTGAGTTCACTCATGATTTGGCTCTCTGTCTGTTATTGATGTATAAGAATGCTTGTGATTTTTGTACATTTATTTTGTATCCTGAGACTTTGCTGAAGTTGCTTATCAGCTTAAGGAGATTTTGGGCTGAGACGATGGGGTTTTCTAGGTATACAATCATGTCATCTGCAAACAGGGACGATCTGACTTCCTCTTTTCCTAATTGAATACCCTTGATTTCCTTCTCCTGCCTGATTGCCCTGGCCAGAACTTCCAACACTATGTTGAATAGGAGTGGTGAGAGAGGGCATCCCTGTCTTGTGCCAGTTATCAAAGGGAATGCTTCCAGTTTTTGCCCATTCAGTATGATATTGGCTGTGGGTTTGATATGCAGTTGGACACTCTCTTAGAATGCCAATCAGTGGCAGAGAGCTACAGCTCCCGGTCAGCCACGTGATCACAAGGGTAAACAACTGACATGGTAGCCTACAGTGTACTGTATTCAACAAATTACCTGAGATATTTAACACTTTATTATAAAATAAGCTTTGTGTTTGATAATTTTGCCCTATGTAAGCTAATGTAAGTTTTCTGAGCACATTAGGCCAGGCTAAGCTATGATGTTCAGAAGGTTAGGTATATTAATCAGGAGTAAAAACAAATTTGATTCTAGAGAAAATAAATGGAAGAGTAAGCCCAAATAACTTCTCAAATCACAGATGAAACATTATAAATCTATGTATGTTACAGTAATTACAACAATTTCAACTTAATATTTGGAAATTGTCAAAGATTCTACTCAAATTGCTCCATTCTAAAAATGATTTTGATATTACCAGTTTCCATTTTGAAATATTTTACACATTTCAGTTTTTTAAAAATCTAATTTTTATATCTAAGCAGTGACATGAGATTTTATCCTGAATCTGTCCAAATCTTCAGGCCTTTCATTTCTCAGGAGAAGTGGAAAAGGCGGTGGAGGGAGGGAAGAGTCCAGATTTCAACTCCTGTCGCCATACCACATTTCTATATTTCTAAATGTTTTCTCTAACATCTCTGATTATTACATTTGGCTTAAGGTAGAGCTTTTCTAAGAGTAGTGATATGGTAAGAGAGGTCATTTCTGCAGCTAAATTTCAGAAAATCAAATCCTGCAATAAGCAAGTTCCTTTCTTTTTCTTTTCTTTTTTTTTTTTTTTTCCCAATACTTGTCTCCATGATGAGGTCATGGAGAGAGTCCCATTCTGGTGCTAGTTTGTTTGTTTGACTTGCTAATCTCCCTTTTTAACAAATAGAGACATGTCCCAAGCTTGGAGTGTTGCTGCACAGGCAGGCCACACTCTTGTGGCTCATATTCAATAACATTATTGTGTTCTCATGTATGGATTGATAGTGACTTTTGTACTTACCTTCTATTTATGGAACATTTTACTGGTTTTCCGTTTAAGAACATAATATTGATCTAAGATTTGCTTTTTAAATAAATTCAAATGTGAAAATGAGACATTTAAAAAATAGTAAGGGCATTTGGGTATGGTAAGATTATAAGGGGAGGAAATAAATCTTAAATAAATTTTATTATTGTTAATTATTATTATTTTTGAGACAAGGTCTTGCTCTGTTGCCCGGGCTGGAGTGCAGTGGTGCAGGCCCGGTTCATTGCAGCCTTGACTTCCCCAGCTCAAGCAATCCTCCCACCACAGCCTCCCAAGTAGCTGGGACCACAGGCGCACACCACCATAACCAGCTAATTTTTGTAATTTTTTAAAGATGGGGTTTCACCATGTTGTCCAGGCTGGACTCCTGAGCTCAAGCCGTCTGTCCACTCTGGCCTCCCCAAAGTGCTGGGATTATAGGTATGAGCACTGCACCCGCAGAAATTTTATTCTTAAGAAAAAATAGGTGACTTAGCAAGATGATTCATTAATGCAGTACACATATGGGTTATTTGTAAAGGAGAATAGAGCAAAAACATTCTAGGACCTCTTTCTCCAAGTTTCATGAGCTAGAACTGTACTGGAATATCATGTCTAAATAGCCAACATTACTGATATAATGAAATTTAAATGCTACACTGCAATTAAATTTAATTTTCAAATTGCATCACAAAATGTACTTATTTATGTGTAGTTTATATTTTCTAATTTAACAAAGGAAATAATATTTCTACCAAGTGCTCTTCCCTAAATCAGTACATTACTATCTCTTTCTAGCAGGTCTAATTTTGGGCTAGCTAGCTTTACCTCTGGGAATTATAGAAGTGATTTTAGAAATAAATGTCAAATAACGATTATTCTTGCTCTATTTCCCTCTTATTAGCCAAGTGTTTACAACTAATGGACATAGCTAAAGATTTTTTTCTTTTTGTTTAGGTATCTGTTGTCACAAGAAGACTCACTCTGCTATTTTTCTCTAGAAGCACCCCGTTTCTCCCTAAAACACAGATTTATGACTTAATTCTCTTTCATGTAGGACACCTGTTACCTCTATTTGTATCTTGTGCTTCCAGTTTCTCACTCGTTTAATGAATTCTGTACACTTAGAAGGCACACAAAGCCTGGGCTGCGGTACACATGTGGGGATCACACTGCAGGCTGTGAATGTAGACAAAAATCCTTTGTTGTGGGTGTGATCACTTTAACAATTAGTGGATCAAAATCTCTTGTATTCACAATAAGCAATTGCATATTTAAAATTTTTTTATCTCCATTTAAAAATGTAGCCCTCATGTATTTAGACTTTACCGTATAAATTTTAATTAAGTTCAGTTCCACTCTCAAGTCCCTAGAATTATGGCAAAATGCTTTCAAAGATAGCTGACTTTCTTATAAAGTTAACCAGCCTTCTTAGTGAAATATGTGTCCACAATCTCTCATCTGCAATTCAAAATCCAAAAATGTCTGAAAAAGCAACGGTGTTTTTTATAACTCATTTGAATGCAAAACTGTACTTGAGCTTTTTTGGTGGCAAAACCTGACTGAACTGACATGAAGGTATTTACAGTTTTTATTTATCCCACTTAGTGTAAATATTCATCAGTTTACTGCAGAAATGTTGATGTGTTAGATTACTGGGTATTGCCCCTGACCTTTGCTGGGGATGTTTCAGAATATAGAGTAAAGCACTGCATTACTTTTTTAAACATAACATAGCTGGTCCAGAGTTTGTCATAAGTAGTTGGGAACCCGTGTGTAAATAAGAATATGCATAAGAGATAAAGTGAGGCTAGATATTTCTCTTTTTTTCTTATTATTTTCCTTTTTTGTCAGTCATATTCTTCTTTGTCTCTTCCTTTTCCTCCCTCTCTCCTCCTCATCCTCCCTCCTAATAAAAGTCAGTAGCAATAACCCAATAAGCAATATCAGATGTGTCGAGTTCTGTCCTTAATACATTTTAAATGACCTTAATAAGATCTATAGTTCACTGTTTATAATAGAATCCATAACAGACAGAACCTTAAATAAACATTATTCTTTCCTAAAAACTTCTCTGCTTTGTTTCTCCAAAAGGTCATTTGAGTTATAATTACAACCCCCTGTATTTTCTTCCTTCTGAATTGCACACTGAGTAATTACCACACAGATTAGTAAAATTCTGTTACATTTATCTTCAGACTGATAGAATATGGAGAATAAGACCATTCCCCTTCTTTTGTGCTCTGTGAATCAGTGTGAACATAAATTATAAATTTTACTTTTTATCATTTACTGTAGCTTAGATTTTTCTGCTAATTTAATAAAGGCTAATTCTTAAAAAACATACTGTAGTTTTGAGAGAGATAATTACAGAATACGAGCTTATGGAGAGTCTTTGGTAATAACTAAGTACATAAAGCCCCTTTTAATGTAGGTTAACGAAGGGTAGTAAAACTTTACCTATTTGCTGTGAATTTACTTCATTTGTTTCTAATGATGGGACTCTAGGTCTTAAAATGAAGGGAAAAAATTGAACTTTAAAAATATAACCAATAATGAAGGGTTTACTCTTTTAGATTAAAAGAGATATACAGTGTATAGACCTTGTTTGGATCCTCATTTCAACAAATGCTATTTAAAAGCCAAACCTATTCTGAGATAATCAGGGCTCTCTAGAAGAGGTGGTTTTGGAGCAAAGCCACTTAGTCTCCTTTTCTTGTTAGTCTTCATCTCTGTCCTTGGATGTCTCTTCTATCTGTGTGTACTACTTTAGAGTCTCATGAAATTTCAGGGCTTTAAAATACAATCTATATGTTGACTATTCTAAATGTTTATGCCCACTGCATATATTCAGTTACCTACTTAAGCATCTTCACTTGAATGTTTAATCAGCATTGCAAACATAACATACAAAATCAAACTCTGAAACTTTCCCTCCAAACCAACTCCTTTCACAGTCTTCCTGTCTTAGTTAATGGTAACTCCCTCCTGCCAATTTCTTAGGGCAAAAGAGCATCAATATCAACAAAAACTTTTGGCCCTTCCTTCAAGATATTTCCAGAATCTGATCACTTCCCACCTGTCCCACAGCTACCAGTTTGGGAGCTCAGTGTCTCAATGTTTTTATGTTTAGAACCAGGGAAGCTGATGGTGTAACTCATTCAGAGGCTGAAAACCTCCTGGGGGTCTGCTGGTATAAGTCACGGAGTCTAAAGACAGGCAGGTATGCAGTTCTGATGTCCAAGGCAGTGGAAGAAAAGTTTGTTCCAGTTCTCAAAGAGAGACCAGTTCACCTTCTGTATGTGTCCTATCCAGGCCCCTGACTAATTGGATGGTGCCTGCCAATATTAAGGGAAGATTTTCTCTACCCACTCCACTCAGACTCACATACTAATCTCTGGAAACCCCCTCACAGACACACCCAAAATGATGCTTTACCAGGTTTCTAGATATTCCTTAATCCAGTTAAGCTGACATCTAAAATTAAATCCACAAGTCTACTCCTTGTCAACGTGGCACTCATATGCATCTCCTCAAACCATAATTCATTTCCAAATAAAGACAATAACAAGGTAGTAGTTTCACCTAACATGATGCAACTATCCTGTGATTGTGATTTTCAGAATTTTAGACTTTAGGGATTTTGATCTTTTGAGATTTCAACATTTGGGATTATGACTTTCAGGATTCTGTCTTTTGGAATTATGATCCAAATTCTTTACTTTCTGCCCAGAATGTTCTTTCCTATGTATATGCACATCTCACTCTCTCACCTCCTTTAGATCTTTGCTCAAATGACAAACTCTCAGTGAGGCCTTCCTTGATTGTTTTATTTTAAATGTCTACTTTTTGACTTTCCTGCTATTCCCTAGGCCCCCTTCTTAGTTATTTTCCTCTGTCACATTTATTACCATACGATATTCTAGTTATTGTACTTATTTATTGTCTGTCTTCTCCATAGGACCAGTTATTTTTGTCTAGTTTATTCACTCTTATCTCCTCAGTACTTAAAACACTGCCTGGCTCATAGTAAATAATAAATATTTGTTAATTGATTGAATAAAAACCTAGCACCTATCAATGCATAGCACATAATAGTTGTAATAAATATTTAAATAGATGAAGGAATTAATAATCTAGTTGGTGGATCATTCCATTCTTTTCCAATTTATTTGACTCTCTTGTAGCTTTATTTTCTTTTTTATACTGCATAGACCCCGTAATCCTTCCCCACAATAACTGCTGCCACAACTCTCAACTCTCTTTCTGCAGTATCCTCCAAGCAAATCTTTGACTTCTCTGTACTTACTTGTTGGTTGCTAAATGCAACCAAGAAAAAGCTGAGGATCTGATCTCTGGCTCAAGGGACAGCCAAAAAGAGAATACCCAGGGACAGTGCTCTCATTATAAGATGATATATGATTGTATAGTACCTGAGCTCTGCAGCTCTAATAGTCCCTTTGCTTTGTTTAGTTTTCTAGTTTTGTAGACTTAAAAGGGCACCACTCAAAATAGCCCTTTGTTGAATAGTTAGTTCTGTTGCTAAAATCAAGGATGAGCATGGTAAGGAAGTATTCAACTAGCTGACCTCTGAGTAATTAGGACCGTCTGGCATTGACTGCTCCTCTTAGAATTGATTAACATCATAGGAGTTATTGGAATTGAGGGTTAAAGTTTTATCCAAAAGCTGGGTGCAGTGGCATGCCTATAGTTGCAGCTACTTGGGAGGCTGAGGCGGGATTGCTTAAGGCCAAGAGTTTGAGGATGCAGTGTGCCATGATCATTCCTGTGAATAGCCACTGTACTCCAGTCTGGTTAACATAGTCAGAACCTGACTCTAAAAAGCAACAAAAAAGCTGTATCCAAAACTTCAATGATTCTTTAACATTATTGTGTATGGGACCTACCTGGGGAGCTACAGATTCCTGAATACACAGTGAAAGCCATTCTTTGAGGGTATATATAAGCACATAGGCAGGTATATGAAGCATTTCAAATAGGTCATGAGGACTACCTCACAAAGCCAAGCAATGAGGCCATTAGACAAGAAGTCCTCCACCTAACTTATTTCCATCTCTAAACATGAAACATGCTCCTTTCCCTTTGACTTCAGCAGACCAGATGAAGTATCATTGGAAAGGTAATCACTCTCTAATCTTTGTGACTTTACCTATTGCTTACCCACCTCCTCCTGTATCTTGAAACTTTCATGATCTGACTGGTATTTACCACTTAGCTTCATCTCTTGTCTTCTCTTCCCCTTCTCTGGATAGTCTACAGAATTTGAATACCTCCTACTGTTTCTTGTCTCTCTCTTAATACAGGTTATTTCCTCTACCTGGAAGGCCTTAACTATAACCCCCTTATATCTTCTTTATCTACCTTCTTCCTACTTATACCCTCCTCCCTCATCCCAACCTTGGAATCATTTCTAAAATCTTCCTTTCTGGTCTAATTAAGTACCCTTTTTGGAATCCCATGGCACTTTGAACCATTATGATATTTAACACAATATATATTGTAATCATTGATTTATCCTCTCACCTGTTAGATGTTTTTAGTTTGTTTTTCTTTGTTTGCTTGTTTTTTTGTGTGTATGTGTGTGTGTTTAATGTCTGATACCACACCACACCTATTCAGCTTTTAGTCCCAGACTCATGGTCCTGAAGTCTAAAGGCTTGTTGGTAGAATTCAGTCCTTGTGATTGTAGGACCTTTTCTTCCTGGTCGTTGGCTGGGATACACTTTTGGCTCCTAGAGGCCACCCTTAGGTCCTTGCGATATGCCCCACTACATAGGCAGTTTACAACATGAAAGGAATCTTGAGGGCAATTGCGGAATGCTGCTTAGCACACTATTTTTTACAATGTAAAGGACAAATATGAATTTTTACTTTATCTTTTGTGTTTTATCCATATTTGTTTCCTTTGGTTGCTGTCCACTAGACATTTTAAGTCTACGTAATTTAGGAAGATCAGCAGTATCCTAAAGCAATGATCTTAACATAAGTCTGTGTGTAGGGAGGAAAGGTGATGTAGAAAGACAATACTCAACATCAAAATTCTACCACTGCGTTGTTTTCTGTTGGTACCTTCCAGTTGGTGAAGAGAAAGAACAAATGTGAAATTAGAGATTTCCCCCGTGGTTTTACTTTTCTCCTAAGTTTAAATGATGCAGAGAGGGACTGAGAAATTCCAGAGTTTTTCTTCTTCTTCTTTGAAGCTGTCCTTTGAAAGCAGGGAATAGGCATACATGATTTCTATTTAGATAAGTAGTTGACATGAACCAGAGGCCCAGAAAGGCAATTTAGACTTGTGTTTATTTTAGTTTATCTTCTTTCACAGGGAAAGCATAATGGAAAAGTTGACAAATACTAAACATTGCTCCAACTGCAACAAAAATATTTAGATACATGCTGTTTCTACCTTGTGGCAACATCCAATTAAAACTTCACTGAGCTTTATCCCTTTTTCTCTTTAAAATTCCAATTCTTTCTTAGTTTTTTCTAACTATATTAGGCATAATATTTTTTCTCTACTACCTGATCTATAACTACTCCTAATGGAAAGAAATATTAATGTATTTTGTATTAGGGAGATGAACCCTTAATCTTCTACACCTCTAATAGTGCTTTTATTAGTGAGAGTGCAAAGATGCTGGAACTCTGCATTGTTGGTGAGGATGTAAAATGGTACAGCTACTATGAAAAACAGTAATCCTGAATAAATTAAAAATAGAATTACCATATGATTTAGCAATTCCACTTTTGGGTATATAGTTGAACCTTAAGTTTTGGGGGAATCAAAAGTTATATGTGAATTTTCAACTGCGCAGAGGGTCAGTTCCCCTAACCCCTGCATTATTCAAGGGTCAGCTGTATATCCAAAATAATTCAAAGCAGGATCTCAAAGAGATATTTGCATACCCATGTTTATCACAGCATTATGTGTAACAGCCAAGAACTGGAAACAACCCCAAATGTTCTAAACAGGTGAATGGATACAGAAAATGTGGTATATACATATACGGTAAAATATTTTGCAGCCTTAAAAAAGAAGGAAATCCTGTCACATGCTATAACATGGATGAACCTTGAGGACATTATGTGAAGCAAAATAAGCTGGTAATTTAGGACAAGTACTAAATGATTCCACTCATATGAAATATCTAAAATAGTCAAAATCATGGAAACAGAAAGTACAAAGTTGGTTACCAAGGGCATTTCAGTTTTACAAGGTAAAGTTCTAGAGGTCTGTTCAATAATGATGTGAATATATTTAACACTACTAAACTATACACTTAAAAATGGGTTAAAATAGTAAATTTAACATTGTATATTTTTACCACAATAAAAAAATGAGAAAAGTTAACTTTTAGAAAACAAATTTACCATTTATTATTATTTCTTAAAAAGCAAGTGTTACTTGAAGTTGTGGTTAGTTTCTTCTAACACTAAAAACATCCAGGCAGCTTCATGGAACAAAGAAAAGGATTGCTGTTTCACCTTTGGTTGGGTTTAGTTTTCTGTTTTGTTTTTTCTTTTTTAACAGCTTTATTGAGGCATGTTTGACATATAATAAACTGTACATATTTAAAGTGTATAATTTGTTAAGTTTTGACATATGTATGTACCTATGAGATCATCACCACAATCAGAATAATGGACATATTTATGACCTCCAAATGTTTCCACGTTTCTTAATGCCCCTTTTTAATCTTTCCCACATGCCTCTCCTTAGGGCAATACCATCTTCAGGCAACCACTGATCTGCTTTCTGTAACTGTAAATTAGTTGGCATTTTCTATAATTTTGTATAAATTTAATCATACAACATGTACACTTGTTTCTGTCTTGCTTTCTTCATTTAGCATAATTATTTCAGATTTATCCATGTTGTCACATGTATCAGTAATAATTTTTATTGCTGATTAGTATTCCATTGTGAGGATATACTAAGATTTTTTTTTTGTCCATTCACCTGTTGATAGATATTTGCTTGTTTCCAGTTTTTAGCTGTTACAATTAAAACTGCTGTGAATATTTGTGTACAGGTCTTTGTATGGACATATGCTTTAATTTCTATTGGGTAAGCAGCTTGGCATGGAATGGCTAGGTCATATGTTAAGTATATATTTAACTTTTTAAGAAACTATATTAACAGTTTTCCAAAGTGTACCATTTTACATTCCCACTAGCAATGTATGAAAATTCCAGTTTCTCTACATCTTTGTCAACACTTAGTATGCTTTGACAACACATTGTGGTTAATCTTTTTAATTTTAGATATCCTCATAGCTATGTAGTCATACCTCATTGTTTTAATTTTCCTGATGACTAATGATGTTGAGAATTGTTTCATGTGCTGATTTGCCAGCCGTATATCTTCTCTGATGTCCATTCAAATCTCAAAAACTGGATTGTTTGGTTTTTTTATTATATATTCTGGATATAAGTCCTTTATCAGTTATATGATTTGCAGCATTTTTCTTTAGTTTATGGTTCATTTTTTAACAGTTCTTTCTTTTCAAATAGCAAAGATGTTTAATTTTGATGAATTTCAGTTGATCAATTTTGTTTTTCTATTCTGGGTCATGCATTTGTTTTCATATCTACAAAAACATTGGCTAACTGAAGTCACAATGATTTTCTCATAACTTTTTAATGGCCTTCAAGACCTTATTGTGTGCAGAAAAGCTTATTGAAAATTATTTTTAAATGAACATTCTTATTACATTAAAAATTCTAAAACCTAGGTCTTAACTTTTTTTTTTTTTAATGGGGTCTTGCTCTGTTGCCCAGGCTGGAGTGGAGTGGTACAATTATAGCTCATTGCAGTCTCCACCTCCCAGGCTCAAGCAATCCTCCCATCTCAACCTCTCAAGTAGCTGGGACTACAGGCACGCACCACCATGTTCAGCTAATTTTTTAAAAAAGTATTATTATTTATAGAGACGAGGTATCGCTGTATTGCCCAGGCGGTCTTGAACCCCTGGACTCAAATGATCCTCCCACCTTGGCCTCCCAAAGTGCTGGGATTACAGGCATAAGTCACTGCACCTGGCCATAGTTCTTAAGCTTTTAAGGTCAATTTAATTATTTTTTCTATTTATACATGCAGAAAATTTCAAGGGACTCTGTTTGAGTGTATAATCCCATTTTCAAATCTAGTCAATTAACATCCCATAAACACTTTAAACTGCATTCATACAATTTAAAAGCCAATTTTTAAAGTATTTCCTATATCTGACTGACAGAAAAAACCTTCCCAAGTACCCAAATAAGTAAGTCTTCTAATGAATGAAAACTTATATAGTAAGACTTATGTATAGCAAGCCTTTAAGGGTCTCTTGTATGTTCCAGTGGCATTTTGTATGTTTTAAAATACAAGCCTCAACCATTTTCTCATTACACTATTTAAATTGGAATCACCATGCTAATCTGTTATTCTAACTCACCTATTCTCCTAGCTAAGACACTATATATGTACAGATTCTTTAATTTAAAAAAATACTAGTATATGGGCTGTGTCTCAAACTTTTCTATACTTAATTCTGAATCTTCCTGGATGAAAAGATGCTTGCAATTTTGGGGTTGCCTTCTCAACTCACTGTGGTTTTTTAATGACCAAAGATTTCCTTAGCCTGGATGCTGAGTGAATCCTTGCTCAAAACTAGTGGCATACACAGAGCTCTATTTTATAGCTGCTTTGTTCTTGAAACAGCGTGTTTCTTTTAGCCCTATTTCTTTAGATTCAAGTTAAACATACCTAATTAATCTGTCTCCAGACAGGTTATTTTATCACTTGATTGGATTTAGTTAATCTGTTTACTGTTCATTCTGTTCTCAATCACTCGTATCTACTTGCTGTGAGTGCCACAATCCTTCAGGATTAAAATGACATCTGTTAGAATCTCCTTGTGGCTTTGTCTCTGTGAGCGGTTTTAAGGTCATGTCAGTAATACCTGTGTTAACCAAAAACATAATAATGATTCTGGTTATGTGATAGAATTAATTTTTCTTATTTGAAATTTTTTCCAAAAACTTTCTAGTTATCATGCAGCATATAACTTTCAAGAGAATAAAAGTAAATAATATGGCTATGTTTATTGTAAAATTTAACCTTTGTGATAGGTTAATGTGATAACGTCTGTCATACATCTGTACTCCCAAGTTATCTAGTACTGTGTCTAAAGGAAACAATTGAAGCAATAGGCTTTAAAAAATTTTTGTAACTAATTCTGTCCTCATCTGTTGGTTGACTTCAAGCTTTTTTCCCTCCATTTTCTTTTTTCTTTTTTGCATTCCTCTTTGGCTTCTGCATTTCCTTCATTCCCTTGTTATCTCTGGAGCTAACGATCTGAAGTGCTATAATAACAGTAAATAAACATGTAAGAGAGAAAGATGGTGCTAGTAGGCAATTTATAAGCTGGTAGCTTTGTTGTTTGTTTTCTAGAAAGCTGCTGTAATACTACATTAAATTCTGACATTGGGTAAGTAGAATGAGGCAGTTTTAAAAAAAATCTTTAAGTTCTTGCCTAGCAAAGCTGTAAATTAAAAATATTAAATATATTCTGATAGCTTGATGATAACTTTGAAAAACAAATGTTCCTTTCTATGTTTTGGAGTTCTAAGAAGTTCTAACCAGAAATGTTCATAAAGACATATTGAATATACAAAAAAAGTTTAAATAAAAATTAACACGGTATTGATATAATTCATACCCGATTCAGTCAAGCAACAGAGGTATAATTAGTAATCTTTGTAGCTAGAAAAATTAATTGCTGAAAAAATTCTATTGTGTGAGAAGTTACTTTTAATCTTTTCATTTTTTTATTTATAGGGAATAATTATATTGTAAAACCCAATTTATTTTTAAAAAGTAAGGAAAAAACAGTATCTTAAGATTTAAAACCTAGTCTGTCTCTTATGCTCTCTATATATACACATAAATATATGTGTGTATGTATGTATAAAGCCAACATACTGGTTTTACAATGGGATACATAAGATATCATCATAAGCAACTTAATTTTGTTCTCCTTCCTTTTTTCCTTCTTTCCTTCCTTCCTTCCTTGTTTCACCAGAGGAAGTTCTGCCTCTATAGAAAAACCCAGATTCATGATTCCCTCCTTGCCCTTTGGTAATACTAATGACTACAGTCACTTAAACTCCATAATTAAAAGTACCTAGTCAGTATATTAATCAACATTTCAATGTCCGTTCAGAGCTAAAACTTTTCCCTTCCCTAGCTAAGATTATCTATAGATGGAAGACAGTGTGATTAGCTTCTCTTTTTGTTGCTTATCTCCTCACCCACTGGCAAGTTGCTACATCTGACTCCATCAGGATCTAAACCAGGGGAAGGAAGAGAGAAAGCAAGGCAAACAGTTTTTGTTGTTGTTTTTACCACACTCCTGTTGTGAAATTGCTTTACTGTTTTTGAACTTGATATGTGTTTAAGGCTGGCCCTTTTTCATGGGTGTGCTTTTGTGGGTTCTTCACAGTCCTTCACTGGAACTATACTACACGTGACACTCCAGAATTTTTCCCTCCAACTAGCCAGTAACCCCTAACCCCTCTAGCCCTCAGCCTAGTTTTCTTTCAGGCCATTCCACAGTAGAAATAATTCTGATTTGAATCCTTGTTCTTTCGCTTTCTCCTCTTCTTTCCCTTCTCTCCTTTTCTCCTCCTCCCCCTGCTCCTCCTCCCTTCTTCCTTTTTCTTGGTGGTGGTCTGGGTACTTCAGGTGGAACTCTGGGTAGAATTTTTTAAACAGCTTTTCAAGATATACTTCACATACAATAAAACTTACCCTTTAAAAAAATTCTTTTTAATTTTTTAGAAACAGTCTCTGTCAACCAGGCTGGAGTACAGAAGCATGATCATAGCTCACTGTAACCTCAGACTCCTGGGCTCAAGCAAGCCTCCCTTTTCAGCCTCCTCAATAGCTAGGACTACAGTAGGCACCACCATGCCCAGCTAATTTTATTTTTTGTAGAGATGAGGGTCTCCCTGTGTTGTCCAGGTTGGTTTTGAACTTGTGGCCTGAAGCGATCCTCCTCCCTTAGCCTCCCAAATTGCTGGGATTACAGGCTTAAGCCACTATGCTCAGCCTTCACCCTTATAAAGTGTATCTTTAGTTATTTTTAGAATTTTTGTGCAACCATTGCCACTATCTAAATTTTAGGACATTTTAATCCTCTGGGTAGGATTTCATATAGGTCCAGACTGGCCCTCTGTGTGGCCGTGCTTTCTTGCCCCTCTCTTACCCTGAGCAGTGGAAGTATAGCTGGCTCCTGATACAGTATGTCTCCTCACTCTTGTGTGCCCTCTCCTGTCTACCTCATGTTGCTGCCTCAGAGTGATAGGCAACACCTTTAGATTCCTAAAGTGTCTATTAGGCACTGCCTGCTGTGCCCTCCACTAACTCCAGAGAACATATATCAAGGACTCCAAGGGGTCCCATTGAAGCTTCTTTCAATTGCTTGAGGTGAAAGGAAGGCACCTTTCCACATCCCTCGCACTTTGGAGGAGACATGAAAATCAGCACACAACTCTCTTCAAAGAAATTCTTGTGCAATCTTTGCTCTACTCTTTATGCCCTGAGTATAGGCGTTAGAGCTATCTAACCAGTTCTCAGATATATTACTTTGGAAATTTGCTACAGGGTAGTCCTTCACACAAGTCATGTTGGTATCTGATTGCTAATAGTATCTGATCCCTCGGTTGAAACTTCCAATTTATTAATATTTATTAATTTATTAATATTTTATTCCAATTTGTTAATACTTTTCCAATTTATTAATATTTTTCATGTAGAAGATAACTCACATATCTTTAGAAAGGAATGAAGCTGCTACTTTTTTCTGTTGAATAAATATGCTATTATATAATAAAGTCAATGAGAACCTAGAGACTTTGGTGCAGGCAAGGGATCTAAATAAATAATTGCACTTCTTGTACAACCTAAGTAAAAACGCTTTTGGCTTTTTTAAAGCAGTATCTTATAGTTTCCTTTTAACTATCACATTGTGTACATAAGTAGACACCCTGGAGGCAGACTTTAAGCATAAAATGTTTTAGTAAACATTTAAAAAGGAAAGTGAAAGGACAAGACTGGCCTCATTTATAGTTGGAATTGCTTTTTTCAGTCAGGATTAAGTATCATAAATGTAAATTAAAAGAGAATAGTAGCTTGTCTTGTTAGTTGAGTAAACAAAGTCAACTTTTATCTAAAACAGATGTTTTTATAGGTTAACTTTTAAACTCCTTATTTGGCTTCTTTTCCAAATCTGCTTCTCTCTTACAATAGAAATATACTATATATGTTATGCTTAAATTGGTTTTGTCTGGGTAGAAATCTTATGAATCACTCTAAAGAACAATTTTCAAGCTGTGTCAATTTAGGAAAATTTATATAGAAGGATTTTAACTAGTTACATTTTCCTCTTTTAACATGAAAATAGGCTTATTAAGCCCTATAGAAAATCTTAAGTTTTATCAGTATATCATCACTTAATTGAACGCCATTGGAAAAACTGACCTGACAAAAATTTCAGCACAGACACTTTTCTGATCTTTTATTAATTCACCTTCTGTAGAATCATATATCAAAGCATGTTCACAAGCATAGCCACTTCCCTTGTCATAGCCACCCAAAATGACATTTTTATTGTTACTATCATTCCTGTGTTACAATAGGGAAACAGAGGTTTAAAGGAAAAGTGACTTTCCCAGGGAAAATGGTGAGTTGCCAACAAAGCTGGGTCTGGAAATACTTAATTGCATTTAGTGCAAAATATACAGTTATAGTATATATATACTGGAGATAATAGAAATCAACTAAAGAATGGAAGAAATGTGTTCCATCTTATTCCCAACTTCCCCTACCATGGCTGTAGGTTCTCCTCTCTATTTCTCTCTACTTTTATATCTGGGATGGATAGGATGAAACCTGGAACAGAAATCTGAAAGGCCTTCAGTTCAGTCTGACTGCTTTGGTTTATGATCTGTATTTTGGTGCCTCCTAGTACCCTGGGGTCTCTTCCTTTTTCCATAAAGCAGTCACCACCCCCATTCTCCAGTTCTGTCTCTGAAGTTGACCGTGTTGGGGTAGGACTAGTGGTTGTTTTGAGGGTTTTTCCCTCCAATTCCTTTACCTTCTATGAGTTTAAGATAACATTTAGATTGGTAGCCATATTGAGAAATTAGATAGACGGGGGCTTATAGTCTGTCATCACTGATGTAGACCTTTTACTACTGCAAGTACAGTTAAGTTGCTGATGCATAGACCATCTGTTACCTTTGTTTCCCAGGTAATATGCACGTGTCACTAGCTGAGGCCCTGGAGGTTCGGGGTGGACCACTTCAGGAGGAAGAAATATGGGCTGTATTAAATCAAAGTGCTGAAAGTCTCCAAGAATTATTCAGAAAAGGTAAGCTGCTGCTGCTGCTGCTGCTGTTGTTGTTGTTGTTTCAGTATTGGGTAGCTAAAAAACAGTTACAGGGTCAGAGATTAGATTTTTGTTTCATTATTCCTGTGCCTTTGGCAGAGTATGAAAGGAATACTTTCCTTATCTCTTTTAGGGCTGAAAAAGCTCCGCTATTATCTACATTCATTTGAATATCTTCTATGTGCCCAATATTGCACCAGGCAGCAAAAGTGTAATGGTGATTGAAACCAAAACAGTTCTTCTCAGTTTAGAGCTCACAGTTCAATGTGGAAAATAGCTATTAATAAAATATTTGGGCCAGGCGCGGTGGCTCATACCTCTGGTCCCAGCACTTTGGGAGGCTGAGGTTGGGGAGTCACTTGAGGTCAGGAGGTTGAGACCAGCCTGGCCAACATGATGAAACCCCATCTCTACTAAAAATACAAAATTTAGCCGGTGTAGTGGTGGGCACCTGTAATCCCAGCTACTCGGGAGGCTGAGGCAGGTGAATCACTTGAATCCAGGAGGTGGAGGTTGCAGTGAGCCAAGATTATGCCACTGCACTCCAGCCTGGGTGACAGAGTGAGACTCCGTCTCAAAAAATAAATAAATACACACACACACACACACACACACACATTTGTACGTATAAACAAATGTAAAAAATGCAGCCATGACAAGGGCTAAAAAGGAGGGATTCCGTGACTCTCTGAGAACTCATAATAGGAGGATTTGACTTGGTCATGGCACAGAAAAGGAAGGCTCTCCTACACAAGCTAAGACCCAAAAGAAAAGTTAACCAGGTGAGAGGGAGGGGAAAAAATCTGGTAGAATAATATATGCATCCCTGTTACTCTAAATCGGAATGATATAGGGTCAACAAGTATTTTGGTGTTTCCCTGTAGAGGAGGTCACTTGGTCCAAATGGTTATGTGGCATTGTGGAGTTAGAAAAGTTAGAATCATCCTTTGGTTGTCCAAAAACTTTTGATACCATGCCAGAAGTTGCACATGAAGATGTTGTTTGCCATTCATAGCACCTGACCAAAACTTACTTAGAATAGTAGGTGAAAAAACCAAGCGTCATCTAAAGAATCAGTCTCTAAAATTGATTTGAATGCATACATCAGGCACAAAAAAGCCTGACAGAAATAAGTAAGGATTGAGGGTAGTGATAGTTCTGAAAGTGTGGTACCAGCAACATTAGCATCTTTTGAAAACTTGTTAGAAATGCAACAGTAAAACACACATTAGAGACCTACTAAATAAGGAACTCTGGGGGTGCAGCCCAGCAATTTGTGTTTTAACAAGCCCTCAAGGACATTCTGATGCATGCTAAAGTTTGAGAACCATTTATAGGATAGAGTTGCTAAAGACCAGGAGCCATGGGAACCTTCTGGAAAGATGTAGGGATAACTACTGATTGAGTACAGGAAGGTCTAGAGACAGGGGAAGAGTGTTTGGGGACAGATGGTAAGCTTTGTTGTTTTTGTTGTTGTTTTTTAATTCAGAGACAGGATTGTGAAAAAACAGTGTTAGGGCCCACGCATCAGTGCTATAACCTTTATGTTTGATGATCTTTAATTAGAGTTAGGATTAATTTAAAGAAAATTTATTCATTTGATCTAATATCACTTAACCAAAAATCTGGGTATTTTAAATAAACATTATTTCTTTGTTTGCTTCACTTTATTTTTCAGAAAATTTTCAGAAAATTGGAAAGTATAGACACTCCAGAGTATACAGGATGTAGCTATACTCCAAAGGTGTTATTGAAGGAAAGATATGTTGATGGTATTATTCAGTCAATTAATAATTGTCAATTAATATTTAAGAAATACCTTCTACTTGTGAGGTATTGTGTGGAAGATCCAAATAAGTAGGTGTCACTTTTGCCCTTAAGGGATTTATTCAGATAAAAGACACAACTGCAAATTTACCACTTCGAAACAAAGTGCCAAATGAGTGACATAGACAATAAGTACTACAGCTGTTCAGAGGAGGGAGAGAGAATACCTCTTTTTATTATACTAATGGCAGGATTACTGCCCAGGCCATGACTCATAGAATATAAAGCATCTTGCATACTGTAAGTACCTAAGGGTTTTTCCTTGTTTCACATTTCATGATGTTAATAGAGATCAAATGAATATAAAGGTGTTGTCATTGAGAGGCAATTATTGCATAACATATTGGCACATTATAATAGACTTACCAGATGTATTATAAAATTAATTGTGAGGTAGCTGTGTCTTAAATACTGTCCAATAGGGGCTGGTTAGCATAAGGCCTCCAGTCTAATTCACAGAGTAGTATCAGTAATACAGAGAGATTGAATTTGGTTTCTTTGGCAGTTTGAAGATTACCAATTGTTATGATTGCTAATTGGAAATTTCTATTTATTTGGAGGAAACAAATGCTTATTTGATTTAATTTATCAGAAATTTATGATTTTTCATTCTTTGTATTTGATAACACGATATCTTTTTTGTATATTTGATCACAATATCTTTTTGTCACAAGTTCTTCTCTTGACTCTTGTGACAAATTGAAATAAAATAATTATTAGTTTTTTTTATTTTATGGAAGAATGGTGGTTGTCTTAGTTCTCTCGTAGACTCCTTATGCATAACACTGGGAGTGGCGGGGGGAAAATAGCAGGTAAACTATAATGGTGTCCAAGAAGTTTATGTGTTTTTTTAAAATGCTTTCTTGTCAATGGCTTTTCCCCCTTATCATCTTGAATTTGTACGTTGTTCCTGTTTCTTTTTCAGAATATAAGTGCAAGCATGCTGTTGACATTCCTATAAGAGGGGGCTGGAAATAAGCATTTCTACTGGGGTATTATTGAACAAGAGCCAAGAAAATTATCTGTTTCTTCGTATTTTTGAGCCTCCCAGCAATTGAAGGCTTTCCATTTTTAAAAGCAAAATTGCTATGGTTATTATTCATAGGATAATGATATCTAAGCATGGCCTTGTTAAAAGACACCATCTTCAAATGAACTTCTCTTCAGAGGAGGGAAAATGTAAAACTTTTAATAGTCATGCAATTCTAACATGTAGATGAAGGTGATGATGAAAGGTGGTTCCCCTTTTGGTGTAAGTTTCTTAGTTTTGTTGCCTTGTGGTTACTAAAACGTACAATCTGTATGACTACCCTGAGAAATCATAAGATAGTATTTTTTGAGATTTTCTTGTGATCTTACACATGATCTATCTTTGTAAATATTCTGTAGTCATTTGAAAAGAATTGTACTGTCTATTCCTAGGCTATAGCTTAAGCTCGTGAATGTTTGTGCTTACAATTTTTTTAAACTTTATTAGTCTGTATTCTTCATCTGTCAAATTCCTAGGGATAGTCAAAACTTCCCACTATGATTGTGTTTTTGTCTGTCTTCTTCTGTAGTTACATATTTTCGCAATTTTGTGTGATACATGTGATGGCTAATGACTAATATAAATGGACAAGATTTTTATTAACATAAAGTAAGTTTTTTTCTTTACAAGTCATTGCAATAAATTCTGTTATCTACTCTTAATATTGCCACGTTTGCTTCATTTTTGTTGACACTTACCTACCTTTCCTGTCTCTAGTATAGCTTTCCTCCTTCCTTTATTTTCACATACTTTATGCTGTAATTTAGGTACTTTTTGTGAATGGTAGATAGCTAGATTTTTATTTTTACCTAGCTGAGGAGTTGCTGTTCTTTAATTAGGAAGTTAATTGTAGTTATTGAAATAAAAGTTTTGGCGAAATTTTGCTAAGAATCTTCCTGTGTTATGATTTCCTAGTCGCATGCCTTTCAGTTCATCTTTTCTTTTCTTCTTCTTCTTTTTTTTTTTTTTTTGAGATGGAGTCTCACTCTGTCACTCAGGCTGGAGTGCAGTGGTGCAATCTCAGCTCACTGCAACCTCCACCTCCCGGGCTCAAGCGATTTTCGTGTTTCAGCCTCCTGAGTAGCTGGGATTACAGGCGTGTGCCACCACACCTGGCTGATTTGTTTGTATATTTTTGTAGAGACGGGGTTTCACCATGTTGGCCAGGCTGGTCTTGAACTCCTGACCTCAGGTGATCACCCACCTCAGCCTCTCAGAGTGCTGGAATTACAAGCGTGAGCCACCGCACCTGGCCCACTTCATCTTTTTAACTGATTGAGAATCCTAGCTTATGTCAGAAAAACATATATACATTTAAGATTCTAGCTTTTATATCATGGATGAATTCATGTAGGAGCTCAGTGTTCCTACATAATAAAAAAATGCTATTCTCCTGCTCTTTATGAATAATCTTTAGAAGTGAAGTTATTGCTACCTTGGAAAACTTAGCTTACAACTGTAGTAATTGTCCAAAACAGTAATTTTTTTTGTTATGGAACTGTTGCTCTCTGCAGAAAACAGCTCTTTCAAATCTTGAGGTTTTAGGGTGTTAGACTGATTGATTAGTCAGAGGAAGAGACTCAGTTTCCCTCACTTAGGCAAGGATATAAATCCCTTTATAAGTAGTCACTTCTGGTTCCCTGTTTAATAAATAAAAGAATAATTAATGAAATGAGTAATTTCAATAAACAGTTAAAAAGATAATAGAATAAAGCATTTGATAAAGAGAAATATTAAAAACAAGCCAGGTTCATTGTCTACATTAAAAAGTTCCAAGAGATACCAGCAAGTGTCCTGAGAAAATTGAAAGACCACATTGTGTTTCTTATATTCTTTGAAAGACAAATTTGGATCAGATTGTAGAGAACAGAGCATATATAATTATTTGACTGTATTTCGTTTTTATAGTCTTATTATAAGTGAAAATGACAAATTAGAAAGCTAAGACAAATATCAAATTTCAGTCCTAAAAAAGTGCTTAAAAATTAGAATTTATAGATAACTTTTAAAAATCTTATTAGTGAATAAATCTGTTAAATAATATCAGCAAAATTTAGTGAATATTATGTTCTATTTTTTATACAATTTTATTGCATAAATACTTTCAGGAAAATTCTCTTGCTACTAAAAGAAAAAAGTGTGTATAAGAAATATCTACATATACTCAGAACCACACACATTTCTTTTATTTATGGAATCAAACTCTTAGAGCTGAAAAGATTTTAATCTGTTCAGTCTAATCATTTTAGAGGTAAGGAAACAGCCCAGTTTAAATGACTTATAGGAGTTAGTATTGGCAGAGCAGAAATAATGTAACTATTTTAAAACAAATCATTATGAACTTACACCTATTTAGAGCTATAAAATCACTTCGTGTGTATATAACAATAAAGTTTAAAAATTGATAACACTCTTATCAATACAGCAACAGGAGGTTTACAAAAACAGTATCAGGTGACATGATTTCAGATTCTGTAGTTATTTAAAAAAATAATAAGGAAAAATGATGAACAAAGTTGTTGAACTATTCAACAACTTACATGAAATGGACATCTAAAAAGACACAAACTACCAAAGCTCACTCAAGAAAAAAATAGACAATCTGAATTATCCTATATCTATTAAGATGATTGATTTTTTGTTTGTTTGTTTGTTTTTGGAGACAGAGTCTCACTGCCACTCAGGCTGAAGTGCAGTGGCGTGATCTTGGCTCACTGTAACCTCTGCTTCCCAGGTTCAAGCTATTCTCCTGCCTCAGCCTCCCAAGTAGCTGGGACTACAGGTGTGTGCTACCACGCTCGGCTAAATTTTTTTTTTGTATTTTTAGTAGAGATGGAATTTCGCCGTGTTGGCCAGGCTGGTCTTGAACTCCTGCCCTCAAATGACCCGCTCGCGTCAGCCTCGCAAAGTGTTAGGATTACAGGCGTGAGCCACCACACCTGGCCAAGATGATTTAATTTATAGTTTAAAATACCCCATAAAGAAAATTCCAGGCCCATGTTGTTTCACTAGGGAATTGTACTAAAAATATAAGGAAGAAATAATAGCACTTCTATACAAGCACTAATAGAACATTGAAGAGAAGGGTGTACTTCCCAACTCATTCATTCTGTGAGGGCAGCATTACTGTGATTTCAAAGTCAGACAAATACATTAGAGAAAAACTACAAACCAATATGTCTCATGAACATAGATGCAGAAATTCTTAAGAAAACTTTAATTAATTGAATCCAACAATATATAAAAATGATAGCACATCATGATCAAATGGATCCTAGGAATGCAAGATTGGTTGAACATTCACAAATCAGTCAATATAATTGACCATAGTAACGACTAAAAAAAGAAAACGATATTATCTTTTTAATAGATGCAGAAAAAACATTTGGTAACATCTAATATCCATTTCAATCTTAAAAAGCTCTTAACTCAGCACCGGGCTTGGCAGCTCACACCTGTAATCCCAGCACTTTGGGAGGCTGAGGCAGGAGAGACTGCTTGAGTTCAGGAGTTCGTGACCAGCCTGTGAAACATGGTGAAACCTCGTCTCTACAAAAAATACAAAAATTAGTCAGGCGTGGTGACATATACCTGTAGTCCCAGCTATTCAAGAGGATGGCTTGAGCCCAGGAGGTTGCAGTGAGCCAAGATAGCACCACTGCACTCCACCCTGGGCAACAGAGTGAGGCCCTGTCTCCAAAAACAAACAAACAAACAAACAAACTCTCATCTAGGAATAGAAAGGAACTACCTCAACCTAATAACGGGTATCTACACATCATACTTACTGGTAAAACATTGACTCTTACCCTAAGATCAGGAATAGGTCAAGGATATCTGCTCTCATTACTTATATTGAACATTGTATTCTAAGTTCTAACTAGTGCAAATAAAACAAGACAAATAAAAGGCATCCAGATTAGACAAAAGTAAAACTGTATGTATTTGAATATGACATGTTCTATATAGAAAATTTGATAGAATCCAGAAAAGCCACTTGAAACTCGTAGATGTTTAACAAGTTGAAAGATACAAGATCAATATGCAAAAAACAACTCTTTTACCATTTAGAAATGATTAAAAAAAAGTAAAATATGGAATAAAAAATTTAACAATATGAAAAAATTAGGAATAAACCTGACAAAAGATATGAAGGCCTATGAAACAAAAAGTAAAACACAGCGCTGAGAGAAATTAAAGAACACTTAAATAGATAGAGAGCTATGGTGTGTTCCTGTATCGAAAGACTCAGTATTGTTCAGATGTCAGTTTTCTCTAAACTGATCTCTAGATTCAGTGCAATTCCAACAGCCTATATTTTTTTGTAGAAAATGACAAGTGGATTGTAAAGTTCATGTGGAAATTCAGTGGACTTAGAGTAGCCAAAACAACTTTGAAAAAAGAACAATGCTTGAGAACTCTGACTACCTGATCTCAAGATTTATTATAAATCTACAGTAATCAAAATAAACAACTAGATCAATTGAACATAATAGCGTCCAGAAATAAATCCACACCTATATGGTCAATTGATTTTCAAGAAAGAAAGATGCCCTTTTCAATGAATGGTGCTGTAATAATTGGATATCCATATACCAAAAATTAAAGTTCTTAAAAAAAAATGAGACAGTAGTTGTGTCCCTGAGTTAGGCAGAGATATCTTAAATAAGACAAATGTATGATCCATAAAAGAAAAAAAAAGATACAGTGGACTTCATCAGAGTTAAAAACATCCACTCTTCTAAACATATTATTAAGAGAATGAAACAAAAAGACCTACACTGGGAGAAAATATTTGCAATTTTTTTTTTTTTTAAGACAGAATCTCCCTCTGTTGCCCAGGCTGGAGAACAGTGGTGAGATCTCGGCTCACTGCAACCTCCGCATCCCAGGTTCAAGGGATCCTCCCACCTCAGCCTCTCAAGTAGCTGGGATCACAGGAGTGTGCCACCATACCGGGCTATTTTCTCGTATTTTCATAAAGACGGGATTTTGCCATCTTGGCCAGGCTGGTCTGGAACTCCTGGCCTCAAATCATCGGCCCGCCGCAGCCTCCCAAAGTACTGGGATTACAGGCATGAGCCACTGTGCCCAGCCAGCAACTGGAAGTTTCATAGACTGCTAGTGAAAATGTAAAATGATACAGCTTTACATTTGGGAAACTGACAGTTTCTTTAAAAGTTAAATATACCTGCCATATACACTCCTAGTATACTTACTTAAAAGAGATGAAACTGTGTGTCCATACAAAGACTTGTACATGAATGTTCATAGCACATTTCTTGGTAGTAACCAAAAGCTGGAAAAAATACAAATGTCTATCAACAAGTGAATAGATAAACAAATTGTGATATATTCATATCATGAAATGCTACACAGCAATAAAAAGGAGTGAACTATTGATACATGCGACAACATCGATTAATCTCAAAATAATTATGCTGAGTGAAGGAAGTCAGACAAAAAATAGTACATTCTATATGATTCTAATCTAAAATTCTAAAGCATACAAACTAAGCTGTAGTGAGTGACAAAGCAGATCAGTGGTTGTTTAGGGATGAGAGATGATGATGGGGATGAAGCAGGGAATTATAAAAGAGCATGAGGAAACTTTTAGAGGTGATGCATATATTAATTATCTTGATTTGATTGCCATAATAGTTTCACAGGCATATTCATATGTCAGAATATCAAATTGTACTCTTTTAGTATGTGCAATTATTGTATGTCAGTTATTCCCTAACAAATCTGCTTAACGAAAAGGAATATCAAACATTTTTTCAAAAACCGTTTAAATTTAGAGCTTGATATTTTTTCTTACTAATTTTAAGCTGTGTTTTTAAAAGAAAAATGTTTTTCAGTCAAATGCTGTACCTGACTTTTTTGAGCCAAATGTTCATTTTTCTCTTTGTAGATCATCAGGAGTAGACTACCCACCTTTAAAAAATAATATATGATAATATAATTTTCTAATAAGTATATTTAAATTAGTTTATTGAATTTATTTTTTAAAATGACTAAAAACATTTTTAAAAATGAGAAAAATTCAGAATACTGAAAATGTTAAAAGTAGGCAATGTTATGGGATTGTGTTCCTCAAAAATTCATGAAGTCCTAACCCCTAATACCTCCAAATAGGACTGTATCAAAGATAGGGTTTTCAAAGAGCTTATAATGTTAAAATACAGTTATTAAGGTGGGGCCTAATCCAATATGACTAGTGTCCTTATAAGAAGAGGAAATTAGGACGTAAACACATACAGAAGGAAAACTATGAGAAGACATACAGAGAAGATGGCCATCTATAAGCCAAGAAGAGAGTACTCAGAAGAAACCAACCCTGCCAGCACCTTGATTTTGCACTTTTACAAAAGTACAGAATTGTGAGAAAATAAATTTCTCTAACTTAAGCCATCCATTCTGTGGTACTTTGTTATAGCAGCCCCCAAATATGAATACAGGCAGAATGAAAAAAATTAATAAAACATCTCAAAATAAAATATATGGTGACTAAATTTAAAATCTCAATGGAGATCTTCAACAGATTAAACAGAATATCATTTTTATTTTTAATTATTATGCCTACATACTAGTTATTTTTGAGGTACATGTGATATTTTGAAAAAAGCATACTGTGTGTAATGGTCAAGTCAGGGTAGCTGGGGTATTCATCACCTCAAGCATTTATCATTTCTTTGTGTTAAGAACATTCATATTCTACTCTTTTATTCTGAAATATGCAATAAATTGTTAATTGTAGTTGCCCTATTGTGCTACTGAACATTACATCTTATTTTTTCTATCTAACTGTATTTTTATACCCATTAACCATCCTCTCTTTATCCCCCCTCCCTACTATCTTTCCCAGCTTCTGGTAACCGTCATTCTACTCTCTGTCTCCATGAGTTCAATTTTATTTTTGAAGCTCCTGCCTATGAGTGAGAACATGTGAAATTTGTCTTTCTGTACCTGGCTTGTTTCACTTAACGTAATGTCCTCCAGTTCCATCCATGTTGTTGCAAAGGAAAGGATTTTATTCTTTTAATATGGCTGAATAATATCTGTTGTGTATATATGCCACATTTTCTTTACCCATTCATCTGTTGATAGATACTTGAGATGATTCCATAACTTGGCTATGGTGAATAGTGCTGCCATAAACGTAGGAGTGAAGATATCTCTTTGATACACTGATTTCCTTTGTTTTGGATAGATACCTAGCAGTGGGATTGCTGAATCATATGGTAGTTCCATTTTTATTTTTTTTGAGGAACCTCCATACTATTCTCCATAGTGGCTGTAGTAATTTACATTCCCACCAACAGTATACAAGAGTTCCCCTTTCTTCTTATCCTCACCAACATTTATTATTGCCTTTCTTTTTTTTACAAGTCATTTTAACTAGGGTGAGATGGTATTTCATTGTAGCTTTAAATTTATCTGATGATTGGTGATTTTGAACATTTTTTATATACTTCTTGGCCGTTTGTATGTCTTCCTTTGAGAAATGTCTATTGAGATCCTTTGCCCGCTTTTTAATGGGATTATTTGTTTTTTTCCTCTTAAGTTGTTTGTGTTCCTTATATATTCTGGTTATTAATCCATCAGATGAATAGTTTACAAATATTTCTCCCATTCTGTGGGTTGTCTTTTTGTTGTTTCATTTCCTATGCAGAAGCTTTTTAGCTTGATGTGATCCTATTTGTTCAATTTTGCTGTGAACAAAAGTGGTTTGGTTGCCTGTGCTTCTGAGATGTTACGCAAGAAATCTTTGTGCACACCAGTGACCTAGGGTTTTTCCCCAATGTTTTTTCCTAGTAGTTTCATTGTTCCAGGTCTTAGATTTAAGTCTTTAATCTACTTTGATTTTATTTTTGTATAAGGCAAGAGATAGGGGTCTATCTTCATTCTTCGACATATGGATATTAAGTTTTCCCAGCATCATTTATGAAGAGACTGTCCTTTCTCCAATATATGTTCCTGGCACCTTAGTCAAAAGTGAGTTCACTGTGAATGTACGAATTTATTTCTGGGTTCTCTATTCTTTTTCCTTTGTCTATATGTCTGTTTCTATGCTAGTACCATGCTGTTTGGGTATCTATAGCTTTGTATTATAATTTGAAATCAGGTAATGTGATGCTTCCAGCTTTGTTCTTCTTGCTCAAGATTACTCTGGCTATTTCTGGGTCTTTTGTGACTCCATATAAATTTTAAGATTTTGTTCTATTTCTGTGAAGAATTTCATTGATATTCTAATAGTGATTGTATTGAATCTGTAGATTGCTTTAGACATGCGTCACGTCTAAACATGCTTCATATCTAAATGCATGTTAACTACAGACATGCGTCATGCTTGGATAATTTTTATTTAAACATTTAAGCAATATTGATTAGTCCAATCCATGAACATGGAATATCTTTCCATTTTTGTGTGTCCTCTTCAACTTATTTTCATCACTGTTTTGTTTTGTTTTGTTTTGTTTTGTTTTGTTTTGTTTTGTGGTGGAGTCTTGCTCTCTCACCCAGGCGGGAGTCCAGTGGCATGATCTTGGCTCACTGCAGCCTCTGCCTCCCAGGTTCAAGTGATTCTCCCTGCCTCAGCCTTCCAAGTAGCTGAGATTACAGGTGCCCACCACCACACCCGGATAATTTTTGTGTTTTTAGTAGAGATGGGGTTCTGCCATACTGGCCAGGCTGGTCTCAAACTCCTGACCTCAGGTGATCTGCCTGCCTCATCCTCCCAAAGTGCTGGGATTATAGGCATGAGCCACCACGTCTGGCCTTCATCACTGTTTTATAGGGTTGTGATTTTGTTTTTTTGTTTCAAGATGGGGTCTCACTCTGTCACCCAGGTTGGAGTGCAGTGGCACGATCATGGCTCACTGCAGCCTCTGCCTCCTAGGCTCAAGTGATCCTCCCACCTCAGCCTCCCAAAGAGCTGGGACTACAGACATGTCATGCTTGGTTAATTTTTATATTTGTTTGCAGAGAAGGGGTTTCACCATGTTGCCCAGGCTATCCACCTGCCTCAGACTATCCACCTGCCTCAGCCTCCTAAAGGGCTGGAATTATAGGCATAAGTCATTGTACCTGGCCTGTTTTATAGTTTTAATTGTAGAGATCTTCTGCTTCTTTGGTTAAGTTTATTCCTAGGTATTTTATTTTATTTGTAGCACTTGTAGATGGAATTACTTTCTTAATTTCTTTGTCATATTGTTTGCTATTGGTATAGAAATGCTACGGATTTTTATATGTTGATTTTTGTATCCCTTAACTTTACTGAATTTGTTTATCAGTTCCAAAGGTTTTCTGGTAGAGTGTTTAGGTTTTTCTAAATACAAGATCATATCATGCTAACATCATAATGACAGGATCAGATTCACACATAACAATATTAACTTTAAATGTAAATGGACTAAATGCTCCAATTAAAAGACACAGACTGGCAAATTGGATAAAGACTCAAAACCCATCAGTGTGCTGTATTCAGGAAACCCATCTCATGTGCAGAGACACACATAGGCTCAAAATAAAGGGATGGAGGAAGATCTACCAAGCAAATGGAAAACAAAAAAAGGCAGGGGTTGCAATCCTAGTCTCTGATAAAACAGACTTTAAACCAACAAAGATCAAAGGAGACAAAGAAGGCCATTACATAATGGTAAAGGGATTAATTCAAAAAGAAGAGCTAACTATCCTAAATATATATGCACCCAATACAGGAGCACCCAGATTCATAAAGCAAGTCCTGAGTGACCTACAAAGAGACTTAGACTCCCACACATTAATAATGGGAGACTTTAACACCCCACTGTCAACATTAGACAGATCAACGAGACAGAAAGTCAACAAGGATACCCAGGAATTGAACTCAGCTCTGCACCAAGCGGACCTAATAGACATCTACAGAACTCTCCACCCCAAATCAACAGAATATACATTTTTTTCAGCACCACACCACACCTATTCCAAAATTGACCACATACTTGGAAGTAAAGCTCTCCTCAATAAATGTAAAAGAACAGAAATTATAACAAACTATCTCTCAGATCACAGTGCAATCAAGCTAGAACTCAGGATTAAGAATCTCACTCAAAACCACTCAACTATGTGGAAACTGAACAACCTGCTCCTGAATGACTACTGGGTACATAACGAAATGAAGGCAGAAATAAAGATGTTCTTTGAAACCAAGGAGAACCAAGACACAACATACCAGAATCTCTGGGATGCATTCAAAGCAGTGTGTAGAGGGAAATTTATAGCACTAAATGCCCACAAGAGAAAGCAGGAAAGATCCAAAATTGACACCCTAACATCACAATTAAAAGAACTAGAAAAGCAAGAGCAAACACATTCAAAAGCTAGCAGAAGGCAAGAAATAACTAAAGTCAGAGCAGAACTGAAGGAAATAGAGACACAAAAAACCCTTCAAAAAATAAATGAATCCAGGAGCTGGTTTTTTGAAAGGATCAACAAAATTGATAGACCACTAGCAAGATTAATAAAGAAAAAAAGAGAGAAGAATCAAATAGATGCAATAAAAAATGATAAAGGGGATATCACCACCGATCCCACAGAAATACAAACTACCATCAGAGAATATTACAAACACCTCTACGCAAATAAACTAGAAAATCTAGAAGAAATGGATAAATTCCTCAACACATACACCCTCCCAAGACTAAACCAGGAAGAAGTTGAATCTCTGAATAGACCAATAACAGGAGCTGAAATTGTGGCAATAATCAATAGCTTACCAACCAAAAAAAGTCCAGGACCAGATGGGTTCACAGCCGAATTCTACCAGAGGTACAAGGAGGAGCTGGTACCATTCCTTCTGAAACTATTCCAATCAATAGAAAAAGAAGGAATCCTCCCTAACTCATTTTATGAGGCCAGCATCATCCTGATACCAAAGCCTGGCAGAGACACAACAAAAAAAGAGAATTTTAGACCAATATCCTTGATGAACATTGGTGCAAAAATCCTCAATAAAATACTGGCAAACCGAATCCAGCAGCACATCAAAAAGCTTATCCACCATGATCAAGTGGGCTTCATCCCTGGGATGCAAGGCTGGTTCAATATACGCAAATCAATAAATGTAATCCAGCATATAAACAGAACCAAAGACAAAAACCACATGATTATCTCAATAGATGCAGAAAAGGCCTTTGACAAAATTCAACAACCCTTCATGCTAAAAACTCTCAATAAATTAGGTATTGATGGGACGTATCTCAAAATAATAAGAGCTATTTATGACAAACCCACAGCCAATATCATACTGAATGGGCAAAAACTGGAAGCATTCCCTTTGAAAACTGGCACAAGACAGGGATGCCCTCTCTCACCACTTCTATTCAACATGGTGTTGGAAGTTCTGGCCAGGGCAATTAGGCAAGAGAAGGAAATCAAGGGTATTCAATTAGGAAAAGAGGAAGTCAAATTGTCCCTGTTTGCAGATGACATGATAGTATATCTAGAAAACTCCATTGTCTCAGCCCCAAATCTCCTTAAGCTGATAAGCAACTTCAGCAAAGTCTCAGGATACAAAATCAATGTACAAAAATCACAAGCATTCTTATACATCAATAACAGACAAACAGAGAGCCAAATCATGAGTGAACTCCCATTCACAATTGCTTCAAAGAGAATAAAATACCTAGGAATCCAACTTACAAGGGATGTGAAGGACCTCTTCAAGGAGAACTACAAACCACTGCTCAAGGAAATAAAAGAGGATACAAACAAATGGAAGAACATTCCATGCTCATGGGTAGGAAGAATCAATATCATGAAAATGGCCATGCTTCCCAAGGTAATTTACAGATTCAATGCCATCCCCATCAAGTTACCAATGACTTTCTTCACAGAATTGGAAAAAACTACTTTAAAGTTCATATGGAACCAAAAAAGAGCCCGCATCGCCAAGTCAATCCTAAGCCAAAAGAACAAAGCTGGAGGCATCACACTACCTGACTTCAAACTATACTACAAGGCTACAGTAACCAAAACAGCATGGTACTGGTACCAAAACGGACATATAGATCAATGGAACAGAACAGAGCCGTCAGAAATAATGCCACATATCTACAACTGTCTGATCTTTGACAAACCTGAGAAAAACAAGAAATGGGGAAAGGATTCCCTATTTAATAAATGGTGCTGGGAAAACTGGTTAGCCATATGTAGAAAGCTGAAACTGGATCCCTTCCTTACACCTTATACAAAAATCAATTCAAGATGGATTAAAGATTTAAATGTTAGACCTAATACCATAAAAACCCTAGAAGAAAACCTAGGCATTACCATTCAGGACATAGGCATGGGCAAGGACTTCATGTCTAAAACACCAAAAGCAATGGCAACAAAAGCCAAAATTGACAAATGGGATCTAATTAAACTAAAGAGCTTCTGCACAGCAAAGGAAACTACCATCAGAGTGAACAGGCAACCTACAAAATGGGAGAAAATTTTCGCAACCTACTCATCTGACAAAGGGCTAATATCCAGAATCTACAATAAACTCCAACAAATTTACAAGAAAAAAACAAACAACCCCATCAAAAAGTGGGCGAAGGACATGAACAGCCACTTCTCAAAAGAAGACATTTATGCAGCCAAAAAACACATGAAAAAATGCTCACCATCACTGGCCATCAGAGAAATGCAAATCAAAACCACAATGAGATACCATCTCACACCAGTTAGAATGGCAATCATTAAAAAGTCAGGAAACAACAGGTGCTGGAGAGGATGTGGAGAAATAGGAACACTTTTACACTGTTGGTGGGACTGTAAACTTGTTCAACCCTTGTGGAAGTCAGTGTGGTGATTCCTCAGGGATCTAGAACTAGAAATTCCATTTGACCCAGCCATCCCATTACTGGGTATATACCCAAAGGACTATAAATCATGCTGCTATAAAGACACATGCACACGTATGTTTATTGCAGCATTATTCACAATAGCAAAGACTTGGAACCAACCCAGATGTCCAACAATGATAGACTGGATTAAGAAAATGTGGCACATATACACCATGGAATACTATGCAGCCATAAAAAATGATGAGTTCATGTCCTTTGTAGGGACATGGATGAAATTGGAAATCATCATTCTCAGTAAACTGTCGCAAGAACAAAAAACCAAACACTGCATATTCTCACTCATAGGTGGGAATTGAACAATGAGAACACGTGGACACAGGAAGGAGAACATCACACTTCGGGGACTGTTGTGGGGTGGGGGGAGGGGGGAGGGATAGCATTGGGAGATATACCTAATGCTAGATGACGAGTTGGTGGGTGCAGCACACCAGCATGGCACGTGTATACATATGTAACTTACCTGCACGTTGCGCACATGTACCATAGAGCCTAAAGTATAATAATAATAATAACAATAATAATAAAAAGAAAAAAAAAAAGAAAAAGGCACAATCCAAGATTCATCACATATTAACTGTATGATCCTCTGCAAGCATACAGTTTTCTTTAATTCATAGGATTCTCAATCATATCACAGGAATCTGTGACTACTAAACAAAATAATGCTTATAACGTACTTAGATTTTGCTAGCATAAAGTAAATGTTCAATAAATAAAAAAAAATCATATCATTTGCTAATAAGAATAATTTGACTTCTTCTTTTCCAATTTGGATGTCCTTTATTATTTCTCCTATCTAATTGCTCTGGCTAGAACTTCTAGTTTTATTTTGAATAAAACTGGAAGTAGGCATCCGTATCTTATTACAGATCTTAGAGGAAAAGCTTTCAGTTTTTCCTCTGAAAACTGAAAAGCATTCAGTATAATACTAGCTGTCGGTTTGTTATATATGGCCTTTATCATGTTGAGGTATGTTCCTTCTATACTGTTTGTCAAGAGTTTTTATCATGAAGAGATATTGAATTTTATTGAATGCTTTTACAGCATGTATTGAAATGATCATATGGTTTTTGTCTTTTATTCTGTTGATATGATATCTCCCATTTATTGATTTGCCCATGTTGAACTATCCTTCCATTCCTGGGATGAATCCCACTTGAACATAATGAATGATCTTTTTACTGTATTGTTTAATTCAGATTGCTAGTATTTTGTTGAGGATATTTGCATTTCTATTTATCAGTAATATTGGCCTATAGTTAGTTAGTTTGTTTCTTTCCTCCTTCCGTGCTTCCCTCCCTCCCTCCCTCCCTCCCTCCCTCCCTCCCTCCCTCCCTCCCTCCCTCCCTCCCTTCCTTCCTTCCTTCCTTCCTTCCTGATGTATTTTTGTCTGGTTTTAATAACAGGGTAATACTGGCTTCAGAAAATGAGTTTGGAAGTATTCCCATCTCCTTGATTTATTGGAATCATTTGAGTAGAGTTGGTATTACTTTTTTAAATGTTTAGTAGAATTCAGCAGTGAAGCCATCAGGTCCTGGGCTTTTCTTTGATGGGAGACTTTTTATTACGGCTCTTATCTCATTACTTGTTATTGGTCTGTTGTTATTTGGATTTCTTCATGGTTCGGTCTTGGTTGGGTGTATGTTTCTAGGAACTGATCCATTTCTTCTAGGTTTTCCAATTTATTGGGATATTGTTTCTCCTAATACTCTCTAATGATCCTTTGAATTTCTGTGATATCAGTTGTAATGTCCCCTTTTTCATCTCTGCTTTTATTTAATTGGGTCTTGTCTCTTTTTTTCTTACCTTGGCTAAAAGTTTGTCAATTTTGTTTATCTTTTCAAAAAACCAATTAGCCAGATGCAGTGGCACACATCTGTAGTCCAAGCTACACAGGAGGCTGAGGCAGGAGAATTGGACCAGCTGAGACTAGGAGTTTGAGGCTTCAGTGCACTATGATCACACCTGTGAATAGCCACTGTATTCTAGCTTGGGCAACATAGTGATGGACCATCTGTTAAAAACAAAAAGCAAAAAAATCCAGTTTTTTTGTTTGGTTGATCTTTTGTATTTTTTTAATCTCAATTTTAATTATTTTTGCTCTGATCTTTCTTTTCTTCTACTAATTTTGGGTTTGGTTTGCTATTGCTTTCTCTTTAAAAGTTATTTTAGTTATTATTTTTGATGGGTTTTTCTTTTAGTCTACTAAAATATGCATGATTTATATACAACAATTACAGTGTTAGAGTATTCTGTATTTTTTGTGTACTTATTTTCACTAGTGAATTTTATTCTGTCAGATGATTTCTTGTTGCTCATAAACATTCCTCCAGATTGAAGACCTCTCTTTAGCATTTTTTGTAAGGTACATCTAGTGCTACAAAATCCATCAGCTTTTGATTGTCTGGGAAAGTCTTTATCTCTCCTTCGTGTTTGAAGGATAATTTTGCTGGATATAATATTCTAGGTTGGAACAGTTTTTTCCTTCAGCATTTTTTGAATGGGTCATTCCATTTCCTCCTGGCCTATGAGGTGTTCAGTAGGAATTCTGCTGTCAGAAATGTCAGAGCTCCTTTATATGTTATTTGTATATTTTCTCTTGCTGCTTTTAGGATCCTTTCTTTATCCTTCTCCTTTGAGTTTGATTATTATATACCTTGAGGTAGTTTTATTTGGGTTAAATCTTCTTGGTGTTCTGTGATCTTTTCGTACTTGGATATTCATACTGTAGGTTTGAAGAGTTCTCTGTAATTAAACTTTCTATTGCACTCTCTCTCTTTACATCCTCTTTAAGGCCAATAATTCTTAGATTTGCCCTTTTGAGGTTATTTTCCAGATCTCGTAGCCATGCTTTATTCTTTTTTATTCTTTCTTATTTTTCCCCTGACTGTGTATTTCCATATAGCCTGTTGTTGAGCTCATCAGTTTTCCTTCTGCTTGATCAGTTCTGCTGTTGAGATTCTCTGATGCATTTTTCAGTTTGTTGTTTGAATTTTTCAGTTCCAGAATTTCTGCTTGATTTTTAAAATTTTAATCTGTTAGTTAAATTTCTCTGATAGAATTCTGAATTCCTTCTCTTGTTTTCTTGATGTTCATTGAGTTTCCTCCAGATAGCTATTTTGAATTTCCTATCTGAAAGGAATACCTTCATCACTCCAAGATTGGTCACTAGTGCCTTATTTAGTCCATTTGGTGAAGTCATGTTTCCTTGTGTGTCCCTGATGCTTTTAGATGTTCATTGATGTCTGGGCATTGAAGAGTTAGGTATTTATTCCAATCTTTGCAGTCTAGTCTTGTTTGTACCCAACTTTCTTGACAAGGCTTTCCATGAATTCAAAGGGGATTGAGTATTGTGATCTAAGCCTGCAATTACTGCAGCCATTTCAGCACTAGGGGGCACCCTAAGCCTCCAACCACTGCAACTCTTTTTTTTTTTTTTTTTTTTTTTTTGCTGTAGTGTTTTTTTTTATTAACCAATCACAGAAAAACATGCACCTAATATGCAACTTGAAAGTCCAACTCACAACTCATGATTCAAAAAGCAGAAATTTCAAACCGTTGTTTTCAGAAGTCCATAATATAAAATACTCCAAACATAAATTCAACATTGCATGCAACAACTGGCCATTTGCTTCAAAAGAAGTGATCACAGTGTTTATATATTTAAAAAGAGAAACCTTTATTTGTATTATTTAAAAAAAAAAAACTAAGAAGAAATACAACTTAAGAAAATCTTTTCCAGAATAAATATTTCTAGAAAATTGAAAAGTAACTAAAGACATTGAAAAGCAGAGCTTTATTAAGAAACATCTGTGGTGCAGATATGAATATTTAACTTAAAGCTGTGATGTGTACCTAAGCTTCAATGCATAAAATGTAAAGTTTAACATATCAGAACTCCAGGATTTTTAGCTTTGGATCATCTTAAAACTATAAGATAGCTCTTATCACATTTAAAGCAGTGTGTAGAGGAAAATTTATAGCACTAAATGCCCACAAGAGAAAGCAGGACAGATCTAAAATTGACACCCTAACATCACAATTAAAAGAACTAGAGAAGCAAGAGCAAACACATTCAAAAGCTAGCAGAAGGCAAGAAATAACTAAGACCAGAGCAGAACTGAAGGAGATAGACACACAAAAAAACCCATCAAAAAAATCAATGAATCCAGGAGCTGGTTATTTGAAAAGATCAACAAAATTGATAGACCACTAGCAAGACTAATAGAGAAGAAAAGAGAGAAGAATCAAATAGACACAATAAAAAATGATAAAGGGGATATCACCACCAATCCCACAGAAATACAAACTACCATAAGAGAGTACTATAAATTTCCCTTTACACACTGCTTTAAATGTGTCCCAGAGATTCTGGTATGTTGTGTCTTTGTTCTCATTGGTTTCAAAGAACATCTTTATTTCTGCCTTCATTTCGTTATGTACCCAGTAGTCATTCAGGAGTAGGTTGTTCAGTTTCCATGTAGTTGAGTGGTTTTGAGTGAGTTTCTTAATCCTGAGTTCTAGTTTGATTGCACTGTGGTCTGAGAGACAGTTTGTTATAATTTCTGTTCTTTTACATTTGCTGAGGAGTGCTTTACTTCCAACTATGTGGTCAATTTTGGAATAAGTGTTATGTGGTGCTGAGAAGAATATTTATTCTGTTGATTTTGGGTGGTGAGTTCTGTATATGTCTATTAGGTCCGCTTGGTGCAGAGCTGAGTTCAATTCCTGGATATCCTTGTTAACTTTCTGTCTCACTGATCTGTCTAATGTTGACAGTGGGGTGTTAAAATCTCCCATTATTAATGTGTGGGAGTCTAAGTCTCTTTGTAGGTCACTCAGGACTTGCTTTATGAATCTGGGTGCTCCTGTATTGGGTGCATATATATTTAGGATAGTTAGCTCTTCTTGTTGAATTGATCCCTTTACCATTATGAAATGGCCTTCTTTGTCTCTTTTGATCTTTGTTGGTTTAAAGTCTGTTTTATCAGAGACTAGGATTGCAACCCCTGCCTTTTTTTGTTTTCCATTTGCTTGGTAGATCTTCCTCCATCCCTTTATTTTGAGCCTATGTGTGTCTCTGCACGTGAGATGGGTTTCCTGAATACAGCACACTGATGGGTCTTGACTCTTTATCCAATTTGCCAGTCTGTGTCTTTTAATTGGAGCATTTAGCCCATTTACATTTAAGGTTAATATTGTTATGTGTGAATTTGATCCTGTCATTATGATGTTAGCTCGTTATTTTGCTTGTTAGTTGATGCAGTTTCTTCCTAGCATTGATGGTCTTTACAATTTGGCATGTTTTTGCAGTGGCTAGTACCAGTTGTTCTTTTCCATGTTTAATGCTTCCTTCAGGAGCTCTTTTAGGGCAAGCCTGGTGGTGACAAAATCTCTCAGCATTTGCTTGTCTGTAAAGGATTTTATTTTTCCTTCATTTATGAAGCTTAGTTTGGCTGGATATGAAATTCTGGGTTGAAAATTCTTTTCTTTAAGAATGTTGAATATTGCCCCCCCACTCTCTTCTGGCTTGTAGGGTTTCTGCCAAGAGATCAGCTGTTAGTCTGATGGGCTTCCCTTTGATGGTAACCCGACCTTTCTCTCTGGCTGTCCTTAACATTTTTTCCTTCATTTCAACTTTGGTGAATCTGATAATTATGTGTCTTGGAGTTGTTCTTCTCAAGGAGTATCTTTGTGGCATTCTCTGTATTTCTTGAATTTGAATGTTGGCCTGCCTTGCTAGGTTGGGGAAGTGTTCCTGGATAATATCCTGCAGTGTTTTCCAACTTGGTTCCATTCTCCCTGTCACTTTTAGGTACACCAATCAGACGTAGATTTGGTCTTTTCACATAGTCCCATATTTCTTGGAGGCTTTGTTAGTTTCTTTTTACTCTTTTTTCTCTGAACTTCTCTTCTTGCTTCTTTTCATTTATTTGATCTTCAGTCACTGATACCCTTTCTTCCAGTTGATCTAATCGGCTACTGAAGCTTGTGCATGCATCACGTAGTTCTTGTGCCATGGTTTTCAGCTCCATCAGGTCATTTAAGGACTTCTCTACACTGGTTATTCTAGTTAGCCATTCGTCTAATCTTTTTTTCAAGGTTTTTAGCTTCTTTGCGATGAGTTCCAACTTCCTCCTTTAGCTCAGAGAAGTTTGATCATCTGAAGCCTTCTTCTCTCAACTCGTCAAAGTCATTCTCCATCCAGCTTTGTTCTGTTGCTGGCAAGGAGCTGTGTTCCTTTGGAGGGGGAGGGGTGCTCTGGTTTTTAGAATTTTCAGCTTTTCTGCTCTGTTTTATCCCAATCTTTGTGGTTTTATCTACCTTTGGTCTTTGATGATGGTGAAGTACAGATGGGGCTTTGGTGTGGATGTCCTTTCTGTTTGTTAGTTTTCCTTCTAACAGTCAGGACCCTCAGCTGCAGGTCTGTTGGAGTTTGCTGGACGTCCACTCCAGACCCTGTTTGCCAGGGTATCAGCAGCAGAGGCTGCAGAACAGCAAATATTGCTGAACAGCAAATGTTGCTGCCTGATCGTTCCTCTGGAAGCTTTCTCTCAGAGGAGTACCCAGCCGTGTGAGGTGTCAGTCTGCCCCTACTGGAGGGTGCCTCCCAGTGAGGCTACTCAGGGGTCAGGGACCCACTTGAGGAGGCAGTCTGTCCATTCTCAGATCTCAAACTCCATGCTGGGAGAACCACTACTCTCTTCGAAGCTGTCAGACAGGGACATTTAAGTCTGCAGAAGTTTCTGCTGCCTTTTGTTTGGCTATGCCCTGCCCCCAGAGGTGGAGTCCACAGAGGCAGGCAGGCCTCCTTGAGCTGCGGTGGGCTCCACCCAGTTCGAGCTTCCCAGCTGCTTTGTTTACCTACTCAAGCCTCAGCAATGGCAAGCGCTCCTCCCCTAGCCTCGCTGCCACCTTGCAGTTTGATCTCAGACTGCTGTGGTAGCAGTGAGCGAGGCTCTGTGGGCGTGGGACCCTCCAAGCCAGGCGCAGGATATAATCTCTTGGTGTGCCGTTTGCTAAGACCATTGGAAAAGTGCAGTATTAGGATGGGAGTGACCCGATTTCCCAGGTGCCGTCTGTCACAGCTTCCCTTGGCTAGGAAAGGGAATTCCCCAACCCCTTGCACTTCCCTGGGTAAGGCGATGCCTCACCCTGCTTTGGCTCACGCTTGGTGGGCTGCACCCACTGTCCTTTACCCACTGTCTGACAAGCCCCAGTGAGATGATCCCGGTACCTCAGTTGGAAATGCAGAAATCACCCGTCTTCTGCGTCGCTCACGCTGGGAGCTATAGACGAGCTGTTCCTATTCGGCCATCTTGGAACCACCCTCACTGCAACTCTTGCAGACCCCTAAATACACTGCCTTTGTGAACTTGGATAAGATAAGGAAGATTCCCTAGGTTAGCAGGCAAAGTCGCATGCTCTCTTTTCTCTCTTTTCCCCAGTCAGAAGGAACCTCTCTCTGTACTAGGCTGCCTGGAGTTGAGGGAGAGGTGACACAGACTTTCCTGTGATCACCACAGCTGACACTGCAGAGTCTCACCTGAAGGCTTGCAGACCAGCACAGTACTGGAATTCACCAGTACTGGTAGCCACTACCGCCTAGCTGCTGCTGATGTTTATTCAAGGACCATGACCACTTTAGTCAGCAGTTGGTGAATCCTGCTGGGACCGAGTCTGTTCCATCAGGACAGTGCATTTTCTTCTGGCCCAGAATGGGTCTAGAAACACCATCTAGGAGCAAAGACTTGGAATTGGAGGCTTCAGGAATCTGCTAAGCTGGTGCCCAAGTTGCAAGACAAAGTCCTCTGTGCTCTTCCCACTCCATCCTCCACATGGAAGGTGTCTCCCCAAAAGCTGCACTGCCTGGAATTGGGGAGGGGTGATACAGGCACTCCCTTAGCTGCCACAGTTGGTTTTGCACTGGGTTGCATTCCAAGTCCACTGCCTCTGAGACTAGTGCAGCACCAGGGTTTGCCTGAGGACTGCAGTCCTTGTGGCCTGACTGCCACTCAAATTTATTCCGTGATCCAGGCCACTTTAGTCAGCTGGTGGGGAAGCCCCACTGGCCTGAAACTGGGTTCTTCTAGCTGGAGTTGGGGATTCCCCTGTAGCCCACTGGTGGTCTGAATGCTCCCTCCATAGGCATTGACAGAATTCCTACCTGTGTTGTGTTCTGCTGTGACAGAGCAGCACCGAGCTCCACTGTAAAGTCCTCCACTAACTTCACTCTCTCCTCCATGCACATAGACTCTGTCTCCTCAATGCACTGCCTGGGATTGGTGTAGTCAATGCAAGACTGTCTCTCCTACATTCTTGAATGCCTCTTTCCTCGATAAAAAGTACCTGGTTTGAACATAGGTACTTTTATCACTCACCTGATCTTTTTGTTCTTATGAAGATGCTTTCTTGCATGAATGGTTGTTCAATTTAGTGTTCCTGATGGGGGGATTATTGCTCAGGGTTCTATCTGGCCATCTTGCTCTGTCTCCTTCTTCCTGGTTATTTTTAAAAACTTCTATTTTCTTTTCAAAGAGAAAATTAGTAAACTAGAAAATAGTGCTGAAGAGATCACCCTAATACTAAAAATATGAGAGAGTTCAGGTTAATGAAGCATTGAATGAGAAGGTCCAACACACCTCTGAGTTCCAGAAGGAAAATCAAGAGGATAGGAAACAGAACAATTAATGAAGATATAATAGTTGATAATTTTTGAGAGCTGATAAAATATATAGATCTTCAAATTCTAGAAGCTTAAGGCACAGTCAAAGTTTTAAAAAAAATTCTACACGTTGATTAATGGGATTGGAAATATAGGACACCGTAAACAAGGAGAAGGTTCTTAAAGCAGTCAGAAAGAAAAAGAAAGCTGAATTATCTACAAAGAAAAAAGAATTAGCTAAGAGCAGACTGAACAGTAAAACTAAGGTCAGAATTTGGTAGAATTAAATAAATTCTTAAAACTGCTGTGAGGATACATCATAATTATTTTAAGAAAAAAGAGAAAATATTATCACTATAACAACCTAGAATAACATTGTCTAATAGAAATACCATAAACATCATATATAATTTAATATTCTCTATGCCTGCATTAGAAGGATGAAAAGAGATAGATGAAACTGATTTCTATATTTTATTTAATCCAATATATTAAAAATATCATTTTCATATGTAACCAGTATGAAAAAATATTAATAAGATGTTGTGCACTTTATTTGTACTGTCATCAAAATCTAACACTCATAGCATATGCCAATTCAGACTCTAAATTTTATCAAAAATATTTATATTTCATCAAATATACAGATGAAAAAGTAATTTACATACCTAAGTTGTTACAAGCATACTTAGAAGTTTTCCAATATCTGATTAAGTATTCATCTGAAAATTAAATTTTAAATAAATTAAAAACTCAATTCCTCAGTTTCTAAAGCCACATTTCAAATTTTTAAAAGTGACCAGGTGTAGTGGCTCACACCTGTAGTCCCAGCACTTTGGGAGGCCACGGTGGACGGATCACCTGATGTCAGGAGTTCAAGACCAGCCTGGCCAACATGGTGAAACCCCGTCTCTACTAAAAATACAAAAATTAGCTGGGCATGGTGGTGCACGCCTGTAGTCCCAGCTACTCAGGAGGCTGAAGAAGGAGAATTACTTGAACCTGGGAGGCGGAGGTTGCAGTGAGCCGAGATGGTGACACCGCACTCCAGCCTAGGTGACAGGGTAAGACTCAAAAAAAGTCTCAAAATGCAACAACAACAACAACAGGAAAAAAAAACAAAACAAAACTTAAAAGCCACACGTGCCTGATAGCCACTGCATTGGAATGTACAGATAGAATTTGATGTCTTTCTAAACTTTGGTTCAAGATTAAGGTCAGAACAAAACACTTTCATATGAAAACTGTGAGTACTTATGTATTTCAGGAAGAAGGAAATATAACCCAGAAGGAAGTAAAAGGTTCAAGAAGGAACAGTAAGCAAAAGAATCAGTCAACTTGATGATCAATCTAAGCAATCAATGGCTGTATAAAACATCAACAGCAATCATCTCAAATTTAAAATTATATGTAAAACAGTAGTATGTGAGACTGATGTTAGTGATAGGAGTTAAAGCAGTCTAAGGGTTGATCTGTTTATGAGAATAATAGCAATAATTGGCCTTAGAGTTTGCATAGTTCAAATATCCTTAAAGTTTTTAGCAATAATCACAAAATAAAAAAGAAAGTGTAAAACTTCCAATCTGGTAGAAACAAAGGAGAATAAGTAACACAATTAAAGCATAAGAAGAGAGCCAAAGCATGAACTTCAAATTGAATTCCTGAGGTTTTTTTTTAAAAAAAATACTTTATAGGAAATACAGAACGTTTTTATGGATTAAAAGTTTTAAAGTAAATCTTTGTACAGGGTATGCAGCTTTTAAAAGATCAAATTCTAACTAGTGTCTTAATATTATATTCCTTATTATCTATAGCCATAATTTTGTTGATTAAGAGGGTGTATCAGTTGTCTTTGACATGCTACATCTTGCCCTGCATTCATAACTCCAGAATTAACAGGTCCTTAAGTTAAATGTGTTTGAACTGTGTGAAATAACCCATTTGTTCCCTGGAAACAAACTGTAAAATACAAAATTAAATTTAATATCTAACATGCTTAATATAAATAATGTATGTTATTTGATAAGTATGTGACACACTTGTAGCAAACTACCCCTTCCCCACAAACACAGTCAATACACTGTGTTTTAATTTAAAATTATTTTGGCTTCAGATGTTCTAAACAGCCAGTTTTATACATTTAAATAGCTGTACAGTTAGATAGGAGAGTTGCTACAGTTCATCTTCTCTAGTCCTATCCTTGGTGATAAATGTTACTTTTACTCACTATATTTATTGTTTAAATTTTTATACTTAACAGAGACTTTATTATTGTTGAGGTATAACATATATTGCAAACAGCATTATTCTTAATTGTACAGACTGATTAATTTTATGAATGTATGCACTCATACAATCACCACCCAGATTGGTGGTGAAATGCTCAGATACAGAGCATTTCAGCACCTAGAAGGCTCCCTTATGTTCCCTCCTAGTCAATTCTTGTTTACCAAGGGTAATCACTACTATGACATCACACAGATAATATTTGCCTGGTTTTGAACATCATAAAAATAGAATCATACAATGTGAACTCTTGGGTGTCTGACTTCTTTTACTCAACATTCTGTGAGACATTCAGATTTTGTGACTAAGGCTTTTACAGAAAACATTTTACAAGTATTTCTCAATATCTTTTCTCCAATATAGAAATTAAAAGAGAGCTTTACACCTTGTATCATTTAGTAACAAGTTAAAATTTTACTTTCTTGGTGTGTTGTGTATCAGTCATAGTTACCATTTTTATAAGAAATGTATACTATTTTAAAAAAATTGAATAGTTTACCATTCAAATAATCTTCCGTCCTCCTTTTCTTTTTGAGAAGGAAAATGTCTTTACAAGGTAAGCGGCAAGGCAGAGAGGGGTGAGGGAGTTATGTCAATAGCAGCAGAGAATGGCATTAGTGATCAGAAAAATATTTTTCATGAGTACCTACAGATCATGTTTACATGGAACCATGTCATCACAAGACAAAGCCAGTTCCTCTCTGGAAAGATATATGTATTTTCCTCTGGAAACTAAAAATATACACTATTCTTCATTGACCTTTTCATCCAGTTCTCCAAAAATGAAATCAGTGCCAGTCACCTTTGACATTATTGATGTTTCTGTCTTTGTGTAAATTTCAGGCCCTAGAAAGTAAAATGAAATCACTGAGTTTATTCTTTAAATTTTGTATCTGCTCCTCTTACACCCCCAACCCCAAGATTTATGCAGATTGCAGAGGTGGAAGAAAAAAGATCTCTTTTAACTTGAAACTTTGTCTGCACTTGCAAAAATAAAAAAAAATTAAAAACCTGCTGCTTTATAAAAGTCCTTTACTGTAAAACTTTTTTTTACTGGTAATTATCTCTGTTGTAGTTTATCTTGTCTGGCAAAATGTAATGTGGCAGCTGTAAAATCTACAGAGGCTTAATGAAGTTGCTAGGTGGCAACAGAAATGCTAGCATTTTAAAAGGCTTAGCACATCATTCCAAAATTGCTTTGACAAAATTGTTAAGCTAACAATAAGATCAAGCTTTTAAATAGAATTTACCATTCATGGTTAACATTTTTATAGCTGCTTTAATAGGATGGTCAAATAAAATATGATTGTTATATTTTTATTTCTTATTTATTTCTTATTTATTTATTTGAGACGGAGTCTCACTCTGTCACCAGGCTGGAGTGTGGTGGTGCAATCTCGGCTCACTGTAACCTCCGCCTCCCGAGTTCAAGCGATTCTCCTGCCTCAGCCTCCCAAGCAGCTGGGACTATAAGCATGCACCACCATGCCCAGCTAATTTTTGTAATTTTAGTAGAGATGGGATTTTGCCATGCTGGCCAGGATGGTCTCCATCTCTTGACCTTGTGATCCACCTGCCTCGGCCTCCCAAAGTGCTGGGATTACAGGCGTGAGCCACCGTGCCCGGCTGTTACATTTTTAAAAAGAAACCACTTTTAAGCAAACTGTCTTTTAGAAGTCTGCAGCTAAAATATTACACATACATAGAGTAGTTTTGCTCTCAAAGTTTGGATACTCTTCAGGGAAATAAAAAATTGATATTAATTCCATGACCTTGAGGTACTGGTTGTATGCCTAATAATGCATTTGTGTATCAGACAGGGTGAGAGATTAAAGGTGCTCACCTCATATGTTATGGATATTGGTTTATATAAAGTGTTGGATTACAGGCACTTACTACAGCTACTTGGAAGCAGAAGCAGGAGGATTGCTTGAGCCCAGAAGTTTGAGGATGCAGCCAGCTATGATTGCACCACTGCTCTCCAGCCTGGGTGACAGAGTGAGACCCCAACTCTGAAAAATAAATAAGTAAATATAGAAAGTGTTACAGAAGAAACAAAATGCTTAGGAAATTCATTTGTAGTTTGCTTTACTTTGGGAATGAGATAGAAAAAGCCAAATGAAGTTAATGTTTAATTAAGTGGTGTAGGGGAAAAGAAATATCTCTTTCTTACCCATTGCTAGGTTCGTGGCTGAGGCCCCTATAATAAAAGACAGATTAACAAGAGAAAAGCATACAAATTTATGGTATATAAGTTTTATATAACACAACAGCCTTTGGAATTGAAAACCCAAAGGAACAATTAAACCCATGGGGGGTTTTGGGCTGTTTGATGGAGAAGTGGATGAGGTTGAGAGTATAATTGGATAACAAAGTGTGATCTAATGGTAATAAACTGGGGGAAACTTAGCAAGGCCTTTTTGATCAGATTCTTCTTTGCATCCCTGTGTCTTCAGAGATGAGGATGTTTCTTTCCTCCAGCTATACAAAGGGCACCTCTTGAATGAAGGTCTTATGACCTATTTCAGAGGAAAAGGGTGGGAGAAGTTCAGAGAGTGACCTTCCTGCTTCCGTGGTTTTCTCAAATACCAAGGTGCCATAATTTGGGGCAGCATGTTCTGAACCCCATCAGTGGATAAGGCAATTTATTTCTAAATGTCAGTGGCAGTCTCAAATTGGTGCTCTTTAACCAGCTTCCATATTATAAATAGAGAAGAGCTATTTAGGTCTCATTTGTAGTCGGAAATTACTGATAGTTATTCTGCCTTTCTAATAAAATGATGTAATTATAATTTGGATAAAATAGTTACTTGTAACACTTTTCGGCTTGCTGTATCTCCTGTAAAATGCCTTACTTACAGCTTTGTAAGCTGTAAAACAAACAAACAAAAAGCATCAGGAAAGGAAATAAAGTCATACATACCTCATCTTATATACTTAATACCAGTTAATTGACATATAATTGGAGCAAGTACAAGGTCAAGAAGCAACTTAATTAGTGATACCATTTTAATGTCCCTAATGAGAGCAGTGGTTTTTATTTGTGTGTAGGGTAGGTTGGTACACATATTGGAATCTCCAGGAAACTTTTTAAAAATACTGTGTAGATTCCTGTACTCTGTCTCCAGAATTCACACCAAAGTCCTCAGTGGATCAGGAAACAGAAAGCCTGCATAGTTCTTAATTACCTTAAACTCCCAAAGTCAGACATTATAAATAAGTTTGTTTCAGTATTCAAATAAGCCAAGCTGACTCTTATCTTAAATCATACTTGAAAATGTAACTAAAAGAGATTGGAGAATAAAGATCAAGAGTATTCTCTGGGTGAATAATTTATAGAGTTTCTGATATCTGAAAGTTGAAAGAAAACTTTGCTTTTCTTGATAGTGGAACTCCAAAATTTTTGTGTGTGTGGTCAGCAAAGTCTAAATTAGTAAGTTATTCTCAAGCAGGGCAGAAAGGCAACTTTAAAAGGTTGTGGACCTGTGGTATAGATTTTAAATGGGAAACAAATTCTTGTTCTTGCAAATATTTCAATTAGATAATTATAATGGCATTGTACCTGATCTTTAGAGATATTATAATTTGTATCCTTAAACCACTTTTATTGTAGAAGAAATATGTGAAAACAGAATTACAAAAACTTTTTTTCAGTATTTTGGCATGTAATTTTGGGAGATACAGTTTTTATTGATGGTAAGCATAAAGCAGTTGGTGGAAAAGGTGGAAGTGAAAGGCAAATCAAAGAGGAAGAACATAGTATTTCAAAGGAATAAAGTGAGCAGCTCCTCAGCATATGATTAGGAAGGAGGAATGAAAGGAACTGCTACTATTTATTTCAATGCTGCTTGAATCGGGTGGCCAAGCACACTTACTAAAGAAGAAAGCAAGAGACCTGCTTCCCTCTATCCACATTGTCCAATCACTTAAGACTTGTTACTTTTAATAATAACCAATTTGGTTTTACTAATATAGATTGTCTGTATATCACTTGTTTCATTAGTGTTTTGTTGCCAAGTAGCATAGTTCTGGAAGTACATAACAAAACACAACTACTGGAAGCCTAATTGATCAGTAGCCATACTAACATTCCAGTGGTTGTGGTTTGGGCAAGCAGCTTGCATGTGTTTAGTCATTTTAAAAAGAGAGAAAATGTGTGTGTTTGTGTGGCTAATGTCATCATTAAGAAATGAAAATATCTTTTATCTCCTATTCATAAAACAGACCAATTTGGAGTAACATGTTTGCATGATTTCATGTTATTAGAATATTGCAACTTGTATTACAAATAAAAATTTCTAAAACTATATGCTGATACTGTACTGATCATGTGCATTCAAATAAATGTCTTCATTTAATAAGTCATGTTTTACCTAAAGTTAGTGACTATGTATAGTAAATCACCAATTTGACAAATGTAGTTACTCAATAAGTACTAATTGGTTTGATCGTCAAATCTTAAAGCAATTGTTCTAAGTTGAGGATCTATGCTAACTAGGAATATCATGTAATAAGTAATAAATAGACTACTTACAAAAAGGATATTCCCCAAGAAATTAATTAAAGAACAAATTGATATTTTAGGATACTTTGTACCTTAAATCATTTGTATTTCTAACATTTTTTTTCTACATAAAAGATGCCAAAAAATTTCCCAAAGATCTAGAATAGAACAGTTTGAGAATTAGATCTATTATTCTGGAACTACAGTACTTGTCATGGATGATATGCTCTTTGTCTTCTGTGGGGGGAAAATGCTAAATAGGTGATTGAGGAAAAATTCAAGGAGTGACTTTTCTTAGATATGTAGTCTACATCTGGTATCTCTGAGAAAAGGTTTATTAGATAATAATAGTCACCACTTTTATATGGCACTTACTGCTGTATGCCAGGAACCGTTCTAAGTCTTTGGTTTTGGTTTTTGTTTTTTTCATTAATCCTCACAGCAGCCTTATCTATGATGTAACAATGATTTTTATAAATAAGGAAATGCAGCACAGAGGGGCTAAATAACTCACTGAAGATCACTGTATAAACCATAAATATCAAACTTGGGATTTGAACCCAGGGATTCTGGCTTACACTATACTGTCTCTCAGTAAAATGAGACTACATACTAAATTACTGAAGTCAGCTACTATAAAAAGAATGAAATGAAGCTGACAGTTTCTCGGATATTGAAGCAGCGTCATTGTCTGGGGTAAATACCCAAGGTTCGTAGACTTGAACCAAGATTAAGGACAGGGACACACATAAGGAGTGAGTTTAGGAGCAGAGGTTTTAATAGGCAAAGGAAAGAGAAAGAACAGCTCTCTCTTCTCTCTCTCTTTAGAAGAGCAACTTAAAAAGGTTGTGGACCTGTGGTATAGACTTAAAATGGGAAACAAATTAATTTTTGCAAATATTTCAATTAATTATAATGACATTGTACCTGATCTTTAGGGAAATTATAATTTGTATCCTTAAGCCACTTTTATTCTAGGAGAAATATGTGAAAACAGGGTTACAAAAACATTTTCTTTTTTTCTAGAGAGAGAGAAGAAAAAGAGACTCCCGAATTGGAATTTCAGCCTAGAATGGGAGTGTACCAAATCTTATAGGCAGGCTTGAGGAGGCGATATCTGATTTACATAAGGCCCACAGATTGGCTGGACCAGGTGTGATGTTTACATAGCGCGTGGTGAAGGCTGGCCACCCCGCCCTAATCTTATTATGCAAATGGACTTTCCACTTGGCCGGCACCATGTTGTCTGCTACTTGCTGTACAGGGGGCTGGCAAAGAGAAGGGAAGATGGAGCCGCCATTTTGAACATGCCTAGTCCCAGGTAACCTTTTCCTATTGGCACAGCTGCCAGTATTCACCTATGCAAGCTTCCAGCTTGCTTGTCTGTCTGCAGTTCAATTGTACAGGCTACTCTCTGTTAGAAAAGAAAATGATTTTGGTACTGCTTTTCTTTAAAGGAAAACCTTACTGAGGACTTCCTTAATCTCACTATCTGCCTAAATAATTCTTTTTAACTCCTATATCAGTATCTTTCCAAATCTTCTAGGTGAGTTTAGGGATTCGGGTGATTAGCAAGGTCTGACCAACTACCATCAGAATATAAATTCTTGAGAACCAAAGGCTCATAGGAGTTTAGTAAATGATGTTGCATGATTATCTATACCAAGAAAACTTAAATGTAAAATGTCTTTAAAGAAACTATGATTATCAATTTACATTATTGTAGATATCAATTTCAATCATTTATACAATTTTACTTTCAATAAGGGATTGCTATTCTGTCCTGTATGGTATTAGAGAAACAAGTTTTTTTTTAAAGTAGTAACAAAATTTTTAAGGAATTAATACAGCTTTATTTTGTAATCAACTTCTAGCATATACTACAATTTCCAGTGAACCTTAAATAATTTATCACAAAACTATCAAGAAAATGTTAAAATGTAGGGGAACTATTCTGAACCATTTATTTTCTGTTTGTGCATTGTTATACCAGATTATTGATTTAACAATGTATGTATTGTTATGAACATATGGACTGAATTTTTTAGAGAATTCCATATTATAGAGGGACTTTGTCAAATCCTTCAGAGTTTGGAACAGTGGCCTCTGCATACATTTTTGCCAGACACCCTAATAGAACGTATAAAATAGGAAGACTACAATTTCTTGTGCCTGAATAGGCAAAGGGATTTTTCAGATCAAAATCAGGTCATTGTTGTTCTAAGTCTCAAAATGGTTTCCTGATACTTTTGATTAGTGTTTCCTTACCATGTTTATTGCCTAGTTAAGATTATTTCCCTAATTTTTAATAGTATATGTGGAAGATGAAAAATAAGGGGACAATCTAAAGGAAATGGCAAGAACCCTCAGGGAAAAAAATGGATGAACATAAAATGATCTTAGTTTAAAAGAACATTGGAAAGAAGCTCTAAGGTGTTTCTTTGCATATCAGATTTCTGCTTATCATTAACCTTGCCTCTAGCTGCTTGAAATTCTGTTTAAGCAACTTTTCTGTGGAATGTTGGTAAAATCTATAAATATAATCATTAGACTACTGGAATCAATTCATATCAGATTTACTCTTTCATAATAGCATTCTTGAATGCAGTCAACACACAATTAAAACAGTACATGGAATGATAAGCTTCTAGAATCTCATTTTTAAATATTCTTTTGTTAGCATTTTTTGAAGGATTTTAAATACATTTGCTTTAAATTTCTTCCTTTTAGTTAGACAAGATGAGTGAATTAAAGACTGATTCTAGCCACAACTCTAAATTCCCTCACTTGCAGGTTTGCATAACCCTTTAAAATTATTTAAAAATATTTTCTGTGGTTTGACTATGTTTTCTCAAGAATCCAGTACTTAAATGTCATGTGTGCATTTACGGAATTTGACAGCAATGTAGTTTGTTGTCACAGTTACTTTAACTTTATTACAAGCCATTTAAAGAATCACATTTGAAAATATTTGTGTAATTTCTCATTTTTGTTTTCTTTCTTGTTTTTTTTTCTTGAGACAGAGTCTCACTCTGTCACCCAGGCTGGAGTGCAGTGGTGTGATCTTGGCTTACTGCAACCTCTGCCTCACAGGTTCAAGTGATTCTCCTGCCTCAGCCTCCCGGGTACCTGGGATTACAGGTACCCACCACCACACCCAGCTAATATAAATTTTTTTTTTTTTTTTTTAGTAGAGACGGGGTTTCTCTACATTGGCCAGGCTGGTCTTGAACCCCTGACCTCAGGTGATCTGCCCACCTCAGCCTCCCAAAGTGCTGGGATTACAGGCATGAGCCACTGCGCCCAGCCTGTGTGTATTTTTTAACAAGCAAAAGTATGATCCTCCTTGGTCATTCTGTTTCTCACTGCTCTTCACCATTTCTCTGCCCAAAATTCTTGCTGTTCCTTGTACAAACTTAGTAACTTCCTGACCCATATGCCTTTACTTTGGCCGTTTCTTCTTTTTAGAATCCTAACCTTAGCCATGGTCAAGTCTTACCTATTAAAGGGCCACATATAAAAAAAGAAATTAATTCTTTATTGTAGTTGAAGTAATTTTGCTATCCTCCAAACTCTTTTTTTTTCTTAGACACCTAATACTTTCTATCTTGCATTTATGTACGTATTATCTCTCCAATAATACTTTAGACTCTATTAGCAAATGACCTGTAATGTTGGGAAGAAGATGTTTATATATATATATACACGTATATATATATATAGTGCTTAAAATAAAGATATACTTTAAATGTTCAATAAAAGCAAACAACATATTGTATAAAAGTTGAAATATATAGTTTCATCATTACACATTGTACATATGTACCAAAACATTACACTGTACCCTATAAATAAGTATGATTATATGTCCATTAAAAACAAAATACAACTTAATAAAAAAGGAGAGATATATATAGTTCTTAACAGAGTAATAATCAGTTTACTGACCTTGGTTGTGCTGGTAAGTGAATAAATCTCTGCATTTTAGAGTGATAAGGAATTATGAATTGCTTTCACCTTCAGCAGTTCTGATTGGTGCTACCATGCTGAGGAGGGGAGAGGGTCAGTCTGTAGCCAGGGATGAAGAGGAAGAATGTAGCAAGCCTTTTCTGGTCTGGGTGGATACCAGAATCCACAGTGACAGGACAGGGACAGGGCATAGCATTTAGGCTTCTAGGTGGCATTCAGGCCTCTGTGTTAGCTGTGATCCGCAATCATTTATAAATTTGAAATGGTAACAGTTACACCCAAAATCATAATTTTGCCTCCAAAAGAAAGACAATCTGGAATTAGCCATGACAGTTAGAATCCCAGCTTCCTAACTTAGATTCAGGACTTAGGTACTGGAGAACTGGACAGAAAGTCTGGTAAGTAGAATTAATTAACATAGTGGGATGGAGATTGGCAGTAGTGAGTGAAAGAAGTGTTAGAGGGATGTTACAGCACCATACATGCATCAGTCCCCAAGAGAAGAGGAAGAATCTGGAAAAAAATAAAAAACCGAGAAGGCACAGTCTTCGTGTTTGAGTACCCCAGGGCTCAGTCCTTGGTCTTCATTTCTTTTCTATCTTAATTCTTTTTTTTTTTTTGGTGACCTCATCAAGTCACATGGCTTTAAATACCATCTAGTAGGCCAGCAACTCCCAAAATATATCTGCAATTGTGATCTTTATCCCACATTTCAGATCAAATTGCCTAATTGACATCCCCAGTTGAATGTATAACAGATATCTGAAATGTAATAGGTTCCAAAGTTCTAATTCCTGCCACCACCTCCTAACCCCCACCTCAGCAGCCTGCACTATTTTAGACAATCTCTGTTGATGGCACTCTGTCCTTTCAATTACTCAGATCAAAACTTTGATGTCATCCAGAGTCCTCTTTTTCTTTCACTCCACATCCAATCTGTCAGGAAATTCTGTTGTCACTATCTCTAAAATATCTTCAGTTACCAGCAGGTTCTCACCACCTCTATTGCCACCACTGTGCTTATTGGCCATCATCATCTCACACCAGATTATTAGTGCATTGTCTTCCTAATTGGTCTCCTAGTGTTTGTTCCCCTTAGTTGATAATTTGACAGAAATTGATTTTAGATTGTTTTATAATATCTGTGACATGAAATCTCATGGTTTTGAATGGTATCTTTTTGCAAGGGAAATATTGTTTTGCTTTGTCAGTTCTTTTCCAGCTAGATTGTGTGTTGTCTGTGTATGAAATAACTAAGAGGCGGCTTTTAACAGAAAACTTGTATAGTGACTGTAAAATACAACAACATTTACCTAAGATTATTAGCTGTGATGATTCATTGAAATTATTCATTGAAATGTATTTGGCAACAACAATTGTGAGCCAAGTTTCAGAAGTCTGATGTATGATTGGTTGAGGCTTTGAGGACCATTGGTCTATAACACCACTTCAGTGCAACCTAAGATGTGCTGACTGATTAAAAGATGCATTCAAACACATTTTTCTTCTTTGACACCATTATTAAAGACATGTTTCAGATTCATAAAAATGCAGCTTTTTAATCTTCAAAGGAGGAATGACTTTTAGTAGTTTACTTTTTAATCATAAGTCGTATTCTGATCATGTAGATGATAGGTAGAAGTTAAAAAGTCAGAATGATTCAGTCCTGATAAAAAAAAAAATTCAGTTCTGATTGTTTTCAGGGAAGTATAGATACTGTATGATAAACTTTTCCATGAACTTCTGCCAGTGTCTTATCATTTGACAGAGTGATATCAGTATAACTTATTCAGATTGAATAATGGAATTTCAGTCATAGGCCTTTTGTGATTTTTCTATAGCTGTTATCTTGAGTCTATAACCAAGTTCACCTAGCAGTTTTCTTAAAACCTGTATTAACTTACTTTTGATATGAGGGACAAAATAAAGTTTATTCTAATCAGTCTGTTTTGTTGAGCCTAATGTACAACTTTACTTTTAGGAGGAGGCCTACTGGTGTCTAGGGAATGTATTTGTGTTAATACTCTTAGGTATGAGCTGTTAGGCATCTATACAGCCAAGCATTAAAACAAAAAGTTAAGAGACCTCGTTGATCACATTTGGTAGTACAAAACAAGCTGCCTGAAATGCTAGTGAAATAATGAACAAATGTAAATAAGATAAAATCTAAATTCAAGCAAAATATATACTTTGACTCAAGACATTTCATTGTAGTTGAAAACCTTGTGAATGCCTAATAGGAATTTTCAAAGGAATTGATTTCTATCCATTTCAGAACACTATAGTCTAAATCGGAATCTTAACTTGGGATCTATAAATGGGTTATAAGTAGGTCCATAAAACTTCAGAATTTATACAGAGCTTTATATTTATGGGCAATGTCCTTGAGAGAGAAACCACACCTTTCACCAGTTTCTTAAAGGAATGCATAATTCAAAAAACATTAAAGACCTACTAATCCTTATCCATATCTCTATGTCATGGTGATAAAACATTTGAACCAAGTTTAATTCTTAAGAACAACAATGAAAGGGCTCTATTTCTAGTTTCTAGGATCTACCATCCAGATTTTGAAAGATTAAGCCAAATCAAGGCATTGTTGTTAATAATGCTACCTGTTGTATTTATATGAAACCCAGTCTTTTTGTAGCATGTTGATTTGGTATATGTTAACTACTTATTAACATCTATACAAATAGGCTGGATTATCCATTGAAGTGATTGCTGTTTCCTGTGATTATAATTTTAAGCAATTTTCTTCTTTTTTTTTTATTTTTTATTTTGGTGCAATTACAAACCAGTAAGCCTAGCTGATCCTGCTGCCCTTGGCTTCATCATTTCTCCATGGTCTCTGCTGTTGCTGCCATCTGGTAGTGTGTCATTTACAGATGAAAATATTTCCAGTCAGGATCTTCAAGCATTCACTGCACCAGAGGTTCTTCAAAATCAGTCACTAACTTCTCTCTCAGATGTTGAAAAGGTAACTGTTAAATTTTTCTGTTTGTTTTTTTATTTGGGTGGGGGTAGGTCAAATAAAGACAATGGGCTACCGTGTTTCAACCCTCTGAAAAATCTATTGAGTTTTAAATGACCGTGTATTCCAAGAAGTTCAGTTATTTTATTTAAGAATCCAAAATACTTTTATAAAGATTTATAGATCTGAGAAATATATGAAAAAAGTTAGCCATTGGAGTGCATGTTTACAAATACTTATTAAATACCTGCTTTGTATAAAACACCGTGCCCGAGGAAGATATAAAAGTAACTGGAAAGTTGACCCTGATTAACATGTACAGAACAATCTATAACAGCAATCCTCATCCTTTTTGGCACCAGGGACTGGTTTCATGGAAGACAGTTTTTCCAAGGATGGGGTGGTGGGGGGATGGTTTTAGCAAGAAACTGTTCCACTCAGATCATCAGGCATTAGATTCTCATAAGAAGCATGCAGCCTCAATCCCTCACATGTGCAGTTCATAACAGGGTTTGCATTCCTATGAGAATCTAATGCCAACATTGATCTGACAGGAGGCAGAGCTCAGGTGGTAACGTTCACTTGCCTACTGCTCACTTCCTGCTGTGCAGCCTGCTTCCTAATAGGCCATGGGACTGATATGGGGCTGGAGGTGGGGGTTGGGGACCCCAATCTCTAATATATGGCAGGATGAAATAAATGCTATGGAGAGTGATAGTATTTTGAGAATGTACAAGAGGAGCAATTAATTTTTAGTGTAGAATGATATCACAGAGAAGGGGTAGCATTTGTGTTAGGCTATGAAGAATGAATAGACTTCAGATAAATAAAAATAGGTAGAAAGGGCATTCTACTCAAAGTAATTGGTATGGGTAATGACAAGAGGTAAGAAATTGTCCACTGTGATTGGGGAATGGTTGGTTAGACTGGCTAGGCTAGAATATTACTACCTAGAGAGATGTGGTTAAAGGAAGGAAGAAAGGAAGGTCAGAAGGAGGACGATTTTTGAATGCCAGAACTTGAGGCATTCTTCTTAGGCAGTGGGGATCTATCATATTTTTAGGAGCATGACTGATATGATTTGTGATTTTGGAGGTTAAATTTGACAAAAGTAGATAACTATGGGAGAAGGAAGATTTTGTGAGTCTCTAATTGGGGAGTTGTTGTTGTTCTGTTTTGTTTTGTTTTGAGATAGAGTCTCGTTTCTTTGCCCAGGCTGGAGTGCAGTGGCATAATCTCAGCTTACTGCAACTTCCGCCTCCCGGGTTCAAGCAATTCTCCTGCCTCAGACTCCTGAGTAGCTGGGATTACAGGCACATGCCAGCACGCCTTGCTAATTTTTGTATTTTTAGTAGAGATAGGGTTTCACCATGTTGGCTAGGCTGGTCTTGAACTCCTGACCTCAAGTGATCCACCTGCCTCGGCCTCCCAAAGTGCTGGGATTACAAGTGTGAGCCACCATGCCTGGCCAGGGAGTTTTAATACTCTGTGGAAAAGAACTGAAAATGGCATAATGATTTATTTGATGGCATAATGAAGAAGTGAAGGTTTATAATAGAAGTATTCAGTATGACTATAGTGATATAACTGACTTCAGAATAAGACCTAATTTTATTGTCAAAGTTATGAAAAAATTTAGGCATATATATTGTGTTTTATAGCAGACATTGGGCAATTGTGTTATATAGCAGGCTGTGGGTAATTTAGCGCTATGGGGTACTCCAGAGAATTCAGAATTGGCTGTGAACATTCTTTCCCATATATCATTCCACATAAGTATAAAAATTAACCTAGTAATTTCCTAATAGCAAAATTGTTAAATCAAAAATATATACATGTTAAACTTCAATATACATTGTCTAATTGCCATCTAAAGGAATTCTAATTTCTTTTTTTATTATTATTATTATTATTATTATTATTATTATTATACTTTAGGCTCTATGGTACATGTGCGCAACGTGCAGGTAAGTTACATATGTATACATGTGCCATGCTGGTGCGCTGCACCGACCAACTCGTCATCTAGCATTAGGTATATCTCCCAATGCTATCCCTCCCCCCTCCCCCCACCCCACAACAGTCCCCAAAGTGTGATGTTCCCCTTCCTCTGTCCATGTGTTCTCATTGTTCAATTCCCACCTATGAGTGAGAATATGCGGTGTTTGGTTTTTTGTTCTTGCGATAGTTTACTGAGAATGATGATTTCCAATTTCATCCATGTCCCTACAAAGGACGTGAACTCATCATTTTTTATGGCTGCATAGTATTCCATGGTGTATATGTGCCACATTTTCTTAATCCAGTCTATCATTGTTGGACATTTGGGTTGGTTCCAAGTCTTTGCTATTGTGAATAATGCCGCAATAAACATACGTGTGCATGTGTCTTTATAGCAGCATGATTTATAGTCCTTTGGGTATATACCCAGTAATGAGATGGCTGGGTCAAATGGAATTTCTAGTTCTAGATCCCTGAGGAATCGCCACACTGACTTCCACAAGGGTTGAACTAGTTTACAATCCCACCAACAGTGTAAAAGTGTTCCTATTTCTCCACATCCTCTCCAGCACCTGTTGTTTCCTGACTTTTTAATGATTGCCATTCTAACTGGTGTGAGATGGTATCTCATTGTGGTTTTGATTTGCATTTCTCTGATGGCCAGTGATGGTGAGCATTTTTTCATGTGTTTTTTGGCTGCATAAATGTCTTCTTTTGAGAAGTGTCTGTTCATGTCCTTCGCCCACTTTTTGATGGGGTTGTTTGTTTTTTTCTTGTAAATTTGTTGGAGTTCATTGTAGACTCTGGATATTAGCCCTTTGTCAGATGAGTAGGTTGCGAAAATTTTCTCCCATTTTGTAGGTTGCCTGTTCACTCTGATGGTAGTTTCCTTTGCTGTGCAGAAGCTCTTTAGTTTAATTAGATCCCATTTGTCAATTTTGGCTTTTGTTGCCATTGCTTTTGGAGTTTTAGACATGAAGTCCTTGCCCATGCCTATGTCCTGAATGGTATTGCCTAGGTTTTCTTCTAGGGTTTTTATGGTTTTAGGTCTAACATTTAAGTCTTTAATCCATCTTGAATTGATTTTTGTATAAGGTGTAAGGAAGGGATCTAGTTTCAGCTTTCTACATATGGCTAGCCAGTTTTCCCAGCACCATTTATTAAATAGGGAATCCTTTCCCCATTTCTTGTTTTTGTCAGGTTTGTCAAAGATCAGATAGTTGTAGATATGTGGCGTTATTTCTGAGGGCTCTGTTCTGTTCCATTGATCTATATCTCTGTTTTGGTACCAGTACCATGCTGTTTTGGTTACTGTAGCCTTGTAGTATAGTTTGAAGTCAGGTAGCGTGATGCCTCCAGCTTTGTTCTTTTGGCTTAGGATTGACTTGGCGATGCGGGCTCTTTTTTGATTCCATATGAACTTTAAAGTAGTTTTTTCCAATTCTGTGAAGAAAGTCATTGGTAACTTGATGGGGATGGCATTGAATCTGTAAATTACCTTGGGAAGGATGGCCATTTTCATGATATTGATTCTTCCTACCCATGAGCATGGAATGTTCTTCCATTTGTTTGTATCCTCTTTTATTTCCTTGAGCAGTGGTTTGTAGTTCTCCTTGAAGAGGTCCTTCACATCCCTTGTAAGTTGGATTCCTAGGTATTTTATTCTCTTTGAAGCAATTGTGAATGGGAGTTCACTCATGATTTGGCTCTCTGTTTGTCTGTTATTGATGTATAAGAATGCTTGTGATTTTTGTACATTGATTTTGTATCCTGAGACTTTGCTGAAGTTGCTTATCAGCTTAAGGAGATTTTGGGCTGAGACAATGGGGTTTTCTAGATATACTATCATGTCATCTGCAAACAGGGACAATTTGACTTCCTCTTTTCCTAATTGAATACCCTTGATTTCCTTCTCTTGCCTAATTGCCCTGGCCAGAACTTCCAACACTATGTTGAATAGAAGTGGTGAGAGAGGGCATCCCTGTCTTGTGCCAGTTTTCAAAGGGAATGCTTCCAGTTTTTGCCCATTCAGTATGATATTGGCTGTGGGTTTGTCATAAATAGCTCTTATTATTTTGAGATACGTCCCATCAATACCTAATTTATTGAGAGTTTTTAGCATGAAGGGTTGTTGAATTTTGTCAAAGGCCTTTTCTGCATCTATTGAGATAATCATGTGGTTTTTGACTTTGGTTCTGTTTATATGCTGGATTACATTTATTGATTTGCGTATATTGAACCAGCCTTGCATCCCAGGGATGAAGCCCACTTGATCATGGTGGATAAGCTTTTTGATGTGCTGCTGGATTCTGTTTGCCAGTATTTTATTGAGGATTTTTGCATCAATGTTCATCAAGGATATTGGTCTAAAATTCTCTTTTTTTGTTGTGTCTCTGCCAGGCTTTGGTATCAGGATGATGCTGGCCTCATAAAATGAGTTAGGGAGGATTCCCTCTTTTTCTATTGATTGGAATAGTTTCAGAAGGAATGGTACCAGCTCCTCCTTGTACCTCTGGTAGAATTCGGCTGTGAACCCATCTGGTCCTGGACTTTTTTTGGTTGGTAAGCTATTGATTATTGCCACAATTTCAGCTCCTGTTATTGGTCTATTCAGAGATTCAACTTCTTCCTGGTTTAGTCTTGGGAGGGTGTATGTGTTGAGGAATTTATCCATTTCTTCTAGATTTTCTAGTTTATTTGCATAGAGGTGTTTGTAATATTCTCTGATGGTAGTTTGTATTTCTGTGGGATCAGTGGTGATATCCCCTTTATCATTTTTTATTGCATCTATTTGATTCTTCTCTCTTTTTTTCTTTATTAACCTTGCTAGCGGTCTATCAATTTTGTTGATCCTCTCAAAAAACCAGCTCCTGGATTCATTTATTTTTTGAAGGGTTTTTTGTGTCTCTATTTCCTTCAGTTCTGCTCTGACTTTAGTTATTTCTTGCCTTCTGCTAGCTTTTGAATGTGTTTGCTCTTGCTTTTCTAGTTCTTTTAATTGTGATGTTAGGGTGTCAATTTTGGATCTTTCCTGCTTTCTCTTGTGGGCATTTAGTGCTATAAATTTCCCTCTACACACTGCTTTGAATGCATCCCAGAGATTCTGGTATGTTGTGTCTTGGTTCTCGTTGGTTTCCAAGAACATCTTTATTTCTGCCTTCATTTCGTTATGTACCCAGTAGTCATTCAGGAGCAGGTTGTTCAGTTTCCACGTAGTTGAGCGGTTTTGAGTGAGATTCTTAATCCCGAGTTCTAGCTTGATTGCACTGTGATCTGAGAGATAGTTTGTTATAATTTCTGTTCTTTTACATTTATTGAGGAGAGCTTTACTTCCAAGTATATGGTCAATTTTGGAATAGGTGTGGTGTGGTGCTGAAAAAAATGTATATTCTGTTGATTTGGGGTGGAGAGTTCTGTAGATGTCTATTAGGTCTGCTTGGTGCAGAGCTGAGTTCAATTCCTGGGTATCCTTGTTGATTTTCTGTCTCGTTGATCTGTCTAATGTTGACAGTGGGGTGTTAAAGTCTCCCATTATTAATGTTTGGGAGTCTAAGTCTCTTTGTAGGTGACTCAGGACTTGCTTTATGAATCTGGGTGCTCCTGTATTGGGTGCATATATATTTAGGATAGTTAGCTCTTCTTGTTGAATTAATCCCTTTACCATTATGTAATGGCCTTCTTTGTCTCTTTTGATCTTTGTTGGTTTAAAGTCTGTTTTGTCAGAGACTAGGATTGCAACCCCTGCCTTTTTTTGTTTTCCATTTGCTTGGTAGATCTTCCTCCATCCTTTTATTTTGAGCCTATGTGTGTCTCTGCACGTGAGATGGGTTTCCTGAATACAGCACACTGATGGGTCTTGAGTCTTTATCCAATTTGCCAGTCTGTGTCTTTTAATTGGAGCATTTAGTCCATTTACATTTAAAGTTAATATTGTTATGTGTGAATCTGATCCTGTCATTATGATGTTAGCTGGTTATTTTGCTCATTAGTTGATGCAGTCCCTTCCTAGTCTCGATGGTCTTTACAATTCGGTATGATTTTGCAGTGGCTGGTACCGGTTGTGCCTTTCCATGTTTAGCGCTTCCTTCAGGAGCTCTTTTAGGGCAGGCCTGGTGGTGACAAAATCTCTTAGCATTTGCTTGTCTGTAAAGTATTTTATTTCTCCTTCACTTATGAAGCTTAGTTTGGCAGGATATGAAATTCTGGGTTGAAAATTCTTTTCTTTAAGAATGTTGAATATTGGCCCCCACTCTCTTCTGGCTTGTAGGGTTTCTGCCGAGAGATCCGCTGTTAGTCTGATGGGCTTCCCTTTGATGGTAACCCGACCTTTCTCTCTGGCTGCCCTTAACATTTTTTCCTTCTTTTCAACTTTGGTGAATCTGACAATTATGTGTCTTGGAGTTGCTCTTCTCGAGGAGTATCTCTGTGGCGTTCTCTGTATTTCCTGAATCTGAATGTTGGCCTGTCTTGCTAGATTGGGGAAGTTCTCCTGGATAATATCCTGCAGAGTGTTTTCCAACTTGTTTCCATTCTCCCCGTCACTTTCAGGTACACCAATCAGACGTAGATTTGGTCTTTTCACATAGTCCCACATTTCTTGGAGGCTTTGCTCATTTCTTTTTATTCTTTTTTCTCTAAACTTCCCTTCTCACTTCATTTCATTCATTTCATCTTCCAGGGCTGATACCCTTTCTTCCATTTGATCGCATCGGCTCCTGAGGCTTCTGCATTCTTCACGTAGTTCTCGAGCCTTGGTTTTCAGCTCCATCAGCTCCTTTAAGCACTTCTCTGTATTGGTTATTCTAGTTATACATTCTTCTAAATTTTTTTCAAAGTTTTCAACTTCTTTGCCTTTGGTTTGAATATCCTCCCGTAGCTCGGAGTAATTTGATCGTCTGAAGCCTTCTTCTCTCAGCTCGTCAAAGTCATTCTCCGTCCAGCTTTGTTCCGTTGCTGGTGAGGAACTGCGTTCCTTTGGAGGAGGAGAGGTGCTCTGCATTTTAGAGTTTCCAGTTTTTCTGCTCTGTTTTTTCCCCATCTTTGTGGTTTTATCTACTTTTGGTCTTTGATGATGGTGATGTACAGATGGGTTTTTGGTGTGGATGTCCTTTCTGCTAGTTTTCCTTCTAACAGACAGGACCCTCAGCTGCAGGTCTGTTGGAGTACCTGGCCGGCCGTGTGAGGTGTCAGTCTGCCCCTGCTGGGGGGTGCCTCCCAGTTAGGCTGCTCGGGGGTCAGGGGTCAGGGACCCACTTGAGGAGGCAGTCAGCCCGTTCTCAGATCTCCAGCTGCGTGCTGGGAGAACCACTGCTCTCCTCAAAGCTGTCAGACAGGGACATTTAAGTCTGCAGAGGTTACTGCTGTCTTTTTGTTTGTCTGTGCCCTGCCCCCAAAGGTGGAGCCTACAGAGGCAGGCAGGCCTCCTTGAGCTGTGGTGGGCTCCACCCAGTTCAAGCTTCCAGGCTGCTTTGTTTACCTAAGCGAGCCTGGGCAATGGCGGGCGCCCCTCCCCCAGCCTCGCTGCCGACTTGCTGTTTGGTCTCTGACTGCTGTGCTAGCAATCAGCGAGACTCCGTGGGCGTAGGACCCTCTGAGCCAGGTGCGGGCTATACTCTCCTGGGGCACCGTTTCCTAAGCCTGTCGGAAAAACACAGTATTCGGGTGGGAGTGGCCCGACTTTCCAGGTGCCGTCTGTCACCCCTGGAAAGGGAACTCCCTGACCCCTTGCGCTTCCCGAGTGAGGCAATGCCTCGCCCCTGCTTCGGCTGGCTCACCGTGCACTCACCCACTGACCTGCGCCCACTGTCTGGCACTCCCTAGTGAGATGAACACGGTACCTCAGATGGAAATGCAGAAATCACCCGTCTTCTGCGTCGCTGGCACTGGGAGCTGTAGACCAGAGCTGTTCCTATTCGGCCATCTTGGCTCCTCCCTCCCGGAATTCTAATTTCTTTAAACTGACAATCATATTTTTCTTTTCAGAGATTGAATGTGTATGAGTGTGTGTGTGATGACTAAGCTAAAGGAAGACATCTTGATTTGAGCCATCAATTATGTATCTGAAAAAAAGACTGACAAGAATTGGTAGAGTGAATTCAGATTTAAATTTATCTACCTTTGATATTCCATGAGCTACTTAAGAATTTTGAGAGGTACAAGCAACCATTGAAAGGAGATAGTAGCTATGAGGTAGGGGTAATGCTTAAGGCATTAGACTAAAAATTTTCCCATTACATAAGATGAAGTATTTGAAAAGAACTTTTTGTATGTTACAGAGTAGATATGGTCTTGGTCATTGTTATGTATCATGAAGGTATTCAAGTGTACCGGTAATGTTTTATTAAGCTGGATAGTATATATATATATAGATAGATAGATAGATAGATAGATATAGTTATTCACTTTTATTATTTAAACAGGATGCAGTCATTCTGTACACTGTATGATTCATTTAATAATATTTTAAAAGAGGGATTAGAACATTGGAAATAGGTATGGTATGTGTGCATAGGTATTATGAATTCTTTCTGTAAGCATTTAAAACCCACAATAAGATTTAAAAAGTGCTTAGTAGGAATTTGGGATGCACAAGTGCTTTTCTGATTTTCTGAGAGGTTTCCCAATTTGCCTTGTGATGTCTAGATCCCCAAACAAGTTAACCCTATGTTTAGGAATAACTGTTAGACCACATGTTTGGGAAAATGACTAAAGCCACTCTATTATTTTGCCAAGTGTTTAGAAGCAATGTTGGGGATGAAATGGGTGTGGGGTTGTTGCCATTATCATGTTAAAGTTGATTTCTTAGTCTGTCTAATTGGAACTTCTAGCTTACCTCATGCCTCAAAATCTTAAGTGTAATTCTAAATACAAAGAAAATCAAGTTTCTTGATCCTATTCATAACATGAAGCAAAGGTCAGAAGAGTAGCCATATATTCTAGCACAGTATTCTGGTTTTAAAATGGCAAGAGCATTTTGAAAATGAGGAAAGTAGCTGCACTTAATGACTTTCATGAGTTAAGAATATGCTATTAACTAGCACTCAATAAGTGCTTGCTGTTGATGACATATAAATTTTTTTATAATGCTCAGTGCCTAGCACTCTTGATACATGACAATGTTCTCTTCATTCAGAGGGACTTACACTTAAAAGTCTTTTGTAAACTGTACACGTTTGTATGAAAAAACTCCCTTACTATCAACTATGTAAACAGGCATTTTCATTTATTTACCTTAAAACATTACTTTTCAAGATAACATCCTTTTAAATGAGTAGACAGGTTTATACAGGCTACACTAAGCTTTTTATTCTCTGGCTTTTCTCTTTTATTGGGTAATTTTCTACTTCCTGCTTGCTTGGCAGAAGGTGTACTTATTTGACAGTTCCTTTGAAATTGGTTTGATGGGATGGAATTTGAATCAAGTTCCTGTTGTGCTTTCTGTTCAAAAATATTGATGTGCACCAGAGATTTGAACTATGTCTCTGATAAATTAATCTTGTTTATTGCCACTAATTTGTAGTCTAAATATCAAGAATTATTGCTCTCTGTGCTTTTTGAAAATCAAGGATCATCTTTAGAAAGACAGTAACAGTAAATCTACTTACCCAAGCTTAGCAGAAGCCTCAACCGAACTTGACCAAAAAACAACAAAATGCCCTTAATCACACTATACCGTACATACTTTGTGTTAAATCTTGTTAATCCATTTTCTGTCCCGTTTTCATTCATTCATAAATTTGACAAATGTTTGTTATATGCCAGGACCCTGTGCCACTGAAGAAATTCTAGAATTGTCTAGTGACATAGTCCAATATGTAATCATATAATTAAATTGAAAATGTTAAATGTTGGGCTTGTAGAGATACTATCTCACATCCGTTACGATGGCTACTATCAAAAGAACAGGACATAACAACTGTTGGCGAGGATGCAGAGAAATTGGAACCCTTGTGTGTTGTTGGTGAGAATGTAAAATTGTACAGTCACAATGGAAAGCAGTATAAAGGTTTCTTTAAAAATTAAAAATAGAATTACCATATGGTCCAGCAACTCCACTTCTGAGTATATATATCCAAAATAATTCACAGCAGGAACTCAAAGAGATATTTGCACACCCATGTTCATAGCAGTGTTATTCACAATAGCCAAAAGCTGGAAGCAGCCCAAATGTTCATTGGCAGATGAATGGATAAAAAAACTGTGGAATATACATACGATGAATATCATGCAGGCTTAAGTAAAAGGCAGGCTTGTCACATGCTACAATATGGATGAACCTGGAAGACATTATGCTAAGTGAAATAAGCCAATTACAAAGGACAGATGCTATGTGATTCCACTCATATGAAGTATCTAAAGTAGTCAGAATCATAGAAACAAAAAGTAGAAAGGTGATTGCCAAGGACTGGGCAGAGAGGGTAGAGGGAAGAATTAGTGTTTAATGAGTATAGAGTTTTAGTTTTGCAAGGTGAAAAAGTTGCAGAGATTGTTGCACAACAGTGTAAATATGCTTAACACTACTAAAATACATACTTAATGGCTGGGCACGGTGGCTCACGCCTGTAATCCCAGCACTTTGGGAGGCTGAAGCAGGCAGATCACAAGGTCAGGAGATCGAGACCATCCTGGCTAACATGGTAAAACCCCGTCTCTACTAAAAATACAAAAAATTAACCAGGCATGGTGGCAGGCACCTATAGTCCCAGCTACTTGGGAGGCTGAGGCAGGAGAATGGCGTAAACCCGGGAGGCGGAGCTTGCAGTGAGAGGAGATCACACCACTGCACTCCAACCTGGGCAACAGAGCAAGACTCTGTCTCAAAAAACAACAACAACAAAATATATACTGAAAAATAGATGGTTTCTTTTGCTGTGCAGAAGTTCTTGCACATGTACCCTAAAACCTAAAGTATAATAATAATAAATAAATAAATAAATAAATAAATAAATAAATAAATGAAAAAAGAAAAAGAAAAAAGAAAAAAAAATAGATGGTAAATTTAATCTTTTTTTTTTTTTTTTTTGAGATGGAGTCTAGCTCTGTCACCAGGCTGGAGTGCAGTGGCATGATCTCAGCTCACTGCAACCTCCGCCTCCCGGGTTCAAGTAGTTCTCCTGCCTCAGCCTCCCAAGTAGCTAGGACTACAGGCACACGCTACCACAACCAGCTAAGTTTTGTATTTTTAGTAGAGACAGGATCTCACCATGTTGGCCAGGACGGTCTCGATCTCTTGACCTCGTGATCCATCTGCCTCAGCCTCCCACAGTGCTGGGATTACAGGCATGAGCCACCGTGCCCAGCCGGTAAATTTAATCTTGTGTGAGTTTTTTTTTTTTTTAACCACAATAAAAGATGACGCCAAATCCTAGAGTTTTAATAGGTGCAAAAGCATTATAGAAAGTTAGGTCTTTAAATATCACTTCCCCATACTATGTTCCACTAGCTAAAAAACTAATTTCTGGTAATGTTATTGGAGTGTTAATGGCTTAATGTTTTGTTCTAGTCAGATAACACATTTCCATCTTATTAGTCTTTAAGTCTATATCATCTTAACTTTAAGGAATAACTCTTAAGATGGAAATTTAGCCCCATGAGAGAGGATTTAGGGCACCAAAATGGATCCTAAAATAATTCTATTTCAGCAGATCCCTGGGGCCATTTGCAGTTGGTGGGTCTCCCCTAGAGCACTAGAACATGTTTTGGTTTGCAATATATGATACTGGTGTTCCTAGTCCTACAGTAAGTAGCCTAGAGTTAAATAAGTTGCCAGATATATTGTTAAGCTATTATATCTTAGAAACTAACCATCACACTCAGTATGTAAAGTGTGATGAAATGTAAAAGGTAATGTGTTGTGGGGAAAGGGTTAATTTTAAAATTAGAAAATAACAACCTGCTGTTTTGAGCTTTAAAAATAATTTTGGAGGTGACTTTTAGGAAATATCGAAAGAAAAGAGTTATGGCTAAATAAATTTGTGCAATTGCTTTATATATCACATCTTAACCTAAGTTCCATCATACCCTCAGAGGTCAAAGGAATAAGCCCAAGAGGCCATTAAAAGTTTAAAAATTGTGTGCATACCAAAAAAAAAGTGTCTTCGTATATTATTCTGGATAGAGGGATCATAGCTTTTATTCTTCCTTCTTTCTAAAGGGCTAAAAAGTGATTGACTATTTGCTGACAGATCCCAAATGTATATATCTCTAGCACCATGCTCTTGACTTTTATGTAAAGCTACTTATTAGATATCTTCACTGGAATGTGCCACAGGCATCTGAGACTCAGTAGATCTGAAATTAAACTCATTGTTTCTTCTCATACCCTGAAACTTTTCTCCCTTCCATTGTGTTTCCTGTAAATGAATGGACAATCATTTCCGTAATTTCCAAGGAAAAATCTAAGGTGTCATTCTTAATTTTTCGTTCACCTCTGGCCCCATTTCCTAAATCCTATGATTAATTTCTTTTGATTCTACCTCTTTAGTATATCTCATATATGTCTACATATATTAGCTTTCACTGCTTCCACCTCAGTTCAGTCCATCACAAATGACCAGTGCTGCAAACACTTCTAATAGTCTCCCAACTCCAGTCTTGCCCATGGCTAGTCCATTCTTTAAAGTACAGTCTGCATTTTTTAAAACCCATATATAATCTTGTTCTATTCCTGTTTAAAATTATTCAGATTCTCCATGTCCCCTGAATGAACTCTTGACTCCTGAGGATGGCCTTCAAGGTCGTACTGTATTGGCCTTGTCTGAGCCATCTTTATGTCAAGCTCTGGGCTTCAGGCATTCTGAATTTACTTCAGTGTCTGAGATATGCCACATACTTTCTTTCTTCTCAACCTTTGTGCATTCTCTTCTTTCAGCTTTGAAAACTCTTTTCACCCAGACTCATGCTATTTCAACTCATCTCCTCACTGTCTGGCTAACTTTTACTGTAGATGTGAAGCTTTCTCTTATGCTCTATTGTTCTCTCTGTGTACTTCTCATATGTCACATTATCTTATCTTATCTTGCATGCAGCAGTGAAGATTTGATATGGAAGGGACCCTGTTTGTCCTCCTCATTATTGTATCCCCTATGCTCTCTACTAGTGGTCCTCAAAGTCTGGTCCCTCCAATCAGCAGCATCACCATCACCTGGGAAGCTTTTAGAAAAGCAAGTTCTCAGGCCCTACCCCAGACCTACCGAATCAGATACCCTGGAGTTATGATGCAGCCACCTATGTTTTATCAGGCCCTTCAGGTGATTCTGATGCATAACATAGTTTGAGAACAGTTCTTCTATGCCATATTTGACAATGAGTAAAAATAATTTTTTAACCCAGAGGTATCTATGATTTGTTGCCACACAGTGCCAGGGGTGTGTTGCTAAAAGGAGCTATGTAGCACATGTAAAGCAGCGCATATTTCTTCACAGAGATCCAGAGATGGCTGGGTGAGAGGTATCTGCACATCAGACTGCAGTGTCTCACCCAGCCTGCCTCTTGTGGTCAGTGAGACAGATCTTTGAAGGCTTTTCATCTCCTCTTTAGAGAATGGATCGAGAGGTAGAAAGTATTCTGTTAGCCTTCCCAATGATAATAATTTTATTATCCCATTTTATATTTCAACAAATATTATCATATGTGGGCTCTGAGTTGAATTCTGGCTTTGTCACCTAAGGGATATATGAACTCAGGCAATTTGCTTAACCTCTCCATGTCTTAGGTGCCTTATCTATATGGTGTTAATAATAGTACTTACCTTGTAGGGTTGTTAGAAAGTGAAATAAGGTAATACTTGTAAAGTGCCTGGGACAGTACCCAGCATGTAGTAAGCATCCAAGAAATAATAACTATCACTATTATATGTCAAATGCTGTGCTAGGTCTAGGGATAGAGTGGTAAACGGGACAAAATCCCTCTGTGCATGGAGTTTATATTCCAGTATAACTGTACAGACAGAAATGTATTTCTATTCTACAGGACTTATATTAATGAGCTTCCTTGACTCTCATCTTTCCATGTCACGTTTTCTTTTCTATCTCTATCTATCTATCTATCTATCTATCTATCTATCTATCTATCTATCTATATCTATCTATCTCTATCTATCTCTGTCTCTATCTCTGGTTCCTCCCTTTTCACATATGTACTTAATTGCCTGAATTTCTCAAGTCTGCTAAGTTTAGCCATTCTAGTTCTTTCCTCTTCAGCCCTATTGCTGGCACTATGGTGAAGTTCTCATTTCTCTTCTCTCGGACTTTTGTCATATCTCCTAACTCTTATTCCTGCTTCTTGACTCTTCTCTCTGCCACTGTCAGATTAATACCCCTGATCCTGTCATACCCCTGATCATGAGGGTCTTCTCCCCTCAAAAACCTTCATTGAGTTGCTCCTTTTTTACCCAGTGAAGTACAGATTCCTTAACCAAACATGAAAATCTCTCCAGAGTCTGGTGCCAACTACCTTCTGACTCCCCTTTTTTAGATGCACAGGGTGTAGCCAGTGATTATTAGACAGATCTTGTGCTTCTGGGCTTCACTTCTTTGCATGGCAATGCCTTTCTCCCTGTTTTCAGGTTTCCACATCCTATGTACCATCCATTCTTTCAGGGAGCATCTACTGAGGACTTATAATATGTCCAACACTATAAAAGGTCAAGGAGATACAAAGATGAATAAGGAGTAGACCTTACTCTCAAAGGACCAGGAGGCCGAGGGACAAAGAAAAGGTGATGATTATGTTGATGGTGATGATGATGATGATGTGCAGGGAATATACACAATGATAATAGATCTATACAGAATATTAAGAGCAGAGAGAGGGACACATAGTCTGTGTTCCAAGTCTCAGCTTAATACCCCTCTGCTTTAAGTTTCTTCTAACTCCTCTGTAGTCAAAATAACCTTGTCTCCTTGAGTTTCCTTAGCACAAATTTACTACTTTGTTTAATACATAGGTGCATACATATATATTTATATTTCTCTCCTGTTAGACTTCTAATTCTGGAAAAGGATATACAGATTAAATTAGTAGTTTTCAACCAGAGGCAGTTTTCCCTCCTACGGAACATTTGGCAATATCTGGAGACAATTTTGGTTGTCATAACTGAGAGGGTAGGAGTAGATAGTACTATTGGCATCTAATGGGAGAAGCCACGGATCCTGCTAAATATCCTACAATTTACAGGGCAGCTCCCCACTGCAAAGAACTAGCCAATCCCGAATGTCAGTAGTGCTGAGGGTAAGAAACTGAAGCCAGAGTTAGAATCTTGCCTCTGTCAGTTAAATAGTTGTGTGATCTTGGGCAAGTTACCTTCCCTCTGTAAGATTGAATGAGCTAATGTATATAATGTAGGCCAGGCGTGGTGGCTCACACCTGTAATTCCAGCACTTTGGGAGACCAAGGCAGGCAGATCACCTGAGGTGAGGAGTTCAAGACCAGCCTGGCCAACATGGCGAAACCCCGTCTCTACTAAAAATACAAACATTAGCTGGGCATGGTGGCAGGTGCCTGCAATCCCAGCTACTCAAGAGGCTGAGGCGGGGAGAATTGCTTGAACCCAGGAGGCGAAGGTTGCAGTGAGCTGAGATCGCACCACTGCACTCCAGCCTGGGCGACAGAGTGAGTCTGTCTCAAAAAAAAGAAAAAAAAAGTAAAGAAAAAAGGAAGAAATTGTTCTACAATGTATATAGTGGAAGCTTGGCACACAGTAAGCATTATGTACATGCTAGCTATTTATATTCTAATACATATAATAATATCTATTAGCTTATGATAGTAGTGTTATAGATACCAGGATGAAATATTTGTATCTTATCACACTCCCTAGTTTAGTGACTTTCAGAAAAAATGTTGATTAAATGGGTAGTTGTCTAGCTCTTCTATACATGCATGTCATCTAGAATCAGCTCTTCCATCTTTTCATTGAATCCTGTATATATGAATCATCACTATCAAAGGCACCTACCTCTATAGGACTGTGTCCTGGCCTGCTATACTACTATACTAAGGAAGGGAAATAGAGCATCTCTGTGCTGTCCGTAAGGTACAGATGGACCAACAAAGGTCACAAAACCACAAATTCCCTGGGAAGCTAAATAAATAAGCAGTACAAGTGAGAAGCAGATCAAAACTTTTTTTTTTTAACTTGTACTGCCTGATTCTTTTTTGGCCTTGGACTTGTTGATATCTTTAATAGAAGATTTAATAATCCTGGATTGTGGATTCCTCTTTTTTCTCATTACGTAAAACACAAAGGAAAATATGTAGATCAAATACTTGCCTGTTTTTGAGTAATCCTTCCTGTGCGTGACCTTCCTCCTTTCTACACAATATATATATGCAGTCTGTAACCCATCTACTGCTGCTATTTATTGACCAGATGAACTAAGCACTGTCAGTGATGTCAGTGCTACTGTATTAATTTAGTTACATCTTTGTATCAGTGATCTTTATCCCTGTGTCTTTTCAGGCTGCACCAACAGTACAAACTTTTTAAATTTATGAATAATGTGTATGGAAGCATTATGCACTTACCGTGTACCGACTGTTTGGAATAAATGTAAAAGCATTTTTCTTTGTATTCTGTAAGAAATATTTTTCTAATATTAGGTACCAGGTGGTATTATCATGTTATTTTAACAAAGATCTGACATACCTGGAGTTATCTAACAACTCAACAGTGTATTTTTAATTATGATTTAAAATATTACTAAAAGTGTGGAACCCATATAAAGTACCATCCTAATAAAGTAGCAATTGTCATTTTGCATATTTGATTTCTCTATAGAGATATTTCATACCTATATGTATTAGTCAAGGTTCTGCAGAGAAGCAGAACCAATAGGGGTGTGTGTGTGTGTGTGTGTGTGTGTGTGTGTGTGTGTGTGTGTGTGTGTGTGTGTGTGTGTGTGTGTGTGTGTGTGTGTGTGTGTGTGTGTGTGTGTGTGTGTGTGTGTGTGTGTGTGTGTGTGTGTGTGTATTTGTATGTATAGAGAGGTTTATTATAAAGGGTTGGCTCGTGCAATTATGAAGGCTAACAAGCTCCAAGATCCTCAGGATGAGTTTGCAAACTGGAGATTCAGGAGAGCCAATGGTGCAGTTCAAATCTGTGTCCGAAGGTCAGAGAAACAGTAGAATTGCTGGTGTAGTTCTAGTTCAAAAACTGGCAGGCTTAAGACCCAAGAAGATTTCAGTTTGAGTCCAAAGGAGGAAAACGCCGATGTCCCAGTTCTAAGGCAGTTAAGTAGAAAGAATTCTCTTACTCAAAGGACAGTTAACCTTTCTGTTCTTTTCAGGCCTTCAACTGACTGGAAAGGGCCCACCCATGATAGGGAGAGCAGTCTGCTTTACTCAGTCTACTGATGTAAATGTTAATCTCACCCAAAAACACTTTCACAGAAACACCCAGAATGAGATTTGACCAAATATCTGGGCATCCTTTGGTCCAGTCAAGTTGACACATACAACTAACCATTATATGATATACATAGGTGATCAGCAAATGTACAATTTTATAACCTAATTTTAAGAATGTTTTATTATAGTCATGTATAAAAATTATTAACATATAGTAACTCACTTGGCATATTGAGAAGTAAGTATAATAAAGAATCTTAAAGCATGGGCCATATCTCAAAGAATCATAAACCAAAATTAATATAATTGAGCATGCAATTAGTCCTTTATGCTAAAACTGTGAAAAATGTTTTTCATATATGAGGTTCTTTGAAACGGTATTTACACTTAAGACTATTTGGAAAGAAGCTTAAAGAGAAATATGATACAAATAGTCTGCACTAGGCTGTCTTGAACTTCTTGCACATTTAATTTAATTCAACAGACATGTATTGAATATCTACTATGTAAAGTTCTGTGTTACTTGCTAAGAGGGATACTAAGATGTGTTAAAAAAAAAAAAAAAGCTGTTTCCCTCAAGGAAGACAAACAAGGACTCATCTAACTATACAACAAGGTAATATTAGTTAACTACGTCATCAGAGATACTATTGAAGTGTGATGCAGAAATATAACTGTATCATATATGAGATAATGCTTTAACCTGTTTGGAAGTATTTATACAGCATATATAAGGGGAAACATCATCTCTGGCCTATCAATAATGGCCAGAGACAAAGAATATTTTTGGTGGAAAGAACAGCTCACGAAAAGCTGAGAAAGAAAAGGATGTATTTTGCCAACAGAAAATTATCTAGATGTGCTGAGTGTTTAGGTTGTGATAAGGGAAGGAACGATGACAGAAGAAAACTTAAAAATCTGCTTGCAAAATGGAAATAGAGGAAGGTCACAGTGAGCCCTAAATGTTATTATTTTAAAATTTGAATGTTTAAAAATTGAGAGCCATGAACATATTTGAAAAGTGGAACAACTTTTCTAATCTGTAATTTAAAAATAATTTAGGAAGCAATGTAAGGGATATATTAAAGTGTTGTGAGACTGTAAGAAGGGTACCCACTTTTATTACATATATCTGACTAATTTCTAAAGAGGATTTGATACAGTTTATAGAATTGAAAAATAAAGGTGAAAAAATAGGAGCCGAGTAAATAAAGACAAGAAAATAAGATGAAGCTGTGGTAAGGATGCTACAAAATGAAACAACAACAACAAAAGCACACGGCAAGAATTCAGTATTGATAGAAGTGGCCCAGAAGATTAGCTCTGAATCTCTTGACAGAAGGAAATGGGAAAGATGATTACTTATAACTGAGGTCTTGCTTTTTGTGTCACAGAAAAAAATAGAAGCAATCAGGACGTTCTCTAGTATATCTCTAGCAGCCTCCCCGTGTGAATTCCCATATGCTCTGCCATCTTACTACAGATGAACTGTCCATGCTCTTCTATAAAGCCAACTCCTCCATTTGTGCTTTAGCTTCAATCTCCTTATCTACTCAACAATGTTCCTCTAGCAATCTGCATTCTCTCCTGCATTTCCAGTTTTCCCTGTTGAATCATTTCTATCAGCATAAAAATATGTTGAGTTTTTTAATCTTTAAGAAACAAACAAAGCAAACAACCTAAAGTCCTTTGATTCAGCTTCCTTCTCCTTGTACTACACTACCCATTCATTGTGAGAAAATGCTAATCAAAACTGCAGTGAGGAAAAACAAAAAACAAAAAACTGCAGTGAGGCCAAGTGAGGTGGTTCTCGCCTATAATCCCAGCACACTGGGAAGCCAAGGCGGGAGGATCCCTTGAGGTCAGGAGTTCGAGAACAGCCTTGACAATATAGTGAGATCCCATCTCTACAAAAATTTTAAAAGTTAGCCAGGAGTGGTTTTACATGCCTTTAGTCCCAGCTATTTGAGAAGCTGAGACAGGAGGATCACTTGAGCCCAGGAGTTTGAAGCAAAAGTGAGCTATGATTGCACCACCTCACTCCAGCCTGGGCAACAGAGAGAGATCCTATCAAAAAACAAACAAAACAAAAACGGCAGTGATGCAGTGAGATTTATTGGTCAATTTTTAGATTGGCAAAACCCCAAGTCTTCATGATACCTCTATGGACAAGGTTTGTGGAAAACTCTTACGTGTACAAAAACATGTGGAAAAACTCTTACATGTACTTCTGGTAGAAGTACAAAATGGTACAACTGTTATGTAAGGGAATCTGACAATATATATAAAAACTGCAGATGATTTACTTTCTCATCCATTATCTCAGAGAATCAATTTAAGAGAAATACAAGGCTGTTTGCTGAAACATCATTTATAGTAGCAAAGGTTTGAAAAAAATTTAATTCTCTATTAATAACAGATTGGTTAAATAAACAGTGCTATAACCACTAATGGAATTCTATATACCATTTAAAAAAATAAGATCTCTAAGCGTTGATGTGGAAATACCTGTTGATAAGTTAAAAATGCAAGGTGCCTGCCAGGCGCAGGAGGTCACGCCTATAATCCCAGCACTTTGGGAGGCTAAGGCGGACAGATTACCTGAGGTCAGGAATTCAAGACCAGCCTGGCCAAAATGGCAAAACCCCGTCTCTACTTAAAATAGAAAAATTAGTCAGGCATGGTGGCGGGCACCTCTAATCCCAGCTACTGGGGAGGCTGAGCCAGGAGAATCGCTGGGGGATGGAGGTTGCAGTGAGCTGAGATTGTGCCACTGCACTCCAGCCTGGGTGACAGAGCCAGACTCTGCCTCAAAAAAAAAAAAAAAAAAGCAAGGTGCCTAGTAATTTTTAAGGTTTCTGACCTTTTATGAAAGGAGGAAATAAGAATATATATTTGTATTTGCTTGAATTTGCATAAGGAACTTTAAAAGCTAACACAACCAATTATGCATAAAGGATGGGCTGGGGAGTTAGGAAAACATCTGTTGTAATAATTTCCAGTCTTACTATCTCTTTTAAGCTCTCCTATACTTTTATGTAAAATATAAAATGATGATTTTCTCAAATTGTGTATTATATTTTCTTTGGAACAAAATAATCTGTATTTATAGCACTTGCTAAATTTTCTATTGTATTTTATCATAAAATTATTTCTTAAAAATTCTATTCCTAGATCCACATTTATTCTCTTGGAATGACACTGTATTGGGGGGCTGATTATGAAGTGCCTCAGAGCCAAGTAAGTTAAGTTTTTACAGTTGTTACACTTTTTACATATGTTCAATTTTACACCATTTATCATAGCTCTTCCACATATTTATACGTGTTCTACAGCATGCTGTCAGGTGTACCAGCATTCCTATGGAGTTTGTTTACATTAATAATGTCATACTTTCAGGATGAACTTTCAATAAAGTACTAAAGACACTATTTTTAAGGTATTCCTAGAATTATAGCAATCACTACCCTGGTTTCAACAACTCAGTCTATGAGATGGAGCTGGCCTCTTCAAAAATTATAGCAAGATGAATGGGAATGTACTTTATTTTATCTAATGTAGTGACTGTTAAGAGGGATTGAAAATCTCTTCTCTTTGATGATTCATTCTACTGAATGTGATAGCTTTTTTGATGCAAAAACTCTACGAATAGTAGCTCTATGTCTCAGAGTGTTGTATTAGAGAATGTCATAGCTTTTTCTCTTGGCACTTCAAATCATACATCATACTTCACGACCCCTATAGCAGCAGACACAGGTATTAAAGTAACACTTGCTGAGGTCTTGGGCCCTGTTTGCCATTGGGCTGCTTCTAGTCATTATTTTCTAAAATAATTCTGATTCTTAAAGACCAATATAAACATAGTAGTAAATAGTAATTGAAAATTTAAAAATAGCTGTATTTCATCAAGGCAAGATATAACATATAGAATTAGGTTTTATTTTAGGCATTTAAAAGTCAAAACCAAAAATAACTAGGTGTGGTTTTTTCTTATTAAATAAAAGAAGTAACAAGCATTTTAGCCTTTTATTCTAAAATACAAACATCTTAAGATCCATAAAAGATAAATAATATTCTTCACTTTGGTTTTATTTTATATTACGAAAAATAATGTACATTTTCTTTCTCCAGTTTCAATTCTGTAAATATAAATGAGGAAGTTAAAATATTACTGGAAATATTGATGTCGTATATTATGCAACCTAACTTGTAAAATGTGATCACAGTCTATAACACTTTATGTTCTTTTCTGATAACTGGAAATAAAGTCAATATCAAATATAAATAGAGAGTCAATATCAATAAATATAAATTAGAGGGGAAATATAAACTTGTATTTTAGGATCAGAAATCAGGATATTTTAGAAATAATATTAATTTAAAAGTATTTATTAAGTACCTACCTTGTGTCAGATACTGTAGACAGTAGGACTATAGTGACGCATGCCTATGGAGTTTTTTGGAAGGAACAGACAGCTAAACGGCCAAGTGCAACACAATGCAATAAATGCTATGTTAGGGAAAATAGAGGACGCTATGGAAAACAGAGTTGGGACTTCTGGTTAGGCTTGGAGTGTCAGGACAGATTTCTTAAAGGACATTGCATCTAAGCTAACACCTAAAGGATGATATATTAATAATACCCAAATGGATGAGAAGTGGAAGGGTCATAGGAAAGGCATTTGTTTAGACCAAAGTGGATATACCAGTTTAAACTCCCGTCAGCTTGGATGTGAGTTTTAATTGCTCCACTCCTTACCAATTCTTGTATTGTTAGTATTTTTATTTTTCACTGTTTTATTGGGTGTGTAGTGGCTTCTTCTTATAGTGGTTTTAATTTATATTTCTTAGTGAATAATGATATTGCCCACCCTTTCATATGCTCTTTGGCCATTCAGATATAATATTCTACAAAATACGTTAACTAATTAAAAAAAACCCTCACATTCTGGCTTGTCTGTTTGACCAACATAATGATAACTTATATTTAAATGGTCTTGAAGCATTGCAATATTTTAAATCTCCTTTAAGTTATCATGGGAGTATCTAATTATATTTATACACATTGACTGTATTACATTTTATATAATATTAGGAAACAGTTTATTCCCCCAAATGGTGTGTATGTTTGTGTGTGCGTGTGTACATGTAGTAACTGTTTATCAAAACATTTGAATAAGCCAAGAATTTCACTTTACTTTATATTTAAAAATGCCCAGAGTTTTTCTGTACTTCCTTTCTGGGGAAGTATAAGTTAACTATCTTCTGCTAATATTTTTTTAGACCATAAAAAGGTAAAACACAGTAAGATGCTTATGCTGATAAAAAGGAATTTATTTCCTCCAAGTATGTGAAGTGTGTTTTAGTGTGGTTCCTGTGATTCCTAGAATGATTTGTCTCATTAGAAAAAATATTTACTCACATTTATTAATGTGGCTTTTCCTTTATTTATATTCAGCCTATTAAGCTTGGAGATCATCTCAACAGCATACTGCTTGGAATGTGTGAGGATGTTATTTACGCTCGAGTTTCTGTTCGGACTGTGCTGGATGCTTGCAGTGCCCACATTAGGAATAGCAATTGTGCACCCTCATTTTCCTACGTGAAACACTTGGTAAAACTGGTTCTGGGAAATCTTTCTGGGGTAAGCTACAGTTACAATGGTAAATATAGTCATATTTTAAAATTTAGTAGATATCACAAAATTTTCTTTAAGGATACTATATAGGTAGCATTTTCTCAATGAAGACTAGAAATGGAAAATTGAATTTCTTCTTCTAATATAAATTGATTATTTGAAACAATACTTAAAATTTAGAAGCTCATTGCAATAAGTCTAGATTTTGTGAGAATTATTCCCAAAAATATCATAGAATGATAGCATGTTTGAGCTGAAAGTGTCTCCTCTTGTTTTCTTTCTTAGATCTTTTCCCAAGGGGCTTTTAGCAAATGGTTCTATTGTGGACACCTAGAAAAAATGTATTAACATGAAAATGGGTTTTAGAAATATTTAAATGTACTTTCTGTTGCTTTATACCTATTTCATGACCACTCATTTGTCTGGATCTTCCAGGTATTTCCCAAACCTTCTCCACTTTCCCTTCTTCTCTGAACACTGCTATCTAGGGTATCCAGGGAATCCATGCTTGTATCCCTGCCAGATTTCCCCAAGACCTGGATACTTCTGGTTTTTCTCTTGTTTTGGATATGAAGAATCCCAAGAATAACCAATGTTATATATTACCTGAAAGTCCCACCTCTGTTCTGCATTTCTAAGGCTGTATTTTATCTTGTTTGCCCTATCTGATCTGGATCTATACTTTATCTGCTCTTATCCTTAGGGTTGTAGTCCTGGAGTGTTGGTCCCTCTTCCTTGCACAGGTTACAAATTTACCACTGCCACACAGTGTTCTTGTTGGCTTCCTCAAAATTCCTCATCAGTAGGGGTTTAGTTCCCATCTTAACCAGGATGTCAGATGGCTGCCAGGAATATATTCAAATTCTGCACAGTTTTTCAGTTGATAACAAACAGGCCCAGAGATCTTCTAGACAAATGGTTTGTAAACTCTCCCCCAAGAAACCTTTGCTTTTCTATAGTGAAGGGAAATGTAGGAAGTAGAGGCCGAATAAATGGAGTTCTTGGTTGCCCATTTTCCCTCTTTAACTAGAGCAGCTCCAGTTTTATTTGATCTGTTTATATTTCTGCATGTGATTTTTTTGAACAAAGGTAAAGCTATTAAAAAATCTTTGAAAACCATCTGTCCAGACCAAAGTTTCTCACATTGTTTTCAATATTTTTGTTTTAAAAATTCCTCTATGACCAAATAAGCTTGAGAAGAAACTATTTAAAGGAAATTAAATGTATTTTCACTGGAGAACTTCTTAGAGCCTTTAATATACTAGACTATATTACTAACCTTCAAGAAGCATAGGCATGTAAATGAAGCGTTTCCCAAACTTTCTTGGTCTTGGAGGTCTTTTTTTTAGACATTCTCATAAGACTAATATTCTTTAAAACTTCACTTTATGGATAAGGAAACTGATACCCAAACAACTATGGGATTTGAGTTTCCTATTAGACGGTCCAGGGACTTTTTTATTACACCGTACTTTCTCTAAGACTTTTGTGCTGTTTGCTAATTTTACTCCTATAGTAAAATTGTGAGAGGTATTTTTTTCTGTCTTTGAAAAGAATTTATTTTCTGTCTCCATAGAAATTCTATTACCTATCTAATAATTGCCCATATTACATATAAAATCTTCATCCCTTTAAGGTTTAGCATTTAGTTCTCTTTATTATAGTGGATCTTTATTGTTCATTTATGTATGAAACCTGTGCTAGGGATTATAGAAGATACAAATTTGAATAAAATATTTGATCTAGGAGCTCTTATCTAAAATGCCATAACCATTTGCTTAATTATAAAATGAAAGAAGGCTATAAAAAGATACATAGTAAAAATTTTAACAGCTGTGAGAGTTTAAAGGAAAAGGATACAAATTATGACTGCATTGAAAAATAGCACTTTGAAGCTGAGCATCATGATGCATGCCTTTAGTACCAGCTACTCAGGAGGCTGAGATGGGAGGACTACTTGAGCCTGGGAGGTCGAGGCTGTAGTGAGGCATGATCGCACCACTGCAGTCCAACCTAGGCAACAGAATAAGGCCCTACCTCAAAAAAAAAAAAAAGTTAAAATTAAAAATAGCACTTCGAACTATATCCTATAGGCTAGATAGAGTAATCTCGGCAGAGGGAAGTGAACCTGGATAAAGGCTGTGAAATGGGAAAGCAGGAATGTTTGGGGAACAGTATGACATGGGGTGTATTGTGGGGTTATTTAATGGGAGAGAAAAATAGAAGGATCAATTGGAATCAGCATGTAGAGAGCCTCTCTTCACAAAGACAAATTTTTACTAAGTATAATAATGCTCCCCCTACCTTTCTATTGCTCTTCCTCATCTCCTAGACATCACTGGGTAGAAGTAACTGCAACAGTTACTGTTTTTTAAGTGTTTGTTTACTTTGCGCCAGACACTATGCTAAGGGGTTTATGTGCATTATCACATTATTCATCATAACAACCTCAATTTAATAGAGATACTTTTATCCTCATTTTAGAGGGCATAAAACTAAGGCTAAGAAAGATTAAATAACTTGCACATAGTCACAGATATGGTAAATGATGGAGACATAATTGGAACTGGGATGTTTTTGACCCCAGTGTATTCCTTAAAGCTTTTGTTGCCTCCAGTAGCTGACAGAATGAGTTAGTGTTTCACTGGTGTGAAGTTCATTCTAAGTGACCATCATTCTTACTTAACATTAATTAGCGTGAGTAAAAGTCAGCAAGGCAGCTTACTTGTCTAGGTTTTTCCACTGATTTAATGTTATAATATTTGGACCACAATTTTACTTATCTGCAAAATAGGAATAATAATATGTGTCAATCACCCATATTATTAAACTGTTGTAAAAGTAATTATTTCCATATTAATGAGCTGCTTTGTGGTCCTTAGAAGTTTCTTTGCTATTTCTCCCTTTATTTATAATATGAGGATAATACTGTCTACCATATGAGGTTGTTTGAGGATTAAATAGCACAAAGTGTGTGCCTAGCATATAGTAACTTCAATAAACAATAGTTATTAATAGTAACTAACTTCAATGCAGGAATTTTCAAAGATGTGGGATGTTAGTAATACTCTCTTTTCAGTCACTGACAGGACAGTGTAATCTGGACTAACGTCATTTATGCAACTTAACTGATAACATGATTTCAGAAATACTTCCATTTACAAGTCGTCTTATAGGTAGAAAACATAATGCTTGAGCCTTGAATATACTACCTTAGACGGGTTTTTAATCCATACTTCAGCAAAATTCACTAATGGAGCAATATTAAAACATTTCTGTAGTATGTGCGAGTGTGTATGTGTGTAAACAAATATGTATGCATGCTTTTGGTGCTAGATTTAAGTAATTTCTCTTCACCATTCTCTCTTCTTCCATTTATACTGACATTTCTCCTCTATTTGGCCACCTGAATAAAACAGTGATCTGTCCAGTTTTTTATCCCTTATAATGTGGAGTTTGACCTAATTTGACATACTTTATTTCAAGCAGATACCTTTCGCTAAAGCTATTAAACTTTAAGATTACATTTTGTTTTAAAGGGAACTTAAAAGAGCATTGATTTAAATTTGTTATCCCTCAGAGCGTCCATTTAAAGACTTAGCATTTCTCAGCCAGGCATAGTGGATCACGCCTGTAATCCCAGCACTTTGGGAGGCCAAGGCAGGCAGATCACTTGATGTCAGGAGTTCAAGACCAGCCTGGCCAACATGGTGAAACCCTGTCTCTACTTAAACTACAAAAATTAGCTGGCGTGGTGGTATGCACCAGTAGTCCCAGCTACTCTGGAGGCTGAGGCATGAGAATCGCTTGAACCTGGGAGGCAGAGGTCGCAGTGAACCGAGGTCCTCCAACCTCGGTGACAGAGTGAGACTCCGTTATATTAAAAAAAAAAAAAAAAAAAAGACTTAGCATTTCTCAAATGTGATTTCTGAAGGGCAAGATCTATAAAATTATTTCTGAAAGTAATTTAAATTCCTCAATTCATAGTTACAATCAAGAGAAAACTTTATTATACCAAAATTAATGTGGTTTTTAAATTGTAATCTAACTTAAGAGTAGTTATTGGTTGGGGAAAAAAGAAGACTTCAAGTTTACTGTTTTCAAATAGAATTCATTTTAACAAGTTTAATCTGATGGTATTTTCTACTTAGTAGGTTACTCTTCAGTCACTGCTTCTTCCCTTTTAATTTTCTGAAATGAATTGGCCAGCCCTGGGCTACATAAATCTTATCCAAGAATACAAATTACCCTACAAATACAATAGGACATAGAGTCTCATTATTTAATGTTATATCCTCCAAAAACTGTGTAACTAGTGTCATTCTGTAAACAGTTACCATGAAAACAAAAAGGGAGATCCTTTTGTCAAACTTGATTTTTTATTACCTGTGTACAGACAGATCAGCTTTCCTGTAACAGTGAACAAAAGCCTGATCGAAGCCAGGCTATTCGAGATCGATTGCGAGGAAAAGGATTACCAACAGGTAAGAGCATATTAATAGGAAATTTCTAGGCTTTAACCTTATCCCATTGTTTTCTTTACAAAATTATACTTACCTGGCTTTGAAATCTGGTAATTGAGACTATGATTAGAACATAAACGTACAAAGTGGAGGTAGGGAATGGGCAGGAACACTAGCTACATTAAAAATAATTTCATTAAACTTATACAGAAAACATTATTAATATACTTAGGATTCCCAGAGTAACTTATTTCCCTTTCCAGTATTGGTATATCAATAATAATAATATTTATTTACTTTATCATAGTATTTCACATTAAAAATGCTTTTTAAAGCATGACTAAATAAACACATGTATATGTTTATGAACATAAACACTACTGAAACAAAAGTTTCAGAAAACGTTTTTCTTACTGCACTCTGATTTTTTTTATCATATTTCTTTTTTTTTTTAATGCTAGTAATAACCCACTAAATAGATTTTATCATGGATTTATCAAATACTACCTTAGGTCATGTGATACTTAGTAAATAAAAACTAATGATGAATAGTGGTTTTGCTATTTGTCAATAGCATTATATAATTATGTATTCTATGATAAGTATTAAATTTATTTTTTGAAAGAAATGAATGGAAATTTCAGGCCAGGCGTGGTGGCTCACACCCGTAATCCGAGCGCTTTGGGAGGCTGAGGCGGGCAGATCACCTGAGGTCAGGAGTTCAAGACCAGCCTGGCCAACATAGTGAAATCCCATCTCTCTAAAAATACAAAAATTAGCCAGGCATGGTGGCAGGCACCTGTAATCCCAGCTACTCGGGAGGCTGAGAGAGGAGAATCACTTGAACCAGGGAGGCAGAGGTTGCAGTTAGCCGCGATCACACCACTGTGCTCCATCCAGCCTGGGCAACAAAGAGTGAACCTCTGTCTCAAAAAAAAAAAAAATGAATGGAAATTTCAAACACTTGAAATAAAAGTAAATATAATTTTATGTCACAATTTATTTTTCATTGCTAGTTTCAGGCATGGCTTATTTATAAAATAAACTTTTGATTTTGCTGATTATCTTTGTTCTCTTCTTATCAAGCAGTGTTGAGAATCATGATAATCTAAACATTAACAGAAATACTTTTTTAGATCTTGTCCTAGATCTTGGGACTAGGTAGAAGTAAATGTACAGATTGCTTAAATATATTCTAACAAAATATATTCTAATTGATATAGTTTAATAAAATAGATTAAAAAGTTAAGCTTTTAATTTAATCAGAACATCAGAGAAACCTGTCTTACTTAAAACCTATGAGCAACTCTAATTGTGAAAACTGAATGTAGACCTTGACTATCTGGACCAAATGTTTTACAGAGTCAGAACTCTCATATCTGAGAGGAAGGAATGTGTAAGTCAAAGAAAAGCAGTAAAATTGTTTCTAAGGGAGTGATTTTGTAATGGTACAGTTAAGTATCTGTTTTGGTGCTTCCATTTTAATTATTGTGAATAAAGACTATCTGAAAAGATATTTTAGCTTTCATTTCATTGTTATAGTAATTTATTTCTGGTTAGATCAGGGTTTTTTTCTAATGCGTATATGATTAGTTTATATATGGGCCAAAAAAATACAGTGTGGTAACAATTTTGAAAGTATTTTTCATCCTTTCTTGCAAATATTTCCTTCCTATACTTATGTTCCCATACTGTACTTTTGTCACTTTCTTTCTGTAGGTTAAAATATGTTTATTTTTATACTATTCTAGGATTTGAGATAGTATATAGTATAAACTTTAGCACTAAAAATAGCAGCAATTTGTTAATTGATCAAATTTGCAGTCAGTCTCCTATTTTAGAATCGAATAATAAAAACTTATAGATGAATATCAGTAGCAAGCTGAAATAATCTTTTGGGAGACATAATGAACATTTTAATAAGTGGAACATTAGATTTAAAAGACATTGTTGTTTTTCTTATCTTTTTCTATTTTCTCCCTCTCTTTCTTTCCTCTCTCCACTTCCCTCTTTCCTTTCCTCTCTCCCTCCCTCCTTTCTTATTTCTCTTTCTTATTCTTTCTCTAACCTCTTTCGGCAGTTCCCCACCATCATTTCCTACTACCATTAAGTGGCCATGTTATGTAATTGAAGTTTATTTGCTTATGTGTTACTTCTTGATTTAGTAACTGTAATGTTGTATTATTAATTTTTGCAGACAGTGTATTTTTTCTAAGAATAAAAAATATTCACATATATTTATTTATGTATATATGACTTCCATCCTATCTCCCTTTCCAGTGTGGGTCTGTAGAAAGAAAAAGGTGAGCCTTGCAATATTTATCAAATTGTAAGGATTATCAAATGCTAACATAGTTTAGATTTTATTACTTTCAATGGTTCAGAGGCTTAATGTTTCAGAAATTAATTGTTACATATTATTTTAAAGATAGCAATTAAGAGATTGTACTGAGTCTATACCTACTTGATAACATATTTTTAATAGGTTGTCATTTACATATATACATATATTTGTTTCATAAAGGACATTCATAAAAGTTAAGCTTTCTGGACATATAGATGCTGGGGATAGGGAAAACCTATATTGAGTTCATTAGTTTTTATAGGTGTTCAGTGTGTATTTGTTGATTGAATGAGAAAAGGTTTTATGGAAATACTAGATTTTGAAGTATAATATATTTGTAGTATACTTCTTTAATAGCTCCATAAAGAAATATGTGAGACTATGGTTTATTTATTTAGCCTGTGTTAAACATTAAGTTGTATGCAAAAGAAAAATAAAACATCTTGCCTCATATTATTAGACCATTTTCTTATTATAACAATAAAAACATCAGAAATTTTAATCCAGATTTTAATGCCTTTTCCTTGTGATTTTGTTTTTATAATACTAAGAAAGATTTAGTATTATTGTCTAATAGTTCCTTAGAATTCTTATTATTAATATGCTGTTCTAATACAGATAAGGAAGCGTTGACTGTCATGACTTTACAAAATTAACAGAGAAATCAAATCCTTAAGTAGATTGTCGATTTTATCCTCTAATAATCATATTGGAGAATAAAATCTCCCTTATATCTAAACTCAAGAGAATTTGTGATTAATTACAATTAGTCATTCAGGATTAACCAAATTTTGTTTATGTTTCTATTTTTTTAGTAGAGTTAAAGGTCCTAATACTGAAATAATAGTCTTATTTGGATCAAGTATAAGGGAAGAGTATTCTTCAGACCTTCTTAACCATCAGTGCTTTGCACAGTAGTATTGCACAAGTGCTCTTTTCATTTACCTTTTACAAATTCATAAAACCTCATTTTAAGGACAGAACCTATATAAATATACTAATTATAGCCATTACCAGGCAGAAGCATTTCAACAGCTAATAGTCAACTGCATAGACTAATTTTAAAAGTTTAAGATTGAAAAAAAAATTATCTCTTGAAGAAGTAATTCTTCTAAGACACCTAGGACAGTTGGCAGTGCCAGTTCTTAACTATCAGTGGTCAATTGCAGCAAAGCAGCCTTGTGATACATTATTAATAAAATATTTTCTTCAATGCGCACCAACCTAAAATCTGTATGTGGTGATAGCATTAGTTTATTAGGCTCCTGACTACAGTCTTTAATAAAGAAAATGTTAAGATGGACAGGGAGATACAAAATTAGGTGGAAAGATGTATGCAAATTTGGGGATAATGCCTTATACCTAGTGATTTAATTGTTCAGCTCAAATGTAATAAAGATTTTTATCTATAAGTAAATGACCTTAAAAGGTCTCTTCTTTTATCTTACCTCCAAGATCTGTCACAGAAGCTAAATCCTAAACTAGTGGGCTCTCTGGCCCTACTTTGTTACCTAATACTGCCAGTGCTGATAAAATAGCTTCACTGAGCAGAAAGAAATCAAACATTTCCTGCCAAGCTTAAGGTGGAAACTTACACTATTATTCAGATCAACATGGTGGTGCTTCAGAACTTAGGCATATTAATAATATCATGTTTCTTTCTTTTAAAACACACTTTTAAAAGACACATTTGTGAAGATACATGGGGACTTGGGGAGCCTCTTTTAATATTGAAATGTCATTTCGAAGTTTACTTCTAAGAGATGTGAATTTTTGAGTTTGGGTGAAATGAAAGGTAAATGATGATATCCAGTGTAGGATAATGTTAATCACATGTAACAAAAATAGTTAAAACAATGTAATTTACAAGGAAGTTTTTTCAACTTAACTAAAATAAATGGGATGTGTTCTATCACAGAGCCTTTTTATATTCTTGAAATCTTACCCAAGGAATACAAATATGAAATCTTTTATTTGTAAATAAAGTATATTTATTGTTTGCCATTTAGCTTTTAGCAAGCTATGCATTCTCCAGAAGGAAAATGCTTAGGGCCATTGCAGTGATCTAGTCAAGCAATAATATTAATTGGAAATAGGGTGATGGCAGTGGAATTAGAATACATGAAATAATAAGATATCTTTGAGAGTTTAAATAGCCATCATTTACTGATAGATTTGATATGGGGATTAAATAAGGTAAAAGATTTAAGGATGGTGCCCATATTTCTGTTTTGAACAATCAGTTGAGTAATTGGGCCACTTATTGTAATAGGAAAGACTGGGGGAGAATGGACAGTTCTGGATGTGGGAAGCAAAAGATCAGTTTTGAGCATGTTGCATTTGAGGGTCTTCTGAAATATAAGTAGAAGTTTCATTACATATGATTGGAACTCCCAGAAGAGGTCGGTGCTAAGCATATCAATTGGGAGTTGTCAAGGTATAGATGATATTACTGCCTTGTTAATGAAAGAAATTATATAAATACAAAGTGAGTAGATGAAATTCTAAAACTGACACCTGAGGAAATCCAACATTTGGATATCTAATAAAGGAAGAAAAACCAAAGACTAAGAATGAGCAGTCTGACAGGTAGGAGGAAAGCAGGTATGTAAAGAGAGGAAAGATTGAGTAAAGGATGGTCATTATAACCAGTTTTTACTGAGAAGTAAAATATGTATACCAAAATGTCCATCTGATTTGGCAAGCAGAGATCATTGGTCATAACTAATGAGAGTTGCTAATGTATAGAGTAGTTGGACGCTGATTAAAGTGGGTACAATAATGAATGGGAAGTAAGAAATGGGAGATAGCAGTAGCTAGGGGGAAATGTGGTTAACAGAAGAAGAGTTTTGTTTGGTTTGGTTTGACTATGGGAGATACTGGATTATGTTCACATAGTAATGGGAATATTCAATAGAAAGGAAGAATAATGAAAATATGAGGAGATAGCAACAGAATTAACCAAAGAGGTAAAGTCTTTGATAAAGTATAATTATGAGGGGGGAATCCAGAATACATATTGGGGATTGGCCTTCAACTGGCAGGAAATTTCATCTTTTAAGATGGCAAAGAAAAGAGTAGACATAGCCTGGAGCGGTGGCTCACGCCTGTGATCCCAGCACTTTGGGAGGCTGAGGCGGGCGGATCACGAGGTCAGGAGATCGAGACCATCCTGGCTAACACGGTGAAACCCCGTCTCTACTAAAAATACAAAAACAAAATTAGCGTGGTGGTGGGCGCCTGCGGTCCCAACTACTCGGGAGGCTGAGGCGGGAGAATGGCGTGAACCTGGGAGGCGGAGCTTGCAGTGAGCCAAGATGGCGCCACTGCACTCGAGCCTGGGAGACCGAGCGAGACTCTGCCTCAAAAAAAAAAAAAAAAAAAGCAGTAGACATAGGTAGTATAGAATTACTCATGGAAAGATGAGAAAGCTCTCCTCCAACAGCTCCGGTTTTCTTGGAGTTATGGCAACACCATCAGCCAAAAGAATAGGGAGTTGTTAGAAAATGTGAAGAATGAGGAAAAGTGAAACAGTCATTGTGGAAAGTAAACACACTATTAACACGTGGTGTTGCGTGTACAAAGTGATTGACTATGAATTTATGGTGTTGCCAAATACCCACTTTTTTGATGTTTTTCCAAGTTTTAACTGCTTGTTTGGTAGTCAAGGTAGCAGGATAAGGCAGATGGTTGAGTTCATCTATGTGTGGTTTATGATCCTTGAATCCTTTCCATTCTTTTTTTTTAAATCTAATGTGTTCTGTCAATTTTCAAGAATATCTCTGTTCTCTATTCAATAAAATTTTAAATTAATGAGTTCCAAATGTGGTTTGTTTAAGAATATAACTTACCCCTAAAATACTGTAACACAGACATATGTTTATCAGTTTTCAAATTATCTTAGGTTAGAAGCTGAAGTCTGTGACAATCTGTGTCTGGATGTGGTATGGTATATTTCTTGGTGTTCTTTATCTGATGTGCCCAAAATATAGATGTTATCCTTATTTACACTTGACTAGATTCATGGGAAGATGAGGCACAATAAAAGCACAATGTTTTAATCTTATCCTTAAGCAATTATTTGCTGCCATTCTGAAATGAATTCACTTTTTAAAGATTTTTTAAGGTAAAATTTGTGTTCAGGGAATTAAAGTTTATAGTTGTTACACTAAAGAGGCAATTGATGTCTTTAAATAAATTAACAAGCAATTTATTATTATTAAGAAGGTTTTAGTCATTATTTTATATTGTATAGCAGATAGATATCAAAACGATCACAGAAGGTAGCACATGAAATCTTCAGTGTTTATGGGTATTGAGTTAGTAACTATAAAATATTTACCCACATTTCTTTTTTCAGTAGTGGCCATATATATGCTTTTTTGTTGAATCTATGGATTCACAAAATTAATTTCTGGATGGACATTTTTGGTGTGTCACATTTATAGACTACTGCCTTTTAAAAAAAAGTAAAATGACTACTGATTTTGAACTACATCAAGGACTAAAGAATAAGAATTGGTACTTAATTACAATTGGCAAATAATGGTGAATTATGTTCTAGAGGAAAAAACTTTTTTAGTGCATGAGGGTCTGCTATGGAAACAGTAAGTTTCTTTCATAACTTAAACACAGTCAAAATTATTTGGATTTCAAACACAAAGTTTTCTGAAAACATGTCTAATTATAATAAAATCTTGATACTTAAGAATTCCAAATGCTACAATCCTATTTCCATCCAGAATATAGCAAGAATTCTTTGTTTCTTCCTTAAATGTATTTATTTAAAAGATCGAAATATACCGGGGCTTTATAGTGATATGACATACGTTTGAGTTATACCTTTAGAAGTTAAAGTAGTTCACTATACATTCCATTATTGCCCCAAATCATTTCTTGGATAGTGAATATTCTTCCAAACTGGATAGTTGTCTGCTTTTTTAAAACCAAATAATTCACACTTGATGAATATAAAATAATACCACTCAAAAATGTCAGTTCAGTATATTGCTTTTATTAGATAAGAGACGATGAACTATGAAAAGTTATGCAAACATAGTATCTCTTTCCTCTTCCACTATCACCATCATCACCATCCCATTTCACCTCTGATCTTCCATTTGGAGCATTTAGGAAATTGCCACCACTTTCATTGTCAATAGTGGATTACATTTCCATTTATTTTATAAAAATTCTGTGCATACATGATAGATTCTTATCATTCCAGGAAGAAGCTCTACTTCTGATGTACTAGACATACAAAAGCCTCCACTCTCTCATCAGACCTTTCTTAACAAAGGGCTTAGTAAATCTATGGGATTTCTGTCCATCAGAGATACACAAGATGAGGAGGATTATTTCAAGGACATTTTATCAGATAATTCTGGACATGAAGATTCTGAAAATACATGCTCCCCTTACCAGTTCAAAACTAGTGGCCCGGAAAAAAAACCCATCCCTAGCATTGATGTGCTTTCTAAGAAGAAGATCTGGGCTTCATCCATGGACTTGCTTTGTACAGCTGACAGAGACTTCTCTTCAGGAGAGACTGCCACATATCGTCGTTGTCACCCTGAGGCAGTAACAGTGCGGACTTCAACTACTAGAAAAAAGGAGGCAAGATACTCAGATGGAAGTATAGCCTTGGATATCTTTGGCCCTCAGAAAATGGATCCAATATATCACACTCGAGAATTGCCCACCTCCTCAGCAATATCAAGTGCTTTGGACCGAATCCGAGAGAGACAAAAGAAACTTCAGGTTCTGAGGGAAGCCATGAATGTAGAAGGTTAGTAATTTTGTGCATGTTTGAGAGAATTGAAGTATTTTAAATATTTTTTCGAAATAAAGAAGGGTTATTAAATTATTCCACAAGTCTTATTTTCACTGCCAAACTTTTGTACCCTGGTTAGTCTCTTACTTCTCTGTCAATTTCTGTTCTCCCTTCCATCAAAACCCTAATCGAAATACTCTGCTTCCACAAAGTCATCCCTAATAAATATGCCCAGTCATGTTATAGTCTCTCGATATTTGGGGTAGTATATTTTTAGATTGTAAGTTTCTCAAAGGCAGGAGGCATCTTTTCTACTTCTTTTGGCTTAAATTCTCCACCATACCATCTACCATGCACTATCTCATGGGAGGCTTCAGTAAATAACTGGTTTGTGGAAATAAAAAGCAGTTGATCAAAATCAGCAATGCCGGAGAAGCAGAATAGCATGGTTATGGTGCATTGCTTCTCAAACCACCAGCTTCAAATTACAAATTTTGGGGGCACAACTGTAGAAGATTATAATTTACTTTGTCTGGAATAAAGTTTTGAATCCATACCTTTTGAATCATAGTACATTTTAGGTTTACAGAGTCAGCCTAGGTTTGAATTAGTTCCTCCATTAGTAACTATGTGGTCTTTACTTGGGCTTCATCTCTCCGAGTCTAAATTACTCCATCTATAAAATGGGCTTCTCAAAGTAGGTTAATTAGGTAATGAATGTAAAGTGATTAATATTAAATTATTAGTGTGAGTAATATAAAAATAACTTTATAAATGGTAAATTCTTATTCTAGAGAAAAACTCTGTGTCAAAAATACTTGATTTCACACACAAAACTCAATATGTTGATTGGAGTAAAATTACGTCCAAGACATATGGATAGAGGCTATTTTCAGTATAAATAGATGTGACATATAGAGGCTATTTTTAGTATGAATAGAAGCAAGAGAAAAGAAGAGATAATTTTTAATCTAATTCTGTACATTTTTTAAGATTCAAGTTTTATACTGCCCTTGCTTCCTAGACAAATCCTAGGACATGGCTGATTAAAGATGACTTTAAGATGCTTTCTAGTTCAAAGAAAAGAATGACATAATTAAGGGTCATATTTATTTTTAAGGTCGTTATTCTAGTGTAATATTTTTTATTAATATATTTCCTTTAAAGTATTCTAAAGGTCTGTTGTCCTGTTACTTAAGTTTCAGGCATAGCTCTGGAGCTGAACATACTTTAAGAGTTTTGCTGTACTTCGAGTAAAAGAAGCTTTGCATTGTTTTTTCAGTTTCAGGAATTGAAAATTAGTAAAGAATTTGAAATTATGGAGGAAATCATTGAATAGTTAATTGATATGTGTTCTGATATAACATGAATTTTTCAAAAACATTAGCCAACTTTATGAGATGATTGTATATAATCTTGATCAAAAACTTTCAAAGATAGGAAGTAAAAAATTAGAAATTTATATTATACACAACTTCACAACTTTTGGAATTGTGATAGCGAAGAGATTGGGCACTTTCTATGGTTTAAAAGAAAAGTCTCCTTTTTTATGTTGTACAACAGCTAGTATATGAACATTAATTTAGTCTGACCTGTCAAGCATGCCCTCATGGAAACATTTATATAAAGAAATCTTGTCCATTGTGGAAAAAAAAAAAAAACCTTCAATGCTTCAAATAGATAAAACCATTATAGTTTTGAAATAAAAATAATGAAGTTATGTACCAATCTATATGAGTATTTCTAACATTTAAAAGGCTGAATAGTATCTTTTTTTATTGTGAATATTAAAAATGAAGTGGGCCAGGCATGGTGGGTCACACCTGTAATCCTAGCACTTTTGGAGGTCAAGGTGGGAGAATTGCTTGAAGTCAGAAATTCAAGACCAGTCTGGGCAATATAGCAAGACCTCATATCTACAAAAAAAATTTTTTAATTATCCAGGTGTGGTGGTGCACACCTGTAGTTCCAGCTACTCAGGAGGCTGAGGTGGGAGGATCACTTGAGCTGAGAAGTTTGAAGCTGCAGTGATCTGTCATCAAGCCACTGCACTCTAGACTGGGCAACAAAGCAAGACCCTGTCTCTAATGATAGTAATAATAAAATTGGCCATGCGCGGTGGCTCATGCCTGTAATCCCGGGACTATGGCAGGCTGAGACGAGCAGATCACCTGAGGTCGGGACTTCGAGACCAGCCTCACCAACATGGAGAAACCCCGTCTTTCCTTAAAAAAAAAAAAATACAAAAATTAGCCAGGCATGGTGGTGCATGCCTGTAATCCCAGCTACTTGGGAGGCTGAGGCAGGACAATCACTTGAACCTGGGAGGTGGAGGTTGCAGTGAACCAAGATTGTGCCATTGCACCCCAGCCTAGGCAACAAAAGCGAAACTCCGTCTCAAATAATAGTAATTATAATTTCTAATGTTTTTATGTGTGATCTGAGTTTCAAAACATTACTTGTCTTAATATTTGGTAAATTGGTAGTAATGTGAATTAACAAAGCTTGAGATTTGTTTTTTATACTTGAACCTGGGTTTGAGAGTTAAACAGGAAAAATATCAAACATTAATGGAAACGTATTTAATCTGTTAAATTATACCATAATAGTCTATTTAATATATTTCATTTGTTTTTCGTTACCAATAACAAAATATATTAGACTATTGTAGCATATGATTCTATTATCTTCTCAGTTAATGTGTATGCACATGTGTATAAGTGTTAAGGAAACTCAGACCATCTTATTTCTACATATGCTTTTATATCTGCAAAGATGATACATAATTATTGTAGAGCCTTATTTGTTCAAAAGGTAATTACGTATTTGATACATCATTTCCAGATTTAGAAATTTTGTATTTGTTATAGGATGCACAAACAAAAGCTTTTTTTAAAAAAAATCTGCTTTCAATTGTTTGATATAGGACAATCCTGAAATCTTTTTAAGTAGGGTTTTCAAAAGCATTTGCTCTCATGAAGAACCAACCCATTATTCCCCCAGAGTATATTTTACAACCCGGTTAAACAAACACCTAAAAATGTTGGATTATTATGGAAATACACTACCTTAAACCTCCATTATTATATAGTAACTTGAAAGCAGCAATAAATTATGTTTGCTTTAGACTACAGGCATTAATCAAAAGGAATGTTAGAGGTTTAGAATTCAAAAGCACTAATTCTTACTAGTTATTTAGTTGAGTAACTTGCTGGTCTTCTGCTGTGCTTTTTCTAAAGGTGAGGTAATTTATGTTGCAAACAAGGCTGTGCAGACAAGGCTGGGCGTGGTGGCTGATGCCTGTAATCCCAGCACTTTGGGAGGCCAGGGCGGGCAGATCACGAGGTCAGGAGATCAAGACCATCCTGGCTAACACGGTGAAACCCCGTCTCTACTAAAAATACAAAAATTAGCCCGGTATGGTGGTACATGCCTGTAGTCCCAGCTACTCAGGAGGCTGAGGCAGAAGAATCACTTGAACCTAGGAGGCAGAGGTTGCAGTGAGCCAAGATCGTGCCATTGCACTGCAGCCTGGGTAACAGAGCAAGACTCCATCTCAAAAAAAAAAAAAAAAAAAAAAAAGATGTGCAGATGTGCAAACAAACGTGCAGCTTGGTAATATGAAGATTTTAGCTACTATACAAAGAAAAAAGAATAGAAAATCATGTAAATACCATTTTTCTCATTTAATTCTCATGAGAGACAGGCTTCACAGATCCCTTTTATGTGTGATAAATCAAGCAGAACTGTAAATATCATTAATGTACACATTTTATTGTACACATTTCTTTCTTAAAATATTTGTATTTTAAAAGTTTTAAAAAGAAATGTTTTGTACAATTTTTGTGATCTTTAAATTTGGCAGCTGCTAATGGGTTTCAGTAATTATAGAATTAGAAGAGGTCTTAGAGCATATGTTATCCAAACATATTCTTGGGCTTGTGAAGATTTAATAACATACCTAAGATCACATAATGAGTTAAAGATAGAGTTTTATTATTTTGGAGATTGTAGATTTTCATCATGGATTTTCAGAATATCAGTCTAAGGATTTCCCACTACATGTGACTTAAAAAAAAAAAAAAAAAAAAAAGATGTATTCCCACATTCCTTGAGCTGATATAATAATTGGAAGAAACAAAATTGCTAAATTTTAATTTGTTCTTTGGGTGTTCTGGGGGGTTATTGAGTTAATAAGAAACAGTTTTCTCCTCCAACCTCTGATAATATAGCTTTTTCCTTAACCCAGGCCCCATTCTCTTGAAAGGATCCTTTACCTAAATAATCTCCTCAGCATTTCCTCAGCTAACAACATCAACCAGCTAACTAGCATAGGAGACACCAGACCTTCAAATCATGGAATTTGGAAGTAGAAGGAATCTGGATACCATTTAAACCAAACATCTCATTTTCAGAGGTCCAGAGAAGTAGACTAGTTTGCCAAAGGAGATACATAATTCATAATTCATAACAGAGCTGTATTTTGAATCCAAGTCTCTAGAGCCCAATTATAAGATTCTTCCACTCTGCTGTCCTGATTTAAAGAAGAGACCAGATACATGTCAGATACATGGTTGAAAAGATGTTGTTACTGCCTGGGACATTGGACATTCAACTAACTGCCTTCCAAGTCCCTTAAGTCTCTCCTTAACAAAATTACATAATTTTTAATACAGCGAAACAAGATAGTATTATGAAAGGCTAAAAATGAGGCACTTTTGGTTTTTTTCTGTATTAAACCATATGGTGCAGGGGTTAAGGTGGAACTCCATTATGTTATCTATTGTGGTAGATGGTATTTTGGTGGGGTTCTAGTGTGGTCGGATCTTTAAGGCAGCTAATCCTATGACTGGCCAGATAGGCCATAATTATCAAAAAGCAGTGATTGGCATTGAGTGGTCTGATTTCTTTGGGAACAAAATGAGATAGGAACAAAAAAGATCTCAAGAAAGAAATTGTAGTTGAAATTGAAAAATTGTAAATAGAAGATTATTACTGCGATTATTAAGTTAACTTTTCAGATAGTTCTCTACATACGTAAAGCAGTAGGGAAGGGGCAGGAAGAAACATAACTTAGGTTTCTCTTGTAGAAACTAGTTTTAAAATTTGATGTTGCCCTTTTTTGCTTCATTCTTTTAATTCTACTTTTTTTTCACCTCAGCACAGGACTGTCTAATTCTCCTCTTTTTTCTCAGTATTTTATTTTCTACCTCTTCAGCTCCATCCCAAGATCTGAGTGGTTGTCTGTTTTCTAATAGGAGTATCTGACAAATGTCTCTTTCTCTCTTTCTTGTAATGTGATTACCATACACGCCCTATCCATTGCTCTGTGGGTTGGCAGTAGATTCCTGATTATGAGAGATTGACTTGGAACCAGTACTGTGAGTATAGTGTGAGCAGTACTCCCACACCCTGGGTGGGGATCATTAATAGAATTTGGCTTCCAACAGTTGCAACTCCTCTGCATTCTGCACAATACTAGAAAGGAAAGTATGAAGAACAGATACAACTAATTTCTACAAAAGTGGCTATGGTTAAGTGTTATTTGTTTAATGGGCTGTTAATCAACCTAGTTCACATCAAAATGAAATATTGTTTTCTTCCTTCTAGTAGTGTGATCCCTGGTGCTAGCCTAGTTTTGCTATCCTGTGACTGCCCTGTGAACACAGCTTAGACTCTGTGTTGTGCAACTACAATATGTAAACACCCAAGTATGGGAACCCATTCTCATTTGAGGAACCTTAATGTTTCATTTGAGAAGATTGAATTTAAACGTTTCCGTTCTTATAGTTACGCTTAAGAAAAGCAGAGGGATGAATTTATAAGTGTGTGAGTTCGTGTTCAAATATTATGTGTGGTACTTTTAGTATCTTATACTTTTATAGAGAGATATATATTTTTTCAAAACTTATCTTTTTTAAATTCTAAAACTAGTATTTCTTTACTTCCCTTTGAATAGCAAGAAAAAAATGATCGAGTTATTATTTAAGTTACTCCATGAGCTAAAATAAATAATTTTAATATTAAGTTTCTATTTGATTTATATCAGTTCCACAAAAGTAAATGAGAATAAGCAGGGATTTTCTGTAATATTGGTCAAATACCACATGTATTTCAGGCATTAATGACTTAATTACTAGATTAAGAAAATCTAAGTATTAGATTATAAATGAGATGCAAATATATTTTGTGTCTCTGAATTATAATGTAGATAGAATCAACATCTTAGAAAGGAAAGAAGTGTCTACTGTGTTTCCATGGCTGGATTTTAAAGAGATTTGTAATTTAGACCAGTATTGTCCAACAGAATTTCTTCAATGGAGGAAATATTCTATATCTGCACAGTCCAACTCAGTAGCTACTAGCTACATGTGACTATGGAGCACTTGCAATGTAGGTAGTGCAACTGAGGAACTGAATATTTTATTTAAACTTACATAGTTACATGTGGCTAGTAGTCACCATATTGGACAGTGCAGCTTTAGACTATTCCCGTATGATATTAGGTCAGTATAAAATACCAACACTCAGTTGAGGAAAGAATGGCTTTAGAACCATTTGGGAGAAGGTGAGCAATAAATCGTTATTTAGTTTAAGTAAGAATACGACTGAGAATATATATTTACTTCTTTCGGTTTATCCAAGTGGAAAAATAAAATTACATTTTTAAATACTAGGGAAAATTAAAGGTCAAACCAATACAGACTTTCCAGTGTCTGTATTCATGATAATGTGAGATCAGAGTTCACAGAAATAATATGTTCCTTTATTGGAAATGAGAGACCTAATTTAAATCTACTCATAGCATGGTTCACATAGACCCAGTTTGGCTTTGACATAGCCACTCTCTAAGGACGGATTGATATGTCTTAAGAAAGATTGAAAATGGATCTTACTATAGGTATCTATATCATCACATTTTTTAAGACCCAGCAATTTTAAACTTAAGTGTTTCCTTATTTCATCGCAGTCCCCTTGTCTCTCCATTTGTCTCTCTGCCATGCAAGTTTGAATACCTTTATTTTCTGCTATCAGCCATTTACCAGTGTTCCATCACCTGAACAAGATAAAATTCTAGCTCCTTGGATCATCATACTTAAGGTTCCCCATGATTATATCTCTCGTCTCATCTTTTAGCATTTCCCATATCACACCTCATACTATCATTCTCTCCCTTTCTCCCTGTCTCCCTCCCTCCCTTTTTCTTTCTCTCCTCCCCACTCCCTTCTTTCTTACTCTCTTACACTCTTTTCCTCCCTCCTTGCCTCCCCAGCTCTGAATTTGTGTGTATGTAGAGAAAAAGAAATACATACACACACACATACACACACACACAAACACACACTTGTGTGGGTGGATGGGTGGATAGATAGATGATTGATTGATAGATCTATCTACCTACTTACCTATCTACCTATTTAGAGGCCATTTTATATTTCCTTGCCTTTATTCACACAGCAATCTGCCTTAAGACTCAAAGCTTTCGGACATTGATGTTTCAGGAATCTTTCTCTCACCCCCCCCCCTCCCCAGTTTAGGATGATGATGGGCTGTTTTTCATTGAAATTATTGCTTTTCAGGAGCTTGTCTTTCCTCCTACAGACCTCGAAAATTTGGCCTGGTCTAATTCATAGCTGTATCCTTAGCATCTGCCACTACACCTGACATATAATAGGTACTCAGTAAGTGTTTGTTAATATAAATGGAGTATTACAATGTGGCTATTAAAGAATTTTAATATATGCAGTGGTGCTATTTCAGATAATGGGTTACAACAATATTCTCTGGCAAGTTATACATATAGTGAGGAGAAATCACACCTCCTCTTCCTCCGTTTTGTCCAACTCATAAGAGTAAACTCACATACTTTTCACATATAACCTGAACAACCAATAGAGAATGTAATTGACTTCCTATTGAACTCTGTACTCTTTGAAAGTTTTGAAAAGGACAGTGAAGTCGTAACAACAGTGAATCCTTGAAGATTCTGAAAGAGTGATACAGTGAGCCTAGCCGACGTCACAGCCCAGCTATGTGGCTACTATATCACACAAGACCCCCATAGAAGGAGGTGGAAACTGTTCATTCTTTTTGATATCCCTACTCTGCATATATTTTAGATCTATAGAGTGACTAACAGTTTACAGAGCACTTCTCCATATATCCTTCTTTACTTACATACATTCACTCTTGTATGAGCTTTGTTCACCCAGGTTAAAAGTATTATTCATTATGTCTAGCTCTCAGGGGATTTTAGAACATATTCTATTGATTGCAATGTGGTGTAATATGGAATACAGTAGACTAGTAAACACAAAAGGTACAGTCGCTAATCTCCCAAAATTATTCTCCCATAAAGGAAGCATAGAAAAGAACACTTAATATATGAATACATAATATTACTACTGTGTTTCTCTGCTTTGTTTGAAAATTGAATTATTTTGTTAGGACCCATATCCTTAAAAATGTGAGATTTTAAAAATGTTTTATACTTCTGCACTACAAAAGCAGTCATTTTATTTCTCTTCGAAACTTGTGTCTGTAATTTGGGTCATGTATTAAAGGTAAAGAAATGTCAAGGTAAAAGTGGTTATTTAATTCTTATTGCAATTGGCAGAGTCTCACTTTCTGCATATTACTTGTCTGAGCTTGAATATGTGTCACTTGTAAATGGTGTTTCTAGATTACAATTTGTGTTGGCTTAGATTCATTTTAATGTGAAAATTGTAGACTTTAATGTTTCATTTGAAATAGCTTTATATAAGGCCAGAATATTATGCAAATCTTCATAATCCAAGTCTGATCTCCTAAACATTTAAAGTATAGTGTACATGGTCACATGCCACAACTTTATATGGTAAAAGTACTAATTGTGTTAAGTGGTGGTAGAAATTTAGACTTTTAGTTGTCAAGAACTTATGGCAAAACACACTTGCCTATTGAAAAACTGCTTTTCATTGTTGCTGTATAAATGGCATCAATCTAATAGAGTCACTGTGAATTTTGTTCAGAGGATAAGATTACAGATAAAAGTTAATAAAATATTTGGTAAGTTTTTGTACCTCATTCTGACAAAAAATAGTATACTCTTAATTATGGTAAAATAGTACTAGAGATGAAAGGAGATCTTCAAATGATTATAGAATCTGTGTAACTAGACTTCTGTCCAAATCTTAATTCTTTGTTTTTTGTTTTTTTTTTGAGACAGGGTCTCGCCTGTCTCCTAGGCGAGGTGCAGTGGCATCGTCTTAGTTCACTGCAACCTCTGCCTCCTGGGCTCAAGCAATTCTCTCGCCTCAGACTCTCAAGTATCTAGGACTACAAGCATCAAGCATGTGCCACCACGCCTGGTTAATTATTGCTTTTTTTTTTTTTTTTTTTTTGGAGAGATGGGGTTTCACCATGTTGCTTTGAGTCTTAAGGCAGATTGCTGTGTGAATAAAGGCAAGGAAATATAAAGTGGCCTATAAATAGGTAGGTAGGTAAGTAGGCTGGTCTCAAACTCCTGGGCTCGATCAATCCACCTGCCTCAGCCTCCCAAAGTGCTAGGATTACAGACGTAAGCCCAAATCTTAATTCTTTAAGCCATTCTTCATTAGTCCTTATTATTTTCATTCTTTCATGACTATTCTACAAAATAGTTTTGGAGAGAATATATTGATATAAGTTTTATGTGTTTATGTACATTTATTTACACACACCCTATTTGGTACTTCTATTTTGGTGACATCACATTTGGTGATGTACTAGGCTGATTTTACTCTCCCATTCGCTCTTTTCTTCTCATTAATATTTCTAACACTGTGATTTTTTGCTGAAACTTCATTTTCTGTAACTGAAAACTAAAGTACTCATAGGAAGTCAAAAAGAAGGAAATTGTCTAGTAAAATAAGGAATAATTATGATTCTAAATGGACCCTAGTACACTAATTTTTACATTGTAGGCTTCACTTGATATTTACTAGCTGAGAAAAGAAATTTGCAAACCAGCAAATTAGATATTGAGACTAATTTTCAGCCCCACAAAAGGTAAATAAATTCAGTCTGACACCTGTAATGGTGAAAGCTTAAAATTTTACCATTACAGTTATAACATTGCAATGAAGGTGGCTACATACGCATTTTATAAAATGTGTATTGGTTATCCTAATAGGTCCATTGCACACGATTCAAGAATTTTGGCATTCAGAAAACTTTGTAATATTCTGTAAGTATGTAGAAGCATCTTTTTGGTTTAAAAAAAAAATAGTCTGATACATTCTAGTTAAAATACCAGCCAGGTTTTGTTGGTACTGGGAAATGGGTACATGAAGATTCATTATACTCTTTATTTTTGTGTCTGTTTGGAAGTTTCCATAATAAACAATTTTTTGAAAATCACCCGATTAATACCACATTCCTGGGATCTGTATCAAATCTAAAGTGTTGGAATTATACACTCAAAAATAGAAAACATGTTTGTGTGTCTGAATCCTCTAAAAAGAAAAATAGTTAATAATGTTAGCACACCTCATTGACAATTAGATATTACCTGTCTTCAACAGACCAGAACAGGAAGAAAACCACTTCTATCTGGTTAGTGCCTACTAGATACCTTTATGTGCAGGTCATCTCAGAGAACCAAGAAATGTTTCTGCTCAGATGACTTGTAAACATGGAAAATGTGCCTCTCCATATATACCACTGCAAGATTCTCCTGGTAAAGAATGTATAATTTTATAACAACACCTGAAAACGTTAAATTTATTATTCATAAATTTTTCAAGACACACTTCAGAACACAAGAAGCTCACAAAAAAGATTCTTACTACTTCAGTTAACATAGATACACCCACCCCTACCCCAGTATTTGAAGAAAAAGAAAAAGTCTTTCTACTCCTAGTAGTCAAAGCAAGTTATCCCATTTTTGTTTTGGAGTACCAGTGTTCTATTACTATAAAGCAGTAAAGTATCATAAGGTAATAACCTCCTCCCAGAAGGTGTATTACTGAAAACATTTACAGACCAATAGTTCATGAAGAGAAAATGATTTATTATGTTTTTAAGAGTGGTTAGTCAAAGTTGCATTTCTTTGTTTTACAGAAGGAACCCAGAGATTGAAAAAAGTTTATTAGTAGTGTCAGAATGAACTGAAGAAAAAAGAAAATAAAACATAGGGGAGTAGTGAGGAAATATGGATATGTGAAACAATATAAGAACAATTATAAAGTACCACCAAAGAATGGAAATTCAGATTAAAATTTATTTATGATCTTACAGCCACTTTGCAAAAATAGTTGTGAAACAATTCATTTATTACTTAATATGGGGTGTGAAATTGTAACAAGGCATAACATCCAAGTGACTAAAAGTTCTTTACTCATTTTATTGAACAGGTTTATTGTGACTTCTACTTTTCTCTGTAAGATATTAAAACCATACTGCCCGTTTAGATTTGGTTCTTATCCATGGCCTTATTGGTCTTATTGTCCTGTATGTTGCAATTCCGGGTTTGCAGTTTGGTTAAGTTTTTTTGGAAAAGTCCCTTAAAAATTTAGCATGAGGATTCTGTAACAATAAAACAAATGTACTTTGGTGTTCCTTGAAAATAGCAGTTCCTCTTAAGTAAAACTATAACTTGCATATAATGTACTATATTCATTCAATTTAAATTAGTATTAAATAAAATTATTGTTTTCCATCTCTACAGTCCATTCAAATTACATTCATAATGAGCCAGAGGATTATTTTAAATTGTTTATTTTACCGTAAGACTTTCCTGTGGTAGGATGCAATCATTTAGGAAAAAAAAAGTACTGGTAAATACCTTGATTTTTCAATTCTAAAACTCAATGGTAGTATTATTGATATTTCTGTTCACCATACACAAAGCCAGACAAAGTCAAATATGCAATATTATTCCTAGTTCTCCAAGTAAACATTATCCTAGAAACAGTGCAGAACTTTCCGTCCATGGAGTCTGTGGCCAGTCATCTATACTTCTTCTCGCATTTATTTAAAGCTTTGTCTCAACATGACTCTTATCCTTTCTTGGGGCATGAACTCTCAATTTCCAGTTCATCATCCCTATTCTGGTTCCACAAACCTGGTTTCTATGGTACCATTTAACTATTTCACTTATTATTCTTTTTCTGTTAAGAATCTCTATTAAACACCTTCTAACATAAGGAATAATTCATCACGTGAATGAAGACTGTCCTCAGGTTTGCAGACTAGCAAAAAAGAATTCCTCACCCACCTTGATTCTCTACTGCCGTGCACTTCGTGTCACTCCCCAGTTTTAGATACTTCCCAGGGTCTCCTTTCTTCAGTGTCAAAAAAAAAAAAAGACAAGAAAATTCTGATTGGTTCCACTAAAATTTAGGCATTCTAGCCTACCCTACATCTTCATGGCTACATGAAAGCTTTCATGTACTTTTTGCTGACTTTTATCAACATTGTTCATGGCAGAATTTCTTTAATCTTCTCAAGCCTCAGCCAAACAGGCTCCCAAGAGATGACTGACTTTTTATTTCCAGGCAACGTTATGATATGAATATCTTGGGATTGCCTCTGTATTTTCACCTTTTCCCTTGTCTGTTAGTTACCTCTTTTAAGAAGGAACGATTTTTCCTCCTTGCCAGTCTACTCATCCCACGTGTGTTCTTTTTTCCATCTCCTGTTTCCTTCAAAACATTTTTTTAATCAGTTTTTCCCACTACCATTTGCAACTTCAGTCTCTCCCACTCAACGGGCTTATTATCCACCACCTGAAATCAAGCACAGACATTCCTCTGTGGCGGGCGGGGGGTGGGGGAACCTATTTTTTTAACCTTTTTTTCTTTCCCAAATCCTGAAAATTCTTGAAAAAATACTGGATACTCATTTTCTCAAATTCTTACCATCTAGTCCTTCTTTAACCCTCTCTGATTTGGCCTCTGACCTGTTCATGCAATGAAAATAGTTGTCTTAAAGGTCACCAGTGACCTTTATATACCACTTATATACATTTATTCACTCAGAAAATATTTATTTTGTGCTTGCTATGTACCAGGTACTTGCTAGACTAGATACTAGAAGTACATCTAAAAAAGACAACATTCTTTTTCTCAGAGAACTTATAATTTAGTTGAGGAAACAAACAAGTAGAGAACTACAAAGTAGCCTAAGAGTTGCAATTAAGCATGAGGCAATGTGAAAGTAAGAAGAGCAATGTCTAACTCAGCCTTTATGTGGTCATAGAAGCTTTTAGGTAGAAAGAGGCTTCCTTTAAAGGTTAAGGAAAAAAAGATATTGAGGTAAAGAAGAAGGAGAAGAGCGGTGTTTCTAACAGAAAGTATCCTTCAGAAAGGAAGCTAAAAGTTAATATGCTTTTGATTATCTGCAAATTTAGTAACACAGGTACAGAATTCGCTTATGGAAGTGGATGGAGATAAGGCTTTTACCTGAATTGAGTTTTTAAATTTATATTTAAATTGTTGTGTTTGTGTGTATGTGTGTGTATATATACGTGTGTGTGTATATATATGTATATATAGGAGATGGAAAAAATATATGTGTGAGTATGTGTTCCCACTCCTCAGAACTTTGATTATATATATGTATGTGTGTCTTTTATATATTGTATGTGTGTGTACATATATATACTTTTTGCCCAAGTCTCACAAATGAATCTGTGACTTCAAAATATAAAGAGACACTGCTATAAATGTAGTTGGGAGCCAGGCGTGGTGGCACATGCTTCTAATCCCAGCTACTTGGGAGGCTGAGACGAAAAGATAGCTTGAGCCCAGGAGTCCAGCACCGCAATAAGCTATGACTGCACCACTGCACTCCAGCCTAGGCAACAGAGTGAGACCCTGTCTCTAAAAAATAAAATAAATCTAGTGGAGGACCAGCTTATAAAAGGCTTTGAATACCAAGCTAAGAAGTTTTTTTTAACTGTATGTTGAAGACTCTAGTTTCAAGGATTTTAAGAAATATAATAGCTCGTATTTTCATTTCTGGGAAGTTAACTTTCTATAATGTGAATTATGTAAAGGAGCAAAACTGCAGAAAGGGGCTTTAGGAGACAGGTAGTAGTTCAGGAGTGACATGAATAGTGCTCAGTGATAGAAACAATGCGGCTGAAGAAGAGGAGATGCTTCAGAAATACTTAGAAGGTAGGATTTAGATTTTAGTCCACACTTGCCCCTGGGCTCGGCCCTCTTATGCAGTGCACACTCTGCACAAACCTACGCAGTACCCCCTTCCAAATGCTTACCTTATTCTGGTGGAACTAAGCATTCTGTGTCAATATTGGGGTACTTGTCTTGTCTTCCACATTTCAAATTCTTTGAGATTGTTGTGTCTTTAGATTGTCTATTCCTTATAGAATCTAACAGAGAATTACACATAGTAAACATTGAAAAACTGTGATAATGATGCTTACATAGTGTGTGCTCTAAAAGCTTCATGTATGTTAATTCATTTAATTCTCACAACCTTATGTGATGTGCACTATTATTATACCCCGTTTTTGGCTGAATTAAAAGAAGAGTCATGGGGAGATTAAATTACTTTCCTAAGGTCACACACTAGAAAGTGGTGGAACTGATTCAAACTGAGGCAGTCTGGCTCCAGAGTCCACGCTCATAACCAGTATACTAAACCCATTATTGGAACCCATTATTTGAATACACTCCAGCGATTGGTAAATTTAAAGCAATGTATAAAATGTTTTAGTCCCACAGGATTAAAATTAATATTTTGATTTATGTGGAATAGCTAATGAGTTTGCTTTCTAATCTTTTTGTTTTAATCCTTTTAGAACCAGTTCGAAGATACAAAACTTACCATGGTGATGTCTTTAGTACCTCCAGTGAAAGTCCATCTATTATTTCCTCTGAATCAGATTTCAGACAAGGTAGGAGGCATCTGAAACAAGCAAACTGTTTTTAAGAAACCACGATTATTATTATTTTCAATAGTGTTGAAATATTAATATAAATTGCCAGAAAGAATAATACTATATAAAATTGCAAAATTAAAAAAAGCTGCTGGTTACTCATTAGTAGTAGTATAGAAACTAAATAGCAGTTTCTTCAAATAACGATGTAGTCCTTTTCATTACAGAGATAACAATTCATTGTCTTTAAAAGTAACATGATTTACCTCAAAAGAGTTTAATAACATTATGTCATTAATTTTGTTCTGTGGATTAGATTTGTACAACTCTATGTCTGCTAAGTGTTTGAGTTTTAAATGAAATTACTCTCATGTTTCTATCACCTGTGCCATTATTTCTTTTTCATTCATAATTAGTGAGAAGAAGTGAAGCCTCAAAGAGGTTTGAATCCAGCAGTGGTCTCCCAGGGGTAGATGAAACCTTAAGTCAAGGCCAGTCACAGAGACCAAGGTATGTCATGAAAAAGTAGTGATGATACATTTCCAGTGACCAGTGTTTGTTTTTTATTTGAATTAAATGGAGTTTTTGTTTGTTTGTTTGTTTTTTGAGACGGAGTCTCGCTCTGTCACCTAAGCTGGAGTGCAGTGGCACAATCTCGGCTCACTGCAACCTCCTTCTCCCAGGTTCACGCAATTCTCCTGCCTCAGTCTCCCGAGTAGCTGGGATTACAGGTACGCGCCAATGCGCCTAGCTAATTTTTGAATTTTTAGTAGAGACGGGGTTTCACCATATTGGCCAGGCTGGTCTCGAACTCCTAACCTCAAGTGATCCACCTGCCTCAGCCTCCCAAAGTGCTGGGATTACAGGTGTGAATCAAGTAGAATTTGTTTTTTTACTATCCTTTTTCCTTTATTTTTTGCATTTTCCTTTTCTCTTCCTTTCCCCTAGCTCTCTTTGTTTTTATAAAAGTTCTCAGAAATTCATCAATTATATGAAAGACAAAGTATTGGAATCTTTTAAAATCATGATTGGCTCTAATTATTTATAGTTGTGCTTGACTTTTAAAATTATCAATATGAATATAAAATAACAGGAAGGTGAAGGCATGGGATTAAAAATCTGTGAGAAGATAGTAAACCTTGATTTGTAAGATACCTTTCTTGAAAGGTTGGAATAGTCTCAGCCAGCAAGCTTTCAGTGAGTATTTATTTGTTGAATGAATAGTGAGTAGGTTACTACTAAGTAACCTATTATGTAAAAAGTTAATTATTCACTGTATCTTTCCTGGCTTAAAAGAGGTTATGTGGTATTTTTTTTTAAAGCCTGATTTAGGCTAGGCTATTTAGAGTTCATTTTTATACTGACATACTTAGTGAATTTCTTATAAGGTGTTAGTATTATGTTTGTGCTTGGCTTAGGATGGTGGTATTATAGCTGTGTGTTGATTTATGTTGTTTAAACTGAGAGGTGTCAAGTCAATAGTGATGTGTGTCTTTGTCGTGTATGCCCAGGTCCCTTACATGAACAAAAGATGTAGTTAATGCTAAGCATTAATTTCAAATTTGTAATATATTAGAGAACCAGAGGTTGCTTTAGAATTTACTTCTAAAATGTGGGAATCCTTTCTAATTCTGTATTTCAGTTTGTTTAATTCAGGTGCCACCAAATAGAAAAGAATCATTTAGAAATAAATAGAAACTTGCCCCTTAGCTAATTAATTCTGCCAGACACTGTTTCACACCTGTAAACTATTAATAGATCAGGTAACCCTAGCCATGTGATTAAAACAGACTATTCACAGTTTAGAGTCTACGTAATTAAATACTTTACACTAAAATTATTCTTTAGTTAATGGTCCACTTTTTTTTTTTTTTTTTTTTTTTTTTGAGACAGAGTGTCGCTTTGCTGCCCAGACTTTAATGCAGTGGCGCTATTTCAGCTCACTGCAACCTCTGCCTCCAGGTTCAAGCAGTTCTCCTGCCTCAGCCTCCCGAGTAGCTGGGATTGCAGGCACCTGCCACCATGCCTGGCTAACTTTTGTATGTTTAGTAGAGGTGGGGTTTCACCATTTTGGCCAGGCTGGTCTTGAACTCCTGACGTCAAGTTATCCACCCACCTCCGCCTCCCAAAGTGCTGGGATTACAAGTGGGAGCCACTGCGCCTGGCCTAAAGGTCCACTTTTAATTAAAGTTGTTTCTTTTGTTTCTTGTACTTTTTAAAATAGTCTATAATTTTTTTCTTTGAGGAAAACTCCAGTAAGTATTCATTTACCTAAAGCAATCTATATTTGCATAATAGCATTTTATATTACTGTGTCCTTTTGATGACCCCATTTTGATACTTTTGAACAAAGAGGTAGGAGACAAAGATCTATGCTTTACGTTACACAGTTTTCTTTTTATTTTTATTTTTTAACATTTATTTTCGGTTTGGGGGTACATGTGAAGGTTTGCTATATAAACACGTGTGACAGGGGTTTGTATACATACTATTTTGTCAAGCAGGTATTAAGCCCAGTACCCAACAGTTATCTTTTTTGTTCCTCTCCCTCCTCCCACTCTCCCCACTCAAGTAGACCCCAATATCAGTTGTTTCCTTCTTTGTGTTCAGAATTTCTTATCATTTAGCTCCCACTTACAAGTGAGAACATGTGGTATTTGGTTTTCTGTTCCTGCATTAGTTTGCTAAGGATAATAGCCTCCAGCTCTATCCATGTACCCACAAAAGACATGATCTCATTCTTTTTTATGGCTGTATAGTATTCCATTGTGTATATGTACCACATTTTCTTTATACAATCTGTCATTCATGAACATTTAGATTGATTCAATGTCTTTGCTATTGTAAATAGTGCTGCAGTGAACATTCGTGTATATGTGTCTTTATGGTAGAATGATTTATATTCCTATGGGTATATACCCAGTAATGGGATTGCTGGGTCTAATGGTAGTTCTGCTTTTAGCTCTTTGAGGAATCTCCATATCGTTTTCCACGATGATTGAACTAATTTGCTCTCCCAACAGTGTGTAAGTGTTTTCTTTTCTCTGCAACCTCGCCAGCATCTGTTATTTTTTTACTTTTTAATAATAGCCATTCTGACTGGTGTGAGATGGTATCTCATTGTGGTTCTGATTTGCATTTCTGTAATGATCAGTGATATGAAGCTTTTTTCAATGCTTGTAGGCTGCATGTATATCTTCTTTTGAGGGTGTCTTTCATGTACTTTGCCCACTTTTTAATGGAGTTGTTTGTTTTTCTTTTGTAAATTTAAGTTCCCTATAGATGCTGGGTATTAGACCTTTGTCAGATGCATAGTTTGCAAATATTTTCTCCCATTTTGTAGGTTGTCTGTTTACTCTGTTTTTCTAATGAAGCAAAAGCATGTGGGGATGAACAACAACAGGAAGCCAATATTGAATTGCACTAAGCTCAGTGTTGAATTGAGGGAGAATGTGTTTTAGAAGTGACTTTTCTCTGTGCATCTAATTTGGAACCTATGAACAGTTACTATTATGCCCACTTTAGCCAATTGAAAACTCTTGCTTTTAATACAAACAACTGAAATAGAGATAACACCTGAAGAAGCATTGGGATATGTGTTAATTGATTTACAGCCAATTTGGTTTGGATTTTTAAATTTTAAAACATATTCATTCAAGCAAAATTAAATCATTTTGGGAGCCTTATGTTAATTTTCTTGATAAGGAACCTCAAAGTGTCAAGGTTATGAGGGAATCCTAATTTTGATTGTTTCCAGATTTTATTTAAGGAAACATTAAGGCCACCATATTTGTCAAATCTATGTTTAAGGGGTAAACTGTCTTTTTTTTCATACTTCATGGGGAGAAAAAGCCCATGTGGTGTTCATAGCATCTGAGTTAGATATAGGTTTACGTGAAAGAAAAATATTTCAGGAAGTAGATTGTTAGCTGTATGTATGTATTGTCTAATGTTAAGTTGCTAAACTCTATTTCTTTTAACTAGTTCCATCTTTTTTCTGCCCACTTAAATACACATTAGCTTAAAATGCTGTCCAAATTCCTATTCACTTGCAGAACACGCTCTGATAACATCCTTAACATGCTGGTACATAATCAGGAGTCTTGTTTTCTTCTTTAGGTCACACATTTGTAAAATCTATAAATAGTGCTATATTTGTACATGTTGCATGCTTCTTGACAAAAGTTTCCATTCCCTTTAGCTAGAATAAAATGGCAAAACAGATCAAGAGAGTGCTATTGATTTGTATCATAGTGGGGTGGGGGGAGATTAACAGGAAATTATGAGTCAGATGCAGCAGAATGAGTAATTTTTTTATACTGAGCTATCAAAAGTGTCTTTCAGTGACCAAAAAGGGCATTCAAAGTGGTTTCCAAAGAGAATTCTAAGTCTTTTTATGTATTAGCTTTTGAAGTAAGTTTATACATAGTACATTCCCACTGCTTCTGTGCCTCTCTGCTTGTTGAGGTAACCTTTGTTTCTGACTCCAAACAGAGTTGTTTTTGTTTTTGATTTTTGTCTCAAACTTTTCAGTTTTTATAGAAGTTTTGGTTAGATATCATATTTGGAGAGATAACAATGATAATTATTTTTGCTACCTTTTAGTAGCTCTCATGTAAAATAATTTTAGCTAAAAGACTGTAATATTTTATGAAAATAACAGGTTTGAGTTTAAATGTGCGGATTCAAGGTCTTATTATTATCTTTGACCCTCCCCTTAAGTGAGAGAGGGCCATAAAATTACATTCAGTTATTGACTTTACAGGTAATCGTTGAGCACCTGACATGTACTAGGTGCTTTCAGATACTGGAGATAGAGTTGTGAACAACACAGAAAGTCCCTTGACGGAAATAAGAGATAGCCAATAAACCATGAAAAAGCAAGTAAATAATATACTGCCATATAATGATGGTGCCTTGAAGAAAAATAAAGCTACTTAAGGGGATAGGGAGAGCAGGGAGTAATGTCCAAATTTTGTTTTATATAGGTAGTATGATCAGAGTTTCATTACTAGAACAAGAGGCTCCTAACACCCAAGAGACTTCAAGGGTTTTAGGAGCTCTTTGTCAGGAACTGGGGACAAAGATAAAATATGTATTTCTTTCCCTTCCCCCCCTCCCTCTCCCTCTCCCTCTCCCTCCCCCTCTGCCTCCCCTCCCCTTCCCTCTCCCTCCGCCTTCCCCTCCCCTTCCCACTCTCTCTCCCCCTCCCCCTCCTCTTCCCCCTCTCCCTCCCCCTTCCCCCTTCCCCTCTTTTCTCCTTTCCTCTCCTCTCTTCTCTTCTGTCACCCAGGGTGGAGTGCAGTAGTATGATCCCAGCTCACTACAGCCTCAACCCCCTTACCCCCAGGCTCAATCAATTCTACGCCTCAGCCTCCTGAGTAGCCAGGACTACAGGTGTGTGCCACCATGGCCAGCTAATTTCTTGTATTTTTTTGTAGAGACAGGGTTTCACCATGTTGCCCAGGCTAGTCTCGAACTCCTGGACTCAAGCGATCCAACCGCCTTCACCTCCCAAAGTTCTGGGATTGCAGGCATGAGCCACCATGCCCAGCCTATGTATTTCTTCATACCATACTGTGTAATGCAAAGATTCTTCTGAGATGGGAAAATAAAATTTGTTTAAACTGTTGCAACCTTACTTAAAATGAAGTTTGCTTGATTAGCCTTAAAACAATTGTTTTCCTCCTAGTCCTCACCTGTCTCCTCTTTTCTATATAGCAGACAATATGAAACACCCTTTGAAGGCAACTTAATTAATCAAGAGATCATGCTAAAACGGCAAGAAGAAGAACTGATGCAGCTACAAGCCAAAATGGCCCTTAGACAGTCTCGGTTGAGCCTGTATCCAGGAGACACAATCAAAGCGTCCATGCTTGACATCACCAGGGATCCATTAAGAGAAATTGCCCTAGAAACGGCCATGACGCAAAGAAAACTGAGGGTAAGTTGATTCTCAGGTTACTACACATCTAAACCTGCTCTCACAGGGAACTCTTGGGCAAAGTACTTTTAAAAATTGCTACAGGTATCCATCTAAAGTTACCTGTAGATGAAACTGAAATCCCATATTCATTTCCACTGGGATTAAATATCATTTTGGTTGATTTTAAAATAAACGTTTAGCTATTTTCATTATTTTATCTAAAAAATAACGTAGATGAATTTAGAGTGTCCTAACTATATACTTTAAAAGTATATTCATAATCCTTAAAGTTAACTGGCTCTCTTCATTATTGTGGGGGATTATTTTTTCATATCAAGAAATGTATTATTCCATATATTGAGAAGATCAGACATGGAAAGTTCAAGGTTTGTTCCAAAGTTCAAGTATGTTATCAAGTGCATTTCATCTTGCTGCTCTGTGATTCTCAGAATTTTAGTAATAATTCACTTTCTGGTTAAAAGAGGACTCCATTAGCTCCAAACATCATATCCTCACATTTACAGTATCCAAAGACAGGAAGGACCAAGTCTGTATCTTGTATCGTGTGGATGGATATTTTTATGTGTCTGTTCTTCTAGTTGATGTATTTTTCTTTCAACCTATGACAATAGATTTTTATAAATATAAAATCAGAATGAACAGTTCTTTTCTCATGTAAAATATCTTAAACATTTTACAACTTCTATATTAGTGTTATACTTTATTATGTGACTTTACTGTGTACTGTAATTTCTTTAGTCAGTTCCAATTATTGGACACTTTAAATGTTTCTAATTAGCTGTTGAAAGTAATGCTCTAAAGCAGGGCTCCACAGGCCAGCATTGGTCCGTGGCCTGGTCACAGCAGGAGGTGAGCAAGGAGCTAGCATTGCCATCTGAGCTCCACCTCCTGTCAGATCAGCAGCAGCACTAGATTCTCATAGGAGCATGAACCATGTTGTGAACTGCGTTGCATGTTCCTTATGAGAATCTAAAGCCTGATGATCTGAGGTGGAACAGTTTCATCCCAAAACCATCCCCTTCTACCTGTCTGTGGAAAAATTTTTTTCCACAAAACCTGTCCCTGGTGCCAAAAAGATCAGGGACCGCTGCTTTAATGAACATCCCTGCAGCTTACTCGTTGCAGATAACTTTCTCCAAGTAAAATAGCCAAGTCAAAGGCAGACACCGTTTAAGACATTTGATACCTATTGTCAAATTACCCTTCCAAAAGTTTGTGCCAGTTTTTGCTTCCTATGATCATGCCTGTTTCTTCATATTCTTACCTATTCTGGATATTACCATTCTTTTTTACTGTCACCAACTTGAAAGGTGAAGCAATATTTCATTTGTAATGTTAGTTTAAAATAATTCTTCAAAAGCAAAATAAATAATAGTAAACCTGGTAAAATCTAGAATGATTTTTTTCTTTTTAGTTCTGCAGTAAGAAATTATATTACCCTATACTGTTTTCATTTTTTGTTCTTTGCTTCAGAGAATTATCTTAAAAGCACATTTGTATGATCTGAAGTTAATAGAATTCAAATTTCCTTCACAGTATTCTAAGGAGAAAAAACTATTGGGTGGTGAAAATTGCATTGAACTACAAATTGGAAGACATGTATTCTATTCCTTGTGATGCTGTTATATGACTTTATGTAAATTTTAAAACCTCTTTATTCCTTATTGTGCTAATTTTTAAAATGTGGAATTGGATTGTAGTTTATAAAACACTATCCAATTTTTAAAGTTTTTAGATTCCAATAAAATATAACTGAACATATTTCAGGTAAAAGGAAGAAACTCAATAAGGCTTCATCAATTCATTATTACCAATATCTACATCAAAACTAAGTAATAGGCAGGGCGTCATACAATATAGTGTGGGTTTCCAATATAATAATTCAGTGAGCAGCACAAACTGCACATACATATACACCCCTTTTTCCTAAACCATAGTTTTATAGAGCTAAGCTAGACTTTGGTTCATTCACAATTCATAAATTATAGATCGTACCTTTATAGCATGCCACTGTGATATGTCATCTCGCTAAAAACCTGTTTCCTTTTTTAGGCAGTCAATTTCTAGCTATTTCAAACCAAACATTTCTTCATCAGAGATATTCTGTGTCAGTGATTAGATAATTTGAACTACTGGTCATTAAAAGACTACCTAGTATTTTTTCTGAAAAGAACTGGAGGTTATATTTTTGAGGCTGAAAAGGGTAATGGGGTTTGGAGGTACAGTTTGAATTAATATTCTTTCCCACAACAAAAATTTTTAGGATTTTTTTTTCTTTTGGTGTAGACACATCTTAACTTCTTCATACCCTGTTGCCATAGTTGATCTTTATTATATTCTGTGTTTCCCATGGCAGACCACTTTCATTCTTTTTTTTTTATTATTATACTTTAAGTTCTAGGGTACATGTGCACAAATGCAGGTTTGTTACATAGGTATACATGTGCCATGTTGGTTTGCTGCACCCATCAACTCATCATTTACATTAGGTGTTTCTCCTAATGCTGTCCCTCCCCCAGCCCCCACCCCCCAACAGGACTTGGTGTGTGATGTTTCCCACCCTGTGTCCATGTGTTCTCATTGTTCAGTTCCCACCTATGAGTGAGAACATGTGGTGTTTGGTTTTCTGTCCTTCTGATAGTTCCCTGAGAATAATGGTTTCCAGCTTCATCCATGTGTGTGCAAAGGACATTAACTCATCCTTTTTTATAGCTGCATAGTAGTCCATGGTGTATATGTGCCACATTTTCTTTATCCAGTTGGACATTTGGGTTGGTTCCAAGTCTTTGCTATTGTGAATAGTGCCACAATAAACATACGTGTGCCTGTGTCTTTATAGTAGCATGATTTATAATCCTTTGGGTATATACCCAGTAATAGGATCACTGGGTCAAATGGTGTTTCTAGTTCTAGATTATTGAGTAATCGCCACACTGTCTTCCACAAAGGTTGAACTACTTTATGCTCCTACCAACAGTGTAAAAGCATTCCTATTTCTCCACATCCTCTGCAGCATCTGTTGTTTCCTGACTTTTTAATGATTGCTTTTCTAACTGGCATGAGATGGTATCTCATTGTGGTTTTGATTTGCATTTCTCTGATGACCGGTGATAATGAGCATTTTTTCATGTGTCTGTTGGCTGCATAAATGTCTTCTTTTGGGAAGTGTCTGTTCATATCCTTTGCCTGTTTTTTGATGGGGTTGTTTGTTTCTTTCTTGTAAATTTGTTGAAGTTCTTTGTAGATTCTGGATATTAGCCTTTTGTCAGATGGGTAGATTGCAAAAATTTTCTCCCATTCTGTAGGTTGCCTGTTCACTCTGATGGTAGTTTCTTTTGCCATGCAGACACTCTTTAGTTTAATTAGATCCTGTTAGTCTATTTTGGCTTTTGTTGCCATTGCTTTTGGTGTTTTAGTCATGAAGTCCTTACCCATCTGTATGTCCTGAATGGTATTGCCTAGGTTTTCTTCTAGGATTTTTATGGCTTTAGGTCTAACATTTAAGTCTTTAATCCATCGTGAATTAATTTTTGTATAAGGTGTAAGGAAGGGATCCAGTTTCAGTTTTCTACATATGGCTAGCCAGTTTTCCCAGCACCATGTATTAAATAGGAAGTCCTTTCCACATTTCTTGTTTTTCTCAGGTTTGTCAAAGATCAGTTGGTTGTAGATGTGTGGTGTTATTTCTGAGGCCTCTATTCTGTTCCATTGGTCTATATATCTGTTTTGGTACCAGTACCATGCTGTTTTGGTTACTGTAGACTTGTAGTATAGTTTGAAGTCAGGTAGCATGATGCCTCCAGCTTTGCTCTTTTTGCTTAGGATTGTCTTGGCTATGTGGGCTCTTTTTTGGTTCCATATGAACTTTAAAGTAGTTTTTTCCAATTCTGTGAAGAAAGTCATTGGTAGTCTGATGGGGATGGTATTGAATCTATAAATTACTTTGGGCAGTATGGCCATTTTCACGATATTGATTCTTCCTATCCGTGAGCACGGAATTTTCTTCCATTTGTTTGTGTCTTCTTTTATTTCATTGAGCAGTGGTTTGTAGTTCTGCTCAAACCACTTACAAGGTCCTTCATATCCCTTGTAAGTTGAATTCCTAGGTATTTTATTTTCTTTGTAGTAATTGTGAATGGGAATTCACTCATGATTTGGCTGTTTGTCTGTTATTGGTGTAGAGAAATGTTTGTGATTTTTACACATTGATTTTGTATCCTGACACTTTGCTGAAGTTGCTTATCAGCTTAAGGAGATTTGGGGCTGAGACGATGGGGTTTTCTAAATATACAATTCTGTCATCTGCAAACAGGGACAATTTGACTTCCTCTTTTCCTAATTGAATACCTTTATTTCTTTCTCTTGCCAGATTGCCCTGACCAGAACTTCCAACACTATGTTGAATAGGAGTGGTGAGAGAGGGCATCCTTCTCTTGTGCCGGTTTTCAAAGGGAATGCTTCCAGTTTTTGCCCATTTAGTATCATATTGGCTGTGGGTTTGTCATAAATAGCATTTATTATTTTGAGGTAGGTTCCACCAATACCTAGTTTATTGAGAGTTTTTAGCATGAAGGGCTGTTTAATTGTGTTCAAGGCCTTTTCTGTATCTATTGAGATAATCATGTGGTTTTTGTAGTTGTTTCTGTTTATGTGTTGGATTACATTTATTGATTTGCATATGTTGAACCAGCCTTGCATCCCAGGCATGAAGCCAACTTGATCGCAGTGGATAAGCTTTTTGATGTGCTGCTGGATTTGGTTTGCTAGTATTTTATTGAGGATTTTCACATCGATGTTCGTCAGGGATATTGGTCTAAAATTCTCTGTTTTTATTGTGTCTCTGCCACACTTTGGTATCGGGACAATGCTGGCCTCATAAAATGAGTTAGGGAGGATTCCCTCTTTTTCTATTCATTGGAATAGTTTCAGAAGGAATGGTACCAGCTCCTCTTTGTACCTCTGGTAGAATTCGGCTGTGAATCTCTCTGGTCCTGGATTTTTTTTTTGGTTGGTAGGCTATTAATTATTGCCTCAATTTCAGAGCCTATTATTGGTCTATTCAGAGATTTAACTTCTTCCTGGTTTAGTCTTGGGAGGGTGTATATGTCCAGAAATTCATCCATTTCTTCTAGATTTTCTAGTTTATTTGCATAGAGGTGTTTATAGTATTCTCTGATGGTAGTTTGTATTTCTGTGGGATCGGTGGTGATATCCCCTTTATCATTTTTTATTGTGTCTATTTGATTCTTCTCTCTTTTCTTCTTTATTAGTCTTGCTAACAGTCCATCAATTTTGTTGATCTTTTCAAAAAACCAGCTCCTAAATTAATTGATTTTTTGAAGGTTTTTTTCTGTCTCTATCTCCTTCAGTTCTGCTCTGATCTTAGTTATTTCTTGCCTTCTGCTAGCTTTTGAATTTGTTTGCTCTTGCTTCTCTAGTTCTTTTAATTATGATGTTAGGGTGTTGATTTTATATCTTTCCTGCTTTCTCTTGTGGGCATTTAGTGCTATAAATTTCCCTCTACACACTGCTTTGAATGTGTCCCAGAGATTCTGGTATTGTGTCTTTGTTCTTGTTGGTTTCAAAGAACATCTTTATTTCTGCCTTCATTTCATTATATACCCAGTAGTCATTCAGGAGCAGGTTGTTCAGTTTCCATGCAGTTGTGCAGTTTTGAGTAAGTTTCTTAATCCCGAGCTCTAATTTGATTGCACTGTCGTCTGAGAGACAGTTTGTTGTGATTTCTGTTCTTTTACATTTGCTGAGTAGTGTTTTACTTCCAATTATGTGGTCAATTTTAGAATAAGTGTGATGTGGTGCTGAGAAGAATGTATATTCTGTTGATTTTGAGTGGTGAGTTCTGTATATGTCTATTAGGTCTACTTGTTGCAGAGCTGAGTTTAAGTCCTGGATATCCTTCTTAACCTTCTGTCTCCTTATCTAATACTGACAGTGGAGTGTTAAAGTCTCCCATTATTATTGTGTGGGAGTCTAAGTCTCTTTGTAGGTCTCTAAGGACTTCCTTTATGAATCTGGGTGCTCCTGTATTGGGTGCATATATATTTAGGATAGTTAGCTCTTCTTGTTGAATTGATCCCTTTACCATTATGTAATGGCCTTCTTTGTCTCTTTTGATCTTTGTTAGTTTACAGTTTGTTTCATCAGAGACTAGGATTGCAACCCTGCTTTTTTTTTTTTTTTTTTTTTTTTTTCCATTTGCTTGGTAGATCTTCCTCTATCCCTTTATTTTGAGCCTATGTGTTTCTCTGCATGTGGGATGGGTCTCCTGAATACAGCACACCGATGAGTCTTGACTCTTTATCCAGTTTACCAGTTTGTGTCTTTTAATTGGGGGCATTTAGCCCATTTACATTTAAGGTTAATATTGTTATGTGTGAATTTGATCCTGTCGTTATGATGTTATCTGGTTATTTTGCCTATTAATTGAGGCAGTTTCTTCCTAGCATCGATGGTCTTTACAATTTGGCATGTTTTTCAGTGGCTGGTACTGGTTGTTCCTATCCATGTTTAGTGCTTCCTTCAGGAATTCTTGTAAGGCAGGCCTGATGGTGACAAAATCTGTCAGCATTTGCTTGTCTGTAAAGGATTTTATTTCCCCTTCACTTATGAAGCTTAGTTTGGCTGGATATGAAATTCTGGGTTGAAAATTCTTTTCTTTAAGAATGTTGAATATTGGCCCCCACTCTCTTCTGGCTTGCAGGGTTTCTGCCGAGAGATCGCTGTTAGTCTGATGGGCTTCCCTTTGTGGGTAACCTGACCTTTTTCTCTGGCTGCCCTTAACATTTTTTCCTTCATTTCAACCTTGGTGAATCTGACAGTTATGTGTCTTGGGATTGTTCTTCTCAAGGAGTATCTTTGTGGTGTTCTCTTTATTTCCTGAATTTGAATGTTCACCTGCCTTTCTAGGTTGGAGAAGTTCTCCTGGATAATATCCTGCAGAGTGTTTTCCAACTTGATTCCATTTTCCCCGTCACTGTGAGGTACACCAATCAGACGTAGATTTGGTCTTTTCACATATTCCATATTTCTTGGAGGCTTTGTTTGTTTCTTTTTACTGTTTTTTCTCTAATCTTGTCTTCTCGCTTTATTTCATTAATTTGATCTTCAATCAGTGATACCCTTTCTTCCACTTGATCAAATCAGCTATTGAAGCTTGTGCATGTGTCACGAAGTTCTTGTGCCATGGTTTTCTGCTCCATCAAGTCATTTAAGATCTTCTCTACACTGTTTATTCTAGTTAGCCATTCCTCTAACCTTTTTGCAAGGTTTTTAGCTTCCTTGTGTTGGGTTTGAACATGCTTCTTTAGCTCAGAGAAGTTTGTTATTACCGACCTTCTGAAGCCTATTTCTGTCAACTCGTCAAAGTCATTCTCCGTCCAGCTTTGTTCCGTTGCTGGTGAGGAGCTGCAATCCTTTGGAGGAGAAGAAGCACTCTCGTTTTTAGAATTTTCAGCTTTTCTGCTCTGTGGTTTTATTTACCTTTGGTCTTTGATGTTGGTGACCTACAGATGGAGTTTGGTGTAGATGTCCTTTTTGTTGATGTTGATGGTATTCCTTTCTGTTTGTTAGTTTTTCTTCTAATAGTCAGATCCCTCAGCTGCAGGTCTGTTGGAGTTTGCTGGAGGTCCACTCCAGACACTGTTTGCCTGGGTATCACCAGTGGATGCTGCAGAAGAGCAAATATTGCTGCCTGATCCTTCCTCTGGAAGTTTTATCCCAGAGGGGCACCCAACCGTATGAGGTGTCTGTCAGCCCCTACTGGGAGGTGTCTCCCAGTTAGGCTGTGGGGGTCAGGGACCCATTCTCAGAGCTCAAACGCCATGCTGGGAGAACCACTGCTCTCTTCAGAGCTGTCAGACAGGGACATTTAAGTCTGCAGAAGTTTCTGCTGCCTTTTGTTCAGCTATGCCCTGCCCACAGAGGTGGAGTCTATAGAGGAAGCAGGCCTTGCTGAGCTGTGGTGGGCTCCACCCAGTTCAAGCTTCCCAGCCGTTTTGTTTACCTACTCAAGCCTCAGCAATGGTGGACATCCCTCCCCCGAGCAGGCTGCAGCCTTGCATGTTGATCTCAGATTGCTGTGCTAGCAGTGAGCAAGGCTCCGTGGGTGTGGGACCTGCCGAGCCAGGAACGGGAGAAAATCTCCTGGTCTGCCAGTTGCTAAGACTGTGAGAAAAGTGCAATATTTGGGTGGGAGTGTTCCATTTTTCCAGGTACAGTTTGTCTCAGCTTCCCTTGGCTAGGAAAGGGAAATCCCTCTATCCCTTGGGCTTCCCAGGTGATGTGTTGCCCTGCCCGGCTTCAGCTCATCCTCCGAGTGCTGCACCCACTGTCCAACCAGTCCCTGTGAGATGAACCAGGTACCTCAGTTGGAAATGCAGAATTCACCCGTCTTCTGTGTTGATCACACTGGGAGCTGCAGACTGGAGCTCTTCCTATTCGGCTATCTTCCACTTTCATTCTTTCTACTCTATTTCTATTCTTGTTTAAAATGTGTCCTATTGGTTCATTGAATATTAATAAACCCCTTATGTTAAACTTTTACTTTTACATAAATGGTATCTGTCACATGTTACACACTCAATTAAATTGAATAGAATTCCTACACCAAGCAATCAGTGAGCTGTACAACCAAATGCAAAGCAAAAACCAACAAAAATAAAACTCGGTAACATCCATTAGTTCAAGCACACACCTACACATACACACAAACCACTTGCCTCTGGCCTCAAGATTAGCTCTGGTTTCATTCTACCTTTTGCCCATTAAGATATAATCTTTCAGTCTTTTCTCAACCCTTCTCCCACTCAGAGTCTAACTTGTTTTAAGTTGTCTCCTAAACTAGTTCTCCCTCTTGGCCAAAACCCCAGAATATACAAGAGGAGAAAAGGGAAATCATAGATTGAGAAGCAGTAAATACAGAGTTGGCACTCCACTTTCCCCATCTCATGGGTCCTTTATTTCCTGAGATATTTTCTTGCTGGGGACATTGGCAGGGGTCAGAGACTATGTGACTGATACTATCCCTAGTTGCCACTATTTAAAACAAAAAGTACAGTGTCACAGGGTTCCAAGATACTGATTACAGGTGGATATGTATATAGGCACAAAGTAGATGTCTTTTAACTATGACAAGTTTTTTTGTTTTTGTCTGTTTGCTTTTAATTTTTTTTTTTAGAGGCGGGGTCTTACTTTGTTGGTGAGGCTGGAGCGTAGTGGTGTGATTATGGCTCACAGCAGCCTGGAACTCATGGGCACAAGTTATCCTCTGGCCTCAGCCTCCTAAGTAGCTGAACTACAGGCATGCACCACAGTGCCCAGCTAATTTTTTATTTTTTGTAGAAACAGGGTCTAACTATGTTGCCCAGGTTGGTCTCAAACTCCTGGCCTCAAGCGATCCTCCTGCCTCAGCCTCCCAAGGCATTTGGATTAGTTGTGAGCCAGCACACATACCCTACAATCTGTTTTAGGCTGAATGTCACTTTCTAAGACAATGAGATTCTGTTCAATCACTTCATGCATTAGCAATATTAAACCAAATACTTATATGAGCTTCATAACTCTGTATTACTCCTTCAAGACCTTTTTTTTGAGTCTGAGTCTATCTGGATGCCAAATAGTGAAAACCCTGTAAAACAGTATAAAAGTGAGGCATTATGTTTGACATCAATAGTAGAAAACAAAGATGGGGAAAAACTTGTTTCAACTTAATGTAAGGCATACTCCATTTCTGTTATTGGTAAATTCCAGTATACCTCTTCATGAAAGCTTCAACGTTTGTTTTAGATCACCTAGTTCTAATGTGGTGATTTTGTAGTTTCATATGTAATTTATTATTGTTACATTATTTTTCCTTTCAAGGAAAAAACTAGAATAAATAGTAAAAAATATTGATTCTGCTTATGTGATTTGCAGAATTTCTTTGGCCCTGAGTTTGTGAAAATGACAATTGAACCATTTATATCTTTGGATTTGCCACGGTCTATTCTTGTAAGTAATAAAACCAATTTGTGTCACTCTTAGAAAATAATTTCAGTAGTGTTAAAAACCAGTTAAAATTCTTGTAATGCTTATTTTAATAAATGCCATTTATTTTTTCAATTGTAGACTAAGAAAGGGAAGAATGAGGATAACCGAAGGAAAGTAAACATAATGCTTCTGAACGGGCAGAGACTGGAACTGACCTGTGATACCAAAACTATATGTAAAGATGTGTTTGATATGGTTGTGGCACATATTGGCTTAGTAGAGCATCATTTGTTTGCTTTAGCTACCCTCAAAGGTACCAAGACATTTTATATTCAGAGTACAGTATAGAAATTTAACAACAAGCAGACTTCCTATGTTTGTTACCATGCCTGACCTCATTTTGACAATTAGTAACTAAATGAACTAGTCAGTAGAAGTGAGTTAGGAACTCCCTTTCTTCTCCCAGCTACTTTTGTTGTTTTAATAGTTATGTTTGTTAGGCACCTTCTGTATCTGACTGGGAAGATTTTTTTATTTTTTGCTATGGTTATATAAAAATATATTTTAATTATATTTTAGGGACCATTTTATATGTTAATGGTCTACATGTGTACTCTAGAATACTCATATCGTAATATGAGTCTGAATGTATAGCAAGACCTTATTTCTGAATTTCCACATCAATTTATTTAGTCTACTATCCTAAAATCACAGTGACTTTTTAAAATGTCCATTGATGGCTAAAAATTAGTTATTTCACATATCTTTTAAATATTGTATCCACTTAAACCCATGATGTTCACAACCACAGTGGTCTAAGACACAGCTTCAGTAGAAACCTCTCCTATTTATCAGTTAGAGTTGCCATAGCAGTAAGAAACTTTTTGGAATTCATCTCCTTTTTAAATAAATCATTATATTTATAAATTACTCTTTAATATTTCAGATTCCTGTTTACCTCAAAATTTAACTTGGAAAGCTTAGACAACAAAGTACCATAAATGACAATTGTCAGGTTAAAGGATCCTAAAACTCTATAAGCTCTTAATATCTTCTGTATCCTAAAAGAAATATTTCCCTCAGTATAGCTTATTGAATTATTGTGCCTTCAAAATGAATAATTTATGCTGTAGACTCATACAATAAATAGTCAATTAGTACCTACTGATGTTCTATCACTTTACTAGTTTCACTTTTAGACTAATCAGTCAATATTGTCTACATGAAGCTGATTCAGTTCATCCAAATATCTGTTTATACTACACCTAATTTCTTATAGATTCTGGTGAAATCAAATTGTATTGAATAATTCTTTTATTTGTAGAGAGTAAATAATAGTTAACTAATGACATTAAAAAATAAAATGATAAATGTCATTCCTTCTAGGTTTCAGCTGGTAGCTCAATAATAAGTATACTAGCTAATATTTATTAAATGTTTACCATGTACTGTGTGCTTTAACAAGTGTTTTTATTCATTATGTCATTTGATCCTTATAACAATGCTGTAAAGCAAGAATTACCACTATCCTGATCTTAAAGACAAGAAAACTGATGTCTAGAGAGGTAAAATAATATATTCGGTGTCATATGGATAGTAAATGTTGTGACCAGGTGTTGAATCTAGGACTGTATGTCTTTAGAGCCACCATTCTTAAAAGAGTGGGCCATATTGCCTCCCATCTAAATGGAGTGTCTCAGAGCTCCCTGCCACATTTTTAACAGTCTTGTGTTTATATTCTCATATGATACTTTTTTATGCAAGTCTGACCAAAAAGTGAAGAAATCGGAAGAAAACACTAAAGTATTTTTTTATTTTATCTGAATATTTTTCTCATTCTGTTTTAGATAATGAATATTTCTTTGTTGATCCTGACTTAAAATTAACCAAAGTGGCCCCAGAGGGATGGAAAGAAGAACCAAAGAAAAAGACCAAAGCCACTGTTAATTTTACTTTGTTTTTCAGAATTAAATTTTTTATGGATGATGTTAGTCTAATACAGTGAGTACACAAGAGTTTCTCTTTTGCTCTTTATGGACACTGGTCTTTTGACCCTTTAGCTTACTGATACTGAATTACTTGATTCCAATCAGTGATAATGTCTGCTTTATCATAAAAGTAATATTTCCTTCAACACAGTTTATTTAATCCTTATGCCTTAAAAGCTTAATAATAAGCTTAATAATAAACTCATGGAAACTAACCTTACATGCCTATAATAAAAACCACCCCAGTATTCAAAATCAAAGGCCAAGATGTCTGTGTGTATTTGTTTTTTTAGACATACTCTGACATGTCATCAGTATTACCTTCAGCTTCGAAAAGATATTTTGGAGGAAAGGATGCACTGTGATGATGAGACTTCCTTATTGCTGGCATCCTTGGCTCTCCAGGCTGAGTATGGAGATTATCAACCAGAGGTAGGATTTGTGTTTTTTTCCAGAACCATTTTTGTTTGGTGTTGTTACCTTTAACATAGTTAATGACTAAACCTGATTCAGGTGTTTGATGTTTAGATCTGAAGATTTTTGAGGCTTCTTTGGTTCCTCAAAATGACCAAGCACTCCATGTATATCAATTATATAAAATCATGAAGTGTGGGATTTTTTTTTTTCCTGTTTAAAGTTATCCTGTTTTGGAGTTTAGGAATATCTACCACTTACTCCTTCTCCCAAGTTCTAAGCTATAGAGACTAGACACAGGAGTTATTAGTCAAATACAAATTAAAAGGATCTCCTGCCTTCCACATGATGGGCTGGCAGCCTGGCAGAGCTTACTGTATGGAGAACTCACAGTATACTTAAAGCCTGATGTTTCTAAATAAAAGTGATCTAAGAGGAAGCAAGGGGCTAGAAGCTGTGCTACTGGAGCAGCATCCTTCACAACGTTCATCCTAAACTAGAGTGATATGAGGCCCTTGAATGTCACACTCCTCAAGCTTGCTAATCAGTTCAGTCATTTTATCTCACTGAATAAAAAAGAAAGACTGATGCATTTCTTCTAAAACTCATTCCTTAGAGAGGTGGAAATAGAAGTACTTCATCTCTTAGCCAAAGCAAGAACTTTAAGATAGAAGGAAGAGGGTTTACTCCAATAAAAGGCAAACAATTGCTTATGAAAACGTTCTTTTATCTAGGTTCATGGTGTGTCTTACTTTAGAATGGAGCACTATTTGCCCGCCAGAGTGATGGAGAAACTTGATTTATCCTATATCAAAGAAGAGTTACCCAAATTGCATAATACGTATGTGGGAGCTTCTGAAAAAGAGACAGAGTTAGAATTTTTAAAGGTAAGCATGCAAGATTACAAATGATAAGCTTTGTATGTTTTTCAAGTAAGCAAGAAGTGTTAGAGGACACATATCTAAGAGTTCAAGTGCCAATAACTGATACTGTGCATAATCTCATCTCATTGCTGGCTAAAATTATGGTATTTTAATTCTCATTTTGTAAAAGAGGGAAATGAGGCTCAAAGAGGAAATGTAATGTTCCCAGGATATGGGGCAGATATGATTTGAACCCATGTCTATCTGGCTGTTAAACCTATGCTTTTATCTTATTCCATACTCAAAATCAAAATACATTATACAGAAGAAAAAAATGAATTTGGTGAATGGCTTGATATGAGAGGCAAGTTCATACTGATTCTAGAATTGTTTGTTTTGCTTTTTCTCAAAAGGTTTAAAATTCAGTTACATCCTTTAAAAATGGTCTTCCCACTAAATGCCAATTAATGTAGATAGAAGTAGAGAGTCAGAAAAATTGACTTATTAGTTTACAGTTCTATTAGTTCTACAGTCTATTAGACCTATAACCAGCTTTCTATATGACCTTACATAAATAGTGCATTTATGATCAAGAAAAATAGTACTATGTAAACTTCCAATGCAAATAGCAAGTATAAGATAATGTTCTGTTGAAAAGACAAATTTTCAGAACAGTCTTCTGTTTTAGCTTCCTAGGATGTAACAGTATGCCTTCTATTCGCTGCTACATATAGAAAGAAACCAAGTTTACCAGCCCTGTGAAAATTTATGAAGGGATTTTATTCACAGACTTACATTACCTTTAATTTAGTGTTCATGGAAAGAAAGAAAGGCAAGGTGGTTTTTTCTGTTTGAGTCCAAATTTAAAGATATAAAATTATGGACTTACACTTTTTTTAGTTATTACATTTTTATACTTGTAGAAAGTAAGATGTTACATTATAATTTTATTAATAAAGGTAGAGGCAAATTGGCACAATGAAAAGAATTTGCATGAGGATTTGCAGACAGACAGTCTTGCATTTGAATTCTTATTTCAACTAGCTGAGTGACCTTGAACAATGTATTTAACTTTTCTAAGTTTCAGTTTTCTCCCTGTAAATAGCATGCCTAAGGAATATTAGGTTGCCCTACTCCTTTTAATAATATATTCTGTTACTTCATTTCCCTTTAACTTTAGCATCTTTCTTCTAACTTAAGAAGTTTTATCTTGTTAACACAATCTTCTAAGGCTACACTTTTGCTATATATTATGTTGTTTTTGAAATATCTTTCGTAAATCTGCTTTATTGAAGTATAATTTATATACAATAAAATTTACCATTTTTAAGTGTTTGGGGAGTTTTTAAAATATATGTGCAGTTGAGCTGGGAGTAGTTATGCATGCCTGTAATCCCAGCTGGTTGGGAGGCTGATGTAGGATCACTTGAGCCTGGGAGTTTGAGGCTGCAGTAGGCTTTGATCTTGTCACTGGGTTCCAGCCTAGGTAACAGAATGAGACCCCATCTGAAAATAAAATAAAATAATAAAGTATAATAGAATATAAAAATATGTATACAGTTCAGCAGCCACCTCCACAGTCTTGAGAACAAGGGTTAGCAAACTGTGGCCTGCCTGTTTTGTAAATAGTTTTATTGGAACTAGTCCATATTCATTTCTTTATATATCATCTGTATCTGCATTCATACTGTAACAGCAAAGTCCATTCATTACAATAAAGATCATATGACCCACAAAGCCTGAAATATTTACTATCTGGCCCTTTACAGAAAAAGTTTATCAACTCCTGATATAGCACATTTTGAATATATAAAGCTCCCTCTTGTCTCTTTATAGTCAGTCCCCTCCCCCTACCTGTAACCCTTAGCAACTACTGATCTGCAATTACCATAGTGTTTTTTTTTCTAGAATGTCATGTAAAAAATAATATAATATACAGTCTTTTATGTCTGGCTTCTTTCACTTAGAATAATACTTTTTTTTGTTTCTGTTTCTGAGACAGAGTCTCACTCTGTTGCCAGGTAGGAGTGCAGTGGCATGATCTCGGCTCACTGCAACCTCTGCCTCCCGGGTTCAAACATTCTCCTGCCTCAGCCTCTCAAGTAGCTGGGACTACAGGCACGTGCCGCCACGCCCGGCTAATTTTTTATATTTTTAGTAGAGACATGGTTTCACCATGTTAGCCAGGATGGTCTCAATCTCTTGACCTTGTGATCCGCCTACCTCGGCCTCCCAAAGTGCTGGGATACAGGTGTGAGCTACTGTGCCTGGCCTAGAATAATACTTTTAAGATTCATCCATGGTGTGGTATATGTCAGTAGTTTCTTTTCTTTTTTTTTTTCTGAGTAGTTTTTCTTTGTGCAGATACATAATTTGCTTATTCTTTTCATTAGTTGATAGATATAAAGCTGTTATAAACATTCCAGTTCACATTTTTCTGTGAACACAGTTTTTATTTCTCCTGAGTAAATATCTAGCAATAGGATTGCTGGGACCTATAGCAAGTACATGTTTAACTTTGTAAGAAACTTCCAAACTGTTTTCCAAAATCATTGTACAATGTTATAGTCCTACCAACAGTGTGTGAATTTCAGTTGCTCCACATCCTGGACAACAACACTTGGTAGTTTCAGTCTTTTTCACTTTAAAAATTGAAATAGGTGAGTAGTGGTATATTATTATGGTTTTAAATTTGTTCTTCCCTCATTACTATTTATGTTGACCAATCTTTTCATGTGTTTATTTGCCATTTATATATCATCTTTATTGATGTGTCAAATAAAACTTTTTACCCCCTTTTGTAACTGGTTATATGTTTCCTTACTGTTAAGAAGTACATGTTCTTTAAATATTCTGGATACAAGTCTTTTATCAGATACATAGGTTTTACATGTATTTACTCCTAGTCTGTGGCTTGCCTTACATTTTCTTAACATTGACTCTTTTTTTTTAAGAGTCTCACTCTGTTGCCCAGGCTGGAATTCAGTGGTGCAATCTTGGCTCACTGCAGCCTCCACCTCCCAGGTTCAAGTGATGCTTCTTCCTCAGCCTCTTGAGTAGCTGGGATTACACATGTGCACCACCATACCTGGCTAATTTTTGTATTTTTCATAGGGACAGGATTTTGTCATGATGGCCAGGCTGGTCTCAAACTCCTAGCCTGAAGTAATCTGCCTACCTTGGCCTCCCAAAGTGCTGGGATTACAGGCATGAGCCACTGCGCCGGCCAACATTAACTCTTGATGAGCAAGTTTTCAATGTTAATGAAGTTTCCCATTTTTTTTATTTTCTAGTTTATGGTTTTTGTGTTCCATCTAAGAAATTTTTGCCCAACCCTGGGTCACAGACACTTTCTAAGTTTTATTCTTTTAGTGCCTATATTTAGGTCTGTGATCCATTTTTGGTTAAATTTCATGTATAGGGTGAAGTAAGGGTTGAAATTCATTTTTTTAGCATGTGGATATACAGTTGTTTCAGTAACCTTTGTTGAAAAGATTATCCTTTCCACATTAAACTACATTGATATCGTGTGTTAGTCCTTTTTCACACTGCTGATAAAGACATATACCCAAGACTGGGCAATTTACAAAAGAAACAGGTTTAATGGACTTACAGTTCCACGTGGCTGGGGAGGCCTCACAATCATGGTGGAAGGTCTCACATGGCGGCAGACAAGAGAAGAGAGCTTGTACAGGGAAACTCCCCTCCTTAAAACCATCAGATCTCATGAGACTTACTCACTATCATGAGAACAGCATGTGAAAGACCTGTCCCCATGATTCACTTACCTCCCACTGGGTCCCTCCCACAACATGTGGAAATTCAAGATGAGATTTGGGTGGGGACACAGCCAAACCATATTCCGCTTCTGGCCCCTCCCAAATCTCATGTCCTCACATTTCAAAACCAATCATGCCTTCCCAACAGTTCTCCAAAGTCTTAATTCATTTCAGCATTAACTCAAAAGTCCACAGTCCAAAGTCTCATCTGAGATAAGGCAAGTCCCTTCTGCCTATGAGCCTGCAAAATCAAAAGCAAGTTAGTTACTTCCTAGGTACAATGGGGGTACAGGCATTGGGTAAATACAGCCATTCCAAATGGGAGAAATTGGCCAAAACAAAGGGGCTACAGGTCCCCTGCAAGTCCGAAATCCAGCAGGGCAGGCAAACCTTAAAGCTGCAAAATGATCTCCTTTGACTGCATGTCTCACATCTGGGTCAAGCTGATGCAAGAGGTGGGCTCCCAAGGTCTTGGGCAGCTCTGCCCCTGTGTCTTTGTAGGGTATAGCCCCCCTCCTGGCTGGTTTCATGGGCTGGTGTTGAGTATCTGTGGCTTTTCCAGGTGCATGGTGCAAGTTGTTGTTGGATCTACCATTCTGAGGTCTGGAGGACAGTGGCCCTCTTCTCACAGCTCCACTAAGTGGTGCTCCAGTTGGTACTCTGTGTGCAGGCTCCAACCCCACATTTCCCTTCCCTACTGCCCTAGCACAGGTTCTCCATGAGGGCCCTGCCCCTGCAGCAAACTTCTCCCTGGGATCCAGGCATTTCCATACATCCTCTGAAATCTAGGCAAAGATTCCCAAACCTCAGTTCTTGACTTGTCTGCACTCACAGGCTCAACACCACGTGGAAGCTGTCAAAGCTTGGAGCTTCCAGCCTCTGAAACAACAGCCTGAGCTGTACCTTGGCCCCTTTTAGTCACAGCTGGAGTGGCTGGGACACAGGGCACCAAGTCCCTAGGCTCTACACAGCAGAGGGACCCTGGGCCCAGCCCACAAAACCATTTTTTCCTCCTAAACCTCCAGGCCTGCGATGGGAGGGGCTGCTGCAAAGGTCTCTGACATGCCCTGGAAACCTTTTCCCCATTGTCTTGGTGATTGACATTTGGCTCCTTGTTACTTACGTAAATTTCTGCAGCCAGCTTGAATTTTGCCTCAGAAAATGGAATTTTCCTTCTATCACATTGTCAGGCTGCACATTTTCCAAACTCTTATGCCTGTTTCCCTTTTAAAACTGAATGCCTTTAACAGCACCCAAGTCACATATTGAATGCTTTGCTGCTTAGAAATTTGTTCCACCAGATACCCTAAATCATCTGTCTCAAGTTCAAAGTTCCACAAATCTCTAGGGAAAGGGCAAAATGCTGCCAATCTCTTTGCCAAAAAAAAAAAAAAAAAAGAAAGAAAAAAGAAAATAACAAAAGTCACCTCTGCTCCAGTTCCCAACAAGTTCCTCATCTCCATCTGAGACCACCTCAGCCTGGACCTTATTGTTCATATCACTATCAGCATTTTTGTCAAAGCCATTCAACTAGTCTTTAGAAAGTTCCAAACTTTCCCACATTTTCCTGTCTTCTTCTGAGCCCTCCAAACTGTTTCAGCCTCTGCCTGTTACCCAGTTCCAAAGTCACTTCCACATCTTCAGGTATCTTTTCAGCCATGCCCACTCTACTGGTACCAATCTACTGTATTAGTCCATTTTCACGCTGCTGATAAAGACATACCTGAGACAGGGCAATTTGCAAAAGAGAGAGGTGTAATGGACTTATAGTTCCATGTGACTGAGGAGGCCTCACAATCATGGCAGAAGGTGAAAGGCATGTCTCACATGGAGGCAGACAAGAGAAGAGAGCTTGTACAGGGAAACTCCCCTTTTTAAAACCATCAGATCTCATGAGACTTATTCACTGTCACGAGAACAACACAGGAAAGACCTGCCCCCATGATTCAGTTACCTCTCAGTGAGTCCCTCCCATAACATGTGGGAATTCAAGATGAGATTTGCGGGGGGACACAGCCAAACCATATCATACAGCTTCAATATCTTTATGTCACCATTTACCAAACTGTATTGCTATGGTATGGTATTATTCCAACAGGTCTGCCAAAGACTGACAGAATATGGAGTTCATTTTCACCGAGTGCACCCTGAGAAAAAGTCACAAACAGGAATATTGCTTGGAGTCTGTTCTAAAGGTGTCCTTGTGTTTGAAGTTCACAATGGAGTGCGCACATTGGTCCTTCGCTTTCCATGGAGGGAAACCAAGAAAATATCTTTTTCTGTATGTCCATTTAACCTCTTTTCATTATATTTTCAAATGATATTACCAACTTCCAATGTAACATATTAACAGACTTTCCTTAGACTCTGCCATTCAGTGGGGATAATACATCTTAATACTATTTAACTCTTCCTTTGTAGTTGTGGAAACTATTATTGAGATTTTATTTATGTCTGGTTTTTTCAACAGGTGACTTTTAAGATTATTACACATTCCTGGCTGGTTATATGCCCAATTAACTTTAGTTAAATTACAACCAAGTTGAATTCTCTGAATAAGTCAGAATTTATTCTAGGGTTGTAACTTCTCACATGGAGAAATCCTCGTAATGTTTTTAAGATAGATAGTTGTCTTAACCCTAGTGAACCTTGTCTGGCCCAATAGTAAACCCCCTTGTAGCAACTGTTATTTGAATCGCAGAGGTACAGAGACTTACTGGATTTTATGAACTAGTCCCAAGACTTTCTGCAGTTTTAGATTTTTAGTGTACAGCTCTCTATAGAGATAAAGTTAGAAAATGATTTTCAGAAAATAATATGTTTATGGAAGATAGTTAGCGATAAAAGCATATTTTGATTTTGGACCTAGTTGGGACACCTGAACATTAAAGTTCCATTGGCAGACTTCAGAGATGAATAAAAAATATTAATATGTTCAGGTGTTTGTTTTCCTAGTGGTATTCAGGAAAACTACTGATACCTTTAGTTCGTCTTTAGGCTAAAGTATAGTCTCAGCAAAACAGTATTTATAAAGTTACCAAGGTCCTGATGGATCTCTTCAACCCTGAGACCATTCCTAGACCTAATGGTTAGTTGATTGGCTTCCTCTGAAACCAAGAGATAGGTTGTCAGATAATATGTTCTCCAGACCACCCACATCTTCTCAAGATTGTCAGGACCAAGAAATTACCTGGGTTTAACTTGCCTTCTCCCAGTGGAAATGCTGGCAGAGCCCATGTCTGAAGGAAACCTTAGATTAATTAAGTATAAATCCAGTTTTGGACCATTTTGAAAAGGTGACAAGTCAAATAATCACACAGCAGTCAGCTCTATGTAATTTGCCAAGCTACCACACTAACCCACATATATAGAACTAGCTGTGATTAGTTCATTTTTAAAGATTTGTGGGAATAGAGAATAGTTCGCATTCCCATGGAAATTATTCCTATATTTAATAGCATTCATTTTTCCTGAAGTTCTTTCTCTAACACAAAACTCTATTTTTTTTTTAACTCTCCTTTTTTCTTCTACTAACCTCTGGGGAAGTGGAAAAGTTACCATTTGGTCTTCTCATATCTCACAACTGAGTTCTCTCAAGCACATTTCTTATCCAGTCCATCCATTAACACTTGGAGAGAATCAAATATTTTTTGTATGTGTTTCAAAACTATACATCTTTCTTAGATATTAAATCATCTATACTATCACTTTTCATAATTAATATGAACCTCTAACCTATCTCTGGCATTTTTTGTGTGTGATATTTGCTGCCTTTGGGTGTTTTATTATAGGTACTGGTTCTGTAGTTCTTTTGACTGATCAACTAAGGAGATTCTTTCTTTCATGTTTATGCTTGAATCAGTGAGAGAGTTTTACAACTATGGAGTTCAGTGTCTTTGCAAATTCCTTGACAGTGGTTAAGTGGTATGTTTGTTAGGGGGAAAAAAAATGTTCTCCAAGTATTTGAAGAGTTACTAGGTATACTACTGATAATCAAGATACTAGTTTGTTGCTACTGTATCTTTAGCTCCTCTCTAATACTTACTAATTTCTGTTTCTAACAAAGAAAACAGGTTTAATCCTGGAGCTTTCATTGGCAACAATATCTAGCTAGAATTTAACAATGTTTTATTTCTAAAATTTCTTTGAATTTATATAAGTAAGAAAAGTCGACTGAAAAATTTATAAATAACCAAGGCTAGAAATTGTAAAGATGACATTATTGAAGTCTGGGTAATACTCTGTTATTACAACTTTTGAAAGCCTACTAAACTTGGCTTTTCCATGCCTATTTCCTCATTTGAAGTAAAGACAAGGGACATGAAGTAGAATAATCTGCACAGTAGCCAAGAGCTAGAGTACAGTCTAACTGGACTTAAGTGGTTCTCCAGAGACATTAGTCTTAGATCCCCGACATGTTGAACACTGGTCTCTTAAGGCATGGGTCACCAGCAAGCCTCACCATATAGGTCACAAATTGGAGTATGCTCTCTTCCACAAAAGACATTCAGTTTTCAAGAAATTTCAGAGTGATAAAACTGATTTGATGATTCTCCTACTTTCCCTATATTTGGCACAAATCACCATCTTTAAATATCAATGTGTTTTATCTCTCAACCAAGCAGTTATGTTACCAGTACCTCTCCATCTCACATTTTCTTTAATTTTCTACAACTTCTATTCAGCCTTTATGCCACCCAGACAACATTACCATAAATTCAAAATATCAATAATCTTATCAAAGGAATGTTTCCCTTGTTGAAGACTGATATATACAATCTAGATTTAGGCTACAATTTCTGAAAGTGGCAAACAATATTAATTTATTTCTTGCATTTGTTTATAATAATACAGTCATGTGCCATATAATGATTTTTCAGTCAGCAACTGACCATGAGCAATGGTGGTCCTATAAGATTATAATGTTGTATCTTTACCACACCTTTTCTGTGTTTAGATGTATACTACACAAACAATTGCCTACAGTATTTAGTATAGTAGTATGCTGTACAGGTTTGAAACCTAGGAGCAATAGGCTACATCGTATAGCCTAGGTGTGTAGTAGTAAGCTAGCCCATCTAAGTTTGTATAAGTACACTTCAGGATGTTTGCACAATGACAAAATCACCTAATGATGTATTTCTTGGAACATGTCTTTATTGTTAAGTGATGCATGACTATATAGGATTATATTTATATCAGATGTAAGTCAATACCCAGTGCCTAACAACAAGAAATATAAATAATATCTCTACTTATTATAATTATGAATACCCTTGGTTAATATTGTAGAAAAAGAAAATCACATTGCAAAATACATCAGATGGAATAAAACATGCCTTCCAGACAGACAACAGTAAGGTATGCCAGTACCTGCTGCACCTCTGCTCTTACCAACATAAGTTCCAGCTACAGATGAGAGCAAGACAGAGCAACCAAGATGCCCAAGATATTGGTAAGGAGAAGCAGACTATTTCAGATGACTCCTGGGAATATGAATAATTTTTGCCACCAAGTTTTAAAAGAACTGCCATGATTAGGATGAAAATTTACAATGTATATACATGTTAAATAGCTAAATCAAGTCTATAAAGGTGTCACAAATGAAGCCAATATTTCCATTTCATGTTCACCCTGAGAGAATACTCCTAGGGAATACCTGTTGAAGTGTCCATTTTGTGCTTAGCAATGATAGGCTAGTTGATGTAAACATTATAAATATTTGGGCCATGTTCTCTACCCTCAGTAAACTTATGGAATATTTGGAAAGGTAAGACCAACATGCTTGAAACAGCAATACGCAATAGAAGTTCAGGATTTCAGCCAGGCACAGTGGCTCATGCCTGTAATCCTAGCACTTTGGGAGACTGAGGCGGGTGGATCACGAGGTCAGGAGTTTGAGACCAGCCTGGCAAACATGGTGAAACCCCGTCTCTCCTAAAAATACAAAAAATTAGCAAGGTGTGGTGGCGGGCACCTGTAATCCCAGCTACTTGGGAGGCTGAGGCAGGAGAATCGCTTGAACCTGAGAGGCGGAGGTTGCAGTGAGCTGAGATCGTGCCATTGCACTCCAACCCGGGCGACAGTGCGAGACTCTGTCTCAAAAAAAAAAAAAAAATCAGGATTTGAAGAACAGATTATATTGTACAGACTTTATGACCTATACTGTTAGAAGAGGGAAATCAGAGGCTAGATTACTAGACAGGTGGCACTTGAATTGGATATGAAGGATAAAAATAATGCAAGTAGTTTCGAGATAAATGGAAGGGCTTTAGAGATGAGGGAAAAAACACACGAAACAAGGCAGAGGATGGGGGAAGTATGCACCCAGAACAGGACAGTGAAGAGACACACTGTATAGTTTTCTGGGTGGCAGATTTACCACCTATTAGTTTTACTTGGGTGCATCCCTGTTCTGAGATTGAGATGAATAATCACAGTACCCAATGTAAATGGTCAGGAGAATGGTTTATTTTCTTTTGAAAAGGAGCCAGCAGAAGAAACTCATCTGACTCTGAAAAAATATCTCAATCAGAATTGAAATATTTAAATTTCAGAGAGATAAAACTGATTTGGTGATTTCTGCAATTAGAGATTAAAATTATACAAAATCTAATTCTACATAGTGAATTCTTATAAGTGAAACAGTCAGAAGTATGTGATTTAAAAATTTAATGGAATAGCACTGATGACCTTGTGCTGCAGGGTCCTCTGAATTCTTTACCCAAACTGTTTCACATTCAGAAAATATTTTCCCCATAAGAGCAGACTGGGGCGATGGCAACCTATGACTAGATGTTTCTAAACCTTTCGGAATCATGATGGGGTGGAGGTTGTATGCTGATTTAAAATGAAGATTCCAGGAACCTACGTAAAACTCAGAGAGCTACAGTCTTTGGGAATTTGGTCCCTAGAATCTGTACTTTAACAGGCTTTCCTCAGTAATGTTTTTTTTTTTTTTTTTTTTTTTGAGACGGAGTTTCGCTCTTGTCAAAATCTTGTTTGGGTGCAATCTTGGCTCACTGCAACCTTCGCCTTCTGGTTTCGAGTGATTTTCCTGCCTCAGCCTCCAGAGTAGCTGGGATTACAGGCGCCCACCACCATGCCCAGCTAATTTTTGTATTTTTAGTAGAGACGGGGTTTCACTATGTTGGCCAGGCTGGTCTCAAACTTCTGACCTTCGTGATCTGCCCGCCTCGGCCTCCCAACTCAGTAATGATTTTTACACATGCTAAAATACAGTAACCACTGCTATAATATCATTATTCTCTTTCTGCTTTGCTCTGCTAGAAAGTTTATATGCTCTTATATATTTTCAAAGTATAGTGAAATATCAGACCTATTAGAGCCATCAGCATTCTTACTTTGACTAATATTCTATTCAGTACAATCCATAACAATTGAAGGTTACTTCATTATAGTTGTTGTATAGTGAACAGAATCAGAAGACAAAAGTTTGAAGTTAGTCTCTCATCCTCAACATTTCTTATACTGAAGAACAATATGGTATAGCAGTTAAGAGCATGAGCTCAGGAGCCAAATTGCCAGTGGCAAATTAGGCTCTGTTACTTACAAGCCCTAAAACTTTGGGCAAGCTACTTAAACTGTTTGCCTTAGTTACTTTATCTATAAAATGATTGCCGTAAGATAATACCTATATCAGAAAGTTGTGAAAAGGAAATGAATTCATACATGTAGACTCCTTTAAAACTACCTGGCACAAAGTATTCAGTAAATATTTACTGAAGTATTCATTATCATTATTGTCATCAGCATCATCAACAATGTTTTACCACTAGAAGATAGTACTACTACTATACTATATGCTGCTATACCATGTAATAGCGGTAATAGCAGCAGCAGCAGCAGCAGCAGCAGTAGTAGTAGATGAATGAATGACCTTAGGAAAGTAAGTGACTTTTTAGAATCTCAGTTTCTTCATCCATGGAGTGGGGCTGGGAATAATGTTGTGTATATATATAACAGGTTTACCCCTAGGATCACAACAGCTATGTATCCTTGCCCTCATATGTGAAATCACTTTAAGATGGTGTGATCTATATCTTTCCCCTTGGCTTATAAGTAATTGTCTGCCTATTTATTTGTACTACAAGTGAAAACAACTGGTGTTATCTGTGGGAGGTTAATGGGCTAACAAATGTATGCTGCTTCTTTAGAGTCATAGAATATTGGTGCTAGAAAGAACCTTACAGGTCATTAAGTTCAAAATTTTACTAATGGCAAAACAGGTTCAGAGAAGATAGTGTTTTGCCCTCATGTCATATATAGAGGTCTCTTAATTCCTAATCCAGTGTACTTTCTGTTTGATGAGTTTCCCAAGAACTGATTTGCATGGATTTAAGATTAATCAATTATTGAGCATTTACTATTTATAAGTGCACAGTACTATGGGATATGAGAATAAATGAAGTCCCTCTCATAAAAAGAGAATATGATTAAGCTGGAGATATAAGGGAGCACAAAATGGTACCAGGGACTGAACAATAGCAGAAACAGATTAGGAAGTATGGATTGCAGACTGAGTGTGGAGCTAGAGAGCCTTTGTGTTCAAATTTGAAACATTAGTATTAGGATACAGGTTCATTCTAATCTATGTTGGAGTTCTTTCCAGGTAAAAGGCAGTAGGAAAGACCAGATAAATTGTTGGTTTATGATCCCATCCCATATCTGAGAGTAGGCTACAAATGGATTTGAATAGCATACTCCCTAATATGTTCACAAAACTGACTAAACTGAGCCAGCTATCCTTATTCCTGCCAAAATTGGGTCCACATTTTCTTTAAGGATGGAGAAATCTATTGGGTGTAAAGGCATTTCCTTCTGAAGACTTCATTTTGCTTCTTTGATTACAGGCTACTCATAAAGTAACTGAAAATAGAATAGCATTATTTGCTCTAATAAAAACTATATTTTGAGGTAAAGATGATTATGGAAATTTTTTTTTTTTTGAGATGTAGTCTCGCTCTGTCGCTCAGGCTGGAGCGCAGTGGCGTGATCTCAGCTCACTGCAAGCTCTACCTCCCAGGTTCACGCCATTCTGCTGCCTCAGCCTCCCGAGTTGCTGGGACTACAGGCGCCTGCCACCACGCCCAGCTAATTTTTTGTATTTTTAGTAGAGACGAGGTTTCACCGTGTTAGCCAGGATGATCTCGATCTCCTGACCTCATGATCCGCCCGCCTCAGCCTCCCAAAGTGCTGGGATTACAGGCGTGAGCCACTGCGCCCGGCCTGATTATGGGAATTTTTAACAAAGGTGTATTTTTAAAAGTCTTTGTTTTTTAAGGTCTTGTTATAACTTGGTGCCCACTTCCACTTCAGAGAGAGATCATTGAATTTTCCTAGTGACAATAAGGCATGTTTCTTTAAACTTCATTCTGATGCATGAATATTAAAAACCTTTAATGTTTTCCTACCTCTTTATGCCTGAGAGAAAATATCAATTATTAATCTTCCTAGGAAGTAGAAGATAAATGGAACAATCCAAGAATCTAAGTCAGTAATCATTTGATATTTTCTTTCTTCCTCCTCCCTTCCCTCCCTCCTCCTCTGTCTCCTCTTCCTCCTCCTCCTCCTTTTTCTTCGTCTTCTTCATCATCATCATCATCATCATCACCTGGCACCCTTGAGGGAGACATTTTCTTTATAAAAGGAAGTTTTCCCAGTTGTTGTATGTAGCAGTCAAACTTAATTCCATGTAGAATGCAACAACATAGAATTGCTGCTTTCCAGAGGGGATCAAAGGGAGTGCCTTGTGATGTGGGTCACTAACTGCATGAAAAACTAAATCGTTTGAAATCCTTTGCTCCTATTCTTCATTTACGTATGCTGCATTGCTTTTGTTATTAGCCTCAAATATTAAAATATCACCGTGACATTGGTTCCTACAAAATAGAATAGCCAAACACTTGTTATAAAGTATCGGTAAATTTAGCCTCTGTAAGAGAACTTTGGATGTGTATTTGGGAGTGAAAGAAATTGAAGCATAAAGAGATGCCCAGCTCCCTGATCACGTTAATTTACAGATACTGAAACAGACAGATTAGTACTGTTTGATTCTCCCATTCCTCTGTTGCCTCAGATAAATCCTTAAGTCAGCCCAGTGAGAAGGTGGGTTTGGCATAGTAGTGAAATAACAAAAGGAATAATTTGCCGTAAATGCTTTTTTTTTGTAACAGCATTATTGAGATACAATTCAATACCATACAGTTCACCCATTTAAAGTATGCAATTCACCATCACCGCAATCTGCCTTAAGCTTTAAAAACTGTCTGGGCAAAACTCCTCTGCATAGCTTTTTCAGGTGTGTATTCACCATCTCAGCCCATCCAGGTTTCGTCTGTCCCTCTCCCTATCCTTGGGTGCTGATATTTTAGCAGAGACAGTACTAGGTTTGAAAATTTCTGTGTTAAATGTCATTCTCATTTCTAACTGAAACCTATAAGGAATTTGGTGTCAGCAAGTCTGAGCCCCAAACATTGTTGAGTCCAAGAAAATCATTAGATAAAGCAGGAAATGTTGAGTAGGCTGCAACTAAGAGAAAGCTAAAGAGATGAAAATATGTTATGAAAACCAGATCTTCATCCCTCCTTTTTAAAACCCTGATTGCCACACTTTGAAAGCTACCTACTTATGCTGGCAATCAAAATGATTAAAAACTGCATGCTGCTTATTTATTAACATAATTATTCTCATAAAAGTACTGTGGCGTTACCATCATGTAAAGCAATCCTATTTCCTTGTAGAGAGAGCTTCGTTTAGGAGCCTGAATCTCCAAGCAGAGTCTGTTAGAGGATTTAATATGGGACGAGCAATCAGCACTGGCAGTCTGGCCAGCAGCACCCTCAACAAACTTGCTGTTCGACCTTTATCAGTTCAAGCTGAGATTCTGAAGAGGCTATCCTGCTCAGAGCTGTCGCTTTACCAGCCATTGCAAAACAGTTCAAAAGAGAAGAATGACAAAGCTTCATGGGAGGAAAAGCCTAGAGAGATGAGTAAATCATACCATGATCTCAGTCAGGCCTCTCTCTATCCACATCGGAAAAATGTCATTGTTAACATGGAACCCCCACCACAAACTGTTGCAGAGTTGGTGGGAAAACCTTCTCACCAGATGTCAAGATCTGATGCAGAATCTTTGGCAGGAGTGACAAAACTTAATAAGTAAGAACATATTAACTAACCCAATTACATATTTGTAAATTCTACATTTCATACGTTTCTTTTTGTTTTGACGTTTTATTATTTTCACCATATTTTTTTACATTGACACTTCCCTCCTACCTTCCTTTTCCCTCTTCAGTTCAAAGTCTGTTGCGAGTTTAAATAGAAGTCCTGAAAGGAGGAAACATGAATCAGACTCCTCATCCATTGAAGACCCTGGGCAAGCATATGTTCTAGGTCAGCAAAAACAAGCTTACCTTCTTTGTCCCATACCTCATGCTCAGAGGGAAGTGAACAAGATCATCTTAATTATCAAATTATTTTGGGTTCCATGTCCTAATTGCCAAAACTGAATATAAATTTTAGGCTACTTAAAATGCACCAAATCAAATTACCACTTGATTTAACAAGTGATTGCTTCATGGTACAGACTATTAGCGTCTCTTTTTTTCCCCCTCAGACAGGGTCTTACTCTGTCACCCAGGCTGGAGTGCAGAGATCATGGCTCACTGCAGCCGCGAACTCCTGGGCCCAAGTGATCCCCCCACCTCAGCCTCCTGAATAGCTGTGACTACAGGAACGCAGTACCACATCTGGCTTTTTATATTTTTTTATAGAGATAGGGTTTCACCATGTTGCCCAGGTTGGTCTTGAACTCCTGGACTCAAGGGGTCTGCCCACGTTGGCCTCCCAAAGTGCTGAGATTACAGGCTTGAGCCACCACACCCAGTCTGTTAGCTTCTCTTGGTCACAGTTGCCATGACAGTCTTACTAAGACTGTCATGTGCCATTACTTTGGATTACCTTTTTTGGCTTTTCCTTTCAAGCCGATGTGAATGAACTCTGGTAATGCTATAGTTTTGGAGAAGCATTTACTTAGGATGCTTTCAGCTTAGCAGGAACAAAATTGTCTCTAAAACCTTAGGTAATTTTATGAAATGTGCTATGGTTGATAGGTAGAAGTTTTTAAGTTGATTTCAGTTTCTTCAAATTCTCCCAGATAGCAGGGCATATTATTTAAGTAAAGTTGTGTGTATGTGTGTGTGTGTGCATGCACGTGTGCATATATATCTATATATATGCACCTTTTAAGATGCTTACCTTTTAAGATAAAAAGTTCAGGTTTCCTGTTGCCTTGTGCAACTTAAAAGGGAAATGCACTGGAGTTGATCTTTCAAAAGAATGGATGTTTAAGCACAGAGATCTGAACTACTAGTCAAAATACGAAACAGCATGGGAAACAAAAGGGAAATGAGGATTGTTTCCCTTCTGTTGTCTTACAAAATACTACTAAACTCTCTTCTTAGGCTCAAGGTTTGTTAATTTATCTCTAATTACCCAAAGTTTAAAAGCTTTTTTTATTCTATAATTGGATTTGGGGTATGTGGAGTAAATGAAGACAAAAGAGAACTCTGCATTATAATACATAAATATTTATGGAAGCAACATTACTTTATTAATGTAGGCTTGTGCAACTTTCAGAGATTATACTATCAATTTAATTTCAGTCAGTTAAAAAAACTTAGATAAAAGGCAAGATTTCATTCTGTAGGTAACTCTGTGTGTTGAAAATAGGCTAAGAGATTGATTTGATCTTTTAGGAAATACTTTTCAAAGTGTTCACATATAACGGGGCCTCATACATTCTAAACTATTTTCATTAAGAAGGCTTTGGTCTACATGAAAATTCATTACATATCAGAAGGAAAATAGTAAATATTCTATAGAAAACATAAAACACTCTTAAAGGAAATTTTTCTGCATTTTGTATTTATTCATTCTTACTGAATAATGAATTTTCTTTTAACACTTGAACAAATGAAAAACTCATTCCAGTTTCATCATTTCATATTTGATATATCAAAATATTGTCAGAAACAATATATTTGTGTTTAAATTTATTCTGCAAAATAAGTTATTATACTTAGCTACTATTTAAAATAGTGAAAATGCCCATTGGAGGATGTTTTCTCAGTGTAAATACAAAATGTTACTGCCTTATTGTTCTATTGATTTTTATGAGCTTATCAGAAGAAATCACTTTGATATCTAGCATCTGACCATCTTATGAAATGTCTAATATTTAATTTATGCCACAGGAATGACTATGCATAGTTCTGGAAACTCTTCATCCCAAGTACACTTAAAAGAAAATGGTAGGTTTACAAAATGTTTTTCCCCTCATTTCCATCATTTCTTGTACCTTACTGAGATAGTCTTGGACCTAACAATGAAGAGTCTTGAGTTCCATGCCTAGGATTTGATCTTACATTGAAGTTAAAGGAGAGTTGTATTTTTCAGCATCATAGTGATGTAATGGGTCCTCTGATTTAGGCTAATGTTGATGAAATGACAAATTAGAGATAAGGACACTAATTGGGAAGCTAAGATAATAGTTCAAGTGAGAGATAATTTCTATTAAAAAGAGTTTTAACTGAGGCAGTTATTTTAAAGGGATGCTTGAGCTGAATTTTAGAGGGAAAGGAGGATTTATTCAGACAGAACAATAAAGATAAGCATTCCAGATCAAGGGCATAGCATGGTCAGAGACATGGAATCATGAGAAAAGAAATTTAGGGAACTGCAGGAGTCTCAGTATGGTGGCGTGTGGGGGCCAGGGTAAAGTTTGAGAACTAAGTAGGGACCAGTTTTTAATCTTATGCTAAATATTATGAGGATATTTTGAAGACTTTAAATGCTGAGATTATAGTTTAGAAGGAATCTAAGAAACAAAATCGTAGGCAGAAGACCAGAAATGTCCAGTGACTTGAACATCACTGGCTTCAAAATTTTTAGAATTTAGATTGCAAAGTATTTTCATATACATTATCTTATTTGATCTAACAACTTTCATGAGTAGAAAATAAAGTTTTATTACTATCCATACACTACTTTCCTCCAAAAATGTTTCAGTCTTAGACTCTTAAAGTTGAAATAATTAAAAGCCTGATGAGAAGCCATTATGTTAATTAAAATTACTGATACAGCTAAACTTGATGAAGTTGTAAATTTAGTTTCAATATTCCTGTAGCCAAGGTAAAACAGAAGGCATAAGACTGAACTATATGGAATTGCTGGGTATTTTTAGATCAAAACTGTCAAACACCAGAGTGCTATTTTGCATAATTCACATTCTCTAATAAAAATACACATACTAATTCTTCAAGAGAGAAAAAATTTTCTTGGAATTAAAATTGCTTTTAAAAGTAAAACTACACACAATATCTTAAATACTCATAGCAAATGAAGATGAGGTTTCTTTCCTTCTCATTTTATTTTTGAATGTATCCTCAAAAAATGTAAGGGCCTATCATTAAAGAAAAAATTATTGAACTTATACTTGGACGTAAATTGCTAATCCTGTTATATAGCTTTCTAGTGATCAAACTCCTTACATGGACTGAATTTAGAATGCCTATATACCTGAAATACCTTAGTTATTAGCATGTCCATATGGTAGTAATTATTGACTAACAGTTATTTAGTGCTTACTATGTGTCAAGCACTGTTCTAAGCACTTTTTATTATTTCTCATTTAATGCCCACAACAACTCTATGAGGTAGGTGTTAATGTTGTTTTTTTTTTCACACATAAGAAACCAAAGCATAGAGAGTTAAGATGTACAGAAGGTCACAAAGTTAGCAGGTGGTAGAGCCGTGATTTGAACAAAAGCAATCTGTTTCTAGAGTCTACACTCTAATCTACTCTTTAGACCTCCTCATAATGTGATCATGCCTAAGTATTATTTCTCCGTGCTGAACTTTTGAAAGAAGCTGGATAATAATCTATTCAAGTATGATAATTTTAAATGTGTTTTAGCTTAGATTATGATGAAAACGAATATGAATGTACATTGGATAGCCAATGAGCATGAATTTACATTGGATAGTTTCTCTATTTAAACCTTCAGAAGGCTTAAAATCTCACCTGCCCTGGACAGTAGGGCCAATCCACCTTCATATAGAGGTATGCCTCAGTTAGCTTGCAAACAAGGCTATATTTTCCTCAAAACTCTCTTTGTATCTGGCCAAGTAGCCTGAATTAGTACTCTGTTGAGAGTCAAGTTTTCACATAATACAGCATGGCAAACATGTTTTTGCAAATAGTGTAACTAAGGATCAAAAAGTAAAATTACTTGCCCATGCATCAAATATGGGACCTCTTACTCTAATTTCAGTGTTCTTCCTGCTGGTCAAGATTATTAGATGAAAATTATAAATGAACATCAGTTATTATTAAATTATTCATCACTTAGAACAAGGATGAATGTATTATATTCGCTCTTACCTTTTATGACCTCCAGAGATTCTTAAATAATGTGAAATTTGAAAGAAAAGATAAAAAAGTCATGATTCTTCTAATCTCACACTTTGAAAAGGTGATATGGAAAGGATTCTAATCCCTTGATAAATTGTGATTTCAAAAACAAAAGTTGCTGAGCTTAAAAAAAAAAAAAACAACACTGGTTAGTTTCCTTTATAAGAGTAAAAACAAAAATATGTAAAACTTTTCCAAGAATTATGTAAAATTGATTTTGATTATTCTTGTTTTACTGTAATTACTATACAGCAATTGAAAAGTAACTTTTAGCTAAGTTTGTCATGTTGCTTCCTGAAGTGTCCAAACCACGAACTATAGATGGTCACCGACTTATCATGGTTTGACTTTACAGTGGTGCAAAAGAAATAAGCACTCAGTAAAAATTGTACTTTGAGTACCCTTACAACCCTTCTGTTTTTCACTTTCAGTACAGTATTCAATAAATTACATGAGATAGTAACCACCTTAATGTAAAACAGGCTTTGTTTTAGATGATTTTGTCCAACTATAAGTTAACATAAGTGTTCTGAGCATATTTAAGTTAGGCTAGGCTAAAGCTAGGATGTTTAGTAGGTTAGATGTATTAAATGCATTTTTGACTTAAGGTATTTTCAACTTTTGATGGGTTTGTTGGGATGTTTAAAACTCACCACAGTTAAGTGCCTTTTTATTCTTAGTTGGGATGAGAACCAGAGCAATGCAACCATTAGTCTCCTCAAGCCATTTTCTCTTTCTTCTTTCATTTTATTCCATCTTTACTGCTTGGGGTTTTGCTTTTCTGGGAACTGTATGCCTAATGGACTTATTAAGTACCTACCATAGAATAATGGATTTCCTTAGTTTCCAAGTATCCCAATTCCTGAACAGTGGGTGATTAAATCTGAAACTTGAAGGAGGAAATGGAAATTTAAAGCAATGATCATCATTTAATCACTTTACAAAGCACTTTGATTTAATCTGTTCTCTCTTTGACCTCATCAATGTGGTCTCTTAAAGGCTATACTGATTTCAGTTCCTAATGTGACCTCACCCCCTTATTTGTTTTATTTAATTTTATGGGTTTTGTTCTGTGTTATTTTGTATTCGTTCAAGCTAAAAAATAGAGCTAATTGCCTATTTTTTTGATAAAAGGATCTTGGATACTTAAACTCATTAAGCTAGGCATTAAATAATGGATGGGCTTTTGCTTAGGATCACCTAATATGTAAAGTACTTCACACCATTGTCCAATGATAGTTTTTGTAATTTAATTAATAAAATCATTAGAAATACCCAATTACCACTACTTTTATTGCTAATAACTAAGTTTTGGTCAAAAAGAAACAACAGAATAGGAATATATACTCTACAGAGAGCTAGCAAACTTGCATCAAAACAGTATTGAGATACAAGGTTAATTCACTCCTGAGAGGAAATTATTGTTGTTATTGTCTTTTGAAATTAAAGGAATTTATTTATACAATATGAAGTATCACATTTACATCATTTAAGCATCAATACAAGTTTTGTGACAAAGTTACTATTTGTTTTGTGACATATTAATGCAATTTTAAGTCCATGGGTGGTTATATGTTGCACATACAGAAATAAAGTCTGTTTTCATACTGATTTGGTTGTTACAAAAATGCATATGAAGGTTTAAGGAAATTCTGGCTTACAGTTTAGTGAAACGAAAACCTCTAATTTTCAGAAAGCTTCAATATACTTGAGAAGTATGTAGAGTTGAATTTGAAAATTCACTTTACGAAAATATCCTTAGGAATATGTTGAACGAACTCACCACCACCAACACCTTCACACACAGACCAATTTGAACTGTCATTGTAATTGATGTTAAGAAGTGTGTGTTTGTGTAAATGCTTGAATTGTGAAGTAGATGAATTAACTTGATAAATATGTCAATTAAGTGTCATTTATTGGTTTCAGAAGTTAATTGTGAATGATTAGCCTACTTTAAAAAACCTAGTGGAAATAAGAAAGAGTAAATTCTAGTTCTGATTATGACATTTATTCAATTTATTTAAGTAGGATTTATCAAGTACTGACTTCAGGCATTTTAATGGGCACTGATACTAGTTGTTATGTTGAGCAGGACACTAACTATTACTCCTCATCTGCAAAACAGTGGTTAAAAATCTCTTTACTTACCTGTGAGATTGTTTCACAAATAAAATTTGAAATGAATGAAGATCCTTTGAGAGTACATGTGCTAGACAAGGAATTATTAAGGGGGCTATTAATAGATCCAGTTTCTGACCAGGTACCGTGGCTCACACCTGAAATTCCAGCTCTTTTGGAGGCCTAGACAGGAGGATCACTTGAGGCCAGGAGTTCAAGACCAGTCTGGGCAACATAGAGAGACTCCATCTCTACAAAAATAAAAAATTAGCTGGGCATGATGGCACGTGCCTGTCATACTAGCTATTCAGGAAGCTGGGGTGGGAGGATCTGCTTGAGCCCAGGAGCCAAGGCTACAGTGAGCTGTGATTATGCCACTACACTTATCCTAAGCAGCAGAGCAAGACTCTGTCTCAAAAAAAAAATCCAGTTTCCTCTTGCTGTTTTACTCAAGAACTTACTAAGAATATTTTACTAATTATAAATTAAAATGCCAACCATTAATTAGAAGGAATTTTTTAATATATTAAGCACTGTCAAATTCAGGGAGTTGATTGTGGTGTAACAGACAGAAAACCTAAATTGAAAAGTTCAGCTCTTTCCTGTACTAGCTGACTAAACTTGTGCAAATCATTTAACCTATTGAGGTTTATTTAATCATTTGTAACTGAAATATACTTATTTCGAAAGAATAGCTTATGAAGAATAAATGTAATACGTAGTCATTTTATAAATTATAAATCACTATAAAAATATAAAATGTTAACAGTATCAATAAACTTAAAATATATGTTTAAGTGACTGAGCAATTAACACACTTTGTTAACATTTAAATTGTTAAAACAAGCTGACAGTCTTAATGCCTGAGCATGTTATATTTATTTTTAAATTATAAATTCCCAATAGATGTGCTACACAAAAGATGGAGCATAGTATCTTCACCAGAAAGGGAGATCACCTTAGTGAACCTGAAAAAAGATGCAAAGTATGGCTTGGGTAAGTCACCGTGAGATTCTTGAAGGTCTATGATTCTTGGGGATTCAGAGGAAAAGTCTGTAGCATAGCATTGGCATTGCAGTGCCAGCTCACTTCTGATCTCAAGATACTGACTGGCTGCCCACCCACAAGCCCATCACCCTACCCACCCAGTCACCAAATGCCAAATATGAAATGCCTACAAGAAATACTTCCACAAAATGTAATATGTGTTACCTACTAATCATTTGATAATCAATAGTCCCCACATTTCTGTGTTTCAGGCAGGCTAATCATTAGTCTTTGAAAGCAGCAATATGAAAATCTTTTTAAAATGTGTTGTTTTACAGGATTTCAAATTATTGGTGGGGAGAAGATGGGAAGACTGGACCTAGGCATATTTATCAGTTCAATTGCCCCTGGAGGACCAGCTGACTTGGATGGATGCTTGAAGCCAGGTACTTTACATTTTGGTAGTTTTCTAAGTATTTTCTGACCGGCATGAATTTGCACAGGTGGAGAAAATGGAACTTAGGCCAAACAAAAATATTGAGAAAGAGTTGATATTTCTAAGATTCAGAATAAATGTATTTTTGTTGTTGAAAATACTGGATTGTCTATTTGTACAGGAGACCGTTTGATATCTGTGAATAGTGTGAGTCTGGAGGGAGTCAGCCACCATGCTGCAATTGAAATTTTGCAAAATGCACCTGAAGATGTGACACTTGTTATCTCTCAGCCAAAAGAAAAGATATCCAAAGGTAATGTGAATGTCTCTTACTTATGTATTCTGTTTCACTTTTCTGTCTCATTCCTTTTTAGTGGTATTTGCACAAAAATGGATTCATTGTGTACAAAATTGATGCAACTTAAGTAAACTCTGATTACTTAATGTGTTCCATCTTCCATTTGGCAAATCAGAGATAGAGTCATTTATCTTTGTGTAGTTAATATTACATAATAGTTATATATAAAGTCCTGTCCTGAACCAGATTATGAAAAGGAAAGAACCACCACCAAAAACCAGAAATTTTAAAACAAAACTATATCATTTTGTCTCATTATCCCAGTCTTTAGCGGCTGAGAGACAAAGCACTTGATGAAGATCAGATGACCTGCGTTTGAGCTTTGCCTGTCCCTTTTATTAGCTATTTGACTTAAGCCTTCTTGAGCCATAGTTTTCTTTTGTTTTTACTTAAAGAGTAGACAGTGATCTTTGCCCTGCTTTGTCTGCCTTGCACAGAGTTATTTGTTACGAGGATCAAGTGGTAGGACAGTATTTGTGGAAGAAGCACAATAGGCCCCTGTGGCGTAGAACAGTGCAGTGGGAAACAGGGAGGGTTGCAGAATCCAGGGTCAGATTCTGTCTCTACCACCTAAAACTGTACACATTGAGCAAATCACATGAACGTTCTAAGCCTCACTGTGCTCGTATATCAAATGGTGACTATAAACATGCTTATCTTATGGATTATGAAAATTAAATGAGATAATACATGTAAAGAATGAGCACATTGCCTGGTACATATGAAGCATTTAAATGTGAATTTTAGCTGTCATTAATATTGTTTTTCAAAAACATTGAAGTGCTAGATACAAGTAAGTTACCTTCATGCCAAAGATACTGGGAAATACATAAAAGAATTAGTAAAAAAATTAGCTGAAAAACAATTTTAGATAGTGAATTTTAGACATAGCTTTGGATTTTTATGATAAAATAGAAGATGGAAAACATGAACATGTTATATGTTGTGATAAAATCTTATTAAATTTTATATAGATGAGTCATTTTGAGTATGGTTTCTTCTTACTGGATATTATATATATTTTGTATGTCTGTATATGTACATATATAAATAATATGTTACACACTTGTTTACTGTGAGCAAACACAATGGATAGAAGGGAAATAGAAGACACCACCACTGCCCACAGGAGCCTTATATAATCTAATTATAATCTAGGCACATTAGGCAAAGGAAGACAACTACAGTTGGAAATGTTGTAACATACTTCTAAGTTTAAAGCAGCCAAGACTAGAAATTTTTCATTGGGTCCAATTATTCACCATTTTTTAACGATTTCTGAATCATAGGAATTCAGAATAAATTTATTGCCCCCTGAATAAAGCTCTAAGGGATTTCCATCTTACTCATGTTTTCAGTAGGTGTTTTATAGAAAATTTATTCATTTGTTCAACAAATATTTATTCAGTGCCTGCGATGTGCAAGACAAAAAACTCTGCCCTAAAGGAACTTACTCTTTATCAGGGGAGGCAAGTATTCTTGTCTGACTAGACAGATTTTTAATTGTAACTATGGTAAGTGTTAACAAGAGGCCCAAGGTGCCAAGAGGGAATATAACAGAGGAACTTTACCTATTGTGAGGATCAGAGGAGGCTTTTCTTCTCAGCAGAGTTTTGTGTGGTTTTTTTTTTCTGTCCATGCTAAATAAAAATTAAAAGCATAATGTTAAAAGTATACATCTATGAAATTGTTTCTTCAGAAAGGTAGGTGAATCTTATCATGGTATGTAACTATTCTGTAGTGTCACTTTGAAAAGAGGTAAAACCCAAAAGAACTTAGAAAATTACCAATGTGTATTCTAGCTACCCCTGTTAATTGTTAAGCACCAAAGAGGAAGGCTTTTAGTTTTGTTTTTGTTTGCTAATTTTTAAAGTTACAGAATACATACTACTTTACTAAAAATAAATCCAATTTATGCAAAACCTATGAAATAAGAAGTCAAAGTCCCCTTACCCCATTTCCTAGGGAAACTTTTTGGCATACATGTAGCCTTCTGTGTAGAATAGATATACATGTGATGTGTGTGTGTGTGTATAAAACAACACATACACTATTTTTTAAAAATCTGTTTTATACTCTAAATACCATTCTGTAACTGCTTACTCAACATATTCTGTTGCTATCCATGTACATGCGTATCTTTTTAATGCAACATTATATTTATGTTATAGACATATCAAAACTTACTTTTCTTCTATTGTTATGTATCCAGGTTAGCTATAATTCTATTATAAGTGTTACTCCAACAAATACACCTTTTAATACACCATTGAAAATGTATGTATTTCTAGAGGTTAGATGCCTGGAACTAGATTAAAGAGTATGTACATTAAAATTTTGACAAGTGCCACCAAATTGGACTTCAAAAAGTTTTACCAATTTATAGACTAACCAAGTAGATATAGCAGTGCTTTTCTCCTCATACCATCAGTGGTGCTTAAAATTATCAGCCATTCTCATTTTTGTCAGCCAAATAAGTAGAGAACTGCATTAAACTGCAGGTCCCTGAGCAATAGTGAGAATGTCTTTTCATATATTTACTATTTGTATTTTACTCTGAATTTCCAGTCTGCATATCCCTTGTTCCATGGGAGTTTTGAAAACCTCTTTTTTGTTGAATTTTAGCAACTCTTTGTATATTAGGGATACTAATTCTTTGTTTATTGTTTGTTGTCACAAATATTTTCTCTCCAGTTGCTCATTACTCTTAATTTTTCCCTTATTGTCAATTACTACATAAAACTTTTAATTTCTTATAAATTCTCATCTTTAATTCCTTTACACATGTCTTTGGTGGTTTGTGTCTTCAGAAAGCTTTTTCAAGTGGCTTTTTGTTTGTTTGTTCTTTGAGACAGTCTTGCTCTGTCACCCAGGCTGAAGTACAGTAGCACAATCACTGCTCACTGCAGGCTCCGCCTCCCAGATTCAAGTGATTCTTCTGCCTCAGCCTCCCGAGCAGCTGGGACTACAGGTGCACACCATCATGTCCAGCTAATTTTTGTATGTTTGGTACAGACAGGGTTTCACCATGTTGGGCAGGCTGGTCTCAAACTCCTGGCCTCAAGTGATCTGCCTGCCTCTGCCTCGCAAAGTGCTGGGATTACAGGATTACAGGCATGAGCCACTGTGCTTGGCCTAAAGTGGCTTTTGATAAGAACTATATATAAGCAATTTGGAGTTGCCTTCCATGATAATCACTTGGAGTCCAAAAAATGCAATCTAGTAGGTCAATATAAAGTAAGTGTGCAAATAACTATTTAATAAAGACAAAGAATGTGGGATACTAAGAAAGTATAAATTATCTATGGAATCAGTAGAGTCTCCACAGAGAAGACTGGTTTGAAATGGGTCTTGGAGAGTGGAAATGGGGAGTTGACGTGAAAGGGGTATGCATTTCAATAGAAGTTGTCACAAGAATGACCGAAGGACAAAGCAAAGAAAGTCTACCAAACACATGACCTAATGGTGTTTTGTGTGTCATCCTTATAAAATCCTTCCAACAGTCTTCAGGAAACATTGTGTATGTGTGTAAGCACAAGCATGTGTATCACTAACTTGTTATTCTCATTGATGGATTTTGACTTTTAGTGCCTTCTACTCCTGTGCATCTCACCAATGAGATGAAAAACTACATGAAGAAATCTTCCTACATGCAAGACAGTGCTATAGATTCTTCTTCCAAGGATCACCACTGGTCACGTGGTACCCTGAGGCACATCTCGGAGAACTCCTTTGGGCTGTCTGGGGGCCTGCGGGAAGGAAGCCTGAGTTCTCAAGATTCCAGGACTGAGAGTGCCAGCTTGTCTCAAAGCCAGGTCAATGGTTTCTTTGCCAGCCATTTAGGTGACCAAACCTGGCAGGAATCACAGCATGGCAGCCCTTCCCCATCTGTAATATCCAAAGCCATTGAGAAAAAGACTTCCACTGATAGTAACCAAAGCAAAACTAAAAAGCCAGGCATTTCTGATGCAATTGATTACTCAGACCGTGGAGATTCAGACATGGATGAAGCCACTTACTCCAGCAGTCAGGATCATCAAACACCAAAACAGGCATAGTTTAATTTTAATATTTTGGTTTTCTCATTTAACAAAGCAAAATAGCAGCAAATAAGTTACAGAGCACAATAATCTACAAGATGCTTTCATTATTCTGGAAAAAAGAAATAGTTTATATCTTCTAATTGCTACGGCATTTGATGCTAACTTTCAGAGAAATCAACAGCTTTGGATAATTACTTTAAATGGCTATGAATTCGCAAACTTGCTATCTAATAACCCAAAGAAGGAATATGCAGATTATGATTGTTTTCTTACCAGTTGTTTGTCTCTGGCATATTTAATGTTTATATTAATAAGAGAATTTTAATATCTGAAAATTGTTTCTAAATAGTTCATATAATGGGCATTTGAATTCACTATTTATAGTCTAAATTCTTCTGAAGTTCTGAATGAATGATAATAACGACATTGAAAATAGCTCATTCTGGCTGGGCACAGTGACCCACATCTATAATCCCAACACTTTGGGAAGCAGAGGTGGGAGGATTGCTTGAGGCCAGGAGTTCAAGATCAGCCTGGGCAACATAGGGAGACCCTATCTCTACAAAACATTTCTTAAAAAATTATCCAGGCAAGGTGGTATGTATCTGTAGTCCTAGCTCCTTGGGAGGCTGGGTGGGAGGATCGCTTGAGCCCAGAAGCCCAGGAGATCAAGCCAGACCCTAACAGAAAGAAGGGAAGGAAAGGAGGAAGGGAGGGGGAGAGATAGGGAAGGGAAGAGAGTAGCTTATTCCTAGAAATGATACAAATTTAAACTCAAATTCACAAGCAGTTTTAGAAAAAATCTTATGCCTTTTGTTTACTGAAAAATCAACTTCCTTATAAGAGTTATACTCTTATAAATAGGGCTTAGCTGTTGTTCCCATGTTTATATTATTGGATTTATAAATATAAGTAATGTAAACACGAAACCCCATTTTAGAGGCTCGGGTTAAAAGCTACTGCTTGATATATATTGATTATTAAAGGAAATAAAACTAATTTGTAAATTTAGGAATATAAAAAGCATTGGACCAGGATTATATAAAAGCCAAGTTTGAACTGGGTTCTATATAGGTTTCCATCTGCCATATCTAGCAGTTTGACCTGAAGCAAGCTCTTTAATCTCTGGATATCAGTTTCCTCAACCATAAAATATGAATAAATTGGACTAGATGATCTCTAAGATCTCTTCCAACCTTTATGTTCTTTGACTATACTCTATCCTTTAATATCTTGCTTTTTTGTAATTTTTCCAAAAACACATATTTGTCTTTCAGTAATAATTCATTTTGATTCTAGTCAGCTTTGTCCCGGGCTAGGTTTAAAAAAAAAGAAATTAAAAAAAGAAAAATTATAATTCGTTTTGACTCTAACAAGAAATCTTTGTTTGTTTTTCTTTGTTAAGGAATCTTCCTCTTCAGTGCATGCATCCAACAAAATGAATTTTAAAACTTTTTCTTCCTCACCTCCTAAGCCTGGAGATATCTTTGAGGTTGAACTGGCTAAAAATGATAACAGCTTGGGGATAAGTGTCACGGTACTGTTTGACAAGGTTTTCAAATGTTTTCTCTTCTTTAATTTCCAGCAGCCTATTGTATGTCAACTTTTTAATTGAATTATTTTGCATCAAAAGGAACACATCAAATATTTCCAAAATCCTAAAACTGAATCATAACTAAAAACTATTTCAAAAATTGTGTTAGTCACTTTTTCCTGTGATTTTAAAAAAATTAGATAAACACTACCTTTTTCTCCATAGATTTAATACTTGCTTTATCTGAATATAAAACTTGCAAATTGTAAAATTAATGCAATGCTTTGTAGATATTTGACAGTTTCTACATGAGCATAGATTATATATCTCTAACCTACATTATTAGTAATTAAAGACTGTATATTTCTGTATACTCTCCATAATATATAATACCTTGTAAACATGTTAGTATCTTAAAATTAGAAGTTCCCAAGGAATATGTGTATCTTTAAGGAGTCAGAATGTAAGCATAGGCTATTTGATGAAATTATTTTTGAATTATACTGATGAATATAATATCCCTCAGTAGTATACTAATGAATATACTGTACATCAGCACATGCTGATGGGATGCCACTGCTTTGGCTGATGAATCCTTTCTAGGCCTGAGATTTGAAAGAGAGTGCAAAATTTTTCATATTATAAAATATTATTTTGTCTTTTTCTCTTTAGGGAGGTGTGAATACGAGTGTCAGACATGGTGGCATTTATGTGAAAGCTGTTATTCCCCAGGGAGCAGCAGAGTCTGATGGTAGAATTCACAAAGGTATAGTGTTTATATTATGTAGGAATTATATATATGAATATTACAACAAATAGATAAGAAATTATAAAGTTGATAACTGACCTTCAAATTCATGATATGAAATAAGAACATACTCAATTATAAAACTGTAGCATTAAGAAACTCTTTGATGCCATTTGAAAAACTCTTCTTTCCAGCTTATTTTCTAGTATCAGAAGGTATCTATACATCAACATTGTGTGGGAAGTTAAAAAAATTAAAAAGGAAAGAAAATATCTAGACAGTGCTTTCATTCATATTTTACATGTACTATGAAGCACATTGCTGTAAAAACACTGACATCTACACTTGTTTTTTTTTTTTTTCGAGACAGAGTCTCGTTCTGTCACCCAGGCTGGAGTGCAGTGGTGCGATCTCAGCTCACTGCAACCTCCACCTCCTGGGTTCAAATGATTCTTGTGCCTCAGCCTCCCAAGTAGCTGGGACTACAGGCGCCCACCACCATGCCAGGCTAATTTTTGTATTTTTAGTAGAGACAGGTTTTCACCATGTTGGCCAGGCTGGTCTCGAACTCCTGACCTCAGGTGATCCCCCCACTTTGGCCTCCCAAAGTGTTGGGATTACAGGCGTGAGCCTCTGAGCCCAGCCTGATATCTACACTTCTAGTAAGGACTAACTAGGAACTTTCCTCCAATCTCTATATATTTATAGTTCAACTTATCTTCTCTCTTGATTTAAATTTATTTTTATAAAGATATTTTTCTAAAATATACTTAACATTAGCCATAAAATTGGGGAATAAATTAAATAACATATTAAAGAAACTCTGTAACACAATTTCTTCCAGAATTTGCCTGAGTCCCTCCTCAAACAAATGAATACGAAATAAGACCATAAGATTTAAAAGAACATGTAGGATTTTTATTTATGATTTGAACTGCCTAATTTTTAGGTGATCGCGTCCTAGCTGTCAATGGAGTTAGTCTAGAAGGAGCCACCCATAAGCAAGCTGTGGAAACACTGAGAAATACAGGACAGGTAACAGATCATTATACCAACCTTTTACAGTACCTTAGAAGAGCAAAACAATGTGTGAATAACATCAGTTCTCACTGAGATCTCTAAATTTGTTAGCTAATCAAGAAACCAAGCCTGATATGTATAACCATCTGGGTTGTTGTTTTTTCCTTCCAAATTTAAATGCAAGTATTATAAGACATTTTTTACTGAGGAAGCTGACTTTCTATGTCACATTTAACGCTTACATTACCAAAGAGATCTGATGGGGGAGGAGTGGAAATTGCATTTTAAATTTGTTGTATAAACATCTGATTTCTAGTGGTTTTCACTCTTATTCTTTAGCCTCAACACAAAATTTATTTTGTTGAAGTACATTTTGAGTTAGGGAGTTTAACCAAATTATCTATGATGGTCTTTGGAGGTTTTTGTTGTTTTGAGACAGGGTCTTGCTGTGAGGCCCAGGTTGGAGTGCAGTGGCGCAATCACGGCTCACTGCAACCTTGACTTCCCGGGCTCAAGTGATCCCCCTGCCTCAGTCTCCCAAGTAGCTGGGACTACAGGCGCGTGCCACCATGCCTGGCTAGTTTATTTTTTATTTCTTGTAGAGATGGGGGTCTCCCTATGTTGCCCATGCTGGTCTCGAACTCCTAGGCAAGAAGTGATCTTCTTGCCCCAGCCTACCAATGTGCTGGGACTACAGGCGTGAGCCACCACACCTGGCTTTTTTTTTTTTTTTTTTTTTAATTGAGATGGAGTTTAAGCTCTTGTCACCCAGGCTGGAGTGCAATGGCATGACGTCGGCTCATTGCAACCTCCGCCTCCCAGAGTCAAGCAATTCTCCTGCCTCGGCCGGTCGAGTAGCTGGGATTACAGGTGCCCACCACAACACCTGGCTAATTTTTATATTTTTAGTAGAGATGGGGTTTCACCATGTTGGCCAGGCTGGTCTCCAGCTTCTGACTTCAGGTGATCTGCCCACCTTGCGCTCCCAGTGTTGGGATTACCAGCATGAGCCACTCCACCTGGCCATTATCATACATTTCTAACATGTATTATATTTATAATAGATTATTTTTAATCATTTATCTTTCTATACAGAAGTGTAATAAAAACTTGATTTTGGAACTTTCAACCCCTTGCTTTTGTTCCTCTATTTTTTTTTTTCTCCCTCTTCATTTGGTGGACCAAATTTGGTAGTTACTTTAAATGATTTTATATCATTAACTATACAAAGTCCTGAAAATGTATCTATTTTCATAGCATTCTTCTTAATTAATGAAATGCTATTTTACTTATCCAGGTGGTTCATCTGTTATTAGAAAAGGGACAATCTCCAACATCTAAAGAACATGTCCCGGTAACCCCACAGTGTACCCTTTCAGATCAGAATGCCCAAGGTCAAGGCCCAGAAAAAGTGAAGAAAACAACTCAGGTCAAAGACTACAGCTTTGTCACTGAAGGTCAGGCCTTGGGAGACTACAATCTCACTTGAAATTATTCCTCGCCTATTCAAAATTTGATTTTTACATGTTGGATTACAGTTAATGCCCTAGTTTTGTTCATTATTCTTGTCAAATGCAAATAATAATCTGACATAGCACCATACTGAATAAAGACAGAAACATATTTGCAGCTCATAGGGTCTGAAAGACTTTGGATAATAAACTCATGCATGACTATGGTCTTTTAAAAATGCTTTAAATTGTTGTAAAATTCAAAATGAAATTTGGTAAGTGAAAGAATAAAGAAAAACAAATGCTGAGATGCCTTCAAACCCATGTGAAACCTTGACCCTTAGATTTTTGTATTTCTATTTAATTTAATTTTAAGAACTGTGAATCAAACTCTGGGCAGATATTCACCTAGTAGTGCCCAGAAAGTGGTCTTTGTTACAAACTATGCTAGCCTTTGGACATATCACTAATTGGTAGTAAGAAAATTAAGAATGACAGTGGCTTTCCAGTACCCTTTAAGATTCTTTTTTTTTTTTTTTTTTTTTTTTTTGACCTTCATTTTTTTTTTTTATTCTCTGATGCTCTTCCTTTGTGTTATGTAAGTTTCTGGCCTATATCATTTTTCTTCTCTTTGGACAACTTTTTTTTTTTTAATTTGTACAATTTCTTTACTTTCATATCTAATTACTTTCTTTTTTTTATTTTATTATTATTACACTTTACATTTTAGGGTACATGTGCACAATGTGCAGGTTAGTTACATATGTATACATGTGCCATGCTGGTGTGCTGCACCCATTAACTCGTCATTTAGCATTAGGTATATCTCCTAAAGCTATCCCTCCCCGCTCCCCCCACCCCACAACAGTCCCCAGAGTGTGATGTTCCCCTTCCTGTGTCCATGTGTTCTCATTGTTCAATTCCCACCTATGAGTGAGAATATGCGGTGTTTGGTTTTTTGTTCTTACGATAGTTTACTGAGAATGATGATTTCCATTTTCATCCATGTCCCTAACAAAGACATGAACTCATCATTTTTGATGGCTGTATAGTATTCCATGGTGTATATGTGCCACATTTTCTTAATCCAGTCTATCATTGTAGGACATTTGGGTTGGTTCCAAGTCTTTGCTATTGTGAATAGTGCCGCAATAAACATACGTGTGCATGTGTCTTTATAGCAGTATGATTTATAATCCTTTGGGTATATACCCAGTAATGGGATGGCTGGCTCAAATGGTATTTCTAGTTCTAAGTCCCTGAGGAATCGCCACACTGACTTCCACAGTGGTTGAACTAGTTTACAGTCCCACCATCAGTGTAAAAGTGTTCCTATTTCTCCACATCCTCTCCAGCACCTGTTGTTTCCTGACTTTTTAATGATTGCCATTCTAACTGGTGTGAGATGGTATCTCATTGTGGTTTTGATTTGCATTTCTCTGATGGCCAATGATGGTGAGCATTTTTTCATGTGTTTTTTGGCTGCATAAATGTCTTCTTTTGAGAAGTGTCTGTTCATGTCCTTTGCCCACTTTTTGATGGGGTTGTTTGCTTTTTTCTTGTAAATTTGTTGGAGTTCATTGTAGATTCTGGATATTAGCCCTTTGTCAGATGAGTAGGTTGCGAAAATTTTCTCCCATTTTGTAGGTTGCCTGTTCACTCTGATGGTAGTTTCTTTTGCTGTGCAGAAGCTCTTGAGTTTAATTAGATCCCGTTTGTCAATTTTGGCTTTTGTTGCCATTGCTTTTGGTGTTTTAGACATGAAGTCCTTGCCCATGCCTATGTCCTGAATGGTAATGCCTAGGTTTTCTTCTAGGGTTTTTATGGCTTTAGGTCTAACGTTTAAGTCTTTAATCCATCTTGAATTAAATTTTGTATAAGGTGTAAGGAAGGGATCCAGTTTCAGCTTTCTACATATGGCTAGCCAGTTTTCCCAGCACCATTTATTAAATAGGGAATCCTTTCCCCATTTCTTGTTTTTCTCAGGTTTGTCAAAGATCAGATAGTTGTAGATATGTGGCGTTATTTCTGAGGGCTCTGTTCTGTTCCATTGATCTATATCTCTGTTTTGGTAACAGTACCATGCTGTTTTGGTTACTGTAGCCTTGTAGTATAGTTTGAAGTCAGGTAGGGTGATGCCTCCAGCTTTCTTCTTTTGGCTTAGGATTGACTCGGCAATGCGGGCTCTTTTTTGGTTCCATATGAACTTTAAAGTAGTTTTTTCCTATTCTGTGAAGAAAGTCATTGGTAGCTTGATGGGGATGGCATTGAATCTATAAATTACCTTGGGCAGTATGGCCATTTTCATGATATTGATTCTTCCTACCCATGAGCATGGAATGTTCTTCCATTTCTTTGTATCCTCTTTTATTTCATTGAGCAGTGGTTTGTAGTTCTCCCTGAAGAGGTCCTTCACGTCCCTTGTAAGTTGGATTCCTAGGTATTTTATTCTCTTTGAAGCAATTGTGAATGGGAGTTCACTCATGATTTGGCCCTCTGTTTGTCTATTATTGGTGTATAAGAATGCTTGTGATTTTTATACATTGATTTTGTATCCTGAGACTTTGCTGAAGTTGCTTATCAGCTTAAGGAGATTTTGGGCTGAGACAATGGGGTTTTCTAGATATACTATCATGTCATCTGCAAACAGGGACAATTTGACTTCCTCTTTTCCTAATTGAATACCCTTTATTTCCTTCTCCTGCCTAATTGCCCTGGCCAGAACTTCCAACACTATGTTGAATAGGAGTGGTGAGAGAGGGCATCCCTGTCTTGTGCCAGTTTTCAAAGGGAATGCTTCCAGTTTTTGCCCATTCAGTATGATATTGGCCGTGGGTTTGTCATAGATAGCTCTTATTATTTTGAGATATGTCCCATCAATACCGAATTTATTGAGAGTTTTTAGCACGAAGGTTGTTGAATTTTGTCAAAGGCCTTTTCTGCATCTATTGAGATAATCATGTGGTTTTTGTCTTTGGTTGTGTTTATATGCTGGATTACATTTATTGATTTGCGTATATTGAACCAGCCTTGCATCCCAGGGATGAAGCCCACTTGATCATGGTGGATAAGCTTTTTGATGTGCTGCTGGATTGGGTTTGCCAGTATTTTATTGAGGATTTTTGCATCAATGTTCATCAAGGATATTGGTCTAAAATTCTCTTTTTTGGTTGTGTCTCTGCCCAGCTTTGGTATCAGGATGATGCTGGCCTCATAAAATGAGTTAGGGAGGATTCCCTCTTTTTGTGTTGATTGGAATAGTTTCAGAAGGAATGGTACCAGTTCCTCCTTGTACCTCTGGTAGAATTCGGCTGTGAATCCATCTGGTCCTGGACTCTTTTTGGTTGGTAAGCTATTGATTATTGCCACAATTTCAGAGCCTGTTATTGGTCTATTCAGAGATTCAACTTCTTCCTGGTTTAGTCTTGGGAGAGTGTATGTGTCGAGGAATTTATCCATTTCTTCTAGATTTTCTAGTTTATTTGCGTAGAGGTGTTTGTAGTATTCTCTGATGGTAATTTGTATTTCTGTGGGATCGGTGGTGATATCCCCTTTATCATTTTTTATTGCTTCTATTTAATTCTTTTCTCTTTTCTTCTTTATTAGTCTTGCTAGCAGTCTATCAATTTTGTTGATCCTTTCAAAAAACCAGCTCCTGGATTCATTAATTTTTTGAAGGGTTTTTTGTGTCTCTATTTCCTTCAGTTCTGCTCTGATTTTAGTTATTTCTTCCCTTCTGCTAGCTTTTGAATGTGTTTGCTCTTGCTTTTCTAGTTCTTTTAATTGTGATGTTAGGGTGTCAATTTTGGATCTTTCCTGCTTTCTCTTGTGGGCATTTAGTGCTATAAATTTCCCTCTACACACTGCTTTGAATGTGTCCCAGAGATTCTGGTATGTTGTGTCTTTGTTCTCGTTGGTTTCAAAGAACATCTTTATTTCTGCCTTCATTTCGTTATGCACCCAGTAGTCATTCAGGAGCAGGTTGTTCAGTTTCCATGTAGTTGAGCGGTTTTGAGTGAGTTTCTTAATCCTGAGTTCTAGTTTGATTGCACTGTGGTCTGAGAAACAGTTTGTTATAATTTCTGATCTTTTACATTTGCTGAGGAGAGCTTTACTTCCAAGTATGTGGTCAATTTTGGAATAGGTGTGGTGTGGTGCTGAAAAAAATGAATATTCTGTTGATTTGGGGTGGAGAGTTCTGTAGATGTCTATTAGGTCCGCTTGGTGCAGAGCTGAGTTCAATTCCTGGGTATCCTTGTTGACTTTCTGTCTCGTTGATCTGTGTAATGTTGACAGTGGGGTGTTAAAGTCTCCCATTATTATTGTGTGGGAGTCTAAGTCTCTTTGTAGGTCACTCAGGACTTGCTTTATGAACCTGGGTGCTCCTGTATTGGGTGCATATATATTTAGGACAATTAGCTCTTCTTGTTGAATTGATCCCTTTACCATTGTGTAATAGCCTTCTTTGTCTCTTTTGATCTTTGTTGGTTTAAAGTCTGTTTTATCAGAGACTAGGATTGCAACCCCTGCCTTTTTTTGTTTTCCATTTGCTTGGTAGATCTTCCTCCATCCTTTCATTTTGAGACTATGTGTGTCTCTGCATGTGAGATGGGTTTCCTGAATACAGCACACTGATGGGTCTTGACTCTTTATCCAATTTGCCAGTCTGTGTCTTTTAATTGGAGCTTTTAGTCCATTTACATTTGAAGTTAATATTGTTATGTGTGAATTTGATCCTGTCATTATGATGTTAGCTGGTTAGTTGATGCAGTTTCTTCCTCGCCTCGATGGTCTTTACAATTTGGCATGATTTTGCAGTGGCTGGTACTGGTTGTTCCTTTCCATGTTTAGTGCTTCCTTCAGGAGCTCTTTTAGGGCAGGCCTGGTGGTGACAAAATCTCTCAGCATTTGCTTGTCTGTGAAGTATTTTATTTTTCCTTCACTTATGAAGCTTAGTTTGGCTGGATATGAAATTCTGGGTTGAAAATTCTTTTCTTTAAGAATGTTGAATATTAGCCCCCACTCTCTTCTGGCTTGTAGAGTTTCTGCCAAGAGATAAGCTGTTAGTCTGATGGGCTTCCCTTTGCGGGTAACCCGACCTTTCTCTCTGGCTGCCCTTAACATTTTTTCCTTCATTTCAACTTTGGTGAGTCTGACAATTATGTGTCTTGGAGTTGCTCTTCTCGAGAAGTATCTTTGTGGCATTCTCTGTACTTCCTGAATCTGAATGTTCACCTGCCTTGCTAGATTGGGGAAGTTCTCCTGGATAGTATCCTGCAGAGTGTTTTCCAACTTAGTTCCATTCTCCCCGTCACTTTCAGGTACACCAATCAGACGTAGATTTAGTCTTTTCACGTAGTCCCATATTTCTTGGAGGCTTTGTTCGTTTCTTTTTATTCTTTTTTCTCTAAACTTCCCTTCTCGCTTAATTTCATTCATTTCATCTTCCATCACTGATACCCTTTCTTCCAGTTGATCGCATCGGCTCCTGAGGCTTCTGCATTCTTCACGTAGTTCTCGAGCCTTGGCTTTCAGCTCCATCAGCTCCTTTAAGCACTTCTCTGTATTGGTTATTCTAGTTATACATTCGTCTAAATTTTTTTCAAAATTTTCAACTTCTTTGCCTTTGGTTTGAATTTCCTCCTGTAGCTCGGAGTAGTTTGATTGTCTGAAGCCTTCTTCTCTCAACTTGTCAAAGTCATTCTCCGTCCAGCTTTTTTCCGTTGCTGGTGAGGAGCTGCATTCCTTTGGAGGAGGAGAGGCGCTCTGCTTTTTAGAGTTTCCAGTTTTTCTGCTTTGTTTTTTCCCCATCTTTGTGGTTTTATCTACTTTTGGTCTTTGATGATGGTGATGTACAGATGGGTTTTTGGTGTGGATGTCCTTTCTGTTTGTTAGTTTTCTTTCTAACAGACAGGACCCTCAGCTGCAGGTCTGTTGGAGTTTGCTAGAGGTCCACTCCAGACCCTGTTTGCCTGGGTACCAGCAGCGGTGGCTGCAGAACAGCGGATTTTCGTGAACCGTGAATGCTGCTGTCTGATCGTTCCTCTGGAAGTTTTTTCTCAGAGGAGTACTCGGCCGTGTGAGGTGTCAGTCTGCCCCTACTGGGGGGTGCCTCCCAGTTAGGCTGCTCGGGGGTCAAGGGTCAGCGACCCACTTGAGAAGGCAGTCTGCCCGTTCTCAGATCTCCAGCTGCGTGCTGGGAGAACCACTGCTCTCTTCAAAGCTGTCAGACAGGGACATTTAAGTCTGCAGAGGTTACTGCTGTCTTTTCGTTTGTCTGTGCCCTGCCCCCAAAGGTGGAGCCTACAGAGGCAGGCAGGCCTCCTTGAGCTGTGGTGGGCTCCACCCACATCGAGCTTCCTGGCTGCTTTGTTTACCTAAGCAAGCCTGGGCAATGGCGGGCGCCCCTCCCCCAGCCTCGCTGCTGCCTTGCAGTCTGATCTCAGACTGCTGTGCTAGCAATCAGAGAGACTCCGTGGGCATAGGACCCTCTGAGCCAGGTGCGGTATATAATCTCCTAGTGTGCCGTTTTTTAAGCCTGTCGGAAAAGCGCAGTATTGGGGTAGGAGTGACCCGATTTTCCAGGTGCCATCTGTCACCCCTTTCTTTGACTAGGGAAGGGAACTCCCTGACCCCTCGCACTTCCCGAGTGAGGCAATGCCTCACCCTGCTTTGGCTCGCGCACAGTGCGCTGCGCCCACTGTCCTGCGCCCACTGTCTGGCACTGCCTAGTGAGATGAACCTGGTACCTCAGATGGAAATGCAGAAATCACCCGTCTTCTGCGTCGCTCACGCTGGGAGCTGTAGACCGGAGCTGTTCCTATTCGGCCGTCTTGGCTCCCCCTCCAAGATTCTGTCTTCTTAAGAGGTTTATGTTTCCTTTACTTTATAAATGATGGTGATGGTGTACAGTCATTGTTTTATTTTACACAAACGTTAACAACTCTGAATCAGTCCCCAAAATAAGGAGAAAAAATAACACAGACTATATTATTTTTTCCTGAATATGAAAATAAAATTAATGTTCTCATTTTATCATACTGCTCTTTATTCTTTATTTCTTCCATCTTTTTTTTTTTTTTATGAGACAGAGTCTCGTTCTGCTGCCCAGGCTGGAGTGCAGTGGCGCAATCTTGGCTCACTGCAACCTCCGCCTCTGGGTTCAAGCTGTTCTCCTGCCTCAGCTCCCCGAGTAGCTGGGATTATAGGCACACACTGCCACATGCGGCTAATTTTTGTATTTTTAGTATAGACGGGGTTTCACCATGTTGTCCAAACTGGTCTTGAACCCCTGACCTCAGGTGATCTGCCCTCCTCAGCCTCCCAAAATGTTGGGATTACAGGTGTGAGCCACCACACCCAGCCCCATCATTCTTTCTTTAAATAGATTTGTTGTTTTTTTAAACACCCAAGCCAACCATGAGCAAAGACTTCAAATGTATTTTTTAATTATTTTCTGGTTATTGTTCTTTTAATTTATTTAGCTGATAAGAAATTTATTGAAATATTGCAATTTATCTGAGTTATATTACACCTCCCCAGAACGTTACAATTTCAATTTATTTCCACATAACCTCCTCTAACATTTATTTTGTTCTTCTTTTCATCTTTCTCACGCTGTATACCTGAGTTTCTCCCATACCTGTCCTTCTGTGGAGTTTCCCCTTTTTTTGGCCTGTTATTGTACTCTGTTTTGTTTTGTTTTTGTAGAGATTGGATCTCACTGTATTGCCCAGGCTGGTCTCAAACTCCTGGGTTCAAGCAACCCTCCTACTTCGGCCTCCCAAAGTACTGGGGTTTATAGGCATGAGCCACTGTGCCTGACCATAGTGTCTTTTAAAACACACGAGTTTGATGCATAATTCCATTTTCAGAATCCTACTTTCAGAACTCTCCTTCCTAATCAAACAGCTTAGTTCATGCAGTTAGTTGATAAGATTTCTTAATGATGGAAATAGACTGTAAGATACAGCTTCAGTATACTATTAGAGTGCAGTAAGTACATACAGAGCTATAAATATGGGAAAATGGGCTTTTAAAATGTGTCTAGAAGTATATATGTTTGTATGTTCCTATGTAAACACAGCATGTTAACAATATCTAAATTTTTTTTATATCTTTTCCCCCAGAAAATACATTTGAGGTAAAATTACTTAAAAATAGCTCAGGTCTAGGATTCAGTTTTTCTCGAGAAGATAATCTTACACCGGAGCAAATTAATGCCAGCATAGTAAGGGTTAAAAAGCTCTTTCCTGGACAGCCAGCAGCAGAAAGTGGAAAAATTGATGTAGGAGATGTTATCTTGAAAGTGAATGGAGCCTCTTTGAAAGGACTATCTCAGCAGGTGAGCCCCTAGCATGTGCAGTATAGCATTTTTAATGATGAGATGGATTGGCCTTTCAGAATGGTTTCATAATGCTGGTTTAACTGTACCTTCATTTGTCATTCATGGTACCCCCAGGAAGTCATATCTACTCTCAGGGGAACTGCTCCAGAAGTATTCTTGCTTCTCTGCAGACCTCCACCTGGTGTGCTACCGGAAATTGATACCGCGCTTTTGGTGAGACTTATGAAAAGTAATTTACATTTTTATAGAATATCAACTTAGCAACTAAGTAATTCAGCTGTGGTGGTTCATCATGAATTGTTCTCCTGGGTTTCATACCCAGCTACTTGTTTTAGGTAGGCATGTTATCTTGTATGTGACAACTTCTTTGAATGTATTCATATTTGTATAATAATACAAAGTAATTTATTCAATTTATTTAACTAGGATTTATCAAGTACTGACTTCAGGCATTTTAATGGGCACTGATACTAGTTATTATGTTGAACACGTCACAAACTGTTATTCCTCATCTGCAAAACAATGGTTAAAAATCTCTTTAATAGGAAAATAACATTTCTGTAAGATGCATTATAAATAGCATTTTAAAAGACTACATTGATTTGAGGCACCAGATAGGAAAAAGTGAATGGAACACTCTTGATGAGCGTATAAGTTGGTATCAGTTTTTAGAAAACAATTTGGAAATAATTAGGCTATTAAAAATGTCCTATATTGTGACAGTATAGAAAATTACAAAGTAATAGAAACTCAGGTAAAAATTTACATACAAAGAAGTTCTTCTAGATTTCTATTAATAATGGAAAGCTAGAAACAACTCTGTCCAATAAAAGGAGAAGGCACAAATAAAGGTATAGCCATCCATTGGACCATTATACAGGTATTAAAATTGTTTTAAAGCATATTTAAGGACTTAAGAAAATATTTATGATAGAACCCTAGTTTTTGAAAATATGAGACAAAATATATACTACTACTCTAGTTCTAACTTAAGGTATAAATTGTACAATATTAACTGTTATTTTATATATTATTTTCTCTAGTGAACATAAATTACTTTTATAATCAGAAAATTCAATGCATACTTTAGTAGAAAGTTGTTCAATGGTTTATTTTCAAATAAACCATTTGAAAATAAACTAAATTTATTTTCTAAAATTCATAGAATGGTCCCAAATCTCTTTAAATGTGTCCATTACAGACCCCACTTCAGTCTCCAGCACAAGTACCTCCAAACAGCAGTAAAGACTCTTCTCAGCCATCATGTGTGGAGCAAAGCACCAGCTCAGATGAAAATGAAATGTCAGACAAAAGCAAGAAGCAGTGCAAGTCCCCATCCAGAAGAGACAGTTACAGTGACAGCAGTGGGAGTGGAGAAGATGACTTAGTAACAGCTCCAGCAAACACATCAAATTCGACCTGGAGTTCAGCTTTGCATCAGACTCTAAGCAACATGGTATCACAGGCACAGAGTCATCATGAAGCACCCAAGAGTCAAGAAGATACCATTTGTACCATGTTTTACTATCCTCAGAAAATTCCCAATAAACCAGAGTTTGAGGACAGGTATCATCAATATAATGTGAACCGCTCAAAGCAACTGGTTGTTGTTACTAGCAGTAGCAGCAACATGCATTTCTCTAAGAACGAAATGTATGTATCTGTGACCTTCACAGTGGTTAGGCAGAGGATGACTGTATTGGATGTCTAGCTATTGTGACTGATAGTTTTAGTTAGCAAACCAATAAGCTCTCTAGTCAGTCAGTGAGTCTTTCTTCCCTTTTGAGCATATTTACTAGTAACTGAGAAAGTTATTTGTATTTCACTATTAACCATACTACTTAAACAGAAACAGAAGAGACTTATTTAGGCAGTAACACAGTGGGAGACTAGGGACCAGAAATATAGAGGGGAGATAAGGGCAGAGAGTTTGCAGAAGGTAAGACAAAGAAGATGGGGAAAAGAAGAAATTATTGAAAACATAGAAGCATACAAAGAGAAAGACTACATTAATACATCGCATAATTATTCATACATTTTACTCTTTGGTTATGTCTTTGTGTCTATCCACATCCAACTTTATTTGTTCAAGTTTTTTTCCTGTGTATTTTATCCAAAATAACCACAGGAGTCAGACTTTTAGTCTTCTTTCTTCTTTTTCTTATTATGTTGAAACACACATTAAGCTTCTGATAACATTAGCTTCAGCTTTGAATTAACAACTAGAAATCAAAAGAATTTTATTTAACCTATCTTGCTGATTTTATGCAGCTTAAAGAGCTTCATCAAAGTAGAACCTAGGCCGGGTGCGATGGCTCACATCTGTAATCCCAGCATTTTGGGAGGCCAAGGCAGGTAGATTGTTTGAGCTCAGGAGTTCGAGACCAGCCTGGGCAACATGGCAAAACCCCATCTCTACTAAAAATACAAAAATTAGTTGGGCATGGTGGCACACACCTGTAATCCCAGCTACTTGGGTGGCTGCGGCAGGGGAATCACTTGATCCTGGGAGGCAGAGGCTGCAGTGAGCCGAGATTTCACCACTGCACTCCAGCCCAGGCAACAGAGTGAGACCCTGTCTCAACAACAACAACAAAAAAAAACCTAGACAGAGAATAAATTATTGTTAATTTTAACATTTAACAGATATGGAGTAAATTCATAGTCCAGAGTCATTCAAAAAGTAACTAGGATCTCAATCAAAATCCGACATGAATATTTGTTAAGTGTTTTCTGTTTCTGGCACAAACTAACCATATTGACATTGAAATGTATTTGAAAATAGTCTTCTTTGTCTCTGTAGTAATCCTTCCCCTCTACCACCGGATATGGCTCCTGGGCAGAGTTATCAACCCCAATCAGAATCTGCTTCCTCTAGTTCGATGGATAAGTATCATATACATCACATTTCTGAACCGACTAGACAAGAAAACTGGACACCTTTGAAAAATGACTTGGAAAATCACCTTGAAGACTTTGAACTGGTAAGTTGTTTTCTCTATATTTTAAAAAAATCCATATTTTTTAAAAGAAGGTGTGTTCATAAAGTTTCCCTTTAGGGAAAAAGCTATCTTTAAAATAGCTTCATATGTGTGTCTAATAAATGGATAACATATCTGGTATGTTTCTGTGCTAAGAAATTAGGAAATAAGGCAAAAAGACCTGAGTATAAATTCTGACTCTACCATTGACTTGCTACAATTTGGCAGACTCCTATGGACCAATCACTTAATTCTTCTGAGTCTTGGTAGCTTTGACTATAAAATGGAGCAAGTAACCTCACAGGATTGTGGTGAAGATTAAATGAAATAACATATGTAAAGCACATAGTATAGTATCTGCTACAGAGTAGACCCTTAGTAAATATTATTTTTGTCTGCTTCTCAAATTCTGATGAGTTACCTATTTGATTTTTAACCAAGTTTGAATTTAATTTTTTTTTCTCCTCCACACTTTTTTTGTGTGCTCAGATGGAATCCTTTACATTGTAGTAATAGTCCTAGAACTTCTAAACCTACAAATAAGATTTAGAAACAAAATTTCCAAGTATAATATCCTTTACATTGATTGAAAGTTAGCCTTTTTAAATACTGCTTTTATTATCCAAGTAATAAATGTTTATTGTAGAAAAATTATTAAACAGAGGAGAAGATTAAAGCCACTATAATCTGATTACCCCAAAACTGTTAACATTTTGGAGCTAAGTTTCCAGGTACACTTTTTTTTTTTTTTTTTGGCCTATAATTGTGCATGTGTGTATTGGAGATGAGGGGTGTGCAGCATCTACATCTTCGGTTTCATTCTTAGCAATAGAGTAAAAATAATCTTTAATTTTTCTTAGAAATCTTTTACCCTTGTAAACAACCTCTGTGTCTCATTTGAAATCTTTTAAAAGTATATTTTATTTATACAACAAAATTAATAAGATTGTGATAATCACCAAAAGACTTCATATTTTTACCAAAAAAAAAAAAGCTTTTTTGTGGCTCTTTGCATCTGCTTAGAAATACATGGCTCTTTGCATTTGTTTAGAAATATATGAATTTTTTTTCTGAACCTTTCCTCCAGAAAGTATTTTTTGATCATCAAAGTATAACCACTATGGTGTCCTTATTTATCCTAAAAATATAAGAAAGAAAGCAGGAGTAAACTCTGTCTCTGCTGTCTCTAGACAAACATAATGTTGTGCTTAAACATAACTTTTACATGGGATGCAGTGGGGGGACAATCCGTCTAGAATCAGACAGACTGTCTAGAGTCAGACAGACTTGACTTCTTCACTTGGACAAGTTAAGTAACCTTTTAAGGTTTGACTTTCTCCTCTGTTAAGGGAAATAATAGTCATCTTTCTGTTTGTCTATAGTGCAGAATAGACAACCTAAAAGTATTACTGCTTTTTTCCCTTAGGAAGTAGAACTCTTCATTACCCTAATTAAATCAGAAAAAGGAAGCCTGGGTTTTACAGTAACCAAAGGCAATCAGAGAATTGGTTGTTATGTTCATGATGTCATACAGGATCCAGCCAAAAGTGATGGAAGGCTAAAACCTGGGGACCGGCTCATAAAGGTGAGACATTTAAGAGGAATGGATTATTTGTGTAAATGTAGACAAAGAGCAAGCCAGAAAAAGAAGGTTGAATTATTGTAATACTGTATTTATCTATTCGGTTTATGCTTTCTATTTCCACCACTTAAAAGTAAAGGCCTTTACATCGTTAACAGTTTGGGAAATTCTTTTATATATATATATATATATATTTTTTTTTTTTTTTTACTATAAGTTCTAGGGTACATGTGCACAATGTGCAGGTTTGTTACATATGTATACATGTACCATGTTGGTGTGCTGCACCCATTAACTTGTCATTTACAAATTTGAAAGTCCCTTTAATCTCAGTAAGGCATAAAACAAGCTATCTTAGGTCTCAAGGACAGAAAGTTTAAATTACTTAGAGGATGAATTTCCTAGATTAGCAAAATAATGATGCATTTGTTAGGGATTTAACATTATTATTTCATTGTAATGGCTTGATCGTTGTGCCTATGATTTCCATAATAAAGGGGATTACCAATAAATTAGAGATCACTGTTGTGAATCTCTTACTAACTAATATATATTATAAATTAGGAAGATTATTGTATTTCTTGGCAATTTAGCTTCTCTTTTCTAAAAATTGTGGTCTTCACTTGCCCCTTTCTTGTTTTTGTAGGTTAATGATACGGATGTTACTAATATGACTCATACAGATGCAGTTAATCTGCTCCGGGCTGCATCCAAAACAGTCAGATTAGTTATTGGACGAGTTCTGGAATTACCCAGAATACCAATGTTGCCTCATTTGCTACCAGACATCGCACTAACATGCAACAAAGAGGAGTTGGGTAATGAAAAGTCAAACTTTGTACAATATGATTTTCTTGGTTAGCTTAAGAGTAAGTACTTTTATGACTGAGAAAACAAATCTTTTCTTTTATTTCAAGGTTTTTCCTTATCTGGAGGTCATGACAGCCTTTATCAAGTGGTATATATTAGTGATATTAATCCAAGGTCCATCGCAGCCATTGAGGGTAATCTCCAGCTATTAGATGTCATCCATTATGTGAACGGAGTCAGCACACAAGGAATGACCTTGGAGGAAGTTAACAGAGCATTAGACATGTCACTTCCTTCATTGGTATTGAAAGCAACAAGGTACTCTGCAATTATTTATGAGTTTTGATTGTGCGTGTGTGTGCATTTCAGATCGTTGATTATACTTCATTCTCTGAAAATATGTTACTGAATTAGTAATTCATAGACTAAATTGGCAGGACTTAATAAATTTAAAACAGACTTCTTGATAGGCGATTTTGAGAACACTAAGTGAATAATAGAATGGTTACCACATTTATCAGTTAGGATGTTTTCACTTGCAAGTAATAGAAAATACAACTAAACTTTTGTTTAAACAAGAAATGGAATTTATTGGGAGTTTTTTTGTTTTGTTTTGTTTTCTTTTCTTTTTTAGACAGTTTCACTCTTGTTGCCCACGCTGGAGTGCGGTGGTGCAATCTTGGCTCACTGCAACCTCTGCCTCCCAGGTTCAAGCGGTTCTTCTGCCTCAGCCTCCCAAGTAGCTGGGATTACAGGCACCCGCCACCACGCCAGGCTAATTTTTGTATTTTTAGTAGAGACAGGGTTTCACCATGTTGGCCAGGCTGGTCTCGAACTCCGGACCTCAGGTGATCCACTCACCTTGGCCTCCCAAAGTGCTGGGATTACAGGCGTGAGCCACCCTACCTGGCCCGAGATTTATTGGTTTATATTGAACTTTTAAAAGTCCAGAGATAAGGTGGTCATCAGGTGAAATCTGATCAGGGCTCTACCTTAATTTATTTGCTATTTTTAGTTATTTCCTCCTCCCTGTATCAGTTTTCAAAAGACTACATCATTTTCATACTTCCCACCTATATACCACATCACATCACCTAGAGCAATCTTCAAACAGAAATCTCAGCAATCACTACTATTTAAGCAAGTACTGTGTACCAGTTGCGTTATGCCTAAATTAAGATCAATCTCTAAGTTGGAAGCAAGGGATAAGAATATACAGATGCTCCTCATACAGTGGGGTTACATCCCAGTAAACCCATGGTAAACTGAAAATATCATAAGTCAAAACCACATTTAAAATACCCAACCTACCAAACATCACAGCTTATTAGCCTAGCCTAGCCTACCATAAACAGTTTTACATTACTTACATTACATTATCCTACAGTTGGACAAAATCATCTAACACAAAGCTTATTTTATAATAAAGTGTTGAATATCTCATGTAATTTATTGAATACTGTACTGGAAATGAAACACAGGATGATTGTATGAGTATTCAAAGTATGGTTTCTACCAAATGCGTGTCACTTTTACAATGTCATAAAGCTGCACCATCATAAGTTGGGGACCATCAGTATTGATTGGCTTAAGCCAGTCCTGGCTCATTCCCAGAGCTGGGATAGGATTAATCCCACTGGAACCTCATGCCTGCTACCCATGAGGCATAGAACTACCACATCTACTCAACCTTATAACAGTTTCTACATTATGAAAAATGCTAATAGCAACTTTTCTTTCACTTATAATGGAAACAGATTGAGAAAATGTATTAGTTTCCTATTACTATTATAAAAAATTACTATAAGTTTAGTGGCTTAAAACAACACAAGTTTATTATATTAACGTTCTGAAGGTCTGAAATACAAAATGGGCCTTACTGTGGTAAAATCAAGGTGTCAGCAGGGCTGCATTCCTTCTGTAGATCCCAGGAGAAAATCTATTTTCCACCCTCTAGAGACTCCCCATACACCTTGGTTTATGGCTCACTTCCATCTTCAAAGCCAGCAACTGCAGCACCCTCTGCTTCTGTTGCCACGTCTCTTTCTGTGACTCAGACTTTCCTGCCTCCCTCTTTCACTTATTAGGACCCCTGTGATTATAATGGGCCCACCCTGATAATCCAAAATAACCTCCCCATATCAAAATCTGAACCTAATCATATATACAGTTTCTTTTGCCATATGAACAGTAATATCTTTAGAGGTTCTGAGGATTAGAACAGAATCATTAGAACATAAACATCTTGGAAGGGGATTATTCTGCCTACCACAATTTGTAGGAATCCAGGCTTTCTAGATTACAGACTTAAGTTATATAAAGGAAAAATTCACATTTTTGTTTGTGAATTATTTCTTTTAAAGTATGGGAACTTGTTGATCAAATCATTGATGATAAGTTTATTTATTCCTTCTAAACCTGTAAATTAGATTGTGTACTTTTTTTCCCCTTGAACATAGTCTTTGGCTTGATTCCTTCATATATGTCTAAAAATTGGATTGGCATACAATTGTTTTCATAGGTCTACCTGAATATTAATTAGGAGGGGAGGGAAGTCTTCAAACAACCTGGAAAGTATTTTTGTGAAAATTAACATTTTTGCTAACTTTAGGTCCAACTGAATACTTTGCCTCAAAATTAGTAGAGCACTCTTCAGCTCAGCCTTGAAGTCATTTTCTTTTGTCTTTCTGCTTTTATCTTAGCTGTAGTCACCAAAAATACAGTCATGGTAGTCAAAATTACTTTCTCCTTCATTCTTCTTCTAGCTCTCTCTTCATTGTGTTTATCTACCCTCTTTTATTAAAGTCCATAGGGTAGCAATAATGGAGTGATGTATACTTGTGGTAATTATCTGTATGTCCACTTTCTAGAGACTCCTCATACTCCTTGGTTTATGACTTCCTTCCATAAAGGGAACTGTAAAGGATTTGGGATTTTACTGTACTTGCAAGCTAATAAGCTAGCCTGTCTTTGTTACATGGATGCTGGCAGAAGACATAAAACTCCTGAATCAGAGATAAAAGACTATTACTAATGCATAGCAAGCAGCATGAGCATGGCATTAGTGTCAGTTCCACGTCTTCCAAGTCCCATAAAAATGATGTATGTGACGCACCTCCCCCTGCCCACCCAGGCAAAGCAGTGCTCTGAGTATCACATCACACAAAAGGAACAAAAGCGAAACACGCAAACCAGCTTCAACTTACACTTGGTTACTCAAAAGAACAAGAGTCAGTGGTACTTGTCCTAGCGTTTTGGAAGCAGAAAACAGGAACCCATCAAACCAACCAATCAACCAAACAAAGAAAAAATTCCACAATAAAAGCATGTATTTTATCTTTTTGCATTTTGGTGTATAAGGCATCAATATTCAGCAAAATGATTTCTTTCTTTAAAAAAAAAAGTGGAGGAAAGTAGAAATTTACCAAGGTTGTTGGCCCAGGGCGTTAAATTTACAGATTTTTTTAACGAGAAAAACACACAGAAAAAGCTACCTCAGGTATTTTTTACCTCAGCACCTTGCTCTTGTGTTTCTCTTAGAGATTTTGTAAAACTGATAGTTGGAGCATTTTTTTTATTTTTTTAATAAAAGTGAGTTGGAAAAAAAATAAGATATCAACTGCCAGCCTGGAGAAGGTGATAGTCCAAGTGTGCAACAGCTGTTCTGAATTGTCTTCCGCTAGCCAAGAACCTATATGGGCTTCTTTTGGACAAACCTTGAAAATGTTTCTTTAAAAAAAAAAGACGACAAAGAGAAACAGAGATAATATTGGAGATGTCCTGAATTTTAATAGGGTACATGTCATTAGGGCTTTTTGCGCTAAAGGATGAACATGTACTGGTTTATGTGGACGAGCCGTTATACCACCAGACTGCAATGCCAGTTTCCTCTACGGTGAAACCCCGTCTCTACTAAAAATACAAAAAATTAGCCAGGCATGGTGGCGGGCACCTATAGTCCCAGCTACTTGGGAGGCTGAGGCAGGAGAATGGTGTGAACCCGGAAGTTGGAGCTTGCAGTGAGCCGAGATAGCGCCACTGCACTCCAGCCTGGGTGACAGAGCAAGACTCCGTCTCCAAAAAAAAAAAATGATGTATGTGGGCCTGTGGATTTGTACACATGCAATGGGTTGTATTATAGGAGAGGAATGCCATGAGAAGAGCTTTGGGAACCCACCATTTTGTAGCAGTCTGTAAGAAAGCCTGTTTTTTGTTGGGGGAGAGAAGTTACCACATCCTTCATGGTTGCTCACTGCAGATACAACCTTAAGAAATGGCCCAGATAAAAAGAGGTCAGGACCTTGCATTTTGGGGCTAGTCAGCAAGAACATACAGGGGTACTCAGAACTTAAAGTATATTGCGTCTCCCAATACTGTACACCTTAGGCAACTCCCCTCTTCTCTCAATTATCAGCAACAATAAGATTGCATACTAATCTTCTATTTCTGAGGTGCTATCTTTTTGGCTGTTTTGTACTTTGGGTGGTACCATTCTTTTTACAATCCTTTGAATAGAAATATTTCATCTACATTTTCTCTTTAATTTAAGAGAAAAACACGTATCAAGGGCTTTAGATACATAAAACTTAATGAACTGTGATTTCTAAGTTATCTTTGAACTATTGACCAAGTGACAGTGAACCGAGTTATTAGATAATGAATATTAGCAGTGTTTTAAATAGAAGGGGAAATAGGGTGATATGTTAAACTGAAGCCCAGAGAAAACCTACGTAAAGAAGTGATTCTTAATCTTTTTTGGGTCAAGAATATCTCCCGGGCCAGGCACGGTGGTTCACACCTGTAATCTCAGCACTTTGGGAGGCCTAGGCAGGTGGATTGCTTGAACTCAGGAGTTCGAGACCAGCCTGGGCAACATGAAAAAACCCCATCTCTACAAAAAATACAAAAAAATAGCTGGGCATGGTGGCACATGCCTGTGGTCCCAGCTGCTTGGGAGGCTGAGGTGGGAGCATTGCTTGAGGCCAGGAGGATTGCTTGGGCCTGGGAGGTCGAGGCTACAATGTGCCAAGATAATTTACAGTTGTCTTTTTTTACAACACAGAAATGATCTTCCAGTGGTCCCCAGCTCAAAGAGGTCTGCTGTTTCAGCTCCAAAGTCAACCAAAGGCAATGGTAAGGATATATTCATTTTACTGTACTCTCCTACGGTAATGGGAATGTAAAATGGCACATCCATTTTGGAAAACAGGTTGACAATTTCTTAAAAATTATAACTTACACCTAAAATATAATCCAGCTTTTCCACTGCCAGCTGTTTACTTGAAGAAAGTAAGCCTATATTCTACATAAAAACTTGGACAGAAATGTTTCTAGCACTTACTTTAATAGCCAAAATTTGAAACAACTCAAATGTCCAAAAACTGTTGAATTGATAAACTAGTTGTAATATATCCAAACAATGAAAAGCTACACAGCAATAAAAAGGAATGGACTATTGATACAAGCAAAAAAATAATTAAAATAACCTCAAAATAAATGTTCTGAGTTAAATAAGCCAGAGCAAAAAAAAAAAATAGTTCATACTGTATGTTTCTATTACACAGTTGTAGACAATGCAAATTATAGTGACAGCAGCTCGGTGGTTATGTGGGACAAACAGGGGAAGGAAGCATTTAGGGGAACAGGAGAAAGAGATTACAACTATTATGTTTCATACTCTGCCAATATGATTATTTTGAACCGGTGGTGTATTATTGGTATACTTTTTTATTTTTCTTAGAAGTTTAATAATATTTTTTCTTACAACGAATATTAAAATCCGTTCTTGGACTCTTTGTAACGTCATCCACAGAATTCTAAAGACTTGTCTATAAAAATTCCATCTCAACTTTTATCTTTCTAGGCAGAATTATTTCAGGGTCATTCCCAAATAGAGGTTCTTAAATGTACTTACGCATATTTGTTTCTTTCTTTGTTTTCTTATAAAGTTTGTTCCAAACTCTACTGTATTTTTCTCAGTCTCTTGAAAATATAATTTCATGAATGAAGTTATGTTTAAATATGTGATATTTTAGCTGTAAGTGAAATATAATCTCCTTTTTTAATATATTGAACTTTTGTAATGATAGCTAAGAATTAAAATTAACATTTGGTTTAAAAATGTATTAAAAGTTCTTTTCTGTTTTATCCATAATTTATTTTCCTGTGTTGAATTGATAGTCTTTTTGAAATCAGACTTTAAAAAGTTTACTACCTTCTTTTAAATACTAAAGTGAACAGTTAAGCACCTGTGATGGCTCACCCATTCAATGCGAAAAATTATAATCAGTGTCTCACATGAACCATTCAGCCCAAACTGAGCTTTTATGTGAACTATTTTCTTTTAAGAAATTAGCTTTTTCCTCACACCTGTAATCCCAGCACTTTGCGAGGCCGAGGTGAGTGGATCATGAGGTCAGGAGATCAAGACCATCCTGGCCAACATGGTGAAACCCCGTCTCTACTAAAAATACGAAAATTAGCTGGGCATGGTGGCGCACACCTGTAATCCCAGATACTTGGGAGGCTGAGGCAGGAGAATCGCTTGAACCAGGGAGTCGGAGGTTGCAGTGAGCCGAGATCGCACCACTGCCCTCCAGCCTGACAACAGAGCGTGACTCTGTCTGAAAAAAAAAAAAAAAAGAAAAAGAAATTAGCTTTTTCCTTGGGATAAACCCAAAAATATTAGAGGTTTGGAATCAAATATTATTCCATTCATTTGGTTTTTAATCATTTTGTAATATGAATTATTTTTGTGTACTAATAAAAATAACAACATCCCAGAAATGTGAGTTTTCTTTAATTATTTTGATGTCCCTCTTGTGGTTTGGATTGGCTCATCCCCTTACTTCCTATATTGTCCTTTCAGGTTCCTACAGTGTGGGGTCTTGCAGCCAGCCTGCCCTTACTCCTAATGATTCATTCTCCACGGTAAGAAAAAGCCCACCCTCTTTCATGTCATACCTCCTTATCTGAGGAACTGCATATTTGTGTTTTGAACCAAACTGATTTCATATTTAAATATTTGTCTTCTTTAGATATTCATATTAATAGTAAGGCTATATTTTACTGAACTAATAGGCCTTGCTAAGTAAATCATACAACATAGAGCCTCACGTAGGTAAGCGTACATCATTTGGCACACACTCAGCTTTTAAATACACTAACCAGTTAAATAGATAACTTTAGTGCGGAGATTTTTCTTATTAATGTGTAAAATTCTTTTGATTGTCTCTTAGAACATGGGAAGAGAAGAATAATATAATTAAGAGTGGAATTGTTCCTTTGGGCTATTTTTGGCGAGTAGTAACCTTCAAGTTCAAATCTATGCAATCAGTGAGGAAAAAACAGAAGTAGCAAAAAAATAAATAAATAAAAAATAGGTTTACTTGCTTTTGAAAGACTTAGAAAATGCTTTACCAAATAATTACATGAGAGAGCTTTAATCATTTAAGATTAGCACAGAGAAATCTAGGGGTGACTTAACAAAACTAATACATAGTTAAATTCCATTTCATGCTCTTTTTACGTCTACTTTTATGCCCATTTGGTTAACATCCCTTTTTGTGACTTTCTTCCTGGTATGTAATATACATTTCTACAGTGATCACAGCTGGATCTTCATTTCATGGAATTGTTTTATTCCACATGCATCCCATACAATATGTTCTGAACTTCAATATGGAATGGCTTTCCATGTAAAATACAGTGCTGAGGGATTGCTCTTTTATTAATCTGAAAGTCTTACTATGTCAACATGAGCTGGCTTTAGTGTGGGAGGAGAAAAATAATTTCATGACCAGAATTCCAAAATTCTACACCTTTCATTTCATTATGTTGTCTCACACTTGTGATTTGGTCTAGCAAGCCATGAAAAGATAATTACAGCAGAACATTTTAAGGTAGTAATGATTGAGACACAAAAACAAAAATTTTTTGTTATTTGTATGTGTTGAAATTGAGCTACAGCAACACTCACTATTTTCTGTTTATTCAGAATGTCTTCAGTTTCACATAGCCAAAGCAACTGAATTTTCATGTATTTCTAGTAGTATTCACACAGTATAGTGCTCTTCTTTTTAAGTAATCAGTATGTTGTTGAAAGAAAGAAGAGTTGAGTTTTTGTGAAATTAACATAAAACCCTAGAAACCAGGACTTTTGCTGTTCATGGCTGCTAGCATTTTTTTGTTGGCGTTAAAATCTTCCAGGACGTCTCCCAAACAATACTCTGTCCTTGAATGCTAATATCTATACTATTAATTTCTCATTGAGAATGGAGTTTCATAATCCAGTGACACTTTTTGATATTATATTACCACTATTTATTTTTTAAAATTCTACTGCATCTACCATGTATACTTTTTATCTTAATAGAATGAGTGAAACCTTGAGAGCAAAGCACAACCTTTTATTTGTATAAAATTATTTTAATTTATTCCAAGCATTTATTTTTGCATTTTTTTCAAGTCATTTTTCTTTTGATAGGCTATGCTCCATGAAGTGCTTTACAGTTGAACATTGCGTTCAAAATTTACATTCTATTCAATAATTATTCTATTGTTATGAATTCATTGTTTTTCTTAAATTTATATGAGACTTAGACTAGATTTGAAAATCTTTATACCTAATAGATTATCAGGTCACTAAATTGGAGACTATATCCATGTAATAGACTCACAAGTACTTGAAAAGTTGGTATTTTCTCTTTCCCTCAACTTCTAAGCTTTAATAGTCCTATTAAACTTTTTTTAAATTGTATGAAGACAAGTCTTATAAAATTGCTTCAAAAAAGATGTCTACAGCAGATATTTTAAGAAGTACTACATAATAGAGTTATCTTTTGGCAACTCAAAGTTTATATTAGCAAGGACTGTGAAAATTCCTGGAATAAAAATTTTGAGTTAATGTTGTTTCACCTAGTGTTTCCAGATATATTTAATGATGGGAAGCCCCATGCCCTATGCACATTTAATTGCACTGATATTTCCTTCAAACACTGATCTAAGGTGGAGAGATGTAAAATGGATCTTGTACTAAGAAAGAAGAGGAGAGAGACAATGTACAGTCCCCCGATCCTGGAAGTTAGTAAAATACTATCTGATGATTTGCTTTGGTTTTATGCTTTAGGTTGATGGGAAAGAAATAAATGAAATATCGTACCCCAAAGGAAAATGTTCTACTTATCAGATAAAGGGATCACCAAACTTGACTCTGTCCAAAGGTAGTTTTCCAAATCAGTCATCTAATTACTCTAAATGCCGTAATAATTCAGGTAATTTAAAAAACATAGGTTTCCTCTTTTCTTTGCTTTATATGTTACTGTAGCTTTAAAGGGAAAGATTATTGGTCAAATAAACAAAAGAACAATATACAAATGTCCCAGTATTCATTCTCGTCTCTGAGACTAATTTTTTTTAAATGATTGAGAAGATAGCTGCTGTGTTTTACAGTGTTTCTTATATTTTGTGAAGTAGCAATTCACAGGCTACCTAATAGTTTAGAAAAAGTGTCTTGAGGATGTTTTGTCTGATCTATTGTATCCTTAATCATTGTAACATAACTTTGTTTCTTTCATAAATTAATACATTGAGAGTCACTTAAGAAAATAAACATTAAATTATTAATGCCTTGTGAAAAGCCATATCACCGACATTGATTTTAGTTTATTCTTTGTAATTTGCATTTGTGTGGTCTTCCGTCATAGCAGCCAGGGTAGTTTTAGAACTAAAAATGACTGGATCACATTAGTGTAAACTACTTTTCCAGTCATTGCTACTTTTAAAATTGGTTGCTTAAAATTTGAAAGCACCTAGCAAATTCTATTTAACACCTTGTCCCTTTCTCATGTCAATATTTTTAAAGTAAAACCCCATGTAAATTATTATTTTTCAAGAATCTTATATACAAGAAGATGACATTTATGATGATTCCCAAGAAGCTGAAGTTATCCAGTCTCTGCTGGATGTTGTGGATGAAGAAGCCCAGAATCTTTTAAATGAAAATAATGCAGCAGGAAACTCCTGTGTTCCAGGTACATGAACCAGATGAATAAATTGGTATACTATGGAGTACAAGAACATCTCTAGGGAGCATTTTTTGAGTAAATATGTAATGCATTAGTTCTTCCTCTATTCCTCATTCGTGTGTAATATTTCAGAAACAAAATAGAATTTGTTATCTCCTATTTTTTTATTTTCCATATTTGTAAGTGGGTTACCTTATTAGTGAGATCTCCAAATGTATCATTTATATTATTGCTTTTACTTCTATTAGGGTTAGTCCAAACATTTTCCACCAGCCATTCTCATTTTAATTTTCGTAGATAATTTTAACCAGAAATTTTATACCAATATGTACTTGATCATATCTTCCTAACTTTTCTAGTTAAAACATTGAAACTATTTATGGATATTGGTTTATACGCTGCCTTCTTTTGCAGGCAAATGAACACTTTTCTACTTCCTCAATAGTTTTATAAATTCCTCTTGGCCTATATATTCCTCTCTCAGGTACATTAAAGATGAATGGGAAGTTATCAGAAGAGAGAACAGAAGATACAGACTGCAATGGTTCACTTTTACCTGAGTATTTTACTGAGGTAACAATAATACCTAAACATCCTAGGATATGACAGCTTGTTAGAATTATGGGTTTAACCCAGAAGGTGAAATAATCAGAGATTATTCCCTGTTTTACTCAAAAATTAAATTTAGGAGGAAAACGGAGGTTAATTTCATGTGTTACATTAAAGTGTCATCCTATCCTAGTGAAAGAATCATTACACAAATTTTCTCAAATTAAAAAAATAGGAAAAAAAAAATTAGTTTTCAAAAATGTAATGCTAAACTTTATAAATTATTCTTTAAAACCTTAAAACTTAGGATCTTCTGGGATATTAGGCAAAGGAAAAACATGAAATAGTAGATAAATTATATTTAAGGTTCTTCAAACTCAGCATCACCGTATGTATACAAATCTGACCTTGCTTAATATTCTGGGATAATTCTCCTCATTATCCTTCTTAGTCTTCCTACTTCATATCTTCAAAATTATCAAAACTGTTGGTTTGAATGTTCGTACACTAGTTATCATGCATGCTTATACTTACAATCTCATACATACATGACTGTTCATTAAATATTTACAAATAATGTGTATATATACAAGGAAGCTTACGGCTGATAAGTATGTATTTCTCAAGCTACAAGAATAATCCTACAAATATTAAATATCTCAAAATGTGGCATTCACTAGTGGTTTTCTTAAGATGCTCTTTCATATAATCAGAATATTAATAATTACACTAAAAATAGGCTGTTTAGAAAAGATTTTCTGAACATTTTAAGTCATGACTTTATCACATTTTTATTAATATTTAATAGTAACATTAAAATGCCCCTTAAAATGTATGTTGTAGTGTCTTTTAACGAGAAAATAAAAATCTTTAATTGCCATTTCAGAAATGTGATGTAGGCCGGGCACGTTGGCTCATGGCGGTAATCCCAGCACTTTTGGAAGGCCGAGGAGGGCAGATCACTTGAGGTCAGGAGTTCAAGACCAGCCTGGCCAACATGGTGAAACCCTGTCTCTGCCAAAAATATAAAAAATTAGCCAGATGTGGTGGCGCGCGCCTGTATTCCCAGTCCCTCAGGAGGCTGAGGCAGGAGAATCACTTGAACCCGGGAGGCAGAGGTTGCAGTGAGCGGAGATCATGCCGTTGCACTCCAGCCTGGGCGATGGAGTGAGACTCAGTCTCAAAAAAAAAAAAGTCATGTCACATGCTTTTTCTTTTAAAAAAGTAAGGAAAGCTTGTTAATATAGATTCTCATTTATACTGAGCTATGACTGTTTTATGGCAGAAAACTTCTTTCAAGTTATCTTTGTTTAATTATTTTCATTATGAAAATATTACATCCTTATTGTAAAAAAGTTTCCAACAGAATCTTCAAAACTGTAAGTCCCAGCTGGGCATGGTGGCTCACGCCTGTAATCCCAGCATTCTGGGAGGCCAAGGTAGGCAGATCACCTGAGGTTGGGAGTTCGAGACCAGCCTGGCCAACATGGAGAAACCCCATCTCTACTAAAAATACAAAATTAGCCGGGCAAGGTGGTGCATGCCTGTAATCCCAGCTACTCGGGAGGCTGAGGCAGGAGAATCGCTTGAACCTGGTAGACGGAGGTTGCAGTGAGCCGAAATCACGCCATTGCCCTCTAGCCTGGGCAACAAGAGTGAGATTCTGTCTCAAAAAAAAAAAAAAAAAAAAAAGTCCGTTTTTAAAAACTTATTTATCTTATTCATCTGAGGTAGCTATTGTTAAAAATTTTGATTTCTACCTTTCCACTGTGCATATCAAAACATAAATATTTGTATACATACATAATTTTTTAATATACATTTTATCACATGGTTCTGAGTTTGGTTTTCACTTAACAATTAATCATTACCCTCGTTCCATGTGAGACGTATAAATCTGCCTCATACTTTTTAAAGCCTTCCTATTATTTTATTGTAAGGTTATACCATAATTTATTAAATTGGCCATCTGTTGATGAATTTTAGATTTCTTATCAATAAGAGGGAACAAATTATTAGGAACTATATAATTGTCTTGCCACTGGAGTACAGATAGATCCTGCAAATACATGCATTGAGAATACATTTTGGGCTAGATATATTAAATTAGTGCTTCCTGAATAAATGGGACTTCTGCTTTAGAATCTGTTTTAAATAATGGTGAACAAAGCAAAGAAAGTGAGGCAACAGATTTAGGAAAGGAGTAACAGGGATCTTAGATTAAAACATTTAAAAATTTTATTTGTATCTAATTCTAGGAACACGTTTAAATCACTATGGCAATTATATTCATAAGCAGACAAATTTAAAATTTGCAAATATGACTAATCTCCCCTAGCTGAAAAGAAGACCAAGCTAGTATTCTGGAAAAGTTTTCTGTTTCATCTTGTATTTCTAGAATATTACCTACATTTTAGAACTGGCTAGTTTTAAAAATTATCTAGAACTTCTGACAATAATCTTTTGTAAGTGCTTGAAATCACCCTTAACAAATTGTATATTATTTACTGAACTGGTTCTAACAGTATGTTCTATAACTTTGAAAGTTTTATCATGTGCCAAAAGTTAAGATGCTAACCATTGGTATTACAAAAGTATAGGAATATCTTCCTATAGAAGAAAGATTATACCTCTGATAGCTGTTTATACATTCATTGTATTTCTTATTCAGTATTGTAATTGTCTGTACTCTTTAGTACTTCTTAGTGAAGTACTTCAGGTCAATGCCTGTGTCTTATTTAAGAATGAAAGAATGAATGCTAATCATATACATTACTATTAATTATTGTCTACAGTTTCAAAACCATTCAGCTATTGAACTCATCTGACTAATTTTGCTGGGGATAATAGGGTAAGAAGAGGTGTTAGAGTTTCTGTCCTAAATTTGCTTGTCCAGTCTAGTAGTCAACTTGAGAGAAGTACACATGTACATAAGTAAATAATTTTTAAAAAGCTATAGAAACGTATTCTGTTAAATGTTTATATGGAGTTCAGTGGGACCTACAAAGAAGAGGGGAAATGGTAGGGGCTACACAGGAGTAGGTGGATAAAGTTATTAAAGCTTTCTAAGGAATTAGCATCTTAAAAGTATTTGATAGTTAAGCTAGGAAAGAGCATTCCATACATACTGTGGAGCTGCTTTAGCAGAGGAATGAAGGCATAGATGAGCCTGGAACATTCAGGACACTAAGTCATTGCGAGTAGGGTATCACAGGGTGTCTTGAAAGCTAAACCTAAAAAGATAGGCAAGGTATTAGTTCATGAAGTGACTTACATACCATGCCAAGAAATTTGATCTTTCCACATCTCTTGCCACTGAAATGGATCAATATGCTTTCTAATTCTGGTTATTTTTTAATGGCTTTAATTTCTTCAAACATAGTCTTCTTATGTGGTGTTTTTAATTTCTTAAGCAAAAACAAGGCAAAAACTTTTAGTGACTCTCCATCACCTGAGGATAATCCTGCTTGACTGGTTGGATCTCAGGACTGGCTTTATGGGCATTCAACCAGTGCAATCACACAGAACCCTGTGCTTGGAAGAGCCTCCTACTTCTAATATGCTATAGTGCTGTGCTATCTCCAACTTGAAGTTCTTAGTAAGTTTTTAACAAGAGATACCTTATTTGCATGTGGCTCTTGGCACTACAAATTAAGTAGTTCGTCCTAGATCCAGGAGATACCTCCTCTACTATCAAGTTACTGGATCTGGATTCCTTGAGCACTAGGATTGTACAATAACCTTCAAAGGGGCTGACCATGATAAAAAAAATCTTAAATATATTCAGTGAGGCAGTACCACAGCTGCCTCCTCTTCCAAAGATCCTTCAGTCCATAGCGACAAGAAACTGAAGGCCAATCTTCTTAACCTAACCCTCCCCCATACACAAGTGAACTTTACAAAAATAGTGGTAATTGGTTAATACAAGTATCACTGTAGCTTATTTCTTTTTTTTTTTTTTTTTTTTTTTTTTAAGCAACAGCAAAATTTATTGTGAAGGGCGAAAGAACAAAGCTTCCACAGTGTGGAAGGGGACCCAAGCAGGTTGCCCCACTATAACTTATTTCTAATTGAGCTTTACCTCATCATTTTCATTTAATAATTGTATTATTAAAATTTTCATATTTGTAACAGCACTTGACTCTTATAAAAGGCTTTGTACTTTCTAAAATCATTATACACATACTATATTCTTAGACCAGGACTGTAATGGGGAATAAGAAATCCAAATGACTTTAGTTGGAAAAAAATTTTAATCCAGACTAAAATGAGCAGCTTCTCAAAAGAGATGAGTTTCCTTTTAGTTGACAGTGGATTAAAACCTTTTTTTCTTCTACTGTAGAAGTTCTACATTTACATCAACTAAATTGAAATTATTATCAGGGTAATTTAATTATGGTACTTTTTAACTCTACAAAGTCTATAACTGAAAGATCATATTACAGGTGTCATTTTTATTAAATGGATGAAATAACCTATGTCGCAGACAAAAGTGTGTGTAGGCACACAGTGGTGAACAGATCGACATGATTCCTGCCTCGATAGAGCTTAATGATGGAGAGAAAAGGAGAAAAAGTCAAACACACAAATAAATATGTAATTACAAGTTGTGTTAAGGTCTGTGAAGTTTGTTTGTTGTTTTTAAGTGCCACACACACACATACAAAAAAAGAATAACCAAGGAAACCTGCTTTAGATTGGGTGGATAGAAAACGTCTTCAGGAGGAGAAGACACAATGTTGAATTTTTTAGTAAGGATTCACCATCAGAAGGGCTTTGTGGTAGGAAGAGATGAGTGATTTTGAAGAACTGAAAGACCCATGAATTTGAAGCCTACTGGGTAAAGGGGAGATTATAAAAGTAGACAGGGGCCAGATAATTCAGGGCCTTCAAGGGAATTTCCTATTTGTTAAGAAAATTTGTCCTGATAAAGATTCAATTGTATAATTTACTAACCATTTAAGAATACAATTTGGGGGTGATCACTTCCAAAATGGCCGAATAGGAACAGCTCCGGTCTGCCACTCCCAACAAAATCGATGCAGAAGACAGGTGATTTCTGCGTTTCCAACTGAGGTGCGTGGTTCATCTTGATGGGACTCATCGGACAGTGGGTGCAGCCTTACGGAGGGCGAGCTGAAGCAGGGTGGGGCGTCGCCTCACACGGGAAGCGCAAGGGGTTGGGGGATTTCCCTTTCCTAGCCAAGCGAAGCCGTGGCAGACTGTACCTGAAGAAATGGTACACCCCTGACCAAACACTGTGCTTTTCCCACAGTCCCAGCAACCAGCAGACCAGGAGATACCCTCCCATGTCTGGCTCGGCAGGTCCCATGCCCACGGAGCCTTGCTCACTGCCAGCGCAGCAGTCTGAGATCAACCTGTGACACTGCAGCTTGACCGGTGGGGGGCATCCACCATTGCTGAGGCTTGAGTAGCTCACAGTGTAAACAAAGCAGCCGGGAAGCTTCAACAGGGCACAGCCCACTGCAACTCAGCAAGGCCTACTGCCTCTCTAGATTCCACCTCTGGGGGCAGGGCAGAGCAGAAGAAAAGGAAGCAGACAGCTTCTCCAGACTTAAATGTCCCTGTCTGACAGCTCTGAAAACAGCAATGGTTCTCCCAGCATGGCGTTCGAACTCTGAGAATGGACAGACTGCCTCCTCAAGTGGGTCCCTGATCCCCATGTAGCCTGACTGGGAGACACCTCCCAGTAGGGGCCGACAGACACCTCAAACAGGCGGGTGCCCCTCTGGGATGAAGCTTCCAGAGGAAGGATCAGGCAGCAATATTTGCTCCTCTGCAGCCTCCGCTGGTGATACTCAGGCAAACAGGGTCTGGAGTGGACCTCCAGCAAACTCCAATAGACCTGCAACTGAGGGGCCTGTCAGAAGGGAAACTAACAAACAGAAAGGAATAGCATCAACATCAACAAAAAGGACCTCCACACCAAAACCCTATCTGTAGGTCACCAGCATCTAAGACCAAAGGTAGATAAAACCACAAAGATGGGGAGAAACCAGAGCAGAAAAGCAGAAAATTCCAAAAACCAGAGTACCTCTTCCCCTCCAAAGGATCGCAGCTCCTTGCCAGCAAGGGAACAAAACAGGACAGAGAATGAGTTTGACGAGTTGACAGAAATAGGCTTCAGAAGGTCGGTAGTAACAAACTTTTCCAAGCAAAAGGCGCATGTTCTAACACGTTGCAAGAAAGCTAAAAACCTTGAAAAAAAAGGTTAGATGAATGGCTAACTAGAATAAACAGTGTAGAGAAGACCTTAAATGACCTGATGAAGCTGAAAACCACAGCACGAGAACTTCGTGACGCATGCACAAGCTTCAATCGCCGATTTGATCAAGTAGAAGAAAGGATATCAGTGATTGAAGATCAAATTTATGAAATAAAGCAAGAAGACGATTAGAGAAAAAAGAGTGAAAAGAAATGAACAAACGCTCCTAGAAATATGGGACTGTGTGAAAAGACCAAATCTACATTTGATTGGTATACCGGAAAGGATGGGCAGAATGGAACCAAGTTAGAAAACACTCTTCAGGATATTATCCAGGAGAACTTCATTAACCTAGCAAGGCAGGCCAACATTCAAATTCAGGAAATACAGAGAACACCACAAAGATACTCCTTGAGAAGAGCAACCCCAAGACACATAATTGTCAGATTCTCCAAGGGTGCAATGAAGGAAAAAATGTTAAGGGCAGCCAGAGAGAAAGGTCAGGTTACCCACAAAGGGAAGCCCATCAGAATAACAGTGATCTCTCAGTAGAAAGCCTACAAGCCAGAAGAGAGTGGAGGCCAATATTCAACATTCTTAAAGAAAAGAATGTTCAACTCAGAATCTCATATCCAGCCAAACTAAGCTTTGTAAGGGAAGGAGAAATAAAATCCTTTGCAGACAAGCAAATGCTGAGAGATTTTGTCACCACCAGGCCTGCCTAACAAGAACTCCTGAAGGAAGCACTAAACATGGAAAGGAACAACCAGTACCAGCCACTGCAAAAACATGCCAAGTGGTAAAGACTATCGATGCTGTGAAGAAACTGCATCAATTAACAGGCAAAATAACCAGCTAACATCATAATGACAAGATCAAATTCACACATAACAATATTAACCTTAAATGTGTATGGGCTAAATGCCCCAATTAAAAGACACAGACTGGCAAATTGGATAAAGAGTCAAGACCCATCAGTGTGCTGTATTCAGGAGACCCATCTCATGTGCAATGACGTGCATAGGCTCAAAATAAAGGGATGGAGGAAGATCTACCAAGCCAATGGAAAGCAAAAAAAAGCAGGGGTTGCAATCCTAGTCTCTGATGAAACAGACTTTAAACCAACAAAGATCAAAAAAGACAAGGCCACTACATAATGGTAAAGGGATCAATTCAACAAGAAGAACTAACTATCCTAAATATATGTGCACCCAATACAGGAGCACTCAGATTCATAAAGCAAGTCTTTAGAGAACTACAAAGAGACTTGGACTCCTACACAATAATAATGGGAGACTTTAACACCCCACTGTCAATATTAGACAGGTCAACAAGACAGAAGGTTAACAGGAATATCCAGGACTTGAACTCAACTCTGTACCAAGTGGACGTAGTAGATATTTACAGAACTCTCCACCCCAAATCAGCAGAATATACATTCTTCTCAGCACCACATCACACTTATTCTAAAATTGACCACATAATTGGAAGTAAAACACTACTCAGCAAATGTAAAAGAACAGAAATTATAACAAACTGTCTCTCAGACCACAGTGCAATCAAACTAGAACTCAGGATTAAGAAACTCACTCAAAACCACACAACTACATGGAAACTGAACAACCTGCTCCTGAATGACTACTGGCTGCATAACAAAATGAAGGCAGAAATAAAGATGTTCTTTGAAACCAATGAGAACAAAGACACAACATACCAGAATCTACACATTTAAAGCAGTGTGTAGAGGGAAATTTGTAGCACTAAATGCCCACAAGAGAAAGTAGGAAAGATCTAAAATTGACACCCTAATATCACAATGAAAAGAACTAGAGAAGCAAGAGCAAACACATTCAAAAGCTAGCAGAAGGCAAGAAATAACTAAGATCAGAGCAGAACTGAAGGAGATAGAGACACAAAAAACCCTTCAAAAAATCAATGAATCCAGGAGCTAGTTTTTTGAAAGGATCAACAAAATAGACTGCTAGCAAGACTAATAAAGAAGAAAAGAGAGAAAAATCAAATAGACGCAATAAAAAATGATAAAGGGGATATCACCACCTATCCCACAGAAATACAAACTGCCATCAGAGAATACTGTAAACACCTCTATGCAAATAAACTAGAAAATCTAGAAGAAATTGATAAATTCCTGGACACATACACCCTCCCAAGACTAAACCAGGAAGAAGTTGAATCTCTGAATAGACCAATAACAGGCTCTGAAATTGAGGCAATAATTAATAGCCTACCAACCAAAAGAGTCCAGGACCAGATGGATTTACATTCGAATTCTACCAGAGGTACAAAGAGGAGCTGACACCATTCCTTCTGAAACTATTCCAATCAATAGAAAAAGATGGAGTCCTCCCTAACTCATTTTATGAGGATAGCATCATCCTGACACCAAAGCCTGGCAGAGACACAACAACAACAAAAAAAGAATTTTAGGCCAATATCCCTGGTGAACATTGATCCGAAAATCTCAATAAAATACTGGCAAACCGAATCCAGCAGCACATCAAAAAGCTTATCCACTGCGATCAAGTTGGCTTCATCCCTGGGATGCAAGGCTGGTTCAACATATACAAATCAATAAACGTAATCCATCACATAAAGAGAACCAACAACAAAAACCACATGATTATCTCCATAGATGCAGAAAAGGCCTTCAACAAAATTCAACAGCCCTTCATACTAAAAACTCTCAATAAACTAGGTATCAATGGAACCTACCTCAAAATAATAAATGCTATTTATGACAAACTCACAGCCAATATCATACTGAATGGGCAAAAACTGGAAGCATTCCCTTTGAAAACCGGCACAAGACAAGGATGCCCTCTCTCACCACTCCTATTCAACACAGTATTGGAAGTTCTGGCTAGGGCAATCAGGCGAGAGAAAGAAAGAAAGGGTATTCAGTTAGGAAAAGAAGAAGTCAAATTGTCTCTGTTTGCAAATGACATGATTGTATATTTAGAAATCCCCATCATCTCAGCCCAAAATCTCCTTAAGCTGATAAGCAACTTTAGCAAAGTCTCAGGATACAAAATCAATGTGCAAAAATCGCAAGCATTCATATATATCAACAGTAGACAGCGAAATCATGCGTGAACTCCCATTCACAACTACTACAAAGAAAATAAAATACCTAGGAATCCAACTCACAAGGGATGTGAAGTACCTCTTCAAGGAGAACTACAAAACACTGCTCAACGAAATAAAAGAGGACACAAACAAATGGAAGAACATTCCATGCTCATGGATAGGAAGAATCAATATCGTGAAAATGGCCATACTGACCAAGGTAATTTATAGATTCAATGCTATTCCCATCAAGCTACCACTGACTTTCTTCCTAGAATTGGAAAAAACTACTTTAAAGTTCATGTGGAACCCAAAAAGAGTCCGCATAGCGAAGACAATCCTAAGCAAAAAGAACAAAGCTGGAGGCATCACACTACCTGACTTCAAACTATACTACAAGGCTACAGTAACCAAAACAGCATGGTACTGGTACCAAAACAGATATATAGATCAATGGAACAGAACAGAGGCCTTAGAAATAATACTACCAATCTACAGCCATCTGATCTTTGACAAACCTGAGAAAAACAAGCAATGGGGAAAGGATTCCCTATTTAATAAATGGTGCTAGGAAAACTGGCTAGCCATATGTAGAAAGCTGAAACTGGATCCCTTCCTTACACCGTATACAAAAATTAACTCAAGATGGATTAAAGACTTAAATGTAAGACCTAACACCATAAAAACCCTAGAAGAAAACCTAGGTGATACCATTCAGAACATAGGCATGGGCAAAGACTTCATGACTAAAACAACAAAAGCAATGGCAACAAAAGCCAAAATTGACAAATAGGATCTAATTAAAGAGCTTCTGCTCGGCAAAAGAAACTATCATTAGAGTGAACAGGCAACCTACCAAATGGGAGAAAACTTTTGCAATCTACCCATCTGACAAAGGACTAATATCCTGAATCTACAAATAACTTAAACAAATTTACAAGAAAGAAACAATTCCATCAAAAAGTAGGCAAAGGATATGAACAGACTCTTCTCAAAAGAAGAATTTATGCAGTCAACAGACATATGAAAAAATGCTCATCATCACTGGTCATCAGAGAAATGCAAATCAAAACCACAATGAGATACCATCTCACGCCAGTTAGAATGGCAATCGTTAAAAAGTCAGGAAACAACAGATGCTGAAGAGGATGTGGAGAAATAGGAATGCTTTTACACTGTTGGTGGGAGTGTAAAGTAGTTCAACCTTTGTGAAAGACAGTGTGGCAATTCCTCAAGGATCTAGAACTAGAAATACCATTTGACCCAGTGATCGCATTACTGGGCATATACCCAAAGGATTATAAATCACGCTACCATAAAGACACATGCACACGTATGTTTATTGCAGCACTGTTCACAATAGCAAAGACATGAAACCAACCCAAATGTCCATCAATGATAGACTGAATAAAGAAAATGTGGCACATATACACCATGGAATACTATGCAGCCATAAAACAGGATGAGTTCATGTCCTTTGCAGAGACATGGATGAAGCTGGAAACCATCATTCTAAGCAAACTATTACAAGGACAGAAAACCAAACACCACATGTTCTCACTCATAGGTGGGAGTTGAACAATGAGAACACATGGACACAGGGCGGGGAATATCACACACCAGGGCCTTTTCAGGGTTGGGGGGTCTGGGGGAGGGATAGCATTAGGAGAAATACCTAATGTAAACGATGAGTTGATGGGTACAGCAAACCAACAAGGCACATGTATACCTACGTAACAAACCTGCATGTTGTGCACGTGTACCCTAGAACTTAAAGTATAATAGAAAAAATACAATTTGGCATCTCTTTCTAATTGTAGCAAACTGTTCCTGCTGCAGTATTTGAATCTCTGAAACACACCATACTCAGTTAAAGTATGAGTTGATTAATCTTTAATGATAAAGGGGCAATATATTATAATTTAACATATTTGAAACACTAAGATTTTCTTGAAGCTTTTTTTAGATTTTAAAATTGAAGTAGAAAAGCATCTACCAAATGTGCATATCTAAATAATCATTAATTCACACTTTCATCTTTTTTCCTCTTTACCTCTTTCCTTTTAATATTTTTAATATAAGAAATGAAGGCCAGGCTGGCTTCAGTGGCTCACATCTGTAATCCCAACACTTTGGGAGGCTGAGGCAGGAGAGTAGCTCAAGGCTAGGAGTTTAAGACCAGCCTGGGCAACATAGTGAGATCCCTTCTCTACAGAAAAAAAATTTTTTTTAATTAGCTGGGCATGGTGGCATGTACCTGTAGTCCCTAGCTACTCAGGAGGCTGAGGGGGGAGGATTGCTTGAGCCCAAGAGTTTGAGGTTACAGTGAGTCATGATTGTACCACTGGACTCTAGCCCAGGCAACAGACTCCATCTCTTTAAAAAAATGAGAAGCCAAGATGAGTGTGAAGATACCTAAGTGGGAGCAGCAAAGACTGTTGGGCCACTGATGCCTCAGCCACTATTTGGAGTGTATTAATTGAATGTCATATGTGTCTTTGTAATATAAGGATGAACAATAACAGTAAATATAGGAAATAAGTAACAGGAAAAAAATAGTATGCGATTTTTTTTTGTTACAATGGGCTGATTTGATTCTTATTTGTTTTTATTGTAGGCTACCAAAATGAATGGCTGTGAAGAATATTGTGAAGAAAAAGTAAAAAGTGAAAGGTAAGAAAATAATTCTCAAAGTATCCATAATGCTTCTATCTATCTGTCTATCTATAAATGCTCTGAAGATTTCCATTTGTTTTCCAGTATAAAATAAGCATTGTTGAGTAAATTATAAAACTATGGTTTAATATTAAGAATTTTTAAAATTTTCGGGCCAGGTGCAGTGGCTCATGCCTGTAATCCCAGTGCTTTGGGAGGCTGAGGCGGGTGGATCACTTGAGGTCAGGAGTTCAAGACTAGCCTGGCCAACATGGTGAAACCCTGTTCTCTACTAAAAATACAAGAACACAGGCATGGTGTCTCATGCCTGTAATCCCAGCACTTTGGGTGGCTGAGATGGGCGGATCGCTTGAGGCCAGGAGTTGGAGACCAGCCTGGCCAACATGGTGAAACCCCGCCTCTACTAAAAATATAAAAATTAGCTGGGTGTGGTGACACATGCTTGTAATCCCAGCTACTCAGGAGGCTGAGGCACGAGAATTGCTGGAATCCAGGAAGTGGAGGTTACAGTGAGCTGAGATCACGCCACTGCACTCCAGCCTGAGCAACAGAGCAAGACTCTGTCTCAAAAAAAAAAAAAAAGAAACAAAGAAAGAAAGTTGAGAGGAGCCAAGATGGCCAAATAGGAACAGCTCTGGTCTACAGCTCCCAGCATGAGCGACGCAGAAGACGGGTGATTTCTGCATTTCCATCTGAGGTACCGGGTTCATCTCACTAGGGAGTGCCAGACAGTGGGTGCAGGTCAGTGGGTGCGTGCACCGTGCGCGAGCCAAAGAAGGGCGAGGCATTGCCTCACTTGGTAAGCGCAAGGGGTCAGGGAGTTCCCTTTCCTACTCAAAGAAAGGGGTGACAGACGGCACCTGGAAAATCAGGTCACTCCCACCCGAATACTGCGCTTTTCCGACGGGCTTAAAAAATGGTGCACCAGGAGATTATATCCCGCACCTGGCTCAGAGGGTCCTACGCCCACGGAGTCTCTCTGATTGCTAGCACAGCAGTCTGAGATCAGACTGCAAGGCAGCAGCGAGGCTGGGGGAGGGGCGCCCGCCGTTGCCCAGGCTTGCTTAGGTAAACAAAGCAGCCAGGAAGCTCGATGTGGGTGGAGCCCACCACAGCTCAAGGAGGCCTGCCTGCCTCTGTAGGCTCCACCTTTGGGGGCAGGGCACAGACAAACAAAAAGACAGCAGTAACCTCTGCAGACTTAAATGTCCCTGTCTGACAGCTTTGAAGAGAGCAGTGGTTCCCCCAGCATGCAGCTGGAGATCTGAGAACGGGCAGACTGCCTCCTCAAGTGGGTCCCTGACCCCTGACCCCCGAACAGCCTAACTGGGAGGCACCCCCCAGCAGGGGCAGCCTGACACCTCACACGGCCGGGTACTCCAACAGACCTGCAGCTGGGGGTCCTGTCTGTTAGAAGGAAAACTAACAAACAGAAAGGACATCCACACCAAAAACCCATCTGTACATCACCATCATCAAAGACCAAAAGTAGATAAAACCACAAAGATGGGGAAAAAACAGAGCAGAAAAACTGGAAACTCTAAAAAGCAGAGCACCTCTCCTCCTCCAAAGGAACGCAGTTCCTCACCAGCAATGGAACAAAGCTGGACGGAGAATGACTTTGACGAGCTGAGAGAAGAAAGATTCAGACGATCAAATTACTCTGAGCTATGGGAGGATATTCACACCAAAGGCAAAGAAGTTGAAAACTTTGAAAAAAATTTAGACGAATGTATAACTAGAATAACCAATACAGAGAAGTGCTTAAAGGAGCTGATGGAGCTGAAAACCAAGGCTCAAGAACTACGTGAAGCATGCAGAAGCCTCAGGAGCCGATGCGATCAACTGGAAGAAAGGGTATGAGCGATGGAAGATGAAATGAATGAAATGAAGCGAGAAGGGAAGTTTAGAGAAAAAAGAATAAAAAGAAATGAACAAAGCCTCCAAGAAATATGGGACTATGTGAAAAGACCAAATCTATGTCTGATTGGTGTACCTGAAAGTGACGGGGAGAATGGAACCAAGTTGGAAAACACTCTGCAGGGTATTATCCAGGAGAACTTCCCCAATCTAGCCAGGCAGGCCAACATTCAGATTCAGGAAATACAGAGAACGCCACAAAGATACTCCTCGAGAAGAGCAACTCCAAGACACATAATTGTCAGACTCACCAAAGTTGAAATGAAGGAAAAAATGTTAAGGGCAGCCAGAGAGAAAGGTCGGGTTACCCGCAAAGGGAGCCCATCAGACTAACAGCGGGTCTCTTGGCAGAAACTCTACAAGCCAGAAGAGAGTGGGGGCCAATATTCAACATTCTTAAAGAAAAGAATTTTCAACCCAGAATTTCATATCCAGCCAAACTAAGCTTCATAAGTGAAGGAGAAATAAAATACTTTACAGACAAGCAAATGCTGAGAGATTTTGTCGCCACCAGGCCTGCCCTAAAAGAGCTCCTGAAGGAAGCACTAAACATGGAAAGGAACAACCGGTACCAGCCACTGCAAAATCATACTAAAATGTAAAGATCATTGACACTAGGAAGAGACTGCATCAACCAACGAGCAAAATAACCAGCTAACATCATAATGACAGGATCAAATTCACACATAACAATATTAACTTTAAATGTAAATGGACTAAATGCTCCAATTAAAAGACACAGACTGGCAAATTGGATAAAGAGTCAAGATCCATCAGTGTGCTGTATTCAGGAAACCCATCTCATGTGCAGAGACACACATAGTCTCAAAATAAAAGGATGGAGGAAGATCTACCAAGCAAATGGAAAACAAAAAAAGGCAGGGGTTGCAGTCCTAGTCTCTGATAAAACAGACTTTAAACCAACAAAGATCAAAAGAGACAAAGAAGGCCATTACATAATGGTAAAGGGATCAGTTCAACAAGAAGAGCTAACTATCTAAATATATATGCACCCAATACAGGAGCACCCAGGTTCATAAAGCAAGTCCTGAGTGACCTACAAAGAGACTTAGACTCCCACACATTAATAATGGGAGACTTTAACACCCCACTGTCAACATTAGACAGATCAACGAGACAGAAAGTCAACAAGGATACCCAGGAATTGAACTCAGCTCTGCACCAAGCAGACCTAATAGACATCTACAGAACTCTCGACCCCAAATCAACAGAATATACATTTTTTTCAGCACCACCCCACACCTATTCCAAAATTGACCACATACTTGGAAGTAAAGCTCTCCTCAGCAAATGTAAAAGAACAGAAATTATAACAAACTATCTCTCAGATCACAGTGCAATCAAGCTAGAACTCAGGATTAAGAATCTCACTCAAAACCGCACAGCTACATGGAAACTGAACAACCTGCTCCTGAATGACTACTGGGTACATAACGAAATGAAGGCAGAAATAAAGATGTTCTTTGAAACCAACGAGAACCAAGACACAACATACCAGAATCTCTGGGATGCATTCAAAGCAGTGTGTAGAGGGAAATTTATAGCACTAAATGCCCACAAGAGAAAGCAGGAAAGATCCAAAATTGACACCCTAACATCACAATTAAAAGAACTAGAAAAGCAAGAGCAAACACATTCAAAAGCTAGCAGAAGGCAAGAAATAACTAAAATCAGAGCAGAACTGAAGGAAATAGAGACACAAAAACCCTTCAAAAAATAAATGAATCCAGGAGCTGGTTTTTGAAAGGATCAACAAAATTGATAGACCGCTAGCAAGACTAATAAAGAAAAAAAGAGAGAAGAATCAAATAGATGCAATAAAAAATGATAAAGGGGATATCACCACCGATCCCACAGAAATACAAACTACCATCAGAGAATACTATAAACACCTCTATGCAAATAAACTAGAAAATCTAGAAGAAATGGATAAATTCCTCGACACATACACCCTCCCAAGACTAAACCAGGAAGATGTAGAATCTCTGAATAGACCAATAACAGGATCTGAAATTGTGGCAATAATCAATAGCTTACCAACCAAAAAGAGTCCAGGACCAGATGGATTCACAGCCGAATTCTACCAGAGGTACAAGGAGGAACTGGTACCATTCCATCTGAAACTATTCCAATCAACACAAAAAGAGGGAATCCTCCCTAACTCATTTTATGAGGCCAGCATCATCCCGATACCAAAGCTGGGCAGAGACACAACCAAAAAAGAGAATTTTAGACCAATATCCTTGATGAATATTGATGCAAAAATCCTCAATAAAATACTGGCAAACCAAATCCAGCAGCACATCAAAAAGCTTATCCACCATGATCAAGTGGGTTTCATCCCTGGGATGCAAGGCTGGTTCAATATACGCAAATCAATAAATGTAATCCAGCATATAAACAGAACCAAAGACAAAAACCACATGATTATCTCAATAGATGCAGAAAAGGCCTTTGACAAAATTCAACAACCTTCGTGCTAAAAACTCTCAATAAATTAGGTATTGATGGGACATATCTCAAAATAATAAGAGCTATCTATGACAAACCCACAGCCAGTATCATACTGAATGGGCAAAAACTGGAAGCATTCCCTTTGAAAATTGGCACAAGACAGGGAAGCCCTCTCTCACCACTCCTATTCAACATAGTGTTGGAAGTTCTGGCCAGGGCAATTAGGCAGAAGGAGGAAATAATGGGTATTCAATTAGGAAAAGAGGAAGTCAAATTGTCCCTGTTTGCAGACGACATGATTGTATATCTAGAAAACCCCATTGTCTCAGCCCAAAATCTCCTTAAGCTGATAAGCAACTTCAGCAAAGTCTCAGGATACAAAATCAGTGTGCAAAAATCACAAGCATTCTTATATGCCAACAACAGACAAACAGAGAACCAAATCATGAGTGAACTCCCATTCACAATTGCTTCAAAGAGAATAAAATACCTAGGAATCCAACTTACAAGGGACGTGAAGGACCTCTTCAAGGAGAACTACAAACCACTGCTCAAGGAAATAAAAGAGGATACAAAGAAATGGAAGAACATTCCATGCTCATGGGTAGGAAGAATCAATATTGTGAAAATGGCCATACTGCCCAAGGTAATTTACAGATTCAATGCCATCCCCATCAAGCTACCAATGACTTTCTTCACAGAATTGGAAAAAACTACTTTAAAGTTCATATGGAACCAAAAAACAGCCTGCATCACCAAGTCAATCCTAAGCCAAAAGAACAAAGCTGGAGGCATCACGCTACCTGACTTCAAACTATACTACAAGGCTACGGTAACCAAAACAGCTTGGTACTGTTACCAAAACAGAGATATAGATCAATGGAACAGAACAGAGCCCTGAGAAATAACGCTGCATATCTACAACTATCTGATCTTTGACAAACCTGAGAAAAACAAGCAATGGGGAAAGGATTCTCTATTTAATAAATGGTGCTGGGAAAACTGGCTAGCCATATGTAGAAAGCTGAAACTGGATCCTTTCCTTACACCTTATACAAAAATCAATTCAAGATGGATTAAAGACTTAAACGTTAGACCTAAAACCATAAAAACTCTAGAAGAAAACCTAGGCATTACCATTCAGGACATAGGCATGGGCAAGGACTTCATGTCTAAAACACCAAAAGCAATGGCAACAAAAGCCAAAATTGACAAATGGGATCTAATTAAACTCAAGAGCTTCTGCACAGCAAAAGAAACTACCATCAGAGTGAACAGGCAACCTACCAAATGGGAGAAAATTTCCGCAACCTACTCATCTGACAAAGGGCTAATATCCAGTATCTACAATGAACTCCAACAAATTTACAAGAAAAAAACAACTCCATCAAAAAGTGGGCAAAGGACATGAACAGACACTTCTCAAAAGAAGACATTTATGCAGCCAAAAAACACATGAAAAAATGCTCACCATCACTGGCCATCAGAGAAATGCAAATCAAAACCACAATGAGATACCATCTCACACCAGTTAGAATGGCAATCATTAAAAAGTCAGGAAACAACAGGTGCTGGAGAGGATGTGGAGAAATAGGAACACTTTTATACTGTTGGTGGGACTGTAAACTAGTTCAACTATTGTGGAAGTCAGTGTGGCAATTCCTCATGGATCTAGAACTAGAAATACCATTTGACCCAGCCATCCCATTACTGGGTATATACCCAAAGGACTATAAATCATACTGCTATAAAGACACATGCACACGTATGTTTATTGCGGCATTATTCACAATAGCAAAGACTTGGAACCAACCCAAATGTCCAACAATGATAGACTGGATTAAGAAAATGTGGCACAGATACACCATGGAATACTATGCAGCCATAAAAAATGATGAGTTCATGTACTTTGTAGGGACATGGATGAAACTGGAAATCATCATTCTCAGTAAAGTATCGCAAGAACAAAAAACCAAACACCGCATATTCTCACTCATAGGTGGGAATTGAACAATGAGAACACATGGACACAGGAGGGGGAACATCACACTCTGGGGACTGTTGTGGGGTGGGGGGAGGGGGGAGGGATAGCATCGGGAGATATACCTAATGCTAGATGACGAGTTAGTGGGTGCAGCACACCAGCATGGCACATGTATACATACGTAACTAGCCTGCACATTGCGCACATGTACCCTAGAACCTAAAGTATAATAATAATAATAAATTTTAAAAAAAAAAGAAAAAAGTTTTAAATTATTTGTTACAAGGAGGTTCTAGTGACATGTGAAAATGTGTTTATTATACTATTGCTTCAAGAAAGCAATATTCTCTTAACCATTGGAAAAAATGAATGAAAGCATGACCCTAAATGGAAATGTGCCAACAATCATTACAGTGACTGACTTCTGCTATTGGGTTATGGGTCATTTATTTTTCAGTTTCTCTATTTTTCTATACTTTAAAATTTTTAAATTTTTAATGAGAAAATGAAACCAAAAAAAGTAAGAAACCCACAAAATATGTTTTAAAACCCACAAAAATATGTTTTAAACAATTTCTAATTGTAAAGTAATGTCTTTTTTTACAAAAATATATATGAGGGAAAGGTTTTTTATCTATGAGGGGACTTAGAAAGTTCATGAAAAAATAGAGTTACAAGATAAAAATATAAAATATAAACTTTATTAACATAAGCTCCATCAAGTTTAGCACTTTTGTAGGTGATGATACCAGCCATTTAGTTAATCCCTAAAAAACTGAAGGTCCTGCAAATTTAACAATATCAATGCAGTCTTTTTTACATTAACTGAAGAAAAATGCATGCCCTTTACAGATTTTTTGAGATTGAGAAACAAAAAGTCAGAAGGAGCCAAATAAGGACTCTACGATGGATTCCTAGTAATTTCCCACTGAAGCTCACAAAATTGCCTTGTTTGATGAGAGGAATGAGCAGGAACATTGTCACACAAGAGGAGAACTCTCTAGTGAAGCTTTCCCAGACATTTCATGGATGTAGAACTTTTTAACCCAGCAAAATAAGTGTTGTCACCCACAGTTAGTTAGAACAGGGGGAAACATCTGCCATAAAAGCAGCATAATTGCTGCCCTGTTGACATTTTGGGAGCATTAATCCATGTCCTGGTGTATACTAATGTCATCAGATGAAAGTACTCTGCTTTGTTCCCCCTGAATATCAGAAAGTTAAAAATGTATTCAGGCTTTTACATAATCCTTTTTCACTTCACCTTAGCACTAAACACCGTTCTCCTACCTAGTTTCTCTTTCCTAGCCATCCACCTTACCAAAGAGGGCATCTGTTATGCACTTCCAAAATATTGAGAACTTCTACTGGGTTTCATTACATTAAGTGAGTGCCCAGGTACAGGAGTGTCCTTCTGGCCTCCTGTTGTAGCAAAAGGCTATACCCATCAATAGAGACTTCTTTAAATAAATTAAGATACATTCATATTTTGCAATAGTGGGCAGCTGCTGAAAAGAAGGAGAAAGAGCTATATGCCCATACAATTGTAATCACTCATCCATGTTGAAGGATAGAAATAAAATGACCACCTTCTCCATCCTCAAATGGACTCCTTCAGTTTAAAGTTCAAAGACGGGATCTGTCGAAGGATAAATTTTAAAACTGTATTAAACCATTCTACATCTCAGTTGTTTATATCTACCAATAAATTTTAAGAATTGTGGTTTTGGTTTTCTTAGACATTCTATTTTAAAATACTATAATAATTGTAGAGAAAATCATTCAGGGCCATAATGTTTAATTTGAGTACAAAAATGAAAATGTTTCAAATGTGTTTTATTTTCATAGCTTAATTCAGAAGTCACAAGAAAAGAAGACTGATGATGATGAAATAACATGGGGAAGTGATGAGTTGCCAATAGAGAGAACAAACCATGAAGATTCTGATAAAGGCAAGAATTTTAATGACAGTTTTTTCCTCAAAAATAATGAATTGGAAAAATAAGTTGTTTTTAAGTGATTTTCAGACTATATGGATATGCTGTTTTACCATATGTATACATTATTTGCTTTTTTTTTTTTCTTTTTTTGAGACAGAGGCTGGGAGTCCAGTGGGGCAATCTCGGCTCACTACAACCTCCACCTCCCCAGTTCAAGCAATTCTCCTGTCTCAGCCTCTCGAGTAGCTGGGATTACAGGTGGGCGCCACCATGCCCAGCTAATTTTTGTATTTTTAGTAGAGATGGGGTTTCACCATGTTGGCCAGGCTGGTCTGGAACTCCTGACCTCAGATGATCCACCCACCTCAGCTTCCCAAAGTGCTGGGATTACAGGCATGAGCCACCACACCCAGCCACATTATTTGCTTTTAAACATAAAGTTAAATCATGTAGACAAAATCAACATTCATTATATTACCAGATATTTGCACAGTTATATTCTAAAATTCTCAGTGGCTTGGAGTAAAACATGCAAATAAATGTATACATACTTTAAGTGGAAATATGAAGTCATAATTTTGCCATTCTGGAAGAAGTCAAGGGGCACTTTTTTTTTTTTTTTTTTTTTTTGAGACAGAGTCTCTTGCTCTGTCACCCAGGCTGGAGAATACAGTGGCACAATCTTGGCTCACTGCAACCTCCATCTCCTGAATTCAAGCAATTATTCTGCCTCAGCCTCCCAAGTAGCTGGGATTACAGGTGTGCACCACCACGCCTGGCTATTTTTTCTGTTTTTAGTAGAGATGGGGTTTCACCATGTTGGCCAGGCTGGTCTCTAACTCCTGAGCTCAGGCAATCCACCCACCTCGGCCTCCCAAAGTGCTGGGATTACAGGCGTGAGCCACACCGCACCTGGCCAGAATTATTATTATCCTAGAATCTCAATGTCATCTTTTATGATCGGGAATCAATTGGTCTGTTTCACTATTACTGCCTTTTCATTTTATTACTGAGCCAATAGAGAAATGAAATTCTATCCAGTATTTCATTCGTCTTATTTTATATCAGAAAGTGTCACTATAATGAAAGAACATGGTTTTGTCATTCAAAGCAAAGTCTTAGTTTTTTTTTTTTTTTTTTTGAAAGAAATTAACAGTTTAGGCTGGGCGTGCTGGCCCACACCTATAACCCTAGCACTTTGGGAGGGCGAAGCAGGCTGATCACCTGAGGTCAGGAGTTCAACCAGCCTGACCAACAGGCGAAACCTCATCTCTTCTAAAAATGCAAAAATTAGCTGGTCATGGTGGCAGACACCTGTGATCCCAGCTACTCGGGAGGCTGAGACAGGAGAATCACTTGAAACCCGGAGGCAGAGGTTGCAATAAGCGAGATTGTGTCACTGACCTCCAGCCTGGGTGATAGAGCGAGAGCCTGTCAGAAAGAAAGAAGGAGAGAAAGAGAGAAAGAGAGAGCGAGAGAGAAGGAGAGAAGGGAAGAAAGCAGGGAGGGAGGGAGGGAGGGAGGAAAGAAGGAAGGAAGGAAGGGAGGGAGGGAAGGAAGGAAGGAAAGGAAGGGAAGGAAGGAAGTTTAATTAACACTTTCTTGACTTGGCTAGACTGTTGGTATGTGTACAACATGCATGTCCAGCACTGTAGCCGTTGCTCATCCACCCAGCCTTTAAGTTCCTGTTGCACTGACATGCAGTTCTGTAAAAGTTATTTCATATGAGTAAATTTTGTATTCCCAGCCAACTTCTGCCTGAGCTAAATGTTAACCTTTTAGGTGTCTTGTATAGTTTTGTATCCCTCACAGTGCCAGCATCATTGTTGCCTATATCTTAGCTGCATCATCAAAATGCTTTAATCAGCTGATTGACATAATTAAAGCTACACTTGTGCAGTCTATAGCAAGAAGTTTCCCCTCCCTTTTTCTAGGGTAACAGTTGCCTTCAATTATAAATAATTTCCATACAGCAGGTACTAAATTAGACCCATAGCTCTTCTAAGATAGTTGACTCAACTCCCAAAGAATTCAAGGGAATTCTTTATTTGCATGGAGAAAACTATCGAACACCAGGGATAACTGGCCCTGAGTGCCAAGGATGGATGGTGAAGAGAGAAATCAGTGTTCTGGAGTAATCTCTCATAATAAGGAATTTCTGAAGTGTCTCTCTTACTTTCCCCATATGCTTAGAAGCTAATTTAAATGAAAAGTAGTAACAGAACTAAATTTGATAATTTTTTGTAATGAGTTCTTGAGGTTTTTTTGGGGGGTGAGGGGGCAGGTAACAGTTTAATTTGCATGTGTTATGCAGATTAGAATTTCAGTTACAGCTAAGCATACTTGTAAAACTTTAGGACAGCATTTCTCAAATTTGAGAACCTAAGAAGCACTGAGAATGTTTATGGACCAGTTTGAATAACATTTAATGCCATTATTTTAGATTATCATTCTCTACTGGTGCCAGGGTGAGCAACACATTGCAATTCAAGGCACTGAAATAATTCAGTGTTTAGTTATGAGTTGGTTATTCAGGTGATCTAGAATGTGCTTTTTATATTATCTTGAAATTAAAACAAAATATTTAAATGCTTATGTAGAAATACTGGCCTCCATGGGTCAGCAGAGCCCAGTTTAAGAAAAACTAAAGAAATATCTGAAATATGTTTGGTTTTCTGCAATCAAGCTGTTCGTAAAAAGAATTTATATGTTTTACTTATGGTCACATTTTAGTGTAAAAGTATTGAAGCAAAGGATATTGTCATTATAATTCTCAATTACCTACTAAAATGATGGTTCCATTGGCTCTGTTGTAACAATTTAAAGGTATTTATTTAACTAAAAGTCTGTTTTTTTAAATAATTTGTTAGTCTTAACGCATACCAATTTTGTATTTGTTTGATGTGCTGTAATTTTTTCATCTTTTCCCATCATTTATAAAGGCTTTCTGTATATATGAGATCAAGATTTGTGTGTGTGTGTGTGTGTGTGTGTGTGGTGTGTAAGGAGTCAGGGGAGCATAAAATAGAGAATATTGTGAAGTTTGGGATTCTTCAGAAAAATTCATCTTCTCTCACTGTAACAGAGTTCTATTGTTGAAAGAATCCCATTTATTATTATCTAGAATACTTATTTTAAAAATTGCCTACCTATTATGTTGTTTCCGAAATTCTGAGAACTAAGTACAATTACCTTTTTATGGCTGGTTTTGCGGGGAAAAGAAACAAGCTGTCCCCGGGCTGCCCGTGATAAACCCCTTATCAAAAATTTTTAAAAAGTGCCATTTGAGTCAAGAGAAGCAAAAAGAAACAACATAAACTCCTTTAGAAACTGTAAATAAATGAGAGCCAAGAGCCTTAAAAACTTCTGAACGTCAGTGAGGTATCTCCTTAAAAGTTGGGTGTGAGAGTGTGCTAGGGCTGACTTTCCTGTGTTAATTGTAGTTATCAGCCTACCTATTAATTCTATTACCTTATTAATTCTCTCATATTTAAAGACTTTCCCTTTTGTAAGATGCGGTGAGAATGGGCTGAAATTAGTTCATTTGTTAGTTAAATCTGTTCTGGGGGAGATATTATTAGTTGTTGCATATTTAAAGATTTTTCTGGCCAGGCACAATGGCTCATGCCTGGAATCCCAACACTTAGGGAGGCCGAGGCAGGTGGATCGCTTGAGCCCAGGAGTTCAGGACTAGCCTGGGCAACATGGCAAAACCCCATCTCTACAAAAAAATACAAAAAATTACCCAGGCGTGGTGCTGCTTACCTGTAGTCACAGCTACCAGGAAGGCTGAGGTGGGAGGATCACCTGAGACAGGTGGTTGACATTGCATTGATTGTGCCATTGCACTTCAGCCTGGGCTACAGAATAAGAATAAGACTGTGTGTGTGTGTATAAAATAAATAAAATAGAGACCTTTCTAGCCAGTTACACACACACATATACATATATTTTTTATATATACACATATATACGTATATATTTATTGTGTATATATATACACATATATACATATATATTTATTGTGTATATATATAAAATATACACACACACATATATAAATATATAAAATAAATAAAATAAAGACCTTCCTAGCCAGGTGCAGTAGCTCATGTCTGTTATCCCAGCATTTGGGGAAGCCGAGACAGGAGGATCACTTGAGGCCAGGAGTTCAAGACCAGCCTGGGCAACATAGGGAGACCCCATCTCTTCAAAAATATTTAAAAATTAGCCAGGCCCAGAGTGGTGCATGACTGTCATCCCAGCTACTTGGGAGACTGAGGCAGGAAGATCCCTTGAGGCTGGTAGATCAAGGCCGCAATGAGCTGTGATTACAGAACTGCACTCCATCCTAGGCGACAGAACAAGATTCTATCTCTAAATAAATAAATAGACTTTCCCTTTTGTAAGATGAGGTGAACATAGGCTGAAATTAGTTCACTTAGTTAAATTGGTTCTGGAGGAACTGTTTTTAAATTGCTGTCTTCCTGTTAGATCATTCCTTTCTGACAAACGATGAGCTTGCTGTACTCCCTGTCGTCCAAGTGCTTCCCTCTGGTAAATACACGGGTGCCAACTTAAAATCAGTCATTCGAGTCCTGCGGGGTTTGCTGGATCAAGGAATTCCTTCTAAGGAGCTGGAGGTAAGTGGCTTCTGCCAATGATTCTCTCCCAAAGTGTATGCATTTAGTTTGTAAGGAAAATGTGTCTTTACTGGCCCAAGATTTGAAGAAATTTTGAAAATTTTCGAACTCTAAAAGCACCACCTTATCATATCTAGCAGAAAATTAATTTTTCTGATTAGGATCCCAATAATAGTGATTTAAAGGAATCACTTTAACTACTTGGAACTTGATACATTTCCCTGAAGATTATCCTTCCTGCCTCATAGTTAAGGTAAAAATGTTTAAAAAAAAAAAAAAAAGCCAAGTATAAATTTCAACCATGCACTAAACTTTATAATTAGTGTATTGTAGACGTGTTTCATCATTAACAGCAGGTTCTAATTTAATACAGCTCCAAGAATGTGTGTCCTAGGTCAAAGCAGCAATGGCTCAGAGCCCTAGCTCCTGTGGTCTCATGGCACCGTCCATACTTACGACTAGAAAAGAGAGTGGTTTTGAGGTTGACCTTGCCCCTTTTCCTCAAACCATCTGCTTATTTGCCTACTTCCTAAGCTTTGTAGCCACTAAAAGGAGTTAACTTTAATAAGAGGTTCTGCTTTGTGCTTGTTGCTTTGTATATATTCCTCAAAGTATTAATTCCGTTATAGATTGTGAAGCTGAGGCTCACAGTAATTAAGGTATACTCTTCCTCTTCTCATCGCCATGCTATGGAATGATTTGTTCTTCAAGTTCTTAGATTTAAATGTCACCATCAGAAAAGTTCCATCACAACCCTTATAAAGTAGTGTTTATAAGGGTTTATAAGTGTTTATAAACACTTATAAGTTTATAAGTTTATAAGGGTTTATAAACTTATAAGTGTTTATAAGTCTACCACAGCAGCTTATTGATTTCTTCAAGATATGTACTACAATATTTGTTTACTTCTTTATTGTGTCTTTCTCCCAATAAGCTGTAAAGGCCAGGAGAGCCAAAATCTTATCTTCTTGCTCACCACTGTATTCCCATCACTTATTACAGTACCTTGCATATAATGGGCATGCAATATATATTTTTTGAATGAGCGAATGAATGAAAAGTGAGAAAGAGTTGACTTTAGAACCTAGGACTATCTGACCACAACAACACTACCACATGGAATATTCTATAACCCTCACAGACAATACTGTCAATAAATTGCGCTCTAGCTCATCACTTTATGGCAGAGTTGGGTTTTTTTAATTGTATTTTTTTCTAAAATATAAACACTTTTAAACAGAAGTTAAAAATTAAGACACAAAGTTCTGTCTCATAAAGTTGACTGCAACATGTTCAATTAAAAGATACTTGTAACAATATATTTCAATGCTGACTTAACAAATCACTATTGACTTTAGACTTATTTAGGACATCTATATTTAACACTCAGAATCAGCCTTAATCAACCAATTTTGCACCCTACACATTTAAAGTATTTGCAGTTATTACTGAATTACTGCTTATCTCAACAAATTTATTTCCTGCTTACAGAATCTTCAAGAATTAAAACCTTTGGATCAGTGTCTAATTGGGCAAACTAAGGAAAACAGAAGGAAGAACAGATATAAAAATATACTTCCCTGTAAGTTCCAGTTTGGCTTCAGATTTAATATGTGATCAGTATAATATGAATGGATTAAAATTTTTTGTGTTTAACTTACCTATCCCTCACATAACCGTGTGCATGCGCATACATTCACAGATTTATATCAGTAACAAATACATTGAAATATTCCGTGTCAATTCCCTTTTAAGTTATGTAGGTATTCTGAAAATCAGTTAGAGGAACCTGAAATATTTGATAGGATATTCCTGAATTTTTACTAGTATACAGTATTATAAATTAGTCAATGATGCCAAATCATTAATTTTAAAATCTTTTTAAAAATAGGAACTGGCTTCTGGATGAGGATTTTCTTGGTTGGATTCATTTATCACAACCACCATCAATTTATTCCACTTATTTTTAGTTTAGAGAAATATCTATAGTAATGAATAGCTGTGTATATGCATATGACTACAGTGGTACTACCAGCCTACATTAGACATTTCAGATACCAGAAGGGAACAAAAGCAATCATTTTGGCCTGGTGCAGTGGCTCACGCCTTTAATCCCTGCACTTTGGGAGGCCGAGGGAGGCAGATCACTTGAGATCAGAAGTTTTAAGATCAGCCTGGCCAACATGGTGAAACCCCATCTCTACTGAAAAATACAGAAATGAGCCGAGAGTGGTGGCTCATGCTTATAATCCCAGCTACTTGGGAGGCTGAGGCAGGAGGATCACTTGAACCCGGGAGGCAGAGGTTGCAGCGAGCCAAGATCATGCCACTGCACTCCAGCCTGGGCAACAGAGAGACTCCATCTCAAAAAAAAAAAAAAAAAAGAAAAAGAAAAGCAGTAATTTTTACCCATATAAAAATCACATGTAAAAAAATCACAGTGTGATTTTTTTAAATTATGTATGAATGTATGTGCCAAGATACTGACCTCTAGCAAATGCTTATAATTACCAGCCACATGTATATATGTTAGCACTTTGGATTATAACATATGACACACTGACCATATCTTTACCAAGAAACCATAAATCTAAAGATAAATAATAAACAAAATCAATAGTGGCAAGTCACATGATAAGTAATAATGCAATCGTATTTTTCTAATCCAGATAGAAAGTACAAATTCATTTTGGAAAGCTTCCTGTAAGAAATGAATCTTAGACAACATTTAAAAAATGGATCAGTTCACTGTTTGGCATAAAGTATATGGGAATTATTTTAGACAGCAAAATGGCCAGTTGAATATCTCAAAATCAGAATAGGACAAGCCATAAATCCAAAACTAATGAGTGGATTTATTCCCACAAAACAAATGACCAGTATGGACTAAGAGATAGAAGTCAAGTGAGAAGGGCAATTGGTAGGGGATTTTGAAACCTATCATTAAAAGGTTTTAGTTTGGTAATCATAGTAATTACCAGTTAAATTTATAGATATTTGAAATAGAAATAGAAATAACTTCTAAGGTATGTAATACATATAAATTTATTCTCTTAGATAAATCTTAGACAATATAACCTCAGTGAATGATAGCTTGTACATACTTTTCACTGGAGCAGCCTGGTTTAAAAATTACATTTTGACTATATGAAATTATAATAAAACAAAGATAAGGGCCTTTATGCCTGGATAATAAAATGAGCTTTTATTTTATTTATTGTGTTAATTTATTGTTTTGGCTGCTTATTAAAAGAATATAATTTTATTAGGTGAGTGAGATTTCATTATGCCAATAACATTTGCAATATATACTTTAATAGTGTTATTGTAATACTAAATTGTGTTCTATGAAAAATATTTTGGCATTGCCTTTCAGTGCTATTATTATTATTATCATCATCATTAAAATAATGATGGGGAAGTACCAGTTGTTTTTCTTTGTTTCTCTAGTTACTTATTAGGCAATTCTAAATGCATTTATTAACTTAACTAATTTTAATGTCAACTAAATCTATGTAAATAATACCAAATTTCATATGTCAGAAACTCACTAAACTGACAACTTAGATACTGGTAACATGAGCAAAAAGAATAAATGTAAAATAATTTGGCTGTGCTACAACTTGAAAATATACTTCTATTAAAATACGTTGGTGATTTCATCTGTGACTATGAGAATTTCTCATGATCTTTGACTCATGCAATTTGTAAGACTCTTGTTTAAAATGCATGATATGGATGGCTCTGTTTTGTGGTGGAAAATTCACAGATGATGCTACAAGAGTGCCTCTTGGAGATGAAGGTGGCTATATCAATGCCAGCTTCATTAAGATACCAGTTGGGAAAGAAGAGTTCGTTTACATTGCCTGCCAAGGACCACTGCCTACAACTGTTGGAGACTTCTGGCAGATGATTTGGGAGCAAAAATCCACAGTGATAGCCATGATGACTCAAGAAGTAGAAGGAGAAAAAATCAAATGCCAGCGCTATTGGCCCAACATCCTAGGCAAAACAACGATGGTCAGCAACAGACTTCGACTGGCTCTTGCGAGAATGCAGCAGCTGAAGGGCTTTGTGGTGAGGGCAATGACCCTTGAAGATATTCAGGTAAGTGAGTGAAATCTTTCCATATTGCAAGGTGTATCTCCTAGTTGTAATCCAAGCCTGGACTCTTTCTGTGATTGCACCAATGTTATTTCTAGATAAAAGACAGTGACTTCCTAGTTCCCTGTCTAGGGACTAATGCTAGCTATTTTTTCTTTATGTAGTATAGGTTTAGATGTGACTGTCTTCATGAATTCTGCCAGTTTCCTCCAGAATGTCCTCTACTAAAATGAAAATGAAAATGCAGGACTTTTAATGTGATTATCATCCTTGGTGATAGCACAAAATGGCTCAGAAGTTGCATGTTGGAAACTTGTGTTTTTAGGGTCAGACCTCTAAGTAGACTCATTAAAACTATGTTTAAAATCTGTAAGTAGAAAATATTCCCTCATAAAGGCAACTTAACATATTTAGGAATACATGGATAATTTTAGCATAAACAGTTGTTATTCAGATCATTCATACTGCAGTTACCTAACCACCGGATCAATATAGCTTGAATTAGATAAGTGGCAATACCTGAAGTAAAGCTGCTACTGTTTCCTCACTCTGTGTTCTCCCTCATCTTACTACACCCCTGTGCACAGTATCCTAGCTAGGTGTGAGTAATGTTTCCCATAGAAATTTAGCTATCTTAAGGAAACAGTGATTTTACTTTTATAGAAACAAAGCATATCAATTCAGTTCTATTGGTGGCATGTAAATGTAGCCTGAGAATTTCTCTCATAATTTTTGATTCATGATTTTTTATTGATTTACACTAGCTTCCCTATTACTTAGGCTAGCACTGTTGTTCAATATTCTTCCAGTGATTTATCCATTTAATCCACACATTTTTATAGAACTCAACCCCTTTATAGAGATTTGGCAGTCAACAACACAGACAAAAAATATTTCTAACCTCATGGAGCTTACATTCTGAAGAGGAAATACCAGTATTGATAGTGCTGTGGAAAAAAATAAAACAGAGAAGGACAATTGGTTGGGGGAGAATGAGAAGTATGTCGTAATTTTCAACAAGGAGTCACGGAAGGTATGAGAAAATGGCATTTGAGGAAAAATGTGAAGGAGTTGAGTGAGCCATGGAGGGAATATCTGAGGAGAAAACCATTCCAGTCAGAAAGAGCCAGTACAAAAGTCCTGAGACCAAACTGTGCACATTGTATTTAAAGCCACAGAGAATCATTTGGCTTGACGAAAGTGGCCATGGGGAAAGAGAGGAGGAGGTAAGGTCTAAGAGGAAACAGGGCCAGATTAGGTAGTGTTGCAGTGACTCTGACTTTTATCTGAGGTGCATTTGGAATGGGGTCACCAAAAAAGGTTGTTATTCATATCAAAATGTAATTTGTTTTTAGGGTTTCCAAAAAGGAGTTTTTATCGATATTTAAAATGTGGATCTAGCAACCTTGTTGACAGAGGCCTTCTATGTTTTTCTTAATAGAGCCATTTAGTTTCTTCCACTTTTCCTTTGATCTGATCCTATAGACAAGCCAAAATTTGAAAGCACAATATAATATTAAGAATTAATTGTGGCTGGGCACAGTGGCTCACACCTGTAATCTCAACACTTTGGGAGGCCAAGGTGAGTGGATCAGTTGAGGTCAGGAGTTCGAGAGCAGCCTGACCAACATGGTGAAACCCCATCTCTACTAAAAATACAGAAATTAGCTGGGTGTGGCAACGTGCGCCTGTAATCCCAGCTACTCTGAGGCAGGAGAATCACTTGAACCTGGGAGGCGGAGGTTGTAGTAAGCCAAGATTGCACCACTGCACTCCAGCCTGGGCAACAGAACGAGACCCTATCTCAGGAAAGAAAAAAAAGAATTAACTGTATGTGAACAATATAACATGTCATGGTCCACTTATTCTGTTATACAATTTCAGACCAGAGAGGTGCGCCATATTTCTCATCTGAATTTCACTGCCTGGCCAGACCATGATACACCCTCTCAACCAGATGATCTGCTTACTTTTATCTCCTACATGAGACACATCCACAGATCAGGCCCAATCATTACGCACTGCAGTGCTGGCATTGGACGTTCAGGGACCCTGATTTGCATAGATGTGGTTCTGGGATTAATCAGTCAGGATCTTGATGTGAGTACAAGATATCGGCTGAGTAAGCATTTGTTCAGAAATAATGATGGAGTCTAATTTTTTATAATGTGTTGTGATCTTGGGATTTTTTAACTTGTGAATTTATATGACTGCCTTCATTTTCATGTTATATTATTATAGAAAATTGTATTTTTGTAAACATTGGTATTCAAAACTACATAGGCCGTGATCAAAAAAAATAATACTTCAATTTTATACTTGTTTTACTGGGTGTTTTTTAACTGTGTGCTCAAAGGCCTTTTATGCAGTATTTCATTTTACCCTTTATAGTCTTTAGGCTTGTATAAGATAGTATTGTTATCACACTTTAAAGATAGAAATAATTGAAGCACAAAGGAAAGTATTTTTTTAAATGAAAAAGCTTGTATTTTTGTATTATCTATGGGTAAAAAATGTATATTTTATTATAAAATTAATGCTAAGTAGTTTCTAAACAATTACTCTACATAAAAAAATTATTACTAGAAGAGAATAATCTTACTTTTGAACTCAATATAAACCTTATTTAAAATTTTAGAATATCTTACCATAGAGAATGTGTAATTAAAATCGTAGTCTCTTAAAAAGAATTTTAGTTAAAAGCACTTTACACACTAGCTGTAGTAATTTAAGTAGGATGAAACCAAATAGTCTTTTTCTCCCTCGTTTCCAACTGTTCAATGTCAGCTAAAGTCAAAAGATCTTTTTTAGGTTGGAAATACCTTTATCGGAAGAGCAATGTGTAGGAAAAATAATTTACCTTTTTAAATTGTAATATTAGAAATTAGTCACATTTCAGGGGGAAAAGAACTTCTTTTCTTTGGGGGATTTTCAAGTAGATTAACCTTCCCTAATTCCTAGAAAGATCAAAAATAAGAATACCAAGTGATGACAAAGTCCATTCGCCAAGTCATTTTGTCCAGGAGAGTTTCCCAAGACTACCAGAAGGGGAAGAAGAGTGGGATACAGAATTTTACATAAGCCTCCCCTCTGTGATCCTTTTGAGATTCAAATCCAGTTATCCTTTGAATCTAACACATATGTGGTTTCCTCTGACAGTTTGACATCTCTGATTTGGTGCGCTGCATGAGACTACAAAGACACGGAATGGTTCAGACGGAGGTGAGTCATGGCTGGGCCTCCTAATGAGAATTTTTGTAAAGATTCTAATATTTTTTAAAGTTCCTGTTAAGACATTTTTCTTTTTTGAGAGTTCCCATGTTAGAGCATAAAACCAAACATTTACTGCAGTGAGGGGCATTTTTTTTTAAACGAGGACTAATTCAGAAAAAAATTAAAATACTTCCAAGCTTTTTAAAATGTTGCCATTTAATTTAAAAATGCAATATCTGCACTGAAGAGATGACAGAGAATGGGATAGCATGCTGGGGACAGAGTTTGAGAATGATACAAAATACTATGTAATTAATGGCATTCCTTCCCTATTTCCAACCTGAAAAAGAGATAGAAGGTAACATTTGTGCTACAGAAATTCCCTGAGAAGTAATGGATTCATCAGCATTGACTGGAACACAGCAAGGCAGGCTGGAGTTGCTTAGCTTCAAGAAGACATTCTGTAAGGAGTGTGAATACTTGGGTCCATTTATCCTCTTTTGATGATTTTCGTCTCTCTTACCTGAAAGGAAACCATCACCCACTGACACAATGGCGTCCTTCACAGGGAGTGCCTTATTTAGAGTGTCTGTCTTCACTGAAGAGTTCCACAATCCTTTTTGTTTATAATGGAAGAGTGGGGGATGTAGAAGCCATTTTCAAATATCCATAAATTAACATTTCTCTACCTCTTGAAAAATAGGGAAATTTGCTATCTTTAAAAATCAGCATTTGCCTACTTTCCTTTCATAAACCTTTTTAATTCAACTTGTCTTCTAACTATTAAGCTGATTTATAATCACACTTTTTAGGTAAGGAAAACATTTTGCGAATTCTACCAGAGGTACAAGGAGGAACTGGTCCCATTCCTTCTGAAACTATTCCAATCAATAGAAAAAGAGGGAGTCCTCCCTAACTCATTTTATGAAGCCAGCATCATCCTGATACCAAAGCCGGGCAGAGACACAACCAAAAAAGAGAATTTTAGACCAATATCCTTGATGAACATTGATGCAAAAATCCTCAATAAAATACTGGCAAACCGAATCCAGCAGCACATCAAAAAGCTTATCCACCATGATCAAGTGGGCTTCATCCCTGGGATGCAAAACTGGTTCAATATACACAAATCAATAAATGTAATCCAGCATATAAACACAACCAAAGACAAAAACCACATGATTATCTCAATAGATGCAGAAAAGGCCTTTGACAAAATTCAACAATGCTTCATGCTAAAAACTCTCAATAAATTAGGTATTGATGGGACATATCTCAAAATAATAAGAGCTATCTATGACAAACCCACAGCCAATATCATACTGAATGGGCAAAAACTGGAAGCATTCCCTTTGAAAACTGGCACAAGACAGGGATGCCTTCTCTCACCACTCCTATTCAACATAGTGTTGGAAGTTCTGGCCAGGACAATTAGGCAGGAGAAGGAAATCAAGGGTATTCAATTAGGAAAAGAGGAAGTCAAATTGTCCCTGTTTGCAGATGACATGATTGTATATCTAGAAAACCCCATTGTCTCAGCCCAAAATCTCCTTAAGCTGATAAGCAACTTCAGCAAAGTCTCAGGATACAAAATAAATGTACAAAAATCACAAGCATTCTTACACACCAATAACGGACAAACAGAGAGCCAAATCATGAGTGAACTCCCATTCACAATTGCTTCAAAGAGAATAAAATACCTAGGAATCCAACTTACAAGAGACGTGAAGGACCTCTTCAAGGAGAACTACAAACCACTGCTCAAGGAAATAAAAGAGGATACAAAGAAATGGAAGAACATTCCATGCTCATGGGTAGGAAGAATCAATATCGTGAAAACGGCCATACTGCCCAAGGTAATTTATAGATTCAATGCCATCCCCATCAAGCTACCAAAGACTTTCTTCACAGAATTGGAAAAAACTACTTTAAAGTTCATATGGAACCAAAAAACAGCCTGCATCGCCAAGTCAATCCTAAGCCAAAAGAACAAAGCTGGAGGCATCACGCTACCTGACTTCAAACTATACTACAAGGCTACAGTAACCAAAACAGCATGGTACTGTTACCAAAACAGAGATATAGATCAATGGAACAGAACAGAGCCCTCAGAAATAACGCCGCATATCTACAACTATCTGATCTTTGACAAACCTGAGAAAAACAAGAAATGGGGAAAGGATTCCCCATTTAATAAATGGTGCTGGGAAAACTGGCTAGCCATATGTAGAAAGCTGAAACTGGATCCCTTCCTTACACCTTATACAAAAATTAATTCAAGATGGATTAAAGACTTAAACGTTAGACCTAAAACCATAAAAACCCTAGAAGAAAACCTAGGCATTACCATTCAGGACATAGGCATGGGCAAGGACTTCATGTCTAAAACACCAAAAGCAATGGCAACAAAAGCCAAAATTGACAAATGGGATCTAATTAAACTCAAGAGCTTCTGCACAGCAAAAGAAACTACCATCAGAGTGAACAGGCAACCTACCAAACGGGAGAAAATTTTCACAACCTACTCATCTGACAAAGGGCTAATATCCAGAATCTACAATGAACTCCAACAAATTTACAAGAAAAAACAAACAACCCCATCAAAAAGTGGGCAAAGGATATGAACAGACACTTCTCAAAAGAAGACATTTATGCAGCCAAAAGACACATGAAAAAATGCTCACCATCACTGGCCATCAGAGAAATGCAAATCAAAACCACAATGAGATACCATCTCACACCAGTTAGAATGGCAATCATTAAAAAGTCAGGAAACAACAGGTGCTGGAGAGGACGTGGAGAAATAGGAACACTTTTACACTGTTGGTGGGACTGTAAACTGGTTCAACCCTTGTGGAAGTCAGTGTGGCAATTCCTCAGGGATCTAGAACTAGAAATACCATTTGACCCAGCCATCCCATTACTGGGTATATACCCAAAGGACTATAAATCATGCTGCTATAAAGACACATGCACATGTATGTTTATTGCAGCACTATTCACAATAGCAAAGACTTGGAACCGACCCAAATGTCCAACAATGATAGACTGGATTAAGAAAATGTGGCACAGATACACCATGGAATACTATGCAGCCATAAAAAATGATGAGTTCATGTCCTTTGTAGGGACATGGATGAAATGGAAATCATCATTCTCAGTAAACTATCGCAAGAACAAAAAACCAAACACCGCATCTTCTCACTCATAGATGGGAATTGAACAATGAGAACACATGGACGCAGGAAGGGGAACATCACACTGGGGACTGATGTGGGGTTGGGGGAGGGGGGAGGGATAGCATTAAGAGATATACCTAATGCTAAATGACGAGTTAATGGGTGCAGCACACCAGCATGGCACATGTATACATATGTAACTAACCTGCACATTGTAAATAATAATAAATTTTAAAAAACTAAAAAAAAAAAAGGAAAACATTTTGATTGTTATAAGCAGCCCTTTACACCTAGAAAGTTCATTCATTCATTTGTTCATTCAACAGATGTTTATTGAGTGCTTACTTTGTATTAGGAACTCTTCTAGGTGCCTGGAGCACATAAGTGAATAAAACAAAGATCCTTGCTAGAATAACAAGATATTCTTGCAGGATACTGATAAGGATGGAAGACCATAGACATGTTAAACATGTAAATTATATAGGATCCCTGAAAGTGGTAAGTGCTTTAGAGAAAAGAAAAATGAAATAGGTAAAGGGAATCAGTTATGGCAGATTGGGGGTACGATTTTAAACAGGGTGGCACCATTGACAAAGTAACACAAGCAAAGATTTGAAGGCAAAGGAGAGGGTCATGTAGCTCTCTGGGGACAAGAGCCTTTCAGGCAGAGGGACCACCTGTGTGGAAGTCCAAGGGTCTTGTGTGTTCAGGTATGGTCACAGCCAATGTGGCGGGCAGGGCACGAGAGAAGGAAGAGTGAAGGAGGAGGTGAGGTTAGAGGGGAGGTGACAGGGTCCAGGACTTTGGCTTTTCTCTGAGTGAAATGGGAGCCTGGAGTGGCAGTGATCTGACTCACATTTTAAAGGACTACTAACCTGCTGTGTTAAAATGACACCAAGTCTGGGGAGGAAGGTGCAGTGTTATAAGCAAGGAGATCAATTAGGTGACAAGCAGGGGTGGCTACAGCTGGAGTGGTAAGTGTGGACGGAGTGAAAGAAAGAGGACGTGATGTGAAGTAGATTTGCTAATGGGTTGTATGTGGTGTCAGAGAAAGAGTCAAGGATGAATGTGTGGAAAAGTTAAAATACAGATAAGCAAAAAAGAAACTTAAAAGGCCACTTGTGTTTATACTCTCAGAGAGCTGTTCATGTTCTTAGGAGATGTTCTTATATTCTTTGTCCTAAACACATGTGCACACTCCTTCATGCTCACACATACATACATGCAGCTATTTTAAATGAGATTCAACTGTGGTTGTTGTTTTATTACTTTTCATTTAATATATTGTGAGTTTTTTATTTGCAGACTCAATTCCTTGCCAAAAAAAGTCAGATCTCTGCACCATCAACTTAATAGAAAATAATTTCACCAAAGGAGTTAATTTTCAAAGAACTTTGATTTTCATGCTTTTGTTCCAAAATACTTAAAGACTTATTTTTGTTTGTTTGTTTTTTGAGATGGAGTCTCGCTCTGTTGCCCAGGCTGGAGCACAGTCCATGATCTCTGCTCACTGCAACCTCCGCCTCCCAGGTTCAAGTGATTCTCCTGCCTCACCTTCCTGAGTAGCTGGGATTACAGGTGCCTGCCACCTCACTTTAGTAGACAGGGGATTTCACCATGTTGGCCAGGCTGGTCTTGAACTCCTGGCCTCAAGCGATCCACCTGCCTCGGCCTCCCAAAGTGATGAGATTACAGGCGTGAATCACCATGCCTGGCAAGACAATTATTTTGAATAGCTTCTTAGCTATTAATTTTTTGACATTTTAAAACATCAAAATGAGCTCAACAAATCATGTAGGAAGGTTATTTTTCCACTGCGTATAATCAAAGCACAAAAAATATTGTAGTGGCCACCAATCAAAGACAACTTCAGTTAGCACTCTAGGATAGTTCCACCCGCCATCCCTCAGGCTTTTTCTTTCCTTGTTTTGCCAATCTGGTTTCTATTTTTTTTATAATTTTTATAATACCACACAATTCTATACCCTGCTTCTTTTTTTTTTTTTTTTTTTTTTTGAGACTGAGTCTCACTCTGTCACCAGGCTGGAGTGCAGTGGCACAATCTTGGCTCACTGCAACCTCTGCCTCCTGTGTCAAGTAATTCTCCTGCCTCAGCCTCCCAAGTAGCTGGGACTACAGGTGCGTGCCACCACGCCCAGCTAATTTTTGTATTTTTAGTAGAGACAGAGTTTCACCCTGTTGGCCAGGATGGTCTCGATCTCTTGACCTTGTGATCCACCTGCCTCAGCCTCCCCAAGTTGCTGGGATTACAGGTGTGAGCCACCACGCCCGGCCTACACCCTGTTTCTTACATTCAACATTCTAACAAAATTTTTCCATATTTTCAAAACTCATCAAACATCACTTCCAATAGTGGTATAGCTATATATATATATAATATTTACATTATACATCTAAAGTGTTCTATCTCTCTTTTTTTGACCATAGGATCAATATATTTTCTGCTATCAAGTCATCCTTTATGTCCTGACACGTCTTCAAGCAGAAGAAGAGCAAAAACAGCAGCCTCAGCTTCTGAAGTGACATGAAAAGAGCCTCTGGATGCATTTCCATTTCTCTCCTTAACCTCCAGCAGACTCCTGCTCTCTATCCAAAATAAAGATCACAGAGCAGCAAGTTCATACAACATGCATGTTCTCCTCTATCTTAGAGGGGTATTCTTCTTGAAAATAAATAATATTGAAATGCTGTATTTTTACAGCTACTTTAACCTATGATAATTATTTACAAAATTTTAACACTAACCAAACAATGCAGATCTTTGGGATGATTAAAGGCAGCATTTGATGATAGCAGACATTGTTACGAGGACATGCTGAGTCTATTTTTAATGCACCAATCTTGTTTATAGCAAAAATGTTTTCCAATATTTTAATAAAGTAGTTATTTTATAGGGGATACTTGAAACCAGTATTTAAGCTTTAAATGACAGTAATATTGGCATAGAAATATTGGCATAGAAAATTGTTTACTGTATGAATTTCTAATGTTTACTATATAGAATTTCCTGTAATATATTTATATACTTTTTCATGAAAATGGAGTTATCAGTTATCTGTTTGTTACTGCATCATCTGTTTGTAATCATTATCTCACTTTGTAAATAAAAACACACCTTAAAACATGAACAAGCCAAAACTGTGTACAGACAAATTAGACATTTTCAGTGTGTTATTTTTCAACAACACCTAGGCCCCTGGGAAGACAAGGACCTCTAGACACCACTTCCCATCTCCCTAGTTGGCCCCAGTCATGACAGCCATGGAGAGTAGAGGTGTTGTCAGAGATCCTGATAGATCTTCACTAAGTACGGATGTAGGGGTAATGTACTGGCTTAACAGTAGCTCAGAAATTCAGTCTTTCTTCCTTCTACCTCTTTGTGAATGGTGCCCACTTACTGAGCCCAATTTATATATAAATCAGAATATTTTCAAGTCCTAGCCACAGTACTCAACTGACCAAGGGCTAATCAAAGAAAACATATCAAACTACCTGGGGGGGTTATATTTGGTTCTGCAAACAGAAAGGAAAAGAGACTGACTTCAAAGCTGCTTTAACTTAATGGTTCTCTGTTCTTGGTACTAAATTCGTTTCACTAAATTCTAATTCTAACAGTATTTCTCCATTCAGCCATGACACTGTAACCGGATGGATGTTCTTGACCGTGAGTTGTCCAGGTTCTTGGCATGTTGAACAAAGAGTTGAACAAAATGCTCAGACAAAGCAGTGGAAGATGAAAGCATAGATTTTTGTAGTGAAAGTACACTCCACAGAGTGGAAGTGGGCTTGAGCACATGGCTCAAGAGCCCTGATTATAATGTTCCTGGGTTTTTATTGAATTACAAGAGCATGGTAACACCCCTAAATACCCTTTAGAGGCCTCTGATAGGTTACACCCTACACAAATGAAGAATTCAGCCCAGGACCAATCAGAGGCAGGATTCTGCCCAGAACCAATCAGAGGCATCCTGCCTGTGATGTATAAGCAAATGAAAGTTTCAGAATGGACCAATTACAGACATACCCATTTGTGACATAGGGGAGGGGAGTTTCAGAGAGGCATGGGCATTTGGCCCCTCATTACTTGGTCTTGGAAAGGTGGGGTTTTCCTCTTAGTCCAATTACAAGAAGGCCTTGGGCTTCTGCCTCTAGACTCTCTGTTCTGCCTCAACACCATTCTAAGACCCAGGAAATTGCTTGGCTCATCCTCATAAGACTGCACCAGTTCTGAGCTAGTTGACTTGAATTTCCAAACTTAAGTGCAGCAATTTGCTGGGACCTATTCCCGAGAATCTGGGGCTATTTGAAGGCAGAAGACAGCATTAATAAACATATAAAGCTCCACAGTAACTAGCTAAAGCCCCAGCAGATAACAGGCTTGGGTCCTACCTCAGAATTGGCTCTGAATACGGCAAGAGAAGCTTTACCACCACCATTCCCACTTCAATCAGAAGAGTTTTATAGATTGGGTTGTAGCTGGAGATTTCATTTGAAAAAAAGGTTCCTATTGCTTTAAATGACATTTGGAAATCTCTGTTCTGAATGAGTTGGAATCATGAGGCCTTGTTTTCCTGCACTGGCATGTGAAACTAGGCCAGCAGAGCGCTGGGGGCCAGTACAGCTGGAGGTGATTAGCTCGCATCTGAAGTCAACATAGATGGGAGAGGGTGGAGCTGGAGGTTGCTTTTTCTGAAATGAATGTCACTAGGCAATGGAATGGGGGGAAGAAAATGCAGATTTAGCTTTATGGCCTATGAATGGAAACTTCATTATGGTAAATATGTTACTGCCCTCAGCTGGGATCTGGCTCCACCAGCATGGAATGGTATGAGCCACTTGCAAGGGCCACTCTGGTTAGAAAGCAAGGTGAGGCCACGCAGCTGGGGTGGCACATGGAAACACTCATATCAAATTAATGAATAAGTACAATTCATATCTTAACACAGCTTGTATTAGCTAAGTGCTAGAAAATATAAACTGAAGATATGGAATGGCTTAAACATAATAGTTTATTTCTAGTTTATCTAACAGTTCTGGAAAAGTGAACAGCTTGGCAATCAGATCTACTTGGCTCAGTTTTTAGCCCAGGCTGATGAAAGTTCTGTAATCAACACACAGCTTCCAAGGTTGAGAATCGCCTCCATTCCCCACGAAGGATTGCCTATGGAGAGGTTTTACGAGCCAGGCTTACATGCAAAACACATTGCTGCCACTCATTCCATCAGCAAGAACTGGCCAAATGATTGCCAGTGACAACTCTAGGCTATAGAAGGGGAAGCACATATTGTAGTAGAATATATTTACAAAACTGAACTTGTTATGTATTCTAAAAATTGAGTATCTTAGTATAGTCCTGAGCATTGCAGAATTAGAAACAATTTTATCCCAAAATCAAAACTTCGGTGCATGTCATTAGTAGAGATAATTCTGAATTATTATGGCAAACAGGAAATAAATGGCTGTTGAGAAAAGATTCTTTTACATCAGTGGTCCCAGATAGCCTGCCAGATTTTTTGGTTTAAAAAGGACTAGTTATCTATATGTAATGTGATAATCCAATAAATTTAAAAAACAGCTTAATACAGCTATCTTCCAGATACAGACACCTTGATAATGATAGGCTTTCCGTTTTACATAATTCAGAAATATTCATAATTCAGAAATATTGTAATGGTAGAGATAAATGTAATAAATTATAGGCTGACCTGCATAATATTTTAAAGCCAATCAAAACTTTACTGTATCAATTTGGGATTATATTTGACTGCAAGTAACCAAAAGCAACCAAACAGGCTTACAAGTTGTAAATCAATAAGTATGTGAGACATGTTTCCATTTAGAAGTTTATTTTGCCAAGGTGAAGGACATGCCTGGAAGAAATGACACGGAATCACAGAAACAGTCTGTGGTCTGTGCCTTTCTCCAAAGATGAATTTGAGGGTTTCAATATTTAAAGGAGAAAAGTGAGCTGGAGGGGAGAGAAGAGGGGTATGGTCACATTACTGAACCCACATGTTGCAAGAGAAAAGGAGCAGGTAGGGAAACAGTTATGTATTTATCTTGCACTCAGCACATAGATAAGGTGAACGTAGAGTAACTACCTGTGGAGATATTTAACCTTTTATCTGTAGCTGTCTGCTTAGGAACAAAAGGAAATGCAGTTTCTTGCATGACTCAGCTTTCAGCTTCATTTTTTTCCTTTTGGCGGAGTGAATTGGGGTCCCAAGTTCTTATTTTCCTTTCACAAATTCTAGAGGGCTTAGAGTTTATTTTCTTTCCTTAAGAAACCAAGCTCAGAAGGCAGTTGCTCAGAAGTAGGCAGCTAATTCTATAGCTCAAGAATGTCAACAGCGCTATAAATATCCTTGGCCTTTCCTTGGCCTGGAAGTGGCTGCCACAGCTCCAGCTATTATATCCACATTCCAGAAAAGAAACAGGAATTGGCAAGGAAAATGGGTCAAACAGGGCAAGAAAGCAAAATTTCCCAGAAGTCAAGGGCAGACTTTTCCGTCTTAGCAAAATCTGTCAGATGCCCATCTGTAGCTTCAAGAAAGTTATTTTTAGCTAGCTATGTTGCTGTCTAGCTATGAACAATATCTTGGTTCTGTTTATAAGGACAAAGACAGTAATTGATACTGGGTGCCAGCAAGTAGTGTGTGGCTTTCCAATTCTGCCTCAGTTTCCACCATTCCTTATAAGGTAGCGAACACTATGCCAATTTTTCAAGATCTTCTTACAAATTTACAAGATTCTGAATTTGTAACTATTGAGGAGACTCACTGATAGGAAGTATTTAAAAGTAGCCTTCAATTTTTACAGGTTTAGAGACATAGTTTTATTCACTCGACCAAACTATAACCATATTCCAAAGGTTGTGCTAAGCAAAACCTCAGGACACTGATAAACCATGTTGCTGATTTATTAGCTTACAAAGAAGCTTTAGGTGGGTCTAACAGAACGAGGAAGGCTGGACATTCAGAAGGGGCTCCTCCTGCCGGGGAAAGTACATGCCAAGGCCAATGGGAAGGTTGCCTAGAGACCAACATGTCATTCATTAACTGGGTTAGGCTGAATGATCCTCAACACAAAGGGTATTTCTGATTACACAAGAAAAAAGTAGGGGATGTAACAAGTATTGATCACTTATGCATTGGACCAGGTGTTTTCACCTTGCCTCCTTTTCAGGGTGTTCAGGATTGAATGTGTTATCAACCTTTTTTAGAGCGGAAACTAAACCCCAGAGGGATTGTCACTTGCCCAAAGTTGCCCAGATAACCAAGGTAAAGGTTCAATTTCAGCTCTGACTGACTTCAACCGATAGCTCCAGAGGTCTCCTAGCTATTCAAGTAGAATGTAGGTTGGGCATGGTGGCTCACGCCTGTAACCCCAACAATTTGGGAGGCCAAGGCAGGCGGATCACCTGAGGTTGGGAGTTCAAGACCAGCCTGTCCAACATGGGTGAAACCCCATCTCTACTAAAAAAAAAAAAAAATACAAAAATTAGCCAGGTGTGGTAGCGGGTGCCTGTAATCCCAGCTACTCGGGAGGCTAAGGCTGGAAAATCACTTGAACCCAGAAGGCGAAGGTTGCAGTGAGCCGAGATCACGCCATTGCACTCCAGCCTGGGCAACAAGAGCAAAACTCCATCTCAAAAAAAAAAAAAAAAAAAAAAAAGTGGAATGCAGGTAGCCCTGACACAGCCTGTGTTCTCTCCACTGCACTCTGCTGCCACGACCATCCAGCTGCCTCTTTCCTCTTAGACATGGACTCATTCTGCTTGACATGATTTCTCTGGCCCCACTTCTGAGTTTCATATAGGTCCCAGCTTTTATTAACTCATGATTATTTACATCAATTAGAATGCAACTTACTCAAATAGGACTTTTTTCCAGTTATATTTTTTGTTCTAAAGATAACGTGGCCTTCTGAACATCTTCACTATTTCAAGTTCTTGTCAGTAACATGTTTACAAACCATCTATGGAGATGGCCATCTTCTGATGTGTTGTTTCTATCTTAAAGGATGGCCTTTGGTATCCCTCATCCTTTTGGTGTCCCTCATCCTTGGAACGTCCTAACTGTTGTAAATACTGACCATATTGTTAATGCTTTCACAACAGCATTGAATTTTACCATTTTGTTTTAGGTGTCTATGTGGAGAAACAATTTAGAAATTCATTTTTTGTGGATTCTTTAAAACTCATGGAGGCCAGGTACGGTGGCTCACGCCTGTAATCCCAGCACTTTGGGAGGTCAAGGCAGACGGATCACTTGAGGTCAGGAGTTCAAGACCAGCCTGGCCAATATGGTGAAACCCCATCTCTACTAAAAATACAAAAATTAGCCAGGTTGGTGGCACATGCCTGTAGTTCCAGCTACTGGGGAGGCTGAGGCAGGAGAAGAATTGCTTGAACCTGGGAGGTGGAGGTTGCAGTGAGCTGAGATCGCACCACTGCACTCCAGCCTGGATGACAGAGGAAGACTTCATCTCAAAAAAAAAAAAAGAAAAAACCTCATGGTAATACTCATTTTAGAGCTGGAAATCTCTGTTACTTGCAACTCTCCTAACTGTGTTCATTGCAGTGATCTATTCCCCTACCAAACTATAAACTTTGTGAGGGCAGGAGCCCTTTCTGCCTCATTACTGTTGTATATGTCCCATGTGCCTGAACATAGCACAGACTAGCTTCTCATTATGTAAACATTTATCATATGGATAAAGGTGACTCTCCGAATAGTGAACCAACAGTTGAGAATTAACAAGTCACAAATCTGCATAGTTCTTTTCCATATAAAAAGTGCCGTGGCTCTAAGACCTAATGGGGCTCCTTCTGTACTACCACAAAGGCTTTCTGAATTGGTGGGAAAATACAATAATCATTGTCATCACATTAACCCACAAGTTATTGGGAATACGTACAAAATAAAATTATAAACATTAAATCTCAAAAGACTTTCTCACACATTTCAAAACTTACAAATAAGAATAGACACAAAATGGAACCAGAGTCCCAACAAAAACACATTATATAGGAAGTTATGTGATAAGGGTAGCATTTCAAATCAGTAGATAAAAGAATAATGATTCAATATATGATGTTTGGATAATTAACTATAAAAAATTAGATTATTATGCCATACAGACAAATAAATTCAAAATGGAATAAGTATGTATGTATTTGCTCCATCACAGTATTAGAAAAACACATGGGAAAATATTTTTAATAATTTCTAATAGAGGACAGATTTACCTACTGCCAGGCACGATGTATTGCATAGGAAGACAAGAAGTACACACAGCAGCTAGTAAATATGTTGCGTAAGCCCCCAGAAAGAACTCCCTGAAAAGGGGCCAAATACATTCTCAAAAAAAGATTCTATCACAATTCACAATCCACACAAATATATAAATATGCTAACATTTGGCAGAGATCAGAGCCAAAAAAAATTCTTAATAAGATTAATAAACTGAATATATTAAAAAAATAAAACTCTGTATTGCAAAAGACATAGAATAACAAAAGATAAAAGAGTAGGTAAAATGTTGACAAGACATAGGACACATTGTCACTTATCATTATGGTTCAAAATCTATACATCGAAAAGGAAAAGATACAATAGAAAAGGACATAAGTCGGCAAGTGATTGTGAAAAATGCTCTAGTTCACTCAGTTTTTAAATGAAATTTTGTTTTTTGTTTTTTGTTTTTTTTTGAGACGGAGTTTCGCTCTGTTGCCCAGGCTGGAGTGCAGTGGTGTGATCTCGGCTCACTGCAACCTCCGCCTCCTGGGTTCACGCCATTCTCCTGCCTCAGCCTCCAGAGTAGCTGGGACTACAGGCGCCCGCCACCACGCCCAGCTAATTTCTTGTATTTTTAGTAGAGACAGGGTTCCACCGTGTTAGCCAGGATGGTCTCGATCTCCTGACCTCGTGATCCTCCCGCCTCGGCCTCCCAAAGTGCTGGGATTACAGGCGTGAGCCACTGCGCCCGGCCTAAATTAAATTTTAAATGAGATGTTTTAACCAATCAAAACTGATCATTCCACTGGTGAGACTGTGGGAAACCAGGCCCTCTCGGGCACTGCTGTACAACATTGCCAGATAGCAATCTGTCATATATTTCAGTGAGCGATTGGCTTGGAAATTCAAGTCATGGGAAGTGAGTCTACAGAAATACTTGCACCTAAAGGCAAAAGTGTTTGTAACAGCACTGTAATACTGTTAAGCTGAAAGCTATCTAAGTGTCCATGAATAAGGAGTGGTTAAATAAATTACAGTCCTTCCACGCAATAGAATACTTCCACATCACTACTATTCTAAAGAATGAGGTAGGTCAACACAGACTGACACTGAAAGATGTTCCATAATGTGTCATCAAGTGACTTACAAAACAATATATGGAATGATCTCAAGGTTCTTAAAATGATACAGTTTACATACACAGCTCAGAAGGATACACATGGGTTTATCTTTCTTTTTTTTTTTTTTTTTTTTTGAGTCAGAGTCTTACTCTGTCACCAGAGTCTACTCTGGAGCGCAGTGGCGTGATCTCAGCTCACTGCAACCTCTGCCTCCTGGGTTCAAGTGATTCTTCTGCCACAGCCTCCCAAGTAGCTGGGATTACAGGTGCATGCCACCATGCCTGGCTAATTTTTGTATTTTTAGGAGAGATGGGGTTTCACCATGTTGGCCAGACTGGTCTTGAACTCCTGACCTCAGGTGATCCGCCCACCTCAGCCTCCCAAAGTGCTGGAATTACAGGCATGAGCCACTGTGCCCAACCATATGTGTCTATCTTTAGAGAGTGAAAATACAGGGCATTCCATTTTTAACCTTATGTGTGTTTTAAATTCTTTCCAAGCTTGTGTTACATCTATAATCAAAATGATTTTCAATTTCTTAAAAATAATGATCATTTGAGAAAACTGCCCCATTTATTATAAGAGCTATTTGTTCTCCTCTCAGTGCACCTGAGGACCTGCCCAGAGTCAAGAAGTCACATAGGTCTGCGTCACCCTGCAGTATGAGGTGACATCTCCTCTACTTAGAGTTCTAACTCTTGTTCAATTAAAATCCACAACATGGCTGGGCACAGTGGCTCACGCCTGTAATCCCAGCACTTTGGGAGGCTGAGGCGGGCAGATCACTTGAGACCAGGAGTTCGAAACCAGACTGGCCAACATGGTGAAACCCCATCTCTACTAAGATACAAAATATTAGCTGGGCATGGTGGCACGCAACTGTAATCCCAGCTACTTGGGAGGCTGAGGCAAGGGAATCACTTGAACCCAGGAGGCAGAGGTTGCGGTGAGCCGAGATTGTGCCACTGCACTCCAGCCTGGGCAACAGAGCAAGACTCTGTCTCAAAAAAAAAAAAAAATCCACAACATAAGGATAAGTTCCCCTAATGAAGGATTTTACCTACTGCCAGGTACGATTTGCTGCATGGGAAGACAAGAACATACAAGGCAGCTCATTGATACGTTATGTTAACCCCCAGAAGAAACTCCCTGAAATGGGAATCTCCAAAAGTGATTCCATCACAATTCACAATCCACATGAAAATATAAATATTCTAACATTGAACACTTAAATATTCACACTGGCCCTACCAACAAGATTCATGTGTCAGCTGCACACTGTCTTTACTGGCCACCGAAAAAGAAAGGGGCCAGTCCAGCCAGCAAGTCCCTGCTATTCACATGAAGTGATGTGGCCAACTGGCTCGAGAGCCCTGTGGCAATCCATTGGCCCTGGTGGCCCAGGAGTGATGGCACCTTCTTCATTCACCTCCAAGAAGGCATTAGTCTCTCTGGAAGAAGTCGATTTCCTCGTATGGCAGACTTCTGTACAACCTGAGTTCTTTTTTCCATGTTTGTTCTTCAATCTCCTCTTGTATGTCTGATATGCTAGGTGTTAAAACATACAAGTATTAACAATCACTTTAACAAAGAGTCTAATTTGGTGACACTGTACACTTGTCAGTCCTTCAGGTGTTTGTTTGGGTGGCATCATGTATGTATAAACACCCAGGGAAAAGAAGGGGGGAAGAGAGAAAGCTATGGAACAGAAGGATTTGGTGTATCAGAATGGCTCTTTTGTCTGGATGAACCATTTGTGATTGAGGCTCATTCATCAGGTTGCTGACAGCTTACACACTCATATATTCATTCAGTCATTCATTCATTCATTCACTCATTCAGTTAGTCAGCTGGCAAATACTGCGAGTGCTTACTAGGAGTAGGACACTCTCCTGGGTTCTGGGCGAGAGCTGGGAATGAGCCAGAAATGATGCTTCCTTCAGTCTCTCCATGAGAAGGAAAGAAAACTTGGGTCTGAGACCAAGAGTTTGACTCTAATAGGATTTCTCTTATCTGTTGGGGAAATTAAGCCCCAGGTATTCCTTATATTGTTATATTGATTGTTATATCTGTGATCAGTGTATAATAATAACAATCAGCAATCAGTATATAATCAGTTCTATCAGTAACCATTGAGTCTTACTCAGACCCAATTCCCTAACAGCAGCAAAAATTTACCATGGCCTAAGATTAAAATATATATGTGTATGTGAACATATATATATTTTTTCTTTTTCAACTTTTAGATTCATGTGCATGTTTGTTTCCTGGGTATATTGTGTGATGCTGAAGTTTGGGAAATAAATGACCTTATCACCCAGGTAGTGAGCACAGTACCCAACAGTTTGTTTTTCAACCTTCACCCCCTCCCTCCCTCTTCTAGTAGTCCCCAGTGTCTATTGTTGCCATCTTTATGTCCATGAGCACCCAATGTTTAGCTCCCACTTATAAGTGAGGTATTTGGTTTTCTGTTCTTGCATTATATATATTTTTAAATTTACCCTCTGTGAACAAACATAATGAAAGACTCCAAAGTAATGTATATTTGGCTGCAATCACATGTGCATACACATATATATTTCAATATTTGTATATGTGTAATATTTCATATTTGAAAAACATTTCACAGCCATTCAGCATGAGTCTTAGTCACAGAAACATTGAAATAACTTGGCATTTGGGAGACCTCAAGGCTTTTAATGAGACCTAATAAATCAACGCTTAAGTGCAGCAAATGCCACTTTGGAGCTCAATGATTGCTCATAGAGATCTTGTCTTAACAAGTTACGAAGTCTAAGTTCTGATAGTGGATTCACTTTTGTGAAGTATATTTGTTCATAATTATAAGCTCATTTTCAGATGGCTTTTTATATTTTTCTGTGAAACTCCCACTTGTGCGCCAAACTATCCTGTCTATGCGCCTTATCGTCCCCAGAAATGTCAGGCTTTCAAAAAGTGTATCACAGGGGCAGCACATGCAAGTTTGGATCGAAAAAAAAGTCGGTAAGTTGGGGTGAACAATTTCCCATCGGTTATTTCCTACCCAGTGGGTGTTCACCCACCTGCAACAATAAGAAATCCATCTATCAGCTGGAAGAGTCCATAGGCCAGTGGGAAACTCAACATCTGGACCAAGTGCTCAGCAGTGAAAGATAACTGGAGCATGGTGATGCACATCTGAATATTCTGAGCTCCAGTTTCTAAGGAAATTGTCCTGCACCTACCGAAAAGAAAATGTTTCAAGAGTAACGCACTAGCAATAAGAACTATTCTAATATTTTCTCATATGCATCATAACAATTAGAAGCTACGACCTCAGGCCACTGAAAATGTGTACTCATTCCATAGTTATTTGCTGAGTGCCTGCTCTGCAGGTGGTCTTCTGAGAGGCACGGTGGAGTGAGGTTTTGCAAACCCTGCCCTAGGCATCTGAGTAAAAAGACAAGATAAACACACAGGAGAGGTTCAGCAACAACACAAGACAAAGTATGGCCAAAGGCCACGCAGATGTAGAAATTTAGAAAATGGCAGAAGGGGTTAGAGAAGGCTTCACAGAGGAGTGAGATTAAAGGATGGAAAAAAATAGAAGAAGCTTTTGATGGGGGGGAATTATTATAAAAATTAAAGTTCCAGGGAAAGGTGTGAGTGTGGCCTGTTCAGCAGGCATTGCATATACTGTAAGCCAATCTGCAGAGAGGAGAGGACCGGAGGAGATGAGACTGGAAGGTTGAGTTAGAGACATGATGCAGGACATGGTGGCTCATGCCTGGAATCCCAGCACTGAGAGGCAGAAGCGGGAAGATTGCTCGAGCCAGGAATTCAAGACCACCATGGGCAACAGAGTAAGACCCTGTCTCTACAAAAAGAAAAACGTATATATATTTTTAAAAGACATATGAAACAATATAAACTAACCCACACTTAAAAACAAATAAACAAGGTCAGGCACAGTGGCTCACGCCTGTAATCTCAGCACTTTGGGAGACCAAGGTGAGTGGATCACCTGAGGTCAGGAGTTCAAGACCAGCCTGGCCAACATGGTAAAACCCTGTCACTACCAAAAATACAAAAACTAGCCTGGCGTGGTGGCACACGCTTCTGTAATCCCAGCTACTTGGGAGGCTGAGGCACGAGAATCACTTGAACCCAGGAGGCAGAGGTTGCACTCCAGCCTGGGCAACAGAGGTCTCAATAAATAAATAAATAAATAAATAAATAAATAAATAAACACAAAAACCCTAAATAAAGACCAAATACCTAAAATGATTGTCTTCGGTGAAAGAGTTTGGTAATAATTTTTCTTTTTGCTTTCTACTTTTCTATATTTTATTGGTTTTCTGGTTGCAAAAAATGAAGTAAATCTTATTTGAAAAGACAAAGGAAGGAATAGAGGGAAGACCTGGGCAGGATGTTGAGGGCTGAGTTAAGCAGTTTCACGTCTCCAATTTATAAAGGGAGTCTGCAGAGTTTTATATGTGGAAGTGAGGAGATAAAAGAGGTGTTTCAGAAAACAAACAAGCACCTATGTGCAAGCTGGACTGGAATGGGGAGGTAACAAGGGTGTGTAATGGGGGGGTGGGGAAATGCTGTCAATGGTACAGGGCAAGCTCTGTGTTCATACTTTATTTCTACTTACTCTATTGCTTGCTACACTTGCCTCAAACCACCCTCACTTCTTTGAGACTTTTGTCAAAAACTCGATAATGATTAAGCTACAAAGCTGGAACTCACACCTGCACCATTCATGAGCCAAATCTCAGTCCTGGCCTTTGTCAGGCTATCAGGTATGAAAAAGATGGGATTGTGGACTACATCTTGCCATAGGAGTACTTTCTGTCCAGAACCAATTGCATTTCAACCACTCAACAGACTGTGTTCCCAATTGTTAAATTTGGAAACAAACCCAGGTCCAAATCCTAACTCCACAATTTTCTAGCTCTATGAACTTAGTCAAGTCACTTAATTTCTCTGAAGGGTCTGCTCATCAGTAGAATGAGGGTAGTGATAGGATCTACTTCTCAAGCTTGTAGTAAGAAGTAAATGAGATAGATGGGGTAAAGCTTTACCAGGCGCTTAGTACAACCCTAAATGTTCCCCAAGTGGATTGGAAGTAGCATAAAGCCAATTAAAAATTCCCAACTTTCACCTTTGGAATTCAACTGCATAGTTTACTCTTCTGTAATAATTTTTTTCTGCTTTTAAAAGTAGTACATACTTATTGAAAAGCTTCAAAAATATACCAAGGAAATACTAAAGAACTAAAATTATCCTTAATCTCGCTACTCAAAATTAAACATTGTTACCATATGGTGTATTTCTTCCAGTATTTTTTGATGCACAGAATTCTTTTTGCTTTCTTCTACAAAGTGGGAATCAAATACATGTCATTTTCTATTCTTTTTTAACTTAAATTTATCTCTTCCTATCAATTTGGCCTTTGCTTTAATTTACATAAAGAATTACCACAATATTTTCCATGAATTGCCATGAATGACCCTCTTTTATGCTTAGTTATCCTGTCCATTCCACTATGTAAGTCAAAAGTCTTCATGTCTCCTGACACAGGCAGCAAAGCCTACCAGTGGCAGTGTGTTAAATTTACCTTCCTCAGAAAAAGTTTATGGATAGTTTAACTGTACCTTTGCCAAGACTGGTGGGTAAAAAGTGCCAGCAGAAAACCCGTAACATGGCCAATCAAAGGAAAGATGAAACTGATAGTCAGAAGGTTGATGTCTGAATTCCAAGATCCTTTCGCCAGGACCACACCAGCAACTGCAACCACCAGAAGGAGGACCCTACCAACAATGGCCCCAATCTGAAGCAAACAATAAAATAAGTGCATATAAACTCAGGGTTTTTTGCTCTATGATACAAAGTCCATCAAGGTTGTAAAATGCTTGGGATCTAGAAATTTTAGAACAAAGAAGTGACTTAGAGACGACTGAATACAATTTCATTTTGTAGAGGAGAAAGCTGAGTTCCAAAGTGGTCAAGTAACTTGCCTATGCTAGAAACTGGTGGAGTTTGACACAAATCTAAGTCTTGTTTTAGCATATCTACCTTTCTCTTCAAGTAGAAGATTTCGCCAAAAGGATTGGGTAGTAGAGTTCTATTGTGGGTAGAACAAAAGTGTAAAATGAATGGAATCTGACAAAGAGCTTCCAACACCCCTGCACACACCTCTATGACCCTCTGCTTGTGACCTCCAGTCTGACGTCTGCCCTGCCTGACCATCTGCCTCCCCTCCCACCACCCCTTCAACCACCAGCAGCTGCCTGCTGCTTTGATCCCTGTCCTTCTCCCCTCCAAATAAAATTTATCCATTCTTCATTGGACAATCTGAGCTAATACTCATGATCACATGAGAAATACTGATGGAGACCTTTATCCTCTCCCAAATGGATACTGTCTCTTACTTTTGTTGTTTAACAAGAACAGAAACAAAAGCCAACAATAACAAAATTTTGAATAGTTTGAGATTTAGATAAAATAGGAAGGAAGCATAGCCTAGGGTATTTTGGGAAAATCAGGATCTTGGCAAGCTCCTGTTCATATCACGTAGACAGCACACTGTGTACCCCAGTTACAGTGTCAACCTTGATTTGAAATGATTCAGGATGTGAAGAAGGTGGTCGTAGGAAACTAGAGAAGACAACAAACAAACAGAATGACCCAATATACCATAAGTGTGTTCTGGGAGTCATTTTTACTGTTCAAATACAGAGACAGACTAGACCCCTGCCTAAGAAAAAGATGCTAAGACAAGAAAGCCTCTTGGCCAGGCACGGTGGCTCATGTATGTAATCCCAGAACTTTGGGAGGCCGAGGTGGGCGGATCACCTGAGGTCAGGAGTTCAAGACCATCCCAGCCAACATGGCAAAATCCTGTCTCTACTAAAAAAATACAAAAATTAGCCAGGCGTGGTGACACATGCCTGTAATCCCAGCTATTCAAGAGGCTGAGGCAGGAGAATTACTTGAACCCGGGAGGTGGAGGTTGCAGTGAGCCAAGATTGCGCCACTGCACTCCAGCCTAGGTGACAGAGAAAGACTCCGTTTAAAAAAAAAAAATGAAAGAAAGAAAGCCTCTGAATGTAACATCCCCTCTTCCTCTCTCTACCAAAGATTTCAAAGTTTAATATCCACCAAGAGCAAATGAGGAACACTTAAGTTTGTTCAGAAAATGTGTCAGATCTAAAATTAAAATGGAACTAAGAATAGGGAATGAAGATATACTAAAATAATGATTACATTAGCCTAGTTTTTCTTCTTTTTTACTAAGGTAGTCTAGAATATTTATGCATATTATTAAATGTTTTCCCATAAATCCTATGAAATACCCAAAAGAAAAGAGTTTTAAATCTGCTCTTTACAGAAAATAAAACTGACATGTAAAAAAATGTATCTGGTTTCTCCATTGAAACTGATGGACTGATAGAGGAGCTGGAAACTCCAAAATCATTATTTTTGTTGTGTTATTGTTGTTAAATGCCCTTTTAAGAAAAATAATCAAAGATAGAGTACTTGAAAAGCAAGAAGTTTCCATGATCATTTCCCTCCTCTTGTTTTGTAAACAAAATCATAACTACCACACTGGAAATTTTCTCCTACTGAAATAACAATAATAAATGTGGAAAAGGGGCCAGGCACAGTGGCTCATGCCTGTGATCCCAACACTTTGGGAGGCCAAGGCAGGAGGATCCCTTGAGGCCAGGAGTTGCAAACCAGCCTGGGCAACATAGCAAGACTCCATCTCTAAAAAAAATTTCTTTTTATTAGCAGGGCAGGATGGTGCATTCCTGTAGTGCTAGCTACCTCAGAGCTTGAGATGGGAGCATCATTTGAGCCTAGGAGATCAAGGTTGCAGTGAGCTATGATTGTGTCATTGCACTCCAGCCTGAGTGACAGAGCGAGACCCTATCTCAAAAACTTAATTAATTTTTAAAAATAAATCTGGAAAAGATGGGACTTTATTCCATGAGTACAGCTAAAAAAGGAGAGTGAAAATCAAGTGTGCACTATTGATGTTAAAGTCATCCATATGCAATACAAATGTACTATACTAAGCCATCCTCCAGCTCTCTGTGCCCAGCTGATTTTCTGCTTGGCAAGTCCTCTCCTCTCATTCTCCATCACACTGAAGGAATGGTGGGAATTGTTTGGCCTTGTGCATAACTGGGAAAACAGTGTCCATTAGCGCAGGCATATAGAGTGGCAATGTTCTGTGAGGTAGAGCCAAACGGCAAAAGCTTAAACCAAGCCAAACCATAAACCACAAAACAAAATTAACTGAGATTTACTACTTGAAACTCTAAATAACCCCAAATGTTTATATCTTTATAAATGTAAAATATAACTGAAACATTTTTTAAATCTGCATGAAAGCCACAAATATTATAACCTTCTATCTGCTAAAGTAATACATAATCAGAAAAAAAATGGAAAGCACCCTAGGAGAGTCACATCATTAAGAATGCCTCCTCTTTACGTTTTGTTGTTTTGTTTTGTTTTTTAGAGATGGGGTCTCACTCTGTGATCCAGGCTCAAGTGCAATGGCACGATCATGGCTCACTGTAGCCTCGACCTCCCAGCCTCAAGCAATCTTCCCACCTCAGCCTGCCAAAGTTCTGGGATTACAGATGTGAGCCACTGCACCTGGCCTCTTGAATTATTTTTAAAAGCCGTTTAACAAAGACATTTGCTTGTTTCTCCAGCAGACAAAGGGCAAGACTGCAAAGACAAGAGGAGGTAGAAAGTTCTAGTCACCATCATTCCATAGCTAGACTCCTCAGTGCTTTCTGGATGATTTCATTTAAACGGTCTCATTCATGTAGTCAGCAGCCCTTGCTCATGTGTACAAATGACAGCTTTGGCAATGCCCCCAGGAATGCTTCTGCAAGACAGCCCTTCCTCCTACTCTTCCAACAAACCAGCCATATCACTAAACACTAGGGCTCCCTTTTATGCTCACTGGAACAGCTTCTGCCTCAAGAGCACCTGTGTGAAGCCTTGTTTATGGATGGGCCTGGGCTCTTCTATCCCACACAGGCTTTAGCTTTCCTGACACTAAATCAATAGTTGCTTATTTTCCAGGGCGTCATAAGCCTCAGGGTACAGAACTATGGGAGTGGCAAAGCAAGGCTTACAGGGTGGAGGAAATATGATCCCTAGATCCCAAACCGCAGGACGTGTAAGGAGAATTTCTGGGTGTGGGGCTGTACTCATCAAGCTCACTTGTCCCAGCCACTGCTCACTTCTGTCTTTCAGGCCCCTGAGTCTGAGGATGTGCCAACAGTGGCCATGAAGTTGCTCACCTTGAGAATGATTTTGGATTGTTTTGGCCATCTGTAATTCACATAGACACCAAAGGCCACAGGAATGGTCAGGCACACAAGGGTAATTCCTAAAGAGAAGAAAAATCCATCAGAAGGTTTTCTCTCTCACCCTGACTGCACAGTACTTCCCAACAACTTCTATTTCAATTAGATAACAGCTTTAAACTGACATTTTCCCATGCCACTTCCCAAATCTGGATAAATGCCTACAATATTGGCTCCAAAGTTATATAATCTGCTCATAACATTTTGCGTCTTGTGAGTGCCTTTCAGAACATATTATCAAAGCAGAATATATTAAATAACTTACTGATCAGAAAAAAAGTTGCACATAAAATCATGGTTTCTAAATTAAGGTTTCCCTCAAATTTTACAGATTCAGTGGGCTCCCGCTATTGTGAGGAAGTGGGTTCATTCATGGTTTTGAACTATGGGCCATGGGTTGTAAGCCTTCAAGCTGTTTACCTGAGACACCAGATTGACACTGAGAGTCTTAAGAATCATAGTGTTGTCCAGGCACGGTGGCTCACGCCTGTAATCCTAGCACTTTCGGAGGCCAAGGTGGGTGGACTGCCTGAGCTCAGGAGTTTGAGACCAGCCTGGGCAACACGGTGAAACCCTGTCTCTACTAAAATACAAAAAAAATTAGCTGGGTGTGGTGGTGTGCACCTGTAGTCCCAGCTACTCGAGAGGCTGAGGCAGGAGAAGGCAGAAGTTGCAGTGAGCCGAGATCGCACCACTGCACTCCAGCCTGAGTGACAGAGCAAAACTCTGTCTCAAAAAAAAAAAAAAAAAAAAAATCATAGTGCCTATCACTTTTCCAAAAACTGACCACACTAGAAAAGGCAGATCATTTCACCACATTTCTCTTCTAAGCTTGGTAAACCCACAGAGATCTTTAGGAAAATGGCAGACTTTCATGAGAAATAATATTCAGAAGAGGAGGTAATGAAAGAGATATGGGTGAGACTATGACATGTAGATGAGTTTTCATAATCAGTAAGAATTATTTACGTTCAACATCCAAGAAAAAGTCAAGTTTCGCAGGCAATGCGAAAGGTGAAGTCACAAGAAGGTCTAATTAGAGCCACTAGATCCAGTTAAACCTTGGAGCATAAAGAGTCCAATTGCTTTATAGTCTAATTATATAAGGGTTTGATTCTTGCTTTTTCAAAGTAAATTATCTGGCTTTCTTTTTTTTTTCAACAGTGCGCTCTTATAGGGGTGAAAGTTTGCACTTTGTAGTCAGATTCCCAGGTTAGAACTCCAGTTCTGTATTTACCAGCTGCATAATCTTGATCAAGTTACTAAACCTCTTGAAGCCTGAAGACCTAGGAGATTGAACTGGTAACAGAATCTATACTGTAGGGTTCTTTAAGGGATTAAATTAAGTACTACAAAAAAAATCCCTGCATAAAGAGTTATGTAATTAAGAACAGCTATTATTAGTGTCATCACCATTACTGTTAGTCCTCCATTTCCCAGGCCCATACAGACCTATGTTCTGATAAGGAATGGTGAGATTCTGCTGAAGACTCCAGGACGAGGTGTAGAGATAAATGCAGAGTGGCATCATTCCCAGGGCCGCCACGGTGGAACAGGTTGTCATACTGATGCTGAAAGTAAAATTAATACAATGCTTAGGAGGGAGCATTGGACGTGAAGAATTTAGTCTTTACCAAAAGCAACTCCTAGGACACAATTTCCTAGAGATTACATGGACTAAGCTCCTTGGAGCTCATTTCTCTCCTGTTATTTCACAAACGATGGCTATATTTGTGGTCTACAAAGAGATTTCCAGTAGTTCTTGTCATCCATCAATTACCTCATATTTATTTTACTATCTACTTGCCTTAAAATTCTGCTAGGCACTATAGAATTATTTTCTTATCTAGTTCTTTTTTATTGAAGTATAATCCACAAGGCATAAAATTCATCATTTTAAATTATACAATTCAGCAGTTTTTAGTATAGCCACAACATTATGCAATAATAGCACCATTTCCAGGATAGTTTCATCACCCCAGAAACAAACCCCATCCCCATTAGCAGTCACTCCCCAGTCCCTCCTTCCCCTAGCCCTTAGCAAGCACAAATCTACTTTCCGTCTTTATAGGATTACCTGTTCTGGACATTTCATATCAACAGAATCATACATGTAGCCTTTTTTCTGTGTCTAGCTTCTTTCCCTTAGCATAACATTTTCAACGTTTGATAATAGTTTGGCTGTTTGTCCTCTCCAACTCTCATGTTGAAATTTGATTCCCAACATTGGAGGCGAGGGCAAGTGGGAAATATTTCGGTCACAGGGGCAGATCCCTCATGAACAGGTTGGTGCCATTCTCCTGGGATTCACTGAGTTCTCACTCAGTTCTTATGAGCTCTAGTTGTTAAAAACAGTCTGACACCTCCCTCCCCTCTCTTACCACGTGATGCCTGCTCCTCTTCCCCTTCCACCATGGGTGGGGTCTTCATGAGGCCCTCACCAGACGCAGATGCTGGCACTTTGCTTCTTGTGTACAGCCTGCAGACCCATGAGCCAAATAAACCTGTTTTATTTAGAAATTACCTACCCTCAGGTATTCCTTCATGGCAGCACAAATGAGCTAAGACAAGGTTTATCCATGTTTTAACATATATCACAGCTTCATTCTTTTCATGTCCTTATTCTATTAATATAGTGTATCACATTGATTTTTCTGTATATTGAATCAACCTTGCATTTTGAAATAAATCATATTTGGTCATGGTGTATAATCCTTTGTGTTGCTAGATTCAGTGTGATAGTATTTTTATTGAAAATTTTTACATGTATATTCATAAGAAATATTGATCTGCAGTTTTCTTTTCTTGTGATATCTAGTTCTGGTACCAAGGGGATTGGAAGTGTATTAGGCTGTTTGCAAGGCCATAAAGAAATACTTGAGGCTGGGTAATTTATAAAGGAGATTCATAGTTCTGCAGGCTGTACAAGCATGGTTCCAGCATCTGCTCCTGGTGAGGACCTCAGGAAGTTCACAATCATGGCAGAAGGCGAAGGGGAAGGGGGAGCAGCCATCTCACATGGCCAGAGGGGGAGCAAGGGAGAGTGAGAAAGGGGAGGTCTCAGACTTTTAAACAACCAGATCTCATGTGAACTAACTAAGCAAGAACTCACTTATCACCAAGGAGATGGCATTAACCATTCATGAAAGATCCACCCCATGATCCAATAGCCTCCCACCAGGCCCCACCTCCAATACTGGAATCACATTTCAACATGAGATGCGGAGAGGACAAACACCCAAATCATATCAGCAAGTTAGAATGCCACAAAGCTGACTAAACGCCTGCCCAGTATGAAGTGTTAATAAATATCTGTCAGGAAGAAGTCACCCAAACACCACATGCCATAAGCTCCCCATTGGATAGGGCAGTGACCACCACAGTCGCTGACCTGCAGACAGACCAGGTTGGTTAGGGCAAGGGAGGGAACAGAACCACAGAGAAAGGGAACTGATGTGAGATGCTAGGCTGAATTAAGAATTCTGTTCCAATCCTGATATTGTGTGATCCTATGATTAGAAACTGCGATTGGGCCAAGCATGGTGGCTCATGCCTGTAATCCCAGCACTTTGGGAGGCCAAGGCGGGCAGATCACCTGAGGTCAGAAGTTCGAGACCAGCCTGGCCAACATGGTGAAATCCCGTCTCTACTAACAATACAGAAATTAGCCGGGTGTGGTGGCAGGTGCCTATAATCCCAGCTACTTGGTAGGCTAAGGCAGGAGAATCACTTGGACCCAGGAGGCGGAGGTTGCAGTGAGCCACGATCATGCCACTGCACTCCAGCCTGGGCAACAAAGTGAAACTCCATCTCAAAAAAAAAGAAAGACAGAAAGACGAAAAGATGAAAGAAAAGAAGAAAAGAAAAAACAGGAGAAGAGAGAAAGAAAGAAAGAAAGAAAGAAAGAAAGAAAGAAAGAAAGAAAGAAAGAAAGAAAGAAAGAAAGAAAGAGAAAGAAAGAGAAAAGAAAGAGAGAGAAGGAAGGGACTGAGATTTGAGATTGAAGTAGAATGATGAGTTAGAGTACAAAGTAAGATTTCTAGGCTTCAAAATGATGGTGTGATATACAAAAAAGCTGAGTCATTTAGCATCAGTTAGAGGGGTTGTGTTAAGTAAGGTGATAGTGGGACATCCAGTCTTTGGTGAACAAACCTGGAAAGATTTCTAAAGACAATTAGTCTGTTTATCTGTGTCATTATTGGGGTTGTCTCAGGCCACCCTGGAAAGTGAAATGTGGGTTTGTGAGCCCGACGAACCAAATCAAAACCAACAGCCATGCTACATAGCTTTACCAGGAAAACAACTGAGACCATCGAAGGAAGTTGTGGTCTTTGTTCAATAAATCCAGAATGATTTCTACTGGAAAGCTGGTTTGTTTATCTCTGTTATTATTGAGGTTTTTTCTAACTAAAAAGGCTAACACATTTTAAGTGCAACAGATCTTAAGAACTTTTAAGTACATAATGTCTGTGATGGAGGGGGAAGAGTACTTGGTTTGAAGTCCTCAAAAACTGTGTATCGTGATTACTGCTATGGTCTGAATGTGTCCTCCAAAATTCACAGGTTGGAAATCAAATCCCTAATACAACAGTATTGAGAGGTGGAGCTTTCTGGGAGGTGTTTAGGTCATGATGAATCCACCTTCATGAATGAATTAATGCCATTTTAAGAGGACTCCACCAAGGAAGTTTGTTCCTTTTTGCCCTTCTCTCTTCCACCACATGAGGAGCAAGAAGGCCCTCACCAGACAATAGATGCCAGCACCTTGATCTTAGACTTCCCAGCCTCCAGAATGTAAGGGAATAATTTCTCTTCTCTATACATTAACCAGTCTCAAGTATCCTGTATAGCAGCACAAAATGGACTAAGACAATTACTATATTGTTATTACATTATATGAACTAAGTTACTGCTTCACACATTTGTAATTTGTTGCGGGTTTTTTGGGGGTTATTTTTGTTTTGTTTTTTGAAATGGAGTCCCACTCTGTCACCCAGGCTGGAGTGCAGTGGTGCAATCTTGGCTCACTGCAACCTCCACCTCCTGGGTTCAAGTGATTCTCCTGCCTCAGCCTCCTGAGTAGCTGGGATTACAGGTGCCCACCACCACACCCAGGTAATTTTTGTATTTTTAGTAGAGACAGGATTTCACCATGTTGGCCAGGCTGTCTCGAACTCCTAACGTCAGGTGATCCACCCGCCTCGACCTCCTAAAGTGCGTGAGCCACCACGCCCAGCCGTAATATATTGTGTTTTTGTATTTTCCATATATATTTTTAGTCTAAATTTTTTATTTAGGGAAAAGCACTTAGTTACATTAACTGATAGTTAATATTTTATATATTGTAAAGCCTCCTTTGCTCTAAACCAGGGAGAGGAAGAAGAGCCCATGGTGCATGTAGAGAAGGAAAGAAAGAAAGAAAGAAAAGAAAGAAAGAAAGAGAGAGAGAGAAAGAAAGAAAGAAAGAAAGAAAGAAAGAAAGAAAGAAAGAAAGAAAGAAAGAAAGAAAGAAAGAAAGAAAGAAAGAAAGGAAGGAAGGAAGGAAGGAAGGAAGGAAGGAAGGAAGGAAGGAGGGAAGGAAGGAAGGAAGGAGAAGGAAGGAAGGAAGGAAGAAAGGAAGGAAGGAAGGAAGGAAAGGAGGAAGGCAGGCAGGCAGGCAGGCAGGCTGGGATTTGAGAAGCAAGTAAGCAAAACATCATGTTGTACACCATAAATACATATAATTTAACTTGTCAATTAAAAATAAAATTTAAAAAAGAAGTCAGTGGAGAGCTGGGAAGTTATATTTCATGAAAGCTAAGAAAAGAAAGCTCCCAAATGAAGGCTAAATGCCAATAAAAATCAAGGAGGATGAGAACTGAAGAAATAGATTTAGTACCATTCAACCTTACCCCACTTTTTGGTGCCTTCCATCCCAAATCTATTCTTTCCATCTCAGTCTCACTCCCAAACCCCAAGCTAAGGCTGTATTTTGTACCTACCTGAGTGATAGAACCAGTGAAAGAATGCATTAGTAAAATTAGGGGAAAGAAAATAAATGGAAAGAAGATACCCATCAGACCAGTCAAATATTTTATCTTTCAATTTGCTGGAAAAAATTACACAATCTGTTTAAGCACGTACAAACTGTTTATAGACACTGTGCTCATTCTGTGTTCAAGGCACAAATGACTGACAGACTGAGAAGCAGACTGCCCTCCTGCTCTACAAAGGAGAGGGAGGAGGCCCTTCGTATGTCAAGATCTTCTGCATAGACAGAGAGGGTCGTTCATCACTTTATTGGGTCTACAAGTCATCTGTCACTCTTCCTCCTAATATGTATCACCATTGCTTCCATCCAATTACCCTGTCTATAAAATAATATGTCTATGACCACTTTAACATTTTCTGCCAGAAGAATGTTTATACTCTTGACAAAGCAGCATCTGTTTTACTTCAATGATACTAAAAAGATTCCGTCTGTGCGCTCACTCATTGCTGGTAAAAAATGGTACACCACAGAGGGTGTCTGGCAATATCTAGGAAAATTAGCCATCCTGCTTCTAGGATTCTGAATCCATGGCCCTCTGGACACAGTTTTATTGACCTTGGCTTATGAATTATACACACGCTGTACCCTACACAAGTGCTTATGTACCTGTCCATCTGTGCCAGAGTGAGAGGCATGACAGCCAGGTCCTATTTTCCTCTCCATCTCTGGGACCTGGCATAGTCTCATGCTGCAGCACATTGGAAGAGCTCGTTAAATACTTACTGAATAAATGTATGAGTCAAAGAATGAACCAATGTCAACACACTGGTGCTATGGAAATATTTTCTCTGTCTCCCTCATATGTATCTCCAGGTGAACATTGGTAAAAATCTTACTGAAATGACCCCTTTATACTTAGTTCAAATGGTAAACAGCCCCGTAGCAATCCGGAAAAAGAGACTTTCTATAAAATTATGCTCTTCCAGCAGGGCATGGTGGCTCACGCCTGTAATCCCAGCACTTTGGGAGGCCAAGGCGGGCAGATTACCCGAGGTCAGGAGTTGGAGACCAGCTTGGCCAACATGGTGAAACCCCATCTCTACTAAAAATACAAAAATTAGCCAGGTGTGGCAGCACACACCTGTAATCCCAGCTACTCAGGAGGCTGAGGCAGGAGAATTGCTTGAGCCTGGGAGATGGAGGTTGCAGTGAGCCGAGATTATACCACTGCACTCCAGCCTGGGTGACAGAGCAAGACTCTGTCTCAAACAAAAAAAAAAAAAAAAAAAAATTATGCTCTTCCAGGACAAAAGCAAGTAAAATTTTAAGAAGCAAATATTTAGCTGATTGGTGCTCCTTTCAGAAATCCAGACTTAGATAACTTGCCAGTATTTGTGTACATCCTTCTGCTCTTTATTTTTCTTTTAAGCAGTCCATTTATTTCATGATTGTTTGTTAAATCAATAGGACTCTTTTCTTGCATTATTTTTTCTTTTTAAAGGAACCAGACCAGGTGCAGTGCCTCATGCCTGTAATTCCAGCAATTTGGGAGGCTGAATTGGGAGGATTGCTTGACACCAGGAGTTTAACAGCAGCCTAAGCAACATAGACCCTGGTCTGTACAAAAAAAAAAAAGTACAAAAATTTGCTGAATGTGGTGGTACACACCTGTAGTCCCAGCTACTTGGGAGGCTGAGGCAGGAGGATGGCTTGAGCTCAGGAGTTTTAGGCTGCAGTGAGCTATGCTCACACCACAACACTCCAGCTTTGGGGACAGAAGGAGGCCCCGTCTCTAAAAATAAAAAAACGAACCTTACAATATACCTTACTCTGCAACTTGGTTGCTTTTTTTCCCACTTCATCTATCACAGACATCCTCTCAGACCAATACATTTAAACTTATTCTTTTAAAGAACTGCGAAATATGCCATAATCTAAATATGCCATAATTTGTTCAATCACTTCGTTAACGATAGGTCAGTTGCTTTTAGTTTTTTGCCATTATAAATAATGTTATAATAAACAGTCTCATACATACTTCACTTGAAATGATTCTTTTCTTTCTGTGAATTCCCAAGGTGGAAATGCTATGTAAAAGTCTGTGTTTTTTGTTTTAATATATACTTTCAGACTACTTTCCAAAAAGATTGCTACATTTCACAATCTTGCCTACTCCAGATGTGATCAATCCCTTCTAATTGTCATGCCAGCATTGAAAAATTGATCTCACTCTTGTTACACTCTTTTATTTATTTATTTATTTATTTTAGTTGGAGTCTCACTCTGTCACCCAGGCTGGAGTGCAGTGGCCTGATCTTGACTCACTGCAAGCTCCGCCTCCCAGGTTCAAGCAATTCTCTCTGCCCCAGCCTCTGGAGTAGATGGGATTACAGGCACCCGCCACCACACCCGGCTAATTTTTTTTTTTTAATTTTTAGTAGAGACGGGGTTTTACCATGTTGGCCAAGCTGGTCTCGAACTCCGGACCTCAGGTGATCCACCCACCTTGGCCTCCCAAAGTATTGGGATTACAGGCATGAGCCACTGCACCCAGCCGACTCTCTGGATTCTATCAGGTTGTGCTTTCTTTCATGTCAGGTGGCGTCTTCTGTGTCCTCCTCTCTAAACAATCTTGCTTGTCAGACTTCTTCTTCTCAACTTGTAGGAGTTCTTTTAAAATTAGGGCTCATATTACCATGAATAATACAAGTATTTTTCCCAAGCATGGTATATATCTTTGACTTTGCTTATGACTTGCCATAATTAACATTTATGTAGTCAGAGCTGTTTTTTTAATCGCTTCCGAGTTTCTTATCTTAAAGACCTACCCTGATCCAAGGGCATTCAAATATTGTCTTCTACTTTTTACTTTTATACTTGTATTTTCAACTCACTTAAAATTTATATTTTGCATGGTAACAGGCATAAGACTAATCCATTTTTTCTATTACTATATTGAGATGCAAGTGTGTCAATATAATCTACTAAAATAAACCGTTTTCCACTATACTGAAGTGTCACCTTTATCATATATTAAATGTCCAAGTTATACAAAATATTTTCTGGAAATTCTATTCTAGCTCATTGATAAATAACTTTCTTTTTTCCTGAACAAATACTAGACTAATTACAGTGTTCTCATATATGGTAGGGCAAATACCTCCACATAAATTTCCCTTTTCAAACTTGTCTTAGCAGTTCTTGCATATATTTTATTCCATATGAAACCCAAAATTATTTTATCCTATTAAGAATGCTTACTTTAAGCAAAGACTTCTTCCTGACTAGTGGGCAATTTAAAAGAAAAAAAGCAGTTTGCCACAGCTCTCAAACCTCTGTATCCACAAAGAGGATGTTTAGAAAGTTTTTTCCAAATTCTTAGTCTATGATAGTGCTACATTCCTTGACTCTCCATATTACCAAGTCCTAAATGGAATTCCATATTACATCACTTTACTCTTGAACTTCTGGAGAACCAGCACAACATTTCTCTACTGAATGGCTTTGGCTCAAACAGCAGAAAAGTAAGATTCATGATTATGGGAAGCAAAGTGAGATTTATATCAGACTGATTCTATATCCTTGATTACCTATGTGATTGCTTCCATCTTTATACAATTTTCAAACCCATGGTGATCATGATATTGGTCAAGGATGGCAAGAGGTGATCCTGGTGCTGGTACAAATACCAGCAAAGCTGGAAAAGCACACAGTGAATGCCTGTGAGTACAGTGGAAAGTCACGCCTTGTATTTTTAGCCACAAAATTCCAATGCAGCATAAACACAGGATGTGGCTAAGTAAATCTCTTGACTTTTCATGTATAGGAAAATTTTTGGCAAAATCTAACTTCAATATAACAAGATTCCACTTGCATTAAGAAGAATAGCATCGTCATCTCCAAACTATTACAGAAAATAATGAGACATATTCAGCAAGTCTAGACAAACAGGTAAGTCTTGAACCCTCCCTTAAAGCAGGGAAATTACATATATACACATTACATTAAAATGCAGTGTCAATAACATTTTGCAACTGGAGATTAAGTTATTCATACATTGTTTTAATTTCAAAAATCCCATAAAATCAGTAACTCTGACTCTCAAAACTATGAAAGTTATACACTTGCTTTCCGACTGAAAGAAATAAAAAATTATCCAGCTAACCAGATGCACACAGAGTGAGCTATAAGATCATACCAACAGATTTGACCCTACAATAGAGCTCAAGGCCCGATTTTCCATCCGTCAATATAAATGTTACCCTTGCCTGCTGCCTTCCAATAATAACGAGTATTTATTGAGCACTATGTGCTAGGTGTTATGTCTCATGCTTTTATATACATTTTCTCTTTTCATCTACATAATAACTCTATGTGTGGGTATTATTTTTATTGTATAGATAAAGAAACTAAAGTACATAGAGACAAGGAAGCTTGCATGAAGTCTCATGGATTCAGTCTCAGTTCTGTCTCCAAAGCCTTAAATGCAAAGGACCTTCAGTTTTCCACCAAGACATGTCCGATAGACCTGAACAATTCGAAGTTCTATTTCCAGGTTCTCTACTGAAGGACCAAGAACTTCTTTAAAGTTCAAAGGTCAAAGTTGGCCACTGAGCTCCACAGGCTTCACCACCACCAGTGGTCAGAATCCTTTGTCTGCAGCTGAGGACATAAATACATCCTTAGGGAAGAATGGACCTCTTGTATATATCAAAAGTTCTCAAATAAAGACAGTGGGAGGCCAGGCGTAGTGGCCCACACCTGTAATCCCAGCACTTTGGAAGCCCTAGGTGGGAGGATTGCTTGAGCCCAGGAGTTCAAGACCAGCCTGGGCAACATAGTGAGACCTCGTCTCTGTAATAAAAAATAAAAAATTAGCTGGGTATGATGGCGCATGCCTATAGTCCCAGCTGCACTGCTCAGGAGGCTGAGGTGAGAGGATCACTTGACCCCAGAAGGCCAAGACGTCAGTGAGCCATGATTGTACCACTGCACTCCAGCCTGATGACAGAGTCTAAGACACTGTCTCAAAAAAAAAAAAAAAAAAAGAAAAGAAAAGACAGTGGGAGCTGTCCTGATCCTGAGTTGCATCAATAAATGGACACCTCTTTTCTTTCTTTCTTTCTTTTTTTTTTTTTTTTTTGAGATGGAGTCTCGCTCTGTCGCTTGCCCAGGCTGGAGTGCAGTGGTGTGATCTCGGCTCACAGCAACCTCTGCCCCCTGGGTCCAAGCATTTCTCCTGCCTCAGTCTCCTGAGTAGCTGGGATTTCAGGCATGCATCACCACACCTGGCTAATTTTGTATTTTTAGTAGAGATGGGGTTTTGCCATGTTGGTCAGGCTGGTCTCGAACTCCTGACCTCAAGTGATCTGCCCACCTCAGCCTCCCAAAGTGCTGGGATTACAGGTGTGAGCCACCACGCCTGGCCTGGACCTCTTTTGAGGGTTGTTTTTGTAATACACACAGGCAATCAGAAACTGTCATTCACTCATTCACTCATGTTTACCGAGTGCCTACTACTACCAGGCTGTACTGTTCATGCAAAGATGAGCAAGCCTTCCAGGAGCTTACAGACATAGTAGGTGAGGCAGACAAGTAGCCCAGCTATTGCAATGCTTTCAAACAGATGATAAGGAAGAGTTACATAATTCGGATTATGGGGACAGACAAGAGAAACATTTCTGGGCAGTAGTTTCAGGAAAAACTAGGGTAGAGGAAGGGGGACATTTGGACTTCATATTTTGCTTTGCTTTTCCTATGGTCACAAAATACTTAATATTTAACCTCAGATCCACTCCTAAGCATACACTCAAGGGAAATGAAAGCTGAGACTCAACAGCATTATTCACAATTGCCAAAAAGTGGAAATAATTCAATTGTCCATTGATGGTTGAATAGATAAAACATGACACATATATATTATGATATATCATTATATATAGGGTTAGGGTTAGGCATACAGCTCCTTGAGCAGAGACTAAAACACAGACCCCAGGACACGATGTTCTTTTGCCTGCCTTATATAATAATAATAATAGTTCATATCATATTTTATGCCAAGTGAGATTCTAAGCACTTTAGAAATATTAACTCATTCAATCCTCTCAACAGCTCATGATGTAGGAATGCTTCTCATTTTAGAAGTGAGGAAACTGGCCAGGCACGGTGGCTCACGCCTGTAATCCCAGCACTTTGGGAGGCCGAGGCGGGCGGATCATGAGGTCAGGAGATCAAGACCATCCTGGCTAACATGGTGAAACCCCATCTCTACTAAAAACACAAAAAATTAGCCAGGTGTGGTGGTGGGCGCCTGTAGTCCCAGCTACTCAGGAGGCTGAGGCAGGAGAATGGTGTGAACCTGGGAAGCAGAGCTTGCAGTGAGCCGAGATCATGCCACTGCACTCCAGCCTGGGCAACAGAGCGAGACTCCATCTCAAAAAAAATCAAAATAAAAATAAAAAAATAGAAGTGAGGAAACTGAAGCATAGAAAATGTGCATAATCTGCCGAGATGATCCAGTCAGTAAGTGATGGGTCTGCTTGCTGTTTCCAGAGCACTTAACTACCACACCGTACTGCCAGATCTTAATTTTCATGTCCTACCCTCAAAGGTAGGAATTCTGTCCATCTCTAGTAGGATATATTGGGAAAAAAAATGCCCCCTATTCTTCACCCCTCCCTTATCCATGTCCGCTGTAATGTGACTTGGAAGCTCAGCCCATCAAGAGGCAAAATCGACTTTCCTAATCCATGAAGCTGGACTGGCCTTGCAATCTGCACTGGCCAATGGAATGTGGTGGAAGGATGAGGATCTGGTTTAAAGCCAACACTTCAAAAGACCTTTTCTGCTTTGCCTTTCTGAGAACCCTGCTGCTGCCATGTAATCAGGTCTAGGCTAGTCTAATAGAAAACGAGAGATCATGTAGTAAGAGAGCCCAGTTGTCCAGGTTGAAGCCACCTGCATTAGTCCATTTTCACACTGCTGTAAAGAAATACCCAAGACTGCGTGATTTATAAAGGAAAGGGATTTGATTGACTCACAGTTCCACATGGCTGGGGAGGCCTCAGGAAACTTACAAACATGGCGGAAGGTGAAGGGAAAGCAAGGACCTTCTGCACAAGGCAGCAGGAGAGAGAAGAAGAACAAAGGAGGAACTTCCAAACACTTATAAAACCATCACTCACTATCATGAGAACAGCATAGGGGAAATCAACCCCATGATCCGATCACTTCCCTCCCTTGACACTTGGGGATTACAGGCCCCTCCCTCGACACACGGGAATTACAATTCGAGAAGAGAATTGGGTGGGGACACAGAGCCAAACCATATCACCACCCAAGACCAGTCTACATTTAATCAACCCCAAAATATGTAAAAGAACCCAGCCATGATCAGCCCAACTCAGCCCAGAGGCAGGATAATTTTTAAGGCTCTTCATACATATCAGCCAACTGCTTTCTAGGATAGTTATAAGGAAGAACAACATCATGACTGGAGGAGACAGAATAAGGTCAGTTGGCACTGCAGACTGTGGGAACAACATGGGCAAAAGAAAGCTGGAAGAGTGTGAGATATGCTCAGAGAACTATAAGCAGCCCATTTTGACTAAAAACCATTGTTCTTAAGGGGGCTAGTGGAATAAAAGAACCTGGAGAAGTAGACTGGCTTAGTAGTTTCTACCAATTTAGTAGGTGTTGAGAAGCCTTTGTGTGTATAACATGTTCATTTTCTCCTCACAGTACCACGCGGGTAATGTTATGATTTCCAGTTACAGAGAAGAGGCCCAAGGTCAGGATTTGAATATAGGCAATCTGGTATCAGAGCCTGCCTTATCCACTTATTGCAAAGCCGTAATGGAGAGACTAAAGGTGCAGAGAACAGTACTTTCATTGTTGTGAAAATACAATTAGCCAAGAAAGAAATTGTGAGGGGCTGACCTGAGGAAGTGTTAGTGGAGACCAACAGGAAGCAAGAACTGTGAGCAACACAGCAAGAGGAAGGGCTACAGGGCTCGGCAGTGGATTGAGTGGCCATGGTGAGAATGAGAGTAGTCATAGGGCAAGGCTAAGATGACAAGCCCAGGCAACTGCAAGAGGATGGGTGTCATCAATCATCTCATTTGCAGAACACACAAACCGGTTCAAACCAATGGATTCTGAAATGCCTGTGTGGGGTGAACACATGGAGAACTGCAAGTGCACTGCATGAAGCAGGAGTGAAGGCAAGAGAAACGTGCTCAAGGTCATCTGCAGGGAGCTAAATCTCCACTTCCTCGTGTGTCAAATGAAGATGTTGTGCCAACCGCTCTTGGATTTTATCCAGCATTAACAGCAGATAAAACTCCTATCAATGACGATCCACTGAGTTTTGCTTAAAACTGATTTTTTGTTGGTATTCAATTATGAAAAATGTAATTACTTAGATATTGTTTCACACCGTACTGGATTTTCACCTATTTGAGTTTCTACTGAAAATTGATTTTATTACTTTTGTACCTATAAGCTTCTAAAAATATAATATTTAGTTTTTGCTTGTTTTTTTAGTTTTGTTGGTAAGACTCAAAATCAAAATTTAGAAAGAAAAGAGGAAAAGTAGCTAATATTTATTGCACAACTACTATGTGCCTGGCACCCTGAATACACACACACACACACACACACACAAATATATATTTCCTCCATAAAATATAGTCTTGTGTCAGCCAGGTGCCGTGGCTCTCACCTGTAATCCCAGAACTTTGGGAGGCCAAGACGAGAGGATCACCTGAGGTCAGGAGTTTGAGAACAGCCTGGCCAACATGGTGAAACCCCATCTCTACTAAAAACACAAAAATCAGCCAGGCATGGTGGCGGGTACCTGTATTCCCAGCTACTCGGGAGGCTGAGGCAGGAGAATCGCTTGAACCCAGAAGGTGGAGGTTGCAGCAAGCCGAGATCGCACCATTGCACCCAGCCTGGGCAACAAGAGTGAAACTCCACCCCAAACTATTATCTATATATGTGTGTGTGTGTTTGAGTGTGTGTACATATATATACATATATATACAGTCTTGTGAGAAATAGGTAAATTTAACCCCATTTTGCCAATGATGAGATAAGGCTTAGATAGGGTAAATAATTTGAACAAAGTTAAAGGTGAATTAAAGATAGAGTTGGCAAAAGAAAGTAAAAGTAGCTTTATCTTTCATAGGTTTCCTATTCATTGGTGTTTTTATGACAACATTGACTAATAAGACATTAAGGTAATAAATGTTCTCTTTCCCAGAACACAAGTGTTTGAGAACACTGAAGATTTGTGCTGCTATTCAAAACAGAAGATCTAGTTGTGTTGCTAAATGCCATGGGGGAAATGTGCCTAAACTGCAGATGGATGTAAAACAGATGTGAATTCAAATCTGAGTTGTGCCATACTGGTTTGTAGCATTTGGCAAGCTACTTAACCAATCTGAATCACAATTTTCTCAGCTGTAAAATTCAGAACAATAAAAGGCCATTTACAAGGTTATTATGAGCCCCAAGAAGAAAATAAGCATGAAAGCATCTATCCCATGCCTATGGGATACTTAATAAATACTAGTTTCGTTTTTCTTTCCAAAAACTTTTAGGTCCTGGAATTTATCTCTGATTTATGAACTTCATGCAAAGAATATCTATCATTTCCCAGTTAAATAATCAACTTTACTGAATTTGAATTAGCAATGTATATTAGTGGCTTTTACCATTAAGGTAAAACACAAAAGCAATGTATATTAGTGGCTTTGTATATTAGTGGTTTTACCATTAAGGTAAAACACAAAATTCATCAAGTTATTTTTTTTTCAAATCTCTCATAAGTGGGTAAACAAAAACACTGCCATAGGAAAGTTAGTTCCTATTCTGCCCGTTAAAATTTATAGATGAAATATGTTCCATACGCTAAACATTCAGCACAAGCGGGAAACTGGAAACACATACCTGCAGCTGACTCTCACTGATGTCAACTCCCAGCTCAGTCATTACCTCTGATTCATTCATTCATGGTAAAGTAAATCTCAACTAAATGACATACACATGAAACAAACACTTAACTTTATAAGCAGCTCTTCCCCAGGGCAGGAGGTGAAACGGTATGTTCATAAGTAAGCAAAGAGTCTCGAGAGACCATTGTTTTTAGCTCTTTTTCCAGTGCTGATCCCTCTACTCTTTCCTCAAATGCTCTTTTTTTCCCCCATCAAAACATGTAATCCAGAAAAGCATGTGACTAATTCATCCTCATTAAAGTGTAAATAAGGGACAAGGCTTAATGTCTCCCAGAGGTATTTATCTACACCATAATTGGGAATAGGGTCACTGGCTTAAAGGGAAGGAATGTGAATCTAGTGATGATGTTAACCATCTGCAAAGCAACAAGAAAGAACAATTTTAGTCCTGAGAGCCTTCGCGTTGCTCCTGAAGTCAAGTCAACAGGCCATCTCAGCACTTAAAGCTGGATATGGCCATCAGACACCCCTAAAGCTCCTTTATCCAGTCCTCTAAAGTGCTTCTTTCCTAAAGTAGGTGCTCAGGTATCACTGACTGGAGCTACGGGAGTCTCATTCTGACTATGCCACTGACACAACCACGACGGCTGCTACCAAACCACAATCGTTAGCTTCTTGGGATTCTTGGCTTAAGTCCTGGGAGTTGCTAAAGAGGCCAGTGTAGGTAAGAATGAGCTCAAGCTTAGGAAGGGCCACTGGTTGAGGTGCAGACCTGCCTCCACTATCACACAGGAAACACATCCCACTGCTCAGAACAGTAGCCAATAAAGCAAATGATGATCAGCAAAGTAACTTTTGAGCACTGAAAGGAAAGCCCACCCATGGCTGAACAAGTCTCTGTGATATTTGTAACATTTCCCACTAGAATCTCTACCAAAAGATTGGAAGAGTGTTTAACACAAGAGTTTCAGTTATTCCCCCCAGGCAGGATAAGAGACAGACTGCTGAGCTTCCCTGGGGTTACTTACCTGAGATCCATATCTCCATCAACCCAGAAGGTGAAAATGTTAGAGATGGTGCCCCCTGGGCAGCAGCCCATGATGAGAACAGCAATAGCTTGGACTGGCTTCAGAGAAAAGCTGATGGCCAGGAGATAAGCTGTAAAAGGCATGAGCCCAAACTGGCAGAGCAGTCCCACAGCAATGCCCCAGGGTCTCCTGATGTGCGACCACAGCTTCTGGATCTCCACGGAGCATCCCAAAGAGAACATGAGCAGCCCCATCATCACAGTGGACACCACTGTGAAAATGAGCTCCAGGTTTCCATGTACCTGCAGTCTCACTGGCAGCTCCTCCTCTGAACTGTTGGCAGGGCAGGCTGAGCTGCTGGAACAATTGGCTCTCATCTCCTCATCTCCTTAAGGCAACATTACAAATGAACATCAGCAACAATGGCTGGGCAGGTCTATCCTGCCACATTTTGTAATAGTGCAACGAAGTCACACGTGGAGAATCATTCCAATAACTGTTGGCCAGCAAGGTGATTCATCCTAATCTGATCAATTTTTTCACAAGTGGCATTATAAAAGTAATTATCACGGGCATGAAACATATAATAAACTGCGGTAAGTAAGGCTTTCCACTTCTGTTCTTACTCACCACTGAATATGTATGTGAGATGAGACAAACTTGTTGTCAAGTGGAGTGACCGGGCTATGTCATCAGCATCACATTGTGTCCCAGGAAAGTAGGGTGGATGCCAAGAAATAATTTCTCCAAATTCAGTTGGGATTTCAAAGAGCCAGGATGCACAGACAGAAAAGCTAATTCCGGAATAAACAACAAAGCCAAAGCCACACCTCGTAGCATTAGCAAAGCGTGTCTGCTGGAAATAGAGCAAAAAAAAAAAAAAAAACGCCAGTGGAGGAAATGTCAGGAGGGACTATGAATGATTTCAAGAGAGCTTCAGAATTTGTCTCAGTTTTTCTTCTAGTTCTATTAGAATTTGTGTCTAAAGTCAATAATTAAACACCTGTGAGAATAATATGGTATTAGGCACCTAATTATGTCTCATGAAACATGTGAAAACCAATTCCTTCACCCAAAATAATTCAAGGGAGCTGTCACTTGCTTTTGGAGATAAGAGTCTACTTTGAGATACATACCCCTGGGCCTCCTAGGGACATCTGGGAATCCTGCAAGGGGATGTGGTAAAGAGCTTGGGCTGGAATGGAGATGGGATCTGAGGACAGCCTCTGACCACAGTGCCCAGGGCCCCTCTGTGCATTCTAAGCAGGCACTGCTGGCAAAACCCAACAAGGACTGTATGGTTCTGTGAAACTAAACCTCCGAAAAAGCAGGTGCCACACCCTTTCTCACAGCAGAAAGTTTATTTGTGGAGCACAGGCTAGTAACAAGGCACACTTCATAAACGCCTCTACCTGTCTCAAGAGGGATACTAGCTACGCATTGTTTATTCTTGGATGAGCAAATTCTTTTCCATGACAGAATGCTCAGGACATGCTGACTGTATAAAAATACAAGTTAGATTCAAATGTGAAGTAAATGCTAACTATTTGAAGAAAGAATAAACTGCCTTTGGCAAACAAACCCTGAAGGCAGCTCTGGCCATCCAGCCTTCCTGGAGGTTGAGTATAAGGGGTCAGCACAGGGCGTATTTACGCAGAGCCCTGCAGAGAATGGACACTGAGGAATGGGAAAGGTCTCTGGAAGGCAAGGTGTTCCCAGCTTGAATGATGCAGAGGTGTGGTCAGGCTGAGGAGGAAGGGAGGAGGGAGACAGCTAACATTTTGTGAGCACTTCTCAGGGGTGACAGAGGTGGTGATATGGTTTGGCTGTGTTTCCCCCGCACCCAAATCTCATCTTGAATTATAGCTCTCATAATTGCCATGTGTCACGGGAGGAAGCTGGTGGAAGGTCATTGAATCATGGGGGCAGGTTTCTCCCGTGCTGTTCTCATGATAGTGAATAAGTCTCTCAAGTTCTGATGGTTTGATAAAGGGGAGTTCCCCTACACACGCTCTTGCCTTTTCTGCCACCATGTAAGACGTGTCTTGCTTCCCCTTGGCCCTCTACCATGATTGTGAGGCCTCTCCAGCCATGTGGAACTGTGAGTCAATTAAACCTTTTTCCTTTATAAATTACCCAGTCTTGGGTATGTCTTTATTAGCAGCGTAAAAACAGACTAATACAGGTGGGCTAGGTGCTTTACACATATGTGGCTATGTCTGGTGAAGCAGAATTTTATTTACTTATTTAGCAAGAGGTGTCAGGGGTGTCTGTCTAGATAATGTCCAAAAGCCCCTTAGTCAACCTTCTTTTTTTTTTTTTTTTGAGATGGAGTCTCCCACTGTCACCCAGGCTGGAGTGCAGTGGTGCGATCTCGGCTGACGGCAAGCTCTGCCTCCCGGGTTCATGCCATTCTCCTGCCTCAGCCTTCTGAGTAGCTGGGACTACAGGTGCCCACCACCATGCCCAGCTAATTTTTTGTATTTTTAGTAGAGACGGGGTTTCACTGTTAGCCAGGATGGTCTCGATCTCCTGACCTCGTGATCCACCGGCCTCAGCCTCCCAAAGTGTCAACCTTCTTTGTTCCCGGGAAGAGTTACTTGAATCGCCCTTTTTAGTTATACAAATTTAAGTTTTGTATAAGCACCTCCATTCCTGATGAGGATGGTATAAGCGCCCCCATTTCTGATGAGGATGGTGTGTCAGGAACTTTTGCGATTGCTGGGTACTCAGTGCTGATAGAGGGGAGGGGGCTAAATATGCATAGCAGCCTTAAGGAGCCTCCTGGGAGAGGGAGAAAGGTGACCTTGGCCACTTCTCTTTTAAAATGTAGTGTTGGCCAGGCGCAGTGGCTCATGCCTATAATCCCAGCACTTTGGGAGGCTGAGGCAGGCGGATCACGAGGTCAGGAGATCGAGACCATCCTGGCTAACACGGTGAAACCCAGTCTCTACTAAAAATACAAAAAAATGAGCTGGGTGTGGTGGCGGGCGCCTGTAATTCCAGCTACTCGGGAGGCTGAGGTGGCAGAATGGCATGAACCAGGGAGGTGGAGTTTGCAGTGAGCGAAGATCATGCCACTAAACTTCAGCCTGGCAGCCTGGGGGACAGAGCGAGACTCCATCTCAAAAAAAAAAAAAAAAAAGTAGTGTTATCAGAATTTCTCAAAAGAATTAGGATGTTTCCGACTGAGGTCAGCTGGTCCTAACACGCACCAGGAAAGACAGGGGTTTCTTGCCTGATGACAGGTTCCTCTGTGTCCAGTCACCCTGGACAGATGGCACAGGACACAATGACTAAGTATATGGATGTGACCTGAAGAGAAGTCATCTTGAGAGCCCAGGCTTGGACACCACCATGTTGTGTGCGAGGACTGGACCAGAAGGGACAGGGTGGCAATGGATAAAGGCCCACTGGACTGGGTGGGGCCAATGCATCAAAAGGTCCCAACAGAAACAACCGCAGTGATCCCAGGGCCTACCAGCGGGTTGGTCAGGCTTTTCCAAGTTTCTCCCCAGCTGGAGATGGGAAGGAGATTTTCCTGGGAAGAGTAAGCACTTAGGGTTCTCGGTCAATTTGTAAAGAAGATTTCAAATACAGGATCGCAGACTTCCTGCCCTTATTAGTAAGTAGAGATTCAAATGATTACTTAGAAAATTTTAAAAAGCATGACCAACTTTACATCCCAAGCCAGTGAGGCAGATTATGAGATCCCACTTAATCCTCACATTTATTCTAGGAAGTAACAAAGGCCCATTGGGGCCATATTATTTGTCGAAGATTATTAAGCAGGTAAATTATAACATTGGGATTTAAATCTCAATCTAATTCTCTGCCTGTCGTCGTTTCCTTCCCTGGAGCACACTGAAGTGGAAGCAATGAAAAGCAGTCAAGAGCAAGACCATGCGGAAAAGACTGGCAACCACTTAGGCATAGCTCAGGGGTAAAACACCACTATTTGGCTTAAGGATGGAGAAATAAACTAATCCCTAATCTCTAATATCTTCTATTCTCACACACTCAAAACACATCTACATATGTTCAATATGTATGCACCTTCATTTTGAGATCCAGTTCTACAAATCACAGGAAGTATTTCATGTACTTCCAGCCTCTGCAAGTAGAATTTGGGGTGAAAGATACTCCTCAGGAAAACCAACAGAAAAGGCTGGGAATGTAAAGTCTGAGGGGAAAGTGCCAAAGGAAAAGGTAACCAGACTTGGCTGTGGAACTGTTTCCCACGCTCTGAAAGGTAGCACAGGGGAAAACTTCTAGAAGCTTGAAGGACAGAAAAATCCTATAGGTTCAAAAAGAGTTTACGTAAATTCATGAGAGATAAATCCAAAACAGATATAAAGGAAATTGGCAGTAATGGAAAAAGTAGACTGTTTACTCAGACATGACCCAAGGTAAAAAGCCAAATTCAGTATTTTTTTAACTCAACAATAAAAACACTATCACTTCCCAGAAAAAAAGACAAAATACTTGAAAAAAAAGTGATCAACATCTTCCATGGTTGGAATGTCCCTTCCAAAACTCATGTTGACATTTAATTGTCATTTTAACAATGTTGAGATGTGGGCCCTTTAAGAGGTAATTAGGTCATGAGGGCTCTGGATAGATGAATGCTGTTATAATGAGGAAGAATGGGTTCGTTATAGTGGGAATGCCATGTGATGCCTTCTGACATGTTATGATGCAGCAAGAAGGCCCTGGCCAGATGTGACCCTTTGGGAAGCCCACGATTTTGGGCTTCCCAGCCTCCAGAACCATGAACCAAATAAATCTCTTTTCTTTATAAATTACTTTGTCCGTGGTACTCTGTTATAGCAGCAGAAAACAGCCAGGCATGGTGGCTCACACCTGTAATCCCAGCACTGTAGGAGGCTGAGGCGGGAGGATCACCTGAGGTCAGGAGTTTAAGACCAGCCTGACCAACATGATGAAACCCTGTCTCCACTAAGAATACAAAAATTAGCTGGGTGTGGTGGTGGGTACCTGTATTCCCAGCTACTCGGGAGGCTGAGGCAGGAGAAGCACATGAACCTGGGAGTGCAATGTTGCACTGAGCTGAGATCATGCCATTCCACTCCAGCCTGAGTGACAGAGCAAGACTCCATCTCAAAAAAAAAAAAAAAAAAAAAAGAGAAAAGAAAAGAAAAGAAAAAAGAAAAAACAGAAAAAGAGAAAAGAAAAGAAATTAGGACAACATCACCACTAGTTTTTTTAGTTTTTTTGTTTTTTTGAGACAGGATCTCATTCTGTCACCCAGGCTGGAGTACAATGGTGCTATTACGGCTCACTGAAGCATTGACCTCTGGAGCTCAGGTGATCTTCCCACCTCAGCTCCCAGGTAGCTGGGACCACAGGTGCACACTACCATGCCTGGTTAATTTTTATATTTTTTGTAGAGATGGGATTTCTCCATGTTGCCCAGGCTGGTTTCAAACTCTTGGGCTTAAGCAATCCCCCCACCTCGGCCTCCCAAAGTGCTGGGACTGCAGGTGCAAGCCACTGCACCTGGACATCACTACTAATTTTTTTTAAAGTACAGTGAAATAAGATAACATGTTTTGCATAACAATAAGAATATACAATTTTAAGGTGAATATCCCCAGCTTGTAAGAGTTGAGTGAAAGATACATTCTCATATACTGCAGGTGGGAAAGAAAATTCATAAAACCTTTCTGGGTAAAGTCTGGCAATATGTACTAAGAGCCTTTGTTTATTAAGAAGATGTTTTAATAAACAAACTTCAATATTGGCAAAGATTTATTATTTTTTTTCACTCTGTGGCCAGGCTAGATTGCAGTGGCATGATCTCAGCTCACTGCAACCTCCGCCTCCCGGGTCAAGTGATTCTCCTGCCTCAGCCTCCTGAGTAGCTGGGACTACAGGTGCTACCACACCCAGCTAATTTTTTTGTATTTTTAGTAGAGATGGGGTTTCACCATGTTGGCCAGATGGTCTCCATCTCTTGACCTCGTGATCTGCCCACCTTGGCCTCCCAAAGTGCTAGGATTACAGGCGTGACCCACCGCGCCCAACCAAAATTTAATATTTCTTTGGGGCAGATGTTCCTATTTATAATAGTATTGTTATTTATAAATACATTCCTATTTATAACAGCATATTTATAAAAGCAGAAAACTAGAACAACTTAAATGTCCAAAGAGAGACTGATTAAGTAAATTATAGTACAACCATACAATGAGGTGATATGAAGCTTTTTTTAATGTAAGCAGGAGAGGTACAGTGGCTCACCCCTGTAATCGTAGCACTTTGGGAGGCCAAGGTGGGAGGATCACTTGAGCCCAGGAGTTCGAGATCAGTCTGAGCAACACAGTGAGACTCTGTCTCTACAAAAAAAATTTTTATCCATTAGCCAGTCCGGTGGCATGCACCTGTATGTAGTCCGAGCTACTCAGGAGGCAGAGGTGGAAGAATCACTTGAGCTTGGGAGGTCTAAGCTACACTGAGCCATCATCACACCACTGCACTCCAGCCTGGGTGACAGAGTGACATCCTGCATCAAAAAATAAAAATTTAAAAAACTTTTTAAAAAGTAAACATTTTAACAAGGAGAAATATTTATAAGATTAAACATGATCATTTTTTTCTTATTGATAGGCAAACAGAATGCTCCTAGCCATGTTAAAATAATAAGCAACTAAATGGAGAAACTCCAAAATTTTCACAATGATTGCTTCTGTATGCTGAATTAGCGATGATTTGTTCTTCTTTATATTTTTTGTACTATCTGCTATCTTTGAAATGGCTGGCAATTACCGTTTTTATAATTGAGAAAAAAGGAACTGAAGGAAAAGGAATAAAAATAGAAGGAGTCGTGGTTATTTCCAGTAACTCCTACAGGCTGATAACATCCTGATGACTCCATGAGGAGCTGTACCATTGAGATGACTCAATTGTCTTTGTTCTTAGGATTTTACAAGGGAGCCTAATAAATACCGAAGCTTCCAGTAAGAGATGCCTGCAGAAAATGAAATGCAAGGACATGAGGAGAATGGACAGGCCAAGTCAGGACCTAGAGGCCAAGTCAGGACCTGGAGAAGGGTAGTAGATGGGACTGCAAAGTGTTTAGCCTGAAACGGCACCTGCTCCACCTTCAGGATAAAATGACCAGAAGGTAAACAAAGTATCCTGTCAACAAAACTAACTGGAAAGACTTGTTTACCCTGCACTGGTAGCATGCTATTTATAGTGTTATTTGTGGTCCTTTTCCCAACAACCTTTTCTGACCGCAGCTCATCAGATCAGATGTTATTAAGCTTATAACCATAAATTCTCACCGCCTACTTAAATCCTAGAATTATGAGAAGAAAATGTATTACAAGTTGTAATAAATGAGATTAATGGAATTTGTCAGCCATGAGAGCAAATTACTGATACTGATTTTCTATGATAATAACTGCCATTTGTTGAGTCTTTCCTAAATATATTACCTAAGGACCTATCACAGGGTCTTCCATGTACCAGGTCCCTTAGGTAATTCATTTCCTCCTCCCAACAACCTTATCAAGTAGGTATCATTATTACCTTCATTGGCCCATGAGTGAAGAGAGGTTGATTGCAATTAAGCAACTTACCACCGACTAAGGTAGTAAACAGCACAGCAAGATGGTAGAGGTTGACTCCTGAGCCTATACTATACATGAAAAGTAAAATAATAAAAGTTCATGGGTTTCACTTGTATAAAATATTATTCTTGCCACTCAAACTAAACCACATCCTGATTACTACTACTCACCTTGCCAACCCTAAACCTTTAATTCATGTGCCTTTCAAGGTCTAAATACAGGTGCATGGAAAACATGTTAACTGGCATTCTGAAAGAATAATATCCAGGCTGAAAGGGTAGTATTTTAATTTATAGGTCTGAATAACTTTTATTTTGAAGTAACTACCTGATTAAAACATTCATGATCCTAAATACAGAAAATATTTCCTAGCACTCATCCTAGGTTCTAAACTACTTTATAGTGGCCTCCCTAAAAGAATACATAAGCAAAACAGATCCTTCACCATGTCAACCAAGAGCCCCCCCAGAAAGGAGATGAAACCAGAGCAAATGAGACATTTTTCACTAATAGTAAAGTGGTCATTTATTCTTTCCTTATACTTTCTAAACAGAAGTTCAACCCTAAGGCCGTAACTACAAAGGAACAGAAGTATTTTTCTTCATCCTCAATTGCTAGGCCAGGAGGAGATGCACCTAACACTCTAGACAAAACTAATCTGAACAGAGTGTTGTTGAGCTCAAGCATTTCTTAGGAAAACTAGAGATCAGTCTCAGGCATCTGGTATAAACTTCTAGCCTTCTCATCTGACCATTTCTAGCTACTATGCCTGGGGCATTTTAAGTGCTCAGTAAATATTAGCTATTGTGGTGATCATTGTTATTAATAACATCTGTTTCATCTAACCCAGAAAAATAACAATGTCAGGATCAAAAAAAAAAAAAAAAGGCTACTCCTTTGCTCCTGCTTCCAATTTTCTGATTTGTTTTCCAAAGCCTTTTGTTAGTAAAACTTAGAAATTTCTTTCAAATACTAAAAGGGTCATGAGAAAACAAAAAATATATATACTTATGTGATCTCATGATAAATGAAGGCCACCATTAGGAAATAACTCTCCTCTTAGTTTGAAGGAAGTTATGTCAGCTATTTCTACTACTTGTATAAAGTAATTCCACAAACTGCAGTGCTAGAATTCTGACACTCCCCTGGGTACACCTGAGTTTTGATGCAACAGAGCACCTGGGAAAGGAGGTGGCAGTGCAGGTGAACCAGGCTAGGAAATGTTTGGTCATTTGTTGGATTCACAGTATGCTTGTCTTACCTGTTCTACATAGTTGGTGAGAGTGGGAGAGTAAATTTAAATTCCATCAGGAAATAGATATATGGTGAGCAATCTCTAAAATAGTAAGAGAGAGGGAATTTTCTTCTGGCACTTGGAAGGAGTTAATTTTATAGAGTTAATCTGATGTAGGAAAAAATGGCACTTGCAACTGAAGTCTACAAAGGCGACATCTACATTTGAATGCTGTGAAAGTTTCAAAGCGAAAAGCAATCCTTTAGCATGGAAGTGGATGATTAGAAGCAAAGGCCCAGTGGCTCACACCTCTAATCTCAGCACTTTAGAAAGCTGAGGGTGGGGTGGATGGCTTGAGCTCAGGAGTTCGAGACCAGCCTGGGCAACATGGCAAAACCCCATCTCTACAAAAAATACAAAAATTAGCTGGGCATGGTGGCAAACATCTGTAGTTCCGGCTACTCGGACGGCTGAGGCACAAGAATCACTTGCACCTTCCAAATGGAGGTTGCAGTGAACCAAGATCATGCCACTGCACTCCAGCCTGGGCAACAGAGAGACCCTGTCTCCAAAAAAAAAAAAAAAAAAAAGCAAAGCAGAGGGACTGACACTAAGAAGAACAGTAGGAGCCTATTAGGAGAAAATCTCAAAATAGAGCCTGAGGTTCCCAGTAGAATGGCTTATACAGCTTGTTCCTTCTCTAGGATTAATTCAGACTAATATTATGCCCTTTGTTACAAATACAGAAGACTAGATCACTAAATTCTTTGCTTAAACACTGCTGGTGGGAAAGTAAATTAGTACAACCTCTATGGCTAACAGTAGGGAGATTTCTTAAAGAATTAAAAGTACATCTACCATTTAATCCAGGAATCTCACTACTGGGTAACTACCCAAAGGAAAAGAAGTCATTATATTAAAAAGACAACTGCACATATATGTTTATCACAGTACAATTCACAACTGCAAAGATATGGAATCAACCTGTGACCATCAACTGATGAGTGGATAAAGAAAATGTGGTATGATACATGCCACAGAATAGTATACAGCCAAAAAAAAAAAAATCTTTTGCAGCAACTTGGATGAAACTGGAGGCCATTATCAACGGAAATGAAGTAACTCAGGAACAGAAAACCAAATACTGCATGTTCTCACTTATAAGTGGGAGCTAAGCTATAGATGTACAGCGGCATGCAGAGTGGTATAATGAACATTAGAGAATCAGAGCAGGGTGCGGGGTAATGAGGGATTGAAAACTACCTATTGGGTACAATCTACACTATTCGGGTGATGGGTGCACTAAAAACCCAGACTTCATCACTATAAAATTTATCCATGTAACCAAAAACCACCTGTACCCCTAAAGCTATTGAAATAAAAAAATTAACAAATAAATAAAATTTAAAAATAAAAAAGACTGGGCATGGTGGCTCATGACTGTAATCCCAGCACTTTGGGAGGCCAAGGGGGGTGGATTGCTTGAGGCCAGGAGTTCAAGATCAGCCTGGCCAACATGGTGAAACCATGTCTCTACTAAAAACACAAAAAGTGCTGGGTGTGGTGGCGCCCGCCGGTATTCCCAGCTACTCAGGAGGCTGAGACAGGAGAATCGCCTGAATCTGGGAGGTGGAGGTTGCAGTGAGCCAAGATTGCACCCCTGGACTCCAGCCGGGGCAATAAGAGCGAGACTCCATCTAAAAAAAAAAAAAAAAAAAAAATCACTATTTTTTTTTTTACTGGTTTTAGGATACTTGTTGAAAATGGCCCTGCTGCCAAGAAGGCCTGCTGTGGCCAAGAACTGCCAGAGATTGGATAGGGAAATTTATCTTATTCCAAATTTTAGTATGGGGCCCACTTGCCCCTATACAAGCCATGTCTTCAATGTGAGCTTTTGCAATCATAAAGCTGATGTTTGGATTTCGTACCTGTTTACTCTGTGGTATTATTGCACATTTGGTCCAGATCCTAGACAAAGAACAAGAGTATCACATTTTTGGTGCCCGTCAAAACTCTAGCATCCAATATAATTGACCACAACTGTTGAAAATTAGGGTGGAATGTGGAGACCAAAATAACAAGGATTCTGGTGGGGCCAGGGTATATGGTTTTGGGCCTTGGATTCAAGAGGCAGGCTAGGCATTTTAACCTCGAAAATCTCCAGAGATTATTTCTGGGTAATAAGACTCAACTTTACAATTGTGCAGTTGGATTTTTAACTATTATGACCTGAGCAAGCAGTTTAAGCCCAAGAAACTAATCACATGAGATATGAGATTTTCACTCTGATTGGTCACTGAAGCTATGAAAGCTCTTCAATTGCTGGGGTTTTTTTGGGTTTTTGTGGGGTGGGGGGGTGTTTTGTTTCGAGACAGTGTCTTACGCTGTCACACAGGCTGAAGTGCAGTGGTGAGATCATAGCTCACTGTCACCTCAAATTCCTGGGTTCAGGTCATCTTGAGTGCTGTTTTTAGAGAGAAAAGCCCATATTTACTGAGCCTGAAGCAAATTGTACATAGGCCTCACCCACCTTAAGTAAAGTTAAGTTCTTTATCAAATACATGGGCCAGCAAGGGCCTTACTTAGCACAATGCTGGCTGAAAGCAGCCTCAGCAAACCCTGGCTATGTAAGTACTAAGTAAGCAACACCTACTAGTCCCAGTAAGCAAGACATGCAGACTACAGAATTATAGTGTGTTGTGAAGAAAAAAAAAAAAAAAGCCACACATTCAGGCATCAGCAGGTCCTAGAGGCCTTAATAAGAGCAGAATGTCAGCAGGGTATCAGCAGATATCGGCAGGCCATGCAGGCCCCAGGTCAAACGTGGACCAAACAAGTAACTCAACAGCACAGGCTTCTGGAAAATAATGAACTTTGAAGTGACAGAAATCTAGACTTGCATCTCACCACTCCCTTAAAAGTTGCATCACCTTGAGGCAGGGCACAGGGGCTCATGCCTGTAATCCCAACACTTTGGGAGGCCGAGGCAAGTGGATCACTTGAGCCCAGGAGTTCGAGACCAGCCTAGGCAATAAGGTGAAACCCTTATTAATTGCCAAAATTAGCTAAGGCGGTTGTGGGTGCCTGCAGTCCCAGCTACTCCTTAGACTGAGGTGGGAGGATTGCTTGAGTCCAGGAGGTCAAGGCTGCAGTGAGCCGTGATTGGGACATTGCACTCCATCGACAGAGTGAGACCTTGGTCTCAAAAAGAAGAAAAAATAGCTGTGTCACCTTGGGTAAGTTACAGATGCTTCACCTAGCCCCCCAGTTCCCTCAGAACTAAAACAGAGATTTGAAAATGTACCCAACTAAACATGCACCTATAAGCCAGCCATTTCTCTCCTGGAGGTATTTACTCCAAAGAAATGAGAGCATATGCCCAGATAACACTCACAGAAGCTTTATTTGTAAGCACTGAGAACTAGAAGCAACCCAAATGTTTATCAATAAGTTCCTGGATAAACGAAGTATGATATATCCTGACAATAGAATCCTACTCAGCAATAAAAAGGAACACACATGCAATAACATGGATGAATCTTAAAATAATTATGCTGAATACAAGAAACCAAAATATAGTATATACTGAATTATTCTATTTATATAAAATTCTCAAAATGCAAACCAATTTATAGTGCCAGAAAGCAGATCAGTGGTTGCCTAGAGGCTGGCGGTCGGAGAACAGTGAGAAGGGATGGATTACAAGGGGCACAAGGAAACTCTTGGGCCAATGGCATGCTCATTAGCTTCACTGTGAGGGTGTCCCACAGGTGCAGACACATGTCAAAACTCATCAAATTGTACACCTTAAGCAGGTGCAGTTTATGTCCCAGCCAATTACACCTCAATAAAGCTGAAAAAATATGTGGGTCAAAGAATATATAAGAGAGAACAGCAGACTCAAAACCCTTGAGCACTCTTCAAAAGTGGCACCTTTTTGGTCATTTGTGGTGACTCACACCTGTAATCCCAGCACTTTGGGTGAATCGCTTGAGTCAGGAGTTCAAGAACATCCTGGGCAACATGGCGAAACACAATCTCTACTAAAGATACAAAAAATTAGCCAAGCATGGTGGTGCATGGCTGTAGTCCCAGTTACTCAGAAGGCTGAGGTGGGAGAGTCACCTGAGTACAGGAAGTCCAGGCTACAGTGAGCCATGATCATACCACTGCACTCCAGCCTGGGCATTGGAGTGAGACCCTGTCTCAAACGGGGAAAAAAAAAGTGGCACCTTTTCAACAATCTTTTTAAAAAAATTATTAGAGACAGAGTCTCACTCTGTTGCCCAAGCTGGAGTAAAGAGGCTTGATCATAGCTCACTGCAGCCTCGGACGTCTGAGCTCAAGCGATCCTTCCACTTCAGCCTCCTGAGTAGCTGGGACTACTGGCTGTGCCACCACACCTGGCTTCGACAATTTTTAAAGTAATACAATCATTTATCCAACAAATACTGATAAGAGTGGCTACTCTGGGTAGGTATTATTGTAGACACTAGAGACAACACAGAGAAACACAGGCAAATAAAAAAGCAAGCAAATAAATAACTGCAGAGAGTGACATGAGTTGCTGTAAAGGAACTAAAACAAGGTGCTGTCACTGCAAGTGACTGAGTAAAAGGAAAGGCCAATTTCTCTGGGGGTGGTGGGGAGGTCCCAGGAGGCCTCCTGCAGCAGATGTTATTTGAGCCAAGTCCTCAATATCAGGAGGCAGCCCTGCAAAAATGTGAGGGCTGAGAATCTTGGGGAAAATAAGCAAGAGCAAAGGCTCTAAGGTGGGAACAAGTCTGATGTGTTGGAAACAGCAAGTAGGCCATGGTCTAGAGCCCAGTGGGGCTGGATGATGAGTGAGAGGAATGAGGTCAGAGAGCAAGGCGAGTGTGAGAAAGCACAGGGCCTGGTAGGCCGTGGGGAAGGGCATTACTCAGGGAAGTGACAGGATCTTTTTGGCAATAATATGACTGCCATTTTTAAAAGATCACTATGGCTGTTGAGGACAGACTATAGGAAAGTCAAAAATGAAAGCAAGGAGGTCAGTTAAGAGGCTTTCTCCATATTCCAAACAAGAGATGATGGAGACTAGGGTGAGGATGATAGAGGTAAGAGAAATTGATACATGTGGAATATATTCAGGAGGTAGAGCCCATGATACTTGCCAATAGATTGGACCAAAGAGGAGGTGAGGGACCTGGAGGAATCACAGATGACCCCCTGGGTTTCTGGCCTAAGCAATGGAATAAAAATGGTGCCATTTACTGGAATGGGAAAGAAGATAACTGTTCTTAGAACTACAACTAAAAGAGTATATTATGTACAGTGGCTCAGGCCTGTAATCTCAGCACTTTGGGACGCCGAAGCAGGAGGATCATTTGAGGCCACGAGTTTGAAGCTGCAGTGAGCTATGATGGTGCCACTGCACTCCAGCCTGAGCAACAAAGCAAGACTGTGTTTCTAAATAAAATAAAATAAAAAGATGAAAAGAGGTTAGAGAAACCTCTGTCCTAGGGAAAGCAAGATCCTGAGATACAGACAATGAGCAAAGGGGAGCCTTTTTCCCTCCATTCTTGCTGCTGTGTCAACTGATGGTGTAAGTCCTGCCTCATCAAGAGCCTGGCCCAGCCCCAGCCCCAGACTTTCTTCTCCTCCTGATGTTAGAACTCTGCTCTCCTCTTTCTTGCCCCTTTCTCCCTTGCAGTTGTGGTAAGGACTAAAGAATATAAATAGAATGCCTAGAAGAGTTTCAAGTACACGATAAATTCTTGTTAATTTTTTTCTTTCTTCTGTTTTTTCTTTGTTATTAGATAAAATGTTTTCACGGATAAAATTTTGATACACTTTGTCAACTAAAAATAAAAACATTCCATAAATTCCAATCATTCCCTATTAAATTTCTATGCTGAATTCTCTTTCCCATCTTGCAAGATGGTGGGTGAAAAGGTTGAGAAGCCAGATCCTAAAAAGAAGAAACCAGAAGCCAAGAAGGCTGATGCTGGTGGCAAGGTAAAAAGGGGCAGCCTCAAGACTAAAAAGCCCAAGAGGGAGAAGCCCCATTGCAGCTGAAATCCTATCCTTGTCAGAGGAATCAGCAGGTATTCCCGATCAGCCATGTATTCCAGAAAGGCCATGTACAAGAGGAAGCACTCAGCTACTGAATCCAAGGTTGAAAAGAAAAAGGAGAAGGTTCTTGCAACTATTACAAAACCAGTTGGTGACAAGAATAATCTCTTGTCACAAAAGTGACAAGAACGGTGGTACCCGGGTGGTTAAACATCGCAAAATGCCTAGATATTATCCTACTGAAGATGTGCCTCAAAAGCTGTTGAGCCACGGCAAAAAAAACCGTTCAGTCAGCACATGAGAAAACTGTGAGCCAGCATCACCCCTGGGACCATTCTGATCACCCTCACTGGGCGCCACAGAGGCAAGAGGGTGGTTCTCCTGAAGCCGCTGGCTAGTGGCTTGTTACTTGTGACTGGACCTCTGGTCTTCAACCAAGATCCTCTACAAAGAACACGCCAGAAATCTGTCACTGCCATCTCAACCAAAATTGATAATCAGCAATGTAAAAATCCCAAAACATCCTACTGACGCTTACTTCAAGAAGCAGCAGCTGTGGAAGCCCAGAAACAGGAAGGTGAGATCTTCAACACAGAAAAAGAGAACTACAAGATTACAGAGCAGCACCAAATCGATCAGAAAGCTGTGGACTCACAAATGTTACCAAAAATCAAAGCTATTCCTCAGCTCCAGGGCTACCTTTGATCTGTGTTTGCCCTGACGAATGGAATTTATTCTCACAGGCCAGGCACGGTAGCTCATGCCTGTAGTCCCAGCACTTCAGGAGGCTGAGGCGGGTAGATCGCTGGAGCTCAGGTGTTCAAGGCCAGCCTGGGCAACATGGCAAAACAGCATCTCTACTAAAAACACAAAAAAGAAAATTAGCCAGGTGTGGTGATGCATGGCTGTGGTCCCAGCTACTCGGAAGGCTGAGGTGGGAGGATCACTTGACCCAGGAGGCAGAAGTTGCAGTGAGCCAAGATCATGCCACTGCACTTCAGCCTGGACAACAGAGTGAAACACTGTCTCAAAAAAAAAAAAAAAAAAGAAAGAAAGAAAGAAAAAAATGAAATTTATCCTCACAAATTGGTGTTCTGAATTTCTTAAGAATCTAAGTAAATAACTGATTTTAAAAATTATATGCCAAACTATTTTTCATTTAAAAAAATTACAGCACTCAGGCCAGGCGTGGTGGCTCATGCCTGTAATCCCAGCACTTTGGGAGGCCAAGGCAGGTGGATCACTTGAGGTTAGGAGTTTGAGACAAGCCTGGCCAACGTGGTGAAACGCCATCTCTACTAAGAATACAAAAATTAGGGCCAGGCATGGTGGCTCACGCCTGTAATCCCAGCACTTTGGGAGGCAGAAGCAGGCAGATCACAAGGTCAGGAGATCAAGACCATCCTGGCCAAGATGATGAAACCCCATCTCTACCAAAAATACAAAAAATTAGCCAGACATGGCAGCACATGCCTGTAATCCCAGCTACTCGGGAGGCTGAGGCAGGAGAATTGCTTGAACCAGGGAGGTGGAGGTTACAGTGAGCCGAGACCGCGCCTCTGCACTCCAGCCTGGGCGACAGCAAGACTCTATCTCAAAGAAAAAAAATATTACAGCACACAATTCACTGGGGTTTAGATATCCGGTTCATTTTTTTCTCAAGATCTGCCTCTTCTATGCTGCCAGCCAAGGTTTTAGGCTGTTTGTTATCTCTTTTTATTCTGCGTAGTCTCCCTGGATGATCTCAAAGACATCCATGGTTTCAGTTTTCATCTCTCTACTTTCCCTTTCCTGAGCAGCACATCTGTAAAGCCCACTGCTACAGGAGATCTCCACTCGAGTGTCTCCTGAGAGCTTCAAACACCAACCTAACGAAAACGAAATGCATCTCCTACATGCCCAAGACAATTCTTCCTTTCCCACTCTCTCTGATGACAGCATGTACCCCATGGCCCAAGCCCACAATCTAGAAGTCATCCTAGGTTCCTCCCTTTCATTCACTTGCATCCTTTTTCCTAAGCTGTGCTGTGATTTCCACTTCTTCCACGACTCCTGAGTCAGAGCCACATCATCTACTCCACCTTCACTTCCTTAAGTCATGTACTTTGTCACACCTGGATTACTGGGAGAGCTTTTCACATGACAGATGTAGATAAAAAAATAAGCAGAAAAATAGCCTTGAGGGAACACATACAATGCAGGGAGAAGAAATCTATTTTGTATCCTCACAGATAAGAAAAAATAAGTAATTATGAATAAAACAGGTTACCTTTTACAAAGGAGAAGGGCAAGTATTCAGAGAAAAAAATAAAAATATAGTAGCAGAAAAGAAAAACTTATGGTGGTTGGAGGACAAAACTGAAAGGATCTCCCACAAATTGCAGCAAAAGGCAAAGGGATAAAAAAGCAATAGAGAAAAGATAAAAAATTAGAAGGCCAGTGCAGTACATGAATAATAGTACTTCTTCTAGAAAGTATAGGGAAAATGAAAAGATAGAAATATATGAATTAATTTTTAAGATAATTTCCTAGAAGTGAGGGACATGAGTTTCTAGACTGCAAGGGTTTGAAGCATGTCAGGTAGAATGGATAATGGTAAGAGTAGCTAACACGAACAGTGTTAGGGCTTCCTCTGTGCCAGCCACTGTTCTAACTGCTTTAATACATTTAACTCATTTCCTTGTCAAAACCATCATTATCTACCTTTTACAGATGTAGAAATTAAAGCTGAGAAAAATTAAATAACCTGTCCAAGACAATACAGTCAGTAAGTGATGAAAGTGGCATTCAACTCCAGCTGGCCCATGCCCTACACTCAGTGCTCTAAATCACTGTACTATACTGGATGTGAATAGACTTACACCATGATTCCTATCAGGACACTGGGATCTAGGGGAAGATGCCATAAGCTTCCAGGGAGAAAAAGCAGGTCTCATGGAAGGATCCAGAGTAAAGATAGCTTCAGAATGCTGACAATAATACAACTAAAAAGAAATGAACAGGCCGGACATGGTGGCTCACACCTATAATCCCAGCACCTTGGGAGGCCAAAGCAGGTGGATCACCTGTGGTCAGGAGTTCAAGACCAGCCTGGCCAACATCGCTAAACCCTATCTCTACTAAAAATACGAAAATTAGCCAGGCGTGGTGGCATGTGCCTATAATCCCAGCTACTAGGGATGTTGAGGCAGAAGAATCACTTGAACCCTTAAGGCGGAGGTTGCAGTGAGCCGAGACTGTGCCACTGCACTCCAGCCTGGGTGACAGAGCGAGACTCCGTCTCAAAAAAAAAAAAAAAAGAAAGAAAAAGAAATGAACAAACCCTTCAAAATTTTGTAGCAACATTATTTACAACCTACAATGCTATACCTAGCCAAGCTGTCAATGACATCTTGAGAGTAAAATAAAGACTCTAGACAAGAAGAACTCAAAAAATTTTCCTCACATGTACCCTATCTCAAGTAACTACTGGAGAGGATGCTGCACCAAAATAAAGCAGCAAACCAAGAAAGAGGATGACCACACAAGAAACAGGGGCACCTGCGCAGAAGAGAGTGGAGTAAATCCCCAGGTGGATAATGTCAAAATCACAGGAGAGTTTGCTCTGAATATGAAAATAAACAGTCCAGGTTAGAGCAGGACAAGACTTCTTACAGGCCTTCTCAGGAAGGTGAAATAATAAAATACATCAGAATGTTTTGAGAGGACTAACAACTGGCAAGGAGCATGGAGTTAATAAATAAATATTTCACGATAAATGCGTGGAAAACTAAGCAATTACTAAATCCAATTACTAAATTTCTAAATCCTGCAAAAAGAAAGTAACAGGGAAGGAAAATTAATCATAGTTGGCTACATAGATCATTTCTGAAATGTTCATGTACTGCTGTGGTATGAATGTTTATGTCCCCCAAATATTGTATGTTGAAATCCTAATTCCCAAGGTAATGATATTAAGAGCCTTTTGGAAGGTGATTAGGTCACAAAGATGGAGCCCTCATGAATGGGATTAATGCCCTTATAAAAGAAGCTCCTCAGAGCTAGCTGGTCCCTTCCACCATGTAAAGACACAGCTAGGGAACCGTGGACTCAAGAAACAGTTCCTGTCTTCACATGCGTTCCTATCCTTGTGGATAGGAACTATCTATTAGGAACAGGACCTCACCAGGCATCTGCTGACTCCTTGATCTTGGACTTTCCAGTTTCCATAACTGCAAAAATAAATTTGTTTTGTATAAACTACCCAGTTTATAGTATTTTGTTTTATCAGCCCAAATGGACTAAGACAATAGTCACAATAATGTTAACATTTAATACTGATCTAAGACAAATTATAATATAATCTAATGATATATTTAGAGGGAAAAGGAAATGTTCTACATCTGTGGTAAGGTTAAGAAAAGAAATAGGCCGTGCACGGTGGCTCACACCTGTAATTCCAGCATTTTGGGAGGCTGAGGCGGATGAATGACTTGAGGTCAAGAGTTTGAGACCTGCCTGGCCAACATGGTGAAACACGGTCTCTACCAAAAACACAAAAATTAGCCGGGTGTGGTGGCACTTGCCTGTAATCCCAGCTACTAGGGAGGCTGAGGCAGGAGAATCACTTGAACCCGGGAGGCAGAGGTTGCAGTGAGCCAAGACTGTGCCATTGCACTCCAGCCTGGGCAACACAGTGAGACTCCGCTCAAGAAAAAAAAAGAAAAGAAAGGAAAATGTTATCATCTATACTGGGAAGGTAATAGATTGTGCCTAGAAAGAAAAGAAAAAAAAAACAAACAAAAAGTAGTAATACCTATGTGTTATTTCAAGTTTTCGAGTCACGGAGGTAAATAACAACATAGGTAAAATACGTGAAATTAGTTGACTCTATAGAGGTAGAAATGAGTGGTAGTGGTATAGAAAACTATTATTTTATTTTATTTATTTATTATTTTTTTGAGATGGAGTCTCGCTCTGTGGCCCAGGCTGGAGTACAGTGGCGAGATCTCGGCTCACTGCAACCCCCACCTCCCTGGTTCAAGCAATTCCCCTGCCTCAGCCTCCCGAGTAGCTGGGATTACAGGCACATACCACCATGCTCAGCTAATTTTTTTGTATTTTCAGTAGAGACAGGGTTTCACCATGTTGGCCAGACTGGTCTCCAACTCCTGACCTCAGGCGATCCATCCACCTCAGCCTCCCAAAGTGTTGGGATTACAGGCGTGGGCCACCGTGCCTGGCCTATTTTATTTTAAGACAGGGTTTTTCTCTGTTGCCCAGGCTGGAGTACTGTGATGCAATCATAGCTCACTGTAACCTCGAATTCCAGAGCACTCAAGAGATCCTCCCACTTTAGCCTCCCAAGTGGCTGGGACTACAGTCATGTCTGGCTGATTTTTTTTTTTTTTTTTTTTTTTTTTGCTTTTGTAGAGATGGGGTTTCACTCTTTTGTTCAGACTGGTCTTGAACTCTTGGCCTCAAGAGATCCTCCCACCTCAGCCTCCAAAAGTGCTGAGATTACAGGCATAAGCCACCATGACCAGCTTGGGAACTACTGTTTTAAAAAACAAATCTTTATTTCAAATACATTTACAGAAGCCAGGCGGAGTGGCTCACGCCTGTAATCCCAGCACTTTGGGAAGCCAAGGCGGGTGGATCACCTGAAGTCAGGAGTTCAAAACCAGCCTGGCCAACATGGCAAAACCCCGTCTCTACTAAAAATACAAAAATTAGCCAGGCGTGGTGGCTTGCGCCTCTAGTCCCAGCTACTCAGGAGGCTGAGGCATGAGAATCACTTGAACCCAAGAGGCGGAGCTTGCAGTGAGCTGACATTGCCCCACTACACTCCAGCCTGGGCAACAGAGTAAGACTCAGTCTCAAAAAAATAAATAAATAAAAATAATATAAAATAAAATACATTTATAACTGGCAATGTTTAAAAAGAGAAACAAACTGAGTTCCACTGAAATTAAGAGATTTTCTCAGTCTCTGGGCGGGCCGTGGGAGGCTCCTGAGGTGGGGGCCGGGCCAGGATGGCTGCAGCCTGGCCCGGCCCCCACCCTGGGTGGCCCAGGAGAAGCAGTTCCCGCCGGCGCTGCTGAGTTTCTTCATCTACAACCCGCGCTTCAGGCCGCGCGAAGGAGAGGGGGAAAATGGGATTTTATTTTATCATCCAAATGAGGTAGAAAAAATGAAAAGATTAGAAATGTCGACTGTGTGAAGCTATTGTACAGTTTACAAGGACCTTTAGCCCATCAAAACCTGCAAAATCTTTACATACACAGAAGAACAGTTCTTCAATGAACCAGAAGAAAATTTCTGGATGGTCATGGTATTTACATATGCAGTGTATCCTTCTGAAATTGTATGGTGAAGTTATGAGTGATCTTTACTATTCAGAATTTAGGAAAGTCCTCTGGCTGTTGCATCCAAGTAAAATTAAAATAAAATTGGTTGCAATTTTAAAATTAAAAAAAAAAGAGATTTTCTCATGGATATACAACTAATTGGGACAGGGAAGACTCTAGAACCCAGATCTACTAAAACCTAGAGTTTTCTCTCTATTACTATCTTATCTAAATCTGATTTTTAAGAAATTAAAACTAACAGCAACAATGCCAGATACATTGTGCAGTAGATTTGCAGACTTTAGATTTTAAAATATTTACAGTTTTCAAATCAACTATTGGAAGTATTATCCCTGGGACTAGATGGATTAGTGACAGTGACCCTAAAAGGAAAGAGTACAGGCCGCTCAGTGGGATGTGAACTACAAAAATAAAAATACAGCATGAATCTTGTCACAGTCCAAAACATATGTTGATACAGCTGGAGATTGTTAATTTTTTTAAAGAAAATTGAATTGGTTTTGATTTCCAAAGAAATGAAAACACACTAAATTTCTGCTAACGACTATCTTTGGTTGTGTAATCGTAAAATGGTCTTTTTCCACATTTTAACCAGTTAACAATCCAGCTCTAATATTTATGATAATTGCTGAGATGGAGGAAAAGTAGTCAAAATGTCAGAAAGAACAAATAGGAGAGGACAGGTGTGTAAAGGAAGTGGGAAGAAAGAGTAGAGTGGGTAATTTGGTGAAAGCTCCAACTCCCAGACTTTCAGCCAAGAAACTTTGGGAATGTTTCTGGTTGGCAGATCAGAGTCTTACACAGAGCACACTGGAATTTTATGAGGCAAATTTGGACTAGGAATGTGGATGTTCCACCTTCTCAAGTCACACAGCCAAGGCTATATACAGAGCCTGGGTTCCCGACAACTTTTTTCAGGGATGACGATCACTGAATCAAATGAGTCACTCACATCAAAACTCCTGACACAAAGTGCTCTTCATTTGTGCCATATGTCACAGATAGAAGAAAGTATCGGGATAATTCAGATAATGGCTTCTAAATATGTCAAAGCAGCAACCACCAGACACAACTCCCTCCTCTGAGGTTAAACTATAGGCCTACATGGATTATAACCCCCAGGAATGCTTTGATTGTTCCACACCTTTATAAAATTGGAAATCTACATTTATAAAATCTGCATTTCTATAATTACAGATGTACTGATATGCTATCTAGAATTTACTTCAAAATAACCCAATGGTGGGAACTGGGGTGTGGAAAGTGAGTGAGTATAAGTGAAATAAAATTGGCTGTGAGTTGATAAGTGCTGGAGCAAGGTGATAGAGACATAGAGATTCATTTTCTTATTCTTACTATTCTTGCATGTTTGAAATTTTCCACAATAACGAGTTGCTTGTGTTTTTTTTTTTTTCATCTTTATTATCAGATTCTCTAAAAAAAAATTGGAAGAAATTCCCCTTCGGAAAATCAAACTGGAAGATAATCCCCTCGATGCCACTCTAGCATGGCACTGACAGACTGGAGCTGAGCGGCTGCTCCCTCTTTGGAGGAGGCGCATGCTCTCCCCTTCTCCAGTCTCTGCACTCCCTGTATGGCTTCACTGGACCATTTTGCTCATTTATGCTATGACTTGATATTGGAACGCATAGGTTTGTAACTTCGAAGTTACCCATAACCCCCAAATCCCAGAGTGATAGCAATGTATCAAAAATTGTATATTTGCAGAGTGATATCAGTAAGGTGGCAGAATAGGAAGCCTCAGATCCTCATTCACCAAGGAAAACACTGACTTAACAATATACAAACCGAACTGCTTTAGTAAGAACTCCAGAAACAAGTTAAGAGGTTGCAGCACCTCAGCAAGTGCATTGAAATGGGTAGGAAGATTCATGGCATTTTACCTGCCCTAGCCATTCCTTCTCCCGTGCACAAGGTGGCACAATCAGGAGAAAAATTCTAACCCCATTTTTCCTCAGGAGTGAAAGAGATGAATGCACTGTGTATCCAACATTCGGGTTTTTCAGGGATGCTGCTCAAGGACTGGGTTCTATCTTACCTGACTTGGAACAGTGACCAGAACAGCAGTTTGGATGCCAGGTTGGGGGGCCACTGGGAACAAAGGCAAGCTCCACAGTTTGTTACAGCACTGGAGAGAGTGTAGTACCACAGACAGACACCAGGAAAAGCAAAAGATTATGAGCTCCAGTGAAGATGCAAGCAAACCTTTTTTAACTGGGAAATTATACACACAAGCCCAGAGAAGATGCATTCCCAGAAAGGTTTGGGAGGTCGCCATACACTCTAGCCAGGCTGACTGGTGAAGACCCTCCCCTGCATGAAGCCAATTTCTAAAGACTGGGAGAGGTAGCTGTTTTTTATTTGGTTTTGGGGGTTTTGGTTTTTTTGTTTGTTTTTTGTTTTTGTTTTTTGAATGCCCGAAGCTCAACAAAAGGTCACAAGGCCTACAAAGAAACAGGAAAACATGGCCTGATCAAAGTAACAAAATAAATTTCCAGAAACCAACCCCCAAAGAAACACAGGCCTATGATTTACCTGACAAAGGATTCAAAATAAACATCTTAAAGATGCTAAGTGAGCTAATAGAGAAGATAAACAACTAAACAAAATCAAGAAAATGATACATGTACAAAATGAGAATGTCAACAAAGTCATAGAAACCATTTTTTAAATCTGGAGCTAAAGAATACAATAACTGAATTTTAAAATTCACTAGAGGAGTTCAATAGGACACTTAAGCAGAAAAAAAGAGTCAGTGAATTTGAAGTCAGATCACTTAAAATTATTGAGTCAGATAAGCAAAAAGAAAGAATGAAGAAAAGTGAAGAAAGCCAAAAATACTTATAGAACACCATCAAACAGGACAATATATGCATGATGGGAGACCCAGAAGAAAAGGGAGAAAGGACTAGCAAGCCTACTTGAAGAGACAATGGCCAAAATCTTCCCAAATTTGAGGAAGAAAATGAACATACCAATTCGAAAAGCCCAACAAACTCCAACTAAGATAAACCAAAGTGACCCAAACCAAAACACATTATTATCAAACTGTAAAATGTCAAAGACAAAGAGAGAATCTTGAAAGCAGCAAGAGAAAAGTGACTCATCACATACTAGGGAGATCTTATTAGACTATAAGCAGTTTGTTTTGTTTCTTTTTTTTTATTTTGAGATAGGATCTTACTCTGTCACCCAAGCTAGAGTGCAGTGGCATCATCATAGCTCACTGCAGCCTCGAACTCCTGGGCTCAAGCAATCCTCCTGCCTCAGCCTCTGGAGTAACTGTGACTACAGGCACATGCTACCATGCCTGGATAATTTTCTTTTTATTTTTTGTAGAGATGAGGTCTCACTGTATTGCTCAAGCTGTTCTTAAACTACTGGTCTCAAGCAATCCTCCCACCTTGGCCTCCCAAAGTTCTGGGATTATAGGTGTGAACCACTGAGCCCAGCCTACCAGCAGATTTTTGAGCAGAAACCCTGCAGGCCAGGGCCAAGTGTGGTGGCTCCCACTAATACTCCCAGCACCTTGGGAGGCCAAGGTGAGCAGATCAGTTGAGGTCAGGAGTTCGAGACCAGCCTGACCAACATGGTGAAACCCTGTCTCTACTAAAAATCCAAAATTAGCCAGGCGTGGTGGTGCTACTCGGGAGCATGAGGCAGGAGAATCGTTTGAGCCCAGGAGGTGGAGGTTGCAGTAAGCCAAGACTGCGCCACTGCACTCCAGCCTGGGTGACAGAGCAAGACTCCGTCTCAAATAAAAGAAACCCTCCAGGCCAAAAGGGAGTGAGGTAATATATTCGAAGTGCTAAAAGGGAAAAAACTGCCAACCAACAACACCATGTCTGGCAAAACTGTCCTTCAAAAATTAAAAAGAGGACTCCGCTCTGCGCCTGCCCGCTGCTGTAGGGACCCCGGGAAATGCAAATCAAAACCACAATGAGATACCATCTCACACCAGTTAGAATGGCAATCATTAAACTGTCAGGAAACAACAGGTGCTGGAGAGGATGGGGAGAAATAGGAACACTTTTACACTGTTGGTGGGACCGTAAACTAGTTCAACCCTTGTGGAAGTCAGTGTGATGATTCCTCAGGGATCTAGAACTAGAAATTCCATTTGACCCAGCCATCCCATTACTGGGTATATACCCAAAGGACTATAAATCATGCTGCTATAAAGACACATGCACATGTATGTTTATTGCGGCATTATTCACAATAGCAAAGACTTGGAACCAACCCAAATGTCCAACAATGATAGACTGGATTAAGAAAATGTGGCACATATACACCATGGAATACTATGCAGCCATAAAAAATGATGAGTTCATGTCCTTTGTAGGGACATGGATGAAATTGGAAATCATCATTCTCAGTAAACTATCACAAGAACAAAAAACCAAACACCGCATCTTCTCACTCATAGGTGGGAATTGAACAATGAGAACACATGGACACAGGAAGGGGAACATCACACTTCGGGGACTGTTGTGGGGTGGGGGGAGGAGGGAGGGATAGCACTGGGAGATATACCTAATGCTAGATGACGAGTTAGTGGGTGCAGCGCACCAGCATGGCACATGTATACATATGCAACTAACCTGCACATTGCGCACATGTACCCTAAAACCTAAAGTATAATAATAATAAAAAATAAATAAATAAAAAATAAAAAAACAATAAATTCATATCATAAGGAAAAAAAAATTAAAAAGAAATTAAAACTTTCCCAGATAAACAAAAGCTGACGAGGTTCATTACCACTAGGCCTTAACCCTACAAGAAATACTAAAGAGACTCCTTCAAGTTGAAACAAAAAGACACTAGACAGCAACACAAAACCATAGAAAAATATAAAGCTCTCTGATAAAGGTAAATATGTAGATAAAATGTAGAATTAGGCCAGATGCAGTGGCTCATGCCTGTAGTCCTAGCACTTTGGGAGGCCGAGGCAGGCAGATCACCTGAGATCAGGAGTTCGAGACAAGGCTGGTCAACATGGCAAAATCCTGTCTCTACTAAAATTAGCTGGGCATGGTGGCACATGCCTGTAATCCCAGCTATTCAGGAGGCTGAGGCAGGAAAATTGCATGAACCCAGGAGTTGGAAGTTGCGGTGAGCCAAGATCACACCACTCGACTCCAGCCTGGGCAACAGAGTGAGATTCTGTCTCGAAAAAAAAAAAAAAAAGGTTTCTCTATCTATATATAAAATTCTATAGTATTGTAAGTAGTGTAATGTTGTATAGATCACTTTTAAGTTTGGCATAGAATCTAAAAAACAAAAGCATGAAAAATAACTATAAATTATGTTAATGAATACACAATATAGAAAGATGTAATTTCTGACATCAATACCAAAGTAGGGGAAAGTGGAGATGTAAAGAAGTAGAATTTTTGTATGCCACTGAAGTTGAATTGTTATCAGTTTTAATTAAATTGTTATAACTTTAAAATGTTTTATGTAAAAATGGTATATTTGTTCATTCTGACCTTTGTCTTGAACTGTTTTAGTCCCATATTCAATCATATCATGGCTATCTCCTGATTTTAAAAAAGTATCCTATCTTAAAAAGAATACCAAAAAAATTAGCCACGCATGGTGGGACCATAGGCAGCTATAGTCCCAAGTAGCTAGGATTGCTTGAGCTTAGGAGTTCAAAGTTGAAGCGAGTAATGATCATGCTACTACACCCCAGCCTGGGCAACAGAGCCAGATCCTGTCTCTTAAAAAATTTTTTTAATTAAAAAAATTAAAAATAAGAATGCAACTATCAAGTTCATTCTATTGTGGCTCTTTCACCATCTGAAATTTTCTTTTTTTTTTTTTGAGATGGAGTTTCACTCTTGTCTCCCAGGCTGGAGTGCAATGGTGTGATCTTGGCTCACTGCAACCTCCACCTCCTGGGTTCAAGTGATTCTCCTCCTGCCTCAGCCTCCCAAGTAGCTGGGATTACAGGTGCATGCCACCATGCCTGGCTAATTTTTTGTAGTTTTAGTAGAGACGGGGTTTCACCATGTTGGCCAGGCTGGTCTTGAATTCCTGACCTCAGGTGATCCACCCATCTCAGCCTCCCAAAGTGCGGGGATTACAGGCATGCACCACCGTGCCCGGCCCTGAAAATTTTCAATCAATGACTGTCTATTGAGTGCCTATATGAGTTATGCATTGAAGCACTAACATAAGAAAGCATTCCTTTCCTGCTCTTAAGGCATTTCAAGAGAGAAAGATATATACACATATTACTCAATTTTGCAATGTAATTTTATTTCAATATGTGCAGTTTTCAGGGGTTCAGAAACATCTGCCTAAAATCATGATTAAGAGAATCTTAAAGCTGGAAGCAGGACTCTTCTCTCAAGAAAATCATGAGGAACCAAAGCTTTCTCAAATTCCATCTTTTCTGAAGGAATATTAAAATATTTTATTCTGGCAAACTTTTTACAGATACACGTTTCATTCATTTTCAACATTATGAAAAAGAATGTGTGATCTGAGAGACCAAAACAGATGCCTCTTTATCAACTAAGACGGCCCATAAGGTTAAGGAAATAAAAATTATTATGGCGTCAAGGGCTCAGGGCTCAGTTGGCATGACAACTTCCTAAATTCCTACCCCTAGAAGAAAAAGCACACTCTTGCTAAACTCCATAACAATAGGAGCTATCATAGCCCTCCTGACCTTGATTTACATCCCACACCACTACAACTCTGATTGAACAGAGGACCAACCTTACAAACCTTCTTTTCTGAAAAGCAACTACAGACCTTAAGCCAGTTTCTGCCAGCTTATAGAGGCTGCTCATGAACTGTCTCTGTGCCCTGTAGTTCACTTTTGATATAGAGCCAAACTCCACCTTATTTTAACGCTAAAACCCCACCCCAAAGTGAACATGGGAAGTATGTCACATATATGTTTGCCCATTGCACATGTGCTTGACTACCTTCATACATATGTATAGCTTTCCCCCCAAAACCTGCTGAATACGTATTACTTTACTGTGTGATACAGGCCCTGGGAGGCCTAAAACCCAGCCTGCCCTTTCCCTCTTCGAAGAAAGAGCACCTTCAGTCCACTCCAGAGACTCTCTTCCCAGTTCGCAAACTGATATCACCAATAAAACTCTCCTTTCTACTATTTAGCCATCCTGATGGTCTTTTGGACAACAGATGGAAGCATATTACTTATACCCCCAATTAATGCCACTAACTAAAAGTGCCAGCTTGTGAGGTGAGGTGTGACATGCTTAGGGCTCCCTGGTGGCTCCAGAGGGCAGACCACAAAATGATATCTATGCTTCTGGGTTACACAGTGGGGACATCAGGATGTGACATTTTTGCACACAAATTCTCCATGCTACTTTTAAGAGAAAGACATAAGTGACAACTTGATTATCAGGGATTATGATTTTTAAAGAGAAATGATCAGGATTTGCCATAGGTACAGTGGCCATATTTTGAACTAAAAATTCAGGTCAGACGGTTTGGCAAGTAGTACATATATATTGTAAGAATAAAACCAAGTATTTTAAATTTCAAGACTCCTGGTCTGCACAAAGGTCAAGAGAGTCATCCCAATATAATATATCTTCTATACCTAGATTACAATGATAGTGATACTCGCAGTAATGTCTAACACTAGAGTAATTCTCATTGAGTGCCTCGCAGTTTTCATTTAATCCTATGAAGTAGGTATACCTGTATTATCCTCATTTTACAAATGAGAAAACAAACACAGAAACAAGGTAACTTATCCCAGCTCACATAGCAATAAGCAGCTGAGCTACGATTTGAAGAAAGGCACCCAGGTCTAAAGTCTATATTCTTAAACAGTACGCCACATTGCCTTTCATAATGAAATGAAGCTAAGATACTAGAAGATCAGCCAGGCGCGGTGGCTCACACCTGTAATCCCAGCACTTTGGGAGGCCAAGGTGGGCAGATCACTTGAGGTCAGAAGTCCGAGACAACCCTGGCCAACATGGTGAAATCCCATCTCTACTAAAAAATACAAAAATTAGCTAGGTGTGGTGGTGCATGCCTGTAGTCCCAGCCACTCGTGTTACTGAAGCATGAGAATTGCTTGAACCTGGGAGGCAGAGGTTACAGTGAAACTTCCACTCCAGCCTGGGTGGGAAAAAAAAAAAATACCAGAAGATCCTAAAATGCCTACTGAATCATCTAAAAAATACTAAACTGTGCTCAAATGTAACATTAATATCCAAGTATGACTTATTGGATTCAAATGCTAGAAAAATTGGTTCATCCAAATCCAATACTTTCCAGTTGATCAATTCCCCATCCGCCATCCACTCTGTGTTTTCCTCACAAGACCTTCTGTGTATTTTCATGTCACTTTCACACGAGTATGTGTGTTCCATATGTTTCAGGGTCATTCCAGATAGAAAATAAGAAATTAGGCAGAAGGAAAAAGACTTTTTTTTTTTTTTTGAGACATGTTCTCACTCTGCTGCCCAGGCTGGAGTGCAGTGGCATGATCACAGCTCAATGCAGCATCGAACTACTAGGCTCAAGGGATCCTCCCATCTCAGCCTCCTGAGTAGCTGGGACTACAGGTACACAGCACCATGCTCAGCTAATTTTTTAATTTTTTGTGGAGACCGGGTCTCCCTATATTGCCCAGGCTGGTCCCAAACTCCTGGGCCCAAGTGAGTCTCCCACCTCAGCCTCCCAAAGTACTGAGATTTATAGGCATGAGCCATCATCCCCAGCCTGACAACTTTTTTTAGGAGAAGAAAAACAAAGTAAGTTCTACTTGCTACTTTAAAGCACCACATGTGAATATTCAATGATGTTTCATTGAAAATTAGAAACTAGATCCCATCTGTCAATTTTGGCTATTGTTGCCATTGCTTTTGGTGTATTAGACATGAAGTCCTTGCCCATGCCTATGTCCTGAATAGTGTTGCCTAGGTTTTCTTCTAGGGTTTTTATGGTTTTAGGTCTAACATTTAAGTCTTTAATCCATCTTGAATTAATTTTTGTGTAAGGTGTAAGGAAGGGATCCAGTTTCAGCTTTCTACATATGGCTAGCCAGTTTTCCCAACACCATTTGTTAAATAGGGAATCTTTTCCCCATTTCTTGTTTTTGTCAGGTTTGTCGAAGATCAGATAGTTGTAGATGTGTGGTATTATTTCTGAGGGCTCTGTTCCGTTCCATTGATCTATATCTGTTTTGGTACCAGTACCATGCTGTTTTGGTTACTGTAGCCTTGTAGTATAGTTTGAAGTCAGGTAGTGTGATGCCTCCAGCTTTGTTCTTTTGGCTTAGGATTGACTCGGCAATGCGGGCTCTTTTTTGGTTCCATATGAACTTTAAAGTAGTTTTTTCCAATTCTGTGAAGAAAGTCATTGGTAGCTTGATGGGGATGGCACTGAATCTATAAATTACCTTGGGCAGTACAGCCATTTTCACGATATTGATTCTTCCTATCCATGAGCATGGAAAGTTCTTCCATTTATTTGTATCCTCTTTTATTTCCTTGAGCAGTGGTTTGTAATTCTCCTTGAAGAGGTCCTTCACATCCCTTGTAAGGTGGATTCCTATGTATTTTATTCTCTTTGAAGCAATTGTGAATGGGATTTCACTCATGATTTGGCTCTCTGTTTGTCTGTTATTGGTGTATAAGAATGCTTGTGATTTTTGCACATTGATTTTGTATCCTGAGACTTTGCTGAAGTTGCTTATCAGCTTAAGGAGATTTTGGGCTGAGACGGTGGGGTTTTCTAGATATACAATCATGTCATCTGCAAACAAGGACAATTTGACTTCCTCTTTTCCTAACTGAATACCCTTTATTTCTTTCTCCTGCCTGATTGTCCTGGCCAGAACTTCCAACACTATGTTGAATAGGAGTGGGGAGAGAGGGCATCCCTGTCTTGTGCCAGTTTTCAAAGGGAATGCTTCCAGTTTTTGCCCATTCAGTATGATATTGGCTGTGGGTTTGTCATAGATAGCTCTTATTATTTTGAGATACGTCCCATCAATACCTAATTTATTGACAGTTTTTAGCGTGAAGGCTGTTGAATTTTGTCGAAGGCCTTTTCTGCATCTATTGAGATAATCATGTGGTTTTTGTCTCTTGTTCTGTTTATATGCTGGATTACGTTTATTGATTTGCGTATGTTGAACCAGCCTTGCATTCCAGGGATGAAGCCCACTTGATCATGGTAGATAAGCTTTTTGATGTGCTGCTGGATTCAGTTTGACAGTATTTTATTGAGGATTTTTGCATCGATGTTCATCAGGGATATTGGTCTAAAATTCTCTTTTTTTGTTGTGTCTCTGCCAGGCTTTGGTATCAGGATGATGCTGGCCTCATAAAATGAGTTAGGGAGGATTCCCTCTTTTTCTATTGATTGGAATAGTTTCAGAAAGAATGGTTAAACTAAAGAGCTTCTGCACAGCAAAAAGAAACTACCATCAGAGTGAACAGGCAACCTACAGAATGGGAGAAAATTTTTGCAATCTACTCATCTGACAAAGGGCTAATATCCAGAATCTACAAAGAACTCAAACAAATTTACAAGAAAAAACAACCCCATCAAAAAGTGGGCAAAGGACATGAACAGACACTTCTCAAAAGAAGACATTTATGCAGCCAACAGGCACATGAAAAAATGCTCATCATCACTGGCCATCAGAGAAATGCAAATCAAAACCACAATGAGATACCATCTCACACCAGTTAGAATGGCAATCATTAAAAAGTCAGGAAACAACAGGTGCTGGAGAGGATGTGGAGAAATAGGAACACTTTTACACTGTTGGTGGGACTGTAAACTAGTTCAACCATTGTGGAAGACAGTGTGGCGATTCCTCAGGGATCTAGAACTAGAAATACCATTTGACCCAGCCATCCCATTACTGGGTATATACCCAAAGGAATATAAATCATGCTGCTATAAAGACACATGCACACATATGTTTATTGCGGCACTACTCACAATAGCAAAGACTTGGAACCAACCCAAATGTCCAACAATGATAGACTGGATTAAGAAAATATGGCACATATACACCATGGAATACTATGCAGCCATAAAAAATAATGAGTTCATGTCCTTTGTAGGGACATGGATGAAGCTGGAAACCATCATTCTCAGCAAACTATCGCAAGGACAAAAAACCAAACACCGCATGTTCTCACTCATGGGTGGGAATTGAACAATGAGAACACTTGGACACAGGAAGGGGAACATCACACACGGGGGCCTGTTGTGGGGTGGGGGTATGGGGGAGGGATAGCATTAGGAGATATACCTAATGTAAATGACGAGTTAATGGGTGCAGCACACCAACATGGCCCATGTATACATATGTAACAAACCTGCACGTTGTGCACATGTACCCTAGAACTTAAAGTATAATAAAAAATATATATATTTTTTAAAAAAGAAAATTGGAAAATAGAGAGGTACTAAAAATGAAGTCATTATTTTTCTTAACCAAATGAAATCTTTCAGTTTATCATTTTTAAGAGAATTTCTCTCTTGCCTTCTTTTGGTCCCTCCTTGGGATCTCAAAGATGCATATTCAAGATGTCTTTTGAAAACAATGCAACTGAAGAAATTTCCTCTTCTTTTAGTGCAATTTTACAAAAATTAAAATGAATAGCACAAACGACTCAACTCCAAATACATTTTCATCTACTTACAGTGCTGTCGCTTGTGACACAAGGAACAAGAGTATGTCAGGGACTTGGAAGATCTGTCAGAACTGGCTACTAACCCACAGCTGTGGGCAGTGGCCCATCCACCAGTGGGCATTCAAATATCTGCCCTGAACTTTACATAGTGACAGGTCCAGAGACCTTCATGCCCTTTGGATGGATGCAAGAGACAGAGTACAGATTCAATTATGAACTGACTGTCATTTAGATGGAAGAGGTCTTCTCAAACCGGCTGGCCTTTCCCTCAGGAGAAGCTGAATTTCCTTAGATGTATTTTCTTGACATTTCAGTTTACAAAGACGCTTCACTTCATACTCCCTTTCGAGTTTGATAGCTGAAAAAGAAAATACACAAAACAATCTGACATACATTTTTCATCAGGCATAACTAAGTCAAAACTGAATATCATACAGCAAAATGCATATGCTTGAATAATAAACAAGATGACAGAGCTGCAAAGATAGGAGGTATGGGTGTAAATACACAGATTTAAACATTTCTCTGATAAGCAAATGGCACACTCAATTTATAACTTATTAAAGCAGAACTTAAGGAACTTACATTCTGCAGAAGGGAGCAGTCCATCTTTAATGGTGTTACATTTTGTGAGCTGCACAGAACCACCAAATGAAATTTCTTCCAAGAAAGGTAACTTGATATTGGCTAGGTTCGTGTACCAGGTCTTTGCAAGCAGTGCAAGATCCCAAGGTTCCTGTCTGGGGCAAAAATTCATTAATCCATTCAATAAATATTGATTAAGCATCTACTATGTGAGATGTAGAAGACATTAATTCTCAGTTCCATTTGTCACTAGACATTTTGGTTTATGGGTGGTGGGGGAGGTGTTCAGAATTTTCCAGAGTTGTAATTCCAGACAGGAGAGGGAGATTTATATTAACTAATATAGAGATAATACTGAACAATGACCAGAAATTACACCAGGAACTTTGATTCAGCCTCCATGAAGTCAATCCAATCTTTCCATGTAAGAGGATATAGGTAAGAACTGTAAGCTCCAGAGTCTTTTATAGCTCATAAAAATGTGGTCACATTAAAGAAGGAAAGAAGGGCATAATCATACATTGAGCAGGGTGCTTGGCACAGACTAAGATTTTGAGTGTGCAATCTGGGAATGGGGATGAAATTCCAAACTACAAATTCAAAATAACCAGTATAAACCTTTAAAAATTGTTCTCTTTCACCTAATTCTGAAATTTAAAAATTTCATGTTACATGTTTCTCATCTGCAGTCAATATGAGTTCAGCCTCATACGCACAAAGAAAGTGAAAGACCTGCTTTGGTCCAAGCAGGGGAAGTGACCATATTATACCAGCCACCCCTTTGTTTGCCTGTTCCACCTTCCCCGTCCTTTATCATCTAACTTTCAGGAGTGACTTAGAGTTTACAATTATTATAGATGTACTTGAACAAGTCACAAAAATGTATAAGAGTGTTCATTGAAGTGTTGAAGTGTCATTCATTAAAAAAAAAAAAAAAAAAAAATACATGGAGGCCGGGCATGGTGGCTCACGCCTGTAATCCTAGCACTTTGAGAGGCTGAGGTGGGTGGATCATCTGAGGCCAGGAGCTCAAGACCAGCCTGGCCAACATGGTGAAATCCCATCTCTACTAAAAATAGAAAACTTAGCTGGGCATCGTGGTGGGCACTTGTAATCCCAGCTACTCAAGAGGCTGAGGAAGAAGAATCGCTTGAACCCGAGAGGCGGAGGTTGCAGTGAGCTGAGATCATGCCACTGCACTTCAGCCTGGGTGACAAGAGCAAAACTCTGTCTCAAAAACAAAAAAACATGGAAATCACCTTAATATCTATCAAGAAGAGCCTGACTAAACAAACTGTAGTACAAACATGTAATGAAAGAATAAGGATTATGTTGATTTGGAAAGATAAGCAATAAAACAGTTATTGTTTACATAGCACCTACTATTAGGCACTGTTTTAAGCAATTTACACACGTGAACTCATGTAATTACTACAACAACCATATGAAAGAGGCAGGTGCTACTATTATCCTCAGTTTACAGATTAGAAAACTGAAGGGTAGGCTGGGCATGCTGGCTCATGCCTATAATCCCAGCACTTTGGGAGGCAGAGGCAGGAGGATCGCTGGAGGCCAGAAGGCCAAGACCAGCCCAGGCAATGTAATGAGATCTCATCTCCACAAAAAAATCAAAAAATTAGCCAAATGTGGTGGCACAGGCCTGTGGTTCCAGCTACAAAAGAGGCTGCAGCAAGAGGATCACTTGAGCCCAGGAGGCTAAGGCTGAGACTGCACTGAGGTGATAGAGTGATATCCTGTCTTGATAAAAAATAAAGATCTCCAGCCGGGCACGGTGGCTCATGCCTGTAATTCCAGCACTTTGGGAGACCAAGGTGGATCACTTGAGGTCAGGAGTTTGAGACTAGCCTGGGCAACAAAGTGAGACCCCATCTCTACCAAAAATAAAACAAATTCACCGGGCACAGTGGTGTATGCCTGTGGTCCCAGCTACTCAGGAGGCTGAGGTGGGAAGATCACTCAAGCCTAGGAGGTGCACGACATTCTAGCCTGTGTGACAGTGTAGGACCCTGTCAGGAAAGAAGGAAAGAAAGAAAGAAGGAAAGAAGGAAGGGAGGGAGGGAGGAAGGAAGGAAGGAAGGAAACTGAGGTGCAGAGAACAACTTGCCCAAGGTCACAAAGCCATTGGTTGTGAAGTTGGGATCTGAACCCAGGAAGTCAGACTCCAGAATCAGTGCTCTTACCTATTAGGCTATGCAAGATATATTGGAAAGGGGTGGGCAGAGCAAAGTTCAATATGATTCCACGTGTTAAAAAGACATATGTGTGTGTGTATACATGTGTGTATGTGTCTTGTGCAGCCGCAGAAATTCTAGAAAACATATAAGACATTTTACCTCTGAGTGGGAATCAGGAATGGGAATGGGGAGAGACAGCATTTTTATCTTCCTTTCATACGCTTCTATACTGCTAGAAAGTTTTTAGTGTATTGTTTTTACAATCTTTTAAAAACACCGAACCAAAAAAAGCCTCAGGTAAGGAGTCACCTTGGCAAATGAACTCCAAAGAGTGCTACTACCATTCCGTTCCTTTTCACTCGGTTATTCTTATAAACAGTATGATATCAAATACTTTCTTGGGAGAATGAAAGAGAAAGCCCTGGTGTTACAGAGATTGTTCATGATATAAAATTCTGCATAACTAAAACCATGGAATCAGTGCTTTAAGTCATTCTCCAGAAATAGGAGTATCTTCATATAATGTTTATAATGATACTTAGTATAGGCCGGGCGCGGTGGCTCACGCCTATAATCCCAGCACTTTGGGAGGCCGAGGCGGGCGGATCACGAGGTCAGGATATTGAGACCATCCTGGCTAACATGGTGAAACCCCGTCTCTACTGAAAATACAAAAAAATTAGCCGGGCATGGCAGTGGGCGCCTGTAATCCCAGCTGCTGGGCAGGCTGAGGAAGCAGAATGGCATGAACCCGGGAGGCGGAGCTTGCAGTGAGCCGAGATCGTGCCACTGCACTCCAGCCTGGGTGACAGAGCAAGACTCCATCTCAAAAAATAATAATAATAATATAATAATAATAATAATAATAATAATAATGACACTTAGTATAATGGTACTTGCCCATAGTTCAAGGTCTAAATACATACTAAACTGACAAAACTAAACAGAATGCAACAGTGAGTTTTCTCTGAATTTCCTAGAGCTCTGGTTTTATAATCCCATAGGGAATCCTCATTTACTTCATAGAATATTGTTTAAAAGACAAATTCAGTTGATGCCTAATCAAACGTTTAAGAAAGGAAAAGACTGCACTACAATACCACAGAGTGAAACTACTGTGTGGTTGCAACACGTGCTCACAATGCGTTCACTGGATGACAGGCAATGTGCAAGTACTTTACATACAGGACTTCATTTATAATCCACATCGCATAGCCAATTGTTATATGCATCTTGCAGATGCAGAGATCAAGGTACGAAGAAGGTGGCCTTAGGGAGCTGGGGGCAGGGCCAGGCTTAGAGCCCAGGTCTTCTTCATTGGAAAGCATGTGTTGTCCATCCACTGCCTGCCAAAGTATACAGGATACAAAACCGACCGTTTGTACCAGCTAATTAGGTGCTCTATTAAGATACATCTGACACCAGGGCATTTTTTTGGTAGACGTGGAGTATCTAAACAAAGTTTTTTAAAAGATGTGGGTGGAAGCAGAAAATGCTGTTTTGGAACAAGAAGACTCCGAGTCTAGCCTTTGCATTTCCTTACTACAGGACTGTGACTTTGATCAAACTTCTCTGAACCTCAGTTTTCTCACTTGAAAGTGTTGTTGTGTTGTAAGATAATTAACCAAGTAAGACAATTAACTTATAAAAGCAGTCGCCTAAAAAAAAAGAAAAAAAAATCAGAACCCAGACACCTGAAAATACTTCACATAGCCCAGTATCTCATGGGGAGCATAGTGTCCAGTCCTTTTATTTAACAAAGACACTCCCCACCCCAGTCAATGCTTACCCTGATTTAAAAAAAAAAAGATAATACTTACACATTATAACAACTGCCCCACAAAATGGTTTTCACCGTGTTCTTTCTTGGCACTCCATACGCCATGGTGAGTTATTACGGTACGATTTCCTTACATAGGTGCCTGATGGAATGTCACAGATAACTCTGTTCACTTTACCTGAAATGATGGCAATGCACCTAATTAATGCCTCTCACGTGAATATTTTGTAGCCAAATAATAGAAAAAAAAATTCTGAATGTCAGAAAGTCCTTAATAAGTGTTCATTGAACTGGAACCCCAAATGTAAAACCGTGTTCTCTTTCATTTTTCCATGAACTCATTTTTTCATTTCTTGCTACTGAATAAGGAGAAAATGCCAGGTAAGTTTCGTCATCCTGAGACAAAGTTTCGGTGTCGCGCTCTCTTCCCTTTCCTGAGCCTGCCAAACCAGCTCCAACACCGCTGCGCCAAAATGTGTCTGATTGTGGCAGTGCTGAGCGACCAAAGGCTCTGCCTGCACAGGAACCACCCGCCCCGGCCCGAGCACTTTGAGCAGAGCAATCCTTCCCAGGTTTTCCCTCATTCAAAACTCTCAGCACCACTCCCGCGTCCCCGCCCTTGCACGCCGATTCGGGACGAGTCCCCTTCCTTTCCCCGAACGCGTAGGGCCCAGGAGGAACCGGTTCCCGGGACGGGTGGGGGCCTCGGCCGCCCACAGAGCCCGCGGCGAAGGGAACGGCCTCAGCCTCGGCTCCTTCCCACACCTGGGCCCCACCCTGCCTCCGACTCGCCAGGAACGCGCTGCGGGCGCGGGGCTTCCACGGTGGCGGGTCCCCGCGAGCCGGCGCCGGCGGCGGCGGCCTGGTTACCCGGGCTTCAGGGGCTCGCAGGGTCGCGGCCGGGGGCTGAGAGCAGAGCGCGCTGCGCTAAACGCACATGGCCGCGCACACGCCTCCTTCCCGCTCGCGGCGGGCGCCGAGTCTAGGGCTCCACGCGTCACGCCGGAGCCTCAATAAAGGGCTTTGTGGGGCCCGCCCCACCCGCCAGGGAGGGGACGGGGTTCGCTCTCTGGTGGTGACTGGGCCAGGGACGGCCGTGCTCTCGGAACCCAGCCAACCAGCCAAAGAGGGCTGTAAGCCAGACCTTTCCTGGGAAGGACGCTTTCCAATGGAGGGGGCTGCATCCAAGCGATCTGGACTTCGTTTAGGGGCGCCATTTAAAGAAATGTACCCAGTCCTGGCTGCTGACATCTGGGGAACCGAAGCCCTGTTGCCAGCGTTCTCACACTGCAGTGGGTGAAGGCAGTGAGCTCAAAGCCCACGTGTGATATTTTAGATATTCGTGTTCAGAACAAGACAGCATCAATTTCTAAAGCCATTATTATGCTGTGGTGATTTCGTATTTCTTCATTTGAATACATCAGATGGCCACCCCTTATGGTCAAATGAAACGAGCTTACATTTCCATTTTGAGTGAGGGTTTTGATGTCAGAACTGGTTTGGAATTCTAGCTCTGCCACTTAAGATTTAACCTTAAGATTTCGCAAATGTCACTGCTCTAAGCATCAATTTCTTCATCTATAAAACAAGGATAATGATCTATATCTTAGAGAGTTGTTCTGAGGATGAAAGATCCTGCCCTGAGATTCTGCGCCACATGATAAGTGCCTAATTGATTATGAGCCTAATAACAACTTTATGAAATAGGCAAGCGCGATACTACTCATTATTCCAATTGTGGAGCCGACGAATTAGTTCAGGGTGGTTAAAGGGCTGCCCAGAGTCACATGGCAAGTTCCAAAGCCAACTTTTAAAGATAAACACACATGCGCCGGTCGCGGTGGATGGGCCAGGCGGGTGTCTCACGCCTGTAATCCCAGCACTTTGGGAGGCCGAGAGGGGCGGAACACGAGGTCAAGGAGTTCGAGACCAGCCTGGCCAACATGGTGAAACCCTGCCTCTACTAAAAATACAAAAATTAGCTGGGGGAGGTGGCGCGCGCCTGTTGTCCCAGCTATTCAGGAGGCTCAGACAGGAGAATTGCTTGAACTCGGGGGGCAGAGGTTGCAGTGAGCCGAGATGGCGCCACTGCATTCCAGCCTGGACAACAGAGTGAGACTCTATCTCAAAAAAAAAAAAGATAAAACACAGTAGCCTTTCCATCTGACAAGCAACCTCTTATCCTTCTAATTAGAGTAGGCTCACAGGGCTGACCCATCTTTCAGAGGTGCTTTTGTGCCTCCCAGAAACTGGAAGGTGAGGACTCACTCACTCGCTCTTCAGCATTTCTGCTCTACCACCAATGAAAAGTGAGCACCGAGCAGTGACGGTGGGTGTTTTCTTTCCACAAAGAATGTTGAAACCCTCAATGAACTGTGAGACCATGTACTACAGATTTTGGCCTGAAATTTTATTATTTATTTATTTATTTATCTATTTATTTATTTTTGAGATGGAGTCTCGCTCTGTCACCCAGGCTAGAGTGCAGTGGCACGATCTCGGCTCACTGCAAGCTCCACCTCCTGGGTTCACACCATTCTCCTGCCTCAGCCTCCCGAGTAGCTGGGACTACAGGCACCCGCCACCACGCCCGGCTAATTTTTTTGTATTTTTAGTAGAGACAGGGTTTCACTGTGTTAGCCAGGATGGTCTAGATCTCCTGACCTCGTGATCCACCCACCTCGGCCTCCTTCCCAAAGTGCTGGGATTACAGGCGTGAGCCACCGCGCCCGGCCTTTGGCCTGAATTTTTAAAAATGAGTTAGCATAGAATGGCAAATAAAATTAGAGTACATCACACAAATAAGTGTAAGAAGGTATTGCTTTGTGGCACTTTCATTTCTGTTATATACATATATATAAACACATATACACATACGTGTGTGTGCTCAGGCTCAGTGTACAGCCCTCACAATGGGTCTAAAAAATTTGAAAGGCACTTTCTTAGGTGATTTTATTTTAGAGATGAAAAAACAGAGACAGAGAAGTTATTTGAGGTTATATCCAGATAGGGGACAGGCCACCTTAGAAGGGAAGTTCCTCATGGTTCCATGGTAAGTTCTCTTTTTATAGTTGTAGAAATAGGTTCAGGGCCACACCAGAAGAGGTCAAGCCTGTGATTTCTTTATACAGGAACTCTATTTCCAGCATATGCATAAAATTCCTGACAATTGTATTCAGTTATTTCCTGTGTGACTCATTGTGAACTAATATGGTGGACATTACAGTGTATGACTTCTGAGATAAGGTCATAAAAGGTATTGTGGCTTCCTTCTTGCAGTCTCTCTTGGGTCACTCACCCTAGGAGAGACTGGCTGCCATTTGAAAGGACACTCAAGCTGCCTTATGGAGAAATTCATAAGGAATTGAGGCCTTTTGCCACCAACCATGTGATAAAGCCATCTTGGAAGCAGATTCTTCAAGGTCCAGTCAAGCCTTCAGATAACTTTAGCCCCAGCTGAGGTCTTGACTGAAACTTCATGAGAAATACTGAGCCAGAACCACCCAGCTAAGTCACCCCAGGATTCCTGGCTTTCAGAAAATATAGGATAATAAACGTTCATCATAGTTGGGCACGGTGGCTCATGCCTATAATCTCAACAGCATGGCAGGCTGAGACAGGAGGATCACTTGAGCCTGGGAGTTCAAGACCAGCCTGGGCACCATAGTGAGACCCCATCTTTACAAAAAGTAGAAAAAAAATTGGCTGGATGTGGTGGCACACACCTGTAGCCCCAACTACTCCAGAGGCTGAGGCAAGAGGATCCCTTGAGCCCAGGAGGTTGAGGCTGCTCTGAGCCATGATCACGACTGCACTCCAGCCTGAGTGGCAGAATGAGACCCTGTCTCAATTAAAAAAAAAAAAAGTCATTATTTCCTCATTTTAAGCTACCAACTTTTGGGATAATGGTTACACAACAATAGATAGCATTAGACAGCAATAGATACCACTAAATACCTTATTGTAGAAGGAATGTTTTATATAGAGGAAAATGTTCATATTTTTATAATTAAGATTAATGCTAAAATTAAAATGAACAGTAAAACACATTACACTTTACAGACATTTGCCATCCAGGATGACTTAAGATCCTTAACATTGTCAACACAAAAAAATACACGGCATCTGCCACTTCCCCATATGTATTTTAAAATAATACAATTTTCTAGAAGGTAGATGTCCAAAAGAGATCTGGTTTTTCTCACAATGACTATTTCAGTATATCCTTTTGAAATATCAAATTCTTTCTACAATTTCTTCCTCTCTCTCTCCCTCTTTCCCTCTATTTCTATCTCTATCTCTATTGATGTCTCTATACCTATCTCTATTGCTATCTCTATTCATCTTTTCCCCCCCTGCTTTGCTGGTGTCCTACACACATCTTCCTATCAGGTAAGGCTTCACCCATCTCTTCTATGCCAGAAAGTAAGCAAGTATCCTTTTATTTGGTTAAGAGAGCATTGCTGCCACCTAGTGTTAACACTAAAGCACAAGAAGGAATGCAAAAGATAATCAACACCTAACACAGAAACAATAATAGTGTGGTAACTTTACAGTCATTTACTATGTTTTGAGTACTGGTCAATGTACTTCATATACATTGTCTCACTTAATTATCACACAATAAATGCTACTATTAATTTAGTGGTGGGATTTTAGGAATATTAGAGAAGAAAAAATGGAGGCACCTCAACCACGAATAACTTTTCTAAGGTTACAGGATTTGAACCCAAGACTGCCTTATTCTAATTTTTGTGCTGTCCTCATCACACCACACTACATAGTCTCCCAGGACTATAATTAGGGCAAGGTTTTAGATTACACATTTGAAAACAGTTTCGCAACTACCCTTTTCAAATGTTATAATTTCTCATGACATACATGTATATATGTATGTGTATCGTCATTCTCATTTCAAAAAGTGACATTTTATTTCTTTTAACTTAATGTGTAAATCACAAATGCAGCTTACAGTTTTCTAATGACTATTATAAAACTCTCTAGTAATGACACCAATTCTAGGATAACGACAAAACAACACATCTGCAAAAACTTTAAAATCACCAAATAACAGCCCTAAATATTCTCCACCCTTCTGTACTAGTTTCTAATTGTCTCACCTGTCTGGCCACTCCTTTGCTTACTTCTCTCATTCTTCTCGCCCTTAAATTTATGTCTGTCCATAGTCCATTTGTTCTGCCTCAGTACTCTCAGCGGCTCTGCTCTCACTAACGTAACTATCATTTCTCCTTGGATGGGTCCCAAATCTGATTCTCTAGCCAGCCTTGGCTTCTCTCCTAGATGTGTATCAGTTTGTGGGAACTTCCTACTGGACTATCTTGTTCAGAAGAAAATTTCAACATAACCAAAATGTAATTCATCTCCTACTCCCTAAATCATCTCCTCTGTCTATCTTTTCTATTTCTGGGAATGGCCCATGAGTCTCCTATGAGCCAGGCTTAGAGGACTGGAGTCATTTTTAAAGTATATTGCTGGCCACCTACTCCATGCTAGCCATCATTCTTAGCCACTTTACATGGCATCTGATCCTCACAGATTAGGGGGGAAGAAACTAATACTTTCCCTAGTACAGTTAAGGGGGAAAAATGTTTAAAGGGCTATAAAATGGCCAGGCACAGCGGCTCATTACTGTAATCCCAGCACTTTGGGGGGTCAAGGTGGGTGGATTGCTTGAGTTCAGGAGTTCAAGACCAGCCTGAGCAACATGGCAAAACCCCATCTCTACAAAATATACAAAAATTAGCAGGGTGTGGTGGCATGTACCTGTAGTTCCAGCTACTCAGAAGGCTGAGGTGGGAGGATGGCTTGAGCCTGGTAGGTGGAGGTTGCAGTGAGCTGAGATCGTACCACTGCACTCCAGCCTGGGTGAATGAGTGAGACTCTGTCTCAAAAAAGGAAAAAAAAAGAAAAAATACATACATACATAAAGGTCTATAAAAGTGACTTATGATTACACAACTAGTAAGTTGCAGAGCCAGATTTGAACCCAGGTCAGTTTTACTCCTGAGCTACCTCCTTTAAGTTCTCTGGATTCTCTCACCCGACCACAGTTCCTGTATCCATAAAACTCCCATTGTATCCTTACAAAAACATTAATCCACTCACCCATTTTGGTTGCTCTAGAGTGGGTTTCTATACCTTAGACACATTATTGCATGACCAAAACAGACAATAATGGCTGCAACTAGTGGTAGACTTCTCCATTCTTCTTAGAGGCAGAAGTCACAATCTCCAGGTACCCTATTCCTTGGGAGACAAAGCAGGTCAGAATCCATTATCCTGTTCCAAGATATAGCATGTGATTTACAGCCTAGGATCCTCTGCAGAGCTGGAGTAGTGGGAATTCCTGGCTGGTTCTCAGGCTGGCACCACCAAACCTGCATCTGCCACGGAGCAGCTTATACCAGAAGAGCTCAGCCCCTGACAACTACATTTGAATTCCTCCCTCGGGCAAGCACAAAGAATTAGTTCTAAGAATAGGAAAAGAAAGTATTTCCTTACATATCTTAATACATGAGACCTTTAGGGTGTTACAACGTCACCCTATAAAGTACTAATTAAAGCAAAGGATTTACCTGCTTCAGTTCAATTGAAGTTTCAATTTCATGCTGACTTATAATGTTGCTTTAAAAGTATATCATTGAGGCCAGCCAAAGTGGCTCACGCCTGTAATCCCAGCACATTAGGAAGCCAAGGTGGGTAGATCACTTGAGGCCAGGGGTTCAAGACCAGCCTGGCCAACATGGTGAAACCCCGTCTCTACTAAAAATACAAAAATTAGCCAGGTGTGATGGCACGTGCCTGTAGTCCCAGCTACTTGGGAGGCTGAGACACAAGAATCGCTTGAGCCCAGAAGGCAGAGGTTGCAGTGAGCCGAGATCATGCCACTGCCCTCCAGTCTGGGTGACAGAGCAAGTATCTGTCTCTAAATAAATAAAAATATATCACTGGGCCAGGTGCTGGGGCTCACACCTGTAATCCCAGCACTTTGGGAGGCCAACGTGGGCAGATGGCTTGAGCCCAGGAGTTCGAGACCAGGCTGGGCAACATGGTAAAACCCTTCTCTATTTTTTTAAATAAATAATTAAAAGACTAAAAAAAGTATATCATTAGCTTGAAACTAGGAGAAATTAGAAAACTGAGATAAGATCTCTAATTATAAATATTATTTTTGAGTCACATTTTATTGACTTTTAAAATATATTATAAATGGAACACCTATAATCCCCACTACTCAGGAGACTGAGGTGAGAGGATTGCTTGAGCCCAGGAGTTCCAGGAGGTAGTGCTCTATGATCACACCTGTGAACAGCCACTGCACTTCAGCCTGGACAACATAGCAAGGCCCCGTCTCTAAAAGTAAAAATAAAAATTTAAAATCCCATTCAACTGAACTCTTCCTGAGGAAATGGAGGCCAGAACAAGAGGCCGAGTGCTCTGATAGAAAGTCTAATCATGAAATTCAAAAAATCTGAACCTGCCAGGCACAGTGGCTCATACCTGTAATCCCAACACTTTGGGAGGCTGAGGTGGGAGGATCACTTGAGCCCAGGAGGTCAAGGCTGCAGTGAGCCATGATTGTGCCACTGTACTCCAGCCTGGTCAACAGACTGAGAGTGAGACCCTGTCTGAAAAATAAATACAGAACTTCTCTCGCTGAAGCACTGACCTCCTAATGATAAATCTGTCTGAGGATTTTACTCAATTTTTTTTTGTCTGCTTGCTCCTCTAAAACAAATTCTTAATTCTTTCTCAGCTTCTTACTTTCAAAGTACCAACAATAAATCAAAGGACACCCCTGCAGTTCATTAGTAGACATTGCAATCTCTGTGCTTTTAATTATATATTGCATATTTGAGAAATGAAAAAAGAGATAAAATAATGCCAGAAATCCCCACAGAGCCAAGAGTTGCAGAAAAAAAGACAAAATAAATAAAATAATAACATTTAAAAATTAAAATAATGCCAGAACAAGCTTACGTCTATCCCAATGTTAAACAAAGTCTCTAAAATGTATTTAAGTAGTCTTATAGAGTCTACTCAGTTTCTAAATCTGGTATTCCATTCTAAATTTCAGGAAGTGCCAGGCACAGTGGCTCACTCCTGTGATCCCAGCACTTTTAAGAGGCAGTGGCGGACAGATTGCTGAAGTCCAGGAGTTTGAGACCTGCCTGGGAAATATGAGACCTTGTCTCTACAGAAAATTTAAAAATATATACATATTAGCCAAACGTGGTGATGCGTGCCTGTAGTCCCAGCTACTCAGGAGGCTGAGGTGGGAAGATCACTTGAGCCTGAGAGACAGAAGTTGCTGTGAGCCGAGATAGTGCCTCTGCAGTCCAGCATGGGCAATAGAGCAAGCCTGTCTCAAATAAATAAAATTTCATGAAACTGGAAATGTTCAGAATAATACTTCAAATTCCAGAAAATGCTTTACATTTTGCAAAGTGTGAGTCTTTAAAAGAAGACTTGAAACCCCACAAGCAGAGTGTGACAATTAATGACTTTCTAGTAAGTTTCATTAAAAACTAGTATTGGTCTTACAACTCTAGCCAAAATGTAGGTGTGATAGGCAGCTTTTTTTTTTTTTTTTTTTTTTTTTGAGACTGAGTCTCACTCTGTCGCCCCGGCTGGAGTGCAGTGGTGCAATTTCAGCTCACTGCAACCTCCGCCTCCTGGGTTCAAGCAATTCTCCTGCCTCAGCCTCCCGAGTAGCTGGGACTACAGGCGCCCGCCACCACACCCGGCTAATTTTTGTATTTTTAGTAGAGACAGGGTTTCACCATGTTGGCCAGGCTGGTCTTGAACTCCTGACCTCAAATGATCCACCCACCTTGGCCTCCCAAATTGCTGGGATTAAAGGAGTGAGCCACTGCACCTGGCAGTAGGCAGAATTCTAAGATGGTTCCTGTTACTGGGAGATTTGTATCCCTGGTCCCAAAAATTAATGTGTTGAGATCCTAAACCCCAGTATCTCAGACTGTGACTTTATTTGAAGATAGGGCCTTTCAAAGAGGTAATTAGGGTAAAATAAAGTCACAGGGGTGGGTCCTAATCCAATATGACCGGTGTTCTCATAAAACAAGTTTAGGACACAGAAATGCAAGAGCAAAGACCATGTGCATTACAAAAAGACCAGACCCCTCTTTCTCTGGCCAGGTTGGTTAAGACACACACTCTTGCGCTGACCTTGGCTCCTCCATGGTTTTGGAATCTAAAGCTGGTGAGTCGAAGAAGCAGGGAGAGGAGAGAAGCTGCCCTGCCCATGATGCCTGAAATCAGGCTGGACTTCAACACCAGGATAAAGGCACACCATAGCTAACAGCACAGTGAGGGAGTCAGATGCACGGGCCCTGCTACCAAACTGCCTGGGTTTGGATCCCTGCACCACCTCTGACAAGCTATGTATCTGATGCCAAATATCCTAGCAACAGACAGGTAAATCTTGGACATTACAATTTTCCTCAACACAGCCAAGTGAGCTGTTCAAATTGTAAGCCAGATCATGTCTTTGCTCAAATCCTGCAGTGGTTCCTTTTTTTTTTTTTTTTTTTTTTTTTTGACATGGAGTCTTGCTCTGTCACCCAGGCTGGAGTGCAGCAGTGCAATCTCGGCTCACCACAAACTCTGCCTCCTGGGTTCAAGTGATTCTCCCGCTTCAGCCTCCCGAGTAGCTGGGGTTACAGGCACGTGCCACCACACCTGGCTAATTTTTGTATTTTTAGTACAGACGGGGTTTCACCATGTTGGCCAGGCTGGTCTCGAACTGACTTCAAGTGAGCCACCCGCCTCGGCCTCCCAAAGTGCTGGGAATACAGGCATAAGCCACTGAGCCCGGCCAGTGGTTCTCTTTTCATTCAGAGAAAACAACCGAAGTCCTCACAATGACCCACAGATCATATCTGATCTCTTCTCTCTGTCTCTCTCACTCACACACACACAGCTTTTATTTATTTTTATTTTATTTATTTATTTATTTATTTTTTGAGATGGAGTCTCGCTCTGTCACCCAGGCTGGAGTCCAGTGGCGCGATCTCGGCTCACTGCAAGCTCCACCTCTCAGGTTCACACCATTCTCCTGCCTCAGCCTCCCAAGTAGCTGGGAGTACAGGCACCTGCCACCACGCCCGGCTAATTTTTTTTTGTATTTTTAGTAGAGATGGGGTTTCACCATGTTAGCCAGGATGGTCTCGATTTCCTGACCTCGTGATCTGCCCGCCTCAGCCTCCCAAAGTGCTGGGATTACAGGCGTGAGCAACCGCGCCCAGCCATGCACAGCTTTTATAACCTCCACTCATACCAATCTTCATTTGCTTGCTCTGCTTTTCCCTCCATGACCTTCATGCTCTTTCTTAAGCCTGCCCAACATATTCCCACCTGCTACGGGTTGAATTGTGTCCCCCAAAAAGATATGTTGAAGTCCTAACTCCCCATACATGTGAATGTGACCTTGTTTAAAAATAGGGTCTTCGCAAATGACCATCTAATCAGGCCAACTTTGCAGGTGACCTCATCTAATCAGGTTTAGAATAGGCCCTAAATCTAATCTCTAGTGTACTTATGACACATATAGATACACAGAAAGAACACCATGTAACCATAGAGGCGAGCCTGGAGCAATGTGTCCACAAGCCAAGGAATGCTAGGGGTTGCTGACAAGGATAAGAAGGTAAAAGAAATAAGGAACTACTCTAGGTGTGGTGGCTCATGCCTGTCATCTCAGCACTTTGGGAGGCCAAAGCGAGAGGATTGTTTGAGCTCAGGAATTCAAGACCAGCCTGGGCAACGTAGTGAAACCCCATCTCTTTTACAAAAAAATTAAAAATTAGCCGGGCATGGTGATATGCACCTGTAGTCCCAGCTACTCAGAAGGCTGAGGCAGGAGGATCTCTTGAGCCCAGGAGATCAAGGCTGCAGTGAGCTATGATCGTGCCACCGCAACTCCAGCCTGGGCAACAGAATGAGACCCTCAAAAAAAAAGGAATGAACAGACTGTCTTCAGAGCCTCCAAAAAAGCACCAATCTGACACCGTGATTTCAGACTTCTAGCCTCCAGGACTGGGAGAAAACAAATTTCCATTGTGAATCCCCCAGCGTGGTACCTTGGGAAACTAATACACCACCACCTGCCTTTACCTTAGCTGTTCCTACTACCTGCAACATCCGTCTTCCAAACATCCAGATAACTTGCCCACCTCCGTCAAGGCTTTGCCAAGTACACTTTTCAAAACTGCTGCTTCTGACACCTGTGCTGACAACCCCCTTACCCTGCTCTAATCTATTTCAGCACTTATCGCCTTCTAACATCCTATAGTTTATTATGTTTATTGTTTTGATCATCATCTATTGTTAGAATTTGAGCTCTGTAATCATATGGAATCTTTATTTCTTTCACTGAAGACCCTGTATGCCAAACAGTGTAATAAAAAAAATAAAGAACAGTGAATATCATGGGGTGAATATCATGAAAGACAAGACAGTGGTTACCTTTGAAGGGAGAGAGGGGGTTGTGATTTGGAAGGTACATGGTGGCTTCTGACTTGCAGGCAGTGTTCTATTTCTTAACCTGGTTAGCAGCTAAAGAGATATTTGCCTTCTCATAATTTGTTAAACTGTACATTTATGTGTATGCATCTTTCCTTGTGTGCTATTTTCACAAGAAAACGAAGCCTCAAGAATTTTCACATTTCTTCCATGAGGAAAGAAAGGGAGACTTCTTGCTTTAAAATATTGTTTATAAAAATGTTGTGTAAGTGGCCAGGCCTGGTGGCTTGGCTCACGTCTGTAATCCTAACAATTTGGGAGGCCGAGGCTGGTGGATCACGAGGTCAAGAGATCGAGACCATCCTGGACAACATGATGAAACCCCGTATCTACTAAAAAATATAAAAATTAGCTGGGTGTGATGGTACACACCTGTAGTCCCAGTGTGTCCATAATCGGTCGGTTCTTGGTCTCGCTGAATGAAGCCGCAGACCCTCATGGTGAGTGTTACAGCTCTTAAAAGCGGCGCATCTGGAATTGTTCCTTCCTTCCAGTAGGTTCGTGGTCTCGCTGGCTTCAGGAGTGAAGCTGCAGACCTTCCTGGTGAGTGTTACAGCTCCTAAAGGTGGCGCGGACCTAAAGAGGGAGCAGCAACAAGCCTTATTGCACAGATTAAAAGAACAAAGCTCCCACATCACGGAAGACAACCCAAGCAAGTTACCACTGCTTGCTCGGTGGCCTGCCTTTATTCCCTTATCTGACCCCACCCACATCCTGCTGATTGGTCCATTTTACAGAGAGCTGATTGACCCATTTTACAGGCAGCTGATTGGCCCATTTTACACAGAGCTGATGGGTCCGTTTTCACAGGGTGCTGATTGGTGCGTTTACAAACCTTGAGCTAGACAGAGTGGTGATTGGTGCATTTGCAATTACTTAGCTAGACACAAAATTTCTCCAAGTCCCCACTGACTAGACACAGAGCGCTGATTGGTGCGTTTACAAACCTTTAACTAGACACAGAGTGCTGATTGGTGCGTTCACAAACCTCTAGCCAGACACAGAGCGCTGACTGGTGCGTTCACAAACCTCTAGCTAGACACAGAGTGCTGATTGGTGGATTTACAATCCTTTAGCTAGGCAGAAAAGTTCTCCAAGTCCCCACCCGTCCCAGAAGCCCAGCAGGCTTCACCTCTCACTGGCGCTCTGGCACTCGCCGGGGCTTTGCGTCACCCAGCCTGGGCACTCCGGCAGCCCAGAAGGAGCTCATCCCGCGATCAAGCCCAGCAGGCACCGGCCGGCCGCGCCCAGTGCAGAGCCAGCCGAGCCTGCGCCCACCCGGAACCCGTGCGGGCTAGCGAGCGCCTCGCGCAGCCCTGGCTCCGCCCCCGCCTCTCTCTTCACACTTCCCCGCTAGCACAGGGAGTCGGCTCCCGCCTTGGCCAACCCCAGAGAGGGGCCCTCATAGCGCAGCGGCGGGCTGAAGGGCTCCTCGAGCGCGACCAGAGCGGACGCCAAGGCCGAGGAGGCACGGAGAGTAAGCGAGGGCTGGTAGCACGTTGTCACCTGTCACCAGCAACTCAGGAGGCTGAGGCAGGGGAATCGCTTGAACCTGGGAGGGGGAGGTTGCAGTGAGCCAAGATCGCGCCACTGCACTCCAGCCTGGCGACAGAGCAAGACTCTGTCTCAAAAAAAAAAAAAAAAAAAAAAAAAGTTGTAAGCTGGGAGCAGTGGTGCACACCTGTAGTCCCGGCTACTCAAGAGACTGAGGCAGGAGGATTGATAGAGCCCTGGAGTTCAAGGTCAGCCTGGGCCACATAAAAAGGCCCCATCTCTAAATAATAATAATAATAATTGTAAGTTCAATGATTACAGATTCGAAAAGTATTCTTGGAGTTCATAATTCTCCAAAAGAAAAGCTACAAAGCAGCAACATGCCACACGTAGCTGCTGTTAAGGACTGAATTGTGCCCCCTCAAAATTCATTCATTGAAGCCCTAACCCCTAATGTAATTATATTTGAAGATAAGGCCTTTAAGGAGGTAATTAAGACTAAATGAGGGCCGGTTGCGGAACTCACGCCTGTAATCCCAACATTTTGAGAGGCTGACATGGGCGGATGGCTTGAGCCCAGGAGTTCGAGACCAGTCTGGGCAACATAATGAGACCCTGTCTCTACTAAAAAATTTTAAAATTAGGCTGGGCACAGTGGCTCATGCCTGCAATCCCAGCACTTTGGGAGGCCGAGGCTGGCGGATCATTTGAGGTCAGGAGTTTGAGACCAGCCTGGTTAACATGGTGAAACCCTGTCTCTACTGAAAATACAAAAAAAAAGATAGTAGCTGGGCATGGTGGCACATGCCTGTCGTCCTTGCTACTCGGGAAGCTGAGGCAGGAGAATCACTTGAACCCGGGAAGTGGAAGTTGCAGTGAGCCGAGATCACACCACTCCACTCCAGCCTGGGCAACAGAGACTCCATCTTGAAATAAATAAATAAATAAAATAGCCAGATGTGGCAGTTGCATGCCTGTAGTCCCAGGTACTTGGGAGGCTGAGGTGGCAGGATTGCTTGAGCCCCGGAGATTAAGGCTGCAGAGAGCTATGATGGCACCATTGCGCTCTAGCTTGGGTGACAGAGCAAGATCCTGTCTCAAGGAAGAAAAGAAACCTTGCATCTGGTGTGAAATGTTAGACAGAGTTTTGGAGTAGAGTTGGGAAGACAAGTGGTGATCTGAGGTTGGCCCCAGAAAAACCACAGTCCCCATTATCAGGGAAGATGGTTCTGAACACCACTTAGGCTTCTGAGGTTCTTTTTTTTTTTTTTTTTTTTTTTTTTTTGAGACATAGTCTCGCTCTGTTGCCCAGGCTGGAGTGCAATGGCACAATCTTGGCTCACTGCAACCTCTGTCTCCAAGGTTGAAGCAATTCTCCTGCCTCAGCCTCCCGAGTACCTGGGATTACAGGCACCCACCATCACCCCCAGCTGACTTTTGTATTTGTATTTTTAGTAGAGACGGGGTTTCACCATATTGGCCAGACTGGTCTTGAACTCCTGACCTCAAGTTATCCACCTACCTTGGCTTCCCAAAGTGCTGGGATTACCCACGTGAGCCACTGCTCCTGGCCCTGAGGTTCTGATTCCTGTTTGATGAACCTGAAGATGATTAGTCAGGAAACTGGGGCTAGCTGGGATGGGCCCATCAGCAATCCTGACCACCTCAGAGGCCATAAGGGCCACTGACCTTCAGAACTCAGCCATTTCCCAGGATATGCTCAGATCCACAATAAACTGGGAACAAATTCTAATGATTAGGAAGGATTTTTAAATCAATGTTTATTAAAGAGGAGGGCCCTGCCTGTTTCTATTTCTCTCTACAGAGGGCTTTTATGGCCTTTAATGTAGAGTAGATTGAACAATACTTCTCAGAGGAAGCTCTCTGGACTCCATAAGAATTAAGTGGGGAATGATGTTAAAATGCATATTACCAGGCTCTGACCTCAAATATTCTGATTCAAATAGTATGGGCCACGGATCAAGAATCAGCTTTTTAGGCCAGGCATGGTGGCTCAGGCCTGTAATCTCAGCATTTTGGGAGGCCAAGGCAGGCAGATTGCTTGAGGCCCGGAGTTCGAGACCAGCCTGGGCAACATGGCAAAACCTAATCTCTACCAAAAACACAAAAATTAGCTGGGTGTGGTGGTGCATGTCTGTAATCCCAGCTTCTTGGGAGGCTGAGGCATGAGAATTGCTTGAAATGGGGAGGAGGTGAAGGTTGCAGGGAGTTGAGATCGCATCGCTACACTCCAGCCTGGGCAACACAGCAAGACGGTCTCAAAAAAAAAAAAAAAAAATTGGCTGGGCATGGTGCCTCACACCTGTAATCCCAGCACTTTGGGAGGCCAAGGCAGGCAGATCACTTGAGGTCAGGAATTTGAGGCCAGACTGGCCAACATGGCAAAACCCCATCTCTACTAAAAATACAAAAATTAGCCAGGCATGGTAGTGCACACCTGTAATCCCAGCTACTAGGGAGGCTGAGGCAGGAGAATTGCTTGAACCCAGGGGGCAGAGGTTGCAGTGAGCCAAGATTGCACCACTGCACTCCTGCCTTGGTGACAGAACAAGACTCCATCTCAAAAATAAATAAATAAATAAATATTAAAATAAATAAAAATTTAAAAAAAGAATCAGCTTTTTACAAATAAGTGTTTAAGGTGATTCTCTGTCAGATGTTTTTAGACATTTCTCCAAGAGTGGCCCAGAGACCACTGGTGTGAGATGATCACTTAGAGTCTTGTGAAAAATACAAGTTTCCTAGGCATCCTGAATTTTAATAGGGAAAAGGGCGATAGGGAGTAGAGCCCAGGATTCTGCACTTTAAAGAGGCTTCCCAGTTAAAGGTTTACTGGCAGATGTTAAGAACCACCTGCCTAGGGAATAATAAAATGTTCTCTTGGAGAGGAGGGAGGGGACCAGGAAAAATATTATAACTAGATATAATGGATACTAGGCTTAATAGCAGGATGATGAAATAATCTGTGTACCAAACCCCCATGACACATGTAACGAACCTTCACATCCTACACATGAACCCCTGAACTTAAAATAGAAGTTTAAAAAAATGTTGTCTTGGATGGGCCATGACCTGGAAGATCTGTTTCTGCTAAATCTCATTAAGCTACTTTGGGGGTATTTTCATGAGGAAACACAACACAAAGACTCAAGGGAGGAATGAAAAAGAGACAGGGCACTGTTTAAGGACAGGAGTTTGGTAATAACCAAGAATGGTATCACATCAAGCCAGGTGCGGTGCCTCACGCCTGTAATCCTAGCACTTTGGGAGGTCAAGGCAGGTGGATCATTTGAGGCCAGGAGTTCGAGACCAACATGACAAAACCCCATCTATCCTAAAAATAACAAAAAATTACCCAGGCATGGTAGCGCACGCCTGTAATCCCAGCTGCTCAGGAGGCTGAGGCAGGAGAATTGCTTGACCCGAGGAGCAGAGGTTGCAGTGAGCCGAGATCATGCCACTGCACTCCAGCCTGGGTGACTGTGCCTCAAAAAAAAAAAAAAAAAAAAAGAGAGAGAGAGAGAAAAAGAAATGGTGTCACATCAAATAATTTGTATAAAGTTTCTCCAGTGGGAGGGCCACAACACATTTGCTCCCTACTCATCCTTGCTTTGCCTGCAGAGAGCACAATTTTTCTTACACATAAATGCTCAATAAGTATCTGTTGAATTGTTTTGAATATATTCCCCTTTGGAGAACTATACTTTCAACATATACATACACACACACACACACACATATATGTTGCTGGTGTTTGGATGAGCATATATGTGTGTTTATGGGTAGGGGCAGAAGAAGTGATGATGAAAGAAAGTGGGTTTGATAAAGGGAGGGAGATAAAATTGAGTGAACTGCTGAGTAGATTTGAGTTATACTTAAGGAAAACGTAACTACCAAGTTCTATTTTGGTTTACTTCCTCTCTTGCCCTGGGATCTTAAGCAAGCAAGCTACTTTCGTTTCTCTATTTCAACAGTGCCTTTTTTTTTTTTTTTTTTTTGGAATATGCCTTGTGGAATTATTTTTAAAAGTAAGTAATATGAGATTGGAAAGCACCTTTTCCTCTTAGCCAAAAGTGTGCAGAAGAGAATTTCCACCATCTGGACCACTTCAATAAGAGAAGTACACTTACACTCTCCCTCTTTTTCTCTCTCCCCCCACCTTACTCTCTCTCCCTCCCTCCCTCCTGAAGATCATTTATTTAGTAAATGTTTATTGAGAATTAATTATATGCTAGAAGCTGTGATAACTTCTGGGATAGCAAACAAGACGTGACTACTACCCACTATTGTTGTAGAATCTGGAGAATTCAGGGTCTGAATTCTCAGACATCGGAAGATCAAAGAAAAGTCACTAACCAGCCCTTCTGGCACAGGTGGGCAAGTTCCAGCGTGAGAAGCCAGGCTTCCAGCTGTCCAAGTGGAAACTCTCAGCAGGATCCCTCTTAGTGATCAGGGCTTGTACTTGGGAGGAAGGGCTTGTACTTGGGAGTAAGTGCTTGTACTTGGTGTGGAGCAGAGAGCAAGGACATATGGAATTCACCCTCACCTTTACCTGTCTCTCAATATGGTGGGGAGTGGGGACAAGTTGGGATATGCCAATCTCTCTCTGTCATTCTCCCATAGAATGGCTGCCGGTTCACATCTACCTCCCATTACCCATATCTCATGCAGGCTCCTCTTTTTCTAACTTTAACACAAATTATTCAGGGAAGGAGATTCTGGGAACTATAGTTCCAACTTAGCCAAGCTAACACCATTACATATGAAGAGCTGGGTCAAGAAGTGATGAAAGAGAATTCTCAAGACACCAACACTTGGCTGAAGGTGTCAAAATCAAAGTAAAGATTCTAAGCAAAAGTGCTTGTTCAGGTCCCAAGCTGTTTGCAACTTCTCAAAAGCTTCTTTGAGTGGTCTCCTGTGTCAGCATTAGAATTTTCCTACATAACATACAGCAAACCGGCTGCAGGAAGGTAGAAGTCAGCTGGTAAATAAATATATGGCTGATACCCCAATACAGTGACCACAGGCGCAACAATTAAGGATGATCACTGAGTTTCTATACTTCAGTGTGACACAATAGCTATTAACAAACACTTTAAATTTTAATTTTTTATCAGATTTAGATTTATGAAGTATGGAATACTCCTCTGTTCAAATATTTATTAATGCTTACTATAAGCCTCGTGAAAGTGAAACATCCTACTAAACTCTGTATGAACCAACTACACACCCTTCTATCAGTCCTTGCTTACAACACCTCAAATCCCCTGCCCAACTGTGCCAGATTCTCTGTAAGACTTACAGTAAATAAAACCTAGCGATATGCTGAGCGACATGATAAAGTCACAAGCTCTTCACCCAGAAAGATTGAGCATAATTCCTTAAATTAAGGTGATTTGGAGCCAGGTGCCTGGGCAACAGAGGAAGACTTAAAAAAAAAAAAATTTATTTGGGTTATTTGGTTAAAAATAGCAGAACTTCCAGGGAACTAATTTAAACTGAAAGTGGGATTTATAATAAAGATACTGGCTTATCTCATTGGACACAAGCACAGGAATGCAGCCAGCCCTCAGGCAGAGACTGAAATAAAGAAGTAGAAGGAGCACCCCACTGCATTTCATTTCTGCTTCTCTCTGTGCACTTGCCCTTCTGCCTGCAAGCTGAATTTCTCTGTTCTTCAAAACACAAGATGAAGCTGGGTGTGGTTCCTCATGCCTGTAATCCCAGCACTTTCGGAGGCCGAGGTGGGCAGATCACTGGAGACCAGGAGTTCGCGTCTCTACTAAAAACACAAAATTAGCCGGGTGTGGTGGCTTGGGCCTGTAATCCCAGCTACTCGGGAGGCTGAGGCAGGAGAATCACTTGAACCCGGGAGGTGGAGGTTGCAGTGAGCTGAGATCGCACCATTGCACTCCATCCTGGGCGACAGCGCAAGACTCTGTCTCAAAAAAAAATTAAAAATTAAAAAATTAAAATGTTCTTAATGGCAGAATATAAAAAGTAACAATCTTCTGCAAAACGGAAAAAGAAGGAAGACCTAAGGAAAGTGCTTAGGTAGAAATGTCAAAATATCATCCCAAGGGACAGGGTGTGAATGACCTCTATTGGTTGTAGCAGATTATTTTGTTGGGAGGTCATCGAATGCCATCTGAGAAGTGTGAAGTTGATCCTGGAAGAAACAGGATTTGAGGAGTCAGTGTGCTGTGGCATAACCAGATTTATGCTTAGAAAAAGGGAAACCAGTCCATGGCAAGACGGAGAATGGTTTAGAGGACATAAAAGCTAGGAGCAGGAAGTCAAGTTAGAAAATTTTGCATGAGGCCAGGCACAGTGGCTCGTGTCTGTAATCCCAGCACTTTGGGAGGCCGAGGCAGGCGGATCACGAGGTCAAGAGATCAAGACCATCCTGGACAACATGGTGAAACCCCTTCTGTACTAAAAATACAAAAAAAAATAGCTGAAAAAAAATAGCTGAGCGTGGTGGCTTTCACCTGTAGTCCCAGCTACTCAGGGGGCTGAGGCAGGAGGATTGCTTGAACCTGGGAGGCAGAAGTTGTAGTGGGCCAAGATCATGCCACTACACTCCAGTCCGGCGACAGAGTGAGACTCCATCTCAAAAACAAAAAAGAAAAAAAGTTTTGCATGAAATAACCAAGTCAGAATTGAGGGCTGAAACCAAGGAATGGCCTTTGAGATGCAGAGAAACAGAACAGCTGTGGGGAAGTGGAGGCAGAAGGCTTGGTGACAGGTTGGATGTAAGCACTGTCCGGGATGGAGGAGACTTAGACTGGCTCTTTTTTGAACAGTGGTGAGATCCCAGCCTTTTCATAGGAATTTCCCCTGCTTATTAGTTTTGTGGAATAAAATCAGATTGGCATAATTCCTCTCATCCTACACCCCCACTCTTGGGAATATCCAACACACAGATCAGACAGATCTCCTACCTCAAATTGTATTACTAGGCTTAATTAACATAAAAGGGCTGCATCTTAATTTCATGGCTGGTATATGAAACTGGAAATCCCCTGGAACTCTACCAAGTCTCTGGCCTTCTGAGCTCAGATTAAGATTTGGAAAGCTTTCTGAGGGTTTTTTCTTATTTCTTTGATGAGTTTTGCTGCTGCAGCATGCCTTCCTGGTGTTCCAGGTGAGAATACTGAGTGCTCACAACATGCCAGATATTTACTTACATTCTCTCTCTGTCTGTCTGTCTCTCTCTCTCTGTCTCTTTTCTTTTTTAGAGACAGGGTTTTGCTCTGTGCCCAGGCTGGAGTGCAGTGGCACATTCATGGCTCACTGCAGCCTTAACCTCCTGGGCTCAAGTGATCCTCCCACCTCAGCCTTCCAAGCAGCTGGGACTACAGGCATGCACTATCATGCCTGGCTATTTAGAAAAAAAAATTGTTTTTTTGAGACAGAGTTTTGCTTTTTGTTGCCCAGGCTGGAGTGCAATGGTGTGATCTTGGCTCACCACAACCTCTGCCTCCTGGGTTCAAGTGATTCCCCTGCCTCAACCTCCCAAGTAGCTGGGATTACAGGCATGTGCCACCACGCCCAGATAATTTTTTTTTTTTTTTGTATTTTTAGTAGAGACGAAGTTTCTCCATGTTGGTCAGGCTGGCCTCAAACTCCTGACCTCAGGTGATCCACCCACCTCAGCGTCCCAAAGTGCTGGGCTTACAGGTGTGAGCCACCGCACTCAGCCATTTAAAAAAAAAAAAAAACAGAGTCTCACTACATTGCCCAGGCTGGTCTTAAACTCCTGGCCTCAAGTGATCCTCCTGCTTCAGCTTCCCAAAGTGTCGGAATTACAGTCATGAGCCACTGTGCCCAGCCGATTGTCTCTTTTTATTCTTATAATATCCCATTTGGAGAAACTGAGACTCAAAAATGTTAAGGAACCTATTGCCCATACATCATTTAGCTAGTAAATCCAAAGCTGGGATCAAACCCTCTCTTGGTCTGGACCCAAAGCTTGGTCCTTGAATCACTACAAATTCCTGTGTTCTCACTGTAAGCAGCTGCACCTTCTGCCTCCCTGGAATTAATAGGTCTCCTGATAGTCAATGCCTGCCTATATATCCATGAGCCAACTGCTCTGCCTGCTCTCAAAATGGTATTTAGAAACCAATATTTGGGTACGGTTTTGCTATTGCTATTGAGATGTCAATACTCCCAGGTCCTTTCAGGGGATTGAACTAACCAATGCATGTGTTTGTGCATGTATACACACACATATGAGCATATAGATATGTATATGAGTATATACATATAAATGTGTATGAATATGGATATGAAAACATATATGTAAATGTGTGTACACATGTTTATGTCTATATCTATCTTAATATATTAAAGACCATTAGGTCACTCCAGTACTTCCAATTCTAATCCATCCACAAGGTTCATTCTAGTTTTTGCTTTTTTTTTCAAAACCACATTCAGTTTTTAATTTAATTTTCCATTGGGCAATTTACATATCTCCCTCACACTGTCTTTTAAGTTAGTGTCACAATTTTCCATAATAAACTACTTAAAGAGAAGCTTTGGTCAAAAATGGAATGAAGTCACAATTAAAAAAAAAAAAAGCACTGCTTTTAAAAAACCAACACTTTAACCAATTTTATATTCAAACAAAACCACACGGTATTGGCATGATATGTGTTCTCAGTGTTTCCTTGGGGCTGGCTTTCTCGCCATCGTGCCACAGCACAGCTGCGATCTTCCACAGTTTGTTGTGCTGGATGGCGGAAGCTCACTCAGCTCCACATCCAGAGACCCTGGATGGAAGACTCGAGAGTCTTGAAATCCTAAATTGTCATGGCTCCACCGATGCCAGTAGTGCAAAATTTGCGACAATCTTGCTTGCCCACCTCATAAATAGAGACTTGAGTGATGCTATTCGGGTGCAGCATCTCCAACGCCGTGTTGCGGTCCTCAGTCGTGGCCCTCTTGTCCATGTTGCAAAAGCATTCATGACAGACATGTTGTGTTGGATGCTCTGTTTTGGAACATCCAACTTGGAGATGAAGGTCAGGCAAGCCTCGGTCATCGTAAAGAGCGTTGGGCAGCAGTCATGGCCAGCAGCCACCACTCTGTTCTCTGAGACAAATGAAACACTCAGGAGCGGTAGGAACTCTGTGTGAGACCTGCACACTTTTTGAGGCATCAGCAACAGACACGGTACTGTTGTGGCTGACCCAGGCCAGGCGGCTCCCACTGGCAGAGAAGCTGACCCCGTGGACCCAGCCACCAGTGCCACTGCCACCTAACTCTGACATCAGCTGCCCAAAGGTCATCTTGCTGCCCCAGTGCATACTGACTGGCTTTTCATCCACTTTTTTTTTTTTTTTTTGAGATGGAGTCTCACTCTGTCACCCAGGCTGGAGTGCAGTGGCACAATCTCGGCTCACTACGAACTCTCCCAGGTTCACGCCATTCTCCTGCCTCAGCCTTCCGAGTAGCTGTCATCCACTTCTTTAATTTAGGCAGAAAACAGTCTGCATTTGAAGTCACATGATCCTGCTGCCAGCAAAACGTTGTTGGGATGGCAATCCAAGCTGAGGACTGTGGAGCGAATTGGCTTTTTAATGTGCTTGTTCACCCACCAGTCATTTTCAGACTCAAAGTAACAAACAGAAATGAATCGTGCTCCACTTCCCACAGCAAATTTGTTCTCTAGTGGGGACTACTTCACAAAAGTAGCTGCACAGTTAATTCTCAGGATCACCAGGGTTGGCTTACAGACACCATCTTTCTGACTCCAGACATAGGCATTGTGGTCTGCCCCACAAGTGACGATGCAGTCGCTCTTGGGAGCCCAGTCAATACCTGTGATATGTCCATTGTGCTCCTTGAGTTCATGAGCTTTCACCCACTGGCTCCCGTTATTCTTTTTTTTTTTTTTTTTTTTGAGACAGAGTCTGGCTCTATCACCCAGGCTGGAGTGCAGTGGCACGATCTCAGCTCACTGCAACCTCCACCTCTTGGGTACCAGCAATTCTCCTGCCTCAGCCTCCCTGGTAGCTGGGATTACAGGCGCCTGCCACACCACGCCTGGCTAATTTTTGTATTTTTAGTAGAGATGGGGTTTCACCATCTTGGCCAGGCTGGTCTTGAACTCCTGACCTCGTGATCCACCTGCCGAGGCCTCTCAAAGTGCTGGGATTATAGGCGTGAGCCACAGCGCCCGGCTCCGTTCTTCTTATAGATGTGCACTTGGTGATTATTGGAACTGAGGGCAATCTGGGTACGATCCCTGTTCCAGGCATGATAGGTGATTGGCTCTAATAAAAACTGATGCAGTGACATTATTCTTAGTGTTTTCAAAGGAGAGAAAGCTGGGGCAGAGGAGTCCGGACGGGCTTGGAGTGGAGGATTCGCGGACTCTGGGCAGCCAATGCAAACAGGCTCACCGCGGGGACCGATGACTAGTTTTCTCTATTTCTATACTTTAATCCCTTCTCTGACAGTGAGCAACCTGACCCTCATTATCTTTGACATATTAATGTACCTGAATATATTAATCTTCCTGAATATGACCAACCTCCCATCACCTCTTCCATTCCCTCCCCATGCAAACATCCTCCTCATCTCATTGTATTCTGATATGCAATACTAGGCCACCGCAGGCTCGTGGGTGAAAGCCCTCCCATGCCATTTGTGCTCTTGTGTTCTCTGAGCTGCCCCCCTGTATAAGCACCCTCCACCACCCACTCCAGTTCTGACTCCCCACACCAGGTTGCTCCCATGTATGGATGACTTCCTCTCCTTTCTTGGGCTCCAGCACCAGTGCTGGGCCATTTCCATGAATGGATATCCTACATAGAAGGCTACTTCTATGTCCACCCAAAACCTGTGAATGTGATTATTCAGAAATAGAGTCATGGCAGATGTAATCAAGTTAAGATGAAGTCTTATGGCTTTAGGGTGGGCCTTAATTCAATGACCGATGTACTTAAAAGAGGGAAGGCTGGGCACGGTGGTTCACGCCTGTAATCCCAGCACTTTGGGAGGCCGAGGGGGGCGGATCACCTGAGGTCAGGAGTTCAAGACCAGCCTGATCAACATGGAGAAAGAAACCCCATCTCTACTAAAAATACAAAATTAGCTGAGCATGGTGGCGCATGCCTGTAATCCCAGCTACTCAGGAAGCTGAGGCAGGAGAATCGCTTGAACCCGGGAGACGGAGGTTGCGGTGAGCCAAGATTGTACCATTACACTCCAGCCTGGGCAACAAGACTGAAACTCTGTCTCAAAAGGAATAAATAAATAAAAAAGAACAGGGAAATTTGGACTCAGATATACAAGGAAAATGCCATGTGATGATGGAGACGGAGGTTGCAGTGATATGTCTACAAGCTAAGGAACACCAGGGAGTGCCAGCAACCACCAGAAGCTAGGAAGAGGGAATGAACAATTCTCTCCTAGAGGCTTGAGAGACAGCATGGCCTGATGACATTTTGCTTTCAGACTTGTGGCCTCCAGAACTATGAGACAATACATTTCTGTTGCTTTAAGGCACTTGGTTTGTGGTCATTTGTTACAGCAGCCCTAGGAAAGTAATACATCTACTTAGTCTGGAACAAGAGGACAGAAGTATGTACTTCCATTGATTTATGTGCAGTTGCTAAGAATTTGGTTGGATGGTCAAGGAAGGAAGAAGGTTGAAAGACTGGTGACAAAGAAGTATGGGGAATAGGTATGTTGATGTGCCTCTTGGAAAGGACATAGACTGCAAAGATGTGTGTCTATGTGAATGCTCATCAAGGGAAATTCACAGCAGAGGATGCTCTGAATAACCAAAAGGACAAAATGACATACTATGTGGATGCAAAAAAAAAAAAAAACAAAACTTTTTCTGGATACTTAATGTTTACTCAATGGGCACATGAATAAAGTGGTCATGATGGCAGGAATGGAGGCTAGACATGGACTCAACAACAGCTTCTCCTAAAGCTCCTAACCAAGGTTAGCCAGGCTGACACTATCGCCGAGCACCTTATCTGCCAACAGCAGATGCCAACACTGACCCCTGATATGGCACCATTGCCATATGATTAGCAGCTGTCTGGTAGCAGGCTGATTATACTGGAACTCTTCCATTACTGAGAGGGCAGAAATTCATTCTCGTTAGAATTGACACATATTCTCGGTATAAATGCCTTTTCTATTCATAATGATTCTGCCAGAACCTCCACAGACTCATAGAATACCTTGTTCACCATCATGGTATTCCACAGAGCACTGCTTCTGCTCAAGAAACTCATTTCATGGTAATGGGAATATAGCAGTGAACTCATGTCTATAGAATGCGGATACTGCATCTAGAAGTGGCTCCCCTAACTTAAAGGCAAAATTGCTTACTGAAAACTCATTTATGCTGCCTGTCTTAGTCTGTTTGAGCTCCAATAAGAAAATACTATGGACTAGGTGGTTTATAAACAAGAGAAATTTACAATCACGGCTGGGTGTGATGGCTCAAGCCTGCAATCCCAACACTGGGAGGCCAAGGTGGGAAGATTTCTTAAGGCCAGGAGTTCGAGACCAGCCTGGGCAACATAGTAAGACACCATTTCTACAAAAAAATAATAAAATTAGCTGGGCTTGGTGGTGTGTGCCTGTAGCCCTAGCTATTCAGGAGGTTGAGGTGAATGAATCCCTTGAGCCCAGGAATTCAAGGCTGCAGTGAGCTATGATCATGCCACTTCACTGCACCCGGGGCAGCAGAATCAGACCCTGTCTTCGAAAAAGAGGAAAGAGAGAAATAAAGAAAGAGAGAGAGACGAAGGAAGGAAGGAAGGAGAGAGAGAGAGAAAGAAAGAGAGGAAGAGAGAAAGAGAAAGAGAGAAAGAAAAAGGAAGAAAGGGAGAGAAAGAAAAGAAAGAAGAAAGAAAAGAGAAAGAAAGAAAGAAAAAGAAAAGGAAGGAAGGAAGAGGGGGAGGGAGGGAGGAAGGAGAAGGGAAGGGAAAGAAGGAGGGAGGAAGGAAGGGAGGGAGGGAGGAAGAGAAAGAGAAAGGAAGGAAGGAAGGAATTTACAGTCATGTATCACATAAAAACAAGAATACCTTCTAAGAAGTGTGTTGTTAGGTGATTTTGTCATTGTGAACATCTTAGACTGTGCTTACACAAACCTAGATGGTATAGCCTCCCACGCCCCTAGGCCATGTGAGATAACCTACTGCTCCTAGGCTACAAACCTTTACAGCATGTTACTGTACTGAATACTATTGGCAGTTGAAATGATAAGTATTTGTATAAACATAGAAAAGATAATGTGTTGCACTATCAGTAGGTATAGGAATTTTTCAACTCTACTATAATCATATGGGACCATCAGTTATTGACCAATATGTCATTATGCAATGCAAGATCAAGGTACCAAACATTTCTGTGTCTGGTGAGATGTCTCTTCTGGATAGACAGCCTTCTTTTCACTCTAACGTCACATGGCAGAAGGGGTGACAGGTCTCTCTCAGTCCTTTTTTTATTTATAAGGGCACTAATCCCATTCATGAGGGCTATGCCCTCCTGACCTAATCATCTCCCAAAGGCCCCACTTCCAAGTACTATCACCTTGGGGGTAAGGATTTCAACATATGAATTTTGAGGGGACATAAACATTTAGACCACAGCAGTGCCAGATGTGAAACCACACTTTTAAAGATCGGATTCTGACTTGGAAGATGCAGTATATGCTTTGAATCAGAGACCGTGATGTAGTGCCATCTCCTCCACAGCCAGAACAAGAGTCCAGGAATCAAGGAGTATGAGTGAGAGTGGCTCCTTTCACTACTGTATCAAATAACCCACTTATAAAATGTTTCTTCCTATCCTGGCAACTCTAAGACTTGCTGATGTGAAAGTTTTTGTTCTCAAGAGAGAAATGTTTCCATTAGAAATAAAACTATGTGTCCAGTCCACTACATTGTAAGATGAGGATACCACCTGACCATCTTGGGCTGCTTATGTCATAAATCAACAGGTAGAATAAGTGGTTTCTATACTGCTGGTGATTGATCCCAACTAGCAAAGGGGAACTTAGGTTACTGCTAAACCAAGAGTACAAACAGAACTATGTATGGAACCCAGGGGATTTCCTGGGACATCTCTTAATACTTCCATGCCTGTATTAGTCAGGGTTCTCCAGAGAGACAGAACCAACCGTGTGTTGTGTGTGCACGTGATATGGGGAGATTTATTAGAGGAATTGGCTCACATGACTATGGAGACTGAGAAATCCCATGACAGGCCATCTGCAAGCTGGAGACCCTAAGATGCTGGTAGTGTGACTCATTCCAAGTTCAAAATCCTCTGAGCCAGGGAAGCTGATGGTGTAATACTCAGTCCAAGGCCAAAGGCCTGTGAACCTGGGGGCATTGGTGTAAATCCTGGAGTCCCATAATCAGAGAGCCTGGAATTCTAATGTCCAAGGCCAGGAGGAGGAAAGTATCCCAGCTCCAAGAGAAAGGGAGAGAGAGGGAAAGAGGGAGGGAGGGAGGGAGAGGGGGGGGAGGGGGGGAGAGAGGGGGAGAGAGAGAGAGAGCAAAATCCTTTTCTCTCCTTTTTTATTCTATATGTACTAAACTCCTTAGCAAATGGTCACTTGGCCATATCCTTAGTATTCTCTCTTGAACACACTTTTTCATCTTTTACGTGACCAGGCTGAAAATTTTCAAATCTTTCCATTCTGCTTTTTTTCTTTTCTTTTCTTTTTTTTTTTTTTTTTTTTTTTTTTTGAGAAGGAGTCTTGCTCTGTCACCCAGGCTGGAGTGCAGTGGCATGATTTTGACCAACTGCAACCTCTACCTCCCGGGTTCAAGTGATTCTCCTGCCTCAGCCTCCTGAGTAGCTGGGATTACAGGCATGCACCACCAGTCTTGGCTAATTTTTTTGTATTTTTAGTTGAGATGGGGTTTCACCATGTTGGCCAGGCTGGTCTTGAAGTCCTGACCTCAAGTGATCCGCCTGTCTCAGCCTCCCAAAGTGCTCGGATTACAAGCATAAGCTACTGCGCCTGGCCCCATTCTGCTTCTTTTTAAATTATGAATTCCATCTTAAGTCATTTATTTCCTCTTATATCTTACTGTATGTGGTTAAAAGTAGCCACACAGGTCCTAAAAATATTTTTCTTAGAAATTTATTTTACCCAACTGGGTGTGGTGGCTAACAACTATAACGCCTGCACTTTAGGAAGCCAAGGCAGGCAGTTCAGTTGAGCCCAAGAGTTCAAAACCAGCCTGGGCAGCAAAGTGAGACCCTGTCTCTAAAAAAAATTTAAAAATTAGCTGAGTGTGGGGAAGTAGCATCCCAGCTACTCAGGAGGCTGAGCTGGGAGAATTGCTTGAGCCCAGGAGTTTGAGGCTGCAATGAGCTATGATCACACCACTGCATTCCAGCCTGGGTGACAGAGCAAGATCCTGTCTTAAAAACAACAACAAGAAAAAAGCTCTTCCATCAGATATCCTAGCTTATCACTCTTAAATTCTGCCTTCCGTAAAGTCTAGGGCATGAACACAACTCAGCCAAGTTCTTTGCCATTTCATAACAGGGATGGCCTTTACTCCAGTTTCCAATAAGGTATTTCTCTTTTCCATGTAAGACCTCATCAGATTGGCCTCTACTGTCCATATTTCCACCAATATTCTAATCATGGTCACTTAAGTAATCTATAATTAGTCTCAGCCCTTCCCTGTAGCTCTCTTCTTCTAAGCCCTCACCAGAATCTCCCTTAATACTCCATTTACAGCAATCTAGTCTTTTTCTAGCCTGCTGCTCCAGATCTTTTTAGCCTCTACCTATTACTCAGTTCCAAAGCTACTTCCACATTTTCAAGTATTTATTATAGCAACAACTCCAATCTTGGTACCAATTTTTTTGTCTTAATCCATTTTATGCTGTTATAATAGAATGCCACAAACTAGATCATTTGTAAACAGAAGAAATTATTTAGCTTGCAGTTCTGGAGGCTGGGAAGTCAAAGATTGTGAACCTTCATCTGGTGAGGGCCTTCTTGCTGCATCACAACATGGTGGAAGGCATCCCAGGGCTAGAGAGCATGCTCAATTGCAAAAGGGGAACAAATTCACTTTTATAACCAAACCACTCCCTCAATAACTAACACACTCCTTTGATAACAACATTAATCCATTCTGAGGGTAGAGTTCCCATTACCTAATCACCTCTTAAAAGTCCTACCTTTTAACATAGTACTGCTGTATTGGGGATTAAGTTTCTAATATATGGCCGGGCGTGGTGGCTCATGTCTATAATCCCAGCACTTTGGGAGGCCAGGGCAGCTCACATCTATAATCCCAGCACACCAAGGCAGGTGGATCACTCCTGAGGTTGGGAGTTCCAGACCAGCCTGACCAACATGGAGAAACCCCGTCTCTACTAAAAATACAAAATTAACCGGGCATGGTGGCACATGCCTGTAATCCCAGCTACTCCGGAGGCTGAGGCAGGATAATCACTTGAACCTTGGAGATGGAAGTTGTGGTGAGCCGAGATCGCACCATTGCACTCTTGCCTGGGCAAAAAGAGTGAAACTCCTTCTCAAAAAAAAAAAAAAAAAAGTTTTCAACATATAAACTTTGGAGGACAAATTTAAACCATATCAATGACCAAGAAAAAATATTAACAGAAAACTGTCACACACACACAAAAATAGAGGCTGGAATATTAAGACTCAGACAATTTAGAAATGAAACTTAGGTCACTCCACTAAGACAGCTGACCAGCTGAGCTTCTGGCTGAGGGCAAAGGGAATACAGAGTAGGTAGCAGAAGAAGGTCATAAATATCAACCATGGCCTCGTCATCAGTTAAAAAACAGGGCTGTGGTAGGTTGGCTACATATTTTCTCTTTGCTTGTAAATATGTATGTTTATTTTTAAATGTTAGCCATTTTCTTTTATCCCCCATGATTTAATATACAAGTTGTTGGAGGTTAACTTTACAATTTAGACTTTAGCTAACAGAATATTTAGTAAACTGTGACTGAATTTGAAAAGCAATGAATAAACTCTATTAAAATTTAATTTTAATTTTTAAAATTGTAGTAAAATATGCATAATGTAATATTTATCATTTTAATCATTTTTAAGTGTACACTTCATTGGCATGAAGTACATTCATATTGTTGTGCAACCATCACCACCACCCATCTCTAGAACATTTTCATCCTCCCAAACTGAAATTCTGTACCCATTAAGCAATAACTCCTCGTTCTTTCCTTCCTGCCCTCCAGGCCCTGACAACCACTGTTCTACTTTCTGACTCTATGAATTTGACTATGCCAGGCACCTCATACAAGTGGAATCATACGATATTTGTCATTTTGTGACTGGCTTATTTCAAGTATAATTTTTAGAAGGTAAATTATAACTCACATACAAATACAAAATGAATATGTGTGATAGGTTTTATTGACCTAATTAATTAATGAGAGAACCAGTAAGATGTTACAACTAGATCAAAGGATAATTCAAAAAACCACACATAAATAAGCAACAAGGAATGCTAGAATGCATTTATTTAAAAGATGGAAAATGGTCTAACCACAGGGTGGTTAATCTACTATATTCCACCAGACACAAATAATTTTCATTTCTATGAACTAAAATCCTTTGCATTGTTATTAGTTTTCTACAACTTACAGAGCTATAAAATAGCCCCAAAACAATGAAAGGAAAAGAAAACCAGGGAGTGTATCAAAATAGAATGTCCAATAATCATACATATAGAGCAGGAATGGATATTGACAGTATTGCCGTGAATGGGGAAAAAAAAAAAGGTAGGGTAACACTGTGCCAGTTATCAATTTATTGCTCCTTAGTCCAAAGCAATCTTTCTTTTTCTCGTTTGGAGTTACTGATCTGGATCTGGATCTGAATCTGGATCTGGATCCCATGAACATTTCTCATTTGCCAGCTGGTGCAATGTTAGGCCTATCAGCAGAGGGCACTAGAGAGACACTGCAGGCATAGCATAGGCAGTAGCTGCCCTTCCTAGATCTCCTTGTTCTAGATCTTGTTCTTATGGTGTCACCTATGGAGTCCCATTGGCACTCACTCTCCAGTAAGCTTCCACCTCACCCCAGTAGATGGCTTCCAGCTCACCATCCCCACCTGCAGCTGCACACCACCTCCAGCTGCAGCACTCCAGTGAATTCCTCTGTCATTTACACATATCATTTCTCTGCCATCTAGCTACAGCCCCATCCTCTCCAAGGGGGTCTGAATTTTAGCCTCAGGGTTGAGATCTCTTCCAAGTTTGTTACTCCCTTGGATGTTCTCCCTCAGCCTTAGAGATAGTCAAGCTGTTTACATTTGCTTTTTCTTCTTCCTTTTTTTTTTTCTTTTTAGAGATGGGGATCTTGCTAAGTTGCCCAGGATGGTCTCTAACTCCTGACCTCAAGTGATCCTCCTGCCTCAGCCTCCCAAGTAGCTGGGATTACAGGTGCTAGCCACTGCATCCAGCTTTTTTTTTTTTTTAATTTTTAGAAATGGTCTCACTCTGTTACCCAAGCTGGAGTGCAGTGATACAATCATGATTCACCGCAGCCTCAACCTCCTAGGTTCAAACTATCCTCTAATCTCAGCCTCCTGAGTAGCAGAGACTACAGGTATGTACCACTATGCCTGCCTATTTTTTTATTTTTTGTAGAGATGGGGTCTCACTATGTTGCCTAAGCTGTTCTTGAACACCTGGGTTCAAGTGATCCTCCCACCTTGGCCTCCTAAAGTGCTGGGATTACAGGCATGAGCCCTTGTGCCCAGGTTCTGGTATTCTTTAGAGTTATCCTTTATCTGTCTTAATAGTTAACCATGTTTTATTAGTTAGTAAACTTTATATTAAATTTTTCCTGCTGGGCACAGTGGCTCATGCCTGTAAGCCCAGTACTTTGGGAGGCCAAGGCAGGTGGATCACCTGAGTTCGGGAGTTCGAGACCAGCCTGGCCAATGTGGTGAAACCCTGTCTCTACTAAAAATACAAAATATTAGCCATGTGTGGTGGTGGCAGGCACCTGTAATCCCAGCTACTTGGGAGGCTGAGGCAGGAGAATCGCTTTGAACCTGAGCTGCAGAGGTTGTAGTGATCTGAGATCACACCATTGCACTCCAGCCTGGGCAACAAGAGTGAGACTCTGTCTCAAAAAAAAAAAAAAAAAAATCGTGATAAATTATTGGTATAATTTCTATCTCCTGATTGATAACACCATAAGCTTATTTATTTTCTCCCTATTTATTTTAAAGTTGTCAAATCCATATTATTATCCTTGCAAAATAAATATATTAGCATGCTTTCATGTCATATTAATATTTTCTAGGAATTTAGTTCTGAGTTGTAATTGAAATAGTTTCTATTTCTCTTTTCTTTGGTTCTTTTATTTGGATTTTACTTACATGTTTGATACCTTCTGATATTGCTCCCTCTCTTTTTTTTTCTTTTTTCTTTTGAGACAGGGTCTCACTCTGTTGCCTAGGCTGGAGTGCAGTGGCACAATCATAGCTTGCTGCAGCCTCAACTTCCCAGGTCCAAGCCATCCTCCAACCTAAGCCTCCCAAGTATCTGGGACCATAGGCACATGCCACCACATGTGGTTGTTTCTTTTTTTGAAACAGAGTCTCACTCTGTCACACAGATTGGAGTGCAGTGGTGTGATCTCAGCTCGCTGCAACCTCTGCCTCTTGGGTTCAAGTGATTCTCCTCCCTCAGCCTCCCAAGTAGCTGGGATTACAGACATGCATTGGCACACTTGGCTAATTTTTTGTATTTTTAGTAGAGATGGGGTTTCACCATGTTGGCCAGGCTGATTTTGAACTCCTATCCTCAAGTGATCCACCCCCCTCGGCTTCTCAAAGTGCTAAGATTACAGGCGTGAGCCACCATACCTGGGCCATGGCTAATTTTTTGATTTTTTACAGAGACAAGGTCTCACTATGTTGCCCAGGCTGGTCTTGAACTCCTGGGCTCAAACGATCCTCCTGCCTTGGCCTCCCAAAGTGCTGGCATTATAGGCATGGGCCACCACACCCAGCCTCTGATATCTCTTAAAGCAGTATGAATTTCTGCTTCTCTTATAATGTGGGTCCTTGTGTGACAAATTTTCTGTGAACTTGTATGCTTGAGGCTTAATGTCAGCTTTACTATGCTTTTATATTTGAATGATAATTTAAGTGGTAACTTATATTTGTGTGCTAGCACTTTCTCACGTTGCTATAAAAAATACCTGAGATTGGGCAACTTATTTAAAAAAGAGGTTTAATTTACTCATGGTTCTGCCAGCTTACAGGAAGCATGGTGCTGGCATCTGCTTATCTTCTCGGGAGGCCTCAGGAAACTCTGAATTATGGCAGGAGGCAAAGGGGGAGCAGGCACGTCACATGCCCAGAGCAGGAGCAAGAGAGAAAGAGAGGAAGTGCCACACATTTTTAAATGATGAGTTCTCTCAAGAACTCACTCACTGTCATGAGGACAAACCAGGAAGATGATGTTAAACCATTCATGGAAATCTGCCCCCATGATCCAACCACCTCCCACCAGCCCCCACCTCCAACATTGCAGATTACATTTCAACATGAGACTGGGGCACAGACATACATCCAAACTATATCAATTTGTCAGTCTCATATATATATGAGACTGAGTCTCACTCTGTCGCCCAGGCTGGAGTGCAATGGCACAATCTTGGCTCACTGCAACCTCTGCCTCCCAAGTTCAAGCAATTCTCGTGCCTCAGCCTCCCAGGCAGCTGGGATTACAGGCATGCACCACCACATCTAGCTAATTTTTGTATTTTGAGATGGGGTTTTGCCCTGTTTGCCAGGCTGGTCTCAAACTCCTGAGCTCAAGTGATCTGCCCACCTTAGTCTCCCAAAGTGCTGGGATTATAGGCGTGAGCCACCACACCCAGCCCCCAAACTATATCAATTTGAATGATAATTTATTTAGAATTTTAAATATGAAATTCTAAGCTCTAGGTTTGTTTCACAATACTAAATATTACTCCTTTGTCTTCTTGCAGCACATGTGCTGTTAAGAAATCTAATATCAATATGATCCTTGTTCCTTCATAGATAACATGTTCTTTCTTTCTAGAAGATTTCAGAATTTCTTCTTTATGTATGTTACTTTGACATTTCATTCTAATGTATCTAGTGTGGGTCTTTCCTTTTCTCTTTGGCACCTTTATAAACATTTTCAATCTGAAATCATTCATCTTATAAGAAATTTAATGTTATTTCTTTGACTATACCATCTTTTTTTTTTCTTTTTCTTTTTTTTTTTTTTCTGAGACAGAGTCTTACTCTGTCGCCCAGGCTGGAGTGCAATGGCACGATCTCAGCTCACTGCAACCTCCGCCTCCCAGATTAAAGCAATTCTCCTGCCTCAGCCTCCCTAGTAGCTGGGATTACAGGCTCCCACCACCACGCCTGGCTAATTTTTTGTATTTTTTAGTAGAGACGGGCTTTTGCCATGTTGACCAGGCTGATCTTGAACTCCTGACCTCAGGTGATCTGCCCACCTCGGTCTCCCAAAGTGTTGGAATTACAGGCGTGAGCCACCATGCCTGGCCTATGTCCTCTTCTTCCTTTTTGTTTCTAATTTCCCCTCTTGGGACTCACATAGGTGCTGACACTTGTACTTCCATCCTGTCATGCTGGACCCCTGTTGGCTTCATTAGGGATGGCACTATGTTTGAGAGGCCGAAGAAGAGACTTGGAACCTGCAAACAAGACAGGGTTTATTGAGGGGACTTAAATACAGGGTGGTCTAGTGTTGGTGGGCTGGACAGGAGAACCACAACCAATTGTAAAAAGCATGCAATTTATATAGCATTTTCACTTAACACACTTCCCCTAGCAACCTCCACCTGGCAATGTTCATTTAGCCCAAAACAAAAGAGGGCCTCCATCCCCTGTACAGCCTGCATTCCCTGGAATGCAGGCTGCGGGTTATGGTCCTCATAGATAAGGAATGAATCTCCGGGTTGGCCACTCCTGGATTCCTTAGCTCGGAACTCCAAACACACATTCTTCTTAGACGATAGGGTCATTCTCAGGGTATGCTTACGTTATTGCTATCAGGTGAGTCTGCCATACAGGGTCATTCTCTGGGTATACTTACGTTATTGCTGTCAGGTGCATCTGCCATACCGGGTCATTCTCAGGGTATGTTTATGTTATTGTTGTCACATGTGCCTGCCGTACAATCCTCCATATTTCTTTGATATGTTTTATGCATTATCATTTCCTGCGGGCTTTTCCATCTGTTTAGCTGTGAGTTTTTAGAGGAGGGCCTCAACAAACCATGGCAAACTACAACATAACACCCACTTTTGTAAATAAAGTTTTATTGGAATAGTCATATTCATTCTCTATGTACTGCCTATGGCTGCCTTTGTGCTATAATAGCAGAGTTGAGTAGTTGTGACAGAGACCATGTGGCCCACAAAACTTAAAATGTTTACTATCTGGCCCTTTACTGAAAAAGTATGCCCACCCCCATTCTAGAAGATAGGAGTCATCTTGTTCTATTTTCTCTCCTAAGGACCTAGAATGTACCCTGCCCAGGCTTGCTGAATGAATGAATACATGAATAAATAAGCTTCAAAGGACAGATATTATATCAAAAGGTGGAGGCCGGGCATGGTGACTCATGTGTGTAATCTCAGCACTTTTGGGAGGCTGAGGTGGGAGAATTGCTTGAACCCAGCATGGGCCACACAGCAAGATCCAGTCATTTTTTTTCTTTTCTTTTTTTTTTTTTTTTTTTTTTTTTTTACAGGTGGAACTAGAGCATTCTAGCTAAAGAGAACAGAAATAGAATAAGTAAATACGTACAAGTGAAAATCAAGGGCAGCTTTCCAGTAGAGCAAAATGTCTAGCAAAAGTGAAGTCAAAAAGACTGGTTTAAAGAAATATTCTGGGGCCGGGCACGGTGACTTATGCCTGTAATCCCAGCACTCTGGGAGGCCGAGGCGGGTGGATCATGAGGTCAGCAGTTCAAGACCAGCCTGGCCAAAATGCAAAATGGTGAAACCCTGTCTCTACTAAAAACACAAAAATTATCCAGGCGTGGTGACGGGCACCTGTAATCCCAGCTACTCAGGAGGCTGAGGTAGAGAACTGCTTGAACCCGGGAGGTGGAGGTTGCAGTGAGCCGAGATCAGCCTGGGCAATGAGAGTGAGACTCCATCTAAAAAAAAAAAAAAAAAAAAAAATTCTGGAAAGTCTGGAGTCTAGAATGAGGAGTTGATACTGAATTCCCTTTGCAATTGCCACATATATCACATGACTAGAGGTATAATTAAGGAAGATTCATCTGAGAGTAGAGGTTGCTGTAATGGTGAAGTTCTAAGGAGCTGACTCAGAATGGTGATGGAAAGTTTCTGAGAGACAATGCAGCTGGGTGGAAAGATAGGCTTCACAGCCAAACAAACATCTACACCCCAGCCCGACAACATCCCAACTGTGTGACCTTAGGCAAGTTGCTCAATCTTTCTGATTCGTAGCTATTTGTCAAACATGGTGATTCAGTGAGGATCCAGTTACAAAAATAACACTCACGCCACGTAATTCAGTGGAGAGAATTTAATACTGAAAGACCCAAAAGGGGAAGGTGAGACTATTCAGGGATTAAGCAACTGCCACCCTAAGGTGGGGACTAAGGGAGAACTTAGTGTTACAGGAGCCCAGGAGGCAGAGCTGTTCATTGGGATCTGTAGAAGCTGGGGCTATGGGGGAGGCGCTGCCACTGGGCCAGAGCCATTGCCCAGAGCAGAGAAAGAAGAGAAATACCCAGGAGTCGCCTCTCTTCCTGCCCTTCTATCTCCTCCCAGTGCCTTCCACTGCCCAAATCCACCCAGAAGCCAGTTTCCCAGCAAAGCCCTGAAAAGGTGGTTTGGGAGAATCTACCCCATGACTGAAGGCAGAGTAGAGGAAGGGCACCTAGACTAGACTAGACTAGATTTGAGGCAAACGAGCAAATGACCTGTGCCATCCATCTCTGACTTGGGGTTGTGGTGAGGCAGGATGAGCTGACACTGTGGGCTTCCATGTAGTATACAATCAGTAAATGGTAAATGTTCTTTTTTTCTTTTTACATCTCCATCCTCATTTTTTACCATTCGTCCCCGAATTCAGACATATTGATGTCTTTTTAGTTTCTAAAGGTCACTATGAACTCTATGACTTTGGGACTTGTGGATATTTAACTCCCTCTGCCCATGAAGTTTCATGTCCCCGTTTGATCACACACATTTTCCCCAACTTCCTCTTTTCTTCTTTCAAAAAATTTTTTTCTTCCTCCTTCTCTCTCCTTCTCTCTTCTCCCTCTTTTGTTTTAGAATTCATCTTAGTTACTACCTCTGCCAGGATGCCTTCCCCAAGTCCTTTAGTGTTTGTTGGATGTCCCTGTCTGTGCTCTGATAACCTCCTATGCTCTATCATGTGTGCCTCCAGCCTAGCACTGAGCAAGACATAGATTTATTTTTTGTCTTTCCGTGTGAGTTTTCTGTCGCTGCATAACAAATTACCACAAACTTAGCAGTCTAAAACAACACTCATTCATTACCTGACAATTTCTGTAGGTTAGACTTGCAGCATGTTTTACCTGGGTCCTCTGCTCGGGATCTCACTAGGCTGAAATCAAGGTGTAGCCAGATGTATCTTCATCTGGAGGCTTGACTAAGGAAAGTTCATTTTCAAGTTCCCTTGGCACAATACATTTCTTATGACTGTGGCCTTTTATTTATTTTTTTTTTTATTTTTACTAGCTGTTGGCCAGAGGCCACCCTCAGCTCCCAGAGGATGCTTTCAGGTCCTTGCTATATGGCCTCTATATAGCATGGTAATTTGCTCCTTTAGGGCCAACAGAAGAGAAGCTGCTGCAGCTTTGGATCTCTCTGACTTACTCCTTCTTTGGCTCCTAGATCCTCTTTTCAAAAAAGAGCTCACCTGGTTCAGTCAGGCCCAACCACACTCAAGGAGAGGAAATGAAATCATGTGGGATTGGGAATCTTGGGAGCCATCTTAGACTTCTGCCTACCACATTCTCCTTCTAGATACGAACTCTCTGAGAACAAGGTTATTCTCTTATTTCTGTTTATATCCCCAGAATTGAGCAGAATTAGTACCTGACAGTAGCTATTTAATACAAGAATAAAGAAGTAAAACAAAAAAAGGGAAGAAAACTCATAAGGAAGGGAGAGATTTAAGAGGAAAGTTAAATATGACTTGGTAAGTAATGGACACTTGAATCAGAATCCCGAGTCTATAATGGCACCATTAACAAAAGTTGGGGACCAAATAACAGGAATTGGGTAGTATAAGTTCTATGTTAGCTACATTGAATTTATTTTGCCTGTGGGACAACCACGTGGAATTTCTTGCAAACCAATGAGGGTGATAGTCTGGAACTTAGAAGAGAGATGTGGGTTGAGATGAATCAAAGTATTGAGTGCTGAGTTCTTGAAGTTGTGACATAGTCTTTAGGGTGCTCTTACCTCCAATCCTGCTCCACCGGGGCACTGTAACTTAGTTTTTCTAGTCTAACCCTATTATTTCTTTTCCTTCCCACTTCTCAACTATTTGACTTTCCCATAATCATTCAGGTTTCCTTTTCCTCTTCTTATTTAGTCCTCCAGATATAACTGTCAGCATGAAAACCCCATTGCCAGCTCCCTTGAGCCTGCTGATGTGAATTTCACACTAATAGACACTAGTTGAAACACTTATACTAATCTACTTTTGTGTATAGTGTTAAGAACATGGCCTTCAGCCATGGAAGAGCTGAGTTCAAATTCTACTTCTACTATTTAATTGGTTATATAATCATGATCAAGATGAAATATCTCTCTGAGGTTATAACTTCTTTATTCATGAACTAGACAATATACCCACATTTTCAAGGAGGTTAAATAAAGTTATATATGTACAATGTCTGGGAAATTGTGGAAACTCAGTTAAATCCCTACATTTGTTTTGGGGGATGAAAAAATATTATTGTGCTCACATTGTGTTTTGTTCCAGCTGCACTGGAATTTTGCAAATTACTACTTTAAATGTGAAATCAGTTTAACAATACAACTACATGACTAAAAAGTATTCACAGTCCCCACTGGATTTGGGGAGTAGTGTGTAGCAATGAGGAAAAATTTACATACAGTATGAACCTCATATTTGTTAGAAAAAGTGATGTCAGGTCACTAGGAATCACGTTTTCTGCAAAGTATTCATCACAAAATACAGACAGTTATTTTAATTATAATAATTGTGCACCTGGTTCTTCTTACAGCAAGTTCACATTTGCATATCTGCCTCCCAGATAGAGATAGATAACTAAGAATTTCTCTATCTGCCCACAATCTATACCTGGCTTTCTGTACATTTTCTTGCATTAACCTTAGGGATTATAATTGTAGCCTGACTGTCTCCAATCCGCTTTCATGTGGCAGTCTCAGTAATCTTTCTAAAATGCCACATGATCAAATCAATCTCCTACCCACTGCATTTAGGATGAAAGGAAAGCTTTGTAGGTTGGCATGTAGTGCCCTTCACTATCAGTTTCTGGTTGACTTTTCCTGTCCTATTTCATATCACCGCCCCCCTCATAATCTTTGCCTTGAAGTCCCGCTCCTCCTCTTGGTTTCTGTTCTTTTTTGGGAACTGGCCCTTCCTCTACTTCCCTTAACCTGGCTTAGACTAATCCTTCCTCCTTTTTCCTCCCTCCTCAGTGCCAGCATCTCCCTCTCCTCATCTACACTGCTTTCCCTGGAGTCTGGGTTGGCTGTTTAATTTAATTTTTTTTGAGGTGGGATCTCATTCTGTCACCCAGGCTGGAGTGCAGTGTCATGATCATACCTCAATGCATCCTTGACCTCCAGGGCTCAAGTTATCCCCCTACCTCAGCCCCTGAAGCAGCTGGGACCTCAGTTGTGCACAACCACGCCTAGCTAATTTTTTTGCTTTCTGTAGATATAGGAACTCACTACGTTGCCTAGGCTGGTCTTGAACTCCTGGGCTCAAGCGATCCTCCTGCCTCATCCTCCCAACGTGCTGGGATTCTGAACGTGATCACAGTGCCTGGCCTAATTTATTCTATTTTTAATCATAAGTATATGCTCAGGTTAAGATTTATTTGTTCCACCAGGTGTGGTGGCTCAGGCCTGTAATCCCAGCACTTTGGGAGGCCGAGGCGGGCAGATCACGAGGTCAGGAAATCGAGACCATCCTGGCTAACATGGTGAAACTCCGTCTCTACTAAAAATACAAAAAATTGGCCGGGCATGGTGGCAGGCACCTGTAGTCCCAGCTACTCAGAAGGCTGAGGCAGAAGAATAGCATGAACCCAGGAGATGGAGCTTGCAGTGAGCCGAGATTGCGCCATTGCACTCCAGCCTGGGCAATAGAGCGAGACTCCATCTCAAAAAAAAAAAAAAAAAAAAAAAAAAGATTTATTTATTCTGGGTGTGGTGGCTCACGCCTGTAATCCCAGCACTTTAGGAGGCCAAGGCGTGCGGATAACCTGAGGTTGGGAGTTCGAGACCAGCCTGACCAACATGGAGAAACACCCGTCTCTACTAAAAATACAAAATTAGCGGGGCATGGTGGCACATACCTGTAATCCCAGCTACTCGGGAGGCTGAGGCAGGAGTATCACTTGAACCCAGGAGGCGGAGGTTGTGGTGAGCTGAGATGGTGCCATTGTACTCCAGCCTGAGGAACAAGAGTGAAACTTCATATCAAAAAAAAAAAAAGATTTATTTATATACTTTGGGAGAATAAATTAATGCCCTTTGAGATATACATGCAGTCATTTGGAGGAACATAATTTAAGCTGCTGGCTTAAAATGCTTGGATCTTGCACAACTGCAGAGTTTAGAAGTACTTCAGTTTGACCAAACAGCTGTCCATGTTGTGATGCTGGGCACATTCCTCACCTGCCTCTATCTTAATGTTGTCTTCCCTCCTCATGGGCTGTTTAGGTGCTCTGAGAATACATCCTGTGAGCTTCTATGAGTCCCAGGGGTTTTACTAATTTGTTTTTAAATTTTAAGTAAAATCATGGCTGAAAATTGTCAGGTAACATCCCAGGAGCCCTCATATGCAGAAGCAGCTAAAAAGTCCCATCATCATATTTAAAAGGGAGATTTATTTGGGGGGTGGGGGGGTTCTGTTAAAAAAGCACTGATGTCAGAAACATGCTTCATCTTATTAGAAACATAATCTGAAATGTATGAGATTAGGTTGTCAAAATTAAGAAAGTGCCGGAATTTCATTGAGTGTGCTAAAAATGTAATTTAAGAACTCCTGTAAGGAAGATGATGGAGCAAAGTGTAGCTAACAAAATTAAATATCTGCAACTCCATTACATAATTACTCTCCTTTTGTTTATGTCTGAAATTTAAAAAGTAGATATAAAAAATTTTTTTAAGTAGATATAGTGTAATCACTTCTTAAAATAGCCTTCTTATTGACTATTTATATAAGATGACCAGCAGAAGAGAGAGAAAGGCAACTTAAAAAATAATAATAACTCACTGGCATGGCTATCCTTCTTTTTTATTCATTATGAGAAAATTAATTTGATTTAGTCTTTTTAAATAGCCAGTCACCATTCAGGAAATAAATCAACAGAAGTGTGCATTGGAATTATTTATTTACTTGCTTGTTTCTGCCACCACACTGGAATGTCATGAAAATAGGAGCTCTGTCTTTGTCATCAATATGGCTCGTCACCTAGCACATTGCCTTAAGAATATTGATATAAATGGAATGAGCTACTCTCTGAACCAAAGCTACATCATCTTCAACAAAATTTTTGCAAAATTACATTCTTCAATTCCAAAGGCAGGAAAATAAAATTATCACACTGCCACTGTCAACATCATTTACTAAGTTGACCATAGTTTGAAGAGCCCTATAGGAGATACTATGGGATGATACAAAAAGAACACGAAAAAGGAAAACATTTTAGATAGAAGTGGTAAAAGTTTTCAGATTATAAAATATTACCATGCTAATATATATTTCACAATGAAATGTATTCATTATATAGCAAAAACGTTAAAATATTTGTTATTGATTAGAATAGAGATCAGTCTCTGTTAGAAACCTTTAAAAGGTGTACAAACACTTTGTAAGAGATGACTCCTGTCCCATCCTGCTCAGGGATGACCAAAACTTTCATCTTAGATAGATACACCACCAGGTTTCATCAGGGTCACCTTAATTATTTTAGCTGTCTAGGTAAACCAATCTCCCGATGGGAGGATATGGAGTAGGGCGAAGAGTTATATTTTGGAAAACAATCCATGGGAAATTAAGTCAAGTAGCCAAACGTTTAATTTGGAAATGCAAATATCCATCAATTAGGTTTTAAATTATGTGGACAATAAAAGCGTTGAGCAGAGCAGTAGAGACAAACAAAATTAAAAAGAGGAAAGAACAGAGAAGGCAGGGAGGGGCTTATTTTCACACATTATACCAATTTACATTGCACATCATATTAAATTTAAGTAAGGCACTTTTCTTCATCCAAATAATTTCACCCATTTTAAACCATAAAATATTGGCGGCGAAACCTGGGCCATTTGATGTAATCTTTCTGCGTCCCTTTCAGGAAAGACGGTGCAACAACACAATGAAGACAGCCTGTTGCTTTCCTTGGTATGTTTACAGCAGGAATCGGGCAGCGACTTAACTAGACATAAGTTTCCCCTTCTTCCCATGGGCCTATTTGCCAAAGCCCCCTGCACCTATTAGAGTTTTCTGAGGTTGGGCTGGTGGAGAGCAGAAACCCGGAGGCTAGATTCAGGAGACCTGGTTTCCCATGCCACTTAGTAGCCTGTGACATTGAGCACAATACTTACTTTTCAGCGCTTCTGTTTCATTATTTGGGAAATGGGAACAATATATCTGTTTTATAAGATTGTTGTGAAGATGAAACAGGCCTGTGTAAGGCCTTTTCTAAATTGTAAAGCGCTCCCCAGATGTTAATTATCTCCTTTAAAGGGCACAGAATCTGTTTCAATAGTATAGGAGGTTGCAAAAAGGCTCCTTGACACTTTTTGCTCAGAACTTGACCCTGAGCTTAATCTCGCCGTAAAGTGAAAGGGTTCTTGCGCCCCCACAGCAGCCCGGGGCAGGGTCACCCTCGCGACCGAGGCGGTCATTGCCGTATTCCGTCCTGAGCTGCCGCTCCCCCACGATCCTCCCACCAATCCCGGGAGGGCCGCGACGTCCCTTGCCGCTTGGGTGGCGCCAGCTAGAGGGCGCGGGCCGGGGCGGAACCCGGTACCGCGGCTCGGGGGGTGGGGGTGGGGGCGGGGCCTCGCGCGGTGGGCGGGGCCTCGGGGCGTCCCGGGCGGCCGGCGCGCTGAGCTTACCAGCCAGCTAGCGAGCGACGGGCGCGCGCGGCCCCTGCGCACTCGGCCGCCGCCTGCGCGCGTTGCGGCCGCAGCTGCACCTTTGCCTCCGTGGTTCCGCAGCCCAGCCCCGGGAGGACGCGCTGCCCTGCGTCGTCCGCACTTGCGCCCTTTCCCACCGCAACAGGTCAGGGGAGGGCGGAGGTGACGAGGGCGCCCGACCCGGGACTAGAGGACGGAAGGGTCTGGAAGGTGAGCGCAGCCCTGCGCCACCCAGGGCTGGGGGTCGATCCGCCCGGCCCCCGACGCCGCCGCCGCGGACTTCTCGGAAGCCGAGGCTCTCCCCGCCTCTCTGCCGGCTTCCCAGCACGCTGACTCAAGTCGCTGGCGTTCCCACTTTTCCGGTGGGAGCCTTCGGGGAGAACGGACGAGGGCTCAGAGCTCTCACCGCCCTACTTGCGATCCCGCGGCAGGTAGCGCGTAGAAAAGGGACGGGGACATGGGAAGAGACCCATGCTCCTCCCTCAACCCCAGCCCCCAAGTCAGATGTTTGCCTGTGCACCCCGCGTTTTGCGGAGAGCTGTCCCGTTGTTGGGACTTGCTACTTGAGTTGCGTAATGAGTCCCAGAAGTTTCTTGGGGGGAGGGGGCGGGGAAAAGTGGGGTGGTTCTTTCCTGCACCCCGGGACCCTTCCCTGTGCCTATCGTGGAGAGAGATGAGGGCTTCCCGTCGCGTCTCACTGAGAGCAGGAGGGAGGCGTATGTCGGTGGTCCGTAGCCTCCGGGGAGGAGTTGGAGCCACCTTCTGAGACTTAACTTCTGGGACAGAGGGAGAGGCGTCTTTAGTATGGGACTGGTTAATTTCTCTTGATAATGCTTTTTTCCCTCGGGTGTCCCATCCTCTGTGGCCGTCGCAACCCCACCCTCCGACGGTGCGAGCGCCGGAGCCAGGGAATGAGAGGGGAGAGAAGGTGGAGAGTGTGAATCACACGTTACCTTAGTGTAATGGTAGTTGCATTAATGGAGCTGCGACGGGCCTGCGGGCGGTTCGATACCGTCCTGCTAGTTTTCTCTTCCCGGAGCTTCTCCACCACCAGCACCCGCATATTGTTATGCAGATCATCCCGGGAAAGCACTTGGCTTTGGAGGTGGAGATGTGTCCGAATCTCCCTTGAACCAGTCTCTGTTGGGGGAAAGGCCTTGCAGCCAAGTGATTTGTTTTATTTAAGGGTGGAGCCGGAGATAATTTTAACCACCCCCCCGCCTTGGTGCACGTTGTGGGGTGTGACTTACCACGGGGAAATCAGACTGATTTAAAACTTTCAATGCAAACCTGTAAATTAAGGCGAAGACCCAGTGTTCCCTGGGACAGTTGCAAAGTGAGACGAGCTCAGAAACTGAAGCACATAAACACTAGGTAGGAGTCTGAGAGGCGTGGAGAATTTTGCTTGTGCAAGATTATTTCAGAGCAAGGTCATGCGGTGTGTGTAGAAGGTAGGTGGCCGTGGGATACCACTCTCAGACCTGCGTGGTGTCGGCCTCTGGGTGGGGATAAAAGTCACGAAAAAGACCTTTGGACCCAGAGTCTAGTTTTTTTTCTTTGGGGCCGAAGAATACCTAGGCATGGCCCTGTTTCAGTGTTTACTTCCTCTGTCTAATGTATTTCCTTAGCTCGCCTTTCATCTTTAGTGGGAAGGATTCCTTGAGTGGATATTCTGGAAGTAGATTCACAGGAGAGTGGAAAATTCTGGATGGTTTGCCTGCTTTAATTTCAAGGTGTTGTCTCTTGTGGATGTTGGAAAGTGTTGTACTTGAATATTTGAAGATAAATATGCAGAAAAGCAGTGGTGAGAACTAAAGGAAGATGATCCGAGGGGAGATGAGAGAAAGCAAGAAAATACATAAGTGGTACGTAAAACTAGAGAAACTCATTGGAATTAAGCCATTTTTATGGAGAGAAAGAACCAAGGAAATAATTTGGGATAGATTTGGTCACTTTGAGACAAATAGAGATTGAAGAGTGGGACTTTTGGGGAAAATGAGTTTAGATATTGGAGACTTTTCTTTTTTCAAATATAACTTACAAGGATGTTGAGGCTGGAGATGTGGGACTTGCAGGTATGTTGCTGTGAATTCTTTGCTTTTCACCTGCAAGAAAATGAACTGTTAAATATTAATCTGCCTTATTCATTCACTGTAACAATTGAATTTGTGTCTTTGGCATTTGCTTAACTCTTCAACTTTGCAAAACTATAATTTTGAAGAATCACAGTGTGTTAAATTAGAATACAAAGATCATTTAGAGATTGAAAATTTATGACAAAAGTCCAGGCCATTTTAACATTGCTTTCTCCTACATGCGTAACAGGCATGCATTTTTTGCCACCAGAATCACTAATCTACTATAGGGTAATAAGACTATATCAAAACTAGCTATCTCTTCTATTTCCTCTTCGGTTTAACTGGATTTCGCAGAGCTGGTTGAGGGGAAAGTTACTTTTTTAATTGACTGAGATACTTGCTTAATTAGGTTTTGGATTAAATTTGGAAGAGACTATTCAATTAAAATACATATGTATTTATCAGGCACCTCTACAAGTCTATTTATTTTTGAGACAGGTTCTCACTCTGTCACTTAGGCTGGAGTGCAGTGGCACAGTCGTAGCTCACTGTAACCTCCAACTCCTGGGCTCATGGGATCCTCCCTCAGCCTCCCAAATAGCTGGGATTACAAGCATATGCCACCATGCCCGGCTAATTTAAAAAATCTTTTGGTAGAGATGGTTTGGGGTGGGGGTGGGGGGGGTCCTCCCTGTGTTACCCAGGTGAGTCTTGAACTCCTGGCTCAAGCAGTCCTCCCACTTTTGCCTCCCCAAGTGCTGAGATTACAGGTGGAAGCCACCATGCCTGGCCACAAGTCACTTTAGCCAGGTGATTGTTTAGTTGAAGTTTCATATTGCCTTGAAAATTGAAAAGAGGGGTGAAAAAATTAAGCTTAGAAAGGGTAAACTTGTTTTCAATATTTTTTGAAAAGCTGATGGAAGGAGTTCTGTGTTCAACTCTGTAATTTGTGGGCCCAAAGTTCCTTTATTTCAAGGCTCTAGACCATTAACTAATTTTTTGGGAGATTGAGAAAGTATGTTGGAGAGAGTGCAAATTAAGGAACCTCATTGGGGCCAGGTGTGGTGGCTCACGCCTGTAATCCCAACACTTTGGGAGGCTGAGGCGGGCGGATCACTTGAGGTCAGCAGTTCGGGACCAGCCTGACCAATATGGTGAAACCCCATCTCTACTGAAAATACAAAAAGTAGCTGGGCATGATGGTGTGCTCCTGTAATTCCACCTCCTCGGGAGGCTAAGGCAGGAAAGTCGCTTGAACCCAGGAGGCGGAGGTTGCAGTGAGCCGAGATTGCACTGCTGCACTCCAGCCTGGGTCACAGAGCAAGACCCTGTCTCAAAAAAAAAAAAAAAAAAAAAAAGGGAAAAAAGGAACTGTATTTACCATGAATATACAGTTTCATAAGTGATATTTTCCTTAAATAATAAATTCAACAATGGTTTCTCAAGTGATGTTTAATTGGCAGTTGCTTTCTAGTAGTCTCTTTTTTTAGACACAGTAGAAGCTTATTTAATAGTGTTGATTTGGATCTTAGATTTTAAAATAGATTACATAAACTCTGTAATCCATTTATTAAAATTCTACCACAGCATGGAAATAAATGTGAAATATGTGGCTCTTTGTAGGTACACATCCATTATTCATGATTGTTTATATCTGGACAACAGATTGTTATAGACTTGACACCATGAGACCCCAAGGTCATCAGGGTTGCTAATAGGAGTTTCTGTTTTATGCCTTAGGACAGAACTTCAGTAGTATTCCCGAAGGGAAGAAAATCAGCTGATTTTCTTAAATTATCTGGCCCATTTTAAACATGACTAAGGATTTCTTGCTAGAGTGACTTTTTCCTATTAAAAAACTGAGATTATTGTGACAAATAGTGCCTGAAGGAATCAATTACATCATTAATATAGTATCTCATATTCATTCCTAATACCGCGTAAGTATTGAGTAGCTTCTGTGAGCCAGACGGTATGCTAAGCATTGGAGAAATTGTGATGGTAACATGATCAAGAAAGAGAAAGGGCCTGTGCAGATGGAACTTATATTGGCACTTCACTGTTTACCAACAGCTTTCACATGGCATAATCAGTTAACCTAATTGTGACTCTGAAATTGGAATTCATTTTCCATTTTAAAATCAGGAAATTGAGTTGAAGAAGTTAAGTGACTTGACTCTGTGACTCAAAGCCTGGTGCCCTTTCTACTATGGTACACTGTGTTGGCTATGTTGATGTGTGGTTTCCTGTTTTTCAAGAATTACAGCTTGACTCTAAAATATAAATAGTGCTTCTCCTTGGGTAAGTAATTCTTTCTGATCATTATGGGAATAAAAACAAGTATTTTCATTTAGGATTTTGAACACTTGTGCCTCCAAAGGAAAAAATTATGCAAACCTATTTAACAGACACATGGTGTTTATTTGCACTAGATAAGAATCCTTACCTTTCTAAAAATTAAATACAGGGCCTTACAGACTAGCTGCCTTAGTGCTTGAAAACTATTATTCAACTTGTAAAAGCTCAGTTCATAAATTTTTGAGAGCATATCCCTATGTAAGTCAGGACATACTCATACCATTTCCTTCTGTCTTATAGATACAGTGAATATGTGCAGTCTGGCAGTAGTTCTCAGACCTATAATGTACTCCTGAAAGGCTTGCGAAAACGCAGGTGTGCTCCTCTTACCCGTCCCCCGAGTTTCTGATCCAGCAGGTCTAGGGTAATGCCCAAGAATTTGCATGTGTAACATGTTTGCGGCTGATATTGATGCTGTTATTTCTGGAACAACACTTTGAGAACCACTGTGGTATAGCAGAGAGTTTAAAAAGGTTTCTGAGTCAGACAGCTTGGGTTTGAATCTTGGATATGCTACCTACTAGCTGTCAGACCTTAGGCAAATTACTTTTTTCAAGGACTATGAAGGCTGACCGAGCACTGCTGCTTACGCCTGTAATTCTAGCACTTTGGGAGGCAGAGGCGAAAGGATCATTTGAGCGCAGGAAATTTGAGACTAGCCTGGGCAACAAAGTGAGACCCCCTTCTTTAAACAACAGCAACAACACCTGTGAAGTCTGAGATTTTACTCTACTCTCGAGGTAACTAACCTGCCACAGTTTCATGGACCCCTGGGTTACAGAGGAATGACTTTATCACTCATCAAGATAGCTGTAGCCAGAATATCAACATTTTCTTACACTGGTTTCCTAAGACCCAGTTTTCCAAAGGGTTATGTGAAGAGGGGAAGAGAGCCAAGTGACACATGCAAAAACGGTGGATTGTATTAACAGGAAGGGAATCCTGAGTTTTTATGAGACAGAGTCTCACTCTGTTGCCTAGGCTGGAGTGCAGTGGTGCAATCTTGTCTCACTGCAACCTTTGCCTCCCAGGTTCAAGCAGTTCTGCCTCAGCCACTCGAATAGCTGGGATCACAGGCATGCACCACCACCACCAGCTAATTTTTGTATTTTTAGTAGAGATGGGGTTTCACCCATGTTGGCCGGGCTAGTCTTGAACTCCTGACCTCAGATGATCCACCCACCTCAGCCTCCCAAAGTGCTGGGATTACAGATGTGAGCCACTGTGCCTGGCCTTCCTAATCTTTTATAATTGTCAGTAAGCGTGTCTGCTCTTCACAGGGAGATTTTATCTTTTTTTTTTTCCCCCCGATCATTAGAACCTGTGAAGGGAGGGGCTGGGCATGGTGGCTCATGCCTCTAATCCCAGCACTTTGGGAGGCTAAGGTGGGTGGATCACTTGAGGTCAGGAGTTTGAGACCAGCTTAGCCAACATGGTGAAACCCTGTCTCTACTAAAAATACAAAAATTAGCCGGGTATTGTGGTGGACACCTGTAATCCCAGCTACTCGGGAGGCTGAGGGAGGAGAATCGCTTGAACCCTGGAGGTGGAGGTTGCAGTGAGCAGAGATCGAGATTGCGCCACTGCACTCCAGCCTGGGTGACAGATCGTGACTCGGTTTCAAAAAAAACAAACAAAACCTGTGAAGGGAGAGTTTTATCTTGATTATACTGCATAGTAAACATGCTGCCCTTAGTGCTAGGAGACTATCCCTAATTTTCCAAGGCTGTTCACCATACAAACATCTTTAAGAATAATTTGAAACAGCCGGGTGCAGTGGCTCATGCCTGTAATCGCAGCACTTTGGTAGGCTGATGTGGGAGGACTGCATGAGCTCATGAGTTTGAGAGCAGCCTGAGCAACATAGTGAGATCTCGTCTTCACAAAAATTTTTTTAAAAAAATAGCCAGGTGGGCTGGCCACAGTGGGTCACACCTGTAATCCCAGCACTTTGGGAGGCCAAGGTGGGTGGATCACTTGGAAGTCAGGAGTTCGAGACCAGCCTGGCCAACATGATGAAACCCCGTCTCTACTAAAAATACAAAAATTAGCCCGGCGTGGTAGCACATGCCTGTAATCCTAGCTACTCGGGAGGCTGAGGCAGGAGAATTGCTTGGCAGCGGAGGTTGCAGTGAGCCAAGATCGTGCCATTGCACTCCAGCGTGGGCAACAGAGCAAGACTGTCTCATAAATAAATAAATAAATAAATAAAATAAAAAATAGCCAGGCATGGTGTTGCATGCCTGTGGTCCCAGCTACTCAGGAGACTGAGACGGGAAGATTGCTTGAGCCTTGACCTAGGCTGTGGTGAGCTGAGATCCTGCCACTGTACTCTAGCCTGGGCAACAGAGCAAGACCCTGTCTTGAAAAAGATAATCTGAGACAAAACAAAGACAATTGATGCCTCTACTTGTAAAAATAGGCACAAATACCGCAGACCCATGGAGAAATTGTCTCCTAACACCTTTCCAATCCTCCGTTTTTTTTTCCCTTATAAAACGGAGTGAGCAATATAGCAGTATCTCCTTTATTGAGTAGTTGAAAAGATTAAAGGTACTAAGATTTGGCAAGTTCTTGGAGCAGAGCGTAGTAAATGCTACATGAATGTTTGCTATTACTCCTGAAGGAAGAAATTGTGTTCTCAGTCTTTTTTCTTTTTTTATGGTAAATATTGTCTCATAAGATGAAGTAATTGGTTTACTTTGAATAAATTGCAAACTTTGAGTTTGTTCCAAGAAATTTTGTAAGGGTCCAAATTCTGAAATGAGGACAATGCCTTGTACGATATTTTACCAGCCCACAGGGAATGAGGCAGAGATGTTTTCTACCGATATCCATGTGCTTTTCTGTGTTTCCTAGCTTCTTTATGGTTACACAGAATCAGGTGACTCATCTGTCCAGATAAGCAGTGAGTCACAGATAAGCAATAAACATTTATTTATTTATTTAGCATAAGTTAACTCCAGATAGTAAGTAGTAAGTACTATGAAAAAATAGAAGTGTGGCCAGCACTGCTATTTTCCTACTCAGTAGCCATTCCTGTTTGTTCTTGTTGTCACTAAAAGAACTTTAATTGCTAAGAGACTACATTTGTCCAGTCTTAGGTGATAGATCATGTTTGTTCTCAGCCAGTGATGACAGTTTGTATCTTGATTTACCTGCTTCCTTTAAAGCTAGAAGAACCTGGGTGACATAGTTCTGGTTTTTTGATGGTAAAGATTTTTGGCAAAAGTAGACAAATATGTCAGGCAAAGCCACACCTTCCTCTTCTCCTTTTCATGCCTTGAATGTGAATGAGATATCTTATTCATAAGATGGACCATGACAAGCATGAAGACAACATGCCAGATAGGCAAAGCAGAAAAAGTCAGAGTTCTTGATGCCCTCATTGCATAGCTAACAGCATGCCAAGTAGCCACCCTCTTCTAGACTTGCTGTAGCAGAAACATAAACTTCTATTAATTTAAGCAGTTGTTACTTGCTTAAATTATATGGGTTACATTCCTAACCCATGTAATAAGCATAATGGAGTAGAGAGTTGTGGGTTGGCTGGAGAGAGTCCTTGAGGGACAGCATTGTCACATTAGCTTTGAGAGTCAGTGAAGGCCTCTCTGAGAATGTGTCATTGAGCTGAGCAGGCGCCTAATGATCAGAGGGAGCCAACAATATGTGGGATGTGTACTTGAGTGTAGCATAGCACCAGAACCCCATTGAACAAAACTTCAAAATGTAGAAGAGATAGTTGGGGAAATTGTATTCCTTTATGGATTTCTGAGCTTGTGAGGTCCATGTGTATTGGAGAGCCTAGAGGAACTGTAGATGATCAGGTCAGTTTGGGGTCCTGGGAGATTATGATCTCTCCCAGAGGTAGATCTCTCTACTAGGGGTAGAATTCTAGAGAATCAGACTAAAACAGAATGTATGACCCATGACTTATCCCTAACACATTGCCTGTTACCAAGAGACTGTTATTCCTGGGTAAAGGAGAAGTATAGATGACAAGGGACTAACTAGCCTACAGGCCTCTGAACAGAGTAATTTTTCTCATATTCTCCTTTGGAAACTAGATTGTGGTCCTGGGACTGGGAAGCTGCTTGCTCTGTTTGTCCTGTTGAAAGGTTCCCAGGCTGGGCTCAGTTGCTCACACCTGTAATACCAGGATTTTTGGGACCAGCCTGGGCAACATGGCAAACTCCTGTCTCTACAAAAAATACAAAAATTAGCCGGGTGCAGTGGCTCATGCCTGTAATCCCAGCACTTTGGGAGGCTGAGGTGGGAAGATCACATGAGATCGGGAGTTTGAGACCAGCATGACCAACATGGAGAAACCCCATCTCTACTAAAAATACAAAAAAATCAGCCGGGCATGGTGGTGCATGCCTGTTATCCCAGCTACTTGGGAGGCTGAGACAGGAGAATTGCTTGAACCCTGAAGCAGAGGTTGTGGTGAGCCAAGATCCTGCTATTGCACTCCAGCCTGGGCAACAAGAGCGAAACTCTACCTAAAATAAAATAAAATAAAATAAGCCAGGCATGGTGGCACACATCTGTAGTCCCAGTTACTCTGAAGGCTGAGGCGGGAGGTTTACTTGAGCCCAGACGGTGGAGGTTGCAATGAGCCATGACTGTGCCACTGCACTCCAACCTGGGTGACAGAGCAAGACCCTGTGAGAAAAAAAAAAAAAAGCTTCCCCAGTGTGTGGAGTTGCCCCAGCACATGGTTTGGCCAGCCAAAAAAATAACTAGAACAACTACTACCATTTATTGAATGTTTACCATGAGCCAGTCATTGTGCTAAAACTTTTACAAACATTATTTTATGTCCCCGACAACAATCCCATGAAGCCCTATATTACTGATGAGAAAGCTGAGGCCTTAGAGAAGAAGAATAATTTTCTCGAGGTTTTTTTTTTTTTTTTTTGGACAGAGTCTTGCTCTGTCGCCCAGGATGGAGTGCGGTGGTGTGATCTTAGCTCACTGCAAGCTCCATCTCCCAGGTTCACGCTATTCTCCTGCTTCAGCCTTCCGAGTAGCTGGGACTACAGGCACCCGCCACCACGTTCGGCTAATTTTTTTTGTATTTTTAGTAGAGACAGGGTTTCACCGTGTTAACCAGGATGGTCTTGATTTCCTGACCTCGTGATTTGCCCGCCTCGGCCTCCCAAAGTACTGGGATTACAGGCGTGAGCCGTGGCGCCCAGCCTCGAGGTCTTATAGCTAGTTGCAAAGCAGATCTTTTACCAGCATGTCATAAAGACTCTTGAGAGTAGGTTCCCCAGAGTGTACTAGGTTTGGAAGCACTAAATGACCTAAGTGAACGGAATATTTGAAAACATCTTGAGTCACTTTTTATATTCATCTTCTCCCTTTTTTTCTATTTATGTATGTGGTGTGTGTCCATAAAACTTACATATATGTGTATATACTCACACATATATGTGTATATACTCACACATATATGTGTGTATACTCACACGTATGTGTGTATACTCACACGTATGTGTGTATACATATATGTGTATATACTCATATGTGTATATACTCACACATATATGTGTATATACTCATATATGTGTATATACTCACACATATATGTGTATATACTCATATATGTGTATATACTCATATATGTGTATATACTCATATATGTGTATATACTCATATATGTGTATATACTCACACATATATGTGTATACACACTCTTGAATTGTGAATTGTTTATTTGAGGAAGAAAAACAGTTTGATACACATTTTTATTTCTGAATAAATTTGGTAAGCAAGAGAGGGAGGACTATGGAAGGGTCACTTAGATGGTAATGTACATTCCTGCCATGGAACATTACAAAATGAAATAAAGTTTGCATCATTCACATAAAATTTAATGTGGATATAGCTGCTGCCATGTGTCAGTGTGCTAGGTATTTTAGCTAGGTGATATAATATATGCTTTTCAGTTGCTCTGGAAGGTAGGAGGGTCTCTGTTTTACACATAGGAGCACAGAGGCTGATAGAGCTTAACTTGTCCAAGGTGGTCATGCAGCTCGCTTGAGCCTGGCTTCTTTCTGCTGTACAGCACTACTCTGTTTTTAAGTAGAGCCAAGTTAGTATCTTCCTTATTTTCTTTCCTTTTTTTTTTTTTTGAGGCAGGGCCTTATTCTTTCACACAGGCTGAAGTGCAGTAGTGTGATCACAGCTCACTGTAGCCGCCACCTCCTGGGTTCAAGCTACCCTGTCACCTCAGCCTTTTGAGTAGCTGGGACCACAGACATGTGCCACCTTGCCCAGCCTTTCCCAAATTTTTTTTTTTAAATTCTTTTTTTAGTCAGGGTCTCTGTTACCCAGGCTGCAGTGCAGTGGCACAGATCACAGTTCACTGCAGCTTCCTCCTTCCTGGGCTCAACCAATCTTCCTGCCTCAGCCTCCTCAGTAGCTAGGACTACAGGCATGTGCCACCATGCCCAGCTAATTTTTCTATTTTTTGTAGAGACAAGGTGTCACTGTGTTGCCAGGGCTTATCTTGAACTTAAGCAGTCCTTCTACCTCGGCCTCCCAAAGTGTTGGGATTACAGGCATGAGCCACCATGCTTGGCCCGTGGAGGATTATATTGAAAGATTGATAGCATAACAGAATAAAAGGTGAAAATGCCCTTTTAAATCTCCTGCTCTGGCCTCTTCACCAAATCTCTTCCCTTTCCAGAAAGCTACTATTAACAGTTTGGTATATGCTATTCCAAACTTTGTGTGTATGCATAAACTTAAAGCATTAAACAAACAAAAAATTGGCTCACATTGTGCATTTTATTTAGATCTTGCTTAGATTAACCCATGTGGTTCTTTTTGATGTTTTAAGGCATCTCATTATGATGTATCATAATTAGCCATTTTTTTAATGATATGTATTAGGTTTTTATCAGTTTTCTTACTCTTACAAACGATATTTTATTGCACATAACCTTCTTGTACACATATGACTGTATTTTAAGGAATGATTCCTTAAAGGAGAATTCCTAAATTGAAGCATACACTAAATTCCTTTCTTAGTGGTGGTTTAGAATAATAATTTCCTGACTATAATAGGCCACCATTCGAACCTAACATAACCTAACATTCATAACGTATTGTAGCGTGTATCTGGGCTCTTCATACAGCTGTGGAAATCACACATCACCCTCAACAGCCTTGCTTAGGCTGACTTTGGCCTTTTTTGTGAGACAGAACTGAGATATCAGTCAGTAATCGAATGATGCAGTCTTCCTGCCCCTCTCTCCCTCTGTGGGGAAAGATCAAGCCTCCTAGCAAAGTTAAGGGTTTTAGTTGCACAGATAGGTCCCTGGGTGGGTTCAGGGGCTCGATTCCTCAGGAGCTGTGACCTATCTCACTTTGAACCCCATTTACCTACCCAAGAATCTGTAGTGCTCCTGAGAGGTGAGACCTGGGGTGTTGCTCACTCCTTCAGTCTTCTACTTATCAGTCTGGAGGACCCTTTTTCACTACAGATATCCATGGCTTGCTCCTCACTTTAAGTCTTTGCTCAAATGTTGTGTTCTCTGACCACCCTATGTAGAACTGCAATACCCTACCTTGATTCCTCTCTGCACCCTATACTCCCATTTTGCTTTTCTAACATCTATATATTTTACTGAATGTGTCTTTGCTTACCTTCTGTAGTATGTAAGCTCAATGGTAGCAAGAGTGTTTTCTTCACTGTATTTATTTTTTATGTTTTTTGAGGCAGGGCCTTGCTGTGTTACCCAGGCTGGAGGGCAGTGGTGCATTCTCAGCTCACTGCAACCTACATCATCCCCACCCCCCACCCACCCCCACCTGCATCCCTACTCAAGCAGTCCTCCCACCTCAGCCTCTTGAGTAGAGTAGCTGGGACCACAGGCATGCACCACCACACCTGGCTATTTATTTTTATATTTAGCAGAGACGGGGTCTCGTCATGTTGCCCAGGCTGGTCTTGAATTCCTGAGCTCAAGCATTCAGCCCACCCTGGCCTCCCAAAGTGCTGGGATTACAGGTGCACACCTGGCCCACTGTCTTTATTCTTAGTACCTGGCTTACAGCAGATGCTCAGGATACATTTGTTGGTTCTGTCAGTCAGTGAACAAACAAGTGAACTCAGGACCCCTCTCAGATTGATAGCCATCCAACAGCCCAACCTGTCTCCTTTTCTCCTGTTATCACTCTCCACCAAAGAGCCCTAGGGGTGGGTGTTATTGGGTTGCAAGCAGGTTGAGCATCTTCACTGGGAGGATCATGTGGCGAACTGCCATCAGGGACTCTTCAGATGCCTCTACAGAAGTGTTATGAAGAATAATGCCAACAGGAATACAATAGTGTTTTATTGATCGCTTACTGTGTGCCAGCCCTGCAAGTCAAGAGAGAGAGAAAGTGTGAGCAGCAAAGGCAGGGGTAGAGCGAGGGATGCAGTGAAAGAGAAAAAGGAGAAAGTGAGCGATAGTAAGTGGTGAGGGAAGGGAAGGGAGATGAGTGGGGATTGAGTTGGAGAATTGAGAAAACTTGCCTGGGGGGGCCACTATTGCTGGTCAGAAGAGTGACACATGTTTGACCCTGAAAAGTAGATCTCTGCTAGTGTGAGTTTAACTAGAATATTTGCAACATCCATGCTGCAATCTTTGAGAGAGGAGATAGAGTGGCAAATTATGTCTGCTAGTATGGAAACATTGTAGTTAGCAAGTCAGCAATTTAAATTTCATGGAGAGGGAGATAAAAGACCTTATCGGGAGTAAGAATAGAGCTGTGAAGGACTATATTCAGTGTTTCAACGTCAGCCAAAGTTGTAACAGCCTCTTAAACAGAGGCAAGTTAAAATGATTACAAATTTAATGTGTGTTTCCATTTGTATCAAATGGTTTGTCAAGTCTGTACTAAGATAATTTAGTAACATACCTTTCTTTGCCTTAAGGATGTTTGAAAAGTAAAACAAACTATTTAATGCAAGTTAGGATAAGTGTAGTCAATTTATAAATACTCACTAGAGAGGGAAAAGGAAACAGCTGTAGACAGTGTTAACCATAAAGAGAGGTTGTTTCCAGAGTTACCCAAGATAGTACCAAGACTATCTGCCCAGATTGGATAATAGTTTTTTCCCCCAAATTCAGTCTTGTTTTGAAAGAATGCTCAATAGTTGTTTTATTTGGGTTTTTGTTGGTTTTGTTGTTGTTGTTGTTTTGATTAAGTACCTTTAATGAGTGGAAGTAAAATCTTAAGATTGATTGTTACCAGGACCCACTTTTCTTGTTAAGTGTTGCATTCTTATGTGAGAATGACCTGTTGATTTTCTTTCTCTTGCATAGTTGACACTCTTACCTTTTCTTCCTTTTAATTCTAGTGAGGATGCTGACACAACCTGTGACCTTAGGCAAATTACTTAAAACTAAGTCTACATTTCTTGTTTTTTTTTTTTTTTTTTTTTTTTTGAGTTTGAGTCTCCATTTTCTTAACTATAAAATGGGGTATTAGTATCTGCCTTGCAACTTTATTGTAATGTATTAATGAAATGCCATTTTTAAAAGGGCTTATTTATATTTAACACAATGCTTGGCACAAAGTAGGCACCAGGGGAATGGTATTTCCTTTTCTCCTCCCCCTCCTCCTTATGGTAAACTTGTGCACATTGTTTTCTTGCTGAAATGGCTTTGAGAAGCAGCCTCACAGTTAAAAGTGCAATTGGCCTTTGATATATACTACATAGTTTGTTCATGCAACTTGGGAATTGGAGAACCATTTTCTAATTCAAATGAGAACTTGGAATTCTGTCTCCAATAAAGCTTCTTACAGGTCATGCGTATCCCTGAATTTACTCACAGGCTAATGTTCACAGGCTGCTGTTTGTTTCTCTTTCAGATGAACAGACTAGCCACTTTGCATTGACTGGAAACAATGGCATTTACGGAAAGAGTCAACAGCAGTGGCAACAGGTAAGCATAGAATCTATGATTCAAAGACATGCTGATATTTAATTTTATAATCTACTTTTCAAAGAATAAGTTTGGTCTTTTTCAATTTTGCAACTTAAGAACTCACGGGTGCAAGAAAATGTTTGAAATTTTCAGTTTTCTCTACATGAGGTCAAACTTGTTGGACTGGCTACATATTTTCTTTTAAATCTAGCAATCGCTGAGTCTGTTAACTCATTTTTTAAAAATGTGGATGTTAATTTAAATGATTAAATCAGCATTTTAATGCTGTGTTCAAGATAACAAGATTGCACTGATTTGGGGAAAGCGTACACATGTTCAGCCTGTGCTTGAAATAAATAAATCCATCTCATCCTGAAAGTTGTGAAGGAGGGAATTCCTTCATATTTATATTTTGCCCTTTTCACATCTCTCCCTCCAACTCTGCACACACAATTTAGTGCCTTCTTGCATATAGTAATTGATCAGTGTTGATTGAGGGGATCATATTAACATTTTGAAGCAGTTTTAAATAATAACTTGACATTCAGAAAGAATTGTTATCACTGATTAGTTTTTATTTAAACTATTAGCTATTCAAAAATATAATAATTTTTTTTTTTTTTTTTTTTGAGATGGAGTCTCAGTCTGTTGCCCAGGCTGGAGTGCAGTGGTGTGACCTCAGTTCACTGCAACCTCTACCTCCCAGGTTCAAGCGATTCTGCCTCAGCCTCCCAAGTATCTGGGATTCACCATGTTGACCAGGCTGGTCTCTAACACCTGACCTCAGGTGATCCCCCTGCCTCAGCCTCTCAAAGTGCTGGAATTACAGGCGTGAGCCTCTGCGCCACTCCAAAAACATATTAAATGTTTTTAAATGTTACTACTACCCCTTGTAGTAACATTCTAGCAATTACAGAGTTGTTTTTATTGTTACTTTTATCATAATTTCTATTTATTAATTATTATTATTATTATTTTGAGACAGTTTCGCTCTTGTTGTCCAGGCTGGAGTGCAGTGCCATGATCTTGGCTCACTGCAACCTCCGCCTCCTGGGTTCAAGTGATTCCCCTGCCTCAGCCTCCCAAGTAGCTGGGACTATAGGCACATGCCACCACACCTGGCTAATTTTTGGTAGAGATGGGGTTTCACCATGTTGGCAGGCTGGCCCCGAATTCCTGACTTCAGGTGATCCACCTGCCTTGGCCTCCCAAAGTGCTGGGATTACAGGCGTGAGCCACCGTGCCCAGCCATAATTTCTATTTATGCTAGAATTCTTTTCCCCCTTCTTGCTGCTGCATTTCACTAGTCTAAAAAATAAAAACATTATAAGAAATGTAGACTCAGACTTATTTAATATTTATAATGCAACAAAATAGATGATGGTGCCTGCAATTGTGGACCATCCCAAATGTTCTCCTACTTCTCCCCCTTTCTGGTTCATTTAGGAAATTACTCAATTCCTGGTCATCATTGTGGGGCTGTTAAACTTGGTTTACTCTCTCCCCTCACCAAAGGGAGGACAGTTAGTTGACCCTGGCTGCTGCAGTTCACATTCTGCTAGAGCCTGGGGGAAAGCTGTTGTCATTTGTCTTTGGGTTTATTCATAATGTTGGGTTACACATACGTTTTACATTTTTATGTAGTTAAATGTCTTGTCCTTTATGGGTTCTGGCTTGATTGTGCTTAGAAAGGTCTTTCCTCCTCCAAGATTGTGAAAATAATGTCATGTGTTCTTTGCTGGCACTTGTACGATTTCATTTTTGCATTTAAATCAGAACTTGTAAGCTGGTGGACTGTGGGACAGATCTGGTCAACATATGGGTTTTGGTTGGCCCGTCACAGAATTCTGAAAGAAATTATCTGCCAATGTTTTTTACATAACAATCTTCTATCTTCTCATGAAAAATTTAAGATTTAGCAACCCTGGGCTTGCATTGCCATGTAGCAATGCTCAGACAGAATTGAATAGCTTCGGCTCTTTTAAGCGGAACACAGGCTTTCTAATTCAGAACTTCCCAATTGGTATGCCATCAAATGCTTTTCAGGTGTGCCGCGATGTTGATTCCCACCCCCCGCATCCCCAGCCTAAAGGTCAGCCAGAGCTCCTATCTAATTTCCTCCTGCAGATATCTGCTTTGTCCGTTTGCCCCAGAGACTTGATGTTTAAAAAAAAAAAAAAAAGTTGAGAAAGCACTGACGCTTTTCAGTTCGTTACAGTTCTCTGCACAGCCAGATTCACACATTTAGTTAGCTGCTTGACCCTCTTAACTTGCAACCCATTTTACATCTTTGACTTTTTAGTGTTTTGATCCATATGTAGTTAACTTGAATATATATTGTACATTTCATATTAATAGGAAAAGGTAAAAATGGGGGATGTTAGGGAACCATTTCTTTTTTTCTTTTTCTTTTCTTTCTTTTTTTTTTTTTTTTGAGACGGAGTCTCGCTCTGTCACCAGGCTGGAGTACAGTGGCACGATCTTGGCTCACTACAACCTCCACCTCCAGGTTCAAGCAATTCTCCTGCCTCAGCCTCCTGAGTAGCTGGGACTACAGGCACACCATGCCCAGCTACTTTTTGTATTTTTAGTAGAGACGGGGTTTCACCGTGTTGGCCAGGATGGTCTCGATTTCTTGACCTCATGATCTGCCCGCCTTGGCCTCCCAAAGTGCTTGGATTACAGGCGTGGGCCACCACACCTGGCCAGGAACCATTTTTTTTTTTTTAAAGCAAAAAGCTAGACAATTGTTTCATCATTATTTATTAAATCACCTGTCTTTTCTCCACAGATACGAGTGCTATGTGTAAATTTTATCACAGTCTTGGGTCTGTTGTTGGCCTATCTTTTGCTCCATTGATGTGTCTTTTGGCAACTGTGGCATATTGTTTCACTGTATCTTTATATGTCATAATATTGAGGCAGATTCTTTGTAATTCTCATTTTTAGAATTTTCATAGCTATTCATTCTCATGCTTCTCAGTGTACTCTGAAGTAATTCATCATTTTCTAGAAAATTTATGATTGGCATTTTGATTGGAATCCATTTGAATTCATCAGTTAGAGTTGACTACTGTAGGCTATTAAAACGTCTTCCTATAAGAATGTAGATATCAGACTGGTGAAAATTTAAGGAGCTGAAGAAATTTTAAATTTTAATTGTATGATTTTCATGGAGGTGATTTTTCAAAAAGATTTAGTTATTGACGTTGGTTCCTGTGTTATTTCTGGTAGATGAATCAATTATAGTAGGTAAAAGTATAATCATTGGCATGATTAAAAAGATGTTTTAGCTTAAAACCTAAATGATGGGTTGATAGGTACAGCAAGCCACCATGGCATGTGTATACAACCTGCATGTTCTGCACATGTAGGCAACAAACCTGCGTGTTCTGCACGTGTATCCTAGGACTTCAAGTAAAAAAAAAAAAAAAAAAAAAAAAGAATTTTTTTGAGATGGAGTCTCACTCTGTCGCCCAGGCTGGAGTGCAGTGGCCTGATCTTGGCCCCTCCGCCTCCCGGGTTCAAGCGTTTCTCCTGCCTCAGCCTCCTGAGTAGCTGGGACTACAGGCACCCACCACCACGCCTGGCTACTTTTTGTATTTTTTTTTTTTTTAGTAGCAATGTGGTTTCACCATATTGTCCAGGCTGGTCTCAAACTCCTGACCTTGTGTTCCCCCACACCCCCACCACCTACCCCCACCTTCGGCCTCCCAAAGTGCTAGGATTACAGGCGTGAGCCATGGCGCCCAGCAAAAAGAAAAAAGATACTTTATATTCTATTACATATTTTTTTTGTTTTGCTAGTTATTAAGTTTGGATGGGTAACTGCCCCTTATAGTAACATTCTAGCAATTACAGAGCTGTTTTTATTATTTGTTAATTTTATCATAATTTCTAGCTCCTCACCTCCTCAATATGCTCCTTTTAATTTTAGTACCTAGTACAAGTGGTAAGTTTGGGGATATCCTTTAAAAAGCTCTATTTTTAATACACACCAGTAGCTCACTTGTTTAAATGTTTAATCATGATAGGTATTTAATCTTTTAGTTGCCCAGAAAAAAACATTAAATTCATGTGGAACTGGTCCAGGACTAGGATATATTTGCAAAGGAAACAGATGTGTATTGAGTACGCAGCTCTAATCATTCAAACTAAATTGAAGTCTGAACGTGAACCCTTACTTTGCTCAGGGCTATCAAAAGTCATAAGCGTGGACAGAATATTAATGTAATGTGCAAAGACAATATTTGTTTTAGTTCTTACAAATAATAAGCTTATTCTGTGACTTCCAGATTTATCAGCACTTGACACTGTTGAATTTGAGCTCATTTATATTTCTTCACCTTCCTTCCCTCCCCCTTTTTAATAGTTCTTTCTAAAAATTGTTATTGGAGTCTAACAGACTGAAAAAGGCAGACATTATTAGTACAGTTTAGTGCATTTTCTTTTTTTTTGAGACGGAGTTTTGCTCTTGTCACCCAGGCTGGAATGCAATGGCGCGATCTTGGCTCGCTGGAACCTCCACCTCCTGGGTTCAAGCAATTCTCCTGCTTCAGCCTCCCGAGTAGCTGGCGCACCACCACGCCCAGCTAATTTTTGTACGTTTTTAGTAGAGACAGGGTTTCACCATGTTGGCCAGGCTGGGCTCGAACTCCTGACCTTAGGTGATCTACCTGCCTCGGCCTCTCAAAGTGCTGGGATTACAGGCGTGAGCCACCGCGCCCGGCCTAGTTTAGTGCATTTTCATAAAGTGAACACACTTGTGTAACAGATCAAGACCAGCTGTCTAGAACTCCTCTCCTTTCCCCTTTCAGCTACTACCTCCCTTAAAAGTCATCACTGTTTGGACTTCTAACACCCTGCATTTGTTTTGTCTGCTTTTCAATTTGATTTAAATATAATCATATAGTATATACTCCTTTATAAAGTTTCCATTCATTTTGATGTTTGTATTGACCTTCAAACACTGTGAGGTTTAGGGGTAAAAAATCTACATAACTTTTGGCTCCCTAAAAGCTTAACTACTAATTAGCCTACAGTTGACTAGAAGCCTTATGAATAACATAAACAGCTGATTAACACATATTTTGATATGTATTAAGTACTGTATTCTTACAATAAAGTAAGCTGGAGAAAATAAAATGTTATTAAAATCATGGCTAGGCATGGTGGCTCATGCCTATAATCCCAGCACATTGAGAGGCTGAGGTGGGCAGACTGCTTGAGTCCAGGAATTCATTCGAGACCAGCCTGGGCAACGTGGTTAAACCCTGTCTCTACAAAAAATACAAAAATTAGCCACCTGTAGTCCCAGCTACTGACTGGGGTCCGGGTGGGGTAAAGGCCTGAGGTGGGAGGATTGCTTGAGCCCGGAGGTCAAGGCTGTGGTGAGCCAAGATTGCACCACTGCGCTCCAGCCTGGGTGACAGAGCAAGACCCTGTCTCAAAAAAATCTTAAGATAAAATGTATTTACTGTTCATTAAGTGGAAGTGGATCGTCATAAAGGTCTTCATTCTCATCCTCTTCATGCTGAGTGAAAGAGGAAAGTCTTAATGTCTCTGAAGCAGAAGAAAATCCACATGTCAATGGACTTGTGCAGTTCAAGCCCATGCTGTATTTTTATTTCTTCTGTTCGATATATTTAAATATCTTTATCATATATTTTATATTAGTATATTACTTATGTAATCACTTTACCTTTTACATTCTTTTCCCATCAACTTCTCATGGTCTAAGATGATAATGTAATTATCCTTACTCTTTGTTCCACCTCCTGACTGTCATCTACCCTCCAGCTATTCTTTCTGCTTTTGGTTTTAAATTATCCAGATTTCCAGATTAATAGCATATTTTACTTTATGATTATTTGTGCCCTTGCAAGCTTTGTCTTTAAAATGACAATAAAAGTGGAAAAACCAATAAGCATTATTTACATTATTTTGATTGAGAAGGAAAATCGTGTCTAGAATTTTATTTCTCCTCCAACGTCAACTTAAATACCACTTGAACAGAAGGTTCATATTGATTAGGACTAATGAACTATCATTAACTGAATAAACGTCAAATTAATGTCAAATTTTAAATTGCTTCATCTTTGAATAGTGCTTTTGCTTTGCTTGGACTTTCTAATTTCTTTTTCCTTATTGAAAGAGAGAATGTGCCTTTTTGCCATTTCACTAACATGTTCCCCTTCTTACTCTTTGTATCAACTGCTTGAAATGTCTCATTTTCTCCTTGGAATCTTGAAACTAAAATTAATTTTTACAAAGTGCGTGCTAAGTTACATTCTTCTGAAATTGGGCCCAGGTAACTGAAGCCAGAGAGTAAAGTTGGGATATATTCTGGGAAATTTTTTACTTGAGGACAGGGGAAAACATGTTAAGGTAAACCATAAGAATGAAGTAAATGTCATTTCAGGCTATACCACCAAATTGGAGGGACATGATTTTACTGTCTTCTGCCATTCAGAGTGGGTACTGAAGTGTTTTAGGAGATTTGCTGAGATGCTTTTCAGTTTTTGGGAAGATTTGAGGGATTGGATTTTGAGAACCTTGAATCATATAGGATGCAATACTGTAGCCCCTGGAAGCTCTCCTTTTCGAGTTTGAAATGATGTTTAACTCTCCTAATTGAGAAGAATTCTCAATTATTGAGGAAGCTACAAGGTGTTCAACAGATTAACACCTATTATACGGACAGATCTTATTTGTGCAAGTAAATCAAGAACCAAACTTCTAGATGCTTACTAGAGAGTTTAATGGCTGTAGGCCATGTTTTCCTGGAATAGTGATTGGCCTGGGCATTGTAAACAGTGCACACCTGGAATTGTGAAATGGGGAAATAAGGTTTCCTACATTTTCAAGTGAACTAGTTTCTGGCCTGATTTACAAGTGCAATAATATTTCTTATACAAAACACCTTGTTTTCCTTCATTTTAGAAAATGATTGCTAATTGATAAGTATGTGTCATTGTCATATATAGTTTAAGATGAGTCACTCAGTTTGATGGGTTTAGAAGAGTTTAGATTCAGACTTACCTGAGAACTGAGGAAATATTTTTTTGGAATTAGTTATTTCGCAAAAGGAAAGCTAAATTTTGCATATAAGAAGACACTGCTACATAGTATTTACTCTTCTACAAGTGGCATAGTCGTCTTAGAAAACAACAGAAGTAACTTTATTGAGGTGTAATTTACATGCTATTTTAAGTATACAGTTTAATTTTTAGTAAATTTAGTGAGTTGTGCAACCATTACTACAATCCAGCTTTAGAACATTTTCATCTAGATGGAACTACCTGTTTACAGTTAATCCCATTTTCATTCCCAGCCCCAGGTAACTATTAATCCTCAATAGTTTTGCCTGTTCTGGACATTTTATGTAAGTGCAGTCATACAATGTGTTAGTTTTTGTGACTGGCTTCTTAGGATAAAGTTTTCAAGATTCATCCATATTACAGCATGTATCAGTTTTTCAGTCGTTTTTATTGCTAAATAATATTCTATTGCATAGATGTGCCATCTTTGTACTATTCATTAGTTAATGGACATTTAGGTAGTATCCACTTTTTTGTTTTTATGAACAGTGTTCCACATATGTTTTTATTTCTTTGGGGCAGATGTTTAGGAGAGGAATTGCTTGCCTCTAAGGTAGGTTTCTGTTTGGAGTCATCTTTATTCTAAGCTCACAAGCCATTGTGCCCAGGGGTCAGTTTTGTTTATTTGCATGTATTTTTTCTCTGTCTTTAGCCCTGAACTCCCTGCTAAGGCTGAGAGTTGGAGGAGAATGAATTAATATTAATAATTATTTTGTGCCTTCAATATAGTGGACACTAGTCCAGGCATTTGGCATTATATCATTTTAGGTGCTAAACTTGGTCCAGGTGGTAGATAAGATGAACACTGAGTTGAATTGCTGGGGATAACATTGTCTTAGTAGGGATACTAATTTTATACTGTCTTGATGTGGGAAAGAACCATTTTTCTTTCTGGAGGCCTTCCATTATAACAGTACTTTTCTTCTGAAGCCATAGTAGTCAGCCTACTTTAGGAAGAAGGGAATTTCAGTTCCAGTTTCTCCTGTTTTGCAGAAGCTGGGGAACCATTATTTCAAAATCTGAGTCATGTTTTCTATGCTCTGTAAGGTATTCGTATCAGTAGCCTAATTTTACTGGAGAAAGCAAAAGCCTGGAGAGATCTTCATAGCTGAGTATGTGAATCAGACTGTGGGGAATGCTGGGGCAACTAGTTCATTTTTGGTTGGAAATTTTTTTTTTCTTTTTTCTTGAGATGGACTCTCACTCTGTCGCCCAGGCTGGAGTGCAGTGTTGCGATCTCTGCTCACTGCAACCTCTGCCTCTTGGGTTCAAGCAATTTTCCTGTCCCAGGCTCTCAAGTATCTGGGACTACAGGTGCATGCCACCACACCTGGCTAATTTTTTATTTTTAGTAGAGACAGGGTTTCACCATGTTGGCCAGGCTGGTCTCAAACTCCTGACCTCAGGCGATCCTCCCGCCTCAGCCTCCCAAAGTGCTGGGATTACAGGCGTGAGCCACCATGCCCAGCCCTGAGCCACTGCTCCTAGCCCGATTTTGCCATACTTAAAAAAACGAACAAACAACTATCCTTTTTACTCTTTTTCTTTGCTGAACTATTTTAAAGCAAATTCCATTTCACTTCTTCATACTTCACATGCATCTCTAAAAATATATGGACATTTCCCTACATAAATACATACCAGTCTCACACCTAATAAAATTAACATCTTAGATTCATCTAATACCTAGTCTATCTCCGAACTCTCTTCTTTTTCTTTTTTTTTTCCTTTTTTTTTGAGACAGAGTTTCATTCTTGTTGGCCAAGCTGGAGTGCAGTGGTGCAATCTAGGCTCACTGCAACTTCCACCTCTCGGGTTCAAGCGATTCTTCTGCCTCAGCCTCCTGAGTAGTTGAGATTACAGGTGCACATCACCATGCCTGGCTAATTTTTTGTATTTTTAGTAGAAACGGGGTTTCACCATGTTAGCCAGGCTGGTCTCAAACTCCTGACCTCAAGTGATCTGCCCACCTCAGCCTCCCAAAGTGCTGGGATTACAGGCGTGAGTCACCGTGCCCGGCCCCAAACTTTCTAGATTGTTTTAAGATGTCTTTTAAAATTGTTTTTAGCCGGGTGCGGTGGCTCATGCCTGTAATTCCAGCATTTTGGGAGGCCACGGTGGGTAAATCACCTGAGGGTCAGGAATTCGAGACCAGCCTGACCTACATGGTGAAACCTCATCTCTACTGAAAATAAAAAATTAGCCGGGTGTGGTGGCACGTGCCTGTAGTCCCAGCTACTCGGGAGGCTGAGGCAGGAGAATCACTTGAACCCAGGAGGCAGAGGTTGCAGTGAGCCGAGATTGTGCCACTGCACTCCAGCCTGGGAGACAGAGTAAGACTCTGTCTCAAAAAAATAAATAAAATAAAATAAATAATAAATAATAAAATTGTCTTCATCTTGATTCAAGGAAACCAAAGTTCACATATTGCATTAGGTTTTGTTTCTTGAGTCTTAATCTAGAGCAGCATTTACTCTATTTACTTGTGGGGTGGGAGCATTTACTAGCTAAGGAAACAGTTGAATGTATGTCCTACTTCTTGGATTTGTTTCCTATTAATGTGTTTAACTTGTTTCAATATAGCAGTAGTTCTCAACGGAGGACAATTTTGTCTCCCTCTCTTCCAGGGGACATTTGACAATGTCTAGAGAGATTTTTAGTCATCACAATCTAGTGAGTAGAGGCCAGGTATGCTATTAAACATCTACAATGCACAGAACAGCCCCCACCACAAATAATTTCCTGGTTTCTAATGTCAATAGTGCTGAGATTGAGAAACTGTCAACCTATCCCATGTATTTCCTGAAGAATGGAAATTAGCACTGAAAGCTTGGTTAGAGTCAAGATAACTCTTTTTGCTTAGAATAGTTAAATTGCCCAGGAGTGCCGGTATTCTGTTTTGATCTGGGTGTTGGTTACAAGAGTATACCATTTTGTGAAAATTTATATGTGAGCTCTACACTTTAAAAAATGTGTGTTATTTTTAATTTTAAAAGTTTACATTAAAAAAAGAAACCTCTTTATTGTATTGGGTCCCTTCCTCTTTTTGTCTGCTACTTCACACTTCTTAAATAGTTGAATAAATCTTTAAAGCCTCATTCCCTTTTAAAGGTCCTTAATACTCATTTTTTTTTTTTTTTCCAATGTGAGAGACTGGTAGAGATGGGGGGAAAAATGGGTGCCTTTTGGACTCGTTGTTGGGATGGTTGAGTGTCTGTTAGGGAAGTCAGAGTGCTGGTACTTTTCCTTGCTCTGCAGAAAATTGCAGAGTTGCCCTAAGGGAGGGACACCTAAACGATAAGTAATGTTAGGCCACTTGGGTTTTCTGTAAAAGCTTAAAGGAGAAAGTCATTCCAGATGGGATGGTTTGAAAGCAGAGGTTGGCTTTCATGAGCTGTGGAATTTGGGAAAGGGGCATTCTGGGCCAAAAGAACCAGGGAAGGTAAGGAATGCATTAGGGGTGTGCTGGGAGCCTTTTCTTGAGCGATGTCTTAAAGCCAGCTTCTCTCCTCTGTCTCTGATAAATAATTGGAAGGAAAGGCAATGAATTTTTTTCTGACAGTTGGTTCTAACTGGGGGCCAGGGCCTCGTTTGCAAATGAAAGGACTGCTGTTGGAGTAGTTGAAATCACAATGGGCCCTGACTCTTTTCACATCAAAGTGTAAAAGAATCTCCAGGGGTGATAAATGGGGGCTGCTGGACTCATTACTTGTAAACAAAGCTGAGGGATGACCTCTACATTTTTTTTAATTAAAGGAAAACAGGGTTTCCTAGTAGTGAGCATGGGGCTGCTCTTCGTTTGAATTTTGACTGTTCACACTGGAAAAGATCTTTTTTAAGGTTACAAGGGAGCTGCCACTGTTACCCGAGATTTACCCCGAATCTCAAACACTACTGGAAAAATGCTGTGCCTAGGACAGCCCAGCAGGTATCCTGTGTGTGTTGAGAATTGAAGTGCAGTGGGTTCCGCTGCATTGTTACAGTAAAGTGGAACAGGGCAGAATTTCTGAGTGCTGCTCCTCTCAGGAGACTGAGGGCTCCATTACTCCTTTTCCCACCCAACATCAGGAGGAAAACTCCTTTATTCCTGTGCAGTGTAGAAAAAGGTCCGTTTTTAAGTAAATTCTTAGCTCTTTGTAAAAGAAGTCCAAAGACAGTGGTTTTAGAGTTTAAAGATAGTATTTCTTTATATTTGTGTAGTTACAAGGCTTTGAATATGATCAAAACCTTTAACCAAAACTAAAGTATGTGCATACTTTATGGTGTTGAAAGCAATGCTACTAAAAATAGTACAACATTTTATGGGATTAAGATTGCAAATTGCTGCCTAAATTCAGCCTGCAGTTAAGGCCCACCTTCAGTAAACTCTCATTGTGTAGTCAGCTCCCCACCAAAGCTTATCTCTTGCTGTTTTTCCACTTGGCTCTTCTGTTGCAGTCAGTCCAAGCCCTAACCAGATTTTAAACAACTGGAGGTCAGAGACTGCGCTTTGTAACCTGAGTGGAACTGGTAAGGCACTGGGCACCCAAGAATTCTAATGTACTTACTGACTTTCCACATGTTTAGTAACCACCTTCTGAGCCTATCTTCCAAGCAAATTGTAAGACTTGAGAAAGGAGCAGAGGTCACAGCTGGCAAGGAGCACAGCATCCCTGGATGGTTGACAGAGAGAAGCTATCCTCCAGATGAAATGTTTCCAACTACAGATAAGAGCATTGAAGGCCTTCCATTCCCCTTTGATATCAAAATAGTGAGAATGTGGGAGACACCACCAGTTAAGCCTGCCTTCATGAGTACAGATACCCACGAAAATATTTAATAAGCGCAGTGACCAGATGAGACCTGTGCTAAGTATTTGATAGGCATGCTTTCAATCTCGTAACTCCCTAGGAGGTTATGTTTTACAGATGAAAAAGGGAAAAGAAAGATACTCATCAGTGGCTAGCTTCCTTCCATCACCGGACCCTCAAGTCCCTGTTCCCTTTTTGTCTTTGTAGAAGCTGGTGGCAGGGATATACTTTCTGAGCTCTGGTTTAAAACTCTGAGTTTTGGGCCACAGATCCCCTCTAGCTGACTCTTCTTTTTTGACATGAATGAGATAAAAAGTTGTTCCTTGGAGATAGTTTCAGCATGGCTACAGTAGTCAGAGAAACGTGCATCTTTTCCAGTGAAGGAACAAAGCTGATTTCTTTGCACTGGGGCATAGTGGGGGTGTGGGAAGGGGAGGCTGGGTAATGGGATAGGGGTCACTAGTGAGCCATATGGCAGGAAAAAGATGATTAGTTACCAAAAAAAAAAAAAGAAAAAAAATTAAGGAATGGAGGTGGTTCCCATCCTAAATTAGAATCTCCCCAGTTTGTCTCTCAGAGCCCTTTTCATCACCGTGGTGAGATGATGTGTGCTCTCTCAGAGCACTTTGTGGTCTGTTACAGCATTGCACAGATGTCAGGTGGCTGCCCTGTTAATAAATCAACCTCTCAACGGTTAGAAGTTGTAGCAGTTCTCGTTTTAGATTATCTTTCAACATCCGGCAGAGGCTTACTGTCCCCCGCAGAGCACTTGGTAAACGAGATATGAAATTGTCCTTTAATTTAAGAATGGAGGCTTAATTTTCCAGTAGGACAGAGTATTCAATAAATGAGAGCGGAGACTATATTTTATTTGTCTAAAATATATATTTTTAAAAATGTGTTCCTCAATAGCTTGTAAAGGACAAAGCCAGGGAGTTGAGAGCAAAGGGTATGCACGAGGTGAGATAGGAGGCTATTTGGAAAAGTTATTGTTTCATTGTTTTTTTTTTTTTTTTTCTGTCTCATGTCCTCAACCTGGAGTAGTGACTCTGGTGAGTAGAACATTTCTTACAGGCTCACTGGGACCCTGCCACTAAATTTTCACCTGGAGAGGCAGCCTAATTAAGAGAGAGTTTGCTTTGAAATCAGTTAGATCTGGGTTTGAATTGTATCCCCATGAGACAGGTAATGCTGGGCAATTTTCTTAACCTCTCCAAACTCTAGTTCTCTCATTTGTAAAATAAGGATAATAATGAGGACTAAATATATGCATTTATTTAAAGCCCATGGAGTGCTTGGTACTCAATAGACATTTAATAAATATTAATTTTCTTCCCTTTGATAATTTCAGCATTTAGGGTGTGGAGAATTTGAACCTCATGATGTTCATAGAACACCTGAGGTTTAAAAGTTTGGGTTCCATTGGGCAATATAGGGAAAGCAGCCTTCCCATGCTCTCAGACCCAACTCTGAAGCATTGTCTGGGACCAGCGCTTGGCACTGTGTGTGAACTGTGTAATCATGTGTTCCTGCCAACTGTGGGTTCAAGTGATGATGAGTCTGATTTTTGTTACTCTGGAACTTAAATTATTAAGAGTTTGGGTAATTTGAAATGGTAGGTGACACTATGAATTAATTTCTCAATAAAATTTTCATTTCATATTTCCTACTAAAATAATACTTTAAGATACAGTTTAGGATACACATGAAGATAAGTATAGGCCAGGCACGGTGGCTTATGCCTGTAAAACTCAGCACTTTGAGAGGCTGAGGTGGGTGGATCACTTGAGGCCAGGAGTTCGAGACCAGCCTGGGCAATATGGTGAAACATCATCTCTTCAGGAAATACAAAAATTAGCCAGGTGTGCTGGCACACACCTGTAATCACAGCTACTTGAGAGGCTGAGGCACGAGAATTGCTCGAACCTGGGAGGCGGAGGTTACAGTGAGCTGAGATCGCACTAGTGTACTCCAGCCTGGGTGACAGAGTGAGACTCTGTCTCAAAAAAAAAAAAAAGCGTAGATAACTATGTGTAAAGAAACTATGTGTAATAATACTTTTTACCCTTTTCGGTTAAGTAAATAGAAATCATATATTTCCTTCAGGTTAGTTTGATTTTGAATGGAAGTTCTCTGTTCTTAATCCAATATTCATTCATTCATCAAAGACTTTGTGGAGAGCCTTTGATGTCAAAAGTGTCAACTAGGAACTAGGGAGAGGGGATGGGAAGAAAAACTGGTACCATGGGGGAGGGAAGGAACTGGGATGGAGGTAGATTAGTCCACAGGGAGTTCACATTAGAGCTTGCGTTCAGGTTACTATGTGCAGGTTACTATGTGCATCTACTCTTTTTCATCTAATGCTTTAAACTTTTTAAAAAGCTTATTCCTAGTCCAGTATTGCATTTTAACCTTATAAAGATCTTATAGGGTAGGTCAGGCAGATAGTTCCATTTGAAGTTTAAAGGGGTTAAGTGGTTTGCCAATGTTCTCAGGGTTAATACTGAAACTGTTTTCTCAACCTGGAATGAGTTTTCTCTCCCTTTCCTAGCTCCTCAGTCTATTGATATTTTAGTCATCCTTTAAGGTTCAGCTGAAATACCACCTTTTCTTCTTCTTCTTTTTTTTTTTTTGAGACAGTGTATCATTCTTTTGTGATACACTCAGGCTGGAGTGCAGCGTTGCACAATCACGGTTCACTACAGCCTCAATCTCCTGGGCTCAAGTGATCTTCCCACCTTGGCCTCCCAAATGCTATGATTACAGGTGTGAGCCACCATGACTAGACTGGTTTTTTTTTTTTTTAAATATAATTTTTTTGTAGACCTGGGATCTCACCATGTTGCCCAAGCTGGTTCTGAACTCCTGGCCTCAAGCAGTCCTCCTGCCTCGGCCACCCAAAGTGCTGAGATTACAGGCATGAACCACCATGCCTGGGTTGTTCTTTTGTTTTTTTTTTTTTTTGAGATGGAGTCTCGCCCTGTCACCAGGCTAGAGTGCAATGGTATGATCTTAGCTCACTGCAATCTCTGCCTCCTGGGTTCAAGCCATTCTCCTGCCTCAGTCTCCCGAGTAGCTGGGATTGCAGGTGTGCACCACCACACCCAGCTAATTTTTTTTATTTTTAGTAGAGATGGGGTTTCACCATGTTGGCCAGGATGGTCTCAATCTCCTGACCTTGTGATCCACCTGCCTTGGCCTCCCAAAGTGCTGGGATTATAGGTGTGAGCCACCGCACCCAGTTGCCTGGGTTGTTCTATACATCTTTTTTTTTTTTTTTTTTGAGATGGAGTTTCACTCTTGTTGCCCAGGCTGGAGTGCAATGGTGCAACCTCTGCTCACCGCAACCTCCGTCTCCTGGGTTCAAGCAATTCTCCTGCCTCAGCTCCCGAATAGGTGGGATTACAGGCATGCGCCACTATGCCCGGCTAATTTTGTATTTTTAGTAGAGACAGGGTTTCTCCATGTTGGTCAGGCTGGTCTCAAACTCCCGACCTCAGGTGATCCACCTGCCTCGGCCTCCCAAAGTGCTGGGATTACAGGCCTGAGCCACTGCGCCCAGCTGTTCTATACATCCTTATCGTTATTCCTCTATCGTAGCTTAATATTTTTAAATATTAAATTTCTGTTCGCATTATTGTATGGTTTCTCTCTCCTGATTAGACACAGACTAATAAAACATTTAGTAATTATTTTCCTCCATCTCATATATCCGTCTGAGTTGTAAACATCTTTTATACCAAAGACCTATTTAATCCTTCAGCACTATCTCTGTGTTTTGCAAATAACCAGCAATTAATGAGTGATTTGAGTTTGCTGCTATTGGAGTTATTGGTGCTGTCATAGAGAGATGGAGGAGTGCTGATGTGGAGGGTGGTTATAATGGGTATTTATTTGACCTTTCTTAGAAAAACAACCCAAAATTCTTACTCCGTTACTAATGGGTTAACTTAGTGTTGCTGTGAAAGTCTGTAACTGTTAAGACAATTACCCATTGTTGACTCAACTGTTGAAAACTACATTTTAAGGCATCTATATAAAGTATTCAGAATTATGTAAACAGTGATTTACTGCTACCTATTTGTCTTCATTGACCTTTTAAAAACAAATTGCTTGAAAGTACAGGCAAGCCTTAGAGCCAATGGTGCCTACAAGTTACCTGTATTTCACTTTTTGGCTAATTTGTCAATGTTTTCTCGCAGCAGTGTTTTTGTCTGTTTTAACCAGCATGTTTGGTTTGGATTAATGTTCAGTTTCTACACACACTTGCTAAGCCTTTTCTCTTATCCACCTATTAGCAAAAGGGAAGTGAAGGGTATAGCCCGATGAGGGAATTCCCCCTCTTCATTTTGCATTCTAAGTCTATATCTAGGAAAGCATTGTAGCCAAAAAACCCAGGAGCATTGTCTGTATTTTGAAGATATTTGCTCCAAGACGGCTCACAGAAAAAAAAAATTGATAGTATCATTATTAGGCTAATGGGCATTTTTGACTCCTTAAGAGTTACTTGGCTCAGTAAGTCTGCTGGTTGAGGCTTTGGATTTGCTGATTGCAGCCCATGGGTATTCATTTGCATACGCCTTTTCCTTCTCCCAAGGCCTTTCTCCCCCATCAGTGCTTGTCATTGCTCAATTCATTGCACCCCTGTCCCTCACACCCACTCACAGGACCTTCTCATACTAATGCCTTCTCACACTTCAGCAAGGTTTCTCCTTAATGAAGACAAGATGCATTAAACTTCCCAATTCAGAAAATTGGAGAGTAATGATATGTATGAAATAAAGTATTTTTAGTTTCTTTTTAAGAGAACTCAGAGCTGACATCCATTGATTCAGGGACTGAATGTGGTTTTTGGTGTGCTGTATTCTCCGCTCTTCCCCAGGGTGGTAGTTTCTTTCTTTTTTTTTTTTTTTTTAAGTTCTGGGATACATGCAAGGTGGTAGTTTCTACAGTGAAATAGTGACTTGATAATCTGAGAAATGTGCATCTTACACACCCACACACATACCCACACCCTAAATGGAGGTACTACAGTATATTTTGCACTTCACTAAATGCTCAGCACCTATATATATTGAATTTTGTGTGTGGTATAGTCAATCCTCCTTCTTCTCTGATTTCTGAGACACATCCTGGCTCGTGTGCCTTGCGATTCTGAGGCCCTCTCAATTTCTCACCAAACTTCCTTTTATCTTGCTTGATAAAAGTTGGCATTCCTCAAATCTCTATCTCTGACTTGCTCTCTTTTTATACTATGGATTTTCTCTGTATAATCTTTCATAGTGGCTTCACCATCCCCCAATGGGTGATTCCAACATCTGCATTTTCAAACCAGGAAAGCACTGTAGCTCCCCCAAAAGCAGAAATATTGTGTATATTTTGAAGATATCTGCTCCAAGATGGCTCACAGGAAAAAAAAAAAAATCATAGTGTTACTAGGCTAATGGGCATTTTTGACTCCTTAAGAGTTACTTGGCTCAGACAGTCTGCTGGTTGAGCCTTTAGGATTTGTTGATTGTAGCACATGGGCATCTTCCTCTACTTCTCCAGAGGTAAGCCATTATCCCCCATTCTAGTTTAATCATTCCTCCTCTTCTGTTCCATAATAATTAGGAGAGACTTCCTTATACGGGGACGTTTCCCCATACATTCCTTTTGCTTCTCTAGTTAAAAACTTCCAGGGCACCATATCACCTACACTTTAGAGTTCGATTCCCTTAGTGTGGCATTCAAGCCTTTTATCCCCTGGGCCTCAGCTTGTTTTTCAAGTCTCATCTCCCATCACTACTGTCCTTCTACCAACCTTGGTGCCTTGCTTTATAGAAGATCTCTCAATTCTATATACAGGCTTTTGTCATTCAAGTACTGTGCCTTGGCATATACTATTCCTTCCTCCCATCCCTGCTTCATCAGTCCATCCCTTCGTCTGTCAGTGCTATCAGGGAAATACAGGGTTTTACAGGAACATGTAGGAGTAGTACCTCAGCATAGATTTGAGGACTAATCAGAGAAGACTTCTTGGAAGAGGAAGTTAGGCAGAACATTGATGTATGTTTAGAGTTGAAAAAATTGGGTGGAGGAATGGATAAAAGAGAGATGTGTGTTCCAGATAAAGGAACTATACTTGTGAAGACTTGGGCAAAAAGAAAAAACAAAACAGAAGCAAACCGTAGGGCCCTTTTGAGGAACTGAATGAGGTTCACTGTAGCTGAAGCAGAGACCACCAGGTCAGGAAGTGATCTGGTGAGCCATGCTAAGAAATTTGACCGTATATTTAGGGTAATGGGAAGCCATCAAACTATTTTAAATATGTTAGTGGTTTAATATGATTTTAAAAGGTCACTTGTCAAATGGAGAACGGAGTTTAGTGAGACGTGGGCAGGAGCAGAAGCAAAGCAACCCATTGTGGGGATATGAAGTAAGTAGTGCATGGGAGAGCTGGAGAGAATCCAGTGGCTCTGGATGATTTTTTTTGTAAACAATGAGAAAAGATAGGTAGGTTGGATGCATGAAACAGAAGACTCAAGAACAATTCTTAATCATTGGTTTTGTCACTGGGAGATGCTGAAAGATGGGAAAGACTGAGACTGGTACAAGTTCCTTTTTGAGTAGTCCAGGTTTGAAATGCCTGTGAAAATCCTGGCAAGTGGAGATGTTAAGTGGGCAATTGGTTCTTTAAGTCTAGAGTTCATTGGGGAAGGTCTGGGCTTAAGACACAATTTATTCAGTAGAAAATGAATCACAATTGTGCATGAGATTTCCCAACAGATGAGAGTGCTCAGGAACTTGAACTACGTAGCAACTTAGTGGGAACTAAGTAGCAGAGAAGGCTTAATAAGGAGGTTGAGATGGATTTGATAAAGAAGCTGACAAAACCCAGGAGAGTACTCTCTTGGCCAAGAGAAGAGCAGGTGGGGAGGAGAGGTTCAGAACCTCAAATGCTGTTAAACTATGGATTCAGTCACCTCTTCCGTGAAACCTCCTCTCTCACCCTCAGGCAGTAATGGTCTCCCAGTTCTCAAAGATACAACCTTTTATTATGGCATTTAAACTGTTTTTGTTTTTATCTTCCTCACAAGATTCTGTCACTGGACAGCTGATTATGAGCTAGCAGATACAGTAGAAATTCAATCAATTAATACATTAAATAATTTATAGAAGAATGATTATTGGCCTCTGCCACCAAGAAATGGTTATGTCTTCTTAGTGATTTGCCTGCTTTTTGTCTCCCTGGATTTAGGATGTATTTTTGAAAATACATTGACATTCCTTCATAGATGTTTGTACAGTTTTCAGTACTCACAATGGCAGAAGTATGATATTTCGACTGTGCCCTATTCTTATGCTGGGCAAAGACCTCAAGAACAAAACTCCTGTCCTGACCCCTTACATAGGGGTCTTACAGAGGGAGTATGGGAAATAGCAACTCTTGTAAAAATAAGCTGGTCAGTGGGTGGTAGGTAAGCTGAAGGAAAAGATTTATGAGCAACATCCTGTTCTGGGATCACTGCTGGGGACGGAAAAGGGGGAGAAACTGCTATATAAATCACGAAGGCAGCTCAGGAAATAAAGTCTGCCATTGGAGGGTCTCAGGGGGACCCTTTATGGATATCTTTTGCATAACACATGGGTGAAGGAGAGTCAACAGGTGCCACTTTTCTTAGCCCATGTGGGGGGTTGTTGCTGGGTTGGGATAATTCATCTTTCATAAGGGAAAAAAGGAGCAGAAGATGACAGAGTGAGATGGCACAGTGGGCCCCAGAGTCATCTCTAGTTTTGTAATTGCTTGCTGGATTGTGAAGAAAAAAGGAGAGAGAAGGGGCCATTTTGTAGGAGCAGAAGATCGTGCTCATTGGTCTTAGGTCTCACGTGGTAGCCTCTCCACAGAGCGCCTCCTTGTTTCTTCAGGAATCTGCATCAGCTTCTGCTCAGTTCAGGATGTGTAGGTGACATCCTGTCTTGACCAGAGGGTGCATTTGGCTTGAGATTTTTTTTCTTTTCAAATGAAAGACAGTTGAGTCCGGGCGTGGTGGCTCACACCTGTAATCCCAGCACTTTGGGAGGCTGAGGCAGGAGGATCATGAGGTCAGGAGATCAAGACCCATCCTGGCTAACATGGTGAAACCTCATCTCTACTAAAAACACAAAAAATTAGCTGGGCGTGGTGGCACGTGCCTGTAGTCCCAGCTACTTGGGAGGCTGAGGCAGGAGAATTGCTTGAACCCAGGAGGCAGAGGTTGCAGTGAGCTGAGATTGTGCCACTGCACTCCAGCCTGGGCAACAGAGCGGGCTTCTGTCTCAAAAACAAAACAAAACAAAAAACAGTTGAATCGGTTTATCAGTAGGGGATTAGATTCTATGTTATGATGTACCTACAAAATAGAAATGAAATAGTTGTTAAAAAAGGGTAAGATAGGCCCGGCGCGGTGGCTCACGCCTGTAATCCCAGCACTTTGGGAGGCCGAGGCAGGCGGATCACGAGGTCGGGAGATCGAGACCATCCTGGCTAACATGGTGAAACCCCGTCTCTACTAACAATACAAAAAATGAGCTGGGCGCCGTGGCGGGCGCCTGTAGTCCCAGCTACTCGGGAGGCTGAGGCAGAAGAATGGCGTGAACCCGGGAGGCGGAGCTTGCAGTGAGCCGAGATAGCACCACTGCACTCCAGCCTGGGTGAAAGAGTGAGACTCCGTCTCAAAAAAAAAAAAAGGTAAGATAGTTATATGTGCATCAAGATTGCATCATATAGTATACAAATTACAGAACAGAATCAAAGATATCTTATTTTTGTGGTTAGGAAGCTAGAGCTATATCTACCTAGATAAACACATTCATAGAACAGGTCTGAAAGGGGATGCACTAACTCTAGCAACATTAATCTTTTGGGGGAATATAATTATTTAGTTTTTTTCATGGGATAACTTTTAAAAAAATTATACATGGAAGGGTAATATTTGTTGTTTGTTCTTTTCCCATAATGTACATATATCAGTTTTATAGTTTAAGATATTAAAGTGGGCCAGGCATAGTGGCTCACACTTGTAATCCCAGCACTTTGGGAAGCCAAGGCAGCAGGATTGCTTGAGGTGAAGAGTTCCAGACCAGCCTGGGTAACATGGCAAGACCTCGTCTCTACAACAACAACAACAACAACAACAAAGATACTAAAGCGGAAACACTTCCTAGAATGTTATTTGAAAAAATGAAGGAATGAGCCCCCATCCCGCTACCTCCTTAAGAAGATAAAAATGTTGCTTCTTTACTTAAGGGTACATATTTTTATTTTTAGTTAAAAATATTTGGAGTGCTTGTTACATTCTAGGTATTGTTCTATGTAGGGAAGATGCAGTAGCAAAATAAGACAAAGGAGATCCTGCTTTCCTGGAGTTTCCATCCTAGTGTGTTTGGCTAAACATGTATTATAGATGAAAAATAAACATGAATCATATTAGGGTTATAAAGCAGGTTTGGTGAGGGTAAAGAGTGTCAGCTGGATGAGGGAAAGGTGTTCTGTTTTATATCTAGTCATCAGGAAAGGTGCTGCTGCTAAGGTTATGTTCGAGCAGAGACCTGAGGAAGTTTGCCAGATAGAACTGGAGCTGGGGGTGGAGGGAACTTTGCAGGCGATGGGGAGCTTGTGCATAGGCCCTGAGGCAGTGTGTGCTTTGTATTTTTGTGGAACAGCAAGGTAGCCAGTGAGGCTGGAGCAGAATGATGAGGAGGAGGGTGTTTGGGATGAGGTTCGGGAGCTGGCAGGAGGCCAGATTGTAGAGGGCCTTGTAGGCCGTTGGAAAGTTGTTGGAGTGAGAGAGAAAGCCATTCGAGGGTTCCACCAGAGGAGTAGCACTCTTCAAATGCCCTTTAACAGGATCACTTGGGAAGCTTTGTGGGGTTTACACTGTGGTGAGCATGGGAAAAGCACGTTAGGGGAAACTATCCTTGCAGTGGATGGGGATTATCTTTCCCTCTCATTTCACTAATGGAGAAAGTCAAATGTTTGGCACAGAAACATAAAACATTGTAAGCAGGGACCAGGTCCTGAGTTTTCCCAGTAGTAACTTCAGTGCTCTATTTTTCAGAGGAAGCTATCTGGGAATTTCCATTTTCTAGCATGCATTATAACATGTTATTTTTAATAGCTAGGTCTCTGATCAGTTATTGTGACTATTGCCCATGATGCTGTATAGGGGTTCTGGCCTCAGTCTTCTTCTTGCATGAAGATGATGCCTCTGATTTATGATATTTTCTAGAATTCTGAGTCAGAGTATGAGTTAGTGTCATTTTCCATAACAAGGTGGGAATGCACCCATACATTTGGTCCTTGTGTTGCCAGCAGGTATTAATTAGGCAATAGTTTAGCTTACCTTGGAACCAGCTGTTCCTTGCAGATGCACTGATATTAAGGGTACACATGTCTATTATAAGGCTGATAAATTAGAGTTCGCTTTATCAGAAGCTTATCAAAGGTCTGCTGTGTGCAAAGCACTATGCTGCATTCTTTTAGAGCTATTAGATAAATAGCAATACTCTATCTTTAAGGAGCTTACAGTCTGTTGGACACTATGGGCAAAAACACTAATGTTAGAGTTGCAGGATGATGTGGAAGTACAAAGGAGGTAGAGATGAATTATGAGTGGACAGTATGGGAAAGCCTTCATGAATGAGACAGCAAGTATTTCAACTGGGTGTTAAAGTTTGAAGGGGCGCTGGGTAGGTTGGCTTATGCCTATTATCCCAGCACTTGGGGAGGCTGAGACTGGAGGATCACTTGAGCCCAGGAATTTGAGACCAGCCTGGGCAACAAAGTGAGACTCCATCTCTACAAAAAATTCAAAAAATAGTGGGAAATGGTGGCACGTGCCTGTAGACCCAGCTACGTGGGAGGTTGAAGTGGGAGAATCACTTGAGCCCAGGAGGTCGAGGCTGCTGTGAGCTGTGATTGCATGGCACTCTAACCTGGGCAGAGCCAGAGCTTGTCTCAAAAAAAAAAAAATGTTTGAAGAGCAGAAAAGCAGGCATTTCATGCTTAAGGGAGAGCCAGAGAAGTGACATGGAAGGAAAATGGGTCTGTTACATTTCCTTCCATTACCAGAATGGTCTGTTATAGCTGAGGTTAAAGTATTTTTAAGAGAAAAGAAAGAGGAAGGCAGTGGGAAAAGTAGATGGAACCATTCCATCTAAGCCTGAACTGTCTACTATGGTAGTCATTGGCCATATGTGACTTCTGAGCACTTGAAATGTGGCTGGTTAGAGTAGATATGTCATGGTATAATACAAAGACTGGGAAAAAAATGTGAAATAATCTCAACAACTTTAATTACAAGTTAAAATGAAGACAGTTTTGGGTTATAAATTTAATATTATATTTATTTTATTTTAATTTATCTTGAGACAGAGTCTCACTGTATTGCCCAGGCTGGAGTGCTATGGTGTGATCTCAGGTCACTGTAACCTCCGCCTCCTGGGTTCAAGTGATTCTCTTGCCTCAGCCTCTCAAGTAGCCAGGATTACAGGCGTGCACCACCACACCCAGCTAATATTTTTGAATTTTTAGTAGAGACAGGGTTTTGCTATGTTGGCCAGGCTAGTCTCAAACTCCTGGCTTCAAGTGATCTGCCCGCCTCTACCTCCCAAAGTGCTGGGATTACAGGCCTGAGCCAGCACACCTGGCCTAATATTATTTAGATTTATTTCACTGCTTTCTTTTTTTACCTTTTTAATGTGGCTACTTGCAAATTTAAAAGTGCATTAGTAACCCCCATTATATTTCTGTCGGTTATAGCTGATCTAGGTTAGGGCTAGTAGCCCTAGAAGAGGGATTGAAAGCAGGATGAACAAGAAAAAAAAAAAAGGGAGAGAAGAAACTGAGAAAGGACTATCTGTGGGATTTGTAGGAGTTTGTGTGTGTGTGTGTGGGGAGTCAAAGATACTACCTGTGGCTTCTGACCTTGGTGTCGCAATCAACTTGGAGTGCACCGCTGCACGGAGGCAGTGAAGGGCGGGGGGAGATGATTTCACTTTGGGCCTGTTGATCCCTGGCTGTGCTGTAGGGAGGTGCCTTTGGCAGCCAACTGTGGAGTGGATTAGGGTTGGCAGAGCTGGAGGTGGGGAGACCAGTTTGGTTGGATCCCATGCCCGTTACACTTGGGTGCTGCAGCCTTTTGTATAAGGGGGCAGGATGAGGGTGAGGTTTCGGTGTGGTGTACGATAGACATAATCTACAGAATTGCTTGGTAGTTTATGCTAAATTTTACACTGGGCTTCTCAATTCTGCCTCAGTTGGTCTCTTAATTTTTTTCCCCCTTAAATTACTACACCCCTTACGGTAGGGGAAAAAAAGGAAGTGTGTAAGTTATGGTATGGCCAAAATTTTTTAATGTATTGAATTTGGACTGGTGTAGCAACTTGTCTTTTTCCTTATTTATTTCTGGAAGCAGATTGATTTGGTAAAGAGAAAGGAAGTATCCAAATAACAGGTCTGCTGATTTCTTACCTAGACTCAGAAAATGTTTATTACGAGGACCTGCCTTTTCCAGAGTTAACGTTTTCTTTCTTTTCTTTTCTTTTTTCCTTTATCTTTTCTCTTTTCCTTTCTCTTTTCTTTTCTTCCTTTCCTCCTTTCCTTTCCTTTTCTTTTCCTTTTCCATTTCCTTCATGCCACAGATACTTATTGAAGATCTGCTGTCATATGATGCATTAAAATCTGATAGATCAAAGACGACCTAAGGGAGAGAATACGAGAATAGAAAAATGGGAGTCCCTGTTCTGTTTAACCTGGCAGATAAGCACACAGCCAGATTGTGAAACAGTGTGATAAATGCTCTAGCAGAAGAGCAAATAAAGTGTTAAAGGATCATAGAAAACAGCAAAGTGTCACGGATGAAATCTTTCTAATGAGAACCGTGGTAATTCTTTTTCTTTTGGGGCCCTTCAGGTCGTGCCATCTTACTTGGAGCAGTGCTATGGCAGAATTCAACTTATTTTTTTATTTATTTTTGAGATGGCGCTTTTACTCCTGTTGCCCAGGCTGGAGTGCAGTGGTGTGATCTCGGCTCACTGCAACGTCTGCCTCCCAGGTTCAAGCGATTCTCCTGCCTCAGCCTCCCAAGTGGCTGGAGTTACAGGCACATGCCACCATGCCAGGCTACTTATTTTGTATTTTTAGCAGAGACGGGGTTTTACCATGTTGGCCAGACTGGACTCTAACTCCTGACCTCAGGGGATGCGCCTGCCTCGGTCTGCCAAAGTGCTGGGATTATACAGTCTTGAGCCACCATGCCCTGCCCAACTCATTTATTTAAATTTTATCCTACTTAAACTTTTTAGTTTGTTTAAATGCAGGGATTTATATTAAATATATTCTCCTTCTGTGGCTGTTCTGTCATGGTAACTGGTTGCTATGAAGCTGCTCTTTTTCCAAGATTTGAAGTGCAGATGAAGGTATTAGACAGGAAATGCCATCCAAAATTGCTAACTTCTGATTTCCTGAAAGGATGGTATTTTTTTCTAATTAGCAATAGTCATGTAAAATATTTTAAAGGCCAGTGTTGTGAAATCACAGTAAAACATTTCATACATAAAGAGCTGTACATGGTGTTTTGCTCACGTTAAGTTAAATTCAGAAAAGAGCTTTGGTGACTAAAACAGGCGTCATAATACAAAAACCAAGTTGTCGGTTTGTGGTGAAGGTATTTTGCCATCGTTTCTGGTTTCAAATTCTAGGCTTTTTCCTTACCCTCTTTCATCTTATGAGTGATATTCTCCAGCTAACTGTTGCCTCTTCCATCCCCCCTGTGTCCATGCTATAAAGATTTTTGTAAAACCATGACTGCTTGAAAAACTCCCTAATAGATCATTATGCTCCCTAAAGAAAAATATTGCAAGTCTCTTTGCAACCCAATACGCACTTATCTCTTTAGTGCTTTTCCTACTTCTCTCTTGTGCACCCTATAATACAACCTCAGTTTTTGCTCCTTTCCCCCAAAAGCCATGTTTTCCCATTCCTCTGTGTTTCTGACCGTATTGGTCCCTTCCAACACTACTTTGTTTTCTTAGGGAAATCCTATTTATCCCACCTTAACCTCTTTTTTTGTTTTGTTTTTGAGATAGTGTCTCACTCTGTTACCCAGGCTGGAGTGCAGTGGTGCAGTCTCTACCCACTGCAGCCTTGACCTCCTGGGCTCAAGCCATCCTCCCACCTCCACCTCCCAGGTAGCTGGGACTACAGGTGCACACCACCACACGTAGCTAATTTTTATATTTGTTGAGACGAGGTTTCACAACATTGCCCAGGCTGGTCTCGAACTCCTGGTCTCAAGTGATCCTCTTGCCTCGGCCTCCCAAAGTGCTGGGATTACAGGTGTGAGCCTCTGTGCTCAGTCTTCCACCTTAATCTTTATTTGATTTGAGTCCAACAAATAGTTATTGAGGTTTTCCCACATGCTATGTGTTGGGGATACAAAACTCATTAAGACAGCCTTTTTTTTCCCCCCAAGGAAGTAATATAAGGATGCAGGTATATAAACACTTAATACTACCTCCTTATCAGAGTTAGGTGTTGAAAATACAGTGACAAATAAAACACAGTTATTCTTTTGCCCACATAAGGTGTATGTTGTATTGGGGGAGACAGAAGTCAAATATTTAAAATTGACCTATGAGAAGTACTGTGAAGCAGGAAAAGCCCCTTTGATCTGAGAAAACAAGTAACTTGAGAGGGCATGAAGATCAGTTTTAGATATAGAGGAGGGTCAAGATTGGCCTCTTTGAGGAGGTGACATTTTAAAAAAGACATTTAAACAAGTAATTACAGTATCATATAATAAGAGTTAATTATTATAGGGTGAGTATAGCAGGCCTACGAGAAGAAGTGTAAATGTAAATGAATGGTTATAATACAGTGTGTTAAGTTCAGTGATGGAGGGATGTAACAAGGAAGGGAACTTCTGTAGTGGGAGGGGCACACAGAGTTTTTATTGCCCTGCAGTGGAAGGATTTGGGGAGGGTTGGCTGTAGGGCTTTCCATGCAGAAGCACAGAGGTTTAAAACAATTTGGGTTGTGTTCACAGAATTTAAAGCATTCTGGTATTATTACTGGCATTTTGCAGTGGAAGGAGCCCACAGGCAGGTAAGGAGGCAGAGAGGTGGGTGGTGTAGAAGGGTGCTCTGCATTATGGAATCAACCATGGAATCAACCTAGGTGCCAGTGGTAGACTAGATAAAGAAAATGTGGTACATATACACCATGTCATATCATGCACCCATGAAAAAGAATGAGCTCATGTCCTTTGCATCAATGTGCATGGAGCTGGAGGTCATTATCCTAAGCAAACTAACTCAGAAACAGAAAACTGAATACCACATGTTCTCACTTACAAGCGGGAGCTAAACATCAAGTACATATGGACAGAAAGAAGGGAACAACAGACCCCAAGGCCCTACTTGAGGATGGAGGGGGAGGATTGAAAAATGACCTAACATGTACTATGCTTATTACCTGGGTGACAAAATAATCTGTGCACCAAGCTCCCACAACGTGCAATTTACCTGTGTAACAAACTTGCATGTGTACCCCTGAACCTAAAATAAAAGTTAAGAAAAAGAAATGGGCTCTGGAGCCAGAACTGGGTGCCTACCTCAGTGTCTCACATGCCCATACCTGATGTCTAGGGCAAGGTTTGTAACTCTTTGTGCCTCAGTTTTCTCATCTGTAACTCTTTGTGCCTCAGTTTTCTCATCTGTAACACTGAAATGATGATAGCACTTACCTTGTCAGGTTATTGTAGGGATTAAGTAACTTAATACTTAGGAAATTCTTGGAACAATGTCTGGCACACAGCAAGTGCCCAATAAATGCAGGTGATGGTGCCTGTGGGCATTTTATTGCATGGAAATAATCTTTGACCTGTTGGAAATCCATGAAGGCCTATTTGCAGTGTAATAACTTGATCATGTTTCTGTTTTTCAAATACAGTAAGTAGTCCCCCCATATGAGACAGATACATTCTAAGACCCCCAGTGAGTCGTGAAGTCACAGATAGTACTGCACCCTATACACTATATAGTATGTATTTTCAATCTCATAACTGAAACAGCTACTGAGTGACTTACAGGTGAGTAGTATCTATAGTGTAGATATGCTGGACAAAGGGATGATTCACGTCCCAGGTGGGACAGAGAGGACAGCGAGAGATTTCATCACACTACTTAGAATTGTGTGCAACTTAAAACTTATGAATTGCTTATTTGTGGAATTTTCCATTTAATATTTTTAGACCTTGGATGACTGTGGGTAACTGAAACCATGGAAAGTGAAACCGCAGATAAGGAGGGCTTCTGTATTGTTTTAGAGGGAGTGTGAGCATGTGTGTTAGGAGGAGGGGGCTGGAATTGCATTTCTGTGGATTCTCCAACCTCACCTTTTTCCCTCACCCCCTGCATAATTACCTGTTCCTTCACCTGTGTTCCCATGGTGTCTTATCTCTGCTGTGGCGTTTTCCCATTGTATTTTATAGTCTGTGTTTCTCATACTAGACTGGGTCCCCTCAGGGTGTTAAGGACTATGTGTTACTCATCTTTACATCCCATTGCCAAGAATAGTACCTAACACTGGCACATACTGGGCACTCAATAAATGTTTGTTGAATTGCTTTGAAAGGTTTACCAGGGAGTTGCCCTAACTTGTAATTCTGGAGAAAGGTCCTCCTGTAGAAGAGTCTGGGCATGTTGCTATGGGAGAGTGTTTTCTTTGTTTCATACACCAAGTATTTATCGAGTGCCTACTGCACACAGTGCTGTGAGGGGATACATAGATGAGTCAGATGTATACTCTGCCCTGGGTTGTGTTGACTCTTTTAATCGTGGGTGGAAGGAAGATGGTAAATGGTTGCTGATAGGTTTAATGAGAAATAAGCTATGATGTGGTTTAGTTGTATTTGGGCTTTTGTTTAGATGCATAATTATTTCAATCAAAGAATGTTAGAATTTTTTTTTTAAATGATGTCTCATTGATGGTAGCTTACTTCTCATTACATTCACTTTTTTTTTTTTTTTTTTTTTTTTTTTTGAGATGGAGTCCTGCTCTGTCAGCTAGGCTGGAGTGCAGTGGCGCAACCTTGGCTGACTGCAACCTCCACCTCCTGGGTTCAAGCGATTCTCCTGCCTCAGCCTCCCGAATAGCTGGGACTACAGACGCGTGCCACCATGCTCAGCTGATTTTTGTATTTTTAGTAGAGACGGGGTTTCACCATATTGGTCAGGCAGGTCTTGAACTCCTGACTTCATGATCCACCCACCTCGGCCTCCCAAAGTGCTGGGATTACAGGTGTGAGCCACCGTGTCTGGCCTACATTCGCTTTTATATTATGATAGAATCTGTCTAGTAAATTTCATAGTGTAGTTTCTTTTTAAATTTTTATTCTTTTGGAGACAGGGTCTTGCTCTGTTGCCCAAGCTGGAGTGCAGTGGTGCAATCAATATAATATAAAGTTTCATAGTGAGCCTGCTTGTTTCTTGGATTTTAATCCTGAGTAGAAATGATTCCACTTAAGGTGGGATATATCCTTGTCTGTAGCCAGAAGACCTTCATGAGCTCTTGCTACCTTTTCTTGGATTTACTTCGTAATCAGTGTTGGGTATTATGTTTTACTGGAGGTGCCTAGTTACAAGGTTTTATTACAGCAGTATTTCTAAACATTTGGTTAGTCTGTCTCTGCTTTTCCCATCATAATTTTCTAGCACTTGTAGCTCACCCTATCTCCCACCTTCTTTTTTAAATAGAAAACGGGCACGTTCTGTTTTGACCAGGTATAACTCTTTGCTCAGACTGTCTGTAAAGCCCAGAAAATTCTTCCTCTTGTGGTCCAATGAAGTGTTCCCCATTGAAAGTTTGCCTCATGTACTCTCAACTCCAGTGGTCTTCAAACCACTGGAATCACTGAATACCGTCTCCTTTGCCTCTGCCTCTCTTTTTATTTTTTTGAGACGGAATCTTGCTCTCTCGCCCAGGCTGGAGTGCAGTGGCGTGATCTCGACTCACTGCAACCTCCGCCGCTTGAGTTCAAGTCATTCTCCTGCCTCAGCCTCCCGAGTAGCTGGGATTACAGGCATGTGCCACGAAGCCCGGCTGAATTTTGTAATTTTAGTAGAGACGGGGTTTCGCCATGTTCACCAGGCTGGTCTCGAACTCCTTGACCTCAGGTGATCCTCCCGCCTCGGCCTCCCAAAATGCTGGGATTACAGGGATGAGCCACTGTGCCCAGCCTGCCCCTGCCTCTGTTAACACACTGGGAAGCTCCTGCTATAGCAAAATCCTCAATAAATATGTGTTGATTAGATGAACTGATATGAATAAAACCTATGTGGGGGTGGGAGGGTTTTTAAATTACTCAGATTTTTAAGGAGGATTTTAATAGTCCTTTTTATCTTTGTGAAAATTTTATTTGAAAGTTCTTATTTTAAAATATCAAACCTGTCAGAACAGTTACACTTTTAAATGCTCCTTTAATATGAAAAGAGACTCAGTCATGCATAAAAAGAGATGCAAATGAAAACTACATTTAGCTATCATATCTTATCTATCGGAGTAGCAAAAAATAAAGTTTGACAACATGTCTTGTTGAAAAGATTGTAGGGGGAAGATACGGTGCTTACATACATAGCTGGTGGGAATGCAAAATACTATGACTGTATTAGGAGAATTTGGCAATATGTAGCAAAATAACATTTGCATTTACCCTTTGGTCAGCCAGGCTCACTTCTAGAAATCTGTCTCCCTAGGAATCTAACTCTTTTGAGACAGAGTCTCACTCTGTTGCCCAGGCTGGAGTGCAGTGACGTGGCCTCAGCTCACTGCAACCTCTGCCTCCTGGTTTCAAGTGATTCTCCTGCCTCAGCCTCCCGAGTAGGTGGGACTACAGGCATGTGCCACCACACCCGGCTAATTCTTGTGTTTTTAGTAGAGATGGGGTTTTACCATGTTGGCTAGACTGGTCTTGAACTCCTGGTCTCCAGTGATCCGCCTGCCTCTGCCTCCCAAAGTGCTGGGATTACAGGTGTGAGCCACTGCACCTGGCCCCTAGGAATCTAACTCTAAGATACACTGGCAAAATATGAAAAAAATGTCCAGAAGTCTGGTCATTACAAACTATATGTAATAGCAAAAGAGTGGAAAAATCCAAATATCAATAAAGAGTTGGCCTAAAAAAAAAAACCCAGCTGGGCATGGTGGTACATGCCTTGTAATCCCAATTACTTGGGAGTCTAAGGTGGGAGTATAGTTTGAGGCCACAGTGTGCTATGATTATGCCTGTGGATGGATAGCTACTGCACTCCAGCCTGGGCATTGTAGTGAGACCCCATCTCTAAGAAAATAAAAAAGGAAACCCATTTGGGATTTCAACACACTAGAATATTAATATACCTGTAAAAGGAAATGGACTATTTTCTGCTGTTGCATAATCTCTAAGAGATATTATTTTTTAAAGTAAGGTATAGGACAACATGTACAATCATGCTACCTTTAGTAAGGGTAGAAAAAAATGAAAGTGTACATTCATTTGCTTATATTAAAAGAATGACTAATAGAAAGCAAACTCAAAAACTGATTGAAGAGAACAGATGGAGGAGACAACGATAGAAGCTAGACTTTCCTGAATGTACCTTGCTTTGTGGCTTACTTTGGAACTATTAAATGTGATATATAATTATAAAATAACATTTTAAAAAGTTGAGGGAGGAACTCATCCTTTAAAAGTTGAAAGTAATGGCCAGGCGTGGTGGCTCACGCCTATAATCCCAGCACTTTTCGAGGCTGAGGCACGCCCCCCCACCAAAAAAAGGAAAGTAACAATGAACAAGTGAACTTGACAGTGTTTTGTTTGTTTTGTTTTGTTTTGTTTTGTTTTGAGATGGGGTCTTGCTCTGTCGCCCAGGTTGGAGTGCAGTGGCGCAATCTCGGCTCACTGCGAGCTCTACCTCCCAGGTTCACGCCATTCTCCTGCCTCAGCCTCCTGAGTAGCTGGGACCACAGGTGCCCGCCACCACGCACGGCTACTTTTTTGTGTTTTTAGTAGAGACAGGGCTTCACCGTGTTAGCCAGGATGGTCTCGATCTCCTGACCTCGGGATCTGCCTGCCTCAGCCTCCCAAACCTAACAGTTTTTTAAGTTGATTATTTATAGTTACTTAGAGGAATTGTAGGCAGGCCTTGCTTTGCATAGTTCTGATAGGCACAAATTTCAGTTATTATGGTTTATTTATTTTCTTTATTTTTGAGATGGAGTCTCGCTCTGTTGCTCAGGCTGGAGTGCAGTGGTGTGATCGCGGCTCACTGTGATCTCCGCTTCCCAGGTTCAAGCAATTCTCCTGCCTCAGCCTCCGGAGTAGCCTGCGATTCCAGGCACCCACCACCATGCCCAGCTAATTTTTGTGTTTTTAGTAGAGATGGGATTTCACCATGTTGACCAGGCTGGTCTCAAACTCCTGGCCTCAAGGGATCCACCTGTCTCGATCTCCCCAAAGTGCTGGGATTACAGGTATGAGCCAGCACCCCTGGCCTAGTTAAATAGCTCCAGCCCCCATCACAGTGGTTCAGATTTCAATTAGGACAGTTTATTAACCGTGCAATTTCATAAAGCACAAAGTTTGCTTCTAGCTTGTTATACCACAGATCACTTTATAAATAACAGACATGCATCACGATCTCTAACCAGTCATTCTCTTCCTCTTAAAGCCTGTTGGTGACTGGTCACTAACATCTGCTCTTCAGTTTATGCACAGACAGCAAGGCGTGTAGTTGTGTTGCCTGTCTCCCAGTAATAAACCCATGTGATATTTTACATAAATGGATCACCAAAAGAGGAAATTCGCCAACAGAGATCAAAGCACGGGAAATAAATGAGAAGTGACAGCACTGAAGTGAAATTCTGTAGAATGTTAATGAAGTTACAGAAGAAATAGCTGACTGTGGGAATGTGCAGTAAAGAAATTTACTGAATGTCAACTTACTGATATAAATGAGGAAAGTCATTGTGAGAAAAAGGATGAAGATGTCCCAGAGGAAGTGGTGCCTCACAAACACTTTGCATTAGAGAAACTCGCAGAGGTATTTTACCACATTGAAGGAGCAAAGGATTCAATGTTGGAAGTTGATCCATACTTAGCAGGGAGTACAACAGTTTGCTAAGGCAAAGAAAAGGTGTTCACATTGTGTCAGAAATTATATGACAAGAAGAAGGCAAGCACTGTTCAAAGAAAAAAAATTGGCTTTTTTTTTTTTTTTTTTTTAATACAAAGTGCTGTAGTCTGTTTGTATCCCCCTCGCAAATTTATATGTTGCAATTCTAACCCCCAGAGTGACAGTATTCAGAGGTGGAGCCTTTGACGGTGATTAGGTCATGAGGGTGGAACCTTCATGAATGGGATTAGTGCCCTTATAAAAGAGAGAGCTTGGGCTGGGCATGGTGGCTCATGCACTTTGGGAGGCTGAGGCAGACAGATCACCTGAGGTCAGGAGTTTGAGCCCAGCCTGGCCAACATGGCAAAACCCTGTCTCTACTAAAAATGCAAAAAAAAATTATCCAGGTGTGGTGGCAGGTCTCTGTAATCCCAGCTCCTCTGGAGGCTGAGGCAGGAGAATCGCTTGAACCCAGGAGGCGGAGGTTGCAGTGAGCCGAGATCGCGCCACTGCACTCCAGTCTGGGCGGCAGAGTAAGACTCTGTCTCAAAAAAAAAAAAAAAAAAAAAAAAGAGGGAGCTTGTTTGCCCCTTCCACTGTGTGAGGACACAGGTAGAAGGTGGCTTCTTTTAACCGGGAAGTGAGCCTTTACCAGACACTGAATCTGCTTGTGCCTTGCTCTTGGACTTCCCAGCTCCAGACCTGTGAGAAATAAATTTCTGTTGTTTATAAGCAACCCAGTTTTTAGTGTTTTGTTTTAAAAGCTTGAGTTAGACTAAGACACTAAGAAATAAAATACTTTGTCAGGCCAGGCACAGTGGCTCAAGCTTGTAATCCCAGCACTTTAGTAGACCAAGGTGGGCAGATCACTTGAAGTCAGGAGTTCAAGACCAGCCTGGCCAACATGGTGAAACCCCATCTCTACTAAAAATACTAAAACTAAGGCCGGGCACAGTGATTCACTCCTGTAATCCCAGCATTTTGGGAGGCCAAGGTGGGAGAATCACCTGAGGTTGGGAGTTTGAGACCAGCCTGACCAACATGGAGAAACCTCGTCTCTACTAAAAATACAAAATCAGCCGGGCATGGTGGCACATGCCTGTAGTCGCAGCTACTCAGGAGGCTGAGGCAGGAGAATCCCTTGAACTCAGGAGGTGGAGGTTACAGTGAGCCGAGATCACGCCATTGCACTCCATCCTGGGCAACAAGAGCGAGACTGTGTCTCAAAAAATAAAAAAATAAAAATACTAAAAATATAAAAAATTAGCTGGGCGTGGTGGTGCACGTCTTTAATCTCAGCTACTGAGAATTGCATGAACCCGGGAGGTGGAGGTTGCATTGATCCGAGATTGCACCTCCGCACTCTAGCCTGGGTGACAGAGCAAGACTCTGTCTCAAATAAAAAACCAAAAACAAAAAACAAAAAACAAATACTTTGTCGCCGGGCGCAGTGGCTCACGCTTGTAATCCCAGCACTTTGGGAGGCCGAGGCAGTTGGATCATGAGGTCAAGAGATTGAGACCATCCTGGCCAACACGGTGAAACCCCGTCTCTACTAAAAATACAAAAAATTAGCCAGGCATGGTGGTGGGCGCCTGTAGTCCCAGCTACTCGGGAGGCTGAGGCAGGAGAATGGCGTGAACCCGGGAGGCGGAGCTTGCAGTGAGCCAAGATGGCGCCACTGCACTCCAGCCTGGGTGACAGAGCGAGACTCCGTCTCAAAAAAAAAAGAAATACTTTGCCAATGTATCTAATGTTTTAAATCATAGCCTATTAAATATTTTACTTTTTTCATTTCTTTATAAATGTGTAAGTGACAGAATTGTTAGCATTTTGACGGAAATTTGTAAATGCTATGGATAATCGTAATTTTTCCTGTTGATGATTAAGGTTGTTTTGCACAGTTTCGGCTTTCACAGTCGTTTCTATGGTCCTGCACTATTTTGCAAAGTGAGAACTGTATTTCAAACTGTATTTCAAATGACCTTTTTTTTTTCCAAGTGACTTTTTTTTTTTTTTGCACCGTCTCAGTAAGATACATCTTTTTTTTTTTTTTTGAGACTGGGTCTTGCTCTGTTGCCCAGGCTGAAGTGCAGTGGTAGAGTCTCAGCTCACGCAACTTCTGTCTCCTGGATTCAAGCAATTCTGCCTCAGCCTCCTGAGTAGCTGAGACTATAGGCGCATGTCACCATGCCCAGCTAATTTCTTTTGTGTTTTAGTAGAGACAGGGTTTCACCCATGTTGCCCAGGCTGGTCTTGAACTCTGAGCTCAGGCAGTCCGCCCGCCTCGGCCTCCCAAAGTGCTAGGATTACAGGCATGAGCCACCGTGCCTGGCCAAGATACATCTTAAGGATGAAAAAGAAAGAAAGCTGGATACAGTGGTTTAAGCTTGTTATCTCAGCACTTTGGGAGGCTGAGGTGGGAGGATTGCTTGTGTCCAGGAGTTTGACATCAGCCTGCGAAGCATAGCAATATCCTGTCTATATAAAAAATTTTAAAAAGTAGCTGGGCATGTAGTCCCGCTACTTGGGATTCTAAGGCAGGAGGATTGCTTGAGCCCAGGAGGCTGAGGCTGCAGTGAGCTGTGATGACGCCACTGCATTCCAGCCTGGCAGCAGAGTGAGACTCCATCTAAAAACATAAAAAAGACAAATCTTAAAGTGTTCTCAGCAAACATGTTTAGTAATGGTATTGGTATTATTATTGTACTTGTTAGGAAACAAATAGAGAAAAGAGATACAAACAAAATCAAACAGTTTAAGTAAAACACTGTAATCCTAAATTTAATAGAAAAGGGAAACTAACATATATGTTATATATATAAATATTAATAGTAATATAATATATATAATTATGCATAATATATTATATATTAAATATATATATTTATATATAATATGTATTACTATATATATATATGTATAAAATTATATTTTAGGCCAGGCACAGGGGCTCACGCCTGTAATCCCAGCACTTTGGGAGGCCTGGGCAGGTGGATCACCTGAGGTCAGGAGTTTGAGACCAGCCTGGCCAACATGGCGAAACCCTGTCTCTAATAAAAATACAAAAATTAGCTGGGTGTGGTGGCAGGCGCCTGTAATCTCAGCTACTCGGGAGGCCGAGACAGGAGAATTGCTGGAACCTGGGAGGCGGAAGTTGCAGTGAGCCAAGATCATGCCATTGCACTCCAGCCCGGGGCTGACAACAGCGAGACACTGTCTCAAAAAAAAAAAAAAAAAAAAAAAAAATGTAGCTCGGCATGGTGGCAGGTGCCTGTCATCCCAGCTCCTCAGGAGGCTGAGGCAGGAGAATCACTTGAACCCTTGAGGCGGAGGTTGCAGTGAGCCAAGATCACGCCATTGCACTCCAGCCTGTGCGAAAAGAGCAAAACTCCATCTCAATAAATAAATTAAAATTAAAATTAAAATTAAAAAAGATGATACTAAATAGCAAAATCCGTAGTTACTTTTGGAAAATGGCAGGGAACTAACTCATAATTTTAAAAAAATGAATAATAAAAGAATCAATCATTTATCCTAGTTTTTTGAATACGCTGTAACTCAGTGTAACTAAATGATAGAGAGAAAGTTATTTACGGAAAAAAATAGCTAATAAAAAGTGATAACATTATCATTTTGCATCCTCTCTCTGAATAAGCAAAGATTACCACTAATTGATAATACTGTTAGGTGAAGAGCTGGTGAGAAACTTGTAATGGGATGTCTTAAAGCTACTAATCACCCCCGAATCCTTTTTTTAGATTAAATTAAATTAAATTTAATTTAATTTAATTTGAGACCGAATCTCACTCTGTTGCCCAGGCTGGAGTGCAGTGGCATGATCTCAGCTCACTGCAACCTCCACCTCCTGGGTTCAAGCTATTCTTGTGCCTCGGTCTCCCGAGTAGCTGGGAGTACAGGTGCCTGCCACCACGCCCAGCTAATTTTTGTATTTTTAGTGGAGACAGGGTTTCACCATGTTGGCCAGGCTGGTCTTGAACACCTGGCCTCAGGTGATCCACCCGCCTTGGCCTCCCGAAGTGCTGTGTTACAGGCATGAGCCACCGTGCCTGGCCCTGAATCTATTACTTAAAGTTAAGATTTTTTAAAAAAGAGATAACTATTGTGCCTCCTCTCGTGATTTAATGAGGTATAGACTAATCACCTATGAAATAGTCTTTCCAAAAATTTAGACAGAAATCTGATCAAGCCAGTTTATAGAACATACATTCGACTGAGAAACATGTTAAAGGACTTTTCTTGGATGCTGTCAGCAAAATTCATAATGTTAGAACTCTGCAGAAAAAAAAATTGTTTTTCCCCCAACAAATAAATCTCATAAACAAAAAAGAATATAGATTATAAAGAAGCCTAAGAGACATATCAAACCCTTTAATAAAAGGATCCTGTTTGGATCTGAACACACTAATTAAATTGGAAGACTAATTAGGTATTTGATGCTAGTAAGGGAAATTTTATTAATATTACATTAATATTAAGTAATACTAAAGAAAACATTTTAGATAATGTAATAGTATTGTGGTTATTATTATTATTATTTTTAAAATCTTCATTTTTTAAAGACAGGGTCTCTGTTGCCCAGGCTGGGGTGCAGTGGTATGAGCATGGCTCGCTGGGTACAAGTGATCCTCTGGCCTCACTCTCCTGAGTAGCTGGGACTACAGGTACACACCACCATGCCCAGCTAATTTCATATTATTTTTTGTAGAGATGGGGGTCTTGCTTTGTTGCCCAGGCTGGTCTCAAACTGCTGGCATCAGGTGATTCTCTTGCCTTAAATCCTCATCTTCAAGCCTATTTAAAACTGAAAACGCTTATCTTGAATTTCTTATCAGTAAAATAAGGAAGAGGACTAAATGTCTTTGCTGCTTTCTCTGTGCTCTGCTCTAGCTGTTATATAATAGCCACTCCCTCTTGATTTCCTTCTCAGAATCTTATAATGTATAAGCAATAATGTTGCTTGTGGATAGACTATTTAATGCATCTACCTCTGGGGACAGGAACTTCAGGGATCAGGCTGGATGGCCTGATTGACCCTAGGAAGGTGCTCTGTACCCTCTTCCAGACCATTTGTCCCCTCCTGAGCAGGATCTGAACATAACAGCTCTGGGCCTTGAGTCAGGGGACATTTAGGGTCTTGATAACCAAGAATGTATAGACTGGGATGAGTTAGACTTGGTGGAGAGCCAACCTTCTGTGTGGAAGTCCTAATTCTTCAGTAGGTGATAACTGATTAATACCCATGTGGAAACCAGAAACAATAACCACCAGGGAGTAGTAATGATTTAGCACACCACCCCATTTTTGCAAATTATTATTTGTGTTTTCAAAATCATTCAGTCTGGCCAGGCACAGTGCTCACGCCTGTAATCCCAGCACTTGGGAGGCCGAGGCGGGTGGATTACTTGAGGCCAGGAGTTCGAGACCAGCCTGGCCAACATAGTGAAACCCCATCTCTACTAAAAATACAAAAATTAGCTGGGCGTGGTGGCACATGCTCGTAGTCCCAGGTACTTGGGAGGCTGAGGTAGGAGGATTGCCTGAGCCCAGGAGGTGGAGATTGCAGTGAGCTGAGATTGTGCCACTGCACTTCAGCTTGGGGGACAAAGTGAAACTCAAAAAAAAAAAAAATCCAATTTTAATCTGGGGTCATGTTATTCCCGCCCACCCCCCAACCCCAGAGTTTCTGATTCAGTAGTTCTTTCTTTTTGTTTTTGATATATAATAATTGTACATACTTATGGAGGTACATATACATTAGATACATGTATACAATGTGTAATGATTAAATCAGGGCAATTAGGATATTCATCACTTAAAACAGTTATCATTTCTTTGTGCTGGGAACATTTCAAACCTTCTCTTACAACTGCTTTGAGATATATAATAAATTATTTTTAACTATAGTCACCCTACTGTGCTATCAAACACTAGAACCTGTTCCTTCCATCTAACTGTATGTTTTGAACCATTAACCAACTTTTCTCCATACCCTGCCTCCCAGCCTCTGGTAACCATCATATGGTTCTCTACTCCGTTAGATCAACTTTTTTTTTTTTTTAGCTACCACATTTGAGTAAAAACATGCGATATTTGCCCATCTGTAGGACCTTCTTAAGACTGTGAAACTGTACCTAGGAATACAACTTATAAGGGATGTGAAGGACCTCTTCAGGGAGAATTAAAAACCACTGCTCAAGGAAATAAGAGAGGACACAAACAAATGGAAAAACATTCATGCTCATGGATAGGAAGAATCAGTATCGTGAAAATGGCCATACTGCCCAAAGTAATTTATAGATTCAATGCTATCCCCATCAAGCTACCATCGACTTTCTTCACAGAATTAGAAAAAACTACTTTAAATTTCATATGGAACCAGAAAAGAGCCTATATAACCAAGACAGTCCTAAGCAAAAACAACAAAGCTGGAGGCATCATGCTGACTTTAAACTATACTACAAGGCTACAGTAACCAAAACAGCATGATTCTGGTACCAAAACAGATATATAGACCAATGGAACAGATCAGAGGCCTCAAAAATAACACCACACATCTACAACCATCTTATCTTTGACAAACCTGACAAAAACAAGCAATGGGGAAAGGATTCCCTATTTAATAAATGGTTTGGGAAAACTGGCTAGCCATATGCAGAAAACCGAAACTGGACCCCTTCCTTACACCTTATACAAAAATTAACTCAAGATGGATTAAAGACTTAAGACCTAAAACCATAAAAACCCTAGAAGAAAATCTGGGCAATACCATTCAGGACATAGGCTTGGGCAAAGACTTCATGACTAAAACAACAAAAGCAATGGCAACAAAAGCCAAAATTGACAAATGGGATGTAATTAAACTAAAGAGCTTCTGCACAGCAAAAGAAACTACCATCAGAGTGAACAGGCAACCTACAGAATGGGAGAAAATTTTTGCAATCTATCCATCTGACAAAGGGCTAATATCTAGAATCTACAAATAACTTAAAACAAATTTACAAGAAACAAACAACACCATCCAAAAGTGGGTGAAGGATATGAATAGAGATTTCTCAAAAGAGGACATTTATGCGGCCAACAAACATGAAAAACAGCTCATCATCACTGGTCATTAGAGAAATGCAAATCAAAACCACAATGAGATACCATCTCACACCACTTAGAATGATGATCATTAAAAAGTCAGGAAACAACATGCTGGAGAGGATGTGGAGAAATAGGAATGCTTTTACACTGTTGGTGGGAGTGTAAATTAGTTCAACCATTGTGGAAGACACTGTGGTGATTCCTCAAGGATCTAGAACCAGAAATATCATTTGACCCAGCAATCCCATTACTGGGTATATACCCAGAGGATTATAAATCATTCTGCTATAAAGACACATGCACACATATGCGTATTGCAGCACTATTCACAGTAGCAAAGACTTGGAACCAACCCAAAAGCCCATCAGTGATAGACTGGATAAAGAAAATATGGCACATATATACCATGGAATACTATGCAGACATAAAAAAGGATCAGTTCATGTCCTTTGCAGGGACATGGATTAAGGTGGAAACTATCATTCTCAGCAAACTATCACAAGGACAGAAAACCAAACACCGCATGTTCTCACTCATCAGTGGGAATTGAACAGTGAGAACACACGGACACAGGGAGGGGAACATCACACACCAGGGCCTGTCAGGGAATGGGAGACTAGGGGAGGGATAGCATTAGGAGAAATACCTAATGTAGATGACAGGTCGATGGGTGCAGCAAACAACCTTAGCACGTGTATACCTATGTAACCTGCACATTCTGCACATGTATCCCAGAACTTAAAGTATAATAATAATATAACAATAATAATAAAAGACTGTGAAGCTGGCCAGGTGGGGTGGCTTATGCCTGTAATTCCAGCATTTTGGGAGGCCGAGGCAGGAGAATTGCTTGAAGCCAGGAGTTGGAGACCAGTCTGGGAAGTATAGTGAGACCTTGTCCCTATTTAAAAAAAAAAAAAAAAAAAAAAAAGACTCCCTAACTTGTGGGAGACAGAGCAAGATGCCTTCAGGAGGAACCTCTGGCCGTCTTCTCTGGTAATATCCAAAGAGCTTTGGTCAGCTGTTGATATCAAAGCGGTGTGAAGAAAACATAAGGCCATGAGACTAATCTCTGGAGAGCTGCACACCGGAGGGGAACCTAAGTTCTTGAATCCCTGGAGTACCCCAAGTGTGGTTTCAGAGAGGATGCCATTCATGAGCAACACTGCTAGCCACTAGTGGCCAGCAAGAAGGGGAGTGAAAGGAGTATCTTGTAAATGGCGACTTGGGTAATACGAAATTGCTGTCATCAAGGTTTATCAAAAAACCAAAGGTTAAATATTACATGTAGGCAATGTGAGGCTGCCCCAAATGGTGTGTTTCCCAGGAACTTGATTCAACTCTGAGAATAAATGCATGAGTACTGAGAAAACTGGGTGGAAAATATTTATTATTTTATTTTGTTCCCTCAGCTGTGATCTGCTTATTTGAGCTTGTTAGAAATACGTAACCTAGGCTGGGCGCGGTAGTTCACGCTTGTAATCCCAGCACTTTGGGAGGCCGAGGTGGGTGGATCACCTGAGATCAGGAGTTCGAGACAAGCCTGGCCAAGGTAGTGAAACCTTGTCTCTACTAAAAATGTAAAAATTAGCTGGGCGTGGTGGTGGGTGCCTGTAATCCCAGCTACTCAGGAGGCTGAGGCAGGAGAATTACTTGAACCCAGGAGGTGGAGGTTGCAGTGAGCTGAGATCGTGCCATTGCACTCCAGCCTGGGCAACAGAGCAAGACTCTGTCTCAAAAAAAAAAATAAAAAAAAAAAGGCCAGGCGCAGTGGCTCATGCCTGTAATCCCAGCACTTTGGGAGGCAGAGGCGGGCGGATCACGAGATCAGGAGATGGAGACCATCCTGGGTAACATGGTGAAACCCTGTCTCTACTAAAAATACAAAAAAAATTAGCCAGACTTGGTGGCAGGCACCTGTAGTCCCAGCTGCTCGGGTGGCTGAGGCAGGAGGATGGTGTGAACCTGGGAGGCGGAGCTTGCAGTGAGCAGAGATCACCCCACTGCACTCCAGCCTGGGCGACAGAGTGAGACTCCATCTCCAAAAAAAAAAAAAAAAAAAGGAAAAGAAATATGTAACCAACATATATAGCCTTCTGCAACTATATATTTGTTTACAAAAGAGAAAAATACTGTTGAAATTGTTTTGACCCAGGTTATTTTTAAATCGCTTTATAGTCACAAAATGATTGTCCTAGAGGATACCAGCTTCTATAACTATGGCTACTACCCTTAAGACTCAGTAACATTAACTCTCAGCTCTGAGACTTTTTACTACATTTTTTTCTAAAGGATGTGGGTGCAGTAGACGTCCCTTAACTACATCTTTAATGTGGCTTGCTAATCACCACAGAGACTTTAGTGTTTATGGTACCTGAAACATCTGGAAGATAAATCAACAAATTAATCCAACAGCACTGGGTTTTCATGTTTACTTCAAATTGCTTTTTTTTTTGTTTTTTTTTTACATCCTTATCTTTTCCATTATTGAAATATGGTAGATGCTTTGGTCCTATTTATTGAATTTTCTTTCAACCTTCAGACACTTCTCGAGAAAACCAAACCAACCATGATAATACATTACCATTTGCCTTTTGCAGAAGCCGTCTAGCTGAGCTCGAAAGTAACATCTTGGGAGTGCTGTGCTGAAACATATCTAGGTATCAGGAAAAGTGATTTTCCAAAGGCTTGTAAAAAGTCATAGGATTCTGTGACTGCTTCCTCAAGAGGGTAACAATAGCTTATCAAGAGAGGCTGTGCAGCATCGTGATGAAGATTATGGACTCTCGAGTGCAGGGTCATATCTCAGTCCCACCACTTACCAGTTTGCATGACTGAGAAAATTGCCCATTTTCTTGGGGCCTCATTTTTCTTATCTCTGAAGCAAGGATGATGATATTGTACTTGGCTTAAAGGCTTGGAATTAATTTAATATGGGCGAAGCACTTAGAGCCAGGAATATTGTGCATGCTCAGTAAATTCATATTACTTACAAAATTAATTCCTAACACCTTCCTTGCCATTTTGCTGGACTGTGGTATCTAAGATTGTTACTAAGTGTCTCAACCACATGTACTGAGGGAACATTAGCATATTTGGAAGAAAGTCATCTTTATGTGAATTCCCAAGTGACAGTGTAGGGATCCATTAAGTTGTTAAGCGTTTTAAGGCATGAAGCTGGCCAGCTTTGAGGTGTCAGTGACTTGTAAGGGCACTAACAAGTCTGTCAGTTGGGAGCATAGTTCCCAGCTGCCAGTTCTCACCTTGACAAAGTTATAATTGGATTAGCAAGGGAAGACCCCTCCCTTCTGAGAACGTAGGAAATACTGTAAACCTGAAAAACTCTGTTGCTACAACTTCTGTAATTTTCTTAATTCTTAAACATGATGTATAAAATGACAAGATTTAATCAGCTCAATAACATATAGATCCTTGATCATGAAAATATGTATAATTGGTTATTAATCAACTTTTTGTTCTCTAGATTAATTGTAATTTCAAGACATTTAGGATTTAGAAAATGGAGTAGCCCTTTCTTTGAGTGAGTAAGTTCTTAGAAGACAAAGATTTTTTAAAAAACGTGCTTTCCTATAAGGTTGCATGAGCTTTAGACGTAATAAATGCTCAATAAATGTTGATTCGATTTAGTTTTAATCTTCCTGTTTTACATGTGACCTAGGTAGGAAACAGAGTCCACAACCAATAAGCCTCAAATAAAACTCCCCTGACTTTTTGGAAGGCAGCCTCAGTCCTCAGATGGAAGGTAAAATCCATACCTCCAATTAGGTTTTGAATTGCTTGGATTCAAACATTTGCTAGGAATAAAAACAGCACATTTACGACAGGCTAGGTATCACAGAAAGTGCCAGTAGTTGATGTAACCTCTTTCATGTATGAGGAGACCAGATCTTAGTATAACTAATAAGTTGCAATTTACTGATCATTGTGGCTTGCCTATATATGTAGTTTTTTTCTCCCACAAAAGAGGAAAACATCCCTGCAGAGATTGAGGAATATCTTCTATCTTCCAGATCTTAAATCCTTCCCCTTTCCTGATATGTGTTCAGGAAAATTTAGGGATAGTTTCAAGGGCAGGAAAAGCCCCTAACTCATAGATGACTGTGCCACAATACTCTTCAGAGACTGTTTCAAACTGAATAATGGTAGTAATTGTGGACACTTGTCTTTGAGAGTTTATGGAATTCCTAAATGTCATAGATTTTATAGTACAGTGCTTCTCAGAGTTCAATGAGTATATGAATCACCTTTGAATTTTGTTAAAATGCAGATTCTGGGTTGGGCGTGGTGGCTCATGCCTGTAATCCCAGCACTTTTGGAGGCTGAGGTGGGTGGATTATGAGGTCAGGAGTTCGAGACCAGCCTGGACAACATAGTGAAACCCCATCTCTACTAAAATACAAAAAATTAGCTGGGCGTGGTGATGTGTGCCTGTAATTCCAGCTACTCCGGAGGCTAAGGCAGGAGAATCATGTGAACCCAGGAGGTGGAGGTTTGCAGTGAGCCGAGATTGCGCCATTGCGCTCCAGCCTGGGATACAGCGAGACTCTCTCTTAAAAAAAAAAAAAATAAATGAAAAATATAAAAATGCAGATTCTGATTCAGGAAATCTGGGATGGGACGTAAAACTGCATTTCTTATAGGCCTCTCATGTTAGAGCTGCTGCTCTGCAGCCTCACTTTAAGTAACAAGGCACTAAAACACAGGTTCTAACTCAACTGCACACTAAATTGCCTGAAGGCACTAAAAAAGAGTCCCCCTACTAAATAAACTATATTTAAACAAACATTTGTTTTCTTACTTGAATTAATCAAAACACACGAAGTTGCTAATTAGACTTCCTGATCAGTGTGGGCTCACTGGTGCTAGCACACTGAGTTGGCATAAGCTCCAGGAAGGCCCAGAGCGGAGTCCTTCACACACTTCTCGTGGTCAAATATGTGGTTTCCTTTGGATTTTTTGAAATGTTGGAAGTTGTTCACTTATCCTCACTTGCTCCATTTGTGGATCTGGATCAGAGTCCACTTATTGTGTAATGAGAGAACCCCAGATTGTGCAACCTGGGAGGCAGATCTCACCTGCAAACACATGTGTAAGAGGAAATCTTACCAGTTGCAACTGTAGCAGAGTTCTTCATAGTTCTCTGTTTCAGAAATTATCTTTTGGCTGCATTGTTTTTTGGCTGCCTTTCTGCTCAAACAAGCAAACACTCCCCTTGATCCATCCAACCTCATGACTTGATATGCATGAGAACTAGGAGCTTGCGTTAGGTAGAGTGAAGGATAAGCTATCAGAGAAGGCTTCTGAGAAGAGCTGCATTTGTTAGAGTTTGGATAATGGTAGGGGGTCTTCAGCTGGAGAAGAGGGAAAGGGCATTGTGATGAAGAGAAAATACTGTCTGCAAAGGTTGGTGGCATTAGAGAACTGTGGGGCTGGAGGGTGTTCATGGGAAAGCGGTGGGGAGGGGACAGAGGGAGGTTTGGTGGATGATAAGGCTACTGAAGTTGGTCCAAATTGGGAAGGGTGTTAGATATCCTGTAAGAAACTGTCTCCAGGCCAGGCGTGGTGGCTCACACTTGTAATCTCAGCACTTTGGGAGGCCAAGGCAGGTGGAGTCCTGAGTCCAGGAGTTTGAGATCAGCTTAGGCAACATGGTAAAACCTAGTCTTTACAAAAAATTAGCCAGGTGTGGTGTCATATGCCTGTAGCCCCAGCTACTCAGGAGGCTGAGCTAGGAGGATTGCTTGAGCCCAGGAGACCGAGGCTGCAGTCAACTGAGATTGCACCACTGCACTTCAGCCTGGGCAACAGAATGAGACCTTTTCTCAAAACAAAACAAAACAAAACAAAAAAAGCCCACAAAAATTTATGTTGAAACTTAAACCCAATGTGGCAGTATTAAAAGGTGGAGCCTTTAAGAGGTGATTGGATCATGAAGGATCTGCCCTCATGAATGAATGCATTCAAGATTAACGAGTTTATGGGTTACAATGGGAGGAGAACTGGTGGCTTTTATTTTATTTTTTTTTGAGAGAGAGTCTTGCTCTGTTGCCCAGGCTGGAGTGCAGTGGCACGATCTCAGCTCACTGCAACCTCTGCCTCCTGGGTTCAAGTGATTCTCCTGCCTCAGCCTCTCAAGTAGCTGGGATTACAGGTGCCCACCACCATGTCTGGCTAATTTTTGTATTTTTAGTAGAGACAGGGTTTCACCATGTTGGCCAGGCTTGTCTTGAACTCCTGACATCAGGTGATCCGCCCACCTTGGCCTCCCAAAGTGCTGGGATTACAGGCAGGAGCCACCGTGCTTGGCCTGAACTGGTGGCTTTATAAGAGGAAGAGAGACCTGCAGTAGCATGTTTGCATGCTCAGCTCCCTCACCATGTGGTACCCTGTGTCACTTTGGGACTCTAGAGTCCCCACCAGCAAGAAGGCTTTCACCAGGTGTGGCCCCTTAACCGTGGACTTCCAGCCTCCATAACTGTAAGGAATAAATTCCTTTTTAAAATAAATTACCCAGTTTCAGGTGTTCTGTTATAGGCAGCAGGAAATGGATTAAGGCACATGCATTCTAAATATTTAAAAATGCATACTTGGGCTGGGCGCAGTGGCTCATGCCTGTAATCCCAGCACTTTGGGAGGCCGAGGCAGGTGGATCACAAGGTCAGGAGATCGAGACCATCCTGGGTAACAACGGTGAAACCTCATCTCTACTAAAAATACAAAAAATTAGCCGGGTGTGGTGGCGGGCGCCTGTAGTCCCAGCTACTCGGGAGGCTGAGGCAGGAAAATGGTGTGAACCTTGCGGGCAGAGCTTGCAGTGAGCCAAGATCGTGCCACTGCACTTCAGCCTGGGCAACAGAGCGAGACTCCATCTCAAAAAAAAAAAAAAAAAAATGCATACTTAAGAGAAAAGGATAGAAAAAGATACACCATCAAACAGTAGGCATAAGAAGCTGAGTGAGGCTGGGCGTGGTGGCTCACGCCTGTAATCCCAGCACTTTGGGAGGCCGAGGCTGAGGTCAAGGACTCGAGACCAGCCTGGCCAACATGGAGAAACCTCGTCTCTACTAAAAATACAAAAAATTTGCCGGGTGTGGTGGCACATGCCTGTAATCACAGCTACTTGGGAGGCTAAGGCAGGAGAATCGCTTGAACCCAGGAGGCGGAGGTTGCAGTCAGCTGAGATTGTGCCATTGCACTCTGGCCTAGGCAATAAGAGCGAAACTCTGTCTCAAAAAAAAAAAAAAAAAAAACCAAGAAAACTGAGTGGACAGCTTTAGTATCAAGAGGGCGGAAGTAGAACCAATGGAACAGGGCTCTAGAGAAGCCAATTTTAGCTTCAGGGGAGATAGAAGTTTCTAATCCTCATCATTGGCCTGCTGTGGAAGGGGCTGCCTTGTAATGACAACAGATGTCCCTGGAGACATGCAAACAAGCTAGTCTCGCTAGAAGAAAGAGCATTCTTGCATGGAGAAGTGGATTAGATGACCCTTATCTCCTTCCTGGAGCTAAGACTTGATTATAGTTGTTTTGTTTTTAGAATAATTGTGATTCAGTTTTGTGACTGCAAAAACAGGTGTGTGTTCATTTTATAACATTTAGACAATTTTTAAATACCCAGAAGAAAATAAGTCATCTGATTGTTCCATTCAGAGATACCTACTGCTAGCATTTTGCTACAGAGGCCCTGTCAATCTTTTGAATACACATTTCATTCAATTTTGATGAAGTGGGATACTAACAAACATACTGTATTGTACCTGCTTTTTTTTCCTTTTAAAAATTACTGTATTTTGTACCTGCTTTTTTATTAATCAAAAAACTCTGATACTATGAATGTCTTCCTTGTCATTAAGTATTTTTTGTAAAACAAGAGGGTGAAAGCTTATTCAGTGGAGGGGGTGGTAGTGGTGATGGGAGGAATTAGAGATCAGTGTTATAAATTCAGAAATAAAGAGAAGTATCTAAAGTGAGCTCTTCCCACTCCCATCCCTCTACTTTCACTATCCCAAGAAATCTCTGGGATTTTGGTAGCAATATGTGTGGAGAACAAGCCAGGAAAAGGATCTCTAGTTTGGATGATTGGTGATTGGTTCATAAATGAGGGGCCAGGAGGAATGGAGTGGGTTGGAATTGGGGCCATTCAGATGAATTCTGGCCTGGTCTGGCCTCGGGACCATTTCTCAGGCTGTCTCTTTCTCTTCCCTGTTTCCCTTTCCTTTTGAAAGGCATCACTACTCCTTCACACTCACTGGTGTTTGCTATTCAACAAATTATTAATGGGGCTGATCTTATTTTAAGGGGTTTATTGCTGATCTTCACAGTTAAAAAACACACAATAAAATATGGAATGTTTTAGTTTTGTGTTAGCCAAGTCCCTCCTGATCTGCTCATAGGAAGCTCTCTTTGAATTCTGCCTTCTGCTTTTATTCCCAAGGAAGGAACTAACTAAACACACTTTTCCCCTAGTCTTTTCTAATCCCTTTTTTTGTGAAGGAGATACTGTCTTCTTCCTGTATGGAGAAACTACCCCTTACAGACCCTAGAAGCAGCTAAGGCTCATTGATAGATATCTCTCAGCATCTGTTGTAACTGCATCCAGATGGGGAGGATCTTATTGTGTAGACACAATAAGAAAATGTTCTATTTTGGACAACCTCCCAAGTGCCTTTTCATGCCCAGGAAAGTATTTTGGGGCATCTGGAAAGAATAGTCTTGGAGTTACAGAGAGAAGTTTAGGTTGGAGTTACACATTTAGAGTTACTGATGATATTGTACAAGACAGCATTTAGATTGAGAAGAGACAAGTAAGGTTTGTTAGAGCTCTATCCTGGATCCTGGATGTGTGAGCAGAAAGAATTGTAAAATAAGATTGAGTTGCTCAAACTCTGCAGAGAGCCTTTCATGGGAGGTGGTCACTGACATCATAAAGGAAGCCAACTTCTCTTGGTGTAAGAAGCTTGGCAGTGATGGCAGAAGGAGACTGGGTGGTAGCACTTACAGAGAAGAAACCAGTGTATTGGGAGAAATGGCTTGTTCTGGGACTAGGGTACAGAAAATAGATGATGAGCCTGGAGCATCCTGTAGTAACAGAAAGGAAGGAGTGCTCGAAACGCAAAAGGATGGGGCATGTCAAAGGGGCAAGGAGCCAACCTGAAGGGGCTCCCAGTGGCCAAGGCTGGAACAATTTGATAACAAAATCAATCATGTAGTGGATTAGGACACAAAGTTCAAAGGAAATATCTGTGAGACCATGCTCACATAAATAAATAATTGAAAGAGTAAATAAATGGAGAAGAGGCAAATCTTTCTTAGAGAAGAATTTCAAATATGTATAGCTATTACCACCCCTTTTCCTGTGTCTGCTTCATTCTCTCCCTCCTTTGAAGGGAAAACATCAGCCAAAACCAGATGGAGGAACATTGTACAGGATAGCCAGCCCAAACTCCTCAAAACTGACAGTCATGAAAAACAAGGAAAAACTGAGAAATAATGCAGTTTTAGGATACCTTGGGTTGCATCTTGGACCAGAAAGATGTCATTGATGGAAAAACTGGTAAAATCAAAACAAAGTCTAAAGTTTATTTCATAGTAATATACCAATGTTGATTTCTCAGTTTTGGCAAGTGGCCAATGGTAGTGTAAGATGTAAACAGTGAGGAAACTGGCTGGGGGTATAATCCTTTGCAACTTTTCTGTAAATCTAAAGTTATTCTAAAATAAAACATTTATTAAAAAGTAAACTCTGTGTGTGTGTGTGTTGCAGAGGAAGTGGGGGAACTTGAGCTTGTTTGTAGACTGATAATAAGTAATTGGTATAATTGTAGGCTAATATCCCTGATTGATCAGGGTTTTAGGGTAAGGAAGGGCATGTTTTATTAATGCACAAATAGGAGGAGATATGGAAAATTGTAGACCAGATCAGGTAAAGAAAAAGACATTGAGTGAAGAGGTAAAGTTGAGCAGTAATTTCTATACATTTTTGCTTGTATACCTCCTACAAGAATGTTGAAAAACTGTAAATCTTTATTCTTGAACCAGTTAAATCAGATTTACTTTGTTAGAGAAAGTCTAACTTCTGATGGCCATATACATCTCATTTCATAATTCTAATTTGTATATAGTCAGGCATACGGACCTTGCCATAGGCTTGTTACCTGGATGTGTTTAATGAGGATCTATCTATTAATATTGATTTAACCCCGGGGATTCCCACAGAGAACTGTTCCTTTGGGGGCCTCGGAGGTATTTACACCTGGAGTAATGCACCATTTTAATATTGATTTGGGGTGGATGAGAGGACTGCTTTCCTTTTTCTACTCTTTTTTTTTTTTTTTTTTTTTTGGTGATGGAGTCTCACTCTGTCACCAGGCTGGAGTGCAGTGGTGCAATCTCGGCTCACTGCAACCTCCCCCTCCCAGGTTCAAGCGATTCTCCTACCTCAGCCTTCCGAGTAGCTGGGACTACAGGCGCTTGCCTCCACACCCGGCTAATTTTTTGTATTTTTAGTAGAGACTGGGTTTCACCGTGTTAGCCAGGATGGTCTCAATGTCCTGACGTCGTGATCCACCTGCCTCGGCCTCCCAAAGTGTTGGGATTACAGGCGTGAGCCACCGCGCCCGGCTTGTGCTTTTCTTTTTCAAGTGGAGAAAAGCAAGTGGGAAGTGAGAGCCTGAATCCTGGTTGTAAGAAAGAGACATTTGGATATTAAGGATCTAGAAATAGATTTGCCTTTAGGTCGTGAGAATCTCCAGGTAACCCCAGTTTAAAGATAAAGGCAGAGAACCTGGAAAGTGTGAAATAAGGATAGGAGGGCTGCTTTGTGTTGAGGTCACAGCTGAAGGGAGAGCCAGTTAATTTCCAGTGGTGCTCATTAGCAGTCCTCCTTGCTGTCTGCCTTCTGGATGATGCCTGTTTTTATTCTCCTCCATTATCTCCTCCCTTTTCCTGTGTCTGCTTCACTTGAGATTTTCAATGGCAACCTTGAGCACCCTTCTCTTGGCAAAGTGATTTTAGCAGTGTCCTGGTTAAACATCATTCCATTGAAATGAAGTAGCAGTTCTTAGGGGATTTGACCTATGTGACGTTTAGACCAAAAATGCTACAAAGGTAGAATTGTTGAATGACCATTGTGGTACAAATGCATACATTGAGTGAGGTATGTTAGAATTCTGAATAAGGCAACCTGTTTAAATTTTTTCTTTTCTTTTCTTTTTCTTTTTTTTTTCAGAGACGGTCTTGCTCTGTTGCCCAAGCTGGAGTGAAGTGGCTCACTGTAATCTCAAATTCCTGGGCCCAAGTGATCCCCCTGCCTTAGCCTCCTGAGTAGCTGGGACTACAGGTGTGAGCCACCATGCCCAGCTAATTATAAAAAAATTTTTTTTAGTGGAGGTCAGATCTCGCTATGTTGCCCAGGTTGGTCTTCAACTCCTGGCCTCAAGTGATCCTCCCACCTCAGTCTCTCAAAGTGCTGGGATTACAGGTGTGAGCCACCAGGCCTGGCCAACTCTTAAGTTCTTAAAAGGGCAATGAAGTTTTTTTTTTTTTTTTTTGAGACGGTGTCTCACTGTGTTGCCCAGGCTGGAGTGCAGTGGTGCGATCTTGGCTCACTGCAACCTCTGCCTCCCAGGTTCAAGTAATTCTTCTGCTTCAGCCTCCTGAATAGCTGGGACTACAGGCGCATGCCAGCATGCCTGAGACAGGGTTTCACCATGTTGGCCAGGCTGGTCTCAAACTCCTGACCTCAAGTGATCCACTTACTTCAGCTTCCCAAAGTGCTGGGATTACAGGCATGAGCCACCGTGCCCAGCTGGGCAATAAAGATTAACAGGCGATTTTACTCCTTATTTGTAGAGAAATTGGGTCTATTAGCAGGACCCAGGTCCAGGGATTCTTAACCTGAAATCTACGGAGCCTCACGTGCTTCCTAAGTGGGTTTCAGGGGAATCAAATTGCACGGAAGTTTAACAAAGGTTGTACTTCATTGTCCTCAAATTTCATCAGAAAGCCAAAGAATTCTGTGCCCCTCAAAGGTTAAGAATGCCTTTTTGTTCAGTTTCACTGCTGATCAAGATGGTGGGTTGGATACAATGGTGTTTTCAAAACACTTGGAAATAATAATGCCCATGTTGGTATTGCAGTACTTTTTTAGCCACATACAGTATCCAAGTCACAAATCATTTCTCCTGTACTTAGTAATTTTAGATATATTATAATCTAGTATCCCACTTGTTTCAAATTACTCACATGAATTTACATTACAAACCATTTTAAGAGCCCAGGGAATCTCAGGTGTAATTCTAATCTGGTATTGATTCCATATATCTTTGGGGGTAAATATTTGCTGTATTAAAATTTTTTTTCCATTTATTTATTCATTTATTTGAGACTAGGTCTTGCCCTGTCACCTAGGCTGGAGTTCAGTGGTATTCTCATAGCTCACTGCAGCCATGATCTCCTGGGCTCACCCAATCCTCTTGCCTCAACTTCCCAAGTAGCTAGAACTGTATATCCAGCTAATTTTTAAATTGTTTTTTAATAGAGACAAGGACTTGCTATGTTGCCCAGGCTGGTGTCAAATTCCTGCCCTCAAGCAATCTTTTTACCTTGGCCTCCCAAAGCACTGGGATTACAGGCATGAGCCACCATGCCTGGTCTATTTCCTCATATTTAAGTGGTGTCAGATCAATTAACATTGTTCAAAAAGTATAATTTTAATATTATCAATGTTACATTTCTAGCCTGTGCTAAATGGACATTTTATGAGTAAGTGCTATTATGAAGTACTTTTTTCAGCAATTATGTCTGATACTAATTTGTTTATAGCATAAATGATCACAGTCGGTATAGATAAAACAGCAAGAGAAAAATGGGGAAAAACAGCCACCAAAAAATTCTTGAGAGTAGACTTTTGCCTGGTTTCCTTGAAGGCTTACCACTTTACTATTGCAAAAGAAAATATGCGTACAAAGGTATTTTGTTGTCCGATACAGATTTCTTACAAATGAAAATAAATGCTGGCCAATTATGGTCCTTAAAATGATTCAAGGATTATAAATCAAGACTGAATCAAAAACTTCTTAAAATTATTTTCTACATAAGCATGATCTAGGTAAATGGCTTTCAAATGAAAGCAGACCACAAGCATCACCTGGAGAATTTATTGAAATGCATATTCCTGGGACCTCACCCCACAAGGATTCTATTTCAGTAGTTCTGCAACTAGGATCTGGAGTCTGTTTTTAACCTATGCCCCAGGTGGTTTGACCACATTTTGCTAAAACTGATCTAGGTGCTAAGAGGTTACATGGAATAGCTATAATATATAACACCTTTAATTAAAAGAAGGCTCAATGAGTGTGGAGAGGTGAGGGAGACATGGTAAGTATTAGCAAATGATATAGAATAAGTTTGCACCTCAATTACTGTGAAACCCAAAGAGCTTTTGTATATGTACACTTTAGATATTGTTATTTACTCTATTAAAAATTAAAATTGAGGTATTTAAAATATTTATTTTTAAAACCCATTACATATTGACCTAAATAACTTATAAAACCAGTTTTCCAAAATTAAAAAAATTATTGAGAAAGAATGGCATTATTTTACATTCATGCAAATCTCTTTACTGTCTAGCTTAATAGAAGACGGCTAGATTCTCATACAGGTTATCCAAAATGCTTGGGACCAGAATTGTTTTGGATTTCAGATTTTTTCTGATTTTGGAATATTTGCATTATATGTTCTTGTTCCAGTGAGCATTTCCTTTGAGCGTCATGTCAGTCCTCAAAAAGTTTTGGATTTTGGAGCATTTTGGATTTCAGATTTTCAGATTTGGGATGCCCAACCCAAACAGATTGAATCTGATTCTCTATTCAATCTGTTGCAATGTTGTTTTGGTCGAAGTCTATAAAGAAAATCCAACTTCACACAGAAAGAGAATGAGTATTTTTAATACCTTCTTTGATATTATACTAAAACTCTGTAAGTGGTAGTTTCTTAAAGGTTAATTGCATTGTGGAATCTGAAATGAGCTTTTAAAAAAAACTAAACCTTTGATACATTAAAATCAGTTGGTCTGTTTTGCACTTTTTTTCAGTGGATCTTTCATCCATGCATGATTTTGGTTTTTGTTTGAGAGGGAGTCTTACTCTGTCACCCAGGCTGGGGTGCAGTGGCACAATCTCAGCTCACTGCAACTTCCACCTCCCAAGTATCTGGGATCACAGATGCGTGCCACTACGCCCAGCTAATTTTTTGTGTTTTTGGTAGAAATGGGGTCTCACCATGTTGTCCAGGCTCTGGTATCAAACTCCTGAGCTTAAGTGATCTGCCTGCCTTAGCCTCCCAAAGTGCTGGGATTACAGGCGTGAGCCACTGCACCTGGCCCACCCATGTATGATTCTGTTATACCATTGGTCATTTGGAAACTAAGGCAGATCGTCTCATATAACTTTCATCACTGTCACCCTGATCTCATCAGGAAAGTCTTTAACTATTGGCGAAGCTGGCAAGATTATGTGGCAGATGCAAAAAGTCTTCCAAAATGCTTGAAAGCTCAAATTTCATCATTGGCAATAAGTACTGTCAATTGTTTTCCTCAAAGAAACAGGCTCAACTTTGTTCATTTTTAATAAAATGTCTGCCAAATACCCAAGTCAGAATAACTACAGTTTGTGAATTGTTCTTTCAAGTAAAAATGGTAGTCCATGAAAAAACAGCTAGCTCAGCTTGCAACTCAGTTACACAAGTGCTTTTCTTCTAGACAGCCATTGTACTTAAGTGTGCAGTGGACTGCTTCATGGGTACTTCCCATTTTGTCACAAAGAACATCAAAAAGACCCATGCTCAAGGGTCAAGATTTAATGTATGTATTAATTCTGACTGCTTGCTTCATTAACAACAATCATAAAGGAAACTGGCTTAAAAAAAAAATAACGTGTGGTAGTGAAGAATGCAGTGACTACTAGTTTCATTTGCTGCCACTGCTTTGATTAGTGCGAAGGCGCCAGCAGTTTCCCCATAATTGCTTTTGCACCATCAGTGCAAATGTCAGCACAGTGAAAAGACAATGTCTTTGTGTTATTCTAAAAATAGTTCTGACCTCTGAGAGGGTCTTGGGGACTCCCAGGAATCTAGTAAACACACTTTGAGAACCCTTGATAGAGGTGCCTTGGGCCTCCTTCCCAGCATTGTCGTTTTAGTGCCAGGCATTAACAAGTTTGTATTTCACGACGATTTAGTAATACAATCTGGACTATCTCTTTATGAGACGGGCACTATTGTCATGATTCTAGGTAGAAGAACGGAGGGTCCACAGTGCAGGCAGTTATTCAGTATTCATCTAAGAGTCTTCAGCTCCTCCGGTGTGCTGGTCCGTATGAGATGCTGAAGCACAACCTCCCTCCATCCTTGCTCATCCAAGTATTTTCCTGCTTTTGAGGCACGGCTTAAACGCTTTCCGTGGTCCTCTGAGTAGGAAGTGATTTCGTTTGTGCTTCGTATAGGACTTACTATATTGCATGCTCAAGTTTTTTGTTTGCTTCTTGTCAATCCCTTCATTGCTTAAGACCAAAATGAGGTACTATTTTTCCTGTAATCTACGTGTAGTCCAAAAAAGGCGGGGTGTTTTGTAAATATTTGTCTCTATGTAAGGAAGTCAAAACTGAAAGCGGAGTAACACCAAGTGTGCCCGTTTCCTGAGCTCAAGCACTGGAAGGATCAAAAGTCGCGAACGTGGTTTACTGCCGCGGTCTTGTTCCTGCTCACTGCCGCCTCTGGGGGCCCCATGTTCAACAAATACTCAAATTGGAGTTGGAGTTCTGAGCGGCTGGGTACTGTGTATTCCAGCGGTGGGTGTCTGTACGTAGTTAGAACCTGGCAAGACAGCACTCGCGAGGAGCCCGCAGGCGGGGCTCGACCGGGGACCGGCAGGGCTGGTCGGCGCCCAGGCTCTGCCCCCTGCCCGACCCTGCCTGCTGCCTGCTGCCTGCTGCTTGCCGCCTGCCTCCGGCTGGGGCCGCTGAGCGCCCTGCCCATTTAAGGAGGCGGGCCGTACCACCTCAACTTTCTTGACAGGGGGTATCCCGGCGGACTCGGACAACTTCAAGGGAGCCAAGAGGCTATTTCTTTTCCTTTCTAACTGTGGCCCGCGTTGTGCTGCTGCTGGGCAGGCGTTGGGCGCCGGCGGTCTTCGAGCGTGGGGGCCCGTTGGTTTTCCCTTCTCAGAAACTGCGCCGGGGGCGCTCGCTTGCCCCGGATTCGGACGCGGCGCTCCCCCGGCTCGTCTGAAGTGCAGATCGCCGCAGAGGCCCCAGTGCCCGGATGTCCATCAGGATTAGCGCGAGCCAATACGGGCCGAGCCCGGGGCTACGCCGAGGACGCCCGGGGCTCGAGAGCAGGTAGTCCCGTAACATCGGGGCGCCGCGCCGGGACGCGTCCCCGCCCGGCTCCGCCAAATGGTGAGCGCGGCGCTGGCAGCAGGGCCCGCGGGGTGAAGGCGCTGATGGACGGAAGACCCCTGGCTCTATAAGCTGAATTATGGCAGCCCAGTCAAGGTAAGCCGTGCACCGGAGAAACTTTTCAAATGCGTTCGTGGCGAGGGGAGCTGAAGGTTGCGGGGGAGGGCAGGGTGCGGGGAAGGAGACGGGCAGGAAGCAGCTTTGTCATTGCCTTCTCATCATTCCCGAGGCTGTGGCTTGACTAAATGTCAGATAAAAAGCAGTTTGGAGAACGTGCTGGACAATTTCTGCACAGCGGAGAGAGGGATGGAGTTAAAGTGAAGATTAAAGTTACATAGCCCCCTTCTTTCCCCAGAACTGTTATTTTCCGGGACATTAAGTTGGTTTCACTTGTCCGCCCTTGCCCAAATTTCCATTTAGATCTTTGTGCGCCTATCCCTCGGTTTTCTGGATTTCTTGCTTTTGTCTCGAGGGGAAGTTTAGAAATACGATTAATGTAAAATATAGTTCACCTTGGAGAGGGTGGGTGAGAATTTGCCTGGTGAGTGAAAATTTTACCGCTGGAATGTACGATTCCACATAAAACGGCCCCGCTTACGTGAATCTGCTGAGTAGGCAAAGACCGGGAACGCGCCCGGGTGGTGAAGGGGAGAGAGGATAATGAACTGCAATTGCTGTCAGAGGAGCGCTATTGTAAGAACCTGAAGCCCAGTCTTTCCATGATTTGTTACTGGTTTTGTAATGAGCGTTAAAGAATAGTGATGACAAGGCATTAGTGATTATTATTATGAGATCTAAACTGTTCTGTGCGATTTTATTTTAGTTTTGACAGCAGTTGGTGCTAAGGAAGACTTAGGAGTTATATATACATTCTCTTTCAACTGTGTTTTGCTAGAAAGCAGTTTAGTCTCACATATTTAAAGTAATAGGGTTCTTCAAGCTGATATTTGATGTAGAACAGTGATTTTGGGAGGTCTCAGAAGACTTCACACGTCTGAAAACTCAGATCATGGAGAGACATGGATGTTAAATGTTCATGTTTGGGCTGGATGAGACTGAATGTTTTTTTCCTACGAAATAGAACTTTCTAGGAAGGAAAGAGCTTCTCTGTATAAAGTACCTCCTATGTGCTACCTGCTTTTTATATTGCTTCCTCTCAACGCAGTGGTTTATCCTCTGCTTCCATTTTATTGAGTTTTAAGAAAGTGGTTCTTAATCTAGGGCCAAGTAGTAGAACTTGGATGAGAAACACAAGTTGTGTCTCTATTTTTGTTAACGTCTAGCTGAAATTTAGTGGGTGTGTGTGTGTGTGTGTGTTTTTTAAGTAGGACTAGAGATAAAACTATGGTACCAGTTCTTGTGATGTTATCACAAATAGAAACTGTATGTCTTTTCATAATCTTATTACAATTGTTGCAGATGTCTTCAAACACCTTTTGTGCTTTCCACTCAGGAAATTAAGGAACTGCTTTATTTTGCTTAATTCAGTAGTAAAGAAAAACAGTACTGTACCATTGATTTCTTTTAAATATTTTAATAGGTGCTTGTCTATAAAATTTGGTACCTTTGTATTCTTATGTATTTTATTTAATGTATTTAAAAACATTATTCTGATAGTGCTATTATTTATCAGACTGCTACAGAGGTCCATGGCACAAAATTAAGATACCTTGATCTAAGAAGTTAGTAAATGCTGTGTGACAGATCTCAGTAATATAGCACGGGGATTTGTACCCAGGTGTGAGAGATTCAATGCCAGCGCTCTTAAACTAATGATAAAAATAAAATGAGACACAAGCTAAATTGGACACTGCTGTGTGCCAGGCACAGTATTAAGCAGCTTTAATTGGATTAGCTCTGACTCTTCTCAGGCACCTAAATGGGTAAGTACTTTTATTATCCACATTTGTTAGTTGAGGAAACTGAGGTCCAGCCTGTTTCTTGCCTGAGGTCACAAAGGTGGAGCAACGCCTGACTCCAGATCTGCTTTGCACACTTCCTCCCTTATGCTTCCTCTTTAATGCTGAGGTGAGATGTTAAAGGGAGCTGCCAAGCCTCAGTATAACAGTACAAAGAATGATTCCTGCTAAAATTGGTTGTTTGTAATAATCCTGAGTTATCAGTGTGGTGGTTCAATTTGCCCGCAGTTAAAATAGGAGAATTGTGCTTGTTTCTGATCCTCTACCCCACCTTCCGACATGCCCTGGAACTAGGAACAAAGCCACAAGACTGTTATGTCTGTTGTTTTTTTAGTCTGTGTGTTGGGAGTATATCTCACATTTTGTAAATGTCCATTTTTCTTTGGTTACACCTGGAATGTGGTCCAAGCTCATTCAGATAATTGTGCTCTGTGGGAGAGAAGGTAATCTTTGAGATCCAAAGAGAGAATATATGGAGAAGATTCAAGATATTTTGGGATTTCAGGGAAACTCTAAAGCTGGGCCACGTTGCCCTGAGTAATGCTAAGAGAAACCGAAACATCACCTGTGATGTAAAGTCTCACTCGGGTAGTGAAATCTTGACCATGTGCTACACATTAGTGTTTGTTTGCTCTTGAGACAATTAATTTAGACCGACAGACTCATTGTACTTAGAGATTTGTAGCTCAGTGTTTAACCACACCAGTTTCATTGTGCATTGTTTAGTTTGATTCCTGATTTGTTATTGATGGGTGATATATGACTAATTTTTTATGCAAATGGATTAGGCAGTGTATTCCCATGCCTGTAGTTCACTCCTTAAGACAAGATATTGTCTCCCACATTTTAGTCTCCCCTACATAAGCTAGAAGTACTTTGAATTGAGAGATTACCTACGTATTTCTTGGCTTGTGGATTTTTATCAATTAAGGCTGTGTTAAAACCTAAGGGTAGGAAATTTGTTTTGTTTTGTGGTTGATTTCTTCTCTTAAAGCTGGAAGACATTTCTTGACTAAAATGCGAATTAAATGCTTTTAAAATTTAGATTTTTGGGGGTCATATTTTGAAAACAATGAGTATTTGGTTTATTGTGTTCCTACAGTTGAGAAAGGTGGTCACTGAGAAATGTCATGTCAGTTAAAGCGGATCAGATGCTGTGTCTGGGCTCTCAGATAAGTGTGTGCTTTCTTTGGAACCTATAAACATAACAGACACATTGAATATACTTCCTTGTGGAAATTGCAACAAACTTGCTTTCTTTAATGTGAAATAGTTACAGAATATGGCTTTAGTTACTGGACTCTGATGGAAAGTGCATCCAGACTATTTTATAGAAGTATAAAAACTAGCAACTAGTAAACCTAACAGTTTATAGACATGTTTTTTTCTGCAAGGATTAACAGTGCTTTATACTGAGGAGTGATGTTGATGGATACAGTAAAAAGGAGGACTTTGTCTGATTCCCCACCTCCGCTAACCCTCTCATTGAAGCAAATCCCTGAATTCTAGAAAGGAAAATATACATACCTTCAAATACTATCAGGGATTAGCCAGTTTAAAAAAATCACCTGGGCCAGGCGCGGTGGCTCACGCCTGTAATCCCAGCACTTTTGGGAGGCCGAGGCAGGCGGATCACGAGGTCCAGGAGATCGAGACCACTGTGAAACCCCGTCTCTACTAAAAATACAAAAAAAATCAGCCGGGCACGGTGGCGGGCGCCTGTAGTCCCAGCTACGTGGGAGGCTGAGGCAGGAGAATGGCGTGAACCCGGGAGGTGGAGCTTGCAGTGAGCTGAGATCGCACAACTGCACTCCAGCCTGGGTGACAGAGCGAGACTTCATCTCAAAAAAAAAAAAAGGAAAAAAAAAAAATCACCTGATGCTACCTGAGAACCCCTGGCCCTTCTCCACCCTGGGGCAGGCATGTATGCATGGGAGTAGGGGAGTTGAACTTGCTTCTTTGGGAGAATTGAATCTGGTGGCTGAGCATGGAGCTTCTCAAAAGAAAGGATTTATAGACAAACTGCAGTAGGAAAGTATGTTCAGTCAACTCTCCCACAGTTTTTAACTTTTGAATTTGTCTAAAATTAATGTTAATGAAGCTTTGAAAAATCAATAAAGAAGCAAAGTCAGATTGTGCCCAAGATTAATATGAAGCTGGTTTTTGGTGGATCTCTTTGACTCTAGGGAGGGAAAGTTTTCCATTGCAAAAAGCAATGCTGTTAAACTGGTATAGAACCAGTTTTGCCCTGCCCTATGCCCCTGTCTCTGATTTTTGAGCTAGTGATTACCTTGGAAGAAAATTCATGAATGCAAAGCAGCTTGGATTAAAAATGAGCCAATATCAAAGAGAATACTGTGGTTTTGGAAAGTACAGTTCAAAGAAGAGATTTTGGGATGGAAATAATTTATGTAGTATTTTGATCCATTGAATATTCTCACTTTTTCCTTCTTGTGACACCATTGTAAACAGTGTCCTTGACAGAAGAGAAACACAAACAGGTATCTTAAGTGATTTCTTTCTAGTTTATCCTGAGAGCCCAGTTGAGCTTCCTGACTCACAGTCTGGAGCTGCTTCCATGATAAAGACTGAAGGAGCGGTGAGTCATTTTTTAAAGTCAGCTGATTTATGGGGATGTTGTTTTGGCAAAACTAACTCAAGTGATCTCTCAAGAGATTTTGCTGGATTCTATACCATACCGTGAAAAGATATTCCATAGCTGGATTTACACTCTTGAAAATGGGGTTTTTGTGGGTGCTGCATTTAAAAATTTTAAATTTCAAATACATTCAGGAATAAAAATATTATGGATGAGAGAGAAATCTACTTTTTCATCTTGGTTCTGTCATTTATTTTTTGTGAGCCTCCAAATCTATTTTTTACATAATACCTGTAAGATAGAGGAGTTATAAAGCTGGTTTGTTAACTATTGCTTTGAGGTATATATAAACTTAGTTTTCTGTTAGCAAACTTCTCTATTTCATTTCTTTTTTTTTTTTTGTATAAATATACGTAGTAGAGATGGGGTTTCACCATCTTGGCCAGGCTGGTCTCGAACTCCTGACATCAGGTTTCTTTTCCAAGATAGGCAACTAAACTCGGTATGTGAGATATAGTGGAAATACAATATGCACCTCTAGGACAAAGTTTCTTAGAGACATGCTTCTTGGCTCAGAAATAGAAACATATAGTGAGGCTAAGTATAATCTCTTTGTTGTGGTTAGTTCAGTTACGTTTTACTGATATAGGGTGAGTACATAACTTTTATGGGTTAAATGATTACCAATCGTTTTTACTTAAATGTAAAAATTGGGGGAGCTGCAGTAGTATTTTCTGTCTCCTTCAGATGGTCCTCAATTCATTTTATTATGAATATAAAGTGTTCATTTGCTCAAAATAACACAGCAGGTAGAATGCACAATGTCTTGCTCAAGTACAGATGTATCAGATGAACTTTAGATTTACACTTCAGGAGAAAATATGTATAACTTTTGGTGTTATTGCCCCAGGGAACTAAAAGTAAAGATTAACTTTAAAACCATGCAAATTGCTGACTTTCTGTGTCTTGGCAGTGATCATTGTTGAGAATCCCTCCCCTGTGCAAACTTTTTCCTTATCTATTCACAGTGAGTTAAAGCTTAACCTGATGGCCACAGAGCCAACAGACCTGGCATCTTGAAAGTCTTGTTCTCTGCTGAATGTCTATTTTCTTGTGTTAGTTTATTGGCTTTGTTTTTAATTTAACCAGATTCAACTGCTATCAAGTTTATCAAGTTCTTTTTTTTTTTTTTTTTTTTTTTTTTGGGAGACGGAGTTTCGCTCTTGTTGCCCAGGCTGTAGTGCAATGGTGCAATCTCGGCTCACAGCAACCTCTGCCTCCTGAGTTCAAGCCATTCTGCCTCAGCCTCCGGAGTAACTGGGAATACAGGCATGTGCCACCACGCCCAGCTAATTTTGTATTTTTAGTAGAGATGGGGTCTCTCCATGTTGGTCAGGATGGTCTCGAACTCCAGACCTCAGGTAATCCGCCCACCTCGGCCTCCCAAAGCGCTGGGATTACAGGCATGAGCCACCCTGTCTGGCTGAACTGCTATCAAGTTCTTAAGGCTATTGCTGGGAGCAGTAGTTTGGTGACAGATTTAATATATTAAGAGAAAATCCCAGGGGTAACATCTTGTCTAAAGGAACTCAAGCAGACAAAGGGCAAAGTATTTTTATTGACACCTAGGTTGTCTTTATTTCGGTATGTTTTCGAAGGGCACTCACTGTTTGACTGCATTCTAAAAAGTACCAAGAATTGTTTTTCCTCCATGGTGGCTGGTATGGGTGAGGGCTTGGAGACCTGCAGGCCACATGATCCTTTGTTTTGGTGGGCTGGGGAAGAGTTAAGGCTGTGATGAAGATCTTACCCTTTTTTTTTTTTTTTTAAATAAGTATTGCTTACTGCTGGATTGGCAACTAAACAAATAAAAAGTAAAAGGCTATATTTTAGGGGTAATATGGTCATATGAGGTTCAGGGTGCTCAAACTTGATTAGACACAAACATCACTGTGGGTGCTTGTTAGCATGCAGATTCTGCTCCCCCTCCCCCAGAGATTGAGTGGACAGGTTCTGGGTGGAGCTCTGCTGTCTGTAAGGCCAGGGGCACAGGTACCATGCTTTGTGAGATGGCGCATGTGTGAGTGACAGCGATCATATAAACTATGTTGTACGATGCTATTAAATTTTGATTTAATATATGCTTATAAATGCACAGTTTTTCTCCTCCTATTGAAACAGACTGGAGGTTGGTAGAAGGTGGATATTTACCTCCATAAATTTATCCTTATATTACGAACCGTTGGTTGAAATGTCCAAATGCGTCTGTGTTAAAAAAAAATAAAAGTAAAAGATACCAAGAAGCAATTCCCAGTGTTTGATCATACAGCACCTTCCCAAGAATTGTTTCTTCTCAAGGAGCAGGGTATTTAATTTACTTTTATCTATGCCTTGTGGACTCCCTCCCCAGTTAGAGTTATTGCTAAGTATATCTCTCTCTCTACCACACACACCAGTTTATCAGGTGGCAGTTGGTTTTGTTCCCAGGGAAAAGTTAAAATGGTGTGAATTGGTCAGTTTTGTCCAAACTTTGTGAAACTGAAATGAAAGTTTTGTTTTTTAATAAAAGCTTTGCCTAGGGGTACTGCTGAACAAATAATGTTCAACAAGACATTTTAAATGGAACTCCTACTGGGAAGTAAATGTTAAAATTATAGCAGATGTCACTTCCTGTAACAAAATTCAGGAAACAGTCTTTGGTATGTGGGTGTTGTAACTTTTCAATTCTTGGAACTTTCCTTCAGGAAACTGTCCTGTCAGAAGCAAAGCAGTCAATAAAATATGAAGCACAACTTAAACTGTGTTATGCAGTGTAATTAAATTTTGATTTGGTGCATATGTTTTTGTGGTCAAGACAGACCCAAGATTATCACGTGACTTTCATCCTGGATAATGTGTGTCTGGATAACTTGTTAAATTGCTTCTCCTCCACTTCTCCCATTCTGGTTGCTTTAAAAATACAGGTGTATCTGATTTACTCTGGACTTGAATTTATGGAAAGTCATATAAAATTAATTAGTTCTCACTGTTTTGTACAAAACTATGAAACCTGTTTTCCTCCCTAGCTTTGCAGAAATTTTGTCTCTCAATTGACAAACTGTCTACCTTAGACCTTTCTAAGATGGCCTATCTAGTAAGTTGGTAGCTTTGAGCTTTGATAAAAGTTTGAGTCCATGATATTATGGTTTAAGAAAATTTTTCCTTAAAGGAAAACAGAACGTGTTATTGAGTTAATATGCTGGGTTTTAAGTTGTTGTTTATTTGCTGAAAGGATATTCATTGGTATAAAGTAAGCTAAAGCTCTGTCCTTTTATATTTTTTCAGGTAATTTTGACCTAGCAATTACAGCTATAGGAATGTTTTCCTGTTACTCATTTACAGTCTGTGTCTCCCTCTCCCCTCCAGCCTCCTTTTAGAGTTAAGACAGGGCTAACTCTCCATTTAAAAAAGTGTGTAAAAGTAAACTTTGTACCACAGGGGAAGAATTAGGCAGTAACATTTACTGGCGTTAGAATAGCAAAAGGATAAAATGAAACCTAGTGTATTACATTAATACATAATTGAGGTTTTGCAACCTAAAAATATTGGAAAGAATTATTAATGTTGTTCAGATTGTCTGCTTATCTTGTGACTTGGTTTTAGTAAAATTCAACGTACCACTGGAACTTAGTTTTTGTTTTTAAATGGGAACTATGCCCAGAAGACAAAAAGTCCTAGGTTGGCAGTTATAAAAGATTGAATTTGATAATTCTATCACTGCTGATGGTGTGAGTTTTTTATTTGTTCTTACCCTTAGGGCAGGGAGGGTCCTCCTCTTAAAAACACCTTCATTTCTTTCTTATTTTAGCAGTCATGTTTCTTTAAGGGTAAAGTAAAAATCATTAGGTTTACTTAATTCTGAGTTTAAATTTGTCAGCTTTATAAAAATTCTTGACAGTTTATGATAAGCCTAGCATAAAACTTCGTTTTCTCTCTGAGGTCACTCCTATTCTGTGTTGACATCCTTAAAGTATTGGTATTATCCATGATCTTAGAGTATTTTAAAGAATGAAGAAGTCGGGCATGGTCGCTCACGCCTGTAATCCCAGCACTCTGGGAGGCCCAGGTGGGCGGATCACCTGAGGTCAGGAGTTTGAAAGCAGCCTGGTCAACATGGTGAAACCTCGTCTCTACTAAAAATACAAAAATTAGCTGGGCATAGTGGCAGGTGCCTGTAATCCCAGCTACTCAGGAGGCTGAGGCAGGAGAATTGCTTGAACTTGGGAGGTGGAGGTTGCAGTCAGCTGAGATCACGCCGTTGCACTGCAGCCTGGGCAATCTTTTGGTAGCTTGGTGTAAATGACCTTTTGTGGGGAAAGAGGGAAGAGGGGAATAGTTAAATTGAATCGAGGTACGTTCCTTGTCACCCAGATCTTTTAAATCTTTTGTTACATCTCATTTTATGGGTATTTCTTCCCAGCCCAAGTTTTTGTAAAAGTGATTTTATTCGAGGTCAGGAGATCAAGACCATCCCGACTAACACAGTGAAACCCCGTCTCTATTGAGAATACAAAAAAATTAGCCAGATGTGGTGGCGGGCGCCTGTAGTCCCAGCTACTCGGGAGGCTGAGGCAGGAGAATGGTGTAAACCCGGGAGGGCGGAGCTTGCAGTGAGCGGAGATCGCACCACTGCACTCCAGCCTGGGTGAAAGAGTCAGACTCTGTCTCAAAAAAAAAAAGTGATTTTATTGAAGTCTATTTTATATATCATAAAATTCACTCATGTCAAGTGACAACTCAGTAGTGTTTAGTTACTTTACTGAATGGAGCAACCAGTTTTAGAACATTTTATCTCATAACTGGTAAGATCCCTCCTGCCCATTTACAGTTAATCCCGGTCCCCAGCCCCACCACCATAACCTACTTTCTGTCTCTGTAAATATGCCTTTTCTGGGCATTTCACATAGTGGAATCATAAATGGAGTATGATGGTTTCTTCCATCTGACTCTTTTTACTTGCATATGTATTTATATTTTAAATTTACCAGCCTCAGCACATTCTGGCCATACTTGAATAATTTTTTGAGGTTGATCTGTGGTGTACCATGTATCAGTAGTTCTATCCTTTTATTACTGAAGAGTATTCTGTTAACAGATGTGATGGACAGGTTGTCCCAATTTTTTAAAAAATTGTGAATAATGTTGCTGTGAACATTTACATACAAGACTGTGTGTGGACATATATATGTGTGTGTGTATATATATATGTATATATGTATTTTTTTTTTGGTTGGATAGCTAAAGGTGGAATTTCTGGGTTCTATGATGGTTTTTTGTTTGACTTTTTGAGAAAATGCCAGTTTTTCAAACTATATGCCTAGCCTAACTTTGAACTGATCTAATTTAGTCAATTTCTTGCAAATTGTTTGCTATCTTCATAGTTATTTGGGCTATGAAAGTAGCGGTTCTGAGATCTGATCAATTTTGCATTTGATTATTAGAAAATTATATATTGTTTTCAATTTATATGTGATCTTAAAACACAGCTCATTTCTCCCATATACAATTCTTTATTGTATTTTGTAAATTGGGCTTTTTGATGAAATTCATATCGAGGAATGTTTAAAGAAAGCCAAATTAAGTTTAAAATACCAGTGCATGCTGATTATTGTCAAAATAGTAAAGAAAACTCCAACTCCACAACTCATAAACCCCTCAAATAGCAGAATTTAAATATATGATTTGTTAACTAGAAATCCTTTATTTTATAATTGCAAAATGGCCCTAGAAATTGTTATTTCAATGTGCATTTTAAATAAAAGCGTTCGGGCAAAAATGAGCTGTTCTCATTCACTAGAGCCTCACATGCAAAGATAAGTTATCTAAGTGAAGCGTCTGGAAATTATCGTTCAGACTTGGGTCCTGCCTGGGGAAGGTGGTGACTATGTGCCCTCACTTGATGGTGTGCTCCGACTTCGGGAAAAGATAGATCTGTTGCACAAACAAAAATGTTTCATGAAATGCTCTGAAAGTATCTTTAGGGGCATGTGTGATGGTAGTGAAAATGAATCATCTTTTTAGCACTCAGTCGTTCTATTTAAAAAAAAAAAAAAAAAGCTGCGAGGCTCTGGCTAGAAGATGTCTTCATTTCTTCCTTTATGAGCCTTTCAAGTGTTCTTTCAACTTGGAGAGCCTCAGTGCATTGTGGCAAGTTACTGAAATCCGCTGCTCTGCATATTAATTTACCTACTTAAGAATTACATCAGTATCAACAGCTTTATGAATGTGGCCAGTTCACACGCATTAAGTGTTTTTCATATTATCTGTAAATGTATTGAGTACTTCATTGTTCACTAAGAGCTAACCATTGGTGTGTGCAGGGCTCTGAGTTGGTTTAGATAAATACACTGTCTCCCTCCCTACAAGGAGCTCGTAGTTTGGTGGGAGAGACAGAAGTAAGCAAACAAACTCACAAATAAAACACGTGCAAATTGTGGAAACACAGTGGCAAAAAACAAACAGGATACTGTGAGGGAATAATAGGAGGTGGGGAATTGGTCTTGGTGTGGGCCAGGAGAACCTCTGAGGAGAGTTACCTGAGGCAGAGAAAGAGCAAGCCATGACACACAGAAATGTAATTGTCCCTCTAGAATGTACATGGAAGTAAGTGGTGATGGTGGTGAGAAGGATGGCTTTTTTTGAGACAGAATTGTGCTGTGTTGCCCACGCTGGAGTGCAGTGGCACGATCGTGGCTCACTGCAACCTCCAAGGATGGCATTTTTAAACAGGGATAAAAATGTTAGGAAATGACCATCATGTGGCAGTTTCTTGAAATAAAAATTTGATTGTTTTAGTGGTTTGTAGTTCTACCAAAACTTAGCCCTGTTTTTAATTTATTTTAATAAAGGCAAAGTGAGTACCATAACAACCTAGCTATGAACTTTAAAATAGAGACTATAGTTTCTAAAACTTAGGCTTAATTGGCACATGAATATAAACACATTAAACAAGTGTTGAAAAGAAATTTGAGAGGACATTTTTCTTTGGGAGCCATCAAATAAGGGATGTGGTAGCATTTAGAAAGGCCCCCAGCTCAGTGAGGTACAGTTATAAGGAAGTGAAGATTTAGACAGTAAGGAGGGCATTCCACCTGGCTATTAAATATAGAGGTTAATTTACAAAACAACCTTTTATATGTGTGAAGGACTGTTATGGGAAGTGGAGTGAAATATGGCCTCTATCTCTGCCAAAAATAGATCTCGAAGAGATAAATAGCAAAGCTCATGAAGGAAAACACAGAAGTGGTGTTCTTTTTTATATATTTAGCGATAGGAAATAATCTTCTGCCTTGGATAGTTTAGGAAGTAGCGGATGGTTTAAGTACCAGTGATATTATGATTATATATTGGTTTTCATCCGTGGTTCCTGGCCCATAACTCCCACAGTCCTTGTTAGTCTTTTGTTGTAATGGTGGGGCACTTTAGGCCTCAGGAGACAGAATCTCTCTCTGTGACCTTCTCTTATCTTCCTTTCACTTGCCCAAGGCAGGACTCTAATCTGATTGTAAGTCTAAAGACTTTTATTCCAGAGAGGTCCTGCCCCATACTCTGGAGGAAGGAATGCTGCACAGAGAGGTCAAGAAAAATCTGAACTGAAGGGTGTTGCTTGATTTAGATCATACCCTTTCTGTCCAATCACATTTCTACATGGTTGTCAATCTTGCCTACACTATGAGGTCTTCATAAAAGGCCCAGGAGGACTGGGTTTCCAGAGAGCTTCTGGATAGCTGAGCATGTGGAGGTTTAGGGAGAGTGGTGTGCCCATGCCCCTTCCCCCATATCTCACCTAACACATCTCTTCATCTTTATGCTTTGTAATGTCCTTTACAATAAACCGGTAAATGTTAAGTAGGTGTTTCCTTGAGTTCTGTGAGCCGCTCCAGCAAATTAATTGAAACCGTGGGATCCCAACTTGAAGCCAGTCTATCAGAAGTTCTGGAGGTCCAGACCTGTGACAGGTGTCTGAAGGGGTCGGGGAGGGGGGCCGTCTTGGGGACTGAGCCCTCAACCTGTGGGATCTGACTCCATCTCCAGGTAGTGGCGTAGATAGTAGGAAAATCTCCTCCTCCCACGTTTGATCACAGAAGTCTTCTGTGTTGACGATGGTTGTGGTGTGAGAGCAGAGGAAAAACACAGTTAGAATTTTTTGAAAACAGCACCTTTTTCTCAAGGGATTCTGTGGCTTCTTGAAAAAATGTGATCACAGTAAACTACTGTAGGAACGGAAAGTTTTTGTCCTTTGTCACAGCTATATTTAATTACATAAAGTTGCTTCAAAGATCTGCATTCATTATCATCTCATCTCTTTTGTACCTCTCTTCACAGTTATTTTCAAATGAATGTATTGAGTTGTAGACCTTTGTGGCATAATGATCGTTTTTATGAATGTTTCATGACCATGTAAGAAGGAACGTATTTGCTTTATTTTCAGAGTCCAGAGGTAAATGTGGTTTTGTATCTTATATTATTTCTATATTCTTATTTTGTCTGTTTGATCTGCCATGGACTAAGAGATGAATAAAGGCTCATATGAGCACACTGCTATCTTAAGTTTCTTTGCAAATGTTGATGCCATGTTTTTTCTTTGTTTTGTTTTGTTTGAGATGGAGTCTTGCTCTGTTGCCCAGGCTGGAGTGCAGTGGCGCAATCTCAGCTCACTGTAACCTCCACCTCCTGGGTTCAAGGGATTCTCCTGCCTCAGCCTCTTGAGTAGCTGGGACTACAGGCATGTGCCCAACATGTCCGGCTAATTTTTTGTATTTTTAGTGGAGACGGGGTTTCACTGTGTTAGCCAGGATGTTCTCAGTCTCCTGACCTCATGATCTGCCTGCCTCAGCCTTTCAAAGTGCTGGGATTACAGGCGTGAGCCACCATGCCCAGTAATGCCATGTTTTTGATGCACAGATAGTCATCATTGTTAACGTCTTTTCAAATTGTCCTGTTTGGCAATATTAGTTTTTAATGTATTCTTCCAGAAGGTTTCTTTGAGTATAGGTGATATTTCTTAAAAAGATGTGTATCTTTTAATATTTTCCGCATGCGGATTTTATTTTGGTTTAAGGAGTGATGGAAGGTTTCTGAACCCTTCCTCTCTTCCCCAAGACTCACCATTCTATTCTCTATATTTAAGCGCCATCATCAAATTCACTGTACCTTTGTATGCGTTTTAATGTATCATCAGGCTGATTGCCCTTCTTTACCCTTCTGAAGTGCACTCTCAGAATTTTTGTGGCTGTTTTCTCATGTAATTTTTCTGAGTCTTCTGTCAAACAACTTGGGGCCTTGTAATAGGATGACTTCCTAACAAATTTGTAAAACCTCATCCTGTTTTTCAGAAGTACTAAAATTTTAAATGGATTACCGTGTTCTTTGTAGATTTTCATGGAATGGGAAAGGCTAAAGTAGAGTGCCAGGGACTCCTGAGTCACTCACCAGACACCACTCATTTGTCTTGGAGACATTAGGGAAATCCTGTTTGCCTCAGTTTATCCAGAAGTAAAAATGTACATTTGCTCTTGTCATAAATGAGTGTATTTTTAATGTAACTCTGTAAGAGTAGAATCATATTTCTATAGGTGATTTACATCTGGCTTTAGGCAGAAGGAGTGTTTCATAGTATCATTGTTTCTGTGGATAGTATCCCACTTTCTGGCAGACTTGATTGAATCAGTATGCCTTGGAAATAATAGATGTAATTTAGGCTCTTTAAAATCTTTTTTTGTAGTTCAGTAAAACAAAACTACTTGTAAGTTAATTGTAACTAAAAGAGAAATGTCTTCCTGAACGTCAGTAATTTGTCTAAACATTTTCCTTTTGTTCCCTTTCAACTTTTTATTTATGCATTAAATTTTTTCACATGGTTGACTTATTCTTTATGTGTGTTTGATAAGTGATTTAGTCAACACATAGGGAAAAAGGGGTTGGGATTACTTTAGACTGTTATGATTTTTGAGATTGTCATTTTGAAGAGGAACAGATAAATGTTTCAGATCTTTATGCTTAGAAATGCCATGCTAGGGCAGGCGCGGTGGCTCACGCCTGTAATCTCAGCACTTTGGGAGGCCGAGGCCGGCGGATCACCTGAGGTCAGGAGTTTGAGACCAGCCTAGCTGACATGGTGAAAGTCCATCTCTACTAAAAATACAAAAAAATTAGCCAGGCATGGTGGCAGGTGCCTGTAATCCCAGCTGCTTGGGAGACTGAGGTGGGAGAATGTCTTGAACCCGGGAGGCGGAGGTTTCAGTGAGCCGAGATCGTGCCACTGCACTCTGGCCTGGGCGCGACACAGCGAGACTCCATCTCAAAAAAAAAAGAAATGCCATGCTAAAAACACTTTTAAAAGTCAAAAATAGCCCAGTTAACATTGACTAAAGCAAGGTGTTATTTTATACATTGTGCTAGGAGCCAAGCTAGTTACAGAGATATTAACACACTGACACTTAGGTTTAGTAGATGTTCCAGTCTGTTCATGATGCTGGTGATGGAAAGTATTACTGAACACCATACTTAAAAGCTTTACTCATTCATATTTATTTGTAAGACTGTGGTAGCTGAAGAAAAACTAGTATAGCCCACAGAATCCAAGTAAATCAAGGACCCCTCTAGGATGTTTTCTTCCCGTGCTTACAGATACATATATATATAATCTGTGTGTATACATATATATATCTGTGTGTATATATATATATGTTACACACATGAATGTTAGCAAAGAACCCAAGCATTGCCTCAATAAGTAACGTTAGAATCATACATCCAAGCCAAAATCTTTATTTATTTTATTATTTATTTATTTAATATAGACGGAGTCTCTATTGCCCAGACTGAAGTGTAGTGGTGTGATCATAGCTTACCGCAGCTTTAGACTCCTGGACTCAAGTGATCCTCTTGCCTCACCCTCCCGAGTAGCTGGAACTACAGGCACACACCACCATGCCCAGCTAATTTTTAATTTTTTTTGTAGAGATGGGGTCTTGCTTTGTTGTTCAGGCTGGTCTTGAACTCAGGTGATCCTACCACTTTGGGTTGTCAAAGTGCTGGGATTAAAGGTGTGAGCCACTGTGCCCAGCAGGCTGAAATCATTTTATAACTGTGCTTTTCAATGTTATCTTAAAATTAGCTGGGGAAGAATTCTATTTAGTTTTTGTTTTTTGGTGTCAGTCTTACTTAAAAATTGACAAGGAAATGAATGGATTTGTGGTAACTGCCTTTTTAACTTTGTAAATTTTAACCTAATTTATGTTTAAATTATCAGAAATAGAAAATTCAGATACTTCTATACTTACTGACTTATTATAAAAACTGTGCCTAAACTGAAGGACAGAACCACTTAAATTGTTCATTTATTTGAGAAGAAATTTTCTATTTTAATTAAAAAATGATTTTTTTAACTATATTTTCATGGTTGAACTGGCTAGAGTGGGTAGTTATTTCAATAGGTGTTGGAAATTAAAAAAAAAAAAGTGTAGATAATTTCCAATTTACTGATTTTCTTCCAAAAATGTGTTTGGGACATAGAAAATATTTTGCAGAAGCAGCAGTGAAAATCATGTGATGAAGGTTAGGCCCTAGGCTAGAGCCAGAATGTTTCTTAACTTGTGCCAAAATGTCCAACGTTTGGAATAATAATGGAAAACGGTGCAATCACTGAAATAAAGCATGAAAACCGTGCTTAAACAAGAGGGTTCGTTCTATACTTGTGTTAGCTTTTAGCTTTAGGGGGTTTTGTGGATGGAGAAAGAGGAGTGGTGTAAGGGATCTTTAAGATTACTTGGAGGAGACTGGAAAAAATGGATTCTTTGGGGCAGGGGCATTTCCACTGGTAAACCTGGGCACTTTTAAGGACAGAGGATCATGTATAATTTTGATCCATGGTAATAGCAGTCTTTTATTAAGCAATTATTTATTGAGCATTCTGTTATGTTCTGATCTCTGAGCCAGGAACTTTGCAAAATGGTATCATTTAATCTGCAAGGCGGAGCTTTTCACTGCCATTATACAGATAAACTGAGGCTCATGGCAAGTGACAGCTGATACACAGCTTCAGATCTACTCCAGACTTACATGTAAATGTCTTCCTTGCCTTTCATACATATATCCATGTGGCCAGTGACCCTTGATTTACTGGTGGAGCAAAGGAAGGCATAGAAAATGGAATATGGGTGGGGTGTCTGTTTATCTCTAAACTGAGCTATAACTGAAACAAAAAAAGAGGATGAGAGTGGGGGAAAATGGTATGTGTAAAATTCCTCTCAGAGTGAAGAAATGTGAGGTCAGTGTCTCCCAGCGTTAGCCTCTGGGAAGTAAGTGCCTTTTCTCCAGCTTGGTTACTGCATGGGGAATTTGGAGAGAGATGATTTGTAGTTGTAGGGTATTTGTAACTTGGGGAACTCCAGCAATATTTGGGACAGGGGATGTATGTGGGTGGAACCTTTTTGTATAAAAGGTGTGAAATCCCTTTTACCCTTCATCCTCCTTTAGGATCCTGCTTTTTTTTTTTTGAGTCAGAGTCTTGCTCTGTCTTCCCAGGCTGGAGTGCAATGGCGCTATCTGTTCACGGCAACCTCTGCCTCCTGGGTTCAAGCAATTCTCCTGCCTCAGCCTCCTCAGGCTGGGATTACAGGTGCTCACCACCATGCCTGGCTACTTTTTTAATTTATTTTTTAGTAGAGATGGAGTTTCACCATCTTGGCCAGTCTGGTCCTCAAGCTTCTGGCCTCAAGTGATCCACCCGCCTCGGCCTCCCAAAGTGTTGGGATCACAGGCATGAGCCACTGCGCCCGGCCCTGATCCCGATCCTGCTTCTTTAGAAAAAACTGATATTTAGAATAAAACATTTTTCCACCCCTTCATTTTTAGTGTGAAGTGCATGCATCCCTTCACCTCTGCTGTGAGATACCACATTTTATGCCATCCTTGGGATCCCCTTTTTTCCTGAGGTTCTCTTATCCTGCTCCATAGGCTGCCAGCTCTAGTGACCATCTATTGTGATTAGTATTGAGTTATCTCCCTTTTTAGGGAGGAAAGGGATGTTATGGGAGAGGCATAGGCAGAATGCGGGAAGGGACACCAAAGCCTGTGCTCCTTTGCCAGCACTTGGACTCCAGCTGTGTACATTCATTAATAATGACTCACAGTTATTGAACACTAGGCACTGGGCTCAGCACTATGTCTGAATTAGTTAATGTAATTATTACAACAGCCCAAAACTTTTTGGTACAATTCTCATCTCTATTTTAGAGAGGATGAACTAAGGCTTAGAGAGTGTATGGCTTGCCCTGTTGGCTGTACCTGGTAGTGACAGGATCTCAGAGGTGCCTGTCATAAATGTAGCCATTGGCAAAGATTTCCCATGTCAGTTCCTTCCGTCCTGCATTATTGTGGTGGCTGCTATCCCAGTAGAGAAGTAACACAGTGACTTTGGGAATATTTCTCATTCTCTACAGGGGTGGTTCTCCACAGGGGAGGAGATTTTACCCTCCCCTATCCCAGAGATATTTGGCAATGTCTGGAGACACAGATATGGCTGTCACACCTGGGAGGGGGGTGTGCTACCATCATCTCAGATAGAGGCTAGGGATGCTGCTAACGTCCTGCAATAGACAGGACAGCCCCACCACTAAGAATTACCTGGCCCCAAGTGTCAATAGTGGAGAACTCCCGCTCTGCAGGTTTCCACTAGTTCCTATGCATGGGGATGTTTGTGTTTTAGAGAGCGTCTGTACGTTGTCATCAGACCCTAAATCATGCTGGCCCCAGGTGTCAGTTACTTGACCTATATTTGCTTAGGACACAGTATGTGCAAGACACTCCTGGGTGCTCTTTGGATTACACAGCCTTACTCTACCCCTCACCACCACATTTAGTGAGTAAATGATTTACCCAAAGAACCACAGTTAGGAAGTGGCAGAGCCTAGGTTTGAATCCTTCACTAACTCCAGAGACCATGCCTTTTTTTTTTTTTTTTTTCTTTTCTTTGACACAGAGTATTGCTCTATAACCCAGGCTGGAGTGCAGTGGCACGATCTCCGCTCATTGCAGCCTCTGCCTCCCGGGTTGAAGCAATCCTTATGCCTTAGCCTTCCAAGTAGCTGGGATTACAGGTGCATGTACCTGTAATTAAAAACTAAAAATTTGCAGCCGGGCGCAGTGGCTCACGCCTGTAATCCCAGCACTTTGGGAGACCAAGGCAGGCAGATCGCCTGAGGTCGGGAGTTCGAGACCAGCCTGACTAACATGGAGAAACCCTGTCTCTACTAAAAATACAAAATTAGCCAGGCAGGGTGGTGCATGCCTGTAAGGCTGAGGCAGGAGAATTGCTTGAACCTGGGAGGTGGGGGTAGCAGTGAGCTGAGACCATGCCATTGCATTCCAGCCTGGGCAACAAGAGTGAACTTCTGTCTCAAAATAAATAGGTAAATAAATAAAATTAAAAATTTGCCATGCATACCCAGCTAATTTTTGTACTTTTAGTAGAGATGGGGTTTTGCCATGTTGGCCAGGATGGTCTTCGAACCCTTGACTTCAAGCGATCCTCACACCTTGGCCTCCCAAATTGCTGGGATTACAGGCGTGAGCCACCATGCCCTGCCAAGACCATTCCCTCTAGTCGTTTACTGTGATGATAACCAAAATGTTCCATCGTGTAGCATATTGCTGAGCCTCCTCTCTGCCTCTTTCAGTTTCAACAAAGTTGTTGCAGGAGACTGACAAACAGCAGTCTCTGTTTGGGGACCTTGAGTGGCCATCCAGTTGCTCTGTAGTAGGAAGTGGTAGGGAAGTTGGAGGTGAGGAGGGCCCGTTAGTAGGGAACTGAGGCCAGACTTCTAAAAGAGCAAGGAAAGAATTTCGAATGACATGGTTCCTCAGCATGTCTGCAGGGAGGTTGATTGCAGCAGCATTTAGAACTAGCTCAGAGGAGAAATAATGGGCGAAGGGAGATTGGTACATATAAGGTAACTACCTATTGTATTACAGATTTACTTATGTAAAATGCTTTCCTAAAATCTGGTTCTCTCGTATTTTATATACCAGATGTAACTCAAACTAGATGAAATAGAACCATAGGCTTGATCCTTCCTAAAAGCTCAAGGCTTTCTGGCTTGGTAATTTTGTGGGGAAGCACTTGCAGGAAAAACACTTTGAAATATGAAGAAGGAAATGTGATTCCGGTGGTTTCTTTATAGGCCCTAAATCAGTACAGGAAGAAATAGGACAAGAACCAGAGAAGATTAACTTTCTGAAACTTCGCAAACAGCCTAATTCTCAAGTAGGGAAAAGTATATTTTAAAGAATGAATACTGGGGGAGGAAATGAGGGAAGGTGAATTAAGCCTTCACAGTGGCTGCTAAGGAGATTACCCTGAAAACTTTCCAGGTGGGAATCTGAAACTTACTTCTACAAATGTATGCATGTGTCTCTACTAGATCACTTGTAGTTTCCCAGTAGAGCAAAAAGCAGAAGCCAGAGAAAGATTTGAAGGTGTTAGGTAAGGGCTCTAGTTTTGCTTGGCGTGCATGCACGGATACACATGTAACATGCACACTTCTGCTATTTCAGTTCTGCTGACAGCTGATGAAATCATGTGTCTCACAAGTTTAGGACCACTCGAGTTCCTTTCCTTCCAAAGATTTGCTATAATATTTCATAGATAAATTTGTGCTTCCAAATTACTCCTTTCTGCTAAAATCTGAGATTTAACCAGAAGCCTGTAAATAGCCCAGAGGAGAGAGGAGAGTCTGTTGGAAAAATGTGGGGCACACAATGATGCTACCACAGTGTTTTGACCAAGTTTAATAGTTTATTCTTGTGGTTATTTTTTCTAACATTATGAACATTTTCAAACATTCAGAAAAGTTTAATGAATTTCACAGTAAAAAGCCTTATTCCCAGATTATAAGTACATATTAAATAGTCCTAATCCAAAATCCTAAACATTCCAAAATCTGAAACTTTTTGTTGTTGCTACTGGGTTTTTTTGTTTGTTTGTTTGTTTGTTTTGAGGTGAGTCTCACTGTCGCCCAGACTGGAGGGCAGTGGTGTGATCAATGCAGTGGCCCATTGCAACCTCTGCCTCCTGGGGTTCAAGTGATTCTCCTGCCTCAGCCTCCCAAGTAGCTGGGATTACAGGTGTGCACCACCAGGCCTGGCTACAAAATCTGAAACTTTTGAGTGATGACATGACACTGTAAGGAAATGCTTATTGGAGTATTTCATTTTTCAGATTTTAAGATTAGTAGTGCTAAATGCCAGTGTTCCAAAATCCAAAAAAAAAAAAAAAAAAAAAAATGAAACCCAAAACACTTATGGTCCCAAGCATTTCAGATAAAGGGATACTCAGTCTGTATTAACATTTTATTTTACTTGCATTACCATATATTCATCTCTTTGTTGCTGTGTCCATCCATTAATGTATTTTTATACGTCTTATATAAGTTGTGGGGGAGTATACTGTCCCGTAAATAGCTTGTATATCATTAAAGTTCAGTATTTTTTTTTTAAGTTTTTTTTTCTTTTGGTATAAAATGCGGTGAAAGGCACAAATTTTAAGTGTACTGGCCCATTTTGACAGTGTGTGCATCTGTGTAATTCATACCCCTAGTAAGATTTGGAGCTATTCTTAAGGTTATTTTTTGGTGTATATCTGGGAAGATGATTAGAAGATGAGTAAACAAACACGTAACCTGTTTTATTTTTCTTCCTCTCAGGGTGTCATTTCAATTTTTTAAAACCTGTTGGATTAGTTGTATGTGCTTCATAATACCTCATTTTGTAGAGATTATTTAAATAATTTCTTGAGGTCTCAGACCAAAGCTCTTGAAGTTACGTTTTTCTTCACCTAGGTTGTCTCTTGCTGAGAATTAAAGATAAATTTTTTAGAACCAGTCCTTCTCACACTGAAGGAAAGTGGAGACTCATGTCCATTTAAGACCTCCCCAGTTTTGGGTAACAGTAAAATGCATGTGACAGAATGTAACTATTGCTAAATCATTCCCTGCCACTCTAGGAGTGCATTTATTAGAGAAATGCTAGGACTATTGGATTGTGTTCTTCCAGTGTTATGCTTCTGAAGTTGTGGGAAGGCAGGCGGAGTGTCCCCAAAGGAGGTGGCCTTAGTTGGTGTCTGTCATCCTACACAGGTGGGGTCTTATTTCATGGCCAGGGCTCTCAAAGGCTTCCTTTTGGCCACAATGAGAGAAATCTGAGGGTGAGTGAGTGTCCTCCCAGGTAAATTAATGGTGGGTCTGTAAATAACCAGGGGCCCCAGACTGAAATTGGGCAGGTTGTAATTTGTCAGATACCTGGATGCATGTTATCTGTTTCTTTTTATTCTATTATCCTCTAGCATTTGGTAAACTTTGATATAAATATTGTAGCCATTTCTGAGCTACTTTATTGTAAGAGAATAGTTGGGAATCTGTGATTAGGCTAGAGTTATAAGGGGAAACAAGGTCTCCCTGAGTGCAGGTGGGGCATAGAGGTTTTAAATGGGAAGGAATAGGTGATAAGAATATGTAAGAGGTTCAGTCTACCTCCATTTGAAGACAGAGGTTTAACGTTATGAAGACTGTCAACATGTTTCCTCCTTACACTGTCAGCCTGAAGATGTCTTTTTATGTACGTAAAGGTATTCAGATCTAGCAGTGCATTCTCCCACCAGACTTTTAAAGAATCAGGACATTTGAGGAACATTAAGTTCTGACCTTTAATAGCAGCCACTGGCTTAATTCTTCATATTTTCCAAAAACCACACCCGCCTGCTGGAGTAGATAGCACAGGGAAGTTGGATGGACTCCCTGTGCCTTGGGAGTTCTTAATCCCAGAGTGTCTCCTAGTGTTTTCTTTTGCTGTGCTGTCTCCCGTATATCCTGTCATTTCCATTTATTTTATCCTCAAATTATAAAGAATTGTAGTGTTAATTCCGTTATTCACTTTAAGATGCAGCCAGAACAGTGACTGGAATGGTTTCATACCTCATGGGTTTCCCACACTTCCATCAACACACACTTCACAGCACCTTGGAGGTATTGTGAAAAGGTCAAGTTTTGGAGATGGGGAAGAGTCCTGAAGATTACAGTGAGTGGAGGCTGCCTGCTTGGCACACTTTCCATCACACATCACATTTTGCTAATCTTTTGGAATAAGGGGGAAAGACATTTAAATGAGATAATTAGAGATAAGAATGGAGATTTTAATCTTTTCCCTGAAGTCAAGAAGGCAGATAAGGAGAAATTGCTGTCACTGAAAGACTGTATATTCTACAAGAAGTTATTTCAGAAGCAGTCTCTCTATTCCTTTAGGCTTTAAATGAACTTAAAAAAAAATCACCCCTTGTGTTTCTTACTAATTTAGGGACTAGTCCAGGGGTCAATAAACCTTTTCTGTGAAGGACCAGATGGTAAATATTTTAGGCTTTGCAGCCCATGCGGTTTATGTTGCGCCTACTCAGCTCTGCTCTGGTGGGACCAAAGCATCCATAAACAATATGTAAGCAAATGGGGATCACTATGTTCCAATGAATCTTTATTTATAAAAATAGGTAGCTGGTCCAGATTTGGCCCACGAGCCATAGTTTGCCAATCCCTGGGCTAGCCCATCTTTTTATTTCTTGCTAACTTTAAGGAACATTTTAAAGTTGAAATTTAAAGATTGGCCAATGTTAAATATGAATGGTTAAAAAAATTCTCCCCCCTTTGCCACTGGCAGTCTTACCCTTCTTTAATTTTACTTACAAGTCTGAAACACTGGTCTAAGCATGTCAGGAAATAAGGGAACAGTTTGGGGGTGGGAGTATGCAACTAAATATTCGTTTAAAACTTACAGTGAGCTTCCCCCCCCCCCATTCCATTTCACATTGTTGATGTCGGCTCAGCAAACAGAATGATATGTGGAAGTCTTGAAAATAGTGTAAAATCATTTGAATTAGGAGGTTAGGCCAGACTTTTCACAGCAAAGCTCTGTAACCAGCGTCCTGGTGCTCTGTGCAGACCCAGTGCTGAGTGACTCGCATTCCCAAGATTGAGCCTCTTTTGGGCAATGAGGAGCAAAAGGGGTCTGGGAATGGTGATTGGTTTTGTTTGTGTGATCATCTGAGGCCCCAGTTGAGTGCATTTGCATTCTAAACTCCCACATCCACACTCGGTTCATTTCCCGAAAACTGACAGTTTTCCACGTGCACGGTAATTTGAGATCGTTGTTTCAGGCTGAGGAAAGCCCACAGGCTGTTGTCTGGGGTGGGAGTAGGAGGGTATTGCAGGCTCTGAAAGATAATTGAGGCGCTGCAGACCAGTGGAGTGGGTGGCTGCAAGCCGTTATCGTCCCCACAGATTATCAGGCATGCTTTCCGACCCATCCTGTGAGAAATCTGAGTGGAATAAGACGGATGCAAACACCCTATGGTGAATGATCACTCCCCTACAAACTTAAGTGCTGTCTTGGGGTGGAGGCCTCTTTCTCTCTTGGAAACTTCTGCTCATCATTCAAGATTCAGCTCAGATGTCCCTGCTCTTAATTAATTAAATCACCCCAGGCTCCTCCATTTAGAGTTCCTGTTTTTCCTCCTTAGTCCTTTAGCACTTGTAATCAACCTCTGCTATCACTGTTAGCATTTGGGTTTTTTTTTCTTTTGTTCCTCCTCCTTCATTTGTGTATCTCGCTAAATTGTGGAATCCCTCACCCTTTTATCCCTAGGTCTAGCACATAAGAGGAAGTCAATGTTTACTGGAAATAAGGGGCTTTTCTGTTCTCATTCTGTGAAGCTTACAACCTTGAAGTACAGAAAGCCTTAGATAAATGCATTCCTGTTCTCAACTTTGACGTAAATAATATTCAAAATACAATTCTGTTTTGAAGAAATTATTTTATAAACAGGTCTTATGAAATATAAATTGTCACAGTATATCTGGTAATGTTGAATGTTTCCTTATTGTTTACTTGCAGTGGATATATTGGTATTTGCTTTTCAGAGAGTAGAAATGGAAACTTTACAGCCTTATCAAGAACTTAACATTATTAAGGACTCTAAAAATTCTCAAGTGTATGTCTTTCTTAATTAATTGAATTCTCAGATTCTACTTTTTTTAGCGTTGGCTGAAGGTTAGAGGGATGCTTTAAGATTGATAAATACCCTTTGTTTTATGCAGGTGAACTGCCTATTGGTAGTGATGGTGAAAAGATGATATATTCTGCATATAAATGTTGATAGCTGGGCCAAAATCCAGCCCAAAGAATCCTGACAAGCTTTGTAAGGCTCGCAACACGGCTTAGCAGAGGTCAAATGAAGGGAGACTTCTCCAGAAAAACAATGACTTACTGTTTAGCTTTAAGGAGATGCCAATTATAGCGGGTAGTAGGAGGTGAGCTGGGGTTATGATGAAAATGAGAATATTTAGAAACATGTAATTGTTGCTTGTTACCATATAAAATACCAATAGATGTTTCCAGCTTTCTTCTCCTATAATAATCTCCCTGTTCTTCCTACTTGAAATGTCTGTGGAATGAAATGGAACAAAATGAAACTGCCTCTAGTTTTTATGACATTAAGCTTTCTTTCTGTAGAAACGAGTGTGGCGTGTGTAATTAAATAACCAAAGGGAAAGATAACCAAGGTCAAGATATAAAGAAAAGCGCTGCTGATTCTTTAAAAGCATTTATATGGACAACTTATTCCTCCATTTTTTTGTTGTTGCTGTCTGCTTTGTGTAATATGCAAATAAGGTTAGGTATCTGCTTTGTAGTTCATGTGTTGTTTTCTAGGAGCCTGGAAAAAACTTCTCAGTTGTAGGAAGTTTGTCTCTTTGTATGAATGTGTCCACAGCAGCCTGTTTAAACTAGGTTTAAAATATAATTGACAGTGGTTTTTCCTCGTAGCAGTTGTTGATTGGGGGGATAGAGGATCCTTGAAATTTAATTTTGAATATACTCTCCCATGGTGGAATGAGCTTGGAGAGTGGAGGAGCCCTACAATTTTTTTTTTTTGGTTTATTCAGTAATTGAAAAATGTGTTGATGGGTTCCTGCGTACTCAGTTCAACAATAAATGTTTCAAGCTGTGTGCAAGGGCTCACACCTGTAGTTCCAGCATTTTAGGAGGCCAAGACAAGAGGATTGCTTGAGGCCAGGAGTTTGAGACCGACCTAGGCAACAAAGCAAGACCCCGTCTCTACAAAAATACTTAAAAATTAGCTGGGCATGATGGTGCATGCCTGTAGTCCCAGCTACTCAGGAGGCTGAGGTGGGAAGATCCCTTGAGCCCAGAAGTTGGAGGCTGCAGCGAGCCATGATTGTGCCACTGCACTGGGTGATAGTGAGACCCTGTCTCAAAAAACAAAACAAGAATAAATGTTTCTTAATATTTTATTCTTTAGAGAAATAAATTGCATCTTGCCAGTTTCCTTAATATCCTGTTGTTCCTCACTGTTCTTATCAATACACAGACATTGCTTTTCCTTTCATTTTCCAAGTGTAAACCTTTTCCTGTTGCTTTTTGCTGCTGGTTAGCAAGTCTAAATGCTGAGCATTTGTTCTGGCTGAAGCTGTGCTTGGTACATTGGCCCAGTTTCAAAGGTTTTTCTTATTGTATGTGGTGCAATTGGTTCTCTGGAATGTGTGCGTTAGAAGTTCAGTGACTGGGAGGGACTCTTCCTTTTGGAATGGTAAATCCTGTCCTGTGTTCCAAGCTGTCCTATAGAATGTACCTCATTCAGTTTGGTGTATGTTTGGGATTATCTGGTGCTTAAATTAAGTAACAGTATATTAACTTAGTACATTTGATCTCTTATGGGCTGTAGAAGTTAGTCGTTTCTTAAAACCAAATTTGCTCCTGAATAATTTGAGGGAAGAGTTGCCTTTTAAAATCACCTTGGGGACGTTTCAGCAGTCTCTTCTTGAGGCAAGATGAATTTGGGAATAATTTGTTTTTCTTGTTTTCTGTGTGGGACTTGAAAATTTGATGTTTTAATCAGTTTAGAGAATGTTCTTCATAACTGCCTGGTTTTTTTAAAAATGTATTATTAAATGGTTAACTTCAAAATGTATTTAAAAAAACTATTGAGTCTCTGGATCTGTATGTAGAGTTAGATGTGCAAAGTCTCACTCAACCAATATTCCTGTGACCTGATGGGTTAGTGCTGGGTAAGTAGGATCAAGAGGGAAGGGGTGACTGACCTGCAGCCACGTGCATTCTTCCTTGGGATGGGTGCGGGGAGTCAGATGATGACGGAACAGATGAGTGAGTAGGCAGGATCATTTTAGATGGTGATTGAAAGGTGAAGTGCTGGAGACCACCTCTGGTGGCGGGGACTGGCTGAGGAGCCGATAGTCATAACCTGAGATATTAGTGGAGAGAGAGCCAGTCTTCCTCAGCTTTAGGCACAGAGCATGCAAACAGGGATTAGCAACGCACAGCTTGACCTGCTCCAGGCATGAAAAGGCAGCTAGTCTGGCTAGTATTCCAGGGAGGATAGGGGGAGGAAGGATGCTAGATCTCAGAAGTGTGCTGGGAATGGGGCCTTGTTGGCCAGGCTTCTGGATTTTAATTTTGAATGCTATAGCAAACCTGTGGAAGGCTTTCAGCAGTGGAAGGACCACTTAATTTGCCTTGCATTTAAAATTCTCTCTCTGGATCCTGTATTTTCTTGTGTTGTTCCCCATGGCGCATTTATAGCAGCATGGAGAGATTTGTTTATTGTCCACGTTTTCGTCCTAGAGGTAGCTTTCTAAAATTATTCTGAATCTGTTGATTTAAAACTAAATGTCTGTTTTCTCTAAGTGTTACCCAAACATAGTACCTTTTCTTTTACTGTAGTGCACTTGGGGTTTTCTGACTAATTAATAAGTATGGTAAACTGAAGAATAAAACATGTAACATTGACTGATCAACACATGGTGTTAGCTGAGGCAACTTTCTTGATCCATCTAGGAAAGGGTATTGTCAGCCTGCCTTCTAGGTTTGAGTCATTTGATGGGTAAAAGAATTTGGTAAAATCAGTTTTAGGTATCAGACAATGAGTCACATTTTCTCATTAGATAATAAATAGACTGGCAGAATTCAGCAGAATTCTGAATCGTTGGAAATTGAGTAATGCTTGAATATAATTATTTCAGTCAAAGATATGTATTAAGCATCACATTTACTAAGCACTGTGCTGGGTAAGGAACCCTTGGAATAGTCTGTGTCCTTAAGGAGAAGCTCACAGTCTAATAAGGAAAATCTGTAGGCACACATATATAAAGTCTGTCTAGTTTGGGTAAATATAAACATAGACAGCCTAGGTATCCCAGAAATGGAGGCAGGGATACTGAGGAAGACTTTTGAAAGGCAACAGTTAGAGACCAGGCAGGGAGAAGATCTGTGCTTCCCAGAGCCTCCCTGCTCTTTGTGCTTGAAGGGTAGAAAGTGAGGCAGAATGCAGGAAGGGTGCTCTTACCCGGGAGGGCTGAGGCTGGCAGGAGTACTGGTTGAAATACTCACCCAGGAGGCCTGGCATGGTGGCTCACATCTGTAATCCCAGCACTTTGGGAGGCAGAGGAGGGCAGATCACGAGGTCAGGAGATCGAGACCATCCTGGCTAACATGGTGAAACCCCATCTCTACTAAAAATAAAAAAAATTAGCTGGGTGTGGTGGCGGGCGCCTGTAGTCCCAGCTACTCAGGAGGCTGAGGCAGGAGAATGATGTGAACCCGAGAGATGGAGCTTGCAGTGAGCGGAGATTGCGCCACTGCACTCCAGCCTGGGCGACAGAGCAAGACTCCATCCCAAGGGGAAAAAAAAAACAACTCAGGAGCTTTAGTCCTGTAGGCACCAGGGCTCCCAGAAAGGTTTTAGGTAGGTGAATAACAAGATCCGATTTATGATTTTTAGAAAAATCAATGACGCAGCTTTGTGGAGATGGACAACCCAGAAAGAGGAGCCTCTCGGGGCCACATTCCAAGTGAGAAGTGAAGTCCATTTTATTTGAATGTTGGACGCTTCATAGATTTAATACCCAAAACGTTTTTTAAAAGTTGGGGAATGAATTAAAGGAAGAAAGCATTAAGAAAAAGACTTTAAGCTTGCTTGTCTACATTCTTAGTTTGTGACTGTAGGATTTTTAATTTTTGTGGCTGTCATGAGAGACTTTCACCAGCCTCATTATTTTGCAGGTATGGGATGTGGTCCTTCAGGATCAGTTGATAGTGTGACATGAGTGGCCTGGTAATGAGGCCAGCACTCTGGTTGATCCTAGTACAGACCAGAAGAGCAGGAGAAGAGCCAACACCTATCCACATTTCTGATTGGTGCCACATGAGCAGTGCCAACGAGGCACTGTGCAGCTGTGCTCACCAGGGTCCTTTACAACTAAAGGGGAGACATAAATAACTAGTCAGGTGACAGACTTTATCTCAGGTTAAAAAAATTGGTTTATCTCTGTTGCCATTGTGGAGGGTAATTTCTGTATACGTTGCTTGACTGCTGGTAAGCACTTGACATCAGTCTCAGGGACTGAATTTGCTGAAATTTGTCAGTAACATCAATATGCTGACATTGCATATAACATAAAGACATGTTTTATTAACCCCTAGCTATAGATTGCCAGATTTTTGAGGTGAGAAGTGATTTTTTTCACTGGTGTGGTTTGTGTAATTGTTCTATATACATGCTGGCCTTGCTCACTCAGTACTAGTTTTTTATTTTTAAAATATGTTTGGAAGATGAGAGGCTTGGTGTGCTGCACATGGGAATACATTAGCTCATCTGTCTCCTCTCCTGCCCTCATCCTACTTTTCTGTTGGAGCTATGTATGCCCAACCACACAGTTTTCCTTACTCTCCCTTAAAAACCAATTGATGAGGAAGACAAGTTCTTGTGTTTTTCTATCTGTAAGGTAAAAAAAATACCTCTCAAAATAGACTTATGAGGTCTATTAAGAGAAACAAAATGGGTTATATTAACTACCCCAGTTAAAAAACATCAGCTGCTGGTGTTTGAATGTTAGAACATATTCTCTAATATGGCAGCGAGTATCTGCTTTTTTTTTCTCTCTCTCCCCTCTTTCTTTTGAGATGGCTTCTTGCTCCATCGCTGAGGCTGGAGTGCAAGGTGTGACCTCGGCTTGCTGCAGCCTCTGCCTCTCAGGCACAAGTGATCCTCCCATCTCAGCTTCCCAAGTAGTTGGGACTACAGTAGTGTGCCACCATGCCCAGCTAATTTGAGATTCTGCTTTACGCAGATGGATCTAAAATTACTTGCTAACAATCTAAGACTGAGTTCAGAACCCAAAATCAGTTTTCAGAGCTTCTAATGAGAGTTACTGCAAAAATGATTAACACTCCAGTATTTCTTTATCCCCAATCTGATGTTGCTATAGTATATGAGGCTCTTTTAGTTTTTAATCAGAACTTTTATACAAATAATAAATGCTTTCTCGTTGTGAAAAGAATTTAAAAACAACGTTAACAAAATGCTCCCCAAACCACATCACCACTTAACCTTCTGCACCCTAATCCCATGCTGCTTGGTGGTAGGTTTTTTGTTTTTGTTTTGAGATGGAGTCTTGCTCTGTCACCCAGGCTGGAGTGCAGTGGCGCGTTCTTGGCTCACTGCAACCTCCACCTCCTGGGTTCAAGCAGTTCTCCTGAGTCAGCCTTCCGAGTAGCTGGGATTACAGGCACCCACCACCACACCTGGCCAATGTTTTGTCTTTTTAGTGGAGACGGGTTTCACCATGTTCGCCAGGCTAGTCTTGAACTCCTGACCTCAAGTGATCTGCCCGCGTCGGCCTCCCAAAGTGCTGAGATTACAGGCATGAACCACTGCTCTCGGCCCTGCTTGGTAGGTTTTTGTGAAATGTAACCTTTCAGACCTTTGCTGCATATTAATAGGCATACAGAAGTACCTGGCAAGTTCATTTTGAAAGGTAAATTAACATGTCTGTCCTTAGAATTGATGTGACTTTTTAGTCACGTTTGCCCAAGTGTAGGGTCTTTCTCAATTTAAAACTTGCAGGATGCATATTTAAGATATGCAAAATATCTTACTGGCTCTGAGTCCTGGAGAGTGTTTATGATGGGTACCAAGAATGTAAATTTCATTGTCATGTATCACCCTCCTAGAGAATGGCCAGAAGTTATGTGGGCAGTGTTTTCAAGGTTGATTTAATTTTGCAAAATGGGGTCACATAAAACTTCAAAAAATAAATACTATAATAAATTATAATAAGACTGAGCCTTCTGTGGCAAACAGAAGTGAGTAGCATAGAGTGCTAATGCATTGAGATAATCCCCTGGGGGCTCTTCCAGGAAAACAACTGACATCGTACTATTTTGTCATTGTACTTGGCTGATATTTTTAATATGAAATCAGATTGTAAGACTTCATTTTAGGATTAAGTCTCTGATTACTTTCTTTATAAATTTTAAGAACGTTATTCATGTTAGTTATTGAGAGTGAAAACTCTGGGACGATTTAGCCGAGTGATTTTTATTATGAGAAAGTCTCTTACAAATTCTTTCACGTAGATGGAGAGATGAAAAAAATCTCCCTTCTTTGAAGCAACATTTTATCCTGCCTTCAGACGTGGAGCCACTTTGATTTCTCATGTTTAAATTGTATTTGGAAGTCAAACTAATATTGTGCTTGGAGGTATGTTGATGTTTTTTCATAAAGCCAATGTGTGAAAAATGTTTCCCGCATGTTAAATGGTAGGAATAGGGGAATGTGGAAACAAAAGGCCAAAAGATGGACTTAGAAAGTTGAGCTGTGGCTTTTAAAATAAAAAAGTCTCTTACATGGTGTGGAAGGACCCTAGCATCCTGTCTTTTTTGCCTCCCTGTTTGTGACAGATCTCTATCTTACCATCGTCTAAGCTGGGATTGCCCAACTTTTGTGTTTGTTGCTCTATCCTTTGTACATTCAAATCAGAATGGCATAGTGCTTCTAAACAGTAATAAGACTTAATCCTTTCCAGAGTTAATGTACACTGTTGATTTTAGGATTTTCCCTTTCCTTCCTGCCAGATGTCTCCATGCTTATGAAGATAAATATATAGGAGAAATCACACTCTGTCATCCAAGAGAGAGTTAAAAATTTAAACTCGAATTGTAGAGAGTTGGTGACATCTATCAGAGGAAGGCCTATGTGAAGTGACCAGTCAAGGGTGATAAATGGGTAGTCAGCTGTGCACAGCCAGCCCTGTGGGCCGTGAGTTGCCATGGAAGCACCGAATGGCATTCAGCAATCCCGCATGACTAACCTAGTTTAGCAGCAGGGCCCATGGGCTCCAGCCTGGGAGAAGGTGCTTACAGCCAGATGATACCAGAGCCAACACACTGCCCCACGTCTCATGCCCAACTTGGGCCTTTCTGTTACTATCTTTTCCTCATCCACATATGCTATTTCCTTTTTTAGTGTGAAGGAAAGAGAAAAAGGAATCACTCTCACTAATCCTTACAGAGTTGTGATTTCTTACATTTTACCACAATATTTTAAACACATACATCCCTACCCCCAAGAAGCATTTGAAAAGTCAGAGTAAATGTGCCCTGACAGGCCCCAGCGTGGGGGTGACTAAATGACTGTACTGAGGGGCTGAACAGGCAGCTCTGAATTCCTCGGGATTTTCACCACCTTTCCGAAAGTGGGAGCATTCTGGCACGTTTTAGCTTTCCAAAGCTTCATTCAAGCTCTTGTGCTGAGTCAGTGGATTCGGTCGGTGAAACATCTGTGGCACAGTCCCGCTCTCATGGCTCGAGTGTTTATGTTCTGCAGGTGAGTTTTCACATGTGACTGATCTCACCAGGCACTAGACACTGAAGCCTGTGGTTCTCCCCATTTCTAGTTCACTTAACTAAAATAAAAATGTGGAGGAGGTGGCTTGATGGATTCTGTAGAGATCTTTTGATACATCAGGTTGAACCTCAAAGATGGTGGACAGTAGTATATGATCTGAAGGCAAGAACTTGGCTACTGCAAGGAGAATTATTTCCCTATTTAAATAGATTTTTGTAGACTTCCAGTAGAACTCATGGTGTCTGTGGAGTGGTCAGACTTTGCATCCTCCTTCCCAGGGGCATGTCAGAGGTTCTGAAACAAGAATTGTAACACAGTTTTTATATTTATTTATTTATTTATTTTTGAGATGGAGTCTCGCTCTGTAGCCCAGGTTGAAGTGCAGTGGCACGATCTCGGCTCACTGCAGCCAAGATCTAGCGATTCTCCTGCCTCAGCCTCCCAAGTAGCTGGGATTACAAGCACGTGCCACTACGCCCAGCTAATTTTTGTATTTTTAGTAGAGACAGGGTTTTGCCATGTGGGCCAGGCTGGTCTCAAACCCCTGACCTCAGGTGATCCTCCCACCTCGGCCTCCCAAAGTGCTGGGATTACAGATGTGAGCCACGGTGACCGGCCCACAGTTTTTATAACTGAAAGAGCAGCTTCATGCCGTTGGCCATCCTCTCAAAGGGGTCCTCTGTTAGGTCTTTCCTCAACGACAGGCCTGTGTGGAGCAGTTTAACCAAACATCAATTTTGTGGCTCTGAGATGACCCTGCTGGCAGTGATAATACTAAATTGTTGATGTGTACCTTTTTGAGACTAAGGAAATATGAGTGGTTATAAGTTAGCACACTTTAGCACACCTTCTTTGTCTTCACTGCCCTATTTAACGCAGCCTGACAGCTTTGCTAGCAGAACTGTGGCTTAGAGTGTAAGCTTTCTTGCCAGGCATTGGTGAATGTTCAGGTCTACCATTTGTGAGCAAGTCAATCCCCTCACCCTTTTTTTTTTAATTGAGACAGAGTTTCACACTTGTTGCCCAGGCTGGAATACAGTGGCGCAATCTTGGCTCACAGCAACAACCTCTGCCTTCCAGGTTCAAATGATTCTCCTGCCTCAGCCTCCCTAGTAGCTGGGATTACAGGCGCCTGCCACCACACCCAGCTAATTTTTTGTATTTTTAGTAGAGACGGGGTTTCACTATGTTGGCCAGGCTGGTCTCGAGCTCCCAACCTCAGGCGATCCACCCTCCTCAGCCCCTCAACGTGCTGGGATTACAGGCATGAGCCACCATGCCCTGCTTTTTTTTTTGAGATGGAGTCTCGTTTTGTTACCTAGGCTGGAGTGCAGTGGCACGATCTCAGCTCAGTGCAACCTCTACCTCCCGGGTTCAAGTGATTCTCCTGCTCAGCCTCCCAAGTAGCTGGGATTACAGGTGTGCGCCACCACGCCCAGCTAATATTTTGTATTTTTAGTAGCCACAGGGTTTCACCACATTGGCCAAGCTGGTCTCAAACTCCTGACCTCAAGTGATCTGCCCACCTTGGCCTCCCAAATTGCTGGGATGACAGACGTGAGCCACCCACCTGGCCGCAAAGTCAATCTCTGAGCTAGCTTTCTTTCACTTGGAAAATGGGGTTAATAATCCCACTCTCACAGGGTTGTTGTGAAAATTAAATAGAAAACTGATGCGACAGTGCCAAAATCAGTGTTGACTAACATGTTAAGTGATGCCATTCCTTGGCCAGGCTGCTGCTGCTATCATTGCTTTTGTATTTTGGTGAGCCCCAAAAAGTATGCGCTGTCTTTTACTCCTGGAGATCCCTTGGAAACTTGTTCAACATACAAGCCTCGGGTTCCATGTCAGGCCTACTGCCTCAGAAACTGTAGGTCTCTGTGTTCTGTGTTTTGACAAGCCCTCCAGCTGACTGACTCAGGTTTGAGAACCTCTTAGCTAATGCAAAAAAATCAGCTAAGAAGAACTTGTAACTCACTATATTCTATTTGGAACAGTGGGAAAGAATGGCCAGGCTGATGTTGGGATGAGTTTTTCCTTAACACAGGACTGGAGAAAAAAAAAAGCCACCTTTATTAAAGTGACAGTTAACTTATAGTTATTGAAAGGTGATTATTGACAGCTGGGTGTGGTGGCTCACGCCTGTAATCCCAACACTTTGGGAGACTGAGGTGGGTGGATCACTTGAGGTCAGGAGTTCGAGACCCGTGTGGCCAACTTGGTGAAACCCTGTCTCTACTAAAAATACAAAAATTAGCCAGGCGTGGTGTCGGGTGCATCTAATGCTATCTACTCGGGAAGCTGAGATAGGAGAATCGCTTGAACTCAGGAGGCAGAGGTTGCAGTGAGCTGAGATCACTGCACTCCAGCCAGGGCGACAGAGCGAGGCTCCATCTGGGGGAAAAAAAAAAAAAAAAGTTACTACAGAGTTTGTGAATCATGTAGGGCATTTGCCGCTTCCTAAAATTCCCTCATTAAAAAATTTTCCCATCTGCCCCTTCCTTGCTTACACCTTGGTTTAAACAGTGATGTGTATGGGCTGAACAAAGGTTTACTCATGGTATGAATAGTGGGTTTATTTTTAAAATTTCATATTCCTTTATCTCAAAATGGAACCAAGGAAAAGAAAATATTCACAAAAGATTTGCCTGGGAGCTTTTAACAGATCATTCCCTAAGCCATTGCAAATTTGCAACAAGAAACCAGAAAGCTATTTAATGTGACTGGCAAAACAATTTAGTTGCAAGGAGAAAGGAGGCAACCCAGAGCAGGGGCTCAAAGCCTACCTCTACTCTGTGAACTTCCTGCCTCTTAGGTCTTCCTCTGCCCTGCCCAGGAGCTTTCGTGAGTTCCACCCAAGAGGGAGCTGTTGGACAGTGTGGGAAGAGCAAGTGTCTTTCACAAAGCCTGGACCTCATAAAACTCATCCTACCAGTGATATCCATGATGTCTTTTTTCACCTCATTACTTATAGGGCTTTTAGTTGAAGGGTGATGGTGAATCATAAAAAGAAAATTTGTCTCAAAATAGGTGTAGAATTACATGTCTGCCAATGAAATCTTAATGTGGGTTTTTAAAATTTTTTTCAACACTGATGAAGTAAAACCTTAATTAACTAGAATCCTTAATAGGATTTCCTCCCTGTGGGAGACTTCTTGATTTTAGAATCACATAGTAATAAACCAGTGTTAGGAATTCTGTGAAAGAATGGCTTAATTGTGTTCTTCTGGTTATTTCTGTAGCAGTTTTCAATACTTTGGAATGAAAATCTGGAAGTATGGGAGAAACCCAACTGATGCTGAAATAAGGCTAATACAAGGCTGAGTTGATTGATTTAAAAATATTTTAGTAACGTAACTTTGTTAAAGGAAAATTGAGTGTGTGGAATTGATGAGAAAATTGAGGACTCTGAGCAGCCTGTTAGTTGAGGTGTAACTGTTCACACCCTCCCTTTTGGATCCTGGACTGAGAATTGCCATTTGGAGTTCCCTTCTCTGAGACAAAGGTAGCATTTATTTAGAAGGGGCAGAGCTCTGCCCTGTGAAGCGGAGCCTAAGGCTGTGAACACTGACTGGCTATAGGGGCTCTGCTGTTGTAAGTGGCATATCAGAGAGGGGAGAACTCCCTTAGTGGTGAGAATAGCCAAGCAGACAAGCACATGCCCATGGTAAGCTTCCCCCACCCACTCACCCATAGGCCTGTCTTGACTGCTGCAAGGTGCATGCACTGGATAGTTTGGGAGAAGAGAAGCTTAGATGCTCAGAGGTTGGTTGCCTGCTTAGCTCCTCCCTGCAAACTGGCTCAAAGTGGCTATAAAACAAGTTTGAAGGAAAAAGTGATTTCGTAATCAACCTGCTTACTTGGCTTCTATGGTTATATGCTAATGGCATATGATCTTTTGAACCAACAAGAGGAATTACCAAAATGATAAAATAATTGAAAGGAATTGAGTGTCATCAAGTCCAGTGTGCTACTGCCAACCAGAAGTAAGTTTAACTGTCTGAAATAGGTGAGACTCAGACTTCATTACAGAAGATTCCATGACCAGTTTCTGGTTCAGCAGCAGCTTCTTTTCAGTATTTTGACTGGCATAAATTATTAACTTTGTGATTTTAAGAGTTCTTTTAAAATCTGATATTGCAATATCCATCATCTAGGAAAAGTTTTTGATACACACAGGTCTAAGAAGATAATTTTTTCTTTCTTTCTTTTTTTTTTTTTTTTGAGACAGAGTCTCGCGCTGTTGCCCTGGCTGGAGTACAATGGTACGATCTCAGCTCACTGCAGCTTCCGCCTCCTGGGTTCAAGCAATTCTCTTGCCTCAGCCCCTCAAGTAGCTGGCACTACAGGTGCCCGCCACCACACTCAGCTAATTTTTGTATTTTTAGTAGAGACAGGGTTTCACCATGTTGGCCAGGATGGTCTCGATCTCTTGACCTCGTGATCCACCGGCCTCGGCCTCCCAAAGTGCTGGGATTACAGGCGTGAGCCACTGCGCCTGGCCTACAGAGATGATAATTACCACATTGTAGTGAATTCAGTCAGGCAGCTAATTTCTCTCCGTGCATCCTACTCCCATAGATTAAAAGGCTATAGAAATACCAGATTACTTTTTAGATGATTTTTAAAAATAATTTTTGCATGTGTCTTCCAGAGTTAAATCTTTTTTAAATAGTTGTAAGTTTATAAAAATATGTAAGTATAGTGGCTGTTTTTTAATCTAAAAGTATTTAATGATTAGCTTCTGTGCAGAGTACCATGCTTTAGCACCAAGAGAGGTGCTAGATTTGGGAGGTTCGTTTCTGGTGGAGTTCACATGCTAGGGGAGAAGGGAGGAGGAGAGAGAACTAATTGATGTGTTAGGTAAGTACATACTTGGTGGATTTGAGGAAGCCTTTAGAGTGAGTGACATTTGAATCATTCCAGAGATTTGCCGGAAGCTGAAAATTAAGGATGGGGGTGTGTGGTGGAGAGAGAAGCAGTGGAAATTTGTGGCTGGAATGAAAGCATCAAAGTCTAGGATATCACTGAGGAATGGGGAGTAGTCAGGTGTGACTGGAATATAGAGGTAGTTTGTAAGAGAGTCATACTTCCTAGGGAAGCTGGCTCTGGAAGAATTGGTTGTCTTTCAGTAAAGAGAGCCTGGTGGAAATTAGAGCAAGAGGGTGCCTTACAGGGTATGTTCGGGGGATGGACATGACTGACTGACTGTCGAGTAGAATGCATGTGGCAGGCCTGCAAGGGGACAGTAGATAATTTCTAGAGAGTAGATCTGCGTCAGATTACGGGGGAATTTTAATGCCAAAGGAAGAATTTGGAGTTTATTCTGCAGTAGTAAAGAGCCGTCAAATGCTTGTTATTTTAAAATATGGACAGTGACATGAGAACCAGGGCCTTAAATCGGGTTTCTTTTCATGAGAAGGCTGAATTAAAGGGATAAGATGTGGGGGAGGCAGGGAGACCAGTAGGCTCTTGTCAGAGGAAATAAGAGAAGTCAGAAGAGGGCAAAGAGGCCAGGAAAGGGGGTGGGGAAGGGTGTCTGACATCAGGGCTAGAATTTCCGAAGGTATCGACCGACAGCCTTAACTAGACAATCAAATATTTTCCTGTTTGTTCAGACGGCATTGGGAGAAAACATTCAGTAGATTCCCTAGGAGCAAGTCTATGAAGACAGAAGTCATTTTATAGTTCTTATTTCACTTTTTAATCATACATTGCATGTGAGGGCTGGGAAGTGGCCCATGGTGCTGACAATGAGGCAGGCCCACTTTTGGTTTATCTGTTGACTAAAACTGCACTACTTTTGGTCTCCATCTCTGATTTGTTTCTCTGTGAATGCCGTTTAACCCCTTTGGTGCCAGGGCTGATGATTTAGGATACATTTTTATGTGTTTTAAGTAGGGCAGTCAGATTATAAAGCGTTCTCCGTCGGTAGAGCTGACATCTATAATTGGATTTTGTCATCCTTGACATTTGAAATGAGAAATAAAAAATCATTTTTTGTGGGGTTTACATGCCAAGACACTCCCAGTAGAGTAGGCTGAGAAAGTAAATGCTGTTTTGGGTGCCTGGTAATCTTTTAATTATGAAATAAGCCTTTTGATTTTAATCTTTCAAAATGTACGCTACTGATCCAGGAAAACAGCCTTTCTAAAGTTCACATCCTGCTGACTCCTGCAGATGAAAAGCTTCCACCTCTACCCCATATTTTGCAAGCTGAAAATAAAAATATCATTAATCTTGTCTCAGTTCCACTGCTGCCTATAAAACGCTGTTCAGTTTGGAACCAGGCCGAGCCATGATGGAGACCATGGCCCAGAGTGAATGCTTGGGTTTTGGGAGCCAGGACCCCAGGCTGGAGGGTCACAGCCAAGTGACTGAGGCCTCAGCCTAAGGCTGGGTTAAGGAACTTAGGCTTTCTTTAAATCACAGCTGTTATCATTGCTTCTTCCCAGACCTGTCCTCGCCTCCCTTCTTGCATGTATGTATGCATGGCAAAACTTGGAGACTGATAAATTTTATTGTTTTCATTCTTTTGTGGCATCTGAAACAGTTTGTACAATGACGACAGAAACCTGCTTCGAATTAGAGAGAAGGAAAGACGCAACCAGGAAGCCCACCAAGAGAAAGAGGCATTTCCTGAAAAGATTCCCCTTTTTGGAGAGCCCTACAAGGTATTTACTGAATAGTAGATGTTGAAGGCCTGTTTTATCACCATATTGAACCCTGTGATGAAACAATTCAGTATAATTGAGTTCGAACAAGGGTCACAGCTGTGAAAATAAGATAACTTATTCTAACTTATTCTGGAGATTTTTGAAAACAAAGTATGAAAATTCTCTGAACGTCGTTAGTCAGAATTACCAAAGTTTGTGGTTTTCTTTTGTAATGCTAGTCTTCTACAGTTAGTAATATGTATCCATGATAGTCTTCTCAACAGGGGAATTGAGTTAAAATGGCACATTAAATTCTACATGTCGTACATTAAGTTCAGAGTTTTTTCCTTAGTAGTATTATATAAACGTGGTTTGTTAAATGCTAGTTTTCCTTAGTTCTTTTCATTCTCAAATTCTCCTTTTTTTCAGACAGCAAAAGGTGATGAGCTGTCTAGTCGAATACAGAACATGTTGGGAAACTACGAAGAAGTGAAGGAGTTCCTTAGTACTAAGTCTCACACTCATCGCTTGGATGCTCCTGAAAATAGGTTGGGAAAGCCAAAATATCCTTTAATTCCTGACAAAGGGAGCAGCATTCCATCCAGCTCCTTCCACACTAGTGTCCACCACCAGTCCATTCACACTCCTGCGTCTGGACCACTTTCTGTTGGCAACATTAGCCACAATCCAAAGATGGCGCAGCCAAGAACTGAACCAATGCCAAGTCTCCATGCCAAAAGCTGTGGCCCACCGGACAGCCAGCACCTGACCCAGGATCGCCTTGGTCAGGAGGGGTTCGGCTCTAGTCATCACAAGAAAGGTGACCGAAGAGCTGACGGAGACCACTGTGCTTCGGTGACAGACTCGGCTCCAGAGAGGGAGCCTTCTCCCTTAATCTCCTCTTTGCCTTCCCCAGTTCCCCCTTTGTCACCTATACATTCCAACCAGCAAACTCTTCCCCGGACGCAAGGAAGCAGCAAGGTTCATGGCAGCAACAATAACAGTAAAGGCTGTTGCCCAGCCAAATCTCCCAAGGACCTAGCAGTGAAAGTCCATGATAAAGAGACCCCTCAAGACAGTTTGGTGGCCCCTGCCCAGCCGCCTTCTCAGACATTTCCACCTCCCTCCCTCCCCTCAAAAAGTGTTGCAATGCAGCAGAAGCCCACGGCTTATGTCCGGCCCATGGATGGTCAAGATCAGGCCCCTAGTGAATCCCCTGAACTGAAACCACTGCCGGAGGACTATCGACAGCAGACCTTTGAAAAAACAGACTTGAAAGTGCCTGCCAAAGCCAAGCTCACCAAACTGAAGATGCCTTCTCAGTCAGTTGAGGTGTGTGGAATTTCTTATCTTGGGCAATTCCAATTCGAAGACGGATTTGAGATGAAAATGTCTGGAGGATGTGGGGCAAGGTGGGGACGTTAGTCCGTGGCTTTTGGCTAGGGGGAATTCTTTTTGGCTTTAGGATCTTGTTAATAACCCGTGAAAAACTCAGATCTGAGATGGACGACTGATTATAGATATTGAAATGCAGTTTGCAGAAAGGTTTAGAGAACCTTTTTATTGAGCCAAAATTTATATACAGTAAAACATAGAGATCATAAGAGTACAGTTTGTGTTTCAAAAAATAGATACACCTGTAGGATCCAAAACCCAATCGAGAGAGAAGATTTCGGTTACCAGAAAGTTTCAGGAAGGTTTTCAGGTGTTTTATTTATTGTTTTGGGAGACACTGGGGTAACAATGTGAACACGAAAAAAATTTTTTTGATTAATACCTCCTCAGACCCAGTTAGTTTTTCCTGGGCTCTAAACTGTAAAAAAGTAAAAACAAGATGACAGAGTCTCTTAATTTTTATTATTTTAGAAGGACTTGTTCCCTGTAAATTGTAAGGAACTTTATAACTAAAGTTCTGTTCTAATATTTTATTATTTATCACCTAAAAAAAAGAGTGGGTATGCGGTGACATTTCACTTGAGAGTGAGTCACAAATATAATACAGAACGTATTCAATTATGGGTTTTAAAAGTAACCCAAATGCTGTACTTTTTAAAACCAAGAAAAAAAATATTTCTTTCTCTACTGCATGGATAAACAGCAGCATTGTGTTTGAATGAGGAGAATCAGAGCATACATTCTGTCACTGAAATTTTAAAGTGGTACCAATTTCTCCAAAATTAAGATTAGGTTTGAAGGGAATTTTAAAACTTATCTTTTAATGTAAAGTCTATGGTTTAGTTACATCTATTGTATAAACATTCTAATTTGCGTCTCCATTGCTCAAAGACATTTATGCCATCCAGATATGTCTTGCATAATGCCAGAAGGTAAAATTCCTTAGGTGGGGGCATGATTCCTACCTGGAAGGATAACCTTTATCTTCCAGGAGGACAACTTGTAACTTTCTGGTGTCAGCTTCTGGTTTAGAAGAGGGAGGTTGGGGTGCCGTCCTCACTGAGCTCTTGAGCTGAGTGCTTCCAGATGTCTTCTGAATGCCACTTGTTTGGGGACCAAGGAAAAATAAGAAGGAGTAAAACCAATGGCAGAAATGACCAAGATGGCAGAAATGACCAAGATGGCAGAACTGCATCTCTGATCCTAACTTAAGAAGATTTAATGCATTGAGCCATTTATTGAACATTTTGTGCTGTGATGGAGGTAGGGGTAGGCAGCTGAATGAAGGCAAAATAGTGAGATCCTCCCTCCTCAAAACGGTCACTCCGCCTGCCTTCTAATTCAGGCAATAAAGAACTCAATGAGAGTTTCTTTGCTTTCTTTATCAAATAGGGTTAGCTGTATGTTCCCAGTTTAAAAAAAAAAAGGGGGACAATTTAACATTCTTTCTAAAAATAACAAACCTAAAAAATTGCTTTAAAACAATTTTTAGACAAATTAGCAAATATTTGCATTGTCTACCAAATGCCCAACCATATGCTTAAGTGCAAGATTCTGTGCCAGAGAAATTGGTCCTTGCTGCAGGACAGATTAGTCTAGTATAGAGATCAGCCTACGCTTATGAAACAATTAGAGAACAATTGAGTTTTCTCTCTCTGGAACTAGGTGCTTAAAGAACTTGTGTAATTCAGCCCTAGGTTTCCTAGTAGATGTTTCTGGGAGAGGATTCCTATTAACTTACTGTTTTCTTGGGTGGAAATAAGTAGGCTGAGTTGAGATTCTTCAGTGTCTTAAAACCCCTTATATTTAATACATATTTCGAACATAGGACTATGTTAATTGGCTCTTGCATGTTTTCTGAGAAACAAAATCCTCCATACATTTGGTTATTGAAGAATGGGTTTTTTTTTTTTTTTTTGGCACCAGTGCATCTGCTGTCAACAATGGAGTAGAAGTAAACCTTTCATCTTCAGCCTCTGTTCACAGTCAGCATTTCCTTTAATGCAGTGGTTCCCTCTGGTCTCGGCCCGAGTTCTCATGCCAGGCAGTGGCAGCTGTGGTACCAACTGCCTGGGAGCCCCATGGCGCTGTTGGTGAGTGGGAGGATGGAACTGAGGGGGTCAGACAGATGGAGGGCTCTAGGTGACCCCTTCGAGGGCAAATTAGGAGCCAAGAGCATGGAATGAAGGAGTCGTCAATCCGGGAAGCAGGGATCTTGGTGCTCCCTGGTCAGGTTTTGGATTTGATTTTGCTCTTTTAATGAAGATCTCATGTTTCACAGACTTAGCATTAATTTTCTGTTTATACACTTAGCAAAATGGGTATTTTTGAAAGTTTTAAAAATATACTTGAATTTTATATTTCAAATTTTAATATTTCTTGTGAATCCAAGGATTATTATTCTGGTGAACCCAAGGAAAGTGTAGAGATGTAGGACCAAAAATGTGGAAATTAGCCCCAGAGCAGGTAAACTTTGAATATAGGTGAGAATATAGCAATAGCCTGGGTTATTTTTGGGTTTGGGGCAGAAGGGGAAGCTGGCTCTTGGTAGAGCTGGGAGAAGGGGATGTGGGAGTAGCTGAGTGATTTTCCTTTATTTGCTTAATTGGTCCTAAGCCAAGTCGGAGGAAATTTTCTCTTTGCTAGTGCTCTGAGTGTGAGGATAGTTGGGTTTTGTGGTTTGTTTCATTTCTCCCTTACCCCTTCCCACTGCTTCTGTGAAATAGTAATTTTACAAATGAACCCAAATTGGAAAGCCACTCTTTTTATTTTTTGTTTTTTATGTTCCTTCATTCTCTAGCCACCTAAGTGTGGATTCTTTACTCCCTGTCCTTTCCTTTCACCTCATGGGAAATACTTGGTTTTATGTTCTTTCTAGTTGGTACTGTAAAAACTCATAGTCTTCTCTGGGATAAGTCTTTCTCAGAATTAAAGTTTAGTTCTTCCAAAGATCCTAAGGGAAAAAATTATCAAAAGGTCAATTTCTGACTAGAGGCCTGGACCACAAAAATCTGCACTTGGTTTTCTCCGGGAGTGTCTGTTTTAGTTTTACGTCAACTGGAAGATGTCTAGCAGTGTGAAGTGACCAATCTGAGGCCAGGCCCAGAACTCCACGATCTCACGTGGATCCCTTCCAGCTGCAGAGTTGCCACATCAGGGGTGGACCTGCCCAATTGGAAGATTGAGATTTCTTTATATCACTCTTTTCTGTCTAGAGATAACAAGTGAAAGAGAGAGAAGCTGTGGCATCTCTGTGAGTGCTCATGCACATGGACCCCGAGGCTGGGGGCATTGGGATGGAATGTGGAGGTGGGGAGGTGTGCCTAGACACAGGTTTCAGATAGAGGATTTATGTGCTAGATAGGCTTTTTATTGAAAAGGAGAAGTGGAATAAGCAGAGATGGGTATACCAAATCGTATACTGAGTTTAGAATGTTTGAATTTTAAAGCTAAAGACACAGCTCTTTCATTTTGCAAATAAGGTCTTAAAGGGTAAAGTCCTTCATTTTGCAAAAAGTTGTAGTTAATATCAGAGCCAGAGCTAGAACACCCAGTTCTTTTGACTTGCTGTTTGGTGGCAGCATTGGTGGCAGTGGTGAGATGTTTGTGTTTTTGACCAGAAGAGTTGTACTTTGTCACCCAGACTGAACCTACAGCAGAGCCATGGAGGATACAGTGAGTTTCATTTCCTGTGTGTTTCTTGGCCTCACTTTTATCTTTCATCATTCCTCTTTTTCTTTCTTTCTTTTTTTTTTTTAAACTTATCCATTCAACAAACTGGTATTTTGTTTGTTTTGTTTTGTTTTTTGAGACAGTCTTGCTGTGTCGCCAGGCTGGAGTGCAATGGTGCAATCTTGGCCCACTGCAACCCCCACCTGCCAGGTTCAAGCGATCCTCCTGCCTCAGCCTCCCATGTGGTTGGAACTACAGGCGTGTGCCACCACGCCTGGCTAATTTTTTGTGTATATATTTTTTAATTCGAGACAAGGTTTCACCATGTTGGCCAGGATGGTCTCAATCTCTTGACTTCATGATCCGCCCGCCTCAGCCTCCCAAAGTGCTGGGAGTACAGGTGTGAGCCACTGTGCCCGGCCCAACAAACTGATATTAACCCTCCACTATGTTCCATGCACTATAGTAGGCTCTTGATGATACAGCTGAGATCAAGCTGTATCTTGATGGTCTCATAGACCATCTATTCTAATGGGGGGCATTGATAATATAGATATAATGAAATCATAGGCGTTAATAAGAGTGCCGCAAGAAGTAAAGAGGGTGATGAGGATGAGATGAATCAGAGGAGGCTGACTTAAAAATGGTGGTCAGCACAGGACCCTCTTGAGGAGGCACCTTTCACAGAGACAGCTCACATGGAGGATGAACAGGCATCAGTCATGCAGAACTCAGAGACGTATTTCATTTCAGGCAGAGGAAACAAGTGTAAAGGCCTGAATTTAGGAAAAGGCATGGCCTTGTTAATCCCAGCACATTGGGAGGCCAAGGTGGGAGGATCACTTGAGCCCAGGAGTTCAAGACCAGCCTGGGCAACATAGTGAGATGTTGTCTCTATAAAAAAATTAAAAACTTTTCCCAGCTACTGGGAAAAAATTAAAAGTAGTTCCAGCTACTCAGGAGGCTGAGATAGGAGGATCACTTGAGCCTGAGAGGCTGAGGTTGCAGGGAGTTGAGATACTGCCACTGAACTCCAGCCTGAGCGACAGTGATACCCTGTCTCAACCGCTCCCTCCTCCCCCCACACCACCACCCAAAATAAACAGAAATGAGGGGAGTATGGCTGGAACACTGAGAGTGAGGGGAGGATGTGAGATGGGACTGGCGACATGGGCAGGAGTAAGACCATGGAGGCTTTGTTGGCCGTGAAAGGCATTTGGGTATTATTTGTGATTGAGACCATTGGATAATTTTGAGCAGGGGAGGGACATATCTACTTTTTTTTTTCTTTTTAAAAAACTGTAACTCTGGCTTCTGGGTGGGAAATGGATAAGAGGGGCAAAGGTGGAAGCAGGGAGACCAGTTGGGAGATGGGGAATGATAGTGGCTTGGGGTAGGATAGTAGCCATGTATGTGGTGTGAAGTGGACAAGTTCTGGATCTGTTTGGCAGGGAACTGATAGGGCTCTGTGATTGACAGGAGATAGGAGTGGCCTGAGGTGAGGAAAGGTGAGGCATCAAACAAGGCTGGTAGGCTTTTTATTTGAAAGGCAAGGATGGTGGGATGATACCAGCTACTGAGAGGGAAATGACCTGGAAAACTAAGAACTCTAGTTGGGTCATATATTAAGATCATGTGTTAGGTTTGAGATGCTGTAACGTATCCAGGTGGAGATGACAAGTGGCAGTCATAAATAGGAGTCTGGGAAAATGTCAGAACTGAAAATAATTTGGGATTTGTGTTTATTTAGTAGGTATTTAAAACCTTGGGACTGAGTATGTGTACCTAAGAATCCTTATATGGTCTTACTTAATTCCTCCTCCAGATCAGTCTGGCTTTGAGTCCTGATTGTGACTGATTTCTGCAAAGCAATTGCTCTTTTCCTTGTGGCCTCTTGTGACATCATGTTAGGAACGTTTTGTTGCCAGATGCTTGCATCTAATTTCCAAGACCCAAGTGTACATTCATTGTTGGACCACTTTGATTCATTGCAGCTCTTAAGTTGAGCCTCCTATTTTCAATAAACTACCAGCCTAACAACTGCATGAATTAACCCACAGTGGAAAACTGTGTGATAGTGATTCACTTTGCATTCACATGTACAAACATTCTTTCCTACTTCCATATTTAACTTAAACCTCAAGAAGAGGGACTTCCCTATTATGAGATGATCTGAACCTTCAGGCGGTTTACTTCTGGATATGCCGATGGTGCATATCCTGCTCCTGCACCACTCAAAACACATTTAAGCAGCTTACTCTCACAAACACATCGTGTATTCAGCAATTTTAACCAAAATATCTTGAACCCCTGTTGTGTGCCAGGCCTGGTGCTGGGGATGAGAGGTTACAATGGTGGGCAAAACCAGATGGTTCCACTCCTCTTGGACCTTAACTGTCCTGTTAGAAATTGACATTAGTCAAGTAATCACTCAGATCCATGTATAAGAAGCTTTGACAAGTGCTGTAAGGGAAACTACAAGCTATTCTAAGAGCTGTAAGAGGGGATTGTGACTTAGAACTAAGGAGCTGAGGAAGTCTTCTCTGAGGAAGTACTATTTGAATGAGAGCTGAAGGTGAGTAGGAGTGGCCCAAGTGAGGGGTGTTGGGGCTTAAGCAGTGTCAGTATTCCAGGAAGAAGGAATAGCATGTGCCACTGGCTTATGCCACACCATGTGCAGAGACCATTAGAGAATTCTTCCCAGGATATAAGCCCAGTACCATAGATCAAAGGGAATTTTTCATTTATTCTGAAACTTGGCAGCACATCAGAATCACCTGGGAAGCCTGATAAAAATACAAATTGTTAAAAATAAAAATTCCCAGGCCCTCCCCTAGGGGGGCTGAGTTTGTTCTGTAGCCTGGAAATGACAACTGTTCCAGAAAAGCTTATGGGCCACAGGGAGCTACAGGGGCCCCTCCCAGTGGCTCAAGAAGCCCCCTGACATGTGGGTCTCAGGCACAAGGATCACACTGAACTGATGGACGGGGCTTTCATTCCTGAGTAGGACGTCAGAGTAGCCTCAGGGTAGAAGCACAGGGGTGGGATCCCCAAGACTCTCCTCCTCTTTTCCTCCGTAGCTCATGTTTTTCATTGTTCTGCCCCCAACATAAGGTAGAAGATTATGACACAATCTTATCTAGCTTTTCAGGTTCCATTTTCTAAAAATGTTTTATTATGGTAACTCTAGATTCCGTAAGCTCGACCTCAGTGAGCCTGGGCAGACCTACATGACCTAAATGTGTTAGGAAATTGATAGCAGAGTAAAGTTATCTGTGTGCAGAATTCCCTGCTGCCATGGGTGGTGCTTAGAGCAGACGACTTCCAAACCGCTTGTAAGAAAGCATGAAGAAAAAGTCACCTGCACTTTAGAGGCCAAATTTTAAACCTGAAAAGATCTAAATATAGAAGTTTTAAAATAGTGACAGGCAGGTTTTTTAGAGCAGAAGCTGTAAACAAGCAGCCTGAGGGCTAGGTTGGGCCTGCAGACAAATTATTTTTTTTGGCCTGTAGGACTTGTTTTCTTTCTTTCTCCCTACCACCCCCCACACTTTTAGCCAGTATTTACAAAGTGGAGGAATTTAGGAAAAAAATCAGATTATTGGCTGAGTAGAGGCAATTTCTGGAACCTGGCAATCTTTAGAGTCTCTCTCTGTCACCCAGGCTGGAATGCAGTAGCATGATCACAGCTCACTTCAGCCTTGAACTCTTGGGTTCAAGCAATGCCCACTTTACCATCCTGAGTAGCTAGGACTGCAGGCACACGGCAGCATGCTTGGCTGATTTATTTTTATTTTTTGTAGAGACAAGGTCTTGGGGTGTTGCCCAGGCTGAACCTGGCAATCTTTTGAAGAAACACTTTAAACTCTGAAGGAAACTTTTTAAGTAATATAGACATAATATTTTTGAAAAGCTCTTAAGTTGCTAAAAATTAATTTAAAGTTGCTAAAAATTAATTCAAAGAATAGAATTGCTTATAATAGCCCAAGAGGAAAGCATAAAATTGAAACTGGAAGAACTTTTTGGGTGGTATTAATTGGAGTTGTTTTTACTTTGTGCATTTCACTTTCTATTCCTTCTCGAAAATGCCAGAAGTACATTTGGTACCAGGATAAGAAATTCCTGTTCCTCCTTGTTTTCACACTTGAGATGTTTGTGGATGGTTATTGGATCCGCCTGAGTCTCTCCAGTTGTGCCTTTGCCAAGATATAGACATTCAACTCTTTTGAATCTTCCCAGACTGCATGTGCTCTCCCAGGCTCTCACATAGCCACCCGGGTCATTTTAGCTCTTCTCTAGATTAATTGTGTTTTATTTTGAGCCAACTGATAATCTTCAGGGACAGAAACCCAGATACTGTAAGGGGAATCTTGTTGATGACTGAGTTAGTGGTTTGGTTTTGGCTGTTTTGGTGGGGGTGACCAACACTCATGAGATATTTAAACAATTCCTCCTAAGAGAGGGTCCTGGTTCATGTTAACATAATAATTTATTTTTTGGTCTTGTATTTCTTCTCTCCAGTTGCCAACAGCAATTTGACATTATTTTCCAAGGTTAACTTTACATGTTCACATTTCCCAAGAACTCTATAAGCAGCTATTTTTACATTGATTTTGTTCCTTTCTTTAATTGTTGAAATAACTCGATTGATGGGTTTTCCCACAGAGGTCTAGGGTCCACACAAACTGTTAGTTTTCCCTTGAACTTCATTTCATTCCCTATTTAAATTTGGCCTACTTTCTCTCTGCATTTTTTTTTCCCTAACCCCGTGGTAATTTGTCAAGCCCATTCTAATCTTCTTAATCCCTTTGGCTGAAGGGTTTTGAGGTTTAATGTTTTAATCTAGAGGCCTCGGTATTTAAGTAATTAGAGGTCCTATTTCTAGCTCTGTCCTTTAGATAAATCACCTTAGGATTTTTATTCCAATTTACAAATAATAGAACTCTGAAAACTCTTATTGGACAGGAATGTGGAGCTTTGAATTGAACTGCATGAATTAAGAAAGGAAGGCATTCTATGTTATGTATATTTCTTCGAGGTATTGTTAACAACCCCACACTGTATTATGGATTCTCTTTTTCCTTAGAGCTCCATTTTTAAAATACTCTACCCCAAAGCAAGTATTTGCTGTTGCATTTTAGAAAAATTTAAAATAGAATTCTATGGTATAATTAGAATTTATGTTACTTCCAACATTTTTTCATGCTCGAGAACATGGGAACTTGTGAAAAAATTTTTTCCTATTAAATAATCTGAACATTCTTACAAAATGTTTTTTAAAAACAACTTTGTTTCTTCATCATAGAAGGATTCATATTTTTACATTCTTTTCTGTCAACAAATATTTGAACACCCATTAGATATAAAGGGAGCTAATAGGAAAGAAAGACACATGCACAGTAAATTTATTATGACATAGCATAAAAATCCAAAGTGTAATCAGTATGAGCAAGGTAATACGGAACTCTATATAATACATTGCTGGTATAGTCCCCTTTTCACTTTATGATGGAAACTATTCTAAATGCTTTATAGGTGCTAACTCATTTCATATTCACGATGATCCCATGTGGTGTAGGGTACTGTTACCATCCTGTTTTACTGAGAGATTTAGAGGTGCAGGGAGATTGGTTGTCCAAGCTTCTGGGGGCTTTTGCCAGTGGATCTGAAATCCAGACTCAAGTAGTCTGGTTCCAGAGTCCACAGTCTTAACCACAACACCTACATTATATTGCCTTTCAAAAGTGGAAGCTGTACATTTTTTTTTAAGAGTTGACTTTTGAAGCACTTTGCACTCTGGTGAAAGGTACATCCAGGCTAAAGGCTTAGGAAGAGAAAAGACATAGAAGCAAGACACGGAGGGAAGTCTAGTGGGAGTGGCAGGGCCTGTGGCTCCAAAAGGTTGGGCATGGGCAGAGGAGAGCAGTGGGGAGATGGGCCTGGTGGCAAGATAGGGCCAGCTTTTGAAGTTCTTTAGTTATTTATTGAGTAATGTAGATAAAAACAAGAATCATTAATAAAAGGCGGAGAATTATTTTGGCTTCATGGCAGGCAGTACAGCTTGGGCTTCTAATTCTGTGAGACTTTGGGCAAGGAACCTAACCTTCCTGCGTTACCAGTTTATTCATCTGTAAGTAAAGTGGGTCTAACAGACTGAGGTAATCTTTGAATTACTTAAGACAGTGCCTTGTGCATAGTATGAGTTCCATACTCCTACTATGGAACTCTTGGTAGTGGTAGAAGTGATTAGAGTAGAAATTTGAACTGGGCCTTAAGAAAAAGAATTTGGACAGAGGGTTATCAAAATGGGGAATTAGTGATGTTGGGGAGTTAGGAAGACTGTGATTGTATTGTTTATTGAAACACTTTAGAAATGAAGTTGGAATTAGATCAAGTGGACCATTAATTCCCAGTTAAGAGTTCTAAGTGAATAAAGCCCCTAAGATTTGATTTTAAAGTATTAAAAATAAGTAAACAAATGAAAAGCCTAGTGAAAGAAAGTATTTGCTTAGGGGTTATCAAGCTTTTAAGAACGGGTTTGCCATGGTGTTAAACCCCCACTGCTGTCTTCAACATCCCCCCCCTCCCCCACCATCCCCACCCCTGCCTGATGGCTTAGTTGCTCTGTGAGCTCACTCCTGAACAGCAGCATTCCCGTGGCTTGGCAATCTCTGGTGTAAACAGTTCACTTTATAAAAATGTATGCACTCTAAAATCTTGTAGTGCCCTTTCCCCTTTAATTTCCAAAGCACTTATTTGTTTCTCTCTTGATTATCACAGTAACCTTGTGAGTTAAGTATGGCAGTTGGCAAGAGTCACCATTTTACATGCCGTGGAACTGAGTCTCTAAATTTAATTTAAGCTAGTAAATGGCAGAGATGGAGACATGAAACCTGGACCCTGACTCCTAGTTCCAGTGCTCCATCTACCACAAAACATGGTTTCTGTGGAGTAATGGCTTATGTACACTTTTATTTAAGGTGTGCTGTTTTTCCACATGGCCTTGCTTTCATGTTGGCATCTGATGAGTCATGCAAATATAGGGTGGCAGGGGTGATTCAAATGACAGGATGAGTAAAACTCAGTTTTGGTCTTTGTGGCCATGTGGCTTGCACTGAGACCTTTAACTTTGCTTCCTACCTTTCAGAGAAGGAAGCACCAGGTATGAATTCTCTCAGTTCTTTCTACCTACTGTGCCACCCCCGCCCCCAAATCATAGCAGCCACCATTTGTCTCTTTCTGTTTAATTTCACAGGAGGTGTTCTCAACTCCCCCACTCTCAACCTTTGGTTAGCTTAAACCTTTCCCTTATTACTCAGCTCTTTCATGATAGTCTATGGTTACATTTAGGCCTTTCCCAACTGAAAGAGCAAAACAAACCCTTCTTCACTCTTGTGTCTTCTCTAATTACTACTTTCTTGTTCCCTTCACAGCAAAAGCTCTGGAGACAGAAGTAGGTAAACACTGTTCCTGCTTCCTCTCCTTCCCTCCCCTCTACTTGCAACCCATTGCAGCCTGCTCTGTGCCTTCACGCCATTGCTTCTGCCATCAGGAGCCACTAGTGGACTGTATTGGCTAATTCAAGGAATGCTCTTTCAGGCCTTATCCTACTTGACATCTCTGTAGCATTTGACACTTGACCACCGTCACCTTAAACACTCTCCTCCCCTGTTTGGGTTTTCTTCTACCTTTTTGCACGTGCCTCAATCTCCTTTGGAGGCTGCTGTTCCCACTCCTCCTCCAGGGCTCTGTCCTCAACCATCTTTTCTCATTCTGCAGCCTTTCCCTGGTGACCTCATGTGCACTTAAGATTCAACTGCCGTTGCCCATGAACACCAGAGTGATTTTCTAGCCTAGAACTCTTAAAACGTATTTTGAGATCTAGGTTCTGTTATCCACCTGCCCACTGGACTTTTCTAGTAGGTGTTGCACAGGCATCTTAATTGAACCTGTCTAAAATGGATTTTTTTGTGCCCCCCTCTCCCTCTGTCACTTCACACACAGAATGTTCTCCTTCCTCCTGGTCATCAGTTCTCAATTCCTTTCTGTCATATACTCCATTGTTTTGAAAGCAGCTTGATCCTATGGATATTACTTTATAAACATTCATAGCTTCTCCTTTTCTCTGTCCCTCATTTAGTATGGATTTTTACCATCTTTCTTGAACTGTTACAACTTCTTTCTGACCTCTCATCTTGCTGCTTTCCTGCTTCTCAGGATGCCACATTATTTCACATGAGTGATTTGATTAAGTGAAAATCAGATCAAGTCATACTTGTTCAAGATCCTTCAGTACCTCTCCATTGCCTTCAGGATAGAAAGCCAGATATCTCCATTTGCCTTCTTGCCTCTTACCTGTCTCTGCAGCCTTGGGTTCTGGCCCTGCTGCTGGTACTGCCTTGTTCCACTGCAGCCCCCATACCCTTGTAGATGACTTTCTGCTGTACACCCCACTGCTCAGGCCCGAGTTTCAGCACTTCTCCGTTGGTATCATCCTGCTGCTTTTTCTCCAGGTGGTAAACATTTTGAGGGCAGAAGTCAATTGTGTCTCATATGCTTGTTTGTCTTTTGTGTTTAGCACAGGTGAGGACTGGGGCCAAATGGGAACTTTGCTACGCTGTGCTCAGCTTGAGGATTTCTTACCCAGCTCACTCTGGTCTGGAGTCTGAAAGATAATCTCTTAAATGCTTGGCTTAACAGAGGGGTGAAGTACTGGACTGAATTTCCTATTCAGGACACTTGACTGGGAAATGGGTGCAATGTTCAATAATGTTTTTGAGAAATCATTTCACCATTTTCTACCTAAGTATTAAGTAATTTTTGGCATTCCTACGTTGAAAATAAACAGCCTAATCCATTCATTAGGAATTTTTAGTTGAGTTCCAGCCTCATAATTACTGTACTTTTCAGAATTGAGCCTGGAGATGAATCAGATTGTTTTATGTGCGATAAAAGTTGAAAGTTTTATGCATCTCTCTCATATATAGGTGCTTTCTTTTGTATTACATAAGACACTAGATTTCCTTTAGCATGTGTGTGTGTGTATATATACTTCTTAAAAGTAATGCATATAATAAAACTGCTGTTAATCTAGAAAAGGATTTGCAATCTTAAATATTTTGTTGTTGAAAGAATCACTTTTTTGGGAATGAGTCATCCAAATGGGTAGGGCATACACTCTTCTAGACCACAACGGTATCATTAACTGGTATCCTAGTAACTTAAGAATTATTGGGCCAGGCATGGTGGCTCATGCCTGTAATCCCAGCACTTTGGGAGGCTGAGGCGGGTGGCTCGCCTGAGGTCAGGAGTTCAAGACCAGCCTAACCAACAAGGTGAAACCCCATCTGAACTAAAAATACAAAAATTAGCCAGGTGTGGTGGCAGGTGCCTGTACTCCCGGCTGCTCGGGAGGCTGAGACAGGAGAATTGCTTGAACCCGGGAGGCGGAGGTTGCAGTGAGCCGAGATCACGCCACTGCACTCCAGCCTGGCGAGAGTGAGACTCTGCCTCAAAAAAAAAAAAAAAAAAAAAAAAAAAAACGGAATTATTGAACCTGAAATTGCCTGACTGGCAACCTGGGCTTAATTTTCTAGTAGATTAATAGTCTTGCACTAAAGGATAAAATAAGTACCGAGGTCTTTTATCTCCCTTATATTCGCTCAAGATTCTAGTGAACTAGTTGCTAAGACAAGGGAAAACACTGGTCTGTTGTTCTGAACCTAATTGAGTCTTTTATTATGTTATGACTCACCTGTAGTTCAGATTTATTTCATTCAAGTCATGTAAAATAACTACACTGTGGTTTGTTTTGCTTACTTGGTTCATGTTTCTAGTGATCTGTCAGGCTGAGTACGCCCATCCGCTAAAGTATGCCCATGGCTTTGGCAGGAGCTTGTGCAGCAGAGACCACAGTGGTAAAGGCAAGAGGCTGCCTCATTCCATGGCCCCTCCAGGCTGAGGACCTGTTCAGAATCTGTGTATGGAAACTGAAGATATCCGTAGTACCTAAAACTGGGCCATGTTTAGCACAAAAGGAGATTCTTCTCTTAAAAATGAATACATCTCTCAATCTCTTACTCCCTTGTTCTCCCACTTGTGAGAGAAGGAAGCATTAAAACCAACACTGGGGCGTGGCTGCCCACAGAGTGTCAGAGACTGGTATATTAATTTAGTTGCCAACATCTAAAAATTAGTACCTTCACATTGAAATCTGGATTTTATTTTTTGTGTTAAAAATGGGAAGAATTGGCAATATACAGTCTTATAGCGCAATCCCCTGAGGCAGGGTGCATGTGCTGTCTTGTTCCAGACCTAACTAGGCCCTTGATATCACCTGCTTGATCCCTGTAACTGTTAATGTTCTCTCCGTCAATTCAAGCATTTCTTTATCTGTATGATTATTCCTTACTTTGAGCAGACCCAAGACATGAGAATCCAGACATGCAAAAGACCTATCTTTTCAGGAAGGTAATGTCATCATGAAATGTCCTTTAAAAAATGTGATTGATTTCTCAAACTTTTAAAAGGAATTAGGTAAAGTAGAATAAACTTTGCTTTTTTTGACCCTCTATCCAAACATAGAGATGTTTTCCTACAAGTCTTTAAATGTATGATTCAGGCATTCATTCATTCATATGGAAAACAAAATACTAACAAGGTTAGTGTAATTAACTTTTTTCTTTTTAGACGGCTGTTCCCAAAACTGTGGAACATGGATTCTTATCCTCCTTGTCACCAAGTAGAATTAGTTTTCCTGTATGTGTGATGAGGAAATGGATAATTATCTTAGTCTAGTCATGCTGCCATAACAAAAGACCTTACACTGGGTAATTTATAAATAATAGACATTTATTTCTCACAGTTTTAGAGATTGGGACGTCCAAGATCAAGGCACTAACAGATTGAGTGTCTGATAAGGACTTGCTTTCTGCCTCCAAGATGGTGTATCTTGCTACGTCCTCACGTGGCAGAAGAGATGGAAGAGACTTGCTCCCTCAAACCCCTTTATACAGGCACTGATCCCATCCATGAGGGCAGAGAGCCCTCATGACCTAAGCACCTCCCAGTAGCCCTGCCTCTTAATACTATCACCTTGGGATTTAAGTCCAACATAGGAACTTTGGAGAGACATATTCAGACCACAGCAGGAGTTATCGATGCTTTTTTCAGCTGTAAAATATGTTTTTTTCCAAAAGAATTTGAATTATAGCACTTAAATGGTGGTGCTGTTTACAATACCAAGTCCAACAGCATATCCTTTAATACCTTTTATTTTAAATTACTTATTTTTATAGCCAGTAATAGGAAGCCTCTTTTAAATATCAGCATACAAAAGTTTCTTTCTTTTGATTTTAGCAATATTAATCCCTTAGTTAGACAGAAAACTCGTGTTCTGTAGGGTACAGGTGGGTACTTAATTATAACTAGTGGTGAATAAGTATATAATAGAACATGTTATTCATTGGATGCTAAAGACTCTTTGGATGTTGTTGGAAGGAAGGAAGATATACTTTAAGGTTTTGTTTTTGGAAATAATTGGATGAGGCTTTTAGGCATTATATATAGGTAGTGGTTAAAAGCATGGATTTGGGATTAAGGAAGACTTGGGTTTGAATCTTGCTTTTACCTTCTCGAGGCTGTTATAAGACAAGAAAACTACTTAACCTGTTCAAGGCTCAATTTCTTTTCTGTAAAATAGCAATGGTAGACAGTTCTTCGTAAGGAGACAGGTTTAAGTAAGAAAATGTATGTTAAAGCTTTATATCAATGTCTGGCATATAGAAAGTATATAATAGCTGCTGTATCTACATCATAATTATAGTAGTTATTTTAATGTTGTCTAAATGTATAAGCATAGTAGATTCACCTCTTTTTTTTTTTTTTGAGACGGAATTTTGCTCTTGTTGCCCAGGCTGGAGTGCAATGGCATGATCTCGGCTCACTGCAACCTCCACCTCCCAGGTTGAAGCGATTCTCCTGCCTCAGCCTTCCCAAGTAGCTGGGATAATAAGCATGCACCACCAATCCTGGCTAATTTTGTGTTTTTAGTAGGATGGGGTTTCTCCATGTGAGTGAGGCTGGTTTCAAACTCCTGACCTCAGGTGATCCGCCCACCTCGGCCTCCCAAAGTGCTGGGATTACAGGCGTGAGCCACCGCGCCCGGCCAGATCCACCTCTTTACCTTGGCTTAGAATCTGAAATTGTGGAAGTTTTAATAGTTTTGAATATTACGGCTTTAAGAAAATATGAGTGGGAAATAATGTTTCTAATGGACAGAGCTATGGAGTTAGAATGCATGGGTTCATTCTACTTCACATTTAAATGAGACAGTATTTCCTGAGCTAGAGGGCTGTTGTGAGAATTAAATGGGGTATGTTTGCCTGACATTTAGTATATTGTGAGATATACCACCTTTCCTTGACATATTGTATTAGTAAAAGAAAATTTATTCCGTAGGAAAATTGTATGTTATCCATCTTCAGGTAGTCTATATTGATGTTACAGCTGTGCCTAGAAGTCAACAGAATCCCAAGAAATATCTTTGTGTTTTAGGTTGGTTTGCTGGTGTTTCACAGTTGTTTTGATGAAGTAATGAAACTCTGTGTCATGGATTTAATTTTAGTCAAGTTTTTAAATGTTACACTTTTTCAGTAAGAGACTCGAATAGATATTTTATGCCCTAATACAGTACTGAATACTTGCTGTATTTTCAGGATTCTAGAATTGCATTAGTTGTGAGAAGTATATGGGGCTTGAGGGCTAGTGTGTAAAGGGCTTTTTGAGCCCCGTCACATTTGAGCATTGTGACAAACATGGAAAAAATTATAGTACTGAACTGAACACTGATGTATAAAGTGTTAATTCTGTGACCTGGGTCACAAATTTAGTAAGGAAAGGTGTAAGAGTAAGCATATTTTCATGTAATCTCTGAAGGTTCCTGAATCCGATATAGAAGATAGGCAACATTTGTATTGACTGATAGAGTAAGATGGTTTTACAAGGTAGGAAGCTACCACAGCTGTTCTATGAGCACATGAACAAATGTCCCAAGATATTCATTCAGTTTTTGGTTCACATAGTATTGATGACTATATAAACTTCTTTAAAATAGTATGGAGGCCAGGCACAGTGGCTCACGCCTGTAATCCCAACACTTTGGGAGGCCGAGGCAGGAGGATTCCTGGAGCCCAGGAGTTTGAGACCAACCTGGACAACATGGAGAGACTGTCTCTACAAAACATTTTAAAAATTAGCGGCTGGGCATGGTGGCTCATGTCTATAATCTCAGCACTTCGGGAGGCTGAGGCGGGTGGATCATCTGAGGTCGGGAATTCGAGACCAGTCTGGCCAACAGGGTGAAACCCTGTCTCTACTAAAAATGCAAAAATTAGCCAGGCGTGGTGGTGGGTGCCTGTAATCCTCAGGAGGCTGAGGCAGGAGAATTGCTTGAACCCAGGAAGTGGAGGTTGCAGTAAAATCGAGATTGCGTCATTGCACTCCAGCCTGGGCGACAAGAGTGAAATTCCGTCTCAAAAAAAAAAAAAAGCCGGGTGCTGTGGCATGCACCTGTGGTCCCAGCTGCTCAGGAGGCTGAGGTAGGAGGATCACTTGAGCACAGGAAGTGTAGGCTGCAGTGAGCTGTGTTTGTGCCACTGTACTCCAGCCTGGCTGACAGACTGTCACAAGAAAAAATAAAATAGTATGGGGACACCAACCTTTATTTTATGTGTCTTAATGTGGTGCGTTAGTCTGCTTTCACACTGCTGATAAAGACATACCCGAGACTGGGCAATTTACAAAGGAAAGAGGTTTAGTGGAGAACTCACAGTTCCACATGGAAGCCTCACAATCATGCGGAAGGCAAGGAGGAGCAGGTCACGTCTACATGAGTGGCGGCAAAGAGAGAGGTTGTGCAGGGAAACTCCTGTTTTTAAAACCATCAGATCTCATGAGACTCACTGTTACAAGAACAGCACGGGAAAGACCTGCCCCTATGATCGAATTACCTCCCACCAGGTCCCTCCCACAACACATGGGAATTCAAGATGAGATTTGGGTGGGGACACAGCCAAATCATGTCATGTGAGTTAGGAAGAAATATAAACCAGCATATCAAACAAACCTAGGGCTTCACAAATATTGCTTAGGATGAGGTGAGGTAAAAAAAAAAAAAAAAAAAAAAAAAAAAAAAAAAGTGAGTTGATCATAAACTGATCTAAAAAAATAGTACAAGTAGTAGTATGACACAGTGCCCCTATCAAAGTAGTATAGAAATGACCGAAGTTTGGGAAAAACTGTTTTGGACTGTCCTCATATCATGGAGGAAAGACTGGTTAAAGATGGGGCAGTGTCAGAAGAAAAATAAGTTTTAGGCCGGAGGTAATTTTAAGCATTTTCTTGCCTTACCAGCGGATGGCTTCCTCGTGCTTAAAGAACTTAAACAGTTCAGAATTAAATTTTGCCCATTATTTCCCCCCCTTTCTCTGTGCAACCTCCCTCCCCCTTAATAAATGTTTTTGGTACTGACTACTGCTGCTCCTGCTAATACCATGCTGTAGAAATTTTTCTTGAGTGAGGAATAGTTTTTAGAAGGCTTTTATGATGATAACTTTTAAATTTATTTTTAACTATGCCTGCAGATTATTAGGTATATAGGTTCAAAGGAGATTGAGGCTGGAGTCTGTTCAAACATTTTCTGAGGTGAAGATGACACAGGGTTCATGGAGATTTCCTTCATGATACCAGAACAGGGCAGGGTTTCACTGCATGATAATACCCATGTTTCCATTGCTTGTAGCCCTAATCATTTTTACTTATTGATTAGCACTGTGGGCCAAGATCATGACATCCATCCTAATAAGCAGGTCTCATCAAAAGCCTTAGAATGGAGAAAATTTTAATAATGCTTTATTAGTTGGTTAAGTAAGCCCTGATGTTTGGCTTTCTAGTGACCCGTCATTGCCCTGCAGACTCTGTAATGGGACAGTTTGGCTGGGTGTAGGGGGTCATGCCAGGCTGAGGTGGGAGGATTACTGTAGGCCAGGAGTTTTGAGACTAGCCTGGGCAACATAGACCCCCCTCATCCCTATAAATATTTAACAATTAGCTGAGCATAATGCTGTGTGTGCTTGTAGTCTTTGCTGCTGAGGAGGCTGAGGTGGGAGGATCACTTCAACTCAGCAGCTTGAGGTTACAGTGAGCTATGATTGCACCAGTGAACTCCAACCTGGGCAACAGAGCGAGACCCTGTCTCAAAACAAAAACAGGGAGAGACAAGGAGAAGGGTAGTACTGACATGGCCCGTCTTTACTTTCCCCTCTCAGCCCTGGAACTCTCCACAGGGGAAGGTTTTTTGTTCCTTCTTCTTGTCTAATAAATGGCTTGACTTGAGGGGTATCTTGGAGGCATTCTCAACCCAACCCTGAAGGTTTATCAGCACTTTCCTGGTGGACAGCACCTCAACCCCTGCCCTGGCTCCTTTCGTCCTCATCCCCTAGAGCCAGGATCCCAGCGTTTGCAAATTAAGATGTTTCTCCCACATTAATTAATTCAGAATTTATTAGAAACATACTGCAGACACAAAGGTCAAGTACATGATGGCTTCTTCAAAGCTGAAGAGTCTGCAGCTGTTTACGATTATATCAGAGGAGGAGGTATAATCAAAGATTGTACTATACAATTATTAAAAGTTACAAAATTTGTTACTATTTGTTTATCATTCCCTTTCCCCTTTCAGAGGACATTTTCACAGAGATTCATGAAATAAAAGTTTGGTTGATGACAGAAGTGGGAAATGTTAGTAGGATGGAAGAAAAGAAAGAGACTGAGGCTTTTGTGTCATGGTAAGATGGTAAAACAATAAAAATAACGTCTGCATTTTATTGAGAACATACTCTGTGTGTACAGGCACTGTGTTTAAGCCGTTTCCATGCAACGAGCTTACTAGTTGGAGAATCTTGCTCATAAGCACCTACCCTGCACAGCCAGAACCACTATGGATAACTTCGACAAACATCTCCTGAGATTTTTGAGAATTCCCGTTTGCAAAGTCTGCTGAAGTTGCTCTCATAAACTGCAATAAAGTGTAACTTCACGAGAATTACTGTATGTATCCCTTGAGTGGTGAGTGATAGACTACAGTGAGAGGTGGATTCTAGGGTGTTGGATTCACATTTGTGGCTAACCAAGATTACAAATTCATGCATGTTCTGGAATTTCAGGGGCATTGCTAAATGCACAGAGTCAGGGGCCTGCTGGATGTGTTTTTAGTGGCAATAAGTATTACCCAGTCTTTTCTGCTGCTGTAAGCTTTCAGGTAGAGACTTGAGAGCAAAAAGGTCAGCTTACCCTTTGTAGTTGGAACTCAGTTCCTGTAGAATTTCTTTGGAAACATGTGTTTCTAATATGTCAGAATTGGTTTAGCTTAAGCTAAAAAGAAAATTGTAGCCTGATTTGTTTAAAGGAACAAAAATGTCTACATGCCACAGTTTGGATGCACAGAGCATGGTTCAATGCTCAGTAGACTTTTATGCTTTTTATTACTCAGATTTTTATTTCTCTATCAATGTGCTAGATAAAAAGTAAAGTTTTATGGGTAGTATTCTAGTTCTACATATAAGTTTCATTTCTCATATAGTTTTTTCTTATATGTAAAATTACATGTTATGAGCTACTTTAATATTAACAAGTAACCTCAGTAAAATACTAAAGTGACTGTTATGGGATAAATAACAAAAAGAAACTTAGGAAACTTAGGATCATTTGTTTTGAAATCCATAATACTGGAATTACTGAATTTTTCCCTCTAGAGTTTTAAAATTCCGTTGCCAGTGGAGTGGGGGTGGAGATGTGTGCACGTGTGTATTGTTATTTTTGTTCCTGAGATTGGGCTATAATGTAAGCATGAAAATTGCCCCCCCCCAACTCCATGAATAAATTGCCTTTATATCTTATCTTACTAATGGTATGCATTTACACATAATGCCTTGTGATAGAATTAATTCTAAAGGAAATTGTTAACTAGATGAGATTTTTCAGACACTGCCTATTAGGCAGGGTTTAATAGGAACTCCCACTGGTGGCTTAACTATTTTGCTTGTTGCTATCATCTACTTTAAATCCCATAGATTTTTCCATCAGCCTTGAAAGCAAAGGTTAAACTATTTTTGGGTCTTCACATCCTGGTTTTGCAGGGAGATCGGAGGTATGGAGGCATTGCCCATTTCATAAAGCTGTATGTTTTTGAACTACGCACATGGTGCTTTGCACGAATCAAAACTGCCAAAGGGACAGATGTTGCCAATTTCAAATGTACAGGGGGAAGGCAAATATTGCTAAGCAACGGTGTACTTGAGAGAGCATTTTTAGGAGCAGAGCCAGGGGAGTTATGCCTGGGAGCACTCACTGCTTCTTATGGCTCAGTACAAGGGAAGAGATTCAAAGTTCTTTCCTGTAAGGGCCGCCATTGCAGCCGCCAGCACACGAGACAGTGACCTAGTGGCACCGATTAGGGCTGGCAAGGGGATGTGTGAAAACAGGAAAGCTTTTTTGCCATGTGGGAAGGCAGTAAGACATGTTCACAGAGGTGAGTGCCCCACAGTGTACAGCTGCCCCACAGTAAGTATGCAGCAGCTGGAGGTTCAGGTGGGGAGGACGGAGGGTAGGGAAATAAGTGAGAGGTGAGGCCACAAGAGAAAGTTGATGTGTCTTGTTTCTCTTCCCCCTTCTCTTCTTTTCTTTTGCCCCCTGTGTTAGGGGCTAACATGGAAGAAGAGAAGGATCAAAATGACCTCTGTGGTTTAGTGCATAACCTTATAAACAAGGTAAATAAGCTTTCCAGCCACAGGTGTTCGGCCCCTTCCATGTCCCCTCCGTCTGTATAAACTTGATAGGTGATAGACAGGTGGCGTGGTGTGTGTGGCCTCTTTTTTTTTTTTTTTTGGCTACCACTAGAGGCTTGGAATACCTCTTGAGATTTGCATGGTTGTTAGTTTAGATTATGGATTCATTCTCTCCCTCCCTCTCCTTCTGTCCCCATCTCCTCTCTTCTTTTCTGTCTCTCTCCCTCCCTCCCTCCCTCTCCCCTTCTCCCTCTTTCTCCCTATCCTCTTCCTCCCTCCCTCTCCTCTCTCTTCCTTGCTTTCTCTTTCCTCTCTCGCCATCTTTTCTCTCCTTTCTTCTCCTCTTTCTCTCCCCTTTCCCTCTCCTCTCTCTTCTCTCTCCCTCTCCTAACATCTCTCCCTCCTTACCCTACCCTTCCCCCACTTCCTTTTTTCTCTTCTCCTTTCCCCCCCTTTCTTTCATTTTACTGAAATAATGATGAGAGTGACAGTAGAGAAAGTATAACATTGGAGTTTTGTATCTGGAGAAAATCACAGCATATTCTTGGCAATATATTTGAAAGAAATTCAAAACATAAATATTAAATAAGCTATTCCTTATCACTCAGGATTTTTTTTTTTTTTTTTTTTTTTTTTTTTGAGACGGAGTCTCACTCTGTTGCCCAGGCTGGAGTACGGTGTGGGATCTCAGCTCACTGCAACCTTTTCCCCCCACCCTGTTCAAGCAATTCTCCTGCCTCAGCCTCCTGAGTAGCTGGGATTACAGGTGTGTGCCACAACACCCTTCTAATTTTTTGTTGTTGTTTTTGTTTTTTTTTTTTTTTTTATTTTTGTTTTGAGATGGAGTCTCGCTTTGTCACCAGGCTGGAGTGCAGTGGCAGGGTCTCGGCTCACTGCAACCCCTTCCTCCCAGGTTCAAGTGATTGTCCTGCATCAGCCTCCTGAGTATCTGGGATTACAGGTGTTCGCCACCACACCCAGCTAATTTTTGTATTTTTAGTAGAAACTGGTTTTCACCATGTTGGCCAGGCTAGTCTCAATCTCCTGACCTTGTGATCCACCTGTCTCGGCCTCCCAAAGTGCTGGGAGTACAGGCGTGAGCCACTGCACCCAGACCTAATTTTTGTATTTTTAGTAGAGACTGGGTTTCACCATGTTGACCAGGCTGATCTCAAACTCCTGACCTTGTGATCCACCTGCCTCGGCCTCCCAAAGTGCTGGGATTACAGGCGTAAGCCACCATGCCCAGCCTTTTCTTCATCTTTCAAACTCTGGACTTGAATTTCTGGATCACTTAGCAAATGTTTGTGGCTTTTAAAAATCTTCCTGAAGTAAAGCTGAAAACTGAAAATATTGGCAGCTTCTCAGCCTAAATATGATGTATGTGTGCGTATGCATTTATGCATGTGTATGCACACTCCATCCAAGATTTTATTTGTTGTTTCTCATAAGAAACTTACAATTTAAGTCAAATTTAAAAGATGGTGGGTGCTTCTACCCAAGTTTTAACATATAAACTGTATTAATTTTCACCAGTCTAGGAAAATTTCAAAATAATTTTCCTTCAATACAGATAGGTGTACTAGAGAAATTTCAGTGTACTTCTAGCTTTATGGTTCTCATTAATTTATTCAGCATAGTTTGTGATCTGTCTATATCTGTAGGGAGTGTAAATTTATGTGATGAAAAGCTAATAGGAGAGGATGATAGTGTTTACTTTTTACTCCTCAGGAGACAGGAATTGTTTAAGGTTAGCTATAGTGAGTCCGCTTAAGTCAACTCCAAGATAACTGAGAAACTGGCCAAAAAGCAGTGAGAAAGGAAGAAGAACCCCCAATTTTTTCTTTGATTGATTTGAATGTAGGCTAGTTATACCTTTTCGGCTGTTTTTAGTAAGAACTATGTTATAAAATGGAGGACCTGTTACCACCAGACTTAGGAGGTGGTAGTTTTCCAGTGACTTTTAATTTCCCCACCAGTCTTTCTTTTTTTTTTTTAATACAGGGTTCTAGGTAAGTGTAGGAAAAAAACTGGTGTATTTTATTCCACAAGAAGCTTTTGGTAAATTATTTATTAAGGAAACAACTGTTGGACATTGAGATGGCTTTTAAAGATTTACCTAGAAGAGATAATAAAACAGATAAAACTGATCTGCTCAGGGGCCTGTCTTCAGTCCTTTCAGGCTCATTTACTGTGGTGGTCTTGCCAGCGCAGCCTGGTAGACAGCGTTGCTGTGGCTGTACAAATACACTGCTCATTTTTATGGAGGATATTGCTGTATGCCAGTTAAAGAAATTCAAGTTGAAAGACCTTTAAATTTTTTTAGTAATACACTTCGTTCCCCACCCCCAAGCTGTCACCATGATTATGATGCCAGGAAAGCAGTGCGGTGGCTCCAGGATTATTCTCCCATGGGCTGTGTGCCAGGTGAATGAAGTAGTCAGGGGGGCTACAGTTGGGTTTATGTACAACCTAGATATCATTTACTTGTGCTGGTGTGACCCTCCATTTTCTAAAGGCAATTTCCAACGGGAGTTGTTTTTGTTGTTACTATTAGAACGGTTGCCTGTTTTCCATTTGATCTCTTCTCTGTCACTTAGGTTCTGTATTCTATATAGAAAAGTATGGAGGGAAAGAGAAGAATCAGGAAAGATAGTGAATGCAAGAATATTGGGGGTTATGATGTGGTTAAGTTACATTGTGCCTCAAAACACTGAAAAGATTGGAGTTTAGGGTCAAGAGCTCTGGATTAAAGTCCAAAGGGAATCTTTTAAACTTCTTGGTTGTGTGTGTGTGTCGGTGTGTGAAGTCAGAGGCAGACGATGAGAGAAATAAATTGAGATGGAGAGAAAATAATATGAATGCTTAAAAGATTTTAAATTCAGGGCCGGGCGCAGTGGCTCACGCCTGTAATCCCAGCACTTTGGGAGGCCGAGGCGGGCGGATCACGAGGTCAGGAGATTGAGACCATCCTGGCTAACACGGTGAAAACCCGTCTCTACTAAAAATACAAAAAATTAGCTGGGCCTGGTGGCGGGCTCCCAGCTACTCGGGAGTCTGAGGCAGGAGAATGGCGTGAACCCGGGAGGCGGAGTTTGCAGTGAGCCAAGATCGCACCACTGCACTCCAGCCTGGGCGACAGAGCAAGACTCCGTCTCAAAAAAAAAAAAAACAAAAAACTTAAATTCAGAAGGCATTAAGAGTACATTTATTTTTTAAACGATTTTCTCCTTGGCACTTATTAAATACCTATTTAAAATAAATTCAAGAATAACTTTTATATATCTACTCTGCCCCTTGTATTTATTTATTTATTTATTTTTCTTTTTATTTTTTTGAGATGGAGTTTTGCTCTGTCTCTCAGGCTGGAGTGCAGTGGCACGATCTCAGCTCACTGCAACCTCCGCCTCCTAGGTTCAGCAATTCTCCTGCTTCAGCCTCCCCAGTAGCTGGGATTACACGCTTGCACCACCACGCCTGGCTGATTTTTTTTTGTATTTTTAGTAGAGATGGGATTTCACCATGTTGGCCAGGCTGGTCACAAACTACTGACCTCAAGTGATCTGCCTGCCCTCGGTCTTCCAAAGTGCTGGGATTACAGGCGTGAGCCAGTGTACCCAGCCTCTTGTGTTTATTTAAAAAGAAATACTGGCATTCGTCGAATGATGAAGTCTTATTTTCAAGCTTTTGTATTAAATATATTTTCACTTTCACCAGATCAGTAAATCAGTGTATCAGATGAATCTTGCTGGAAGTCTGATGTAGTTTGTCTATAGTTTTAGACCAAATTTATATACAGAGATAATGCAGGAAAAGATAATTAAGTCTACCTAAGATTCAGTGGGATTAGTAAGCCTTTAAAAAATAAAAAAGACTGGATCTGTTTATTGATAGGTTATAGAAAAGCAAAATAGTTCCTTAAATTAGGCACTTTTTGATAGGCTTAAATAAATGATGTATAACTGTTCATAATGTTCTGATATTAAATGAATTGTACATTCCCAGGATGGTCTTGAGCCCTTTTTCTAGACCCTAGTAATTAACCTGATTGCTCATTACCCAGCAATCAAAAAGCCAAAAAAAAAAAAAAAAAAAAAAGTAGGGGCGGAGGATTTACTTGTTCAGAATTAAGATGTCAAGGACAAGGTTGTCTTTATTTGCCTTCTCTCTTTTGTGTTTGTTATAGTGTCAATAATCCCCAGGGTGTTTGGGGCTCAGATTGCTTCCTCAGAGTATATATGCCTCTAGCCTACCACTTCAATAATTTTCCTTTTTTCCCCTGTTTTTTTTTGTGTTTTATTTTAAATAATGACAGGAGACAGAAAACCAACACCTACTCCAGAAGAGGCTGTTGAGATTACTGCTGGAATAAGCCCTGGATAAAATCTTTATGTCCTTTCAGACAAAGCATGGATTAAATGATTTATCTGACTCATATGACTGCAGTTTCTTTCAGCCTCATCCAGAAACTGATACAAAGTTGTTTTTTTCTTCTTCCTTTTTCTGGTGCTTCTATAATCTTAGCTTATGCTCAGCTGTGAAAAAATAAATGTCCAGGCAGGCACTCTCTGCAACATAGAATTAAACCTGCTTCCTGAACATTGTTTGCACTTAAATTTGACAGAGAGCAGAAATACAGGTTTATGTATCCATAAATCCTGTCATGGTTGACAAAGTAATTTAATAGTGTTTTGACTCAGAACCATCCGTTAATACGATTTGAGAGACAGAGTGCTCGTGTGTGCGTGTCTGTGCACGTGCGTGTGTGCATGTGTGTGTAGGACTGGATGGGGTGGGTGCAGGGCAGGAAGCATGTGACAGAACACCACCACGCTGCAGTTTCACACCCTCCCTGCAGCGTTGGGTTTTAACTGAAAAGCTACTACTCATGCTTTGCAAATTGATAGTCCCACTGAAAAAAATAAAAATTAAATTCTTCCAAAAAATACTCTGAGGTTTTCGTGAGCAGAATTGGTTGTAGAAGGGGAAATAGATCTTATAGTTTAGGCCATTTGAAAGGACTTGTCAGTTGATTATTGCTGGAATGGAACCAGTGTCTAGACTTGTTCTTTGTGATGCCTTTAAAAAAAAAAAAAAAAAAAGCAGTGCCTTTTAACCATTCTTACTTAATCATTCATGGCTGCTGTGCCCACAATGGGCTTCATGGGGCCTCATGTGGTCTTTCATCAAAGGCACAGTGTTTTAAAGTCTTAGACCATTGGGGATTCTGATTCCCCTTATTACATGGTGAATGGTAATGGTTCATAGTCAATAGTTAGGAAGTTGGTGAATAACTGAGATTAGACATTTACTGTCAAACAGTGATAAGTTTTTTACATTTGTTTTTCATTCAGGTACTTTGTTGTTAAGTGAGTTTAAACCTATCCCAGCACACCCCACTTCTTTTAACTTTTGCACTGTTAGTTGACATATTGTCATAATATGTACCGAAAACATTTCTGCATGTAAAACATCAACACTAAATTGTATTTTTTATATGTACTGTGTCATGTGACTATACAGAAGCCTTGCAAACATATCAAAAATTATATTGTATGTGATCTCGGGATATATAATGGTAACAAAATCAGTGAATCCAGCATTGTTACTACTTCTCTCATATTATTTGCATATTCTTATCAAGTGAGTGTTTACAGTTATACATGTGGACAACAACTACTCATTGTTTTCATTTTTATTTAAACTGTGTTTTAAGAACTAGAATCCTTGGTTTCATAATTAAAAGAGGCCCTCTGTAGAGATCAAAATAAAATTTCCAGAATGTTTTAAGTAGCTCAGTTAATACAGATTGAGCCTTTACAAATTTTATATGCTTTAGAAAAATATCTTTATGATGCCAATTATGCAAATTACCTCACTGGTATAATCAAAATGACCAACTGGAAAGAAACAAAAAGTTTTCTAATTATTCATATTGATCTTTAAAGAACTGCTATTTTAAAATACTTCTTCCCATTGGGTTTTATAAGTTTCAGTGATGTTTTAGGATTTAGTGGCTATTTTTTTTTTTAAGCTTGTTTTTGCTTTAGTTGATGAAAGATAAGGTAATATCATTTGCTTATGAAAGAGCAATTTACCTAAAGGTAAATTTAAAAAAATCAAATATATAAATATGTGTACATATATTCACTTATATGTACACACATATACACACGTATTCAATATATATGTATCTCCTATCTATAGGATATATTAGGCTCTCGTTTATTAAATGAACTGGGGTGCTAGCACATCTCTAACATGATCTTCCAGTGTTTATCCTGGAGTATTATTTTTTCATCTTCTATCTCAAGGAAGCGTACATTCTTTCTTTACCCCACCCAAACATACTGCCTGATATACCTACCCTCCCCAACCTGATGTTCTGATGTTACTGTCATATCTGAAATTTTGCATTCTGAGAAATTTATGTCCCCAAACTGCATTTAGGCAACTACTCTTATAGGTGAAAACATCTGATTAGGTGGTAGTGGTTGATGGATTGTAGTCACAGGATAATACTTCTTTAAAATTTGAAGACTTCTGCATCTTAAAAATATCACTGTTCTGTGAAGTTGTCTGGAGTTTTACCAGTATGAGCTGACATATATTGCTCCCCAGGAAAGAGATTGGAAATTCACCATAGAACTCTGTAATTACTTTTTGGTTATCCTATGTATCTGAATTTTGTTTGAGATATCATGACATGACAAAATCGAGTATTCATTTTATAAATATTAAATGAGTCTAGAATTATGCTAAGGCCTTGTGAGGGATGCAGAGATTACTAAACCCTAGTACCTGCCTGTGGAAAGCCAGTCTGGAGGAGAAAGATTAGAACACTAAGGGTTACAATCCAGAGTTGAATGTGGTTAGAGAGTCAAGGGAGGGAAGACTTCCAGAAAAGGGCAGCCAGTGGTTGTGATGCACTACCCCCTTCTTCTAGGTTCCCCCAATGGGAGTAGAATTCCTTTCTCGTTTCATAATAAATTTTTGTTGGGAGATAACTGTAGGTGACCTAGAGATTCCTCATTATTTTTAAATAATCTTTTTTATCCACCTCATTTCTCCTCTCCCTGAAAAACCTGTTTAGAGAACTATAGAGATTCTACAGTTAGGGAGATTCTGCAGTTAGCCTAATTTGTGTTAGTCTTCACATGTGGCAGGCAGTTTGACGTTAAAAAGAGTCATTCAGGGAACATGAGAGTAATGTTTTGCTACGTATTAGAGCTTATCACTTTTAAGGAACTATCCAAAACCTTTGCATTATTTAAAGGTATCTGGGATGAGATGAAGGGTAGCTAGTAATTCTTAAAGGGAAGATTTAACAGTTAAAGTTGGTTTTGCAACTTAATGTAATAATACTTTATTTTTAGGAAAGCTGTTCAGAGCACCTTATTCCTTGTTTTGTAATCCATCATCCCTCCATCCATATTAATCTTTAGCATGGCTGTTTTTTGTTGTTGTTTTAATTTGGACTATAACTGTGCTCATATATCTGTCCAGTGATTTAAAAAATGTTTATCCTAAAGTTCTGGGTATACAGATAGATGGGTAGTTGCCCATAGGGCATGATGCTTCTGAAAGTAGAATTACTGCTAGTCCCTATATACGTTTTCCAGCTGAAGTAGGCACACCCAGGCAGTATGAGCATGTTCTTGGAACAGGCTTAGCTATTTATGTAATTTACTATGTATCTGTAGAACACAATTTTATGACAAACCTTGTTCAGCCAGGCCTTTTGGTTTCCTCCTCTAATCTGTCTCTTAGAAATGATGATTATGGTGTCTTCATATAAATGCATGTATTTATTTGTGTGGAACTAGTTTTAACATGCATTGTCTTATTTCTTCCTCAAAACAACCCTGTAAAATTATGTTCATTTCAAGTGTGTCTTCTCACTATGTAAGTATGACTGATTAACAAAAAGGAGAGCAAGAATTAAAAAATGCTTCTCTTTCAATAACTTTCTAGTCTAGTTTGGGAAATGTGTGAATTTAGCAAGTGAACACTGGGCCAGGCCTTCAGAGCAAGTCCTGTGGCAACTCGAGGTCAACTAGGGAAGGCTGACTGGAAATCTGTTTTGTTTTGTTTTTTTACAAAAATTCAGTGTGGCGTGTATTACATAGGCTGTGCCCAGAGCACAAAGGTGTACGCTAGGGACAGTTTACCATAGGTATGTGTTCAGAGTAAGGTAAGTTACCTAGAGGAAGGCTAATAGAAAATTTAACTGTACTTTGAGAAGAAGCTTTTGATCCCTATTTATTTCAATCTAATATTGGTGTTTTTAGTAATGAGTAGGTAATAGGTCAGAATTTAAAAGGTTAAAAAAAAGATATACATTGAAAATCTTCCCCCTATTCCTTCCCCCAGCCTCCATTCCCCAGCCTTCCTTTCTAGAAGTAATTGATGTTAGGACTTTCTTGTGTATCATTCCCAGAGGTATTTTATACATAATAAGCAACTCCATATATATGTTTTCTTCTCATTGATACTTTCTTCATTTATAGAAATGCTGGCATATAATGCATCTTATTTTTTTTAAATTTATTCTTCTTAATAATATATCTTGGAGATTACCCCAAATCAATGCACAAAGAGCATCCTCGTTCTTTGTCGTAGTTGCATAGCATTTATTTCTTTGTAGGTGGCATGTACCATAGTTTTCGTAGTCAGTTACCTGTAGGTAGACATTTAGATTGTTTCCAGTATCTTGCTATTTGCAAACTAGGCTGAAGTGAATAACTTTGTACATATTTTTTTTGTACATGTAGGAGGCAGTGCTAAAGGTTAGAGAAATGTCTATGTAATTAGAATTTGCTGGCTATTGCCAAATTAATGTCCTTAAAGGTTGTAGTACATAACCCTCCTACCAACCACGGGATTTGAGTGCCTATTTCCCCACGTCTATCTCATAGATGGAGTATTGTTAATCTTGTGGCTGTTTGCCAATCTGTATGTGAAAAGTAGTTTCTCAGTAGTTTTAATGTTTCCAGGGAGAAAACAATGCAAAACGATTATCTTTTTGTCTCTTGTATGTTTGTTTACATGTAGTTTAGTTTGTTAATTAAGTTGTTGCTTTATAATTCAGGCAGCCTGCATCTTCTTAAGTGTCTAAAGCCATAAGAGAAACTTAGTTTCAGATTCTGAGTTCTGGGACTGAAAACATACCAGCCATTGTTTATGGGGTTGCCTCTGTGTGGCTGGCACCCTGTGATTCAGTGAGGGTTCTGGCCCTAACTTCGTGGAACATGTAATCTAGAGGGAGTAGAGAGGGTGCAATAACAGAGAAAGTACGGATAGTTACGGGAGCATCTGCCAGAGAACCTGGACAGTTTTGGGAGTAAGGGAGCATCAGGGATGTTTTCCAAAAGATATCTTTCATCTGCAACCTGAAACCTCAGTAGGAATTATCCCTGACACAGATGGAAGAGAGAAGAGGGTTCCAGATCGGGGCGAGAAAAGTGTGACTTACCTAACTAACGAGTTGGGGGTAGATGAGCAGCAAATAGTAAAGACTGAACAGTAATCCAAAAGGTGGTGACATATTTGAAGAAAAATAGCTTGGACATTTATTTTACTCTCTTAAAAATTAAACTTTGGATAGATAACCTATTGGATTTTTTTTTTTTTTTAAAGCTGTCACGCTGTTAAAGAATGCCTTGATAATGTTGGCACCGCCTATTTTTCCATATATCAGTGCCTTTTGATGGTTTCTAAAGTGTGTTTTATCAAATATGTTTTAATATGAAAACATATTTGACCTTCATACCAACCCTGAGAAGTGGTTGGGTTTGGTAATACTATACCTTATCACAATGAGGAAATAGTCCCAAAGAGGATGAATCTTATCCAAGATTCAGCGCCAGTCTTCAGCAGAGCCAGATCTAGAATCCAAGATCTTTTGGATTACCTCGTCAGCACGTTGCCTTTGTGCTCCCTGTATTTCCTGGTTAGTGATAACTAAGCCTTTTTGAGAATAGCATTGTTATAAAAATGCTGCTCTGTTGAAACTTGAGAGACTTAAAACACAATATTGCAAGAGCCTCCCGGTCTCAGTGGCATGTTTCTTCAACCAGCTCTTTTTAGCTTATTAAAACAAACTGTCATGCTTAGAAGACATTCACTCACATATTTTATTTTGGTATCAGTGCATTTCCTTACAGTTACACAATGTCATTCCAGGAGGAGTGAGAAATCAGGCCACGGCCAGCATTGCTGCCTTTTCTGGTCTGAAGCACTGGTAGTAGGAAGAGGCAGTTAAATGTGAATACCAAAATGCTTCTTTGTAGAAGCAAAGGAAAAACGTAGCTCTTTAAAAAATGTTTTAGGTTATGCATAGGACAGCTGGAATCACACACCCTCCTAAAATGCTAATATATTTGTTTCTTGCAGCAGTGTTGAGATTTTTGGAAAACTGGTATAACAGTATTCTGAGCCAGCTCAGCTGCTTCAGAGCTTTTGTGTGTCCTTGCATAGACAACTTAATTTCTCTAGGATTCAGTCTCCTCGTTTTATTTTTTAAATTATTTTATTTGTAAATACCTCATCGTGGACTCCAAAGGCATGTCTCCTTGTTTTAAAAACTGGTATAATACCTACCACAAAGGTTGATGTGAGAATTAAATAGAGCTTTATACAGAATTCCCTCAGGCATTTTTAAGTTTATGTAATAGGGATGTATCTTACAGTTGATGGGTACATTTAGTGTAGTCCCCATACCTCCCAAGCTAATAATGGTGCATCGTACAATCGATGGTATCAAATTGAGGTGATAATAACATATAAAGAGTTTAATGCAATGAGAAGTACAAAATGCATTCAAAAGTAGCTGCTACCATTTTTTAAAAAATTAAATATGGCTCCTGTGTTAAGGCCATATCCCAGGAGGAAAGTGTGGTCTCTGCTGGGAGGTTGGTCTACATACAGGAAGCCAGATGTGTGAGGTGGCTCTAGATAGGCAGAAGGGGAGAGCTCATGTCCTCTAGGAACCTATTAATAGATATTGAGGGTGGGAAAAGGCAGTGAGTTTTGTGGTCATGTTAAAGTCAGTGTCTATACCATGGAGGAAAGAGCTAGCCAGAGAAAGACTTACAAACTAGATTTTCTTGATTCATGCAACTATCATAGAAATGTTTATTGTTGCTTTTTATCATTTTGTGTTGTTTAAGGACATCTTACATTGAATGTCTTCAGCCTTATCTCAGTTGTGGTTTAGAGAGAGCTGGCCATGACCAATTGTTTATTCTTTGACCATGTTGTTAAAGGGAGAGTCTGGTTCCTTTTAGTAGGAATAGCAATATTTGGCTGGAGACCCTATTGGGAGAGTGAATTTTAGGAAAGGGGTTAAGAGCCAGGTGCAATGTCACACACCTATAGTTCCAGCTACTCTCTGAAGGCTGAGGTAGGAGGATGACTTGAGCCCGGGCCAGCCTGGGCACCACAGCAAGACCCCATCTCTATAAAAGAAGGGGATTAGGATATAATGGTTTAACTACTCCCGTTTTGGAAAACTTCCTTTCAGTGGCATGCTTGGAGGCACCAAGTTGCACTTTGAGACAAGGCAGCCTGTCCTTGTAGCTCTTTCCCTGTGAACAAATCCAAAAGATATATCTTCTAGTTTAAGTGTCTCTAATTAGGATGGAGAGAAGAATGAAGATGTGAATCTCAGGTAGATGGAACATAAAATGATGTCATACTATGCAAACTTTTCAGTAGCCTCTCTTTTAAATACAGGTTTACAATGTGTTTTGGTGTACACAAAAATATTTAGGGATAAAGGAACATTAACTCTCTAAGTTACTCTTAAACAGTTCAAAATGTAGGTGAGTAGAAGAGAAAAATATAAAGCAAATGTAAAATGCTAACATTTGGGAAATCTGGGTAAAAGGTATGTGGGAAATCCTCCTACTGGCTTTTGTAGTTTTTCCTCTAGGTATGAAATGATTTTTTTTTTTTTTTGAGACGGAGTCTCACTCGGTCTCCCAGGCTGGACTACAGTGGCCCAATCTCTGCTCACTGCAAGCTCCTCCTCCCGGGTTCACGCCACTCTCCTGCCTCAGCCTCCCGAGTAGCTGGGACTACAGGCATCCACCACCATGCCTGGCTAATTTTTTGTATTTTTAGTAGTGATGGGGTTTCACCGTGTTAGCCAGGATGGTCTCTATCTCTTGACCTCCTGATCCACCTGCCTCAGCCTCCCAAAGTGCTGGGATTACACGCGTGAGCCACTGCGCCTGGTCGTATGAAATGATTTTTAAAGAAAAAAGTATGTATGTTGAACATCTTTCCATGCAAACACCTATGTTTATGTTATTAAATCTGCATGCCATACCATTGTACGGATGCACCGTAGAGGCAGTTAGCTAGACGCGTGTTGTTTGGCATTTGCTCATTTCCAATTATTTGCCATTGGAAACAGTGCTTTGTGGAGATCCCTAAATATGATATGCCCTCGTATATTTGGAATGAAATCACTGTTCCCCTTTGAAACACCTTCACTCCCATAATGGACTTGACAGGAAGATTAACAGTAAATTAACCAACTAATGCTTGAATCTAAGACCTTATTTAGAATTTTAAATGGGTTAAATGGTGACTGTTTATTAGTATCTGGATAAGGTAAATGTTGCTAATCTAAAATAAGCTCTCAAAATTTCTTCAGTCCTGGTTCATCCCGCATAACAAAACTCTTCTGGAAAAAAAAAGAATATTTCGGTGACAAGAAACTTCTTGGCAAAGTGTCTACTGCTTGAGTAATTATGAAGATCAGAAAGAAGTCTTTCAGTCTCTTGAACGGTGTTGGTTTTTGAAATCATTGTGTTGGAAACAACGGACAAATCTTTTTTGCCTTCTTTTAAAATGTGCTTCACTATTTTTATTGGTTGCCAAATATTTTGATTGGATTCCTAGTCTCATTCCAGCAACACGTAGGATGAGGGGAATATTTTTTCCAGACTCAGCATAGTCATGTGCTTGTTCTGTTGATTCACCTTCAACTTTTAATTGTTATTTTTTTAATGATCCATGTAAATTGAAATCATAGAATACAATTACATTTTACCCTCATGTAAAAACAGCATTTCTGTATCTTAAGTTTGTGCTAAAATAGAGCACAAATGTTTGGTCCAGTTTTTAGGTGTTTCTTAATGGTTTTAAAAAACAAAAAGGCCTGGTTGTTTGCATGTGTAATGCTGGAGATGAGTGCAGTGGATCCTACCAGATGTAAGGGACACCCTTGATTCTCTTTGGTTATACCTGACTTCAAGACTCTTTCCAGGAAATTTACATGTTTTAAAAACAGACTGCATCTGAATTTTTTTTTAATTTTTAAATTTTATTTTTAAATTTTTGTCTATTTTGAAACTGGGTTACGAGACTGGCTAATTTTTGTATTTTTGGTAGAGATGGGGTTTTGCCATGATGCCCAGGCTGCTCTCAGATTCCTGGGCTCAGGCAATCGGCCCGCCTCGGCCTCCCAAAGTGCTGGGATTACAGGTGTGAGCTACTGCACCTGGCCTACATCTGAATTTTGACATGTCCATTAGATTCAATTACAGGATGGTGTGAATGTTTGTATGCTCTATTTCCTTTTTCTTCATCCAGTGAATTGGAATGAGGGAAATGGTAGATTAATAAACCCTAGATTGCAAATTAGCAACCAATTCTATATTAAATTGCACATAAATTAGAACCAAGAACAGGAAAGAACCCTTTGCCATCTGTTCTCTAGCTGCGAGGTAGGCATTAAATGGACCAAAAAGAGCAGAGTTTCATGCATAGCAGTGGCAGTAATGGGAAAGTCATATGTTGTATAGTACTTGCTATACTGTGCCCATGATGCCTGGCTCATGAATTGACACAGAGCAAGTTGCTATTCCATTGAAAACCATATGTTCCATGTCTCTAGTTCAGAAAAAAATACTGATTTTAATTTAATTTTGCCCACTTTCTTTGCTCTTAAAAATACGTAGACTGTAAAATGTCATTCCCTAGGCACTGTCTGGTGGTTATACCAGCAGCAGCAGTAATCATTATTTCTTTAGCTGGGTATTAGGAAGAGGTAGAAATAGTAGATCTTTCCTCTAAGACAATAATTAATCTCCTCTACCCTTACAGTCTTTCTCTGAAAAAAACTTTGTGTGCGTGTGTGTATGTATGTATGCATGTATGTATAAGGTGACATGCTGACTTTAAGTAGAGATATTTTTAACTTTAAAATGAATTTTGGCAGGCTAGAATATAAAAATAATGAAGAGTTATCCTTGATTGGACTTAGCTCCTTACTTTCCACCTACTAATGTGTTCAGATGATCATCATCTTTGTCTTTATTTAATGTGGCTTATTGGTTAGCTGTTGCTATGAGGTAGCTGACTGTGGCACCTATTCTAATCTTATTTTGTACGTCTCTTATTCCCTAGGTTTACTAATATACTAATTTTCTTTAATAAAGAAATTTTAGAAACTTTCGACCTGAGGGTCAACAGTTAGTCTGCCATTGTCTCCATCATTACTGTGTTTCCCCATAAGATTCAGTTAGATTAATCTCTCTGGTCTTATTTCATCCAAATGTAAAGTTGTTGTTTTATATATATACAGCCAGACTGCAGTGGCATGATCTTGGCTCACTGCAGCCTCCACCTCCCTGGCTCATGTGATCCTCCTGCCCCTGCCTCCTGAGTAGCTGGGATCACATGCGTGCACCACCATGCATGGCTAATTTTTATATTGCTTTTGGTAGAAATGGGGTTTTGCCATGTTGCCCAGGCTTCAAATGTAAAGTTCTTAATACTTAGCTAGTAGAAGGTAAGCCTTGAGATGAGTATTGTTGCATTAATACAATCATCCACCAGTACCATCACTCTTGACTCTGGTTTGCTAACCTTTTATTTTTTGCTTTTCACTTTCAGCAGACCTACTCCAATGAAGTCCATTGTGTTGAAGAGATTCTGAAGGTGAGTTCACTGTTAATCTTTCTCATTTGAAGAAATATTTAAGTAGGTAGGCGTACATCCATTTACTTTCACTTTAATGAACAGTTGCCATTGGCTGGGTGCGGTGGCTCATGCCTGTAATCCTAGCATTTTGGGAGGCCAAGGCGGGCAGATTGCTTGAGCTCAGGAGTTTGCGACCAGCCTGGACAACATGGCAAAACCCCGTATCTACTAAGAAAAATACAAAAAATTAGCCGGGAGTGGTGGCACATGCCTGTAGTCCCAGCTACTCAGGAGACTGAGCCAGGAGAATCGATTGAACCCGAGAGGTGGCAGCTGTAGTGAGCTGAGATCGCGCCACTGCACTCCAGCCTGGGCAACAGAGTTGAGACTATGTCTCCAAAAGATAAATAAATAAATAAATAAAAAATAAAGAACAGTTGTTGTTCCCAAACCCCTTTTTACCATTTCTCCCCCACCTCATCTCCAAAGGCAAAAATAAACCAGAATAGTAACAGAAGTAGTCTTGGAACGTAATTGAATTCTCTACCAGATTTTATTAATTAAATTGAAGTCTACAAACTACAAGACATTTGGACCAGATTTTTATGGCATCTCTTGTAAGTTTTTCTGGTTGTCCATAAAGGCCCAGGAGAGTTGCTCACTTCCCAGAGAGGAAACTTCCTGTGTTGATGTACGGGAGGCACCAGTGGTTAAACAGTGCTTGATTTATACCTCTTGGCGTTCTGTAGGTGATACCTAGTACCTATGGCCTCCTATATACAGCCTCTTCTTCAGTGAGACCATGAAATTTTAAAGGAATAAAAAGAAAAATAGTGGGAAGTAGATGGTCATCTTTAGACTTACCTTGAAGGGTTACTTTTTGCTCTTGTTTATTGAAACTATGCCATGAACATTTGTGCTTCCACGAATATATCATTGAATACATTACCCACTTGTTCAATTTTTCTTGTACAAGGATGACAAATTCCTTCTAGAACTTAATTCCAGGGGAAAAATGTTAACTTTCCTCATGAACCGGCATTCTTTCTTTTTATCAGAGAAGAATTACATATAATGTTTCCCATTTTGCCTTTAATTTCCAGGAAACCCAGAGCTTAATTTTAATGCTCAGGTACAGTAATTGTAAAAACTGAGGGTTTTGTGTAGTTTTTATCCCTCTTCTGTGGCCTTTAATTTGCTTCTAGGTCAATTTTAATGATATTCTTGTCTTTTACTGTAGGGTTTCTGACTTTGTTCTTTTTTTTTTAATTAGTAGGAGAGATGTATATAATAAATGTGACTTAATTTGAATCACTATTGTTCATTTTTTCTCAAAATACATTTACTCAATTTTAGTTTTTTAACTTTTCATTTTAAAGTATTAAGTGATGGTGGTACTAAAACCAGTAATTAAGTATATTGGTTATTTCCTCACTTGTGAAGTTTTTGACAGTAGTGGTATCTAACCAGTTGTTTGGAAAACAGCTTGTTTTTGTTTTACAGTCTTTTGTTCCGTTTTGTAGTTAGGGTTTTCTGAGAAAGAAAGAACCTCTAGAGAAACATACTTTTTTTTTTTTTTTTTTTTGAGACAGAGTCTCTCTCTCTCTGTCTCTCAGGCTGGGCGTGATCTCGGCCACTGCAATCCCCACCTCCTGGGTTCAAGCGATTCTTGCGCCTCAGCCACCCAAGTAGCCGGGGTTACAGGTGTGCGCCACTATGTCCTGCTAATTTTTGTATTTTTAGTAGAGACGGTGTTTCACCATGTTGGCCAGACTGGTCTCAAATGCCTGACCTCAAGTGATCCACCTGCCTCGGCCCCTCAAAGTGTTGGGATTACAGGCGTGAGCCACCATACCTGGCTGAGAAACATACTTTGAACTGCTAACAGTGAGGAATTTTTGTCAACCAGCATGTAAGATTAAATAAGTTACCTCGATTACATTTTTTATCATCCTTTTCCTCTTCTATTTCTGAAATTTGTTGGTATGGTAAGTCGTAAACATACTAAGGAACTTAATTATAAACTATGGCCTTGGCATTTCCTCTGAAATTGTGCGTTATTTGTTCTATCATTATTTCAGAAGTAAATGCAACAGTGCAGGTTTGTTGTCTTCTGCATATGTCAGATGCTTCTCTTAGGTTTTGGTGTGTGTTAATATAAGACATGTCACATCCTTTATTTAGGAATGGTGGTATTACAGCATCAGACAAGCATTTTTAATTTAATGAACCCATCCATCCTCCTTCCCTTCTCACCCAGGATCACATTAGTGAATTCTTGCTTACCTAGAAATGCTTGAGAGTGAGTGGTTAATGTATAAATCATGCCCATTTATGATTTGGAAATCATAACTTGGGAAAGCAAACAGAAGGACGTCCAGGACTGAACAGGCCATAGGCCTTTTCATATTGGAGACTGCCCCTTCTCTTCTGTCTGTGACCTCAGTTAAGTTATAGGTCCCTGCTGGGCTTTGGTTTCCTCATTGGTAAAATGAAGGCCCTGGGCTAGTGGATGATCTCCAGGGTCCATTCCAGCTCTTACTCTTGACGCTGATCCAGATGCTACTTTCCTTTGCCTCCCGGTTCCCGTTCTCATCTTGTACCAGCAATTTATTAAGATTGCCAGGAATCCAAACACAAATCTTTCTGATGGGTGATAGAGACAGTAAATAGTTTCCTAACAGAGAAAATCAATCATAGAAGATAATGTTTGGTTCTCTGGGGTCAGTATTTAAGGGGGAAGTGTTGTAATGAAGGGGAAGCGGTGGCCCATAACTCCAGCAGGCTAATGGAGTAAGAAGATAGCAGACAGACACTGTTAGTTTTCAGGGAATGGTCATGCACTAGGATCTATAAAGGGCAACACGCCCTTGGTGGGTGCATGGAGACACCTCAGATTTTCTGCTTATAGGCAGGCCTGGCCTCCACAGTATCTTGGGGGATTAATGTGGTACTAGCAAGCATTACCTCAGTGCAGCATTTCCATGATGCTAGTACAGTGAGTGGTGGCACTATTTGTATGTTCATTCGTTTATTCAACAAATACTTGTTAAGCCTCCACAGCACTAGGATGTTGTAGTGAATAAGACAGAGTGCTTACTTTCATGGAGATCAGAGTAGGGAAGATAAATATATAGTGTTGGGTGTTGATGGTGCTATGAATAATGCAACAGGCCAGTAAACAGGGCTAGGCAGAGGGAAGAACTGGTGGAAAAGCCTCGAGGTGGTATCAAGTTGGTGTATTAGAGGAACAATTAGAACTAGACAGTGTCTCCAGAGCAGACTGAGCAAGGAGAAAAAGACAGTAGCTGTGGGGCCTGGAGGGCCAGGGCTGACGTAGGTCCCAGTGATTTGTCTCTGTTCATGTGACAAGTCATTGTTAAGGTAGGAAGTGAAATCATGGCCTTGTGAGTCTTTCTGAGCAGCCCCTTCTCCTTAATAATGGCCCCAATTCTCTTAAGTCCCTCTATAAGCTAGGCAGGTAGGGAAGTATATAAATGCTTTCAGACTACCAGGGAACCACTTAGGGTTTGAAAGAATTTATGTACTTTCCAACTGCCTAATTTAATAGCTGGGACAACCTTAGGCATTTGGTGACTAAAAGTCATAGATATCATTGAGATTCCAAATAAATTATTGAAAAACATAAGGGTGATGTTTTCAGACACCTTCTTAATTAATTATTACATGTTTTTGTATTGTAACATTATAATGGTTTTGTGCCTTAAAGTATTATCAAGTAAATAAAACAGCAGGAAGCTCTGTTTGGTGCAGTATTGAAATTCTTTTAAAACTGGACTTTTAATTAAAAGTTGTAATGCTTTTAATTTATTAAGTGCCTTCTGTGCACTATTCATTCAGTACTGTACGTAAAGTACTCTTACAATACTATGAAAATAAGTGGTTCTAGTTTACCTCTTAGCGAGCATTGAGGCTTAGGGTTCAGATGACTTACTTAGGCTGACATGGCTGGTAAGGATTGGAGTTAGGATTGCAATCTGGGTCTTTGGCTATAGCCATTATTCTTTCCAGTATATTTTAGGAAAGATCTCCTGTTGTGTCCTGAACAAAGCAGATGGCCAGTCTGTAAACAAGGGCACGATTTCACTTTTAACAAAAATTAAGAAAGCCAGCATCACTTACATTACTTGTCACTGTGCGAAGTTGCTGCTGTCTCTCCTGAGGCTGTGGTAACCCACAGAGCTGCAATGGGGAAGGGCAAGGGGAGACCTACACATAGGTTGGAAGTGGAAGTACTTGCTAGAGTGCCATCTCCAGCTGTTGCAAGGATCAAATGGCATTTTTGTGGAGATAGGTTAGCCAGGACTTAGAAAAGAATGAGGTGTTAGAATTCATCATGTGTTATACAGGTGGGGTAATATAGCATGCTGTGGGGTCGCAGATTGCTGGTAGAGTTGCATGTCGGTTATTTTTTTGTTGTTGAGACGGAGTCTCGCCCTGTCACCCAGGCTAGAGTGCAATGGTGCAATCCCAGATCACTGCAACCTCCACCTGACAGGTTCAAGCCATTCTCCTGCCTCAGCCTGCCAAGTAGCTGGGATTACAGGCGTGTACCACCATGCCCGGCTCATTTTTGTATTTATTTATTTATTTTTTGAGACGGAATTTTATTCTTGTTGCCCATGCTGGAGTGCAATGGCACGATCTCAGCTCACCGCAACCTCAGCCTCCCGAGTAGCTGGGATTACAGGCATGCGCCCCCACGCCCAGCTAATTTTGTATTTTTAGTAGATATGGGGTTTTTCCATGTTGGTCAGGCTTGTCTTGAACTCCCAACCTCAGGTGATCCACCTGCCTTGGCCTCCAAAAGCTGGGATTACAGGTGTGAGTCACTGCGCCCGGCCGCGTGTCGAATATTAAGCCAGTTTGCCGGGCAGGTCTGATACATGTGGGAACCACTTTCGACTTCCTGGGGTACCTTGACTCAGTCATTTTGGACCTCAGTTTTTTTCAATCTGTAGATGTTGGGGTTGTAGTTAATGATCTCCAATGCCATTCTGGCCTTTTAGAAAAGAGTGTGTGTGTGTGTGTTTGCAATTTGACACATCTTTTTTCTGACATACCTGTTTTCAACAAGTATTTTTAGAAAAATAAAATTTGTGAATGTGTTTAGAAGAATTCATGTCAAGATACATGTATCAATTTGTAAGTTTTAGAAATCTTTCCTTCAACTGAGAAAACAGTAAAAATTAAACTTCTCAATGGAAAAGAAAGGTAATTTTAAGCTCCTCTCCTTCAAAAAAGTTCTTACTTGCTAATAGTGTGTATCAGGGAAGGGTCAAATCCATTAAAACTCTCCCAAGTGGAACAAGTGACCTGAATTACTTGTTTGCTTAAGTCAAACAGGAAAGTTCTTCTTCCTTTGAACTGAAATAATTCCAGGAAATGCAATAAAGAAGCTGAGGGAGAAAGAATGCCTTGAGAAGAGACTGCTTTTCCAGCCCAACCTGTCACCTACAGTGTTCACGGCTCCATAAGCTCTGGCGGTACCTGTTACGTACAGTTTATGTGCTTGATGATGATATTCAGGGTGTTAAATTCATTCACGTTCTGTACCTTGATTGTCTTCTACAAACTGGTGTTTTTTTAGTTTTGTATGTTGGAGAGCTTTAACTTTTCAACATAGCACACTGAAATAGGAGTTTTGTTTTTTTTTTTTTAAAGTACATGAAATAACTTTTAAGATTGTACTTGCCATTTACGATCAATCCATTCTACATTAAGTTCAAAATGTTAAGTAGCAATGAATGTTCCATTTATAATTTACTCTTTCTTCCCTTTCCAAATATCTTTCCAGGAAATGACCCATTCATGGCCTCCTCCTTTGACAGCAATACATACGCCTAGTACAGCTGAGCCATCCAAGTTTCCTTTCCCCACAAAGGTAATTCCTTAAAAGTATGGCAGGCATTGCATCCATTTTAGTGAAAAGCATAAGGCATTGCTGTGAGGCAGGTTGATAAAGTATTACTTGTTCAAATCTTTGGAAATGAGGTTAAAATTGTCATTAATTTAGCTTCTACAGTGCTTCAGAATGCTTTCAAACATCTATTCTCCAACTTAGAACATCTTGGAATTTCATAAAGCTTTATAATTTATAAAAAGCATTCAGGACTTTCCAATACATTCTCTCATTTGAGGATCCTTACTTTAGAGATGAGAAAACAGAGGGGCAGGGAAATTGAGTGTGTGATTTCTCGTTCAGAATTAGATATATGCACATACATCTTACATGTCTCACACTCCCTACATTTTCTTGAATTTAATGTGATCAGTTACACTAGTGCTGGTTTAATAACAAGCAAATAAACTGCTGACTTGTGTGTTTCTGTTACAGTATTTATGAACAATGCATTAAAACACTGCCATTTACCATTTTTTTGGTTTATACTTTTAGATAACCTTCAAAATGTAGAAATAGCATCTTCAGATCTGTGTTTTGTTCAATCTGATATGCATGTGCATTGTTTTTTATATATAATACATATATTGAGAGAGTGGGAGAGCTATTCCTTTCCATGATACTGTTGTGAAAACTAGTTCTAGGCCGGGCATGGTGGCTCATGCCTGTATTCCCAGCACTTTGGGAGGCTGAGGTGGGTGGATCACTTGAGTCCAGTTCAAGACCAGCCTGGGCAATGTGGCAAAACTTTGTCTCTCCAAAAAATACAAAAACTAGCCGGGCGTGGTGACATGCACCTGTAGTCCCAGCTACTTGGGAGGCTGAGGTGGGAGAATCACTTGAGCCCGGGAGGTTGAGGCTGCGGTGAGCTGTAATTGAGCCACTGGACTCCAGCCTGGACGACAGTGAGAACCTGTCTCCCTACCACCAAAAAAAAAAAAAAAAAAAGGTTCTATTTACAAAAACTCAAATTTGCCACTTTATATATTTACTTATTTTCTAATAATTTTTAAAATGTGACTCATGGACCGGGTGTGGTGGCTTATGCCTGTAATCCCAGGACTTTGGGAGGCCGAGTCGGGTGGATCACGAGGTCAGGAGATCAAGACCATCCTGGCCAACATGGTGAAACACCGTCTCTACTAAAAATACAAAGATTAGCTGGGTGTGGTGGCGGGCGCCTGTAGTCCCAGCTACTGGGGAGGCTGAGGCAGAAGAATCTCTTGAACCCGGGAGGCAGAGGTTGCAGTGAGCCGAGATTGTACCACTGCACTCCGGCCTGGGTAACAAAGCGAGACTCCGTCTCAAAAAAAAAAAAAAAAAAAAAACAGTGACTCATTATTGCTTGTTTTAAATTAAAGCACTAAGCTCTGTAAAAATATCTTTGTGCAGCAACAAAGGAAAAATAAACTCTAGGAAAGAAGAGAAGCAATGAAAGCTAAAATTAGGTTAATCAATGTTTTCAACTTATGCATGGAAAAAGTTTGAATAGATGGATAGCTGCAAGTCGTATAATGAAATAATTATAGAATCTGTGATGGGTAGTATGGGTATTCTCTACACTGTTTCCATTTTTCTAGATATTTGAAAGTTTCATAAGACTATCCTTTTAATACTAAAAGCTCTATGGTTTTCTCTTTAACTTTATAAGCCTTAATCTTTTAATAATTAGATATTTTTATTTTTCTTTCTAGGACTCTCAGCACGTCAGTTCTGTAACCCAAAACCAAAGTAAGTAAATTTGAAACTGCTTATTGGATTGGAGAACAAAGCATAGCTTTTACTGTTTAACATAAAAACATTAGTAAAAAATGCCCCAGCAGAGATGAGGCCTTCCCTATGTTGAAAGAATAGGAAAGGAGAACAAATATAAAACTATTCTTTATGTGGGATTTAAAATTGTTGACCAGGCGCGGTGGCTCATGCCTGTAATCCTAGTACTTTGGGAGTCCAAGGCAGGTGGATCGCTTGAGCCCAGGAGTTCAAGACCAGCCTGGGCAACATGGTGAAACCCTGTCTCTACAAAAAATACAAAAATTATCTGGGCTTGGGGTCATGTGCCTGTGGTCCCAGCTGCTTGGGAGGCTGAGGTGGGAGGATCACTTGAGCCTAGGAAGTAGAGGTTGCAGTGAGCCAAGATTGCGGCACTGCACTCCAGCCTGGGAGACAGCACAGACCCTGTCTCAAACAAACAAACAAAAACCAAAATAAGATTGTTGCAAAGAGTTAACAAATAAAGATGTTTTAGTGAAATACTAAACAAATGCAGTGTGGTATTACTGACACATAGTAGCTGTACCAAATGTGACTCTCAGAGCTAGGAATTGTATATAACAGTAGATTGGAGTGTGTGATTCTTGTGTTTTAAGAAACAAAACTAAGAAATTTTTATAAGGAATATGACATACAGTTTGTCTAGCCCCACTATATTTGTTTGCCATGTAATTCTTTTTCAGCCTGAGGGTTAAATCTGCCCTGCAGCTAGTTTTTGTAAATAAAGTTTTATTGGGTCATAGCTACACCCATTTGTCTATTATTCTACAAAGTATAGCACAAAAAACCTAAAATATTTATTGTCTGGCCTCTGTAGATAAAATTTGCTGTTCCCTGCTGTAGAGATAATAAGATCTTGCAAAGAAGTCGTAACTAAAATTTCCCCAAAATGCAGATAAATAAACCCGACTATATTGCTACAGTATTGTATGAGTAGCTAGGTAAAATTAACTGAAATGGATGGCTGCTTGGGAAGATTGGGAAATCTTTTTTCTCCACATCTTGGCAGCTAGCCCAGACCAGTGGAATGCGCACAGGTCTGAAGGCAGAACACCAGCTCAGCCGTGGATAGGGTTGCTATGCACCACTCCGCCCCTACCTTTGGCCTGCTTGGGCTGCTGGTCATGCAGGTGGCATGTCTTCCACGGGGTTGCTCATGGTTAGTTTTATTGCTAACTCATGGTTTAGAAAGAACCTTTAGTGCATTAAACCATTTGATTTCTCCTTTTAGCAAAATATAGTTGAAGATGAACTGGTAAGCACTTTCTTGGCCAGGGATGGATCATCCTCTTGCCCTATGCAGTAATGTGGGCCAATTCCTTGTTACTCTGATGAGAAATTGTCCAACATTGGTGGGTCTCCTGGAGGTCCTGGCTCTCCAGCTGCTTACCCCCACATCTTTTATGCTGCTGTCACTTTCTTCTGCTATTCCGGGAGCCTTATTTATCTTTGTGAGAATGTGACCTGAAAAAGAGGGATCTAGTTTGTTGCATGTAGGATGAAGAGGATGGTGGGGTATGGATGGATATAGCTTTCAGTGAAGAGAAGACACACATTTCTTAAAGTATGCCCAGCAAGTCAACTCTGATTTCTTCAACACTGATCTTATGGTACTGGTACATAGGTTTTAGAGTCTCTGGAGAGGGAAGGTAGGGGGATTTTACTTGGATGCCCTAGTGTTATGTGTCCACAGTTGCAAAACCCAGACCCTGTGGAACTTAGAACCCAGTCAAGATGATCGTGTGGAGTCCCTGTGAATGGTCTGAAGAGGAGGGGCCTGTGCCCCTCTCGTTTGGAGTCTTGGTGCTAGCTTTCTAGACAGAGGGGAGGCCATTTGAAAATATCATGTAAGAGCTGCTGCCACCATGAGGGTAAAGTGACTAATTGCAAATATGCAAGGGTCTCCACAAGACATTTGTGGGAAATGTCATTCAGCCCTGCCTAAAAGGTACCCATGTTTCTTTTTCACTTCCAGTTCTGTTTCAGGTCCCTATTACCTCATGTCTAGACAAATGCAGCTGCCTCCACACGTAACATTTCCTGCTCCCTTCTAAATTATGCCAGGTAGCACTACCAGAGTAATCCTTCTGAGGAATCACTGTGTCATGTTCCTGTTTAGATCGTTGATGTGTCTCATAGCCCAGCAAATACAGTCATAACTTCCCATCCTGGCCTTCAGAGCCCTCTGAAATCTGCTTCCGCCTGTTTTAGTGCTGTCCAGCACAGATTCTGCACCTCAGCCCTGTCCTTTCCAAACTCAGACCCTCTTCTTCATGTTTGTTCCCACTGTCCTCTCTCTCTTGCCAGCATCACTCTGCCAGAATCTTGGCTGTCCTTTGTAACACAATTCATTTTGTTCGTTCTTTAATTTGCCTTCTTTGGTATTACCAAGAGAGCAGCCATTCTGTGGATTTCCAGGGCAGTTAATTTATGTAATTGACTTGTGTACTTAATCTCACACTGCCTTGGATTACAGATATTTATGGACCCGTTTCATGTCCCTCAGTCAACTATGAGCTCTTTGAGGACAGGGCCAAATGCCTTAAACATGTTGGTATCTATGAAGTAGTCTATAAATAGCTGCTGAGTGAATGAATTGCATGTGGGGAGTTGAATAATGAAGGGACAGGTGGTGGGATGGAGAGCACCTAGGACAGGGCTGTCGAAAGAGAATGATAACAAATCACTAATATCTATGTAAAGTCACAATGTGGCCAGGGCCCTGGGAGCATAGCCCTGGCAGAGTGCTTCCATGTGGGCCTCCACCCCGTCAAGGACAGGGAGATCTTCCAACAGGTAGGAAAGTTCCTGGCGTCATAGGTAGGGTATGATGCAAGCAGTGCTTTTCAAAGTGTTTTTGGCCTATTGAGAGGTTTTTGATTCTGAACAAGCATTCTCTCTAGAAGTAACATAAATGTCATCTTATAATGGTAAGATTGTACCAAGTGCAGTGTGTTTAGGTAAAAAGTGGGGACGGACGTAAAAGAACTTACAACTAAGGATCTTGTAAATATGTGTCATTGTGCTGCTCTGATAATGTTTCTCTCCCCCACAGAACAATATGATACATCTTCAAAAACTCACTCAAATTCTCAGCAAGGAACGTCATCGTAAGTGAAATGCTTTTTGTGTATTAAAAATTTGTAGTATGGAATTGTAATGTCTCATGTCAATGCATTGCTTAGATTTTTCTTTTCTGCTTTTATGTAATGACATTAATAAGATACTGCTGCATTGTAAAGGGAAGAAAGGGCCCACATTAATTTTTTTTGCTTGTTTGTTTCAGATGGGGTCTTAACTTTGTTGCCCAGGTGGGAGTGCCGTGGCGTGATCTCCGTTCACTGTAATCTCCGCCTCCTGGGCTCAAGCGATTCTCATGCGTCAGCCTCCTGAGTAGTTGGGACTACAGGTGCCCACCACCATGCCTGACTAATTTTTGTATTTTTAGTAGAGAGAGGGTTTCACCATATTGGCCAGGCTGGTCTCGAACTCCTGACCTCAGGTGATCCGCCTGCCTCAGCCTCCCGAAGTGTTGGGATTACAGGTGTAAGCCACTGCGCCTGGCCTAATATTTGGATTAAGTCGCCCTGTTGAAGGTCTATGTACCATTGGAGAGTTTGGTAAAGGGTCTTCTTGAGGGGGAAAAAGGGTTTTTGAGCCATTATTTACATTTTAACTCTGGGAATAGAAGGCCTTTGCTTTTAAGATGTCATTCTTAAATAGCTTTAGCTGTTGGAGACAAGTTTTGGGGGATGTGCACAGTTGAAGATTTTCCGCCCCTTTTTGGCCTAATTTACGAATAAAGAACTAATCTTATTGCCCAGTTATTCTTTATTAAGGCCAGTAAGTCCAGATATATTTTGGGTTTTTGGAACGTTTTAGACTGCATATTAAAGATTTTTAAATTGGCATTTTGACCCAATTTGTCATTTCTTGATGGTATTGAACTCTTCCTACTTTACTTTCATGTGACAAGAGGTGGGCATAGGGACTAAATGAGGAGGCCTTCCTCCAGTATCTGATCTGTCACTAACTCTGTGTTGCTAGTCTCAGGATTTCAGGTGGCCCAGGAGTTTAAGCTCCAACTTTCCTTTAGTTTTAGGCACAATATTTGTTCCATGTATTTTGGAAGGTGGGGATTGCTATGGATTATTTAAAAAACTATACATTGAGTTGGAGAGGTTATTTTATCTCCTTGCCATGACTAAATGTGGGTCTGGGTTAAGTGTTTGTTTCTCAAGTGCCAATTCCTTAATGTACTTTGTGAAATGAGGGGAAAAGGAACAAGAAGACGAGGTGTTTTTGTTTTTTTGGTCTGAAAGATGGGTTTTGTGCATGTGGTAAGAATGTATTTTATTTGTGATACTGGTAGATGATGAGGTTTTTTGTTGTTGTTGTTTTTAATGCCTTTTGCTGGCAAAGTAAAATGTTACCTTTTGTTAGTTATTCCCTTTTTTTTTTTTTTTTTTTTTTTTGGTAGAGGTGGAGTCTCCCTGTGTTGCCCAGGCTGGTCTCCAACTCCTGGGCTAAAGCAGTCCTCCCACCTCAGCCACCCAAAGTGCTGAGATTACAGCTGTGAGCTTCCACACTTAGCCTCTTTTTTTTTTCTTTTTCTTTTTCTTTTTGGAGACAAGGTTGCTTTGTTGCCTAGGTTGGAGTGCAGTGGCTCTTCACAAACCCAAATAGCACACTGCAGCCTCAAACTTCTGGGCTCAAATAATTCTTTGCCTCAGCCTCCTGAGTAGCTAGGACTACAGGCACAGGCTACTATGATGCCCGGCTCCCCTTCCCTTTTCTCTTTCACCTTTTCTTTTTTTCCTTTTTAATTTTTACATATTTATGTTTTAACATATTTTTAGAGACAGGGTCTCACTATGTTGCCCAGGCTTGTCTTAAAACTGTTGGGCTCAAGTGATCCTCCTGCCACAGCTTCCTGAGTAGCTGGATTACCAGCACACACCACCACACTCCCTTTATCTTTTTGGAAATTTTACTGGCTGCTAAATTCTAAGACTGTAGACTCACTGACATGGATTACATTTAAGGAAGGGAGGAGGTTTGTTAAACCAGTTGATGGCTGGTAAGGAGTAGAATCTGCAGATCAAGGACCACAACTGTAAGAATTCTGTAGAAGCTCTGTAATCTCCCCAGGGTTTTACACCAGGTATTTCTTTGTGATGGTTGGTTGTCAAGCCCTGTAGACCATAAAAGGCCCTGACCATTGTCTTTGGGGCAGCCAGGAAGGGACATTAAAGCCTGGGTATCCCAACTGACTGTAAGCATAGAGGGGAGGAGCTCTCCCAGGAGTAGAGTGGGTGGAGCACTTGCACCAAAGTCGGGTAGTGACTGTGTCTCTGGCCTGTGGGTAGAGGAAGAAAGGCAGCTGGGTCTGATCTATGCCTGAGAGGTAGCCTCAGACTGAGCAGGCAGAAGTCACACCCTACCACTCCAATTTCCATCAGCTTTCAGACTTTCAGAGACAGACCATTCCTGTGATGACATTGCTCAGTGAAATGAGTGGTTTTCTTGATAGCAGTGTTAAACCACTCAAATCAGAGGTGCCTGAAAGCTGCTAACAAGTATATCTTGTGACATGTAGTGTTTGCTTTATAAAAACTATTAATTTAGTACATATAAAATTATCAAGGAAAGAATATTTATGATGATCCTAATAGATTTACAGCAGGGGTTGGAAGTACGACCTAGTGGAAGGGAGGAGAGGTAAGAGTAACACAGAAGAGAAGTGATACTGAGGCCGAGTAGATAATGAGGGTTGTGTGGACTTGGTGATTATGTGGGGGTTAGACGTGGTGGTATTGATAAGTGCCAAAATGAAATGTACCCTTGGGAAAAAGGAATGACTTTTATGAACTCACTTTTAATGGAGATTAGAAGAAAGTGGTGTCCCAATTAATTGGCAAATTGCAGTCGTTTCAGATTTTGTGTGGCAAATCTCTTAGTGCTCGCAGGTTGATTTGATCTGTTGTCAGCATTAGGGTTCTTTGACATGCAGTTAAGCTATTTGAGTGGCACATAGAGTGCTAGGGAGATATTCTAATGCATTTTGAATGTCAGAAAAAATTATTAATTGCAGGGTCATTTACACTTTGATTTAAAAAATCAATCTAGGTCTTAATGCTTTTTCTTTCAGAGTTATGAGGACTTGGGAATCCTTAGACAAGTGGAATAGGACATATAAGAGGATAAAAGAGAGGCCCAGTAGTAAAGGATAAGCTTGCGAGCAGCCTGTATTAACCCAGATATCGGTAGGGGGTAGCAACGTGGTAGAAGGATGTAGTTGTGAAATTAAATGTAATGGTTCAGCATGTAGTCTGAGCTGTAGTTATTTCTCAAATAATGAGTTCCTTCTGTAAAGTTCTGTAGGTAACTGATTAGCTAGGATGTTAGTGCAATTTGCCCCTAAGTTTAAGAGAGGGTGTATTTGTTTAAGGGCTCTTGGTTTTGGAATCCTCTTCCTTTCTAAGGCTTAGATCTGTGAAGTGCTGAGGACAAAGTGTAAAGTATTTCCTTTTTCTGTATGGTAACTGTGACCTTCATATAATTGTGGACAGTTCTCTTTCTGTGCAGCCAGATTTAGTTTACTGGTGTCAGTGCATTTGTCAGCCTCTGAAAGAGGACAAAAATGTTAATATTTTAGAAACTAAAAAGCAATTTATTTGTATATTCTAGCTAACTTGTTTCTTCTACCCCAGAATTGCCAAGTCCTTACAAAAAGGTGCCTTCCATTATTTTTCATGTTTTTGGCCTCTGAAATCAACACTTACTTAAAATAAGAGACAGAAATTAGTCATTATAGCAATTTGAAGTATTTATTACTTATGTGGAAAGTTTCTTTTGAAGTGAGGGAAATATCTGGATGTGAAGGCTGAGATTGGGATTGTCCCTCGAGTTGGATGAGAAAGACTGGTGCCAAGTTAATAAGGCTGGGGTGAGTCTGATACCTTTTCAAATGAGCCCGAGTTTTCAACTTTTACTCAAAACATTGTTGGCTTTTAAATATTTTGGTAAAGAGCAAGGGAAGGCTCATTCTGTTTATTGTAATATAAAATTGTCACATCAGGACGTAAGTAGTGTCAGCTGAAATGTTCTAGAATTAAGTCTGAAGACATGCTTTACTTGTATCGTATTTAAATCATGCTTAGCCTAAGGAAATTAAATTTCTCCTCGGTTTCAAATGTTAGCTTATACTGTTTGAACCTGGATATTTCAATGGCAGGTCTAACTGAAAGTACAATTTGCTGATAAATATTATGGAAGTAGTAGAAATCTGCCCCATGCGTAAAGCTTAGAACTTGACATTGAAGTAATACCTACATCCCTTATTCGCAGTTCTTCTGCTTCCCAAAAACAAGGAATAAACATTTGTGCTGGTTATTTGTACATTTGTAGATCTGCATTAAGCCTCCACCATCACAGAACATTTATTAATTAAAATGTTTTTCACTAAGTATTGATCTCACTTTTTCTTTTCCTTTTTTGAGACAGGGTCTCATTCTGTCACTCAGGCTGGAGTGCAGTGGGGTGACCTTGGGTCACTGCAACCTCCACCTTCTAGGTTCAAGCAATCCTCCCACCTTAGCCTCTCGAGTAGCTGGGACTACAGGCACACACCACCATACCTGGCTAATTCTTGTATTTTTAGTAGAGACTGGGTTTCGCCGTTTGGCCCAGGCTTGTCTTGAACTCCTGGACTCAGGCAATCTGTCCACCTTGGCCTCCCAAAGTGCTTGGATTACAGGCGTGAGCCACTGTGCCCGGTCCCACATGCTGTGTGCTTTATGTACTTGGAGAAACTGTGGTCAATAAGACAAAATATTTTGTAACAAACTGTAGGTGGCATATAATACAGAAGAAGGGATGTGACAGTGACAGGGTTGAGAGGAATTCTTTGGATAGTAGTTATACTTCAGGGAAAAGGGGCCCAGAAAGGTCTCCCAGAGAGGGTGACATTTGATAAGAGAAAGGCAGAGACTATTTGCCACCTTGAAAGGGGCTTGACAGATTATGCTGTAGGCTTTGAAAGCTTTTGAAAACCTTAGGGAGTCTTTTTTTTTTTTTTTTTTAAAGTGATTACTTTGAAAGAGCTCATTTGCATATATAAAACCTGGTTTTTGGGGCGCCCTTAAGAGTCCCTTTAAGTGTCATTTTACATCATAACTGCTAATTTACTACAATAAGTGACCCTAGGCTAATTTAAACATAGATTGAAAGATTGAATAAAATATATTTTAATTCACTAGGAATCTTAGCCTTAAGGGTAGTTTGTGTATTTTACCCTCTCTATGGGATGCTGGGCTGTTAAACCAACAAGGTGTGGTCCACTTTCACAAGCATATTAACATTCCTGCCTCCTTCACCTCCTAGCAAGGGCCTTCAAGAACCTCCATAACCTATCCCCTACCACGGCCCCTCCCTGACACACATGTCCATTTTCCATTCTGGCAGCCTTGGCCTCCCTGCTCTTTTTGGTGTTCTAATGACTCTCCCCACAAGACTTGCATTGCGCTCTCTCCCTCCTTTCAGCTGTGACCTGGGGTGGCCTTTATCAGTAGTTTTCCCTAACTACCCTGTATAAAAGAGTGACCTCTAGCCATCCTTTCTCTTTTATCCTTTTCCCTCCACAGGCTTGTTACCCATTGAGAAATGGTGTATTTTAGTTGTCTTCCTCCTCTAGGCTAGCGGGGATATTTTTCAGCTCAGAGTTGTAGCCATAGGGTCTAGAGCGGTGCCTGGCACATAGTAAGTGCTCAGAATAAATGCAGAAGGAAAGATACTACATGATAAACTTGATTGAATACCTATACACAATATTTAATAGACATGATTTAAAGTAATTTAGATTTCGTTTCTGTTGAAAGTATATCATTCTTGTACCTTGTCATACTTACTGATTTAATCTTACTGATTTAACTTCAGATTTTCCCTCATTTACACTCTTGTGATTTTTCTCATTTCCTTATTTGACATCAGATAATCTTCACTTCATCCATGGAGTTTAAATAATCTTTTATAACTCCAGCAACCATTTTTATCATATCAACCATTAACCTCTTTCACTAGAGTTAATCATGTAGAGTCAGTTTCCCCTCTATCTTGTTACCCCATAATTCCTGTGGAAAGTTTCCCGTGAACTTGAATTCTGCCTTCTAACTATTGTCACTATTTGGAGAGTTCCTATTATATGTTATGTCACAACTGCTGGAGATCTGCCTTTTCACTTTTTCATCTATTCTTTGTTTAGCCTGCTTCATAATTTGTAACCTCCCACCATCTCTTAGAACACATGGGCAGTCCTTATTTCTGGCATACATCAAGAAAGGAATCAGAGCCTGATTGCTTTGAAAATGCCAGGATTCTAGGGCCGGGCTCACACCTGTAATCCCAACACTTTGGGAGGCTGAAATGAGAGGACTGCTTGAGCCTGGGAGTTTGAGACCAGCCTGTGCATATAGAAAGACCTCGTCTCTACAAAAGATTTCTTTAAGAAATTGTCAAGCATGGTGGCACAAACCTGTAGTCCCAGCTACTCAGGAGGCTTAAGTGGGAGGGTCACTTGAACCTGGACGGCGAAGAGTTTGCAGTGAGCCATAATGGTGCCACTGCACTCCAGCATGGGCGACAGAGTGAGAACTTGTCTGAAAAAGAAAAAAAAAAAATTCTGGGATTCTGGATGTTCTCTGGAGCCCAGCCTCTTTCTACTGCCTTGTGTGCCATTGCCCATCCTATCCCCGGATCAGTTTCAGATTTGTGAGATTCTATAAGTTTACACATTCTCACATACTTGTTAGTGGTTCCTGAAAAGTGTTAGTTTTCTTATTATTTTTAGCACAACTGATACCATGGATGTGACTTACTAATTTTAAATAACTGCTATGAGCTTGACTTCACTTGCTCCTTCTCAAAATGATCATAAGAAATGTTAAGCCAAGAAATAAGGTTATGTAAATACTTTTTGGGTCTGAATGAGATGTTACAAAATATTGGCAGTGAAAGCTTTGGGCAAGCCCAGTACTAAGAAATGGAAAATAAATGGCGACTTGTCTTTATGTCTTCACACAGTAGCAATCGGGTTGACTCACTGCAGCGTGCCTGCCAGAACCTGTATGTGGCTCTTTAAGCTTTGCTAGAACAGCTGCCTGAAAAATGCATTTATACAAAGGGTTTTGAGAATTGTTTGTTACCTGTAAGCAAAAAGTTTACCTAACCAAATGTAAAATGTGATTAAATCTACATGTAAAGAGTTGCTTTACCTGAGCAATTTGGCTTCTTTTGAATAGTATCAAAGTAGGTAATATGGTTCTGTATGTTTTGAAATAACTGCCTTAACTTGGCGTTTGGAAATGAAACTTGTTATTTGACCAGTTAAAGTATATACGGTTTAAAAGTTAATTTATCTTCATAAGGGAAACATAACATATTGAGTTCCAATAGGAAAGTAGTTTTATTTTAAATCAAAGTCTTTCTCTTGGTGGGTTCTGGAACTTACATTTAATTCCATCAGTTGGGTTTTCTAACCATTGTGTAATACATTGGCCAGAACAAGGGGATCTTGTATCAGATGGGATAGATTGTATCCCAGCTCCAGCGTGTGCCAGCTTCATGATCTTGGGCATGTCAGGGGGCTGTTTTCCTCATCCTTAGAATGTGAAGGGATGGTCAAAAGCCACCACACAGGATTGTAATGATAGGCAGTGTCTGTTCTGATCACATATTGGGCACAGCTACATGATACTATTATTCAACAAAGGGGTCCTATTCATTCAGCCTGCTTTTTTAGGATACCTACCAGTTTCTAGACAGAATATAAAGGTGAAAATGATTTGATCCTAATTCAAAAAACTTACAGGTGAGAAAGAAGCAGCATATCCATTGAGCTTTCTGTTCTCTTGACCTAGGCTTTATTGCTATGACTGAGACTGGGTCTAAGAGATTTGGATTCTCTTGTCATGGGAACAGAGGTGCTCACCCAAGTGTGCTGTAGTTCATCTCCTCATTCTTCACATTCAAGGACTGATTCTTCACATATAATATGTGCTTGACTCCAAATACAGTTTGTGGGACAGGCAGAGGGCCTTAGCCTCTTAAATTTAAAAGAAATTTAAATTCCTTTAAAATTTGTCCTTATGTCTAAAAATCCTTCACCTGTCATCAAACTATCTTCAGCTATGTAGATTTTCTGTTTTAAAAAAATTATAATGGCATTCATGATTAATTTTCTATATTAGCATAACTTAGTTATGACTTGTAACTTAAAAATAGATGTTGTACGTGTTTTTTAATCAAAAACTTAAGAAAAAAATTTTTTTCTTGCTGCCATTTTCTCCTCCAATAATAGCATGCTAGTTTACATTGAGATACCCACCTCTGGTGATACAGTAAATCATGCTTTCTGGAATATTTTGTGGTTACTCTTGGCTGTGCCAGCAGACACTAGTAATACACATATCTGCTGATTCTCATGTGAGATATGTTTATTCTTTATCAAATAAATTATACTCACAAATTTTTATTAAGTAAAATACTTTATGTATAAATCCCAATACATCCCAAATGAGGGAGGAGAGGTTTTGTTTGACCATACTGGTTTATCATTTCTGAGTGTTTCTTTGGAGACAGCTTTTGCAATCTTCCTTCAGAGATCACAGTCCCTACTCCTTAGGTTCGGAATAGGTTTTGTATCTGTAGGCTTATTTTGTTACTATCTATGTAATTCTCTGCAGGGAAAATTTTTAGAATCTGGGACAGCATTTTCATGGTGCCTGTTTATCCTGAAGAGGAAGTAGAGCCAAAAGTCAGAACTTTCTCTAACTTTCTGACTTACTTTAGGAGAGTATATTTCTTGGAAGTTAGATGTTTGGTAGCTAGAAGAGAAAGTTACAGAATTCTTAATCCTGTGCTCAAAACAGGAAGTGTGGTTGGATTACATGATCATTGATGTTACAGGAATTAAGGCAAATCAGTTTTATTCAAAACAAATCTAGTAACTAAGAAAGAGGTCAGTTTTTTGTTTTGTTGTGGTTGGTGACTAATACTGAATACACTTTGCCAGATTTTTTTCTGGTTGTATTATACTTTACATTTATTTCAAAGATACATCTTTTATCTTTTGTTTGTGTATATCTCAGCCAAGCCACCATTTAGCAATAAACCTGTTGAGTGACTTTTTTTTGTATACCATTATGTTGCTAACTGACAAGTCCTATGTCTGAAGGCTGTATTTTCTAGCCTTGGAAAAATATGAATTTAGCTGTGCAGGGTGGCTCACGCCTGTAATCCCAGTAGTTTGGGAGGCTGAGGTGGGCAGACTGCTTGAGCCCAGGAGCTCTAGACCGGCCTAGGCAGCATAGTAAGACCTCATCTCTACAAAAAAACAAAAATTAGCCGGGCATGGTGGCCTGCGCCTGTAGTCCCAACTATTCGGGAGGCTGAGGCAAGAGGATTGCTTGAGCCCAGAAGGCGGAGGTTGCAGTAAGCCAAGATCACACCTGGGTAACAGAGTGAGACCCTGTCTCAAAAGGAAAAAAAATATATGAATTTAGCTTCTGTTAGATAAATATTGAGCAAGATCTACATTTACAAGTTGCTAACAGTTTTCATTTTATTTAGAAACTTATCCCAGTATGTTTTTAGTACATTTATGAAAGTTGTTTCTTGGCAGAATTACCACCTCATGTAGGCGGTCATTTACCAAACAGCCAAGTTTTATTCATTTTCATTAGAAAATATAGTGATTTTTACCAGGATTTCCAAAGACACCATGCCTGCTTTCTTCAGTGGTAGATAGTGGCTTTGCCGTAAAAATTGTTGGTCAGATTTTTGAATAGGTATTTTTGGAAATACTGAAAGATTTTAACCTCTAATAATTTGCCGGTGGAGTTTTTAAAATTTGACAACACATGGACAGATTGACAAATGTTTGCTTTTTACTGTTTAGGTTCACCATAAGCCAGAATGCCTACAGATACATTAATCCAAGTTTGAGGAAATTTTTTTTTTCTTTCCCCACTGAAACAATAGCAATAAGGTTAAACATAATCTGTAGACAATCGTGTTTGTGTTACTGTTCTTCCCATTGATCAGTGTTCACATAGGCAAAAGAGAATAATTTATTACATGTGAAAAATAAAGCTCACTATTAATAATGTCCTTTAGACAGAAATGTAAAATAACTGCACTGTTGGGTGATATTTGCCTTGATAGCGTCATACATCTTACTGTGTATTTAATTCTAATGTTGAACTTTTTATGTGCCTGGCACTGTTCTGAGTCCTTTACAAATATTCATTCATTCAACTTTAATTCATTTAATGGCTAATTACTCTAGTTCAGTTAGAGCTTATGGAAGAAAGTAATTGAGTATATTATGTATCCCTTCCCATTTGTTTTCTTTGCATGGACCCTGACCTCACTGATTAGGAGTAGAGGACTTTAGTCTCAGGGCTCGCAACGAATCCTTGTCTTGTGGTAGTTCTGCTTCAGTGTTGTAGCATGTGAAAGAGTCTGTTTTGAGATGGTAAGAGGCTTGCACTTAACTGGTTTCTGTGTTATAATTGTATAATTATAACTGTATTTGTACATTGTAATTGTATAATTGTAAAACTTACATTTTCAGGAAATTACAGCCTTTAATAAATAAAGAAAACTTATATCCTCTCTCTCTTTTGTTTAATTAGGCATATTTTCTGTTTACGTGTTAGAAAAGTTGTTAGAAATCATTTCACATTCATTCTTCTCTGTGTCCCTGCCCATTCCAGCATGCTCGAAGATGACCTTCAGCTCAGTGACAGTGAGGACAGTGACAGTGAACAAGTAAGTGTTGCACAGCCTGTAATACCAGGAGTCCTTTTAAATCCATCTAACAGATCTGAGCTGCTTGTTCTAACCTGTTTTTTGTTCTTTTCCTGGTCTTTCTTCCCCTTATTGTGAATGCCTAGACCCCAGAGAAGCCTCCCTCCTCATCTGCACCTCCAAGGTACCGTGTGGGTTTCTCCCCATCTGTACAGAATGTTTGCAATTTTTTACCAAATGGGAAAAATAAAGCCTTATTTAGTACTTTCATAGTTTTTTTATGGGAAGGAGCTGAAGGATCACAGTAAAAGGAAAGTACCTGTTAAATATTTTGGAAGCTTAAATCAGCCATAGGGAGGTTGTTAACCCTATAGAAGCGAGAGCCTCACACTCATCTGTATCATCAGTATAGATGTTAAAGATTTTTAAGAGTTTACAGGCTGGGCGTGCTAGCTCACGCCTGTAATCCCAGCACTTTGGGAGGCCGAGGTGGGCAGATCACTTGAGGTCAGGAGTTCGAGACCAGCCTGGCCAACATGGTGAAACCCTGTCTCTACTAAAAATACAAAAATTAGCCAGGCATGGTGGCGCATGCCTGTAGTTCCAGCTATTCGGGAGGCTGAAGCAGGAGAATCGCTTGAGCCCAGGAGGTGGAGGTTGCAGTGAGCTGAAATCGCGCCACTGCACTCCAGCCTGAGTGACAGAGCGAGACTCTGTCTCAAAAACAGGAGTTTACAAACAAGCTTAAACTACAATTTATCATCAGTATTAGGTAATCAATATTTGAAAAGTTAAACTGACGAGCCCAGTGTTTTAATGGAGGTAACAGATTTGCTGTTTTCAGTAAAGCTCAATTATTTCCAGAACTTCTTTTCCATTGTGCCTGTTTTCTTAGTTACATGAATTTTCATATTGTTTCAGCTGCTTTTCAAAATGACCAGCAGTACATTTTAGTGTGATGGGAAATGGAACAAGCCAGCCATACTTTAGGAAATGTGATGATTTAATTTTTGAAAATATGAACTATTTGAACTACTTTTATAATATTTTCCTCTGGTAATATGCCAGGTACCTGCCTTTTATGGACAAAGTTATTTTACTCACTTGAGATGTGCTCATCCACTCAGAGATGACATAAGCAATAAAATCTTGTCCATTATGCAGGGGATGTTACAGTTAATGTGGAGGAAGCCCATGTAATTATGTGCACTCTTACAGATTCATAAGGTTTGCTTGTTTAATTATATCTTATTTTGTTCAGTAATTTCTGGTGGGTTATGATGACTCATAAAACATGACAAGGTAGCCTAACTTCTAAAAGTGAAGGAAAAGGAAAAAGAAGAGACCAAGCGGGGGTACAAATTTGAGGCAGGAGTAACATTGAGAATATATCCCCTTTTGCTCATCACTGACTTATGCTCTTCAGCTGCCAGTGGAGACAGGGCCACAAACTGGGTACAGCATTTCTGTGAGGAGATTATATAGTGGTATTGTGTGTGTTTTAAAATTACCTCAACTAGTGATTTTGTTATTGTTTAATAATTTTTATTCTAATATGTGTTATTTACGAATCTATTTTGAAAATATTTTAGGTAGATTTGAAATCTGTCCAGATTATAATTAATGACTTATTGCTTTAATTAATACCATCTAGGGTGAAGCTTTAAGATTATATATGCTTTGAAATTCTGTATGTGTCTAGCAGTGTGATCAATGTGTTTTCTCACTAACTTAGATTTATTGCCCCATTCTTAAAATTTGGAGTAGATAATCTCTACTTTGGCTGATATTTGGGGATGATCCCTAAGCCACTTATGAAGAATGGTCCATTTTGTAGTTCTGCCAGGAAGTGTGAATGGTTGGTTACTTTTGAGTTCACCTTGCAAAGGAACACCGTTTATATTTAGTGGTCTTTGGCTACCACGCAGTTCTTGTTTAGAGAATATAGGGAGATTTTAATTTACTGGCTTTTCTTACAGAAATTAATTTGATTTGGTTACGTGTAGCAGAGACCAGCAAACTTAAAGGATCAGATAGTAAATATTATAGGCTTTGTGGGCCATATATGTCTCTCTTGCAGCTGTTCAAATCTGCCATTGCAGCATAAAAGCAGACATAGTACATTAAAAAAATGGGTATGGGTGTCTTCCAATAAGACTTTATTTAGAAAAGCAGGCAGCCAGCCTAGGCAATGGTTTACCAACCCTTGATATGAAGCACCCAGCATCTAACTTAAATTTTGGATCACTTGACATATTCTTCAGGAGTAAAATTTCACATTTATTAATTTCTTTCCCCACCATAAAAAATTTCTCTTTTATGCATTTATCTGGTGAACAGTTTTCAGAGGTTTTTGCTTTTCTATTAAACTACTTTCGGCCTCTCTCAATTGGATGATATGATCGTTAAGCAGTGTATCTAATACCAAGGCCCGCCCTTTTGAGTAGCAGAAAAATGGGCAAGGGAGAAAGAAGAAATCCACCTTGCATGGTGCCTTCTAATTTTATCTTTTGATTGCTTTGCAGTGCTCCACAGTCCCTTCCAGAACCAGTGGCATCAGCACATTCCAGCAGTGCAGAGTCAGAAAGCACCAGTGACTCAGACAGTTCCTCAGACTCGGAGAGCGAGAGCAGTTCAAGTGACAGCGAAGAAAATGAGCCCCTAGAAACCCCGGCTCCGGAGGTACCGTGTCCCCCCTCGAGATGGCCACCTTAGATGGCAGCATTCTGTCCTTTGAAGCTAGAGTCTGTGCTGTGGGCCAGGACTGACCATGAGACTGAGTCATTCTGTCCCATGGGGCAATGCTTTCCTGCTCCTATGCTGTCTAGAGCCATCTGTTTCTATTTATTTGCTTCTTACCAAATATTTAATAAAGGAGAGTTGGGAGAGAGGTCTTCTCTCCCCTGTTGAAAATGATAGGTCTTCTCTGTCGTTGCTAGTGGTGTTTTGAAGATCAACTCATTAAGACTGTTTGCACACCATTTTCTTTTCCCTTCTTTTAAAAAGAAAACTTGGTTTCAATAGGCTGCTATTTTAATATTAATGAGAATTCTTTTTGAAATTTTAGAAATGCATGAATTAAAGCAAAAGGAGACTGCCTGATTTAGCAAAGGGCAGGAATGTGAACTAGAAATAAGTCATCAGGAGTTCTATTTTCGAATCACTAAAAGCCATGCATTAAATTGATGGCAAACTGATTTTGTCAGGGTTCTGTTTCTTGCTCCTTTCTGTCCCATGTGAAACAGGGATGATGGTGTTTGCTTGTCACCCACCCTCAGGAGAATATTGTAAAGATAAACTGATAAGACTGAAAATCTTAAGCACTAAATAAATCTAGAGGATTTATGCTATTTACTGGATTGTTGAGCACAAGAAATTGTTAGTAACATCTAACAGCGTTGCCAAATAACCTCAAAATTTGGGTAGCATTGTAAACGTTATGGTGGGGAAAGAAATTAATGAAAAGGGAAGGCATTCTTTTCTTTTTGGTGAATGAAACCAGCCCACATCGAGAAAATTATTCCAGATATTTAATATGGGAATGCCAGGAAATGAAGCTTTCTAATTAGGAAAGCATTAAAAAGCCTTCTGTATTTGTCTCTGTTTAGAAAGCAAAGCAGTTCCAATGGGGCATTAACTGAATACATCTGGAGCTAATGTAGGGAGACTTAAGGGTCTTCTCTGAAGGTGAGGGAGGCTGAGAAAATAACTGGCTGTCATTTTCTGTTAGATGCGAATCTGTGTCTGGTGCAGAAAATAAGAGTTTGATTATGTTTTGGAGTGGACAGACATGCATCAGTATTAACTGCACTTGAAGTGCCTTTCAGATTTTAGAAACTACACTGTGTTTCTGGGGCTCTTTGTTTCTTTATATGATACTAATTGCTATTGAAATAATTTTTCTATTCAGGATACTGAATATGCTGTGCAGACAAATTGTGTGATGTTCACTGTTAATGTTTATAAGATCTTTGCTTTATGTTTCACCTTATTCTTAAGAAAAATTTTCATGCTAGTTAGATTACTGACATCAAAAAGATAATTAAATAACATTTAATTCAAATAAAATGGAAATATTACAGATTTGGCTGAATAATTGAAACTTGATAGAAAGTCTGGCGTTTGTAGTAATGAGACATAGATATATTTTATTGCTTGAGAAGTTACTGGAATAGAGTGAAACCTATGTAAAATAAATGGTCCCATCCTACCTTATCTTTTAAAATCACTTTACTAAAAAAGGCTAGTATGTTGTGTATTGCAGATCCAGGCTTGGGGACAGCATGTGTTATATACTGAGGCTCATCCTCCTGGGAATATTTTATCTTTGTTTAGATTTTAAATTTTGAATTTTTCCTAAAAGTATTTAACTACATCTCTTTCCTTTTACAATAAATACCTGCATTATTATAAATTTCTGGTGTTATTTCAGAGTCACACAAATTCCATAATAAGCTGTACATACAGATATTAATGAGAATTCTTTTTCATTAATATTCCATAATCACTACTGTAAATTATGGAATTTTCACTCTTAACTTTCTCACTCCTTTTTAAATTTTTTTTAACTTTCTCTTTTCTTTGTCTTTTAATTTTTGTGGGTATGTAGTAGGTGTATATATGAGTGCGTGAGATATTTTGATACAGCCATATAATGCATAATAATCACATCAGAGTAAATGGGGTACCCATCACCTCAAGCATTTATTCTTTGTATTACAAACAACTCAGTTATACTTTTTCAGTTATTTTAAAATGTAAATTAAAGTATTATTGACTACAGTCACCCTGTTGTGCTGGCAAATACTAGAGCTTGTTCTGGTTTTTTTTTTTTTTTTGGTACCCATTAACCATCCCCCCACCCCCTACTACCCTTCCCAGCCTCTGATAATCATCCTTCTACTCTCTATCTCCATGAGTTCAATTGTTTTAATTTTTTAGCTCCCACAAATTAGTGTGTATCTTCCATTTTTTTAATGCTCTTTTTTAAAAAAAATTTTGCACTCATATTCCCCATAGCTATGTAGTGTTACTAAAAGAGTAAATCTATATTGTGCATAGGTCAAAACCTCTTAATTCAAAATCATAATTCATTCTAAAATATACTAACTTTTGCCAATTTATTAAAACACCTAATAAAAAATAATTATATCCTTTTTTTCCTATTTCCAATTTGCAGTATTTGGGTTGCACCAGCACTGGGAGGGCAGATTGGGGGTGGGATGAGGAGAGGCAGAGGAAGAAATGAAAGTCCAAACTTTGATCCTCTAAACAAAGATAAAATATTCCCAGGATATTTGAAAGTCTAAAACCTTGGCACTTTTATCTACTTAAACTTTATTTTTAAAAATGTTTTATTTCCATTTTTATTTTTATTGAGATGGAGTCTCACTCTGTCACCCAGACTGGAGTGCAGTGGTGTGATCTCGGCTCACTGCAACCTCTGCCTCCCGGGTTCAAGTGATTCTCCTGCCTCAGCCTCCTGAGTAGCTGGGACTACAGGTACATGCCACCATGTCTGGCTAATTTTTGTATTTTTAGTAGAGACAGCGGTTTCACCATGTTGGCCAGGCGGGTCTCGAACTCCTGACCTCAAGTGATCCACCCACCTCGGCCTCCCAAAGTGCTGGGATTACAGGCGTGAGCCACCATGCCCAGCCTAAAATATATTTTTAATTAATCCCTTATGAAAACATTTTTTCCATCTCAACACCCAAATAATGTATCAAAGAAATTATATACATTTCACAACTTAATATTGGGTATACAGGATTGCCCCTACCTGTTCCCCTTGTCTGGCACAACTACCCAATTTTACCCTCAAATTGGGACATAGGCCTTCCTTCGGAACATTTTTAGGACTGTAGTGGAAGAATATATTTTATTTCTGTAATCAGGACGTTCCTTTAGGGACTACTAAATGCATCTCAGTACTGTCCTGTTTTGGGTGTTGGGGGGGAACCAGATGTTATTTATACTGGGAATGACTTCCCTTTTGGGTTCACACATAAATAGTCTTCTAAAGAGCATGTCAGGGATTGGGGTGCAGTTGTAGATATAGCCAGTGGGTAAGATATGTCTGTACCTTTCCTGAGGAAGGGTGTGAAGGCTTTGTGCCTGATGTGATTGGCAAGTGTTGTATCTCACTACCTTGTCCCATCAGTTAACCACTTATGTAACCACACCCTGAAGTCTCCAGGAAATCATGTTTGACAAGTGGGTATTGTGTGCTAATCTTTTCTCTACTCTTAACCATTCTGCGTTCTTAAAATATTGAATACGGATTTAGATTACATGTGACAAAATGCCTGCCACATAATAGTGGTTTCCTTCTTCCCTCCCTCTCTGCCCTTAAATTCAGATGACAGCATGGGTATACAGTTGACATAAGCGAAGGAAGCCGTAAGGAAGATAATGTTATCATAAGCAGCAGTATTGAGTAAACAGAAAGAAAAAAGGAATTACGTAGTCACCTTACTGTCCAAAGGATGTTCTTGCCTGGTTTTTTAAGTTTCTTAGTTCTGTTCTGTTAGTCACACTAAACATGAACTATCTACCTGATCCTTTGATTACCTAACCTTTTCCTGGCCAAAAATCCTTTATGTCATAGCCACATATTTTGCATCATTAGATTTCCATGTTTTATGGAGTTGAATTATTTGGGATGTTCCAGTCGGGAAAATTGTCAGCAGTCTTTCTTCCCCTTAAAACCTTTCCATCTACTGTAGTGTTCTCCTTATCTATAATCTAAGCAAATAAATCTGAAGTGGTGTGTCTTTCAACTAATTTTCTGATGCATTATGTATATGACTTATTTCTACAAACCACCTCCCAGAGTGGATCTTTAAAGAAATTAGTATTTTTCTTAAGATAAGGACATAAGGACAGTGATGTATAGTCTTTAAAATAAATGTAACTATCACTCACTCTGTCAGACACTAATATTTTTCTATATGATGTGAAATTCATGGGTATAGTAATCCACCTAGCGGAATACTCATATATCTCATGCACCCACTATATGCAAGATAGAGTAGTGGAACTTGGAGACACAAGAGTCTCTGTTATTCTTTTAATAAGGTCCAACAGCTGAGCTGGAGAGACGTGGTGGGATGCAACAGCAGTTAATTTATCAACAAAGGTTGAACTAACATTTAAGGTAACAAGCCAGGAACCTCTGTTTTTATGCCATGCAATTGTACATTGTCATTGCCCCTGACTGTATGCCTCCCTTTGTATCTTAGAAACATAGGTGCTGTTTCAGACCAGGTTGCTTGTAATGAGAGATTTGATGTATAACTTTTTTTTTTTTTTTTTTTGAGACCGAGGTGTCACTCTGTCACCCAAGCTGGAGTGCACGTGGCTCACTGCAGCCTCAAACTCCTGGGCTCAAGCAATCCCCACCTTAGCCTTCTGAGTAGCTGGGACCACAGGCACGTGTCACCACTCCTGGCTAATTTTTTAATTTTTTTGTAGCAATGAGGTATTGCTGTGTTGCCCAGGCTGGTCTTGAACTCCTGGGCTTGAACAGTTCTCCTGTCTCGGCCTCCCGAAGCTGGGATTATAGGCCTGAACCACCATATTGGCCGAGTGTTTGACTTTTAAAGAGTTCACATGGGATTAATGCTTGGCTAGTGTGACCCAGCTGACTTTATCAAGGTGTAAAAATTGCAAATCACTATATACACTATATGTGATATGATAACTTTGTCACGTATAAATATTTACTATGTAATGTTTTTAAGTAAATGAGAGAAATGGGCCTGTTACTCTAGTGCTTTGGAAGACTGAGGCAGGAGGATCACTTGAGGCCAGGAGTTTGAGGCTGCAGTGAGCTATTATCATGCCACTGCACTCCAGCCTGGGCAACAGATTGAGACCCTGTCACATACAAAAAGAAATGATCTCATCTTGAATAAAAGTAATCTTTAGTTGAAAAATACGTCAAAAAAAGGATAAAATGTGAACCCACTAAAACTTAGTTTATTCATTAGCTGCCTTCTGCAAATACTTGATGAAATGATTTTTTACTCATTTCCTCCTATTATTCCTTAATAGAGTAGTTCACAAACCAAAATGTGTCAATTCTGTTTATACTATAATTACCATTAGAATATATTATAAAGATTTATCAGCAGTTGGCAATTGCCTATTGGTTAATATTTGCTATTACCAAATTTCTAAATCCCACAAAAAAGTGAAGGTTGCTTTAAGAGTTAATTGTTATAGAACTTATAACTTGAGGAGGATGACTGGAACCTAAATTCTGGGTTTGGAGGGATTTGCTCCTCTGCAGGACAGTGTTGTATAATTGGGTGACTAACACAAAAGAATAATTTGTCATCATTTGTCAGTTAACACTTTTCTTTCTTTCCTTATTTTTAGCCTGAGCCTCCAACAACAAACAAATGGCAGCTGGACAACTGGCTGACCAAAGTCAGCCAGCCAGCTGCGCCACTGGAGGGCCCCGGAAGCACAGAGCCCCCACGGCGGCACCCAGAGAGTAAGGGCAGCAGTGACAGTGCCACGAGTCAGGAGCATTCTGAATCCAAAGATCCTCCCCCTAAAAGCTCCAGCAAAGCCCTCCGGGCCCCACCCGAAGCCCCCCACCCCGGAAAGAGGAGCTGTCAGAAGTCTCCGGCACAGCAGGAGCCCCCACAGAGGCAAACCGTTGGAACCAAACAACCCAAAAAACCTGTCAAGGCCTCTGCCCGGGCAGGTTCACGGGCCAGCCTGCAGGGGGAAAGGGAGCCAGGGCTTCTTCCCTACGGCTCCCGAGACCAGACTTCCAAAGACAAGCCCAAGGTGAAGACGAAAGGACGGCCCCGGGCCGCAGCAAGCAACGAGCCCAAGCCAGCAGTGCCCCCCTCCAGTGAGAAGAAGAAGCACAAGAGCTCCCTCCCTGCTCCCTCTAAGGCTCCCTCAGGCCCAGAACCCACGAAGGACAATGTGGAGGACAGGAGCCCTGAGCACTTTGCTCTTGTTCCCCTGACTCAGAGCCAGGGCCCACCCCACAGTGGCAGCGGCAGCGGCAGCAGGACTAGTGGCTGCCGCCAAGCCGTGGTGGTCCAGGAGGACAGCCGCAAAGACAGACTCCCATTGCCTTTGAGAGACACCAAGCTGCTCTCACCACTCAGGGACACTCCTCCCCCACAAAGCTTGATGGTGAAGATCACCCTAGACCTGCTCTCTCGGATACCCCAGCCTCCCGGGAAGGGGAGCCGCCAGAGGAAAGCAGAAGATAAACAGCCACCCGCAGGGAAGAAGCACAGCTCTGAGAAGAGGAGCTCAGACAGCTCAAGCAAGTTGGCCAAAAAGAGAAAGGTGAGTGTGGGGAGACTGCCCTGACTCCAGCGTGGACCATCCTTGCCGTTGGCCTGGCAGTATCTTTGATCAGCCTTTGATTTAGGCCTAGTTGAGTTGTCTCACAGGTCTTTGCTTTGATTCGCTGTAGCCTTTGCACCTTCTTCCAGCGTTACCTGTCTGGACTTTGCTTCTCATTCTGCAGATGGGCATTAACATATGTTATGTCCTTCCATCGGTCTTGCTAGTTTGAAAAAAGGTGAGGCAGTCCTTAAAAACAATAGCTTCTTTTAGGATAATGTAGCATCTAGGGCCGCCCCCAACCCCCCCCCTTTTTTTTTTTTTTTTTTTTTTAAAGACAGGGCCTTGCTCTGTTGCCAGGCTGGAGTGCAGTGGTGCGATCTTGGCTCACTGCAGCCTCTACCTCTGGGGTGAAATGATCCTCCTACCTCAGCCTCCTGAGTAGCTGGGACCACAGGTGTGTGCCACCACACCCGGCTAATTTTTGAATTTTTTTGTAGAGGTGGGGTTTTGCCATGTTGGCCAGGCTACTCTTGAACATCTGAGCTCAAGTTATCCACCCGCCTCTGCCTCCCAAAGTGATGGGATTACAGGCCTGAGACACGATGCCCAGCCTCATTTTCATTTATTCTTATAACTGGCATTTACCACCTGACCCATTAGGTTTTGCCTTAGAAGTTGAGATCTTATATTAATTGAAATGTTAATTCATATTCTGAATTATTAAAAGAACTGCTCTATACAAATTTTACTCTCATAGTAGGATCTTTTATACCAATATCACATGCATATTTTAACACATGACCATACAACACCCATTACAGTTACTAACATATGATTAGTGTCTCATTGAGTAATATAGGCTGATAATGGCACATTGCAAAGTGTTGACCATATCATTTTATTTATTATAATTGGAAGATTCTTTTGGATACAGAATGGACAGAGTAAAAAAATTGCTGCATTATTTAAGATTGTTACTTGAACATGTCGCTGTTTTAGACAGTCTCCTTCCTTTTATTTTGAATCATTGAGCTCTTGTTCTGTTTGTTGCTTTTTCATGATGATGAAAGATTAGTGAGTTTTTCCCTGGTAGCATTCCCAAGCCAACTTGCCCAAGTATCAGAGACAAAGTCACAAGAAGGGCCAACTCTCTCCTGCTGAGAAGGAATAAAATTTTTAACACTCTTGTAAGTACGTGAAAAACTTCTTACTCAGCTGTGGAAGTTGAGCTAAGAATAACAAAGGAAAAAAAGATTATGAAGCCTGCTGTCATGTCTGAGATTCGACTGATTAATCCACTGCGTTAAAAATATAACACGACTTTACCGAATAGTAAAGGGCGACTGCTTTCTTCAGAACTTCCTCGCAGCAGACTAAAGGATGTATATTGCCACCATGTTTGCAGCAGGCAAGTCGAGTGGGATGGGATCTAGTGCTAATAAGTGCTCTGTCTCAGCTAGAAGAGGGCATATTTTCATGCCAGAAACTTCTTTAAACTTTTTGTATGAGATGGGTTGGGGGGTGTGTGTGTGTGTATGTGTGTGAAAGGTAACAAAACTTCATGGAGAAAATTGTGATGGACCTGGTTAGGAAAAAGATACCTGCAGCTGATACACTTGGGAAAACTTCAGGAACACACTCATGTAGCTCCGTGTCCTGGTAAATCTCTCACCTGTCTCCCAGCTGCTGTGGTCTTGTGTGGTCTCCAGTGCTGACCGTCTGCATTAGCTGGAGTGGGGACAGGTATTCACTTCTGAAAGGATTACCTACCAGGTGGAAATGTTAGAACCTGGAGGATCCCCCAGACAGCTCAGTCCAGTTCATACCCCAGTGCAAATCTAGAAGTGTAGCTTGTGGCTCTAGAAAGGGAAACTTCCAGCTCTCACTGTTGACTGTGGGAACTGTGCCCTCTAAAAGCCATTCCCAGGTTTTGGCTGAGCACCTCTTGGGCAGCTCATTTATCTTTCTGTTTAGAGCATGCAGAAATAGTGATCCCTTCATCTTAATCGAGTGCATGATTTCTTTAAAGCGCTGTCAAGCTGCTGAGAGATCTGGCCTGGGGAACAGTCTGCCTCCATGGTACCGTCAGGATTGATGTCTGACCCACTGGTTCCAAACCCCGGCTACACATTACAGTCACCTGGTAGCCTTTAGCACTGATGACGGGAATCCCCCATTGGTATTTAAAAATTCCTCTGGTAATCCTAGTGCCTATCAGGGCTGGGAACCACTGAAGCAGAGCCGTACTGCAGGGCCCAAGAGCGTACAAATCTAGTTATTTGGATCCAAAGCTGGTCAAGTGTGCAGTGTTTAAGACATCATGATCTAGGCAAACAGAATTCCTGGCCTGAAATATGTCACTAGTTAGAAACATTAGAAGCTTTCAGGTAAATAAATATAAAAAACCAGTCAACCGTATTCTTATTTCTTCATCAGAGAATCATGTGTCATTTGGTTTAACTTCCTGCTGGATTCCGGGTGGGAGATGTTGAACATATTAATCTCATTATTTTCTGTAGAGGACAGGTTGTCCCCCCCCTTCCTCATTAGCACCCTGACTGCTTGTTCGGGGCTCTCTGCCTCTGGCCCTGTGACCAGCATGGTTGCTTCAGCAGACAGCAGTGTGGGCCTGCTCTCCATGGCAGAGACAGGGCTGTGAAGCTTGGGTACTGCTCACATTTGGATAATGAAGATATTTATCATTTTCTTCATTTTAAATGTGAACATTAGAAAAAACTCTGAGCATATAGTCAGAGCAATAGAAGAACTTGCTTGATCGTTCACATTAGTGGAATTTAGTGTTTTTATTTAAAGGCCTCTTAGAGTCTGTCCCTCTCTTGGCACAAAATTTAGCAAATATTTTCTTTCAGAAGATTTACAGATCCTTGAATCCACTTCAGACTTAAAAGTGTATGAAGATGATCATAAAGAGTTAATGATGGCTGACAGCTGTGATGAAGCCGTTAGACATGGCACCTATAGAAATGCACACATACTGTTTTACTACTCTACAGCAGTGGGTAAGGAACAATGCATGAGGAAAAGTAGAGAAAACTGTGAGGGTAAATATCCATGACCTCACGTCGTGTTCTTTACATAAACTACTGAATTTCATCAGTCTGATTACAGTTTAGATTTTCTAATACCAACTTATGTTTTCTTTTAAAATTTTTTTATTTTTAGCTTAGAGACTATTCTGTTAATTACTTATTTTTTAGAGACAGAGTCTCGCTCTGTTGCCCAGGCTGGAATGCAGTGGCGTAGCTCACCAACCTCAAACTCCTGGGCTCAGGTGACCCTCCTGCCTCAGCCTCCAGGCACATGCCACTGTACCCAGCTAATTTCTTTTTATTTTTTGTAGAGACGGGGTTTCACTTTGTTGCCCAGGCTGGTCTTGAACTCTGGGCCTCTAGCAATCTTACCTCAGCCTCCCAAAGCAGTGGTGTTACTGGTTGAGGGTAGTTGTCTAGCTCCTTGGTGTTTTGAACAAAGAATTAGACAAAATGCACAACACAACAAACCAAGGCAGTGAAAGCAGACATTTATTTTAAATGAAAGTATGCTCCCATAGGGTGGGAGCTGGCTGAAGCAAGAGGCTCAGGAACACTGGTTCTTCTGGGGTTTATATGCCTTCTAGAAGTTTCCCATTGGTTCACTCTAGTGGTCCACGACTAGTCTGATTGGTTGTAGGGGGAACGAATTAGAGTTACTTTCATTTTCCAGCTGCTACACAGAAAAAGGAGGGGTTATATCTTACATCCAGTCAGGGTGGATGGGCCTTAGGTTCCCTGCCTCCAGACCCTATTCTCCTGCCTCACTGGGGTTACAGGCATGAGCCACCATGCCTGGCCTATATTTTCTTCTTTAGAATTCTTAAACCAAGCTTATTTTTTTCCAGATTTGGAAGAAAAGTTGAACTCAAGAACCGCAATATATACAGTAATACGCAACCAGGCCAGTGCAATTGGGAGCCCTCTAAAAATGCACCTGGCTGGGCACAGTGGCTCACACTTGTAATCCCTGCCCTTTGAGAGGCTGAGGCGGGTGGATTGCTTGAGCCCGGGAGTTCAAGACCAGCCTGGGCTGGGCAACTCTGTGAGACACTGTCTCTGCAAAAAAAAAAAAAAAAGAAAAATTTTTTTTTAATTAGCCAGGCGCAGTGGCACATGCCTGAGGTCCCAGCTACTCAGGAAGCTGTGGTGGGAGGATCACTTGAGCCCAGGAGTTAAAGGTTGCAGTGAGCTGTGATTGAGTCACTGCACTCCAGCGTGGGCAACAGAGTAAGACCCTGTCTTTTAAAAAAGAAAAATAAACGCCTAATGTGCATAGAGCTACATGTGTGAGCCTTGCATTGTTCTAGGAGCTCATAGAGATAATTCCTCACTTCAGTCATCTTACAGATTCCTGTCAAATGAAGGATAGTCTGTCTTCATTGTCATTTAGATGAATAACTGAATAAGGAGGTGCATTCATTCAAGTCTTTTTTACTTTTTCTAAATAATTGCTTTGTTGACCAAGACACTTTAACTTTTTTGGGAAAGACATTCCAGTGCTATCATTTATGTGTTTTGAGGAGTGAGGAAGGGAAGTTATGATGTGTAGTAGGAAAATGCAGTTTTATTGCAGGGAATGATTGGTTCAGTCCTTCCCTTCCATCCAAGATCTGTCTTTTCTTGGGTTATTGCTCCAGATCAGCACCCCTGGTTATCGTTCAAAATGAAAGCTCATCCCTTCTGATTGACCAAGGCCACTTACATCTAAATTTCTTCGTGCCTGTTAGTTACCCTGAGGAGAGCACCGCAACCATATGCATGTGATAGCTTAGGCTGTTCTGAATCATGCGTTCCCTCACCAAAGAGAAAAACAAGTGGATGAATTTCCCTTTGCTGTAGCGCTCATCCCAGTGATCATAACCTGTCTGCACAGCAAGTCCCTGGGCCTGATCTTGGTACAAACTTGAATTGGTGTCCCTTGTGTCTTTTTCATATTGAATCTCCTTCCGAGGTGAATAACAGGGAAGTCCCTGAATTTCCCCAAAGACTGCTTCTCCAGTTTTCTATGTTGCATGTGCTACCAAGCTCATTTGCTTCCTTTTGGAAGAAGATAATAGAGGCTTAGAATTTAGGTGTGGAAAGAACCTTAGTGGTCCCTTCATCAGCTGCCACCTTTTATAGATGAGATCCAAAAAGGCACTAACATGGCTTGGCTGCTGAGTAAAAATAGATCTGCAGCTCAGGCATGCTGCCTCCTCCCAGTCCCGTGATCTTTCCTCTTTTTCACACGTGTTTTCTCCGTACAAGTGTCTGTTGGGAGGATTCTCAAGAGGCGCACAAGGTCGGCGTACTGGCTCTGGCGCTGCCGGTGAATAAGGTGGTTACCGCGTCAGCCCTGGCTTGGTTCCTCCACGGCCCCCACCACTGCCACTCGGTGCCCACACACGTTCCTACTCCACTTTAGCTACTCCTGCAGATGCTCCCATCTTCCTTCACAGCCAAGCTCCTGGTTAACTACATCTTTCCATCTGCTAGAATCTCTGTGGCCCAAAATAAGTGTCAGTTCTGGAAAAAGCCACCTTTTCCCCGCTTCCTACAAGTGTCTGCTTGGTGAGCTGGCTGCAGGGCAGCGCAGCCTGCCGAGAGGCTTTCCCTGACGGAAACTGACTCGGCCCCTTGCAAGCCCATGTCTTCCTTTTATGGCCTTCACTCTTGCCCTGTGCTCCACTGTGGGTGGAGCAGCATCTGGCAGATGATCAGGGCTGCCTGACCCAACAGGTTAAGAAAAGCAAACAAGTCTGTGAGGACCAATTCGTCAGCCAGCAGCCTCCCTTTGTGGAAGGTGAGGCACCATCCTTGAGACACTTAACCCAGTAGAAAAAGAATTTCTGAAACCCAGACCTTAAGCCAGATTCTCTGAAGTGGGGATGACCTGGGGATAAAACACAGGGCAAAGGGACTGCTTTTTCCTCCTGAAGAGAGAGTATCACCTCATCTGAATGGCTTCTTGACTGAGAAAAATCTAAAGAACAGCATGCCTCCTGTTTTATGGCAGGTCTTGTTCTTGGAATTTTGGTCTGCATTTCCGCTCACCCAATATTGCATGGCTCCCATGTTAATGACCCTTTCCTACATCCATCCACTTAAAGTTGTAATGCAGTCCTGCATCCAGTGCCCTCAGCTGTGTCCCTGAGCTGTTAAGCTGAATTTCTGTGCCAACTGACAGATACCGAGTGCCTACTCTGGGGAAGCCTCTGTAACTGTTCCAGACAGAATATGACAAAGTTCCAAGTGCATAGTGTACAAAAAAACACTAACCTCATGCCCTCTGGCTTGATCTCAACAGTTAAGCAAAATCAGCAGAAGGGGACTTTTGTTTTATTTAGTTTGATGGCTTCCTTTCTACCAGCTTATAGAATATTATCTGCTTCTAGGTTGCTAAATATCAATATGAAGCATATTATTCCAGTAAGTGCCAATACAGTTGTTAGATGCTGGCGCTGAAGTTAGTGCTCACTGCGTTCTGTCTTGTTGGCTGTCTGCTTGAGTCACCAATTGGCACAGCCAGAGCTATAACCAGTCTGTGAGGATTGATTTGCCCTGACTTGTATCTTCATGTGTGGTTTATAAGGTCTGCCAGATTGACTTATAGTCACAACCAGCATGTCCTAAGCAAAATGAAACTATGTGAACAAAAATCAGCTCTCATTCCACTGCTAGACTTCGGTGTTTTCTTTAAGAAGTAGCCTTGTTAATGCTTAGTTTTGCCTTGGGGGCCTTAATGTGTCATTAACTGCCTGGAAATACCTTTCATTTAAAAAAGTATATTTTAGTACCTAATGTTCAATTTAGTATCCATCTGGATATTTTAGCAAATTTTGATTTTTCAAAGACAAAGTTTCTGTCTTGTAATGTTTCTTGGGCCGGCTATACTGCCTTTCATCTAAAACTCACTACAGTTCACTGGGCCGTTTGGTAACAGGGTAACCTGGGCATAATTAGGTGCTTGATTGACAAAAGAGTTACCAGTAGCAGATGTCAGGTTCTATTTTAACCCCATCATTTCCAATTGATTCTTTTTCTCTCCACCATTATTCACTGTCTCTCAAGTGTTAGCACTCTGAGCTGTTGAACGGAGGTTTGTATGCTGCACAGAGCCCTCTCGCAATGCCCCAGGAAGCTTCTTGTTGGCGTGTGGCCACTCTAAATTGTCCTCCAGGATCTGCTGCTATGGGTCCATGCTTGCAGGAGAAACAGCTGTGTAGAATTTCCTATTGCATTTCATTTGTGGGTTTAGAACTCGGTTGCTTATTTCATATTATCTCCTTTTTCAGTCCTTCAAGGTACATTTTTCCAACTTCTCTAATGAATTATTGCATTTCTGAGTAGCTGATCTGTTTTTATCTTATCTAAGCAGTATATTTATAATTCCTTCTTTGCATTGGCTAATCTGATTAGTAGTTCAGAACCCAATTTTCAGATTATCTATAGCAAAGTGTGAAGAACTGTGCTGTCAAGTAGAAATACAATATAAGCCACATATGTAATTTAAACTTTTCTAATACCACATTAAAAACTATAAAAGGGGAGGAAATGGAAAATTAGTTAAAAAAAAAAAAATTCTTTTTAAGACAGAGTCTCATTCTGATGCCCAGGCTGGAGTGCAGTGGCGCAATCTCAGCTCACTGCACCCTCCACCTCTGGGTTCTAGTGATTCTTGGCCTCAGCTTCCTGAGTAGCTGGGACTACAGGCACGCACCAGCACACTCGACTAATTTTTGTGTTTTTAGTAGAGATGGAGTTTCACCATGTTGGCCAGACTGGTCTTGAACTCCTGACCTCAAGTCATCCATCCACCTTGGCCTCCCAAAGTGCTGGGATTACAGGCATGAGCCACCGTGCCCAGCCTAACATTTTAATAATTATATCTAATCCAGTATACCTAAAAGATTAATCAACTCCCAAAATATGTAAGTCTGTTATACATCAATTAAAAAATCAATATAAAAATATTACATTCCCCTTTTTGTACTAAGTCTTCATTTCAGACTAACACCATTCAAGTTCAGGTGCTCCCTAGATCTGGCTATGGCTGCCAGATGGTAGCGTGCAGGACAGTGAGAACTGTTAGCCTCTCGAGGGTATGAGCCTTCACTTGGCCTTAATTTATTTCTTCCTCCTGTATTTTCCCTTCTTAACATTCTCACTTGTGCACATACCGCAAGATTAAAAACGGGTGTCTTTGTAAGCCACTCTGAAGGAAGCCATTTTGAAACAAGACACTGCATAAATGAATAAAAGTGTTTTTTCCAAAGGAGTCTGTGAAGGGCTGGATGGATGTGCAAATGCAGGCACACTGATTTGTAGGATGCCAGGAGAAGGGAATTTTGGTTTTTTTTTTCTATTTTCTATTATTTTATGTGGAGCCAGGCTGCTTATTGGTGTCTGGGCAGATTTTGAGCCTACGCATCTTAAATTATTCATTTTTCTTAAACTCAGGAGGAGAGGAAGACACAGGAAAACTGGGGCCTCCCACAGTTAATTTGAAGATTTTTTTTTTTAAGAGAGGATTTCAGGTTTGTTAGGGATTGTCCTAAATTGACTGGTGTCCCAGATTTCTAACTTGGTGACCTGACACTTAGGAAGTTTTGTTCTGTGCACATGAGGATTAATTGAAGGGTCTCACCCATCACTTACCTGCCACCTGCTAGACAGTGTGTGGGCTTCCTCCCGAACCTAGAGCCATGCATGGGAAGGAGGCCGCCAGGGACTCTGCACGTCAGACTCCGTAGAAAGCTGGTGTATGTGCTAACCAGTGAGGCATGAGAATGCAAGAAAGACTTTTGTCATGAAGAATTCTGTGTTGTTTTAGTGATTAAATGTATTTAGCACTTTAGTTGGTATAAATGGATGCTTTGGAGATACTTAAATTCTTTTTTCTTTTTTTTTTAACCCTACTTTCAAGCTACCAAGTTAGAGATACTTAAATTCAGTAGTGACAGATTCCCTTTTCCTTACTCCCACTAAAATATTTACAGTCTTTTCAGGGTTTTTTGAAAAATAAAAACATGTTTCTGTATATGGAGAGATATAAAGACAGTATTTTAAAAAAAATGAATCAGTGGAGGGGAAAAAATGTGCTAGAATCCCAGAGCAATTGTTTCTATTGTTGTTGTATATCTTTGTAGTCCTTTCTGTAAAATACACGGGGGATTTTGTAGACGGTTTCAACATTGTACTTATTTTTCAGTAGAAAATAAAGTAAGCTTTAAGTAGTCCATTTTGAATTTTATACAAACAATAAACTAGTGGGTGTAAGTGGATGGTTCTTTTGAAAGAAGTTGCAGGAAACCTCATAAAAAATCATCTCTGTATTGTTTGATGTAAATATGCATGTTTCATGGATTCTTTTCTATTTAGAAAAACATCAGTGGTCTGTTGAAGTCTACTTACTGGGATTGTCTGTTACTTTAGACATCTTCGTATTCTTGCGTGGGAGGAATTGTTTTTCTTCATGCAAAAAAATCTGTCTCAATAGAAATTACATCAAATCTGCATTGTCCCCTGCCCACTCCCCATCACACTCACACACACAGACACACGTGGTAAGTACTAATAAGGTTGTTGTGCGTACAGAGATGTCTCCAAAGGTTCATTTACCCTCTTTGCCTTTTCTATATTTTCTTTTCTGTTTTGTCTGTACAATTATGTTGGTAATAATTTGCTTTGCTGATTATACTGTAATAACAGGGTGAAGCAGAAAGAGACTGTGATAACAAGAAAATCAGACTGGAGAAGGAAATCAAATCACAGTCATCTTCATCTTCATCCTCCCACAAAGAATCTTCTAAAACAAAGTGAGTATAGAGATTAGCAACCACCTAATCTACGGTGATCAACACTTCTTGGGTCTTGACATAGCAAAGAAATTTTTCTTCTGCAGTAGAATCAGTGGATTAATAAACTCAAGCTCATTTGGACAATGTATTAAGTTTGTTTTTGTTTCTTGCATCCATGAGGACCTTACAGGAATTAACAATTCATGTGGCAGCAAATTTAGATTTATCAGAAACATTTTCACTATGGACAATTTCTTTAGACATCTGGATTTTTTTTTTCCCTGAGGGAAAGTAAGAAAGGTACCATTATTTCTACTTTGCAGAATTGGAAACAAACACACAGAGAAAATGACTTGTCCAAAGTCAGAGAATTCTTACTGTGTGTTGGAGCCAGCATTTGGACTCCGGGAGCCTGTGTTCAGTGCTCCTTCTTTTAGAGATGACTAAGAATCTGTCGGGCCACTCAGTGTCTGTTGTTGGGAAGAGGGGTGGCAGGTGAGAGGTGGTAGTGCCAGGAAGACGTAAATATAACAAGCAGCTATTATTTACTGTGATTTACTCAAGAAATTGCTTCAAAAAATGTATTGGCAAAAACAAGTGCTTAGTGTCACCGTGTGGGAACCGATAGAGGTGGGGAAGGCCCAGATGTGGAGGGTGTGGGTCCACTCGCCTTCTTGTCAGGGAAAGGCACCGTTGGGAAGCAGCTGAAGCAAGCATTCGGAATGGTTGGGGAAACTCAGGACCATTGGCAGACTCTGCAAGCTTAGAAATTATACAGCTTCATTTATCACTAATGGGTAGGGCTAGATTTTTGAAAGGCCTCAAAAAGTCCCTGAAATTTGGCCTGTTTACACAGTTCATGCTTTGTGATACCCTACTCTTTCGTGCCAGCAGCCAGTTTGTAACTAAACAACGAAGCCGCTTGATGTATGCTTTGCCTCCCCTTAGTTTTACGTGATGTTTCACTCTAGGCCCTCCTCACAGTCCTCAAAGAAGGAAATGCTCCCCCCGCCACCCGTGTCCTCATCCTCTCAGAAGCCAGCCAAGCCTGCACATAAGAGGTCAAGGCGGGAAGCAGACACCTGTGGCCAGGACCCTCCCAAAAGTGCCAGCAGTACCAAGAGCAACCACAAAGACTCTTCCATTCCCAAGCAGAGAAGAGTAGAGGGGAAGGGCTCCAGAAGCTCCTCGGAGCACAAGGTGAGCAGGGGCGGCGGTCACTGTGTAAGATGGGATGCATTGCTGTACCTTTATGTTCCCAAAGAAGACAAGTTCCTAATGATGGCACTTCAGAACTGTCCATTGCTTTTAATAAGGCAACTGTTTGTGTTTAAAATGCTACTTTTTGGAGGGAGAGTAAAAAGTAGTTAATATACAAAGATTTAGGTGTCGATTTATTCTTCTTACAGTGATTTCAGAGGTGAAAAATCAAAATAGATTTTTGTGCTAGTTCAGTAAGAAATAGTTACCCTGTGTAGTCCTGCTTTGAATGTTTGATCTCAGATACTTTCATTCTTGGTTATAATGGGGAAAAAATGATCCACTTTCTCAAATAAAAGTTCCTCTCTTCCTGTTAATCTGGGTGGAGTGGGGTGGTGTGTTTGGATTGACTAAGAGAAAATGTTATGTGTGGCTTTGTGAGTTCTCTGATCTCTTGGACATTCTAGTCTTTTTGAGTCCCCAGTACAATCAGAACCACTGCTTCAGTTGAATCTGTAGCTGAGGAAGTGTTTAGCCAGGGTAGATTTTGCATTGTTTGATTTACTCTTTTTTTGAAACTACTATTTTGGGCTATTTAAGAGGGATGGTACTTTTAGGACAGTGGTCTTAAATGTTAGAGTGTAATCTGTATATTGATTTTTTTTTTTTTGAAGGGTTCTTCCGGAGATACTGCAAATCCTTTTCCAGTGCCTTCTTTGCCAAATGGTAACTCTAAACCAGGGAAGCCTCAAGTGAAGTTTGACAAGTAAGACTTCAGATGGTTTCTTCATGCTCTGTTTTTTTTTCCCCCCCTAAGATGGAGTCTCACTCTGTCACTTAGGCTGGAGTGTAGTGGCACAATCTTGGCTCACTGCAACCTCCACCTCCCGGGTTCAGGTGATTCTCCTGCCTCAGCCTCCCAAGTAGTTGGAACTACAGACATGAGCCATCATGCCTGCCTAACTTCTTTTGTATTTTTAGTAGAGACGGGTTTCATCATGTTGGTCAGGCTGGTCTCGAACTCCTGACCTCAAATGATCCGCCTGCCTTGGCCTCCCAAAGTGCTGGGATTACAGGTGTGAGCCACTGCACCCAGCCACTTCTTGCTCTTTCTTCCTCCATTTCCTCCTCCCCTCCTTATTTCCACTTCTCCTTCTTTGTTTACCCTTTCCCCTCCCCTTGCTGTCCTCCCATCCTTTTTCACTCTTGGTCTTAAGTTATCTTGCCCTAGTCTAGTAATTTTTGGCTCATATGACCTGTCCCTGGTTTTTCCTCTTTTTCAGACAACAAGCAGACCTTCACATGAGGGAGGCAAAAAAGATGAAGCAGAAAGCAGAGTTAATGGTTAGTACTGGCTGTTTATCTCTTTGGTAGAATGTTTTCTGATGGTAAAAAAAAATTTTGGTAATCTCCATTCTGCCGTATTCCATATCACTCAGCATATGTGCGGTGGAAGGAGGGGGTGCAGCAGGTGCAGGAGAAAGGAGTGTATGGGCCCTACCATTGGCCACAACATATGCAAGCAGCAAAATCAGGACCTTAATGATTAAGGGGTAGGTGGTTCTTGGTGGTGTTATTTTCTTTGGCTCCATTGATTCAGTCTGATCATGGGCAGATACACAAAGGACCTAGTCACAAGTTTTATATCTAAGTAAGTCAAAGTTAATCTACCTGCTGGTGATTTAATGCATAGGTGCCTTTTTATTCCACTGTATCAATTCTTTGGATGTGAAAAATGAGTCCTGCTGTTGAAACTCAGTCAACGTATGTTCACTCTAAAACATTTCACAAGGCAGGGAAGCCTGTTTACATTCCAAAATTATCTTAAAGCTTTGAGAGGCTGACCTGAAGGAAGAGTTGAGCTAGGCTATTAGATGAGATTTTAAGATGAAGGTAATGATTATACTGTTGGTAAACATGCTTTAAAAACATGAATTCTCTTTACTTATTAGCTTTTGGACTTTCTAAAACGTGGTGGTTTTGTAGTTAATTGTGTACATAATTATGCTTTTACATCACTACTGCAATAAATATAATGAGATAATGTTTGCCCTTTGTCATATTTAGATATCCAAGACTCTGGGGCTTTTGCTTATGTAGTGAGTTCCTAAACCTAAATCCCCACAAATGCAAAAATGCAAAAACCTCCCTGGAAAGCCATATGTTGAACTTTGGTGCACAGAGGGAAGGGCATGAGTTGCCTTTTTTGGTTCACATGCAAACCTAACCACACATTTCAGACACCCACAGGGGTCTGAATCAGATTGGATCATGGTGGCCTGGCCTGCAAGATCCTGGCCTGGTGCTCTTCAACCCTAATTTGCAGACCTGTATCTCTTCTGAGACCCTTTCATCAGATACCCTTGCATTAGGCAAAATGTTGATTCCTTACCATGCTGAATTCTGTAAGATAGTCAAAGACAAGCCTCTCTAGCCCTGTCCCTAAAACTACCCTGTACCAGGGTGACCTGAGTCAGATTAAGAAGCTGATATTGTGCCAAGCAATGGTTTCAGCAGCTGCCATTTTTCCAAGATTATTACTAGAACTGTATGAATCTTTGGAGTTTTGGAAAGAGTAAATATTTCACACTGTCAGCCAGTTATCTAAAACTTATCTTGACATTGGATACTTTCAGTACTAGATTTCTCGTTATTCAAAGGAGTAATATTCATACTCTAGGGAACTTTGTTTTTAATCTGTTCATATGCATACATTCTTTCTCCTTACCTAAGGTGACTGTACATCCCAGTGTGCAAGGACAGTCCTGGTTTATGCCTGTTTCATCCCAGTTTGATAAATAATTATATCCCATTTCACTCTTAAAATATGCCAGTTTGGACAATAAGCCCCTATGGCCACCCACTCCATAATATTCTCCCATAATAGCATAATGTTTCAAAGATGTGCAATTGGTGTTCCAAATAGTTACCTATCCAACTGAGTAGAAAGGGATGTATTTCTTCTCTACGTTATCTTCAACTGATGAGTGATGAGTAGGGAAACTACATTAACAATGTTTCAGGAGATACATGGAGTCACAGAAATATGGACATTATTGGCCTTATGATATACTTATCTAAAGGAAATGGATATGGACAAATTGCTACACAGTATTGTAGTTTAGTTTATTTCTAGCCTAAAGCCAATATTAACTTCGGAAATCCCATGAAAGAGTTGGTGTTGAATAAGTATATTTGGAGAATTCAGTTCCCATCAGTGAAGCAAACCAGTCATGCCAAATACTGCTGATTAATTGGGGAATACTCATTTGATTTTTGTTCTGTCACTAATCTGAGCCTGGGTTCTCTAGAAAAAGTATTTTTTGATTAAGTTACCTTTTAAAAATAAAAAATGTTAGAATAATTGAATATTCTGAAATATACATGTATACTACATGTGTGTGTGTATAGCAGCCTAGTTCGTTCTGCTGCTGGTAAAACATGAGAACAGTATGCACTAAAGTCATTCTGTTGTCAGCTCACTGGGAGAAGCATTGTTTCCGCCCCATGTAGAGTGCAGCAGCATGCCTAAGTAGCATGACAGCCCATACCTCTCTCATTGCTGACGTGTCTCCAGCTCCTTGTATTCCACTTACATCTTTACTATTTTCTTTTTTTTTTTTGAGCCTTGCTCTGTCGCCCAGGCTGGAGTGCAGTGGCATGATCTCGGCTCACTGTAACCTCCGCCTCCCATATTCAAGCGATTCTCCTGCCTCAGCCTCCCAAGTAGCTGGGATTACAGGCCTGCTACCACGCCTGGCTAATTTTTATATTTTCAGTAGAGACGGGATTTTGCTGTGTTGGCGAGGCTGGTCTCAAACTCCTGACCTCAAGTGATCCATTTGCCTCGGCCTCCCAAAGTGCTGGGATTACAGGCGTGAGCCACCATGCCCGGCCCCTATTTTCATTCTTTCCTTTTGAACATATCAAATACAAAGCAGAAATTACAAATGCTAATCAGTTGCTCTCAGTGTGCAGTACATATGCCACATGTAGAGAGAAAGACAGTTGCATCACACTGTCATCAGCTGCACTTGCCATATGCCACTTAGAAGCGTGCTACGTGACAAAGTGTGTATTCAGGGTGTAGGGTGACCACCAATATCTGATTTTGTTCCTATTTCTACATTCCCTTTAAGGGACTCTGAAATGTTACCCCTGTTGGCCTCGGGGGATGGCTTTGTGCACTAAAGCAGATGTCAAAGGAGATTAATCTATTGGGCTGTAAAATGCATAAAACAATTATTGTTGGCTATTATATCTAACATGCTCATAAACCATGATGAGTGTTTTCTACTTTTTAATAAACTTCAGCACGCACAAAGAAATATGTGTCTGCATTACTCCAGACATGTGGAATAATCTGTTTCTCAAGAAAGTTATAGAATGAATAATTGCACACTGATAACAAGGAGACTGTGTACTTACTGCCTTAGTTTGGATATGTGCTTTCATAAGGCTGTGAGAGCATGGTCTTAATACAGGATCATTTTCTTTTTCCTAATGAATTTTTGCTAAAAGAGTTTTCAGCAGGTCATAGCTGACAGGCTTTGGTTATCATTTTTAGTTCATTCATCCTCACACTTCTCCCTGGCCATAATTAAACTAAGACAGTGGAGGAAAGTCACACTAAAGAATATGGGTGAGAAACTAAATCAAGGTTTGTCTTCAGCCTAACAATGACCATGTTCTTCTCCTGCAGACGGACAAGGTTGGAAAGGCTTTTAAGTACCTGGAAGCCGTCTTGTCCTTCATCGAGTGTGGAATTGCTACAGAGTCTGAAAGCCAGGCATCCAAGTCAGCTTACTCTGTCTACTCAGAAACTGTAGATCTCATTAAGTAAGTGCCGAGTCATTGTGCTTTCCTCTTAAATACTTTTCTTTCCTCACCTTTATTGTTTTAATCCATTTGAACCTTAGTGTGAAGATGGCTCAATAAAGGGGAGCCTTAAAAAAGTTATTGGTCTAAGAACTAGTTTTTGTCCTGAAGTTGCGTTCTAGATGAAGTGGTAGCACAGAATAACTGGGTCCAACTGCATCATTTTGCTAAGTGCGCCAAGAAGTGCCAAAGCTTTCAGGGAGGTTGGTTTTTCCAGTTTAGCTTTCTTATCAGGTGCCCTCTCCTCTCAGTTTAAGCCTCTACTTTGTTTACTTACCTACATTTCAACAGGTGACTCAGTAAGGACACAACTTTACTTGGTTTCAAGAGGTAGACAAGCCATGCAAGAGACGTGTCCTCACCTAGTTTTCTCAATGGCCTGGATTGTTGCTCTAAAGCCTCGGGGTTTTTTATTTTTTTCCTGTGATGCTCTCATCTCTTCTTCAGGAAAAGTCAATATAAAATGGAAACAAGCATATTAAGTTGTATTTGTGTCTGCCTTTGTTTAAAACCTGATGTACTTTTATGTTTTCCTATAGATTCATAATGTCATTAAAATCCTTCTCAGATGCCACAGCTCCAACACAAGAGAAAATATTTGCTGTTTTATGGTGTGTATTTTCCTTTGTCTAAATAGTACTAAATTTGTTTTTGCATCTGTTGATGTTACAAAAAGATTTTGAAATTTGTTTTCTTAATGTGAAAATTACGAAAAGCAAGTCAGTACTTTGGTCAAAAGGTTAATCCCCCACTGATAGTAATTCTTACAAAATGGTATCTGCTGCCATTTTTCTGATGGCTTGGTAAATGCTTTGGTCTTGTGATATAAATTATATCCTTGTGTTTTCTACCAGCATTTACTTTTGGGATAGTATGAACAGAGCAGTAAGATACTTTACATACTAACTCACACTGGTGAGGAAAACCCAGTGTGTTCATCAGGCTATAAAAGGTTAGATGGCTGCTTTTCTGTAGTATGATAGTCACGTGCAGTTTCACTTCTGTCTTTGTTCATAGCATGCGTTGCCAGTCCATTTTGAACATGGCGATGTTTCGTTGTAAAAAAGACATAGCAATAAAGTATTCTCGTACTCTTAATAAACACTTCGAGAGTTCTTCCAAAGTCGCCCAGGCACCTTCTCCATGCATTGCAAGGTAACTCTAAGTCTAATATAAATAATTTTCAAAATTGAGTCATTTCTTTATTTACTTCTTGCTTTTGCAACCATTTGTATGCTTACATATGTCACTTTGCCTTTTCAAAAATTGTTGGCTTCATCTGTTTGCTGATTGCTCCTAAATTTAAATTATTAGCATATTTCTACGTTTTTGAGAAATAGTTATAAATCAAGGTTTTTGCTGATTGGAAAACATAAAAAGGTAATTGCAAAGAATACAGAATTGAAATTTTTGAGCTTTGAGGTTTTTGTTTGTTTGTTTGTTTTTTGAGACAGAGTCTTGCTCTGTCTCCCAGGCTGGAATGCAGTGCTGCAATCTTGGCTCACTGCAACCTCCACCTCCCAGGCTCAAGCGATTCTCCTGCCTCAGCCTCCCGAGTAGCTGGGATTACAGGCCTGCGCCACCACCATGCCCAGCTAATTTTTGTATTTTTAGTAGAGAGGGGGTTTCACCACATTGGCCAGATTGGTATCGAACTTGTCACCTCAAATGATCTGCCTGCCTTGGCCTCCCAAAGTGCGGGGATGCCACAGGCATGAGCCACCGCACCTGGCCGAGCTTTGGGGATCTTTAGATAAGCCTAAGAACACAAAACAAGAGGCAGAGCCAACAGAACCAGAGCCAGAGTCCTTTCTCTCTCTGTATGTGTGACATAGCTTCTTGGCATTTCAGTAAACAAGAAATTTCCAGAGCCATATGCCACACCAGTAATACTAAGAATGAAAATGATTATCTTTAGCAAAATTCTTTTCCCCATTTTGTGAAGTAAAATTGTTCATGTATGCTGTAAGTTATTAGAGGAAAAAAAAAAAAAAGAATCCTTGTACAAGTGTTTTTCAAATGAAGCTGGAATTTTCTTCCCTGTAGTCCTTGCCTAGTATTTGTTAATTTGGTCATACTCCTTGTGAAGTTCCTAGTTCTGATAAGTTTTGCTATTTTAAGAATATCACTTACATGACTGCCCTATTTCTAGCACATTCAAAAGAAGAGACTCCCATATGGCCTCTCTTAAAAAAGAAAGTCCTGATTAAGAAGTAACTTCATATTACCTCTGAAGATTTTCATGGCTGCTGCATCTGAGATATTATTCTAAGCTAATAGATTGTCAATCACATTATTTTACATAACTCCTTCAGTCATTTGTCCATCCAGTATATACTGAGCACCTTCTTCATACCAAGCCTTGTTTTAGGTACTGGGGATACAGCAGACAAGAACCACTGCCCTCATGGAGCTTTCATTCTACTCCTTGCAAATGTACATTCTGCTAGGTCCGTGCAGCCCAAACGGCAGGTGTAACATCATGAGGCTACTGCTGCTGAGCCATCTTTCCATTTTATATTCATGAACTCTTTTTTATTTAATCCACATTGAGTCACATGTTAACTTGCAGGTCCAGATATTCAGCCAAGAGTGGAGTAGAGAGGAGATAGAGTCTTCTGATGAAGTATTTATCAGGAGCCTACTTTTAGCACCTATTGTGCTAAGTGCTAGTAATGCAAAAATTAATAAGACATTATTTCTGCTGTGGCCCAGGAAAAGGAATAAACAGTAGATAAATGTAAGAAAAGAGAGATGTTCAAGTGGTGGCAGAAAGGAAGCTGTGATGTATCCAGGGTATCCACAGTGTCTAAAAGAATACATGGTACAGAGCAGGTGCTCAGTGTTTACTGAGTGGATGAAAGGATGAAATACAGGTGGGTGCACACACATACATACATATGCATACATTACATACATAGAGTATTGTCTTACTAGGAGATTCCAGGCAGAGGAAGTAGACTATGCGAATGGCATGGGAAAAGCATATTTGGAATACAGATTAGCCCAGCAGGTTGTCTTGTTGACCTTGTAGGAGTGACTTTAGTAGTGGTTATCATTTTGGCAGGTGTGTGGTGAAGCTTTGTGTCTTGGACTGTAGTTCCAGACACGTAAATCTGTGATCCAGGGGTCTACTGGTGACTGACTGACCAGTTATCTCTTCTCTTCCGCCTCCCAGAAGCACAGGCACACCATCCCCTCTTTCCCCAATGCCTTCTCCTGCCAGCTCCGTAGGGTCCCAGTCAAGTGCTGGCAGTGTGGGGAGCAGTGGGGTGGCTGCCACTATCAGCACCCCAGTCACCATCCAGAATATGACATCTTCCTATGTCACCATCACGTCCCATGTTCTTACTGCCTTTGACCTTTGGGAACAGGCCGAGGCCCTCACAAGGAAGAATAAAGGTAAATAAATGGCTTTGTGGTGGTAATTACTGGGGTGTTTGGATTGGGAGGAAAAAACATTGGTTTATATTTTAAGTTCAGTTTCTTGGAGAAAAGGAAATGTGTAGCTGTTTTACTTTAATTATATTTTCTCCATTCTGCCTCAAAACCTAGTTGCAATTATTCCTTGAGCACTGTGGCATGGAGCTGAATTTCTATGGCTAGATCTTAGCAAAACCAAAATAGAAGTGGCTTTAGCACCTTGCCCCTTCTGAAATTCTGCTGTCATTATTTCAGCCTGAGCTGAAATGCTAGCTGAAAGGCAAGGCAAATGAAGAAGAGTTGTCACTGGCTGTTCCTAGGCTCAGCACATTGGAGATACAAAGTAGCATAACCCAAATACTGAGGTTATTGTTTGTTTTTAGTATATGTTAAGAAAGATAGTAGCTATAGTACGAGAGATACAGCATAGTAAACATTATTGAGACTTGTTTGGGGAAGAAGACCCTTGGAGAAATGCAAGGTTCAGGAGAGTTGGAGGAGCCAGCTGGCTGTAATCACTTACTTTCGACATAGCCTCTTAGGGCCTTATCTGTCTTATCAAACTGATAATGCTTTTAACTTTTTTTTTTTTCATTAATGCATCCTTTGAGGCAAAGGTATAAATTTGATGTTTTCCAAGTGCCAGCCATTGTGCTAAGCATTATGGATTCATCTCTAAAGCAAACCTGGTTTGTAGTCTAGTGGAGAATTAGCAAGCAATCACAGTAGATTGTGATTTTTTTGCTGTGATAAAGTGCAGAATATTGTGGGGACGTACCTTCTGGAACCTTGAATTTTTGTTTCCATTTTAATTTTTGTGTGTGCTTGTGTATTTACTTGTTTTTTTAATGTTTTGTTTTGTTTTTGCAGAATTCTTTGCTCGGCTCAGCACAAATGTGTGCACCTTGGCCCTCAACAGCAGTTTGGTGGACCTGGTGCACTATACACGACAGGGTTTTCAGCAGCTACAAGAATTAACCAAAACACCTTAATGGAGCCCCAGGTTGATTCAATGCCTTGGGAACTATTTTTGCACATTGGAAGCCTCAAAAACAGTCCAGACATTTGTTTCATCAGGACACCAAACTCTAAAACAGAAGCACGAGATGGCCAGGACATTTGTCCACTTAAACTCTCAACAACGGTGTGATCATTGGTTGGACACTATGGTTATGCAGAAGCAGAGATGAGGAGGCTGGCCCCAGAGATGATCTTGCCCTTCCAAACTAAAGGACAGAAGTGCAATGTAGCTTAAATGGGTGTATGAATGGTCTAGAAACATTTCTTGTTTTTTTTTTAACCAGCAGGATACAAGTTGCAAATGAAATGAGGAAGAAACAGTTTCAACTCTGAAAGTGAATTTCACATCATCTCAGTAGCCACACTAGTCCATTCCCAGAAGGAAATTTTTTTTTAACAATGACTTTTGGTGAAGGGTTTTGTGGATGATTATTTTTCTTTTGAGTTTTGGGAGAAATGTTTAATAACTTCTAATGGCCATCTGTAAACCATACGTAATGAAGGACTCCACTGTGCTCCACTTTCTGCCAGTGAACAGTGGCTTGATAATACCAAGTATTGTTGTAATTTATAAAGTTGAAGGCAACCCCTGCTCCTGCCGCCCCCCATCTCCCCATTGCCTAGAGGGCTGCACATTGACCCCAGCTCTGACTTCTCATTACTGTGCTGAAAGTCAGCCCACATCGGAGCGGCGAGGAGGAGCCACAGTACATGGGGTGTCGCCTCGAGGTCTGCACAGGAGGACTTGGCGCTGCCATTTCCTACCCTTGCCATTTCCCACCCCTGCTTCAGTGAAAGGGACTCTCTAACAGGGCAGTCACTGTTGACTCTATTCTGAATTTCCTACCTTGGGGAAGAAGGGAACCAACATTTATACCTGACCAGATGGCTAAAGTGCTTTTAAAGTTTTGTTTAAGTAGAGCTGGAATTTGAGGTGCTGATCTGTGGTCTACAGTTATGTGGTAACTCACGTTGTCCAACCAACTCAGAGTTTCGTCAGTGAACAAGAAAAATGAAATCTGCTTCTTAGAGAGGCTATATTTTTCTGCTACAAATTATTTTATATTTATAGCAAAACTAGACTTTCAGAGTCCTTGATTGTCTAGGGGAAGTTAACTCCCTGAGAGGATGTAGAGATTTGGGGTGGTTAATTAGACTTTTGAAAAACTTGTCACCACATGCCTTCACTCCAGAGTGTTCTCAGCTAGATTTGATTTGGTTGAGGAGGAACTGTGGCCCTCCGTAAGTTATTGCCATAGTGTATACATTAAACCAAGTCCATTTTGAATGACCTAAAATGAAATAATCAGAAATCTCATGTGCCCATAAGCAGATTTTTCTTTTTCATTGAAACTTTAAAGGTTATTATTGGAAACATTACTTTGAGTGCAGTGTTTTTAAAAGGCAATTCTTTTTTATCCCTTTTAGAAGTAGAATTTGCACACTTACTACAATTGAGGAGTGTCATCTCTATAACTATTTTTTCTCCGCCTTTGTCCCATTCTGCCCCCTACATGTTTCCTACCAAGCATGTTTCACATTTTCCTACTAGTGGAGGAGGGAGAACCATATTTATTTATAATGAAGACATCTAAGATCCCTATGATGAATGCAGGAACTCTCTTGGTAGTTTGTAAATACACAAAGGGATGTGTCTAGGGATGGGAGCGATGCTTATCTCTCAGTGTGAGTGGTCTGTGTGAGGCTGTTCCGTCAGTTTCTTCTCCAGACTGTTCTTTGGTTGTCACTAAGTCAGAGGTCTGGTCCCTCATGTTTAGGTGAAAGCCAGAGAATGACAGCTGTAGTCATATCTGAGCATAAGACCTTGATGTGTGATTCCTGATGACCGGTTTCATTTATTCATGTTATAAAGCAAAGCCCTGGTCCTTTTTAAACTGCTAGTTTTAAAAACCTGTGTTAAATGAACAGTAATTGCCTGGTAGGTTTTCTGTGTTTGTAGCATTGTGTGTCCATCTGTTATATGTAAGGGACGAGGCACCAGAATCAGGCTTTATTTCGATATTGAAGATGTTATTTAACATCTCTCTTTTTTCCTTACTCCCTTAGCCATCCCTTCCCCCTTTGCCCCACCATTCCCTAGAACAAGCCACCTGTCAATTGTGAAGGGTTGTGTTCTTTATGGCAGGTCCTGTCTATGCAGATTGTGCCAGAGCATGTGCGTGTTCTGTTGGCAAGCCACAGTGCTCCCTTGACTGAAGACATTTCCAAGTAGATTTCTCAGCCAGCTCTAAAACAGATTGCTTTTTCAGTGGCCTTACTCTTTGTGGGTTTTTTTTTTTTTTTTCTGAACTAGATATAAAGATTTTATTTGTCCTTTGAAAAAGTAACAAATGTGCATAGATCAATTTGTACTACTTTGGTCATTGGATATTTCTGATCCTTATTGCATTGTACCTAAAAGAGAGTAACTAATGGTAACCTTTTTAATAGAGTATGTGAAAGGTAGTGGCTGATGAATCCTTAATGTTCATAGGGTCTTTTTGCTGTTACAGTTGTATATAGAAGTCTAAAGGATTTTTAAAATCATTTGCACTTTTTCACTGCATGCTTACAATTCCCAAAGGCAAAATCTGTACTGAGGTAGATCATTTGAAAGGGCTAGATTATAAAATTAAGCCTTAGAATATGCAAAGTTCTCATAACAATAATAGTACACACTTCACGGTAAGACAAATGCAAATCATCTTAAGGAGTGAAAATAGAGTGTAAATCTTGCCTTTGGCACTACAAGGTGTGTGTGTGTGTGTGTGTTTGTGTGTGTCTTTAGTAGGAAATGGAAGAACACTGTTTTATTTTTAAAAGTGTTTAATGTTTCTGTCCTTTCTGTGAATTATTGAATTTAAGAGCCCTGCTAAATAATGAAAAAACACTTTACTAAAATCTATCGAATGATACTGGGTTCGGATTGTGAAAACATTGGCCACCTAGTAGCAGCGGTGAGGAGTGGGAGGGCCCAGCAAGCATTTATCAGAAATAGAATCACAATAGGAGGAGAATTTGACTGTCTGATATTATGATTTGATCACAATACTGAATGGGAAAAGCATCTAATATTTTGTAACAAAAAGACCTTCATATTATCTGTTTTGACCAAAATGTGTAGCTATTTCCCTTAGACAGATTGGACCACACTTATCTCCCTTGTCCTGTATCCTTTAATTTCAGGTCTCAGGATGTTTAGAAAGCTAAAACCCCCTACCCCTTTCTGGCTGAAAACTTGCCTTATTTGGTATCTTACACATTAATGTTACTAGCATCAGGAGCTTACTGTTCTGATTCATCTTCAGTAATTTTTAGACGCAAAAGAAAGCCATTGTGTCCTCTACAATTAACACAACTGTTATCTCTGATACACAAAGGGATATAAATACATACACTTAAATAGAGAAAAATAGGTTGGTTGAATTGTGCCTTTGACTGAACCGAGTTTTTAAATACTGCTGTGTTTGTTTCGCCGTGGCTTCAGGGATGATACATGGCTCTTGCCACCTTTTACTCCTCTGCTTTAGGAAGTTTGAGTTGTATTTGTGCATCTTAAAGTAGATTGAGACTTGAGGCTGGGCTTTCGGGTTTTGTTTTGTTTTTTTTAATGTACTTAAGCCTGCTTGCTTCCTACCACAGATTCTTTATTTTCCCAAACACTACAAAAAACTTGTAAAACTTTGCCATTTCATCTGTTTACACTCTTTGCCACTGATTAGCAGTATTTAAATCTTGCAGGAATATTTTGTGCTTCCTTTAGAAACACAAGAGTATAGATTTTTCTCACTGAAAAGTGAGAGTTACACATTGCAGCCATGAAGGGATGCTAGGATCAGTTATGGCAGTACCTTTTTTCCCCTCCTGTTCCTGAGCCAGTTGCCTCTTTTGTTTTGGGTCCCACTTAGGATTAATGGATGTAAGGTATTTTTCTGTGCCTTTATTTTGTGTCATTCTATTGGAAGGAGGTGTAATGGCAGAATAGCATAGTGTTGGGGGTTTTCCTTCAAACACTGCAAGTGGTATTGCCACCATGTGAACCTCAAATATGCAATCCAGTTGTGTTGGTTTCTTGGCGACTTGGAGTGTTCATCTCTTCGTGAATTGTGAGCAGTGACCATGTTCTTCAGTTCTTAATTATGGTGAGTTGACAAATACCAACTACTGCTTTTCTTTAGGTGGCTATTAATTTCTTATTGTCAGGAGGAAATGACACTATATTCTGTTCCACTGAGCGTCAGAGATCAGCAGGCACTGTACTGGGTAGAGAAGTGCCTATACTTCTCTACCTAAGAGGGCAGGAGGGAAACCCTACAGCTCCTTGTGAGCCTATATATTAGTATATCGGCCTAGAGAGGACAAGGGAATAAGACCACTCATAGTGAGGCTGGCCAAGCTGCACTGGTCGGACCAGGCAGTGGCTGACCTAAGGAGGACAACTTGCTTTGCTTAAAAGTAGATTTTTTAAGCAATGCTTAACACAGGCAGTATTAACTTCACCTTTGTTGAGGCCATCAACGTGTATTGTTAAAATTACTGCATATCCCCCCCAGATATCAAGTATACACTGTTCATGTTGGGGTTGTGTGTGTCTGTGTGTATATGTGTGTGTGTATGTATGCGCACGCATGTGTCCCAAATCTTGTTTTTTTTTTTCTGAATGTGATCATGTTTTGGATGATACCTGAGCAGGGTTGCCTTTTTTTTATTTATTACCATTATATATTATATTATATATTTTTTGCTTTCTTGTAACTTTGGAGGAAAGTCAAATCTTGGTATTAAAATTGTTTTAAAAAGGAGTAAATTTTCCAGTTGATAAATGAAAATCACTGGTCTATCTTTAAAATAATAAGTTTTTCTTTAATTACTGTGGAATAACGTGCCAGCTGTCATCAACACAATGATTTTGTACATAGGGTAGGGAAGCAGTGATGCTCTCAATGGGAAGATGTGCAACACAAATTAAGGGGAACTCCATGTATTTTACCTACTTCAGCAATGGAACTGCAACTTGGGGCTTTGTGAATAAAATTTAGCTGCCTTGTATAGTCGTTTGAAAGAGAATATGTGATCTGTGAGAGAATTATAGTTTTTTTTAGAAGAAAAATCTGCAAAAGATCTTTCCAAAGACAATGTGCCACAGATCTTTTGTTCCCTGTAATAAGGATTAATTGCTGTTTAAACAAAAATGTAATTGTTCATCTTTAAATTCTTTCCTTTTCATAAGAGGATCAAGCTGTAAAAAAACAAAAAAACTAATAAAAATTTCGAGAAATCATTGGGTTTGAATCTATGCTTTCCCTTTACCTGAATACAGTAATTCTTAATACCATTATGTGAAATTGCCATCTATAGCCAAGGAGTTTCATGTGAGCAATGTGCCCTTATTCACAATATTTATTGCTGGAATGGAGAAAGAACTGTTCAGAAGGCAGCTTATCCTTCTGTTCAGTTGATCTCGCTAAGATCATAATCAGACACAAATTGGCCTAACATCACTAGTGTGGCTTCTTATCCTAACATCAACTGGAGGGTGTAGCAGTGACCAAATTTGCCTATTTATTTCCAAATTTGCTGGGTAGACAGGATTGTAGAATGTTGGTATTGAAAGGGATCTAAAAGTTATCTGGGCTTTTCACCCTTTGCCACCGTTAAAGAAAAAATCCTCTTTGATTTCATGAAATGGGAAAGGACCTGGGTGCTGAAATCTGACTTCCTTGTGTTTGAATCTGATTTTCTGGTTTGCTAATTAGGTGACCCTTGGTCAGATTAACCTCTGCATTTCTCTTTTACAACTGTTGAAATGGTATCCACCCAGTAAGATTGCAAGGATCACGTTAGATGATGTATTGAGATTGCTTAGCATGGTATGTGGCATTATGTAATCACTCAGAAACCAGTGGCTATTTCATTTCCTCCCCTTACTGCACTGCCATATCCCAGCTGCTGACCCTCCAGCCGGAACACTCACTGCCTTCCTCTTCCTTTTTAATTTTTTGTCCTTCCAAATGTTAGATCAGTCTCCACTCGTACTAGTCCTAGTGAACAAACATGGACCCATCCCCTGTAAATTCAAAGTTGAAAAGTCAACAATAACTGTTGTACAATCATGCAATAGCAAGTGTGGGGAAAGGGAGTGTTTTAGATCTGATGAGAAAAACTACAGGGAAAAGAATCATCTAATTTGAACTAGGGCTTGAAAAATGGGTCTCAGTCGTCAAGTCTCTTCTGGGTGTTTAACCTTTTTCACCAAAACTCCATGTCATATCTTGTATAACTTAGTAGTAGTCCAGGTATGGTTGTGCCAATTTAACACCCTTGTTAATTGTTTATAATCTGGGGATATTATAAAGAATGTTTCCATGACCATCCCTGGAATGAAATATTTGGGGAAATTCAAATATTTTGAATTTGGGATATTTATTTGGAATTCCAAGAAGTGGATTATATAGTGAAAACATTCATTTTTCTTCCTTTTTTTGGGAAAATATTCAAGCATATCCTGAAAAAATAAATAATACTATGTATACATGTATACCTACCACCTAGATTCAACAATTAACATTTTACCATATTTTTTATGTAAATGTGTAGGTGTGTACACTTAGGCTGAATAGTGAGTTGCAGACATATTTCACACTTAAAAGTTGCAGCATGCATCTGTCAGGACACTTTCCAAAGTAGTCACAATACCATTATAGCATCTAAAGACATTTCTCAATGCTTAATGTTCAGTCCATATTCAAATTTCTGTAGCTGCCTTCAAACTTACCTTTTTGAACATGGCTTCAACTGTTTCATGCATTACATTTAGTGGTTATGTCTCTTTAGTCTTGAGAACAATCCTTCCTTCACCCACCCCAAACTTTTTTGAGACAGGCTGTCACCCAGGCTGGAGTGCAGTAGCACAATCATAGCTCACTCTAGCACTCAGTCGATCCTCCCACCTCCGCCTCCTGAGTAGTGGGGACTACAGGCGCATGCCATCAGGCCCAGCTAATTTTTGTGTTCTTTATAGAGACACTTTCACCATGTTGTCCAGGTTGGTCTTGAACTCCTGGGCTCAAGTGATCTACCCTGCCTAGGCCTCCCAAAATGCTGGGATTACAGGTGTCAGCCACCACGCCCAGCCACCCCCACCTTTTTTTAATGTCCCCCATCCTCAATTTGTCTGGTTCCCCCAAATGTTCATTAATTCATTCATCTCCTGTCTTTCCTATAAACTACAAGTTCAGTCTAGTGGTGTGATTATATTTGGCAAGAATCCTTCACAGGTGATTCTGTGGGCTTCATACTGGATCACGTCAGGAGGTAACTAAAATGGTTTTTATGTGTGATAATAAATTTGAGTCTTTGGTTAAGATATGATCACCAGAACTCTCCTTTATAAATAAGATCTTTTCCCTATCCCCACAACCTTTCACTTAAGTGATTTTATTACAGCACGCATTGATGATCCTTGCTAAAAAGATTACTTCATTGGGAGTTAAAGAATGGGAAGAGTGTATTTTACAGGCTCTTGTTATTGTCAGATTACCCATAGAAAAGTTTTATCGGCTGGGCGTGGTGGCTCACGCCTGTAATCACAGCACTTTGGGAGGCCAAGGCAGGCGGATCACAAGGTCAGGAGATCGAGACCATCCTGGCTAACACGGTGAAACCCCATCTCTACTAAAGATACAAAAAAAAATTAGCCAGGCGTGGTGGCAGGCGCCTGTAGTCCCTGCTACTCGGGAGGTTGAGGCAGGAGAATGGCGTGAACCTGGGAGGCAGAGCTTGCAGTGAGCCGAGATGGCGCCACGGCACTCCAGCCTGGGTGACAGAGTGAGACTCCGTCTCAAAAAAAAAAAAGTTTTATCACGTTTTCAGAGTATCTATTTTCCTAATCCTTTATCTAACCTGGGTATTATGTTGGAAAAGGGGAAGGAGAAAAGTCACCGAACTTGATAGGTGGCAAATGGTGTCCCTGGTGTGTTTTATTCCATGATAGAGTATTTTTCCCTCACATTAAGCTGCCATTTGCAGTGCATGGGTTATGTGACTAGTATTCTAGACCCAGTTCAAACGCCCATCTTAGTAGATGGGGGGAAAGCCGTTTTCACCAGTTATATAGATTGAGTTCACCACTCGGAAGGGTTCTGCTAACAAGGGGATGCTGAGCAGTAAAGAAAAGATGATCCACCAGGCTGAAAAATGCATCTTTTTCCTTTTGATTTATGTATTTGGAGGATATTAACCTTTTGTTAAGTATTTCTCTCCAAATAATTAAATTTATTATGCTGGGCTTTAAAAAAAAATTTAAGTCGGCAGTGTCCTTGCCGACTTTTGATGTCTCCATAAGGTGCATACAGACTATTTCCCAGATGCTGTACAAGGCAGTTTTACTATCACTGAATACTGGCAACTACTCTGTGAGGTTAAAGTGGTAATCTCCCTTTGTGTTCTTTTATTCGCAAGTATCTAGGCACTTTTGGAGCCTGCATTATTTGAATAGGTACTGGCTCACTATTTGCCAGGGTTGTTAGGAATGTAAATTGTCACAATCCAGGCTACTTTTACGTAAGTCATCTAGGTGGTGCTTAGAACCCTCAAATCCATTCCAAATAACTTTGAAGCCCAATGTGTCTTTACCAGAATATAATCGGAGGTTTATCTGCTGTTACTTTGGTAGTGATTAGATAATTGTACTGTCTAGTCTGTTTTGTCTAAGGAATAGGACTCTTTCAGCGTTTGTGGTTTTCCAGTAGACCACACTCAGCTGAAAGCAAGACTGTACTGAGACACCAAGGCTCTGATAATAAGGGCCTTTGCCTTTCCAACAGACTGAGGGCAGGCCTTGAAATACTCTTTGAACACACAATTCTATTTTAGCTTTAAAAAGACCATGTGCCTCCCCTGGATAAGTGCTTTAAATCACCCTTCTCTATTATGGAGGCCCAGTCCTAACATCTCATTTACCTTATTTCATGTGTAGGAGGAAGAAACAATTATGGGTTCTGATATCTTCACTGCTAACTATTCCTATAAATTATCCTCTAAGAAACACTACCAACCCCTTCTCAAGAAAGGTGCATGAGCACATATTTTCTTAGGAATACTCACACTACTGGATGTGGAAAACCAGTCGTGCTCAACTGAATGAACTATAGAAAAATGCCTTTAGTTTTCCATCTTTGAACTACAATCTTCGAAGCAACTCCTTGTGCAAGTAAAACTTGGTACCCAGGACTGCAACTGAGGAATTCACAATCTCAAGGGAAGAAGCAAGTGATCCTGGTAGAGTGGTTTTAAAGAGCTTCCCAAGCTTACATATACACGAGAATGTAATTTTTCCATCCTATTTTTAAGCTGATTTACAAATAGACTAGTAAAACAAATTACAGTTAGCCTTCCATATCCATGGGTGCTGCATTGGTGGATTCAACGGAGATAGAAAATATTCAGGGTGAAAAATTCCCACGAAGTTCTAAAAGACAAAATGAATTTGCCACGTGCCGAGTACTATGTTGCATCCACGCGAATGAAGTGATGTGTAGTCATTGTATTGGGTATTGAAAGTAATGTAGAGATGATTTATAGTGTATGGGAGAATGTGCACAGGTTATATGCAAATATTGTGCCATTTTACAAAGGGACTTAAGCATCCATGGATTTTGGTATTTGTGGGGATCCTGGAACCAACCCCACACTTAACACCAAGGGACAACTATATAGAGGCATACGGAGCAAAAAGTGAAAGGGCAAGTGTACTTCCTCCCCAGATTCTACAGCTGTTAAGTTTGTGCATATCTTTCTACAACTTTTCTGTGCAGTTTTTTACACTGTGTATCAGTCCTTTTTCAATGTCCAGCATATTTTGGCTACAAAGTACCATGTAATAAGATACGCCACCATTTATTTAAACATTTTCCCATTATGGACACAAGTCACTCCTCCCCACAATATTCTGTGGTTACAACAATGTACTGAAGGAATCGTAGTACACAACATCTTTGTACATTCTTACAAGTATTCTATAGGATTAATTCCTGGAAGGGAAATGTCTGGGTCAAAGCCTAAGCTAAATTTTAAATTTTTGATGTTACAGGCCAGGTGTGGTGGCTCATATGTGTAATCCCAGCACTTTGGGAGGCTGAGGCGGGTGGATCACAAGGTCAAGAGATCAAGACCATCCTGGCCAACATGGTGAAACCCTGTCTCTACTAAAAATTAAAAAAAAAAAAAATTAGCTGGGCGTGGTGGCACGTACCTGTCGTCCCAGCTACTTGGGAGGCTGAGGCAGAAGAATCACTTTGAACCAAGGAGGTGGAGGTTGCAGTGAGCCGAGATTGCGTCATTGCACTCCAGCCTGGCGACAGAGCCAAGACTTTGTCTCAAAAAAAAAAAAAAAAAATTGATGTTACCAAACTACCTTGCCCACCAACTGCAGATGATCTTACATTTTTGCCAGTCGTGAGTGCAGTGTAAAAAACAATCTTACACTACTTTAATTGCATTTATCTGACAAATGAAGTGAACCATTTTATCACAATTTCATTGGTCATTTGTGTGACTTTATGGATTGTCTATTCCTGTACGTAGTTCGTTTTCTGAGATTGTCTTTTGCCTACTAGTTTGTAGAGTAAGAAGGTTGAACAAGGTTGATGGCCTCCAACCAACTGCGTGACTCTTCCTGAGTTTGCTCCACTGCCTACACCTCAGTAGGTATCACCTGTGAGCTGCTTACAACAGTTCCCACCTTTATCTTTCTTTTTACAAATGCTACAGGAAAAAATGATCAATCCTTGAGTGAGACTCTATGTGTGTCACCAACTCAGGATCTTTGGCATTTGAAGCTCCACTAATCTTTTTACTACTTGTCCAAGCAAATGATATTTATTCTGGATAAAGTGGAAGCTGTTTAACATTGGCAGTTTTGAAACCCACTGAATGAACATGAATTTCATCACGGATTGTCTTTATGGCCCAGAGAGATCAAATCTAAAATTGCTTGCCAAATGTCAGTCCTGAACTTAACTATAGTCTTATTAACCTGATATTTGCTTACCTTGAATGAAGGTTAAAAAGAGGAGACTGGTTTCTTGTCCTTGTGAAATTTACTCACATCCAATCAATAGTTTCAGTGATTCCTTTGTGTAAAATTACATGCTTCAGTATGTGTGTGGGCATTAAAGCATAGGTTAGGGTGCCCAGCTCCTGGATGACATGTCTCTACCCAAGTTACAGGTAACTTGAGACCTGGTGTTTTTCCATTCAACTAGCCATTGTCTCTTTCAGCCATTCCTCTTAACATAGATGTCACTATTCTAAAACTAGCACCCTGTGGACACACTGTTCAGATTATTTCAAGCTTGAGAGCAGAGCATAAGCCAGTTTATCTGACAGGTGGAGGACAGCACTCCTCTTGTACCTATGTATTTGTCTGGAATTTCCTACAGCAAAACAGAGCCAACCAGCATTTTCCCCTTTCCTACATCCATGATACATTCCCATCCCTACAGCACAACACTGACCTAAAAAAGTAAAAATGTGGAGAAGGGGAAAGAAGTATGTATGAAGCCACATGCCCTATGTACTTTCCATTGCTTGTACTTTGAAACCATCTTTCAAATTAGTCATTATGCTTTACAGATGACATGTGAGCCCAAGATAAGTACAGTCATCCGTTGGTATCCATGGGGGATTGGATCCTGGATTTTCCCCCATACCAAAATCCAAGGATGCTGAAGTCCCTGATATAAAATGGTATAGTATTTTCATATAATCTACACACATCCTCCCCTATACTTTAAGTCATCTCTAGATTACTTATAATTCCTAATAAAATGTAAATGCTATCTAAATAGTTGTTACATTGTTTAGGGAATGACAGTATAAAAGTCTGTACCTGTTCAGAACGGATGCAACACCATCCCTTTCGCCACCCCCATGCCCTCAATATTTGCAATTCACAGTGGGTTGAATCCATAGATGCAGAACCCAAGAACAGAGGGACAACTGTAATCTGTCCATGGTTAGGAAGCCAGTAAAAGGTGAAGCTCAGATGATTGATAGAGATTTGTCTGATTTCAAGTTATGAAGGGGGTTTTGCTTGTGAGAATAAACTAGTGAAAATGTGGTTTTATAAACTGCTTTAATGTAATCTGCAGCCAGAGTCTTAATACTGTTACCATTTAACCACTTTTGGATTATACTATAGACAATTAGACTGAGGTTAATAAGACTGGACTGTTAATAGGCCTTAGAGGCTTTATAAACTGGAGCTTGAGAAAGAAGTCCTAAAAATCTGCAGTTATTAGCAACTCTTCTAATGCGTCATTAGAAGCACATGGGGGATCATCCCATCCAATGCTGCTTTCTGTGTTGCCCTGTGGATTTTCTCCATTTACCAACACTAGTCAAGACACTAGTGCACCTCTAGTGACAGCTAAAATTCAGGGTTTTTTTTCCTTATTTGCATGAGGACATGTATTATTTAATAAATAAAAGTTTAATAAAACACTAAATGTTAGTGTAAGACATTTCAAGAAATGAGCATAAAGTAAATGTTTTTAAGTCATGAATAATGTAAACTAAGCTTTAATGGGTAAAATCCCAGGAAATAAGAAATGGTAACCAAAACAGGCAACAGTATAAATTCCCCCAGGGTCTTCCAAGTTTGAGAGTATAGAGGCAGAATAAAACTTTAATTCTGAAGCTAGTGACCCTGAAGTTTGAATGCCTTGGCCCTCTCACCTACCTTACACTGTCCAGGCAAAGAAGCCAACCAGAAATAAAAAACATGGCACTGAATAACCATCCTTTACCTTGCACAAGTTACGTGAATGTCTGGTACTATATTTCCTCATCTGTAAGAAAAAAGGAAGGAGTTGAAATACGATATCCTAAAGTGTATGAGATAAAGATACTGGTAATCAAATATTTCCCTGTTAAAGATGGTGTATTAAAACCTAAAAAGATACACAGAACTTATTAAAAAGACCACTGTCCTTTAAAATCATCTTGGTGGTTTCTTCACATTTATTACCACAGTTCAAAACAAATTTACAACAAAATTCTTTAAAACTGCCTTCAGGGCCCAGCATAGTGGCTCACGCCTGTAATCCCAGCACTTCGGGAGGCCGAGGTGGGCGGATCACGAGGTCAGAGGTTTGAGACCAGCCTGGCCAACATGGTGAAACCGTGTCTCTACTAAAAATACAAAAAATTAGCCACATGTGGTGGCACACACCTGTAATCCCAGCTACTCAGGAGGCTGAGGCAGGAGAATCGCTTGAACCCCGGAAGTGAAGGTTGCAGTGAGCCTAGACTGCGCTACTGCACTCCAGCCTGGGCGACAGAGCGAGGCTCTGTCTCAAAAACAACAACAACAACAACAAAAAAAAAAACTGCCTTCAGAACTATGTGCAAGCATAGGTACATCCTACTTATTTTATGGTTGCTTTTCTACAAAGAGTTAAACAATACTAACCGCATAAATAACTCATCAGACTTCTTGGCTCCAAAACACAATTGCAAAAGACAGAAGATAAAAATGTGTCCCTATTAGATAATTTCAGTATCCACCTAAGTTGTTTTCTTTGGGCAATGATGGCAGCCCCATTGGAGTAAGTTTAAAATCTCCACGTTAATTCTTTAAAAACCAGTATTCAGCCAGGCGTGGTGGCTCACACCTATAATCCCAGCACTTTGGGAGGCCGAGGCTGGCACATCACCTGAGATCAGGAGTTCGAGACCAGCCTGACCAACATGAAGAAACCCCGTCTCTACTAAAAATACAAAATTAGCCAGGTGTGGTGGCACATGCCTGTAGTCCCAGCTACTCGGGAGGGTAAGGCAGGAGAATCGCTTGAACCCAGGAGGCAGAGATTGCAGTGAGCCAAGATCGTGCCATTGCACTCCAGCCTGGGCAACAAGAGCAAAACTCCGCCTCAAACAAACAAAAAACCCCAGTATTCATAGTGTCAACATTTTATAGGTTCTGATACATGTTTAAAAATTAATTATCTTAATCCCCTTCCTCATATCCAAAGCTTACCCCCTAGACTTGGCTAAATGTTCTCTTATCCTAATCTTTATACTCCCTTATCCACCTCTAACTGATAAGTGGAGTGGACCATACTTACTAATGAGTGGAATCACTGTGTACCCAATGTCACATACACAGATGCCCTCTCCTTCCCCTTACCTCAAACTGAGTAAAGCAGTAGGTCAACCATAGGCAGTCCCATCCATCAGGCTCTGCTATTCTGTGTTCAGGCATAAAATACACACATGTATACATATGATTTTATAGACATGTCAGGACAATAAAATGCATTGTTGGGTAATTTGGAAATCTAAAGCCTAAGAGCTCAGGGAAATTTCACATGTATATATTCTCTCCACTTTCTAAAAAATAAATGACATCACCTGTGTGAGTGATAGCTTTAAAGCAAAAACTTCTTACATTAAATCATTAAATGTTTGCTTCTACTACCCTAATTTCCTGAAGCCACATCTTTTTTTACTTACCAAATACACATTCCTTAAATAAGTAAATCCCTGGCCAGGTTCCTTACTTAGCTCAAAGTTTTAACTTTTTTTTTTAGTTTTTTAATTTTTTTTTTTTTTTTAAACATGCAGTGTTCTGTCCTTTCAGCAGAGCCCTAGGAGCCTGGGGGCAGCTGAGACCTAGTCTCCTAAATTTTTACAACTCTCCATAGGCATATTTACAAGGTGCTACCTGAAAATACCAACAAGCCACCAGACACTACATTTGTGTGCAATTCATCAAGAAGAATTTATATTCATTCCACTAGTAAAAATTATTTATTCCTCTGGCTCTGATTTGAAAGGATGTAATAGGTTTGAGTAAACAATAACCATCTCTGGCCTTTTTTCCCCTTCTTTGTAGGTGTTAGCCACTCTACAGGTCTAAACCCTTGTTATACCAAAAGATCTTCGTGCATAAAGTGGATAAGATCTAAAGCACACAAATTTAGTTTTGACTATAATGTACCTCTTGGGATTATGTAAAAGCCACAGCCAACCAGCTCAGCTCCTGGGTATTATTAATAGTAGTAATGAAGTAAAACATTTTGAAACTGGACTCAAATTGTGTTCAGTGTGCTAAACCAGGCATGCTGTGAAATGAATGTAAATTTTAACAAGCCTATTCTGAGCTTTAGACTTTTCATTAGTGCCCCTTTCCCAAGTGTAATGTGCAGAATGAGCCACTAGAGGGCAACCACTTTCTTTAGGAAAAAGATGCTGTTTGAAAGCGCTGTACATTCATTTAACCACAATGACACCATGTTTCACACCCAGGAGAATAGATATAATCAAAGGAAAAGGCAATACCAAGTGTTGGAGGGGACAAGGAGCAACTGGAAATCTCATACGTTGCTGATGGAAATACATGGTACCGCCACTTGGATAACAGTTTGCAGTTTCTTAAAAAGTTAAAATCATGTTACAATAAACCCCAGCAATTCCACGTATATGAAACTACCCAAGATAAATGAAAGCATATGGTCAATTAAGATATGTTCGTGAACATTCATGGCATCACACATAATAGCCAAAAATTGGAAACAAGCCAAACAACCATTATTGGTGAATGAATAAACAAAATGTGATATATGCATATGAGGGAATACTATTCAGCTATAAAAAATTCTACACTATGGATGAAGTGAACCTCAAAAATATGCTACGTGAGAGAAGCCAGATGCAAAAGATTAAATATAGTGTGTGATTCAATTTATATGAAATACCCAGAAAAGACAAATTTATAGACAGAAGATCAGTGGCTACCTAGGGTGAAGAGAAAGGAGGGGAGGAGTGGGGACTGACTGCAGACAGGCTCATGAGAATTTCAGGGGGATGATGAAAGTGTTCCAAATCTGGATTATGATGAGGCTGGCACAATGCTACAGGTTTACTGCATCAACATGTACACTTACAGTGGGTGAATTTAATATAAATCATACTTCAATAAAGCTAACAAAAAACACACTGATTCAGTGCTGCATTAGAATAGGTACTGGGAAATGAAACAAGTGAAAGAAAGAAAACTAGAGCACTGTGTATTAGAATGTAATACAAATAGCCACTATGTCATTCGGTCCTGAGCTCTGGCTTTTCAGACAGGAAAAAAGATCACTGTTTGCAAACAGACTAGGGAAATTTAGGAATTTATGGTCAGGTAAGAATTGTATTATTTTTGGCCAAAGGCCATTACGTTTGTTACATTAAACAGAAACATTTGTTTAAAAAGAAAGGTTGTAAAGTTTCAAGCAGAAAGCAATTATTTTCTGACTCTCCATCAGTACTTTGGAGTCATATTTATGAAGGGATCTAATACACATCAATGTGCTAAGGGTCTGATGTTATATAAAATAACTAATAACTTGAGATATTCAGGGCAAAGAGAGACACTTGAAGTGACAGGCATATCCATACCAAGTAATTTACATTTCCTGAATTATCCTTTTATAAACTACTTTAAATTTACTTAAGAAACTTCAGGTATAATAATATATGGGATCAAAAGGCTCGTTCTGGCCTGTAATCCCAGCACTTTGGCAGGCTGAGGCAGGAGCATTGCTTGAGCCCAGCAGTTCATACCAGCCTGGGCAACTTAGCAAGACCTGTCTCTACAAAAACATCAAAATTAGCCGGGCATAGTGGTGCGAGACTGTAGTGCCTATTACTCAGTAGACAGAGGTGGGAGAATCACTTGAGCCTGGGAGGTCAAGGCTGCAGTGAGTCATGTTCATGTCATTGCACTCCAACCTGGGCAGCAAAGCAAGACCCTGTCTCAAAAAAAAAGAGAAAGCTCTGTTAAGGTCTATAGCAGCAATCTCCAACTTTCTTGGCACCACGGACCAGTTTTGCAGAAGACAATTCTGCCATGGACAGGGCAGGGGTGGGGATAGGTGGTTTTGAGATGAAACTATTCCACCTCAGCTCATCAGGCATTAGATTTTCATAAGGAGATTGCAACCTAGATCCCTCACATGCGCAGCTCACAATGAAGTTTGCTCCCCTATGAGAATCCAATGCTGTCATTGATCTGACAGGAGGCGGAGCTCAGGCAGTAATGCTCACTGGCCTGCTGCTCACCTCCTGCTGTGCAGCTCCGTTCCCAACAACCCACGGCCCAGTATTGATTTGAGGCCCAGGGACTGGGGCCCCCTGGTCTATGGAACGTCTTCAACACATAAATTTCAGAGGAGGCTAGTGGTACACAAGAGAAAAATTAGTGAATATCAAGACAAAACTATGTCTTTTCTTTGGCTTCTAGAATGGTAGTGGTTTGTGGGGTTATAAAAGACAAGATCATCCAAAGGGCTCTCCCATTACTATTAGTTCCTAGTTCAGTTATAAACAATATACTTTTAAAAATGCTTTACTGGGTTCTCAAGAAAGCAGGGACACTGAGAGGCCAATATAAGAGATGGAACCTGAGCAGGAGTGGTAACTAAACAGGAAAACCAAAGTTGCCCTGAGGACAAATGCCATTATGAGCACTGGGATTGAGAGACCAAGTTCTGGACCCATAGCAAAAGGAGGAGCCAAGAAGAAAGCTAAAATGCCTCAGGTCAGTTTTGTTCCCTAGCCTAGAGACACAAATGTGAAACCTTTCTGAAGGAGCACATTCCCAATTAAAGAACCTCTGGATTCTCAACAGGTTCTACTAAATATATATTTGCAAATAAAAATCACCAAACACAGGAAGAATGGCATACCATAAGGAAAAGTTCAACAGAAACAATAAACAGATTTAGACCCTCAAGGGACTTCAGGTATTGGAATTATTGGCTACAGGATATAAAGATAACTATGTATGAAATGCCCAAAGAAATAAAAAAGATAGAAACCAAAGAAACAGCAATTAGGCAAGAGAAATAAATAAAAGGCTTCCAAATTGTCGCTCTCCACTGAGAATATAATCTTACATCTAGAAAAGCCTCGACTCCGCCAAAAAAAATTGTTAGATTTGGTAAATGAATTCAGTAAAGTTGCAGGACACAAAATTAATATACAAAAATCAGTAGTATTTCTATACACCAACAATGAACTAGTGGAAAAAGAAATCAAGAAAGCAATCCTATTTACAATAGCTCCCCATAAAAATAAAATACATAGGAATAAATTTAACTGAGGAGGTGAAAGATGTCCACAGGAAAACTATAAAACACTGATGAAAGAAACCGAAGAGGTCATAAATAAATGGAAAGACATTCCATGTTTATAAATCAGAAAAATTACTATTGTGAAAATGACCATAATTCCAAAAGCAATCTACAAATTCAGTGCAATCCCTATCAAAATACCAGTGTCAGTCTTCACAGAAATAGAAAAAAAAATAGATTTCATGTGTGTCAATCTTAAAACACACATGAAAGTACAAAAGACCCTGAATAGTCCAAGCATTCCTGAGCAAAAAGAGTAATGCTGGAGGTATCCATACTACCTGACTTCAAAAGATACTATAAAACTATAGAAACCCCAACAGCATGGTACTGGCATAATAACAGACACACAGACCAATGGAACAGAAAAGAGAACCCAGAAATAAATTCACATATTTACAGTCAACTGATTTTCAACAAAGTGCCAAGAACATTCAGTAAGGAAAGGACGGTCTCTTCAATAAATAGTGCTGGGAAAACTGGATATCCATATGCAGAAGAATGAAACTAAACCCCTATCTCTTACCATATACAAAAAGCAAATCAAAATGGAGTAAAGACTTAAATGTACAACTTGAAACTATGAAACTACTAAAAGAAAACATTGAAGAAACACTTCAGGACACTGTTTTGGTCAAAGATTTTTTGGGTAGGACTTCAAAAGCACAAGAAACGAAAACAAAAATAGACAAATGGAATTACATCAAGCTAAAAAGCTTCTGCACAGCAAAGTAAACAATCAATTGAATGAGGAGACAACACACAGAATGGGAGAAAATAATGTGCAATCTCTCCATCTGACAAGGGATGAATATCCAGAATACACAAGGAATTCAACTCAATAGCAAAACAAAACAAATAATACCAGGTCTTACGGGACAATATAGAAAAAAACCACACAAATAATCCACTTTAAAAATGGGCAAATGATCTGAATAGACACACAAATTGCCAGCAGGTATATGAAAAAATGCTCTACATCACCAATCATCAGAGAAATACAAATCAAAACCACAACAATATCTTACCCCAGTCAGAATGGCTATTAAGATTAAATATAACAGATATTGGCAAGGATGCAGAGAAAAAGAAACTCTTATATATTCTTGGTGGGAATGTAAACTAGTACAGTCACTATGGAGATTTCTCAAAAACTAAAAACAGAATTACCATTCGATCAAGCAATCTCATTACGAGGTATCTATCCAAAGGAAAAGAAATCAATACAGCAGAGGGATACCTGCACTTGCATGTTTATTGCAACACTATTCACAATAGCAAAGATATGAAATCAACCTAAGTGTTCACCAGTGCATGAATGGATAAAGAAAATGTGGCATATATACACAATGGAACACTATTCAGCCATAAGAAAAAGAATGAAATCATGCCATTTGCAGCAACATGGATGGACTGGAAGTCACTATGTTAGGTGAAATAAGCCAGGCACAAAAGACAAATATCACATGTTCTTACTTATATGTGGGAGCTAAAAAATTTGATCACATGGAGGTAGACAGTGGAAAGATAATAGAAGCTAGGAAGGGTGAGGGCAGGGGAGGGGGGAGGATGAAGACAAGTAGGTTAAACAGTACAAACATATAGTTAGATATAATTAAATTCAATGTTCGATAGCAGAGTAGGGTGACTACAGTTAACAAAAACATAGCTGGGTGATGGACACTCTAAATACTCTGACTTGATCACGATACATTATATACATGCAACAAAATTTTACATGCAACCCATCAATATGTACAAATTTTTCTGAAAAGCTCAGCAAACTGGAACTTCCTTGCTCTGACAGAGTAGCAAAACCAAGGAAGATTCAATATTGTAGCACTGTCATTACTCCCTAATTAATCTTTAAATGTGATTCTAGTTGAAAGAAAGAGAAAGAGAGATAGGGAGAGAAAGGAAGCTGGGCACAGTGGCTCAATACCTGTAATCCCAGCACTTTGTGAGGCTGAAGGCAGGAGGATCGCTTGAGGCCAGGAGTTCAAGACCAGTTGGGCAACATGGCGAGGCCCTGTCTCTACAAAAAATTTAAAAATTAGCTGGGCCTAATGGTGTGCACTTGTGGTCTCAGCTACTTGGGAGGCTGAGGTGGGAGGATCGCTTGAGCCCAGGAGTTTGAGACTACAGTGAGCCATGTTTGTACTACTGCACTCCAGCCTGGGTGACAGAGTGAAACAGTGTCTCAAAAAAAAAAAAAAAAAGGGGGTGGGGGGGGGGCGGACAGAAAAAGAAATTTCCTACAGCTATTTGCTTTTTATCCCCAAGGAATTTTACAAACTGATTCTCATACTAAATTTAAAAAGCAGGCCAGGCATGGTGGCTCATACCTGTAATCCCAGCACTTTGGGAGGCTGAAGCGAGAGAATTGCTTGAGCCCAGGAGTTCAAGACGAGCCTGGGCAACACAGAGAGGTGGGGTGGAAGAGTGGAGGGAGGGGAGGCAGGTGGGGGTCGTGGGGGTAGGGGGTCACCTGAGCCCGGGGAGGTTGAGGCTGCAATGAGCCATGGTCATACCACTGCACTCCAGCCTGGGTGACAGAGCAAGACCCTGTCTCAGAACAACAACAAAAAACAGAATCAAAAGGCCAAGAACATTCCTTAAGAAAAATACAAAGGTAAGAGACTACCCTTGTTAGGTATCAAGACATATAATCAAGTTATAACAATTAAATAATGTGCTACTTGGCCCTTGCTTAGGCAAACTGACCAATGGAACAGAACAGGAAGTCCCCAAATAAACATTTGGCTACAATGGCAAATTTCCATGTAAGTAAAGCCTCTGAGGAAAGGACGCATTAGTCGATAAATGGTGCAGAGAAAACTGATTTTCTACATAGTAAAAAAATAAAATTTTAAATCTGTATCACACATACACAAATCAATTCCAGGTAGACTAAAAACTTAACTGAGACATTTTTTTGATTTTCAGAAGCAACTTTAAGCAACTATGACCCTGGGATAGGACAAATTTCTTAAAACATAAAAATGACACACATTTGAAAATATTAAATTTTGTTTACAAAAAAACCCAAAGTGAAAAGCCACAAACTGGATGAAGATATGTGCAAGAACAACAAAAGAACAACAAAAATATCAATATCCTAAATATAAAAAACTCTTAAATAAGAGCAAAAACAGAAAAATAAACAAGACATCAAGACATATTTCACAGAACAGGAATGACTAATAAACATGAAAATGTTTTTAACCTATTAATAATCAGAAAAATGCATTTTTTCTTTTATAGTGAAGTGAGTGCTGTCACATTCATAAGGAAAATGCAATTTAAAGCCACAATAAAATACCATTTTACACCTACCAGATTGGAAAGGATTGGGTCTTATGATAGCAAGTAAATAAGAAACCATACTGTAAAGCGGTGCAACCAGTTTGGAAAACAATTTGGCATTATTTTGTAAAACTGTTAAAAAGCTGATCAGGCACATGCCTTACAAACCACCAACTTTGAATCTAGGTTTATACACTAAAGAAACTCTTGGACATGAGCACCAAAAAACTGGATATGAATGTTCGTTTCAGCATTGTTTGTAAAAGCAAAAAAAAAAAAAAGTGAAAACTAGACCCAACAAAATAAATTGTACAAATAAACCTGTTGAATAAAAACATCAAGTTACATAAGACTACATAAAGAATACTTTTTTTTGTTTTGTTTTTGAGATGGAGTCTTGCTCTGTTGCCCAGGCTGGAGTGCAATGGTGCGATCTCAGCTCACTGCAACCTCCACCTCCCGGGTTCAAGCGATTCTCCCGCCTCAGGCTCCCAAGTAGCTGGGACTACAGGTGCGTGCCACCATGCCTGGCTAATTTTTGTATTTTTAGTAGAGACGGGGTTTCACTATGTTGGCCAGGCTGGTCTCAAACTCCTGACCTCGTGATCGGCCCACCTCGGCCTCCCAAAGTACTGGGATTACAGGCGTGAGCCACCGTGCCCCGCCAGGATGATACTATTTTTTATAAAGCTCACAAAAATAAACAATATATAGCCATGGGACATATGTATAAAAGCAAAAGGGAGGCTGGGCACGATGGCTCACACCTGTAATCCCAGAACTTTGGGTGGCCGAAGTGGGCAGATCACAAGGTCAGGAGATTGAGATCATCCTGGCTAACAAAAATACAAAAAATTAGCTGGGGGTGGTGGCAGGCGCCTGTAGTCCCAGCTACTCGGGAGGCTGAGGCAGGAGAATGGCGTGAACCCAGAGGGTGGAGCTTGCAGTGAGCCGAGATCGCACCACTGCACTCCAGCCTGGGAGACAGAGCAAGACGCCGTCTCAAAAAAAAAAGCAAAAGGGAAAAAAAAAAAAAAAAGAAATGGTAGATTCAAGGAGGTGGTTACCCCTAAAGAGTAGGCTGGGGATTGGAATTGAGAAGGAACCCAAAGGTAGGGTTAGTACTACCAGAAAGGCTCCAGTTCTTAGTGGGTGGCTTCATAGGTATTTTATTATTATGCCTTCATGTTGCATATATTTTTATGTATGCATCAAATACTACCTATAGAAATGTAGTGACCAGGCCAGGCGTGGTGGCTCACGCCTGTAATCCCAGCACTTTAGGAGGCCGAGGTGGGTGGATCATTTGAGGTTAGGAGTTCAAGACTAGCCTGGCCAACATGGTGAAACCCCATCTCTACTAAAAATACAAAAATTAGCCAGGTGTGGTGGCGTACACCTGTAATCCCAGCAACTCAGGAGGCTGAGGCAAGAAAATCACCTGAACCCAGGAGGCGGAGGTTGCAGTGAGCCAAGATCACACCATTGCACTCCAGCCTGGGCGACAGAGTGAGACTCTGTCTAAAATAAATAAATAAATAAATAAAATAAAAAGAGACTGAGGCAGGAGAATCACTTGAACCCAGGAGGAGGAGGTTGCAGTGAGCCGAGATCATGCCGCTGCACTCCAGCCTGGGCAACAGAGTGAGACTCTGTCTCAAAAAACAACAACAACAACAACAACAACAACAAAAGAGAAATGTAGTGACCAGAAATACTTTCATATTGCTAAGAAGAGACTACAAAAAAAGGAAATCATCTTTTCTTAATGTATGTATACTGTATTACCTAGTGAATGCAGAAGTATGTATAACTGATATAGGTGGAGCAGTTGAGTTTTTTAGTCACAAAGAATATTAGTCAATCACTAACTTAGTTGTGATCTTGGACTAGTTATTTAATGTCTTTGAACCTATTTTTTTAAACTTTTGAACCTATTTAACAGTAAAGTATCGAATTACTGTAAAGATGAGAAATGTTATTAAGTGACTGCTACAGGCGATACATTTTTTTAAATGATAGCTAATACTCCCCATGACTATTACTCATATCTAAGAAACCCCTTATATTCTACTGAACTTAGCCTCAAACCACTAAGATAATGGAAGAGTGACTTGTTAAAAACAACAAAAAACGCACCAGAATTTCTGCATTCAAATAAGGTTGCCCCTCAAAGAGACTACACACTTCTTTCACTGACCTTGCCATTGCTCAGGATTTTAGAAATATTTCATTCAAACAGTTTAGTGTTGAAAACATTTTTACCAGTAGATGAAAAACCTTAATTCTTTGAAAGTAGATTTTACCTATGAAAATAGACATGAAATATTTTCAATCATGTTTGATGAATAATCAAATTAAGATTTTGGTCAAAATTAACATATGACTATGATGAGACTAATTCTTTTGAGTGACTTACAAATGATCTCTTCAGGCTATTTTCAAAGATGAGTTTCAAAAGAAGTTTTAGCAATGGCAACCTTAATTTTTTTAAAAAAGCTACAACTTTGTGGAAGCTACAACTTTGCAAGGTTTCTACTTGGAAGGACAACAGTCGTCCTAATGCATAGTCTCATTTCTATATAGTACAAGTCTGCAATTACTGAAGAGACAGCTGCTTAAGATCAGTGAAACTACTTACATCAGTTACCTTCAACCTTTAATTTTTGTAAGGGAAAACGAAAAGCTTTCTAAAATTTTCAGTTAAACATAAAGATCCTTCATATAAGGAGAAAAATATAGCCAACCTACTCAATTTTGTATTTGAGGAATGGAGAATAAACAATTACACAGTTTTGACAGGATCCCATAACAGCAGTCAAATAATGATGAGAAGCAGACCTTATAGACCTTATAGAAAGAAGTTTGTGCTAACAGAAATATGCAATATATTTTAATTAAATAAATAGCACTGATGTGACCCCAACTTTTTGATATCAATAGTTGGTGATATATATGACCACTTATTACATTGATTTGCTGGAGTATTATAACACAAATTTATAAATGGTTTTAAGAAAATATTATAGAGAAGTTTTACTGACACTTGGAATTTTACATGAAGGGGAAAGAGACATAGCCAACGGCATCCCAGTAATAATTTCTTTACACATCTGATACGAGAAACCACAGAAACATTCTTAACTGATACAACATGAATTAGATTCTAAAGGCATTCTTTAAGACATAGAGAAAAAAGAAGCAAAGAAAATTCTCAAGTTTACCATTTACAAGAATAGTTTATGCAATTTCAAGAAGTCCTTACCAAGGCATTCAACAGCACTGTATGTTCAAAGTTCATTTGGGAATTAAAAGAATGAATAAAATACTCCTCAGAGGGAGTATAAAGTTTATTCAAACATTTTAGAAATAATCAATTAATTACATAAGAATATAGTGAAATCTGTCAAAAACAATGTCAAGTAACTTGTTTTTAAAGTGGCAATGCAATATAGTAAAGCAATGGCTTTAATGACTAAATGAAAGAATCACAAAGCACCTAGAAATATTTATTGAAGAAATAATAAACAAATTTTCATGATTTCTTTTGTCCATTTACAATTTCAGTATTTTAGCTCTATTTCATATCATTTTTTGGTAGGTGCTGTTAACATATGAGGTTAAAGTGGTAAGTCTCACAATAAAGTAGCCATCTTCTCTGAATATTTCATCTCTTCATTTCTATGAATACAATCATCTTTCAGCTGCATGATTCCTTCAGCCTGATTCTCACTTCATGTCTCAATAAATGTGCTTTTGCCTGATAAAGAGAACTGTGCACATATTGATTCTGCTGTTTTCTCTTTTTTTTTTTTTTTTTTTTTTTTTTGAGATGGAGTTTCACTCTTGTTTCCCCGCTGGAGTGCGATGGCACAACCTCGGCTCATTGCAACCTCCACCTCCTGGGTTCAAGCAATTCTCCTGCCTCAGCCTCCTGAGTAGCTGGAATTACAGGTATGTGCCACCACGCCTGGCTAATTTTTGTATTTTTAGTAGAGACACGGTTTCACCATGTTGGTCAGGCTGGTCTCGAACACCTGATCTCAGGTGGTCCACCCACCTCGGCCTCCCAAAGTGCTGGGATCACAGGCGTGAGCCACCATGCCTGGCCTATTTATCTTTTCATGCTGCTGTCAGGTCCTTCAGGGCTATGCTTCTGATTGCCCATACACTTTACTTCTGAGTATTTCATATTTTACGGGTAGGTAGGGCACCAACTTAGTATGTTAGATAACCACTGTATAGTAAAAACCAGAAATGAAAATATAATAACCCTTATAACTCCTTACATATAAGAAAGACAGAAATACGTCAAAGAAAAAACATTTTAAATAATCTCAGGAAATAATAACACGATCCTCTCCCCGAAAATAAATATAACAAACATATTAGTAACCATAGCTAAACAAGCACTGTAATATAAGAACTCCATTAGACATGAGAAATAGACATTGAAGCCAGGTTTTGACACTTATTCTCCACATCCAGCCAGTTGTCACCAGTCTAGTAAGTGCTACAGGGTTAACTGCCTCTGGACTGACTGAAATATGGTTGTACTTACATAAGAGAACACTGGTTCAGATCCAGCAATGACTTATGAACTTGCCCATAGGTGACAGTAGAAAAAAATAGCTTACTGGATTTAAATCTGCTTCATAAGAGACTTTTATCTGCCAGCCTGACCCCTCTTAAAACTTTTTTTTTTTCTTTTTTTGGTTTGATATACTCAATAGGCACTGGCTTTTGTGATGTGGCTTTCCACACTACTGTACAAGTCCAGAATCCCATTTAATAAGATGCATGAGCTATTAGTCAATGAACTTTAGGGCTGGATGGATCAAGGAAGTGTTTTTCACTGCCCCAGCTTCCTTATGAACCAGATAACTCACCAGCAGTGAGCTACAATAAATTCGAAGACACAACTAACAAAAACTTAGGAAGGCCTGGAAGAGAGGTGCCAAACTGCATTGCAAATACAAAATAAAATATTTTCATGTTGATAAATATTTATAAAAAAATATACATATAATGAATAGGCCATTTTATAATGCTAGTTAAAACTGTGAAGAGCTGTTAAATCTGTAGGTCCATCAATATCCTGGCTTCAAATCAATATGTAGAAATATTTTTAATTAAATTTCAATAAATATACCAGAGGGATTTAAATATGATAAAAACAGTAATTTCAATCTGTTTTTACCAACAATATGTTTAATTGGTTCATGATGGGCTTGAACTAATCAATAACCTACAGCTACAAAAGGGTTTTTGTAAAAATGCATTCATTTCTGATAATAAATGCAGATTCCGTACAGTCAGAAAAACCAGGATGGTGGCAAATAGCAAAATAGAGAGATGATAAATCTTGGATGCAAAATCAAATGATCAAAGAAGACAGTTAAAGATATTTTCAGACTGCCCACATTAGAGTCATGTAATCTGCATCATTCTTTCTCAAGGTCTCTCAACTGGGCACCAGAATAACATCAGATCTAAAACCTTGTTCAGTATTTCCTCTGGTTCACCTTTTGATTATGTAACAAATACTTTTTGCAAAAGATGAAAAAATAAAACTGTAAAATCATTTGGATGGAGTTAGCCCAGCTAGGTCTTTTGGTGTCCTAGCAATTCAAACTGAAATTAAAGGCTTCTTATAGCCTATAAGCTTCTGAAAATGCAGCTAAGTGGCACTCAAAAAGACAGAACATTTTTTCTACTTCCGTAAATATAAAAGAAATTGAAAAATCACCACCTAGAAAAAAAAGCTAGGCATAAATTCATCAGCACCAAGCAGAAATGATCTTCAAAAGGGGCAAGTCTCTTATGTACACTAATCTCTCCTCTAGGAAAAATCCACTGCCTGACGTTAACATCTTTAGGCAAAACAAAAGGCAAAACTCAACAAATTACATTTTGATTCATCCAAATAAAAAGAGAGAGAGAGAGAGATTTCAAGATTTTTGGCACTACTTTAAGCATTTTTCAGGGTAGGTATGGTTTTAAGTTCGACTATCTTCCTTCCCTACTCCATTATTTGCAAAAACAGGAAGTATCAAATTTAACTCTATTCCTAATAATTCTTCAGGTATCATTCCCAAAGTTGTACTTAGTCACAATACGACAGTTACCATTTAAATAAGACTCTAGTTGTAGTAAAAAGTGTTGAAATGTGGTCATATCAAAATCTTGGTTTTCTTTTGTACCTATCAGATATGACTAAATTGTTGGTGGCCAGAACTCAAATCACATACAGTCAACCACATTATTGGATCCATGACCTACATCTCGAATTTGGCTAGTTAAACAGGAACACACAGCTACTCCTGCTCCAGCTCTGCAGTGAGACACAGATCCAACAAGCTCCCACCTGAAAAGACAGAGAAGAAAAAATGTTATCTTAAAACAAAGCATAATTTACTTTACTCAAAATACTAACCAAAGATAAAAATTCCCTATGTGGGACTGGTTTTGTAGGACAGCAAGCTTCCAGTGGGAGATAAGATATCCCAAAGCTTAGTATTAACTACGACTAGCAACATTTTAACACTCTGAAGTAATCTACTGTTATACCAGAAGATAATATAAAGCATAGAGACAACATGTAAATTACCTATTCAGCACTGGATCAAACGCTTCTACTGTATTTAAGTATGCATTGCCATTATGACCACCAACTGCAAAGATTTTGCCCATCACTGTTGCGATTCCCACTCCACCTCTGGGAGTAGTAAGTGCTGCCACATAATCCCACTTGTTGCTTCGGGGGTCATACCGCTCAACTGAACTCAGAGGAGAATTATCATCAAAACCACCTATGTAAAGAAATATTTTAAAAACAGCATTACATTTCTTAGAAATTAACTACTCAATTTCAATTCAATGGCTTTTACAACCCAATCTTTTAAAATCATTTTAGAATGGTTAAGAGAAAAATTTTTTTAAAAATTCATCCCAATACCTGTCTACCACCACCACCAACTACCATTAGACATTGTCTACAATTCAACGTTAGGTAAGTGACATTTTCCTCAATACTAGGATTAAAGATCTTGCAAGTAGGAAAAAACTGGAGTCCCTGTATCTAAGCAGATAATTTAGAGAAAAAGAAAAAAAAAACCACAAACATTCATAAATTTGTCCTTAGCCATCTAGAGACAAGCAAGACAGTACTGAGTTTCCTTCTCTGTGTATTATATCTTAAACAGTAAGAAGGCACAAGAAAGGAATAAACTGAATCATGATTCATCCAGATGAAAGTTAAAGTTTTCCAATTGTTTCCCTTAATACTATAATCGCCATCATAATTATAGAGATGGTGGATTATGACTGAATTCTCACGAATTTTTGTCAAAACAACATTCTCCTGCTACATATTCTAGAAGATAGCAGTCCTTTCTATAGCTCATTCTAGCAATGTACTTAATCTGTTCCTGAGGTTATAGAGACTGTTATTTCAACAGTGCTCCTTCCTTTAAAAACAAGTGTGTCTCTTTTCAGGCTCCAAGTCTAAATGAATATAATAGCTTTCTTTGGTGACAGCCTAATTTACTGAGAATAGAAAGTGTTGATATTATGATCAATCTATTTAAAAACAAGGTCAGAGGCTGGGCACGGTGGCTCATGCCTGTAATCCCAGCACTTTGGGAGGCCAAGGCGGGCTGATCACGAGGTCAGGAGATTGAGACCATCCTGGCTAACATGATGAAACCCCATCTCTACTAAAAATACAAAAAAATTAGCTGGGCATGGTGGCGGGTGCCTGTAGTCCCAGCTACTCGGGAGGCTGAGGCAGAAGAATGGCGTGAACCCGGGAGGCGGATGCTTGCAGTGAGCCGAGATCGCGCCACTGCACTCCAGCCTGGGCGACAGAGCAAGACTCTGTCTCAAAAAAAAAAAAAAAAAAAACAAGGTCAGAAAAAAAATTCAAGTCAACCTCTCTAATGGGTTTAATTTTATTAAATCAATTAAAATGAAATTCACCAATTTTATCTGCATTCTTTCCATGAATTCTGACAAATGTATAGTGTCATTACCATTACAACCATTATATAAAACATTTTTTCATTATAATAAAGGGTTTGGTTTTAATTATTGCTCACGCTAATGTAGAAGATTAAGGGTTTTTTAAAATTTTTGTTTTGTTTTCTTTTGAGACAGGGTCTCACTCTGTTGCCCAGACTGAAGTGCAGTAACATAATCATAGCTCACTGCACTCTCAACCTCCTGGACTCAAGCGATCCTCCCACCTCAGCCTCCTAAGTAGCTGGAGCTATAGGCATATGCCACCACTCCTGGCTAATTTTTTTTATTTTTTTTAAATAGAGGTGAGGTCTCACTATGTTGCCCAGTCTGGTTTTGAACTCCTGGCCTCAAGTGATCCTCCTGCCTCAGCCTCCCAAAGTGCTGGGATTACAGGGGTAATCCCTGCACCTGGCCAAGTTTGTGCTAGTTATATTTTCCATAGTCTTCTTTTTCACTAGTTCCCCATCACTTCCCCAGATAATGCATAAAAATGTATTATAATAAAGAATTCAAACCAGGGATAGAAAAAGCAAAATGCAATTAGGATGTTAGACATGCCCACACCTTCAATTTTTTCTTATTCAAATCAGTTGTACCTGTTTTAAGCAGAACCTGAATGACCAAGAAGATTTTTTTAATGTTCAACCTGAATCATTCTTATTTTTACCATGTCTATTCTAATTATAAGGGTCCAAAATATTTAAAAAGTAACAGCAACAATGTTATTCCTGTCGACATATAACACATGTCAATGCCTGTGGTAGGTAGGGAGCTGTGAGAGGTAGCAATGATTTAACATAAGAACTTTGGATTCACAGACCCAAGTTGAAATTCCAGCTTTGCCACTGATTTATGCATGTGAACATTAGTAAATTATTCATTCTCTCTGAAGTCTCTTGACTACATTACAGAGCTGTTGTGATAATCAGGCAAGATGTAGAGGTAAATTATGTTATTTCCCTTCTTCTTTAATACACGTTGAGCACTGAAAGATTCAGCATTACTTCTGCTACTTATAAGAGAATGCTGTATTGTTAGCATATAAATATCTATAAGAAATATGTTAAGTAACACAAACAATTTACATCAACATATATAAGCAAATGTGACCTTTGCTAAGTGACAACCTCTCTGAATTCATTTCCTCCTCTATAAAGGAAGGTATTACTAATCACAATATAGCTAATCATGTAATGGGGAACTACAAAGTGCCAGAAACACTTTGAGATGCTTAACATGTATTATCTCTTATTCTTAAAATGATTCTGAAAGATAGGCATTATTCCCGTTTCATAATCATTTAAAGCCTTGCTATTGGAAGTGTGTTGTATGAACCTGAAACTGCATCACTGTAACTTGAGAACTGTTTGAAACACAGAAACTAGGCCCCTCCTTTGCAGTATAACAAGATCTCCAGATTATTCATATGCACATTACGGTCTGAGAATGCACTGACCTAATGTTCCTCCCAACTCTGCAATTCAGTAAGTCAAAAAGCAATATAGACCAATTACTGAACACTACAGCCAGGGCAAGCCTTGCAGTCCCCAGGTGGTGCGCATTCGTTCCCGCGGCCCCACCAGGAAACAATGTGCCTGCAGCCCTGAGCCGGATGACCTGGGGACCGCAGGGCAGCCATGGTGAGGAGAGTGAGGATGCAGGGGCCGCTCCTGCCAAGAAAGCCCCAGCCAGACAAGACAAGCCCAAGAAGCTGCCCTTCTTGCTGCTGGGCAGTTGGTCAGTATCCAGAGCAACGAGGCTGTGGCCCTACTCAAGACTCATGGCCTGTAACGTGTCCATGGGCTTTGGTGAGAGTTGGAAGAAGCACCTCAATGGAGTTCGGGAAATGTATTTCATCAAGGTAAAAGGATTTGTCACAGAAGAAAGGAAACATTACACTGTTTATCCACTCCCACACTAAGTCTTCACCTGGACCCATATGTGTGACATAAGAGATGTGAAGGTTGTCATCCCAGGACAGGACCCATATCAGAGACCGAATCAAGTTCATGGGCTGCTTTAGTGTTCAAAGACCTGTTCCACCTCTGCCTGGTTTGGAAAACATTTATAAAGAGCCATCTACAGATATGGATGGTTTTATTCATCCTGGTCATGGAGATTTATCTGGGTGGGCCAAATAAGCTGTTCTACTCCAGGCTGTCCTCACTGTTCTCCTACTCCAGGCTGTCCTCACTGTTCTGCCCCATCATGCCAATTTTCATAAGGAAAGAGGAGGCTGGGAGCAATTTACCAATGTGGTTGTGTCCTGGCTAAATCAGAACTCAAATGGCCTTGTCTTTCTACTCTGGGGCTGTTATGCTAAGAAGAAGGGCAGTACCTTGCACAGGAAGCAGCACCATGTGTTGCAGATGGCTCATTCCTCCCCGTGTACAGAGGGTTCTTTGGATGTAGACAATTTTCTAAGACCAATGAGCTCCTGCAGAAGTCTAGCAAGAAGCCCACTGACTGGAAGGAGCTATGATCCTGAGCTGAGGAGTAGTCTGTCTCCATTGGTGGTTATTGGGAAGCTGTTGTTTAAGTATTTGTCACTTACAAAATCAAACTGAAAATTTTTCCTATTAATTCTTAAATACTCTGCATAAGGTAAAGCTTCCACAAAGCAGCCATGAACCAGGTTGCCCAGAAATGGCAGCTTTATATAGCCACACATAGCAGACTATCCTTTGGCCAAATGTCTCTACAACATGGCTTCAGCCTAAAATATGCTAACTTCTCAGAAGACGATGAGGTCAAATGTTCACTTGGCTCTCTTTACCCCACACCCCACCCCCCTTACCTTTATGGTTAAAGGGGGAAGATGTATACCTTTTAGGTAGAACCATAGTTTGGTGCCTGCTGTTACTTGGTTTCACCTAGTTAGACTTTCAACTACAAGGTGTTTTAGGGGGTGTTTTTGCGTAGAAAGGCCCCCTTTTCCCAGCCCGGCAGGCATTCCAGTTTCTGCCAAGTACACTTATGCTCCCTTGATCTTTCAAGGGGCCTTCAGGTCCTTCCTTAAGGGAACTATGAGGGTTTTGCAGGTTTCTAGAAATCTGGACGTGAAATTAGGGCTCAATTTTCTGATCGTAGTAAAGGCGAAGACTCCCAAGGAACAGCCCTTGGTGTTGGCCTTAACAGACAGACAAGGGCTGAGGGATGTGAACTGAGTCTTGTTATTCTTTGGGCATTTCATGGAATAAGCAGTGAAATTTAGACAAGAAAGAATAGAAAAGAGAATTCTTCTTTAATGGGGGGAGGTGATTTTCTCCCAGGGTTATCCTGAGTTGGGGTTTTTAAGATAGCACAAACTGCTACATGCTGTTTTTTATGGACTGAAATCACTTTATAATATTTTTTTCTGCAACACTGGAGATTTTTAGTTTTTTAAAAGATATATATATATATAAAAATATATATATCCTTCTTTTTTAAGACACAATCTTTATTGGGTCTGTACCTTCATCCTTGATCTTGTTAGCAATGCCATTTTTTTTTTGCTGTTAGGTGGGTTAAAGCGTTACCCTGCATGGGGTTTGGTAATAAAAGATTGTTAAAGTAAAAAAAAAAAAAAAAAAAAGCAATATAAACATTGACATGACCTTTATTTATATGAAATACCTAGGCCAGGTGCGGTGGCTCATGCCTGTAATCCCAGCACTTTGGCAGGCCAAGGCAGGAAGATCACTTGAGGTCAGGAGTTCAAGATCAGCCTGGCAAACACGATGAAACCCTGTCTTTACTAAAAATACAAAAATTAGCTGGGCACGGTGGCACACACCTGTAATCCCAGCTACTCAGAAGGCTGAGGCAGGAGAATTGCTTGAACATGGGAGGCAGAGGATGCAGTGAGCTGAGATCATACCACTGCACTCCAGCCTGGGTGACAGAGCAAAACTCCATCTCAAAAATAAATAAATAAATACCTACTGGCTTACTTGAAGTATTCAACATAATTTCCCTTGAAATGAGGTTGAGAAAAACAAATCTTAGACCTTTTAAAATTTATTGTAGCAAAGCACATTCAATCTGTCCTTCCATTTAAAAACATATACCTTATTTAAATATAATCCCCTTCTTTAAATAAATTTGTTACTCTTAGAAAAATAAGGTTTTACATGTTTTAAACATGTAAGATGAAGATTTAAACAAAAATTATGAATGTGACCTTAAGAATTCAGCTAGGCATGGTGGCCCATGCCTGTAATCCCAGCACTCTGGGAGGGCAAGGCAGGAGGATCACTTAAGGCCAGTTGTTCATAACCAGCCTGGGCAACACAGCAAGGACCCATCTCTACAAAAAAACAGAAAAAAACTGGCTGGGTGTGATAGCATGGGCCTCTAGTCCTAGCTACTTGAGAGGCTGAGGCAGGAGGATCATGTGAGCCCAGGAGTTCAAGGCTGCAGTGAGCTACGACTGTGCCACCACACTTCAGCCTGGGCAACAGAAAGACACTGTCTCCCTCTAAAAAAAAAAAAACAAAACAAAGAATTCAAAAGCATCAGACTGAACATGTACAATTCTTCTCTGTTAATTATAAACAAAATTTTGTAAGAAAGAATTCAAAAGCACATTTCAGGACTGATTCTACTTAAGGCTAAATACAATGTAATTTTTGTTACTCTGTTATATGACACTTGTCATTGTATATACTGATATATTAGAGAAATACCCATTTACTCACCAACTACGTATAAGCAACCATGAAGCTTGCTAACTCCATTGCCTGCTCTTCTTTGACCCATTTCTTTAACTTCTATCCACTTATCCAGATGTGGATCATATCTCTCCACGCTAGATAAAGAAGCCATTCCATCATTGCCACCTACTGCATAAACATGGTTCTAAATGAAGAGAGTCAAACAAAACACATTAGATTTTGAATTTACTTATATATTGTTCTAATGGTAAATTAGAATGTACAAGGCAGTATTTCAGGAAATAATATGATATATAATATCTTCATATTGGTGATGATATATTGGACCTTTCCTTATTTTGGTTATGAATGTAATGCAATGTAATTTAATGGCAAGTTGCCATATAACTTACTACTAGAGCAACAGAGCCAACTCCTCCACGGGGAGTATTCATTGGTGCCACTGTACTCCACTGATCAGATTCTATGTCATATCTCTCCACATCATTGAAGCAAGTATTGTCATCTAACCCTCCAATTGCATAAATTGGGCCTCCTAAGGAAGCCAAGGCAATTCCTCGCCTGCAAAGACAATAAAACATACTTTAGCAAATGGGTATGTTTCCAGGAAAAAAAGTCATATAAAAAATTGTGCTAATGCAAATCATTTATCATGTTAACCTTCAAACAGTATAGTTTGTTTCCATTATTTTTAGATCTATCAAAGCTTTTGACTAGATGGCTACAGAATTGCCAAACTGTGCAACTCTGTGTGAATACTGCCCCCTAAAGTTGTACAGTGCATAGCCTACACAGGCTACTTTAAACTCAAAACAATAAAATATAACCCAACAAAATAGTATAAAAGGGTCCAAAATATTCAATTAGTGCACACACAGCAGCATAATTGAGAGGTTAATGAGTTGACAGAGAAGTTTTGCAGCGGAGGTCAGAAGCCAATCTCACTTACAAATCCATGCAATTACAGAGCTCATTTTGTTGCAGGGTTTCATTATACCACACAAAAGAGTATTAAATTTTATATTACAAGTTTTATGTCACGTTGCTTTATTTCTGAAGCATATTTACTTCTAAGAGACTTAGCCCATGTTAAAAGCTGATTTAACAGTGATCAGAAAAAAAAAACTCAATTTCTTAAAAAACACACTGCACCAATCAACAGTTGAACTATTATCAAACTATTACCTTGTCACTAGCTTGGATAATTTATAAACCTCTACTATCTTGTGTCTCATCTGAGACATAGCTGATATTAATGAGTTAATACATGTAAAGCACTAAGAACAATGTCTGGCCCATATTTAGTTCTATGAAGTATTAGCTTTTATTATTATTGGAGAAAGCAGCTGCTTCACTGAGATTCTAACTCTAAATTTACCAGAGAGTATCCAACAAAAGAATTCTTAAGGATAATGTTATCATTCACTTTCAGAATCCTCAACCTCTTTTCTCTTGGGTATAAAGCTATGACTTACCAAATACCGTGCTTATAAAAATGTTCAGGTGTGTGAGAACAAGTACATGTGTTGTCTAGAATGTAAGGATGTTAGGTCAGGGAAATAAAGTAAGTGTGCCTAATAATTGTCCCTCCCCTCAAACGACAAAAGCAGACAACATCATTGGCTTATTTCCTACTCCTCAAAACTCTCTTGGTTTTCATAACATCACACATTTTAGTCCACTCCTACGTCTCTGGCTAGTGCTTTTCAGCTTCCTTTATCAGTCCCTTCTTTACTCCATCATTAAATTATAAAGTTCCCTAAGGGTCACTCTACACTTTCTCTCCCTAAGCATATCCCATTCTTTCCACAGATTTGTGATAATTCAAATATATATTTTCAGACATATACCCAATTTCTACCTCAAATCTGTCTTGCTGGCTCTTCAACCTTAACTTTAATCTGAAATGAAACTCACTGCCCACCTCGCTGTGGTAGGCAGAATTTTAAGATACTCCCCATCCCCTGGTGTTACTCTCATGACTATGCTACAGTATATGGCAAAAGGGAGGTGACCTTGGTGGGCCTAATCTAATCAAACGAACCTTCACAAGCAGAGAGGTTTCTCCAGCTGATTGTCAGAAATTCAAAAACCCAGGTGAATGCAGTGTGCCATTGCTTGTTTGAAGGTGGGGGGGAACATGTGGGAAGGATCTGGCAGTGACTTGTAGCCAACAGCCAAGAAAAATGAGAAACTCAGTCCTGTAGCCACAAGGAACTGAATTCTACCAATAACCTAAATGGCCTTGGAAGTGGCTTCTTCCCCAGTGCCTCCAGATAAAAGCCTAGCCCAATCTCTTGATTCTGGCCTTGTGGGACCCTAAGTAGAAAGCCTAGCAAAACCTGCATGACTTTTGAACTGTGAGCTAATAAATGGGTGCTATTTTAAGCTGCTAAATTGGGGGCAATTTGTTACACAGACATAGAAAATTAATACACCCCCATCACAAAACAAACAAAAATTTTATCCCATTCACCATGTTGTTTTCCTAATTCAGAAATCATACCACTATCCATCCAGTTGCTTAAGGCAGAAACCGAAGAATCATCTTTGCCTCTACCTAATTGTTCTTTCTAATTATCATAAAGTCCTTTTGACCATACACCTCTGAACTATCTTTCAAATATGTCCTCTTTTCTCTATCTCAATTTCTATCAGTATAGTCCAAGCCACCATTATTTCTTTACATCAAGGGATGAAGAATTACAATAACCCTTTTTGGTCTGTCAGACTGTTTTCACTCTGGTCATCCTCAAATCCCTTCTCCATTTTGTATGCAGAAGTTCTCTGAAAAGAGAAATCTGATCCTATAATTCCCCTATTATTTAAATAAAAATATAAAATATATATTTACTATACATGCATATTAAATATATATGTTTAATTCAAAGCCCATCAGATAAAATATCCTTGGCAAACTTGAAAGGCATCATCCTTCACTTACTCTTTCTGCCTCATTTCTAGACACTCTTCCCCTTAATCTCCCAACTGCATTGGACCTCTTTCATACTCTTTGCTCTCTTTCATCACCTGGTTTTTGAAGGCTCTTCATCTCCCTCCACTTACCACTCTTACCCCACCTATGATAACTTAATCAGGCTAAATTCTGCAGTTCCTTCAGATCGTAATAAATGGGGCTTCATTAAGATGTTCTCCACTCCTCAAGCACCCTTTACTCACCCCATGCTAATATTATTCCCCTTATGTCATTATTTGTATCTTCTCTTCCACAATGTAAGCTATACAGAGGCAAAGACACTGGCTATGTTTTTTACTGCTGGTAGCAAAAAACAAAGTGGTATCTTTACCACTTGGTATGTCTTGTGGTGGGCATTTAAAACTTTTTTTTGAATAAGTGAATCTTTAGACATGCCGTCAGGATGATGGGTTTCAATAGACTCATAGCTTGAACAAACATCGGTGTCCATTTCAGTGGAAAGATGAAATAAAAAAATAAAGATAACCAGATATTTCACATGTGAAAATTTATTGAAATGCGTACTAAAAACATGATTTGGGGGTATATAAGTTATAAACAAATAATATGACAAAATAATTGTAGCTCTATTATTTTTCACACAGACTGTAAATGCTCGGGGCATATTTTAAAAGATTAAAGAAATTCAACTGCTATTTTGCTAGAGAAGTTTCATTCAATCTTTGGCTAAAAACCAACATAGTAACAGGGATATAAAGATTAAAAAAGTACTTTGGGATTTTATCTCCCATTTTAATCCATGCAGTTACCACATAGTAAAAATCACTCCCTATTAAAGTATTAAAATGTCATTTGTAGACAGTGAGAGAGAACAGTTTAAGACTAGCTTTTTTTTTTTTTTCTAGGATTCTTTCTCATGAGGGGAAAAAAAGCTTAAAATGTCTTCACATTTCTTTTTAATCTTTTGTATTTTAACACAAGAAGCAAAAACCAGTTGAAAATATTATTAATCAAAAATAGAAAATTAGAGGCAACATATCCCCATGTGTGGTTTAGTTTTTAATTGCTCATTTTGATAACAAGTCATTTTTACAGAATGGTGCTAATTTGCCAACCATATAAGCCACAATGTCTCAGGTATGGTTTTACTAGTTCAGGTTTGTTTCTTTTAATTAAACTGTGGGTGATACATTTATATATATTAAGGTATGTATCATTATATATCATATATATGTGTATATATATATATCACCTGCAGGTTTTTTTTTTTGAGAAAGAATTTTGCTCTTGTCATCCAGACTGGAGTGCAATGGCGCAATCTCGGCTCACTGCAACCTCCACCTCCTGGGTTCAAGCGATTCTCCTGTCTCAGCCTCCCTAGCAGCTGGGATTACAGGCACCCGCCACCACGCCCAGCTAATTTTTGTATTTTTAGTAGAGACAGGGTTTTGCCATGTTGGCCAGGCTGGTCTCAAACTCCTGACCTTACGTGATCCGCCCATCTCGGCCTCCCAAAGTGCTGGGATTACAGGCATGAGCCACCATGCCCGGCCCACCTGCAGTTTTATTAAAAGAAACTCTTCAGCAATATTTTCAATATTTACTAAGATAGCCTTCTTCTCTCTTCTTGCATTATATTTTCACTCTGACACAGAGGCAGAATTATTCTAGTATCTAGTTTTATACAAATTATTAAGCTCAGTCTTTGAAATCCTCATGCTATTTACAGAACAATAAAGTTGAAAAAAAATAATAGGCAACAAAATTTAATCTCCCATTTGGTGCAAAATATATGTGATCTTCTGACAATACAATTCCAATCACTGGGAGGAATTACAGTATGCTTCATTGCTACTATACTGAATCATAAATAAACAAATATTTATTCCTTCCTACTAAAGCAACATACACTCTTAAAATATCTAGTAACTCCTGTAAGTTTTCTTGTCTCCAGATCACAACGCTTCAACTATTTTTTGTAGATAACATGGTTTTCAGATGTATTACTAACCTGCTAGTTTTTTCTTACATGCATTCCAGATTATCATTCTCACATTTATAACAATCCATTTTTGTGCACCTTCTATATATCTTATTTTCAAATTATAAACATGTTACTGTACCAACAAGTTATGTTCATTATAAACCATCCACCCAAAATAAATTTTTAAAAATGTACAGAGAGTCTAATCTTTTATTCCCATACCCCAACTGGTGTTATATATCCTACTTCAACAATACATCTATAGATACGGAGAGATCAGTGTCAAGAACAATACAACTATAAACTCCCTTAATCTAAGGCTTCACTTCTTTTAATGTAGGCAACTGTATTATATTCACTTTTTTCCTTTCCTTTTTTTTAAGAGATGTGTTTCATAATGGTTCAGGTACTTTTCTCCATATGAAACAATCAAAAACCTGATTTCCCACCATCTTATGTTGTACTCGTGGGACTGAGTTTTTAAAATACCTAAGGCAGGTTTTAACCTATAACTCTATTTTTAACATTTTTTAGGTTTTTGTCTAGAGTATATGTGGTCTACTCTGTCTTTGGAATCCTGATTTGGTCACATGCCTTAGTGATCTTTCCACCTTAAGATATCTAAAAAGCTGGTATTCAAGTCATTAATGAAAGTGTCAAACAGGTTAGAGTACTAAGTATGTTACTAAAAATCTTCCCTTTAGACTGATACATTAATCAGCATATATTCCAGTTTATGTTGATGAGAATATAAATATTAGAACATAAATATGTAAATGAGAACATAAATATGTAGGTGAGAACTTAAAATATTACTGTTCATCAGGATAAAAATCAATGAAGAAAAGAGAAATTGAGGACTATTTTCTTAACATGATAAAAATATAGATACCTTAGTCCTAAAGTCAGTATCTTATTTAATAGCAAAACACTAGATACTTTTCTAATAAGATCAGGAACAAGACAAAAACACCTACTATCTCTGCCATTATTCACCTGTATTAGATTATTAGGCAATACAATTAGACAAGAAAAATCAATAAGAAGCATAAGGATGTGTGGGAAAATTGACCCAAAAAGTCTACAGATTAATTAATAGTACTGTTCAATGCTAATTTCAGTAACTGCTATGGCTGTGTAACATGTTAACATTATGGGAAGCCAGGTGCAGGGTAGGTGGCAAGGTTTTGCCATCTCAGCACTGGCATTTGGCATTATCTTTGCCACTGGCATTTGGGATTATCTTTGCCACTGGCATTTGGGCTAGAAGATTCTTTGCTGTGCATTACAGAATCTTTGGCAGCGTCTCTGACTTCTTCCCACAGATGCTAGCAGCAATTTTCCCATCCCCAAGCTGTGACAACCAAAAATGTCTCCAGACACTGCCAAGTGTCCCACAGAGGGGACAAAATCATCTTCCGTTGAGAACTACTGATACACAGAAACTTTAATATTTTTGCAACTTCTCTGAATAAACTAAAATTATCTCAAAATAAAATGTTTAAAAAAATCAATGCTCATGTATAAGTGAAAACTGTGACTACCATATGGTACTCTAAAACATGACTGCATTTTTAATTCTTAAAAAAAATAAAAGGTGGTAACAAAGTATCACCTTGGACACACTAACAAAATGTGTTTGAGAAGGTATTTAAAGTTTCTAAAGTAGAAAAAAAAGTTTAAAATAAGGCCTTTAAATTTTAAGAAACTTTATTTCCACTATCAGTTCAAAGTAACTTTCCATGCTGATCTACCTCTTTGTGTTCATTGATGCCTTCATCATCCATTTATTAGTGAGAGGATCAAACATCTCCATGCTACCTAAATGTTCATTTCCATCATGTCCACCTACTGCATACACTTTACCTGTCAAATAGAGAAGTATTTTCATTTGACTCCAAATAAATAAATTCATAACATTAATGTTACATATATAAACATTATATAATTAAAATGTCACCATAAGTTAATTTTCAATAATTGCTGTTCTGTTCAACATTATGATCAATGTCATTTCAGTAGTTGAATGAAAAATCAATGTAAGCTTGCACTAAACCTGCTGTTCTACATGAAGTTATTTATTAGTAAATGCTCTAATATTATCGCCCCCCCTTAGGCTTCCCAAATTTTTATTACTTGGTAGATGAAATCACTAATCATGCCTTCAAAGAATGCTTAATAAAATGGAAAAATGCTCTTACTAGGTTATATTTTAAAATATAAAACTGCTGGCCGGGCATGGTGGATCATGCCTGTAATCCCAGCACTTTGGGAGGCTCAGGCAGGTGGATCACCTGAGATCAGGAGATCGAGACCAACATGGTGAAAGCCCATCTCTACTAAAAATACAAAATATTACCCGGGCGTGGTGGTGGACACCTGTAATCCCAGCTACTTGGGAGGCTGAGGCAGAATTGCTTGAACCTGGGAAGCGGAGGTTATAGTGAGGTGAGGTCACGCCACTGCCTTCCAGCCTGGGCAACAAGAGCGAAACTTCATCTCAAACAAACAAACAAACAAACAAAAACTATATATATATATAAACTGTGCACACACACATGCACACACACTCACACACATACATATAAAACTGGTTTGTTGTTTGGTTTTTCTTTTTGAGACAGGGTCTTGCTCTGTCACCCAGGCTGGAGTGGAGTGGCGTTATGACTGCTCAATGCAGCCTCAAACTCCTAGGCTCAAGTGATCCTTCCACCTCAGCCTCCCAAGTAGCTGAGACCACAGGCGTGCACCACTACGTCTGGCTAAATTTTTAAATTTTTTTGTAGAGACAAGATCTCCCTACGTTGCCCAGGCTGGTCTTGAACTCCCAGGTTCAAATGATCCTCCCACTTCAATCTCCATAAAACTATTAATATGATCAATTTTTTTCCTCAGTAAAACAAACAAAAACACACACAGAAAGATAGGCAAGACTGTACACCAAAATGTTAACTGTGACTATTTCTGGGTGTTTGTGTTGCAAGTGGTTTTCATTTTTTATGAAAATGTTTTTATATGGTTAAAAATTCATTTATACTTTTATAATAAAAAAGTGACCTTTTAGAGTTTTCTGACAATTTATCGATGGTTCTACAATTAATTCATTTTCAGGAATGAGTCAAAAAAATTAATTGTAGTAATAATCATTAATTTTAGTTAGATGGGCATAAAAAAGCTGATACGTAATTATAATTTGAGTTCAATAAACATTTTTCCTTGGTTTAGTTTTTTGGTAACTATAACTCAGAATAGTTTAACTGTTTATATCTCTTTTCTCTGATATTCATCTCCATATTATGCACACTGAGCATCTGTGGGCACAAAGCAAGTAAATTATCACTAACCAAGCATTTTATTTAAAAATAATTTACAATTTACTCATTTTCTTATATAAAAATAAATTCTCAAAGTTGAAATATTTTAAAAAGAGCATTGTGATCATGTGATATTTCAGACAAGAGTGGACCCACCTTCCACAGAGATTACACCCACATGTCGCCTTCGACTATTCATTTCTGGTCCAAAGAACCAACTGTTTTTATTGATAGAATAGCATTCAATACTGCGAAAGGGGTCACCAGATCCACCTCGACCGCCTACACAAAACAGCACACCTAAAGGTAAAGCCACAGAATAGAGATAAATTATAGCTGCCAAATTGAAAAAAATTAGAAAGCCAAAACTTTGGGTAAAAGCAAAAAGACAAAAAAAAGTTATTTGGATAGTATTCAATGTTATTATGTTACTAGAAATCTAATAAAATTTTCTTCTTGTCCCCTCAAAGAATAGGGTATATCAACTATCTCTGCTTGCTAATGTCCCACTACAATATGGTTTATACTCTCACCTACCTTCTAAAATTACACTTCCTAAGGTCGTAACAAAACCAATCAGCCTCTAAGTTAATTTCTTATTGAACACAATTGCAACATTTGATATGCTGATCATCCCATTTTTTGGGAAACATCTTACTTCCTTGATTTCTATATCAGTCTCCTTTTGTCTCCAATCATTTATTTCCTTCTATGTTTTCCATGTTCCATCCTTAGCCCATTTCTCACATATTTTTTGCTCATACAGGAAAAGTTCATCCCTTTGTTTTAGATTCCATCTATATCATAACACCTTCCTATATACATTTCTAAGCCACATCTCCACTTGATGTCCCACAGACACCTCAAACCCAACAAGTTCAAAAGGATCTCCCCTTCTTGCCTACCTAAACAACCTCTTCCTTCCCTGTGGTGTCCTGTCTGTTCCTCTCTATTCCCAATGCCACTGGGAACGGTTCATGCCCTCATTACCTATTACCTAACTACTGCAAAATCCTGTCCTCTCTTAATACTTAGCTGTCTTTTTGCTTTCAGATTGTCAACATAGTAAAATAATGAAAAGGCTCTTTTGATAGCCTTCCATTACCTACACCAGTACTTCTCAAAAACTTTAGTGAATGCCACTGAATTGTACACTTAAAAATGGTTAAAATGGGCAGGTTCAGTGGCTCATGTCTGTAATCCCAGCATTTTGGGAGGCTGAGGCAGGAGAATCATTTGAGGCCAGGAGTTGGAAACCAGCCTGGGCAACAGAACAAGACCCCTATCTCTACAAAAAAATTTAAAATTAGCCAGCTGTGGTGGGGTATGCCTGTAGTGCCAACTACATGGGAGGCTGAGGCAGGAGGATCACTTGAGCCCATGATTTCGATGCCGCAGTGAGCTGATTGCACCACTGCACTCCAGCCTGAGTGATGGAGTGAGACCCTGTCTCTAAAAATAAATGACAAAAAATGCTTAAAATGGCAAATTTTGTTACATATATTTTACAATTAAAAAAAAAGTGTAGTGTAATTCAGCATCAGCTGGAGGGCATAAAACACAGATTGCTGGGCCTGACTTCCAGAGTTTCTGATTCAGTAGGTTTGGGGTAAGTCCAAGAATCTGCATTTCTTACAAGTTCCCAAGTGAAGGCTGATGCTGCTGGTCGAGGGGTGACCACTTCCTTCATACTTTGAGCAGCAAAGGCTACCTTACAAGGTAAAACCTTATCACAGCATAAAGATCTTCCAGGATCTAACCTAATCTCCTCCCCTCTTTCTCTCTCTTAAACTTCATGCTCCTGCAACTATGCATATAGTACACATCTTTGGTGTTCCTATAGCACTTTTGGTAATTAGCATTTATTTAACACACAGTATTAAAATGATCTGTTATGCCGACATCTGTTACCAGAGACTAAGGTAGGTTAAGACTGTGTATTAAGCAATTATGCATTAACAAGGACTAGCACAGTACCTGCCATGTACTAGGCATTCAATAATTGTAAAATGAACTTAACACCCTTACCCTAACTAGCATTCAGAAGAGCATTTATTTATTATTCACAACCAAGGCTAAGGTTTACTTTCTCTAAAAAACCTTTTCTGACTCTTCCAAGATAAAAAATAACTACTGTTTTCTTCGTAAGTCCCATTATACCTTATGAAGATATAAAAGTACCTGTTAAGACTTTACTGCATTTATTTATTCAAATGTCTATTTTCCTAGACCAGACAAGTTATTCCAAAATAAGTCTGGCTGTATTCTGTATGTGCCTGCATTTCTTATGCTTAACCCAGAGCCTTTCACATGGTAGGCACTTAATAAATGTTTGCTGAATGACTGCATAAATGAATGCCTGGTAGCTGCTTGTGCTATCTTTTTCAACTAATTCAATATTTTAAGTCAGATAAATTTAAAGTTGGAAGAGCAGCAAGTGGCTCACACCCATAATCCCAGCACTTTGGGAGGCTGAAGTGTGTGAATCACTTGAGCCCAGGCGTTAGAGACCAGCATGGGCAATATAGTGAGACCCACTCCCTACAAAAAAGAAAAAAAATTATCTGGGCATGTGCCTACGGTTCCAGCTACTCAGGGGGCTGAGGGAGGAGGACTGCTTGAGCCCATGAGGTTCAAGGCACAGTGAGCTGTGATTGCACCATTGCATTCCAGCCTGGATGACAGAGCAAGATCCTGTCTCAAAAAAATTTTTTTTAATTAAAAAAAAAAGTTGGAAGAAACTGTGAAGATCATTTAGTCAAATTGTTTATAAGTAAACAGAGGCCTTGATTAAGAAATTTGTTTATAAGCTGGGCTGGGCCAGTGGCTCATACCTGTAATCCAGCACTTTGGGAGGTTGAGGTGGGTGGATTACTTGAGTTCAGGAGTTCGAGACCAGCCTAGCCAACATGGTGAAACCCTGCCTCTAGTAAAAACACACACACACACACACACACACACACACACAAAATTAGCCTGGCATGGTGGTGCACACAAGAATCTCTTGAACCTGGGAGGCACAGTGAGCTGAGAAAGTGCCACTGCTCCCCAGTCTGGGTGACAGAGCAAGACTCAGTCTCAAAAAAAAGATAAGAAAAGAAATTTGTTTATAAGTAAACTGAGGCCCTGATTAATAAATTTGCCCAAAATTACAGATGTTCAATGGCACAGCTAGGATTATAATCCCAGAATGCAATGTTAATCTTTGATTAGATTTTCTTTAAGTGGAAACTAGTATTTCATCTATATAGTTAACATAGGAACATAGTATGGAAAGAAAAAAAAAAAAACTGAAATAGAAGTAAAAGACCAGGATGCATACTCTTTCTCTGCTATTTCTATGTGTGACCTTCAGCATACTTTTAACTTAATTGTTAGTCTCCTCATCCTTAAAATGGAATAAAAACACCTATTTCAAAATGAGGATCAAATCCTTATCTAAAACCTACTACATAAAGTTCCTTCACTCATGTAAGAGATCATTTATATGACTGTCTAGTACATTTTGGCATATAACCTAGGCTGCTAAGATGTTATTTGAATTCAATTCTGAGTTTGAAGAATTTCATCAAATACCCTGACTTTCTAAATTCACAACAAAAAAGCTATACAACTAAAAAAAATCAATTCTTGGGCCAGGCGCGGTGACTCACACCTGTAATCCCAGCACTTTGGGAGGCCAAGACGGGCAGATCACGAGGTCAGGAGATTGAGACCATCCTGGCTAACACGGTGAAACCCCGTCTGTACTAAAAATACAAAAAAATTAGCTGGGCATGGTTGCGGGCACCTGTAGTCCCAGCTACTCAGGAGGCTGAGGCAGGAGAATGGCGTGAACCTGGGAGGTGGAGCTTGCAGTGAGCCAGCTGAGATCGCGCCACTGCACTCCAACCTGGGCGACAGAGTGAGACTCCATCTCAAAAAAAAAAAAAAATTAAAATTAATTATTTACATCAACCTATAAAAAATGAGGATAGTTTCATGTTAAACTAATTATCTAGAAGAATTACTTCTTCATAGGTAGGTGTATGACTTTCAGCATTTCTTTGTATTACCTAGATAAAATCTCATTCTACTCATAATCAAGTATTGCCTTTTGTTGTTGTTTTCAGGCTATCTCAAAGACCTCATTATTTGATAACTGCATTTAGATAGCACCATATATAGAGGAAGTCTCTATTCAGAGCTCCTCTTCCTAAATTTCTGAACCTCATGTATTCACTCATGTCTCAAATATGTTACACTTTATAAATATTTTATTAAAAAGTGATACTTCTTATAGCATAATGTCTCAAAAAAAAAGAAGTGAACATGAACTATTTTCTTGGGAAAAATTATAAAGTCTAAAAATTGTATCAAATAAAGGTGAAACTGCATGCCTCCTAAAATATAAGGGCTTTAGACTCAAAGAGTTTAATATAACCCATTATACAAATGTTAGCTATGTTTAGTGCTCTTTTTATCTGGTAAAATGAAAAAACAAATATTTAGACACACTATATTTCAAGCTCCATGCTTGGCCCTCGGGATAGAAACCTAAATAAGATACTCAGCTGTCTTTGAAGAACTTAAGACATGTCAAATGAATAAATGACAATGCAACATAGTAAACCAAGTTCAGAATCAGGGAAGATCTCAAAAGAAGAGATATTTCAGTAGGCTCTTCAGAGTATACAGGACTGATTATGGCTTTTTAAAAAACTGGCTTATTGGTAAAACTAAATAATGTACAGTAAAAATTATAAATGCATATATAAAACCGTATTTGCCAATTATTACTTTAAGGCAATCAGACACTAATTATATTACAACTAAGTTTGGGCACACATGAACAACCCTCAAATACAACAAAGATCCTTCCACGAGAATTGACAAAATAATTTGGTTACCAGCAGTATGCTTCCTTGGGGTAGTCCGAATGGAGTATTCAAAGTCAGGTACTGCTCTGCTACTCAAGTGAAGGTGGTAATTTCTTGCTTCATCCAGTAAATCTCTACATTTTAGATTTTGCTTGACAATCTGTTCTTTTGCCACAACACCCATAAGAAAATCAACCGGCAACAATGGCAGACGAACCTAAGATCATGAATAGTTGCAATATAACAAATTTTATATTTTCTTGAGAAAATATAAAGTCTAAAAATTGTATCAAATAAAGGTGAAAACAAGATGAGTAATTCTCCACTTCTACTGCAGCATGTTCTCTTTTTAAAACTTAAGTTGTTACTTCATGAAATCTAACATGTTCATGAAATTCAATGTGCCAAATTATAAGCAATTTCCAGTATTGGTCTGCTCAAATGAAATCAGACTACACGTTAAATTATATCCACCCACTTTAAATACTGGTTTAAATAGGCTTTATAATTGAATCATCTTCATTCAAATTGCTTACTTCCAAAAACGGTACTGACGTAATCACAAGGCCCTTCTATTGATAAAGGCACAATCAAAACAAAAGTGCTGTGCTTTGTTCTTTTGCCTTTTTAAGCTAAGATTAAACATAGGGAAATGTGATTTCTTACTTAAAAATGTAAAAATTCATATCTGAAACAAGTGTTGTTTTCTTCAAATTAATGATCTTGGAAGGGAATATACTAACTTAGGGACGTATCCCCTCTTTCAACAGAGGCATTCACCATTCCTCTAATAAAGATACACTGATTTTCCAGTGGATTAAAGGGGATGATGAAACCAGGTAATGCTATTTTGAGTTAAAAGCACACACACACGTAAGGGGTTGAGTCCAGTCTCTCTCCCCAACTGCAAGACTTTGTTGCAGCAGTCCCTGTATCTATTGTTATGGCCCCCCTTGAATGAAATCTGCCTTACCATCTTAAAGAAAAACACACATACACAAATAAGATATAGCTGCAAGATAATGAAACTTTCCATTTGCTTTTCGACAAACTTTCAAAATAATTCTAAGAGAGAAGATCTAAATGTGTTCTGAACTTTGATACTCATATGAATGCATAAATATTGTGATATGCACTTGAAAAAATGTCTTATCATTCTTTGAATAGGTTTACTTCATCTGCCTATAAATATCTAAAATGAGAACACTGGTAATTATAAGCACTTTCATTCTTCTTCATTCTTCTTACTATTTGTTTAAGTTTCTGATAATGCTATTAAGAAACTTTATGTTATTAAAAATCACAAGAATTATCACTGAGTGCTTTTATCAAGCACTAAGTTTTAACAAAGCATTTAATTTAGAAAAAATAAGTAAATAAGAACACTCTTCTTTTAAGTAGCAAAATGTCATTTTACTTCTCAGGAATAAATGAAGAAAGGAAAAAAGGGAGGAAGGGAAGGAGGGAAGGGAGAGAAAGGAGAGGAAGAAGACAAAAGAAAAAAAGATCACAAGGGCCTATAATCTTCTTATCCTGGTAACTCCTACAGACAGTAAAAAATAACAACAGTAACAACGAGACACACTTCTGAGGTTTAAAAAAAGTCAAACTACGGTGAGAGAAGAAAATAGAAAGTGATGTCCTATGGTTGTTTACATAATAAACCTACACACATTAGGAATAACTATACTTTTATTAGCAAAATAATTCATTAAAATTTAGAAACTTCATTATAAAACAATAATTATAAAGTATATTAATTTAGAGCTATTTACTCAAACCATTTTCTATTGGCATAAATAAAATATTCATCATTAGTATGCCAAAGGAATATTTTAAATATTCAGGTTAAAAAGCAGAGAATGATATTGCTAATTCAAACGTGACAAATTTAGATTCATCCCAAAACAGCACAGCAAGTTAACAGGAAAATTAGAGAGCTAAAAGCCATTTTTATCATTTATTACATCAATAATTTCTATATTCCTTGAAATAATCTACACTTTTCATAATAAATGAAGCATGTTGATTTGCTTCCATATCATTTCATTTCTGTGTGAAATCTTATTTCAGCCCCTACCTGTGCAAGTGTTTCATCCAACCATTTGGAATGATGCTGAGGATTGGCCAGAAGCCACTTGATGGCAGCATTATAGACCTGCTTTTCATTTTCAATATTTAGATCACTGGAGGACAAAAGCTTATGGAGGTGCTGCGGTGATACACTTACAAAGTCTTCACACTCCACTACTTCAGTAAAATGGTCACAGGCATACTGATCCGCCATGTCCATTAAGTCTATTCGATTGTGACTTTCTGCAAAGGCTCTTACTGCCAGGCAATTGGAGGGATGAAAATGTAACTTCATGTATTCACAACAAGCTCTAGCCACCAGTTCAACCTGCAGAATACAGGCTGCATATAAGAGAGGCTGGACATTGTCAACAGTCAAAGTGAGCCGTGAAGAATAGACAAACTTTACCAAGTCTTCTATCGCGTCACCATCAAAATCTCTAATCTCAATCAGCGTTTGTTTGGCTTCAGCCATTTCAGAAAGAAACATGGCTCTAAAGTAGGGAATAACACAAGCCAATACCAGCTTGTGACAAGAGATTAGCTTTGAGCCAACCTGTTCAAAAGAAACCAAGAAAGATTCAGTTTAATATCAAAATCAGCCTCAGGTCAGCATTTAACATGTGTTTGTAGCAGGGACACCATTTCCAGACAAATTTAGAGTATCTTTTTATAAGGCGATCCTTTGATCACTTACTTTCAATGTAGGCCAGTTTCTTAAAGTCAGGCAATTTTCATCTTCCAAATTAACCACATATCATATATATATATACTTTTTTAAAATTTTAAAAATTTTTTTTTTTTTTTGAGAGAAAGCCTTGCTCTGTTGCCCAGGCTGGAGAGCAGCGGCGCAATCTCAGCTCACTGCAACCTCTGCCTCCTGGGTTTAAGCGATTCTCCTGCCTCAGCCTACCAAGTAGTTGGGATTACAGGCGTGCGCCACCACACCTGGCTAATTTTTGTGGGTTTTGTTTTTTCAGTAGAGACAGGGTTTCACCACGTTGGCCAGGTTGGTCTTGAACTCCTGGCCTTAACTGATCCACCTGCCTCAGCCTCCCAAAGTGCTGGGATTACCAGTGTGAACCACCACACTCGGCCTCTTTTATATATGTATCTGTAACAAACACACAACAAGCCATGATTTTCTATATTTCAGGAACATTTTGTGAATTAATACCAGCAAACATCAGTTAGTACTCATTACATGCCAACCACTATTGTAAGTGCTTTTTTTTTTTTTTTTTTTTTGAAATAGGGTCTCACCCTGTTGCCCAGGCTGGAGTGCAGTGACGTGATCATGGCTCATTGCAGCCTCAACCTGCTGGGCTCGAGCAATCCCCCAACTCAGCCTCCCAAGCAGCTAGGACTACAGGCATGTGCCACCACACCCAGCTAATTTTTGTATTTTTCAGTAGGGACAGGGTTATACCATGCTGCCCAGGCTGGTCTCAAACTCCTGGGCTCAAGTGATTCACCCACTTTGGCCTCCCAAAGTGCTAGGATTACAGGCATGAGACACAGAGCCTGGCCTTCTAAGTGCTTTTCATATACCAACTCAATTGTCCCAACATCCCTATGAGTAAGTACTATTATTGTCCACAATTTATCAATCAGAAAACTGAAGCACAGGGTAAATATTTAGTAGTATTTACTATGAGCTCAACTGAGGTTTTTTTATTTTCTATTTACATTATCTTGAAATGATATAGCTCACATAAAAGCAGTAAAAAAAAAAAAACACTGCAATCTCATCACCTTAATTATTGAAAAATCAGATAGCTTCCAACAGTGTGCTATGACAAATAGCACACTAGTGAACTACTTTGTAACTAAATCTTTATTCACATTCTCTATTATTCCAACAGATAAATTATTGTAAATAGAATGCTTCTTCAAAGGATACAATGTGAATATGTGAATACATAATGTCAAACTCTCCATTTCTGAGCTTCTTACAGTATTTGCACCATATCTTGAGTGTTAACTTAAGAAATACTTTTTGTTATTGTTGTTGTTGTACAAAGCCTATGCTGCCCAGGTTGACCTCAAACTCCTGAGCTCATGCCATCCTCCCGCCTCAGCCTCCAAAAGTGCTAAGATTATAGGCGTAAGCCATCGTACCCAGCCATAGTTGCCAATTTGATGAATTAAAAAGATCTCATCTTTTTTTTTGCTCTTAAGATTGAATCATTTATAAATTTTGAGCTATTTATATTTCTTCTATGAACTACAAATTTTTTATTTACAAGTACGCCTCATATAATCAGAGTATTAGGCATTCGTCATATATATTTCAAAACTTCTCTTTTAGTTTGCTTTCAAATTTTATTCTCTTATATAAAAACCCTATGGATTTTTATATTAGATTTCAGATCCCATTTTAGAGCTGACGTGAATTTGAAAACATGCCAAGCTTTATGTTATAGTCTACATTACAACTTTAGTCTCAATGGAATCTAAATACTGCCTTGTGAGTTCTGTGAAAAAATTTAATATAGCATAACAGACAGAAATGATTGTCTTGTACTTTCTGAAATAAGTGATACTGCTTAAAATAACTTTTAAATAGCCTAAGCATATCCTTTAAAAAATTATTTCCACATGCCACCACTGGGATTCAGCTTCTATGCAAATATTTGTAAGTCTCACATGACTTAAACCTGCTCCATTAAATAACTTGCCAACACTCTCTTACATAATAGTATTACAAAATAGGGTTCTACAATTTCTAGATAACCATTATTTTAACACTTGCCATCCAAGTTGTACAAATCAATGGCCGGCAAGTCATTTTCATGTTGTTTTTAATAAGATCCTGTCCCGTTACAATTCTATTTGAGTCTTGATTCAAACAAACTGAAATGTGGCTATTTAACACATACACCCCTATGTACCCTTTTAGAATAAATATCTATCTTTATTGTATAAAGATCTTTGAGCCACATGTATAAATAGGAACAGCCAAAAATTTGGCTTTTTAATGCACTGATTCTCCTTTGATGTTATATAGTTCATTACATTCCTGAAAGTTTATTTGTACATTTTCTTTCTCTGGTACAAAAAAGTAACCAATTACCAAAATCATTTCATTAAAAATTTGAAAATGAAAGGAATCAAAGTCTAAAGACCTGATGTTTAAAATTGGATGAAAAACACACAAGCTACATAATATTAGACTTTACCATGTATTTAGAATTATATAAATACTATATGTCCCTCATACTACTTAATTTTCTAATTTACATTCTTTCTTTGTTAGATCAGTGAATGTGTGACTAATTCAAGATACTATTACAAAAGAAAAACCTTAGACAATTAAATTTAACAGAGTTTAACTGAGCAAAGACGGATTCAAGAATTGGGCAGTACTGGAACCAGAATAGGTTCAAAGACACTGGTGCCGGTGCATAGTCGAAAATTATTTACGGACAGAAAAAGGAAGGTGACACACAGAAAACGGAAGTGAGGTACAGAAACAGATGGGTCAGTTACAGCTCAGGGTCGGCCTTACTTGAACACAGGTTGAACAACTGGTTGCCTTTAATTGGCTGAAAATCAGTGATTAGCACAGGAGTAGGTTGCAGTCTGTTTACACATCCAGTTAGGTTACAGTGTACTGTGTACAGAGAAACTTTTAGGCCAAGTTTAAAATACATAAGGCGAAAGCTTTAGGCTAAACTTAACAGTACTCAGGGAAAAATCATGTCACACTTCAGTATTAAAATATGTAGAATATCAACATTCATTAAATGATTCCTTAGACTTTTGTTTAAAAAGCTTGCAATACCAACTATTAATAAAAACTTTGAGTAATTTTCCAGAGATTAGCCAATATGAATGGAAATACAATGAAAATAAGGCTTTTGGATTAGTAAAGCACTTGACTATCAACATATAAAGCATTCCTAACTCCACTAGTTAGGACTTCATCATGGTTCTTGAGTGCCACGTGCTCGAGCCCGCTCCCACTCTGTGGAGTGTACTTTTGTTTCAATAAATCTGTGCTTTTGTTGCTATTGAAAAAAAAAAGAGTTCACCATGGTTAACATTTATTTTGTAAACTATCTCCACTTCACTTAAAAAAGTTTAGTAAAGAAAAGGCCGGGCGCGGCTCACACCTGTAATCCCAGCACTTTGGGAGGCCGAGGAGGACGGATCAGGAGGTCAGGAGATGGAGACCATCCTGGCTAATATGGTGAAACCCCATCTATACTAAAAATACAAAAAAAAAAAAAATTAGCCGGGCATGGTGGCACGCGCCTGTAGTCCCAGCTACTTGGGAGGCTGAGGCAGGAGAATCACTTGAACCTTGGAGGCGGAGGTTGCAGTGAGCTGAGATCGCGCCACTGCACTCCAGCCTGGGCAACAGAGCGAGACTCCATCTCAAAAAAAAAAAAAAAAGAATTTTAGAAAAAGTAAAATTTTATCTTAGTATTATTAACCATCATATATACAGGAAAATTTTCCACATCAGTTGAAAAATGCCCTTCTACTCCAATATACTTTAACATTCATCATTAGCAACTTATGCAAGCATCTTCTTTAATATCTTTTACTCTACATGTATATTATTCATTACCATTTCAATGTTGTTTTGACATTTACATTATGACTTTTTGATTACTGTAAATACTATTATAGTGGATATACAGTTGCATGACTTTGTGGGTAATAATAATCTTGATACTTCAAAATAAAAAATAATCTACTGGCCAGGGGCAGTGGCTCATGCCTGTAATCCCAGCACTTTGGGAGGCCAAGGTAGGTGGATCACCTGAGGTCAGGAGTTCAAGACCAGCCTGGCCAACATGGTGAAACCCCACCTCTACAAAAATACAAAAATTAGCCAGGCATGATGGTGGGTGCCTATAATCCCAGCTACTCGGGGGGCTGAGGTGGAAGAATCGCTTGAACCTGGGAGGCGGAGGTTGCAGTGAGCCAAGATCGTGCCATTGCATTCCAGCCTGGGCAACAGAGTGAGACTCTTTTTTTTTTTAAAAAAAAAAAAAAGCTTACTGTTTAGTCTGTTCAGGCTGCTATAACAAACTATCACTGGGTGGCTGATAAAATAAACATAATTAATTTCTCATAGTTCTTGAGACGAAAGTTCAAGATCAAGGCACTGGCAAATCCATGTCTGGTAAGGACTTGCTCTAAGTTCACTAATGGCAACTCTTCTTTGTGTCTTCAGATGGTGGAAGGCACAGAGCAGCTATCTGTGGCCTCTTTTTCTTTTTTTTTTAATGTCTAAATACAATTTTAATGAGGTACAGATACATGCTCAATTTGTGATCATGAGTTAAATCACAGTTTAGTTATCATTACAAAAATAGTGAAATCAGAATGTAAAGGAAAACCTTTATAAATAAGAACATCCTCAAAGATGGCTTAGGTTTCTATATATCTCAAGATCTGCTTTGTATTTAAAATGAATAGTGAAGAGTATATATATAATATATAAATAAAATAACATTGTGCTTCTTAAAAGCTGTATGTAAATGGAAATATTTTTTAAATTATTAGAGGCCAGGCATGGTGGCTCATGCCTGTAATCCCAGCAGTTTGGGAGGCTGAGGTAGACAGATTGCTTGTGTCCAGGAGTTCAAGACCAGCCTGGGCAACATGGCCAAACTCCCTCTCTACAAAAAATGCAAAAATTAACTGGGTGTGATGGTGTGCACCTGTAGTCTCAGCTACTCAGGGGGTGGTGTGGGGTTTGGGTCCAGGAGGTGGAGGTTGCCATGACCCATGATTGCATCACTGTACTCCAGCCTGGGTGACAGAGCAAGACCTTGTCTCAAAATAATAAAATAAGCCTATAATCCTTTCCCCTTATAAAGTAAAAAATAATTTACTATTCCTTCATTCTTACAGTTTTATTTTTATTTTAAATTTACATTTTTCTTTTATTGTAAATACATATATACATTTCACTTTTTTCAACTTTTACTTTAGAATTAGGGGTGCATGTGTAGGTCTGTTTCATAGATATATTGCATCATGCTGAGGTTTGGTGTATAAATGAATCCATAACCCAGGTAGTGAGCACAATACACAACATGAAATAAACAGTTTATTTCAATTCATACCCCCACTGCCTTCCCTCCCTCCCCCAACTTGTATTCCTCACTATTTTTCCCATTTTCATGACCATGTTTATTCAATATTTAGTTCCCACTTACAAGTGAGAACAAGTGGTATTTGGTTTTCTGCTTCTTTATTAGTTCACTTAGGATAATGGTTTCCAGCTGCATGTATGTTGCTGCAAATAATGTGATTTCATTCTTTTTTATGGCTGTGTAGTATTCCACAGTGTATATATAACACATTTTCCGTATCCAATCCACCACTGATGGGCACCTGGGCTGATTCCATATCTTTGCTATTTGTGAATAGCACTGCAATGAACATGCACGTATATGTGTCTTTTTGAGAGAATGATTTATTTTCCTCTGGGTATATACCCACTAGGAGGATTGCTGGGTTGAATGGTAGTTCAAGTCTCAGTTCTTTGAGAAGTATCCAAACTGCTCTCCACAGTGGCTGAACTAATCTACATTCCCACCAACAGTGTATAAGTGTTCCCTTCTCTCCACAGCCTTGCCAACAACATCTGTTATTTTTTGACTTTTTAACAAAAGCCATTCTGACTGATGTGAGATGGTATCTCTTTGTAGTTCTGGTTTGCATTCCTCTAATGACTGGTGATGATGAGTTATTTTTTAATATATTTGTTGGCCACCTGTGGGTCTTCTTTTGAGAAGTGTACGTTCATGTCCTTTGCCTACTTTTTACTGTACCTTTTCCGTTTAGATATGTTTAGATAAACAAATACCATTGTGTTACAACTGCCTACAGTTTTCAGTATGGTAATAGGCTACGCAGGCTTATATCCTAGCAACAACAGGCTATACCATACAGCCTATGTATGCAGGTTATACTACACATGTAGGCTGTAGTAAGCAGTTTTAATACAGTCATGTGTCATTGAAGGAGGGGGATATGTTCTGAGAAATGTGTCAGGTGATTTTATCATTGTGCAAATGTCATAGAACGTACTTACACAAATCTAGATGGGATAGCCTATTACATACCTGGGCTATATATGGTACAGCCTGTTGCTCTCAGACTACAAACCTGCATGGCTTGTTACTGTACTGCACACTGTAGGCAACTGAAACAGAATGGTAACTATCTGCATATCTAAACATATCAACATAGGAAAGGTACAGTAAAAATACGGTATAAGGTATTTTTTGAAAAGTACACCTGTATAAAGGTATTTCCTATGAATGGAGCTGCAGGGCCTGAAGTTGCTCGGGGTGAATTACTGAGTGGTGAGTGAATGGGAAAGCCTAGGACTTTATTGTACACAACTATAGACTTTATAAACACTGTACACTTATGCTACACTAAATTTTAAAAATATTTTTCTTTCTTTCATAATTAACCTTAGCTTACTGTGACTTTTTCCATAAACTTCAATTTTTTAAAACTTTTTGACTCTTGTAATAACACTTAGCCTAAAACACACACATTGCACAGATCTACAAAAATGTTTTCATATGCTTATTCCAAAACTTTTTTCTATTTAAAATTTTTTTCTTTTACTTTTTAAACTTTTTTCTTAAAAACTAAGACACAAACTCAGACATTAGCCTGCAACTATATCAAGTCAGGATCATCCATATCACTGTCTTCTGCCTCCAGATCCTGTCCTACTGGAAAGGAGAGGACACATGGAGCTGTCATCTCCTATAGTAACAATGCCTTCCTCTTGAATACCTTCCAAAGGACCTGCCTAAGGCTGTTTTTACAGTTAATGTTTTTTCTTTTCTTGTTTTTGTTAAGAATCAACTTTCTGCAATTTTTTTCTTTTTTTAAGTAATGTTTCTTCTTTAGAAGTAGCAGGAGTACACTCTAAAAAAAACAATAAGAAGTACAGTAAATACATAAGCCTGTAACATAATCATTTATTAGCATGAACAGGTTATTAGGCACTATACATAACCATGTGTTATACCTTTTATACAACTGGCAATGAGGTAAGTTTGTTTACACCAGCATCACCACAAGCATGTGAGTAATGCACTGTGCTAGGACATTATGATAGCTACAACATTACTAAGTGATAGGAATTTTTCAGCTCCATTATAATCTTATGGGACCACCATTGTATATGGGGTCCATCGTTGACCAAAATGTCCTTACGTGGCACATGATTATACCCCCTTTCTGAGAAACATGAAAAAGATTAAAATACTGATTTACTAGCAGAATGGATGAAGTAAAGGTGATCTTCCTTAAACACAGAATCTTAAAATTTCTTAATATAGAATGCTTAAGTGTTAACTATAGGATCACTTTCGCCATTATTATTTTTCTCTTCTATTAAATTAGGTCTGTGCTATCTTCTAAACGTCCTCCAAAATCATGTGTTGAAACTTAATCCCCACTGTGCTAATATTAAGAGGGGGAACCTTTGGGAAATGATGAAATCATAAGGGCTCTGTGCTCACGAATGGATTAGTGCCTTAAAAGAGGACTGGAGGGAACTAGCTTAGGCCCATTTTGTCCTTCTGCCTTCCATGTGAGGACATAGTGTTCATCCCCTCTGGAGGATGCTGCAACAAGGCACTATCTTGGAAACAGAGAGGGCAGCCCTCACCAGACACCAAACTTGCTGGCACCTTGATTTTAGACTTTCCAACCTTCAGAACTATGAGAAATAATTATCTATCATTAGCACAGTGGCTCACAGTTATAATCCCAGCTTTTTGGGAGGCCCAAGGCAGTAGGATCATTTGAGCCCAAGTTTGAGACCAGCCTGGGCAACATAGCAAGACCCCATCTCTACAAAAAAATTTTTTTGAATTAGTCAGGCATGGTGGTGCATGCATCTAGTCCCAGCTGCTCAGGCGGCTGTGGCAGGAGGACTGCTTAAGCCCAAGAGTTCACCAAAAAATTTTATTATTTCACTGAGAGATAAGAAGAAAGTACTTTAAATGTGTAATAAGAAACAATCAACACTGGCTTTTCCATACTGCTTTATCACTTTTCCAATTTTATTAAAACTGGTTGCTTTTAGGAGAACAACATGATCCTATAGATGATGAACAAAGTTCACTGAGGACTTTTTCATCCAAGGCTAAGTAGACTATATTTCACTATCAGGTATAGATAAACAATCCCACTTAACAGATGATAACAATGAAGTAGAGATTAAATTACTGGAATAGAGATATACAGTAAAACACTAGTATAGCTGAGTAAACAATCCAAAATTCCCGACTTTTAACTTACTTCTGTATTCAGAGTAAGCAAATACATCAAGATATTTAAATGCACAAGTGAAAAGCTTATCTGGTCAACAGCAATTTATTAATTTTACTAATAATATTTGTTGTTCTAGGGTTTCAGAACTCTCAGAAGTTAAATTAACTAAGAGACAGTGAATATCAACATTAAATTAGTACAATAATTTTATCTTATGCTAACTTCTCTTCATTTACCCTCTATGTCCTTTCTCCTACACTAAAAAAAAGATTGAGACTAAAAGCATTCTGACTGTATCAAATATGTATAGCAACAAAATTTGCCTTGTATGGTTACAGAAACCCCCATTTCTCATATTACACTGAAGAGGCCTGAGAAAAGTACAAAAAAGGCAATCTCACCTTGAGTGTGACATCACAGAGTTCTCCATTTTCATAAAATCGAAGAAGAGAACCATGAAAATCTTTCCAAGCTTCATTTGCTTCAAAAATAAAGGAATCTTCTCCATCACCATCACTAATTGAGGATCTGTTCTTTATTTGCTGGTGCTGTTGTTGCCTTTTCCCCTTTGTAATGTGATTCCTAGCTTGTTTACTATTCATAGAATCTGAAGCCATTTGCAATATTCCTCTTTTAATAGAGCTCTCTTCTCAAACATGCCATTTATTCTTTTTCAAAGGGTAGGGAGAAGGCAGAAGGTAGATGTAGACACTACGATTCAGACGTTTTTCAAAACCCACTCAACTGCCATTGTACAGTTTGCTGCGACTGAAAAATCAACAATAAAACAGGTAGAGACAAACGAAAAGAAAAAAATTATTAACTATAATTTGTTAATACTATACATGCAAAATAACTATATCAATCATATTTATAAAAGAACAAAAACTTTGTTTTTATGCTAAATAACACATAATTCACCTCTGCTAATTATTTTATATCAATAAAGGAACTCCTTTAAAATCCAACAAGAACAACTGACTTGAGCACATGACTTTTGAGATGTGTAATATGCTATCTTCAAAGAGAAAGGCTATGAACTAAAATTTTTCTATTTTTTAATTTTTATTTTAGAGACGGGGTTTCTCCATGTTGCCCATGCTGGTCTCAAACTCCTGGGCTCATGCAATCTACCTACCTAGGCCTCTCAAAGTGCTGGGATTACATGCTTGAACCATTACACGTGGCCATGAACTAAAATGTTAAGTTTCGAGGCTTAACTGGGAGGTTTTTTTTTTTAGCAGAACAACATGATCCTAAAGATGACAGGTAAAGTTCACTAAAGACTTTTTCATCCAAGGCTAAGCAGACTGTATTTTACTATCAAGTGTAGATAAACAATCCCACTTAACACATGATAACAATTAAGTAGAGATGAAATTACTGGAACAGAGATATACAGTAAAACAGTAGTATAGCTGCCTTCCAGCTATACAATTTAGTAATGCAATGCCAAAACAGAAGGATATTTTGATTGAATTAAGTTCATCCTAGATTCTGAAGTCAGATTACGGTTCTACCACATATCAACTGCATGAGCTTGAGCAAATGACAACCTGCTTAGATCTCGATCTCTTCTGTAAAATAGAGATACCACTTAAGGAAATATTTTGAGGATTAGAAATATTGTACTGCCAAACATACGAAATGCTGCACTCTTACAAAGATCTCATTTTATTTGCATTTTCACATAGAACTTATTAGTATTTACATATAAAATCAAACTTTCCTCATCATCAAAGCATATTTGATGAATATCCACACCATCAATAATTCTATGCTACAATTCTACTTTGGTGACAGGAACAGAGGATTTTAAGTTACTAATAAAACACCTATTCCATCACTTACTGGCTGTGTCATTTTTTTTGAGGCTGTGTAATTTGTAAAACTGAGGCTTTACTAATCCTCAGTTTCTTCATCTATAAACAGGGATACCTATCTACCTCATGGCACTATCCTGAGAAATACATCAAATACAATAATGAATTTACAAGTGCTTGTTTAAAATATTGGTATTATTAGAGTGGAAAGCTCTGCTTATTATGTAGTTTCAGAAAACTCTAAATATTCTAACCAGAACTTTAGCTACATTAGGTTCTTTATTGTTAATCTCATCATTTCCAGCTTTTGACAGAAATCAATGGTCAATGTAAGGTTATAGATTATAGTTATTCATGCCTTCTTATGGTTTCTGTGGCAGACATACATGACAGTGATCCTTAATGAGTCATGTCTTCATATAATCCCCCTGCATGCAGGAAGAACCTGTGACTTGCTTCTAATTGACGGAATGTGGGAAAGTGATGAGATGTCACTCTCTTGATTATGTTACATTACAGAATACTGTGTGAGCAGACTGGAGTAAGAAGCTCTCCTGCAGGCCTTGAAAAGCAAACCACCATGGAGACAGTCATGTAGCAGGGAACTATAGGCAATCCCTAGGACCTGAGAGAGGCTTTCACCTGACAGTCAGTAAAAAGCCGGGCCCTCAGTCATACAGCTCCAAGGAAATGAATTCTGCCAATGACCTGAATAAGTGTGGAAGCAGATTTCTTCATAATTGAACCTCTACATAATACAGCCTGGCCAATAGCTTTATTGCAGCCTTATGAGATCCTAAGCAAAGGACCCAACTACACTGTGCCCAAACTCCTGATGCACGGAAACTATGAGATAATAAATGCATGTTATTTTAAGCCACTGAATTGTGGTAATTTGTTACACACAATAAAAAACGAATACAGACACCTCTGTCCGGTCTAAAATTTTATCTGAGGAAAGCATCTATAGATATTCTAACAGGCACCAGCCACTGTAATAAATCTCTTTTAAACTCACATTCCTGCTGCAAAATCAACAAAGAACAGATGGGACAAATAGAAAACAAATAGTATAATCAGGGCTTAAAAACTTTTTCTGTAAAGGGCCATGGAGTAGATGTTTTTGGCTTTGTGGGCCATATGGGTCTCTATCACAACTACTGAACTCTGTCATTGTAACACAAAAGCAGTCACAGACAATAGTAAATAAATAAATAAATAAATAAATAAATAAATAAAGCCATGTTCCAATAAAACTTTAATTATTAAAAAAAAACAACACTTAGTGGCCGGGTGCAGTGGCTCATGCCTATAATCCCAGCACTCTGGAAGACCGAGGTGGGTGGCTCACCTGAGGTCAGGAGTTCGAGACCAGCCTGGCCAACACAGTGAAACCCCGTCTCTACTAAAAAATACAAAAACCAGTCAGGCATGGTGGTGCACACCTGTAACCCCAGCTGCTTGGGAGGCTGAGGCACAAGAATCACTTGAACCCGGGAGGCAGAGATTGCAGTGAGCTGAGATCACACCACTGCACTCCAGCCTGGGCAACAGAATGAGACTGTGTCTAATAAAATAAAATAAAATAAGAAAAAACACTTGGTGAGTGTGATTTAATCCCCAAGGTTATAGTTTGCTGATCCCCAAGTAAGATGGTTGATTTAAACTCAACAATATCAATAATCACATTAAATATAAATGGACTAACCACTTCCAATTAAAGGCAGAGACTCAGGAATGCTACTCAGCAAAAGGGACAAGCTATTGAAACATGTAACAACCCGGATCTCAAAGTATGCTCAATAAAAAAAGCCATGCAGTATGATTCTATCTATATAACATTCTCAAAATGACAAAATTATAGAGGTGGAGAACAGATTATTGTTTGCCAGAGGTTAGGGAAGGATGAGAGGAGAGGAGAGGAGTAGCTGTGGCTATAAATGAGTAGCACAAGAGATACTTGTGATGGAACTGTACTGTATCTTGTCTGCAGTAGTGATCATATGAATCTATATGTGATAACATACACATACACACAAATGAATGCATGTAAAACAGGTGAAATTTGAATATTTGCACACCCATGTTCACTGTGGCATTATTTACAACAACCAAGAGGTAGAAGCAGCCTAAATGTCCTTAGACAATGTATCAAAGTCAATTTCCTAGTACAAAAGTTATGCAAGATGTTATCATTCAGGGAAACTGGGTGAAGGAAACATAAGATCTATTACTTCTTACCATTGCAAGTGAATCTACAATGGTCTCAAGTAAAGACTTTTTTAAAAAGAGAGATTTTCAGATTGGATAAGAAAAAGTGAAACCCAACTATCAAATGCGTACAAGAAAAAAAACCTACTTTAAGTATAAAGACACAAATAGGTTAAAGGAATTGGATAGAAAGAAGACACACCACGCCAACAGTAACAAGAACAAAAAAAACCCTAAAGAATTTTTAAAAACTGAAGAGTAGCTATAATATCAAACACATAAAATTGTTAGTGATAAAAAACACTATATAAAAATATTACATGCAAAAGAAAGAAGTTGGACCCTTGCTTTACACCATATACAAAAACTAACTCAAAATGAATTAAAGACCTAAATGTAGCCCTGAAACCATAAAATGACTAGACTTGAAAACATGAAGCTACTGGAGGAAAACACGTGGGGTAAAGGCTTCACAATATTGAATTTATCAACGATTTCTTGTATATGATGTAAAAAGCACAAGCAACACAAGTAAACACGGACAAATGGGACATCAAACTTTAAAACTTCTATGCAGTAAAACAATCAATAGAGAAGAAAAGGCAACCTACAGAATGGAAGAAAATAGTATTTGCAAATATATACCTGAAAAGGGGTTAATATCCAGATATACAAAGAACTCCTACAACTCAATAAAAAAACAAACAAACAAAAAATGAAGAACCCAATTTTAAAATGGGCAAAAGGTTGGGTGCAATGGCTGGTGAATGACTGTAGTCCCAGCTACTTGGGAGGCTAAGGTAGGAGGACCACTTGAGCCCAGGAGTTGAAGGTCAGCCTGGGCAATACAGCAAGCACCTGTCTCAAAACAAAACAAAACAAACAAACAAAAATCAAAAACATGCCAGGTGTGGTGGCTCACTCCTATAATCCCAACACTGGTAGGCTGAGACTGGAGGATTGTTTGAGCCCAGGAGTTCGAGATCAGCCTGGGCAACATACACCTTGTCTCTACAAAAAATACAAAAATTAGCTGGACGTGGTAGCATGTGCCTATAGTCCCAGCTACTCGGGAGGCTAAGGTGGGAGGATCACTTGAGCCCAGGAATTCAAGGCTGCAGTGAGCTGTAATCATGCCACTGAACTCCAGCCTGGGTGACAGAGTAAGACTGCCTCAAAAAAAAAAAAAAAAGAAAAAAAAAGGTAAAGGACTTGAATAGACATTTCTCCAAAGATGATATACAAATGGCCAAGAAGTATAGCCCTTCTTCAGTATCCTCAGAGGACTGGTTGCAGGATCCCTGCAGATACCAAAATCCATGTATCCTTAAGTCCCTTATATAAACTGGTATGGTATTTGCATATAACCTATGTACATCCTCCTACATATTTTAAATTATCTTTTAAATTATCTCTAGATTACTTATGATACCTAAGACAATGTAAATGCTATGTAAATAGTTGTTATATTTTTTAAATTTGTATTATTTTTATTGGATTTAAAAAATATTTTCAATCCATGTTTGGTTGAATCTGGGGATGTCTAACCTGCAGACACTGACAATCAACTGTATATAAAAAGATGTTCAATATCACTAATCATCAGGGAGATGTAGATCAAAATCATGAGATATCACCTTACACTTGTTGGGATGGGGAAAGAAAGAAGTGTTGGCAAGGACTTAGAGAAACTGGAAACCCCTTCCACTGCTGGTGGGAATGTAAATTGGCTTCCATAGCTGCTACGGAAACAGTATGGATAGTCCTCAAAAAGTTAGAAATAGAATTACCACAAAATCCAGCAATTCCACTTCTAGGTATATATCCAAAAGAAGTAAGAACAGGATAGTAAAGACATATTTGCACACCCATGTTCACTGTGGCATTATTTACAACAACCAAGAGGTAGAAGCAGCCTAAATGTACATCATCAGATAAATGGAAAAGGAAAATGTGATTTATACATACAATGGAATACCATTCAGATTCAAAAAAGATGAAAATCCTGTCATATGCTACAACATGGGTGAATCTTAAGGACATTATACAAAGTGAAATAAGCCAGAGACAAAAAGACAAGTTCCACTGATTCCACTTATATGAGGTATCTGAAGCAGTCAAATTCATAGAAAGTAAAATGGTGGTTGCCAAGAGAGGTGGAAAGAAGATGTTCAATGGGTATCGTTTCAGTTTTGCAAGATAAAGTTCTAGAGATCTGCTGGACAACAATGTACATATAGTTAACATTAGTGTACTGTACACTTAAAAATGGTTAAGATGGTAAATTTTATGTTGTGTTTTTCACTGCAATAAAAAAAGACACTACATAATGACAAAAGTGTCAATTCCCAAAGACACAGTATAGTCTAAATGTGCATACACCTAACTTCAAATCTTCAAATCTTCAAAATACATAAAGCAAAACCAAAAAGAACTAAAGGGAGAAACAGACAAATCCACAATTATAATTGAAGAGATTTCAACATTCCTCTTCAGTTATAGAACTAGTTAACAGAGAATTAGCAATGACATAAAAGAACAGAACACATCATCAACCAACTGGATTTCATGGGTGCTTATAGAACACTCCTCCCAACAACGGCAGAATATACATTCTTTTCAAGTGCACATGGACCTATATAAGCCATATCCTGAGTCAATAAACAACCCTAAACAAATTTAAAAGAAATTACATTGTATAAAATGTAATCTCTGACTATAATGGAATTAAACTAGAAATAAGTAATAAAGACAACAGAAAACTCTCCAAATGCTTACAAATTAAATGCACACATCTAAATAATCCATGGAGCAAAGAGGAAGTCTTACGAGAAATTAGAAATTTCTTCATTAAGTTAGTTAACAAAAATGAAAATATAAAATATCAAAATATCAAAATTTGTAGGCTACAGGTAAAAAAGCGGCTTAGGGGAAAGTTTAGAAAATTATGTGCTTACATAAAAAAAAAGTATTAAATCAAAAAAATTAGCTGGGCGTAGTGGCAGGTGCCTGTAGTCCCAGCTACTCTGAGGCTGAGGCAGGAGAACGGTGGCGTGAACCCGGGAGGCGGAGCTTGCAGTGAGCCGAGATCACGCCACTGCCCTCCAGCCTGGGTGACTGAGACGCCGTCTCCAAAAAAAAAAATAAGAAAGTATTAAATCAATATTCTAAGACTTTACTTTCAGAAACCAGAAACTAGAAAAAGAACAAAATAAACTCAAAGCAAGCATAAGGAAATAAACAGCACAAACAAAATTAATTGAAAACAAAAAACAATAGATAAAAATCCAAACCAAAAGCTATTTTTAAAAGATCAACATATTTTTAGTGGAGATGGGGTTTCAGCATGTTGGCCAGGCTGGTCTCAAACTCCTGACCTCAGGTGATCCACCTGCCTCGGCCTCCCAAAGTGCTGGGATTACAGGTATGAGCCACCACACCTGGCCTGTTGATCAACAGAATGATAAACATCTGGCAAAAAAGGCGGGGAGGGAAGACACACATTACCAATATCTGCAATATCAGAGACTATCATTACAAACCCCACTGGCATTAAAAAGGTAAATAAGGTGAATGCTATGAAAAATTCTACATACATAAATGTGACAACTTAGATAAAATGGACCAATTCCTCAAAACCCACAAACTACCAAAACTCACTCAAAAGACAACCTGAGCATTGCTATAACTATTAAATTAAATCACCGTTTGAAAAGCAATCTTCAAGCCCAGATGGTTTCACTACATTCTACCAAACATTTAAAGAAGAAATAGCCTCAACTCTACAAAATCTCTTTCAGAAAACGGAAGAGGAGAAAACACTTCCCAACTTATTTCATGAGAAAACCTATGACTCTGATACCAAAAACAAAGATAGTACAGAAAAGGAAACTACAAATCAATGTCCCTCATGAATACAGACATAAAAATCCCCAACAAATATTAGCAAATATAATCCAGCAAAATATAGAGAATGATCACGACCAAGTAGAATTTATCCTAAGAGTTTATGCAAGGCTGCTTCAATATTCAAAAAAATATAGTCTACCATATTACCAGCATATTAAACCATATTAAACCACCACAACAACATACTAAAGAAGAAAAACCACATAGGAAGTAAAAGTTATCTCCAGTGCAATAAAGCAAGAAAAAGAAAAGGCAAAGACTGGAAAGAAACAAAACTGTCCCTATCAGCACACATAATTGTCTACATAAACCATTCCCAAGGAACAGCTAGAACTAGTAAGTTTAGCAAGGTCACTAAAAACAAGGTGAACATGGCTGGGCACAGTGGCTCACGCCTGCAAACCCAGCACGTTGGGAGGCCGAGGTGGACAGATCACGAGGTCAGGAGATCGAGACCATCCTGGCTAACATGATGAAACCCCGTCTCTACTAAAAAAATACAAAAAATTAGCCAGGCGTGGTGGTGGGCGCCCGCTACTCAGGAGGCTGAGGCAGGAGTGAGGGTGAGGCGTGAACCTGGGAGGCGGAGCTTGCAGTGAGCCGAAATGCGCCACTACACTCCAGCCTGGGCGACAGAGCAAGACTTTGTCTCAAAAAAAAGTGAACACACAAAAAATTAATCATAACATAGCACACTGTAGCCTGGAACTTCAAGCCACTGCACCTGGCTATAGTTTCATATAGTTTCTGATCCATTTTATATAATATATAAAATATATTTTTATGTTATATATATAACTACACCTAAAACAATAAAACTTTTTGAAGAAAACACAGAAAAACTTCATGACTCGGGGTCAGGCTACTAGTTGTTAAATATGAAAGAAAAAAATTGCTAAAACGGACTCCATCAAAATTAAAACCTTTTGCTATGAGAAAGACACCGTAAGAGAATAAAAAGACAAGCTTCAAACCAGGAGAAAAATGTTGGCAAATCACATATTTGACAAAAAATTTACATCCCAAATACATAAAACTTTCAAACTTAACAGTAAGAAAAACAACTCAATTAAAATATGGACCAAAGACTTAAGACACTTCACCAATGAAAATATATGGATGGAAAACAAGCACACAAAAAGATGTTCAACATCACTGCCATTAGGTAAATGAAAATTAAAATAATGAACCAGGCACAGTGGTGTGCGTTTGTAGTCTCAGCTACCTAGGATGACTGCTTAAGCCCAAGAGTTCGAAGCTGTAGTGCACTATCATCCGATCATGCCTGTAAATAGCCACTACACTCCAGCCTAAGCAACACAGCCCCTGCCACATCCCCATACACACACCCCACAATCATATTGAAATACCACTACACATCTATTAGAATGGCTAAAATAAACAATACTAACAATACCAAGTGCTGGTGAGGATGTGAAACACCTGGAAATTTCATATACTGCTGGTGGCAATGCAAAACAGCATCACTGTTCTAAAAAAAAAAAAAAAAAAAAAAAAGGTGGAAGTTTCTTACACAGTTAAACATATTCTTATACTATGACCCAGCAATCTGACTCCTGGCAATTTAACCTAGAGAAATGAATGCTCGTGTTTGCACAAAAACTTGCACATGAAAACGTATAGCAGCTCTAGTTGCAATTGCTAAAAACTGAAAACAATCCAAATAACCTTCAACAAGTCAATGGATAAACAAACTGTGGGTACACCCATACAATAGAACACTACCTCACAATAAAAAGGAACAAACTCGGTACATGCAATGACCTGGATGAATCTCAATGGCTGCTGAGTGAAACAGGCCAGTCTCAATAGGTTACTACATACTCTATGATTCCATTTATATGATATCCTCAAAAGGACAAAATCATAGTGATGAAAAACAGATCAGTGGCTGCCAGGGATGAGGGGCAAGGAAAGAGTATGACTAAAAGGAGATGGCAAAAAGAGAGTTTTATGGGATGATGAAACTATTTTGCATCTATTTTAAATGTTAATTTAAAATTGATTTGGGTGATTAGACAAATCTACACATTTGTTAAAATTCATGGACTTGTACCCCAAAAATGTCAATTTTGCTATATGATAAAAAATAAAATGCAAAAAAAGATTGTTGCATTCCAACATACTCATGATAAAACTCAAAAGACACAAGGCAATATAATCACAAGCCACTCTACTGCTTAAGGGATATATCAGCCCATAAAATAAAATGTAAAGGCTGGCCAGGCACAATGGCACATGCCTGTAATCTCAGCACTTTGAGAGGACAAGCTAGGAGGATCGCTTGGGCCCAGGAGTTCAAGGCCAGCTTGGGCAACAGAGTGAGATCCAGTCTCTATAACAAATTTTAAAATTAGCCACGTGTGGTGGCACGCACCTGTAGTCCCAGCTACTTGGGAGGCTGAAGTGGGAGGATCACTTGAGCCCAGGAGGTCGAGGCCACAGTGAGCTGTGATCATGCCTCTGCACTCCACCTGGGGTGACAGAGTAAGATTCTGACTCAAGAAAACAAACACACACAAACACAAACACACACACACACACACACACACACACAATATAAAGGCAGACATCAGCATCACGACAGAAAACACTATCTGCCATCACTGTTCTAATTGCATGAAAATTAAATCATTTAGTCCTCACTACAACTCTATGAAGTAGCTACTTTTATTTTGCCCTTTATCCTTCCGCCTCAGCCCCCCTGCCCGAGTAGCTGGAACTATAGGCGTGCACCACCATACAGGGCTAATTTTTGTATTTTTTATAGAGATGGGGTTTTGCCATGTTGCCCAGGCTGGTCTTGAACTCCTGGACTCAAGCGATCTGCCCACTTAGGCCTCCCAAAATGCTGGGACTACAGGCCTGAGCCTTCTTTCACTTATTTTGCCATGTCATATTTTGTGCCCTAACTATCCGAAGAAACTGAGGCACAGCGAGATGGATGAAGCCCAAGTAAGTAGTGGAGCCAGGATGTGAACCTAGGAAGCAGGGCTCCCCAGCCTGTGCTATTAACTACCACACTACTGTTCAAAGCACTTTATAAGTGAAATATAATTACAGAACAAAATATATGAAAAACCAAGGTCCTTATCTTCTCCCTCACTATACTTTTAGATTCCCCTACTTGTACAAGTAGCAACACCATTTTTTCAGTTACCCTACTTCAAAACGTGAGCCATATTTGACTCCTCTCAACTTTCACAACCTATCCACTTCAATTCTCCTGGATTCTACTTGGAAAAATCTCTGTTCATCCATCCCTTTCTTCCTATTATCATTGAACTCTATTCTCTCTCATTGTACTCTAGTTCAGATCCACATACTAACCTGGATTGTAGTGACTTCCCCTAACCAATCACCACATTCCTCCTTGCCATCAATAAACATCTCTCAAGGATTAGATGCTGCTAGATTTATCTAACTCTAACTGTCCTTTCCAAACTGCTTAATGTATGTAGTTCAGCTTATCCTGGCATTCAAGGTCCTCATTGCTCTGGCTCTAGTCTACCTTCCAGTCTTTTTCTCCATTCATTTTTTACATAAAGTAGGGAAAGGGGGAAAGAAGATGGAAAAACTACTCATTAAACCACTGTGCACTACCTATTTTGCCAGTAATCTTAAATATACTCTTGTTTAAGCATCACCTTATGGATGGTTCTAACATCCCTGACTTGCCCAAGGCCACACAGCTAGAAATGGTGGGAGATGGGGTTTCAATCCAGCTGTGATTAAGTCCATTCTTTTTCTACTATATCACAGATTTAATTATTCAGTTTTCCTCAAATGTATTTGCAAATGCTCAAGCTATTCCTTGTGAGGGAATGATGTCAAGGCCCAGCTTAAATTATTCCTTTTTATGAATTCTTCCCTAATTCTCCCAACGGGATGTGATCTTTCTTGTGAACCCCCATAGTACGCTGCATTTCTCCGACTCGTTCACTTTCTTTCTTTTGTATTTTAGACTTGCCTGCTTAACACAGTGTACCCTTTTTTGAAGACTGTGTCTTAACAATATCTATGTATTTGCCCACAATGAGCCAGAGTCATGAGTGACTGAATTAACATGATCTCTATGGGTTGGGTTTTTTCCCCCAATGAAAAAAACTGGGTCAACTTGGCTCTCTGCTCCTCCCATTCGACACACAGCTGCATCTTCTCATGCATTGCCAGCTGCATCGCTGAGGTAGTGAAGGTGAAGGCCAGAGTCAACGGATTTGGTCGTATTGGATGCCTGGTCACCAGGGTTGCTTTTAACTCTGGAAAAGTGGATATTGTCGCCATCAATGACCACTTCATTGACCTCAACTACATGGTCTACATGTTCCAGTAGGATTTTACCCATGGCAAATTCCATGCACTGTAAAGGCTGAGAATGGGAAGCTTGTCAACAGTGGAAATCCCATTACCATCTTCCAGGAGCTAGATCCCTCCAAAATCAAATGGGGCAATGCTGACGCTGAGTACATTGTGGAGTCCACTGGTGTTTTCACCCCCATGGAGAAGGCTGGGGCTCACTTGCAGGAAGGAGCCAAAAGGGTCATCATCTCTCCCCACTTTGTTGACGCCCCCATGTTAGTGATGGGCATGAACCATGAGAAGTATGACAACAGCCTTAAGATCATCAGCAATGCCTCCTGCACCACCAACTGCTTAGCGCCCCTGGCCAATATCATCCATGACAACTTTGGTATCACGGAAGGACTCATGACTACAGTCCACGCCATCACTGCCACCCAGAAGACTGTGGATGGCCCCTCTGGGAAACTGTGGCGTGACGGCTGCAGGGCTCTCCAGAACATCATCCCTGCCTCTACTGGTGCTGCCAAGGCTGTGGGCAAGGCCCTCTCTGAGCTGAATGGGAAGCTCACTGGCATGGCCTTCTGTGTCACCACTGCCAAGGTGTCGGTCATGAACCTGACCTGCCGTCTGGAAAAACCTGCCAAATATGATGACATCAAGAAGGTGGTGAAGCAGACGTTGGAGGGCCCCCTCAAAGGCATCCTGGGCTACACTGAGCACCAGGCTGTCTCCTCCGACTTCAACAGCAACACCCACTCTTCCACCTTCAATGCTGGGGCTGGCATTGCCCTCAACAACCACTTTGTCAAGATCATTTCTTGGTATAGCGATGAATTTGGCTACAGCAACAAGGTCGTGGACCTCATGGCCCACATGGCCTCCAAGAGTAAGACCACCAGACCACCAGCCCCAGAGAGAGCATGAGAGGAAGAGAGAGGTCGTCACTGCTGGGGAGTCCCTGCCACACTCAGTCCCCCACTACACTGAGAATCTCCCCTCCTCACTTTCCATGTAGAACCCCTGAAGAGGGAGGGGCCTAGGAGTCCCACCTTGTCGTGTACCATTAATAAAGTCCCCTATGCTTAGCCAAAAACAAACAAACAAACAAACAAACAAACCTTGGTCAACTCTTGTCAGTCTAGTGAGTCGTCGTCTTCTTCTTTCTTCTTCTTTTTTTTTTGAGGCAGGGTCTCACTCTGCCACCCAGGCTAGAGTAGAGTGGCGCAATCTCGGCTTATCACAGCCTTGACCTCCCAGGCTCCAGCAATCCTACAGGTGTGCAACCACCATGCTGGGCCAATTTTTGTATTTTTTGTAGAGATGGGGTTTTGCCATGTTGCCCAGGCTGGTCTTGAACTCCTGGACTCAGGCCATCTTCCCACCTGGGCCTCCCAAAATGTGGGGACTACAGGCCTGAGCCACTGCGCCCAGGAGTCTTCTTTCACTTATTTTGTCATGCCATATTTTGTGTCCTATACGAGTATTATGACAGCAGGTATCACTAATATCTTATTTTTAAACTTTACTAAGTTAAAATGCATACAGTTCAAAATGATCATACACTTTTTCCCCTTACATCAAACTACTCTAGCTCTATCTAGTGAAAGTTTTATTATTGTTGTCACAAAATGTTTTCATTTGTCAGCGTACTATTTCTATGAAAAGGGCTTTAATAAATATTCATTTTTATAAAATTATTTTTACATTTGAATTCAGATTTGGGCAGGACACAACAGCTCAAAAGCCGTCTATACCAAATTCTCTTAAAATGGTCTGTTTAAATAATGCAATGTCCTCAACTTTAAAAAATCTATTATATATAATAGAACAGGAAGACAGAAGCAGGAAAAGACTACTTACTCAAAGACTATTCACTCTGCCTAAGGAACTCAGTAGACGTTAGGACTTATAAAGACCGTGTATTAGTATCAAGTAAAAATGTAATTCAACCTAAACTCCAGAATTTAAACAATCAGATTTTTTTTAAAAATACGCCTAAGATTCTGATTCTTAGGGAGAAAAATAAATGATATTCCTCCTTCCTCAAATGTATTAAAAGATTAAAAGCACAAAACAACAGAGAGGAAAAAATGGACATCGTGTCACATCACTGTCATAACATGCCACAGATGTCCATTTCTATCACATGTTGGCATGTTATGACAATGAAGCAGACAGGAAGTTGACTCCTTTTTTTTTTTTTTTGCTCCTCTAAGTGCCAGTAAAGGCATATCGATCAACAAAATAGGAAGTTATGAAGAGAAAATGCTTCAAACAGAAGCAGACAAGTTTATAGTTCAATGCAGAGCATACGTAACAAAACTAATATATTTTTATATGTAAACATCATTTACAATGAATTACAGAAAACAGGACTGATAGCAAAAGCTTAAAGTATTATTATGCTAAACCAGACCACCTTATTCTCTTTCTCTAGCTTCCTTTGTACTTATAATTTCTATCACATTTAGCATGTGATATTAATATGTAATACCATTACGCTGAATACTGTACTAACTCACTTTACACTGTATTATCCTCGTAACTCTTTGCAGCACAGTGACTGTGTTTTTATACTACACATTAATCAAAAGACTACTAAACAGAAAGAGGAACTCCAAATGGCACTTGGTGTTCTGTTTTGGGGTTTTTTTTTTTTTTGAGGCAAGGCCTGGCTCTATTGGCCCAAGCTGGAGTGCAGTGGGGCAATCTCGGCTCACTGCAATCTCCGACTTCCGGGCTCAAGCCATCCTCCCACCTCAGCCTTCTGAGTAGCTGGGACTACATACAGGCACACACCTCCACACCAGGCTAATTTTTGTATTTTTTGTAGAGATGGGGTTTTGCCATGTTGCCCAGGCTGGTGGTGAACTCGTGAGCTCCAGCAATCTGCCCGCTTCAGACTACCAAAGTGCTGGGATTACAGGCATGAGCCACTACACCCAGTCCCAAATGGCACTTTGAAAGCACCTCTTAAAAAACTCAATGCCAGCTGGGTGCGGTGGCTCACGCCTGTAATCCCAGCACTTTGGGAGGCCGAGGCGGGCGGATCACGAGGTCAGGAGATCGAGACCATCCTGGCTAACGTGGTGAAACCCTGTCTCTACTAAAAAAATACAAAAAAATTAGCCGGTCGTGGTGGCGGGAGCCTGTAGTCCCAGCTACTCGGGAGGCTGAGGCAGGAGAATGGTGTGAACCTGGCAGGCAGAGCTTGCAGTGAGCCAAGATCATGCCACTGCACTCCAGCCTGGGCAACAGAGCGAGACTCCGTCTCAATAATAATAATAATAATAATAATAATAATTAAAGAAGTTATTTTACAATTCAGTTAGATGAAGATTTTGGATACAAAAGATTATATTTTACAGCAGTATGTGATTAATTTTAGAGCTACACCTGAAAGTTGATGGAAGATGTGTGTGCATTTACCAAAATAAATTCTTGCATACTTGTGAAATAACAAAATGGCAAACCCCACCTCATGTTCTATAGAGCAAAATCTGAATGTGTTTAATTTTCCACATACTATAGGCTATTTCACACCTCTCTGCCTCCTTTCAGGCTTTCTGCTCTTTCTGAAATGCCCTTTAACACCACTCTCTCCTGCTAACTCTTGCTCATCTTCTAAGACTCAGCCCAGGTTCATCTGCTCAAGAAGGCCATCCCTAAACATCTTCCTATTCCTAGTGTACTTCCTCTGCGCTCCCACAAAAATCTGATTTTTTTTCATTATACTTATCACAAAGTATATCATATTCAATTTTTGGTCAAATTTAAAATACTTATTACTTATAAGCGCCTATTCGCTACTAGTCTTCCCTGTAACACTACATAAGCCCCTGAAGTATAGGCACCGTCTCTCTTCACTGCTATTACTCCCATGTTCAGTAAACACATATAACACAATAAACAAACAGAAGTACTTAAAATATTTTTATAATGGATGAACAGATTATGAACACTAGAGATTATTTTTACTATAATCCAAATTAATGTATGCTTAAATAATTTTAACTAAAGTAACACTGTGTATAAGACATTTACTTCAATTTTTGAATCACTTTCTTTCAAAGGTAATACTCTTCTTAAAATTTCCATTTTTACTTTTAAGTCAGGAAAAAAGTAGGCTATACTCATTATTTCCTTTTTATTTACATTTAAAATTTTGAATCAAACAGTCCAAAATATACCAATCATTAAACGAGAATCTGCTGGTTTGAAAAACTGTATAATAGCTTCAATAGTTCCTACTCAAAGTATACATGACTTCCAACAAGTTACTGCCGTGACTTTAAAAAAATGTTTTTCTTGGCCAGGCACAGTGGCTCAAGCCTGTAATCCCAGTACTTTGGGAGGCCAAGGCAGGCAGATCACTTGAGCCCAGGAGTTTGAGACCAGCCTGGACAACAAAGCAAAACCCCATCTCTACAAAAAATACAAAAATTAGCCAGGCATGGTGGCACATGCCTGTGGTCCCAGCTACTTGGAAGGCTGAGGTAGGAGGATCACTTGAGCCTGGAAGGTGGAGGTTGCAGTGAGCAGAGATCACTGAGTTGGAAAGAATAATTTCCTAACTGGAAGTCAGGGCATGCTGAAATTCAACACTGATAGGAGAGCCAATGGAGAGATCTAGTAGGCTACTGGAAAGACTGATAAGAGAGGTCACTGGTGCTGAAGTCAAGTCATAGTTAAACTTAAGTGTGAATTAGATGCCTGAAACAGCTCGATGTCAGAGCCCTCTTTTAGACAGATGTGTTCTTGAAGAATAACTGAGAAAAGACCAACAATAACATGGCCTTCAGTTAGTAGTACAGCAACACTGTCTGCCGAAAACTGTCCTTACATATAGAAAAAAGGCAGATTATAATGAAAGGGAAAATGATCAATGAGAATATTTAAAAATCCTTATTAATCAATGAAATTAAATATTGCCAAAGACAAAAAATAAAATTGGTAGGGCTGTCAGGAAATAAACACTCTCACATTGCTGTTCATATAAGCCTTCCTAGGCTCCATTTAGCTAAGATATCCAAAATCTTTTTAATTTACGTGCCCTCTCATGTAACAGTTCCACCTTTTAAGAAATATCTTGATGACTTAGGCTGTGAGTTATACAACCTAGTAATTTTTTTTTGAAAACTGAAAAGCTAAAAACAACCAGTTACCAAGGAGCTGGGAGGACTGCTTGAGCCTACTAGGAGTTCAAGACCAGCCTGAGCAACATAGTGAGAGCCAGTCTCGACAAAAAATCAAAAAATTATCCAGGTGTGGTGGCTTGCACTTGTAGTCCCAGCTACTCAGGGGACTGAGGTAGGAGGATCATCTGAGCCCAGGGAGGTCAAGGCTGTAGTGAGCCATGATGTTTTTTTTTTTTTTTTTTTTTGAATGCACAACACGGGTCAGTTTTAATGAGTTCAGAATTTCTTCTAAAAAGTCATTTGCAAACATACACACATGCTTGCTAGTGAACTCCAGCCTAAGTGACAGAGTGAGACCTTATCTCAAAAAGAAAACAAAAAAAGTTTTCTTAACAATAGCATTTGCAGTCTTTACAGTCATGTGCTGCACATCAGTGTTCTGGTCCACAATAGATGATGATGGTGACCAATGCATAGATGATAGTCTCATAAGATTATAACACTTTATTTTTGCTGTACCTTTTCTGTTTAGACACACAAATAGGTAACCACTGTGTTACAGTATTGACTATAGTATTCAGTACAGTAACATGCTATATAGGTTTGTAACCCAGGAGCAACAGGCTACACCACACAGCCTAGGTGTGTAGTAGGCTATACCACCTAGGTTTGTGTAAGTATACTCTATGATGTTTGCACAATCACAAAATTGCCTATTAACATGTTTCTTAAGAGTGTATCCCCATCCTTAAATGACACACGCAATATTAGATACTACTATTATCAAAGCCTGCTTGTTAAATACTAATGTCATTTCTAGGGTCTATAAACAACATTTTCACTACACTGAATACTTCGTAAGATGTTTATTCTGGGATCTGTTTTACTAAAAAGGAATTCCATTGACACCTTACAGTAATCATTTCCTTGTTTGAACTGGGCCACTTAGTTTATCACAGTCATAGTGGTCTAAAAGTCTAGTATAATGTGTTTATCTCCTGACCTTCTCTCCACTATCATCCTATGACCCTCCCATATCCCCCTCTCCGAGAAACACCCAAGAATCATCAATAAATACTTCATAAATTAAAAAAAAAAAAAAAAAAAAAAGACAATGGCTGTTGAACTGAGCAACCTGGAAGCGCCAGGAAATTTTCCGGGTTGGCCTCAGGGTCCTCGCTGTACAGCAGCTTTGAAACACGCTGGCGAGCCGATTTCTTCCTCGAATTTACAGAACACATTTTCTCTAAACGGCCCGGTTTTAAACTATGGAAGGCAGCGTGTTCTCCAACAGGATCATGATTTTCAGAGTGAGTCTATAGGCAGGTCTCCTTAGATAGGTCGGCCTGCTGAGTAAAACAACAGCCCTGCCTAATCGTGGAATGAATTGTCCCTGACAAGAACTGCCCATGACCCGAGGGATTCAGACAGGACAAGATTCCAGAGGGGATTTCTGCCACAGCTGCGGTTCTGTACCTTGGCCTTCAAGATCCCTGGTTTTATGACCTGGCAGCACATGACCGGTGAAAATAAGAAAGTCCATTGACCAACTGGAAGAATCTTTGTGCCCAGGACTAAGAATGATAACCACCTAATTCAAAGAAAGCAAACAGGCTGGGTGCGGTGGCTCACGCTTGCAATCCCAACACTTTGGGAGGCAGGCGGATCACGTAAGGCCAGGAGTTTGAGGCCAGCCTGGCCAACGTGGCAAAGCCCTATCTCTACTAAAGATACAGAAATTAGCCAGGCATGGTGGTGCAGGTCTGTAATTCCAGGTACTCTGGAGGCTGAGGCATGAGAATCACTTGAACCTGGGAGGTTGTAGTGAGCTGAGATTGTGCTACTGCACTCCAGCCTGGGCGACAGAGGGAGACTCTGTCTCAAAAAAAAATAAAAAAAATAAAAAAGCAAACAAACCTAAATGGAGTGATTTGGGGCTATGTATATGTGAGTGACTTATTAGAAGAGTCTTCATGTTTCTACTAGTTTTTCTTTGCACTTCTGACCCATTTTGTGTAACTTATTCTTCCTCACCTTTTACAGAGATTTATTACAAAACAAACTGCAGTGACTTGTTGAAAAACCATTCCTTGCAGTGCGATAGGAAAGTTCTAAAGAACACTGAGTTTGTCTTATAAGTGTGAACGGAAATTTACAGAGCTTATAGGAGCACAATAACGTTTTAAAAAATACAGATGTATGTATTTATTAATTCATTCTCCTTTATCCTTCATTTATTTTATTTTTTATTGTGAAATAATAATACACACAAACACCTATGTATCCATCACACAGGCCAAGAAACAGCACATTCTCCTGCTCCAGACTTATACCCAACTCGGATTGCACTGTCTCTCTCTTTCCTGCAATTTCTGTCATTTCCTTATTTTTCTTTATAGTTGTTATCACCTATGCTTTTATCTTGAAACAGTATATCATTTTTGGAATAGAATAAGTAGAGTCATGCTTTGATCTTGTGATGTTTCTTTGCTTAAGATTTTATTTTTGAAATTCATCCATGTTGATGTAAATCAGTAGGATTTCATTATATGATTACACCGCAATCTAAGTATCCATTCCACCTTTGGTGGACATTCATGTTGTTTCTTTGCAATTTTGAGCAATGCTGTTCTATTTTTGTATGTGTCTTTGAGGGCACTTGGACAAGAATTTCTAGAGGGCATGTACCTAACACTGGAATTACTGGTCCTTGTGTTTGTGCACGTCGAACTTTCTAGATAATATCAAACTGTTTTCTAAAGTTGTTACAGTTTGACTGTGGGTACCCATAGTCTCAGCTACTTGGGAGGCAGAGGCAAGAGGATTGCTAGAGGCCAGGAGTTCAAGTCCTGTCTGGGCAACATAGGGAGATCCCATCTCTTAAATAAAAAGAATTTAAAAAAAAAAAAAAAAAAAAAAAAAAAGATCTTGAATTTTACCTAAAAATGCAAACTACACGCGTGAACCTTAAGAGGGGCCTATATTACTCATTATTTTTATTTGAGAATGTCAGAGAAGTGACAGGGTTGTACTTAAGACAACAATGCCTACTAAAAAATTAATTTATCAATAATTTGTTGCCAAGTATCAAAGTATGGAATATTTCACACTGGATGTTTGAAACCAAACGAAAAGCACAAAGCTGAATTTACTACTTACTGAACGGATAGCTATGCCAACCAGGCACGGTCCCTCTGAATAGAGCACATTGCTGAGCTTACATAGAGTTTAGGGGGTAGCATGGGATTCCGGGATTGGCAGACTTTCGGAGGCTTATTAACACAGTTACTGACATTAGATTACTACTAGCTACATTACTGGGAAGTTACCTAATCTCTCTGGGTCTCAGTGTCTTTATTTTTAAAAGAACACAGCATGGCTGTGTTCCAATAAAACTGTTTACAAAAACAGGCAGCAAGCTTGGTTTAGCCTACAGGCAGTAGGTAATCAGTTTCCTTCTAGTTCAAAATTATAGTAGCACATTTTGCTATTTAAAATTATAGAACCTGTTGCCTTGCTTTTGAGAGATATCTGCCAGCTATACACGACACAAGGCACATAAACTGGTGGTTAGCAGCAGACACTTTAGAGCTAGACAGTTTTGGGATTCTGTGTTAATTGTGCAGCCTTGGGCAAGTTACTTAAAATTACTCTGAGCCTCAGCTCTAAGGTTGTTGTGATGGGTAAGTGAAGTAATTTATATAAAGTATTTAGCTCTGTATCTAGTACATAGTAAGCATTCAATAAACAAATGTTATTACTTTTATATATTATGTGATCCTGAGTCTTTGGTCAGGAACACAGTCCTGCAATAAACATTTTTTCCAGCAAAGAAATAAAATATGCTTTATAATGCTCTACATGAGATTGCAATTATTAGGAACCCACTATAGAAAAGATGATAATACCCTAAGTCATCTTTTTTTTTTTTAAGGACAACAGCAAGCATTAATTGGGTGCTTCTATCTACTTATTAGTTGTATATTCGTTGTATGATATTGGTTAAGTTACATAACGTTTCATTAGCTTTAGTTTCCTCATCTGTAAAAATGAGGAAAATAATAGTATCAACCTCATGGGATTGCTATAAAGCTTAAATGAGTTAACAAAATGGCACATAACAGATATATATATATATCTATAATTGTCATCATGAGTTAAATACTTACATGTATTCATTTCAATCCTCAGGACAGGATAACTCAAATAGGTAAAATTCCTATTTTTTTACAGTTTTGGATAATGAGGCCCAGAGAAGTTAAGACACCTAACCAAGATCTCATAGCTATGAAGTGCAATGTCGAGGATTCAATAGAGACTTGCCTGACTACAAAGCCCAAGCTCTTATCACTAGGCCAAAGACATAATTAATGTTATCTCTGTATGGAGGTGCCTATGTGTAAATGACAATGAGAACCAAAATAGTGGTATTAATAATATTCTCCCTATACAGGAAATGTTTCAGGAATTTTTAAAGGTTTTTTTCGGTTTTGTTTTTTCTTTGAGATGGAGTCTTGCTCTGTCACCCAGGCTGGAGTGCAGTGGCACAATCTCAGCTCACTGCAGCCTCCTCCTCCTGGGTTCACATGATCCTCCAGCCTTCACCTCTCAAGTAGCTGGGATTACAACTGTGCACCACCATGCCCAGCTAATTTTTGTATTTTTAGTAGAGACAGGGTTTCACCATGTTGACCAGGCTGGTCTTGAACTCCTGGCCTCAAGTGATCCGCCTGCCTCGGCCTCCCACGGTGCTGGAATTACAGGCGCGAGCCACCCCACTCAGCCAGAATTTTTTAAGGTTTAAGTGTAGGAGAACCCATACAAATCACTGATCTTAAAATGATAGGATTCCCATAGGTAAAATTTTTGCTGAAATTTATTTCCTTTTGTTTTCCATATCTAATTAATTTAATTCAAACTTTCATTATTAAAGTTAAGCAATCCTCTGCATTAAAATAACTAAAGATCCAACGTAGTGACTTATCTTTTATATATAAAGTATGCTGCAATATTGGCATTCAACTCTACTACTAATCTTTGAGGTCTATTTAGGACTTCTCGGACTATTTTTACAAAGAACCACACTTCTGCTACTTTATTCTATAAATTCCCAAATACTGGTTTAGAACCTTGAACTTTGAAAAACATTTCAACTTTAAATGAAAATATTAATATCAAAGGAAAAAAAGATCTCAAGGAAAAAGACATTACTTGATGGACAGATTCATTCACAAGTTTGTATAGCATCACTTGATCCACCTCATACTCTCCCAGCCTTGGGAATGCTACTGGTAACTGATCCAGAACAGAACTTGGTTTTACACTGTAAAGCCTTATAGCCCAGCAATCATTATACAAGGAAAACAGGGCAAAATTCCAAATGCTTATTCTTATAAGAATAAACTCAGATTTAAAAGTATGTCCAATTCAGAAATTCAAAAAAAGCAAATAAGTTTTAAATGTTATAAATGAAAATCACAAATTATAATATAATCTACAAAAGCAAACTGTAAATTTCTTGAAAACATACATATCCATCTTTTCAAACTAGCAATACTAAAAGTCAAAGTGATCATCAATTAGGATTTAATATAATTTTATACTCTATGATATACAAGAAATATCATACAACAGATTATGTACATATCATCATCTAGTTTGAAAGATTAAATACTTAATTTTCTTTAACATTGGGTGTTTTGTTGTGAAAACGAAGAACATCCAAATTTAGAATAAACAAGCCAAATTATCTTTTGGCATTTTAAATAATATTCTGACACGCTGGATTGTATTAAAGTCCCATTCTCTGCCTCCACTGTATTGCCCATCAAGACTGGGGGTGGGGAAGAAGAGAGGAGTAGACAATATCTGCCTAATGATAATGAATCAATCAAAGGTACCACTTCCAGGCAGAAGTAGCAGCACTATTATTCATATGAAGGTAGTGTATCATAAATATCAACTTCTAGCTTTGGAAGAAAAACAGACACTCAGTGCTTCAAAAATAACCTGTTCTCTTTCCTTTCCGCAATATAACCTGTTTCTCTTTCCTTTCCACAAAAAACTAATTTTAAAAATAATCTCTAACATTTTTACTAAAGAAACCTGCCTAGATCATTGAAGCTAGTGGTTTCCTAAACCTTTAGTGGGAACAAGGTCATGATGCTCTTTTAATTTAATTTCTCCCCAGAAAAGTACAAATTTTCATTTAATTTCTCCCCAGAAAAGTATAAATATACAGAGTTCACAGACCCTTGGAAGACCATTTATGCTCACGCTAACAGATGTAGGTTAAGAGTCAGAGAGACAAAGTAGAAAATTTCCCAAGGTCCCTCCAACCCTCTTCTATAATTCTCTCTGACTCATAAGAACCAACTAAATCATTCATAACCAAACCAAACAATATACTTTCTTGCATGACCAACCCATTAAAAAAAAAAAGCAGCTGACAGTATCTACATAGCAATATCCACCAGAAAATAAATTGTACTGGCAGCATTTTAAAATACAGCATGTGACTAGTAATATCAATGAATATTATAGTTGATTACAGCTTAGAGAATGCTTTCACATACAACACCAAATAATCCTCAATTCTGGTAAAATAGAAGTACATATTATTTTTATCCCCCTTCCACAGCTAAGGAAAGAGGTTTAGAAAATTACTTGCCACGCTCACACAGCCAATAAGTGGAGATCTGGAATTCTAATAGAGAATTGTGTAGTACCAGAAGTGAGCTCAGAACATTATTACAGTCTGGTGCTTCCATAAAAGCCCCTCAAAACAGAGAAAACAGAATTTTTAAAAATAGACTAATGGGTGACATTGTTATTGCAGACATATCTTGACATGAGTAAACAAAAATTAATTTATTTAAAATGCTCAACCACCTCTTGTTTCTTTGGCTAATATAAAACATTTTGTTCAGAAAAAAAAAAAGACATAGTCAAGTGAATTTTAGCGACTGAAAACAACATTTTGTTATTTTATGAAACATTTATCCTCCCTCATCTCGTTTTTTTTTTTTTTTTTTTTTTTTGAAATAGGGTCCCACTCTGTCACCCAGGCTGGAGTGCAGTGATGCAATCATGGCTCACTCACTGCAGCAGCGTAGTCATGGCTCACCGCAGCCTTGACCTCCCTGGACTCAGGTGATCCTCCCACCTCAGTCTCCCGAGTAGCTGGGACCACAGGTGCACATCACCACATCTGTGTAATTTTTTTTTTGTTTGTTTTGTTTTTTTTTTGTAGACACAGGGTTTCGCCCTGTTGTTCAGGCTGGTCTGGAACTCCCGGGATCAAGCAATTGGCCTGCTTTGGCTTCCGAAAGTGCTAGGATTACAAGCATGAGCCACCGAGCCTGGCCTCTTTTTTTTTTTGGAATATAGAGACAAGTCTCACTTTGTTGCCCAGGATGGTCTCAAACACCTGGGCTCAAGCTATCCTCCTGCCTCGACCTCCCAAATTGCTGCAATTACAGGTGTGAGCTACCATGTGGGGTCCTTTAGTTCTTAATATACAAAAATAAACGTGACTCTTTTGGGAATTCCAATATAAGTAACAAAAAATTTAAACATTCAATTTATAAAACACAAAAACTATCTGAAATTAATGTTTAAGATGTCTGCAATAGTCTCTTTAATCTTTTTAAAATGACAATATCCATTTCAGTTCTCTACAACTCTCAAAAGTTCTTGATAAAAACAAAAGGGTTATTTGTCCAAACCCACAGAATGTTTAACACCAAGACTGAATCCTAACTGTGGATGTGATAATATGTCAATGTAGGTTCATCAACTGTAATATACGCACCACTCTGATGAGGGATTTTGGCTCTGTAGGGGTAGGCGATACATGGGAAATCTCTATACCTTCCACTCAGTTTTGCTGTGAACTTACAATTGCTCTAAAATAGAAAATTCATTTTTCAGAATAGCAGGTGGGATCAAAATTTACCGAACTTTTTTTTTTTTTTTTTTTTTAAGATGGAGTCTCATTCTATTGCCAGGCTGGAGTGCAGCTGCGTGATCTCAGCTCACTTCCACCTCCCAGGTTCAAGCGATTCTCCTGTCTCAGCCTCCTGAGTAGCTGGGACTACAGGCGCGTGCCACCACGCCCAGCTAATTTTTTTGTATTTTTAGTAGAGATGGGGTTTCACCATGATGACCAGGATGGTCTTGATCTCCTGACCTCTTGATCCGCCCGCCTCGGCCTCCCAAAGTGTTGGGATTACAGGCGTGAGCCACCGCGCCCGGCCCTAGTTTTCTTCTTAATGAATGAAGAAATACTGTTTTTAAAAAATTACCCTCACTGAATGTGAACTGAGTTTCTTGTCAAAAAATGTGCAATTATTACAGAATATATCATCTTAACCAATTATCAGTAATCTTATCAAATGCTAAAAGAATTGGCAGCTTTAAAAATTAAAATGATGAAGCTAAGTGCTCATATGTAGTTGAATAGAGTATCCTGAGCTTTTTTTTCTTTTTTTGAGATGGAGTCTCACTCTGTCGCCCAGGCTGGAGCGCAGTGGCATGATCTTGGTTCACTGCAACCTCCGCCTCCCGGGTTCAAGCTATTCTCCTGTCTTAGCCTCTCGAGTAGCTGAGACTACAGGCATGTGCAACCACGCTCGGCTAATTTTTGTTATTTTTAGTAGAGATGGGGTTTCACCATGTTGGCCAGACTGGTCTCGAAAATCCTGACCTCAAGTGATCCCCCCGCCTCAATCTCCCAAAGTGCTGGGATTACAGGCGTGAGCCACTGCACCTGGCCCCTGAAACACTTATTTTTTTATTTACGCTTACGCAATTTGGTATCTTGAAAGCAATTTTTTTAAAAAGCGACTAAATAAATAAAGTGACTAAAAGTTTGAAGTTTGAACTGAGTCAGTTTGACAAATTAAGGAGGGTGCCAGGAGAAAGTCTGAGGAAAAGCAGCAGCTTCATGCCACCGCCATCTCCAAGCAGCTTTCCAGGCGCCAGCACTGTTAGCAGCAGTCCTCTGCGTACCCGAGAGTACCGCAGGGCCAGAACATGAGAAAGATGCGCGAAGAGGATTTCCTTCTAGAGAGAGAATAAAGAACACGGAGAGTCCAACAATTACCATCTTGTATATAAGAAAAACAATGCGAAAGAAAAAACGTGCAACCAGCAGATAAAATACTTATGTCAACCCAGGTTCTAAGGACCTTTTCCCAAAGTATCCCTCTAAACTGGTAACATTAGCTTATGGCAAAGAGTCAAAAATAAAGTTATGCCATTAACACAGATGAAAATACCGAACGTTTTCTATGAAAAGTCACCCGATTAAACACTGCCAAGAGGGAAAAACAGTGCAAGTCCAGTAAAGCACGAGGCACGTAGAAAATTCAAGCTATGTAGCCAAATCGCTCTCTCTGAAGAAAACAGCAAGCCAACTGAGCCCAGCACGGAGTGGAAGGCGTAAAGAGCTGTCATCGTGGCGGTAACAACTCCACGGGCGGCTGCGCGTCTAGAAAGAGGCTGCGGTTCCTGGTTCCACATCAGGAGGCACTCTCCACAAGGTCTACACCGCCGCTCCCGGGAAGTCACCTCCAGGGCGGCCAGCAAGCCCCCCGAGTGGGGACAGGCAGTGCCTTCCTCACCTCGTTCCCGCGCGGCGTGGCCCGGAGGTGGCCCACTCGCCCCGCCCCCGCAGGCCGCGGCTCCAGAGGGCGTCCGGCCGCCCTCCCGGGGCCCCGAACCCGCGCCAACCGCACCGCGCCTGCCCTCTTCCTGGACCCCGCGAAGCACCTGCCTGGGCCCCTCTTCGAAAGACTGGGAGGAAGGAGTCAAGGAGCCGCCGGCGAGGCTGACAGAGCCAGAGGCTGGGGCTCCCCTCCGGGAGCATAACCCTGCTCCTCCCGCCAATGGGGGCGACAAAAGCCGTGCAAGGGAGCTCGGGGGCTGGAGCTCCTGCTGTCCGGGCCCCAAGCCCTCTCAGCTGTGGAGTTTCGGTTGGTGCACGAGGGCTCGAATTTCCTCCGCACACCGGAGACCCAAGACGGGACGGTGTTGCGACTTGGCGGCTGGGGTGAGGGGAGGGTTCGGCGCGAGCAGACGGCACCGCACAAAGGAAGAGGGGACTGAGGGGAGACGAGCGTCCCGTTACCTCTATCCTCGACCCTGTTCTTCCTGATGTCGCTAAGGCTGCAGCCACGTTACCCCGCTCCCGGAGCCCCGGCCGCGGTCAGCAGCACCTCACCGGCCCCGCGCGAGCACCCGGCGGACGCGCGCTCTCCTGCGCGGCCCCGCGGAGCCCTGGCGGGCGCTTGGCGTCCTCTCACCTCAGCTCCCTCGAGCCGCGGCCTCTGGGGGCGGGGCGGGCTGGGCGGTGCTGCGCACGGCACTCTGGGAAGTGTGGTTCTCGGGACCTCCTCCCGGAGGCCACCCCCACGGCCTCGCCCCCGCGGCTCCCTAGTGGGCGGCCGGGTCTCAGGGATTGGGCAGTGTTGCCCGGCCTGGTGAAGGCGAACCAGGGCGTGGCGGACGTCCCCATAGCAAATCTTGAAATAAAACACTGCCTAAATACCTTTGAGCTTATCCATGCTTCACTTCTGTGGCGGTACAAAATTTAGTTTCTTTGTATGTCCATCAAATCCCCTTCTGCGGTTGTGAGTGTTCCTGGGATTTATGTCTGAAAAAAGAAGGAGAAAAAAAGGTTTGCATTTATTCCTGTGTCACTTTCACCACGTGCTCTACAAAGGATATACAAAACAACTGTGTTTATAAATACACACCCACAGTTTGTAAACCTAAGGAAGCAGTTGATTGACCTGAGAGCTCGCTGCTAAAAAGCAGTGCAAGTGGCCGTGCGCGGTGGCTCACGCCTGTAATCGCAGCACTTTGGGAGGCCGAGGCGGGCGCATCACAAGGTCAGGAGATCAGACCATCCTGGCCAACATGGTGAAACCCCGTCTCTACTAAAAACACAAAAATTCGCTGGGCGTGGTTGTGCGTGCCACCAATCCCAGCTATTTGCAAGGCTGAGGCAGGAGAATTGCTTGAAGCCGGGAGTTGGAGGTTGCAGTGAGCTGAGATTGTGCCACTGCACTCCAGCCTGGCGACAGAGCAAGACTCCGTCTAAAAAAAAAAAAAAAAAAAAGCAGTGCAAGTTAAAATGCTGTTGAAATGAATCAATTTTTCTATAATGTCAATAAAGTGGAATGTGTGAGGCGGGAGATCAAGAGACAGCAAAAAAACAAAATTTTTTTTAAAGAAAGATATTCCCCTAAATGTGTCTTTTGCAAGACTAACCTCAAACTTTCACAATCCTAGGAGTCTATTTCAGAATAAATTTAATCCTAGGACCTTTATTAATATTAACACATATGAACATTAGCACATTGATTTTAATAGAAATGAACATATATATATCTGTATATATATATGCGTCTTCTATAAAACCCCAAAGCGACTATTTGAATTTGAAATTTTATTTCTAGAAAAAAATCACTTTATTTACATTGAAATATAAATAATTCTTAATATTTCAAAATATTGCTCTTTAGAGCATTAGTATTTTGCACATTTAATGCAAATACCTTTAGAAAAATAGAGTAAGATGAGTTTTAAAGAAGTATGCAGTGAAGAAAAGTCATAAAATGTGTCTGGAACGTGATGTAAAAATTGTTGGGGCTCAGAAACCGATACCCCAAAATATGGTGCTTTGCCACGCTGAACTGAGGAAGCAGCTTCAAGGTCTCTCTTACCTTCCCCACTACCCCTCCTGCCTCTCAATTCTTTGTCTCTCCCAAAGCACCAAATGATGTTGTTCTCTGAATTTCCCTTATCTGCCTAGAAACTAGACCTGCCAAAGAGGAACATATTGCTTTACCTGAGTTTTCATTTACTTAACTCATATTGGAGGAAGAAAGACTGAAGTCTGTCAAAACTCTTGGACAGACTTTTGTCACAAACTATTGTCTGCTCTATGGGCTCAACACACTTTTTCCCAGGCCATTGTATGTTCCCCATTTTCCCCTAAAAGTCCTTTACTATACCTTAAGTTGCCACATTTCCCCAATCTCCCTTTCCCCTATAAAGAAGAGTATATAAACATCTCTACCCCATTGAGTTATTGGGTAATCATTCTCCTGAAATCTCCCTGTGTTATGCACGTTAAAATAAATTTTGTATGTCTTTTTTCCTATTAATCTGCCATTTGACAGTTGATTTTTCAGTGAACCTTCCAAGGGAAAAGGGAAAGCTTCCCTTTATTCCCTTTATTAAACATAAAATACAATATGTATTTTATTTATTTATTTATTTATTTATTTATTTATTTTTGAGACGGAATTTTGCTCTTGTTGCCCAGGCTGGAGTGCAGTGGCACAATCTCAGCTCACTGCAACCTCCACCTCCCAGGTTCAAGCGATTCTCCTGCCTCAGCCTCCGAAGTAGCTGGGATTACAAGCACCTGCCACCACGCCCAGCTAATTATTGCATTGTTAGTAGAGACAGGGTTTTACCATGTAGGCCAGGCTGGTCTTGAACACCTGACCTCAAGTGAGCTGCTCTCCTCGGCCTCCCAAAGTGCTGGGATTACAGGCATGAGCCACCACGCCCGGCCTACAATATGTATTTAATAAGGCCATGTTAATAGAAATTTTTTTGTTTATAGCCTAAGATTTTATTTTATTATTTTATTTTAGAGACAGAGTCTCACTCTGTTGCCCAGGCTAGAGTGCAGTGAATAGCAGAATCACGGCTCACTGCAGTCTTGATATCCCCGGCTCAGGTGATTCTCCCGCCTCAGCCTCCCGAGTAGCTGGGATTACAGGCCCACACCACCACACCTGGCTAATTTTTTGTATTTTTTTTTTTTTTTGTAGATATGGGGTTTCTCCATGTTGCCTAGGCTGGTTCTCAAACTCCTAGTTTCAAGGGATCTGCCTTTCTTGGCCTCCCAAAGTGCTGGGATTATAGGTGTAAGCCACCACTCCTGGCCACTTTTCTTGTAATAAGGTGCACAGTAACTCCTAAAAATGCTTATAAAAAAGAGCACAACTGCTATTTTTCTTCTGCTAATTGACATATACACAATAAACTACTTGTAGTTACTAACAGATCAAAGAAATATACACAATATTTCAATATTATTATCATCTATTTATCGAAGAACATTTTTTGAGCACCAGGCACTGAGCTAGGAACTGGGAAATACGCAGTAAACAAAACCGAATAGTCCCTGCTCTCATGGAGACTTAGGATCTAGACTGGGAGACAGAGAATTAAACAGTGAGTAATGAAAATGTATGCATGGGGTGGCCAGGGGTTTGGGGAGCACCTAAGATACACCTAATCTAGAGCTTTTTGTTGGGGTAGAGGAGTCTGGCAAAAATTCTGAAAATTAAATGAAATTTTTAAATCAAATAGCTATAAACTGGGGCAAAAAAAATCTTTCCCTAAAAAGTGATATATCTATAACAATGCTCTCAAATAATTACTTAAAAATATATACAGTATCTTACAAAACAGGATATACCTCAACTAAAACAAAACACACATTTCCTAAATCAGACAAAGTATCTTCTTAGCTTTTACCCATTCCTCCCTAGCTCCATTTGAGAATAAGCAAGACTAGCCTATAATAAGTAAGGATCTAAGAAATTCCTTCCCTTCCCTCAAAGTCCCATAAATTAAAACTGGAAAGGATCTGATAGCTGTTTGTTCACTTTATGATTATACTTTAGTCATAAAAAATTGCAATATTTTAACCCCAATCAATATTTGCATTTTTTTTTTTTTTAATTTGAGACGGAGTCTCGCCTTGTTACCCAGGCTGGAGTGCAATGGCACCATCTTTGCTCACTGCAACCTCCGCCTCCCAGGTTCAAGTGATTCTCCTGCCTCAGCCTCCTGAGTAGCTGGGTTTCGGCCTCCCAAAGTGCTGGGATTACAAGCATGAGCCACCGCGCCGGCCAACATTTGCATTTTAAGTCTTTATCTTTAATCCTGGGATAAAAGGCTTTACAACCATCAAAAGAATTTCAGATGTGGACTGGATATGGTGGCTCATGCCCTGGATGACAGAGCTAGGCAATTTTTCTTTCTCTTAAAGGGGTGGGGGAGCGGGGAAAGAATTTCAGATGTGGCTTGCAGAGGGATTTGGAAAGATTAATGAAGAAGGTTATTTTATCTTCATTTGCTAGGGAGGCAAAGCTTGCAACCAGAGAGCAGGTCCCAGAAGAGTTGCTAAGGTTCTTTGTCTGTGGAAACGCACTTAAAGAGCCTGAACACCGCCAGCAAGACCACTACCTTCCTGTCCAGGTCAGGGTTACTGGCTTGCAGTTACATTTCATCCCAATCCCTTGACTCCTATCCTGTCCCCCTCCTGCAAAACCAGCCTTTACTGTGGCACTTCAGCTTCCCTCAACAATCATTTCCCGCCTTAAGACACACATGTGGATGGCTATGTTTTCTGACCTTCGGCTGGTGGCTCAACTTGTGCTATTTTAATAAATAAATGACAGTTCTTCCATCTACTACCCATGCAATCAGCCTGACATGGGTAATCTCTAAACCTTTGCTGACCATTTTCTGTTATATTTCTCTGATATATAGTTGTTTTGTTTTTGTTTTTATTTTGTTAAAGAGATGGATGGGGTGGAGTTTGGTGGGGTGCGGGGGTGGGGGGATTTTGCTATGTTGCCATGGCTGGTCTTGAACTCCTGGCCTCAAGGGATCCTCCTGCCTTAGCTTCCCGCCTTAACCTTCGGAGTGGCTGGGATTACAAGGCTCAAGTCACAGCAACCAGCATCCCTGAAATATTTAAAGTTCCCAATTTTTCTGTGGGTCTTGGTAATTGCTGTTCCTTCTACCCCTTTGCCTGGCGAACTCTTTCTAATCATCTAGTATTAACTTAGAAAACTTTTTAATTAGGAAGCCTTTCTTGGTTACAGTCCCCCCTCTCCAGTTTTGGGTTACTGCCGCCTGTATATGCTCATCTTACAACTTATTTTTTCCCCTAAAGTAGCACTGAGTGAGCATTTTAAGAAGTTATCTATATCTTTCATTTGTCTGAAATCTCCTTAAATAGAAAATAACATCATAGTACTTGATGTATAGATGCTTAATAAATACTTGGACTATAAATGGATGCATATCAACTTTGCTCAATAAACAACCATTCGGTAACTACTTCCTGCCAAGGGCCAGGCAGTAAATATTTTAGGGTTTGGGACCATAAGGTCTCTGTTGCTTCCTAAAGGACAATAGTCAGCTCTCACTGGTGGCTCCAAAATATCTATATAAGACAGAATTTAAGTTAAAACTTGGAATGAAAGGAGTAGGGGTGCAGCTCTGGGTTAGAGGACATTACTTGAAGATATCTTTACAGGCACACAGTTATTGTTTCCACTGAATATCTATTTTAGGTAGTTTGGGGGTGGGTCTGTGGGTGAAGCTAAAACAGAAAGCATCATCCTTGCTATGACCACTGCTAGTTCTGTTGGTGTACTAAATAATTTCTTTTGAAAATTACTAGTGTTGGTGACTTTTGAAATGTGGGTGTTGTTGTTTTTTTGTTTTGTTTTCATTTTTAGCGTTTTATTTTTATTACTCCTTCATACCCAAGTCTAATCAGTTTCCATTTCCCATGAACCTGCCTAGATAGGGTTGAATTCTCAGGCTGAATATGTGGGGGAACTGTGGAATTCTCTCTGGAGCAATATGAGAAATGACAGAATGAGAGCAATTTGCCTCCATCCCTACCACATTCAATAATTGTGACTTTAGTTACCAGAAAAAAACACATTTAGAGAAACTTTGTTTTTCAGTAACTATTTTTGAAACATGTGCCACATACTTCTGAGCAAAATTGTAACCATATGTGTGGTAGAAATTGGCACAGTGAAACAAACGTAATTGTGTTTCCATTGCAATTTGTATTCCAAATGTATGATGTCTGTGAAAAGTACTTCTTTCATTAAGATATAGCTCTATATTAGGCCAGGCACGATGGCTCATGCCTATAATCCCAGCACTTTGGGAGGCCAAGGTGGGCGGATCACTTGAGGTCAGGAGTTCAAGACCAGCCTAGCCAACATGGTGAAACCCTGTCTCTACTAAAAATACAAAAATTAGCCGGGCATGGCGGTGCACGCCTGTAGTCCCAGCTACTTGGGGGCTGAGGCAGAAAAATTGCGTGGATCCGGGAGGCGGAGGTTGCAGTGAGCCGAGATCGCGCCACTGCATTCCAGCCTGGGCAACAGAGCAAGATTCTGTCTCTCTGTCTCTCTCTCTCTCTCCATATATATATATATATATACACATACATACACACACACACACATATACATATATACATATATACACACACACATATATACATATATACATATATACACATATATATTATATTTGCTTTCTGATATCATCTTCACATTCTCATAATGGAGTCAATCTGAAAAGTTTATTTTTTGATATGAAAATAAATGCAACATAGCAGACCCTGCTAGCTGCTTAAACAGCATCTTTTTGCCTTCTTCTTTAGAAGGAGAACTCCAATATTTTTAGCGGGATGGCTGTAAGCCCAGCTAAAAGTGCAACTATTGCACAGGACTTTGGGGATGGCTGCTTAAAGGAAACTAATCCAGTTTTAAAGTATCTCTCATTTTTTTTTCTTCCTGGAAGTGATGGCTTGAGTTTTAGTAGCCATCTTGGACCAGAGAGTTATTTGACACTGGAGACCGGGCACCACGGCTCATGCCTGAAATCTCAGCACTTTGGGAGGCCCAGACAAAGGACGCTTGAGTCCAGGAGTTCGAGACCAGCTTGGAGAACAAAGCAAGACTGTGTCTCTACTAAAATTAAAAAAAAAGAAAAAAATTAGCCAGTAGTGTTGGTATGTACCTTTAGTCCCAGCTACCTGGGAGGCTGAGGTGGGAGGATCTCTTGAGCCCAGGAGTTGGAGGTTGCAGTGAGCTATGATCATGCCACTGCAGTCCAGCTGGAGCAACAAATCCAGACCTCGTGTCTAAATAAATAAATAAATAAATAAATAAGTTATTTGTCTTTGGAAGTCATGTAGAGGATGCTGGAAGAATGACAGAAGGAGCCTGAGTCCCTGATGACCATTAAACCATCATTTTAGTCCAGGATTACCTCCCTTTGTGCAATGAAAATAAGCTTTTATCTTGCTTAAGCCACTGTGTCAGGGCTTTTTGTTTTATATAGCCAGACCTAACCCTGATTTAAGAGCATACAGAGGTGCATGTGTATTATATTACGGTAAATTATGCAACCCTGTATATGCTCTGCCATTTGATATTAGCCTGATCTCCTGATCCCTGAGGAGGGTAGGAGGCTGGAGTTTGGGTTCAGTCACAGAGCCAGTGATTCAATCAATCATGCCCACATAAATGAAACTCAAAAAAACCCTCTGGATGCCAAAGCTTGGTGGAACTTCCTGGTTGGTGAACACATTGATGTAGCAGGAGGGCAACACATCCTGACTCTATGAGGAAAGGGCATGGAAGTTCTGCGTGTGGGACCCTCTCAGATCTCACCCAATGTTTCTCTTCATTTGGCTGATACTGATTTGTATCTATTAACATTATAACACAACTGTTATATATATAGTGCTTTCCTGTGTTCTGTGAGTCATTCTAATGAATTACTGAACCTATGGGGGCCATGGGAACCCCTGAATTTGTAGCCATTGGTTCAGAGGTGACAGTGGTCTGAGGACTCCCAAACTTACTGCTTGCATCTGAAGCAAAGACAGTTTTCTCAGGGACTATGCCCTTAACCTGTGAAGTTGGCGCTAACTTTGGGTGGTTAATACTGGATTGCACAACAGTATTATACTTGATTGGTGGCTTCTACCAAAACAGTCTCACTAAAGATCTGGAGGCTTTGGAAGTTCCAGTTGAGAAAAGGATAATATTTGCATTGGAACAAATATGGCTACTCCCAAATTGCCAAGTGACCTGCCCAGCCTTTCAGGCTTTCTTTACTTTTTAATCAGCAATTTAAGCCTATTCTTTTACTGGGTCAGTGGAGAAAGAAGGTACAAAAGTCAGGAGTCATAAAGAGATCAGCAGATGAAAACCACCAACTGAGATAAACCAGGGTTGAATAATCAGACAGGGTATGTGAATTTACTTCCCTAGACCTTGACCATTTTTCATAGAAACTTAAAGATAATACTTTGAGGTTATATTGCAACCTTTTGTAGATGATGTAATTCCTTCCCCTAAATGGTTGCTACCAGTCATGAAGCCACAATCTACCGCTCATGTACCCATAATCTTTGCACAGATGGTACAGAAAGAAGCTCAAATTCTCAGCTTCTCTGGCTAAGTGATTCCCCTTGGGAGTTTACAAGCCAACATTGAACATGGAAAATTACATTAAAAAATTATAATTGCATTTCTTTTTCAAAGAAGCAGAACCAGAAGAAAAACTTTCAGCCTGTTTCCTCACAGGTGAAACTAGACTATTAGAATAAAATAGCCTGTTGTTCAGCCTATTTAGAAGGTTTCAGTTGCTCCTTTTATCATCAGCTAAGACTTGAATTATAGAAGGCCAGAGGGTAATTAGATATGTGCCTACCTGGTAGAGGTACTACACAAAGACTCTTCCTTTATGCTCGCAACTGTTGAATAGAAAACAGATGAGGCTAAGCAGACCCCAGGACAGATGATATGTGATCACCTTTGAGGCATGGACATTGACAAGCAGCCATTTACACATCAGCCTGAACTTTTGAAACCTCCCTCAGAACATGGTCCTCAAATCTGGAATATCTTTTTCCTTTTTTTTGGTGGGGGGGGCGGGGAACAGGGTCTCACTCTGTCACCTAGGCTGGAGTATAGTGGTGCAATATTGTTTCGCAACCTCTGCCTCCCGGGTTCAAGCCATTCTCCTACCTCAGCCTCCCAAGTAGCTAGGACTACAGGTGCACGCCACCATGCACGGCTAATTTTTGTAATTTTTGGTAGAGATGAGTTTCGCCATGTTGGCCAGGCTGGTCTCGAACTCCTAACCTCAATTGATCCACCTGCCTTAGACTCCAAAAGTATTGGAATTACAAGCGTGAGCCACTGCACCTGGCCTATTTTTTTTTTTTTTTTTTTTTTTTTTTTTTTTTTTTTTTTTGAGATGGAGGTCTCACTCTGTCACCCAGGCTGGAGTGCAGTGGCATAATCTCAGCTCACTGCAAGCTCCACCTCCCGGGTTCATGCCATTCTCCTGCCTCAGCCTCCCAAGTAGCTGGGACTACAGGTGCCCGCCACCACCTACCCTTTTACTTTAGACAAGAATTAAAAGAATATTCATTTTACCTCCCTCCCTTCTCAATGTGAGCCCTTTCCTCAAGTTTTGCCAAACATCGCACTCCTCCCTCCTCTCAAGTTCATTCCCGTCAGGTCACTGGCAGAAAACTCATGGCACACTTCAGCAATTTGAGGAGAGTTTAATAAAGGTGTGGACAGATTCTAGAGGCAGCTGCAAGGAATAATGCAGTACTTCTGAGCTAGTAAGAGAGCGGTTCCTGGAACCTGGAGAGAGGAAGCTGTATGTAGAGCATCTCTTGACTAAGGTCTTGATAAAGGAAAACAGCTAACTCATGACAACCCTGCAAGAAAGGAGCTGAGAGAGAAACACCCCGATCTCCCTGCCCTTCCCTTTGACCTCCTCAAGTGACACTTTCACCCCCAATATAACTGCTGGAAGCCAGGGGACAAGGATTTCTGTTAATTTCATCCATAACGTTTTCTGGCACCAATCAAGGTGGAGAAGGGTGAAGACGAATCTGGAGAGATCTGGAGAGACAAATAGCACCCCTACTATTAACGTTTTTGTTCAGGCTGGGATTATCACCTAGATTACCTCATTCCAACTGTCATGTAATCCTCTAGTCTGGTCAAGAATTCCACGTATGACCTACTTTTAAACATAGAAATGCCTCTCTCCTCAGTTAGCATTTTTATCTGTATCACTCACACTGACAATCTATAAATCTTTTATTACCACTTAAATGTTTCATGTGTATATAAGTACCGATTATATTATTAGCTCTGGGGACCACAGCTTAAGAGTTACAAATCTATTTCCGGCATCTAACGCAGTGTTAAGCACAGACCAGGTGATCAGAATTGTAATCTTCTCAATTCCTGCCCCTCACCTTTTATCCCACTCCCTACCTGCTCCAGGACAGGCTTACACCTTCACATTATGATGGAAAGAATAATTTAAAATCAGTATTAGGAAGAACCAGAAGCCTAGATGTTAGGATTTTTTGCATAGTATTTTTGCACACGTGTGTCAATACGTATGTTCCTGACATCGGGGCTGTGTAGCACGCAAGCGGAATGTGGACTTCCATCTGGAGAAATCGCCAGCCCTTCACCTGGGGGATTTTTCTCTCTGTCTGGGTAGCCCTGGCCAGCACAGCAGGCTAGAAGTGCTGGGAAGTTTGTCCTCTCTCCCCTCCCCGAAAGCAGATTTCTACCAGTGACTGAAGGGAGTTGGTGTCTGAAAATCACAGCGGCCTCACCTGCCCGGTGGGGGCAACTCTGAGGTGCATTCTGCCTGGTTTCTCAGTTTCCCAGGGGAGTGAGCCTGGTTGCCCTCCGCGGAATCTGTGTTATAACGTACCCTTCATTGATTTTCTTCCCTTTCTTTCTTTCTTCCCTCCTTTCCTGCCAGTGCCTTTTGGGATCCTTTTCCAAATGAAATACCCTGACTTAATTATTAATAAATCTAAATCCTTACATCTGGGTTTGCTTCTGGGGTAACCCAACCTAAGACAGGCAGGTGCTGAGTGCCAGCCTTCTGCCTCAATATGCCACCTGTGGAAGAATGGCGGTGGGAGAACGATGTGATAATCCCACCTGTGAACAGTAATGTTCATCCCACCTGTGGCAGGCATGTACAAGGATGTGCTTTGCTTTATGTCCCACAAAGACTGTTTTTGTTTTTTTTTTTTTTTTTTTTTTTTGAGACGGAGTCTCGCTGTGTCACCCAGGCTGGAGTGCAGTGATGCAATCTCAGCTCACTGCAACCTCCGCCTCCCAGGTTCAAGTGATTCTCCTGCCTCAGCCTCCCGAGTAGCTGGGACTACAGGCGTGCACCACTATGCCCAGCCAATATTTGAAGTTTTTGGTAGAGACGAGGTTTCACCATGTTGGCCAGGCTGGTCTTGAACTCCTGACCTCAAGTGATCTGCCTGCCTCGGCCTCCCAAAGTGCTGAGATTATAGGCCTGAGCCACCATGCCCAGCTGATTGTCCACTTTTATTGTTCACACTATCACAGATTTTCTCCTAATGCTTTATTTCTATAACCATGAATCTAACATAAACATACCACATTCTATTTGGATGACATCTCCCTTTCAAAGCTAATAATTTCTAATATTCAAAAATAATCATACATTTCCTATACTTACTGGTATATGAGGTTAATTATTCTTTATGAGTGTATAAAAAGGATAATTAAATAGACCTGTGCACTTACCTCTGTGTGCTCTTCTCCAAACACATCTCTCTTTCTCCCATAGTAAACACTATCTGAATGTGATATTTATTTTTCTCATGTATTTCTTTGTAGTTGTACCCTGCCTGCATTTAGTTTGCATGTGTTTGAAATTTAAATGGACAGAATCATACTGTATGTATCTTTCTCCAATCTGCTTTTCTTTTTCAACATTATATTTGTGAGATTCATCCCTGTTGATACACATGGCTGTGGTTTCTTCATTTTTCACTGCTACATACTATTTCATCATATGAATATACCATAATTTACTCATCTTGTTGATGGATACTTGGATTACTTCCAGGTTTTTACAATTACAGACAATGCTGCTGTGGACACTCATGTATATGTATAAGGGTACATAGCAAATACAAGAGTTTCTCTAGAAGTGGAATTGCTGGTTTTACAATATGCATGACTATGGTGTAACTAAAAAGTGTCAAATTGTCTTCCAAGATTGTCACATCAATGCACACTTTTAAGGTAGTTTTCTGAGGACTCCAGTGATCGTACATTCTGGCCAAGACTTGGTTTTACCAGACTTCTTAATTTATACCAGTGGTAGACAAAAAATAGTATCTTGTGGTTTTAATTTTTCCCTAATCTTGTGATCATAATTTGCACTTATCTAGTTATGAATGAAGTTTTAATATGTTTAATATATTTATTACCAATTCAGATCTCCTTTTTTGTAAAATCCATGTTCAATTTGTTGGTCCATTTTTCTATTAGGTTTTTTTTTCCAATTAGTTTTTTTTAGGTGTAATTTTTAAATATTCTGAGTAGTAATCCTCTGCACATTATGTGAGTATTAAATATCTTCTTCCAGTTTGTGACTTGTCTTACTTTTTAATGATATCTTTTGATAATCTTGCTTTCCAATGGTATCTTTTTATTTTTCTTTTTTGAGATGGAGTCTCGCTTTGTCGCCAAGGCTGGAGTGTAGTGACATGATCTTGGCTTACTGCAACCTCCACCTCCAGGATTCAAGCAATTCTCCTTGCCTCAGCCTCCCGAGTAGCTGGGATTACAGGCACAGGCCACCATGCCTGGCTAATTTTTTTGTATTTTTAGTAGAGACGGGGTTTTACCATGTTGCCCAGGCTGATCTCAAACTCCAATGGGAGGTAGCTTTTGATTAGAATGTAATCAAACTGACCGGGTGCTTGGCTCATGCCTATAATTCCAGCACTTCGGGAGGCCAAGGCGGGTGGATCACTTGAGGTCAGGAGTTCGAGACCAGCTTAACCAACATGGCGAAACCCCAACAAAAATTAGCTGGGCGTTGTGGCACGCACCTTTATTCCAGCTACTCGGGAGGCTGAGGCACGAGAATGGCTTGAATCCGGGAGGCAGAGGTTGCAGTGTGCTGAGACTGTGCACTGTACTCCAGCCTGGGCAACAGAGTGAGACTCTCTCAAAAAATAAAAATAAAAGAATGTAATCAAACTGATCAGACTATACCTATTTACCTAGTGGGTTGAGTTTCTTTTATATCTTCTTTGAGAAATATTTCCTATTTCTGGGACATAACAATATTTTCTTCTAAAATTTTGAATTTTACATTGTATATTTAAATCTTTGGCCTGCCTAGGTTTTTTATAAAATCAATTTTTACCATGTTACCACTTATGCCTACAAAATCTTGATTGAAGATACTTGATAAATATTTTTCCATTTTCTTTTTTCATTCTTTGATTTTCTATTTTAAACAATATTTTTAAAAATACTAATTTCAGGCTAAATGTATCTTTTAGAAGCACTCGACAATGAATTCTTTGTCATTGTTTAGACATTACATAAACTACCAAAAATGCAAGTGAGCCAACTATTTGTCACAATCAGTGTTCACTTATTGGATGAAGAACTACATTTAGAGTAGAATGAGTTCTGGGTCCATACTGTAGATGTAGAGATACTTTAAAGTACAATCATAAATCCCATAAGAATGTTTTGGTCAGCAAAGGACTGCATGTATGGGTGGTGTCATAAGATTATAGTGCAGCTGGCCAGGCGCGGTGGCTCATGCCTGTAATCCCAGCACTTTGGGAGGCCGAGGCGGGTGGATCACAAGGTCAAGAGATCGAGACCATCCTGACCAACATGGTAAAACTGCATCTCTACTAAAAAATGCAAAATTTAGCTGGGCGTGGTGGTGCACACCTGTAGTCCCAGCTACTCAGGAGACTGAGGCAGAAGAATCGCTTGAACCTAGGAGGCAGAGGTTGCAGTGAGCCGAGGTCGTACCACTGCACTCAGCCTGGTGACAGAGCGAGTCTCTGTCTCAAAAAAAAAAAAAAAGATTATAGTGGAGCTGAAAAATTCCTATCTCTTAGTGATGTCATAGCCATGATAATGTCCTGCACAAGCATTACTCAAGCTCATGTGCATATTGTGATGTTGTTGTAAACAAACCTACTGTGTTGCCAGTGGTATAAAAGTATAGCAGATACAATTATGTATATTCTATAATACTTGATAAGAAATGACTATGTTACTGGTTTATTTACTATACTTTTTATTGCTATTTTAGAGTATACTCCTACTTATTTCAAAAAAAGTTAACCATAAAACAGCCTGGGGCAGGTCCTCCAGGAGGTATTCCAGAAGAAGGTATTGTTATCACAGAGATGACAACTCCATGCGGGTTATTGCCCCGGAAGACTTTCCCAGTGGGGCAAGATGTGGAGATGAAGACAGTGATATTGACGATCCTGACACTGGGTAGGCCTAGGCTAATGTGTGCTTGTGTCTTCGTTTTTAACCAACAGTTTAAAAAGAAAAGAAAAGAATAAAAAAGCTTATAGAATACAGATATAAAGAAAGAAAATATTTTTGAATGGCTGTACAGTGTGTTTGTATTGGAAGCTGTGATATTAAAGAAGAGTCTAAAAGTTTAAAAAATTTTGAAGTTTATAAAGTAAAATAATTACAGTAAGATAGGGTTGGTTTATTACCAGAGAAAGAATAAATATTTGAATAAATAAATATATTTTATTTATAGTGTAGCCTGACTGTACAGTGTTTGTAAAGTCTACATAGTGTACAGTAATGTCCTAGACCTTCACATTCACTCACCACTCACTCCCTGACTCACGCAGAGCAACTTCCAGTTCTGCGTGCTCCATTGAGGGTAAGTGCCCTATACAAGTACCAGTTTTTATCTTTTATACCGTATTTTTACTGTACCTTTCCTATGTTTAGATACACAAATACCATTGTATTCTAGTTGCCCACAGTATTCAGTCCAGTAACATGCCATGTGGATTTGTAGCCTAGGAGCAATAGGCTAGACCATATAGCGTAGGTGTGTAGTAGGCTATACCATCTAGGCTTGTATAAGCACATTCCCTGATGTTCACAAGACAAAGTAATGCATTTCTCAGAATCTTGTTAAGTAACACATGGCTGTATCTGAGGTGCCAAATGAAGAAAGTATAAAAATATCCCTTTGTCATCATTTGAGATGAATTGAATAAACTACACTTTGGGGGGCAGGGTGGAGAAAAAGCATAATTGTTATCATTTAATCATCACCTAGCATGATCTCTATAGCAAATCAAGCATTGAAAATTATCCTCTATATTTCATATTTAAATATGACCTACTGAATTGAATATGGAGAGGTGTGTTAAAATGCAGAATATCTCTCAAATCCTACCAGCTCCTAATACACCCCGAGGGGCAAACAGGACCTTTCAATGACTTGGCACCAGAAGAATTAGGCCAAAACACGTCTTTGGGTTGAGAGCGGGGAGGTTGCGGGCCGCGGGGCGGGTGGGTGGGAGGGGGGTGGGGGGAGGGGGGATCGAAGGCGCCATTGGAAACGTTGTAAAATGCTTGGAGCGCCCTCTGCTGGAATATATTGGTAAAATAGCCGTAGTGACGAAGCGCTCTGCCTCCAAGTTGGTAGAAATAGAAACCAAAAAAAGCGAATGAAATGGCTCTTTCTTAAAGTAAGCCTTGACACGAGGTTCAAACAACAGTAGCCTTTCTTCTAGAGTTTTATGTAAGATTTGTCACTTTTCCTTCTACCTTAAAATATCTGCCTTATACCAGGAAAAAGTATGAATTTGATTTCTTTTTCCTTTTCTTTTTTTTTTTTTTTTTGGAGACGGAGTCTCGCTCTGTCGCCCAGGCTGGAGTGCAGTGGTGCGATCTCGGCTCACCGCCACCTCCGCCTCCCAGGTTCAAGTGATTCTCCTGCCTCAGCCTCCTGAGTAGCTGGGACTACAGGCGCGCACCACCATGCCCGGCTAATTTTTGTATTTTTGGTAGAGACGGGATTTCACTATGTTGGCCACACTGGTCTTGAACTCCTGACCTTCTGATCTGCCCGCCTCGGCCCTCCAAAGTGCTGAGATTACAGGCGTGAGCCACTGTGCCAGCCTGTGAGTTTGATTTCTTAATAGACACCTTACGGGAAGCAATCTCAAGGAAGGGCATAACATCACTTTAGAACACTGAGGACTGAAAATTTCATTACAGCCCAGACTTTTATTCATTGCATACCTTTTGAAAAGTCATCTAATTTATCTGTACTGTGTCTTTTTTTTTTTTTTTTTTAGACAGAGTCTCACTCTGTCACCCAGGCTAGAGTGCAGTGACACAATCTCAGCTCACTGCAACCTCTACCTCCCGGGTTCAAGCGATTCTCCTGCCTCAGCCTCCCAAGTAGCTGGGATTACAAGTGTGCACCACCACGCCCAGCTAATTTTGTATTTTTAATAGAGACGGGGTTTCTCCATGTTGGGCAGGGTGGTCTCGAACTCCTGACCTCAGGTGATCCACTGGCTTCGGTCTCCCAAAGTGCTGGGATTATAGGCGCGAGCCACCACACCTAGCCTGTATTGTGTCTAAAGTGAAGATGACAATAACAATCCCAAACACTTTGATAGTAGGAAGTTTCACAACAGATGTGAAACAAAATTCCTAAGTGCCACATGTCCTTCCCATTGCTAAAAATCCCAGAACTGGCCAGCAGCCATGTTCCCAGATGAACACTGTATTGAGTCCCAGTCACTGTGTCAGGCCTGAGAATATGGTTCTCATCCTCCCAGAACTCCCAATCCAACTGTCTACTGGGGAAGACACTATGATAATGCAAATAACAGCAATAAAACATGGAAAGAAGAATGTATTGGAAGATTATAAGGACACATACTTTTCTAGATAATCAGAGAAGTCTTCAAAGAAAAGCTGTATTTGAGCTGGGTCTTAAATAAATAACAAGATACTTGCCAATACAATGCATATTTTTTTCCTTAAAATTGTTTAACTGTTATCAGTAGAAACTAAAAACAAAACAAAACAAAATGTGTTTTTTCAACATAATAAAGAACAGAAAATTAGCCTAGTTCTAGTTTATTTCATTGGAAGTCTTAACAAACAACATACTGATGCAGTCGTTGATTAAATAAACAAATCATAGCCAGGCACAGTGGCTCACACCTGTAATTCCAGCACTTTGGGAGGCCAAGCAGGCAGATTGCACGAGCCCAGGAGTTAGAGACCAGTTTGGCAACATAGTGAAACTCCGTCTCTACTAAAAATACAAAAATTAGCTGAGTATGGTGGCATGCACCTATGGTCCCAGCTACTCAGGAGGCTGAGGTGGGAGGATAACTTGAGCCTGGCAGGCAGAGGTTGCAGTGGCACAATCTTGGCTCACTGCACTTCAGTTTGGGTGACAGAGTGAGACCCTGTCCCTAATAATAATAATACAGATTTAACACTGATAATAATAATGAGTTCTGTTTTTGCTCCCCTTTCAGAAAAACATATCTAAACATATCTGTGTTCTGTTAATGTGTTTTAGTGTTATATCATTTTTTTTTTTTTTTAAGACAGAGTCTTGCTGTGTCACCCAGGCTGGAGTGCAGTGGCACAATCTCAGCTCACTGCAACCTCCTCCTCCTGAGTTCAAGCGATTCTTTTGCCTCAGCCTCCTGAGTAGCTGGGATGACAGGCGTGCACAACCATGCTGGGCTAATTTTTGTATTTTTAGTAGAGACAGGGTTTCACCATGTTGGCCAGGATGGTCTCAAACTCCTGACCTCATGATCCACCCATCTCGGCCTCCCAAAGTCCTGGGATTACAGGCGTGAACGTCCACGCTCAGCCTACATCTTATATTCCATGCATTTCTTATATTTCCTGGATTTGTCACCAAGCATATTTGTAGAGAAGAAGAAAAAAGAGAAAATCATTTTTGAAAATATTTGTTATGTATTTTCATAAAGCGTTTAAGTCAGCACTGTGTAATAGAACTTTTTGTGATAATGAAAATGCTCTTGGCCAGGCATGGTGGTGGCTCATATCTATAATCCTAGCACTTTGGTAGATCCAAGTTGGAAGATAGCTTGAGCCCAGGAGTTCAGGACCAGCCTAGCAAGAACCTGTCACACACAAAAAAAAGTTCTATATCTGTTCTTTTTAATAAGGTAGTTATTAGTCACATGTGACTATTGAGCACTTGAAATGGGGCTAGTTTAACACTGAGAAAGAAAATTGTTAATTTTATTTAATACAAATTGTCATATGTGGCTAGTAGCTACCAAAATGGACAGGAGAAAAGTAAAGTTATCACTGGAAAAATAAAAAATGTATTGGACTTCTTTATATTTATTTTAATGAAAGCTTAATATTATTTTGATCTGGAAATACATATGATAGAAGGAATCATGACTTTTCAGTGCTCAAGCGTCCATAATTTTTACCCTGGTCCTGTATAAATTGGCTCAATGAGATAATGTAATTTTTCATGCTATCTGCCTGTATTTTATCATTAAGTTATTGTGAACTGTAACAATTAGCAGTCAAATTTACCATTCCATTTGGTCTCTCTAGTGACTTTTTTTCCATGTAAATATTGTTTCAAGACACCTATTTTCAATTCAACACATTCTATTATATTTTTAAAAAATGCAGATTCCCCAGAACTCTGGATTCTTTTGTCTTCAAGACAATATATACCTTTTTCTCACTCAATAAGGTTCTTCTCTAAGTAGTAGTGTTCAATAAACATTTGTGATTAAATATGTGAAATTTAACTTATTTTAAGGTAAGTGGAGAGTATAGTAGATAGAAGAGTTCCCTCAAAAGACACTCTGGTGTTTCTTTAAAAGCCTGGAAGATATAGTAGGTGCTCAGTAAATATTTGTTTGCTTGATGAATGAATAAAGTTGGGACTCTTTAAAGATATTCAAGTGGGAAACGGAGCAGGGCTTGGAAAGGAGACCCCAGGGAGAGGCTCCAGTGTTTCTGTTAAGAATCTGACTCCATCTGATGTGTAATACAGACCTGGTAGGAGCAAAGCTCCATTATTTCCCAGTACCTCTCTCCAAGCTTGGCTGTTTATTGAATCATAAGAATTAAGGAACATGTGCACTTCTAATAAGTGAAAAGTTCAGTAGTTCCTCTCTGCTTGATAATAGATCAGAGAAAAGGTGATGAGGTGGATAAGGCCAAGCTTTACCTCTGAGTATCTTTTTCTCAGTTCCCTTTCACCCTCTTTCAAATAAACCAGAACATAGGCAAGAGGCAGCAGGTGTCTCAGCAGTACTAACAATACATCCTCAGAGGATGAATTTATGAGAACCTTGGGCTGAAACTACCTACATGGCTTCTTCAAGGTAAGATTTATTTGAGAAACATGGTTTGTAAAACCTCCTTGCCAGGTTAGTATTATTATTTACAGTAATTTTAAAAATAAAGAAAAAAGAAAAAACTCCATCAGGTCCAGTGCTACTTCTCAATCATCAGCCTCCAGATTCTTCCCTCATTTTCCCATCCCCTTTTCATAGGAATTTCATCCAAGAACAAACCTTTGAGTTTCTATGATCTTAACCCCCTCATCTGGTAGGCACTGATGGAATTTTAAATGTTTGCTCAAAGTCCTAATAATTTACTATCTGATATTCCATATAAATGAATCACGATGGTTTCTTTTCCCCACAGCACTTTGAGAACACCTCCTCCAGCCAGCTTGGAGAGGGAAAAGGTACATGCTGCCCCTAAAAGCAGCACCCAGGGATTCTGTCTTCTAATTCCATAGACAAAAAAGTTCTGTCTTCTACTTCACAGTCTTATTGCAATGCTAGATTAAGGAATCGTTAGATAATCAAACCAAGGCAACATAGCTCACCTGGGCTTTAGGTTGTAGAGGCATTTACATCAGCTTCTCCTGAAAATGACAGCATCTAAAGAGGAATTACCAGAAAAACACTGGCAGCACTGTCTTCCAAACACCACTTTGTACTTAGAAAGTACTTTTTCCATTTGTTGCTCTTTATAGTCTTCTATCTTTCATTTATTTGTCCAGTTGTTAGGCTCTTCAGTAGTTTCAGTTGTTCCAGTTCACAAGGTCCTCATTACAGCATGAGTTATCTTTTTGTTTACTCTGCTTGCTTCTGTGTTGGGAATAAATGAGCTGAAACAAAATCATCCAGGAAACACATATCCTGGATCACGTGTCCCTGACAAACTTCTTTGTCTCTCCAGGGTGCTCTGAAGCTGAATTGTTTAAAGGGTTATAGGTTCTCTGAGATAATTAAATCAAAGGTGGTTTAATGGTAAAAATTCATATTAATTGTGTTCTCCCATTATTTCCTCTCATAGACTGAAATAGCCCTTAAGCAGGAAGTCTTATGTAAGACTCACAGGTAACAATCCATAACTGTTCAAAAAAGAAAAGCATGCCCTTGTTTTTAAATGGCTAATGTTTTCAAAAATTTCTCTTCCAGAAATTTCCCTGAATCCATTAATCAAAATGATAATAGTATACACATTTATTCTTTTTTTCTATTTTTTTGCTTTCTGATCTATGTCTGAATTAGTATACAAATTTATTTATTATAGCTTTACTTTTTTTCCCTTTTCTCTGCCAACAGCCAATGTATACAGTAGCAATAAGTTTTTAGATAAATCTGTGTGACTCTTTCCTCAGGTATAGCCCTGTACTTAAGAGACATTCAGTAATTACTGGTCAAAAAAGGAATCCTATTAGCCACTTCCACATGGTGGAGTGAAGATCTTCTCCATAAAAATCTGCTCCTCCAAAAAAGCAGCAAGAAGATTGGCAAAAATGGTCAAAATCAGTATTTTCAGAGCTCTGGAAATTCACCAAAGGTTTATAACAATCTAAGAAGTATTTATTTTATAAAATGACTAAATATTGTTAAAACGGTGAGATTTGTGGCATTTTAACTTGCCATAAATCCATTTCTCTCTTCCCAGCTCCCTAGAAGTCTTGAAAATTAACAACCTTGCTATCATGAGAGCCATGAAAACCAGCAGTCTGGCAGTCTCTGAAGATGGCCAGAACGGGTTTGGAACTCTCAAAAGCCCAAAGCCCAGAGAACTGTCATTATAGGACTTATCTGGCAGATTTCTGAAAGCCCTATTTGCAAAGGTTGTCTTTATCTGATCTAAGAGTTCACTGACTGTGAACAGCCTTTTCCCTGGGGAAATTGTTGAGAACAACAGGCAAAATTGTTTAATATCACAGCTGCCTAACGTGATGATAACAGTTGGGGCAAACAAGAAGCTGGCCAAAGAAGCTGAAAGAAAAAGGTGGGAAATGAGATGTCCATAGTGGGTCTTTAAAAAGATCTGACACAACCTGTTGGGTACAATGTTCACTATTCAGGTGATGGGTACACAAAAGCCCAGACTTCACCATTACACAATACATGCATGTAAGAAATCACACACTTTTACTCCCTAAATCTATAAAAATAAAATAAAATAATTTTTAAAAATTTAAAAAGAAGCTCTGATATATTCCAGAAATCTGGAAGGCCAAGTACACATATGTTGCAGTATGCATGATGACTAGGGAAGACCTAAGGAGGCTCTAATTTCTCACCTCTGGCTAACTTGAATCTCTGCACAAGTAGAAAGTGAAGACTACAGGCAGAGTTGTAAACTGCCTGCCAGAGCATTGAAAGCATGTCCCAATACATTCTCAGAGTCCCCTGGCAAAGGCTGGAGGACTTCAAGACATTGAAAAAAAATTTTTCTCCAATTATGATCTGTTGACTAAGCTAACCAAATATAGACTTTAGTGGCCACACATGACAAACAATACAGATTTTATAGAATTAGTTCAAGAAAGTCACTAAATAGACAAACAGCAACAGCAACAACAACAAACAGCGATAATAACAAACCTGTGTGTGTTGGAGGGGACATCTGATTTCCAGAGGTGCCACATTATTTTGTTGGAAATGTCCAGTTTTCAACAAAAAACTACAAGGCATGTGAAGAAAGAGGAAAGTAGAGTGAATACACAGGATAAAAAGCAATAAATAGAAACTGCCCCTAAAAAAGCCCAGACATTGGATTTCCTGGGCAAAGGCTTTACATCTGCTATTATAAAAATATTGAAAGAACTAAGGGAAATTATGTCTAAAGAACTAAAGGAAAGTATGAAAATAATGCCTCACCAAATACAGGATATCAATGAAGAGAGAGAGATTACAAAAACAAGAAGTTCTGAAGTTGAAAATTACAATAACTGATATTTAAAAATTCACTGGAAAAGCTCAGAAGCAGATCAAGAAGGCAGAAAGAAGAATCAGCAAACTTGAAGATAGGTCATTTGAGATTATCCAGTCTGAGGAACAAAGAGACAAAAGAAAGCAAAAAGTGAACAAAGCCTCAGAGACCTGCAGGACGTCATTAAGTGTTCCAACATATATAAAATGAGAATCCCAGAAGGGTAGGAAAAAGAGAAAGGGGAAGAAAGAATATTGGAAAAAATGATAGTTAAACACCTCAAATTTAACTAAAACAATTAATACATACATTCAAGAAACACAGTGTGCTTCTTTATAAAAGCAAAGATAAGCCAAGTGTGGTGGTTCATACCTATAAAATCAGCACTTTGGGAGACTGATGTGAGAGAGGATTGCTTGAAGGCAGGAGTTTGAGACCAGCCTAGGCAACATAGTGAGACTATCTCTGACAAAAAAAAAAACAAAAAAAAAAACAGAGAGAAAGGATGAAAGAAAGAAAGAGAAAAAGAAAGACTAATCAAATTTTTTGAGATAGTGTCTCACTCTGTAACCCAGGCTGAGTGCAGTGGTTTGATCATGGCTCACTGCAGCCTCAACCTCCCAGGCTCAAGTGATCCTCCCACCTCAGCCTCCTGAGTAGCCGGAACTGCAGGTGTGTGCCACTATGTCCAGCTAATTTTTGAATTTTTGTAGAGATGGGATCTCAATATGTTGTCCAGGCTGGGCTTGAACTCCTGGGCTCAAGTGATCTTCCCCACTTGGCTTCCCAAAGTGCTGGAATTACAGGTGTGAGCCACTGCACCCAATCTGCAAAAATAAATTTAAGGAAATTCACACTGAAACACATTATAATCAAACTGCCAAAAGCCAGAGACATAGATAATCTGAAAGCAACAAGAGAAAATAAAATCTCATCACATATGAGTTTCCTCAATAAGATTAACAGGCAATTTTTCACCTAAACCATGGAGCCAGAAAGTAGTGGAATGACATTCGAAGTGTTGCAAGAAAAAGACTGTCAACCAAGAATTTCATATCCAACAAAGCTAACCTTTAAAAATGAAGGACAAATTAAGACATTTCCAGATAAACAAAACTGAAAAGAATTCATCACTAGCAATCTTCCCTACAAGAAATGCTAAAGGGAGTCCTTCAGGCTGAAAGTAAAGAATACTAGGTAGCAATTCAAACCCACTTGAAGAAGCAACAACATAGGTAAATTTTAAAGACAATACAAATACAGTTTTATTTGTAATTCTTTTTTTTGCTCTTATCCAGTTTAAAACATTACTACACAAAGCAATAAAACTGTGTTCAGGCTTATAATGTATAAAGATGTAAATTCTGTGACAATAATATCATAAAGGAGAGGAGAGGGAATAAAGCTATATAGGAGCAAAATTTTGTATATAATTGAAATTAGGCTGGGCGCGGTGGCTCACGCCTGTAATCCCAGCACTTTGGGAGGCAGAGGCGGGCAGATCACAAGGTCAGGAGATCGAGACCATCATGGCTAACACAGTGAAACCCCGTCTCTACTAAAAATACAAAAAATTAGCCGGGTGTGGTGGCGGGCACCTGTAGTCCCAGCTACTTGGGAGGCTGAGGCAGGAGAATGGTGTGAACCCAGGAGGTGGAGCTTGCAGTGAGCTGAGATCACGCCACTGCACTCCAGCTTGAGCAACAGAGCAAGACTCCATCTCAAAAAAAAAAAAAAAAGAAAAAAGAAAGAAATTAATTTGGCATTAATCTGAACTCAATTTTTTATAAATTAAAATGTTAATTATAACCCCCGGGGCAAGAACTAAGAAATCAACTAAAAAAATAGGTAAATGAACAATAAGGAAACTAAACTTGTTCACTTGAAAATATATACTTAATACAAAAAAAGGGAACAATAGAAGAATAGAGGAAGAAAAGAAGACACAAGACATATGGAAAACAAACAGAAAAATGGCAGATATAAATTTTACCTTATAAGTAGTTATACCATATGTATATAGATTAAGCACTCTCATCAAAAGGTAGAGATTGGCAGAATGAACACAAAAACATTACTCAACTATTTGCTGTATACAAGAAATACACTTTAGAACAAAGACAGAAATAAATTGAAAGTTTAAAAAAATGGAAAAAGATACACCATGGAAACAGTAAGCAAAAGAGAGCTGAAGCACTCCTAATAACAGACAAAATGGACTTTAAGACAAAATTATTATTAGAGGCAAAAAAAAAATTTCATAATGATAGAAGAAGACATAGACAATGATAACATATGTGCACCTAAAAAGAGAGGATCAAAATACATGAAGCAAAAACTGACAGAACTGTAGGGACAAATAGACAATTCTACAACAGTTGGAGCAGTTGGAGACTTCAATAATCCACTTTCAATAACATGTAGAACAATTAGAAGATCAACAATGGAATAGAAGATTTAAACGATACTATACATCAACTGGATCTAACAGACTTTTATAGAACATTCTACCCAACCACAGTAGAATATACATTCTTCTCATGTATATATGGAACATTCACCAATTCTTTAGGATAGACCATACATTAGCTGATGAATCACAATACATTTTAAAATATTAAGATCATACAAAATATGTTCTTTGACCACAATGGAATAAAATTTGAACTCATTAACAGAAGGAAAGTTGAGAAATTCATGAAAAAGTAAAAATTAAACAACACAATTTTAAATAACCAATGGGTCAAAGAAAAATCACAAGGAAAATTAGAAAATACTTTGTGATGAGTGAAAATGAAAACATACCAAAACTTATGGGATACAGCTAAAGTAGAGCTTAGAGGAAAGTTTGTAAGTGTAAATGCTTGTATTAGAAAAGAAGAAAGTGCTTAAATCAATAATCTAATTGTACACGTTAAGAAACTAGAGGCTGGGCCCGAGGCAGGTGGATCATGAGTTCAGGAGTTCAAGACCAACCTGGCCAAGATGGTGAAACCCCGTCTCTACTAAAGACACAAAAATCAGTGGGTGTGGTGGCGGGCACCTGTAATCCCAGCTACTCAGGAGGCTGAGGCAGAGAATTGCTTGAACCCGGGAAGTGGAGGCTGCAGTGAGCCAAGATTGTGGCACTCCACTTCAGCCTGGGTGACAGAACAAGACACTGCCTCAAAAAAAAAAAAAAAAAAAAAGAAGAAAGAAACTAGAGGCTGGGCATGGTGGCTCACGCCTGTAATCCCAGCTCTGCAAGAGGCCAAGACAGGAGGATTGTTTGAGCCCAGGAGTTTGAGAACAGCCTGGGCAACACAGCAAAACCCTGTCTCTGCTGAAAATATAGAAAAGTAGTCAGGTGTGGTGGTGCATGCTTATAGTCCCAGCTACTTGGGAGGCTGAAGTGGGAGGATCGCTTGAGCTGGGGCGGCAGAGGTTGCAGTAAGACAAGATCACGCCACTGCACTCCAGCCTGGGTGACAGAGTGAGACCGTGTCTCAAAAAAAAAAATAAATAAATAAATAAAATAAAATAGAGAAAGAAGAGAAAATTAAACCTGAAAAAAGCAGAAGGAAGAAATAACAACTGAGTGGAAATACATGAAATAGAGACTATAAAAACAAAAGAGAAAAATAAAAAAAACTAAAGTTTTTTTTTTTTGAAAAAAGTCAACAATGATTTAACAAGACTGAACAAGAACAAAAGGTCTAAAACTCAAATTACTAAAATCAGAAATGATAGTGGGGACATTATTACCAACCTTACATCAATAAAAATAATTATAAGGAAATGCTATGAACAATTACATGCCAATTATAGGTCTAGATAACCTACACAAAATAGATGGGTCTGTCCCGACTTTCCAACTCATTCTATGAAGTTAGCATTACTCTGGTGTCAACAAAGACATCACAAGAGAAGAAAACTATGGGCCAATATGTTTTTTGAATGTGGATACAAAAATACTCAGCAAAATATTAGTGAACTGAATCCAGAATCATATGAAAGGAATTATATACCATAATCGAGTGGGCTTTATCTCAGGAATGCAAGGGAAATTTCACATATGAAACCCAATCAATTTAAAACACCATTAATATAATGAAGGGGTAAACCCTACACAATCATATCAATAGATGCAGAAAAAGCATTGACAAAATTCAACACCTTTAATGATAAAAACACGACAAACTAGGAATAGAGGGAACTTCCTCATCCTGATAAAGAATATCTAGGAAAAGGCAACAGCTAGCATACTTAATGGTGATAACTAAACACTTTCCCCTAAGATTAGGAACAAGACAAGGAGTTTTCCTCTTGTGAGTTCTATTTAATATTGTACTAGACATCTACCCAGGGAAATTAGGCAAGAAAAATATATTAAAGGTGTCCAGATTGGAAAGGAAAAAGTAAACGTTTCTGTATTTACAGATGACATAATTTTACATATAGATAACCCTAAGAAATCCACAAAAGAACTATTAGAGCTAATAAATGAAATCAACAAGTTTACAGGATACAAAAATGAATATACAACATCAATTGTATTTCTATAAACTACCAATGAAAAACAAAAAATGAAATTAAGAAAACAACTTCATTTACGACAGCATCAAAAGAGCTACAAGATTTATACACTGAAGACTATAAAACATTGTGTAAGTAAATGAAAGAAGACCTAAATTAATGGAAAAACATCTTGTATTCATAGATCAGAGGACTTATTATTGTTAAGATGGCAATACAAATTGATCTAGAGATTTCACATATTTCCTGTCACAATCCCAACTGCCTTTTTTTGCAGAAAATGACAAGCTGGTCCTAAAATTCATGTGGAAATACAAGGCACACAGAACAACCAAAATAACCTTAATACATGAACAAAATTGGAGGACTTGCACTTCACATTTTCAAAACTTACTACAAAGCTATAGTACTCAAGGCAGTGTGGAACTGGTAGAAGGATAAACATACTGCCTATGCACACGCAAAAGAATAAATTTGGAACCCTATCTCACACCATATACAAAACCTAACTCAAAATGAATGAAAGGCCGAATTGTAAAAGTTAAAACTGAGAAGTAAAGCCAGCTGGACTTCCTGGGTCGAGTGGGGACTTGGAGAACTTTTCTGTCTTACAAGAGGATTCTAAAATGCACCAATCAGCACTCTGTAGCTAGGATTGTAAAACGCACCAATCAGCGCTCTGTAGCTAGCAAGGGGATTGTAAAATGCACCAATCAGCATTCTGTAAAATGCACCAATCGACGCTCTGTAAAATGCACCAATCAATGCTCTGTAAAATGCACCAATCAGCAGGATCCTAATAGTAGCCTATGGCAGGGAGGATTGAAAAAAGGGAACTCTGTTAGGACAAAAACAGAACATGGGCGGGGACAAATAAGGAAATAAAAGCTGGCCACCCCAGCCAGCAGTGGCAACCTGCTTGGGTTGCCTTCCATGCTGTGGAAGCTTTTCTTTTGCTCTTCACAATAAATCTTGCTGCTGCTCACCCTTTGGGTCCGTGCCACCTTTAAGAGCTGCAACGCTCACCAGGAAGGCCCGCAGCTTCATTCTTGAAGTCAGGGAGACCAGGAACCCACCTGCAGGAACCAACTCTGGATACAAAACTACTAGAAGGGGCCAGGTGTGGTGGCTCACACCTGTAATACCAGCACTTTGGGAGGCCAAGGCAGGTGGATCATTTGAGGTCAGGAGTTCGAGAGCAGTCTGGCCAACATGGTGAAACCCAGTCTCTACTAAAAATTCAAAAAAATTATCCTGGTATGTTGGCAGATGACTGTAATCCCAGCAACTCGGGAGGCTGAGGCAGGAGAATCTCTTAAACCTGCTAGGCGGAGGTTGCAGTGAGCCGAGATCATGCCACTGCACCCCAGTCTGGGTGATACAGCGAGACTCCCTCTAAAAAAAAAAAAAAACTCCCAGAAGGAAACCTAGGCATAAATATTTGTGGTCTTGGATTAAGCAATGGTTTCTAGATATGACATCCAAAGCACAAGCAACACAAAACGACATTTAAAAATTCGATTTCCTCAAAATAAAAAAAAACTTTTGTGCTTCAAAGGACACTGTCAAGAAAGTGAAAAGGCAACTCACAGAATAGGAGAAAATATCTGCACATCATATACTTGATTAAAGGCTTATGTCCGGAATGTATAAAGAACACTTACATCCCATAAAACAAAGACAACCCAATTTTTAAATGGGCAAAGGACTTGAATAGACATTTCTCCAAAGAATATATACAAATGGCTAATAAGCACATGAAAAGATGTTTAACAACATTAGTCATTAGCAAAATACAAATCAAAACGACAGTGAGATACCACTTGACACCCACTAGGTTGGCATTGATTAAAAAGACAAATAATAATGATTGTTGACAAAAATGTGGAGAAATTGGAACCCTCATACATTATTGGTGGGAATATAAAATGGTGCAGACACTTTGGAAAACAGTTCAGCAGTTCCTCAAATAGTTAAAAATAGAGTTACTACATGACCCAGCAATTTCACTCTTGGATATTTACTCAAAAGAATTGAAAACAATGTCCATATAACAACTTGTATATGAAGATTCATGGGAGCATTATTCATAATAGCCCCAAAATGGAAACAATCTAATGTCCATCATCGATGATTGGATAAATAAATGTGATATCCATGCAATGGAATATTATTACGCCATTAAAAGGAATAAAATACTGATACATGTTACAACATAAACGAACCTTGAAAACATTATGCTTAGTGAAAGAAGTCAGACACAAAATGCCACATATTTTAAGATTCCATTTATATGTAATGTCTAGAATAGACAAATCCATAGAGACTGAAAGTAGGTTAGTGGTTGCCAAGGGCTGAGGGGAGAGGAGAGTGAGGAGTTACCACCAATGTGTATGAAATCTTTCAGCAGTGATACAAATGCTCTGAAATTAGATAGTGGTGATGCTTGCACACAACTTTGTGAGTATACCAAAAATCAAACTAAACTATAAAAAAAAAGCCTCACCAACATTTTAAAACTTTGGAGGTAACTAATAACAATATCTAATATTTTATGGCACTTATGTGCCAGACTGTGTTCAAAATCAATCAGATTTTAACCCATTTACACCTCAAGTTTATGACATACTGTAGTTCTACTGAAACTGAACCAATAGTCCCATAGACTATTCTCTTGGGTAAACAAAGAAATTGGCCTTTCTCGTTTTACAGCTTGAAACTTATAATTATTTTATCTAAGTTCCTTTCTCAGGAAAGGACCTTCAGACCTCTCAAAAAAAATAATAAAAATAAAACTATCAAAAAACTGAAATTCACAGGCCGGGCATGGTGGCTCATGCCCGTAATCCCAGGACTTTGGGAGGCCGAGGTGGGCGGATCACGAGGTCAGGAAATAGAGACCATCCTGGCTAATACGGTGAAACCCCGACTCTACTAAACAGAAAAAAAAAAAAGAAAAAAAAACCTTGAAATTCACCATATCACTGCATCAGATGCGAGACCCCTCATTCATCATGATTGCCTTCTTGTCCCTCCCTAGTTTCTGTTTTCTCCACATTGTTGCATTTCTTCCTTGCTGTATAAATCCCCGGTTTTAGTCTATCAGACAGATGGATTTGAGACTGATCTCCCATCTCCTCAGCTGCAGCGTCCTATTAAAGCCTTCTCCCTTCTCAATACTTGTCATCTCAGTGACTGACTTTCTGTTCAGCAAGCAGCAGGACCTAGACCGAACCCTGGCGTTTTGGTAACACTATTACTATACCTATTTTTCAGAGGAGGAAACCTGAACTCAGAGAGGTTGAGCAACTTACATAAGGTTACAAAAGTAAGGGACAGAGTTGGGATTCACATCCAAGTGTTCTGATACAAAAGTCCATTGAACCAATACATTATTTAGTATGTCACTGTGACTGTGTACCAAAGGCCAAAAGAATGATAAACAGGAAAAAAAAGTGTATATATATATATATTTATTTTATTATTATTTTTTAAACAGGTTCTTGGTCTGTCATCCAGGCTAGAGTGCAGTGGCACGATCATGGCTCACTGCAGTCTCAACCTCAGAAACTCAAGCTATCCTCCCACCTCAGCCTCCCAAGTAGCTGGAATCCCAGGCCCACACCACCAAGCCCAGCTAATTTTTTATATTTTTAGTAGAGACAGAGTTTTGCCATATTGGCCAGGCTGGTCTTGAACCCCTGGGCTCAAGTGATCTGCCCACTTCAGCCTCTCAAACTGCTGGAATTACTGGTGTGAGACCCTGCATCCAGACAGCAAATAATTTAAAAGATAATTCATTTTCAAATGAATTATTGTGCCTTCTGGAGGATATTGGAAAATCTCATCTTTAAAAACAGGAGAGTAAAACAATTTACTATTAATTTTCCTGGGTTAAAAAAGGTATTTGCTGGCATCTACATTTCAGCATGCAAATCCCAAAGCTTCCATATTAATTCTTTTTGAAAGGTGGATTTTATTAAATCTCTGCATTTCTATCCGCAGTGCTCAATAAAATTAGAAATATTCACTTTATTTTGGAGTAGAAGCTGGACGAAACAGGATGGGGCACTTGGCTGTGATAATTCACCAGGGCCGAGTTTCTTTGAATGCTGCCAACTCAAGCAGACTCAGCAAGAATGGCTGCAAACAGTAGGATTCAGTTCATACTGGCAAGTTTGGCCGGGCTCCACTTTGTCACTGCACAGAGGGGAGCACTTCAGAGCAAGTGAAGACTATTTTCTGCCACGCCAAGATTAATCTGCCATGTGTTCACTCATGTTAAATTTCTAGAATTTTGAAGAGAAGACTGTTTCTTGTCCCAAAGACAGCTGTTTAGTAGGAAATGTCTAATTCCAATGTAGTTATTAAATATCTTGAGAATAGGAAAATCTTCATGTAAAGTCGTAACTGAGGGACCACATGGTTCAGGGCAGTGACTATGTGTCGGAGACAGCAATAACTCTGCTTGTTTCCACTCTTGCCCACTATAATCCGTTTCCACACAGTAGCCAGAATGAGCATAAGGCTAGAAAAAACCTAAAATCATAGTATTTTACTTTTCTAATTGCTTTCCATTGCACTTGACACCCAAAGTCCTTATGGTGGCCTATAAAGGACTACAAAATCTGACCCCTGGCTATATATTTGACCCTGATCTCCTACTTCTAGTTTTTTTAAACAACAAATTGCAAAGAAAGAAAGAGTTGGAGAGAGAGCTATAGGTTTAAAGAAACTTAAGAGATCTTTGTAGATCTCTTTTTCCTGCATGCTATGTGTGGGTCCTGTTGGCTTCTTAATTGAACAAAACAACTATAAAAATATAAAGCAATTAGAGTAACTTGAATGTGGATTGTATATTGGTATTAATTATTATTAATTTTTAGGTGTAATAATGGTAAGGTAATTAGCATATTTTAGAGAGTCCTTATCTTTTAGAGATTTTTACCAAAATACTAAAATGCAGATGAAAGAATACAGTATCTGGGATTTGCTTCAAAATAGTCTAGTGGGTAGAGGAAGAGGTGGGGAGGTATAAATGAAACAGGATTGGCTATGAGAAGATAGTTATTGAAGATGGAAGGTAAGCTTATTATACTATTTATACTGGGAGTTTATTATACTATTCTCTCTACCTCCCCTTGAGTCCTTGACAGGACTTTGCTGAAATAAGAAATCATTTGGGTAATTGCCTCTGGAAGAACTCAGTAAGAGAACAAAGTCAGTTTGCACAATGGGGAAGAATCTTTGAATTTAAGCTTTATTGTTAATCCATTTACATGTTGATTTATTTATTTATTTTTTTTTGAGATGGAGTCTCCCTCTGTCATCCAGGCTGGAGTGAAGTGGTGTGATCTCGGCTCACTGCAACCTCTGCCTTCCAGGTTCAAGCAATTTTCCTGCCTCAGCCTCCTGAGTAGCTGGGATTACAGGCATGTGTCACCAAGCCCGGCTAATTTTTTTGTATTTTCAGTAGAGACGGGGTTTCACCATGTTGGCCAGGCTGGTCTCGAACTCCTGACCTCAAGTGATCCGCCCGCCTCGACCTCCCAAAGTGCTGGGATTATAGGAGTGAGCCACCATGCCTGGCCCCACTGGTTTAATTTTTGATTTAGCAATCCTGTTTCCATTCCAGTTGGATATTTTAACATTTCTATAAGCATCTAAAACAATTGTCTTTTTTCTTTTCTTTTCTTTTTGAGATGGAGTCTTGCTGAAGTGCAGTGGTGCAATCTTGGCTCACTGCAGCCTCCACCTCTTGGGTTCAAGCAATTATCTGCCTCAGCCTCCCAAGTAGCTGGGACTACAGGTGCCCTCCATCATGCCCAGCTAATTTTTGTATTTTTAGTAGAGACGGGGTTTCACCATCTTGACCGGGCTGGTCTTGAACTCCTGACCTCATGATCCACCCACCTCGGCCTCCCAAAGTGCTAGGATTACAGGCATGAGTCATCACGCCTGGCCAACTACTGTCCTTTTTCTATTGAAAGAAGAGGGAAGTAAGGCTATAACTTGTCTTATATTCCCATTTGTATCACCAATGCTTAGCATGTAATAGATGAATAAAAAGTATTTACTCAATTAATATATGACCAACTAAAATCCTTACTACCTTCTCCTTTATTCATTTCAAAGATATTTATAAACATCCTACCACATGCTAACAAACACCTTGTCACATTACCACCTAGGAGAAGTGTTCGAGCCAGAAGGAAATGTATGTTTATATTTATTTATTTATTTATTTATTTGAGAAAGAGTCTCTCACTCTGTCACCCAGGCTGGAGTGCAGTGGCGCCATCTGGGCTCACTGTAACCTCCACCTCCCGGGTTCAAGTGAGCCCCCTGCCTCAGCCTCCCAAGTAGCTGGGATTACAGGCTCACGCAACCATGCCTGGCTAAATTTTGTATTTTTAGTAGAGATGGGGTTTCACTGTGTTGGTTGGCCAGGCTGGTCTTGAACTCCTGACCTCAGGTGATCCACCCACCTCGGCCTCTGAAAGTGCTGGGATTATAGGCATGAGCCACCACGCCCCACCTATTTACTTATTTATAGAGACAGGGTCTTGCTCTGTCACTCAGACTGGAGTGCAGTGGCACAATCACAACTCACTGCAACCTGGATCTCCTGGACTCAGAGGATCCTCCTGCCTCAGCCTCCCAAGTAGCTGGGACAACAGGTGCATGCCACCATGCCCAGCTAATTTTTAAAAATTTTTTTATAGACAGGGTCTCACTATGTTGCCTAGGCTGATCTCAAACTCCTGAGTTTAAATGATCCTCCTAACATGGCCTCCCAAAGTACTGGGATTAAACACGTGTCCCACCATGTCTAGCAAAATACACATTTAAAGGCCCAGTGTGAAGAAACTTGCTGTGTTCAGAAACAAAAAAAGGCATTTGTGGCTGAAATTTAGTGTGAAAGCTGATCAAAAGAATTGTGTAATTCTTGTCATACCCAACTTAATCAGAGTCCAGAGGGAGAAAGCACTCAAGGTGCAGAGCAACAGTTCTAAAAATTGAATTTTCTGCAAGCCCAGCCTGCTGTAACCCCAAGACCAATTTTACCTAGTAACTGCTGAAGCAACCTGCCTTGACTCTAAGAATGGTTTTACCTACCACTGTTACTCCCCACCCAGAGCTTGCCAGCTCCCAAAAGTTTCTATAGTGCCAATGAGATTTCTTTCGAAACAATACATATCATTTCTCTTTCTAATAAAATTCTCAATCTTCTCTTGCTTCTTCTAACATACCAAAGACAACACCAGCCTGAGTTTATGCCCGGAATGGCAATTCTGTGATTTCCAAATAAAACATTTAATAGAGAGAACTATCTCTATATTTTATTTGACTTTGACAATGACAGAGTGGGAGAGAAGTTGGAAAGGGGATCAGACATATGTATCCAGGGGCCAGATCATATTGGGCTTTATAGGCCATTGTAAAGGATTTCGTTTTAAGTGCAATAGAAAGCCATTAGGAAAACAAAAATAGAATCTTTTTTTCTAGCCTAATTTTCATTCTCTATATGATGTAGATGGATTGTAGTGGAGGCAAGAGTATATGAGTATATATTTGGATTTGCATGGACAATGTCTCTTCTCAATGGGGCTCACCCTGGATTCCCTGTTTAATATTGCACCCATTCATCTTGCACTGCCAGGCCCTCTTTCCTGTTTTACTTGGTTTTCCGAAGTACTTAGCACCTTCTAGTATACTACATAACTTATATACTTATTCTTTGTTGCCTTCCTTTCTCCTGGTAGAATATAAACTCTGTAAGAACAAGAATCTTTGTCTCTTTTGTTCATGGACTGTCCGAGAACCTAGGAAGGACATTGCCTGACACATAATAGGCATTCAACAAATATCTGTTGAATAACAAATAAATGAGTGGCAGGATTCAAGGCGATAGAATTAAAGGAGGGGCTGTCCCTTTATGCCTCATACATTTTTTAATTACTAAAATTTTTTAACAGTTATGTTTTATCTTTGTTATTAAAATGATGTATAACAGAATTACAAATTATGCATTTGGTTTTGAAAAGATGTTCATAAAGATACAGTGTCACTGGTCATTTGAGTTTTGAAAACCCTACTTTTTACTTCATAGTAAAATGAAGGATGTGTTCAATATGAGTCATAGCTATCATTAAAAACCTTGCCAGGGCCAAATATGTCTCATTACAGAAGTGTAGAACACACGTTTCGGTAGTGTAAAAGAAATTTTAGTTAAATTCTAAATGGCTTTATCCTGTATAAATGTCCATTGATTTAGGTCTTTCTCTCTTACTAGACCATTAGCTCCTTGAGTACAGGGGTTGAATCTTACTTAATTTTAGATTCCTCTAGGCAAGGCTCAAATCTCGTCTCTTTAATAAAAAATTTCTACCTTCTTAAAGTAATCTTTCATTTTCTATGCATGTGCAGTAAGTAAAGAGTGTAAATTTTCCTGAATATGAAACCGACCTGATAGTCCCATAGACTGTTCTTTTTGATAAACATAGAAATGGACCCTTCTGATCTTAAAGCTTGAAACTTATATTTGTTTGATCTGAGTTCCTTCATCAAGAAAGGATCTTCAGGCCTCTCAAGAAAGTATCAAAGACTGGCACTCACCAGATCACCACACCAGATGCCTCCTTGCCCCTCCCTAGTTCTTATTTTTTTACTCATTGTTACATTTCTTCCCTGCTATACATTTCTTCCCCTAGTTTTAGTCAGTCAAGGAAATGGATTTGAGACTGAGAGCCCATATTCTCACTGCAGCACCCTATTAAAGCCTTCTTCCTCCTTGGCAATACACGTCGTCTCAGTGATTGGTTTTCTGTGCAGCAAGCAGCAGGACCTAGACTGAACCTCTGGTGTTTTGGTAACAAATAGTTTAGGTTGCAAGTTCTTAGATCATTTTTCTTCTTATACAATTCTCAAAATGTCCTAGTATTTTCAATTTCATTATTTAAGCTATAACTCCTAAACTTCTCTGTAGTTCTGAGAAGGGGCACAAACATACGTTATCAGTTTTAAAAACAGTAAACAGCCTGGCATCTTAGACAATAATCTTTGAAGTCAGGTATCTGTGATTCTAACTCTGTCCTTTACTAAGGGCATCACTTTGGACAACCTCCCTGAGTATGTTTTCTTTTCTTTTTTCTTTTTCTTTCTTTTTGTTTGTTTTTTTTTTTTTTTTGAGATGGAGTCTTGCTCTCGTCTCCCAGGCTGGAGTGCAATGGCACAATCTCAGCTCACTGCAACCTCTGCCACCTGGGTTCAAGCGATTCTCCTTCCTCAGCCTCCCAAGTAGCTGGGATTACAGGCGCCTGCCACCATGCCTGGCTAATTTTTGTATTTTTAGTAGAGACAGGGCTTTGCCATGTTTGCCAGGCTCATCTTGAACACCTGAGAATATCTGTTTTCTTTTCTTTTTTCTTTCTTTTTTTTTTTGAGACAGAGTCTCGCTCTGTCGCCCAGGCTGGAGTGCAGTGGCGCAATCTGGGCTCACTGCAAGCTCTGTCTCCCAGGTTCATGGCATTCTCCTGCCTCAGCCTCCCAAGTAGCTGGGACTTCAGACACCCGGCTAATTTTCTGTATTTTCAGTAGAGACAGGGTTTCACCGTGTTAGCCAGGATGGTCTCCGTCTCCTGACCTCGTGATCTGCCTGCCTCGGTCTCCCAAAGTGCTGGGATTATAGACATGAGCCACCGTGCCTGGCCCTGTTTTCTTTTCTTTAAAACTAGGGATTGCAAAACCTAATTTGAAGCAAAACTGTGAGAACTAAATGAACTAATATACACAAATCACCAACTATGGTGTCTGACACATACAAGATGCTTAACAACTAGCATGTTTTACTATTTATCAAGAAACAGTAATAGAAATATCAAAGTTTACTGTTATTAGTAATTCGGTTTTTATTTCTTTGTGTTTTTATTGAACTTTTTAAAATCTGCATTTTTTTTCTCTTGGAGACCAAAATGTAAGCTGCTCAGGGCAATTTCCATTTTTGTGTCTTGTTTATTGTGCCTGGAACAGTGATGGGTATAATAAATGAGTATTGATTGAATTAAGCTAAACAAGATGTTTGGCCTCTGAGTTTAGGCATCAGGAACTAATATTGAATCTCTAACATTGTTCATTGCCTATGAACAGTGCCTATGGAACATCAATGAGTGTGTGGTTTTTTACCAGTGTTATTAAACATATTTACTGAGTACCCAATATGTGGCAAGCCCTGTGCTTGGTACAAGAGGGTAGTGCAAGTCGGAAAGGACAGAATTTTCAAAAACTGGTTTAACACTATGAGATTAATTTTTATATATATATACTCTGTTATTTTTGTTAATGTACATAGTAGCACTTTAATCCATTTGCTGCAGTTCTGTCATGTTTTGTATTAAGACCAATTTACTTGACATTGTATGTGCTTGGCATTAAAAGCAGGATACGAATTCTGTTTTCAAAAGGGGCATAGTTAACTGTTGGACTCTCTGCCAAAGTAATTTTCCCTCCCTTCTTTTAACCTCCCAAGGAGACAATTGGTTACATTCTAAGCAGATGCTTGCTCAGAGAGTGGGCAGCAAGCCGTGGGCAGCCTGCTCGTTTAATTTTAAGCAAGATCTTTGTGCTTTTTATTATATTAATTAGTGTATTGGCAAGGTTGAATGGGATTTTTAAAGCAGCAGGGGTTTTGCTGATCCCTTAATTTGCAGTTTGTGATGTCTCTTTTGTTTTTGTTTTTGTTTAATTTTTTTTTTTCACTCATTAAACACTTGAATCTAGCATTAGCTGTGACTCCCAGTAATTCTGGATCTTTAGGGAGTAATGTATAAAGACAGATGGTGGGTATGATGAGGAGAGCAAAATGCACTTTCTCTTTGGTAATACCTTGAAAGTGGGCCACTGCCCTATTTTTTGCATGTAGACAGGCATTTAACCATAGTTAATGAGCCTGGAGAAAGAAGATGCCACACTGTAGATATTTTTAGTGATTTTTTAAAAACTCTTCAACCTTTTATTCAACCTTTAGATTAAGCAAATAAAAAACACCTGTTTTAGACATCTTGGCCTGGTGAAGAGAAGACTGGAAGAAATGCATTGGGAAAGGATTTATTTGTATAATTGAATGTTGAGGGAGATTTTCCTATTGTCTATGAGTTAACTACTTGTCTTCTCACCACTGTTGAAGGCAAAGACATTCCATATGTTACCCCATCTAATCCTTACCATAACTATCTTAGTTAATAAATCTCAGTCCAGTCCAGTTTAATGCTTTATTCTCAAATTCAACATAAATCTTATTTCTTTCTCTACTCCCAGTGCAGGCTTGACCCATGGCTTTGAGGAGAAAACTACATAGGTAGCTCTTGTATCCAGCACTTATCACAGAACAGTTGTATAAAGGAAATTGTCTATAACTTAAAATTAAATTTTGTTAAGTATTCAGAAATTTTAATACTGTAGGGCTTGGAGTCAGTGGTGTGGTGGGGTGGGGTTGGAAAATGCAAAGGAGTTCTTACCGAGGAAAATTTGAGAATTAAGGAGTGATGAATTAGTGAATAGATGCTGCTATGGTTTGAATGTGTCCCCCAAAGTTCATCTGTTGGAAACTTAGTTTCCAGTGCAACAGTGTTGAAAGAGAAGATCTTTAAGAGGATTAATGCTGTTATCACAGGAGTGAATTAGTCATCATGGGAGTAGGTTCTTGATAAAATAATGAGTTCATCTCCCTTCCCCCTCACCCTCTGTCTATCTCTCTCTCTTTTCCTGGCCCTTCTGCCTTCCACCATGGGATGATGGAGCAAGAAGGCCCTCACCAGATGCAGCCCCTCAATCTTGGACTTCCCGGACTCCAGAACTATAAGAAATAGATCTGTTTCTTATAAACTTACCCAATCTGTGGTATTCTGTAATAGCAACACAAAACCAACTAAGCCTTATGGTAACTGATTAGCCTTATGGTTAATTTGGCAATATAGTAAAATATCCCATTTTCAAACAGGTTTCTTACATATGTATATGTTTTATTTAGTTTTTAGTTGTTTTTTTTTTTTTTTGAGACAGGGTCTTGCTATGTTGCCCGTGCTGGAGTGCAATGGCTAGTCACAGGTGCAATCATAGGTCACTGTAGCTCCCAACTCCTAGACTGAAACAATCCTCCTGCCTCAGTCTCCTGAGTAGCTGGGACTATAGGCATGCAGTGGCTCCATATGTTTTGATAAATTCTCAGTGGAACAGGTAAAGTTCATGTAAAAAGATCATAATCAAACAAGCTGTCCCAAAATGAATGGAATTTTTACTTTTCAAAAGTGACTACTCCATTTTTTTGATCACTTTGTAACTGCTGAGGAAGGAATAAGATAAAATAGGCAATCCTATCTTCCTCCCTCCACCGTGAGACCATATGAGTTGCTTGGGAACCACTGGGATTCTAAAAAAAATAAAATCTATGCCTCAAGCATTCTCTTTTCTTTTTTCCTTCCTTCCTTCCTTCTTTCCTTCCTCCTCCCTCCCTCCCTTCCTTTCTGTCTTTTCTTTCTTTCTTTTTTTTTTTTTTTTTTGACAGAGTCTCACTCTATCGCCCAGGCTGGAGTGCAGTGGCGTGATCTTGGCTCCGTACAGCCTCCGCCTCCTGAGTTAAAGTGATTCTTCTTGCCTCAGTTTCCCGGGTAGCTGGGATTACAGGCGCCCACCTCATGCCCAGCTAATTTTTCTATTTTTAGTAGAGACAGGGTTTCTCCACGTTGGTCAGGCTGGTCTTGAACTCCTGACCTCAGGTGATCTGCCCGCCTTGGCCTCCCAAAGTGCTGGGATTGCAGGTGTGAGCCACTGCACCGGGCCTAACCTAGGTTTTCTAAATAAACGTAATAAATAAATAAATAAAGAAGGAAGCTGGGCATAGTGGCTCATCCCAGAGTTTCTGTAATCCCAGAAACTCAGGAGGATCAGGCCCAAGGATCACTTGAGCTGATATTTATAAAATGTTTAGAACAGTGCCTGGCAGATAGTAAAACTATATATGTTATTTGTTCAATAAATAACTATAACAGTTTTTTGATTACCATACCTTAAAACAAGTCCATATTTACATTTTTAGGGTAACTTAGTATGAAGTGAGTCTCAGAAGAAATACTTGTGACACATATATTCATACGGGGCCCACTTTTGCATTTTCATTGTTTCTCGTACTTCTTGTTCTTTTTCTCCAAATGGATCTTTATTTTGATCCATTTAGTTGCAGACAGGGGTGGGGGAGCTAAGATTTAGTCATTTATCTTTACAAGGCTTTTTTTTGTATGTGAACTTGGTTTATTAGACACATAATCTGGCATTCAGCCCTAATGCCTTTACCAGCATTTTCCAACTGGAACATAAGGGCATAGGAAAGTAACAGAAGAATTAATCTTTGTTTTTTTGTGTTTTTTTATTTCTTTAGCTCAGATGATCAGAGGGACCGATACAAAGAAAATATGTTGGTTCCAAGACTGGTAGTGAGCCCCATCTTCAAATGTACTGGCAAGCTTTTAAAATTGGAAACTTTTCCTTTTAGATGAGACTGTGACAGATTTTACTTTGAAGCAGACAGCTTTCACTTTGAAGCAGACAGCTTTCATTCTTGATGAAGATCCACTTGTTCAATATGCACCTTTATTATTGGCTCTGAAGTAGTATTTAGGGAAAAGCAAGTCTCTAGTTTTCCTTCTGGGAGCAGTTTACTAGATGCCGAAGCAGTTTAATCCTTTAAAACAAAACAAAACATGCAATTAGCACTAATTAAAAAATACTTTTACTATTTAAAACTCAGTTGGTTTTTCTAATATCTAATTCTTTGTTTTCTAATTACAGTTACTATACTCATAATAATTTCAAATCTAGTAACTGTAAAAAATAATCTCATTGACTGACAAGGAATTTCTCAAACAGGCAGTCATTACTTTGTGCATTATATGGGACCATAAAAATAACTACGTGGCCAGGTGCGGTAGCTCACATCTATAATCCCAGCACTTTCGGAGGCTAAGGCGGGCAGATCATTTGAGATCAGGAGTTTGAGACCAGCCTGACCAACATGGTGAAACCCCATCTCTACTAAAAATGCAAAAAAATTAGCCGAGCATGGTGGTGCATGCCTGTAGTCCCAGCTACTCAGGAGGCTGAGGCAAGAGAATTGCTTGAACCTGGGAGGCAGAGGTTGCAGTGAGCCGAGATGGAGTCACTGCACTCCAGCCTGGACAACAGAGCAAAACTCCATCTCAAATAATAATCATAATAATCATAATAATCATAATCATAATAACTATGCAGGCTGAAACTATGAAAAGCAATCTTAATAAACAAAGATAAAAATTACAATTGTTTTGTGATCTTTTGTCAAAACATTAAAAACAAGCTGAGCACGGTGGTGAAACCAGTCCAATAGTTCCATAGACAGTTGATTGACCCTTCTGCTGTTAAAGCTTGAAACCTGTATTTGTTGTATGTGAATTCCTTCCTCAGGAAACAACCTTCAGGTTGCTCAACAAAGGTATCAGAGAACTGAAACTCACCAGATCACCTTACCAGATGCCTCCTTGCCCCTCCCTAGGTCTTGTTTTCTTACACATTGTTACATTTCTTCCCTGCTGTATAAACTCCTAGTTTTAGTCAGTCAGGGAGATGGATTTGAGATTGAGCTCCCATCTCAGCTGCGGCACCTGATTAAAGCCTTCTTCCTTGGCCATACTTGTCTCAGTGATTGGCTTTCTGTGCAGTGAGCAGCAGGACTTAGACCAAACCCCTGGTGTTTCGGTAACAGTGGCTTACACTTCTAATCCTAGCACTTTGGGAGCTGAGGTGGGAAGATCACTTGAACCCAGAGGAGTTTGAGACCAGCCTGGGCAACATAGTGACAGCTCATCTCTACAAAAATAAAAAATTAGCCAGGTGTGGAGGCACATGCCTGTATGTAGTTCCAGCTACTTAGGAGGCTGAGGTGGGAGGAACACCTTGAGCTTAGGAGGTTGAGGCTGCAGTGAGCTGTGATGGTGCCACTGCAATCCAGCCCGGGCAACAGAGAGAGACCTTGTCTTAAAAGAAAAAAACCCACAAGACTGTCTTATTGTTAGTTATGAATGTATAGGAAATTTAAAAATAGTAAAACTGGTATTTATTTAGTACACTGTAATTTGAAACATTAGATACCTTGAGAATTAAAATGCTTTAATTATAAAATAAACTTATCACAAGTAGTTTAAATAGTGTTTGCCTTCTTCTCGTTACATAATTTATGATATGGAGAGAGTAACTTTTCTTTTTCTTTTTCTTTTTTTTTTTTTTGAGACTGTCTAGCTCTGTCACCCAGGTTGATGTGCAGTGGCTCGATCATAGCTCACTGCAGCCTTGAACTCCTGGGCTCAAGCAATCCTCCTGCCTCAGCCTTCCAAGTAGCTGGAACTACAAGGGTGCTACCATGCCCAGCTAATTAAAAAAAATTTTTTTTTTGTAGGGACAAGGTCTTTATTGCACATGCTGGTCTTGAACTCCTGGCTTCAAGCAATCCTCCTGCCTCTGCCTCCTGATACTGTTAGAATTACAGGAGTGAGCCACTGCATCTGGCCAAGGGAGCATCTTTTCGATGCCTTGGCTAGTTCTCATACTCTTCTAAGCTTTGATCAGCTTACAACATTTTCTTTTTTGTGCTTCCAATGTTGTGAGACATCTCTGAGAGTTGCTTTACTGTAAAGATTTTTGCCATTGTAATTTCCCCTGGGACATCTTCATCCTGTTCATTATAACTACTTCCCTCACTTATGCTGAAAGTTTGCCTTATAGTTGTCAAAGCTTTTAATAGTACTGATGATTTTTGACACTGATTTCTTTAGGATAACTGAAATCTATCACCCTGCAGTTTCAATTCATCAGACCTAGTTTTACTTAGGCATAAATAAAACAATTGAAACCTCTCTTCCACATGGATGCTCTTCAAATACTTGAAGACAGCAGTCGGCAGTTGTGTGTTGCACGAGTCCTTACTTCTTCATACTGAATATATCTGATTCTGACATGTAGCTTTCTCCCAAGATGCTTGTCATTTTCACTTCACCAACAAATTCCTCCCCATTGGTCAGAGTTTACCACACAGTAGCAATTTCCCTGGTCACTTCCTCTACATAATAAAACTTAAAACTGTCAGGCAAGTCAGGAAATTTTCAGAGCACTGCTTTTTAGCTGGTTGAAGTATAGCAATTTTATCATTTGCTTATGAAGGCAGCTTCCATTTTCCCCCTTCTATCTGACCAGCACATAGCAGGGACCCTTTGGAAATGATCCTGAAACTATTTCAAAAATAGAAAAAAATTAGAAGAGGCTAGGATTCAAATAATTATACTTGCCAGGCACATATTGGGACTATTCTAGAATATTTAGTACCCTGTATTCTTGTTTGAGGTATACTTCTTAGATTTTTATCTTTTCAGGTGTTGGAACTTTGGAGAAAGATCTGTTATGCCTTGCATATTGCTTATGCTTATTTAATGTTGTTATTTGGGCCTCTAAGGCCATACATATTTGGATAAACATCTGGATGTTCTCTCCGTGCATCTTGGGTCTAGGAGCAAGGGTATGGAGTCCCCACCTAAGGCAATAGGAGCTGCTTCTGCCAGAGAGCTGTGCAAAGTAACTAGAAGTAGAGACCACAGTTTGCCAAATATGTATAGAGTTAAGGACGAAATTTGGGAAGATGAGGGATTTCTTATGCAAATGCCTTGTGTACCAGAACACCACATAGAATTTCAGACATTTATTGGTCAGAAAGACATTAATTCATGGATGGAGAGTTAGTCATTAGGGTCCAGGGTGTACTTGGGGGGAGAAATTGATTCCTGCATTTGCTTTGAAGTCTAAAATGATACAGCTTTTCACTGTAGGGGAAGAGTGATGGGCAGTGGGAGGCCCTTGAACTTGACTTTTAATTAACAGTAATCTTTTTTCTTAAATTGCTATGACAGCAACATCCTCCAGCTGGTCTTATTTTCCAAATTGTGTTCCTTGCTACCTTGTTGCTTTTCTGATGGCAAAAGTCCTTTGAATATTAACACAAATGTGGAGATCTTTTCAAATTCCCATTTGGGCACAGCCAAAATGTTGGCATATGAGTTGTGGCAATTTACTTTTGAGCTCTGGTAAGCATTTTGCTACCAAGACAAATACATTGGTGCCTTTGAGGCCATGCCAATTCCTAATACCAGAACCTGCACGATTTATATTAATTGCCATCCTTTCTCTATGTCAGTGATATGTTCTACTCACAACCCCAAATCCTCTTCTCTCATCCCCGCTCTTTTCAAATGTGTCTCTAGTTACTGGGGATATGCAGCCTACGCAAGGGTTCCCTATACCTGCATGATCAACAGCCCCACAGAGGCCATTTAGTCATTACAGAACCATTTTTAGATAGGTAAAGCAGGATAAGGGCTGGGCTGAAGATCGATGTCCAGCCTGCTGAATCATCAGGAGTTTCTTGAATTTTTGCATTCTGAGAAGCATCTTCACCATCTAACACTGAGCACAACTGGCTCTCTGTAGGAAATACTCTCTCTTAAATTGTGTCTCCCTTAACCCCACCTCTCTGTTCCCAGATCTATAATCACTGTCTCAATAGTTTCCCTAATTTCCCTGTGCCATTGATGTTGAATTCCATAGGCCCTCACAGATCATTCTGTGCAAGTCTATTCCCCTTCCTTCACCAGGAGTCAGACTGCTTTTGTAGCAGAGGAGGAAAAATAGCAACAGTGATTAAATAGCATTAAATTAATAGAGCGAGGGGCCTACCTGGTTCTAGAATGATAGTTCCATCTGAGATCCAATAAGATCGAATTTACTTACTAAACTTTTCCACCTTAGTTCAAAGCAACCTAGATAAGTTTAGAAACAAAATCACAAAACAAAATACTTGTTACCTATATGTCATTTGTACACCAGGTCCCTCAAATAATTGGCTAAACTTGGCTCAAAACCCTGAAACCGGCCGGGTGCAGTGGCTCATGCCTGTAATCCCAGCACTTTGGGAGGCCAAGGTGGGTGGATCACCTGAGGTCATGAGTCGGAGACTAGCCTGGCCAACATGGTGAAACTACTAAAAATACAAAAATTAGCTGGGCATGGTGGTGCGTGCCTGTAATCCCAGCTACTAAGGAGGCTGAGGCAGGAGAATTACTTGAACCTGGGAGGCGGAGGTTGCAGTGAACTGAGATCGAGCCATTGTACTCCAGCCTGGGAACACAGCGAGACTCTGTCTCAAAAACAAACAAACCAACCAACCTCTAAAATCATGTGAAGGCTTTGTCCTATGTCCTCCTGATTCCTCATGCTTCTCTCTGCCTTCACCATTCTCCTTCCTTTCAGACGATCTCTGATCAACCTCGTGATATCCTGGGGATGAAATCTGTATGTTCATCATTTTCTACTCACTGAGTCCAAACCTTTTGGGATTTTTTCCCATAGATCTTCATGAAGAAAGGTACTGGCAGTCTCGGAGAGGCATCACGTTGTAAAGCTTTCATTATCCTACTTCCACCATCCCATTCTCTTTTATTCCTCTTTCCCTCTCTCTCTCTCTTCTGAAACTACCAGAAAATCCACCCTCTTGTCTACCTACATTCACACCCTATCAATTTCTCAGCTTCTAACACATACACTTTTGGCAAGGCATTTCCTCTGTAAAATACAGCACTCTCCCTGAAGGGAATTCTGGCTAACTCAATTATCCCACTTTGTTACACTAGAAAAACAGATTATGAAAGGTCCTGCTGTGGCAGGAACTACTAAGTGCCATATTTGGGGCAGAAGTAATATTTCATCTTTACTTTTGTACTCTTTCATTTTTAGTTGATTTTGCCAAATAGCTTCAAATAGCACAAACTAGAATAATTTTTACAGTCTCCGGAGACAGAGGAATACTTTATCCTTGACCCAAATAATGCTGAATTGGTAATGCTTTCTATTTGCATCTCCTTTCTTTAAGACTAATTTGATGAAGAATCTCAGCTCTAGTAATTAACTGCTTTTTCTTTATTGCAGTGTAAACCAAAGCTGACATACTCCCAGGCTTCTTTCCTCTCCGTCTCCCTTCTCCTTCTTATTCCTGTTTATCTACTTATCCTTTGTTTAAGGAGACTGAAAAGAAAGAGGAGGCCAGGCGCAGTGGCTCATGCCTGTAATCTTAGCAATTTGGGAGGCTGGGGCTGGAGGATTGTTTGAGGCCAGCAGTTCAAGACCAGCCTGGACAACATGGCAAGACCCTGTCTCTCAAAAAAAAAAAAAAGAAAAGAAAAGAAGGAAGAGGAAGAAAGGGAAAAGGAGAAGGAAGAAGAAAAGGAAGAAGAGGAGGAAGGAGAAGAAGGAGAAAGTCTATTTAATCATTGTTGCTATTTTTCCTTCTTTGCTACAAAAGCAGTTGGAAGCCCTGAAGGTCTCATACGTTCCAGTAGAGGACATTGCTTGTCCTTTGAAAGAAAATTTCCATTCGATACACATTATTAAGCATGATTTTAGTAAGTGAAAAGAGAACAAGCCATTAATGGAGTGCACAGCCAAGAATGGAATATAAGGTGATAAATTTTTTTCATCTTTATTGTATCATCAATCTTTGAGGGCAGCAAAGGAGGTTCTGTTCTTTTGTTTATCCCATTATTTGTCTTTCTTGGAGAATCATTGTGTTTTACTAATTTTGTGAAGATTTAAATGAAGGGATTTAAGGAATACTTTTTTCTTCCAAATGCTTAGGGAATTTATTGAGCTATTTTCCTGGTCTGGTATTAAATCTATCCCAGATGGGACTTCACATTTGCCCAAGGTTTATATAAAAAAATTACCACATTAAAGACATTCTGTTTAGTGCTTGCACACATACACACACACTCTCTGTTTTCAATACTTGACAAATATTTAACATTGTTTCCTTTTACTTCCTTTGACACTGAATTTTGTATTACTTCCTAGGGAGGAAAAATAATATGACTAGGATCCTACTGCCATAGGACTCAAGAGTTACCTTCCAAACATGACTTTCAAGAAAGTTAGAAATGGTGAACAGGGGGCAGATCAGAACTTTCGGCCTATTTAATGATTGACTGTAGACTCACTGCCTAAATCGCTTTAGGCCCTTCCTGATTTCTTTTTGTTCCAGGGTCATGGACTAGTACTTATTTTCATGAGTGACTTAGTTCTTTCTTCCTCCTTCAGATTCAAATTGAGAAGGGTGCCCGCACTAACGAGAACAGCCTCCTTCACCCCCTCCCTCCTGCCCCTCGTCTTCCTTTGTCTTTGTTGAATAAAACAGATGTGGTGAGCAATTCTTTTTATATCTTTATATTTTCTATTTGACAAGTGCACTAAGTAGTATCAATTTCTAACCATCTATCTTTTTATAGTTTAAACTTTTATCAGAGAAATACATGAACTCAGATTAAAAAATCATAAATGTTTAACAAGGCTTTTAATGAAAACCAGTATCCCCTGCCACATTCATCCCCACCATCATTCTTCTCAGAATAAACATTTACTTGCTTCAACTAGGTCTTCAGATATTTATTTCCAAATGTCTAATAAGATATTCATACTATTTCTTATTTTTTTGAATTTTATGTATTCCACATTGCTTCTTGTAATTTAACCATCTTGCACTTCCAAAGGCTCCACTCCAAACTTGCCATCTTCTACCCTCTATCCTCCCAATATAGCTACAGGATTTTTTTACTTAATAAACACTCACAGTTTACATTTTATGACCATATAAGCATTATTTACAAGTGAGCCATATATCATCCTATATTTTCTTTTCTGTACATTTTTTTCCCGAGTTAATGGTCTTTTTAAAACCTTATTCTTTTTGATCTGCTGATTCTTTATTCATTCATAACTCTTTTTTTCTTTTCTTTCTTTCGTTTTTTTTTTTGAGACAGAGTCTCTCTCTATTGCCAAGGCTGGAGTGCAGTGGCATGATCATAGCTCACTGCAGCCTTTAACTCCTGGGTTCAAGCAATCCTCCTGCCTCACCATGCCAAGTAGCTGGGACTACAGGTACATTCCGTCACACCCTGCTAATATTTTTTAATTTTTAATTTTTATAGAGATGAGGTCTCTTTATGTTGCCCAGGCTGATCTCAAACTCCTGGCCTCGATCCTCCCACCTTAGACTCCTAAAGTGCTGGGATTACAGGCATGAGCCATGGCACCCAGCCCATTCATAAGTCTTGATAGTAGGGTAAACCTCCTCTCAAGTTATACCTATGTATCAAGTAAGCTATCAGCTTCTCTCTCTTTCTCTCTTGCTCTTCTGCAATCACTCTGCTATAGCCTTTTTTTCCATCCTATGACTTTATACCTTTTAAAGTTTCCTTCATTAATATTTTAGAGGAGTTACGAGAGGAATGGTGGTAAGTTTATGTTTTAATATATCAATGTACAAGAATTGCCCACTACATTTTAAATGAAAAATTCAAAGGATTTAGGATTAGGTTGCTTTTTCATAAAGATATGAGCACAGCATAGAAAATACTCTTCAACTATCATGAACTAGGTGATTAGTATTGTTTTCATTTTAAGATATTAAAATGTAATGTCTCAGTAAGCTGTCCTAGCATATAAAACATTTGTTATAAGTATGAAAAGTTACCCTCCTAGATTTTGTTTAAAAGTTCTTATGAAATTTTTGAGAATTTAAACCACTTGTGATGGCAGCATTTGCAAAAATCTCCCAAGACAAAGTAATACTAGGGGCTTGTCTATCTGAAGTGAAAGCATTTGCAAAAATCTCCCAAGACAAAGTAATACTAGGGGCTTGTCTATCTGAAGTGAAAACAAGAGGAGGGAAAAAACAGCATCTCTAAACATTATTCTTCTATGTATATTAAACATAGAAACAACAACTCAAAGGCACTGTCAGTAAGTAAGCTTTCATCTGAGTGGGTGCTTAGATGGCAGATCATTTTGCTCCCTCTGGGAGGAGCTGTCTGCAAGGAGTTTAATGAATCAGCCTGTTGCCACTGATCCTCAAAAAGAAAAAGAAAGGAGTCATTGTGTAGATTGATTGTCTGCTAGAATACAGACGATAAAGTTTAGATAAAACTTGATTTCGCTTGATAAACCAAAGCGGCCAATGTCTAAGGCAGTGGTCTTTCACTTTTTAAACAATTTATTTTAGAATAATTAATATGTGCATATATATTAAAAAGTCAAGTAGTGCTAAAGACCTTAAAATGTATGTGCCCTCCACCATTTCACCTCTCTTAGCCATGTCTTTGGATATTTACATGCATATTTCAAGGAAAAAAACACATATACAGCCATCTTTTGATTCATCTATTTTAGATATTATCAGTTGACTTCTGTGTTAGTCCAGATCCTCCAAAAGGCAGACACAAAGGTGGAAAATGTATCAGGAGAAACGCCTATAGAGATCATGGACAGGGAATTGGGGGAAGACTGTGAGAGTTCCCAGACTGCCATGTGGGTCTTACCCAGTGCCGGAGAGAGGGGACAGGAGAAAAGGTATGGGGAATCACCTTAGACTACAGTGCCATCTAAGGAAAGGAGAGCAAGGCCATTAGAAAGTCCTCGAACCACAGTCACCCATAGGAGGGATCCCCAACCCCCGGGAATGGGCCTTACTTAGAATCCGTTTCACTGTCAGTAATTGGCTGAAAGCAGCCCACGGGGAGCATGAATGCAGTGAATTTCTGAGTGCAGCAACTGGGCCCGTTGGTCTATTTTGCTCCCTGCAGTTGGAGGTCTGAGAGGGGGCATTCGCTTGCCTGCCACCACGTCCAGTATGACAGGTAAGGATTTTAGCTTCCTTCCACAGCCTCTGCCTGTTTTTCTTCCCTCCAGTATAATTCTATTTCAATTTGGGTTAAATCCATATTCACTGTTTTCATTGTCATGATTATGTAAGTTTTGCTTATAACTGAGGCAGATAATGCATTATAATTCTAGTTTATTGTACAGTTTCTGTTTCTCTTAAAGGTAATAATTGCCTCATTTTTCCTCATTTGCTTATTTTTCTTTGAACTGATGGACAAAATTTCCCACAATTCTTAATATCTCTGTAAAATACCTCTTGATAAAAATTTTCATATCATCAAACTTGTAGCAAATCTGCTGAATTCAGGAGTAAGCTGGTAAGTGTTCTATAGAATGTAATTTCCTACAAGGTAGTTTACTTTTTTAGTTTGTTTTGGTTTTGGTATTCCTCTGTATTATGGTAGTGGAAGGCTGGGATGCTACAGAACTCAATTTAATATTGTAGAATTGAATTAAAGCAAGGAGACCTTTACTAATTTGCAAACATATTGTTAATCTTGCCACATTTCTGTGAGGTCAAAAAATGCATCATCAAATACTTATTGCACTTTCTGTGTGGCAACTAGCTAGTTGATCACTAATCTCTTTCCTCCTTGTGGAAGACTGTATTTTCCAGAGAAGACCAGAACATTACGCATCCTGCATATTCTTCTTATAATATAGCTTTAGCTTCCATCTATCAAAAGATGGAGGCTCTGTCCCCTTCCCTTGAAAGTGAGCAGGCTTTGGGGACAGTTTCAGGCAGTAGAATACAGCAGAAATGATGCTACGTGACTTCCCAGGGTAGGTAAAAAAAGGTGACACAACTTTCATCTTGTCTGATGAAACATTTGCGGGATTCCTAAGTCACTCCATAAGCAGTGTGACTGCCATGAGGTGCTATATTGTGAGGAAGGTCAAACTAGCCCCTGGGAGGGAACACTTATTTCCCTAAGTGTACATGAGGAGAGCTGTCCAGCAGCACTCAGATGCTCTAGTCCCCACAGGCTCCCGACCCATGCAGCTTCTGTCATTGTGCAAATCCATGAGAAACCATGAGCCAGAAAAGCTCAGTTGAGCCCTCTCCAAATTCCTGGCCCACAGAAATCGTGACAGACAAATTATAATGATTGTTTTAAGCCACTAAATTTTGGGGTGATTAGTTGGCACAATAGTGAATAGAACACTTATCTTCCTAGGTCACAAAAATCAGAAGTGCCTGAGTTCTCAAGAGCGCAAGAGGAAGTCATATACTTCTAATCTTAGCACGAAAGCCTCCATGTGTGATCCTCCATTCCTTTTTCCCTTCTGCTACCTGAATCCAGAGGACATAGGGAAGTAGCATAATTCCATGAATGGCCATGTTGAAGGTTTCAGACTTCATGTGAATGATAAAATGTTATTCTACAACCACCAGGATCTAGGGAGTTACCTGTTACAGTGATTAGTGCTATTAAAGTTACTAGTGTTACTAATAGAATAGCATTTTATCATTCACATCGTAGTGGCTTACACCACACAACTATCTTGATTCATTTACTCAAGAAATATGTAAGAAATGGCAGGCAGGCACTGTATCAGGTGCTGTGGATATAGTGGTAAATAGGAGGGTGCTTCTTCTCTTGGAGCTTACATTCTCATGGAAAGGAGAGAACCACAAAATAAGTAAACAGGCTGGGCGCGGTGGCTCACGCCTGTAATCCCAGCACTTTAGGAGGCCAAGGTGGGTGGATCACTTGAGGTCAGGAGTTCGAGACCAGCCTGGCCAACATGGTGAAACCCTGTCTCTACTAAAAATACAAAAATTAGCTGGGCGTGGTGGTGCACCTGTAATCCCAGCTACTCCCTATACACCTTTACGTCCTTTCAAAAGAATCCTTTCGGACACTGAAATGCTTCAGACTTCTTTTTCCTTCTTTTCCTGGTGTGGATTCGGTCTCACTTGGCTAGAGAATTATAATGATACATGCATCCCAGCCTTATTTCACAGCTGCTTCTCTAAAACCTGTGATCTCTAGGTTCTGCTGGAATTGAACAAATGTGAGACTAATAAGAGATGAGGTCAGAGAGTTAACAAGGGATCAGATTGTGAAGGGCTTTACTCTAAGGGAGACAAAAGAGAAGGGCCCTAAGCATTATAAGTCTTTTCATTTGTTTGTTTTTTGAGACAGGGTCTTGCTCTGTCGCCTAGGCTTAACTTCGGTGGTGCAATCTCGGCTCACTGCAGCCTCTACCTCCCAGGCTCAAGCGATCCTCCCACCTCAGCCTCCAGAGTAGGTAGGACCTCAGGTGCTCACCACCACACCTGGCTAATTTTGTTTATTTTTTGTAGAGATGAGGCTTCTCACTCTGTTTGTTGCCCAGGCTGGTCTCAAAGTCCTGGGCTCAAGTGATCCACCTGCCTCAGCCTCTCAATCTGCCAGTATTTCAATGTGCCGGTATTACAGGCATGAGCCACTGTGCCCGGCTGGTAAGTTTTATACTTAAAAAGATGACACTGCCATGTGGGGAATACTGCAGGAAGCTCAGGAAGTAGCAGGAGAACACTTAGGCTATTGCAACCTTCCAGGCAGAGCAAAATGATTTGGATCAGGCAAGTAGCAGGACCAAGAGTGGGAAGTGATTGAATTCTGGTCATAGTTTGCAAGAATGGTGGAGGGGATTTGCTGATGGTTTAGATATGAAGATGAAGAGTGACAGTCAATGATTACTCCAAGGATTTTAGTCGGAGAAGTCAGAAAGATGGAGTTGCCAACTACTGTGATAAAGAAGACTATGAGAAAAACAGGTTTGGGAAAGAATATTGAGAGTTTGGTTTTGGAAATGTTAAACTTGACATATTTTTTAGACATCACATGCTTCATCTTATTTTTTGCCAAAATCATTCTGAAAGTAAGTATTGCAGTCAATTTTGTTTTATAGATGAGGAAACTGAAGTTGAGAGAAGTTAATTGCTCAAGCTCACACACTAGTAGGGGCAGAGCCAAATTTAGAATCTGAGTATTTCGGAATTCAAAATCAGGGCTCATCCCACTACGAAGCTGTGCTTACCCATTTCTACAGGCTATTTTTCACCTTATTCTCTAAATGACCTAGACATTTTCCAAATTGGTTTTTCTACACATTCTTTTTAATAACTATCCATCTTTGGTTTCCTGCTACTACATGTGGTCTGACAATTAGACACATGATCTTTCTGTGATGCCCATGCATGGCAGATTGCTAATATCAAGTCTCCCCTGAATTGCAAATGTATACATGGCTTCCTAGCTAGACACTACATTCCCAGGTCTTGTCACAGCTAGGTATGACCATGTGACTAGGTTAAGGCTGGTGTGGAAATGTATGCAAATTCCAGGTTGTGTACAGTGGACCCTTGAATAAAAGGGTTAAGGGTGCTAGCCTCCTGCACAGTTTAAAATCTAAATATAGCTTTTGACTCTCTCCAAACTTAATTACTAATAGCCTACTGTTGACTGAAGCCTTACTAATAACATGAACAGTTAACACATATTTTGTATATTATATTTGTTATATACTGTATTCTTACAATGAAGTAAGCTAGGAAAAAGAAAATGTTATTAAGAAAATAAGGAAGAGAAAATACATTTGCTGTTTTTCAAGTGGAAGTGAATCACTGTAAAGGTCTTCATCCTAGTCATCTTCATGTTGAACAGGTTGAGGAGGAGGAGGAAGAGTAAGGGTCAGTCTTGCTGTCTCAGGGGTGGTAGAGGCAGAAGAAAATCCATGGTCTAAGTGGACACATGCAGTTCAAATCCTTGTTGTTCAAGGGTCACCTGTGCTTAGAAGAAAGCTGCTTGACCTCCACTTCCTCTTTCCCACTTCATTTGGACTAGAACAAGGGGTGTGCTCGTGGACAAGGGGCACACCCTACAGAAAGGTGGAGCAACAAGGTAAAAAGAGTTTGGGTCCCTAAATGATCCCACAGAGCAGTGCTGACCTCTTCTCTGGGGCCACCTAATAGCTTACACTAAATGACAGAAAATTAAAACTTTTCTTTTGTGTAAGCTTGTATTAAAAACAGCTGGGCCACAGTCTTAGCCAAATATATCATGAATAAGTCACAGCGCACTACAGCTTCCCAGAAGGCAATATGGCATTGTGGTTAAGCATATGGACTCTAGAATTAGACTGTGGGTCTGTCTAATCCTGGCTATGTCATTCAGTCTTGGCCTAGTTATAGAATTTCCCTGTGCCTTAGGTCTTTTATCTTAAAGTAGAGACAATAAGAGTATCTACCTCATATGGTTAAATAATATATACAGGACATTTATAGCACTGGTTGGGGCATTTTAGGGGCTCAGTAAATATTAGCTATATAAATAACTTATCCAAACAGGTAAGAATAGGCTATTAACATTGAAAGCAAATATTGACCATGATATATTTTATTTGAGTAGGGATGCGTGGGGATCCCCGCTCAGTGCCTTCCTCTTACCATTCCCGGCTGTGGTAGAAAGGCTAGATGTCCACTAAAACCTCATGCTGCACAGTGTGGAACTACTACTGAGAATCTGCTGCCCAGACAAAGGTAGTTTATTCCCAGACCCTCTCCACTAGTTCTGGGTTGGGGGTTTTAAACAAAAATTTTCGGTAAAATATATGTAACATAAAATGTACCCTTTTAGCCATTTTTTAACTTTACAGTTCAGTTCAGGAACATTAAGTACATTCATTTTTTTTTTTTTTTAGATGGAGTCTCACTATGTCACCCAGGCTGGAGTGCAGTGGCGTGATCTCAGCTCATAGCAACCTCCGCCTCCTGGGTTCAAGTGATTCGCCTGCCTCAGCCTCCTGAGTAGCTAGGATTACAGGTGCACGCCACCATGGCTGGCTAATTTTTGTACTTTTAGTAGAGACAGAGTTCCCTACCGTTGGCCAGGCCGGTCTCAAACTCCTGACCTCAAGTGATCCACCCGCCTCCGCCTCCCAAAATGTTGGGATTACAGGCATAAGCCACCACACCCGTGTCATGGCTAATTTTTTAAATTTTTTGTCAGAAGGTACATCTTTTGGCCAGGTGAGGTGGCTCACACCTGTAATCTCAGCACTTTGGGAGGCCAAGGCAGGCACATTGTTGTGCAAGCATCACTACTGTCTCCAGAACTCTGTCATCATCCCAACTGGAACTCAGTACTCATTTTAAAAGTTTCATGTCCTTTGCAGGGACATGGATGAAGCTGGAAACATCATTCTCCGCAAACTAACACAGGAACAGAAAACCAAACACTGCGTGTTTTCACTCATAAGTGGGAGTGGAACAATGAGAACACACGGACACAGGGAGAGGAACATCACACACCGGGGCCTGTCAGGGGATGGGGGGCTAGGGGAGGGATAGCATTAGGAGAAATACCTAATGTAGATGACAGGTTGATGGGTGCAGCAAACCACCATGGCACGTGTACACCTATGTAACAGACCTGCACGTTTTGCACATGTATCCCAGAACTTAAAGTATAATTAAAAAAAAAAAAAAGCTTCCCATTCCCTGCTCCCCACAAGCCCTGGTAGCTATTCTTCTATTTTCTGTCTCCATAAATGTGACTATCTCAGGTACTTGATGTAAATGGAATCACACTGTATTTGTCCTTTTGTGTCTGGTTTCTTTCACTTAGCATGTCTTCAAGGTTTACCCATGTCAGCAAGTGTCAGAATTTCCTTCCTTTTTCAGGCTACATCTTGTTCCATTGTATGGATAGACCACGTTTCATTTATCACTCATCCATCAATGGACATTTGGGCTGGGCTGATTTCTTTTGTCTTTATTTTTGAGACGGAGTCTCACTCTGTCACCCAGGCTGGAGTACAGTGGCACGATCTCGGCTCACTGCAACTTCTACCTCCCTGGATCAAGCGAGTCTCCTGCCTCAGCCTCTCAAGTAGCTGGGACAACAGGTGCGTGCTACCACACCCGGCTAATTTTTTGTGTTTTTAGTAGAGACGGGGTTTCACCATGTTAGCCAGGATGGTCTTGATCTCCTGACCTTATGATTCCCCCAGCCTTGTCCTCCCAAAGTGCTGGGATTACAGGCGTGAGCCACCACGCCCAGCCGTTTGTTTGTTTTGAGACAGAGTCTCGCTCTGTTGCCCAGGCTGGAGTGCAGTGGTGTGATCTCTGCTCACTGCAACTCTACCTGTCAGGTTCAAGCAATTCTTGTGTTTCAGTCTCCTGAGCAGCTGGGATTACAGGCGTGCATCACCACGCCTGGCTAATTTTTGTATTTTAGAAGAGATGGGGTTTTACCACGTTGGCCAGGCTGGTCTCAAACTCCTGGCCTCAAGTGACCTGGCTGCCTTGGCCCCCCAAAGTGCTGGGATTACAGGCATGAGCCACTGTACCCGGCCGGGCTGATGGTTTTTAAGAAGTAGGTGAGGCTTCTTCATTCTCTCTTATACCATTTACTTCAGAGGACTCCGCGGCCCTAGAAAGCAGTTGACTTAGAAGAAGGAAAGACCCTGCCCTGCAGAATCATTATGGAAGCTACTGACTGACAAGGCATCCCTGCATTGGTCCTTTATATGAGTAAGAAAAAAACTTTCATTTTGCTAATTAACATTAGAAATGTTGGATTTATTTCTTACAGCAGTTTATGTTACCCTAACAACTTATCAGGCTACTCATACTTTTTAATTTTTTTTTGAGACAGGATCTCGTTTCATTGCCCAGGCTGGAGTGTAGTGGTGCAATCATAGCTCACTCGGGTCTCAAACTCCTGGGCTCAAGCCATCCTCCCACCTCAACCTCCTGAGTAGCTGGGGCTACAGGTGCATACCATCACATTCAGCCAATTAAAAAAAAAAAGTTGGTAGAGACAGGGTCCATGTTGCCCAGGCTGGTCTCAAACTCCTGAGCTCAAGCGATCTCCCTTCCTCAGCCTCTTAAAGTGCTGGATTTACAAGCATGAGCCACTGTACCCCATAGGCTACTCACCCTTTACTTAACTTGGCAAAACATTTTTGGTCACCTGATCCAACAAAATGATTATTCTCTCTCTTTATCCCACAACAATTTCTCTGCTTCTAGAAAACCACTGTTCCATAAAAATAAATAAAACAAACAATATTGAAGGGCCTTTTCCTTTTCCCACGCATCCTGCCATGAAAATAATATGATTTCTTTTCCAGGACCTACTCTGATTAGCTCATTTCCCATTCTGTCTGAACTAAGAAAAGATATTCCTTTGTGTGAACCCAGATGACACCTCTATCCAATGTGTTTTGATTTTACTGAAAGGGATCAAAGTTCTTCACACCAAAATCACCAGACTCCCACATGGGCAGGGGCTTGGGCAAATAAAGAGCTGCTGCTGCCACTGGATTTGGCACCACCCCCAGATGGGTATTGTTTGTTTTTGTTTGAGCTTTGCCAGCAAAGATTTATAATCCTTACCTTCCTGCTGTTTAGCAAGGTTCTGAAAAAAGAGGACAGCACCTTCTACGAAGAGCATGGGGACTCTAACGAGATGCAGCCACCTCTGGTGATATGTTATGTAAGCATGCATAAGCATACTTAGGGTCTTTTGCTGACAGGATAGACTACAGAGTAACCTTGCCTTCTCCAAATTTGCAAGACTTCAGGAGCTTGAGAGATCTCCAGTCTATTTCCTTTCCCTCAGATCTATTTTCAAATCATTTCTTATTTTTCTTTTCTTTTCTTTCTTTGTTTATTTCATTTTCTTTCTTTCTTTCTTTTTTGGCAGGGTCTCATTCTGTTGCCCACATTTGAATGCAATGGCGCCATCATAGGTCACTGCAGCCTTGACCTCACAGGTTCGAGTGATCCTCCCACTTCAGCTTCCTGAGTAGCTTGGACTACAGTTGCACACCACCATACCTGGCTAATTTTTTGATTTTTTTTAGAGACAAGGTCTTGCTATGTTGTCCAGGCCAGTTTTGATCTCCTGGGCCCAAGCAATCTTCTTCCCTTGTCCTCCCAAAATGTTGGGATTACAGGTGTGAGCCACTGCACCCAGCCTTCAGCTCACTTGAAAGAGGTAAATTGCTCTTCAAGACACCCAAAGGTGGATTTTTCTTGGATTCAATCTGAAATGAACAGAAAGTAGGGAATAAAAATTTGAAATGTAGATTGGAAAAGTCAAGAGACAGTAATTGATTCCATCTCTGCATGACCAAAGTAGCCCAAGTTTGGTCATTCTGGGATCTTAGAGTTGGCATTAGTTGAAGCACCAAGACTTACTGTCTCTGGCCACACTAGCTCCTGGGGCACCAGCTCTCAAAGGCCTCACCCTGAACAGGGAATATGGGTGGGTATGGGTAGGATAGAAAGGAAAGGAGGGATGGAAGAAAGGACTGGGAATTTGAAACATCAGAAATAGGGGAGGAGAGGCAGAATGAGGCGGGAAAAATAGGTAAGGTGGTGGGAGAACTAGAAGGGGAAGAAATGGAAGAAGAAAGGAGAATAAGATGGGGAAAAAAAGGGAAAGGAAGGATGGAAAATGGGAAGGAGAGAGAGGAAGAATGAGGGAAATGGATGGGAATTAACATTCACTAAGGACTTTTTAGGTAAATGATAAACAACCTTGAGGCTGGAGTCTCACTTTCCAGCTTAAAGGGACTGGGACTGTGGCAGGGATTTAGGCGTTTAAGGCTGTAGTGTCTATAAAATCTTATCCTGGATGAGCCCTTATTGGTACTGAAGGTGGCTTCAGCCAGGATCAGCTACCTAATTTGGGCCCTGTGCGAAATGAAAATGTGGACCCTTTGTTCAAAATTATTAAGACTGTCACGCTCATAATCTCAGCACTTTAACCAAAAGTGGTGTGTGCCTGTAGTCCCAGCTACTAGGGAGGTAGAGAGCTAGGAGGATTGCTTGAGCTCAGGAGTTTGAAGTGACAATGAGCTATGATCACACCACTGCATTCGTCTGGGTGACACAGTGAGACCCCATCTCTAAAAAAGAAAAAAAAAAAAGAAGAAGAAAGTTAGCTGGGTCTCTGGGCAGGAAGTTCCCAGCATTCCCTGATTCTTGCTCAGATATAGAATAACCGAGATTATCACTCTTTATTTTTGCCTTCCCATAGTGTGTGATTTCCATCAAATTTAGGATTTTAAAAGGGCAAAGTTGTAAGTTTTACTCAAAAGATGCCAATTACATATAGAGAAATTAACACTCACAGAAAAAAGAATTTAATCCAAAAATGTTTCATTTTGAAATAATTTCAAATGTATAAAGCTGTGGCAAAAATAGTACAAGTATAGCCTTCACCAGTTTCTCCAAATGGTGATACCTTACATAAACTATGGTACAATTATTAAAACTGGTAAACTAACATTGTTATTATTTTATAACTAATCTACAGACCTTATTCAAATTTGCCAATTGTGCCACTGATTTTAAAATATGCAAACTAGTTTTGTAGTAAGATGTAGTTAATAACATATAGTTTTTGATATAAAATTTTTTTCCTAAAGTATGCAGAGCATCTGAGTTGTTTGAAGTCTTAGGGCAAACACTAAGACACTTTGATGCTGCTGAAAATCTGAAGTTGTCACATCGAGGCAGTCTCTAAGATTATCCAGTTTTAGTGCTTGAATGGGGGAGTTTGTTTCCTCTTAACTTGGGAAAGATGAGCTGGTGTTATAGACTGGATGTGTTTCCTTCCAAATTCTTACGGTGAAACCCTATCCTCTAAGGTGATGGTATTAGGGCGTGGGGACTTTGCGGGGGGGTGGGTAATGAGAACATAAGGATGGAGCCCACATGAATGGGACTAGTGTCCCTAAAAGAAGACATATGAGAGAGTTTGCGTCTCTCCTCTCTGCCATGTGAGGCTACAAGGAGAAAACAGCCACCAGCAAACCAGGAAGTGGGCTCTCACCAGACACCAGATCTGCTGGTGCCTTGATCTTGGATTTCCCAGCTCCAGAATGGTGAGAAATAAATGTTGGTTGTTTAAGCCACCCTGTTGTCTATGGTATTTGTGTTATAGCAGCCTGAGTTGACTAAGACAGTGAGTTTCAATAACAACGAAACAAATCCCTAGATTAAAAAAAATTGAACATTTTACCCATTAATCAACCTTGTCACTTCTTGGAGTATGCCCTGATATAGTTTGAGTGTGTCCTCCAAATTTCATGTTAGAAACATAATCCCCAAATTCATATGTTTATTGGAGGTGTGGCCTTTGGGAAGTACTTAGGATTAGGTAAAATCATCAGGGTGGGGCCCTCATGATGGAACTGGTGGCTTTATAAGAAGAAAAGAGACCTGAGCTGACACGCTTGCCCTGTCTTGCCATGTGATGCCTCCCACCACGTTGAGATCCGGCAGGAAGGCCTCCACCGGACGCTGGTGAGACAGGAAAAATACAGGGCAGTCACAGAATAGAAAATTCTAAGCATCAGTTTCACATGACTAACAAAAGGAAACTGTTGAATTAGCTGCAGAAGCTAGGGGCTGATAAGACCCTAAAACCCAGGATGTGGGCCAGGCTGGCTAAGACCAACTGGACCCAACATGGAACTGGATTTGACCTAGGTTTCACCTAGGACCTCATTATATGCTCATTAACATACTCAATCACACACCCGTCAATGCCATGACAGTTCTGGGAACACCCATATTTGGGGTAAAAATGGGTGGCACCACAGTTCTGAGAAATCTTCATCTTTTTCCAGGAATCTTCATGAATATTCCAGCCCTTGGTTAAAGAACCCCATAAAGGTAGAAGTCCCAAACTTAATTGTATTACTGACTGTCCCGAGTACACCCTCAATTCCCCTTTCTTGAATGTGTACTTTTCTCTTTGCAGTAAATCTTTCATTATTTTCTGACTCATCCTTGAATTTTTTCTTGTAGCAGTGTCAAGAACCTGGACACCGGCTGAAGTCAAGGTCCCACCAGCATTTGGGGACCTCCCCCAGCCCAGTCATATCATTGGCACCATGTTCTTGGACTTCTCAGCCTCTGGATTGGTAAACTAATTAAACCTTTATTCTTTATAAATTACCCAGTCTGGGGTATTCAGTTACAGCAACAGAAAATGGCCTAAGACATGCCCTCTGCCCAGTTATATATCATGTAGCATAATGATTACCCTGATATATGTAATATTTTTTTCAGGGTCTTGATAATATAAAATGGCCTAACTTGGATTGGATTAATATGAAATAAAGGAGATTTCCAATAATATGATATGTAGGATTTGCTTAAAAATAATAAGAGGTAGAGGGCCAGGCACAGTGTCTCACACCTGTAATCCCAGCACTTTGGGAGGCCGAGGCAGGCAGATCACAAGGTCAGGAGATTGAGACAATCCTGGCTAATACAGTGAGATCCCGTCTCTACTAAAAGTACAAAAAATGTGCCAGGCATGGTGGCACATGCCTGTAGTCTCAGCTACTCAGGAGGCTGCGGCAGGAGAATCGCTTGAACCCAGGAGATGAAGGTTGCAGTGAGCCGAGATCACACTACTGCTCTCTAACCTGGGCTGCAAAGCCAGACTCCATCTCAAAAAAAAAAAAAAATAATAATAATAATAATAGGTAGAATCAACCCAAACATACGTTGATAGATGAATGTAAAAAAAGGTAGAATATATAAAATGGAATATTCTGCAACTTTAAAAAGAAGGAAATCCTGTCACATGCTATAACATAATGAACCTTGAGGACTTTATGCTAAGTGAAATACACTAGTCAAAAAAGGACAAACACTGTGTGATTCTGCTCTTACGAAGTATCTAAAGTACACAAAATCACAGAACAGAAAGTAGAAGGTGGTGGCCAAGGGCTTGGGGAAAGAGGGAGGCAGAATTAGCATTAAGTGGCTGTAGAGTTTCAGTTTTGTAAGATGAAAAGTTCTGGACCTGTTGAGCAGCAATGTGCATATAGTTAATTCTACTGTAGTGTACACCTAAAAACAGTTAAGTTGGTGGTGGTATGGTTTGGCTGTGTCCCCACCCAAATATCATCTTGAATTCCCACATGTTACGGGAGGGATCCAATGGGAGGTACATAGAATCATGAGGGTAAGTCTTTCCTGTGCTGTTCTCCTGATAGTGGATATGTCTCATGAGATCTGATAGTTCTATAAGGGGGAGTTTCCCTGCACAAGCTCTCTCTCTTTGCTTGCCACCATCCATGCAAGACGTGATTTGCTCCTCCTTGCCTTCCACCGTGATTATGAGGCTTCCCCAGCCACGTGGAACTGTAAGTCCATTAAACCTTTTTCTTTTGTAAATTGCCCAGTATCAGATATGTCTTTATCAGCAGTGTGAAAATGGACTAATACTGTAAATTGGAACCAGTAGAGTGGGGCACTGTTGAAAAGATACCCGAAAATGGGAAGCAGCTTTGGAACTGGGTAACAGGTAGAGGTTGGAATAATTTGGAGGGCTCAGAAGAAGACAGGAAAATGTGAGAAAGTTTGGAACTCCCTAGAGACTTGTTGAATGGCTTTGACCAAAATGCTGATAATGATATGGACAGTGAAATCCAGGCTGAGGTGGTCTGTGTTAGTCAGGGTTCTCTTAGAGGGACAAAACTTATATTAGCAGGGTATAATCTTTAAGATATTAAGATATCTTTGATATATACGTAATAGATATTATATTAATATATAATATCTTTAAGATATTAATATATCTTTAATATCCGAATATTTTGTAGCCCTCAACCCAATCAAGTTGACACTCAGTATTAACCATCACATAGTCTCAGATAGAGATGAGGAATTTGTTGGGAATGGGAACAAAGGTGACCCGTGTTATGTTTTAGCAAAAAGACTGGCAGCATTTTGCCCCTTCCTCCTAGAGATTTTTGGAATATTGAACTTGAGAGAGATGATTTAGGGTAGCTGGCAGAAGAAATTTCTAAGCAGCAAAGCATTCAAGATGTGACAAGGGTGCTGTTAAAGGCATTCAGTTTTAACAGGGAAATAGAGCACAAAAGTTGGAAAATTTGAAGCCTGATAATGCGATTGACAAGAAAATCTCATTTTCTGAGGAGAAATTCGAGCTGGCTGCAGAAATTTGCATAAGTAATGAGAAGCTGAATGTTAGTCCTCAAGACAGTGTCTCCAGGGCATGTCAGAAGTCTTCACAGCAGCCCCTCCTATCATAGGCCTGAAGGTTTAGGAGGAAAAAATGGTTTTGTGGGCCAGGCCCAGGGTCCCTCTGCTGTGTGCAGTTTAGGGACTTGGTGCCCTGCGTCCCAGCCACTCTAGCTGTGACTAAAAGGAGCCAACATACAGCTCAGGCTGTTGCTTCAGAGGGTGTAAGCCCCAAGCCTTAGTGTTGAGCCTGTGAGTGCACAGAAGTTAAGAATTGAGGTTTGGGAACCTCTGCCTAGATTTCAGAAGATGTATGGAAATGCCTGGATACTCAGGCAGAAGTTTGCTGTAGGGGCAGGGTCCTTATAGAGAACTTCTCTTAGGGCAATGCAGAAGGGAAATGATGGGGTCAGAGCCACCACACAAGGGTGCCTACTGGGGCACTGCCTAATGGAGCTGTGAGAAGAGGGCCATCATCTTCCAGACCCCAGAATCGTAGATCCATCTACGGCTTGCACCATGTGCCTAGAAAAGCCGCAGACACTCAATTCTAGCCTGTGAAAGCAGCTAGGAGGGGGGTTACACCCTGCAAAGCCACAGGGATGGAGCTGCTCAAGGCCATGGGAGCCTACCTTTTGCATCTGAGTGCCCTGGATGTGAGACATGGAGTCAAAAGAGATCATTTTGGAGCTTTAAGATTTGACTGCCTTACTGGATTTTGGACTTGGATGGGGCCTGTAGCCCCTTTGTTTTGGCTAGTTTCTCTGTTTGGCATGGCTGTATTTATCCAGTGCCTGTATCCCTATTGTATCTAGGAAGTAACTAACTTGCTTTTGATTTTACAGGCTCATAGGCAGAAGAGACTTGCCTTGTCTCAGATGAGACTTGGGACTGTGGACTTTTGAGTTAATGCTGAAATGAGTTAAGACTGGGGGACTGTTGGAAGGCATGACTGGTTTTAAAACATGAGGACATGAGATTTGGGAGGGGCCAGGGGTGGAATCGTATGGTTTGGCTGTTTCCCCACACAAATCTCATCTTGAATTCCCCGATGGGAGGTAACTGAATCATGGGGGTGGGTCTTTCCCATGTTGTTCTCCTGTTAGTGAATAAGTCTCATGAGGTCTGATGGTTCTATAAGGGGGAGTTTCCCTGCACAAGCTCTCTCTCTTTGCCTGCTACCACCCATGTAAGATGTGATTTGCACCTCCTTGCCTTCTACCATGATTGTGAGGCTTCCCCAGCCACGTGGAACTGTAAGTCCATTAAACCTCTTTCTTTTTTAATTGTCCAGTCTTGGGTATGTCCTTATCAGCAGCATGAAAACGGACTAATACAGATGGTAAGATTTATGTTATGTATTTTTTACCACAATAAAAAGTAATAGAAGAGGTGAGAATTGGATGGAAGTATAGATCAAACAAGTTGACCAAGAGTTGACAACTGGAGAGGCTGGGTGATGGGTGTATGGGGTTCATTATACTATTTTATACATACTCCTGTATAATATATGACACAAATATATTATTTTATATTTTATAAATTGTCATAATACAAAGCCCACAATATGGTTTGGCTCTGTGTCCACACCCAAATCTCCTGTTGAATTGTGATCCTGAGTGTTGGAGGTGGGGCCTGGTGGGAGGTGATTGGATCATAGGGGCGGATTTCCCCCTTGCTGTTCTTGTGATAGTGAGTGAGTTTTCATGAGATCTGGTTGTTTAAAAGTGTGTAGCACTCTCCCCTTTGCTCTCTCTCTCTTGCTGCCATGTGAAGATATGCTTGCTTCTCCTTTGCGCCTCCACCAGGATTGTAAATTTCCTGAGGCCTCCCAAGCCATGCCTCCTGTACAGCCTGTGGAGCTGTGAGTCAATTAAACCTCTTTTCTTTATAAATTACCCAGTCTCAGGTATGACCTTACAGCAGTGTGAGAATGGACTAAAACAGAAAATTGGTACCAGAGAAGTGAGGCATTGCTATAAAGATACCTGAAAATGTGGAAGCAGTTTTGGAACTGGGTAATGGGCATAGGTTGAAACAGCTTAGAGGGCTCAGAAGAAGACAGGAAGATGAAGTAAAGTTTGGTATTTCCTAGAGATTTGTTAAATGATTTTGACCAAAATTCTGATGTGGTATAGACAATAAAGTGCAGGGTGAGATGGTCTCAGATAGAGATGAGGAACTTGTTGGGAACTGGAGCAAAGGACATCCTTGCTGTGTTTTAGCAAAGAGACTGGCAGCGTTGTGCCCTGCTCTAGGGATCTGTGGAACTTTGAACTTGAGAGAGATGATTTAGGGTATCTGGTGGAAGAAATTTTTAAGCAGCAAAGCATTCAAGATGTGGTCTGGCTGCTTCTAAAAGCCTATATTCATTTGCGTAAGCAAAAAGAGCTTATATTTAAAAGGGAAACAGAGCATAAAAGTTTGGAAAATTTGCAGCCTGACCATGTGGTAGAAAAGAAAACCCCATTGTATAGGTGGGTTGAAATTCAAGCTGGCTGCAAAAATTTGCATAAGTTCAAGAGGAGCCAAATGTTAATAGCCAAGACAATGGGGAAAATGTCACCAGGCATTTCAGAGACCTTTGTGGCAGCCCCTGCCATCAGAAGCCCAGAGGCATGGGAGGAAAAAATGATTTCATTGATGCAGGGCCCTGATGCTTTGTGCAGCCCTGGGACATGCTGCCTGGCATCCTAGCTGCTTCAGCTCCAGCTGTGGCTAAAAAAGGCCAAGGTACAGCTTAAGCTTTGCTTCAAAGGGTGCAAGCCCCAAGCCTTGGTGGCATCCATGTGATGTTTGGCCTGTGGGTGCACAGAAGGCAAGAGTTGAGGTTTGGGCACCTCTGCCTAGATTCTAGAGGATATATGGAAATGCCTGGATGCTCAGGCAGAAGTCTGCTGCAGGGTTGGAGCCCTCATGTAGACACTTTATTAGAGCAATGCAGAGGGGAGATGTGAGGTTAGACTCCCACACACAGTCCCCACTGGAGCACTGTGTAGTGGAGCTGCGAGAAGAGACCCATTGTCCTCCAGACCCCTGAATAGTAAGATCCACCAACAGCTTGCACCATGCACCTGGAAAAGCCACAGTCACTCAACATCAGCCCTTGAGAGCAGCTGTGGGAGCTGAGCCCCAGATAGCCACAGGGGTGGAGCTTCCCAAGGCCTTGGGAGCCAACCCCTTGCATCAGAGTGCCCTAGATATGAGACCTGGAGTCAAAGGAGATTATTTCAGAGCTTTAAGATTTAATGACTGCCCTGCTGGGTTTTGGACTTGCATGGGGCCTGTAGCCCCTTTGTTTTGGCCATTTTCTCCCTTTTGGAAGAGGAGCATTTGCCCAGCACCTGTACCTCCATAGTATCTTGGAAGTAACTGACTTGTTTTTGATTTTACAGGCTCCTAGGCAGAAGGAACTTGCCTTGTCTCAGATAAAACTTTGGACTTGGACTTTTCAGTTAATGCTGAAATGAGTTAAGACTTTGGGGGACTGTTGGGAAGAGATTATTGTGTTTTGAAACGTGAGGACATGAGATTTGGGAGGGGACAAGGGCAGAATGATATGGTTGGCACTGTGTTCTCCACCCAAATTTCACGTTGAATCGTGATCCTGAGTGTTGGAGGTGGGGCCTGGTGGGAGGTGATTGGAACATGGGGGCAGATTTCCCCCTTACTGTTCTGTGATAGTGAGTGAGTTCTCATGAGATCTCTTTATTTAAAAGTATGTAGCACTTCCCCGTTTGCTCTGTCTCTCCTGCCACTATATGAAGAGGTGCTTGCTCCCCCTTTGCCCTTCTGCCATGATTTAAGTTTCCTGAGGCCTCCCCAGGCATGCCTCATACAGCCTGTGGAACTGTGAGTCAATTAAATCTCTTTTATTAATTACCTAGTCTTAGGTATGTCTTTATAGCAGGGTGAGAATGGACTAATACACCCACCAAAAGTTCTATGTCCTGGATAAAATTTTCCTAACATTGTTAATAATCCCACAGCATTGTTTATCCAAAATGAAAATAGCTTTTCTCTTATCAAAATTCTATATTTCATTTTTTTAAAATTTATCTTTTGAGACAGAGTCTCACTCTGTTGCCCTGGCTGGAGTGCAGTGGTGCAATCTCAGCTCACTGCAACTTCTGCCTCCCAGGTTCAAGCGATTCTCATGCCTCAGCCACCTGAGTAGCTGGGATTACAGGTGCACACCTCCACACCTGGCTAATTTTTGTATTTTTAGTAGAGGCAGGGTTTTACCATGTTGGCCAGGCTGGTCTCAAACTCGTGACCTCAGGTGATCCACCTGCCTCAGCCTCCCAAAGTGCTGGGATTACAGGCATGAGCCACCGCACCTGGCCTAAATTCTATATTTTAAATGTTAACTGTCAAAATAAAAGAAAAAAAAAACTAACCTTTTTCCATCCCAAATTATGGAAAGACCCAAACAGCAGAGATGACAGTAAAAAGAAATTTAAAAATCACCTCAAATCCTATCATTCATTGGAAACCTTTGCATATATATTCTTCCAGACATTTCTTAATGAACTGTGAGGGTTTTTTGTTTTTGTTTGTTGTTGTCATTGTTGCTTTTGAGACAGAGTCTCACTCTGTCGCCCAGGCTGGAGTGCAGTGACATGATTTTAGCTCATTGCAACCTCTGCCTCCCAGGCTCAAGCAATTCTTATGCCTCAGCCTCCTGAGTAGCTGGGACTACAGGCATATGCCACCAGGCCTGGCTAATTTTTGTGTTTTTAATAGAGATGGAGTTTTACCATGTTAGCCAGGCTGGTCTCAAACTCCTGGACTCAAGTGATCCACCTGCTTTGGCCTCCCAGAGTGCTTGGATTACAGGTGTAAGCCACTGCACCTGGCCCATGAACTGTTTTTTAAAGTGTCTGTTGCTGTCAGATAAAAAGAGCCTATATTTATATCATACGGAAAGTGACTCCTAGTTTATCAAGAGTGTCATTCAAAATAAACATATAGATTAGCAATTACTCATTGCATATGCAAAATTATGTGTTTCTACATAATCTTTTTTGTCTTAGAGAAGGAGCCAAAATTTTCATCAGGATTCAAAGAATACGGTGTCTTGAACAGACTGATACTATAATCTTCAACCTCTTAAAATTACATATTCTATTCAAACAACTCTTTGCAGCCAATCACCTCTTCATTAAAGACAAATTTGAAGGACTTTTGTTTTATTGTAATTCAAGTTTGAAATTAATAGCACACATCTTCACCAAGGAAAATAACCACTTATCACCAGATTTTATTTGTTCTACTATTAATAATTGACCTATCCTCCCAATTAAAAAAAAGTTTGGTTAAAAATGTTGAGGTTAATGTATATTTTATGTAAGCTTATTTGCTTTTGTATTTTTCAAGAACTGAAATTTTATTGTGTTCACTTGCTTATTTTTCACAATTAGCCTAATACTTGCATAAAATATTCCATTAGGTGATATTGAATAAAATGAGTTCAATGAGTCATTTTTTCTTGAATTACTTAATTCAGAAACAAATTTCAGATTCAAATTCTATTCTCTTACTAAATAAAATGTAACCCCATTATAGAATGGTTTGTTATTACATGGAATTATAATAATAACTTGTGATGATGTATTTAAAATTATTATATAACAATTTATAATTTTCATTCATTTAGCCATTTATTCACCATATAAAAGACAGTGAACAGGCAGGGAAAATTCTGTTAGTGGCTGAGGCTTTGCTTTCAATCCTGAAGTAGAAATGCAAATAGATGGAAGGCTTCTTTTCTCAAAACAAATAAAACCTAGAAGACCTCAAGTCAAAACAAGCCCAATGACCTATTCCGTGCATTTTCTGCAATCTATTTCCTAATCCATTTCTTTAATATCTTCGAGGTCAACTGTCAGCACCAGAAGAAAAGGAACCAGCATGCATCAGCAACCAGGACTTAGGAGTGCTAAGTGGAGAGCTTGAGGACAGAATAGAGAGGGAGCGTATCAGGCTAAGCTGCCTCTTGGATCTTCCCTTCAAATCACTTGAAATATCAAAACTGGTGAGGATTAGACTCCTTTGGGTTAATCCCTAATGTTGTTAACATAGTTACAAGTAACCGTCAAAATTTACATTTCACATGAATCATTAAATAAAACTTACGAGAGGCCATTGTTTTTGACTGAGCTCCTGCACTAGGCCCCAACAGACCAAAACAAAATGGAGTCACTTATGTTAAGTGCCACATAATCAAAACATAAAGGAAGCAGAAAAATCCCTAAATAGACCAACTTTTCTAAAAACAAGAGATTCACAGCAACAAATTGGAAAGGGCCCAGTCAACCTGAGCATGATAAGAAAGTTTCTTCTGCTTTAATTCTTATAAGCAAAGTAACCTGATGTTAACCAAGTCACTTTTTTTGGTATTATTCTGTTTCATTGTTCCTGCTCAAGCTACCTTACAAAAACCAATGGTTCTGCTATGCCCAAGGAAGCTCTCTTTATTTTTAGATGGGATGCTGCCCAGTTTATGGATAGCCAATAAAAGCCATTTAGATTTTTAATTGCATTTGTTGAAATTTTGTTTTCCAACAGAGTACAGTTTTAGGTTTTATTTTATAAGATGTTCACCAAAAGAGAAATTTGTTTAATTTAATTTAATTTTTTTCCTTGAGATGGAGTCTTGCTCTTTCATTCAGGCTGGAGTGCAATGGCGCAATCTCGGCTCATTGCAACCTCCATCTCCCGGGTTCAAGTGATTCACTTGTCTCAGCCTCCCAAGTAGCTGGGATTACAGGCACCTACCATCATGCCTGGCTAATTTTTGTATTTTTGTAGAGATGGGGTTTCACCATGTTAGCCAGGCTGGTCTTGAAATCCTGACCTCAGGTGATCCACCCGCCTTGGCCTCCCAAAGTGCTGGGATTACAGGCATGAACCACCACACCTGACAGTTTTTTTTCTTAAATATAGTCATAGGTTGCTATTGCAGGATCTGGCCAGCAGCCCGCAATGCAACGGGTCTCTCTCTTTGCTCCTAGGCAGATCGGCATGTTGAGAAATAATAGACACACACAAGACAGTGAAAGCTGGGTCCAGGGGGGTCACCGCCTTCTGGTCCCGCGGTGCCAACAGTGCACTGGATATACCAGCATTTATTATTAAGTTTAGTGAGGGCGGGGGTAGGTTAGTGAGGGATTTAGGGTCATTTGATTATGAGGTGAGATGGTCACATGGGGATGAAGTAATTCTTTAACATAACATTTGTATGTAGAAGTACAGTATACAGAGATAAGAATTTACAATATAGTGTGTGCGTCAGTAATTTCTAACAGAGCCTTAAAACAGAAACACAATCTTTCCATAACCTATGATTAGCAAGATATTAACCAGCAGTAACAATTGCAACAAAGGCTGGTTACAAACAATCCATGGAAACAGGACGTGAAGCTAGACAACTGATTAGACCAGAAATTCTCAGAAGGGATTATGCCTTAACCCTAAAGAGGCCTAGAAGAGCTGCGGCAAGATGAGGGCATTTATAGCCCTGTCTTGTCCATATGGACAGGCGCCCCCCATGCATCCGTTTATAGGCTTTCCATGAGGATTGCATTCCATTCCCAGAGCTATGAACATCTGCTTTTCTGGGATAGGAATCTTGGTGACGTGAAACCTCCCTAACTGCATGTCCATTCATAGGCTCTCTGCAGGGGGAAGCACATCATGTGCTGTTGGCTCATTCTGGCAGTCCAACCTGACATTGTCTTTACACAATCCTGCATGCAATTTTGTATTTACAATAATCAGGAGCATTTCATCTTTTATTCCATAGCAATAGTTTCAGGGGGTCTCCCTACAGGTTGCATAATGATGTTTCAGTCAATGACAGACCACATATACAACAGTGGTCCCATAAGATTATAATGGAGCTGAAAAATTCCTATTGCCTAATGATGCTGTGGCCATGAAAATGTCATAGCACAACACATTATTCACATGTTTGGGGTGATGCTGGTGTAATGAACCTACTACACTGCCAGTGGTATAAAAGTATAGCACATACAATTAGGTGTAGTATATAACACCTAAGAATAATAAATTGTGGTTACTGGTTTACTTATTTACTACACTATACTTTTTTTTTTTTGAGACAGTCTCACTCTGTCGCCCAGGCTGGAGTGCAGTGGCATGATCTCAACTCACTGCAACCTCTGCCTCCTGGGTTCAAGCAATTCTCCTACCCCAGCCTCCCAAGTAGCTGGGATTACAGGTGCCTGCCACCATACCCAGCTAATTTTTTTATTTTTAGTAGAAACAGGGTTTCACCATGTTGGCCAGGCTGGTCTCAAACTCCTGACCTGCCTGCCTTGGCTTCCCAAAGTGCCAGGATTACAGGTGTGAGCCACCACAGCCAGCCTACACTATACTTTTTATTGTTATTTTAAAGTGTACTCCTTTACTTATTTTTTTATTATATTAAAATGTACTCCTTTACTATAAAAAAACAGTTAACTGTAAAACAGCTCAGACAGATCCATCAGGAGGTTTTTCAGAGGAAGGCACTGTTATAATAGGAGGTGACAGCTCCATGCCCATTACTGCCCCTTCAGACCTTCCAGGGGGACAAGCAGCAGAGGGGGAATACAGTGATATTAATGATCCTGACCCTGTGTAGGCCTAGACTGATATGTGTGCTTGTGCCTTTGTGGTTAACAAAAGTTTAAAAAGTGAAAAATAAAATAAAAAAGAAAAAGCTTATAGAATAAGAATATAAAGAAAGAAAATATTTTTGTATAGCTGTACAATGTGTTTGTTTTAAGCTAAAAGTTATTACAAAAGAGTTAAAAAGTTAAAAAAATTATAAAGTTTCTAAAGTAAAAAAGTTACATCACCAGTAAACTGAGTTCTTCTCCTATTTTATATCAACCAAAATAACACCCAGTTGGAAAAGAGGCAAGCAGGTTTTATTCCTGGCCAGGAATGGAGGAGGGGCTCTCACTTTCAATGCCGCTTTTTCCCGATCAGTAGAGGCATGGGTTTTTTAAGGACTAAGTAGGCATGCAGCCTCCAGACACGCAGGCTCAATTCATGCATATGTCTTCATACAATCTGTGTCACAAAATGGTGGACATTTTCTTTTACAGAAGGGAATTTTAGGGTTATGGTGATATGTTAATGACCTAAAGGCAACTAGGGGTCATCTGTTCCAGTTTTTGCCAGTTTGGGGGATTCTGATCTTCCTCTGGTATCTGGTCAGGGGCCAAGAAACTCTGGCACCACCCCAGGCCATCTTATTTCTTTAAGCAGTTGTGTCTATAAACAGATTAAAGAAAAACAATAATAAGAAGGAACTTTTCCAGTTAATTCATCAGGACTGCCCTGGTAACAGTTAGAGTAAGCTGAGGTTAATTTATTATTAAAGAAAGAAAAATTAGTTTTATAATTTAGTGTAGCCTACATGTACAGTGTTTATAAAGTCTACAGTAGTGTACAGAAATGCCCTAGGTATTGGGGGAACCCACCCCCAATATTTCAACATAGGTTCTTTCTATTTTCCATAAGTGTCAGCTGGCTGAGAAATAAAGAGAGAGAGTACAAAGAGAGGAATTTTACAGCTGGGCCGCCAGGGATGACATCACATATCAGTAGGACCATGATGCCCGCCTGAGTCTTAGACCAGGAAGTTTTTATTAAAGGTTTCAAAAGGGGAGGGGGTGTAAGAACAAGGAGTAGGTACAAAGAACACATGATTCAAAAGGCAGAAAGCAGAACTACTAGTAAGAGTCCAACAAAGATCACAAGGCAAAGGGCAAAAGCAGAACTACCGATAAGCGTCTATGTTCAGTGGTGCACATATTGTCTTGATAAACATCTTAAACAACAGAAAACAGAGTTCAAGAGCAGAGAACTGGTCTGACCACAAATTTACCAGGGTGGAGTTTTTCCCCACCCTAGTAAGCCTGAGGATACTGCAGGAGACCAGGGTGTATCTTAGTCCTTATCTCAACCATATAGGACAGACATTCCCAGAGCAGCCATTTATAGACCTCCCCCAAGGAATGCATTCCTTTCCCAGGGTATGAATATTAATATTCCTTGCTAGGAAAAGAATTTAGCAATATCTCTCCTACTTGCATGTCTGTTTATAGGCTCTCTGCAAGAAGAAAAATATGGCTCTTTTTGCCTGACCTTATGGTTGTCTTCCCTTGTTTTATAAAAATCGCTGTTATTCTGTTCTTTTTCAAGGTACACTGATTTCATATTGTCAGACACACATGTTTTATACTTAATTTGTACAGTTAACACAATTATCACAGTGGTCCTGAGGTGACATACATCCTCAGCTTATGAAGATAACAGGATTAAGAGATTAAAGTAGAGGCAGGCATAAGAAATTATTTAAGTATTATTTGGGAACTGATATATGTCCGTATTAAAATGAAATCTTCACAGTTTATGTTCCTCTGCCATGGCTCCAGCCGGTCCTTCCATTCGGGGTCCCTGACTTCCCACAGCATCTCTCCCTTTCTTTTTATATAAATGTGCCATGGCGATGAAGGCTTGTTCGTTCTCTTGGTTTTGATGCAGGATTCTTTGACTGGTCTGGCACACTAAAAACAAGCCAATTAAACAGAGAAACATAATTCCAATGTTACTACAGTGGAGCCCCTAATAGACTTAATCCAAGTTGTGGGGTTTAGTCCATAAAGACTTTCTGCCACCTGATCTAAAGTCTTAGCTCCAGGCACAATGGATAAATGAGCTTGAGAGGCTTCAAATATTTGTTTCTTTAATTTAGTTATGTCCAAGGATAAATTATCTTCCCTACCCAGAAGGTGTCCTTTGACCATTTCCCATGAATGATCAATCTCGTAGGAATATGGTGTGATACAGAAATCAGAAGTATTCCAATCGCACTGCATTTGCATGTGATGTTTGAGACTCATTAGCTGATCTCCAAGCCAAATAACAGACTGTCTTAAATCATTAATTTGATTAGCTAATTTTTGATCAATGCCCTGTTGAGCATTCCACATTTGGGTGGAATTGGCTTGCCAATCATTAACAAAATGAGCCATTTGAATAGATCGGTGTAATGCCACTCCAGCAGTGGTGGCCAGTGCAGTGACTAATTAGGCCCATGATCACAGCGATTAAAGTGAAAACAAATCTCTTAGATCTTTTGAGAATTCGTTGTAACACTTCATTAATTAAATGTACTGAGGGGGAAGATTCCCAAGGTCTGGGTAAAGTTACTGGTATCCAGATTCCTTTTCAAGCTTGAAGCAACATTACACTTTTCCTGGAGTCAAAACAGGGGTTAACACAAGTGTATAAATGACAATGCATTGGACAGTTTGATTGTTTGTCCAAATTTTGATATTTCCCACTAACAGCATGTAAGGAGGCTTAACACAACTCTGTATAGGAATAGTCAGGCTGGAGGTAAACAAAGCAGAATGTCTGAATCTACATTGATACTGAGGGAGAGGAGTGGCGGTGGCAACGCCTGATGTTCTCTGCTGTAAAGAAGCAATCTAAGGTGCCTGGGGATGCCAAAGAGGTAGAGGGACATACCTGGGTTGAGAAGAATTATCATAATTCCAATTGGAGTCCCATAAAGGGGGATCGGCATCAAAAAGAGGAAGAGGGTTCAAAGGGGATTTATCATGGGGTTCAGAATCACGGATGCGAGGGGTGGTAGTGGGGACAACAGACAGAAAAGTTTCCCCTTCCCATACTCACAGTCCGGACATGGCAATTTCCAAAGTTCTGGGTGTTCTGGGCTCAGAATGGGGAATATCATATGAGGCCTCCGGGGGGTAATGCCCTTATCTTCCCATTTTAAGAGAAAGAATGAGCTGAACCTCCTATGCAAAGTAGGATGATGATCCTCATCCTCCCAATAAGAAATAAAAAAGTAGCCTCCAAGCATTCCCTCCTGCCAGAGGAGCAATTGTTTTTTAAATAGCCCTTTGGTGCCCAGTCTATTACTAAACCATATGAGTCATTTTTTAATATTACTGCATGTGAGTTAACACAATCTTCCCAAATTAAAATTTTTGATGGGCCCTCAAAATTTTTAGGACATAGTTTTCCTACAGGTTTATATTGAAAGTATGGGGTATCTCCTATTACTCCTCTTTTCATTTGTCTTAAAGGAGAAAGGGAGAGGCTGGAGACCAAATGTCCCCATTCCCCTGTGGCTAATCTCTCTGGAAGATAAGCAGCCCAGACTTGAGTTTCTAGATGGATACAACCAGGTGCATGTCCAAGGCACAGAGGAGGGTATTTATAACCCATAATAACATTAAATACTCTGCCGCGGCTCCAGCCGGTCCTTCCATTCGGGGTCCCTGACTTCCTGCAACACCTAGGCCTTCCCATTCACTCACCACTCACTTACTGACTCACACAGAGCAACTTCCAGTCCTGCAAATTCCATTCATGGTAAGTGCCCAGTACAGGTGTACTATTTTTTTTAAATCTTTTATACTATGTGTTTACTGTACCTTTTCTATGTTTAGACTTGTTCAGGTACACACCTACTTACCATTGTGTTACAATTGCCTACAGTACTCAGTGCAATGACATGTTGTACAGGTTTGCAGCCTATGAACGATAGGCTATACTATATACCTTAGGTGTGTAGTAGGCTATGCTATCTACGTTTGTGTCAATACACTCTATGATGTTCACACAATGACAAAATCACCTAATGAAGCATTTCTCAGAACGTATCCCTGTCGTTAAGTGACAATGTCTTTATTACATACACTTGGAAAAGAAGGAGTGAACGTTACATAGTGTTTATTTAGTAAGGGAAATGGACTCTACCACTGTGGGATCCTATATCAGTTTTCTATTGCTGGGTAACAAAAAATAACCACAAATTTAGGAGCTTAAAACAACAGCATTTATAAGCTTGTACTTCTGTGTCAAAAGTGCAAGGAAGGAATGGCTGCATTCTCTTCTCAAGGTCTGGGAGCACAAATCAAGGTGTCAGCCAAGGCTGTCATCTTATCAAGGCTTGTCCTCTTCCAAGCTCCCTGGAAATTGGCAGAATTAATTTTTTTACAGTTGAAGGACTGAGATCCCCATTTTCATGTTACCTGTGGGCTGAGAACTGTTTTCAGCTCCTGAAGGTCATCCATCTCAATGAGCAGTTCATAAAACGAATAAACGTTTGCTTTTTTTCCGGGCCATCAGAGTACATTTCTCTGACTTCTCCTGGGACCAACCTGAGAAAAATTTTCTGCTTTCAAAAACTCATGTGATTTGGTTTGGCTCACCAGGATAATCTCCCTTTTTAAAAGTCAACTGTGTCATATAACATACCCTCATCCCAGGGCAAAATCCATGCTATTCACAGTCACTGGGATTATGCAGGGCATGTACACCAGGAAAGAATAGTCTTGGTGCCATCTTAGAATTCTGCTGGCCACACATCGTTTCACTACAACCATTATCAGAGAGACAGCAATATCCAAGGAGCAGGAGAAAGAAGAGAGCTCTAACAAAGAGACTGAGAAAATCAGCCAAAGAAGTCAGAGAAAAACTGGGAGGAACTGAAAAATACAACCTCCTCACATGAGAGGTCTTCTAGCTGATGATTAAGACTGTGGACACTGTAGCTGGACTGACAATTCCACCATTTATTCCTTGGCTGTGTGGCCTTGGATGACAAGGTATTGACACTTTACAGTTGCTTATCTTTAAATTGTAGCCAGTTGAAATCTCTACCTCACAGGATTTTTTGTGATGACTAAATGAGTAAATGGATGTAAGGTTTGTAGGAAAGTGTATCGGAGAATAATAAGCCCTCTATATGTGTTTGCCAATGTTTGAAAGGATTAAATCCCTTTCATGTCATATTGATTAATGGAGCATATAATTTCTATTCTCATTGGACATTTAAAGATTCTTTTTATATCACCAGTTTCCACCTAGCATAGCCCTAGAGATGTACAAGGGGCTTAGTAAAGGTTGATAGAAACAAACCAATTATGTAATCATAAACAATGCAATAGATGAATATAATACAATTATATGTAGCCATTAAGATTAAGAATAATTTAGGTGGTATGGTTCTTTTTAAAAATTTAAACATTGGCAGGGCCTGGTGGCTCAGGCCTGTAATCCCAGCACTTTGGACGGTCAATGGGAGGACTGCTTGAGCCCAGGAGTTAGAGACCAGCCTGGGCAACATGATAAGATCTCATCTCTACAAAAAAATACAAAACAATAGCTGGTCTTGGTGGTGTGCACCTGTGGTCCCAGCTACTCAAGAGGCTGAGGTGGGAGGACTGCTTGAGCCTAGGAGGTCGAGGTTGCTGTGAGCTGTGATGTAGTCACTGCACTCCAGCCTGGCAAAAGAGCAAGGCCCTATCTTAAAAAAAATAATAAATAAATAAAATTTAAACATTTAAAAATTATGGGCCAGGCATGGTGGCTATGCCTGCAATCTCAGCACTTTGGGATGCCAAGACGGGAGGATCACCTTGATGTCAGGAGTTTGAGACATTGAGACCAGCCTGGCCAACATGGTGAAACCGTATCTCTACTAAAATTACAAAAAAATTAGCCAGGCATGGTGGCAGGCACCTGTAATCCCAGGTACTCGGGAGGCTGAGGCAAGAGAATCATTGAATCCCTGAGACAGAAGTTGCAGTGAGCCAAGATCACGCCACTGAAATCCAGCCTGGGTGACAGAAAAAGACTGTGTCTTAAAAAAAAAATTATGGTGAAATATACCTGATATAAATTTACCATTTTAACTATTTTAAGTGTAAAGTTCAGTAGTATCAAGTACATTCATATTTTGCAGCCATCACCACCATCCATCTCTACAATTTTTTCATCTTCCTAAACTGACACTCTGTACCCATTAAATAATAACTCCCCATTCTCCACTCCCCTCAGCCCCTGAAACTACCATTCTACTTTCTGTCTCTGTGTATTTGATCACTCTAGATACCTTGTATGAGTGGGATCATACACTATTTATATTTCGTACTTTTGTGACTAGCTCATTTCACTTAGCATAAAGTCCTCAAGGTTCATCCATGTTGTAGCATGGTGTCAGAATTTTCCTCTTGTTTAAAGCTGGAAAGTATTCCACTGTATGTATATGCCACATTTTGTTTATCCCTTCATCCACTGATGGATATTTGGGTTACTTCCACTTTTTGGCTACTGTGAGTAATGCTGCTATGAATGTGGGTGTACCAATATCTGTTTGAGTTTTCTTTTCAATTCCTTTGGGTATATACCCAGAAGTGAAATTGCTGGATCATATGGTAATTCTGTTTACATGCAATGGTTATTTTAATATTGTATCTTGCTCCCCTTATATTTAGTTCAAAATCTGAGAACTCATCACTATGCTGTACTCTCTTATTGCCTCAAGACTTGTGCACTTTATAATTTTAGATACTCTTGTAAGCACTGGAAATCCTTTCTGAAATAAAGGTAGGTAGAAAGTAATCAATACATACCAGCTATAATATGTTAAACTTCACTTTTTCCATGGTCAATAATAGATAATCTATACATAACTATTAAATACATGGCTTAGATAAATGTACTTATCGCAACTTGAAATTTTGCATGGTTTTATATTGTGACTGTATATATGCCTGTATTGTGAAATTTAATAGCATACATATATTTATCTTTATTTATAAATTGGTTATTTTATAACTTACTATTTTCTTCTGTGCTCTATCCTCCACTTCAGTGCGTTTTGCCTTTCTCAACCACAGATCTGATCTCATTGGTTTTATGTACTCTACTCTTGCATGGCTTGCCTCAATAAAATCTAAATCTGTCAACATGTTTTTCAAAACTCTGTACTATTGGGCCCCAAACATCTTTTCCAAGCTGTTATTCCCCCAGATTTCCAGGTGCATGATCCATGTTGACCCTGGATGACTTACCATGCTGCAAACGCACAACTTGTAAAACATTTTGTACCAACATGCATGTTTGTTCCCTGTGGCATATTCTTGCACCTCCTCCTCTTTAATATCTTTAATTGCATCTCCTCAGCAAAGATTTGCCCTGTCACCCAAAATTAATCACGCTGTCTATTCACAAAGCACTTGGTTAGTAACTTTTCAAAGGGACTAACCCTATTTTTCTTTGAGTGAGTTGTTATTTACAAACAGGCTGGATTCGCTGATCTGTTGTAAACATCTTTAAAGCGAGGATCACATCTTCCTCTCTGATTTTTCTACATTCTAGCATCATGTATTTCCTATCAAAGTTGCTGAGTGAATATCTTTTCTTGAATTAATTATAGAAAAAGCCTTTTTTTGGCTTGAAGAAGTCTATGAGTTGTTGTAGTTTATCTTGAATATTTCTGTATGAAATTCAGCAGCATAGAAAAGAATACTCTCAAATGTGCAATATTGTTAGATAACAAGGTACACTGGAACTGCAATATTGTTTGAAATATTTAAATCACATCATTCCAAATTGAATTCAACATCAAGTGGTCTTTTTTTTTTTCCTGCTACATAGGTAATAGAGGATAGTTTTGATGACTGAAAAATAGGCTATGTTTCCAGACTAGATTAGAATGTGGGGAGAAGCTTAGAAAGAGAAGGCTGAAAAGAGAAAGAGAACAATGGAAGAGAAGTAGAGAACTAAGTGCATCAAAATAATTGAACGAAGTCTGAACTAATTAGTAAAGAGCCATCAGAAGGAAAGAGATGTTGAGAAACAGAAAGTCAAAAAATCCAGGGCTGGGTACGGTGACTCACTCCCGTAATCTCAGCACTTTGGGAGGCTGAGGCAGGCCGATCACTGGAGGCCAGGTGTTCGAGACCAGTCTGGCCAACATAGTGAAACCCTGTCTCTACTAAAAGTACAAAAATTAGCTGGATGTAGTGGTGCATGCCTATAAACCCAGGTACTCAGGAGGCTGAGGCTGGAGAATCCCCTGAACCCAGGAAATGGAGGCTGCAGTGAGCCAAGATCACACCACTGCACTCCAGCTTGGGTGACAAAGTGAGACTCTGTCTCAAAAAGAAAAAAACAGTGAAAAATCCTAGTTATTAGCATTAGGTATGGGAACAGGCAATTTGGTTTTCAGTGTTGTTTGGGAATATTTAAGTCTTAATTTATACAAGTTAGCCTCACATTTAAAAGTAAGAAGATCTCTATTGAGATAATGGATAATTACTGGAGTGCAACTGGTAAATGACTTCACTTTTCATAAGTGTTTTGATGTGAATTTATGAATATTCTCTAGCTGCTCACTGGGTTTGTGAAGTTAGTTTGAATGAGACATGATTGCACCCTAGGCAAGTCAGAATGTACTTGCTTTGATTTCACTGTGATTACTTTTACTATAAAAGATTCCCATTAAATACAAGTAAGTTCCCACTTAACTTTCCTGTAATTCCACGCTTGCTTCAAGCAGCTGACAGGCAAATTTGATCAGATGTAATACATCCAATCAGATAAAGAAGGGATTTCAGCAAAACACTTGGCAGATTTGAAGAGCTGAATAGAAAAGGTCATGAGCTGTCTGAAAACTTTTAGACACAAGAGGAAGCAAATAGTAGAAAGCGTGAGAGCACTCTTAGACAGGGATTGGCATTTCCCCCTTATGGTTTCTCACGTAATTTGTGAAGAAATAAACACAAGGGTAGCTGTTAAATTTGTTGTAATTATCACATGTACAAAACAGCCCAGTTCACATAATGCTGCACTAAATTCAAAGTTAATGTTATAAAAAAGATGCCTCTAAAACATATAAATTACCTAGGAGTTTTTTAAAAATGCAGATTCTGATTTTGTAAGTTTGAGATGGGTTGCAACAGTTTGTATTTCCAACATGCCTCTCACGTGGCAGCCATGCTGCAAGGGCATAATTAAAGTTCCCCATTTACACAGGCCATGAGCCCCGAAACACCCATCAGCAATCCTGGGATGGGTGTTTCAGGGCTCATGGCCTGTGTAAATGGGGAACTTTAATGTTAGATGTTCATTCCATCTTTGGAAACATTATTAAATAGTTCATATAAGATTTAGATTAGAAACTAACCAAGCATTTTCTCTTCAACCATTCATTTACTCTGCTACTCCTTTAAGCTTTGCATACATTTGAAGATTGGCTGTACCTATACCACCCTTAGATCTGAGCAAGTGAGGGCCTTATCCCAGTCCTGTGCCTCATAGTGCCTTATTCTTTGGAGTGCCCTCTTTGAAATTTTCCAAGTCTTCTTCGGATGCCTGCTCTGTTTTTTCTCTCTGGGGTACTCTCCCTTTCTCTCCCTGTGTATAAGGTTGACCAGATGTCCTGGGGAGCTCTGCAACTTGTAACTATAGGATCATCCTGGGTCTTATTTCCAGGCTTTAGTTTCAGGAGGGTGACCTGGAGAGCAGACTGCTACTTCTTGTTGGCAAAGTATTTCTTTTGCAGGATTACATGAAATTTGGCTGCCAGAATGATGCTGACATTCTGATTTTGGATAATTATCACTCACATTGGGCATAGATCTAATTTAGGGTTGTGAGCTATCTAAGGTCCACTGCCCAAGCCACATGTGTTGACCCATGCATCCACTTGCACTTTGTTCTGAGTATGATGCCACTTCTGCTATATAACATCCAAGGGCTGCAGGGTGACATCAGATGTCCTTACCCCGCTTGCCAATGGCATTCAGGAAAATCACCCTATCCCCTCTGCAGGTTTTATGCCATGGGTCAGGCAGTCCTTTTGCTGGGGGGTGGGCGGGTAGCTGCACTTATCTCTTCTGAGGGCTTTTAAGACTATTGCTTCTTCACACCAGTGGGCCCTTCTGATTGATGTGATGATGCTGTGTTCTCTTCTCCCTGGTCAATGTTAAGCTCTCCTAGAGGAGGGACAGACATTCCTTGTGCAAATGGGACTGTTCATTTTGTTCTGTCCACAATCCCCTCTCTGTTGCTGGTGGTGTATGGGAGGTAGGGTGCAGTCAAGAGTGGCAGAGATCAATTCTAGAAATGTAATGATGATGGCCTAAAAAGTTCAAGACAAGACACAGTTGAAAGATGTGTTGTTCTATGTGATGCTATAACATTCTAAATGATAAATTTAAAATGAGCAATGAACAACGAATCATTCATGTTTTCTCGTATATATACCCTGGGTAAGACTTGAATTTGTGATTATCATCAAACATTGTACCAGTAACAATTGTACTGTATTGAACTGTGTTGTACCAGTAACAATCTTTGAGTGATTGTCTCTGAGTGATACCCAGTATTCATGGGTAGCACAGTGGATGATGCAATGTCAAAAGGCACAATGTAGCCAAGATTAAATAAATGGTAGCAGGATATTGGAAAGGGGTGAAGATTCATATTATTTTAATACAAACATATTACAAAGAACCATGGCATTATGAATAATAACAGCATTGCTACCCTTTCTTGTGGTAAAAGATATGAAATTAGCTAGGAATGGCTCATTTGATAAAAAAGAAGTGATTCCTGGACCAAAGAGATAGTACCAGGATGTACTGATCGGACAATAAATAAACAAATCTTCCTATTATTCTAAATCTTTATCAAAAAATCACTATACTGCATGCACATGGACCTATAAACTTTATAAAGCATTTTTTTAAAAAGTGTTTATATAGGCAGAAGCCCTGCAAAAAAATATTTGTCTGGTGATCTGCACACCCTGGCAGTAGCCCTTGCAACTGGGATTTTGGTGGAAGAGAGGGCTCTCAGGGAGAATAATAGATGAAGATTGTCATAGGAAAACATTTGGAAGCTCAGGTGGAGCTTTTTTTTTTTTTGAGATGGAGTCTCACTCTGTTGCCCAGGCTGGAGTGCAGTGGTGTGATCTTGGCTCACTGCAACCTCTGCCTCCAAGGTTCAAGTGATTCTCCTGACTCAGCCTCCTGAGTAGGTGGGATTACAGGCATGCACCACCATGCCCAGCTAATTTTTGTATATTTAGTAGAGACAGGGTTTCGCTATGTTGGCCAGGCTGGTCTCGAACCCCTGACCTCAGGTGATCTGCCCGCCTCGGCCTCCCAAAGTGCTAGGATTACAAGCATAAGTCACCACGCCTGGCTGCAGGTGGAACTTTTAAGGAGGAGGTCTACACTCAAAATATGCAAGAAAAATGGACAAAGAGAGATGAATATTTTGCTCGCACATTTCTCTGAGCTTCATTCATAAAAGATGAAAACCAAAATGGAATTAAAATAAGAAGTTTTCTGCTTTGAACTTAACACTGGAATTTAAGAGGTTTTTATTTTTGTCAATATATATATAATAAAATATTTTTTAGTTGCCTGTGTATGGTAATAGTTCTTCTGCAAAATGTTCTTTCTCAGAGTGCTCTTCCCTGACTCTACTACTTTAAATGCTCTCTCTCATATTTGCAGTCCCTTTATTGTTTGTCCCGCCTACTAGAATGTGAGCTCTGTTAAGACAAGGAGTTTGCCTTATTCATAGATGTTTCCCTGGGCCTAGAACTTTGAGGGCACTCAGTATTTGTTAAATTAATATTTAAATAGATGAACTAAGAAATATTGGAAACATCCTAAGTGCCTATCAAAAGGGAATGGTTAGAGTACCATTTTAGTACCGTGTACTCATGAAAAAAGAGTTGAATTCTCTATACTGAAACAAACAGCTGTTTGTGATAAGTTGGTAAGTTAAAAAAAGCAAGTTACAGAACATAATGTATGGTATGAACCTACTGATGTGACCCATGCAATAAGAATATAATGTATGTCATGAATATGCATCAGTAAAAGACTGGAAGATTGTGCATTGACAGCGTGACCTCTGGGAAATGGGATTGCTAGGGGTAAGCTTCTATTTTTTACTTTCCATGTTTCTCTTTTGAATTTTTGTAACCATACTTTAAAAATAATACATTTTACTCATAAATTTCTTGATTATAAGGCAAGAAATTAAAAGAATATTATGAACAAAAATTATTGCCGGTGACTAAGAAAAAATTCGAAACAATAGCACTATGCTTAATGTCACACATAGAAAGGGCTCAGTAAGTTTCAGTTGATAAACCAGCACTCCTGCTGTCAAAGAAATCAGAATTGAGAAAACCCCTGGATTCATTTAATATCTGCCAGATGTAACTGTTACCATCCACATCCTTGGTTTTTGAAGGACACTCACAGAGACAGAGATTAGAAGTCAAACGTTTTATTTTATAACTACAAGAGGTTATTTTTTTAAAGCATAATGACATATTTATTTTCAGTGAATTGTTTTTGTTAGTGACTTTTAAAAAATCATTTGTTTTTAATAAAAACGAGAGGATAGTCCGCGCAAAAGCATTCTATAATACATGTGAAAAACACACAAAACAAGATTAGTCTTGATGTAGTGGGAGTCAGATTATTTTTTCTATTAAAAAAAAAAAAAAAGGCTGGGCACGGTGGCTCACATCTGTAATCCCAGCACTTTGGGAGGCCGAGGCGGGTGGATCACGAGGTCAGGAGATCGAGACCATCTTGGCTAACATGGTGAAACCCCGTCTCTACGAAAAATACAAAAAATTAGCCGGGCGTGGCGGCGGGCGCCTGTAGTCCCAGCTACTCAGGAGAGCTACTCAGGCTGAGGCAGGAGAACGGCGTGAACCCGGGAGGTGGAGCTTTGCAGTGAGCTGAGATCGCACCACTGCACTCCAGCCTGGGCGACAGAGTGAGACTCCATCTCAAAAAAACAAAAAACAAAACAAAACAAAACAAAAAACAAAAAAATCTTTCTTTCTTCCTTTTCTTCTCTTGGATCCATTGTTTGTTATATAATAGCCAGTACAGTTCCTTTTCCTGTGTTAGCTTTAATTTTTGAGCCTAAAATTGTCTAAACATCTCTGGGTCCAAGGATATATGAAAGCATAAATTACAAAGAAAGAGGTTATCATGGGGCTAGAACTTAAAATTCTCAGATTTAAAATAGAGTCGGTCACCTTTCATAATGTATCTTATAAGACTATAAAAAGGGAGGAAATATAGAGGGTCTACTTTTTGTGGACTTAAGAGATATACAGAAGACAGAATCAAGTAATAAAGTCCAGAATAGAGTTGCGCCGTTTTGGGCCGATGAAAAAGGAAGAGGTTAGGGAAATCTTTCAAATGCTGAATCTTAAAATACGTCCAGGTTGAGATAAAGCTGCCTGCTGAAACTTGATCTCTTAGCCGTGCACTCAGTCTGTGTTCTTGTTGATATTCTGTGGCATGGCTACAGATTGGAATGCTACTTGAACATTCTTAAACCTTCCCTGTGTAAATAAGTTCTCTTTGTATTTACTTTTAGGGAGGTAGCTTTTGTCCACCTTTAAATGGAAAAATAAAATATCTAAAGAAAACCTTTTAACTATGTTTATATGAGCATAGAAGTTTTTAAGAGGCATGAAAGGAAAAACAGACCTATTAAAAACTACGTTAATATTCTTGAGAAACAGGAAGACAGGTAATTAATCTTGTTCATTTGACTGCTGCTAGTGCCAAACCAATGTTTTTAATATTAACAGGACTGAAAAAATGTGAAATAAAGCTTTGTAGCATTGATTCTAAACTATTCGTATCATTATCATGCATACATCTCTGGCTGGAGCTTATTTATTCATTTCATTTTGATTTTGTGGCCAACCACTGCTTCAAATTGAATATTCTGCATACGATTTAAAATCGCTGAGGCGCGTTCAGGAAGAAACCTGTACAAAAAAGAAAAAAAAAATTGAAAAATTTTCCATTTAAAATCTTTGACAACAGAGTTCTTTTTTTGGTCATTTAGAATACGCTGAGAGTTATCTGGTTTGCGTTTAATTTTCCTCTGTTCTTTTCTTCCCTTGCAACCACCTCTCTTTTACATGTGCATCTTTCTTTCTTTTCTTTTTTTTTTTTTTTGACATAACTTCATAGTGGACGTCATTAGGAAAAGTGTAAAAACATTCAAATTCATGAAATTTAAATGAGACAGTAAAATTATGCCTTGTGGCTATAGTAATTGCTATAGTAATCACAAGTAAGGTAAAGTCTAAATTATCGCCTAAACACAGAGGTTGCAGTGAGCCGAGATCATGCCATTGCACTCCAGCCTGGGCGACAAGAATGAAACTCCATCTCAAAAAAAATAAAATAAAATGAATAAATAAATTATTGCCTAAACAAACACTATTTTGTCAGGCTTCTGCTGCAAGCCCAAAGCAGAAAGCATTGCAGTTATTAGAAGTCAGCCCAATTATGAATCTGCATTTGAAGCTGGAAGAAAGGGAAAAAAAGTGTGTTCTGATTACAGCATCAAGACATTCTAGCCTGCAAAAAAGTAACTTTATTAACGTCTTGCAGCAGAGTACATTAATAATTGTAACCATGCATTAAAACTCTCATTTCATGTCAAAAAGAGAGTAATCAGTTTTCCTCATGATTTCTGTTTTACTGAATTTCATATGGTTTGTCCCTCTGAAAATGTTTTTGGGAACATTCCCTCTCCAGGGAGTGCATCTTAAGATACCCAGGTTGCTTACCACGGGTCATCTTTGGTCATTTTAAATCAGTCAATCTGTCTGAACCTATGTGTGCACCTTTGTAATATTCATAGTTCAAATTGTATGCAAATATAAATAAAGCACTGATACATACCACTCTTCTCACTCTCTTATCTGATATGAGTAAAGATCTAAAACTGAAGGTCTGAGCTCGTTGCTGAAACTGCTGATTAATCTTAATGCTAAAAGCTCACCAAGAGACACCACCAGAATCCATTCCATGCAAGCCTTCACCTCTCCTTTACTATTTACTTAATATCTATTATGCACTCTATAATAAGGTAAACTAAAGTACTTAAAAAATAGCTATTGTCTTTGATATTGTTTAGCTGATAGGCTAAAATGGTCATTTTAAAACAATTATTGAAAAATATCAGCCATCTAGAATTAAGGGCTATAACTGGAAGGAGGATTCACATGGGCTGGGATAGTGGAGGAAACCTTCAAAAGGACAACTGATGTCCAGGAATGCATAAGAGATGAGTAGGCAGATGAAAGGAAGAGAGTGGCCGGCCCGGTGGCTCACGCCTGTAATCCCAGCATTTTGAGGGCACAGGTGGGCAGATCATGAGGTCAGGAGTTCGAGACCAGCTTGACCAACATGGTGAAACCCTGTCTCTACTAAAAATACAAAAAAATTAGCCAGGCCTGGTGGCACACGCCTGTAATCCCAGCTACTCAGGCAGCTGGAGCAGGAGAATCGCTTGAACTCGGGAGGCAGAGGTTACAGTGAGCCGAGATCAAGCCACTGCACTCCAGCCTGGGCAACAGAGTGAGATCCAATCTAAAAAAAAAAAAAAAAAGGAAGACAGTGTGTGAATGTAAAGAGGCAGAAATAACATTCTGCAAAGAAAGTCATATTGAAAATCACTTTGGTATTGTTGACTAATGCAAGATTTACTTCCTTGTTTTGGGGGTAGGTGGGTGAAAGATGGGAGAATGAGCAAAGGGGCAGGGACGATCTGGCTGAAAGAAGGACAAGGATAAGAAGAGAGCTCATGTGGGCCTTTTAACTACCCTCACAAAGAAACCTTCATGCTAGTAATTGCATCTGCTCATAAAATTGTGTCTCTCTGTAAAAGGAATTAAATGCAAAGAAGATTAACAATATATATCTGTTGCCTAGTTACAAACCACCATGACAGCTTCAAAGGATACAAAAGACTTTGAGACTCTTGTTTATTTTACTGGGATACTATTCTCCAATTCAGGCAGAATAATTGTTTTTATCACCTTGGTCATATGCATGTATATGCATGTACATATGCATGTAATTTTCAATATTAATATGATTTGCTTTGGGCAGCAAGAGAGTAGGGATTCCATGAAACTTACTTCCTACAGTGCTTAGTACCAAGACACTAATTCAGTCAACTTTTTTTTTTTCATTTTTTTCTTATATTTATTTTTCCGAGACAGAGTCTCCTGTTGCCCAGGCTGGAGTGCAATGGCACAATCTCGACTTACTGCAATCTCCGCCTTCCTGGTTCAAACCAATCTCCTGCAAGTGCCTGGTATTACAGGTGCAGGCCACTGTGCCGCTAATTTTCGTATTTTTAGTAGAGCTGAGGTTTCACCATGTTGGCCAGGCTGGTCTCAAACGCCTGACCTCAAGTGATCTGCCTGTTGTGGCCTCCCAAAGTGCTGGGATTACAGGCGTGAGACACCACACCTGGCCTAGTCAACTCTCGAGATGATGTTACTTCGGGGTCAAGGTTCTCCTTACGTTATCTCAAGTCAGTCTATTTAAGCTAAAACAAAATACTGAAATTGATACACCAATGCAGTTTGTACCCTGTTCTCAAATTGTTCTATTTCAAGTTTGTTCATAATTTATATGGATTTGTTTCAAAAAGTTCCAAGGCTTATGAAGTTAGTATAGTTATCTTCTCACTGATACAATTTCAATTTAGAAACTGCTCCTCTCTGGGAAATTGTTGCTGTTACTATTTCATATAAATTCTGTTCTCTAAGACTTTAACATTTGAAGGCTATAGCTTTTCAGTGACAGGGGCTTTGTTTGTATTACATTATTTTATTCTTATGGTATCCTTATAAAGAAGATATTATCAGCATATTCATTTGGCCAGGTGCAGTGGCTCATGCCTGTAGTCCCAGCACTTTGGGAGGCCAAGGCAGGAGGACTGCTTGAGGCCAGGCATTCAAAACCTTTGTTGCCTGGGCAACAAAGTGAGACTGTCTCTACTAAATAAATAAATAAGCTGGGCTTGGTGGCTCAAACCTGTAATCCCAGCACTTTGGGAGGCTGAGGCGGGCGGATCACCAGGTCAGGAGATCAAGACCATCCTGTCTAACAGGATGGTCTACTAAAAAAAAAAAAAAAAAAAAAAAAAGCCGGGCATGGTGGCAGGCGCCTGTAGTCCCAGCAACTAGGGAGGCTGAGGCAGAAGAATGGCGTGAACCCAGGAGGCGGAGCTTGCAGTGAGCCAAGATTGTGCCACTGCACTCCAGCCTGGGCAACAGAGTGAGACTCTGTCTCAAAAAAAAAAAAAAAAAAAATTAAATAAATAAATAAATAAATAAATAAGACATTCTAAAGACGTTAAAAGGATAATAAGGGAATGTTATATACAAATTTATGCCAAAGAAATTCTATAACTTAGATGAAATGGACAAATTCTTTGAAAGACACACATTACCAAGAATTAATAAGTAAATTGAATAGCCATGTAGCTATTAAAGAAATTAAATTTGTAATTAAAACCCTTCCCATAAAGAAAATTAGAGGCCCAGGAATCTACCAAAAAAAAAAAAAAAAAAAAAAAAAGCTTATTGAGTTTAGCAAACAAAAAGTTTAGCAGTTTAGCAAGACTGCAAAATATGAGATCAAATTACAAAAATCCAATATATACTGACAACAAACAATGGGAAATATAAAATTTTTAAAAATGCCATTGGCATTAGCGTCAAAAACCATGAAATAGGTCTGGGCACGATGGCTCATGCCTGTAATCCCAGCACTTTGGGAGGCTGAGGCAGGTGGATCACATGAGGTCAGGAGTTCGAGACCAGCCTGGCCAAAATGGTGAAATCCTGTCTCTACTACAAACACAAAAAATTAGTTGGGCGAGGGTGCAGATGCCTGTAATCCCAGCTACCTGGGAGGCTGAGGCAGGAGAATCACTTGAAGCCAGGAGGCAGAAATTGCAGTGAGCCAAGATCACGCCACTGAACTCAGCCTGGGCAACAAGGGTAAAACTCTGTCTAAAAAAAAAAAAAAAGAACCCGTGAAATACTTTGGAATAAATCTGACAAAATTGTGCAAGAATTAAACACCAACAACTACAAAATACAATTTAAAGATTTAAAGATTTTGAAGAAGATTTAAAAAATAGATATTATGTTCTTGGATTAGAAAACTCAATATTGTTGATATGTCAGTTCTCCCCAATTGATCTATAGATTCAGTGCAATCCCAACCAAACTTCCAGCAGACTTTTAAAAATGGAGTCTTTATTATTAACTGCTTCACCATATTGCATTCTTTTTAAACTGTGTTTCCTTCAGTTAGAATAGTCTTCAGCAAAGTTTGGGCAGAGATGGTAGATTTGGTAGAGAAAATGAATCATTCTCTTTTTATAGACTGGGTGGGAAAATAACAGAGGAAACAACTGTTCTCCCCAGGGATGGAGAGTTTCCATGCCAATTTTCACAACTGAAAGATGCTCCATAATAATAGCTCTATTGGGCCAGGCATGGTGGCTCATGCCTGTAATCCCAGCACTTTGGGAGGCCGAGACAGGAGGATAACTTGAGGTCAGGAGTTCGAGTCCAGCCTGGCCAACATGGGGAAACCACGTTTCTATCAAAAAATACAAAAATTAGCTGGGTGTGGTGTGGTAGCACACACCTATAGTCCCAGTTACTTGGGGGTCTGAGGCACGAGAATTGCTTGAACCCAGGAGGCAGAGGTTGCAGTGAGCCAAGATCATGCCACTGCAACCACTGCAATCTAGCCAGGGTGACAGAGTGAGACTCTGTCTAAAAAAAAAAAAAAAGGGCTCTATTGGTGTTTTAGTGTTTGGGTGTTCTGCGCTGTACTTACTTCTGTAGTCTCAGAAAGATATTGATATATGATGGAACAAAAATCATTTTCTTATTGGTAAGTATTCCATCTATCAGACTTCTTGCAACTTCATCTGTCTCCAATACAGGCCATAATCTGTGATTAAAAAGAGGAAAATATTATTTTTATTTTCTAAAATTTTAATTTTATAAGTAAATAATGGCAGGAAAATTATCCTATATTTTTACTAAATTCAGAATGAAGATTTAAAATATTCCAGGATTTGCTGCATTAATGCCACCCTACCCACTTCCTCCACATCCCATGTTGAAGTTTTATCAGAAACTTATACTTTCATATCCAGTAGGTGTGTTTCATAGCTCACTTAGTCAAAATATCAAAATAGTGGCGAGGCATTAGATGGTAAGGAGTAGAGGAGCCAGACAAGAAAGAGGAATGGCTAGGATTAATCATGGGACAGGAAGGAAACATCTGACATCTCAAAGCCTGTTGGATGCAAGGAGAAAATTCTATAGCTAAGTATACTTTCTTTCTTGTGGAGGTATTCCATAAAGCTGGATTGTTTTGAGGTCGTCATTTTGTCAGAGGCGTTTAAATCAGAGCAACTCCATCTTGAATAAGGTCTGGGTAAAATAAGGCTGACACCTACTGGGCTGCATTCCCAGGAAGTTAAGGCATTCTTTGTCACAGGATGGGATAGGAGGTTGGCACAAGATTCAGGTCATAAAGACCTTGTTGATAAAATAGGGTGCAGTAAAGAAGCCGGCCAAAACCCACCAAAACCAAGATAGTGATGAAAGTGACCTCTGGTTGTCCTCACTGCTCATTATAAGCTAACTATAATACATTAGCAAGCTAAGAGACACTTCCACCAGCACTATGACAGTTTACAAATACCATGGCAATGGCAGGAAGTTACCCTATATGGTCTAAAAAGGAGAGGAAATCTCAGTTCTGGGAATTGCTCACCCCTTTCCCGGAAAACTCATGAATAATCCACCCCTTGTTTAGCATATAATCAAGAAGTAACTCTAAATATCCTTGGTGGAGCAGCTCAAGCCATTCTTCTCCATGGAGTAGCTGTTCTCTACTCCTTTACTTTCCTAATAAACTTGCTTTTGCTTTGCACTGTGGCCTTGCCCCGAATTCTTTCTTGCGAGAAATCTAAGAACCCTCTCTTGGGGTCTGGATTGGGACCCCTTTCTGGTAAGAATTTCGTATTTGAGATTCACCTCTGACTTGCCTATCCTGCAGTTTCATGAGAATTTAAGAGGGGCCCGAGGAGTATGACAACTGGAGGTATGTCACACTTCCAGTTTTCCTTATACCGAAGGCTGTGTACATGTATTCTTGAGAAATAGTCATAAACATAGGCTTAGTGTAGAATTGTCTGTTAGTGCAAGATGATGACAGAAAAATGGATTTAAAATGTTGTATTCAAATTAAGATGTCCAGGCATGGACTGAACAGCCAGTGAATGTAAAGGCTGGGTGAGGAGTTAGGGAACCAGCGAATGTTAAAACTTCATTCCCTGGGATGATCTGTGGTTTGCTGAAGATTATTATGTGATTGAGTTCTCCACTGCATTGAATAGCAAGCCAACAGAGAGTAATACAAATCGATACATTTCTAAATGACTCTGTTCTGCCTTTTCTCTTCCTGATTTCACCTACATGGATCCAACAACCCAGCCTCGGAGCCAAGTGTGACATTACATATCAATGCCTTAGCCCTTACTAAGGAAATTCACAATCTAGCAACCTCTATAAAACCAATCCCAAATATTTAGCATTGCCTGTGTCTGCCCCTAAGTTAGCCCCCAGGAACCCTGTACCCAGAGTTCCATTATCCTTACTCCCCTCATCTATCATGCCTTCCCCAAGAGTGGCAGGATACCCTTAGGAAAGCTCATGGTACGCTAAGCCTGAATGCCTACCAAGAGGGTTTTTATTGGGCCCAATTTCTTGTCTAAGAAAACAGTCAGGAGTTGCAATAGTACTACAGTATTTACTTACATATTGCATACTTATTAAGTACTGTGAGACAACGTAGCAAATGTAAGAAGCCACGTTTACTCACTTCTGCTTGTCAGCATAATTTCACAAAGTCCCTGACTCTGTGACAATGTGCAGCTCTCTGGAAAGATGCTTTGAAGACAATACAGGATAGAGCACATGGCCCCCACTACCAGAACAGTCCAACTGAACCTCTCTAAAGGGCTGCTCTCAGGCTACAGGCCTCTGTCTGTAGTCTTCAGTAAGGCTTCTAAATAAAACTAACATCTTTAATTCTTTAAAAACTTATTTTTTTGGCCGGGCGCGGTGGCTCACGCCTGTAATCCCAGCATTTTAGGAGGCCAAGGCAGGTAGGACACCTGAGGTCAGGAGTTCGAGACCAGCCTGGCCAACATGGTGAAACCCTGTCTCTACTAAAAATACAAAAATTAGCCAGGCGTGGTGGTGGGCGCCTGTAATCCCAAATACTCAGGAGGCTGAGGAAGGAGAATCGCTTGAACCCAGAAGGCGGAGGTTGCGGTGAGCTGAGATCGCACCACTGTACTCCAGCCCGGGTGACAGAGTGAGACTCTGTCTCAAAAAAAAACAAAAACAAAAACTTTTTTTTCTTTAGTCAACAGTACCTATGGTCTAACACCATGAAGGACTCCAGTGGCAGGGAGTGACTCCAGCTGCAGAGACCACACAGCTAACTCAGGCTGTAAGAGTCAGTATCCTCAAATGAGGCGGCACTCAACAGAGAATTTAGTTCTTTTGAATGAATATATTTAGGATTAATTCCCTTCCAGTAAAAAATTGGTTTTGAATCATTAAGCTTAGTATATTTTGTTAACCTGCAGCAGAATATATACTAGGATTAGAAAAATTTGTTAAGCAGATGGCTTAATTTTCGGGTCCTTATTCACACCTTCCTGCTTTTTTCTTCTCCTTTCAGGACTAATTTTTCTTCTCTTGTGGTCTCAAATCCTGTCTCACCAGAGACAAGAGTTCTTGCAGAAATTCACCTTGACTAAGGAACTAGATACTCAATTTATCTGCTGGTCCTTGGAACATTTGCATTTTAAAGACAGGGTGGTAACAGTGATCAAATGTATATGCTTTTTCCCGGACACAAATAAATACCCCAGTTCATTGGTGGCTGATCATTCCTGCTAGTCCCTAATGTGTTTTTCCCCTTTATTCCTTTAATTTCAAGATAATAGTATTAATAAGAAAAAATATTTTTCCCTTTTCATTTTCTTCTATTAGTTGGCCTGCCTAAACATTTCTCATTAGTTTTCATATCAATTTATCATACCACAGTCCCATTCTAACTTGATTTTGACCTTACCTTGTGCTTGGATTTTTGGTGAACCCAGTATTCACAAAAACTGGGCAGAGACATGAGGTTTTGATACCAGTTTTTCCCAAGGCCTGAAGTTCTGATGCCAGACCTCTGTGAAAGCCAACAGCGGCAAATTTGCTGGAACTGTACGAGAATTATTAAGCATTGTTAGCCAAGGGAGAGTGAACCCAATCCTTAGCTTTCTGTGAGAAGGCGGTATCATTTGGCTTAAGAACAGGTAGAAGCCAAAAATCAGCCAGCCACTTGTGATTTTTCTGAGAGTATAAATGGCAATTCATTCTCATTTTCTTCCATGATTAAGCAGAATTGTGAACGTATCTCATTTCTTAAACAACAATGATAACAAAAGAACAAAAATAACTCTATTGATTGGCTTAATGTTCAGTTTTCCATCCTACATGTAAGGTTTTTCCATTGAATCTTCAAACTGTTTTCTGATCAGTTTTTATTGCTGCTTTTATTTTGAAAAATACGAATCAGGAAAAATATATTTAGAAATTCTACAAAACTGATATCTGTGTTGACAGACTTCTGTAGGACTCTGCTCATTTCTCCTCTCTCTCTCAATAACTGAGTTATTCTCTTGACAATGGTTGATAGTTTTTCTCTTGACAATGGTTGCCACTTTGGCCTCTTAATTTTATTGTGAGGATCCGGAGAAGAGTTTACAGGAAAGGATATTTGGCAAATACAGCAGTACATCCTTAAGGCCTCTCACCTCCTTCCCTTTATGTCTTTGGTGGTGCATGGAGTGTGGTATCTGCAACTTTTAGTCAGGTAGAGTCATTTTCTCTCTCTCTCTCTCTCTCTCTGTCTCTCTGTCTCTCTCTCTCTCACACTCACACACACACACACACACACACACTTTCATGGCACAAGCGCACTGTAAAATGTTTTGATCCAGGGACCACTCTGATTGTCTTATCTTGGGCACCAAGGCCATGACGTAGACGTGTTCATTTTAGCTGCTGTAGGTTTTGCTTCTTAGTCTGTGGGGTTTCTGTTTCTTATTCCAGGAAACAATGGAAACATGCTTGGCATTACTGTTTTCTCTCATTGTTCTACAGAGGAGTTTGCAGAAATCTAAAAATATCTTAAATATAATTACAACCTGGTTTCATTGTTTTAGAAAAAGTCATTTAAAAAATTCATTCTAAACTACTATAAATTTAAATTCTGTAAATCCAAATCACTCTGCTCTCAGCATTGTGATCTTGAGGCAGGAGAACAGGGTCTGGAGGCAGGGAACATAAGGCCGATTCATGCGGACTTCCTAGAACTAAATCAAATGGAAACACTTCAGCTATGACAGGAAATATCCTCTCCATTTACATAGGGTGTACACGGAGTAAATGACTTTGTAACTTTAATTCATCCTCTTCATTTACATAGGGCGTACACCAAGTAACCAGTGGAAACCTCTAGGGGGTATTTAAACCTCAGAAAATTCTGTAATTGGCTCTTGAGCCCCTGTGCTTGGGCCCACTCCCACCCTGTAGAACATACTTTCATTTTCAATAAATCTCTGCTTTTGTTGCTTCATTCTTTTCTGGCTTTGTTGGTGCGTTTTGTCCAATTCTTTGTTCAAGATGCCAAGAACCAGGACTCTCCAGTGGTAACAATTTGAAGTGTAATGCTCCCTTCAAAGTACAAAAATATATAACATGGCTGGCATATGATACTTACCAATATGGGATGAGGTAAGGAATCACTTCGTGGCCGCACACTGAAGCCACTGTGACGATGTGGCCATGATTTCTCTCCATCATCGATGGAAGAAGTGCTTTTGTGATCTTAAGGATCATTGCAGAAAGAAGAAAGACAATGACATAGGCGTTAGGTTTCCAAATCAGGTAGCTTTATTTTTGTTAAGACAGAAAGGCATTTGAGAGAAGTTATACAATGAAATAAAATACTTCCAAGCATTCCATGATTAATTCTATACAAATGATAGAAATAAAGATACAAATTTATTGGTATGGTAAGCCCCATGCCAACACTAATCTCAGTACTCTCCCTCCTTCCCTTCAGAAGGAATCAAATAGATCCTTTTTTGGATATGTCATCTAAACAATATTAAGGGAAAAATTCAGAGTTTTCAGAACTAAAATTATTCCTTGATAATTTGGTGTCATGTAATTTTTTGGTTTGGGGCTTTATCATTCTAATTAAAAGAGTGAAATCTTGTGTAACTGTATTAAGACAGTTGAGTAGTGTAAGCTGAGAGTTCTACACCACACTAATGCATCATGATTGAATTCACTATCTCCCTATTTGTAGTATTGTATATTATATGTTGATGTTACAGAAAACAAGTCTTTCTTTTTTTCCAAAAACCTCTTTTGTGAGAAACATCAATAAAATTTTATAAGAATTGAATAAATCCTATGCAAATTCATAGAACTAGAACTCCCAACCCAAGCTACCCCCAAATTCCCAACCCACAGAAACTGTGAGAGGATAGTGAACATATATCGTTGCTTTAAACCACTAAGTTTTGTATAATTTGTTATGCAGCTATAGGTAACTAATGTATGAGGTCTCCATGTAGTTTGGTGGGCATAGGAGCCAATTCACATATGTGAGGAGCTGGTAAAGGTTAGGGGGACACATCTCTTTTCTTTCTTCTTTCTTCTAGAATCCAGATTTGCCCTAGATTCTACACTAATATTGAGGCACTGGAAGATTAATCATAAAAATTTCTATACAAAGGCAGTTGAAGTTGATATTTCCATCTCCCACAAAACTAACCAATTATATGAGGTCTGTATAGCTGCATTTCTCAGTTCCAGCACCCCATGGATCTAGAACTTGCCTCAGAGTCTCGTCCAAAAGTGTCCTCGATCCTACATACATCCAAGTAATTACTTCTGATGTCCTTTCCATTCTAAAATTCCACAAAATGAGGACACATTACAACATCATGGTGTGGGGGGAAAAAATGAAGTCACAAGTGAGAGCATTGAAAAGATGTACACTGACAACCCTTAACAAACCTCCACAAACATTTGTTGAGCTCCTGGTACACGCCAAGCTTTGTGTCAGATACTGGTGGACAAGACAGACCAAGTAGCTTACATTCTGGTGTGTTGTGTCCACTTGAATTCTGTGTCCTTGTGTCAGAGACTCTGTGGCTCTTCTACTCAAACTTAATGATTCTTGATTAAGGCAAAGATCTGGCCAGTTTCCTGTCCACAAGTATGTGAACTCCGTTATAAGTTTCATGTATCTTAAGAGATACATGAAATGTATACAAATCAGAAATGTTTCTGACTCACACTCACCCAAAAATGTCCTAGGATGTTGACCTCAAATGTCTTGGTAGTCTCTTCATCCTTGGTGCTGAGAAGATCGGCTGGATATACTGTCCCAGCATTATTCACCACGATTGTTACATCACCCACTTCTTTCTTCACCTTTTGAAATTGAAAGAACACTTTCACTGGGTGTGTTATTCAAACTCAAAATTTTGGGACCAATATAGTCCAGAGATGAGAGTCTTTCTTCTACTGTATGAGATCTCTCAGAGTTCAGGCAAGACAGACTGTTGAGCTCAAATAGTGGAGGCCAAGGGAACACTGTCATAAATGTGGGATAAACTGTTCTTTTAACATCCAAATTTCAGTACCCAGCACATCATGTTTTGCAAGTTTATCAGTAAAGTGAAATTAACATTTATGTTGATAAATTCCTATATAAGTTCTGACCAAATATTTTTAAAGTGTTCATTTTTAAAAAATGTGTTTTTCTTTAAACATTTTTTTTTTTTTTTTTTTTTTTTTTTTTTAGAGATAGGGTCTCACTATGTTGCCCAGGCTGCTCTTGAACTCTTGGTCTCATGTGATCCTTCCACCTTGGTCTCACAAAGTGCTGGGATTACATGTGTGAACCACCGCACCTGGTCTAAAGTGCTGGTTGAGAAATCCTGGTTTCATAACCTAATAACTACATGACCTAGGTCTGGCTTAACCTCTTTGAGTCATAATTTGCTTATCTGTAAAATGAAGTTTACAGAGTTATTGTAGGGATTAAATTAAAAAATGTAAAGTTTGTTGGAGTGCTTAGTTCATTGTGATTATTTGGTATTTACTCTTTTAAAATAATTGTGATAATAATTATTAATATTACATTTTCTACAGAAGACTACATTAACACCAAAATAAAATCTCACAAGGGAAATAATTAAAGAGAAGACAGAATTACTGCAAAGTTAATAGGACTAAAACAAAATTAGGAAGTGATCCATATTCCCTGATGATAAATCTTTTGTCAGTCACTCTGTGCCTGACACTCACTGCTCACACTTCTGATCACAATGAAATTGATTAATAATATGAACAATAATAATGGGCAGAGCTGAGTGGATTACATACAAGAAAAAGGTATCCTTCCTTGGTCACATAACTACTTCAGTTAGCAGCTAAAATCCAATTTAAATCAGGCAGTCATAAAGACCTTTCTCATTTTCCATGTCAGCGTCCTAGGAAACAAAATCATCTGAAGAAATTTGTGAACCTGCAGTCTCACCTGATTTAGAGAGCGATAGATCTCTTCTCTGTTGCCGCAGTCTACCACATACGCATGCGCAGTGACGCCTAGTTTTCGGCACTCAGCTGCAGTTTCCTCCACACCGCGCTGTAATTGGAAGAAACAAATTCCGAAAAAAGTGGAGGAGAAGACATTGGAGAAGAAAAATTTTTAGACAATTAACATTCGGCTAGGCGCGGTGGCTCACGCCTGTAATCCCAGCACTTTGGTTGGCCGAGGAGGGCGGATCACGAGGTCAGGAGTTCAAGACAAGCCTGGCCAACATGGTGAAACCCCGTCTCTACTAAAAATACAAAAATTAGGCAGGCCTGATGGTGTGGGCCTGTAATCCCAGCTACTTGGGAGGCTGAGGCAGGATAATTGCTTGAACCTGGGAGGAGGAAGTTGCAGTGAGCGGAGATAGTGCCACCGGACTCCAGCCTGGGCAACAGAGTGAGACTCTGTCTCAAAAAAAAAAAAAAAAAAGATTAACATTCATGTCCAAAATGAACAATTAACATTCATTTTGGACATGAAGATTAGTTAACCTTTTAAAAATTGGCCTCCTGGGTCAGGTGTGGTGGCTCACGCCTGTAATCCCAGCACTTTAGGAGGCTGAGGAGGGTGGATCACTTGAGGTCAGGAGTTTGAGACCAGCCTGGCCAACATGGTGAAACCCCGTCTCTACTAAAAATACAAAAAATTAGCCGGGCGTGGTGGTGGGAGCCTGTAATTCCAGCTACTTGGGAAGTTTAGACAGGAGAATCACTTGAACCCGGGAGGCAGAGGTTGCAGTGAGCTGAAATCATTCCATTGCACTCCAACCTGGGTGACAGAGTGGGACTTCGTCTCAAAATAAAATAAAATAAAATAAAAATTGGCCTCCTTATTTGTTAGAAAATTTCTTGAGAGTGATTGCCTAGTTGCAATGAGATTATCCCTGGCTTTTCTGCCAGGGAATGCTCATATTAAAACCAAAGCAAACAAAACAAAACAAAATCCCTTCATGCTTTTTCCAGCTTTTCCTCTTGGTTGGAGGCTGTACAGTAGGCAGTTTCTCTAAAGCAGGCTACTTTCAAACCTTGAAGAACATTCTTGAAAAACATTGCTCTTCGTGGTGTCATGGAAGATGAATATGGAGAAGAAAGAAAAACTCAACCATTAATTTATCATACATTTGTTGAGCACCAACTATGTAACAGGCAGTCAAGTGCTAAGTAGCAATTCTAAACTAGTGGTAATGGTAAACTGTATGCCTCTGCCCATCATATTTTTCTTGATGGTTCTGACTCATCCTCCTAGGAGGGAAGGGAAAAGAAGGCTCCTTATAGAAGAAGGACTTTCATAGGGAGACCATGCTGCTACTCTAGGAGATATAATATTACATTCTTCAGGTGTTTGGGAGTGAGATGGGCAAGGCCACTGGATGGATTTGTCATTTATGTACCAAACTTGCCCATAACCATAGGACATGGAGACAGAGCAATTTACTTTCAGCCTAAATTCAAAGACCTGTTTCCTAAGATAAAATTGCTCTAATGTTTCTTGACTCACATTCTGGAAAATTATAATTCTTTTCAAGTTTTGACCTCAGGTGACTTTTATAGAAAAGATTATAAGGTTTTAAAACTTATACTTTTCCATCTCACAATCTGTAAACTCTTCTCTGTGACAAAGAGGCAAGGATACCTGAAAAACCCTATTCTTTGTGTATTGAGATGACGGTGTTGCTGCTATTTAGGGCAATCCTTGAATGAGTGGTCTCTGGGTCCTTTGTATTTCACTACTGTAGGCTAAACCCTGGAGCAGCAGCCTGAACTCCCCAAACATGGATGTTAGGACCCAGTCTCAAAGTCAGTATCCCCTCAGTTAGCCTTTTGTGGGATTGCAGAAGAGTAAAAAAAGAATAGGAGAGTCTTTCACTGACTTAGTTGGTAGCTTGCTCACTGCCAGATTGCACAAACCACACCATACTCTCTCATTTGTTTCTAGGTCAGTAGAGAGCATTAGTAACCAGAGCATTCATCAGATGTTTTGATTGAAGAATTAATTATTCTTCAGTTTTTTTTTTTTTTTTTTTTTGAGACGGAGTCTCGCTCTGTCGCCCAGGCTGGAGTGCAGTGGCGTCATCTTGGCTCACTGCAAGCTCCGCCTCCCGGGTTCACGCCATTCTCCTGCCTCAGCCTCCCAAGTAGCTGGGACTACAGGCGCCCGCCACCACGCCCGGCTAATTTTTTTGTATTTTTAGTAGAGATGGGGTTTCACTGTGTTATCCAGGATGGTCTTGATCTCCTGACCTCGTGATCCGCCCGTCTCGGCCTCCCAAAGTGCTGGGATTATAGGCGTGAGCCACCAAGCCCAGCCTATTCTTCAGTTTTATAACTGAGCTAGACAATTGCAAAATGTGATGCCTTGTCTTTTTGTTAGCAAAACACTTGCTTTAGCTTAAACTCCAGTGTGTTTTTTGAACCGTATTCCCCAAGCAACAGTTTAGATTGCATAAGAGCCAAACTGCTACTGTGTCTTTCATCTCACAGGGCAAAAGGAGCCAGTTATGATGAAAACTCAGACAGCATCTTCCTTGCCTAAAGGAGATCTGAGTTACATTACAGCCTTAGAGTGAATCATTCAGTAGCTTAAATGTTTAACCATGAAATTTAATAATTCAAAGAGAATTTTTGAGGTTGGGTTACCTATTTTTCTTGTCTTTTTTTTTTTCTTTTTTTTTGGAGACAGAGCCTGGCTCTATTGCCCAGCTTGGAGTGCAATGATGCCATCATAGCTCACTGCAGCCTTGGCTTCCTGAACTGAAACGATCCTCCCACCTCAGCCTCCCAAGTAGCTGGGACTACGGGTGTGCACCACCACACCCAGCTAATTTTTGTATTTTTTGTAGAGGTGGGGGTTTTGCAGTGCTGCCCAGGCTGGTCTCGAACTCCTGGGCTCCAGCAATCTGCCCACCTCTGTCTCCCAAAGTGCTGGGATTACAGGTGTGAGCCACTGCACCCGCCCTTAAGTCATTTTTAATACAATTCCTTCTAATTTACTTTTCTCTTGTCTCTGGAAATTTTAAAATTAAAAAAAACTTAATAAATATAACCCTTTCCCCAAAAATACACATCTGGAAAGAGATTTGAAGGTTAGATTTCATCAAGCCCTTTTCATAGATTTATACTTATTTATATTTTTGGACAAATGCCTGAGAACAGCAGGCAACAATTTTCTCTATCTGTAAATTCTTGCTATCTTCCAGAAAGTTCATTCAAATTTCTTCAAAGACGAAACAGATGGCAAATCATTTTTATATACATCAACTCATCTATTATATAAATGCTCATATCTGTTAAATAAAAATGTAGTAGCTTTTTTGTATAGTATTCTTCACTATTCAGAAAAAAAACAGAAAAGAATTAGTTCTCTAAGTTTAAGAGACATTTTAGGTTTCAACTAAACAAGACAGCAAACAACATGAGAAAGTAATAATATAATGGTAATTAAAACCTCACTGTAATTTGCAGAAAATGTGATTCTCAAGAAGTACTTCACAATTTTTCCAGTCCTAAAATCCTGTAAACACTTTTCTGTGTATATTTTCATGGCCTTACCAGAATTTACAAGTTTAGAGAAAATGATACAAGATTTCAGTTCCTTCAGTTTTATTTGGGGTTGTTAATGTAGTGTTTACAAGTAAGAACACAGGAAAAATACTAATGTCCAAGGAAAAGCCTGACTCACTGCACACATATTTTATTTAACACAGTTATTGTTTATCATGTGCCAGGTATCGTTTATCATGTGCTAAGTGCTGAAAATATTACTTATTTAATCCTTTTGACTAGGGACTGGCAAACATTTTCTGTAAAGGGTCAGATAGTAAATATTTTAGGATTGTGTTGCTTGTGCATGAGGGGAGGCACTAAAGTTTTCTGCTGCATGTTCTTCGTTTGACTTTTGTTTGTAGCTGTAATTTTCAGATCCCGTTCTTGCCCATCCCCTAAGTTATTATGCCCACTTCAGAGCCAAGAAAACAGGCTGAGAGATAATATGTGACTTGCCTCATTAAGAAGCTTGGAAGGAGCCTGGCTCCTGAGTCTTTGCTATCAACCTGCACACCATGTCATAAAAATCGCTGCTTAGTTCTTAATTACATTCCCTTCATCTAACTAACCTGACACATATACAGACTAAGAGACCAGGGAATTTATCAAACTTTGAAAAACAAAAATACAAAGATAAGTAGATGGTAAGTCAAATAATTCTTAAAATACATATCTTACTCTGTGACTTTAAAAAGTTGGAAGATGTATACATTACCTTATTAATATCCCACAGAACCAGTATGCTCTGTCGTTTTGCAAATTCATAAGCAGTCTGCCTGCCTATTCCATGCCCAGCTCCAGTAATGAGAACAATCTCCCCAGCCACAGATTTTCTCCTCTGAGGAATGAAAAACTTCACCAACGACTCCAAGTAGGAGTAGATGATGGTGATCAGAAGCAGAAGGATTGCTAGGATGATGTTCATGGCTTTGCTCTGTCCTCTTCCTTCTGGTTCAGTCCTTGTATAGTCCTAGGGAGGAGGCACTGTCTACACAGAGCTCCAGGGAAGAGGTGTGCCCAGTTGTTAATGGGACTACCAGAGAGAAGCCAGCTTTGGAAGCAGGCCTTGTTCACGTGTTCTAAGGGGTTTGAAACACCTCAAATATGAAGTGATGCCAAGTACTAACAGTAGCTTAGCTCACGTCAAGAGAACCCAAGAGAATGTGCTCTCTGGACTTGTTTATCTGAAAAGCAATTATGTACTATATTTCACCTTGAAGTTTCACCTCTAGAAACAATTCTAGGGGCCAGGTGCAGTGGCTCACATCTGTAATCCCAGCACTTTGGCAGGCTGAGGCAGAGGATTGCTTGAGCCCAGGAGTTCAAGACCAGTCTGGGCAACATAGTAAGACCCTGTCTCAAAAAAAAAAAAAAAAAAAAAAAAAACTATAGAAAAAAATTAGCTGGATGTGGTGGCATGTGTCTGTAGTCCCAGCTACCCAGGAGGCTGAGGCAGGAGGATTGCTTGAGTCCAGGAGTTCATGGTGCAGTGAGCTGTGATTGTGCCACTGCACTCCAGCCTAAGCAACAGAACAAGGCCTGGTCTAATAAAAAACAAAAATAATTCTGGAGATATAGCATCAGCTAATGATATGTTGGTATCTTTCTGGAAATTGTTTCCTTTCTTAAATAGGGAAAAGGAGAATGTAGAGGTAAGCTTAAAGAAACTTAGATAAAGTCTGAATGAACCCAGCTTAGCTATTTGATTCATTTATTCACAAAAGCTTAGCATCAATATTTCAACTGGCTAATTATTTTACACATGATGACCATTTCCCTGAAAATCTCTTGAGTTTGGGGGAGATTTTAGGATATAGAACCATCAGTTCCTTTTGTGATAATACTGGAAAGAGCATTAGACCAGGAGTTGGGAATCTCAACTTTAAAGTGGGGCGGCTTCTGTCTTTGTCTGCTGCTGTAACAAATTACCATTGACCAGGTGGTTTATAAATTACAAAAACTTATTTCTCACAAGAAGTCCAAGATCAAGGCACTGGCATATTCCTTGTCTGGTAACAGCTGGCTTCCTGGTTTATAGATGGCTGTCATTTCACTGTCAGCTCAAGTGGCAGAAGGAGGAAGGAAACCCTCCGTGTTCTCTTGTATAAGGGCAATTATTCCCACGGCAGAGCTCTCATGACCTAATCACCTCCCAAAGGTCTCACTTCCTAAAACCATCACACTGGGGGATAGGATTTCATAACATGAATTTTGAAGGAACACATGCAGCCTATAGCAACTTCCAATAGCCAAGAAGTGCGAACAACCCCAGTGTTCATCAACAGATAAACAAAATATGATATATACATACAATGGAATATTACTCAGCCTTAGAAAGGAAGGAAATTCTGACACATACTACTAGATAGATGAACCTTAACGACATTATGCTAAGTGAAATAAGCCAGATGCAAAAGTATAAATATTGTATGACTCCATTTATATGAGGTACCTAGAGTAGTCAAATACACAGAGAGAGACAGAACGCAGTAAGGTGGTTACTAGGGGATGAGGAGAAAAGGAATAGGGAGTTATTGTTTAAAGAGTATGGAGTTTCAGTTAGGGTGATGAAAGCTCCACAGGTGAATGGTGGTGATGGTTATACAACAATGTGAATGTGCTTAATGCTACTGATCTCTACATTACAAAATAGTTAAAATGGTAAATTGTATGTTACATGTGTGTGATTTCTAGCAATCCTATTTATTTTCTCTATGCTACAGTTTCCTTAACTGGAAAATAGATATTTTTTAAAAAAGCACACATTACTCAACATAGACCTTCAGAACACATAACAACCTCAACCTTCCCTCATACACCAACACACAAAGTGGCTATAAGGATCAAATAAGAGAATAAGTTTATGAAATAGTTTTGCAAGTAGTGAATGGTTATATAAATCAAATATTAATTATAGTAAGAATTCAAATGTGTTAATCACTATATATCATGGACTGATTTAAGGGCTTTACATATCAACTTGTTTAATCTTCACAAGATACATTTGAAGTAGGTGCTATTAAAATCTGCATTGTACGGATGTGGAAACTGATGTACAGGCAAGTTAGGTAATTTATTTGTAAGCGTAAAGTAACAGCTGTTAAGAGGTGGAGTGAGGATTTAAAACCAGGAAGCCTGATGCTGTAGCCTCAACTTTTAACTTAGATCAGTGGTTCTCAGCTAGGATTACTTTTGTTCCACAGGGTACATTTTGGCATGTCTGGAGACATTCTTTGTTGCCACAATTCAGGCATGCCACTGTCATCTATCTAATGGGTAGAGGCCAGGGAAGCTACTGAACACTTTACAATTCATAAGAAAGCCTTGTGCATTGAAACCAAGAATTATTTAGCCCAAATGTGAGTAGCCTCAACTAAGGTTGAGACCTGGCCTATACTTATATTATATTGGAGATGGTATAATTGGTTCTTTAAGTTTGAACCTTGGATAAATTTATGGCAAAAAAATAGTACTTGGTTATATCTTTCTGCATGCAGGTTTGCTGTGACATGTATATGGAGCTGTTAAATATTGACATAGGTGCTTTAGATCAGGCCTCATGCTGGGCTGCAGTGCAGGAATCTGTTTTCAGATTGAATGTCTATATTTGAATATCCAGCTTGTTCAGAGGGGGCCAGACCAATGCTATGTAAATCAATACAGTACTGATGCAGTTTTGAAAGGCAGTTTTAATATTTACAGTGGAATCTAGATTATTTTACCTACTGGGATATTTGTATTATGCAAGAATTAAGAATCTTTGAGACAGTGAACAACACTTCTTAACATTGTTCTCAAATAGTTTGGTTGCTGAGAAATTTTATTTCATATGAGACAACCTAGTGAGCTCTCTCTTTTTTTTTTTTTTGCTTGTTTTCTCCAGGACAGAATGTTCATGTTCCTCAATTACAGGGTTCATATTTGCCCCAACAATGCTAGAAACATACACTTTGTCCCTTGATTTTGTTGTTGTTGTTGTTTTGTTTTGTTTGTTTTTGAGACTGAGTCTCGCTCTATCGCCCAGGCTGGAGTGCAGTGGTACAATCTCAGCTCACTGCAACCTCCGCCTCCCGGGTTCAAGTGATTCTTGTGCCTCAGCCTCCTGAGTAGCTGGGATTACAGGTGCCTGCCGCCACGCCTGGCTAATTTTTGTATTTTTAATAGAGATGGGGTTTCACCATGTTGGCCAGGCTGGTCTCGAACTCCTGACCTCAAGTGATTCACCCACCTCGGCCTCCCAAAGTAGTGGGATTACAGGCGTGAGCCACTGCACCTGGCCTCCCTTGATTTTTTTCCTTAAGTTTTAGAGACTTTTTGTTTGTATGTCTTTATGACATCACTGGCTTCATTTCAACAGATTTTCATAACAAGTAAAAATGTTTAATTTGCTTTGATCACATTTTAGATAAGTTTCCTACTGATATGAATGAAGGCATCTTAAATGTATCATTAATTTGTCTTTCACTCACATTTTAGGATGAGATGCTTTCAGTAAAATTTTCTCAACTAAGATAAAATCATCCATAACATTTAGAATCTTATTAAAATAAGACATTTTCTAAATTTTGGTCTGCTTTTTTTTCTTTCATTAATGTCCCTCTTGAGAGCCATCTGCCTACCAGTTTTAGAAATGTAATTATCTTTATTCAGGTGAGAATAATTATCTTTGTGCAAAGGGTCAACACTAAGCCATCATTTCTCTGAAGATCATAAAATGAGGAAGTTACGGAAATTATGCCCATTAATCTACTGTTTGTTTAGGCTAACTGTAGTAATCTGACAAGTAGAGGTTTGGGAATATAATCTCTTCAAATACATACTCTTTTCTTTTCCTTCCTGGTGGGGTTCATTAGTTCATTGTCAAGGGTTCTATTCATCTGTACTGCCAAACTGATAACACAGTATTAGGTATTCTTAAAAGACATATAAACCTCTCCTTGAGGTTCCAAAACCCCTATCCAAATACACAAACCCCAAACTCATATTTCATGCAGAGCCTTGGCATGTTTTGGATTATAAAATCTCTTGCTTCATCACTCCATACCAATCCTCCTTGTAGTACCAAAGAGAGTCCCGATCTCTATAGTCTGGTTCTCAATCTTTCTTTTATTTTCTCTTAATTCTTCTTCCTCTGTTTATTCCAAACTCTTCCTGCCTAAAAGTTGTCTCTTTTGTTTTCAAATATTTTCAGATCTCTCCCATTATAAAAATATTCAACAAAATCATCCTGTCTTCCATATTTTACTGTCAAATTAGTCTACAGTGATTACCTCCGTTTTCTGGCTTCCTCTTTCCTTAAGAAAACAGAAATCTCTTGTCCTTTTACCTCTTTTACTCTCTACCTGGTGCAAAGTGCTATGACAGCTGCATATAAGGAGCAACAGGAGTTCACAAGAAGGGCAAATTACCCATTCCTGAGAATGCAAGTGGGAGTTGAGCTATAAATGGGGCCCTGAGGATGACAGGAGTAAGCCAGTGATGGAGATAAGAGTGTTCCATATATAGAAAACCATGTATGCCAACACTAGGAGGTGAGGAATCATGGTGAGGTCAAGGAATAAGAAGTTCTGGCTGGGCACGGTGGCTCAGGCCTGTAATCCCAGCACTTTGGGAGGCTGAGGCAGGTGGATCACTTGAGGCCAGGAGTTCGAGACCAGCCTGGGCAATGTGGTGGAACCCCGTCTCTACTAAAATACAAAAATTAGCCAGGCCTGGTGGTATGTGCCTGTAGTCCCAGCTACTCAGGAGGTTGAAGCACAAGAATCACTTGAATCTGGGAGTTGGAGGTTGCAGTGAGCTGAGATTGTGTCACTGCACTCCAGCCTGACAGAGTGAGACCCTGTCTCAAAAAAACAAAAACAAAAAACAACAAAAATAAAAAAGAAGTTCTGTCTTGGAAGCAGGGTGTGGGGTAGAGAGAAGTTAGATAACTTAGCAGAGGCTCAATCACTCAGAGCATAGGATCAGTAAGGGCTAGTGAAAGGTGTTGAGCAGGGAACCCATACCATCAGATTCACACCCCAGAAATGCTGCAGTTTGGAGAATGCATTGAAGGGAGGACAAGAATAGATGGAGGGAGACCAGTTAGGAAGCTTTTCATTAATCTAGACCAGGCTGGGCGCAGTGGCTCACGCCTGTGATGTCAGCAATTTGAAAGGCCAAGGTGGGTGGATCTCTTGAGCTCAGGAGCTCGAGACCAGCCTGGGAAACATAGCGAGACCCCCATCTTTACAAAAAATACAAAAAGTAGTTGAGCATGGTGGCACGTGCCTATAGTCCCAGCTACTTAGGAGGCTGAGGTGGGAGGATAGCTTGAGCCTAGAAAGTGGAGGTGGCAGTCAGCTGAGATTGCGCCACTGCACTCTAGGCCTGGGCCTAGGAGTGAGACCCTGTCTCAAAATCATCATCATCATCATCATCCTGTAGCCCGGAAGTCACAGTGGCCTGAATGAGGGTGGTGGCAAACGAGACATTAAGGAAACAGAATAATATGATATATAGGCCTTTATTTATTAAATATACAGAAAACACTTGGTTTGTTTCAGAGACTATTCCAGGTATTGGGGTAATACCAGTGAACAAAATAGATGAAAACAAATTTGTTCCCTTGGGAAACTAACACCCTAGAGGCAATGTAGACAATAAAGAAGATAAATAAACAAAATGTATGGAATGCTCCACAGTGATAAGTGCCAAGGAAAAAAATAGAGAATAGAGGGAGAAATGGAATCTTGTTGGGTATGGCTGTGTGGAGTAGGGTTGCAGTTTTATGTATAGAGTAAGAAGACCTCAAAAGAAAGACCTAAGCAAAAAGACTTAAAAGAAAGAAGGAGCTAGCTATGTAGATATCTGGAGGAAGAGCATCTAGAGAGAGTGAACAGTATTATACTAAGGCCTTGAAATAGAAACATGCCTGGTGGGTTGAGGGAGCATCAAGGGGACCTATGTAGCTGGAGAGAATTGAATGAGGGTGAGGGTAGTGCGACAGTTAGTTTTATGGGTCAACATGACTAGGCTATAGTCCCCAGTTATCCAATCAAACACGAATCTAGGTGTTGTTGTGAAGGTATTGTAGATGTGGTTAACATCTACATTCAGTAGTATTTAAGTAAAGGAAATTATTCTTTATAATGTGGATGGGCCTTAACCAATTAGTTGGAAGGTTGTGAAAGCAAAACTGAGGTTTCCCTGAGTAAAAAGAGGTTCTGCTTCAACATTGTACCATCAGTTCCCACCTAAGAGTTTACAGCTTTCTAGGCTACCCTACAGATCTCAGACCTGCTAGCCTCCCACAATCACTTAAGCCAATTCCTCAGTTTCTTGAAGTACATCTCTCTCTCTCCGTGTGTGTGTGTGTGTGCTGTGTGTATATATAAATGTATGCATACACAATCTCCTACTGTTTCTCTGGAGAACCCTGATTTATACAGGTAGTAAAGTAGTGGGTAATTGTAGGGACAAAAGCCTGGATTACATATGGTCTTGTAAAGTCATGGTAAGGACTTTAGCTTTAAGTTTTAGATGAGAAATTAATGGAGGATTTTGAGCCTGAAGCATGACACGATCTCATATTTTTTTTTAACTTTTATTTTTAGGTTCAAGAGTACATGTGCAGGATTGTTATATAGGTAAATTGCATATCATGGGGGTTTGGTATACAGATTATTTTGCCACCCAGGTAATAAGCATAATACCCAATAGGTAGTTTTTCGATCCTCACCCTCCTACCACCCTCCACCCTCAAGTAGGCCCCTGTGTCTGTTTTTCCCTTCTTTGTATCTATACGTACTTGATGTTTAGCTCCTACATATAAGTGAGAACATGTGGTATTTGGTTTTCTGTTCCTATGTTAGTTTGCTTAGGCTAATGGCCTCCAGCTCCATCCATGGTTTTGTTTTTTGTTTGGTTTTTTTGAGATGGAGTCTCCCTCTGTTGCTCAGGCTGTCTAAGTGCAGTGGCTTGATCTTGGATCACTGCACTCCGCCTCCTGGGATCAAGCGATTCTCCTGCCTCAGTTTCTTGAGTAGCTGGGATTACAGGTGCTCGCCACCATGCCTGGCTAATTTTTGTATTTTTAGTAGAGATGGGATTTCACCATGTTGACCAGGCTGGTCTCGAACTCCTGACCTTGTGATTTGCCTGCCTCGGCCTCCCAAAGTGCTGGGATTACAGATGTGAGCCACCGTGCCTGTCCTCCATATGAGTTTTAAAATAGTTTTTTTTTTTTTTCTAATTTTGTGAAGAATGTCATTGGTAGTTCGATAGGAATAGCATTAAGTCTATAAATTGCTTTGGGCAGTATGGCCATTTTAACAATATTGATTTCTTTCCACTCATGAACATGGAATATTTTTCCATTTGTTTGTGTCATTTCTGATTTCTTTGAGCAGTGTTTGTAATTCTCATTGCAGAGAACTTTCACTTTCCTAGTTAGTTTTATTCTTAGGTATTTTATTCTTTTCACAGCTATTGTGAATGGGATTGCTTCTTGATTTGGCTCTCAGCTTGGATGTTGTTTATATATATGAATGCCACTGACTTTTGTACATTGATTTTGTATCCTGAAGCATTGCTAAAGTTGTTTATTAGATTGTATTAGTCCATTTTCATACTGCTATAAAGAACCACCCAAGACTGGGCAATTTATAAAGAAAAAAGGTTTAGTTGACTCACAGTTCATCATGGCTGGGGAGGCCTGGGGAAACTTACAATCATGGTAGAAGGCAAAGGGGAAGCAAGGCACCTTCTTCACAAGGCAGCAGGAAGGAGAAGTGCCCAGAGAAGGGGGAAGTACCACTTATAAAATCATCAGATCTCGTGAGAACTCACTATCATAACAGCATGGGAGAAACTGCCCCCATTATTCAGTTACCTCCACCTGGTCTCTCCCTTGAGACATGGGGATTACAATTCAACATGAGATTTGGGTGGGGACACGAAGCCTAACCATATCACAGATCAAGGAGCTTTTGGGCAGAGATTATGGGATTTTCCTAGATATAGAATTGTATCTCACCTACAAACAGGCGGAGTTTGACTTCCTCTTTTCCTATATGGATGCCTTTTATTTCCTTCTCTTGCCTGGTTGCTCTGGCTAGGATTTCCAGTACTGTGTTGAATAGTTGTGAAAGAGGGCATCCTTGTTTTGTGCCAGTTTTCAAGGGGAATGCTTCCAGCTTTTGCCCATTCAGTATCATATTGGCTGTGGGTTTTTCATAGATGGCTCTATTATTTTGAAGTATGTTCCTTCAATGCCTAGTGTGTTGACAGTTTTTAACATGAAGAGATGTTGAATTTTATCAAAAGCCTTTTCTGCATTTATTGAGATAATCATGTGGTTTTTGTTTTTAGTTCTGTTTCTGTGATGAATCATATTTATTGATTTGCGTATGTTGAACCAACCTTGTATCCCAGGTATAAAGCCTACTTGATTGTGGTGGATTAGGTTTTTGATGTGCTGCTGAGTTCAGTTTGCTAGTATTTTGTTGAGGATTTTTACATCTATGTTCATTAAGGGTATTGACCTAAAGTTTTCATTTTTGTGGTGTCTCTGCCAGGTTTTGGTATCAGGGTGATGCTGGCCTCATTGAATGAGTTAGGGAGGAGTCCCCCCTCCTCAATTTTTTGGAATAGTTTCAGTAGGAATGGTACTAGCTTTTAATACATCTGGCAAAATTTGGCTGTGATTCTGTCTGGTCCCGGGCTTCTTCTTGTTGTTAGATTTTTATTACTGATTCAGTTTTGGAACTCCTTATTGGTCTGGTCAGGGATTCAATTTCTTCCTGGTTCAATCTTGGGAGGTTGTATTTCCAGGAGTTTATCCATTTTTTCTAGGTTTTATAACTTCTGTACATAGGAGTATTCATAGTAGTCTCTGAGGGTTTTTTGTTATTTCTGTGTGGTTAGTGGTTACCCTTTGTCATCGCTGATTGTGTTTATTTGGATCTTCTCTTTTTTCATTAGTCTAGCTTTGAGGTCTATCTATCTCATTTATTCTTTCAAAGAACCAATTCTTGGATTCTCTGATCTTTTGTGTGTGTGTTTTTTTTTTTTTGCATCTCCATTTCCTTCCTTTCAGCTCTGATTTTGGTTATTTCTTTTATTCTGCTAGCTTTGGGGTTGGTTTGCCCTCATTTCTCTACTTCCTCTACATGTGATGTTAGGTGGTTAATTTGAGATCTTTCTAACTTTTTGATTGGGCATTTTGCACCATAAGCTTCCCTCTTGACATTGCTTTAGCTGTGTCTTGACATTGCTTTAGCTGAGATTCTGGTATTTTGTATCTTTGTTCTCATTAGTTTCAAAGTATTTCTTGATTTCTGCTTTAATTTGATTGTTTACCAAATAGTCATTCAGGAGCAGTTTGTTCAATTTTCATGTAATGGTATGATTTTGAACAATTTTCTTAGTATTGATTTCTATACAAATTGTGCTGTGGTTCAAGAATATCCTTGGTATGATTTCGGGTTTTTAAAATTTGCTGAGGATTGTTTTATGTCCAATTATGTGGTTGATTTTAGAGTATCTGCCATGTGCAAATAAGAATGTATATTCTGTTGTTCATGGGTGGAGAGTTCTGTAGGTATCTCTGAGGCCCATATGGTCAGTGTTGAGTTCAGGTCCTGAAAAATCTGTTAGTTTTCTGCCTCAATGATGTGTCTAATATTGTCAGTTGGGTATTGACGTCTCCCACTATTATGTTGTGGTTATCTAAGTCTTTTCATAGGTCTCTAAAAACTTGTTTAATGAATCTGCATGTGCTCCTGTGTTGGGAGCATATTTAGGATAGTTAGGTCTTCTTATTTCCATTACATAATGCCATTCTTTGTCTTTTTTGGTCTTTGTTTGTTTAAAGTGTTTTGTCTGAAATTAGAAGAGCAACCCCTGATTTTTTTTTTTTTTTTTTCCATTTGCTTGGTAGATTTTTCTCCATCCCTTTACTTTGAGCCTATGGGTGTCACTGCTTGTGGGAAAGGTCTCTTGAAGACACTGTGTTATTGAGTTTTGCTTCTTTATCCAACTTCCCACTCCAGGTCTTTCAATTAGGGTATTTAGCCCATTTACATTCAAGTTTAATATTGATATGTGTGGATTTGATCCTGTCATTTTGTTGTTAACTGGTTATTTTGCGGACTTGCTTGTGCAGTTGCTTTGTAGTGTCAATGGTCTATGTACTTAAGTGTGATTTTGTAGTGGATGGTAATGATCTATCTTTTCCATATTTAGCACTCCCTTTAGGAGCTCTTATAAGGCAGGCCTGGTGGTAATAAATTCCCTTATCATTTGCTTGTCTGAAAAAGATCTTAATTCTCCTTCACTTATGAAACATAATTGGCTGGGTATAAAATTACTCATTGAAATTTATTTTATTTAAGAATGCTGAATATAGGCCCCCAATATTTTCTGGCTTGTAGGTTTTCTGCTGAAAGGTCCATTGTTAGCCTGATGAGTTTCCCTTTGTAGGTGACCTGCCCCTTCTCTCTAGCTGCCTGGAAAGTTTTTCTTTCATTTCAACCTTTGAGAATAGGATGATTATGTGTCTTGGGGATAGTTACTCAGTCAGACAAAAATAAAGAAAAAGATTAGGCTGGGCATGGTGGCTCACACCTGTAATCTCAGCACTTTGGGAGGATGAGGCAAGAGGATCACCTGAACCTAGGAGTTCAAGACCAGCCTGGGCCAGGCGTGGTGGCTCATGCCTGTAATCCCAGCATTTTGGGAGGTGGAGGCAGGTGGATCACAAGGTCAAGGGATAGGGACCATCCTGGCCAACATGGTGAAACTCTGTCTCTACTAAAAATACAAAATTAGCTGGGCTTGGTGGCACACACCTGTAGTCCCAGCTACTCAGGAGGCTGAGGCAGAAGAATCCCTTCAACCTGGGAGGTGGAGATTGCAGTGAGCTGAGATTGTGCCACTGCACTCCAGCCTGATGACAGAGTGAGATGCCGTCTCAAAAAATAAATAAAAATAAATAAATAAATAAATAAATAAATAAAAGAGCAGCCTGGGCAAGATGGTGAGACCTCATTTCAATAATAAAAAAAAAATTAGCCAGGCATGGTGTTGTGCACCTGTAGTTCCAGCTATCAATGAATCCCCTGGTTCAGGACCACAGAATATCATACTAGTTGACAATGAGAAATCATTCCCCATTTACCTGAAAACAACCTAAAGTTCTTTGACTGTACTATGTCTCTCAGAATTAGCTCTATTGATGACCGAGATGAATTTTCCCACCAAACTGCTGAGAAGTGTAGGATAAACTTCATTCAAATAACATTGACAAGCTTTCAGACTTTGAGACACAGGGCTAATTGCCTAATGTTGGTAAGTTAGAGCAAGCTGCTTCTTCTTCTTCTTTCTTCTCTTCTTCTTCTTCTTCTTCTTTTCTTCTTCTTCTCCTCCTCCTCCTCCTCCTCTTCTTCTTCTCCTTCTTCTCCTTCTTCTCCTTCTCCTCCTCCTCCTCCTCCTCTTCTTCTTCTTCTTCTTCTCCTCCTCTTCTTCTTCTTCTCCTTCTTTTCTTCTTCTTCTTCTTCTCCTTCTCCTTCTTCTTCTTCTTCTCCTTCTTCTTCTTCTTCCTCTTCCTCCTTCTCCTCCTCCTCTCCTTCTTCTTCTTCTTCCTCTTCCTCCTTCTCCTCCTCCTCACCTTCTTCTTCTTCTTTTCTTCTTCCTCTTCCTCCTTCTCCTCCTCTTCTTCTTCCTCTTCTTCTTTTCTTCTTCCTCTTCCTCCTTCTCCTCCTCCTCTCCTTCTTCTTCTTTTCTTCTTCCTCTTCCTCCTTCTCCTCCTCCTCTCCTTCTTCTTCTTTTCTTCTTCCTCTTCCTCCTTCTCCTCTGCCTCCTCCTTCTCCTCCTCTTCTTCTTCTTCTTCCATCAAAATTCAAAGTCCCCATGATACTATAATCATTCATCTTTTATCCAGAGTATGGGCTATAGACTCCAAGATTCCTCTGGGTTTCTGCTACTACTGCTGTGTTCACAGCTAGTTCAATGCCTTCTAACAATGCCTTCTGCACAGGACTGCTGAGGGACTAAGTGGAAAACTGTGCCTGCCACATGGTTAACAATCAGTAAATGGGGCATACTACCATTTGCCCGCATAACATCAAAGGAAGTAATGCTTATTTCTCATAATGGTTAATGCTAAAGTTCATCCAAATGTTAATTTATGACAAGTGTTTTAGGAGCCAAAATATGTTTATTAGGAAAAGTTGTCAGTATATTTGGGTCTCGATTATCTTACTAAAGTTTGTTAAAGGCTTTCTCCTAGTCTACTTCACTGGCAGGTGGCTAGCAGTCTGGAACAAGTATAATTTAAACAAAAGAATAAACAATTAAATCTATTTCAAAGTGAGTTAGAAGCTGAGTGTAACAGGCTCTCCACTTTCTAGTGTCATTTCTGTTACCAGGATAGGTGTTTTAATCTATAAATTCCATGGATATTCAACCCTAGAGTGCTAGTAGAGTATAGCTGATGTATGGAGAGGAATCTAAGTTATATTATTCAAATATAATGTTTGGGAGACAAGAATTTTTGACCCATATGTATTTACACTAACTAAATGCAAACTGTAGTCCAACAGCAATGCTATTTTGATTCTCTGAATTAGAAGAAGGTAATTGATGGGAAAGAGGGAGAAATTTACCATAGAAATGATGCTTTCTGAAAAATTACCTTATATGTTATAGAATCTGTAACGTAACCTTCCTTAAACATATTATCAAATGATCCTTATAATTTGTGATGGCACTGATTATATTACTTAACTTGTTGAATGGGCTAATTGATGTAAGTTAAGTGTTTAGGACAATAACTGACATATGTTGAATAAATATTAGTCACTGCTTAAAATCTGGATCAAAATCTTTCTCCAAAAATTTTCTGAACCTAAACGTAGCTCATTTGCTACATTTAACAGGATGTTAAAGGATTCTGCCTTATGTGTTTTCTGAATATGAACTTTCTGATAGAAGGATTAAAGTTCTCCATGTGTATGTGTTTGACATAGCGTTTTATTTATTTATTTATTTATTTTTGAGATGGAATCTTGCTCTGTTGCCCAGACTGGAGTGCAGTGGCACAATCTTGGCTCACTGCAACCTCTGCCTCTGGGGTTCAAATGATTCTCCTGGCCCAACCTCTTGAGTAGCTGGGATTACAAGCGCCCGCCACCACACCCAGCTAAATTTTTGTTTTTTTTTTTGAGATGGAGTCTCCCTCTGTCTCTGGGCTGGAGTGCAGTGGCACCATTTCGGCTCGCTGCAACCTCAACCTCCTAGGTTCAAGTGATTCTCCTGCCTCAGCCTCCCGAGTAGCTGGGACTACAGGTGCCCGCCACCACACCTAGCTAATGTTTGTGGATTTTTAGTAGAAATGGGGTTTCACCATGTTGGCCAGGATGCTACTGCTCCAAAGAAGTGCTTCTCAAATTTTAATATGCATACGAATCATCCGCCTGCCTCGGCCTCTCAAAGTGCTGGGACTATAGGCATGAGCCACCGTGCCTGGCCTACGCCCAGCTAATTTTTGTATTTTTAGTATAGATGGGGTTTCACCATGTTGGCCAGGCTGGTCTCGAACTCCTGACCTCGTGATCCACCCACCTCGACCTCTCAAAGTGCTGGGATTGCAGGCGTGAGCCACTGCGCCCAGCCGTGTTTGATATAGCCTTGAAAATATTTTTCTTTAGTAGAAGAAACCTAACAAACCTACTAAATTTTTAAATTTATTTATTTAACCTTTCAGTTTAAATTCCTCACATGTGAATGGAAAAATTAACATCTATCCCTCAGTGTTCTTTTGTGGAACCAATGTGTTACTATATTACAGATCTGATCTTGTAGTCCCATCTCAGTGAGCCTCACATCCAAGAAATTTCCAGACAGTTTTTAAAAAAAGATTGCACAATTTATTTTCCTTTAATTTGAAGATTAAGTCATGTTCTGTTTAAGACAAAAAGATGGAAACACCAAAAGTTTAAGTGTGATCCATTTATTATTGCTGCCATTTGTGGGTACATTCTCTCAATTCTCCTTAAATCCCAATGATGCTTTTATACTTGCAACACATGTATCCACCTCTAGCTTCCCTGTGCGGAAATGTTTGGCATTGGAATGTGAGGTATCTCTCAGGAAACGGAGTGGCAATGGGTAGGACAAAACCTTCCCATTGAGAGCTCATGATATTCATTGTGAAATACCACTAGATATAGTCCTTCATTGTATTTAGAGAGCTTGAAGTTTCTGATTTTATGTAGAACAGAAAAAGAAACACAAATTATACAAAATTTAAGTGCAATCAAAAATAAAAATATATGTTAAATAAACAGTTATGGTACAAATTTTGCAAAGCCTTCAGGTGAGTCACAAATAATCTTGGAAATTATTTTGATAAAGTCATTTTGTTTCTTTTTCTTCATTTTCCTTAAAGTCACCTCTAAAGGTATTTCTCTGTTTATATCATATGTAATCAGCTTTTAGCTAAAGAACAAGTGGTAGTAAATGAAGACTGCCAAAGCCTCAAAAATGATATCGAAGAAATGGGGATAATTAGAAAAAACAGAAGTTCAAACATTAAAATTCTGACACTATTAGATGACATCAATCTAAACCTGGTAAATCAGTTTTCAGAAAACTAGGTGCTTATTGCGCTTTCATTTTATATCCAATAACTGCATCAAACTTAACACTGATTTTTTGTTTTAAAACTGCCAGGAAACGCTCAGGAAGGATCCTAAAAGAAAGATATATGAAAATAATTAGAAAATTAATATTAAGTGTATTTGTAGAATACCCTCTTTAGAAATACTTTGTTATCATGTATCGTCATGTTCATGTTAAATAAGATTAAGCATCTTAAATCTGAGTCACTACTATATATTCTTTCCCATTAAATCTATTTCCTTTTCAAATGGAAAAGAAGGCTTAGCCTTCTTTAGAGTAGAATAATCTGAAGAAGTCAGTTTTTGAAACAGAAGATCTGAGGCAGGAGGTATAAGAACTGAATAGTTGAGATACTAAAGACTTTAAAAAAGAAACCCGACATTAAAAAGGAAATGAGAATAGGAACTAATTTTGTACTTTATAATGCAGAATATTATTAAAATGTTCCACTAAGAGACTGGGGAAGTAGAACTGCTAAATAAAAATGCAGACAACGCATTTGGTTTTGAGCATAATGCTGAACCAATTATTTAACCTTTCAGTTTAAATTCCTCACATGTAAATGGAAAAATTAACATCTATCCCTCAGTGTTCTTTTGTGGAATCAATGTGTTACTATATTAAATAAAATGTCTTGGCCGGGCGCCGTGGCTCACGCCTGTAATCCCAGCACTTTGGGAGGCAGAGGCGGGTGTTTCACGAGGTCAGGAGACCGAGATCATCCTGGCTAACATGGTGAAAACCCGTCTCTACTAAAAATACAAAAAATTAGCCGGGCATGGTGGCGGGTGCCTGTAGTCCCAGCTACTCAGGAGGCTAAGGCAGGAGAATTGCTTGAACCTGGGAGGCGGAGGTTGCAGTGAGCCGAGATCATGCCATTGCACTCCAGCCTGGGCGACAGAGCGAGACTCCGTCCCCCACAGCCTCCCCCAAAAAATGTCTTGAACAGTGACGGACACTAGCAGGTCTCATCTTTTTTCTCCAGACACTACACTTAGAATATTTAGGGACTTGTCACATTCCAGTGGGTCTGGGAGAAAACAAAACAGAATATGTAAATCAGCATAATAACATACAGAAATCTGCCTAGATGGCATGAAAAGAGGGTTTGGAAATATGACACCAATGTGACCTCATAACAAGAATTAGGGCAATGATAATAATAACAGTAGTAGTTATAATAACAGTGGCATATAACATTTATTGAGTACTTACAGTGTACTGAGTACTTTTTATTTTATTTATTTATTTTTGAGGTAGGGTCTTGCTCTGTTGCTCAAGATGGAGTGCAGTGGCATGATCATGGCTCACTGTAGCCTCAACTTTCTGAGCTCAAGCAATTCTCCCACTTCAGCCTCCCGAGTAGCTGGTACTACAGGTGTGTTCCAACATGCCTGGCTAATGTTTTTGATTTCTAGTAGAGATAAGGTCTTATTATGTTGCCCAGGCTTGTCTTGAACTCCTGACCTCAAGCAATCCTCCTGCCTCAGCCTCTCAAAGTGCTGGGATTACAGGCTTGAGCCACCACGCCCAGCCCTGAGTACTTTAAGAGCATGATTTTCTTTATTCGTCTCAGCCCTATAAAGTCCAATTGTTTTCTCCATGTTACAGATAAAGAAACTGAACTTCAGATAAGTTAAAAAACTAATCCATGTTCATGTTGCAAACAAGTCACACAAACACAGCTTCATTCGACTCCAGAGCACAAACTTTGGGTCTTTATGTTTAAAGGTCTAGAAACTAGAATTAATTTATTCAGTCAACAAACATTTTGGTGCCTCTAATGTGTCAGTCACTCTTCAAAATGCAGCGCATACGGTGATGAAAAATAGGCAAAATTCCTTCTTTTATAGGGTTATATTCTAAGGGGCTGCAATCACTGAGTGCATACTTATGTAACGTGACAAATACAATGCCAGAAACATCACAGGCTTTAACTCGTTTACTCACCAAAGAGATCCCTGAGCTTTACTACCTAAACCTCCAAGGCATGTTCATCATAGTTTTTAGCAGAAGGGGCAAGAAAGCCTAACATATGTCACGCTTTTAATTTCTTGAGTTTTTTGCTCTTCGCATCAGTAATTCTCAAAATATAATCTCTGGACCACTGTCTGTGGCAGTTGCCTATTAAAATACAGATTTCTGGTCCAACTCAAACATCCATGTTAAAATCTTTAGAAGTGAGATGAAGGGATCTATTTTTAAATAGACTTCCCAAGTGATCCTGATATCCCACTGACTTGGAGAAGCCCAGTCTAGGACAGGCAGTGAGAGGCTTTTTCTCCCAGCTGTCCTAAGGCACCTCTCCCCCTTTCCCCTCTTTATGTGGCCAGCCTCATTGCCACACAACTTTCCCAGATGAGGAATGAAGCAGTGTGTTATGATGAGACATTCGTGAAACTAGTGGTTTGCAATCTTGGCTGGATAACTGAATCACCAAGAAAGTTGTTTTATCTCTCAAAGCCCAGGCCACACTCCAAACCAAGTCAATCAATTTGGGGGAGTTGGTCTTAGGCACCAGCATTTTTTAAACCTCCCAGGTGAATTCCAGTGTGCACCAAAGTTGAGAGCTACTGCTCCAAAGAAGTGCTTCTCAAATTTTAATATGCATACAAATCATCTAGGAGAACTTATTGAAATGTAAATTCTGATTCAAGAGATCAGGAAAGTCTATATTTCTAACAAACTTTCAGGTAATACTGATGCTGCTAGTCCAAGAACCACATTGGAAGAAGCAAGACTCAAGGATTTCTAAAATTATAAAAAAAAATTTAGCAATTCATATACTTCAGTATGATTTTGCACAAAACAAAAGCTCAATGATTATCTGTTGTATCTTTAAATAAATACCTAAAACCTAACTCTGATCTCCTTTAATATCATTGTTCTATGATTCCATTATGTAAAGATGCTTAAAAACTATTCTTCTTCAGAGTCATTCATTTATAAGACAAGACTTGCAGAAATATACAAATTTCTTTCTTTACAAAAAGTAAAAATGTGTGGAAATTACTCAGTTCATTTACCCAGGAGCTGTATCAATCTTGCCTCAATGTTATTGAGCCTGTTATTTTTATTAAGTCAATTCCATTTAACTGTACTTTATCAACTGCCTGATTAAAATGTCAGCAAAAAATGTAATAGATAATTTTTTTTTACCTTTCATTTCTAAGGTTTCTTAACTGTCACTTACCTTTCCAATGTTGTTAAAAAAGCTATAGAAGATGGAATAAAAATCATTTTCTGCTCAGTCAGAATCCCATGCATCAGCCTGTTTACCACTTCCTCAGGTTCCAGAGTGGGTCCCAAACTGAAATCAGAGGCAGTCTTCAGAAACAGAATACTTCACCGAGGCTTCAGCTTTAGTTTGGTGCTAACCAACAGCTTTAGCATGGTACAGATACCATTAACATAACTGATTTGTAGTGTCTAGCCTAATATAGGTGCTCAGAAATGGTAGCTATTGTACCATTGATAATAATAATAACAATCATTCACTTAGTGCTTATTGTGTACCACACACTGTGCTAAACTTTCTATATAGGTTATTCCATTGCAGTTTGACAATAATCTTATGAAGGCAATATTATAATTCCTATTCTACAAATAAGAATTATAGAAGTAACTAAGATTCAAATATAATTGAGCTAGATTAGGTCTGACAACTTTACTTTTAAACTTTAAGCAGTCTCGGGAAAAAAAATCAGATACTATTATACAAGTTTTATTATATACTCAGTCTCCTTAGTGAACAATTCCTAAAGCATCAGAGGAATTAGAATATGACAGGTACGTGCCCACCTTTAGGTCCTTCATCTCCAAATGATATGCTTATATTTACTAGGTCTTTGGTTTTTTTGGTTGTTGTTGGGTTTTGTTTGTTTGTTTGTTTGTTTTTTTGAGGCAGGGTCTCACTCTGTCACCCAGGCTGGAGTGCAGTGGTGAGATCTCGGCTCACTGCAACCTCCACCTACTGAGTTCAAGCAATTTTCCTGCCTCGGCCCCTCAAGTAGCTGGGACTACAGGTGTACGCCACCACTCCAGGCTATTTTCTGTATTTTTAGTAGAGATGGGGTTTCACCATATTGCCCAGGCTGGTCTTGAACTCCTGGACTCAAGTGATCCGCCAGCCTTGGCCTCCCAAAGTGCTGGGATTGCAGGCAGGAGCCACTGCAATTAGGTTTTGGCTTTGTTACTTAGTTCCATGTTACATCTTTGCTGTGTAATCACTCAAGTATATGTACCACAGACTAGCAGGTGGCCCCCAAAAAGTGGGTTTTAGGCTAGGCGTGATGGTTCAGGCCTGTATCCCTGTAATCCCAGCACTTTGGGAGGCTGAGGCGGGTGGAGTGCTTGAGCCCAGGACTTCGAGATCAGCCTAGCCATCATGGCAAAATCCTGTCTCTACAAAGAAATACAAAAGAAAATTAGCCAAGAGTGGTGGTGCACTCCTGTAGGGCTAGCTACTCAGGAGGCTGAGGCTAGAGGATCCCTTGAGCCTGGGAGGCCGAGGCTGCAGTGGGCCATGATTGTTCCACTGCATTCCAGCCTGGACAACAGAGCTAGACCCTGTCTTTAAATAAATAAATAGATAAGTGGCTTAAAAAAATCAGTTACAGAAGCGCACTTAGGGAGGAGCTGCACGAGAGTTAGTACTGAGACTTTTTAACATTTTATTAATGACTTAGAAAAAAATGATACATAATTAAATGTACTCATGAAATTTTCCATGGCACTAAACTATTTGGGTGGCTAACATTTTGGAGAGGCATATTTTTAATGTGTGTGTCTAGTTAAAAGAAGTGAGACACCAGGCGTGGTGCTCAATGCCTGTAATCCCAGCACTTTGGGACCCCGAGGCAAGCAGATCACTTGAGGTCAAGAGCTTGAGACCAGCCTGGCCAACATGATGAAACCCCATCTCTACTAAAAATACAAAATTAGCCAGGCATGGTGGCAGGCACCTGTAATTCCAGCTACTCGGGAGGCTGAGGCAGGAGAATCACTAGAACCGGGGAGACAGAGATTATAGTGACCCAAGATCGTGCCACTGCACCCCAGCCTGGGCGACAAAGTGAAGCTTCGCCTCAAAAAAAAAAAAAAAAAAAAAAGTGAGGCAAAAAGTACTGGATGTGCCAGGCAGAGTGACTCATGCCTGTAATCCTAGCACTTTGGGAGGGTTAGGCGGGAGGATCACTTGAGCCCAGGAGTTGGAAACCAGCCTAGGCAAGATGGTGAGATCTTGTCTCAAAAAAACAAAAACAAAAACAAAAAAAAACTGGATTAAATTCTTTAGAAATAAATAAAGAATAATTCATTCAGAAAAAATATATATTTTGAAGTAAAACTGGGACAACTGGGAAGTATAATATTGTATTTAAAAGTGAGCATGATTATTGGATCCATGAAGGAGAGTAGAGCTTAAAACTACATAAGCTTTAATTCTCAGCACAGTTCATTCATTTATTAAAATATTGTGTTCACCATGGGACCTTGAAGCAATAGTATTACATATGAAAATCTTTGAGATTTGACAGGAGAGGAAATGTAATAATGAAATCGATGGCTTTTGGCCCAGGGAAGCAAAAAATCAGAGGCAATGGAAGCTTGCAGCGTAAACAGGTAGGGGTATCAAGGAGGATGAATCCAGAAACTGAAGGATGCTATGCCTTGAAAAGCATTTAGAGGGAAATTCATTTTGTAGCACATTGCTACCAGACTTTAATATTCTCAAGCTCCATGAAAGCTTACAGACACCTGTGTAAATAGAGCACTCTCTCATCCACACTGTGGCCTTGCTAACCTACCTATCAAGTGGTGCTGCATTCACCAAACTTTTCTAGTGTGCCCGATTTCTTTACCTAAGGTTTTTAGCCCCTGTCAGATAACTTCTCATTGAAATATAATGACTGTTCAATATCATAATTTTAAAAGCCAAAAGAAAAGGCTTTCAGAAAAAACTCAATTTCTTAGCAAAATAATATCTTAATCATTAAAATGTCAGTATGTGGAAACATTTTTTTTCCTGACACGCTAAAGTTAATGAGAGTTACAAATCCTATTAAACAAATGTTCTTAATGGATTTTGTAAGAAACTATCCAAAAACACTTCAGGCCAATCTGCTGGGGTGGGAAAGGAGGGTGCATGTTGGGGTAGAGAAATACTGAGGGGGAAAGAGTATTTTCAGTCTGAAGGATTGTATTTGATGACCTACTTTAACCACTTAAGTAATGAGTAATTTTGGGGAAAACATTTCAACTCTTTTTTTTTTTTTTTTGAGACAGTCTCGCTCTATCGCCCAAGCTGGAGTGCAGTGGCACGATCTCAGCTCACTGCAACCTCCGCCTCCCAGGCTCAAGCAATTCTCCTGCTTCAGCCTCCGAAGTAGCTGGGATTACAGGCATGTGCCACCACGCCCGGCTAATTTTTGTATTTTTAGTAGAGACGGGGTTTCACCATGTTGGCCAGGCTGGTCTCGAACTCCTGATCTCAGGTAATCCGCCTGTCTTGGCCTCCCAAAGTGCTGGGATTACAGGCGTGAGCCACTGTGCCCGGCCTCAACTCTTTAAATCTCAGGTTTTTGTTTTTGTTATTTGCTAATCTGAAAAATAAGGATAGTGCAGTGGAGCAGTGGCAAATGTTTAACCACTGGCTCTCTAGGGGACAAAAATCTCAGTTTAGTAGCATTTGTTGATTTCCACAGTGTAAATATTCCCACAACAACTAATTTTAAACTATCTACATGACAACACTGAATGAGTACTACTATATAAGCCAGCACCAGCACTCCACTAGGAATATGATGGTTAAATGGAAATGTATATACACAAGCACTTTATACAGTTACACCAGACATCTTTTTACAGTACTAGTCAATAAAACTAATATCGTTCTGTGACATACACATACAAGCTCTTAAATTTTTAGAGAAAATATAAATTGTGTTATGTATATTACAGATGGGAAATTAGATGTTTTAAAACGATGTTCAACAGAAATAAATCTTGGCTGCCCCCAAAATGATCAGAACACTCAATTACACTTAATCTAATAAATTCAGGTTATGTGGCATTGTTTCTATCATTAGTTGGAAAGAGATAACTTATTTCAGGAAAAAAACATTTAACTAAAAATTGCTTGTGTAGCTAACAAGAGATCCCAAAATATTATACACAAAGCAAAACCTGTAGGAATTAAAGGGAGGGAGACTTAAGACAGTTTCAACAATAATAGCTGGGGACTTTATTTTCCACTTTCAACAACATATTGAAGAACTAGACAGAAGACCAGCAGAAATAGAAGACTTGAATAACACTATAAATCAACTATACCTAACAGATACCTCACACCATCCCAACAACAGCAGAATACACATTATTCTCAAGAACACATGGAAAATTTTCTCCCAGGTAGACCATACGTCAGACCACAAAGCAAATCTCAATACATTTTAAAAGATTAAAATTATACAAACTATGTTCTCTGACTACAACGGAGTAAAATCAGAAAATAACAGAAAGAAAACTGGAAAACTCACAAATATATAGAAATTAAACAGTACCCCTAAATAAACAATGAGACAAATGAGAAACCACAAGAAATTAGAAAATACTTTGAGGTGAACATAAATGAGAACACAACATATCAAGATTTATGGGATGAGGTAAGCATAGTGGCTCAAGCCCATAATCCCAGCACTTTGGAGGCTGAGGCAGGAAGATTGCTTGAGCCTGGGAGTTTGAGACCAGCCTGGACAACCCAGTGAGACCCTGTCTCTACAAACAATTTTTAAATATTAGCTGAGGGTGGTGGCACGCACCTGTAGTCCTAGATACTCAGGAGGCTGAGGCAGGAGGATCACTTGAGCCCAGGGAGGTAGAGGCTGCAGTGAGTTATGACTGCACCACTGGCACTCCAGCCTGGGTGACAGAGTGAGATCCTATCTCAAAAAATAATAAATAAATAAATAAAGACTCATGAGGTGCAGTGAAAGCAGTGCTCAGAGGCAAATTTATAGCTGCAAATGCCTGCATTAAAAAAAGAAAAAGATCTCAAATCAGCAAAGTGAAGCTCCACATTAAGAAACTATAGAAACAAAAAATAAAAACAAACCCAAAGCAAGCAGAAAAAAAAGATTGAAGCACAAATGAATGAAATAGAGAACAGAAAAACTACAGAGAAAATCAATGAAACTTAAAATAGGTTCTTTAAAAAGATAAACAAAATTAGCAAACCTTTAGCTACACTGACCAAGGCAAAAAGAGAGAAGACTCAAACTACTAAAACCAGGAATGAAAGCAGGGACATTCCTGCTGACCTTACAGAAATAAATAAGATTATAATAGAATACTAGGACAATTGCATGCCAACAAATTAGAAACCTACATGAAATATACAAACTCTCGGGAATACACAAACTACCAAAACTGAATCAAGGAAAAACAGAAAATATGAGATCTTTAATAAGAGATTGAATCAGCAATGAAAAAACTTCCAGGAAAGAGAAGCCCAGGACTAGATGGCTTCATAATAAATTCTACCCAATGTTTAAAAAATAATTAACACCAATCCTTCAAATTCTTCCAAAAAAATAGAAGAGGAGGAAATTCTTAATTCATTCTCTGAGTCCAGAATTACCCCGATACTAAAATCAGAGTAAGAGATCACATGAAAACTACTGACCAGTATCTCTTAGGAATATAGATGCAAAAATCCTCAACAAAAGATTAGCAAATTAAATCTAGCATTATATTAAAAGAACTACATACCATTATCCCAGGAATACAAAGTGGCTCACCATACACAAAACAATGAAATATACCATTTTAATAAAATGAAGGGAAAAAACCTACACCATCATCTCAGTAGGCATCAAAAACGCATTTGACATGATACAACATTCCTTCATGATAAAAACACTCAATAAACTAGGAACAGAAGGGCATTTCTTCAACCTGTTTTATAAGCATTTGTGTAATGCAGTCTGATTTATATAATCAAAATGGAGTAGCAAACATAGTAGGACTTATTAAATATAAAAGGATGGGCCAGGTGTGGTGGCTCATGACTGTAATCCCAACACTCTGGGAGGCCGAGGCAGGCGGATCGCTTGAGGTCGGGAGTTTGAGATCAGCCTGGCCCACATGGCAAAACCACCGTCTCTACTAAAAATACAAAAATTAGCTGGGCATGGTGGCGCGCACCTGTACTCCCAGTTACTTGGGAGGATGAGGCAGGAGAATCGCTTGAATCTGGGAGGCGGAGGCTGCAGTTAGCTGGGATCATGTCACTGCACTCTAGCCTGGGAGACAGAGCAAGACCCTGTCTCAAACATAAATAATTAAATGAATGAAAATATTATTGTTGGCCCATTTAATGATAAAAATATCATATTAATATAACATGGAAGTACTGTTTTTTTCCTATCATACTGGCAAAGATTAAGAGTGTGCTAAGCTGGGTGTGGCAGCTCACGCCTATAGCCCAGCTACTTGGGACGCTGAGGCAAGATCAGTCTGGGGAACAAAGCAAGACCTTGCCTCTAAAAGAAAAAATATATATGTATATTTTTTGAGAATTTTAAAAACTATTGAAATTCAAGTTTATTTAACAAAAATAACTGAGCTTAAAAAAATAATTGGAACACCTGGTTTACATTTAATTCCAATAAACCCAGATTATGCTGTATTATACCTTTATAGTAAACAGTTTATTTGCAGTGTGTTAGCTGTATAATTATAAGAACCAATAAACTACATCTAAGATGTGCTCTCAAACAGAATTTAAGTTCCAACATTAATATGAAACAAAATATTTATAATTCAGCCATTTAGAGACTGGTTCAATTTTCTTTATTCAGAAAGGCCTATGTAGCTTAATCTGAATCTCGGTTTTACTTATGGGCAAGTTACTTAATTTCTCTAAACCTCAGATCTCTCTCATCTACTGAAGAAGGACTAATAACATCTCCGCCAAAGTATTGTTGTGAGGTTTAAGAAAATGACATTTTATTTGGTGTCTGAAATGTAAACAGGTATTTAATGAGGAATACGTTCTCTCTTCTAATTAGAAGTAATAAGTTTCTATATTAAAACCAACTTCATCTCTGGGGTCTACTTTAGTACCAGCTTAGCCTCAAAGAGGCTAATGAGGTTCATATGTCAGGTTCATATGAGACTAATGAGGTTCATATGTCAGGACCAATCTTCTAGGCCCTTCCTTAGCCAGGTTTATATTCAGCCTAGAATCATCTTAGCCTTTGTTCACACTTTTCCTCCAGAGTGGGCTTCCTAATTCTTTTTTAATGGCACTAGTAAGTTTTGTCAGGAGAGGGCACTGGAGCCCACATTAAGGTCAGCTCTGTGCGGCCTTGTCAGGGGGCAAGGTTAAAAAATTCAATTATAACTTTTGAAAATAGGATATCTGTTTTTAACTACTGAAAGACAGTATGACTTAAAAACTTGACTCAAATATGTTATTTTAGTATCCACATACTGAAAAAGAAATTGAGGAAACTGGCAAGTTTTATCTTCAACATCTGCTTTCAGTTTTAGTGAAGCTTATCCTCACTACTTTCATTCCTCAGATCCATTTCCCAACCTGAAAAACTTATCTGTCCCTTCTCTTCTCTCTTCAGACTCCAGTTAGGGTTCTCTTGTTTAATATTGATAAATTTAAACATTGACTTCTAAAATAAATACTCTTACTTTTGTTTTCTAACAAAATTGTGTATTAAAAATAGATTTTAAAGACTATTTGATAGATTCTTGGGGGCTTGAGATCTTTGGACAGCTCCCAAATTTCTGTCTAATGTTGGCTTTCTGTTCTGCTTCCCTGTGGGATGACTTAAATTAAGTGTATTTAAAATAGAACCTGCGGGCCGTGGATCAGCTGTCAAGAGTTCAAGACCAGCCTGACCAATATGGTGAAACCCCGTCTCTACTAAAATAATAATAATAAAAAAATAGAACTGTTAGGCCAGGCGTGGTGACTCATGCCTGTAATCCCAGCACTTTGAGAGGCTGAAGTTGGGAGAATGACTTGAGCCCAGGAGTTCAATTGAGTTCAAGGAGCCCTTGAGCCCAGTCTGTGCAACATAGGGAGACCCTGTCTCTACAAAAAATTTAGAAATTAGCCAGGTGTGGGGACACATGCCTGTATGGTCCCAGGGACTGGGGAGGCTGAGGTGGGAGAATTGCTTGAGCCCAGGAGGTCAAGGCTGCAGCGAGCTGTGATTGTGCCACTGCATCCAGCCTGGGTGACAGAGCAAATCCTTGTCTCAAAAAAAATTTAAAAAAAAGGAAAAAAATTAGAATCTGTTAACCCTTCAAGTGGCCACACTGAATATTTTTCATTAATTTTAAGTACATTTTCAACAAAGGCAGCTGAATTGGGGAAAATATGGGAAAGTTTGAGGGGGCAGAATAAAACTTAAAAATTGAATCTTGGCTGGATGCAATGACTCAAGCTTATAATCGGCTGGATGCAATGACTCAAGCTTATAATCCTGGCACTTTGGGAGGTGAGATGGAGGTGCGAGAATTGCTCAAGGCCAATTTGAGACCAGCCTGGGCAAACAGCAAAACCCTGACTCTCAAAAAAAAAAAAAAAAAAAAAATAGCTGGGTATGATGGCACACGCACTGTAGTCCTACTCAGGAGGCTGAGGTGGAGGGTTGCTTGAGCACAGTTCAAGGTTACAGTGAGCCATGATTACACCACTGCACTTCAGCCTAAATGAGACCCTGTCTCAAAAACAAAACAAAACCAAGCAAAATTGAATCTCATCATTACAATAAAATTGAGAATCCAAAAGTCTATCCAAGTAAGCATATGAACTTATAATATGAATTTAATATCAGTGAGGAAAATGATGTATTATTTAATAAATAGTACAGAAAACTCATTAACTATTTGGAAAAAACAAACTATACTGTGACCTTACTTCTTAAATCAAAATAAATTTGGTTGGGGCAATGATTTAAATATGAAAAATGCAACCATAAAATATATGCTAGAAAAAAATATGGGTAAATATTTTCAAAAACTTGGAATGAGAAAGACCTTTCTAAACACCTCACAGAACCTACAGTCCATGAGAAAAAAATCCCTAAGAAAATTTTAATGTAAAACTAAATGAAAATAGGCTTAAAAGCAAACAAAAAAAAAACTGGGGAAAAAATATATGCAACAGATGTGATATATAAAGGGGTTTCTCAAATGTATGAAGAATTCTTTCTTATGTATCAATTAAAAATCTCTAGAGCTCAGCTGGGCGTGGTGGCTTATGCCTGTAATCCCAGCACTTCGGGAGGCCAAGGTAGGCGGATCACTTGAGGCCTGGAGTTTGAGAACAGCCTGACCAACGTGAAACCCCATCTCTACTAAAAATACAAAATTAGTTGGGTGTGGTGGTGCGTGCCTGTAATCCCAGATACTCGGAAGGCTGAGGCACGAGACTCGCTTGAACCTGGGAGGTGGAGGTTGCAGTGAGCCGAGATTGTGCCACTGCACTCCAGCCTGGGCGACAGAGTGAAACTCTGTCTCAAAAAAACCAAAAAACAAACAAACAAACAAACAAAAACAACTCTAGAGCTCAATAGCAAAAAGTGAGCTGATGCCATGAAAATAGGCAATTCATAAAAGAAGTGCAATGTCCAAAAATCATATGCGAACATGAATGTAGCTAGTCATCAGGGTAAAAATTAAGATGATTCTTCGTGTATTGGATTGGCAGTGATTATAAGAGTCACAGAAGGCAGACTGATGAGGAAGTAGAGAGTAAGTTGCTCTCCCTGAACTGTGGGTAGGAGTGCAAATCAGTGCAGCATTTCTGGAGGGGAGTTTGGCAATATGTAGGAATTTTTACAAGTTATATACCCTTTGGCCCAGTAATCCCCCTTTATGAATCTACCTGAAGGAGATGATTATCCAAAAGTGAAAATATGTGTGCCCAAGGATGCTTATTGCTGATTTGCTGTTAAAAATCCAGAACACTAAAAACAACCCTAAAATCATCACTAGGAGATGCTATTGTTCCCAATAATCAATACAATTTATTATAATGCTCTGTACTTTATTAGATGTCTATAACATAATGCTGAGGGAAGTATGCAGTATACTTGCTGCTTCCAGGACCCCATGTGTAACATACGCCAGTTATATAAAATTCAGAGAAGTCTAGAAGGATGTTTATCAAAATTTTGAGAGTGGTTTCCACTCGATAGAGGGTTTTAAGGAAATTAAAAAAGAAACTTTTTGATTTGTATTTTTCAGTAACATTGGAATTTAAACAAATAAGTATGCATCATGTTTACAAAGACATTAAAGCTATTTCTAAAAAGAGAAAACATTAAAAATTATCTTCAAATTAATCCTTTATAATTTTATTTTTTAACCAAGTAAAGAGTATGATCTGGTACTCCTTTTGGAGGCTAATCTCTAGATTACCTCCAAGGGAAGTGTTTTTCACATGTGGTCTTGGGTTAACTCTATCAGAATCACCTATGATAATCACCTTTTTTAAATGTAGAGTTCCAGGCTCCCTTCCCTGCCACTACCCTACCCCAACCAAACCCAGTAAGTCAACATATCTGAGGGTGAAGCCCCAACATAGTTCCCAAGCACACCTGGTGACATGTATGTATATTTAAGCCTGTGAATCATTACTCAGGAGAAGAAAAAAGGAAGAGTTAGCACGTTTACCAATGTCATTCATATTTACTTTTTTAGTCATGCTCCCTTGCTTTCTCTCTTTTTGGCTTTCCACCTGTTTTCCCACAATCTGCAGAAGCTGAAATCAAAATGAACTAAGAGCATTAACTATCAGGTGTTTTCGGGATTAAAACACTTAGGAAAACCCACAGAATGGCTGGTATTCATAGCAACCACCAATCCTTTTGTCTCAATTTCTCAACTTACCTTGTACTTGGATTTTTGATGAAGCCAGTGTTTACGAAATTAGGACACAGACATGTTGTTTTGACTCCAGTTATTTGTAAGGCAGCCAGTTCATCTGTCAAAGTTTTATGAAATCCAACAGCAGCAAACTTGCTTGAACTGAAAATAAAGAGAGAGTTTACAAAATAATTCAAGAATTCTGAAATGTCTGCCTGTTTTCCTCAGTTCAGCATGGTCCTCTGCAGAGCAATGTGGGCATTCCCTGAATCTCAGGCCCCAGTCCAGACATACTGCATCAGAGCCCACATTTTACAAGATTCTCAGGTAAATCTGTAAGCACATTAAGGTCTAAGAAGCCCTGACAGAAGATTTACTGCATCTTAGCATCACTTACGGAATAAGAACATTTCCTTAAAAAGCCTTTTAAAGAAAATTAGCAGAGTATTTGTTTTTGTTGTTGTTCCACAAAATTCAATGTCACTATAAGCTGTTCCTTATTTACTTCAAGATGTTCACAGAACTTGCTGAAAACTTTTCCTGGATAAATCCTATTCTTCCTTTAAGTCACAACTTCACTTCCTCAAAGAGGCCCTTCCTAACCCCCAGTCTAAATTATTTTCTCATTATATTGTAATTTTCAGTTTTCTATGATAGTATCTATCTCAGATTTGTAACTGAACATTCATTAGAGAATAAATTTTTTTTTTTTTTTTTTTGAGACAGTCTTGCTCTGTCACCCAGGCTGGAGTGCAGTGGTGCGATCTCTGCTCACTGCAAGCTCCGTCTCCCGGGTTCCCGCCATTCTCCTGCCTCAGCCTCCCGAGTAGCTGGGACTACAGGCGTCCGCCACCATGCTCGGCTAATTTTTTGTATTTTTAGTAGAGATGGAGTTTCACCATGTTAGCCAGGATGGTCTCGATCTCCTGACATTGCGATCTGCCCACCTCGGCCTCCCAAAGTGCTGGCATTACAGGCATGAGCCACCACGCCCGGCCGAGATTAAATTTTTTAAAACATCTGTCTCCCACACCTTTCCTATAAGCTCCATGACTGTTTTGGTCACCAGTGAATCTCCAGGGCCTAGCACAGTGCTTGGCTCTTGGGTGCTCAATGAATATTTGTCAAATGAATGAATCACAATGCAAAGCGTTTATTGTAACAGCTCTTTCATTTGGAAGTAGTAGTGAAATTACTTATTCTAAATGGACATTACTTTCTCAGGTTTTTTTTATTTAAAAAGGGCTTTATTGAGATATAAATTCATATGTCATACAAAGCATTCACTTAATGTATACAATTAAATGGTTTTTGATATATAATTAACTTAAAAGTTGTGGTATAATATATATCATGTAAAATATGTCATTTTAACCATTTTTAAGTGTACAATTCAGTGGCAAAAATTATCAGATAATCTTTTATTCTGTTAAATCTGTATGAATTAGCAATTATACAAAGTAGCTATACATTCTGGCCAGTTAATCTATGCTTTGGAAGACAGAAAGCTGTGGAAATGTGTCTCTTACCTTTTTTAAAAAAGTTTAGGCACATATTGAAGCTGATATGGTTTGGCTGTATCCCCACCCAAATCTCATCAACAATTGTAATCCAAATTGTAATCCCCACATGTTGAGGGAGGGCACTGGTGGGAGGTGACTGGATCATGGGGTCAGTTTTCCCCATGCTGTTCTCGTGATAGTGAGGGAGTTCTCACAAGATCTGATGGTTTTTTTAAGTGTTTGGCAGTTCGTCTCTTGCTCTTACTCTCTCTTGTTCTCTCTCTCTCCTGCTGCCATTTAAGACATGCCTGCTTCCCCTTCCTCTGTAATTGTAAGTTTCCTGAGGCCTCCCCAGCCACGCAGAACTGTGAGTCAATTGAACCTCTTTCCTTTATAAATTGCCCAGTCTTGGGCAGTTATTTATAGCAGGGTGAGAGGGGACTAATACAGAAGGCTTAAAAGAAAGACTGTTAGATTAAATTATATGAAATTAAAAGCTTCTGTATACTGAAAAACAACATAAATAAAAATCATATCTAAAATAGATTACTATGTGCTAGACATTGCCCTCAGTTATTCTGATGCATTTTGGGGTTTTTTGGGGAGTCTTTCTCTGTCACTTAGGCTGGAGTGCAGTGATGCAATCATAGCTCACTTCAACCTAGGAACTTCTGTGCTCAAGCAATCCTATCACCTCAGCCTCCCAAGTAGCTGGGACTACAGGCATGTGCCACAACACTTGAATAATTATTTTACTTTATTGTAGAGATGTGGGTCTCGCTACGTTGCATAGGCTGGTTTCAAACTCCTGGGGTTAAGTCATACTCTTGCCTCAGTCTCTCAAGGCGCTGGGATTATAAGTGTGAGCCACAGTACCTGGCCTATTCTAAATAATTATTTCGTTTAATCTTCATAACACCCCTATAAAATATATTAAGATCCTCATTTACCAAAGAGGAAACTGAGGTAAAGATGGGTTATCAAACTTGCCTGAAGATACAAAACAAAGTAGCAGAATCAGGTTTTACAGGTGGGTAATAAACCAGGTTTATATATGATATACTCTAAACTTTATTAACTCCAAGCAAATTAAGAGGCAAGTGACAAACTGGTAAAGCATTTGCACATATAAGACAAGGATAAGGTTAATATATGGCAACTTTTATAAAGGAATAAGACAATACACTAATAGATAAATGGCTAAAGGGCATTCACGGAAAAATCATAATATAAAAATGCCAGTAGATATAGGCATATAAAAATGATTTACTTTAGGAATAGTTCATATAAAAGTAAAGTAAAACAAGACAGAATTCTTGCCTAGCAGTAATTATAAGGATACGAAATTTTTATCTGAGTTTTTTTTCAATGTACAGATTTTTCACCTCATATAATTGAATCTAGCAATCTTTTCTTTTTAAGCCTTCATTCAATATATGTCAAACTTTCAAAAAAGTGATAAAAAACACTTTCTTTCCACAGCTTTCTATTTTCCAAAGCACAGGTTAACTGGTAGCCTTTTCTGGAAGGCAATTTGGCAAAAGGTATCAAATTCATTAAAAGTATGCCGTGCTCTCAGATCCAGTGTTTATCCCAAGGAAATAATCAATCATGTCTCCAAAGATTAATGTTCAAGGATAGTCCCTGGACTGCAGTTCATTAAAGCAAATAGTTGGGAATAATGTGAAACGTCTGTAGTGGACAGCTGTTGTTTTTTCCCATCAGCATTCGTGTCCCCTTGTTCTGGTAATACCACTGTCACCAAATGCATACAGTGATTGGCTCCAGGCTAGTCTAGTCACTGACCTCTAGAACAAGAACGTTTGAAGCCATTGTTGAAGTGATGTTTTTTTTTTTCCCCTCCTGCTGGACTTGGAATTTAAAGGGTTTAACCCTGGAACTTTTGGTAGATATCTGGCCAACAGAGGAAGACAGCCTGCTTGAGACTTTGATTACAGAACCAAAAAATTCCTCTTTGTGCCTGGGGCAGTTTAAGTTTTTTGTTCCTTGCAACTGAAAGAGTGACAAAATACCAATGATGAGTAAATTGAATAACTAGTGGCACGTATGTGCAGTGGTATCCCACGCAGAAATAGAAAACGATGTTGCACGTAATATATATTTATTAACATATAAATATTATTTTAAATTAAGAGCCAAAATTATAGATTTTTTTAATGCATAACTATATGTTTGCATTTAAAATATCCTTAAAAATTATAACATGCATATCATGATTATTTTGTCAGAGGCGTGTAAACCACAGCAACTCCATCTTAAATAGGAGCTGGGTAAAATAAGGCTGAAACCTACTGGGCTGTATTCCCAGATGGTTAAGGCATTCTAAGTCACAAGATGATACAGGAGGTCAGTACAAAATACAGGTCATAAAGACCTTGCTAATAAAACAGTTTGCAATAAAGGAGCCACCAAAACCAAACCCACCAAAACCAAAATGGCTACAAAAGTGACCTCTGGTTGTCCTCACTGCTACACTCCCACCAGCGCCTAACTGTTCACAAATGCCCTGGCAACGTCAGGAAGTTACCCTATATGGTCTAAAAAGGGGAGGCATGAATAATCCACCCCTTGTTTAGCATATTATCAAAAACTAATCATAAAAATGGGCAACCAGCACCCCTTGGGGCTGCTCTGTCTACGGAGTAGCCATTCTTTTATTCCTTTACTTTCTTAATACGCTTGCTTTCGGCCAGGCATGGTGGCTCACGCCTGTAATCCCGGCACTCTGGGAGGCCAAGGCGGGCGGATCACGAGGTCAGGAGATCGAGACCATCCTGGCTAACACGGTGAAACCCCGTCTCTACTAAAAATACAAAAAATTAGCCAGGCATGGTGATGGGCACCTGTAGTCCCAGCTACTAGGGAGGCTGAGGCAGGAGAATGGCGTGAACCCAGGAGGCAGAGCTTGCAGTGAGCTGAGATCACGCCACTGCACTCCATCATGGACAACAGAGCGAGACTCTGTCTCAAAAATAAATAAATAAATAAACTTTCTTTCACTTTGCACTGTGGACTCACCCTGAATTCTTTCTTCCACGAGATCCAAGAACCCTCTCTTGGGGTCTGCATCGGGACCCCTTTCTGGTAACATCTTTCTGGCAACCACGAAGGGACTAAAGTGCAGAAACCCTGACCCTATGGCTACCTTTGGGTAAGTGTTGAGGTCCTGTAACATATTTCTGGCAGACCATAGAGGTACAATACTGAAGAGACCCCTGACCCAAAGGAAAATCATCGGGGCACACCAGTGGGCTGACTTTGAGTAAGTGGGGTGCCTACACCTGGGTAAAGAATGGGATTGGGTTAGAGGCCCAACTTAGGGGAGTTAGAGTCTCTCCTAAGACAGAGTGGGTTACAGGTCCTTCTTAATAAAAGGCAAGGGCACTTGACCGACGTCAAGTTAGAGTCCTGACTTAGGAGGGTTAGAGTCCCTTCTAAGATTTAGGAGGTTAGGCCAGGTGCAGTGGCTCACACCTGTAATCCCAGTACTTTGGGCGGCCAAGACGGGTGGATCACTTGAGGTGAGGAGTTCGAGACCAGCTTGGCCAACACGGTGAAACCCGGTCTCTACTAAAAATACAAAAATTAGCCAGGCATGGTGATGCGTGCCTGTAATTCCAGCTACTCAGGACGCTGAGGCAGGAGAATTGCTTGAACCCAGGAGGCCGAGGTTGCAGTGAGCCGAGATTGCGCTGCTGTACTCCAGCCTCGCCAACAGAGCGAGACTCCATCTCAAAAATAAAATAAAATAAAATAATAAATAAAATAAATAAGACTTAGGGGGTTAGAGGACCCTCTCAGTAAAGTCCCTGTCAGCTAAGAACAGGTTCGGCACTATGGGATGTTAACTGCCGTTCCCTTTGGATTAATCTGCCTTTGTACTCTTTGCTGATGGCTATGGGTGACAGGGTTAGGCATGCACAGGACCGTGGGACATAGGGAGCTTTTTCCTCCCTAAAAGGGGAAACTTGAGAGCTGATAGGATTGCTGGAAAAGATCCCTGCTCAACCAACAGCAGCAGCCTGAAATTTTCAGTGTCGCTGCAATAGGTGGGTCTTTCTCTGGCCTCCCTGATCATTTTGCCTTCCCCACCCTGCCACAGGCAATACTTTCCATCTCTACTTTTCCTTTCCCTTTCTTATCTTTTCTATTACTCAGGGCGACCTTCTTGCCTAGAGACCACATGCTGAAATTCTAAGTCAGAGGTTGGATTAAAGATGATGGGGCCCAACTGGGGGTAAATTTAAGCCTTGCCAGTTTGATATTGGGTGCTAAGCAGAGCAGTTAATGTCTACGTTTTATCATGCATATTTTGCTCTGGCCAAAATGAAAAAAAAAAAAATTTTCCTTTATGATGCAGCTTGGTCCCCGGGGAGATGGTGCCACAAGCCCGATCACTAGGGCTGCTCAGGGAAAAGGAACCCAGAAGCCTGGCCTGCCAGCAAAAGGCTAAGAATTTGTTACCAGTTAGATTTTTAGCTTCTCTCTCTGTGCAAACAGTTGAATGAATGGAAAAAAAAAATCAGTGTTTATCTCCTCTGTAAAGACTTAATTAATGCGAAAAAGAATTCTAAGGCTAGTCTTTAGCTGGTGTATTTTGTGCTATGAATTCGTTTTTCCGTGTAGAGGCGTAGTTCGGGATAAAACATGGGCTTAGAACACCTGTAAGCCCGCTTTTCAAGACGACCCAGCAAGCTGGTTAGTAACAAACTTGGTTGCAGGTCCCTGAAACAAACAAAAAACCCGATGAAGTCTCCACCTTGTTTCATGTGCTTGGGAGCTTGACCTTTTAACCGCATGGCAGTACCTTCTCTTGGGCTCTGTCGTCCAGGGAACAAGAATTTTAAAGTTCATGTCATAGCCAGCTCTGAAAATCATATTAAATAGTTAAAAGCCTTTGCAAGCTCAAAATTAACTAATCTAGACTCCTTCTGAGAAAAGAAATGGACACTGACCAGTCCTGTAGCTCAGGAGCCAAGGTTTTGCACTTTCACAGTGGTAGTCTAGGTTCAATTCCCCACCTAGGAAGTAAGTCGTTACTGATTTAATATATGTGTGACCCTGTCCTCTTCTCCATGGACTGTCTTCAATTTTCCTTCCTCTAAGCACCTAGGAGTTTACCTTTGGTAAAGTTCAGAAGCTGGAAATATTGGCCGCTTGGCATGGCTAAAGTCGGGTAATAAGAGTTCTGAAAGGATTTCTTCTTTAGAGAGTACTATGGTTAAAACTCAGCTTAATTAAAAGTGGAACAAGCTATAGATATATTTAAAAGGCCTTTATGTTTTTCTCTTCTTGAAGCTTGTTTTGCTGGAAAAAGGTTTTTTCTTCTCAGTCAACTGAATTATTTTTCTTTGTTTTTTTTTGTTTGTTTGTTTGTTTTGTCTTGTTACTATTAATGCTCACATGAAAGGCCCGTAGATAACTTCTGGTAGCTTGGGACTACTTGGGAAAAACAAAGGCGGCACCACAGACCCAGTTTTGGGAGAAAAAAAAGAAAAAAAAACCCTCTGCTTTCCTCATGAAACCCCAAGAATTAAAAGCAGATAGATTCCTCTCAAAATCAAAGGCTCTGTTCTGTTTTGCATTGTGTTATCTGACGGTTTTGAGTTTGGGGGAGGGGGGGTATCCGCAATTACTTTGCATTATGAGAGAGCTTTGGTGTGTAATAACTAGGTAGGAAATGTACTGTAAGGGGTGGCTAATAGAAGTTATGGAGGGATACTTGACTCTGCACACTTGGATCAGAGAAGCATGCTCTTGGCCACCTGGAAGATAAGGCAACATCCTCACCCCTCACTGGGAGATGAGACTCTCATGAGGATGGGCTGATTGCAAAATGGGCTGATTGGCTTTGGGTTGCCTTGCAGTGAAATTCACAGTCGGTAAAAGCACTGCATTGTCTTCTCCCGTAGTATTTCCCTCCTTTTGGGGATTCAGGATCCAAAAAAAATGGCACCTTTAATTTTGGAGATCTGTCTGCCTTCAGCTGCTTATTTGCTACTTGTTTAGCCCTAGAAACACATGCTCTCCTGGCCCTGTTCCTCCAAGGGCTCCACCCTGAAACCAGTCACCCAATTAAGAAACTGGCAAATGGTGGGGCAAGGTGGCTCATGCCTGTAATCCCAGTACTTTGGGAGGCTGAGGTGGGCGGATCACTTGAGGTCAGGAGTTCAAGACCAGCCTGGCCAACATGGGGAAAACCCGTCTCTACTAAAAATAAAAAAATTAGCTGGGTGTGGTGGTGGGCGCCTGTAATCCCAGCTACTCAGGAGGCTGAGGCATGAGAATCACTTGAACCTGGGAGGCAGAGGTTGCAGTGAGCCAAGATCATGCCACTGCACTCCAGCCTGGGTGACAAGAGTGAAACTCTGTCTCAAAAAAAAAAAAGAAAAAAAAAAAGAAACTGGCAAATGAAAAACTGTATAAGTGCTGAATCTTCTGTCTATTTATAGTGCATGTTTATATATTACAAAGCTCTAATTAATTGACTTAGAAAAATAAGTGCATAAATCAAATATTTTGTCAGAAAAATAGAAACTTTAATGCCTTTTTGTTCATGTGACTTTAGTAATCTTTTGAAAATAAAGACAGTTTTAAAGTTTATTGGTAAAATAAAATGTCTTAAAAATGTAGACATTTGGTCTAAATTAAGGTCAGATATCAGATTTGCTAAATGCTTTAAGGACAAATTGTTTCTTTAACTTTTGAAAACTGTTCTATTTACCTACCTTAAAGCCATCAGATTCTAGATAAGGCCTCCACGATGTGTGGAATTAGCCATGCCCCATGGCTATGCTGGAGAATCAGCCCTTATCTGCATGTCTGCCTGGTGTGTCCTAGACTAGGCTCCACACCTGGTACATAATTAAAATCCCTTACTTAACCAACGTTTTCATCAAAAATAAAAGTTGCTAGAAGTTAGCATTGTAACATGTAATTAAGACTACTGAAGAAACAGTTTTACATGCAAGGTGTATAAAAACGGTGAAATGTGTTTTTGGTAAAAAAAAAAAAAATTATAAGAAGAAGCATGGGAATGTGGATTATTTTCTGCCTAGATTAAAGTGTTAAAGGATTGTGTTAAGTGGAAAGAAAAAAAAAAAGATTTAAAGAAGTTGTGGAAGGTTTTTTTTAGATGGAGTTTTGTTCTTGTTGCCCAGGCTGGAGTGCAATGGCGTGATCTTGACTCACCACAACCTCTGCTTCCCGGGTTCAAGCAATTCTTCTGTCTCAGCCTCCCAAGTAGCTGGGATTACCGGCATGTGCCATCATGCCTGGCTAATTTTGTATTTTTAGTAGAGACAGGGTTTCTCCCTGTTGATCAGGCTGGTCTCGAACTCCCGACCTCAGGTGATCCACCCATCTTGGCCTCCCAAAGTGTTGGGATATACAGGCGTGCGCCACTGCACCTGGCCTTCGTGGAAGGTTTATAATAATTAATTGTAAGAAATTCTGTGTATGAACATATTGGCTAAAGTTAAAGGGGTATTATTCAGTTTTTCCATAAATTAAACATTGGAATAAAAGCACAACAGGTTTTTCTTAGAGGACTTATCTGCTCTTTCACAAAAAACTGTAAAGGGTTATAAAGGTTTATAAAATCTTACCTTATGATTAAACATTAAAATTGGGTAAATATGTCTCTAAGGTTTTATTAAAAATTGGGTTTAACATTAATAATACATTAACGTAAAGGTGAAATTTCGCTTATTTGGTATAAAAATCATCCAGGAAGCATTCTCAAATATGAAACAGTGTTTTGCTTTCTTTGGACTATATTTGTATAAATATGTTATTGGTATATGTTCCAAAGTTATAAGAAACTCCTTTATTTCTAATATGACTTAGTGTATGTTACTAATAATTATAACAGTTATGTAAAATTTTGTGTGCCACAAAAGTAACCAAATTTCCTTATCAATTGTGGCTTTAATAGTGGCTGTCCTAAAGCTTTTTATCATCCACAGACAATTGTCTTGTTTTAATCCTCTTTAAAAGGTGGTTTATATAATCAACTATAGAACTCTAGCAGGTGTTCTTAAATGCAGGTTTCTAACAATTTTAGAAATTGTAACATTAAAATAAAGAAAACAACTTTCAAAACTCTCATAAAAAGCTGGAATGTTCATGAATAACAAGTAGAACAGGAGTTAACTGAATTAACTGAACCAATAGAAAACTGAAGTAATTTTTTTAACTTTGCTTAAAATATTGCTGATCTTTTGTTTTATTTTTTAAAGGAAACTTCTTTTAAGCTATTTACAGCTTGCAGCAATTAAGTAAAATATACTCCTATGAACAAAATTTGAAACATATTTGTTTCTCGCTATCTGATTACTCCAGAATGGAAACTAATTGTAAGTATTCTTAACTTATGGCAATATAGTTGTTTGCATGGAGTGCAACAAAAATCTGTTTTCTTTTGTAACGGGACACTATTGGAGAAATTGGTTATTTTACCAAGGCTTTGACTGGAATGGTGTGCTTTCCTTTAAAGAATCAAACTTGACTTGTGAAGCCAATAAAAGCCCTATGGGAAACTGGCCTCATACTTTGCCTACACAGTCCCTGTACAGGGTTTCTGATCTATGGTAAGTAAAGAATGTCACTTTCTCACAGGTCCAGGAGGGCCAAGTTAACTTGGGACCTCGAAAGAAACGTGTTTTACCCAACTCATAGGTATTTAAGGGTACAAACCCATGGCAGGGCTCAGCTTTAAAAAAGTCTTACCTGAGATTCCTTATAAAACAGAGTTCCATCAAAGCCAATTAAAAAGCCTATGTGAAAAATAATTATTCTCGCTGCACTTTATACAATCAGGCCACGTATAATAAAGCAAATCAGTCTTACCATAATTTGTCTTTAATAAAAATGGGAAACTGGAGAGAGAATATTATATTTCAAGAACTATAGTACACTTGTTATTAAATTCTAGTCTCCATTGTTTTTAAGTTTGTTTCTGCAATTTAGGCTAACCCTGTTTATTCTTGTAAACCAACCAGGGATCTCTAACTGCTGCTCAGAAGAAACAAGAGGGATGGGTAATGTAAAATTCTAGGCACATTGCAATCAGCTAGCAACCCCATATCAGCTTGGTCTCAACAGTTGCCCAGTTCATGGAAAGCCTTCTAATTTAGTTTACTTGGAATAACTTTACTTATTTTGCTTTACTCTTATGGAATATATTGCTATTATACCCTTTGTGTAGGAACACAGGACAGGCTTACTAAATGTTTTCTTAAACTAAACACTTATTAATCTCCCAGATAACACCTCTTGTCAAAACTCAAGAGTCAGCCGGGCATGGTGGCTCATGCCTGTAATCCCAGCACTTTGGGAGGCAGAGGCGGGCGGATCACGAGGTCAGGAGGTCAAGACCATCCTGGCTAACACGGTGAAATCCCGTCTCTACTAAAAATACAAAAAATTAGCCAGGTGTGGTGGCAGGCGCCTGTAGTCCCAGCTACTCAGGAGGCTGAGGCAGGAGAATGGTGTGAACCCGGGAGGCAGAGTTTGCAGTGAGCTGAGATCGCGCCACTGCACTCCAGCCTGGGTGATAGAGCGAGACTCCATCTCAAAAAAACAAAAAACAAAATACAAACAAACAAAAAACTCAAGAGTCATGAATGGCCCTCGCCATACTGATGCTTTCTGACTAAGCTCCTCTCTACCCTGAACACAAGAGACTCTAATAGTTAGGCAGGAATATCATGGCCCCATTCAGCCTGAAGAAGTTACAAAAGATGGATTTTCATCCGTCTGCAACTCTTAGGATTAAGGGTTCTCTTATAAAAGGGAAAGGGGAAATGTCAGAGGCATGTGAACTAGAACAACTCCATCTTGAATAGGAGCTGGGTAAAATGAGGCTGAAACCTACTGGACTGCATTCCCAGACTGTTAACGCATTCTAAGTCACAGTATTAAGTCAGCACAAAACACAGGTCATAAAGACCTCGCTGATAAAACAGGTTACGGTAAAGGAGCTGGGCAAAACCCACTAAAACCAAAATGGCCACAAGAGTGACCTCTGGTCGTTCTCACTGCTACACTCCCACCAGCGCATAACAGTTTACAAATGCCATGGCAACGTCAGGAAGTTACCCTACATGGTCTAAAAAGGGGAGGCATGAATAACAAACCGTTTGTTTAGCAGATCATCAAGAAATAACCATAAAAATGGGCAACCAGCAGCCCTTAGGGCTGCTCTGTCTATGGGGTAGCCATTCTTTTATTCCTTTACTTTCTTAATAAACTTGCTTTCACTTTGCACTGTGGACTCACCCTGAATTCTTTCTTGCACGAGATCCAAGAACCCTCTCTTGGGGTCTGGATCGGGACTCCTTTCCAGTAACATTTCTGCATCGTGAAACTATCCATAAATTTAGTTTTTTCTTTTACTAAACCATATTTTCTGATTTTACTTAAGTGACCAAAAATGCTAGAATATATTGAAACTCAGAGTTAATGATCTTGCGTGTGTAAAAGGAATAACGTATTTTTCAACTTTAGGGTGAACCTATATATAGAAAGGCATATATATATATGAAAGCTAAAAGTGAGTAGATTTTTGCCCCCTGTATTTTGTAACATTACATCAAATTCCTTCTTATTAGAAATAGTCTAAATTATTCAGATGTCTTGGAGGGCTGAAAAAAATAGTCTGAATTAGTACTTCTTATTCCAAATTCTTCTTTTTTTTTTCTTTTTGTGTTGAGGTCTTACTTTGTTGCCCAGGCTGGAGTGCAGTGGTGAAATCATGGTTCACTGCTGCCTTCAATTCCTGGGCTCAAGCAATCCTCCCACCTCAGCCTCCTGCGTAGCTGGGACTACAAGCATGCACCACCACACTTAGCTAATTTAAAATATTTTTTGTAGAGATGAGATCTTGCTATGTTACCCAAGCTATTCTTGAACTCCTGAGCTCAAGCGATCCTCCTGCCTTGGCCTCCCAAAGCCTGGGGGATTACAGGTGTCAGTCACCATGCCTGGCCCAGATTTTTCTTTTAAATAACATTTTATTACAAGCTAATGTTCAGGACTCAGTTTTACTGAGCATTCCCATACTGGCAACTTTTCATGCTTATAAATTGGCTATTTGGGTTGACAGAATATATTAGCTAGCCAATTGTTTTCTTTTAAAAATCAAAATACTTGTGAACAAATTACTTAGCAAGCAGCAAAAAACATTTCAGAATAGAATCAAAAGCTTCACCCTCCTCCACCATAAATCCAATTCTTTTATCTTGCATTCTTCATATTAATTATTAAAACTGTTGAACCATAACTCTGAAAAGAAATTAAAATATTTTTTCCTAAGATAGGCTACTAGAACTAGAATAGATTATTTTCTGTGGCTTTAGTAACTCAGGACAATGATAGGTGAGGGCTGAATTACAGGGAAAAGGATCAATAATCTTATTTCCCCTCTCATTTCATCCCAAAAACTAGGCGTCAGAGCATATACGATGAATTCCACTGGGGCAAAGCATTCTGGAAGCTAAAATTAGAGGTGGGAACTCCCTGTTTTGTGTGAATAACAGGAAGTGGAATTGAAATGTAATGCCAACAGGCAACCTCCTGTTATTGAACACTTGCAGGATTTCAGACTTTATGCTAAGCGCAATACATTGTACGATTTAAACCTTACAGCATTCTAATAAGTTAGATATTATTATTATTATTATTATTTTTTGAGACAAAGTCTCGCTCTGTTGCCAGGCTGGAGTGCAGTGGCACAATCTCAACTCACTGCAACCTCCGCCTCCCAGGTTCAAGCGATTCCCCTGCCTCAGCCTCCCGACTAGCTGGGACTACAGGCACACACCACACGCCCAGCTAATTTTTTTTGTATTTTTTAGTAGAGACGGGGTTTCACCATGTTGGCCAGGATGGTCTCAATCTCTTGACCCCATGATCTGCTTGCCTCGGCCTCCCAAAGTGCTGGGATTACAGGCGTGAGCCACCGCGCCTGGCCTAGATATTATTATTAACCTATTTTATGGATGAGGGAAATGAAGCACAGAGTAGAGTAACTTGCCTAAGGTCACACAGCTGGTGAGTGATTGAGTCAAGATTCATAATGCCATTATAAATGACATTATGTCATTCGTAAATAATATTTTTACTGGAAACAACCCAAATGTTCATAAATAATAGAATGGACAAATAAATTGTTGTCTGGTCACATGATACAACACTATGCAGCCAGAAAATGATCACACTATAGCTGCTAACCACAACACGGATAAATCTCACAAATACAGTGTGATTCCATGGACATAAAGATCAAAAATAGGCAAAATTAATCTAAGGTGTTGTAAGTCAACATAGTGGTTACCTTTGGGAAGGAAGGAGACACTGGTGATTGGGAAGGGTTCCAAGAGCGAGTCCTGGGGTCCTGTAATGTTCTATTTTTTTGACCTGCATGGTAGTTAAATGGATGTATCCACTTTGTAGTAACTCATTGAGCTGCACACTTATGACTTCTTCATTCTTATAAATGTATGTCACGTGTCAATAAAAAAGGTTTAAATGTTTACAAAAGCAGTATCTCAGTTTAATTGCCCAATTATTAATAACAATATCTGATAAACACTGCTTTCTGCTGGCAGTAATCTTTAGCACATGTCTGCGAAAGTCCTATCATTGATTAGATGCTGAGCAAAAACCACAGCTGGCTGAGTTGAAGATAACTGTGGCCAGTAAGGATCACAGACTGCAGTAGCTCAGGCCAGTGATAGCTGAGGATTCTGAAGACGAGTTCTCTAAGGGCTAGCAAAGCACAGCTCTGTTACGAAGCTGGAAGCGTACAAACCCCTTGTGTGGTTGCAACCCTGCATGTTAGCCCAAATGGCACCCTTGTGTGGTTTCTTAAAAGCCACTTCTCGGCTGGGCGAGGTGGCTCACACCTGTAATCTCAGCACTTTGGTAGGCCGAGGCGGGTGGATAACGAGGTCAGGAGATCCAGACCATCCTGGCTAACACGGTGAAACCCCATTTCTACTAAAAATACAAAAACAAAATTAGCCGGGCGTGGTGGCGGGTGCCTGTAGTCCCAGCTACATGGGAGGCTGAGGCAGGAGAATCGCTTGAACCTGGGAGGCAGAGGTTGCAGTGAGCCAAGATCGCGCCACTGCACTCAAGCCTGGTGACAGTGCGAGACTGTCTTAAAAAAAAAAAAGCCGGCTGGGCGCGGTGGCCTACGCCTGTAATCCCAGCACTTTGGGAGGCAGAGGCGGGCGGATCACGAGGTCAGGAGATCGAGACCATCCTGGATAACACAGTGAAACCCCGTCTCTACTAAAAATACAAAAAATTAGCCGGGCATGGTGGCGGGCGCCTGTAGTCCCAGCTACTCGGGAGGCTGAGGCAGGAGAATGGCCTGAACCCGGGAGGCAGAGGTTGCAGTGAGCCGAGATTGTGCCACTGCACTCCAGCCTGGGCGACAGAGCGAGACTCTGTCTCAAAAAAAAAAAAAAAAAAAAAGCCACTTCTCTCCTCAAGCAATTTTACTTCCATCTGCTAGAAAAATCCTTCAAGTCTAAAAGGACTCGAATGTGAATATAGCATGGTAGAATTGTGTAGTGCACAATCTGCACAACTGTGTGTGTCATCCCTGTTTTGACAGTACCTTATGAAAACCTTTATTTCTGCTGAAAACATCACCACTTATCATGAAGATAAATTTGTTTCTCACAAAAAGCACATTTTTCTCTTGGTTTTCAATGCGAAACACACAGTTAAACAGAATGAAGGCAGAACCCAAAGAGTTATAGTGTTCATTGTGCAAACAGAAGAAGCAGCATGACAGGGCTCACTGCCCTGCTGGGTTCTCTGATCCTCTTTGCCTATCTCAGTGCCTGGCAACTAAGATAAGAGGCTGGGGGTGAGCTAGGAGGGTGTGGTGCAGTAGTTGCGGGGGCTGGGATTGCGGGAGGGGGATAGCACCTGTAAATATCTTTCATCAAGGAAGTGAAATAAATGTCATATTTTATTAGCCCTTGATGGCTGGGGGTAATCACCTAACTTAAACTGGCTCTAAAAGAGACAATATACAATCTTGACACCATAGGTCTGTTCTGTGACTGCTTCACCAGTTATTTCATCTTTTTTTGGAAAATTCAGTCCAAGTCTATATATAATCTATCTATTTACTTATTTATTTATTTATTTTTGAGACACGGTCTCACTCTGTTGCCTAGGCTGGAGTGCAGTGGCATGATCTCAGCTCACTGCAACCTCTGCCTCCCAGGTTCAAGCAGTTCTCCTGCCTCAGCCTCGTGAGTAGCTGGGACTACAGGTGTATGCCAACACGCCCAGCTAATTTTTGTATTTTTTGGTAGAGATGGGGGTTTCACTGTGTTGGCCAGGCTGGTCTCGAACTCCTGACCCCAGGTGATCTACCCTCCTTGGCCTCCCAAAATGCTGGGATTACAGGCATGAGCCACCATGCCCAGCCCCAAGTCTGTATTTATTTTTAAAACTATTAGAAAACTAATATATGAAAATATATGTTCAGAAAAAAAAGAGAAAGAAGGAAAGGAAGGAAGAAAGGAAAAAAATATAGATGAGCAAAAAGAACAAAATATAAATCCCTTAATTACTTGTCTTGCCATTACCTAAGAATAACCACTTTTTAGGTGTGATTTAGGTGTTATATATCCTTGCAAATGCAAGTTGAATAAAAACAAATTACCCACCTATGCCTGTGTCTACATATTTGCACACATATCTATAGCTACATATACAACTATATCCATGTTTTTAGAATTTAGATATTTAATTCCAAAGGAGAAAACAAATTTGAGCATTATATTATATATGCAAATATATTTACACAATCATCATTAAACATTTTAAAAGTTCTTATTTGCTGAAACATACAATAAGTATTCAATAAAACATAAAATACAGCCAAGAATTGGTAAGGTGTGTGTAACCAGTAGAATCATCCTAGATGCAGTGGCCTCACTGATCTCCCCAGTAGAGTATAGGGTCACTGTGAACTGCTATTTCAAGTTTTTCAGTTATTCCAAGAGCATAGTTTTTTAAGTGGATAACCATTACAATTTTTTTAAAAAACAATTCCCTTGTTTGGATTCTTTTAATGTTTAAAATCCCACTATTAGAAAACTAATATTTGAAAATATATGTTCAGAAAAAAAAAAGAAAGAGAAAAAAGGAAAGAAAGGAAGGAAGAAAGAAAGAAAATACAGATGAGCAAAAAGAACAAAATAAAGAGCACTTAATTACTTGTCATTACCTAAGAATAACCACTTTTTAGGTGTGATGAGAATAAAACAGTTTGTTATATATCCTTGCAAATGCAAGTTGTATAAAAACAAATCACTGGGCTGGGCGTGGTGGCTCACGCCTGTAATCCCAGCACTTTGGGAGGCCAAGGCGGGCAGATCACGAGGTCAGGAGATCAAGACCACCCTGGCTAACATGGTGAAACCCTGTCTCTACTAAAAATACAAAAAAAGTAGCTGGGCGTGGTGGCAGGCACCTGTAGTCCCAGCTATTTGGGAGACTGAGGCAGGAGAATGGCATGAACCCGGGAGGTGGAGCTTGCAGTGAGCCGAGATCGCGCCGCTGCACTCCAGCCTGGGCGACAGAGCCAGATTCCGTCTCAAAAAAAAAAAAAAAAAAAAAATCACCCACCTATGACTAATATTCTCTCTCTCTCACTCTGATTTCATTTCTGCAAAAATTTACCCATTTTTATTAATATTAAAAATTATTAATATTAAATTTTGTTACAAATGTTAATAATTAATACTAATTATTGTTCTTGTGTAATTTCTTGCTGTTAAAAGAGATGAGAAATGTTTTAAAAGTGGTTGGCTCATAACTGAATATATTTCCGGCTGCCACCTCTAGCAGGGTCCTCTAGAAGGGGATTAATGATTGATAATGCTGTTAGACAAGAGACTTTGTGCAACTCTTTCTGCTTATTTTTTGACAACTCTCAATAATAGAGTGGAAAACTTCAAGTCTCTTATGATTATAAAGAGAGTTCTCATTAGACAGGGTAAGAAATCTCACACACAAGGTAAGCATAAGAACCAATGAAGGAAACACATATTCACATACCAGTAAGCCAGTAAGAAGGGGACCGAAACGTGTCCAGCTGCCGAAGCCACAGTGACAATATGGCCATGGTTATTCTTCATCATTGCAGGAAGAAATGCCTTTGTAGTCTACAAATAGTTTTTATTAAAAGAGAAAAAAATACTGTATTTCAGACTCACAGACCCATTGGGAATATTTTGAAACAAAAGTATATTTTTAAACATTAATCCTGTCATAAATGAAAAAAACCTAAACTGACAAATGCAGCAATAATAAGGTGACTGGATATGATGCCCACATTAGAAAACCTGAGCAAAACAATGGCTACTGAAAGCTTTGAGAATCCATCTCATTTAAATTGCTAAATTCAGCCAGGTGTGGTGGCTCATGCCTGTAATCCCAGCACTTTGGGAGGCCAAGGCAGGTGGACTGCTTGAGCCCAGGAGTTCAAGACCAGCCTGGGAAACATGGTAATACACCATTTCTACTAAAAATGCAAAAATTAGCTGGTCATGGTGGCAGGTACCTGTAATCCCAGCTACTGGGGAGGCTGAGGCAGGAGAATCACTTGAACCCGGGAGGTGGAGGTTGCAGTGAGCCAAGATCATGCCACTGTGCTCCAGCCTGGGTGACAGAGTGAGACTGTTTAAAAAAAAAAATTGCTAAATTTTTATGTTCCTCAGCCCTCCACCTCTTCTTGTTGATGCTTGGGATGAAGAAACAAGTAAGATAATACCCAGCCAAGGGCAGTGGCTCACACCTGTAATCCCAGCACTTTGGGAGGCTGAGGCAGAAGGATCACTCGAACCCAGGAGCTCGAGATCAGCCTGTGCAACATGGCAAAACCTCATCTCCACAAAAAATACAAAAACTTGCTGGGCATGGTGGTGTACTCCTGTAGTCCCTGCTACTAGGGGGGCCGAGGTGGGAAGATCATTTGAGCCCAGGAAGCTGAAGCTGAAGTGAGCCAAAATCACGTCACTGCACTCCAGCCTGGGCAACACAGAGAGACCCTGTCTCTAAACAACAAAAAAAAGAGACAGTAACCTATATTTGAACAAACACAAAACATAAAGATATATGTCAATAACTTGGGAATATTAGCATAAAATAACACTGCATTTTTATCAACCCCAATATTCTTTTGCGATTAGTCATCCCAAACTCACATCCAAGAAAACTTTGAGGGGCCTTTTTAAGAACTGGCTATTTGGGCAATATTTGGAGACTTTAGAAACACACATGGCATATGTACATATATATAACTTAAGACCTTCAATGGTGAGGTTCACAATAAGGTTTGCAATTTTAGGGCCAGGAAATAACATGAGGCCTGAGCCTCATGCAAAATTGAAAGCCAGGGCAGTGGCTCATGCCTGTAATCCCAGCACTTTGGGAGGCTGAGGCAGGTGGATCACTTGAGTCCAGGAGTTCAACACCAGCCTGGGCAACATGGTGAAACCCCATCTCTACTAAAAATACAAAAATTAGCTGGGCATGTTAATGCCTGTAGTCCCAGCTACTTGAGGGGGCTGAGGTGGGAGGATCACTTGAGCCTGGGAAGTTGGGGCTGCAGTGAGATGAGATCGCATCACTGCACTCCAGCCTTGGCAACAGAGTGAGACCCTGTCTAAAAAAGAAAAAAGAGAATCTGAAAGCAAACTGGATTCACCTTTATAAAATCACAGACGATGACTCAGATGGTCCCCAACTCCTTTCTTTATCTCTAAATAGGATCACACAGAAATGTGAGAACCTAGCTTAGAATTAAAACATATACAAAACCTGACATTTATTATTAATTTATTATTGTTGTTATTAATATTGTCAGTGAGGAAGAATGATAGAACTTGGTCATAGCATGAAAAATGATCTCTTTGTATAATGTTATCCCTGGTGCCTGGAGAAAACTTTAGCATTGATTTAATACTTCCTTATGTCTGCTGAAAGCCCCACCTTAATCTTTGGGATTTTCAAAAGGAATATTTTTGTAAAAGAAGCCATACTCACCCAGAAATGTGCAAGTACATTAACTTCAAAAGTCTTTTCAATCTGAGGATCTTGTGTAGCAAACAAATCTGATGTATAGACTACACCAGCATTATTTACTAAAATACTAACATCTCCAATTTCTGCCTTCACCTTCAAAAAATAAAATAAGAAAAGTAAATTCATTAAGAGGTATGAAGGTAAGTTTATACACAATGGCTATTTTTTTTTTTTTTTTGAGACAAATTCTTGCTCTGTTGCCCAGGCTGCAGTACAGTGGCGAAATCTTGGCTCACTGCAATCTCCACCTCCTGGGTTCAAGCGATTCTCCGGTCTCAGCTTCCCAAGTAGCAGGTACTGAAGGCTCATGCAACCACGCCACACCTGGCTAATTTTTATGTTTTTAGTAGAGATTGGATTTCACCATGTTGGCTAGGCTAGTCTCGAACTCCTGATCTCAAGTGATCTGCCCACCTCAGCCTCCCAAAGTGCTGGGATTACAGGCATGAGTCACCGTTCCTGTCTTGTACGCAATGACTATTGTTTTTCTGCTAGATCTGGATAAAAGTGATTTTGCAATCCATGTGTCAACAGGGGAAAAAAGTCCTTTTTATTTTACGCACTTATGTCCAAAATAGGTCTATCTTCAAGTGTATCAGGTGGAAATTTTCTTTTGCAATTTAGTCTCTTGACTTAGTTCTATTGACTATAGATCAAGAGGCATTTGGCTAAGTAGCATTTTTTTAAAACATTACTTCAAAAGGTAAGCAAAAAAAATTAAATTAGGCTGGGTGCGGTGGCTCACGCCTGTAATCCCAGTATTCTGGGAGGCCGAGGAGGGTGGATCACCTGTGGTCGCGAGTTCGAGACCAGCATGACCAACATGGAGAAACCCTGTCTCTACTAAAAATACAAAATTAGCTGTACATGGTGGCGGGCGCCTATAATCCCAGCTACTCAGGAGGCTGAGGCAGGAGAATCGCTTGAACCTGAGAGGCGGAAGTTGCGGTGAGCTGAGATCGCGCCATTGCACTCCGGCCTGGGCAACAAGAGCGAACCTCCGTCTCAAAAAATAAAAGTAAAACTAATGTGGCAAAATCAGGGACTACTACAGAGAATTGTGGAAAACTGATTACACTATTAAGCTGGCCACATTTTCTATTTCTTTATTTCTGTTTATTTTCTGTTCTGTTGTTCAATCGCTCTCCATTAGGTGGCAGTAGGCTTAAGGGTGAAGAGTGGTTTCCTTGGACCTTGAGTTTGGGCTCTGCCAGTCACTGTTGGACCTTGACCCAAGTTACTTAACCTCTTAAAACTTCAATTCTTCCTCTGCAAAATAGAGATACTAATACAAGTTCCTTGTGAGTCGTTGTGGAAACAAATGAAATAATGCATGTAAAGGAGCTAACACTGTATCTAGTACACACAGTAAACTGCTATTACTATCATTATCATTATTTCAAAACCATTTATACTTGTCTACAAGTAACATGTTTTAAGGTTCTCTTCTTGACCTGCTCAGGTGTCTATGAGGGTACTTAATATAGAAATATCGGCCAAGTGAGGTGGCTCACGCCTCTAATCCCAGCATTTGGGAGGCCGAGGCAGGCAGATCACTTGAGGTCAGGAATTGGAGACCAGCCTGACCCACATGGTGAAACCCCATCTCTACTAAAAATACAAAAATTAGCCGGGCATGGTGGTGCACGCCTGTAATCCCAGCTACTCCAGAGGGTGAGGCAGAAGAATCGCTTAAACCCAGGAGGCAGAGGTTGCAGTGAGCTGAGATCGTGCCACTGTGTTCCAGCCTGGGTGACAGAGCGAGATTTCGTCTCAAAAAAAAAAAAAAAAAAAAACCCAAAAAACAAATTAAAAAAACCCAAAATATAGAAATATAAATATAAGGTAAATAATATAAAAATACATATGTGTGTTTTTCTAATATATACGCGTGGTATGTGTGTTTTCTCTTGAATATTCTATTTTGGTATTGATCCAGAAGGAAGAACATTTGAGAAATTAAAATGGTTATGTGGAAGGGCTTATGTAAACCCTTATGGCCAGATTTCAAAGGTTGTTGCAGCTATCATTGGTGAAATGATTTCAGTTGAGGAAATATAAACAAAAGAACAAGGCCAGCTGCTAAGAGCAACAGAAGGCATCCACTGGACTGTAAAGACTATTTGTAGGCTGGGCATGGTGGCTCACATCTATATTCCCAGCACTTTGGGAGGCCAAGGTGGGTGGATCACTGGAGGCCAGGAGTTCAAGACCAGCCTGATCGACATGGTGAAACTACATCTCTATTGAAAACACAAAAATTAGGTGGGTGTGGTGGTGGGTGCCTGTAGTCCCAGCTACTCGGAAGGCTGAACTGGGAGGATTGCTTGCACCTGGGAGGTGGAGGTTGCAGTGAGCTGAGACTGCACCATTGCACTCCCGCCTGGGCGACAGAGCAAGACTCTGTCTCAAAAGAAAGAAAAATATTTTTAAAAAAAGACTATTTGTAGGCAGGGCATGGTGGCTCACACCTGTAATCCCAGCACTTTGGGAGGCTGAGGCAGGCGGATCATGAGGTCAGGAGTTCAAGACCAGCCTGACCAACATGGTGAAACCCATTCTCTACTAAAAGTACAAAAATTAGCTGGGCGTGGTGGCATGCACCTGTAATACCAGCTGCTCAGGAGGCTGAGGCAGGAGAATCGCCTGAACCCGGGAGGCGGAGGTTGCAGTGAGCTGAGATTGCGCCACTGTGCTCCAGCCTGGGCAACAGAGCAAGACTCTGTCTCAAAAAAAAAAAAAAGACTATACTCAAAAGGGAACGATTACAGGTAATGTAACTTTTTTCAAAATAATTGTTATATCTTCTGGACTCGAATATAATCAATAACTATCTCTTCAACTAAGAAAGAACATAGAATCTTGATGCTTAAGCTCTACTTTTTATAAGATTGGAGTAACATAATTCCAAGGGGTAGCAATGCAAAAATACCTTATATGAGATTTTTATGGTTCTATAAGCAACTAAGATTTTTGGGTGGATAGACCCTAGCGTCCTAATGCATTTTGTTATACATTGGGTTTCAAATAAAAGCTAGCTCTATTGACAGAGTTATCATTATTTAGAGATAGTGCTACAGTGTGTTGGGGGACTGAGGGAAAAGTGGCAAATAGCCTTTGGGGGGCTTTTACTTTGTTATGCATTTACATGATTTCATTATTTTTCTTATTGAATTCTCACAGTAACTCAATGAGACAGCAATTCTTATATGCTCACTTTAAAGATGAAAACATGAAACAGAATGGTTGAGTTTCATATCCAAGGTCACATGGCTATTAAAAGATGGAGCTGGGACTCTCCCAGATCTGTCTGACCTCAGAGCCCAAGACAAGCCACCCCAAACAGAAAGGAGGCCATAGGCAAAGGTCTATCAGTACTCCTGTAGGGCATCAATGTGCCATGCTGAAGGCTCTTCAGTCAGAATTGAATTTCATCAGATTATATTTACGTTAGTAAAGTGTCAAGCTAAGTTTTTTGACCCTGATCAACACCATTTATACCTATATACTATTTTATATTATCAAAGGATTTTCCCAGACACTCTTGACTCTTTCTTCATCATTGCCTATTATATCCCAGGATATGAATGTCTGTTTTGTATTTTTTTGTATTAATTTTGTTTTTAAATTTTTGTGGGTATATAGTAGTGTATATATTCAAGGTTACATGAGACATTTTGATACAGGCATGCAGTGCATAATTATCACATCAGGGTAAATCAGGTATCTATCCCCTCAAGCATTTATCCTTTGTGTTACAAACAATCTAATTATACTCTTTTAGTTATTTTAAAATGTACAATTAAATTATTATTAATTATTTTTACTAACAAAAAATTCTTTATGGCTGCTCCTTGCAGAGCAGGGCTAACTCACAGGCAGCGCAACCAGAGTAACCTATTTGTTCTATTTTTTTGGTACCCATTAACCATCCCTACTTCTTCCCTACACCACCTCTACCCTTCCCAGCCTCTGGTAACCATCCTTCTACTCTCTATCTCCAAGAGTTCAATTATTTTAATTTTTAGCTCTCTCAAATAAGAGAGAACATGTTTTGTGTGTATGTATATATATATATATATATATATTTTTTTTTTTTTTTTTTTTTTGAGATGGTGTCTTGCTCTGTTGTCCAGGCTGGGGTGCAGTGGCACAATCTCAGCTCACTACAAACTCCGCCTCCCAGGTTCAAGTGATTCTCCTGCCTCAACCTCCCAAGTAGCTGGGATTACAGGCACATGCCATCACACCCAGCTAATTTTTGTATTTTTATAGAGATGGGGTTTCACCATGTTGGCCAGGCTGGTCTTGAACTCCTGACTTCAGGTGACCATGTTGCCCAGGCTGATCTGGAACTCCTGAGCTCAGGGGATCCACCCACCTCGGCCTCCCAAAGTGCTGGGATTATAGGTGTGAGCCACGCTCCCAGCAGATCTATTTCTATAAAGCATTATTTGCCTCTTCTAGATACAATTGAGATGTGCTGTATATAATGGGGTTTCACTCTGAATGCATTCTCGCTTGTACCTAACTAAATACCTTAATGGCAGCAAGGTCATCAGAATTACCTGGGCAGATTCCTGGATATATATATAATATTTATATTATTATAATTATTATTATATATATTTATAATATATTATATATAATATATATTATATATTTTTTATATAATATATAAATATATAATATTTATCCACCTGTATATATATATTACAGGTATCTGCCTGTAATCCCAGCTACTTGAGAGGCTGAGGCAGGAAAATTGCTTGAACCCAGGAAGCGGAGGTTGCTGTGAGCCAAGATCACGCCACTACACTCCAGCCTGGGCAACAGAGCGAGACTCTGTCTCAAATAAAAAAAAGAAAAGAAAAAAAGTTCTGACACTAAAATGGTCACCTCAAAATAGCTACTTCAAAATATCTGATTCTCAGCTTGCTTTCATTATTAAGAAATATACAAATCCCAGCACTTTGGGAGGCCAAGGCAGGCGGATCACGAGGTCAGGAGATTGAGACCATCCTGGCTAACATGGTGAAATCCTGTCTCTACTAAAAATACAAAAATTAGCCATGTGTGGTGGCAGGCACCTGTAATCCCAGTTACTCGAGAGGCTGAGGCAGGAGAATTGCTTGAACCCAGGAGGCGGAGGTTGCAGTGAGCCAAGATCACGCCACCACACTGCAGCCTGGGCAACAGAGCAGGACTCTGTCTAAAAAAAAAAAAAAGAAAGAAAAAAAGTTCTGATACTAAAATGGCCACCTCAAAATAGCTACTTCAAAATATCTGATAATGGGCCAGGCGCGGTGGCTCACGCCTGTAATCCCAGCATTTTTGGAGTCAGAGGCGGGCGGATCACGAGGTCAGGAGATCGAGACCATCCTGGCTAACACGGTGAAATCCCGTCTCTACTAAAAATACAAAAAAATTAGCCGAGCGTGGTGACAGGCGCCTGTAATCCCATCTACTCTGGAGGCTGAGGCAGGAGAACGGGGTGAACCCGGGAGGCGGAGCTTGCAGTGAGCCGAGATCGCGCCACTGCACTCCAGCCTGGGCGACAAAGCTAGAGCCAGACTCCATCTCAAAAAAAAAAAAAAAAAAAGAACTCAGGCCGGGTGTGGTGGCTTACGCGTGTAATCCCAGCACTTTGGGAGGCCAAGGAGGGTGGATCACTTGAGATCAGGAGTTCCAGACCAGACCAGCCTGGCCGACATAGTGAACCCCATCTCTACAAAAACACAAAAATTAGCCAGGCATGATGGCGCGTGCCTGTAATCATCACAGCTACTCGGGAGGCTGAAGCAGGTGAATCGCTTGTGAACCCGGGAGGCGGAGCTTGCAGTGAGCCGAGATCACGCCACTGCACTCCAGCCTGAGCAACAGAATGAGACTCCATTTCAAAAAAAAAAAAAAAACTCAAATCTAAAATTCCATAAACAAAGAGGTTCTCAAGTCTTGCTGAATCACACTCTTTATACTGCACTGAATTAGAATATCCAGCGGTAAGGTCCAGGAATGTGTATTTTAAGGAATCTGCCCAGGTAATTCTGATGACCTTGCTGCCATTAAGGTATTAGTTAACAGGTACAAGTGACAATGCGTTCAGAGTGAAACCGCATTATATACAGCACATCTCAATTGTATCTAGAAGAGGCAAATAATGCTTTATAGAAATAGAACTGCTGGGAGTGCGGCTCACGCCTATAATCCCAGCACTTTGGGAGGCCGAGGTGGGTGGATCCCCTGAGCTCAGGAGTTCGAGATCAGTCTGGGCAACATGGTGAAACCCCGTTTTCTACCAAAAATACAAAAAATTAGCTGAGTGTGGTGGCACACACCTGTGGTCCCAGCTACTTGGGAGGCTGAGGTGGTAGGATTGCTTGATTCTGGGAGGTGGAGGTTGCAATGAACCGAGATCATGCCACTGCACTCTAACCTGGGTGACAGAGTGAGACCCCCATCTCAAAAAAAAAAAAAAAAGAGAGAAAAGAAAAGAAGTAGATCTATCTACAATAAAAACCTGATAAAGAATAGCTTTATTGTAACTTTCTAACCCAATTCTATGAATGGGCTTCAGAAGACCCGGTCAGCAATTCTGCAAGTGTCATCCAGGGATAGTTACCTATATGAGAATCATGGGTGAGGTGAAGGTGCATGGGATGCAGGGTGGATAGGGTGCATTTGAGGCCCTGCCTTCAACCTACTGAAAGAAAATCTCTGGAAGTGAAGCCCAAGAGTATATATATATATTTTTAACAACTCCCTGGAAAATTCCAGAACATACTAATATTTGAGAACTTCAGTTCTCGGTTCTAGTTTTGGGTTTGCTATGAGCTAGTTCTATAACCTTGGTCAAATAACAACATTTCTCAGGTACTTCATCTATATCACATACAGACTGGGTCATCTCCAAAACACCTTCTAGCTCTAACATGATATGATTCTAACTAAACACAACATTTCACCTTCTTTGCAGCGCTGTAAATATCTTCTCGGTTGCTGCAGTCTACCACAAAGGTATGAACCTTGGCACCCAGTCCCTTGCATTTGGCAGCTGTTTCCTCCAGTCCATGCTAGAAAAAACAAAGAGGGCAAGGTAATAATTGATATGAGCATATTATATCGACAGCTGAAAATAATTAAAAATAATTTTTAAAAAGTAGTGAGATTCTTTCCATTTGAATTGGGCAAGATGGTAACAACACATTTTTGGCAGGTATATAGGCACATGTTGCTTTTAGTATTTTAACTAGCTTCTTTTATTTGGAACTGAATTTAAAGCAAGCTTCTTAAAAGAAGATAAAAATCTTAAAATACTGGTTTTTATATTTATGAACTTTGAATACTTTGTGAATGTTGGTATCTCTGTGTATTCCATATCAGGCTTTAAAAAATACAACATTAAGCTTTTTTCCATGTCATTAAAAACTATTCATGGACGTCAGCTAACTGGCTGCAAAAGAAATAATGAGTTAACTACAGTTCATTAAACCATTCGTTCTTTCAGCATTTTAATGTGAAGGTCATATTCACTGAGCTTAGAAAAACCTTGACACAAATATGAATGAGGTAGAGTCCCAACCCCAAGAAGTTCTCTGTGTAGTAGAAAGAAACATAAGTATCATAGTTAAGTAGGACCACATAATACTGTTGTTGTTTTGATAATAAAGGATTGAATATTGGCAGTTTCAACCTAATACATTGTGATGAGTATCACAGCAGAGTTCTATACAGGGAGTTATGGGAACACAGAGGGGCACACAATACAATTCCAGCAGTGGTTTGCCATACCCTTTCACTTGCTTTCCCCAGGGCGAAAGGACACATCAGGCAGGGTGTGGGCAGTGACAGATAGAAGATTGGTCTTGTGGAAACCACTAGTAGGATCAGTGTTATTGGATGGATCATTAAGTTCAAGGCCAGCAGAAGTTCAGATTAAGGTCCCACATGTCATATTAAGATTTATCAAAAAATGAATGAGGAGCCACTGGTTAAATTACAGAGTCAGGTTTATGTGTCGTATTGATTATTTTGGCTGATGTATGGAGGGTGGATTTTAGGGGTCAACACTGGAGGAAGAAAAAACTGAGAGGCAGTTACAGTGATTCACGTAATAGATGACACAAACTTGAATTGTGGCACTAGTAGAAAAAATGTAGAGGAAAGAATATCCTTTAAAATATATGTTTAGAAGGTAAAATCAGTAAGACTTGGTGAGTAGATGAGGAAGGATGGGGAGGAGCCACATCTGACATCTTTGCTTTCTAGTTTTGGTAGCTGGCAAGATCATGCTGCCACGTGTCAGACAGAGATGACAGCAGATTTGAGGAAAAGGGGTGATTAGTCCAATTTGGGGTGCCAATTTTGAGTCAATTTAAGTTTAGGATCATACCATTGGGGTTTTTTGTTGTTGTTGTTGTTGTTACCTTTGCTTGTTTGCTTTTGGCCAATTTTTGCCTTTTTTTTTTAACTTTTAAGAAAATGTCTCAAAAGATATTTTGGATTAAGATCTAGTCTGTGCACTCTGCAGGCCAAGTATTAGGTTGGTGGAAAAGTAATTGCTATTTTTGCCATTATTTTAATGACAAAAACTGCAATTACTTTTGCATCAACCTAATAATTGTCAACTAATGCACTAATGGGCAGACCCTAGGAGGACTCATACATTTATCCACAGAGAGGATGGTGAATCAGTGTACACATTTGTAAATGGCAACTAATGTTGAAAGGCCAAGTCTGGACAGCTATGGGGAGAATTAGTAGCTTGTGTAGTGAGCCTGTTATCATAATAAAGGAAAACAAGTTCTTTTTCTGCTGTGGGAAGTCAGGGACCCCGAATGGAGGGACTGGCTGGAGCCACAGCAGAGAACACAAATTGTGAAGATTTCATTTTAATATGGACATTTATCAGTGCCCAAGTAATACTTTTATAATTTCTTAATCCTGTTATCTTCATAAACTGAGGATGTACGTCACCTCAGGACCACTGTTAACTGTACAAATTGTGTTAACTGTAAAAATTGATTGTAAAACGTGTGTTTGAACAATATGAAATCAGTGCACCTTGAAAAAGAACAGAATAACAGCGATTTTTAGGGAACAAGGGAAGACAACCATAAGGTCTGACTCCTGTGGGGTCAGGCAAAAAGAGGCATATTTTTCTTCTTGCAGACAGCCTATAAACGGACGTGCAAGTAGGAGAGATATCGCTAAATTATTTTCCTAGCAAGGAATATTAATATTAATACCCTGGGAAAGGAATGCATTCCTAGGGGGAGGTCTATAAATGGCCGCTCTGGGAATGTCTGTCCTATGCGGTTGAGATAAGGACTGAGATATGCCCTGGTCTCCTGCAGTACCATCAGGCTTATTAGGATGGGGAAAAACTCTGCCCTGGTAAATCTGTGGTCAGACCAGTTCTCTGCTCTCGAACCCTGTTTTCTGTTGTTTAAGATGTTTATCAAGACAATACATGCACTGCTGAACATAGACCCTTATCAGTAGTTCTGCTTTTTGCCCTTTGAAGCATGTGATCTTTGTACCTACTCCCTGTTCTTACACCCCCTCCCCTTTTGAAACTCCTAATAAAAACTTGCTGGTTTTGAGGCTCAGGGGCATCACGGTCCTACCGATATGTGATGTCACCCCCGGTGGCCCAGTTGTAAAATTTCTCTCTTTATACTGTCTCTATTTCTCAGCCAGCCAACACTTATGGAAAATAGAAAGAACATATATTGAAATATTGGGGGCAGGTTCCCCCAGTATTTTTCTTTTACTGAAATCTCCCTCACAAACTGTAGTATACTCTCATGAGGAACTCTTATTCCTCAAGGGACATCAACATCTCAGGTAAACTTTATTTTGCTCTCCTATACTTAACCAGCAGCTTTTGGCATTTCCTTTTACAAGTATATTTTATTAATGTTGTATACACATATGATAGAATATTATTCAGCCTTAAAAAGGAATGAATTTCTGACACATGCTACATGTACAACCTTCATTATGCCAAATGAACTAAGCCAGACACAAAAAACAAATACCATATGAGTGTACTTATATGAAGTACCCAGAGTATCATATTCATAGAGACAGAAAATAGAATGGTTGTTGCCAGGCCCTGGGGAGAGAGAGGGCTGGGGAGATATATTGTTTTAATGGGTAGATTTTCAGCTTGGGAAGATGAAAAACTTCTGGAGAGAAATAGAAGAGATCACTGCATAATAAGGTAAATGTACTTAATGCCACTAAACTGTACACTCAGAAATGGTTAAAATGGTGTGTTATGTCATATATTTTACCACATTTTTAAAAGTTTTTTAAAAGTATATTGTATTGGCCAGGCACGGTGGCTTACACCTGTAATCCCAGCACTTTGGGAGGCTGAGGTGGGCAGATCACAAGGTCAGGATTTTGGGAACAGCCTGGCCAATATAGTGAAACCCTGCCTCTACTAAAAATATAAAAAATTAGCTGGGTGTGGTGGTGGGCATCTGTAATCCTACCTACTTGGGAGGCTGAGGCAGGAGAATCACTTGAACCCAGGAGGCAGAGGTTGCAGCAAGCCAAGATTTTGCCACCGCACACCCGCCCAGGTGACAGTGGGAGACTCCATCTCAAAAAAAAAAAAAAAAAAGTATATTGTATTGATATTGATTGGGTTTTCTCTTTTTTGAACAAATATATTTCCTTACATGAACAAATTTTACAATAAAAATTTATTTCCCATTTGTTCTGTTTTCAGAGATTTGCTTATTACTGGTTGGCTTTCTGTAACCACCAAGTGACTAACCACCACTCCACTATGTGGAGGCAAAGATACCCTTCTTTCACATCTGCTGTCTCACTTTTGCCCTGTTTCCTTGGTCTTCCTCATTTAGGTTGGTCTGCTTTCCACACCTTCTGAATTGTGCAACATTTTTTTTTTTCCGAGACGGAGTCTTGCTCTGTCACCCAGCCTGGAGTGCAGTGGTGTAATCTCAGCTCACTGCAGCCTCTGCCTTCCCGGTTCAAGCAATTCTCCTGCCTCAGCCTCCCTAGTAGCTGGGATTACAGGCATGTGCCACCATGCCCGTCTAATTTTTATATTTTTAGAAGAAACGGGGTTTCACCATGTTGCCCAGGCTGGTCTTGAACTCCTGGCCTCAAGTGATCCTCCCATTTCGGCCTCCCAAAGAACTGGGATTACAGGTGTGAGCCACTGCGCCCGGCCAGTGCAACAAATTTAAGTTCTAAATTCCTCCAGAAAAAATTCCAGACAGTGCCCTGTAGATAGTTGGTAAGAAATAAAAAATAAGCAGATCTTCAGGAAAAAATGAATTCTTCCTTTAAAATGTTTTGTAGCACAGTACAATTGCTCATAACTCTTCAAGATTTCCCTTGGTAACTTTTTTCAAATATGTTTGTCTATTGCTACAACTAAGACCTTTACACCCATTACCTTGATTACTAAAAATTGAAAAAATTTTTAAATTCCTCCCATTATTCTTTCAGTTATTCATTAATTCAGTTTTTCATTCAATAAATAGTCTTTGAGCACATACTATATGCTCACCACTTACTGTAAATTTTTCTTTCCAAACTAGTATTTTAGGAGAAAGGGTCTCCCTGTTGCCCAGGTTGAGTGCAGTGGCTATTCACAGGCGTGATCCCACTACTGAACAGCACCAGAGCTCTGACCAGTTTCCAACCTGGGCTGGTTCACCCCTCCTTAGACAACTTGGTCTCCTTCAGGCCTACTGCCAGGAGGTTACCATATTGATTCTGAACTTATGCAGACATGCAAAGCACACCACAGTCCAGAACTCCCAGCCTCAAGCAATCCTGCTGCTTCAGCCTCCTGAGTAGCTGGGGCTACCGGAGCATGCCATCATGCCTGGCTACAAACTATTCTAACCAGGCATGGGAATGAGAATAGTCAAGAAGTGATAGATTATCATAAAGCAGAATGAATAATTCCCATTATCAGTCTCAGTGGAACAACAAAGCTGACACCACCATTAATTCTTCCCTAAATTAACATATGGTACATGTGGACATTGCTATCCTCATTACATGGATGAATCTAAGAGATTGTACTCTAGGTGAAAGGGCCCTCCGTTTGGCCCCTTGCTGCCGGTCCAGCTAGATCTCATAACAATCAAACACCGCTCCACTTTCTTCCTCATTCTCCAGGTATTCACCAGCCCAAGAGCTTCACAACTCCAGTTTCTGCTACCTGGACTGCTCCAAATCCCCACCCTGTCCTTTCCCAATCAGGTTTAGTGGTTCTCAGACTTCTATAATTTCAAATCTATAAAACGGCAAGAAAAATAGAGTGGAATGTGTATACCGAACTAGGATTGCCAAACTTTTGGCCAAATAAGGACACTCAAAACTAACAAAATGACCCTCATACGTTATCATGTAATTTCATTAACAAATATATTTTTTACCCACAAAAAGTAGGAAGGATATAATCAAAATAAAATACAGATTATTTAAATTAAACTAATTTAACCTAATAAAAACTCACTACATTGTCCTCAATTTTTCTGACCATGACTCCGAATCTCCACTACTGCCAACCTGGTTCAACAGTCCCCATCATTTCATCTCATGCCTGGATTATCACAGTAGTCTCTTACTTTACTTGTTCCTTTCATCTTTTCTCCTCTTACATCTCTTCTAAGCCCAGCAGCCAGAGGATCCTCTTCAATAGGAATTACCCTCAAAACCCTTCATTGACTCCCCAGAGTAAAAAGCCAAAGTACAGGAAATTTTATCATCTGTAGCTCCAGCCCCTTAAATCTCTAGACCGGTACTGTCTCATAGAAATATAATGCAAGCCATGTACATAATTTTAATCTTTCTGGCAGTCACAACAAAAAAATAAAACAATCTAGTGGTATATTTTATTTAACCCAATATATCTAAGTAATTATCATTTCAACATGTATACTATATAAAAATTATTAACACAAAATTCTACATTCTTTTCTTCATACTAAGTCTGCAAAATCCAGTGTGTATTTCCACTCACAGTGCATCTCAAATCAGACTGGCCACATTTTGAAAGGCTCAAGAGCCACAAGAGGCTAGGGGCTACTACCTAGCATTGTGTTGCACAGAGTAGATCTAGACCTTTCTTGTGCTTCTCTCCCTTCCCTCAGTCTGTGCCAGGCTTTGCATTTGCTGATCCCTCCCTGCAGGACTCACTGTGCTCTCAGCTTCTTCTGATCTTGATTCAATTATCTCCATCTCAGTGGGGCCTTCCTGGCCACCACTGTAAAATCAACACTCCCCTCCTACCCTCCCCACCATATACAGTCTTTTATCTACTTTCACCTTTTATTTTTTTCTTTATACTTAACACTATCTAACAATTATACATTTTATTATACAGTGTGGCATACTGCCCCTAGCTTATGAGGCTCATGTCTTCCTCAGTGCTATATCCTCAGTTCTGCATTAGAACAGTGCCTAACAGATAATAGGTACTCAATAAATATTTGTTGGATAAATGCATGTCACTGAAGATCAGAGAAAATTTTGTACAAACCAGCACTGGACATTGGAAGTCATTAACTCTTACATATATTTAAATTTTAGCTTAAACCACACTTTGTCACGGAATAATAAGAACTAACACTCCAGTGTGTTTACCTTATACCACACTGTGCTAAATGCTTTGTGTGCATTATCTCATATCATACTGCCAGGCTTTTGAGGTAGGTATTGTTATTTTATCCATTTTGCAGAAAAGGAACTAAAGCTGTTACCCAATCAGAAAATGAAAGCTCAGATGTGTCTGACTATATCACCATGCTAGAGCTTGACCATGCTGGTCCAGGCTGGACCTTGGTTGTATTTTTCATTGCACTTGTAATTACTTTATTTTTTATTTATTAATTTAATTTAATTAATTAATTTATTTTTAAGGCAGAGTTTCGCTCTTGTTGCCCAAGCTGGAATGCAATGGCATGATCTCGGCTCACTGCAACCTCTGCCTCCCAGGTTCAAGCAGTTCTCCTACCTCAGCCTCCTGAGTAGCTGGGATTACAAGTGCACACCACCATGCTCAACTAATTTTTTGTATTTTTGGTAGAAACGGGGTTTCACCATGTTAGCCAGGCTGGTCTTGAACTCCTGACCTCAGGTGATCTGCCCGCCTCGGCCTCCAGAAGTGCTGGGATTACAAGTGTGAGCCACCGCATCCAGCCTGCACTTGTAATTACTTAATGTCCATTTTCCCTACTAGACTGAGGTCATGGAACCTTATTTTCTGTTTGTCACCCTGTCACTAATGTCTAAGCAGTAGACAGTCATTATTTGTTGACTGCTGTCTTCATCAGCCACTCACTGGGTTAACCCTCATTTAACTTCACATCTTTGAATTATTGTTTACAGCATTGCATGTCAACTAGTGTGTAATAGATAACGTTTCAGGCCATCAGGTGTCTTCTGGAAACACCTTTGTTCATCTACCAAAGGTCAAATAAAAGATTGGATTCTAGGTCCTCTTCTCCTCCCTAAGCCACACCTACACTTGTCCTAGGTAAAAAATTACATTGAAAGTTTTTTTCCCTTTTATTGTTTTTACTAAAAGATGCTTTCCCGTCATTCCTTCAGTATCACAGGTCAAACGTGGTAAAAAAATGTTTTTAAAAAAAATTTGAGACAGGGTCTCACTCTGTCACCCAGGCTGGAGTGCAGTGGGGCGTTTACAGCTCACTGCAGGCTCCACCTCCCAGGCTCAAGCAACCCCCTACCTCAGCCTCCTGGAAAAGATGCTTTTTAAAATTACTTTTGGCAATAACTATGGCAATGTAGCATTGGTTTCTGTTGAGTATAATCTTTTTTTTTTTTTTTGAGACGGAGTCTCGCTCTGTCGCCCAGGCCGAAGTGCGGTGGCGCCATCTCGGCTCACCGCAACCTCCGCCTCCCCGGTTCACGTCATTCTCCTGCCTCAGCCTCCCCAGTAGCTGGGACTACAGACGCCCGCCACCACGCCCGGCTAATTTTTTTTTTTGTATTTTTAGTAGAGACGGGGTTTCACTGTGTTAGACAGGATGGTCTCGATCACCTGATCTGGTGATCCGCCTGCCTCGGCCTCCCAAAGTGCTGGGATTACAGGCGTGAGCCACCGGCGAGTATTATCTTTTAAACCACTTATCTCATTAACAGTGAGTAGGACTTTCTCTTAATAGGTACAAGCTTCTTACTCTTTTAATATACAGCTAAAACGATTGCTTTTTCCCTATTTTTAAAATAGAGGGATCAATGAAATCAGGTTCAGGAGAAAATTATGAGTTATCCTTAGGGCAAAAATGGGGATCAATTTACAAATGGGGCAGTAACTGGGACTCTTATAACCTCTAGGTCTGTTTATTATGTGATCATACAACATATTAATTCATGCCCTCCCATCTGCAAGATGGCAATACTAATTTTTTTTTCCTCCCTGCTTTGCAGAGATGAGGTAAAGGGTGGTTGCCAGCAAAATGCAGACACGTCCACAAATTAAAGGTACCAGAAAGTAAAACATAGTAAGCACTGTTACCTTATTTATATCCCAGAGAACCAGCTTGCTTTTAAGTTTAGCAAATTCATAGGCAGTCAGTCTCCCAATTCCATGCCCAGCTCCTGTTATCAGCACGATTTCGCCGGTGACTGATTTTCTCCTCTTAGGAATAAAAAGCTTCACGAAGGACTCTAGGGAGCAGACGATCAGTAACGGGAGAAGCAGGAGGACGTCCAGAAGGAATTTCATCCTTTTTGTGGCTGCGAGCGTTTGGTGTGTTTTTTACCAATCACTCTAAACTGCTTTTAGAGGGTTGCTCGATCTAACACCAGAAAGAGTAGGGGCGAGAGCAAGGAGAAGCTCCCTTATCAAAGAAAAACAACTCCGAAACCGTTCCTTCCGCTGGGCTGGGCTTTGTTGGTCTTTCGCAATTGGCTCGGGCTGCAGTGCTTGCTAGCTCAGAGATCTGGGAGGGACGAAGTCCAGACCCGAGCAAAGCTTCCTAGTTCTGCTTCGCGCAGCCCCTACGCGGTGTGTGGCCGCGATTGTCTTTTACACCACTTTCTCCCGGTGTCCTGAGCCGGCCTTGGAGGGTTAGCTGCTCACTTGTTTTCCTAAATTGGATAAGTTCCAAGGATAACCGACAGTGTCCGCAGGCCAGATGCTTCTTTCATAGTTGAAGGTTGCTTATCACTAGATAGGGGGAGCCGCTGGGCGCGGCGGCTCTCGCCTGTGATCCTGGCACTTTGAGAAGCCCTGGCGGGAGGATCGCTTGACCCCAGGAGTTCGAGATCAGCCTGAACAACACAGGGAGACCCCGGTCTCTTAATTTTTTTTTTAATTAGCCAGGCGTCATGGCGCGTGCCTGTAGTTCCAGCTACTCGGGAGACTGAGGCACGGGAATCGCTTGAGCCCAGGAGGTGGAGGCTACAGTGAGCGAAGATCACGCCACTGCACTCCAGCCTGGACGAAAAGGCCAGACCTTGTCCTAAAAAACAAAAACTAGATAGAGGATGCAAATGTAGATTCCTATCTTAAAGGATCCTGAAAAGACCAGTCGTTCTGCTTCCAGCTGAGAAATTGTGCTACATCACATTTTAGTTTGAACTAAGCATGATTTCTGGAAGACAGGGGAAATTTTGTCTGTTCAAGGACAGCTTGAATCAAGCGCCAGAAAAAATTGTTATCGTATTAAAGGGATTGTTTCCACAAGAAAGAAGAGTATATTTGAATATCATTTTTCACTTGACCTATTAGAGTTTGAAAATAAAAAAATATATTGTAGTTTAGGAATTTTATCTTTATTCAAGTGAATAAATAGCAAATCATTTAGCCTAAAGATTACCTATGTAACATTTGGTTTTGTAGCCTATATAAATGGGTATTCAGTATATGTTAACTAGTGACTTGAAAAAATTCTGGAGATTGGTTACTGGAAGAAAAGACCTAACTAGGGCTTGTGTGCAGTAAGAGCTTAATAATGGTATTGTATGCATTTTTTCCAACTCATTTTTGACAGACATTGAATTTGGGTTTTGCGCAAGACACTCCAGTGCTTGGGAAGAGACTTTGTTGTGTGACAATGGTCAACTTTCATATTTAAGAGCCAGAAAGACCACACAAAAAAATCAAAGTTCACAAACAGTTCATACTTGATTGTCCCTCTTACTTAAGCAGCCATACGTTGTTATAGGGGATGAAGGGATAGTGGCAGCCTCACAAAAGTGAACTCCATTGTGGAATTCTTTGAATTCAGAATATCATCTACAACTTTTTTTGGATAGCCTCCAAATCCAAATTTACGAAACACTTGTACAGAAAGTTTACAAAGTGTTCTTCCACATATATTATTTCATTTGATTTTCAAAAGCCTCCTAGGAAATAGAGAAGAAAAGTAGAGTAAGGATATATTTATACTCCTATACTGTAAATGAATAAATCTGTTAGATCGACTTTAAAGTCTACACAGTGAGTAAAAGTGTAACTGGGGCTACACATATGGTCAGTGTTTGTCAATTTTTTGGTCCAACACCTATAGGAATAAATTACATCTGACATGGTGATCTACTATAAGAAGTGTTTCAACTATGTTGACTTTCATATATTGAGGCTCTGGCTATGCTATTTCTTTTTCCTCTTTCTTTTTTTTTTTTTTTTTTTTTTTTAGAAGGAGTCTCCCTCTGTCTCCAGGCTGGAGCGCAGTGGCGAAATCTTGGCTCACTGCAACCTCCGCCTCCCAGGTTCAAACGATTCTCCTGCCTCAGCCTCCCGAGTAGCTGGGATTACAGGCATGCACCACCACTCCCAGCTAATTTTTGTATTTTCAGTAGAGACGGGGTTTCCCCACGTTGGCCAGGATGGTCTCAAATCTCTTGACCTCCTGTTCTGCCCACCTCGGTCTCCCGAAGTGCTGGGATTACAGGCGTGAGCCATCACACATGGCCTGGCTATGCTATTTCTTATTCTATTCTGTCAATTAAAAAAAAAAACTGGGTAGTTCTAACCTACAGTTGATCAAGGTTTCATTGGTTAAGGGAAAGAACACAGCATGTGGACGCAGTCGTACCTGAATCCCTTATGTGTATGTGACTTCATCTCTCTGAACATGTTTCTTTATTTGTAAAATTGAAATAATGCTTACCCTACAGGATTCTTGTGAAGTTCAAACGAGTTAATAGAAAGCATATTGCTTTATCAACTATTCAACTTTATGTAAATTATAATTAACACTAATAGAATGTGAGTGATGTGAATGGTCTTGTGAATGATGGTTGTAACGTGAATGATTTTGTGAACAGCACACTAGATGTTTACAATTAAAATAGTTCACAGTTAGAACACAGATTAGCTTCTAATCTGACCATTATGTGATTTTATGTATTTGTGGTTTTAAAAAACATCTTTCATTGGTAGGGTTTAAAATATTTTGTACTCGGGACATCTGTTTTTTGAAAAAAATTTTATCTATTTATTTTGAGACCAGATTATGAGACTAGCTAATTTTTGTATTTTTGATAGAGGCAGGGTCTCCCTACCCTGGTAGAGGCTGGTCTTGAACTCCTGGGCTCAACCAATCCACCGGCCTTGGCCTCCCAAAGTGCTAGGATTACAGGTGTGAGCCACTGTGCCCAGCCTATGTGGGGCATCTTAATTACATGCTGCCTTCCCAGAAGTTGAAATAGAACTTAAAAAAAAAAAAAAAAGATAAGGATAAGGGAGTCTTTTTCTTTTTTTTTAAACCCTAACTTGAACCAGAAGAATAGGGGTCTTTCATCAATGTCTTGAACATTTACTTACTATGGCCAGGCATATGCTTTTTCTGGAGCTTCCTCACCTCTCTCAGCCTTCACATAACACATTTCATTTTATCTTCTCAATAACCTTAAGCAGTAGGTTCAGTAGAAATCTCTATTATATGAATGAAGAAATAAAGAATTAAGAGAAATTAAGCAAACCACTTGAGATCATAGTATAAATGTAGAGTTGAATTTAAACCTAGGCTGTCATCACCAGCTTTTTTTTTTTAAACCGGGCATCCCAGCCAGAGCAATTAGCTGCCTTCTTCCCTAAGGCAAAAAACAAAAGCTAATCCAGTTCTTAACCATTAGATAAATTCAAAAAGATCAAAACTCCTGATTTTGAATCACAACATTAATAACACTTCCCTTTCATACAATTAGGTAAATATCTAATTAGCAGGGAATAGATTGCAGCTGCTAAAAGAATGCGTTCGAATTCCTACCAAGCTTTTAATGAGCTGTGTGATATTTGGTTAATTACTTAACCTCTCCTGAGTTCTCAGTTACCTTATCTGTAAAATGGATGTAATAGCAGCTTGGTTGCTGGGAAGAGTAAATGAGATATATACAAAGCACAGAGTCATTCATAAGACTAAAAAGCACAAGAGTAAATGAGATATATAAAAGCACATCTTGCATACAAACATACTTGTGAATGACAGCCATTACTATATGTTAATCAGTCATCAGTAAGAGGCCTGTATTTGCAAGGCTGGCTCTGTAGTATCCCAGCAGATTAGGAATGAAAGACCACCGTAACACTTAGCAATTACACAGGCCAGTGAAGAATGCTCACTTTCACTATAAAGAATACTGAGGAAAAAATATACAGAAATGATTGCCAGACCTGCCAACAGAGGTATTTCTCATAGTTTACTTGTCATCCTGAGATAGAAGACTTCACAGTTTGACTCCAAAGTCTGAATTTTAGAGCTGGAGAAATTTAGACATTAGCTCATGTGCAATGACACTTTTTTTTTTCAATAATGAATCTATGAATTCAAAGTAGTACTTTCAAAGTTGGAGTCAATCCTCTCAAACTCTACTGCTGTTTTATCAACTAAGTTTATTGACTATTCTAAATCCTTTGTTTTCATTTCAGTATCTTCCCGGCATCTTCACCAGAAGTAGATTCCATCTCAAGAAACCGATTTGCCTTGCACTTGTTTATCAGATGGAGATGGCTTCTTTCCTTAAACCTCAGGAACCAACTTCCACTAGCATCAAACTTTTCTTCTGGAGCTTCCTCACCTCTCTTGGCCTTCATAGAATTAAAGAGAGTTAGGGTCTTGAACTGGATTAGGCTTTGGTTGAAGGGAATATTGTGGCTAGTTAGATTTATCCAGACCACTAAAACTTTCTTTATATCAACAATAAGGCTGTTTCGCTTTCTTATCATTTGTGGGTTCACTGGCATAGAACTTTTAATTTATTTCAATAATGCTTCCTTTGCATTCACAACTTGGCTAACTGTAGATGCAAGAGGCCTAGCTTTCAGCCTATCCTGCCTTTCAGCATGCCTTTAAGTTTAATCATTTCTAGCTTTTGATTTAAAGTGAAACACATTTGACTCTTCTTTTCACTTGAACACTCATAGACCACTGTAGGGTTATTAATTGGCCTAACTTGAATATTGCTGGGTTTCAGGAAACAGGAGGCCTGATTATGGGGAGCAGGTAAGAGGGTTGTAGGGAGACAACCTGTTGGTGGAGCAGTCAGAACACATGATGCTTATTGATTCAGTTTGCTGTTTTATAGAGATATGTGGTTTTTGGTGTCCCAAAACAATTACAATAGTAACATCAAAGATCACTGATCACAGATCATCTTAACAGATATAATAATAATGAAAAGGTTTGAAATATTGTGAGAATTACCAAAATATGACACAGAGACATGAAGCGAGCTTTTGGGAAAATTGTGTCAATGGACTTGCTCAATGAAGGGTTACCATAAAGCTTCAATTTGTAAAAAGCACAATATCTGTGAAATGCAATAAAATGAAGTGCTATAAAACGAGGCATGCCTGTAATTTGTCGAATGTTCTATGGTTCATAATGTGGGAATCTAGGTCTCTCTGACTTTCAGGTTATACTCTTGAAATGTCCCTCCCCCACCACATTTTTTTGGCCTCTAAGATGTCTTTGGATTTGTAAAGACGAGAGAGAAGATCCAGGTTAAATTGATATTAGTTGGCTTCTTTCAGCCAAACACTCCTTTTGTCAGTAGACCTTAGAATCTGGAGAAAACAGAAAAAAAAAAACCCTCAAAAAACAAACATAAAACCAGCCAACCAACCAACAAATAGAAAACCACAGAGATGATCAATAGATAAAGGTCCAGTAAATACTTAGGATAATGGGCAGTTTTCCTTAGGACTCCTCTGCTCCCACCTGAGTCTCTCCGCACTCTAAATCACATCAATCCAACATGTAAAATGACCCGGCTGTTGCCCACTTTTTACTTTAGTGTCCATAGCTGTGGAAGCTGCCCAAGTATTCAGGAAGAGCCACACAGAGAAGAGGTCTTTTCATTGGATCTTTATTTTGAATCTAAGATATGACAAGAAAATTCTTGAAATATGGATTTGGGTATAACTTTTCCAAATTACATGTCATATGTTTCAATGATAACTTCCTAGACAATTAATAACTATGATACCACTTTAAGGAAAAATTAAAACCTGTGATAAATAACTTTCTTTTATTTATTATAAGTGGTAATATGCTCTGAGCTCTAATGATGAGATTACCAAATAAATAACTACACATTATCACATATCACTCCAATCAACAACCACAATTTTAGTATTATCTATCTCAACATGTTTAAAAAATATGTTGGCTGGGCACAGTGGCTCAAGCCTGTAATCCCAGCACATTTAGGAGGCCAAGGCGGGCGGATCACCTGAGGTCAGGAGCTCGAGACCAGCCTGGTCAACCTGGTGAAACCCCATCTCTACTAAAAATACAAAATTAGCTTGGAGTGGTGGCGGGTGCCTGTAATCCCAGCTACTTGGGAGGCTGAGGCAGGATAATCACTTGAATTCAGGAGGTGGAGTTTGCAGTGAGCTGAGACTGCGACACAGCACTCCAGCCTGGGTGAAAAGAGTGAAACTCTGTCTAAAAAAAAAAAAAGTGTTACATACCTTTATGTAAGCAATCTAATTTATTTTATTTCTTATTTTATTATTATTTTTTGAGATGTAGTCTCACTTTGTTGCCCAGGCTGGAGTACAGCGGTGCGATCTCAGCTCACTGCAACCTCCGCCTCCCAGGTTCGAGTAATTCTCTTGCCTCAGCCTCTGGAGTAGCTGGGATTACAGGTGGGTGCCACTATGCCCAGCTAATTTTTGTATTTATGGGGTTTCACCATGTTGGCCAGGGTGGTCTCGAATTCTTGACCTCAAATGATCTGCCCACGTCGGCCCTCCAAAGTGCTGGGATTACAGACATAAGCCACCACGCCCGGCTAGCAATCTGATTTATAATACTAAATTATTTCATTGAAATTAGCCTAAGTAATACTTATAATATACTACTAAATTATGTTTATTAGCATACACCATTGGAGAAAAACTGAGTTTTAATAATATAGGTTGAGAATGACCATTTAGCAGATTTAACACATGGCCATTTTGATTAAGCTTTTTAAAAAAACTTCATGCTTTCCTTTATTATTATTTAAAATGAATAAACAAAATTAATTCTAATTAGTTTAAATATGTATTTGGATATTAATGGCAGTGTGGGCCTGTCTGGAGTGGCCACTGCCATGACACTGGCTGCAGCAAGGGAGGCGTGGCTGGGGCTGTGTGCTTCACGGAGCTGAAACAGGCAGAAGCCCCACCCCCTTTCTGAGTTGGCAGGGCTGGAGCCTTGCGCTCCGGAGTGCAGCTGTGGCTGCCCAGCCACGGCTCTGGACCTGGGCATCCCTGTGCTCTTGGGGGCCAGGAGCAGGCAGGAGCCCCTGTAACTGCAGCTACCCAGCTGCAGCTGGGGACCCGGGCATCTCTGCACTCTCAGGGACCCAGGAAGCCCCCACGCTTCAGCAGACTCAGAAGTGCGTGCTCCTGCTGCCTGGCCTCTCCCCACTACCAGCACCTGCTCTGATTTTGGAGCAAAGTTGAGGCCCAGACCCAGCACTGTCACAACCTGGCCAGATGTGCGCATGCTCGGGGCGCTGACAGGCCAGCCCCCTGCCACCTTGGCTCCCTCCAGACTTTGGGTGCTGATGAGCATGGGAGGGAGGCTGAGTAGGTGCTGAGGGCAGCTTGGTGCTAGCCTGTAGATACCCCTCAGCATGAATGGCCTGGGCACTGTGGGCACTGTGGGCACTGTGGACAGCAGGTTAATGGTGGCAGGAGGCAGACAAGCTCCTGGTTGGAAAGGGGCAGTTTGCTGGTGAAACCCTACCTTCAGTCCACGGATGGCCTGAGGCCTGGGGGCCAGGTTGCCAGTTCTGTGGACCAGAGAGAGAACTTATGGTGCTTTATATGGACCCACCCATGGCCATCCATGGACCAATCAGCACACACCTCCTCCCCTCTGAAGCCCATAAAAACCCTGGACTCAGCCAGATTTGGGCAGATATTGGGACAACCTGTCTGCCGAGAGGAGCTACCCACTGTGGGTTTCTTCTCTGCTAAGAGCTGAACAGACGTTTGGATGAATCTGCCTGTTGCCTGTGGAGAGGAGCTACCCACTGTGTGTCTCCTCTGAGCTGTTCTGTCACTCAATAAAGCACCTCTTTACCTTGCTCACCCTCCACTTGTCTACATGCCCCCTTCTTCCTGGACATTGGATAAGAACTCAAGTTCTGCCAAATGGCAGGGCTGAAACACATCCCTTGCTCACTATGTTGCAGGTGATGAGAAGGAGGGAAGAGAGATGGAGAGAAGAGCTGCAGCCCTTCAGAGAGCCCAGACCTAGCAGCTCCCTGAGCCAGGGCTGTGACTCCTTCTTTGGGGCTCTGTGGTTCCTGGCATCTCCAAGCTTCTGGATGCAACCACATTCCCCAGTGCCAGCTGTGGAAGCTGCTTACAGTACTCCTGGTTTGGCCAAAGCCTCACAGGAAGCTAGTGCCCATGCTGGCACCTGGAGCTGCCTGCCCCACTGTAACCAGCATGCATTGTGCACAGTAGCCAGACCCCACACTCACTCACTCACACACCCTTCACCACTCCATGTCTGGCTGGCCCTTAGAAGGCGTGATATCCAAACTGGCAGTGTGAGCTGAGTGTAGCCTACCAAGCCCAGTGGGCCTGAGCAAAACGGGCAAAGGCACCACTGACCATAGAGGTTTGTGGCTGGAAAGTGACACTCAAGGATCCTGTGACATTAATATTAATAATAATTAAGAATATTAATCTTTAATATGCTTTTGTTTCAAATTATACATTGTGCTGGAGTTCCTGGTTCTCTCTCCTTAGGGAGGACTCCGTTTTGCCTATGGTTCATTTTAACCCCCATTTGAGAATCACTTATCCAAGACTTACTGGGTCTCAGAAATTTCCTCATTTGTGGTATAAGCAACATTACTGATACAATGCATCTCCTCCCTGGGAAACTGTTTGAAAGAAGCATACACTTTCTGACAAGTTTGTTCAAAATTCATCCCCTTATTTTGTAATCACACCTACTGTGAAGGGTATTACAGGATCATGCTTTTCCTTTAGTCTTCAGCTTTTTCATACAATTCTTTTGTAGTGTAAATTATTAAGGAAAGATATTTAAATATATTTCTCAATAATGGGGCAGTGAATACGATTTGAGTAGTATTTTGGAGGATAATTGAAATTTTATTCCCTAGATTCTTCTTTTTTTTTTTTTTAGGCAGTCTTGCTCTATCGCTCAGGCTGAAGTGCAGTGGCGTGATCTTAGCTCACTGCAACCTCTGCCTCCTGGGTTCAAGCTATTCTCCTGCCTCAGCCTCCCAAGTAGCTGGGACCACAGGTGCGTGCCACCACACCTGGCTAACTTTTGTATTTTCAGTAGAGATGGAGTTTTGCAATTTTGGCCAGGCTAGTCTCCAACTCCTGACCTCAGGTGATACACCCGCCTTGGCCTCCCAAAGTGCTGGGATTACAGGTGTGAGCCACCACACCTGGCCTCTAGATTCTTTTTTTTTTTTTTTTTTTTTTTTTGAGACAGAGTCTTGTTCTGTCACCCAGGCTGGAGTGCAGTGGCATGATCTCAGCTCATTGCAAGCTCCATCTCCCAGGTTCACGCCATTCTCCTGCCTCAGCCTCCTGAGTAGCTGGGACTATAGGTGCCCACCACCATGCCCGGCTAATTTTTTTTGTATTTTTAGTAGATATGGGGTTTCACCATGTTAGTCAGGATGGTCTTGATCTCCTGACCTCGTGAACTGCCTGCCTCGGCCTCCTAAACTGCTGGGATTACAGGTGTGAGCCACCACACCTGGCCTCTAGATTCTTTTTTTTTTTTTTTTTTTGAGACAGAGTCTTGTTCTGTCACCCAGGCTGGAGTGCAGTGGCACGATCTCAGCTCACTGCAAGCTCCATCTCCCAGGTTCACGCCATTCTCCTGCCTCAGCCTCCTGAGTAGCTGGGACTATAGGTGCCTACCACCATGCCCGGCTAATTTTTTTTGTATTTTTAGTAGATATGGGGTTTCACCATGTTAGTCAGGATGGTCTTGATCTCCTGACCTCGTGAACTGCCTGCCTCGGCCTCCTAAACTGCTGGGATTACAGATGTGAGCCACCACGCCTGGCCTAGATTCTTTAAAACATAGTATATTTTCATTGACTGAGAATATTAAGCCTAATTTAGTGCCTGTATTTTAAAGGTGATAAGACTATATCAATTGAATCAAAGAAAAGAGGATCAAATAGGTCCAAAAGTTAATAATTTTGAAGTATTCAGCCACGGTAGTGTTGTGGTGATCAGACCCAACACCTGGTCGTGGGGTGACAAAGTCTGGCAGAGTCAAAGGATTGAGAAAAAGACAGTTTGAAAAGGAAAGTGGGACCAGGGGGCCATCGCGATTGTGGAGGCTGCGAAGGCCCCGACCTCTGGGAGTCCAGGCTATTTATTGGTAATCCAACAAAGAAACAGGTCTTGAGAATGTGGGGGTCAAAAGGGCAGGCACATGATCTACAGCTGTGATGGTTTAGCATTGATATGGTACATCTTTTGCTACTTGAGATAATGGGAATATAATTGATTTAGGAGCCTAGGAGGGCTAGAAGCAAGGAGCCAGCAAGTCTAGACACATTCCAGAGGACATTATGACAGACATGCAAGCCCTGCCTCAGCTTTTTTCCCAACAGGCAGCTTTTTCCCAACATGCCCCCCTGCTCTTTTTTGTAAAAGAGAAGGTATCATTATTACTAGCATAAAAGGTGGCCTCTTTTAATTGAGCAAGGCAATTGCAGGCTGTGCAGTGCTTAATTGCCAGTTGGTGATCCAGCTTCATTTTTCTTAGCCCTTATTCAAACTGGAGTCTCTGCGGTTTGAATGCATCCCACATGTCTCCTCTTTCCCTTTTACAAGAGGACCCTTAATCCTAGGGGTTGCAGAAGGATGAAGGTCCATCTTCTGTAACTTCTTCATGCTGAATAGGGGCGATGATATTCCTGCCTAACTATTAGGGTCTCTTGTATTCAGGGCAGAGAGGAGCTGAGTCAGAAAGCATTGGTTCATTAAGCATCGTGACTCTGGTCAGTCTTCGTTCCATCTTTGCATTCAGATTCAACTGGCTCATGGCTCATACTGGGGCAACCCGGTCCATGGTTGGGATCCATAGGTTCCTCCAGTCTCCTGTTCCATGGTCATACACATCTTGAGAGCATCCATATGGTTTGTTCATCTCCTGCAAAAACACAAGCATACCCTCACCTCCACATTAGTAAATCTACTGAAACAGAAGCAAAAACTTTTGTGGCTGTGGCCAGGAGGCCACTGATAATGAGAAATTAGGTCCCTTCTAACAGAAGGCGCAGGGAAAGCAAATCGAGGCTTTTCAGACTTTCAATTCGCACTGTACAGGTGGGTCCACTAGATGCTGTGGTTCATGATAGATCTTCAGATGTTTGGCAGGCACCCACACAGGCAGCTGATTGTCACCTGGAGAGACACAAGCAAGTCCTCTTCCCCATATAATTACTTTTCCTTTTCCCCAGTTCTTTGTATGTGCATCCCTCTGCCATATATCTTGTCCAGCCTTTTTATTTTCCTTTTGTCCAGTCAGGTGTTGTTCCACTGCTGTTATGGGTTGATCTTTTTGTAAATTTAAAAATTTTAATTTTAATAAAGCTAGATGCAATTGCATATGCAATGTTTTATATTCCTGGTCTCCTGCCTTCTGCTTTTGTATTTGAGTTTTTAAAGTACAATTAGCTCTTTCCACTATTGCCTGTCCTTGTGAGTTATATGGAATACCCATAGTATGGGCAATATTCCATTGTTGAAAGAAGGTAGCCATGGCTTTACTATAGTATCGTGGGCTGTTATCAGTTTTGATTTTTTCTGGGATTCCCATAACAGAAAAGCAAGATAAAAGATGTCTTTTAACATGAGCTCTTGCCTCCCCTGTTTGACATGGGGCCCAGATAAAATGTGAATAGATATCTACTGAAACATGAACAAAGGACAATTTTCCAAAAGCAGGAATATGTGTTACATCCATCTGCCAGATGGAATTTGGAGATAAACCTCTAGGGTTAACTCCTGCTCCTTGATGTGGTGAATGCACAACTTGGCAGACAGAACAGTGTTGCACAATTTCTTTAGCTTGTTTCCATGATACACCATATCTTTTCCTAAGGCCTGCAGCATTAAGGTGGGTTAAAGAATGAAATGTTTGTGCATCAGCAAAAGCTGTAGACCCCAATGCACCTGCCCTTTGATTAAGTTTAGTTAGAGGGCCAGGGAGGTTAGTATGTACTCTCATATGAGTGATATAGAAAGGTGAATGCCTTTGTTGTAGTGCTTGCTGTAAAGAATGAAATAAAGGATTAAGTTGTTCATCAGTCACATTTTGAATTAAGGCACGTTCAATATTTTGTGTGGTTTGCACTACATAGGCTGAATCAGAAACAATGTTTACTGGCTGTTTAAAAGTTTTTAACACTGTTATCACAGCCATAAGTTCAGCCCTTTGATCAGAAGCAAAGTCAGTTTGCAAAACTTGTTGTTGAGGTCCTGCAAATGAGGCTTTTCCATTACTAGATCCATCAGTAAAAACAGTAAGGGCCCCTTTAATAGGGGCTTTTTGAGTAATAGAAGGCAATATCTGGGATGTTAATTTTAGAAACTGAAATATCTTAGATTTAGGATAATGATTATCAAGAATGCCAACAAAACCTGCCAAATTAACTTGCCATTCTTGAGAATTAACATAGGCTTGTTGAATTTGTTGTTTAGTTAACAGAACTATAATCTGATTTGGATCATATCATATTAGCTTTGTTGTGCGCAGCCTTGCTTGTCCTACTAGCCCAGCAATTTGATCCAAGTACAGAGTGAACATTTTGGTTGTATTGTGAGGCAGAAAAAGCCACTCAACCAGATCATCCTGTTGAACTATAACTCCTGTAGGTGAATGCTTAGTAGGAAAAACTAAAAACTGTAATGGTTACGTTGGATTAATCCGTTCTACTTGTGCTTGCTGAATTTTTTCCTCAATTAATTGAAGTTCTTCCAATGCCTCTTTGGAAAAGGAGCATTTCCTGTTAAGGTCAGAATCACCTCGTGAAGTAGAAAAGAGGTGAGACATAGCATAGGCAGGAATGCCTAAAGTTGGACAAATACAATTAATGTCTCCTAATAATTTTTGGAAATCATTTAAGGTTTCTAAATTATCTCTTCGAATTTGAACCTTTTGAGACTTAATAGGACTTTGTTCTACCTTCCTAGATATTGAAAGGGAGTAGAAGTTTGGATTTTACTGGGGGCTATAATCAACACTGAAGCATTTACAGACTTTTCTAACTGTTTGTAGCACAACATCAATTCTTCCCTAGTTTCAGCTGCCCACAAAATATCATCCATGTAATGGATGACATAACATTTTTTAAACTGTTCTCTAACTGGCTTAATAGCTTTCCCAACATAAGTTTGGCAGATAGTCGGGCATGCCTTGTGGTAGTACTTTCCAATGGTATCTGTCCGCTGGTTCTTTTATTATTTATGGCAGGAATAGTAAAAGGAAATTTTTCATAATCTTGGGCAGCTAAAAGAAGCAATCCTTTAGATCTATCACTATGAGAGGCCAGTATTTGGGATCATTGTTATGGAGGGTAACCCTAGTTGTAGTGCACCCATGGGTTGAATTACAGCATTAACAGCCCTTAAATCTGTTAACATTCTGCATTTCCCTGATTTTTTCTTAATGACAAATACAGGAGAATTCCAAGGGGAAAAAGTAGGTTCTATATGACCCTTTTGCAATTTTTCCTGCACCAGCTCTTTTAAAGCCTCCAGTTTTTTCCTGTTTCAGCAGCCATTGGTCCACCCAAACCAGTTTGGCAGTTAGCCAAACAAGAGGAATGGGAGCCGGAGGCTCAACAATGGCCGCTTCCAAAAATGACACCCCAATCTGGTCCGATCAGTTTGTCCTTTTAATTCTAAAGGTTCTGATTGACTATTTTTATCTTTTCCTAGTCATTTTCCTGGGCAGTATACCATATTTATCATCATTTGTCTACTGTTACTACTATATTGATCCATAGGAATAGAAATTTCAGCATCCCATTATTGCAATAAGTCTCTACCCCATAAATTGAGAGGAATAGGTGTAATGATAGGCTGAATTGTCCCTTCCAGGCCATTTGGCCCTTGACATGGTAAAATAAAGAAACTTTGAAAAACTTCTGAGGATGCTCCTACTCCAAAAATACCAATAGATGCCTTTTGCTTAGGCCAGTGCTGGGCCCATTGATTTATAGCAATAATAGAGACATCAGCTCCAGTATCTACTAGTCCTTCAAAATCTTTTCCCTGAATAGTTACTGTGTAAATAGATCTTTTGTCGGACACTTGATAACCCAATATACAGCATTTCCTGTTGGATTAGTTCTACCAAAGCCTCCTGTTCTCTTCATTGTGCTGCTTCCTAGTTTTATGTAAGGTAACAGCAACAAGTGAGCAATTCTTTCTCCTGGGGAAGCAGACCATAGAGTCAAGGAACTAATAACTAATTGAATTTCTCCAGTATAATCAGAATCAATTGTTCCCGTATGCACAGTGACACCTTTCAAATTTAGACTAGACTTTCCAAGTAATAGACCAACTGTTCCTGTGGGTAAGAGTCCCGTAACTCCCATAGGGACCTTTTTTGGTGGCTCCCCAGGAGATGGGAATTGTGCTGCAGAGGTCTACAACAGCACTGACTGCTGTGGTGGGGGACAATTATTGTACATTTGTAAGGGCAGTGGCTGTGCCGGATATGCCTCAGTTTGTTGGGGGGCTCGAGGCAGGTCCCTCTTCCTGTTTCTTGAGAGAGGTTGTCAATCTTTGCTAATTTTAGAATGACACTGACTTGCCTAGTGATGGCTTTTTTCACAACGGGGGCATACACAAGGACTTTTCTGTTGGTAGCTCTTGCCTTTTGATTTCCCTTTCTACATTCCTTTTTTATGTGTCCAAATTGCCCACAATTAGAGCAAGAGCCTGAGAAATGGGGCATATTCTTTCTGACTCTTAATCCAGCCATAGCCTGATCTAAAAGAGTAGTCCTATATAAGTTACCTCCAATGTCATCGCAAGCCTTAATATATTCAGCTAAATGAGGCTTCCCTCTCAGGGGTCTAATAGCAGTAACACTCTACATTAGTATTATCGTATGCAAGAAGCTGTATTACAACATCTTGAGCTGTTTTATCAGTTATGGCTTTATACACAGCCTCTTGAAGCCAAGCAATAAAATCAATATATGATTCTTTAGGTCCTTGTTGAACAGAACTGAAAGAAGGATATTTTTCCCCGTAACATTTATCCTTCCCCATGCCTGTAAGCACACAGAGCACAGCTGAATAATGGCAACATCCTCCATTACTGCTTGATTTTCTAATCAACCCCAATCAGATCCAACTCCCATTAACTGTTCAAAGGAAACAGGCACAGGTGGTCATGCTTGTGTATTTTCCCTTGCCTGAGTTTGAGCTTCATCAGCCCACCAGGTTTTAAACTGCAAGTACTGAGATGAAGTGAGAACAGATTTTGTTAAAGTTTCCCAATCATACGGTATTAATCCATTATCGAGAGAAACATTTTTTAATAAAGTTTGCACAAAAGAAGAGTTTCGTCTATATTGACTAATGGCTTGCTTGAATTCCTTTAACAGCCTAAAAGGAAAGGTGGTCCAATTAGCTATATTCTGTCCTTCCTGCTGGATTATAGTTATGGGAAATTGCCATGCTTCAAGGTCTGCCTCCACTCTAGCCTTTTGAGTAGAATTTTGTATAGCACCACCAATTGCTCCAGATTTTAATGTTGCAACTATAGGAGCAGTAAGTTTTGTAGCTAATTCATCTTCTCGCCCATTAAGGGGAGAGAGAGGAGGTGGCCTTTCATTTAATTCAGCAGGTACAGCCAACGGGCTAGTAAAACATACTTTTTTCAGTTTCCCTTTCTTTTCTTTAATTTCCTCCATTTCCTGTTCCTCACATTCAGAATCTGAAGATAGTTTTTTACACTCATCCTCCTCTTCCTCATCTGAATCTGCCTCATCATCTGTTTGAAATGGCTCAAGAGCTGCTTTTATTAGCACCCACATTGACCAAACCAAGACTGGAATTTTTGCTCCACCTTTATACACTTTTTAAAAACCTCTGCCAATTCTCTCCCGTTCATCCAACTCCATAGTCCCTTGTTCTGGGAACTATGGGCAAAACTGCTTTACTGCTTTAAAAGGTGATAACAAATTCTGAGTACTAACTTTCATTCCTCCTGTTTGTAATAAATGCCTTAAGAAATTTAAATAAGCAGAATGTCTGCTTTTACTTTGTCCCATTGTTACCCTGGTTCTTCCCAGTGCTCAGCTTTCCTGCCGAGCTTCTTTTAGACATCCTTGGGCGTCCTTTGATGATGCATCCTCCGCTTTCACACGCTGTAGTGTTCCTTCACCGGGGTCTTTGTTGCCCCACGTTGGGCCACCAGGAATGTTGGGGTGATCAGTCCCAACACCAGATTGTGGGGGCGACAAAGTCCGGCAGAGTCAAAGGATTGAGAAAAAGTTTGAGAAGGAAAGTGGGACCAGGGGGCCATCATGATTGTGGAGGCTGTGAAGGCCCTGAGCTCTGGGAGCCCAAGCTAGTTATTGGTAATCCAACAAAGAAAGAGGTCGTGAGAATGTGGGGGTCGAAAGGGCAGGCGCGTGATCTACAGCTGTGATGGTTTAGGATTTATGTGGAACATCTTCTGCTACTTGGGATAATGGGAATACAATTGATCTAGGAGCCTAGGAGGGCTAGAAGCAAGGAGCCAGCAAGGCTAGACACATTCCAGAGGGCATTATGTCAGACATGCAAGCCCTGCCTCAGTTTTTTTCCCAACACTCAGCTTTTTCCCAACAAGTAGTGGAAAGTTTCAGAAAACTATGATCTATAAATTCAATGACCAATAAGGAAACACCTTATTAGAAAATTATCTAAGTTTATACTCTAAGAAAAGTAAATTTATGAATGAAATCATAAAATTGTCAAACTAGCATTGGAGTAGGTATATACAGTTACATTTTTTTCTGCCTCATAAGTGAGACTAGAATTTAAACCTGAATATCTTATCTAAGAATTTTGCTATGTAGAACGCCCAAACTATACAATTTTTAATCTGGGATTTGAAAGAGATTGAAATTAAACTCTGCATCTGAACTCAGTGCTGCCTCCCTCTAATTTATTTGCAGTTTTCTGTTATTTGGTGCCTCAGGTTAAACCTACTGGGAGAAAGAGGTTCTGAACCCTTCATTTACTATCCACTTTTGTTTTGTTATCCTTGCTTTCCTCTTCAAGGCTACTGTGGATATTCATTCTAGCTTGATTTACTTCATGTAAAAATATTCCCTTTTGTGGAGATAAAGGAGTAAATAAAAGAGTATGCAGGTTTATTTGTCCTTGACTTATAACCCCGAAGAATTAGGGTGAATTTGCTTAATCCAGTTTCTTTTTCCTACTATTGAGTTTCCTTCATCATGAGTTGAAACCACTCAACACTCCTCCTTTTTTGCCACCTTTATTCCAAGTCACATTTAGCCTCTTGATTTCCCTGGAGTTTTATAATGCTCCCAGAACACTTTGTCCTATGATCACTCCCATGTGAATTATAGGTCTATTTACTGTGCGTTAACCATCTACCTACCAGTGATAACCTCTGAGTTCACTGCTCTTTCATAAACAGGAAGATAAGTCCTCTGAGAACTGCCAAGTTTATTGTTATCGTGCAATGGTAAAATAGTTACATATCAGAGACCAATGTGCAGAGAAGAGACTAGACAAGGCCAAAAATTGCTTGTTTGACTTGGCTTTTACTCAGTTGTCTTTATCACTCATTCCTGTGGCTATATTCATGACCTTGATGTCCTCAGTTCTGCACAGCATCCCAATCTCAGCTTGGAACCCCCCCCACACCCCACCTCTCCCCCACTAGCCTTCCAGCCCACTCACTTGAATGCACCCACTAGAGCAACTACTTGACTGATGTCCTCCAATCAACTAACTTCTACTTTCCACTACGGATTACCAGACTCAGTTCCTCCCTTCTCCCCTTATTCAGCTTAGAACCCATGGCCCTTCATTAGAATCATTCTCCTGATGCTTGATCCTGCTATTGGACTTTCCTAGCAATGCTCTAACCCCTAGTTAAATCCCACTCTCTTCTACTTTGTGTTTGCGCCATGAAGCTGAGCATTCCTGAAACAAAACAAAAAACAGCCTCAACCATGCTGATTGAATTCACATACACAAATATCAAAGGATCGTTAAATACTCCCTGGGAGGAAATTTCCTATGATGTTTGCTTTCCCACTGTCTAAAAGAGACTATATCACACATTGTCTTGTCTCCTCAAACTGTCTATACTCCCTTTTCTTCCCTCACTGTCAGCTGACCACTTTGTCTCCATTGGCATAAACAGAAGCAATCACAAGGAATGCCCTCATCTCCCAGCCACCAAATCAATCAAACTGTCTGTGGATGTATGTCCAGATAGCTCTTGTCCTACTTCTTGCAGCACTGCTACTATACACAGTAGTTTTTATTTGATGCAAACCCACAGTTTCCAGTTCTTTCTCCAGCTATAAATATTGATGAGAGGTTACTTATGGAACCTTATAGAACACACCAAAAGGAAGAAAAATTACTAATTTAAAACATGGAAACGGGTAGTCTCAACATGAGCAAGCTAGCGTGGTGGCCTGCATTGTGGCGGGATATGGGGTTGCAAAGAGCCTAGGCCGGAGTCTCCAAGTTCGGGGCTGGCCTCTGTTGCTTGCAGTTCTTGAGTCCCTAATTCATTCCTCCAAGAGGAAGAATAAATCCTCCGAAATTTCAAATAGGAAGAAAAGTTATGTTAGAAAGGAGAAAAGTACTCCACATTCCAGACTTCTATGTTGGAAGTATTCTTTGTGTTACTACAGCTGACTCATATGCCGGTGAAAAAATCAGCCAGTTTCTGGGGATTTGCATCTAGAGATCAGGAAAAGGACTTGGGGCTACTTTTATCCTTAGGAATGTTATTGAAGGACAAGGTGTTAAGATTTGCTTTGAACTTTATAATCCTCGAATCCAGGAGATTCAAGTGGTCAAATTAGAGAAATGGCTGGGTGATAGCTTGCTGTGGTTACGAGATGCCCTTCCTGAATATAGCACTGTTGATGTGAATATGAAGCCAGTAGCACGACAGCCTAGCCAAGAAGTTCCTGTTAATAAGCTGAAAGTGAAAATGAAGCCTCAGCCCTGGTCCAAATGCTGGGACTGTCCAAATTTTAATATTTAAGGAATAATATTTGATCCTTGTTTCACTGAAGAACAAATGAAAGCAGCTTAGAAGTAGAGACATCTGTGGCTTGAATTTGATATTATGAGGGAATATGATGCTTCAAAAATTGAAGATGCAATATGGGATGAAATTGAAGCATCTAGAAAGTCCTGATTCTGAGAATGAATTTGGTTACTTGCAGAAGATATATTGGCTCTAAGAGGATCTATTGAGAAACCAATTTAATTTCATTTATAAGAACACAGTCATTAAATGAACTAAGCATTCATTGTTTCGTTAGTACTTTTTTCTAAAATAAAACTTGCACACCAGTTTATTACTCTAAAAAAAAGAATTATACATTCTAAATGGTCCAATATCCATTCCCTTACTGGAGGCACAGTTACAATAGGAGTCAGAGCATCACCAGAATGCTCTTTAATGAGCATGGAATCGGAGCAAGGGGAATAGGTAGAGTGATCCTTTTTAAATTGTGAAATAAATCATAAGCACAACAATGTATGATTTACAGAATAATAAAATGGACATTTACGTAACCATCATCAGGTTAAGAAATAGAACATTTAGGCCGGGCGTGGTGGCTTACGCTTGTAATCCCAGTACTTTGGGAGGCCAAGGCTGGCAGATCACTTGAGGTCAGGAGTTCGAGACCAACCTGGCCAACATGGGGAAACCCTGTCTCTACTAAAAATACAAAAATTAGCCGGATGTGGTCGCGCATGCCTGTAATCCCAGCTACTCGGGAGGCTGAGGCAGGAGAATCACTTGAACCCGAGAGCTGGAGGTTGCAGTGAGCCATAATTGTACACTGCACTCCAGCCTGGGTGACACAGTGAGACTCAGTCCCAAAAAAAAAAAAAAAAAAAAAAGAAATATCTGAGAAGGTTAAGAAATAACATCGAATAAGATCTAAAACAAGGGGCGAGGAGCCAAGATGGCCCAATAGGAACAGCTCCAGTCTACAGCTCCCAGCGCGAGCGACGCAGAAGACGGGTGATTTCTGCATTTCCATCTGAGGTACTGTGTTCATCTCACTAGGGAGTGCCAGACAGTGGGTGCAGGTCAGTGGGTGAGTGCACCGTGCGCCAGCCGAAGCAGGGGTGAGGCATTGCCTCACTCGGGAAGCGCAAGGGGTCAGGGAGTTCCCTTTCCAGGGGTGACAGACGGCACCTGGAAAATCGGGCCACTCCCACCCGAATACTGTGCTTTTCCGACGGGCTTAGGAAACGGTGCCCCAGGAGAGTATAGCCCGCACCTGGCTCAGAGGGTCCTACGCCCACGGAGTCTCCCTGATTGCTAGCACAGCAGTCTGAGATCAAACAGCAAGTCAGCAGTAAGGCTGGGGGAGGGGCGCCCGCCATTGCCCAGGCTCGCTTAGGTAAACAAAGCAGCCAGGAAGCTTGAACTGGGTGGAGCCCACCACAGCTCAAGGAGGCCTGCCTGCCTCTGTAGGCTCCACCTCTGGGGGCAGGGCACAGACAAACAAAAAGACAGCAGTAACCTCTGCAGACTTAAATGTTCCTGTCTGACAGCTTTGAGGAGAGCAGTGGTTCTCCCAGCACGCAGCTGGAGGTCTGAGAACGGGCTGACTGCCTCCTCAAGTGGGTCCCTGACCCCTGACCCCCGAGCAGCCTAACTGGGAGGCACCCCTCAGCAGGGGCAGACTGACACTTCACACGGCCAGGTACTCCAACAGACCTGCAGCTGAGGGTCCTGTCTGTTAGAAGGAAAACTAACAGAAAGGACATCCACACCAAAAACCCATCTGTACATCACCATCATCAAAGACCAAAAGTAGATAAAACCACAAAGATGGGGAAAAAACAGAGCAGAAAAACTGGAAACTCTAAAAAGCAGAGTACCTCTCCTCCTCCAAAGGAACACAGTTCCTCACCAGCAACGGAACAAAGCTGGACGGAGAATGACTTTGACGAGCTGAGAGAAGAAGGCTTCAGACGATCAAATTACTCCGAGCTACAGGAGGATATTCAAACCAAAGGCAAAGAAGTTGAAAACTTTGAAAAAAATTTAGAAGAATGTATAACTAGAATAACCAATACAGAGAAGTGCTTAAAGGAGCTGATGGAGCTGAAAACCAAGGCTCGAGAACTACATGAAGAATGCAGAAGCCTCAGGAGCTGATGCGATCAAATGGAAGAAAGGGTATCAGCCCTGGAAGATGAAATGAACGAAATGAAGCGAGAAGGGAAGTTTAGAGAAAAAAGAATAAAAAGAAATGAGCAAAGCCTCCAAGAAATGTGGGACTATGTGAAAAGACCAAATCTACGTCTGATTGGTGTACTTGAAAGTGACGGGGAGAATGGAAACAAGCTGGAAAACACTCTGCAGGATATTATCCAGGAGAACTTCCCCAACCTAGCAAGGCAGGCCAACATTCAGATTCAGGAAATACAGAGAACACCACAAAGATACTCCTTGAGAAGAGCAACTCCAAGACACATAATTGTCAGATTCACCAAAGTTGAAATGAAGGAAAAAATGTTAAGGGCAGCCAGAGAGAAAGGTCGGGTTACCATCAAAGGGAAGCCCATCAGACTAACAGCAGATCTCTCGGCAGAAACCCTACAAGCCAGAAGAGAGTGGGGGCCAATATTCAACATTCTTGAAGAAAAGAATTTTCAACCCAGAATTTCATATCCTGCCAAACTAAGCTTCATAAGTGAAGGAGAAATAAAATACTTTACAGACAAGCAAATGCTGAGAGATTTTGTCACCACCAGGCCTGCCCTAAAAGAGCTCCTGAAGGAAGCGCTAAACATGGAAAGGCACAACCGGTACCAGCCACTGCAAAATCATACCGAAATGTAAAGACCATCGAGATTAGGAAGAGACTGCATCAACTAACGAGCAAAATAACCAGCTAACATCATAATGACAGGATCAGATTCACACATAACAATATTAACTTTAAATGTAAATGGACTAAATGCTCCAATTAAAAGACACAGACTGGCAAATTGGATAAAGACTCAAGACCCATCAGTGTGCTGTATTCAGGAAACCCATCTCACGTGCAGAGACACACATAGGCTCAGAATAAAAGGATGGAGGAAGATCTACCAAGCAAATGGAAAACAAAAAAAGGCAGGGGTTGCAATCCTAGTCTCTGATAAAACAGACTTTAAACCAACAAAGATCAAAAGAGACAAGGAAGGCCATTACATAATGGTAAAGGGATTAATTCAACAAGAAGAGCTAACTATCCTAAATATATATGCACCCAATACAGGAGCACCCAGATTCATAAAGCAAGTCCTGAATGACCTACAAAGAGACTTAGACTCCCACACATGAATAATGGGAGACTTTAACACCCCACTGTCAACATTAGACAGATCAACGAGACAGAAAGTCAACAAGGATACCCAGGAATTGAACTCAGCTCTGCACCAAGCGGACCTAATAGACATCTACAGAACTCTCCACCCCAAATCAACGGAATATACATTTTTTTCAGCACCACACCACACCTATTCCAAAATTGACCATATACTTGGAGGTAAAGCTCTCCTCAATAAATGTAAAAGAACAGAAATTATAACAAACTATCTCTCAGATCACAGTGCAATCAAGCTAGAACTCAGGATTAAGAATCTCACTCAAAACCGCTCAACTGCGTGGAAACTGAACAACCTGCTCCTGAATGACTACTGGGTACATAACGAAATGAAGGCAGAAATAAAGATGTTCTTTGAAACCAACGAGAGCCAAGACACAACATACCAGAATCTCTGGGATGCATTCAAAGCAGTGTGTAGAGGGAAATTTATAGCACTAAATGCCCACAAGAGAAAGCAGGAAAGATCCAAAATTGACACCCTAACATCACAATTAAAAGAACTAGAAAAGCAAGAGCAAACACATTCAAAAGCTAGCAGAAGGCAAGAAATAACTAAAATCAGAGCAGAACTGAAGGAAATAGAGACATAAAAAACCCTTCAAAAAATCAATGAATCCAGGAGCTGGTTTTTTGAAAGGATCAACAAAATTGATAGACTGCTAGCAAGATTAATAAAGAAAAAAAGAGAGAAGAATCAAATAGATGCAATAAAAAATGATAAAGGGGATATCACCACTGATCCCACAGAAATACAAACTACCATCAGAGAATATTACAAACACCTCTACGCAAATAAACTAGAAAATCTAGAAGAAATGGATAAATTCCTCAACACATACACCTTCCCAAGACTAAACCAGGAAGAAGTTGAATCTCTGAATAGACCAATAACAGGAGCTGAAATTGTGGCAATAATCAATAGCTTACCAACCAAAAAAAGTCCAGGACCAGATGGGTTCACAGTCGAATTCTACCAGAGGTACAAGGAGGAGCTGGTACCATTCCTTCTGAAACTATTCCAATCAATAGAAAAAGAGGGAATCCTCCCTAACTCATTTTATGAGGCCAGCATCATCCTGATACCAAAGCCTGGCAGAGACACAACAAAAAAAGAGAATTTTAGACCAATATCCTTGATGAACATTGATGCAAAAATCCTTAATAAAATACTGGCAAACAGAATCCAGCAGCACATCAAAAAGCTTATCCACCATGATCAAGTGGGCTTCATCCCTGGGATGCAAGGCTGGTTCAATATACGCAAATCAATAAATGTAATCCAGCATATAAACAGAACCAAAGACAAAAACCACATGATTATCTCAATAGATGCAGAAAAGGCCTTTGACAAAATTCAACAACCCTTCATGCTAAAAACTCTCAATAAATTAGGAATTGATGGGACGTATCTCAAAATAATAAGAGCTATTTATGACAAACCCACAGCCAATATCATACTGAATGGGCAAAAACTGGAAGCATTCCCTTTGAAAACGGGCACAAGACAGGGATGCCCTCTCTCACCACTTCTATTCAACATAGTGTTGGAAGTTCTGGCCAGGGCAATTAGGCAAGAGAAGGAAATAAAGGGTATTCAATTAGGAAAAGAGGAAGTCAAATTGTCCCTGTTTGCAGATGACATGATAGTATATCTAGAAAACCCCATTGTCTCAGCCCAAAATCTCCTTAAGCTGATAAGCAACTTCAGCAAAGTCTCAGGATACAAAATCAATGTACAAAAATCACAAGCATTCTTATACATCAATAACAGACAAACAGAGAGCCAAATCATGAGTGAACTCCCATTCACAATTGCTTCAAAGAGAATAAAATACCTAGGAATCCAACTTACAAGGGATGTGAAGGACCTCTTCAAGGAGAACTACAAACCAGTGCTCAAGGAAATAAAAGAGGATACAAACAAATGGAAGAACATTCCATGCTCATGGGTAGGAAGAATCAATATCATCAAAATGGCCATCCTTCCCAAGGTAATTTACAGATTCAATGCCATCCCCATCAAGTTACCAATGACTTTCTTCACAGAATTGGTAAAAACTACTTTAAAGTTCATATGGAACCAAAAAAGAGCCCGCATTGCCAAGTCAATCCTAAGCCAAAAGAACAAAGCTGGAGGCATCACACTACCTGACTTCAAACTATACTACAAGGCTACAGTAACCAAAACAGCATGGTACTGGTACCAAAACAGAGATATAGATCAATGGAACAGAACAGAGCCGTGAGAAATAATGCCACATATCTACAACTATCTGATCTTTGACAAACCTGAGAAAAACAAGAAATGGGGAAAGGATTCCCTATTTAATAAATGGTGCTGGGAAAACTGGCTAGCCATATGTAGAAAGCTGAAACTGGATCCTTTCCTTACACCTTATACAAAAATCAATTCAAGATGGATTAAAGACTTAAATGTTAGACCTAAAACCATAAAAACCCTAGAGGAAAACCTAGGCATTACCATTCAGGACATAGGCATGGGCAAGGACTTCATGTCTAAAACACCAAAAGCAATGGCAACAAAAGCCAAAATTGACAAATGGGATCTAATTAAACTAAAGAGCTTCTGCACAGCAAAGGAAACTACCATCAGAGTGAACAGGCAACCTACAAAATGGGAGAAAATTTTCACAACCTACTCATCTGACAAAGGGCTAATATCCAGAATCTACAATGAGCTCCAACAAATTCACAAGAAAAAAACAAACAACCCCATCAAAAAGTGGGCGAAGGACATGAACAGACACTTCTCAAAAGAAGACATTTATGCAGCCAAAGAACACATGAAAAAATGCTCACCATCACTGGCCATCAGAGAAATGCAAATCAAAACCACAATGAGATACCATCTCACACCAGTTAGAATGGCAATCATTAAAAAGTCAGGAAACAACAGGTGCTGGAGAGGATGTGGAGAAATAGGAACACTTTTACACTGTTGGTGGGACTGTAAACTAGTTCAACCCTTGTGGAAGTCAGTGTGGCAATTCCTCAGGGATCTAGAACTAGAAATTCCATTTGACCCAGCCATCCCATTACTGGGTATATACCCAAAGGACTATAAATCATGCTGCTATAAAGATACATGCACACGTATGTTTATTGCAGCATTATTCACAATAGCAAAGACTTGGAACCAACCCAAATGTCCAACAATGATAGACTGGATTAAGAAAATGTGGCACATATACATCATGGAATACTATGCAGCCATAAAAAATGATGAGTTCATGTCCTTTGTAGGGACACGGATGAAATTGGAAATCATCATTCTCAGTAAACTATCGCAAGAACAAAAAACCAAACACCGCATATTCTCACTCATAGGTGGGAATTGAACAATGAGAACACATAGACACAGGAAGGGGAACATCACACTTCGGGGACTGTTGTGGGGTTGGGGGAGTGGGGAGGGATAGCATTGGGAGATATACCTAATGCTAGATGATGAGTTGGTGGGTGCAGCGCACCAGCATGGCACATGTATACATATGTAACTTACCTGCACGTTGCGCACATGTACCATAGAGCCTAAAGTATAATAATAATAATAATAATAAAAAGAAAAAAAAAGATCTAAAACAAAAAAGGAAACTATTCCATATTTTGTTTTTCAACTAGCTGTTAAATCAGATAATTTTATTTTCTTTATATAGCAAATGTCAGTTAGGCTGGTCCAATAGTAGTGGGTTATCAGAACTTATTAACATTAGTGTCACTAAAGTTGGTGTACAGCCCCGTCGCCCCCGCCCCACCGCCAGCTAAATTTGACTGGCTTAAAAAAAAAACACCAAAAAACAGTCCATGAAAGCTTTGAAAACTACTTACTTTCAACTGCAAAAGCACATTTTCTGAAGTTTCTTTCATGTAACACATGGTAACATTTGCAACGACTGTCTTTGAACAACTTTCTCTTGCCTAATAAACAATTTGAGATAGAATTAACAAGATCTTTTTTAAAAAAATAAATGTTGGCTGGGTGCAGTGGCTCACACCTGTAATCCCAGCACTTTGGGAGGATGAGGCGGGTGGATTGTCTGAGGTCAAGGGTTCGAGACCAGTCTGGCCAACATGGGGAAAACTCGTCCCTACCAAAAATACAAAAAAATTAGCTAGGTGTGGTGGTGTGAGCCTGTAATCCTAGCTACTCGGGAGGCTGAGGCAGGGAAATTGCTTGAACCAGGGAGGTGGAGGTTGCAGTGAGCCGAGATCGCGCCACTGCACTCTAGCCTGGGCGACAGAGCGAGACTCCGTCTCAAAAAAAAAAAAAAAGTTCTGTTAATGGATGGTTTGTTGGGGTTTTTCAAATGTCTTGACAATATCTCGATCCCATTTTGGAAGGCGGTATGTTGACAAAAGGCTTGCTTTTTTTTTTTTTTTTACAAACTAAGTATTTAATTTTTGGTTCCTGTCTTGATGGAGCAAGGTATATTAAAGATTTATCAAAATTTACACTGATGAACTATGACCTCTGAAGACAGATGTTACATGGACTACAGCACAGAGCATGAATTAGGAAGACACTTAGGGAAACCTGTATAGTTCTCTACAGCCCCATGGGAGTAGTTCTATGTCTGTTAAAATAAGACTATAGTTGCACCAGTAGATTCTTTAAGGAATAGAGGAGAGTGGGAAGAGGGAACCTGATTTTCTGAGCACTTAATATGTGTCAGACCTTGTGCCAGTAGGGCTACATAAGAATTTTTGCTTGTTCTTCGTTTTATGTCTAGTGACCCCTATTCTTCCTTCAGATCTCATCTCAAGTGTTTCTTAGTATGTGGAGCTTTCCCAAACTTGACCAAATTTGCCTATCATAAATTCCTAGAGGACCATGTACCTCCTATCATAACATGTATCATAGTTGCAATTTGACATTTATTTGCATGATTATTTTTACCACTATATCTCCCCAGCGAACTTGTCAGCTCATAAGGGCAGCCCAAATCAACCAATGGTGATTGGTTTTGCTTCCCATTGTAGCCACAGTATCTGCCACAGTGCTTGTATGTATCAGGAATTTAATAAATATGAAGTGGACAAATGCATGGTTGAAATTTAAGCTTATAGTCATATAGACCTACATTTGAATCCTTACGTAGCAAACTGAATAATGACCTCAAAAGATATCAGGTCTTAATCCTTGGAACCCATAAATGTTACCTAACATGAAAAAAGGGTCTTTGCAGATGTAGTTAAGAATCTTGAGATGGTGAGATTATCCTGGTGGGTACTAAATGAAATCACAAGTGTCCTTATAAAAGCGCAGGAGAGGCTGGGTGCAGTGCTCATACCTGTAATACTAGCACTTTTGGAGGCCAAGGCAGGTGGATCACCTGAGGTCAGGAGTTCAAGACCAGTCTGGCCAACATGGTGAAACCCTGTCTGTACTAAAAATACAAAAATTAGCTGGGCTTGGTGGTGCAAGCCTGTAATCCCAGTTACTTGGGAGGCTGAGGCAGGGGAATCGCTTGAACCTGGGAGGTGGAGGTTGCAGTGAGCTGAGATCGCACCACTGCACTCCAGCTTGGACAACAGAGAAAGACTCTGTCTCAAATAATAATAGTAATAATAATAATAATAATAATAATAAGAGAGGGAGAGGGAAATGTGATTCAAATAGGAAAGGGGAAGGCAATGTGACCACAGAAGCAGAGATTGGACTGATGTGGCCACAAGCCGTGGAATTTTAGCAGCCACCAGAAGCTCTAAGAAGCAAAGAATGGATTCTCCACTGGAGCCTCCGGCGTGAGCATGGTGCAGTAGACACTTTCATTTTGGCACAACGAAATTGATTTTCAACTTCCAGTCTCCAGAACTGTGAGAAAATAAATTTCTGTTATTTTCAACTACTAATTTGTGGTAATTTGTTATGGTACCCAGAGAAAACTAATACATCTGACTCTAGAAATTATTAGATAGGCTTTGTGAAGTTGGGCAAGTTATTTAACTTTTCCGAGTCTGAATCCTTATCTCTAAAGTAGAGACAATCACACCAACCTTCCTGTGGGTAATTGACAGCTCTAAACATGGTAATATGTGTAAAGTATATAGCCAATTGTAGGTATCACATCGTAAATGCTTGAAAAAAAGAATTACAATTTTTTGTTAGACATTTTATAAAACTTATTTTCTTTAATTCTCATAGCTGTATGGTGTTGATTACCATATCTCCTCATTGTTATAGGTAAGGAAACAGGCATAGAGAAGTGAACGTGCCCAAACTACATAGTCAAAAAAAAAAAAAAAAAAAAAAACCACCACAAGCATAAGATTTTTGAAATTCTTTTAGATGTTTTTATATTTGAGTATCTTATTGCCCTGAGGCACTCCATCCATTGAAATAATGGTTTCTGTGCTTTAGGGGGAAGAACAGATATGAATAGGAACAAAGAAGCAACTGTCAAGTGGGATTTTTGAGTCTCCAGCATAGGATTAATCTTGAAAGCCAGGCTTTGTCAAGTGAGAAGGGGTTTAAAAAAATCCTTCTGCATGCATTAACTTATCAAGAAGCAGGACTGGTGAGTGTGAAGGGTTTCTTTAACTGAAAAAACAGAAGATATGACAAAAAATTTTTTCCATAAGGAAAGAGAGAGAGGGAAGGAAGCTACTTCTGACCCACTGAATTGTGGGAAATAAGAGGGAGATGACAGTAGTAGAACCAAGTATTAGTCGGGTGTGGTGGCTCATGCCTGTAATCCCAGCACTTTGGGAGGCTGAGGCGGGTGGATAACTTGAGGTCAGGAGTTCAAGACCAGCCTGGCCAACATGGTGAAACTCCATCTCTACTAAAAATACAAAAATTAGCCAGACGTGGTGGTGTGCGCCTGTAATACCAGCTACTCAGGAGGCTAAGGCAGGAGAATCGCCTGGCCCTGGGAGGCGGAGATTGCAGTGAGCCGAGATCGCACCACTGCACTTCAGCCTTGGCAACAGAGTGAGACTCTGTATCAAAAAAAAAAAAAAAGCAGATATTAAGAATCCAGTACCCTGATCCCACACAATGCCCACTTGAATGCTGCTGTTTATCCAGTTTCAATGTTTATAACATCTACTTCTCTATGTTGTGAACAATAAAGTTTGGTGGAGTTTTAATGGCTTCTCATTGCACTTGGGATAAGATCCTAATTTCTCAGAATGGCCCGTAAGGCCTTAGATGTTTAAGTCTTCAGTCAGGATTTTTACATAAAATTAACACAATCATAATGATACGGTTTATTTTCTTGATTAGTCCAGAAGCCAGCTGTCCAGGGCCAGTACATCTACTTGAGGAAGTCATAAAAGACAGGCTTCTTCTTGCACCCAACTCTGCCACCCATACTGTGTGGCTTTTGTCAGTATTGGTGTCAGGATAGCTCCTCCTTCTCTAGGAATTATGTCCTCCTTTCAAGCTGGAATAAAGGAAGGAGGCGAAATGGCAAAGGGTAAATGGTGCTTATGAAATGAGCTAATTCCTTTTTACCAGGAAAACAATACCCTTTCCAGAAGACCCACACAGTAGCCTTCCACTTTCATTTCATTGACCAGAAAGAGCCACATGGCCCCTTTAGCTGCAGAGAGAACTAGGGAGGTAAAAGTTAAAACTAGGCATATTTCTACACATAATGTGGAAGAAAGAATGAATGGGTATTGGGAAGCAGCCAGCAGTGTCCACCATACTGGCCTTAGTACAGATTATTATGCCCCTAGTTTACTATGCTTTAGTTTATTGGCCTTTCTATTCATTGATTATTTTATTTTATTTCATTTTTTTTTGAGATAGAGTCTCGCTCTGGCACCCAGGCTGGAGTGCAATGGTGTGATCTTGGCTCACTGCTGCCTCCACCTCCCAGGTTCAAGTGATTCTCCTGCCTCAGCCTCCTGAGTAGTTGGGATTATAGGCAGCCACCACCACGCCCAGCTAATTTTGTATTTTTAGTAGAGATGGGGTTTCACGTTGGTCAGGCTGGTCTTGAACTCCTGACCTCAGATGATCCACTTGCCTTGGCCTCTCAAAGTGCTGGGATTACAGGAGTGAGCCACTGTGCCCAGCCTCCTTGATTATTATTTTTATTTCTTTCCTACCTCAGATCTTTTTTTCAATGTACAGTTTTATCTGTTTTGAACGCTCTTTTCCCAGCTTTTTCAATGACTGGCAGCTTCATGTCCTTAGGTCTCTGTACAAATGTGACCTCATCAGAAAAGACATCCTTCCCCTGCAATCTAAAGTAGTCACTTCTGCCTCAACTATCCTGTCCCTCAGCAGTTATCTATTTCCTTCACAACACTTTTCCTAATCTGGAATTCCTAGTTTATTGGTTTACTTATTAACGTTTATTTCCCTCTCATATAAAGTAAGTTTCATGAAAGTAAGACCTTGTCCATTTTGTTCACAACTGTATTCCTGGCACCTGGGGTAGTATGCTTGGTAAATAGTATTATTCGTCATTATGGTATAATGTGAATAAATGTGAACCTGAAAGAGGCAATCCTTTAAGATGGATCCCATGTGGCTAACAAATTTTAAACAGAGCCAAGTGGCCATTTGCTTACTAAAGGTCACCCACATACTCTGAGTTCACTGAAAACTCACACCTCTATTGAACTTTGGGGTTTACAGTGCTCACCTGAACCAACCAATAAGAGCTCAGCTGTGCCAACCAATCAGAATTAAGCTAGCTTGAATCCCTCATTTGTGTAAACAGACCTAATTAGTAATCTGGGTGGCAATTTTGGTTATAAAATCCAAAACGTCTCTCTGTTCTCTGGAGCACACTTTTGTTTTACACCAAAGGCTGTGTTTCCCTGGTTTGCAAACTGTTCACTGGAATAAAGTCTCTTTCCTCCAAATTCCTTTTCAGAGAATGTTTGTTTACAATGACTAAATAAATGGAGGAAAAAAAAAAGGAGAATGTGTTAGGCCATTCTTGCATTGCTATAAAGAAATACTTGAGGCCGGGCACGGTAGCTCACACATGTAATCCCAGCACTTTGGGAGTCCAAGAAGGGCAGATCATGAGGTCAAGAGATCAAGATCATCCTGGCCAACATGGTGAAACTCCATCTCTACTAAAAATACAAAAAATTAGCTGGGCATGGTGGCATGGGCCGAGTAGTCCTACCTACTCAGGAGGCTGAGGCAGGAGATTTGCTTGAACCCAGGAGGCGGAAGTTGCAGTGAGCTGAGATTGTGCCACTGCACTTCAGCCTGGTGACAGAGTGAGACTCCATCTCAAAAAAAAAAGAATAAAAGAAAGAAATACTTGGGACTGAGTAATTTATAAACAAAAGTATTGTGGGAAGTCAGGGACCCTGAATGGAGGAACCGGCTGGAGCCGTGGCAGAGGAACATAAATTGTGAAGATTTCATGGACATTTATCAGTTCCCAAATAATACTTTCATAATTTCTTATGCCTATCTTACTTTAATCTCCTAATCCTGTTATCTTTATAAGCTGAGGATGTACATCACCTCAGGACAACTGTGATAATTGTGTTAACTGTACAAATTGATTGTAAAACATGTGTGTTTGAACAATATGAAATCAGTGTACCTTGAAAAAGAACAGAATAACAGCGATTTTTAGGGAACAAGGGAAGACAACCATAAGGTCTGACTGCCTGCATGGTTGGGCAAAAAGAGCCATATTTTTCTTCTTGCAGAGAGCCTATATATGGACGTGCAAGCAGGAGAGATATCACTAAATTCTTTATCACTAATATTCCTAGCAAGGAATATTAATATTAGGACCCTGGGAAAGGAATGCATTCCTGGGGGGAGGTCTATAAATGCCGCTCTGGGAATGTCTGTCCTATGCAGTTGAGATAAGGGCTGAGATATGCCCTGGTCTCCTGCAGTACCCTCAGGCTTACTAGGATTAGGAAACTCCATCCTGGTAAATTTTTGGTCAGACTGGTTCTCTGCTCTTGAACCCTGTTTTCTGTTAAGATGTTTATCAAGGCAATATGTGCACCGCTGAACATAGACCATTAACAGGAGTTCTGATTTTGTCGTTGTCCTGTTTCCTCAGAAGCATGTGATCTTTGTTCTGCCTTTTGCCCTTTGAAGCATGTGATTTTTGTGACCTACTCCCTGTTCATACACCCCCTCCCCTTTTTAAATCCTTAATAAAAACTTGCTGGTTTTGCGGCTCAGGTGAGCATCACGGTCCTACCGATATGTGATGTCACCCCCGGCGGCCCAGCTGTAAAATTTCTCTCTTTGTACTCTTTCTCTTTATTTCTCAGCTGTCTGACACTTATGGAAAATAGAAAGAATCTACATTGAAATATTGGGGGTGGGTTCCCCCAATAGAAAAGAGGTTTAATTGGCTCACAGTTCTGCAGGCTGTACAGGAAGCATGGTGCTGGGCATCTGCTTGGCTCCTGGTGAGGCCTGAGAAAGCCTACAATCATGGTGGAAGGCAAAGGGGAGCTGACATTTTGGCGAGAGTGGGAGCAAGAAAGAGGTGGAGGAGGTGTCATACATCTTTAAACAACCAGATCTTGCGTGAACTCACTATCACAAGGATAGCACCAAGCCACGAGGGATCCACCCTCATGACCCAAACACCTCCCACCAGACCCCACCTCCAACACTGGGGAATACATTTCAACATGAGATTGGAGGGGAGAAATATCCAAACTATATCAGGGAAATAGTTGGGATTCTGAAATACTCTTACTTTTAACATACTTATCAATTCTAATAATCACATATGTCACTTTCCTATTTAAAAATTCTCATTTCTCAGTGTCTTTGGTCTGTCTCACCAACTATTGCAAGATGCCCTTGAAGCTGGTATATGCTTCATAAATTTTAAAAAAGTCCTTACTTCTCCTTACTTAAATTCTGATGACATCTGTTTAACTAATTTAGGATGTGGGTAATTTGATGAGACGATATTTTGTTTCTACCCAAGAGCAGGTTGCAGAACATGCACTCACTACACCCGAGCAGACGTGGAGTATGCATCCCTGAAGGGAGGAACCCAGGAGATCTAGCTGTCCCAGCTAATTGCGGTTTTGTTTCAGTGCCATGGAATTGGTTTTGTTTGTACAGTTGTTTGCACAGATTCATCAAACTGAGTTCATGCTAGCCTCCCCTTAGGGAATGTGGAGTTAGAAGACTAGGGTCTGAGGAGCTTTCTGTGAGAACTACTTTCTGCTGCTCCCTTTCTTTGATTGTTGACTTTGTAACTCACTGCTTTTCTCCTGTCTTCTCTGGTGACTAATTTGTCAACAGACTTTGGACACGCTGAACTTGATGAACAGAGCTGGTCTAATATATTTCCAGTTTAAGCAGTGATTAACAACACTGAGAACAAAGTTTATCTGACCAGAGGAAGCCAAGTACTGATATTTATCTTTAAAATGCACATTTCAATAATAGTACTTCTCAACCTAAGAAAGCAGTCAAAATAAACAAAGCTGGACACTAGCTAAAACAGTAAGGACAGACTTTATTCAGTGATGCTAGTCAATAGGGAAGACAGTGTAATATGAACTAACCCCACACTTCCCTGAAACAAAAGGCTGATGTATGCAAAAGGGAAAGGCACAAAAGGATCTTAAGTTTTGGGGGGTGGCAGCGGGGCACCGTGGTTTGTTGATTGATGTGACTAGGCCATTTGGGTTTGTTAACTGGCTCTTATCCAGAGGAGAAACAAACTTCTATCTTTATGATAGGAGGCAGTGGTGCTAGCTAAAGCAAGGTACCTGCCTTCTACAGGGACTAGGAGCTAGGGTAAGTTATCTCCCTGAATATTTGCATTTCAAAGAGATGGCTCCCAAGTCTTTGAGGAAACTGTGTTGGGTGGTAGACTCACATCACCAAGGGTAGAGAAACAAGCTTTCTAAAGTGACTGCTCTAAGAAGGGGTTCAGGGACCTATCTGCTCATCATCAAGTTTTGGCTGGAACAAACAGTAAATTCTCCAGGCATTGAGTTTTGATTTCAGGGAAGCATTTTAACGGGATCTGGGGTCAGCCTAGGGACAAGGCCTTAAGCTACTGGAAGCTATGCTAGAGTATAATCAAGTCTCTCAGTGCCGAGAAAAGAACTTTTATATGAGGAAGGTGAATCCTTTTAAATTATCAGGCCCAGAGAGACATTGAAAAGAGACAGCAATTACATCCTACTCCCCACTTTGTTATGCATTCACCTCTTTAAACTGCTTGCTATAGCCACAAGTAGCTAAAAATTAACCTAATAATGGCACACTGGACACTGTAACTCACAGCCTATAGCTTAACGTATAGCCAACCACTAATCAATGCTATTTCTACAAACTAGTAATTCTTTACAACTTTGTTATCAGTCAACTCCCTGTCCCCTTGTTGCCTTTAAAAACCTGACTGTAACAAACGTGGACAGGAGTTCACATTCAAGGTTACTCGGGTCTGGGTCTTCTGGGCAGCTGTCCTCCCTTTGGCTAAAGTAAATGCTTTAAATTCTATTTCGTGCCTCAGCATCTGAGGCACAACTAGGTTGACAGTGTAGTTTGAACAGTCAATACCTGTCAAGAGTTCTACAGTTTTCAGAACAATGGTTGTTAAAATTTGATTAATCTGGCTTTTAAGATGGTCAAAGTTTTGTAACGTCGGTGTATTGGAACCACACCACAGAAACAGCGGATCATGTAAGTAAAAGTCAGATATTTGCCACATCAATAAGCTAATATAAATGAAGTAAGCCTGATTACAAGCTGCTTTGGACAATCTGGGTTTCCAACTTTCAGTTTGTCGGTTTGGCTAATTTTTGCCTCAAGTTTATTATCCAGTATTAAGGGTGTTGCCCTCTGTTCCTCCTCCAGGATGTGTGCCTATTTTCACAGCTTTTCTCCTCCACAAGTTTCCAGGGGCCACACCTGGTCCTAGCAAAGCCTTGTGAATGAAATCCAGCAATTGGAGCAGACAAGTTGGTTAGGAAAACAAAAACAAAAAACCAAGAAACGCTTCAAGATAGGAGGGCTGAGTCTCTGGACTATCTCCTCTTGCTGTAACCCCCCAAGGGGTTCACCTTTCCCGCTTCCTAGACAGAGCTGATTCATCAAGACAGGGGAATTGCAATAGAGAAAGACTAATTCATGCAGAGCCAACTGTGTAGGAGACCGGAGTTTTATTATTACCCAAATCAGTCTCCCTGAGCATTCAGGGAGCAGAAGTTTTTTGTTTTTTTTTTTTTTTTTTTTTTTTTGAGACGTAGTTTCACTCTTGTCCCCCAGGGTGGAGTGCAGTGGTGCAACGGGCTCACTGCAACCTCCAACTCCCGGGTTCAAGCGATTCTCCTGCTTCATCCTCCTGAGTAGCTGGGACTACAGGCGCACACCACCATGCCCAACTAATTTTTGTATTTTTAGTAGAGACGGGGTTTCACCACGTTGGCCAGGCTGGTCTTGAACTCCTGACCGCAAGTGATCCCGCCTCGGCCTCCTAAATCAGTCATAATTTTCCAAGGGCGGTTTCATTCCCATAATCAAGTATTATTCAAAATATGGCTAAGACCTGCGTAGGTCAGCAACAACTTACTGCCTAAAAAAACCAGGGCAGGGCCAGGCGCGTTGGCTGAGGCCTATAACCTCAGCACTTTGGGAGGCCCAGGCAGTTTGGATTATTTGAGCTTGAGAGTTGGAAACCAGCCTGGGCAACATGGCAAAAATCTGTCGCTACAAAACATACAAAAATTAGCCAGGCATGGCGGTGTGTGCCTGTAGTCCCAGCTACGTCGGGAGCTGAGACGGGAGACTCGCTTAAGCCCAGGAGGTTGAGGCGGCAATGAGCTGAGATCGCGCCCCTGCACTCCAGCCTGGGCGACAGAGCCAGACTCTTGTCTCAAAAAAAAAAAAACAAAAACCCAGGGCCACAAGTCTCTCTCAGACCCCTTGGCTTCTTTCCCACTTATTCCCCTTCCAGTTCCTTGTCTGTTTCACGTTTCCTTTCCTCTGGTACTTTCTCGGTATTTCCCTTCGTCCCCAAGGAAGCCTGCGCAGACTGGGAAGTCTGGGAAGTCGGAGAAGGAAGGCGCTACGAAGCCGGCAACGCACGACCTTTGCTTTGCGGCGCGGCCGTAAAGCGCCTTTACGCAGCGAGAAAGTTACGAGGTCCGTGGTCGCGTTTCCTCCAGGCAGCTGGCGCTGGGGTCTTCGGCGTCACGTGCTGGTCTGGATTTTTCTCGATGCACTGGGGAAAGCGCTGGACTTTTATCGTGGGAGGGCTCTTGATCTGTGATTTATAGCTAGGCACAGCTACTCCCGTTCGGGAACCCAACGGCAGTCAGGTCCTAGTGCCCATTAGATACCCGCGGCCGGGACTCGGAGCTGTGGGGTGTCGGGAGGCGGAGGTACCAACTAAGAGCAACCTAGCATCGCGTAGCCGCCCTCGGGGCGCTGATGGCCGGACGCCTCCTGGGAAAGGCTTTAGCTGCGGTGTCTCTCTCTGTGGCCTTGGCCTCTGTGACTATCAGGTCCTCGGGCTGCCGCGGCATCCCGGCGTTCAGGTATTCCACCCTCCTACTGCCGGCTCCTTTGCCCTAGACCTTGAGTTGGGGGTGGGAACCAGCTTTTTTTTCTGGCGTATTCTTTAAGCTTTGCTTTGCCTCCCGGGTTTTTATAGTCATATACAAGTTTTCAAAAAGGCTCTAAGATGTTTTATCTGCCTTTTGAGGAAAACGAGTGGCAGGGACCCTTCTTGACCTCAGATTTTGAAATTTGGCATCCTCCGTAAATTATTGTTAGTATCACGAGAGAGTTTAAATAGCACTTGTTTGGGGTGGTGTTGTCCCGTGCCATTTTTTTGTGGCTAATACTTAAAACATCATTATTAGTATTAATACATGTACGTAGTTAAAACAACTTGAAAATGTATAATGAAAAGTAAAATCACTATTCCGCCTGTCCCCTTTCCAGGGTGGGTAATATATTTACTACCTCCTTTTTTTTTTTTTTTAAACAATTTGTCTTTTGTGGATAAATTTAGGGGTTTATGGTGTCTTACACTGCCTCCTTCTGTTCTTCCCTTCTCCAGTTTTTATTCTTTGAGTTAGTAAACACAGGGTCCTAGGTGCAGCAGCCTTTTCTTACTTATTTTATAGATATTAAAAGTCTTGAATCTACAAAGATGATAATTAGAAAAAAATGATCTATTTCCTAAATTTATTTACTGTTGGTCAATTGTTCTGTGTCTTTTTGGTCGTGTTTCCTTCGGTTGCTTTTTCTCGAACATCTGATGGGCACTGGTTATCTGTCTATATGTTGATTAATATGAGTAATAGGCCTTGTTTTCAGTACATGGGTCGCTAATTGACTTTTGGCTCTTCGTACCAGGTCGCCTAGATAGGAAGGTTTCAGTTGAGGGCATGTGAGCAGGTACCAGATGGGTAGACTGGGAACCTGCGTTTTGCTTCAGGCTTTACAGTAGTGGTGGAGCAACTTCTCCGCTGAGTATAGGTGTTTAACTTTATTTCTTCAGTGTGAACTAAAATTATTAAGCCTAAGTTTCTGCTGTGTACTCTTAACACCAGTATTCACAGTAGGGGTCCTACCGCTTCATTTCTAAAAAACTTTTGACTTTATCTTGGTGACAAACATAACTATTTTGGACTTTTTGCTTGGAGATTGGGGAGGGAGGAGGACTGAGTGATTTCCATGGTTATTGTCCCGTTGCCAGTTTATGATCCTTGGGCCCACTGACTTCAAGCTTGAAACCTCTAGCTCTGCTCAGCTTGTAGGAATAGCATCTCTCCCCAACCCTTTGGTGCATTTTTTTTTTTTTTTTTTTTTTTTTTTGAGAGGGAGTTTCGCTCTGTCGCCCAGGCTGGAGCGCAGTGGCGCGATCTCGGCTCACTGCAACCTCCACCTCCTGAGTTCAAGCGATTCTTCTGCCTCAGCCTCTTGAGTAGCTGGGATTACCAGCGCGCGCCGCCACGCCCGGCTAATTTTTTTGTATTTTTAGTAGAGACGGGGTTTCACCATCTTGGTTAGGCTGATCTGGTCTTGAACTCCTGACCTGGTGATCCGCCCGTCTTGGCCTCCCAAAGTGCTGGGATTACAGGCGTGAGCCACCGCGCCTGGCCTTGGTGCATATTCTTAAATTTACTTTTTCCTATTCTGGTTTGTAGGTCGATATTCCAACTACTTTTCATCTTCCTGAAGTTGGTTAACATCTGTCATTCACTGGTGGCATTTATTCCTTCTCTTGGTATGGATTTTGTTTCCATTTATCTGTCTTTATCTTCTTTTAGTGGGATTTGAGGAAGGAAGGAATACACGTATGTGCTCCCTGGAAATCTCTAATGCTTTTTTTGTTAGATGCCAGCAGAACAATGTAAAGTTGCTTGGCAGTTATTCTTCGTTTTCATAACTCGGAACCCTAGATGAGGCAGGAATATCCAGAACCAGAGACTGTACTGACTTGAAAAAAAAGCCAACAGTTAACAAATGTGCCAAGTACCTGGTAACTAATATGGCAGAATAGCTTGAACCGGGGAGGTGGAGGTTGCAGTAAGCTGAGATAATGCCACTGCATTCCCTTCTGGGTGACAGAGTGATACAATGTCTCAAGAAAAACAAAAAAAAGAAGAATTTTACAGCCAGGCACAGTGGCTAACACTTGTAATCCCAGTGCTTTGGGAGGCTGAGGCAGGAGGATCGTGTGAGGCCAGGAGTTTGAGACCAGTCTAGGCAACTTAGCAAGACCCTTGTCTCTAAAAAAAAAAAAAAAAAAATTAGCCGGGCCTGGTGGCATGCATGTGTAGTCCTCACTATCAGTAGGATCAGAGTAGGCTCAGAGACTACTAAGTGATCAGTAGGATTGCTTGAGCTCAGGAGTTGAGTTTGAGGGTATGGTAAGCTATGATCGCATCGCTGCATTCCAGCCTGAGTGACACAGCAAGACCCTGTCCCTAGTGTTGTTTTCCTTTTTGTTTTTTGTTTTTTGTTTTTGAGATGGAGTCTTGCTCTTGTCGCCGAGGGTGGAGTGCAGTGGCGCGATCTCGGCTCACTGCAACCTCTGCCTCCCAGGTTCTAGTGATTCTCCTGCCCCAGCCTCCCAAGTAGCTGGGATTACAGGCGCCCATCACCATGCCTGGCTAAGTTTTATATGTTTAGTAGAGACGGGGTTTCACCGTGTTGGCCAGGCTGGTTTCGAACTCCTGACCTCAGGTAATCTGTCTGCCTCGGCCTCCCAAAGTGCTGGGGATTCCAGGGGTGAGCCCCCATGCCTGGCCAAGACCCTGTCTCTTAAAAAAAAAAAAAAAAAAAAAAGAATTTTACCAGTCTTTGATAATTTGGAAAAACCCAGAAAGTGACAGTTTTGCACTTAGTTTTTGTGATTACTTGAAGGTTTCCAGTGTTCATTTTCTTTTTTTCTTGCTCTGTCACCTAGGCTGGAGTGCAGTGGTGTGATCATGACTCACTGCAGTCTCAACCTCCTGGGCTCAGTGATTGTCCCAACTCAGCATCCTGAGTATCTGGTACTACCGGTGTGCACTACCAGGCCTGGCTAATTAAAAATTTATTTATTTTTTTGTAGAGATGGGTCTCCCTATGTTGCCCAGGCTGGTCTCAAACTATTGGGCTCAAGTGATCCTCCTGCCTTGGCCTCCTAAAGTGCTGGGATTGTGGGTGTGAGACACTGCTCCCAGTCATCAAATGTACATTTTCTAGAAAAAAGGTAGTATATTACAAAGATGTAGTGAATGCTTTTGCATAGCACAACATACAAATCTTCCAGAAGGATCTAGTGGTGACGTGTGTAGAATATTGTTTTATTCCTGTGAATACATAAAACATATGAATGAACTAAAAATGAAATAGAGATAGTAAAGCATAGTGTTAAGAGCCTGGAACTCTAAGACAGCTTGCCTAGGTTTGCATCCTGATTTCCACTCTCAATTGTGTGACCTTGGTAAACTTATTTACCTCTCTGGGTCTTAATGTTCTTATTTCCTTTGTTTTTTTTTGAGACAGAGTCTCACACTGTTGCCCCAGCTGGTGTGCAGTGGTGCAATCTTGGCTCTCTGCAACTTGCGCCTCCCGGGATCAAGCGATTCTCCTGCTTCAGCCTCCTGAGTAGCTAGGATTACAGGCGCCTGCCACCATGCCCTGCTAATTTTTTTGTATTTTTAGTAGAGACTGGGTTTCACTATGTTGGCCGGGCTGTTCTCTAACTCCTGACCTTGTGATCTGCCTGCCTCGGCCTCCCAAAGTGTTGGGATTATAGGTGTGAGCCACCGCGCCCGGCCTTAATGTTTTTATTTATTAAAAAAAAAATTGAAAAAGGGTAATATGGTGTGGAGGCTCACACCTGTAATCTCAGCACTTTGGAAGTCCAAGGCAGGAAGATTGCTTGAGCCTAGGAGTTCAAGACCAGCCTGGGCAACATAGAGTGAGACTCCATCTCTACAAAAAATAAACAAATCTGGGAGTTGGTGGGCCTACCCGATTTACCAGACCACTCCCTCGCCAAAAAAACAAAAAACTAAACAACAACAACAACAACAAAAAAGCCAGGGGTAGCACATGCCTGTAGTCCCAGCTACTCAGGAGGCTGAGGTAGGAGGATTGCTTGAGCCTGGGAGGTCAAGACTGCAGTGAGCCATGATTGTACCAATGCACGCCAGCCTGGGTAACAGAGTGAGGCCCTGTCTCAAAAAAAAAAAAAAAAAAAAGGTTAAGAAAAAAAAAAGTACCTGAACTCAGTTGTGAGGATCAAGTGAGTTCTTGCACATAGCAATCACTTTCTGTGTGATTATGACAATGATTATTGCAGATTTTCTTTATTTCAAAGCACCATGTCAGTATTGCATTTTTAAAAGTTTGCCAGTCTTAAGAATTGGTTTTTGACATGTAAATGAACTTTATCAGCTACTTAGTTCCCATTTGCTAGGCCAAATATATTTCTTGCACTTGTTCAGTAATACAATACAAAGGTCTAGGCTATATATGTGTATATTACAAGTATTCTTTTTTCTGGTACCTTACAGTGTATCACATTTAAATAGCATATATAGATAGCAGTGTTAGCACTTCTTGATGTGATAAAATGTATAGTCTGAATTTTTGCACAATTAAATTTGTTTTAGAAAAGTAAATAATACAGTGTGTAAATCTGTCTGGTCAAGTAGGTAGATTTGTGGAATTCCATAAACATTTTATTGCTAAATCAGGGAACAAAGAGCCTTAAGTTATTTAAACATGTTTGGTACGTGGGTGGGTTGGAGTGGAACAGGATTAGTGTTTCCTGTTGGGTATTTAATTAATGGCCTTAACTTTTTTCTTGCCCTACTCCCAAACCATGAAACGTAACTCATTTTGTAATAGGGTTCAGTTAGAGATTAGGGTTCCATATGTTAAAATTTTGCTTTTTAAAACACCTGAAGTCTGTTTGCTAATTTTGATAAATGTGTTTCATATATGTATTCATTTTTTATTGAGTATGGGTTTAAGGTGAGTGAGGGAGACTTTATTTTCAGAATATTCGTTGTGTAGGTTTCCTAAACTGTGGCAGCTGAGGCAAGAAAGTTGTCATAACATGAAAGTGAATGAACCTACCGCTTTTAGTGAAGTTAGTCGCAGATCAAATATTTGCTCACCTTACACTAGTTTTCAGCCCGTCTGGGTATATTAACTTCTTTATTGGTTAGGTTTTCCCTGATTTTTGGGTGTTTTACAGCACTTTACAGATGTAAAGTGAGTGTAAAATGAAATACTAATTGTTTCAGAGTCTTTAAATGTGATGAAAGAGAACAGCTTGAATAGTACATAAAACTGTAGACACACAAGAATAGGAAAGAATGAAATCAGTTAAAAATCCAACTGACAGTTTGTCAGTTTCTTATAGAACTCAACACTTATAATTCAGCAATCACACTCTTTGGTATTTACCCAAATGAACTGAAAATTTATGTCCATACAAAAACCTGCACACAGATGTTTATAGCAGTTTTATTCATAACTGCCAAAACTTGGAAGCAACCAAGATGTTCTTCAGTAGGTAAATGGATAAATAAACTGCGGTACATCCAGACAATGGGATATTATTTAGTGCTAAGAAGAAATGAGCTATCAAGCCATGAAAAGACATGGAGGAATCTTAAATGCATATTATTAACTGAAGGAAAGGCTTTATGATTCCAGCTATATGGCATTCTTGAAGGCAGAACTGTGGAGACAGTAAAAAGATTAGGAGTTGGATGAATTGGGGTAGCACAGAGGACTTTAAAAAATAGTCATTTTTTTAGAGCAGTTTTTAGGTTCACACCAAAATTGAGCTAAAGATAAGAGATATCCTGTATACCTCCTACCTCCACCCATGCATAGCCTCCCGCATTGTCAACATCCCCGCAGAGCCACGGAGTCATACGTTTGTTACAATTGAACCTACATTGACGCTTTATCACCCAAAATCCTGTAGTTTATATCAGGGTTTACTCTTGGTCTTGTACTTTATGGTTTGGACAAATGTGTAATGACACGCATCAACTCTTATGGAATTGTACACATAAAATTCACTGCTTTTAGAGCAGTGAAACTTGTGTATGATACCTAATGGTAGGTACATGTATACACTGTGTACACCGAAGAGGGACCAGGAAGAAGTCTAGTAAGCAGTTCTTGTAAGTCAGGTTAAGAATTTTAATTAAAACAGTTTCTATTTTTTTAATGAGTCAGGATCTCACTATGTTGCCCAGGCTGGAGTGCAGTGGTGTGATCTGGTTCACTGCAGCCTTGACCTCCTAGACTCAGGAGATCCTCCCACCTCAGCTTCCTGAGTAGCGACAGCTACAGGCACATACCACCATGCCTGGCTAACTTTTAAAATTTTTTCTAGAGATAAGGGTCTCACTGTCTCACCTAGGGTGGTCTTGAACTCCTAGCTTCAAGCAGTCCCCCTGCCTTGGCCTCCCAAAGTGTTGGGATTACGGACGTGAGCCACCATGCCCCACTGAGAAGTTTCTTTTTATATATATATAATTATGTAATTTGCCCTAATTGCATAAATTTGATCAGGCATACCTCACTTTATTTGGTATGTTTGGGTAGTCTTTTTTCCTTCTCTTTTTTTCCTTGTTTCCTTTTCTCCTTTTTCTTCAGTTTTATTTCTTATCCTTTTTTAAAATTTGCTTCTCTTTCTTGTTCTTTTTTTTATCCTTTCTTGCAACTCCTTTCCTTTTCTCCTTTTCTGTCTCCTCTTTTCCTCCCCATCTTTGCCACTCTCTCTTCTTTCCCCCTCATCTCCTTTTTCTTCTCTCCTCTACTCCCCTTTCCCCCTCCCTTTCCTTTTCATTCTTCTTCCTTCCTTTTCCCTCTTCCTGTTTGCTTCTACTTCTCTTCACACCAGCACCTTATTTCCTAGCCCATATTAAGAACCTGATTATATGGGTCCTTCTATATATGCTTATATAATAAATAGTATAGACATTTGTGGTAAGCAGAATAATGGCCCCCCAAGTATGTCCACATCCTAATACCTGGAACCTGTGTATATGTTGCCTTACATAGCAAAAGAGAGTGCAGAGGTGATTAAGGTTAAGGACTTTGAGATGGGGAGACCATCCTGGAAGGTGCGCCTGATTTAATTGAGAGTCCTTAAAGAATGACCTGGCCGTGATCAAAGATATGACTACTAATAAATGGTCAGAGAGAGATTCTATGTTGCTGGCTTTGAAGGTGATGGAAGCGGGCCAGGAGCCACAGAATGCAGATGGAATGAGGATTCCCTCTAGAAGCTGGGAAAGTATGGTGAATGGATTTTTCTCTTGAGCCTCCAGAAAGGAATGCAGCCCTGCTGATAAATTGTCTTTAGCTGAGTGAGACCTGTGTTGTACTTCTAACCTACAAAACTGTAAGACAATGAATTTGTATTGTCTTCAGTCATTGAATTTGTGGTGATTTGTTGTGGCTTCAGTAGAAAACTAATACATTATATACATGCACTGAAATGTACTTATTTATTTTTTATGTCATTGCTTTATAAAAATAGTACCATATTATAGGACTTTACTGAATCTTTTTTCAGCAGTACCTTACAGAAATACAAATTGTTTGATGTCATTCTTTTTATTAGCAAGTAAATTTCTCCGCATCCTTGCCAATACTTATTTTCTGTATTGTTTTTTTGATAGTGGTCATTCTAATGGGTCTGAGGCAGTACCTCATTGTGGTTTTGACTTGCTTTTGTCTAATAATTAGTGATATTGAGCATCTTTCCATGTGCTTATTGGCCATTTGTATATCTTCTTTGGAGAAGTGTCTATTGGAGTCTTTTGCCCATTTTTAAATTGGGTTGTTTTATTGTTGTTGTGTGTAGGAGTTCTTTCTATATTCTAGATATAACCAACCCCTTATCAGACATGTGATTACCAAGTATCTTCTCCTGTTCCATGGGTTGCTTTTTCACTCTTGATTGTGTCTTTTGATACCCAGAAGTTTTTCATCTTGATGTAATATGTAGTCCAGCTTACCAATTTTTTCTCTTGTTGCTTGTGCTTTTGGTGTCATATCCAGAAAATCATCGCCAAATCCAGTGTTGTGAAATTTTGTCAGCATGTGTTCCTCTAAGATTTTGATCATTTTAGGTCTTATGTTTAGGTCTTTGACCCACTTTTAGTTAATGTTTTTATATGGTTGTAAGGTAAAGGTCAAACTTCATACTACTTTTGCATGTGAATATCCAATTTTCCCAGCACCATTTGTTGAAAAGACTGCCCTTTCCCTGTTGAAATGGCCTTGGTACCTTTGTCAAAAATTATTGTGAGGATTTATTTCTGGGTTATACTTCTATTCCACTAGTCTATATGTCTTTCTGTATGCCAGTATCTCAGTGTTGTGATTACTATAGCTGTGTAGTAAGTGTGAGACCTTGAACTTGTTTCTCTCTTTCAAGATTGTCTTGGCTATTTGGGGTTCCTTGAGATTCCATATGAATTTTAAGGTAGAGTTTTCTCTTTCTGGAAAAACATCATTGGGATTTTGGCAGAGATTGCATTGAATCTGTAGATAACTTTGAGTAGTATTGACATCTTAATATTTTTTTCCAGTCAATGAACATAGGATGTCTTTTTATTTATTGGTGTATTTAATTTCTTTTAGCAGTATTTTGTAGTGTTCAGTGTATACGAGTTTTGCTTCCTTAAGTTTATTCCTAAGTATTTTATTCTTTTCGATGCTATTGTAAGTAGAATTTTCTTAATGTTCCTTTTGGATTGTTCATTATTAGTGCTTTGTTTGTTTGTTTGTTTGTTTTTAAGATGGAGTCTCGATCTCGGCTTACTGCAACCTCCGCCTGTGGGGTTTAAGTGATTCTCCTGCCTCAGCTTCTTGAGTAGCTGGGATTACAGGCACGCACCACCATGCCTGGCTAAATTTTGTATTTTTAGTAGAGACAGGGTTTTGCCATGTTGGCCGGGCTGGTCTTGAACTGCTGACCTCAGGTGATCCACTAGCCTCTGCCTTCCAAAGTGCTGAGATTACAGGCATGAGCCAGTGCACCCAGCCTGTTAGTGTTTTTTAATGTAACCATTTTTGTGTGTTGATTTCATACCTTGCAACTTTGCTGAATTCATTTATTAGTTCTAACAGTTTTTTTATGAATTATCTTGGGTTTTCTACATAAAATATCATGCGATGTGTAAATACAGGTTGAGTATCCGTTATCTAAAATGCCTGGGACTAGAGCGTTTTGGATTTCAGGTTTTGGAATATTCGCATACACATGATGAGATGTCTTGGAGATGGGACTCAAGTCTAAACACAAAATTCATTTATGTTTCATATATACTTTGAACAGGTAGCCTGGAGATACTTTTATACAGTATTTTAAACTTGTGCCTGAAACAGTTTTGGTTGTGACCCATCACATGAAGCCAGGTGTGGAATTTTCTATTTGTGGCATCATATCAGCACTCAAAAAATTTCTGATTTTGGATTTTTGGATTAGGGATGCACAACCAGTTTTACTTCTTCCTTTCCAATGTGGATACCTTTTCCTTTTTTTTCTTTCCTAATTATTCTGGCTAGAACTTCTTTTTCTTTCCTAATTGCTCTGGCTGAACTTCCAGTATTATGTTGAATAAAGTGAACATCCTTGTCTTGTTCCTGATCTTAGAGGAAAAACTTTCAGTCTTTCACCTTCACACCATTAGCTGTGGGCTTTTCATATATGGCCTTTATTATGTTGAGGTAATTTCCTTCTATTTCTAGTTTGTTGAGTATTTTTAAATCACAAAAGGGTGCTGAATTTTGTTAGATAATTTTTCTGCATCAATCAAGAAGATTGTGTGTGTTTTTTTTAAAATTTTGTTAATGTGGTACATTATGTTGATTGATTTTCGTTATGTAGAACCATCATTGCATTCCAAGAATGTCTCCCTTGGTCATGGTACATAATCCTTTTCATGTGCTGTTGAATTCTGTTTGTTATTATTTTGTTGAGGATTTTCACATAAGTATTAATCAAAGATACTGGTTTGTAGTTTTTTTTACAGTGTCTTTGTCAAACTTTAGTATCAGGATAATGCTGGCCTCAGAGTGAGTTTGGAAGTGTTTACTTCCTCTTCAGGTTTTTGGAAGAGTTGAGGGAATATTGGTGTTGATTCTTCTTTAAATGTTTGGTAGAATTTATCAGTAAAGCCATCTGGTCCTGGGTTTTTCTTTGTTGGGAGTAAATAGATACTTTAAAAAAAATTCACCTTTTAAAATTATTTGTACAACCCCATCCAAACTTTACTACCTATCCTGCAATGTTTATTTTTTCCTTTATGGTTAGCAGCCCATCCAGGATCATTGATTGCTTCTAATTGTCATGTCTTTTTGGTCTTAATCTATCTGGAAGAGTTCCTGCACCTTCCTCTATCTTTCATGACCTTACCAATTTAGAGAGAGCACACCTTTATTCTGTAAGATGTCTCTGAACCAGGGTCTGTCTTGTGTTTCCTAATGTCCAGATTCATGTCATATATTTTTGGGAGAAATACCTCAAATGACTGTTGTGTACTTCTCACTGTATGAGATCAGGAGGCACATGCTGTTGACTTATTCCACAACCTTGGTCAAGTGTATATTTGCCCCGTCAATCATTTGTCTTAAGAAGGGCAAATTGACTGGTATTGTGAGAGCAGGGGAAAGGAGCTATCATAATTTTACCATGTCCTCAGAATCTCCTTTCCCACTTTAGATGTCCTAATTTAAGGTCATCAAGAATTCGTATTTTATTTTAGGAATAATGAGAAGTCATTTAACTTTTTAGGCAAGATGAGATATGAAAAATTTTTGTATATGCTGTGTGGTTAGGGTGAAGATTAGTTGGTTTTTCTTTTGCATATGCTATCCAATTATTTCATGCCTGTATATTTTATTTAAATTTTGCTCTAAAGGTTACAATTTGTATATTTACCACAGTCTACCTTCAAATTATATTACATTAGTTCATTTTCAATGTAAAAAAGTTTTCAATAATTTCAATTTTCCTGTTTTTCCTTTGAACCATTTTTGCCATATGTTTTACATGTATGTTAGACTATAGGTGATTTTTAAAAAATGTATTCCTTCACATAGACTTTAAACAGTTTTCTTTTATACTTTTTTTTTTTTTTTTTTTGAGATGGAGTCTCGCTGTGTCGCCCAGGCTGGAGTGCAGTGCCACAATCTCGGCTCACTGCAACCTCTGCCTCCCGGGTTCAAGCAATTCTCCTGCCCCAGCCTCCCGAGTAGCTGGGATTCACCACACCTGGCTAATTTTTGTATTTTTTAGTAGAGACGGAGTTTCACCATGTTGAGCAGGCTGGTCTCAAACTCCTGACCTCAAGTGATCTGCCCGCCTTAGCCTCCCAAAGTGCTGGGATTACAGATATGAGCCACCACACCTGGCCTACACTTGTTTTTATGGTTTGAGTTTTCATAACAAATTTCCCCTTCCACAACAGATAACACACAAGTAAGCTTGTGTCCTTTTTTTTTTTTTTGCCTAAAATAAATTCAGTGAGTGGGTTCCAGCTAATAAGATTTAGCTATATATTAACAAAATGTATATTTGAAAATAATCTCTCATAGATGTTGGACCTTTAGACTAATATGCATCATATTTGAATTTTCTGATTCTTAAAGGTTTTTGAAATTGGAAAGTATGTTTTTGGGTCTTTGAATTAGGTTCTTTTGTTTTTTTTTTTGAGATGGAGTTTTCACTCCTGTTGCCCAGGTTGGAGTGCAATGGCGCGGTGTTGTCTCACTGCAACCTCTGCCTTCTGGGTTCAAGCAATTCTCTTGCCTCAGCCTCCCAAGTAGCTGGGATTACAGGCATACGCCACTAATTTTGTATTTTTAGTAGAGACGGCATTTCACCATGTTGGTCAGGCTGGTCTTGAACCCCTAACCTCAGGTGATCCACCCACCTCGGCCTCACAAAGTGCTGGGATTACGGGCATAAGCCACTGCACCCAGCCTAGGTTCTTTAATTAATATATTTTTGGTATTTATATAAAATGTTTTTTCTTTTTCTCCCCCAGAAACTCGTTTTCATCTTCTTGGTTTCATCTTAATACCAACGTCATGTCTGGTTCTAATGGTTCCAAAGAAAATTCTCACAATAAGGCTCGGACGTCTCCTTACCCAGGTTCAAAAGTTGAACGAAGCCAGGTTCCTAATGAGAAAGTGGGCTGGCTTGTTGAGTGGCAAGACTATAACCCTGTGGAATACACTGCAGTCTCTGTCTTGGCTGGACCCAGGTGGGCAGATCCTCAGATCAGGTGAGCAAATAAGACAGCGTTAGCTGGGCATAAGACTTTTAGAGAAGGTAATGGTTTTATTTGTAAAGTATCTTTTTGACACCTGAAAATAATTTCAATCTATGCTTAGCTGTGTTATAACTCAGTTTCCACATTTGCTTGAATTCTTGCCAAAGATAAACAGTTCATATTTGTTTATTCTTTTGGGGGTTTTATGAGGATACTTCCAAATAGTTAAATCTGTTTTAATTTGAAATATCAAATAGCATCAGCTATGTGTTATGAAATAACAGCTGGTACTATTATATTTGTTTTGAAATAACAGCTGATGGTATTTGTTTTTCATGTGTTCTGTTTGGGTTATCAATAGAACATCCTTTGTGGTTATTTTCCAACATAGCTAGACTTGTGAAAATATTTTTCGGAAAATTCTCCAGGTTACTAAGAACAGGATGATGATAAACCAGTGTGATAAAATAGAAAAGGGATGGATAAAGGGGTGTGAGAGGGGGAGAATGAGAGAAGGGGCTCTCACTAAATTCATAGAAGTGCCGCATTGATTAACATTTTATGTTTATGTTTCTTTTATATTTTCCAGCTTTATTGATGTATGATTGACAAGTAACTATATATATTTAAGGTGTACAATGTGATATTTTGACATACATATACATTGTGAAGTGATTACCACAATCAAGCCATTTAATATAATCTTACATGGTTACCTTTTTTGTGTGTGTAGTGAGAAGAGTTGAGATCCACTCTCAGCGAGTTTCAAGTATACAATACTGTATTATTACTATTTTTGAGACTGGTGCTCTCTCTCTCTGTCACCCAGGCTGGAGTACAGTGATGTGATCACAGCTTGCTCCAACCTTGAACTCCTGGGCTCAGGTGATTCTCCTGCCTCAGCCACCTGAGTAGCTAGGACTATGGGCATGTTCCACCATACTTGGCTAATTTTATTTTATTTTTTAAGTAGAGATGGGGTCTTACTGTATTGTCCAGGCTGGATAAAAACAGTATTATTAACTGTAGTCACCACACTGTACATTAGATCTTTAGAACTTACTCATTTTGCATAACTGAAACTTTGTACCCTTTGACCAACATCTCCCCATTTTTCCCATCCCTTTATGTTCCTTTCTAACCCAGGGTAGAGTGCAGTGGTGTGATCATAGCTCACTGCAGCCTTGATCTCCTGGGCTCAAGTGATCCTCCCACCTCAGCCTCCTGAGCAGCTGGGACTACAGGTGTGTGCCACCATGCCTGGCTAACTTTTAAATTTTTAGCAGAGAAGAGTTCTCACTGTATCGTCCAGTCTGGTCTCGAACTCCTGAGCTCAGGTGATCCTTCTGCCTTGGCCTCCCAAAGTGCTAGGATTACAGGCATGAGCCGGCATGCCTGGTGATTTTTTTAAAAGGGTGAATCTCTAGAGTCCCAAGGGCATTGCAGCTCTGGTTTTATAATTTCATGGTTTTTATCATTTAATTCTTTTTATTTGCATGTTAGATGGCAGATTGGTTAGAAGTCTTAAGAAAATGTATGGATCATTGAAATTGGAAATTATTCCCCAAATAGACCACAGATATTTCTTTGCTCACTCACTGGAATTAAAGCAAGAAAAAAGTGAAACCTGTGTCAGAACTGCCCATGAACTATCCAGTGCTACGTAACTCTTTATTCACTGTCAGTACAATTATGGCAGGGATTTTATAGTGGTGAGGAGAGTAGTTTAGTTATGTCTGTTCAAAAATTTTTTTGTTGGGCCAGACACAGTGGCTCAAAATCCCAGCACTTTGGGAGGCCGAGGTGGGCGGATCACTTGAGGTCAGGAGTTTGAGACCAGCTTGGCAAACATGATGAAACCCTGTGTCTACCAAAAATAAAAAAAATTAGCTGGGTATGGTGGCATGTTCCTGTAGTCCCAGCTACTCAGCAGGCTGAGGCAGGAGAGTCGCTTGAATCGGTGTTGGTGGTTGCAGTGAACCAAGATAATGCTACAGCACTCCAGCCTGGGTGACAGAACGAGACTCCATCTCAAAAAAAAAAAAAAAAAAAGAAAGAAAGAAAGAAAGAAAAAATAAAAATTTTTTTTTTTTTTGTGGCGTGATATAAATGTAGTAAAGTGCACATTTCTTTATTTTTATTTTATTTATTTATTTTTTGAGATGGAGTCTTGCTCTGTCGCCCAGGCTGGAGTGCAGTGGCGCCATCTCGGCTCACTGCAAACTCCACCTCCTGGGTTCACGCCATTCTCCTGCCTCAGCTTCCCGAGTAGCTGAGACTACAGGTGCCCACCACCATGCCCAGCTAATTTTTTGTATTTTTTTAGTAGAGATGGGGTTCCACCATGTTAGCCAGGATGGTCTTGATCTCCTGACCTCGTGATCCGCCCACCTCGGCCTCCCAAAGTGCTGGGATTACAGGCGTGAGCCACCATGCCTGGCTGTAAAGTGCACATTTCTTACATGTGAAGGTGTGCAGCTCAGCAAAATTTTACATTTACATAGCTCTGTAACCACTGCCCAGATCAAGATCTAGAACATTTCCAGCATAGTATGTCTGTTTTCAATTTACTTCATATTTGTTATGCAGCTTGTGGGGCAAATTCACTGCTTTGTGGGTTTACTCTAATAAAAATATTAATTAGTGTGCATTTGAGGAAATTTAAATTATTTTGAAATAGTAGAAACATCATCAGAAGGAATCTTATTTTTGGAATTACATGGGAGCAAATAGTTTTCATATTGTGCCCACAAACAATTCCTTCTTGCTAATAGACCTTCTTGTAGCATGTGGTAGGAGCTCTAGCTCTTCTGTTGGTAGTCCTTCCTGGAGGGGTTAGTAAGTTTAATAATAATATATGTCTTTGTAATGTGTGGTGTTTTGGTTAAAACTTTTTTTTCCCTTAAAAATTGTTTTGAAGGAATAAGATGGATTTGTGAAAAAAAAAAAAACAAACTAACCCTTAAAAATTTATTGTTTCAGGAATACTTCTTATGGATAACAGATTGACTTGCATTATTAAGCTGCTGGTAGTTTTGAATCATTATTTCTTATTTTACATTGGTATTCTCATTACAGTGAAAGTAATTTTTCTCCCAAGTTTAACGAAAAGGATGGGCATGTTGAGAGAAAGAGCAAGAATGGCCTATATGAGATTGAAAATGGAAGACCGAGGTAGGTACTGGGAGCAGAGCATCTTACAATAATGAGTCACCAAAAAGTAGAAAAGATAGTTCATATTTATCAAATCCTTGTATGTGCCAGATGTTGTACAAATTTATTTACATATGTGATTTAATTAAATCTGCACAATAACCCTGTTAGTGGATATTTTTAATTGAATTTTACAGATAAGGAAAGAGAGTGTAAGCAATTTGTATACAGCTAGTAAGTGGTAGAGGCAGCGTTTGAATGCATCTTTTTGTAATTCTATCTTGGAAACAGAAATAATTGAATACATTAACAGAAAGGAAAATTGTTCAGCAGATATTTATTAAATGGTATAGTATCTTAAAGTAAGAATTTATCCAAACATGTAAGAGTAAAAATAAAGATAACCCAATAATTTGACATCAAGGGTCTTTCTATACTTTTTAAAAAATGATTTTTCTGTACAACTCAAAAATTATCCATTTTCCTTAAGAAGATATTATAAAAGTGTATTAGCCTGTTCTCACAGTGCTATACAGACATACCTGGCTGGGCGCAGTGGCTCACGCCTGTAATCCCAGCACTTTGGGAGGCTGAGGCGGGTGGATCCCCTAAGGTCAGGAGTTCAAGACCAGCCTGACCAACATGGAGAAACCCCATCTCTACTAAAGATAAAAAATTTAGCCAGGTGTGGTGGCAGGCACCTGTAATCCCAGCTACTTGGGAGGCTGAGGGAGGAGAATTGCTTGAACCGGGAGGCAGAGGTTGCGGTGGGCTGAGATTGCGCCACTGCACTCCAGCCTGGGTGACAGAGCAAGACTCCATCTCAAAAAAAAAAACAAAAAACAAAAAACATACCCAAGACTGGGTAATGTATAAGGGAAAGAAGTTTAATTGACTTACAGTTCTGCACGGCTGGGGAGGCCTCAGGAAACCTACTGTCATGGCGGAAGGCAAGAGAGAAGCAAAGGTACATCTTACATGGCAACAGGTGGCAGAGAGTGAACAAGTAAAGGGGGAAGAGCCCCTTATAAAACCATCAGATTGGCCAGGCGCAGTGGCTCACACCTGTAATCCCAGCACTATGGGAGGCTGAGGCGGGTGGATCACCTGAGATCAGGAGTTGAAGACCAGCCTGGCCAATGTGGCAGAACCCTGTCTCTACTAAAAATACAAAAATTAGCTGGGCATGGTGGCGGGCACCTGTAATTCCAGCTACTCGGGAGGCTGAGGCAGGAGAATCGCTTGAACCCAGGAGGTGGAGGTTGGAGTGAGCTAAGATTGTGCCGCTGCACTCCAGCCTGGGCAACAGAGTGAGACTCCATCTCAAAAAAACAAACAAAAAATACCATCAGATCTCATGAGAACTCACTCACTATCATGAGAACAGCATGGAGAAACTGCTCCCCATGATCCAGTCACCTCCCACCAGGTTCGGCCCTCAACTTACGAGAATTAAAATTCGAGGTGAGATTTGGGTGGAGTCACAGCCAAATCATATTAAAAAGTTAGAAAGAAATGTAAAAATTAGCATGTTCCAAATAAAACCAAAGAAGGATCACAGATTTGAAATCATGGTCATCACCTTATAAAAATGTTACACTTTGTATTCTTGGTTCCTGTAAGACAAGCAAATGGTAGTACTCTTCTCATTTCAACCTGGTCCTTCAGTTTTGCTAAGTTCTTTCTTTGCTCATAACTTATTCACCTTTCTACGTTATTGAGTCTTTTTAAGTCAAATTCTCCTTGCATTTGACTGATTCCTTAGGTTCTTTTATAGATACAATTATAAAAATATTATGAAAAGATAGGTAAGATATATAGATGGAAATGCAAGATAGATTGTTCTTTTAATCAAGTCTCTTTGACTAACAGAAACTAACTTTAGCTTGCCTGATCAAAAGTAAAATTTATTTTAAGGCTATAGGAATGTCTCAAGGAGCTCAAAGCAAAAATGCAGCTAACTTGAGGAAAAGATGGAATTCGAAATCCATCAGAACTTTCTCTCTGCCTCATTTATGCTTTTGTCTACATTTTTGGCTTATTACTCTCTCTTTGCAAATAACCATCTGTGCTTTTCAGGTTTTAATATAGTCTGTGTGTCCATTCCAGTTTTCTGTTTACAAGTTATGGTCTTGGTCATCTATACAAACTAACCTGTCTCTTAATGGTGGCCTTGATCACTTGTGTTCAGGAGTGTGTGGTTACATGGAATAAAATATGGTTGCAGGCTGGGCACGGTGGCTCATGCCTGTAATCCCAGCACTTTGGGAGGCTGAGGCGGGTGGATCGTGAGGTCAGGAGTTTGAGACCAGCCTGACCAACATGGTGAAACCCTGTCTCTACTAAAAATGCGAAAATTAGCCGGGTGTGGTGGCGCACACCTGTAATCCCAGCTACTCAGGAGGCTGAGGCAGGAGAATTGCTTGAACCCAGGAGACGGAGGTTGCAGTGAGCCGAGATCATGCCACTGCACTCCAGCCTGGGTGACAGAGTGAGACTCTGTTTAAAAAAAAAAAAAAAAAAAAAATATATATATATATATATGTATGTATGTGTATATGTATATATGTATGTGTGTATATATATATATATATGGTTGCTGGCCACTCCGCCCCTCCTCCTGTGAATTTGGAAAGAATTATTGTCAGCTGGGCAGGTGTCTTGTCTCTTCTTTCTGTTGCTATTTGCAAGTCTTGCTGAAATATTTCTGAGTCTAGTACAAAAACAATATAAAAATTCATTCAATTTAATAACAGTCACTGGGAAAAAAGAATAAAAAGAGATGGCAAAAAGGGAAATTTTGGCAAGTTGTTTGTTTACTTTCATATAGTGGGAGGGCAAGAGATACAGCACCATTAAGTAGAATTACATGTTAGAACATTTTAGTAGTACATAATGAAAGTTGAACATTTAAAGAATGTTTACTGAAATAAAATGACACAAGCATGAGTATTGATAGGTTTCTCTGACAAATTTTTAACACTGGATTGTGGCATCAGGTTAAATAGTTGACATTTTTATAAAATTGCATTTTAGTCTACTTGAAAGCTATGAAATAGTAATACTAATACCTTATTATATGCTACAAATATATACTATTGATAATAAAAATCCAGAAACCATTGAAGAAAAAAGGATTTAATGTAACAGGAACAACTTTAATAGGAATGGTCGTAGGAGAGTAGAGTAGGAAATGAGAATAATGAGAAAGTGAAGAGAGATGCAGGTGTTCCAGAAGAATCCAGGAAGGTTCTAGTTTGAATTTAGGAGTATAGGTGAAAACTGAAACAAATCATCACATTGTAGAACCACTTTGGGTATGAGAGCCTCTTTCTGGATCAAGTTTAAAGCATATCACATGCACAAAAGAAAAATTAAATAGCAGTGTCATGAAATACATGACTTCAGCACCAGATATGTGATAGTTCCATTGGATTTGTAAGGACTTATTAGTTCTGTCTTACTGCTTATAGTCCCTTCTTTTGGGTTATATCAGATCAGGTTAAAAAGATGAACACATTCAATTGATTTTATGCTTTTTTTGTTTTTCCAGAAATCCTGCAGGACGGACTGGACTGGTTGGCCGGGGGCTTTTGGGGCGATGGGGCCCAAATCATGCTGCAGATCCCATTATAACCAGGTAAGAACCAATAAAAAGCATATCAGTAGCAAAGAGCTAAGTGATAGAAAAAATGCAGACTGTAGCTATGTTTGTGTATATATGTATACCTGTGTGTATATGCATATGTATGTGTTTGTATATATGTGTATGTATACAGTCATGCATTGCTTAACAATGAGGACACGTTCTGAGAAATGTATTATTAGGTGATTTTGTTGTTGCATGAACATCATAGAGTATATTTACATAAACCTAGATTGTGTAGGTACAATTGTATAAGTAGTATACACTTATGCCATATGCTATAGCTTATTGTTCTTAGGCTACAAGCCTGTACAGCATGTTACTGTACTGAATACTATAGGCAACTGTAACGCAATTGTAAGTGTGTGTATATCTAAACATAGGGAAAGTAGGTAAAAACATGATATAAAAGATAAAAAACCATACACCTGTTTCGGGCACTTACCCTGAATGGAGCTCGTAGGACTGGAAGTTGATATCTTGGTGAGTCAGAGTGAGTGGTGAGTGAACATGAAAGCCTAAGACATTACTGTCCACTATTGTAGAGTTTATAAACACTGCATACTTAGGCTACACCAAATTTATAAAAAATATTTTCATTTTGTTAATAATAAATTGACCTTAACTTACTGTAACTTCTTTATAAACTTAAACATTTTTAAAACCTTTTTGGCTTTTTTATAGTAATAGCTTAAAACACATCATGCAACTGTACAAAAATAGATTTTTTTGTTACATCCTTATTCTGTGAGCTTTTTTTAATTTAAAAAAAGTTGTTTCTTTTGTGTGTTTTTAAACTTTTTGTTAAAAACTAAGACACAAACACACACATTAGTCTATGGCTATACAAGGTCAGGATCATCAATATCACTGTTTTCCACCTCCACATCTTGTCCCACTGGAAAGTTGTCAGGGGCAGTAATATGCGTGGAGCTGTCATCTCCTATGATAATAACGCCTTCCTCTTGAATATCTCCTGAAGGACCTGCCTGAGGCTGTTTTACAGTTAACTTTTTTTTATAAGTAGAAGGAATATACTCTAAAATAATGATAAAAAGTACGTAAATACATAAGCCAGTAACATAGTCACTTACTATCAAGTATTATGTATTGTATGTGATTGTATTCTTATGACTGGCAGCGCATAGGTTTGTTTACGTCAGCATCACCACAAGCATGTGAGTAATGCATTGGGTGACGATACTGACAATGGCTTATGACATCATTAGGTGATAGGAATGTTTCAGCTCCATCGTAATCTTATGGGACCACCATTGCATATGTGGTCTGTTATTGACCAAAACATCATTATGTGGCACGACTATACACACACACACATGCCCGCAGATGTATATTACATAAATATGCATGCAGATGTATATATAATTGATATTTTAAAGGGACTTTATATAAAATCATAGTGATGTGATGCAAGTATAAAGCCGTACTTATATGAGTAGGTTAGGCATTATATAAAGAAGGTTAATTCTATTTATGCATCTATTTATTGAACATCTATTTGTTCTCAGCGTTGAGTAGGCACTTTTGTAAATATAAAAAAATCTAAGAATCCTAAGTTGGTTCTCTGTCACTGAAGAGCTATGACTTTATTTGCAAGATGGAAAATGTGAAGTAAGAAAACATGTTAAATGTGATCAGATAATATGGGCGATTCAGGATGCTTTAGAAGATTAGAAGATTGGATGTGGGTCATGACTGTGGTAAACTAGAGCACCCAAGAAAGGCTTTATAAAGCAGGTAGATTTGAGCTGAACTTGAACCTTGGGTAGGGAGACAGCAGGAAGCCTAAGAAAAGGGTTTGTAGTAATATCTGAGTAGAGACCGGCTTGGTTGAAACAGAATATTCTTGTAGGAGAGTAGTGGGCGAAAAATGAAACTTAAAGTTAATTTTTGTGCAGTTTTATTGTGGAGAATTTTAAATGCCAAAGTTAGGAGTATGGACTGGAGCCATTGAAGGTTTCAGAACGGGGGAGAGGCATTCTCTTCCTGAGGCAGACCTATGTGGTAAGCCAAATCATATTCAGGTCTCTTGATGAGCATGAATCAGAATTAAGAAGGTCAGTGAATCTAATGTTTAGATGGGCTTAGCTATCTCCACAGGAATCATCTTTCTAATGTATCTGAAACATTGTCATATTTGTCATCCTTTTAATTTTTATTTTTTTACTTTTAGAATTTCTTTGCTGACCATCTGTCTCCCCACATGGAATTGTCATGTTCTTTCTTTAAATAATGCAAATATCCTCATATTGTTACTTTCTTAGTTTTGATATTTTGGGGGCCTTTCTTCAAGGAGACTCTGTTTTTCTTTGATCTGAGATATAATAATAATTTGATAGTTTAACTTTATATATTTTTTTTATTTTCAAGTTACTGGAAGAGGCACCCATACTCACCCGGTCTTATTTTCTTACTTGCCCTCTCGATTCTCCTGCCAAAAAGGATCTTTACCCAACCCCAAATTTTATCTTCCCTCCATCCATCCATCCACCTACCCACCCATTCACCTACCTACTTAATTAACTACTGATCAGCCTACCTCTCCATCCACGTACTGTTAGAACTTCTATGGTTTAAATGACATGGAAAGAGTTAATAAAAAAAATATTAATGGTAGTGTTAGTTTCTGATTTTGGTGAAGCTGGCTAAAAACAGGAAGGTATGAAATGTTTGAAACAGGCATGTAATGCTAGTAAGGGGACAAGAGCAGAAAAGGGAAGCCAGAGTCTTGAAAGTTAGAATCTAGTTAGCTTATCTTTATCTATGGTGGACCAAATAGTGGCTGGGAGTATACATGGTGATTGTGTATCAAGTTGTTTTGAAATGGTAGACTTTTTGAGCTTAACTGTCATACAGATAAGAGAACTGAAGGCTTAGAGATGGTCTGAGGCTATAAGAGAGCCCACAGTTGGCAGAGTCTGGCTTTCAACTGTACTCTTAGGTTGATGTTCTTTGTTATCTCAATAATGCATTAATTAATAAATAATAATGCATTAATTAATAAATTGATGAGTTCCTCTAAATAGATGAGAGGCAGCAGAAATGGAACAGAGAAGAATGAAAGATGTTGAAGGAAGAGTCAAGCCTTCGATGAATTGTTAAAAGTATTCTACTTTTAGACTAGTCTATTCCAGGCATCCTGTCAGTGCTATCATTAGTTTTTCTATTTGTTTTTCACAGAAGCCCCTCCAAGTAGGTATTGATATATCTGTTTTGAGGATTTGAAAATAGAGACTCACTGGGGTTAAGTTACTTGCCTAAATGTTGTAGATCTGACATCTGAATCAGGGGTAAGTGGCTTTAAATACTGTGCTTTTTCTGTTACACCACTAGTGAGTCTTTACTATACTGTACTTTTTATCATTGTTTTGGAGTATATTCATTCTATTGGAGAATCACCCAGGCATTTTCAGAGCCAAGATTTCACCCCCCTTTCTTTCAAGTATGCACTTCATGATTCAAAACAGCATTGTTCAGGATTTCATAAACTTTTTCAGAAGCTCCAAGGCAGGTGTTAAATTTTCAGATTCCCAGACATCTCTCCTAGAGATTGTCCAGGTACAGTTATCAAAAGTTTCTTCAGATCCTCTAGAGTCAAAATGAGTTGGGAAGTGTTCATATATTATTGTGAATAAATTCAGGTCAAACAATTGCTGACAATTTCATTTTCTGTTCACTTTTGGTTAAAGACACAAGTGGAAGGTATGTATGGAAGTATGTATGGAAGGTACATACTGTTAGAACTGGGGAGGGAATAGCAATAGGGCGTAGAAATATTACTGATATTCAGTAAATGTTCATTAGGTTCATCAATTAAAATGATGTATTAGTTCTGTTAGATCAAGAAATTGTTTTAAAATTGGTGATAATGTATTTAATACTAATAAATAATATAGCAAGAAGCTACTCTGCTTAAAATCCATACATTTGTCCAGAATAAAATCTGAGAACATATGCAAGCTGCTAATCATCTCTCTGATCCTGCCTTCTCCCCAGCAGCATCTCTCTCTTTTTTTTTTTCTTGAGATGTGGTCTTGCTATGTTACCCTGGCTGGTCTTGAACTCCTGAGCTCAAGCAATCCTCCCACCTTGGCCTCCCAAAGTGCTAAGATTACAGGCAGGAGCCACCACACTACACCCGGCCAGCATCTCTCTCTATTCTGTTTCTCATCCTTGTTTCATAGTCACAACTGGCTGGCTGAAGAGCAGTGGCTGTATTGAGTCTTTATTTTCCCAGCTCCTTGCATGTGATGTGTAGTAGGTGCCAGTAAATGTTTATGAGTGAACAGAGCCACCATTTGACTTCTTATCTTTCCTTTTTTTTTTTTTTTTTTGAGACAGATTCTAGCTCTGTCACCCAGGCTGGAGTGTAGTGGTGCTATCTCGGCTCACTGCAACCTCCAAGTGATTCTCCTGCTTCAGCCTCCCAAGTGGCTGGGACTACAGGTGCACACCACCCCGCCCAGCTAATTTTTGTATTTAGTAGAGACAGGGTTTCGCCATGTTGGCCAGGATGGTCTTGATCTCTTGACCTCGTGATCTGCCTGCCTCCGCCTCTCAAAGTGCTGGGATTACAGGCGCACACCACTGCGCCTGGCCATGTTTCCTCTTATCTAATTAGTGTAAACATTCTGCTTGTTCAGTTTAAGTAGATAGTATAGTAATTAAGAACACAGATTCTGGAACCAGATTGTCCAGGTTCAAAGTTGTGTTTATACCCTTGTTAACACTGTAGTCTTGGGGAAGTTACCTAACTTTTCTGTGCCTCATTTTCCATATCTGTAAAATAAAGATAATAAAACAACTATGTTATAGGGTTGTTTTGAGGCTTAAATGGATAAATACATTAAAGCACTTAGAACAGTGTTTTACATATATATGATAAATGCTATCTAAATGGCTTTTAGAAAATAAAAATAAAATCCATACTCTCTTCATTCTCACTATCTCTGCCTTCTGTCCTGTCATCATCTTTTACCTGGATCATAGTAGTAGCCTCCCAGCTGATCTTCTTGAGTCCAGTCTTGCTTTCCTCCAGACCAACATACATGCTTTTGTCAGAGTGAGCTTTCTAAAATACGAACTGGTTATGGTTTTACCCTGCTTAAAAACATTCTCTGGCTCTCTAAGTAGATGCATTAGATGAATCTTGTCATACAAGCCTGTTGCCCACTTTTCTGGCCTATCTTTTCCCTCACTGATGCCCATGGTGCTAGACCCCATATGAACATTCAGTTTCTTGAACACATTATTTTATTTTATGACTTTGTTTCTTGCTCATGTATTCCCCTTTCTGGCATTTTAAAAACAGATGTGCCCTCTTGTACTAATTATTATTTCATTTCTGTTTAATATACTCATCAAACTATCACCCTTCTGCTAATTTAGAGCCAGTGCTAGACTATGAGCTCTTTCATGGGAGGAATTAGATATGGTAGATATGGTAGTCACCTACTATATAAGGAAATTTGGAAACTCATATCCATACTAATATTTTATTGGGTTTCATCCAGAGTAATAATTATATCATAGACCTTTTTTGGTTTAGCATTGGAAGTTTTTTTTTTTTTTTTTGCCTAAGAGATCATTAGGATAATTCCTAAAATTGGGCTGGAGATTGATATGGAGGTGAGGAAGGGGAAGGGGAGATTTATTAATATCAACATCTCTGGCAAAGAGAGTGTGGTTAGAAAAAGTGTATTCTGAAACTAACATTGCCTTGATACTTTCTACAAAACCCATAAGCAATTCAATTTAAAATATAAAATGATAGAGTTTTTTTTGTTTATCAAATTAGAGGGCATAAAGATTGAGAAGCAGGGCTGGGTATGGTGGCTTACACCTGTAATCGCAGCACTTTGGGAGGCCGAGGTGGGAGGATGGCTTGAGGCCAGGAGTTCAAGACCAGCTGGGTAACATAGCAGGAGACCCCATCTGTAAAACAAAAAAAATTAGCTGGGCATGGTGGCCCATGCCTGTAGTCCTAGCTACACAGGAGACTGAGACAGGAGGATTGCTTGAGCCCAGGAATTTAAGGTTACAGTGAACTATGGTTGTACCACTGTACTCTAGCCTTGGTGACAGAGCAAGACCCTGTCTCTTAAAAAAAAAAAAAAAAAAAAAAAGATTGAGAAGTACTGCTTTTGACACCAGCTAAACTGGGTCATATAATCTGCTTTTCTCTTAGCACAGGGTGAACTGTTAAAAGCAAATTTTTTTTTTTTTTTTTTTTTTTTTGAGATGGAGTCTCACTCTGTCATCCAGGCTGGAGTGTAATGGCACGATCTTTGCTCACTGCAGCCTCCGCCTCCTGGGTTCAAGTGATTCTCCTGCCTCAGCCTCCTGAGTAGCTAGGACTACAGGCACCCATCATCATGCCTAGCTAATTTTTGTATTTTTGTAGAAACAGGGTTTCACCATGTTGGCCAGGCTGGTCTTGAACTGCTGACCTCAGGTGATCTGCCCGCCTTGGCCTCCCAAAGTGCTGGGATTTCAGGTGTGAGTCACCACACCTGGCCAAAAGCAAATCTTACCATGCCTTTTCCACTACCAGTAATTTTTTTTTTCTTTTTTTTTTAGATAGGCCCTCTCTCTGTCGCCCAAACTGGAGTGTAGTGGCACCATCTTAGCTCAGTGCAACCTTAAACTCCTGGGTACAGCGACCCTTCTGCCTCAGTCTCCCAAGTAGCTAGGACTATAGGTGCATGCCACCACACCCAGTTAATTTTTTTATTTTTTGTATAGATGAGGTCTTCCGTTGTTGCCCAGCCTGGTCTCAAACTCCTGAGCTCAAGCAATTTTCCCAAAGTGTTGGGATTACAAGTGTGAGACACTGTGCCTGGCAACTACCAGTAATTTTTAAAAGAGGATTCGTAAACTCATTTTTTAAAAAACTTTGATAACCTTTTCTTTAAATTCTATTCTGCTACTTCTTTTTTTGTTAGTACTTTAAGTAGTAAAAATTGTTTGTATCCTGAATTTTCATTACAGATAATATAGTATCTTTTATGTAATGTAGACATTTGTCCTGGTTTGTAACAGTGATGAATATAGAATATTTCCTGTAAAAATCAATAGTTTTAAATAAAACTAGCTGATTTGAGATAAATGTATATATACTCTGTTTTAAAGAAATACGTCCTTGTAACTTTGTCTGAAGTTTGAGATAGAACCTTAGTTTTTGTTGTAAATCAGTTATGATTTTATATTACTATTCACAGATGGAAAAGGGATAGCAGTGGAAATAGAATCATGCACCCTGTTTCTGGGAAACACATCTTACAATTTGTTGCAATAAAAAGGAAAGACTGTGGAGAATGGGCAATCCCAGGGGTAAGCATTAAAATTAAATTAGTGTTTAAGTTCCTTTTAGTTGCTTTACTTACTACAGGGTTATTGTTTGTGAATCTTTTCTATTCCATTTTCCTCTATTCCTTCCCACTTCAATTAGTAATTCTTATGTTTTTCATCCCTGCATGAAGTGTCATTGTCAGCAACAAGTTTAGGATAATCCAAGACTGTTAGAATCTGCGTCTAATTCTGACACCCTTGGGAAATAACTTGGGCTTTGAAGTTAGATGTAGGTCTGTGTTCTGGCTGTTCTACTTGCAGCTGGGTGATAGGGAGTTCAGGCCCTCATCTTTAAAATAAAGAGATCTACATCACAGGATTATTAGAGATCACATTTAATAGGCATTCATTATGTTGGGTCCCATTTCAGAATTTAACCTCCACTCCAAGCCCAAGGTAGTATTTTTAAGCACTTTTTGGTTGAATTCTGATAACTTTTGACAACATTTAAAAAATTAGCTTTTGTTATTTACTGTTCCTTGTAGTTTAAATAATTTCTATAATGTTATCAAGATGAGTGTACTTTTGTTGGCTTGTAGTTTGAATTTATGGCAGTGGTATATTTGAAGTGGCCATTTATTTTTTATTATTTATTTATTTATTTATTTTGAGACAGAGTCTCACTCTGTTGCCCAGGCTGGAGTGCATTGGTGCAATCTTGGCTCATTGCAACCTCTGCCTCCTGGGTTCATGCAATTCTTGTGCCTCAGCCTCCCAACGTAGCTGGGATTACAAGTGTGTGCCACTATGCCTGGCTAATTTTTATAATTTTAGTAGAGATGGGTTTCACTATGTTGGCCAGGCTGGTCTTGAACTCCTGGCCTCAAGCAATCTGCCTGCCTTGGGGCCTCCCAAAGTGCTGGGATTACAGGTGTGAGCCACCACACCTGGCCTGAAGTGGCCATTTAAAATGTTTATGTGTGTGGTAGAGAGTTTTATATTTTATACCGTATTATGAAATGGAGATAGTTTGATATGAGGATGACTCTTTATAAAAACATACAGTTATCTGCAAGAATGTTTTTTTCTTTGTAGAATAAAAATGGAATGGAAATAAGGATCTCAACCGACTCTGATAAAAGTTTAGGCTAATTTCTTTTTCTTATCTTTTTTTTTTTTTTGAGACGGAGTCTCACTCTGTTGCCTGGCTGGAGTGTAATGGCATGATCTCAGCTTACTGCAGCCTCCGCCTCCTGGGTTCAAGCAATTCCCTGCCTCAGCCTCCCGAGTAGCTGGGATTATAGGCGACCACCACCACACCTAGCTAATTTTTGTATTTTTAGTAGAGACAGGGTTTCACCATCTTGGCCAGGCTGGTCTTGAACTCCTGACCTCGTGATCCACCCACCCTGACCTCCCAAAGTGCTGGGATTACAGGCGTGAGCCACCGTGCTTGGCGAACTTTAGGCTAATTTCTATGAGCCAAATAGTCAAACTTCACTTAGGTTGAAAGCAATAACGTAATAATGATTTCATCATAGAATCTTACATTTTTATTGTTATTTAAAATTCTTATCAGGAAACTGCTGTCATTGTTATCATTTTGACAGTTATTCATCTAATCAGTGTATTTTTAGTATCTTCCTTTTGTCAGCTAATATTTTAGACACTGAGAATACAACAGAGCAACATAAACAAATACCTCTATCTTTTGGTGCTCACATTCCAGTTGGAGAGACAGATAATATAAGATACATAAGTTAAATATATCGCATGTTAGAAGGCAATAAGTATTAAGAAAGAAACAAAAGCAAGGTAGAGGACTAGGAAGTGTTTGAGAGTTTGCGATTTTAAACAGGGCAGTTAAGAGAAGACCTCCCTGAGGAGGTGCATGTTAGGTAGCTATCTGAAGGAAATGAATTAGTGAACCATGCAGATATCTAGAGAAAAGCATCTTGGATAGAGATAATAGCAGGTGCAAAGGCTCTCAGTGGGCAGCATGTTAGGCAGGTCCTGGGAACATTGAGGAGGTCAGTGTGGCTGGAATGGAATGAACAATAGGGGAAGAATCAGTGTGCTGTATTATTTCTTACCGCCAGTCCTTTTTCCTTAGTTTGAATTTGGCAAGTACCAGGAAATTGGTTTGATTGGCTCAGTTTGCCATAGGCTAACCTTGGACCAATCACTGTGGCCAAATACATGAGGCATCCTTATTGGCTCCTTCTACTAGCAACAGATGGTTTAGAGAACAGTGTATCACAGAGAAATGGGGATCACTATTATAGGCAGATTGAATAATAAATGTTCACTCTACCACTCAATAAATATTTGTTGAACAAATCAAAGCTGATCCCTTTTTTCAAAATTTTTAATGTGACTCTTAGGGGATGGTGGATCCAGGAGAGAAGATTAGTGCCACACTGAAAAGAGAATTTGGTGAGGAAGCTCTCAACTCCTTACAGAAAACCAGTGCTGAAAAGAGAGAAATAGAGGAAAAGTTGCACAAACTCTTCAGCCAAGACCACCTAGTGGTGAGAAATAGTGTTTCTTGGAGGGATTTAGTTCTGGGGATTGATGAAAATGACTTAAAAGTTGACCTGGAAATCTGTATGTCCTTCTCTAAATAAAGTGGAATACTTGTATATTTAAAATATATTCACAAAAACAAATTATAGATCTTCACTGTAAATAGGTTTCTATTTAAAGTTTTATAGCCCAACTTTAGGCTATATAGGCTAAAATGATCTATATTTAGTTCATTTATATCATTTATTATAATAACTTTTTTCTTCTTAGTTTTTCTTTCTTTTTTTTTTTTTTGAGATGGAGTCTCGCTCTGTCACCCAGGCTGGAGTGCAGTGGCACGATCTTGGCTTACTGCAACCTTCACCTCCCAGGTTCAAGCAATTCTCTTGCCTCAGCCTCTGGAGTAGCTGGGATTACAGGCATCCACCACCACGCCTGGCTAATTTTTGTATTTTTAGTAGAGACAGGGTTTCACCATGTTGGCCAGGCTGGCCTTGAGCTCCTGACTTCAAGTTACCTGCCCGCCTCAGCCTCCCAAAGTGCTGGGATTACAGGCGTAAGCCAGCACGCCTGGCCTGTAAACTATTTTCTTTCACATTGAGTACCCATCCAACAGAAAGCTTTTTGTATGTGCATGAATTCAGCTCTCTCTGAAAGAACATTTGCATTTTAAATTATGTCATACAGAGATTTTTCTGGTTGATAATCATTTAAGTCTCATGTCTGTTTTGTCCATATACCCTCTGTGATAGGGTCTTGCTCTGTTGATCAGGCTGGAGTGCAGTGGTGTTATCATGGCTCACTGCAGTTTCGACCTCTTGGGCTCCTGTAATCCTCTCATCTCGGTCTTCTGGGTAGCTGGGACCACAGGCAAACACCACCGCACTGGGCTAATTTTTTGTTTTATAGAGATGGGGTTTTACCATGTTGTCCAGGCTGGTCTTGAACTCCTTGGCTCAAGGATCCCCCACCTCGACCTCCCAAAGTGCTAGGATTACAGACGTGAGCCTGGCCTTCCGTGCTTTTAAAAAAATACCTTTCAAGGTATATGCACACTAATGATAAGAAAATAATAGAGTTCTTTTTTTTTGTTTGTTTTGAGATGAACTCTCGCTCTTGTTCCCAGGCTGGAGTGCAATGGCGCGATCTCGGCTCACTGCAACCTCTGCCTCCCGGATTCAAGCGATTCTCCTGCCTCAACCTCCAGAGTAGCTTGGATTACAGGCGTGTGCCACCATGCCTGGCTAATTTTTGTATTTTTAGTAGAGACGGGGTTTCACCATGTTGGCCAGGCAGGTCTTGAACTCTTGACCTCAGGTGATCCGCCTGCCTCAGCCTCCCAAAGTCCTGGGATTACAGGCGTGAGCCACCGCGCCTGGCCTTTTTTTTGGTCAGTTTTTATTTGGATTGCTTGTTTTCTTTTCAGAATTGGGATTTAATTATTTATGTTGTCCAGATTTTTTTGAGTTACGTTTGTGCTAAATGAATTGATCCAAATATTTTCATATATTAATAGCTTAAATAGTAATCTTTAGTTTTACTTACAGATCTCCTTTGTTTAACTAGAAGAATCTACCTTTGTATTTCAGAAACTATAATCACAGAAAAATACTTAAGTCATGGACTCTTAAAAAATCATATTGCCCAAATCTGACTATTCTCAGATTCTGAAATTAGAGTTTGAGGTGTTGAGGGTTTCATGATTTATTTATTTATTTTGAGACAGTGTCTGGCTCTGTCACCAGGCTGGAGTGCAGTGACGTGATCTCGGCTCACTGCAACCTTTGCCTCACAGGTTCATGCGATTCTCCTGCCTCAACCTCCTGAGTAGCTGGGACTACAGGTGTGCTCCACCATGCCCAGCTAATTTTTGTGTTTTTAGTAGAGACGAGGTTTCACCATGTTGGCCAGGATGGTCTTGATCTCTTGACCTCATGATCTGCCCACCTCCACCTCCCAAAGTGCTGGGATTACAGGCATGAGCCACCACGCCCGGCCTGAGGGTTTCATGATTTTTAAAGCTGCCTCAAAAGAAAATACTGTTCTTTGGGAAATTTGAAACAAGCACATGAAGTACTACATTAAAAGTTTTATGATATTTACATTTCTTTCTGTTTTCCTTTTCTTTTTTTTTGAGATGGAGTCTCGCTCTGTTGCCCAGGCTGGAGTGCAGTGGCGTGATCTTGGCTCACTGCTACCTCCACCTCCCGGGTTCAAGTATTTCTCCTGTCTCAGCCTCCCGAGTAGCTGGAACTACAGGCACCCACCACCATGCGTGGCTAATTTTTTTTGTATTTTTAGTAGAGACGGGGTTTCACCTTGTTGGTCAGGCTGGTCTCGAACTCCTGACCTCAGGTGATCCACCCATCTCGGCCTCCCAAAGTGCTGAGATTACAGGCGTGAGCCACCGTGCCCGGCTGATATTTACATTTCTTAAAAAAAATTTTGATAGAAACACATAATGTCAAATTTACCATCTAAACTGTTGAATGTACAGCTCAGTAGCATTAAGTATGTTCATGTTGTTGGGCAACAGGATGTTTACATTTCTGATGCTAGTGAAGGTAACATGCTCTGCTGTACTCACTACACCTTGGACTTTTAGAAAATTTGTCTTCTTTTGAAAATAGATATATAAGGGATATGTTGATGATCCTCGAAACACTGATAATGCATGGCTGGAGACAGAAGCTGTGAACTACCATGACGAAACAGGTAACTTTATATTTATTAAACTGACTGGGATTAAAGGATCAATTTAAGCCGGTAGCCCACTAAGGCATGATTAAATCTGGACTATTTTAGCATCTTAAACCCATTAACTGTTGATTGTAGGATTGTAGTTATATGAAAGCAAAATTGTTGGTATTAAAGGAATACATAGAAGAAATCTTCAAAACTGTTACCACCAGTGACTAAATTTTCTTTAATCCATTGGTAACATTTGAAATTAAGGTTGAAATTATAGGCTAAAATGATATGCTTTAAAGATGTCAGATTATTTATTGAGTATGGTTCCCTTTTTTTGCAAAACAAAAGCAACGGATTTGGGTAGGAAGTATGGCAATGATAAAGGAAATGGGATTTATATCTTACTATTTCAAATATTTTTATAATAATCTTGGATTGTTAATACACAAAGCAATAATAAAAAATTCCAAGTACTGAAAAAATTTTAAATGAATGCTCTTTCTGGTCCATGGAATTTAAAATTTTATGAGGAGGGTCAAACCTATTATTACAGAAGGAGAAAGGAAAAATCTGCTGTCTTAAAAATTAATTTGATCTTAATGTACACATTGAATGGCTCCCTTGAAACATATTTTATTGCTAAATTTGATTTGTTTTTATTTGTAGCATAAAAGTGGGGGCACCATGCTAGAGAAATGAAATGAATGTTCCACGCATAGTTCTTTCTGAGCTGTGTAACCTTGTACAAATCACTTGTCCTCTTGGACTCAGTTTTTTCACTTACAAAATGGGCTAGAACTAGAAGATCTGTCATTTCCATATCCTGTGCTTTTGATTGTTGAACTTGGAGGAAACTCCTGGGACCATTTTCCCTTCCTTCTGTATTTCCACTAAGGTGTATTAGAAGAGTTTATCCTTCTAGTTTGAAAACTTAGAAGAAATATGCAGATGTAAATTAGAAGCAGGTCTGTACAACTTTAGTACTGATAAATTTATTAGCTACTTTAAATTTTTGGAGTTAAAAACAATGATTGATCCTCCGGAAGTTGATTATAGAGTTTATGGATTATTCAGTGTTTTTACCGTATCTTTTTCTCTCTTTAAACTTACAAAATTTTGTTTTGATAATTCCAAAATCTCTGCCATATTTGAGTTTGGTTTTAATATTTGCTTTGTTTCTTTAGGCTATGTTTTTTGCCTTTTAACATGCTTTTAGTGCTTTTTTTCTTTTTTTTTTTTTTTTTTTACCGCGAGATGGAGTTTTGCTCTGTCGCCCACGCTGGAGTGCAGTGGCATGATCTCGGCTCACTGCAACCTTTGCCTCTCAGGTTCAGGCGATTCTCCTGCCTCAGACTCCCAAGTAGCTGGTACTACAGGCATGCACCACCATGCCCGGCTAATTTTTGTATTTTTAGTAGAGATGGGGTTTCACCATGTTGGCCAGGCTGGTCTCAATCTCCTTACTTCAGGTGATCCACCCACCTTGGCCTCCCAAAGTGCTGGGATTACAGGCATGAGCCACTGCACCTGGCTGTATTGCTTTTTTGAAAATTGACCATGATATGGCTTGTAAGGGAACTAAGACAAATAGTTCTTTAGTGTGAGGTTTTATGTTTATCTGGCTAGGAGTTAGGCTGTGTTTTTTGTTTGCTGTCATTGTATGTGTCAGAGGCTAAAATTTCATCTAGTTTTGGGTTTCCCTGGAGACTTCTTAAATAAGGTCTGAAGCATGCCCTTCTTTCAGCTGTCTTCCTCTTTTATTAAACAGGAGTCCTATTGATAAGATACGGTGGTAAATTCTAGAGGAAGGGGAATCATAGGAGAATATATGGTTAGATGTCAGTCTTTTAGTGAGCCTGTGGCCCTGGGCTGTGACCCTTCATAAGTTCTTCTCAGCTTCCCTCCTTCCTCCCCGATCCTTAGGAAAGACAGGAAATCCAGCAGGAGCTGGAGTTGGGTATTTCCTTTCCCTCAGGTTGCTTAGGGCTTGGTAAAATAGTTTTCCTTGAGGGCAGAGTGATCTGGGTGTATTTGAAAATGGTTACCTTTCCCCTCTCCATGTTGGAAGGGAGAGAGGATTTTTCTCCAGTCTTCACCTGGTGGCTTTCTTGCAGGTAAAGCTCACTAAAATGTGGGCCCCCCTCTTCATACTGGTATGGCTGACCCCCTAGGAGATTTTATCTTTCAAGCTAGTCCAAAGGTCAGCTTTCAGCAGTTAGTTACCCTTTAAGTGTTCCTACCAGGTGCTGACTCCAGTGGTAGGCTTCTCTCCCTGGTCAGTTGTGATTCTCTGTATTTGCGTGTCTCACCAGTTTTTGGTATGGCAGTGTGCCCTCTACTAAGAATACAAAAAAATTAGCGGGGCGTGGTGACAGGTGCCTGTAATCCCAGGTGCTCGGCGAGGGGTTGGCTGAGGCAGGAGAATTGCTTGTACTCAGGAGGCGGAGGTTGCAGTGAGCCGTGATTGTGCCACTGCACTTCAGCCTGGTCAACAAGAGCGAGACTCCATCTAAAAATAAATAAAATAAAATAAAATAAAATATTTAAGTAATGTTGCCTTGAATACTTTAATAGGCTTGTTTCTATTTCATTAGAATAAATTCTTCAAAGAGGAATTACTGGATTGCTTATTGTATCTTCAGTGCCTAGTACAGAGTCTGGTACACAAGATGCACTCTGATATTTACAGAATGAGTGCTTGTCAAAGAAAACTTACTTTTTAAAAGCTCTTGATAAACATTGCCAAATTTCCTACAGAAATATGCCATTTATATTCCCAGCAGTGATTGGGAGCACTTATTTTTTATTTTTTTGATAATTTAAATTTAAATTTTTTTTTTTTTTTTTTTTGAGGTGGAGTCTCACCCTGTCGCCAGGCTGGAGTGCAGTGGTGTGATCTTGGCTCACTACAACCTCCGCCTCATGGATTCAAATGATTCTCTTGCCTCAGCCTCCCAAGTAAGCTGAGACTACAGGCATGTGCCACCACTCCTGGCTAATTTTTGTATTTTTAGTAGAGATGGGGTTTCACCATGTTGGCCAGGCTGGTCTCAAACTCCTGACCTCAGGTGATCCACCCGCCTCAGCTTTGTTTTATTTTTTTACATTTAAATCTGTCATCCCTCTTGGATTGATTTTGATGTAAGGTTTCATATTCATATAATATAATCTCTTTTTTAAGGATAATCTTTTTAGAGAAAAGTCTTTGTATTGTGTGTTTGTCTAAAATTTAGGGACTTGGTTAAAATTTGGGCATTTTGGAATACTCTAGTTTTTTTTCTTTTATTCATTCTGCTGACCAGGGATGGAATAGTCTAGTTTTTAATTCACTTGGCCAGCTAGTACAATGATGATTTAAGATTATTTTAAATAAGAATACTTGATGATATAGATATGCTAAAACAGAAATGAATTTTTCTTGGTGATGGTTTTTCTTTGGCAACTAGGTGAGATAATGGATAATCTTATGCTAGAAGCTGGAGATGATGCTGGAAAAGTGAAATGGGTGGATATCAATGATAAACTGAAGCTTTATGCCAATCACTCTCAATTCATCCAACTTGTGACTGAGAAACGAGATGCACACTGGAGCGAGGACTCTGAAGCTGACTGCCATGCGTTGTAGCTGATGGTCTCCGTGTAAGCCAAAGGCCCACAGAGGAGCATGTACTGAAAAGAAGGCAGTATCACAGAATTTATACTATAAAAAGGGCAGGGTAGGCCACTTGGCCTATTTACTTTCAAAACGATTTGCATTTAGAGTGTTTCGCATCAGAATAAAATGAGTAAGATGAACTGGAACACAAAATTTTCAGCTCTTTGGTCAAAAGGAATATAAGTAATCATATTTTGTATGTATTCTATTTAAGCATGGCTTAAATTTAAACAACTAATGCTCTTTGAAGAATCATCATCAGAATAAAGATAAATTCTTGATCAGCTGTAACTTCTGTTTTCCATCTAGTTCTTATTTGTCAATGCCTTCCCTCCCACTCCCCATCTTCTGAGGCCTGAAGGATATTCCTGCCACATCAAACTCCTTTAGGCAGAGTACCACCATTGGATGTATAGTTTAATGTTTCATCTGATTTTTCTTTAAATTATTTGCTTCACATTTTGCTTCACATGATCTTGTTGAAGCTAATTTTGAAAATGGAAACTATGTTTTCTTGACTTTAGAAGCATTAGTTTTAAGAGGAAATTTCAGCCACTAGTCAATAGAGATCAAAATCTCTATTGATCAAGAACAAGAGTGAACAAGAGCTGATACTCTCATTTTCAAAAATTCTGAATTAAAAAAAGTCCAGGAAGTTAGTAATTTAAATCAATATGTTCATTTCACTCTAGTGAAACTACTGTATGTTGTAAATCTGTTAAAAATGGATGTTTGGAAAAGAATTGAAATCAGGACAAAAAATTACAGATGCTGGTGAGGTTGTAGAGAAAAAGGAATGCTTATACGCTGTTAGTGGGAGTGTAAATTGGTCCAACCATTGTGGAAGAGAGTGTAGAGAGTCCTCAAATATTTAAACATATTTGACCCAGTAATCCCATTACTGGGTATATACCTGAAGGAATATAAATTGTTCTATTATAAACACATATTCACGTGTATGTTCATTGCCGCACTATTCACAATAGCAAAGACATGAAATCAACCTAAATGCTCATCAGTGATAGACTGGATAAAGACGATGTGGTATATATACATCATGGAATACTATGCAGCCATAAAAAAGAATAAGATCATGTCCTCTGAAAAGACATGGGTGGAGCTGGAGGCCATTATCCTTAGCAAACTAATGCAAGAACAGAAAACCAAACACTGCGTGTTCTCTTATAAGTGAGAGCTAAATGGTGAGAACACATGGACACAGGGGAACTACACATTCTGGGGTCTGTTGGAGGGTGGGAGGAGGGAGAGGATCAGGAGAAATAACTAATGGGTCCTAGGCTTAATACCTGGGTGATGAAATAATCTGTACAACAAACCCTCATGACACAAGTTTACCTATGTAACAAACCTGCACGTGTACCCCTGTACTTAACAACAAAACAAACACAAAGGAAAATGTTAGCCATGTGTGAATTTTAAACTTCTTGGTAGTCACATTAAAAATAATAAAAAGCAAGTAAAATGGTTTGTAATTATTTAATCCATTATATCCAAAATATCTTAATATGTGATCAATATATAATAAGTAATTATTTTGGTTCTAGAAAAACAGGAACAGAGGTGGAGGTCTCTGTGAGTTAGTGTTTTTTGTTAGGAAAGAAATGATAAAGATTGAAATAGGTTTTTGAGAAAAGCATGGTTAATGTTATAAATCCCACAGGAAAGGAGGGGGTTGGTGCTTTGGGGGTTTTTGGAAGCAAGGAAGAGGAAAGAAAAGCAGTACTGCCTTGTCTTAGTGGACATGTTTGTCTCATTCTGGCTAAGGATCTCCGTTGGAAAGCCCTGTGATAGGAACTCCTATCCACCTAAGTAGGGTTGGGCTATAGCTGGAGCATCTCAAGAAAAGCTTTAGAGGAGAGAGACATGATTGTTTTCTTTCCTTCAGATGTTTGAAAAAGATACTAGGCTTACTCTGTAGCTAGCGAGCAGAATTAGGGTTAAGGTAAAACAAAGTGTTTTTCTGTTTTTTGTTTCGTTTATTTGATGTCAGAACTTTTGGTGGTAAACCTGAATTGAACTGACAGGAGGCTTTTTTCCCCTTAGTTATGACTGTAGGTTTTCCTGAAAAGCATTAGAATGTTTGATTTCAGGATACCTCGAACCCTTCTGGAATAGTTATAAATAGGGCTTATGTATGTATTAACTTCTAAAAATCCATAAAATCCTGGTCCCTACGGTGAGTATTAAGGGATTGATACTTGTTGAGGATGATCGGCTCAAGAGGTTAGATGGCCTTCCTGCATGGAAGAGTCGGCTTCTACTTTCACCATTTGGCAGGAAGAAATTGCTTCTTCCTATCACTGAATGGAGTTCTCCAAAATTGAAGCTACCTGTTTACAAAAGCTCTTTTAACAGTTTGAGCAATTTTCTGAAAATTTTGGCATTTACTTGTGTTTCATAGAATTTTGAGACAGGGTCTCATTCTGTTGCCCGTGATAGCTCCACTGGAGTGCAGTGGTGCTCTTAGGGCTCACTGCAGCCTCAACCTCCTGGGCTCAAGCAATCCTCCCACCTCAGCCTCCTAATTAGTTGGGACCACGTGTATGCACCACCACACCCAGCTAATTATTTTATTTTATTTTTGTAGAGACTGGAATTTCCCTATGTTGCCCAGGCTGGTCTTGGACTCCTGGGCTCAAGAGATCCTCTCACCTCAGCCTCCCAAAGTGTTGGGATTACAGGTGTGAGCCACCATGCCCAGCCTGTTTAATAGTTTTGATACAATTGAACTGCCATTATATATAACCAAACTGCCATTTGGTTATATTAAAGGTTTATTTAAAGTATGACTAAAGCCCATGGTCTAGATAAATTCTTTGTGGTTTTTTGGAGTTTTCACTGGAACATGCACAAAGTATGCAAAATTATAAAACTACCATCAACTATAGATAAGATAGAAGTAGATACTCTTCTGATAACTGTAAATATCCAGCACCATCTATAATAGGGAAAAAACAAAATGTTAGTTTCAGATATTCCTAGAGGAAGATCTATCTGCTATATCACTAGGTAATATTCCCTTCATACTTATTTTCCTTATGTCTTATGTAAAATGAATGTTTTTTATTTTAGAGACATTTAGTAAAATAAGTAATAATATTTGCCATTTACTGAGTATCTGTATTGTATTACTTAATTCTATCCACATCCTGTTAGGTAGTAGTATTCCCATTTCACAAATGAATACATTGATATTTAGAAAGGTTGCCCACGGTTTTATTTGCTAGTAGAGTTGGGATTTGAATCACGGTGTGACTGGGTTGCAAACCTATTCTGTCTATTGTATTCCCTACTAAGGTTAAGAGTCTTTTATGATACATTATTTAAGTATGCAGCTTGGAAGATTATGTGTTACATAAATAGTACTCATGTTGTTCATAGTATTGCAGTTATGATTTGTGAGTTGAAATTTAAGGGCCACACCTGATTTGGCTAGCATTGTTGAAGTTGTTTGTGTAATTTTGGCCCAAAGATGGTTTATTTGATGATAATCTAAGGATAAAGGGCCACAGTCAGTGTTTGTTTTGTCAGCAGGTGTTCTTGAGCTTTTGAAAGCATTTCAAACCCAAATAGAAGGATATGCAAAGTTTCCTTAAGATCATAACTACTTTAAAAACTAAATATTTGGTGGCTAAAGGGGGAACTTGAAAATTCTGAGCACTTAGGCTATTCTTATTTAACAGTATGTTTTCTTATGCTTAGGACTTCTGGGTGGTGGTTATTTTCTAAAATATTTCTGGAGTTTTAATAAATAAACTGACTTTAAAATACATCCTTTGAAGAAAGCATTTGTAATTAATTGGTCTTTTTTACACCTATTTTCATCATATTGTTAATTTACCATTGTGGACACAATCAGAGGCAATTAAACTCATGATAAAAATATTTAAAAGGATATAAATGCTTGAAAGAATTTGGAGATTTTACTAACCATACGTAACTTCTGGCGTAGTGGGAGAATTATTTCTGTCAAAATAGATAATACAGATGATAGTTATAATTTATTATATGAAGATATTTTCACCACAATTCCTTCTTCACCCATGCCTCCCATTTTAAGGTTATTTTATTGCTGATGTGTTAATATTGGTATAATCATGTATGCTGGAGGTGGAAAATGTGGAACCGTTAAATGCTGATAAATTGAATCCTTAACTGTTTACAGCATAGAGCTTAATCTCTCCCACTTGGCCTCAGATAGTCTGATATAAGTATTTGAAATGGTAAAAGCTACTAAAGAAGCACTTCAGGGCAGTGAAACTTGTTAGGAGAGAAGCAGTTGGGTGGAAATCCAGTTTCTTTCTCCAGGGCTGTAGTACACTATGATTGGGCCCATGAATAGCCTCTGCAGTCCAGCCAGGACAACATAGCAAGATCCTGTTTCTTAAAAATATTAGAACAACAAAAGGGATATATACCTTTTTGGTCTCCACATTTTTCTTTCTTTCTTTCTTTTTTTTGGTATGTATTTTACATGAAAGCAAACTTCAGTGAAAGTCAAAGTAGAAGTCAAAGTTTGTAGCCTTTGTATCCAGCAAGTTAATGCTTTTTGTTAAGATGTGTTACTTTGCCTTGAGATCAGTCCATTTCTAGGTGTGGCACTTTTACAGTAGGCTTTTCTCATTACTTACTATGAATTGCCTATAAGACAAAAATAAGCCTGAAAGCCCGGGCATGGTGGCTCACGCCTGTAATCCCAGCACTTTGGGAGGCTGAAGCGGGCGGATCTCTTGAGGTCAGGAGTTTGAGACCAGCCTGGCTAACATGGTGAAACCCCGTTTCTACTAAAAATGTAAAAATTAGCCGGGTGTGGTGGCACATGCTTGTAATCCCACCTACTAGGAAGGCTGAGGCAGGAGAATCGCTTGAGCCTGGGAGGCAGAAGTTGCAGTGAGCCGAGATCACATCACTGCACTCCAGCCTGGGTGACAGAGCAAGACTCCTAAAAAAAAAAAAAAGCCTGAAGCAAACTTTGTTGTTTGAAATTTCGTATTGCATATATGCCTGTAAATTTAAATTTTATGAAATATCAAGGACATTATTAAAAAATACCTTTTTATACTGGCAAAAATGTTGATGTAATGATTTTGGAGGAAATGAGTTTATAACTCATGAGTTCTAGTTTGGTAGATCAGTTGAGGTTGACTCTCATATATTTTTATAGTTACAAAGAGTTTTTCTTACCTTTCGTGGCATCGAATATAACTTACTTTTATCAATTTAGTCATGGAAATAAAATCTTACCCCAAAGAAGTTCCAAAAGTAAAAAAAAAAAAAAAAAGAAAAAAAATTTAGTAAGATGTTATCTTTAGTCTATTAAGTAAATGTGTAGTTTATTATAGCATAAAAATAGAGCCTTACCCCTAGTTGGTTCAAAATAGCAATGAGTAACTGTGAAGGAAGAAAAATTGGTGATCAGTGCTGTCAATAGGTTAATTTTTAAACCTACATTTATCTTATTACATATGCAAGTCAGTATACTTTGTATACAAAAATCTATTTTATTGAAAAATTCCATTTTATTGCTTAGTATATTATTTATATCATACAATATTTTTAAATGACACAATATCTAGATTTAAATACCTTTAATTCACAGAAATATTTTCTTTCTACAGCTTTGTAATGATATTTACCATATTTGAAAGTTAGAAAATTGATTTGAATGGTTAAGAAACCCTCTGTGTACACTTCCATACAAGTCCCATCTTTCATAAATGATTCAGATTCCCTGTGTGAATGATACTTGAACAAAAATTTTAGGACAACTATGAATACTTTTTTTTGAGAACTTGCTTATACAAGCAGTTTTACTGGAAAATTGCTTTGTAGCATCCACATGGTCCTGTTTTAAGATTCTGGCAGCTTGCTCAAGAAATTGACCAACTCCGTCTAAAAGGTGAATCTCTTTACTTGTTGAGCTGTCTGTCTCAGAGTGTATGCAGTAATATTTAAGCTCAACACTGTCCCAACTGTGACAGATCTTAGGCACGAACAATGCCCTCAGGTAGTGTTTGTTCTGTTAGGGTGCCTTTCCCTGCTCCCTACCTTAATTAGGACCATTGAGAGATGTTGAATGTAGTATTTATATGGACTTTATAGAATAACAGGGCAGAATATATTTACCGCAATAAGATCATTAGGTGTGAGGACCTAGAATAAAGGAAACAGTCAAAATAAGGAGTTGTAATTCAGCATTTCATCTACTTCTGTATCTTATATATTTTATATTAGCTTGGTAAATGAGAGCATGCTTTTTAGAATTCTCATCATTTCTGAAGTTCTATTATTAAGATTAAAATTCACTAATATTTTAAGTACCCCCCCACCCCCACCCCAAACCTATCTCTGGAAACATACAGTCTGTATTTTCTGTTGTGGGCTCCAGACATAGCAGGGACTTCTTGGAAAGATTATTAAACCTATGCTTATTGGGTTTGAAAAAGACTATATTTTGGGATCACCTCTTTCTGAAAGAAAACTTTAATAATGTTACTTCCTATAATCATAATAAAGAGTGCTGGGCATGGTGGCTCACGCCTGTAATACAGCACTTTCGGAGGCCAAGGCAGGAGGATCACTTGAGTCCAGGAGTTTGAGAACAGCCTGGGCAACATGGTGAAACCCCATCTCTACAGAAAATACAAAAATTAGCCCAGCATGGTAGTGCATCCCTGTAGTCCCAGCTACTCAGGAGGCTGAGGCTGGAGAATCACTTGTACCTGGGAGGTGGAGGTTGCAGTGAGCTGCGATTGCACCACTGCACTCCAGCTTGGGTGACAGAGCGAGACTCAGTCTCAAAAAACAACAACAGAAAATCATAATAGGAATATTATTACTTGGAGTTAATATGCTGAAATATACATAACTTTTTTGTATGTTACTGAATCCGCCTCATCTTATGTATTTATCACTAATTCAGTAAAATCTTTTCAAAAGTAAAATTTAAGCAATTCCTTTATGCCATGACTGTAACCTTAAATCTATTTCAAATGCTTCTAGGATAGATTACATTTCAATAAGAATGCATTTTACCCCCACTAATGACAAATGTAAGCATAACATTTTAGAGGTGAAATGGACTTTGTAAATCATCTGTTGTCACTGTTTTATATTCTAGAAGAGGATAAGGGTCACAGGAGTTAAAGATAATTCCAAAGTATTAAAGGGCAGACATGGAGCTTACATCTCCAGATCATTTAACTTCAAATTAAATGCTTTTTCTACTAGTTGGTCCCTGGGTTTATTCTACACAAATAAGGAAAGTTTCGGGTCTTAGGTAGTTCAGTTTTCAAGGATATGTGAAATTTGAACATTAAATTACTCAAATCAAACAAAATATCAATAACTAATGGTCCCCCAAAGAGAATGTTAGCCAGTAATTATTGGTATCAAATTCTCCCCAATTAAATCTAAAGAATTTTGAAGTTTTTGTTTTGTATTAGTTTAAGTATTTCCTAAGGAAGCTTTAAGTATAACTACCTGATTTGGATTGTAAGGAAAAGGAAAAGGAATAGAAATCTACAAAAAAAAAAAAAGTAAATTGTGAACGAAACTGTGAACACTTTCTCTTGCTTTTTCTCATTTATTCATACATTCACTCATCCTTCCATCCATCTATCCATCCATCCCTACAATATTTACTGAGCAATTATTCTGTATCTAGGGTTTAGGGATAGCAGTAAATGACAGAGAGCTCACCTTCTATTTGGTGGAGATTAGAATCTAGTGGGTTCAATATAATATTTTCTTTCAAGAGGTATGGTTGTTCTTCTTAATTTGTCTAACTTAAAGCCCAGGAATCTGGTTTAACGTATTGATAGTTTTTACAAGTCTACCACTTCCCCTGCAGTAAGGGTTACTTTCTTTGCTTGCTTTTAAGATACTAGTCTGCCATCTGGTGGTAGGAAGAGTTTCCATTTCACAGAAGAGTGATTCTTTTAATTGTCACATCGATTTAAATAAATTTAAATTTAAATGTTAACAGTGATTCCTAAATTCTAATTATGAACCAAGACTCCAAGATTTTGCATCAGTTTAAAATAAATCTTGCCAGGGCGCGGTCGCTCATGCCTGTAATCCTAGCACTTTGGGAGGCTGAGGCAGGCAGATCACTTGAGGTCAGGAGTGAGTTCGCCCAGCCCAACTAACATGGTGAAACCCATCTCTACTAAAAACACAAAAATTAGCCAGGCATGATGGCTACATGGGAGGCTGAGGCAGGAGAATTGCTTGAACCTGGGAGGCGGAGGTTGCAGTGAGCTGAGATTGCACCGCTGTACTCTAGCCTGGGCAACAGAGCGAGACTCTGTCTCAAAAAACAAAAACAAAAACAAAAACAAACAAATTTTAGCAAACAGTAGGGAAACAATGCACCTAGTCCTGACTAGAACCAAAATAATTAGCAATTAATTATAAGTGCAAGCATAATATTTAGAATTTAACAGCTGGGATTCAATCAGAACAAGTAAAAACATTAAAGGAGAAGAAATGTTCTATTGAGGACTAAGTTTAGTGACAAATTTCTAAAAGTTGAGAGAAACACAGTTTGAAATTAAATGCAAGCAAAGGGAAGGTGTTTATTACATTTAGATATAAAAACAGTTACACGAAGTCATGTTTGTATATTTAAAAATATTTAGGGGATCAGACAATATTAAGCAAGATGCAGTTTTAAAATGTTTGTGAGCTGGGCATGGTGGTGTGCACCTATAATCCCAGCTACTGGGGAGCCTGTGGGAGGTGGGAGGATCACTTGAGCCCAGGAGTTTGAGACTAGCCTGGGTAACATAGTGAGGCCCTTGTCTGTAAATAAGGGGCATGTGAAGTTTTAAAATGTATGTGATTTTTAAAGAAAAAAACCATTGCTTAAATACTTATCCAAATTTAACAAGACCCCAATCTGTGTTGCAGCATCATTATTTTAGACTAAAATAATTTTCTACCCCCAAATTGCCTTGTGCTTTTCAAGTCTGCACCCATGCACTTGCTGTTCCTCTGCCTGAAATGTTTCATCCATTTGTCTTCCTTAAAGACCTGGTTCAGATACTGTCTTCTCTGAAGTCTTTGATCCATAGCTTTGTATTTGTGTCTTGAAATACTTATCAAATTACATTGTAGTTTCCCTTTATGAGTCTCTCTTCCTCATCAGATCTGAACTTATACTGTTTGTACCTCAAGCATTCACTGTTGACTCTATAATGTAGTCGACTTACAAAAGCGTTATATATAGAATAAAGGCAACTCTATTGTGTATTTAGCATTGTTCCAAACTTTATTGAAAAAATGTTTTAAGAATCCAGATATTAGGAGAGACTGGAGAGAGTCCAAACAGAAAAGCAAAATAACTGTTTTGCTTGAACTTGGGAAAAAGTTATAGAAAGCTGGGGGAAAAAATCTTTTTAGAGAAAGAAAGCAACAAGGTGAATTAGAAAAAGCAAAAGAATGGATATTATAGAAAGAAGTATTCTCTTCATAAAGAGTAAGCTAGTAACAGTCAAAGTAATTCAGCACAAACACCTTTTTGATAGTAAGTGCAGAGAAACACTGGGAGAGGGCACTGAAGATTTGGAGGGAAAGTTGCTAGCCCCTTGTCATATTCCACTATAAGCTATATGGGAGAGAAGTTTGAATAGCTGATTCCTGGGGACTGCCTAAAGCCTCATATTTCAGTAGCAAAATTTGGAAAGTTTCATAACCACCATCCAACTAATAAATCCTTTTAGCTATTTCAGATTCCCCAAACCCATGCTTACCAGGGGCGGTTGTGGAGGTAGGGGAAACAGGACCTGAGGGAAAAATGGTGATACTTGCGGTGGGTAAAAGATAAATCTCTGTGAAAAGAAACATGATGTCAGTCATTTCAGACAACGGCAAACTTTTAAAATGATGAATGCATTATTTAAAAATACGATTAGAAGTTTACCTGTTCACTGGAACTTTCAGCATATTGTTCGAGCTTGCAAAACAATAACAGCAACAAGGTAAAGCAGCATATGGAAATACATTATCCATTAAAGAGAGGTTTTGTTCTAAAGGAGAATAGGTAATAAGCCACTATGGAGCATTATACCCATCAGTAATGTAACTTCACTTCTGAAATAAAAAGCAGTTGGATATCTAATAGGGAAAAGTTTAATTAATTTTGTGCAATGATTTGGAAGACCAAGGCTTTTTGCTTTTAAATTTATATCCAAAGAATTCTTTTGTTTACATTTCTTAAGATTAATTCCACATTACATGAATATCTCCTTTTGTAAATCTTTGAATGAATAGTGTTCTTGATTTAGTTCTCAGTAGTTATAAACTCAAAGTGAAGGGAGTGTGGAAATGTGCATTTAAGTTCTGCACCCCAAACACAAATTTTGAAAGCTCCCTCACTTCTTCAAAAGCTCCTTTGTTACAAAGTGTGCAGGAGAGAGAGTTTCTTGCCTACTTGGTGCCCTCATATTCAGACTAGTAAACCCAGATTAGACTCAGTGGATCTCATTTGTATATAGTCAGTTGATGACAAAATGTCTATATAGGTGAAGTTAATGATGTTCTGGGATTACAGTATTTCATATATTCTTAGATGCTATCATTGTCAAAAGCACCATTATTTCATAAATTACCAAAAAAGAAAAGCACTGCTGTTAAGCTGCTGTGACACTTTATCAAATTGTGTTGGTAAGACACAGCTCAATTTCAGAGCTGCTAAAATATCAAAAGTACATATTAGAATTAATGAAATATGTATACTGCAACATTCCCATCAGCCTAAAGAAACAGGCAATACAAATTGTTTGGAATTTTAGACCACGATACTTGCCAGCTTTGGCAAAAAGGATTGTGGTCTAAAGAAACAAATTAGGTTTGTTATCAAGGGTACCATAGATGAATGTAGCTTTTTATCCAAATCAGGTTTTCAAAAATTGGACTTTAAAGGTGTGTCTGTATGATCACTCAAATATAATTCAGGCATAAGTTGTTTTTACATTCATAATTTAGTAATCAATGTAAGTTATCTTAGTATTTCCTTCTTTAAAATCAAAGCTACAATGAAGTAGATAGTCCTTTGGTGTCAGAGCATTTCCATGTAACAGCCTTTTAAGAAAACATGAGATGGTTTGGGGCAAGGGCATTACAAATGAAACTCAATTCAAACTGCTTAATTTAGACCTGGGTCACTGCAGAATATTTGTTCTATATCACTGAGTTTATTGAGAACATCCTGTCTTTCAAATAGGACCCTTCTCTGCCTTAGATGCATTAAAAAAATCATCTCCATGCAACTCTGAGGTGTTCCTAGGACTCATTTTATAGACAAGGAAACCATGGGTTAGTTCAAAGTCACACAGCTAGCACATGGCATGGCATATGGAGCTGAGATTTGTACTGGGCAGAGTCTTGGGCTGACAAAGAGTGGTGAACTCCTAGTTCTATGACTTTCCTGTATTCCACTTTCCTCTTTTGTGAAATGAAAAGATAAGACCTGCTTTCTAGCCCAGACATGCGAGATGACTCTAAATCTGAAACTGAGTCAGCAGCTGAGGAGGGTGTACTCACGGGGATGGGCAGAGCAGTGGCAGTGCTCAAAAGGCCAGCCAAGATGAGAAATTTCATTCTAAAGGTCGAGCCTGGAATTGAAGGGGCAGGAGATCATTTCGAGTTTTTTTCTATATAAGTCCTATTCCTATTTAGAGGTGTTGAAATAGTGGTCAAGATAAATCCTGCCTCCAAACATAGGTTTTGTAAGCCTACAAGAGTGTTTTTAAAAGCTTTGAATTCCTTAGACAAGACATGCACTGTTTAGCTCCCAACATAGCCCATTACTTTCTACTTTCTTATAAAGTTACAGTTCGGCCTGTACACTGTACATGTTTGGTCCCTGAAGTTGCGTTTGTGATCTCTACACACAAATCTTTTTTTTTTTTGAGACAGGGTCTTGCTCTGTCACTCAGGCTGGAGTGCAGTGACACAATCATAGCCTCCTGTATCCTCGAACTGCTGGGCTCAAGTGATCCTTCTGCCTCAGTCTCCCAAGGAGCTAGAACTACAGGTGTGTGCCACCACACTTGGCTAATTTTTAAAAAATTTTCTTAGAGATGGGGTCTTGCTATGTTGCCCCCCTGTTGCAAGGCTGGTCTTGAACTTCTGGCCTCAAGCTACCTTCCCACCACAGCCTTCCAAAGTGCTGGGATTACAGGTGTGAGCCACTGTGCTCAATTCTACTCACAAATCTTTAAACACCAGTGTTGTATCATGCTTATTATTAGGAATTGATCCCTACTGGCTAAAATGAGAGGAAAGTTTTTATGTAATACACAAATAAATCCACCTGAAGCTTGTACCTCTGTGAGACTTACCAGGCCTTCATATAGTCTGGTTGCTGTTATTGCCAGTTATAGTTCTCAGGAAGGAAATTGTATGGGAAAAATTTTGTAAGATGTAATGGGTTGGTAGAAAATCAGCACAATATGAGTAAATTCAGATTCAATAAAGGAAATCAACTGGCCTTTTATTGGTCCATTGGTTCTGAAAGGAGACATTTTTATGTTTTAAAAATCGCATTTAATTCAAATTAACTTACCTTGTGAGTTTCAAACCAAATCACTGTATTCTGGAATTGGATTTTGAAAGAAAAACAACTTTATCATATTCTTATTAAGACTTATCTCCAGCATTTGAGGCAAGTTATATCTATAAATCACACTTCATCTGTTATATAGATCTAAAACCCAACTCTGATTTCAATCTTAGTGCTACTTTGCCTGAATTTAGGCAACTTATTTCCCTTCTTTTCCTTTTTCATGTTTTTTCTTTGTATTTTTCTTCTTTCTGGATTCAAACACTAATTTCTTTCTTCCTATTAGAAGTGGACCTATTGGAAATCATTAAATTACGCAATACAAGAATATGTTACTTTTTTTATCTAGTGCAATAGAATCAGTCCAAATTATACTATATATCTCTTCAATTACCTTTGCTGCAGTGGCTCTTGGAGCAACAAATTCAAGGAGCAGTGTGATCACCTAGAATCTCTATGCCCATCTAGTATTTAAGCCATGTTACTAATGCCTTTATGGTTATGGGCAATGTGAGTCACAAAATTCAAAGCTCAACTGAATAATTGCTTTCACACCAGGAGCTCCAACTTCCAAAATATCTCAATTACACAGAGGTAGACTTACAGACTGATTACTGAGAAAATAACTTCATCTCTTAGGTTGGGATTAGAGTATGTCTTTATCACAAACAACCCACAATTAAAAATTGTGACCACTAAGAATATTAACGTGCCTCTATAATAGATGAGCTAGCTGTGCATGTAAGAGCCTTAAATGATACAGAAATTTAAGGTTTGAGATTTTCTCTTATTAAATATTTTTCATTTCAAAATGAATATTATTTTCAAATAAAATTTTTTAGTAGATATTGAGGTGGTGTCCTTACCTTGGTGTTAAAATCACTTTTCACTATTCTAAAATATTTTTGAAAGTTGTCTGAGGGTAAAAGATAATTTAGGCCTAATTAACACCTCTGAATACAACTTCACTGTTCCCAACAACCTAGTTTGTAATTAGCTAAGACCTTTTCAGCTTCATATAAAAACGTTCTGAAATTTGGAATAGTTTCTAAAATTATTTCTGTAGTTGGAAAAAATTACAAATAATACTTAATTAGATTTTGATTAATCAAATTGAACTTAATTATTTAGAAAGGACATAGTATGATATAGTTCTAGTTAAGGTAATTGGCCAGGTGTGGTGGCTCACGCCTGTAATCCCAGCACTTTGGGAGGCTGAGGTGGGCGGATCACGAGGTCAGGAGTTTGAGACCAGCCTGACCAACATGGTGAAACCCCGTCTCTACTAAAAATACAAAAATTAGCTGGGCGTGGTGGTGCGCCCCTGTAATCCCAGCTACTGAGGAGGTTGAGGCAGGAGAATTGCTTCAACCCAGGAGGTGGAGGTTGCAGTAAGCTGAGATTGTGCCACTGCACTCCAGCCTAGGTGACAGAGCAAGACTCCGTCTCAAAAAAAAAAAAAAAAAGAATAAGTAATTTATTGAGCTATGAAAAGAGATAATGAATGAAATTTTGAAATACTCAGAGAAGATTATTCTGATAAAAAAACTATTCTGTAAATATTTTTCAGATAAAAATCTTAGGGGCATGTTCTCTCAGTGACTATCACAGATAAGATTTGTAACAACAACAACAACACATTTTTGATTATTTGAAAAAATAGTAAAAGATAATTGTATTGATATCTTTCATTTCCGCTAGAAAAATATGTAAAAAACCACTTTCTTTCAAATAGTCGAATACAGTGGGTGACATGTCCTTTCATTGCCTTACTTCAGAACTTGGAAAACTATATTATGATGTCATATTTTTGTGATCTAGCTTTTACTGTAATAGTTACCAAAGAAGAGCCCAAATAAAAACACACATTTTTGCTTATGACAGGTTTTTTGCTATCAATTTACATTAATAATATTTAATCTCTTTCTACAGTGGACATCAAGATGCTTTATGGCCCTCTACCTGTTTTACCCTTACATTTTCCTCATTTGGAGGCAATGAATATGTAGAAATTTTTGCAGGGCCACCCTCTTCCCCAGCACACATGCTCAACTGCACAAAAAGTTAGAATTAGTTGGATCAAGCAGTGCATAATATTTCACATTTTATTTTCATTTATTTATTTTTTGAGACAGGGCCTTGCCCTGTCACCCAGGCTGGAGTGCAGTGGCACAATAGCTCACTGCAGCCTCGACCTACTGGGCTCGAGTAATTCTCCTACCTAAGTCTACCAAGTAGCTGGGACCACAGGTACATGCCACCACGGCTGGCTATTTTTTTAAGTTTTCATAGAGACAGGGTCTCTCCATGTTGCCTAGGCTGGTCTTGAAATCCTGAGCTCAAGGAATCCTCCTGCCTTGGCCTCCCAAAGTGTTGAGATTACAGGTGTGAGCCTCTGCACCCAGCTTGTTCTACATTTGAAATCAAATTTGGTAAAAAAGCACTTGATATTAGTTTTTTTCTGTTTAAACTTACATAATGATGAAGGACATTAATGAGCAGCTCTTATCTTACCACTGAGTATTTGTTTCCTGTAAGAGATGTCTCACACTTTTTCCTCAGCCACACACACACACACACACACACACTTAAGGTAGTAGGGTTTAGGAAGCACAATTATAATTTGACATGAAGTGTGAGTCTTGGGTTGATCTTTTACATTTGATTGTCTAAATAATAACTGGAAATACACTTGAATAAGCATTTGGATTTTTATGGACTCTTTATTAGGGTATTAAGATATTGAAAATAATATGCGTAAACCACAAAAGAGTAGCATTCCATTTTCTTGAAGTGCACATGATATTATGAACAATACAAATGCATTATTTTTATCATTAATAGTTTTATCATTAATTATCTCATAAGTCAATGCAGAGTGAAATTACTATGAATTAAACTTCTGTTCACAATGTACAGTATTTTGCATATGTTGACTTGACTTAATTGTACATTTTTGTTTCCAAAGTTAGTGTTAAATACCTGGTGCATAGGTTGTTGTCAAGCAATTACTCTCATTGTCTTGTCATACATGCAAACATTTTGCTAAATATAAATCTACAAGTATCACAGCTGCATATATTCCTGAAGTGGTTAGAACAGAGGAGGATGCTGGAAAGTTGAGTTCTTTAAAATCTTCATTCAAAACAAGAGATTTTCATCTATGTCCTCTATAAAAAACAAGAAGCAAAACAACACTTTTAGAAAGTAGCCAGAGTAGTAGCACGAACAATATTAGAGTTGGGGGATTAGAGAAACCATCTAATAAGGCAGTATAATGGTGATCCTCAACTCTGGTAGGGCATCAACATCACTCATGAACTTTTACAAATATATATTTTTAGGCCTCACCTCTGGACTCCAGAATCAGAATCCCTAGGGGTGGACTAATGTCATGTAGACGTTTAGAAAACTCTGCAGGTAATTTGGCTGCAGGGTTGAGAACCACTGATAGAGGAAGAGCAGGTTAATGGGAGGTCCAGCCAAGAAGTGCCCAGTATACTAATCTAGAAGGTGAGCTGAAATATAATGGAAATAAATAGAAGTGTAGTGCTAGGTAAATCCAGTTTTTAACTGAGTAGCTCGTGAAAGAAATTGTTGCCATACCTGTGGAAGAAGACAGCATCCTCTAGCAAATATAAGATCACTCCTTACCAACACGGCCCACCCTAACAAACTATTATACTATTCTGTGTGGGCACTAGGTAATTTTCCTGCTAATAATCTTTATCTAGCCCAGAGAATGGGAAAGACTATGGACTTTGATTTTTTCTTTGAGTACTGGCTTCATATGTAAAAGGGAGATAATAGCTTCATTACTTATACATTTACTTATATTTGCACCCATAGCCTTTGTCTTCTTTCTGTTGCTCAGATAAGAGATTGTCCTTTTTCTTGACGTTAAGGCTAATTCCTCTACCTATGCTCAAGATCTCTTCTGACCTTCACAAGATTCTCCTTTTACTTTCCTCTTTTTTTCTTACTTCCTTCTTCCACCTTTCCTTTTTTACGAGACCCTTCCATTAGCATTTAAATATGTTTCATATTTAGCCTCTAGAACAGTGCCTGCATTTATGTAGACCATCTGTAAAGATTTCTTTTTTTTTTTTTTTTGAGATGGAGTCTCGCTCTTTCACCCAGGCCGTACTGCAGTGGCGCTATCTCGGCTCACCTGCCTCAGCCTCCCGAGTGGCTGGGACTACAGGCGCCCGCCACCGCGCCTGGCTAATTTTTTGTATTTTTAGTGGAGACGGGGTTTCGCCGTATTAGCCAAGATGGTCTCGATCTCCTGAACTCGTTATCCGCCCGCCTCGGCCTCCCAAAGTGCTGGGATTACAGGCGTGAGCCGCCGTGCCCAGCCTGTAAAGATTTCTTGAGCAAATGAATGAATAAATGAAAGGAGTGCTCAAATCTCTTTTATTTTAAAAAATGCTCCCCTTACTCTGTATCTTTTCTAGGTCTTTCCTGCACTCAAACATTCACTCCTTACCCTTTCTCATCTCCCTTTTCTTCTCAACCTATAGAATGTGACTTCCATCTCTACCATTCCACCAAAACTACTCTAACCAAGGCCACCCAGGATATCCTTATTTCTTTCATCTTCTTTGACATCTCAGTCGCATTTGGCACTGTCAATCTCTTCCTCCTCTTTGAAATACCTCCTTTGCATGGCACTATCCTGGTTTTCTTCCTTCATTTCAGGAGAAACTTCATTCTCCTTACTGAATTCTTTCTTCCTCCCCTATCCATCATCTAGATGTTGTTGTTTCTCAGTGCAGTGTTCAATCCTAGACCCCTTTTCATGTAACTCAATGCGTTTTCCTTGGGAGAATTCATTCCCTTCCCTGGTGTCAATTATTCTCTGTATGCTTATAATCCTCAAATATGCATTTCAGTTCCAAAACCCTGTCTTGATATATAAGCGGCCAACAAATATATATAAAGTTCCACGTTACTAATCATCAGGAAAATTTAAATCAAAACCATCTCACAATGAGATGCCATTTCACACCAGTCAGAATGGCTATAATTAAAAGGTCTAAAAACAACATGCTGGTGAAGCTGCAGAGAAAAAGGAATGCTTAGACACTGGTAATGTAAATTAGTTGAGCCACTGTGGAAAGCAGTTTGGAGATTTCTCAAAGAACTTAAAACAGAACTACTATTCAACCCAGCAATCCCACTACTGGGTATATTTATAAAAAAATCATTTTACTAAAAAGACACATGCACTCATATGCTCGTTGCAGCACTATTCACAATAGCAAAGACATAAAATCCATGTAGGTGCCCATCAGTGGTAGGCGTGGTAGGGATAATGGTAGTTTTGATGGAGTGGTAGAGATAATGGCCAAACCATAATTACTTTTGCATGAAACTAACACTTAGGAGACAACCTAATACTTTACAATTCAACGTATCTAAAATGGAATTTGTCATTTACTCCAAATCCACTTCTGTTCTTGTGTTTTCTCAGTGGAAGGTGCCTCTATTTACCTCTATTTACCCTGCCTGCTCTGAGCCAGGGACCTAGGCATTGCACTTCTCTTTTCAATCTCTCACCTGTCTGCTCTCTGCTCCCACATATTTCCTATCAAATATTGTCTTATTTCCACATGCTATACATTTGAGTATGCTTATATTTTAAAATATATCTTGAATATGTTTACTTCTTTTTTTTTTTTCCCTTTGGTCACTTCCCTAGTTCAAGTTCTCATCAGCTCTTGCCTGGGTTTACCACAATATTCTCTCAACAGTTCTTTGGCCCCGCCACAATGTAACCAGGGGAATCCGTCTTAAATACAAACCCAGGGAAATCACTGGCTTGTTTGAAACACTTTGGTGATCCCCCAGTACTCTTAGGATAATGTCTTTAAATGGCTTAGGGGAACTTGCGTCATCTGAGTTGTTTACCCTGTTAGTCTCACTTGGAGGGTTTTCTGACGATTAGCATGGGTATGTGTCAATGCATGGTGTGCATGGGCACAAAATAAATGAGGACTCCTGCACCTGTTACCTGAACCCCATTTTTACAGATAAGGAAAATGAGACTCACTGAGGATAAGCAACATGCCCTAATTCACACAGCTAGTTAATAACAGCTATGTGAGGAATATATGAGCACATCTATCACAGGCAGTTAAAATTCAGGAAAACATTGGCTAAACTTTATCTTCTCCTTCTGTAGATTTCTCAGCCTTGAAGGAAAGAAGGGTATACTTACAAATAAATTTGTTTTTCTTTAGCTACATTTCAAAGCAGTAAGTTGTTTACGTGTTCTGACTGAATATTTAATATCTGCTTTATTGGTTTATTATGTGATAATTTTTTCCTTTCTTCAAAATAAGGCAATGATGGCCAAACCACAGTGCACAAACAAGATCATTAGCAGCTTTGTAAATGACTGGACTTTAAGTCCTTCCTGCTCCTTCCAGACAACGCCCAGCGAAGCCTGGGTGAGCTTACACACTGAAGAGCTGCCAGAAGCTTTGCAAAAGGAAGGATGAGATGCAACTGGTTTTCTTAAGTAAAATGGCCTCTGTTTAAATTTGCCTTTTTATCTGTCCTTTAAAATCACATGTCATATAAACAGGCATCCATAAATACATCCTATCCCAGCTGAGTTTTCCCCTCTAGATAATGGTGGGCAGGGCAGAACAGAAGGATATATTTGAATTTTTATAAGTACTCTGCTTGTATCATAGATGTTAGAAAGACAATTAACATCCAACCCCCCGTGGTCTCCTTCTCCTCCTCCTGCTGTAGCAGGATTGGTCAGTGTGACCAATAGAATGAGGCAGAAGTCATGATATATAACTTCTGAGTTTAGGTTATAAAAGACATTGGGGCCTCAGTCTTGGTTTTTTCTCTCTTTCTGTCTGGTCACTCGCTCTGGAGGAAACCAGATACCATGCTGTGGGCAGCCCTGTGGACGAGAGGCCTACACGATGGGATACTGAAGGCTCCTGCAAAGAGCCATGGGAGTGAGCTTAGAAGTAGACCCTTAGCCGCAGTCAGGCCATCAGATAATTGCTGCACTGCATGACCCCTTGACCACAACCTAATGAGAGATCCTAATCCAGAGCCATCCAGGTTAGTTACTGTGAGATTCCTGACCCTTGGAAACCGTGAGAAAGAATTTAACCTGTTAAGTTGTGGGGTGATTCACTGTGCAGCACAGACAACTAATACACAGAACTAGGTACTTACAAAAATATACATCCTTTCACAGAATGTTTATTTCACAGAATGATATTGCGAGGAAAAGGACTGACCCTCTCTGCTTACCTATTTATTAATAAGTAAATCCTCATACTTTCACCTCTTCCTCTCTAATTTCAAGGCACTCTACATATGCATGAGGGATATTTTAAAAATGAAGTTTGCACAAGTTATTTCTTTTTGGGAACTTCGACGTTTGATGAACTGACTTTCTTTAACGGCTTAGCTGCATGTTTATCCCAAGGGTATATTGTAAACACGAATGAAATCTCTGTTTCAGAGATTTGATGTTCACTGTTAATTTATGTTCTGTGAGTGGTATTTTTCTTATTTATTTATTTAATTGACAAACAAAAATGGTATGTATTTATCATGTAAAACATGACCTTTTAAAATATATATACATTGTGGAATGGCTAAATTGATCTGATTAACGAATGCATTACCTTACATACTATCATTTTTCTGTATGTGTGATGAGAATTGTGAGTAGATTTGAATGCCCATTGTTTGAACATCTTTCATCTTTTTTTGAGACCTAGTCTCACTCCATCACCCAGGCTGGAGTGCAGTGTTGGGATCTTGGCTCACTGCAAACTCTGCCTCCCGGGTTCAAGCAATTCTCCTGCCTCAGCCTCCCGAGTAGCTGGGATTACAGGCGCATGCCACCAAGCCTGCCTAATTTTTGTATTTTTGGTAGAGGCGGGGTTTCACCATGTTGGCCAGGCTAGTCTCTAACTCCTGACCTCATGTGATCCACCCACCTCAGCCTCCCAAAGTGCTGGCGTTACAGGCATGAGCCACTGTGCCCAGCCTTTCATATCTTAATTATTGAAAACATACCTGCTCATAAAATTCAAGTCTAACTTAAGGAAAGAAAAGGAAACATATTAAGACATAACCCAGCAAAACAAGTGTCTAAATTTAATTTCCTCCACTGCAGGAGTAAAGAAAGAATACACTGATCTACCTCCCACAGCTCCCATTTACTGAGGATGAAGCCATGGGTGAGTTTAGGGATAAAGGATTATCCTGGCACTAATTGTGATGTAAAATCCAGTCTTTAGTGTGTTGGTAATGGATTCTGAGATGTTCTGACATCTCCCATTGTCAGAAATGGGCTTGCTTTTTTATTCTTTATGTGTAATTTTGAAAAGTTTGGCCCGAGGCCCAGGTTAAGGTAGGATATGAAATAAGGAAGGACACAAAGCCTGCTGAGATTTGGCCCAACTCTGGATTCACACGTCTTTTTAGGCTTAACTGACTGTTGAGACCTCAATGCATGTTCGCCCTTGCTACCCTTTGAAAACAGTGCCATAAAGGTAGTAAGAAGTGACTTCACAATGACAGCATGTGCACCAAGGGAGTCCTATCTGGGAAGCTGCCACCTTTTTGTTTCTTACTTCCAATTTGAACATGTGGCAAGACCTCTCTATGAAGCATGCAGGGCTTAGGGCTTGTCTGGGGAAGAAGACATCCCTCTTCTTTGGCTGGTGATGAATTTACCTTCTTTAATTCCAAAGCAGTGGCCCCACTCCTTCAGGGTGATGTGCTTATCCTTGTTGGGGTCACACTCCTCAAAGAAACGGGTTATGCAGTGTTCCATGGGCACCAGAGATGCTCGCAGAGGAGCAAGTTCAGAATGTGTCAAGACTCTGCAATGAAATACATGGCATCCTATTAATTGGGTAGCTTGTGCATGAAGATTTAAGTCTCAGGCTCACCAAGGACATTTTTCTCCCATAAGATTGCTGTATAGTGATATAAATAGAATACCGATAAAAACTGCCAACGAAATAAACTATTTGTGGGTAAGGTTGACAGCTTTTGGGATGTCGATTCACAAGGTTTCTGTCTTCACAGGAATGTCCTTCCCCCACCGTAAGTCTATAGGGGTGTACCCAGCAGTCATGTTGGTACAACCTGGTTCTCATCCACTGGCTATACCTGATTGTTTTAGATGCAGTCACTTGACCCACATTGGGCCAATCTTGGGAATTTAGGATCAAGAATGAGAAAGTTGGAGGAGTCTCTGTGGGAAGCTGGACCTTAACGTGTAAACTTGGGAGCTGTGGTGTAGCCATATTCTGCTATCTTCATAGCAGCTTTTTTTTTTAAATGAATATTACATAGCTTTGATGATTGTGATAAAGGGACTTCAAAAAGTTCATTGAGAAATCGAATTAAAAGATAAAATTATAAAATATATACTTTATCAACATAAGCTCTATCAAGTTCCAGACTTTTTTTTTTTATTATTATTATACCTTAAGTTCTAGGGTACATCATACGCAGCAGCTTTGTGTTTAGACTCCTAACCAGGCATTTCAGTATTCTAAATGTCTTAAACTGGGAAATGTCCTAAATCTGTTTAGGTTTTCCTTTTGCATAGATATGTAGATATTTTATCAGAGAGATAAATCTAGAAATGGAAAGGTAAAGAGTTCTTACCTATCCATAGGGTGTTGGTCAAGTTCACTAAACTGCCAGTGCACAGGATACACATACATGTGATAGTTTTTCTTAAAGTCCCTTAAGAGAAGGTCAATGGGATGGTCCCCAGCCAAGAGCCTCTTTTCATCCAGGTAAATTTTCTTGACCTGGGATTAGGAAGGCAGAAGACTGTCAGAGAATCAGACAAATGTAATGGACTTGTCACTTGCTAAACTTCACTTGAAGAGTGATAGTAACACGATAGGGGAAAAGAAGCTCAGGACATCATGTGCAACCAAATGAAATTCCTTCCAATCAATACTACAGGCCTTTCGCATGTCTACACAGAATAGCACCTGAGGTAAGAAACCTCTGGTTTTTAGAAGAAATTTAAATCTTTTTTTAAACTTTTAAATATTTTAAATATTTTTGGCCTCTTTCTTTTAACCAAGTAATGTTTGCTGCATTTTTTAAAAAAAACTATGAGGTTTTAATGAAAAGGGCTGAATTGACTTAGGTGATTAGTTAGTGAAAAAAGTGCTGCTCCTTCCCCCGATGACAGAGTCCATTCTTAGTCTTCTAGGTCATCCATCCAGTGCCCACTCAGTCTTGCTTTCGCCCTGGTGTGTTACTGCTTGGCCAGCCCCATTGGAATTTCCCTGTTTCATAGCTAATACCCTCAAGGCTCTCTGTGACAAGGTATTCAAGACAGGGGCTAGAAATTATTCTTGAGCAGTGCATGTGAAACTCTCAGCTTGTGATGTTGCCTCTTATTTCACTGAGTAATTGCAAGCAAACAGAACCTCCACTTGCTCCCAGAACCACAACTTTGCTCCCTGTGACCTTCCTGTGCTCCTAACCTAAGTCCAGCCCCTCTCATCTGGGTGGGACATGTATCGAAGAACGCCCTCTGGCAGTTGTGCGCATTCTCTGCTCCCCACTAATATTTCCTTCTTGACTGGGTTATTTCCAGAAGCATACAAACATCCTCTACCATCTCCTACTGCTAGGTGGGACTCTTGAACTCCCTTTCCCCTCCAGCTGCCACCCGATTTCTCTTTACCAATTCATAGCAAAACTCCTTGAAAGGATTGTCTATACTTGGGGCATCCACATCCTTCCTCCTAGTCTCTGTTGAACTCTGTCCACTGGAGCTTCCCTCCTGAAACATGCTCCCACCCCAGGAACAGCTCCTATCAAGGTCAACTATGACCTTGACATGCTAAATCTCTGGCCAATTCTCAGTCCTCAACTCACAACCTATAAACAGCATCTGACACAGTTAATGAACACCCTCCTTCTTGTTTTATTTGTCTTCACACCATGTTTAATCCCAAGTGACATACTTATACATATATTTGCTGATTTGGTTGTGTTTACGTAAATGCTCATTTTACTATATATAATTGCATATATACATATATATGTATATATACAAATATATGCATATACAAACATTACATACACACACACATATATACTTATTTGTTTAGAGTCTGTCTCTTCACCCAGAATGTAAACTCATGAAGGCAGAGATTTTCTTTTCATTGCTGTATCTCCAGTATTTAGGTAAATTTCTGGCACCCAGGATTCACTCAATAACTATCTGGTGAATGAATTTTGTCTGGAAGCTTCTGGAATCAATGTTCTGTGCTTTTTAATCTTGATATATTACTGATATTTTGAGTAATGGATTTACTTTATATCATACATCTATGTCTGGCCTATGAGAACAAAACAAACGCTTAGATTTAAATAAGATGTTTGGACTGACTATATCAATGCTAAATTTATATTAACTTTGCTCAACCAGAGCTTGCTCTAGATAGGAATTGAAGAGCCCTAATTCAGGCCACTGACCATTGGGTAGAATGGGGCGGTTTGGTGGTGTCTGAAACCTTGTAGCATGAATGGTGGCATCTATTATTCTGTTAAGCCACATGGGCTAACCGGGCGTGGGGAAGCATAGTGGGCTTTTACCAGTATGCAGAGGTAGGTAGCCCCCCACCACGTCTTTCTTCCTCATGCCCTGTAGACAGAAATTGAAGAAGCTAACCTGTGGATAACTTACTTTATTTCTCTGCTTCTCATTTAAATAGCCAGCATGTTCAGAGTTGGCTTCATAAAGCTGCATGAGGATATTCTTGAGCCAGTCTCTCATCCGTAGAGGAAACTGAATCACTTCAAAGTCCGTACAAGTAGGAATAGCTGTTACAAGCAGAAAACGTACTGTAATCTTTGGGCTTGTTCGTGTCCTATGGCAAGTCCTCATAACAGGAAGCTTAACAACTTCTGGCAACTGACAGAGCTTTCTCAGGGCCCCATTATTATGACAGTGGTCCTCAGCCCTGGCAGCAGCACAACAGAACTGCCTGGGGTTTTAAAAAACATACCAAATGCCAGCTTCCAATCAAATAAATTCTGATGTGATTGGTCTGGTGTGAAGTCTGGGCATCAGGATGTTTTTAAAGCTCCAAAATCTATTTGGATGTGCAGCTAGGCCCCAGAATCACTGCTGTAGAATCAGAGTTGAAATGTGTAGGTGGAGGGCACAAATGCTATTGAATAGAGAAAAAGGTAGATATTAGCTGATACTACGGTAAGAAATAATGCTAAATCTCAGTGGCTTAAAGAAACAAAAGTCAATTTTGCAATCCTGCTACAAGTCCAATAGAAGTTGGCAGGAGGGCTCTGCTCATTGCAGTCTCCCCGGAGCCCAGGATCACTGCCGTTTTTTGTTTTTGTTTTTAAATTATACTTTAAGTTCTGAGATACATGTGCAGAATGTGCAGGTTTGTTACATAGGTATACACGTGCCATGGTGGTTTGCTGCACCCATCAACCCATCATCTACATTAGGTATTTCTCCTAATGCTAACCCTCCTCTAGTTCCCCAGCCCCTGACAGGCCCTGGTGTATGATGTTCCCCTCCCTGTGTCCATGTGTTTTCACTGGTCAACTCCCACTTATAAGTGAGAACATGCAGTGTTTGGTTTTCTGTTCCTGTGTTAGTTTGCTGAGAACGATGGTTTCCAGCTTCATCCATGTCCCTGCAAAGGACATGAACTCATCCTTTTTTATGGCTGCACAGTATTCTATGGTGTATATGTGTCATATTTTCTTTATCCAGTCTATCACTGATGGGCATTTTGATTGGTTCCAAGTCTTTGCTATTGTGAACAGTGCTGTAATAAACATATGTGTGAATTCGTCTTTATAGTACAATGATTTATAATCCTTTGGGTATATACCCAGTAATGGGATTGCTGTATCAAATGGTATTTCTAGTTCTAGATCCTTGAGGAATTGCCACACTGTCTTCCACAATGATTGAACTAATTTACTCCCACCAACAGTATGAAAGTGTTCCTATCTCTCCACATCCTCTCCAGTATCTGCTGTTTCCTGACTTTTTAATGATCACCATTCTAACTGGCGAGAGATGGTATCTCATTGTGGTTTTGATTTGCATTTCTCTAATGACTAGTGATTATGAGCTTTTTTTCATATGTTTCTTGGCCGTATAAATGTCTTCTTTTGAGAAGTGTCTGTTCATATCCTTCACCCACTTTTTGATGGGGTTGCTTTTTTCTTGTAAATTTGTATCAGTTCCTTGTAGATTCTGGGTATAAGCCCTTAGTTAGATGGACAGATTGCAAAAATTTTCTCCCATTCTGTAGGTTGCCTGTTTACTCCGATGATAGTTTCTTTTGCTGTGCAGAAGCTCTTTAGTTTAATTAGATCCCATTAGTCAATTTTGGCTTTTGTTGTCATTGCTTTTGGTGTTTTAGTCATGAGGTCTTTGCCCATGCCTATGTCCTGAATGGTATTGCCTAAGTTTTCTTCTAGGGCTTTTATGGTTTTAGATCTTATGTTTAAGTCTTTAATCCATCTTGAGTTAATTTTTGTATGAAGTGTAAGGAAGGATCCAGTTTCAGTTTTCTGCATATGGCTAGCCAGTTTTCCCAACACCATTTATTAAATAAGGAATCCTTTCCCCATTGCTTGTTTTTGTCAGGTTTGTCAAATATCAGATGCTTGTAGATGTGTGGCGTTATTTCTGAGCCATCTGCTCTGTTCCATTGGTCTATATATCTGTTTTGATACCAGTACCATGCTGTTTTAGTTACTGTAGTCTTGTAGTATAGTTTGAAGTTAGGTAGCGTGATGCCTCCAGCTTTGTTCTTCTTGCTTAGGATTGTCTTGGATATATGGGCTCTTTTTTGGTTCCATATGAATTTTAAAGTAGTTTTTTTCTAATTCTGTGAAGAAAGTCAGGGGTAGCTTGATGGGGATAGGATTGAATCTATAAATTACTTTGGGCAGTACAACCATTTTCATGATATTGATTCTTCCTATCCATGAGCATTTGTTTGTGTCCTCTCTTATTTCCTTCAGCAATGATTTGTAGTTCTCCTTGAAGAGGTCCTTCACATCCATTGTAAGTTGTATTCCTAGGTATTTTATTCTCTTTGTAGCAATTGTGAATGGGCATTCACTCATGATTTGGCTCTCTGCTTGGCTGTTATTGGTATATAGGAATGCTTGTGATTTTCATACATTGATTTTGTATCCTGAGACTTTGCTGAAGTTGCTTATCAGCTTAAGGAGATTTTGGACTGAGACGATGGGGTTTTCTAAATATGCAATCATGTCATCTGCAAACAGGGACAATTCGACTTCCTCTCTTCCTATTTGAATGCCCTGTATTTCTTTCTCTTGCCTGACTGCCCTGGCCAGAACTTCCAATACTATGTTGAATAGGAGTGGTGAGAGAGGGCATCCTTGTCTTGTGCTGGTTTTCAAAGGGAATACTTCCAGCTTCTGCCCATTCAGTATGATATTGGCTATGGGTTTGTCATAAATAGCTGTTATTATTTTGAGATATGTTCCATCAATACCTAGTTTATTGAGAGTTTTTAGCATGAAGGGGTATTGAATTTTGTTGAAGACCTTTTCTGTATCTATTGAGATAATCATGTGGTTTTTGTCATTAGTTCTGTTTATGTGATGGATTACATTTATTGATTTGCGTATGTTGAACCATCCTTGCATCCCAGGGATGAAGGTGACTTGATTGTGGTAGATAAGCTTTTTGATGTGCTCCTGGATTCAGTTTGCCAGTATTTTATTGAGGATTTTCGCACTGATGTTCATCAGTGGTATTGGCCTGAAATTTTCTTTTTTTGCTGTGTGTCTGTCAGGTTTTGGTATCAGGATGATGCTGGCCTCATAAAATGAGTTAGGGAGGAGTCCCTCTTTCTCTATTGTTTGGAATACTTTCTGAAGGAATGGTACCAGCTCCTCTTTTACCTCTGGTAGAATTCAGCTGGGAATTTGTCTGGTCCTCAGCTTTTTTTGGTTGGTAGGCCATTAATTACTGCCTCAATTTCCGAACTTGTTATTGGTCTATTCAGGGATTCAACTTCTTCCTGATTTAGTCTTGGGAAGGTATATGTGTCCAGGAATTTATCTATTTCTTCTAGATTTTCTAGTTTATTTGTACAGAGGTGTTTATAGTATTCTCTGATGGTAGTTTGTATTTCGGTGGGATCAGTGGTGATATCCCCTTTATCATTTTTTATTGTATCTATTTGATTTTTCTCTCTTTTCTTCTCTATTAGTCTGGCTAGCAGTCTATCAATTTTGTTAATCTTTTAAAAAAACTAGCTCCTAGATTCATTGATTTTTTGAAGGGTTTTTTATGTCTCTATCTCCTTCAGTTATGCTCTGATCTGAGTTATTTCTTGTCTTCTGCTAGCTTTTGAATTTGTTTGCTCTTGTGTCTCTAGTTCTTTTAATTGTGATGCTAGGGTGTCAATTTTAGATCTTTCCTGCTTTCTCTTATGGGCATTTAGTGGTATATATTTCCCTCTAAACACTGTTTTAGCTGTGTCCCAGAGATTCTGGCCCATTGTGTCTTCATTCTCATTGGTTTTAAAGAACTTCCTTATTTCGGCCTTAATTTCATTATTTACTCAGTAGTCATTCAGGAGCAGGTTGCTCAGTTTCCATGTGTTTGTGCAGTTTTGAGTGTTTCTTAATCCTGAGTTCTAATTTGATTGCAGTGTGGTCTGAGAGACTGTTATGATTTCCGTTCTTTTGCATTTGCTGAGGAGTTTTTACTTTCAATTATTTGGTGAATTTTAGAATAAGTACAATGCGGTGCTGAGAAGAATGTATATTCTGTTGATTTGGGGTGGAGAGTTCTGTAGATGTCTATTAGGTCCGCTTGGTCCAGAGCTGAGTTCAAGTCCTGAATATACTTGTTAATTTCTGTTGTGTTGATCTGTCTAATATTGACAGTGGGGTTTTAAAGTCTCCCACTATTATTGTGTGGGAGTCTAAGTCTCTTTGTAGGTCTCTAAGAACTTGCTTTATATATCTGGGTGCTCCTATATTGGGTGCATATATGTTTAGGATAGTTAGCTCTTTTTGTTGCATTTATCTCTTTACCATTATGTAATGCCCTTCTTTGTGTTTTTTGATCTTTGTTGGTTTAAAGCCTGTTTTATCAGAGGCTAGGATTGCAACTCCTGCTTTTTTTTTGCTTTCCAATTCTTGGTAAATAGTCCTCCATCCCTTTATTTTGAGCCTATGTGTGTCTCTGCACGTGAGCTGGGTTCCTGAATACAGCACACTGATGGGTCTTGACTTTTTATCCAATTTGCCAGTCTGTGTCTTTTAATTGGGGCATTTAGCCTGTTTACATTTAAAGTTAATATTGTTATGTGTGAATTTGATCCTGTCATTATGATGCTAGCTGGTTATTTTGCCTGTTAGTTGATACAGTTTCTTCATAGTGTTGATGGTCTTTACAATTTGGTATGTTTTTGCAGTGGCTGGTACTGGTTTTCCCTTTCCATATTTAGTGCTTCCTTCAGGAGCTCTTGTAAAGCAGGCCTGGTGGTGAAAAAATCTCTCAGCATTTGCTTATCTGTAAAATATTTTATTTCTCCTTCACTTATGAAGCTTAGTTTGACTGGATATGAAATTCTAGGTTGAAAATTCTTTTCTTTAAGCATGTTGAATATTGGCCCCCACTCTCTTCTTGCTTGTAGGGTTTCTGCAGAGAGTTCCACTGTTAGTCTGATGGGATTCCCTTTGTGGGTATTCCGACCTTTCTGTCTGGTTGCCCTTAACATTTTTTCCTTCATTTCAACCTTGGTGAATCTGATGATTATGTGTCTTGGAGTTGCTCTTCTTGAGGATTATCTTTGTGGTGTTCTCTGTATTTGCTGAATTTCAATGTTGGTCTGTCTTGGTAGGTTGGGGAAGTTCTCCTGGATAATATCCTGAAGAGTGTTTTCCAAGTTGGTTCCATTCTTCTCATTACTTTCAGGTACACCAATCAAATGTAGGTTTGGTCTTTTCACATAGTCCCACATTTCTTGGAGGCTTTGTTTATTCCTTTTCATTCTTTTTTCTCTAATCTTGTCTTCATGCTTTATTTCATTATGTTGATCTTCAGTCTCTGATATCCTTTCTTCCACTTAATCGATTTGGCTATTGATACTTGTGTATGCTTCATGAAGTTCTCATGCTGTGTTTTTCAGCTCCATCAGGTCATTTATGTTCTTCTCTAAACTGGTTATTCTGGTTAGCAATTCTTCTAACCATTTTTCAAGGTTCTTAGCTTCCTTGCATTGGGTTATAACATGTTCTTTTAACTCAGAGGAGTTTGTTATTACCCACGTTCTGAAGCCTACTTCTGTCACTTCCTCAAACTGATTCTCCATCCACTTTTGTTCCCTTGCTGGCAAGGAGTTGTGATCCTTTGGAGGAGAAGAGGCATTCCCATTTTTGGAATTTTCAGCCGTTTTGTGTTGGTTTTTCCTCATCTTCGTGGATTTTCTGCCTTTGGTCTTTGATGTTAGTGACCTTCGGATAGGGTTTTTGTGTGGATATCTTTTTTGTTGATGTTGATGTTATTCCTTTCTGTTCATTAGTTTTCCTTCTAACAGGCCCCTCTGCTGCAGGTCTGCTGGAGTTCACTCAAGGTCCATTCTAGACCTTGTTTGCCTGGGTATCACCAGCAGAGGCTGCAGAACAGCAAACATTGCTGCCCGTTCCTTACTCTGGAAGCTTCGTCCCAGAGGGGTACCTGCCAGATGCCAGCCAGAGCTCTCCTGTATGAGATGTCTGTTGACCCCTGCTGGGAGGTTTCTCCCAGTCAGGAGGCACGGGGGGTCAGGGACCCACTTGAGGAGGCAGTCTGTCCCTTAGCAGAGTTTGAGTGCTGTGCTGGGAGATCTGCTGCTCTCTTCAGAGCTGGCAGGCAGGAACGTTTAAGTCTGCTGAAGCTGTGCCCACAGCCGCCCTTTCCCCCAGGTGCTGTGTCCCAAGGAGATGGGAGCTTTATCTATACACCCCTGGCTGGAGCTGCTGCCTTACTTTCAGAGATGCCTTCCCAGAAAGGAAGAATCTAGAGAGGCAGTCTAGCTACAGTGGCTTTACGGTGCTGCCGTGGGCTCCACCCAGTCTGAACTTCCTAGCGGCTTTGTTTACACAGTGAAGGGAAAACCGCCAACTCAAGCCTCAGTAATGGTGGATGCCCCTCCCCCCACCAAACTCAAGCTTCCCAGGTCAACTTCAGACTGCTGTGCTGGCAGGGAGAATTTCAAGCCAGTGGATCTTAGCTTGCTGGGCTCCGTGGGGGTGAGATCCACTGAGCTTCCTGGCTTCAGCCGCATTTCCAGGGAAGTGAACAGTTCTGTCTTGCTGGCATTCCAAGTGCCACTGGGGTATAAAAAAATTCCTGCAGCTAGCTTGGTGTCTGCCCAAACGGTGGCCCAGTTTCGTACTTGAAACCCAGGATCCTGGTGGTATAGGCACCCGAGGGAATCTCCTGGTCTAGGGATTGCGAAGACTGTGGGAAAAGCGTAGTATCTGGGCCAGAATGCACCATATTTCACAGCACAGTCCCTCACAGCTTCCCTTGGCTACGGGAGGGAGTTCCCCGATCCCTTGCAGTTCTCGGGTGAGGCAACACCCCACCATGCTTTGGCTCCCCCTCCGTGAGCAGCACCCACTGTCTAACCAGTCCCAATGAGCTGGGTACCTCAGTTGGAAATGCTGAAATCACCCTCTTTCTGTGTTGATCTCACTGGGAGCTGCAAACCAGAGTGGTCCCTATTTGGCCATCTTGCCAGCCACCAATGACGTTGCCATTTTTGAGGCCACTATCTCAAAGAGAGTTTGTGGTGGCAAAGGAGCAGAGGATGGAGAACCATACCCCAGCTCTTGAATGCTTCTGCCCAGAGCTCAGATTATTTTTTTCACATTTCACCGGACGAAGCAAGATATATGGTCATACCTAGCATCCAGGAGGCTGACATGTTTCATCCTCTCCTGTGTCTGGAAGGGGAGGAGACCCGGAAATATTAGTGAGCACTGCTAATGTGGAGAATCACTTAGCGGTAAGGGGAGCCAAACACAATTGAGAGTATCCTGGGGCAGGAAGACAGCCTTAAAAAACTTCTGGAAAAATGTGTTGTCAGAAGACTTCTTGGCAAAGGCTTAACTTAAATTGGGAAGAGGGCAGATAATGTAGCAAAATTCCAGTGATTCAACTCTATGATTAAGTGGATAACATTATCATAGTGGTTCTGAGCCCTGGCTGCATATTAGAATTGTCTAGGTTACTTTAAAAACAAATAAAAAAAACAATGTCAGGATTCCAACCTAGTTCAGTTAAATCAGAATCTCCTACAATTAAGGCCTGAGAGTTCTTATTTTTTAAGTTTCTCCAGTTGATGATTTTTGTGTTCAGAACTACATCAGCTTTTCCCTGTTTGCATATAGATAATTCAGGCATGTCCAGATTCACCCCAAGCTCTCTCAGAGATGATGGTTGACAGGAGGGACATAATCTTACATTTGCAGGCTCCAAAATAATCCAGCTGGAGTTGATGTCCCTTTTTGGTCCCCTCCAGTCTGCATTTAGTAGCGAATAGATGACACGAACTGGCATAGGTCTGATTGTCAGTGCCACAAACCTATGGAAGATAAGTAGAAGAAAAAGCTGATAGAGCCAAATGCTCACTGGAAGACACTCTGCTCCTTAAAACTCATATGCTGATAACAGTGCTGTGCCAAAGATGTGGTCAGGTAGGTGAGACTATTAAAATCGTAATTGTTCCATTTGGCATTAAAAAATCAACTAAACTGTACCAACGGTGATGACAATTTAGCTCTAGATAAGCTCAGTAGAATGAAAACTGCAGATGTTCCAAATATCCCAAATATCCAAATGATAACCTATGTATCTACCTTTTTTAAGCAAAAATTTCAATTGCAAATACTTTTATTTCAGTCACTAACCTTTTGGAGCCACTTAAAGACTATTTTGCAGAATACTTACTTGATCAAGGGGTTTTGTTGGAGGACAAGTCACTGGATCCTGGCAGACACAGTGAGGTTTTCCCTGTTGGTCTGCCTTACAGATGTGGCCTCTTTTACACTGGAAGCTCATGCAAGAATCTAACAGAAAAGATTGGGCAGGAAGCATGGACAAAGTTAAATTGAGTATGTAAATACAAATTCACTCAACTAGTTTCATTTTCACTAATGAGGGGGAAATTTTGAAGTCCTTGAAATTTGCAAATTTGGAAGTGGGAAGACATTGGAATCCTCTTTAATTGATGTGTTAATGTCCAGATGGAACCTTCTATTTTACATGATAATTTTACAGACTATTTTACATGATAATCTAGATTTCCTCTTGCAGCAGTTTGGAATGGAGATGTGCAAAGAACAGACAGCTCTTCTGTGCCTGAGATGGTTATAGTCTGAAGTCCTTAGGGCAACGTTGTGCAAGCTGGTCAGAAGTGAAATAAGGCTGAAATTCAAAATGTTTGTGATAGGGGGAGGAATAAGGTCCTTTATCAAGTATGGGATATAAATTCACCAGCAAGTTACAGATTTGAGAATAAATAAGATAGAATTAAGTCTTTTCAGAAGCAAAAGGATTTAAGGAAGAACTCTAGCCCTTTCACTGATATCTCAACAGGGCTTCCAGTTTGTAAACACATTTACCCATAGTTGTATATCAAGTATGCACAAGAAAATGTCAACAATTTATGGGAGCATTTCCTTGGGGAGGACTGGGGAGAGAAAAAATTCTGTGCAGCATTCACAAAGGATGGAGGGGCAAGCCCAAAGTGGCAGATTCCATTTCTTCCTTGATATAGTCACAAACAGCTTGCTTCATGCATACTCACCCACACCATGCACCCTCATGTTGCCTTCACTTGACGTTTCCTCCTCATTTGATGAGTTCTCTGCTTTCTTGGCCTTTAGAATAACAAGAGCAAAAGTTAAAATCTACTAAGAGGAGAGCCATTACTTAATTTATATTTCCACTGTGCATACTTTCACAGAGTATTTTTCATGCTCAAATCATTTCAAATCTCAGAAAGGGAAACCAGGCTGGGTGTGGTGGCTCACATGTGTAATTCCAGCACTTTGGGAGGCCAGGGTGCGAGGATCACTTGAGCCCAGGAGTTTAAGACCAACCTGGGCAACATAGGGAAACTCTATCTCTACCCAAAAAAAAAAAAAAAAAAAAATTAGCTGGGCATGATGGTGCGTGCCTGTGCTCCCAGTTACTCAGGAGGCTAAGGTGGGAGGACTGTTAGAGCCCCGGGGGTTGAGGCTGCAGTAAGCTATGATTGCATCACTGCACTCCAGCCTAGGAGACAGAGCAAGACTCCATCTCTAAAAAACAAAACAAAACAGAAAAAAAAGAAAGAAATGGAGCCTGTAATCCCAGCACTTTGGGAGGCTGAGGTGAGTGGATCACCTGAGGTCAGGAATTCAAGACCAGCCTGACCAACAAGGTGAAACCCTGTCTCTACTAAAAATACAAAAATTAGCTGGGCATGGTGGCAAGTGCCTATAGTCCCACCTACTTGAGAGGCTGAGACAGGAGAATTGCTTGAACTTGGGAGGCAGAGGTTGCAGTGAGCCGAGATCATGCCACTGCACTCCAGCCTGGGTGAAGGAGTGAGACTCCATCTCAAAACAAAAAAAAAAAAAAAAAAAAAAAGAAAGGGAAATCAGTCACAACTGTGGAGGTAGACAGTAACCCCTGGAGAACAGGACCCATTTCTATCTTTATCAACGAGATTTAGTGCGGTATCTCTGGGGATTACTCAATAAGACTTGGAGTCTAGTCTTTGGATTTGAGAAAACACTAGAAATGTAGTATTGTCTTGTGATTTTGTAGTTAAGCCAGAGTTACATTGGAAATCTCTCTGAATTTGTTGGTAAAGCTTTCATACCAGGCTTTTAAGGTATAAGAAAACTCCTACGTTAGAGTGGCAGCAGAGTTCTCAGTAATTGAGGTTACCATTGACCTTGTGTACCAAAATCTGTGCCAAGTCCTGCTGGTGGGTGGCTGCCAGGATTTTGAATGAAGGCTCCAAATATGCTTCCTCCCTGCCCGGATCCTGCTGTAGTTTGCAGATTATTATTTTGGTATGTGTTTGCTTAATAAAGTAGGACCTTAATCTTTATAACTAATTCAACAAACATTGTTGGCTCTTTTGTTATGTCAGAGACATTTTGTTGGACACTGGTGATTCAACTCGAAAACAATATGACATCTGCTTTCAAGGCATTAGAGCAGCAGCTGTCAGTGTCTCCTATCCTTCAGATCTGTCATAATTTATCATTCCAGCTAGTTCCAGGGACTTTCAATGGCCAGTATCTGCATTTCTGTGTCTGAAAAATCATGGAAATTGACCTGGCTCACTCAAGGGACAGACTGGAAATGCTGGGAAATTAATACCCCCCATAGCAATCCTCAGCCAGAAGAAGTACCCTAGCTCCTTCTTGGAATAATTCTGAGAAAATGTCTTTACATGGCTTGAATGATGTTCCTTTTATTAGCTTCCTTTCCTTCTTGTGTTACTTCTCCACTCCTCTATCTTTGTTTCCTGTGCTTCTCAAATAAACAACACTCAAATCCAAGATCTGCATCTATGGGAACCCAAATAAAACAGGCAATCTCAGCCTAATGATAGAGATGGACCTAAAAAGAAATAACTGTAATATATTTAAGTAATGTACTAGTAGACTCCATACAGGACACTGTGAGAGCACAGAGAAAGGTCATGACTGTTTATTGATAATGCTGGCTTTATTGGACAAGGACCATTTAAAATAATCTTACCTCTTCGTGCTCTCCAGGCTCACTGGTATCTATATTTTCATTTTCCTGTGCTTTTTCTCTTTGCTCCTCAATTTTGAGGTGATAGGCAATGGATTGAGCTCTCTCGGCCTCCAGAAAGGCCTGGCTTGGGATGAAGTAGTCATCACTTGCACTGTGCCTGGGGCCATCATTGCCACCATCATCGCCATCATCACCACCATCATCATCAGCTCCATGATTTCTGGGCATGGTATTACCACCATCAGTAGGTTCCATGAGCAGAGCCTCAGAAACAGTCTTTTCATCTATCTCTTTGTGGTTGCTAATAGCTTCCAGGCCAGTTTTACCCTCTTGACTCTGCCATTCAGTTTCTTGAATGTGCTTATTGACTTTTGATGCATTTTCCTCTTCCATTTCTGCATTGGAGTTATCTTCTTGTTCTTGGTTACCCTGCTGAAATTCATCCTCCTGCATCTTGCTTACTTGAGTTGGTTGATCAGACTCTTCCAAAATATCATCAGATTGGGTATTGTCTTCCTCGTGCTTGCTGTTAGCATGCTCCCTGGGCAATTCTGTCTTTCTTTCTTGGTTATCATTGTGGATACCAACTTCACCCGGCTCTTTTTCTTCTTCCTCTTCTCCATTGGAAATATTTGGATCCTGCTCTTGGTTTCCTTGATCCCTTAGGCCTTGGCTATGTTTACTGCTCCTGTTCAACTGATGATGTGAATAATTTCTAGGTTGTTCTTGGTTTTCCTCTCTCTTTGTGATACTTTCTTGTTGGTTAGAATCTGTGAAGGAACTAACACCAGGAGCAAAAAAATCACTGTTCTCTGAGAGTTTTTTCTCCTGAGGCTCACTCATATCTTCTTTTATGTCCAGTGTGCCTTCAGTTGGTGCATACTCCAAATTCACACTTAAGTCACCGTCACTGTCCTCTTGATCCTTCAATCCCAGCTCTTGGCTAGAACTCTTGCCCTGTTCTGCTGACTGTTCGTCGCTTTCCTCTTTTGACTTTAGTACTGATGATTTTTCAGCCTTAAAAGAAAAAAGTTCATTCTTCAAACAAATGATAATGTAACCATATTTATGCCTAAGGTAACGTTTAATATTCATTATTCTTTTTCTTCACACACTATCACGTAAATATGTTTATAATATTCCTCACACTCTGTAGCCACAGGTTTAAACTGAATTTGGATTCTATAAAATGAAACAAGTATACAGCAGCTCAGCCCAAGTAGTAAAACTCATTAATCCTCATGATTCTTCTAGTGATTAGAGACAGTTGAGGTGATCATCATGTTTTAAAAAAATTAAACTGAGACATAAATGACATAATCTCTTTTACCATGCTTTGAAACTAAGACCTTTGGAGAATTAAAAAATTATATTAATATAAAAGATGCTACTTTTACCTTATGGTGGGAATGGTCTTCTGTGGATACTGCTGTTTCTTTTTCATTTTCTTCATCTTCAGCCCTTAAACCGGGGATTGCAGTATTGTCGGGTGCCACCGTTTCAGCAGTTGGTTTGGAATGATCAGGTAATAATCTTGCATTTGTCTGAAAAAATTAAAAACTGGTTTTTGTTATTCATGTCTGGATGCTAATTTACAAATTTGCTAGTTACTCTTGTTGTCATCATTATTAGTAGCAATATACTTCATTTATACCAACAATTTAAAAATATTCTCTAGAGTTTTTGAGGATATAAGCAAATGCCTAGAACAGAATGTTAAGTGGAAGCAGAATCTCAATTGTGTTTAAGAAAAAGTTATTTGTGCAGAGACTAGGTGAAAATAAAGCAAAATGCATTTAAATAATGGTAACTTTGAGTTTTGAAATTATTTTCTGTGTTTTTTAAACTTTTGCAAAGCATTTGTACTTTACAATTTTGGCAAGTGTTCTTTAGCAGAAAGTTGAAGTCAAATAAAATTAACCATAGGATATCATATTGTACATTTGCCTAATTTAAGTACTCACTGATAATTAGCAGAAAAATTTATAAACTTTTTATCAATATTTATTTGATTTCTTAATGCCATTGGCCTTAACGTTGATCAGGAAATCTTAATAAAAAACAATTTAAGGACTGGGCGTGGTGGCTCACACCTGTAATCCCAGGTCTTTGGGATGCCGAGGTGGGCGGATCACCTGAGGTCAAGGGCAGGAGTTCAAGACCAGCCTGGACAACATGGTGAAACCCCGTCTCTACTAAAAATACAAAAAATTAGCTGGGCGTGGTGGTGGGTGCCTGTAATCGCAGCTACTTGGGAGGCTGAGGCAGGAGAATTGCTTGAACCCTGGAGGCGGAGGTTGCAGTGAGCTGAGATTGTGCCATTGCACTCCAGCCTGGTTAACAAGAGCGAAACTCCATCTCAAAAAAAAAAAAAAATTAGAATTAATTCAGACTCTGTGAGACAGGGCACTAAGCCTAAGTAGAAAAGGGCATGTCTGAAGTAGTAATTTCTGTTAGAGGGATGGTCCTATTTCTAGCAAGATTGGAGACTTGGATAAAGAGCTGGGCAGTGATGCATGATGGGGAAGTTGAACAACTGAACTTGGAGGTAAGAGGCCTCCATTCAAGTCTTGCCTCTGCTATTTACTTTCTATCTGTGGTTTGACAGGTCATTAATATTTTTTATTAATTAAAAATATTAATAAAATTAATTAATTATATTAACATTAATTAATTAACTCCAGCCTCTTGCCCAGGGTGGAGTTCAGTGGTGCAGTCGGCTCACTGCAACCTCCGCCTCCCAGGCTCAAGCCACCCTTCCACTTCAGCCTCCCCAGTAGCTGGGACTACAGGCACCACCATGCCTGGGTAATTTTTGTATTTTTTGTAGAGATGGAGTTTCACTGTGTTGCCCAGTCTGGCCTCGAACTTCTGAACTCAAGCAATCTTCCTGTCTTGGCCTCCCAAAGTGCTGGGATTACAGGCGTGAGCCACCACGACCGGCCGAGGTCATTAATTTCTACCCTGCCATCTCTCAAGGTGGCAAGTAATATCAAGTGAGCAGAAATATCAAAATAAGGTTATGTATAAAAAATGTTATAAATTTTAAGGAGTTGCCCAGCTGAAAATTACTATTGCTAGTACTAATGTCACACCGTGTTAATAATATAAACTGGCCAGTATCTGAGGCAGATATTCACTGTGGATCTTTATTAGAGAGATACTCTGGACACTCAGATGGCATATCCAGGTGTAAGTATGAAACTGAGATTCTATTTGGATTAACTTATTTTTATTCCATTAGCAGGTCCTGTAGTGCTGACTGTGTAATATAAAGAAAGCCATGGAGTACAGGATTTATTTTTTATTTTTTAATTTTTTTTTGAGACAGGGTCTCGCTCTGTTGCCCAGGCTGAAGTACAGTGGCATGATCTCGGCTCACTGTAACCTCCACCTGCTGGGTTCAAGCAATTCTCATACCTCAGCCTCCTGAGTAGCTGGGATTGCAGGTGCCTGCCACCATGCCCTGCTAATTTTTGTATTTATTTATTTTTTTAATAGAGACAGGATTTCACCATGTTGGCCAGGCTGGTCTCGAACTCCTGGCCTCAAGTGATCTGCCCACCTCGGCCTCCCAAAGTGCTGGGATTACAGATGTGAGCCACAGCTTCTGGCCAAAGTACAGGATTCATATTAGGTTTGGTTTGCTCTTTTGCTTCTTATCTCCTTTTCACCTAAGATGGGTAATGAATTTGAAAAAGTTTATAAAGAAGCCTTAAAGAAGGGGGAAAAGGAGAAAGAATGGTGGCCACTTTGGTAAGCTGCCAACAGGGGGCATCACAGAAGGCAATGGATGGGGGAGATTTTAGGCTTATTAGTGGAGAACTGGTCACTCTCTCTCCCCCTCCATCCACCTACTGCCCAAGCAGGAAGAAATGCACACAAAAAATCGCAGCTCTTTTACTTTCAGAAATATTCTGCAATTGAAATTATGTTTTATCATTATGGGCATATTTCTATTTATTTAACATGCCCTCTGGAAATCTATTTGGAATCTCCCAACTACACAGAATCCATTTACATCTGGAGAATTCAGGCAGGCAGGGAAAATGATACAAATTTGTAATAGGTCAGTTCTATAAGAAGATACTTAGCTTTCTAGCAGTTTGGCTAGGTTTACATGATATCAAATTGTCCCAGAAAGGAAACATCTGGAATGTGTCTAAATGCAAGTGTGTCATTCAAACATTTGGTTCAAACACTTTTTTTTGTTTTTTGAGACAGAGTCTTGCTCTGTCACCCAGGTTGGAGAGCTGTGTGCAATCTTGGCTCACTGCAGCCTCGACTCCCCTGGCTTAAGGGATCCTCCCTCCTGTGCCTCCCAAGTAGCTGGGACTATAGGCACATGCCATGGCACCTGGCTAATTTTTTATTTATTTTTTGTAGAGACGAGACCTCACTATGTTACCCAGGCTGGTCTTGAACTCCTGGGCTCAAGTGATCCTTTGGCCTTGACTTCCCAAAGTGCTGGGATTATAGGTAGGAGCCACTGTGCCTGGCCCAAAGACACTTTTTGATGTTTATTTACATAACAGCAACAGCCATAAGGACAAAGCACATTTTCAGGAGAAAACAATGGTTTTGTGGGAACTCCTTTCAGTGTTGAACATTAAGTTGTCCCACTTTTGTAATTTCAGGGTGTAATGTATAATTTCAGTTAGAGTAGCTCCATACTACTTAAGCATGATTCCTGATGGTGGGCATAAACTCTGTCTTCCAAGAACAGCTTGGTCTGGGTGCCATGGAGTTTGTTTTTGCTGACACATTTGTCAACCAGGAGCTAGCCAACAACTTATCCAAAAAGCAAGGACAGAATTTTAGACCTAGAGAGGAAGGGAGGAAAGAGACAATTGAGAAATTGCTTTGTCTATTTAAAGGAGGCTGATTCCTCCATTTGGTGAAAAAGAAAAAAAAATGGCACGAATCCTTTGGTTTAATGAAGGATTACATGAATCATTTGCGGAACATCTCCAGTGGTCATTCATGCTATGGTTTCATTTGTTTTTTAACTTTCAGTTTGTTTTGAGGCCACTGACACGGTTTCAAATGATCTGATTTGTGTACAGCTGCTTTATTGCTGTGCAAATGGGGCCAATATATCTGACCATGAAGAAGAGAATATTCTAGTCCTGCCTACTGTCAGCATACTTGCTTGGACAGCCTCCCAAAGATGAGTTAGGAGCTGATTTATGATTACCATATCGTTTCCTGCCTAGCTCATTGGTTTCTGTTTTCATTATAGACTCTCAAAATTTCTCAGCCAGCATCTATTTGATCTTGAAGAAAATGCTGCTGGAGACTGTGGATATGCACCCTAAGTATTTTTTTTTTTTTTTTTCAGACGGAGTCTCGCTCTGTTGCCGAGGCTGGAGTGCAGTGGAGTGACCTCAGCTCACTGCAACCTCCGCCTCCTGGGTTCAATTGATTCTCCTTGCCTCAGCCTCCCGAGTAGCTGGGATTACAGGTGCCCGCCACCATGCCCGGCTAATTTTTGTATTTTTTAGTAGAGACGGGGTTTTGCCATGTTGGCCAGGCTGGTCTTGAGCTCCTGATCTCAGGTGATCCGCCCATCTCAGCCTCCCAAAGTGCTGGGATTATAGGTGTGAACCACCACACCTGTCCTAAAATCTTGGGTTTATAATAACAATGTGATGAACTTCCCTGGGAGAATTCATTTCTTCCTGTCTCTTGTGTATTTGGGCAGATTCTATGGCAAACAAACTGATAGCCCAAACTTTCTGCTGCATATTTATTGCGTCCTCTAGAACCTGATAGTTCTAAAAATTTTTTTAAGTACCTTGAGTTTTCCAGTTATTTGTTTATTACCTGGGCAATAAAGAATATAATTAAAATAAAAAGAGAATTTCAAACCATTATATAAGAACATTTTCTTTTAAATGGAGGATTTCTACATTAAATGTCAGGAGAAAGAGATGTAATAACAGAAGAAAGGAAATTTACCGGGATTGCAGCTGCAGTTCCCAAGAGACATAGGAAAAAAAGCCCAGTCTTCATGCTTTCCAGATCTGTGAACCAAGAAGATAATTATCAGTGGCAGGAAAAAGTTTCCTTATGAAAAACTGAAAGACAATCTTAGCAAATACTGAGCTTGATATTGTCCTTGGCATATAAAAGTGATTTCTATCTTTGTGGATTAATATGTCTGAAAAGACAGATTGATGGCAGTTCTTACTCAATTGCATACCTGTGAAAATTACTCCCTGACTTTTTGGTCCAGCCATGTTCAGCAGAACCTATCTCTGTTTATGACAGTACTTCTTTGAGTAAAGACTCTGTGCAGATCTCAGGTCTTAAGATTTATGAGTATCCATAACAAAAAAAAAGTCATGAAGTAATGTGGTATGTCAAGGTTGAGTAAAAACACGCTGCCTGTTTAGTGGTAAAGAAACACATTCATTCAGTGAAGACTTTTAGTCATACAGCACTGCACTGCCACAGAGTCGTAGACCTACACGGTATTAATGTTCATCTAATTTAGAGGTCTTTACTGGCAATCTGTGAGTTGGGGGTGGCCTACAGATAGGTTTGGTTTGGTAGGCACTGTGCATTTTAAACCAGTATTTTAAATTCCAGAGGTTTCATGTCAAAATCCAAATTTCCAGTTTCTCTTTAATCATCTGACCTCTTAGCAACAACAGGCCTTCATGACAGCGGTTGGCTGCATCTGAGTTGAGACTGTCCTCTGTAAGGGATGCTGGGGTTTGTGCTCGATCTGTCTCACTTTTGGTATTTGCCTTTCATTTGAGTTTAGTTAGTTCCAAACGAACTCTTTAAGTTTAGAAATGAGACAAGTGAGGCTCAGAGAGGTTAAGTAAGTTGTCTCCAGATGAACTCTGGGTCTAAGGCTTTTCCCACACACCAGTTATATTATTGTGGTTCTTAAAAGTAGTGGGCAGCCTACATTTTTTTGCAGGATATCCCTAAGTCTGGTAGTCTGACCTCCAGCTGGGATTAGGGCTACAGTTTTTAGTATCTAGTAGAGGTTTTATGGATCGCGCAGAAATACTAGATGACTCCTTTAAATTATTTTTTGCAAACATAAACACATTCACAGAATTTTAAATAAGACTTTGAGGTTTATAAAGAAACTGAGCAGTTTCTTCTGCTACTTATCCCAATATTTCTAAATAATATGCTTAAATGGATATTTTAAAATATATTAAATATTACTCTAGGGATTTAATATTGCAACAACTATCACTTCACACACACACATGCGCGCACACACATACACACACTTCTCTTCCTCCTTTCTCTTCCTAAAATAATTTTATCATAATTGTTGTTTAAATTTTTATTTAACATTCATGACAATGTAAATATTCCTCACAGCTGAACCAAGTAGTAATTTCATGTGTTGAACCACACTGACATTTCTTTTCTTGAACGATATTTTGGTTTTGTTTTGATTTAGAAATTGGCTTCCTTTTAAAGCTTTTTACATACTTTTTTGTGCTCCCATCACTTATTCTTCCTGAATTTTCCAACAAAATTTAAAACTTCCCCTTAATATGGTAACAACAATAACAACAACAGAGCAACATCAACAACCCCCTAAGGAAATCCCTTGTGTCCATTTCCCCCCTTGGAAGTGGCACTCCCAGAGCCTCGGAGTTCTTGCTTCCTTTAGACTGGTGTATCCCTGGCTGCTGTGCAGCTTTTCTCCTGGGGTCCATACCTGGGGTCACCACACCCTGGTAATCCCCTTTGTCTTTTTTTTTCTGTTTGATTTCTTGCTTCCTAAGTCCCATATATTTTTCTTTCTTAGTTTTCTCCCTCATTTTGATGAAGCACATACTCCATAAGTTTCTTGAGAAACCATACACAGGAGACAGAATTTTTAAGGTATTGCATATTAGAAAAATATCTGTATTTTACCATTTACTTGATACATAGTTTGACTAGATATAGAATTCTAGATTGGAATTTTTTTTAAAGCATTGGTCTATTTTCTTGTAATTTCCAGTGTTGCTAGTAAGAACTCTGATGTGAGTTTTTCCCCAATGTTTTTATGAACACAGTATTTTTTTCTTCTTTATGGATGCTTTTATGTTTTTACAGTTGGCCCTAGTCTTCTGAAATATTACCATCTCTGCCTTAGTTTGGATACTTTTATATTTACTTTAGGAACTCATTAGGCCCTTTGAATTTGGAAATTTTTATATTTCAGTTCTGGGGAGCATTTTATGTGTTAGTTCCTTAATGATTTTTGCCCTTCTATTTTTTGTCTTTTCTTTCTGGAATTTATATTAGTTAAATATCAGAATTCCGAGGTTGATTCTCCGATTTGCTAATCATTTTTGCTCTTCTCTTCAATAGTGTGTCTATCATTCTAGGAAACTTTCTCAATTTTACCTTACATCTCTCCTATTGATTTTTTTTTTTTTTCCTAGAGATAGGGTTTCACCATGATACCCAGGCTGGTATCAAACTCCTGAGCTCAAAGTGATCTGCCCGCCTCAGCCCCCTAAACTGCTAGGATTACAGGGATGAGCCACTGTGCCTGGCCTCTCTTTTTGATTAAAAAAAATTATACTCTTATACTTCATTTTCTTAATTTAATTTTTAAAATGACAAATAATAATTATACATATTCATGGGGTACATAGTGATGTTTCACTACATATAATGTATAGTGATCAGATAAGGATAATTTGCATATCCATCACCTCAAACAGTTATTATTTCTTTGTATTGGGAACAGTGCCTTTTTTCTAGCTATTTGAAATATATAATATCCTACAGTGGTATAGAGCACTAGAACTTATTCTTCCTATTAGCTATAGTTTATGTCCTTTAACAAATAGCTCCCTATTCCTTTCTTTTCCTCACCCTTCCCAGCCTCAAGTATCCTCTGTTCTACTTCTTACTTCTATGAGATCAACTTTTTTCATTTCCATATGAGTGAGAATATGCTTATATACTGTTAATTTTTTATTTCCCGAAGGCTTCTTTTTAATATTGTCCTGTTCTTTATTAGTATGACATATATTCTTGTCTCCTTGAGGATATTAATCAATATTTTGAAAATTTCCTCTGCACTCTGCATTTTCTGTTTCCTTCTTGTTCCTTTTTTCTCCCAGTTAGTTTGTTTTGATCTTTGTTTTTCATGTTGAAAGCTTTTCTCTAATGTCTGATGTATTTGGCTGTCCATTAATAGTTAGCAGTGAGTCACTAGAAAGCCAATTAGAACGTTATGGACAGGGCTTGGAGGGCTTCCAAAGAACAGTTCCATGGAGCATTGGAGGGCTTCCAAGGAGCAGTAACCTGACAGTCTTGATGGGGCACCCCAAATGTCATTGTCAGATATTATAGGGAGATTTTCTTTCTTCTAGAGGAGAAATTCATACCTCTTACCTTGGGAAGCAAATATAAACCTGGTTGCTAGCATTCTGTGAAATGAGTGAAGAGACTGGAGTTCTCTCAGTGCACACACTGATTTTTCACTTAATCCCTAGGTTTCTGTATGGCTCCACCTCCTACCTGACATTGTGCTTACCCTGAGTGCAGAGCCAGAGGATAAGCTTCTTCCTGTTTGTGTTGTAACATGGAAGTCCTCTGGCTGTGCAGGCAGGAGGAAGGATCTTGAATCTAAGAGTTAATCTGATAGGCTTTCAACCAATACTCCAGATTTCAGCCTCTATCCTCACCCTGCCTGCCAAATCACCTGATGCCTCCAATTCTGGAAACTTGCACGGGTTCTTCAGTGTGAATGGCTTCCTTCTTTGTCTATGGCATCCTTCTCTGCAGACTCTTAGGTTTAACCTTTCCCTGTTCTAGTCAGTCTTCCATCTTTTAAAGATGTGTTGACACTTATCTTCTTTGTCTCCTCTTCTTTTATCTTAGTCACTGTGAGTCTATATTATTACTATTCTTTTGCTATCATTATTCTGGAATTTTAGCACGGAGTGGCAACATATGTATATGTTTCATCTCCATTTAACAACAGATGACTTCCATTTCATATTTTCTTCATATTTTCCTCCATCATTATCATCATCATTTTTAGTGTGACACATAGGAATTCCTATGAGTCTTTGGTTCTAACTCAGCAAATGAAGTTTTTTCTTTCTTTCTTTCTTTTTTTTTTTGGTGACAGAATCTTGCTCTGTTGCCCAAGCTGGAGTGCAATGGCACAATCTTGGTTCACTATAACCTCTGCCTCCTAGGCTCAAGTGATTCTCATGCCTCAGCCTCCCAAGTAGCTGGAATAACAGGCATGTGCCACCATGCCTGGCTAATTTTTGTATTTTTAGTAGAGATGGGGGTTTCGCCATGTTGCCCAGCCTAGTCTCGAACTCCTGGCCTCAAGTGATCCACCTGCCTCGGCCTCTCAAAGTAGCAGCAAATGAAGTTTTTATTGAAGAAAACAGGGCTATAGCATAGACTTCCTCATCATGTTAGGAACAAGAACACATTTTTACCTGTCTCACTATTCAAATCACACAGGGTGGGCCACCTGGACCAGGGAAGAGTGAGTTGGAAGAATGGAGAGTAAAGCTGCACATAGAAAGTGATTTGGTATTGTGTGTGTGTGTGTGTGTGTGTGTGTGTGTGTGTGTGTGTGTGGTGGGGTGGGGGTGGGAGGGTTGAATCAGGGGTGTGGGAGAAACTTAAATCATTTATAACCTTACTAGTCTGGACTAATCAATTCCCAGTTTTAATGAAAATGACATGTACTTGGAGACTCAAGTATAATTCTTCTAAGTGATCCTTCTGAAAATGACTACATATAACAAGGAGAAATTTAGAATATTAACAATGGAATGCATGTTTACTTTATTTAGAATGGGTAATGGCATATAAAATATACTTGACATTTCTATTGCCATAGTGCTTTGGGTTTACCAAATAAATTTACAAATGGGATATTACCTTATTTGATCTTTACAACAACCCCAGGATGTGGCAGATGAAGAACAGGCCTAGAAAGCCTACAGTGTGACATGCTGGAGGTCACTGAGCTCTGTAGAAGGGGAGCTGGGATTGAAGCTAGGTTTCCTGGCTCCTACTCCAGCTTTTTTCTAGCTATTTTGCAAATTCTCCATTTTACCTCTTACACAAAGGTATAAGGAAGGGGGACAAAAACTAAGAAAATCCCAAAACAAACAAAAAAACCACCATTGTGACAAATTGAGATTTCACTTTGAGTTTGAGTTTTTAAACAAAAAGTTCCAAACATTTTAAGGAGTAAGATGGCATGTACTTGGCAGAATGCACTTCTTTGTGTTGAAGGAAAAGGCTTATCTTAGAAGGCTGGTTGGATTACTTGATATTGAAAGTTTCTTTCAATAAAACATCTTATGGCCTAAACAAGGCAAAAAGCATAGGAATTCAATTTTCCATGAAAGAAAAATGTATTTAAGTAAAAACATGGAGCAACCTCCCCCTGCTGTCCCCAAACTCTAATACATCGAAAAGCACCTTACAATGAGAAAAGCATTAAACTGTCAGGAGAGCTGGATTCTGGCTCTAGCAGTGTCCCTGACTGCCAGGAGACCTTGGGAAAGTCACTTGCCCTTTCTTAGATACAGTTTTCTCAAGTGATGAACAATGAAGAGTGAGACCTAGATGATCCTCTAGCCCTAATATTTTAGGATTCTAAAATTGGAAATAATTCCATTAATTGTATGAACCCTAAATTGCTGCTATCTTTTCCCCTTAAACTACTAAACCCACTAAAATATATTCCATGATTTTTATTGTATTAAAATAAAATATTTCATATATAGTAATTCATGCTTAAAGTAAATATGTGGACTCTATTAGCAATGATAATTTAAAACATTCTATTCTCTTAGTGAATGCTAATTGTAAAGAATCATTGAAAAACGTAGTTTCTTTCCTCTACATTTTAAATTCAATGTTTACTTATTTATTCATTTATTCCACAAATATTTATTAGATTTATGGAACTATAGTCACTTATATTTTGTTTTATTTATTTATTTTTATTTTTGAGACAGAGTCTTGCTCTGTTGCTCAGGCTGGAGTGTAATTGCAATCATAGCTCATTGCAGCCTCCAACTCCTGGGCCCAGGTGATCCTCCTGCCTCAGACTCTCAAGTAGCTGGGGATATAGGGGCACACTACTAAGCTCAGCTAATTGTTTGTATTTTTTTGTAGAGATGGGGTCTTGCCATGTTGCCCAGGATGGTCTCAAACCTCTGGCTTCAAGCATTCCTCCTACCTCAGCCTCCCAAAGTGCTGGGACTACAGGGATGAGCCACTGTGCCTAGCCTTATATTTTAGATCAGTATGTCATTACTATTCTACTGGTTTTGAAACTATAGAAATACAGAATAGTATGATTTAGTGCAGGGTTTCTTTATCTTGGCACTGTTAACATTTTGGCTTGATGATTCTTTGTTGTCGGGGGGCTGTCCTGTGCATTGTAGGATGCTTAGCAGCATTCCTGGCCTCTGCCCATTAAATGTCAGTAGGGAGCCCCCATCCCCCACCAGCTAGGGACAACCAAAAATGTCTCCAGACATTGCCAAATGTTCCATGGGGGGCAAAAGCGCCCTGACTGAGAACCATTGGTTTAGCAGAAGCAGACTGGTGCTTTCAGATTAGAGAGACATGCATTTGAACTCTGGAGCAGCATTTGCCATCTATATGATCTTTGGCAAGTTACTTAGCCCTCTAAGCCTCAGATTCCCCATCTAAAAATGGGGATAACATCTGTGATGGTTAATTTTATATGTCAACTTGACTAGACCATGGGATGCCCAGCTATCTACTTAGACATTATTCCTGGGTGTGTCTCTGAGGGTGTGTTCTGAAGAAATTAACATTTGATTTGGTAGACAGAATAAAGCAGATTGCTCTACCCAATGTGAGTGGGCATAATTAAATCCACTGGGGACCTGAATAGACCAAAAAGGCAGGGGAAGGGAGAATTCCCTCTCTCTCTCTGCCTATCTGTTTGAGTTGGGACATTGATATTCTGCTGTTGGACTGGGACTTAACACCATCAGCCCTCCAATTCATAGGCCTTCAGACTTGGACTAGAACTCAACATCATTGGTTCTCAGGTCTTCAGACTTGAACGGGAACTATACAATTTGCTCTCTTGGCTTTCCAATTTGCTGACTGCACATCCTGGAACTGGCTCCACTAATGTGAACTAAGTCCTCATTATCTGTATCTCTATCTATCTATTATCTATCTATCTATCTATCTATCTATCTATCTATCTATCTATATCTATCTATCTATGTATCTATGTATCTATCTATCTATCTATCTATCTATCTATCTATCTATCTATCTATCATCTGTCTATCTATCTACCTACCTACCTACCTATCTCCTATTGGTTCTGTTTCTCTGGAGAACCTTGACTAATAAAACATCTAATTCAGTTTTGTGAGAGTTAGAAGAAATGGTACAGGTAAAAATGCCCGATACCTAGGAGATGCTCAATAAATTTTAATTCTTTTTTCTCTCATCTTCCTGATAAGTTAAGTTGTGATTCTTGAATAAACAACTTAGATTCTCAGAAAATAATGTAATTTAAGTTTTGCTGTGAGGTCAGAAAAATTGTCCAGTGGAACATTAAAGTCCATTCTGGCCACACATTTAGGCTCCTTTTAATGCCAGGAGTGTTTCCGACATTCATCACACATAACAATGGAATTAGGCACATGGAATGCTACCCTATTTTCTTACAAATGGTACAACTTAAAAGGGGAGCAAGAATTATCAAAAGCATTTTGCGTCATAAGGCTCATTTCTTTTTGTTTGTTGCAGCAACATGCACAGCTAATTAAATTTGAGAAAATATTTCCATTTTAATCTGTCCGCATGATCTCACATGATCTCACAAGTTCCCTTCATTTCCCTAAATCTAAATGTAGCTGAATGAATCAAAAGGAAAGAATGTCCAGTTGGCCAGAACTTGCATCACTCATTCATTTTTTAAATTCATTCATTGAGTGCTTACTAGACACTGCCTAAGCACAGGGATACATAGTTTCTGTCTTAAGAGTTTCTGCGTGTGGAAAATCTCAAACTGCTTTTCCTGTGGTCTCACACCACACTACAATCAACACAGAAGACTTCTGTGACCAAATGTGGGAGATTTTTCGTCATCAACATGCAAGCAATCAACTCTGCAGCAGGCATAAGCTGAGTGTCCTCCAAATGAATTCTGACACTGTGTACCTGGAGATAGCGTCAGATCCCATAGGTTGAGGGCTCAGTCTCACAAGACATCTTCCCTTTCCCAGATACCAGTCACAAGATCAGGCCTTCAGAACTTCTGACTGACTGGTTTCAAGTTGGGCTTCCATGACTCCCTCTTTCGGTTCGATTAATTTGCTAGAGTGCATCACAGAACTCAGGGAAACACCTACTCAGGTTTACTGGTTTATAATAAAGGATATTACAAAGGATACAAGTGAAGAGATGGAAAGGGCGAGGTATGGGGGAAGGGGCACAGAGCTTCCAAGCCCTCCCCAGAACACACCCTCTAGGAACCTCCACAGGTTCAGTTATCTTGTAATTTCTTCAAACCTCATCCCCTTGGGCCTTTTATGGAGACTTCATAAAAGGATAGGCACCATTGACAACCACATAGAAATGTGTTTAGACAAAAAGGGTATGCTTTAGTACTCAAAGGCTGAGTGGGGAAACCCAGCAAGGTCCATCTGTTCAGATTCTTTTTGGCCTCTTTTTTTCCTTTGAGGTGGGTCTCACTCTGTGAGGCTGGAGTGCAGTGGCGTGATTTCGACCTCCTGGGCCCAAGCATGCTCCCACCTCAACCTCCCAAGTAGTTGAGGTTACTTGAGGTTACAGGCGATTGCCACCACACTTGGGTAATTAATTTTTTTTTTTTTCTGTAGAGACAGAATCTCCCTATGTTGCCCAGGCTGGTCTTGAACTCCTGGGCTCAAACGATTGTCCCACCTTGCCCTCCAAAAGTGCTGAGATTACAGACATGGATCACTGTGCTGGGCCTCTTCTTGGCCTCTCCATGCAACATTCCTTCCTCCAGAATATGGGGAAGAACCCCTTCTGAAATGGGGGTCTTATGACCTACAATCACACAAGGTAGGTAAAGGCAGGGGAAGATTAGAGTCCTGCCTTGGGGAGAAAAAGTAGCAGGTAAAAAAATAGAAGATTAGAGAGAGAGAGAGATCCTGTTATTCTGAGGTCCGCTTATGAGGCCTAAAATGCACCAACATTATAACATTATAACAAGGTCTATGGGAGTTATGAGACAGGAACCATGGATGAAACATATATATGTGTGTGTGTGTGTGTATAGATACATATATGTATATAAGTAGATATGTATATAGATAAATATATAAATATATACATATATAGATACATGTATATAAGTATATAGATACATATATACATATAGTGTATCTATATATGTATATACTATATATGTATACCTGGAGATAGTGTCAGATCCCACAGGTTGAGGGCTAAATGTATACTATATGTGTATATATGTAATCTATATACTTATATACATGTATCTATATATGTATTATATACGCATATTTATATATGTATATGCTAATAATGTATCTATAAATATATATTTATATAAAATCATATAGTGTAATGTGATGATTATGTACATAATGCAATGGAAAGAGAGATAGGAAGCATTTTTAAATTAGGTAGTTGATAATAGCTAACTTTACTACATCCTAAGTACTTAAGTTCTAGGCACTATTCTAAGAGCTTTGCACACACATATTCTTTAAATCTTCTGAACAATTCTATCACGTAAGCACATTATTGTAATCATTTCACTAGTAAGGAAACTCGGGCATAAAGATTAAGTAACTTGTTCAGGGTTACACAGCTAGGAAGTGGCACAGCAGATATTTAACACTTCTGTTTGATTTCAGGTCTGTGTTCTTAACTACAGTGTTCTTAACTACTGTATAGAGATGACCTCCAGAGAAGGTAATTCTTGATCTGAGGTTTGAAAACTAATAAACAGTAGTTAGCTGTATGAAGGATGAGAAGTGTACTCTAGAGGGTGGCAGGCAGCAGCTTGGGTGAAGTTGCAGAAGCATCGAGTCTCTAGGATGTTAATATTTGGGTCTCTAGGCTGTCAATAGGGGAAGTGGGCTGGGGTAGATAAGGCTCAAAAGTAAGCAGATAGCCATATTGTAAAAGTCATAGTGCATTAAACAAGGAATTAAAAATTCCAGCCGTAAAGCTATAGGGACCCAAAGAATTATTGTAAGTGTGTGTGTGTGTGTGCACGTGTGTGTGTATGTCTGTGTGTGTGTGCACACATGTGGACAGGGGTGATGATATAACCAGATTTGCATGTGTGACAGCTGTATGGAGGACAGACCAGTAGCATGACCTGTGAGAGACAATTGTAACATCAAGGAGAGGTGGTCAGAGCCTTACATTTTGGCTGTGGTCTTAGGAGTGGCGAAAAGAGGGATAGATCCAGGCTGTACTGGTTTGTGAGAGCTGTTTGTTACATTTCAAGACTTTTTTGAGTTGGTTGTTAAAGCCATCAATTAAAAATTAAATTACATACATGTATAGTTTAATTATATTAAAAGCAAAGAAAATAAATAGTAAAAACTCATCACTTCATAATTATTTTACTATTATCTACTTTTTTGAGGTTATTTACGTCTATTGTATCTGTTGGTGGAAATACTATATAATATGTGTTCCGCATGTCTCTTCCCTATTCTGTTCAGCGGTGTCATGTTGGTAGCTTAAAACTGATAGCAACAGGAGGCAGAGAAACTGTAGGCATACAGGGGCGGGTCCCTGGAAAAATCCCACCTTCAAGCCGAAAAGCCTGAAACCCACAGCCCAAAGTGAGAACTTCCATTCTCTCCTGATTGGTTCTTTCTGAATAATGTCTTTTTACCAATTGAATACTGCCTTTTCCAAAACTACCTACGGCCTGCCCCGTCCCCACCCTGTGCCCATAAAGACCCCAGAACTCAGCCAGCAGAAGGAAGAAGCAGCCTGATGTTGAGAAGAAGCGCCTGGACACAGGAGAGAGGTGGCTTGACTTCAGAGGAGAGGGATCTTCCCTTCCCGTTCCCTTTCCAGCTCCCCTCTCCACTGAGAGCCGCTTTCATCACTGAAAAAAAAAATTCTCCACATTCACCATCCTTCAATTCATCTGTGTGACCTCATTCCTCTTGGGCACTGGACAAGAACTCGGACACACTACGTGCAGGTACCCAAAAAGGCCGTCACACTGGCCCTTTGCCCTTGCTGGCGGAAGGCAGCTGCCCCACGTGATGAGGCAAAGGGCTCACTGAGCTGATAACACACTGCTGTCTGCGGATGGTGGAGCTAAAAGAGTATGGTTACACGCCCTCTGGGGCTTGGCGTGGCCAGTGCCCACACCTGGATGCTGGTGAGGGGCCCACATGGAGTTTGCTCCTGCTGTTGCCAAAGTGGCCAGTTCCTGCCTTCGCTTGCTCAGGTTCCTGCAGTCATTCGCTTGCGTGCTCCCTCCTGCAAGGGATTGAGCAGGGTGGGCTGAGTAAACAAAGCATCCCTGCCGAGAGTTCCGTGAAGCGGTCAAGAAAATATCCTGCATCAAAATCAGTTGTGGTGGGAGGATCAATCACACCATGAAAACCATCAAGTGTCACCCACCTCTCCCTCTCTCAGAGAATGGGTTGTTCATTTACCAAAACACAACTGGATAGTTCTAAGAAATAATTAAAAAAAGAACAGATAAAACTTAATGACGAATTAGATATTGTAGGAATATGAGAAGGAAAAGTCTTGAGTCACATTTCTAATATGAACAACTTAATAAATGGTGGTATTAATTACCAAGGTGAAGGATTATAGGAGGAAGGTTTGGTTTTAGAAGAAAGATAGTGAATTAGTTTTGGACTTGTTGAATTTGAGTAGAGATATCTAGTAGATACTTAGGTAGATAGGTCTGGAGGTAAGCATGGAGTTTGGGGTTACAGATGTAGTTTGCATGCTGTAGCATGAGCAGTTATTCAACCAGTTAAGCAGAGAGCTGGAGCCAGAACCCTGGGGAGGGAAGATCATTAGGCACCATCAGAGGATGGAAAGAGCTAAAGATACAAACAGTGAGAGAAAGAAGAGTCATATGAGAAAAGGGAAGTGTTAAATGTCACAGAGAGTTCAAAGCAAACGAGGTCAGGAAATTATCCATTGCCTCTGGAAGTGCAGAGGTTATTGAGGAGCTCAGGGAGAGCAGTTTTGTTGCTGTGGTGTCAGTGGATGCCAGCCAGCAGTGATTGGAGAGTGAACAGGCACGGATGAAGTGAGGACAGTGAGTGTAGACCACTCTAAAAATGATTGGCTGTGCAAAGGAGAGTAACGTGGTAGCTTAAAGGGAATGTGCAGTTACAGGAAATTTATATTTGTATTTGAATGTGATCATTCAGATTCCTTTCCTTTCCTTTCCTCTTGCTTTTTTTTTTTTTTTTTTTTTTTGAGACAGAGTCTCACTCTGTTTTCCAGGCTGGAGTGCAGTGGCGTGATCTAGGCTCACTGCAACCTCCGCCTCCCGGGTTCAAGCAATTCTCATGCCTCAGCCTCCTGAGTAGCTGTGATTATAGGCATGTGCCACCAAACCCAGCTAATTTTTTGTATTTTTAGTAGAGATGGGGTTTCACCATGTTGGTCAGGCTGGTCTCAAACTCCTGACCTCAGGTGATCCACCTGCCTCAGCGCCCTGAAAGTACTGGGATTACAGGCATGAGCCACCATGCCCAGCCCCAGATTTCCCTTCTATGCTGAAGGGAAAAGACAGGTAAATAAGGACAAATTGAAGATAAAGGGAAAGAGAGGAGATATGGTAAACAATGATGACCCCCAGTAAACCGTAACTTCTGGGCTTCGTTTCCCTATGATGTGGGCCTTAATCTTGTGATTTGCTTTGACCAATGTGACATTAGCAAGCATGATGCCAGCAGAAACTTGGTAAACCTTTGCACATTGGAGTTTTTCCTCTTGGTGGAAGCTATCAGCCATGCTGTACAAAAGCTTGACCCAGACTACTGAATGATGAGAGACCATGTGGCCAGAACCTTGCAGGATAACAGACCCTCCTGGATGATTCAGCCCCAGATGTGTTCCTAGCTCACTGAAGCCAAATGAATTAACTCCAGACAAAATCAGCAGAAGAATCATGCAGTCGAGCCCAATCCAGATTGGAGAATTATGAGCAAATGAAGGGATGTGATTTTAAGTCATTTAATGTGAGAGAATACTGTTTTACAGCAACCGAAAACCAAAACAAGGAAAAACAGACCAGTTGCCAAAACCATTAGCAAGACAATATTTCATAACAATTAAAGGCATAAGTTCTGAAACAGGATGTCATAGGCTCTAATACTTAATTTGCATAAATAAGCAAATTGTGTAGCTTTTGGGGGCTTCAGCTCATTGTCTATAAAATAGTATGAAGATTAAGTGAGACAATACCATCTTGGTAAGTCCTGGATACATATTTACTGGTCTACTATTAAAGCACATGCGAAAGGTTTAACTCCAAAGAGAAGGAGGAACTCTTTATTCTTTAACACAAAAGGAAGGAAAGTTTAACTGTAAGGATGTCTTGAGGCAGGGTTCCAAGGCATATTAACTTATTAAGATGGATTTAGTTATACCTTCCTTGTATTTATTTAGCATTTCACAGTTTATAAAGTGTTTTCTTATATACTCTCTCATTTGATTCAATGAAGAAAGGAGGGAAATAATTTTTAAATGTAAAGAAACAGAAATTTGAAGAGTCTGAATTATTTGGCCAAATGTACAAGGCTTAAGAGGTGGGCAAGAATTAGAAATGCTGAGCTTTGGACTCAGTATCCAATATTCTCCCCAAACAGACTAGTGAACAGGCTACAGACTAGAAGCCAGAAGTTCTGGCTTTGGGCCCTGGCTTTGCCAAGTACTAAATACTACCTTGAACAAATTACTTTCTCTCTCCAAACTTCATCTATAGGATGGGAATAACAGTTCCTTCCGATGTCAAAGGTAGCTCTTTGCAAGGTGAGGTGAGGGAGCTCTTTGCAAACTCTGAAGTACCTTACACATGCAAATGATTATTATTTTCATTGTTCTGCCTGCTGCTTGTCATCAGTAATATCATTAGAGTCATTTATATCTTGTATTAACTACATATGTCTTGTATTAAGTGTGACATAAGGGAAAAAAACCTTAGTGTTTCTCCTCCCCTTTTCCGTATCTTCCTCCCCTAGGGGATTTCAAGCTTCCCAGGAGCTAGTTCCAGAACATATTTACTTTTAGTTCACTCATTAAACACAAACTCACCTATCCTATATTCTATACTTTTAAATCTTTGTTTTTTGCATGCATCTAAACCATACCAAGGAAATAGGAATATTCCTGAATTAGGGCTGGGCATGGTGGCTCATGCCTGTAATCCCACCACTTTGGGAGGCTGAGGCGGGCAGATCACTTGAGGTCAAGAGTTCGAGACCAGCCTGGCCAACATGAGGAAACCCCGTCTCTACTGAAAACACAAAAATTAGCTGGGCGTGGTGGCATGAGCCTGTAATCCCAGCTACTTGGGAGGCTGAGGCAGGAGAATTGCTTGAACCCAGGAGGTGGAGGTTGCAGTGAGCCAAGATTGAGCCACTGCACTCCACCCTGGGCAATAGAGTGAGACTCCATCTCAAAAAAAAAAAAAGATTATTCCTGAATTAATGTATTTCTATTCTCAGGTAAGAGGTATGTTCACATTGTTCTTAACCCAAAAAGAGCTATCGAATGCTGAGAATCCTGGCGTAGCTGTATGGAAGATATTTTAAGGCATAGAACAAGTCTAGGGATTGTCATATAACCTCAGATGGCCACTACTGCAGGCTTTTTGAGAGCCAACATTTACTGAATGGTGCCTGATTATTACTGAGTCCAAAGATGGAACTATTTTTTAAGAGTTTTTTCCATCCTGTAATTGAAAACAAAATTTAAACGCAGAGTATGGTCATGTCATTTAGAATGATCCAAGCAGGAAACCCCTTCAAGTTTCAATTATAAAGAAGATGCGTGTGTTTTATTTTTGAAGGACCTTGTGGGACAATCCAGTATCTAGACTTTAAAACGCCTTGTGTTCTTCCGTCGTGTTCCATGTTGTCCTTTAGACTAGTCACTGGGCATTTTTGTCTCACTGAGCTAATTGTATTTGCCACATATCGATCAAAAATAATTTCATGGCCTTTAGCTTCTTATTTTAAGAACTGAGCAAATGTGCTGATTGTATAAATAAGACAGAATGGAGAACTTTCCTGGGAAATGAGAGATATTTTGAAAACAACTGTCATACTGAAGACTCAGGGAGGCTTAATTAGCTGATGCTTGCAAAGTACTTTGAAAAATCAAAACCATGATGTCCTTGCTAAGTATGATGAATACCATTTATTCTTGGATGAGTAAAAAGTCATTTATTTTGAGACATTCGAGTTTGGTGTGCACTGACTACAAAATACAGATTATTTTTGCAGAAATCGAAAATAAAACTCCAGATGAAAAATGCAAAAATGAGACAAATTTTGGAATTCACAGAATTATTATTCTCAAAGACTTAAATATGCAGTATTGATGTGAAACTAAATAAATATTATTTTGCTCAAATGCGTGAGCTTATTCAAAGGCAGCCGCATAGTTTAAAGGACAGTTGGTATGGAACTGGAAGATCTAAGTTCCAGACTTGAACTGCCTTTTACCAGCTAAGAGACTTTGGTCAAGTCACTGGTTTCTTCATCTACAAAACAGGAAAAATAATAATACCTTTTCTTATCTATCTTCTGGAGTTGTTTTGAGATTCAAATGTGATCCTATAGTTATTTGGTAATTTCACCAACTGTAAAAATGAAATGAAAGATGTTATCATATCTTTGAAACACTCATAAGGCAGAAAATGGCTTAATAACCCCAATAATGAATAATTCAGACACTTTAATTCATCCCTTTACTAGAGTCCTTAGGTTATTTCTTTCTTTCCTTCATCTCACTGTTTCTTTTTATGGATTTAGAGAGGTTAAAGATGAGGGATGATAGGTAACTGGAAGGAGAGCCCTTTCCTTCTATTAGGAACAGGGTGTCTCATTACCAAACTTTCAGGAGAACCTCAGCTGGAATTTTAAAAGATGATAGCTAGACAGCATTTTATAGAGAACATCCAGCATTTGAATTTCAAATGCCTAGAGTTTTTCTATTGGCTGACCCATGTACCATTAAAACAAATCTCCAGAGGAATCATTTGTCATGGCAGATATAGATCTCCCATTAAGAGCCAAACACCCACAAATGTCAACTCTATTCTAACTCACATGGGTAGCTGCCTTGAGATAATTTCTTACATTTCTTATTTAATAGGTATAAATATTGTGGTAGAGATTGCTGTAAATTTTTTGCTATTTCTCCTATTGAGAGGTGGAGTCTAATTCTCCTTCCCTTGAATCTGGACTGGGTTTAGTGACTTACTTGGCCAATGGATTGAGATAGAAATGATGTTCTGTGACTTCTGAGGCTAGGTCATAAGAAACCTTGGAACTTTTACCTGGATCTCCTGGAAAACTCATTTTGGGAGCCTTGAGCCATTTTCTGAGTCTGTCATGTCACAGAAGACACTTCAACAGTTCTACCAATCCCAGCTTTGCATCTGTCCTTGCAAATGCACAGGACACGTGACTGGAGAGATCTTGTGCCACTCCAGATCAGCTCGTCTCCTAGCTGAGTACCTCTGAGAGGCCTGCCCAAATTTCTGACCCACCAGATCTCGAGACATTATGAAACAGTTGTTTTGAGTCACTAAGTTTTTAAGAAGCAATATATAATTGGCTATAAACATTAAATATTTTTGTGTGGAATAGCACTCAAGTGTACTCATTAGTAGTAGAATCATTTATGGTCATCAAAGTATTATTTTATTGAAAAAGTACATTTTTATCTTAGACCATTTAATGGTAGCTCATTCAATGGCATATTCATTTCCTGAGATTTTACTATATGCCAGGTTCTATGCTAAGCACTTCACCTGTGTACCACCCATGCACTCCCATCTGTGACCCTCACCTCCATTTCACAGAACTACCATTCATGAGTGCGTCCTGACCATCCCTCTTTGCCACTGTGCCCAGTCAGCATTGAGGAGCATGGAAGCCAAAGGGCACCCAGAGGGACAGCTTTTCAGACACATTCTTAAAGGTCTGTTTCTTTCTTGCTCAGGCGAAACTAGTCCATTCCTCCTTTTCTATAATGTGTAATTGAGGGATTACTTTAATTATATTTAGAGGATCCCCCAGGCTTATCTTACCCAAGCTTGTGCAATAGCCACCTTTCACCACCTCTTAATCATGCCTTTCAGAGTTTCTCATCTTACCATACCACTCACTAATCTCACTGTGTCTCATTCCAGAGCTCCAGATGGGATGGATCCATCCAGGGAGACAGTTGCCTGTTCTTTTTCTCAGACATTTGCCAATCCTTCAGAAAGGGTCCACCACTCCCTGCCCTGTGTTATAGTGGGAGAAATTATTTTGGCCACATTTATTTTACTTTGCTTAAGTCCTACTATGGTATCTGTACTACTATTTTCTCTTTCTCAGAGAAAGAGAACACAGGATTTTCTCATATTTACATTTATTTATTTTTCTCGACTTTTTGTTGTATTTGGGGTATAGACATTTGAATATGGCCAGGATAGACATGCCATAAAACTAGGAAGCTTGAGTTTCCAGGCCCCTCACTTGTGCAGACTCCATACAAAGTTCTAGACTTGATTTTGACTTTTATATTTTTAAAAAAGAAGGTCCCAAACATACGTATAAACTCTTGGCTTCACAAACCCTGAATCTGCTCTTAGGATGGCTCACCTGAAGTCCTGGCATTTGTGACGTTGCAGTAACTTAATAATATCTGAATGATTGGCTTCATGTTGTTAATAGTATGACAACACACCTTTTAAAGCCTAGCCCCTGTAATTATCAGTTAGATTAATCCTCTGCTTTTTCTGCCTTTAACTCTTCTCCCTACCCCTTAATTTATTTGTTTCTCTACTACCCCTGTAATTTCTTTCCCCTGAATGCCTAGTTCTTGGCTTTATCCTCTGACTGCTCTTATTTGAATTTCCCTTATTAGTTAAACTCTACCAGTATAATATAAAACTTCTTTGGATTCAGTGGAAATTGTCTCTCTTTTGCTAACAGAGCAAGTCAGTTGTTAAATTCTGCTAGTTGGGAGAGGAATTTCAAGTGCTTTCAGCTCTGTGAATGGACCAAGAGTTATTCGCTGGGGGGTAGTTCTCTTCCAGGATTAAGAAAAACAACAAATAATACCAAAGAACAGTTCCAAGTAGCCTCATTCTCATGGTGTTGGGACCTTCTGGGGAATAATGGTGTACTTTGATGAGCATTTAGTTCTTGTGTGAACCGCTAATGCAAGCATTCAGTCCCAGCAGAAGTTCCTTTAGGATTCAGATCATGGTACAAGCTTCTCATGTACCTTGGTAGGGGCCAACACATTTAATATGGGAAACAATTGCTTGCTTACTTCAGTGGTGCAAAGTTACTTATTATCTACCTTTTCTGAAAGAAGCAGATGTAATAAACCCTAATGGATTTTAAGGCTAGAGTTTGAAAAGTTCTTTGAAAATAGGGTGAAAATCTGGAAGCTTATTTATGCCTTCAGAGAGAAAATGTTAAGATGCCTTCAAGCGAGGAAAAGACACAGCTTGCCCACAGCTGGTCCACAGCTGTTAATTCTTGTCCTCCCACCGTGAGAAAAGATTCTTCCCCTCAAGCCAGGCTTAATGGCTCCTGCCTGTAGTCCCAGCTACTGAGGAGGCTGAGGCAGGAGGATTGCTTGAGCCCAGGAGTTTGAGGCTGCAGTTATCTCAGGCTATCATAACCTTGAATGATCCAATCCAGAGTGTTTTTCAAAGTATAATAAAACATTTGCTTTTGAAATCAATGGCTTCATTTTCAGATTGTAAGAAGACATCAGCTGTTTTTATCGTAAGATGATGCTGATACTTCTCTTCCCCTCCTATGCCTATCCAAAAAGCTAATGAGTACAAGATCAATACGAGTACCAAGGTTTCAACCAAGCATTTTTCTATTTTATAACAACATCTTCCACTATTTTCTTCTCCCCATATTTTAGGAAATTATTGAAAAGTTTTTCTAGAAAGACATTAACCTTCTTCCCATTATAAAGTCCTTAAAACCTATTAGTTGGAGTTGGGCAACAGGGAAGAAAAAGAGAGAAAAAGAAGACACTTAGGGTTAAGAATTTGTGCTTTGTTTCTTCTGAATTCTAACAGAATACTCCCTTGATTTAGAGAGAATTAGCTCAAAATTGTTTGGTCCTCAGTAAAAGATTGGGAGGATCCACTGAACTAATGGCTTGAAAGTTAAAAATGATTTCATTGAGCTAAGACAGCATGAACATCTGACCAAACACATCATGAAACCATTTACATGTTTTATTTACCCATCATAAAGGTCAGTTCTTCTGATTTTTGTACATCTCAGGGTACCTTCCTATCGGGTCCCTATCTTTTTTTTTTTTTTTCTGAGACAGAGTCTTGCTCTGTTGCCCAGGCTGGAGTGCAGTGGCCGATCTCTACTCACTGCAACTTCCGCCTCCCGGGTTCAAGCAATTCTCCTGCCTCAACCTCCTGCGTAGCTGGGACTACAGGCGCACACAACCACGCCTGGCTAATTTTTATATTTTTTAGTAGAGATGGGTTTTCACCATGTTGGTCAGGCTGGTCTTGAACTCCTGACCTCAAGTGATCCACCCGACTCAGCCTCCCAAAGTGCTGGGATTACAGGCATGAGCCATTGTGTCTGGCCTGGGTCCCTATCACATTATATAGGCAATTGGATAACTCAAGTTGAATCAAATAATGTAAAAATGCTTTGCTTTCAGAGCTATTTAGGGCCACTTTGAATGGTGGGTTCGTTAACTTTGTAGGCATAGCACTTTTATTTGAACCTAGGATAAAGTTTGTCCTAAGTTTTGAAAAAGATAACCATTTACCACTCCCCACTCCACTAATCTTCAATTAAAAACCTATTAGTTGACTGCATGATTCTTCTGAAAATTTGCAAATTTTTTCCCTATAAGCTGCAAATATGTGTTTTACACACATTCAGTGGAGTACAGTGATTATACAGAAGTGACAGAGATTTGAATAGAATGTGGTTAGTAATTTTATTATTAAATATCTCAGCAATTAGTAAACTTGTGTCAAGTACTTTTAAAATATCTATTTTCACAAATTACTGTTTTGAGAACTGTTTCCATTTATCTCAACCAGGTTTTAGGAATTTAGGATGACCCCTCTCCAAGCAGTACTGCAGTCTCACTAACCTCAAGCAAACAGGTTGGCTGAAAGGGTGACACACAGCATTGGATATCACAAAGGTATCAGAAACAGGCCAGGCACGGTGGCTCACACCTGTAATCCCAGCACTTTGGGAGGCCGAGGTGGGTGGATCATTTGAGGCCAGAAGTTCACGACCAGCCAGGCCAACATGGTGAAACCTCATCTCTACTAAAAATACAAAAACTAGCCAGGTGTGGTGACGGGTGCCTGTAGTCCCAGCTACTCAGGAGGCTGAGGCAGGAGAATCACTTGAGCTGGGTAGGCGGAGGTTGCAGTGAGCCGAGATTGCACCACTGCACACTGTACTCTAGCCTGGGTGACAGAGCCAGACACTGTCTCAAAAAAAAAAAAAAAAAAGTTGTTGGAAACAGATTATGGGAGGATATTGGCCTAAATAATTCACTAATTTATTTCTTGTTTAACATGGCATTCCAAGTTCAATAAGAAAAGTCATCTTGCCAGAAAAAAAAGTGTGTGGGAGGGAGCAAGTGTTGGCTCAAAATTTGCTTTGCCTGACTAATGGATCCTTGAGGAAACTCCCCAAACTCCTGGAATCAGATATGAAAACGTTTTTCCTTTTTGTGGGAGTAGGGGGTAGTAGATTATGACTTTTGTTCCTAAGCAAGGCAAGCCAAGGTCATTGCAACCTTCCTGCATAATTGCCAAAGTGAGAAGGCAGAGCACAAGCATATCCCCTGCCTGAAGCCCTTTTGTTTAGTTTCCTTTTGTATCAAAAAGATTGGCTTTCACCATGGGAGAGGTTGTAATTGGATTTCACCATGAAAGGAAGTTGTAATTGGATTTCTCAGCACTCTACAAGCTCTGTCCCTGGAAAAGCAAGGAAAAGGGGCCTAAATATCCTTTCTGCTAGCTGGAAACAGTCCAGCCAAGCCCTCAGAGATTGACCTGAAAGGTATGGGCAGAATGAGCCATGTGTGTGTCAGCTACCCCCCATCTCTGATGAAAAGCTATGTTTGTAATAGCTAAATATCGCTCCTGAAATTTGTATCTCCTAGAAAAGAGGAGGGTGTCTAAAGTTTGGCATACACTAAAACACAAAAACATCATTCTCCGTCTAGATTTATTAGGGAACTTACACAAACGACCAGAATATGTTTTTATTTTCGGTACTATGGTTTATTTTGCATTCTTTTTTTGTAATTGGTTCCACTTCAGTTTCTATGATATTTCCTAGAAACTTAAATTACAGTAAGATTAGGTCGAAGTAGATATTTGTATTTGATTTATTTTCAGTTCCTATAGTTTTTTAGAACATTAATTTACATTTAAATTTTAAAAGATAAATTTTATTTTTCAAGTTCTGTATATTGCCGTGCCACTTAAATCAACTTAGCATACCTGTCTCCCCTGGGCACTTCTTGCCTTGCTGTACTTCTTTCTATCTTCCTTCTCTTTCCTTTTCTCTTAAGCATTAATAAGCTGTCTGAACACTGAACCAGACTGTAAATGCAGTCATCCATACCTCTGAAAGCAGGAACAGGATTCCTCTTTCATATTGGCCACATCAGTGACTCCCTGGAAATTTTAGCGCTGGTACTTATTGCTTCAAGACTTTCTAATTGAATTTTCCTTGTGTTGCCTAGCGTTCCCCTGGTTTCTGAACCCTCCAGTCTGAACCCTCCAGTGGTTAGCTCCTTCTTTGGCAGCCTCAGCAAAATTTACAAGTTCTCTTCCTTCCCTTCTGGGCCTAGGGAACTTGTTCAATGTTTTTGGATTTCAAGGCAGATGATGACAACTTGTTCTGTTTATCACTTTGTCTAAAGTTTAATGAACTAAGAAAGACATACCATGTGTACTAGAAAAAGGAGAGGTTTGTCTTGTTACTTTCTTTTTCTTAGTACTCTTGGCCTATCATTTCCTGGAGTATGTACATCCATGCATCCAAATAAGGCCAGGTATCTTCTGTTGAATTTGTTTATATCAGAGGAAGCCTGTAGACTGCTATTTTTAGCAATTATTACAACTATGGAAAAATTTCCTTTTTGGGAAATGTAGTAAACAAAACAGTTATTATAGGTACTTTATAATCAGACTCAGAACGTTCCTGTTCACCTTGTTTTTACATAATAGTCAAAGGCCTTGTTATCAGAGAGCAAATCTCTTAGTCATATTTTGGCTAACATATACGTGCTGTTACCTGATCCAGTGTTAACACTGATGCTTTAGAGCTTTTAAAGTATTAATGAGTCTCTGGGGAGAGCTCCATGGTTTGGCCCTAAAGTCATCTGAAGGATGAAAAAGACGTTCTTCTATTTTGAGTTCTCTGCTGAGTCACCATCTGACATCAAGGTGTCCCAGCCCTGTAAGTGTATATGATATACTCAGAGTCAATGACTTAAGACTTTTCTGGGCATCTGACCTTCAACTGCCCATCATCCTTCCTAATTGAACCTACCACCATATGGGTCTGAGCTAGGGATAGACATGGTCATGCCTGCTGGGGCTTTGAGACTAACCAGAAATCCATCCAGATGTTAAAGGTGTACATTAAACCTGAATCAAGCAGAGGGCACATACATTTAGTGCTCAGGGAAGGGAGTATTATGGAGATTTACATCTCCCACTGCTCTGCCCTTGCTCTCGGGAGCTGGCTGCCTCTCAGTTCCTCAAATAGGCCACGATCCCTCTTGCTCCAGGGTTTTTGCACAAGTGTTCACACTGTCAGAATTCTCTCACCAGCACCCACTCCTCCCAGCCACCACCACCAAACACATACACACACACACACACACACACACACACACACACACAGAGTTAACTTCTATTCAGACTTCAGATCAAGGAAAGCCATTATTGACCCTGAGTGGAGGTCAGGATCCTTATATACTCTCTTAGAACAGAGGTGTTTTGCCCTCATAACACCTATTTCAGTATATCATTATATATGGCATGTGTTCAAATAAAATGTGTTTTTTTTCAATCCTGCTGTAAAAAAGAGGGATTTGCCTTATATTCAAGTGCTTCCAAAGTCTCTCACATTAACGGCCACTGTCTCAGTTTCTTCATTTTGAGCAGCAAAGTACTATTCAAAAAACAATTAGAAATCATCTCAAGCAGCTGGGCACGGTGGCTCATGCCTGTAATCCCAGTGCTCTGGGAGGCTGAGTTGGGTGATCACCTGAGGTCAGGAGTTCAAGACCAGCCTAGCCAACATGGCGAAACCCTGTCTCTACTAAAAATACAAAAAATTATCCAGGCGTGGTGGTGCACACCTGTAATCCTAGCCACTCAGGAGGCTGAGGCAGAAGAATTGCTCCAGCCCAGGAGGTAGAGGTTGCAGGGACCCAAGGTCACACCACTGCACTCCAGCCTGGGTGACAGAAAGAGACTGTCTCAAAAAAAAAAAAACAAAAACAAAAAAACAAAAAACTGAAGCAATGCTTATTTTTGTTCTTAGGAAGGTCACCTTGACAAAATGGATGAAAAAATAGATAAAGATATTTAAAGCAGGTTTAGTCATTATTCCTGAGGTATGATTTCATTATTGCAAGTTGGAATCACACAGTTTTAGAAAGCCACACTTACAGTTTCAAGTGGTTTTTAAATAAGCCCTTTAAAGAGCACTGGAAAAAACAATCTAGTAAGTAATGAAAGTGTGGAGAGCATGACCACGAATGAGGACTAATGCCTGGGGATTAAATTTGCAGCATCAGCAGATGTTTAGCAACTTGCAGAAGGATTGATGATGTGCTCTGTATTAGATAATTACAGCGTGGATCCAGTGAACATACACATTGGTGTTAAAGATGCATATGAAGAGTTTTAACAAAATTGTTTCATGAAATGTGAGAAAGGAAAAAGTCATGTTAATAAGTATAAAATATTTAAATTAAAATAACATATTAAATATGTATGTGAACCATAGATTAAATATCCCAAGTGTACATTACAATATATTACCCATTTGTACATTCTGTTTGGCCAAACACTTTGGTTGGGGATGTTCTCACTAGAAAGATGAAGATGGCGTTGTATTTGGGGGCACCTTATGTTTGGGCCTGTGCAGTTTTCATTATCGTGATGGTTTGATCAATGACCATTTTCCTAGCTACATGGTAAGCAGCACAAGAGCTCAGCCCCTTTTTGGTTTTGCTCCCTGCTGCATCTCTGGCATTTTGCATGAGATAGAACACTGAATACATTAGTTGTTTGAGATGTAAGATAAAAATGCTAACTTATTTTCATAATTGCATGACCTAGAAAACACTGGAGGAACTGAAACAGAAACTTAATAAAAAGTTAATGAAAGATAAGATGTTTTAATACTTTTTACCCTAGTGTTCATCAAGATGAGATGATCCTTTATAAATGTAAAAAGTCACAATACTTTTTTTTCCCCCTTTAGAAATCAAATGGTTCACATTTATGCAATGATAATTCTGAAGCCTCTATTCAGTATATTTAACTCACTGGAGATTCTAAGTTCAAAAAGGCCATTCATGTCAGAGTTAGATCAAACTGAAACTTACCCAATAGTCCCACAGACAGTTCTTTTTGAAAAACATAGAAATTGACCCTCCTGGTCTTAAAGTGTGAAACTTATATTTGTTTTATCTAAGTTCCTTCCTCAGGACAGGACCTTCAGGCTTCTAAAAAAGTATAAAAGAATGGAAACTCACCAGATCACTGCAGCACATGCCTGACCCCTTATTCACCATGATTATTTCCTTACCCCTCCCTAGTCTTATTTTCTTACACATTGTTACATTTCTCCCCTGCTATGTAAACCCCTAGTTTTAGTCAGTTAGTGAGATGGATTTGAGACTGTGCTCCCATCTCCTCAGCTGCAGCACCTGATTAAAGCATTCTTCATTGGCAATACTTGTTGTCTCAGCGATTCGCTTTCTATGAAGTGAACAGCAGGACCTAGACTGGAACCTTGGTGTTTCAGTAACAAAACCATGAAAAAGAATTGTAATAACTACTACTTATTGAGCATGTACATTCATTATTTTAGTTAATCATACAATGATCATCTGGGCATGGTGGCTCACACCTGTAATCCCAGCACCTTGGGAGCCTGAGGCAAGAGGATCACTTGAGGCCTGGAGTTTGAGACCAGCCTGGCCAACATGACAAAACCCCATCTCTACTAAAACAACAAAAATCAGTCAGGCATGGTAGTACATGCCTGTAGTCCCAGCTACTCAGGAGGCTGAGGCACAAGAATCACTTGAACTCAGGAGGTGGAGGTTGCAGTGAGCTGAGATCATGTCACTGCACTCTAGTCTGGGCAACAGAGCAAGACTCTGTCTCAAAAAAAAAAAAATACAATGATCTTATGAATTAGCTGTTATCCACATTTCACAAGTGGGGGAAACTGAGGCTCCAGAGCTTAGCAGCCAACCTTTACCATGGGTTAGATACTGTAATAAATGCCTTACATGCTCAATCTCATTCAATTCCCATGACAATTTTATGACTGTTATTATATTTATTTCACAGATGAGAAGACAGAGGCACAGAATGGATTAGATTAAAACAACTAGAAGGTATGAGTGCCAGGATTCAAGTCCAGGCAGTCTGTCCCAGAATTCCCCTCCATAACCACTACACCATAGCACATCCTGAAGATGGGAGGAAGCAGTGGGAACTTGAAAAATGGATTTATTGCAGGGTGTGCTGCAGTATATGTATCATTGAGGCCATTTCTATTTCTCTTCCTTTGCCTTCCCAGTTGTTTTTCCCCTGTATGCCACAGTAAACTAGCCACTGTTTTAGCAGCTTTCTTGTTGATTTTTAAAATACCTATTCACTAAATCTTTAAAGGAAACATTTAGCTACTGCAATGGGTGTACATAAGTTGGTTGTGTAATAGGAAGGAAACAAGCCAGGACTGGAGACTTCATTTCTAAAGAAGGATTTTAAAGCAGACTAAGAGTTATTTCCCAGAGCGGGTCATGAAGCAGGAGTCTCTCTACACCCTTTCATTGCTATGACGACAGCCTGCTCCTGCTACATGCAGCCAGAAAAAGCAGCTGACATTTCAATGCTAGGAACATAGGGGAGAGGTTTACAAAAACGCCAAACAAAGACAAAAAAAACAAAAAAAGACTCTTTCACTTGAATTTCAGTTAGAGAGGAAAAAATATCCCCTGGAGCAAGTCAAAAGCCCTATTCTTGCCTTTAGAAGAGATAAGAAAGAAAAAATGTTGGGGGCCTTCCCTCTTGTCCAAGTGGGCCAATAAAACAGAATTGACGGCAAAGCAGCATTTCTTCTCACTTTGTGTAATGGCAAACTGACATAGAACACTTTCTTTGGTTTCCTTTGACTCGGCCATTAAGAAGCTACTAAGTGATGCAGCAGTGAAGGCTCATAGTAATAAATACCTCGTGTTGAGGCCCCCCCACCAGGGGAAAATAGTAGTGTCAGATTTACTTTTACATTTCTTTGGATAAAAAAGGCAATTCAAAGAATACTTCCTTCTTGATCTCCATTGTTACTACCAAAGAAATCATTGCAAGTATGTAACAGAGGCCTCACTGATATACGACATTCCTTATAAGCAACCAGTCAACTTTCCTATGTGTTTACTTCTCTGCCAGGTGCTATACTTGGCGTTTAATAAACATCACATTTCATTCCTACAACGACCTCATTTCTGTGTATTATTATCCCCATTTTGCTAAACAGATGGGTAAACTGAGTCGTGGAGGTGGGAAGTAACTGCGAAAGCTTACACTGATTGTAAGAGGCAGAGTCAGGATTCTAGCCCAGATGCACTGGACTCTGAAGCCCATGCTGTGTCCACTCTGCTGTGCTGCCTCAGAGGCATAGACCTGGCATTCATATTTTATTGTAGAGCAAAATGTGTAAGTACAAGGAAGAAACCCTGAGAAAATATCTAGAGTCAGTTCCCATTCTATGGAGTTTCAATAGGGACATATAGTTAGTCCAGTACTTTCATATTATCTACGATTGATTGATTGCTTTAATGTACCAGACATGGCTCTTTTCTTCACTTAATTCTTACAACAAATCTCTGAGGTAGCTACTGATTTTATAATCCCATTTCTATGAATGAAGAGACTGAGGCACAAAGAGGTTAAGTTGTTTGCCCAAAGTCACAGAGCTATTTTGCGGTAAAGCTTGGATATAAACCATGGTCTTATATAAACCAGGTCCATATGGTAAGATATAAACCACTGGTCATGGTCTTATTCATTTTATTAGATTGCCTCCCCACCTTTGGAACAATCAGTCAAGACCATGCACTCTGTTTTTCAAAGTTCTATCCATCTTTTGATGACTAAGACAAAAGCCAGGCTAGCCCTAGGTAGTGCTATCATCGCTAACTCAGCCTTTGGCAGAAGATGCCCTGTGAGCCCCATGAGAAACAGATCCTGGCCTGGTTGGACATCTCTCAGGAAGCCAGGCCTACTGGGAAGTTCTACTGGATTTATTTATGGGGGTCTCCTTCTCCACTGAAGATCATTCTAGAGGGATAAGTGAGGACTACGTGCACTTCAGATCTTCTAATAAGTTGTTTGTGCCCTTCTTGGTGGAAAAATGTTCCCAACCTGTTCTGGACATGGTGCTAAACTTAAGTAAAATAGCAGTGTTTAAGTCAACTGAGTAAAAAGAACAGTCAAGAGGAAATGAAATAAATAATGTTTTCAAGTTGTCCAGATACATCATTATTCATTTTATTTCTGTCATCACTATTATTTTTACTTAGTTGATATGTGAATCTGTGCCATGAGAAGCTATTGGGGATTAAATCTCAAAAGACCTAGGAAGGAAATGCCAGCACTCTAATTTCTCAATGGCTGTGTGAAAATTCTCTGAAAGAAAAAGGCAAGGTTCATAAATAACACGTGCATATTCTTCTCCAAAATGTGGAAAGTGGCACTAGTTGATTGGACGATAAGTAGATGAAATAAACTGCTCTGCTTTGCTAGATCTTATTAAACGAACAGAAATATAAACTTAAATCTTTCCAAAGAGGGTGTTTTTAATAAAAAAAAATCATAGTTAACAATAGTCACAACCATGAGGTTTAACTGAGTAAGCTGTGAACTGAAAAAAGCTGGTGTCTACGAGAAAGGGGAGAATTAAAGAAAAAAAAGATTTCTGCTGACTTGGACTGAGTGAACATTTCTATTCAATGTGCTTAGGCCCTGGGCCAGAGGAGAGCTCAGATACAATGCCAAGGTGACATATTTAACCTCTTTGCAGATTAAAGGCAGTGCAAAAGAGATACACTTTCTGCAGTACCTCTTGGTATACTGTTTCAACAGTATTGATCTGCAGTTGAAAGCAGGTTTTTTTTCTTTTCTTTTCTTTTTTTCTCTTGCAGAGTGACCTTTAATACCTGGGAAGGATGAATAAGCACAACTTACATTATTGCTTTATTTTAGAAAAGAGAGCCAGAAATGGTAGTACTTTATAATATGAGTTATCATAATCTCTTTAGCTCTTTAATTCTCCTCTCTCATTTTTGCTTTTGTAAATAAGACATTATCAAAAATTAGAGAAATTTTAGCTCTATGTGTGAGCATCTTAACAAATGATAGTAGGAGGCAAAAAATAATTAGTTATAGAGCTGTAAAAGGGAACCAAGAAAGGGAAAATAATCACAATAACTTAAAAATAATCAAACAAGAATATAGTATAAAAGGAGAAATTTTCCTACCTTTTGGAAAAGCAAAAAGTTCCATTTCTACATTGCTGTTAGGCTCAGGAGATTGAATAACTTTAGATAATTTAAACATAGAAAACATACAAATTATTTGATTTGAAAGTTTTTTTTAAAAACTACTTTCTTTGTAGTTTATTTCATATATGTAATAAAGTACTTCTACAAAACACATTTCAGGATTCAGGCTTCACTAAGATCTGAATGCTACTGAGGCGATCAACAGTTCCACATTTCTATTCTTGGTCTTCACTAAAATCACCATTATTTATTAGTACTTTCTATTTAATTTCACAGGAAACAAGAAAACATGAATACAAATGGTAAAATTCTCTATTAAATATCTTTTCTGTAAATCACACAAAATTTTTTTGGTAAATAAATGGCTTTGTGTTATTTAGGCAAAAATATTTGACAGCTTTATCAGATCACGCAAATCAGCTTAACAAATGCGCTTAGATAATGCCGTAAATTTATTACAACTTACCTTTAAGTAAGGGGCTGGACCCAGAGCCGCTGCAGAAAATTGAAGTTGAATCACCTCTGCACACAGACAGGGAATAAAGTTTGACAAATACCCAAGAAAAACTCTTTAAATCCCTTTCCTCGTTAGCTCTGCTTCTTTGCCCAGAGGCACATTCAAGTCTACTGGAGTTGAAATTCTGCTGCTCTGTCAACTGGTGGGGGTCTGAAGTGACAGACGAGAATTTGGAGGTTGGCACCAGAGAGTATTTCAGACTGTCATCGTTTTTGTTGCAGATTCCTGGATTTCCCTAGCAGGCTGGCCTCTCATGCGAGAGCTTTACAGGCAGTGCTTGCAAACCAAAAGGGAAAGAGCTAATTCTGGTGGCATGGATGGGGTTAACAGTCTTCCCCTCAAGCTCTTGTTCTCAGAGCCTCATAACTTGGCCAGAATATAAGCACTTGGCTCTTTATACATTTTTTTTTTCTTTTTCAAACAACTCTGAAAGGTTTTATAAGCAGCATCCCTTTTTTGGAGATTTTTATTTTAAGACCTTGAAAAGAAACTCCACGCTGTTGTTTCTTTCTAAAGGAAATTGGGGAGTAGGGATTAAAGGAGGGAAGAAGAGAAATGGCAGCAGATGCATTTTTACATTGCTCAATTGGAAATTGTTCTAGCAAATACAGTCTGAATTTTAATAGGAGGGTACTTCAGATACCTTAACCTTCTTTGAATGAGATTTGGAAATGTACATATATAAAAATGATTGCTCCTTATATTATAGATCACTTGTATGCTGATTCAGAAATGTTGCAGTTCTCCCCTCAACACAGCTCTCCACTGTAACTCCATGGTTATAATTGTTGGTCTCTAAGAAGGAGATTTCCCATGAAAAAGAATGGAGGTGTGCACTTATTTTTGGCCTGGAATTCTGGTTATTTGTATATGTGTCTAATCTCTTCTACTGCTACTTCTACATTTATCACACATTTATTATGTGTCAGACACTGTGCTAACAGTTTTTTATGCGTTATTATCAGTTGATCCTCACTACGCATGGTAAGTTTTACTGTGTTCCCATTTGAGGGATAGTGTCATACAGTGGTTGAATTGGCAGAATTTGAGGCCAGCAAGCTTGGATTTGCATCCTATCTTCACCACTTCCTAACTATGACCCAGGACAAGTTATATAACCTCTCTAAAGCATCAGTGCTTTTATCTATAAGACAGGGATATACATATGGAAATGATAATATCTATCTTGGCAATTGTTCTGATTTTTAAGTTAGTTAATATGATAAACTGCATAGAACAGCCCTGCCACGTAGCAGACACTCAATAAATGTTAGCTATTATCATTTACATAAGAGGAAACTAAAGCTTAGTAAGGGTGAGTGGTTTTTCTAGGGTCTCCAACTGTAACTTACAGGATGGGATTCCAAATCAGCTACCATGGCTGACAGCCACACTTGTGTAACTTATCTATAATACCTCTATTATATGATATAGACATATATATATATCATACCTGCTTCTGAGCAAGCTGTAAACTCCTTGAAGGAAGGGGATGTGCCCTTTCTGCATTCTCCTGGTGCCTAGCACAGTGCTTTGCACACTGTAAATGTTCCATTATCATCAGATGAATAATTATAATTTAATTTAATTTAGATTTTCTAAATGCATGCCAATGTCTGGCCAAAAGCAAAAACACTGATAAAAACAAAATAAAACCAAAATAAACCAAAAACCCCCACCTACAATTCTAGGCAAATATGCCCTCAGCCAAATCTCTCAAAACACTTTAGAATTATTTGCCCTATTTATTTTCAGAACACTGCAAGAAAAAGGTAACAAGAATTATCTCTATTTGCAGTTGGAGAAATTTGGGAGCAGAGGAAACTGGGCACTTTGCCTAGGAGCCAAAAACAAGTCACAGTGCAGCTGGGAACAATCTCACGTCTCTAGAATCAGGATAACTTTTTCCAAACTGCCTTTCCCAGGACAGAATGAAAGGACTTGATGTCTTTTTGCCTCAGACAATAGGATGTTTTTCCTTAGCCAAGGTCTAGGGGTTGAGCAATCTCCTCGGAGGAAGGATAAAGGGGTGGGCAGTGTTTGACCATGCTTCTCCCTGGTGTGCACATCCTCTGTGCACATCTGCTCTGAAAAGTGTGGAAGACGTAGACCATTTTTCCAAGTCTCCCGAGGGGCGTGGGAGCAGTGAGACTAATGCAGAATATGTAAGAAAAGCATTTCTGAGGATTTGGCCTTAGTTGGCTAAGGAAAATTTTCTTGGGGACCCAAAATACTAACTTCTTATTCTAACTAGCATTCCCCATTTATTTGAGATGGCTTTGTAAGATTGATTTCAGGTGACTACATCAATTCAATGAGAATGTAGAAAAAAATTTCATTTAGAGGGCTCTGGAAAAAAAGTTACCCAACTAAAATTTTTTTTTCTGCTAAAATTGGTATTTTATGCTTCTGTAAAATGATCAAAATAAATTTTCTTATGTAACTCTGTGTTAACCTAAAAAGTAATTACTTAAAGCAAACTGGATTCATCTCTTAAATGTAAATAGGTACCTAGAGAGTTCATTTGTAGGTGGCAAAGCTTGAGAATTTTGACTCTCAGTTTTATTGGAAGTCTTATTAATTTATAACCTGATTAATAAAGACCCACTGTATTTCTTATAACAAAACAAGAGAGAAAAATGAATTAAAAAAAGGCCTTTGAATTCACAGTGTCTTTTCAGTATAGCTTTATTTGGAAATGTTTGTTGGCAGATATTCAAACTCATTGTTTCTGAAGCTGTTTTTTCTAAAATAGTTTACAGTTCAGAAAGCTGAGGACAATAAACCTGCAACAATACTCACCTAACAGATGGAGCTATAGATCAGATTTAGAAAACGTATGAGATGTCCAAATGGGTTGGGAAAAGTTTGACAAAAAGCTCATTATGTTACTGTACATGAAGAGACGTAACATCAGTGTTGGTCAGAGGATGTGACAGATGTCAACATCTAAGTGGATTTTCTTTTTTGTTTTTTTTTTACCTTTTAGTGTTAGGATTCCCTTTGAGAATCTGATGAAAGCTGTGGGCAAGCTCCTAAAACCCATCTATGAAACTCCCCCCCAATATCCTCTCAGGGATTCTATGAAGTTAAGAACCCCTAATTCAGGGGAAGGAGCAGAGAACACATTAATTAATCCTCAAGCATATACAGAACTTCTTTGTTACATATAGCAGAAGCCTCTGGGTGATATGAAAGAAATGTAGTTCCTGCCCATTAGGAGTCCAAGAGCCAAGGCATATACTCATTGTCAGAAGGTCGCATGAATCTTTTGGAATAGTGGAGATCCCCAGGAAGGAGGTAAGTATGGGTGAGTGAAAAAGCTGCAGTAAAAACAGAGTGTCCATATTGATCTTGGCCAGGACCTGGCCTGTAGGACCCTCTTCCTTGCTTACCCAATGTATTAGTTTCCTAGGGCTGGTGTAACAAAATACCACAAATTGGGTGGCTTAAACAGCAGAAATTAATTGTCTCACAGTTCTGGAGGCTGGAAGTCCAAGATCAAGGTGCCAGCAGGGTTGGTTTCTCCTGAGGCCTCTCTCCTTGGCTTGTGGATGGTCACTTTCTCGCTGTGTCCTCACACAGTCCTTCCCCTGGGCATGTGTGCTTCTGGTGTCTCTGCCTCTTTTTATAAGGATGCCAGTGCTGTTGGATTAGATCCTCACTTTTACATCTTCCTTTAACCTTAATTTACCTCTTAAAGGCTCTGTCTCTAAATACAGTGATTTTGGGGGTTAGAACTTCAATTTATGAATATTGGGGGAAATAATTCAGCCTATAACACCCCATTACATTTAAAATATTTTCCCCATTATGTTTTTAATACCTTGATATTTAGTTCTCTGTGGGTCTTGCTTCTGGGACCCATTCTGAGGTCTCAATTCCAGCTGAGTTACTGATCTCTGCCTGTAGAATTTCCTTACCCTCACAGTACCATCATAACTTGGCACTGAACCATTTCAGATCTCTCAGCTTTGTGCTGATTATTAACCCTCTGGGTCATTTTCTGACTATGGACTCTTGCAGGAGTTTATTCTAGCTATCCTCTCCCAGGCCAGCCCTTCTATGAGTTTAGTCATACCCTCTATTTGGTCTTAGGCAGATGCTTGATACACAGAGAGCAATTAACAAGTAAGACAGTAGCAAAATGTGCACAGTATTTTGTTACATATAATGTGGACATTATGTTACACACTACACATTATGTTTATACATTACACATTATATTTCACAAAATTACATTATGCATTATATATTTAACAAAATTAAGTATAATGTGTAATGTAATTAATTGCTTTTTTTAGTAATAAACTTTGAAGCAAAATAAGTGAAACTAAAAGGAGAAAGATAGGTTAGGACTAGTGGATTTTATTTTATTTTACTTTATTTTTTTTGAGACAGAGTCTCACTCTGTTACCCAGGCTGGATTGCAGTGGCCCGATCTCGGCTCACTGCAACCTCTGCCTCCTGGGTTCCAGCGATTCTCCTGCCTTAACCTCCCAAGTAGCTGGGATTACAGGCGTGTGCCACCACGCCTGGCTAATTTTTGTATTTTTAGTAATTTTTCACCATGTTGGCCAGGCTGGTCTTGAACTCCTGACCACAGGTGATCTGCCTCAGCCTCCCAAAGTGCTGGGATTACAGGCATGAGCCACGGTGCCCAGCCAGGACTAGTGGATTTTAGATATCAGGCTAAGCAGTTTGATCTTTATTCATTAGGTAAAAGGGAGATCTGGAAAATTTTCTCATTGAATGTTAGGGAGTGTAAGAAGAACATGTTATGCTGTAGTAACAAATAATCCCCAAATATCAGATGCTTACAACAACAAATTTTTGTTTTGTTTTGTTTTTTCCATTCTTGCCACATGTTTATTGCAGGTCTGCTGCAATTCTGTTACATGTCTTTACTCTGGAGTGTAGGCTGATGGACCAATTCCCTTGGCAGAAGAAAAAGAGATACAGCAAAATATGCTTGGTTTGTGAAGCTTCTGCCTGGGTGTAATACTTATCACTTCTGCCTACATTTCATTGATCAACATAAGTCATTTGACCACAGCTGACTTCAGTGGGATGGGGAGATATATTCCTCCCATCCAGAGGATGGACCCTATATAGGCAAGAGAACCAGAAAATAGATTTTCATCAGGAATGGAAGGAGACCCTGTTGAGAAAAAAAGTATTAGGAAAAAGGAAGAAAAGAAGATAGAAGGGGCAGAGCAAAGTTTTAAAAAAAGCATGATGGGGCAGATATAAGACATAAAGGGGGGAAGGGAGAGAAAATTAGGGCAAAAATAAGAGGCAGCCCTATAAAGACACAAATAATTGAGACAACTGGGATAACAGAAATATAAGGGGTTAGATTATCTTAGTGCTGTACAATCATGTGGTTCTATAGAGCCGTAAGAGGTTTGCATTAGTTTCCTGGGCTGTCATAAGAAATTATCACAAACCGGGTGGCTTAAAACAACAGAAATGTATTTTCTTGAAGTTCTAGAGGCTAAAAGTCTGAAATCAAGGTGTCAGCAGGCACCTGCTGCATCCCAATGCCATAGGGAAGAATACTTTCTTGCCTCTTCCTGACTTCCAGTGGGTGGCTTCCAGAAACACCTAGTATTTCTGGGCTCGTAGCTGCAGTCTCTGCTTCCCTCTTCCCATGGCCTTCTTTCCCTGTGCGTCTCCTGTGAATCTCTGTGTGCCCTCTTCTTGTGAGGACACCAGTCATTGGATTTAGGGTTTACCGTAATCCAATGTGACCTCATCTTAACTTGATTACATCTGCAAAGACCCTATTTTCAAATAAGCTCACATTCACAGGTATGAAGGATGGAGACTTGAACATATCTTTTTGGGGAGCAATTCAACACATTATAGTCCATTCTCTGGTCCCCCAAAATTCATGTCTTTTCCACATGCAGAATACATCCATCCCCTTCTTAACCCATTTCAAATTTCTGAACCTATTCCGGCATTAACTCTAAATTCCAAATCTCATTTAAATATCATTGAGTCAAAAAGTCCCAAATATCATCATCTAAATCATCTAAATCAGGTGTATGTGAGATTCTTGGTATGATTTATCCCGATTCCTCATCTATGAAACTAGAAAACCAGTTGTCTCTCCCCAAATACAATGGCATAGTATAAATAGTTTCATTCTGAAATGGAGAAAATGGAAGGAATACATAAATGGACAAGGGTCACTTGTTCCAAGCAAGTTCAAAACAGAGCAGGCCAAATTCCATCATGTTTCAGGCCTGAGAATAATCCTCTGTGGCTCAGTGCGCTGCTCTTTGGCCCACAGAGGCTCTGCCCTCAGGGCCTGCAGGAATCCCACCAGTTCCTGAACTATCTTCTGAGTTGTATTACTTTGCTAGAGCTGCCATAGGAAAATACCACAGGCTGAGTGGCTTAAACAGAAGAAATTTATTTTCCTCCCAGTTCTAGAGGCTGGAAATCCAAGGTCAAGGTGTCAGGAGGGTTGGTTTCTCCCCAGGCCTCTCTCCTTGGCTTGCAGATAACCACCTTGCTGTGCCCTCACGTGGTCCTTCTCCTGTGTGTATCTGTATTCTAATCCCTTTCTATAAGGACACCAGTCATTGTGGATTAGGGACCACCACTCTTATTACTTGACTTTACCTTAGTTACTTTAAAAGCCCTATCTCTAAATATAGTCACATTCTGAGGTATTTTAACATATGAATTTAGAGGAGACACAATTCAGCCTATTACAGGAGTCATTTATTCATGTGTGAAAGGAAATTAAATTTTGAGACCTCAAACTCATTTAGCCAAGGGAAAAGTCAAGCTGGGAACTGGGTCATGCAAACCTGCCTCCCGTTTTGGTTCCTAAATAAGATGACTACAAGATGAAAAGCTACATGCCCGCCCTATATTTTGCCCACAAGGAAATTCCTAGTGAGATCTTATAACTTTACCATGGCAATGCAAATTGATAGCTTATCTTTACAGGTGCAGTCGCTCTGGCCCACCAGACACAAATGCTTATCTGACTGTTCCCTGACCCCATTTTGTCCATTTTGTCTGTGTTATCTGATGTAAAATGCAGATTCTCCACATTTTTCCTCTGCCCTTTTTGTTTATGTCATCTTATGTAAAAAAATGTAGATTCACGGAGCCAGGAAAAGGCATAAATGACTATTTTTCCCTAACCCCTCTTACATGAAAACTGTGTGCTTCTCAATATCCCACCCTTTCCCCTTTAAATTTGGAGCCCTCAAAATCATCTTCAGAGAAAAGCATAGACCTATCTCCCGGGTGCGTCCTTAACTTTGGTAAATAAATCTAAAATTATTGAGACTTGTCTCATCATTTTCCTCAATTGACACGTTTTCATTTTTATTTATTTATTTATTTATTTATTTAATGAGGCAGGATCTCACTCTGTCACCCAGGCTAGAGTGCAGTGGCATGATCTTGGCTTATTGCAACCTCCGCTTTTCAGGTTCAAGTGATCCTCCCACCTCAGCCTCTGGAGTAGCTGAGACTACAGGTGTGTCCCATGGTACCTGGCGAATTGTTGTGTTTTTAGTAAAGATGGGGTTTCACCATGTTGCCCAGGCTGGTCTCAGACTCCTGGGCTCAAGCAATCTGCCTGCCTTGGCCTCCCAAAGTGATGGGCTTACACATGTGAGCCACTGTGCCCAGCAGGAATCATTTTTTCTTTTCCTTGACGGATAACACATGTTCGCAGTCATATAGAATTTTGAAAGTCCTACAGCCTTCATTTTGTCCTGCCTCTGTTTCTTGAAGCCCAGGTTGGCAGTATTTCTGCTGATATAACATTCTTAAAAACATTATTGGTTTCCTATGCAATTCATGGGGATCTGGGCCATCAGACAAGAAGGTCCTGCACAGATTTTTCCTGGATAAACCCACTTGTATTTCTGGCTCCTGCTGAGAAGGTTGATTGAATCCATGGGTCACACTCACATACCTAATCTCTATAACAAAAGGCTGTTTAGCCAAATTCTTGGTGTTCTCTCCAGAGCATACTTTCTCGCCATTTGCATTCTGGATAGGCTGAGAATTTCCAAAGTCATCAAGTTCTGTTTTGCTTAATAGTTTCTTCCTCCAATTATCTCTTTCTTCTCATTTTCTACTATAAACAGCAAGAGAAAACCAGGCCACATTTTCCACACTGTGTTTGGAAATCTCATCAGTTCAATATCCAAGTTCATCACTTATGAGTTCTGCTTTCCACCCAACAGTAGAACATAATTCAGTCAAGTTCCTGACATTTTATAACAAGAATAGCCTTCCCGCCAGTGTCAAATAACATGTTCATCATTTCCTCTGAGTCCTCACCAGAAGCACCTTAACATTTATATTTCTACCAACGTTCTGTTTGTGACAATATACATGTTCTCTAAGACGATAGATGATTTATCTACAGTTCTCCTTACTTCTTTCTGAGCCCTTCCTGGAATCTCCTCTAACGTCCACATTTCTACCAACAATCTTTTCAAGGCAATCTAGGCTCTTTAAAACCATGTGTCTAGGCTGGGAGTGGTGGCTCACGCCTATAATCCCAGCATATGGGAGGCTGAGATGGGTGGATCATTTGAGCTCAGGAGTTCAAGACCAGCCTGGCCAACATGGTGAAAACCCATCTCTATTAAAAATATGAAAATTAGCCTGGCACAGTGGCGTGTACCTGTAATCCCAGCTACTTGGGAGGCTGAGGCGTGAGAATCACTTGGACCTGGGAGGCGGAGGTTGCAGGGAGCCAAGATTGCACCACTGAACTCCAGCATGGGTGACAGAGCCAGACTCAGTCTCAAAAAAATGAAAAAAAAAAAACTGTCTAAAAATTCTTCCCACTACCACCATTATCCAATTCCAAATCCACTTCAACATTTTTAGGAATTTGTTATGGCGGTATCCCATTCTCAGTACCAAAATCTGTATTGGTTTCCAAGGGCTGCCATCACAACTTACCATAAACTGTTTGGCTTAAGACAATAGAACTTTATTTTCTCAAAGTTTTGGGGGCCAAAACTCTAAAATCAAGGAAGCAGGGCCATACTCTCTCCAAACTCTGTAGGGAAAAATCCAAAAGAATCTAGCCTGATGGTATTTGCTGTGAACATGGACTGTCAGGTTTATTGCCAGAGTGCTAGACATGTGCGTCTGAGTTCCAGCCCAAAGAGTTATGTATATCCAGTGCTTTGATTCAGAATTGGTACATTCTAAATTGAAGGACGTTTGGAGTTGAAGTTCACTGCCTGTTGTTTTCTTAACCCTTTAATCCTTCATGCTACCTCCCTATCAGGTGCTAGGCTATCATAAGACATAAAAAAGGCCTGGGGGGTTTTGCTAATCACTGATGCCACTGAATACTACCAGAAATAAATTCTATTCCTCAAGCTAAATTACACCAATCAAGCCCTGTAAGGAAGGAGAGTGTATTTAAAATCCTTGCTCTCGCTGGAGGAAGTATAGTAGAAAATTGATGAGTCAGAAAGACCGGAATTCAAGTTCCAGGTCTGATGCTTCCTAGCTGTGTGATGTTGGGCAAGTTACTTAACCTCTCTCTCTGTGTCTCATTATCCTCATGCGTCCAATAAGGATGATAATAAAACCTGTCTAATAGGGTAGCTGCGAGGAAAAGAGATGATGTTCGCATAGTGCTTTGCCCAATTCACGACTAGACTGGGGTTCAATATATGATAATAATGGCAATGATGATGAAGGCCAGTAAGAAAGCTGAATATTGTTGAAGATTGTGTCAAGGAACCTCTGTAATAGGATATAGAATGCCTCCTCTTTTCACATGAACTGCTAATACTCTCTGTGAAGAATGACAATTTTTAGGCAGAGGGGTGAAACATATCCCTTTAGTCAAGCTATGCAAACACAGCAGCTGCTCACATAAATCCCTTGAGTTTTATGCCGTTGTCTTTTCTCAGACAGAGCCCTCATTGAGTTTGGGAGAGTTTGGGTTGGCTGAGTAATAGCAGCGTGAGCTATGTAGCTACTCTTTCATTCTGACCTCACCTTGGGATAGACACAGAGCCCAATGTATCAAATCGCCTGGTGTACAGATCTCTTGTCCAAGTGAGGTGCAGCTGGACTTTATATTTCTGTGCATTTGACTTGCAGGCTATGTCTTATTCACCAAGACAGAAGTTTATACTTGGGCCTTCTCATGGGTGAGGTCACTTTGCTGTTATTAGCCAAACGCCGCTCTTCTCCAAATGTCTGATGTTTTCTTGGCTGTAGTGTTCAGTTCCCAGAGCAAGATGTTTTAGACTAAGAAGTACTGCTTGTGCAATGACGCAAACCTATTCTGGAAATTTGCTCCAATGGTTGTGTTTTCTTGTTGGTTTTGAGCAACGGTATTTGTATTTTTGTTGATATTTCCCTTGTGAAGGAGCAATGGGTTTGTTAGATTTTGCGTGGTCTGATTGTACAACGTCAGGGATGCAGCTGAGGCTTTGTCTCTAGCAAATGTTAGGAGAGACAAATTCGGACTGTTTAAAGTCTACATCGGCATTAACTGGCTGGCAACTTGAAATGAGACAAAAATGAATGATTTCCACAATGCCTGTCCTCGCTAGCTCAGTATTTCTCAAAAATTTCTTTTCATTATCACTCCCCCAAGGAGCTTTTTGAACATTTTTTTCCTAAGTGTCTCCTCCCACCATGAAATTTTAATACTTCAGATACACTGTGTATCTATTTATATACTATTATCTGTATCTGTGTTTTATATATAAAAGAATAGAATTCTAGCTACCCCTGAACCAATTTTGCCCTTTTACTAATGATCCTCACCAATTGACTGAAAACACATCTCATGCCTGAAAAAAACACAATTTACTATGGGGTAATTCATTGGCAATTACAATTTATAGCTGGAGAAACTGAGTCATGAATGATTTTCTAAGAACTCGATATAATAGTTATAACAGCATTCATTACTCTACAAACATTTATAAAGGGATCTAGAACTAGAAATACCATTTGACCCAGCCATCCCATTACTGGGTATATACCCAAAGGACTATAAATCATGCTACTATAAAGACACATGCACACGTATGTTTATTGCGGCACTATTCACAATAGCACAGATTTGGAACCAACCCAAATGTCCAACAATGATAGACTGGATTAAGAAAATGTGGCACATATACACCATGGAATACTATGCAGCCATAAAAAATGATGAGTTCATGTCCTTTGTAGGGACATGGATGAAATTGGAAATCATCATTCTCAGTAAACTATCGCAAGAACAAAAAACCAAACACCACATATTCTCACTCATAGATGGGAATTGAACAATGAGAACACATGGACACAGGAAGGGGAACATCACACTCTGGGGACTGTTGTGGGGTAGGGGGAGGGGGGAGGGATAGCTTTAGAAGATATACCTAATGCTAAATGACGAGTTAATGGGTGCAGCACACCAGCATGGCACATGTATACATATGTAACTAACCTGCACATTGTGCACATGTACCCTAAAACTTAAAGTACAATAATAATAAAATAAAAAAAAGAACACAGAAGAATAACTTTTTGAATACATTGCAGTTACTTTTCTGAGGAAATGCAGTCAAAATCTCTATAATTACGAGCTTTTCGTCCATGTTGTTAGCTCTTCTCATGTTGTGTGCCAAAGTTGGTTGAGATCTGTAAAAGCACAGGACAAATATTTCCTGCACATACCCTTTTTCATTCCTATGCTCAAATCCCTGATGAAAGCCCCAATCACTTCACATCCGACTGTTTTCCCTACCTCTGAACTCACATTCACAAATGCAAATTGCCCTCAAGGGCCAGGGAGGCCACAGAAATTAATGAAGGGGGCCCGAAGTAAGAAAAGGACACTCTCCCAACACAGGCAGGGATGACTGGCAGCTGACACATGGCCTTTGTGTTAGGAAGACAAGAGGGGGTGCATGGGACTTGGGAAATGGAAAATATGTAGTCCATCTGAAGGTGGCAGCCGCTACTCAATTCTTGGAGCTTTATTGTCACAGGGAAATGGCAGCCCAACATTGTCTGATCATTTTACTGTTTTAGAGAGAAACCAGAAATCTAACATTTTATGGGATTGTTAAATATTGACCAACAGTCTTTGTGCCAAATAAAACAGATCTGTGAGCTGGGCTGGGCCACTGAACACTAAGTTTTGAGCACAGTTCCAGAGACTTCCTTCTCTTTCCAACCCAATCTATCTTAAACACTATTTTAAACAATTTCACCCTCTCAAAGTGTAATTCACATCATGTTCCTCTCCTGCTTAAAAGTTTTCAATAGCTTCCCACTGCCTACCAAGTCAATTCTAAACTCGTGAGCTAGGCATTTTAAAGCCATCTGCCACTTTATGTAATATCTTCCCTTCACTTATGTGAACATCAACTTTTTCTCCTTTCCTTGACTTGCTTTGTAATTTTCTGCCTCACTCCTTTGACTAAGGTGGCTTCTTCTGCCTGAAACCTTCATGTTTAAATCTTACCAATCTTTCAAAGTCGAACTTCAGATGTCTCCTTTCCAAGAAGCCTTCTTTGCTGTATCTGATAAGAGGTGATTCTTTCTCTGAACTTCAATAACGCATTATTTTTGATAAAGTGCTTGGAACACTCTGTTCAGAGTAAGTGCGTTAGGATGAGTTGGCTTGGAAAGAGTGGCTCATCACCCTCATTTGCCCTTCACTTCTCATCTCTGGCTCTGTCCTGTGTCATAGGGGAATAGCATATTCATTTAATTTTTTCTCTGGCATTTTTCACTTTTCATTGTGTAATACAGTTATTTGTATAGAGGTCCTCTATCCCTTACTAGGTAATATTTTCAAACAGGGATTCTTTCTTTCTTTCTCTCCTTCCTTCCTTCTTTCTCTTTCTTTCTTTCTTTTTTTCTTTCTCTTTCTTTTTCTTTTTTTCTTTCCTTTCTTTTCCTTCCTTCTTTCCTCCCTTCCTTCTTTCTTTCTTTTCTTTCCTTCTTTCCTTTCTTTCCTTGCTTTTCTTTTTCTTTCTTCCTTCTTTCCTTCTTTCTTTCTTTTTTTTCTTTCTTTCCCTTCCTTCCTTCCGTCCTTCCTTCCTCCCTTCCTCCTTCTTTCTTTTCTTTACTTCTTTCCTTTCTTTCTTTCTTTTTCTTCTTTCTCTCTCTCTTTCTCTTTCTTTCTTTCTCTCTCTCTTCCTTCCTTCCCTCCCTCCCTCCCTTCTTTCCTTCTTTCTTTCTTTCTTCCTTTCTCAGGGTCTTGCTCTGTCACCCAGGCTGGGGTGCCATGGGCCAGTCATGGCTTACTGCAGCCTTGACCTCCCAGGCTCAAGCGAGCCTCCTACCTCAGCCTTCCAAGTAGCTGGGACTACAGGCTTAAGCCACCAGGCCCGGCTAATTAAAAAAAGATTTTTTTCCAGGGATGGGTGCCTCCCTATGTTGGTCAGGCTGGTCTCAAACTCCTGAGCTCAAGTGATCTTCCCACCTGAGCCTCCCAAAGTGCTGGGATTATAGACATGAGCCATTGTGCCCCGCCGGGGATCATTTCTTATATAACCTTGATTCCCCACAGTAGCAAGTACTTAAATATTTGTAAAATGAGCATTTGCAACTCTATTGATTGCTTCATTCACCAGATCATTCCTTCCCACATGCCCCAAAAGTTCCAAATCTATGGATGTTTTACTTGAAGGGAACCAAATTGAGAGAAAGCAAACATACTTCAGGAAGGGTAATATATAAGGAACCATCAGGATTCTCATGCATTTGCGTCATTTGTCTACCCTCTTTGGCCCAAATATTGAGCCTTTTAAACATTTGAAAATATTGACCAATGAAGATTTAATATGTTTGATTGACCCTCATTTTAACATGCTGTTCAACATCTGCCAATTTTTAAAAACTGGTCTGACATTCTAGAAGGAAAAAAAGAATGAGCAATTCCTAGGTTAACGAACATATGTAAAGAAATTTGATATCTCTTTTGCCTTCCTGGGCTCCTGGTACAGGACAGTATACTTGGAAGTGGCCACAAGAGGGGAGTATGAACCACAGTCATCCTTAGATGAATGAGACCAAGGATTCACTCTTTCTCCAGCTGAATGAAGAAAGCTCCATCCTGAACAATAGTCAGTTGAATTATCATTCCCTTTCCAGCTGACGATCAAAGACTGAATGTGGATCTGCTCTTTCTGTGTTCACAGAGACTGTAGCCTTCACCTCTCAGCTGTCCAATCAGACCATAACCCTGACTGGAAGAAATACTTATGGAGGAGGGCCTGAAGGATGTGCAGTCCCTCTCGCTCAATTTCTCTCCCATTGTTTTACCTTTGCATGAAACCAGAACCCTGAGAGAACTGTGTTCCTGGATCATGTTGCTTTGGGTCCTGTAGAATTATTTCTACTGAATTGTGATTTGGCCTCCCTCAAAATCTTTGTACTGAGGGAAGCTTTAAGAAGCAGCTGTTTAAAATGTGTTATTAGGCCAGGTGTGGTGGCTCACGCCTGTGATCCTAGCACTTTGGGAGGCCAAGGAGGGTGGATCACCTGAGGTCCGGAGTTCGAGACCAGCCTGGCCAACACGATGAAACCCTGTCTCTACCAAAAATACAAAAATTAGCTGGATGTGGTGGCAGGCACCTGTAATCCCAGCTACTTGGGAGGCTGAGGCAGGAGAATCACTTGAACCTGGGGGATGGAGGTTGCAGTGAGCTGAGATCGCACCACTGCACTCCAGCCTGGGTAACAGAGCGAGACTCTGTCTCAAAAAAAAAAAAAAAAAAAAGTGAAACTGTGTCTCAAAAAATAAAAATAAAAATAAAAAAATTTAAAACATAAAATGTATTATTATATCAACATAAAGATGTTGTCTACAAATTCATACAATGTTCTGTTTTTAAGGACCCATGGGAGAAATTTTGCTTAAAACTCAGAATGCAGGAAAAGCTGTTTGTCTTGATATATTGACTTTCTAAATATTTTAACTTATTATGCCTTTCTCTTCCCTTTCACTGCTGGGAGGCTTCATTTATTCAACCAGTATGTACGGAGTGCCCGTATGTGCCAGCTGGCTGCTGGAGATATGATGGGGAGCAAAAGGAGAAGGAATCCTGTCCTCACGAAGCTTCCAGTTTAGAGGAAGAAACAGATATTTATTTATTACTCAGATAATTGCACAAACTGAAAAGTGCTATGAAGGGAAGGGCCCTTGCTATGAGAACATAGCAAGACAGGACTTCGTTTGAAGAAGTCCCCTTTGGGCCCGAGGCGGTGTGAAAGTTTCCTAAGGGAAAGCAGGTGGGGTGCTGGCATTCCTGACCTGAAGAGGAACCACCTACTGGGGAGAAGACCTGCATTCTGGCAACTGGAAGAATTCCAGGGAGCTAAAGTGCACTTTATGTGGATGGGGAAGGTGTGGAGCAAGGTTTGAGTGGGGAGTGAAGTTTTGGTGCCCTGTATACGTGTTTCTGCTTGCTAATCTTTTTTTTTTTTTACTTTTATTTTAAGTTCGGGGGTCTATGTTCAGGTTTGTTATATAGGTAAACTTGTGTCATGGGGGTTTGGTGTACAGATTATTTTGTCACCCAGATGCTAAGCCTACTACTCAGCAGTTATTTTTACGGATCCTCTCCCTCCTCCCACCCTCCACTCTCAAGTAGGCCCCAGTGTCTGTTGTTCCCCGCTTTGTGTCCATGAGTTCTCATCATTTAGCTCCCACTTATTTTTATTTTTTATTTTTTTGAAACAGAGTCTCCCTCTGTCGCCCAGGCTGGAGTGCAGTGGCGCCATCACAGCTCACTGCAAGCTCCACCTCCCAGGTTCACGCCATTCTCCTGCCTCAGCCTCTGGAATAGCTGGGACTACAGGCAGCTGCCACCAGGCCCAGCTAATTTTTTGTATTTCTTACTAGAGACGGGGTTTCACCGTGTTAGCCAGGATGGTCTCGATCTCCTGACCTCGCGATCTGCCTGCCTCGGCCTCCCAAAATGCTGGGATTACAGGCGTGAGCCACTGCGCCCGGCCTTAGCTCCCACTTATAAGTGAGAACATGCAGTATTAGTTTTCTAAGGATAATGGCCTCCAGCTCCATTCATGTTCCTATAAAAGACATGATCTCATTCTTTTCTGGCTGCATAGTATTCCATACAGAACAACGTAGTATTCCATGGTGTATATGTACCACACTTTAAAAAATTCTATCTGGCCGGGAGTTGTGGCTCACGCCTGTAATCCCAGCACTTTGGGAGGCCAAGGCAGGCGGATCGCGAGGTCAGGAGATCGAGACCATCCTGGCTAGCACGGTGAAACCTCGCCTCTACTGAAAATACAAAAAATCGCCAAGTACCTGTAATCCCAGCTACTCAGGAGGCTGAGGCAGGAGAACGGTGTGAACCTGGGAAGTGGAGCTTGCAGTGAGCCGAGGTCGCACCACTGCACTCCAGCCTGGGTGACAAAGGGGGACTCTGTCTCAAAAAAATAAATAAAAATAAAAAAATAAAAATAAATTTAAAAAAATTAAAAAATTCTATCTGTCCCTGATGGGCATTTAGGTTGATTCCATGTCTTTGCTCTTGCGAATAGTGCTGCAATGAACATATGCATGTATGTGTCTTTATGGTAAGATGATTTCTATTCCTTTGGGTATATAACCAGTAATGGGGTTGCTGGGTCAGATGATAGTTCTGTTTCTATATGCATGCTAATTTTACCCAGGATTTTGTTTTACCCTATATCCCTTGATATGTTATCTTTTCATAAGAAACATATTTTGTAGAATAAGATGGAATAAATAAAAAGTTATTCAAAATTGCAGTATAAGCAGACTCCATCTTGAATTAAATAAAAACAGATTTCACACCATGCCACCCCTGCCAAGGCTCCCTCACGCCCATGGGTTCTCACTCTTGGACACAAGGTGTACTGTCCCACCTTGTGTGTGAGCCTGTGGACTTGAGAACATAGACTGGCTTTGCTCTGCTGGCATCTGAAGGCTCAAGGTATTTTTCCTTCACAGCACATCAGGATCCAGAGTTATAAAGTACTGGCTACTAGATGGATTTATTGACAATTTAGAAATTATAGTCCTGCCTTCTGGTCCTATAAAAAGTTACATCCAGTTCCCTCTGAAAAACACTCCAGGAATAAACAGGTCAAGTGAATAAGGCAGTATTTTATAGTTGCTTTTCTGATCAGAGACCTTCATTCTGCTGGCTTTGCTGAGGATTAGAATGTGTTGGTAAAAGGTTGCTAGAGGAAACCTCTGCGGTTAGGTGTTCTTGCCTTCATCTGTCATCTCTGTTCTCAGTATTGATTTGAACCAAGGCCTTAATGGGGACAAAATAGAACATATCAATGTCTCTTACATTTCCTAGGTCAGGAAAAAGCCTATTTCTGAGAACTTACTCATTGTAGTAACACATTTCATTTAACAGAAAGGGGTGCGGTGGAAAGGAAGAAAGAAGAAAATGAATTATGATACCAGTGAGGTGGTTAGAAATAGAGTTGCCCATCATTCTGCCTCAGCCAGACAGAGCTCTTTGCTGAGCTCCAAAATGCACTGGACATATTGCTGCCACAGCACTTTTGCACTGGCTGCCCATCAACCTGGAATGCTCTTCCTCTATATAACCACAAGCTTGACTTGTTCACCTCCTTCTAGTTTTTGATTGAATATATTATCACCTTGATCATCCTATTTAAAATTGATGACCCCCTTGAACTCCTGATTCCCTTTACCACATCTCAGGGGTTGGCAAATTATGACCTCTAACCACCTGTTTTTGTAAATAAAGTTTTATTGGAACATAGCCAAACTCATTTGTTGTTATTGTTATTGCATTTTACACATTGAGTGTGACTGCTTTTGTCCAACAATGGCAGAGTTGAGAGACAATGTGGCTCACAAAGTCTAAACAATTTACTACCTGGCCCTTTTCAGAAAATTTGCCAACACTGCCCTGTTTCATTTTCTTCTGTTTCATTTCTAACCTTCTAACGGTATACACATATCTATATATCTATATCCATCTATATCTATCTACATATCTATATCTTATTTTTATTTTATTCTACTTTTTGAGATGGAGGCTTGCTCTGTTGCCCAGGCTGGAGTGCAGTGGCACAATCTCAGCTCACTACAACCTCCGCCTCCTGGGTTTAAGTGATTCTCCTGCCTCAGCCTCCTGAGTAGCTGGGATTACAGGCATGTGCCACCAAGCTAATTTTTGTATTTTTAGTAGAGACGGGCTTTCACCATGTTGGCCAGGTTGGTCTTGAACTTTGGACCTCAGGTGATCTGCCCACTTGGCCTCCCAAAGTGCTGGGATTACAGGCGTGAACCACCGCGCCCTGTCCATCTTTTTTTTTTTTTTTTTTTTTTTTTTTTTTTGGTTTTGAGATGGAGTCTCCCTCCTCTGTCGCCTAGGCTGGAGTGCAGTGGCATGATCTTGGCTCACTGCAACCTCCGCCTCCTGGGTTCAAGTGATTCTTCTGCCTCAGCCTCCCTGAGAAGCTGAGACTACAGGCATGCGCCACCAAGCTCAGCTAATTTTTTTTTGTATTTTTAGTAGAGATGAAATTTCACCATGTTGGCCAGGCTTGTCTTGAACCCTTGACCTTAGGTGATCTGCCTGCCTCGGCCTCCCAAAGTGCTGGGATTACAGGTATGAACCACTGCGTCCGGCCTGCCCATCTTATTTTTAAAAATCTCCACAAGGGCAGAGATTTTTAATTTATTTTGTTAGTTCACCAATATATTTAAATATCTAGAACATTGCTCGGTAGATTTTGAATAATGATTTATTGGATGAACAAATGAATAAGTGAATATAAAGTGTCCCACAAAGATTAGACAGTTAGTTTGATAATTATTATTTCAATATAACTGCAACTTATGAAAAGGGGAAGATATCCATGACACCAGTGTATATTCTCAACCTAACACGTAGAAAGTTGTGACTATTACAAGCTCCTCTCAGCTGCTGCAAGAAGCATGCTGTCACAGGCTTGTCTCTGAGCCTTATATACCTGCTTACTTCTGCTAGGACACCTACACAATCCTCAAATAAACACTAGAGGAAAAGGCTTTTTTATGAAAGTAAACATTTTTTGTCATTCTAAAAGTTTTGGCTTTGTTGGGGAAGTGCTATTTTCATGTTCAGACAGAGGAATGCCTATTTTTACACTACAGCCAGACAAGACTCAACTATTGAGCCAAATGGGCAGGTGTGTTTTCAAACTATGTCTTTATTTCACTTAAAAGAAGACGGGAAGAAAGAAACTCACCTTTTGATCAAGGAAATAAAAGGTTCAGCCTTCTAGTTCGTTTCAGCAGCTGGTAAAATTTTTCATGTGGGTTACATTTCTCGATCACATAAACAAAAACCAATTTACATAAATTAGTCTCTTGTCAATATGAAACATCTATGTAGTTGCTGCAAAAACACTAAGGTTGGACAGCATCTAACTAGAATTCTGAAGTTTTTTTCTTATTTTTGCTGACTTTTTGATTGCCACTCCAGTGCTAGTTTTCAAAAGTACAGATATGTCAGCCTTCTTATTATTTTTAGGTGGGTTTTGAGGATGAGAATGAGGAAAGAGTTACATATGGCACAAGTAGGTCATACTCTGAGAGCTGGGCTCAACTGGGGGTGATTTTGCATTTAGCAAAGTCTGGAAACATTTTTGATGGTCACAATTGGGCAGGTGCTATTGGCAGTTTAGTCGGTAGAGGACAGAGTGGTTGTTAAACAGTCTGCAGTGCCCAGGATGGGTTCTTCCCATCCCCATCAAGCCCCAACCTCCCAACAAATAATTACGCTGTCCAAAATGTCAGTAGTGCTGAGGTTGAAAAATCCTGTCCTGTGATCTAGTTAACATGCTGCCTTTTCCTTTCTCAGCCTTTTGCTTTCTTGTTGCCTTGGTGATGTCATTCCTTGCAACCTGGGGTTAATAATAGATGCCCATTTCTTCCTTCACTGGGAGGAGATAAACATGGTGAGCCATTCAAGCACCGAAAACACCTAAGGAAAAGTATTATTACTATTTATTAAGAAAGAATTGTATGTCTCCAAATGTCATGTCTGTATTTCTTCATGACTGCTTAAAAAAAGTTTAAATAATTGAAGGGTGCCTAACCTATGTGTCTTCTGTCCCTTCTGTTGTAGAGAGAGGGTCATAGAAACACAGGCTGCTGAAATCCACTTTAAAAATCTACAGCTGATGTGTTTGCTCCTTTTGGTCTTTTTCTGGCTGTCCTATTCCAGAGTGTCCTCCTTCCCTCTCTTTGTCCTTGTCCCCTCGGTGATACCCTGACCTCCTTGGCTTTTTCCTTCACCTGATACACCTGAAGGGTATGTCTGCTACAACCTCTCATTCCTTTCCCCTTAATTCACTTGATTCTTGATTCAGTATTTCATCAACTATTTTTTGTTACTCAAGCACTCCCTTGGGGTCTTGCACTTCACTCAAGTGGCTTTTTAGCAATTTTTCTGAAGGAAATGTTCTCCATCTTAATATAAATATATATATAAATATTTACCCTTGAATGTTGAAAGTCATGGCTAAATAATAATACAAAAATGAGAACCAAAAAAAAGAATCACTTTACTTAAACATTAATTTGGGCTGGAAAGATAACTTTGTGGCTTTAAACCAGATTCCTGATGTTTTAGCCATCTAAATCCCCAAATTTTTGTTAGAATAAATTGTATTTGTTTATTTTTAATTTTGTGGAATTCTTGGGTTCTCGAAGTCCTGGAGCTTGAGGACCCAATTGGCAAGCATGAAGGGCTGGAAAATCCTATTGTTAACTGACAAAATACCTTTTCACAAGAGTTTATGCAAGCTAAAAGAATATATCTGAAGACAGGATTACGTGCTTTTCTACAAAGTTCTCTTATAGTTTTTAAGGGGAGGGTAGTGATTAGGATACAGCACTGGTTTTTTTTGTTGTTGTTGTTTGTTGTTTTCTTTTGAGATAGAGTCTCGCTGTCGCCCAGGCTGGAGTGCAGTGGCACGATCTTGGCTCACTGCAATCTCTGCTTCCTGGGTTCAAGCGATTCTCTTCCCTCAGCCACCCAAGTAGCTGGGATTACAGGCACATGCCACCATGACTGGCTAATTTTGTATTCTTAGTAGAGATGGGGTTTTGGCATGTTGGCCAGGCTGGTCTTGAACTCCTGACCTCAGGTGATCTGCCCACCTTGGCCTCACAAAGTGCTGGGATTACAGGCGGGAGCCACCGCACCCGGCCGCAGCACTGGGTTTAAAGGAGATCTTAGAGAAGAAGTTGTTCCTGTCAGCAAGCTGGAAACACTTTAGATGTAGGAGATTAACTTGGTTAGGTCATGGTCCTTCCCATTGTGTTATTTCTTAGATTTTTATATGTTTTCTTAAAAGAGGAGAAATATTCTGTCTATATTAATTAAATCGGGAGAAAATGAAATTTACTTTCTATTTGCACCCAGTTTCACTCAGAGTAACACCCCAAGTCGTCACATTGGTCTCCAAGTTCTTGAGGCTACGGTGCGGTAACTGTGTTGACCTCATCTCTTGCTATTGTGCCCCAACTCACTCAGTCACTCTGCTGCAGAACACTGGCCTCCCTGCAGCTCTTCACACCCTTCAGACACACTCTTGCTGGGGAGCCTTTGTGTTTGCTCCTCCTGCCTGGAATGCTTTTCCCTAGTTTACTTACTTGGCTTACTCTCTCACCAACCTCGTCTTCGTTCCAGTTTCTCCTCAATGAGATCTCTCTGCCCTCACTATTTAATTCTGAAAACCATACTTTTTCCTTCTTCCCTTAGGTCTTTTAATCCTTCTTCCCTGCCCAACTTTTTTCTCCTTCTTTAAAACATAGAATAATGATCTTTTAACAAACTATTTACTCATTTATAATGCATTGTGTTTATTTCCTACCTGCCCTTGGCTAGAATGTAAATTTCTCAAGGGCAGAGATTTTTGTCTGTTTTGTTCACTATTGTGTCTTAAGAGCCTAAAACAGTGCCTGGCTCTGTGTGAAGCCACACATCATTGTTGAATAAGCAAGTGAGTTGGTTAAGCATAAGCAGGGACAGAGAGGCTTTTATGAGGAATTTGTAGCTGTCAAAAGAATAGCTTGAAGGCCAGGTGTGGAGGCTCATGCCCGTAATCCCAGCACTTTGAGAGGCCGAGGCGGGTGGATCACCTGAGTTCAGGAGTTTGAGACCAGCCTGTCCAACATGGCAAAACTCCATCTCTACTAAAAATACAAAAAATTAGCTGGGCGTGGTGGTGGGCGCCTGTAATCCCAGCTACTTGGGAGGCTGAGGCAGGAGAATTGGGTGAACCTGGGAGGTGGAGGTTGCAGTGAGCCAAGATTATGCCATTGGACTCCAGCGTGGGGGACAGAGCAACACTCTGTCTCAGAAAAAAAAAAAAAAAGAATAGCTTGAAGACACCCACAAAAGTAGGACAGAAGGAAGATAAAATGGAGATGGAGGAAACACATACAGATGATCCTTGACTACGATGGTTCAACTCACAATTTTTCAACTTTATGATAATGCAAAAGCTATATGCATTCAGCAGAAACCATGCTTTGAGTACACTTACTGTTCTTTTTTTGACTTTCAGTACAGAATTCAATAAATTACATGAGAAATTCAACACTTTATTAGAAAATAAGCTTTGTGTTAGATGATTTCGCTCAACTGTGGGCTACATAAGTGTTCTGAGTATGTTTAAGGTGGGTTCAGTTTTCTAAATGCATTTCTGATTTAGGATATTTTCAGCCTACAATGGGTTTATCAGGAAGTAACTCCATCATAAATCGAGGAGCATCTGTATTGCCCTTACAATTTTTTCTAGGGTTTACCTTGCTGACAGGTATCTGAGGTATAGGAAAATGCCTGGATATAGGTGCTCAAGGGCAGCTGTTTCTAGGAATTCTAGGGGAGTGTGTATGTGACAGAGACAAGAGGAAGAAGGGAAGGCATTGCAATGAATATAGCTAAGAAACATCCCATCACTCCCTTAATCTTTTATCCTTCCAACCTTCATGCACTCAACTTTTGTGCTTGTACCTGCAGCACACCATTGGTTTTATTTTTATAGTCAGACAAAGATGATAAACATAAGATATCTCTGGATAGAACCTTAAATACCTCTCAGGGCCATAATGAGACAAAACAACTTCATTTTTACCAGACACAAGACAAAGATGACTGGCTTATCAGACCAAACAATCTACCTGCTCACCTGTGTGGAACTGTTTTAACTCGATATTCCAGTGTGCTCCTGCTGAATTAGAAGAAAGAATGGAAAAGCTATTAGAAGATGAAAAAGTCATGTTAGTTTATGCTTTCCCCAACAAACAGTAGATGCTGCTAGTAAGCATCTTTTATGTGCGCAACTCGGAGCCTGAGCTCTGTATTTGTTTGGGGGATAGGAATCAGACTGTCTGGGTTTAAATCTTGTTTCCACTACTCACTAACTGTGTGACGTAAGGAAAGTTATCTGATCTTTTAAATCCCATTTTACCATGTGTAAATAGCACTGTGAGATTATTGTGAGGATATACATGTGAGGTGTCTAGCACAGTGCCTTAATAAAGAGCATCTATTAGGCCTGCTCTATAATATAGGCAGTTAGGCTGCCTACTTTTTTTTTTTTTTTTTTTTTTTTTGAGGTGGAATCTCACTCCCATTGCTCAGGCTGGAGTGCAGTGGCATGAACTTGGCTCACTGCAACCTCTGCTTCCTGGGTTCAAGCGATTGTCCTGCCTCAGCCCCCTGAGTAACTGGGACTACATTTGCGCCACCACGCCAGGCTACTTTGTGTATTTTTAGTAGAGACGGGGTTTCACCATGTTGGCCGGGCTGGTCTCAAACTCCTGACCTCAAGTGATCTACCTGCCTCAGCCTCCTAAAGTGCTGGGATTACAGGCATGAGCCACCATGCCCGGCCAGGCTGCCTATCTTAAAATTCTGGTATTATTCTGTACTTGTTATGAAATTTAGGGCAAGATACTTCACCTCACTTTGCTTCAGCTTCCACATTTTCTTTTCTTTCTTCTTTCTTTTTTTAAAAAAAATATTTTGTAGAGATGGTGTTTCACCACATTGCCCAGGCTGGTCTCAAACTCCTGATCTCAAGCGATCTGCCCACTTCGGTCTCCCAGAGTGTTGGGATTCCATGCGTAAGCCGCTGCACCTGGTTTCAGAGTCCTCGTTTTCAAAAGAGTTAAATTAATTACTATGCAGAATTGTTATGAAGATCCAATGAAATTATTTAGGAAAATAAGAAAGACTTGGCACGTGCAAGTGTGCAGTAAAAGACAACCTTTATTACTATTTTTTCTCCTATTTGTTTTTGTTTTTTTTTACTGTGGTAAAAAAAATACTGTGGTATGTGATATACATAACAGAAAATTTACCAACGTAACCATTTTTAAATGTATAGCTCAGTGGTATTAACTACATTTATAATGTTCAACCATCACTGCCATCCAACTCCAGAACTCTTTCCAACTTGTAAAACTGAAACTCTGTTGGGGTATGGTGGCTCAGGCCTGTAATCCCAGCACTTTGGGAGGCCATGGTAGGTGGATCACTTGAGGTCACAAGTTCGAGACCAGCCTGACCAATATGGTGAAACTCTGTCTTTAATAAAAATACAAAAATTAGCCAGGCATGGTGGTGAATGCCTGTAGTCCCAGCTACTCAGGAGGCTGAGACAGGAGAACTGTTTGAACTGGGGAGGTGGAGGTTGCAATGAACCAAGATTGCGCCACTGCACTCCAGCCTGGGTGTCAGAGTGAGACTCCATCTCAAAAAAAAAAAAAAAAAAAGACCAAAAAACCAGAAACTCTATACACATTAAACAATAATACCTCATTCCCTACCCTCCTCCCAGTCCCTGGCAACCATCATTCTCCTTTCTGTCTCTCTGATTTGACCACTACTGTAAGTAATGTCATATGAGTGGAATCAGTGTTTTTTTGTGACTGGCTTATCTCACTTAGCATAATGTCTTCAAGTTTCATTCATGTTGTAGCACATGCCGGCATTTCCTTCATTTTTAAGGCTGAATAATATTCCATTGTATAAATATCCCACATGCTTATCTATTCAACTGTTGATGTACATTTGGGTTGCTATTGTGAATAATACAGCTATGAACGTGGGCATATAAACATCTCTTTGAGACCCTACTTTCAATTATTTTGGGTGCCTACTCAGAAATGGAATTGTAATTATATAGCAATTTTATCTCTAATTTTTTGAGGGACCACCATACTGTTTTCCCTAGTGGATGTACCTTTTTACATGTATTCCCATCAACAATGTATAAGAGTTCCAATTACTCTACGTTCTTCTCAACATTTGTAATTTTCTGGCTTTTTCTTTTTGGATAGTGGCCATCCTAATAGATGTAAGGTGGTAACTTGTCTTACTCTTTTGTTTTTGAGATGGGGTGTCATTCTTTCACACAGGCTGGAGCGCATTGGTGCAATCTTGGCTCACTGCAACCTCCACCACTCAAGCTGAAGCGATCATCCCACTCCAGCCTCCCGAGTAGCTGGGACCACAGGCTCACACCACCATGCCTGGCTAATTTTTTTTATTTTTGGTAGAGATGGGGTTTCACCATATTGCCCAGGCTGGTCTTGAATTCCTGAGCTCAAGTGATCCACCTGCCTTGGCCTCCCAAAGGCCTGGGATTATAGGCGTGAGCCACCGTGCCTGGTTGGTTAACTTGTCTTACTTTTGCCTACAACTACAATTCCTGCTACTGCTATTGCTATTACTACAACCATGGCTGCTGCTTCTACTATATTTACTAAGCAATGGGAGAAAGTTGGAAAAAAACGAAAACATAAATTTTACTCTCAAGGAGACTTCTGTTTGTTATATTTAAAACCAATTTTCCTCATCTTCCTATCCATATTCCTTTGTTTATCCCTGAAGTGCAATCACTTACCAATAGGAACTGGTGAATGCTATCAACATACTAGAGTAAGAGGAGGGAATGTAATTCAGACTCTTGCCTCTAGAAACAGCCATAGAGTTCCTTAATTGCAAATCAGACAGCATTCTGGATTGCAAAAGTTCCTGTTTTCTACTTCATTTCAATTGTGAACTTGGACTTGGTGATATACTGAAAATAATGGAAGGGATGATGAAGAGTTGGCTATAAATGAGAAAGAACTGGTCATTGTGGGAGAGACTGTGAGTTGTCTACCAGTATCTGTTTTGTCCTTTTTTCTTTAGCATCAAAACTCCTGAGTCATAGCTGGGCATGCTGCTTTCCAGCTGGAGTCTATATTTCCCACATTCACTTGCAGTAGCTGTGCCCTTATGACTAAGTTCTTGGCAGTAGAATAGCAGCAGAAGTGATGTGTGCCAGTTTCACATCATGCCCTTGAAATAAATGAGTAACACAAACTTATTTTCTTTCTTCTTACTGCCTGAGGGGTAGATATGATGGAGGGTTCTGGGGCAGCCATTTTAGAGCCAGCGATGGAAGGTGTGTAATGGGCATGGCTGAGATGCCCTCCCAGTCTCAGATCGTCTATCTATGGACTGTTACATGTGAGAGAGCAATAAACTTCTACCTGGTATTAGCCACTGAATTTTGAGATAGCTTAGCTTAATCTATAACAAATACAGACAAATTAACTCAATAAAACCGGTATTCTACTCAATCACAATAATAAAGAAAGACAAATTCAAATAGTTTGAATGTAACGCAGACATTTTCAGAAAGGAAATACATTAGCCTTTGAAGTACACCAATTAAAATTCAAGAAACCACATTAAGTTTTGAGTTTCCAAGTATTTTCCAAATCTTTTTCTCATAGTTCTTTGTCCCATAATGAAGGTCTAGCTCTAGTGATCAGTGGTGATGCACAGTTATATTTGCAATGTTATCAATTACCAAAGCTCTTTTGGGTTTTTGGTTAAATGCTATGTTGTATGATTAGAACTCTAACAAGTAGCAATGTGATTATCTACATAGCCTGTACTTAGGGTTTTAAAATACTCTGTCCATGGATAGAGTGGTGTAGACATCAAAGTATTATAGACCCTAAAATTTAGAGTAAAAACTACCTCTGTGGTCAGTGCAATCACATGCTGAGGACTCCTAAGTCTGATTTACTCGGGACATGTATTGCTTTCACATTTCAAAACAAGCTTTAAAAAATTCAATCTAAGGTTGCAATTGGTTATTTACCAGTTTAGAATTATCCTATAATTTAGAGGTAGTTTTCTGCTCTATGAGAGTGCATCCACAGCATCTGTAGGACATCAGCATTTTAAAATATAATCAATGAAAATTAATACACTTGGGAATTAGCATGTTAATGGAACTTGAAAGAAGAAGGCTCATGTTGCAATGTTACCTTTAGAAGAAGGTAAGTAACCCTTTTATAGAAAGGGGATTAATAGTGGGTCTTTTTCTGTAGCATGGTCAATGGCCAAAGAATGATTTCGCCTCATAGACTGTGATTGTGATTCATTAGGGAATACCTAAAATGAAGGGAGCTTTCTATCCAGCCAGCTTAGCTTCATAAACATGCCTGTAAGAACATCCCATGTCCTGTACTTTCCTTCTGTAAATATTTGCTCTGAGGTTTGTGCTCTTGGGTGATCCACCAAGCCAGAGGAAATGAGTACCCTTCCCCTGGGCAAGCTTTGTCTGATATAGTTATACTTGATATGCTAGCTTGTAGATACATCTCTTGGGAGTTTGGCATGGCTCAATGCCTGTATATTCTTCGATCTCTAGGTCAATGAATAAAATAGCTTCTAGTCCCTAAAGCTGGGAGCAGATCATTGACCTCAGTGTAAGCCATTCACTGAGAGTCAGTTTGAAATAGCCATTCCTGAGTTCAAATTATCACACTTACCTTATACTAACTCTAAGTTTAGGAAGCACTATTTTAATTTCAATAGTTCTCAATTTTAAATTGGGCACACAAAGAAAGGAAAGGTAATGCTCTTAAAAATAAATGATTTCTCCTCTACATACATAGTAGCATGGGAAAAAATATTGATAATATTAAATGCTGTTGAGAATGTGGAGATACTTAGATGTCTCATACTGAGATCTCTCATAAATTGGGGCAGCTACTCTAGAAAACAGTTTGGCAGTTTCATATAAAATTAAACATTACTTACCACGCATTCTAGCATATGGAGTCTTGGGCATTTATCCTAGAGAAATGAAAACTTATGTTCACACAAAAACCTGTACACAAATATTTTCTGCGGCTTTATTTGCAATAACTCTAGGTGGAAACAACCCAAGTGTCCTTCAAAATGTGGATGGATAAAGAAACTGAGGTAAATCTATACAATGGAATTCTATGCTGAAATATAAAGGGGTGAAGTATTCATATATCATGTCAGCTTGGATAGATCTTAAGGGTATTATGCTAAGTGAAAAATGCCAGTCTCAATGGGTTACATAATGTATGATTCCACGTATATCACATTCTTGAAATGGTAACATTTTTAGAGATCAGGTTGCCAAGACCACTGACAGATCAGTGGTTGCCAAGGATTAAGGATGGGGATGGAGAGAGGGTACGGATTAAGGATGGGGATGGAGAGAGGGTGCGGATTAAGGATGGGGATGGAGAGAGGGTGCGGCTATAAAGGGGTATCACAACAGAGCTCCTTTGTGGTGATGGAATCTATATGTGAGATAACATTTCATAGAACTATGCAAAACAATGACTGCATGTGAAAACCAGTGGAATTTGAGTAGTCTATAGTCTAGTTAGTAGTATTCCTGGTTTTGATAATGCATTATACTTAAATAAGATGTTACCTTTGGGGGAAACTGGGGGAAGGGCCCGCAGGACCTTTCTGTACTATTTTTTTGCAATTTTTGTTGAGTTTATAATTATTTCAATAAGTTAAAAATTATGACTACATTAACACATAAGCCATGACAGATTTCTTTCTTTCTTTACTGGGGAGCAATGCAATAGGAAGGAAAATGCCAAACTGCAAATTAAAAGAGTTCTGCTTTTATCTCTCTGTCTCTCTGGGAATATTTCTTCTGAAGAAAGATTTCCCAGGATAAAGTTTGAAAACCACTTCTTAAAAGATTGTGGAAATTTCTTGAGACAATAAAAATCAAATCATGTGAAATCATTTAGTTTTTAATCAAGAAAAGGAGTTGTATTTTAGAAGGTGATCTGATATATTATTTGTTACAATCAAGGGTTATACCTTCCAAGGGAAGTAATTACAAATAGCCACATAATTTAGACATGGTATTAGAATTCGTTGGTTTGTTATGAAATCACAGATGCTGATTTAACCCTAGCTAATATACTGTTCGCTGCATTGCAGAGAAATGAAATTGTTAGAGGACTCATCCTAGGAGTCACTTAAAACCGGCAGTTAGCTGGTAGAGTCATGACTTTTTGATCTGAGATCCAGATAGACAAGACACAGGATTTGTTGCCAAAGCAAACTGCATCTCTAGATACTCAAGCACTATTTATTTGCATTCATAAAATTTTGCTCTCATTCAGATATTTTGAACTGCAGAGCAGTTTGTGGTGGTTGTCCATTGCCTTGTGTAGCATGTACACAATGTTTTATGTAGCATCTGTGGAGGCAAAGCTTTCTTGATAGGCTCTGTACAAATGGGGTTTGGATGGTTTACTGTCTGTGTCCAGCATATCTATCCAGAGCCCCAATTCGTCTCTCCTTCCGGTGACCAATGCCTGATTACTACTGTGGTACCTAGGCAGGGCCTCCGGGCAATTATAGAGTCGGCCCTGTGGTTGTCTTCCAGGAAATGGCAAGTACCAGTTGCCCTAGTGTGTCCCTGCAGACTTCGCTCAAGGGACAACAGAAAACAAATGCCATATAAGGGCATCCTGCGGCAGCTGCTGCTTTTCTGAGGACAACTGGAAGGTAGACAGGTTCTCTTTTGCCATTTCCATTACCCCTTTCTAGATCAATTTTAGCTCATTATTAAGAAAAATGTGTGGATATATGATGATCCTCAAAAGGACCTACATGAACTTTTCTTTTATCTTTTCTTTCTTTTTTTTCCTTTCTTTTTTTTTTGAGACAGAGTTTTGCTCTTGTCACCCAGGCTGGAGTGCAATGGCACAATCTCGGCTCACTGCAACCTCCACCTCCCCGGTTCAAGTGATTCTCCTGCCTCAGCCTCACGAGTAGCTGGAATTACAGGCGCCTGCCACCATGCCCGGCTAATTTTTGTATTTTTAGTAGAGATGGGGTTTCACCATGTTGGCCAGGCTAATCTTGAACTCCTGACCTCAGGTGATCTGCCTGCCTCAGCCTCCCAAAGTGCTGAGATTAGAGGCATGAGCCACCACGCCTGGCTACATGAACTTTTGCACCAGAGTTTTAGATACTTGCTGTTGACTTTCTTCTATTTACAGTGACTCTGAGAATGTATTTGCAGCTTTTTAAATACTATTAGCTTTCTGCTAAGTCTCCTGGAAAGTCCTTAAAAGAGTTTCTCTGTTTTTATCATTTATTTGAGAGAACAGTAGCTTTATTAGCTTGTAGCCAGAAATAGATTTTAAAGTTATAACTCAATTCCCAGAATTAAATTTATCAGTTGTAGAAATTCAGCTCTGAACTGTTAACTTTTGCTGTATGATGTGAAACGAGAGCAGGAGGAGAGGAAGTATGTTACTGGCAGAAGACAAGTCAGACAGGATCTTCTCAGGTATCCTCATAGTCAATTGCTCTTGGCAACTTGTTCCATTTTCCTACCATCAGAGGAAGCTGACAGAATGTCATAATGTGAAAGGAGGCCGTTGTAGGAAATGCTTTGGAATGCCATGGACTATTATGTGGCCATTAAAAATAATGAATTAGAGGGCATCCAAATAATTTGCAGGAACTTCCGTAAATTATTGTTGAATGAGGAAAACAAGAGGCCAAAGAGTGTGATGCTGTATGGAGCACTCAGCACTAGTCTCTCTTGCTCGCGGGTTGTACGTTTGGCAGGAGTAGCAGCTAAATCAACCTTGATGAATGGGAACCTAGGTTGGACATATGCATAGCCTCTCTCCCTGCCATGATGGCTACTTCATCCACTTGGCCATCTGATTGGGGTTGCTGATGACAGAGGCTGACTGATGTGAGTTGGCTGAGTCATTTTGTCTATGACTGGCTGTTTGGTGTTCCTTCCATGTTGGCACTCTTTGGTGGGTGTTGACATGTCTCATGAAATTCTTCATTCTTCATGCTTGTTCTTTAATGTCCAACTGCATGTCTATTTCCAAGATCTCCTTTTTCTAGATTTTCCAATCTTTTCCTTTTTTAAGCCTCTGTGGTGGGTTGAACAGTGTCCCCCCAAAATTCATGTCCCCCTGAAACCTCAGAATGTGACCTTATTTGAAAATAGTGTCTTTGCAGATGCAATTGGTTAAAAATCTTGAGATGAAACATCTTGGAATCATCCTGAACATATCTTGACTTGTGTTTTTATAAGAAGAGGAGAGTACAAGAGGGATCCATAGGGAGGAAGGTGATGTGACAATAGTGGCAGAGATTGGAATGATGAGTCTGCAAGTCAAGGAACACCAAGAATTGCCAGCAATCACCAGAAGCTAGGAGAGAGGCCCGGGATGCTTTCTTCCTTGGAGCTTCCAGAAGAACCAACCCTGCTGACAACTTGATTTCAGACTTCTGGCCTCCTAAACCATGAGGGAGTAAATTATTTTTATTTTTTTTGTAGAGACAGAGTCTTGCTACATTGCCCAGGCTGATCTTGAATTCCTGGCCTCAAGAGATCCTCCTGTCTTGGCCTCCCAAACTCTGGAATTATAGGAGTGAATCACTGTACCCAGCCAAGAGGGAGTAAACTGAAGCTGCTCAATTTGTGGTCATTTCCATGGCAGCTCAATGAAACTAGTACAGTCCCTGACCAGCTGGCCATGCGTTGGCCACTGTCCATAAGTCCATGTATATTCTAATCTTGGATCACTTCCTTTTTTGTACAAAGTGGATGATCAGGTACCCAGCTTGAAGCTCTAATCATTTGGAAAATTTCTCTTACCACCACCCTTCAAGGCCATCCCTTAAACTTCTATGACATTAGATGTCTCTGACAATAAATTTAATACATTAAAACTAAAAATGTCTGAATATTAAAAGATATTTCTTAGAAAGTGGAAAAATAAACTAAGACAAAATATTCATGATACCCTGGCAAAGAATTGGTAGCAATAATATCTAAAGGACCTAAAGGACATCTATAAGCTAATAAAGAATGGCCATACCAGTGATTTAAAAATGGACAAAAGCCATCAATAGGAAGCTCACAGAAGAGATAAAACATATGGCCAATAAACCTACGAAGAGATACTCAAGTTCATTAGTGATCAGTGAAATGGATAACCAAAAATCAGGATGACAATGAGATACTATTTTAAATACAGTAAATTGGCAAGTTTAGAAAGTCTAATAACACAAAATATTGGGAAGGTTGTGGATCAGTAGATTAGTTTATAGTTTGCTGGTGGGAGTGTTCAACCACTTTAGCAAGAAATTGGCATTATCTCTTAAAGTTGGAGACTCGTATATCTATGATGAGTAATTCTACACTGGGCATATACTCAAAAGAAATTATTGCAGGTGTACATTAGGAGACATCTACAAGAATGTCCATGGAAGCATTTCTGTTTGAAATAGCAAAAACTTTGAAATAAACTTACATGCCTCATGACAGGAGAAGAGATAAATTGTGGTACCTTCATACAATAAAATATCTTACTGGAAAGAAAATTAATATAAATGATGCTAGAAATATAATTTGAATAAAAATTAAGCTCTCAAAAGGTTACATATACTACAAAACTCGTTTTAAAAAGTTACAAACAACTAAAACTACCCAATATGCTTTTTAAGAAATATTTATATTATGGTAAAACTGTAGTTCTAAAAAGCAAAGGGAAAACTAATACAAGTTGCAAGGTAGTGGTTACCTCTGGCAGAGGGAGGCAGGGTATGAGATAGGGAAGATAACATTGGAGGGTGTTAGAAATTATGAATGTTTCCATTGTCTTGCAGGGTGGTGTATACACAGGTATTTATTGCATAACAAACAAATTGTTCAACAAACAAATAGGTAAATAAATAAATAAATAAATAAATAAAAAGAAGGCCATGCCTGAACCAAGGATGAGACCATGTCATGAACCGTTTTATGATTAATTTAATTTTAGGCATCCAGCATTAGAAACACAACTACTGGATTTTTGATTGGGCAGAGATGTTTCTGGTTGAACCAGCAATGGAAGCAGGAAGAGCCCTAAACCTGGGGCAAGGGGAGAGACAGGATGGGGTGTGAAAGAGAAAGGAAAGAATCCCCAAGAAAGTCACACAAGTGGCCTAAAGGGAAAGGCTTGTGAGAAATCCCCTGTAGGAGATGGTCCAGGAACTTGGAAAAGAGAGCTGTCTAGGGGTCCGTTTGAAGTTGTTTCCTGTTCTGAGCCTTGGTATAAGTAATCTCCAGTATCCAAAGCCCACAGTAAAACTCTACTACATAGTTAAAATACATAACAAATAACAAACTCTCTTCATTCAATCACTCGTTCATTATACGCTTATTTATTGGGTTCCTATGGCAAGGGGCACAGCATTTAGCAGCAAACAAAACAGACCAAGTCTTTGTTCTCATGGAGTTAATACATCATTTTCCAGATGATACAAAATGCAATGGCAGACAATGAAGCCATGTAACAGATTTAGGGAGAGCCGGCAGTGGAGGTGATTTATATCAGTGGTGTTTGGTGTGAATGAAGAGAAAGCAAGTGCAGGGATGGCTACCCGCACAGTGGAGTGGGGACAGAGGAAGGGGGGATAGATAGTGAGTGGGGATTTGGAATTCTGCAGGAGCAGGGATTTGGCATCTAGGAGAACGTAAGTCCTCTTTACAGCAAACTGTGGGAATATTGGAGAAGGCTCTGGATTTCCCACCATACACAGAATTTGGCTTGTATTACTTAGTTTGTAAGTTAAAGGCAAAGTTAATTCTAAAAATTGGAGAACTTGGGCCTCTGCCATTATACTTCTGTTTTTCTACTTTCTTTTGTATCAGTGGTTCTTAATCTAAAGGAGCAGTAGAGAGGAGCATGGGCATTTGTGCTTTGGAAGAGCTTTCCCAGTAATTCTGATATAACTTCTCTTCCTGTTTTCTCCCTGCCCCACATAACTCATGCCTCCATCGGTAAACATTGCTTATTTACAACAGTCATTCCTGGCTTAATTATCCTAGGGTAGCTCAAATAATCTCAGGCTATAACTTTTCCTTAACAAAGTAATAAATAAAATCATTGACAACATATTTAATTAAATATTTAGATTTTTAATTTAAATTTAAACATTTCAAAAGGTTGATGACATGTTTAAATTAAAAGCAACCTAGCAGAACATTTATTAGAAAACGGTAGAATTGTTAAATGAAATGCCAGGTTCCTCAATGCCCCACCTTAAGAATCATCGTGTTAAGAGTTTGTTTTAAAATCATTTTCTTGATCCTCTTTAACAATGGCTTCATTTTTTATGACAATATTTGTTTCCAGTATGTTGGAAATGAAACTGGACAAAACAGTTAGATGAATGCTGAATTAGCATAAAGGTCTCTTTTTTGATTTCATCTGTGTGTTTAAAGTTAATGTGTTGAATGCTTAGTACATGCCAGGAAATATTTTAAGCATTTTGTGTGTATTATTTAATGTTCACAGTATCTCCATGAATTGTATTCATTGATATCCCCACGTACAAACAGGGAAACTAAGGTACAGCTTCCTGAAGCTGGTGAGTACAGTGCTAGACTGTCATCCAGGCAGGCTGTTTCCTGAGCTCATGGCTTTAACTTATTTGCAATACTATCTCCAGTAAATACCAATGCAACTAATAGAACAATGTCTCAGTATTATCCACCCCATGCATTTCACTTATCTCACTTGTTAAAATGCTTTGAAAAATTTGCCACCTTGAATTTTCAAAGTCTTCCAAGTTCATGATTATCAGCTCATGAATGCTAGAAGAAAAGATGATTCACTGCTGTCCAAATTAAAATGCAGCAGGTTGTAGCTGAAAACAGTCCAGGGTTAGCTGATGACTAAATCTAAATGTCACATAGAATATGCTATTTTATTTTTAGGAGCTCCAGGAAACAAAGATATCCAGGTACAAGCACATTACAAACTCAGTGGGCTTTGCCAGACAGCATAACTTAAGCATTTTATTTTGAGTAGAAAGAACTCACTTTGTGCCCTACAAACGGTCACGCAGTTTGCTTTCATACTGTGTTCCTTCATCTGCGGTTATTATTTCCTTCTAAAGTACACAGATAGAAACCTTTGCTTGCATGAAGAAAACTTTTCCACACTCCTATTTTCTTTCCCCACCACATTCCATAGTAAAATAATATATTTTTTTACATCTCAAGTTACTTTTCTCCTTCCATAACTATTTTAGTATTTCCAGGATTTAAAAAACCACACACACACACCACCCCCCCACACACCCCAATCAGCATCTCTTCAAAAAAAGAAAGTTTGTGAGCTCTTAATTTCTCTATTTTGAAGTTGTTTTCCTCAGCTCCGATAACAAAGTTATCCTTAGGGCATAAGGAAGTAGGCTGTTTACAATTAGTTAACACCAGGTCATCCTTTTTTTGACTTAAACCAGTTTTGGGGCATCAGGTATTCTTAACATTGATGCTGTGAAACTTCTAATGACCACAGGATTCAGAATTGGGCTACCCAAGGCAATGTATAAGTTATATATATATATTGTAGATATTGAAACAAAAGTGGGACGAACACACCAACCTTATGATGCATGGTAACGTATTCTATTCTATTAAAACAATGCTAATTGGGACCTGTTAAGATGATTTCACAACTCAGAATGAGTGATGGCCCACCGTCTGAGAAGCTCGGGCCCCAAGCACAGCATCCGTGGATGGTGGATGGCGGTTTTCAACCCAGGCTGAATATTAGAATTACTTGTGAAACTTTTTAGTAGTACAGATCTCACAGAGGCCCTATTAGTTAAGAATATCCAGGGAGTCATAAGGAACATTTCTGAAACTTTTCTCTTGACAGATTTGGGAGTACAGTCGGACCTGGGGAGTGACAAGAACTGCAGGTTCATTTGTCACCACGAAGCGAGATAAATAAAATCTGAGGGTGGATCCAGGTTTTGTGGGGCCTGAAGCTCGTACAATTTTGGAGTTCTTTGTAAGAAAAATGATACAACATTAGGCAAGAAGAGAAATATTTTTTGGTGAATGAGAAAACAAACCACTACAAATTACAAATTTTAAAAAGCAGACAAATCCAACAAATACAAAAAATTCACAAAAATAACATTTTTATTAATTGGTTACCTACACAGCTCGTTAATACTTTCTACTTTACATTTATTAGATTCATGCTCATTTGATTTATATTTAGAGATAATAGAAATAACAGAATGACTATCTGGTTTTTCGTTTAGTATGGTTGATGGAAGCTTATTTTTTACTGACGATAGTTGAGAAATTTCTTCCAGCTTCACAACTTGTTATTGGAAATATCAAGTGAACTTCTGGACTGTTGTCTGAATTCGTTTGTTAGGGCTCCCATTACAAAATACCACAGACTGGGAGACTTATACAACATGAATTTATTTTCACAAATTCTGGAGTCTGGATGTTCATGATCAAGGTGTTGGCAGGTTTGGTTTCTTCTGATGCCTCTCTCCTTGGCTCACAGAAGGACGTCTTCTTGCTGTGTCTTCACATGGCTGTCCCTCTGTGTGTGTTTGTGTCCTAATCTCCTTTTCTTATAAGGACACCTGTTATACTCCATCAGGGCCCATCTTAATGACTCCATTTTAACTTAATTACCTTTTTAAAGATATTTTCTCCAAATACAGTCACATTTTAAAGTACTGAGGAGGGGTTTTAATTTTATGAGTTTTGGGGGGGACACATATCAGCTTATAACATTATTAAACTTGGAAAAACATCTTTCAGATACTTTCATATTAAAATTTTCCCTGTGCAGTGATTGATCCTAAGTACTCTGAACTATTGACATTTTAACTAATTTGATGGCTAGGTCCTCATTATATTAGTTTATTGCCATCTCTTTGTAGACATCAAAGCAGCAAAAAAGGAACACATTTTCCAATAATTTATTTTCCGTTATTATTTAGATATTCTTTTTTTTCCCTTTCTTTTGAGATAATGGTCTCACTCTGTTGACGAGGCTGAAGTGCAGTGGTGTGATCATGCCTCACTGCAGTCTTGACCTCCTGGGCTCCAGTGATCCTCCCACCTCAGCCTCCTGAGTAGCTGGAACTACAGGTGTGCACCACCAAGCCAGGCTAATTTTTAGTATGTTTTGTAGAGACGGGGTTTAGCCACATTGCCCAGGCTGGTCTTGAACTCCTGGACTCAAATGATCTGCCTGCCTCAGCATTCCAAATTCCTGGGATTACAGGCATGAGCCACCGTGCCTGGCCCATTATTTAAATTTTCAAACAATCCAAGCATTTACTTGTTACTTCTATTTGAAATGTGTCACATTATCTTAATGAATTACTGCTGTTGGTATAATCTAAAAAAAAATTTACAGTTTGTTTCCTCAACATTAATTTCAATTTATTTCATTTTTAATCTTTATTGGTTTTGTTTTATATGCAATTAATTTTTATTTAAAAATTTTCTGCTACTTAATAAATATTTAAATTATAAAAGAAGCTATGATTTATATGAGACCAAATCAGAAGTTTGTAATTTGTCCCTGTTTTTTAAAGAAAACATTCCTAAACTTCTTGCCAAATTGCAGTTGAGCTTTGTTATAATAAGTATGCCATTTTTTATGAAAAGAGAAAAAACTTTTTTAACTGTATTTTTTTAATAACTGTATATCCTGACTTATTGGCTATATAATCCTGACAGGACAGAACTTCAATTTGGACAGGGTAGAGATGAGAACTGAATCCTCCACTACATTTCACATGGCTGATGTGGGAAGAATTTGTACAGACTAACTTCTGTTTCCATACATTTCAAACTTTGTTTCTCATTGACTACCCACATGCTTCCAGTACCAATTGCCTTATGAGATGTTCATTTCTTGAACTGGCCTCTGTCCTTACAACTTCAGGATGCCAGGTGAGTTGACACGGTGGCGGGTAGAAGTATTCCTGGAAGCCATTTCTACACTGGGACAGTTAGCAATGACTTTACTATACACGGAAACGACTGTGAACCACAGAAATATAGCCCACTCAACTCAAACTGAAAATGTCCACATGTCACCTTTCACTTTTGCTATTTTCCAAAAGTGCCTGTGGTTACTCCACATCAGTGGGCATAGGGGAAGTCAGAGTGGAAAGGGACAGAGGACTGAATCAATTGTGGTTAAAATAGCCTGCTTTTGAAGATCTCATGAAAACATGACTATCTGAATATATTGCTAGGGCCCTCCCAGAGTTCTGGAAGGGGCCGTACAAGTTGGGGCAGGCGGTGCTCTGCATCTTAGCCATTTATGCCTAGTGTTCCATTTTTGGAATGCTAAGCGTGTGGGAGTTATTTACATCCTACTGCTCAAGATCATCACCAGGTCTGATTTTTCACACACAAAAAATTGCAACCTCCGGCATAGATGGGTTATGGTTCATTATCTTTATGAAAATCTGACTCTGGCGAAATGTCAGGGAGCTCTGTTGCCCCCATACCATAAGTGGTTATTTGAGGTTTCTCCCTAGTACAGTGGTTCCCCAAAGTGTGTCTCCAAATTAGTCCATGATGATTTCAATAATGGAAGAAAAAACAAAATGAAAAAGATAAGGACAGTGTGATACATATGTATCACATGGGGTTGTCAACTGTTTTCCTTGAGAGGGACTGTCATTTCTGAAGGAGAGAATACCCTTCCTATTAATTTGGTGTCAACATATCCTTCCTTATTTGAAATAGTGACACCAATGGAGAGTAAAGTGTCAAGCCGGCAACCTTATGCTGGTCTTTCCCCCTCCTGCTTTTACTATCATAGATTCCATTCAGCCTGTTAGTCCCTTTGGGCTGCTATAGCAAAGTACCATAGACTAGGTGGCTTCTAAGAACAGACATTTCTTTCTTCTTTTTAAATATTTTTAATTTATTTTATTTTTATATTCTATTTCCATAGGTTTTTGGGGAACAGGTGGTGTTTGGTTACAGGAATAAGTCCTTTAGTGGTGATTTCTGAGATTTTGGTGCACCCATCACTCAAGCAGTTGTACATTGTACCCAATGTGTAGTCTTGTATCCCTCAAGCCCCTCTCACCCTTTCCTCAGAGTCCTCGAAGTCCATCGTATCAGTCTTATGCCTTTGCATCTTCATAGCTTAGCTCCCACTTATGAGTGAGAACATACAATGTTTGTTTTTCTATTCCTGAGTTACTTCACTTAGAATAATGGTCTCCAATTTCATCCAGATCACTGCAAATGCCATTATTTCAATTACAGACATTTATTTCTCACAGTTCTGGAGGCTAGAAGTCCAAAATCAGGGTGTCAGCACTGTCGGGTTCTGGCGAGGGCCCTTTTCCTGGGTTCTGGCAAGGGCCCTTTTCCCGTGTTGTGGACTTCTAGCTGTATTCTAACGTGGTGGAAGGAGAGGATAAGAGAGCTCTCCAGGGTCCTTTTTGTAATCCCATTCACGAAGCCTCCACTCCCATCACCTAATCACCTCCTAAAGGTCTCACCTCCAAATACCATCACATCGGTGGTTAGGATTTCAACATAGGAATTTTGGGGGAACAAACATTCAGCACCTAACAAGGAAGAGAGAGAAAATGGAAGATTGCGTGGGACAATTTCTGGCCAGATCTATCTAGAAGTGCATTCATCTCTTTTTTTTTTTTTTTTTTTTTTTTTGAGACAGAGTCTTTCTCTGTTGCCCAGGCTGGAGTGCAGTGGCACAATCTCGGCTCACTGCAACCTCCGCCTCCCGGGTTAAAGCAATTCTCTGCCTCAGCCTCCAGAGTAGCTGGGATTACAGGTGTCCGCCACCATACCTGGCTAATTTTTTGTGTTTTTAGAAGAGACAGGGTTTCACCATGTTGGCCAGGCTGGTCTTGAACTCCTGACCTCATGATCCACCTACCTCGGCCTCCCAAATTGTTGGGATTACAGGTGTGAGCCACCGCGCCCAGCCTGTGCATTCATCTCTTTTGCCTACATTTCTTTGACCAGAACTCAGCCCCATTGTTCCACCCTAGTTATGTGAATAGCTGAGACATGTGTTCCCAGCAGGAGAATGCATTGGCAAACCACAGCATTACCTCTACCATGTGGAATTTTCTGGATCCTGATAATGTTTTAAGCAGTAGGAGTAGAATATGATTATTATTTTAGGCCTCTCGTCTATTTCATTACTTTTTACCACATAAAGTGACAACCTCAATACCTAAATTTAGTATTGCTTTGTATTGTTGTGTAACAAATTATCACAGATGTACACCACCACCCAATTATTATCTCATACTTCTGTACATCAGAAGACTGGCATGGCATGGCTGTATTCTCCGCTCAGAGTCTTACAAGTCAGAATCAAGGCATGCTTTTCTGGAGGATCTGAGGAGGAATTCACACTAAGCTCATTCAGCTTATTGCAGGATTCTGTTCCTTGCTGTGAACCTGGGACTGAGGTTCTGAATTATTTGGCTGTGGCTCTTTCCATCTTTAAGCCAGCAATGGTGTATCAAACCCTTCTCACCTTTGAATTTCTCTGACTTTGTCTTCTGCTTTTAAGGGCTCAGGTGGTTACCTTGGGCCCACCCAAGTACTCCAGGGTAATCTTCCTGTTTTAAGGTTTAACTGAGTCATAACCTTAATTACATCTGAAACATCTCTTTCACCATGTAAAGTTACATATTCATGGGTTGTAACGCCAGGGGTCAAATGTCACTGGGACCAAAATTCTGCCTACTACACCAGGAGTATCTCACAGAGACAGCCTTCCTTCTCTTTTCACTCATTTTCCAACTCTGTCAAGGACCCAAGAGAACTCTAGCCTCTTCCAAATGCAGCCGGAAGTACCAAATGTTACCAGTTTTGCTCCTCTGTTTGATTACAGGTGTGTGTGGAAGAGTGGGCTGCTCTGTCTCACCACTGGCTGGGTGGGTGAAGAGGGGACGGGAGCACTGGGGAGGGGTCTAGCACTGTAGGTTGTGGTGGTGAGACACTACTGTGGTTGAGTCTTCCTTCTTTTAAAAATCAAATGTATTATACTATGGGGTTGACACACGTTCTTTAATGCCACTCTCGCTCATATTCTAACACATTGGACAAAGAAATTCAATAAAAAAGATCTAAAAAGAAAAGCACTCTTTTGTTAAAACACTAGACAAAAACTGTTTCAGGAATTCTCTCTCTTTAAAACTCACTTTCCACATACATTCAGATCCCAAGAAGTCTCTAGTAACTTGCAAACCTCACAGTCCAAAGTATTGGATATCATTGGTTTTTCTCCTCTACCCAAATGCAGATATCTGAGAGGGTGCATTGGGGACACATATCTGACGTATTTTGAGGAGAGCTTATTAACAAAATTACAGTGCTCATAGGCAAGAGTAATGTGTTACATGCTTCTTTGTAACTCTAAAAAGAAACTATCATCAGAGTGAGCAGGCAACCTACAGAATGGGAGAAAATTTTTGCAATCTATCCATCTGACAAAGTGCTAATATCCAGAATCTACAAGAACTTAAACAAATTTACAAGAAAAAAGAAACATCAAAAATTGGGCAAAGGCTATGAATAGACACTTCTCAAAAGAAGACATTTATGCAGCCAACAAACATGAAAAAATGCTCATCATCACTGGTCATCAGAGAAATGCAAATCAAAACCACAATGAGATACCATCGCACACCAGTTATAATGGTGATCATTAAAAAGTCAGGAAACAACAGATGCTAGAGAGAACGTGGAGAAACAGGAACGCTTTTACACTGTTGGTGGGAGTGTAAATTAGTTCAACTATTGTGGAAGACAGTGTGGCGATTCCTCAAGGATCTAGAACTAGAATTACCATTTGACCCAGCAATCCCATTACTGGGTATATACCCAAAGGATTATAAATCATTCTACTATAAAGACACATGCACACGTATATTTATTGTGGCATTATTCACAATAAAAAAGACTTGGAACCAACCCAAATTAGACTGGATAAAGAAAATGTGGCACATATACACCATGGAATACTATGCAGCCATCAAAAAGGATGAGTTCATGTCCCTTGCAAGGACAGTGATGAAGCTGGAAACCATCATTCTCAGCAAACTATCACAAGAACAGAAAACCAAACACTGTATGCTCTCACTCATAAGTGGGAGTTGAACAAGGAGAACACATGGACACAGGAAGGGGAATATCACATACCGGGGCTTGTCAGGGGATGGGGAGCTAGGGCAGGGATAGCATTAGGAGAAATACCTGTAGCTGACGGGTTGATGGGTGCAGCAAACCACCATGGCATGTGTATAGCTATGTAATAAACCTGCACATTCTGCACATGTACCCCAGAACTTAAAGTATAATAATAATAATAATAATAAAAGAGCTTTCCAAGTTGCTATAAACTGTAGGGGTGACAAAACTCCACTTCTATTTTCTTAGGGTCTCAACTGGGCTTGAGAATTAAATTGACATAAGAGAGATTAACAGGAGAAAAACATACAGATGTATTTAGTACAAACTTTTTGTAGCATTTTAGCCTTCATAAGTAAATTAAAACTGGAAGGAGCAGAGCCAAACACTTACATACTGAATTGGACAAAGAGTAGTAAATTGCAACAATGTGGTAAGGTAAAGGGGTTTGGGCTAGGATAGTCAGTTGGGTAGAGAAGTGGCTGGGAAAATAAGGATTTGTGTAACAGGGTTTGTTTTGTGCAGAGTTCCTTGGCTTCAACTTCCCATCCTTGACCATAAGAATGTTGCTTTCTTTTCTAGTATAGGAAGGACTTTTTTACATGAGAATTTCGTCTCCTGTTTTTAAGAAATAGCATGAAGGTTAGAGTGATCTCGCATCTGCTGTTCTTTTTTTAAGTGCCTTTAACTTCAATATGTCAGAGCAGCATATTTTGGGGTGGCATATTTTTAACACCTTCAGAACATATTAGCAATTTGCTAAATTCTTGCTGAATGAAAGGATGAATGAATGAATAAAACCTGAAGTGTAGTTCAACTGTTGCAACATTATAAGCAAATGAAATTGAAAAAGACAGACCATGTAATGAGGTCAATGTGTGTAAGGAAAGCTATTCATGTCAGAAGAAAGAGCAGGTTCACATCACATATTGCGACTGTGGTTTCAATTGTTATGTCTAAACTCCAGAATGACTTGTTATAAAACTCTGTTTTTTGTGTTCTATGCCTCTAGTTTATGTTTTAAGATGGCATCACACTAACTGCTTCCCATAAAAATAGTATTCTCATAGAAAAACAGTGTTTTCATAGATAGATAATTATAGTTGTTTGAATTGTCTTTCAAAACTAGACACACCATTTGACTCAAAGTTAGAAATTTATGTTAAGAGGTAAATACGGAAAACTAAATCTAACCTTCTGTTACTTTATGTGGCAGGGAGTCTGCTTCTATACCCTACTGATCAATTCAGTAGAAAAACGTTTGCTAACATAGTGTTGAGTGGCAATGTAACTAACTACCTGAGTTTTTTGTTTTCCACGAAATGGTTTTAAGATTCTAGCAATACAATGAAGATATTTCTATTTTTAAATCGTACACAGGTATTTTGAAACCATTTGAATTTACGTAACAGTTGCCAGAACAGGTAAAAGAATGCTATACAAATAAATAATAAAAACAAATGAATATTAAAATAATAAATAAATAATAATAAAAGTAAATAAATAGAAAACTGCTATATCTCTTTCACCCAGATTCCTCAAATGTTAACATTTTATTGCATTTGCTTCATCATCTACACTCCATTAATCATCAGTCTCTTTCTGAACCTTTGCAGAGTAAGTTGCAGAAATGACGTTTCTTGACCCCTGCAAATTCCAGCGTGTCATAAAGGTAATGACACTGTCACATAATAGAGCCTATAACTTGTCAAATAAACATGTCAACATTGATACAACATAACTATCTAATCCGAAGATCCTGTTCAAATCTCACTAAATAGCCCTACAATGTCTCTTTTTCCTTTTTGATTCAGGATTCTATTCAGGAAAAAGTGTTGCATTTAGTTGTCTTCTCTGTTAAGACACCTCCAAGTTGGAATAGTTCCCACTCTTTATTTGCCTTTCATATGCCTGACAGTTTTAAAAAATAGAAGGCTTAGATTCTGTAGGATGATCCTCAGCTTTGGTCCATCTGATGTGTTCTCATGATCAGCCTCAAGACATGCATTGTTGGCAGGGATACCATGGAAATGATGCTGAACTGTTCTCAGTGCATCATGTCAGGAGGCAGGTGACACTAACCTATCCTATTGCTAGTGCTGGTAACCTGGATCACTTGCTCAACGTTGCTCTCTGCCAGAATTCTCCATCTTAAAGTCATCATTTTTCCCTTTATAATTGATCAGTATTTGGGAGATGTATGGGGGTAGTTATTCTGATACTGTACCTCATCTAATCGCCACTCACCAGCTATGGCACCCATTAACAGTTTCTGTCTTGATCAGCCTCCTCTATAGTGGTTGCATAATGGTTGTTCTCCATTTTTCACATTTAATAGTTGACATTCTGTAAGAAAAAACTTTGTCTTCTCCTCCATTTATTTACTTATTCCTTTATTTATTTATATCAGTATAGACTCATGGATTTCTGTTTCATCATGGGTCATACTTCATTAATACCATTATTTATTTTGACTTACAAATTGTTCCCATCTTGGTCAGTGAGAGCCCTTTCAAGTTGGCTTTTGTACCTTCTGGATGTGTGCCCATCATTCTTTTTTTTTTTTTTTTTTTGAGATGGAGTCTCACTCTGTCGCCCAGGCTGGAGTGCTGTGGCGCAATCTCGGCTCACTGCAAGCTCCGCCTCCCGGGTTCACGCCATTTTCCTGCCGCAGCCGCCCGAGTAGCTGGGACTACAGGCGCCCACCACCATGCCCAGCTAATTTTTTTTTTTTTTTTGAGACGGAGTCTCATTCTGTCGCCCAGGCTGGAGTGCAGTGGCGCTATCTGGGCTCACTGCAAGCTCCGCCTCCCACTCCTGGCTACTTTTTTTATTTTTAGTAGAGACAGGGTTTCACCATGTTGGCCAGAATTGTCTTGATTTCTTGACCTGGTGATCCGCTTGGCCTCCCACAGTGCTGGGATTGCAGGTGTGAGCCACCCCGCCCAGCCTCAAGAAACTGCCTTTTTTTTTTTTTTTTCCAGACAGAGTCGTGCTCTGTCGCCCAGGCTGGAGTGCAGTGGCGCGATCTCGGCCCACGGCAAGCTCCGCCTCCCGGGTTCACACCATTCTCCTGCCTCAGCCTCCCGAATAGCTGGGACTACAGGCGCCCGCCACCACGCCCAGCTAATTTTTTTGTATTTTTAGTAGAGACGGGGTTTCACCATGTTAGCCAGGAGGGTCTCCATCTCTTGACTTCGTGATCCGCCCGCCTCGGCCGCCCAAAGTGCTGGGATTACAGGCGTGAGCCACCGCACCTGGCCGCCCGTCATTCTTTAGTATTTATGTTCTTTCTGATATAAAAAGATATTCTAGACTCATCTTGTGTTTTTCATTTTTGGCTTCAGTCCTAGAATTAGCCAATCAATGCCTTTCCTGAGGAAAGAGGTGTTCTCCAAGGAGCTCTAATTTCTTTCAGAGGAGAGTAGTATTTAGCAAGACATGTATGATTTGGTGTACTCAAATCCATTTGCCTGGGATCTTGACTTTAGTACCTACCAAATCAGGCCCTAGGCAAGGCATTTAACCTTCTTGTGCCTCAGTTTCCTCATTTGTGAAACAGGGATAAAAATAGTGATCACCTTATGTTATTGTTGTGAGACCCAAGTAAGTTCATCCAGGTAAAGCTCTTAGTGCTTAGCACATATTAAATTCTCAGTAAATTCTAACTATTATTTTCAGTTGAGGTAGGGTTACTTTCCTCAGTTTATTCAAGGTTAAAACAACCCAGAGCCCCGGAAATGTAACATGCTCCTTGGACTTTCTCAGTCTCATTTCCTCAACCAGACATTTAGTAGGTCATAGTCATTTCTAAATCGAGGTTTCTGTCCAGGGTTAAAAGTACAGCTATTGTGTGTAATTGATTGACGATATATTGTTTAGTTACCAAATAAAAGGGGCAAAGATTTTTTTTTTTTTTTTTGAGATGGAGCCTTGCTCTGTTGCCCAGGCTGGAGTGCAGTGGCATGATCTCTGCTCACTGCAACCTCCACCTCCTGGGTTCAAATGATTCTCGTGCCTCAGCCTCCTGAGTAGTGGGGATTACAGGCACACGCCACCATGCCCAGCTAATTTTTTAAAATTTTTTTTAAGTAGAGATGGGGTTTCTACGTTAGCCAGGCTGGTCTCAAACTCCTGACCTAAAGTGATCTGCCCGCCTCGGCCTCCCAAAGTGCTGGGATTACAGGTTTGAGCCACCACACCCGGCAGGGGGCAAAGATTTTCAAAAATTGTTAAGAAAATTAGAGATCCAGACAGTTTTCTTGTTCATATCAGCAGATGTAGCAGAAAGCCTCTGTCCTCAGAAGAGAGCCTATGGATTTGGACAGATGTCTGCATGGGAACTTGATGGAGACTCCAGAGTTCCACTTCCTAATGTGACAAACTCACAAGAGAGGATCTGAATGATAATGGCATCAATAGTGTGCCTAGTGCATGAAAGAAAGAATGGCTCAAAGAAGAAGAGTGCCTGAATGAAGGCCACCTTGAATTTTCTGTACAATGTATCTCAAGTAGTTGAGTGATCTATTGAGTAGGGTCCTTTAGGGTCATTCACTTTTACACTGATTAATGTCTATCAAAATTCTGTTTTAATCTTTCCTTGACAGTGACTAATCAAGATACCTGGTCATACCTTAAAACTGTTCTTATTTCATTACAGGACAGAGAAGTTTGTTTTCTTATGTTTCATGAGGTGATTTTTTCATTAAAATCTGTAATTCACACTTCAGGTTTTTAAATTATTTGAAAGGTTGCTCTTTTCTGCTATTTTTGTGTGTGCCTGTTTAAAAATCTCCTGTATAGATTTTATAGTGCAAATCAGAATCCTTTTAGACATGAAATTTTATATTGTGCTGACTAAGCCAAAGTTTGTACAGTCATCTGTATCTTTTTGCTATTTTTATCCTCTGACATGATTTTAGATAATGATGAAAAATAGACCTGCCGAAAACAACACCAACATTTCTGAAGAGTGAATTAATCCCTTCCTGTTTGCAACTTGGGTATCGTTGGTGACATTATCACATACCTTCAAACTTGGAAGATGACTGTGGTATAGCTTCCTGCCTCCTCCAATACAGCAGCCATCAATTTAGACAAGATACAGACATAATTATGTCCCTGAAAAACCAGAAAGGATGGTAAATTTCTCTTACAAGTGAGTGAAGACCCAGGCCTCCCAAATTTAGCCAGCTTTCTCTTGCAGGAACTGATTCTTGCCTCATCTGTTTCTCCCACAGAAAACACATCCTTTAACAAAAGTGAGAGAGTGTTTTGTGGGAAAAAAAAAAGAGATCCAAGAATTAGCTTACTTTGTGTGAAATAATGCCTTCCTCAACTGCATGCATCACTGAGATAGTGATTTATGTTTTTTACTTTGACAGTTTAAATTTTAGATAGAAATAATTTACTTTCCAGGATATCTTTTTTGGTATGGTACAGTGTCTTTTAAACATTCTCCATGTAAGCATGTCAATTTGCCTGAAGTTCCCCTGTCCCTGGATCAGGTGCCGGCATGCATTTCCTCTCTCTCTGCCAGCCTGCTGCTCTCACCCTCCCACCCCACCACCAGATCAGAGGAGGGCTGTGGTCCCAATAGAGGTGCTCAATTCACTGATCCTTTGGAGGTGGTAACAGAAGCAGTAGTGGCAGGAGATGGGGGTTGAAGGAAGGGGCATGGAGCCAGCAGACTGAAAAATACTACCGTGGGCTTGCATTCAGCAGCATCTACCTTGTGAACCATATCAGAGCTGGACTCCAGGACGCTGATATGTAATTACCTATTCCGTAGGGAAAAGGAAAGACTCAGTATCAGTAATAACAAACATGCCTATTTTTCTTTTCTGGTTACGAAATATTTTTACACATATAATATTTGATTCTCATAATAACTTTGTGAAGTAGGCATAAAAGGCATTCTTATTAGTCATCCCCCTTTGCAAATGAGACAAGTGAGGTTCAGAAAGTTTAAATGGCTTACTAAAATACACAAAGCTAAGAATCATCATCACCATAGCAGCTAACATTGATCTAATCCTTATTATATGTCAGGCACTGTATTATGTGCTTTATATGGATAGTTTTTTTTTTGGTTTTTTTTTTTTTTTTTTTTGAGACGGAGTCTCGCTCTGTCGCCAGGCTGGAGTGCAGTGGCGCGATCTCGGCTCACTGCAAGTTCCGCCTCCCCGGTTCACACCATTCTTCTGCCTCAGCCTCCAGAGTAGCTGGGACTACAGGCGCCCGGCACCGCGCCCGGCTAATTTTTTGTATTTTTTAGTAGCGATGGGGTTTCACCGTGTTAGCCAGGATGGTCTCGATCTCCTGACCTTGTGATCTGCCCTCCTCAGCCTCCCAAAGTGCTGGGATTACAGGCGTGAGCCACCGCGCCCGGCCTATACGGATAGTTTTTTAAATTTAAGATAGCAAACTGCAAAACCAAAACCCAAAAATAGGCAAAGTTCTGTATCATTTCTACTATACCAAACAGCCTTCTTCAACAGTAATTCTCAGACACCCAAAAGTAAGTATGAGGAAGTCCAATACAAAATTTAAATTCCCCGAAAGCAACAGATCCTATAACTAATATATTATAGTTAGGCCTACTTTAAGAAGGTTTTTGAGAAAACAATTTATTTAAATTGACTATCCTTTCCAAATTTTTTCATTCAGTTTTCTATTACATTGACACATCTTATGATTTCACAAAAAGTTAGTAGAAAAGTGTAGCAAACAGCTGCCCTCCTTTAAGGTTGCCCCCATCCTTTAGCATAAAACAATTCAGGCATTCAACAAGAAAAAGTTCAATTACTCAAAGGTGTCTAAAATAATTTTATAGTTGACTATATGAAGGCATATTCTCTCTGCTGAGATTGGGTTATCTACCTAAATACATATTGGAACTGCTCATGTAGTTTCCTGATAGATAACTTGGTACATTTTCTTTGGATTTTAGTGTGTTCAAACATTTATAATATATTATATAAAAAGAGAAAAAAACTACACTTCACTAAGCATGGCTCTAAGTGAGTAATTTAAATCTGAGAGCATTTTGCTTTCAGAGTTAACACATTCGTAGCAAACGTGCTCCCTGCTCCCAATCATGAGCCAGTGGCAGACATTGCTAGTTGCTGAAAACATTTGTTCCTTCTAAAGCAGGACTCAAAGCAGCATCAAAGCTTGTACTCTAATCGGCTATTACTGATCAATCACAGTTGGCACCTGTGAAGAAACCTAGATCTGAATAAGGTTGGTGGATTGTAGCAAAGTCAATACCCCTGTTGAGATATTGTACTGTATTATGGTTTTGTGAGATGTTACCACTGGGGGAAACTGGGTAAAGGGTACACAGAATCTCTCTCTATTATTTCTTACAACTGCATGTGAATCTACAATTACCTCAAAACAAAACGTTTAATTAAAAAAAGAAATCTATTTGTCACTTGAGATTTGCAATACATTTCAATGAAAATCTGTTTGATGCATTTATGGAATGACCATTTTAATTAAATGACAATTTCAGAGCAGGTAAACCACTGGGACATTTGGTTCAACCCTTTTATTTCAAAATGAGGAAATAGGCTAAGGGGGCCGGGTGCAGTGGCTCACGCCTGTAATCCCAGCACTTTGGGAGGCCGAGGCGGGCGGAGCATAAAGTCAGGAGATCAAGACCATCCTGACTAACAAGGTGAAACCCCGTTTCTACTAAAAATACAAAAATTAGCAGGGCATGGTGGCGGGCTCCTGTAGTCCCAGCTACTCGGGAGGCTGAGGCTAGACAATGGCGTGAACCCGGGAGGCGGAGCTTGCAGTGAGCCAAGATCGCGCCACTGCACTCCAGCCTGGGCGACAGAACGAGACTCCGTCTCAAAATAAATAAATAAATAAATAAATAAATAAGGCTGAGGGAAGTTAAATGGCTTTTGTTGTGATGCCTGAATCTATTTACATGCATGATACCTTACATGGAACAGAGAAATAAACTGATATTTATTAGGCAGACGCTGTGCTAAGGGGACTTACATAAATGAACCCGGTTGACTTCCAAAGACTTCTTGTAGGTGTTAGTCTCATTTTTTTTTTTTTTTTTTTTTTGTCTCTTTTTTTACTTTGAGACGGAGGCGTGAGCCGCCGCGTCCGGCCGGTGTTAGTCTCATTTGTACATCTGAGGAAGTTGAAGCTTGCTGCGCCACGACATTAACGAGTGATAGAACCTGTATTCAAACTCCCTGTGCTTTCAGAGCAGTTAGCTCTCTCCTACACCACTTTTCAAACTTTTCCCACTACAATTCACTCTAAAAAATAAATATTACGTTGTGACCCAAATACACATGCAAACTGAAACAAACCCTTAAAAATATCTTTATGATGTGTGATGCTCTAGTCTGTTCTGTCCTATTCTTTTCTATTCTATTCTATTCTATTTAAAAATAAACTAAAATTGATTTTATAATTCATTAATGGGTTGTGACCTGTATTTTAAAAAACACAGCGTGCTATTTTCTCTTTACTATGCCACTTCCACTAATACTTTGGAAGAACTCTTCATGCCATCCAATAGTCCTTTTTTCAGCTTTGCTCAGCTCTTTCATACCAAAATTGAAGGGGATGTTGTCTTGGTCAGCCTTTGGTTATTTAAATTCATAATAGCATATGCAAAACATTGTAGCAGATTCTTTCTGTGGGCTTAAGGCATTTTAGTCCCTTCCCCCCTCTTCTCTCTCTCTCTCTTCCTGGCCACATCCCTGTGAGGGGGCAGATAGACCCGTTTCAAATTGAACACTGTCATTTTCTGAACTGATGGATGGTTTGTTCTTTGAGGAGACTCCAAGGCCGTGTCTATAAGAGGCAAAAGTAGACAAGTTATCCACCGATTTACATTTGGCTTAAAACCGTCTGTGAGTGGGTGTGCTGGGTGGTCGTAGTGGTAGAGTTGGGCTGTGTGTCATTTACCCTGGCAATACTCCATGGGATAGGGTGAGCTTGGGTGGCCTGCCATTCCTAACTCATTTCCTGGTGGATACTGCGATATACCTATTTTACATTTGAGGAAGTTGAAGCTTGCTGCACCATAACATTCACTAGTGATAGAGTCTGTATTTAGACCTGCATCATCCATGCACTATCTTCCTTGGGTGATGGTATATCAGGGCCTTCAATTTCCTAGCTCTCTGTGGGATTATATTGAGAGCCCAGGAATACCAGGGGTCTGTCAGTGGTTATGTTAGCTTTTGACAATTGTTGGCATTGATTTATCCTTCTGGGTGTTAGGAAAAGGGCTGAACACTTCACGTGCGTTAACTTGTTGAATCCTCACAGCAGCCACGTGATGAGGATGCTATTATATCATTTTGAATTATCATAAAGGCTAGGCTGGCTTTTGTTTAGTAGGTTATTTGAAGGGCAGAGGAGGGTTGAATTAGAAAATGTGATGACAGAGGAAGTGGTAGAGGTGAGATTTATACACACACACCCCCACAACACACACACATACCCACAACACACACACATCAAAAATAAAATATTGAATGGTTTGATGTCCAAGTAAAGCATTTCTTGCTTTTTTCTTTTTCTGTCCTTGATCATCTTGGCTCTGTCATCATCTGTGTCAGCCAACATTATGATAATTTAAATCCTAGAATGTTCTATGCTGGCTTTTCTTATTTAGAAACGATGATTGAAATTGGCTCTGAGATCTGAGCTTATTTTGTAATCACTGGCAAACTCAGCTTTCTTGTGGAAGATATTTTAGTCCTTGCTGAGCAGTGTTTCTCAAATATTAGCACACACAAAAGTAATCTAGGAAGCAACTTAAAAGGCAGATTCCTGGCCACCAAGATATATTGTGATTTAATAGGTCAGAAGTGAGTCTCTGAAGTCTACCTTTTTAACAAATTTTGATTTAACAGTTGGAACCAAGGTGATTCAGGTATAAATTATCTAGGAGCCACATTATAAAAATGCTTATTCAACATATTCCCAAAATGTATGGGGGAATAACCCATATTTGGGACCTGCCTTTTTCCTCCATCTTAATATCTATATTTAAAATGTCTTAGAGGTCAGGTATGGTCATTCACACCTGTAATCCCAGCACTTTTGGGAGGCTGAGGGGGGCAGATCACTTGAGGTCAGGAGTTTGAGACCAACCTGGCCAACATGGCGAAACCCCGTCTCTACTAAAAATACAAAAATTAGCTGGGTGTGATGGTGCACACATGTAATCCCAGCTACTCAGGAGGCTGAGACAAGAGAATCACTTAAGCCCAGGAGGCGGATGTTGCAGTGAGCCGAGATCGCACCACTGTACTCCAGCCTGGGTGACAAAGTGAGACTTCATCTCAAAAAGTAAATAAAATAAAATTGTTTTAGAAAGGACTTCAAATATTGGTATTAAAGACAGCAGCAATAATATTTATAATAACCATGGATAAAGAGAGTTCAGCAGTGCTTCAGAACTATCTAAAAGTGTCCTCACAAATACACCCTCCCAAGACTAAACCAGAAAGAGGTAGAATCCCTGAATAGACCGATAACAAGTTCTAAAATTGAGGCAGTAATTAATAGCCTACCAACCGAAAAAAGCCCAGGACCAGATGGATTCACAGCAGAATTCTACCAGAGGTACAAAGAGGAGCTAGTATCATTCCTTCTGAAACTTTTCCAAACACTAGAAAAAGAGAGAATCCTCCGTAACTCATTTTATGAGGCCAGCATCGTCCTGATACCAAAACCTGGCAGAGACAAAACAAAAAAAGAAAATTTCAGGCCAAATCCCTGATAAACATTGATGCAAAAATCTTCAATAAAATACTGGCAAACCGAATCCAGCAGCACATCAAAAAGCTTATCCACCACGATCAAGTCAGCTTCATCCCTGGGATGCAAGGCTGGTTCAACATATGCAAATCAATAAATGTAAACCATCACATAAACAGAACCAATGGAAAAAAAAACCACATGATTATCTCCATAGATGCAGAAAAGGCCTTCGACAAAATTCAACAGCCATTCATGCTAAAAACTCTCAGTAAACTAAGTATTGATGGAACATATCTCAAAATAATAAGAACTATTTGTGACAAACCTGTAGCCAATATCATACTGAATGGGCAAAAGCTGGAAGCATTCCCTTTGAAAACCAGCACAAGACAAAGATACCCTCTCTCACTACTCCTATTCAACATTGTATTGGAAGTTCTGGCCAGGGCAATCAGACAAGAGAAAGAAATAAAGGGTATTCAAATAGGAAGAGAGAAAGTCAAATTATCTCTGTCTGCAGACAATATGATCGTATATTTAGAAAACCCCATTGTCTCAGCCCCAAAACTCCTTAAGCTGATAAGCAACTTCAGCAAAGTCTCAGGATACAAAATCAATGTGCAAAAATCACAAGCATTCCTATACACCAATAATAGACAAGCAGAGAGCCAAATCATGAGTGAACTCCCGCTCACAATTGCTACAAAGAAAATAAAATACCTAGGAATCCAACTTACAAAGGATGTGAAGGACCTCTTCAAGGAGAACTACAAACCACTGCTCAAGGAAATAAGAGAGGGCACTAAAAAATAGAAAAAATTCCATGCTTATGGATAGGAAGAATCAATAGTGAGAAAATGGCCATACTGCCCAAAGTAATTTATACATTCAGTGCTATTCCCATCAAGCTACCATTGACTTTCTTCACAGAACTAGAGAAAACAACTTTAAATTCCATATGGAACCAAAAAAGTGGCCATATAGCCATGACAATCCTAAGCAAAAAAAAAAAAAAAAAAGCAAAGCTGGAGGCATCATGCTATGCTACCTGACTTCAAACTATACTATACTATACTATACTATACTATACTATACTATACTATACTATAATACACTACACTACACTACACTACACTACACTACACTACTCTACACTACACTACACTACACTACACTACACTACACTACACTACACTACACTATGCTACAAGGCCACAGTAACCAAAACAGCATGGTACGCAGTAACCAAAACAGATATATAGACCAATGGAGCAGAACAGAGGCCTCAGGAATAGCACCACACATCTGCAACCATCTGGTCTTTGACAAACCTGACAAAAACAAGCAATGGGGAAAGGATTCCCTATTTAATAAATGATGTTGGGAAAACTGGCTAGCCATATACAGAAAACAGAAACTGGACCCCTTCCTTACACCTTATAGAAAAATTAATTCAAGATGTATTAAAGATTTAAATTTTAAACCTAAAACCATAAAAACCCTAGAAGAAAACCTAGGCAATACCATTCAGCACATAGGCATGGGCAAAGACTTCAAGACTAAAACACAAAAAGCAATGGCAACAAAAGCCAAAATAGACAAATGGGGTCTAATTAAACTAAAGAGCTTCTGCACAGCAAAAGAAACTATCATCAGAGTGAACATGCAACCTACAGAATGGGAGAAAATTTTTGCAATCTATCCGTTTGACAAAGGGCTAATATCCAGAATCTACAACGAACTGATACAAGTTTACAAGAAAAAAACAACCCCATCAAAAAGTGGGTGAAGGATATGAACAGACACTTCTCAAAAGAAGACATTTATGTGGCCAACAAACATGAAAAAAAGCTCATCATCCCTGGTCTTTAGAGAAATGCAAATCAAAACCACAATGAGATACCGTCTCACGCCAGTTAGAATGGCGATCATTAAAAAGTAAGGAAACAACAGATACTGGTGAGGATGTGCGGAAATAGAAACACTTTTCCACTGTTAGTGGGAGTATAAATTAGTTCAACCATTGTGGAAGGCAGTGTGGCAATTCCTCAAGGATCTAGAACTAGAAATAACATTTGACCCAGCAATCTTATTACTGGGTATATAACCAAAGGATTATAAATAATTCTACTTTAAAGACACATGCACGCATATGTTTATTGCAGCACTATTTACAATAGCAAAGACTTGGAACCAACCCAAATGCCCATCAATGATAGACTGGATAAAGAAAATGTGGCACATATACACCATGGAATACTATGCAGCCATAAAAAAGAATGAGTTCATGTCCTTTGCAGCGACATAGATGAAGCTGGAAACCATCATTCTCAGCAAACTAACGTAGGAACAGAAAACCAATCACCACATGTTCTCACTCATAAGTGGGAGTTGAACAATGAGAACACATGAACATAGGAAGGGGAACACCACACACTGGGGCCTGTTGGTGGGTGGGGGGAAAGGAGAGGGAGAGCACTACGACGAATACCTAATGCATGTGGGGCCTAAAACCTAGATGACAGGTTGATAGGTGCAGCAAACCACCATGGCACATGTGTACCTATGTAACAAACCTGCACGTTCAGCACATGTATCCCAGAAGTTAAAGTAAAATAAAAAATAAAAATAAAAAAATAAAAGCGTCCTCAGCCAAACCTACTCAATCAAGACACTGATCCCTTGCACGAATGTGCCTATTGATATGTAGGCTTTTCTGCCTGTGACAGAGATTATTAGTGCTCATCCATAACTGAGTGCTCCTCCACATTTCCCAGCTTCTCTTGGAGTTGGGTTGGCCCGTGACTGGGTTCTGACCATCAAAATATGGACAAAAGTAAAGAACCACTTCCAGGCCTGATCTCTACATTATCCAGCATAGTCTTTCATGCGATGTGTCTTCCGTTCTCCATCTTTCATGTATGTGATGCCAGGGTGGCCTCGAAGCTGCAGGGTGGTGGACCGACAAGATGGAAACAGCCTGGGCCCCAGAGTCACTGACTAAGGACAGCTACCTGGGTCTCTATTGAATTATGACAAGAGCAATAATAAGCCTTTATTATACTATAAGCCACTGAAATTTTGGGGCTTATTTTTCTTGGCTTCATAGTCTATCCTTACAGTGTTACTAACAACTAATTAATAATCATAATAGACATTCTTCCTTTACTATAGCAGAACAGACTAATTGTAACTGAATCCCCCAGTGGGCCAATAACCCATCAGGATGGAGCCTGAGCAATCCTGCCATTGCCCCTTCAAACCAATAGCCCATACAGGACCATTGCAATCAAACATTTGCTGAAAAGCGCTAAAAGACCGTTTTGTTTCACATGCGAGTAATAATTACCCACTTTTTCATCTGTGAAAATTTTCTGGCCTTCTTGCATCAAACTGGATCCCAAAACAAACTTTTTTCCTTCATCTCCAGAAGATTATCAACTCCCTCAAATGTCAGAAACAGAAATGGTGTTCATGAATTAAATGATTCTTATATTCAACAGCTGGTACATATTCAAAAGGAAAATATAAAGTAACATGGCATCTAAAGGATCAAAAATAATAAAAACCTAAGAACTTACTGCTCTCATTTTTAAAATTTCTTAAGAAGGCAATCATAAAACTTGGCCCATTATTTTTTCTATAACCTTCTAACACTGATTTTATTTTCTAACCTGAGAAAAATTTTTTCTTTCTGTGTGTGTTGGAGTATCTCAGTGTTTTCCAGTTGCACATCATGACCTATTAATGGGTCCCAAAACCAATTTAGGGAGTTGAAACTGCTACAACCAGCATTAAAAAGAGGAACATAATATAAATTATCAATGTGTGTCACACAGTAATGGTATTACATTTCATGAAAATTCTTGCTGATGCACACACACACAGACACACACACAGAGTTGATTCTTGTTACTAAGAAATTATGGTCTGTAAAGTTGCCTTGAACACTGAATTAGCTAATACCGAGGAAATACAGAGTTAGGGTCCTACAAGCCTCTAGTTATGACATTTGTGTAAGTTTGAAACCATCCTTATAAACTTTATAAAATTAATCAGGGAAGAAGGGGGTGGGAAATGAAAATAAGCCAAGCTTGCAGCACATTCAGCATTAACCATGAGGTCATCTTGCTCTCTGATCTATTTTTCATTTGAGTTATTCTTCCAGTCCTGCATACCAATGAAACTACTGATGTCAGCTGGTCTGAAGGACCCCACAGAAGCTGACTCAGTGAAGAATGTGATTTCCACATCCTGATGATTTCATCCCCCTTACCCCAACCAATCAACGACCCCAATTTTCTTTCCTCTTTCCTTCCACAATCTCTTTAAAAATCCTAGCCCAGAACTCCTCAGGGAGATGAATTTCAGGGTCTCATTCCATCTCCACATTCAGCACCCTGTGATCATTGAGCTCTTTCTCTGCTGCAGACACTGCTCTCTCAGTGTAACTTGTCTGTTACTCAGTGTAATTGATCTGTTGCTGTCACAGTGCGCATGTGAACCTATTGGTCTTATAGTAAATTGGTCAGTATATAATCTTGTTTTATGTCTGTTCTTTTTAAAGACACCTTATTTAATATATGTGTGTGTGTATATATATAAATATATATATATATATATAGTTGATTCATTAACGTTGAACTCACTCACATAGCACTATAACTCATGCCTGAATGAAGCTCATCTAACAAGTCTATGTTTTTCTGTAAGGCACATCACAGCTTTCTTGTGCTTTTAAACACTAGACAGTACTTTAGTACTATGTTTGGGGGCCATTTTAGACAGGGAAATCACCAAAAAAAAAAAAAAAAGAAAGAAAAAAAGGCCGAAACAAAGAAAGTGGTATTAAATAAACTGCAAAAAAGACACTTGTTTACCATAGGAGAACTAGAAACCAGAAGGCTGAGTGTTACCTTGCTTGACCTTAGTTGGGAACATCCACGTAGGGCTACTCAAATTTTTTGCTGCTCTGCACATGAGAATATTCCTGACTTACCACAAAATCTTTGCAAGTATTTTGGGTTACAAGTAAATGTTAACAAGTAGGCAGATGAGCAAATATGGAATCTCTGAATAGTGAGGATTGACTATATGTATACGTATATATCCAGCTAGCCTTCTATATCCATGGTTTTAGCATCCGTGGATGCAACCAACTGTGATAGAAAATATTTGGAATAAAATTTAAAAATACAACAATAACAAAGAATACAAATTAAAAAATACAGAATAACAACTATTTACATAGCATTTACATTGTATTAGGTGTTATAAGTCATCTAGAGATGATTTAAATTACACTGGAGGATGTACATAGGTTATATGGATATACTATATAATTTTTGCATACCTGTATGCAGATTTTTGTATCTTTGGGTGGTCCTGGAATCAATCCTCAGAGGATTGTGAGGGATAACCCTACACACACACACACACACACAATATTGGATTGTGACATAAAATGTATTTCTTATTGTGTCCTATGATTTAGAAAAAGTTGGAAAAACACTACTGTAATGTTTCCATTTTTATCTTATTTTCCTAAGTCCTTTTCTTTGTCTAAAAATCTTTATGAATTAGTGTATTGTTTTGCATGTAGGGACAATAAACTCTTCCTAGTCTTGGAAAAATTATGAAAAATAATTTTTCTAACTGCTTCAGGAAACTTGATTTTATATTTGTGTTCTGATTGTGTGCCATATTGATGCCAGCTGAAAATCAGTGAAAACCTTTTCAGATTAATTTATTTTCTTTTAATGTCTTTCCTCTCAAAGCTATTGGATACTGAGAGGTTGACTTATCTAAAAGCAGAGTGACTGATAAATGAATTCAGTAAAGTTTCAGGTTACAAAATCCACATACAAAAATCAGTAGCATTTCTATACACCAACAATGAATTAGCTAAAAAGGAAATCAAGATGGCAATCCCATTTACAATAGCTACAAAGAAATAAAATACCGAGGAATAAATTTAACCAAGGAGGTGAAAGACCTCTACAGAGATAACTATAAAACACTGATGAGAGAAATCACACAGGACACAAACAGATGGAAAGGCATCCCATATTCATGAATTGGAAGAATTAATATTGTGAAATTACTATACTACCCAAGACAATCTACAGATTCAATGAAATCCCTATCAAAATACCAATAACATTCTTGATTTTTAAAATTTTATTTCTTTAAATTTTATCTTTACTACACTGAACCAGTAAGATTCTTCACAGAAGGAAATAGAAAAAAAAAAAATCCTAAAATTTGTATGGAACCAGAAAATACCAAAAATAGACAAAGCAATCCTTAGCAAAAGGAACAAAGCTGGAAGCATCACACTACCTGACTTCAAAATATACTACATAGCTATAGTAACCAAAACAACCTGGTATTATTATAAAAAGACACATAGGCCAATGGAACAGAATAGGGAACCTAGAAATAATTCTACATATTTATAGCTAGCTGATTTTTGACAAAGGTGCCAAGGACATACATTGGGAAAAGGACACCCTCTTTAATAAATATGCTGGGAAAACTGAATATCTATATGCAGATAAATGAAACTAGACTACGTTCTCTCAATCCATAAAAAATCAACTCAAAATGAATTAAATACTTAAATGTAAGAACTGAAACTATAAAACTCCTAGAAGAAAACATAGGAGAAATGCTTCAGGACATCATTGGTCCAGGCAAAAACTTTAAGACATCAAAATCACAGCCAACAAAAACAGAAATAGACAAATAAGACTATATTAAACTGAAAAAACTTCTGCACAGCAAAGGAAACAATCAACAGAGTGAAGAGACAACCTGTTGAATAGGAGAAAATACTTGCAAACTGTTCATCTGACAAGAGACTCATATCTAGAATATACAAAGAACTTGAAAGACTCAACAGCAAAAATCCAAACAATTCCATTAAAATGTGGGCAAAGGATCATCTGAACAAGACATTTCTCAGAAGACAAACAGATGGCCAACAGATATATGAAAACATGCTCAACATCACTAATCATTAGAGAAATGCAAATCACAAGCACAATAATATATCATCTTACCCCAGTTAGAATTGCTATTATTAAAAGGTAAAAAATAAGTAATGCTGGCAAGGATGTGGAGAAAAGAGAACTCTTATACACAGTGGAAATATATTAATGCAGCCATTATGGAAAACAGTACAAAAGTTTCTCAAAACACTAAAAATAGAACTACCATGTGATCCAGAATCTCACTACTGGGTATTTATCCAAGGGAAAAGAAATTAGTATATCAAAGGGATACCTGCACCCTCACATTTATTGCAGCACTATTCACAATAGCCAAGATATGGAATCAACCTAAATGCCCATCAATGGATGAATGGATTTAAAAAATGTGTTATATGTATGAGATGGAATACTACTTAGCCATAAAAAAGAATGGATTCCTGTCATTTGCAGCAAAATGGATGAAAGTGGAGGTCATTATGTTAAGTGAAATAAGCCAGATGCAGAAAAACAAATATCATATGTTCTCACTCACATGTGGAAACTGAAAAAGTTGATCACATGGAGATAGAGCAGAGAATGATAGTTACCAGACACTGGGAAGGGTGGGATGGAGGGGATGAAGAGAGATTAGTTAATGAGTTAACATAAAGCTACATAGAAGGAAAATGTTCTGTGTATCACCTTACTAATAGCACAGTAGGATGACTATAGTTAGCAGCAGTATATTACATATATTGAAAGAGCCAGAAGACTTTAAATGTTCCCAACACAAAAAATGACAAATGTTCAGGCAATGGATATCCTAAATACCCTGATTTGATCATTACACATTGTATGCAAGCATGAAACTATCACATGTACCCCATAAATGTGTACAAATATTATGTATCAATAAAAGGGCAGAATAATTGATGGTTTTATATAAAACTCTTCAGGGAATGAAATTATTTCACAAGGTAGCAGCCATGAATAGTGCTGTAATAATTATTCATTTCAAGCTGGAATTTCTTTTCCTGCTCATAGGTAATGTTGTTCCTTTTAAGAACAGTCTTGACACATAAAGGTCTATTTTTTTCTGCAATTCTTTCTTTAATGCATTCAACAATTTTCTTTAAGGATTGAAGTACTTCAATAACACTGTTAGCTCTTTCAATCTGAATAATCATATTGTTAAAGAGATATTGACAAGTATGATTAAGAAATAAATAAGCCTCATTCAATGGATTAGTTAAGAAGTCAACAAAAATTTGGGGAGTCTTTTCTTTAGAATTAAAATATGATTTATTTAAATGCTTCAGATAACCTGGGGATTCTCTCAAACGCCCTTGTTCAAGATACCCAATGCGTTTCCGAATGCAAGAGAATTGAAGACTGCTGCATGCCAACAGAATCACAAAAATTTTTTAATCACCCTGAAAAGTGTAAATGCTGAAGTAGGGGAATAATTTTATGGCAATGACTTCGATGTCTATAGAAAGAACATTAAGTGCAGTTTCAACAGCATTATTTGGAATATAGTCAGACAGTCAATGCCTTCTATTCATGTTTTGCTTCGACTTTGAATAAACACTATCTGCACTTTTTTTTTTTTTTTTAGACGGAGTCTCTCTCTGTCACCAGGCTGGAGTGCAGTGGTGCGATCTAGGCTCATTGCAACCTCCGCCTCCCGGGTTCAAGCAATTCTCCTGCCTCAGCCTCCCGAGTGGCTGGGACCACAGGAAGCACCACCACGCCCAGCTAATTTTTGTATTTTTAGTAGAGATGCGGTTTCACCAGGTTGGTCAGGATGGTCTTGACCTCTTGACCTCATGATCTGCCCGCTTTGGCCCCCCAAAGTGCCGGGATTACAGGCATGAGCCGCCGTACCCGGCCACATTATCTGCACTTTTATGCAAATATCCATAATATGAATACAAATATCAAAATTTGTGTCAAAATTTGTATTCATATTATCACCACAAAAAGAAGTACAATTTTTCTTATTAATTCTTAACTTAGTAAATAATAGAGGCTTTGCGAAAATTTGCTTTAAATTTTCAAGTCTCATCTGGAAGAGATGTTACAGTAATCTTAAAAGTAACTCTTTTTGTTCCACGTATACTGCTCGGGAGATGGGTGCACCAAAATCTCACAAATCACCACTAAAGAACTTACTCATGTAACCAAACACCACCTGTTCCCCCAAAACCTATGGAAATAAAAAAAAAAAGTAACCCTTTTTCATATGACAAATATTGCACAAGCAAAGGGAATGCGTTTTCCACTTTATAATTACTTGCATTCTTAGATATATTGTAAAAATTTAAGGCATTAGGTCTTCAATAAGCTCTGTAACAGAAAATGGAACTATTACATTTTAAAAATTATTGCAGTATCTTTCATCCTGGCACTTGATAATTTTTCCTGGAAGTGGAGGAGGGAGAGTTGAATCAGAAAACTTGACAGAGGATGAGATTCCAATACCAGCCATTCCAGGAACTGGTTTTATTTATTTTTTTAATTATTAGGGGTACATGATAGTTGAATATATTTATGGGGTACATATGGTGTTTTGATACAGGCATACAATGAGTAATAATCAAATCAGGGTAATTGAGGTATCTATTACCTCAAGCATCTATTATTTCTTTGTATTAAGGACACTCCAATTCTACTCTTCTAGCTATTTAAAAATATACAATATATTTTTGCTACTTATAGTCACCCTATTGTGTTACTAAATACTAGATCTTATTCGTTCTAATTGTATTTGTGTGCCCACTAACCAATCTCCCTTTTATTCCTCCTCTCGACTACCCTTCCCAGCCTCTGGCAATCATTATTCCACTCTCTACCTCTATGAGTGAAAATATGAAATATTTGTCTTTCTGTACCTGGATGATTTCACTTAACATAATGTCTTCTGAAACTGGTTTTATTTTTGCCTCTACTTTCTTTAAAAATAATTTTTTTTTAGCATTTCAATAATTTTGGGGGAACAGGTGGTTTTTGGTTATGTGGATAAGTTCTTTAGTGGTGACTTCTAAGATTTTGGTGCACCCATCCCCCGAGCAATGTACAATGTACCCAGTGTGTAGCCTTTTATCCCTCACCCACTCTCAGTCTTCCCACTGAGTCCCCAAAGTTCATTATATCATTCTTATGCCTTTGCATCTTCATAGCTTAGCCCCCACTTATAAGTGAGAACGTATAATATTTGGTTTTCCATTCCTGAGTTACTTCACTTAGAATAATGGTCTCCAATTTCATCCAGGTTGCTGTAAATGCCACTATTTCATTCCTTTTTATGGCTGAGTAGTATTCCACAGTGTATATATACCACATTTTCTTTATCCACTCTTTGGTTAATGGGCATTTAGGCTGACTCCATATTTTTACAATTGTAAATTGCACTGCTATAAACATGCATGTGCAAGTGTCTTTTTCATATAGTGACTTCTTTTACTCTGGGTAGATACTCAGTAGTGGGATTGCTGGATCAAATGGTGGTTCTACTTTTAGTTCTTTAAAGAATCTCCATACTGTTTTCCATAGTGGTTGTACTAGTTTACATTCCCACCAGTAGTGTCAAAGCATTCCCTTTTCACCACCATGATAACATCTATTGTATTTTGATTTTTTGAATATGGCCATTCTTACAGGAGTAAGGTGGTATCTCATTGTGGTTTTGATTTGCATTTCCCTGATAATTAGTGATGTTGAGCATTTTTTAAATGTTTATTGGCCATTTGTATATCTTCTTCTTTTGAGAATTGTCTATTCATGTCCTTTGCCCACTTTTTGATGGGGTTATTTGTTTTTTTGTTGCTGATTTGTTTGAGTTCCTTGCAGATTCTGGATATTAGTCCTTTGTCAGATGCATAGTTTGGGAAGATTTTATCCCAGCCTGTGGATTTTCTGTTTGCTCTGCTGATTATTTCTTTTGCTATGCAGAGGCTTTTTAGTTTAATTAATTAATTTATTTGTATTTTGTTGCATTTGTTTTTGAATTCTTGGTCAGGAACTCTTTGCCTATGCCAATGTCTAGATGAGTTTTTCCAGTGTTACCTTCTAGAGTTTTTATGGTTTCAGGTTTTAGATTTAAGGCTTTGATCCATCTTGAGTTGATTTTTGTATAAGGTGAGAGATGAGGATAGAGTTTCATTCTTCTACATGTCATTTGCCAACTATCCCAGCACGATTTGTTGAATAGGGTGTCCTTTCCTCTCTTTATGTTTTTGTAGGCTTTGTTGAAAATCAGTTGGCTGTAAGTATTTGGCTTTATTTCTGGGTTCTTTATTCTGTTCCATTGGTCTATGTGCCTGTTTTTCTGACAGTGTCATGCTGTTTTGGTGACTATAGCCTTGTAGTATAGTTTGAAGTCAGGCAATGTGAGGCCTCCAAATTTGTTCTTTTTTCTTAGTCTTGCTTTGGCTATGTGGGCTCTTTTTCTTTCCATATGAATTTTAGGATTTTTTTTCTAGTTCTATGAAGAACAATGACAGTATTTTGATGGGAATTGCATTGAATCTGTAGACTGTTTTTGGCAGTATGATCGTTTTCACAAAATTGATTCTACTCATCCATGAGCGTGGGATGTATTTCCATTTGTTTGTGTCATCAATGATTTCTTTCAGTAGTGTTTTATAATTTTCCTTATAGAGATCTTTCACATCCTTGGTTGGATATATTCCTAAATATTTTAATTGTTTGCAGCTGTCGTAAAAGGGATTGAGTACTTGATTTGATTCTCAGCTTGTTTGTTGTTGATGTATACCAGTGGTACTGATTTGTGTACATTGGTTTTTGTATCCTGAGACTTTACTGAATTCATTTATTAGATCTAGGAGCTTTTTGGATAAGTATTTAGGGTTTTCTAAATAAAGGATTATATCATCGGTGAACAGTGACAGTTTGACTTCCCTCTTTACTGATTTGGATGCTCTTTGTTTCTTTCTCTTGTCTGATTGCTGTGGCTAGGACTTTCAGTACTATGTTGAATAGAAGTGGTCAAAGTGGGCATCATTGTCTTGTTCCACTTCTCAGGGGAAATGCTTTCAATTTTTCCCAATTCAGTATAATGTTGGCTGTGGGTGTGTCATAGGTCGCTTTTATTACCTTGAGGTATGTTCCTTCTATGGCAATTTTGCTGAGGGTTTTTATCGTAAAGCAATGCTGGATTTTGTCAAATCCATTTTCTGCATCTATTGAGATGATCATATGGTTTTTGTTTTTACTTCTGTTTATGTTGTGTATCCCATTTATTGACTTGTGTGTGTTAAACCATCCCTGCATCCCTGGTATGAAACTCACTTGATCATGATGTGTTATCTTTCTGATATGCTGTGATTGATTCGGTTAGCAAGTGTTTTAAGGATTTTTGCATCTATGTTCATCAGAAATACTTGCCTGTAGTTTTCTTTTTTTTGTTATGTCGTTTCCTGGTTTAGGTAGTAGGGTGATACTGGCTTCATAGAATGATTTAGGAAGGATTCCTTCTTTCTTCATCTTTTGCAGTAGTTTCAGTATGTTTGGTACTAATTCTTCTTTGAATGTCTGATAGAATTCAACTGTGAATCCATCTTGTCATGGACTTTTTTTTCTAGGCATTTTTTAATTACTTTTTAAATCTTGCTACTTGTTATCGGTCTGTTCAGTTTCTATTTCTTCCAGATTTAATCTAGGAGGGTTGTATATTTCCAAGAATTTATACATCTCTAGATTTTCTAGTTTGTGCACATAAGGTGTTCATAATAGCCTTAAATGATCTTTTATTTCTGTGATATCGGTTGTAATATCTCTCATTTCATTTCTAATTCAGTTTGTTTGGATCTTTTCTCTTCTTTTCTTGGTTATTCTCATTAATGGTCTATGAATTTTGTTTATCTTTTCCAAGAACCAGCTTTTTGTTTCATTTGTGTTTTATATATTTTTGTTGTTGTTGTTTAAATTTCATTTAATTCTGTCCTGATCTTTGTTATTTCTTTTCTTATGCTGAGTTTGATTTGTTTTCTTTCTCTAGTTCTTTGAAGCATCACCTTAGATTGCCTGTTTGTGCTCTTTCAGACTTTTTGATGTAGGCATTTAATGCTATGAACGTTCCTCTTAACACCGCGTTTGCTATATCCCAAAGGTTTTGATAAGTTGTATCATTATTATCATTTAGCTCAAAGATTTTAAAATTTCCATCTTGATTTCATTGTTGACCCAAGGATCATTCAAGAGCAGATAATTTAATTTCCATGTATTTGTCTATTTTTGAGGATTATTTTTGGAGTTAATTTCCAGTTTTATTCCACTGTGGTCTAAGAGGATACTTGATATGATTTTGATTTTCCTAAATTTATTAGGATTTGTTTTGTGGTCTGTCATATAGGCTATCTTGGAGAAGGTTCTAAGTGTTGATGAAAAAAATGTGCATCTGCAGTTGTTGGGTAGAATGTTCTGTAAATATCTGTTAAGTCCATTTGTTCTAGGGTATAGTTTAAGTCCATTGTTTCTTGGTTGACTTTCTGTCTTGATGACCTGCCAACTACATAGGAGACAGTGAAGTCACCCACACACCAAAAATACAACTACTACATCCAGCATCTGGGAAAACCAGTGCACAAAGACTCTCTGTAACTAAGGTTCTTATATGGAGACTTCATCCTTACAAGCACCAACAATCATGTTAGGCTAAAATAAACATTAAATCTGATCCTTAAGAGGGGAAAAACAACAACAACCCCCCTCCCAAAAAAACCACAGTCCAATCAAAAATAAATTCAAGAACAATTTAAGAACTAATCTACCCAAATGAGAAGAAACCAGAAAAGTAATTATGGTGATATGACAAAACAGTGTTGTATAACATCCTCAAAGATCACACTAGCTCCTCAAAAATGAATTCAAACCAAGAAGAAATCTCTGGATTGCCAGATAAAGAATTCAGAAGGTTGATTATTAAGCTACTCAAGGAGATACCAGAGAAAGGTGAAAATCAACTTAAATAAATAAAAAATACAAGATATGGATAAAAAATTATCCAGAAAAATAGATATCCTAAAGAAAATCAATCACAACTTCTGGAAATGAAAGTTACACTTAGAGAAATACAAGATGCAGTGGAAAGTTTCAACAATAGACTAGAATAAGTAGAAAAAAAGAACTTCAGAGCTCAAAGACAAGGCTTTTGAATTAACCTAATCAGACAAAAAAAAAAAGAATTAAAAAAATGAACAAGTCTCCAAAAAATTTGAGATTGTGTTAAATGGTTAAACGTAACGACAATTGGTGTTCCTGAGGAAGAAGATAAATCTAAAGGTTTTGAAAACTTATTTGAGAAAATAATTGAAGAAAACGTCCCTGGCCTTGCTAGAGATCTAGACATCCAAATACAAGAAGCTCAGAGAACTCCTGGGAAATTCCATCACCTAGGCACATAGTCATCAGGTTATCTAAAGTCAAGACGAAGGAAAGAATCTAAAGAGCTATGAGACAAAATCATCAGGTAATCTATAAAGGAAAATTTATCAGATTAACAGTGAATTTCTCAGCAGAAATCTTACAAGCCAAAAGGGATTGGGTTCCTAACTTTGGCTTCCTTAACCAAAATAATTTTTAATCAAGAATTTTGTATCCAGCAAAACTAAGCTTCATAAATGGAGAGATAAAGTCTTTTTCAGACGAACAAATGCTGAGAGAAATTGCCACCACCACGCCTGCACTACAAAAAATGCTAAAAGGAGTTCTGAATCTTGAAACAAAACTTCAAAATATACCAAAACAAAATCTCCTTAAAGCATAAATCCAACAAGTCCTATGAAACAATAATACAATGAAAAAAACAAGATGTTTAGGCAACAACTAGCATGATGAATAGAACAGTATCTCACATAGTTTATGTGAGATATGCTATGGTCTGAATATTTGTGTCCCCCTGCAAAATTCGTATGTGGAAACCTAATCTCTAATGCAATAGTAATTAAGGGATGGTGTCTTTAGAAGGTTATTAGGTCATGCTTTGCTTTCAGTGGGATTAGTTCCCTTTCAAAAGAGCCCTGAATGAAGGTGCTTGATTGCCCCTTCTACCATGTGAAGACTCAGCAAGAAGGGGCCACCTATGAGGAAGGGAGTTCTCACCAGACACTGAATCTGCCAGTTCCTTGATCTTGGGCATCCCAGCCCTAGAACTGTAAGAAATAAATTTCTGTTGTTGATAAACCACCCAGTTTATGGTATTTTGTTATATCAGCCTGAACTAAGAAAAGCCATCAAAACTTCTGCTGCGATTAGTTTATTTTCCTTATCTGAATTTATCTTAAAAATTTATTATTGTATCACATTTTTGGTAGTAGTTGACGAAATCATGTGTCTCTTATGTTTAGTTAGCATCTGTTGGTTTATATCTGACTTTTCATAATTTTTTATACTAAATGAACAATTTGGAACTGCACAAATATTAATAGTTTCCAGAGGATTTTTTCCCTCATTTAATAAATATCCACTGTTCAGAAAATTAATTACAAAATTTACACTTACATTTTGGCATTTTGATGTTTAAAGACACACAAATTCAAATAAAGAGCAGCCACCACTAGAATTGAAAGGACTGAATTTGATAACCTAACAGTAACAATAATATGTCACTCACAAATCAGAACTCATAGCTAATCATAAACAGGGGCTGAAATGTTGAAAGACCAACTAGCAATAAATTGAACTCAGTATCGGATGTAAAAAAGGTGAACTTTCCCTTTGCCTACGAGGTAGATATGTAGCAAGACACAGTCTTTCCAAATTGTTGGTTAGGGAAGCCTGACATTCAGGGATTGATGGACTTTCAGATGTTTTAATGCGGTCACTAGAGTAAGGCATTTACTGATTGGCTGTTATCTAGAGGCATAGACTTGTCATGATTAGCTGAATTCCAGAGCTTGGGCCATTGATTTCCTAACTTTTGGAAACAGTTACTGGTGCAAGGAAGTTGCTGATTGGCTAATTTTCAGAGCATGTGTACAGATTTGTTACTGCTAATTAATGGTGGTTATTTGTTCATGAGTTGGGACATTAGCCAAAGGACAGTCTTCCTCTTTTGAATATGAAAAATAAGTATTTTAATTTTCAGTTCCCCCTTTTGGTCTGTCCTCAGCCAAGCCTGCAAGAGGAATCTTAAAGGATTGTCCAGATTTTTATTTGTGGAGGTATGACTTTTTAGCTAGTGTTACCATTTAAGATTCAAGCACCAATAACTGTGGCAGAAAACTAACTACAAGCTTTGTGTAGTTATTGGAAAAAAACCGAATACAGGACATTTAAGGCATCCTGGCAAAGCCAATATAGGACTCAGGACAAAATCATTTGGTACAGGTCACCTCTTGTATATACAGGATGCCTGGAAATCAGATGCTGGCTATATCTCAGGCCTGCATCTCTGTGATATTCCCAGAACAGATTGTGCTTCAGCTTCTTTGAGTTCTCAAAGGAGAGTGAGTGGCCCAAGCTGAAGCTGGATCATTTGAGAAGTTCAAAGCCAGACTAAACAACTAATGAAAAGTTTGAATCAAAGTAGTGCCATAATTAGATTTGATTTTAGAAAGTTTTTTTTTTGGTATTTATATGGGAGATTTGGGATAGGCAGAAACAGAGACTGGTGACAAATGAGTCTATTAGGAGCCTCAACGCCCACGATGGGAGTAAGAATGGGAGCCACTAAACTTCTGTTTTTACCAAAGATTAGTAATTTACTTATAATACTGAATAAAATAATGTATCAAAGTTTTGGGGTTTAATTTAAAATATATCACTTTCCAACAATTCTAAGAAAGTTTATGACAAGCACAGGACTTGGACTTGGTGAATATATTATTCTAGGTTCTCTTGAGAAGCAGAACCAATTGGATGCATGTATATCATAGAGAAGATTGTTTAGAGTTCCCACACTTGGTTTTTGAGGCTGGTAAGCCCAAAACTTGCAGAATGAGCAGGTAGACTGGAGGCCTAGGGAAGAGCTGATGTTGTGGTTCAAGCTCAAAACTGGCTGTTGAAGAATTCCTCCTTGCCTGAGGGAGATCAGTCTTTTGTTTTATTCAGACCTTCAGCCGGCTGGATGAGACCCATCCATATTATGAAGGGAAGTCTGCTTTACTAAAAATCCCCCAATTTAAATGTTACTCTTATTTCTCAAATTAATATTGTATCTGCTTTCTGAATTGCAGTGTCATTAATCCAATATTGGACATTGAATTGAAGATTTTTGCCTTTTAAACTTCCACCAATCAAAGACACCCAGCAGGGATGTTGTAAATCTGCATATGCAGTGAACTTCTACTCAAATGTCTTCTGCTGGTTTTGTGAACAGGTCTTGCACCAATTTAAAGTAATTTGAGTTGGATGATCCTCTGTGGCTATGCTGCTATTACTATTCTTGCCTTAGTTTTGCTATTTGGCTCAGCTATGTTCATCCAAATTGAAGAAAACAGGAAGGCAAATGGTTCAAAATCATAGTAATAGAATAGCTAACTAGGTGAAGAGTTCAATTTCAAACTCTTTCCTTAGGAACAGAGTAATTGATTCTAATTAAGGGTTTTTAAAGAACTTATTTAGTTACTAAATTGAGGTAGATTTCTGAGTTCTGATCTTAAATTTTAGGTAATTGTTCAGTTTCCACAACAAATTGGGGTTTATGTTTCCTTTTGGCAATTCCTTACTATAAAGCCTTAGTTGTAACTTCTCAATTTACAGGATTTGAAATGGGGCTGGCAGAAATGGGTTAATTACTTCTTTTTTTTAAAACCAGCTTTACCGAGATATAAATACTGAGATGCGCAAGAAACTGCACATATTTAAAGTGTACAATTTGATAAGTTTTGTTGTAGGTCAACAGCCATGAAACCATCACCACAATCAAGACAATGAAAAGTCTCCATTCAAGTTTCCTTGTGGTCCTTTATAATTCCTTGCTCCCACTCCTTCCGCCTTGGCCTCAGGCATCCACTGATCTATTTTCTGTCACTATAGATTAAAACGTGTGGTAAGTAGAATGTTAAGATAATCCCCAATGACCCTCACCCTTATATAATCCCCTTCCCTTTGAGTGGGAGTGGAACCTGTAAATATAATGAGATATCATTTCCGTGGTTTTGTCTTATTATGTGGCAAAAGTGATTAGGCAGATGTAATTAAGTTTACTAATCAATTGACCTTAAAGTAAAACCTGAGTGAGTCTAACCTAACCTAATGAGCCCTCTTTTTCTTTTGAAAAATTACTTTGGCTATTCTAATTCCCTTGTATTTCCATGAGAATTTTGGAATAACTTTCCAAATTTCTTCATGGATTTTAATTGGCATTGTATTGAATCTATAGATAAATTTTTGGAGACTTGACATCTTAGTATTGAGTCTTTTGACCCATTATCATGGTATAGATCTTGATTTATTTAAATAGTCTTTAACTTCTCTCAGCAATATTTGCAGTTTTTCAATGTTCAAGTCTTCAGATATATCACTACATATTGTACTGTTGGTGGAATTATAAATTTATTGTTTTTAATTTAAATTTTTGATTGTTAATTGCTAGCAAATAGAAATTTTTTAATTATTGATATCATATCCTATAACCTTGCTTAACTCACTTATTAGTTCTAGTAACCTTTTTGTATATTCAGCTGGATTCTCTACATAGATGATCATATTGTCCACAAAATAAAGACAATTTAACTTCTTTTCCAATCTGAACGCCTTTTATTTCTTTTCTTTCTTAGAAACTCAAGAACAATATTGAATAGAAATGGTGAGAGCAGATATATTTGCCTTGCTTCTGATATTGGGGGAAAGCGTTCAGTAGGTAAGTATTAAGTATGATGTTATTAGGTTGGTGCAAAAGTAAGTGCAGTTTTGCCATTAAAAGTAATTGCCCTTTCATTCAGTATGATATTGGCTGTGGGTTTGTCATAAAACTTATTGCGGCACTATTCACAATAGCAAAGACTTGGAACCAACCCAAATGTCCAACAATGATAGACTGGATTAAGAAAATGTGGCACAAAGACACCATGGAACACTATGCAGCCATAACAAATGATGAGTTCATGTCCTTTGTAGGGACATGGATGATGCTGGAAACCATCATTCTCAGCAAACTATCACAAGGACAAAAAACCAAACACCGCGTGTTCTCACTCATAGGTGGGAATTGAACAATGAGAACACATGGACACAGGAAGGGGAACACTACACACCGGGGACTGTTGGGGGGTGGGGAGAGGGGGGAGGGATAGCATTAGGAGATATACCTAATGTTAAATGACGAGTTAATGGGTACAGCACACCAACATGGCACATGAATACATAAGTAACTAACCTGCACATTGTGCGCATGTACCTAAAACTTAAAGTATTAAAAAAAAAAAGTAATTGCAAAAAACACAATTACTTTTGCACCAAAAGATGCCTTTTATCAGGTTGAGGAAGCTCCCTTCTATTCTTAGATAGCTGAGAGCTTTTGTTTATTTTTAAAATCAGAACTGAACGTTGGATTTTTGAAATGTTTCTTCTTTGCTTAATGAGATTTTTAAAATCGGAAGTGAACGTTGGATTTTTGAAATGTATTTTATTTGCCTAATGAGTTTTTGTTTTTTTTTTTGAGACAGAGTCTTGCTCTGTCACCCAGGATGGAGTGCAGTGGTATGATCTTGGCTCACTGCAATCTCTGCCTCCTGGGTTCAAGCAATTCTCATACCTCAGCCTCCCAAGTTGCTGGGATTACAGGCATCTGCCACTGCGCCCAGCTAATTTTTTTTTGTATTTTTAGTAGAGACGGGGGTTTCATCATGTTGGCCAGGCTGGTCTCGAACTCTTGACCTCAAGTTATTCGCCCACCTCGGCCTCCCAAAGTGCTAGCATTACAGGCGAGCCACTGCGCCCAGCCGCCTAAAGAGGTGTTTAAAATCAGAAGTGAATGTTGAATTTTTGAAATGTTTCTTCTTTGCCTAACGAGATTTTTAAAATCAGAAATGAATGGTCGATTTTTGAAATGTGTTTTATTTGCCTAGTGAGATTTTAAAAATCAGAAGTGAATGTTGGATTTTTGAAATGTTTTTCTTTGCCAATGAGATTATGTGGTTTTCTGTCTTTGCTAACATGGTGAATTAAGTTGCTTTTTTTTTTTTTTTTTTTTTGAGACGGAGTCTCACTCTGTCGTCCAGGCTGGAGTGCAGTGGTGTGATCTCGGCTCACTGCAAGCTCCGCCTCCCAGGTTCACGCCATTCTCCAGCCTCAGCCTACCGAGTAGCTGGGACTACAGGCGCCTGCCACCACGCCCGGCTAATTTTTTGTGTTTTTAGTAGAGACAGGGTTTCACCGTGTTAGACAGGATGGTCTCGATCTCCTGACTTCGTGATCCGTCTACCTCGACCTCCCAAAGTGCTGGGATTACAGGCGTGAGCCACTGCGCCGGCCATATTGATTAATTTTTAAATGTTAAGTCAGCCTTGCACACCTGGAACAAATTTTACTAGCTCATCATGTATCATCTTTTAAAAACATATTATTGGGTTTGATTCACTAACATTATATTTAAAAATTTTGTATTAACATTTATGATGGATATAGATCAGTAGTAGTATATGCTTATAACATTTTTGGTTTTGGTATTGGGATAATGTTGGCATCATATAATGAGCTGTGAAGTATTTTCTCCTTCTCAATTTTCTGGAGGAGTTTGTGTAGGATTGGAATGATATCTTCCTTAAATACGTCATAGAATTTGTCAGTGAAACCATTTGGGCAGCAAGAATTGTACCACTAAACAACCAATGCCTCTCAAGTGAAAGCATCTGGGCCCAAAGTTTTCTCTCTGGGCAAGTTTTAAACTGTGAATTTAATTTCTTTAATAGATACGGGGCAATTGAAGTTATCTATTTTTCCTTGAGTGAGCTTTGTTGGTTTTAAGGAATCTATCCACTTTGTCTAAGTTGTTAATTTATTAACATAAAGATGTTCCTAGTATTTCCTTATTATCCCTTATAGAATATTTATAGAATGTCTATAAAATCTGTAGAGTTGTCATTTCTCTCATTCCTGATATTGCTAATTTGTGTCTTCTCTTTTATTTCCCTCATTAGTCTGGAAAGAATCTTCTAAATTTTATTGAACTTCTCAAAGAATCAGCTTTGGTTTCACTGACTTTCTCTATTGTTTTTCTGTTTTCTATTTAATTAATTTCAGTTCTGATCTTTATTATTTCCTTTTCTCTACATACTTTGAACTTAATTTTTCCTTCTTTGGTGGAAAATGAGGTCATTGTTTTGAAACTTCTTCTCTTCATATATGGTTATTTAATGCTATAATTTCATCCTAAATAACTGCTTTAGTGACATCCCACAGATTTTGATATGCTATGTTTTCATTTTCAGTCATCCCGTATATTTTGAATTTCCCTTTTGGTTTCTTCTTTCACCACCCATTGACTATTTATGAGTGTTCCACTTAGCCTTAAAATACTTGCGGTTTTCCAGAATTCTTTTGTTATTGATTTCTAATTGCCTTCCATTGTGGTCGGTAAACATAATTTGTATGACTTGAATTCTTTTAAATTTATTGAGATTCATTTTGGGGCTCAGACTACATTCCGTCTTGGTAAATGGTCCAGGTACACTTGAAAAGAATGTTTATTCTTCTGTTGTTGGATGAAGTCGTCTGTAAATGTCAATTAGATGATACTTCTGTTTAAAGCTTGTATATCCATTATGTTTTTATTTCAATTATTAATAGACGGCTATAGAAATCTCTAACCATAATTCATGTTAATTCAAATTAAGGAAAAGAAAGGCAGGTTAGTTCACCAACCTCCACTGATGAATGTGTGTGTGGGTAAGGGTGTCACTCCCATAAGTGACTCGAGCCTTGTTAAAAGTTCTTAGGCCCTTTAATCTGCCCAAGTAAATATGCTATATGAATAAAAACAAAGTATTCGCTATGAAAACAGCTTCAAGGCAAATTTCCTTTCCATTCAATTCACTTCCTTTTAACCTTACTTTTTCCCTACATATAAAGCTTTATGCTGTATATAAATACCATATATTTTTGTATATATAGTTTCTGGAGATACCACTGCTGCATAGTGATATAGCATTAGTGGTCTTATTGTTTCACCTTCTTTAATATTGTAACACAAAAATTGGCATATTCCTGAAAATTCTAAACAAGTATATAGAGAAAGACTCTCAAGTTTTTGAATGTGTGAACTGAAGAAATAGTTTAGGGACTACCTGCATTATAGTACATCTAGGGTTCAAGAGAATGGTGCACTTGTGTTGCAAAACTTGTTAGACATAAAGTCTAGTTTTCTATTTTGCATTCTGCAGCTAACACAGATAATTGAGAGATAATGGACAGCTAAATCTGTTGTCTTTATGCACCTTTGGACATCTTGCTACTTTTGACATTTTGAATATCTGTTTTTGAAATGTAGTTTGAATACTCAATTGATAGATTTTTAAGCTTTTATGTCACTGCTTATTTCAGTTAAATCAGAGAGATTTCAGGGGAGTTACTGTTTATAGATTGTTAAAGATCCCTCAGGCAACGTCAAGGCTGCTGCATATGGACAGTTTCTTGAATTATAGCACAGAAACTTTAATACCTACCTCAAGAATGATAGGGGTCTTAAATAGGAAGTCATATTTACTAAAGAAACCTAGAGTTTTCTTAGATTGCCAATCTTGGTAAGACAAGAAATGTCAGGGTGACAGAGTTTAAGTGGCTCTTTTCAGGTATGTTACACTGATTCTCTATATTTAAGATGTGAAGCAGCCTCACAGGAGCTGTTTAATTAAGTGAAAGTAAGTCTAGTCCTTTTGGAACCGAACGGTTCAGTGAGCAAATACATATCACCAAGTGAAGGAAGTGGGGAAGTTATTATGTGCTTCATCGACACGATGACACTTTATAACCCCATATCAGGGATCCTAAACAGTGATTGGTTGAGAAAATTATCAAACCGAGTTTAAATTTCGGCAAGTACAAAATTGTCATGCAAAAGTCCAAGACAGTGGGCCACTTTCAGTCTTCAAAGAGAAAGATAAGAAATTCTGGATTTTCAAAATCCTTTTGAAGCCTTTTAAGGTAAGATGAAATATCCTTTTTACTGAGAACCAACTGATTCATTTAGAAAGAACTTTGAATTTCAAAGATGAAGCCAGTTTGATTTTAAGAAGCGAATACCCCTTAACGATTAGATTGTTTGCTTCCTTTTTGACTTGTCATATTGATAGTATGTATAAAAGATAGCGGACAATTATGACCTAAGGAAGAGATAGATTGGGAAGAAGAAGACCTCGTACTGAAAAATTGGCCAACTGAGGTGGAAATTTGACAATTAACTATCTGGGCACTTTGATTTTGATAAAAAATGAGATAACTCAGATTTCAAAAAATCTACCTTGGGCTTTCAAACAAGGCTTTAATTAGGCTTTGCTTTTTAGTATTTTATTACTTACTATTACTTATTATTTATTGTCCCACATGAAATGAAATTTAGCAATCACTAATGATGCCAAATCTAATTGCTAAATGAAATGGAGCTAAATATCATTTCATTAGTAACAATAAATGAAATAATCTGATGGAGGTTCACAAATTCTGAAGTCTTTGTTTCATGCTGAGATCACCTGGGCCATTTTTATAGTAGTCTTCGAAGTCATTCACCTGCCTTGGAAACGGTGATAACCATCATGGAATTGTTCCGGAGTGGAGCTGAAAGAGAGATGTAGTGGTCAGATTTCTGAACTGTAGCTCAGAAACTGGACACGCATCACTCTGGCCTTGGCTGCAGGTACCTTTCCAGTATGCCGAGGCTCTTCCAAATCACAGTACAGACAGGCCTTCTGCAGAGCTATGTAATGATTAAGCTTGGGACTGCAAAGTACAGGATAACTGTGGCTTAGTAAGCAGCTGGCCTTCAACATCTGTGCCCCAGAGCTCTGCATGATACTTGTCCTGGTGTCACCTCAGCCTCACTTGAGTCTATGGCATTTCAGAAGGAGCTCTAGCTGTTCTTGGCTTTCTGTTGAACAGCTATAAGAGTGAGCACTTTTTTCCCCTTCAGTAGCTCTGGAACTGTGTCATCTCTCCTATGAGAAAACGCCAATAATTCTCATGACAGTTGATATTCAGTGAAGTTTTGTTATATTTTCACTACCACCATTAAATTCAAACAAAGCCATTGTATGACATGCAGCATTATAATCTATACATCCGGTGGGAGTGCATGAAATAGGAGTAAAACTCTCTTTCCTATCATTACTTCAAGAAATCCAACTTGCAATATAAATTAATGTTTTTACTCACACACGTTATAAAATGTCTATTCCAACTTATGAGAAACATGTTTTAGACCATTTCTGAATTTGAATTCTAACAGGGATGAAGAATCATGATTTTAGAAGTCCCATATAATAATTGCTATCATTTATTCGAAAATTGCAAAGTGCCTGAAGCAATGCTAGATATGGCTTATAGTCATAAATATTTATCAACAACATTCAGAAAATGTCTTTTTCTGTGCTTTGCATTGGAATACAATAATCACCAAGACACTCTCCTGGGCCTCAGGAGCTTACAGGAAATCAGGGCAACACATAAGTAACTAGGCAATTTTAAACAGTGAAATGTGTTACCAGTGAGATGTGCAAACTTCCTTGGTATAAATAGGAAAGAGATACCAAATACCCTTTGAAGTGGAGTCAGAAAGGGCTTCTCAGAGATAATTCTACCAAACTTCAGGATAATCCTGAGGTGCAGGTGTTGTTATTATTCCAGGTGAAGAGATAATAAACCTACTTAAATTTCTCAAACTTACAGAGCAAGTAACAGGGGTAACATTTGAACCCAGGTCTCTGAATACAAACCCCGTATTCTTTCCACTAGTGTAGCCTCCCTCATGTTAGTAATTTCTTTCTCTTAAAGTCTGGTATAGCTCAATTCTATAGATTTGGAGTAAGGATGACAAGTGTTTTGTCTTTTAAGCACAAATTTCAGCAGAATTAGTTAATACTTGATTAAAGCTATTCAGAAGAGAAATAGATGTTTTTACATCCAAGAATTGCAGAAGAACAAAGTTACAGCTATGCCCTTTGTACCTATATGGCGTTTTCCTTCATTGGCACAGGCAGAAAAAATCTAGGAAGCTACATTAGTGCTGAGCCTGGTGATGCCCCCATAACCACACCAGGTATGTTCTGGACCATCATATGTCTTCTCATGTTAAATACATGCTTCTTGTCCAGGAAAAGGGCAAATGCTTACACATCAAAATAATATAGTACTATGATTATCCCTTTACTTTATAAGTAATTTTGTGCTGTTCCTTTTTTATACAGCCATTGATTATTATTCCTAAAGAAAATGAAGATAATTACATATTTTTGCATTTGGGCAGTAGCATGGGCCATTCCAGTAAGTATGCCTTTCTTAGAAAACCTCTTCACTCTGTTATCTCTTTTAATCTAACATTAATACAAAATGTAGTGTGTGTGTGTGTGTGTGTGTGCATGTACATGTGTGTATATATATGTGTGTGTATATATGTTTCCTTAATATTTTTTTTAACAGGCTGAGTCTAAACATTTAGATTTGCACTAAGGGCTTTATGTGATATCTGTGAGGTTTCAACAAAACCACTCCAACTCATCGTCTCATTCCTCTACAGAAACTCATATCTTGTCTGAAGGATTATTATTATTTAAAACATATATTCAGATTAATTTACAATTAATGCCCAGAAGTCATGGAGACTTTGTCCATCTTTGCTTCATACTCTGTGAGTTTCATTCTAATATAAACAAAGTCTGTGCTGTTTAGGACGTTTCCAAGAAAGAATAATAAGAAAAAGTAGATTTTTTTTCAACATATAGGAGACTAATGTTTCACTCAGAGTTATTATTTATGTGCTCACTGTGGAAAATTTGGACTATATGATGAATACCAATAAAAAATTGAGAAAATTCAACCATTTATAATTTTACTAGCCAGCCATCATGTTTAACATTTTCATATGCTTTCATAATACCAAACATTTCGTATTTATGTAGTTGAAAATGTTCTCAAGTATTTCAAATGTGCTCTTGCAGAGCACAGAAGTATACTAGCGTAATATTTGATTTTGCTTCTGTGCAGGCTCTGGTCACGCCTCCTGTTCTCTTAAGAGTTTTCATCAGGATTACACTTAGAGTAGGTTTGTGCTAGTGCAAGAGGCTTTTTGTAGAGAAACACCAGAGGTCTATCCCCTCGTCTTTCTACAAGACTGTTTCCTTCTACAGTTGAGATAAGTGGGCTGATCTAACACGTCCATAAAATTGGTAATACCACAGTGAAAAATATCCGTGTGCCCAGTTTAAATTCTACACAAGCCTTGTAAGAAGCCACTTCTCTTTTCTCTCTGATTAGATCATACTTTGGCCTTTGTGTTAAACCTTTCTTCTTCATGGAGGGAAGAATGTGTGTGTGTGTGTGTGTGTGTGTGTGTGTGTGTGTGTGTGTGTGTGTGTGTGTGTGCATGCTCACACACATATTCATAAATAAGAACCTTTTCAATAGCCAGTATTTTCTACTTGGCAGGTTCCTCAAAGCAAACCACTGCAGAGACATGTCGAAAAATCCATGAATTTGCATCTCCTAGCAAGATCAAATGTGTCAGTACAGGTATAGGATGTAATATATTTCATTTTATTTCCTATTTCTGAGTTGCTACATTCCATTAACTTCCCCAAGATTGCAATTTGCTTTCCTTCAAGATCATTGATACGTATAATTAATTGAATTGTTTCTTTTTCAGGATGAGTTAAATGCCAGTGGAACCATCAAAGAAAGTGGTGTCCCGGTGCATGAAGGTGATAGAGGAAGGCAAGAGAATACCCAAGATGGTCACAAGGGAGAAGGGAATGGCTCTAAGTGGGCAGAAGTAGGAGGGAAGAGTTTTTCTACATATTCCACATTAGCAAACGAAGAGGGGAATATTGAGGGCTGGAATGGGGACACAGGAAAAGCAGAAACATATGGTCATGATGGAATACATGGGAAAGAAGAAAACACCACAGCAAATGGCATCCAGGGAAAAGTAAGCATCATTGACAATGCTGGAGCCACAAACAGAAGCAACACTAATGGAAATACTGATAAGAATACCCAAAATGGGGATGTTGGCGATGCAGGTCACAATGAGGATGTCGCTGTTGTCCAAGAAGATGGACCTCAAGTAGCTGGAAGCAATAACAGTACAGACAATGAGGATGAAATAATTGAGAATTCCTGTAGAAACGAGGGTAATACAAGTGAAATAACACCTCAGATCAACAGCAAGAGAAATGGGACTAAGGAGGCTGAGGTAACACCAGGCACTGGAGAAGATGCTGGCCTGGATAATTCCGATGGGAGTCCTAGTGGGAATGGAGCAGATGAGGATGAAGACGAGGGTTCTGGTGATGATGAAGATGAAGAAGCAGGGAATGGAAAAGACAATAGTGATAACAGCAAGGGCCAGGAGGGCCAGGACCATGGGAAAGAAGATGATCATGATAGTAGCATAGGTCAAAATTCGGATAGTAAAGAATATTATGACCCTGAAGGCAAAGAAGATCCCCATAATGACGTTGATGGAGACAAGACCTCCAAGAGTGAGGAGAATTCTGCTGGTATTCCAGAAGACAACGGCAGCCAAAGAGTAGAGGACACCCAGAAGCTCAACCACAGAGAAAGCAAACGTGTAGAAAATGGAATCACCAAAGAATCAGAGCCACACACTGTTGGGAAGAGCCAAGATAAGGTTAGTTTGTAAAGCTGATTTCTTTCAATGGCAGTTTAAATTCTTCCCCTCCATCTATTGATGCTAACACAAAAATAAACCATGACAAGCATCCATGTATTTTTGCATCCATATTACTTGACTATTTAAGGAAACCTAGAGTCCTTACTAGACTTCGAGATAGAACAACTTTAAACATCTTACATTTCTGATAACTTAGTTATAATTCTAGAAAAGTCTTATGTGAAATCATGGATCCCCCATGTAATTGTTTACAAAAGTTCCTACTGGGTAGGAATGTGGATGAATTTTTAAGGAATCTAAGCACCAGGATGCTTTCAATTACAGAATAAAGCACATTTTCACAAATAACTGTGAAGTACTAGAAATGTAACCCCTATCCCTATGGCAACTTTTCCCAGTTATTCTTCCTCAGATCAATGCAATTTTGCAGCAAATATTCACTAGTTAATCGTTCTTTCCTCCATTGTTCCATAGGGAATAGAAATCAAGGGTCCCAGCAGTGGCAACAGAAATATTACCAAAGAAGTTGGGAAAGTCAATGAAGATAAAGAGGATAAAGGACAACATGGAATGATCTTGGGCAAAGGAAATGTCAAGACACAAGGAGAGGTTGTCAACATAGAAGGACCTGGCCAAAAATCAGAACCAGGAAATAAAGTTGGACACAGCAATACAGGTAGTGACAGCAATAGTGATGGATATGACAGTTATGATTTTGATGATAAGTCCATGCAAGGAGATGATCCCAATAGCAGTGATGAATCTAATGGCAATGATGATGCTAATTCAGAAAGTGACAATAACAGCAGTAGCCGAGGAGATGCTTCTTATAACTCTGATGAATCAAAAGATAATGGCAATGGCAGTGACTCAAAAGGACCAGAAGATGATGACAGTGATAGCACATCAGACACTAATAATAGTGACAGTAATGGCAATGGGAACAATGGGAATGATGACAATGACAAATCAGACAGTGGCAAAGGTAAATCAGATAGCAGTGACAGTGATAGTAGTGATAGCAGCAATAGCAGTGATAGTAGTGAGAGCAGTGACAGTGACAGCAGTGATAGCAACAGTAGCAGTGATAGTAGTGAGAGCAGTGACAGTGACAGCAGTGATAGCAACAGTAGCAGTGATAGTGACAGCAGTGACAGTGACAGCAGTGATAGCAACAGTAGCAGTGATAGTAGTAATAGTGACAGTGACAGCAGTGATAGCAGTGACAGTGATAGTAGTGACAGCAGCAATAGCAGTGACAGTAGTGACAGCAGTGACAGTGACAGCAGTGATAGCAACAGTAGCAGTGATAGTAGTGATAGCAGTGACAGTGACAGCAGTGATAGCAGTGACAGTGATAGTAGTGACAGCAGCAATAGCAGTGACAGTAGTGACAGCAGTGATAGCAGTGACAGTAGTGATAGTAGTGACAGCAGTGAAAGCAAGTCAGACAGCAGCAAATCAGATAGCAACAGCAGTGATAGTGATAGTAAGTCAGACAGCAGTGACAGCAACAGCAGTGACAGTAGTGACAACAGCAGTGACAGCAACAGTAGTGACAGCAGTGACAGCAGCAATAGCAGTAACAGCAGTGATAGTGACAGCAGTGATAGCAGTGACAGCAGCAGTAGCAGTGACAGCAGCAACAGCAGCGATAGCAGTGACAGTAGTGACAGCAGCAATAGTGACAGCAGCAATAGCAGTGAGAGCAGTGATAGTAGTGACAGCAGTGATAGTGACAGCAGTGATAGTAGCGACAGCAGCAATAGCAGTGACAGCAGTAATAGTGACAGCAGCGATAGCAGTGACAGCAATGACAGCAGCAATAGCAGTGACAGCAGTGATAGCAGCAACAGCAGTGATAGCAGTGACAGCAGTGACAGCAGTGACAGCAGTGATAGCAGTGACAGCAGCAACAGCAGTGACAGCAGTGATAGTAGTGACAGCAGCGATAGCAGTGACAGCAACGACAGCAGCAATAGCAGTGACAGCAGTGATAGCAGCAACAGCAGCGAAAGCAGTGACAGCAGCGATAGCAGTGACAGCAGCGATAGCAGTGACAGCAGTGATAGTGACAGCAGCAATAGCAGTGACAGCAGTAATAGTAGTGACAGCAGCGATAGCAGTGACAGCAGCAATAGCAGTGACAGCAGCGATAGTAGTGACAGCAGCGACAGCAGTGACAGTGACAGCAACGACAGCAGCAATAGCAGTGACAGCAGCAACAGCAGTGACAGCAACGACAGCAGCAATAGCAGTGACAGCAGTGATAGCAGCAACAGCAGCGATAGCAGTGACAGCAGTGATAGCAGTGACAGCAGTGACAGCAGTGATAGCAGTGACAGCAGTGATAGCAACAGCAGCAATAGCAGTGACAGCAGTAATAGTAGTGACAGCAGCAATAGCAGTGACAGCAGCAACAGCAGTGACAGCAGTGATAGCAGCAACAGCAGCAATAGCAGTGACAGCAGCAACAGCAGTGACAGCAGTGACAGCAGTGATAGCAGCAACAGCAGCGATAGCAGTGACAGCAGTGATAGCAGCAACAGCAGCGATAGCAGTAACAGCAGTGATAGCAGCAACAGCAGCGATAGCAGTGACAGCAGCAACAGCAGCAATAGCAGTGACAGCAGTGATAGCAGCGACAGCAGCGATAGCAGTGACAGCAGTGACAGCAGCGATAGCAGCGACAGCAGTGACAGCAGTGACAGCAGTGAAAGCAGTGATAGTGACAGCAGTGACAGCAGCAATAGCAGTGACAGCAGTGACAGCAGTGACAGCAGCGACAGCAGTGATAGCAGTGACAGCAGCGACAGCAGTGACAGCAGCGACAGCAGCAACAGCAGTGACAGCAGCGACAGCAGTGACAACAGTGACAGCAGCGACAGCAGCGACAGCAGTGACAGCAATGAAAGCAGTGACAGCAGTGATAGCAGTGACAGCAGCGATAGCAGCGACAGCAGTGACAGCAGCGATAGCAGTGACAGCAGTGACAGCAGCAACAGCAGCGACAGCAGTGATAGTGACAGCACATCTGACAGCAATGATGAGAGTGACAGCCAGAGCAAGTCTGGTAACGGTAACAACAATGGAAGTGACAGTGACAGTGAAGGCAGTGACAGTAACCACTCAACCAGTGATGATTAGAACAAAAGAAAAACCCATAAGATTCCTTTTGTGAAAAGTCTGGTAATGGGATAGGAAAAAAAGATTTCCAAGAAAGTAAAGAAAGGGGAGAAATAAACATAAGACGTATGTAAACAAAAACAACTGGGGGAATAAAATCAAACAGTTGGATTCAGAACCAAGACCTAACTCCTGCAGAGAGAGACTGAATGCATGACCTTTGGTACATGCCTGTTAATATTCATGTTCTGAAAATATTTTGTTAAAAGTGTAAATCTAAACATAAAAGAAGAATTAAAATATTCTTTAATACTTCACACAGAAACCTCAAGTAATCACTACATGATAACTTCAATTTAAGTGCCATGTGCTGCAGAGAATGTAGCAGGCAGACACATCTTAAAAGCAACATGTGGCATTGCCTTAAGTCTCCATAGTTAATGTATTCTGGAGAGGTGGTCTGCTTACCACTGAGTAAAAGATGCTGTACTGTGATAGCCAACTTGGCTTTGGATTCAGTTGCTTGTTCTATGGAAGAAATACATTTATTTGTTACATGAAAAAAAATTGCAGCTACTATTCAAACTACCTGGGCTATGGGAATAATCTTTCTAATGATCAAATAGAGTAGTTATAAGTCACAGAAATTCTAAAGAGTGCTAGTCAGAAAGAGCTCAGAGACGGGTTGATGTATAAAATCTGATCTGTAATCTGATGTATAGCATCTGATGTTAAAATCTGATGTAAAAAAATACATCTCAACAAACCACTGGAAATTTAGTACAAAGTCCCTAAAACTATTGACAAAGCTGATGCAGTGCTTAGAACAGTATCTTACTCCCAGGAGCCACTCTCCAAATGTTAACCAGTAAATGACACATGAATGACTCTGGAGGAGCATCACTTAGAAGCGCTGTGGCTCACGCCTGTATCCCAACACTTTGGCAGGTCGAGGTGGGCGGATCACGAGGTCAAGAGATCGAGACCATCTTGGCCAACATGGTGAAACCCCGTCTCTACTAAAAATACAAATATCAGCTGGGAGTGGTGGCGCACGTCTCTAGTCCCAGCTACTCGGGAGGCTGAGGCAGGAGAATCGCTTGAACCCAGGAGGCGGAAGTTGCAGTAAGCTGAGATCGTGCCACTGCACTCTAGCCTAGCGACAGAACGAGAGTCCGTCTCAAAAAAACAAAGAAACAAAAAAACTGTGTTATGTGGTATCAATTATTTATCTTTACATCAGTCTCACCAAGTCATTCCTAGTTCACATTTCCCTTGAAAACCTCAACACACCAAAACTTCTAAACCAGACCCTGAGTCTCCCTTCCCACTATTAATCTCTTTAATAAAGCTAAAGCTGCTGATGGGTAATGGTTTGGAAAACTTCTCTTTCTTATTTGAGAGTCATATATGCAGTTACGATCTGAGTATATATCACTCAGCTTTGGCATGAATGAAGGTAATTCTTAGCCCCCAGATGAAGCCCAATTTCTAGAAAATGACAATCTTAAAGGTGTATGGAGAATAGAGATTGATATTTAATAGGGTGGAGATATAGTTTATCATCTAAACTACGGCACTTTGGAGAATGAAAGGGGTGTTATGAGTAATTATACGGAGACAGGAGATATAAATTGGGATTGTCCCAGGGAAACTGGGAGATACTATAACCCTAACCCATAAACCTTAAGGGTATTTTTCAAGATTTAGTAGTGACGCTTTGAAATCTCCATCTTTTTCCATTGAGGTAATTATTTTAGCTTTGTTCTAAAGCAAAGCTGAAAATCTATAGAGTGAGATTATGAATGCAACTTCTTTAACGTTAATTTTCAACCAGTTGTTAGTTGGCCATTTACCTTCTAATATTAGGCACATTTTATGAAAAGAGTTTCAGGAGGTTTATTTTTCTGCCTTCTTCCTCCTTACGTAAGTGTCCTTTAGTTAAGAGATCAACATTGTGAGGAGTATTGTTGAAGACTTTAAAAATACTATTCATAAACTTCTTGGTAACTCTTAAGAGTGTAAAATGTCCAGGTTTGTACTACATCACAGTCATGTCATGACTCTCAACCTCTTTCCATGGAATATGTTCTAGGTTTTTAATTTCTTTAGATTTTAGGGTTTTTTGTTTTGTTTTGTTTTAATTTGTAAAGCATTGCTTCTAGTATGTGTCACAACTATTTCAAAAAGTTGCTATGAACACTAAGTCAGGCAATGGATATGGAACTCTGTAAACTATACAAGATACATAAATGAAGGAGATAAATCTCAGTGTTATAATAAATATCCATTTATTAAAGTAAATATCCTTTTATACAATTGCTCACAAGGAAAATTCCCTTCATCCTAAAGAGTTTGCAAATACCCCCTCTATCACAAAATCTGATGTATAATATTTCTTTTAAAAATTAGCTATTTTTAATTAAAAAAGTAATATATGTATATGCACAAAATAAAAAAAAAATCAAACACCATAAAGAGGTATACAGAAGTATTATCTTAAATCTTGACCCTTCTACACTCCCAGCCCTCTATATCTCTTTCCTATTGCCTATAAGCAATTCCCATTACTAATATCTTGTGGAGCTTTTCAGAAATATTCTATGTACATACATTCCCCTTTTAAAAACATGTGGAAGTCTACTATACACAATGCATTCATCTTATTTATTTCAATTTAACAAATACCTTAAATATTGGTTCATAGCACACAGATCAACTTCATTTTTCTTCATGGGTGTGCTTTATTTCGTTTTATGAAGTGCCATAAGGTATTTGATCTGCCTTTATTGTTCCATCACTTTCTAAGCCATTTCCAGTCTGATAAAAGTCTCTGCAGATATTGCCTGCAGTAATAGCCTAAGCTGGATCAATTTCTAGCCAGTTCTTATAAAGACTTTAAGAAATATTTAGAGGCGGGGAATGTTCAGAATCTAGGGTTGATACCAGAAATAACAAAGATATGATCTTGATTTTCTTATATAATCACATCTGCATTGACTTCTGGACTTTCAGGGAGAGAATGGAGCAGACACACTACAAAAGAACATCGCAAAAGTAGATCCTTTGAACACAAGAAGTCTGGTATTAGGAAACAAAGCTTATTTTGAGTTATTTTCTGGAATAAAGATTAATAGGCTGTCTGCTAATATTGCCCACAAAAACAGTATTTTTTAAACTGCAGGTTGCCACTCATTTAGTAGATCATATCAATTTAGTGACTAATGATAACTATTTTATAAAACAAAAGAATAAAAAAGAAAAATCATAATGTACCATCTGTACTGTTTCGTGAACCTGGATCATATCTATCTATATATGTACACACACAAATATGTCCAAGTGTACATGTAGTAGGACCTGATGGAAAATGCCTTTCTTACTGTTGGTTGTAGTTTTAAAAAGTTTGAAAGCCATTAGTTTAGAAAATAATTACTGCTAGTAATCATTTTATATTTACTTTTTCACATTCACTTTTTCCGTTAGAAACCTCTAAGTTTCTTTCCCACTTTGAAGCAGAGATTTTAAAGAAAGAAAGAAAGAAGGATGTATGTGTAGACGGACAGGGAAGAGTGTCAGTGGAATGCGTTTTTAGATTTATCTGTACCACAGTAAAAAGAGCCAAGGAAACATTGTCACTCTTGAACAAGAGGCTATCATGATGGTGCTGGTGGATTTGTTAGAAGTTCAAGATTTCTTTCTGGCTGCATGGATTACTCCACAGATGACTGAAGACAGGATCTGAAAACTTACTCTCAGAGGTGGTCTTGTCCTCCCCATCTGACCAGAGAATTCTTTCTGCGTCAGTCATACCACAAATCAGGAAATGCAGTGACAGGTTTTGTTGTTGTTTAAAAAATATATTTTTTACATAAAAAGATAACCTTTATAAAGTTATACATACAAATACATTTAAAATTATTAACTGAAGTGTAATTTCCCAGAAGTCAAATTTGCTTTATGATTTGTAATGGAAGTTTTGAAAAACTTTAGACCAAAATAACCAGGAACAATTTTCCTCTCTCTAAAAGGAGCAGGAACAGAATAGAATAGTTTAGTCATAGATGAAAATATCATTGTGTTCTCACAGTGATCCATTCACTGCTGCTTGGAAGCAAATCCTCTAGAGAATGAAACAAACCAACAACACAATGTTCCCATCATCCTGTACCCTCTGAACAGATATCTTGGGTTCAGATGCTGAAAAAGAAAAAAAAGAAAAAAGTCAATTCCTATGGGGCAGGCTTGCAGCTCAGAAAAATAGTGCAAAGTCTAAAGATCATCAATACGTGAGACTCAATCTGTTTTCCATGAGTTTGCCCAGTTCCCACTCTAGCATGAAGCACTGATTTTATAGAGCTTGATCATAAGATACTTCCCTTATTCTCAAACCCATTATTTTGGGCTTTGCCACATGCTCTACCCATCCCTCCTTTACTCTGTTTCCTTATTTTCCTCCCTAGTCTTTTTCTCTTCAAAGAGGTTAAGAAAGTTCTGTGGGGAGGAAACTCTTTGCCCTTTGCAGATTTTAATTCCCAGGCATCTCCCTTTGTGAGAACCCAGACAAACTCCCTGGCCAGGGATTGCTGTGCTTGGGCTTATATCACTGGTCTTTTTGTACACTCCTGGATTTCAGTCTCAACCAGCTGGTTCCTACCTTCCTGGCACTTTCCTCAGTTGAAACCACTGAATATTTCTTTGCTATTCTAACTCCATCTTCTTATTCTGAGACCAATCAGAACTGAAGGCAAGAGATACTCAGACTGCAACAGACCAACACTCAGGTACAGCATGATGGCACACTTACTTCTTGTCTTATCCTAGTATCTTGATTCCAACAAGTAGACTCGGACCTTGTCCCAAAGCAACAATTCCCTTTGAGTGACCTGATCTTCTAACTTGGCTTCTGTCTAGCTTCTTCATACTATTCTAGTAAAAAGATGAGAATTTCCCCAGCCCAATCAGCCTGAGAACACCAGGAGCAAACCTGCTATCTGATACAGTTGACTTTATGGATGCAATGCAATGAAGGCGACTGTGGACCAGAGCAGAGATGGCTCAGTAAAGGAAAAGATAGAATTATTATAGGATTTTGGGAAAGAGTGGAATGTAGATGGTATTTAAATGAAGCAGTGTTTGAAAGGTTCAAAGCAAAACAGGGATAAGGATTTGGATTATGAAATAGACCCAGGCTCCTGTTTCTTTGCAATGTACAAAGTTAAGATGAAGACGGATTGTTGTATCCAGAAACCCCTTATCTGAATCTCTCTGCATCTGGGTTGTAAATTGAGACTGCTTCTGTGTCAAAGGAGCTTAAACTTTCCAGGTAAGAATGGAGTGTTTCATTCTTACCAATATAATCTACAACAACAAAGTCTCTGATAATCTTTGATTTTGAAAAAAATAAAGTTTCTTAATGATTAATAAGGCAGGAGTCATTCAACCAAGGGAGTTGTTAGGACGCTTTATAGCTTCAACACCCTTAAGAGAAATGTTTACTGTTCAGTTTGCTGCTGTCTTTATATATGTTTATTAATATAGTCTGATAAATGGTGGGCAGATTTTTTACTCTCACTCTGAGCTAATTTTTGTTTTCTGAGGGCATACGTTTCTGTTAAAACAAAGACTCTGCCTATCCCGCTAGTCCGGTGGTCCCCAACTTTTTGGCACCTGGGACCGGTTTCTTGGAAGACAATTTTTCCACAGACAGGGTCGAGGAAGGGAGGGGATGGTTTCAGGATGATTCAAGCCCATTACATTTATCATTAGATTCTCACAAGGAGAGTGCACCCTAGATCCCTCGAATGCACAGTGCACAATAGGGTTTGCACTCTATGAGAATCTAATGCTGTGGCTGATCTGACAGGAGGCAGAGCTCAGCCGGCAATGCTTTCTTGCCTGCCACTCACCTCCTGCTGTGCGGCCTGGTTCCTAACAAGCCACAGACCGGTATTGGTCTGTGGCCCAGTGGTTGAGATCCCCTGTGCTAGTTCTTCAGAATCAGGCAAGATTCCCAGATGCCTGTCTGTTCTTTAAATATCACCCAATATCACCTGTTGGACTTTGCATCACTCCCATCATCTCTGTTTCTCTTTTGCTAATTATTATCTGTACCCTGAAAACACATTGCCACTTTGTGAATTCTTGTGTTTTGCATACAGCTTTCCTTGCTTAAACCCTCAATATGGCACAGCTTCTTCACTCTCATTTCTCACCCACTCCATGTAAATGGAGGTTCACGTTCTGTCTCTTTTCTGCCTATCCTATTCTGTTACTAGAAGCCCACCATAAATTGTCAAGTTGTGGGAGGTAGCAGTTCTCATCTCTAAACTGAACTCAACAGTCCTCTCTGGAATCCAGGTCTCTGTGCACTAACTTTGTAGATGTCTTCTTTCCCAGGGGTTTCCTTGGCTCTGGGTTTCTGAAGTTCAATTTCTAATTTTGACATTCTTCTCCTCACCCTTTTTGGCTTGTCTGAAGGACAGTTAAAATAACACATTTTTTTTTTAAAGATTTCCAAGAGAGTTTATTTTGGTTTTTATTTTTTATAACTTCACCTTTTATTTTTGATTCGGGGGTACATGTACAGATTTGTTACCTGAGTATACTGTGTGATGCTGAGGTTTGGGGTACAGTCGATCCCATCATCCAGGTACTGACCATTCTACCCAATAGTTAGTTTTGCAACCCCTCCCCTCTCCTCCCTCTAGTACCCTCCAGTTTCTATTATTGCCATCTTTACGTCCATGAGTACCCAATGTTTAGCTCCCACTTGCAAGTGAGAACATGTGGTATTTGGTTTCCTGTTTCCGAGTTAGTTCACTTAGGATAATGGCCTCCAGATGCATCCGTGTTGCTGCACAAGACATGATTTCATTCTTTTACGGCTGCATAGTATTCCATGGTGTATATGTACCACATTTTCTTCATCCAATCCGCCATGGATGGGCATCTAGTTTGACTCCATGTCTTTGCTATTTTGAATAGTGAGAAGAGTCTAATCTTCAAAACCTGTTCTTTCTTTCAGTGAAGCTCAAATCTTCACCTGTCATTATCTGCCAGTTGATGGTACTGAATTTTGTTTCAGGATTGTGAAAGAAGAGTGTAGCTATTTTGTTCAACCCAAAGTTCTCACCACAGTCCTCTTTTCCACTCCGACTAGATCCAGGACAAACAAAATAAGCAAAAAATCCACACAAATAATCAGAAAGCACATCCACGATATTATTCAGGGCTCTCCACTTAGAAAGAGAAAGGCTTGAAACAAAATGGCAATTGATAGGTAAGTAAACTTACCTGGACTTATCAGAGAGGCAAATGCCAGCTCAGTAATGCTAGCGTTTGTGTATAGATAAGTTTGTCACCTATTGTCTTCCTTGCTTCACACAACTATCTTCAGAGGAATGTTTGATGGAGAAATGTCCGAATCTAGATGTCTATTGGGTGGAGCTTTGGCAACACCATTGCCAGTTCTAGCTTTTTAGAATTCTTGAAATAATCTTATCAACCTGCAGATGTTTACAGTATCTACATCACTGCCAATCACAGTGTGACCCGTGAAGTAGTGTTGGCCTGTAATCTGATAGAGTTTAAAAGTTCAAAAGCACAGAAATGGAGAGTAAGTATATCTATCTTTCCTTTTCTTTTTTTTTCTGGAGACGGAGTCTCGCTCTGTTGCCCAGGCTGGAGTGCAGTGGTGTGATCTTGGCTCACTGTAACCTCTGCCTCCTGGGTTCAATCAATTCTCCTGCCTCAGCCTCCTGAGTAGCTGGGACTACAGGTGCATACCACCACGCCCAGCTAATGTTTTGTATTTTAGTAGAGATGGAGTTTCACATGTTGCCCAGGCTGGTCTTGAACTCCTGAGCTCAGGCAATCCACTTGCCTCAGCCTCCCAAAGTGCTAGGATTACAGGCGTGAGCCACTGCGCCCGGCCTGCATTTCTATCTTTTATAGCAACTTGACACTGTCATGAAATCCAATGTGATCATTTTTCTAGTAATTCATTTTCATTGAATTTTATGGAAGTATTGATCCATGGTGGATTTGAAATTTAAAAATATAACCGGTTTTTAACCATAGGTAGTTTGAGAAATATCTAGCTATCAGATGACTGTGGTTGAACTAAATTTATCCTAAAGCTGCCTCCTTGCATATTTTAAGTTTGGCCTAAAGGTTTATCCATACACAGTGAACTGTAACCTAACTGGATGTGTAAACAGACTATAGCCTACCCTTGTAACAAGCAGCTGAGTCTCAGCCAATCACAGCAGGCATACTTCAACCACTCACAGCCAAATGTTCAAACCGTGTTCAAACAAGGAAAACACTGAGCTGTAACCAAGCTGGCTGTCTCTGTGCCTCACTTTTGCTTTCTGTAAACTGCCTTCCTATTTCTGTCCATAAATCCTTCTGACCGTGCAGCAGCGCTGGAATCTCTTTCTATCTATTCTGGTTTGGGGGACTATCTGATTCATGAATCCTTCTTTGCCCAGTTAAACTCTGTTAAACTTAATTGGTCTAAGGTTTTTTTTTTTTCAATGACAACTGAAAATTAGGCATCCAAATTATCTTGAAATACATCAGCAGATGTACGTACTATATACTACGTAAAAGGGCTACTTGAATGAGGAGCTGAAGCATTTATCAGAGAAATTCATATTTCATGTGCCAGAAATCTCAGAGATGTTCCCCTTTGAGACTAACATGACTATCTGACATCCGTTAAAATGAGATTATTGGGCTATGGGTGGAAGACAAGATGAATTAAAACCTTAAAAATTAGGGGATTGTTTTTCTGAAATCCAAATCTCTTGATGTTCCTGGTCTTTCAAGAAAGAATAACTAGCAGAATGTCTTTCTACCAAGCTCATGTGGTTGATTCTTAGGCAGGAGTAGAGGTAGCTCTGAGAAGATGCAGCCATCTGCCTTTTTTGATTTATTGTAATATTAACCTAAAGCTACTTTTTTTTTTCTATTCACTAGGTATGAATGGGCTGACTTCTACCAGTGAAAATATAGGAAAGCCAAAAAATACTTTTTGTGTTCTTAGACCTACTGACCGTGTGGAAGGAAAAGCTTCCATGGGGAGTTACCCACCAAGGGCACTAGCTAAATTCTACTGATAATCCTGTAGATTTTCAGTGGGGCTTTAAAAAAATGCCCCTCAAATGCCAAAGCAATTCAGCATGATAATTTAAAAAGCTGACATGGGTATTTGTATTCATCTCAAGAATTCTATTAGATACGTTTATGTTGTTATCTTAAATGCCTCTCCTTCATCAACTCCTATAGTTTCTCCTCTTTTTAGCTCCCACATTCTCCTATCTCTTGTATTAGGTGATCCTGTTTTGGACTATCAACCCTGGTTTTTATCTTGGCCAATCTTTGGGACAACTACTAGCATTGGATTGGCTCTGTCAGCTGCAATCTCAGGTAAGAGGTTCTTCGTTGCTACTCTCTACTCCTTACCATCCTCTCACTGCTTCTCAGTAATCACCTGTTTTGTTTTCTGAATTAGTAATCATCTGTTTTGCTTTCTGAAACTCAATAGAGTGATTGAGAGAAGAGCCACACATGGAAAAGATGGAAAGAGTCCAGTGGTTCTCAAACTTGAGTATGTATCAGAAACCCATGAAGGCCTTGTTTTAAACAAAGATCCATCTCCTGTCTTTCCCTGCTGAGTTGCTGATTTGGTAAGGGTAAAGGCCAAGATTTGCATCGCTTAACAAATTCCCAGGTGAGGCTAATACTATTGTCTGGAAAACCACACTTTGAGAATCCCTGAGCTAACCAATATCAACCAGGCGAAGTGTGTGTATTAGCGTCTGCAGTGAAGTGGGTTTTTTTGGAAGGGAGGCTAGGTTTAATTACCTTAAATTAAATCAGGAAAGCCAAAGTTAAGATCTGAATGCTGCATATTGATTAATATGCTTACCTAGGACACAAACTCATCCATAACGACATCTTCTTTTCCCTTCTGGAGTGTACGGTCAACAGACAATCTAGACTGAGAGGATTCCTTCACTGCAAGCTAAGTTAGCTTCTGCTAAGTAAATGAAATAGGTGTTTTCTATATTTTACAGGCATTGAAGATTTAAGGCAAGTTTTTATGACCAATGAGAATTCTCTTTTTCATATGTAGAGGTAGCAACCCTTGCCCTAAAAATTATTTTAGAAATTGTGATAGTTAATTTCATGTGTCAACTTAGCTAGGCCACTATACCCAGATATTTGGTCAAACATTATTCTGCAAGTTTCTTCAAAGGTATTTTAAAGGTATTTTAAGTTAAAGTTAACATTTAAATCAGTAGACTTTGAGTAAATCAGAATACCCTCTCTATTAGTCCGTTTTCATGCTGCTGATAAAGACATACCCAAGACTGGGCAATTTATAAAAGAAAAAGGTTTAATTGGGATCACAGTTCCACGTGGCTGGGGAGGCCCCATGATCATGGCAGAAGGCAAGGAGGAGCAAGTCACATCTTATGTGGATGGCAGCAGGCAAAAAGAGAAGGCTTGTGCAGAGAAACTCCTGTTTTTTTGTTTTTTTGTTTTTTTGAAGTCTTGCTCTGTCGCCAGGCTGGAGTTCAGCGGCACGATCTGGGCTCACTGCAGCCTCTGCCTCCTGGGGTTCAATCGGCTCTCTTGCCTCAGCCTCCTGAGTAGCTGGGACTACAGGTGTGTGTCACCATGCCCAGCTAATTTTTGTATTTTTAGTAGAGACGGGGTTTCACTATTTTGGCCAGGATGGTCTCCATCTCTTGACCTCGTGATCCACGTGCCTTGGCCTCCCAAAGTGCTGGGATTACAGGCGTGAGCCACCCTGCCGAGCCGAAATTCCTATTTTTAAAACCATTAGATCTTGTGAGACCCACTCACTATCTCAAGAACAGCACAGGAAAGAGCCGCCCCTAAGATTCAATCATCTCCCACTAGGTCCCTCCCACAACACGTGGGAATTATGCGAGCTACTAATGAGATTTGGGTGGAAACACAAAGCCAAACCGTATCACTTTCCATAATGTGGATGGGCCTCATCCAATCAGTTAAAGGCCTTAATAGAGAAAAAACTGAGGTCCCGGGAAGATGAGGGAATTCAGAGCAGCTTCCCTTCAGACTCTTTAGAACTGCAACTCTTCCCTAGGTTTCCAGCCTGCCAGCTTACCCTGCAGTTTGTGGACTTGCCAGTCTGCACAACTGAGCAGGCTGATTCCTTAAAATAAACCTCTTTTTCTCTCTCCCTCTTTCTCTATACACGCATCTTACTGGGTCTGTTTTTCTGGAAAATACTGACTGATAAAGAAGTAATGACAACTCCAGAAAACTTCTTGCTACTTGATGGGAGACACATTTGTACAGCATTTCCTAGGATGTGATCCATAAAACCCCGTTCTGAAGAATGTTCAATAAAAAGGGGGACTCTGGAGATTACCAGTAAGTATTATTAGCTCATAACAGGCTCTGAAAATCTCCATAGTTAAGAAGCTCATTGACTTTTTTAAACTGGGAAGTTCCCAAATAAATCTGATCATGGAATCTTTTTTGCCCTGCATTAGTTACTGGCCACCGAGGGAATCTATATTACAGAACAATTTTGGGATTGATATTTTAATAATTTCATTCTCCCTTACCATAAAAGTTATATTCATCTATACCCATTCTTTCCTCTTTCTGAGGTGCAGATAGTTTCTGCATCTGTCTAAGGCTGATCCATCTGTGTCTTAGGCCTCTGTGTTTGTCTCTTAGAGTTCTCATATGTCAAGTAAGAAATTCAGCTAACTTTCTGCTGCCATCCTGTTAGGGAGATACCTTGGATGTCCAGTCCTCAGCTATTCTTGCTATCTCTGTAGTCACCAGAAATGTGACTGAAGAAGGTTTCAGATGATTCCTGTCCTAGCCAACATCTGAGAGCAAACACATGAGAGACCTCAGTTGAAAACCACTCAGCTGAATCCGTAGTTGACCCATAGAAGTTCGAAAGATAATAATAATAATAATAATAATAATAATAATAAATTGAGGTTTCAAGTCACTAGGTTTTGGGATAGTGTCATGTGCTGAATATTTGTCCCACTCCCCCCCATTCATTTGTTGAAATTCGAACCCCTAATGTGATGGTGTTAAGAGGTGGAGCCTGTGGAAGGTAAGCAGGTCATGAGAGTGGAGTCCTCATGAATGGGATTAGTGCTCTTATAAGCAGATGCCAGAGAGCTAATCTGCTCTCTTTCAGACATGTGAGAGACATCTATGTGCCTGTGTCGCTCATCAGATTTTAAATTCCTGAAGAGCAGACAGTGTGTCTTATTCTTCCTTGGATCCCCAGTACAGTGCCTGGAAACTAATTTGATCAATAAATTCATGTTAAATACTGAATCACATAAAGAGTGCAGGAAGAAGTGCTTGTGAGTTGTCAGGAAGAAGACTATCTTGACTATTGTATTTGAAGGGGGCTTTAAAAGATGTGTAGGTTATGGCTGGGCACGGTGGCTCACGCCTGTAATCCCAGCACTTTGGGAGGCTGAGGTGGGTGGATCACCTGAGGTCAAGAGTTCAAGACCAGCCTGGCCAACATGGTGAAACCCCATCTCTGCTACAAATACAAAAATAGCCCGGTGTGGTGGCAGGTGCCTGTAATCCCAGCTACTTGGGAGGCTGAGGCAGGAGAATCGCTTGAACCTGGAAGGCAGAGGTTGCAGTGAGTCGAGATCACACCACTGCACTCCAGCCTGGGCAACAAGAGCAAGACTTCTGTGTCAAAAAAAAAAAAAAAAAATATATATATATATATATAATAAAAATAAATAAATAAAAGATGTGTAGGTTATTGATAGGTAGCAAGGAGGGCATTCTGAGTGAGGTGAACCATTGATTAAAAGCAGAATGTATTGGGGGTACAATGACTAAACCAGCATGCCTGGAGCATAAGTTTCATAAGATTCATGAGATATTATGAAAAAGAAGATGAGATACGGAGCTAAGAAAAAAATAATGTAGGGCAATGCTCGTTGCTACATTTCAATGGGTTTTGGTTTTTTAAAAATTTAATTAAAAAAAACCCAGCAATTTCAAATAGTTTGACCTAAAGTAATAATAAACATGATCTTGGACAAACCTATTCATTCCTTTAAATTATTCAAGGAAGGAAATGTTATCTTTTTTCAAAGTGCCTACAAGGATTCTGTCTGACCCTGATGATAATTAACAAGTACCTAGAGAAAGAAGAGACAAAGAGGTTAAGGAGTGGAAGAAGAAATTGCAAAATTTTAAAAAGTTAAAACGGACCGAGACCACCCTGGCCATCATGGTGAAACCCTGTTTCTACTAAAAATACAAAAATTAGCCAGTTGTGGTGGCATGTGCCTGTAGTCCCAGCTACCTGGGAGGCTGAGGCAGGAGAATCACTTGAATCTGGGAGGCGGAGGTTGCAGTGAGCCAAGATTGCGCCACTGCACTCCAGGCTGGCGACAGAGCGAGACTCCATCTCAATAAATAAATAAATAAATAAATCAGCAACAACAAAAAAGTTAAAAGCATTAGCAGGCCAGGTGCAGTGGTTCATGCCTGTAATCCCAGCAGTTTGGGAGGCTGAGGCAGGCAGATCACTTAGTCCAGGAGTTCAGGACCAGCCTGGTCAACATGGTGAAACCTCCCCTCTACAAAAAAAAAAAAAAAATTAGCCAGGCGTGGTGGCATGTACGTGTAGTCCCAGCTACTCGGGAGGCTGAGGTTGGGAGGATTGCTTGAACCCGGGAGGTGAAGTTGCAGTGAGCTGAGATTGTGCCCCTGCACTCCAGCCTGGGTGACAGAGTGAGACCCTGTCTCAAACAAACAAACAAACAAAAAAAGCGTTAGTGAAGAAATAGCAATATATTAGATTGTTGAAAATAAGATTAGAAAATATACTAAAATGAGCACATAGATTTCAGTTGATATTTATGTATGTAATTTTATGTACTCAGAAAAGTAACCTAGTAGATATGTAGATATGCTATTACTAAGAAAGGAGAAACTTTTTTTGGTCTTACAATTAATGGGAATGTAAGAAAGCTTTGAGAAGGTTACCAGTTTTCACGCCTGTGTTTAAAGAGGACAACTCTAACTTGGTTCATGTGGATTCTTAAACATACCAATCAAACCAAGGACTGAAAACATGATAATATGATATGAAGCTTAATGCATAACTAAGTGAAATGTTTACCTGTCTTCGTAATAATTACTGTTGTTGGGCTGGGCATGGTGGCTCATGCCTGCAATTCCAGGACTTTGGGAGGCCGAGGCAGGTGGATCACCTGAGGTCAGGAGTTCAAGACCAGCCTGACCACTATGGTGAAACCCCCTCTCTACTAAAAATGCAATAATAATAATAATAATAATAATAATTACCATTGTCAAATGTATCAGTGATTATTATGCTTCTGCTCATCAAAGTCAGTTAACCTAGAGTGGCAAAACACCATTGATGTAATTGACTATTGGAGAAGTCAGAAATCTATTTCAGCATCACCTTTCTTATTATCTTTTGACATGATGGTGCATTTGATGAATATTTTTATACATATATAAATTTATAGAAATGTACGTATAATCTGGTTTGCCAAAATTACATACTTTATCAGCAAAGTGAAAAATCCTAATTGGTTAAAAAAAAAAAGGCCATGAATAAGGGCTAGGTGCAATGATTCATGCCTGCAATTCCAGCACTTTGGGAGGCCAAAGGGGGAGGAGTGCTTGAGGGCAGGAGTTCGAGACCAGCCTGGGCAACATGTTGAGTCCCCAGCTACTCAAAAGGCTGAGCTTGGAGGATTGCTTGAGCCCAGGAGTTGGAGGCTGCAGTGAGCTATAATCATGCCATGGCATTCCAGCCTGGGTAACAGCGTGAGGCTCTGTCTCTTAAAAAAAAATGCCATGAGTAAAAGTAAGGAAGCATTTGGAAGAAAATATGCCCTACCAAGTTTTTCTGTATCCAGAACCAACAACTATTTGGCTGATGTTTCATGTTGAGACGCTTTGATGGCATTGCTTTACTGTCTTATTAAATTATGTCAATGGAAGGTTTCCACACATCTTTATCGAGGTTGGACTGGTTTGTCACTGACAGAAGACTTATCTTCAGAGTAAGCTACTCTTTTCTAGACCAATCTTTTTCCTTTTCCTAATTAAGAATTGACTCTTCTGGAATCCTTTTATTTACCATGAAGGGTGGTAGGAAGGAAGTCTCAAGGAGAAAATGTTGGAGAACTGATGCTGTAATCTATTCTAAGCATTATTTAAAGTTGGCAAAGAAAAATGTGGGACATAGTGTTCTCAGTGTTAGCCATTTTTATTCTACTAGCAATTTTCTCCAAAAGCAGAACATCTTGAGGTCTCCAGATTGGAAAAGAATCAATTTTTGTGGCAGAGTGAAATCAACCTTTTTCAAATAACCAAGCTGTGGTGTTGTAAATTCAAAAATAATGTCCAAATAGCTGCAACTTTCAACTGTTCTTACAAATAAAAACATTTTTAAAAAACCAGTTTTATCCACTTCCAAATCCTAAGACAAATAATTAATTAAACTACCTTCATGGAGGAGAGATAAACATTTTAAAAAATCAAATGCATTCTGATATAAAAACATTACAAACACTTGCTTACTTAAGATTAGAAAAACCAACCAAAGTTATGCCCATAAAAATGGTGAAATTACATTATGAGCCTATAGAAGAGCTGATCTTAACTACCATATTCAGTATTAATTTTTTGAAAACAATATTCATCTTAAAGACTTTTCACTATTAAATATAATCCAACCTTAACAAACATTTAAAACAAATGCTTGTGTAACCACCATGCACGTTATGAAAAATTATACTGCTGCCTCTCCAAAGCAACTCCATAACCCTCCCCCAGAGACAACTCTCAGCCTGACTGTGGCAATCACTTCCTTGCATATCTTTTACTTAATATATAAATATGCACCTAAATATGTGTTCTGAAATACTATTGTGTGAGTTTTGCCGATGGCTACTGGCTACTACATTGAAACATGCAGATTCAGAACACCTCGTCATCTCAGAAAGCTCTTCTGGACATGCTGCTCTAGAATGCCAACAACTTCAGAGCCCAGGCTTTGACTCATTCTTCTTATATCTCCATGCCCTGACCCCCACCACAATGCCTGACACAATATTCTTTTGACAATTGCCTGTTGGACTAGACTACCTCCAAGGAGGTTTGGAGTCCAGTGGTGAAAATAGAAAATAAGCAGAATGCTAAATGAGGTTCCAAAGGCTGAGAACATGACACAAGTGGCCAATATAATAGTTTCCCAATACCCTAAATATGTGAGAAGGAGACTATGAAACAAGTATTAGTGATCATTTACCTTCAGCTTATGAAGGGGAACAGGTGGTGGGGGGCGGGTGCAGAGAGAGAAAAGAGAAGAGAAAAAGAGATTCCTTCAGATAGGTTTGGAATGTTCTTGTACCACTCCCAGTCTCCATTCATAATGTAATGTGGGATAAGGAGAGGATTGCTTTCTTTTCATCATAAACCAAGTAAGAAAGGTATTAAGGAGACCACTTAAACAGCTTGCATGTGTCTCCTGGAGCCTGGAGAACATACAGACATCAAAAATATAATATTTGGAATCCCTGGCTCTTTGACTTGCTGACTGTGTGACATTGGGCAAGTTAGATAACCTCATGGCATTTCAGTTTCCTCATTTTAAGTTTTGGATATGACAATACCTATTTCACAGGGTTAACATAGGCGTTAAATGAGAAAATCCATGCAAGGTACCAATAATAGCAAATTACTCCACTTCATTTGAACTGGGTCTGCTGGTTGGCAAATTCCTTTTACTATAAATCTTTGAACACGGTCTTAAGCTCAGCAGCTTTTGGCAGCTAAGCAGAAAATCTGGCTTTCTGCCAAACATGTGCTCTTTATTGTAAAATATGGAAGGTTGTCTCTAGGAGACACTTTGCTGGGCTCAGGACTCCTTCCCCTCCTCCTTGCACTCAGATATGCCCATGTCACAATGATCATCAATGGAGTGTGAGTGGAAGTGATCTGTAATACTTCTAGATGGGCTTTCCCTTTTTCCTCCCTTCACACATTCCACCTTATCCACCACCATTTTGCCTCAGGTAGCAGGTAATTGAGTTATTAATTATGTTTAGTTTTTGACATGCTAGTATTTCATTTTTTTTTTCCTTTTAGCTTCCATCCCCACACGCTTGCTGTTTTTCCCCATATCCCACAGACAGCTGAACTCTGATATTTTGGTATATCTTTAGATACACGTGTATCTTAGAAAACTCTATTGTCCTGTGTGTTTTAAATTCATACAAATAATATGGTGTCACAGTTCTTATAAAATGTATATGCATGGATTAAGGAATTACATTCTCTCTCATATCCTATTAATTTTTGTAAGATATGAGGTTATATTGTACTAATATTTTGCATGCGTGTTTCTATTCGTAGAATGTGAATCTAAAGTAGAGAGGCTGTATCTATCACTGGTGCCTGGAACAGTTCCTAACCCAAGGAAAGCACAAAATTCAACTGTGGAGTAGACATTTGAATGGATACACAAGTATAAAATTTGAAAAAGTTAATTGTTTTGGTTTTTCCCTCTAGAAAAATCCTTGATTTATCCCAGTTCCATGTGCTTTAACATAAAACTGAGACACTGATTTGTAAGAGTATTGCCTACTGAAGGTTACTGCATGGTTCGATGAGTCCTATTTCCATCCATTTAAATTCAAAGCTATAATCTCACATAAATAAGGAAGAAATTATAATTGTAATTAACTCTTAATTATATTTATGTACATTTTTATTGAATGCATCTTATGTAATGCTCATTATTGTGTATTGAATTTGCATTTTAATGAATATAATTTATATACAATAAAAATAAATTAATCCATCTGAATTTTATATACTTAAGTTGTATAGACTTACAATTTTATAGTTATATAAAATTACCCTTTATTTGTAGGAAATACATCCAGGTTTCATACTGATATTATGAAATATATGAATTGATTCTCCAGATTGTATATTTAAAATTAAAAAAATTTTTTTGAGACAGGGTCATGCTCTGTCACCCAGGTTGGAGTGCAGTAGCAAGATCACAGCTCACTGTAGCCTTGACCTCATGGGCTCATGCAATCTTCCTGCCTCAGCTCCCAAGTAGCTGGAACTACAGGTGCACGCCACCACTACCTGGCTCATTTTTAAAATTTTTAGTAGAGATGAGATCTTGCTATGTTGCCAAGGCTGGTATTGAACTCCTAGGCTCAGATGATCCTCCTGCCTCATTCCCTCAAAGTGCTGGGATTACAGGTGTGAGCCAGGCCTTTTTATAGTTTTTAATTTTTAATTTTTTGGGGTACATAGTAGGTATATCTATTTATGATGTATAGAGGTTATTTTTTATATAGGCATACAATGTGTAATAGTTACATTAGAGTAAATTGGGTATCCATCCCCTCAAGTATTTATACTTTGTATTACAAACAATCCAATTATACTCTTTTAGTTATCTTAAAATGTACAATTAAATTATTATTGACTATAGTCACCCTACTGTGCTATCAAATACTAGGTTTTATTCATTCTTTCTAACTATTTTTTGTACTCGCTAACAATCCTCACTTCCCCCTGTGCCCACCTCCTCACTACCCCTTCCAGCCTCTGGTAACTGTCTTTCTACTCTCTATCTCTGTGAGTTCAATTGTTTTAACTTTGGGCTCCCACAAATAAGTGAGAATATGTGAAGTTTGTCTTTCTGTGCCTGGCTTATTTCACTTAATATAACATTCTCCAGTTCCATCCATGTTGTTGCTAATGACGATCTCATTCTTTTTCTTTTTTATGGCTGAATAGTACTTCATTGTGTATATGTACCACATTTTCTTTATTCATCCATCTGTTGATGGGTACTTAAGTTGCTTCTAAATCTTGGCTATTGTGAATAGGGTTGCAATAAACATGAGACTGCAGATATCTCTTCAATAACATGATTTCCTTTTTTTCAGTATATAATTAGCAGTGGAATTGCTGGATCGTATATTAGCGCTGTCAGACCGTATAACATTTGATAACTGTATTGATACTGAAGACCTGGTTAAGTATCTGACATAATATTTTATCCTTAACTTCTTTTTATGGAAAAATTTTAAAATACACAAAATTAGAGAAAATGGCATAATAAGCCATTATTATTCATACCTAGTGTCAGCAGTGATCCATCCATAACCAAATCAGTCTTATCTATTTCCCTACCCAATTATACACTCCCATTTATTTTGAAGCAAATTCCAGATAGCATAGCATGTCAGTCTTTTAAAGTTAAGGATTCTTCAGTTGGAAACACAGAAATCACCTGCCTTCTGTATTGGTCTTGCTGGGAGCTGCAGACTGGAGCAGTTCCTATTTGGCCATCTTGCCAGATTCCATGGTTCATCTCATTGGGACTGCTTAGACAGTGGGTGCAGCCCATGGAGGGCAAACCGAGCAGGGTGGGGCGTCACCTCACCTGAGAAGTGTAAGGGCCTGGGAATTCTCTCCCTTAACAAAGGGAAGCCATGAGCGACTGTGCCATGAGGGAAGATGTTATCCAGCTCAGATACTATGCTTTTCCCATGGTTTTTGCAACCCATAGACCAAGAGATTCCCTCGAGTGCCTAGGCCACCAGGGCCCTGGGTTTCAAGCACAAACTGGGAGGCCATTTGGGCAGACACTGAGCCAGCTGCAGGAGTTTTTTTTTTTTTTTTTTTTTTGCACCCCAGTGACACCTGGAACCCCAGCGAGACAGAAACATTCACTCCCCTGAAAAGGGGGCTGAAGCCAGGGAGCCAAGTGGTCTTGTTAAGCTGGTCTCACCCCCACAGAACCCAGCAAGCTAAGGTCGACCTGGGATGCCGGAGGTTGGTGGGGGGAGGGGTGTCTGCCATTACTGAGGCTTGAGTAGGCAGTTTTCCCCTCACAGTGTAAACAAAGCCGCTAGGAACTTCAGACTGGGCAGAACCCACCACAGTGCACCAAAGCCTCTGTAGCCAGACTGCCTCTCCAGATTCCACCTCTCTGGGCATCTTTGAAAGAAAGGCAGCAGCCCCAGTCAGAGGCTTATAGATAAAACTCCCATCTCCCTGGGACAGAGCACCTGGGGGAAGGGGCGGCTGTGGGTGCAGCTTCAGCAGACTTAAATGTTCCTGCCTGCTGGCTGTCAAGAAAGCAGCAGATCTCCCAGCACAGTGCTCGAGCTCTGCTAAGGGACAGACTGCTTCCTCAAGTGGGTCCCTGACCCCTGTGCCTCCTGACTGGGAGACACTTCCCAGCAGGGGTCAATAGGCACCTCATACAGGAAAGCTCCAGCTGGCATCTGGTACGAAGCTTCCAGAGGAAGAAGCAGAAAGCAATCTTTGCTGTTCTGCAGCCTCCGCTGGTGACACCCAGGCAAACAGGGCCTGGAGTGGACCTCCAGTAAACTCCAGCAAACCTGCAGCAGAGGGGCCTGACTGTTACAAGGAAAACTAACAAACAGAAAGGAATAGCTTCAACATCAACAAAAAGGATGCCCATGCAAAAACCCCATCCAATCAACAGCATCAAAGATCAAAGATAGATAAATCCACAAAGATGAGAAAAAGCCAGTGCAAAAAGGCTGAAAATTCCAAAACCAGAATGCCCCTTCTCCTCCAAAGGATCACAACTCCTCACCAGCAAGGGAACAAAACTAGATGGAGAATGAGTTTGATGAATTGACAGAAGTAGACTTCAGAAGGTGAGTAACAACAAAGTCCTCCGAGCTAAAGGAGCATGTTCTAACCCAATGCAAGGAAGCTAAGAACCTTGAAAAAAGGTTAGAGGAATTGCTAACTGGAATAACTAGTTTAGAGAAGACATAAATGACCTGACGGAGCTGGAAAAAACAGCACAAAAACTTTATGAAGCATGCACAAGTATCAATAGCCAAATCAATAAAGTGGAAGAAAGGATATCAGAGACTGAAGATCAACTTAATGAAATAAAGCGTGAAGACAAGATTAGAGAAAAAAGAATGAAAAGGAATGAACAAAGACTCCAAGAAATACAGGACTATTGAAAAGACTAAACCTATGCTTGATTGGTGTACCTGAAAGTGACAGGGAGAATGGAACCAAGTTGGAAAACACACTTCAGGATATTATCCAGGAGAACTTCCCCAACCTAGCAAGACAGACCAACATTCAAATTCAGGAAATAGAGAGAATGCCACAAACATACTCCTTGAGAAGAGCAACCCCAAGACACGTAATTGTCAGGTTCACCATGGCTGAAATGAAGGAAAAATGTTAAGGGAAGTCAGAGAGAAAGGTCAGGTTACCTACAAAGGGAAGCCCTTCAGACTAACAGCAAATCTGTCTGCAGAAACCCTACAAGCCAGAAGAGAGTGGGGGCAATATTCAGCATTCTTAAAGAAAAGAATTTTCAACCCAGAATTTCATATCCAGCCAAACAAAGCTTCATAAGTGAAGGAGAAATAAAATCCTTTACAGACAAGCAAATGCTGAGAGATTTTGTCACCACCAGGCCTGCTTTACAAGAGCTCCTGAAGGAAGCACTAAATATGGAAAGGAAAAACCCATACCAGCCACTGCAAGAACATACCAAAATGTAAAGACCAATGACACTATGAAGAAACTGCATCAACAAATGTGCAAAATGAACAGCTAGAATCATAATGACAGGATCAAATTCACACATAACAATATTAACCTTAAAGGTAAATGGGCTAAATGCCCTAGTTAAAAGACACAGACTGGCAAATTGGATAAAGATTCAAGACCTATTGGTGTGCTGTATTCAGGAGACCCATCTCATGTGCAAAGACACACATAGGCTCAAAATAAAGGGATGGAGGAATATTTACCAAGAAAATGTAAGGAAAAAAAGCAGGGGTTTCAATCCTAGTCTCTGATAAAACTGACTTTAAACCAACAAAGATAAGAAAAGATAAAGAAGGGCATAACATAATGGTAAAGGGATCAATGCAACAAGAAGAGCTAAGTATCCTAAATATATATGCACCCAATATAGGAGCACCCAGATTCATAAAGCAAGTTCTTAGAGACCTACAAAGAGACTTAGACTCCCGCACAATAATAGTGGGAGACTTTAACAGCCAACTGTCAATATTAGAAAGATCAATGAAAGAGAAAATTAGCAAGGATATTCAGGACTTGAACTCAGCTCTGGACTAAGAGGACTTAATAGACATCTACAGAACTCTCCACCCCAAATCAACAGAATATGCATTCTTCTCAGCTCATAGCACTTATTCTAAAATTAACCACATAATTGGAAGTAAAACACTCCTCAGCAAATGCAAAAGAACAGAAATCATGACAGTCTCTCAGACCACAGTGCAATCAAATTAGAACTCAGGATTAGAAAAAACTCACTCAAAACTGCACAACAAATGGAAACTGAACAACCTGCTCCTGAATGACTACTGGGTAAATAATGAAATTAAGGCAGAAATAAAGAAGTTATTTGAAACCAGTGAGAATGAAGTCACAACGGGCCAGAATCTCTGGGACACAGCTAAAGCAGTGTTTAGAGGGAAATTTATAGCACTAAATGCCCATAGGAGAAAGCAGGAAAGATCTAAAATCAACTCCCTAACATCACAATTAAAAGAACTAGAGAAGCAAGAGCAAACAAATTCAAAAGCTAGTAGAAGACAAGAAATAACTAAGATCAGAGCAGAACTGAAGGAGATAGAGACATGGAAAAACCCTTCAAAAAATCAATGAACCCAGGAGCTGGTTTTTTGAAAAGATTAATAAACTAGATAGACTGCTAGGCAGACTAATAAAGAAGAAAAGAGAGAAGAATCAAATAGACACAGTAAAAAATGATAAAGGGGATATCACCACTGATCCCACAGAAATACCAATTACCATCAGAGAATACTATAAACACTTCTACGAAAATAAATTAGAAGATCTAGAAGAAATGGACAAATTCCTGGATACATACACCCTCCCAAGACTAAACCAGGAAGAAGTTGAATCTCTGAATAGACCAATAACAAGTTCTGAAATTGAGGCAGTAATTAGTAGCCTACCAAACAAAAAAAGCCCAGGACCAGATGGATTCACAGCTGAATTCTACCAGAGGTACAAAGAGGAGCTGGTACCATTCCCTCTGAAACTATTTCAAATAACAGAGAAAGAGGGACTCCTCCCTAACTCATTTTGAGGCCAGCATCATCCTGATTCCAAAACCTGGCAGAGACACAATAAAAAAAGAAAACTTCAGGCCAATGTCCCTGATGAACATCAATGTGAAACTCCTCAATAAAATACTGGCAAACCGAATCCAGCAGCACATCGAAAAGCTTATCCACCATGACCAAGTCAGCTTCATCCCTGGGATGCAAGTCAGGTTCAACTTATGAAAATCAATAAACGTAATCCATCACATAAACCAAACCAATGACAAAAACCACATGATTATCTCAGTAGATGCAGAAAAGGCCTTTGACAAAATTCAACGCCCCTTCATGCTGAAAACACTCAATAAACTAGATATTGATGGAACATATCTCAAAGTAATAAGAGCTATTTATGACAAACCCATAGTCAATATCATACTGAATGGGCCAAAGATGGAAACATTCCCTTTGAAAACTGGCACAAGAAAAGGATGCCCTCTCTCACCACTTGTATTCAACATAGTATTGGAAGTTCTGGCCAGGGCAATCAGGCAAGAGAAAGAAATAAATGGTATTCAAATAGGAAGAGAGGAAGTCAATTTGACTTATATTTAGAAAAACCCATTGTCTCAGCCTCAAACCCCCTGAAGCCGATAAGCAACTTCAGTGAAGTCTCAGGATACAAAAACAATGTGCAAAAATCACAAGCATTCCTATACACCAATAATAGACAAACAGAGAGCCAAATCATGAGTGAATTCCCATTCACAATTGCTATAAAGAGAATAAAATACCTAGGAATACAACTTACAAAGGATGTGAAGGACCTCTGTAAGGAGAACTACAAACCACTGCTCAAGGAAGTAAGATAAGACACAAACAAATGAAAAATGAAAAACATTCCATGCTTATGGATAGGAAGAATCAATATCATGAAAATGGCCATACTGCCCAAAGTAATTTATAGATTCAATGCTATTGCCATCAAGCTACTATTGACTTTCTTCACAGAATTAGAAAAAAGCTACTTTAAATTTCATATGGAATCCAAAAAGAGCCAGTATAGCCAAGACAATCCTAGGCAAAAAGAACAAAGCTGGAGGCATCCCACTACCTGACTTCAAACTATACTACAAGGCTACAGTAACCAAAACAGCATGGTACTGGTATCAAAACAGATATACAGACCAATGAAACAAAACGGAGCCCTCAGAAATAACACCACACATCTGCAACCATCTGATCTTTGACAAACCTGACAAAAACAAGAAATGGGGAAAAGATTCCCTATTTAATAAATGGTGTTGGGAAAACTGGCTAGCCATATACAGAAAACAGAAACTGGACCCCTTCCTTACATCTTATACAAAAATTAACTGAAGATAATTAAAGACTTAAAAGTAAGGCCTAAAACCATAAAAACCCTAGAAGAAAACCTAGGCAATACCATTCAGGACATAGGCATGGGCAAAGACTTCATGACTAAAACACCAAAAACAATGGCAACAAAAGCTGAAATTGACAAATGAGATCTAATTAAAATAAAGAGCTTCTGTACAGCAAAAGAAACTATCATCAGAGTGAACATGCAACCTACAGAAAGGGAGAAAATTTTTGCAATCTATCCATCTGACAAAGGTCTAATATCCAGAATCTACAAGGAACTTAAACAAATTTACATGAAAAAAATAACCCCATCGAAAGTGGGCAAAGGATACGAACAGGCACTTCTCAAAAGACGACATTTATGTGGCCAGTAAACATATGAAAAAAAGCTCATCATCACTTGTCATTAGAGAAATGCAAAACAAAACCACAATGAGATACCATCTCATGCCAGTTAGAGTGGCAATCATTAAAAAGTCAGAAAACAACAGATGCTGGAGAGGAAGTGAAGAAATAGGAATGCTTTTACACTGTTAGTGGGAGATTCCTCAAGGATCTAGAACCAGAAATACAATTTGATCCAGCAATCCCATTACTGGGTATATACCCAAAGGAGTATAAATCAATCTGCTATAAAGACACATGCCCACGTATGTTTATTGCAGCACTGTTTACAATAGCAAAGACTTGGAACCAACCCGAATGTCCATCAATGATAGACTGGATAAAGAAAATATGGCACATATATACCACAGAATACTATCCAGCCATAAAAAAGGATGAGTTCATGTCCCCTTGCAGGGACATGGATGAAGCTGGAAACCTTCATCCATGTAACAAAGTAACACAGGAAGAGAAAACCAAACACCGCATGCTCTCACCCAAAAGTGGGAGTTGAACAGTGAGAACACATGGACACAGCGATGGTAACATCACACACTGGGGCCTGTTGGGGGGTGGGGGGCCAAAGGGAGGGATAGCATTAGGACAAATAGGTAATGCATGTGGGGCTTAAAATCCAGATGACGGGTTGCTGGGTGCAGCAAACCACCATGGCACATGTATACTTATGTAACAAACCTGCAAGTTCTGCACATGTACCCCAGAACTTAAACCATAATAATAAAAAAGACAAATAGAAAAACTAACTATTGGGAACTATGGTCGGTACCTGGGTGACGGAATCATTTGTACCCCAAACCTTAGCATCATGCAATGTACCCATGTAACAAATTTGCACATACATCCCTGAATTGAAAATAAAAGTAGGGAAAAAAAGCTAAGTACTCTTTAATAAATGTCACAATACTGTTATCATGCTAAAAATAAAAATAATTCTTTAAAATCATCAGATTTCATGTCAGTGTTTACATTTCCAATTGTTTTGTAACTGTCATCTCTTTCAGCTTTTTTTTTGGAATTAGAACACAAATAAAATTCACATGTTATAAGTGATTGCTGTTTCTCTCAGTTCTATTTTAATCTGTAGGTTTTACTTTCTTTCTTGCTCTCTTATTTGCAACTTATTTGTTGAATAAACAAAGTTGTTTGTCCTATAGATTTTCTCTGTCTGAATTTTACTGAGTTTGCAGTTTGGTTTGGGTTTGCAAAATGATGATATTCTAATTTTATCATTCCTTCTTCATTTATGTCTATAAAGAAAAACTTCTCATTTGTTACCCAGTGGTATAGTTTATAAAGGAAAGATAGGATAAATGCTTGATTATTTTTATTTAGGTAAAGTTCAAAAGTAATGAATTGGTTCTTTAATATTCTTAATGTTGGGAAATTTGTGTGTGTGTGTGTGTGTGTGTGTGTGTGTGCGTGTGTGTGTCTGTGCATTATTTTGTTATTGGTATCAATAAGAATGAATAAACTGTCCAGGTACGGTGGTTCACACTTGTAATCTCAACACTTTGGGAGGCTGAGGCAGGAGGACTACTTGAGCCCAGGAGTTCAAGACCAGCCCCCATCTCTACAAAAAACAAAAAATTAGCCAGGTGTGGTGGAGCACACCTGTAGCCCCAGGTACTCAGGAAGCTGAGGTGGGAGAATCACCTGAGCCCAGGAGGTCGAGGCTGCAGTGAGCTGTGATTGTGCCACTGCACTCCAGCCTGGGCAACAGACCAAGATCCTGTCTCTAAAAAAGGCATAAACACATGGATTTAAATATATTTTAAAACTTTTATTGTAAAATAACCTCAGATACAGAAAGCTCCACAAGATGAATCTGTAGCTTAGTGAGTTATTATATGAAAGATATGCTTGAAATCACCACTCAGGTCGAGAGACAGAGGTCGGGAACTCACTCCGGAGTTCCTCTCTTGCCCTATCTCAATGAAACACCTTATTCTAAGAAGTAACAATCATCCTGATTTTTATAGAAATCATTTCCTGGACTTTCTTTTTAAAGTATTATTACCCAAGTGTGTGACCTTGACACTATAATTTAGTCTTGCCCATTGAAAAAAGATTGCTCATGCCTATGTCCTGAATGGTAATGCCTAGGTTTTCTTCTAGGGTTTTTATGGTTTTAGGTCTAACATTTAAGTCTTTAATCCATCTTGAATTGATTTTTGTATAAGGTGTAAGGAAGGGATCCAGTTTCAGCTTTCTACATATGGCTAGCCAATTTTCCCAGCACCATTTATTAAATAGGGAATCCTTTCCCCATTTCTTGTTTTTGTCAGGTTTGTCAAAGATCAGATAGTTGTAGATATGTGGCATTATTTCTGACGGCTCTGTTCTGTTCCACTGATCTATATCTCTGTTTTGGTACCAGTACCATGCTGTTTTGGTTACTGTAGCCTTGTAGTATAGTTTGAAGTCAGGTAGTGTGATGCCTCCAGCTTTGTTCTTTTGGCTTAGGACTGACTTGGCGATGCGGGCTCTTTTTTGGTTCCATATGAACTTTAAAGTAGTTTTTTCCAATTCTGTGAAGAAACTCATTGGTAGCTTGATGGGGATGGCATTGAATCTGTAAATTACCTTGAGAAGGATGGCTAAAACACCAAAAGCAATGGCAACAAAAGCTAAAATTGACAAATGGGATCTAATTAAACTCAAGAACTTCTGCACAGCAAAAGAAACTACCATCAGAGTGAACAGGCAACCTACAAAATGGGAGAAAATTTTTGCAACCTACTCATCTGACAAAGGGCTAATATCCAGAATCTACAATGAACTTCAACAAATCTACAAGAAAAAAACAAACAACCCCATCAAAAAGTGGGCGAAGGACATGAACAGACACTTCTCAAAAGAAGACATTTATGCAGCCAAAAAACACATGAAAAAATGCTCACCATCACTGGCCATCAGAGAAATGCAAATCAAAACCACAATGAGATACCATCTCACACCAGTTAGAATGGCAATCATTGAAAAGTCAGGAAACAACAGGTGCTGGAGAGGATGTGGAGAAATAGGAACACTTTTACACTGTTGGTGGGACTGTAAACTAGTTCAACCATTGTGGAAGTCAGTGTGGCGATTCCTCAGGGATCTAGAACTAGAAATTCCATTCGACCCAGCCATCCCATTACTGGGTATATGCCCAAAGGACTATAAATCATGCTGCTATAAAGACACATGCACACGTATGTTTATTGCGGCATTATTCACAATAGCAAAGACTTGGAACCAACCCAAATGTCCAACAATGATAGACTGGATTAAGAAAATGTGGCACATATACACCATGGAATACTATGCAGCCATAAAAAATGATGAGTTCATATCCTTTGTAGGGACATGGATGAAATTGGAAATCATCATTCTCAGTAAACTATCGCAAGAACAAAAAACCAAACACCGCATATTCTCACTCATAGGTGGGAATTGAACAATGAGAACACATGGACACAGGAAGGGGAACATCACACTTTGGGGACTGTTGTGGGGTGGGGGGAGGGGGGAGGGATAGCATTGGGAGATATACCTAATGCTAGATGACGAGTTAGTGGGTGCAGCGCACCAGCACGGCAGATGTATACATATGTAACTTACCTGCTCATTGAGCACATGTACCATAAAACCTAAAGTATAATAATAATAATAATAAAATAAAATAAAATAAAAAGAAAATGAAAAAAAAAGAAAGAAAAAAGATTGCTGTGTATTTTAAGTCTCAAAATCTTTTAAACTATACTTCGTTTTTTTCTTTTTTTTTCCTAATAATTTATCTGATGAAGAACCTGGGGTATTTGAATTGTCGAGTTTCCCACAGTCTAAATGTTACCGATTACATGTGTAATGCAACTCAAAATCGTCCTGCTATTTGTATTTCCTGAAACTTGATGGCTGGATCCAGAAGTTTGATCACAATGAATTTGATCCCTTTAACAGACTATAGGTGATATTGCGTTCTTTCACCAGGAACCACATAGCCTGGTTGTCTTTCTTTTCATGAGCTAACTAGACATTGATTTGCAAATGCCTGGATAAATTCACTGGGAGTTGTAAAATGGTGACTTATGTCATTTTCTATTTATTAATTGAGATGGAATCTTGCACTGTCACCCGGGCTGGAGTGCAATGGTGTGTTCTCAGCTCACTGCAACCTCTGCCTCCCAGGTTCAAGTGATTCTCCTGCCTCAGCATCCCAAGTAGCTGGGATTACAGGGGTGTGTCACCACACCCAGCCACTTTTTTGAATTTTTAATGGAGACAGGGTTTCACTATATTGGCCAGGCTGGTATCAAACTCCTGACCTCGTGATCCATCCACCTCGGCCTCCCAAAGTGCTGGGAATACAGGTGTGAGCCATCGTGCCTGGCTCTCTAATTTATTAGTTGGAATATGTATTAGGGTTCTCCAGAGAGACATGTACAGAGATATATATCAGGAGCCAACTCCAATAGGCCTCTACTAGCCAAAGATGGAACCATGTAATCTTTAAGATAGATAGTAATTGCAACAGACTGAAACCTATCAAATGACTTTAAATCTGTGAGTTCATAATAATATTACATTACGAGCACCAAAACATACTCTCATAACATAGACGTATACAGATATACCCCTGTATATGTCTCTCTGGAGAACCCCGACTCTATATACATAGCTGTGTAGCTATATATACACACACATATATATATACACACACATAGGATAGGTATATATATATATATACACACATATATATGTACATATATTTACACACATAGGATAGGTATACACATATACATATATTGTATATACATAAGATATATATACACATATACATGTACATATCTGTATATATCCACATATATTCCATGTGTATATTATAGGATATATTTCTATATATACTTATATACAGATACCCTATTTATATGTATTTATATATCTTATGATATGTATATTTATTTATATATTCTATTTATATAGGATATATGTGCGTGTATATATATCTGTGTATATAGCCTATATAAATAGGATATATAAATATATATAATAGGATATGTAAATGTATATGTATAAATAGGATATATATATCATATTAATTGATAAGGGACTTATTAGAGAAATTGGCTCATGTGATTACGGAGGCTGAGAAGTCCCACAACATGCAGCCTGCAAGCTGGAGACCCCGTGATGAGGGTAGTGTGGCTCAGTCCAAGTCTGAAAGCCTCAGAACATGGGAAGCTGATGGTGTAACTCGCAGTCTGAGGCCCAAGGTCTGAGAACCTGGGTGTCAGGAGGAGTAGCCTGGTATAAATCCTGGAGCCTAAAGGCCATAGAAGCTGGGGTTGTGATGTCCAAGGGCAGGAGAAGAAGAGTGTCTCAGCTCCAGGAGAGAGAGAGGAAATCATTTTTCACTTCCTTTTTTGTTTTATCGGGGTCTCCAGCAGACTGGATATTGCCTGTCCATACTAGGGGCAGATGCTTCTCACCAAGTCCACACACTCACATGATGAGCTCCTCTGGAAACACCCTCACAGACATGCCCAGAAATAATGCTTTACCAGTTCTCTAGGTATTCTTTAATCCAGTCAAGTTGACACCTAAAATTAATCATCACACAATTCTTTTACAAAGATAAGCTTCCCCTCATGTCTAATTTGGTTTAGTTCATAGAGGTCTGCACAAATGCCTCATTCTTTCCACTTACTTACAAGTTTTCAAGGTCATGAAGTGGCTCCTGTTATCATCCCAAGGTGACCAATTAGTGTTCTATTTCATTTTTGTAATATCATTGTGAACTCAGAGATTTAAAATTATCTATTTTAAAGACTACATTGCTCCATCTTTGGCCAGTAGAGGCCTATTTGCGTTGGCTCCTGAGTCCTTTGACAGAATCTTAGTAATCTTTGATAGCTTTCCTGGAATCTGGGTAGACAAGATGTTCCAAACTCATCTTGCATACTTTGGGTCATAGACCTAGGATCAACCAATTTCCCAACAGGCCCCAGATGCTAGATCACAATCCGGGTTCTAGGGGTCCTAGCTATGACTGTGTTTTTAGGTCTCTACAGCGACAGAGCTAAGATATACATGTGGGATATGTGTGTGTGTGCGTGAGTATGTCTTTATAATAATCCCTGAGTAAATTCTAATCTCTTCCATTTAAATTCAGGATTATAGGATTATGGAGTTCATTACTCTTTTTTTTTTTTGTTTTTTTGAGACAGGATCTCACTCTGTCATCCAGGCTGGAGTGCAGTGGTGTGATCATGGCTCACTGAAAGAAACCTTGACTTCCTGGGCTCAAGCGATCCTCCTGTCTCAGCCTCCTGAGTAGCAGGGACTACAGGTGGAAGCCACCATGCCCAGCTAATTTTTTTGTACTGTTTGTAGAGACGAGGTTTCACCATGTTGCCCAAGCTGGTCTGGAACTCCTGGCTCAAGGTATCTGCCGGCCTTGGCCTCCCAAAGGACTCTTACTCTTCTGTATCAAATTTGTATCTCCTTTCTTTCACACTGAGAATCCTGATTCTCATGGACTCATTGGTTAAGGAAAGAGAATAATTCAAAATTACTAATATATTTTATTCCACATTACACATACAACATTCTCAGAATAACAATAATATTGCCATCACTAGTATAATTATTGAGAACAGTTGAAATTATTTCTGCATATATGCTCTCCATTTTCCCCACCTTTTTAAAAGCTGCACTATATCAATGCTAAGTATTTAGTTATTATATACCGTGCTGTCTCCCGTTTAGCCTCACTTAATTACATTTCTACAAGTAACTATATGTTTTATGCTTATCACCTGTTCTTACGACAATGCCCCTCTAGTTATTTTCGTTGTCTGAAGCTCTTTATCTAGTAGATTCCCCAGCAATGGTTTGAGAAAATAATATTCCTTGAATTCTTGCCTGTTGATAACAGTTTGCTTTAGCCTTTCAGACCTAAATGTCAGTTTTGCTGACTTATAAAATCCTTGCTTCACATTTTCTTATCTTGAATGCATTAAGTATATTACCCTATTTTTCCTGGCACGAATCATTACTGTCAAAGTCTTAATGATAATCTAATATCCCTTCCCTTATGAATCAGTTGTTGCTTTTGCCTAGAAGCCCAAAGAACTTTTTCTTTATGTTCAAAGTTCAGTAATTTTATTAGAATACGTTTTGGTGTTGGTCATTTTGGGCCAATATTCTCAGGTACATGATATGCTCTTTAAATAAGAGTTTTTAAATCTTTTTTTAAATTCAGGGAAACTTCCTTCAATGATATGTTTGTTATTCATTTGTTTTTTAGTACTTCTGCTGTTCTCTCACTTTTGTTATCTTCTTTAGGCCTCCTATAATCTGCAATTTGGATGTTCTTTGTCAATCTTTAATATAATTCACTTTTTCCCAAATACTTTTTCTTTCTTTATTTTTTTAACTTTAAAATATTTCCCTCTTTTTTGCCTTCTACTTCCATTGAATAATTACCTATTATATTTATTCTCTTTTGTGTTCCCTCTAGATTAGTCTTCATTTCTAAAATATTTTTTCTTTTATTCTAATATTTTCCTGAGTCCTGATATTTATTTTCTGAATTATTCTAGTTTCCATGTATTTTTTCACCTATTGTGTCATTTTCTTGATACTTCTTTACTATTTTAAAAATAGAAGCTTAAGTTTTTAATTTATTATTTAATGGTGTCTTTTAAGCATACTTTCATTGTCTATCAGGTTGTTATTCTGCTCCTATGGGATTTACCCTTCATAGTTTTTTGCTGTTTGTTTTATATGAAATTGGTTTTCCTGTACTTTTAGAAAGAAGTGTGGTTCAGGGTAACTTTCAAACTTCACACGGCTCCCTCTTCTGTTGCTTTCATGTTATGTTAAAAAAAAATAGCAGCTTTCTAAGATTTCTTGGATCCATTCCCCTCTCCCATACTTACCTGTGTCTTCTCTATTGCCTATATCCTGTGCAATTTTTATTCCACTCCCAGAAGTTTCTCCTCTATGTGAGTCTGTCTTAGAAAGCAGCTGTAGTGGCTCAGAATCCTTAGGGGCTAGACTGCTCTAGATCCTTCAGCTGTGCTATGAACGATTGGCACCCATCAGCAGTAATTCTTGACTGCTTTGGGTTCTGCTGTTCTCATGTTCATCAGATTTCCTGTTGCTTCCCTCTGCTCACTCCTGCATAGACTCTCTAAGTCTTGTGGCAGTTGTGGACTTTGTCCTTAGTCACCTTGGAGTTAGTGGATATAACTTGTCATACAGGATGGTAACTAATCAAAAACTGCCTCAACATTTCTTCTGCTCCCTATACTTGTGCATCCTGATCTGACACCAAAAGGTAGAGAGTATTTCTCCTTATGAATCTGAGATCTCCTTGTGACTGACTGGCCAACAGAATATGGAAAAATGATATTCTAGGAACTCTTGGCCCCCAGCCTTCAGGTTATGAGAAGGCCAAGCCAAGGAGAGGCCATGTAAAGAACTAAAGTGCTTAGAATTACAGCTCCAGCTGAGCTCTCAGGTAACAACTATGAAAGTGGCATCTGAAACGTTCTGCCCCAACTGAGTCTTCAGATGACTACAGTGCTAGCTGTGAGAGATAACAAAATGGTGGTTGTTTTAAAATGCAAAGTATTGAAGTGGTTTTTGTTACAGCAACAGATAACAAAAATGCCTAGTTTTATTGTAAATGTTTTCCACAGTTTTCATTTTGTTATCTAATTGCTCCTCTGTTTTTATGTAGGGATTTGAAGAGAGTCTAAAATAATGTCTTGTAATGCGATCTGCCCAAATCTGCCCAGAATCCAATTCTGTCATAAGATTATAAGGTTCTTCTAGCATAGATCTCAGTCAAGACCCGTGAAACCATCAGAGAGTGTAATTCAGAACCAGAGCAAATCACAGGGAATTTGTAGCTTCCCCATATGGACTTTGGCTTTCTAATCAACCCTAAATGAAAATAGACATCTCTTTCCTCATTGTCTGCACCACCCCCCCATATTATAGTTCACACTAAATATGTTGATAACCCATATATCTGACATTAGTTGCCTGAATAAATTGGGCACTCTAATTTTCTAGATCCATGTTAGGAGCATCAGCTTAATTTTTTTTTTTAACAATTAAAGCATTTTTTAAAAAGTCACAGTGAGTTATGCAGATACTGTAATCAAGTTAATAGTTTGGCTAATTTTCAAGCCAATCCACTCAGTCATTCAAAGAGTACTGAGTGCTTATTAAGAACTGTTCTTGGTATCCGGGCACTGATTATAGATCAGTAAACAAGCAAACATCTCTGCTCTTAAGGAAATTAAGGTTCAGCAGCTGATATTCTCTAAATACTTGTTCAGTGGCCATCCTGCCGTCACTTGAACACGCTCCTGGGAAATTGCCAAACCCATTTCCAGCTCCCTACAACTTTTAGTACGCTTCCTCGAAAATGTTTTGGTAAATATCATTTTATCCATTTCATTACATTTTCAGTGGTGGCATAGAGTCCCTTCAAGATTAGTTTCCTTGGATGCTACCCAGCTAGTATTCCCCTTGATCCAATTCTGATTTCAAAGAATCATTAAAATGTGGCAAATGGGGAATGATTAAGTGTTAGATCTAAATTTCTTGAATAACACAATAGCTACTTAAGGGGGGTACTTTAGTGGATGCTTTATTAGATTAGTAGGAGTTTGGGATCTTTGTGTGTATATGGGGGTGGGGAGATGAGAGGAAAAGGAGGTGAGTAGTAGAGGTTGTTAAAAGAGGAAAAAGGAAGAAATAAAAGCCCATATTCTCAAAACCAACAATTTAAGGAACTCTAGTATTTTAGTAGCTTTCTCCATGTACAACCTGGAAATGTACATTAACAGGAAACTTTCTACCCACCCCTGCCTCCGCCTTTCCCATCCGTGGGTCTGCTGGGATCTGTCGGTGGGTAGAAGACATTGTCATTGTTTATAATGTTCATAAGCCTGCTGAATGTGAATGACATATATTTAGAAATCAAAATAAAGTTTTGGGAAGATCTTCAATTTAATGGAAACTAGTCTAGTCATTTGGGAACCACAAGAGCTTTTTAGGGAAAGTATGCCTCTGCCAGCTGGAGGAAGTGTGGGTGTACCGGGGTCCCGGTGACACCTTGTGATGTCAGTCACCCCCAGACTGAGGTTGATTGGCTATGAAGAGCTGCAGCAGAGTTTAAATTCCTGCACCATCAGAGAAGTGTCCAGGATATCAACACAAGAGTGGCTTCATTGGGCATAGATTTCCTCTGTGAGAACGACAACCTGATTTTTGAGACTTTTTGAAAAAATTCTTTGTGAACTACGGAGGGTAAGTCATTTTCATCATTTAATTTTTTAAAATGACTTTTGCTGGTTGTTTGGAAAATATTAAATATGTATACATGTTTGAGGCATTATACCATATATAGAGAGATGGGAGAGCTGTGCTTTGGGTAAAAACAGTTTCTATTTTCGTGCCTGTTGTTTATGCCACAGTAAATAATGATATTAAAATGACACGTTAAGTCAACAGAGCCAGGTGTTTTTCTTGGTAATGCTTTAATTAGATCTCTGCATGATACTTCTAACAGGGAAAGTTTATAGAACAGGAGGCAGATGGAAGGTCATTTTGAAATTTAGTTTTAATTAGCAAAACATATAAAACTTTTACAGTGTGTTCATGAATATGGGAATGTTTGCGGCCTACAAGATTGTGAAAAAAAGCTGAACTCATTGAATGGCAGGACTTTCAAAAGAATTTTTTTAAAATTAAAAAATGTAGTGTTATTCATCTAGAGAGCACCTAGTAACATTTATTATGAACTGCATAAGTAACTAAATGATGATTAAACTACTGAAATAACCGAGGGTGTGATAATTATGTTTTTTGTATTCATGTTAGCATGATGCCTTGAATACAGTTAAAATTCAATAAATGTTGAATATAATTGTATTTTAAAATATTGCATTTTAAAACATATATTTTAAAATGTCCATATGTATTTTTATTTACTGTGTTTAGTGCACTTCTTCATCTGTATGACATTTAGAAGAGTACATGTGTTTTAGCAACTTGTCTTCCTTAAGAGCAGTAACTTGTGGTTAACCATACTTTCTGTTTAACTGAGGCTTGACTATCCTATTTTAACCTTGTTGTTTAAAAATGTGAACAAACTATTTTCTAAAGGGTATTAGTCCACTTAGCTACCCGAAAATTGTGATGTAAAACAACGTGCTTCAGATGCTTAGAGGCCTTCCAAATCTATATTTAATTTTGGGGGCACCTCAGAGTTATTTTCCTGTGGTTAAGAGCATATAATATTGGATTCATCATAATTGACCTTAAGTCACACACAATAGGAAGAATTGGAATTTTTTTTGGTTTGTTTGTTTCTCTGGATTCCTGGTAGAGTTCATATCCTGGCCAAGTTTGATTCTATTTTCAAATAGAAAATGGCAGGTTCCAGTTAGTTGGATTCTGGTTAATTTTATTTTTGATAAAACCAGCTTATTTTATTATTATTTTTTATTATTATTAAAGTTTCCTGTTAATGTACATTTACAGGTTGTACATGGAGAAAGCTACTAAAATATTAGAGTTTCTTAAATTGTTGATTTCGAGAATATGGGCTAGAAAAGTTCCTAACACATAGCATGTTCATAAATATTTACTGACTGCTAATGAATGAATGTATTGTTCAGTTGTGTTCTTGAAGATAACAATACTAAGACAAATAAAGCAACTTAATATGATGAATTGTTTTCCAAAAGAAAAAAGAGTCTATGACTTTTCAAACCTTTATTTTCTTCTTTTGGCCTATTTCCTTCATTTTGGTTTACATAGAAGAAGATATATATTTTACAAATGTATCTTAACCTTGAGAAAATGCTAGAACAAATTTCCTTACTGAAGAACCAAAAGAAGTTTTGGCTACACACCTGAAATCTTGACTTTAGTTTCCCTCTCCACATTCTAAACATTTGGCTCTTTTCAACTCTATGAAAACAATTCACAAAGGCAGAAATTCTCTAATACACCACCTTCCAAACAGACAGAATTCAAGTTGTTGATTTCCTTTTGTTACGTCATCTCACTGTAGAATGACAGCATGTGGAATGTAGAAATAGCATTAACCAATCACTGAATAAGAACTCAAAGTCCTGGACTTTTAATTGCAGGCTTGTAGCCGTGGTTCACATTTATTATTCAGAATATGGCTACTGCCTATCTGCTTCTACTCTTTTTTGAATAGTAGCCAAAATGTTTATAAAAGTTTGGAGCTCTTGTTTGGAAATGCACTTCACAAAATTATAATTATTTTTATCAAAAATACCAAATGCAAACCTAATATGGGGTTTAAGATCTGACTTTCTTTAATGCTTAAAAGGTTGGACTATATTTTTTGGGTGGCAACATCAGCTCTCTCAGAACTCTAGAGTGTCTCTTATTTTAGTTTACTAGACTTGCATGTGGGAAATTATTGCTTTAGGTCAGGGTGCTAACTAGTATTTCTAGAATCCTGAGCAAGTTAGGGCATCTTTCTTGTGTTTTAGAATCTTCCATCCCTAAGAAACTTGAGCACTCGGGGCATGCACTTCTTTGTGAGAAAACACAACATTCATTGGTTTAGAATAAATGCAAAATGGCATTCCCAATTTTCTAATTATTTAGATTAGAGAAGCTAAAGAAAATACAAGAGAATTCAATAGTCATTGACCTTCTGTCAAGGCTCTAATATTTGCTAGTTTTCAGAGAATCATGAAATTATAACCATATTCAAATTTCACTTTGAAAATTAAAATGATGAGGTAATTTTCATTTGATCTGTGAAGCTGAAACCATTGAAAGGGTTATTTTGAGAATATCATATTTGAGAAAATTTTGCTTTCTGAAGAAATAAACCTAACAAATTTTTTAAAAAGTTTTGATTGTGATATCTAAAGAGAAGTAACATCTATTAAATTAAGCTTGATTTTGGTGTAGTTAAGCATTTTCATATGTTTTTCTCTGTTGATATTAATTGAAGGATTTTTAAAAGAAATTAAGATAGTATCAAACATAAGAACTGATATACACTATGCTGAATTAGAATAAAGAAAGTAGCACAAATTAAGAATAACTATGCTGAGGAGAGATAATGCCCATAATATACATGAGAGGTTGTTTGACCATTTGAGTTGTGTGAAAGCAGAAATGAGAATCCTGTTCAGGCTCTTTATCTTAGGATTTCTATTATTTTCTTGAATACATTAAAAATAAGATTAGATGGCTTCTTGATCCCAATGTTTCAGACAATGTTCAGCATATTCAGGCATTACTGAGTGCTATATATATATATATATATATATATATATATATATTTTTTTTTTTTTTTTTTTTTTTTTTTTTTTTTTTTGAGACAGGGTCTTGCTCTGTCACCCAAACCGGAGTGGAGTGGTACAATCATGGCTCAGTGCAGCTTCAAACTCCCTGGCTCAAAGAATTCTCCCCACTCAGCCTCCTGAGTAGCTGGGACTACAGGCACATGCCACCAAGCCTGGCTAATTATGATATTTTTATTTCTTAGATCAAGTGTTAAAATCTCTTGTGGAACTTTAAAAACAAACCTATTCCTGTGCCCACCCAAGTGAATGGATTTATTGCCCTGGGATGGGATTTGTGCATTGGCATTTTTAAAACCCTTCCCAGTTGATAGTAATATACATTTAGGGTTGAGAATCTTTGGCTTTTAACTCCTATCATTAGTTTAGGGGCCAAGGGAAAACTTCCCCCTCACCCTCTGAAGGTTTGCTGAAAATCAACTGACAAAAGATAGATTAATAGGAGAAAAGGAATACAAATTTATTTTTATGTGACACAGGAGCCTTCAGAACGAAGACCTAAAGATACAGGAGAAACTGTCCATCTTTATGCTTATGTCCAACAAAACATGGGCAGCCAGGTAGAAATACGATTGGACAAAAAGGTTTCAACCTTATACTAGTAGACCAAGTGGGGTGGCCCAGCAAAGCCTGTCCAGATTCTTCTTGGCCTCTCCGTGCAGCATTTCTTCCTTCTCGATATGGGACAGGACCTTCTCTGGAATGGGGGTCTTATGACCTACAATTAAACTAGGTGGGTCAGAGAATTTCTTTAAGGCCAGTTGTTACACATAAAGATAGGGGGACTTAGGGTAATATTTTTAGGTTTTATTTCTGGCTTTGGGGAAAAGAGGTTCCGGTTTCTATAACCTGCCTTTGGGAAGAGGGATTCTAGTTTCTATGGTTAGTCTCAGGGGAGAATGAGGGGCCAGAGATAGGAGGGCAGGGGAAAGTCAGAGAAGCTTTTGCTTCTGAGGCTGCTTCTGAGGCCTTCATCATAGAGTATTGTTTTCTGAGTTCCTATACTTGTAAACTATTGCAAATCAAAGAAAATGACTGAGGTGAGTCTCAATTATTTTTGGAGACTTATCTTGCCAAAATTGAGGAGGCACCTGGGAAAAACGAACACAAAACCACCAGAAACATCTATGGTCCATGTTTCTTTACAAAGAGAGTCCGGGGACTTCAGTATTTGAAGGGGAAAGAGCAGGCAATAGGAGAAAGGAAGGATAGATAAAAGAGGCGAGTGGTTGCATTCCTTTGAGTCTTTGTTTAGTTCTCACTGAACCCACATTTTATATGTGAAAGGAGAGGGTAGAGGAATAGTCAATTACACATTTGTCTCATGCTCAGTGAATCTGCATTTCTACATAAGATAAAGTAAACATAGACTAGAGGAAGCTGTCAGACATGCATCTGTCTCAGGAGAGAAGAGGAATGACTTTTAGTTCTGTCCTTTGTCCTGAACTTATGAAGGTAAGCTGTTAATTTATATTGTGAGGGTGAAATTCAACCAGACTGTTTTAGGGTAAAGATTTCAGGGCCCACAGGAATTTCCCTGTGAGAAAATTGTGAGGGAGGTACGTAGCCTTTTATCCTTGTAGCTATCTTTTTAAGAACAAAATGGGAGGCAGGTTGGAGTGACCCAGTTCCTAGGTTGACTTTCCCTTTGACTTAGTGAGTTTGGGGTCCCAAGATTTTATTTTCCTTTCACAGTATACATTTAACATTTAAAGAAATGAAACAAATCAACAAATGTGAAATAAACTTGCAGGATTATTTGTGAAATGTATGGAAGTTCATCAGACAAGTATGCTACGGCAGCTACCAGGGCTTACTAGTGCAGGGTAAATTGCGTTCCTTAAACCATTTCAGTAAATTTTTACTTTAGCATCTAGTACTTCTATTTTTAAATACAAAACAAAGTGTTTTCCAAAGCAACAGTTCTTGAAGTGTGAAATGAAGTTACCCTCCAGAAAAATAGTTTGATTTGGCATGTTTCTCTCAGCATGATTTACAAGTGTATCCCAAACCTGTAATCTTCCCCAAATCCTTCAGTACTGTGAATGACAGCAAAAATAATTTAGCATAATCATGTATAATGTATGACTAAATGTGTCACAATAGATATTAAGAGCTTTCTGAAGTTGTGATACAAAGCCTACTCTAGCACATCTCTTGCAGATCACAAAAAAATGCAAAAACAATCTGTTTTGTGTAGACATTATTATGCAGTCATAAATGTGACTTAGAAGCCATTGTGTGTGTGTGTGTGAAAACAAATGCCCACCACCTATCACTGGTGTCAATAAGTGTAGTTTTTTAGGGAGAATACATTTGCTAGGGTGCTCTGCCATACCAAGCTGCATAACTATTGTAAAAGGGAATGGACAGAAATTTCTATATTCCTCTTTCTTTACTTTTTCGTCAATTTATCATACTTTATGTGTTAGCGTTTGTACATCTCCTCATTGAAACATTTTCAATTTATTTCTTAGGAGTGAGGTTTTTAAAAACCACTTTGTTGAGTTATAATCTATACACCACATACTTCACTAATTTGAAGTGTATAGCTCAGTGGTTTTCAGTATATTCACACAGTTGTGCAACCTTCACCACAATACATGGAACAGTTTCATCACCTCCAGAACAAATCCTGTACCCATTAACTGTCACCCCTCAACCTCCCATCTGCATAAGCTCTGGGCAACCACTAGTCTACTTTTTGTCTCTGTAGATTTGCCTATTGTGGACATTTCATGTAAATAGAATCATTCCAATGTGGCCTTTTTATCTGGCTTCTTTCACTTAGCATAGTGTTCTCAAGCTTCCTCTACTCTGAAGCACATGTCAGTACTTCATTCCTCTTTATGGTTGAATAATATTCTGTTTTATAGATACAGTAAATTTTATTTATCCATTCATCAGTTCACGGACATTTGGATGAATTTTTAGTAGGAAGAAACTGTCAAAAAGTTGAAGCTACTTTATTTCTTTAACATGGAGAGAAACATCTATGTCCTTCATTCCAGGTAGAGGTATCACACCCAACTATGAAGATCAGCATCCTGCTCATGTTCCTTTGGGGATTATCCTGTGCTCTCCCAGTAAGTATTAGGGTAGGGATATATGAAAAAACCCTTTCATACTTAAAACTCCACAATTTTCATTGGCTACGAACCAAGATGGCTGTGTATGTTCCAGTCCAGTAAAAATAGTAGTTTCTTAGCACGCTGTTTTCTTAAGAAATATCATTCAAGTTGTTTTTTATTCTGTTCAGTTGCCATTCATATAGATGTCATTCATACTTTCCTTCCTTATAAGCAGTGGTTCTTAAAGAGTCATCCTGGAACCACCAGCATCAGCATGAACTAGGACCTTGTTAGAAATCTAAATTCTTGGACCCTACCTCAGAGCTGCTAAACCAGACTCTTTAGGGATAGGAAACAGAAATCAGTGTTTTAACAAGGCCTCCAGGTGATTCTGATGCAGCCTAAAATTTGACTATCCCTACTCCTATGTATGAAAAGTGTTAATAACTGTTGCTTCAGAAATTTCTCTTTGGATTTACCATGTGTACTAAATTTTCTAGGTAGCCAGGTATCAAAATAATGAATCTGAGGGTTCTGAAGAATGGAAGGTGAGTAGAAATATGACTTTTTGAAATATTTTAATTCTAATTTATTATGATTATAACCAAATTGACTTCATTGCAAATGTTGAAACTGCTAATGACTTCACGAGCATATTAATAAGCTAAGCTATAGAGTTCATAGAAGAAAATAATGCTGTGATTCCAACTTAGTAGTATACTGTGGCAAGGAAGCATATTTTCTGTTAGCTTTCTTCTTATAATGGATGTGTATAATATTACCAGGGGAGGCATGACAATGAACCAAGAGTTTTCAGGAGAGATTATGACTTGAAATCTGTTTTAACAAGAGTTATCTGGTGGGCAAGAGGTCAAGTTCTGGAAGGTGAAAAAAGAAAGAAGAATGAGAGGACACTAGAGTCTCTGGAATGAGAGCTAATGTTGCTAGCATGTTATTATATTGAGAGTTACTAACTCTCAATAACTCAAGAATCATTGCCAGGCACAGTTCTGAGTGTTTTACACATATTAACTTCCTTAATTTTCACACCTCTGTGAATTAGGCATTATGTTTTATTCTCACTTTACAGATGAGAAAACTGATCACAGAGAGTAATTCAATCGTCTAGGTTACATGGTCGATTAGTATTAGAGCCAGACTTTGATATTATGTCACTCTAGCTCCAGAATCCACATTCTTAACCAGTGTGTTATATCCCTCTCAGGAAGGAGCCAGGTCTAAGAGGTCAGAAAATTCTCAAGATTGGCACTAAGGGTTAAAATCTTATGCGAAATCAGAGCATTTTGTTCACTACCATGTTTCCTACTGGCTTTTACATATGATAAAGCTTGGCCCCAGTGCTTTTGGTGGTGGCCAGATAATGTCAGCGATCAGAGGTGGGGTCCTGTCCATGCCTGAGTCTGGAATAGACTTTGCAGTATTTATTATGAACTTTCTTCAGAGATATCCATAGGCTGGTTAATTTAAAAGCAGACGCTCTAGATCCTCTCTCTCATTTAACCAGAGACACACAAACATGCCCTGTTCTCAAGTCTAGCCTTGGCATGAGAAAAATAACAATGTCTTGCTCCCTTCTACCCATTAATTCCAAATGATAATTGACTGGAGCACAGCCTGCCATTGTGCCTGCCTGCAGTGTTGCAGGCCAAAGACAGAGTGATTATAGCTCCTTTCTCTAAGGAGATACCCCCAGTCCAGCACCGCTGAGACGCACGTTGAAGACATGTCAATAGCAGCTCCTCCCTGCTCTACTTTGCGCCTTGGGTGTTCCACACAGGACTTTGCCCTCCCTCAAGGGGAAGGGGGAGAAGTGATGGGGAGGGGTACCAGAAGTTGCTAAGGCATTCTTATAGTGCTTATGAGACTAAAGATAGTGAAATAAATTAGAAGTATGACTAGTTAAATTTCTGATTTAGCATTTGTTTTTAATACCAGGGCTTTTACATGACTCGAGAAAGGTTTCATGGCTTTCTCAATTCAGTTTTGTTTACTATTAAATTTTATAAGGTGGATGTTGTCAAATGGATTTTTTCTTTAGTTTATATCATGTTGAATGAATAGTTTTCGAGATACTTCCATAGGCATTAGCTGGTTTCATCCTCATAACTCCCTTGTGGGGTAAGCACAGTGGGTGTTAATTTCCTTAATTTATGAATAAGAAACTGGTGGTCAGACACGTGAAGTGAATTGCCCACCTTCACCTAGAGTAACCAACCATCTCGGTTTACCTGGAACTTAGGGGTTTTCTGGAACACATGACTTTCAGTGCTAACACCAAGATGATTGGTTTTCAGGGCTAAAACCAAAACCAGTGAGTTAATTGAGACTTAAATCTGGATTCTGAGTTTCAATGCTGCTTTTCCTGTGTTACGTTTCCTCTAGGTTGTATGAACGGCCAGGTTCAAAGAAAGCATATTTATTTCTGTAAATGAAATATCAGAAACATAAACATTGTCTAGGTCTCTTATATCCCAAGATCTTTTCAAGCCATTAGTCATTTTACTTTCATTTTGGAACCATTTCATCATAAAATTTCACTATTACTCATGTAAATGTAAGATCTCTACCAAGAAACTAAAAATAATCACCTAAAATTATTGTAAATAATTACAATAATGAAATCCATCTGTGAGGGAGTAATTTGTTTTCCTTCCTTTCCTTTTCTGCAGGGTCATTTGGCTCAGGCACCAACACCACCCTTGGTAACTATCTCATTTACTTTTGTCATAAACATCTCATGAAGTAACTTTAACACTCTTCCAGTTGCCTTTTACAATTTTGAAAGTAGTAAATCCAGACTGGAAGCAATTGATGTGCATCATGTTTTTTTCTTTCCTAAGAAATTACTAAAAAGAAAAGTAAACATTTTTCCCCTTTCAGGAGAGCAGTGAGTCATCAGAAGGAAGTAAAGTTAGCTCAGAGGAACAGGTAATTAAACAGACCTTTCTTAACTTTTCAGGCTACTTAGGAATGGAAGGAAATGATGTTAGATTAAATTACCTGGCAACAGTTCTAAATATAATATTTTCTAACTATGAGTTATGCTGGCTAAAGAGTCCCATAAAATAAGAAGAGAAAAATGAGTAAGGAGAATTCACATGCAGACATGCTATTCATCTTATTTTCATAACTGAGCCTAGATTGCTGACACTGTGGCCCCAAATGTCTCTCCTAGTTAAAAAATAAACACACGCGCATACACACACACACACACACACACACTCACAAATGGTCATTGACCATGTCAAACTTACTCCTCAACTTAAAATGTTGCTTTTACAATTGGAGCAGTTCAGATCAGGTGAAGAAGTGCCTGGGAAATTCTCTGTGTCAAGGATCCTGCTTGAAGACAGAACAGGACAGCCCTGAGGAAACTTTAATGAAAAGAACTGCTTCAGTAATGACTTTCTTTTCAAAAATAGTCCCATCTGTGGGACTGGGCTCTGGGAGTGAGAAAGGCAGACTCAGTTTATATTCCTTAAAGCTGGCATTCTTTTTTCATTTTTCTAAGACTAAGTGTTGTTACTTTCTTAGCTATGCTACTGTTTTGACCAAACTCAATCCTGTGGGGCTCCAGAGAGTCCAGGAGCCAGGTTTCTCCCTAAGGCTTTGATCCATGTTGCATTCTACACTTAGCCAGAGTTGGAAGATGAATTATTAGCCTGTTTATCCCTATTTACTTAAGGTTATCAAAAGAACATTCTAGAAATTTAAAAGCATAGAACTGGAGAAATGCTGTTTGCTGGGGACTTTGTGATTTGTTGCCTCAAGGGTCCCTAAGCTTTCAAGTTACGGTAGCAATTCCTGCTTGAGAAAGGGTAATGAGGTATGGTGATTCCTGCAGTTCCTGCTTTTGAGTTGGGTTAACGAGGTATGGCAGGTTAAACCCATGCTCAGTTCCACTATACTAGCATAAAACTCCAGTGCTAGGAAGAGAGGTCAACAGCATATACACAAGTACTCCCAATCACCCAATTACAGACTCAGACATTGATCAGTAGGGATATGTAAAAACAAAACAAAACAAAACAAAACTAGCAGGTATGCTCTGTTGTAGGGTATGGTAAAGAGAGCAGATATTTTGGGAGCATAATGTATGAAGACTCACTGTCCTTCCTTACTGGTACAGAGCATCCAATTGTTTCACTTACAGGGCTCACCTCTCTGACTTCCCACGTAGCACTAAGGTGCCTTGTTGGTCACACTAGTTGGTGTCTTCTAGCTGAATCATCTATAGGCAACTTTCTGGTTGTACTAACGAGGTAGAAACATGGTTTGGGTGAACTATATACCTTACTATAATATTTAATTTTCATTTTAGCTAAAGATTTTATCCTCCTGAAGAAAAAAAATTGGGGTCATTTTAAGATCACTCAATATTTTTAAAAACTCTGTTTCACACCAAACACTTTAATGCATGAGCATTATAAACCAACACTAATTCACAAACAATTACCTAAGAGGTTTTTTTTTGTTGTGTTTGTTTGTTTGTTTGAGACGGAGTCTCTCTCTGTCACCAGGCTGGAGTGCAGTGGCTTGATCTCGGCTCACTGCAACCTCTACCCCCCAGGTTCAAGTGATTCTCCTGCCTCAGCCTCCCAAGTAGCTGGGACTACAGGTGTGTGGCACCACGGCCAGCTAATTTTTGTATTTTTAGTGGAGACGGGGTTTCACCATGTTGGCCAAGATGGTCTCAATCTCTTGACCTCGTGATCCGCCCACCTCGGCCTCCTAAAGTGCTGGGTTATGGGTGTGAGCCACCGTGCCCAGCCCAAGAGTTGTTTTTTTTTGTTAAAGGAATTATATATACAGTATGATTTGAATTTCATAAATGTGATTTCCAGAAAGCTTTTTGAGAAAATGTTGGCAGCATTGAGTGAAGCGTGGCTATATAAAATGGAACCACTTGAGTTTCAATTCCTCTTCCTTCCTGTTTAAGCTCTGGTAGAGAGGTTATTGAGTAGTAAAACTGACCATAGATTAGAGGAGGGGACATAGGACGAAGGAAGCAGAAAGACTAGAAAGGCTCTAGGTAACTCCTTCTCTATCAGTTCCTGGAATACTGACCATATCTGTTAACCCCAAATTCTAGGCAAATGAAGACCCCAGGGACAGCATTGAGTCAGAGGAGGGCCTGGGCTCTGATGATCATCAATACATTTATAGGCCAGCTGGTGGCTTCTCTCGGAGCACAGGAAAAGAAGGAGATGATAAAGATGACGATGAAGATGACAGTGGAGATGACACCTTTGGTGACGATGACAGTGGCCCAGGGCCCAAAGACAGACAAGAAGGAGGAAGCTCCAGGCTGGGAAGTGATGAGGACTCTGATGACACCATACAATCCAGTGAAGAGGGTGCCCCACAAGGGCAAGACAGTGCCCAAGATACCACCAGTGAGAGCAGGGAACTTGACAATGAGGACCAGGAGGACAACAGGCCTGAGGGAGATGACTCCACTCAAGAGAGTGAGAGTGAAGAGCACTGGGTGGGAGGCGGCAGTGATGGGGAGAGCAGCCACGGAGACGGCTCTGAGTTGGACGATGAGGGAATGCAGAGTGATGACCCAGACAGCATCAGGAGTGAAAGGGGAAACTCCAGAATGAACAGTGCAGGCATGAAATCAAAAGAATCTGGAGAAAACAGTGAGCAAGCAAACACTCAAGATTCAGGTGACAGCCAATTGCTGGAGCATCCCAGTAGGAAAATTTTTAGGAAGTCTCGCATCTCAGAGGAAGATGACAGAGGCGAGCTTGATGACAACAACACAATGGAAGAAGTCAAGAGTGACTCTACAGAAAACAGCAACTCCAGAGACACTGGCCTCAGCCAACCCAGGAGAGACAGCAAGGGTGACTCTCAAGAAGACAGCAAGGAGAATCTGTCCCAGGAAGACAGCCAAAACGTAGATGGTCCCAGCAGTGAGTCCAGCCAAGAGGTCAACCTGTCGTCTCAAGAGAACAGCAGTGAGTCTCAGGAAGAGGTGGTGAGTGAGTCCAGGGGAGATAACCCCGATCCCCCAACAAGTCATGTAGAAGACCAGGAAGACAGTGACTCCAGCGAGGAGGACAGCTCGCACACACTCTCCCACTCAAAAAGTGAATCCAGAGAGGAGCAAGCAGACAGCGAATCCAGTGAGAGCCTCAACTTCTCGGAGGAAAGCCCAGAGTCCCCCGAGGATGAGAACAGCTCCAGCCAGGAGGGCCTCCAGTCTCACAGCACCTCAGCAGAGAGTCAGAGCGAGGAAAGCCATTCTGAGGAAGACGACAGTGACTCTCAAGACAGCAGCAGATCCAAAGAAGATAGCAGCTCCACGGAGAGCAAATCAAGCAGTGAGGAAGATGGCCAGTTGAAAAACATTGAGATAGAGAGCCGGAAATTAACAGTTGATGCCTATCACAACAAACCTATTGGGGACCAAGATGACAATGACTGCCAAGACGGCTATTAACATCAGCTGTCCTAAGAAGCAGCTGTCACATAAAGGAGTCTTAGGGGCTTGAAAGTGTATCATGATAACTATAATTTATTGATGTTTTGATCAAAAGAATAACCAGATGTCATATTTTTCCTGAAAGGAATTGCTGGACATTACACTTGTTTCTAGGGTGTCATTTCATAGAGGTTTAAATACTGTGGAGTGACACCAGAACACATCCAAAGGGGCTAGAAGCAAGAAAGGATCTGCATGATAACTTTGCAGCTGAGATAGTTCCTAACTCGTCAACCTAACAAACAAAGCTATTGGGTGTCCATGATGTACCAGGCACTATGCTAGGTGTTGAGAATGTAAGGCAGGTTAAGACTTGTTTCTTGCTCCTGAGGAGTGTATAGAAGGACCCACAAAGCTACAGAGTTAAAGGGGGATATGTATAAGAGAAACAAGGGTTGTTACAACCCAGTATGGTGAGTGCCAAGACAGAGCTATGAACACGATATCTATCTGGGAGCACTGAGAAGGGTGACCAATGCATTGGAGAACGAGGGAGGGCTTCACAGCAGAAGACATTGGAGTTGGAAGGTTGCATAGGGTTTCCTCATTGGAGACCGGGAATTCTATTCTTGGGATAAATAATAGTAAATTCCATAGGATCAAATACTTAGTTTGCAAAAGCACTTTGAAATTATGGCACAGTGAGTTGTTTTGGATAAGAAAATCTTTTTCTCGCAATTAATTTACCAGTTCATTTTTTTGGTAGAACTCCCATAAACATCACCTTACTGATCACTGGTGATGATAAGAAGGATTGGGTCAGGAAGAGTGGGAGAAAGAAATCCCTCCTTACATAGATAATTTTTAGCTTTATTTTTTCTAAAATCAGTTTGTGTGCAATGCTAGAAAAAAACTTCTCTGAGTCCTTTACAGAGAAAAATTCTGTATATAAGATTCAATTGATTTTTGCCAAATACCATTTGAAATATTACCTCAACGTAAAATACTTGTTTTGTAATAAAGATTATAATACCCAGAAGAAATATGTGCTTATTTGTAATCGTGGTGTTATTAGGATATATTTATGTTAAGCAACTCTTTCTTTAAAGCATTCCCAAATAGTTCAGTACCTTCCTCCTATTAAAATGAAAGATTTTCTTAAATTTCCTGAAAATTTTATTCGTAATTCAGGTAGCATTTGATAAAAGTACTATGTGTTGCTTATGACATTTCACTAACTATACCTGTTACAGAACAGGGAGAAAAAATGAAGCAAACTCTCAATTTTTGTTTGAGGCCACAGTAAAAGTTTATGATGTTTAGGCTTAACATTAGTTCCTACTAGTCTCTCAGACTCATTTGTGTAAGCTCTGGAAGCTACAGAGAACCATATTCCTTATATTTTTATTTCTTTGAAAGAAACGACTTCACCTCTGCACTTTTACTTTACAAATTTGTTTTTACCCACACTTCCGCTTAAATTCCCCACAAAATTATTAATAGAATCCAGAAGGCTTCCTGGCCGGGTGCAGTGGCTCACGCCTGTCATCCCAGCACTTTGGGAGGCCGAGGTGAGCAGATCACTTGAGGTCAGGAGTTCGAGACCAGGCTGGCCAACATGGTCTCCACTAAAAATGCCAAATGAGCCAGGTGTGGTGGCACGCCTCTGTAGTCTCAGCTACTCAGGAGGCTGAGGCACAAGAATCACTTGAACCCGGGAGGCGGAGGTTGTAGTAAGCCGAGATTGTGCCATTGCACTCCAGCCTGATAAACAAGAGCAAGACCCTGTCTCAAAAAAAAAAAAGAATCAAGAAGACTTCCTAACTTTCAGTCTCACCCTTCCCATCCTTCACATTTCTCTGTTCCCTCACAAGGTCAAAGGTGTGTTTACTTGGGGAGATTTAAAGATTGCGTGTGTGTGTGTGTGTGTGTGTGTGTGTGTATTCTCTAATGCTTCCCCTTGAAATTTTAGAGCTTTTAATTTAGTAGGTCTGGAGTGAGACCCAGAGTTCTGCATCTCTAAAAGGATTCCAGGAAATTCTGATGGAGCCCATCCAATATCACTATTTGGGATCTCCAGTTGGATTAATTATCTAACTCTATTAACCTACAGGTTCCTGCCAACCCATTGCTCCTTCTGAGAAGAACTGCCCCATGCGCAGACCTCCTGGGTGCCTGAGGCACAGGTGGCCAGGTTCTAACCACTCACATTCCCCACCTCACCATAGGGGATTGGAAAGAATGAGCACCTGATGTGAGGGGAGCCTGGCTGGCAGCCTCCAAGGAGGCATGTTGCAAAGGCCTCATCTGCCTGAACGCGGATGATGGGGGCTTGAGGTCTAATCTTATTTTCCTTCTCTGCAAATATGAATATTTAGGGAAAGAGATGTCAGAAAGTGGTTAGAACAAAAACAGAAGGGAATACACAGAGAGGCAGAAACAGTGAGTGGGCTAAACCCCATTAATGTGGCACACAAAATAGAAAATTATGGAGCTCCTGATGCTGAGGGGCAAAATAATCATCTTCCAGCCTGCAAGTCGGATTTGACTCTTTTATTGCCCCTAGGCCTTCCTGTATTCTGGGATGTTTTGTCTTCTCAAATGCCCCCTGCATGAGGGCACCTACCTTTCTTGAGGCAACTTGAGTGAGTCTTTGTTCCCAGCAACCAAAATGCCTAATGAACAGAGACTTAGAAACTTATGTTATGTTAGCTAGTGTTCCTAGGTTCTATAATCCAGTGGTTCCCAAACTTTTTGCTGTCAGGGACCAGTTTCGTGGAAGACAATTTTTCCAGGGATGGGGGGTGAGGGGGATGGTTTCAGGGTTATTCAAGTGCATTACATTTATTGTGCACTTATTTTCTATTATTATTACATTGGAATATATAATGAAATAACTATACAACTCACCATAGTGTAGAATCAGCCCTGAGCTTGTTGTCTTGTAACTAGATGGCTCCATCTGGGGGTGATGGGAGACAGTGACAGATCATCAGGCATATACACAGTTCACAATAGGGTTCCCACTCCTAGGAGAATCTAATGCCACTGCTGATCTGACAGGAGGTAGAGATCAGGCAGTAATATGAACAGTGGGGAGCAGCTGTAAATACAGATGAAGCTTCACTTGCTCATCTGCCTCTCACCTTTTGTTGCTGAGGCTTGGTTAGGAACCAGTTAGGAACCGGGGTATGAGGAGCTCTGTTATAACTGCTTTATCCAGACAATTCACAGGACTTCTAGAAGAAAGAACAGTGATAAGAATTTCAGCTATGTTCATGATAGAATGCCCCTGTGGGGCAGATGTAGGAGGGTTTTCCTTTAAGTTCCTATTGACTCATTTCATGTGCTTGCTATAGGCATTGTTGTATCTCGCAGTTGGAAGTGGTAGAGACACATTATTCAAAGGAAAGGTGGCTGGACTTGATCTTTGGCTTTCAAGGTATAGGAGTTTCCTCGTGGAGCTCCTCTTGAAGTCTGTAGTAAATGAGTCCACTTGGGAATCCAAATTATAATTAGCAAATAATTTTAAATTTATAATGGGAAAGAATAAGAATGAAAAGCCTGTATGGTGAGCAGAAATGGGAACAGAGGGAGCTATGCAGTATGAATGCTTAACAGCATTGGGCTAAAATAAGACGGTGCATCTATGATGCTCCCTGGAAACCTCACAGTAGGAACTGAAACATTATCTCTCCCTGAAAAGTGCTCTAAAGTGCCATGATTAACTTTTGCCTCAGTGGTTCTTATTTTTCTAAGCTTGTGAGGGCTGATCCACTCTTCATTAAATTGCCCATTCTTTATTTTTAAAAAGTTGTTAAACTGAAAAGTAATTAACTGTACATATTTGTGGGGTACATACACTGTATAGTGATCAGATCAGAGTAAACAGGATATCCATCACCTCAAGCATTTATTATGTTTTTGTGTTGGGAATGTTCAATATCCTCCTTCCAGCTATTTGAAACCATATATATATATATATACACACACACACACTTTTTAATATATTATGTATATATTTTGTATAATGTGTATATGTATATACATACATTCTTTTTCATCAGACAACCAATTTCCTTTTTTTAAAGATAACTTTTATTTTAAGTTCAGGGGCACATGTGCCGGTTTGTTACACAGGTAAACTTGTGTCAGGGGGGTTTGTTGTACAGATTATTTCGTTACTCAGGTATTAAGCCTAGGACCCATTAGTTATTTCTCCTGATCCTCTCCCTCCTCCCACCCTCCAACAGACCCCAGAATGTGTAGTTCCCCTGTGTCCATGTGTTCTCACCATTTAGCTCTCACTTATAAGAGAACATGCAGTATTTGGTTTTCTGTTCCTGCATTAGTGAAACTGTATATTATTGTTAAATATAGTCATCCTACAGTGCTATAGAACACTAGAATTTACTCCTTCTATCTAGCTGTAATTTTGTACCCCTTAACAACTCTCTATCTTCCTCCTATCCTTCCCCGCAGCTAGTATCCTCTGTTCTACTTTTCACTTCTATGAGATCAACTTCTTTTAGCTTCCACATATGAGTAAGAACATGTGGTGCTTAGCTTTCTGTTCCTGGCTTATTTCACTTAACATAATGTCCTCCAGTTCCATCCCTGTTGCTGTTAATGACAGGATTCCATTCTTTTTATGGCTGAATAGTATTCCATTGTGTATATATACCACATTTGCTTTATCCATTCATCTGTTGTTGGACACCTAGGTTGATGCCATATCTTGGTTATTGTGAATAGTGCTACAATAAACATGGGGATACAGATGTCTCTTCAATATAATGATTTCCTTTCCTTTGGATGAATTCCCAGTAGGGAGACTGGTGGATCACATGTTGGTTCTATTTGTAGGTTGTTGAGGAACCTCGATATTGTTCTCCATAGTGGCTGTACTAGCTTACATGCCCACCAATATTGCCATTCTTTCTTTAAATAAAGTAGTACACTCAAGTTGCTTTCTGTGGAATCTGGCTGGCCTTGGAGCCATTCTGTCTTGTCTACATGATTTTACATATCTATATAGCTCTTAAAATTTAGTTTCTAAATGGCAGTCTTATTTTACTCATCCTAATTCTCTGGAGAGGTGGGCACCTCCTTGTTGCTCCCAAATAAATACAAATTGATGGTTTCCAACTGAGACCATTTGCTCATTAACATTCATTATTTCAATAAAGCACACATGTTATGATCCAGGCATTAGGCATAAACAAGTTTGATCTAAGGAAGTGAATGAGAAAACAGGGGAGAAGCACATTCCTAGCAGAGGGAACACCAAAGTAAACGTACAGAATTGTTTATGGCAAGTTAAGATGTGATTTAAAAAAATCTGGAGTCACTGATGCATGGGAAAAAGAGAAAGAGGAAGTGAAAATGGTAAGAGAAGAGATTGGAAAGGTGAACTGGGATCCAATGGGACGATCTCTGAATAACAGACTAAGGAGAGTAGTCTTCATTTTTCTTGAGAGCTTTCCCAGCACTAGGTTTTCATACATGATATATTATACATAGCACAAATGTTTTTGAGATGGATATTATAAACTCTCTCCCCCTTAAAAATAGATGTAAAAAATAAAGAGGAACAAATGAAGCATAAGAAAGCTAAGTTAATTCGTTAGAAATCCAAGAAATGGCAGGGCCTAGATTTCATTTCAGTTCAATGATAAGGCACTGAAAGTTTTAAGCAGTGGAATAACATTCATGAATATGACCTTATCTGCTCAAAATAAAATAGGCAAGGGAAATGCTATATTCTCTGTTTGATCTCAACACTTAAAGAACTCAAGAGCCTCCCAGTCACTTCCTAATGGCTTGTTTTCCTAGTTCTGTTATTTTGAGAGAGCCACATTTAGTAGAGTTCATTCTTATTCTCCCAAAGTTTCCTCATGAAGATATAGATCAGAGTGATAAAGATTACTATTTAAGCTTTTTCAAAACAAAACAAAAAACTGCAGTGGTGATTTTGGAGAAACTCTAGAAATATTGATTTCCAAAAATGGAAGGTTATACTGAAGTCTTTAACAAACATGGTTTAGTGCACGGCAGAACTCATTCAGCCTGGAAGCTGCAGATATTGCCACAAAGCACTAGACACTGTGGCTTGTACTGCTGATCCCACTGGCAATAACTCTAGATGCTGCCAATAACACTGGAACTACTGATGCCCCTAATCTCCAGCTGTCACTGCTGCCAGAGACCTTTCTCCATAGGCCCTGGTTTGTTGTATCACAAGTTCTTAATTCTCCATTTGAAGAAGAGCCTATACCAAGTGCCCATGTGCTAGTTACAAGTTAATTTAGAAAGATAGTGTCTTGCATTTTTGGCGTCTATATCACAAGGTATATTTTGTCTCATGTGCAAACATATAAAGGGATAATGTATGCACCGTATGTAAAAAAAAGGTTCTGATGCTGAGTGAGCAAAAAGATTAAAAAATGTTCCACTGATGAAGTGAAGAAACATGTCCATGCCAGAAGGAGGAGCAGCATTTAATGATGTGAGAATGGCCAAGTCAACTTCCACGGTGGGGGAGGTGTGATCTGTGTTGAGGAAGATGGGAGGCATAACACTCATCCCAAGAGGAGTGTGTAAAACACCAAGGGATTCTCACAGAGAATAGAGGAGGCTTGAAATGCAAGGGAACTGATATTTATTGCATAGGCACTATGCCCCAGGTCCTGTGCGAGATGTCTCACCTTAGGCCAGTGCTCCAGGAATTTCACTGATGGGTCCCGGAGATGCAGATTCATGATTTTTATGTATACTTTGCCAGGCTGCTGTGAAAAATGGGAGGATATCCTTTTATATATAGTTAAGGCATTCTAAAATTGAACTTCATAGGGAGAGGTTTCCCTAACCCCCCTAAAATTATTGATCTATGTAAATAGAGAATCCATGATTTTCATGAGATTTTCAAAGGAGTCCATGAGTGTGCTGCTGGAATCCATTCAACTGAATAAAGGAATGACATTTACAATCATAAGATCTGTCTAGACCTTGCTCTGTTAAATTTTTGTCTTCCTGAAAAACCCAAGTCAATGCTGATCTTAAAGAGTTAGAAGTATACTGTGATCCATATTTCATGTGTCACTTACTAGGGTTAGTAGATAAAGCTATGTATAAAGGAAAACAGTGTATCATAAAATTTCTTTCTGATCAAATAAACACAAAATTTAAGCTTCTGAAGAGTTAAAAGGCACAATGAAAATATCCTCAAAATAAAATTATAAATAATATCATTTATTTATATTCCAAGTATATTTAGATTATGAGTTTTATGAAGATGTTGTTGAGACTGACAATTTCCACAATATCTATTCTCTTCTTCTTTGTATTAGAAATAGAAACTTTTGGTTTTCAGTTAGGTATATGACTGCCTAGATGGAAATTCCAATTTCCTAGCCTTCCTTGCATCAAGGAATACAAATATGGCTAAGTCCTGGCCAGTGAAATGTGAGCAGAAGTGATGTGTTATGCCTTCTTCCTTTTCTCTCTTCCCATTGACTGTAAATTGGCAACTATTGAAATAACCTTTTTGTACCAAAAGATATTTTTCTTCTTGGTCGTTTCATGAGGGAGAAACAAACTTCAACATTATTTGATGCACTGTATTTTAGGATCTCCTTATTACAGAAGCTTAATCTATATCCTTACTAATATCTATGTAGTATACAAAAAATACACAAAAGAATCAGTTAAAATGAATAAAATATTTAGTCTTTGCAAATCTGGGTAATGAATGCCCAGCATATAAACTATTCCATGGGAATAAATTGAAGTTACACCATTTTAAGAACCTGTTAGATTACATTTAAAAGGTAGAAAGATCTCAAATTAACAACCTAACATTGCACCTCAAGAAACTAGAAAAACAAGAGCAATCCAAACCTCAAGCTAGCAGAAGGAAATACACAACAAAAATCAGAGTATAATAAAATGAAATTGAGAAAAAAAGTTATATAAAGGATCAACAAAACAAAAAGTTGGTTCTTTGAAAGAATAAAAAAATTGACAGACCCCGAGCTAGATTAACCAAGAAAAATGAGGAGATTCAAATAAGCACAATCAGAAATGAGAAAGGTGACATTACAACTGATAAAATAGAAATACAAACGATTGTCAGAGACTACTGTGACATACACATCTATGTGCACAAACTGGAAAACCTAGAGGAAATGAAAACATACAACACCCCAAGATTGAACAAGGAAGAATTAGAAGTCCTGAATAAACCAATAATGAGTAATGAAATTGAACCAGTAATAAAAAATCTTCCAACAAGCCTAGGATCAGATGGACTCACCACCATATCTTACCAGATGTATAAAAAAGACCTGGTATGAGTCTTACTGAAATTGTTCCAAAAAGTCAAGGAGGAGGAATTTCTCCCTCATTCTATGAAACCAGCATCATCCTGATACCAAATCAGGCAAGGACACAACAGAAAAGGAAAACTACAGGTCAATATCCCTGATGAACATAGATGCAAAAATCCTCAACAAAATACGAGCAAACAAAAGTCAACACCACATCAAAAAGATAATTCACCACAATTGAGTGGGTTTTATTCCAGGAATGCAAGGATGGTTCAACATCTGCAAATCAATAAATGTGATTTACCACATAAAAGTAAGTAAAAACACAAACCATATGATCAACTCAATAGCTGCTGAAAAAAAGGCAGTTGATAAAACCCAACATCCTTTTATGATAAAAAACCCTCAACCAACTAGCATAAAAAAAAAATACCTCAAAAGAATAGGAGTCATAGAGCCATATATGACAAAATCACATCCAACATCATACTGAATGGGAAAAAGTTGAAAGCATTCCCTCTAAGAACTGGAATAAGACAAGGATGTCCACTCTCACAACTCCTTTTAAACACAGTACTAGAAGTACTAGCCAAAGCATAAAATCAGGTAAGAGAAAGAAATTAAAAATATGCATATTGGAAAAGAGGTAGTAAAATTATCTCTGTTTATTGATGACATATCATATGCCTAGAAAACCCTAAAAACTCCTCCAAATGACTCTGAGACTTAAGCAACTTCAGTAAAGTTTCAGGATACAAAATCAACATACAAATACCAGTAACATTTTTATACCAATAATATTCAAGCTGAGAACCAATCAAAAACCCGACCCCATTTACAATAGCTACAAAAAATTAAAAGACCTAGGAATACATCTAACCGAGGCAGTGAAAGATCTCTATAAACACAACTACAAAACCTAATGAAAGAAATCACAAATGACACAAACAAATGGAAAAATATCCCATGCTCATGGATGGGAAAAATCAATATTATTAAAATCGCCATACTAATCAAACCAATCTGTAGATTCAACACAATCCTTATCAAATTACTAAAGTCATTTTTTTCTTTTTTCTTTATTTTATTTTATTTTATTATTATTACACTTTAAGTTTTAGGGTACATGTGCACAATGTGCAGGTTAGTTACATATGTGTACATGTGCCATGCAGGTGTGCTGCACCCATTAACTCGTCATTTAGCATTAGGTATATCTCCTAATGCTATACCTCCCCCCTCCCCCCACCCCACAACAGTCCCAAGAGTGTGATGTTCCCCTTCCTGTGTCCGTGTGTTCTCATTGTTCAATTCCCACCTATGAGTGAGAATATGCGGTGTTTGGTTTTTTGTTCCTGCGATAGTTTACTGAGAATGATGATTTCCAATTTCATCCATGTCCCTACAAAGGACATGAACTCATCATTTTTTATGGCTGCATAGTATTCCATGGTGTATATGTGCCACATTTTCTTAATCCAGTCTATCATTGTTGGACATTTGGGTTGGTTCCAAGTCTTTGCTATTGTGAATAATGCGGCAATAAACATACGTGTGCATGTGTCTTTATAGCAGCATGATTTATAGTCCTTTGGGTATGTACCCAGTAATGGGATGGCTGGGTCAAATGGTATTTCTAGTCCTAGATCCCTGAGGAATCGCCACACTGACTTCCACAATGGTTGAACTAGTTTATAGTCCCACCAACAGTGTAAAAGTGTTCCTATTTCTCCACATCCTCTCCAGCACCTGTTGTTTCCTGACTTTTTAATGATTGCCATTCTAACTGGTGTGAGATGATATCTCATTGTGGTTTTGATTTGCATTTCTCTGATGGCCAGTGATGGTGAGCATTTTTTCATGTGTTTTTTGGAAGCATAAATGTCTTCTTTTGAGAAGTGTCTGTTCATGTCCTTTGCCCACTTTTTGATGGGGTTGTTTGTTTTTTTCTTGTAAATTTGTTTGAGTGCATTGTAGATTCTGGATATTAGCCCTTTGTCAGATGAGTAGGTTGCAAAAATTTTCTCCCATTTTGTAGGTTGCCTGTTCACTCTGATGGTAGTTTCTTTTGCTGTGCAGAAGCTCTTTAGTTTAATTAGATCCCATTTGTCAATTTTGGCTTTTGTTGCCATTGCTTTTGGTGTTTTAGACATGAAGTCCTTGCCCATGCTTATGTCCTGAATGGTAATGCCTAGGTTTTTCTTCTAGGGTTTTCATGGCTTTAGGTCTAACATTTAAGTCTTTAATCCATCTTGAATTAATTTTTGTGTAAGGTGTAAGGAAGGGATCCAGTTTCAGCTTTCTACATATGGCTAGCCAGTTTTCCCAGCACCATTTATTAAATAGGGAATCCTTTCCCCATTGCTTGTTTTTCTCAGGTTTGTCAAAGATCAGATAGTTGTAGATATGCAGTGTTATTTCTGAAGGCTCTGTTCTGTTCCCTTGATCCATATGTCTGTTTTGGTACCAGTACCATGCTGTTTTGGTTACTGTAGACTTGTAGTATAGTTTGAAGTCAGGTAGCGTGATGCCTCCAGCTTTGTTCTTTTGGTTTAGGATTGACTTGGCGATGCGGGCTCTTTTTTGGTTCCATTTGAACTTTAAAGTAGTTTTTTCCAATTCTGTGAAGAAAGTCATTGGTAGCTTGATGGGGATGGCATTGAATCTATAAATTACCTTGGGCAGTATGGCCATTTTCACAATATTGATTCTTCCTACCCATGAGCATGGAATGTTCTTCCATTTGTTTGTATCCTCTTTTATTTCATTGAGCAGTGGTTTGTAGTTCTCCTTGAATAGGTCCTTCACATCCCTTGTAAGTTGGATTCCTAGGTATTTTATTCTCTTTGAAGCAATTGTGAATGGGAGTTCACTCATGATTTGGCTCTCTGTTTGTCTGTTATTGGTGTATAAGAATGCTTGTGATTTTTGTACATTGATTTTGTATCCTGAGACTTTGCTGGAGTTGCTTATCAGCTTAAGGAGATCTTGGGCTGAGACGATGGGGTTTCTAAATATACAATCATGTCATCTGCAAACAGGGACAATTTGACTTCCTCTTTTCCTAATTGAATACTCTTTATTTCCTTCTCCTGCCTAATTGCCCTGGCTGGAACTTCCAACACTATGTTGAATAGGAGTGGTGAGAGAGGGCATCCCTGTCTTATGCCAGTTATCAAAGGGAATGCTTCCAGGTTTTGCCCATTCAGTATGATATTGGCTGTGGGTTTGTCATAGATAGCTCTTATTATTTTGAGATACGTCCCATCAATACCTAATTTATTGAGAGTTTTCAGCATGAAGGGTTGTTGAATTTTGTCAAAGGCCTTTTCTGCATCTATTGAGATAATCATGTGGTTTTTGCCATTGGTTCTGTTTATATGCTGGATTACATTTATTGATTTGTGTATATTGAACCCGCCTTGCATCCCAGGGATGAGACCCACTTGATCATGGTGGATAAGCTTTTTGATGTGCTGCTGGATTCGGTTTGCCAGTATTTTATTGAGGATTTTTGCATCAATGTTCATCAAGGATATTGGTCTAAAATTCTCTTTTTTGGTTGTGTCTCTGCCCAGCTTTGGTATCAGGATGATGCTGGCCTCATAAAATGAGTTAGGGAGGATTCCCTCTTTTTCTATTGATTGGAATAGTTTCAGAAGGAATGGTACCAGCTCCTCCTTGTACCTCTAGTAGAATTCGGCTGTGAATCCATCTGGTCCTGGACTCTTTTTGGTTGGTAAGCTATTGATTATTGCCACAATTTCAGCTCCTGTTATTGGTCTATTCAGAGATTCAACTTCTTCCTGGTTTAGCCTTGGGAGAGTGTATGTGTCGAGGAATTTATCCGTTTCTTCTAGATTTTCTAGTTTATTTGCATAGAGGTGTTTGTAGTATTCTCTGATGGTAGTTTGTATTTCTGTGGGTTGGTGGTGATATGCCTTTTATCATTTTTTATTGCATCTATTTGATTCTTCTCTCTTTTCTTCTTTATTAGTCTTGCTAGCGGTCTATCAATTTTGTTGATCCTTTCAAAGAACCAGCTCCTGGATTCGTTAATTTTTTGAAGGGTTTTTTGTGTCTCTATTTCCTTCAGTTCTGCTCTGATTTTAGTTATTTCTTGCCTTCTGCTAGCTTTTGAATGTGTTAGCTCTTGCTTTTCTAGTTCTTTTAGTTGTGATGTTAGGGATGTTAGGTGTGATGTTAGGCGTGGTGGCATGTGCCTTTAATCCCAGCTACTTGGTAGGCTGAGGCAGAAGAATCGCTTGAACCAGGGAGTCAGAGGTTGCAGTGAGCCAAGATGGCTCTACTGCACTCCAGCCTGGTGACAAAGTGAGATTCTGTCTCCAGGGAAAAAAAAAAAGTAAGTTTTGGGAAACTATAAACATCCTAGAAGAAAATCTGGAAAAAATTCTTCTGGACATTGACCTAGGCAAAGAATTTATGAAGAAGAACCCAAAAGCAAATATAACAAAACCAAAAACAGACAAATAGCACTTAATTAAACTAAAAAGCTTCTGCACAGCAAAAGAAATAAACAATAAAGAGACAACTTACATCATGGGACAGAATAATTGCCGCTGACAAAAAATTAATATCTAAACTCTATAAGGAACTTAAACAACTTAACAAGAAAAAAGAAAACAACTCAATTAAAAACTGAGCAAAGGACATGAATAATCTTATCAGTAGAACTGATAATAGCATAATGGGTAGGGTGACTTCATATGAAATTGTCTGGGCTACAGCTTGCAATGCACTGAGTAGTCCATAATTTGAATTAGATGCTCATCCTGATCATAGAATAGAGTGGCCAAAAGACACATGAAAAAATGCTCAACATCACTAATTATCAAATGCAAATTAAAACTACAATGAGTTATCTTACGTCAGTCAGAATGGTTATTATTAAAACAATTTTTAAAACCACAAATGTTGGCGTGGATGCAGAGAAAAGGAAATGCTCATACGCTGTAGGTGGGAATATAAATTAGTTCAATCTCTATGGAAAACAGTAGAAGTATATCCCAAGGAACTAAAAATAAACTACAATTTGACCTAGTAATCCCATTACTGGGTGTCTACCCAAAGGAAAAAAATCATTATACAAAAAAGACACCTGTACTTACGTTCACCACAGTACTATCCACAATAGCAAAGTCATGGAATCAACCTAAGTGTCCATCAACAATTGACTGGATAAAGAAAATATGGTATCTATACACCATGGAATATTATGCAGCCGTAAAAAATAAAATTATGTCCTTTGCAGCAACATGGATGGAGCTGGAAGGCATTATCCTAATCAAACTAACTCGAAAACGGAAAAGTAAATACCACATGTCCTCAATTATAAATGGAAGCTAAGCAATGGGTACACATGGACATAACGATGGAAGTAATAGACACTGAGGACATCAAAACTGTGGTAAGTGGAAGAAAGTGAGGTCGAAAAGTTACCTATTTGGTACAATGTTTACTATTTGGATAATGGGCACACTAGAAGCCCAGATCCCCACCAGTGCACAATTTACCCATGTAACAAACATGCACGTGTCCCCCACCCCCGCAAATCTAAAATAAAATTTAAATTAAAAAAACAAACTGCTAGATACTATTTGGTAAACTGCTACATCAGAAACTATAATTATTAGTCAGAATTTTAAATTGGGACATTAATTATGCAAGTACAGTTTGCAAATCTGTCCGTTGTAAATTAATGTCATGAAAATGAGATAAGGATGTAAGCTTGCTCCTATTCCATTGTAGTCTGCCTACTAGTACTAGTTCTCAACCCTGGATGCACATCACCTGAGGAGCTTTTAAAGAATGTTATTGTCTGGGCTCCATCCTAGAGATTCTCATTTAACTGCTCTGAGATTAGGCCTCTGTAGTGGTACTTTTAAATTCTAAAGTGCAGTCAGCATTACTTCTGGAAACTTTTGGCCATTCTTGGGTCCTAGGCATATATCAATATTGGAGATAGAATGTTAAACAAACTCTGACCCATTTCTTATGATGGGTTAAATTTTTAGCTCAGTCACATAGGCTCTCCTGCTTCTTCTTCCAACACATTAATAGGCCCAACATTTCAGTAACTGGCACTTGTAGCTTTGATCAGCTCACAGATAGTGACTAGCGAAGGCATAACCAGCCATCTGAAAAAATGTAAAAATAGTTTAGTTTTTGATAAACTGCACATCCCAAGGTCAATTATAATGTAATGTCTCTGAGTTTCACTCTCACTGGCTTTCCATTAGCATCTACCTCATCATCAAAAGAAATCTCACCTAAGCGTGTGAATGGTTTCCTTCTGTCCTTATACCACAATACAACAGATGGAAGAAATTACAGCAGGAAAAATAGCTACAGACCAGAGGTCTCATGGTCAGACACATGAAACAGAAAGTCTGGCCTTCCCTTTTCGGCACAGATCATAACTATTATTTTAAGCAACAAAATGCAAATGTAGAGTTTGCTCAGAGGCCTCATTGTGTAACTGATATGAAAGAGACCGCTACCATCCTTTTATGCAACACAAGCTATCCTTTATAAATTGTAGGTCTAGCAGATTGGCTGGAAGTCCCCCGTGGGGAGGAAGGAAGCACGCTGGAAGCTGGCCTGGGAGCGGAGGGAGGGTGGGGAGTATGAATGGGTCATGGTCATTGGGTTCACATCCACCCCCACCCCAAGTAGAACTTCAACCCTCCCTCATCTCCTTCCCAGGTTAGGTGTTTCCCCACTTAAATCATGCTTCCCCTCCAACTCCAGGAAATATCAAAAGAGAGAAATAAATAGGGAATTTACATAGATGCAGAAAGGACAAGCTTTTCTATGTTTTAAAATGAAGACAATATCAGTAAGAGAAAGTTTTTGTTTGTCTTTTAGATATTTCACTCTGAGGATGGACCTCAAAGGATCACTGTCCTTTATCCTTCCCTATGCAGGACTTAAGGGATGTGAATTACTCTCCCCACTTTTCTTTGCTCTAGCTTCACCAAGGGATAAATTTGATGGAACCAAATGACCCTGAGGGATGAGAAAAGAGTAAAATAAGAAGGCATGAAAGGAGAGAAGAGAAGAAAGAGGAAGACAGAGAAGGGAGACCAGAGACATCCTTATGTCCATGGGAACTGGATACCACATGGATTAATAATTGTCTGAGTGCCAAAGTAAAGAACTGTTTTCACTGTCCTCTGGAGATTGTTATGTGCTTGATGCTGCAATGTTACCATTTTCTATCTGGGAGTGGACTGTACCTTCCTGACTTTTCAAATGCAGTATTAAGGAGAGTAGTGAACACAGGGAGAGGTCCAATAGCAAGCCTGAAGGTTTATGGCAAATTGAAATCTAATCCACATGAGGTCAGTGGCCTAGAGAAGGTTCTATAGAAGGAAGTGGGACAGGGTGCTTCAGACCTTGGCCAAAACTAGATTAATATGATTAGGATTATGATACATGGCAAAGGTACCATAGGGAACATGCAAATGCTTTAACATGAAGAGTTCCATAAGGAGAAACATGGCTTGACTTCCTGGGGCCCCATTCCATAAGCATGCATATTTTTCCACAGTTGCAATATTACAGCAATTTTTATTTTCCTCATTTAACTTACATATTCTTGGATTTTTACAGTTTTCAAGGTATCATACATTACTTAATTACTTGTCCATCTTTCTTCTCTCTCTTTTTTTTTTTTTTGCTATTAGTAATGAGGCAATGAACTTTAGGCAAATATCATTTTGCTGCTTAAAACCCTAGATTGACTCTTATAAATTAACTAAAGAAAAGAGCATCCATTACCAAGAGTAACACTGAACAAATTTTCCCTCTAGCAAGATGCCTTTTAATTTAATTACATTTATTCTTCCACCCAGTTTGAATGGAGAATCACAGAATCATATGTGCCTTAACCCCCATCTATTGCAAAACACATAGGCTATAGTTTCTTGATTTAATGTTGGTGATTTAATGGCACCAGTTGAGAGTTAAAATGTAAATTACTCAAAGACAGCAGCAATTCCTAAATTGCAGCCTTTCCAGAGTTCAAGTCTAAGAGTTATAATTTAACAATACCGTTATGACATAAACTATAAAAATTATCATTAAACACAACTGGAACTTGTTTGTATTTCTTTAAAAAAAAAAACAGGATTTTAAAATATACCTTTAAACCCTGAAATCCAAGAATATTTGACTAGATAATCCAATTCTGTAATTTCTCTAAGTCCCAGAAGGTGGCGATGTTGCTCGCTGCTGTGGTCCCTGAGGGGCTGGAAGAGTCACGTTGAGCTCACAGACGGATGGTCATCCTCGGACAAGATGAAACATGGGCAGTTCTTGCATCAGAGGGATGCAGTCTTTTGTTAACCACCAAAAACTTCTAAAACTATTTATTAAACTGAGTTAGCTTCACTTTGTAAAACTAACTTTTCCCCCACGTCGCCCCCTCTCTACAACTGCACATAGGTTCCCTTTGATTATTCAAAAAGTTTAATTCCTTAATCTGAAAGTTAAGAGCTTTCACCCACTGATTCCAATTTATCTGTCTGTCAGTGGTGAAAGAGTTAAGGACATGGCGTCACAATATGCTGCTCTGGAATACTGATTATTTGGAGTTGAAGGCACTTGGAAAACAGCAGGTGCAAGAAGGTCACTCTGACTTTCCTTCTGTTTCTTAACAGCAGGCGAGGAAAGTCCCATGTGAAAGATGTCCTTCCTATTCCAGAGGGAAAGTTCCATTCTTATCAGCAGGGGGAAGCTGAAGCTGAGGGGAATCTGTGCAAACAAACCTTATTAAATTAACCCTGATCTTCCTAATCACATATCCGCTTACTTAACTCCCCTAGCCCAAACCCCTTGGCCTTCTCGCATTTTCACAACTTACTGCTCTTTGTTCAATTCAGTATCTAAATCTTCAACTGTAACTGCATCTTGGGGTCTTCATTTTTTATGAGAGCTCTTGTGCCATGCAAAACTTGTATTAAATAAATGTGTATACTTTTCTCCAAGTAGTCTGTCTTACGCCAATTTCAGTCTCAGGCCCAGCCAAAAATCTCTGAGTAGGGGTAAATTTGGCCTCTCCTGCAGTGGCATAGAGGATGGATACAAATAGGGAAAGACAGGAAGTAGGGAGAACAATTAGGAGATTCCCGCAGTGTTTTAGTTAGAACGATTTAAATTACTGAAATTTAAAAAGGAGTTCATTATAAAGGATTGGAATGCAGCAGGCCCGAGGAATAATATCAACAGGGAAGGTGATCACTATCAGACCTCTGCCTCTAATTTCTGTCTTTGCTCTTATCTATGTATTTGTTTCCCTCTCTCTCTTGAAAACGGGCACTTTCTCTCTCTCTCTCTCTTTTATTTTTTTTAGATGGAGTTTCGCTCTTGTTGCCCAGGCTGGAATGCAGTGGCACAATCTCGGCTCACTCCCACCTCCGCCTCCCGGGTTCAAACGATTCTCCTGCCTCAGCCTCTTGAATAGCTGGAATTACAGGCATGTGCCACCACATCTGGCAATTTTTTTTGAATTTTTAGTAGAGACGGGGTTTCTCCATGTTGGTCAGGCTGGTCTCGACTTCCCAACCTCAAGTGATCTGCCTGCCTCGGCCTCCCAAAGTGCTGGGATTACAGGCGTGAGCCACTGCACTCGGCCTCCTTTTTTGGTACACACGGGGAGAAGATGACCATCAACCCAGATCCTACATTTTCCGTCATCACAGAAACGGATTCTTTTGTCAGTCTTGGGGAAAGATTTTGATTAGCCGAATTCAGACTGATCATTTGTGACCAGTGGAATACGATCAAGTTGTTCAAAATGGTTGTGTCCTAACCATGCAGATGGGAGAAGCAGGTCAGTTCCTGGAAGATGAGGCTGGGGTTGCAAAGACTTGACAATGTGCCCTGTACATATTGAGGCCTAGACGTGAGATAATGCTGTACTGTGCCACGGTGATGTTGAAGGAACAATAAAAAGAGGACATACATAGGAGACATTTGGGGGAAAGAATTTGTACAACATGGAGAATGATTAGATAAAAGGTGAAAGAAAGCATCAAAGAACTCCAAGTACTATAAATCAAAACAAGAAAAGGGAAAAAGTGGAACTATGGGGGGATGACATGAATGCAATCGAGTGATTTGAAGATGCAGATGGTTTTGAACTGGCTTGGAACGTCCACCAGGATTTTTGTGGCAGATCGTAATATAGGTCAAGAACGATTTAAATTTAGTTCTTATATTCTCAAATTAAAAACTCAATGAATTGCTCTAAGTTTTGAAAATTTACTTTCATGAGAGTCAGATCTGAACTGGCTTCTCTATTTTGGCAGAAGCACCATCATGAATCTCAGAACCTTTAAAAAGACACCCAAGAGTAGCAATTTTCTTTCTGGGAGCACGGATTCTATTTCTGACATGTAATTTTCCTTATACCCAGCACCAAAAATGGGGACTTGAATCATAAACATATTTAACACTCAGAGGAGACATTAGTAGGATCCTTTTAAATATTGACAACATAATGAAATCAGGATCCCAGTCCAAATAATCTGCCTTTTTCTTAAAAGGCAAAAACAGACAGTGTAGGAGACTAAATCCAGGAGTTCTTGATTCAAGTCTAATTTGGGCTCCATTTAACTAGGACCTCTGTATTATTTTTATTTGATTAAAGAAATGTTATCCATATTACTCAGACTAGACAACCAATAAGAAATAGAAAAGGATTATAACTAGACAGAATGTATAGATACACTACATGCTCTTTTTACTCATCTAAAATCCAGAGGATTGATGATATTGTCGCTGTTGCATTAAAAGATCTGTGATTTGGGAGAACAAAGGCGAATTTTGACTAGCCTAATTTGGACGGATCATCTGCAACCAGTGGAATGTGATCAAGTTGTTCAAAATGGATGTGTCCTAACCATGCAGATGGGAGAAGCAGGTTGGTTTCTGGGAGATAAAGCTGGGGATGCACAGACCTGATATTGTGCCTGGTAATTATTGAGGCCTAGACACAAGGTAATGCTGTCCTGTGCCATGGAACCTAAAGAACTTAATCCAATGCCCTATCCCACTAGATAGGCACTGAGCTATCTTGGGCAACTGACTTGCTTCTATATCACAATTTGCTATTTCACAGTCTAAAATCAGTATCTGCACTGAGGAATCTTGGCTGGTCTGTGGCAAGGGCTACTCATTTATGCATTCCTTAAACACTGAGTTTATTTAGTGCTTATTTAAAGCAAGTTTGGGGAGGGCTTGTCTCCTTCATGCCTCCACTCTTTTTGTTCAAAATCCTTTTCTTTTTCTCCTTCACTTTTTCATTCCTCTGGGTTGTCTTGTATCCTATGTCTGCTCCCATACAGGTGAAATTACTGACTTATATCCTGATCAATTTCCTCACTTTTCCTTTAAACTTCTCTTCCACCTCCTACTCAATTCTTGCCCATTCTATACAATGTATTTATTTTGTTATTGTCATGGTAAATACTCAGGGACAGGGAAAGTTTTAGTTATTTGAAGGGGCCTGTGTACTTTAGAAACAGAAGTGTAAAATCTGTGAGTGTATTAGCATCTGTTGCTGTGTAACAAATTATCCAAAAACCTAGTGGTTTACAAAAAAAAATTTTATTATCTCACAGTTCCTATGGGTCAGCAACCTGGCCTTGGCTTAGCTGGGTCCCCTGCTTTAGGGCCTTTCATAGGCTGCAATCAAGGTGTCAACTGGGTCTACAGTCATCTCAAGTCTCAACCGGGGAAGCATCTGCTTCCGAGCTCACTCATATGGTTGTTAGTTGGATTCCGTTCCTCCCACTGAAGGCCACAGTTCCTTGCTGGCTGTTGGCTGGAGGCCACCCTCAATTCTTTGCCACGTGGCCTCTCCATGGGGCAGCTCAGAACAAGGAAGTCAATTTCCACTGGAGGGAGAAAGCAAGAGAGTGAGCAAGACAAGTCATAGTCTTCCATAATCTAATCTCAGAAGTGACATCTCATCTTTTTGCTGTATTCTGTTCGTTGATAGCAAGTTTTTAGATCCAGCTCACACTTAAGAGGAGGGGATTACACAAAGCCATGACTATCCGGAAGTGAGGATTGCGGGAGGCTATCTTTGAATTTTGCCCCACACCTAGCACATGCTATATAGTAAATAAAAGAAAGAATGTTACAATCCTAGTGGGGTATTTAAGAGATTATGTTCAGCTGCATTTTTTCCTATTTGCATACCTATGTTTGTGTGTGGCTATGTGTCTATGTTTGGGTGCTTAGAGAAGAGTAGTTTGTGTTCAGCCAGCAGGAGAGAGCAAATAACAACCATTCCAAATCATATGCCCCCTCATGAGTTTCCCTCATCACCTAAGCCCAGGATCTCCACTCTTCTTCTTACATCTCTGCTCTTCTCCCAACTCTCAGGAAATGACTTTTTCTTCCATTTTGCAAAGAAAATAGAAACCAGTCAGCACAATCTCCTTGATCACTCGATGCTCACATCTACAAACATCTCCAACTCCCTCCATCTTTATCCTTACTGCATCCTGATTTAAGGACTGCCTGTATTCTGTCCAGGCAGCACCATCTACCTGTGCACTGGGGCCCAAATTCTTCTACCTTCTCAGGGCCACAGTTCATCATTATTTTTCTTTAAAAAGACAGGAAGCAAACGTTTCTTCTGCCCTGAATAATCCTTTGGTTAGTATCTTCTCTTACTCCATCCCTTTACAACCAAGCTTTCTGAAAGAATCATTTGTTTTTTCTTTTTCTTTTTTATTTTCTTTTCCCTTTTCTTTCTTTTTTTTTTTTTTTTTGAGAAAGGGTCTCACTCTGTTGCCCAGGCTGAAGGGCAGTAGTGTGAACATAGCTCACTGTAACCTCGATATCCTGGGCTCAGGTGATCCTCCCACCTCAGTTTCCCAAATAGCTGGGACTACAGGCATGTGTCACCATGCCAGGCTAAATTTTTCGGGTTTTGTTTTTGTTTTTTTTTTTCTGTAGGGATGGGGTTTTGCTATATGGCCCAGGTTGATCTCGAACTACTGGGCTCAAGTGATCTGCCCACTTTGGCCTCCTCAAGTGCTGGAATGACAGGCATGAGCCACTGTGCCCGGCCTTTTTTTCAACTTCCATTCATTCTTCAACCCACTGCAATATGGTTTGTAGGCATCTCTCATCTGTAGCAATAACAACAACACAACTCCTTCTCCTGCCACCACTCCTCCACCAACTGATCTTCATTTATTTGCTCCTCTTTGCAACAAAACTCCTCGTTATTTCAAATGTGTCTTTTAAACTCATCTTACTCAGTGGGTTGCCTCTACTGTTTCAGTGAAATGCTGTTGTCAAAGTCCTCAATGACGTTGTTAAATTCAATAGTCAATTCTCATTCCACAACCTACTTGACTTAATGGCAGGATTTGGTGTGGTTGATCAGTAGCCTCCTCTTGCTGCATTTTCTTCACTTGATTTTGAGGATAACACATGCACTTGATTTTTCCTCTACCTCATTGACCACTCTTTCAGTGACTTGTTTTCTCCATCTCTTAATATTGGAGGGCCCCAGGGTTCAGTCTTTAGTCCTCTTCTCTTCCATTTGATGAACTCAACCTGTCTTATGGCTTTAAATACCGTGAAGTGAGCATAGACTCTATATTTGTGTACCAACTACCTATTCCACCAGGATATTTAACAGAATGTCAATCTTCCTATGTCCTAAACTGAACTCCTGATTTCTCCCCTACCCAAAGTTGTTCTATCCATTATCTCCCCACCTCAGCCAATAACATCTGCATTGTTCCAGTTTCTCAGGCCAAAAATAGTGGCTCCTCTCTTCATCTCATACCCTGTTCTGATGTGAGTTACTTGTTCTTTATGGACTTGCTTATGCGTGGTTTCATACATCATCTCCATCAGAAAACTCTGCCGGCACTATCTTGAGAAAATATCTAGAAGCTTCTCTGTCCTCAGCACCTTGGCTACCTGGTCTGACCAGCACCTCTTGCCTAGAGGGTTGTAAGAGCATCTTATTTAGCACCCTCCTTCCACCCTTGCCCTAATATGTCCTCTCCCGCACCCAACAGTCTATTCTCTTTCCTGTAGACAGAGTGAGTCTTTAAAACAGGAGTCAGGTCTTGTCAGTCTTCTTGTCAAAACCCTCCAGTGGACTCACCATTTCACAGAAAGTGAAAATCAAATTTCCTACAACAGCTTACAAGGTCTTAGATGAGCAGAATCCTCTGACCCCAACTCCATTGCTTTTTCCTTGCTAACCCTCCTCCAGCCTCACTGGCCTCCTCTATATTTTTGAAACATGCCAGGGATATCTGCAGCCTTTCCAGGAGCCACTTCTTCCCCCTGAAGTCTCTTCCCCAGCTATCCTCGTGGCTCACTCTTTAGTGTCTTTCATGTGTTTGCCTGAAGGTCACCTTGCCAATGATGTTGACTCAAGTCATCCTCCTCCATGCCCTCCTTTCACCACCCCTTTCTTTTTACCCCACTTTTTCCCCCATAACACTTTAATCTTCAAAGTGAAATCAAATTTACTTTTTACCTATGGAATATGTTTATTTGTTATTGCCTAGAGTGTAAGCTTCATGTTGAAAGGGATTTTTGTCTGTTTTCTTCATTGCTATATCTGTAGCTCTTGTAAGAGTGCCTCGGAGTAGGTGTGCTTTATTAAACATGGTTAACAAAAATTGGATTTCCAAAGCCCATTGACTCATTTTATTTTCAATTTTACTTCTTAGCATTTAATGCTATAGAACTCTTCTTCTTTTATAATAGTTTTCTCTCTCCTGCTTCCCTGATAACTTGTTCTCTTCCTGCCTGACCAGTCCTGACTGGTTTCTTTTTGTTTTTTTATTTTGAGATGGAGTCTTGCTCTGTCTCCCAGGCTGGAGTTTAGTGGCGTGATGTCAGCTCACTGCAACCTCCGCCTCTGGAGTTCAATCGATTCTCGTGCCTCAGCTTCCCTGAGTAGTTAGGATTACAGGCACCCACCACCACACGCCTGGCTAATTTTTGTATTTTTAGTACAGACAGGGTTTCCATGTTGGCCAGGCTGGTTTCGAACTCCTGACCTCAGGTGATCTGCCCCCCTCGGCCTCCCAATATTCTGGAATTACAGAACCGGTTTCTTTTACAAGTTCTAATTTTCTTAAATATGGGTTTGTCATGATTCTGTCCTGAATTTTATACATTCGCCCTTCACAATCTTATCCACACACCTATGTTTCAATTACCATTTTCTCTTCAGCCTTGCTATCTCTCCAATGTCCAATAAGACACCATAGGATCTCCCAAAGGTGTTTCATCATCAATAAAGCCAATCTGAACTCATTAATTCAGATTTATTCTTTCTCATTTTCTTTTATCTTTGTGAATAGCATCATTAGCCACACAGTTGCCCAAGCTGGAAATCTGGAGGTTATTCTCAATTACACTTTTTCTTTATCACTGACTATCGAATCTAATTGACCACATAGTCACGTCAGTTTTACATTCTAAGTATTTCATTCTAAATATTACATTCTAAATATATCAGACCATCATTATCAGCAATCTCAAACCATACGGGGTGAAACTTACTTATGCACAGTCCTGCAATCTATTACCAGAGAGATCTTTCTAAAAGCCAAGTCTGATGGTGTTATTTCCTTACTTAACATCTTTGGATGCCTCAGTTAGCCTAAAAGCCCCTGATTTCCAGTCCCTCCTTCCCTTACTTCTCCCTGTACATCTTCATTGCTAAATTACCTGCTGTTACCCATATTTGTCATACATTTCTCAACTCTGTGTCTCTCCACAGGCTGTGCTTGAAGCACTGTTTCTCACTTTCTGCTTTTCCAGGGGCTATCTTCTGTATTTAAAGCACATTCTCTCCCCTTCTCCACTCAGCAACTCCCACCCATCTTTATTTATTTATTTAATTATTTTTGAGACAGAGTCTAGCTCTGTTGCCCAGGCTGGAGTGCAGTGGCGCCATGTTGGCTCACTGCAACTTCTACTTCCTGGGCTTAAGCAATTCTCCGCCTTAGCCTCCCAAGTAGCTGGGACTACAGGTGCACACCAAAACGCTGGCTAATTTTTGAATTTTTAGCAAAGATGGGGTTTCACCATGTTAGCCAGGCTGGTCTCGATCTCCTGAGCTCATGGGATCCACCCACCTCAGCCTCCCAAAGTGTTGGGATTACAGGTGTGAGCCACTGTGTCCCGCCTCACCCATCTTTTAAAATTCATTTTAGTCATCTCTTCTTCTATGCAGTTTTCCCTAAATTCCTTTTTCAAGAAAAGCTAAGTGCTTTTTTGGTTTACTGCTATAGTATCGTAGACTACATTGGAACTGGTGTTTACAAATATGGCTACCTAATATATCTGCTACCTAATATGTCTACCTCTCTAGGCATTTAGGACAATAACTGTATCTTTCCCATCATTACATTTCTAGTATCTAACACAGTGCTTGACCTGTAATTGGCTGTCAACCAATGTCAGAGTAAGAGAGAAGAGAAATACGACATACTTTGGAAACGTTTTGTGTCAGTTCAACCTCCACTTAAAAAGCTTGAAGAATATAAATTGGACATAAATGGAAAAAAGTAATAGAATATTTGTAGCACTTATCTCATTATAGGAATTCTTTTGTTAAATCCTGGCTCTTCCTTATAAACCCTCAGTCTACCTCTTATAAGGTAAGATAGTCAGTTGATCAGCCATGTGTCTTGGTTGGGCTTCTTAACTTTCATAGGTACTGTTAAACCAGTCCTCCACCATTTAATTGATGATCAAAGCATATGGATATGTCTTTAGTGAGCAACATCAAATCTCTACCATCCAAGTTATTACATTAGCTTATAAGAATATCAATGAGTGTTCTGCTAGTTCCTAACAGTGTATATGTGTCATGTTAATTTTTTCTTGGTGTTTTAATTTTACCATTCCTACCAAACAAGACCACACATATCCTACAAACTTTGACTATATGTATCATTTGACATTCAGTGACTAACTTTTACCAAATATATTTAGGGAAGTTACATGAAATAGTCCCATGAGATGATACTATTTTGTTTATTGTAGGGAATGTTTGTAAAGGACATAACCTTCTGTAGTCCCTCTTATGTTGACCTATAGAGAAATTGCTCTCAGTTTTCATTGCCAGGAAATGCTGTGTCTTCTCGGCAACTGATCTATTTTAAACTCATGCACTCTGTGAATCCTATAGCCAATTGTGTTTCTCTTCTTTTCCAGAAAGTTTAAACACATACTTGTGGTCCCGCTTTAATAAGTGCATAGTAGTTTATGACTTGGATTTTTTACATACTAACAGTTCCCTTGGCTTTATTTTATTTTCCTACCCTCATTTCCCTTCACTCAGGTTTGGTCATCTATTTAGTTTCTTCCCATTTGTATATTTTTGTAAGCTGCCTCAAATCCTTTTATAGTAACAACACAGAGCTAAACTAAATTAAATGAAAATACAATTATCCCATTAGGTGTCCATGATTCTATTAGAGGAAAAATAATCCACTATGCACTTCAAGGTGAGTACAGGTTTTATCAGTAGCCAGCAATTACAAAGTGCAAGAGGTAGAAAATTGTTAATTTTGAAAGCCAAGGACTCAGACTCTTCTCAGTTAATGGTTATTCCCAGAGTTTTGATATTTTACCTCCCAGAAGAATGATGATCTGATAAAACATGTAAAGAATATTCACATTCTTAACAGCCTCTCTCACAAGTCATGCTGTCCCAGCCAGATTACCAAGATGTCACTGAACTCATCCACTGGGATCTCCAACACTCTGTGAGGGCAGTGTGGATTTTAACACTGGACAGCCTTTTGCCGTCTGGTGGAAATTCACCATTACCCAGCAAGATGCACCATAGTGACTTGCTCTTTTTTTTTTTTAATTTTTAAATTTTTTTATTTTTAGACGGAGTCTCACTCTGTTGCCTGGGATGGAGTACAGTGGCACAATTTTGGCTCACTGCAACCTCCACCTCCTGAGTTCAAGTGATTCTCCTGCCTCAGCCTCCTGAGTAGCTGGGATTACAGGCACCTGCCACTGCACCCAGCTAATTTTTTGTATTTTTAGTAGAGACGGGGTTTCACCATATTGGCCAGGCTGGTCTCGAACTCCTGACCTCGTGATTTGCCTGCCTCGGCCTCCCAAAGTGCTGGAATTATATGCGTGAGCCACCGTGCCCAGCCTGACTTGTTCTTCAGTTATTCAAACTGCTCTGATTTTTTGAGGATACATAATCGTAAAGCAAATGCTTTCAAAAGTTCATTTGGCTGCTTCTAGTGTTTATATTCCTTGATAAATGATCCTCTACTGTACTCCTACAACTAATTAGATGACACATTATACATGTAGTATCTTAGGTGCTTTACGTATTATTACACATTGTTTCATTTAATCATCAAAATGACTTAATGAGATAATCTTATTTTCTTCATTACAGATTAAGAAATTGAGGTTCAAAGGGGAAAATAAGTTTATCCAAAGTCAGATAATGACTTTGGGTATTAAATCTCAGAGCATGTAACTCCAGAGATTATCTGTTTTCTAAAACAGCATGCTATTTCTCTGGACTCATGCAGGTTCCATTCTTTTTTTTTTTTGTCATAATCCTGGATAATGGGAATATTGTGTGTGTGTGTGTGTGTGTGTGTGTGTGTGTGTATGTACATGTGGGTATGTATTTTGTGCACTAAATTAGGGTCAGGGTCATAGTAGGTAGTAGATAATTCATTCACTACTAAAGGGTTTAACTTAAGAATGTAGTGAAGAGATTACCTACAGATGTATGGGTGGGGCTAAGGATCCCAACAGAATGGTGAGGCACCCAGAGACTAGCCATAGTAGGACACCATTGCCACTCTTAGGTCTGAAGGTGCCAAGGGAGGGAATTTTGTTACAAGAGCCTGGTGAGATGTTAGCCACCTACTTAGGTAAGTTACCTGTTCTTATCTTGCTTACACGTTGTCTCATACCAGTCTGTGGCCTATTAGAAACTGGAACACACAGCAGGAGGTGAACACAGGCAACTGAGCATTAACACTTGAGCTCTGCCTTCTGTCAGATAAGCCACAGCATTAGGCTCTCATAGGAAGGTGAACCCTGTCATGAACTGCACATATAAGGGATCTAGGTTGTGTGCTCCTTATGAGAATCTAATGCCGATGATCTGAGGTGGAAAAGTTTCATCCTAAACCGTCAGCAACATCCACCCCCTCACCCCATCCGTGGAAAAATTGTCTTTCACAAAACTGGTCTCTGCTGCCAAAAAAGTTGGGGACCACTGTCATACACCATCTCCATGTAATAATAAACTAATTCTATACAAGTCCAACTTTATGATTTGTAAAACATATAACATCTAGTTCATGACATGAAGATCAGGTTATACAGTTGCTTGGTGTGCCAGGCTTAGGCATTTAATCTCTACTCACCTGATATGGTTTGGCTGTGTCCCCACACAAATCTCATCTTAAATTATAAACTGCCACAACTCCTACATCTTGTGAAAGGAACCTGGTGGCAGATGATTGAATTATGGGGTTGGGTCTTTCCTGGGCTACTTTAGTGATAGTGAATGAGTCTCATGAGATCTGATGGTTTTAAAAATGGGAGTTTCCCTGCACAAACTCTCTCTTTGCCTGCTGCCATTCATACAAAATGTGACTTGTTCCTCCTTGCCTTCTGCCATGATTGTGAGGCCTCCACAGCCATCTGGAACTGTAAGTCCATTAAACCTCTTTTTCTTTTCTTGAGTATGTCTTTATCAGCAGCATGAAAATGGACTAATGCAGTAAATTGGTACCAGGAGCGAGGTGCTGCTGAAAAGATACCTGAAAATGTGGAAGCAACTTTGGAACTGGGCAACAGGCAGAGGCTGGAAGAGTTTGAAGGGCTCAGAAGAAGACAGGAACATGCGGAATAGTTTGGAACTTCCTAGAGACTTGTTGAATGGCTTTGACCAAAATGCTGATAATGATTTGGACAATGAAATCCAGGCTGAGGGGGTCTCAGATGGAGATGAGGAACTTGTTGGGAACTGCAGCAAAGGTGACTCTTGTTATGTTTTAGCAAAGAGATTGGTGACATTTTTCCCCTGCCCTAGAGATCTGTGGAACTTTGAACTTGGGAGAGATGGTTTAGGGTATCTGGCAGAAGAAATTTTTAAGCAGTGACCAGGTGCAGTGGCTTATGCCTGTAATCCTGGCCCTTTGGGAAGCCAAGGCAGGCAGATCACCTGACACTGGGAGTTTGAGACCAGCCTGGTCAACAGGATGAAACCCTGTCTCTGCTAAAGATACAAAAATTAGGCTGGGCACAGTGGCTCACGCCTGTAATCCCAGCACTTTGGGAGGCTGAGGCAGGTGAATCACGAGGTCCGGAGTTTGAGACCAGCCTGACTAACATGGTGAAACCCCATCTCTACTAAAAATACAAAAATTAGCTGGGCATGCTGGCGTGCACCTGTAATTCTGGCTACTCAGGAGGCTGAGGCAGGAGAATCACTTGAACCTGGGAGGCGGAGGTTGCAGTGAGTTGAGATCGTGCCACTGCACTCCAGCCTAGGCAACAAGAGTGAAACTCTGTCTCAAAAAAAAAGAAAGAAAGAAAGAAAAAGAAAAAGAAAAAAAAATTTTAAGCAGCAAAGCATTCAAGAGGTAGCTTGGGTGCTGTTGAAGGCATTCAGTTTTATAAGGGAAGCAGAGCATAAAAGTTCATAAAATTTGCAACTTGACAATGCAATAGAAAAGAAAATCCCATTTTCTGAGAAGAAAGTCAGGCTGGCTGCAGAAATTTGCATAAGTAACAAGGAACTGAATTTTAATCACCAAGACAATGGGGAAAATGTCTCCAGGGTATGTCAGAGGTCTTCAGAGCAGCCCATCCCATCATAGGCCCAGAGGCCTAGGAGGATAAAATGCTTTCATGGGCTGGGCCCAGGGTCCCCATGCTGGGTGCAGGCTAGGGACTTGGTACCCTGCATCCCAGCTGCTCCAGCCATGGCTGAAAGGGACCAACATAGAACTAGGGCCGCGGCTTCAGAGGGTGCAAGCCACAAGCCTTGGCAGCTTCCATGTGGTGTTGAGCCTGCAGGTACACAGCAGTCAATAATTGAGATTTGGGAACCTCTGCCTAGATTTCAGATGATATATGGAAATGCCTGGATGTCCAGGCAGAAGTTTGCTGCAGGGGCAGGGATCTCATGGAGAACCTCTGCTAGGGCAGTGTAGAAAGAAAATGTGGGGTCAGAGCCCCCACACAGAGTCCCTACTGGGGCACAGTTTAGTGGAACTGTGAGAAGAGGGCAACCATTCTCCAGGCTCCAGAATGGTAGATCCACTGACAGCTTGCACTCTGCATCTGCAAAAGCCACAGGCAACACCAGCCCATGAAAGCAGCTGGGAGGGAGGCTGTACTCTGCAAAGCCACAGGGGCGGAGCTGCCTAAGGCCATGGGAACCCACCTTTTGCATCAGTGAGGCCTGATGTGAAACATGGAGTCAAAGGAGATCATTTTGGAGCTCTAAGATTTGACTGCCCCACTGGATTTTGGACTTACATGGGGCCTGTAGCTCCTTTGTTTTGGCCAATTTCTCCCATTTGGAATGGCTATATTTACCCAATGCCTGTACCCCCATTGTATCAAGGAAGTAACTAACTTGCTTTGATTTTACAGGCTCATAGGTGAAAGGGACTTGCCTTGTCTCAGATGAGATGTTGGACTGTGGGCTTTTGAGTTAATGCTGAAAATAGTTGAGACTCTGGGGGACTGCTGGGAGGGCATGATTGGTTTTGAAATGTGAGGATATGAGATTTGGGAGGGGCCAGGGGCAGAATGATATGGTTTGGTTATATCCCCACCCAAATCTCACCTTAAATTGTAACTCCCACAATTCCCATGTGTCATGGGAGGATCCCAGTGGGAGGTGATTGAATTATGGGGTCAGGTCTTTGCTGGGCTGTTCTCATGATACTGAATGAGTCTCACGAGATCTGGTGGTTTTAAAAATGGGAGTTTCCCTGCACAAGCTCTCTCTTTGCCTGCCGCCATCCATGTAAGATGTGACTTTCTCCTCCTTGCCTTCACCATGTTTGTGAGGCCCCCCCAGCTATGTGGAACTCTAAGTCCATTAAACCTCTTTTTCTTCCCAGTCTCCAATATGTCTTTATCAGCAGCATGAAAACAGACTAATACATTGCCCTAGTGGCAAACCAGAACCTTCTTTTTAGGGATGCTAATGCTGTCTTCACCAATGAATGTCTTGAAGAAGAAGGGTCCACCAGTCCCTCTGGAGGGTAGCATTAGAGAGTGGCTAAGCATATTCAACATAATATATTCACTCCAATATTTTCACATTTTTAAGCCTTACACTCCTTTCTCAACACTATGCCAGAGAAGTTCTAGCATCTCAGTCATATTGGATATAGGCTACCACTGAGCCAAGGCTTTATTTAAAAACACAGGAAATTGTTGGCACCATTGCCAAGAGCTGGAGGCAACACATTAAATCCAAAATCTCAGGAATGTGCACCCATATTGATGAATCTGGTCCAATCCAACAGTGTATTTCACTCTCCTTGCTCTAACACCCTTGGAATCTACTTCCATGCAAGGTCCCCAGAATTGTCACTATAAATTAGCAAGACCCTACAATGTCTTCAGTGTCTATACCATCTCCTCTTAGAGCAGACCTTCCCTATCTAGACTGTGCTGGGATCTACTATACATCTGGAAGCTCTGGAAGCAAGGGGGAGTGGTAGGGTGGATCCCTTCAAAATTTGGTACCCCCTCTCGAAGGAAAATGCTAAATATAAAGGCTGTGAAATTATTTTATGCAGAGGAATTCTGTTCCCTTAGAGAAGGTGAAAGTTTACTTCAATTGGCAAAAATGATGCAGGGAGGTCTGGGGGGATTTATAGTTCTCAGCATGGGCTATTTCTGCCCAAATTTCCCTATACTAAGTTTGAGAGTCCCAGTGCTTTCTGAATGAGGCCCTTAGCTTAGCCTAACTTGATCAGATTGCCTATTTAACTGGTTTTGTAACTCTGTAACCTATGCAATCATGCCTTGGGCATGAACCTTAACCATATCTTCCTTACAGCTACATAAGATAAGGATTTTCTTTAGGGACATCAAAAAGGCATTCTGATTCTCCCCCTAAACCTTGATTTTGGAGGGTAAAGCTTTACGTTCATCTTTTTTAAAAAAAGTTCTTCAAGGCAGTCAGAAGTAGGTGTATCACCCCCTATAGATATGTTATTACTGTCAAAGCAATAACAACAAATGTCCAGCTACTTCATCTCCCAAATCCTGTTCTCCACTTGGACCCTGTCTCATGCTATTACTGCTGATAATTTGAGTGCCTTTTCATGCCATAGCTTACCAATGGCATATTTTCTCTTGTTAAGAAGATTATCTGGGACTCATGACAATCAGTCCAGAATCTACTTTGAGAATGTTTCCTGGGGTCATGCCTAACCAGTCACTCTGTCAGTCAGGGTCCACAGGGAACACATGGCATTCCTAAAAAGACATAATGGAAGAGAATTTAATGAAAGGACTTTTTACAGAGGTATGGGCACAGTTAAGAAAACAAATGGGACAGGCGTGGTGGCTCATGCCTGTAATCCCAGCACTTTGGGAGGCCGAGGCCGGTGGATCACCTGAGGTCAGGAGTTTGAGACCAGCCTGGCCAACATGGCGAAGCCCTGTCTCTACTACAAATACAAAAATTAGCCAGGCATGGTGACAGGTGTCTGTAATCCCAGTTACTCAGGAGGCTGAAGCAGGGAGAATTGTAGGAGGTGGAGGTTGCAGTGAGCTTAGATTGTGCCATTGCACTGAAGCCTGGGCAACAGAGCAAGACAAGAAAGAAAGAAAGAAAAGAAAGAAAGAAAGAAAGGAAAGAAAGAAAGAAAGAAAGAAAGAGAAAGAGAGAGAGAAAGAAAGAAAGAAAGAAAAGAGAAAGAAAGAAAGAAAAGGAAAGAAAGGAGGGAGGGAGGGAGGGGAGATGGAAGGGAAGGGAGGGGAGGGGGATGGAAGGGAAAGGAGGGGAGGGGGATGGAAGGGAGGAGGGAGGAAAGGAGGGAGGAGGGAGGAAAGGAGGAAGGAGGGAGGAAAGGAGGAAGGAAGGGAAGAAGGAAGGAAAAACAACTGATGGTAAGGCAATCAGCTTTCTCCAACAATAAGAAGTTGTTACCACTCATAGACCTGAAGGATCAAAAGGAGGGAATCATGTAACCAAGCCTGGGAAGAAGTTGAGCTCTGAAAGAGCTCTGAAAGAAGCGCTGCCTGACAGGAACTGTCAAAACCATAGCAACATAGGGAGGGAGTGGGAGTATTAATACCCGATCCCCATCTCCTTCCAAACCTCTGATCTCCTGATATTGCTGTTTCCCATAGGTCAAAATCAAATGATAAGGGAGCAAGGATGATGTGGAGACTATCCATTAAGACAGCTCATCTCTCTTCCATTTCCAGGTGAAAGGAAATGAAGAATATGGATATCTGAAATATTTTGCTAAGGCAAAACTTCCCATTATAAATGCCATCTACTTCTTATACATTAAAATAATGTGGATTATCTTTTAAGCACGTTCTCACATTATTAAACCTGTTTTTTAATCAAAGTCTATTAACATTTTTTGGTTAAAATTCTGCAATGTTGATAGATTAATACAAGTTAAATGATGATACAGGATGGGGAGGTGGGAGAAAGGAAATGTATTCTAAAGCTTTAGGAAAAATATATTTTAAAATGAGATTTGATCAAGATAAAGCCCTAAATTAAATGTTCTGACTACAATTTGACCTTTTTACTTTAACTTCCTGTAAGGAGAAATGCTCAGGAAAACATTTGCATATAAATAGTTACTTGAAAATAATGTTTTGATAAGCATAAATGAATATAAAACAACTTGAAAGGTTTCACATCACACTTAAAATGCTCATGTGTTTAAGGGAGTTAAGAGATACTAGTTGGAAAAAAATAAGGTGCTTTGAATTTGATTCATATTTAGAGAGCAGTTCAAGAATCTCTCCCTCTGTAATTCAACAAAGCCACTTGTAACAATAGTAATTGTAACATTTTATTGGAAGTACCTCATAAAGTGTCATCTAAATATAAGCCCATGATGTTTTCCTTTAACCTTGACAGATACACTTCTTTGATGAGGTGGAGAGGAAGAATAATTTGGAAAATGTTAAAGAGAAAATGTGTATATGATGTAGCCAAAGGTCTCAGGCAGTTGAGAAGAACATAAAATTTTCTTTCATATTTCCACTTTATAGTTCCAGTTTGCAAATATAAAGATTACATTACCCCTGTAAACAAATAATGTCTATAAAAAGATAGGTCAATTGGGAAACTCATGACTTGCATTTTGTTTTATCCTCCAATACTTCAATATTTGTGGCATTACTTAAAAACTGACATTATCCAACCCAGCCATAAAATAAAAACCCTGAGCATAAAAACATATAATAGAAGCTCTAGCAAACTTATTTTCACATTTTCCCATATTTTTAAGATAGTTAAGCCCTAAAACTTTCAAAATTGTTTAAGATCTTTATATACTCCAATTGCCTTAACACTTTTAAAATTCTATCCAAGGCCAGTCCTTTATGATTTTAGTTTACTTACAAACATTTTAACATATTATATATCCAGACATATTTTTACAACTTTTGATGAAAATATTTGTTGAGACAGGATAGCAAAAGCAAAACTAAAGTTTTAAAGTTTTTAAATTGAGGTGTACTTTCTTACAGTAAATGCACATATCCCAAGTGCACAGTTTGATGAGATTTGACAAATATGTACACATATATAGCCGATACCACCATTAAGATATAGCATTCCATTACCCCAGAAAGCTCTTTTATGCTTCGACCCAGTTAATTGTCAACTGCCCACCCCACCCCCACCGCAAGAGGCAGTAGCTGTTCTGATTTCTATCACCATAAATTAGTGTTACGGGATCTCTGGGGTGTCCATTTTCTTTCTGGCAACCTCTGTGGCCAGTGGCATGTTTGCACAAGTTCTTGTCCTGTGTCCAGGAAGAATGAGGTAAGCAGACAAGTGAAGGGTGAAGGAGACAAAGAGGAGCTTTATTTAGTGTTAGAACAGCTCAGTGGAGACCTGCAGCAGGTAGCTCCTCTCTGAAGGCAAGTCTTCCCCTCTGGTTGAGTGTTCAGCTCTCAGCAGAGAGGAGGCCCTGGAGAGAGTAGCTCCTCTCTGCCCATTGGTTGTCCAGTCCCTTGCTGCTTCCATCAGGGAGGAGGCCCTGGAGAGGGTGGCTCCTCTCTGTCCACTGGTCATTTGGACATCTCTGCAAACCTCTGAAGCTCTCATCTTCTTCCCTCTCTGGCTGAACCCGGGGCTTTTATGGACCTCAGAGGAGAGGAAGTGTGTGCCCACTGGTCCTTGGGAGGCCATGGGTATCCAGAGGAGGCACCACAAGTTCCCACTCCGGTCTGTGGGACTGGCAGGCTGGCCCCCAGCCTTCAGGCCCTCCCTAGCCTGAAGGAGAGGCCTTTACCAGGAACCCGCCCCCACCTTCCACCCAGGAATCTGTGTGCCTCACACTGCCATTCATGGTCCTGGGGTTCAGCCCCAACCCTGCTCAGAGACTGGAGCAGGCACTGGGAGAGGAAAGAGGACAGTCTGGGAGAGGAGAAAGGCTAAGCAGTGGAGCAGACACCCCCAGCCTGCAGGCACAGAGGGTATGGGGCTTCCTGGCCCCTGAGGGTGCAAGCTGCAGAGATGCCCAGATTCTGTGCCTGTGCCTGGGAGGGCAGCAGCAGCTGCAGCTGCACCTGTGGAGCTCTGCCCTGCCAACTCGGAAGGGGCAGGGCTCCCACTTTTCCCCATCTTCTGCCTGCTCCATGCAGCAGGAGGCCTGGATCTGCAGCTGGATTTGAGCAGCTGCAGTGGCACCAGGATAGCTCCTGCTCCAACTCAGAAGGGGCGGGGCTCCTACTGGCTCCTTGGAGTGTGCAGTCCCAGCTGTGCCTCCCTGCCGCAGCCAGCATTATGGTGGCTGAGTTCTGCCTGTTTCAGAACTTCATATTAGTAGAACCATACTGTATACTCCTTTGTGTCTGTGCTTTTTTTCATTCATAATGGTTCATGCATCCGTAGCTCATCCCTTTTCATTGTCAGTTTGTTATATGACTATTCCACTATGTGTTTGTCCACTTTTCTGTTGCAGAATATTTCAGTTGCTTCCAGTTTTTTGTTATGATGATGAAACTATGACTAAAAATATATTTTGGCCCTATACATACGTATGGTGGAGCTAGCTCTCACTGGCTCAGTAGAGCTGATAATGGGTATCTCTTCCTAACTCTGTGTTCAGTGACATTATGTTGGTAGCTTAAGATTGGCCACCGTGGGAGTATTTACACCACAGAAATTGCCAATACTACAAATCAGGCTTTAAAAATTTTTCACTTTTATGAATTAATTTTAAAGTGGTGGTTAAACATTTATCAGCATACCACTGGATATATGTTATCTTTCTTTTGAGTAGACACCTAGGAGTGGAATTGCTAAGTCCTATGTTCAACTTTATAAAGTTGATAGTTTTTCAAACCAGTATCATTTTACACTCTATCCAACAATGTGTGAGAGTTATAATCATTCTACATTGTCGCCAACACTTGATGTTGTTATTCAGTGAAAGATACCTGAAAATATCTTTATTTGCCTTCACTTTTGAAGAAAACTTTTGCTGGATTTAGAATTCTAACTTAATAATTTATTTTTTAGCACTTTAAAACTGCCATTCCAACTGTAGTGGTATCTCATTGTGGTTTTATTTTGCATTTATCAATAACTTTTGTGCTGAACACTTTTTCTGTGGGTATCAACCAGTGTGTATCTTCTTTTATCAACTTTCTGTTAAAGTTCTTTGCCCATTAATTTTATTGTGCTGTTTGTATTAGTGAGTTGTAGAACTTCTATATATATATTCTGGATACAAGTCTTTATCAGATATGTCTTGTGAATATTTTCTCATCTTTTCACATATTGACAGTATCTTTTGATGACAGTAAGTCTTGAAATAAGTAGTATAATCAATTTTGTTCTATTACAAGTTTGTTAAAACTCTTCTAGATTATTCATATTTCCATATATAGTTTAGAATCAACTAGAAGTTGACTGGGATTGCGTTGGGCCTATAGATTAATTTGAGGAGATTTGACACCAGCATCGTGCATCTACTTGACATCTGTATCTTTCAGTCTATGCACATGGGATTCATAGATTGAATCTATTTTTTAAGATCTCTGTTTTTAAAGACCGTCTTTCATTTCTCTCAGAAGTGTTTCATAGTTTTTAGCCAAGAAGTTATCATATCTTTTGTTAAATTTATCCCTAAACATTTATGTGCCTTAATGTCTATCTAATGTCTATCCAGAGATGTTCATTTTTTGAGTTCTAATATTTGTGCTTTGTATTATTTTCTCTCTTTTTCCTTCAGTCTAGTATAAGTTATCAAATTCATTAATGTTTCCAAAAAGCCAACTTTTGTTTTCATGGATTTTCTGTATTGTGTGTCCCTTTTCTTTTTTTAAAAAAATTGATTGCTGCTCATAAATGAACAAATATTTTATTCTTTCAACTTAATTTCAGTTTAGTTTATGCCTGTTTTTTATCTTCTCTAAGTGAAAACATAAAACATGTATTTTAAATATTTTCTTATGTTCTAACATATGCATTTAAAGCTGTATGTTTTATGTTAAGCACAGTTTTTAGCAATCTCTCAAATTATTTTCTAATCTTCTTTTCTGAATTCTCTTACTTAAAATTATAGTATTTAGAAGTGGTTGCTTAAGTCCTAAACATGTAAGAACTTCTTTCTGATATGTTTTTCATTTACTTTTAATTTAATTCCATGTTAGTCAGATAACATGATTTTTAATATCTCTGTTTTAAAAGATCTTTCATTTCTCCCAGCAATGTTTCATAGTTTTTAGCCAAGAAGGTATCATAGCTTTTGTTAAATTTATCCCTAAACATTTATGGGAAATACTATATCAGACATAGTATCCCACTTCAGAGCCAGGCGTGGTGGCTCACACTTATAATCTCAGCACTTTGGGAGACCGAAGCAGGCGGATCACCTGAGGTCAAGAGTTCGAGAGCAGCCTGGCCAACATGGTGAAATCCCATCTCTACTAAAAATACAAAAATTAGCCAGGTGTGATGGTGGGCACCTGTAATCACGGCTACTCAGGAGGCTGGGGCCTGAGACCCGCTTGAACCCGGGAGGTGGGGGTTGCAGTGAGCCAAGATCTCACCACTGCACTCCAGCTAGGGCAACAGAGAAAGACTCCATTTCAAAAAAAAATAAAAAATAAAAAATAAAACATACTCTGGAATACTCCAATTCTTTAAAATTTATTAAACCTTGTTTTATGACCCAGTATATGGCTCAGGTGTTGGCTGCAGTGTTCTCTTAATGTCAGTTAGACTAAGTTGGTTGATAGTGTGGTCCAAATCAACATGCTTACTATTGTTTGTCTTTTATACTTCAATTACTGAGAGAGGAGTGCTACACTATCTAACCGCAATTATAGATTTGTCTATTTTTCTATTACCTTTGCCAGTTGTTGCTTCATTTATTTTAAAGTTCTATCATAAAGTGCGTAGACTTTTAGCATGGTTATGTCTTCTTAATGTATTAACTGTTTTATCAAAATAAAATGTCTCTTTAGTGCTGGTAATATGCCTTGTTCTGAAGTGGGATACTATGTCTGATATTAATATAGCCTTTTCCAGCTTTTTATGATTAATGTTTACATGATACATCTTTTTTTTCCCATTCTTTTACTTTTAACTTACATATGTCTTTATGTTTGAGGAGAATTCCTTGAAACAGCATCTAATTAATTAGGTCTTGCCTCTATGCCTTTTGATTGATTGTTTAGTACCTGTACACTTAACATAATTCCTGGTATGGTTAGGTTTAAGTCTACCACTTTACTCTTTACTATTTGTTTTCTAATTGGCCCATTTATCCCTTTTCTTTTTCCATCTTTTCCTTCCTTCATTTTAATTAAGCACTTCTTAGTATTACACTTCATCTCCTTTTTTGGCTTATTATTTCATTGTTTCATTTATTTAGTTGTTTCATAGGGAATACAATATACATTATTAACCTATCATAGTATAACTTAAATTGATAGTATACCACTTTATATATAATGTAAAAACCATATATAAATATAATTCCATTTACCCTCCCCTCTTCTTTGTACCATTTGTCATATATTTTACTTCTATACATTATGAATCCCACAACACATTGTTATTACTTATGCTTCAAGCAATCAATTTCTTTTTAACGAAATGAAGGAAATAGAAAATTGTGTAGTGCTCTTTCATTCATTCATGTAGATTTGAGTTTCTGCCAGGTACAATTTCCCCTTAACTGGAATGAGCTTATTTAACATTTCTTCTGTGCAGATCATCACCTTTGTTATCTGAAAATATCTTTATTTGCTTTACTTTTGAAGAAAACTTTTGCTGGATTTGGACTTCTAATTTAATAGTTTATTTTTTAGCATTTTAAAACTGCCATTCCATTGTTTTCTGGGTTGTATTGTTTCTGATGAGAAATTAATGGTTATTCTATTGTTACTTTCTTATATGTAATATGTTTTTTCTTCTAGATGTTTTGGAATTTTTATTTTTAATTTAAAGCAATTGTGCTATGATATGCCTAGATGTGGTTTTCTTTGTGTTTATGCAGTTTTGTGGTTCATTCCTCAATTATGGCTAGATTCAGAAGTTGGGATTTTCAAAACCAAGTTTTTAAATGTTCACTTCTTGCTGAGAAAATAAATTAATGTCTTCAGGGGCATTAGTTATTTGGTGCTGAACAATATTCTCTGTGGATTTGTATTTTTCATTAAATTTGGGGAATTTTTGAACTGTTATTTCTTTTAACACGTTTTTTTCTTGTCAAAATCTCTTTTCTCTTTCTAGGACTTCTATTCCACATATGTTAGAGGACTTTATAAGAATCCACAGGTCACTGAAACTGTGTATAGGTATATTTAGTCAGTCTTTTTTCTTTTTGCATTCTGTTCTTTAATTTGGATAGTTTCTATTTACCTGTCTTCAAGATCTTTTCTTTTACAGTATTCAAACTGCTGTTAAAGTTAGCAAATTTTTAAATTTCAGATACTATATATTTTTAATTCTGTGATTTTCATTTGTTTCTGTCTCTTTGGTTTCTATTTATTTGCTGAGATTCCACATCTATTCATCTGAAGTCTTTGTTTACTAATTCCACCATGAATGTCATCTCTAGGTTTGTTTCTATTGCCATTTCTTCCTCATATTTTAAAAAAATTCTCCATATGGCTAGTAATTTTTAATTTTTAAGCCTGACATGGGATGCTATATTGTTGAGCTTCTGAATTTATTTGTCTTCCTATGAAGAATGTTGGATCTTATTCTGCCAGAGGATTAAGTTACTGGCAGCTCAGCTTGATTCTGCTGAGGGGCTTGGTTTTCAGCTTTGTTAGAGTAGGTCTAGAGTACACTTATGCTAGGGCTAGAGTAGTCCCTACTCCTAAATCATGACCTTTCTGGGGCCTCAATTTTGGTTCGTTGGAATTCCCCTGTCTCTCAGCACTATGTATTCTCTAGTATTTCCATTTAAGCCACAAAAAGCAGCCCAAAGTATCTGCTTTTTCCTAGGCCTCTTTGAATTGTACCATGTGCATGCACAGGCATTCAGTCAGACTTAACAGAGGATATCGATGCAGATTCCTGGGGATTCTTCTCTGCTAAGCTCCTTTATTTCTGGTAACCTGAGATGCAAATTTCAGCTTCTTCAGTAGTCCTAACCTTCAGTCTCCCTTTTATATGGCCAGCAAGACTGTTGCTCTCTGCTTAACTCCACTTTTTGGGGTCACAGTTTGGAAATTACTCTCAGATAGTAAACTATAGTAAATAAGGCATCCACCTATGCTTTATGTCTCTCTCAAGGATTATAACCCTTAGATGTCTGTTGACCAAAGCCTGAAAAAACTTGATTAATATATCTTATACAGTCTTACATCTGTTAAAAGTGGGAGAATAGGTCTAATATCTATTCCTTCCATCATGTCCAGGGCCAGAAGTTGGATTTTCAAAAATGTTCCTCACAGCAATCTCTTCCCATTCCAGTTCCTTTCATAGACTGGTGTTAGTGGAATGTTGGTTCAGCTTATTTGACAAGGACATGAAAAATGTTGGTCCACAAGACAGAAGCTTATTTCTGTTCCATGTAAATTTCCTACTTGAATGGGAAGTTCCTTCTGTAAAGTTGCCAGGGGTCTGAAGTCCTTCTCTCTTGTGGATCTATCACTCCTCGAATCATGCTTATCTGAGAGGGCTCACTACCTTGCTCTTACTCTAATTTGTTGGAAGGGAGAAAAGCAGAAGGAAAGAGTACACCCTTTTCCTTGAAAAACATGAGCCATAAGCAGCACATTACTCAAACCCCAGAGCTTAGTCTACAATGGGGGCTGGGAAATGGACTTTTCATTCTGCACAACCGTGGTCCCAGCTAACACTCAGGAGTTCTCTTATTAAAAAAAAAAAAGAAGAGATATTAAATACAAATAGTATCTCTGCCATGACACCACTTTCATTAGTGGATATGTATCTTAAAGACTCAGTAAAATACCTATTCTATTCTTTTATTTAACTTAGATGTCAAGTTTCTATCTAGTTGAACTGGTGGAAAGTTCAACCTCACTCGTTCTTAGCAGCCACTTCCCTGGCTGTGATTGTGCTGAGTGTCCAGTGGAGTATCAAGTTTTGGGGAAGTCCCTCAAGTCATCAGTCATGAGGCTACACTGATTTCTGCTAAGATTGTAGCCCCAGCCTGTAGAGCTGCAGAGATCCTTCAATTTGATGCTCTGCTGCTCCTCGCCTCTCTTGGCATACAATATCTTCAATGAGCTACAGCCCCAAGCCTAGGATCCTGCATGTCACATGCAGCATATGTCCATTTATCTGTACTGCTCTCAAACCATCAGCCTCAATCTAGTTCTCAATCCAGAAGAAAACTTTCTTTTTAGCCTGGGAAATCTCTCTCTCCTTCTTCTCTCTCTCTCTTTTTCTCTTTGTATGTCTTGTTTTCTAAGAGCTACCTCCTCAAACTATTCTTTCAGTGAATTTAGGGTTTTAAAAACAAAAGCCAGGAAGCCATGTCTCAAACCCTCCTCAAGGCAAGGAACATGTGAACCTCTTACCTATATGAATAAGGGAAGGGAAGAGGGAAAATAATGGGTAAAAACATACATTATTAACCAAAAGAAAAATACCACCAGAGTAGAGTGATTTCCTAAAATCAGCTCAGATGATGTTCTTTCTCTTTTTTCTTTTTCTTCCTTTTCTTTTCTTTCTTTCTTTCTTTTTTTTTTTTTGAAATGTAGTCTTGCTCTGCCACCCAGGCTGGGGTGCAGTTGCGCAATCTTGGCTCACTGCAACCTCCACCTCCTGGATTCAAGTGATTCTCCCACTTCAGTCTCCCAAGTAGCTGGGACTACAGGCACACACCACCACAACCTGCTAATTTTTATATTTTTAGTAGAGATGGGGTTTCACCATGTTGGCCAGGCTGGTCTTGAACTCCTGACCTCAAATGATCCAACCACCTCATCCTCCCAAAGTGTTGGGATTACAGGCATGAGCCACCACGCCTGGCCTCAAATCATACCCTTTCATAGATTATAGTTCTCCATTGTCTCCCCACCCCATCTCTTCATCACCTTGACATCCTAGTGAACAGCCAGATCCGCCCTCACTTAACAGCATAACTTGTCAGCAGGGAAAGTATGCCTTTTTACAATTTGGATTCAATGAATGCATTTATAGCTTCATCTTGTGCCGAACTGAAATTTTCTATTTTGCTTTGTGACATTTTTTGCCTTTTATACTTCCAATTTCTTCTGCTTGATATCTCCTACATGGCCTGCTTTCCAATATTTCATCATGAAAATTTCTGTTCATGCTTCACGTCTGGCTAGAACACTGTTTCTGCTGGGAAGTTTCTCCTAGTACTTCCAGGCATCTTGGAGTATTTATGTACCTGAGCCCTTTACAGTGCGCTCATGCACAGTTGAAGGCTCCCAGTAAATGAGACTCCTGTTCCAGACCCCCACTGCCTCTTAGTCTAAACAACACCTAGAATACTTATTGTTAAATGCCTTTTTCATGCACTGGATTGTGATCCTTTCAAGGGCAACATGATATCTTATCACAGATGTGTTCTTGCCTGACGGTATACTTGGCACATGAAGGTGCTGAAAGACGCCGTATTAGTTTCCTAGGGCTGCTGTAACAAATTACCACAAACTGGTAACAACACAAATTGATTCTCTCATAGTTCAGGAGGCTAGAAGTAGGAAATCAAGGCTCTCAAGGGTCTCCCACTCTCTGTCTAGGGGAGAATACTTGCTTGCCTCTGCCAGCTTCTCACAGCACCTGCTGTTCCTTGGTTTGTGACTGCACACCTCCAATCACTTCCTGCATCTTCACACAGCCTTCTCTTCTCTCTCTCTCTCTCTTTCTGTCTCTCTCTGTCTGTCTCTCTGTCTTCTCTTCTGCCTTTTATAAAGAAACTTGTTGTTGGATTTAGGGCCCACATGTAATCCAGGATGATGTTATCTCAAGACTCTTAACTATGTCTGCTGCAAAGACCCTTTTTCCAAAGAAGGCCACATTCATAGGTTCCAGTACACATATCCTTAGGCAGCCCACTAAAAATGCTTTTTAAATGAATGAGTAAATTAAAAAGTGAACTGTACATATACATGTATTTACATGCACAAAGGATGAAGACAAGAGATATTACTTTTTTACATCTTTATTTGTTACCTTCTATTTGTAAATTCACTTTGTAGATAATATATCATGCTTGTTGCTCTGTGCATGATGAGAGTTCTGTTACGTTAAGTAATCCCACAATTCAAAAATGAGTTGTTAGAGCAAAAGACACAATTTGGAAATCTATACAATCATTCTAACGATATTTTCTGACACAACTTTGTTCTTTTTCAAAAAAGCATGTAAGACATAAATTGAGAGATTACTATATGAATAAAAGAAGGGTTTTCAAATAGGCATTTCTACATATAGTCACCTTACTCTTGGTCCCTCAAAACAAAGTCTACTTTTAAAAACAGGGCTCGTAAGACTGACCAGTGTTTCTTCTTGTGGAGAGTTATATTTGTATATTTTCACAGACAGAACAGGTTGGGAGGTTACAAACAGAAAAATATAATGAAAAGATCCAGATTCATTTTGTTTGGTTTTAATATAGTCTTTTTCTCTTTCCACTTTCAATATGACTGAGAGATTTAATTTGAGTAATACCACAGGAATGTAGTTTCAAGAAGGAAAAATGTTCAAATAACCATCTCCCTCTTCCTCACTTAAAAAAAGAATAATTTGCTATAATATATGTTGAAAGGTTTTTGAGATATTTCCTTCTTTTTGCTGGCATTTGTGTCCTTTCTTATGTAAGGAGATAAATATAAAACATTGAAACTTAAATATATTTCTCAAAAGAGGGTTTTATGCAAAATACAATTGCTTTTTTTTATTTCAAAACAATAGCACCAGTTAATATTATTATAAAAATGATAAATGTAATATGTGTATATCTTTTTTGCCCACTTCTATATTTTGTTTCTCAATATGATTTCTTCTGAGATACATATTGAATTTTTCTGAGAAACTCATGAGTCTTTAAAAATAGCAGATTGGAAACATGGCACATTGGATCCCAAGCCTTTACTTTGGGAGCACATGGGCAGCTGGGGCACCAGGACACTATTCTCAGTACTTAAGAAGGCCAGAGCTTGGGGAAAGGGGGTATACAGAATTGTCACAGGTATGATCCTTCCGTTCAGTTTTCAGCAGAATTGACAGGCTCAAAATTACCTTTTCTCCTTCCCTGCATCCCCTAAAAGCTTTGCATAGTCCCTTCACAATAATTCCCTTTTATACCAATCTCTCTCCTTTTTTCTTCAAGTCTTCCAGGTTGTTCTAGGACAGCCAAGATTTACAAGCAGTATATTGTCACTTCTTTCCCTAGCGCTAGAGGCAGACTTTGCTAATCAATCACAGTATTCTTCCTTGTTAGGCCTACATTGGGTCTCAAACACAGGCTTCCGTGGGCCATTTCCTTGCTCAAATTGCACAAGAGACACAGATTTTTGCCATTTTTGCCCTAGTTCATGAGATGGTGGCCTTATCATGTCTAGCTCTTGCTAAACTCTTCCCCCAGGGAGGCAGTATCTTGCTTCCCGTAATCTCCTGCTGCTGAGAAGGCCCCTGCTTGGAATCACAGTGCCACCACCTGCCTAAAGCAGTGCCTGCTTCCTGGGCTCCCTCATACCCTGGCCTGCTTGCTGGATCAGAGTCCCTGGTAGAGAGCCCCTCCTTGGTCAGATCTGAGATTCCTACCCCTTTTGACTACTGTCTTGGATTCCATGATGGGGTAAGCCTCTTCATCTAGGGGCCTTTTCCCTGCACCTGGCCTCCCTGTTCTGGCTTCCACTGTATTTCTAGTGACTGGGATTCCTGGGATCTAGACACATTTTGTTCCAAAGGACCCCTGCTACAACGCTCAAAAATCAGTCCCAGTTGTTTCGTTTACAATATACATTTTTGTTAGGATTAAATGCTGTAATTCTTATGAGACAGTTAACATGGTTCCCATCACACAATAAGCACTCAATAAATATTAGCTACTATAAGTTCTGTTATAATTTTCATTGTCATCATCATCATCATGATCATTTCTATTAGGATCTCCATCTTAATTTGATAAAGCCTTTTTCTGCAATAATCAGGAACAGAACAAGTCCCAGAGACCATCTGGCTGCTAATGCACTGGAGACAACATACCTAACAAGTGTTCAAATTGGAGCCCATAGCAAACATTAATGATGGTCATCTTTTACTGAGATCTATGTGTCAAGAACTTCCCACATAGTATCTTACTTAACCCCCATAACAACCCAATTGTGTGGGAGTTATAACTCCCATTTTATTGATGAGAAAATGCAGGATTAGTGAATCCCATGCCTAACAAAAACGATAGTGAAACTGATATCAGATCCAGCCCTTTTTAAACGCAAAACTCCATTCTTTTGCTCTTGAACATGCTACTTCTCTACAAACAGCCTGAATCCTGGAAGCAGAGCTTACTTTCTGGGATTCCAGCTAATCAAGTCTGGTCTTATGGCCTGCGTATTTCCTGCCTAGCCATATCATTAGGTAATTCCTGAAACTTTCCTCTTGTATCCTTACCTTTTGTTTTCTTTCTTCTCTTCTAATCTGGCAGCCACACTCCTACTTCTATTTGTTCTTAGCCACTCTGGTTCCAATTTGCATAATCAGCCCTAAAGATCCAAACCAAGCTTAAATCCCCCATTTAGCCTGCTTAGACTATTATAGCCCATTTTCAAGTGATTTTACCCTGTCCTTCAAATTCCTTTTACTCTCTTGTTATCTGCATTTAGTACCACAAAATTATTATTCTAAATTATTGCCTAATTATTTCAAATGTGCATTCATTCAACCACTACATGTTTGAATACATATTATAAATCAGACACTGAGTTAAGCAACATATATGGAGATATATAGACAAGTATGCTATTACAAAAGCCTTAAGGTAATTTTAGTTGGGCAAATAAGAAATATACACAAATAGTTATAGTAGTGTTTTGAGTTTAAATAGTACCATGAGAAATAAAGACAGCTAAAAGAATTCAGACGAGGGAAGGCTTACTTCTACCAAGAAGGGAATGAGGAAGAATAATGATTCATTTAACTGAGGTAGAAGATTCTGATACCAAGACAGAGAGCACTCTGGCAGGCACTGCCTGACACAGGCGTGGAGTCTGGTGAGGGCACTATCAAGGACTAATGAGCCGCTGTTGTCTAACTGTGCTTTAGAGTGTCTGGAGGAGAACTGTGGGATAGTGTACATGGAGGAAGTTCTTAAATACCATGTAATGGTATCACTGGTTAAAAGAGGGGGTCACTGGAAATTTTTGAAATGATATAGTCAGAACTGTTGTTTTTGCCGGGTGCAGTGGCTCATGCCTGTAATCCCAACACTTTGGGAGGCTGAAGTAGGTGGTTTGCTTGAGCCAAGTAGTTCGATACCAGCCTGGGCAACACAGCAAAACCCTGTCTCTACAAAAGATACGAAAATGAGCTGAGCTTGGTGTGCACGCCTGTAGTCCCCGCTACTCGAGAGGCTGAGGTGGGAGGATCACCCGACGAGGCCGCAGTGAACCATCATGGCACTGTTGCACTCCAGCCTGGGCAACAAGTGAGACTTTGTCTCAAAACAGAACAAAACAAACTGTTGTTTTGCATTCCTCCCCCTAATTAACAGGAAGTCTATTAAAGTTTAAAATCATGTTTTCATATTTCATTTACATTTCCTTAGAACTTGGCACAACTATGGACACAAATAAATATTTAATAAATAACCAGTGACTGATAAGAAGCAGATACATATTATAGCTCTTTTATATATTTGCTTATCAATTTTTATGCTCATTTTAAATTCTAACTAAAAAGAAACTAGAATTTTTTAAATTAAAAAAATTCTAATTAGATGGCATGATATTTAAGCAAAACAGCCCTTTGTCTCTGAATCAGTCCACTGACCTAAAGGTACTATGACAGGTGTTAACTTCAGCTTCAAAAATATTTGTTATAAGATGGTAAACTCTAGACAAAACATTCCTTAAAACATGACTTTAGTATTCGTTATATTACCTCATTTTTTCTCCAGTATGGATTTTTAAAATTTGTTTGCAGAAATTTTTTTCCTCAAATCTTACCAAGTACTTGGAAAATCTTGCCTTAAAAAGCCTTTTTCTTTGGTTTTAAAAGTGTGATTCAAATCATTTTACATACTCACTTTTAATGTTATGAAAAAGCTATCAGTTGGAGAGGATGTTTTCACGAAGGCAAATTAACAGAACTGGCAGTTTGGACAGGGCCAGAAAGTCCAGGGAAACCAATGACGCACACTCTACTCCTGGCACACATGACTGTAGAAGCATCCAGGCTATTCAAAGGCTGTGAAAACAAACAAGTAAAACAGGCTTCCATTTCCTCTGAGGATTCCCCCATTGGAACCAAACACATCTTCCCAAGGCCAACAACAAGGAGCTGAAAGACAGAAAGGATTTGGTTATTAGTTTGTACAAACCAGTTTCTTTGTAGAAGCCACTTTTGTTTGAGTGGGAAAGATTTTTTGTTCTTGCAGATTTTGCTGAGAAGTCATTGATTTGATCTGTGATCCTATGTGTACCTAGTCCAGAAGTCAGCCAAGAGGACTCTCATGTCTCTGATGAGAGGTAAAATTCTGGAGGAAATGCACACCATTGTAGGTAGAGGTGGCCTGTTTACAGTTTATCCTGCCCAGAGTAAAAATGTACCTTCCAGGACTAAATTCCTTATTACTGGTCAGTTATAAAATATGCGTAAGGTAAAATGAATTTCTGCCCAGATAATACTTTAGGAGAAACAAGTAATTATAGGGATGTTTGGAACATTTATTTATAACTATGGAAACTTTCTTCATAAAAACTCAAAGTTCCCTCAGGAGAGGCTGCTGGAATGGTTGGATCTACTTTATTTGCCAGCAAGATTTAGCAGGTTGTGTTATTTGCAAATATATGCTTTATTAGGATGAAACTATGTGTTTATTTTCAAATTTTCATCAATATTTCTTGCTTCTTTTCATTTGTCAAACTATCTTTGTTGCTTGTACAGGAGAGTACTCTGTGTACAGAGAGTTTTGTATACTTGAGAAATTGTTTGGTCTGCTCTTTTGGAAGAATAATTACACAGAGTGTCCAATACAGATATTAACATTGGCGACATCTAGTCCTGCAGCAATGCAGGGTCAGGAGAGATTTGTTTGAGCTGTACTTAGTGCATAAAAGACTATTCAGTTTTTTTTCTAAGCTCAGGAAGGACTATAGTTGCAAAGTGAGTCAACATCCTGCAGCATCCCACAGTGTATCAGGCTGAGACGTTATATTTTCTTTCTTGTGTGTGGTACTGTCTATAGTGTCTCCCTTCTTTCTAAATATGCTCTTCCCAGACAGAGTTGGTCTAGAGGTTGTTTGTACTGCGTGGTTTTGAGGGGGGTTAAGAATAGCAAGTCCAAGTACATTATTATTATTTCAACCTTCTCTTGAAAAGAAAATGCCATGCACTGTATGCATTTGCTTTTATGAAGTAAAAATGGTAATTCCCAGTAGAACTACACTGTGGAGGATGGGAAACAGATGCTTTGGTCAGCCTCAGGGACTGACCATAACATATTGTGGAAATACGGAAGAATAAGAAACCAATTGCATAATCTTCTGACTTTAATGAGCTGATTGACCCAGATGGCATGTGTGCACCTTGTTTCAACAATATTTTGCTAACACAATTTTGAGCTGGTTTCCCACTGCTATAAGGAGTTGGGGGACATTCTGAAATAATTGATTCTGTCCACCTGTTTTTACTTAATACTTTGGTGGGAAATTGGTGTCATGGAGAGGAACCCTTCATTTAGATAAAGAAAAGCAAAGACTTGAAGGAATGACCAAATAATACCCAAATAGTCAGATGATGAGTTGGTTGCAAACACAGAGAAATCTTTAACGTTCCCATGGTGTGGGCTGGCATGTGTCTTAGGCTGAACTCCCCAGAAACAGAGCTTGAGAAAAGGATTTGAGTAAAAATACCTTATTGATAAGACATCCCAGGAAGCAGAGGTAGGAGTGTGGGAAATTTTGATGGAAAGTGGAAGGGAGCCAATAATAAAGATTATGTCATCCAGCAGATACTGAAGCAGGTCACTGGGGCTCAGTCCTTCTGAGGAATTCCGGGAAGCAGTGAGGAACAGGCTCAGAGTCGTCCAACTCAAGGAGCAAGGAAGCTGGGTCAGGGGTGGGCAGTGGTATCTATGAGCTTTCAACCTTCATTGGTTGAGAACTGCCCTTGGGGACATTAATTCCTCAGGACTTCCTGCTTGCCCTGAGCAAGGCTACAGCATTATCCTACAGCCTGAAAGAACCCCCAGAGAGACAGCTGCATTGTCTTTGGCTAGTACAGAAATCAGACTTATTGGTTAGATGCAGACAGTATCTGCTGCAGAATGCTAATGACTTCTTTACCCAAGGAAGATAAAAAAGCAAATGGATATGCTGATATAAATGAATAAATGAATACATTGAAATTTTGTTGAGGGATGTTATATTCACATGGTTTCAACTTACTTTATTACGAAATACTTATTAGTTAAAAAGAAAAAAACAGTATAGTACAGAAGCCTTGCAAACCACCTTAATCAAGTGATCAAAGCTAACATAACCAATCATGAGACCAATCAAAACAATGTGCCACCCGACAGACACAATGAGAACACAGAATCACTTTTATGATGTTGCTGCCAAAGAAGCATGATGTGACTCTGCTTCTGAAGGAATACCAGATGAACCGAACTGTGGGGATAGTCCACCATATGGAACCGGATTTGTCACCTTTAAAAATGTCAAAGTCAATAAAAAAGAAAACAAGTTTTTCTTATCCTCACAACATTTCTGACACCAAAAGTATGATTTTCCCCCCACATCAACTAATTCTCTAATTTTCACCACACACCAACTGAGTGTTCTACAATTTAACTCAATTCTGACCCTACCCAGAGTTAGCACAGACCCCAGAGACTAAAGGCTCAGTCCCCCAGAATTGTCCTCCTACCTCAGATGCCAGTAGAAAGTAGTGGCTTCCCAGGTTACCCACTAATTCTGTCTGACTTGGCTACAAATTGGAGGTTGCCACAACTCCATCCTTAGGTTCATAATTTGCTAGAACATCTCGCAGAACCTAGGAAACTGTTTACTAACAATTACTGATTTACTACAAAAGACATTTTAAAGGATACAAATGAGCAGCCAGATAACAGATGCATAGGACAAGGTCCAGGAAAGTCCCAAGCACAGGAGCTTCTGTCCCCATGGAGTTTGAGGTCTGCTGCTCTCCTGGCACATACATGTGTTCTTGCTCAACTTAGAAGCTCTCTTAATCCCATTGTTTAGGGTTTTTCTTTTAAAGAGATTCCATTAGGTTGGCATGATTGATTAAATCATTGACCATTGGTCATTGAACTCAATCTCCAGCCCTTCTCCCCTCACAGGAGACTGAAGGATGAGGCTGAAATTTTCAACCCTCTAATCACAAGGTTGGTTCTTCTGGCAACCAGCCCTGATCCTCCAAGAATTGCCTCATTAGCATAAACTCAGGTATGGTTGAAAGAGGCTTTTATGAACAACAAACAAGATTCCTCTAACCGCTATATAACCCAAGAAATTCTAAGAGTTTTAGAAGCTCTGTGCCAGGAACCTGAAGTAGGGACCAAATATATATAGACAGACTATATATAGAGAGAGACAGACTATATCTATATCTATATCTACATCTATATCTATATAGTCAGAGTCATAAAAGTCAAGGAAAGACTGAGGAACTGTATCAGATCGAAGGTGCCTATGGAGAAATGACAACTCAGTGTAGCATGTGATCTGGACTAGATACTTTTTCTATACAGGACATTATTGGAACAACTGGAAAAGTTGAATGGAGTCTTGAGGTTAGTTGTAGTGATATATCAATGTTAATTTCCTATATAATATTGATGCTGTATGTGGGTATATAGGACAGTGTTCTTGTTAGTAGGAATTACACACTAAAGGATTCAGGGGTCATGGGGCATATTGACAACTTATTCTTGAATGGTTCAGGGTAAAACAGTCTTTCTTGCACCATTTGTGTAACTTTTCTGCAAGCTTGAAATTGTTTCAAATTAAACAGTTTTTAAGAGTAAATGATTAAAGAATCAAGGCATAATTATGTAAACTTTATCCACCCCTTTTCCTTTTAAAGAGTCTCTCCTTGATGGAGCGTCCCACATACAGCAGCATTGCACTACTACATAAGGACCATAGAGCCAAATTGAACAATAGGTACCAGAGCTCCAGCTAAACTCTAGCCTGGTTGAGTAATATTTTCATTTTGAATAGCTACAAGAGAACTGCCTGATGTCACTATTGATACTGAGGATGAATCTCCTTCCAAAATGTTTTTCTAAAACAAGTGAGAAATTTCATGGCTATTTTTAAACTAAGCTGAAAGAAGGAAAGGTAGGGATCGTGAGGGACACCATGGTACATGCTTGAATTTATAGGTGTGAGAATTTTTGTCAACATCTTTTGATAATAAATAACAGCTATCCTTTTATACAAGGATATTAGTATGTAAGAAGCAGGAGGTTAATACAGCTTACAATATCTAGAAATTCCCTAATTTCCTTTCCTTCCTTCCTACCTTCTTCCTTCCTTCCTTCCTTCTTTCCTTCCTTCCTTCCTTTCTCCTTCCCTCCCTCCCTCCCTTCCTTCCTCTCTTACTTTTTCTTTCTTTCTTTTTTTTGAGGCGGGGTCTGTCTCTGTCACCCAGGCTGGAGTGCAGTGGCTCACTACAATCTCAGTTCACTGTAGCCTCAACTTCCCAGGCTCAAGCAATCCTCCAACCTCAGCCTCCCAAGTAGCTGGGACCACAGGTGTGTGCCACCATATCTGGCTAATTTTTGTATTTTTTTTTCTAGAGCCAGGATTTTGCCATGTTGCCCAGGCTGGTCTTGAACTCCTCAGCTCAAGTGATCTGCCCCAAAAGTGCTAGGATTACAGGATTCCCTACTTTTGTAGAGAAACAATAACTGTGTCAGTACTTAGCATGATCCTCCTTTGCATAGATGTGTTGGGATTGAGCCAGATAGAGCAAGAAAGCAACAGTACATTGTCTCATAATTTAATATAATGAGAAATGCCTTCTATGTACTTCTTAGATGTTGGAATACATATTCAGATCTGCAGTTCATGAGGAGAATAAAATTCTGAGCAATTATTTTTTTGAGGCAGGATCTGGCTCTGTTACTCAGGCTGGAGTGCCGGGAGATGATAGCTCACTGTAACCTGGAACTTCTGGGCTTAGGCTATCCTCTCTCCTCAGCTTCCCAAATAGCTGAAACTACAGGCATGTGCCACCAGGCTAATTAAATTTTTTTTTTTTGTAGAGACAGGGTCTTTCTCTACAAAAAAAAAAAATTTTTTTTTGTTGCCCAGGGTAGTCTTGAACTCTTGGCCTCAAATGATTTTTCTGCCTCAGCCTCCCAAAGTGCTGGGATAACAGATAGAGGCACCATGCCTAGCCAGAGCAAATATTTAAGATTTAAGGTACTTCTCTTTGGTAATTAAGCAGAGGTTTTATTTGCTTTGTTTTGTTTTGTTTTTAGTACACCTAATTGAATTTCTTTAAAATTAACTTCTGTTGAATTGATAGAGATTTCTATTAATTTGTTTATTTTTAAACTAATTAAATATGTATTTGTGAATCACCATGTCTGCCTATTCCCATGATTCTAAACACAGTGTAAGAAGCCATATCACTATTGAATGGATCAGTTGAATGGAGATGAATCTGTATAAGATTCCTCTACCTGTTCTGATAACATTGGCTACAGCAACTGTACACATATTACTTTGACTACTCAGCACCTGTCTTCTAAGAATCACGCCTTAAATCTCTCTCTCCAGTCACATAATTTCTGTCCCACTTCTATATTGTGGCCCTTGCTCATAGCTGATTGGTTTACTGAGTTCCGTGACCCAACCTGGGTCTAACTGTTTTTTCACCAGCAACTGCAAGAGTAAATGAAGGTGCTCAGGCTTATCACTCATAAAACAAAGTTATCACTAGTTAAATTTCTTTTTTTCTTTAAATGCAAATTGGGAAACAGAAAGCTGGGATGCAGGGAGAAAGACAAATGAAGCTAACCAGAAAAGATCAGTTCTGGTTTCAATTTGTTCCTGAAGCCTATTTCTGTCATTGGATTTTATCAACTATCCTAATATCTTTCCAATAAATTTCTCATTTTCTTCTTGCACTAGCTAGATTTGGGTTAGTTACTTGAGATTGAAAATTACTAATTAGAAATGAATATGGAAGAACCAGGATACTGCAAAAGATAGATTCTAGCACGTGAGGCTTGAGAAATTTATATGAGACTTGGGAATTCTGCTGCTAGGATGGGAAACTGCAGATATTGTGCTGTACCAAAGCAGGCGGCTAAACCATCTCCTTTGCCTGTTGGGATTCAGGCCTCATGCTCACTGAAGCTGGAGCAAGGAGGCTTTGGGACAACTTCCTATAGCAGGGAAGCTGTAGGAAATGTGGCATTCAATGACAATAAAAAGAGACTAGCTCCCCTTAAGTGGGCCCATTGGAAAGCAGATAAAGGATATTAGAATAAGTGTGTAATCTTTTTTTTTTTTTTTTTTTGAGATAGAGTCTCACTCTGTCGCCCAGGCTGGAGTGCAGTGGCGTGATCTCAGCTCACTGCAAGCTCCACCTCCTGGGTTCACGCCATTCTCCTGCCTCAGCCTCCTGAGTAGCTGGGACTACAGGTGCCCACCACCATGCTCAGCTAATTTTTTTTTGTATTTTTAGTAGAGATGGGTTTCACCTTGTTAGCCAGGATGGTCTCGATCTCCTGACCTCATGATCCACCTGCCTCGGCCTCCCAAAGTGCTGGGATTACAGGCGTGAGGAATAAGTGTGTAATCTTGTGAAGAAAAGCCATTTTCTAGCTGAAGCAAGATGTTAGAAGTTACAAAGCATGAGATGATCAAAGCCTTGCTGTATTGCCACCACCAAATTTGCTGCAGCTTAAAAAACTAGCTAAAAAATTAAGTGTATTGTGAAACAAAATGAGGGGTCTTTGGCAATTGTAACAAAGGTATTTGGTGGAAACTAAAAGAATCAGGAAGCACTGATTTTCTTTCAAAAATAATCTGCTGCAAATTCACTGCCTGTCAAAAGACTCAGTGTTTCTCATTGACCAGCACATGGGCCAGAATATAGCCTGGGGATAGGCATGGCATTCCAGAACATATTGACTGGCTTCACTACCACCCTACCCTATTATAGAATCCTGAGGCCAATTGTATAAAGTTCAAAGCTAGCAGAAAGGGCAGAGCATTCATTTATGTTTCAAAGAAGCCAAGAGTGTGGGGCCCTGCTTCAACTACAGATTCAGAGTATGGAGGACAAACTCTTCTGTCATGGGTATTGTCCTAAAAATAAGATAAACCAGCAGCTTACTACAGTTAAGGGAGTTGTATTGCAAAAAAAAGTCAAGCCTTGCACATAAGATACTGAAATTTCTTAATGCAAAAGCAACTTCCAGGAACTGACAGTACATGGACTATTAAGGTAGAATGGCCCTCCCACAGAAAAATCCTTTATTCTCAGGAACAACCCTGAAAGTCTGGATAAGGGAACTCTTAGTTGCAGCTAGAACCTGAGACAACCAGATGATCTCAGCAAAGAACTCACTCGACTCTAAAAACTGTCATATGGTATTTTTAACAATGGAAACACAAACAGAAAAAAGAAAATATCTTATCCAAGACCACAAAACTATTAAAACTGAGCTATAAACAGGTATCTTAGTTCTGGAAACCCCATACCTATGGCGTTTACTGGTTCTATTTTTCCCATCAAGATGAATCTAGAAGATGAATGCTGGTTCTACTATTCATATGATGTGTAATATTAGACAAGTTACTTAAACTCCTTGGGCCTCAGTTTCCTCTTTTTAAAGTGGGAAAGATAATAATATTGACTACCTTATGGAGTAATTATGAGGATTATATGAATAAATACATGTAAAGCCCTTAGGCTAATGCTTGGTACTTCTACTCTGTTGTTGCTGGTGTTACTTATTGATATGGCTTGGCTGCGTCCCTACCTAAATGTCATCTTGAATTGTAGTTCCCATAATCCCCACATGCCGTGGGAGAAACCTGGTGGAAGGTAATTGAATCATGGGGGCAGGTTTTTCTTGTGCTGTTCTCATGATAGTGAGTAAGTCTCATAAGATCTGATAGTTATATAAAGAGAAGTTCCCCTGCACAAATGCTCTTTCCTGCTGCCATGTAAGATGTTACTTTGCTCCTCATTAGCCTTCTGCCATGATTGTGAGGCCTCCCTAGCCATGTGGAACTGTGAGTCAATTAAACCTCTTTCCTTTATAAATTACCCAGTCTCAGGTATGTCTTTATTAGCAGCATGAGAACTGACTAATACAGTAAATTGGTACTGATAGAGTGGGGTGCTGCTATAAGAATACCCCAAAATGTGGAATTGACGTTGAAACTGGGTAACAGGCAGAGGCTGGAACACTTTAGAGGGCTCAGAAGAAGACAGGAAAATGTGGGAAAGTTTGGAACTCCCTAGAAACTTGGAGGGCTGAGAAGGCAGGAAGACATAGGAAAGTTAAGAACTTCCTAGAGATTTGTTGAACGGCTTTGACCAAAATGCTGATAGTGATATGGACAATAAAGTCCAGGCAGAAGTGGTCTCAGATGGAGATGAGAAACTTGTTCGGACCTGGAGTAAAGGTGACTCTTGCTATGTTTTAGCAAAGAGACTGGAGGCATTTTGCCCCTGCCCTAGAGATCTGTGGAACTTTGAACTTGAGAGAGATGATTTAGGCATCTGGCAGAAGAAATTTCTAAGCAGCAAAGTGCTCAAAATGTGACTTCGGCGCTGTTAAAAGCATTCAGTTTTAGGTATTCACAAAGATGTGGTTTGGAATTGGAACCTAAGTTTAAAAGAGAGGCAGAGCATAAAAGTTTGAAAAATTTGCAGCCTGATGATTCAATAGAAAAGAAAAACCCATTTTCTGTGGAGAAATTCAAGCTGGCTCCAGAAATTTGCATAAGTAATGAGGAGCCAAATGTTAATTGGCAAGATAATGGGATGGGGAAAATGTCTCCAGGGCATGTCAGGGACCTTCACAGCAGCCCCTCCCATCACAGGCCCAGAGGCCTAGGAGGAAAAAATGGTTTCATGTGCTAGGCCCAGGGACCCCTCTTCTGTGCAGCCTTGGTGACTTGCATCCCAGCCACTCCAACTGTGGCTAAAAGGGGCCAAGGTACAGCTTAGGCCATGGTTTCAGAGGGTGCAAGCACCAAGTCTTGGCAGCTTACATGAGGTGTTGGGTCTTCAGGTGCACAGAAGTCAAGAATTGAGGTTTGGGAACCTCTGCCTAGATTTCAGAGGATGTATGGAAATGCCTGGATGTCCAGGCAGAAGTGTGATGCAGGGGCAGGGCCCTCATGGAGAACCTCTGCTAGGGCAGTGTGAAAGGGAAATGTGGGTTTGAAGCCTCCACACAGAATTCCCACTGAGGCATTGCCTAGTGAAGCTATGAGAAGAGGGCCACCATCCTCCAGACCCCAGAATGGTAGGTCCACCAACAGCTTGCATTGTGTGCCTGGAAAATCCACAGACACTCAATGTCAGCCTGTGAAAGTAGCCAGGGGGAAGTTATACCCTGCAAAGCCACAGAGGTGGAGCTGCCCAAGACCATGGGAACCCACTTCTTGCATCAGCATGACCTGGATGTGAGGCATAGAGTCAAAGGAGATCATTTGGGAACTTTAAGATTTGACTGCCCTGCTGGATTTCAGACTTGCATGGGGCCTGTAGCCCCTTCATTTTGGCCAATTTCTCCCATTTGGAATGGATGTATTTACCCAATGCCTGTACCTCCATTGTATCTAGGAAGTAACTAATTTGCTTTTGATTTTACAGGTTCCTAGGCAGAAGGGACTTGCCTTGTCTCAGATAAGACTTTGGACTGTGGACTTTTGAGTTAATGCTGAAATAAATTAAGACTTTGGGGGACTGTTGGGAAGTTATGATTGGTTTTGATATGTGAGGACGTAAGACTTGGGAGGGGCTAGATGGAGATATATGGTTTGGCTGTGTCCCCACCCAAGTCTCATCTTGAATTTTAGCTCGTATAGTCCCCATGCATCATGGGAGGGACCCGGTGGGAGGTGATTGAATCATGGTGGATGTGCTGTTCTCATGATAGTGAATAAGTCTCATGAGATTTGATGGTTTTATAAAGGGCAGTTCCCCTGCACATGTGCTCTTGCCTGCCACAATGTGAGAGGTTACTTAGCCCCTATTCACTGTCTGCTATGATTGTGAGGCCCCCTCAGCCATGCTAAACTATGAGTCAATTCAACCCCTTTTCTTTCTAAATTACTCAGTTTTTGGTATGTGTTTATTAGCAGTGTGAGAACAGATTAATACACTTATATTGTCAAATTTTAGGTTTTGCATCAGGACAAAATATTTTATTGCTGGTCCAAAGCTTCTGCATCCCTAATCAACCCCACTGTGTCTAAAGGATTTATATGGTGAGCCTCCTGAATACTTTTTTGCCAGCCTTCAACAAACTATTATAAATTAGATCTCTAAGTGGGCCCAAACTTTAAGGGAAGAATTTTGTTGGGGTTAGAATTTGTTTTATGCCTTCTGCTAAATTTCTTTTATTCAGATCAATGGAGGATATTAATTTTAATTAGGAAAAAATGAATTATAGAATATTCTACACTTAATTACAGTAAAAATATATTAAAACCCTACTTCTTACATGTTACTCAAGTAAATGTGACTTAGTTCTTTTTCTCTTGGGATTCACAACTTTGGAGGGGAGATAAATTTATACAAACCTGATACAATGTGATAACGGTCATTAGTGGTTTGTGGAGGAGATCACAGAAAAACATGTACTTGAGTGGAGTTTTGCAACAGGAATCATGAAGAAATTCTAGGCCAATGTGACAGTGTGGCAAGGGTGTGAAGATTTTGAAAATTCATTTTGTGTTTGAGAGTGGTGTGGAGTCTGGAGTAGTGATCAGGGTTTGGGGGAATGCAACCAGAAAGGTAGGTTGGATATTGAATAGCATTAGTAAGAAAAAGCTCCTAGGAATTACTTCAATAAATAGGAAGTAATATTCTTAATTAGACTAATAAGTTTAGAGAGATGAATATTTCTAAAAGATTTGAAGTCAGTAGGCTGCCTTAAATTTCTAAAATGTTTCCTTTGAAATTGTTATTTACCCTACTAATATGCTTAGATACTCTATCTTAGCCTAGAAACTGTACTATCAAGATTTACAGTCAAATGCTATTATTCCAAATTATATTAAGGCTCTGTTCATTTCATGTTCAACAAATGACCACAAATTATTCTTTTTCTTGATCTCATTGGAATTTAAAATTTTTTCATGGTATTGTATGGAGCAACATTTCTAACACTGTGTTTCATGTGAAAAGCAAAATGTGGTCATAAGAAATTTGGGAAATATCTTAGTCTGTTTTATGTTGCTTTAACAGACAGGCTGAGTATTTTATGGAGAAAAGAGATTTACTTCTTACAGTTACGGAACCTGGGAAGTCCAAGAGCATGGTGCTGGTGGTGTCTGGTGAGGACCTTGTGCTGCATTATTCCATAGCGAAGGGCAGAAGCAGAAGTGAGCACACAATACAGAGAAGGAGGCACCAGGGGCTGTACTTGCTTTATAACAACCCACTCTGGAAATAACTAAGCTGCTCTTGCAATAATGACATTAATCGATGAGGGTTCTGCTCTCATGACCCAATTACCTCTTATTAGGCCCCACCTCCCAAAGCTACTGCATTGGGAATTAAACTTCCAACACATGAACTTTTGAATGACACATTCAAACCATAGCAGGAAACAATAGAATAAACAAAATTAACTGGATCTTGATTGCATGACTTTCCAAGGCCTTTAATATTGCTAATATTCTTTGTGAAACTCCAGAAGATAAAGTAATTAGCAATTTTTAAAATTACGTGACAAATATTTACTTAGTGCACCACTTAGTAACATCTTGAGGAAAATCAGCATTCTGTGGAATACTGGAGGCTAAAACTGTGTGAAACCATCCAAGTATCAAATGTTGCAGGTCAAAAAGCAGCCATAGCAGTTGACATACGGGCAGTCATGTGCGTAGCTGAATAGTGACAATGAATTCCTTTCATTGGAAACCCTTCTTTAGGGTGCCTTGCAGAACAATAATTAATTTTATTATAGCTTGGATTCTTCCTCTAAACCATTATCTTTTCAATAAAATAAACACTGTGTACAGGTGCTCATTTTTATAATAACTATCTCTTTTATTTACAGGTGTTTCTTAGCTTGGCAATTATACCTTTCTCTTAGTCCCAAAGGTTTGTGCTAGTAGTAAAATGGAAGGTACTTTCTGTCATTAGCTATGCATTCCCACGTTCAATAAATACATCCAGACTTATTTTCTTCTATAAGAAAAAAACGTTGTGTGCAACTTGAGGCAGTGAGGAGTGAAAGTTTTATGAAGAAGTTTCCAAAGCTGGCACAATGTCAGATTTAGAATCTTCTACAAATGCTGAGTTTTGAGTCTTGTGAAATACCTCCTAACTCAAAATACACAGGAGTGGGCTTAGAATTTTTATCTTTAAAAAGCTTCTCAGGTAATTATGATGCAACTGGTAGATTGGCAGACTGTAGTGGTCAGCGGAAATTTATTAAAGCTTGACACTTTTGTTCCATAACCTTTCTGAGATTCAGGTTTATGTGATACTTAACTCAGATTTACTTTGCATGCTTTAATTTTTTGGAGAATAATATAATGATATTCCAAAATATCTTTTTGATTTTTTTCTCGCTCTTTATGGAACCATATATTGTATATTTAGGTTTCCTCAGCGTTTTGGTCAACTGCATTTTTCATACCATATACTCTTTTAGGAAATCTCATCTAGTCTTGTGGTTTCAACAATTGCCTCTATGCAGATGACATCTTCCCCAAACTTCAGATTATATATCCAACTCCATCTAGACTTCTCTACCTAAATGTCTCATGTAGGGACAAATGTCAAATGCAACTTGCTATCCTCTCACCCCAGTTCCACTCCTCATTCTCTCTCTCAATTGGTAACATTGCCATCCACCTAGTTATCCAAATCTAAATCATAGGAGTAGTTATTTTATCCTTCCATAGAGGTCACTTTTATATTCTGATCAATGTCAAGTCCTGTTACTTCCTAAAAATTTATCGTATATGTACCTTGATTCTGCACTACTTGGTTCCCAGGTTCTGGAATCTAGAATTCAGGCAACTAACAAATATTATAATACTCTTATGCAATACTTGTGTACTCATTTTTGACAACATGGTTATGAAAAAATATTAAGAAGCATTTGATTTACTAGTGAACTTTCAAATCACAACCCATTTGTAAATTAAAGACTGACTATACTAGTAATTATCAAACAAATCAATAAATGTTTTAAAATTTTTATTGTAAATATCACTGCTTGGGGAAAAAATGTTTACAATTAGAGTGAAATGAAGAGACAGGATCTTCTATAGATATTCTGAAGAGAACTTTCAGATTTTTTCAGAAGGCTTAGGAGTTTATGGTTTTGCAAAATGCAATTATTTTATTAAAACATTTGTTTCCCTCTTGCTTTTTTTGTCCTGTTTTTTCCTGGTGTATTTTGTGTTTGGTAGGTTAAATGGCTGGTTTCTTTGTTCCTGTGGCATTTGGACTGAGTTCTTGTTACTGGACATTAGAACTCACTTTGTCTAATAGGTGACTAAATATTTGCTAATCAAATACTCATTACCTACTGTATATGGCTGAGGGTGGAGAAGGGAATTGAGTTCAAAGAGGCCCAATGGGACTTTCTAGGGTGATAAAAATATTGTATCTAAATTGTGGTACTGGTTTCAGGGCTACATGCATTTGTCAAAACCCATCCAACTGTACTTTATTGTTTAAGTTATGCCATAATAAACCTGACTTTTTAAAAGGCTCTCAAGCAGAATGTCCCTTGTGGGCAGGTCACTTACCTGGGTGAGGCCTGATGACCACGAGAGGGAAATAGGTACAAGAGTGGGGCCACCCAGAGGAGTAGTGGGGAGGTTCTGACCGCAACTCACCACCAGGGAAGGCTGACGGCAGTGGACTTCAGACCTGAGACCTTGCAATGATGGATGGAGACTTTGTCATCTGTTGGCCCCAGGGGAGGTAGCAGGCAGTGCCTCCTAAAACCCCGCTAGGTTGTGCCCTGGCCAAGGACTATGCAGCCTGAGAGCTCGAGACTCCTGCAGGCTGCTGACATGGGGGCAGCCTCCCTCCTGCTTTTATAGACACTTTAATAGAAGTATGCCGAAACAGGTTTTGGGCTTATGAATGGATTGAAAAGAGGAGGAAATGAGGGTCAGAGAGATAAAAACAATCTAAGAAAAATATCACCTATTTATCTCTGAAAAGTGCAAGGGAGCAAATATGAGAATCAGGGCTACAGTAGACAACAGCAGCATCTATGTGGCAGGGAGAGAAACCTTGTGTGGCTTCGTCCCAATACTGGCCCCCAGAGAAGACTACAGTCCTGGTCATTTCCTAGCAGAGGGGGGAAAAATGCAGATGTGGCTTATTTTAAAAATGATTTTTGATAGACACTCACCAACCACACAAACCCACAAAATAGGATTCTGTACAAAGACATTCAATCCCATTCATGTTATATTGCTGAAGAATGAGTTTCAGAAGAGATGATCTATCACACGAGTAAAGAAAGGTTTATGTGATACAATGCGACCACTGCACAGAGACAAACTCGAAGAGGGTGGAGAATGATGGTTTTGATTCTTTGAAGAGTTTTCCTCGAAAATGCTTTTCTGTGGGTGGCATTAAAAACAAAAATCCATCTGGTTGTCTTTGTCTGCAACTCTATACCAGATACATCATAGGATGCTTTTGTTTCAGCCCAGAAAGTGAAATTCTGATCTTGGATACTTTAAATGTAAAATCCAAAGAGGTCAGCTGCTCATAGGAGAAGATTGGGAGTAAATGGGCCACCTAGCAGGATTTAAAGCCACAAGATTAGAGGTTGGGAAGCATCTCTTAATTCTCAAAAATTCAGATGGGGGTGTTGGGGGAGAACCTCTAAGAATGAGAAGAGGGAAAATTAAGGCTATAAATTGTCATTCTTTTTGTCTTCTCATCTTTCCCAACATAGACATCCACCCTACCTTGAACCATTTTATTTATTTTTGTTTATCATCTGTTTGCATAGTTTATATCTAGTTGCAGCATTTCTTTGCAACCCAGAAGTACAATGAGGGTAGGAGACAGATAAACAAACCCTTTCCATTCTACCTGTTTCTTTCTTGTTGATTCATTCATTCATTTAAAAAATATTAACTGGCTGGGCACAATGGCTCATGCCTGTAATTACAGCACTTTGGGAGGACAGGGTTAGAGGATCACTTGAAGCCCAGAGTTTGAGACTGGCCTAGGCAACATAGCAAGAGCCCATCTCTATAAAAATAAAAATTAGTTGGGTGTGGTGGTGCATGCCTGTAGTCCTATCTACTGGGGAGGCTGAGGTGGGAGGATCAGTTGAGCACAGGAGTTTAAGGCTGCAGTGAGCCATGACCACACTATTGCACCCTAGTCTGGATGACAGAGTGAAACTCTGTCTCAAAAAAAAAAAATCTACTGATTGCCTCTGATTAACCAAGTGCTGTTGTAGGTGTGCAGGTAATATCAGTGAACAAATAATGACACATTTATTTCCCCGAAGAAGTTTACATTATAGTCAAGGTCAAAAACCAAAAGAACAAAAAATAAGCAAAAACAGTAACAATAAGCAAAAATAAATAAAAATAATTAAATTACTATTTATTAAAATAAATATTAATATTAATAACTATCAATTAAATTAATTTACATATTATAATTTAAACATCTATCTTTTATAATGATAAATATAATAAATTTAATAAGAAACATTAAAAATAAATGTTACCTAGTTTGCTGAGAGATGAAAAGAGCTGTTATGCATTAAATTGTGTTCTCCACTCCAAAATTCATATGTTGAAATTCTAACACCCACTTCCTCAGAATGTGACATTTGGAAATAAGGTTGTTGCAGATATTATTGTGAAGCTAAGATGAAGTCATTTGGGTGGGCCCTAGTCCAGTATGACTAGTATCCTTATAAAAAACAGAAATTTGGACAGAGAGAAGCAGTCTCACACAGGAAGAATGCCATGTGAACATAAAGGCAGACACTGGGTGATGAATCTGTAAGTCAAGGAACACTAAAGTTTGCCAGCAACCACCAGAAGCTAGGAGAGAGGCGTGCGATGGTCCCTCTCACAGCCCACAAAAGGAAGCAACCCTGCCTTTCAGAGTTCAGACTTCCCGCCTCTAGAACCATGAGACAATGAATTTTTGTTTCCTAAGCCGCCCTCTTGATGGCATTTTGTTATAGCAGCCCTAGCAAACAAATACTGGGGCTATGAAAAATATGGAGGAGCATAAGGGGTATTGGGAATCCTTCACAGGATTCCATTAGTCATTTTTCACATAGGGAAACCAAGAGGTAACAGATGATTTTCTTGACCACCCTCACCTACTAGGAAAACTTGATTGTTGGTTCCCTCTCCTTCCCTCTCCCCAGCACTTTGTAGACATCTCCATAATGGCTCCTGTTTTAGTCTGTTTTCACACTGCTATAAAGATACTACCTGAGACTGGGTAATATATGAACAAAAGAGGTTAAATTGACTCACAGTTCCACATGGCTTGGGAGGCCTCAGGAAACTTACAATCATGGCGGAAGATGAAGGAGAAACATCTTCTTATGTGGTGGCAGCAGGGAGAGAGTGCGGCAGAAGCTGCCACCTTTAAAACATCAGATCTCGTGAGAACTCTCTCACTAACAGGAGAACAGCATGGGGAAAACCACTCCCATGATCTAATCACCTCCCAGCAGGTCCCACACTTGACTTGTGGGGATTACAATTCGAGATGAGATTTGGATGGGGACACAGAGCCAAATCGTATTGGCTCCATCAGACTGTACTGAGTGATTTATTTCTGTCTTTATCTCTCTCTCCCTCACCATCTATCTCAATGAGGGACCATCTCATTCTCCTTCCTGTGTTTTAATTTCTAGCACATAACCTGCACTTGGTAAGTGCTCAATATGTGTTAATTAAATAGATGGAGAATGCATATAAATTCCATGAGAATTTAATGTGTGCAAGTTTCCTATGGTCTTATAATTAATATAATTTGATGTAGATGAAATTCATAACTTATCATGAAATGGGACATTGGCAGCTGCCCCTCTTGGGTGGAACACATATTCTGAAACAGTGAGGTTTGTTGGGGATGAGCATGATCTCAGAGCTCCTTGCCTGCTATGGGAAGCTTGTGCCCGTTTTCCACCCAAAAACCAGAGATAACAATAACACTGCCTACCTCACATGATGTTGTGAGAGCTAACACATAGAATGAATGCTTCTAATAATGCTGGCCTTAAGAGAGTTCTTAAAGAGTACTAACCATTATTATTGCTGTTCATAGAGATTCACTTGAGAAGATTTCTAAAGGCATTCAATAATTTGGGTGCCTGGGTCACTGTGGATGAAATGAGGGTCCAGAATTGTCTCACTGCTCATTGGGTTGATGGTCTAACGGGGAAAGCAAAGAGTAACAAAATAATTACAAATAAATAAACAGTGAAGGTGTGATCATTGCTATGAAGGAGAGATACCTAGTGCTTGGAGACCGCTGATGGGGGACTTAACTGACATGCAGGGTCAGGGAGAATGAGTTGAGATCTCAGATATGAGTAGGAATTGCCTACTGAGGATGGGAAGAACAGTATTCCTGGAGGAATGAATGGATAGGAGCCCTGAGGCAGTAGGAGCTTTTCTTGTTTATGGAAGGAAAAGGAGGACAGTGTGCCTGGGGTGCAGCAAGTGAGAGGAGCATGGCTCAATGTGAGGCTGAGCAAAGACACAGCAGATAGCTCATTCAGAGCTTTTGTCACCTTGCTAATTATTTGGCATAATGGAATCTGAGTGAGGTATTGGGGGTGAGTTGTGAGGAACAACATGCTCAGAGTTTCATTTTGAAAATCATTCAGGTTGCAGTGTAGAGAATGACTAAGAAGCAAAGAGTGAATGCAGGTAGACCCCATCAGAGGGAAGGGTGATGGTAGCTTGGGCTTAAGTGATAGTTTGTAGAAATGGAGAGAAGTGATAGATTGAAAATGGGTGGTGACAGAAAGGGGGCTATTGAAGACCAGGGCAGGTTGCTGACTTTGTCACTAGTATGCTTACAAAGGGTCTCACTCATGAGACCACACACTGAAGAGAACTGATTTTGAATATTTTGACTATAAGGTATTTTTGAGACACCCAAGTGAAGATGTCCAGTGCTCAGTGGAGCATATGGGCTGATGGTGCAGAAAATAATCATATAAACATCAGGCATTCAGGCATCCATTGCCCTGAGGGAAAGATGTAAGGGAGTGAGTATTTTGTGGTCTGACTATAGCCCCCAAATTGCAGAGCTAGTCCCTGGGAAAGAGATGGACCAACTGGCTTAATGTGTCATACTTTCTTCCTTTCCAGCGATTTCTATTTTGAATCCCCAATAGACTAGGTGGCCCAAACTTAACCACAGTCAGTTGGAGACCTAGGAATTTCTCGAGACCTGTGACTAAATGGAAGGCTTGAGTGGTGCCACCACCCTGTGCAGAGGCACAAGGTATTCAGGCATCTGTCTGCACAGTTATCTAGTCCTGAGTCATCAGTCCACTCAGGTTGTAAGGAGATATCCCTCTTCCTGTCCACATGACCCCTTCAGGTGTGGCAACTTTTTTTGTTTCTTTCTCATCACACTTGAGAGAACAATTATTCTGCTGCTTCTGTCAAGGTCTGAAGCACAGGAATCTACGTCTGCCTTTGGCTCTGTGGGCCTGGACTCAACATGCAGCCCTTCCATTCTCATCAGGACTCTACTAAGGGAGAGAGGTAGTTCATTCCCTCTGCTCCCAGGCACCTCAAATTTCTGCCATCTTCCCACCTGGTATGGAGCCAAGGCTCTATACCAGGAACTGGGAGACAGTTTCTCATCCAGTCTCTCCAAAACCTCTCCAGGATCCTGCCATCTTTTAGGGACTCCAAACCCATAAAATGGGTGGAGCAAGGCTCAGCTCTCTGGTCCCCACCCACAAATCCACTCTCCTTCATCTAACTTCTGCCCGCTTCCCTCCATGTGGCTTGTGGAATAGGCTCCTAATCTGCTTTTTTGTCTTCTTTTCTTTTTTTTTTTCTGTGCCAGGATTATCCTTGTTTCTCCTAAGGCTTTGGATTTTAAAAACCAAAGCAAGGAAGACTCTATTTTTCCTTCTACTTTGTATTGTATCATTCTCTGAGGAGACAAGTTCAGAGAGCCTAGATCCTCAAATGGAAATTTGAGGGAAACTGGAGAGGATCAATGTTTTAAAAATGTCTTCATGCCACAGCTAAGAGAAAAAGTTCCCTTTTACCCCTTCGAGATGATTTTATGATCAGATCTAATAGTGCAGGTTATAATGAAAAATAGCTACATAACTAATCTTGAGGTCAGACAGAGACTCTGTGTGTTTATATACAGATATATACTACATGAAGTAGTATACGCTATTTTCCTTTTAGTTCCTTCTTAACTGATTTAATTAGAGTTCTGTGAGGCTAAACTAACTAAAACTGCAAAATTCCCTGAGATTCATGACATTAAAATCATTCCGTTTCCTTGCCATTAAGGCCTACAGGATAAGACTCTATTCCAGCCATATTTTATCATACATGGTTTTTCAGCTTCCAAGAGCCACCAGGAGCTATTTATTGGTTTTCAGTACTAACATAGAGAGTGAGGTTTGAATGTAATATAGCAGCATTAACAGCATCACCACATCCTTGTTATGTTGTTTAAAGATGAATAAATATTTCTGGGAAAAAGAAAAATACTTGATTGGATTTTCATGATGCTAAGGGAGATTTATACTATCTAACCTAATGAAAAATAAATCATAAATATTTTACATTTAAATATATTCTACATTTCCCTAAGTATATGAGAGAAAAACAAATGAATAGTTTCAAGATCATCAGAGTATAGTTAGAGCACCTCAATGTTTTCAGTTTAGGAAGTTACACTTTGGACCTCGGGGTATGATTGGCTATTAACAATGTGAAACTAGATTAAAAGTGTCTTAGTTTATCATGTGAGTTCATAAATAAAGGAGTCTGCAGGACAGAAGGGTAAAAGAATAATATAAGTAATAGAATGTAGCCTAATTCTTTGGAATCCCTTAACTAGTTTTTATAACCCGTTGCAATACTCACTCTTTAGTGCTCTGTATGGATAACTCTTTGACCATTTTTATAGAATGCGTCAAGAAAGTTATAGTCCAAGAAATTTAAATAGTTACCCTGTGCAGGTAAAATGAAAATAAGTTTGCTATCTTGCTGGGCATAGTGGCTCATGCCTGAAATCCCAGCACTTTGGGAGGCTGAAGAGGGAGGATTGCTTGAGCCCAGGAGTTCCAGACCAACCTGGGAAACATAGTGAGATCTCCATCTCTTAAAAAAAAAAAAAAAGAAAAGAAAAAATTGCTTTGTTAAAAGAGGGCAAAAAGGTATGCTGTGCAAGATATTTTCTATTATTATCTGTACTTTTTTGCAAAATAAACAAACTTTAATAGAAAATGGATGGAAATGGTTATTGTAGTGTTCTAGAAATTCATCCTGAGAACTAGTAAGAGGCTGTAACATATCCTTAATTATTTGACTTTGTAAAAGATCATAGGTGAAAACAAATTTACAAAACTCCTTTGTTAATTGAATAAAAGAAAGCACTCATATTCTCCATTAACTTAGAATTTTCATCTTTGCATTCTTTAGCACATTTACATTGTTTTCTTCAAATGCCTTTGACTGATTTTTCTAAATTTTTTCCTAACATCCAAACATCCTTTGGCATAAGGTTGCTGGCCTAACCTATAGATTATTATATTCATTGCTCTAATCTATATCAGGAATGGGCATGATGCCTTAGACACAATTAAACTCTAGCTAAAATTTCCAGTGCCCAAAGAGGAAAAGAAAGGTATTTAACATTGGCTCACTAAGATCAGGGACATGTCTAGTTTTTTATTTTAAGACTTATTAAATTTTCTTTTTATTAAGTCAAATATATGTATTTTTATCCAATAAGAAACATTGTGTTTTAACTTTTTAAACTAAGAAGTAAGGTCCCAGGAAGAGAAAGATAACATTAACTTTGTGGCATTCCATGGAAAAAACACTGAGCTACTCAAACCTTCTCATAAATCTCTGGTTGGCCACAAAGCCAGCCCTGGCAAATGGATAGAACCTACATTTCCAAGTTTGCCAAATAAAGAAAGATGTTGCCTGAAGTTTTAAAAACCATTTGTGGCTAAATTTCTAAAGTAAAAACAAAGGCCAATCTAACCTGAACCTGACACCAGTAGCTGTCAGATCTAACATGTGATTGGCATATTCTTTTTTTTTTTTTTTGGAATGGAGTCTCGCTCTGTCACCAGGCTGGAGTCCAGTGGTGCAATCTCGGCTCACTGCAACCTCCGCCTCATGGGTTCAAGCAATTTTCCTGCCTCAGCCTCCCGAGTAGCTGGGATTACAGGCGCACGCCACCATGCCCAGCTAATTTTTGTATTTTTATTAAAGACGGGGTTTCACCATGTTGGCCAGGATGGCCTCGATCTCTTAACCTCATGATCTGCCCACCTTGGCCTCCCAAAGTGCTGGGATTACAGGCATGAGCCACTGTGCCCTGCCGGTATATTCTTTTCTTCAGTCCACTTATAACTTTCAGCTATTTTATTTAGGTCTTCTTAATCTTTTTCTTTTGATCTCTATAACTAGAATATAAGAGACAGTGTCTGTCTAGCACAATATTTTATCTCCTGTACTAGCAGAGTAGCTGGCACACAACGAATAGGCCTATTAACTATGCTTCACTTTTATCCTTATCTTTTTGGACTGCCATGTTTTACAGAGTGCTTCAGGAAAGTTATAGTCCAAGAAATTTAAAATGTATGTAGGTTGATATAAAATCAGCATGTTCTTCATGTCTGCCAAAAAGTCATCTGAAGGCAACAAGGTAAATGAAAACCAGTGTCACAAGGGAGGATACTGAGAGAAGATAGCACAGTGAGAGAATGAACTGGTGATAGGACCCAATTGCTATATATATTAGAAAAAGACTGAAAATTTTACACTTTACAAAATTGATACAAATGTCTTGAAGGACAAAAACAGTGTTTCCTGTTTGCAAGGATATAGGAGGCAGGGGTGAGCTACAGCTTTACTTGTTTCTAGAAGCAGAAGTAAGTATGGCCAAATGGAATGTCACATAGACAAGCCATGTTTCCAGGAAGTAGTGCTTCTCTGTGGCAGGAGGAAAGAGAACAGTATTTGAGTTGTATGTGTGTGTGTTTGGTGTGTGGGGAAGGGAATATCACATATCTCAACTGTTTGGGAAATAGTAAAAGCTGTATAAGCTCTCTCATGAATTCCTAGATCATAAGAAAAATCCCAGATATCCTGGAACAAGGTCCCGGCCTCTACCTTTCCCCTAAACTTCCTTCAAAGAGCTGGTTCAGAGATCCAGCAAAGAAAGAAAACACTTTAATAATAAATAATTGAAAGGGACTAGTACAGAACCTATATGGAAAATCTTTTTTAATTTTTTACTTTGCAGTTTTATGGGTACATAGTAGCTATATATATTTATGGGGCACATGAGATATTTTGATACAGGCATACAATGTGTAATCATCACATCAGGGTAAATGGGATATCCAATACCTAAAGCATTTATTATTTCTTCGTGTTACAAATGTTCCCATTATACTCTTGCAGTTATCTTAAAATGTACAATAAATTATTTTTGACTGTAGTCAACCTGTTGTTCTATCAACCACTAGATCTTATTCATTCTATCTAACTACGTTTGTGTACCCAGTAATCATCCCCACTTTTCCGCCTGTTCCTCACTACCCTATCCAGGCTCTGGTAACCATCATTTTACTCTCTATCTCCATGAATTCAATTGTTTTAACATTTAGCTTCCACAAATGAATGAGAACATATGAAGTTTGTCTTTGTGTGCCTGGCTTATCTCACTTAACATAATGTCTTCCAGTTCCATCCATGTTTTTGTAAATGACAAGATCAGATTTTTTTATGATGGGATAGTATTCCACTGTGTGTTTAAGTACCAAATTTTCTTTATTCATTCGTCTGTTAATGGGCACTTAGCTTGCTTGCAAACCTTGGCTCTTGTGAACAGTGCTGCAGTAAACATAGGAGTACAGATAACTCTTTGATGCACTGATTTCCTTTCTTTGGGTGTAGATCTAGCAGTGAGACTGCTGGATCATATGGTAGTCTTATTTTTAGTTTTTGAGTAACCCCCATGCTGTTCTCCATAGTAGCTATACTAATTTGCATTCCCACCACCAGTGTACAAGGGTTTCCACTTCCCAACATCCTTGCCAGTATTCTATACAGAGATTCTTTCAAAAAATCAGAAAGGAAAAGCTAAAAAAAAAGTAATTGATGAAGAGCACTCATCAGAAAATTATTGCCATGGAACAGATAGATATTGTGAACACATATTTTGCCATGATTTTAAACAAATACAATGAGCTAATTGCTTTTATAAGGCAAGATACAAAATAAACATGCAAAAACCCATGGAAGAAATGGCATAAGGATATGAAATTAGCTGGCACAGCACATGAAAAAAGTGAAAGAAATAATAATTAAAACAATCATGGTAAAATTAAAAGGACCTGAAAAAAGAAGAAATACTGTAGAAAACACAATAAGTGACATAGAAGATAAAAATGAAAACATAGGCAAATTGAACTGAAAATAAAAACCTTAGAGCAAAGAAACTACGATAGAGAGAGAAAGTAGGCAATAGAGCCTTAAAATACTCATAATCAGGGGGAACAAAGAAGAAAGCAAAATGTGGAACAGAAACAAAAACATTTCAGAAAGCATTTTTTATTTCAAAGGAAACTTGACCTAGTATTGAAAAGGCACATCATGAGTCATAAAAAGTTGATTAAAAATGATCAACCCTGAAGAATATTAAGTGTATTGGACTTCAAAAATAAAGAATCTTTTGGATATCTAGGCAAAAAAGATCAGCTAATTTATAAAGGAAAATAAATCAGGCTAATCTCAGACTTCTTGGCAACAAAATTGCATCTCAGAAAATAATGTAATAATAACTACCAAATTCTCAAAGAAAGAAAATGTGATCCAAACATTTCATAGATTGCCAAACTGTAACTTGTGTGTAGAGAAAAAGGATCAACTGTTTTAAAAATGCCAAAATGCAAGAATGCATATTCCTCAAGGAGAAGTTCCTTAAAGTCTTTTTGAAAAATTCATACATAACAAACTATTGCCCACCTAAAGATGATTGGAACACAGAAACAAATGATTAGTAGTGCACATTGACTGAATTAATAAATTAGGACTAAATTAAAACTAAATGAATTAAACCTTAAATAAAAGTGGAGACTAAGAATAATTATTGAATGTGAATATTGTGTGTTCTGATAATATAGAAATGAGATAACTAAAAAATTGAGAGGCAAAAAAAGAAATAAAAGATTTGTAGTCAAATACATATTCTGACTTCTACATCTGTCATATTTGGAAATAACAGAATGAAGCTTAAGCTAACAAACCAAGTAACAAAAGTAACAGAAATGAAGAATACCTTTGACAGGCTCACCAGTAGACTCAACACAGCTGAAGAAAGAAGCAGCAAGTTTAAAGACAGGTCAACTAAATTTGCCCAAACTGAGATACAAAAAAAAAGAGTGATAAACAAGAACAGGGTATTCAAGTGCTGTAAAACAATATCAAAAAGTGTAATATGCATGTAATTCAAATCCCAGAAGAAGAAGCGAGAATGAAGCAAAAGAAATGTTTAAAGAGAAAATGGCCATGTATTTTTTCACACAATAAAATTAATAAAAGATACCAAACCATAAGCTCCAGGACATCAAGCTCAGAGGACATCAAGTAGGGTAAATAACAAATAGAAAATACACTTAGATACATCATATTCAAACTGTTAAAACCAAAGATAAAGAGAAAATCTTGAAGGCAGAAAGAGGCAGAAAAGACACATTACACACATAGAAACAAAGATAAGATTATAGTAGACTTTTATTCATAAACCATGCAAGCCAAAAGGCAGTGGAGTGACATTTTAACATATTGTAAGAAAAAAACTGTTAACCCAGAATTCTTTCTCAAATTTTAAAGTCTTTCAAGGCCGGGTGTGATGACTCACACCTGTAACCCCAACACTTTGGGAGGCCAAGGCACGAGGATCACTTGAACCCAAGAGTTCAAGACCAGCCTGGGTAACAAAGTAAGACCCCATCTCAAATTTTTAAAAAAATTTTAAGAAAGAAAAAGAAAAAAGAAAAAAGAAATAAAAAATAAAACAGAAATAAATACATTTTCAGATTAAAAACAAAAACTGAAAGAATTCATTTCCAGCAGATGTGTACTATAATTATTGTTACAGTAAATTCTTCAGAAAAAAAGATACCAGAAAGAATTTTGAATCTATATAAAGAAATAAAAAATGCTGAAAATGTCATGAATAGAAGTAAATATATTTATTATATTCTTATTTATAATTGACTCTAAAACATAGTAGACTGTCTAAAGTAAAATAAGTAGCAATGTGTTATGTTTATAGCATATGCAAAAGTATGTATGATTAAAAATAACACAAAGGATTGGAGAAAGATATTGAGAATACACTGTTGTAAGGCCCTTACATAACATGTGATGCTATATAATATTATGAATTAGACAGGCTGCAATTAAATAAAGATGTATACTATAAATCCTAGGACAAGTATTAAATTTTTTATTTAAAATATAATAATAAGCAAATACATTAGATTAAAATGGAATGATAAACTCCATCCAAAAGAATGCAGAAAAACAGGGGAAAAGAAAAAAACAAATAGAACAAACAGAAAACTGCTAGCAAATTAATAGATTACATTTCAACCATACAAATAATTACATTAAGTGTAAAGTGGTATAAACACGTAAATTAAATAACAGAGATCATCAGACTAGATTTTTTTAAAAAAGCAAGACACAACTATATGCTGTCAACAGGAAATCTTTTAATATAAAGACAGAGAAGTTAAAGGTAAAAGGGTGGAAAAGGTATACCATTCCAAAGGTAATTTTAAAAAACCTTGATTGGCTGTATTGACATCAGAAAATGCAGACTTCAGGACAAGGAATATCACCAGGAAAAAAAAGAAGCATTACATAATAATAGTTAGGACAATTTGCCAAGAAGACGTAACAACTTTAAATGTGTATGTACCTAACAGAGTTTCAAAATGTATGAAGTAAAAACTTATAGAACTGAAAAGAGAAATAGAAAATCCCCAATGTCTTGGAGGCTTCAATACTTCAACATTTTAATCAGTAGAAGGTGTAGAAATGTGTATTCCAGGCTATCATTCATCTAAAATGTATAAATAGCAAATCCACTGGTTAAGCAGACAATCATCAGGGGAACTAAATGCTGCTTTCCCATTCGTGTAAACATCCCCTGTCTCTAAAGTGATTCTATTCAAATCAGCTCCCTTACTTGACTCGGGGTTCCTAAAATGGGAAAATGAATATGAAGTTGTTGGCCCCTAACTCTTGAGAGTTTGTCTGCAATAGAAGAGAATGAGGCCAAACCACAAAGGGAAGCAGAGCCAATAAATGGATATCTTGTGGTCAAGAGAGAACCCTATTAACAGTGTTTGAATTTCTGACACATTTTCAATCACTGTTCTAGGCACTAGGGATAAAATAGCAAACAAAAGCAAGCGTGCCCCTGCTTTCATGGAGCTCATTCTCTATGGAAGAGACAAGACAGAAATAAACCTGTAAATTAATGTGGTGTGTGTATATGTGTGTGTGTGGACACATGCCTGCCTGCATGCATGCATTATAATCTCAGGTGGTAGTAAATGCCATGAGGAAAAATAATGTATGTGAAGGGTGGCAGGGGAGGGAGGGTTGTTAAAGAATGACTGAGTTGGAGGCATACTCTTTTATAGAGTGGTCACAAAACGATTTTCTGATAAAGTAAACACACACCTGAAAGAAACGATAGTGCAAGCCACAAGTATATCCAAGGAAACGCACTGAAAGCAAAAGAACAGTAGCAATGAGTCCAAAATAGAAGCATGTTTGACATTTTCAAGGAATGGCAAGAGGTCATATGGTCAGTATGCAGAGAGTTAGGTGAATAGTATTTCATTTTTTAAATTTTTTTAAAAATTAAAATTTTTTTAAGGCTAGTCAAGAGAAGCAGTGGGAGTGGAGAAGGAAAAAAGACAAAGACATCTGTAACTGGTTGTGATCAATCAGTTGTAAACACCATTGCACTCAGATCAGCTGAAGTGAATAGTATTAATACTTTAGTGAATAGTATTAATATTTTAATGAATGAATGAATGCATCTAACTTATTTGACCACTACCTACTGATGAGCATTTGCAAACAGTGCTGCAGTGACTAAACTCATATGTATATCATTTCAAATGTTCAAGTATATTTGTTAAGATAAATTCACAAAAGTGAAATTGCTTAGTGAAAGGACATCTTCATTTGTAATTTTGCTAGGTTATGCCAAAATGCCCTCCATGGGAGTTGTAATAATTTTTATTTCCACCAATAATGGATAAAGTCAACTATTTTCTCACAGCCTTCCCATCCCAAAATACTGCTTTAATGGTAACAGCTTTTTTTTCTCTGTGCCAGGAACTATTGTAAGTATGTAACATAAATTTATACATTGAATACTTAAAATAATCCCAGTATGAGTTAGGTATAATTATGATTCCCATTTCACTAATGAGGAAACTGAAAAAAGACAGGTCAAGACATGTTCAAAGTCACTCTACGCGTAGGACTCAGAGCCCATGTACTCCACCTCCAGACACAGGCTCTTCACCAGTACTCCACAGAGTCTCCTTAACCAACTTTTTGTCTTATGCCTATATGAGAGGTGAAAATGGTATCTGGATGTGCTTTTCATTTCTCTCATGGTAGGGGATAGCATGTTACATGATTAGACTGAAATTATAATTTACAGTTTCCTGAGTTGTTTCTGTCCTTTACCCATGTTGTAAAGTGATTGTGTTTTTATTAACTTGTAGAAACTGTGTATAATGTAGATAGAAGCTCTTTGTCTGCAATATGAGTGATGTGAGTGGCAAATATTTCCCATAATTTGTTCCATATTCCCCCCCATGAATAAGCTCTTAATTTACATGTTACCAGTATGGGTCTGGTTGTATGTTTTTTTTTGAAATAGTTGAGGGAAAACTGCCTGTTTATATACTACTGGGAATTGTTACGGAGATCTTTGGGGTGTTGATTTTCTGGCTGGAAACCTTCATGGCTGGTGGTGCCTTTGCCCAAGTTCTTGTCCTGCATTGGGAAGAATGAGGTACACAGACAATTGAAGGGTGAAGAAGACAAAGATGAGCTTTATTAAGTGTTTATTAAGTGTTAGCTTAATAAACTAACTCAGAGGAGACCTGCAGTGGGTAGATCCTCTCTGTAGGCAGGTCATCCAGTTGAGTGTTCAGCTCTCAGCAGAGAAGAGGTCCTGGAGAGGGTAGCTCCTCTCTGCTACTGGTCGTCTGGACATCTGCTGCTCTCAGCAGACAGAAGGGCCTGGGTAGAGTTGCTCCTCTCTGTAGCCAGTAGTCCCAATGCCTCTGCAGGTCTCTGAAGCTCTCAGCAGAGAGGGTAGCTCCTCTCTGCAGCCTGTCCTCCTGTTGTCTCCTGCTATCAATGGGGAGAGTAGCTCCTCTCCTGCTATTAGCAGAGAGGGTAGCTCTTCTCTGCAGTTGACCATCCTGTTCAGTCCTTTCTTCATTCTCTGCTGTGCTCTGGCTGAGCCCAGGGCTTTGAGGAGGGAAGTGCATGCTAACTGGTCCATGGGAAGCAATGGGTGGGCCCAGGAAAAAGCACCATGAGTTCCACCTCTGGTCTGCAGGACTGGCAGCCCAGCCAAAAGGCTTCAGGCCTGCCCCAGTCTGAAGGCAGGGCTTCACTGGGGACCCACCCCCTCTGCTCAGGAGCTTATCTGCTTCCCTCCGCCTTCCATGGCAGCCAGGCTGCTAGCACTGAGGGGCACCTGCAGACCAGTGCTCAGTCACTCTCAGCACCCCCCTCAGCACCCCCCTCAGCTTCCCCTCCCACACTATTTGGTGCCCAAAGAATGGAGGGAGCTTAAGTAGCAGGGGGCTGGCCTGTCAATGCTGCCTTGAGTGTGCACACACCCAGCCAGGTTGTGACAGCACCTGGGCTTAGCCCCAACCCTGCTGTGAGATCTGAGCAGGCACTGGGAGTGGGGAGAGGCCAGGCAATGGGAGCAGGCATCTCTGAGCCTGCAAGGGCAATGGGGAGCCTTTTCATGCCCCCCAAGAGGGCAGGGATGCTTGGGTCTGCAGTGCTGGATGGGGCAGCTGCAGCTGTGCCCAGGGGGACGGGGCTCCTGCTTGCTCTGTGGAACAGAAGGCCCAGATCGCAGCCATGACTTGGGCAGCTCTCCTGCCACTCAGTGGAGCATGGCACCTGGCTGTGCCCCCTTGCAGCCTGGGGTGGAGTCTCCAGGGCTTTGCTGGGCCTGGCCCTGGCACTCAGGGGTTGAGCTCCATCGCTGTGGCTCCCAGGGTGGTGGGCTTGAGGGGGATGAAGGGGGCCTACCACTCCACACCTGTGGGTATTTCTCGTCAGGTGGGATGAGAGACTGAGAAAAGAAATAAGATACAGAGACAAAGTATAGAGAAAGAACAGTGGGCCCAGGGGACCAGCACACTCAGCGTGCAAGGACCTGCACCGGCGCTGGTCTTCGAGTTCCCTCAGTATTTATTGATCATTATTTTTACTATCTTGGCGAGGGGAGTGTAGCAGGTCAACAGGTGGGGAGAAGGTCAGCAGGGAAACACATGAGCAAAGGAATCTGTATCATGAATAAGTTCAAGGAAAGGTACTGTGTCTAGATGTGCATGTAGGCTAGATTTAGGTTTCACTTTACACAAACATCTCGGTGTAGCAAAGAGTAACAGAGCAGTATTGCTGCCAGCATATCTCGCCACCAGCCACAGGGCAGTTTTCTCCTATCTCAGAATAGAATGAATGGGAATGGTCGGCTTTACACCTAGACATTCCATTCCCAGGGATGAGCAGGAGACTGAAGCCTTCCTCTTATCTCAACTGCAAAGAGGCCTCCCTCTTTCACTACTCCTCCTCAGCACAGACTCTTTACAGGTGTTGGGCTGGGGGATGTAAAGTCTTTCCTTTCCCATGAGGGCATATCTCAGGCTGTCTCAGTGAAGGGAAACCTTGGACAATACCCAGGCTTTCTTGGGCAGAGGTCCCTGGGGCTTTCCACAGTGCATTGTGCCCTTGGTTAATAGAGAATGGAGAATGGCAATGACATCTGCCAGGCATACTGCCTGCAAACATATTGTTAACAAGGCACATCCTGCACAGCCCTAAATCCCTTAAACTTTGATTCAATACAGCACATGTTTCTGTGAAGACAGGATTGGGGCTAAAGTTACAAATTAACAGCATCTCAAAGCAAAACAATTTTTCTTAATACAGATCAAAATGGAGTTTCTTATGTCTTCCTTTTCTACATAGACACAGTAACAATCTGATCTTCCTTTCTTCTCCCCACAGGGGGAGGGGGTTGGAGGATGGGGGGTGCTGTTTGCCTCCTCCCTGTGCCTTCTGTGCAGTCGTGGTGTGATGGCAGTGGCTGTATCAGATGGCCGGTAGCTGCCATCAGGATCATCTAGCATAGTGGGAAATTCTTGAATTAGGAAACAGGTAAGAATTGCCGGAGTGGTGCCTGGAGCAGGCAAGTAGGTGGATAATAGTGTGCCTCATACAGGATCACAAAAAGTTCATCTACAGTGACATATAGAAGCCTGACACAGTGGCACATGCCTGTAGCCCTAGTTACTCAGGAGGCTAAGGTGGGAGGATCACTTGGGCCCAGGAGGTTGAGGCTACACTGAGCCATGATTGTGCCACTGCACTCTAGCCTGCAGGACAGAGAGAGACCCTGTCTTTAAATACATATATATAGCAGCATATGGAAAGGAAGAATGCGTGGGCACACATGCTAGTGTATGGGCTGGTGTGGTACTGGAAGTCTGTGCCAGTTTTCTTCTGAGTGCTTCATTTTTTCTGTGCAAAGTAAAACTCTCATGAACTGAGAGTGAAGATCAAGGAGGGGAAGACGTAAAATAAAACAAAATGTTGAAAGTAAAAGTTTGGAGAATATAAATAATGCCAACCTAACTCAAAGGAAGCTGTTATAGCAGCACTAATATCAGACAAAGTAGATCTTAAGTTAAAAACCATTACTAGTTATAGAGAGGAATATTTTTATAATACTAGAAGGACCAACCTATTAGGAAAATGCAGCAATTCTAAATTTTTATAGACTTAGTAACTTAACCTGAAATAATATGAATTTTAAAATTACAGAATATAAAAGAGAAATAAATGAATTCATATTCTTAGTAGGAGATTTTAACACAAGTCTCTCCATAGCTTAAACAGCATATAGAAAAAAATAAGGATTTAGAATATTTGAACAGCATGAGTAATAAACTTGGCCTAATTGGTATACATAAGGCACTGCACCCAATAACTCTAAAAGAGACAATCGTATCAAGTGCACATGAATCATTTATCAAAATTAACATTTCTGATTATGGTAGAAATTAGCTATAAACAAAAACAAAAAGAAAACTGAAAAATGATCATATGTTTAAAAAGGAAGCAATACATTTCTAAATAATACATGTCAAAAAAATTAAAACAAATCAAAAATTGTAAACTAAAAAATAATAAAAATGCTATTTATCAAAACTTATGATACATACATAAAGCCGTGTTTAGACTAAAATTTATAACCTTAAATATATATGGTAGAAATCAAGAAAGGCTGAAAATTGATGATCTAATCATCCATTTCAAGAAGATGAAAAATGAACATAAAATTGAGTCTAAAGAAATAGAAGGAAGAAAATAATAAAGTTAAGAATAGAAATCAATGAAACAGAAAACAAGCATAAGACACAACTAATCAACAACCAAAAGCTGATTCTTCATATTGAAATACAAGGCTGATTTGCTATGCTAGTAGAATAATGTCTTATACTTTCTAAGTATTTAGAATGCTAAATATGCTGCTTCCTCAATTCAAAACATGAGTAATTGTCTTTTCAATTTCTATACTTAATATTTAAATTTTCACAAATTTAAAATGTGCATACTCATTAAGAAAACAATTATGCACCGCAAATAATATTGGGGTTTTTTTCCCCATGAAAATATTCTTAGCATGCCAATTTGTTTTTCATTTGTTTTTTAAGTACCAGCAACATCAGTCAGGTTGCCACCAGATCACGTTTAAGACTGATGGAACATGGTGACGTCCTTTATAGTTGCCCTATCAATGACTCTGAACATAAAGGAAAAGTTGGTTACATTACCTACTCTGTCAAATTTGAGTCATTTTATTCTTAAATTTCAAATAAAATTATAGTCTGTAACCCTCACACAGTTACTACATACTGAATTGAAGTTTGCATTTCATTGGCTATTAAGATATATATGGTATCATAATGACAGGGATACATTCTGATAAATGCACTGTTAGGTGATTTGGTCATTGTGTGAACATCATAGAGTGTATTTTTTACAAACCTAGATGGTATAGCCTACTACATACCGAGGCTATGTGGTATAGCCTATTGCTCCCAGGCTATAAATCTGATCAGCATGTTACTGTAAATACTGTAGACAAGTGTAACATAATGGTAGATATTTGTGTATCCAAACATTCTAAACATAGAAAGGGTAATGAGTTGTGCATTATGATGGCAATGATGTCACTAGGTGGTAGGAGTGTTTCAGCTGTTTTATAATCTTATGGGACCACCGTCATGTCTTCCCATCCACTGGCTAAAGACTTTAACAGGATTCCTAATACTTTCCTTTCTTCCCCCTGACTTATTGGAGCACACAACTCTTAATAATATTAGGATAGCTGATTGGCTTCTGCAAATCTCAAGGCTATATCTATATCTGAATCTATTCATAGCATATTGCTACTGGTAATTTGTTCAATGTGAGGACTTGGAATGCGTCATGCACAATTGGCGTATCGCAGAACTATATTTTATCCTCTTTGTAACATGCCTTATTTCCAGCATGTCATGATCCTAACCTTTTTTAGTTCTTAATCTTATAGGACAACAAAGACAGCAAAAAAATGAAACCATTTGGGTGGTCTCTCAAGCACTGACCTCAGAGCTGGTCCCAGAAGTTGGGTGTCCACATCATGAAAAAATAAACACATGCCATCATCGTTGACACTAATTATGTACTTCACTTGCGTGTCCTCAGAAGAAAAGCCAAGAATAAAATTGCTGTAAATAACAGGCTCTTTCTCATTACTTGGGGTGGCCTCTTTAGGTCAGGGTTAAAGTCCAGTTCCAGTGTGGTGTGAGATAGTGCACATGGCCAATGCTTTTGTTGTTCCTAAAGTGTGCAGAAGGAAGAGGAGAGAATCTCCTGGGACATTTATCCTCCATGACTCATCCACAAAACTTTTTTTGAAAAAGTTAAGAGAAAGTGAAATATGCTAAAAATATGGAAAAGGAGGCTCAATGACATTATTCAGAATTTTCTTCCATAAACAAAATTACCTATGAGATGCCATCATTTAACATAATGTTACATACAACCAGATTTTAAATTATTGACTGTTTTTTTTGAGACAGGGTCTCACTCTGTTGTCTAGGCTGGAGTGGTTATGTGATCTCAGCTCACTACAGCCTCAACCTCCCAGGCTCAAGTGATCCTCCCACCTCAGCCTGCCAAGTAGCTGGGACTACAGGCACATGCCACCATGCCCAGATAAGTTTTGTATTTTTGGTAGAGACTGGGTTTCACCCTGTTGCCCAGACTGGCCTCGAACTCCTGAGCTCAAGTGATCCACCTGCCTTGTCCTCCCAAAATGCTAGGATTATAGGCGTGAGACGCTGTGTCCGACGAATTATCGACTTTTTTTTTTTTTCCTTATTTTTATTTTTTATTTTTTATTTTTTTTGGTTTCTTTTTATTTATTTATTTTTTATTTATTTATTTTTTTATTTTATTTTTTATTTTTTATTATTATTACTATTATTATTATTATACTTTAGGCTCTATGGTACATGTGCGCAACATGCAGGTAAGTTACATATGTATACATGTGCCGTGCTGGTGCGCTGCACCCACCAACTCGTCATCTAGCATTAGGTATATCTCCCAATGCTATCCCTCCCCCCTCCCCCCACCCCACAACAGTCCCTGAAGTCTGATGTTCCCCTTCCTGTGTCCATGTGTTTTCATTGTTCAGTTCCCACCTATGAGTGAGAATATGCGGTGTTTGGTTTTTTGTTCTTGCGATAGTTTACTGAGAATGATGATTTCCAATTTCATCCATGTCCCTACAAAGGACACGAACTCATCATTTTTTATGGCTGCATAGTATTCCATGGTGTATATGTGCCACATTTTCTTAATCCAGTCTATCATTGTTGGACATTTGGGTTGGTTCCAAGTCTTTGCTATTGTGAATAATGCTGCAATAAACATACGTGTGCATGTGTCTTTATAGCAGCATGATTTATCATCCTTTGGGTATATACCCAGTAATGGGATGGCTGGGTCAAATGGAATTTCTAGTTCTAGATCCCTGAGGAATCGCCACACTGACTTCCACAAGGGTTGAACTAGTTTACAGTCCCACCAACAGTGTAAAAGTGTTCCTATTTCTCCACATCCTCTCCAGCACCTGTTGTTTCCTGACTTTTTAATGATTGCCATTCTAACTGGTGTGAGATGGTATCTCATTGTGGTTTTGATTTGCATTTCTCTGATGGCCAGTGATGTTGAGCATTTTTTCATGTGTTTTTTGGCTGCATAAATGTCTTCTTTTGAGAAGTGTCTGTTCATGTCCTTCGCCCACTTTTTGATGGGGTTGTTTGTTTTTTTCTTGTAAATTTGTTGGAGTTCATTGTAGATTCTGGATATTAGCCCTTTGTCAGATGAGTAGGTTGCGAAAATTTTCTCCCATTTTGTAGGTTGCCTGTTCACTCTGATGGTAGTTTCCTTTGCTGTGCAGAAGCTCTTGAGTTTAATTAGATCCCATTTGTCAATTTTGGCTTTTGTTGCCACTGCTTTTGGTGTTTTAGACATGAAGTCCTTGCCCATGCCTATGTCCTGAATGTTAATGCCTAGGTTTTCTTCTAGGGTTTTTATGGTTTTAGGTCTAACATTTAAGTCTTTAATCCATCTTGAATTGATTTTTGTATAAGGTGTAAGGAAGGGATCCAGTTTCAGCTTTCTACATATGGCTAGCCAGTTTTCCCAGCACCATTTATTAAATAGGGAATCCTTTCCCCATTTCTTGTTTTTGTCAGGTTTGTCAAAGATCAGATAGTTGTAGATATGTGGCATTATTTCTGACAGCTCTGTTCTGTTCCATTGATCTATATCTCTGTTTTGGTACCAGTACCATGCTGTTTTGGTTACTGTAGCCTTGTAGTATAGTTTGAAGTCAGGTAGTGTGATGCCTCCAGCTTTGTTCTTTTGGCTTAGGATTGACTTGGCGATGCGGGCTCTTTTTTGGTTCCATATGAACTTTAAAGTAGTTTTTTCCAATTCTGTGAAGAAAGTCATTGGTAACTTGATGGGGATGGCATTGAATCTATAAATTACCTTGGGAAGGATGGCCATTTTCATGATATTGATTCTTCCTACCCATGAGCATGGAATCTTCTTCCATTTGTTTGTATCCTCTTTTATTTCCTTGAGCAGTGGTTTGTAGTTCTCCTTGAAGAGGTCCTTCACATCCCTTGTAAGTTGGATTCCTAGGTATTTTATTCTCTTTGAAGCAATTGTGAATGGGAGTTCACTCATGATTTGGCTCTCTGTTTGTCTGTTATTGATGTATAAGAATGCTTGTGATTTTTGCACATTGATTTTGTATCCTGAGACTTTGCTGAAGTTGCTTATCAGCTTAAGGAGATTTTGGGCTGAGACAATGGGGTTTTCTAGATATACTATCATGTCATCTGCAAACAGGGACAATTTGACTTCCTCTTTTCCTACTTGAATACCCTTGATTTCCTTCTCCTGCCTAATTGCCCTGGCCAGAACTTCCAACACTATGTTGAATAGAAGTGGCGAGAGAGGGCATCCCTGTCTTGTGCCAGTTTTCAAAGGGAATGCTTCCAGTTTTTGCCCATTCAGTATGATATTGGCTGTGGGTTTGTCATAAATAGCTCTTATTATTTTGAGATACGTCCCATCAATACCTAATTTATTGAGAGTTTTTAGCATGAAGGGTTGTTGAATTTTGTCAAAGGCCTTTTCTGCATCTATTGAGATAATCATGTGGTTTTTGTCTTTGGTTCTGTTTATATGCTGGATTACATTTATTGATTTGCGTATATTGAACCAGCCTTGCATCCCAGGGATGAAGCCCACTTGATCATGGTGGATAAGCTTTTTGATGTGCTGCTGGATTCTGTTTGCCAGTATTTTATTGAGGATTTTTGCATCAATGTTCATCAAGGATATTGGTCTAAAATTCTCTTTTTTTGTTGTGTCTCTGCCAGGCTTTGGTATCAGGATGATGTTGGCCTCATAAAATGAGTTAGGGAGGATTCCCTCTTTTTCTATTGATTGGAATAGTTTCAGAAGGAATGGTACCAGCTCCTCCTTGTACCTCTAGTAGAATTCGGCTGTGAACCCATCTGGTCCTGGACTTTTTTTGGTTGGTAAGCTATTGATTATTGCCACAATTTCAGCTCCTGTTATTGGTCTATTCAGAGATTCAACTTCTTCCTGGTTTAGTCTTGGGAGGGTGTATGTGTCGAGGAATTTATCCATTTCTTCTAGATTTTCTAGTTTATTTGCGTAGAGGTGCTTGTAATATTCTCTGATGGTAGTTTGTATTTCTGTGGGATTGGTGGTGATATCCCCTTTATCATTTTTTATTGCATCTATTTGATTCTTCTCTCTTTTTTTCTTTATTAGTCTTGCTAGCGGTCTATCAATTTTGTTGATCCTTTCAAAAAACCAGCTCCTGGATTCATTAATTTTTTGAAGGGTTTTATGTGTCTCTATTTCCTTCAGTTCTGCTCTGATTTTAGTTATTTCTTGCCTTCTGCTAGCTTTTGAATGTGTTTGCTCTTGCTTTTCTAGTTCTTTTAATTGTGATGTTAGGGTGTCAATTTTGGATCTTTCCTGCTTTCTCTTGTGGGCATTTAGTGCTATAAATTTCCCTCTACACACTGCTTTGAATGCATCCCAGAGATTCTGGTATGTTGTGTCTTGGTTCTCGTTGGTTTCAAAGAACATCTTTATTTCTGCCTTCATTTCGTTATGTACCCAGTAGTCATTCAGGAGCAGGTTATTCAGTTTCCATGTAGTTGAGTGGTTTTGAGTGAGATTCTTAATCCTGAGTTCTAGCTTGATTGCACTGTGATCTGAGAGAGAGTTTGTTATAATTTCTGTTCTTTTACATTTATTGAGGACAGCTTTATTTCCAAGTATATGGTCAATTTTGGAATAGGTGTGGTGTGGTGCTGAAAAAAATGTATATTCTGTTGATTTGGGGTGGAGAGTTCTGTAGATGTCTATTAGGTCCGCTTGGTGCAGAGCTGAGTTCAATTCCTGGGTATCCTTGTTGACTTTCTGTCTCGTTGATCTGTCTAATATTGACAGTGGGGTGTTAAAGTCTCCCATTATTATTGTGTGGGAGTCTAAGTCTCTTTGTAGGTCACTCAGGACTTGCTTTATGAATCTGGGTGCTCCTGTATTGGGTGCATATATATTTAGGATAGTTAGCTCTTCCTGTTGAATTAATCCCTTTACCATTATGTAATGGCCTTCTTTGTCTCTTTTGATCTTTGTTGGTTTAAAGTCTGTTTTATCAGAGACTAGGATTGCAACCCCTGCCTTTTTTTGTTTTCCATTTGCTTGGTAGATCTTCCTCCATCCTTTTATTTTGAGCCTATGTGTGTCTCTGCATGTGAGATGGGTTTCCTGAATACAGCACACTGATGGGTCTTGAGTCTTTATCCAATTTGCCAGTCTATGTCTTTTAATTGGAGCATTTAGTCCATTTACATTTAAAGTTAATATTGTTATGTGTGAATCTGATCCTGTCATTATGATGTTAGCTGGTTATTTTGCTCATTAGTTGATGCAGTCTCTTCCTAGTCTCGATGGTCTTTACATTTCGGTATGATTTTGCAGTGGCTGGTACCGGTTGTGCCTTTCCATGTTTAGTGCTTCCTTCAGGAGCTCTTTTAGGGCAGGCCTGGTGGTGACAAAATCTCTCAGCATTTGCTTGTCTATAAAGTATTTTATTTCTCCTTCACTTATGAAGCTTAGTTTGGCAGGATATGAAATTCTGGGTTGAAAATTCTTTTCTTTAAGAATGTTGAATATTGGCCCCCACTCTCTTCTGGCTTGTAGGGTTTCTGCCGAGAGATCCGCTGTTAGTCTGATGGGCTTCCCTTTGATGGTAACCCGACCTTTCTCTCTGGCTGCCCTTAACATTTTTTCCTTCATTTCAACTTTGGTGAATCTGACAATTATGTGTCTTGGAGTTGTTCTTCTCGAGGAGTATCTTTGTGGCGTTCTCTGTATTTCCTGAATCTGAATGTTGGCCTGCCTTGCTAGATTGGGGAAGTTCTCCTGGATAATATCCTGCAGAGTGTTTTCCAACTTGTTTCCATTCTCCCCGTCACTTTCAGGTACACCAATCAGACGTAGATTTGGTCTTTTCACATAGTCCCACAGTTCTTGGAGGCTTTGCTCGTTTCTTTTTATTCTTTTTTCTCTAAACTTCCCTTCTCGCTTCATTTCATTCATTTCATCTTCCAGGGCTGATACCCTTTCTTCCATTTGATCGCATCGGCTCCTGAGGCTTCTGCATTCTTCACGTAGTTCTCGAGCCTTGGTTTTCAGCTCCATCAGCTCCTTTAAGCACTTCTCTGTATTGGTTATTCTAGTTATACATTCTTCTAAATTTTTTTCAAAGTTTTCAACTTCTTTGCCTTTGGTTTGAATATCCTCCCGTAGCTCGGAGTAATTTGATCGTCTGAAGCCTTCTTCTCTCAGCTCGTCAAAGTCATTCTCCGTCCAGCTTTGTTCCGTTGCTGATGAGGAACTGCGTTCCTTTGGAGGAGGAGAGGTACTCTGCTTTTTAGAGTTTCCAGTTTTTCTGCTCTGTTTCTTCCCCATCTTTGTGGTTTTATCTACTTTTGGTCTTGATGATGGTGATATACAGATGGGTTTTTGGTGTGGATGTCCTTTCTGTTAGTTTTCCTTCTAACAGAAAGGACCCTCAGCTGCAGGTCTGTTGGAGTACCTGGCCAGCCGTGTGAGGTGTCAGTCTGCCCCTGCTGGGGGGTGCCTCCCAGTTAGGCTGCTCGGGGGTCAGGGGTCAGGGACCCACTTGAGGAGGCAGTCAGCCTGTTCTCAGATCTCCAGCTGCGTGCTGGGAGAACCACTGCTCTCCTCAAAGCTGTCAGACAGGGACATTTAAGTCTGCAGAGGTTACTGCTGTCTTTTTGTTTGTCTGTGCCCTGCCCCCAGAGGTGGAGCCTACAGAGGCAGGCAGGCCTCCTTGAGCTGTGGTGGGCTCCACCCAGTTCAAGCTTCCAGGCTGCTTTGTTTACCTAAGCGAGCCTGGGCAATGGCGGGCGCCCCTCCCCCAGCCTCGCTGCTGACTTGCTGTTTGATCTCAGACTGCTGTGCTAGCAATCAGCGAGACTCCGTGGGCGTAGGACCCTCTGAGCCAGGTGTGGGCTATACTCTCCTGGGGCACCGTTTCCTAAGCCCGTCAGAAAAGCACAGTATTCGGGTGGGAGTGGCCCGATTTTCCAGGTGCCGTCTGTCACCCCTGGAAATGGAACTCCCTGACCCCTTGCGCTTCCCGAGTGAGGCAATGCCTCTCCCCTGCTTCGGCTGGCTCACCGTGCACTCACCCACTGACCTGCGCCCACTGTCTGGCACTCCCTAGTGAGATGAACACGGTACCTCAGATGGAAATGCAGAAATCACCCGTCTTCTGCGTCGCTCGCGCTGGGAGCTGTAGACCGGAGCTGTTCCTATTCGGCCATCTTGGCTCCTCCCCCCCGAATTATCGACTTTTTAAACACTACACTTAGACTACCAAAAATGTGGTATTAATCAGTCATAAGCAGGCCAACCAAATTGGCCTGCTAACTATAAATCTAACTTGCAGTTAGCAGGACAATGTAGCACTCATATATTCTGCTATATCGGATTTGTTAGTAACAAAATTAATATTTAGTCTTCCATATCCTGTGCCAGCTGCATGGGTTCATAATCCAACTAATCACACAGGGTTCCATACTTTAAAAATCCCTTGAATTGGCATAATGCTCTGCTGTCATTATCTTGAAATTCTTAATGGCCATTAAACAAGGGGGCTCACATTTTCATTTTCACACTGGGATCTATAAATTATCACAGCATTCCTGCCATGGATACCATTCATTAGCTTTTATTTCTCACCTTGTTCTATTTACATGGGGCAGAGAGATGCTATTTATTGAGTAGCTCTTCAAAATCCCAGTTTATTAAATCATAAGAAGAGTAACAGTATTTAATGATAAAAGGCACAATTTGTGGAATTTATGTCATGTATGTCATAAACCTGGTTATAGCATGCAATATGGAAACTAAATACATTGAATTGAGCTGTCAGCAAAACAAATAAAATGTAGTGAAAATAACATGATAGTTAAAGGCTTTAACATACTTCTTTTAGAATAGGATGGTTTTGATAGCCAGAAACATTAAGCAAAAACGTAGAGGAACTGAGTTTCCTTCCAGCAGAAATTTACATTTTTCTATATTGTCTGTGGAAAATAATCAGTTGTGTGCTTAATCACAAAGAAAATTTTAAAAGCTTAAAAAGAGGGATTTTATGGCCTACATTTGAGTAGCATAATCCAATAAAATTAGAAGCAAATAATGAATGAGGCTCTCACCAAAATCTTAACTATGTGAATATAAAGAAACATGCTACTAGAGAATTCTTGAATCAAAGAGGAACTCAAACTGGAAATTATATCAAGAGAGCAATAAACAGGAGCACTCTAATTTTGAAAAACAATGGGAGTCAGAAGAAAATTTTTAGCTGTGAGTGACTTCATTTTTAAGGAAGAAAGACCAAACAAAAAAGGCTTTACAAAAACATTTTTTCCATGCTTTGGCATTTTATACCTATAAAATCTAAAAACTGTAGAGAAAAATCAAAATAAATAATAAAAGTATTCCTAAATTAATGCCTTTTTTCTGTCTACTAATAAACAATCAAAAATTGATATGGAAAAATATTTCATTCCCAATAGTGATAAAAACCTATTTTAGAAAACATAGAAGTAAATATAACAATATAGACACAGGATTATATGAATAAAATTATAAAAACATATTAAAGTACATTAAAAATATATAAACAAATGGAAATAAATAACATTCTTGGACATAAAGATTACATTTAATAGAAATAAATTATGTCAATATTGATACATAGACTTTATGCAACCTCAGTTAGAATCCAAGTTGTTTTGTAGGTTATTGGTGGTGGCAGGTGTAGTTAAAATCATCTTCAATTTCTAAAAAAGAATAACTATTTGAAGATGTTCAAGAAAAGTTTCTAAAAGAACATATTGGGAAAGTATTGGTCTTACCAGACAACAGGATGTAGAATAAAACTATAATAATCAGCTTGGTAGAATAAAATAAATATGCCATATCTAGACACCAGTGCACATTAAAAAATTTAATGTATGCCAAAGATAGTCATTTAATTTTTTAGGAAACATAGGATTTTAATAAATGGCTCTGGTACAAGTAACCATACTGTATTAGTTTATTTCTATAAAGCTATGAAAAAACACTCAAGACTGGGTAATATAAAGAAAAGGAGGTTTAATGGGCTTACAGTTCCCCGTGGCTAGGGAGACCTCACAATCATGGTGGAAGGTAAAGGAGGAGCAAAGGCACATTTTACATGGCAGCAGGCAAAAGAGAAGAAGGAGTGCCCAGCAAAGGGGGAAGCCCCTTATAAAACCATCAGCTCTCATGAGAATTTACTGTCATGAGAACAAGATGGGGGAAACTGCCCCCAAGACTCAATTATCTTCACCTAGGCCCTCCCGTGACACATGGGGATTAATGGGAGCTATAATTTGAGATGAGATTTGGGTGGGGATACAGCTAAAACATATTATACCACCCCTGACACCTCCCAAATTTTATGTTTTTACAATTTAAAACACAACTATGCCCTTCCAAAAGTCCCCCAAAGTCTTAACTTATTCTGGCATTAACTTACAAGTTCAAGTTTAAAGTCTTATTTGGGACAAGCAAGTCCATTTTGCCTATGACCCTAGAAAATTAAAAACAAGTTAGTTACTTTCTAGATACAATGAGGTACAAGCATTGGGCAAATGCACCCGTTCCAAATGGGAGAAATTGGCCAAAACAAAGGGGCTACAGGCCCCATGCAAGTCCAAAATCCAATACGGCAGTTATTAAACTTTAAAGTTTTAAAATCATTATCTTTGACTTTATGTCTTACATTCAGATTACACTGATGCAAGGGGTGGGCTTCCGCAGCCTTTGGAAGCTCCACCCCTGTGGCTTTGCAGGGTACAGGCCTCTCCTGGCTGCTTTCATAGGCTGCTTTGAGTGTTTATGGCTTTTTCAGATGCATAGTGCAAATGGTTGATGGATTTACCATTTTGGGGTCTGGAGCACAGTGGCACTTTTCTCACAGCTCCACTAGGCAGTGCCCCAGTGGGGACTCTGTGTGGCAGCTCCAACTCCATTTCCCTTCTGCACTGCCCTAGCAGAGGTTCTACATGAAGGCTCTGCCCCTGCAGCAAACTTCCGTCTGGACATCCAGGCATTTCTGCACATTATCTGAAATGTAGTCAGAGGTTTTCAAATTTTAATTCTTTACTTCTGTGCACCTGGAGGCTCAACACCACATGTAAGCCACCAAGGCTTGGGGCTCACATCCTTTGGAGCAATTGCCTGAGCTTTATGTTGGCTCTTTTTAGCCATGGCTGGGACGTGGGGCACAATGCCCCAAGACTGCACAAAGCAGCCAGGCCCTGGGGCCAGCACACAAAACCATTTTTCCCCCAAGGCATTTTGGCCTGTGATGGGAGGGGCTGCCATGCAGACCTTTGACATGCCCTGGAGACATTTTATCCATTGTTTTTTGTGGTTAACTTTTGGCTCCTTGTGACTTATGCAAATTTCTGCAGCCAGCTTGAATTTCTCCTTAGAAATTTTTTTTTCTTTTGCATTGTTAGGCTGCAAATTTTCTGAAATTTTATGCTTTGCTTTCCTTTTAAACCTAAGTTCCAATTCCAAACCATATCTTTGTGAATGAATAAAAAATGAATGCTTTTAAGAGCACCCAAGTCACAGCTTGAATGGTTTGCTGCTTAGAAGTTTTTTCTGCCAGATACCCTAAATTATCTCTTTTTTAAATTTTTTTATTATACTTTAAGTTCTAGGGTACATGTGCACAACGTGCAGGTTTGTTACATATGTATACATGTGCCATGTTGGTGTGCTGCACCCATTAACTCGTCATTTACATTAGGTGTATCTCCTAATGCTATCCCTCCCTCTCACCCCACCCCACAACAGGCCCCGGTGTGTGATGTTCCCCTTCCTGTGTCCAGGTGTTCTCAGTGTTCAATTCCCACCTATGAGTGAGAACATGCAGTGTTTGGTTTTCTGTCCTTGCGATAGTTTGCTCAGAATGATGGTTTCTAGCTTCATCCATGTCCCTGCAAAGGACATGAACTCATCCTTTTTTCTGGCTGTATAGTATTTCATGGTGTATATGTGCCACATTTTCTTAATCCAGTCTATCATTGATGGACACTTGGATTGGCTCCAAGTCTTTGCTATTGTGAATAGTGCCACAATAAACATACGTGTGCATGTGTCTTTATAGCAGCATGATTTATAATCCTTTGGGTATATACCCAGTAATGGGATTGCTGGATCAAATGGTATTTCTAGTTCTAGATCCTTGAGGAATCGCCACACTGTCTTCCACAATGGTTGAACTAGTTTACAGTCCCACCAACAGTGTAAAAGTGTTCCTATTTCTTCACATCCCCTCCAGCACCTGTTGTTTTCTGACTTTTTAATGATTGCCATTCTAACTGGTGTGAGATGGTATCTCATAGTGGTTTTGATTTGCATTTCTCTGATGGCCAGTGATGATGAGCATTTTTTCATGTGTCTGTTGGCTGCATAAATGTCTTCTTTTGAGAAGTGTCTGTTCATATCCTTCACCCACTTTTTGATGGGGTTGTTTGTTTTTTTCTTATAAATTTGTTTGAGTTCATTGTAGATTCTGGATATTAGCCCTTTGTCAGATGAGTAGATTGCAAAGTTTTCTCCCATTCTGTAGGTTGCCTGTTCACTCTGCTGATAGTTTCTTTTGCTGTGCAGAAGCTCTTTAGTTTAATTAGATCCCATTTGTCAATTTTGGCTTTTGTTGCCATTGCTTTTGGTGTTTTAGACATGAAGTCCTTGCCCATGCCTATGTCCTGAGTGGTATTGCCTAGGTTTTCTTCTAGGGTTTTTATGGTTTTAGGTCTAACATGTAAATCTTTAATCCATCTTGAATTAATTTTTGTATAAGATGTAAGGAAGGGATCCAGTTTCAACTTTCTATGTATGGCCAGCCAGTTTTCCCAGCACCATTTATTAAATACGGAATGCTTTCCCCATTTCTTGCTTTTGTCAGGTTTGTCAAAGATCACTTGGTTGTAGATGTGTGGTGTTATTTCTGAGGCCTCTGTTCTGTTCCATTGGTCTATATATCTGTTTTGGTACCAGTACCATGCTGTTTTGGTTACTGTAGCCTTGTAGTATAGTTTGAAGTCAGGTAGTGTGATGCCTCCCGCTTTATTCTTTTGGCTTAGGATTGACTTGGCAATGTGGGCTCTTTTTTGGTTCCATATGAACTTTGAAGTAGTTTTTTCCAATTCTGTGAGGAAAGTCATTGGTAGCTTGATGAGGATGGCATTGAATCTATAAATTACCTTGGGCAGTATGGCCATTTTCATGATATTGATTCTTTCTATCCATGAGCATGGAATGTTCTTCCATTTGTTTGCGTCCTCTTTCATTTTGTTGAGCAGTGGCTTGCAGTTCTCCTTGAAGAGGTCCTTCACATCCCTTGTAAGTTGGATTCCTAGGTATTTTATTCTCTTTGAAGCAATTGTGAATGGGAGTTCACTCACGATTTGGCTCTCTGTTTGTCTGTTATTGGTGTATAAGAATGCCTGTGATTTTTGCACATTGATTTTGTATCCTGAGACTTTGCTGAATTTGTTTATCAGCTTAAGGAGATTTTGGGCTGAGACAATGGGGTTTTCTAAATATACAATCATGTCATCTGCAAACAGGGACAATTTGACTTCCTCCTTTCCTAATTGAATACCCTTTATTTCTTTCTCCTGCCTGATTGCCCTGGCCAGAACTTCCAACACTTGTTGAATAGGAGTGGTGAGAGAGGGCATCCCTGTCTTGTGCCAGTTTTCAAAGGTAATTCTTCCAGTTTTTGCCCATTCAGTATCACTTCTTACATGGCAGTAAGCAAGAGAGAAGAATGAGTGCCCAGCAAAGGGGAAAGCCCCTTATAAAACCGTCAGATCTTGTGAGAACTTACTACCATGAAAACAGAATAGGGGAAACCACCCCCATGATTTAATTGTCTCCACCTGGTTCCTACCTTCCCATGACACGTGGGAATTACGGGAACTACAATTTAAGATGAGATCTGAGTGTGGACACAGCCAAACCATTTCATACTTTTTGAAAAAACTACAACTGGATACTTATTTTTCCAATATAAAATTTAAAAATTAAGATGAATTAAATAATTAAATGGGAAAATGAATAATATAAATCTTGTAAGAAAGCCTAGGAGACCTAATAACAGTCTACAGATGATGAAGTGCTTATATACTTGGAGCTGAAACAAATAAAAACCAACATATTTTTAATAAAAATGAAGTAACAGTGGATTTAAAGAAAATCATTTCAACATATATTAAGACAAAGTGGTAGCTATACAAAAATGGAGAAGTAAAAGACATAAAATAGAAAAAGTTGGGAGGAAATATGTATTTTAACAAATGGGAAACCTAGGTATCTCACAAACATGAAAAGATGGTCAAATTTACTGGTAGTGAAATACAGATTAAAGTAACAGCGAATATTATTGCACACTTACCAAGCTGGCAAAGGTGTAATAAATAGGGCTCTCTCCAAAGTGGAAATGTGTGTTGCCACTGCTTTCCTAAAAGCAGCTTAGAAATATCTGTTGAAATTTTAAAATTAATGCATATGCTTTGACTTAATACCCCTTCAGGGAATCTATCCTATGTAAATCAAGCTTGTAGTATACAATGACATGTTATAAGAAAGTCTATTGTACTCTTATTAATAGTGGGAAAAGAATAAATAAATAGATGAAAGCATAACAAATGACCATCAATTGGAGAATTATGGTATGAATTATGCCACAGTTATGCCATATGATATTTATTAAGAAGAAGAAATCAGAGCTAAATAGTTGAATTGAAGTGATATTCATGACATCTATATTGTTGTGTAAAATATATAAGACGGGTGGTTATACAGGTATTCATATATAATAATTTTTGTAAAAGAAAAATAAGAAGAAAATATACATGCATTTTATAGTCAATAAATATCTGTATATGATTCTATGAACATATAGAAATGAAGAAGTGAAAGGATACATACTAAGTGGTTATGAATGAGAGAATATATGTGGGGTGGAGGAGGCAGGTTATGAGTGTGAGGAGAAGGAAAAAGGAAAACCAAAAATGCAAAGAAAGGCTGTACTTGAAATAACAATCTGCTTATGATTATGGCCTCTACCTGCATCCACATTGCTGCAAAGGACAGTTCTTTTTTTATGGCTGTGTAGTATTCTACAGAGTGTATGTAGCATATCTTCTTTATCCAATCACCATTCCTGGGAAGCCAGGTTGATTCTATGTATTTGCTATTGTGAATAGCACAGCAATGAACATATGAGTGCATGTGTCTTTTTGGTATAAGGATCCATTTCCTTTGGGTATATACCCAGTAATGGGATACTGGGTCAAATGGTAGTTCTGGTTTAAGTTCTTTGTGAAATCTCCAAACTTCTTTCCACAGTGGCTGAACTAATTTACATTCCCACCAACAGTGTATAAACATTGCTTTTTCTCTTCAGCCTTGCCAGCATCTGTTGTAATATCTCATGTTATCATTTATAAATGGAAACTAACCATTGAGCACAATGGACGTAAACATGGGAACAATAAACACTGCAGGCTACCAGAAGAGGAGCGGGAGAGAAGGAGGCATGGGTTGCAAAACTGCCTATTGGGTACTATGCTTAATACGTGGTTGCAATATACCCATATAAAAAACCTGCACATGTAAACCTGTGCCTAAAATAAAAGTTGAAATAAAAAAAATCGAATCTGCATTTTGCATTAATGTAATTTATATACATATATGTATATACAAATAAAAGTTAAAGTTTAAAAACTAGAAAACAAGAACCTACTGCTTAATGCAGATCTCCCAAGAGAACTTCCGATTGAAGGCAGAACATGGCTTAAGTCCACCTGGGATCCCAGCTACTGGGCCCACCCTCAGGCTTGTTCCTGTCTCATTTCCTTTTTCTGACTGTTTTAGTTTCCCTGGTTTGAATTTCCACAGGTGAGCAGGAGATGGAAAAACCTCCAGGAAGTTGGAAATGGTGTGAATACAAAAAGGCGTAAAGTGCTTCATGATTTTGGAGTTTCCTTTTAGGATGATGAAATGTTTTAGAACTACATAGAGGTGACGATTGCACAACATTGTGAATGTACTAAATGCCAATGAATTGCACACTTTTCAGAAGTTAATTTATGTTAAATAAATTTTATCTTAATTTTAAAAACACATGAAGAATGTTGCAGATATACATATATTCTGGAGTGCCATTTTCTGAATGTAGTTCAAGAGTCACAGCCACTTGGAGGCTTATGCCAAGCTTGTGGACACAGATGTGAGATAATCTGTTTCAACTGTATCCTTATTTACCTTTGAAATACAGTTCTTGCATCTCCCAAAGAAGATGCTATCCAAAGATAGCTCATGTTCATTGACATGAACTGTGGGCCAGTGACTAAAATGGACCCATTTGTGATTCTGGGCTAATATTTCCCACAATTTCATCCATATCATTCAAAACTATACCATCTGGGAAAATAAGACTACATATCTCAACTATAAATCTTGGGAGACACTATGTGCCAGGAACTAGGAATCATGCAACAGAGATGCATTCTGAAGGGATGCAACCTTCAGAAGCAACATACCCCCTCTGGGCCTCAGTCTCAAATAGTACCTGGTCACCTGAATAAACGTTTAGCCTATTAGAGTAAAAAATGTACAGACTACAGGATTAACTGATTAACCTTGTCTGATGCAATTTGCAGTCAGATATCTGTGCTGGCCCTTCCTCCTGGCCATTTTCTTCTTAGCAAAAACAGCACAAGGTCCATGCATTAAGGTCCTGGCTTTGGTCTCTATTTTATCTCATCACCAAATTCAGGGGCACAGATATCATCAACTGACTCCTCCACCCGAGACCCAGTCTCTTCCTCTCTCTGTCTGTGTGCACAGGACTGGCACCATGGGAAGCCCTCTGGAACTTAGATCTTCTAGTTCAAGATTTGTGCGCCGGCACTCCTGGTGGTCAAATATCCAATAGAGTATCCTTTGGGAATAAGTACAAAGTTCAGAGGTGTGTGTGTGTGTCCAGTGTGTGACAAAGAATTCATACTCATGACCACTGATGCTTTACCAAAATGACTAGGATTCTAATACACTAAAGAATAAACTCCCCGTAGCACCTGTAGAAATTTATGCTCAGAATTATCATCTTCCATCTATATAGACACCTTAGCTATCTTATTTCAGACTAGAACCCACAGTTTTATTTACAAACTCCTTTCTACCCACTGAAATTCAATGTCGTTAGCCAACCATTCTTAAACCAATAACTAGAGATGAATGATTGCCTCCCAGAATAGTGTCTTCAGCACTACTCGCCTACTAGCCAACTGGATAGTCTTCCTTCCCACCACTGAATTAACATAAAATTAATCTATCTACTCCTACACAAGCACTACAGTTGCCATCAAGATACTTCCTGGTTCCCAATTTCTACCCGTTATCTCCAACACAGGTGATTTTCCTGGGAAATTCCTTGTTACACATCAATTTACTACAGTAACACCTTCAGCAAGACAAAGTACCTTGTGCAAGTTAATTACAAGGGGAAATCTAGTGCAAATGGAAAATTAAATACATTTTATCGATCTCTTCATTCCAGTCCCTGGATTTTCCTCTTTTCCCCACTGTTTTTGTGCCTTTGAACTCCCTAATACAGTTTTGATTATATTAGTTTAAACGCTTTCTTTCCATACTTTGTATGGCTTTGCTTCTGTTTGCTTTCACCACATTCAGTCTACATCCTGCCAATTCTACAACCATTTATACCATCTGGCTTCTTCAGCCCTACATCTGGGTTTCTGGGTGCTTCTGGAAAAAGTAACACAAAAGCACAGATTTATGTCATTACTACTCATAAGAGTTTATCTCTGGCTCATTTCCGGTGTTGGAATTGAAGGTGAGATCTTAGCCAAAAGAGGTGCATCTAAACTGAGGTTAAGGAAGAGCAGAAATCAAGACCCCTATGAAGGAAGGTAGTTTGTAGAGAAGAGACTAGGACAGGAAAGAGAAGAGAGGTCACATGGAAAGAGAGACAGAGAGGCTGCCTCTGACATTCCCGTTTCATTATATTGCTCTAGTTGAGTTCCCATTTCTTGAGGTATCTTGAGAGGATTTTTGTTCCCTGAAAACAAATGATTCCTCACTAAATACGGCCTACCCTTCCAGATAGCTTGGTTTCCACACTTGCCAGTCTGGCCATGCCCAAATTCACCCTGCTGGAAGATACAGTCTCCATTGGCTACCATTTTCTCAACTAACTCATGCGTTTGCATTGTGATATAACTTTTAAATTTTGTATTTAAATGTGTAAATATTTTGAATGTGTGAGTATTTCCTCCTTGGATTGCAAGTTTTAGATTGTATTCTTCATTTCTTTTTATAACCTTGGATCCCATACCTTTATGATCATGTGTAGATGATCTCTAGATACTTGTTGAATGAACAAACAAGTAAGTAAATATCTCATTCTTCAATAGTCTCTGGAAAGATGATAATAGCAAGAAGCTCTGGAGACTTTGAGCACTCAGAAACAGCCAGCAATAAGAGATGGGGAAGCCCCAATAGCAGAAATACTGAATACTGGTGGTGTGTCCTCTTCAAGGAGGACTAGGAGAATGGGCCAACAGAGTAAGCCACTCCCGAGGCCCAAACACAAGGCAGACAGGACTGGTGTTCCCACACTCCAGGTGTCCCCTTCTGACCTCTCGTTGACATTCAGAGGGTACCGAAATAGAATTTAGCAGAAATGTCTAATTATATTTACATTTTAAAGACGAGGGAAGTATATTAGCAGAGTCAAACATTGTTTTACCAGTAACCTTAATAACTGCCATCTAAAAGGCATCACATTCGTTTATTCTGTTTTTGTTTGCTTTGCTTATTTCTGGAACTGTGGTTTCTCTTTAGAATAGCTTCAGGTGGAAACATGTGAATACTTCTGAGTTATTAAAACAACCACCACAGTCTTCACATTCAAATGTGGCAAATATAGAAGGTGACTTCTATTTCTCCAAGCTGTGAAAATAGTATTTGGGGGAGAAAATAAGAGGAAAGAAGCCTCTACGCACTTGCAAGAATGCCTAAAAGTGGTCCAACCCTTTGCTCTTAAAAGTATTGGCATCTAAAGAGAAACTTTCATGGAGCCACACCTTCATCTGGCTAAATATATGGTTTTAAGACACTAAGCTACTCATTTACAGGTTTCTGCTTAAAATTTCAATCACATGTTAAGCACAAAACTGTGGTTCATGAGTTAACAAGTTGCCACCAAAGAAAATATTCCTCCGTAGGGTGTTCCTCTTGAGATGCTTAGAAACATCAGGTCATAGTGATTCCCCCCACCCACAAAGTGACCCTTTGGATTTGAAAGGCATTGGTTTGCTAATGATCGGTTTCAGGCTGCAGTGTTCCACAAACTGTTTTGTTCTTTTTCTATGGTCTGTGAATGATACTCCTCAAGGAATGGTAGCTGATATATTTTTCATTTTCCTCCCTAATTTTCTCACTATAATATTTAATTAGCCAAAAGGCAGCATATTTGTAGAAATAATAAAACAGAGGAGAAAATGTGTTAATTATATGAATAATGTGTTATATTTAGAGATATATACATATATATTTAAAGAATACTTTGTACAGTTGTTTTTCCCTAGGATATGATTAAAGTAAACTTAAGCATATGTGTAAGATGAACAGAGTCTAGAGATCTGATATAAAACATGAGGACTAAAAGTAATAAAATTGTACTGTATTTGCAACTCATGCTTTAAAAAAGAAAGTGAACTGATATATAAACAACCAATTCTTTGAGATGTCCCAAGATAAAAGAAATACACGTATGCAAAAATTTGGAAGTAATGTTTAATGTTACATTTAATTTAATATCCAAGAAGCAAAATATATTGAGGATCTATAATAGCAAATACTCTATATGCACTAACTTATTTCTCCTAAAGAACTTAAAATAGGTATCATCATCCCCATTTTACAAATGCAGAAATTAAGGCTCAGAGAAGCAAAAATGAGTATTAATTCTAATGAGAAATGTGCAAATAGGTCAACGGGTTTCTAGTTTTGCCATTTCCTCTTTCAACATGACTTGAAGGTGACAATGCAGTGAAAATTAGTGACGCAACATTTTGAATGACAAGACTAATGCTCTCTAGTCCATTTTGGTTTCCAAATTCCTTAATAAAAATTCCAAACCAGAAGCCAATGAAGGCTTCGCTCCAGGAGAACAAAGGAAATGGTAATATGCTCCAAAAGCCTATAGAACTATAAAAATTAACTATGACAAATAATGTGTGAGGAAAATGTTTTGTAGAGCCATTGTGTAAATTGTGTTGTAGATAACAAAATTAAATACAAAAGTTAATTTAATTTAAATTGAGCACAGTATTGTGTTTTACTGTGATTTTAATAAAAGTTTCAAATTAACAGATGCTATCAGTAAGAATTAGCCACCTAAATAAATAAAATATAAATTCTTAGGGCCCAAGTTATTTTTCTTGGTTACACCTAGAATGTTTTATACACTTCCCATGCTGTCAAAAGTTAAAACAAGAAGTGAGATCTCCATTCTCACACAAATTTGCAGCAGATATATTTTGCAAGCTCAAGCTACAGTTCTGGCAATGTTTTTCAGACCTCAATGCAAGTATAAAGGAAATTTGTGTATTTCAAAATTCATTTAACACACAAGGAATTTCGTTTAACTAAAGCAATTAAGGAGCTTCCATCTAACTTTCAATTGGAAGTGTTTAGTCTGCAATGCAATGAAATAATATAAAAGACAAATATCAAGAAAAGAATCTAATAGAATTCCACAAATGCTTTCCAAATGATTAATGTGCTTAATTAAAATCACATGCTCATGGACTAATATCAATATTTGGTAGAACCTATCAGTGTAAAAAGACATTTTCAAAGATGAAATACATAAAATCTAATTTCATTAACAGATGTACCTTTGCAATCAATTTCGGTGATAGAGAACACGAACTTTGAACGTATTACAACCTCTAAAGGAAAGAAGTATATTCTTCATTTCAGAAAGTAAACAACAAAGGCATTGACATTGATTTGGAGATTAAGAGATAATTTCTTGTTCTCAATAACATTGATCATGAGATAAATGCAAATCAAAACTACAATGAGATATCATCTCACCCCAGTTAAAACGGCTTTTATCCAAAAGACATGCAATAACAAATGCTGACCAGAAAAGGGAACACTTGTATTCTATTGGGGAGAATGTAAATTAGTACAGCCACTATGGAGAACGCTATGGAGCTTCCTCAAAAAACTAAAAATAGAACTACCATATGATCTAGCAACCCTACTGCTAGATATATACTCCAAAGAAAGAAAATCAGTATATTGAAGAGATATATGTACTCCCATGTTTATTGCAGCATTATTCACAATAGCCAAGATTTGGAAGCAACCTCAGTGTCCATTGAAAGACAAATGGAAAGAAAATGTGGTACATATACACAATGGATTACTAGTCAGCCATAAAAAAAGAATGAGATACTGTCATTTGCAACAACATGGATGGAACTTAATACAGTGGAGGACATTATATTAAGTAAATAAAATAACCCAGGAACAGAAAGACAGACTTCACATGTTTTCACTCATTTGTGGAAGCTAAAAATTAAAAACATTCAGCTCATGGAGCTAAAGAGTAAAATGATGATTACAAGAGGCTGGGAAAGGTAGTGGGGACTTGCGGGTAAAGTGGGGATGGTTGATGAGTACAAAAATATAGGTAGATAGAATGAATAAGATTTAGTATTTGATAGCACAACAGGGTGATTACAGTCAATAATAATTTATTGTACATTTTTAAATAATTCAGGACATAGGTATAGGCAAAGACTTCATGTCTAAAACACCAAAAGCAATGGCAACAAAAGCCAAAACTGACAAATGGGATCTAATTAAACTAAAGAGCTTCTGCACAGCAAAAGAAACTATCAGCAGAGTGAACAGGCAACCTACAGAATGGAAGAAAATGTTTGCAATCTATCCATCTAAGGGCTAATATCCGGAATCTACAAATAACTTAAACACATTTACAAGAAAAAAACAAAAAACCTGATCAAAAAGTGGGTGAAGGATATGAACAGACACTTCTCAAAGGAAGACATTTATGCAGCCAACAGACATATGAAAAAATGCTCATAATCACTGGTCATTAGAGAAATGCAAATCAAAACCACAATGAGATACCATCTCACACCAGTTAGAATGGCAATCATTAAAAAGTCAGGAAACAAGAGATGCTGGAGAGGGTGTGGAGAAATAGGAACACTTTTACACTGTTGGTGGGAGTGTAAATTAGTTCAACCATTGTGGAATACAGTGTAGCAATTCCTCAAGGACCTAGAACTAGAAATACCATTTGACCCAGCAATCCCATTACTTGGCATATACCCAAAGGATTATAAATCATTCTACTATAAAGATACATGCACACATATGTTTATTGTGGCACTATTCACAATAGCAAAGACATGGAACCAACCCAAATGCCCATCAATGATAGACTGGATAAAGAAAATGTGGCACATACACACCACGGAATACTATGCAGTCATAAAAAAGAATGAGTCCATGTCCTTTGCAGGGACATGGATGAAGCTGGAAACCATCCTTCTCAGCAAACTATCGCAACAACAGAAAACCAAACACCGCATGTTCTCACTCATAAGTGGGAGCTGAACAATGAGAACACATGGACACAGGAAGGGGAACATCACACACTGGGGCCTATCAGATGGTGAGGGACTAGGGGAGGGATAGCATTAGGAGAAATACCTAATGTAGGTGACGGGTTGATGGGTGCAGCAAACCACCATGGCCTGTGTATACCTATATAACAAACCTGCATGTTCTGCACATGTATCCCAGAACTTAAAGTATAATTTTTTTTAAAAAGAGTATAATATAAATGTTTGTAACACAAAGAAATGATAAATGCTTGAGGTGATGGATAGCCCATTTACCCTCATGTGATTATTACACATTGTATGCCTGTATCAAAATATCTCATGTACTCTGCAGATACATACACCTACTATGTACCCACAAAAATTAAGATAGAAAAAAAAAGTTTAAGATAATTTCTTATCCAGTCTGAAATCTTTGTTCTTGTTTGTTATTTAATTGAAGTGGTTAGTCTATTCATAAATAGTATAACTACTAATACATTGGGTTTATAACTACCATTTTCCTTTTTTCTATTTGCCACTTTTGTTCTGTTTTCCTAATTTTTTTCTTGCCCTCGCTTAAATCCATCATGTATTTTTTTATCATTCCATTTTTCTCATCTGTAAGTGTGCTAGTTACATATATCTAATATCTTCTAAGTAGTCACACAATGTGACTCCTTGACTTATTAAAATGTGGAATTTTTGCTCCTTACCATACAATATTAAGACCTTAGAATACTTTAATTCATTTATTTCTTGTTTATCTTTTGTAATGTGTACTTTATTCTATACATATTTTAGACTCTACAAGACATTATTAATATTATTGTTATTAAAATGTATAGTCAATATTAGACTTATTATATTTTATACTTTCCATTGCTCTTCATTTCTTCCTCTATTTTCATGTTTCCATCTCGGCTATTTATCCTTTTTCTTTTTTTAACTTTTATTGTAAGTTTAGTAGTGTAAGTGCAGGTTGGTTACATAGGTAAAGTTGGGTCATGGGGGTTTGTTGTGCAGATTATTTAATCACCCAGGTATTAAGCCTAGTACCCATTAGTTACTTTTCCTGAACCTCCCCGTCCTCTCATCCTCCACCTTCCAATAGGCCCCAGTGCATGTTGTCCCTTCTATGTGTCCATGCGTTCTCATTATTTAGCTCCCACTTATAAGTGAGAACATGCAGTATTTGGTTTTCCATTCCTGTGTTAGTTTGCCAAGAACCTTATCCTTCTTCTTAAAGAACTTCCATTTTTTTAGTGCAGGCCCGTTGTTGACAAATTCTCTCACTTTTTGTGTGTCTGGAATGTCTTTATTTCATCTTCACTTTTGAAGAATACTCCCTCTCAACAGAATTTGAAGTTAGCAGTTATTTTCTTTTAGTACTTTAAAGCTAGATGCCATTTATTATTTCTGTAGTTGTTTCTATCATCACTGTTGAGAAATCATTGTCACCTTATTGTTGCTCCTAATGTATCTTTTATCCTCTGATTTTAGGATTATATCTTTGTCTTTGTCTTTCATGGTTTTACTATGACATATCTTGGTGAGGTTTTCTTTATATTTAATATAGCTTGGAATTTGCACATTATTTGAATATGTGGCTTTATGTCTGTTGTCAGTTCGGGAATTTTATCAGCCATTTTTTCTTCAACTACTGCTTCAGCTTTATTCTCCCTCTTCCTTTCCTTTCAGGACTTCAACTACACACATGTAAGAAATTTCTATCAGTCTCCTATATACTTTCATTCTTTTCTGCAGCCTATCCCTTTTTCTCATGGTATTTCAATCTAGTTACTACGAATCTACATTCCTTTTCATGAATACGCTCTTCAACTCCAACCATTCTATTGTTAAACCCATCTACTGAGATCTTAATTTTAGCTATTGTATTTTTGGTTTTTGAGTTTTCATTTTATTCTTCTCTATATATATGTCGTCTGATATAAAATTTTTTATATTTTCTTGAATATGTTAATAATAGCTGGTTTAAATCCATTTATTATGACTGCAATATCTGGGCCACTTATAAGTCTAGACCCATTCTCTAATCTTTCCCTTGGTCTTCCTTCTTGGGATGACTGGTACATTTGTTTAATTATTAGAAATTGTTTAGGAAAAAATGTGGATGCTATAAATGCTATATAGAGTGGAGGCAAATGAGGTAGTCAAATTGCTTAAGGAAAGAAGATTTATTCTGGATGTAGAAATTATAATGCACTTCATTCCTAGGCTAAACTGCCGTTTTTGAGAGGTCTTTAGTGTTTGACTTCAAAATCCGAAATAATATAAAATTCTGCTCTGCTCTTCTTTTCTCTCAGTGCACACATCAGCACGTCTCCAGACAGATTCACATTCTCTTTAGAGAAGAATGTTCAGGTGGGTAATGGGCTCTGCAAGGTGAACACCCAGATCCTTCCTTCAGGACCGAGGCACTCATTTGCTCAGCTGTCGGGAGTGTTGCTTTCTGAGAGCTCATAGCTGAGTTCCTCTGCAGGAATTGCTGAAGGAAATGGCCTCACCCAAAATTACACTCACTACCAGGAGAAGCCCACATCCCAAGACTGGTCAACCATTAGTATAAAGACTTCTACCCCTTGCCTTAATTCAGGGCAAGTCTCAAGGGCCATTACTGCTTTGGAGCTCCCTGTGGAATTGGCTGAAGCCTGTGTTGCAACTGAGTCACAGTTCAACTTCTCCATCTGCACTCCTACTTCCCTCCTTCACTTCCTCCTGCTTCCCTCCTCCACTTACAGGTATTAAATTACTCCTGAAAGCATTCCCCCATCTACATCCTATGTGGACATGTCCATCTGGGGAGGGGTGGGAGCATCCAGGTGGGGGCATCAGCACTTATTTTTTTCTTTTTTTGAGACAGAGTCTTACTCTGTCACCTAGGCTGGAGTGCAGTGGCTCGATCTTGACTCAGTGCAACATCTGCTTCCCTGGTTCAAGCGATTCTCCTGCCTCAGCCTCCCGAGTAACTGAGACTACAGGTGTGTGCCACCACACCCAGCTAATTTTTGTATTTTTAGTAGAGATGGGGTTTCACCATGTTGGCCAAGATGGTCTCGATTTCTTGACCTTGTGATCCACCCACCTCGGCCTCCCAGAGTGTTGGGATTACAGGTGTGAGCCACTGCACCCAGCCTCAGCATTTTTTAAGTTTATTTCCACTAATCATTCCATGGCTCTTCACGTCTTGATTTTGAACTCAGAGCTTCTTCAGGATTTCCCAAAAGGAATTCTGCTAATACTTGTTTACTTTTTTTTGTTTTCTATTCAAATAAATCCTATCTGATTTCAGTCCTCTAGGAATTCTTTAGAATTTTTGATCCACGATGTCCACTTTCCCCTCACATCACACAGGTAATGTGCCAACATGGTAATAAGGTTTGAGGAAGGCACATCTTGAGTGTAAAACACAATCATCATTCTTACAAACCACAAAAGGATCTGATGACACTTTTTTACAGTATCCTTTTTTAAAAAACTGCTTACATTTTAGTGAAATGTTACAAAGAAATAAAGAAGACAAATGTGCTCAGTCCATCAGCAGAGATCAATGTAATCAGGCTACTATCTTGAGTTAGAATCTCCTTTTCCTGTGAATTTTTTCCTCCAAACTTTGAGGTTTTGTAGCAATACCAAAAGGATCTACAGAGTTTCAGACAAAGGGCTTATGATATACTTGAAGGTATTGTTTTTTTACATTTCATTTGACTGATGTTTTGAATTATGTTATCTTGAAAATAAAAAATGAAAAAAATTATTGTGTTCATATACTTATTTGTACTGTTCAATACTTTTGCAATGTCAAAATAAATATAATTCAATTATTTCCACAAAAAATGGCTATTAAGTTTCATGAGTAACTACATATTTATATATATTCTCTAAATATTTATGTCTGATTTTTTTTTTTTTTTTTTTTTTACACAGAAGTTAGGGCCTGCACAAAGAATGGTTACTTGTTATATAACAATTGAAGATGGCTGAATAGGAACAGCTCCAGTCTACAGCTCCCAGCATGAGCGACGCAGAAGATGGGTGATTTCTGCATTTCCAACTGAGGTACCAGGTTCATCTCACTGGGGAGTGCCGGACAGTGGGTGCAGGACAGTGGGTGCAGTTCACCGTGTGTGAGCTGAAGCCAGACAAGACATTGCCTCACCTGGGAAGCACAAGGGGTCAGGGAATTCCCTTTCCTAGTCAAAGAAAGGGGTGACAGACGGCACCTGGAAAATTGGGTCACTCCCACCCTAATACTGCGCTTTTCCGATGGGCTTAAAAAACGGCACACCAGGAGACTATATCCTGCACCTGGCTCAGAGGGTCCTATGCCTACAGAGCCTCGCTCATTGCTCGCAAAGCAGTCTGAGATCAAACTGCAAGGTGGCAGCAAGGCTGGGGGAGGGGCACCCGCCATTGCTCAGGCTTGAGTAGGTAAACAAAGCAGCTGGGAAACTCGAACTGGGTGGAGCCCACCACAGCTCAAGGAGGCCTGCCTGCCTTTGTAGGTTCCACCTCTAGGGACAGGGCACAGACAAACAAAAGGCAGCAATAACCTCTGCAGACTTAAATGTCCCTGTCTGACAGCTTTAAAGAGAGTAGTGGTTCTCCCAGCACACAGCTTGAGATCTGAGAACGGGCAGACTGCCTCCTCAAGTGGGTCCCTGACCCCCAAGTAGCCTAACTGGGAGGCACCCCCCAGTACGGGCGGACTGACACCTCACACGGCTGGGTACTCCCCTGAGACAAAACTTCCAGAGGCACGATCAGGCAGCAGCATTTGCAGTTCACCAATATCCACTGTTCTGCAGCCACCGCTGCTGATACCCAGGCAAATACGGTCTGGAGTGGACCTCCAGTAAACTCCAACAGACCTGCAGCTGAGGGTCCTGACTGTTAGAAGGAAAACTAACAAACAGAAAGGACATCCACACCAAAAACCCATCTGTACGTCACCACCATCAAAGACCACAGGTAGATAAAACCACAAAGATGGGGAAAAAACAGAGCAGAAAAACTGGAAACTCTAAAAATCAGAGCACCTCTCCTCCTCCAAAGGAACACAGCTCCTCACCAGCAACGGAACAAAGCTGGATGGAGAATGACATTGATGAGTTGAGAGAGGAAGGCTTCAGAAGATCAAACTACTCCGAGCTAAAGGAGGAAGTTCGAACCAATGGCAAAGGAGTTAAAAACTTTGAAAAAAAATTAGACACATGGATAACTAGAATAACCAATGCAGAGAAGTCCTTAAAGGACCTGATGGAGCTGAAAACCATGGCACGAGAACTAAGTGATGAATGCACAAGCCTCAGTAACCGATGAGATCAACTGGAAGAAAGGGTATCAGTGATGGAAGAAGAAATTAATGAAATGAAGCATGAAGAGAAGTTTAGAGGAAAAAGAATAAAAAGAAATGAACAAAGCCTCCAAGAAATATGGGACTATGTGGAAAGACCAAATCTACGTCTAATTGGTGTACCTGAAAGTGACGGGGAGAATGGAACCAAGTTGGAAAACACTCTGCAGGATATTATCCAGGAGAACTTCCTCAATCTAGTGAGGCAGGCCAACATTCAGATTCAGGAAATACAGAGAACACCACAAAGATACTCCTCGAGAAGAGCAACTCCAAGACACATAATTGTCAGATTCACCAAAGTTGAAATGAAGGAAAAAATGTTAAGGGCAGCCAGAGAGAAAGGTCAGGTTACCATCAAAGGGAAGCCCATCAGACTAACAGCTGATCTCTCAGCAGAAACTCTACAAGCCAGAAGAAAGTGAGGGCCAATATTCAACATTCTTAAAGAAAAGAATTTTCAACCCAGGATTTCATATCCAGCCAAACTAAGCTTCATAAGTAAAGGAGAAATAAAATACTTTACAGACAAGCAAATGCTGAGAGATTTTGTCACCACCAGGCCTGCCCTAAAAGAGCTCCTGAAGGAAGCACTAAACATGAAAAGGAACAACCAGTACCAGCCACTGCAAAAACATGACAAATTGTAAAGACCATCAAGGCTAGGAAGAAACTGCATCAACTAACAAGCAAAATAACCAGCTAACATCATAATGACAGGATCAAATTCACACATGACAATACTAACCTTAAATGTAAATGGGCTAAATGCTTCAATTAGAAGGCACAGACTGGCAAATTGGATAAAGAGTCAAGACCCATCAGCGTGCTGTATTCAGGAAACCCATCTCACATGCAGAGACACACATTGGCTCAAAATAAAGGGATGGAGGAAGATCTACCAAGCAAATGGAAAACGTAAAAGGCAGGGGTTGCAATCCTAGTCTCGGATAAAACAGACTTTAAACCAACAAAGATCAAAAGAGACAAAGAAGGCCATTACATAATGGTAAAGGGATCAATTCAACAAGAAGAGCTAACTATCCTAAATATATATGCACCCAATACAGGAGCACCCAGATTCATAAAGCAAGTCCTTAGTGACCTACAAAGAGACTTAGACTCCCGCACAATAATAATGGGAGACTTTAACACTCCACTGTCAACATTAGACAGATAAGTGAGACAGAAAGTTAACAAGGATAACCAGGAATTAAACTCAGCTCTGCACCAAGCAGACCTAATAGACATCTACAGAACTCTCCACCCTAAATCAACAGAATATACATTCTTTTCAGCACCACACCACACCTATTCCAAAATTGACCACATAGTTGGAAGTAAAGCACTCCTCAGCAAATGTAAAAGAACAGAAATTATAACAAACTGTCTCTCAGACCACAGTGCAATCAAACTAGAACTCAGGATTAAGAAACTCACTCAAAACCGCTCAACTACAAGGAAACTGAACAACCTGCTCCTGAATGACTACTGGGTACATAACGAAATGAAGGCAGAAATAAAGATGTTCTTTGAAACCAACGAGAACAAAGACACAACATACCAGAATCTCTGGGACACATTCAAAGCAGTGTGTAGAGGGAAATTTATAGCACTAAATGCCCACAAGAGAAAGCAGGAAAGATCTAAAATCAACACCCTAACATCACAATTAAAAGAACTAGAGAAGCAAGAGCAAACACATTCAAAAGCTAGCAGAAGGTAAGAAATAACTAAGATCAGAGCAGAACTGAAGGAAATAGAGACACAAAAAACCCTTCAAAAAAATCAATGAATCCAGGAGCTGGTTTTTTGAAAAGAGCAATGAAATTGATAGACTGCTAGCAAGACTAATAAAGAAGAAAAGAGAGAAGAATCAAATAGATGCAATAAAAAATGACAAAGGGGATATCACCACTGATCCCACAGAAATACAAACCATCAGAGAATACTATAAACACCTCTATGAAAATAAACTAGAAAACCTAGAAGAAATGGATAAATTCCTCGACACATACACCCTCCTAAGACTAAACCAGAAAGAAGCTGAATCTCTGAATAGACCAATAACAGGATCTGAAATTGAGGCAATAATCAATAGCTTACCAACAAAAAAAAATTCCAGGACCAGATGGATTCACAGCCGAATTCTACCAGAGGTACAAGGAGAGCTGGTACCATTCCTTCTGAAACTATTCCAATAAATAGAAAAAGAGGGAATCCTCCCTAACTCATTTTATGAGGCCAGCATCATCCTAATACCAAAGCCTGGCAGAGACACAATAAAAAAAAGAGAATTTTAGACAAATATCCTTGATGAACATTGATGCAAAAATCCTCAATAAAATCCTGACAAACCAAATCCAGCAGCACATCAAAAAGCTTATCCACCATGATCAAGTGGGCTTCATCCCTGGGTTGCAAGGCGGGTTCAACATATGAAAATCAATAAATGTAATCCAGCATATAAACAGAACCAAAGACAAAAACCACATGATTATCTCAATAGATGCAGAAAAGGCCTTTGACAAAATTCAAAACCCTTCATGCTAAAAACTCTCAATAAATTAGGTATTGATGGGACATATCTCAAAATAATAAGAACTATCTATGACAAACCCACAGCCAATATCATGCTGAATGGACAAAAACTGGAAGCATTCCCTTTGAAAACTGGCACAAGACAGGGATGCCCTCTCTCCCCACTCCTATTCAACATAGTGTTGGAAGTTCTGGCCAGGGCAATCAGACAGGAGAAGGAAATGAAGGGCATTCAATTAGGAAACGAGGAAGTCAAATTGTCCCTGTTTGCAGATGACATGATTGTATATCTAGAAAACCCCATCGTCTCGGCCCAAAATCTCCTTAAGCTGATAAGCAACTTCAGCAAAGTCTCAGGATACAAAATCAATGTGCAAAAATCACAAGCATTCTTATACACCAATAACAGACAAACAGAGAGCCAAATCATGAGTGGACTCCCATTCACAATTGCTTCAAAGAGAATAAAATACCTAGGAATCCAACTTACAAGGGATGTGAAGGACCTCTTCAAGGAGAAATACAAACCACTGTTCAATGAAATAAAAGAGGATACAAACAAATGGAAGAACATTCCATGCTCATGGACAGGAAGAATCAATATCGTGAAAATGGTCATACTGCCCAAGGTAATTTATAGATTCAATGCCATCCCCATCAAGCTACCAATGACTTTCTTCACAGAATAGGAAAAAACTATTTTAAAGTTCGTATAGAACCAAAAAAGAGCCCGCGTTGCCAAGTCAATCCTAAACCAAAAGAACAAAGCTGGAAGCATCACGCTACCTGACTTCAAACTATACTACAAGGTTACAGTAACCAAAACAGCATGGTACTGGTACCAAAACAGATATATAGACCAATGGAACAGAACAGAGGCCTCAGAAATAACACCACACATCTACAACCATCTGATCTTTGACAAACCTGACAAAAACAAGAATGGGGAAAGGATTCCATATTTAATAAATGGTGCTGGGAAAACTGGCTAGCCATATGTAGAAAGCTGAAACTGGATCCCTTCCTTACACCTTATACAAAAATTAATTCAAGATGGATTAAAGACTTACATGTTAGACCTAAAACCATAAAAACCCTAGAAGAAAACCTAGGCAATACCACTCAGGACATAGGCATGGGCAAGGACTTCATGTCTAAAACACCAAAAGCAATGGCAACAAAAGCCAAAATTGACGAATGGGATCTAATTAAACTAAAGAGCTTCTGCACAGCAAAAGAAACCACTATCAGAGTGAACAGGCAACCTACAGAGTGGGAGAAAATTTTTGCAACCTGCTCATCTGACAAAGGGCTAATATCCAGAATCTAGAATGAACTTAAACACATTTACAAGAAAAAAACAAACAACTCCATCAAAAAGTGGGCAAAGGATATGAACAGACACTTTTTAAAAGAAGACATTTATGCAGCCAAAAAACACATGAAAAAATGCTCATCATCACTGGCCATCAGAGAAATGCAAATCAAAACCACAATGAGATACCATCTCACACCAGTTAGAATGGTGATCATTAAAAAGTCAGGAAACAACAGGTGCTGGAGAGGATGTGGAGAAATAGGAACACTTTTACACTGTTGGTGGGACTGTAAACTAGTTCAACCATTGTGGAAGTCGGTGTGACGATTCCTCACTGCTCTAGAACTAGAAATACCATTTGACCCAGCAATCCCATTACTGGGTATATACCCAAAGGATTATAAATCATGCTGCTATAAAGACACATGCACACGTATGTTTATTGTGGCACTATTCACAATAGCAAAGACTTGGAACCAACCCAAATGTCCAACAATGATAGACTGGATTAAGAAAATGTGGCACATATACACCATGGAATACTATGCAGCCATAAAAAATGATGAGTTCATGTCCTTTGTAGGGACATGGATGAAGCTGGAGACCATCATTCTCAGCAAACTATCACAAGGACAGAAAGCCAGACACCACGTGTTCTCACTCATAGGTGATAATTGAACAATGAGAGCACATGGACACAGGAAGGGGAACATCACACACCCATGACTGTTGTGGGGTGGGGGCAGAGGGGGATAGCATTAGGAGATATACCTAATGCTAAATGACGAGTTAATGGGTGCAGCACACCAGCATGGCACATGTATACATATGTAACTAACCTGCACGTTGTGCACATGTACCCTAAAACTGAAAGTATAATAAAAACAAACAAACAAACAAAAAATTCAAAAGAAACGGAGGACCTTAAACTGAGAGGCCCTTTATCAGGAAACAAACTCTGATACTACTTAATGCTACTGTGGGTTCAGTGACAGGCACGGCCATGTGCTATTTTACAAAGATTTACATCTGTTCAAATTTTCTGAAAAGTAATTTGATAATCAATTTTAGAACTTAAAAATATGTGTGATTTCTGATGTAGTAATTCCATTTCTAGGAATCTTTACTAAGGAAATCGTCAGAAATTTAGTCAAAGATATACATTTTTTTAATGTAAACATACAACAATAGGAATAAAGAAATTATGATACATAGATGTGGAAGAATATTACGCAGCAATAAAAGATTAGGTTTAAAAATATTTTTAATAATCTAGAGAAGCCCTAGAGGTACTGCCAAATGTTACATGATTAGGGGAGGGTAAGGGGTGGGAGGAAAACAGGAATCAGAAAGGTACAGAGGGTATTTTAACACATCTATAACTAAAAGAATGGAGGGGCATGCACCCAATCTTAACATCAGTTAGCTAAGTGGTAAGTTTAAGAATAATTTTAACTTTGTTTCTTGCCCTTCACTATATTTTCTCTTTTTCCCTCTAAAATTACTAGTATCAATTGTCAGAAAATAATATTATTTTAAAATTTGAGGAGGGCATAATAGCAAGTTTCAGTTGTATAAAAGTCTGTGGAGGCAATGGGTTTCCGGTTATACGACTAGAAATATGGATAAATCTGGAGCTGCCTACAAGTGAGTGAATAATTATCATTTCAATTTTTTTTAATTTAAATTTAAATTTTTATTTTTTTTGTGACAGGGTCTTGCTTTGTCTCCCAGGCTGGAGTGGAGTAGCATGATATCACGATTCACTGCAGGCTCAACCACATGGGCTCAAGCAATCCTCCCACCTCAGCCTTCTAAATAGCTGGGACAACAGGCACGTGCCACCATGCCTGGCTAATTTGTACAAATTTTAATAGAGACGGAGGTCTCACCATGTTGACCAGGCTGATCTCGAACTCCTGAGCTCAAGCCATCCTCCTGCCTCAGCCTCCTAAAGTGCTGGGATTACAAGTGTGAGCCACTAAGCCTGGTTTCAAATGTGTTCCTTTGATATTAATGGTCTCAGTTGGGCATTTGAGTAGATCTATAATCTACACAGCAGACAAGATATGCCTGACCTCACTGGTTCCACCTAAAAATAGATGATGTATGTTTTTTATTTGAAGAAAAACCAGATGCTTTAGATACCAGGGTCAATGATGCAGAAGACAGTGCTTTGCTATGAAATACCAAGGGTCTGACTTCTCTGGCCAGGGAATTCTGCCTCCTCATAGTGCTGGTTACGGGGCCCCTCAATTACAGTCAAGGCTTTTATGATAAGGAAACTTAGATTTGTTTGGATGATCAGAATTTTTTTTAAATTCGCAGAATGTGAGAGATGACCATGGTCTTCAATGTCTGAGTCTAAGAGTTAACCAAATGCCAACCTTTAACATAAAAGAATCTCCTTGGAGAATGCTTAATTTCCAGGAGAACTGGGTCATAAAGTGTCCGTTAAATGCAAAAATAAAACTCCAATGACCATTTTAGTTTAATCTTTGAGTTTAATACTATCTATCTTGATGTTAGGCACATTAAACAAATCTAACTATGTAGATTTTGGCATCATGAATATGTAAAAGTTTCTCCTGACAATAAGTGACTCAGAGGTTTAACTACTTCTCTGCGACTTCTGGATTGAGATAGCTAGGAATATGTCAACAGGAGAGAAGAGAGTTTTCTGAAGTATTTTTCATCCGGTCGTTACATATTCATATTAAGAAGTATTCAACATCTCTTCGTTTTCGGGTTAAACACCAACAAGTATGTAAATTATTATTACTTTTACTGTACCTTATATACATCTACAGGACAAATTCCTCTAAGAGTTTAGATTGAAGTTTCTCTACCCTTCCAAAATGTTTGGCTTTTGTCATTGCTAACACTGTTGTTGGTTCCCCAGGAGCTATAATCAATGCTGGATTTACCCAACAGCTATGCTAAGCATATACTTAACAATGCCAACAGAGTGAAGACACCAAAATCATTTTTTCAAATTTAATTTAGTTTAATTTTAATTTTAAGTTCTGGGATACATGTGCAGGATGTGCATGTTTGTTTTCTAGGTAAAAGTGTACCATGGTGGTTTCCTGCACCTATCAAATCATCACCTAGGTATTAAGCTCCACATGCATTAGCTATTTATCCTGATGCCCTCCAGGCCCCAGTGTGTGTAGTTCCCCTCCCTGTGTGCATGTGTTCTCATTTTCCAGCTCCCACTTATAAGTGAGAACATGTAGTGTCTGGTTTTCTGTTCCTGTGTTAGTTTGCTGAGGATAATGGCTTCCAGCTCCATCCATGTCCCTGCAAAGGACATGATGTTATTCCTTTTCATGGCTGCATAGTATTCCATTGTGTATCTGTACCACATTTTCTTTATCCAGTATATTATTGATGGGCATTTGGGTTGATTCCATGCCTTTGCTAACCAAAATCATTTTTTAAGGGGTTTGCTATTTCAAATTTTGTTTAAAATGCATCAAATTAAACATCACAGAAAAATGTTTGTTGAAGTATCTTATAGTTTAAAAAAATTTAAATATCACATGGGAGGGTATCTTAATCTTTTCAGGGGTTCTACTACAAACTCTTTGCTCATATTTCCTTCTTTGCTTTGGTTGTCATGAAGCACAGAATTAGCTTCAAAAGCTTCCTTTAATCTTAGTGAGAGATATCAATTTATGTTTGTACTTTCCTGTACCATGTCTAAAATATGACTGTTTCTTTTTCAACATGTATCCTGGGGTTTTTCTGTGTGATTAGGGAGCAATTCAGATGCTAGACTAATGGGCTCTACTTGGAATAAGAAGATAGTTCTTGAGAAAAAAGGCCATGGGAGTCCTCCCATGAGTAGTTATTGAGGAAAGGAGAAGGAAACTAACATTCGTGGAATGCTTGCTATATGCCAGGTGCTGCTAAGTGACCACCAACTGTTCCCTCTGCTTCCTATACTTACAGTGGCACCATATTTCCCAGCGTCCCTTGCAGTCAGTCAGCTGCTGCCAAGTGACTGAATTACAGCTGGTGGAAAAGAAATGGAAATGATGTGTACTGTTTTGGTCCTTCCCAAAATAAAATCTCCCAAAACATGATCCTATCTCTTATCCTCCATCTGCTATTTGCATATTTATGGCCAGTGTGACTTGGAAGCCCACAGGTTGAAGATGTCAGAACTCCATCTGCCTGACAATAGGACAGCCTGCCTGGCTGGCCTATAGCACGGTATGGAGAACAGCTACTAATCCTACCACCAGCCAGAAAAACGCGGATTGGACGTTTATTTTTTAAGCCACTGACATTAGGGAGGTTATCCATTAGAGCATGTTTAATTTAGTGCACCAACTTTCTTTATGTGGGCTCAACCACAGAATCACCTACATAAAACAGACAAAAAAGTTTTTAAAATTTAAATCATCGCACTATCTATACAGTATGAACTAGTGCTCTAATTGCAGTCTGAATGTATTTTGTCTAATATACACACACACACACATATATACACATGTATATTTATTTTGTGTATATATGTTTGTGTATATATATATGTTTATATATATAAATTACCATATCTCTGATGACATTCTGTAGAACTTAAATTTGGCATGACATTAACTAGCACATCCCATTTAATTTTTATACCTATCAAGGTGGAAATGATTTCATAGATGAGAAGACTGAGGGTTGGGGCTCAGCTCAGCTAATTTGTCTTAGGGAACTGTGTCAGGATTTTACCAGGTATGTCTGGCTCCAAGTATGCCTTTCCACAGTACGTCTCTACCTGATGTCTATTTACTTCCATGACAGCTCGCAAAGCAGTCTGGTGGAAGTGCTGGGAGCTGATGTGAGAGCGCTACTGTGTAGAGCTGTTGGTGAGTCCTGATGATTCCCCCTGCTGAGAGAGCCTACTGAGTGCATGCGTTCATCCTTGTCCGTCTTGTTTATACTCTGAATCTACTCAAGGCACCCACCTGACTAAAGTTTGTCAATGCTTTGTTTCCATTATAGCTTAAATTTAAAATTAAACATGTTGGACATAAAAAGATGGGTACATGTGTGTTCACTGCAGCTTTTTTATGAGAGAAAAAATGGAAAGAAACCAAATGTCCATCAACAGGAGTATGAATAACCATGTTGTGGTATCTTTATGTAATGGAATACTATTTGTCAATAAAAACAATGAGCTACTGATACATGCTTGCAAATGAATAGATACGAAAAGTATTATGCTCGGAAAAAGAAGTTAGACTCAAAATGAAACTTACTATACAATTCTATTTCTATAAAGTTCAAGAAAAGCAAACTAATCTATGGAATAAAAATCAGAATAGTGGTTGTCTCTTGCAAACAGAAACCAGAAAAAGATGTGAGGCAACTTTCCAGTGTAATGGAAACGCTTTATGTGTTTATCGGGATATAAATATTTATTAAAACTGGTTGAACTATATAATTAACATCCACGCATTTTATTATATGTATTTATACCTTGGTTTAAAAACTAAGTTTGTTAAAGGCTTAAGGGCTAATCTATATTCTAGTGCGTCCTTAAGCCCTATCAGCTTTGAAACCCTGCTAAGTGCATCTGTCAGCATGGAATATGTTTGGATTACTCCATCAACCCTGCCTTACTTACATGGATACAAACATAGATCCACGGGCCAAAACATGACACAATTTTGAGGGAAAACAGAAAGAAAACATACTCTTTAGAGTTAGATAATCTATAGAGTTAAATTTAAAATAGCCCATAGTTTTCCCCTCAGCATTGTCTGGTGGTTGGAAGCTGTTGGGCCACTGCCCTCCATGTATATAGGAGTACCTAGAAGTTTCATGTGGGACCACAAGGCTTTCCCTTGCTGTGAATGTGGAAAAATGAAATTCCATTTGTAGTGCCTAGAACTTTGGTATGATTCAAAAAGTAATGTGAATGTGGACACTATTGTAAGGTAATAGAAGAAACCTTGTAGTAAAGGGCAGGAAAATTGATTTCCAGTACTCTGGAAATGAAATAAATTCATGTAGGAGTTGGTGAAAGCAGTCTTCATACGTCTAAAACAATAAAAAAAAAATCTCATTTCAACTAAATTCACACTAAACACCCACACTGGAATCTTTTTAAAGTTTCCTAGAATGTGTTTCTTTGATTTAGTTTTGATAATCTTGCTGTCTGTTGAGAAAGAAAAAATGTCAAGTGAAGAAATGTTATAAAAGGCATTGCAGTTGGTTTGTTTAGCCATCTCAGAATATGGATATTAAAGTGTTACTGGTGAGCCTCCTCACAAAAAATTATGAACAAAGCTCTTGCTTTAATTATCTTTGTATCTTCAGCATTCATTTTTCACTGTGCGTGGTCCATAGTAAGTGGTGAAATGATGGATGGATGGATGGATGGATGGATGGATGGATGAGAGAAAGAAACTTTGAAGCATCTGTTGCCTGTAATATCAAAGACTAACAAAGAGAAGAACTGGCTTCTATTACTACTGGCTTGTGGAAATATAAATTTGGAGCTTATGAAAAAGCTGAAATTAAGAGGCTACAAATCTCCTACTTCACAGCCATTAGGTACAGAAGTAAGTCTCTAGCTTGCTGGTGTTATGTGAATTGAAGAGAAAAATAGTCCTTTGGTGAAGGGATAAAAGTTTTGAATAATGTCCAATGTGGGTAGCAGCTATTTCTGGGTGAAAAAGTTGACCATGTAATTCTCCAAGAAAGCTAATCCCTCTCATTTCTCTTCTCATTTCAATCTTCCTTATTCAGTTTTAACTGCAGAAGCTGTGTTCTATCGATTTTTAAAATGTTCTAAAATAATAAAATCACCACACCATTTAAAATTTATTTTCCAATATTTGACTTCATTCCCAAGTTTCCTGTGAATTGATTACTGCAATGGTCAAAGAAGTAAACCTTCTTGTTACTGCTCTAAGGTTAAAATGCTATTGTCTAAGACTAATTTGTCAACTTGGTAATTTCATATAAGTTGAAGAATTTAGATATTTTTACTGCAAACTTCTACTCATTCCTTCTTAACATTAATAAGAAGTCACATTTATTAACTTCTATTCCGAAGAAGCATTGAAAAGCATAAATACCATTTAGCATAACTCTTCAAACGTTTTAGGTTTAAGAGTAACAATTTCTATCCCATAACTTTTTCCACTCAGAGTTTTTATATCAGTCACCATAATTAGACCTATCTTCAAAATTAATGGAAAAGAAAAGACAATGTAAAGAGTATAATGTTAATCAGAAAATGTAATTCATTGTTCTGCCATAATCAAAGAAGGCCACAACACACTGCGCTCCAGGAAATGGCATCTCTCATTTTTCCCAAGCATGTTGTGAATAACTGCATTGCTCTGAAACTTACACATATGATTTACATCAATTTCAATTTTGTTCATTATTCTGCTTAGAGCGAGTAATAGTCTTGTGAGTGAGTAATGAACTACCTTATTAACTTGGAGTTGACTCCTTCACTGTCTGGGTATATCTATAGAACAAAGTTTGAACAATGCAATGGAAAGTCTTTACATTATAATCAAGGTATTTATTAAAACCTACTATTTATGATATGGTTTTTATAAAGAGTAAATGACAGTAACTGACATGTAATGATTACCTCACAAGTGTTTAAAATGTCTTTGGCATTTATTATAAAGTGAATGACAATGGACAAATCAGCCAACATTAAATCTAGCTATAAATTACATAGTAATATCAAGTGTAACTTAAATGGAAAGTGGAGTAATGAAGAGGCAGCAATGGAATATTATAGCTTAGCAAGAATGTGTTTCAGAAAATTGCAATCATTCTTTCTTTAAATTTTGAAACAAATGGCTATATTGTGCTAACCAAACGCCCTCTTTCTTCAGATATAAATTTTATTTTAGGAAATGAATGAAGCATTTTTTTCCTCCCACTAGTGCCATGGAAGAGCTTTGTCAAGTTCTGAATTTTCTTGTGCCTTTCTTATGATTAGGCAGAGTAAGGTGTTTAGTTTCTTTCTTATGATTAGGCACAGTAAGGCATTTACTTTCTCCATTAGGTCCATCTTTTTCTGCCACCTTCTTTGCTCACACCTGTTACCCTAGCTATCACTGATACTGTGCTTATAACTTCTCCATGGTCCCCTGAGCTGGATAGTGGCCCCCATGCAAGCCAATGCCTCATTTGATCCACTCTGCTGCCTTCATTGAAGTCTTTTAGATTTGGTTGTTGTCAAATAACCTACTCTTTTGTGACTTTCCTCTCTAGCCTTGAACAGTGTCTACTACCAATTTTAAAACACCCAAATTCATGGAAAACTTTTGTTTCTCATGGTGGCCAACACTTGTTCCACCACAAAGACCAATTCTGGCTTCTCTTGGGTGGCAGCTTCTCACTGTTTGATACAGTAGCACCAACAGATGCAAAGACTCTTCCAATTTACCTTAATACAGTATGAATCTGAATGAGGGACAGAGCTTTTGAGCTATTACAGGAAAACATAATTACAAGGAGGACTTGGCTCTGGTTTTGGATCAGTCTGAAATTGTAGGCAAATCCTTTGACCCCCACCCTCGATGTAAAACCACATGACCGAGAAAGGACATCATCTCCTGATGCCAGCTCATCACATTTAAAGAAAAATGAGTTCCATGTGTTTCTCACAAAACTTGAAATTTTAATGAACTCTCCAGTCCATCATCCCATAATTGTACTTAAGATTTTCCTTATACGATGGAAGACTAAATCTGGCCTATTTTGACTATTACATTTGAGCCAATATTTCTATCAAGGAATGACTACTTCTAGATTTTTAGGTAATTCTGTATAAAATTGAAACATATTTTTTTAAATATAGAGATTATTTTTCTTCCAGAAGGAAGACTGCCAGGTGTCAGGTGAAAATAGGCATTTTAACATTTTTGGTGGTGGTGGTGATGACAGTGAGAAAAGTTCATGTTTTCCAGAGTTGTTACATTTCTCACTTAATCTAATTTATTTTATTTCTGATGTTGGCCTATCCTTTAACTCATCATTACTTTATTCTATTTGATTTTATTATAAATTGTTTAAAAAGTTTTGGTTTTAAAAACCAAAGAGAGACGTTTGTCACATCCTTTGCCTCTGAACATGGCCATGCCTGGAGAGTACAAAAGGCATAGATAATCATCTTGACTTTCAAAATCCCTCGAACAGATGCATTTCGTAGGTATTTAAAATTTTGAATCTAAGTAACTGATATTTAATATTTAGAATGGTGGATAGGAATTAGGAGGAGGACAGAAATTATATCCCTAGTCAAGTTATGGTATAGTAGGAAGACCTCACCCTCTGCAAAAAGGGACACATACACGAAAGCAGCCATTTCATCAGTCTCTTACTTAGTAAGTTCTTTTTATATGTGCAATACCATGACAGCAATGCAGAGTTATCTGGGAATAGAAAAAAAGCAATTAAGTAACTAGAGAATGTCAACATAAAAAAAGAAAAAAAAAAACCTAAAACTAGACATTTTTAGGACAGAGAAAGCCTAGTCAAGAAAAAAAAAATCAGCTACAAGAAAATGAGACATACTTAAGGAGATTATTCTTTCAAGGGGGAGAAACTTGCTTGGAATGCACTAGGCCAGAGGTATCCTTAAGAACCCACATTGGACACATTCAAGCTGAAAATATCACTATAATTCTCAATAAATGTCCACTAAGTGACCAGCTGGTCTCAGAGGTCCAGTGAGTGTTGTAACCTTTATGGTTGATGCAACAGAATGAGCCATATCGTACAAAATTACACGACCACAACCGAAGACTGGCAGTGATTTTTTTTTGTGGAATCACAAACTATTATTATTGTCATCATTGCAGAAGGTCCGAGGCAGTGGAAAACCTAGGGAACACCAAAAATATAACCTACCTAGTAACTAAAAGACTATATTTGTCAATTGTGGAATCTCTGAAATGATGACTTCTGAGAACAGATTTCTCAGTTCTTTACCAAAGAATGTGCTGATTTGATTTTAAAAAATTGGCATTTTAACACCATAAAATGAACACTCATGAAACATTCAGGTTATTCTAAAAGTTACTGAATAATCGAATAATACCATGAAACCTCTCTAGTAAGTAAAAATTTGTTTCTGGGTGAAAATACGGAGAGTCAAAGAATATTGTTACATAAAGAGCAAGTTCAAAATTATCCGCTAGTCTGTCCATTTGTAGAAAAAGGTTTTTGTTTGTTTGTTTGTTCCTTAACTGTGGCTGGTATAGAATGGGGAAGAAATCCACCATGTTTACTGGAAGGCCGGTATGTCTAAGCATGCCAATACACTTACTTTTTTCACTTGCTCTATGTCCTTGAATAAATAGCAATGTCCATTTTCTCAGTAAGAAGATTACTCCAAAAGTTTCTTGGTCAACTTGTGTCTAGAAATTTTCAAGAATACATATATTTAATTTTTTTTTGTTCAATGCTTAAGATTAATCATATTTAAAAATAACTAAAATATTCCACTAGAAAGAGAATAATTCTCTATTAGGAGGGAGGGGATTCAAACAGAAGCTTAAGAAATCAAATGAGTTTACCCCAGTTTAGATTCATTTGAAGGCAAATGTAGATGATTTTGAACCCCTCCTGCATTATTTTTTTTGACCTTTTTTTAACTTTTCACTTATTACTCTATCACACTCTAAGCATTATATAATTGCTTATTTATTGTATATATCATCTGTCTCCCTACTAAAATATATGGAGGGATTTTGTCACTATTATATTCCCAGAGCCCAGAACAAAGTATGTAATGACACCTGGTAGATTTGATAAACATATTGAGTGAATAAGTGAATAAGAATTAAGCCTGGAAATCATCTAACTGTGAAGCACTGCTTCTTTAACTTCATAGTTAGTGAGGCCGGACGTGGTGGCTCATGCCTGTAATCTCAGCACTTTGGAAGGCCGAGGTGGGTGAATCACTTGAGGTCAGGAGTTCCAGACCAGCCTCGCCAACATGGTGAAACCCCGTCTCTACTAAAAGATTACAAAAAATTAGCCAGACATGGTGGCATGTGCCTGTAGTCCCAGCTACTCAGGAGGCTAAGGTGGGAGAATTGCTTGAACCCGGGAGGCGGAGGTTGCAGTGAGCCGATGTCATGCCATTTCATTTCAGCCTGGGTGACAGGGTGAGACTTCATCTCAAACAACAGCAACTACAACAATAGTGTGAATGAGTTTGATGAAAATATTAAAAACTTTGAGAATGCACACGCTCAGATTATTATGACAAGATGTTTCCAGGAACAAAAATTTTGGAAGAAAATCACTTTATTCTAATTAACTCACAAAGAATAAAATCATAGTAGCTGGTAGAAGGAGGCCACACAAACATTTGCCCAGCCCCAAAGTATACCCCACCTTAATAAAATTCTACAAAGTAAGAACACTCTCTTCCATTTCAATTATGAAGCAAGGAAGCTATGAATGACACAGAAAGGGTTTAACTGATGGTTTTACACTTTATATCTTCACTAACAATTATATTTTTATACTTAACTAACTTGGTCATAACAGCCAATTTTCCATTTCTTTGGCCAATTCTTTTGCAAGTCTGCACTGTTTCAGCACCTCATCGAAACTCTTACAGAGATTTATGTCACTCAGGTTCTGGGCATATTCCAAAAACGGCTTTATCTCATATAAGTAAGCCTGCCCCTGTGCCGGCTGGGTTGCCTGAGGCTCCTGATAAGTGATGTCGGGCCTTGCAGGCTCAGCATTACTTCCTCCATGGAAGCCTCCAGCGATGGCATGACCTAATGTGTGCCCCACAGCAGAGCCCACAGCCATGCCAACTGCCATGGTTGCCATCTGGGCATCGGACCTGGCTGCCGGGGAACAGCAGCAGGAGAGCCAACTGCAGAGAGGGTGCTGCTGCTGGCGGTGGAGCTGCTGCTGTGGGCCTGTGTGCAGTTCTCATCTGAGGTGCCCGGCTGGCCAGAGGGGCCATGTGGGAGGCGCAGCTTCGTCTTCCACGTAGCATCCTAGGTGCGGGGTGGCTCAGCGTCCGGATGTGCGAAAATCTGTGAAGAACCCAGGGGTTTCTGAGAAGAAGGAGAGCTGAAGACGAAAAGCCAAAAAAAAATTTTTTAATGCCACATTTATCATTGGTAAAATCACAGATGTATTTGATTAGCCTTTTGTTTTGGCAATTTTAGGTACAGCATTTACTAGAGAGTGAAAAACCAGAGATACTACTGCTTATGCTTGTATAGTGGTTGAAAGAGATAAAGCAATAGATCAGAATCTAGAGTTTGGCCTAAACTAATTGTTCAATATAAAGGAAGTCAACGAGTATCCCATAATACGTGAGACAATTTGCAAGGCAAATTCCTCCTCCCTGAAGGCTAATTTTAGGTAGAAACCTTGTAGCTTGTTTAGATGAATATTGTGTATGATTAAAATAACATTTCTCTTTTCGGTTGATTTAGAGTCATTCATCCTATTTTGTTAAGCGGTTCAGTTTGAGTCAAATGAGAGTGAGCCCCTTGCTCTGGACTGAATGCTGTGTCCCCACCAAAATCCATATGTTGAAACCCTAATCTCCAATGTAATGATATTTGGAGGTGGAGTCTTTGGGAGTTAATTAGAATTAGGTTAGGTCATGGGATGGGGCCTCATGGTGGGATTAATGCCTTCATAAAAGTAGGAAGAGAGAAGAGATCCGTTTCTCACTATGTGAGGATACAGGAAGAAGGCAGACACTTGCAAACCAGGAGGAGGGCCCTCACCAGACACAGATCTGCCATCTCCTTACTCTTAGATTTCCCAGCTTCCAGAACTCTGAGAAATAAATGTGTGTTGTTTAAACCACCCAGTCTATGGAATTCTGCTATCACAGCCTAAACTGACTAAGATACCTTGAGTATAAATGTGGCAAGAAAGAGAGGTTTAAAAAATTTTACACATTTTAAAATATGTCTTTAATTTCGTTGGCCACAAACCTATTCAGAAAACACATTCTATAATGGCTACCAATATTGTTCCTACAGATGAGCTACGAGCTTCTTATTTAATCTCTCAGAGCAAAAAGCAATACTAATAGACCTGCATTCTCAAAGAAAATAATATTGTCCCATTGGGGAATGGTTCTTAGGAGTACAAAAAAATCTTAGATATTACAATTGTTTATAGCCCTCCAAAGCTCACCCCTATCCAACAAAATCTTATTCCTTTTTTTTGAGACTATAAGCCAATTTCATTGTTTATCATCATGTCATACAAAAATCTAGAAACAATAATGAATTTGCACAGAAAAACCAAATGAATAGCAAATCAGAGCACAACAAAAATAACTGAAATTTTCTATTTTTTTCTCATGATATTAGGAAGATAACCATTTCAAAGCACATGTGTCTACCTTCAGAGTAGTTTTTGTTTACTGGCCAAAGCCTGCCATAAAGTTAAGGCTTTCAGTGCCTCTGTCTGTTCTACTAGTTCTTGGCAAGACTTTCGAGGTCTTCAAGAAAAATAATGTACCCTGGTGCTCTGGGCTCTGCTGAGCTCTACCAACTTATCTGCAAAGGAGTTGTCCACCTCTTGGTATTTAATTTCTCTCCATAAGGAGACTTTAAATTAAATTAAATTTTGCTCTTTAGCATAACAATAATGAAAAAAATGGTTCAGAAACACTGGAATAGATGGTCTTCTATTCATTATTTATTAGGCATTATTTCAAGAATATTTATTGAATACATGCCCTACTTCAGGCACTGTGTGGAGATACTTCAGGCACTGTGGCTGGAGATATAATGACAGATAAAAGATTGTTCCTATTCTCAGCAACTCATAATCTAGAGGGTATGAGAGAGAGGCGACCAGCCACAGTAGAGAAGGTTCGGCACCACCACAGGGGTGCTATGGAAACGTATGGAGAGGTAGATCCAGCCATGGTTGAGATGGGAATAGGGGCAGGCTTCCTGCAGGATGTGGCTTCAGAACTGAGTCCTGAAGGACAGACCAGAGTTAGACAGACAAAGGTAGGATGTGCAGAGACCCTGAGAAAAAGACGCGAGGTGCAAAGAAAGAAGTGAAATATTTTTAAATGACTGAGATTACTGTGAGGGACAGATGTAAAAGGGGTGGGCCTGGAATTATATGTAAGAGTCAGATTATGAAGGGCTTTCTAGGAAACTCTGAGAAGCTGATATTGTATCCTGAGTGTATCCCAGTCATGGAAGACTTTAAACAGAAATTTAAAATATATTAGTGGTATTTTAGAAAGTTTGCTTTGGCCACAGTGCGAAAAATGGATTGAAGGGAAGACAATAAAGAGGCTCTTGTATTAAGCCAGATGAGGCAATAGTGGCCTCAAATAAGATAACAGCAGTAGTAATATAGATAGTAGTAAGATTCGAGGGGTGTAGAGTTGACAGGAATGGACAGGCCTACATTGAGCAGGTAGGGTTAAGGAACAGGTAGGTGATTAGGATGAAAATCATACTTCTAGCTTGACCAAATGGACAAAGAATACAGGAAAAAAGATAGTTGGGAATTTGAGATAATTTTGGAACTTGCAAGTGGAGATTTCCATTATAAGTTTGATATGTGACCCTGAAGCAAAAGAGGAAAATCTGTATTAAAGTAACAGATGTGTAACTGAAGCCACGAGAATGAGAGGAGTCATCCAAAGAGACTGCAGAATAAGAAGAGGAAATGGACAAGGACAGAGCCCTGAAAATGTGAACATCAGAACACAAAGAAAGAACAGCACATAGGAGCACCTGAGAAGTAGCACGAAGGGAGGGAGGAGGAAAATCAGACCGTGCAGTATCATGGGTATGGTGGAAAGGTAGAGCTTTTGAAAGAGGATGAAACAGTTGGCGGTGTGAACTGCCATAGAAACCATGTAGGAAAGTGACTGAAAAGTGTCCATTCCAGTTAACAAGCAAGAACTCATAGATTAACAAGAAAGAAGTCATTGGTACCTGTTTCCAGAGTTGTGGAGGCAAAGGTGATATTGCAGTAGGTTGAGGAGTGAGTAGATGATGAAGAAATTAAGTCATCAAATGTTGGCAAGTTTCTAGAAGCTTGGCTGTGAAAAGAAAGCAAGAGCTCTATGAGAAACTAGGTGTAAATGTGTATGAGCAAGATAGTGTTTTTGTTTCTTTGTTTTATGGAAGAGACTTGAAAATTAAATGCCAATGAAAAAGAGCCAATAGGGAGAAATTGGTAATACAGTTGGGAGAGAAAGTTGCCTGGGAAGGCTACAGATAGATCCAGCAAGATTTTACCTTCATTCGCTTATTCAAGATTCCTAAATCTTGAATAATGAAGATTGGGAAGGAGAAAAATGAATTCAAGAGCTTTCCTTTGGCTACAGGAATCACATCAAGAGAAGAGTCTGTAAGTACTCTGCCCTCAGATCTATCATCTGCAAACAGTGTTGTGTGTTAAACTTCGACCTCTCTTTTAGAAAGGGCAAGGACACAATTGAGACATCTTACTAATTCACCTGATGTCAAATTCTATGAGAACTTCTAGTCTCATGTAAATAACCATAGATGTGGTTTCCCTGACTCCGTATAAAGCAATTTAAACAGATGCAATCCTTGCCCTTCAGTAAATCACAATAAAAAACCGATGACGTGGACACACATATCCACCACCACTACCACCGCATAAGGACACAATATTATAGTAAGAGAACATGATGGTCTTAAATAAGCATCTATAGTAGGTACAAGTTTGGTATTTGTTATTTCTGGCTTACGGAATACATGAAGGTTTTGCTGGGAAATTGGGTGGAGTTAGGAAGAGCACTACTTGACCTTCACATAAACAGGGGAGGCCTGGGACAAAAGAGAAGAGGTAGAGCTGTGATTCCTTTAAGTTCCCAGGATGAAACCTGTCTCTTTTATCCCTCACCACTCAGACTTACAAGCCCTCAATAAATAACAGTAGTTGACTGATTGTATAAAGTCATAGATCTAGATACTTAGTGATGGAAACTAGGCAAAGTTTGAGTAGATAAGGCTGGATGGAAGGCAGAATGCATACTGGAAATTAGGAGGTTAAAGGGGCATGAAATTTTCTTAGATTGCCTGTCAAAGGGTCTAGCGATGGAGGATTAAACAGTAATTATGGTAATGTCCAGACAGCTCAGCAGAATACTGTAAAGGTGAGGGTTGGTGCCCAAACTAGATACTACCTTTTGGTTTCAGAGAGCAAGCTGGATGTAGAGGATATGAAAGAAATAGCAGAGAGTTTAGAGATAAATATAATGTTGGCATAGCCAATATTTTAAAATTTTCTGATAGAAAAATTTCATCATATAAAATTTGGACATAAAAATTATGTCATTCTAAGCTAGAATCCAAAAAATTCTAGCTTCTTAAGCTTTCAAATAAGAGCTGCAAAGAGACTTTACATGAAAATATGTTTGAAAAGTATTTATCTCCTTTTTCAGTCTTGGCTATTCATGAGTCTTATATAAGGCATCTTGAAATGTATTCTAGCAAGCAAGGAAGACTAAATGAGTTTGGAAAGGGAGCTAGGGTCTAGATATTTTTAGATTGAGGGAGCTTTGCCCAAAGTCAAAAGCTAGCAAGAAGGCAGACTATGAAATGGGAGAAACTATTTGCAAACCGTGTATCTAATAAGTGGTTAATTTCCAAAATATATGTTTAAACTCCTACAAATCAATTTTAAAAACCTAATGATTCAATTAAAATTGGGTGAAGACTTAAATAGACATTTCAGCAAATAAGACATACATTTTATACATGTGGACAAATAAGTCCACATGTATAAAAAGATACTCAATGTCTCTTATCATCAGGAAATTGCAAATAAAAACCACAGTGAGATAGCACCTCATACCAGTTAGGATGGCCATTATAAAAACAAAAAGTACAAGTGTTGGCAAGGATGTGGAGAAACTGCAATCCTTGTACATTGTTGGTGGGAATGCAAAATGTTGCAGCTGCTGCAGAAAATAGAATAAAGTTTCCTCAAAAAATTAAAAATAGAACTACAGATGTTCCTCACCTTATGATGGGGTTATATCCTGATAAACCCATTGTAAGTAGAAAATATCATTAAGTCAAAAATGCATTTAATACTGAACATCACAGCTTGGCCTAGCCTACCTTAAATGTGCTCAGGACACTTACATTAACCTATAGTTAGGCAAAATCATCTAACATACAGACTATTTTATAATAAAGTGTTGAATATCTCATGTAATTTATTGAATACTGTACTGAAAGTGAAAAACAGAAGGGCTGTATGGGTGCTCAAAGTATGATTTCTATTGAATATGTATCACTTTCACTCTATTGTAACGTCAAAAAAGTCATAAACCATTGTAAGTTGGGGATTGTCTGTATATGATACAGCAACCCTACTTCTGGGTACTTACCCAAATGAATCTGAATCCAGTCTCAAAGAGACACTAGCACCCCATGTTTGTTGCAGCACTATTCACAATAGCTCGATATGGAAACAACCTAAATGTCCGTCAATGAATAAATGGATAAAGAAAATGTGGTATATGCATACAATGGAATATTATTCAACCTTAAAAAAGAGGGAAAGTCTGAAATATGAGGCAACATGGATGAACTTTGGGGACATTATGCTAAGTGAAATAAGCCAATCACAGAAGAACAAACATGGCATAATTCCATTTGTATGAGATATTTAACATAGTCAAACTCATGGAATCAAAGAGTCACATGGTGGTTGTCCAGAGCTAGTGGAAAAGGAAAATGAGAAGTTGCTAATCAATAGGCGTAAACTCTCACTTATGTGAAGTGCTGAAGTTCTTGAGATCTGCTGTATAATATCGTGCCTATACCGAACAGTATTGTATTGTACACTTAAAAATTTGAGACAGTAGATCTCATGTTAAGTGTTCTTTCCAAGATAAAATAAAATTTGATAAAGTTTGAAAATTTAAAAAATAAAAGCTAGCAAAAGACAGCACTAAGATTTTAATATTTGATTCCAAATCCTATAGCCAAAGAATTGATTGTAAGGGGAAATAAACAAGTGCCTGGGATTAGAATATTACTACTGTAGCCTGGAAAGTAGTAATGAGAACTTGAACAAAGACAGAACTGACAAGAAAGAAGGGAGAAGGTTGGATTCTAAAGGAAACATGAAAGTGGTATTAATAGGATTTGACAACTGAGTATATGTGGCAGGTACTTTACAGTGAGTGTGGGGTTTTGCCAGAATGGATTCATCTTACAGAGCAGCTGGTCATGGTGGGCCAATGAAATGAATCTATGTTCACATACCATCTAAGAGAATCGATTTATAACCTGTTTAAATGAAGAAGAATGATATGATCATGAGAACTGCAGTAAAAAGTGTTGTTGGGACAGTCCTGATTATAGAAATAGCAAAGTTAGTAAGGATCTGTGATTCTTACTGTGATACTACTATTCCTTAGAAAAAAATGCTTTAATAAGCATATATGAATAAATCTAACCAATTTAGTAGCTAGACGACTGTTGGAAAAGGTTTGCTAGCGTTAATGATGTATTGAAAATAACGTATCACAGTATATTATAAATTGAAACAGTCTTAGAGGTCACCTATAATAGTTCTATCATTTCCTTAAAAAACTATTTATAGATCATTTCAAACATATACAAAAGTGGAGATAAATATCATGACTTACCATTAATTCATCAACAATTTGACAATTATCATTTTATGGCCAATCTTGTTTAATCATTTCTCCACTCTCAGATAACTATTTTATCACTGAAAAACAAGAATTCTTTTTAAAACCAAATAACAATAATAATAATATCATCACATCAGTTTTAGGTGTGATGATACTATTCCTTAATACTAATCTATACATAATTATATACTTATTTAATTACTTAATACCAATATAATTCCTTAATAATAACAAATCATTCCTTAATACTATAAAATGCTGATCAGCATTCAACATTTCTCCAATTCTTTCATAATTACTTTAGAAATGTCTCTAAAGTCTTTATAATTTGAGTTTCCCTTTCCTTCTTTTTTATTTTTCCTTCCATTTTATTGAAGAAATGAAGTAATGCATCTAATAAAGTTTCCCATGTTCTGGATTTCCCTGAATGCATCTCAATGGTCTTATTTTACATGTTTGTCTATCCTTGTATTTCCTCTAACCTGGTAGATATAGAGGCCTGATCAGATTCAAGTTCATTTATTTGGTCAGAATGCTCCATGAGTGTGAAGGTACATGTAATGGCTGGTTTCTTCTTTTTGGTGAAAACTCCCTTATTTTTTAAAGATGGTTTAAACTGAAGTCTCAGAATGGTTAAGAGGTAGAGTCAAGTTAGTGGAAGAGTCAAGATTGAAACCTCAGACTTTTGAGTCTCAGTCTCTACCTCTTTCATCATATCATGTTACTATCAAAAAAAGCTTGCTAAGTGACTAGAACATAGCCAGTGGTCTATTCAGCATTGCATAAGACATGGTTGCACCATTCACAAAATTATCCAAACCAGAAATCCAGAAGTCATCCTAGGCTTCTCCACCTCTCTTACTTCTACTAAGTCCTACTGACTGTATCTATTTAACATCGCTCTCATTTGTTCCCTCCTCACCACTCTCACTGTCACTGCATTATTTCAGACTTTATTGTTGATTTATTGGACCACTACGATTAGCCTTTGTAAGCTGCCCTTCTCCATAACAATCTTGCCTTCTTCGGTCACTGCTGCCTTGTTAACAAAAGATTTTTCCAACCGAAAATCTGAATATGTTATTTTTCTCAGTTTTCATGATGGAGTTCATAATCCTTAGTGTGACAGACAGGTCCCTCCATCATCTGGCTTTGCCTATCTGACCAACCTCATGTGTCACTACTTTCACTTACAATATTCCAGTCTATTGAATTATTGAAGTTTTCTGGGTCTACCAGCAAGAATATGTAGTGATTAGAAGTGTGGGCTCTAAAATTAGACGTACTTGACTTTGATCCTTGAATTTCCTCATTTACTAGTTGTGCAATACAAGGCATACTTACCAGCACTGTGTCTCATATACCTCACCTCTGTAATGGGAATAATCTCGAAGAATTGTTTTCTATGTGTATGAAGAATGAGAGAAATAGTGCAGGTGAAGAATTTGCATGTGAGCCCTTGCTCAGTAAATACAGGATGATGTTGTTATGTGGTTTCATATGTCTTTATAACCTTTGAACACATTCCTAATAATGTTTCTCTCCTCCTTCTTGACAACCTCTCCTTCTTGACAAGCTAGCAAACTCCTACTCTTGTGTAAGGGCCCAGCTCCACTGCTTTTTTGCCAATTAGTAGTAAATCTCTCTCATTCCATAGCGCCTCGGAACCTTGTAGATATTTGTTACTGTATCCCATGGCTATGTGTCTATCTGCCTTGCACAACTGTTAAATTTTTAGATAGAAACCATATTTTTTTTGTTTTTCTTCTCATATTCTATATCATGGTATGGCTCAGTGAAAAGCTCTATAATTTAAGGTTACTGTATCCCATGGCTATATGTCTATCTGCCTTGCACAATTGTGAAATTTTTAGATAGAAATCATTTTTTTTTTGTTTTTCTTCTCATATCCTATATCATAGTATGGCTCAGTGAAAAGCTGTATAATTCAAGGTTTGGTAAATTAAACTAAATCTATGGGGTTGAATTAAATTGAAAGAATGTATCCAACTTCTCTTTTTATGAGTCTGTATTTTCCAAGTAACGTCTATGAAAGAAAAGATGACTTATCCAAAGAATCTAATTGGGTGATTGGCACACAACTTAAAAATGATATTCATTAATTTTTGATTTCCAAGCAGACTTAGCAACTAGAGGAAGAACAAAATGACTAGACTAGGAGAATATGCAAACTATTAAGCTAGATTTCCCTTTGTAAATTAAAAAATTAGTACTTTAGTTTATCAATCCATTCCTTGTGGGGTTGTTTTCATGAATCATTTCAAAAACAATGGATCACTCCTGCCAGCTCTAGTCATTTTGTTATACTCATAGGAAAAAAATTAAATATGAAAATGAATAGAAAAGATGTATATAGAAGCCCAAGAAAAAAAAAATGAGCTGACCTCACATGCACGACAGGAAGGGCCACATAAATGGACAATATACAGAGATTTAATTTACAAAACAAAATATAAAGTCTGCCTCTCAGTGGTATGATTCTCAAAAGTTCTAACTTTTATACTCAGCATCATGTTTTAGCAACTATATCTTACAAAGTCTGACTGACTTAATCATATCAACTTTAATTTATGAGTCACTGAAGTTTATTTCAGGAGGAAATATAAAATAATTGATATTAAAATATTGATTGTTCATCTGCTCTTTTCCCTTATTATTTAGTTTTTCTTTCTTTTTTTAGCTAAACTAATGTAAAATTATATCTAACGACAGCAAGCTTTCCTTTCTTTCGACATAGTTAAAACTTGTATAATTGTGAAATTTTTAAAAGGTTAAATCCTTCGCTATTTATTTTAATTCAATCCAGTATATTATTATACATATTCAGAGCCCAAGCTATTCATCTTCATCTAAACCTTCAATTAAATTCCACAATGCAAACCTCTTGGCTCTAGAATCACGTTTCTTGTTTATTCAACTGAGGCTGTGTCTTGAAACAGTGTTGAAGTTTGGGGGTTTTCTGGTGAGAATCCACGTTCTGACATCACCTTGGTCGTGACAGTGATTGGCTGTTGGAAGGCAAAGAAGAGTTTATAGCCAGCAAGAGCAAGTGAATGAGTGAGTGAGAGGGCAGAGGAAATACTCAATCTGTGCCACTCACTGCCTTGAGCCTGCTTCCTCACTCCAGGACTGCCAGAGGGTAAGATTTAATAGAACAACTTCATTATCATAAAATTAGACACTCCATAGTTTACATCTCTGACTTGGCTTTGAATTTTTCATTTAAATGATGTTATTGCATTATACATGGTTTAATAATTATTTATCATTAAACTGGCACTTCAGATTTTAAATTCTTTCCAAAAGGCTGAACTTGTTAACCTAAGCATGTAAATAAGTTCTTAATACTATGCACATAAACTACATTATTCTTCTTACTTTCGTTCTCTGCACATCATAGCTTAACTGTTTGTTTTCTCATTCTGATGCATTCAAGATAACCTGATTGAAATACTATTTTGCATTTGCAAATCTGCCTAGATATATGCATATTTCTCTACAAATTATACCTAGTCTGTACTTCAAGTATATATGTTGTCTTTTGAACATATTAAACATTAGGTTTTGATGTGTCCTATAGCTCTAAAGTCAGAACAGAAAATATATTGTACTAACTAGAGAAATAAATACTGTTGGTAGTTTATCATACCCTTCCCAATAAAACTTGAAATTAAATCCTCAAACCTCTCCTTTAAGAACGTTTGAATTGTTGTCTGGGTTAGTAGTGGTCACTATAGAGGTCTTTGCTTTTTGTTGACTCACAAAGTAAATAAAATTAGATTTATATAGGCAGCCAATTCTGCCTACACGAACTACTTGGTTCTTTGTATTATTATTATTATTATTATTATTATTATTATTATTTATGCCATCTTTTCATCTGGTCATTTTTATGGTTATGAGAAATGTATGTAATCAAAACTATTTATATAATTCTATGTATCTAAGTTTTTAGCTCTTTAAAATATTATAAATATTCCGACCCTTTTCACAAAGTGGCAAAGCAATAATCTTTCTGTTTTGCTGATGGGCTAGGTCACGGCTGGCAAAGTTCAAAGCATTATTTAGACCACTCCAATAGCAATCAGTGCTGCCTAAAAAGATGGGCTCCTTCAGGAGCAAAGCCTGTTTATTCCCAAGTGGCCATCGAGAACTTTTACTAAGATAGGACTGTGAGAAACTGTCTGGGCACCAAACCCAAAGACTCATTCTGACACACAAAAAGAGTGTGACTTAGGACCCAAGACAGTATCTCCAGGACTTAGTGTCAGATACTCAATAAGGATGCAATAAATCTTGGCTGATGATGACACAATACACAATTTACCAGCAGGTTTCAATATATGACATTGGTTTGCACATTTTAAATATTATTTTCAAAATGTATTCATGGGAAATTGCCATCACCACTACATTTTGCTTCCAAAATATTGCCAAAGCTGTGACTGTGTATGAGAAGGTGCTAACAGTTAAATGTGTATGTAAATGTAAATGGCTGAGTGTTAGTAGGTTTTCAGCTAAGCTTGCCCAACTTCTATTATGATATAATTTTAAATACAATTTTATTAAATAGAATAAAATTAAGATAGGATAGCATTTCACTATCTCCTTTTACTCATGAGGAATTTATGTGGAACTGAGGCTCTTTTTATGGCTGCAAGCCCCAAGATTATTCAGGCCCTATTCCCACTTTGAGAGCTGCATCTTCAATTGTTCCATAGAATTGAAATTTTCATCCATGTCTGTCACCCTAACCCTGAAGTGCCCCAATCCATCCCAGTACAGTCTCACACACTAGCAGATGGAAAGCTTAAATGGAGCTGGAGAGCAAACTAATTTGAGGAAATCTGCCCCCGATATCCCAAGGCGAAACTCTGAAGAACTCTTCTCATGGAAGCATCCTTAGTGGAGTTGCTATTGGGTGCTACATGCTATCAGTGTGGTATTTCATATATTATGGATCCTCTCTGTCTCTCTCTCTCTGTCTCTCATCCACCCACCCATACACACACACACACACACACACACACACACGCACACCAATTATTCCAAGATATTCAGAGGAAAATTGCTCCTACTTTCCATTTTACAAATAATTTTTTAACCCAAAACCTATACAGAAGCTAGAAACTGCCTATAGGGTACGGGTGATTTTTGCTTCTTTGTTTTATTTTTGAGACAGGATCTCACTCTGTTCCCCAGGGTGGAGTACAGTGGTATGAACACGGCTCACTGCAATCTTGGCCTCTCAGGCTCAGCCTCTCGAGTAGCTAGGCCTACTGGTGTGCACCACCATGCCAAGCTAATTTCTGCACTTTTTGTAGAGAACAAGTTTCACCATGTTGCCTAGGTGCGTCTCAAACTCTTGGACTCAAGCGATCTGCCCACCTTGGCCTCCCAAAGTACTGGTTTTAGAGGCATGAGCCACCACACCTGGTTGAGTTTTTAATTGTAAACAAACAAACAGGGCACACAACTACACTAACAATTCCATTCACTTAGCTGACACTCCCATGTCAATATTAAGAGGGCCGTTACACCAATGTGAAGTACCCTAAGTATTCAAAAATCTCTTGCAGTAATGAAAGGGTCTTCCATTGACAAATCACAGAAAATAGGTTAAAACCAAGTATGGAACTCAAGATTATTTAAATGGATGGGTTAAGTCAGTCTTATATTACTTAAATGGAAGGAATAATTTGAAAATAAAAGGAATAATTTAGTTTTAATTGGTCAAAGTGATAATTACGCAGAAATTAAATACTTCATCTTTGAATATGAGTAAAAAAGTTATGCTCCTAGTTTTAATATTTTATTAACCTTACCACTTCATTAATTCCAGAAGCAATCACCAAAATGAAGACTGCTTTAATTTTGCTCAGCATTTTGGGAATGGCCTGTGCTTTCTCAGTAAGTTCTTTATCAAAACCCGCAGTTATTTTCAGTTTTGTCTTTTTATGTAAAAGAAAAATTATGTAATAATTAAATGTTCTTTAAAACAGATGAAAAATTTGCATCGAAGAGTCAAAATAGAGGATTCTGAAGAAAATGGGGTAATTAATTTTAGCATATATCCTTGGCCTGATTATATTTGCTGTATATTTATTGCATATTAAACATGAATATATCATTTATTTTGTTTTTGCAGGTCTTTAAGTACAGGCCACGATATTATCTTTATAAGCATGCCTACTTTTATCCTCATTTAAAACGATTTCCAGTTCAGGTAAATATAGAAATTCATTTTTCTTCAGTTTAATTTCTATTATAATTTAAAGGAGTTCAAATTTTAACTATAAAACACCTAAATTCAACTCTCACTGAAATTCAGTCAAAAAGACTGCTTACTATAAGAAGTTTGTTTTTAGGGAAATAAGGTTTATTTCTAAGTTCTCTTTTAAAGCAGACACACACACAGAGTAAAATCATTTGGATCATTTGGGTACAGTCTAGAATGATATAATAAAAACAAACACTGTAGCACATTGAGCTCTGGTGTTTTTGCTAACTCACAGACAAAAGTGGACAGTTTTATCAGTTGTTGACCAATTCCATCGTGATAAGGTCACTGGCTGTCCTATTACAGCTGATTCAATACTGTCAGATAGCTGTTTACATGTGGCACTGCAGAGTCCTTTAATTGGTAGGGGAAAATTTGACTTCATAAACATCAGAGGCTATTGTTTTTAAAAAACCTTGATAATCATTGGTAATTTCTGAAGATTTTCTGCACCTTAACCTGTATGGGTCACTAGAGTAATATGTCATACACTGGAGCATAATTATAATGGTAAAACTGCAGAGGAAAAAGAGAAATTCATGACATGCACCAAAAAAGCTTGTGAGAAAAACAAACCATCCCTTAAATTTGTAAACAAAAAGGAAAATAACTAAAACTAAAAATAAGGTTTCCAATTTTGCTGGGTTACCTGTGAAGAGTGCCTTTGAAAACCAGAGGGTGTGGTGTTGATTTTAAATATGCAACAAACCAGGATTGCACTATTTCTAGTACTATACAGTTTGGGTTCAGGACACCAATTATGCACCACTTGACCCAGGACTTTTGAGACACTAAAAGCAGTCAGGATGCTGAAAACGATGCCTCAGCACAGTGGCTTGGCATTGCATCTTACCATATGTTGGGCTAATCCATCTCTAACCCCTACAATGATAGGAAATGATCATTTTAAAGTATTTCTAGCACCAGCATAATTATGGGGAATTTGTGTGGCCACAAAAATATGAGCATGAATGAAACAAGAGTTGTGGGTTTTCAGAATTGTATTCCCTTCTTTGGTTCACCTCAGACCCATAAATAAACAGTGCTCATTTGAAAGTTTGCTTTGTTCTCTTTTTTAAACTAAATGGAAATGATAATAAATTCAAGTCTCTGACTAGCTCCTAAACTTTTCTGAAATATTAGGTACATAGAGATATTCATTCCCATCTGGATGTTTTTATAGATATGTATGTATGGGCCCATTAAAATGTCCATAGTGAAGCAATATTAGGAGGTGTTACGTTTCTCAGTATTGATAGACCTGAGGTTTGTAGATCAAGGAGATCTTTAATATACAAGTTTTTTCACAAATTATATGCAGATAGGCCCATCTCAACTAATGTAGGATTTGTAAGATAATTGTTTTTAAATGAAATTATATACAATATATCTCCCAATCCAACTGTCTGACCTAGTATTCATGACCCATTCTTCTACTTTACAAAATTTGATTTTCTTTAAGTGCATTGTTAGGTGTTTAGCGCCCAAGTTGTCACCGCAAAATACATTAAGCTGTATTGGCTTTGAAATTCATGTCTTCATCAAACAAATCTGCATTTATGTACAATCATTTCTAAATTACCAAGTTACAATGACATATGTTATTTGGATTGCAAAGTGATCAGCAAGCTATTATGGCTTATATATCTGCTAGACTATAGAAATGAAAGTTTAAGTAAACTTAACATCCTAGGCTTCTTAATTGAGAAAATTGTCTTTTTGTGATTCAAATGATATTTTATTAGTGTGTGAACTCATAGAAAGTAAGAATTTAATCTTATATTTCTTTTATCGGACTCATCTCAGCTATGATACAAGAGTTGTGGGTTTTCAGAATTGTCTTCAATTTCAGAACTCTTTCATCTATCTGTGTAGACAAATGAAAGACTTCTTGGAGAATCAATTGGACTTAATAACAAATTGGTAATAATGCACAAATGAAAGATAGGAAAATGCCAAAGCTTCAAGGCATTTCATACAGCTTTTAAAGTGTTCTCACTGCAGACACTAATCAAAGAGTGATGTGGTTGAGCTAGGGAGAAAGCCAGAGGTGAAGGTGCATGTAAAGTGATTGAAATACCCCAATGAGAGAAACAGTTCTGATTGCATAAATATACTGTCCTCTATAATTAAGTTAACTAACAACTAGAAATCGTTCAAATATAATACTCTATTCACCCTCTGGGCTAGGGAAGGCACAACCGTTAAGGTCATGGCTGTAGAAGAACAGGTTTAATTATTCTCTTTTCCACCTGAGGTTATTCCTGGCTCGAGGTGACAAGCATTCCCTTTCCTTGGGTGGATGATGTGGCCGTCTGAAGAATGAGCCAGCAGGGACAGTCCCACAGGACCTTGACATGAATGTTGTCTCACATCTGATTTCTAACCCAGAAGTTAGAGATCCTTCTGCAGCTGTATTTTCTAAATGCAAGACATTAACTGGGTCATCAGAATCAAAGCTAAATATTACAGGGAAGGAAATGACAGAATCTTAGATTGGAATTTACATTTCCTTTCAAAAAGTAGCAAAACTCTTTAGCTTATATTTTTATATACAAAATCTTAATTTATTCTCATTCAACACTGAACTTGTTAGAGGGATATTACTCTACACAACCTCCCAAATAATTAAATGAATAAATTTTTCTGTCATAAGACTTTTACTTCACATGTATAAATTAACCTCATTTTAGGAACTGGCTTTAATCAAATTTAAAGATACTAAAAATTATATGCAAATTAAATGCCATTAAATGAAGTGCTAATTTAAATTCAACAGGAGAGCTCACTATGTAAGAGGATGATCTATAACAACTTTTATAGTAAGCTGAATGATTTCTTTTATGTTTTCTAAATAAAATTTTAAAATGTGAACTATATCTTAGCCCAAGGTCTGCCTTGAACCTGCTGGAGAAGTCACAACTTTTTTAGTCTGCTAATTCATTCTCCATAAAATTTAAAAATTGGACCAGATAACTCACTTGTTCTCTCAAAGTTAAACAGTTCTGTGATTCATTGCCCTAGTTTTTACATGCAAAATGTTTCAACATATTGTCAATGCTTTGGAAGTTGACAAATGGGACATCCAATTCATATCTTGATCATAGTAAAATGCCTATTTTTCTCTAACTTCATTTTGCATGTCTAATCTCCTATCTTTCTCACATCAGTATGCAATCTGTTCTTAGTAAACAAGTCAGTCAAGATGGTAATACTAATTAGATTGAGTAAATATTTGTGTGTATTTTATTGTGATTCAATTAGCAGGAAATTTAAATTGCTGTTGAATATATTTGTACACAGATAAGAGTATATATACATGTATATATATTTTTAGGGCAGTAGTGACTCATCTGAAGAAAATGGAGATGATAGTTCAGAAGAGGAGGAGGAAGAAGAGGTAAGGAATTTTGCAATCTTTTCATAATAAAGCAGACAGCACAAAAAACAAATAGGAAACTAGTCTATTGCAGTCTGGACTCAGCAAATAGCCATTGTCACTTTACTAACTGCCCATAATATCCTATTTTGGATAAGTAGAATTTTATTTAAATTAGGATCCACTAACATGACCTGTTTAAAACACTGTTGCAGTTTGGGGTTGAAGTTACTTACAAATGGTGCTCAAAACCAAAAATGTCTCCCTTTTAAGTAGAAGTAGTATAAAATCTGATAAAAAGCAACAGAAGTAGTATAAAATCTGATAAAAAGCAACAGATAGCATTACTTCTATTTAGGTGGATAGAACATGATGTTAGAAGACAAGTGAATAGTAATCCTAAACTCAGTGCAAGACTTGTTTTAAGGACTGAACTTTAAAATTTAATTTACCAAGAGGGTAACATGTAAAAACCAGCATATCTCCTCTACAATATTATTGTAATTCATCAGCCTTTCATAACCCACAAAATAGGGTTATTCTTTTTAAAAAAATTTCAGGCTTGGTGTGGTGGCTCATGCCTGTAATCCCAACACTCTGAGAGGCCAAGGCGGGCAGATCACTTGAGGTCAGGAGTTTGAGACCAGCCTGGCCAACATGGTGAAACCCTGTCTCTACTAAACATACAAAAATTAGCCAGGTATGGTGGCATGCACCTGTAATTCCTGTCACTCGGGAAGCTGAGACACGAGAATCATTTGAACCCGGAAGGTGGAGGTTGCAGTGAGCCGAGATCCTGTCACTGCACTCCAGTCTGTGCAACAGAGCAAGACTCTGTCACAGAAAAAAAAACTAAAACGACAACAAAAAAACTTACGTCTCTTTGGGTAGTAATAAAATTCATAGGTATATAAATATCTTCCCATATAGTTTTACAGATTAGTGTAGTCCCGGGCTAAGAATCATCTACATGTCTTGGAAATTGTGCTACCATGTTTATAACTGACACTCTTGCCTAAGGAAACATACCAATTAGGATGCATCTTTCCCGCACAGTCAATTATAGTTACCACTGGTTTAGGAACCTTTTAAATTAAGGTTTTCTCAGGTGCTATTTATGAATGGACAATGATATTCAAAAATGGATCATGTATTAACAGCTATCTTGAAAACAAAATGGTGTGGGAAGTTGAAAGGTGACGAATCATTAGTTTGGTATATTTTTAACTATAAAAGTAACATTTCCCGTATCATAATTTATACTAACATCTTGAAGGAAGGCCTTACAAGAATGTTAAGCCAGTACCAGGAAAAATGCCACCCACTAAATCCCACAACATTTCTGCTGGAGTTCCACATAGCAATCTTACACAAGAACTAGGCTAGGGTTATCCATTTAGTTATAGCTATTTGCTGTACAGTGATTGTAAAATTGCCTTGTCAACTACATTTCCCAACTAGATTGCATAACTTTTGGGAGTGGCTCTTCATTTATTGTTGTGGTGGTTGAGGACTGAGGAAGACTAGGACTTCTTTGGGGACTCTGATGAAATCAAGTACACACAAAATTTTGCCAAGGATCTCTGAACTTTTAAGGTCTTCCCAGAACGTATCTGCAGACACATCATGACCATAGGTTAAAATCCCTGCTTTGGGGAGGAGCCATGCTACTCAGTTTTATATCTCTTCATGCTGCCTAGCATAATTTCTTATACATATATGGTGCCCAGTACATATCTGGTGGTTTGGTTTTGAAACTTCAGAGGAATAAATGCAACAAACTTCATTCATTAAAAGTAGTAATGGAAAAGCAGGTAAATAAAACCAGAAGTCTTTCATCCTGAAGAGATTCTGAAACATCTTTTTTCCTCATTCTCTAAAATGTTATTAGCAATTTAGGTTAAATATAGAGTCTCCAGGGATTGTATTTGTATGAGGAGAATACTTAGGCATATTTTCCATTTGGTGATCACACATTTCCTTTTCCCACTCCTAAACTATTTAGCCTCATAAAATAAACTTTTTTTATTTTGAGACGGAGTCTCGCTCTGTTGCCCAGGCTGGAGTTCAGTGGCTTGATCTCGGCTCACTACAAGCTGCACCTCCCAGTTTCACGCCATTCTCCTGCCTCAGCTTCCCGAGTAGCTGGGACTACAGGCGCCCGCCACTACGCCTGGCTAATGTTTTGTATTTTTAGTAGAGATGGGGTTTCACCGTGTTAGCCAGGATGGTCTTGATCTCCTGACCTCGTGATCTGCCCACCTCGGCGTCCCAAAGTGCTGGGATTACAGGAGTGAGCCACCATGCCAGGCCATAAAAGAAACTTTTACTGAAATATACATAATAAAATTATCTTAATTATACATCTCATTGAAATTTCAGAAATTGAACACATAAGTGAAACTAGCACTCATATCAAAAAGCAGTGCATGCCTTGTGTTCCATTCCACCCATTAACAAACCCCTACCAAAGGCAAGCAGTATTTTGACTCTTAATAGATTGACTTTGGCCTGTGTTTGTATATTATAAATGTAGGATCATACATCATTTACTCTTTGTGTGTCACTTCTTCACTCTCAAATTTAGAGATTCATCCATGTTGTTCTGTAGTTGTGGATCATTTATTCTCATTGTCAGTATTTCATTATGTGAATGTACCAAAATGTGTTATTCTTCTGTTGATGGGCACTTAAGTAGTTTCCAAGTTTGGGTGATTACTAAGTGCTGCTATGAACTTTCTAGAACTTATTCTGGTGAACACATACATATTCATTTCTCGAGGCCATTTCACCTAAAAGTGAAATTTCGGAGTCAAAATCTACTGAGGCATATATTCAACCTTAGTAGATGGCAACCAGCTTTCCAAAACAGACATACTCAGGTAAACTCTCACCATCAGTGTATGAGGGTTCTGGTTGCTCCACATTCTCACCAACACTTGCTTCTTTCAGTCTTGTTAGCCAATCTAGTGAGTTGAAAATATCTTTGTAAGCCCAAATTAGTGCTATTTTTCTATCCAATAAAATTTGTGAAGCCTCATACCCATCAACAGTGACCTATTTTCCTATTTAACTCATGTGCAGTGGAACACCCTTAAATAAAGTATCTGGGAAAAGAAAAGGTGTAAGATAAAATATAAAAGTTGGGATATTGGGCCTTTAGTTGTGACCCTACCACCAATAAACTGCTATCTATTTGACCTCATATGAGTCATATAACCCAATCAGATTTTTCAACTGCAAATAGTATATTCTTCTACTCTGGGGATCTTTCTAAGGATAGTAGCATAAATTTCTCCTTCTACCTCTGAAACACCTGTTGGAATAAAGCATAAACATAAAACAATAAACAAACAGCATGGTGTTTTGGGGATATTTGACACAATTAGCTTGGAGACTGTTTGGGGTATACTCTGGTAGTACTGCAACCCACTGAAATAGTGAAATTTACGAATTTGATGAAACAAACGTGGTGCTTTAGTCACTTTGTTTTAATAATAGACAGGCTAAATATTTGTTTGTTTGTTTTAAACTTTAAAAGTTATCACAATCTCTTAAAATGTATTGAAATGAATTCAATTTTCCAGTATTTGTTTAAAGTAAATAAATTGTATATATAGGAAACCTTGAGTTTTAATATTAGCTACAAATTACACTGAGATCAACTCAATTAAAAAACAATTGCCTCACAACATGATATAAAGGCTAAAAGATGAAATATTAAAGATTATAATAGACATTCATTTGAAGAGTATTAATTTTTTAAAACACCTTCATGCAGACTGGGCGCAGTGGCTCATGCCTGTCATCCCAGCACTTTGGGAGGTTGAGGCGGGCAGATCACGAGGTCAAGAGATCGAGATCATCCTGACCAACACGGTGAAACCTCGTTTCTACTAAAAATACAAAAATTAGCTGGGTGTGGTGGCATGTGCCTGTAGTCTCAGCTGCGCAGGAGGCTGAGACAGGAGAATCGCTTGAACCCAGGAGGCAGATGTTGCAGTGAGCCAAGATCACACCACTGCACTCCAGCCTAGCAACAGAGCATGACTCTGTGTAAAAACAAAACAAAACAAAAACTAAAAACCTTCATGCAATAATATATCACTAAGAATTTCTTAGAGTGTTTAGTTTCTTCTTTGTGCAGAAAAAATGATGTGTCAAATGCCTGAAACACAAGTATTTTTTAGTTGATAAAATACAAAGCAGAAATATCTAAAACATATAGTGTGGAGTAAGGAGGATTAAATAACTTGGAGTTGAGATCTTAGAAGTGAGAAGTGCAAATGGCATAAGGGAAGGCAGGCTTTGAGTGATCAGCCAGCTGAGGGATGCAAAATTTTTCCAAATAACAAACCTTCAACAAATGATTCACAGCTCCAGTAAATCTTGAACTATCTTCCAGGTAAAATAATTTTTCTTACCATGAATTTTTTAACAGGAGACTTCAAATGAAGGAGAAAACAATGAAGAATCGAATGAAGATGAAGACTCTGAGGCTGAGAATACCACACTTTCTGCTACAACACTGGGCTATGGAGAGGACGCCACGCTTGCCACAGGGTATCCAGGGTTAGCTGCAATCCAGCTTCCCAAGAAGGTAACAATGGAATTATTCCTCCAAAATGAAATTATTACCATTAATAATAATGTAATGTTCAATCTTTTTTAAACTTTTTTACTGGAGTCTAAGGGTATCCTAACACTACACACATAGTATTTTATACTATCTTCATTAACTTATTGAAAAAGTGAGAGCAGATATAATTTTCCTATTTACAAACAAGAAAATATCTTCTCCCAGGCAAGTTCTCCTACCATGTTATTACACTGACTTTTACATTATAACAGAAGACTAAGAACACACATCTAGGCATGGATAAAAGGTCCTGAGAGATACCATGACATTCCAAGGAAGAGAATTCCAAGACAGAGAAAGTGAGTAGCAAAACGATAGGAAGACTCTCCCCCAGGAAAGGCATTATCTTTAAATAATGGTACACTTTCCCCATCAAAACCCATGACAAAGGGGTTTATCCTGAAGTTTTAAAGCCCCCAATCATTTTGTAAATTAAATTGGTCTTAATTCAAATAAGACGCCTAGAATAAGGCTATCAGTATTGTGTTGCATGAAGTGATGGCCTTAAATTTTACATTTTTCACAGCTAGATTTGGGTTCTTCTTTCAAACGTTTCCTTACAGGCTGGGGATATAACAAGCAAAGCTACAAAAGAGGAGGAAAGTGATGAAGAAGAAGAGGAGGAAGAGGAAGAAAATGAAAACGAAGAAAGCGAAGCAGAAGTGGATGAAAACGAACAAGGCATAAACGGCACCAGTACCAACAGCACAGAGGCAGAAAACGGCAACGGTAGCAGCGGAGGAGACAATGGAGAAGAAGGGGAAGAAGAAAGTGTCACTGGAGCCAATGCAGAAGGCACCACAGCGACCGGAGGGCAGGGCAAGGGCAGCTCTAAGACAACAACCTCTCCAAACGGTGGGTTTGAACCTACAACCCCACCACAAGTCTATAGAACCACTTCCCCACCTTTTGGGAAAACCACCACTGTTGAATATGAGGGGGAGTACGAATACACGGGCGCCAATGAATACGACAATGGATATGAAATCTATGAAAGTGAGAACGGGGAACCTCGTGGGGACAATTACCGAGCCTACGAAGATGAGTACAGCTACTTTAAAGGACAAGGCTACGACGGCTATGATGGTCAGAATTACTACCACCACCAGTGAAGCTCCAGCCTGGGATGAATTCATCCGTTCTGGCTTTGCATCCGGCTACCATTTTCGAAGTTCAACTCAGGAAGGTGCAATATAACAAATGTGCATATTATAATGAGGAATGGTACTACTGTTCCAAATTTTCTGTAATTGCTTCTGCAAAGTAATAGGCTTCTTGTCCCTTTTTTTTCTGGCATGTTATGGAATGATCATTGTAAATCAGGGCCATTTATCAAGCAGTACACCAACTCATAAGATCAAATTTCATTGAATGGTTTGAGGTTGTAGCTCTATAAATAGTAGTTTTTAACATGCCTGTACTATTGCTAACTGCGAAAACATACTCTTTGTACAAGAAGTGCTTCTAAGAATTTCATTGACATTAATGACACTGTATACAATAAATGTGTAGTTTCTTAATCGCACTACCTATGCAACACTGTATATTAGGTTTATCATCTTCATGTATTTTTATGTGACCTGTACGTATATTCTAATCTATGAGTTTTATCACAAATAAAAATGCAATCCTTCAAATGTGTTATAATTAAGAAGAGAAGCGAGAGATTCATAATGGAAAAAGGTGAAACAAATGGAAGACAATTTCACTAAAGGAGAAAAGCTTATTTCCACTATGGTGTAAAACTAAGAGGCACTGTAAACATTTTCTTTTGGCTAAATCAACATAACTAAGACTTTGCCATGCTTATGGGCAGGGTTAGCCATACACATCAGGGGAATGAATGGATCTTATTAGAGTTGCCAGATATAACAAATATATAGGATGCCTATTAAATTTGAATTTCAGATAAACAATGAATAATTTTTAGTATAAGTATACCCCATGCAATATTTGGCCTTTGTGAAATATTTTGGACATAATTATGCTAAATAAATGATTCACTACCTATCTAATACTCAACTTTATTATGTATTTATTTTTTGAGACAGAGTCTCACTCTATCACACAGGCTGGAGTGCAGTGGCGCCATCTCGGCTCATTACAACCTCTGCCTCCTGGGTTCAAGCCATTCTCCTACCTAAGCCTCCTGAGTACCTAGGATTACAGGCAAACACCACCACACCTGGCTAAATTTTTGTATTTTGAGTAGAGACAGGGTTTCACGATGCTGGCCAGGCAGCTGGTCTTGAACTCCTGACCTCAAGTGATCCATCCACCTTGGCCTCTCAAAGTGCTGGGATTACAGGTGTGAGCCACCATGCCCGGCCCTGATACTCAACTTTAACTGAGTGCTTTGTTTATCTGGCAATCCTACTTCTACTTGGCTTAATTTTAGCTGGACAAGAAGTGGAATGAGGTAGAAAAAAACTGTTACACAACACATACACACAAAGGAGGGCTGATATACAAAGACTTAACAGCAAGTCACACCTTGATATAAACCTGAAAACAATTTAAAATGGGAGTAAAGAAGGAAAGTAGATAGAAAGAACAAAAAGAAAAAAAATGCATTCATCTTTTAATTTATTAATTGATAGGATGTACTGAACATCTACAGAGCCAGACAATGTTCACACATTGAGCATATGAAAATGAAGAATACTGTCTTTGGGGTAATTTTAGTCTGTTAGCTACCAGTTATGAGACTTTCCATGCATCATAACATTCATTTTTTCTAACTTTTTTCTTATTATATCTTTATTCCAAAATTTGTTTCTCAAATATTCAAACCACGAATTTAAAAAATTTGGTTTTAAATAAATATATATTTTTTCCCATAAGTTATTAGGGTACAGGTGGTATTTGGTTACATGAGTAAGTTCTTTAGTGGTGATTTGTGAGATTTTGGTGTACCCATCACCCAAGCAGTATACACTGCACCATGTTTGTAGTCTTTCCCTCGCCCCCTCTCACTCTCTCCCCCAAGTCCCCAAGTCCATTGTATCATTCTTATGCCTTTGCATCCTCATGGCTTAGCTCCCACATATCAGTGAGAACATATGATATTTGGTTTTCCAATCCTGAGTTATTCCACTTAGAATAATAGTCTCCAATCTCATCCAGGTCACTGCAAATGCTGTTAATTCATTCCTTTTTATGGCTGCGTAGTATTCCATCATATATATATAGCATGGTTTCTTTATCCACTCATTGATTGATGGACATTTGGGTTGGTTCCACGATTTTGCAATTGTGAATTGTGCTGCTATAAATATACATGTGTTCAAATATGCAATGAATATACGTGTGTTCAAATAATGACTTCTTTTCCTCTGGGTAGATATCCAGTGGTGGGATTGCTGGATCAAACGGTAGCTCTACTTTTAGTTCTTCAAGGAATCTCTACACCCTTTTCCATAGTGGCTGTAGTAGTTTACATTCCCACCAGCAGTGTAGAAGCATTCCATGTTCACCACATACATGCCAACATCTACTGTTTTTTTGATTTTTTGACTTGGGCATTCTTGCAGGAGTAAGGTAGTATGGCATTGTGGTTGTGATTTGCATTTCCCTGATCATTAATGATGTTAAGCATTTTTTCATGTTTTTTAGCCATTTGTACATCTTCTTTTGAGAATTGTCTATTCATATCCTTAGCTCACTTTTTGATGGGATTATTTTTTTCTTACTGATTTGTTTCAATTCATTGTAGATTCTGGATATTAGTCCTTTGTCAGATGTATAGATTGTGAAGATTTTCTCCTACTTCATGGCTTATCTGTTTATTCTGCTGACTGTTCTTTTTGTCGTGCAAAAGCTCTTTAGTTTAATTAGGTCCCAGCTATTTATCTTTGTTTTTATTGCATTTGCTTTTGGGTTCTTGATCATGAAATCCTTGCTTAAGCAAATATCTAAAAGTTTTTCCAATGTTATCTTCTAGAATTTTTATAGTTTCAGGTCTTAGGTTTAAGTCCTTAATCCATCTTGAGTTGATTTTTGTATAAGGTGAGAGATGAGGATCTAGTGTCATTCTCCTACATGTGGCTTGCCAATTATCCCAGGACCATTTGTTGAAAAGGGTGTCCTTTCCCCACTTTATGTTTTTTTTTTCTTTGTCAAAGATCAATTGGCTGTAAGTATTTGGTTTATTTCTGGGTTCTCTATTCTGTTCTATTGGTCTATGTGCCTATTTTTATACCAGTACCATGCTGTTTTGATGATTATGGCCTTATAGCATAGTTTGAAATCAAGTAGTGTGATGCTTCCAGATTTGATCTTTTTGCTTAGTCTTGCTTTGGCTATGTGAGCTCTTTTTTGGCTCCATATGAATATTGAATTGTTTTTTCTAATTCTGTGAAGAATGATGGTGGTTTTTTGATGGGGATTGCATTGAATTTGTAGATTGCTTTTGGCAATATGGTCATTTTCACAATATTGATTCTACCCATCCATGAGCATGGGATGTGTCCCATTTATTTGTGTCGTCTATGATTTCTTTCAGCAGTGTTCTGTAGTTTTCCTTATAGAGGTCTTTCCACTCCTTTGTTAGGTATATTCCTAAGGTTTTTTTTTTTTGTTTTCTTTTTAGCTATCGTGAAAGGGGTTGAGTTCTTGATTTGATTCTCTGCTTGATCACTGTTGGTGTATAGAAGAGCTACTGATTTGTGTACATTAATCTTGTATGCAGAAACTTTGCTGAATTCTTTTATGAGTTCTAGGAGCTTTCTGGAGGGATCCTTAGGGTTTTCAGAGTAAACAATCATATCCTCAGCAAACAGTGACAGTTAGACTTTCGCTTTACCAATTTGGATGCCCTTTATTTGTTTCTCCTAGCTCTGGCTAGGACTTCCACTACTATGTTGAAGAGGAGTGGTGAGAGAGCTCATCCTTGTCTTGTTCCAGTTCTCAGAGGGAATGCTTTCAACTTTTCCCTATTCAGTACTATGTTGGCTGTGGGTTTGTCGTAGATGGCTTTTATTACATTAAGGTATGTCCCTTGTATGCCAATTTTGCTGAGAGATTTAATCATAAAGCGATGCTGGATTTTGTCAAATGTTTTTTCTGCATCTATTGAAATAATCATGTGGTTTTTGTTTTTAATTCTGTTTATGTGGTGTATCACATTTATTGACTTGTGTATGTTAAACCACCCCTGCATCCCTGGTATAAAACCCACTTGATCATGGTAGATTATCTTTTGGATATGTTGTTGGATTCAGTTAGCTAATATTTTGTTAAGGATTTTAGCATCTATGTTCATTAAGGATATCAGTCTGTAGTTTTCTTTTTTGGTTGTGTCCTTTCCTGGTTTTGGTATTAGGGTGGTGCTGGCTTCATGGAATAAATTAAGAAGGGCTCCTTTTTTCTCTATCTTGTGGAATAGTGTCAAAAGATTGGTACCAATTATCTGAATGTCTGGTAGAATTCTGCTGTGAATCCATCTGGTCCTGGACTGTTTTTTTTGTTGGTAATTTCTTAATTACAATGTCAATCTCGCTGATGGTTATTGGTTTGTTCAGGGTATCTAATTCTTCCTGATTTAAGCTAGGAGGGTTGTATTTTTCCAAGAATTTATCCGTCTCTTCTAGGTTTTCTAGTTTATGTGTGTAAAGGTGTTGATAGCAGTCTTGAATGATCCTTTGTATTTCAGTGGTGTCAGTTGTAATTTCTGTTTTGTTTCTTGGTGAGGTTATTTGGATTTTCTCTCTTCTTTTCTTGATTAATCTTACTAACGGTCTATCAATTTTATTTATCTTTTCAAAGAACCAGCTTTTTGTTTCATTTATCTTTTGTATTTTTTGTTTGTTTGTTTCAATTTCATTTAGTACTGCTCTGATCTTTGTTATTTCGTTTGTTCTGCTGGGCTTGGGTTTGGTTTGTTCTTGTTTTTCTATTTCCTTGAGGTGTGACCTTGGATTGTCTATTTGTGCTCTTTCAGACTTTTTGATGTAGACATATAGGGCTATGAACTTTCCTCTTAGCACTGCCTTTGCTGTGTCCCAAAGGTTTTGATAGGTTGTGTCATTATTATCCTGTTGATAGGTTGTGTCATCCTTGTCTTGTTCCAGTTCTCAGAGGGAATGCTTTCAAATAATTTTTTAACTTCCATCTTGATTTCATTTTTGACCCAATGCTCATTCAGGATCAGGTTACTTAATTTCCGTGTATTTGCATGGTTTTGAAGGTTCCTTTTGGAGTTGCTTTCCAGTTTTATTCCACTGTGGTCTGAGAGAGTGCTTGATGTAATTTCAATTTTCTTAAATTTATTGAGGCTCATTTTATGGCCTATCATATGGTCTATCTTGGAGAAATTTCCATGCACTGTTGAATAGAATGTGCATTCTGTGATTGTTGGATGAAATGTTCTGTATGTATCTGTTAAGTCCATTTGTTCCATGTTATAGTTTAAATCCATTGTTTCTTTGTTGACTTTCTTTCTTCATGACCTGTCTAGTGCTGTCAGTGGAGTATTGAAGTCCCCCACTATTATTGTTTTGCTGTCTATCTCATTTCTTAGGTCTATTAGGAATTATTTTATAAATTTGGGAGCTCCAGTGTTAGGTTCATATATGTTTAGGATTGTGGTATTTTTCTGTTAGACAAAGCCTTTTACCATTACATAGTGTCCCTCTTTGTCTCTTTTAACCACTGTTACATTAAAGTTTGTTTTGTCTAATATAAGAATAGCTACCCCTGCTCACTTTCGGTGTCCATTTGCTTGAAATGTCTTTTTCCACCCCTTTACTTTAAGTTTATGTGAGTCCTTATGTGTTAAGTGAGTCTCCTGAAGGTAGCAGATAGTTGGTTGGTGAGTTCTTATCCATTCCGCAGTTCTGTGTCTTTTAAGTGGAGCATTTAGGCCATTTACATTCAATGTTAATATTGAAATGTGAGGTACCATTGCATTCATCCTGCTCTTTGTTTCCTGTGTACTTTCGTTTTTGTTTTGTTTTGCTTTTTGCATTTGTTTTTTAACTTGTATTTTTGTTTTATAGATTCTGTGTGATTTATGCTTTAAAGAGGTTCTGTTTTGATGTGTTTCCAGGATTTGTTTCAAGATTTAGAGCTCCTTTTAGCAGTTCTTGTAGTGGTAGCTTGGTAGTGGTGAATTCTCCCAGCATTTGTTTGTCTGAAAACAATTGTATCTTTCCTCCATATATGATGCTTAGTTTTGTTGTATACAAAATTCTTGGCTCATAATTGTTTTGTTTGAGGAGGCTGAAGACAGGGCTCCAATCCCTTCTAGCTTGTAGGGTTTCTGCTGATAATTCTGCTGTTAATCTGATAGGTTTTCCTTTATAGGTTACCTGGTGCTTCTGACTCACAGCTCTTAACATTCTTTCCTTCATCTTAACTTTGGATAACCTGATGACAATGTGCTTAGGTGAAGAGCTTTTTGCAATGAATTTCCCAGGTGTTCTTTGTGCATCTTGCATTTGCAGCCTAGGTATCTAGCAAGAGTGAGGAAGTTTTCCTGTATTATTCTCCCAGTTATGTCTTCCAAGCTTTTAGAATTCTCTTCTTCCTCAGGAACGCCGATTATTCTTAGGTTTGGTGGTTTACATAATCCCAGACTTCTTGGAGCCTTTTTTTATATTTTCTTATGCTTTTTTCTTTGTCTTTGTTGGATTGGGTTAATTCGAAGACCTTGTCTTTGAGCTCTGAATTTCTTTCTTCTATTTGTTCAATAATTCTATTGCTGAGACTTTCCCGTGCATTTCACATTTCTAAAAGTGTGTCCAAAGTTTCCTGAATTTTTTTATTGTTTTTTCTTTAAACTATCTATTTCCTTGAATATTTCTCCCTTCACTTCTTGTATCATTTTTTGGATTTCCTTGCATTGGGCTTCACCATTCTCTGGTCCTCCCCTCCCCTCTAACCCCCGCCCCCACACAATTAGCTTAACTAACCTCCTGAATTTGTTTTCAGGTAAATCAGGTATTTCTTCTCGGTTTGGATCCATTGCTGGTGAACTAGTATGATTTTTGGGGGGGTGTTGAAGAGCTTTGTTTTGTCATATTACCAGTGTTGGTTTTCTGGTTCCTTCTCATTTGGGTAGGCTCTGTCAGAGGGAAAGTCTAGGGCTGAAGACTGTTGTTCAGATTCTTTTGTCTCACAAAGTGTTCCCTCTATGTAGTACTCTCCCCCTTTTCCTATGGATGTGGCTACCTGTGAACCGAACTGCAGTGATTGTTGTCTCTCTTCTGGGTCTAGCTGTCTACCCAGCTCCAAGCTGGTACTGTGGGGTGTCTGCACTGAGTCCTGTGATGTGAACCATCTATGGGTCTCTCAGCCATGGATACCAGTGCCTGTTCCAGTGGAGGTGGCAGAGAGTGCAATGGACTCTGTGGGGGTCCTTAGCTTTGGTGGTTTAATGCTCTATTTTTGTGCTGGTTAGCCTCCGGCCAAGAGGTGGAACTTTCCAGAAAGCATCAGCTGTAGTAGTGTGGAGAGGGACTGGTGGTGGGCAGGGCCCTAGAACTCCCAAGGTTATATGCCCTTTGTCTTCCACTACCAGGGTGGACAGGGAAGGACTATCAGGTGGGGGTGGGGCTAGGCATGTCTGAGCTCAGATTCTCCTTGGGCTAGTCATGCTGCCGCTGTTGTGGGGGATGGTGGATTACGGCTGCCTCTGCTGAGTCATGCAGGTTGTCAGAGAAGTGGGGGAAAGCCGACAGTCACAGGCCTCACCCAGCTCCCATGCAGACCGAAGGGCCAACCTCACTCCCACTGTGTCCCCACCAACATCCCCAAGTCTGTTTCCAGACAGAGAGTTAGATGGGCTTGAAAACCTCCCCAAGGCTATCCGCCTCCCAGATGTGAAAGAAAAGGGCTTTAGTTCTTCCCCAGCCTGTGAAGTTTGCACTCCAGATTCATGCCCTGCCCGGAGTTCTGGCCAGGAGGCTTCCTGCTCCATTCAAATTGTTATGAAGTTCAGCTAGAGAATTCCTTCTTCCTGTGAAGTTTTACCCCCTGCTCTTCTGGCCACTCTTCTGATGGATCTCTGTGGTGCCAGGCAACAATGGGCTGCTTGGGGACTCAGTGAACTCCTAGGGCCTTTTTGCTGCTTCCTCTATCCCTGTATTTCACTGGCTCTCTAACTTGACTCAGCTCCTGGTAAAATCGGAAACCTCTCCCACAAACAGAACTTCAGCTTCTCCCGTGGAGGTGTGTGTTCGGGAGAGGAGGGTTTCTCTTTCCCACTTCCACATTTGGGGCACTCACAGTATTTGAGGTGCCTCCCAGGTCCTGCAGGAGCAGTCCACGTCCTTCAGTGGGTCTGTGGCTCCTGTTGGGATTGTTGGTTTGTTCTTGCAGTCAATCTAGAGCTAAAATTCACAATGCAAGCCTCCACATGCTTCTCTGTCCAGAGCTACAATGTAGTCCTTCCTCTCAACCCGTCCGCCATGATCCTCCGTTTTTGTTATGTTTTGTTTTGTTTTGTTTTTGAGACAGAGTCTCGCTCTGTCACCTAGGCTGGAGTGCAGTAGTGCAATCTTGGCTCACGGCAACCACCATCTCCTGAGTTGAGGCGATTCTTCTGCCTCAGCCTCCTGAGTAGCTGGAATTATAGGCACCCACCACTACACCTGGCTGATTTTTGTATTTTTAGTAGAGGCAAGTTTTGCCATGTTGGCCAGGCCGTTCTCAAATTCCTAACTTCAGGTGATCCACCAGCCTCAGCCTCCCAAAGTGCTAGGATTACAGGTGTGAGCTACCATGCCTGGCCCAATTTTTCCTAACTTTTTATTTTGAAAAATGTCAGGCCTTCAGAAAGGGAAGACTAGAGCACCTATTAGACCTTTCACCTAGATTCACTCATTGTTAATATTTTGCCATATTTATGTTTTTTGGGGGTTTTTTTGAGATGGAGTCTCACTCTGTTGCCAGGCTGGAGTGCAGTGGCGTGGTCTTGGCTCACTACAAGCTCTGCCTCCTGGGTTCAAGCAATTCTCCTGCCTCAGCCTCCCAAGTAGCTAGGATTACAGGCACATGCCACCATGCCCTGCTAATTTTTGTATTTTTAGTAGAGATGGGGTTTCACCATGTTGGCCAGGCTGGTCTTGAACTCCTGACCTCATGATCTGCCCCCCTCAGCCTCACAAAGTGCTGGGATTACAGGCATGAGCCACTGTGCCCAGTGCCATATTTATGTTCTTATTTCTGTGTGCCTCTTTACATATATACATACCTATTAGACTGAGCCCCCATTGCCCACATGGCCATCTGCTCATTGTTAGCTTTCCTCCTCTCCTGCCTCCCTGCCCCACTCTCTAGCGCAGGCTTGCTGAGATCACTTACCAAGTTAACTAGAGGCACCCAGACCCATGTCTCAGTGTCTGCTTTTGAGAAAGCCTAACCTTAGGTGCTATTTCATAATTATCCAGTTTTAAAGCTGAAATCCAAGAATTTTTTCTTTTTTTTTTCCCAAGAGAAGATGCCATTTTCATCACAACATGTTTACATACTCAAGGTAGGAACTTCAACACTTTGCTCCTTCTGACCATACCCATTTGCACAAACATACGCAGTGCTCCCCTGGCCCGCTGGCAGCTCTCCATACCAGAAAGAGGAAAAGGTAGGCTGGTAAGACTCAGGCTTTCAAGTCATTTCAAAACCAATAGCAAAGTAAGACCTGAGGTGCATATAGTTTGAATTTATGTCTTTTGAATGCCTTTCAAGAGAGTTTTGAAATCAGATTAAGACATGCAGGTGGGCAAAACATGTATGTGTGCTGTTTTTAGTCATTGTTGCTGCTTTGTGGAAATGAAATGAAAATCCTGAATGATACTTGTTATTTATCCTAATGTGGCCACCTAGCCTCTTGATGACAGTACCATCTGGCTCCTAGTGAAAGGGACCCTGAGGCCCCGTAAGCCTGCAAGGGTGCTCCATACAAATAGAAGCAGGGGCAACCAGATTTCATAGTCCTGTAAGGATGGCCCAAGAAGGAAGTAAAAGACCCCTGAGCACCATAAAGCTGCAGGGGAGCCCTCATTCATACAGACAGCAGCTGGGCACCATAACCCCAGCGTGCACACCTCATATATGCAGCACAAAACCACTTACGAAAGCAACCACAAATGGCCAACACAGCCCTTACCCAATTCCTAACCAACTAGCCCACACAGTGCCTGCCAAACCAACACCCAGCACTGTCTTTCTCCAATGCAGGACAAAGACTGTGAGTCTTGGCTTTAAAAAAATGTCTCACTCAACTTTCCCGCCAGGTCTTACCTCCCAAAGTCTATCCTCTCTTGGTTGAAATGGATTTCCTTCTTGGCAGTAGAACTTCCACTCATCACTCAGTGCTTAGTCTCAGAGTCTTTTGGTTGGCATATTATTTCACATTTTTAAGCCAGTGAGAAGCCCAATCACGTGACTCATCATGCTTTCCAGGATAACCCATCTAGTTTTGAGTAACTTGGATAATTGGGGTGGGTTTCATAATCTCCACTTCTACCCAAGTGCAGACTCCCAGGACTTTCCCACTCACAACCCGTCAAGCAATTAAGTGGTCCCCGAGCAGCAGTGTGGTTGGTAACAGGGTTACGAAGCTCCTGAATGCAGCTGCTAGGTTCACACACCACACTTCCATAGATTCAGCCAGTAGGGGGACCATGAAGTCAAATACAGTCAGACATTTTATTATGTACACAAAAAACATAAGGACCACCTGTATGGTGTCAGCTCCCTGCATCCCTAATTCCATAGAATGACACTGAATAGAGAGGCCAGATGACAGATGGCACAGGTGGTAGGTCGTTCTGCTGCTGAGGAGTCAGCTCTAACCCTTAGCCAAATAGATGTACTCACAAAGAAGTCTGCAGTTGAACCCTAAGGGAGCAAGGTCAAAAGTCCTGTGCTCAACTGAAACTAAAGAGACGAATGAGAAATGGCCTTGTGGTCATCTTCCACAAGATAGGGAGGTGGGTGGGAACTGCCCATGGCATCTCTTCACCAGCTTGCTTATCCTCTCCTGTTCCAGGAGAAATTGCAGGGTACTTTGCCAAGACTCAGGTTGTACTGCAGTCAATTCGGGTCCCATATGTAATCCATAAAGACATGGTCGGTATGGAGTTGTGCAAGGTTGTCAGGAAGTTGCAGCAGAGCAGCTCCTCTGAATACCTCTTCCAGATCTCAAAGTTTGGGAAGCATTGAGTGTCCTGGATGGTTCAGAAGAAGGCTGGCCACACAGGAGTGCAGACTGGCTAAAAAAAGCTTTTAATGCATCGAAGAGGGTGACTCTTACAAGATAATTCATGGTAGACATGCAGGCCCTCACCAGGCAGTGGTGTGCTCAATGGCTGCTCACCCACTGTGTGGGTGGATGGTCTGTAGGTATCAGTGTGGCCACAGTGTAACTGCTTCTCAAAGATGACTCTGCCCTTTTCCCAGGATCACCCTATATCTTGTCCTCTCATTTCAAGTCCTTCTTACCTCCTTCAACACGATGACTCAATCAATATCCTCTGCAGCTGGTGGCAGACAGGATAGCAGAGGGGACCCATCTTTAATCTGTGAGGGTCACTAAATATCCCTCTCCTTTTCAGTTTATTATTGTGTCATAAATTCTATACCCTGCATCCTTCATAGTTGGCCATGTTGATTTTCTACCACGCTTTCTTTAACCAAAAAGGTAAAACAAACAATACTTTTGCAAAACTAAAGCTTTAGCTTTCAAAATGATTGTTTCTGATGTGGGCTTCAAGAGTCTATTTCAGCAGTAAGAAAACAAATGTTGACTTTCTTTTCATTTGGATCCTTTCTGTCAAAAACTCCAATCCTTCTCCAGGCAAAGTGAATCTCTTTGAATGATGAGGAGAACAAATAGTGGAAGTGTGAGAAAGGCAGAAAAGCATACACACTTTTTTCCTTTTCTTTTGAAAAGGAAAATCTAAAGTAAAGAAACATGAGTCTCGGGTTAAAAAAAAAGAATCAACATGAATTGAAAGTAAACCATGAAGCAACTACTTGGACATTTTGTTTAACCACGTACAGTGTAGGACATATTTTCTGCCCTAGCTCTTTAAAATACTTAGTGGGTTAGAAACTCATTAACTTGATTTGTTGGTTGAAGAATAAAGGTTCTCATGCAAATTACATTCTGTTATATCCTGGTCTTTCTCAGGAGGCTTCTCCCTTGTAACTCATGGTTCCCAGGGTCCAGGAAGATAAGACCACCATTAATATGTCCAGAATTCATCTTATCTCTTTTTAAAATACAAATTCCGCCCTCAATATTTTAGTAAGGGGTCAGCAAGCTTTCACTAAAAAGCAAAAGTCAGCAAACTTCTTTTTTAAAAGACCAGATAGAAAGTATTCTTGGCTTTGCAAGCTATATGGTTTCTGTCACAATTACTCAACTCTGACACTGTAGTGAAAGCAGCCATAGACAATTCGTAAACAAATGAACATGACCGTGTTTCAATAAAACTTTATCTGCCAAAACAGGTGATGAGTCAGATTTGGCCCACAGGCCATAGTTCACTGATCCCCTTTTAGATAATTGTATAAACTATGATCATTTTAAAAATGTTGTTGTCATTAATCACTTAAGAGATAAACTGTATCTTTTTCTCTTTTCTTTGTGTTTTGTTTTGTTTGTTTGTTTGTTTTCAATTTGAAGCTTTGTCCTTTGCTTCAAACTCTGTTTAAAAACTCAGGAACATTTCTGATGTTTGATAGAGCAACCTGTGGATTTTCTCCTTTCTGCAGCTACATATTTATGTATTATTTTTATTTTTTGAGACAGAGTCTTGCTCTGTCACCCAGGCTGGAGTGCAGTGTTGCAATCACAGCTCACTGCAGGCTCGACCTCCCAGGCTCAGGTGATCCTCCTGCCTCAGCGGCCCCAAGAGCTGGGACTACAGGTATGTGCCACCACACCAGGGTAATTTTTGTATTTTTTAGTAGACGAGGTTTTGCGATGCTGCTGAAGCTAGTCTCCATCTCTGGCTCAAGCAATCCATCCTCTGCAGCTATTTGATAAGATGTTTCTGACAGTTCCAGGACCTAGGCACAGCAAGAAGTATTATCTTTGATAAATAATATCTAAAGGTAACTTTTTCACTATACGGTCTTTCAAAATTCTATAACAAGAATGATCAGGTATGTCTCACCACTTAGCCAGCTGAGGGGAAGCTTGATCTTTGTTCTAGCTGTAGGTTAGTTCTGTAAAATCAACAGTGCAACCATTACTCCTGCTACATAAAATGGGCCATGATCAAACCCAGTACACCAAACATTCTGAGAATAACTGTCAGTGAATGCCCAATACCTGAATTGCACCCAGGGCATGTCTTAGGCACACTGTGTTCTCCAAAAATGACTGAAACATTATCTCCCATTCCTCAAGCTATTCTGCAATGTGAGGCTGCCACTTCTCCATCAAGGTGTGAGGCCTATTTCTGTACCTGCTTCAATCTGACAGCTTTGACTAACAAGTGGAGAGTAACTGTGCAACAGTCCCAGGCTTAGGCCACAAAACTAGCCTGTCAATCTCTGCTTTCAATTTACATGGAAACTTTTATTCTTAGACCAACAAATCCAGTTAATTAATTTTTAACTGACTATCTTTTTTTCTTCAACTTTTAAGGTCTGTACATGTGCAGGATGTGCGGGTTTGTTAACGTAGGTAAATGTGTGCCATGGTGATTTACTGCACAGATCATCCTATCACCTAGCTATCAAGCCCAGCATGCATTAGCTATTATTCCTGATACTCTCCCTCCCCCAGCCCCCACCTCCAACAGGCCCCAGTGTGTGTTTTTCCCCTCCCTGTGTCCATGTGTTCCCATTATTCAACTCCCACTTATAAGTGAGAACATGCAGTATTTGGTTTTCTGTTCCTGCACTGGTTTGCTGGGGATCATGGCTTCTGGCTCCATCGATGTCCCTCCAAAGGACATGATCTCGTTCTTTTTTATGGCTGCATAGTATTCCACGGTGTATACGTGCCACATTTTCTTTATCCAGTATATCATTGATGGGCATTTTTATCATTTTCTTTATCCAGTGTATCATTGATGGGCATTCATTTCATGTCTTTGCTGTTGTGAATAGTGCTGCAATAAACATACATGTGCGTGTTACTTTATAATAGAATGCTTTATATTCTTTATATTCTTTTTTTTTTGAGACAGAGTCTTACTCTGTCATCAGGCTGGGGTGCAGTGCCACGATCTCCACTCACTACAACGTCCGCCTCCCGGGTTCAAGGGATTCTCCTGCCTCAGCCTCCCAAGTAGCTGGGACTATAGGTGTGCACCACCACACCCAGCATTTTTTTTTTTTTTTTTTTGCTAGAGATGGGGTTTCAACATGTTGGCCAGGATGGTCTCAATCTCTTGACCTCATGCTCTGCTACATTCCTTTGGGTATATACCCAGTAATGGGATTGCGGGGTCAAGTGGTATTTCTGCCTCTGGGTCTTTGAGGAATTGCCACACTGTCTTCCACAATGGTTAACTAATTTATACTCCCACCAACAGTATAAAAGCATTCCTTTTTATCTGCAGCCTCGCCAACATCTGTTGTTTTTTTGACTTTTTAATAACAGTCATTGTGACGTGTGAGATGGTAACTCATTGTGGTTTTGATTTGCATTTCTGTAATGATCAGTGGGGATGTTGAGCTTTTTTTCATATATTTGCTGACCACATGTATGTCTTCTTTTCTGAAGTGTCTAATCATGTTCTTTCCCCACTTTTAATGGGGCTTTTGGTTTTTGTTTTTTTCTTGTAAATTTGTTTAAGTTTCTTGTAGACTCTGGATACTTGACCTTTGTCAGATGGATAGATTGCAAAAATTTTTTCCCATTCCGTGGGTCATCTATTCACTCGGATGATAGATTCTTTTGCTGTGAAGAAGCTCTTTAGTTTAATTAGATCCCATTTCTGACTGAGTATTTTAAATCCTGAGCTACCATATAGGAAGTCCAGCCTATTCTGCAGGAGAGAGTGATTGTGTGGAGAAGCACTGTGGCATATCGGATGTGCGGCTCAGTCAAGTTTTGGGATGACTTTTGCACCCCATCTCTGACTGTGCCATTTGAGAAATCCCAAGTGAGAATCACGCAGCTGAGCCAAGTCAACACACAGAACCTTGAGAGAAAACAGTGAATTTGTATTTCAAACTGCTAAAAGTTTTAAGGTGGTATGTTTACAGCAACAGATAACTGGAACAGGAACTGACAAGCATAGAGAAAATCTGGGTTGGTGAGAATTAAGGAATTCATGAAAAAAGAGATAAAATAAAATGATAACACAATGCAGATAAACATGAAGTTAAAAATAAGCTGAAAAGACGATATACACCCTAATTTGGTAAGAAAATATTAATACATGTTCAATACAATGAATAGCTAGCTCGTAAAAGTCTTCATGTTCTGTATCCTGAGAAGAAGATTCTTGGTCTTGAAAAACAAAACAGCAACCTCTGAAAAAGACTATTATGAGGGTAAGAGATATTTTCCTCTTGAGGTCACACAACAAAGTTTTGCAGCCACTTCCAGCAATGTCACCATGTCCTGAAGGAAAGGGCTAGCATCATTATAATTATATTTTAACTACATCCTCTGAGTAACATTTTAAGGTGGAATAAGACATCTCTCTAATATAAAAATAAAAGCAAATTATATTGACATGTCTTCTCTTTGCTTGTAATAGAGGAATGGGTAAACAAAAAGCCTAGAGGAATGAACACAGCTAACTTCATGCTCTGCTGTGACCCTCCATGATTCTGCATCTGGCTGAAATTTTTATGGCTTCTGTTGAAATTCCCAAATGCTGACAGAAAAAATAATAACTAAAAATAAAATTAATTTGAGGGTAAAGGAGAAAGTTGGTTGTAAGTGATGCTTTAGAAAAGGTGACCTTTTTGAGCTTAGGATGATTATTGATAGTCATGAATGAACATGTTTAAAATGAAAACATTCCTTCTGCTAAAAACAGGGCAAGACTCCCAGCACACTCATTCTGGACTCTATTTTGGATATCAGTGGGAAGTAAATACTTCCATGAAATGCTTAAAGCCTTGACCAATCTAAACATCTGTATGGTAAAGAAGAGATTACTCAACATGGACCCCTCTGTTCTATTCAAAACACTTCAAAGACTTCCCCACTGATACAGGAGGGGAAATACTGTTTATTTGTAATGTATGTAAATTAGAAGATAGAGAGTTATTTTGGCAAGTTAGAACATACAGAAAAGTATATTGTATATGTAAAACAGAGACTTATTTTGGTTAGAACATATGGAAAAGTATATTGTGTAAGTCTGTCTCAAATGATGACAGAGAAATGTGTTACCTTAATAGAGTCAAGAATAAATTGGGGACCATGATAGCAGGGGAAAAAGGACTTCCTAGAATACTAAGTTTAAAAAAAAATGTATACCAAAGCAATTAATCCCAGAGCACAAATACAGAGAAGATGGGTCCTAGAAATAGATGAGAAAATAAAACAAACAAACAAAAAAGCCTTATTCCTGGGTGAGAGTCTAATAGCTGGAACTGATAGTATAGGTTCCTAGTTAGCTAACATTTTATATGATTGTTCACACTCAAGTGATCGATAAGAAATGAAAAACTCATGACAGGATGAAGCATGTTCCATGGAGTACTTCCATCCAGATTCTCTTTGAGGAGCAACTCTGTGTGTCAGTCTGACCCAGCAAAGTCAGGCTAGGTGCATCATTGGTGGAGGTGTCCATTTTTGAACCAGGAACCAGGAACCAGAAAAAAGTTCAAGTGTCCACTTCTTTCCCTTCTCAGTTGTTTCCCATTTTTTTTGTTTTGTGTTGTTTTCCAGTTAAATAGAGATGGTGTGAAGATACATACTTTTTTTACAGACTCCTGGTTTTAACTTTAGTTATTGGTTCCTTAGAAATGCCATGGCAAAACTCTTTATTATACAATAACCTTTAGGAAACTTATATTGAGTTTTTGAAGTTCAATTTCAACACAGAGGGCAAGTTTTAAGAGGGTAGAAGTAAAAATCTCTACTGCACGGAACTTAGGCAAAGGATCATTCTTCTAATTTTTTCCCCAGAATTTCTTCTCTGCAAGCTTCTAGCCAGAATAGGCTCTCATTTTTTTTTTTTTTTTTGCTTTTGTCGATTGTAGGTTCTAAATTTAAAACTCAAGTTGAATTTTTTTATGTAGCTTTGAATTCATTTTAGCTTTGAGAGCAGTATATTTAGCTACTGCCAGTTCACCCCTTGGTAGGACTAGTAGCTAAACCAGCCAGTTTTCTCTTAAAACTCTTTAAATTTTCTTATCCTAGAACACAGGTTTTTCTAGATCATAATTAATTTTCCATCACTCAAATGAAAGGGAAATCTTTTTCATGTACACTGAAATTCATTTGAAACTAAGAAAAATGCATTTGAGGAATATCTGAAATTATTTATAAAATTATAGCAATAAAAAAATGAATATTTCCTAAGGCACATATCAAGTGCTTGCTCTTTAACTGGATCATTCAAAATATAAAGTTAATGTTATGAAACCATGTAACAGCTTAAAACACTGCATTATATACACATTATTATAGAAATTCCTGAATTATTTATTGCTTCAATAGCATATCCAAAGTTGAAAATGAGCATTTTTGTGGATTTCACTTGTCTTCCATTTAGAAAGCTCTATATTTCCATTCAGTCTCATAGTTGGCTGAACACTCTTTGTTGCCTTCTTTCCTTCCTTGACTTCCATTCCCTTGTTAGCTCCTTTCTATATCACCCAAATCCTTTTTTTGTTTTTTTTTTGGACTTCACTGAAATTCTGGTCATGGATACTGTGCTCCTTATTTTCAGTTGGAGAAACTGAGGCACAGAAAAGTTGGAGAAACTGAGGCACAGAAAAGTTCAGTTGGAGAAACTGAGGCACAGAAAAGTACAGAAACTTGCCACAGTAAACAGGTGGTAGAGTCAGGATTTGAACTCAAGTCTGTTTGTCCCCAAAGCTACTAGAGTTCTAGAATTCAATATTTCCACTGTCAATGACAATATTCAAATATTCTAAAATCTATGCTTGAATGGTTGTAAGTCAACAGTGGCCCCACCCAATAGCTCAAACCTAGTCCTGGAAAATGTTCTTAAAAGCAGTTCTGTAAAAGCAGAACTACCGTTTGATCCAGTAATCCCATTACTGGGTATATACCCAGAGGAATATAACACATTCTTCCATAAAGACACATGCACATGGATGTTCATTGCAGCACTGTTCACAATGGGAAAGACATGGAATCAACTTAAATGCCTATCAGTGACAGACTGGATAAAGAAAATGTGGTACATATACACCCTGGAATATTATGCAGCTATAAAAATGAAAGAGATCTTGTCCTTTGTGGGAACATGGCTGGAGCTGGAGGCCATTATATTCAGCAAACTAACGCAGGAACAGAAATCCAAATACCACATGTTCTCACTTATAAGTGGGAGCTAAATGATAAGAACTTATGAACACAAAGAAGGAAACAACAGACATTGAGGTCTACTTGAGGGTGGAGGGTGGGAAGAAGGAGAGGAACAGAAAAGATAACTATTGGGTACTGAGCTTAATACCTGGGTGATGTAGTAATATGTACAACAAACCCCAGTGACATGTGTTTATCTACGTAATGAACCTTCACATGTACCTCCAAACCTAAATAAAAATTTTTTTAACAAGAAGACATGAGGTGAGGGAGAGGAGGAAAAGCAGCTCTGGACACTCAAAAGAGAAACTGCAGAATTTAGATATGACAAAAAAAAAAAGAGAGAGAGAGTTAGCTTGACCTAGAAAAGACACCATTTTCTCAGGTAGAACTGATGAAAGACTGTTTTGTTTGTGTTTTATGTTTTGGTTTTTGTCTATTTGGAGGGTTGAGAGAAATTGACAGTTTACACTTAAATCTTATTATATATCATTTGTATATATAATATACAACTGTTAAAAGTGTGTTTCACTGTAGGTAGTTCTTATCACAAAGTATAGGTTAAATAACTCTTACATAATTTCTTATTGATGCTTTAATATGTAGTTGTAATATCAATGACCTTTACAGGTATTATAATATTTTTATATTAAGTGGAACCTCTCAAATTATTACAACAATTATTTTGGTAGCCAGTTTGGGCAAAACAAGAGAGCAGGCAATCATACTGGTAAGGCTTATTCTAATATAGGTTTGTTACTTGTTTCATTAAGAAATTGAGTATCTTAGGAGATATACCTAATGCTAAATGACGAGTTAATGGGTGCAGCACACCAGCATGGCACATGTATACATATGTAACTAACCTGCACATTGTGCACATGTACCCTAAAACTTAAGGTATAATAATAATAAAATAAAATAAAGAAATTGAGTGTCTTAAATTGTCCATCTTATAAAATTCATGTCTAAATCCAAACTCACAATATTTTCCTCAAAACCATTTTCTTCTGCATTTTTTCCAATATGAAGAAAAAATCAAGTTTACTCTTCCAGTTGCTCAGGACAAAAACCTTGGTGTCATCCTGATTCTTGATTGTTTTCTCACAGGCCACATCTGGTACCTCAGCGAATCCTATTGCCTTTTTTCCCCAAACTTCTTCAGAATATGACCACGTCTCATCATCCCTTCTGCCGCACTCAGGTTCAAGCCTCCATCATCTCTGGCTGGGATTATTGCAGGAGCTTCCTAGCCATTCTCTCTGCCTTTTTCCTACTTCAGTCACTCCTCAATCATGCCTGTGCTTAAAACCTCCAAGGACTTTTCTTCTTACTCATAGCAATGCCAAAAGCATTGCAATGACCTACAGGTCCTATACCATCTTCCATCTAATACCCTTCTGACTTCATTTGTTGCTATTCCCTTTGCTCAGTCCCTCTAACCAAAGTGGCCTCTTCTGTGTTCCTGGAACAAGTCACAAGGCTTTTATTTCTGGGGCACTATTTTTCTTATTTCTTCTTCCCGGAACAGTCTTCCCATAGACAGTCATATGGCTGCAGGTTTATCTGAGTCTGTTCATGCTGCTACTACAGAATACCACAGACTGGGTAATTTATAAAAAACAGAAATTTATTTCACACAGTTCTGGAGGCTGGGAATTCCACAATCAAGAGGCCAGCATGTTCATTGCCTGGCGAGGGCTGTCTATCTCTTCTTCCAAGATGGCACCTTGCTACTGCATCTCCAGAGGGGACAAATGCTGTGTCTTCACACTGCAGACAAGTGGAAGGGCAAAAAGGGACTAGCTAGTTTCTTTTTGCCCTTTTATAAGGTCACTAATCCCATTCATACCAGGGTCTGCCTTCATGACTTAATCACCTTCTAAAGAGCCCGCCCATCTCTCAATAATGTCACCTTGGGGTTTAAGTTCTAACATAGGAATTTTGGAGGGACACGTACATTGAAACCATAATAAGGTCTTTACTCAAAAGCTGCCTTCTCATTGAGGCCTTCCCAGGACTTCCTATCTAAAATTTCAACCCAGTTTCCCCACCCCCAATGCTTGTTACTCCCCAACAATACTTTTTCTCCTTAGACTTAGTCTATGTCACTATCTAATCTATTTAACTCATTTATCTTATTATCTGTCTCCCTTATTGGATTCTAAGCTCCAGGAAGACAGGGATTTTTTTCTGTCTTGTTTTGTTCACTGCAGTTTCGCCAATGCCTGTCACACAGTAGGCACCTAAAACATTTTTGTTAAATGTTGCTGAATTCCACTTAGATAAAATTGACATCATAAACTTTCTACATAAAAGGATAGCAAAAATGTTTTCCATTTCTAAACTTGTTAGGTATTCAGTCAGTCCTAATTAGCAGTTCTGAAATCAATTTTGATTATCTGACAACATGATGTCCAAACTGAGGTATTTATATTTTCTGTTTATCCCACTTTCTGGAACATTTGATAGCAGCTTTCTACCACAAACACATTTTTAGATTAAAATTACTTCACCCCCTATGGTTATCTGTGGGCACTTGTAACAAATTGTTTGCTAGCGCTGAGTGAGCCAGTGCTGATTGGCCATTGGGAACTCTAACAAACTTTAAATTGCAGCAAAATGCCCAGAGACTTCTAATCCTGCAACAAGAAGCCAGGTACTCTGAAGGTGAAAGATACCAGGTAATTTGGCTTTCATGTTCTTGATAGCAAATAGCTTTATATCATAGTTGTTTACGTTTTTAAGATGCTTGCCACCCAAGTATGGTTTTATTACTTTTGAAAATCTTCTCTACTGAGCAAAACTGTGTAATATTTGGTGCTTTGTTTTATAAAATAGAAAATGTGTTACCATGCTCTAGAAATCATCAACTAAAATTGATGATTTGATAGCAACTTTCTCTTTTTTTTGTTATTAGCACTATCAAGATCCACAGTAACTCAGACTTTAATTATCCTCTATCCCTTCACTTAACAAACTACAATCAGGAAAATCTGATCTTATTCATACTTTGAAACCTCATCTGTGTTGATATTTCTACTGATGAGCATTAAATCATTTCATAAATTACTTACGTTGTCTTGATCTATAAAATGCTTGGAAGGGTAAACTATAGTTAGAATTCAGATCCTTCTAATTGCATTAATTTAGAAAAACACAGCCTAGGATTTTAGAATATATTTAATAGTTATATTTATTTCTCCAAATACCGGCTTTTCCTTGAGATGTTTAAAGATTGCAAGAATATTTCGATTATTTTTTCCCATAAAAACACGTTTTTCTTCAAGAAATCTCAGAGTGGTATAAATATATTGTTTTCACAATATAATAATAAGATCAATAGTCCAAAGACATGTTGACTTTTTTTCCAATGTAATGGCTACTTAAGTGAGCTCACTAGTTAATTCCTGTTGGTATATTTACCAAAATATAAACAAATACCTTTATTTGTAACTAAATGTTAGTATTTTGAACATCATTTTGTTGAGCCCAATATAAAATATGATCTGCCTTGAAGTCAACTGCACATGGATTTTTCTGTAATAAGATAAAAGAATAGAAAGTTATTTAAGGTGGCAGAGAGTCTTGATTAAGAAAACTGGGTCTAGAGCCACATTGCCTGGATACTAATCCCAGTTCTGCCCCTTAATATTTGTGAATTCTAAGACAAGTTATTTGATCTTTTTGTGTCTATTTCCTAATCTATACAACAGGCATAGTAATGCCACCTAACTTGTAGGGTTGTTGTGAGGCTCAAATAATTGAATGCATGCAAAATTCTTCGGCCCAGTGCTTGGCTCATTTTAGTATTCAATAAATGTTAGCTATTAATGTCAGTGTTGCAAAAATTAGTTCACTCTCCAGCCCATGGATGGCTACTAATTCAGACACATTGCTAATGAACATGAGACACAGATTAGGGCACCAGCCCGGAGGCAGATAATCTTTCCTCACAGTGCAGTCTGCTACCCTGACAGACTTAGAGTGTGTTACGAGCCGCTACATCAACTTAATGTCATTTTGAACTACACAAGTAATTAAACAATCTCTTTCTAAAGACAAGAGGAAGAAGAGCTGATGATAGAGCAAATACATGTGTCTATAAAATATATTTCTACCGACTGAATGTACTGTTTTAATGATATTGAATAATTTTCATTTTCACATTGGAATAACTAGACATATGAAAGCTCTTAGATTAAAATGTCCACACTCAGGTATAAGTAAATTATACATAGTCTATACACACACATAAACAAAGGGATATGAACTGCCAAGGGGAAGGGTGTTTATATATTCCTATGTGTTTTATCTCTTCTTATGGCTGCAGTTTATAACTGGCAATGCTTTGCAGTAAGATGTTGCTGTCTTTTCACAGAGATTCTCAAAGATGCGAGTTTTTTGTGTGGGACTACTCCTTTTCAGTGTGACCTGGGCAGCACCAGTAAGTATTTACAAATTCAATTATATTTCAGATAATCTCTTGCACTTTTCAATTGTTTTTCTTTCAAGCAACGTCTATTTAAATTAGTAGCATCTACCTAATTCAGTTGTTTTAAAAACAACCAAGCAAACAGAAAGCATCCAGCACTTAACACCCTTAACCAAGGAGGTTCTCAATAAACATGTGCTGAATTATGAGATCTCACAATGTTGCCTTTTAAGGAACACCAAAAACAGTTTTTTTGAGAAAACCAAGAGGCAGCCACAGCATTTCAGATCAGCTGATACTAATGAGTGATACTCAAAGACTCAAATTATAACATGGCAAAATAATCTTTTAATATTTTCCTGAAAACTTAAAGAATTTGACATGAATGTTTTAAAGCTAACCAGCTAGATTTAGTAAATAGATAAAAATGCAAAGAGACAAGAACTCTTCTGTATTTCTTGCAACACCCCAATACTGTGGGATCCTACTTGTGATTTTCTCTTCATCAGTGAGGCTAGAGGGGGAACGTAGTACCCCCAAGCTTAACCCAAATCAAACTCCTACTTCCTTGTGTGTCTTTTCTTCCCTCTGACTCACCCAGTTGAATATTCAGGATGTGACCAAATTATCTCATGAAGATGCTGAGTGTTAGTTATTTTCTGCAATGCAGACACAGTGCTAATTAGATAATGTCTGAGCAGCATCCTAACTTATCAGAATAACGTTTTTGGTTGGAGAACCATGGAAACAAACAGTCATCCCATTGCCAATCATACTTATATATAGGTCCTGAGTGAGTGGGTGACTGGTAGGTTAACCAGGCTGATGAGGATGATCAGGGAAGCAGAGGGCTTCATGGAGGGCAGTGGAAGTTGGGGAAATGTGTTCCCTTCTCCGCACACACTCTGTGCAACAAGGGTGTGCAGTACAGTCCTGTGGGGGCTGTACTGCTCACAACACACATTTGCGAGACCCCATGCACAGACCTCACTCAATCAAGGAAGGCCTGGAGGCTCAGGTGCCTCTCCCACCTCTCACGGTGGAAGAATGAGTCTTGCTGACCCGGCTCAAGTCAGCCAGCTGAAGGTTTTATTTTGAGCAACGTATTCCAAGAAACAGCTGGAGTGGGGCTTTCTCATCATTTTCCAGTAAATGTGCTATGTCAACATCGATTCAGTGACCACTGATCAGAAGAGGATGCCAGCTTTCCTCCCCGGAGGCAGACAATGCCATCTCCATTACAGGGCCACATTCAAGCCCAAGACATCTGCCTGGGGGTGTAGGGGGGAGAAGGGAGGGATGCATATTTCAAATGAAAGCAGCTCAGCAAGGATGCAGAGGCAACATTTGTAACTGTGAATCATTAAATATGATTTTTTTTCCAGGTATATAGATGCCATTTTAGTAATTACCTAAATTTTTAAATGATAGATTGGTGGCTTAAGAAATTAGTATATACTCAGCCACTTGCATACGTCTTAGAATTATAAGCCAAATTCTAAATGATTTTTAAAAGGAAGAAAATGAATGTTTATTAGGCTATGCAATTCAGTTAATATTCATCAAGATGCAGTTAGACTAGAAAGACTCCGTTATAAGTCACAATAAATCAAAACTGTACCGAGGTACTCTATATTGTTAAGTATGTTTCTAATCCATATGTGTGTGTGTGTTCTGTAAGAAGATCCCTGACACCCCATACTATCATTTCTTTCTTTTGCTTACTATCTCCCCATCTCATTTTTATGCTTTCTTTTTCCTATAGTCCAATTTCTAGAACTGTTTGCCCTGTTTTTATATTTTTGAAGAGTGATATAATGGTCCAAATTTATATTCACACGATCATATAAGAATCAACATAAGAAATACAATAAAGGATAAAACTATAAAATATGCCTTGAAGATAATTAATATAAAGTTTAGGAACATTTCCTCTTATTACTAAATGCTTTTTCATATTTAATCATTTAAAAATTTATTATTTTAACCCTGGGACTTTGAGGCAGAAGATTTAAATTAAAATATCTTCTCTACTTCTACTGCAACTACCAACTATGAGTGTAGGCACTTCTGTTTCTTCTACTGCTCATCTTATAAGGGTTACTTTGGGACTCATATGAGATTATAAGTACAAAAGCAGTTTACAAACTATAAAGTGTCCTATAAATAGAAGGTGTTATTGATAAACTATTGTTATTTTCTAGAATGGAATGGATTATTAGGCAGCTATGCCTTGGAGTCCAGCCATGGAGGTGCTTTCTAAACTTCTGAGTTTTATATTTTGAAGATGATTTTATCTGCCAGAGTCCAGTCCAGAAAACAAAATCCACTACAGGAAGCTCAGTAGAGGGACTTTCTAAGGGAAACTAGCTATAAAGTATAAGGAAGAAAAGAAAAGCCAACCAGGGGTGGTGAGACCACCCAAGGATCGAAGCTACTACCAGCCTTAGGGCTGGAAGGAAAAACAAAGATGCTGCTCCTAGGCCCCTGGGTGGGGCAACTAGGACCACAAAGGAGATGTACCTAACTCTAGAGGTGCAGCCCCAAACAGAGAGAGCAGAGAAGGACATACCCTGGCTTCTCTCTCCTTCCACCTTCCAGTCTCATGCCAGGCCTCCTTCACCCAAATCCAGTCTGAATACAGAGGGCAAATGAGCTTGGGAAATGAAGGAATCAGTTCAGACTGAGCTGGAGATACAAAGGAGCTGAGAGCAAGCAGGGGCATTCCCAATATCTTAGCGCAAGCAACAACCTGTCTGTGTTAAACAAAATATAGAAGCTTAATGCTTCTTCAGGAAGAACACTTTCCAGGTAAATAGGACAGCTGGCCTAGGTGGCCCTCTTTCTGTTTACCTCTTTATTCAATCTTTCCCTTAAGGGGTTCTCTCTTTTATATGATTGATCCACCATGATGCCTGCTTCCACTGTAGCACGCTCATTCAAACACGGCCCAGTCCGCCCATTGGTTCCCAGTGCCACATCTGAGATAGGCTAGGAGTTTCTGAAAGAAAGAGGTAAATGAAAAATACTGAGAATTAAAGAACTGTTACATCTATTCCTTTAATAGAACAGTTGCTCTCAGATTTTAGGGTCTCTGTTCTATGTGCTTTCCTGTGGTATGCAAACTTCAGCCCAAAGGACTGGGACAAACTGCCGGGGTCTGTTCTTTCTTCATTTCTGCCCTTTTTGCGCTTCAATAGCTACCCCTCATGCTACGCTACCCTCAAGAAATTTTGACACTTTGTGTCAAACCAAGAAACAGAATTTATCCTAATCTGCTGGCCACCTCCATTTTTCCTTCTCAGAATGTAACATCTGGCAGCAATAAGGTTTTATCCTTAATTGTGATCCTACCATTCACATGAACGGCTATGGTTTGACTCTCCCTGGGCCATCAGCAGCATCATATCTTAATTCAATATTACAATTACTCGACTTAGACAATTAATGCACACATGTAATTTAAATCGTCAAACTCTGATTTTAGTTCACTTATATTTAACAACTCCCAGTTTGCCAGTGAAAACTTCTTTTTCAGTGGATTCTGATGGCAGCCAAGCCCCTTCATCTGGGGTGCCATCCCTCCCTACTTCCCCACCACACCCACTTATCGGTTGTCTGAGCTTGAATCCAGTTCTGTAGTGGAGACGGCACTGTCTCCCTCTGGGGGCAGAAAGCCGGCACTGTCTTTTGTAATATTGAAACAAATATTAACGCGATGAGTGTGTCAATCTTCTTTTGGTTAGAATGATTTTCCACATTGAATAATACAACCCAGTGAGGGAAAAACAAATGAAACGTTTATTTGAAGAAGTTAATGAAATAGAATGTTCTAGTGGGTGAAGTTTTGTTTCTTGTTTCCTTTCAGACATTTCAACCACAGACTGAGAAAACTAAGCAAAGCTGTGTGGAAGAGCAGAGGGTAAACAGAATTCGTCTTTTCAAATAACTCTATTTCAGCTCTGTAAAGAAAAAGTCAGTAAGAGAAAAGTGTAACTGTCAAAATAGTCTTGGGCACTTTGAATGGAAGTGAAAAATTATACAACATAATGTTGGCACTTTCTAGTCAATCAGGTATTGTAACTCACACACCATGTGTGACAGAAAAGAGGAAACCATTGTGAATAGAGATTTATTTCTCTCCAATATGATTTCTTCCTTCAAATGAAACAATGCTTTGCCAGGCAACCTTCATGGGGCTAAGTGAGTAAGAATTTGGGAACATTGCTACTAGCAAACAATATTTTCCCACACATGTACCTGACAAACACTTTGCTCTCAGAATGATAAACAAGGGAGTAAAGGGGAAGGTGGCTATCAGATCTGAATGGGGAATTCCATGTCCATGGAGTCAGCTTTCCATATGCATCCAGTTAAACGAATCCTCCCTGCTTTGCATGCCACCAAATTGCAGCTTGCTTCTGCCTATCACAGAAAATTACGTTCTAAGAACTAACAATCTTCTGTACTTCATCTCAGCTGAAAATTACAAAGGCCAACATTGCCAGCTTAAAAGCCTGAATGTTCATGCTGTGAGTTTTGCCAATTAGACATCAGACATGAATATTGTAAATCCTGCCTTTCTCCTGGTCCTCTCACCCCCTCCCACCTGAAAATATTTCCACATGCTCCATTTCCATAGACATTTGGTAATAAAATCGATCCACCCTAGGACAGAAAGCAGTTGACAGGCCCTTAGGGAAAACAGATTGAGAGTTACGTAGAAAAGAGAGAAGGAACAAGTTGCTGTCTTCGGGAGCTGGCTAACACACACCCTCCTGTGGTTATAAGAAGTACTACCATTTGTCAGAGGTGGAATTCAACTTCACCCAAGTTTTAAAGTTTCTTATATTATTACAAAGAGCCCAAAAACTTCTTTGTAAGAGATAAAACGTGCCTCAATATAATGTTGTGTTTTTGTAGATAACATACAAGGGTCACCATGAGAAACATGGGCATTACGTTTTTAAGTGTGTTTACATGTCACCTGGGAAGAAAAATCAAACTGATGTAAAGGTAAGCTGAATCTCTGAATAACCATTCTTAGCATGACTAAACCCTGGACTAGCCCTAGAGGAAAATGTAGGGGAGGCGAAGTTTACTTTTGCTTGCTCTGGGGTTTCTGTCTTATGGCTGGCACTTTTGTCCCTTCCCTCACTCCCCAGGCTCCTCAAGCCTCTCTACTACAAAACTCTGGGTCCCAGAATCTTCCTGATCCCCGTTCCATGCCTTGGCCCACATCTCGCTCTGCTTCAGGACCTGTGGCTGCAGGTGTGATACTCATGGACCCCAGGTGCCCATGGACTGCTGTGTTACTGCTTCTGAGTAACATTTGGTGTTTTTAAAGGAAGTTTTCTTGACATTTTCTACCATATGCTCTGATGGTGGGGATCTCAGCAGGGGACGGCTAAGAGGAGAAACCATTTTGGCCTAATGAGTGACACATTTTACCGTCTCTTAAATTCATTCCATGGATAACTCCATCTGTGTTGGGTTGCTCAGAAGTAAAAGAATGAGGCCCTTGTCACTACAATGACAATAATTCTTTTCACTCAGTCCCTTCTTGTAGATTCATCGGCCAAAGGGCTGGAAATAGCTTGAAATGCCATCAGCAAAAGGGCTATTTACTTTTTCCAAATCTGGTTTTATTTCCCGTGGAAGTAACAGTTTCCCTTCAGAATGTTATTTTCTTCTGTCATCGATATCCTTTAGATGACATCTCTAAGATTACACCTAACTGTAAATAAGTTAAACATATCCATTTGACAAATATATGTGGAGTTCTTAACTGGTGTGTAAGACACTATACGAGATAAAATGATGGAGAAAACAAAGTCTTTCTCTCCAGGATCTTAGAGTTAGAAAAGAAACAAAAGGCACTTACAAAAATTATTGTAAAACAAGACAGAATGTGGGAGGTACTATGTGAGTAGTACCCAGAAGAAAAAAAAGATCATGCTTTAAGGGCTTGGAGTAGAAAGAAATTAGTTCCTGGCCTCTGGTGTTCATAATGGAAATAACTGCGCTGGACCATGGAGGATGAGTAGGATTTGAGCAAACAGAAGTGAGTGGGTGAGGCCGTTCTCCATGAAAAAACTCATAGGAACCAAAGCATGGAGACAGAAAAGCAGAGCATAGGAAAGCAGCCAGCCAACTTGTACATAGACCATCGAACAGTCAGAAATCATTTAACACAAGCAAATGTAAGAAAAGTTTTTTTCTATTTTTTGATATTTTCTTCAATGCAAAAATAGCCATCATATACCACAGGTTAAAAGTTGTTTCATGTTTTCATTTATAAAATTATTCTACTCAGTCTTCTAATAAAATGCACACAATGCATTAGTGTACATGTTACTTTTTTAAAAGCAGAGAAGCACCAAAAATAAAACATAACTTCCCACTTCAGACAAGGGAGAGAAAAAATTAGGAAGAGATTATTATAATCTACTGAGTTTAGATTTAGTGTTTAACTCAAAAGGTTATCTTAGTAATGAGTAAACAAACAACAATGAACTTGATTGCAAACGAAAACAAATGTCCAAGTAAAACTTTCCAAGACTCAATTACTCAAGTCAAATATTTAAAATACTTTTTATTTAGTGATATACTACAAAGTTTATTTCTATTTTTTTCTTATGGCAAAATCTTATTTCAGAATATACCCACCAATATTAAAAAATTAATGAACAATAATGCCATAACTTTTACAAATAAGTAATTTCAAATTATATTTTACAAATATTACACATTGGCACTTTTGCAGACCATATATTAGCCAGCTTCTTAAAAGTAGAGGGCACTTCTAAAAGCCATTTTTATTTTGAGATTCAAATGTGAGCTGATTCAACAATTTCCCCACTACTTCCAACAGTTAATAAGATACATGTATAAAAGCAGACAGTCCTCTAAGCAGAACAGTACTTCTGTTTGGGAGTGAAAAAAGAGAGAGAGTCCAATCAAAATCTATTTCAGATAACATCCCATCGATGGCTACAAGCTTACAGAACACACAGCTAGCCCAAGGGTGACACTTGGGCAATACAAGAGCAGGGGGGTCCAGAGTTTGTCCATCTTCATCTGCCTCTACAACCAATATTAGAGAAGTACAGAGACTGGGAAAAGAGTTGTGCATCCAGTAATTACATGACTATCATTAATATTACCTAGGAAAGAAACTATCATTCATTAAAGGGCTATGCCCAGTTCTGCATGCTTTACATGCATTATTTAATAAAAATCATTTAATTCTCCCCAAAATACTGAAAGGTAGATATCATTTTTATTTTACAGCTAAAAAAGCTAAGGCTCAGAGAAGTAAAATAATGCTCCCAAGATCACACAGCCCATAAACGGCAGTGAGGCAACTGATTCTAACGCATGTGCTCTTTCCATAGCACAGCTACTCTCGTGAGCACTGGACTGAGGGATTAAGAAAGACTATTTGGCAATTCCTGCCTACTGTTTCACTCGACATATTCCCTATGATCCTGGCTTCCCTGCGTTTGGTTTTTCTATTTTCTTTGCTACCTTCCCTACACACTTGACCAAATACTATGAGCTTCTGGCTGCATGCTCTTTTTCTCTCCATCAGGGAGCTCTCGTGTATTCTGACATCTTTAATGAACACATCTAAGACGTCCACATGCTTGACAAGAGCCAACAAATTGAAGTGGTGGTCAAAAAGCACAAAATTGAGCTGTATTAGTAAAAATAGGGCTGTGGTCAAGGCAAGGAAGTGGATGAATGCACCGTGCTTGGGGCTGATCAGGCCACATCAGAGTCAAGGTCTGATTTGGGACCCCACAAACAAAAGAGAATTCATAATCAGGTGATGGGTCTGAACGTAGTCACCTAACACAAGAGAACTGTAGTGTCAACCTGGAGAAGAGAAAGCAGCCAGCGAGTTCGAAGGAAAACAAAACTTTTTCGAATGTTGGGAGGGTTTCATAGGAAGGAGGAAATAACCTTATTAGGTGTTGCATCAGCAAAAATGGATACTAGTTTCAGGTTAAAAATTATTGAAAAAATTACAACTATGTATAAGTGAAACAATAGGATCTGAAAAGTAATAAACAATTAGCGTGTAAGATGCTCAAGGAAAGAAGAGTTGACCATGAGCTATGAAAACTGGGAAGGACTTGTATTGGGACACACCAAGAGCCTGTGATACCCAATTCTCTATCTCTAACTGTATATTGCTTTTTGAGCTCAGGTTCTATATTCCCTTAACATCAATATGTCTAACATTAAAGTCCTTGTCTTTTTCACCCTATCTTCATTTTTACATGTTAACATTCCTGTCCATTTTAGTTATTAAGGCTTTTTCTGCTTGGGCACCAGAAGAAGGGGTTTTTTTCTTTGTAATGTTTTTCTTTGGCGTAATCCTAATCCAAGTGATTACATCTCATTACTGGATACTGCAAAAGCCTCCTACATGTTCTTTCTTACCACTGTTCCTCCTAAATCCTTAATTTTTATTTTGTTAATCTCCTGTGAACTTTCACTAGCTCTTCATACTCCACAAAATAAAACCAAATTCTTCACCCTGGCATTCCATTTTCTACAAGTCTCCGGCACTCTGTTTGTCTGTGCAGGCCTAATTGGATATGATGTCTCTGCCTCACAGACCTACCCCCACCCTCCATACCCCTCAGGATCACTGCCTTTGCCAATAAATATCACCAGATATTGCTTAGAACATGTAGCACCCACCCTAATTTCTTCCATGTTCCAATCTCTCAATAAATATCTCTTCTGTTGATTTCATATTACTCATCAATTCAAAGGCCTATGTAGGGATGTTGTATATTCCAGCTCATCCTGCAATTTGGGGATGAAAAGAAAAAATGACATTTAGTCTGTCTGTAATTGTTCTCTTGCTCAAGAGCTCCTCATGGAGGGGCAAGGGAATGTGCAGAAATTAAATTCAATCTGTTTAAACTTAAGGTTATCTAATAGCTAAAATAGTTATTTAAATAAATCAGTCTCTTTTAGTTAAAAATGCTCAGATCCTCACTCCCCCTCCTTCTCCCTCTAAGACGGCATCCAGCTGTGGCTTACACCATCCACTACATACCATGCACCAAATGGACAAACATGGCTTACACCATAGTGAAGAGGAAGACTTGGAATCTTCAGACATGCACGGAATAATGTTGCCTAACCACTTGAATGCTTCTTGCCCTGCTTCATTCTAAAATGAAGTTGTTGGCTACCATAGCTTAGGATTCACTTAGTATAGTCTTGACTGGGGCCATGGTGACTCAGCCTCTCTTAGCTCCCATGGGCAATTTAGACTTCTCTCTGTTTGAGTATGACTCACATTTGTCCCTAGTATGTACTCCATCTACACTGCTCCTTTTAGAGCCACTTCACTTCCTCTATGGCAACACTCTCTGGAAACTTCCAGACCAGATGCTCAGACACTTCTATATTTAGCCTATGCTACAGAGAAATAGCAAGTGGCATAGGGTATAGTCAATCTCAGCTCTTTCTTCCTGACCACATTGTTCTGCCAAACTTACTGAAAGTTGGCTGCACCCAAGAGTGATAAAACCCAGGATATGAAGCAGCATCTTTACAGATCCTGCCCCTTCCCCCACCAAAAAAAAAGAATGAATTGAAATATAGATATAAATACTTTACTCTCCTCCTCTGCTTTCTCTTTTTCATCCCATTATTCTCCCAGGGACTTTTCTTTTAAATGTCAGAAGACTCTTCTATTTGCAGATTTTCCATTTAAAAAAGAAGCAAGAAAGAAAGGAAAGAAAAAGAAAATACTCCTTTAGGCAGATGAATACCTCTGATGATCAGAATGAAGGAGAGAAAAGAGAAAGAGAGAGAGAGAGAGAACTAATTTTAATATATGAAATCCATTTTACTTGCAATGACTCACTATTCCCACTATGTAGGTTTATTCATATTATGTCTCAGTTGTGTCCTGTTTCCAAACAATTGAATATGCCACTTATTCTTAAAATATTCTCACAATTTCCCTTCTGCATATTTGAATAGTACCCATTTTTCAAGCCTAGTTCATTCTTCTTTCTCCATGAAACCTGATTTGACCATTCTAGAATGACCTCTACCAGTAAACCTCTATTGAGTTAATAGATCCTTTTTATTAAATATCTGGTGGATGGTTTTTATATTGCCTAAGAATTATTATATTTTAAAAATTTTACATAAAATAATCACTTCGTATTGAAAATTGTATTTTAGCAGGAAGAAAAAAACAAAGACAATACTGGTTTTCACCATTTGGGAAAGAGAATAAATCAAGAGCTATCACCTAAAGAAAATATTGTCCAGGAAAGAAAGAAAGATTTGTCCCTTTCTGAAGTCAGTGAGAATAAGGGAAGTAGTAAATCTCAAAATTATTTCACAAATAGACAGAGACTGAATAAAGAATATAGTATCAGTAACAAAGAGAATACTCACAATGGCCTGAGGATGTCAATTTATACTAAGTCAACTGGGAATAAAGGGTTTGAGGATGGAGATGATGCTATCAGCAAACTACATGACCAAGAAGAATATGGCGCAGCTCTCATCAGAAATAACATGCAACATATAATGGGGCCAGTGACTGCGATTAAACTCCTGGAGGAAGAAAACAAAGAGAACACACCTAGGAATGTTCTAAACAAAATTCCAGCAAGTATGAATTATGCTAAAGCACACTCGAAGGATAAAAAGAAGCCTCAAAGAGATTCCCAAGCCCAGAAAAGTCCAGTAAAAAGCAAAAGCACCCATCGTATTCAACACAACATTGACTACCTAAAACATCTCTCAAAAGTCAAAAAAATCCCCAGTGATTTTGAAGGCAGTGGTTATACAGATCTTCAAGAGAGAGGGGACAATGATATATCTCCTTTCAGTGGGGATGGCCAACCTTTTAAGGACATTCCTGGTAAAGGAGAAGCTACTGGTCCTGACCTAGAAGGCAAAGATATTCAAACAGGGTTTGCAGGCCCAAGTGAAGCTGAGAGCACTCATCTTGACACAAAAAAGCCAGGTTATAATGAGATCCCAAAGAGAGAAGAAAATGGTGGAAATACCATTGGAACTAGGGATGAAACTGTGAAAGAGGTAGATGCTGTTGATGTCAGCCTTGTAGAGGGCAGCAACGATATCATGGGTAGTACCAATTTTAAGGAGCTGCCTGGAAGAGAAGGAAACAGAGTGGATGCTGGCAGCCAAAATGCTCACCAAGGGAAGGTTGAGTTTCATTACCCTCCTGCACCCTCAAAAGAGAAAAGAAAAGAAGGCAGTAGTGATGCAACTGAAAGTACCAACTATAATGAAATTCCTAGAAATGGCAAAGGCAGTACCAGAAAGGTTGTAGATCATTCTAATAGGAACCAAGCAACCTTAAATGAAAAACAAAGGTTTCCTAGTAAGGGCAAAAGTCAGGGCCTGCCCATTCCTTCTCGTGGTCTTGATAATGAAATCAAAACGGAAATGGATTCCTTTAATGGCCCCAGTCATGAGAATATAATAACACACAGCAGAAAATATCATTATGTACCCCATAGACAAAATAATTCTACAAGGAATAAGGGTATGCCACACGGGAAAGGCTCCTGGGGTAGACAATCCCATTCCAACAGGAGGTTTAGTTCCCGTAGAAGGGATGACAGTAGTGAGTCATCTGACAGTGGCAGTTCAAGTGAGAGCGATGGTGACTAGTCCACCAGGAGCTCCCAGCGGGGTGACGGTCTGAAGACCTCATCACCTGTGAGTTGATATAGAGGAGAGCCACCTGACAGCTGACCAGGTGAAGAGAGGATAGAGTGAAGAACTGAGTGAGCCAAGAATCCTGGTCTCCTTGGGGGAATTTTTGCTATCTTAATAGTCACAGTATAAAATTCTATTAAAGCTATAATGTTTTTAAGCAAAAAAAATCATTACAGATTTATGAAATAGGTAACATTTGAGTAGGTGTCATTTAAAAATAGTTGGTGAATGTCACAAATGCCTTCTATGTTGTTTGCTCTGTAGACATGAAAATAAACAATATCTCTCGATGATAATTTGTATTAAGTAATCTATAAGAAACTATTGTCTGTGGTGCTTCATTTCAGAGGGAACAAGCTTAGTTCTGCCTCCAGCACAGGGAGTGCCTATGAAATTGATCCACTGGGGAAATCTCAGCTGTGCTCCTCCACCCTCTCTGCTTGAGCCAGCCTTTCCTTTCACCTCTGACCTCCCTCTGTGCTGATAGAGATCCTACTTCCTACCTTCTTCCACTCTTTCCTCTGTTGCACATGTTGCACATATTCTACGGCAAATATTAGCTCCTGAAACAAATCTCCATGTTATCATTTTTCTTGGTTCTACCTCCTTCCAGACAAAGAGGACTGTAAGGTAGAGCGAGGGCAAGAGGGAGAATTTGAGGAGAAACACAAATGCAAAGCCAAGACAAAAACTTAGTTTGAGAAATATCATTCACTGGCTGATCCCAAATCATTTCCAGACTATTTCTTTCTCTTGTCTTTCAGTGTAGAGGTTTTTCCAGCTAATAATGGCTTTGTGACACTGTTCTGGAAACTAGCCCTAAGTCTCGGTTAGGGAAGGGGGAAGAGCTCTGGAAAGATTTTGCCTCTCCTGATAAGAAGAACTTATATAGCTGGTATACCACCCTTTCTCCTTTCTTGCCCTTTTCTTGGCTTGACATGAACCTGAAGCCTGGAGGAGCAGTCATGTTGTGGCTATGAAGGAAAGGACAAAATAGTCCTAGAGGAGCCACTGAACCAGCTCCATCATCAGCTTCCTGCCTCCAGAATCTTCGTCCTGTGAGAAAAATAATGCTCTTTTTAAGCGACTATTTGGAATTTTTGTTGCTGCTGTTATTGGTGGGTGAATTGAATTTGTAATTGATATACCTCTCCATTCTTGACATTCCTCCAAATGAGGAAGGTCAAGAGAACAAAAGAAAGAGGTAGAGAATAGAGAAAGAAAAGTGCACACATTTTCTCTTTAATATGTAAGTTCCCAAACAACAGAAATCATGACTGAGACAGTCTGGACAGCACCTAGATTATTGAGTTGAATAATGTATGTAGCACAGTCAAGTCAATGTCAGTATATTATGGCACCTTCAAAAAATCTAAACTCCCACATTGGGTAGATAGAGGGTGCTTCATTTACTAAATGAAAGTGGCAATATAAGCTATTGAATAAATCAGACTCTCAACATACACAAATAGTAATGGCTAACACGATTTGCATAGTTACCATGAGCCATGCTCTGTGAAGTCCTTTTATCTATACAGCTACTCCATAATATGGGTACCATTATTACCCCCATTTACAGATGAAGAAACAGACACAGATCTGTAAGTATTTGCTAGTTAGCTAGGATTTATACCCAAGGAGTCTTGTTCCAGAGTCTTTACTCTTAAACAGTCACTAAACTGCCATATATTGCAAAGATGAATGTACGTAATATACACATACATATATGACTGTGTGTATATATAGATATATATGTATACACACGTGTACATAGTGTGTGTATATTTATCCACATAATATGAATATATGTGAGTATATGTGTGTTCATGAGTGCACACACACACACACACACACACACAGAGAAACTTGAAAGAATACAAGGTAGAATCTAAAAACAAGGAATCTTTTTTTCCCTCATTTGTTCCCTATCTTCTGGAAATAATAGATCAGAATCAAGGGAAAGACTTAACATATCACCCAATGTTACCATCAGAATTCCAGAATAAATTATTCCTAGTAATTTGCTTTTTAAAAAAATAAAAGACAATTTGGGGGAAAAAAAACTGGAGGCAATTAATGAATTAAAAAAAAGCTTTAAATTGCAGATTAATAAATTGAAATCAAACTGCTACTTATATTTCAGGTTTAGATCAGAGCTTTACATGCGAATGGTTTGATCACATGAAAACACTTGGCGTGGTAAAAGAAAAATATGAACTGATAGAGAAAAATGGATGCTTTCTTTGGGTAAATACAGATGGACCCTTCCAAAAGTCACCTGCCATAGTCTGCTATCTAGTGGAGAAACTGCATATTTCAATTCTCTGATCTGATTTTGGTTCCTCTCTCCAAGCTTCAGTGTTCATGGATATTTCTTCAAAACACTGACAATATTCATATTTTTTTCATCCAGTTAACAGAAACTAGAAGTGTGTCGGCATCCACAATGCATTGCTATTGGATGCAGACGTGGAGGAATTAGTCCAAACACAAAGGACCAGAGATCCACAAGGACAGTCAGTAGTCAGGAGTGAGGCCCATGCCTTATCCAAAGCCATGTTTTAGCCATCAAGCTGCAGTAACCTCAGTTAAAAAAAAAATAGATGACTGTTTCTGAAATTGGGCAAAAAATTTCAGCCTTATGTAGCTGCCTTATAAGGGACGATGGAAATTGACCTAGCCTGCCACCTTGTGCTCAAAATGAAAAGGTCGCTCTACCAGTCCTGCGAGGAGGCTCCGGTTCCGTCATTTACGCGCAGCCCTGGTACTCCCTCCAACCTCACCTTCCTGGACTTCTCTGCTTGTAAATATTTACCTTGATTTTACAATATTAATTAATCTGTTCTTGGCAAGTCTACCAGTCGAGGCAACATATCTGACCTTGTCTGAAATAACATTTAGCTCAGTTGAAAAATATTTATTGAACGACCATCTTTTACAAAATTCTTTGGAGCTCAAAAGAAGAGATGTTCTTGGTCTTTATCAAAACTATAAGTAAGTAGGGAGAAAGTCATACGAAAGATACAAGGCAGAATGTGTTAAATAATAGAAATATAAGTAAAGTGAGACAGGAGTTCTGAGAAGAAGATGAACTCTAGCTGAAGGGAAGAGCCAGGAGATAGTAAAATCTATTTTACCTAAATAACGTATTACCCATGTAGAGAGGCTGCAGACAATAAGTCTCACTGGTACATAAGAGCTTCACAGTGGCGACGTTACGTGATCCCATGTGTAGTTCAGAGCTTAAGATAGCTCTCCCCAACCAGTGGATGGGGAAGGAGTGGTGAGCGAGGTAGGGTTCAGGGGAGTTGGAAGGAAGAAGACCAGCCAGGAGGAAGTCACTCAACAGGCTTTCTCTGTGGTCTAGAATAAACATCGTGTTATCTCCTCACTCTGTCTTTAGGGCCTGCCTTTAACTAAGTAGGAGCTCAAGACAGTGTAAGTTTCAAAGACATTATGATGCTTTTACAGAAGTCCACCTTCCAAAAACAACTTCTGTATGAGAAGGTAAACTCTGCTAGTCAAGAGAATGATACTTACAGTCACAGGCGTTAAAATATGGTATTAGACGGCCCAAAGGAAAAGGAGAAGAAATAGATGAGTCTGGATGAATGTCAGGAAGAGAGGAATTGGGGGCTGAAAGAGAAAGGGACAGATAAATGGTTAGAAAAAACTTAATGAGGAAGTCTGGAAAGAAAAGAGAATAAAACTCTGATACAATCTAAATCCAGAAATCCAAATGAGAATAATGTCAAAAACAATGAGTGGACTCACACAAAAGCTGCAAGAAAATCTACCTGAAGCTACGGTTTAGACTTTTGAGAATAAGAACAAGAGGATCTGTTTCATTAAATGAATAATACTTTATCAATTTGTAGGCATATGGTTTAGTGTAACATAGACACTCCCTGTTTAGAAGTGACTCTTGCTGGATTTGAATTTTAAGTGGATTTTTATAATTGTTAAGTTAACAGATTAATAATAGAAGTCAAATAATCTTAAATAATTTTTGCTTAAAACAGCATCAGGAAGATAGAAGTATTAGGTTGGTGCAAAAGTAATTGCCATTACTTTTAATGGCAAAAACAGTCATTACTTTTGCACAAACATAATATTATGTGAAGAAAGAAAGTTGTCTATTTAGCAAAGAGGTAATTCTGAGCAGGCCAGCTGGGGCAGATCTTAGACACATTGCATTAATAAGTGAATCAAGTAATATTTGTGATATAAGGCCATGAACGGGGTCCAGGGATTTCCATTTTTAACTGGTCCCTGAAATGATTTTAATGCAAGCCAAAGTTTGAAATCACTAATATGGATGTCTTTCCCAGTGACCTTCAAATCAGTCACCTGGGTCTCCCACAAATCTATGGCTAGTCCAGACCTTCCCCTGTATTAACCTACCATTGCAGGAATGTTTCAGTTTATGATGAAAAATAGCTTGTCCTTGTGGATTATCTTCTATCAACAAATAATAAAAATATCATTTAAAGTGAATGTACAAGGCTGGGAGTGGGTGGCACAAGCCTGTAATCCCAGCACTTTAGGAGGCCGAGGTAGGGCAGGTCACCTGAGGTCAGAAGTTCAAGACAAGCCTGGGCAACATGGTGAAACCCCATCCCTATGAAAAATACAAAAATTAGTCTGGCCTAGTGGCGCAGGCCTATAATGCCAGCTACTTAGGAGGCTGAGGCACAAGAATTGCTTGAACCTGGGAGGTGGAGGCTGCAGTGAGCCGAGATCGCGCCGCTGCACTCCAGCCTGGGCCGACAGAGCAAGACTTTGTCTCAAATAAATAAATAAATATTAATTAATTAATTAATTAAGTGAATGTACAGGATAGCATTTAAAAATGGACCTTTACACAGGCTCTTGCAAAACAGAAACTATTCACAGTGCATATACGTGACTTCCCCAACTCACTACTCTGTGGAAAACAATCTGGTGATTGTAGAGCCGTAGTGTGCCATCGGTCATGTACAAACCGGTCATCCTAACAGGATATGATCACAACCATTCAAAGTTTACATGTCTCTGTAAAAGACAGAACAGAAAGTGTGACAAGGAAACAAAGTAGGAACAGAAAGAGCAAATGTTGAAAGTACAAAGGCGCAAAAGTCACAATATGCTGATTTGAGACTGAGCTTGCTGCCTCATGTTGCGCAAAAGTGTGAGTTCTAGAAGAGCATTCCCTATTAATAGAATCTTCAGTTAGTAGAATTTTAAAGCAATGATCCATAAATTTGTAGTGTTCTACAAAATCTGCCTCTGTCTTGGTTCACTGTTGGTGCTCTGTCTTCCACAAAGATCTGGGCTGATGAAAGGCCCTCCCAGGGAAGAGCCCCTCAGTTGCACCATCATGTTATTCATTAGGGCCAGATGAGTAAAGAAGGGATGTACAAGTGTGAAAGCCCCCCAACATCTGAGCCTACCGGTAGCCAAGAGAAACGAGCCTCCAACCTGGTCTTTCGGCTTCCTCATTTCAGCTTACTCTGGCCTGTTCATCTAACACTTACTAAAAGCATGTGACAGTAAGCTTTGGATCAATTCACATATCTTTCTCTCTCAAAATAATGTTTATAGTTTTCTGATTATGAGAGAAATGAAAAACCCATTATATAAAACTACAAAAAAAGAAAATATCAAGAAAAAATTACACTTTCATCACATTTTTCCTCCCAGTTCTTTTTCTAACTATATACTGACATATATTCTAAGAAAACACTATATTCTTTTAGTGTTCTTTTCTGCTATCTTAATTTGCTCTTTTATCACATTACCAAATATTTTTAAATCATTTTTAAATTTTATTATATATATTTACCACATTTGTTCAGTCTACTATTGAAGGATATTTAGCATTTTCCCAGTTTTTCTCTATTATAAACTCTTGTGTTTTTTCAACTTTACTGAGGTATGATTGACAAATAAAAATTGTATATAATGCTTAATCATTCTCTTTAAACGGCTGCATAAAATTTACTGCTTGGATTTACTGTCATTTTTTTAGCCACATCCCTATTGATAGGCATTTAAATGATTTTTAGCCAATCACTATTCAAACAGTGTTACAATAAACATCACTGGTCATATATCTTTGTGTACAACAGTAGGGTAAATGTTTAGCATTACCAAGTCTATCTTAAATATGAGATACAAAGCTGCAACACCAAGTTTCATATACCTGAGCAAGTAGGTTCTTAGAGCAAGTAGGTGAATATTGCACTTTACATAAATTTGCCTCTGTGACACTTCCACCTGCACACAATATGCCCCAGGGCAGTTAATTCCAAACACTGGTGACAGGCTAGGTCCAGTGGAGTCATCTGAAGGTCTTTATCAGAAAGCACAACCCCTGGAGCTCCTTCTCCAAAGATTCTGATTCTTTGGTGGGTCCTGGTATTCTGCATTTTAGGAAACTTCCTGGTGACACTAATACACAGCCAGGTTTCAGCAACACTGCCCTAAGAACCCATGTTAAGCTTTTAAAATGGAAAACCAGAAAACAGTCACTAGATGGCAACCTCGCTCACTTTTTGAAAAGCATTTTGAGACAAAGCAAAGAGTTTTAAACTTTCATTCACAATTAAATTTGGAACTGTCTCCCTAAAGAAAGCTTTTTTAAAAAAAAAAACAAACATACGATCAGGTGCCTCTCTTTTATAATGCCCGTATCGTATTACTTTTAAACTCCATAAATAAAAACAAGGGCTCTTTTGTTTGAATAATAACAGCCCCCTCTGGAAACTTAATCTAGTTTTTGTTTGCACACATCTCTCCTATAAAACTCTGAATTTCCTGTTTCCTTAGATAATAAAGTGGAATTTGTCTTTAAAAGTCTCTTTTCTTTCTTACTAATGTCTGAATCTCATTAAAGCCAAGATCAGCTGTGCTTAGTTTTGTGAGGCTAAACCCCCTGACATTAACACGTTGCCATTCTTTTTCTAACTGGCTCTATACGGGTGCAGAGATTCTTGGAAGAAACCTTAGAGATCATCTGGTCCAGTGCTCACCTAAGGCAGGTTCACTGTGTTTCATCCCTAATAGCTGGTCATTTTGCCACTGTTTACATACTTACACTAACAGGGAGTGCATTACCTTACCTTACACTTTTGGTGCTAGGCAGAAAGATGCATTCATTTTCCACATGACATGTTTCCTGTTTTCTATGCTTCTCCTCTTCAAACTAAACATTTTTCAATGACCTTTCATGTGCTCTTTCGCCACACTTACCTCCAGTTGGTTGGGCACAATATTCCACATATTGTTTGAACATCTCAGCAGACCATGTAATAGTCTACCCTTTATTCTGGCCACTCAATCCTGTTAATATAGTCTAGGATTGTGATAGACTCCTTAACATCTACAAAATGCCTATGCCAGCACTTGGTCCAAAATACAGGCTGAATTCATATCAGTTTCCCTTTCTCCTTATTTAATTTCTAATTATATAAATACTAACTTCCTCTGGTTTTTGTTTGTTCATGTGCTTACTCCATAAAAAACCGTATTAGACCAGCTCTGCTCTTTGTACCGTATCGTATCATTTATTTTCTGATCCAGCATGCATAATGCTCTATTTCATAATGCTATTTTATCGAAGTTTCTTCAATCTCGATTTTGTGATCCTAAATATTAACTATCACTCCCAGTTCTTGAGATGCAAATACTTCCTGAGTGTTCATGCAGCAGTTTGAAGAAATTTTGAACAAGGCAGAGGGCAGGCTAGGACAGTGCCAGCAGCATATTGATGTTGGCCCCCTTGTAGCCTGATGCTGATCTATTAATCAATACTTTTTGGGTGCAGCTGTTCAGTTAATAATGACTATGGCTCTATTATTAACTAGCCTAGATATGCTCACAAAAGAATTTTGTCAAATGCTTTGCTAATATCAATATGCTGAGCTCTACAGCATTTCCTAAATCTACAAGACCAGCAATAAGATCAAAAATGCAATCGGGCTGGGCACGGTGACTCACACTGTAATCCCAGCACTTTGGGAGGCCAAGATGGGCAGATCATTTGAGTCCAGAAGTTTGAGACCATCCTGGACGACATGGTGAAACCCACTGTCTACAGAAAATACAAAAATTAGCCGGGCGTGGTGGCATGCTCCTGTGGTCCCAGCTACTTAGGAGGCTGAGTCAGGAGAATCGCTTGAAACTAAGAGGCAGAGGTTGCAGTGAGCCGAGATCACGCCACTGCACTCCAGCCTGGATGACAGAGCAAGGCTCTGTCTCAAAAAAAAAGAAAAAGAAAAAATGAAATCAGAATAGTGACAGTACAGAAAACTGTGATAACGTAGACTTAAAAAAAACTAAAGGTGACTTTCTCTCTTGGAAAGGTGAAATAGATTACAACCAAATTACAACTACAATCCCTGGACACATGTAAAACAGACCCAAGAAAACTCTGAAAGGTGGAGATAATTAAAAAGATGGGCCAGGGACCTTAAGACTCAAGGAATGACAAGGCATTAAGTTTCCCGGGCTTTTTTTGGTCTCATATATCCCAGACTTGGAGCTCCAGATACTGGCAACCCAGAAACACCAAGTACAGACAAAAAAAGCCTGCACACTCTAGCCAAAGGAACAGGAAAGGGGCAGTCCAGCAACGCTGAACACTTTTAGACAATAACCACTCTATGCCAGCCAAACACCACAGAGAAAACTGTGGCCCCAACCCCACCCACACAAGCCAAGGCTGAGTGGGGAGCCCAGACTTCCAACCTGGAGACGCCGCCACGAGGTGCCTCAGCCCTGTCACCACCACCACCACCACCTCCGGGGTGGTATCACAGAAGGCTGAGAAGAGAGCTGGTACTCTCATTCCAGCCAGCCTGTAACAAGCAGTTCCTGTGGTATCAATGGAGACCATGAGGACAGCCTGGACTCCACTCTCACTTGGCATCTTCCTGCTGAGGGGGGGCACAGGAGGTCTAGTGGAGAGTTAAGATTTTTACCACTGCTCAGCAGTAACAATGCCACCTACCTACAGTGCCACTGGAGACCATGTGGGGAGCCAGAACTTCCACCCTTTCCCGTAGTAATGAGGAGCCCTCAACACACATGCAAGCACACACACAGGGATGTCAAGGGAGGCCAAGTGGGAAACCTGGGCTTCTATCTCCACCCTTCTAAAGTGGTGTCATAGGAAGCAAAAATAGAAGTTAAATAATACCCAGAGTCTTATAATATGAAAGTACCCAGGATTCAATTGAAAATCCCTCATCATTCAAAGAAACAGGAAGATCTCAAACTGAATGAACAAAGGCAATCAATAGATGCCAACACTGAGTCAGCAGAGATGTTAGAATTTCCTAACAAATTATTGTAAAGCAGCCATCATAGAAATGCTTCAATGCGAAATTTATAAATGCACTTCAAACAAATGAAAAAGTAGAAAGTCTCAGCAAAGAAAGAGAGGATCTAAAGAAGAACCAGATGGAAATGTTAGACATGAAAAAGACAATTATGGAAATGTTGAAAAACTCAGTGGATGGGCTCATTAAAAGAATGGAGGGAACAGAGGAAAAAATCAGTTCAGTAGAAGATAGAACGATTTTTCAACCTGAACACAGAGAAAAAATAGCCTGTAAAAACAAACAAACAAACAAAAAAAAAACACAAGAGCAGAGCTTCAGGGACCTATGGATCTAACACCTGCATCATTGGAGTTCTAGAAGGAGAGGAAAAAAGGGGCAGGACTGAAAAAGCACTTGAAGAAATAATGGCTGAAAGCTTTCCAAATTGGCAAAAGACAAAAACCTACAGATTTAAATAGGTGGGTGAACTGCAGACAGGATAAACCAATAAACCTACAGAAACCTACAGCAAGCTAGAAAGATCATGCAGGTTTCTCGTTTCTGAATGAACAGAGTGAGAGAATCTGATGCATCCATTAGCCGAATTCCTCTAGAGTAAGGTCATCTGATCTCTCAAATAATGAAGGATTCTATTTCCTGACCCAATCAGAAGGTTATAGCTGAGCCTGTCATCAGAACGTTATTACATTCGCCTAAGAGTGAACCTTTCATGCAGGGTGCTTGTTAGAGCCTAAGAGGTTAGAGTGGAGACTTTGTTGTGCCTGAAGGAACAGGCTCTTGGCTGTTTTTGTCTGTTTGCTAATAAATGCTTGAACATGTGGTAGCATTCGGTCTGAGACTTGTTTTCACTGTTGGATACTACTATGGGAGCAAAGCCATGGGTAAAGAATCCCATAGTTCCCGGCCACTCCTAACTATTGGACGTGCCAATGCTTATCAGAACAACCTGATAATTGTGAATAGCTTGATTGACTTAGGTCATTCACAACAATGTAGTACCAAGCATCTCTATTAAAACAAGCAGGCTAAAGAATTAAAACACATTTTATAGGTTACATATTTGGAATACACTAAGCCAGACTTCTTTATTTATGATAATTTATTACTTTTAGGAAAGGCCAAATCATGTGATTTAGATGGGGAGAAATAATACATCAAATCCTACTGTTGTAGGACTTCATACTTAAATATTTGGGTTGAAATTAGGGTAGTGGACACTTGTGTAGAGGCTCCTCGAAGGACTTATAATAAATACAACAAATGAGAGAAACTAAAAGGAAAATTGGAAAACATGAAAACCAAGTGTGAACTATCTGGGAAATACATTCATAGATATCACTAAACCACCTGAAAACTTAGGGTTTTGAAACAAAAAGGACTTTATTTAGCTTGTAGGCCTTTGGCTTGGCTAGGAGGTTCTTCCAGACTGGACTGTTCAGCTGATCTCACCTGGGCTCTCTCACATATCTGTGCTCAGCTGGCTGGTCACGTATAGCCTCACTCCCTCACTCACATGCCTGGTGTTCGGCAGGCTGTTGCCTCAGTTCTCTTGCTCATGACCTTCATCCTCCAGCAGGCTAGCTCAGGCTCAGTCTTGTGACAGTCTCATATTAAGCACTTTCCAATGCCCTGCTTGCCTCGTGGCTGCTAATGACCCACTGGCAAAAACAAATCACAAAGATAAGCCCTGAGACATACAACTACTTAAGCAACAATGACCTAACCAACAAAGGGTGTGGTGAGAGGAGGGGAAACATTGCAGCCATTTTTTCCTCACTCTTAAAAGAGTGTGCCAGCCATGCAAATTATACCAATTTATGTCGATCTTTGTCTGCACTCCTACTGAATAATTTTCTTTCAATGGATAAATATGCCTTCTATTAAACTTTAGTCTGATCCTGCATATAAATTAATTTGCTTCATGATTCAGATTTGAATGAGTTCAAAAAAAGTATAACAGTGTGAATTTAATTCATTTATTCAACAAATATCTATTGAGAGCCAACAAGGTACTAGGCATTGAGGACACTGCAATGAACAAAATAAACTAAAATTCCTGCCTTTAAGAGTTTACATTTATGGAATACTGGCAATAAACAAGTTATATTAAATAAAATATATACTATACAATACAGCCACAGAAGCTAAGGAAAATACTAAGTTGGAGAAAAAGTCTAAGAACTTGTTGAGAGGGCTAATATTTTGTGTAGAGTGGCAACAAAAACTCAAAATGAACACGTGACTTATGAATACAAATACAACTTCAAAGAAAGTAGGGAAGCCAGCCAAGATGATATAAGATGAAAAAAATGTTCCAAGCAGGGGGGACAGCATATGCAAAGGCCCTGAGGCAGGCATGTGCCTAGCATGTTGAGGAACACCAAGTATGACTTGTGTGGCTGGTACAAAGAGGGTAGTCAGGGTAGAAAGAGATGGGGTTAGAGGTATAATGGAGTTGGGGTCAGGGAGAGTGTCAAAATATAAGATTTAATAGGTCATAGAAAATAGTTTGGCTTTTACGATGAGTGGAATAGGAAGCCATCAGATTGTTTCGAACAAGGCAGTGTCATCATCTTACCTCCATTTTAACAGGATCCCCCAGCTGCTGGGTGAAGACTGGGGCAGAGGCAGAAGCCGCAAGGCAGGTTAGGAAGCTATGGTGACAATCTAGGCAAGAGGAGAGGGTGGCTGGGAGTAACAGTAGGTTTGGAGGGAAGTATTTGGGATCAGGATGTGTTTTGAAGGTAAAGTGAACAGAATTTGCTGGTGGATTGGCTCTGGGGTGTGAGAGCTAGGAAAGACTCAACAATGACTCCCAAGTTTTCAGCCTAAACAGCTTTTGAGGTTGGGAATCCTGTGAGAGAAGCAGGATAGCAATTAATGAATATTAGAAGACTAAATTAAACTTGAAGCTCTTGATGCAAGAGTGGTTTATGCCCCCATCTGTCCTCTTGTCCACTGCAATGCGCACCCAACCAACTCCCAATGCCAGAACTTCACATCCTTGCTAGACGACTCTTTTGCCAATGGAGTCTACTTTACCACCAACATCCCTGGAAGTGCTGGGGAATTAATGCCCTCCAGGAGCAGCCATCAGCCAGTAACTGGCAGGATTTGATGTATAAATACCCCAAGTTCCCTCACCTTTTGGCTAGGAGAACTAGGAGGTTGTATTTTATACTGGTCCTCAGAATTCTGGAAAGTAAGAATATACTCAAGTTCCCACAGTGGTAGCTGGCTTGATAATAAGTTCTTTGTTGGATTTCTTTATTTATTTGTCTCACTTCCCCATTTCCTTACCTTTGTATCCCTCTCCATCAAAATAAAACAAACAACAACAATAACAAGAGCTAGTAATTGAATCCTTTCTTAGAGTGTTTTTGAACACCCGAAACTACGATAATGCCTATTAGACATCCAAAAGGCAATGCTGTGGAAGAAGATGGACACTTAATCTTTGTGATTTAGGGAACAATCAGGCTAGAGATCTAAATTTCAGAGTCAGCATCATATGGATAGGTTAGGAGTCATAGGAATAGCTGAAATTATCAAGGGAGTGAGTGAAGACCGAAAAGTTCAAACCCTTGATCACACTAAAGCTTAGAGGTCAGAGAACTGAGGAGAAACTAGCAGGAAAAAAAAAAAAAGTCAAAGAGGAGAAGCCAGAGAGGTCAGAGGAAACTCAAGGGAATGAAAACACTATTTCCAGTAATTACATGTATTAATACCTGGGTCTTACTGCAGATTGAAAGAACCAGGTTCTCTGCTCTTCCAGGTTCACACTAGAAGTCTACATATTTTAAAAGGCTTTTCAAATATTGCCTAAGCACAATAAGGTTTAATAAACATTGACTCTTAGAAACTCCTGTCTTCCCCTTTTTTGGAGGAGACTGGTGGTGTAAGTAGCATAGAACAAAGCAGCTTTTATTCTGTCCTACTAAGTTCATGACAGAAAAAATTGCTCAACCACAATTGACTTCCAGTAGCTCATCCTGCCACCTAAGCAAATTGTGCCCTCATAATTAGAGGTGATTTTATACATACATATATACAATGTGTGGTGTGTGTGTGTATTTTTAATTAGCTGGATACAGATCTTTTTTCTGGAGCTAAGGTTAACCTGAATTGATAATGTTAGTTGCTAGAGGTTTCACACTCTTGAACTACATCATTAACCCAAAGCAGGTCTGTAGGAACTTCCATTCTTTTTAAGATGTAAAATCATATCAGATAGCAAGACTTCAGCTTTACTTCAATTCTACACATTTTTTTTAAGTAATGACTATATACTACTAAGACTAATTTTTTTCTTTTTTTTGGAGATGGAGGCTAGCTGTGTTGCCTAGGCTGGAGTTCAGCAGCGCAATCTTAGCTCACTGCAACCTCCGCCTCCCTGGTTTAAGCAATTCTCCTGTGTCAGCCTCCCAAGTAGCTGGGATTACAGGTGCCCACCACCACTCTTGGCTAATTTTTGTATTTTTAGTAGAGATGGGATTTCACCATGTTGGCCAAGCTGGTTTCGAACTCCTGACCTCAAATGATCCGCCCACCTCTGCCTCCCAAAGTGCTGGGATTACAGGCGTGAGCCACTGCACCTGACCTGGTTTTTAAATTACCAATACTTAGGTATCCAAATGAAATCTCTTTGAAATTGTCATCTTGGGAAGTTATATGCTACATTTCTGAACGTCTTTTAGAAATGCCTTCAGAATGCACAGCAAGTGTATTTGACTGTCACATCTTTGTTCTCTTATGTGGTCTTGATTTTAGAATTTCCAGTGTCATTAGTACTAATAGTTAACACTATTTCATGAGTCTCATAAATTGATGCCTACAGAGTAGTCCCAAGAATATTTACAGAAAAACATAATACAAGCTTAACAGATTAACATGACCACTTCATAGGCAAAAATAATAAAAAGATGTTGTGATAGTTAATTATATGTGTCGACTTAACAAGGCTAAGGGATGCCCAGATAGCCTGTAAACATTATTTTGAGTATGTCTTTGAGGGTGTTTCTGAAAGAGATCAGCGTTGAATCCATCAGTAGACTTAGTACAGAATATCACCCTCATCAATGCAGGTGGGCACCATCCAATCCATTGAGGGCCTCAACAGAACAAAAAGGTGGCGGAAGTGTAAATTTTCTCTATCTGCTTGATCTGGGCCATCCATCTTCCCCTGCCTTGGGACATGGGTGGACCTGGTTTTTGGACCTTTGGACTCCAGAACTTACACCAGTAGCCCCCCAGGTTCTCAAGCCTTGAGTCTTGGACTGAATTACACCACCAGTTTTCCTGGTTCTCCAGCTGGCTTCAACATATAATGGGGCTTCTTGACCTCCATCATCACATGAGCCAATTCCCATAACAAGTCTCTTCTTGTATATCTGCATATATTCTATTGGTTCTGTGTGTCTGGAGAACCCTGACTAATACAAGTATGCTGTTATTAGTAGAATAAAAAACAGTAGAGATCCACAGAGAGACCGGACTAGTTACATAATTCGTGAAGCCCAGTACTAATGAAAATGCAGCATCTCTTGTTCAAAAAGTAGGGGGAAGTGCTATTAACTACTAAACTACAAAGCTCCTTCCTTGCTTCCACATATTTCATCTGCTCAAGCCCATGCTCCAGCGTCCCATCAGACTGCAGTTATAAACTGTAAGTTTAAAGATAATCAGTAAGAATCTCAGGATGGTAAGACGGGAGAAAGAAACCCAGTGTGGGTCCCTTCTGTGTGGGGGGTTCTGTGTGACAGCCAGCCATACAGAGATGACTTCTATTCAGAAAACACCAGCTTCCACTGATGTATGGGAAAGTTACAAACTCTGTCTTTACTCCTCCTTTTTGCAATCACACGTCTTATATTTTCAGTATTTGTTTCCATTTAGGTAAAAGAGCAAATTCAGGAGGCCAGGAAGAGTGTATTCATTAGGGCAGCACAGGCAGTACCTCTGCAGTGGGGTCAGAGGGAGAGAAGTGCCTGGGGATAACCCCTTCCTGGCTGGCTCACTGAGGCAGGCCAGGAAGTCCAGGAACTGGTAGCTTATTTTACCTCAAGTTCAAACAAACCTTTCCCCTGCAGATGGGTTTCAGCAAACACCATAAAGTCCACTTTATACAAAACTTCATGGAAACACAGTGGGGCAAAACTAGCCTCATCCCCACCCACTCTCTGCCCCACCTCACTTTCTTTGCTTCCTGTGGCTACCATGTCTAATTCAAGGGACAGTCACAAAAATACTGGCTATTAAACATCTTGAGGTTCATTGATATTCTCAGTGTGTTGTAGGTTTCTGCTAAAACACATTGGTGATTTAAAGGAGTCTACCAGCTCTGAAACCAAGTTTCTTAAATTCCATGAAGCAGTTCCACAGGAGTGCTGTCTTACTGTGTCCAGAATTGGTGGGTTCTTGGTCTCACTGACTTCAAGAATGAAGCCGCGGACCCTCGCGGTGAGTGTTACAGTTCGTAAAGGCCGCGTGTCCAGAGTTTGTTCCTTCTGATGTTCGGATGTGTTTGGAGTTTCTTCTTTCTGGTGGGTTCTTGGTCTCGCTGGCTCAGTAGTTTAGCTGCAGACCTTTGCAATGAGTGTTACAGCTCATAAAGACAGTGCAGACCCAAAGGGTGAGCAGCAGCAAGATTTATTGCAAAGACTGGAAGAACAAAGCTTCCACTCTATGGAAGGTGACCCGAGCAGGTTGCCACTGCTGGCTAGGGCAGCCTGCTTTTATTCCCTTATCTGGCCCCACCCACATCCTGCTGATTGGTCCATTTTACAGAGAGCTGATGCGTCTGTTTTACAGAGAGCTGATTGGTCCATTTTGACAGGGTGCTGATTGTTGCTTTTACAATCCCTGAGCTAGACACAAAAGTTCTTCAAGTCCCCACTAGATTAGCTAGACACAGAGCACTGATAGGTGCATTTACAAACCTTGAGCTAGACACAGGGTGCTGATTGGTGTATTTACAATCCCTTAGCTAGACATAAAGGTTCTCCAAGTCCCCACTGGATTAGCTAGACACAGAGCACTGATTGGTGCATTTACAAACCTTGAGCTAGACACAGGGTGCTGATTGGTGTGTTTACAAACCTTGACCTAGACACAGAGTGCTGATTGGTGTATTTACAGTCCCTTAGCTAGACATAAAGGTTCTCCAAGTCCCCACTAGCTAGACACAGAGCACTGATTGGTGCACTTACAAACCTTGAGCTAGACACAGGGTGCTGATTGGTGTGTTCACAAACCCTGAGCTAGACACAGAGTGCTGATTGGTGTATTTACAATCCCTTAGCTAGACACAAAGGTTCTCCAAGTCCCCGCTAGACTCAGGAGCCTAGCTGGCTTCACCTAGTGGATCCTGCACTGGACAGCAGGTGGAGCTGCCTGCCTGTCCCGCGCCGTGCACCCACACTCCTCAGTCCCTGGGCTGTGGATGGGACCCGGCTCTGCGGAGTAGGGGGCGGCGCTCGTCCGCCGCGCAGGAGCCCACGGTGGTGGGGGGTGGGAGGGAGACTCAGGCATGGCGGGCTGCAGGTCCGGAGCCCTGCCCCGCAGGGAGGCAGCTGAGGGCCGGCGAGAATTCCAGCACAGTGCCAGGGGGCCGGCACTGCTGGGGGACCTGGCGCACCCTCTGCAGCTGCTGGTCCGGGTGCTAAGCCCCTCACTCCCCGGCCGGCTGCTCAGAGTGCAGGGCCCACTGAACCCACGCCCACCCGGAACTCACGCTGGCCCGCAAGCGCCTCGCCAAGCCTGGTTCCCACCCGCGCCTCTCCCTCCACACCTTCCCGCAAGCTGAGGGAGCCGGATCTGGCCTGGGCTAGCCCAGAGAGGGGCTCCCACGGTGGGGAAGCCCCGAAAGCGGCGGCCTGAAGGGCCCCTCAAGTGCGGCCAGAGTGGGTGCCTAGGCTGAGGAGGCCCCGAGAGCCAGCGAGGGCTGCCAGCAGGCTGTCACCTCTCATTACCTTTTCCGTGGTAATTTTCTCCCTGGCAGGAAACCACTTAGTTCTTTTGTATCTCAGTAGGTCTGGGACTATTATAATCATGTTGCAGGACTTTTCCTTAATTCAGGTAAAGACAGGGTCCTTGTCATATGGCCACAGAAGTAGGCATGCAGACAATTTGAAGGGTGAGAATAATGGGATTTACTGAGCAAAAAGGAGAAAAAACAGAGTGAGAGTCCTAGTATAAGCTTCCCGCCTCACAGATTGAATCCCAAATTCCACCCAGGAAGAGGAGGGGTCAGGCTCCTCTCCACTGCAAATGGCACAGACTTCTGTGGTTCCACCCCAGTGCACACTCCTCCCAGTGGGCAGTCTGGTTGGGGATTCTCTGGAGACCCCTTCCCACCTGGCTGTCTCAATTATGTGCTGAATAAAGCTTAACTATATATCATAATAAGAGAAAACAATGTGTAGAGACTATCTGTAAATTTTACCTCTTCCTCCTATCCCCCCCAAAAATTGCAGTCAATTTTAAATGTAACTTTTAACATTGACACACTTTCCTAACTACCTCCAGTGTATATGCCAATAATGAGAGGTTTTGAGTGAAGTTACTGTATTTCTAATCGTTAATTTCCAGTTATAGCACATCACAGATTTTCTTAAATCACTTTGAGATACTTCTGGAAGTTCTCGAAAGAGCTTCAAAATAAGACAAACTTTATTTTAATTGATATTAACTACTCAACAGTATTAGGAGAAAGTGAGGATACTATGAAATCAAGTTTTAAGATATGAAGTATTCTTTTTACTTCCATAAAATTCTTCCGTCACTACTCCAGTCATGTTGATACCATCTGAATTCAGGTTGTACCAACTATATTTTGCTTTAGTCATTGCTGTTTCCCTCCCAATAAATATCATTCTCTATTGATTAAACCTAAGTATATCAAATGAAATTGATACAATACAATGAAGTTTCAGAATGACCCTGAGGAAGAAACCCTTAGACAAATGAGTTGAAGTTTCCAAGAAGTTCCTCAGACAGGGGAGAAAAAAGACAGCAAACTGGTAAAGGAAGAAATTAGAACCGTAAGGACTAAATTTTCCCCAAAGTGAGCTTGAGGTAAAAGGTTTTCCAGTCACAATGAAAACAGAATTTGCCAACAAGGTCATGATCACATCAGACAACTTACAATGGGGAAAAATAAATTTACAGAAAGCCTTGTTTTTTTTTAACCACAAAATTTGGACTATTTCCAAACTACCTCTGGGAAGTGCCTGTCTGCCCTTGACTGTGATGTTGTTCTTTTTTCCTCTCTTCTCTCCCTCAAACCTTCCCAGCACTCAGATGCCAACTTAAGGGTAGCAGGGAAGCACTCAATTGCATTTGAAAGTTCTAACCATGTTTTCTTCCTTTAACTTACATAATTGATTCAGGTGATTTGGGCATTTATCATTGGTAAGGGATTGCTTATTAAATGAATGGGAATACTTGTGCTCCTAATTTAATGCAAAAGCTCTATGCCTTTCTGACCTATGCGGTCTGCATTATTTTTGAAAAGTATAACTTAGTTATTTGTATTGTAATCCATTTAACAAACAACCTCACTGTCGGTGGTACAGTGTAATAAACTTTCTCTGGCAGCCGAAAGACTTTATGCACAATACAATGAGTGATTTTTGAGGACATCCTTGACAGTGGGAAATGGACCATATTGTTGTCCATTTCAGGAAGAATCCTGTGGAAGAAAAATAGAAATCTGAGGACCCCAAACTCACTATGCCAAAAGGAAAAGTCAACCTTGGGAACTGAACCACACAGAACTGCCTCCCATTTTATCCCTAAATAGCAACAAGATAGAAGGCCACCTACCTCCCCAGGGGGACTCCCACACAATTTCCTCATGAGGGAATTTCCTGTGGGCCTCAAGATCTTTACCCTAAAACAGTTCTGTTGAATTTCACCCTGACAATGTATAAACTAACAGGTTATCTTCACAGGTACGGGTCAAAGAACAGGACTGCAAGTCATCCCTCCCTTCGCCTGAGACAAATAATATTCGACTTCTTCCTCTGTGTTTACTTTACCTATGTAAAAATGCAGAGTCACTGAGCAATGCGTAATTGACTATTTCTCTAACCCCTCCTTTCACATGTAAAATGTGGATTCAGTGAATGCTGATCAAAGCCTCAAAAGAATGCAACAGCTTGCCCCTTTTATCTGTTCCCCCTGACACCCTACCTCCCGCTGCCTTTTTCCTCTTTTCCCTACTGCCCATTCTTTCCCCTTTAAATATTGAAGTCCCAAACCTCCTTTGAAAAAGCATGGATCACAGATGATCCTGTGATTCTGTGTTCCTATTTCTTGTCCTCAACCTTGGCAAAATAAACCTCTAAAATGATTGAGATGCACCTGAGCCATTTTCTCTGATTTATATTCCTGCTATTTCAAGCTGGTGAATGGAACAAGGTAGACCTCACCTATTTCCCAAGAATGACATTAATTTGCAGCATGATATCTGAAAAATCATTTCTCTACTCTCCATCATTAGAAGATATAGCTCCTTTGGAAGGCCAAGGAAATATGTAGGATGCCTGGTTCCTTTGTAGATATTCTGACACAAGTCTTTGGACTTCTCTAGACTGGTGGCATTCACGTAGGTGGGTGTTCAAAGATGCACAAAGGACAATGTTAATATCTTTTGAGGCAGCTCTCAAGAATTGAAACTGGTCCCTATAGACCAGTCAGCTTAGATGTCTTCTAGGGTAATTAAATAAACTCCATAACCCAAATAAAGTCCAGGGTTCATGAAGCCCAGTGTCTAGGTGCTGCTTTCAAAGGAACACAACCATCTGTAGTGGCTTCTAAATAATATGGGCTTAGGGAGTTATATTATTGGAGGGCTACTAAAGGGCCTATAATAGCTGCATTTTTTTGTTGTCGCATTTTACGTAAGACTGAGAAAACACTGATTATTCATCTCAAATAATTGACTTTTTTGATGCCACCACTGAAGTTTAGAAGTCAAAACTAGTCATATGTAGTTCTAATCCTTACTTGCTTCCTTTGACCAGTGTCAATGGGAATTCTATAAACAGTCCACAGTAATATATGTTTTGAAATTTCCTTTCCCCTTCCTCTTGCACTCAATTTCTCTCCCCATGACTCCCTGAGATCTTTCTTGTCACCAACTGTAAAGGTTTTCCCTGAAGCCTACTGATTTACTATCCCCTTTCTGTCTCTCCTAATTTTTTTGCCATACATAGTAAATCTGACCTTTTATTTATGACTTTTCCCCAACTGTATCTTCTTCTCAGGTTTTTGCCTTCCCAATTAACCTGGTCTACATCAATGTTTCTCAACCTTCTTTTCATTATTGCCTTTCCTAAGAAGACTTTGTAACTCCCTCCCACAGATATACCATATATTTGCTTATGTGCTATATGTATATCTGTGTTTTAGACATAAAAAGAGTATAATTTTTTCACCCCTCAAGAACCAGTCCTCCTTCTTGGGAGCAATATCATCCCAGCTGAGAATGCATGGTCTCCAACACAGGCAGGATAAGAACAGAGGAGCAGAAATTGACAGGTGAGCAACGCCAGCAAACTGCAAGTATTTTTCATGAGAATTCTAGTTCTATTCCGTTTCTATATATATATTTGGGCATTTGGGTGTACCACTGTAGCCAATGTTAGTCTTAAGCAAAATGGCATAATATAGCTCTCCTTCTTACCTTCTGTCTTCTCCTCTTGTTACCCCTGGATAACTAGTATCCTTCAACACTTTATTTAAAACTCATTCTTACTCCTGCACCCAGTAAACTCCTAAGCATTCAGTATCTCACCCCCATCTGTGAAATAAAAACAGCTAATCTGGCATAATTCTTATATGTGAAGGACTAATCCTACAAAACTGATGTATTTCTCCTCTGGGAATCATTTGCATTTTAAAGAACATCTCCTTAAAAAAAAAAAAAGAAAAAAGAAAAATATCTCCCCCATGAGAATTAAGTCTTACTAGTAGTTCAGGCATCATATAAAGCAGGCAGGAAGATCACCCGGAATAAAGGCATTCTCTAAATGCCCCAAAAATCATAAGAAGAGGTCATTCAAGCACCCCTACTCTGCCTCTTCATAATGCCTAGCCTACCGCTGGTACCAAATATCTCTCCCCACTAACATTAACTATTCTTGGAGACTGGAAGCTCAGAGGACAAAGAGCATCTTTAATATCTTTGTATTCACTATATAGCATCTAGTAAATACCTTGTATATTGTTCTTAACTATGTTCTTTAATGTTCTTATTTCATTTTTGGGGGCTTAGAAAACAATATCCCAAAATACACTTTTTTGGACTTCAAACTAACAGCACCTGGGAGTAGCAAATGCTGGGAGGGCTTTCTCTTATCTTCCCTTATCTGACTATGAGAAGTTCCTTTACAAGGAACACAATCATCAGCCAGGGGAGGTTAGCTCACAGGAAAAGAGACTAAAGGTCTAACATGTTGCTCAGAGAGACTTTTACCACAGGCTACAATCTATTCTTCAGAGGGCTGCTACCTGAGAGACTTCATCTACATAATAAGACAAACCTTTGGTTTTAGCACGTTTCTTCCCCTCACTCTCTCATAGCTTGTCACCCTCACCCTCCAGGAGCCCCAGCCCCTATTCCTCTCTGTATGACATAAAAACTTCAGTCATCTTATTCTTCTTTGAGTCATATTTTATGAGGCTCCCATGCATATGCACATAGTAAACCTGTATGCCTTTTCCCCTAATAATCTGTCTACTGTCAGTTTACTCCAGAGACTCAAATTATTGAACCTTCATAAAGAAGCAGGAAAATCTTAACTAATAATTTCTTTTGCATTTTTTTTCTTTTTTTGAGATAGAGTCTCACTCTTGTTGCCCAGGCTGGAGTGCAGTGACACGATCTCAGCTCACTGCAACCTCTACCTCCCAGGTTCAAGCTATTCTCCTGCTTCAGCCTCCCGAGTAGGTGGGATTACAGGTGTGCACCCCCATGCTTGGTTAAATTTTATATTTTTAGTAGAGACAGGGTTTCACCATGTTGGCCAGGCTGGTCTCGAACTCCTGACCTCAAGTGATCCACCCACCTCAGTCTCCCAAAGTGCTGGGATTACAAGCATGAGCCACTGCGCCCAGCCTGCCAATTATTTTTTTATAACATGTAAAGGGAAAGGATAATGTAAAATAGGTTGAGGAGTAGAAAAAGAGGAAATTATTTGTGACTGAATTAATATCTCCAACACTAGTCAAAATTTATCTTAGAAGAGGACTTGATTTTATGACTACAATATGGATTTTCCCCAAACAGTAACTTAAAATAAATATGAGAACCCAAAATCATAGGATCATGGTGTTTTTGAAAGTGCCACTTAGAGTGAAAATGTCTTATGAAAACAAACACTCTTGACTTGCTCTGCCTTTATAAATCAGGAATGAGTATTCCAAACTGATGTAGGAAAACAGCGAAAAAGTTTCTTTAGATCACAAAACTTATATTGTTCTACTTAGAGGTATAACAAGATTACTCCTCAAAGGAAGAATATAATCATGTATTATAAGAAAAATGTATTTTATGAAAGCACTTTAAACAAATGATTTGTACAGAGAATTAAAAATGAAATTATTTATTAAAAAAATGATAATAATAGAGCTGATGGCAAAATAAACCGGGTCTAAATAATACCAGAAAGAGTAAAATCAATGATTATCCATTGAATACCTAAAAACTGTGGGAGACTAACAGAGTGAAGTTGCTCAAGAAGTTAACATCTTGGGGAACCAAAACAAATGCATGTACACTTCTTCATCACAGTGAGTCAAGTGATATCTTGAGACAACATGAGAGGTAACACAGAGTAGTGTACAGCTAACTGGCCAATGCCGGGCTAACTGTTCAAGGAAAGCAGATATTGTTGAGAGTGAAGATGACCAGGGAGAGTTTTCTAGGATGAGATCTGAGACTTGATACCACTTGCTCTTCACAGTCACCTGTGTGAAAAAGCACTAGCACAAGCCGGTCTAAGCCAGGATAAGGCCCTGCTGGGAAGAGTGAGTTAGGGGTTACTGAGTATGTTGAGTTTATCATGAATGCAACTCTTGACTGGACCTGGGACATTAAAGGGCAATGAAGCACTTGAAAATTCTGATGACTTCTGTTGTTTATACATTGGAGAAGAATTATATACTGCATAGTCTATGGATGCCACTCTGGCATTCCCTTAGGATCCACAAAATTCCCTCCCTTTTTAAATATAGTAGTAGTGAATTTAGGATTTGGGCTTAGACACATGTGAAAATATGACACAAATCCTTCCTGATGGATATTTCAAAACACCCAGTTATAATTATGTAAACACTGAAAAAACATCACAAAGGAAGTAAGAGGTTTACGTATTAAAATGAACACTAGCATTACCAATGGTACGCAAATATAATTTAAGTCTATTATAAGAAGGTTCAAGATTTATTCCAATTTTTCCTGCCAAATTTTGCTGTCACTTTGTGCTAGGGTATTTAAAGAAAAGAAACGTCTTAAAGAAAGATTTATGTTTTATATTATCCAGGAAGATAATTTTCTATTAATAATTGTCCCCTGGTGACATCCGGAGGCTTGACAAGAGTAATAGGGAGAATGGGGCTAGTGATTAAGAATTATTTGATTTTTCGATTTATCCTCCTTTGATCAAGTTTTCGGGGAACTTCTGAAGTTGACAACTACAGCAGCCCACCAAAGAGGAAATGATTTAGAAAAATAAGAGCTCCAGTGCTAGGGAGGATGTCTTGCAGTTAAATATAGTATACGTGTGTTTCTGAAATTATTCTGAAATATTTTTAAAAGTATTAATACCTAGACAAACTAGGTATGAGCTGGAAAGTCAATAGTGTTGGCTAGTCAACTAGTCAACTAAGAAATTAACTGGCCTTGGGGTAAATGTAGAGCCTTTCCATTCTTTTTTTTTTTTTTTCTTTTTTTTTGAGATGGAATCTTGCTCTGTCACCCAGGCTGGAGTGCAGTGGCACAATCTCGGCTCACTGCAACCTCCGCCTCCTGGGTTCAAGTGATTCTTCTGCCTCAGCCTCCCAAGTGGCTGGGACTACAGGCACACGCCACCATACCCAGCTCATTTTTGTATTTTTAGTAGAGACGGGGTTTCACCATATTGGTCAGGCTGGTCTCTAACTCCTGACCTCATGATCTGCCCATCTTGGCCTCCCAAAGTGCTGGGATTACAGGCGTGAGCCACCACGCCTGGCCAAGCCTTTCCATTCTTTTCCTTTTTAATTTATTTACTTCAGAGACTGGAGTAAAATCACAAATACAAAAGAAAGATAACTTCCTTGAAAGTTTAAGCAAACATTTTTCTGCGCATGCCTAATGTGAAAGAAGAGTTGAAGGGTCAACAGGTCTCATATTCACAAAACAGATTCCCTAGAAGGACATCAGAGCAATGTTCTCCTAATTAAACAGGAAGATATGCTACAATGGCGCCCTTTAATTTCAAGTCTAGGAAGTTGAGTTGACCATAAACTCAATATGAACCAAAGGTGAGAAATGATATTACAAGCCTAGAAATTATCATAGGCCATTAAAGATATACTCTGATTAGATTGTACCTGCACCTCAATGGGCTGGAAAGTTAAGAGTGAGGAAGAATGAAGGCAGTGAGGCTACTTTCCTTGTAAAAGAGAAGACCAGAGGAAGAGTGGCAGTGACTTAAAAAATCTGAAGAGCTGATATGCATTAGGACTGGACATTGTCTATTTATGCAGAGGGCAGCCCTTGTAAGTGGAGATTTTATATTACATGCCTCATTAAGTGTTGTGGACCATGGTTGAAAACTATTAACTTGGGTGAAGTTTCTAGAATTCACAGAAATGGAGATAATTTAATACAGGATTATGAGAAAGTTGAAGTCTTGTGGGAAGTTGAGAATAGTTATCATGCCAATTTTTAGCTCTGCAATGTTTTTAATCAGAAAGAAAGCACTGAATAACAGTATGATATGCTTACCACTGGTCTATTTCAAAAGGTACATTATTCTGTCATTCCTCTGAAATCTAAAAATACCCTCCTTCTTGTATGAATAAAATATTTTATTTAGTCATAATAGTGAAGGAATCTGCAGGCTTTACTTTTATTTAAAAAAAAAAAAAAAACACTGCTTTTGCCAGTTACAAAAATCTGGAAAATCATAAGCAATACTGTTGGTTGAACTAATCATAAGACTTGGTGCTTCTATTTTTCCCCTTCCCTGCATATTGCTTCAACTTATTGCTTTTTCCTTTGCTAAATATAACTGGCTTCCTGCTATTTTCACAGCTGACTGAAGAATTTCATTAGGAAAGTGGAAAGCTAACACCACCACTCTGATGAATAAAATGGTCAGCTGATATCTCTCCTTGCTCCAGTGGAAAAAATTACAGCTAGAGGTGCTGGGTGACAAAATTGAGTTCATTAAAATAACCAATTAGTGTAATAAGCAAAAGGCAAAGTGTTCTCACTGTTTTCCTGAGGCAGGCAGTTATTAAAATCTCCAGTTAAAAGTATAAGAAGGGATGATTTCTCTTCTTGATTTCAAGCCCATAGTCTTTTAAAATATTACAGATTAGTCTTCCTTGACCCTATGCAGTTCAGTATGTCTCTCCTTTACTGATCAATCCTGCACATTTTTAGTGACTTCTCATTGCCTGCATATCCATATCCCCAGACCAGGCTTCAAGGTCCAGATGTAGCTTTCTATCCTTACCTGCCTTTCTCCCCTACATAAACCCTTCACCCCAACCAAAATAGTCTTTACACCTTTACCCAAGCACACCTTTAAATCCCTGTCATCTTACTCTGGACTGCCAGTCTCACCTCTCCCACCTATCCCAATGTATCAAAGTCCAGCTCACATCTTTCCAACTCTGCCACTGCCAGGTAGTCTCAAATCATTCCCTAGCTAGAACTAATTGGTCCCTGTATCCCTTACATAGTATCATATCTAGTGTTTTCAGCTCCTTTTCATTGACATGGATCATTGATCCAAGAAGCTAAAGTTCCTAGTTGCTGCCCATTGTCAGTGGTTGATTGCCTTCAGCATTAAGAATGAGACTATCCCTCATGATTTAACAATTGCTAGTGATAAGATCTTGCGTGTGAATTAAATGTCCTTACAGAAATATTGAACTCACATAAAATTTTTCCCCATCTTAATTAAAGTTATAGATTATTTTTATTATATTTTACTTTTTGTCTAAAAAGTAATATGCTTACTTTTTATAAAAATTATAGAATTATATACAATTCATAGTAATAGAATTTCATTTCCTACCTGTCCACAAAAGCTGAGTTCATAGACTGTGACCTCCCTATATGAGTACATAAACATTTACTTAATACTTTGTGAAAATTGTAGAGTAGGTCATCACACAAATATAAAATCATTTATTTAGTCAGTTTTCTGCTAAAGGAAATTGAGGAGTTACTTTTTCCTATTTTTAAAATTATAAGTAGTAGTATAATAAACATTTTGTTTATGTATTCTTGGACATTTATAAAAATATGTCTATGGAGTAAATTTCTTAGAAGTAGAATTTCTTGTTCATATAGATTTCTGCATTTTTGATATTGAGAGATTGCCAAATCAATATTTTTAAGAAATTTCAACTCTTTCTCCAACCAATAGCCTTTACATTGTTTTTCTGCTTAAAATAATAGTTAAATTAAAGATATCAATGCATCACATTATTAAAAAGAAATACAATACTTTGGTACTTATATTCCATAATAATAATTCTAAACCCATGTAGAGTGTCAGGAAACTTCTTGGTAAAAATCTTGAATGAATTCAAAGTTGTATTTGAAGATTTGTGAAAATTTGAGAATTCCTTAGGGACTAGTCAAATATGAATAGGGCCCTGATTCTTGTTAGGACAAGGAAGAACAGAGTGTAAGCCATTCTATTGCCAAAGGGAGATGAAAGTCAATGAGCTAAATATAATATGACCATTCTGCAACTCGAATGAATTAATAGATCTAGACAACTGTCATCAATGCCTGTTAAACTCACAAAAGAGAGACAGCCAGACATCATGTACCTCTTGATGAATCTATACAAAACCACCTACGAAACAGTCATGCACAAAACGTCTTATCTAAATTTGACCTTTTGACAGTATTACTAAGACGCAATCAGAAAAATCTGACAAATGACCCATTTCTTCAACAAACTGCAAAACCAGAAAGAAGAGAGAGAGAACCTATACATTAAAAGAGATTTACAGAGGAATTATCTTAGCCCAGTTAACCCTTGAACAACATGGGGATTAAGTGTGGCAACTCCCAGTTTAGCCAAATACCCATGTATAACTTTTAATTGTCCCAAAATGTAACTACTAATAGCCTATTATTGACTGGAAACCTTGTCAATTGATTAACATATATTTTGTACGTTATATGTATTATACACTGTACTCTTACAATAAAGTAAGCTAGAGAAAATAAAATGTTATTAAGAAAATCATAAGGAAGGTAAAATATATTTCTTGTTCATTAACTTGAAGTGGATCATTATTAAAAAAGTAGATCATCATCTTCATGTTGAGTAGGTTGAGGAGAAGGAAAAGGAAGGGTTGGCCTTGCTGTCTCCAGAGTGGTAGAGGAAGAAGGAAATCCATGTATAAGTGGACCCACACAGTTCAAGTTGTGTTGTTCAAGGATCAAACTGTCTTTGGATCTTGATTCAAACAAACAGTAAAAATAAAATATAAGATAATTAAGGAAATTTAACATTGATTGGTTAATTCAGGAAATTATTATTTTCAGGTGTGATAATGGCATTGTATTTATTTAAAAAGCCCTTACCTTTTAGAAATACATAATAAACTATTTATAAATGAAATGCTACAATGTTTAGGATATGCTTCAAAATAACCTGGGTGGGAGTTCAGGTAGGTCCAGAAATGAAAGCAGCAAGATTGTACTAAAGCTGATCATTGTTGAAGCTGCTTGCAAGGTATATGGAAGTCCATTGTTCTATGCTCTATATTTTCTATATGTTTGAAATTTTCCATAATCAAACATTTAAAAACAGAAAAAGTTTGCATTAAGATGTCATAGAATATTTCTTACTAACTGCTAAGATCCACTTAAAGAGGATGGTTTTAGAAAATTTGAATGCTCCTACACAATGACCACAAGTTCACTAAATTACTGGAGGCTCACTTCCAAGCCCTCTGCCTGTGATTTTAGGCAATAGTAAGAACGAGAGCCAGATGGTATGGGAAACATACTTACAAGTGGGTTCACAAGCCAAACAAAAGCTGTAATTTAGTGGAAGGAACTGACAGTTCTCTTTAGCTTTCAAAATGTTTTTGAACTCAGAAAGGGGCACGTATAGTGCTCCAACACAAACGTGTAATCTTTGGCCCAGACAAATGGATGCTCTTGTGGACAATGTAGAATTTGTCATCTCCTTCACATGGAATGTGCTTTGGTTACGCCATCTTACCACATCCTTCCTTAGAGGGTCCTCTTTTCCTCTTCCACTTTGTGCATCTTCTACCCCCCTCCAGCTTGTACCAGAGGAAAGAAAACATATTATTTTCCTTGCCCAGCTATTCAAACATATCGCTACAAGAAACTGCACTTTAAATACACAATACATTGGGTTACTTCTGACCAGTCTTATTTATTAATTATCTCTTTACTGCAGCCAAAGCCAAGATTGATTCGTTTATCAGAAGCCTTAAAATTGTGTCTCTCTACAGGGTTAGCAGAGCATTCACTGTTTCTTCTTGTTTTTTAATTGAAAACACAACATGAGTGACCTTCAAATGCACCTTTAATTTCCATTTAATCATCATGTTACTCCTTCAACTTCTCTATTTTATTAAATATGTATAAAGTTCATTTAGAAGTCTTAAGGTTAGAGCCCAGAATGTGTGTTATAAATATGTATATTCCAAAGGACAAGACCATGGAATGTAAACAGAAATGGTAAATTCTGGTGTAACAACAGAATTTTTATTTAGTTTTTTACTTTTTCATGCATCGGGTGGGGCAAAAACATTATTTCAATCTTGATGCCAAACATTTTAAAAATGATAATTAATCTAGCTACCACTTCACTCTGTAAACTACTGCCTGCCTGCCGTTCTAAATCCATTGTTGTATTCCACTGGTCTAACATCTATTACCTGGAAATGTTATAACACATACTAACATATAAAAAGCACTCTAGAAATCTGCAGTAAACTGTTTAGTACAACATTTCCCAAACTTACCTGTCCTTTTATTTACAGTATTTATTAATATCCTAAGAGCACATTTTGGACTTGGGAACCTCCTCTCAATCATATTAGAAATATTTTGGGTCAAGGGAAAACTAAGTAAAAAGGATAGAATGGATGAGTAAACTGTATTTTTGAACACTTTCAAGGGGCTTTTATTTGAAAAATGAATGCATGGGCTATTCATTTCTGGGAAGATGGAGTCAGTGTACTTTTCCCTACTCCTCCCAGCACCAACACTTAGGAACCTTGCACATTATCTATAAAACAAACGTAAGGAGACTGACAGGTAGAGAGAATCAGGAAGACAGGCTAGGGAAACTGGGATATGAGACACAGCATGGTGATGAGTTCCCTCCGTTTTCTTTTTGTGTTACGTATACCAGACTTGTAGCTGAAAAAGCCAGCAACCCAGAAATGCAGACAAGAACAGACTCATAACTCATAACTCCCAATGAAAGTCGGCTCTCTCAACTAAGGATGAGGAAAGGCGATATCTAGCAAGAGAGATTTTTTTTTTTTTTGAGACAGGGTCTTGCTCTGTCACTCAGACTGGAGTGCAGTGGTGTGATCATCGCTCTGCAGCCTCAACCTTTCAGGCTCAAGCGACCCTCTCACCTCAGCCTCCTCAGTAGCTGGTACAAACAGGTGCTCACCATGATGCCCGGCTAATTTTTAATTTTTTTTTGTAGAGACGAGGTCTCACTATGTTGCCCAGGTTGGTCTCAAACTCCTAGGCTCAAATGCTTCTCCCCAGTTGGCCTCCCAAAGTGCTGGGATTACAGGTGTAAGCCACCACACCTGGCCAAGACAGAAAACTTTTGCCAATAACTGCTTACTCCAATTAAATACCAGAGAACAACTGTCACCCTCTTCCTATGAATACCAACAGAGGCTCCGTGGAGAGCCAAGACTTGCACCCTGGAGAGGGTGTCACCAGATACCACACTCCCTTCACTAGGTGTGGTCAAAGAAGACTAAGTAGGGATCCAGGACTTTCATTCGTCAGCGTGCAAAGAGCCCAGCACACCCCTTCTCATGGTTTCAGTGGAGGTTGTGTAGGGTGCCTGGACTTGGACTACCCTCACCCAGCAGTAATGAGGCACTCCTCCCCTGCCCTACAGGGGTGGCTTCAGAGGAGGCCTGGTGGAGAGTTAAGACTTTCACCACTGCCCAGTGGTAATCATGCCACTGACCCGTGGTGTCAATGGAGATCACATAGGGAGACAGACTGTCCAGCACTAAGGAGGAGCCCCAACACCTATCAGAGTCTTCTTATGCTTACTTTATATATAATGTCCAATGGAGGCCACATGGGGAATCTGGGCTTCCACCTCCACCAGGCAGTAAGGAGCAGAGGTTTTCTCTGCTAAGACAAAACAAAACAAAAACAATTAAACTATCAAAAATGCCAGTTAAAACAGAGAGTTTGAAAAAGTCTCAGAGTCTCATAAAATAATATGAAAACATCCAGTTTTCAATAAAAATTCACTCATCATACCAAGAAACAAGCTTTCAAGCTGAAAGTAAAAACACAATCAATAAATGTCAACATTGAGATGATAGAGATGTTACAATTATCTAACAGATTTTAAAGCAGCCATGATAAAAATGCTTCAATGGGCAATTACCAATACACTTGAAACACATTTTAAGAAGATAGAAAGCTGCGACAAAGAAATAAAGATATAAAGGAGACCCAAATGAAATGTTAGAACTGAAAAATACAATAACCCTTGGTTATTCAAGATAAATAAGATTTTCAAGATAAAAACCTTGGTGAATGAGCCCAACAACAGGATAGAGGAGACAGAGAAAATAATTAGTGAACTAGAAAATATAATAATATAAATTACTCATTCTGAATCACGGAAAGAAAATAGAAAAAAAGGGGGGTGCACCATGGGGAAGAGTGAGACTATTAAAAAAATATCTAAATGTCTGTTGTTGAAATCTCAGAAGGAGAGGAGAGACAAATAATGGCTTAAAAAAAACCCCAAATTTGGCATTTGTTGAAAATGTATTTGCTTCCATTATGGTCATTCATTTTCTAAGAAGTCATACCATGTGGAGAATATATTAATTGTAACACCCAAGAGCTGTGTTAATGTTCACAGGTAGCACTGAAGAACTGTTCCCTTTGTGAATGCCTAGAAGATCTCCAAGCTTGGCTACCATCTTCAGTAGTACTATTATTTTTTACTATGTATTCCTTAAAAACTAATGTCAATAGCCATACAAATTTGCCAATTAAAATCAAGCAACACAACAATATTGAGTATTCTGTTGAGTCTTTCACAAAAATAATAGTTTTTTTTTTAAATGAGCATTTAATATGTGCCTTTTGTATGTAGGGTTCATCTCTTTCTAGAAATTCAGAATTGAATCCAGATCTCCTGGCATTAACATGAGTTGTCTGTAATTGTCACACTAAATTTTTCCACTGTGTACTCTGAAGTACAGCCTGGTACTCTTGAAGTTGGCTGTTTTCATAACTGCCCAGTTTCTGGTACAACAAGAAGAGGCCCTGAGTATGTGTGTGTTCTGTGTCACAAGAACCCTTGAATATCTTTCCAGTCTTGAGGTTTGCTGGATGCCTCTGCTTCCATGCAGATGCTGTAAATGCCCTGAGGACAGGGCCTGTGTCTATCTTGTTCAGCTCTGTTTCTTTGATATACGGTAGGTCCTAAGTAAATGTTTGTAGGATGGGTGGAAAGATAGAAGGATGAATGAGAGAAAAGAAAGAAGGCTGGAAAGATGAATGGAAGGTAGGTGGGTGGAAGGAAGGAAAAAAGAATTTTCATTTTGGTATTCCTCCCTTGCATTATTAGTAGTTATATTTTTACCATTCTTAAGTGGATATATTTCTGAAGATCTGGGTATTTGGGTATCCCAAGATTTGGGAAGATTTATCAAACAAAATCACACAAATATAGACCAGTTGGAAGGGGTTGGGGAGAGATACCATGAATAATAGTAAAATCAGAATTATATAAAATATAATTTTTTAATATTTCCAATCATCATAATTATCATCACAAATTAATAGCTTAAAATGTGCTTCTAAGAATATCTCTCTTCCCATAACTAGTGTTAATAAACAGATTTGAAAGTATTTATTTAAAGCAAAAACAAAAACAAAAAAAACCCCACATTTGGCAAAAGACAGAACTACAGAATCAAGAGACTGATTAAACCCTATATGGGATAAACCCAAAGAAATTCATAAATATTGTATTGTGAGATATATCATATGTCATGTCTGTATGATATTTCATACACATATACAAATACACACATCACACACATACATTTAAATAATAATCTTTCTATATTAATAAGTATATATACATAAATTATAAATCTCAAGATCCATAAAGCAGTTTTATAAATATATTTTTATGTATATGATGTGTTTATATATATGTATATATATGTTTGTGTGTAGACACACACATGTATATAGTTCTGGAAAAAGAATAAGGAATACTCCATGTCACACCTACACATATTTTAATAAACCAAATGATAAAGAGAAGAAAGTACAAAAAACATAAATATTTTCATTAGAGAAAAATCAAAATCAGCATTTTGTAGAAGTTTCATTTCGTTTAATACTTACAAACATCTTATGAGATAATCATTATCATATTTATTTCACCAGTGAGGAAACTGAGATTTAGAAAAAGTAAGGGAATTACCTAAGGTCATGAAGTCAGCAGATATCGGAGATGAAATTAAATCTCAGGTCTTCTTCCCATCTCCAAGCCTCTGCTATTTTTATCACACTAAACCATGTTATCCAGGCAAATAATAAAATTTTAAATGTGGAAAGGTATTTGAAATTTTCCAATGGCTTCTGCAGATGTTCATTCTTCAAAGTGATCCTGCACATTTGGAAGAGTAGACATTATTCATTCTACTTTACACTTAATGGAACTGAAACAGCAAACATTAATGACTTGCCCAAGGTCAACTGATACATCAGGGCCAAAAGCCAAATCTCCAATTTCCTGAGCTGGCGTTATTTTTCACATCACATTCCTCCCAGTGAAGCTATAAAACAACAATGTCATTGCATCCCTAGGAGTTGTCAAAGGAAAATCTCACCAGTCTTGGGAAGTGGCATTGGGCAGGGAAGGGGTGGGGGTGACACGGCTGTGACACAGAACTAACTGGAGTCCTGGAGGGGAGGGAAACCCTTCCTTCAGGTGAGGCAGTAAGCCACATCCTTGACTATTTGTGTGAACATTCAGAAGAGTTCCCCTGGTACCTTCCACAAGAATTTTTCTTTGGTCTATACTTGTCATTTTTGGTTACAGCAAAATATTTTTCTGAGAATTTTAATTAGATACCCTTTCCTTGACTTCTTGACCTGCCAGTGTTCCTCAGCCCTGCACACTTTTAGATGCTTCCCTATATCCTGGAAGAGGCAATCTTTTCAGTATATTGTCGCTATTCACAGTAGTAAAAGTCAAACAATGATAATAACAACAGAAGGATAAAATGAACAGAGGGCTTACTCTATACCTTGCATTACATCAAGTTCTTTACATGGATTACCTCATTGAATCATCAAAACACACTGTGAGGTAGGTGTCATTATCATCCCCATTTTGCAAAATTAAGAAACTGAGGCATACAGAAGCTAGGTAGTTTACATAAGCCAAACAACTTGCAAGTAGCAGAACCAACAATTGGCTCCAGAGACTCAAACCTTAACTCTGCTGTATGTGACATCATTGATTATCCAACAGTTGCATTTTTATTGACCCCTATTAGGTAAAACGACTACTAGTATTACTAACACTAATATTCATAGTTAACATTGATTGAACACGCATTGTGTATCAAGCACTGGGCTAAGGCTTTACACTTACAATTCCACTTAATCTTTGTCAACAATTCTATGAGGCAGATATTATCAATATTACAGTCAATTAGCACAGAAAGATTAGGTAACTTATTCAAGGTCACACCATAAACAATTGGTTTGAATTCAGGAAGTCTATAGTATTAGCATAACTTTTTTAATTTAAATTTTAAAAGAAGAATCTGTGGCCTATTCATAGAATTAAGCTTACTCATTCAAATGTCATTTGAACATTGTTTTAAGAGTGTAGTGATCTACAGTGAGAACACATGGGAACATGGTGGGGAACAACACACACCCTTGGGAGGAGGGAGAGCTTCAGGAAGAAGAGCTAGTGAATGCTGGACTTAACACCTGGGTGATGGGAATGATCTGTGCAGCAAACCATCATGGTACACGTTTACCAATGTAACAAACCTGTACATCCTGCACATGTACCCCAGAACTTAAAAGCTGAAGAAAAAAATAAATAAAAATACAGGGTCAGGAGGTGGCTTACACCTGTAATCCCCAGCACTTTGGGAAGCTAAGGCAGGAGGATTACTTGAGGCCAGGAGTTTGAGACCAGCCTGGGCAACAAAACAAGACTTGTCTCCACAAAAAAAAAAAAAAAAAAAAAAAAAAAAAAAAAAAAAAGAAAGGAAGAAAGAGAAACAAGGAAAGAAAGAAAGGAAAGAAAGAAAGAAAAAAGAGAGAGAGGGAGGGAGGAAGGAAGGAAGGGAAGGAAGGAAGGAAGGAAAGAAGGAAGGAAGGAAAGGAAAGGAAGGAAGGAAATTAAAACAAAAATTTTTTCACCTGGTTAGATAGATGGAAAAAATAATAACAGAATTTATTTTTTGAGACAGTGTCTCTCTCTGTCACCCAGGCTGAAGTACAGTGGTGCAATCTTGGCTCACTGCAACCTCTGCCTCCTGGGTTCAAGTGATTCTTGTGCCTGAGAAGCTGGGATCACAGATGTGCACCACCATGCCTGGCAAAAAGAAACAAACAAAGAAAACAAACAGCATAGTGCTCTAACCAGCTAAGTGAACTAGTTCTTAACAAATCCTGAAGACATATCTAATAGCAATCACTTACAAAACATTTCAACAGAAAAGTTTCAGTGTACCATAGGTGGTAGAGCTCCAAGACCTCTGCAAAGTACCCACTGACAGCAAATATTTCAAATCTCCCCACGGACCCATCCTATCCCACATCATAATTTGCTTTTTACTTAAATGTAGTAGAACATCATCTCTTCTACTCAAAAGCAAAAGAAAATGATCTGAACATTTCATAAGCTATTACAGCTAAGGTATTAAACTTGCCTAAAGGAGTAACAAACAAAAATAGGCTTTCAACTGTGTTTGAGTATTAAGGTTCTTAGAGCCTGGACCTTAATATTCCTATACTTTTAAAGAAAGGAAGAGAAATACATAAATGTATCAGTAGTTTTCTTTTGCTCTATGCAGGTGGGACACTTTCTCTTTGTGGAAACAATGAATTTGGCACAAAACTGAATGAGTCATTTGATTAAGCACAAGTGAATGCCAAGCCTTCTGCTGGAGAAAGAGGTTGGGGGATGAGGAGCAACCAGCTCTAAGTCTTCATGTAGAAAGTAGTATTTGGTGGGAGCTCTGCAACTCAGCAATCATTAAGATGAAGTCAAGGATGGTAACTCAGGGGTGGGCATAGACTGGCATATCCCCTTGGGAGTGGGGAACCTGCAATCCAGGGATAGAGAGAGGCACACCCATCTGGAATTGTACCTGGCCTGCCACCCTCAAGGAGGCTAGAAATAGTTGGCCTCTATGGAGGTGGGAGGCCGGCAGATGTTACAAATATCTTGAATTTGTATCTACTGATATTATGTGTGGAGTTTCATGGGTTTCTTTCCTTACTGCATTATAATTTCCCTCTGTAATTTGTGAGCCTTCTGAAAAGTATTTCTGAAAAGAACTTAGGGGCTCATGTCCACATTTGAGGAAATCCGCAAGGGAGGAAGGAAAGACTGAAAAGTTGGTGATCTGATAGTAAGAGAATGAGTGTGCATATGGGAAGTGGCCAAGGAAACCAACAACAGTCAGACCAGAAATACCAAGAATAAAAGAATCTGATAAAATTACCAGATTCCCATAGTCATGTTTGATGGGAGCCTGGACTATTTGAATATTAAACAGGAGGCTCCTGGAGGCATCTTGGGTAGATTTACTTATTTTTTTCCTATCTTAAAAGATTCCAAATTATTTTTATTATGAACAAATAGTCACTAAGGACTCCACTATCTACACATAGTTGTCTTGGGAAGAATAGGATATAAAGAAACTAGGAAGTGCATGTGGCTCAGAGTTAAAAAGCCTTGGAATTCTATCCAAATTTTGTCCTTCATTTAGCTACTCTGAACCTCAGTTTCATCAGCAGCATGAGACCAATCATACCAAGCTTTGTATTGCTGCTAGGATGAAATCAAGTAATGTATATTAAGTGATGGAGGATTGTATTAGTCTGCTCTCACACTGCTATAAAGAAATACCTGAGACTGGATAATTTATAAGAAAAAGAGGTTTAATTGGCTCATGGTTCTGCAGGCTGTACAGGAAGCATGGCTGGGGAGGTCTCAGGAAACATACAATCATGACAGGAAGCAAAGCAGGAGCAGGCCTCTTACATGAAAGGAGAAGAACCCAGAGGTTGTGGGGTGGGGTGCAACACAAATTTTTTTCTTTTTTTTTTGAGATGGAGTCTCCCTGTTGTTGGCCCACGTCAGGGTATAATGGCATGATCTTGGCTCACTGCAACCTCCGCCTCCGGGTTCCAGCAATTCCCCTGCCTCAGCCTCCTGAGTAGCTGTGATTACAGGTGCCTGCCACCACACCCAGCTAATTTTTGTATTTTAAGTAGAGATGGGGTTTCACCATGTTGGCCAGGCTGGTCTTGAACTCCTGACCTCAGGTGATCCACCCGCCTTGGCCTCCCAAAGTGCTGGGATTACAGTCGTGAGCCACTGTGCCTGGCCGCAACACACTTTTAAACAACCAGATCTCACAAGAACTCAGTCACTATCATAACAACAGTACCAGGAAGGAAATCCATCCCCACCATCCAGTTAACCTCCCACCAGGCCCTCTAACATTGGGGATTACAAATCAACATGATATTTGAGTGGGGACACAGATCCAAATTCTATCAAGGATTTTAACAGTAGAAATGAAAAGCAAATCTAAACAACTAACAAAAAATAAATATTCCTTACAATCATTTATTCAATTTTATGACAAGTCCATTAACATGATTATATATAATACATCATCAGAGGCAATAATGGGAAATATGTGCAGGCCCACATCTTTCCAAAATGCATATTCTGTATTATCTGAATATTTCCTAGCAGACACTAGAAAAAATAAATGCTCCCCCCCAAAGCAAAGAGTGGTCAAGTGTCCATTTCTTCTTGGTTCTACTATTGCAAGAGGAAGAATTGTTTTCTTTTAGGAAAAAAAAAAATTAGCTTCCTTCAAAGGCATTAAAGAAAAAGGGAAAATAAGGTGGCCATGAATCTTATTCTAGTAAAGTGCACCTGCATAGGTATCTTAAGTAAGTCTTATTTTTTACACTCTTTCTTTACCTGAACTCCCCAATACCTACACACACAAAAAGAAACATATCTCTCTTCCATTGACACACACAAAAAAACTTTACTCACAAAAGAAGCAGAATTGTGTCCTTTTTTTTTAAGTAAATTGATCTCTGCAAGCCATCACTTCCTTGTGCCAGGAACTGGGTTTTAAACCCTATCTTCTCATCTAGGAATTGATTTGTGTTTAAAGGAAAAATAAAGCAGGAGCAGGGACATTTCCTTTTTCACGCTCATTTGAAAAAAACAAAAACAAAAAACTAATGGTGAGGTTCTGCCTGGCCTAAACGCTTTCCAAAGGATACAGTAAGCTCCCACACAAAAAAAACTAATAACTTAAAATTTCCCCCCTCTTGTCCTCATTCGGGCTTAAAATATTACCAAGTATTAATTTTAGTGTTCTGCCTGGCTATTAAATCACAAACCACACTGGCTGGTGAGAAACGAAGAAAGAAAAGAACCGTTATTCACAGGCAAACCAGACAGTCCCACAAATAGCTCTATAAAAGTAAACTAAGTTATAATTTCTCTCTCCCTCATGAGTCAGAAGAGAAAGGTTCTAACTATCCAGCTATGCAAGTTTGGGGTGGGAATTTTTAATTGGACAAGCAAACAATTTACTTAGAGATAAGAGATTAGCAGAGAAAGTATGATTGGGTTGGTAAAGATTTGCCTACATTTTCTTTTCTGATAAAACGGCGATACAGAGGCCAGAGAGCCTGAGACCTGATCAGACTTCCAGATGTGTCTCCTGCCACACATGACTGCACAGCACAGACGGTTACACTGTGTCATTCTACCATGTCACCACGCTTTTCTTTCTGCCTTGTCCAACCCCTTTCCCTCCATCTGCTGTCTATGACTTCTCCTTTCTTCCCTCAAAAATTCTCCACTCTCACCCTCCATTGGGCATCTCCCTCTCCAAAGCTCTCAAAACATTGCCCATTTCTATTGTATGGTCTACCCTTATTTGTCTTTCTTAGTGTTCACTGGGCACATCTTCCAACTAGACTTTCGTAAGGTCTGTGAGAATGATGAACTTGTCCTTTCTTATCTTTCAGTTCTCTCATGTGCTTTGAACATGAAATAAGTACACTACGTTTGTTAAACGTTTTCTAATTGTTGTTCTTTTGTTAGTTCATCCTTTTATTTCCACCCCTCTCCCCATACACCATGGAATAAAGCCAAGAATAAAGCTGGAGTAAGGGAGATGAAATGTGAAGTTGCGTGTAGCAGGTGGAGGAAGGAGGGAAGGAGGAAAGCTCGGGGGAGAGGAACAAGGATACATGAAGACAGAAATGTACAGTCAGACTTCCCTGAACTTGAGCCCAAGAGGCAAAGAGATAGAAAACCCAAATAAATTTCATGACAGGGTTGGGCATTTCCTAGAGCAGAAGGAATAATTGCCTGGCTTTCCAGGGAACAGTCAAGAAGAGATCAAGCTTCACAAGGAAACATAACATCCAAAAAGATGCTCCCCGGGATATAACAGAGACACAGTAGTGTGCTGCGATTAGGCAGACAGACAGTCAGATTAGCACTTGTTCTCCTCTCCAAGCTCTCAAGTGTGAGAGAGAAATCCAGAAACTCCAGTGTGCCCCAGAGTAGGCACAGAAGAGAGCTGACCAGAGGGATGGAAATCTTGCTGAGGGACAGCCATGGTGAATGAAGTCATAAAGCAGGCAGGCTGGATTAAGGCTGCATGGATGACATGGCAGAGATGCGAAGGACCTACAATGCCAGTAACCCCAGGTAGGGTTAAGGCAGCAGAGGAGGACCACTGGGCCCGACCCAACCAAGAGAATAGGTCACAAATTCACCAGCTGCAGATTTTGTCAGAGGTCAGTAGGGCATTCAGCATCCACCAGAGGCCCCAGCAGAGAGTACAAGAGCAAAGGAATTTTCTTCTTACTTTAACTAAGCAAGTTAGTACTATAGTCAAGTTTAATTGATGTCTGCAGGAGGAATCGCCAAAAAGGAGTAAAACTTGTTTCCAGTTACCAGTACAGAGATTCCCAATTAAAAAAGATATGGGCAGTACAAGGGCCCCACACACTTTCAATCCATGTACCAAATGAAGACAGAATTCACTCCAAGAGGCCACATACACCAAATCCAATCACGGTCAATTTAAGTTCATCATAATGCCACGTTTTGTTGTCACTTGTTTTCTGACTCAATACTTTGCCTAACTTGTACTAACCTGCTCAGGGAAATTGTATCATATTCTCAGAGGTGGAAAGGTCTTGTATAAACAGAAATAACTATTTACGGAAAAGAGTTATAAACTGAGAGTACAACAGGTTCAAGGCTATGGCTTTTGCAGGCTGGAAAAAGTAGTCATATGTAGGTGAGTGTGTTCTCCCCCACCTTAAAGTAGGGCCCTCTTTATCCTTCCACCAAACCAAACAAAAACACACAGACAACAATTGTTCTTTCAAGCATTAGCTCCCAAAAGGCAAATTTGGATGACAATTTCATGGGTGACAGAAACACATATGCCACACAGAAAATAATAATAATAATAAAACCCACTAAACATTTCTGTTTTCTTTCAAATTCCTTGTCAGATGCCAAGTTCAGATTTCTTCCCCTGGCTCAATCCTTCCCCAAGATAGTCTTCAAAATCTCTTCTAGAAAAGTTCACATCTGTCCCTAAATTTGCAAACCACATTAGGAAAATAAAATCCTAAATTCTAAAATGAACCCAGTGGTAATTGAGCAAACATCTCTTGCTCTTTCATCATCAAGGTTCTCTTCCTCATGCCTCCACCCTAAGCAGAAGTCTCCATCCAAAAATAGTGGATTTATTCATAGGGGTACCTAATAAAAGTACATTAGATGCTGCCTATATATTTATAATTGTGTCACATGCACATGGTTGCAGAAATCTGGTTTATAACTTAGGTATGGAATTTAAAACTAGTAAAGTGATTGTATGTTCTCATGTGCCTCACTTTGTCTCCTGTCTAATGAGACACGAGACATAATGTTGCATGGATTCTCAATGCTTAGGCATATGCATTCATGCTAATATGCATTTTATGTTAATGCCATACTGAAAGACTAGGCACAATCATAGATGCTCAAGTATCACTGATATTATAGGCCCTCTTCCAGCTACAACCTTGATTGTTTTCATATACACATTCTTTCCATCCATATCACATTTTCATTTTTCTCCATTTTTTAAATACATCACAATTTTTTAAATGTGATCCTGTACCTAGCAAGTGGCTTATTCTCTTATTGGTCTCCAAATCAGAGACAGGGAGATGAAACAACTTAGGTAATTCATGAGTATTCCCATCATTTTCTAATGTGAGATATTCTTAAAATTGTCTGGCTTTTGCCCTCAAATAAAGCTGAATTGGAATATCAGTTCTGCCACTTGTTAGTTTATTGATCTTGGATGAGTAAGAATCTCTCTGAGCCACAGTAAAATAATTAATAAAGCTTGTTATTACTTGGAAGAACAACATAACAATTGAGTGCCTACCATAACGTTTGTGTGAAGATTTAATGAGATGATAAATTTAAGTTTCTCAGCCAGTACCTGGCACATAGCAAGTCAGTATGTATAAACTGTCATAAGGCAGGTGCTGGGCTAAAACTTTAATGTCTGTTATTGAATTTAATCCAGACAATACCCCTAGGACCTGCATACTTTACTGTCTCCATTTTAGCCAATGAGGAAACTGAGGTCTAAAAAGGTTAAATCACTTGCCTAGGATCACAAAGTTGAAAATAATGAAGGGGAAATTCAACGCCAACTCTGTTTAACTCCTTTTCTGTGAGATGGGCATAATAATTCTTTCCCTACAGTACTGTTCTCAGGATTAAATGAGCTAATATTGTAACATGTAGCATGTAACATTCACTCAATATGTTTTCATTTGCTTCCTGTTCTGCCCATGTGTAACTCCTGACTTACAATTTATCCCATCAAATTAAAAATTATGAATAACTAAGATCAGAGCAGAATTGAAGGAGACAGAGATGCAAAAACCCTCCAAAAAAATCAATGAATCCAGGAGCTGGTTTTTTTGAAAAAATTAGCAAAATAGATAGACTGCTAGCCAGACTAATAAAAAAGAAAAGAGAGAAGAATCAAATAGACACAATAAAAAATGATAAAGGGGATATCACCACTGATCCCACAGAAATACAAGCTACCATCAGAGAATACTATAAACACCTCTATGCAAATAAACTAGAAAATCTAGAAGAAATGGATAAATTCCTGGACACATACAACCTCCCAATACTAAACAATCAGGGGAACCCAACCCCAATAATTCAACGTTATTTCACGCAGGTCTTTTTCTATTTCCCCTAAGTGTCTGCTGGTCTGAGAAATAAAGGGAAAGAGCACAAAAGAGAGAAATTTTAAAGCTGGGTGTCCAGGGGAGACATCACATGTCGGCAGGTTCCGTGATGCCCCCCAAGCCGTAAAACCAGCAAGTTTTTAATAGTGATTTTGAAAAGGGGGAGGAGTGTACGAATAGGGTGTGGGTCACAGAGATCACGTGCTTCACCAGGTAATAAAATATCACAAGGCAAATGGAGGCAGGGCGAGATCACAGGACCGGGGCGAAATTAAAATTGCTAATGAAGTTTCGGGCGCACATTGTCATTGATAACATCTTATCAGGAGACAGGGTTTGAGATCAGACAACCGGTCTGACCAAAGTTTATTAGGCAGGAATTTCCTTGTCCTAATAAGCCTGGGAGTGCTACGGGAGACCAGGGCTTATTTCATCCCTTATCTACAACCGTAAAAGACAGACATTCCCAGAGCGGCCATTTCTGAGACCTTCCCTTAGGAACGCATTCTCTTTCTCAGGGCTGTTCCTTGTTGAGAAAAAGAATTCAGCGATATTTCTTCTATTTGCTTTTGAAAGAAGAGAAATATGGTTCTGTTCTGCCCGGCTCTCAGGCAGCCAGACTTAATGGTTATCCCCCTTGTTCCCTGAACATCGCTGTTATCCTGTTCTTTTTTCAAGGTGCCCAGATTTCATATTGTTTAAACAATTTGTGCAGTTAACGCAATCATCACAGGGTCCTGAAGTGACATACATCCTCAGCTACGAAGATGACGGGATTAAGACATTAAAGACAGGCATAGGAAATCACAAGAGTGTTGATTGGGGAAGCGATAAATGTCCATGAAATCTTCACAATTTATGTTCAGAGATTGCAGTAAAGACAGGCATAAGAAATTATAAAAGTATTAATTTGGGGGAACTAATAAATGTCCATGAAATCTTCACAATTTATGTTCTGCTGCCATGGCTTCATCTGGTCCCTCCATTCAGTTTTGCTGACTTCCCACAACACTAAACCAGGAAAAAGTCAAATACCTGAATAGATTAATAACAAGTTCTGAAATTGAGGCAGTAATTAATAGCCTACCAACCATAAAAAGCACAGGACCAGATGGATTCACAGCTGAATTCTACCAGTGGTACAAAGAGCTGGTACCATTCCTTCTGAAACAATTCCAAACAATTGAAAAGGAAGGACTCCTCCCTAACTCATTTTATGAAGCCAGCATCATCCTGATACCAAAACCTAGCAGAGACACACACAAAAAAGAAAACTTCAGGCCAATATCCCTGATGAACATTGATGTGAAAATCCTCAATACTGGCAAACCAATACTGGCGAACCAAATCCAGCAGCACATTAAAAAATTTATCCACCACAATCAAGTCAGCTGCATCCCTAGGATACAAAGCTGGTTCAACATATGCAAATCAATAAATGTAATCCATCACATAAACAGAAGCAAAGACAAAAACCACATGATTTTCTCAATAGATGCAGAAAAGGCCTTTGATAAAATTCAACATCTCTTCAGGTTAAAAACTTTCAATAAACTAGGTATTGATGGAATATATCTCAAAATAATAAGACCTATCTATGACAAACCTACAGCCAATATCATATTTAATTGGCAAAAGCTGGAAGCATTCCCTTTGAAAACTGGTACAAGACACAGATGCCCTCTCTCACCACTCCTATTCAACATAGTATTGGAAGTTCTGGCCAGGGCAATCAGGGAAGATAAATAAAGAGTATTCAAATAGGAAGAGAGGAAGTGAAATTGTCTCTGTTTGCAGATGACATGATCCTACATTTAGAAAACCCCACCATCTGAGCCCAAAAACTCCTTAAGCTGATAAGCAACTTCAGCAAAGTCTCAGGATATAAAATCAATGTGCAAAAATCAAAAGCATTCCTCACACCAAGAATAAATAAGCAGAGAGCCAAATCATGAACAAACTCCTATTAACAATCACTACCAAGAAAATAAAATACCTAAGAATACAGCTAAGATGGGATGTGAAGGACCTCTTCAAGGAGAAATATGAACCACTGCTCAATAAAATAGGAGTGAACACAAACAAATGGAAAAACATTCCATCCTCATGGATAGGAAGAATGAATATTGTGAAAATGGCCATACTGCCCAAAGTAATTTATACATTTGATGCTATTCCCATCAAACTACCATTGACATTCTTCACAGAATTAGAAAAGAACTACTTTAAATTTCATTTGGAATCAAAGAAGGTCTTGTATAGCCAAGACAATCCTAACCAAAAAGAACAAAGCTGGAGGCATCACGCTACCTGACTTCAAACTATACTACAATAATACAGTAAATAAAACAGTGTGATACTGACACCAAAACAGACAAAGACCAATAGAATGGAGCAGAGACCTCAGAAATAATACCACACATCTACAACCATCTGATCTTCAACAAACCTGACAAAAACAAGCAACGGGGAAAAGATCTCCTATTCAATAAATGGTGCTGGGAAAACTGGCTAGCCATATGCAGAAAACTGAAACTGGACCCCTTCCTTACACCTTATACAAAAATTAACTCAGGATGGATTAAAGACGCTCTTGAGTCACTCTGGCACAGCGTTGGTGCTGCCTGGGTATCAGAAAGCAAGCCCACGTTGCTCTCTAGTACGTGTAAGCCTTTTCTTTTCAAGATGCCTGAGGAAGTGCACCATGGAGAGGAGGAGGTGGAGACTTTTGCCTTTCAGGCAGAAATTGCCCAACTCATGTCCCTCATCATCAATACCTTCTATTCCAACAAGGAGATTTTCCATCAGGAGTTGATCTCTAATGCTTCTGATGCCTTGGACAAGATTCACTATGAGAGCCTGACAGACCCTTCGAAGTTGGACAGTGGTAAAGAGCTGAAAATTGACATCATCTCCAACCCTCAGGAATGTACCCTGACTTTGGTAGACACAGGCATTGGCATGACCAAAGCTGATCTCATAAATAATTTGGGAACCATTGCCAAGTCTGGTACTAAAACATGCATGGAGGCTCTTCAGGCTGGTGCAGACATCTCCATGATTGGGCAGTTTGGTGTTGGCTTTTATTCTGCCTACCTGGGGGCAGAGAAAGTCGTTGTGATCACAAAGCATAATGATGATGAACAGTATGCTTGGGAGTCTTCTGCTGGAGGTTCCTTCACTGTGCGTGCTGACCATGGTGAGCCCATTGGCAGGGGTACCAAAGTAATCCTCCATCTTAAAGAAGATCAGACAGAGTACTTAGAAGAGAGGCAGGTCAAAGAAGTAGTGAAGAAGCATTCTCAGTTCATAGGCTATCCCATCACCCTTTATTTGGAGAAGGAACGAGAGAAGGAAATTAGTGATGATGAGGCAGAGGAAGAGAAAGGTGAGAAAGAAGAGGAAGATAAAGATGATGAAGAAAAGCCCAAGATCGAAGATGTGGGTTCAGATGAGGAGGATGACAGCGGTAAGGATAAGAAGAAGAGAATTAAGAAGATCAAAGAGAAATACATTGATCAGGAAGAACTAAACAAGACCAAGCCTATTTGTACCAGAAACCCTGATGACATCACCCAAGAGGAGTATGAAGAATTCTACAAGAGCCTCACCAATGACTGGGAAGACCACTTGGCAGTCAAGCACTTTTCTGTAGAAGGTCAGTTGGAATTCAGGGCATTGCTATTCATTCCTCGTCGGGCTCCGTTTGACCTTTTTGAGAACAAGAAGAAAAAGAACAACATCAAACTGTATGTCCACAGTGTGTTCATCATGGACAGCTGTGATGAGTTGATACCAGAGTATCTCAATTTTATCTGTGGTGTGATTGACTCTGAGGATCTGCCCCTGAACATCTCCCAAGAAATGCACCAGCAGAGCAAAATCTTGAAAGCCATTCGCAAAAACATTGTTAAGAAGTGCCTTGAGCTCTTCTCTGAGCTGGCAGGAGACAAGGAGAATTATAAGAAATTCTATGAGGCATTCTCTAAAAATCTCAAGCTTGGAATCCACGAAGACTCCACTAACAGCCGCCGCCTGTCTGAGCTGCTGCGCTATCACACCTCCCAGTCTGGAGATGAGATGACATTTCTGTCAGAGTATGTTTCTCGCATGAAGGAGACACAGAAGTCCATCTATTACATCACTGGTGAGAGCAAAGAGCAGGTGGCCAACTCAGCTTTTGTGGGGTGAGTGCGGAAACGGGGCTTCGAGGTGGTATATATGACTGAGCCCATTGACGAGTACTGTGTGCAGCAGCTCAAGGAGTTTGATGGGAAGAGCCTGGTCTCAGTTACCAAAGAGGGTCTGGAGCTGCATGAGGATGAGGAGGAGAAGAAGAAGATGGAAGAAAGCAAGGCAAAGTTTGAGAACCTCTGCAAGCTCATGAAAGAAATCTTAGATAAGAAGGTTGAGAAGGTGACAATCTCCAATAGACTGTGTCTTCACCCTGCTGCAGCACCTACGGCTGGACAGCCAATATGGAGCGGATCATGAAAGCCCAGGCACTTCGGGACAGCTCCACCATGGGCTTTATGATGGCCAAAAAAGCACCTGGAGATCAACCCCGACCACCCCATCGTGGAGACGCTGTGGCAGAAGGCTGAGGCCGACAAGAATGATAAGGCAGTTAAGGACCTGGTGGTGCTGCTGTTTGAAACCGCCCTGCTATCTTCTGGCTTTTCCCTTGAGGATCCCCAGACCCACTCCAACCACATCTACCACATGATCAAGCTAGGTCTAGGTATTGATGAAGATGAAGTGGCAGCAGAGGAACCCAGTGCTGCAGTTCCTGATGAGATCCCCCCTCTTGAGGGTGATGAGGATGCGTCTCACATGGAAGAAGTCGATTAGTTTAGGAGTTCATAGTTGGAAAACTTGTGCCCTTGTATAGTGTCCCCATGGCTCCCACTGCAGCCTCGAGTGCCCCGTCCCACCTGGCTCCCCCTGCTGGTGTCTAGTGTTTGTTTCCCTCTCCTGTCCTTGTGTTGAAGGCAGGAAACCAAGGGTGTCAAGCCCCATTCCCTCTCTACTCTTGACAGCAGGATTGGATGTTGTGTATTGTGGTGTATTTTATTTTCTTCATTTTGTTCTGAAATTAAAGAATGCAAAATAAAGAATATGCCGTTTTTATACAAAAAAAAAGATGGATTAAAGACTTAAATGTAAAACCCAAAACCATAAAAACCCTAGAAGAAAATCTAGGCAATACCATTCAGGACATAGGCATGGGAAAGGACTTCATGTCTAAAACACCAAAAGCAATGGCAACAAAAGCCAAAATTGACAAATGTATCTAATTAAACTAAAGAGCTTCTGCACAGCAAAAGAAACTATCATCAGAGTAAACAGGCAACCTACAGAACAGGAGAAAATTTTTGCAATCTACCCATCCGACAAAGGTCTAATACCCAAAATTTACAGGAAATTTAAACAAATTTACAAGAAAAAACAAACAACCGCATCAAAAAGTGGCCAAAGGATATGAATAGACACTTCTCAAAAGAAGACATTTACATGGCCAACAAACATATGAATAAAAGCTCAACATCACTGATCATTAGAGAAATGCAGATCAAAACCACAATGAGATACTATCTCATGCTAGTCAGAATGGCAATTATTAAAAAGTCAAGAAACAATAGATGCTGGCGAGGCTGTGGAGAAATAGGAACACTTTTACACTGTTGGTGGGAATGTAAATTAGTTCAACCATTGTGGAAGACAGTATGGAGATTCTTCAAATATCTAGAACCAGAAATATCATTTGACCCAGCAATCCCATTACTGGGTATATACCCAAAGGAATATAAATCATTCTACTGCTAAGACACGTGCACACATATGTTTATTGCAGCGCTATTTACAATAGGAAAAGCATGGAACCAACCAAAATGCCCATCAATAATAGACTGGATAAAGAAAATGTGGTACATATACACCATGGAATACTATGCAGCCATAAAAAGGAATGAGATCATGTCCTTTGCAGGGACATGGACAAAGCTGGAAGCCATCCTCAGCAAATTAACACAGGAACAGAAAACCAAACACCACACATTCTCACTCATAAGTGGGAGCTGAACAATGAGAACACATGGACACAGGGAGGGGAACAACACATACCAGGGCCTGTGGGGGCTGGGGGGCAAGGGGAGGGAACTTAGACGATGGATGGGTCAATAGGCGCAGCAAACCATCATGGCACGTGTATACTTATGTAACAAACCTGCACATTCTGCACATGTATCCCAGAACTTAAAGTAAAATAAAAAAAATAATAATAAATATATAAATAAAAATAAATATTAATGTTATTCCATTGTATTGTTACCTCCAAAAGGCTTCAATTTTGTGAAGGGATTTTTTAAAGTAGAACTTTAAAAAATATTTAAAAATTTAAAATATTTAAAATATTTGAAATATTTAAAAAATATTTCATATACAGCAAGTCAATATATATCCACCACATTGCCATATTCCCAATACTCACCAAGATAAATGCAAACCCCAAAGTTTACCATTTACTCATTATCATATTAGACATTCAGATGGTAATCCAAGTAGCAGTTTACTCAGATTAAACACACTAAGCAAGTCAAGATAAGAATATCAAGACTAAATTATTATTTAGAATTATTTTTAAAGGGCTTATTTTTTCCTTTTAAACCATTCTAAAATTAACACATTTTCACTTTCCCCCAGCATCCAGACAATTCTCAGCCTATTAAGTTCTTTTTTCCTGAAGTATTTTTCTGTCCTGAGCTCAATCCTATGTCCTATTAAGTCTGTAATGGTTTCCAGTTACCTATTAAACTACTTAGAAAATCTTTCATCTGACATTCAAAGTCAACCATGATCTTACTCAAAATGAATTTTTCTGCCTTAATCTCTCTCCCTGGTATGTGTTCTACCCTATACCAACTATTATCCAAAAACACTCATTGGCTGTCTTTACTCATAGGATTCTCTGTCTGGCTTACACCAGCTTGTTTAGAAAAGCATGTACTCATTTCAGAACCGTAAATTTCCATATACATAATTCTGTGAGAAAATCAGCTTGCTTTCCAGTTACACATTCATAAGCATTCATATGGTCTAATTACTACAAACCCTTTGTATGCTCTGCATATAAATCGCCAATTAGCTTCCAGTTTAAAAAAATTAGTCCCTTGTGATTTTATGTGAAAATGGGTGACTCACAGCGACCTGCCTGATTTTCATTCATAAGAAACAGTGGCATTGGTGTAGGAGAATGAAAACAGGGAAGGTATGTTGAAATTCTGAGAGGAAGAGGGCCACCCTCCGCTGTGTGAGGCAACTTACACTTCACACCCAGGGGAAGCTGACTCATTTCCTCCCCTCTCCTCAATTACCTCTGAAGCCTTCTCCTCTTTCTTCACCTCGCGCTGAAGCCGCCGCTCTTGCCACTGATTCAGTGAATCACAGAGAGGTCACCCAACCAACCAGGAAGCAAATCTGAGTTAGAGTAGGAGACGAAGAAATATGTTCTCTTTTTTCAATTAGAGAAAAATAAAAGGAAATTCTCCAGTGGGAAGTTTCTACAATTATTAATAGAATTGATGGAACTATACAGTAATTTTTAAAAAAATCTTCTTATTCAGGTATATGTACACGATGCACTGCATGGTGTACAAATCATAATATGCAACTCAATGAATTTTTACATATCTACGTAGGTATACATGTATCTATGTATGTGTGTTGTGTGTGTGAAAACCATGTGATCCCACCACCATCAAAAGATACAACACATCCAACATCCAGAACTCTCATGTTCCTTCCCAGTAAATATGCACCATCTGTCCTCACAGAGGTAACTGTTCTGCCTTCTCTAGCCATACATTTGTTTCCCCTGAAACAAATCTTGTTTCTTGACCTTCTCGTCATTGGACTTTAGCACCTACTTTTTTTGTCTGGCTTCTTTCACTCAGTCTTATATCTGTGGAACTCATTCCTATTGTTGTATATAGCAGCAGTTTGTTCTTTTTTATTACCATATAATTTTTCTATTCTCTGGATTTTATAAAAAAGCTGCTATTATGAATGAGACACCGTAAACATTCTTGCACGTCTTTTGGTGGATTTACAAAAACTATGCAACAACCTTTTACCTAATCTTTCTACTTCTGCTTCTCTGCTTCCACCTGGCTTTTGCACCACCATCCCAGGAATCTCCCTCAGTCGGCTGGAACCCCGGCCCAGCACAGAGCTCAACGGGTCCCTCACTGTCAGTGGAGCGCATTATGACTCCAAACGAAACTTTCAAGACCCTACATGACTTGGCCACATCCCACCTCTCCAGGCTTATTTCTTGTCTAATTTCAACATTTATCACCCTCCACAGTCTCCAGTCAAAATACATAGCTCACAATTCTCCACACATGCCCCAAATGTTTGTTTGTGAACATACCAATCCCTCCCTACCCAGAAAGTATTTTCCCACCAATTATAAATATGTGAATTTTAAAAAAAGTGTTTACCTCAGATAATTTTAAAGACATGTTCCTGACATGACTTTAAGGAAAGGTTATTTTAAAAAACATAAATGACTTAAATGGAATTTTCCACTCAATTTGGAAGAAACTAACACCATATAGCTGGGACAATTTTGCTCACAGGTTAAGCTTAGGGGCTTTGAGGAATGCTGGCTCTGCTACTTCCTAGCTGTGTGACTTTGGTTAGAATATTTCACTTTTTTTAGCCTTAGTTTTCTCATCTGAAAAATTGAAGCAGAAACCTCCCTCACAAGATAGTTACAAAGAATAGATAAAATATTGCAAACAAACTACTTAAAACAGTGACATGCACAAAAGAAACATAATAAATAGTATGTATCATTATTAACAAAGAAGTGATACATCTTAGAGGCTAAGAGTAAAAACTTGGGGACCAGATATCCTGGACTCAAATCCCAGTTCCTAGCTTACTAGCTTCCACTTACTAGCTGGATGACTTGGGCACATTGCTAACCAATCTGTGCCACAGTTTCCTCACCTATAAATGGTGGCTAGAATAGTACCTTCTTCAGAGAGAGTCACAAGGAATAAAAGAATTAACCTATACAAAGCACTGGATCTGACAAGGTGAGGGAAACATAATTCTCAGCTACTTATAGCACTGCTATTATTATATATCAAAAACTGCTATTACCAGTATGTTTAAGAGAATACTATCATTCTTGTAGATTTGAAGTTTTGATAGACAAAGAAAAGACTCAAGGTTATTAACCTAGAGATCTTTTGTTGACACGTTATTCCAAATAAGAGAAAACTCTATAAAGGCAGAATGGTGGACCCAGAGGTACTATTACTGTGGTATGATTAGTAACACATGACAACAGTGTCACAGACTCACACAACAGAGCTACCAACATCCAAGGTGAATTCATATTGTGAAACGGGCATCTTTGAGCAGCCTTGTTTCTCACTGACTAGAAGGGTTCTCCACTGGGCAATGGACAGAAGTAGCGCTTAGTAATTCACACTGACACCATCTGTGTGTCCTAAGACCCCTTATCAACTTCATCTTTAGGACCTGATCACCTAAGGAAAGCAGGGCTCCCTAACACTAGCTTCTGAGCTGTACCAGGGTAATCCATACTTTCCGAAGACAAGTAACAAGTTATAAAAAGAATGAGAGAGTAAGGCTGGAGTTCAGTGTCTATGGCTAATAAAATGATTCCTTATTTTATTATTTTATTTCTATTTCACAGATAAATAAACTGAAGCAAGATAAAGTTAAGTAAGTTGTCTATGGCCAAATAACTCAGAAGAAGCAAAACACAGGCTATAAATGCACAAACTTGAATCCATAGCCTAAGCAATTCCCGCATAAAGAGCAAACCTTTTCCTTTTTTTGGTTGGTGGAGATTTCTTACTAGTAACTTCCAACAGATAAAACCCAGTGGAAAAATAAGTTCAGATAAAGAAATTCCTCATATCATTTTAGAGTCCAGTAAAACTAAAAGGTGGGCCAGGTACAATGGCTCATGCCTGCAATCCCAGCACTTTGGGAGGCCGAAGCAGGTGGATTGCTTGAGCCCAGGAGTTTCAGACCAGCCTGGGCAACATGACGAAACCCTGTCTCTACAAAAAATACAACAATTAGCCAAGTGTGGTGGCATGTGCCCGTATTCCCAGCTACTTGGGAGGCTGAGGTGAGAGGATTGCTTGAGCCCACGAGATTGTGGCTGCAGTGAGCTGAGGTTACACCACTGCATTCCAGCCTGGGCAACAGAGTGAGACCCTGTCTCAAAACCAAAAATATAAATAAATAAATAAATAAATAAATAAATAAAGGGGGTCAGCTACCTCAGGAGCTATCCTTTCTGTGGACCTCTCTGAGGTACATTTTGTTGACCAATAAGAAATGGAGAGTGAGGGGTCGGGCGTGGTGGCTCATGCCTGTAATCCCAGCACTTTGGGAGGCTGAGGGTCACGAGGTCAGGAGATCGAGACCATCCTAGCTAACACGGGGAAACCCCGTCTCTACTAAAAATACAAAAAATTAGCCAGGCGTAGTGGCGGGCGCCTGTGGTCCCAGCTACTTGGGAGGCTGAGGCAGGAGAATGGCGGGAACCTAGGAGGCGGAGCTTGCTGTGAGCCCACATAGCGCCACTGCACTCCAGCCTGGGCGACAGAGCGAGATTCCGTCTCAAGAAACAAGAAAAAAAAAAAAGAAATGGAGAGTGACGGAGAGGGTACAGGAGCAACTTTTGCCCTGATTTCCATGGAAGCTTAATTTTCTTACAAGAAGAAAGAGAATGGACATGTTTAAGGGTAGAGGCTTTGGGGATCACGGAAGTCTGTAGGTAATTTGCAGGTAGTTTTATGATTCTGCTGTCACAAATGTGTCTTTAGAATGCTTCGAGGTTCCATCACTCCCCTCCGTTCCCCTACTTTACCCAATTTTTTACTTCTCCTGAATCATTTTCATTAACATATTCAAAAATTCTGAGTTGAGTTGCTGAAGAGAAAAATTTTGAAACATCTCATTTTGCAGAAAGACAACACTTGTATTTTACTTTAGGGTTGGAAGCTTTCTCAATAAGCCCTGCTAAGACTTACAAATGTTAAAATAAAACCTCCATTTTAAATTTCTAAGGCACAATATTTATTCATAACCTCAATCATCACTTGAAGCATTAATCCACTTAATGGATACCATGTTAAAAATTAGAAAGAGCTCACTATTGTCTCATTGGAAACACTAATACTGACAGAAAAGGGGAAAGACAACTAAACAGAAAAACCACGAAATACTTCCAAAGTGGTATTGCGTTCAAGAAAAGTGGAGAGAGCGTTTTGCGTAGTGGTGAGTGAAGCCAGTTAAGGGCAAGCTTATTTCAATCAGTCACTTGTCGGTGGAGACGGCCTCGTTACCATCTCTCTTTTGGTAGGAAGTGCTTCATGGAGGGAAATAGAGTTTAAGGAAGGAAAGGAGGAGAAAGAAGAATCTATTCAAGGGATGGAAGTGTTACCTAGAAAAAAAGCTTCAAAAAATACGGGACAAGTATTATTTTGTAGAAAGGGAAGTCTAAGATTGCTTCAGAAGACAAACAAGTTGGACCCACTTTAGTGGGCACATCACCTCTCTATGGGATCTCATTCCTCCTGTGTTCACGGCTCCTAGTTCAGGGCATTAGCCCTTTTAAGATATGGGCATTTTCTGAGTAAGTTAATTCACTTTCATGTCCATTGTTCCATAATTCATTCCTGAATTATGAGACTACTCAGTGTTCAATATCAAAGACGACTATTTCAGGGTATATTAAAATCTCTCTCCACGATTATCATTTTCTGTATACATGTAGGCAACACCTGCTGTATTATTTTCTATTATTAAATTCAGTTTTCTGCACTGAATCACTCTCTCCACAACAATTTCAAGTTCATTGAAGCCAAAGAGCAACAATTGTGCTTCTTTGTTTAATCTCCATAGTACCTGCTCTATGCACATAACACACAATACATCTTGGTAGAATAGATTTACTTCCTTCAATATTTATTTCCTTTGATGGAAACCGTAATGTTTTCCATTCTAATTTATAAATGTTGCTGTGCTTCATATTTCAAGTGATTGCTCTGAAGAACAGACTAAACCGAAATGCATGAATTTAACAAGAGACGGAGTTCAGGACATAAAAATAAAACCATCCTTCTTGCTTTTAGTTCACATATCAAATCTTGTGATTGTGTAATTAGGGCATATGTAGTATGGAAAATACCTCAAGTTCCTTTTGCAAAGATACTTTTTCCCACTGAGGAAAGAAGATATGTAGAATAATTCCAAAACAGAGAAATTAAAATCTACTAGAATGGGGTATTCATTATTGCAAAATGTTCACTATCTCTTCAGAATGTTCTGCTGTATAGAGATTACCAGAAAGTATAGACTCTGAGCTATAAATATCCTCAAAAAGCCATGGAGCATCTGCTTTTAATTTGTGCCTGGGTGGCTTATACATCAGAACGGAAAACATGCCTGGTTTTAGGAGGTTTGAACAGATGCCATGGAGTAAGTGCCCATTTCCCAGAGTTTGTTGTCATTTTGGTTAGTGAACTCCACCTACCAAGACAAAAATGATCCCTGTGTCTCAGAGGCTCCCCTTTAAAGAAATAGAAAGGAGAGCAACCCTTTTTCCCAGCTCTTCCATGCAGAGATGTTTAAGCCAATGATTTATAAAACACTTTCAACACTTTGTGCATACTATACAGTCTTAATTTTGGTGTTAATTAAACCTTATTTTTGTTGTCTCCTTGCCCTGTATTGATGACTGTTGCATTCTAGATCTTTGTCTGTTTTGTGTTTAACTTCACACAATACCCATTAAGCTGATAAATATTCCATTTGATCATTTTTATGAGTAAATGTAATGTCTTAACAGCTTGAGGTTTAGTTGAATCTTAAATCTGGGCAGCAGTTATCACTGTGTAAGAAAAATTGGGTCAAATTAGAAATTTGCAGAGCTTCTCCTGGTCTTTTCACCTTCCAATTCTGCCTGATATACTATGTCTTCCCACATTTACACTTTGTGCATGTACTGTCAAGAGACCAGGTTGTTGAACCAAGGGATTCTCTTTGTTTTCCTCATGAGGAAAATGAACTTCACAAAATGAGCTTGCTGAAAGTCCCAAATCTCATGAGGTAAAATCTTTCATGATTGATTCTCTGCAGGTATCGAATTTGTTTTCTTGTTGAAAAGCAGGTTAACCAATAATTAGGTGCAACAATTTCTCCACATGGAGCTTATGTGGAAGAAATCTTTCTAAAAAATAACTGTGGTTTATGTTTCCTGTCTGAGGTATGCCTTACATTAACTCCACAAAATATTTAGCTTTTCCTAGCTCAGATCTTGAACAGCTCTCCCAAGACTTTGACCCTTATCAACTCCTTATTACCAAAGAACATTCTTTTATCTTGGGCTCTGGGATGGTATTTATTTGTTGATTAACTATTTTTGGCTAGTATTGACTGAAGACTCATTATATAATGTGTTGAGTAGATTCAAATGGGCAGAGAATACAAAAGGTGCACAATAATCCCATTCCTCAGAAATCGCTGTCATATGGTTGATTACCAAGACAAAACTGACACCCATGGCACAACTCTGGGATAAGTAGAATTGATGAAAAAATCGAAATCTTCCATAGGATTTCAGAGAACCTATTAATGTGAACTGGAGCAGTCAACATGGGTCTTGGGAGAGTATAGACTTGATTTAGACCTTAAAGTATGGAGAGATTTGAGTGGGTAAAAGGAGGTCAAAAGATATTTGCTTCAGATGTGGAAGTAAAGACCAAAAAATGAGATGTTGTTTCTGAGAAACAGTGAGAGACAGGGCTGCAGAGATGAGGGCTTGCTTTTTCAGGTTCCTGAGAACTGTCCATATGAAAGCTCTTTTGTTGCCTATTTTAGCCTCTTGACCCTTGCTGAAGGACCCCCAAATTTTTTCACTAGGGCACGAAACTAGGACCCTCAATAGCCTGCATGAAAAAGTAAAGTCTAGAGAATTTAAGTTCCCTAGTTACTAAAGAAAATAGTATATTTTGGAAATGTGTTAGTGCCTTGATTCCTTATCTAATCTTTCAGGCATACAGTTTTTTTGTTGTTGTTGTTTTTTGTTGTTGTTGTTTTGTGGTTTTTTTTTCTTTTTTTGAGACAGAGTCTTGCTCTGTCGCCCCCTCAGGCTGGAGTGCAATGGTACGATCTCGGCTCACTGCAACCTCTGCCTCCTGGGTTCAGGCGATTCTCCCGCCTCAGCCTCCTGAATAGCTGGGACTAGAGGGGCGTGCCACCACACTCAGCTAATTTTTGTATTTTTAGTAGGGACAGGGTTTTGCCATGTTGGCCAGGCTGGTCTCGAACTCCTGGCCTCAAGTGATCCACCTGCCTCGGCCTCCCAAGGTGCTGGGATTACAGGTGTGAACCACCATGCCTGGCCTCAGCTATACCACATATTTAAAAAAACAAAGCTCCATCTGCATCATTAGTGATGACTGTCAACCTCTATTTCAGATGTGAAGAACAATAGCACAGATGTAGGAGATATGGCTATAAAGTCACAGAAGTGATTCTTCTCTTAAATACAGCAAAACATCTAGCTTTCAATGGTGTTGACACCTTCAAAGTAGAATCCTTGAAAGGCTATGTGATTATTCCAACGATGCATCCATTCTTCAAGTCAGTTTTAGGATCCTTTTTTTAAAAACTGCTCTGGGAAACCACAGCAGAGCTCTTAGAGTATCTTCCCTAGAGGCAAGTCTTCCATCCTTGCCCCCTGATCTCTGCATCGACACCTGCCTGCCTTGCATGCAGACTCTCCCCAGCCTAAATTGAGGCATCTTCCTTTATTGTGTCCCTGCCTCTCCTCTGCCTTTGTCTTATCTTTTGCTTCTGTCCCTACCCCTGCAATCAGACAATGCAAGACAAGGCAGAGGACATGTGGCTTGAATCTGAGGAGACAAACTAAATTATGAGGCAACAAGTTGACAATGCAGTGAAATAGAGAGAGGTCAGAGATGCAGGAGAATTAAAAAGATATCATATAAACAACAATCACAGCCAAAAATACTGTGAGGATGGGGTAGCTGGGACATTGTAGGAAATGGAAAGAACATATCGAGTCACAATGGGAACTCAGCACAGACACTAGAATTTGTAAGCTAAAATTACAAACTAAACACAATAACAATTATTGGTATGTCCATTGACTTCCAGTTTATCAGGCCAATTTCTATTCACTTTCCCTAAAGTCAGCTTATCTCTGCAAAACTCTTTTCTAATCTTTTGGGATGCAGAATTGGAGAACAAACAGAATACTGCAGAACCCAAGAGGCAAGAGGAATGGAAGGGCCTAGCAGGAGAGGGGGAATTGCAGTTGGCAAATGAGAATCTATAATCCGTGTCAAAGAGTATAAGGTGTGAAAGAACAGGGATCCCAGAAATATTCCAGAAGGGCCATAAGTATTCACTTTAATGCATTTCATCTTATACAATGAACAAATTGATTAACTTTTCAAATATGTTTGGTTAAGAACTGTGCTCCTTGGACAGAACACCAAACTGAGACTGGACCACACATGACAGCTTCAGTGAGGTTACATGATCAGATGCAACTGCTACATTGCACTAGGCCTGTAGGCTATGAGGTACTCACATATGCTTTCCCGCAGGACAGGAATGCCAGTGGTGCTGTTGCTGGCCAGGCATGGAAAGGAGCACTCAGTCCATTTTCCAGTCTATGAGAGCAGACTGCTGACCACCAGTGTGCAAAACAATCAATCCCCCAGATGTCTTGAGCATTTTGAAGTCTATGGAAATCCCAGGGCAACCCTAGAGCTAGAGACTATAGTATCAATGGCATAAGGCATGTTTTCTCTTGTGAGCTCACCTCAACCTCAAAGGAGGAAACACGCACACACATATGCCTGCTTTTCTAAGGCTCTCATTGTGCTTATCCCAAACCACCTCTTCTGTTCATAGGAAAAGAAGAGAATTTACTTACTGTATGTTGCAGGCCTGGAGATGAAGAGCACTCTTAGACTTTTCACTAGAGCACATTTTTCTCACTTTGTTCCTGAGTTTCACATCATCTGTCATGAACAAGAGGTATAACCATATAGCAATAAGATTTTATCTTACTAATATATCATGACATAGAAGTGCAAGTAAATGTTTTATTTCCAGAGGATAACCATGGGTGATTTTACCTTTAATCTCAATATGTTGACCCTGCCTAATTGTTTCTGAAACAACTTTTGGAAGTAACATTCAGAGCTATTACATGAGCATACCAGAAAGTGTCATTTTATAGTGACACCTCATTAGTTATATTTGGTTACAGTGACTTTTAGCCTTTTTTTTTTTTTTTTTTTTTCCCAAGACAGAATCTCATGCTGTTGCCCAGACTGGAGTGCAATGGTGCCGTCTCAGCTAACTGCAATCTCTGCCTCCCGGGTTCAAGCGATTCTCATGCCTCAGCCTCCCAAGTAGCTGAGATTGCAAGCATGCACCACCATGCTCAGCTAATTTTTGTATTTTTAGTAGAGACAGGGTTTCACCATGTTGGCCAGGCTGGCCTCGAACTCCTGGCCTCAAGTGATCCTCTGGACTTGGCCTCCCAAAGTGCTGGGATTACAGGTATAAGCCACCATGCCTGGCGTTTTAGCCATTTTTAATATCAGATTAAATATTTAATTTAAATATTATGAGTATAAAAACTTGCCATCAAAGAGGATATTCAAAGAATGAGAAACAGCTTTGACTGCAATTGAAAAGAGAAGTTTCAGCCATGTTTTAAACACTATTAACCTAATTTAAATGAATGCATAGTCTTCCCTGAAGACTGATTCAAACGGGAAAGTCATCATTTTAAAGGTCTACATTTTGGCTCATTGCAGCCTTGACCTCCTGGACTCAGGTAATTCTCCAGCCTCAGCCTCCCAAGTAGCTGGTACTACAGGTGCATGCCACCACAGCAGCTAATTCTTGTATTTTTTGTAGAGACAGGGTTTGCCATGTTTCCCAGACTGGTCTTGAACTCCTGGGCTCAAGTGAGCTGCCTGCCTCATTCTTCCAAAGTGCCGGGAAGGACCAGCCACTGTGCCTGGTCCTTTTGGAGAATGCTGATGCTGGCTTTATTTTTTTAATGCTGAGAAGAAACAATCTCCTGAATGAGTTTTATACAGAAACACAAGCAATATAGCACTTTGCAATCAGACAGAATTTTTTATTCCCAGATATTCATAACATTTAAAGATGGTTATCAAGTAATCAATGCAAAATGTTTGTTGAGAAGTTTTTATTCCAAAGAATAAAACTGTGTTTAAGAGCTTTATTCAGTGTCAAAGCACGTTGGTGGCAGAATGCAAACAGGTAACCTGATTCTCAGATTGAAATATATCCCTGTGCCCTTTTCCTTTAATATGACAAAGTGCCTATAAACCCACAGGGATTTGTTTACAATTATTTTTTCTCACAATTATTTATCTGTAAAATCTCCCTTGTGGGGATATTTACAAGATAGTTGGCAGAGAGAGAATAGAGATTGAAATATAATGCTCAAAAAATAAAATAGAAAATGTAAGATTATAAATAACTGATATTCTAATGGAACAATCATATCATAGGCTCCTAATCCCATTCTGAGAAAATAAAAATATCTTTACTTCAGAAAAAATAAAAATGAACTTTTAAATATGGCACAATATTATTTTAAAAAAGAATTAGATTGAAATACTGCCATATATTGTGATGGAAAAATGTGAAGATTTTAAATGAAGAATAAAACCAAATTTGATTCTTCTCTTCTGCTCTCTCCCATCCTGTTTGCCTCTGTTCCTTCCTCTCAAAACCACTGATGCCTGGGACACCCACTGGCGCAGGGGTACAGCCAGGAACAAGTCGCACATGGTCCTTAACATCTTGACACCTTCAAAATTGCAGGAAAGACATATTAGATAACTAGCTGCAAATGTGAGGTGTATAGTGAAATGGAAATATAGTACTTCTTACACAAATGGCCATAAGTAATCTTAGTTTAAGTGAATATGAAGATTGTCAGTCTCCACACCTTACATAAAAAATAAAATCCCGTCTCTCTTCTATGATGGCATCTCATGGCTGCCAGTCATATCTAGAAAATTTCCCCCAGGTATGAATAGAGCAATGATAGGCTCTACTGGAATGATTGCCAGTTCTGTTTAGCAAAAATTTTCACTATTTTTCAATGTTTATTCGTTTAACAGCCAAACTGATTCTTTTTCTGTCCTAAACAGAAATATTTAAACTTTGCCAGCTTTCTTTGAATTTGGAACTGTCAACATATGCTTTTATTCTAAAATATTTCAAGTCAAAAAAAAAAAAACAACGTGGTAGGATGAGGTGCTGGTATACAGTCTATGGTCCCCCATATGAGTGTGCTAGAGCTATCACCAAAAGTGCCACAAATTGGATAACGACTAAACAACAGAAATATCTGTCTCTCAATTCTGGAGGCTAGAAGTCCAAACTCAAGGGTTGGCGGGGTCATACTCCCTCAGAAACCTGCAGAGGAAGCATCTTCCCCTGGCTTTTCCTAGACTCCAGTGGTTCTCTGGCAATGTTTGGTGCCCTTGGCTTAGAGGTGCATCATTCCCATCCTCCAAGTTCACAGATCATCTTCCCTCTGTGCATCAGGTTCTGTGTCCACATTTCTCCTTTTTACAAAGACACTAGTCATATTAGATTAGGGCCATTCCTAGTAACCTCATTTTACATTGATTACCTCTGGGTAAAGACCCTATTTCCATGCCGGGTGCGGTGCCTCACGCCTGTAATCCCAGCACTTTGGGATGCTGAGGCGGGAGGATCACCTGAGGTCGGGAGTTTGAGACAGCCTGACCATCATGGAGAAACCCTGTCTCTACTAAAAATACAAAATTAGCCAGGCATGGTGGGTATGCCTGTAATCCAGCTACTTGGGAGGCTGAGGCAGGAGAATCACTTGGACCCTGGAGGTGGAGATTGCGGTGAGCCGAAATCGTGCCATTGCACTCTAGCCTGGGCAAGAAGAGCAAAACTCCATCTCAAAAAACAAAAAACAAACAAGACCCTATTTTCAAATAAGGGCACATTCTGCAATACTTCAACCAACAATTCTACCTCTAACAGCCCCAAGCAAAAAGACACATTCTTTATTGACACTTGTATGAAATAACTACTTACCGAACCACTCCACCCTGTACTTATAAATCATCTTTAAGGAAAGCTATGCATTATCTTATCTACTGCTATAGTTTTTCTCTGTGGTTCATGGGAAGAGTCCTAAAGAGATGAAAGAAAAATTCTTGGTCAAATTTTTCTTTAATATGTGGAAATTTTTATCACTTTGAAAAGAACTTGACAACAGTGGAAAATTCATAAAGGAGCCTTGGTATGTCACCAAACTGGATTTTTATTCTCATCATGACCAAGGTGTGCCTTATGCCTTTATATCCAAGTGACTTTAGCAACTAGATGTGATGAGAAAGACAAGATAAGGCATTGGGAAATGTAAAGTCAGCTCTACTATGAGGAAGAACAATAGTAAATAGTTGAATTCAACAAATATTTATTAAGCACAACTATGTGCAGATCCTGTACTAGGTTGTGAGGACACAAAGTTGAATGTAACATGGTCCTGGTTTTCAGAAGCTTATCTCCCTAAATGAAGAAATAAGATAAATATAAAAATACCTATAATACAGGATTTTTTTTTCCAGTGGAGGAAAAGGGAAAATTAAGTAGAACCTTGAAATAGAAGTGTGTTTCCAAAAGTCAAAAATAAAATAATGGTGACTAGAATACCTGTTTTTAGTATTCCATGGTATTTTTAAGTACAGAAATAGTGGTATTTTTGTGATGTAATACCATAACTTAGATGGGGTCTTGCTCACACTCCCTAGCCTCAAGCAAGCCTCCCACCTTGGCTTTCCAAAATGCTGGGATTACAGGTGTGAACCATCACGCTTGGCCTGTAACTTCGGCTTTTAAAATGTAATTTTAATCTTTCACATCTTGAGAGGTACCCGATGATTATCAGTGGCATTCAATTTTTGAATGGAACAAAGATGCACTCATTTGAAAGCATTTCATTCCTCTGTAATCCTGAAAGCTAACCCATCATTCCCACCCACAGCCTGTATACACACTGCTCCTCCTGTATTCCCATCTCTGCATTGACAGCCCCATCCTCCAAAGCACCCAAATGAAAATTTCAACCTTTTCTTTGCCTCACTTGGTGGACACCAAGTCCTGTATAATCCACCTCCTAAGAATCTCTAGAAACTGCCCTGTTCTTCGTCCGCTTTGGCCATCAAGAGTCCTATCTTTTCTTGCCTGGACAATATAATCATTCCAATCAATCAAATCTAAGTGGATTTCTCTGCTTCTTTGAATCTACTTCCTCCTCACAATTATCTACTTTCCCATCCTGTTACCAAAAAGACTTTTCCAAAATGAAATATAATCACATTATGGCCCTGCTTTAAAGCATTGAGTATGTCTTCATTGTCTTCAATATGGAGGAAAAACTCTTTCACAGCCCAGCCTCTGCCTCTCTCCGGAGCTTCATCTCCTACTGTGTTTCCATGCATGCTTCACTGCAGACACCCTGACTGCCTGTGGTATCGTGAACATCCCTTGCCCTCTTACAGGTTTTGTCACGCTAGCCTCCTGCCTAGATTGCCCTTCCCTGCATTCCCTCCTGTATTCATCTCCTGTTGCTGCTGACACAAATCACTGCAAGCTTAGTGGCTTAAAACAGCACTTACGGCCGGGCGCTGTGGCTCACTCCTGTAATCCTAGCACTTTGGGAGGCTGAGGCGGGTGGATCATGAGGTCAGAAGATCGAGACCATCCTGGCTAACAAGGTGAAACCCTGTCTCTACTAAAAGTACAAGAAATCAGCCGGGCGTGGTGGCGGGAGCCTGTAGTCCCAGCTACTCGGGAGGCTGAGGCAGGAGAATGGAGATCACACCACTGCACTCCAGCCTGGGCGACAGAGCGAGACTCCGTCTCAAAAAAAAAAAAACAAAAAAAAACCCCAGCAACTCACTTATTTCCTTACCATCTCAGCTAAAGTCAAGGTGTTGCAAGGCCAGTTCCTTCTAGATGCTCTGGGGGAGAATCCATTTCCTTGCCTTTCCTAGCTTCTGGAGACCACCGGCATTCCAGGGCTGGTGACCCCATTCCAGGGCTGGTGACCCCTTCCTCTGACCTCCTGCTTCCATTGTCACCTCTTCCACTGTCTGCTCCTCTGTTAGCAGATTTCTATCTCCTTTTTATAAGGACTTTTATGTTTACAGAGAAGCCCACCCAGGTAATCTAGAACACTGTGTCTCAAGATCTTAATTTAATCACATTTGCAAAATCCCTTTTGCGATATAAGATAACATTCACAGGCTGTAATGATTAGGCCGTGCTTATTTTCGGGAGCCATTATTCTGCCTAGCACACATATCTTTTTCTACCTCAGCCTTTCAGATGCAGCTTAAACATTTCTTCTTTTCTGGGAAATTTTCTAACATCCTATTCCCTCCCCAATCCCATTACACCCTCCAGCAATTCCCACTGAGTACCTCACTAATACAACTGTCTGGGTTTGCTTGGGACTAAGGGGGTTCCCAGAACACAAGACTTTCAGTGTTAAAACCAGAAAACTGCCAGACAAACCAGGATGAGGTAGTTACCCTAAGTCCTCACCTTTCTTTCCACATCACCCTCCTTGTAGCACTCAGCACGTGGGATTGTAAGTTAGAATTCTCAGTTCTCTTGCCTTTCTCCTCTGCAAGGCTATGGGTGGGAATGTTTCTTTTGTGTTTCTGATGGTCATGCCTTCGTTTCTGGCATGTGGCAAATGCTCTGTAAAGTGAATGGAGTTTGTGGAGCAGCCCTGCAACAGCAGACATTCTAGGCAAAGTGGAAATTTTCCGCCCTGTGACTAGAACAAAAAAACAAAATGAAACAGAACATTAAACACCGGTATGATGTGCTATGTTCTCTTGGGCACTTTTTTCTTTGATTTTCTCATCTATACTTGCAAATTTGAGTAAAATTAGACAGAGTTCTTTGCAAGAACCCAAATATTCACAGTCTTTGACAGAACACACTGTCTTCAAACAAACAGAGGCTCTACTATTTATAGCTGATTGCTTCACCACTTGTCTTGCCTGTTTTTTTGAATGCCCTTTGCCACGAACAAAGCAGATTGAAAATAGATTTGGGGCCAGGTTCTGGGAGTCTTCTAACATTTCTTTATTCTCTTAAACACTGATAAAATTGACCCATTCTTGGAATTTGCCTCCTGAATGCTGCAGCAGCTGGAGCACCAGACATGTGACTCTATTTGATATCACTTCTGTGTGCCCTCCAGCCAACTTTGTTTACCTCTACAAAAGTGCCCTTGAACAAAGGTGCCCTGCAACTTAGAGTTAATGGAAAAGCAACTGAGGTAAACATTAAAAAGTGAGACTCAGACAAAGACATCATTTAACCCGAGCCATCGATTCCACAGTCCCAGTTCAGAGAAAAATCATTTCTATTGCTGAGTAGGAAATATATTTATGCCCTGAAGCCAAGTGTGCCTATAATGCTTATGAACAACCACATGAATGGAAACTCTGGACAGAATGAGGGACAAGAATGAATTAAATTCACATCTTCTGTCGCCCACATTTAGAAAGAGAGAAACTAGGAAATTGAAACCTATTTATGTTATGCATCTGCAAAAACAGAAGCTGTATAAGAAGTTACTCCTAATGAATGAGAAAATAAAACGTGAAACTTTAAAATGAGAATCAATTATATTTTATCAGTGTATTTCCAGATCTTTAATAATGAGCTATGCCTTCCATATAGAATTGAATCACATCAATCAAAGTGAAGAACTCAGCACAAAAGAAATTAGAGGGAAATATTTGGAAGACTACAAAAACATAGCATTGTAAATAAAAGTAAACATATTATTTTGGTTTGGAAAAATATTTCAAACTCTACTTAAGGTTTATAAATCCTTTCTGTAATTCATGATAAAGGGGGAAGCTCTTGATTATTATCCTCAAGACATACACATATCATGTCTACGTGAATGAATCTGAAACCTGTCTGAATGAGGATAACTCCAGAGGTCATGACAGATGAATGACTCATCTACCCAAATGCAGCCACCAGAGCCCTGATTTGAACCCTGGGCATACAGCTTTTTAAACACACCCCAGCATTTGCCTGCAAATGTGTCCTCACAGCTATAATTTCACTTCCAAACTCACTAAAGAGTCATCTATCAATGCACTACTGACTGGTTTTTACACATAGTGAGTTGCAAAGCAGTATTTTAAAACCAGCTATGTAAGAAAACCCATATTCCCCTAGCTTTATGTGCTCTAGAGATATAAGGACATAAAGCTAATGGAAATGAGAAGGAAAAGCAAATCTCCCCTTCCTCCTTCCATCGGATCTGGCTTTCTGGTCACCCTGTTTTATCAGATTAAAATGTAAAATGAGACTAGTGAAGCTGATTTAAATAATCTCTCTCTATCTAACCATGAGAAAAATTGGAAGGCCCAACTAAGGTCATGTTAAATGTTAACTTCTGCCAGGAATTGAGGCTGAAGTTTCACCAGCAGAACAGGAAGTTGCATTCTATAACTGCAGTCAACTTGCCTCTATTGTCTTTACGGAGCACCAGACAACATTAAAAATCCAAAATTGCTAAAAAACCACAAATAACTTCTTTCTCTGTCTTCATGACATATTTTATGTTTTCTTTTTATTTTTTGTCTTTCTGACCCTCTAACTAAGTTGATATTTTACTTCTCGAGTCCCTAAGACCTTACTTTATAGCTTCAGAATTTTAGAGTCGGAAGGGGTCATCATCTAAGGTTCCTTAGAAGGCTATAACCTTAGGGGGTGAAAAAGAGAGAAAAATATATTTAAATATGTTTTGTTATCCGATAAACTTACTGACTTGTTTTCCCTTTTATCACAGACTGGATAGAACTTTGTCTAAAATGAACACAGATCCACAGACTATAGCTTGGGAACCCCTGATCTAATTTCATCCCCTAACTGTCAGCTAAAGAAATTAAAACTCAGGGTCACTTGGCCAAGATCACAGAGTTCATTGCTTTTGAAGGGAGCCAGGCTTTAGACACTCAAGTCTCTTGACTGTTTAGTGTGTATTCTATCATATGGGCACCACCCCCCGCCAACTCCCTACCCACAAATAAAGCTAATGCTACCATTTTTATATACCACTCATGGTAATCTGGAAAATTAAGTGAAATTATAATGTATTTTAAGCCAAACATATAATTTGATTATAAAAATTAAGACTTTATTCTAGACCTATAATGATTATAAAATTAAAATTATAATTCCATAATTTTATAAATTCTCATATTCACAAAGTAACAATGTCATGCAATGGAATAATTTCATCCAAATTGCAGATGATGCAAAATTAATGCTTTACAACTATTTTATTATGAAGTTAATTAAAAAGCATTATATAAAACTATGGGGACATTATCTCAAAAATGAAAAGGAATATTAAAATATATGTCTAGTTAAAAGATTTAAAGATAATATTCCAAAATAACAATGGTTATGTCTGATAGTAATATTCTGGATACTTTTTTCCTTTTGAATGTTTCTATAATTTCACTCTTTTTAAAAATATTCATCTTTCCTTTTGTAATGATAAGAATCAACTACATTTTTAAGTCCAAAGAATAAAAATAAATCCAATATCATGTTTGTGTATGTTATGCCAACATTTTTTTTTTTTTTTTTAAGTAACACAGATGTGTTCATTCAAATAAGTTGACATTTTCATCTTGGTTAGCTGGTTTGATGAAAGTCCAAATCACATGCCAATGAGTAAACTCACTAGCCCATATGACTCAGCTCTGAAAAAGAAAGGCATGTAATTTTGTTTCACAAACATTGAGAAGCAACAGCTTTTGGGGTGGGAGGGGCGCTAGAAACATCCTTTGACCAACATTTATGTGAAATGCATGTGCCAGAAATTATAATGACAGAAAAAGGAATTTGATGTCAAACATTTTAGTAAATTACAATATGTACTCTAGAAACACTTCCTCTAGAAGGAAAACATCCATTTGACTGAATGTGTAATTTCTATTTTTGTAATACAATGTGGGGAGATTATTACAAAAAGTGTATCCAACCATGTGAAGTTTAAAGCATAAATATAAATAATTAGTATCTAGTTTATTTATGAGTTAATAAAACTTTAGAAATCAATTAGAGAAATCATACATTTAATTTCACTTTCCATAATTAAATATGTTAAATTTTTTAAAAAGCTAAAACAATAAAAAATTTTGCAAGGGTAAAAATGAAATTAATACTGTCAAATTCTTTTCTGGCTTCATCTGATATTAAACATTAAACAGATGCCTGGCCTGTTTAAAAAAAAAAAATCTTGGATCACAGAAATAAATAGCCTCTGAGAGAATTAAATGGGTTTTTTAAAATGTATTATTCATTTTAACTTTTATGTCAAAATCATTAAAAAACATATACAGGACATAATAATAGATAAGACAAGGGTGACAACAATTGAGATTATAGATGGTCTCCAATTTATGAGGGTTCAACTTACATTTTTCTACTTTAAAATGGTGCCAAAACCATATGCCTTCAGTACACTCCTCAACTTATGATGTGGTTACCTCTGGATAAACCCATTGTGAGTGGAAAATACCGTAAGTTGAACTTTACTTACAATATTTCCCACTTACAAGGGGGTTATTGAGATATAACCCCCTTGTAAGTGGAGGAGTATCTGTATTTGAAGGCAAGCTTCAAAAATCCAACTCAAATTGGCTTGAAGAAAATAAGAATTCATCAATTCATATAAATGAAGAAGCAAGGGGTTCTGGCTTCAGGTGTGGCTGGGTCTGAGAACCCATAAGACATCTCTAGGACCTGGTTTCTTTCCATCTCCTGAATCTGCTCTTCTTTGCTTTAATTCTGTTACTTATTGTTCCTAAATGCAAACAACAGAAACCAACTATGGATAGTTTAAGCAGAAACTAAATTTACTAAAATATTTTAGCTAGCTCACACTACCTTTGGAAAGATTTGAGAATGAAATTCGGGAACTTGTATCCAGTAACTCAACTGCAAATCAGGTTAAAAACCAACTCACTAGAGATACCATTGCCAGTATAACTGGTCCCAACAGTTCTAGTTCCAGGCACTGGATGCTCCTGCTAGAATCATTGCTATTTGTGCTTCTAGAAATGGGATAAAGCTGCTACTGCCTCCGAGAATAAAGTCCTTATTTACCTCATTGGCTTCTGATTAAAAGTCTGACAAGAGTGGGTCTGATAGCAAATCCTAGAACACACATATACTGGAGTAAGAAAGACTCAAAGGTAAGAATCTAGCTTCTACAGACAAAGGTGGTCTCATAAATTGGGGAATTCATCAACATAGGAAAGTTGTTCGAAGGTGCTCAGTGGCCAAAAAGAATAACAAATATATGCCACGGATTTTTCCTTGGGCATTATATGCAGCCAAATGGCTATCAGCAGCTCCAAAATCCCCCCAGGTCCAACTCGTACAATGAACACATCTGTGCTTCTTCCTGCTGACCTGGCAAAACACTCATTCCCCCACTGGCTCTGACAATGTTTCATGCCCAAGTCTGAACAAATCACATGGTCAGGGGAATGTGTGCCTTTGATTGGCCAGCACTGAATCACATGCCCACTCCTGGAGATGGAGGCAGTGTTATCCCTACTTGAAGCATTTGAAGTACTTATTCTGAGAGCAGAGAATGCAGCCCTCCAGAGAGAAACTGCTAGATAGTTTCCAAAAGAATGAATGGAAGAAAGAATAGGAGATGAGGAGATGGGTAAAGGCAACAAATGTTGTTTACAAATATTTTGATACCCAAGTTAACTTCTCAGTTCAACCAAGAAACGAAATGAAGTTTCTGGTCAGACCATGTTGTTCTGATTTGGATGATCTTTGATTTGGTCATTCTAATAAAAATAATTGCAATAATAGTACTAAGAATGACACTTGTATGGTGCTAGGTTTCTCTAAGTTACATACATGTAAGTTATATATATATATATATAAAGTTATATATATAACTTAATTATGTTCTAACTAAACATATGTGTGTGTGTGTATATATATATATAAAATCTTCACAACATTTTGCTGTATATTATTACCATCATTTTATAGATGAAAGGACTGAGACCCAGGACGTTAAATAATTTGATCAAGATCAGATCATTGATTGAGTAGAGTAACCGGTATTTGAACCCAGGCAGTCTGACTTGAATCCATTCTCTTAACTATATAGTATAAATTCCAAAGAGAGTACATTACCTGTCACTGGTGATCTTTAAGAAGAATCTAGGTAATCGCTAAAGGGAGTTGTGAAAGATATTTTTCTATTTAAAGCAAGATTGATGATCTTTCTCTCCTCTCAGTTGGCTCAGTGCTGAGAAGTGCCTTACGGAGAACCTACAATTATCCCCCTGTGGCCCAGCAGTGTGGGTTCTGCTATCCGGGAGCAGGTCAGGCTGGGAGGACTGTATGACTCATGTTTCCCAGGCTGGCCCATGTGCTAATATGCTCTAGCTTCCTTCAAGGAAAGCTACTTCTGGAAGTTTGTGGCCTGTCTGGGTGTTCGCAGTTATCCCCCACTCCAAAAATTCCCCTGGAATGCCTAACCATTGGCCAGTGAATCCTCATCTCCACATTTCCAAGCAGCTTCTGTAGTCTGGGGCTGCTCAAAGGTCTGCCGTGCATAGATAAAAAGGCTTTGCTAATGTGGTTGACCAGCCTCTCATTCCCCTCTCCTACATCCACATGATGGCAGAGGAGCCACAAATCCTTCCCAAGCCTTGTACACAAATCCGTCAGTCACAATACAAATTGCACTTGAATGACCATCTACTACCAATTACACTAAACTGTCAGTCTCCACATTCACCTGTAGCAATTTTTACTTTTTCCGAACCATTCTCATCATGTCAAATATTGAACCCATGAGAGTAAACTTATGTCCATATGCACTATGAGACGGGCATTGCTGACCTCTACCCAACAAATCATTGCACCTGCTTCTTCCAGCTGACAGAGCCCTGTTCTTGGGACAGGAACTGAAAATGTCAGATTCAGTTGTTTCAGCTATAAGTCCATTACTGGAAATCCTTGTTTTTTGCAAAATTAGGCCCTAAAGATGACAGAGCTGATTGGAAAAAGAAGGGGTTGGGGGTAAAAGTAGACCTAAAAAAAACGTAGTGGGTATTTCAGAATATAACTTGGACAACTTCGGGCAGGTAGTTAAGATAGCTAGGGCTACTCAAGATATAATAAAATGCATTAAAACAACATGGACTATTCATTTCTGGTTCATGTATTCACATATTGTTCATATATATTATGCTTAACAAGTCACTTTAAAAAGAGAAAGAAAGAAAGAACAATATGGAATGCATTCCAGAATTCTGAGACAGTGAGGCTGCTGATAGAGTCGGTATAGTGTCAGGCCTCTGAGCCCAAGCTAAGCCATTATATCCCCTGAGACCTGCACATACACATCCAGATGGCCTGAAGTAACTGAAGAACCATAAAAGAAGTGAAAATGGCCTGTTCCTGCCTTAACTGATGGCATTACCTTGTAAAATGCCTTCTCCTGGCTCATCCTGGCTCAAAAGCTCCCCTACTGAGCACCTTGTGTCCCCCACCCCTGCCCGCCAGAGAACAACCCCCTTTGACTGTAATTTTCCTTTACCTACCCAAATCCTATAAAACGGCCCCACCCCTATCTCTCTTCGCTGACTCTCTTTTCAGACTAAGCCCACCTGCACTCAGGTGAAATAAACAGCCTTGTTGCTCACACAAAGCCTGTTTGGTGGTCTCTTCACACGGACACGAGTGAAATACAGAAGGAAGTGCAAACCGCCGCAGGCTTAGAGTTGTATGAGATTCAGGAGTAACAGGTGCCCTCACATAAGGGAGTGTCGGGAATAAGCACTCATTTTAAATTTTCTTTCACAAAGTTAAAAAAGGTTCCTGCCTGTACAGCTAAAGGCTTTTACCTTTCCTGCTAAAAGTTGTTATTAATTCTCTCTCCTGCTAGGCTGCCATATTCTGCTCTTTTGCTACACCAACACAGCTTCCAGAGTATATCAACATAATTCCCCTATTTATCAATGCATGTATGTGTACCAATTCATTTTCTGGAAACGCATGTGGCAGAACAGACTGCACCCCCTCTCCGAGGCTGCCTGCAGCTGGCAATGGCCATATGACTTGGTTCTGACCAATGAAATAAATATAGGGAGACTGCTGAGAAAGCCTCGAGAAGAACCTCTTCCTTTCCTACTTTACATTTTGTCATATGAGGATATAATACTTGGAGCAACTGATGCCGTTGTATAGCCATGGAGAGAGATACTGCTGCCACACTGATGGTGAAGAAGAGGAGGAGGAGGAGGAGAAGGAGGAGGAGGAGGAGAGAAGGAGGAGGTGAAAAAGAAGAAAAGAGAAGAGAGGGAAGGGAAGGGGAGGGGAGGGAAAGGGAGGGAAGGGAGGAGAGGGAAGGGAAGGGAAGAGGGAAAAAAGGCAAGAAAAGAGGGGCCAGGTCCTTGATGACAGCATCGAGACACTGAAACAACCCCGGAATTATTTATCTCCAATTCAAACTTTTAAGCCACTTTTGGCTTTATTTTGTTTTATTTATTTTATTTTATTTTTAGAAAGACAGAACCTCACTCCATCACCCAGGCTGGAGTGCGTGGTCATAACTCACTGCAGTCTTGAATTCCTGGGCAAAAGTGAGCCTCCCACCTGAGTCTCCCAACCTAGATAATTTTTTAATTTTTTGTGAAGACTGGAGTCTAGCCATGTTGCCATGGCTGATCTCGAATTCCTGGCCTCCAGCAATCCTCCTGCCTTGGACTCCCAAAGCACTGAGATTACAGGTGTAAGCCACTGTGCCAGGCAGGTCTTATTCTCTTTACCTGCAGCACACCAATATCTCTTGCATTTCCTGTAGACCACTGTGAAAGGAAAATAAATCTTGGAATCTCAAAATCACTAAGCCATGAGTAAAGTCAAGCTGGGAACTATGTCAGGCAAACCTGCCTCTGATTTTATTCCTAAATAAGATAGCTACAAAGATAAGAAGCTACATATCTCCCTCACAATTTGCCCACAGGAAATTCCTTGTGGACAAGGACAGACAGAGCTCAAAGTCATCCCTGTGAGGCTCACCTGAGACAAATGCATACCTGATTGCTTCCTCTGCCCTATTGTTTATGTAAAAATGCAGATTCACTAAGTCAGACTAAATTGTGCATTCAGTGGAAGGCTGATCAAGGACTCAAAAGAATGCAACCTTTTGTCTCTTATCTACTTCTAACCTGGAAGCCTTCACTTCAAGTTGTCCCACCTTCCCAGAATGAACCAATATACATCTTACACATATTGATTGATGTCTCATGTCTCCCTAAAATGTATAAAAGCAAACTGTACCTCTGATCACCTCGGGCACATACTGTCAGGACTTCCTGAGGCTGTGTTATGGGTGTGTCCTTAACCTTGGCAAAATTAACTTTCTAAATTGACTGAGACCTGTCTCCGATATTTGGGGTTCACAGCACTCACAAACCTACTGTACCTGTTTCCTATGGGCCTGTAACAAAGTATCACAGACTGGGTGACTTAAACAACAGAAATTTATTGTCTCACAGTTCTGGAGCCTGGAAGTCCAAGATCAAGGTGTGAGCAGGGTTAGTTCCTTCTGAGAGCTAAGAGAAAAGGATCTGTTCTAGCATCTCTTCTTGGCTTGTAGATAGCGATCTCCTCTCTACGCCTGTTCATACCCAAATTTCCTCTTTTTATATGAATACCAGTCATACTGCATTAGGGCCTACCCTAGTGACCTTATTTTAACTTGATTACCTCTGTAAAGACCCTATCTCCAAATAAGGTTACATTTTGGGATACTTGGGGGAGAGGGCTTTAACATAAGAATTTGAAGGCGAGGGAGACACCATTTAACCCCAAACGCCCACATAATACTCTGAGATCTGGACGAATGTATTCCCCTTTCACATACCTTTGTGAGATGTTAGTTATACAGGTCCACAATCCTTTATCTGAAGCCCTTGGGGCCAGAGGCGTTCGGGAGTTCAGAATTATCTTGATTTTTATAAAGATAATGATATTTATATATGTATATTACAGAAGAGTCTAGGGCATTACCCATAATCAATCATATTGTAAACCAAAAATAAAATTCTAAGCCTCCCAACTGACTGAATGGATCCTTTCTCTCCGCCAAGGGCATTACGAAGTTAACCTGAAAAACTAGTTCAGACTATGATGGGAAGAGGGGACAGCCAAACATCCCTCATTATACTCTCCTCCCTTTGGAATTCAGGCACAACCGACCAGCATTAACATTAAAACAGAGATCTTAAGATTGACAAAATAGGCACTTTGTAGCAATAATATACCAAATTCCAACCTAAGTCTAGTATCTCATCACATGACAGGTAGCAGGCCCTGAAAGAAATCTGAGTATTTTACCCCAAAATATATTTCTTTGACATATTTTGAAATGACCCTGCGAAGCTGTCTCCTATGGGAAAAATCTACATTCTATAGAGAATCCCTTTCAATTTCCAGGTCTTTTCCTGATCCAGGAGAGATTAACTAAGAGTTTGGTAACTTTTGGAGTCTAATAAGAGACATTTTCATCTATTCTCTCTGAAGGCTGCTACCTGGAGGCTTCATCTACATAGTAAGAAGCTTGGCCTCCAAAATCGCTTATCTTAACTCAGACATTCCTTTCTGTTGATTCCAGTTCTTTAGCTAATAACTCTATCAACCAAGTGCTAGTCAGGAAACCTCTGAAGCTACCTATGACTTGAAAGCCTCTGCTTCAAGTTGTCCTGCCTTTCTGGGCCAAGCCAACTTAGGCCTTACATATATCGATTGATGTCTGCCTGTAACTTCTGTCCCCCTAAAATGTACAAAATCAAGCTGTAACCCAACCACCTTAGGTACATGTTCTCAGGACCTCTTGAGACTGTGCCTCGGGCCTTGGTTATTCATATTTGGCTTAGAATAAATCCTTTCAAATATTTTACAAAGTTTGACTCTTTTTCGTCCACAATATTAACCTTATTTCAGTAAAACAAAGAAAGATTCCCGCTACACAAGAGAAAGACTATGAAGACCTTCACAGTAATTCAGCTCAGGTTTTGCTATCCAATGAATTTAAAAAAATGTTTGTTTTCATGCTTTCATAATTTCAGAATTGTAGATAAGGGATTTTGGACCTGAATTGCCTACTCTCTGTCATTTGAAACCTTACTCAGTTTCTAAGTTTGCCCAGCCTTTCTTCCCTGAGCTTTTCCTCCTTCTCTCCTTTCTTCTATGACCAGTTGTTCCATTTCCTGTCTCCTTATCTTCTTTCCTTTCCCAAGACTTTTAGAAGAACAGTTAATTTTTTGTTGATGCCCTTACCAATCTGCACAAGCAAATTTAAGTAGAAACATCTGTACATCCCTTAGTACCTTGAATCAAAAGCCATTGACCTTGTTTAAATCCTAAGAATCCCTTCTGAATCTTTGTGTGCACAGCTACGGCTTCAACAAAATGAGAAACTGACATTTAATCTGTGGGTATACCCCTCACCATTTATTCATTCATTCAACAAATATTCATTGAACACTTGCCATTGTTACAAATGGCAGGTATCTGAGTTACAGCGGTGAATCCAAACTGTAACACTATGAGCCAGGAATTGTTTTAAGTACTTGTTACGCATCTGTGAACAAACAAAAAGATTCCTGCCCTCCTGGGGCATAGTGAAATATAGAAAGTGAGTATGATATGAAAAGACTTTAGAGAACTCTGAAAATGCCATGAATTAATGCCATGAATTGATGAGTTGTTAGAATCCAGCATAACTGAAATATGAAATCTAAAAATTAATATATCTAATAATTTATAGGTCTGAACCTAAAAATCTATTAAGATAGTTTTGAGGTAGGAATTTACTCTGTGTTACTGCCACTTAAGGAGCTGCCAAGAATTCTCACAAATAATCAAAAAAATCAATCTTTCCTGTCCATCTAATTCTCCAGAGCTTATTGAGATTCCGCAAAGGAAAAAAATAACTCTGGCTGCCCATGGAAATGCAAATTCATGGGACCCTCCCTGCCCTTTCCATTAATGGGCAGCCCAGGTGATTCTTAAGTAGATGACCCTGAGAATCAAACTTTGAAAATTCAAATTGCTCCTCTTCCCTTAGCTAATGACCTATATTAAATTACATTTACTACAAGGAAGGCAGAGTTGCCTTTTGCTCAGGTGTGTCAGCCAGCGGTTAGTTTTTTGTCTTGAAATGCAAATGTTTTATAGCACTTTTTTTCAAGTATGTGTGGCACCCATTCTCAATCCCTGACGGGTTTGAGATGGGTTTGAGATGGGAAGGAGATGGATTTCTATTCAATTAGTTTTTAAATGATATTCTGAAAGAAATGGAGCCTTACTCTTGAAAGGAAGGAAGTATGAAGGGGATTGATAGAGTTGTTCTCTATTTTATTTTGCATCTACAATTTAATTACAACTGCCTTTACGAAGTGACTTCTTAGTCTGATAAATGCAATAACATCTTGATGACTGAGAAAGTGACTCAATAAATTACTGAAAAGCTATCACATTACTTTGCAAACAGACAAAATAGTCAAACAAAAATCAAATTATTACCCTGAGATTTTTGTCATGAGTGTGTTTGACAGTTATACTTGTGTTTCTCTTCTTAATTTTAATTGATGGTCTATGCTAAATTAGAAAAATTAAATATTATATAGACAATTCTTGAATAATAGGGGTTTTCATTAGGCAGTTTGGTTTTAAATTTTCAAATTTTTCTAAGAGTGCATTTGGTTATACACCAAGCTTGTTCAACCTGTGGCCTGCAGGCTGTATGTGACCCAGGACAGCTTAGAATGTGGCTCAACACAAATTCGTAAACTTTCTTAAAACATTATGAGATTTTTTTGTGTGTGTTTTTTTTTTTTAGCTCATCAGCTGTCAATAGTGTTAGTGTGTTTTACGTGTCGCCCAAGACAACTCTTCTTCTTTAAGTGTGGCCCAGGGAAGCTAAAAGATTGGACACCTCTGTTATACACAATTGTGATCAGAAGTAAGCACCACTCAAGAATGAAATGAAAGTTGTTTTGCATATGACAGGAAATATTTTATTTTACACCAAGTGGATATCCTAGAAAAAAATGGATAAATCACTAGAAAAATGCCATCTACCAAGATTTAATCATGAAATTAAAAGTCTGAACAAACCTACAACAAGTAAGGGACTGAATCAGTAATCAAAAACCTCCCAGAAAAGAAAAGACAAGGACCAGATGGTTTCATTGGAAAATTCTACCAAATATTTAAAGAAAGGTTAACACCGATCCTTCTCAAGCTCTTCCAGAAAATTAAAGAGGAGGCAAAACCCAATCTTATTCTCTGAGCCCAAAATTAACCTGACAGCAAAGCCAGATCAATCTGCTATGAGAAAAGAATACTATGAGGTTCAATATCCATGATAAATATTGATGCAAAAATTCTCAATAAAATTCTAGCAGAGTTCAAATGTACATTAAAAGGATTATACACCATGACTAAGTGGGTTTTATCCCTAAGAGGCAAGGATTATTCAACATATAAAAACCAATCAGTGTAATAAACCACATTAACAGAAGAAAGGATAAAAATTACATAATCATCTCAATTGACACAAAAAGCATTTGACAAAATTTTAATGCATTTTTATTATAAAAACACTCAACAAACTAGAAATAGAAATAAATTACCTCAACAAAATAAAGGCCATATATGAAAAGCCCACAGCTAACATCATACTCAATAATGAAAAACTGAAAGCTTTTCCTATAAGAGATCAGGAACAAGGCAAGAATGTCCACTCTCTCCACTTCTATTCAACATAGTACTGGAAGTCCTAGCAATTAGGCAAAAACAATTAGGAAAGAAAAAGAAATACAAGGTATCTAAATTGAAAAGAAAGAAATAAAATTATCTGTTTGCAGATGACATTGTTACTGGAAAAGGATCCCGATCCAGACCCCAGGAAAGGGTTCTTGGACCTTGCACAAGAAAGAATTTGGGGCGAGTTCAAAGAGTAAAGTGAAAGTAAGTTTATTAAAAACCTAAAGAAACAAACGAATGGCTACTCCATAGGCAGAGCAGCAGTACAAGTTGCTCGATTGGGTATAGTTATAGTTATTTCTTGATTATATGCTAAACACGGGGTGGATTATTCGTGAGTTTTCTGGGAAAGGGACAGAGATTTCTCAGAACTGAGGGTCCCTCCTCTTTTTAAACTATAGAGGGTAACTTCCAGTCATTGCCATGGCATTTGTGAACTCTCATGGCGCTGGTGGGAGTGTCTTTTAAAATGCTAATGCATTATAATTGGCATATAATGAGCAGTGAGGACGATTAGAAGTCACTTTCATCATCATCTTGGTTTTGGTGAGTTTTGGCCAGCTTCTTCACCTCATCCTGTCTTATCAGCAAGGTCTTTGTAACTTGTATCTTGTGCTGACCTCCTATCTCATCCTGTGACTAAGAATGCTTAATCTCCTGGGAATGCAGCCCAGTAGGTCTCACCCTTATTTTACCCACCCCGTATTCAAGATGGAGTCACTCTAGTTCAAACGCCTCTGACCATATTTGTAGAGGCCTGTAAGCACTCCACAAAAAAAGCTGTTTAAGCTAATAAATGAATTCAGCAAAGTTGCAAGATACAAAATCAACACACAAAAATCAGTTGCATTTCTATACATTAACAATGAACAATCTTAAAATTAAGAAAAAATTTCATTTATTATAGCATCAAAAATATATAATACTTAGGAATAAACTTACGCAAGGAGGTGAAAGACTTATACACTAAAAACTACACAGCATTGCTGAAAGAAATTAAAGAAGACACAAATCAATGAAAAAATCCTATTTTCACAGATTGCAAGACTTAATATTATTAAAATAGGCAAACTACGTAAAGTAATCTCAGATTCAATGCCATCCCTATGAAATTTCAATGGAATTTTTTAAAAATAAAAAATCCTCAAATTCATATGAAATCTCAAAAGAAGCCTTAGAGTCAAAACAATCCTAAAAGAAATGAGAAAACCAGAAGCCTCACACTTCCTGATTACAAAACATATTACAAAGCTACTGCAATCAAAACAGTATGGTATTGATGTAAAGACAGACATACAGACCAGTGGACCAGAATAGAGTCCAGAGATACATTTTCATGGGGATTGAACCATTTTGCGTCACCACTAACAGTGCACAGGGGTTCCAATTTCTCCACATTCTTGCCAGCACTTGTTATTTTCTGTTTTTTGTTTTTGTTTTTGTTTTTGTTTTAAATAGCAGCCATGCTAATAGGTATAAAGTGATATCTCACTGTGGCTTTGACATGCATTTTCTAAATAATTAGTGATGTTGAATACCTTTTCATATGCTTATTGGGCATTTGTATATCTTCTATGGAGAAATATATATTTAAGTCCTTTGCCAATTTTTTAAGTTGGGTTATTTTTGTTGTTAAGTTACAGGTGTTCTTTATATATTCTTGATATTGATTCCTTCCCAGAGACACGATTTGCAAATATTTTCTCCCATTCCATAAATTGTCTTTTCACTCTGTTGATTGCTTTCTTTGCTGTGCAGAAGCTTTTTAGTTTGATCTAGTTCCATTTGTCTATTTTTGCTTTCATTGCCTATGCTTTTGGTGTCATAGCCAATAAATCATTGCCAAATTCAGCTTTGTAAAGATTCCTCCCTATTATTTTAGGAGTTTTAAAGTTTCAGGTCTTTAATCCCATTTTGAGTTCATTTTAAAATATGGTATAAGGTAAGAGTCCAACTTTATTCTTTTGTACATGGATATTCAGTTTTCTCAATACCATTTGTTGAAGAAAATATTCTTTCCCCATTTTATAGTCTTAGTGCCCTTGTTGAAGATCACTTGACCAGCAGGTATAGAGTCAGTTTTGCAAGATGAAAAGTTCAAGACACCTGCCAAAACAATGAGCTATAGTTAGCATTACTATGCTGTACACTTAAAAATGGTTGAGATGGTAAATTTTACAGTTTTTACCACATTAAAAAAAGAAATAAAATATTGCCAGCACCACAGAAGTCCCTTGAAACTATCTTAATCAATTACTTACACCATCCTCAAAGGTAATTATTATATCTAACATTATAATTTAATTTTGCCTGTTCTTGATATTTATATTAAAGGAAATTAATATTATGCTTTGAGATATATCCATGTTGTAGCATGTAGCTGTAGTTTACTCTTTTCTATTGCTGCATGGTATTCCATTCTACTGTTGATGCCTATTTTAGTTATTTCCACTCTAGGTCTATTATAAATAATGCTGCTTTAAACATTCTTGTATATTTCTCTTGTTTCACATGTGCACATATTTCTGTTAAGTACATACCAATGAGCAGAATAGCTAAAAATGGCATAAATAGGGTGACCATCTAACTTGCTTTCTCCAGCAACAGCACCTCTCCGTGCCAATTATCCCAGCATTTTAGCAAGTTTAGCCTTTGTCCTTGTCCTTCCCTCCCTCCCTCCCTTCCTCCCTCCCTCCCTGCTTTCCTCCCTCCCTCCCTCCTTCCTTCCTTGACTTTATTCTTGTGCTCTTTACATTCTAGTTGAAGTCCCTTTTTTTCTCATTGAAACATCTTTGTCACTCAATTTTTTATACCTTAAGTCTTCTTAATGACATAATTCATACTATAAGCAAATAGACTACAAACTACAGCAGCACAGGCTGCCCTGGCAGTAATGAGGCATCGATCAGACTCCTTTAGAAATTATCTGGATCTGGACAGAAGACATTTGCAATAGGCTTAAAAATGTTTCAACATTTCTACCAGAATAGTCAGAAATAATACATGGTTTGATGAGGGAAATAAAAACTTGGTAGACACATACTTGAAAGAAAGAAAAAGACTCACACCAGTTAGAATGGCAATCATTAAAAAGTCAGGAAACAACAGATGCTGGAGAGGATGTGGACAAATAAGAACACTTTTACACTGTGGGGAGTGTAAATTAGTTCAACCATCGTGGAAGTCAGTGTGGTGATTCCTCAAGGTTCTAGAACTAGAAATACCATTTGACCCAGCAATCCTATTACTGGGTATATAGCCAAAGGATTTTAAATCATTCTACTATAAAGATACATGCACACATATGTTTATTGCAGTACTATTCACAATAGCAAAGACTTGGAAGCAACCCAAATGTCCATCAATAACAGACTGGATAAATAAAATGTGGCACATATACACCATGGAATACTATGCAGCCATAAAAAAGAATGAGTTCATGTCCTTTGCAGGGACATAGATGAAGCTGGAAACCATCATTCTCAGCAAACTAACACTAGAACAGAAAACCAAACACTGCATGTTCTCCCTCATAAGTGGGAGTTGAACAATGAGAACACATGGACACAGGGAAGGGAACATCACTCACCAGTGCCTGTTGGGGGGTGGGGGACTAGGGGAGGGATAGCATTAGGGGAAATACCTAATGTAGATGACAGGTTGATGGGTGCAGCAAACCACCATGGCACATGTATACCTATAACAAACCTGCATGTTCTGCACATGTACCGCAGAACTTAAAGTATAATTTTAAAAAAAAGAAAGAAAAGGACTTTCACACAAAACTAAATAAATGACACACAAGAACAAAATTCAGAAGACATAAATACAAACATACTCCCTCTTCCTTCTCTACACGTAATTCATTATTAAATTTATCTTTGTAGTGAGATTGTTCTGCCAATGTGATCTCTATCACTAAAGATTTAATTCCGTGTTTACTCAACTTTGGTCCAGGAAATGCATGTTCTGTGAGATATTAATAAGATTCTCATAAAAGTATTTTCTATTCTAATCAATTGGGGTAGCTTTGCATAGTACATCTACCTACTTCACAAGAAACATATTAAAGGCTCTAGGAATTCCTAGAACAGTAAAGAGACATTAACCAAATATTTAACAAAGTTATTTTGGCTGCTAAATCATGGAACATCTGCTTAATGTCTTACTGAATTGTTCAACAGCTTTGTGTTCCTTTTTGGGAAATGGTAATTTAGTATCAGAGCACAATTCATTTCTAAATCTAGCAATGGGCTAGGAAGATAGAAGGCTCCCCATTATTTTTCCAGGAGTTTCGTCTCACATAACTTAAGGTGTGCTCACTACCTCCTAGTATTTTATCTCCCATAGCATTTTAATTTTATTTTTCTCTTGCACCTTTTAAATTTACTTTTTAAAATTGACAGAGTACATTGCATGTTTTTATCATATACAACATGGTGGTGTGAAGTACATATGCATTGTGGAATGGCTAAATCTAGCTAACTAACAAGATGCATTACCTAACATCATTATCATTTTTGTGTTAAGAGCACATAATTTCCACTGTCTTTACATTTTTTTCAAGAATACATTATATCATCACGAACTACAGTCACCTTGTCATAAAATAGTTCTCTTAAAATTTATTCTTCCTATCCAAGTATAATTATGTATCCTTTGACCAACTTCTTCCCATCTCTCCTCCCCGCCAACCATCCCACCGGTAACCACTGTTACCACTGCTCTCCACTTCTACAAGATCAGCTTCTCTAGATTCCACATATCAGTGAGATCATGAGACATATGTTTTTCTGTGTCTGGCTGATTTCATTTAACATAATATCCGTTCAGTTCACCCATGATGGTTGCAAATGGCATTTTACCTTTTTAAGGCTGATTATTTCATTGTGTATATATACCACATTTTCTTTATCCGTTCATTCATTGATAGACACTTAGATTGATTACATGTCTTTCCCACAACATTTTTAGGCTTGGGAAATCAGATGAGGAATAGACTCTGGTATATGGATATCAGAAGTCACGGGTGCTGATTCTGACACTAATAACTGTAACCTCTGAACTCCTGTTACCTTATCTATAGGATGGAGCTAATCCCTGATTTTTAATTTAATATCAACAAATATTAAAAGCTAGTCATCAGGAAATTTTTCTTCTAAAGAAATAGTGGGGCCAGGTGCAGTGGCTCTTGCCAGTAATCTCAGCATTTTGGGAAGCCGAGGTGGGAGAATCACTTGAGCCCAGGAGTTTAAGACCAGCCTGGACAGGACAGTGAAACCCTGCCTCTACAAAAACACACACACACACACACAAAAATTAGCTGGGCATGCTGGTGCACACCTGTAGTCCCAGCTACTTGGGAGGCTGAGGCAGAAGCATCACCTGACCCCAGGGAGGTCAAGGCTGCAGTGAGCCATGATCACACCACTGCACTCCAGACTCCTGCCTGGGCAACAGAATGAGACCCTGTGAAAAAAAGCAAGAAAGCAAGAAAGAAAACAAGAAAGCCAGAAAGAATGCAAGAAAGCAAGAGAAAGGGAGAGAGAGAGAGAGAGAGAAGGAAAAGAAAGAAAGAGAGAAAAAGAAAGAGAGAGAGAAAGAAAGAAAAAGAAAGAAAGAAAAAGAAAGAAAGAAAGAAAGCAAGAAAGAAAGAGAAAGAAAGAAAGAAGAAAGAGACAGAGGGAGGGAGAGAAAGGGAGGAAGGGAGGAAGGGAGGAAAGGAAGGAAGAAGGAAGGAAGGAAGGAAGGAAGGAAAAAAGAAGGACATGATTGACAGATGATTAAAGGTATAAAAATGGACAACAAAATATCAGCAAGTGTTAGTTTCTTAAGTCCTGTGAGAAGAGTTAATATAGGATAATGTGGGTGTTTAGATGACTGCTTTTGACTGAATAGCTAGGGAAAGACTCTGAGGAAGTGATATTTCAATGGAAATTTGAAGTACAGGCAGGAAGATCTCGAGGATGAGCACCTCAAGAGAAAGAGCCACCGGGGATCTTAATGCGACTTTGTGCAACAAGGTTGAAGGAGAGTGGGGAGAGATTGGCTTGGAGAGGGAGGCAGACACCAGGTCAAGTATGGCCTTGCAAACCATACTCTTCGGGTTTTATTTCAATTACAATGACAAGGCACTAAAACATTTTAAGCATGAAAGTGACATCACATACCCATCTAAGCCATTGAGTGGTTGTAAAGAACAAACTAAGAATGTGCATTCATCAAAATTCCAGTGGGACATACTCAGGCCAGGTAATTTGAGGAGAATTATTTAGAGAGACTATTATGGGCAGGTTTTAAGGAGCAAACCAGAGATAGTTCATTACCCACTGGCTACTAATAGAGGGGAACCCATTACCCCTTAACCCTGAAGGGGTAAGATAGTTTAGTGGCTATCTAAACCCCGAGGAAGTTGTTAGGTGGCCTTTTCCAGTGGAAAAGGGCTGTAGACTTGAGGAAATGGGCATGGCCAACCTGCAGCTCTGTGAAAAGAAGGAGCCACAACTTCACTCTCTTCTGCTTCCCACTGGGCAAACCCAATCAGGAGCCAGAGGCAAAGTCCATTGATCAAGATCCACACAGACAATGATAGATGAGGGTGGAGGATGGATCTGGTAGAACAGCAGAAAGGATCCAGCATAGTCTTTCTTCTTGACATCCACTCTCATCCTTTGCCTAGGTGACAACTTTGTGTTCCCAACCAGTTACCATATCTTCAAGGCCAGATTACTTGCAACATAAAAATGTTAGCCATCAGCAGTGCTCTTCATAAAAGGAGTGGGAGGAAACATGGGGACAAGAAACAAAGATCAGAGGACATAGCTGTTAAAATCTCTGCTTCTGTAACTGGTCAGTATGTCTAAGTTGTTAACCACAGCATCTTTCTTCCAATGCCCATTTCATGTTTCCTTATTCTATTAAAGTATCTTGGTTGAATGGATTTTTAACCTGATTGCCTGAGTCAAACTTTAGTCCTACAGGAGCTGAGCCATTTGGTGGTCCTATCTTTACTACACTGCCACAGTTTTCTATTGCCAAGGGCCGCGGGGTAATAAAGTCCTAAGTAGCCACAAACCCCACTGGGGTTCCAGAAATAATCCTCCTCATCCCCACTGCATATTTGGTTCTCCTTGGTAATCAGGATCAATCACCCAGCCAGTACATGCAATAAGCTCTTCTCTGTCTTTGCTTCATCAGCTGAAATGGCCAGTGGGCAATCTCAGCTTCTAATTCAATGGAACTATTATTGTATTCCCTTAGGGATTCATTTCTCCCTCTGGTACTATAAACCCACAGAATCCAAGATTGCATGGATGGGAAGAAAACATTCCCCAAAACAAATATTTGGTATAATAAAGTCCATTCTCACCTCCAGCCTTCGAATCTTGGACATATGGTTTCCCATGCTTGGGAAACCACTTGTTTAATGAATATACTGCATCATATAAATAACACCTTGTCCTCACAAGATTTGTCTCCATATGGTGCCATAAATGAGTCTACATATGCCATTCCACAGGAGACTTACCTGAATATCATGAATGGTGTCATATCTCAGGTACATATTGCTATAGGCAGATTGAATACTCAGTGACGGCGTAGACAAATCAGTCATGGTGAGACTGAGCCCATATTGGTGAGACCATGCATAGCCTCCATTCCTGCCACCATGTTCATTTTGTATACCTCCATTGACCAACCATATAAACAGCTAGGGAAATAGGCAGGCTGACATCCCTAAAAGAGATCATCTTATCCATTTAATTATTCAAAGCACTCATTCACCACTTGGATGCCCTCTAATGGGCATTTACATGGGGCACAATTATCTTCCCCCTCTGTGCCCATGCTGAGAGGCCCATCACAGACATCTCCCGAGACCTTGTCACACTCTTCTTATTTTGTTCTTTCCAGTTCCTTAACCACTGGCCAATTCACCCTTTGAGCTATCTCCCCTTTCACATTAAATAGACACCCAAAAGACTGCCAAAAATTCTGCCTCCTGAGAACATTTTCTTTCCTTACTATCTTTCAGTGCCACCCATGTGGGGCTGTAATGCAGTGGCTATCCATTTCTGTTAGAGATCCACATGCCATCCATCCATAAGCCACGCCCATTCTTTCTTCTCCTTCAGCTGGTCATAGAGAATTCCCTCAACGAATTGGAGCTGTTGTCCAAGGGAAAAGCAAGAGAGTAGTAACAGCAGCTACCAAGGAAGTCTGAGCCACTCACTCACACAGTTTATTTGTGCCTCCAGACCCTTCTTGGCCCTGTCTCATATATAATATTTTCATTTTACACTGGAATGACATGTGCATGTCTAAATTTATGATGCATATTTTCTTATTTTCAAAAGTCAGGTGTTCAGTCTTTGACTCACCCAGCAGCAAACTAACAGGTGTTTTTCCAGTCAAGAATAGTTGTCAGAAGAGGCCAAGTCTTATTCCAAACAGCTGAGAGTCTCGCTCTGTAAGCCTACCAGAAGCTCTCTATAACATATCTATCTGAAGCTAATGTTTAGTGCCTTGAGTCTAATAGGTCATAAGTGTGAAGCAGCCTAGACTTGCTGAAGAGCCTTTTGTTGCTTTTCTTGGTGTGACCCTACTCAAAACTGGCAGCCTTACAGATTTTCCAGCAAATATTAGGAGCAGCATCCCCATATGTGGTATACGAAGCCTCCCAAATCCAAAGATGCTTACAAAATGCTGTGCCCCCTTCCTTGCAGTGAACCAGGCAAGATGCAGAAACTGACATCTCACTTTAGTAGGGATACTCCAAAGTACCCAAACAAGATGACTGGATACCTAATAACTTTGCCTATGTGACAGGTCCTTGCAATTGAATTGGCACCCTCTAGCATTCATGTGTCTTACTCAAGGCATATAGGTTCTTGACAGTTCCTGCTCATACAGTCCAACTGGCATAATTTCATAAAAGTAATGGACTAGCATAAAGTTCTGTTCCCTCCAAACCACATTATAAGAGAAACAGGTGAGTTGATGTAGATAGCCCTTAGGGAAGTCAGTAAAGTATCCTGCTATCCCTGCAACTTGAAAACAAACTGCTTCTTATTAACTTAGCTGATAGAGATGTCAAAAAGCATTTGCTAGATCAGTAACTACATACGAGCCAAGGGCTATGTTTTATTTTGCTGTTTCAGTGAAGATACCACATCAACTGCAAGTGGCATTACCATCTTATATCTATGGTAATCTACAGTTATTGACAAATGATCTCCCCAAAATAATATATTAATAAAATTTTCCCCACTGTTATATGGACTCATTAGCCAAGGAATGAGAAGGTCGTTTGGTCAAATGAAAATAACACCTGGCTAATTTTTTCTGAATGCTGGGCACTCTTGCTCAGAGAAGTGTTAATAACTTGTGGATTTCAGGGTTAGAGTGGGAATAAAGTAGTGTCCTATTAGTGGTTGGTGGGGTATTTGAGGCTTTGAGGTCAAAAGGAGATCTGATCTCGCTCCAGGAGGGAGTTGGATTCCCTGAGTTTAAAAGGATGTTTAGGTAGCAGTTTCCATAAAAAGCAGAGTTCTGTGTCCTGTCCAGGGAAACACCCTTGGAAATTGCCAAACTTCTGAGTGGAGTGGCAATGTGGATGTGAAATAAAATCACTAAGCACCCTCACCTCATGCAGGGAAGGTCCTGTTGGCTGAGCTCAGCACAGTGTTGCCAGTGCAAAAGAACTTGGACAATTCGCATTTTAGTGGTGAGCAGGATGGACCAAAAACAGAAGTTGGTTCTTATGCAATCTCCAGAGTCCACAAAAAAATCATTGCATTTGGATGTCCCATTGTCTAGACAGCTCAGAGCTAAGGCAAGTTACTTTATCCATCCACTAAGACCCTCAAAAGTACTTTTTTTGCGGTGTGTATATTTATAAAGCACTTTGAAGCCTTGATATAAAAGTACCCAGAAAGCAGAAGGGTAACCATAATCTAAGAATGAGTTTAAACCTGTGGAGGATCATTCAGGAGTGCACTTTGGAGAGTGAGCCAAGAACTAGCCTTTGTTTCCCTGCACGATTCTGTCAATCTTGCTTTCATGCTTCTTTCTTTAGCTTTTTCATAATAGTCTTAACAGTCATGTCAACACATCACTTATTACATATTGTTAAAAAGGATTACTTTTGGGAGACTGTACTGAAAGGAGAAATTGCTGCCTTTTGCAATTTCCTATTTCTATTCTTCTGGTAGAAAGTCAATAAAATCTTATTTTAAAAAAACTAAAACTAAAATTTTTCACGTAATGTTTTTACAAGAAACATTTTTTAACTGGCTCTTGCTATAAAAATAGTGCTGCTCACTCCATCAGTTCTTAATTTAAAACAGATTTTCAACACCCTTAGAGAAGTCAAGTAATTTGCCCAAGGTCTGTGGCTTTCTTCATTATTCCAGCCCCAGCACAAGGAAAATATTCTCTGTTTGGCTCTTCCCAGTTGCATAATGGAGAAAAAACTATCAGGACAATTTTCTTCAGTATGAAGTGGGAAGCTATGTTTTATTGGATTTTTTGAAGACACTCAAGCGTTTCATCTTTTTGACAAAATCAATCGTTCCTCTCTGGTTAGCAAAATAAATGGCAACTTAATTAACTCCATGAATGTTACACTTGAAGTCTGCCTGTCCACACTTTCTTCTTAGGAGTTAAAAAAAAAAAAATGCTACAAATCCCTAGGGAATTATTCTTATTTCAGATCACTGAAAACAGCACAAGCATATTTTTTAAGTGTAGAATTGTCCAAAAGAAATTCTATAAAAAATAGTTTCTATTTTTTTTGAGACAGGGTCTTGCTCTGTTGCCCAGGCTGGAGTGCAATGATCATGGCTCACTGCAGCCTCAACCTCCCAGGCTCAAGCCATCCTCCCACCTCAGCCTCCCGAGTAGCTTGGACTACAAGCACGTACCACCATGTCTGGCTTTTTCATTTTTTGTAGAAATGGAGTCTCACTATGTTGCCCGGGCTGGCCTCAAACTCCTGGGCTCAAGCAATCCCCCTGCCTCTGCCTCCCAAAGTCCTGGGATTACAGGCATGAACCACTGCACCCATCCCTCTATTTTTTTAAATTGCCTTGCAAGATACTCATGGAAATACAAAAATGTTAAGGTCATGGCCACAAACTATACAAGGTCCATGTCCTCTATTAAAAAACAAAATGAAAACCAGGCATCAATGTCATTATATGGTACATTCTGGGAGAAGATTTAAAGAAAAACAAAAAGAGAGAGAGACTGCAAATGCTTTTTAAATGCCTCTGGAGACATTGTTTCTCTACTATACTCCCATTTGTTTTTACTTTTCCATTTGTGGCCTCATAATGATGTAACAGGATCAGGATACATCATTCACCAAAATGACAGGTGAAGGTTTTGCCATCAACATGAGCTCATGCATCAGACAGCAGAAGCTGACTACATTTCTAGATCTGTGATTTTCAAAAGGTAAAAAAAAATAAAAAAAGACACCCTTAAGAATATGATACTCTGGTGGTTTCTGCAGAAGACAAATGGTAGAGAAATGTGAAAACAATATTCTCTGTGATGTTTCCCAGAAAACCTAGAGGTCCATTCTAGATAGCTCAAAGAGGAGTTTGTTAACACATTTATAGGTTTTGCAATGAGTCAATAGTCCAGGCTTATCCTCTGGGATACCAAAACATTAGGGCTACACATAAGCAAGGTCTATAGGAGGTCATTTCTCCCAGGATTCAGTAAATCAATGTCTAAATGTTTTGTTTCTTTCCTTCAGCCAAAATGTGAAGGACTCTATAGGCCCCGAATGCAAATAGAAAGATACAACTAAAATCAGCATGATAAAAAGCATTAGTAGAGAAGCTATTGAATCTACTACTATAAAAAAGAAACTGAGACACCTGGGGGAAGGGGCAGCTGTGGGCGTCAGCAGACTTAAACGATCCTGCCTGCCAGCTCTGAAGAGAGCAGTGAATCTCCCATCACAGCACTCAAGCTCTGATAAGGGACAGACTGCCTCCTCAGCTGGGTCCCTGACCCCCATGCCTCCTGACTGGGAGACACCTCCCAGCAGGGGTCGACAGACATCTCATACAGGAGAGCTCTGGCTGGCATCTGGCAGGTGCCCCTCTGGGATGAAGATTCCAGAGGAAGGAACAGGCAGCAATCTTTGCTGTTCTGCAGCCTCTGCTGGTGATACTTTGGCAAACAGGGTCTGGAGTGGACCTCTAGCAAACTCCAGCAGACCTGCAGAAGAAGGTCCTGACTATTAGAAGGAAAATCAACAAACAGAAAGCAATAACATCAACATCAACAAACAGGATGCCCACACAAAAACCCCATCCGAAGGTCACCAACATCAAAGACCAAAGGTAGATAAATCCATGAAGATGAGGAAAAACTAGCACAAAAAGGCTGAAAATTCCAAAACCATAATGCCTCTTCTCCTCCAAAGGATCACAACTCCTCTCCAGCAAGGGAACAAAACTGGGCAGAGGATGAGTTTGATGAATTGACAGAAGTAGGCTACAGAAGGTGGGTAATAACAAACTCCTCTGAACTAAAGGAGAATGTTCTAACCCAATGCAAGGAAGTTAAGAACCTTGATAAAAAGTTACAGGAACTGCTAACTAGAATAACCAGTTTAGAGAAGAACGTAAATGACCTGATGGAGCTGAAAAACACAGCATGAGAACATCGTGAAGCATACACAAGTATCAATAGCCAAATCGATCAAGCAGAAGAAAGGATATCAGAGATTGAATATCAACTTAATGAAATAAAGCATGAAGACGAGATTAGAGAAAAAAGAATGACAAGGAATGAACAAGACCTCCAAGAAATATGGGACTATATGAAAAGACAAACCCTATGTTTGATTGGTGTACCTGAAAGTGATGGGAGAATGGAACCAAGTTGGAAAACACACTTCAGGATATTACCCAGGAGAACTTCCCCAACCTAGCAAGACAGGCCAACATTCAAATTCAGGAAATACACAGAACATCGCAAAGATACTCCTCGAGAAGAGCAACCCCAAGACACAAAATTATCAGATTCACCAAGGTTGAAATGAAGGAAAAAATGTTAAGCACAGCCAGAGAGGAAGGTCGGGTTACCCACAAAGGGAAGCCCATCAGACTAACAGCAGATCTCTCTGCAGAAGCCCTACAAGCCAGAAGAGAGTGGGGGCCAATATTCAACATTCTTAAAGGAAAGAATTTTTTTTTGTCCAACAAAAATTTAACTTTATATGAGATTTCAGTTTTTGAAATACATAACTCATAGGTAACAAACCTGCATATTCTGCACATGTATCCCAGAACTTAAAGTATAATAAAAATTTTTAAAATTTAAAAAAGATAAAAATAAATGTCAAATTTGGGTACAGACATTCTTCTTCTTCTTATCTCACAAGTTATAACACAATATTCCAATTTATAATTAATAAAACCTTGATTATTTTAAGTGAAAAAACAATGAAGCTGAGTAAACAAGGTGAAATACGGCCTGTTGGGGCACTTCTATCATGGCTTTAATTAAATATTGTCCTAAATGAACAGAAAAGAAATTTAATGAAGGTTCATAGTGTTAGCTATATATATTGATAAATTATACATCCATATATATACATGGAGTATGTATTTTTGGATAACCTTAAGAAAAAAGGCATACAGAGGCAGAATGATGGTGTGCTGAAGGCAAATAAGAGCTATCTCACCTGTTTGGCCTTGATGTTGGAGGGGATACTCTCTATCATCCATGCAGCTTTCACCTGGTTAACTCCTGCTTCCCCTTTCAGGTTCTTTGTCTGATGTCCCCAGGTGAGGTTAGGTGTTGTGCTGTGTGCTCTGAGAGCAATGGCATGCTGGTAAATGTCTATAACTGGCTCTTTGAAGGAAAAAAAACCTGATCTGTAGCAATTTCCATGGTGTAAATACTTACACCATGGTTTATCTTGAGCTACCAACATGATGTCATTGAATGAAGAGTTAGGGAAATGTGTGCGGTAGCCAGCATTAACAACAATTCCACCACACAACGACAGCCATAAAGAACCTCAGGAGCAAGATCATCAGGAAATGATGAGGCATTTATTACCTTTGTTTTTTAAGTATAATTTATCTAATTTATTTTCAATATAATTTATCTAATTATAAGTTTACATAACAATTTTTAATAATGTCTGTGTTTAAAATGAGCTTGCAAAATTCCCAGAAATTTAACAGTCAGCTCCCATAAACTGGCAGATGCCACCTCTTCCTCCTATCCCTGTTCCATAGCATCCTGTATTTATCTCACAATAGCACTACCATGATTGATTTTAATTGCTTGTCTTTCTTCCCTGATAGACTTTATTCTTGATGAGGGAAGAGATTCTTTATACCGTGCTGTTGAGCTACCACAGTTCCTGACACATCATGTTTCAGAATTTTGTTTTATAAACAAATGAACAAAATGGATAAACAAATGTCACGGGTACCAGCCCTGGTCTCAGCACTAGCTACCAAGAGCCAGCCTTTGTGTTACTGCCCAGAATGCACCAGCCGACTCTGCACTATGGATTGCATTTCAAAGAATTACTCAAATGTCACCTACCTAAGAAAGCTGTAACATACATATATCAAAACACCATGTTGTACATTTAAAATATGTACAATTTTAAAAAGAAAGCTATAACACAACAGAATATAAGTAAAGATAGAGTTTGGATGAATACTATTCAATCCATCCATTTAAGAAAGTTTTTGAGGACCCATGATGTTACAGGCACTAGTGATAAAGCAGTGAACCAAGGAGAAAATTTTCTACCAACATAGGACTCACATCCTAGTGGTAGAGACAGGCAAAAAAATTAACTAATTAATTAATTAATTACTGTCTTACAAAATGCCAAGTAAGGATAAATTCTATGAGGAAACGGAGACAAAATAATAAAGATTGAGAAGTACGAAGATGATGGAGAAAGCCTTCTTGAGGAAGTAGCATCTGTGAAGACACTTGAGTGAGGTGAAGGAACCAGTCACGTGACAATCCGAGGGAATATTCTAGGCAGAAGCACAGGTGATGTGGCACATGGAGCCCAAGCAGGTTGGAGAAATAGGAAAGACATACATATGATTGGAGTGGGGTGCGTTAGGGGAAGAGTGTACATGAGATGAGAGCATAACATGGGGACAGATTATGTAGCGACTTAAAGGTCAAAGAAAAGATTTGGTTTCATCTTGTGCATGTGATGCTGTCAAATTGTCGGAAAAAGAGTTTACAATATTTCACCAAAGCAGAATGAGTTGAGTGTACGTGTGTGTGTGTGTGTGTGTGTGTGTGTGTGTGTGTGTGAACTTTAATCACCATCCTCGGTGCAGTTAGCTAATATTTGTAATATTCTGAGCAGTAATTCACACACAGGCACATTAAGTGTTTGGAAAACCGTAATCAGGAGTACACATTTCAGAGTTGCTTTTAGCAAGTGTTTCTAATTTCCCCATCTAAATCTTCACCAAAACGTTTAAAAAATAGCATTAGGGATATCAGAAATAACCTTACATTGCTGTGATTAGTAGTATTTAATAAGTATAATTGGCTAGAAAGTCTATATAAACACTCTTTTCCTTGCAGGAAAAAGGTGTAAAAATCTGGCAGGCTCAACAGTCTAACATTTACAGGAGGCGGCTGTGGCTCTGAAGTTCTGTTCATCAGGCCTGTGTCTCCCCACCCCACCCCATCCCCTTCTGTCCTAAGTGCACACACATACACACACTTACATTTCATACAAGACCGTTTACCTGATCCTAGTAGATGATTGGCTACACTGAAATATTGACAAGGCTGCCTTAAAGTGGATCTTGTGGAGTGACAAAAGGACAAAGGACTGAACGAGATTGAATAAGTGCTTTTATATCTGTTTGCTAATAGTTGCTTATATGTGTGGCAGAATGCTGAACATTCCCATACCCTACCAGGGAGTGAAGCTATGGGGACGAAGACAAATGGCACTCATCCACGTCTAACTGGAGTGGTATAATGTGTGGAAAGTCTGAGGGAGTTGTTGGGCAGCATGGTAACATGCCTAACTGGCATTTTAAATTCTCATTTAGAGTAACCGTTATTAATTTTTCAATATTAAAAGTGCTCAGTAGTAATTAGCACGTAAGCTTCAAACTTTTTTTTTTTTTTTGAGACGGAGTCTTGCTCTGTTGCCCAGGCTGGAGTGCAGTGGTGCGATCTTGGCTCACTGCAAGCTCCGCCTCCTGGGTTCACATCATTCTCCTGCCTCAGCCTCCCGAGTAGCTGGGACTACAGGCGCCTGCCACCACGCCCGGCTAACTTTTTGTATTTTTAGTAGAGACAGGGTTTCACCATGTTAGCCAGGATGGTCTTGAGCTCCTGACCTCGTGATCCGCCCACCTCGGCCTCCCAAAGTGCTGGGATTACAAGTGTGAGCCACCGTGCCTGGCCTCAAACTTCTTTATAAAATAGAACTATAATAAACAATCATCCCCTTCTGAGGAGAAAACTTTGCTGAGGAAGAGTAGACATGAGTAGACTGATATGTGGGTGAAATGGGTGTTCTGCAGAAGGCCTGTGCTTTTGAGACCCTAAATCCTTCCAGAACTAAAGATATTTCACATTTTAGTGTTTTTCTGTGAGCAAACTGAAGATTTGCTCAGTATGATGTTATTTACTGTGTTACTTCACACTTCACACTTCACAGAGAACCTCTTTCTGTCACTAGGAAGGCTCAAGTGATAAAAGCAGAATGTTTCATGACTATTACTGCAAAACAAATAGTTATGCTAAAATATTTTTTACAATCCTGGAATCTCTGGGTCAGGAATTCAGGAAGGGCTGGGCTTGGTAGTTCTGGCTTGAGACTGCTCCCGCAATTGCAGCCAAACAATGGCTAGAGCTGGTATAATGAGGACTGGGTGCCTGGGTGATAACCAGGCACCACCACCCCCACTCTGTCCATTTGGTTTCAGAGTTTCTGCATGTGGTCTCTCTGCATGGGCTAGCTTGGGCTTCCTTACAGTATGGCACCTCAGGGAAGGTGGACTGTTTATATGGCAGCTGACTTTTTTTAAAACAAATGTGCCAAGAAAACGTGACAGAAATATGTATTTTTATGACCTCATAAATCACATAGCATCACTTTCAACCAACTCTCTTGGTCAAGGAAGTCACAGAGGCCCTCCATCTTCAAGGAGAGTGGACTTTGAGTCCCCTTTGATGGGAGGGATGGCAACGTTACCCTGTAAGGAGAGCACACATGGGATGCTGCAAGATATTGTTGCAGCCATCTTTGGAAAATATAATCTGTAACACAGGACAATATGGGTATGCTGCACACAGACTTGACATCAGTGCCATCATCTTAGTCCGTTTGGGCTGCTATAACACAATCCCATAGACAGGGTGGCATGAACAACAGAGACTTATTTCTCACAGTCTGGAGGCTGGGAAGTCCAGGATCCGGATGCCAGCATGGTTGGGTTCTGCTGAGGGCTCTCCTTCTGGTTCACAGATGGCCATCTTCTTGCCATGTCCTGACTTGGTGAAAAGGAGAGAGAAGGTGAGCTCACTCCTGCCTCTTCTTAAAACGGCACTAATCCCATCATGAGGGCTCCACCCTCATGACCTAATTGCCTCTGAAAGGCTCCACCATTCCACTGGAAGTTATGGTTTCAACATATGAATTTGGGGTGAGGGGAAGGACACAAACATGCAGTTCAAAACAGCCATTATAACCTGTTTCAAGTAGGATCATAGTACAATAGTTCACGTCCATTTAGCCTTCGTCATGTTCCCAGCACTTGCTAAGTGCCTTATGTGCCTTATCATCATCTTCACAACATTTCTATGAGGTAGAGATGACTAATTTCTCCATTTTTCTGAGGAGAAACTGGGTTTCAGAGAAATTAAAGTAGCTTGCTGTGGAATGTCCCTACCAACTCAAATCACAATCTCATTAAAATAAAGCTGTAAAAACAAAAACACAATAAAAATACTCAATTGATAAAAGGTTTCTCCCTTACATAGTTAGAAAAATATAAATAATAAGGAAAATAACTTTATATTTTTGTTCTGTTTTGTTTTGATAAAATTCTGTTCAGAAATGATCTGATGTATTGATAACTAATCCCTTCAATGTCTTCAGTTTTTATATCTACAGGCAGCGTATTGTTCTAAGGTGTCATTAGTATTCAGAATGATAAAAACACTTTTTAATAAACCCTCCATTAGCTAGAATCCTATGTTCCCTGAGGACTGGATTTCACCATGGTTTTTCCCTAATTTCATTTGGATTAGAAATTTTTGTTGCTTTTTATTCCTATGATCATACAACATAAAAAATGGAAAATCCAGAAAAACTAGACCTTTCCCACTAGCTGATAAATCTTTTGTGAAGAAAATGAATCCTATTTCCTTGTTCTGCTGAACTTTTCTTAGGGGAGTTTTATTAAAGAACCATGCCATTTAAAGGGAAATTTAACTCATCTTTCTAGCCCAGTTTACTCTTATCCTTAGGATTATATGTATAGGGAGAACTCTTCACAGGAAAACATTTTGTCCAGAAAATACCCTCTTCTCTCATCCAAACTCCCTGAAGTGTAAATATAATTATTGGAATCTTAACATGTTATTCACACTACTACTTCTTACAAAAAAAAAAACTCATTTAAAATATTGACAAGGCTTCCATAAAGTGGATTTTGTGGAATGAAAAAAGGACAAATAACTGAATGAGATTGAATAACTGCTTTCATATCTGTTTACTAAAACTTGTTTATACAAATGGTACTTGATATTTAGAATTTCTGAGACAAACCTGAACTTGAATGGAGCACCCCAGCCTTGTGGAGTGGGAATGTCTTTAAGACTTAGGGTCAGCCAGGAGAGGTGGCTCACGCCTGTAATTCCAACACTTTGGGAAGCCAAGGCAGGAGGATCACTTGAGCCCAAGAGGTTGAGACTAGCCTGGCCAACATAGCAAAACCCCATCTCTACCAAAAGTACAAGAATCATCCAGACAGGGGTGGCCCGTGCCTGTGGTCCCAGTTACTTAGGAGGCTGAGTGGGGAGAATCGCCTAAGCCTGTGGAGGTTGAGGCTACAGTAAGCCATGATCATGCCACTGCTCAATCGTGATAAAGCTTGAGCAACAGAGTGAAACCCTGTCTCAAAAAATAAACAAATGAAACAAGATTTGGGGTTATTTGGTTAAAAAAAAAAACAGGAAAAAAAATCCTTGTTCATTTATTACTTTCAGTATCCGGGTAATGAGAGCAGTTTCACCAGTAATATTTACGTGAGAGCACAATCAGAGGTAATATTAACGTTTATATGGGCACCAAATTGTGGAATAACCCAAAAGGAGATATGTAATTTCATTAGTACATCTCTCCCTGATCCTCATCCAAGCAGAATTCGTTGGATCCTCGTTTGTTTATACTGTATCATTTTATCTCTTAACATATTGCATAGTAATCATTTCAAATCCTTGCTAGCCACTTACTTGTTTTGTAACCATAGGAAAAGTACTTAACATTTCTGTGCCACCATTTTCTCATCTGTACAATGGGAATAACAATAAAGTTATATCACAGAGTTGTCAGGATGTCTTCATGTTTGATAAATTAACCACTGATTATGTTTGTGTCTCTCTTCTGCACAAAACATTTAGGAAAAAAAGGAATTCAGAAGAACCAAACAAGATTCACCAAGCAGTTAAATACCTAGAAGTTAATCATATCTTATTATAGAGAGATACATTCAAAAATTCCAGCCCTAGTGACATTTTAACAGGGCCTTGATGATACATGCTAAGATATGCATAAAGGACAATATAATCACAATCAAAGATTTTCTTCCTGAACTGCTCTTCAACCTAAGTTTATTTCCTTTGGTCCTTGGCCATCTCGTTTCATTCTCCTACCTCTCCTAATGAATTTTTCATCTTGATTCACTTTTGAACTGTTTTTTAGTTGTTAATGTTCTATTTCTTTTCCAAACCTTTCAGTAGCTTTCTGCTTCCTGAAACAGTGTTTCCTAATTTACATTCCTTTGGCATTGACCCAGATCTCCTTCCCTTCAGTGCCTCCCACCAACTACCGTGCACCTCCTCTTGCCATGTATGACCCTGACTGGCCTGAATCACCTCTCTCCCTGCCTAAACCAGAAAGGGCTGGACAAGGAGCTAGCCAATATGTAAACCTATGTCAACCAGGATAGGGAGGTAAAATGCAAAATTTAAAAGAGTCATTTTATAAGATTATGAGATTGGGGATAATTACCCACTCCTGCAAATATTCTTTGATTTTAAAAAGGGTCAGGGGAAGGAATATAAATGTGGATAGACCTTACAGTTTTCAAATGTTTGAAGACACAACTAAGAATTTTGACAATTCCAGCCCCTTGTCAAAAGCAGGAGTGTCTTATATCGGATATTCTTGCACAGCGAAAACAGCAGGGACATAAGAACCTGGCATAAGAACCTGTATGTCAGTCAGGGTCATACATGGCAAGAGGAGGTGCACAGTAGTTGGTGGGAGGCACTGAAGGGAAGGAGATCTGAGTCAATGCCAGAGGAATGTAAATTAGGAGACACTGTTTCAGGAAGCAGCAAGCTACTGAAAGGTTTGGAAAAGAAATGGAATATTAACAAACGGAAAAACTGTTCAAAAAACAGTTCAGACATAGGTCAAATTCAGGTTCTATCACTAAGTAGCATATGGCTGTGACTTTGACTGAGACCTTCTGCTACAACCTCTCATCTGTAAAATATATCTAATAATATCAACCTTACAGGAATGTTGTAAAGATTAAAGATAATATAGACCAATTGCTCAATAAAGATGACTTGAGTAAATGAGTGCTGAGAGTGCCCTGGAATTGCAAGAAAAGTTCCCAAAAGGGTGGAATCGAAGGAGCAGCTATCAGGATGGGAGAGATTAGGGAAGGAGAGGTTTGGAGAGTCAACTGCATTTCATTGGCTTATACATGTAAGGTAACTGGTACGGACTGGATAACTTTCGTTTAAAAAGAATCCTGAAACCAGTGTATGACCAGCTGACAAGATACTTCCTTTTCTTTCAGAATTAGCTCCTCTACAAATTCTTCTTGTAATGCAAGTCAGTAAACTCAAGAGAGAATATGTGAAAATGCAAAAGGAAAACCAACCTCAACCAACCCCCACCCATCTAATGGCCCTGTGAGAACTTCAGCACAAAGAGAATAAATCACATTTGTTCCCACTACACACAAAGATTGAGGGTAAAAAGAATCCTACCACAGAACTCATTTATATTATAGAAGAAACTGTAATGTCAAAACTCATTCTGGGGCAAAGCACAGTAATCCAAGCACTTTGGGAGGCTGAGGTGGTAGGATCACTTGAGCCCAAGAGTTCAAGACCAGCCTGGGCAACATGGTGAAAACCTGTCTCTACAAAAAAAAATACAAACAATTAGCCGGACATGGTGAAGTGCACCTGTAGTCTCAGCTACACAGGAGGCTTGGGTGGGAGGATCACCTAAGCCTGGGAAGTTAAGGCTGCGGTGAGCCATGATCACCCCCACTGCACTCCAGCCTGGGTGACAGAGTAAGAGTCTGTCTGAAAAAAATAAAAATAAATAACTTTCATCTGAAGTCTGAAAGTAGATATCATTTTGTGTTTAACATACAGAGAGGTATTGAATAGAAAACAAAGTTGTTCTGCTTTAGAAATGGGACTAAAATTTGGGGATTGGGGGGTAAAACAAAAGAGGAGAAGACTTGGAAGCTATTATGGGCTGAATTGTGTGTCTCCCAAAATTCATAGATTGAAGCCTGAACCTCCAGAATCTCATAATGTGACTATAATTTGAGATAGGGTCTTGAAAGAGGTAATTCAGCTTAAAGGAGGTCACTTAAATGAGGGTGGCCCTAATCCAATCTGATTATGTCCTTGTAAGAAGAGATTAGGACACACAGACACTAGGGATGTGTGTGCACACTGGAAGGGCCAGGTGAGGGTGCAGAAAGAGGGCAGCCCCTTGCAAGCCAAGGAGAGAGGCCTCAGGAGAAATCAACCCTGCCTACACCTTGATCTTCAACTCTAGTTCCAGAACTGTAAGAAAATATGTTTCTGTTGTTTCACAGAATACGCCCAGTCTGCGTCCTTTGGTATAGCAGCTCTAGCAGACTAATACTGGAGATGACAGGGAAAGGATGTGAGCAGGAGTGGGCAATGCAGTGACCAAGAGTGAAAGCAAACAAGTCTAAAGAGAGACAGCCAGTAAGAAATGGTGGATAGACAGCCAATGGAGGCCACGGTAGAACCATGATGACTATTATTACATTTTAACTTTTGGCTGGTAGTCAGTAATACCGTAATTCTACTGTACAACTCCAAAGCTTCAGTATTAGGATGCTATATATAAATATCTTGTGGGGGTTTGTGTGTTTGTTGTTGTTGTTGTTTTAGTCAATGAAGGAATCAAGGCATTGTCTAGAGGAGGGCAAAATGATTTAGAAAAAAGATTGCAGTTGCAAGAAGCGAGAGGGAAGTGAAAACTAAAACTTCAACAGCTACAGATATCAGAGCAAGAGGAGACTATGGAGACCTAAGTTATCCAGGCAGCTGCTCCTGGGACCACTGGTGCAACTGGACAGCATGGAATGAATGCCCTGAGAGACGCTTGGTTTCTGCCTTGAAGGGCCCAGAGGGATTTTGGCATGCCTGGAAAGTGAATTTTAATTTAATTTTTAATTTTTTTTAATTTTTAATTTTTTGAGACAAGGGTCTCACTCTGTTGCCCAGGCTGGAGTGCCAGTGGTGCGATCATGGCTCACTGCAGCCTCAGTCCCCTGGACCTAAGTGATCCTCCCACCTCAGCCTCCCAAGTAGCTGGTACTATAGGAAAGCACCACCACACCCCGCTAATTTTTTGGTAGCAATGGGGTTTCACCATGTTGCCCAGGCTGGTCTCAAATTCCTCAAGTGATCTGCCTGCCTCAGCCTCCCACAGCAATGGGATTACAGGCAGAAAGTGAATCTTAAGTAGATAAGAAGAAAGGAAAACGTTTAATACATAGTTATCATTTGGTGTACTACTTTACACTGAATCTCACATTAAAGTAAGACAATTAAATGTATCCACTGTGACTGAGCTCAGATTCCTTCCGAAAAGGTTCAGTGTAGTAGACAGTTAACGTTTTTCAGATTTAACATTAGCAAAAAATAGGAGTTTAGATGCTATATGTTAAATCTGTGCTCTCAAATTTAACAGGTGATAACCCTGATCAGACTTAGACTAGTGTCTCAATACTCATCTTTGCCTTAATATATTGCCATGTGATGAATAATAAATACACTGATACATGATCAATAATAAATACTTTGGCACATTAATGTGAAACATACTCGAAAGAATGAAAATGGACTGAAAAGATTCTTTCTTTGACATTCTAAATACTTCATTACCTCTAAAGCACACGTAACTGTCTTAACTGACATGAAAAAAACAAATTACTGTGGAACGGGGCTACTTATTTTAACATTTCACTTTATTTTTTCAGCCAGGTAGAGAATGATCTCTATGTAAGAAGAATAGAATTTTCCATCTAGTGACGAGATTTTGAAGAATGATTTTTTTTAATTATTGAATTTGTAGTAATTATTATTCCAAACAACTGACTTTTGAGGGCTCAAATACTGATCTTTCAATAATTGTAGTCTCGTCAGTTTCAGTTAGGTTCTCCAGTGTAATTCCTGACTTCTAAGATTGAGATTTGAATTATGCAATTTTTATCAATTCAGCAAAATGTACACATGTGCTGTGGTGAGGGTTTCATCTTTCTGAGGTTATGCTTATGGGCAGGGGAGAAAAAAAGATCTCCAATGGATAAACTGTCATTATAGCTTGGTCATAGTGGACTTTCCTAGACTTCTTTTTTACTACTTAAACAGGAAGCTAAAGAGACAAGAACTTTCTTCACAAACCTAACTTCACATATTTTTTTAAAACTGCATAAACCAGAGCCAAAAATAACTGCCTGATAACATCTTCTTTAACTCCAAGTTACTTTCCAAATTATACCTTTTTATAACAGGAAACAAACTATGTTGATTGCATTTTGTACAGGAGTATGCTTTCCATGATTTTCTAAAATAGACTAAAATAGAAATTTTCATAACAGCCTAATTTGAACGTAAGTATTTTGCGATTTAACACTATGAACACAATAAGCTACTGTAATACATTTATTATAACATAATGTTGTATCATATATATGTGGGTGTCTGTACATATATATATATATAGAGAGAGAGCAAATATATATATATAGAGAGAGAGAGAGAGAGTCTCACTCTGTCACCCAGGCTGGAGTGCAGTGGCGAGATCTCTGCTCACTGCAGCCTTGACATCTCAGGATTTAAGTGGTCCTCCCACCTCAGCCTCTTGAGTAGCTGGGAATTCAGGCCTGTGCCACCATGCTTGACTAACTTTTTTGTATTTTTTGTAGAGATATAGTCTTGCTTTGTTGCCCAGGCTGGTCTTAAACTCCTGGGTTCAAGTGATCATCCCACATCAGTCTCCCAAAGTATAAGAATTACAGGCATGAGCCACGGCACCCAGCTGTGTTATATATTTAGTTGTCAGCTTTTTTACAATCAGCTTTCACGCTAGAATTCAAACCCTTTGAAGGCAGGGGCTTTGTTTGGTTTCACTGCAGTTTCATTAACTGAACGAGTGAATTTCTGATTGTTACCTGTACATACTTACGTATCATGTTTCTTTTGCTCTATAAAAATAACTAAATTAATTACATCATAATATGAAGATGGAAAATAAAACATTCCTGCTGTTTCATAATTACAAACCTTAACAGAATTAATCCAAAAAAATTGTATCACTCCTTTAAGCAATACATTGCTTACTAACTGTTTCTCTAGTTTTGGATTCTATGATTTTCAAATACAAAGGAAAATAAACGGAAGGAATAATAATAAAACTACTTGGTAAGTTCATAATTTTCACATGGTGATGGGATAACAAAAAGGGTGCATTTTTCAAAAATGAGGAATTATCTTGTATTGGGTTTTATGTATGTTTTAAAATTGAAATGCATTTATAAACTTTCATATGTATTGTGAACAAAACCAAAATTTAAGTAGAAATGTCTTTAATTTGCAATACATTTTATAATTTAAGCTTTTCAGTGGTCAGTAATTAAGTAAGAAACAGTTTTTATATTTTCTGCATTGGACAAAGTATGCTAAATGATAAGAGTAAATCTACTGTGTCTGGTCAAGCAATATATTCCAGGGAAAAAAAAGGTACTTTTTAAAACCATTTTGACCAATGAAATTAGATGTAGTAGTCAGGCTCTTTTCTCCTAAGGAATGTTCACCAAATTCCAGTCAAACCTGCCTGCATTCAGCTCCTCAAGTACACACCCTAGGTCTTTTATTTTCTTGCAGATTGTGCACATACTGTTCTCTCTCTTCTGGAACATTCTTTTTCTTGCTTTTGTAGCAAACTCCCCCGAATTTTTTATGTCCCAGATTATATGCATCCCCTCAGAGAGGACTTCCTTGACCACACTATCTAAATAATTCATTTGTAACTATTGAACCTAATTGTTTATTTGGATTTCTTTGTATTGTTTTTTTTCCTCTCCTGCCTCTCCCCATCCAAATGAAAGGAAGAACAGATGTTATTTCCCATGAAAAGGAGCATATTTCAAGCTTTATGGTAATTTAGAGGAGAAAGATAATACTTCTTTTCGGATGGCCAGGTAGGTTTTGCAGGACACATGCTGTTTCCTTCCACCACAATGGAATAAATAACATTCCTTCTCATGTATGCTAGCTCATACAGCTAGTGTGACCACTGAGGGAAAAGGGAATAGTTACCCATTGATTCCAGCTTCCTTTCCTCTATCAGCTGTGTGCAATTGCTGCCCATTTGTCAAAATTTCCTGCTTTCACTATGTTCATGTTTTCCTCTCCTTTGCTCATAAACTTGTGAACTCCCTGAAAGTTATGATTAATCACATTTACCTTAGCTACTCAGTATTTGTAGAATACTCCCTTTGAGCATTTGTAGAATGGTGGAGAGTCTCATGGTAGGAGGGAGTCCAAGGACAGTGATGTGGTAGCATTTCACTGGCTACATAAACAAAACCCGAAGAAAGACAGAGATTTGGGCTTTGGATACCCCACAGCAACCCACCTCCCTTCGGGCCCAGGCCCATGATGGCCATTCACTCTCATTACTTTCACTTGCAACCTGTGTGTTTATTTCTAGTTCTGTAAATGTTGCTCTATAATTGTCTTTAATAAATGCTCTGTCACACTTGAGCAGGTGAGGGCGTTAAACTAGCCAAAGGCCAGAGTTGTCTCCAAATTCTGGGGAGAAGGGGTTAGTGTCAAAACACAGCCTGCGTTTGGAATAAATTGTCATAGGTATATCAGTGGGTTTGCTATGAAGACGTAAAAGGAAAATGTGCGGCTGTTTCATGCTTCTTAGCTCAAAATCACAGTGATATACTTTTTATCTTTTCCAAGAAGAATCACATGACCAGCCTCACATTGGCATGCAAACTCATTTCCAGCCACATGAATCAAGTGAGATGGCAACACCAATGCATTTGAGTCAACAAAGGTTAACTTTGTTCTGGAGGGAAAAAGTGTTATCATAAATTCCCTGAAAGTGTGTACGTGATTATTTACCATTTCCTAAACCTGAATACATTTATAAATAGAGCTATTTAGCTATTTTCAATTAAGTCTTTTGTTTCCAGAATTCTTATAGGGGAAATCTTCCATGGACCTTACCAGCTACCAGTCATTATAGCAGAACTTAGAGCCTGCTACAAAATTGGTGTCCCAACAATGACAAAATGGACGTCCCCTCAAAAATGCAACTGGCAGCCTTTTTTGCTGGGTTGATATTTGTTAATGCAAAGATTGGCACCACTATCCATTGGAAGGAAGCAAGGAAGAGACACAGAGACAGAGAGACAAACAAGGAAACAAAGTTTCTATCAATTGTTTTCTATCTAAACTATTTTTTAAAGTTGCATTTGCACTTCTCATGGAAAAGATGATGTAGCATAATTAGGACATGTGCTTATTTCCCTAAACAACTCATAATTTTCCATCTGCAGAAAAATGTCATTTGACTTCAGTAAGCTGAAAACACTCAGGAAGCAAAGGGAACATAAGCTGAATGTTGACCACAGTTTTAGATTTGATATATCCCAATATATTGCCCATCTAAATGCAGTAACTTTATTTTGTTGCAGATTCCCAAGTCCCAGTTGTTCTGCATTCTCTGCTATTATAACATACAGTAGCATTTCTCATCATGTATGTGCAGATTGTGCCCAATTAAAAGAGTTTGATTTTTAAATGTTTTTCTATTGCTGCCAATTTGTCAAATTTCTTAGCTATAACTGGTTTTCTCTTCTTTGCTTGTAAGATGGAACACCTGATAAACTAACATGATTTCCTACATTTAATGTCATATATAACTTTATGCATTTATCTAAAATGTATTTCCCATGCTTTGAATTTAGCACAAACTCTAGAATCTCAGGTATTGCTTCTGAGAGATAACATTCAACTTTCAGTGAGGCCTCACTAAGTTCCAGGCACTTGGAACTAAGTAATCTTTGTACGTGTGAGCTCATTTAATCTTTACAACAACATTCTAGAGGAGGTGCTATTTCTGTCCCTATGTACAGAAAGGCCCAGAGAGGTTACAAAGGCCCAGAGAAAGTAAATAGCTTGCTCGAGGTGCCTCGGTTAGGAAGTGACCAATGCAACATTCGAACTAAGGCAGCCTGACCACAAATCCCTTGCTCCTGATGGTAATGCTATAATATAATGTAGAGTAGTGAATGGATCTGTGATTTACGAAAAAAAAATTTTTTTTTTTTTTTTTTTTTCAGACGGAGTCTTGCTCTGTCGCCCAGGCTGGAGTGCAGTGGTGCGATCTCGGCTCACTGCAAGCTCCGCCTCCCGGGTTCACGCCATTCTCCAGCCTCAGCCTCCCCAGCAGCCAGGACTACAGGCGCACGCCGCCACGGCCGGCTAATTTTTTATATTTTTAGTAGAGACGGGGCTTCACTGTGTTAGCCAGGATGGTCTCAATCTCCTGACCTTGTGATCCGCCTGCCTCCGCCTCCCAAAGTGCTGGGATTACAGGCGTGAGCCACCGCGCCCGGCCAAAAAAAAATGTTTTTTGGGACAGAGTCTTGCTCACTCACCATGGCTAGAGTGCAGTAGTACAATCATAGCTCACTGCGGCCTTAAATTCTTGGGCTTAGGCAATCCTCCTGCCTCGGCCTCCCAAGTGGCTGGAACTACAGACGCACACCACTGTGCTTGGCTAATTTTTTGTAGAGATGGGGTCTTACTATGTTACTAGAGCTGGTCTTGAGCTCCTCAGCCTCCATAACTGTAAGAAATAAATTCCTTTTCTTTATAAATTTCCCAGTTTCAGGTATTTTGTTATAAGCAACAGAAATGGACTAAGACATCAGTACATTCCCATTTTCTCTTCCACTTTTTTGTGGCTACACATAGTCATCCTTTCCCATCAGAGAGCTGATTTGATTACTCAATCAAAAAAGTAGAAATTTTAGAACTCATGTAGTAGCTGGTCAGTTATCCAATGATATTACATCATCGGGTTAAGCTTCAAGGAATAGTGTATTTAAAATTGCAAAAGAAAATACATTAAATTAATGTGCAAAGGACCTTGACACAAATGCTCCATGCTTTGGGACATTTATTGAAATTTAGTTGCAGACTATTTCCTTATTGAGTTTTGCTTTTCTGCTTTCCTGGAATATAGTCATAAAGCCAAATTTGACAAACTTAGACTGGTAAATCACATTCTGCCAAATTACATTATTTCTTTATACTCCCACAGAGATGTTTAATGACTATTTAGAAGAATAGAAAAGATGATAAAGACTCAAAAAATGTAATGTTCAACTTTTACAAAGTATTTTAAAATAATTTCTCAGTTTCGAAAATATTCTTACCTTAAGCACTCATTATATCTTATTAAAAAAAAATTCTAGGATGTGTTAAAAACCACCCCCAAAACAGTAAAGTTTATAAGCTAATAGACATTCACAGCAACTTGCTCTGTTCTTATCCAATTGATACTTTCTTATCTTTAGTCAAAACAATGAACATTTATAACAACTTGGTCTTTTTACTAAATTTGGCACTTTCTTACCTTTAGTCATTCCCTCAAAAACTCCTATAACAGGCTTCTCTGTCTATGGAGTAGCCATTCTTTTATTCCTTTAGTTCCTTAATAAACTCGCTTTCACTCTACGGACTTGCTCTGAATTATTTCTTGCGTGACATACAAGAACCCTCTCTTGGGGTCTGGATCCAGATCCCTTTCTGGTAACATCTTTCTGGTGACGGAAATTACTATAGTGAGGTAATATAGTGAGGAAGGTACTATAGTGAGGAAACCCCCAACTCAAAGGCTACCTTTGAGTAAGTGATGGGGTCCGGTAGCATCTTCCTGGAAAACCCTGAAGGGACAATATTGAAGATACCCCCGACCCAAGGGAAAATCATCTGTGTGCACCAATTGGCTGACTTTGGGTAAGTAGGGTGCATATACCTGGGTAAAGGATAGAATTGGGTTAGAGGCCCAATTTAGGGGAGTTACAGTCTCTCCCAAAATAGGGTGGGTTAAAGGCCCTTCTTAAGAAAATGCAAGGATGCTTGACCAAACTTGGGTCTGAGGCCCAACTTAGGAAGGTTAGAGTCCTTCCTAAGATTTAGGGAGTTAGAGTCCCCTCTCAGTAAAGTCCCTTTGGCTAAGAATGGGTTTGGCACTATGGGATGTTAACTACTATCCTCTTTGGATTAATCTGCCTTGCACTCTTTGCTGATTGCTATGGGTAACAGAATTAGGCATGCACAGGACCATGGGACATGAGGAGCTTTTTCCTCCCCAAAAGGGGAAACTTGAGAGCTAATGGGTCTGCTGGAAAAGATCCCTTCACTACCAACAAGTGGAAAATGCCATATTTTCCTTTGCTAAATCTGGCATCCCTATTGTGTAAGTCCATTTGTGCTGCTATAACAAAATTCCTAAAATTGGATAATTTATAAAGAACAGACATTTATTTATCACAGTTCTGGAGGCTGGGAAGTCCAAGATGAAGGCACTGGCAGGTTTGGTTGTCTGGTGAGGGCTTCTCTCTGTTTCCAAGATGGTGCCTTGTTAATGTATCTTCCAGAGGACAGAAATGCTGTGTTCTCACTTGGTATAAGGGAGAAGGGCACAAGAGGGGCAAACTTCTGTCAAACCCTTTGATAAGGACGCTTAATCCCACTTATGTGAGGGTGGACTCCTCCTGACTCAATCACCTAAAGGCCACAGCTCCCAATACTGTTGAACTGGGGATAAATTTCAGCATGAGTATTGTAGGAGACAAACACATTCAAACTATGGTACTTACCATAGGGTTAAATATAAATTTGTTTTATCATGGGTTAAAAAATGTCTTGATAATCAGATGTATTGAATGGTGATGGCCACCCAATAAGATGTGCTAGGTATCAGTGGAGAAACTAATATTGATCATTCTTATAAATAATCTTTTAAACTTTTTAATAAATTATTTGAATAAAACAATTTAGTTTAAAAATAAATAACTTGGATAGAAAAATCTTGGCTGTTCAGGCACACCATATTCTGAGACCTGGTCCTGCAATTAAGTAAGTATATGCCATTGAAAAATCATTTATCCTCTACAACTTTGAATTAATAAAATGACCATAATTCCTTTCTTATCGTGTTGAGAAGAGGTAGATTCAATTGTGAAAGTTTCTTTATACCCATTCGTCTCTCACTCTGCTCTGTAGACATAATCATTGCTGACCATTGGATGTGTAGCATTCTCACAATTTTGTATACATTTTTATATGTGGGTGTATGTGCACATGTTCTTTTTTATTTACAAAAATTGAGTCATATTTTACATATTGTACTAAGACTTGCATTTTCATTTAAAAGACTTGGATATCTAAAAGCACTTTTATTTATTTAATTTTACTAAATAGGTAATACTTATTCTTTGAGCTGGGCTGAGTCTAAAATAGCCCACCATGATCCCCAATTTGTGGTATTCATGCCCCCGTATAATTCCCTCCCCTTGAGTGTGGGATGGCCTAACAACTTGTTCTAAGGAATCGAATATGACAAAAATAATGGGATGACATTTTCTTGATTAGGTAACACAAAATTTTGACTTCTGTTTTGCAAGCAGACTCCCCTATTGCCTTCTCTGCTTGTGTGCTTTGATAAAGCAAGCTGTCATGTTGGAGAACTAGGGATGCCTCCAGCAAACAGATAAGTGGGAACTGAGGCCCTCAGTCCAATAGTCCTCAAGGAACTGAATCCTGCCAACAACTATGTAAGCTTGAATGAGACTCAACCCTGACTGACACTTTAATACCAGCTTCGCGAGACACTCTGATACAGAGAACCTAGTTAAGCTGTGCCTGCATTCCTGACCCACAGAAACTCTTGAGATAATATATGTATGTTGCTTTAATCTGTTAAACTGGTGGTAATTTGCTACTCAGCAATAGGTAGCTAATGCACACATTATACAAAATTTAAAAGCTATAAAAATTATTTCTCTGAAAATTTGTTTCCCTCCCATTCTTTCCTCTAGCCAATCAGATCCCTTTGCCAGAAGCAAACAAACACTGTTACAAGCATCAATTTAGATAGTCAATCTGAAAGCACTTCAGATTTTTAAAGAACCATGCATATTAAAAGTACTGATATTATTCTTATTACAATTCAAAGATTTACAAATGATTCTAAGATCTTTGATTAGTGAAAGTGAGAACATGAGACCAGCCTGGGCAACACAGTCAGACCTCATCTCTACCAAAAAAAAAAAAAATTAGCTGGGCAAGGTGGCACATGGCCTGTAGTCCCAGCTACTCAGGAAGCTGAGATGGGAGGATCTCTTGAGCCTAGGAGGCCAAGGCAGCAGTGAGTCGTGATTGGGCCACTGCACTCCAGCCTGGATGACTCAGCAAGACCCTGTCTCAAAAAAAAAAATTTTTTTTAAAGAAAGTGAGGACAACAGGGATAACTACAGAACTATCTCACAAGAGACTGTAAAGAAAAGGCAAAAAAATTAACAGGTAAGTAACAGACAAGTGTCAGATAAGTTACATGTCAAATGCAAGTAGGATTATTTACACTTGGTATAAATTCAAAGTACAAGATTTTGTAAGATTTTACAAGATTTTGTAAAAGGAACTGTTACTTATTACCAGAAAGGGATCAAAAGATCATTAAATACTTATCCCTAATATCGTTGATTCAGTGACCCATGCTGACCATAATGCAAGGCATTATCAGGAGGCATGAAAACAAAAGAGAAAGCATTGCATTGAATGGTTCAGAGCTACGCTCATGCATCTGACACAGTATATGGAATATAGTCCATTGAACCTCAAAACTGACTTGATGTAACTAGAAATGATAGGGTGGGGATGAGGGTGAAGGATTGACTCATATACTTGAGCTAAATAATAGACTAAAATTAAAAAGATATTTCATCTGGAATAGAGGTGAGCAAACTTTTTCTGTCAGAGAGCAAATATTTTAGGCTTTGCAGGCCATACGGTCTCTATCACAACTATGCAACTTTACTGTTATAGCACTAAAGCTACAACATAAACAATGCGTAAATGAATGGGTATGGCCATGTTCCAATAAAACTTCATTTACAAAAATAATCTATGAATGGATTTGGGCAAAGGGCTTTTGAACTCCTGATCTAGAAAGATAAAGACAAATGATGCAAGCAGCTGAAGTCTTTTAGTTTCATCTGATTAAAAGCTTGAACATATCAGAAAGGACCCAGATGCCAAGAAGAAACCCACCTCCCCACCTCATAATGTCAATTCCAGTACTGCTTTCTGAATACATGGAATTGACTATCATTGAGGGCATCTTTTTTTATTTGAGCTAAATCTGCTCTAATCTTCATTCCTTGTGATTTTCTGCCCTTTTAGAATTAAAGTTGTCTGAGAGCTGAAATGAAGCCACAAGTCAAGGACCATCCCCTTTTTTCTCAATGCCCTGCCTTCCTACCATCTCTCTTCCAGCTGGGTGAGTCGAGGACTGGAATCATAGTGCTAGATAGGAAATACTATTTTTAATAGAGGTCTCATTTTTATCTTTTAGGATTCTTATCACCCTTTTTTTTCAAAAATGCATTTTGGTTAACTGCATGGATACATACAAAGCACATTTTTAAATCATAACAACTGAAATTAATATTTTTATTTTGTTGTTTCAAAGCAACTAAAATTAACATTTACATGCCAATATATAGAACTAAATGTTTTATATTTTGTGCAATATTTACTCCAACACTTAGCTTTCTTTTAGAATTCTTTCTGAATTCTTAGCTTTCTTTTAGTAAATTCCTCAACTGTTTACTATATACTTTTATGTTTCACATATTTTTGTTAAAAAAAAACACTCAAATCCTGTGTGTGAAAGAAAGATCTACACACAACCATGTACCCGCTCAAACCTGGTACTGTAGGATAAAAGTTTAATTGATCTTATTTCCTAGTCCTAATCTGCCTGTCCACCTGGTTAACACTCAGGCTAGAAGATAGGACCACAAAAAATAAGTCAGCTGCCAATTTTATAAAACTGCTGTGGAAGTAAAACATGTTTTAGAAAAATAGATTTACTGTATGTAGGATTTCTATCTTCTTAAAAAGTAAAATTTTTATACTCATTTATATTCTAGTCAGGGATTACAAAATGTTTGTAATCTTTGTAATCATCATCTTTATAATCTTTGTAATGAAACTCTGTCACCCTTTTCCTTCCAAATTCAGAATAACATCATCTCTACGATAAACCAGATTCCTAAGAGACCAAGCTTGATGAAACAACATGTATGTTTTAAATCTTACTAGAGGTTAAGACACCACAAGTTCACTTATGTCTGAACCATCTCCTCGTAAACAAAAATAAAGCTGAAACCCCAGTCTGAGATGCTTTGGCACTGTCTAAAAACAGAAAAAGGCCACTTTACTGATCCCAGCCTCCACTTCCTCCCCAACCCAGACAAATGGGTGTACCCACTCTGCTGATATGTCACACATAACCTCTTTTGCTACTTCAGTAAGAACTTTGGCTAACCCCTTAGCCCAGCTATGACCCACAGACCAAAAGACCACCAAAGGTTTAGGAATATCAGTGAAATAAATATACAGGAAAGGGTCAAAGCTTCAGCTCCCAACAATAAACAGTTTCTGACATAACCTACTGTTTCCTTTAATTATGGTCATCTCCATATGAGGATGGTAGAGTGCTTTAAAATTCTTCATGTTTCCTAGAATTTACATCCCACACAATATTTGATCTGGTGAGAGGCAACTAAGACTAAACTTAATCTGTGAACACATCCTTACTAGTAAACGGAAGTCATTCAAAACCTTCAGAGAACATGACTTTAAGTTCTCAAATATAACTAGATGGGTTGATTTTAACTTGATCTCTTATTATTTATTTATTTATTTATTTATTTATTTATTTATTTATTTTTATAGAGACAGGGTTTTTGCCATGTTGACCAGGCTGGTCTTGAACTCCTAAGCACAAGCAATCAAAGTGCTGGGATTACAGACTTGAGGACCGAGCCTGGACAATTTAACTTGATCTCTAACTGCCACTGTCTACTTGTTAGAAGGTCAAAAAGCAAAAGGTGTCCAAAAAACAGGTAGCCTAACTAAGAAGTAAAAGCAAATGATGCTGTGCAAACGATTCAGAAGTTGCGAGATGAATTTATCATTTAGTGGAAGGCACCTGTAGCCTCTTTCTTCTCAGAAACAAGCCAACTTAACAATATTTAATTATGTGGTATAGGCAAGATAAAATTCAGATTCCCAGATTCCCAACGTGGGACACTATCCACTAAAACCTATACCACAGTTGATTCTCTTCTTGCAAAAGTGGGAAAAACAAAAACAGAGGATCAAGAGAAGCCCGCTATCCTAATCACTTATTTACTGATATTGCATACCATCTCCTTGTGGAAAAAATTAGTCACATACTTATTGTATAAAATAATCAACTTCAATTTTAACATATTAGTAACCTCGCATGAACTTATTCTGGCTTTTAGAAATGGGGGAACAAAAATTAATAGAAAATAGATATAAAGTTATGGCACCATAACTTAAATTCCGTTTCATGAGTCTAGTGACCTGGAACACAGATGATAAAATCCAAAAGCTATGAACTGAGCAATATTATGCATATGGCATTGTGTTAATTAAGGTAACATCTGCTATCGTAACAGATGTCAGACACTAAAGGCAATAGAAACTTATTTCTCATTCATGCTGACGGCAACGGTGGGCCATCCGGAGTGGTTGCTGTCATCTTGCCAGCTGCAGCTGGGAGGCGCCAGCGGTGGTGGCAGGAGCGGCTGCGGGAGCAGTAGTGGCGGGTTGCGGGGGAGGGTATACCCCTGTGCCCTATGTCCAATGTCCGGGAGGCAGCCGACTGCGCGACCTGGACCCTAGCACTGCAGGGCAGGACCCATCCCCAGGCCCAGAGCTTCCGTAGCTCGGACGCTGGCCCCGCGTTGCTGCTCTCACCCTCTGCTGCTGCAGGGAGGACGTGTGGAAGAGGCAGACAGTCCCCGAAGCCCACAGCCCTGGGGGCCACCACGATGGGGCCAGGCCAAGTAGCCCGCGGGCAGGGGAGCAGCTGTCAGGCAGAGAGGGTCCCCAAGGCAGAGCTGGGTCCCGGGCAGTGTGACGCTTGCACACAGAGCGTGGCGGCCGGGCCAAGGCACTGACCTGGGGCGTGCTTCAGGGCCCCATGGCTGGAAGTGGGAGCAGTGCCCGCTTCAAGACCTGGCCAATTTTTGCAGTGACAGCACCCACCCCACCAAGCCAAGTTCCTGCACCTCGGGAGAAGGCTCTGCACAGGGCTGACTGGGGCTGTGTCCAGGGATTCCGTCCCGCATTGAAGTGATCACTGGGCCTAACACTCTCGACTGCCAGGCCGGGCCCCATTCCACTCCCAAAGGGTCCCCCTCAGACAAAGCTGTGAACTGGGTGGGCAAGAGCCCCGCCCTCCCAGGAGCAGGACCTGGGAGTCTGTGCAGTCTGCACCCTAGGGGGCCGGTCTGCTCCTGCTGCCTGGTCTCTCCCCACTCCTGGCACCCAGTCCAATGTTGGAGTGGGGTTGGGGCCAAGCGGGAGAGCTGTCACAGCCCAGCCGGGTGTGTGCATGCTCCGGACAGCACTGACACACCAGCCCCCTGCCACCTCGGCCTCCTCCAGACTTTGGGCACTGATGAGTGTTTCGGGAAGGGAAGTGGAGGTGAGGATGAGGGCAGCTCAGTGCTGGCTTGCAAGTGCCCCTTTGTGCAAGCAGCCTGGGTGCCATGGACAGCCACAGGAGGCAGACCGGCTCCTGGGCAGAAGGGGGCAGGTCCAGGTGCGGCCCCACCTTCAGGCCAGGGAGAGCCTGAAGGCTGGGGGCCAGGCTGCCAGTCCCACAGACTGGAGCGGAGACTTGTGGTGGCTTTTCCAGGCCTGCCCATGGTTGCCCATGGACCAATTGGTGTGCACATCTTCACCTCTGAGGTCCATAAATGCCCTGGGCTCAGCAACACCAGGGCAGAGGATGGAGAGATGAAGGGACAGCCAGCAGCAGAGAGGAGCTACCCGCTCTGCTGAGAACTGAACACTTTTCGGGATGACCTGCCTATATCTCTGATAGGAGCTGAACACTCGTCAGGACACCCTAGCTATGGAGAAGAGCTGCCCACTGTGGGTCTTCTCTGAGGTGTTCTGTTGCTCAATAAAACTCCTCTTCATCTTGCTCACCCTCCACTTGTCTGTGTACCTCATTCTTCCTGGTCACAGGACAAGAACTCAGGGCTTGTGGAATGGTGATGCTAAAAGAGCAGTAACACAAACAGAGCTGAAATATGCCCCTTGTTCGCCACTTTGTGGGCAAAGAGGAGAGAAGAGCTGCAGCCCTTCAGGGATCCCAGACCTGGGATCTCCCTGAGCTAGGGCTGTGACTCCCTTTTTGAGACCCTGTGGTTCCCAGTGTCTCTGAGCCTCTGGGCACCACCGCATTCCCTAGTATGAGCCAGGACAGCTGCTTGTGGTGCGCTTGGTCCAGCTGTAGCCTTGAAGAGAGCTGGTGCCCATGTCGGCACCTGGAGCTTCCTGCCCTGCAGCAGCAGCTGGCGTGTCTGACTGCACAGTGACCAGACCCTATGCTCACTCACACTCCATTGCCACTCCATGCCTGACTAGCGGCCTCCCTTGGAGGCATGGGATCCAGGCCAGTAGCATGAGCTGAACACAGCCTGCCTGGCTGAGTGGGAAGAATGAATCCAGTGGGCCAGAGCAAAACTCAGGCAAAGGCACCACCGGCTGTATGTTTCTGGCCAAAAAAGCAACACTCCAAAGATGCTGTTAACAATACGATATCTAATGCTAGGGTTCCAGATCAGCAGACAGCTCAAGTCATGTTCTCCCTGGGCTCTGCTATCCAGAATGCTTCAGTCCTCTTCATCTGGCAAAAGGGTAAGGAAGAAGACTATGGGGGAGGCACGCTTTTTGAAGTTTTTAGGCACTTCTGCCTGTAAGTGAAACACATCACTTTGGTTTACATTCCCTTAGCAAGAACTAGACATATGGCCACATGTAAATGCAAGGGAGGCTGAGAAACATAGTTTCAGCTGGACAGCTGCTTCCCAGCAACTACTCTGAAGACAACACATCTTTGGTGTACAGCCAACAGTACCTGCACAATTATTATGGTAGGTGCTACAAAGAATTCAAATGTAGTAAGGCATAAGACTAACTATGAAACGTGTCTTTTTGTAGAAATATGATACTTGTTAAAATACAATAAGCAATTTGTTCAAAGTTTAGAGAGTCAAGAAAACTAATATTTAAGATCATTATATCTATTAAGTATGAAGCTAATGATATTAACCCAAAATCAGTAGGTGTATGTTTTGAACTGGTGATTCACAGCAGTTTGAGATTAGCAGAGACGTACTGACACTCTGCCACACTGTATGGCTCATGACTATAGCATGGCGTTAGCTGGGTGGCATATGTGAAAAAATTAAGCTTTTGTTCTTATTAGATTTGAACTTGTTAGAGGCAAGATTTTTGAAAATCCTTACAAAATTTCTCTCATCAGTATCATTGGAACCTACAGCTTTTGTTGTATGGTTATTCGGGTTTTTGTTTTTGTTTTTTGTTTTTTTCTTTTCATTTTAACCATGTTTGGTCAAATTTGGATGCTTATAATTTTGATTCACATCTTAGAAGTTAGTCTTTGGGGCCAGGCATGGTGGCTCGCGCTTTCAACCCCAAGACCACTTTGGGAGGCATTTTGGGAGCTGAGGCAGGAGGCTCTTTGAGTCCAGCAGTTTGAGACCAGCCTGGCCAACATAGGGAGACCTCGTCTCTACAAAAATTTAAAAATTAGCCAGATCTGGTGGTGCACACCTATAGTCTCAGCTACCGGGAAGGCTAAGGCAGGAAGAGCGCCTGAGCCTGGGAGGTCGAGGCTACAGTGAGCCGTGATCACACCACTGCACTTCAGCATGGGTGACTGAGAAAGATCTTGTCTCAAATAAATAAATAAATAAGTTTGTCTCTAAATATCAGCTCCTCAACTGAGCTGCATCTTAGCATCCTCTTGAAAGCTTTTCTTAATGCCGATGTGTAAAACTAAACACTTCCTTCCCTGGAACTCTACTGGCCCTGTAAATATACACCTAATATTTGTGCAAAGAGTAAATGCAATCAGGTAAACAGAAGTGACTGGCACATTAAATGGCTTCTATTATAGTTATCTGAAAAATTTGAGGTCATAATACCAAACTTATGTCATCATTATGAATATTAGACAAAATGCATATTTTTAAATCTAGTGCTTTACAGGTGTCCCATAAATATATATACAATTACCATTATTGTTGTTATTATTGTTATTATTTTGAATATGTCTCCTTTTAAAAGGCAAAGACAGAAGTTTTGGGCTCACTCTTTGTTACTGTAGAAAAAGTAAATGTTAAGGGCATAATAATTACAAGAAAATTCACTTGTTTCTTAGGGAGAAAACAAGCAGCAGAAATTGCGTTAAGCGTGAAATGGCTGAAAAGAGGACAAACTGATTCTGGATGACTTGTGAACAATATCATTAGATACAAAGTGAAATTAATAGGTTGTCTAGACTAGTAAAATCCACAGATGCTTGGAAATAAAGGAGATGTGAATGCGGGAAAGAAAAATCTAAAAACATCTCCAGATTATGGCGAAGCCCTATATGCCTGACCTGTTTGGCAGTAAAACTACCCCCAAAAACCACAAGAGGCATTTTCCAGGAAAGAGGCAAGCCAATCTCTTCAGTCAGTTTCTCCTCAATCCCCTACTCTGGGTAATGAAATCTGAAAGAAATTCATGTGACCCATACTGGGAAAATGCCTCTAGAAAACCCATATTGTGGGAGGTAAGAATAAAAAATTCTCAGAACATGAAAGATTGATTTATTAAAATTGTATGTTGGGATTGATTTACCTCCTTTTTAAAACTCAGTTTTATTTTTACTAGTATTATTATAATAATGCTCATTAATTTTTATCTATAATTTAAAATATAGCAAAACACATGATATTTTGCTTAAAAACATCATAACTCTTCGACTTCACCTGTCCCCTGGTCTATTAAAGACTCTTTGTGTTAAAATCTTTCTTCAATGTCAACTTCTCTCAAGAGCATCTCTACTTCTACCATCTGTTTACTCCTCTTGTTGTAATGTCAATATTTTATTCCTCATGAACTTGAAAAGGAAACATAAATCACAGAATTTTAGAGCTGAAATGGACCTCTAAAATAATCCAGATTAACTCTATCAAGGAACTTGAGACCCAGACAAGAGAAAGGATATGCCAGAACCCCGTAGAAAAGAGTTTGAGATGGGAGACAAGAAAATCTAGGCTCTTCAAATTCTGCAATGGCATTTGTAAAATGTATATATAAATTATTTTAAGAACCCAGTAGGAGCTCCAGCCTCTTGGAGTTTGTACTAAATGCACATGCTACCTGTGGCTACCATAGGATTAAACATTATTAAAATAATGCTCCTTCATTCACTTGTTCCTCTAAACATTTACAGAGCGCCTAACAGGAAACTGTGGATACAAACATGAATAAATCCCAGTCCCTGACTGCTGGGAGTTTACTTTTTAGCGTGAGGACAAACATTTAAGGCAATAAAGCTTCATCTGTGCTATGCTAGATCAAGTGCAGGCTGAAGAAGGAGTTAAAAAGTGGGAGTTGGTTGTTTCTATTTAGACCAGAAAATGTTTTATAGGGGATGCTCTGATGCATGATGTGCAAATATTTCAGAGACACGTGCGGATGAGACTGGAGGGATATTCTAGATATAAGGACCATGCAATGTGAGTAAAGGCATGGAGACCTGAAATAGAATGACACACTGGGGAACCCACGTGGCTCTGCATGATTGTTTTAGGGAGGACAAGGAGAGAAGTTGGGCAGAAATAAGGCCGGAGAGATGGAAGAATGCCAGACCCCAGAGGACTTCATGTTTTGTAAGAAATAGCAATCACCTGGGCAGTCCTTTTTGGGCACAGGAAGCATGCCTGAAGTTCTCAGGTGTAATTCACTCAAGCTGAACCCTACCTCTATTGGAATCTAAAGATGTTTAATTTAGGATGCCGGGGGTGGTGGTTCATGCCTGTAATCCCAGCACTTTGGGAGGCTGAGGTGGGCCAATCACTTGAGGCCAGGAGTTTGAGACCACCCTGGCCAACGTGATGAAATTTCATCTCTACTAAAAAAAAAAAAAAAAAAAAAAAATTAGCTGGGCATGGTTGTGCATGCCTGTAATCCCAGCTACTCGGGAGGCTGAGGCACAAGAATCGCTTGAACCCAGGAGGCAGAGGTTGCAGTGAGCCAAGATCGTGCCACTGCACTTCAGCCTGGGCGACAGAGTGAGACACTGTCTCAAAAAATAAATAAATATGTTTAATTTGGGGCTTTATGAAAGCAACAGAAAATAATCAGCAAGAATAACTCAATTTATGTAAGAATTATATACATTTCATAATTGAGCTAAATTGCTTCACTGAATAAATATTTTTGGCACATAAACTGCAGAGGGATTAGCATATCATGGAACTTACACTCTATGAGGAATTCAAACATTAAAGAAGAAATCAAATTTTAATATAGAATATTTTAAATTACAGGTTTAAGAAACATAAATGTTATGCCATGGGATGGGGCATTAATGTAAATTATGCCTTGACAAGAATTGTCGAAACAAAAAACCTTAGCCAAGTGTGACCAGAAAAATATCTGATTGAGCTGCTTTTGTTGTCTAGTTTTGCTCCCCTTTCTTCTGATTTTGTTTTCTCTTTTGCACTGAAATTGTCATCTTTTCATATCAACCTTATGATAGATTCTCTACCAAAAATTACTCAAATGTCAGATTTTAAGTAAGAATTCTCATAAACCAATTTCAGAGAATGATTTTCTCCCCTCAGATACATTCTGCAAAATGACTGTCGCTGACTGCTTATTGCCACAGAATGTCTTTTTCTGAACAAACAACGTCCTCCTACAGCTGCTAGACTTTCTTTTTGTGCTTTTCCACCTTGTTCTACCTCCCTCTTTGGGTCCTCTCTGATTACAGCCTCCTGTATTGTTCCCCAGGTTGTTAGAGGTCTCGAGTTTATGCTGCTGTGGTTGATGTTGAGTGGGAAGGGGGACTTTCTGTTTGAATCCAATCCCAGAATACCCATCCTTTCAACTCCATTGTGGACACAGGGTCTCTACCATATACCTTCTCTACCCAGGGTGCTGCCAAGTTTACTGTTTAGCCACACTCCCTTAATCTCATTGGTTACTCAAGTTTCAAATTTCCTAGTTGTTTTTCATGAATAAATGGGCTCCATGAGGGTAAGAATGGTGTCATTTAAGAAAAAAAAAAGTTAGTAATTTAAGTACACTTTAAAGAATCTATCATTTAAAGAGCATTAGAATGCCCTCAGAGTTACTAATACTACTTTAATGAAGAAATGCTAGATTCTTGAGTACTGGCAGATATTAGATATCAACATATGAGATATATTCTGAATTCAAGCATAGTGCCTATGCATTGATTCATAAGCAAAAACTGTAAGGTCAGAATTTGTTGTCATAGATGCAGGGCTGAGTGGGTAATCACCAACAATTTATTGAGCACTTACTCCATAACAGTTCTATGGGTCTAAAGCAAAACCTTTTTTCATTTGTTTTAAATTGAAACTAATGTTTACCAATAGTAAGACCACTTTTTCAGGAGCTGATTTTGTTGTCTAAGTTATTGAGCAATGGAATAAAAGGTTTTATGGTGGTTTTGTTTTGTTTTGTTTTTTGTATTTCTGAAATGCCCTAATTTCATCTCTGAACTTGAAAATAGCGCCCTCTTATCATCCACCTTTGCTTGCTACCCAGTGATAAACAATGCCCCTTTTCCCAGTCTAGATAGATGAATGGTGCTAGGCTTCCCATTAGCTTTAATTCCCAACTTCTTCATGACAGATTAGTGGTGTTACCAAAATATCAGAGTCATATCTGAACCTTGACTCAAGGGGAAAAATAATTACCTGTAGAGCTGAAAACGCTGAAATAGTTGGTTACACTTTACTAAGTAAAATATAATTAGAAATGTTCAAATAAACTAGAAGTGAGTTTAATAAAGTTGTCCACCAAAGTAGTGACATTGAACACTTACTTTTTATTATATGGGAATTTTCATATAATTCAGGAAAAAGACCATAAGGCTCTTTGTTTCCATGTGTCCCCTTAGTGTTGTCTATAATTTAAGATCACAAATTACTCTTTGCATTCTAGTTGGACAACTAAACTTTTTTTTACTTTCCACGCACAAGATTTATAGGGAATTTGTGCATTTTGACCTTTTGATTCTAACAACCAATCATTAGCCAATCAAGAATGGAAACTTTGGAAATATTACAGATAGAGCCACTGTGATTTAAATCATTTAACATGTTAATTCTGACAGAAAATCCTACTCAGAAAAAACAACCAGCAGCAGCATGTTTGAGTGCAAACAGCAAGAAACATCAAGAAACATGACCTCCCCGATAGTCAGAATGACGCAGCATCCATTTCCTACTTTACAGAATTGCCTCGCATTATAAATCACTTTATCTTCTCAACTCGGAAGCATCCCAGACACATTCTTTACCCGTGAATTCACAAGCCTTTTATCTGAGAGAGGCCTTGGGACTAGGAACTTTTTGAATGAGTGTAGAAGTCGGGAAGGAGACAATAGTGTCAACTTGGGATTGCCTAAGGCAACAACAGAGCAAAACAAGAACGCTTTGGTTCTCTGAGTCTCTGTCCCTGATTGCATAGCGGGTCATTGTTGGGAAATATTTCCTCACCTGGCATTCCAAGAAATGGAGATCTCCACAGCTGTATATAGTCCTGTCATTAAATACACGAGTGTTCCATCCCACTGGAATTAAGAAAATTGGTAGAACCAGATTGTGGTCTGAAATCTTTTTTCAGAAATGCTGCCATCGTGTGGCACTGTGGAGCTATGACCAGAAGAGTCCTGAAAAGGGTCATATGGTTCATCTCAAGATGGCTGGGCTCCAGCATAATCTATTCCTATAATTAATTCTAGCTTCATATTGAATCATTCCCGTGGGCACAGAGTAAACTACAGTAAATCCTGTGGAAATTTGGTTGTTTTTAGAATTTTCGGACTTCCCTCCACTAAATTGACAACATGACAAACTTATGCGGGTAATATGTTTAAAGGAAAAAAATAGTTTTTAGAAGCAGAAAAAAGAAGTCTATTTTGCAACTTTATAATCTGTGTGCTTTCTATTTTATAGAGACAGTCATCATCTTATTTATTAAAATGGGCGCTTATTACCTACAAACCAATCATATCAATTCATCTGGAATACATCCAATTTAAGGGAGACATATTTCCCCCTACCAAATGTTCATGAAACCTATGAATTAGCTATACACTATCACTGCAAGACATTATTTAATCTATATTTATATTAAAAGCAATATTTGGCAAAAGGAAGCTGACACTTTAGGACTAATAAAAACCACAATTACTTTTGCAGCAACCTAATAATAAATAGGACCATTTATTTTTCATCTCAATTACACACAAGTCTTACAATAAAGGTGTAAGGTAAATAAATAGTGCAATCTGCATTTCACAACTGAGAAAGCAGATGAAGATAAGTAATCTCAAGACAATATTAACTATTTTAAAAGGACCCAGAGCTCTGCTGTCCCTGAATTCTGCTCTAATATTCGAACTTTCCCTGTAATTTTCTTTCAAACACCTTTTAAATACCTAGTAAAGTGTTTTTTAATACAGAAATTTTTTAAAATGTTTTTCTTTTTAAGTGGCCTACTTTACATATCCTGGGAGAAAAACTAGAAGAAAAGATGATTCCAAAATCGAATCTGTTCCTTTAGAAATGTGCAAAATTTCCTTATTGATGCATACCATTTAAAGATCTTACATCTACTCTCATTTTAATAACCTATTCTTTTTAAAGACATTACAATTCGTGACTACCTGCCCCTCTTAAAAATTTCATAATAGTTAACACACATATAGTCCTTAAGATACGCAGAGCATTTGCATCTAATATGTGCTAAGCATTGCTAGTTTAACATACTAATTCATTTAAACCGTCAAAAACCCCATGACCTAGGTAATAGTATCTGCATTTCATGGATGAGGAAACAAGGATAGGTAGGCTGGGCGATTTGCCCAAGGTTGCACAGGTCAGCAGTGACACGGCGGAATTCAGAGCCACGGTCTGGCTCCTGAAGCAGCCCTCTCAAGCAGTCATCCTGCTCTCAGTCAGAAACTGCTTTACTTCTGCAACATCTAGAATAAATTACCATTCTTCTATTTTATATAGAATTTTATATTTTAATGTCACTAGTGCCATTTGTCTAAGTAACAAGCTACTGCATACTTGAAATCACAAAGCTAAGCTTGAGTAGTAAAGGACAGAGGCAAGTTTTCTGAACTCCTTGCAGGCTTGAACAATAGCCTTCTGGCTCTTCAATAAGTATAATCATACAGGCAAGAGTGGTTGCAGATATTACCTTTATGTTACTTAAACCTAAAGAAACAAAAATCCATTCTATTTAATTTTACATTAATGTTTTTCCCTACTTTCTCCCTTTTTCATGGGATCCCTAAGTGCTCTTCCTGGATGCTGAATGCCCATCCCATAAACGAAAAAGCTAGTTAATGACATTGTACATAAGTAATGTTTTAACTGTAGATTGTGTGTGTGCGTTTTTGTTTTTTTTTGTTTTAACCACAAAACCAGAGGGGGAAGTGTGGGAGCAGGTGGGCTGGGCAGTGGCAGAAAACCTCATGACACAATCTCTCCGCCTCCCTGTGTTGGTGGAGGATGTCTGCAGCAGCATTTAAATTCTGAGAGGGCTTGGTTGTCAGCAGCAGGAGGAGGAGGCAGAGAGCACAGCATCGTCAGGACCAGACTCGTCTCAGGCCAGTTGCAGCCTTCTCAGCCAAACGCCGACCAAGGTATGGCTTCAGTTTGCTACTGGGTTGTACATTCAGCTGAATTTCATGGAGAAGTCCAAATTCTAAGGAAAAATATTTTTAATTGTAATGCTGTTAAACAGACTTAAATTTTCTAGCCTTTTTAATAAGCAGATTACATACATTGCAGGTCTCCTGGAACAAAGGTGTCTAGATATTTTGAATGCCAATCAAATTTAAAACTTAAAAATACTTCCACTGGGTCCTCAAAAGAACGGAAACCACCACTGCTAATCAGAAAATAGTAAAATTAAATTCCCCTTTGGAATAATTATACCTATATAATTTTCAATGGGTGACTGTGCAGGAATTTAAAAGAAAAGGGATCTTTTACGCTAATGAAACCAATTACAGTGCTATTTTTTAAATGATGTATCTCACTTTTAAGGGGAAGAAAACCCTTTCTGAATATGCCACTGCTAAATTTAGCTGTTAAAATATTCACCAAGATACCTGTATGACACTGTGTAGGCTTATTATTACAAATAGAAAAGCTGTTGGCTATTTTCAATGTTTTCCTTTGAATTTCACATTTTTAGAACATCTTACTTAAATAACAAATTTCAGAGATAGTTTGATTTCACCTAAGTAGCACCTACTTAATAATTAAGCTAAAAGTCACATTTAAAGTACATGTTGGAAAAATGGATAAAGCAAATTTTTTTCTTTTTTTGTGTGTTTTTTCTTCTCTGAAAAGTATTCCCATACTAGCTTATTAATATAATTAAGTTACTGTTGATCTGTTTGTAGGTTTAGAGAGCTAGATATATAAGGTAGTAATGGTATAATTTCTGGAACTCTAAATTTTAAAGTTGAATAAATACAGAATTGCAAAATTTCCCTTTCCCTTGCCTAATAGTGAAAGATGGAGAATAGGTGGCAATATAAATATTAACCTGAAAGACCATAATACTAAAAAGAAAAGGCATCTCTAAGAAGTAGAAAAGATTCTATAGAAAATATATTTTATTTGTGATCATTTTGTAATGTGGTAGTATAAAAAGGTATCACTGTTGTAACCTATGAAGATGTCAACTATTCCTTATGAAATATTTTGCAGGAAAACTCACTACCATGAGAATTGCAGTGATTTGCTTTTGCCTCTTAGGCATCACCTATGCCCTACCAGTGAGTACAGCTGCATCTTAAAGAAAATCCCTGAAAATAACTGAATTGTGTGCTTCCATGTGCTAGGAGGACATTCTTCTAATCTTTCTTCATCTTTTCTGTTTCTAAGGTTAAACAGGCTGATTCTGGAAGTTCTGAGGAAAAGCAGGTAAGCATCTTTTAGGTTTTTATATAGTTAAATCATTTACTCAATTATGGTGAGAGACGCAAGAAACATTTGCTGTGATGTTACTTATCTTCTCAGTCAAATCCATTGGTTTACAAGTATTTATTGACGGCCTCCTATGAATCTAGACCAGTACCAAGCACACTACAGTTTTTAATAAATATAAGTTTGTAAAACCAACCCAGATGTTTTAAATATAATAATGTCTAGGCATGTAAGATGAGTTATATGTAAGATGAGTTATCGCATGTAAAATGAGTTATATGAAGTTGTGTGACTTTTTTTCCATTAGTCCACATACTGATCTAAAAGCAGAAAATTTCAGTTTTTGCTTTGTTTAGTGGATTGCTAAATTTAAAATTCACATTGGATATTAGTCAGAACTGTTTGTATGACCATAATATTCACAATATTGTCTGAGATATTAGCTGAGAAGCCCATTGTGAAAAGAAAGTCTATGTGTGCTGTTTGTATCTATTGTGATTGTCAGCTGATGTTAGATCACATTTTCTAACCAAACATAAGACCAACCAAAGTCTTTATTATAATTATTTGACCAGCACTAAAGATGTACCTACCCCTCCACAACAGATGAAACTGTGCCAGCCAAACAACAAATGGGCATTGTCCCCAGAAGCTTGGACAAAAAGGCACACAGAGTTCAATTCCAGTTGAACAGAATAAAGGCCAAAATAGAGTTGCCTTGGGGGTCACTGCAATTAGATTGCTTAATGAAGACATTAAAAGAAGTATTCTGTATTCGTTTGTTTGTGGAGGGGTGTGTGTGTCTGTTTTTCAACTGATTTGAAAATACAGGTGTTGAATCCTAATAATAAACCAGAAAAATTAACATCTCCAGAGAAGATAGAGGTCATACTATTTGAGGCAAGAATTAGTGCCTTTTTAATAAATGAAAATATGGCAAAGATGCATTTTAGAAGGCACGTGGAGCTATAACAATTTAAGAAATGCATGAAGAGCTCAAGGCTCAGCCTTCTAGAATCCCGGAAACTTAAAGCTAGTAAAAAATTGAGGAAGTCTCTAAGGATATATGTCTGAAAATACACACTGGTTATCTGTGAGTGTTAGGATTACTGGGTGATTTTTAGTCTATTCATTTTGCTTACCTTTATTTTCTTCATATGAGTTTTTAAAAATTATAAATGTAACTTACACATCCATTCTCTCTGAGCCTGTATTACATGTCTCATGAGAATAGATAGATAGATATGAAAAAGTGAAGAGAAAAACTCTGAACTCACCTGGTCCCATTGTTTTTGCATCTTCTTTTTTTTTTTTTTTTTTTGAGATGGAGTCTCGCTCTGTCGCCCAGGCTGGAGTGCAGTGGCGTGATCTCGGCTCACTGCAAGCTCCGCCTCCCAGGTTCACGCCATTCTCCTGAGTAGCTGGGACTACAGGCGACTGCCACCACGCCCGGATAATTTTTTGTATTTTTAGTAGAGACGGGCTTTCACCGTGTTAGCCAGGATGGTTTCCATCTCCTGACCTCGTGATCCACCCTCCTTGGCCTCCCAAAGTGCTGGGATTACAGGCGTGAGCCACTGCGCCCGGCTGTTTTTTCATCTTCTTAAAGCAAGGAACCCCTTCTTTCAGCAAAACCTTTCAGAGAAGCCCAATACGAAGCTCCTCTGGTTAGAGCCAGCCATGAGAGAAATTCCAAGTACTTCTGACTGGTTCTCTCTCTACTCATCCACTCCTTAGGTGGCTGCAGAAGGAACTCTGTGCAACCCCCAGAGTTCTCATTCTCAATGACAGGGAAATGTAATGATTGGCCCTGGATGATTCAGCAGATCAGATGACACTTTACTCAGAGCAATCTCTACTCCTCTGCAGTAGCATATTATCAGTATTTTCCAGATAAATAACTTGGCTAAAGAAAAATCCATTTCATTTACATCTTTGGCACCTTACAGCAATAGAACTTTTGTGCAATGATTTTAATATTATATTTCTACATTGTCTGGTAAGATACATATGGCTATTGAGCACCCAAAATGTGGGCTAGTGCAACTGAGAAACTGAATTTTTATGTTTTTTTTTTTTTTTTTTTTGAGATGGAGTCTTGCTCTGTCACCCAGGCTGGAGTGCAGTGGTGCGATCTTGGCTCACTGCAAGCTCCGCCTCCTGGGTTCACGCCATTCTCCTGCCTCAGCCTCCCGAGTAGCTGGGGGTACAGGTGTCCACCACCACGCCTGGCAATTTTTTTATTTTTATTTTTATTTTTAGTAGAAACTGGGTTTCACTGTGTTAGCCAGGATGTTCTCGATCTCCTGACCTCGTGATCCGCCTGCCTCAGCCTCCCAAAGTGCTGGGATTACAGGGGTGAGCCACCGTGCTTAGCCATTTCATTTTAATTAACTTAAATTTAAATGGCCCCATGTGGTTAGAGGATACTGTATTAGCACAGCCTTAGAGAGTTCCTTCTTGTTCCATGGACTGGACACAATGAAGATCAACAGTAATTAAGGTCACATCTGGTTTAGATATGCTTTATCTGAGAGGAAAATTCAGCCAGCAAACATACAAAAAGAAAGCACAGTGTGAAGTTCAGTGTTAAGAGCTAGTTTGCCTGCGTTTGAACCCTGCCTGGCTCTGCCATTTCCTACCACTTAACTGCACTGTGGCTGAGTTTTCTGATCTGTAAGGTGGGAATAATAATGATACCTATCTCATAGGGGAATGAGAGGATCAAATGAGTTCATATTTGTAAAGCAATTTGAAAGAGTGCCTACCCCACAGTAAGTGCTACATAAGAGTTTGTTAAATGAATCTGCAAGAAAAAAAGGTACCTAAGGGTCCGGGTGACTGTATGCTTGCAGCAAGACTAGTGAAGAATGATTGTTTTTTCCATTCGTCCCTACGTTTCTTTTTTTAATAATGATAAACATGCAACTTTTTTGTAGCTTTACAACAAATACCCAGATGCTGTGGCCACATGGCTAAAGCCTGATCCATCTCAGAAGCAGAATCTCCTAGCCCCACAGGTATTTTTAAACTTCTCATAATTAAACTACAGTGATGAAAGATAGCCACAGTCAGGCCATTTGGGCTGCTCAGATGAATCCTGCCTGCCTGCTGGCAAACATGTGCTTAGGACATTGACTGATCTGCCATGTTAGCTTCTCTCTGTGTTAAGCCATCCACAGACGAGGCTGAAAAATAAAAACTGCTTTGGATTAAAAAGGTTAACTTTTGAATAAAAAAAGGTAGGCATGTGTGATGCACACTAACACGTGCCATTCCTTCTTCAGAATGCTGTGTCCTCTGAAGAAACCAATGACTTTAAACAAGAGGTAAGTTCTCATTTTCAATCAGAGGCCCATCAAGCCTTGAAGAAATGAAAGAAGCCATTGCCTGGATTCTCTTCTGATGAAATTTCATTAGCAAGTTTTCCAGCTAATTGGCAGTCTAAAACTTGCTCATAAAGAAAACATGTATTTACTAAATATCAGAAATACCTGGTTTCCTCGGATAAGTTTAGCATTACAGAAGATGTTTATTAATGCCTGTTATTTGAAACATTAAGCTCTTGCAATTTATTTAAGGTATTTTGTAGATATCTAATATCTAATAAGCATCTAATTAATGCCTATCAAAGCTAAGATTTTGCCTTTAGGAAAGTTTTCTTTCCTAATAAAATAGTTTATTTGACAACTATTCTTTTTATTAGGATCATTCATATATTTGCTAAGCAAAGAGTAAATTTATTTTCCTTAAGATTCAACTTGAATATACTAAGAATATTAAAGCAAGTTAGATAAATTACCCAATATATTTGTCAATTCGAAATTTGATAGACATTTATTGTTTAATTCAATGAACAGTTTTGAGCTGCAGTTTATACACACATGCATAACAGAGTCACCTTTCAATTATCCATGTTAATAGGAAAGGGGTTATAGATTTTGGTACACACATTAAAATATGGATACTCTTCTCTTTTGATAAATCTCATTTCAAATAAAAAACAATCTCATAACTATGTATCTGTATGTACTACATCACTGAATTTAGTAAATAATGTTTAATATGTATAAGGAAAAACAATATTATTGATATGAAGATTATACTCACATATTTGGCTTGAAAATATCTATAAAAATAATTTTTGTTGGAAAGTAAGAAATGTTCCTCAGAATGTTATTAATCCCTGTGTTAAAAGAGAAATTGGAAGATGCTCACTTTAGCTCCTAAAAGCCATGGTGTGTACTGTGAATGCAAAGATTCTGAAACTAAATAAAAAGAAAGATAGTAAAAGACTAATGTGCTATAAAGGCTAAGGGAAAATAAAAACCCATACATTAATTTTCCTGGCCATCTTAATTTTCAGACCCTTCCAAGTAAGTCCAACGAAAGCCATGACCACATGGACGATGTGGATGATGAAGATGATGATGACCATGTGGACAGCCAGGACTCCATTGACTCGAACGACTCTGATGATGTAGATGACACTGATGATTCTCACCAGTCTGATGAGTCTCACCATTCTGATGAATCCGATGAACTGGTCACTGATTTTCCCACGGACCTGCCAGCAACCGAAGTTTTCACTCCAGTTGAACCCACAGTAGACACATATGATGGCCGAGGTGATAGTGTGGTTTATGGACTGAGGTCAAAATCTAAGAAGTTTCGCAGACCTGACATCCAGGTAAATCCTTTAACAGACACACCTGGTGGTTCTGACTAGAGCTCAAGTCTAGGAAACCACAGTTTGCATATTCATTCATCCATTCATCCATTCATTCATCCATTCAGCAAGAATTCATTCATATTCTACTTTATGATCATTGAATACAAATCATTTTCTGCTTGGCGGTTTTTGTAAGTCTACATAATTTCTCTCTAGATTTGATTTTCAAACACAATTCTACTTTTTGAAATCCTGGATCACTTATTTTCAGATTAAAATAAATGGAAAACACCAATTATTTTAAAAATATAATGGTCATGTTTTGAAGTTAAATACCTAAGAGGAATTGTAGTTGCAAATTACACTGAATCCTTAGTCACAGAATCTGGATTTGACATAGCCTTGACGTTTACTATTCTCTTTACTTTTTAACTAACAATTCACTTCCTCTTTATGTAGGTTTCAATATAATGAAAACTACCTTATAGGTTTCATTACATATGTAAGTGATGTACTTATTAAACTAAAAGAGATGACATATGTGAAAGGGCTTGGTAAAGTACTATACAAAGTAACATGCTAGTATTATTTCAGCCAGATTTAGGCAATTTTTAGTATAAGATGGCCTAAAAGCTAGAGAGCAGAAAAGGATTACCATATTCCCATCCTTAGCTGTTCATATAATTCTCCTTCATTTGTGCCGTGATTCAGTACCCTGATGCTACAGACGAGGACATCACCTCACACATGGAAAGCGAGGAGTTGAATGGTGCATACAAGGCCATCCCCGTTGCCCAGGACCTGAACACGCCTTCTGATTGGGACAGCCATGGGAAGGACAGTCATGAAATGAGTCAGCTGGATGACCAAAGTGCTGAAACCCACAGCCACAAGAAGTCCAGATTATATAAGCGGAAAGCCAGTGATGAGAGCAATGAGCATTCCGATGTGATTGATAGTCAGGAACTTTCCAAAGTCAGCCATGAATTCCACAGCCATGAATTTCACAGCCATGAAGATATGCTGGTTGTAGACCCTAAAAGTAAAGAAGAAGATAAACACCTGAAATTTCGCATTTCTCATGAATTAGATAGTGCATCTTCTGAGGTCAATTAAAAGGAGAAAAAAATACAATTTCTCACTTTGCTTTTAGTCGAAAGAAAAAATGCTTTATAGCAAAATGAAAGAGAACATGAAATGCCTCTTTCTCAGTTTATTGGTTGAATGTGTATCTATGTGAGTCTGGAAATAACTAATGTGTTTGATAATTAGTTTAGTTTGTGGCTTCATGGAAACTCCCTGTAAACTAAAAGCTTCAGGGTTATGTCTATGTTCATTCTATAGAAGAAATGCAAACTATCACTGTATTTTAATATTTGTTATTCTCTCATGAATAGAAATTTATGTAGAAGCAAACAAAATACTTTTACCCACTTAAAAAGAGAATATAACATTTTATGTCACTATAATCTTTTGTTTTTTAAGTTAGTGTATATTTTGTTGTGATTATCTTTCTTTTGTGGTGTGAATAAATCTTTTATCTTGAATGTAATAAGAATTTGGTGGTGTCAATTGCTTATTTGTTTTCCCACATTTGTCCAGCAATTAATAAAACATAACCTTTTTTACTGCCTATATAATGTTTTTAAAGGTTTATTTTGGTTTCAATTGATACATAATAATTGTACATATTTATGGGGTATGGTGTGATGTTTTGTTACATATATACATTGTATAATTATCAAAGGGCAATTATCATATCCATCACCTCAAACACTTGTCATTTATTTGTGCTGAGAACATTCAATCCTCTTTTCTAGCTATTTTGAAGTATACGATACATTATTATTGACTATAGTCAAGTTACTTTGCAATAGAATACTAGAATTTATTCCTCCTAGCTAACTGTAACTTTGTACCCATCGACTAACCTCCCCTCATCCACCTTCCCACTCTCCCAGCTGCTGGTGATCACTATTCTACTCTCTACTTCTATGAGGTCAACTTTTCTAGATTCCACATATGAGTGAGATCATGCAGTACTCCTCCTTCTGTGCTTGGCTTATTTAACTTAACATCCTCTAGATTCGCCTATGTTGTCAAAAATACCAAGAGAAAACATGCACAAATTATATATCTAAGAAGGAATTAAAATCCAGAACACATAAGGAACTCAAACAACTTAATATCAAAAAAAAGAAAAAAAAAAGACAACCCAAATAATTCAATTTAAAATGGGCACAAATCTGAATAGACATTTCTCAAAAAAAGACATGCAAATGGCCAACAGGTATATGGAAAAATGCTCAGCATCACTAATCACCAGGCAAATGCAAATCACAACCACAATGAGATATCATCCCACCCAAGTTAAAATGGCTTTTATCAAAGAGACAAAAAATAACAGACACAGGCCAGGATTCGGGGAAAGAAGGACACTCGTACACTGGTGAGAACTGTAAATTAGTACAGCCACTATGAAAAACTGTATGGAGACTTCTCAAAAAAACAAAAATAGAACTACCATATTATTTAGCAATCCCACTGCTGAGCATATAACCAAAAGAAAGCAAATCAATATGTGGAAGAGATATCTGAACTCCCATGTTTATTGCAGCACTGTTCACAATAGCCAAGATGTGCAATAAATGTAAATGTCCCTCATGATGAATAGATAAAGAAAATGTGGTATATACACACAATGGAATACTATTTGGCCATAAAAAGAAATTACATCCTGTCATTTGCAGCAACATGGATGGAACTGGAGGTCATTATAGTAAGTGAAATAAGACATGCACAAAAAGACAAATATCGCATGTTCTCACCCATATGTGGGAGCTAGAAAAGTGGATCACATAGAGATAGACTGTAAATTGGTGGCTCTACAAGAGGCTGGGGAGGGTGAGGGTAAGGGGAAGATGAAGAAAAGTTGATTAGTGGGTACAAATACACAGTTAGATAGAAGAAATAAGATCTAACATTTGACAGTACGGTAGGGTAACTATCAATAATTTACGGTATATACATTTGTTAAAAACCCTAAAAGACAAGAATTCAAGTGTTCCCAACATAAAGAAAAGATAAATGTTTGAGGAAATGGATATCTCAGTTATGCTCATTGAATCATTACACATTATATGCACGTACAAAAACATCACATGTGCCCCCAAAATACGGACAACTATTACGTATCAATTTTTAAAATAATCAATAAATTTAAAAGGAAACTATAAAGATATTAGATAAATACATGAGTGAGTAACTTCACAGTCTGGGTGTGGAGAAACCTCTTCTAATGATGAGAAGACAATGCCATGCCATAGTCCTTGTAGATATCATTAGTCAGGTGCAGCAGCCCCTTAGGCTCCCAGCATACTTGCTTCAGTGGGCACTTCCTCACACTCACCTGCAGGTGATGGCTGGATTGATGGTGTTGTTCCCGCATGCTTGGCAAGGGGCTTGGCACTGTGCTCAAATCCAAGGGCATGACCAAGTTACTCCTGGAATCACTTATTTGAACAGTGGTACTATTTAACAACTATTCCCTGCACCACTTATCTATTAGTCAGGGTTCATTCAGAAGACAGAAAAGAGACCACTCATTTGAACAGGGAAAATTTAATTTAAAGAATTATTAACTAGAAAGAGGAGATTAACCAGAGAGAATAAGAGAAATAAGAGAATATTAACAATACCATGGGGCTGAAAGTACCCATATAAGGAACAACTTGCAAAAGGAGAGGCCCTTTCCCCAAGCTGAGATTCAGACTTCACTGGAAAGGGTACAGTCACAGCCCAAGGGATGGCAGAGAAGTCTGTGTTATCCTGAGTCAGAGCTGGTCCACAGTGGTCCAACTGGTGGGCTCAGGTTGGAAAACAAGAGACTTCCCACAGGGGTTCCAGCAGACTGAGGCCAGCAAAGAAGGAAAACCATGGGGCAGGCCAGCTGAGCAGGAGGCTAGCTGGAAGGTGAGTGCCACAAGGTGCTCTGTGTGCACAGCAGTGTCCCTCCAGTGCCCTCTACTGACAAAGCTTGCCACTGTGCCAGCTGGCAAAGGAAGCATGTTCACAGGGTCCATCTCCAGCAGTTTCACAGAGCAGGGCAGAGACAATGGATTTGGAGCAGGGAGGCACAAAACTGACAGCTGGCATAGGTCATTGGGGAAAAGGCTGATTCCTCCTAGACAACAAGAGTACAAAAATGAGCCTGGGACATTTTTTCATGATAGGATGAAAGCAAGCACGCAAGGACAAAATGGGGTTATATCCAAGGGACCAAAGAGCAGACTTGCAAGAGGCTTCCATTGGCCAAAAAACTGGGGTAATTTGAGCAATAACAGAATAATGACAGTAACGAATTATAACAAATTGAATTTTTAAAATTCCATTAGTATATAGTGATACTACAAGAGAGCATTAAAGAAGGAAAATTCTTTTTTACAGATGAATGTCAGCTAGTAATAAAACTAGAAGGAATGCTAACATTAAAAAATTATTTCATAACCCCCAAGGAAACAATTCAGGAAGTGATCACTAATGAATGTTAAAATTATTGTGCAGAAGATGATTGAGAACATCTCACTTGGTCTCAGCATATTACCCCACAATTATTTAATAATTCCAAAAGAAAGTGCTTTCAACCAGAGAGATTTGTAGTTACCATCTTTAGCCAATAATTAAACTTAATTGCACAAATGAGACTTGTAGATATGTACCACCCAGTGTGAGGCAATAAGAAATATGCAACATCATCTAAACATTTTTGTAAAAAATGTTTACAAAATCAAATGACTAGAAAACAAGCAAATCCAGAATTTGAGCTACTCTATAATAGAACTGGTCTGAGCTTTTTTTTTCTATCTTTTGAGACGGATTTTCGCTCTTTCACCCAGGCTGGCATGAAGTGGCAAGATCTTGGCTCACTGCAACCTCCCCCCCACCCCGGGTTCAAGTGATTCTCCTGCCTCAGCCTCCCCAGTAGCTGAGATTACAGGCATGAGCCACCGCACCCGGCAGTCTGAACTTTTTAAAAAGCAGAGTTGTTAGATAAAATACAGGATACTGAGTTAAATTTGATTTTCAGATAAATAATAAATTAGCTTTTAGTATGAGCACGGGACATTTTATGCTAAAAGGTGATTCATTGTTTATTTGACATTCAGGTTAACTGAGCACCCTTTTCTAAATTTTCTAAATCTGCCAATCCTACAAAAAAGACAATTTGATAAGAGAAAAAGGGCAAGAGAGGAGATAGTATTCTAGATTAAAAATATACCAGGTATAAAAAGTAAAACATGGGCCGGGCGTGGTGGCTCATGCCTGTAATCCCAACACTTTGGGAGGCCGAGAAGGACAGATCACCTGAGGTTGGGAGTACCCGACCAGCCTGACCAACATGGAGAAACCCCTTCTCTACTAAAAATACAAAATTGGCCAGGTGTGGTGGCACATGCCTGTAATCCCAGCTACTAGGGAGGTTGAGGCAGGAGAATCGCTTGAACCCAGGAGGCGGAGGTTGCGGTGAGCCGAGATTGCACCATTGCACTCCAGCCTGGGCAACAAGAGTGAAACTCCATCTCAAAAAAAAAGGTAAAACATGAACCTTGATTGGCTCCTGGATTGAAAAAGACACACAGCCATAAAAAACCTTTTGGGGACAATTGTGGCAATCTGAATATACACAGTATATTAAATGATATTGTGGAATTACTGATAATTTTCTTAGATGTGATCATTGCATTGTACATGAAAGTGAATGTTCTTACTCTTGAGAGAAATACAATGAAATATTTAGGGATGAAGTGCCGTGGTTTTTGTAATTTACTTTCCAGTGGTTCAGAAAATAATGGCTGGCAGAGGAAATGTGAAGATGTAGGTTAGAAGTTACAAAGTAGCAGACATGGGGAATAAGCAAGTCTAGAGATCCAGTGTACAACATGAAGACTACTATTAATAAAATTGTACAGTACTTGGGATTTCTGCTAAATGAGTAGATTTTAGCTGCTCTTGCCACACACATAAAAAAGGCTATCTATATGAGATGATGGGTATGTTAATTTGCTTCACTACAGAAGCCATTTTACTGTCTATATGTATCCCATAACATCATGTTGTATACCTTAAATATACACAATAAAATTTCTTTTTAGCTTTTTGGAAAGTGGCAACTGAGTCTGTGGATGCTGCCCCAGGAGTGGGAGCTATCATATCCCCTCCTCTTCCAATCCATGTTGCAACCAATAAAGGCTGCTTCTACCGTGTTAAAAAAATTCAATGGTAGGCTGTCATCAGGGGAAAAAAATTAGTAAGAAGTCAGACAAAAGGTATAGAGAAAGAGAAGAAACTATGGGGAAAAGCATATTACTCTTTTAACTTTTCTCAAGGTTTAAAAATGTTCCAAAAATTGGAAGTAGGAGGATAGAGCAGGGAGAACAGAAAAATGTACAATGAATAATGTCCATCAGATAGTGTCTCAGACATAGATACAAAAGTCTGGGAACAATTCCCTCATTATTCACCTCACAAGATCATAAAAAAGGCATTCATAAATTTTTATAAATAAAAAACAGTCAAGACCAATTTCCCATCACCTATGCATTTTTCAATAACCCTGTAGATACTCCCTTTGATGCAGGTCTTCTTTAGTCAGAGAATCTTTTCATCCCTTGCCCATGGCAATGATATGGCCTAACTGTGAATCAAAGTATTTGTCCTGGTTCCTGGCATAGCCTTTTCTCCTCTGCCACCCCCAGTTTTTCAAGTTTCTGGTAACAATGGCTCCAAATCCTGTTTGATTGCAATTATAGCATAATGGCCAAGTTTCCACGGGATTCAGCTTTGTCAGTGGAGCAAGGCAGAGGCAAAGAACTATAATGAGCAATTCTGATATTGACCTGTACTGAGCATGCAAAAATGACCTTAAAAACCTATTTGTAGAGATTAAAGAAAAGATTATTTTCTACTTCACAATTTCATAAGGTGGTTTTTTATACTTCTTCAATTTAGTAGCTCACTTACTGAAGCATAATTATATTCTCCACTCAAAACATCCAGAAAGCATGCATTCTCTAAAACATTGCAAGTTGAACTTCAACATTATTTCAATGCAGTCTCTTTGACTTATCTATTTTATTCTAAATACCATAGTGACTCGTGTTTGACTAATCCAATGTGATTATTTTAATCCAGAGTGTAGATAGATATTGCACATTAGATCCAAATTTCTGATAATATTCTCCCAAAGATGCAAACACATAAGTCCCAAAGACCTATGTAGCTGAATCTGCTCTTCTAGTTACATTGAAAGAGCATAGATCAGCAACCAGAAAAAGAAAAGAGGGGTGGCCTCTGAGGCTCCACCAAAAAAATGTGGGGCAGACCTAAGGGGAAATCTAAAAGTAGGGTGCCAAAGGTGTCCTTAGTATTACCGACATCATTTATAATGTATCGAGGTTTCATTTTGAAGTTATTATTGAGTAAAAGAGCAAAATTCTTGTAAGGAAATGATACATCTAACTGTTTGAAGGTTGAGAGAAAGAGGGAGGGGAGGGCTTACTCTAGGTACAGCTCAAATACTTGAATTTCCCATACATCATCTTCTTTATCATTCCAGATACAGGTGGTGGAGAGGAAGCAGAGCAGGTGCTGACACCATGCAGAATGCAGCCAGGCTGGACTTCGCAGTGCCTCCTGAGACCCCTCGGGTGGTGGTGGGGGTCCAATAAATGATCCAAGTTCCAATCTCAGGAAACTAGAAGAAAAGCCAAACAAACCATCATAGGCAGAAGAAGGGAAATAGTAAAGATATAAGTGAAAACCAATGAAATTGAAAACAGGAAAGCAACAGAGAAAATTAAACAAAAGGCTGGTTTTTGCAAAAAAAATTAATAAAATTGAAAATCTTCTAGTGAGATGGACACAGATAAAAAGAGAGAAGACACAAATCTCCAATATCAGGAATTAAACAGGGGAGATCCCGCAGCCATTAAAGGCTAACAGAGGAAAACTACTGTTATGAGGTGAATGTATTCCCCCAACCCAAAAAGAAATGTTAAAGTCCTAACCCCCAATATCTCAGAATGTGACCTTATTTGGAAACAGGGTCATTGCAGATGGAATTAGTTAAGATGAGGTCATCAAGGAGCAGGGTGGGCTCCTAATCCAGGATGATGATGTCCTTATAGGAAGAGGCCATGTGAGGACAGAGACACACAGGGAGAATGTCATGTGACAACAAAGGCAGAGGTTGGAGTTATGCAGCTACAAGCCAAGAAGTACTGCAGATTGCCAGCAGCCACCAAAGCTAGAAAGAGACAAGCAAGGATTCTCCCCATGGGTCTCGAGGGAGCATGGCCCTGCTGACTCCTTGATTTCAGGCCCTTGCCTCTAGAACTGTGAGACAATACATTTCTGTTGTTTTAAATCACCCTGTTTGTGGTACTCATTACAGCAGCCCTGGAAATCCAATACACTATGAAAAACTTTATACTCATAAATTCAACGACTTAGAAGAAATCGACCAACCCCTTAAAAACCATAAACTATCAAAACTCAGTCAAGAGGAAGCTGATAACCTGGATAGCCTTATAAGTAGTAAAGAAATTCAATTCATAATTTAAAAGTTCCTAAAAAAGAAATCTTCAGGCCCAGACGGTTTCACTGGAGAATTTTACCAAACATTCACAGAAGAATTAACACTAATTTTACACACTGTCTGTCTTCCAGAAAATAGAAGAGAACACTCTCCAATACACTTTATGAGACAAGAATTACTCTGATATCAAAACCAGACAAAGATAGCATCAAAAGAAAAAGAAAGAATAGCATAGATCAATATCTCTCACAAGTGTAGACACAAAAATGTTAGCAAATCAAATTCAACAATAGAAAGAATAATGCACCTCGATCAAGGGGGATTTACTCAGGTATGCAAGGGTTGTTCAGTATTTACAAATCAAACAATATATTTTATTACATCAAGAAGCTAAAGAATAAAAACCATGATAATATCAATAATGTGGCTAACGTATTTCACAAAATTCAACATCCATTCAAAATTTACCAAAATACAAAAACAAAAACGCCCTGCAACTCTCAGGAACAGAGGGGAAGTTCTTCAGCCTTATAAAGAGCATTTGGGAAAATCTACAGCTAACATCATTCTTAAGGATGAATACTTAAGACTGAATGCTTTTCCTCTAAGATTGGGAAAAAAGCAAGAATGTCACCTCTTGGCCAGGCGCAGTGACTCACGCCTGTAATCCCAGCACTTTGGGTGGCTAAGGTGGGCGGATCACGAGGTCAGGAGATCGAGACCATCCTGGCTAACACGGTGAAATCCCGTCTCTATTAAAAATACAAAAAATTAGCCAGGCGTGGTGGCGGGCACCTGTAGTCCCAGCCACTTGGGAGGCTGAGGCAGGAGAATGGTGTGAACCCTGGAGGCCGGAAGGCAGAACTTGCAGTGAGCCAAGATCGTGCCACTGCACTCCAGCCTGGGCGACAGAGCAGAGGGATAGTCCGTCTCAAAAAAAAAAAGAACGTCACCTCTCATCACTCTTATTCAACACAGCACTACAAGTTGTATGAACTGTAATAAGGCAAGAAGAAGAATTAAAAGGCACACCGATTGGAGAAAAGAAAATGAAACTGTCTCTATTTTCAGATAACATGATTATCTATGTAGAAAACTCTAAGAAATCTACAAAACACTCCTAGAACTAAGAGTTTGGTAAGATTGCAAAATACAGATCAGCTCACAAACATCAACTGAATTCCTATATTGTAACTATCAACAAATGGAAACGAAAATCGAAAACACAATACCATTTACAATTGCTTCAAAGAAAATGAAATACGTAAGTGTCAATCTAAAAAGCAGTGACCTTTTTTGGCACCAGGGACCAATTTCATAGAAGACAATTTTTCCATGGACTGGCAGGAGGTGGAGTGGGGAGGATGGTTTGGGGATGAAACCGTTCCACCTCAGATCATCAGGCATTAGTTAGATTCTCACAAGGAGCATGCAACCTGGATCCGTCACAGGAGCAGTTCACAGCAGGGTTTGTGTTCCTATGAGAATCTAATACCACTGATCTGACAGGAGGTGGAGATCAGGTGGTAATGCCTGCTCGTCCACCACTCCCGTCTCGCTGTGTGGCCCGGTTCCTAAGAGTCCACAGACCAGTACTGGTTTCTGGCCTGGGGGTTGGAGACCCCTGTAATAAAGCATGTACAGAATCTGTATAAAGAAAGTTACAAAATGCTGATTATAAAAAAAAAGACCTAAATACTTGGGGAGACACAACATGTTCACAGATTGGAAGGCTCAACATAGTAAACAGGTCAGTTCTTCCTAAATTGATCTGTAGGCTTAACACGATTCTTATCCAAAAATCATCACCATTTTTTGTAGACATAGAGAAATTTATTCTAAAATTTATATGGGAAGGTAAAGGCTTTAAGAATAACCAAAACAATTTTGAAAAAGAACAATAAATCACTCTTTATGATTTTAAGGCTTACTATGTAGCTACAGTAATCAAGAAGGGGTGGTACTGGCAGGAGAATGGAAACATAGATCAATGGAACAGACTGGAGAACCCAGAAATATATCTACATAAACATGCCCAATTGTTTTTGACAAAAGAAGGAATACAATCTAATAAGGAAGAGGAGATGGTCTTTGCAATAAATAGTGTTGGAGCAATTGAATATCAATAGGCAAAAACAGAAACAAAAACAAAACCCTTAACCTCACACTTTATACAAATATTAACTCAAACTGGATCAGAGACTTAAATGTAAAATATAAAACTATAAAGCTTCTAGAAAAAAAATAGAAGAAAATCTTCAGACCTAGGACTAGGCAAATAGTTCTTAGACGTCACACCAAAGCAATAATCCATAAAAAGAAATAATTATAAATTAGACTTCATAAAAATTTAAACCTTTGCTCTGTGAAACTTCCTGCTAAAAGGAATTACAGACCAGAGAAAATATTTGCAAACCACACATCCTGCAAAGAACTTTTATCTAGAATATAAAGTTCTACACACTAGCTACTCATAGTGCAGAATCCACAAGTTAAAGGGCTTAGTCTCACAAGACTGTCCTCACTTCAGACACCAGTCCTCACCAGTCCTGGGTCTCCAGGGTACCCATAACTGATGTCCAACTTGGCTACAAATACAGGGGTTTCCATGACCTCCTTTCAGATTTAATAATCTGCTGAAAACAACTAAAAAAAACTCAGAAAAACATTTACTCATGTTTACCCGTGATACAGTTTGGCTGTGTCCCCACCCAAATCTCATCTTGAGTTGTAGTTCCCATAATCCCCATATGTCATGGGAGGAACCCAGTGGGAGGTAATTGAATCATGGGGGCGATTACCCCCATGCTGTTCTCGTGATAATGAGTGGGGTCTCCAGAGATCCGATGGTGTTTTTTTTTTTTAGACCGAGTTTCACTCTTCACTCTTGTTGCCTAGGCTGGAGTGCAGTGGCATGATACCGACTCACTGAAACCTTCGCCTCCCAGGTTCAAGCAATTCTCCTGCCTCAGCCTTCCTGAGTAGCTGGGATTACAGGCATGCGCCACCATGCCTGGCTAATTCTGTGTTTTTAGTAGAGACAGGATTTCTCCATGTTGGTCAGGCTGGTCTTGAACTCCCGACCTCAGATGATCCGCCCACCTCGGCCTCCCAAAGTGCTGGGATTACACGTGTGAGCCACCGTGCCTCACTGATCCGATGGTTTTATAAAAGGCATTTCCCGCCCTTCGCTCTGCACTTGTTGCAGCTGCCATGTGAAGAAGTACATGTTTGCTTCGCCTTCTGCCATGATTGTACGTTTCCTGAGGCCTCCCAAGCCATGCTGAACTGTGAGTCAATTAAACCTCTTTCCTTTATAAATCACCCAGTCTCCGGTATGTCTCTATTAGCAGCATGAGAACAGACTAATACAACTGGTTTATTATAAAGGGTGCAACTGAGGAACAGCCAAATGACATAGATGCATTAGGCAAGGTATGGGGGAAAGAGGGGTATGCAGAGCTTCCATGCTCTTTCTGAGTGTACTACCCTCCCAGCACCTTGATTTGTTCACCAACCTGGAAGCTTCCTGAAACCTATGCTTTAGGAGGTTTTAATAGAGGTTTTATTGCACAGATATGATTGATTATACCATTGGTCATTCGTGATTGAACACAATCTCCAGCCCCTCTCCCCTTTCCAGAGGTCAGGGAGACAGACTAAAAGTTTCAACTCTCTAATCATGGTTTGCTCTTTCTGGTTACCAGCCCCTGTCCTGAAGCTATCCAGGAACCCTGGCCACCAGTCATCTTATTAGCAAACGAAAGATACTCGCCACTCAGGACAGTCCAAGTGTTTTAGGAGCTGTATGCCTGGAAGCAAGGACAAAGATGAAATATAGTTTTTATTAAACTACAATAAAGAATTCTCAAAAGTCAAAATTTAAAAATCAAACAATCCAATTAGGGAATGGACAATAGACATGCCCTGACATTTTAACCAAAGAGGATATATAGATGGGAAATAAACACATGAAGAGATGCTCAACGTCCTTAGCCATCAGAGAAAGGCAAGTTAAAATCGAAAGAGCATATCACTACGACACACCTAGCAGCATGACTAAAACTAAAATTAGTGACAACATCAAATGCTGGCAAGGATGTGGAGAAACTGATCACTCATACAGCTGGTAGGAATGTAATATAGCATAATGACTCTGGAAAATACATTGGCATTTTTTTTTAATTTAGACTTACCTATGATCCACAAATTGCACTCTTGGCTGTATATCCTAGGGAAATGAAAACTTATTTATTTTCATACAGAAATGTGTATATGTTTAGAGCAGCTTTATTTGTAATAGTCCAAAACTGGAACTACCCAAATGTACTTAAATGGTCAAATGCTTGAACAAACTGTAGCACTGTATGCATTCTATGGAATACTATTCAGCAACAAAAAGGAATGAACTACTGATACACACAACTTGGATGAACCTTGAGGAAATTATTCTGAGTGGAGAAAGCCAATTACAAAAGGACACATAGTGCATGAATTCATTTATATAACATTTGTGAAATAATGTAATTATAGAGATGGAGAACAGATTAGTGGTTGTCAGAGATTAGAGATGGAGGAGATGTAACAGTGTGGCTATAAAGTTGTAACATGAGGTAGTTTTGTGGCGATGATACCTTTATTTTGATGGTGGTGACAGTTATGCAAAGCTACACATGCAATAAAATTGCATAGAGCTATGCACACATGCAATAACTGAAACCTGAGAAAGCTCTATGGATTGTACTGATGTCAATTTTCTGTTTCCAATATTGTACCTGGTTTTATAAGATGTTAACACTGAGGAAGGGTTGATGTAGGGTACACAGGACCTCCCTGTATATTTCTTGGTACCTCTCTGTAAATCTACAGTTATTTCAAAGTAAAAAGTTTAATTACAAAAAAAAGATACATAACTAATCTCCCATCATACCGCCTTTTCTAATTTTCACTAAAATGCCCATGAAGACAGAGAATAAAGAAGATTTACACCAATGAATCATTTGAGTATATCCTAATCTCTCCTAACCAGAAGACAAAAAAGTGTACGCAGATTTTTACTCCAGATTTCCCCAGATTTTGCTTAAGGTAAAAGAAATAAAGAAACAGGAGGAGGAGGGGGAAAAGGGGAAAGAGGAGGACAAAGAGAAGAAGAAGAAGGAAGAGGAGGTGAGGGGAGAAGGAAAAAAAGAGAGTCAAGGGTGATGTCATGCCTATAGTCCTAGCTACTCAGGAGGCTGAGGCAAGAAGATCCTGTGAGCCCAGGAGGTCAAGGCTTCAGTGAGCTATGACCGCACCACTGCATTCCAACCTCAGAAACAGAGCGAGACCATGTCTCAAAAAAAAAAAAAGAGGAGAGAAGACAAAACCACTTCATACCTGCCCACTGTCTGATGGCTAACTCAAAGATGAAGAACTTGTGCCAACAAGAAAGGGTTGCAGTAATTCCTCCACCTTCCATTAATGAGCTGAAGGACAGTAATGTTCTGTACTGGACCCTTTCCCTGGTATCTTTATTTATCAGAGCAGAGATGCCAAATCCCAGAAAACAATTGAGCGGGAAATAGAGATGGAAATAAGCCTACATCAAATTCTAAAAATTAATTTTCCTCCAGATAAAGCAATATATGTGGATTAGAGATAAAAATCTCTAATACCCTGGTAGCAGTATGTGCAAGGATTATACACACACATTTTTTTTGAGATGGAGTTGCTCTGTCACCCAGGCTAGAGTGCGATAGCGCGATGTCGGCTCACTGCAACCTCTGCCTCCCAGGTTCAAGCGATTCTCCCACCTCAGCCTCCCAAGTAGCTGGGACCACAGGTGCGTGCCCCCACGTCTGGCTAAGTTTTGTATTCTTTTAGTAGAGACAGGGTTTCGCCATGTTGGTCAGGCTGGTTTCAAAATCCTGACCTCAGGTGATCCACCCACCTTGGCCTCCCAAAGTTCTGGGATTACAGGCATGAGCCACCACATCTGGCCTACACACACATTTTATGTTGACACATTCTTTATTTACTGGGACATTAGAAAATTACATGTCAAAGAATGCTTAAAGATATCCATTAATAGAGTTTAACAGAGGCCATATAGCTTGCAAAATATGAAGGACAAAATAAAGAAAATGGTACACAAAGCGAAAACTAAATCATTGAATAACAAGAACATATTTTTAAAGAGAAAACACTGAAATAACAGAATGATGAAAGAAATCAATTGTAACAACAAATATAAATAGATGAAGCCTCTCTGTTAAGACAAAGATTCACATGATGGAAAATAATAATAATAGATCCTACATCATTTTTTGTTTCACTTTGCTTTAGGTGTTTTCCTTACAAATAAAGTAAAACATTTTTAAAGATTTGCAACATTACTGTTAAATAAGAAGTAAAATTTAAAAACAAATAACATGAAATAAAACAAAGAACTTATTCTACATTGTTAAAGATCCAATAAAGATATAACTATCATAAACCACTATGCAGCAAATAACAGACCAACAAAATATTATAAACCAAAAACTATTACAACCACAATGAATAATTAATAAAAACATACGAATAGTGAGAATTTCAACTTATTACTTGGAATCACTTAGATTCGCTTAGAAAATTGGTGACATACTCAGCAGAACAGTTTCACAAGGAGTCATACAAGACAGACCAGCCTTTACTCTAGGCTAGTTTGGTCCTACTATGGAGGCATTGTCCTTCTAAGTATTCTCTTCAACACCTCATACAGTGTAAGATTTCTTCACTTCAGATGACAAAAACTTGAGAAATTTCCCAGTCTATGTGAACATCAGGAATTTTTCCACCTGTTTCTTTCTGGTAGTTCTTTCCCTTGCCTCAGGTGGGTTCCCCAAACGCATGCTCTGAAAACTCAAGGGAAACTCTCTGGAGGTAGCTGGAGCTCTTTCTCTGCACAATACTCTTTTTTTTAGTTCTTTGTGAATTCTGTCCACTTTGACTTTCCCCAAATTCTCAGTGAACTCTGTCTTCTCAATTGAGTGAGACTGATAGCTTGGAATCTCTCTCTAGGGAATCGGTGGAGAAACCATAGGGTTTACTTCCTTTGTTTATCTTCTTTGAAAAATTACTGTTTATACTGCCTGTTGTCCTGTGTTTGAGAACCATCCTTTATAAATTTTGTCTATTTTTTTTAAAGTAAGAGGGTCCCTGTTGCTCCATCAGAGCCAGGAACAGAAATCCATTAAAAATAATTTTAACTTTAAAAAATAATGAAAAATATAAAATAAAATACATGACCATGGAAAAATGAAAAGTGAGCTGGCAGAATTCACAGGAGGAATTAAAGATTTAAATAAATAATTAGGAAAAGAAAAGCCACCTTTGAAACCACAAAATCATGAATGGTACAATAATATGAAGGTCAAGATTTATAAAAATCCTATTAAAAATAAAAATAGAAAATGACAGAAAAAGAAATTAGAAAGGAGATAATACAGAAACATGACACAGTAGCTCAACATATGCATAATAGGTATTGCTAAATTTACAGAATTAATGAAACAGCAGATTATTTGAAATTATAAAAGAAGAAAACCTTGTTAAAATAAGTGAAAATTTGAATTTGCTGATTAAACATGCACAATATCTCCTAGGTAAATAGTTATGCTGAATAATCAACAGAAAGATGTATCCGAGAGCAGGATAACAATAGCAATAATAATAATTTCACTAAACAGACATAACTTTTGGGCCAAATAATAATAATAACAAAATAAAGTCATGTACTCAGCCTGAGAGAAAAACAATGGGTTTAATCTGACCTCCTACTTTTCCCATAACAACATTTAATGGCAGAGGAAAGTGGAGGAATATTTAGAAAATCCTAAAGAGGAGGAGAAAAGATTAAGCCAAAAAATATAATGCCCAATCCATTCGTTTTATGTCTATGGTAACAGAAAGGCCTTCTTAATTTTAAACAGATTTGGGGAATAATGAAGCATTAATGGATTGTTCTTTGAAAACAAACCAAAAAAAAAAACACCTAATAAAAAATCTACTCCAGAAGGATTAAATCAAGAGAAAAAAATTCAAGGAAGAAAAATTCATGTTTGCGAAGTACTGGTAGTAACTAACTATTGGGTACTGTGCTCAGTACCTGGATGACAGGATCTTTCATACCCCAAATCTCAGCATCACACAATATACCCAGGTAACAAACCTGCACATGTACCTCTGAGTCTAAAATAAAAGTTGGAAAAAAAAGAGAAAACTAGCTTTATTTTTAATGGTTTGCTTTAATGTAACAGCAGTGTGTAACTCAGTACAAACACTGAAAGTGATCAGAAAACTCAGGAATTTTGATTATAGGAACTGTGGAATATTCTATATATATCTGAAACTTATAGTTACTTGTTTTAGGATATCCATAATAAAACTCTTTCATGTGGTTTTCTGGGTCATTGTTTTCAGGAATAAGCTTGGTGTATAATATTGAATGCTCTTAGAAGTTGGATCTGCATACTTTCTCTTTTATCTCTATAAATTAAATAATACTAGGAACTATCTTCTATAAAATAGAAATTTAACAATATGTCAATGACTATCTATAAAGATAATATGCTTTTAAAAAAGTACTGGTAGTAAACAATGAAAAATTTAAATATATAAAATAAGTTATATTTACTGTTGTACAACAAAATGAAAGTTTATAGACTTTGGCAAATGTAAAAGATATTTATTTTAAAAGGTGTTTGTTGGTAAAAAGTTTACATTTGCTAATATCCTTATCTTTAAGAAGAAAGGTCAAAGGCTACTGTATTAGTCCATTCTCACACTGCTATAAAGCTACTATCCAAGACTGGGTAATTTATAAAGGAAAAAGGTTTAATTGACTCACAGTTCTACATGGCTGGGGAGGCCTCAGGAAACTTACAATCATGGTGGAAGGAGAAGGGGAAGCAAGGACCTTCTTCACCTGGTGGCAGGAGAGAGAAGTGAGGATGCAGGAAAAACTGCCATTTATAAAACCATCAGATCTCATGAGAATTCACTCACTGTCACGAGAACAGCACGGGGGAAACTGCCTTCATAATTCAATCACCTCCCTCCCTTGACATGTGGGGATTACAATTGGAGATAAGATTTGAGTGGAGACACAGAGCCAAACTATATCAGCTACTGAAAAAAGTTGATAAATTTAAAAACAAAAATGGAAGATAAGCCACAGACTGAGAGAAAATATTTGCAAAAGACCTATCTGATAAAGGACTGTGATTCAAAATATACAAAGAACCCTTAAAGTTCAATAAGAAAATAAGCCACCCGATTGAAAAATAGGCCCAAAAGCCTTACCAGGAAGGGTAGATACCATGACCACAAGGGTAGTTTTTCCTAGGGCAAGGCTTCTCTATTCCACTGAAGACTTGCTGATCCCTGTGATTTCTCCAAATGTGGGAAACTCAACTGCATAATTTGTGGTAGTAGCATACTGCATTCATGCTTTTCCCTGGTAAATAAAAGGAAAAAAATGAGCCAACAACCTGAACAGACACCTTACCAAAGAAGATATACAGATGGCAACTGAGCATATGAAAAGATGCTCCACATATATGTCAATAAGGAATTGCCAATTAAAACAATGAGATCCAATTGCCCACCCATTTGAATGGCCAAAATCCAAAACACTGATAATGCTACTGCTGTTGAGGATGTGGAAAAAGAACTCTTATTTATTGCTGATGGGAATGCTGTAAATAATATTACAAAGACATGTACCTGTATATTCATTGCAGCACTCTTCATAATAGCAAAGACATAGAGTCAATCTAGGTGCCCATCAATGATGGATTGGATTTTTTAAAACATGGTACGTATACACTATGGAATACTATGAAGCTATGAAAAAGAATAAAATCATGTCCTTTGCAGCAACATGGATGCAGCTGGAGGCCATTATCCTAAACAAATTAACATAGTAGCTGAAAGCCAAATACCACATGTTCTCACTTATAAGTGGGAGCTAACCATTGGGTGCTCATGGATAAACATGGCAACAATAGACAGTGGGGAATACAAGAGGAGGGAGGGACGGAAAGGGGCAAGGGTAAAGTTGAAATAATTTTTTTAATTGTTTAAAAGGATAGTTTTTGGCTCATGGAGTCCAGGGGTGGATCTAGCTTCAATTAGTTCTAACTCGGGGTTCAAATGATGTCCTGAGAACCTGGTCTTTCTCTGTCTCTTTGATCTGCTCTCTTAAAATACAGATTCCTAGGACCTAGCTGAGACATAATGAATCAGAATCCCTAGAAGTTAGACTCCAGAATCTTTATTTAAAATAAAACGAAATAAAAAAACCTTCCCAGAAGAATGTCACAAAGCTCTTATTGGTTAAATGTTTTATCCATGTATAGCAAGCTAGTTACAAGCTTCTTGCAGGCATAAACAACTTCTTTAGCATCCTAATCATATCTAAGAATGTACGAAGTGGACATAAAACAGGTACTCTGCAAAGTCTGGTAGATCTGGGAATGCTGGAAGCCTCATTCATGTTGGCATCAAAAGGTATTTGAAAAAAAATTCTGATAAGCTTTGGAAAAATCTGGGCTAGTGAAAATTGGATTTAAAGTTTTTTTAAAAAATAACTATACCCAAAGAGTATTAGTGAATAAACTAGAGTTGATGAAGAGAAGAGTCTCACACAGTATTTCAAAGAACTCTGTTCTTGGCCCCAGTTTGTTCAAAATTCTTTTGAACTTTGATAAAAATATAGATAATAAATATCATATCTGCATCTGACAAAACCAGATGGCACATAATAAAAATGTATTTCATAATGTTCTTGAATAGCATGGCCACCCAAACATTAGTTCAATTTTAGTATTCTTCCAGTATCCACATTATAAATATTTTTTGTATCTCTATTGTTGGTGCCATTTTCCCCCTGAGCATCAACATTTTGGCTGCCAGCTTGTCTGGACTTACATCTTTAAAACTCTAAATCTGGTAGGAAGAAAAGCTTTTCTTTTCCAACAACTGGAAAAAAAATTTCTGGCCTAATTCTTTTTTTAACAGAACAGGATAACATACTCGTGAAATACCATTCACAGGGGCCAAGGGGACGTGATGCTGATTGGCCAAGCCTGAGCTCCACAATCACCACTTGGGAGCTAGCAGTGGTGTCAGCCACACCTGAGACACATACAGGCTAAGAATGGCAGCAGGGATGGGTAGGTGGGGGTGTCCCCAAGAAAACTTGCACTAGAAAACGGACTGGCTGCTGAGCTGCTAAGAAGCCAGGGTCCCTGCCTTCCAGGAGTTTATGTGCCACTCAGGAAGACGTCTATGTGAACAGATATTTTCAGTATAAGGTGGCAAATGTTGGAATAAAGGTTTACAGGGTAGAGAGGCATGTAAATTCAGGCTGGGAGCCAAGATTGTGTCTATGGAAGGTTCCAGGGAGAGATGAAGTCTGAGTCTAGAAAGATTCCTAAGTTTTTGTGGGTAGAGAAGTTGAGAAATGATCTATGGATGTTTCCAGGCAGTTTAACTATAAGATTTGATCTCGTTGAAGGTAGGAATCATGTCTTATCTTTGTCGCTCTGGAATGCAACACAGTGCCTGGCATGTAGCGGACACTTAATACATGTTTTATAAACATATTAATATTTCTTCATTAGTCCTCAACAAAAATTCTGTGGGGGATTTATAAGATGGGTATTTAACCTCATTATCCAGAGAAGGAAATTGAGATAGAGAGATTAGGTCATCAAGATCACGGTGCCAGCCAATTATGGTGCCAAGATAACCCCACAGAGACAGGGATGTATGCAGGCCAATCCAAACCAAAATTTAGTCACGAAGAAGGCCACAAATCCTAGCTTTATGTTATTAAAGCATCAAAATGAGAAACAAAGTAAAGTCAAAGTCTTACTGTGGTTAGCAGTTCTTCTCATAAAGCCCAAAACACCAGATTTTCTTCTAATGATTTCAGATGTCAAGTGGTAAAAATTGATTTTACAATGTTCTTGAGTAAATAAGTACTGGGGAAAAAAATGAGGAGGAAACATGTTTGTTTGGGTAAATTGCTAAGCAACGCCACACATGCCAGAAACTCCTTTTGGATTTCCTCTCGAGGTGGAGACCGTGAAACCAACGGGTACTTCAGTTTGTGTCTGTTTCATCAGTTCACACTGGAAAATAAAAGCCAAACAGGCAATTCTAATAATACAAGAGTCAGAGGTGTGGAGGCCACTAATATTAAATTAGACTGAACTGTTTAAGGCTGCCTTTTAAAATGGCTCCTTCCAGCATCCATGGTGGCACTAAGACTGAGGTGAGATTTGTGCAGCGTGTCCAGGAAGATCTAGCACACTGATGAAAAAAAATAACAAACGGCAGCCAGGCCATGTTATCTATCCCACTCAATATTTCCAGACCCTAAAGATGATGGAAATTTGTAATGTGACAACAGGATTGTGGAAATGAGATGAAAAAAACTTTGTGCATGTCACTTATTTAATAATGGAAAATTTCTCATTAGAAGTAAGGTCTTCAGATGGGTATTAAAGGAAGGAATTCTGTGGGTAGGGAGAGAAATTTACAGCCTCAGGGCCTGCTTGAGCAAAAGCTGGGCACTCTAAAGGGGAGAAACAAATTAACATAAAAGCACAAAAGGGAACTTTGGTAAGCCAGAAGGAATGAATAAGTATTTGAACAGGAAATATATTAGATGGCTGGTGTTGGGTTTATGAAAATTAAGATTGAAATTAATATTGAAACTCCAAAATGTAAGATTTAGGGTGCAATGGACCACATGCTATTTAAGTGGTATTACACAAAAATTGCTGCGAATTTTTAATGATTACATTTCTTGCAATAATTTGTAAAGAAAATTTTGGGTAAGCACACATATAACTCTGAATTATGTATGTGCAGACACATTTCCAATCAATTTGAATTCTTTTAAGGGTGAGGATATAGTTTCAGGAAGAAGATTTCAGATTGTTTTAAATAGGAACTGACACTCTAGAAAGAAAAAAAAATGGCCTATTTATGTTATCATTAACTATAGTGTCTGTACTCCTCAACATGCATCTGAGGCTTCCCATGATCTGGCCCTACCTACCTTCCCTACCCATGCTAGCCTGGGCAATCTCTCTTCTGAATCCCCTCAAACCCTGTAAAATATAAGCTCACCTCTATGAGAGCTGGGCTTTTCCCCTATTTAATGAATTGCCATCTCTCCTAGTATTGTGCCTGGCATATAGTAGGTGTTTAGTATTTGTTATAGAAGCCTCTAGGATTGGCACGGAGCCCTCCAGAAACTCACAGCCTAGCTGGAACAAAGACATCCACAAAAGCAATTATAATAGATGAAAACAGTTATCATAATTCAGATATAAGAGCTAAGACCACTTCTAAGACTAACAAAGACATCCACAAAAGCAATTATCATAGATGAAAACAGTTATCATGATTAAGATATAAGAGCTAAGACTACTTCTAACACTAATAGCACGTACATTTCAGACGGTGTTCCACATGCTATGGTCTGGGTGTTTGTGTTCCCCCCCATAATTCATACATTGAAATCCTAACCTTCAAAGTGATGGTATAAGGAGGTGGGGCCTCTGAGAGGTGATTACATCATGGGGGTGGAGCCCTCACAAGTGGGATTAGTGCCCTTAGAGAAGCAGCTCAAGGGAGCTCTTTTGCCCCTTCTACCGTAAGACACAGCTAGGAGGCACAGTCTATGAACCAGAAAGCGACCCTCACCAGACAACAAATCTGCTGGCAGCATGATCTTGGACTGTCCAGCTTCCAGAACTGTGAGAAATAAAGGTTCGTTGTTTATAAGCCACCCAGTACATGATATTTTTTACAGCAGCCCGAATGGACTAAAACACATGTATTAATTCACCTAATCCTCACAACAACCCTATGAGGTAGGCATTATCATTATCCTCATTTTTGGCGGTACAAGGAGATAAAGTGACTTTCCCAAGGTCACACAGCTAGGAAGTAGGGAGCAAAATCGGAATCCAGGCAGTCTGGCTCCAGGGTCCTTACAACGAATTAGTGACTGCAGGCACAAGCATAGAGTAAGTCTTGACTCAAAGACCACTGAATTTTCTTCTAAGTCTGGGATTCCAGATGATTGCTTCACTAGTGCTAACAGTGAAGTATAGAAATGTGGGGGAAATATTTATGAAGCCTCTTCCATTTGGAACACATCGGTGCTTCTCAAATTTTGGATGCCTGAGAATCCTCTGTGAAGATTCAGAATTTCAGGACTGGAATCTGGAAGCTTTTGAGTCAATAAGGTTGGAATGGGGACCCAGTATCTATATTTTTAGCAAGTGCTCCAAGTGATGCTGGAGATCTTCTGATCACAATTTGAAAACATTGTACTAGGCCTACTTTCCAGAGGACCCTTTGGCTCAGATTCTGCATTCTCTTTCCAGGCCTGGCTGTCCTCTGTTGGAATGTGTCTGTAAGAATCCTTTGACTCTGCAGTGCTGGTGGTGCTATTCAGGACATCTTCAGCTTCAGAACTTCCTTGGAAGACAGGCACCATAACCCTTAACCCACTTGGTAATCTCTCATTTTTGGTCTGTCTCCTCTTGAGGGCCAAGGCTGTATCATACTCCACTCTACATGCCCAGATCTTAATTCAGGGCACAGGAAATGTCTTCAGAATGAACTGATGAATAGCATGAGCTAGGGCTGTGCTCCAGACCCACCAGTCTTGCCTTTGAGAAGCTCACAGTTAAGAGAAGAACATGAATATCTAAATTAGTAAACTGCAGGATCAGGTAATAGGTAGCCATAATTAACTAAATATTAGCAGCATGTTATATGTGCCTAGAGAACAAATGAATAATTCGTTCAGGTGGATGGACGGCATGGGAGGCCATGCTAGAGGAGTAGATTAAGGGCTGTTAAAGCTAAATTGTGTCCTCCCCAAAATTTCTGTGTTGAAGTCCTAACTCCCATTACCTCAGAACATGACCATACTTGGAGACAGGGTCTTTACAGAAGTAATGAAGTGAAAACAAGGTCATGAGGGTAGGCCCTAATCCAATATGATGTATAAGAATAGACAATTAGGACACAGACGCATACAGAGGGAAGAGGGAAGACGGCGTGAGGACACAAAAGCGGGGCCATCTGCAAGCCAAGGAGAGAGGCCTCAGAAGAAACCAACTCTGCCACACCTCGTGAGAAAATACATTTTTTTCTTTTCTTTTTCCTTCCTTCCTTCCTTCTTTTTTTCTTCTCTCTCTTTCTTTTATGAGACAGAGTCTCACGCTGTCACTTGGAGTGCAGTAGCCCGATCTCGGCTCACTACATCCTCTGCCTCCCGGGCTCAAGCGATCTTCCCACCTCAGTGTCCCGAGTAGCTGGGACCAAAGTACACACCACAAAGCCTGGCTAATTTTTGTATTTTTTGTAGAGACAAGGTGAGCAAATAAATTTCTGTTAAGCCACCCAGTCTCTGATACTTTGTTATGGCAGCCCTAACAAACAAATACAGGAGCAGATTATGAGAATTTACTAAACCAAACCACAGAAATTAAATTTTATCCTTTCAGCTGCCAGAAGCCCACAGAGGTATCTAAGCATCAACGTGACAAATAAGCAGCTTTGGTTCTGCAATGTAACCTGGAAATAGTGAGGACACCGACGTGGAGAATAGAGATGGAGTTGACAGGGATCAATTGTTCTAATGCGGAATAATGCAAGACATAAGATCAAGCCAGCAGGAATGAGAAAGAGAGATCATATCAGGGAGATATTTGTGGGGCAAAAGTAACAAGAAGATGAGGTGTAGGCGGTGGAGGGTAAACCGCGAGCCTTCCATGAAGAAGAGTGGCCTGGGAAGTGAGGAGGACAGCGAAGCTCCAAACCTCACCTTGGGATACGGGAAGTGAAGCAGGTTCCAGAGAAGGGGACAAGACAATGACTTAGGGTAGGATAAATTTCAGACAATTGCAGAGCATCACGTTAGATGTGTTCAGAAGAGTGGAAAAAAAGTTCTGTGCCTAGGCCCTCATGCAGGATTCTGTTGCTAGAAGTCAGTGCTGGCCGCAGGGAGACCGGAGATAACGGTGGAGGCACCAGCGATCCGAGAGTCCTATGACGAATCCCTGGGATCCACACAATGTGTGGAGCCAGAAGCCAACCAAAGATCGAGAAAGCATCTCCAAACCAGCAGAATCACGGGCAGGAGGCCCGCCAAATGCACAGCAAGTCAGCCTTGGTAGTTTGCAAATGGAAAGATTTCTTTGCCCCGCTGGAGACTTCAGCTCAGGCTGGATGTCGCTAATTCACACCATCTCACCAAAAGGTTCTTTCCCTGCACTTTGGTGAATCGAGGCAGAAGTGGCTGGTGGTTAACGGGGACCCAAGAGTTATCTCAGCGTCGGGCAGGCATCGACAGCTCCAGAAGCCCTTTCCCTGCAGGCGGGCTGGCGAGTGAGCGATTCCCTCCCTTCCCAGGCCTTCCCAGGCATGGAACGTGGGCGCCCGCGCCCGGGCTCCGGTTCCACTTGGAACGCGGACTCAGGAGCCGCCGGGCAAGCGCGCAGACCGCGGGGGCGGCTCCCTCGCGCCTCCCGGCTCAGCGCGCCGAGGCGGATGGGCGAGGCGGGGCGAGGCGGGGCGAGGCGGGGCGAGGCCAGAGGGAGGCGGGCCAAGGGGGCGGGCGAGGGAAACGCGGGACCGCCGGGAGGTCGGGGGCGGGGAGCAGGAGGCGGCGGGCGCCGGGAAGAAAGGAACATGGCTCCTGAGGCGCACAGTGCCGAGCGCGGCGCCGCGCACCCGCGCGCCGGACGCCAGTGACCGTGATGGTGAACTCCAGTCGCGTGCAGCCTCAGCAGCCCGGGGACGCCAAGCGGCCGCCCGCGCCCCGCGCGCCGGACCCGGGCCGGCTGATGGCTGGCTGCACGGCCGTGGGCGCCAGCCTCGCCGCCCCGGGCGGCCTCCGCGAGCAGCGGGGCCTGGAGATCGAGATGCAGCGCATCCGGCAGGCGGCCGCGCGGGACCCCCCGGCCGGAGCCTCGGCCTCCCCTTCTCCTCCGCTCTCGTCGTGCTCCCGGCAGGCGTGGAGCCGCGATAACCCCGGCTTCGAGGCCGAGGAGGAGGAGGAGGAGGTGGAAGGGGAAGAAGGCGGAATGGTGGTGGAGATGGACGTAGAGTGGCGCCCGGGCAGCCGGAGGTCGGCCGCCTCCTCGGCCGTGAGCTCCGCGGGCGCGCGGGGCCGGGGGCTTGGGGGCTACCACGGCGCCGGCCACCCGAGCGGGAGGCGGCGCCGGCGAGAGGACCAGGGCCCGCCGTGCCCCAGCCCGGTCGGCGGCGGGGACCCGCTGCATCGCCACCTCCCCCTGGACGGGCAGCCGCCCCGAGTGGCCTGGGCGGAAAGGCTGGTTCGCGGGCTGCGAGGTAAGAGCGCGCGACCCGCAGCGGCAGATGCACAAACCAGAACGGCCGGCGCCGGCCGGGGCCATCGCCCGCTGCGGCAGCTCCCCGGGCTCCATCTCGCATCCCGTCTGCGTTCCGCCTCCCTTGAAAGCGCATTCCCCACCTCCGCTAATCCTGTCCTATTTCCGGTACCCAGCGCGAAATTCCACTGCTCTTTTGTTGGTGCACATTTATTGGATACCTCCTTTTTCAGGATATGTCACCATAGTCTTTTTTACTGAAAATTAGTGAAAGCCTAATTAGAGTGAAAGAGTACATCTGGATTTTTTTTTTTTTCTTGTAGAGGAAAAAATGAACATTACTTGTGTAACTGATGGTAGTTGGAACTGCATATTTGCCAATGTCACAAAATCTAAAGGAAAATGTTATAGTCACCCGTGGTTTCCTTCTTGCCTGGATGCTCCATTGTCCCGGGCTGAAAAGGGTAGCAGTACAGTACATATAATGTCAAGTTGCGGGAAGAGTGTGGCAGATTGTCATTGATGCATTTTTTTGGTGATGTGTGTGGTTGTTTTGGGGAGTGGGAACTGTTGAGAACACCACAAATAGAATAAAATAATATCCGTGAAGTTATTTGCCCGTTTCTAATTCGAGACATTTTTCTAAAAACAGTTGCAAAGGAAAGATTACATAGTTTTAAAAAAATTTGAAGTATGTTTTTAAATAACTAAATTAATGTTCTTTGAAATTCCACCAAAATGATGAAGTCACCAGATAGCAGCTGATAAAATGTGTCTGAGTCCAGTGCGCCCAGCTCTACAAAAGGCAGAAGAGGAATTTTCAAATTTGCCAGTGCCCAGTAAGAGGACATGAATTTGCCAGTACCAGAGGAAATTCTCTTTACAAATTTTGTCAGAGGTATCCTTGGAAAAGTATTTCATTTGCTTTTACCCTCCAAATTATTTTAATCTATATTTTTAAGAGTTTCCATTCTCAGTTGAGTTTTTCTTGTTCTTCCCCTTCTGTCAGTTTTGAAAGTCTTGCACAAAAACAATCCAGGTGTTGTTACAGCAGTGTGATTAAAACCAGGTCAGGCCTACACTGAAATCCTAGTTCCACCACTCATTAGCTGTATGACCTTGAGCAAGTTACTTAACCTCTCTGATCCCCAATTTTTGGATTTTTTTTTTTTTAAAGAGATAATCATAACACTTAGGCCTTGACTCGTTGGCAGAATTAAATGAGTTAAGACATAAAATGTGCAGCATGTATTTGTCATGTTGTTAGCGCTTCAGAAATATAAATGTAAACATTTTGGTACTTCGTTTATGGAGGTTCTTATACTAGTTAATTTTATTCAAAGCATGGTAGGGAACAAAAGATCCTTTTCGGATAACCTGTGTGAGTTATTTAATAAAACACTAACACTTTTTAAGGTTCAAAACTGGATTAATTATGTTATTTTACACCACTTAAAATGTACATTTAAAAAATATTCACTGAAGTGAGAGAGAAGTTCCTTTTAAGTTAATAAGTAATGGTAAGTTGCATGATCCTTTTAACTCAGTTTAAGCATTTGATAACACACCTAACCTTGTTTGAATAAACTCAATAACAGAATATAGATAAATAAAATATATATTTCATATGAGTATGTATGTAAATTTATTTCTTTTAAAGAAAAATTTTAGGAAACAAAATGAATAAGCTCATAGTCATAAAACCGCTAGCCAAAGTGTGTCAGTGGTCTGATTTGTAGGAGAGCAGACTCAGGACTCGGGAATTTTTTTTTTTTAAGAGACAGGGTTTCACTCTGTCACTGAGGCTGGAGTGCGGGGAAGGGAACGTAGCTCACTGCGGCCTCAAACTCCTGGGCTCAAGCTGCCCTCCCACCTCAGCTTCCCAAGTAGTTGGGATTACAGGTCCAAGCTGCTGCTCCTAGCTGAAAAGTTTTAATTATATAAAATGTTTAAATAAATTGTTATTCCTTTCTTTTATGAAGAAATATAATTGATATTCTTGTCACTTATTAAATAAGCAACATTTGTTAAATATTTAGCACCTACTGTGAAGATAGCACTGTGCTAGCTGCTATGAATAAACTAGAATAGCATATCACTGTTTTCCTATGGATGAAAACCCAGAAATGTAAAATAAATAGCCATGAATGGGTTGAGATTCCCCCTGCCCCGTTTGGATACTGATGACAGAAATCTTATATGCACTATGTAAGCAGTGCCCTAGGATTAGAACAGAAAGTAACTTGCAATTTTTAAAGGTAGGAGAAATGACTGAAGTTTGGAGTGGTCAGGAGTTTCCCGGGAAGTCTCTTGCCTTTGTGACTTTGTATAACTCCCTCAAACTCTTTGAGCCTGAGCTCCTCATTTATAAAATGGAGGAGTTGAACCTAGCCTCCAAGGTCCTTTCTAGCTTCACCATGCCCTGGTCTGTTGTTTAATGACATGAATCCAAGATGGACAACAAATGGTCGATTTCGCTCCTTCTACAGTAAACAGATCTATCTTCTCAGCAGAAGTAAAATAGTAAAGAAAGAAGACATGTTTGAGGCCTGTTGAGGCCTGTTTGCAGGATGCATTGTATCTAATCAAGGAATTGAGAATGTAGCCCTAAATATTAGGAAGGAGTTGAAAGTTTCTGAGCAGGAACAGAACATGCTGAAAGGAAATTGAGTCAGCAGCATGGTGTACAGGAGAGCTTGGCAGAGAGAAAGAAGGCAAGAAGACCTGTGGGAGGCAGCCAGTAAGGAGGTGAAGAGGGCCTGGACCAAAGGAAGCCAAGAATGACTGAAAGATTTAAAGATGAAACCCAGATTTAAAAGTATCCTCAAGTATTTGTTTATTCTTTTCTTAGCAAATTCTTTTTAGTACAAAGATAAAATATGGCACTCTGAGTCATAAAATTTTCAGAATTTCAGAAGTTGAATGTTTTTCTGAATGTATCAACCTGTTGAAGTCAGTTCCTGTTTGTTATTTTAGGCATATATTCTTGGGCTTTTTTTTTTTTTTTTCTAGAGAAACTGTTGAGAGGTGACACCGTGCTGGCAGTCCTCACAGCCCTCGCTCTCGGCACCTCCTCTGCCTGGGCTACCATTTTGGTGGCACTTGACGAGGCCTTCAGCCCACCGCTGCACTGTGGGAGCCCCTTTCTGGGCTGGCCAAGGCTGGAGCCCACTCCCTCAGTTTGCAGGGAGATGTGGAGGGAGAGGCACGAGCGGGAACCAGGGTTGTGTGGGGCGCTTGCAGGCCAGCTGGAGTTCCGGGTGGGCGTGAGCTTGGCGGGCCCCGCACTTGGAGCAGCCAGCCGGCCCTGCTGGCCCCGGGCAATGAGGGACTTAGCACCCGGGCCAGCGGCTGTGGAGGGTATACTGGGTCCCCCAGCAGTGCCAGCCCACCGGCGCTGCGCTCGATTTCTTGCCGAGCCTTAGCTGCCTTCCCGCGGGGCAGGCCTCGGGACTGCAGCCCACCATGCCTGAGCCTTCCCCCACCTCCGTGGGTTCCTGTGCAGCCTGAGCCTCCCCGAAGAGTGCCGCCCCCTGCTCCACGGCGTCCAGTCCCATCGACCACCCAAGGGCTGAGGAGTGCGAGTGCACGGCGCGGGACTGGCAGGCAGCTCCACCTGCAGCCCCAGGTGTGGGATCCACTAGGTGAAGCCAGCTGGGCTCCTGAGTCTGGTGAGGACGTGGAGAGTCTTTATATCTAGTTCAGGGATTGTAAACACACCAATCAGCAGTCTGTATTTAGCTCAAGGTCTGTGAGTGCACCAATCGACACTCTGTATCTAGCTGCTCTGGTGGGGCCTTGGAGAACCTTTATGTCTAGCTCAGGGATTGTAAACACACCAATCGGCACTCTGTATCTAGCTCAAGGTTTGTAAACACACCAATCAGCACCCTGTGTTTAGCTCAAGGTTTGTGAGTGCACCAATCGACACTCTGTAGCTAGCTGCTCTGATGGGGCCTTGGAGAACATTTATGTCTAGCTCAGGGATTGTAAACACACCAATTGGCACTCTGTATCTAGCTCAAGGTTCGTAAACACACCAATCAGCACCCTGTGTTTAGCTCAAGGTTTGTGAGTGCACCAATCAATACTCTGTATCTAGCTGCTCTGGTGGGGCCTTAGAGAACCTGTGTGTCGAAACTCTGTATCCAACTAATCTGATGGGGACATGGAGAACCTTTGTATCTAGCTCAGGGATTGTAAACGCACCAATCAGCGCCCTGTGAAAACAGGCCACTCGGCTCTACCAATCAGCAGGATGTGGGTGGGGCCAGATAAGAGAATAAAAGCAGGCTGCCCGAGCCAGCATTGGCAACCCGCTTGGGTCCCCTTCCACACTGTGGAAGCTTTGTTCTTTCGCTCTTTGCAATATATCTTGCTACTGCTCACTCTTTGGGTCCACGCTGCTTTTATGAGCTGTAACACTCACCGCGAAGATCTGCAGCTTCACTCCTGAACCCAGCGAGACCACGAGCCCACCAGGAGGAATGAACAACTCCAGACGTGCTGCCTTAAGAGCTGTAACACTCACCGGGAAGGTCTGCAGCTTCACTCCTGAACCAGCGAGACCACGAACCCACCAGAAGGAAGAAACTCCGAACACATCTGAACATCAGAAGGAATAAACTGCAGACGCGCCACCTTAAGAGCTGTAACACTCAGCATGAGGGTCCGCGGCTTCATTCTTGAAGTCAGTGAGACCAAGAACCCACCAATTCCGGACACATTTTGGCGACCACGAAGGGACTTTCACCTATCACCAAGCGGTGAGACAATCGCCGAGCGGAGAGACTATCGCCTATCGCCAAGTGGTGAGAAAATTGCCTATCGCCAAGCAGTGAGTACCATCGGACCCCTTTCGCTTGCTATTCTGTCCTATCTTTCCTTAGAATTTGGGGGCTAAATACCGGGCACCTGTCGGCCAGTTAAAAGCGACTAGCGTGGCCGCCGGACTAAAGACACGGGTGTCAGGCTTTCTGGGAAAGGGCTCTCTAACAACCCCCGACTCTTCAGAGTTGGGACCGTTGGTTTGCCTAGAACCAGCTTCCGCTTTTCCTGTACTTCTGTGCTGAGCCGAGGGTCGACAGAGAGGAAAGCCATGCAGCTCCGGGGTCCCGACAACATGTTGGTTGACCCTGTGGCCATGAGCGGAACTCTCAAAAGCATATCGCCCAAGCGAGACTTGCCCATCTATCCTATCTATCCTGACCCTTGCCCTCTGGGTCCTAATGCCTTCCAGACAAACTTCCTCTTGCCTCTCTTCTCTGAGGTTAGACCCATTTCTAAAAATTGCTACCTGTCTCTGGTGCTTTTCTAGTTTCTCCTATAAGAATGACTGCTAGTATAAACTCCAGGACTCTGTTACCTTCTTTAGGCACCCGGGCTCACCAATCAGAAAGACATAATTTTTGCCCAAAGCCCCGTCATAGTGGGGACTACCTGGAATTTTAGGATTCCTCTTCAGACTAACAGGCCTAACAAAAGCTATTCCTGCAGCTAGGATATGGGGAGCCTCAGAAATTGTATCCTTCCTATTCATATAAGTAAGGACAAAAGGTGTCACTCCTCCAGCCCTGGAGATCCTTTCCCTCCTTCAGGGTATGGCCCTCCACTTCATTTTTGGGGCATAACATCTTTATAGGACAGGGGTAAAGTCCTAATATTAACAGGAGAATGCTTAGGATTCTAACAGGTTTTTGAGAATGCGTCGGTAAGGGCCACTAAATCCGATTTTTCTCGGTCGGTCCTCCTTGTGGTCTAGGAGGACAGGCAAGAGTGCAGGTTTTCGAGAATGCGTCGGTAAGGACCACTAAATCCGACCTTCCTCGGTCCTCCATGTGGTCTGGGAGGAAATCTAGTGTTTCTGCTGCTGCGTCGGTGAGCACAACTATTCCGATCAGCAGGGTCCAGGGATCGTTGTGGGTTCTTGGTCAGGGAGAGAAACAAAACAAACCAAAACCGTGGGCGGTTTTGTCTTTCAGATGAGAAACACTCAGGCATCAACAGGCTCACCCTTGAAATGCATCCTGAGCCATTGGGACCAATTTGACCCACAAACCCTGAAAAAGAGGTGGCTCATTTTTTTCTGCACTACGGCTTGGCCCCAATATTCTCTTTCTGATGGGGAAAAATGGCCACCTGAGGGAAGTACAAATTACAATACTATCCTGCAGCTTGATCTTTTCTGTAAGAGGGAAGGCAAATGGAGTGAAATACCTTACGTCCAAGCTTTGTTTTCATTGAGGGAGAATACACAACTATGCAAAGCTTGCAATTTACATCCCACAGGAGGACCCCTAGCTTACCCCCATATCCTAGCCTCCCTATAGCCCCCCTTCCTATTGATGATACTCCTCCTCTAATCTCTCCTGCCCAGAAGGGAATAAGCAAAGAAATCGCCAAAGGTCCACAAAAACCCCCGGGCTATCGGTTATGTCCCCTTCAAGCTGTAGGGGGAGGGGATTTTGACCCAACCTGGGTACATGTCCCCTTCTCCCTCTCTGATTTAAAGCAGATCAAGGCAGACCTGGGGAAGGTTTCAGATGATGCTGATAGGTACATAGATGTCCTACAGGGTCTAGGGCAAACCTTTGACCTCACTTGGAGAGATGTCATGCTACTGTTAGATCAAACCCTGGCCTTTAATGAAAAGAATGCGGCTTTAGCTGCAGCCTGAGAGTTTGGAGATATCTGGTATCTCAGTCAAGTAAATGATAGGATGACAGCCAAAGAAAGGGACAAATTCCCTACTGGTCAGCAAGCCATCCCCAGTATGGATCCCCACTGGGACCTTGACTCAGATCATGGGGACTGGAGTCGTAAACATCTGTTGACCTGTGTTCTAGAAGGACTAAGGAGAATTAGAAAAAAGCCCATGAATTATTCAGTGATGTCCACCATAACTCAGGGAAAGGAACAAAATCCTTCTGCCTTCCTCGAGCGGCTACGAGAGGCCTTAAGAAAATATACTCCCCTGTCACCCGAATCACTCGAGGGTCAATTGATTCTAAAAGATAAGTTTATTACCCAATCAGCTGCAGATATCAGGAGAAAGCTCCAAAAGCAAGCCCTGGGCCCTGAACAAAATCTAGAGACATTATTAAACCTGGCAACCTCGGCGTTCTATAATAGGGACCAAGAGGAACAGACCCAAAAGGAAAAGCGAGATCAGAGAAAGGCTGCAGCCTTAGTCATGGCCCTCAGACAAAGAAACCTTGGTGGTTAAGAGAGTACAGAAAATGAAGCAGGCCAGTCACCTGGTAGAGCTTATTATCAGTGTGGTTTACTAGGACAGTTTAAAAAAGATTGTCCAATGAGAAACAAGCTGCCCCCTCGTCCGTGTCCACTATGCCAAGGCAATCATTGGAAGGTGCACTGCCCCAGAGGATGAAGGTTCCCTGGGGCAGAAACCCCCAACCAGATGATCCAACAACAGGACTGAGGGTGCCCGGGGCAGGTGCCAGCTCATGTCATCACCCTCACTGAGCCCCGGGTATGTTTAACTATTGAGGGCCAGGAAATTGACTTCCTCCTGGACACTGGCGCAGCCTTCTCAGTGTTAATCTCCTGTCCTGGACGACTGTCCTCAAGGTCCGTTACCATCCGAGGAATCCTGGGACAGCCTGTAACCAGGTATTTCTCCCACCTCCTCAGTTGTAATTGGGAAACTTTGCTCTTTTCACATGCCTTTCTTGTTATGCCTGAAGGTCCCACATCCTTATTAGGGAGGGATATACTAGCCAAGGCTGGAGCTATTATCTACATGAATATGGGGAACAAGTTACCCATTTGTTGTCCCCTACTTGAGGAGGGAATCAACCCTGAAGTCTGGGCATTGGAAGGACAATTTGGAAGGGCAAAAAATGCCCACCCAGCCATGCAGTGCAAAAACACAAAGAGGTAGGACTCTTACACTGACAAAGCCATGAAAATGGGAAGGAGAGGGGAGAACAGCAGCATAAGCGGCTGGCAGAGGTAGGGAAAGACCAGCAAGAAGGAAAGAGAGAAAGAGAAAGTCAGAGAATGAGACAGAGAGACAGAAAGTCAAAGAGGGAGTCAGAAACAGAGACAAAGAAAAGGAGTCAGAAAAAGAGGGACAGACACAAAAAGTCAAAGAGAGAGTTAAAAAGAGAGGAAGAGACAAAGAAGAAGTCGAAAGAGATGGAAGTAGTAAAGAAAAAACAGTGTACCCTATTCCTTTAAAAGCCAGGGTAAATGTCTATCTACCCAGCCAAGGCATATTCTACTTATGTGGATCTTCAATCCATATCTGCCTCTCAGACAGTTTGCAAGAAATAACGAAATATATCCTTACTTTACAATCTCAAATAGACTCTTTGGCAGCAGTGACTCTCCAAAACCGCCAAGTCCTAGACCTCCTCACTGCTGAGAAAGGAGGACTCTGCACCTTCTTAGGGGAAGAGTGTTGTTTTTACACTAACCAGTCGGGGATAGTACGAGATGCTGCCCCGCGTTTACAGGAAAAGGCTTCTGAAATCAGACAACGCCTTTCAAATTCTTATACCAACCTCTGGAGTTGGGCAACATGGCTTGTCCCCTTTCTAGGTCCTGTGGCAGCCATCTTGCTATTACTTGCCCTTGGGCCCTGTATTTTTAACCTTCTTGTCAAATTTGTTTCCTCTAGAATCGAGGCCATCAAGCTACAGATGGTCTTACAAATGGAACCCCAAATGAGTTCAACTAACAACTTCTACCGAGGACCCCTGGACCGACCTGCTGGCACTTCCCCTGGCCTAGAGAGTTCCCCTCTGAAGGACACCACAACTGCAGGGCCCCTTCTTCGCCCCTATCCAGCAGGAAGTAGCTAGAGCGGTCATCGGCCAAATTCCCAACAGCAGTTGGGGTGTCCTGTTTAGAGGGGGGATTGAGAGGTGATACCGTGCTGGCAGTCCTCACAGCCCTCGCTCGCTCTCGGCACCTCCTCTGCCTGGGCTACCATTTGGTGGCACTTGAGGACTTCAGCCCACTGCTGCACTGTGGGAGCCCCTTTCTGGGCTGGCCAAGGCTGGAGCCCACTCCCTCGGCTTGCAGGGAGGTGTGGAGGGAGAGGCGCGAGCGGGAACCGGGGTTGTGTGCGGTGCTTGCGGGCCAGCTGGAGTTCCGGGTGGGCGTGAGCTTGGCGGGCCCCGCACTTGGAGCAGCCAGCTGGCCCTGCTGGCCCCGGGCAATGAGGGACTTAGCACCCGGGCCAGCAGCTGTGGAGGGTATACTGGGTCCCCCAGCAGTGCCAGCCCACCGGCGCTGCGCTCGATTTCTCGCCGAGCCTTAGCTGCCTTCCCGCGGGGCAGGCCTCGAGACTGCAGCCCACCATGCCTGAGCCTTCCCCCACCTCCGTGGGTTCCTGTGCAGCCTGAGCCTCCCCGAGGAGCGCCGCCCCCTGCTCCACGGCGTCCAGTCCCATCGACCACCCAAGGGCTGAGGAGTGCGAGCGCACGGCGCGGGACTGGCAGGCAGCTCCACCTGCAGCCCCAGGTGCGGGATCCACTAGGTGAAGCCAGCTGGGCTCCTGAGTCTGGTGAGGACGTGGAGAGTCTTTATATCTAGCTCAGGGATTGTAAACACACCAGTCGGCACTCTGTATTTAGCTCAAGGTCTGTGAGTGCACCAGTGGACACTCTGTATCTAGCTGCTCTGGTGGGGCCTTGGAGAACCTTTATGTCTAGCTCAGGGATTGTAAACACACCAATGGGCACTCTGTATCTAGCTCAAGGTTTGTAAACACAGCAATCAGCACCCTGTGTTTAGCTCAAGGTTTGTGAGTGCACCAATCGACACTCTGTAGCTAGCTGCTCTGATGGGGCCTTGGAGAACATTTATGTCTAGCTCAGAGATTATAAACACACCAATTGGCACTCTGTATCTAGCTCAAGGTTTGTAAACACACCAATCAGCACCCTGTGTTTAGCTCAAGGTTTGTGAATGCACCAATCGACACTCTGTAGCTAGCTGCTCTGGTGGGGCCTTGGAGAACCTTTATGTCTAGCTCAGGGATTGTAAATACACCAATCGGCACTCTGTATCTAGCTCAAGGTTTGTAAACACACCAGTCAGCACCCTGTATTTAGCTCAAGGTTTGTGAGTGCACCAATCGATACTCTGTATCTAGCTGCTCTGGTGGGGCCTTAGAGAACCTGTGTGTCGAAACTCTGTATCCAACTAATCTGATGGGGACATGGAGAACCTTTGTATCTAGCTCAGGGATTGTAAACGCACCAATCAGCGCCCTGTCAAAACAGGCCACTCGGCTCTACCAATCAGCAGGATGTGGGTGGGGCCAGATAAGAGAATAAAAGCAGGCTGCCCGAGCCAGCATTGGCAACCTGCTCGGGTCCCCTTCCACACTGTGGAAGCTTTGTTCTTTCGCTCTTTGCAATAAATCTTGCTACTGCTCACTCTTTGGGTCCACGCTGCTTTTATGAGCTGTAACACTCACCGCGAAGATCTGCAGCTTCACTCCTGAACCCAGTGAGACCACGAGCCCACCAGGAGGAATGAACAACTCCAGACGTGCTGCCTTAAGAGCTGTAACACTCACCGCAAAGGTCTGCAGCTTCACTCCTGAGCCAGCGAGACTACGAACCCACCAGAAGGAAGAAACTCCGAACGCATCTGAACATCAGAAGGAACAAACTGCAGACGCGCCACCTTAAGAGCTGTAACACTCACCGCGAGGGTCCGCGGCTTCATTCTTGAAGTCAGTGAGACCAAGAACCCACCAATTCCGGACACACTATGAAGTACTAGCTGTACAAGTCAGGGTGGGCTAAGCTGCTAAAACAGATACCTCCCTCCCCTTCAATACCCTGAAGAACAAGAAGTTAATTTTTTGCTCATGTAACATTTCAGAGAGGGTATTCCAGGTTAGCAGCAGCTTTCCCCCATGTGGTTATTACAGGATCCAGGCTTCTTCCCTGCTGGCTCTCCCAGGGCCCTGTCATTGCCTCTGTGGTTTAGGTTCTGGTGGAGAGTGTGAAGGAGGCTTGTCACTGCTGTTTACTTAAAGGCCTTATCCTAGAAATGGCCCACATCACTTTCACTCATGACCCACTGGCCAAGTTCTTAATCATTTAGCCAAGGATACCTACAAGGGAGGCTGGAAAATGTAATGTAGCCATGTGCCCAGGAGGGAAAAAAAATGAATTTCAGCAGATGGCTAGTGATGGCCTCATTAGTGCTCAGGCTCAAATGAAATAATAAGTCGACTCTTATTTCTCCTAAAATAATTGGATCTTGACATTGAAATTGGTGTGCTGATTGTATTTAGTAAGTGACCTCCAATGCAATTATTTCATTTTGCCATACTTTATGTAATTTTTATTTTTTCTGCCTTCCCTTTCGATGTCTAAAGGGAAGCATAATTAGTTATTGAAAAGGTTATTGAGACTTAAAAAAAGATTTGAACTTGGCTTGGTTGATGCTACCACACAGAAACCGCAAATATCCAACTCAACGCTCTTAGTTGCTGCTCATGATAGTCTATGCACAGTGACTGATGAATTTAGCCTGTCTTGAGGCTTCAAAACTTAGTCTTATGTCATCACCAGCAGAACATTATCCTAAATTACAGGTTTTCAATGGGGGGGAGGGGCAGTTTTGCCCCTCAGGGGACATTTGGCAATCTCTGGAGACATTTTTGATTGTCATACCTGGGGGGATGCCCCTGGCATCTCCTGGGTTGAGGTTAAGGATGCTACTAATCTACAGTGCACAGTACAGCCCCCCCACATACACACACTACAAAGCATTCTCCCACCCAAATTGCCAGGAGTGAGAACTTTGAGAAACCCTGCCCTAGACTGTTAAATTCAAAAAGAAATAATGGTTTATTGCTCACAGTGTGCCAGGCACTGTGTTAAACTCCCTATATTCATAGTTTCGTTTTTATCCTCACAACAACCTGTGAAGAAAGAACTCTCGTCCATCACCACTTTACTGTTGAGGGCACTAAGCCTTCTAGTGGTTAAATGACTTGCCCAGGGCCACAACTATTAGATGTTGCAGTCAGGATTTAATTCCAGGCACTTTGTGTTCAAAGTGTTTCTCATCCACTATGCTATATGCCAGTAATGCCCAAACCTAACTTTAGCCAGCAATTGTCTGCATCTCTTCAGTTTATGAACATTTATTCATTAGGACATGCAGGATAAATCGTACCAACACAGTCCGTGTATCCAGAATTCTAATTGACCTAGGCAGTGGGAGAGCCTGCCTCTCTATTTTTTTTTAAATTGGTGTGAACTATACATAACATAAAATTGGTCATCTTAACCATTTTAAGTATATAATTGAGTGACATTAAGTAGATTTATTATATTATGTAAATGGACTTAACACGATTTATTTCCAGAACTTTTTTATCATCCCAAACAGAAACTCTGTACTCATTAAACAATAACTCCCTGTTTCCCCATTCTCCCTTGCCCCAGACACTAGTAACCTCCGTTCTACTTTCCCTCTCTGTGAGTCTCCCTGTTCTAGCTACCTGATGTAAGTGAAATCAGACCATGTTTGATCTTTTGTGTCTGGCTTATTCACTTAGCATAGTATTTTCAAGGTTTATCCATGCGTGCAAATTCCCTTCCTTTTAATGACTAAATAGTATTTCATTGTGTGTGTACATGTGCACACACAATGAAATACTATTTAGTCATAAAAAGGAAGTTTGTACACATATATACACACACACCAAATTTTGTTTATCCATTCATCAGTTCATGGGCATTTGCGGTTTTTTTCCACCTTTTGACTGTTATGACTTTCCCTTTATTTTTAATCTGAACTTTACTCCATCACTTCCTCACTTTCCTTTTTTATTCACACCATAATTTTGAACAAGCAGACTTTGTATTTTCATTACTCTGGGGATTTTTTTGAGGGAGGCTTGCTACCCTTTGGGGTTGTGATAAGGTTGTGCCAGTAACAGAATTCATGCAGTCAAAAACATTCATGGGACTTTCTTTCGTGATAGGTACTAGGGATGCAGAGATAAATAATACAAGGTCTCGACCTTCAAGGAGCTCAGGGTTTAGTAGGGAAAACAGAGGTATAAGTAAGTCATTGCAATGCCAGGTCCCAGATATGGGAGGATTCCAACAAAGAGAGGATAAGGCCAGGCACAGCAGCTCATGCCTATAGTCCCAACACTTTGGGAAGCTGAGATGGGAGGATCACTTAAGCCCAGCAGTTCAAGGCTACCCTGGGCAACATAGTGAGTGGCAAAAAATACAAAAATTAGCCAGGCAGGGTGGCATGTGCCTGTAGTCCCAGTTATTTGGGAGTTTGAGGTGGGAGAATCACCTGAGCCTGGGAGATTGAGGCTGCAGTGAGCTGTGATCACGCCGCTGCACTCCAGCCTGGGTGACAGAGTGAGAGCCTGTATCTTAAAAAAAAAAAAAAAAAAGAAAAGAAAGGATCAGATTTACCTGGAGAGGTCAGAGAAGGTTTCCAGAGGGAGTAAAACTTGAGCTTCATTTTGAAGAATGAGGGGGGAATACAAGGAGGGAAAAATAACAGGAACAAGACCTGTTCCTGTTACAGCAAACCTGTAACTCCCACCATGGAATGGGCACATTTTCCTGTAGACAGTTGGAGCCAGTGTGGGCTTCAAACCTAGGGGGCTGATATGATCACTTGTCAATCTGAAGATGACTCTTGGAACAATGTAGAGGATAGGGTGAGGTGGGTAGGCTGGTGGCTGACAGACTAGGTCAGGAGAGGGCTGACCAAGAGGAGGAGGGGTGACAAGGGCTGTAACCAAGGCATATGAGCTGGGATGGAAAGAAGCTAGATAGAAGGGAAACAAAAACCATCAGAACTGTGGAACCAACTCCATGGGAGGGATAAGAAGAATGCCTATTCTAGGGTGAAACCCAAATATCTGGCATGGTACCATTAACCCAAACAGAAAGAGTAGATTTCCAGAGAAAGAAAAACAAATTTTGGGGAAGGTGAGTGTGAGCTGTCTAGAGAATATGCAGGTAGAACTACATGTTAACTGTAACATATACTTGTGTGCACCTCAGGAGATGGCTGATTAAGAATTCAGGATTCAGGCCAGGCACAGTGGTACGTGCCTTTAATCCCAGCTGCTTAAGAGACTGAGGCGGGAGGATTGCTTGAGCCTGGGAATCCGAGATCAGCCTGGGCAACATAGCAAGACACTGTCTCAAAAAAAAAAAAAAAAAAATTCAAGATTCTGGAGTCAATATTACTTAAGGTGGCAACTGTCTATTCTATAGAAAATGGACAAATATAGATAAAAAGCCACTTCCCTTTCTAAAAGTGTCCCTGCAATTCAAATGAATACTAGGAAGGATTGTGTTCATTCTTCTAACAAGACTCACATGTGTCTTAGCACAAAAAGAGGATTCTTTTATGATACAAATGCACTGAGAATTTGGTCAGGCTATCACAATGAACTGATAGTTCATATGGATTTGAGTCTTTATACCACTCTGAAATCTGGACCAACTGGGCCTCCTAAGGCCATTTTGCAGATCTGGGCTTGTTTCTGAAGCTACAGACAGGCCTCTTCCAAGCACTCTAAGTGCTCCACAAATAATATTTCTGATTCCCAGAACAACCCCACAAAAAGGTACTCTTACTCCATTTTTAGGTGAGGAAGTGGAGGCTCATGATGTCAGGTAAGCTTTCTGAGCTCCCAAGTAGTTAAGCCCTCAGTTTAATATCATTTGACTCCAAAGCCCTATGTTGCACCATGCCTTGATAATAGGCCATATGGGTTTCATGTATTTCAGATGGGAAAGGTTAGTGTGAGGTGAAAGATCCACAATTAACCTTTTAACCATGGAACTGAAATATTTACAGATGAAGTGATACAATAGCAGGAATTAATTCCAAAATAATTGGGGTGGTACTGGTCCATGGCCTGTTAGGAACCGGGCCGCAGAGCAGGAGGTGAGCAGCAGGCTAGTGAGCATTACTACCTCCTGTCATATCAGCAGTGGCATCAGATGGGTGAGGATGTAAATGAACTGGGATTGGCATTGAGTTGATATTGTTGGATCTAGGTGATAGATTCGTCATTATAATATTCTCTCTTTGTGATATTTCTGATATTTTCTAAAATAAAAAGTTATAGTTATTTATTTAGACGGAGTTTCACTCTTTTGCCCAGGCTGGAGTGCAGTGGTGTGATCTCGGCTCACCGCAGCCTCCGCCTCCCAGGTTCAAGCGATTCTCCTGCCTCAGCCTCCCGAGTAGCTGGGATTACAGCCTCCCGAGTAGCTCACCACCACACCCAGCTAACTTTTGTATTTTTAGTAGAGATGAGGTTTCACCATGTTGGATAGGCTGGTCTCAAACTCCTGACCTCAAGTGATCCACCCACCTCGGCCTCCCAGAGTGCTGGGATTATAGGCGTGAGCCAGTGTGCCCAGCCAATAAAAAGTTTTTGAATGGATTCAGATAAAATAGTTGGAGAAATGGCATTTTTATTCAAAGCCAACTATTTATGTTTGGAATATCTTTTGTGCTTAGAGTTCTCCATTACAGAGTTCCCCAGTGTTCCTATTAATAAGTAACATTGAGCAGAGGAATGCACTGTTTAGATCAGCAGTCCCCAACCTTTTTGGCACCAGGGAGTGGTTTCATGGAAGACAATTTTTCCACAGACCTTGGGTGGGAAGTGTTTGGGGATGAAACTGTTCCACCTCAGATCATCAGGCATTAGTGAGATTCTCATAAGGAGCGGGCAATCTAGATTCTTCACATGCGCAGTTCACAATAGGGTTCTCACTCCTGTGAGAATCTAATGCCACCGCTGATCTGACAGGAGGCGGAGCTCGGGCGGTAATGCTCGCTTGCCTTCGGCTCACCTCCTGCTGTGGGGCCCTGTTCCTAACAGGCCATGGACCAGTACCCATCTGCAGCCTGGGGACTGGGGACCCTGCTTTAGATGATGTACTCTGGCTTTGCATTCTGGCATTAGCTAAGCACCCTTTTAAAGGAAATTGGGTCTGTACTGTCATTCCCTGTTCTCCCTAACACCTGGAAACATTGAATACCTGCAATGCTGGGAAGCTAACTCCCACCACAACTAGAACAGCTATGGGAAAGACAACAGTTGATTTTGAAGAGTGTCACCAATTTGCACATGATTCCATCCTTAACCATTCTTATCCTATCAGCTCTGCCAAACATGGAGAATAGTTGGCTGCAGAACAGCTATTTTTCCTACTTGTAGATGCAACTATTTCTCACCCACCAGGATGTAAAAGGTCCCTGTACCCTAAGATTGGTCCTACATACACACCCAATGGGAAAATGGGATGAAAAATTTAAAGCAGTAAATATTTGAGGAAGTAGATAGAGTAATTTAGAAAAAGAAAATACACAGGGCCAAGCACAGTGGCTCACATCTGTAATCCCAGCAGTTTGAGAGGCCAAGGCGAGAGGATTGCTTGAGCTCAGGAGTTTGAGGCCAGCCTAGGCAATGTAGTGAGACCCCACCTCTACAAAAAATTAAAAACTTAGTTGGGCTTGGTAGTATGTACCTGTAGTTTAAGAAACTTGGGAGGCGGGTGGTCAAGGCTGCAGTGGGCCATGATTGCACCAGAGTACTCCAGCCTGGGTGATAGAGTGAGACTCAGTCTCAAAAAAAAAAAAAAGACAGACGAAAAGGAAGAAAATATATGGATGTATATCATATAAAAATATAAATAAGGGAGGCCTAGTGCAGTGGCATGCCTGTAATCCCAGCACTTTGGGAGGCTGAAGCAGGAGGATCACTTGAGGCCGAGAGTTCGAGACCAGCCTGGGCAACATATTGAGACCTCATCTCTGCAAAAAATCAAAAAATGAGGCAGAAGGATGGCTTGAGCCCAGGAGATCAAGGCTTCAGTGAGCTGTGATCACACCACTACACTCCAGGCTGGGTAACAGAGAGAGACCCTGCCTCAAGATAAATAAATTCATACATACATATATACATACATAAGAGGACTTCTTTCTTTCCATTTGAAATGTTTCATTCAAAGGCTAGAATTAAATTGCCGTAGGCCATCACAAGTTTAGCTTGAATATTATTATTTTTTCAAGATGGAGTCTCACTCTGTCACCCAGGCTGGAGTGCAGTGGTGTGATTTTGGCTCACTGCAACCTCTGTCTCCCGGGTTCAAGCGATTCTTCTGCCTCAGCCTCCCATGTAGCTGGGATTACAGGCACCCACCAACACACCTGGCTAAGTTTTGTATTTTTAGTAGAGACGGGGTTTCCTCATGTTGGCCAGACTGGTCTTGAACTCCTGACCTCAAGTGACCTACCCGCCTCAGCCTCCCAAAGTGCTGGGATTATAGGCATGAGCCACTGCACCCAGCCTAGCTTGAAGAAAATTTGATAGGAGTTTGTTTTTTCTATTTATTGGCCAAGCAATACCATGTATAAATATTAAGAATCATAGCTGTTCCTTAGTGCCTAGTTGTTTATAAACCATGGGAAAGAATGAAATCATTGACCAAATGAGACAGGGTAACCATCTTCCCTGGGAGTAAAGAGACTAGCAGTCTCTATTGACATATATTTTAGGCCTGTCCTCCAAAAGAAATTTACCCAAAGAAGTGATGTATTTGTGTCCAGGGCTACCGAGCCTAATCTTTGGCTGCCTCTGTGTTATTCTAAGTTGTAATTTTCCATGTCATCTAAATTTGTAATAATTCTTTAATATGATAGTGTTTCAGTGAAGAAACATTCTGCTTGCTGCATTTCTTCTGAGTGAGTAATTCCCTGACAACTACCAGATCTTGGCAGAAGCAAAGTTGGTCATAAGTTATGCTCCACTCTCAGTGTTGGTGAAATGTATGATGCGTAACACAGTGTTTTTGAATTCAGTGCTGATTTTCCTAAAGGACATTTGGAAGGAAAAAAGAAAAGGAAAGGAAATACCCAAATTCAGGAATAGAACTTACATATTATTTTAAGACTTAAAAAATACATGAACACTAATGATGAACTCATTTCTTCAAAGTAAAAGGCCTTATGCTATTTTTTCCCATTTCCCTGTGTGGCTTGATTGTGGCAAAGGTGGCTGTGTGAGTTTCCATTATTGAAGGAGTTAAGGTCTGTGGAATGAAAGCATGAGACAACATGCAAGGACCAGGTTGGTTTCCATTTAACAGCCAACCTAATCTAACTGAAAAGATTGAGAGGTTTGTCTTTTTTGGAAAGTGTTAAGGTTCTTCCAAGTAACCAGCAATGTGACTTTACCACACTGTTCATTAACGGGGGTTTGGATGGCCACCATGTCTGCTGCTGGCTGAGTCCAAAACTGCGGTCACTCTCTCCAGCAAGCTCATGGAGGGTTACGTCATCTTCACTCAGCCAGCCCAACGCTTTTTCCATCTGCTAAAATGTAGAACATGGTTGCTGATTCTACTCTTTCTACAAAGAGAGAGAGGGAACATAGATGAGTTGCTGCTTTTAAAGATTATATGTTAATTGCCGTTTTAAAAATCTGCTAAGCTAAGCATGCTTAGTGTAATCAGTCACCATGGAGTTTTTTAATAGGACAGCTTCTGCTCTTACAGAGCAGAGTTTTTATGCCAGTAGGTTAGAAGTGTAACATGTTTGTATATTGAAGTGATTCTCCAACAAGGACTTCTTTTCATCAGGGGTGACCTAAAAGTTATTACTTGAAATATAATTACATCATGTTCTTAACTGGGTTTAGTAGTAGGATAATTACAGATTGTATCCACCTCAAATAGGAAGAACTGATAAGTTTTGCACAATTATTTAATTCCTCTGTTAGGCCTTCCTTATTTCCTGTTCTCTTTTTAAAATTTGACTAAGATATTGCTAATGGGCTTGGGAACCTATAAAATGATCAGGATTGTTGCCTTATGTTTTGCATGTTTGGGGTAACAGTGGAGCCAGATGTACTCTTAAATAAAAGGTAGGCCTACAAAACCAGTTTCTCAGTTGCATTCAAAATGTGATTTAAAAAAACAAAAAAGGAGAATCTCCCTTATAGGTGAACTATTTAATTTGTGCTTTATTTTCCCTTTTGCCATTCATGAGATTTCTTAAATAAAATGATATCTTTTCTTTTTTTCATTATTATTTTAAAGGTCTCTGGGGAACAAGACTCATGGAGGAAAGCAGCACTAACCGAGAGAAATACCTTAAAAGTGTTTTACGGGAACTGGTCACTTACCTCCTTTTTCTCATAGTCTTGTGCATCTGTAAGTAGAATATTTCCTTACACTAATGGGAAAGTTTTGAAAAGATTTGACCTATCCAAATCATAATTAAAAGGAAGTGTGTATGCACCAGAGGGGCAAACTCAGAAGTTACCTTCTTACCTTTGTTTTTAATTCTAATATTTTTATTTGGGCACTTGTTTATTGACTATCTTCCTATGATAGAATGCAAGCTTTATAAGAGAAGGGACGTGATTTGTTCTCTGCTGTACCCCCATTTCCCAAAACTGCAGATGCAACAGAAGGCTCTGAAAAATATACAAGAAAGAATTTTTCTAATTGTGACTAAATTGTGACCAAGTGCTAAGTGACTGTGGACTTGCATTTAACACAGGAAGGGAGAGGCAAGGAGTTCAATTCCAATTTAGAATTTGGTCAAGTTCTCTTCTGCACTCTGGTAAACATTAATTAAAAATCAGCATTATCTGACCAGCCAGTTCATTGTCAGTGGTGGTGATTTTCGCTATGAGATATGCGTGGCAACTTGCCAGACACCAAGAAACCAAGTTAGAGGATTTTTGTATTAGATTTCTTAACAATGAGTACAGTATCACCATTATTACAGTATCATCATTATTGTCATACTATTATATCAGTTGACATAAGGTCTGCATAAGAATTGTTTCCAGAAAAATGACTTTCCAAATTTAACTTTCAGGAAATACAAATAATGCTACTAATATTGCTTTTATCGGCGTATACATGTAAAATCCCCTTCTTTTGGATTTGGATATGTTGTGTCATTGCCTCATTTTAATTCATTATTTCTTCTCAATCTTTAATAATTGCTGGGCTTTTACTCCACAAGAAGCTTGCTATAGGCCCGTCTCTTTCCCCTTCTTTCCTTCTTTCAGTTTGTCTTCCCATCCTCTGGTAGGAGGAGGGGAGGGATGCCTGAGCTAGACTAGCTGTAGGAACCATTTGTCTCAAAGTCCAGAAAGCCACAGATGATGGATTTGTCCTCTGAATCAAAGGGCGTTCGATGATGGATTTCTGTCATGTCTCATCTAAAGTCTTCGCGAGAACAGATGAGGAAGCAGTTTTATGACCCCAGAGCCTCCTACCAAACTCCTCTGAGAAAAGGGTTCCTTTTTTTTTTTTTTTTTAAATTAGAGACAGAGTCTTGATCTGTTTCACAGGCCGGAGTGCAGTGGCAGAATCATAGCTCCCTGCAGCCTCGAGCTCCTAGGCTTCAGTGATCCTCCCACCTCAGTCACCCACATAGCTGGGACTACAGCTGCACACCACCATGCCCAGCTAACTTTTAAAACATTTTTGTAGAGGTGGGGTCTCACTTTGCTGCCTATACTGGTCTCCAGCTCCTAGCTTCAAGTGATCCTCCTGCCTCAGAAGTGCTGGGATTATAGGCATGAGCCACTGCACCCAGCCTGGATGTGATATTTTTATGTTTTAAATTGTTAGAGTTTAGAAACTGAGATTGAGTTTGCTGCCTGCATTAAAATGGTGTTTAAACATTAAACTGCAGTGGCCTTAAATATTAACAAGTTGATTAGAATTACTAAGTTCTTTTCAAGCTTTACATATACAGACAAATTTCTTATGCAAAATAGAAGGTAACCCCTGTACATAAGTCTAGAATTTCAGCAGTCCCCAAAACTGACTGAGCATTAGAATCACTCAGCGATTTTAAAATACATATGTGGTTTGCCCAGATCTACTAACAGAGCCTCCATAATGTAGCCTAGAGAAACGAGTTTTCAGATGTAGTGATAAATTTGGAAAGTAAGCCAGAGAAGTAAGCTGAAGACAGAGAGTTTTAGGAAACATGCCTAAAGTCACATAGTGAATTGGTTTTCTTGTTTATTTGAGAATATTGTTGGTTTTTGTTCTTTTTCACACAAATCACATTTTATTTCTTATGTGAGTAGCTATATATTTAAAAATTTTGTTTTTGGAATATTGTAGAATCTCTGGTTAAGAAGGTATCTTAGCAGTCATATGGTCTGACTTCACTGAATGCTAAAATTCTCCTTAAAACATCCCTCTCAGATGGTTACTCATACTGCCTCTGATTGAACAAGAGTCCCAGGTTAAGGGACTTACTTCTTTGAAATCATTCGTTTCATTTTTCTACAGCTATGTTAGAAAGTTCGTCCTTCAGTGAAGCCAGAGTCTATCTCTAATAACTTCTACCCAGTTGCACCCTCCAAGCCTACCTATACCAAGTATCTTTTTTCCACATTGCTTTTCCAATTCAGCTCTTCGGAAGTTTGGAGACAAATACCTAATCTCCTCTAAGCCTTCTCCAGGTTAAGCCTTTCCAGTTCATTCAACTGTTGATTAAGTGATTGGAGACACAAGTTTGAGTAACTCCCTTGATGGAAAGTCCCTCTGGTGCATGTTCTGTTCATCAGAGTCCCTAAGAAAGCACATGAGCCTCACCATGGTGAGTGGGGCCATGAGATTCCTAAACCAGAGACTACACTGTGGCTTGTGCAACCTACCATGGCCAGACTCATGAGGCTGTCTCATCATATAAATAATTCCTTAGTCTCTTCACCAAAAACTGTGAAGCACTGTGTCCCCCAGCTGTATGTGAGCTAGCCTGGGACCATAGTAGAGGACTCCTCTTTCAACCCTGTTGAATTTCATCTCGTTAGAATCTGCCCATTTTTCCATTCTGTTGAAATTATCTTGGAACTTGATTCATTCATCTCACATCAGCTATTCCCTGAAGCCTCACAGTATCAGCAGAGTTATTATCTATATCCATATCCTTGTAAATTATTAAACTAAAAAAGATTGGTCTAAGAACATCAGTCCATTAATCAAGGCTCTTTGGTTGGAGTTCACTTCATTTTATTATCATCCAGCTCAGAGTGTTCATAAACAAGGTGATAGGAAAGACTTTTCCAAATGCATGTGTGAGTAATTCCACTATTCCTGTGATCTGTGAGCTGTTGACCAGATTAAAAAGGAAGTGAGAATAACCAGGCAAGATTTACTCCTAGCAAAACCTTACTGGCTTCTAGTGACTGAGTCATTTCCCTATTGCTTACCAGCTATCTTTTTAATTACTAGTTTTAAAATCTTGCCAGCAATGTCAATATCAAATGACCAAGAATATCAAACTCATTACTCTGTATGTAAATGAGATAGTGTACTTACCCCTATGCCGTGTGTATTAGGCTGTTCTTGCATTGCCCTAAATACCTGAGACTGGGTAATTTATGAGAAAAGAGGTTTGGCCAGGCACTGTGGCTCATGCCTGTAATCCCAGCACTTTGTCAGGCCGAAACAGGTGTAATGCTTGAGCCAGGAGTTCAAACTTAGCCTGGACAACAAGGTGAAACCCCCTCTCTACAAAAAATACAAAAATTAGCTGGGCATGGTGGCACGCACCTGTAGTCCCAGCTACCCAGGAGGCTGAGGTGGGAAGATTGTTTGAAGCTGGGCATCAGTGATTGCAGTGAGCCATGATTGCAACACTACACTCCATCCAGCCTGGGTGACAGAGCAAGACCCTGTCTAAATAAATAAATAAATAGGAAAGAAAGAAAAGAGATTTAATTGGCTCATGGTTCTGCAGGCTGTAAGGGAAGCATAGCTCCAGCATCTGCTTCTGGGGAGGCCTCAGGAAGCTGTTACTCATGGTGGAAGGTGAAGCAGGAGCTTGCACATTATGTGGCAAAAGCAGGAGCAAGAGAGAGAGATAGTGGGGCAGGGAAGAAGCCCCACACTTTTAAATGAGCAGATCGCATGAGAAATCACTCGTTACCTCAAGGACAGTACCAAGAGGATGGTACTAAATTATTCCTGAGAAATCCACCCCCATGATCTGATCACCTCGTAACAGGCCCCACCTTCAGCATTGGGGATTACGTTTCAACGTGAGATTTGGATGGGGACAACATCCAAACTATATCACCTTGCATAGTAGGTAGGGTTTTAGAAAGCAGTTTGACATAGTAAGAAAAGTACAGATTTTTTTTGCATCAGACAGACCTGAGTTAAAATCCCAGCTTCACTGCTAACATGCTAGGTAAATGTGCGCAAGTTAATTAACCTTTCTAAGCCTTTGTTTCCTCACTCGTAAAACAAGTATTTGGAAATATCATTGTGAAGATTAGAAATAATACATGAAAAGATCCTAGGATGCTGTCTGTCATACAGTAATAGTAGTAAGAAGTTATTCTTGCCAAAGATTGTTGAGAATGGCAGAATTATCTCAGTTCTAAGAGCTATAGTTTCTAATTCTTTGAGCCCAGAGTCAGATTCATTTGGAGCAGCTAACTGCTCACCAAGAGCTTATTTTCCATCTTACCAATGAGGTTATGTCCCCTGTGTTTTAAAAATCAGTCTACTTAACCAAGAGAACAGAAATGACATGAGAATTAAGTAATCTCACTTTCTCTGTAATTTAGGATTTATTCCTACTCGAAACCTGAGAGTTGCTATGAATTCACCATTAAAGCACTTATTAATATACACAGGTTACTGTTATAAATAGCAACAGTATTGCTATTGTGTGGGTTAGGTGTTGAAGTTAAAGAAAGGAATAAAGAATATTTAGAAGATCTTTGAAAACAGTGTCTGGGTACGGTGGCTCATGCCTGTAATCTCAGCATTTTGGGAGGCCGAGGCAGGCAGATCACTTGAGGTCAGGAGTTCAAGACCAGCCTGGGCAACTTGGCGAGACCTTTTCTCTACAAAATATACAAAAATTAGCTGGGCATGGTGGCATCCACCTGTAATCCCAGCTACTTAGGAGGCTGAAGCACAAGAACCTGGGAGGCAGAGGTTGCAGTGAGCCAAGATTGTACCACTGCACTCCAGCCTGGGCAATAGAGCGAGACTCTGTCTCAAAAAAAAGAAAGAAAAAGAAAGAAAGAAAGGAGAAAGAAAGGGAAAGGAAAGGAGGAAGGAAGGAAGGAGAGAGAGAGAGAAAGGAAGGAAAGAAATAAAAAGAAAGAAGGAAAGAAAGAGAGAAAGAAAGGGGAAAAAATGCAAGGAAGGTACTTAGTGAATCTATAATAAAAATATATTAGCCATTTCCTTTTTCTGTGCTCTCTACTCATTCTATAAAATTGAGTAAAAAATCTATAAGTTTAAACACAATAATAGAAATCACAAAAGTTAGCTGAGTCAACATTGTAGAAATGGAATATTTCCGTATGTCAAAGAAATAGGCAACATTAAAAAGCAGAAAGCAATTACAAAAATGATTATAAGAAACATCACAAAGGGTTAATATTTTAACACATTTGAAACTCAAAAATCACTGAGAAAGACAGTAGACTTCCATAAATATTTTATAGAGTAGAAAAAATAGGCCGGGCACAGTGGCTAATGCCTGTAATTCCAGCACTTTGGGAGGCTGAGGAGGGTGGATCACAAGGTCAGGAGTTCAAGACCAGCCTGGCCAAGATGGTGAAACACCATCTCTACTAAAAATACAAAAATTAGCTAGGTGTGGTGGCAGGTGCCTATAATCCCAGCTACTTGGGAGGCTGAGGCAGAGAATTGCTTAAACCCTTAAACCTGGGAGGTGGAGGTTGCAGTGAGCCAAGATCGCACTACTGCATTCCAGCCTGGGCTACAGAATGAGACTCTGTCTCAAAAAAAAAAAAAAAAAAGAGAAAGAATCCATGGGCAGGCACAGTGGCTCATGCTTATAATCCCAGTACTCTAGGAAGCCAAGGTGAGAGGATCAATTGAGGCCAGGAGTTCAAGGCCAGCCTGGGCAACATAGTGAGACTTTGTCTCTATTAAAAATTTTAAAATTAGCCAAACATGGTAACGCACACCTGTAGTCCCAGTTACTTGGGAGCCTGAGGCAGGAGAACTGCTTGAGCCCAAGTTTGAGGCTGCAGTGAGCTATGATTGGACCACTGCACTCTAGCCTGAGCTACAGAGTGAGACCTTGTGTCAAAAAAGTAAAAAAATAAAAATTAGCCAGGCATGGTGGCACATGCCTGTAGTCCCAGCTACTCAGGAGGCTGAGGCAAGAGGATCACTTGAGCCTGGAAGATGGAGACTGCAGTGAGCTGTAGTCATGCCACTGCACTCCAGCATGGGTGACAGAGCAAGACCCTGTCTCAAAAAAAAAAAAAGAAAATAAAAATAAATAAAATTTATTCAAATACAAAAGTGATATGGTTTGACTCTGTGTTGCCACCCAAATCTCATCTCCAATTGTAATCCCCATGTATTGATGGAGGTTCCTATTAGGAGATGATTGGATCATGGGAATGGTTTCCCATATGCTGTTCTCATGATAGTGAGTGAGTTCTCATGAGATCTGGTTGTTTGATAGGTGTCTGTCACTTACCCCTTCTTTTTCTCTCTCCTGCTGCCTTGTGAAGAAGGTGCTTCCTTCTCCTTTGCCTTCCACCATGATTGTAAGTTTCCTGAGGCCTTCCCAGCCATTTGGAACTGTAAGTCAATTAAACCTCTTTCCTTTATAAATTACCCAGTCTCAGGCAGTTTTTTATAGCAGTGTGAAAATGGTCTAATACAGAAACTTGGTACCAGGAGTGGGATACTGCTATAAAAATAACCTGAAAATATGGAAGTGACTCTGGAACTGGGTAACAGGCAGCAGTTGGAACAGTTTGGATGGCTCAGAAGAAGACAGGAAGATGTGGGAAAGTTTGGAACTTCCTAGAGACTTGTTGAATGGCTTTGACCAGTACACTGATAGTGATATGGACAATGAAGTCCAGGCTGAGATGGTCTCAGATGGAGATGAGGAACTTATTGGGAACTGGAGTAAACGTCACTCTTGCATGTTTTAGCAAAGAGACTGGCGGCATTTTCCCCTGCCCTAGAGATCTGTGGAAATTTGAACTTGAGAGACATGATTTAGAGTATCTGGCAGAAGAAATTTCTAAGCACCAAAGCATTCGAGAGGTGACCTGGCTTTTCCTGAAAGCATACAGTTATATGTGCTCACAAAGAGATGGTTTGAAATTGGAACTTACGTTTAAAGGGGAAGCAGAGCACAACAAAAGTTTAGGGAGTTTACAGCCTGACCATGTGGTAGAAAAGAAAAAACCCATTTTCTGGGGAGAAATTCAAGCTGGCTGGAGAAATTTGCATAAGTAACGAGGAGCCAAATGTAAGTTGCCAAGACAATGGGGAAAATGTCTCCAGGGCATTTCAGAAAATCTTCAGGGCAGACCCTCGCAACACAGGCCTGGAGGCCTAGAAGGGAAAAATGGTTGTGTGAGCCAGGCCCATGGCCCAACTACTCTGTGCAGCCTTGGGACATGGCACCCTGTGTTCCAGCCACTCCAGCTCCAGCTGTGGTTAAAAGGAGCCAAGGTACAGCTGGACCATTGCTTCAGAGGGTACAAGTCCCAAGCATTGGCAGCTTCCATGTGGTGTTGGGCCTTTGGGTGCACAGAAGACAAAAGTTGAGCTTTGGAAGCCACTGCCTAGATTTCAGAGGATGTATGGAAACACCTCGATGTCCAGGCAGAAGTCTGCTGCCAGGGTGGAGCCTTATGGAGAACCCCTACTAGGGCAATGCAGGGGGGAAATGTGGGGTTGGAGCTCCCACACAGAGTCCCCACTGGGGCACTGCCTCATGGAGCTGTGAGAATAGGACCACCATCCTCCAGACTCCAGAATGGTAGATCCACCAACAGATTGCACTCTGCACTTAGAAAAGCTGCAGACATTCAATGCCAGCCTGTGAAAGCAGCTGCAGGGGCTGTACCCTGCAGAGCCACAGAGGTGGAGCTGTCCAAGGCCATGGGAGCCCACCTCTTGCATTTAGCATGCCCATGTGAGACAAGGGATCAAAGGAGATTTTGGAGATTTAAGATTTAATGAATGCCCTGTCAAGTTTCAGACTTGAATGGGGCCTGTGACCCCTTTGTTTTGGCCAATTTCTCCCATTTGGAATGGGAACATTTACCCAATGCCTGTACCCCCATTGTGTCTTGGAAGTAACTAACTTGCTTTTGATTTTACAGACTCATAGGAAGAAGGGACTTGCCTTGTCTCAGATGATACTTTGGACTTGAACTTTTGAGTTAACGTTGGAACGACTTAAGACATTCGGGGACTGTTGGGAAGGCATGTTTGGTTTTGAAATGTGAGAAGGACATGAGATTTTGGAGGGGCCAGGGGTAGAATGATATGGTTTGACTCTGTGTCTCCACCCAAATCTCATCTCCAGTTGTAATCCCCATGTGTCAAGGGAGGGACCTGATGGGAGGTGACTGGATCATGGGGGCAGTTTCCCCCATGCTGTTGGCATGATAGTGAGGGACTTCTCATGAGATCTGGTTGTTTGGTAAGTGTCTGGGGTTTCCCCTTTCTCCCTCTCTCTCCTACTGCCTTGTGAAGAAGGTACTTGCTTCTCCTTTGCCTTCTGCCATGATTGTAGGTTTCCTGAGGTCTCCCCAGCCATTCAGAACTGTGAGTCAATTAAACCTCTTCCTGCCTATTCTCAGGCAGTTCTTTATAGCAGTATGAAAATGGACTACTACAGAAAGTATTTAACTTTAAACTCAGTAGTATCCAAAGAAGTAATGAAAATGGAGAAATGAACAACAAAATCATAGTACAATATGGTATGTACTAGGACAGAAAGAGCCCTTTTAAGAAGAGATCTATGTATTTCCATTTATTTATCTCTGAAAGAAGGAAACTTTGCCTTGTATTCTGAAAAAGAAAGGAATATTTTATTTTACTTGTAAAAATCTTACAAGGATGCTAGTCTAAATACAATTTTCCTAATTTGCCAGAGAATCCATGAAGATCGAGTTGATAACAAGATCCTTGAAGTGAAGGTCAGTGAGTTAATCTCACAGCAGCTGCAAGCTAATTCCATTTCCAGTGAAAAATGTCTTGATAGCTCCCCACATATCTTTTCACCACAAACAGTTTCAGTCTTAAGATCCCATGTTGCAATCCATGAGAAGTAACTATTAAGCCTTCAACTATGGCTGGAAGGCTCCTTGCCCTTTCTGATAAATTGACTGGACAAAAACTCAATTTTAAAATGACAAGAAATAGAAGACGTATAGATGTACTTTAAATGTGACCAAGATGGGTTGTGAAAACACAAGACACAATATCCAAAAATGCTGGCAACACAGTACACTGTAGAGTATTGGTTGTTTACCCTTGCTATTGCATGGCTGAGCTTACTGCCACTGCTCAGCATTGCAAGGGCATCAAATTGCCTATCACTAGCCTAGGAAAAGATCAAAAATCAAAATTCTAAGTACAGTTTCTACTGAATGCTTATCACTTTTACACCATTTTAAAGTCAAAAAATCAGTAAGTTGAACCATCATATATCCAAGATTGTCTGTATGTAAATATTATACATCTTTCTCTTACTTTTAAAACAAAATAATAGTAGCCAATACTACCATTCTCAAAAGCACTTGTGTCAACAGCCTTTACCCCTTAAAGATTTTCCTCACAATTTTACAATTGTTACTTATAATTTTCTTTGAAATGTTGACCAAACCTGGATTAAAAGATTTGTGTTGTGACTGTGTTTCACAAACTCTCTTGATTCTGCAGTCTCACTTCTGCCTCCTAAAAAGCCCTCACCAAGGTCACTGGGGATGACTCTTTTCAGCCTCTTCCTGGCCTTTGGTCCAGTGGCATTTGGCATTCTAGGACTTCCCTCTTTGTCTTTAATAACTCCCTCTCTTCCTGTGTTCCTCCTTGCTGTGTTCACTTGCTTCGCTTTCTTCTTTCTGAAGCATGTTTATACAGTGTCTTCTCTGATTGGGCCTGTGACATTCTTTAGGTCATGTTTTCCACAGACAGTGCTTCAACTAGTACTCGTGTGCCAGTGGCTCCCACGTCTCACTCATGAGCTCTGAACCTAGTACCAGCTTCTGCTGGACATGTACAATGGGATCTCTCACAGGCCTCTCTCATTGGTAACATGCCCCAGCCTGAACTCATCTCCCACCCATCTATCCAGCCATGCTGTCTAGTTCACCTGAACCCTGGGTGTCATCCCAGATGCTTTCCCTTCCCAGTCTTCTGTGATCATTCTGCCTCATCAGAGGCTCTCTAATCTGTCTTCTTTCCTATATCGCTCTTGTCCCTATTTTAATCCTAATCATCTATTTCCTGACTTACTCATTCCTTAAGTTGGTCAGTAATTTAATTAAAAACAGATTTAGGCCCTGTCCTTAAATGTGATAAGTGATATGAAAGGAGATGATTGGGGAAAAGGATTTCCCTCAAGGAAGGCCTCTCTGAAGCCTGAAGCAAGAATGAGAACGAGTCAGACGAAGAGAGAATTCTATGAATGAAGGCTCTGAAGCAGGAAAACACTCAGATCATTCCAGAATCACTTAGAAGCCAAGTGAAGCCAGTTCCTGGAGAGCAGATCATCAGATGAAGATGGAAAGGTGACCAGGGACCAGACCTGTAGTTTTGGTGGGCCTTGGTGAGGGATTTACAGTAGGACACCCCATGGTTTAAGTATGAAAGTGACAAGATTCCTTTAAGTTTTAAGAGGCCTCGAAATATGAACCACAGATTAGATGGAAGCTACTCTCCCTGTGTCTGGACTTTTTAGAATTTCCAAGCACTGCTGTTTCTGGAACCAGATTAATACAAGTCACTCTTCAATTTATTTATTTATTTATTTATTTATTTATTTATTTATTTATTTCTTTGAGACAGGGCCTCACTCTGTCACCCAGGCTGGAGTGCAGTGGCATGAACACAGCTCACTGCAGCTTGGGGGCTCAAGAGATCCTCCTGCCTCAGCCTCCCATGTAGTTGGGACCACAGGCACACACCACCCAGCTAATTTTATTTGTTGTAGAAATGAGGTCTCATTTTGCTACCCAGGCTGTTCTTGAACTCTTGGGCTCAAGCGATCCTCCTGCAACATCCTCCCAAAGTGCTGGGATCACTCTTCCATTTAACATGCTATCTCAACATCAAGATAAACTTTAAAATCTTTAGATAATAGGCTGGCATTTTACTTAAACGATCTTTACTTAAGTTCTTCAGAACTGCCATTCCCTATATCTGGTTCTTCAACCACATCAAACTACTTGTGATCTCAAAACGCCTCAGCATACACTGTCCTTTCTGTCATTCTAATTCCTCCTCATCCTTCAAAATCAGCTCAAGGGCCAGATCCAGGGAAAAGCTTAGTGGTGCCCACCCGAACCGGCCCCCTCCTTCGAGTTGTGCTGCCATTCGGGCCCACCTCTTCACACAGGATTGTCAGACCAGACCAGCTCATGCGTTCACCGCCCTTGCAGGGATGGGATGCAGCTGTGCACCTCTCAGTGCCGACACCTGGAGAGTCTCACGAAATGTGACAACGTGGCCTGTTTCCATTTCTTGTTCACTAGGACTTCTCATTTACTAACACACAGAATTTCCTGTAGTATATCCACTTAATCAGCTCAAGCCTAATAATTCCTTGATTTGGGTATAGTGCTTTGCATTTATATACTGATGGTCCCCAACTTATGATGGTTCGATTTATGATTTTTCAACTTCATGGTGATGTGAAAGTGATACACATTCTATAGAAACCATACTTTCAATTTTGAATTTTGGTCTTTTTCCAGGCTACCATACTCTAAAGATAGAGCCACAGCTCCCAGTCAGCCATGTGATTATGAGGGTAAGCGACCAATACTCTACAGTGTATTATATTGCCAGATGGTTTTGCCCAACTAGCCTAATGTAAGTATTCTAAACATGTTTAAGGTAGGCCAGGCCAAGCTGTGTTGTTCATTCAGTAGGTTAGGTATATTAAATGCATTTTCAATTTACAATGGGTTTATCAGGATGTAACTCCACTATAAGTCAAGGATCATCTTGTATAGCACTTTTAATTTATAGAGTCCCTTCAAATGTTTGTTTGTATTTTATTTCCACTGCATCCATGTGAGGATACCATAAGATATACAGCTAGCAAAACAGTTTAGTTTTCCTGTGCAAAGTGATGGCTTCATCTTGTGGCAGATTACCTGGAATACTGCGGCCAAGGCATCTTGGTTCTACTGTCTTTATATCTAGTACAGTTATATTTTTAATGGCAGCTCTGATTTCTTCTTTGGCCCAAGGGTTATTAAGAGAGGGAAAAAATTTAATTTCTTAACAGATATATATATCTATATCAAGTCATATATTTAATTCAAATCCTTAATATTCCTAGGTAATTTTTGTCTACTTTCTCTGTCAAAGATTGAAAGATACAGGGTTTTCAGTTTCCAACTGTAATTGTAGTTTTGGTAATTCTTTTATTACTAACAGGTATTGCTCTACATATTTTGATGTTCTGTTATTCAATACATGAGAATTCATTACAGTTAAATCATCATGTATAGTATAATTTACCAATGTAAAATAACCTTTTTATCAAACTGAGTATTCACCTTATAATGTCCTCTGTCAAGGATTATAATACCACTTAAAACCTTTTAAAAAATATTTTGTTCCTGATAATTTTAGCTTTGAGTGGGTTTCTTATAACAATTCTAGAGATGCATTTTTATTTTTTAACCAATACTTAAAGCTTTGTGATTTAGTAAGAGTCTAAACCATTCACATTTCATGCTTTTTTGTCAAATTTCTATTATTTAGTATTTTCCTCTCTTTTATATTTTCCTGTTATTTTCCATTTCTATTCTTTTGTTAGACTGGAAATTTTTTCTTTGCTTTTTTTATCCTAGTGATTTGGAGTTTATATAATATATACTATTCTATAATACCCTTTATTTGTTTTTAATATTTGAACCTATATTTTTCAACATTATTAAGAATAAAATAGTATTTGTTGCTATTTTGAAATGATAGACCATGTTTTTAAGGCAGGTTGGTGGTTGTTAAGGCACCAGTATCGGCCAGGCATGATGGCTCACACCTGTAATCTCAGTGCTTTGGGAGGCCGAGGTGGGCAGATGTTTGAGCCCAGCACTTTGGCCGATATTGTGGTTTACTGTATTTTGTTTTAGTTTATTTTATGGAAAATGGAAATTCAGTGGTTAAGACAAGGATTAAATAGCAAAAGAAAGATGTGTACATATGTACAGATGTATGTGTCCTTTATATGTTTTTTAATACTCTTGTCTCCTTTCTGGTCCTCATTTAAGGTTATCTATTTCATGCAGTAAATTTTTCTTTACAGTTCATTTCATTTAGAGAGTGAATGCTACCTTCCAAGTGGGCTTTCTCCAGTTTCCTTTCAGGGACTTAAAGGAGAAGTGATGTTAACAGTTTTATATTTCCATTGCATTTTACAGTGTGCAGATGTCTTCACATATATTTCTCCATTTGAGCTTCACAAAAGCCCTTGGTATTATTCTAATTATCTAGATTCCAAAATCAGGCTTAGAAGACTTAAATAGTTGTCCAGGATCTCAAGATGCAAGACCCACAATCATGAACAGAGGCAGATGTTCAGGATGGAGGCAAGCTGAAACTCAAAACCAAATCATTGACTCCAAATTCAGGGGTCTTTTAGCTGCCACCTGCATGGGCTCTTGGTGTAGCTGACCACCAGAGTTTGTAGAGCTGTCATTCAGGTGTGCCATGGACTTTCCTGGGACCTGGCACAGGAGAAGGACTGAGTTAATGTTTGCTGATTAAATATCTGTTACAGGCTGGGCGCGGTGGCTCACGACCGTAATCCCAGCACTTTGGGAGGCCGAGCAGGGAGGATCACTTGAGCTCACAAGTTTGAGACCAGCCTGGGCAGCATGGCGAAACCCCATCTCTACAAAAAATTTGAAAATTAGCTGGCCATGGTGATGCATGCTTGTAGTCCCAGGTACTCGGGAAGCTGAGGTGGGAGGATCACATGAGCCCATGAGATTGAGGCTGCAGTGAGCTGAGATGGTGCCACTGCACTCCAGCCTTGGCCATAAAGCCAGACCTTATCTCAAAAAAAAAAAAAAAAAAAAAAAAAAAAGTTACAATAATCATCCCTTCAAAGCTGGAAGGCATTATTTACCTGTCTGTCCAGCAGATGGTGCTACATAACCAAGGGGATCTGTTGCTTGCCCTTGGTGAAGCTATTAAAGCCAATACAGATCTTGAGAATTTCAAAAGCAAAAATCAATACTGGATTATGAGTGCTCTAGGAAAATAAAAAGATAAATTTTCAATTTACATACTTATATATAGTTATACCATATTTACAAATAAAAATATATAAATAATTTATCAAAATTCCTTTTTAACAGCAACAACCACAGTAAACCCACAGGTTAAAAACTCCACAACAGTCTATTAATCAGTCAATCCAAAGTACATTCCAATTCCAAGTTAATTGAAAATAATCAACTTAATCATTTGGTTGGCTCTGAGCAGCCTTCACTGCTTGCTCTTGTGTCATGTTTCTTTCTGTCCTCGATTGGCTATAGACTTACAGACGGCCTTTGCAGAGGATAGTGTACTCATGTCCATCCTTTGCATCCTTTGTGGGAGTTGGCTAGGCAGCACTCTCCCTGGGGACACTATGAACTCCTCTCCTTGAGTGCAGAGATCACGTCTTGTTCATCTTCATGCCCAATACCTTGTTCCATAAATATGAATGGATTACAATTCTAAACTCTTAACTCTGCCCCAAGACAGTTCTGAGAGGTAGTAAGTCATATAACACTTGAAGAGGACTGTTCTTGGCCTAATTACATTAGGTTATAAGATGACAGGTGAGGGAGCCAAACCAGGGGGCCTGGAAATTATTCATACATCTCTAGATACAGTATACAAATTGTGTGTATTATGTGTATTTACTGTGTCATTGATTGCTTCAGATGAACTCCCACACACACTCGTGTTTGGATCATTATTACCTACCCTTCTCCTTAAATAATCTTAATTTCCTATGATGCTTGAAAGGGAAAGAGGGGCCAGGTGTGGTGGTTCACACCTGTAATCCCAGCACTTTGGGAGGCTGAGGCAGGTGTATCACCTGAGGTCTGGAGTTCAAGACCAGCCTGACCAACATGGTGAAACCCTGTCTCTACTAAAAATAAAAAATCAGCTGGGCATGGTAGCACATGCCTGTAATCCCAGCTACTTGGGAGGCTGAAGTGGGAGAATCGCTTGAACCTGGGAGGCGGAGGTTGCAGTGAGCCGAGATCACTCCATTGCACTCCAGACTGGGCAACAACAGTGAAACTCCGTCTCAAAAAAAAAAAAAAAAAAAAGGCAGAGTGGGGGGAAGAGGGCTGCATGAAGGAGAGATTTACTAAATAGTACTTAATCCCAAAATAATTTCTATAGGTTTGAATATGATCCCTGAAATTTATTATAGGTTCAGGTAAGTATTAATCATGGGTATTCAGAACTGTGGTTTAAAAAATGTATAGAACATGTTTCCTTCCCCTTGAAAGGGGGCTAATTATAGGAATTATATTATACCTGCAATCATTAAAGTCCAGAATGAGACAGTACTTGGTAAAGTGCTGAAATTTATAATAAATGCATTATAGCAATCCAGTTAAGGAGGAAGAGCCACCATTATTGAACATTTGTTAAGTGTCAGCCACTGTACTAGATAAATTTTAGTTACTATTTTTATTTAGGCACCAAAAAATCCATGGGATAGTTGGTTATCCCCATCTTACTGAAGAGGAAACTGAAGCTCAGAAAGTTTAAGCAACTTGCACAGGTCGCATAGCAAGTAAGGAGCATGGTCAGGAATCAGACCCTGATCTCCTTTGGTCTACTAAGCTTGTAAAGGATCTTCCCGCCTCCTTCCAAGACCATTCAATATAATCAGTAAATGTCCATGGCAAGGATGTAGTTCAAGTTATAGGGTTCCATTCAAGATTTGATTGGTAGGTGGGAAGCAGAAATGTCTGCGTCAATCAGCATCCTGGAAGAAGGAGATAATGAACTCAAGTGGTGATTAAGGGAAGTTTAATGAAGGGACTGTTTACAGAGATGTGGTGGGGTTAAGAGAACCAACAAGGGGAAGTGATGCACTCAAAAAGTTACCACCTCCAGGCTTTAGGGGATTGGGGGAGGGAGTGGCACAGTGTGAACCTAGTGTGGTTGTGAGAAAAGGGATTCCCTCAGCAGCCATGGCCAAGGTTAGAGTCTCCACTGCCAAATTGCATCCAGGTGGTGAAGGAATGGAGAATAGGGGTGGGGTAACAAACTCTGACCTCGGTATCCCCAAAGGGCAAAGGATTCCAGGTGGTACAGTTCATAAAGATTAGCCTCAGGGCACAGAACAGGGCAGAGAAGAATGGAGAATTGATCTGGAGAAAACAAACAATGGCTTGCCCATGTTACTGCAGGGAGAGCAGACGGTGTGCACAGCAGGAGGGTGGGGAGCCCAGCATATAGCTGTGTTGCGGCCTGTGCAAATCAGCCTCACTGGCATGGAGGATCTGAGCCGAGAGGTGGTGAAAGATGAAATCGAGTAGGCATGTTGGTAGTCCTAAATATCAAGTAAACGTTCCTGATCTTACATTGATACCCAATAGTAAGCCAATTTTGTTTCACATAAGCCAATATTAATATTACATATTTCTTTTATAAGCCAGAGATATAGGGAGATATCCTAGAAGAATGATAGGGGAAAATAAGGCAAGGGTGAGAGAAGACCTTGTGTGGATATTTGTCCAAAATGTTTATCCACAGGAACAATCCCTTCGTGAAGGCTGCTGGTGTGTGAATGTGTGCCGGTTCCTTGGGGCGTTCATTTGGATCTTTCTGTGTTCCAGTGACCTACGGCATGATGAGCTCCAATGTGTACTACTACACCCGGATGATGTCACAGCTCTTCCTAGACACCCCCGTGTCCAAAACGGAGAAAACTAACTTTAAAACTCTGTCTTCCATGGAAGACTTCTGGAAGGTATTTGCAAATAACTTTGAAAGTACCTCTCTATCACAGAAAATTGTGCATTTGGCTTCATCATTTCAATGCATGAGTATCAACAGGACCTGCTTTGCATTTAACACTGTGTGAGACCTAAGTTATGGTGAGTTGTTAGAAGTTACTGTTCCTACTCTCAAAGAGGGGTAAACTAACATTGAGAACTTTGCCTGTGCCTTGCACTGTGCTGAGTGTTTCATATCTTACCTTATTTAATTTCTATAGTCTAATTCTATAAGGTAAGTACTAAGAGTATGCCCTAGTTTGTTAATGAGGAAAATGAGATTCAGGATGCTTAAATGCATATGGTCACATGGCTAGGGAACAAGAAAAATTGATTTTTTTCTAGCCTGACAGCTACTTCTTCATCCTAGTTTGTAATTCATTCCATGAGTCAAGATTCAATAAATATTTATTGAGAATCTCCTAGAATGTAAGGCCAATGAAGGGCAGTGTGGTTTCTTCTGTCTTGCTTCGCCTTTTGTGTTTTGTCTCTTTGTTGATGATGGCATGTATCCCCAGCTCTTAGAACAGTGCTTGATACAAAGTAAGCACATTCTTTCAAAGGTCTGCTGTTGGTGGGGCTTGGTGGTTCACGCCTGTAATCCCAGCACTTTGGGAGGCCAAGGCAGGAGGATTGCTTTAGCCCAGGATTTTGAAACCAGCTGGGCACAACATAGTATGACTTTGTCTCTCCAAAAAAATTAAAGAATTAGCAGGGTGTGGTGGCACACACCTGTAGTCCCAGCTACTCAGGAGGCTGAGGTGGGAGAATCACTTGAGCGATTGCTTGAGGTCAAGGCTGCAGTGAGCCATGACCGTGCTACTGCATTCCAGCCGGGGCAACAGAGTGAGACCCTGTCTCGAAAAAAAAATCCAAAAAAAAAAACCAAAAACAAACAAAAAAGGTCTGCTGTTGGGAAGTTCAACCCAATCCAGCCCCTTCCCAAGTTGTCACAAATTCCAACATGGTTAACAGTATAGCAATGAGTGATACCACAGGAAAAATATTAAACTGATCTGAGGGATATGGGGCTTGGAATCTAAGAAAATTGGAAGGGAAATTGAGAAGGAAATTATTATTTCTCCTTGGGGAGATAGTTTCTGAAATTCTTACTACACCCTGGGGTCAGAGCTGTTGATTTTAAGGATAGAGACAACTGGGTCACAGGAAACTATTCATATATAGAAGTACTTGGCATCCAAAACCACACTTGTATAATATGAATCTTTCACCATCTGAGTAGGGCAAATCAGTCTATCTCTGTTGATCATCTGACAAGGATAGCACACTGAGAAATAGATCTGTCTTCCCTACAGGCATAGCTAGTTGTACAAACTAACAAGAGACTTTTGTATACACATTCCATGATGATAAATGCCAATCTCTAAAGGGACGAGGAGGGATTGGAGAGTTCGCCATACAGCAAAATAGTCTAGACAGGTGAAAGGTCTATCAGATGCCAGGCTGGTAATCAAAACTGTAGCCTTTTCTCTAAACCAAGTTTAGAACCATGATTATGTGGGACATTATTTTAATAACGGAAAGTGGAGTTAATCATGACCCCACCTTTAGTCCAAGAACAAAAATCAGAGCTGCCACGTATTAAGTACCCACTCTGTACCAGGTGCAGTAACTACGCAAAAGATGGGTTTTCCAGATGCAAGAACCTTGGTTCAGAGGACCCTGCTCAAGGCCTCATAGCTAACAAGTGATGGGGCAAGATGCTATCCCAAATCTCTCTGACAACAAAACTCATTCTTATCACTCTACTATTTTCATAGAGTTGCCAAATGCTTGGTTATGCAAACGTTCCAGGCAGGGGCAAGACAGCAGCTGAGCTTGGAACTTTTTCAAAGATGTTTCCTTTGCTTTTAGTTCACAGAAGGCTCCTTATTGGATGGGCTGTACTGGAAGATGCAGCCCAGCAACCAGACTGAAGCTGACAACCGAAGTTTCATCTTCTATGAGAACCTGCTGTTAGGGGTTCCACGAATACGGCAACTCCGAGTCAGAAACGGATCCTGCTCTATCCCCCAGGACTTGAGAGATGAAATTAAAGAGTGCTATGATGTCTACTCTGTCAGTAGTGAAGATAGGGCTCCCTTTGGGCCCCGAAATGGAACCGCGTAAGTGTCTGTGACTCATTGCCACTCGATGATATTCACTCATTTGTTCTCTGACCTCCCACCATTCATTCATTCATTCCCTGACACCTTCACCAAGGCAAAAATAAGTTCAGTGACTCTTCGGTGCTTATATTTAAACCTTGGCCAACTTGACCTTTGACTTCTCAAGTTTTCACTACTTTTTAGCCTTCTTTTAGTTTCTACATGCATATTTTTCAGAAGACTAAATTGTTGACCGTATAACCCCCCAAAAATTAATTATCTGAGCCTTCGAAAATTTCATTTAAGATGCGCTGGGCCCTGTTTTTATAGGTCCAGTAATATCATCCACTAAGTTACTTAAGAGCAAGTTTTCTGGTGCAGGAACTCTTTTTTTATAGGTCTTGCAAACAGTTTTTTGTTCAGAATGGAGTTATTTAATGTGTAAGCTTGTGAGGCAATTTTTTGTTAGGTTTATAGCCCATTTTATTCAAATGTTTGAGATTTTAGGTATATATTTGTACACGTGCATATTTACAGGGGCTTTTTGTACACTTTGGTACCCCTACTTCAAACATCTTGTGTATTAAGGGAGGGCACTTACTATTTTAGAAGTATTGTAGTTATTATAAAGAAACAAGAAGAGCTCCAAGGCCATTTCAGGGTGGGCCTTTGTGGTTGCTGTCCCTGGGTACGTCACTGGTCAGAGTCATCTTCTAAGCTTTGCTCAGCTAATTCTGTCAGTTCATCTAGGTTCTTTTCTTGGAAACTGAGTTGCCCAGAATCCACATTTGTTACTATACAATGGGCAATCACCTTTTCAATTAGTATATTCTTCTTGTACCATCCAGTGTATACTCTATTTAATACCAGAACCCATAAGAAACAAATTTAGTAAAAATCCAGGTTGGGCACAGTTTCTCATGCCTGTAATCCCAGCACTTTGGAAGGCCAAGGCAGACAGATCACTTGAGGTCAGGAGTTCAAGACCAGCCTAGCCAACGTGGTGAAACTGTGACTCTACTAAAAATATAAAAATTAGCTCGGTGTGGTGACATGTGCCTATAGTCACAGCTACTCGGGAGGCTGAGGCAGGAGAATTGCTTGAGCCCGAGTGATGGGGGTTGCAGTGAGCTGAGGTCTCCTCACTGCACTCCAGCCTGGGCAACAGAGCAAGACTCCACCTCAAAAAAAAAAAAAAAAAAACAAATTTAGTAAAAATCCAGAGCTTTAGAACAAAGGGACTAAGTAGTCTCAAAGGACATTATCATCCAAGTTATGATAGTGATTTTGCTTTCTTTAAAAAAAAAATTTATTACAGATGGAGTCTCTTGATGTTGCCCAGGCTGGCCTCAAACTCCTAGGCTCAAGCAGTCCTCCAGCCTCAGCCTCCCAAGTAGCTGGGACTATAAGAATATGCCACCATGCCCAGCTTTATTTTGCTTTCTAATGTGCCTTTTTGTAGTTCCCGCAAAGCATAAGCATGCCTTCATCTGTGGTACCCTTTCCAATATTTTATTTATCTCACATCACTAATAAGATAAACTTATACAACCACTGCTCTGTGACAGACATTATTTAAGAAGTTATTTCACGCATTATCTCATCTGCCTTCACAAAACAACTCTAAAATAGGTATCATCTCCATTTTATAGATGAAAAAACTGAGGCTCACTTGCCCAAAGTGTCACAGCTAACAAATGGGACTGAGCCAAGATTTAAGCAGCCTGACTCCAAAACCCATGTTTTGTCTACTAAACCTCTTCCATATTAATTCCTCTTTCATATTAATTACGTCGTTAGGGTGGCTTCTCGATGCTCTCAGCTCCCCATCAGTACTTAAGCTTCCTGAGGGCAGGGATTCTATTTTGTTAACTGCTGTATTCTCAAAGCCTTGAACAATGCCTCATATGTAAAGATACTAATAAATATGTGTTGGATGCGTGTATGAATGAGTGATTTCTACTCCAGGGTGGATTGCCAAAGGGGACCTTCCCTGTCATGTCTAAACCATCCCGTTATTCTTCTACATTCTCAAGTCACTCCCATTTCTTCTTCCCTTCAACTCCAAACTTCTTGGAAGAATAGTCTTCATTTGCCACTTCCATTTCCTTACCCTCAATTCACCTCTTAAAGCTTAGGTTCTTGCTTTTGACATCTCACCAGGAAGCTACTAGGGACCTCTAGTTAGCAAATCCACTGAACAAATCTCAGTCTTTATCCCCTTCATCCTGTCTGCAGAAAGTGGCAGTGTTGACTGCTTATTCTTTTGACTTCCACGAAGAACTCTACACTTTGGGATCTTTTAAGTCTGAAACCTCTTTCTCTCACTTCTCTTCTCTTATTCCCAGGTTCTGTATTCGTATCTCCTTCTTTTCTTTCTTTTCTCTCTTTCCCATGACAATCAGATGGCTTCCACTGGCATCTTTATTTGGTGACTCATCATATCTTCAACAATGTGCCAGGCATGTTCCCATTGCTAGAAGTCCCCCCTCTTCTAGCAAGGCCCTTGATGCTGGAGAAACAAAGCAGCAGGAAACAGAAGAAACGTCCTTTCTTCACAGAGCTTGCATTCTAGTGATACAAGACACATTTCTATTCCACCTGGATGTCCCACACCTCTTGTGATTTAATATGCCCCAAACTAAACTCATCGTTTTCTTATGGGATCTGCTCTTTGTTCTGTTAATGGCACTGCCATCTTCCTATTGCCCTGAAAGACTCCAGAGTCATTTTTGAGCCATGTTTCCTCCTTGCCCCAACTTCCAAATCAGTTACCAAGTTCTGCTGGCAGTCACTGTGGTTACAACACTCTCTCACTCCTTCCTTTCCCTTCCCATCTTCACTGAGTGAGTTCAGGCCTCATTACCTCTTGGTTATTGCAGACTTAGCTAATGGAGCTATGTCAGGGGTCCCTAAGACCACCCCCAGGTTCAGTGATTCACTAGAAGGACTCAGCATAGAGGCATCCTTATAGCTAAGGTTTACTATGGTGAAAGGATACAAAAGAAAAGGCACATGGCAATATCTGGGGAAAACCTGGTGTAGGCTTTCAGGAGCCCTTTCCCAGTGAGGTCACATAGGATGTGCTGAATTTCTCCAGGAACAAGTTGTAGCAACATGTGTGAAATGTCTATCAGAGAGATTAATAGAGACTCAGTGCCTGGGGTGTTCACTGGGTACTGGTACTGGTTTATGACTAGCATGTGCCAAAATTCCCGACTCTCAGAAGGAAAGCAGGTGTTGAGTGTAAGCCACATTGCTTATACAAATAGCACAGGCACAGCAAGCCTCTCTTACCGGTCAGGGAAAGTTGAATACCAGTGCAGGGAGCTGTTTATCAGTCAAGTTCCCAGATGCCAGCCAAAGTTCAACCCTGCAAACAGGCCTTCCTAAAGAAAGGCCATCTCAGGCCTGCTGTGTTAACTCTTTTCTGCACATAAGCCCTCTGTTCCTCCCCACTCCAGTCTTCCCTGCTGCCACCAGACCAGCCCTGTTGTGTGCCTCTTAGAACTTTCCCTTCACAGACTCCTTCATGTTTGCCCTTCACAAGCTGACCACGGACCACCTTTCAATCTACCATTCTTTATCTTATGGGAGCCAAACTGAACTACTTCTCGACCAGTGGCTCACGGTTGAAAATGCCTTTCCCATTTGTATTAGTCTGCTCTCACGCTGCTGATAAAGACATACCTGAGACTGGGCAATTTACCAAAGAAAGAGATTTAATGGACTTGCAGTTCCACATGGCTGGGGAGGCCTCACAATCATGGTGGAAGGCGAGGAGCAAGTCACTCTTACGTGGATGGCAGCAGGCAAAGAGAGAGAGCTTGTGCCGGGAAAATCCTGCTTATAAAACCATCAGATCTCGTGAGACTTACTCACTATCATGAGACCAGCATGGGAAAGACCTGCCCCCATGATTTAATTACCTCCTACCGGGTTTCTCCAAGAAAACATGGGAATTGTGGGAGTTATAATTCAAGATGAGTTTGGTTGGGGACACAGCCAAACCATATCACCATTCACCTGTGCAAGTCCAGACCCTACTCACCTTTCACGGCTCAGGTCCAACACAACTTCTTCCTAAAGCCTTTTCTATTCCATCCCTCCATCGCCCGATCCCCAAATAAGGACAGCTTTCCTCTGATCTGCCAGCCTAATTTCTTTACTCTTTTGCTTCTTATTATTATACACCTTGTATTTTACTTGTTTAATTATAACTCTTATTTCCCTACTTGCTATAAATTTGGGAGGGAAAGAATCTTTATATCCTCATTAGTGCTAAAGAAGCATCTGTTTTCTAAGAGATCCTCTGAATATTTGTGGATGAAATTCCCAAATGCTGACAATGCCACTTGATGAACTTGTCCCTCTTTTGGCTGTAATTTTCTCTGGGGACCTCAAGTCGTCTAGTCCCTGAGCACAGTTACCCAGAGAAGGCAGCCGTATAAACTGAGCAGAGGCTCTAGAGCAGAGCAGAGGCTCTAGGGACAGACAGCCCTGGCATTGGTCCCGAGTCTGCCCTCAAAAGCTTTGGGACTGCATTGACCTCACTAAGCCTCAGGACCCTCATTCTTTTTTTTTTTTTTTTTTTTTTCTTTTATTATTATTATTATTATTATTATTATTATACTTTAGGTTTTATGGTACATGTGCGCAATGTGCAGGTAAGTTACATATGTATACATGTGCCATGCTGGTGCGCTGCACCCACCAACCCGTCATCTAGCATTAGGTATATCTCCCAATGCTATCCCTCCCCCCTCCCCCCACCCCACAACAGTCCCCAGAGTGTGATGTTCCCCTTCCTGTGTCCATGTGTTCTCATTGTTCAATTCCCACCTATGAGTGAGAATATGCGGTGTTTGGTTTTTTGTTCTTGCGATAGTTTACTGAGAATGATGATTTCCAATTTCATCCATGTCCCTACAAAGGACATGAACTCATCATTTTTTATGGCTGCATAGTATTCCATGGTGTATATGTGCCACATTTTCTTAATCCAGTCTATCATTGTTGGACATTTGGGTTGGTTCCAAGTCTTTGCTATTGTGAATAATGCGGCAATAAACATACGTGTGCATGTGTCTTTATAGCAGCATGATTTATAGTCCTTTGGGTATATACCCAGTAATGGAATGGCTGGGTCGAATGGAATTTCTACTTCTAGATCCCTGAGGAATCGCCACACTGACTTCCACAAGGGTTGAACTAGTTTACAGTCCCACCAACAGTGTAAAAGTGTTCCTATTTCTCCACATCCTCTCCAGCACCTGTTGTTTCCTGACTTTTTAATGATTGCCATTCTAACTGGTGTGAGATGGTATCTCATTGTGGTTTTGATTTGCATTTCTCTGATGGCCAGTGACGGTGAGCATTTTTTCATGTGTTTTTTGGCTGCATAAATGTCTTCTTTTGAGAAGTGTCTGTTCATGTCCTTCGCCCAGGACCCTCATTCTTAAAGAGGCTAATAACAGTATGAGAATTAACCAAGAAAACACTTATGAACTGCCATGTCAGGCACATTAACCAGCTTGATAGGCCTTAATACATACTTTATTTTACAAGGAACCAGCTGTCCTTGTAATTGCCTCAAGTGTTCCACTGATTGTAACTGTTTGTTTTTTGGTTTTGTTTTGAATCAGTTGGATCTACACAAGTGAAAAAGACTTGAATGGTAGTAGCCACTGGGGAATCATTGCTACTTATAGTGGAGCTGGCTATTATCTGGATTTGTCAAGAACAAGAGAGGAAACAGCTGCACAAGTTGCTAGCCTCAAGAAAAATGTCTGGCTGGACCGAGGAACCAGGGCAACTTTTATTGACTTCTCAGTGTACAACGCCAACATTAACCTGTTCTGTGTGGTCAGGTGTGTACTGAGGACATGCATCCCTCCTATTTCTGTGTAGTTGTACATACATCCTATTCTGGGGTTAGCCAGAAAAACCTTTGCCTGCAGTTAGCTACATGAGGATGCCAAGGACCCAGATGGATAGCAAGGGAGGGGTAAAAACTGAAGGCTTACCAAAATAAAGGATATTTGAGGAAGGGAGTTGGGATCCTAGAATATTATGAGTTGGAAAGAACCATAACTCTGGTCCAAGTTCATCTCAATGCTGGAACTTTTCCAGAAAAAGTATTGTGTTTTTCTAACATCTGTCCTTACCCATTATAAGGTGGTCAGTGCCACATGTTCCATCACCAAGTCCCCCGGCCATCAAATCTTGACTCATTTCCTGGAGTTTCTCACTCTCAGATGAGCCTCTGCTATTAGCACACAAGCACAGTAATTGGAGTGCTTGTAGGATGCTCAGTAGGATACCCAGGTTACCTGCTCATGCTCAGGGCTACCAAAGGCACATAAAGTTCCTTCCACAGATCCTGGGATGTTGCCATGATGACCCCTCTGGGAGATAGTAACGAAAATGACAAAGATTCCACTGGCTTCTCTGGGACTCTTCTTCATTCATTTATTCAGCAAACATTTACTGGACACTTAATATGGGCTAGGCATTGTTCTTGGCTCTTGGGACATGTCAGCAAACAAAATAAAGATCCCCGCCTTTGCAGAGCTTGCATCCAACCAGGAGGAGACAGAGAATAAACATTAAACAATAAATAATACAAATAAATAATGTAGTATATTAGAAGGTAATAGGTACTATTAAAAAGATAGAAAAAGCAGAGCAAGAGGGAGTCAGAGTTCACCCACTTTAATCTTCCTGGTGAGCATGTCAGCAACACCCAAACATCACTAACATGGATTATTGCGTGTATATTTTACACGCAAGATAAGAAGGGTTTATTCTCATAATAGTCTTTGTCATCATTCTTGAGGTTAAGTTCAGTTCTGCTTTATGTGGCTTGTTGGATTGTCCCAGTCCTTGTATTTAACAATGTTTGCAGAAAATAGTACCACATTAAATCAATTATAGGTTATCCCTTATCCAAAATGCTTAAGACCAGAAAGTTTGAGATTTAAGATTTTTTTCAGGTTTTGGAATGTCTGCATATATATAATGAGATATCTTGGGGATGGGACCCAAGTCTAAACACAAAATTCATTTATGTTTCATAAATGAAACTTCATGCACATAGCCTGAAGGAAATTTTGTTTTTCCTTTCGGGATGTTGAATAAACTGTTGTGTGCCTGCCTGTTGACAGTGACCTGTCACATGAAGTCAGGTGTGGAATTTTCCACTCGTGCTGTCATGGCGGTGCTCAGAAAGTTTGGGATTTTGAAGCATTTTATATTTCAGATTTTCGGATTAGAAACACTCAAGCTGTCCTTGCTCACAGTGGCCAAAAAAAAAAAAAGAAAGAAAAGAAATACTCAACCAGTAGTCCAGTAGTAGTTATCACTAGAAATGAATGAAAATCTATTGCAGTTATTATTGAGTTTTTCATAATTATTCCAGTGCAGATAAAAAGAAAAGAATAAAAAGAAAGAGAATAAAAACAGAGAGGCAACTCTGATATTTTAGTAAATTCTATTTATAGAAGGTCTTGAGTATTTCTTTTGCCTCCTCCCTTACTTTAAGAATGAACATTGTTAAGACAACTGCTTCATTTCTCTATACTGTTTTTCTAAGTTTCTGGAAGTGGTTGACTACTGCAGGGCCAGAATGGGCCAGAGAAATGACTTGACAGTTGAAGGCCACTTCCTTCCCTTTTGAGTTCCCAATGAAGCTGTCACATACAAGGCTGTTGGCTTCAGAGTTGCTCTCCTGAGTTTTTGGTTCTCACCCCTACTCTCTAACACATCAAATAGGAAAGAAAGAACAGGAGAACTGACAATGAAAAGGAAGGAAAATTTTCACACTTCTCTGACCAGTTCTAATTTACCATAGTCCTGTTGTTACTTGATTATTGCTCATGCATGTGTCCTGGATGCTCAGGTTCCAGGTGCAGCTACCTGTCCTGTAATGGCAGGGATAATGATGGCTAGTAGCTGACTAAAGGGCTTTTAAATGTCTCAAAATGAAGCAACTAGAGATTCTATTTCTAGTTAGATAAGGAGTCTGTATCGTTAATTGAATCACCCAGCTTTCTCAGTGTGACATCTACAAAATAGGCATTTGACAAGAAAAAAACCTTCAGTCCAGTTATGGTAAAGCAGTAAAGATCAGAGCCATCAGTATGGATATAAAACAGTATATATTTTAGACAATCAGACATCTATTGAGTTCCCACCTATTAACTGTAAGGCTCTGGGAAGAAGAGAGAAAAGTACCCTGGAGGACAAACTATTTGATGCTATTCAGGTGTTACCTAATGAATGAATGAGAGACTCAGTTCCTGTCTTTATATATGTACAAAATATATCCTACTTCTCAACCAGATTACACATGTTTTGAGTGGATGGCTTATATTTCTTTATATTCTTCATGTTGTCTAGTAGAAGGATTTGAATTTAATAGAAGTCCTAGGGCCAGGCACGGTGGCTCACTCCTGTAATTCCAGCACTTTGAAAGGCCCAGGCAGGAGGATGATTTGAGCCCAGGAGTTTGAGACCAACCTGGGCAAAAGGGCAAGACTCAGTCTCTGCCGAAAAAAAAAAAAAAAAATTAGCTGGGCATGGTGCTGCACACTTATAGTCCCAGCTACTCAGGAGGCTAAGGCAGGAGAATCCCTTGAGCCTTGGAATTTGAGGCAGCAGTGAGCTATGATTGCAACACTGCACTCCAGCCTGGGCAACAAAGCGAGTCCCTATTAAAAAAATAATAACAGAAGTCCTAGAAAAGTTTGTGTGTTGATTTACTTTTACATTAAAAGTATATGGCATGTTGAGCAGCGTAAATATAGAAAAGTATAGTGAAGAGTGAGCAGGAAGTACTCCTTTGGGACTGAAAGACCTCAGGAAGTCTTATTCCTTTGATGGCACAAAATTCTACAAGTATGGAATTATTCGCTATGATAAAAATGTTTTGCCATTAGTTTGGGGGGACTTGTGGTAGCAGTTTCATTACCTTGTAACGCACGAACAGAATAGATGGACATCCATTCCTGGCTATATTCATGTGTTGTCGTTGTTGTTGTTGTTATTGTTTTAATTGTTCTTATTTACATGCAGGTTATTGGTTGAATTCCCAGCAACAGGCGGTGTGATTCCATCTTGGCAGTTTCAGCCTTTAAAGCTGATCCGATATGTCACAACTTTTGATTTCTTCCTGGCAGCCTGTGAGATTATCTTTTGTTTCTTTATCCTTTACTATGTGGTGGAAGAGATATTGGAAATTCGCATTCACAAACTACACTATTTCAGGAGTTTCTGGAATTGTCTGGATGTTGTGATCGTTGTGGTAGGTTTGAGAACACCACCAAATTTCCTATTCTGTTCTACAAGCATGTTAACTAGAGTCTTTGATCTCCTCAGCATTGTGGATCTTGATATTCCCAAAAAAGAATCTAAAAGTCCCCCTCAATTATGTCAACTTCTGTTACTAATTATTTTCTCATTTTGCATGAGTAACTTTTCTGAGTATGAAGTGGAGAGGTATTTACAGTATGCTTTCAGCCACGCTAATAACAAGAATATCTTAGTAATTTATATTTGGCTTTAGTATGCCATATGAGATGTGGAGGAGAAAACAGTTTTTTTCCTTCATTTTTTTCACTAATGATATTTTTCTTCAACTGCTGGTAAAAATCAATTTATATTTTCCTGCACATGTGTAAAGTTACAGCAAGAAAAGCTTGTCGGCCAGGTGTGGTAGGTCATGCCTGTAATCCCAGCACTTTGGGAGGCCAAGGCAGGAGGATCACTTAAGCCCCGGAGTTCAAGACCAGCCAGGGTAACATAGTGAGACCCTGTCTTTACAAAAAAAAAAAATTGTAATTAGTCAGGCAGGGTGTCACACACCTGTAGTCTCAGCTATTCCAGAGGCCGAAGTGGGAGGATCATTTGAGCCCAGGAGGTTGAGGCTGCAGTGAGCTATAAATGCACCACTGCACTGCAGCCTGGGTAACAGAGTGAGACCTTGCCTCGAAAAGAAAAGAAAAAAGAAAAATTATCCTGAAAATATTTTGGGCGGCAGAGAAAACTTTCTGCGGTTTAAAATTTTCTACAAATAGTCTACAGAGTCCAAAATGTAAGTTATATTCATCAAAGTTTTCTGTATGAAGTACAAGAAATCAAAGGCAGGCCTTGCATGGTGGCTCATACCTATAATCCCAGCACTTTAGGGAACTGAGGTGTGAGGATCACTTGAGGTCCAGAGTTTGATACCAGCCTGGGCAATGTAGTGAGACCCTATCTCTAAAAAATAAAGATAAAAAATAAATCAAAGACAGAGTCATAATCGAGACCATGACACCATGTAAATTCTGTGTCTGCCCTTGACTCTATTATAACTTGTAAGATTTTTTTCAAGACATTTTCCCTTCATCCTTATCACTTAATTAAGCATCAGTCACTTCCTTCCTGTGGCTTCAGTGTATAAAAGAATTTTTACAAGCTTTTCTCCCTTCAGCAATAACAGGTAACATTTCGCTAAGTCCAATTGTACATTTAAGCATATAACAACATGCTTAATTATTAGATGCTTACAAGCTTTGCTTGGCATAGGTGTACCATGTATTATTCTATGTCTTTCCTTCCCACTATCCTATGATAGCCATTACCTTCTGAAATCTCAGTAAATGATGCACTACCCTGTTAGTATTCTTTCTTCTGTTAGCCCTCCTCATGAGAATTATTCTTTCCCTCATCCCACTCCTAAAAATTCATTTGGCCTTTGTGAAGTATTTAGATCAAGTCATTATTAAACTATTCCCCACTAGAATTATTAATAGTTGATAAAATACGGAAAATACATTATTCATATGTGAGTGAAAGAATACTTAAAGCATAAAAAAGAATATATGAGCATATATTGCATGGCAATAACTGTATTAGCAGCAATAATAATTGTAATAGTAATAATAATAATGGCTAACACCTTAGAAGCTACTGTGTTAGGCATTTCCGGGTGCTTTTCATGGTACAGAAGCTCATTTGTTCCTCATACTAACCCTCTTCACTACTCTGCTACTGCCTCTCAAGCCATGGATATGTGCACTTTAGAAAGAGTTTTTACTTAAAGTAAAAATTCCTGTAGAATAGATGTGTTGACCCCATCAGACCGTGATGCAGTTAGAAGTGCATCCTGTCTTTTATGATGGCCATGTAACATCACACAGATCAAGGTAAACCCTTGATCCCCAAATTCTCAATGTATTAATAATGAACAGAGTTACACAAGAATTTTAGCATTTAAGGAAACAGGAGAGACAATAATACTGGAAATAATTTTTCAGAATATTTCTGTTTGGATTGATGGCAGAGTGCAGGCCATATACATTGACAATTATTCCAGAACACAATTATTGTTTGGAACTATAAGGATGCAAACCCTGCCTCTTGGCTTATATGGATTTACTTATGTTTAGGCCATTGAAATAATGGTAAAAAGGTAAGTATGATATGCTAATTAACAACAGACTTCCTTTTTAGTTTTTTAACCAAAGAACTCAATATCAACAAAAGACTAGTCAGTGGTATTCACCCTTTTTGATCATACACACCTATCAGTGAAAGTTTGACTACACACCCTAATGTATTATCTTTATTTGTAAATTGTGTGCCTACTTTGGTGTAACAGGTACATCCGTAAAACATACACATACATAGAATTTTAAAGATTGGGATAAAAGTTAATACAAACAGAATTCCAAAACTTTCTTACCACCTACCTAGAAGTTGTAACGTTTTTTTCCCATAGCCCAGTGAATTGCCTTGTGCCCGCTTTGGCGACCAGTAGGAAAAAAGACGACGATATCATGGAAATTGTCTCTTTGGCTCAACAGCCACAGCATTTTGCAAGAATTTCTTTGAAAACTTGCTTCACTGTGCTTTTCAATTTTTTTTTTAAACAGCGCTTAATACTGCCGGACAACAATTCAGACAGTGTGCTTTTTGTTTATAAAGAACAAGGAAGGGCTACTGGAATCCCACTTGTCCTTTGAAACATTTGCTGACCAAGTGTAGAAGTGAGGACATGCTTTCTGCTCACCCACAAAACACACCCTGTGCTCCACTGGACCTTCAAACCAATGGAAAGAGCCAACACTTTTTGTTTTATCTAGCCAAAATTTGCTTATGCTTACCCAAAACCTGAAAAGAAATTATATTCTAAATATAAATATAATCACATCTTGAAATCACTTTGAAATTTTCTTTATTTTCCTTTTTTGTTTCCCCAGCATATGTTCTGAAGTACACAGGCTGCATCAGTCAGCCATTTGTCCTGAGCAATAGTCTTTCAAAACTAGCAGAATTACTTGAAAAAAAAGAAGACTATTAAGAAATTTAAACTCAAATAATTTATTGACCACTTGCTAGGTTTTACAGGGTAAAATTTTTTTTTTTTTTTTTTTTTTTTTGAGACGGAGTCTCACACTGTCACTCAGGCTGGAGTGCAGTGGCATGATCTCGGCTCACTGCAAGCTCTGCCTCCTGGGTTCATGCCATTCTCCCTCCTCAGCCTCCTGAGTAGCTGGGACTACAGGTGCCCGCTACCACGCCCGGCTAATTTTTTGTATTTTTAGTAGAGACAGGGTTTCACCATGTTAGCCAGGATGTTCTCAATCTCCTGACCTCGTGATCCGCCCACCTCAGCCTCCCAAAGTGCTGGGATTACAGGCGTGAACCACCACGCCTGGCCTGACTAATTCATTTATTCAACGAGTGTTTTCTGAGCACCTACTATGTACTTGGCACTGTTCTAGGCACTGGGGATATAGGAATGAACAAAATCACCCAAATCTCTGCCCTCCCAATTTTCTGGTATGGAGAGAAAGTTCTTTTGTAGATAGGGATGAGAATCCCACAGAAAACTCAGGAGTGATGTAACAATGCAAATGCTTACAAAATCTCTTTCCTCATCTTTCATTCCCTATTTGGAAGGAAAGGTTTCAAAGACATTGATGTTGTATAAATGACCATCTTCATAATTTTATAAACATTTGTCCTGTGCAGAGTAAAAACAACTGGACTGCATAACAAATTATACCTAGTGAGAGTTGGGTAAAGAGTTACCATTGGATCCAGTCCACCAACCCAAATGTTTTTCTACATGTATTAGCTGAGATGAGCTCCTCATCTCAGGAGAAGCCTATTCCCACTACAGGCCTTCTTGAGCCTGCTGTGTTCATCATTCCCACCACCAACACAAAAATACGAGATTGGCTCTGGAAATCCTTCACAGATAAGGAAGGAAAGGAAGATGATGAGGTTGGCTTTTTAGCTGTGATCAGCAACCAGGCTGGTCTTTGCTATGAGAATCAATGGGACCATGATCTCGATGGTCATCTCAGGAAGGGAGGGCTAATGAAGTGGTCTCTGGCCATGATTCCTAAGAAGAGAGAATGGACAGCAAAGATCGCAGCACCTGCCACAGCCCACCTGCTGCAGATTCAGACCCCTTGGTGGGGCCAGGTTGTTATGACTAACCCCTAGCACTGTCTACATTTAGTGGTGATGGATGCCAAGGAGGAGGCAGTGTCCCCTTGGATCTGATTGTAAAGCTTAGAACCAAAGCATATGTGGAAAGTTGTAGGGTCATGAGTTAAGGGACAGAAATGAGCAAGAGAGAAGCCGTTGGCTCGTATATTCCCACTGCAGGCCTTCTTGAGCCCTCTGTGTTCATCATTCCCACTGTCTTTCAAGCCCAAGCTCATTCTTTGTTCTCATGGGCACTCATTTTTAGGATATCTTTTGTCCTTCTTCACTTTATGTTGTGTGATACCAACTCTTTAGTAGTTTTTTGTATTATTTAACTTCGTGTGTTTATCTGCTCTTGAGTCTCGAGGGCGGGATTTATGCAGTTTACTTCTGTTTATTCCTCTTAGCCCTTGCACAATGCTGTATACATAGACATCTACTATATTTTTGCTAAACAGAGCAAAGAATGGCTGACAATTGGAGAATGAAGAGAAACCGAAAAATTTTAAATTTAAAAATCACAAAAACAGAAAGCAGGATGAAGGCAAGAAAGCAAGAGGGTGGAAAGTGATTAAAATGAAGGTGGCAGAAAAAACAGAAAGCATTCCTCTTTGAGTTTGAGTCTGTTATAGTGTGATCTCCTGTGTACGCATGTGCGTGTGTGTAATGCATATGTGCACACGCATGCATGCATGCCTTCATTGAGTTTCTATTCCGAACTAAGGAAATGCAAGCAATATATTGTTTTACTTATTTTATGGCAGGGCTTAACACTTTCCATGTGAGTGAGTGACTTTTAAGAATGATGTTGGGTAAGTATAATGGTGAGCCCTTATAATTAATACATTGGTGAAGAAAAATATACTAGTCATATTAAGGTAAGTTTCATATTTGTAAAACACTGTAATAAAATATAAATATTTTGCTTTCCAGCTATCAGTGGTAGCTATAGGAATTCACATATACAGAACATCAAATGTGGAGGTGCTACTACAGTTTCTGGAAGATCAAAGTACTTTCCCCAACTTTGAGCATCTGGCATATTGGCAGATACAGTTCAACAATATAGCTGCTGTCACAGTATTTTTTGTCTGGATTAAGGTAATTTATAAATTTCATGTTCTACATTTTAAATAATATTTTCTTTAAAAAAATGAGTTCCACAAAATCATGGAATACTTGAATTTGAAATTCAAGTGACCAGCCAAAGCTGCTCGATATTTACTTTGTTTTGAGGACAGGGTCTCACTCTGTCACCCAGGCTGGAGTGCAGTGGTATGATTCCAGCTCATTGCAGCCTCGACTTCCCAGGCCCAAGCAATCCTCCCACCTCATCCTCCGAAGTCACTGGGACTACAGGCATGTGCTGCTATACCCAGCTAATTTTTAAATTTTTTTGTAGAGACAAGTTCTCACTATGTTGCCCAGGCTGGTCTTGAACTCCTGGGTTCAAGTAATCCTCCCACCTCAGCCTCCCAAAGTGCTGGGATTACAGGCATGAGCCACCGTGCCAGTCCTCATATTTTACATATAAAGTAAACTATTGAGACTCATGTGATCATTCCTCTCACTGTCAATGACATACTTCTGCTGTCTGAATTAGTGCAAGATCAGTCCCTATAGGTTTTGTTTAACAAATGCAGTAAGAGGCCTTTCAGTGTGTTAGCTGGGCCTGGGATCCCAGGCTGCTAAGAGATGAGATGAACAGGTGAAGGAAAAGGAACTCAGAGAAAGAGAGGGAAGGAGCAGGTGGAGGGAAGGGGAGAGTTGCTGTACTTGGAAACGCTTGCTGGAAGGGATTGCCTCTTTTCCAGGTAGAGGCTGTAAGGGAAGCTTTACCTAGAATTAAGGTTGGAACAGACACTGCCTCCAAATAGTTCCTTGCTCACTCATTTCCTTATTGTCCCAAGATATAATGTGCATTTCCATGTGTGTGAAAGGTTATGACATTTCATATACAATGAGCCTCAATTCTGGAGATGCAGGAAATTTCAATAATTCTCAGGCAGCAGCTGCCATCCCGTCACCAGCACAGGCTCTGATTGTGCGGTCCAGACAGTAAGTACTAGCCACATGTGCCTATTTAAATTCAAATGTAAATTAGTTAAGCTTAAATACAATTAACACCGCAGTTTCTTGGTCCTACTGGCCACACGTTAAGTGTTCAATGGCTATATGTGGCTACTGTCTAGGACAGTGGAAATGTAGAACATTTCCATCATCACAGAACGTTCTCTTGAAAAGCGCTGTTCTAGAAGGTACGTACCCGTTATTTACTTTTCTGAGTTGGTATTCATACCTAGAAGACCTGAGGTTTATCACAAGACATAGACTTGGACCAGGCGCAGTGGCTCATGCCTGTAATCCCAGCATTTTGGGAGGCCAAGATAGGCAGGTCCCCTGAGCCCAGGAGTTTGAGACCATCCTGGGCAACATGGCAAAACCTCATCTCTACTAAAGATACAAAAATTAGCTGGGGGTGGTGGCACGCGCCTGTGGTCCTAGCTACTTAGGAGGCTTAGGCAGGAGGATTGCTTGAATCCAGAAGGCGGAGGGTGCAGTGAGCCAAGATCGCACCACTGCACTCCAGCCTGGGCAACAGAGTGAGACCCTGTCTCAAAAAGAAAAAAAAATGCATAGACTTTATCTGTATTTCTCATGCTATTTATTTATTGACATGCTTGTTCAAGAGAAACCATCACTAAAGCACAAAACCTTGATCACAACATAGTAATAATAATAGTAATAATCAAATAGCAAAAATAATAATAGTAATAAGAATGTTCTGTGGTGATGGAAATGTTCTCTATTTCCATTGTCCTAGACAGTAGCCACTAGCCACGTATAGGCATGGAACACTTAACATGTGCCTAGTAGGACCAAGGGACTGAATTTTTAATTGTATTTAATCTTATTTAATTTAAATTTGAATTTAGATAGCCACACATGTTTAGATGGCACAGTCAGAGCCTGTGCTGGTGACAGGATGGCAGGTGCTGCCTGAGAATTACTGAAGTTTCCTTGATTATTATTAGTTTAATAATAATAATCAAGATAGTAATAATAATCAAGATCTCAGCTGGGCACAGTGGCTCACGCACTTTGGGAGGCCAAGGCGGGCGGATCACCTGAGGTCGGGTTTGAGACCAGCCTGGCCAACATGGTGAAACGCTGTCCCTACTAAAAATACAAAAAAAAAAATTAGCTGAGTGTGGTGGCACGTGCCTATGATCCCAGCTACTTGGGAGTCTGAGACAGGAGAATTGCTTGAACCCAGGAAGCAGAGGTTGCGGTGAGCTAAATCCTGCCACTGCACTCCAGCCTGAGCAGCACTTCGTCTCAAAAAAAAAAGAAAAAAAAGATCTCAAATGAATTGGGATTGTATTAAGTAATGTGATTACAGCAATCCTCAAAAAATATTTCACTGTGGCCAGTAACAATGTATAACAGACCTTTAAACTTCTAGAGATTTTCCTACTACATGTGTCTCAGGCTGCTGTGTTTTATTTAGTGCTTCTTTTGGAAATGTCTTGCCCTTCGATACTTTATCATGAAGGTCTTTAAGGCAGGGATCATGACTCTACTTTTTTTTTTTTTTGAGACGGAGTCTTGCTCTGTCGCCCAGGCTGGAGTGCAGTGGCGTGATCTTAGCTCACTGCAACCTCCACCTACTGGGTTCACGCCATTCTCCTGCCTCAGCCTCCCGAGTAGCTGGGACTACAGGCGCTTGCCACCACGCCCAGCTAATTTTTTATATTTTTAGTAGAGACAGGGTTTCACTGTATTAGCCAGGATGGTCTCGATCTCCTGACCTCGTGATCCGCCCGCCTCGGCCTCCCAAAATGCTGGGATTACAGGCTTGAGCCACCGCACCCGGCCTCATGACTCTACTTCTAATATCTCATTATGTGCTCTTCCACTGAGGCTTCTACCTAGAGCTGCACAATCTGGGCAGCCATCCTCAGTGCTTTATCTACCAACATGCTCAATATGGCTTTGCAGGGTTCACTGTCTACCAGCAGGGTTCACTATCTACCAACATGCTCAATATTTCTTTGCAGTCAGGCAGAGCAGGCTTTGCAGTTCAGGCAGAGCAGCTGGCTGCAGGCCCCAGCTGACTCCTGGGGATAGAATGCCAATATTTCAGACATTGCAGAGATTTGAGGCAATGTACATAAAGCCATCCACATATAACTGATGCACAATAAATGACAGTTAATATTATGCAACAAGAATTTCCTAGGGGGTTTTATAATTAATTTTTATTTGTGTGGAGTTTTTTCCCTCTCTTTTACTTTAATCCTTTTTGGGGGGAAAGCATCACTAGTCACAGTTCACGGCAGCCTCGACCTCCCAGGCTCAAGCAACCCTCCCACCTCAGCCTCCTGAGTAGCTGAAACCACAAGTGTGTGCCACCACACCTGACTAATTTATTTTTATTTTTTTAGTGAAACAGAATCTTGCCGTATTGCCCAGGCTGATCTTAAACTCATGGGCTCAAGCGATCCTCCTGCCTCAGTCTCCCAAAGTGCCGGGATTATAGATGTGAGCCACTGCACTCAGCCTTTTTTTTTTTTAATTGTAGATAGCATAAAACCTACTGTTTTAACCATGCTTAAGTGTACAATTCAGTGGCATTAAGTACATTCACAATGTTGTACAGCCATCGCCATTATGCTGCATTATTTTCAGAACTTTTTCATTATTCTAAACTGAAACTTTGTATCTACTGAACACTAACTCCCAATTCCCCCAGTCCCTGGTAACCTCCATTCTACTTTCTGTGGCTGTGAGTTTGACTATTCTAAATACCTCATTTAAGTGGAATCATACAGTATTTGTCCTTTTGTGTCAGGCTTATTTCACTTTGCATAATGTTTTCAAGGTTCATCCATGTTGTAACATGTCAGAATTTAATTTCTTTTCAGAATGAAATAATGTTTTATTATATACAGTCACACCACTTTGTTTATCCATTCCTCTATTGATGTCTTCTCTCTCTTACAGCTCTTCAAATTCATCAATTTTAACAGGACCATGAGCCAGCTCTCGACAACCATGTCTCGATGTGCCAAAGACCTGTTTGGCTTTGCTATTATGTTCTTCATTATTTTCCTAGCATATGCTCAGTTGGCATACCTTGTCTTTGGCACTCAGGTCGATGACTTCAGTACTTTCCAAGAGTGTATGTAAGTATATATGAAATTAAGAAGAAAAAATTAATCAGAGTTGTCACTGCTTCTCAAGAATAAATCTTCATATGAGGTTGCTATGTGACCACCGATTATTTAAAACTAGTTATTTTAAATAAGAATTAATTACCTTTTCCCAAAACACTGATCTACCAATGCAAAGAAGACAGTGCATCCTGAAATGCTGATGCTTAAGATAGCAGCCCAAAGTAGTAAAATATAGTTAACAGCGATAGGAAGCCAACACTGTTCTGAAGACTGAGGTTTTCTTTGCACCAAATGCAGATGGTAGCTTCTAGAAGGCTGTTTGCCTATACTCTTACTCCTGTTGAATATTGTTGCCATATATTTAGAACTTCAAGTTATTTTCTAAGGAAAGAAACAAGATATTTCTAATATTCTAAGGTAAACTCAGACCAGTACAAGAATTTTCAGGTTTTTTTCCAAAGATCCCAAATGTGAAATAAAACAACAAAAAGCAGCCAGTGTCAGATTTCTATGCCATTTAGAAAGGAGTTAATTTAAAAAGGAATGGAAGTAATAGGGTTTTGTGCATAGATATCTCTAATTAATATTGCTGTTGATAAAAGTGATTTTGCTAAGACCCAGCACTGACAACACTTGGCCACTTTGATCCCATTTTAAGTACTTGTCAGAATACTGGATCCTTGAACACAAACCATTTTGGGTTTTTTGGGGGTTTTTTGTTTGTTTTTTTGTTTTGTTTTGTTTTTGAGGCAGGGTCTTGCTCTGTTGCCCAGGCTGGAGTGCAGTGGTGCAATCATAGCTCACTGCAGCCTTGAACTCCTAGGCTCAAGCAATCCTGCTGCCTCAGCCTGCTGAGTAGCTGGGACTACAAGTGTATGCCACCATGCCTGGTCAATTTTTTACTTTTTTTATGAGAAGGGATCTCACTGTGTAGCCCAGGGTGGTATTGAAATCCAGGGCCTCACACTGTCCTCTCACCTCAGCTTCCAAAAGTACTGAGATTACAGGCATGAGCCACCACACCAGGCCCTGTTTTTTTTTTTTTTAAGAAATTTTTTAACTTTAGACCCAGGGTGACTGTTGTCAAGGTTTAGAGTTAACATGTTTTACCTAGATTATGTGTTGAAATGTTATAGCCAATTGCTTTATAAGTTATTGAATAATAATTGTATTTTCTTTTTTTTTTTTTTTTTTTTTTGAGATGGAGTCTCGTTCCATCGCCCAGGCTGGAGTGCAGTGGTGTAATCACAGCTCACTGCAACCTCTGCCTCCCGGGTTCAAGCGATTCTCCTGCCTCAGTCTTCCAAGTAGCTGAGATTACAGGTGCACGCCACCACGCCCAGCTAATTTTTGTATTTTTAGTAGAGACGGGGTTTCACTATATTGGCCAGGCTGGTCTCAAACTCCTGACCTCGTGATCCGCCTGCCTCGGCCTCCCAAAGTGCTGGGATTACAGACGTGATCCACCGCGCCCGGCCTGTATTTTCTTTTTAACCAAATGGAAATAACCTCTGTAGCAGGAAAGCATTTTATTATTATTGCAGAAGGCTTTAATTGCTGATATAAGTAGCAAGACTTTTTAAATGGGATTGACAATTTTCTATTATTTGGCAGCTACCTATACTGCTAAAAAGGTCCAAAAATATGAAATCATCTTTAAGAAATGTTGCATCAACTACTGGACATTCTTTGTTTTTGTATTGTGGTGTTTTGTTTTATTTTTATAGCTTCACTCAATTCCGTATCATTTTGGGCGATATCAACTTTGCAGAGATTGAGGAAGCTAATCGAGTTTTGGGACCAATTTATTTCACTACATTTGTGTTCTTTATGTTCTTCATTCTTTTGGTATGTACATTTTTATTTATAGTGAGGTTCAATTTAAACTTCATAAATCCTTATCTTCTCTTTTCTCTCACACTTTATGTCCTATCGTTTTTAAATAAAGACCCAGGAAGTAGGAAAAAGTGTGGATGTTGGAAAACTTGTTTTCCTTTTATTAATTCACAGTTTTGAGACTCATATCAAATGTCTTTTCTGTGGTCTTTCATTGATCCATATATATGTGTCTATTCAATGCAAAAAAAAATAGATCTCTTCCATGGTCTTTCATTTCTCTCTCTATATATGTATCTATTCAATGCAAAAAAGAAATTAGATCAAGTACAAATTTATAAAGATACCTAAAATAGTGCTTTGCCTAAAAAGTAGAATATGCTTACATGCTTTTTAAACACATATGTCAGCACTTTCGTAGTCACTTGCTAGCATGACTTTTCTCTCTTTCCTCTTTTCTTTTTAAAAAATAAGAATGGAAAAGCAAGCTAGATCTAGATGTCGAGTAATAGTTGAGTGAATCATTGCATGTCAAAATTAGGATATTCTGTTTTAAATTATTTGTATCCCATTCATCTAGAGACTGCCTACAGAGAATATTCAAATAATTCAGTTTAAAACTAAATGTAACAATGAATGGAAATTGCATTAAAATTATTTTCAAAAATAATTTTTTTATTCTCTTGATTTGGTACAAATGAACATTTTTAATGTTTTTGCGCTAAGTTAATTAAGATTTTTTTAAGGTGTTTTGTTCTTTTTCTTAACATTTATATATTCACTTGTCTACTGAGAAGGTGTTAAGCCAGCTTAATTTAGGCAGTATTTTTCATCTAAACACTAACAGTCATCTTAAGAACAATTTTCTTAAGAAAATAACATTTTTTCCATTTCAATAAATTGTGTAAAGATCCCTTGAGGAAGGTTAAGTGATCACATTTTCAGTAATTCAGTGTAATAACTCTAAAGTCAGTCCAGGTATTACTGGTTAAGTGTATGGTATTTATTGATTGGGTATTAGATGTACTGTATTAATTTCCTATTTAAAAAATTTTTTTTTTCCGGGGAGACACAGCCTCTGGTATAAAACAAAGGTGTGTTCCCTAGCTGTACTTTAACAGGACTGAAAAGGTCAGGAATATCATTCAAGTTCATATGTATCTTGCTGTATGCATGGATTATGGCTCATTTTTAAACTTACACCTGTTAAGCTTCTTCTTCCTATCATATATTAAAGAAAACAATGGAGAGAAGAATAAGCCTGTGTTACTCTACCATTGACGGTACTTCGGATTCTAGGGTACCTGAATCTCTACTAAGAAGGCAAAAAGCAGGAATCGAGAGTCCTGCACCTGACCCTTCAGTTGATCTCAGGCCACCTAGTTTTCTCCGTTTATCAATCTGCCAAACAAAGGATGGATAGAGTCGTGGCAACTGGAAAGGCTCAAATGTGGAATTGTTTAAATGTGATCCTTTAGTAGGCAGCCATCTTACCAGATCTAGAGTATTCAGTCATCTTACCAGATCAGTCACCAGAACGTGAAAAGAAGCTCTTAGTTTCTGTCTTTATACTAAAATTGTTTTTTGTACGACTGCACAAAAAAGAATTGTTCTCCTTGCACCTCCCAGAGATATAGATGGATAGATAGATAGATAGATAGGTAGATAGATAGATACATACATACATACATACATACATACATAGACACATACATAGATAGAAGTCTACTTTCAATACAAACCTGTCTTTAAGGAAATGACAAGCTGAGCATAGGGTTGGCCACCTTTCTGAGCTGATTGCCTGGTATTAGTTTATTGCCCCTGTTTAACAAGAAGGCACAGTGTTATGAAGTGGCTCAGCTGAACCAGGATAACCCCACTCTTCCCCACATCAACAGGAAAGACATCCTGGTGCAGATGTCCATATGATAATTCAGGGAACCTCGGGAGACAGGATGGAGAGGAGGGTGAGCTAGCTTCCTCTTCCCACACCTTCAAGAGCCTTTCTCAAGCACTTTCTATTTTTTGAAATCTCTTTAGAGGTCCCAGAGTTTGATCCATTTCAATTAAGGTATTGGCAGGCATTAGTTAACAGCCACTTGGATCAAAAATAGAACATTAGATCCCTGAGTTGGAAGAGAGAAGGTAGAAGGTGTTACTTGGACTGCAATTATCTGCACTTGGAATTGAGCATTTAGTCAAAAACTTATATGTATTCTATATTCTATTCTCATTTCTGCTACAGAATTGTAAACAATATTCTTCCTTAATACAGAGATTCATAGCCCACTAAAATAAGAGCATTCTCATTTGTTCATTTCTCAATCATTTAATAAGTATTTACTAAGCCACTATATCTGTATATATATATTATATATACTGTATAATACACACTGTAGTGTTTTTTGTGGGTTGTGTACTATGAGGTAGTATGTTAGATACTGCCAGTACCGGGGTAAGGAAAACAGCCTGATTCGGCCCTTACGAAGATTCCTCAGACTTGTGGGGAAGACAGACATTATCAAATAGAAATACTTGCAAACCACAGTTATGTGTTAAAAAGGAAAAACAAAGGAAGAGCATGTAAAAAAAAAGGGGGGGGGACCTGATCTCCTGGATACAGTGCTTCAAGAAAGTCTGTTGTTGGAAATGCAAACCATTACTACTGTGGAAGGGAAAGGTCAGAAAAATGAACTCACCATTACTGAATAGTAATAGTAGCTATCAATTAGGTTAGCACTTACCTGCATCAAGACCTGTTCTGAGCACTTTACATAGATTGTCTCACTAACCAGCCCAACAAATATGTAAGGGAGATACTATTATTTTTCCCATTTTATTAATGTAAAACAAATAAATAATTCTTTAAAATTAGACTTAGAAAAGTGGAGCGACAATCTTAGCAGTGCTAGGACTGAAATCCAAGTTGGCTTGACTCCAAAGTCTGTCTCTCTTCCAGAAACTTTTTCTTTACCATCTGCCTACTAGGCCTGCTGTATTCCTATTTGCAACAGCCTTTTAAACTCTTTAAAAATGTGTTCTGTAAATTTCATATATGATTATACAAAAAAACTTGGAATAAGCATACAATTCTACTTATCTGTGTTAACCGTTGAAATTTGAAGAGCTTTTTAGAATTCTATACCCTCCAGTAGTGTATGTAAAGCAAAATAATATTAAATAAAATAATCTCACCATTCATAGGTAAATATATTAATATTTTGTTGTATTTTATTCTTGTATCTTTTCACAAAGTATATCATAAAATTTTTCCTGTGGCATGACTTAACGGAGAAAATAATCTTCCCAAAACATGTGGCAGCAAAACTATTAATTTATGACATCAGGCCGGGCACAGTGGCTCACGCCTGCAATCCCAGCACTTTGGGAAGCTGAGGCGGGCAGATCACTTGAGGCCAGGAGTTTGAGACCAGCCTGGCCAACATGGTGAAACTGTCTCTACTAAAAATACAACAGTTAGCCAGGCGTAGTGGCACATGCCTGTAATCCCAGCTACTCAGGAGGCTGAGACTCAAGAATTGCTTGAACCCAGGAGGCAGAGCTTGCAGTAAGCTGAGGTTGCACCCCTGCACTCCAGCCTGGGCAACACAGTGCGACTCTGTCTCAAAAAAAAAAATTTTTTTTTAATAAATAAATAATAAGTTTACGTCTTCATAAAGCACTCAGATTAGGAAAAAAAGGATAAACAAAAAGGCATGGTCAATTTTTTGATTGATATTTCCAAATTATATTTATGTTTCTTCCTTTAATTTTTGCCCTCCTTTCATTTACAAACAGAATATGTTTTTGGCCATCATCAATGATACTTACTCTGAAGTGAAATCTGACTTGGCACAGCAGAAAGCTGAAATGGAACTCTCAGATCTTATCAGAAAGGTAGGAAAAGGCTTAATTCTCAGAATTCTTCTGTTTCTGACATAAAATGAGCATTGTTTCACCCAGATTTTCAAATCAACATTGATCCATTGAAATTGTTTGAAATAAAGAATACATTGCTATATTTCAGGAATAATTTAAATGTTCCCTATCTTGGAGTCTTGATGGATATACTGCTATCTTGAATTTTAATTCTGGGAATCCTTTTATGCCCTGGAATTAAATTCTCAACAATCTTTTGACACTCTAAGAGCTGAGCTGAAGGTTCATCACCTTTATTATTTTGACATCTCCTCTAGCTGGCTCTCACTTCAGGATCCTGAGTTGAGAATAAACTAGAAGGGAAGATTATATAAAGGGATTTCCACCTCTTCTATCTCAATTACCATTTTAAAAAAATAAAAAGTTTTAGAGGAAAATACTTAGTAGTTCACCCTTTACCCTTGATCTTCCACGGCAGTTTTAAAATAAGCAAAGGAAAAGATTCATGAATTCAGGCCATAGCCTGGGGCCTGAGAACTTTTACTTACGCACCTTCTCAGGAAGGGTTTCATTGTTAAATAGAAGGGCAGGACAGGAAAGTTGGGCCTCTTTGTTCTCTCAATGTAACTTCTTTATTTGGTTTAAAGTATAAAACGTGTACAACAACAAATAACCACATTCAAAATACACAGTTTGTTTCCCAACATCATTTTGCTAAGTCATAGTGGCTCCTTAACTGTAATTTTTTTTTATTAGTCCAAGCCTTAGGATTATGTTGTCTGTGATATATGTTATAATAGAAAACTTAAGCCTCTTAAAACAAAGTCCTTGGGATGGGACCTAAGAGTCACATTATCCTGATTCTGCATAACAGTTGCTTACATTTTAGCAAATCTCCAGTGTGTATGCAAGCACTCCTCACTTGGCACAATTCTGATACACACAAACTTCGGTTACCCCAGTTTTGTTGTGTAATACCACCTTCAACAACACAGTTCAAATTTCAGTTATCATAGTATATTAACTCTGAGTAACAGCACAAAGTACAAACTCCACTGCTAGGTCTTCAGTGTATAGATCAGTTACCTGAGTAACAAATGTGCAGGCTGAGCAGGCTCACTGGCCAGTCATGACACTATTTTCAGTCTGTTACTAATTGGTCACTGAACATCTGCTATCCAATTCACAAAGAAAGCATGTAGTGTTGCTTCCTTGTGTTCCAGTAATAAGCCCATGTGACATTTTACAAAAATGGGTAATTGAAAAAGAGAATGGGTGCAGTGGCTCACACATGTTGAGAGGCCAAGGTGGATGGATCACCTGAGGTCAGGAGTTCGAGACCAGCCTGGCCAACATGGTGAAACCCCATCTCTACTAAAAATACAAAATTAGCTGGGTGTGGTGGCAGATGCCTGTAATCCCAGCTACTGGGGAGGCTGAGGCAGGAGAATCGCCTGCACCTAGGAGGTGGAGGTTGCAGTGAGCCAAGATCGCGCCATTGCACTCCAGCCTGGGTGACAACAGCAAAACTCCATCTCAAAAAAAAAAAAAGAAAAGAAAAGAAAAAGAGAATGGGCTAGCAAAGAAATGAAAAATGGTAACACTGGAAGTGAAATTCAAAACAGAGTAATGGATTTATAGAAGAAATAGCTGAGTGAAGAAGAAACGGGAGTGTTGACACTGCGATCATTCAAGAGATCCAGATATGGAGCCAGAAGAACTTAGGGCAGGTCTATCAACTTAAATGAGGAAAATAGCTGTGATAAAACGGATGAAGATGTCTTGAGGAAATGGTGCCTGCAAAAAACTTCACATTAAGGGAACTCTTATTAGAAATATTTCACAATAATGAAAGTACAAAAGAAAAAATGTTGGGGCTGGACATGGTGGCTCACTCCTGTAATCCCAGCACTTTGAGAGGCCAAGGTGGGTGGATCACTTGAGGCCAGGAAGTCGAGACAAGCCTAATCAACATGGTGAAACCCCGTCTTTATTAAAAATACAAAAATTAGCCAGACATGATGGTGCACACGTGTAATTCCAGCTACTCAACTGGCTGAGGCACGAGAATTGATTGAACCAGGGAGGTGGAGGTTGCAGTAAGCTGAGATTGCACCACTGCAATCCAGCCAGGTGACAGAGTAAGACTGTGTCTCAAAAATAAATAAAAGAAAAGAAAAATATGTTGGAAGCTGATCCACATTTAAGAAGGAATATGACAATTCACTAATGCATAGAAAAGAAGTTCACTCCACATTGTAAAGTGTACAGTGTAATATTATACAATGAAAACAAGGCAAGCGCTGTTAAAAGCACTCTGGATACATTTTTTACAAAGAAATAAAACACTTTAGTTTTTAATGTTTCTAATGTTTTACATTTTAGTGTATTAAATCAATATTAGTTTTCTTCTTTTTTAAGCTCCCTATACATTTATAACTGACACTAAGGGAGTGTTTAATGTTTTGATTAAAAGTTGTAAAGATCACAGAACAATTGTAATTCTTCCCACTGATTATTCAGATCATTTTGCAAAATTTCAGCTTGCATGGTCACTTACAGTGCTGCACTATGTGCAAAGCAAGGTCAGGTCTAAAGTTTGCTAGTGAAAAATCCTCGGCCAGGGGCAGTGGCTCACCCCTGTAATCCTAGCACTTTGGAAGGCGAGGCAGGCAGATCGCTTGAGCTCCGGAGTTCAACACCAGCCTGGGCAACATGGTGAGACCCTGTCTCTACAAAAAAACAAAATAGCAAGGCGTGGTGACTCGCACCTGTAGTCCCAGCTACTTGTTGGGGGCTGAGTTGGGAAAATCACTTGAGCTCAGGAGGTCGAGGCTGCAGTGAGCCAGAATCATGCCACTGCACTCCTGCCTGGGTGACAGAGTAAGACCCTGTCTCAAAAAAAGGGAAAATCCTCATCTACATTTCACTGGGTTTTTTGTTTGTTTGTTTGTTTGTTTATACACACTTAAGGAAATTACTGTCTAGGAGACAGATAATATAAAAAATAAAGATGCAATTCATGATTCGGGTTTCTTGGTATTCCTAAGAACTGGTGCACAGTACTTTATGCTCTGAGGCAGACAACTATCGCATATATAGTAATTTTTGTTTCTATCACATAAACTTGAATACACATATGAGTAAAAGACCCTTAGTTCTTCATGACTTACTGAAAGACCCTGACTTTTTCCATGTAACTCTTCCACAAGTGTTTAATGGAAAACTGGATACATTAATTGTTCATTCATCCAGCACATACTTGTTGAATGGCCAATGTATACCAGGTTTATAGTAGTTACTACTGTGAATGGAAAGTAAAACAAATGCAAAAGGAGAATACACTAAACCAAGTCTTTTATTTTTTCTCTCTCTGATAGGGCTACCATAAAGCTTTGGTCAAACTAAAACTGAAAAAAAATACCGTGGATGACATTTCAGAGAGTCTGCGGCAAGGAGGAGGCAAGTTAAACTTTGACGAACTTCGACAAGATCTCAAAGGGTGAGAATCATGCTTCCCGAGGTTCTGAAAAATTCCTACTTCTAAAGATAAATTCCTGGTGATAAGAATATTTCTAGCCCAAGGGCTCATACAGATACTTTTTTTTTTTTTTTCCAGAGGCAGGTATCTTTCTGGAACATGTTATAAGAGGAAAACTTGCCCCCATTTGGTGATTTCTCCTTTCCTCCTGCATTTTGATGTCTCTGTGTTTAGGGTGAACTGGGTACAGGGAATGAGTTTTATCTGTATCCTCTCTCTAATTTCAGGAAGGGCCATACTGATGCAGAGATTGAGGCAATATTCACAAAGTACGACCAAGATGGAGACCAAGAGCTGACCGAACATGAACATCAACAGATGAGAGACGACTTGGAGAAAGAGAGGGTGGGTCTGGTTTAGGAGAACCGGATTTGATTTGGTACCTACAACACCACAGATGTATCAAACACTATAGAAGTAGTGGGTTATTGAGTCTCTTGCCCATCCCCCACCTCTCTCTCTCTCTCTCTCTCTCTCTCTCTCTCTCTCTCTCTCTCTCTCAGTCGGTTTATGTGTTAGTACCCTGTTTATTCCAGAAAGAATATATAACACAATTATGTATAAAAATGGATGGTTAGCATGATATAAAAAAGTCAAAATGAAAAGCAAGCAAAACAAAAGTAAAAATAATGGATTATTAATGAAGCTTAAAAATGCATTCATAAAAACACATATGCTTATTAAGATTGGGCTACAAATTGGGCCCTAAGCTTGCTGGTAATTAGCTTGAAAAGTTCTCTTTTAGTTGCAGAGCCTGAGTAGCTGCAGAGTCCACAATGTCCGTGAGAGTGAAGAAAACAAAAAATGACTTGCCAAGAGATGTGAAATTATTCTGGTTAGTTAGTGGCTATTTAAATTGGTAACTTTTTTTTCTTTTTGAGATGGAGTCTTGCTCTGCCTCCCAGTCTGGAGTGCAGTGGCACAATAGCGACTCACTGCTACCTCCGCCTCCCGGGTTCAAGCGATTCTCTTGCCTCAGCCTCACAAGTAGCTAGGACTACAGGCGCACGCCATCATGCCCGGCTAATTTTTGTATTTGTAGTAGACACAGGGTTTCACCATGTTGGTCTCAAACTCCTGACTGCAAGCAATCTGCCCACCTTGGCCTCCCAAAGTGGTGGGATTACAGGCGGTAGCCACCGTGCCTTTCCTAAATTATTAACATTTATAATAAAATTAACAGCCGCCTTCCATTTGAATACTTTTTACAAAATAGTTAAAAATAAACATAAGTGGGCTTTTATAGTCAGAAAAAAAAATTCAAAGCTTTACCATTAACTTTCAAAAATAAATGGTTAAACAACAACAAAAATCTGTGGTAGCTGAGGTACAGAGAACACAGATGAATGTTATTACAAAAGCCGCTTTCCTATGAGAAGTCTAGGACAGTGGTTTCTAAATGCCACTCCATAGAACAGTGCTAGTAGGTGACAGACTTCTCCTGTCACTGTGAAATTTAAGCATAAAGAAAATAAGGAAAATTTTTACAAGGCTCTATTTAGACAAAGTTCTTATTCTGACATTACATGCTTCCTACTTAGGAGCTGTTGAATGTATTATCTTTTATGAAAAGAAGGTGATCCAGGTTGAGCATCCCTAACCCAAATATGTGAGTCTCAAATGCTCCAAAACCTAAAACTTCTTGAGCACAAACATGATACTCAAAGGTCATGCTTAAAGGAAATGCTCTCATTGGAGCAGTTTGGATTTTGGGTGTTCAGATTAGGGCTGCTGAACCAGTAAGTATAATGCAAACATTGCAAAATATTTTTGAAAATCTGAAATCCAAAACACTTCTGGTCCCAAGCATTTCAAATAAGGGACACTCAATCTGTAATCTATTTCTTCATTTCTTTATTTATTTTGTTATTATTTTAAGATGGTTCATGGCCCACTGCAGCCTCAAACTCCTAGGCTCAAGTGATCTTCCGACCTCAACCTCCCAGGTAGCTCAGGTAGCTGGGACTGCAGGCATGCATCACCATGCCTGGCTAATTTTTAAAAGATTTTTTTGTGGAGGCAGAGTCTCACCTTGCTGCCCAGGCCAGTCTCGAACTCCTGGCTTCAAGCAGTCCTCCTGCCTCAGCCTCCCAAAGTATTGGGATTACAGGTGTGACCACTATGCCTGGCCCATATTTCTTCATTTAGTTTTTTCTTTGCCTGCTGTGTTTTTAATGTTCTTTCTTGTTCAAACAAAAAGTTGGCTATTCCTTGCTGTTAGTTAAATGTGCCAATCTATGAAACTGAAAAATGCAGGAGTCCCAGCCTGTGTTAAATACAAAGAAATCCCAGGTAAATGGCATGCATCCAGTTTCTGCTTGCCCAAGTCCTTGGTGAGGCTTCTGTGGGGTCTCAGTGTTCTGCTCCTCACTCAGTGACCCCTTGTTCTTCAGGAGGACCTGGATTTGGATCACAGTTCTTTACCACGTCCCATGAGCAGCCGAAGTTTCCCTCGAAGCCTGGATGACTCTGAGGAGGATGATGATGAAGATAGCGGACATAGCTCCAGAAGGAGGGGAAGCATTTCCAGTGGCGTTTCTTACGAAGAGTTTCAAGTGTAAGTATAAATGAATTGGCAGAATTTGCGTTGACAAGAGTCCACATGAGAACAGGCAGTTTCCCTCATCTCTCTGAATTCACTCCTTTCCATTACTAATCATCCAGCTTTTAAAAATGACTTGTACTGGCCGGACGCAGTGGCTCATGCCTGTAATCCCACCACTTTGGGAGGCCGAGGCGGGCAGGTCATGAGGTCAGAAGTTCGAGATGAGCCTGGCCAACATAGTGAAACCCTGGGCATGGTGGTGGGCACCTGTAATCCTAGCTACTTTGGAGGCTAAGGCAAGAGAATTGCTTGAACCTGGGAGGCAAAAGTTACAGCAAGCCGAAATCGCACCACTGCACACCAGCCCGGGCGACAGTGCAAGACTCTGTCTCAAAAAAAAAACCTTGTCAATTGGTGTTTTGTCTCTTACATAATATGTTTACTATAGGAATTAGCAAATAAGAGCAAAAGAAAACATTAACATTTCCCATACTTCTACGAATGAAAAATGTTTATTAATATATCAGTGTTTGTGTCTCTATTTGCATGTGTTTATCAATGTTTCTATATATTTTTATGGCCTAACATATGGTTCGTCCTGAAGAATGTTCCTTGTGCATTTGAGAAGAATGAATATTCTGCTGTTGTTGAATGGAGTGTTCTGTAGATGTTTGTTAGGTCTATTTTGTTTATAGTTTTATTCAGGTCTCTCATTTCCTGGTTGATCTTCTGCCTAGATGTGGTATTCATGTTTGAAAGTGGGGTATTAAAGTCTCCAAGTATTATTAGTTGGAGTTCATCCCTTCAATTCTGTAAGGTTTTGCTTTGTGTATTTTGGAACTCTGTTGTTGGGTGCATACATATTTATAACTAGTATATTTTCCTAATATATTGACCCTATTTTCTCTCTCAACTTGATGAGGCTAAAGAAAAAAAAGAATTGACCCTGTTTTCATTACAAGATGTTATCCACTTTATCTCTAGTAAAATTCTTTAAGTATTTTTTGTTTGATATTACTGTAACCACTCCAGCTTTCTTTTGGTTGCTGTTTGCATGATAAATCTTTTTCCATCCTTTTACTTTAAACTTATTTATGTCTTTGAGTCTAAAGTATGTCTCTCCTGTAGACAGCATATAATTGGATCTTATCTTTTTATCCAGTTTGACAATTTCTGTTTTTGATTAGATTGCTTAATCCATTCATTTAATGTTATCATTGATATAGTTGATTTCTGTCTGCTATTTTATTTTTTGTTTTCTAGCTTACTTTTTTTTGTTCCTCTTTCACTGCTTTCTTGTACATTAAGTGAATATTTTCAAGTTTAACATTTAAATTTTTTTAATGATTTTTCATTTTTTTAGTCATTTTCTTAGGAGTTGCTCTAAGACTTAGTTTATACAATTAACTTATGAAAAATTACTTCAGATATGTATTAACTGAATCTAGTGAGATATAGAAATATCACTTCTATTTAGCTTTTTTCCTCTTCCCTCTTTTTGTGCTATATATTCATCTATCTATATGTATATATAGTCATCTACATATGTTGCAAATCACATTGTTAGAACAATATTACATTTTTATAACACATTGTATAATATATAGTATATAATTTTATATCTCTTAATGAAGCTGAGAGAAGAGAAAGTATATATTTATAAATTTGTATATTAACCTACTTTTTTACCATTTCTAATTCTCTTCTTTTGCTCCTCTGGATTCAAGTTATCATCTATCGTCATTCTCTTTCTCCAATACAGCTTTGCTACTGCCTACCTCCTATTATTGTCAAATATATTGCATTTCTATTATAGACCTTCAGATCCAACTATGTACATATTTTTACACAACTGCTTTTTAAATCAGTTAAGGAACAAAAGGAGAAATGTACATATATACTATATTTTATACCTACGCAGTTATCTTTACTAGTGTTCTTTGTCTTTTCATGTGAATTCTGATTACAATCTGGAGTCACTTGCTTTCAGCATAAAGAATTTCCTTTAGTATTTTTTGTAAAGCAGGTTTGCTAGCAATGAATTCTTTCATTTTTTGTTTATCTGAGAATGCTTTTCTTTCTCCTTCATTTCCTCTGGCTTGTATTGTTTCTGATGAGAAGACAGCTGCTAATTTTACTGTGGTCCCCTTGTACATGATGACTCAATTTTCTCTCACCACTTTCAAGATTTTTTTGGTTTTGTCTTTCAGTATTTTTACTATGATACGTCTGGGTATAAATCTCTGAGTTCATCCTACTTAGAAAGTGTTTTTTCTGCTTCTTTCACTTTCTCTTCTCCTTTGGGACCCGCATTATGCATATGCTTAAGGGTATCACATATTTCTCTTAGGCTCTGTTCATTTGTTGTCATTTTTCTTCCCTCTCTGTTCTTCAGAGTGCATAGTCTGTATTGATCTATCTTCAAGTTCACTGACTTGTTCTTCTGTCAGCTTGCTCAGATCTCTGTTGAGTTCCTCTAGTTAGTTAGTTAGTTATATATATATATAGTTATATATATATAATAGTTATATATATGGTTATATATATAGTTATATATATAGTTATATATAGTTTTATATATAGTTATATATATAGTTTTATATATATAGTTATATATATAGTTTTTTATATATATATAGTTATATATATATATATAGAGAGAGAGAGAGAGAGAGAGGGAGAGAGAGAGAGACAGGGTCTCACTCCATCACCCAGGCTGGAGTACAGTGGTGTAATCCTGGCTGTCTACAGCCTGAACACCTGGGCTCAAATGATCCTCCTGCCTCAACCTCCCAAGTAGCTAGGACTACAGGCACATGCTGCCATACCTGGATAATTTTTTTAAAAAAATTTGTAGAGATGGCATCTTGTTATGTTGCCCAGGTTGGTCTCAAACTGCTGGCCTCAAGTGATTCTCCCGCCTTGGCCTCCCAAAGTGCTGGGATCACAGGTATGAGCCACTGAACTTAGCCTGAATTTTTTATTTATTATACTTTTCAACTCCAGAATTTCTATTTGGTTCTTTTTAGAAATCTCTGTCTCTTTATTCTGTATTTGATGATATCTTGTATTTGATGAGACAATGTCATCATAACTTCCTTTTTTTTTTTTTTAAGAGATAGGGTCTCTCTCTGTCACCCAGGCTACAGTGCAGTGGCATGATCCTAGCTCACTGCAGCCTCGAATTCCTGAACTCAAGCAATCCTCCCACTTCAGCCTCCCAAGTACCTGACCCTACAGGCATGAGCCACTGTACCCTGCTAATTTTTATTTTTTGTAGAGATGGGGTCTAAGTTGCCCAGGTTGGTCTCAAACTCCTAGGCTCAAGTGATCTCCCTGCTCAGGCTCCCAAAGTGCTGGGATTACAGGCATGAGCCACTGGACCCAGCCTCCTTTATTTCTTTAACCATGGTGGGTTTTTTTTATTATTTGTTTGTTTGTTTTAACCTGTTTGAATATATTTATAATAGGTACTTTCAGGTCTTTGTCTGCTAAGTCTGACATCTGGGCCCTCTCAAAGACAGTTTCAGTTGTCTTTTTTTTTTTTCTTCTTGTATATGGGAACATTTTCCTGTTTTTCTGTTTTGTTTTTTGTTGTTGTTTTGTTTTGTTGTTGTTGTTGTTAAAGATCGGACATGTTAGATAATATATTGTAGGAACTCTGGATAGTGATTCCCTTTCCTCCCCAGGACTTGTTTTTATTGCTCTTTGCTCGTTTACTTTTTCATACAGTCTGTTTCCCCACAGTGTCTGCCTCTGACTTTATTCCTTAGAGGGCACAGCTGTGGCTGTGTACGTAGTCACTCTGGGAAGACAGTGGTTTTAGCAGGGTGCTCATTAACTTCTCTGACCTCTTTGTTATACCTCCTGCCTCTGTGGGTATTAGACCCAGTTATTACATTTCATTGTTTACTGATTGGTCTATTGTTTTCCAAAATGCCTTGGGATATAACTTGCTCCACAGTCTGATCCACTTAAATTCAGGCCTCTTTGCAGGACTAGTTTTAGAGGCCAGTCTTTTTTTTTTTTTTTGAAACAGAGTCTCACTCTGTTGCCAGGCTGGAATGTGGTGGTACAATCTCAGCTCACTGCAACCTCAACCTCTCAGGCTCAAGCAATCTTCCCACCTCAGCTTCTCAAGTAGCTGGGACTACAGGTTCACACCACCATGCCTGGTTAATTTTTGCATTTTTATAGAGATGGGGTTTTACCATGTTGCCCCAGCTGGTCTCAAACTCCTGAATTCAAGCAATCCACCCACCTCAGCCTCACAAAGGGCTGGGATTACAGATATGCACCACCACGCCTGGCCCCTGAGGCCAGTCTTTAACTGTCTTCTTAGCTGTCTCTTTCCCTGGTTCTCTCTGGTGAACTAGCTGGTAATTTGTTTATCTCATGAGGCTACCAGATTCCTCTAAAATGCTTATCCCCACAATCTCCATTGTTTTCAAGAGCATCTTTAGCCTTTAATTTCCTCACACTTTATTCCAAATAAAGTCCGTTCACTTGAGAAGAGTTCTATATTCCTATGACCTGTGTCTCCCCATGAGCAAAACTGTGCTACTGCCTTACAGAGCCAGGAACAGTGGCCCACCTCTCTATGACATCCTGCTTTATAAACAAGTCACTGGGCTCAGATGGCAGTCTCTGATTATCTCACCTTGCTTCTTCTGGCATGGAAACTCCACCCTACAAGTGGGAACTGAGTGGAAGAAGAGAGTCCCATTCCCCTTAGCCACTCTTAACAGGATTAGAACCTCTGCAACATGCATTTAAGAATGGGAACAGGCTGGGCACAGTGGCTCACGCCTGTAATCCTAGCACTTTGGGAGGTCAAGGCAGGAGGATTGCTTGAGCCAGCAGTTTAGGACCAGCCTGTGCAACATGGTGAGACCCTCATCTCTACAAGAAATAGAAAAATTAACTGGGTTGGTTGTGCATACCTGTAATCCCAGCTACTCGGGAGCCTGAAGTGGGAGGATTGCTTGAACCTGGGGGCAGAGGTTGCAGTGAGTCAAGATTACACCACTGCACTCCAGCCTGGGCAACAGAGTGAGACTCTGTCTCAAAAAAAAAAGAAAAAAGAGTAGGAACATTGAGGCTGGGCATGGTGGCTCATGCCTGTAACCCTAGCACTATGGGAGGCTAAGGCAGGAGTATCACTTGACGCTTGGAGTTCAAGACCAACCTGGGTAACATAGCGAGACTTTGTCTCTATTAAAAAAAAAAAAAAAAAGCTTTAAAAAACTTTTTTAACAAGAGTGGGAAAGCTGGGCACAGTGGCTCACACCTGTAATCCCAGCACTTTGGAAGGCCAAGGCGGGCAGATCACCTGAGGTCAGGAGTTTGAGACCAGCCTGGCCAACCTGGTGAAACCCCATCTCTACTAAAAAAATACAAAAGTTAGCTGGGCATGGTGGTGCACACCTGTAGTCCCAGCTACTCGGGAGGCTGAGGCAGGAGAATCACTTGAACCTACGAGGCAGAAGTTGCAGTAAGCTAAGATCACGCCACTGTACTCCAGCCTGGGCGACAGAGCAAGACTCTGTCTCAAAAAAAAAAGAGTGAAAATGTTAGGATGAGAAATGCTGGCAGCCTGCCCCTCCCTGGGAGATACTGTAGCCCTAGACTGGAAGCTGGGGGAGGAGGGAGCCCTGTGCTCTTAGCTGCACCCATGTGAAGTTGTGCTTCTATCACATGAGCTGGGGACAGGAGAGAAGGCTCAGATTATGGCTTCAGTGCCACAGAATCTCTTCATACAAAAATTTAGCAGATTTTCTTGAATAAATGCTTTTTCATTTGCTGTACACCCTGAAAAGTTTCTAGAAAATTTTAAATATTTGAGTTTTAAAAAATAATTTTCAACAGTTACAGTTGTTTCACTAAAGAGAGAGTCTACAGAACCCTCTTGCCACCATTGCAGAGGTTGTCTTTGGCTTACAAGTTTTTAAAGTATTTGTATACATTTTTTAAGTCCAAAATAATAGAATTGTAAGTGAACATGCTGTTTTCATACTGTTTTTCAAGCTTTATTTAATATATTGTAAATCTAATTCTATTTTATTAAATAGTCTGCCACAGTATAATGTCTGATGTCTCCTTAGAATTTTATTGTATGGATGAACAATGATTATTTAATTTCCTGCCAATTGTTGGGTGTTTTTTGTTTGTTTGTTTGTTTGTTTGTTTTTGAGACTGGGTCTCACTCTGTCACCCAGGCTGGAGTGCAGGAGTGCGGTGGAATGATCACAGCTCACTGCAGCCTCAACATCCCAAGGCTCAGGTGATCCTTCCACCTCAGCCTCCCAAGTAGCTGGGAGTACAGGCACATGCCACCATGCCCACCTGTTTTTTAGAGATGAAGTTTTGCCATCCTACCCAGGCTGGCTCGAACTCCTGGCCTCAAGCGATCTGCACACTTCCGCCTCCCAAAATGCCAGGATTACAGGCATGAGCCATCACGCCATACCCCCTCATCAATTGTTTGACGTAGCCATTTTTCAATGATCCGCAATTAAGAAGCAGCACTCTTTTATAGCCAAAAACTACACATATACTTATATAAAATTTTCCTTTAGAAAATCTTCTAAAAATGGAATGTCTAAATAAAGGGTTAGGCATACAATCTTAAGACTTCTGATATGCGCTGACTTGCAGGAAAGTTAGACTCCCACCAGCGGCATCCAAGAGTTAATCTGTAAAGCTTGAGACAACTTAGAAAGTGTTTCAAATGATTGTATTGCTTAAGAAAAAAATCTTAGCACTTCCATTTGAAAAGCCAGTGGGGCTGAAAAGACAATGACAAGCACTTTGTCCCTCTGTACTGTGTTTTCCTTGCAGCCTGGTGAGACGAGTGGACCGGATGGAGCATTCCATCGGCAGCATAGTGTCCAAGATCGACGCCGTAATCGTGAAGCTAGAGATTATGGAGCGAGCCAAACTGAAGAGGAGGGAGGTGCTGGGAAGGCTGTTGGATGGGGTGGCCGAGGTCAGTAGTCATGAGCTGAAAACACCACTGCTGAGCATGGTGTTATTAATGAAAACTTATGTTGGTGACAGTTGTATTTGAAGTATTGAAGAAGAGTAAAAAAAATTTACATTTATAGAAATTCACAATGATGTTTCCATTTACTCTCATTTTCAGATTTTTTTCTCTGAAACAGAAACACTCTCTATAAAATATCTTTCTATAAAACATCAAGGTAGTCATATTGTCTGACCCTTACGCTGAGATGTTTATCTTTCTCCATAACTACAGATAGAATGATAATCTGGAGGTGTTACTTTCTTAATACTCCATGTGCTAATGGTCCTGCCTTCACTGCACGGTGGAATTAAGTGAAAAATCACTCCAGCAACTCTGAGATTTGCTATTATATGCTGTAAATCTCCAGCCTTACCAAACTACAGATTATTTGGTCCCTGGACTTCCTAAGGCATTTCCTTCTACTGCCCCCAACACCGGTTTCTTTTTCCCTTTTTAGGATGAAAGGCTGGGTCGTGACAGTGAAATCCATAGGGAACAGATGGAACGGCTAGTGCGTGAAGAGTTGGAACGCTGGGAATCCGATGATGCAGCTTCCCAGATCAGTCATGGTTTAGGCACGCCCGTGGGACTAAATGGTCAGCCTCGCCCCAGAAGCTCCCGCCCATCTTCCTCCCAGTCTACAGAAGGCATGGAAGGTGCAGGTGGAAATGGGAGTTCTAATGTCCACGTATGATATGTGTGTTTTAGTATGTGTGTTTCTAGTAAGTGAGGAAGCAGCTGTCCTGAATTGCTGTAACGAGCACACTATTTATATGCCCTGACCACCATAGGATGCTAGTCGTTGTGACCGATTGCTAATCTTCTGCACTTTAATTTATTTTATATAAACTTTACCCATGGTTCAAAGATTTTTTTTCTTTTTCTCATGTAAGAAATCTAGGTGTAAATATTGAGTACAGAAAAAAAAATCTTCATGATGTATATTGAGTGGTACGCCGAGTTGCCACCATGACTGAGTCTTCTCAGTTGACAATGAAGTAGCCTTTTAAAGCTAGAAAACTGTCAAAGGGCTTCTGAGTTTCATTTCCAGTCACAAAAATCAGTATTGTTATTTTTTTCCAAGTGTATGAAGGAAAATGGGGCATTCCTTTCCACTCTGGCATAGTTCATGAGCTTAATACATAGCTTTCTTTTAAGAAAGGAGCCTTTTATTTCAACTACCTTCCTGGGGTAAACTTTTCTAAAAGATAAAATGGAAAAGAACTCCAAATCATAGAATGGGTATGTAGTCACTATGATAGAATCTGTGTGAATGGTTAAGATGAATGTTAAATACTATGCTTTTTTGTAAGTTGATCGTATCTGATGTCTATGGGACTAACTGTATCACTTAATTTTTACATTATTTTGGCTCTAATTTGAATAAGCTGAGTAAAACTACCAAAGATCAGTTATAGGATAAAATGGCATCTCTAACCATAACACAGGAGAATTGGAGGGAGCCCTAAGTTGTCACTCAGTTTAATTTCTTTTAATGGTTAGTTTAGCATAAAGATTTATCTACATATTCTTTTTCCCATGTGGCTCTACTTATTTGCAACTGAATTTAATGTTATAACTAACCTAGTAAGACCAACTCACTAAATTTTTAGTATGCACTGAAAGTTTTTATCCAACAATTATGTTCATTTTAAGCAAAATTTTAAGAAAGTTTTGAAATTCATAAAGCATTTGGTGTTAAACTATTTAAAGAATATAGTACTCGGTCAGGTATGATGGCTCACGCCTATAATCCCAGCACTTTGGGAGGCCGAGACAGGCGAATCACTTGAGCCCAGGAGTTCAAGACCAACATGGGCAATGTGGCGAAACTCCATCTCTACAAAAAATGCAAAAATAAAAAATGTAGTACTCCAGTATTCTTCTTGATCCTGTGTTTCAAAACTAGAATTTGTAACCCAAATGGAGCTCAATCTAATAAAAAAGAGGTTTTGGTATTAAAAGTTCATACATTAGACAGTATCAGCCAAAATTTGAGTTAGCAACACTGTTTTCTTTACGACAGGGTCTCACCCAAATTTATGGGGAGAAATCTATTTCTCAAAAAAAAAAAATCTTCTTTTACAGAAATGTTGAGTAAGGTGACATTTTGAGAGCTAATAAGCAAAAGAGCATGCAGTGCTGTTGAATAACCCTCACTTGGAGAACCAAGAGAATCCTGTTGTTTAATGCTATATTTTAAATTCACAAGTTGTTCGTTTAACTGGTAGAATGTCAGTCCCATCTTCAATGAGAACATAAGCAAATAGACCTTTCCAGGTTGAAAGTGAAACATACTGGGTTTCTGTTAAGTTTTTCCTCATGGCTTCATCTCTATCTTTACTTTCTCTTGAATATGCTACACAAAGTTCTTTATTACTACATACTAAAGTTTGCATTCCAGGGATATTGACTGTATGTATTTATGTAGATGTACCATGTTGTTACGTGTAAACAAACTTCAATTTGAAGTGCAGCTATTATGTGGTATCCATGTGTATCGACCATGTGCCATATATCAACTATGGTCACTAGAAAGTCTTTTTATGATACTTTTTATTGTACTGTTTTTCATTTCACTTGCAAAATTTTGCAGAATTCCTCCTTTCTAACCGTAAATTACATATATTTTTCTTCTTTAGTCATGGAGAATTCCCCCCTCATCTCTTCCCTGTTATCTTTCCCTGTGTACTGGTATTACTAAAAAGACATTACATATGCAAGTCTTTCTCGACAATCAAGAATGTTATTAATGTGTAATACTGAGCACTTTACTTCTTAATAAAAACTTGATATAGTAGCAGATGTGAGAGTTGTCTGTTTTCTAAGTAGTAACAGGTAATGTGCCTTTTATCATGAGACTTTGACTTTGAAAAAGGCACCTTCTCTATGTCCGAAAACATTAATTGGCACATTTCTCCGTTTATTACACCAGCTACACAATTCAGGTACCCAGTTAGCCTTTAAGCGCAGGGCTGTCATTTATGGCATTTTTGTTTTTATTTTCCTGAAATGAAGATTCCAGGGCAGGTGGTTTATTTGAGAGGTGTAGGCAATAGGGATAGTGGAGTGGGAAAGACGGGTAGAAGAAGGGAAGGTGCCAGGAAGGGGCGTGTCGTCTAGCTGCATAACAGCATAGGCTGCCAAAGCCTAATTCCTGTGGTAAAATGCTGAGAAACAGTGTAGGACAAACTAGAACAAACAGTTCGGACTTATCCCAGCTGAAGGGCCAGGACTTTGGTTGAAAGACCACTCTGGGAGAATGGTAGTAATTCCCTAGCATGTCCAGTAGACAAAGCAGCCTTTGCTGGCTTCTGAGCAAGCCTGCAGGCAAAGAAATGCAGACACTGGTAGATGAAAACCAGCAGGCGTACACTGAAGTGCCACACGGTCAAGGTGCCCACGTTATACACTATGTATGATCACACATTGTTCAATCCTAAGGGATTCCATCCACTTAGAATACTACAAATGGGGCTCCGTGGAGTTGTGCCGCATGGTGACTCTCTATGTAGACCGCCCATAAAACAGTTAAGTTTAAAAGCATAAAGAAAATAGCACTAGGCTAAGACTCCAGTCCCCCACTCTATACTTCCTAGTCATGTGATTATGCCAGGACAACTGGTCCAGTTTCTCTGAAGACTCTTATTTCCTCATTTGTCAAATGGGAAAATCAATACTTGTCTCCCTCATAGGATTTTGCTTGTGCAGTAAGAATATATATGTATGAAAGCACTTTAAAGCTGAAATTTCCATTACAAATGGAAGGAGGTACTATGGTACCTAGCCCAGTGACTTGCTCAGCAAGTTACAATCTGTTGAATCAGCAAAAAGGAAAGGAATTCTTGACAACTGCAGATTTGAAAGGTAAATAAAGGAGAATGATATTGCCAAATGATAACTCAATACTTACTTGAAAGTCTTCTGTGTTTGTATTTCAAAATTGGGCTATTATTTGTACAGTTTTGTGTACTGCTTTTTCACTTCATATTGTATCATAAACATTCCATGAAACCCTGATTTCTATTAATAACTACAGAGTGAATCAATATAAATTAATATTATTTATGAAGGCCGGACACAGTGGTTCACATCTGTAATCCCAGACCTTTGGGAGACTGAGGCGGGAAAACTGCTTGAGGCCAGGAGTTCCAAGTCCAGCCTGGGCGACACAGCGAGACCCTGTCTCTATAAAAATAAATTATCTGGGCATAGTGGTACATGCCAGCATTCCCAGCTATGCAGCTGAAGCAGAAGGATTGCTTCAGCCCAGGAATTTAAGGTTACAGTGAGCTATGATCACACTACCACTGCATTTCAGCCTGAACTGACACCCTGTCACTAAAATTAAAGAAAATATAGAATATACGAATATGTGATACATGTCAATTAATTCGTAAGTTATACATTTTTAATTCATATGAATTACCCAAAATACATCTGCCCTGTTGTTGGACATTTAGATTGTTCCCGTTTTTTATTATTACCTCTAATGCCATGAATAACATATGTCAACATAAATTTTTTTTCACATATCTGGTTATTTCTTCATGGAATTCTGTATGGAGAAATATCTGGAAATGTAATAATTAGGTTAATCTATATGAACACATGGTCTTGACACTGGTCGTTGGTCCCTTATCACACCATGTAACGGTAAGAAGGTAAGGGCACGCCATTGAAATGGCAGTATTATTATAAGCCACTTGAGCTCTACTGCATCCAGAGGGATGAAAAAATTGAATATGCTGCACCTTTCATCATGACCCTGCCAAATGGAGGAAGCATTGGGAATATTTGGTCACCCAAGAAAATGGAAGGATCATGGTAAGAGCTATCTTGAAAATATAAGCTATTTTCTATTTATAAGTAATAGTTAAAAGACATCAGTAGCTTGGAAAACAAAACGGCCTTGAGAAATGCAATATTCATTAAGCAATGGAGGCAGCCAGTGCTCCCAGAAAATCCAAACGCCTATGAACTTCAACTCTAAAGAGATGTATTGAATGGTCATAGAGCTAATGCTATCAACACAAATGGTTTTATTCATCCTGATCAGTCTATTAGCTTATCAAACAAATCCGAACATACCATTAAGTTGAATGTGCAGTTGCAGGTTCAAAAGTTACTCACTGTTGTCTGTTTAATCTGAGTCCAGTCTTTGAACTTGAGAAAAAACAAACTAGAAACACATGATGAAATTTTCTAATGCCTTATTTATTTTATCCTAGTCTGTTTTTTAAATGAAGAATACACATTTTTTTTCATTTGATCCAAGCATAAGATTTTAAAGGGTTGAAAAGCAATCCTCCAAGTTTCATGCTGAGTTCAAAATAAAAATGTTTTCATGTTCAGGCCATTATATGTTGCCTGATTTATCTTGAAATCCCTTCCTTTGAATAAGACCAAGCAAAATCTGTTGTCTTTATATAAACCAAAGCAGTTTATAATTCTTTTTTACCATTAAGACTGCCAATACAATACATTCTGAGTACATAACAATTTATATATATATATATTTGTGTTTTTTTCTTTTTTTTTTTTTTTTTGAGACATAGTCTCGTGCTGTCACCCAGGCTGGAGTGCAGTGGTGCGATCTCCACTCACTGCAACTCCGCCTCCCAGGTTCATGCCATTCTCCCGCCTCAGCCTCCTGAGTAGCTGAGACTACAGGCGCCCGACACCACACCCGGCTAATTTTGTTTTTGTATTTTTAGCAGAGACTGGGTTTCACCGTGTTAGCCAGGATGGTCTTGATCTCCTGACCTCATGATCCGCCCACCTCGGCCTTCCAACACAATTTATATTTTTGAAGGTCCCTTTATGTGTATTGTGCCATATGCTTCTCACATCAGCCCCAATAAATGCTTTAGGCGTTTTATCTTATCCACCACTATTACATGCTCTCCTTCATCTCCAGACTACCCATTCCTGCCATTGCCCTCATAGGGGCCCATTCTGATAATTTTGGATATGTAGAAAAATAAATCCTGTTTATGTGTTTAAATAAATAGATTTATACTATAGACCTTTCTTTTTCTTACAATGCTTTTATTAAGGTGTATTTCTTCTGCAGTGTGTAGCTCTAGCAAGTTATCCTGTTGTTTGTGTAGTACTTCCTAGCATGCAGCCACATTTTACATAGTATCCATTACTATAGCGAATGGTTGGCCCTAATTCTATTCCAAAATCTTTGGGCTGGGCATGGTGGCTCAAGCCAGTAATCCTAGCACTTTGGGAGGCTGAGATGGGTGGATCATTTGAGGCCAGGAATTCATGACCAGCCTGGCCAACATGGCGAAAACCCATCTCTACTAAGAATACAAAAAATTAGCCAGGAGTGGTGGTGAATGCTTGTAGTCCCAGCTGCTCGGGAGGCTGAGGCAGGAGAATTGCTTGAACCCAGGAGGCAGAGGTTAGAGTGAGCCAAGATTGCACCACTGCACTACACTCCAGCCTGGGTGTCAGAGTGAGGCTCTGTCTCAAAAAAAAAAAAAAATCTTTGTAAATTCTCTTACTGACTTTTCATAAGTTTCTCGGTGGATATATAACAGAAATTGGAGTGCTGAATCCCAGGCATATACTCTACCCAGAACCATCAGATTGCCCTCCAGAATGACTGCACCAGCCTACAATTCCATTATATACATGAGAAAACTGGATTTAGCCATACTCTCACCAGCACTGGTACCATCTAGCTTCTTCATCTGTGCTAAATGGGCTGTTTTAAAAGTGAGACCTCATTTTATTTTGCATATCTTAGATTCCTAATAAAGTTGAATATCCATCCCCTCAACTAGTCATTAGTCATTGGGGTTTCTCTTTGTAAATTACCTATCAAACCTTTAAAATCTTGCAATTTGATCTAATGGGAAACAAGTATGTTTCTGTTTATTGCCTATTTCTCTGCTGGTCAAGGTCTTTTTATTGTTTGTTACAAGATTCTTGTATTGTTTAAATATTAATCCCTTATCAGTCTGGATCCTGTTAATATCTGTCATTCACCTGATAACTTGCCAATGTTTCCCTCATTTTTATATAGAAAAATTCATCAATGTTTTTGCCTCATTGTTTTGGGGGTCTTCAAGAGACCATGAGGTCACAAAATTTTTATTTATTAAACTTATGGATTTACCTTTCACATTTAATGTTTTAAATTTGTATAAAAGGTCTGTAGGTATTTTTGTCCACATAATGAGCCAGTTTTATCAACACTCTATTAAATAAGTCGTTTTACCTTAGTAGCTCATGATGTCAATATATTTCAGATTCATGCATATATGTGCCTGTTTTTGAACACTTTATCCCGTTCCACTAATCTAGGATTGTTCCTGCACAATGACTTCTATGACTATATCTTGTAGTATATCTTCAGATGTGGTGAGGTGATGCCTCTCTGGATTTATTTTTTGTTTTGCAAAATCAGACTAAGCTATTTTTGTGAATCATTTTTTTTCCATATAAATGTTAAAATAAGTTTGATAGGTTCCTGAGAGGAAAAAGAAGGAAAAGTCTCACTGAAATTTAATTTGAATTGTGTTGAATATATTGGTTTGAGGAGAATTGACATCTTTACAATATCAGAAACACGATAATGCGCCCTTTATTCAGATCTTCCGTCATGTCCTGTGTCTTAAAATTCGTTAAAAATCTTATGCATTGTTTAATATGAATGGTTTTATTGCTACTATAGCTTTACTGTTTTATAGTTTTATTGCTATGATGAACAGAATCTTCTCTTTCATTATCGTTTCTAGTTGGTTATTGCTATTATAAAGGAAATTAATTTACTAATTTTTAAATAAAGGAATCTTACATTCAGCACACTTGTTGAAGTTTTTTACTAGCTCTGGTTCTGTGTTTCTTTAGGTTTTCTTTTCTTTTTCTTTCTTTTTTTGTAGAGACAGGGTCTCACTCTGTTGCCCAAGCTGGAGTGCAGTGATCACAGCTCACTGCGGCCTCAAACTCCGGGCCTCAAGTGATCCTCCTGCCTCAGCATCTTACAGTGCTGGATTAGCAGGCATGAGCCACTGCGCCTGGCCTTCTTTAGGTTTTCTATGTAGAAGACCATCTCATCTGTAAATAAGGACAGTACCATGCTAGAGAGAGGCAGCCAAAGTAGACATGTTTATTTCTCGTCTTAATGAGAATGTGTTTTAGTTTGTGTTTCTCTGAAAGAAGACATAAGACAAGCACTTTGGGTTCAAGTATTTAATAGTTTATTTGGGAGGTGATATTCAAAAACTGGAGTAGGGAACAAAGTAACACAAAAAAGGAGGAAATGCCAGGACGCAGGTGTGTTGCCTAAGCAGCAGGGCCTCAGCTCCTCCTCTGGGAACATGACAGAATGCCCCCCCTGTCTGAAGAACTAAGGCTGGGGCATTTGCCCACTGGCCCCAATCCCTACTGGTTGAGGGGTGCTCCTGGGATGTTACCAGGCTACACTTGCGCACAAGGTGAGCTTCTTTCAGCTTTGGAGAAAGCCCAAGAGCAGAAAGTGAAGAGATGTGTGGTGCAGGGGTGGGATGCTAAGATTTGAGCTCACATGAACTTTCCACCAGAGCTGCAACCAAAATCAGATAGAAGACAGCAATGAAAGTGTCTACTTCAGTCCACCCCTTGCACCATTCAGATCCACTCATGGACACCCTGGACTTTTTGAGGGAGAGGCCAGCTGTAATCTCTAGGTAACACAATACAGGACTAGAACTACCTAGTCCCCATTGCTGCCACTGGTCACACAGCTGTAGTAATAACTTCACCCTCTACTGTCCTTCCAGGAGCTCCCTCGCTCTTGGCTGGTACTTCAACTGTACTAAGCTGCTTGCCTGGTGCGCCAATCTGAACCTTCAATCTCCAGGGCTAAGAGCCCTTGGTTACCTTGCCCTTACAGAGCCATGGAGCATGGAAACACTGAGTTATCTCTGTGAAATCTCTGCCCAATTATGTAGCAGTAACCCCAGCCTCTCAGGATGACAAACACATCTCCTTTCTCTGCCTGCTCTTCCACAGGTGTGGAAATCCCAGAGACCACGTGGCAGGCAGTATCAGACTCAGTGGAACCCTCACTGTACTTCCAGGTTGGGCACGTCCCCCCATTTTTTAAGTCCAGGGCATCTAAATGGGCAGAGTCTAAAGCTGCAGAAACAGGAGTGTAAATTCTAAAGAGGGGTTAATGGGAATGATATTGAGAGAAGCCAGTATTGCTTGATTCATGGACCTGTGTATTCTGTTGGAAGCAGGCAGGAACTACTCGTTTAATGTAGGGATCTGCAAACTTTACACACAGGACTGACAATAACTGTTTTAGGCTTTGTAGGTCATAATGGTCTTTGATGCAACCACTTTGCCATCATAGGGCAAAAACAGCCACAAACACTACAAAAGTGAATGAGCATGGCTGTGTTCCAATAAAGTTGCATTTTCAAAAGCAGACAGTGGGCTAGATTTGGCTGGCAAGCCAGTTTGTTGAACTCTGGCTCAATCCATACAACATGTGCTGGAGGATGGTGCCCCAGTTTCCACTGAGGGCATCACCCATGAACTGCCACTAGCATGATGCTTATGACCAGTCATGTCCTGTGGAATATAACAGTAATAGCTAAAAATGCATTGAGCAGGTCCTATGACCAGGTACTTCTAGGCACTTTACATACAGCATCTTATGTAATTTCCATACCCCAATCGTGGTAGATACTATTAGAATCCCTATTTTATGGGTAAGAACATTATAGATTACCCTATGCTAGTCCATCAGAGTTACAGACCTGGTAAGTAAAGGATGACAAGAGGAGGAGAACTGGGGAATCTTGCCTGGGCTTGACTTAGGACTTTTCAACTTTGCAATGGATGAAAGCCATACGCATTCAGTAGTACCATACTTTGAGTACCACACCACCATTCTCTTTTTCACATTCAGTATTCAATGAATTACAGAGATTAGCTGTAGAGGTAAAAAGGCCTCATATTTGCCTCACAGCTCTTACAACTCCTTAGCTTCCACTGACACTCACTGCACCCATTCTGGCTTATGCAGAGGGCATTTTCCAAAGTAACCCACCTCAGGATTGGTCAAGATGCCCCTGATAATAGTGCAGTATTTTCCAGATCTTAGCAAGGAAATAATCTGTGTGACCTCTGGCCAGTTGCAGTCTCTGAAACACAAGTTTCCACATTTGGAAAATGAAAAAGATGGAACAGCTTGAGGTTTTCCAAACAGCACACCGCCAAGCCTCTCATCATTGAGCTGATGCTTCAGACTTTGGTGTCTGACAAAGGGAGCCAAGTGAGAGCCCGCATCCTCACTTCGATCAAAGCAGCACTGCTTCCAAGTGTCATTCAGCAGAGGCCCATATACAAACAGGCCCTGAACTGCGAGGGCTTGACTTAGGGCTTTTTAACTTTGCAATGGTACAAAAGCCATGCACATTCAGTAGAACCAGACTTTGAGTATCATACCAACATTCTGTTTTTCACTTTTAGTATTCAATAAATTACAGAGATATTCAACACTTTAATATAAAATCGGCTTTGTGTTAGGGGATTTTGAACTGCAGGGTATGTCAGTGTCCTGAGCGCATTCTTAGGCTAGGCTATCATATTCTGTAGGTTCGATGTATTAAGTGTATTTTTGACTTACAATATGGGATTACCGGAAGGTAACGCCATCGTAAATCGAGGACCATCTGTACGCTGTTCTATGGGGCTCAGGGGTGGAAGGATGACTCTGCAGCTAAAAAATGATCTGAAGATCAGGTGATGTTAATGGGCTCACTTAGTTCTACTTGTGCTTCTGATATTTAGGTGGATATAAAATGCAATGCATGGCTTTGAACGCAACGGTTACCCAGTGATTGAATGAAGATCAAATTATAACAATGGAAGTTAGTGAGCCTTAACTTCTTATTGCAATCCTAAATAGGTGCTATATTTCCCAAAGAATTACCTAGAATTTCCAGCTTACCTCTGACACAAGGGAGAAAAAAGGTAATACTTTCCTTCCTATTATAGGCATTCTAGATGACCACTGATTCTTATCAGGCAAGCTTTGGAAATTCCACCCTATGTAATCACAAAGAAATGTGCCAGCCTGGGCAACCAAGTGAGACCTTGTCTCTACAAAAAAATTAGCCAGGTGTGGTGGTGTGCACCTATAGTCCCAGCTACTCGGGAGGCTGAGGCGGGAGGATCACTGGAGCCTGGGAGATCGAAGCTGCAGTGAGCTATGATTGAGCCACTGCACTAAAGAACAGAGTGAGATGCTGAAAAAGAGAAAGAAAGAAAGAGAGAGAGAGAGAAAGAAAGAAAAAGAAAGAAAGAAAGAAAGAAAGAAAGAAAGAAAGAAAGAAAGAAAAGAAAGAAAGAAAGAAAGAGAAAGGAAGAAAGGAAGGAAGGAAGGAAGGAAGGAAGGAAGGGAAAGAAAGAAATTTGAAGGTTTATAGTTTAGAAAATAAGAGTTACTTTGATTTAGAGTATCATTAGGTTCATATTGCTAAGTGGAGGGGAAAAAGTACTCTACAAGTCAACATGCAAGTCAACCATTTATTTAAAGTATGTATACAAACAGGCTGCAAGCCAGATGGTAGCTATGTCTGGTGGGGTTCAAGGCCGGGATCTTTAGTCCACAGAAAATAAACACAAGCCCACAAGACACTGCTCTCTCCTGCATTGTCTTGGTGAAGGTGAGCTGGAGCAACTATTCAGGTTAGCTTGACACACAAATCCCTATGGATGTAGTAGACATTGTTGCGTTGGTCTTAAATCCCAATTCTGTGTTTACCAAGGAACCCTCTGATCTCAGTTTCACACCTGAGAGAATAATGTAACAAGATAATGTCCACATTAACACTTTACTATTTAAATGGCGATTTGGTGCTCTGGGTTACAGATCCTTGATGGGATCACTGGTGTGAATTCATTACTCAGAGAATAGCCATCCTTTTGGATGCACTAAAAAGAAAAATTCCAGGCCGAGTGTGGTCTTACACCTGTAATCTCAGCACTTTGAGAGGCTGAGGCGGGTGGATCACTTGAGGCCAGGAGTTTGAGACCAGCCTGGCCAACATGGTGTAACCTCGTCTTTACTAAAAATACAAAAATTAGCTAGGCGTGGTGGCACACACCTGTAGTCCCAGCTACTCAGAAGGCTGAGGCAGGGGAATCATCTGAACGCAGGAGGCTGAGGTTGCGGCAAGCCAAGATCGCACCACCGCACTCCAACCTGAGACAGAGTGAGACTCCGTCTCAAAAATAAACAATTCCTGAACATGAAAACAAAAAAACAAAAACAAAAAAAAACCAGGCTCTCCCACAAGCCCCGAGGCCAGAAGGTTCCATCTCAACTGATATCAGCCTCTCTTACCCCTCTTACCACACTGCCACCACACAGGACTGAGTGTACTCAGGACAACCTTGAAACTAATGCCAGATGCAGAAACCCACTTTTCGCCTTTTGTCAAAGCAGGGCAGCGAGGTAGGGGAGAGAATGAAGTATCAGGAAGCACTGTGTTTGTTCTATTAAGAAGAAACAGGATTTCAATATAATATCTTGAAAATTAAAATTACAACAAATTTTTCAGAACTTTGGTTTATCAGCATATTAGCACATTAACACGCTCTCACATGAAGCAGGAACAACTGTCTACAGCAGGCATCTCTGCAAACTATGGCCTCTGGGCCAGATCTGGTGTTCACTGGCTGTGATGTACAGCCCTCCAGCTAAGTAGAGTTTTTACATTGCTGAAAAATGGTTTTTAACTCTTTTTATAAAGTTGTTTTTTAAAAGAGACAAATAGCAAAAAAAGGACCCTGAGAGAGAAAGTATCAGGCCCTTCTCAGAAAGTTTGTCAACCCCTGGTTTACAGGAATAATGAACTCCCCTCCGTCCTGCCTCCATCTACCAAAACAAAGTCTTAAAAAAAAAAAAAATACACAAGACCAACCAGAAGCACAGGTGGAAAGATGACTTTTTGAACAAAAGACTACCCTTCCCTCCTTGATCTTAGCAACTTTAGTCTGAATTTGCATGACAGAAGATTCAAATTTTTGTAATAAATCAAAATAAATAAATTACAGGGTTGCACTGAGAAATTTAGTGGACATTGAAAAAGTCAAATTGGCTGGCTGCTCTTCTTGAAGGTAGTTGAAAAAAAACAATTTAATGCAAATATCCATGCATGCACAGAACTTTAAAGGTAGAAGAAACTCTCATTTTACAGATGCAGAAAGGAATTTGGGGAATGTAAGTTTCTATGAAAACAAAGAACATGAAATGAAAAAAAAAATTAAGAATTACTTAGTCCTTTTGATATCCATGTGAGGTAGGGAGAGCAATATTCCCAGCATAAGCACAAAAATTATCAAACCAGGACACTAAAAATAATTAAAGAGATGGATATAATTATATAACTTTGAAAACATGTATTTCTTGATTGCATATTTGCTTTATTATATCGATAGACCTAGAAGATATATTTACTCAAACCTTATTTTTAAAATATCTTTCAGAATGCACCATAAGAAACTTGTTTGGATTATATTTTTGTGCATGCACAAAAAAACGGCTGTAATATGAAGTATTTTTTTTACTATGAATACCAGACAAAAGTGTTTAAAATACTATAATGACTTGCAGGTGTTGTCAAGCCAGTGACCTTTTATAATCCTACTGCTACATCCAAAAGAAGAGTCCTTTAGACACATTACAGTGAGGTATCATAAAATGCTATATATTGCCACTAAAGAATGCAAAGCAATATAGATAGTATACATTTATAGTATAAACAGTATAAATAGCAACTTACATTCATTTAACTGAGATTTCTTTTATGTTAAACCACATTAAGTCGTCTCCATTATAGATTAGTTCTGACATCCAAGAAAATAAAATCAAAAGAATATATACATAAAACATAAAATGAGCACATAAAATTTACCATCTTAACTATTTTAAAATTAAGGAACATTTTTTAAAGTGTGGCTTATTTTCTTATAAAGTAGAAATTTACTTAAAGATATAGATACCCATATATGATATAAATTATATATAGGATATAAAAATACAGAGAATATATATAATATATAGGGTATATATAATATATATGGATATCTATATCCTTAAGTAAATTTCTACTTTATAAGAAAATAAGCCGTACTTTAAAAAAAGTTCCTGGCCGGGCGCACTGGCTCAAGCCTGTAATTCCAGCACTTTGGCACGCCGAAGCGGGTGGATCACGAGGTCAGGAGATGGAGACCATCCTAACACAGTGAAACCCTCTCTCTACTAAAAATACAAAAAAAAAAAAAAAAATTAGCCGGGCGTGGTAGCAGGCGCCTGTAGTCCCAGCTACTACAGGCTGAGGCAGGAGAATGGCGTGAACCCGAGAGGCGGAGCTTGCAGTGAGTCGGGATCGCGCCACTGCGCTGCAGCCTGGGCGACAAAGCCAGACTCTATCTCAAAAAAAAAAAAAAAAAAAGTTCCTTAATTTTAAAATGGCTAAGATGGTAAATTTTATGTTATCTGGTTCCTACCACAACAAAAGTATATAAAGGCAATTTTAATATAAAAAGAGAATACATAAAATAGGATATAATTAAATTCTCATTTATTTAAAAAGTTGTTAATAATTTTGGCTGTTTTGTTTCTTTTGAAGTATACTTTGTGTAAAAAGTATAGATAGATATTTCTCTCTGTGTAATAAGGGAAGGGTATATATAGAGAACTGTAAGGCGCAGGTATGTGAAAAGCAGGAATTATACCAAGAACAGGAAAAACTGATTAATCTTCATGATCACATAACCAAGAAAAAAGATAATGTGTTCCAAGATGACGCATTAATCAAATGTCATCCAAAAAGAAAAACGTTCAAAGGTAAAAATATAATGCCATGTTCCCAAATTGATGTTGTGACAGAATGTCAGGGCACCCACTGACAAACTAAATGAATTCCAAGATGACCAGTCTCAGGGCATCTACACACCAGTGATGCCCCAGCTCAGTTAATTCCTATAAGTGTTGAAAAGTATTTACTTTTAAAAAAGAGGGCTAGATGCAATGTGGTCTCCTGAATTGAATCCTAGAACAATGAAAGAATATTAGTGGAAAAGTGGTGAAATCTGAATATTGTGTGCAGTTTAATTAATAGTGATTGTACCAATGTTAACTTCTTAGCTTTGACAAATGCACCTTGCTATATAAAATGTTAACATTAAGGGAAGCTGAGAAAAGAGTAGACAGGAACTTTCCTCACTATCTTTGCAACTTTTCTGTCAATCTAAAATTATTTCCAAATTAAAAGTTTATTAAAAAGTGGGGAGATAATTAAGTATCAACCTATGCACAAAGAAACACAACACTTGGCTGTAGCAATGTTCTCATAACAGCAACAGAGGGGAATACATCAAGTGTCATTTCAAAAATAACCCAGGGGTAAGGAAGGAAGTAGTGACTGGAAGAGTGGCTGAGTGGGCTTTTGTGTGCTACAGTCTTCTATTTCTTGACCCGAATTGGTGGTTGCACATGTGTGTTCATTTTAATTCACTGAACTATACTTTTTGATACATTACCCTTCAACTAAAAAAATAAAATTAAAACATTTCCCTATTACTGATGAAGGTTTGAATGAAGAGAACATAAGGTATATAAGTAGGAAAGAAAACCTATGTAGGGACAGATGTAATAGTTATTAAATCCTAAGTAAAATTTTCAGAGCTTGGAAATTACCAGATCCAGGAGTGGTCAGATTCCTTTATGAAGGTAGATCTCGAGATACTTAAGCCAGATTTTTGTATTTTAGCAAAGTTCCTCAGATGATTCTGATGCACACCTGGATTATAAACCACTGAACTATCCCAAGAAGGTTATGTGACCTTCCAGAGCTAGAATGTTCCAGAAATGGTGCAAGAATTCTATTACTGGACTCCTGGCCCTCTACTCTACCTATAGTTCCAAACCTTCAGCCAAGATTCCTGAGATATTATACCACTAGAGAGAAATATCAGTAAGTTCTATTAACTTTAATGTGCTTATCAAAAAGATTTTTTTTCTATCACGGTGGCTTTTTTTACCCTACAAGACAGAATCTTTTTTCCAACATATTTTCAATTTTACATTTCCAGTATAGCATTAATACATCTGTCATTTATTAAATAATGGCAAACCATAGCATCATAAAGTATTAAGACTGAAGGACTACTAACCTACCTATTCATTTTAAAGATGAGGAAATAAATGCCAGAGACAGTAATAACTTGTCAGGAGTTTCCAGAATTCAATTCTCCTTTTTTAGATTAATAAGTTAGACCAGATTTCTTCCCCATGGTTACTGTCTGAGGAGATTAACTAATATGCAATACATGATATCTTAGGTTCTTTCATGTTTAATTCAGTTTGTTGTGATTTCTGAAAATGTATCTCTTTAAAACAATTGTTGTTGTGCAACAGTGTGATGGCAAGGGAACAGAAAACAACAAAAAAAACTTGATTGAATACTTCAATCAAAGTGCTTCTTTTTTATGTGAGGATAAATCATACTGAATTAGGGGGAAATTTAAGAATATTTTTTAAGAAATAACAATTTCAGGTAGGCAATTGTGAGGAAAATAACAAACATACAAGCCAAGGCCACGTGATTCTTCCACAAGCCCCAGGGTGAGAGATCGATGCCCTGCCTTGCCAAATATTCTTCGCCAGTACATCTGAAATTCAACAGAAAGAGAATATAACTTCATTCCTAGCATCTGTCAAATGTTACTCAGTATAGCCACTGTTCCTTAAAGGAGCCTAAAATTTAACCAAGCCTTTAATGATTACCCCTTCAGATGTCATAGCTAACAGTCATTGTGTGCTTACAATTTTGCTAGACACTAACAAGCAATATGAACCTAACTTAGTTAATTCCTAAAACAATCCAATGTGATAGACATTGTACACACTTAAAAGATGAGGGGACTAAGGTTTAAGGAACTTGACCAGGTTTACAGAGTCATGCTTCAAATCACCGAGTTTTTAGCCTACTCAAATTTATTGGTTTCCAAATCTGTAATGCTGCTCTCTCCAAAGGGCAGAAATATTTATCAAGTAATAGTTCCCTTATCCCTGATAAAGAAAACATCCGCTTAAACAGATGACACCTGTGACCCTTACTAAGCTGATCAAAGCTCTTACAGTACTCTTTACCCTTACAAATTGCCATAAAAAACAACACAGGCTAAGAATTCCAAAACCAGGAAAAGAGGTGTGCATGGGTTTCCTGCCAAAGTCACGTTCTGTCAGCTCTTACACCAAGACTGTGATGAGCATCACGGATGCTCAGGTACAAGACATTCCCAGCAGACTCAGCTATTAGGTTTAAGCCTTAAGTGGTAGCTAGAGTAGAGCAGAATGAACTCCTTGCCACAGGTTAGGAAATCATCTTGTACTAAAAAGACCTTGGACAGCCACAGTTACTGCCTGATACCATTTTTGTGCAACTCTTGGGAATTCAGCAATTCAAAAAACATACATAGCCTCTCTTTCACTATAAGAATAGCTTCCTCCTAGCCGGGCGCGTGGCTCACGCCTGTAATCCCAGCACTTTGGGAGGCCGAGGCGGGTGGATCACGAGGCCAGGAGATCAAGACCATCCTGGCTAACACGGTGAAACCCCGTCTCTACTAAAAATACAAAAAATTAGCCGGGTGTGGTGGCAGGCACCTGTAATCCCAGCTACTCAGGAGGCTGAGGAAGGAGAATGGTGTGAACCCAGGAGGTGGAGCTTGCAGTGAGTGGACATTGTGCCACTGCACTCCAGCCTCAGTGACAGAGCAAGACTCCGTTTCAAAATTAAAAAAAAAAGGAATATCTTCCTCCTTTGTCTTCTGAGGATGAAGCCTCATCTTAAGGTACCATGAAGCCCATGGTCGTTCCTCCTTATCTGGTCCCATTTTTCCCATCCACTTCATCCTGACCACCCTGATCAAGCCAAAAGAGAGGGACAGAATAAAGAAAACCTCTCTGTATAGAGGATTTCCTGTGAATAATTCAAAAGAGTAATTTGTCCTGTTATTCAGAATTATTTATATTCTACTTGAACATTCAGGAGACTGAGGATAATATCAACATTCTCTTTTCTCTCATTAATTTATGTATCAAAATCAAACCATTAGCAATCATAGAAAAGGAATGTGTTACTAAATTCTTAAAACAATATTATCTAGTGTTATTAGAATCTGTTTTAACATTATGTGAAAACAGGGTTTTTTTCTCAACTTACTCAAGTGTTTCTTGTTTTTTTAGAGGATAAATCGATTGATAGGGAGTATTCCAAATTAATTTAAAAACAACAACACATGACTATGCGGCCTTTGATTTCATGATGTCTTCCAAATGCACGAGGCAGTGGAAGTGCCAGGATCTTGGCAGAGAAATGTTCACTTTCTTTGTGCTATTGCTGCCTATTTCATTCTTACTACTGTCCATGGGTTGGGCTCAGAAGTATCCGTGAGTTCATGGACCCATAGATTTTATATAATCCATACAGTTCAGGGACCATAAGCCCTTGATAAAATATCAAAGCACCTCACTTCAATCTCAAATGCTCTGAAAACCAAGAATTCAAACCCACAATCTAAATATCAAAAGGATCTTTTAAAAGGCCCAAAACAAACAATAAGAAACAAACATAAGAAATATTGCTGCACGTTAAAGACAATTTTTACTGCAGCAGAATACTGAGGGGTTGTGCCGCATGTTCATGTGCATTCATGCACAACAACTCACTTTATAGATGAGAAAACGTAGGCTCAGAAAAATTCAGTGCCCCTGGAAGGACTCATACAGATCTAAGCCCAGTGGCCTTTATACATCACACCATGGTAGTAACAAAACTCATTTTGACACTGAACACAAACTTACGTTGCATAGTTACAAGTATTGTTTGCTGTTGCATTGAGTCCTGGGCAGAAGTTTTGTCCCAAAAATTCATTATGCTGCAAAGCCTATAACACAAGTGGGAGCAGGGCAAGGTAAACAGTTTTAAATTTCAAGAAGTTTCCAAAGAGTTATCACAATCATGCCCTCTGAGTTTAATCTTTATTGTTATTTCTAAAAACATATTCACAGTCTTTGTCTCACCAAACCAACTAATGTTATTTTCCCTGGCAATCAAGAAGCCTAGGGTTGGGATTTTGGCTTCCAATACAAAAGAAGTAAAGTATTTTGCCAAAGCGGGAGACCTCTGGCTATACTACACCATAGCTCCTTCCTCCTTCTCTCCCCAATTTTGTAACCCCATAAACATTCTAATTAAAATGATACAGTGGTGCTCAATGAGTATTGTCAATTTACAGTGACAATCTTTTGTTCTTGTTTGTTTTCATTGGAACCACTTGTAATTCTTGGAAGTTAGAAGCTCGGTTATACTATATTAAGACACAGATAGTTTACTTTGGAGTTAATGAGCTTGCAAAAGCCAATATGACTATGCTTATTATATGGTCTTTGTTCTTCTAATTTTCCTTTCATTATAAACATACATATTCTAGTCTCCCAGCCTCTCATTTATTTCCTTATTGAACTGAAACGCAACAATATGCTTTTCATCAATTAGCCAATCTTTCTCCTTTACTAGGAGATATCTCCCCACTCTTCAGCCCTTTAAAGGATGACTGAGGAAAATAGCAAATGACTCCCCAGCCTTGTGTTAACCAAGGCTAACAGGAAATTCTCATTCCTTGCTCCTAAAAGGGAGTTTCTGGATGGGAGACTTTCACAGCTCATGGTCAGGGAAATGAGATGAGGACGCTTGATTTCCATTGTTCCTAGCTTGGGAATGCAGTCACAACGACAGACAAGGAAGACATACCGTAAATCCATATCGTGGAATGCTGAAGTACTGAAGCCATGAGAGCCAAGATGCAATGGTTGTGAGATTGACCAACAGACCTGAAAAAATCTACAAAAAGCAAATACTAAGAGTCAGGCCTGCTTGAGTAATTTCATGCAGAATTCTAGAGAATACCCTCTTCAAGTCCCTACCACTTTGTAAGTACTTCTTTTAAAAGCAACTCTTTACTGAAGTTCTTTCCACTTACTCTAGACACTCACTAAACTCTTCTCCTCTGCATGTGCACATCCCTATATAGCTGAAGTAATTTATGGTTTTAAAGGAAGAACAAAATATCTAATACATATTAGGTATTCCATTTAATCGGAAGATCCTCAATTGTCAAGACTATGTACTCAACTTTATTTGTAACTGCACACAATGCAAGGTCAAGAAGCACTGACTATTCTAATGACACAACCACTATGTGTGCTCACCAATACACCTAGCATTGGAAGAACCTATACCAGATAAATCCTGAGCATCACACACCCACTGCACCTCACATGATAAGATTTGTTATTTACAAAGGTTTGCAGTCTATATCCATATGACTTTAGCAAGGATATGAGGTTCTGAATGCAGGCTTAACATAACCCAAAGTCTAGAACTGATACAGAGTATAATGTGGTGAGAGGTAGAGTATAAACTGGATCAGTGCTATCATTTAAAGCTGCCAAAAAGCAATAGCGCAATGGAGATGCCAGGAAGACCTGATGAAGATTGACAAGAGAACTAATTGCCACCACAAGCATACTGGTATACGCATAACAATGATGATGTTGCTGGTATGACAATATATATTCAGACTTGACCTGACCAAGTGCTTAGCATATAACACAGCATCTCTGAGTAAAATACAGTTTTATGACTAGTTTTTAATGTTCTGTATAGAAATCTTTAAATAATAATAAATCAAACAAAACATTTGTATTTGCTGGATGACAGTATGGGAAATATAAACAAGCCTATCATTTCCTCATTAATGTTTGCATTGGTAGTTTTCAAATCCAGAAATGGAAGAATTAAACTATGGCAAGAGTTTGTGCTAATTATTTTTATTTAAAGACATCTATTCCTACTCTAGCAAACAGGACATGTTCCTGTCAAGTATGATGTTGAAGGGGAAAAAAATGTAACTGGTTTCGTTCACCTGTTGATTCCTCTATGTGCAAAATTTAGGGGCATGTAAGATTAGGATTAAGTAACCATTAAAAAAAAAAAAAAAAAGATAAGCAGAAACATATTGAATGTCAGGAACGAAACCCAGAAAGGAGGTACTTAGTAGTGTGTGAACTCTGCAATTTTCCAATATTTTTAAAACACTCTTTTTCAAAATACGAGAGGGAGCCAAAATAGACTACTCAAACCATACTCTGTTCTGCTTCTTATGAGGCTTAACGTGTCTTGGAAAACAGTATTATAAATCCAACCAAACCATCTCTGCTGGTGGGTAAACAAGCTAGCAGTTCAATGCTGTATGTGGGAACTTTAAAACAGAAATTAAAAATGTAAAAAAAAAAAATAAGCTAGCCGTTCTCTAATGCCAGCATGAAAGTCGGGCAAATAATCTGTCATTCTCAAGAGAATCTGCCGATGAAATGTCTTCTGGCTTTTGAAATTCCAATTTATTAAGGTTTCATAATATGTCACCAAGAAACACCTTTTAAAAGCTCATAGTAACAATATTAACTAAAATTATTGGAACTACATTAGAACAGTAGCAAAAAAGGTTGGATAAGGGCAAAGAGGAAAGTTAGTATATTCTCTAACATAATCTATTTCAGTAGACGGCCTTAAGTAAAGCAGAGTCCCATTTACAGAATCCTCAAAACAGGCTTTACATGACAGGTGAATGTGCAGGGAGACATGAAGGAAAAAAACAATTCCTTATCAGAGCAAACACAGTTCAGACTCACCATCATAAACACAAAACAGATGGTCATGAGAAGTGTTGCTACAGAAACCACACTCTGACCTGCTGCTATGGCCAGTGCCATAGAACTGGCCGAATAGGCCACCATCATAAGGGTAAACATCATAACGAAGAAGGCGTCTGCCTTTGGCTTCAATCCTTAGTCAGAAAGAGAAGAAGTAGTTAACCCAACTGCCTAGGTCACCGTATGTTTGGGATTGCTTATTATGCAAATTTAATACTAATATTTTGAGAAACTAATATTAGAATGAAAAAAAGTCATCCACTCTCCAACCACCCTGGGTCTCCAATGTTGTGTCTGTCCATGTAACTGCATAAAGTTCTCATATTTTATACCAACTTCATAAGCACTGGTCCTTATAACACTTATGTGCCATTATGTGTAATTATGAACAATTTCTGAGTTCCTGAGATGAAGAGTTACAGGCAGTACAACTAGCCAAAATTCACCTGCCTTCTCTTTTCACAGGAAACTCATCAATAGCACATTCATTTGCCCATACATCCCCACATTACTCATTGTGTGCTGTAACTTTGTGAGTGAAGGGACTGGGACGATCAGGATGCCATGACCTCGCAGTGGTTGTAGTATCTGGGGGAGGGGGAGGGGGCCTCCATAACCCAAGCCTCCCTAGACAGATCACCACATCACTCTGGATTGAAATGGGACTAAATTACATTTCATAAACTGCTTTCTAAACTGTAGTGAGCTAATACTACAGGTAATACATCTGAAGATTTGAAACAGCCACAAGAACAACAATCAGGAGTCTGGAGATCTAGATCCTAACCCTGATTGTTTAGGACACGCCTATTATTTGTCAAATGGAAGGTTTAAGCTCAATCGGTAGTTCTTATCCTGTAGTGTCAAAATAGATATTTCTGGGGGTTTTGTGTGTGTGCATGTGTGTATCAGTGAAATATATGGAAATGAGATGCAAGGAGCCTGGAGTGAAGCCTGAGCATAATGCACAAATGAGTCTCCACATCTACCAAACAAGTATTTTTTTTTAATTAACAAGCCCCAAAAGTCACCGTCTTTCTCTCATTAAAGAAGCAGGGATGGGGAATATATATTAAATAAATACATATATATATTTAATCATTCTATGCATCTCTAAGAGATTAAATATATTTAATCATTCTATATATCTCTAAGTGTGTGTGTGTGTGTGTGTATATATATAGAGAGAGAGGGAGAGATAGATAGATAGATAGATAGATAGATAGACAGACAGAAAACACTGATAGGCTATAAATATCCCAGCTTCTCCAGCATAGTCTCAAAGTTTTACAAATTCTTTCCATGTTTGTGTATAACACAAGCATCTCTCAGTAAAGTGTAGTTTTATAAGTGGTTTTAAAAGTTCAGGCTGGACACATCCGCTCATTCCTGTAATCCCAGCACTTTGGGAGGTTGAGGTAGGAGGACTACTTGAGGCCAGGAGTATAAGACCAGCCTGGGCAACACAGTGAGACCCAATCTTTACCAAAAACTCCATCTTTATGTGTGCCGGTAGTCCTAGCTACTCAGAGGCTGAGGTAGGAGGATCATTGGAGCCCAGGAGGTTGAGGCTGCAGTGAGATATGATCACCACTGCACTCCAGCCTGGGTGACAGAACAAGACCCTGTCTCAAAAAAACAAAACAAAGCAAACAAACAAAAAAGTTCAGTTGGGAAACAGTCTTGAAAAAATAGCTGACAGTGAACAACTATTTCAGAGAGTGCAAAATGGACAGGTGTTTCCTTATCTCATTGTTTGGTTTATAGTTTTGAGAACCAAAAACATGCTTGCAAGGTGCAACTGACTTCACCCATAGGCAAGACTAAAGACATGTCCTTTTTTGTTTTGTTACATACTTACCTAACATAAAGTACACTATACAGGTAAATATAATACTTGGTAACATCCTCATGGGTAATAAATCAGATAACAGTTTTCCAAGGAAATAAGATGACACTCTGTAGTATCCGCTGATGTATTCGTGTCTATAGAACAAAAATACATATCATACATCCCAGATTAGTTTAAGAAGCCACAGGGCAGGTTAGACTTGTCTGTTACAGACCTCTGCTGACAGCAGGGGTCGAACAAGCCAGCTTTCCACATCCTCAGGGCTAGACCCACTATGCATGCCCATGAATACCTTGGGTGCCAGCCTCCCTGGGACAGCATCCCATGAAGCTCTGTGCACAGCCCCTCTTCTCATGACACAGTTCCCTGCTATTGCTGCTCTTTCTATCTCCTGAACACTCAGTCCAGGGAAACAGATTCCACACATCCTCCCTCTCTTCAAAGAATGCTTCTTTTCCTTCTTCGACGTTGGCTTTCCTTGAAGAACAGCACTTCAGTAGCCAATTTTGATAGGAATAGAAGCTTTTCTTTTTCCCTATTTCTGATGAGGAAGTTGGCCTGTTATTCTCCAAGCCCCCCAGTGCAGCTTCAGATGACTAAGCTCTTCTTACTTCTTCTACTCTCAAGTTAAAAAAAGAAAAAGACTTCTTCTTTCAATGATCATGTCTTCCAGCCATACATCCCTGTCAACTACCAAATTGTAATCTTTCCTCTTCCTGACATCTTTCTCCCACAATTCCAAACTCTTCCACTTCCTTCATTATTTCCCTTTCTAATAATTCCTATATGTGACATGTACATTTGGGCAAATGTGATCCATCCTTGAAAAATACCCAGCCTGGGAAACATAGTGAGACCTTCTCTTTACAAAAAAAAAATAGCCAGGCGGCCAGGTGCAGTGGCTCACATCTGTAATCCCACCGCTTTGGGAGGCCAAAGGGGGTGGATCACCTGAGGTCAGGAGTTTGAGACCAGCCTGGCCAACATGGCGAAACCCTGTCTCTGCTAAAAATACCAAAAAAATTAGCTGGGTATAGTGGCGGGCGCCTGTAATCCCAGCTACTTGGGAGGCTGAGGCAGGAGAATCGCTTGAACCTGGGAGGTGGAGGTTGCAGTGAGCCAAGATCGCACCATTGCACTCCAGCCTGGGAGACAGAGTGAGACTCTATCTCAAAAAAAAAAATAGCTAGGCATGCCAGTTACTCAGGAGGCTGAGGTGGGAGGACTGCGTAAGCCCCGCAGGTCAAGGCAGCAATGAGCCATGATCATGTCTCTGGACTCCAGCCTGGGAGACAAAGCAAGACCCTGTCTCCAAAAAAAAAAAAAGGAAAATACAAGAAATTAAACCAGGCTGCTCTTTACTGTAAGAATGCCTTCTGGCTCGTGCCACTTCCCTGGTCCACTGAGGGCTAAGCATGGTCACATTCTTTGTCAACTTAATCTCTCCACTTCCAAGTTGCTGCTTAATCTCTACCAAACCCCCCAAACTTTTCTTGTGAAGGTCATCAGTATTTACTAAAAACAAAAGATACTTTTCAGTCCCTTTATTGCTTGCTCTCTCCAACATTTGGATTTTCTGACTGTACTCAAATATAGAAAAGCTCTTTTCTCTGGATATCAGGTCCCAAAGGCTCAGGATTTTCTTCCTTACCTCTGGCTGCTTTTTCTCAATGAATATTGGTAACCCCTATACATATTTTCAAAACATCATGTTGTACATGAACAATATATACAATTTTTATTCACCTATTTAAAAATAATTTTTAAAAAGTACTGGTAATCCTCAGGATCCCATCCTTAGCCCCAACCCCAGATGTAATCAGTCTAACCAATAGCCCCTGCTGCTGGACAGCCCTGTTCCCAGAACAAAGACGTACTCACATGAAGAGCTTCTTCTCTACCACAAAGAGTTCCACGGCCGACACGCTGCTGAAACACTGGTTGGTCGTCAGGAAGAAGAGAACCCCAGCTCTGCCATGAAAAGGGGAACCAAATCACCGCAGTCAACTCAGCATTCTTAGATAGATTTTCTACCCACAAAACTCCACAAATGACAGTGTGTAAAGTTAGGCAGGAAAAAAAGGGAAACTGTTCTGGTTGAAACAGGGAAGCGTGAACCCCATCAAGCCTCTCCCCATCTCTTATGTCTCCACAGTGGTACCCCTGGGACTACATATTATAGCTCATTTTGAAATTCACAGTCTTGGATTGTTGTGGAATGAATTGCGTCTCCCCCCACCAAAATTCATATGTTGAAGCCCCAACCCCCAATGTGATGGTATTTGAAGATGGGTCCTTTGGAAGGTAATTAGGTTCAGATGAGGTTACAGGATAGGGAGGTGGGGAGAGTGTAATGGGAAGAGCGTCCTAATAGGAAGAGACACCAGAGCTCTTGCTCTGCCACACAAGGAACAGCAAGGAGGCAAGTCTGCAAGCCAGGAAGAGGGCCCTCACCAGAACCCAGCAATGCTGGCATCCTGATCTAAGACTTTCAGACTAGAACTGAGAGAAAATGCATTTCTGTTGTTTAAGCCACTTGCTCTATGGTATTTTGGTATGGCAGCCAGGCCAATACATAATTTTAACTAACAAAAATGCCAAGTACCATTCCTAATGTACGAACAGAAAAGTGGTAAGCTAAATAAAGTCTGCAAAGGTTAAGAAATTCAATTAGCCACTTTGATTTTAAAGTTGAACAAAGAATGTAAGTCATGTGGAAGCAAAATGAAAGACAGTGAAGGGAACCTTCAATCAACCCCTTATTATATGCATAATGTACGTGCACCACACCACCATCAGCAGGGCCGTGACATTATCCTTGACCATGCTAAGACAGCCAGCCCTCTATGAGGTTTCCAGAGTGCTCAGAGAAAACCAAGACACTTACTGATAAAGAAAAATCTAATTTGTTTATCGTAATGAAAAGGAACACTATTAGTGCTTGTTTCTCAGTGAAGTAACTGAGATTTAAAAAGGAAAATGTTGGCCGGGCACAGTGGCTCATGCCTGTAATCTCAGCACTATGGGAGGCCGGGTCGGGAGGATCACGAGGTCAGGAGTTCAAGACCAGCCTAACCAACATGGTGAAACCCCACCTCTACTAAAAATACAAAAATTAGCCAGACGTGGTGGCGGATGCCTGTAGTCCCAGCTACTCAGGAGGCTGAGGCAGGAGAATCGCTTGAACCTGGGACGTGGAGGTTGCAGTGAGCTGAGATCGTGCCACTGCACTCCAGCCTGGGCAACAGAGCAAGACACTGTCTCAAAAAAATAAAAAATAAATAAATAAATAAAAAGGAAAATGCTAATCTACACTTCGATACAAATATGAATTTTATGAAAGCGTGCCAACATCCCTGAAACACCATAACAAAATAATATAATTGACAGTAAGGGTGTGAGTTGAAACTGAAAAAGAGGTAAGTGACACATCATTTAAATGGCGTAAAAACAAGAGAACATTTTAAAAAACGCAAAACCAAGTGAACAACACAATTACATTAAAAGAAAAAAAAGAGTCCATAGATACCTAAAGAACAAAGATCTAAGGGAACAGGCTAGGGTCTTTTTTGTTTTATTTTATTTTTAGAGACAGAGTTGCCCTCGGTCACCCAGGCTAGAGTATAGTGGCATGATCATAAACTCACTGCAACTGAGTTGAACTCCTGGCCTCAAGCAATCCTCCCAGCTTGGCCTCCCAAAGTGCTGCAGTTACAAGTGTAAGCCACGGTGCCCAGCCAGAACAGTTTTAAAAGTATGTACATATAATTAAAATGAATGAAAAATAGCCAGGCCTGGTAGACATGCAGTTATCTCACTTTCTGTACACAAATAAACCGAATATCAAGTAAAAAGCTAATTTCAGAACATGGAACATAGCAAAGATTCAATTCAATTTGTTGTCTTAAATCTATCAGTACAGTAATGTTCATAATGATTCTGAAAAAGTAGACAATGGAAACGTTCCTTCTAAATACTAAGATGATTTATTTTAAACACAGTTTTTTCTTATTAAGGAAGTTAATTCATTCTAATTCTTTCAAGGTGGTAATCCACATCTGTTATATCTACTTATTGGTCTGAATATTTTTTATTTTGATTTTTAAAATTATAAATTGGCATATTATGGTTGTATATATTTGTGGGGTACCAAGTTATATGATTCATGAATCATAATTGTGAAATAATTAAATCAAGCTAATTAACACATTCATCGCCTCAAACATTTATTTTTTGTGGTAAAAGTATCTTAAATTCTAGCAATTCTGAAATTTATGTTATTATTTACTGTGTTCACCACATTGTGCAATGTATCTCCAAAGAAAAATCCTTATTCCTCTTGTGTAACTGAGGTTTTGTACCCTTTGACCATCATCTCTCCATTCCCCACACCCCTCTGGCCTCTGGTAACCACATTCTACTGTCTCTTTCAGTTCCATTGTTTCAGATTCCACATTAAGTGAGATTATGTGACATTTCTGTGCTTAGCTTTCTGCGTTTGGCTTATTTCACCTGGCATAATATTCTCCAATTCCATCCATGTTATTGCAAATGGTCTTTTGTTTTTCCGTTGTGTATATATACCACATTTTCTTTAACAAATCAGACCCTTAGGGTGATTCCGTATCTTGGCTATTGTGAACAATGCTGCAATAAATATGAGGGTGCAGAAATTTCTTCAACAAACTGATTTCACATCTTTGGGGTAAATATCTAGAAGTGAGATGACTGGATCTGAATACTATTTTTAAAGTATACCTTTTCCCTTAATATACACGAATTTGTTTAGCTATCACCACAACTCTGTAAAGCAGTTATTCCAGAGGTAGCTATTAATTCAAAGATGCTTGTACTGTACATATGATTAAAACCCAGTTTCTCAGTTACACGGGTTAGAGAAAGAGCAGAGAGTGCTTTCCTCTCTCAGAGAATTCATCCCCAAAGAAGAGAATTAAACCACTGGCCTCGAGCAGTTTTAAATTATGAAGTACTAATATTCACCCCGAACAAAACTTTGAGAACCTCTTTCCAGAGATGATGCTGAAACATTTTTTCCTAATCAATAAATCACTAATCATCCCAGGAGGGATTAAATCATATACATAGGCCACTTTAACATAGTCCAAATGCTTATTTAAAAAATGATAGTGGGGTCAATGGGAGGCAGTGGGAGGAAGAACATCAGGAAAAATAGCTAATGCATACTGGGCTTAACACCAAAGTGATGGACTGATAGGTGTAGCAAACCACCATGGCACACGTTTAACTATGTAGCAAACCTGCACATCCTGCGCATGTACCCTAGAGCTTTGGGAAAAAAAATAAAAAGATAGCAAGCTTAAGTCAAAAATACAAATTATGAGCCCAGGAGTTCAAAGCTGCAGTGAGCTATGACTGCACCACTGCACACCAGCCTGGGCAATATTGTGAGATTCTATTTCAAAAACAAACAAATTAAAATAAGATTAATGCCCTATTTCTCCAGAAAACATCTGAAGAAACACCTAAAGTTCTTCTTTATTCTCTGGATTTTTCTACCAAGAGCTTTAATGGCCAGATTTCCAGTCCTCTTCAAAGTTCCAGTTGAGGACCAGGTTACTCCGTGTACTCCATGTCCTTTCCAAATGCTTCCTGCTGCACAATATAAAAGGCCCACAGCCTTTAGATCCTGTGATATATTCTGTGCTGGGTTAAGAAATGGCATCTACACGGCACACAAATTATCAATTACTAGCAAGTCTGGAAATAATCCAGATACCTCAGTCCTCAGGGAAAGTAAAAACATGAACAATGACATCACTCTGGTAAACTGCTGTTTAATAATACTCTCATTGTAGAGTAACACTATCTGATTCCATACAAAATAATTTATTTTACTCGAGTGAGGAATCGACTTTTATGCTTATTCTTTAAAAAATAATCAGTCTTTTCCAGACATCAAAATAGGCTGAACATAAGCGTCTTCAACTTTCCTCAATAGTAAAATGGGGACACTATCATCTACCCCCTCTAAATCACTGCGTGGTAACCTGAGACTATGGACAGCAAGCACTACAGAGCACAGTATCTGCCACAAGTGTTCTCCATACATGAAATAACCAGAACTCTGAGGGCTGTGAAATTCCTGAGTGCTTACGTTCAGAATACAATACAGTCGATAAAAAGTCCCCTCATAAAATGAGGTTTTTAAGGGCCCACTGTGACTGAAACTAGGTAAGGATCACAACACTAACAAAAGTGCTAACCATATAACAGGAAAAGCTGAGTCCCACCACCATCACACCCATAAGTCAAACATATATATTAAAAAAGTGACAGAAATTAGCTCACAGGCAACGAAAGAAGAAATGGATCAATTGGACTACATCAAAGTTAAAAATGTTTATGCATCAAAGGACACTACCAATACTGAAAAGACAACCCACAGAGTGGGGAAAAATATTTGCAAATCATGTATCTATCTGATAAGGGATTAATATCTCCTCAAAAATATAAAGCACTCCTACAACTTGACAACAAAAAAACAAACAATTCAATTTTAAAATGGGCAAAGGACTTGAATAGACATTTCTCCAAAGATCCAATGGATCTCTACTATTTAAAAGGGAGAAAAAGAAAAGTGTTGGTAAGTATATAGAGAAACTGGAACCCTTGTGCACTGCTGGTAAGAATGTAAAATGGTATGGCCACTGTGGAAGATGGTATAGTAGTTCCTCAAAAAAATTAACAGAATTACTATATGACCCAGAAATTCTAATTCTGGGTATATATCTGAAGAATTGAAAGCGGGAACTAAAATACGGGTTTTTTTGTTTGTTTTTTTAAGAGACAGGGTCGAACTCTGTCACCCAGGCTGGACTGCAGTAGTGCAATCATAGCTCACTGCAACCTAGAACTCCTGGGCTCAAGCAATCCTCCCACCTCAGCCTCCCAAGTAGCTGGGACTACAGACACATGCCACCACACCTGGCTGAAAGAGATAATTTGTACACCTAGGGAGCCCTGTTTACAACAGCCAAAAGCTGAAAGCAACCCAAGTTTCCATCAATAGATGAATGGAAAAACAAAATGTGGTATGTACATACAATGGAATATTATTCAACCTTATAAAGGAAAGAAATCTGACACATGCTACATGAATGAGCCATAAAGACAACATGCTAAAGAAAATAAGTCAGTTATCAAAGAATATCTACTGTATGATTCCACTTATATGAGGGTCTTAGAGTAGTCAAGTTCAGAGACAGAAAGTAGAATGATTGCTGCCAGGGGTTAGGAGAGGCAGATATGAGATGGGAAGTTATTGCTTAATGGGTACAGATATTCCATTTGAGAAGATAAAAAGAATTCTAGAGTTGGATGGTGGTGATAGTTGCATAACAATGTAAATGTACTTAATGCCACTGAACTGTACATTTAAAAATAATTGGGCCAGGTGGAGTGGCTCACGCCTGTAATCCCAGCACTTTGGGAGGCCAAGGTGGGTGGACCCACCTGAGGTCAGGAGTTCAAAGCCAGTCTGGCCAACATGGTGCAACCCCGTCTCTACTAAAAATACAAAAATTAGCTGGGCGTGGTGGCGGATGCCTGTAGTCTCAGCTACTCGGGAGGCTGAGGCAGGAGAATTGCTTGAACCTGGGAGGCGGAGATTGCAGTGAGCTGAGATCGCATCACTGCACTCCAGCCTGGGCAACAGAGCATGACTCTGTCTCAAAAATAAACTGACTCATCCTACCCTCAATAAAAGAATGACATTTACACTATACTTGTCTTAAATTCAAATTCTTAATGGATTTTAATAAACTTGAAGAAAGTAACAGCATTTTCTTAAAATCAAGATCCAAATTTACTTACCTGTTCTGGATTCCAGTAGAATCATTTTTTAGCCCAAAGTAAATGGCACCTATAACCAGTCCCAGTATGACCGTGACAATGATCTTTTCAAAAAGAAAAATGCAAAAAAAAGGGAAAGAGTTTCAATTAGAGATAAAAATTTACACACACCATTTATTAGTATAATATATATAGTTACATAATCAGATCTCTCCATTAAGATAAACACTCAATGGCTTGGCCAACGTCCCTGGGAGAAAATAAAACAGCATACGTTGTTTAGAATGCTTCCTAAGTTAAAAATTAAGTTATCTGTGGTTTGGGGAGAGTGGTAGGACACAAAGCACACTGCTGGAAAAGCTGGACTTCCTCCCATTGCACCACCCAGCAGTCAGTTCAGGGTCTGCTTCAGGTTACCGAGCTTGTGAATACCACACAGGATAGCAGAGCAATGCAAGTATGTAGCAAAGCAAAGTCCAAGTGCCTAAGAGTTTTGACCCTGAACTGAACTCTCAACCTTTGTGCCAATGAACATGAGTCATTTTATATTTCAAGAGGTTAAAGTGAAAACAGGATATCTTTATTCTTAACATTAAAAATAAATAAAAATTTTAAAGCACACATTAAAAAAATTCTAACAATGGAATTTTGCACAGTGAGGAAATAGGGGTGAGATGGAGCCTGCCTATCCAACCTCTAGGGAGTCCATGCCTGCACTGGAAAAGTGCATTGTCACTGTCACCAAAGCATTCCGCCAGCTTTCTCTGTGCACACTCTGCGTGCTTCCACTACCCATCTCCTGTCACTGCTTCCTCATCGCTTCAGCCAGTGAGGCCTATAGCCAATGCTGCAGACCTAAGCTGCCAATTCTTTGCCGTTCTCACCTATCTTCACCACTCAATTGATTTCTATAGCTCCTAAGGAGATTGGACAAACACCACTCTTGTTTCTAGGATAAAGGGTCTCTTAAGGACACTTCAATAAGCAAAGGGTTAAGGGTTATGTTATGATATAATTTATCTGAGAAAATCCTACTTATATTTACTCATGAGTTAAATATTAAAAAACAAGAAATGGGCTGGGCGTGGTGGCTCATGCCTGTAATCTCAGCAATTTGGGAGGCCGAGGGGGCAGATTGCCTGAACTCAGGAGTTTGAGACCAGCCTGGGCAACACAGTGAGACTCCGTCTCTACTAAAAAAAAACACACACACAAAAATTAGCCAGGCATGGTAGTGTACGCCTGTAGTCCCAGCTACTCGGGAGGCTGGGGCACAAGAATCACTTGAACCCTAGAGGTGGAGGTTGCAGCGAGCCAAGATCGTACCACTGCACTTCAGCCTGGGCGACAGAGCGATACTGTCTCAAAAAATAAATTGATAAATAAATAAGAATAAACAAATAAGAAATGGTAATCTAAAGAAGACAAAATATCCTACCATATCTTGGAATCATCAAAGTTAAAAAAAGAAAATCTCAATACTGCAACAGTCTAGTGGTATCAAGATTTAAAGTAACTGATCAAGGACACTTTTGGCATGAAGCAAACCAAACTGCAAAAACAGTACCATGATCTGTGATAACTAGTTTGTGAAGAACCTAGTCTGGAAAGAACATTATTCCAATGTTTCTACTTATGAGTTGTCTTTTAAAATTCACTTAGAAATTTTGGGAGGAAATCCATTATGCTGGCGTATTTTCATTACCCTCCAACAGACCAAGCTTCCAAAATAAATGCAGATGACTGTATCAACATGCATGCATGTATGTGCATACAAGAGTCTATATTTTCACACAGTAAAACTTTTAAGAATATTCAATTCAGGATTTTTTTTTTTTTTTTTTTTTTTTGAGACAGAGTCTCGCACTGTTGCCCTGGCTAGAGTGCAATGGCGCGATCTTGGCTCACTGCAACCTCCAGCTCCCAGGTTCAAGTGACTCTCCCGCCTCAACCTCCCAAGCAACTGGGATTACATGCACCCACCACCAAGCCCAGCTAATTTTTTGTACTTTTAGTAGAGACGGGGTTTCACTATGTTGGCCAGGCTGGTCTCGAACTCCTGACCTCATGATCTGCCCGCCTTGGCCTCCCAAAGCGCTGGGATTACATGCATGAGCCACCACGCCTGGCCCAGACTTTTCAAACTAAACATTCCACATGCTTTGTCAAGTTTTCATTCAAACTTGTTATCTTATACTAACACTGAGTATTATGATTAAGATGTTTCCTAAAAGTTTCAAAGTTCTAAAAATGTTTTCAAAGTCAGCTTTCAAACATATTGACAAAATAATCAATCCTGTAACCTTGGCATGCTTTTATAAGGTGTGTCTGTGTTATTCTTTCTGGCATTAAAGAAAGGAAAACAAACAGGCAAACTAAACAATGCACAATGGAGTGCATAGACCCCATCTGCTTCCAAGGTGAGCTATTCAGGAAACCCTTGGCACCTTAAATGAACATGCCATCTTCTCATGCAGATAATCCATTCATTCTAAGATTTTCCAAATGCAACCTTTGGAAGATGCATTATCAGAGGCCAAGTTTGAATCATGTAAAGAAATAACTAGTTCAAGCCAAAGTGCAGCTGTAAAGCAACAGATACAAGATTTATCAGTAGAGAGTCATAAAACATTTTAACAACTCAATTTTCAAGAACTCAGAATTAAAACAACATACAAAATCACAAACCATGAATCAGGAATCATTAAGCTATAGCCCACAGGTCAAATAGGGCCAGCCACCTATCTTTGTTCACCTATGAGCTAAGAATGGTTTTTTACTTTATTTTTTATTATTTTTTAGAGAGAAAGTCTCACTCTGTCACTCAGGCTGGAGTGCAGTAGTGTAATCATAGCTCACTGCAGCCTCAAACTTCTGGTCTCAAGGAATCCTCCCACGTCAGCCTTTTGAGTAGCCAGGACTACAGACACGCACCACCACACTTAGCTCATTTTATTAATCATTGAATAAAAAGTCAAGAATAATATTTCTCACAATATAAAATTTATATAAAATTCAAATTTCAGTGACCATGTATAATGTTTTATTGGAATAAAATGAAAATTACCTTTTTTTTTAAGATAGGGTCTTGGCCGGGCACAGTGGCTCACGCCTGTAATCCCAGCACTGTGGGGGGTTGAAGCAGGTGGACCCACCTGAGGTCAGGAGTTCGAAGCCAGCCTGGCCAACATGGTGCGACCCTGTCTATACTAAAAATACAAAAATTAGCTGGGCATGGTGGCAGGCGCCCATAGTCCCAGCTACTCGGAAGGCTGAGGCAGGAGAATTGCTTGAACCCGGGAGGCGGAGGTTACAGTGAGCCGACACAGTACCACTGCACTCCAGCCTGGGCGACAGAGCATGACTCTGTCTCAGAAAAAAAAAGGGGGGGTCTTGCTTTATTGCCCAAGCTGTTCTCACACTCTTGACCTCAAGCATCCTTCTGCCTTGGTCTCCCAAAGTGCTGGGATTATAGGCATGAACCACTGCACCTAGCCAGCCTTTCATTTATTATTGGAATACTGCCATGTTCATTTATTCATGTTATTAGCTTGGCTGCTTTCACACTAAAACGGCAGAGCTGACTACCTGAGACAAAGACCACTTGGTCTGCAAAGCCTAAAATATTTACTACCTGATCCTTTACAACAACAACAACAACAACAACAACAACAAAATTGCCTACTCCTGCCCTAAGCTAATATTCCAGTTTTTCACAAATCTAAACAAAACTTGTCCTGCTAAGCAGATGCTCAGGGAGATACAAGGTTCTTTTCTTAATCTAAGAGACTGCCTCTGCTCTGAACATGGCTGGAATTCCTTTTGTGAAAGTGAGTTCACTGATGAGGCAGGGAAGCTAAACCTGGAGGCACTAGGCCAGGTGTTAGCATTGGAAGGAAGCCCAGTATCAAAACATGCAGAATCTCAGTGTATGAAAAACAGCTCTGTGTTCTAATTATGCCCTCTCCAGTATTACCACATAGGTGATTTGGACAAGACATTTATAAACCATTTTTTGAAGCAAGATAATTTAAGTTATTTTCCAAGTAAGAAAAACCTAATGCATACATCACACTAAAAGAGCAATTCATTACATCATTTCACTGTTGACAATAAGTAACCCAGGTTGATCCTACCAGACTGATTCCCAAATGATATCAAATCTATGCTCAAAGAATAAAATTTTACCCTTAATTGATAGTATATAAAAGTGCCAATGTTCTGACAGAAACACCAAATTCTAAGTACCAAAAACATATGGAGCAATTAGTATGGCTCAACTAGGGATACAAGCTCTTAGATATATTTATATATATACTTAATTAGCAGTATGGCTATACATACATATATGTGGCTATACATATATACATATATATACGTAATTAGCAGTATGGCTCAACTAGGGATACAAGCTCTTAGATATATTTTTATATATACTTAAGTATGGAAATTATGATGCACAAGTTTAAACGTCAGTAATATTTTACTAGAGCCAACAATGTGCCATCTTTTAGTACTCAACAGAAACTCAATATTGTTAATAAAAATAACAGCCCCAAAATAACCAGCTAAATTGACTTCTTTGAAGAATGGACCAATGAATTGGGAGTACTAATGTTTAGGGTGACAGAGGGGTTAAGAATAACAGAAAAGGCCAGGCATGGTGGCTCACACTTGTGATCCCAGCACTTTGGGAGGCCAAGGCAGGAGGATCACTTGAGCCCAGGAGATCCAGACCAGGACAACATAGTGAGACCCTGTTTCTACAAAAAATTTAAAAATCAGCCAGGTGTTGTGGTGCACGCCTGTAGTCACAGCTACTCGGGAGGCTGAAGTGTGAGGATCACTTGAGCCAAGAGTTTGGGGTTGCAGTGAGCTATGATTGCACCACTGCACTCCAGCATGAGTGACAGAGTGAGACCCAGTCTCTAAAAAAAAAATGTGTAAAGAAAAGAATAACAAAAACCATAAGGAATAATAATCACCAACTATCACAGAGCCAACCAAGGAATAAAGAAACATTATCTCATTTTGATTAACAGAAAGTTAATCTAACAATGAATAGCCTTGTTCTGTGAACTCAAATTTGCTTACTACATTTGTATCACCTGTAAACTGTCTAAAGAAAGTAAATGATAAGGAACAGCACTTTGCACACAGTCTCTTCCCTTGGAGTGGCCAGCACATACTCCCTTCAGGTGTATTCAGTGACAGTAGGTGAAGGTTTCCCTGATCACCTGATTCAAACTGCAAATCAACCTTCTTCTCCCTACTTCTCTCTTCCTCCCCTTTCTCCACCCCTTCTCTGCTTAAACTTTCCCCATAGTTTCTTCTACCATCTAACATGCTATCTATTTAATTTCTTTATTATTTATCATAATTATCTTCCTCAGAAAATTATCCCATGAGCAGAGTTTTTTTTTTGCCCATTTTGTTCACTACTGAATTCGCATCCTTAAAGCACAGCACAGGCCCTACAAGAACATGTTGAATGAATCAGTGAACAAAAGTGAACAGCTACCAGAAAACCCCAAAATTGGCTGACATTTCTTCCACAATTTCCCAAAAAAAAACATTTTTCTACTCAGACTATTCATTACAGCTTGTCTGAATCAACAAAAATTCTGAGTTAGGTAGTCTAAGAAACCACTAAAAAAAAGAAGCTGGCCAGATGTGGTGCCTCACACCTGTAATCCTAGCACTTTGGGAGACTGAGACAGGAGAATCGCTTGAACCCACGAGTTCAAGACCAGCCTGGGCAACACAGCGAAACCCTGTCTCTACACAAAACACAAAAATTAGCTGGACGTGGTGGGACACGCCTGTAGTCTCAGCTATTCAAGAGGCTGAGGTGTGAGGATCACTTGAGCCCAGGGAGGTCAGGGCTGCAGTGAGCTGAGTTCATGCCACTACACTCCAGCCTGGGCAACAGAGTGAGACTCTGTCTCAAAAAAAGGGAAGCTTTCCAAAAGTAAAACTTAATTGTCCTTTATTTGTTCTGCTGACTGGTTCTATATCCCAGATGGAGTGAAGATAACAAATAACTGGAAGGGTGGGTAGAAGATAAACATATCCTGAAGCAGACCATAACAGAACCACATTGTTCCCATTTGAGTATTTCAAAAGAATCTGCTCGTTACCTGAGCTATAGAGGCCTGGGGATTACCCAGCAAGTTTTTGAATGAACGCTTGGAAACCCATCTGAGTTGATGACAGAAGGAGGTGGTGTAGCTGATCTCCTTGAAGACTGTGATCTTCTTCTTCTTCTCACCCCCGGAAAGTTGATGTAATTCAGCTTTTGTCTCTTTGTAGAAGGAGGAGTTGACATAAATCTCCGCTAATTTTTCTATGAGTGGCTTATCCCGCTTGGAAGGCTCTATGATCTCCGTGGCTTTGCAATCAATGGATAAAAAGGAAACACGAACAAGATAACAACAAATTTAGCCCATTTTTTCTGTGACCCCTTTCTTGGATGCTTCCCTAACACCTTCATTCTAAAGCTTTAGAAAAAAAAAAATAGGCCGGGCATGGTGGCTCATGCCTGTAATCCCAGCACTTTGGGAGGCTGAGGCGGGTGGATTATGAGGTCAGGAGTTCGAGATCAGCCTGACCAACATGGTGAAACCCTGTCTGTACTAAAAATACAAAAAAAACTAGCCTGGCGTGGTGGTGCGTGCCTGTAATCCCAGCCACTCAAGAGGCTGAGGCAAGAGAATCGCTTGAACCAGGGAGGTGGAGGTTGCAGTGAGCTGAGATCACACCACTGCACTTCAGCCTGTGCAAGAGAGCAAGACTCCATCTCAAAAAAGAAAAAATAGAAATAAAAAATTATTAGCTCTGTCATTAGAAAAGTATAACAGGCCAGGCACAGTGGCTTACTCCTGTAATCCCAGTATTTTGCAAGGCAGAGGCAGGAGGATCATGTGAGGCCAGGAATTCAAGACCAGCCTGAGCAACGAAACGAGACCCTGTCTCTATAAAAATATATAAAGTAAGTAATAAATTAAAATATATATTTAAAAAGAGAAAAAGAAACAAAAAGAAAAGTACAGAGAAATAGCCTGTCTGTTGCCATAGTCTTATGAATATAGCAAACAAACTGACGTTTTCCTATTTGACCTTAATTATTTTAAAATAGACTTCTTACCATATAGTTCTAATTCTTAATATAAAATTCTGGTCCTGGCCAGGGGCGGTGGCTCACGCCTGTAATCCCAACACTTTGGGAGGCCAAGGCGGCAGGATCACTTGAGGTCAGGAGTTTGAAACCAGCCTGGCCAACGTGGTGAGACTCCGTCTCTAATAAATATACAAAAATTAGCCAGGCGTGGTGGCACAGGCCTGTAATTCTAGTTGCTCAGGAAGCTGAGGCAGGAGAATGGCTTGAACCCGGGAGGCAGAGGGTTCAGTGAGCCAAGATAGTGCCACTGCACTCCAGCCTGGGTGACAAGAGCTAGATTCCGTCCCAAAAAAAAAAAAAAAAAAAAAATCTGGTTGTTGCTTCCTACTATATGCAAATGCACACATTGCCAAGTTTCTTATTTTAAAAACACTATACAAACAGTGAGTATTTTTTAAAATGTTAACTCCCCTTGGAACTGACAACACCATATAAATTCTCATTTATAAACTAAATCAAAAACAACAGCACTCAAAGACAACAAAATATTTGTGTTGACTGGTATCAGAAGACTGCATTAACAGAAATTCACAAAGCCACATTTTAATTAGCCACCACATCGCTAAACTTCAGCCAATTCAATTAGGCAAAAATCTGGGACTGTAACAGATTCATATACCTTTAAAGTCTTCTTCTCTGTTTAATGCCACAGCAGTGGAATCTCCATTAATGATGTCCAAGAAGAAGTCTGCAGGGTTATTATAGGCCTCACAGTGATAACCTATGGAAGAAGGCAGCCCAAAAACACAAACTTGATGGTCTTGGAAAATAAAGAGAACTTACTTTCAGAGGGTGAGGGAGGTGAGGCTAGAGAAGACAGAATCTAATGACTTCTCCTTAACTTTCTTTCTCTCTTCTTCCCACATAATTTTACCCTTTCTTTTTATATATTCAATCACACACACACACTATCTCTCTCTCTCTCTCTCTCTCTATATATATATATATATATATATAAAATGTATTTATTTTTTTTGAGACAGGGTCTCCCTCTGTCACCCAGGCTGGAATGTGGTGGGGCAATCTTGGTTCACTGAAACCTCTGCCTCCCAAGTTCAAGTGATTCTCCTGCCTCAGCCTCCCAAGTAGCTGGGATTAGAAGCGTGCATGACCACGTCCAGCTAATTTTTGTATTTTCAGTAGAGACACAGTTTTACCATGTTGGCCAGGCTGGTCTCGAACTCCTGGCCTCAAGTGATCCACCTGCCTCAGCCTCCCAAAGTGCTGGGATTACAGGCATGAGCCACTGTGCCCAGCCTATCACACAATATTTCAGCAATTCTTTGTCTCTGGGCCAAAAAAAAAAAAAAAAAGAAAGAAAAGAAAAGGAAACACTCCAAGCCAACCTTGGATTTGCAGGGCATTTTGCATTAGCGCTTGGTCCTTAACTATCATAATTCATGAGACCTGAAATAGCTATCGGTATGCTCTAGTGCTTAACAGTGCTTCCTCAAAAATCTAAATATAGACCCAAGAAAAAAATAACAAAAGCCCAGGTGTGTTCTGCTCTCTGAGTTCACCGACAGAATGCCAGAATGATAGAACCCACATTAGCAATGACTGCTTCCCCACATACTAAATTCAGAGGTTCAGGGCTGGGTGCAGTGGCTCACATCTGTAATCCCAGCACTTCAGGAGGCCGAGACCAGCAAACCACTTGAGCCCAGGACTTCGAGACCAACCTAGCCAACATGGCAAAACCCCATCTCTACTAAAAACACAAAAATTAACCAGGTGCATTGGCTTATGACTATAATCCCAGCTACTAAGGAGTCTGAGGCACAAGAATCACTTGAACCTGGGAGGCGGAGGTTGCAGTGAGCTCTGAAAGCACCACTGCACTCCAGCCTGGGCGACAGAGTGAGACCCCGTCTCAAAGGTAAATTAATTAATTAATTAATTAATTCAGAAATCCAAGTCAACTGCTGTGCTGCTATAATTCCAAATAGAGAACAAATCCCCTGAGCAGTATTCTCTATAGGACATGGCCAGCACAGCACACCTGAACTATTCAGCTTTGGATGATGAGATCATCTGAACTCAGCGTGGCCTGAAGTCTGACTCTTAGTTCATCCCCTTTATTAAAACCTAATTAAGAAACATGGCCAATGAATATCTAAAATTATATTTAAGATCATAGGGAATCATTTATAATCATATCCCAATATCTCTAAAATGAGGCAGACCGCACAATCCATTAAAAAAAAATCGCACATTTCTATCCAAAATTTTAAAAATCACACATTTCAATTTGAAATAAAAAGAACCATGCTGTCCAAGATTGTTAGAAATTTTGGCCCATCTAAGTCAGGTTTAGGACTAACCGCTCTATTGACAGATACCCACCCACTCAAGGGCTAAAGCTGCAATCTATAGTTACCAGAAAATTAAGTAGTGTCTGCCGGGCGCATTGGCTCACACCTGTAATCCCAACACCTTGGGAGGCCACGGCAGATTGCTTTAGCTCAGGAGTTTGAGACCATCCTGGGCAACATGGCAAGACCCCGACTCTACAAAAAATACAAAAATTAGCTAGCCTTGGTGGCATGTGTCTATAGTCCCAGCTGCTTGGGTGAGGTGGGAGGATGGCTTGAGCCCAGGGGGGTTGAGGCTGCAGTGAGTCAAGATTGTGCCACTGCACTCCAGCCTGGGTGACAGAGTGAGATCCTATCTCAAAAGAAAAAAAAAAAAAAAACCTTAAATAAAATTCACTGGGTGCAGTGGCTCACACCTATAATCCCAGCATGTTGGGAGGCCGAGGCGACAGATCAGGAGATCAAGACCATCCTGACTAACATGGTGAAACCCCGTCTCTACTAAAAAAATACAAAAAAATTAGCCGGGCGTGGTGGTGGGCGCCTGTAGTCCCACCTACTCAGGAGGCTGAGGCAGGAGAATGGCGCGAACCTGAGAGGCAGAGCTTGCAGTAAGCCAGGATCACGTCACTGCACTCCAGCCTGGGCAACAGAGCAAGATTCTATCTCAAAAATAAAAATAAAAATAAATAAAATTAAGTAGCATCTCCATGAGTGCTCATCAAGGCAGATCAACATCATGTGCAAGGGGAAAAAATTATAAGGCCTCATCTGTTATACGGTCAAGAAGACAATCATATTAGGCCTTTCCAAAAATATTCAAGTGACAGAATAAATGGCTATAAGGCCAACATATTAATTACTGAGCTTTTAAGAAATGGTCACTATAACTAGGCAGCAGAATATAGGCCCAGGAGAAATACACACATGCATGCACATTCAAATAAGACAAGAAAGATACCTAAATAACAAGCTGGTGCTACAAAAATGAAGAAAAATACTAGCACCAAACAGTACAAACACATTTTGAAGTGATAGATTCTCATGGTATGTCTACCCAAAGACCAAACAGCACTTCTGCAGACCCCCTTTGCTCTCCTTCAGGATTCTATTAATGAAGGGTTTTACAGCATAAAAAAAGTCAACCATACCAGCTGATTCAAAGTATCCCAACGCCTCCTGAGCAGGCCCGTGGAACATAAGTCTTCCTGAGGCCAATAAGGTGAGGCTATCAAACAACTTGAAGATGGAATATCGAGGCTGATGAATGGAGAAGATGATTGTTCGTCCCTGCTTAGACATCCTAAGTTAAAAGTGAGACAATAATGAGTCATTAAATATCTGAAACTTGTATTTCTTGGTAAAATACTCTATTCTTGCCTTTAGATTGTTTGCTTCTAGTTCAACTTGACTTTGTCTTACTATCTTTTCATCTCATATTATTTAGCTATAGTTAGGAAACCTAAATTCAATGCTTTTATTAAAACAGAATAGGAATTTTCAGTGTGTTGTATTGACAATCTAGAATCAACTAGAATAGTTATTAAAAATGCAGATTCTAGGACAGTCTTCCCAGACATTGAATTAGAATCTCTGGGAGTAGGTCTAGAGAATCCATATTTTAAGAAGCAACTCAGGTAATCTGCAAGTATTTACAAGTCTGAGAACTAACTATGGACTACCTATTAAACCAATGGTCATATATCTCATTCTGACTTATCATTTATGTCTTCTGGCTCTTTAGAAATTGGTTTTCACTCTTCTGCCCTAATAATGCAATTAACATAACTGAGTACTTACTATGTCTTTGCTAAATACTTTAGAGATAACTTCATTTCAATTTTCACAATATTGTTATGAGGCAGTTTCAATATTATTATTATTACCCTCATTTTATAAATATGTCTTAAAGGATCAAGCAACTGGCCAAGGGATCAGTTAGTAAGAGGCAAGGCTGGGATTTAATCTCTGGTCTAAGTCCATGACCAAAATAGTGCTAAAGTACCTTTTCACAGGAGTTATGACTTACAGGTTGATAAGGTTTGGCTGTGTGCCCACCCAAATCTCACCTTCAATTGTAACAATCCCCACGTATCAAGGGTGGGGTCAGGTGGAGATAAATGAATCATGGGGGCAGTTCCCCCATACTGTTCTCTTGGTACTGAAAAAGTCTCATGAGATCTGATGGTTTTATAAATGAGAGTTCCCCTGCACAAGCTCTATTGCCTGCTGCCACGTACAACGTGCCTTTTCTTCTTCTTTGCCTTTCGTGAAAATTGTGAGATCTCCCCAACCATGTGCAACTGTAAGTCCATGAAACTTCTTTCCTTTATAAATTACCCAGTGTCAGGTATGTCTTTATTAGCAGTGTGAGAACAAACTAATACAGTAAATTGGTACTGGTAGAGCAGGATGCTGCTGTAAGATAGCCAAAAATCTGGTAGCCACCTTGGAACTGGGTAACAGGCAGAGGTTGGAACAGTTTGGAGGGCTAAGAAGAAGTCAGGAAGATGTGGGAAAGTTTGGAACCTCCTAGAGACTTGTTGAATGGCTTTGGCTGAAATGCTGATAGTGATATGGACAATGAAGTCCAGGTTGAGGTGGTCTAAGATGGTGATGAGGAACTTGTTGGGAACTGGAATAAAAGTGACTCTTGCTATGTTTTAGCAAAGAGACTGGTGGCATTTTGCCCCTGCCCTAGAGATTAGTGGAACTATGAACTTGAGAGAGATGATTTAGAGCATCTGGTGGAAGAAATTTCTAAGCAACAAAGCATTCAAGAGGTGACTTCGGTGCTGTTAAAAGCATTCAGTTTTATTCATTCACAAAGATATGGTTTGAAATTGGAACTTAGTTTAAAAGGGAAGTAGAGCATACAAGCTCAGAAAATTTGCAGGCTGATGATGCGATAAAAAAGAAAAACCCATTTTCTGAGGAGAAATTCAAGCCTGCTACAGAAATTTGCATAAGTAATAGGGAGCCAAATGTTAATCACCAAGACAATGGGGAAAATGTCTCCAGGGAATGTCAGAGGTCTTTACAGCAGCTCCTCCCATCATAGGCCCGGAGGCCTAGGAGGAAAAAATGGTTTCCTAGGCCAGGCCCAGAGCCTTGCTGCTTTGTGCAGTCTCAAGACTTGGTACCCTATGTTCCAGCCATGGTTAAAGGGGACCAACAGAGAGTTCTGGCTGTTGTTTTGTAGGATGCAAGCCCCAAGCCTTGGCGGCTTCCATGTGGTGTTAGGCCTGCCCTTTGCCTAGATTTCAGAGGATGTATGGAAATACCTGGATGTCCAGGCAAAAGTCAACTTCAGGGGTGGAGCCCTCATGGAGAACCTCTGCTAGGGCAGTGCAGATGGGAATTGTGGGGTGGGAGCCCCTACACATGGCCCCCATTGGGGCACTGCTTAGTGGAGTAGTGAGAAGAGGGCCATCATCCTTAAGACCCCAGAATGGTATATCCACCAACAGCTTGAACTGTCCATCTGGAAAAGCCACAGACACTCAATACCAGCCTGTGAAAGCAGCCACAAGAGGGGCTGTACCTGCAAATCCACAAGGCCAGAGCCTCCCAAGGCCCTGGGAGCCTACCTCTTGCATCAGTGTGACTTGGATGTGAGATATGGAATCAAATAAGATAATTTCAGAGCTTTAAGATTTGACTGCCCCTTTGGATTCTGGACTTGCGTGGTACCTGTAGCCCCTTCATTTTGGCCAATTTCTCCCATTTGGAACAGGTGTATTTACCCAATGCCTGTACTCCTATTGTATCTAGGAAGTTACTAACTTGCTTTTGATTTTACAGGCTCATAGGTGGATGGAACTTGCCCTATCTCAGATGAGACTTTAGAATGTGAACTTCTGAGTTAATGATGAAATGAGTTAAGACTTTGGGAGACTGCTGGGAAGGCATGATTGATTTTAAAATGTGAGGACATGAGATTTGGGAGGGAGGGGCCAGGGGCAGAATGATATGTGTCCCCACCCAAATCTCACCTTGAATTGTAATAATATTTGTAATAATTATAATAACAATACACAGGTGGAAGAAGGGCCAAAATCACTGTTCAAAACTGTTACTATTCAAAATATTTTATGTGAAGAGTCACTTCAATTTTAACATTTTCTAAGAACCTACTGTATGCTAGCAGCGTATACAAAGACATTCTGCCTCAAAGAGGATCAGGCCAGTAGGTCAACAATTTCAGTACAATATGAAATAGAAGAAGCCAAGGATTCCTCATAAGCAAAATGGGAGATTCACAACCCAGTCTGAAGATAATACGAGTAGAGTAAAAAAGGCCCAACAGGAGGAAGCTAAGAAGAAAAAGAAAAAGTACTGAAAGTGGAAGAATAAGATGAAAAAGGTGTGAAATAAAAAGGTCTACTCAGAAAACTACAAAATGTTCAGTGTTATAGAGCAGAGAGAGAAAAAAAATGTGTATGTGTGTGTCTGTTGATATTGAGTAAAGAAGCTAAAGAGACAGCAGCAAAACATGCCCAACCCTCCTACACTCTCATCACAGCCATCCTTCCCTACATTCTTACCTGCTTTGTTTTTCTTGATAATGCTTTTCATTTGTTAACTGACTTTCCCTCCAACAGAAGAGGAAGAAATTATTTTGATCATTTCTGAATCCCCTGCCCCAAGAATATCTGGGACATAGTAGTGATAAGATATTAAGTAAAGAATAATGTTCCCATAGCATTTACCTTTTCAGGAGCAAAAGGACAGCATTTGCTGTGCTTGAGTCTAAGCCAGTTGTAGGCTCATCCAAGAACAAGATGGAAGGATCAGTGATAAGCTCCATTCCTATACTAGTCCTTTTTCTTTCTCCTCCAGACACACCACGGATAAACTGAGTTCCAACCTAAGTCACAAATATTATAATTGTCAATGATAACAACCAGTCATTATCGTTTGGTGAGCTTCTAACATGTGCCAACTCCTAAACGAACTTTATCTCATTAAGTTCATTTATTCTGAACAGCAAATAAGTGAATACCTGGTAGAAAAAGTAAGTATCTCTTTTATCAGATGAGTAAACTTAGGTTCAGGTCACAGCTGGTCAGTAACTAAGCCTGATACAAAGCACCTCCTTGGGTGAGGCTACGCCTCACCCAGGAAGCACAAGGGGTGGGGGAAGTCCCTCCCTTAGCCAAGGGAAGCCGTGAGGGACTGTGCCACGAGGGATGGAGTATTCCGGCCCATATACTGTGCTTTTCCCATGGTATTCACAACCCGCAGACCAGAAGATTCCCACGGGTGCCTATACCACCAGGGCCCTGGGTTTCAAGCACACAACTGGGTGGCCATTTGGGCAGACACTGAGATAGCTGCAGGAGTTTTTTTTTCATACCCCAGTGGTGCCTGGAATGCCAGCGAGACAAAACTGTTCACTCCCCTGGAAAAGGGGCTGAAGCCAGGGAGCCAAGTGGTCTAGCCTAGCTCAGTGGATCCCAGCCCCACAGAGCCCAGCAAGCTAAGATCCACTGGCTTGAAATTCTTACTGCCAGCACAGCAGTCTAAAGTCAACCTGGGAAGCTTGAGCTTGGTGCGGGGAGGGGCGTCCACCATTACTGAAGCTTGAGTAGGCCCTCACAGTATAAACAAAGCCACTGGGAAATTCGAACGGGGTGGAGCTGACCACAGCTCGGCAAAGCCACTGTAGCCAGACTGCCTCTCTAGATTCCTCCTCTCTATGCAGGGCATCTCTGAAAGAAAGGCAGCAGCCCCAGTCAGGGATGTATAAATAAAACTCCCACCTCCCTGGGACAGAGCAGCTGAGGTAAGAGGAGGCTGTGGGCACAGCTTCAGCAGACTTAAACGTTCCTGCCTGCTGGCTCTGAAGACAGCAGTGAATCTCCCAGGACAGCACTAGAGCTCTGCTAAGGGACAGATTGCCTCCTCAAGTGGGTCCTTGACCCCTGTGCCTCCTGATTGGGAGACACCTCCCAGCAGGGGTCGACAGACACTTCATACAGGAGAGCTCCAGCTGGCATCTGGTGGGTGCCCCTCTGGGAACAAAGCTTCCAGAGGAAAAAAACAGGCAGCAATCTTTGGGATATCTTGGCTGTTCTACAGCCTCTGCTGGTGATACCCAGGCAAACAGGGTCTGGAGTGGACCTGCAGCAAACTCCAGCAGACCTGCAGCAGAGAGGCCTGACTGTTAGAAGGAAAACTAACGAACAGAAAGGAATAGCATCAACATCAACAAAAAGGACATCCACACCAAAACCCCATCCAAAGGTCACCAGCATCAAAGACCAAAGGTAGATAAATCCATGAAGATGAGGAAAAACCTGTGCAAAAAAGGCAGAATGCCTCTTCTCCTCCAAAGGATCACAACTCCTTGCCAGCAAGGGAACAAAACTGGATGGAGAATGAGTTTGATGAATAGACAGAAGTAGGCTTCAGAAGGTGGGTAATAACAAACTCCTCTGAGCTAAAGGTGCGTATTCTAACCCAATGCAAGGAAGTTAAGAACACTGAAAAAAGGATAGAGGAATGGCTAACTAGAATAACCAGTTTAGAGAAGAACATAAATGACCTGATGAAGCTGAAAAACACAGCACGAGAACTTCGTGAAGCAAACACAAGTATCAATAGCTGAATTGATCAAGCAGAAGAAAGGATATAAGAGATTGAAGATCAACTTAGTGAAATAAAGCGTGAAGACAAGATTAGAGAAAAAAGAATGAAAAGGAACAAACAAAGCCTCCAAGAAATATGGGACTATGTGAAAGGACAAAACCTACGTTTTATTGGTGTACCTGAAAGTGATAGGGAGAATGGAACCAAGTTGGAAAACACTCTTCAGGATATTATCCAGAAGAACTTCCCCAACCTAGCAAGACGGGCCAACATTCTAATTCAGGAAACACGGAGAACACCACAGAGATACTCCTCAAGAAGAACAACCCCAAGACACATAATCATCAGATTCATGAAGGTTGAAATGAAGGAAAAAATGTTAAGGGCAGCCAGAGAGAAAGGTTGTGTTACCAACAAAGGGAAGCCCATCAGACTAACAGCAGATCTCTCTGCAGAAACCCTATAAGTCAGAAGAGAGTGGGGACCAATATTCAAAATTCTTAAAGAAAAGAATTTTTCACCCAGAATTTCATATACAGCCAAACTAAACTTCATAAGTGAAGGAGAAATAAATTCCTTTACAGACAAGCAAGTGCTGAGGGATTTTGTCACCACCAGGCCTACCTTTCAAGAGCTCCTCAAGGAAGCACTAAATATAGAAAGGAAAAACTGGTACCAGTGACTGCAAAAACATACCAAATTGTAAAGACCATCAACACTATGAAGAAACTCCATCAATTAATGGGCAAAATAACCAGCTAACATCATAATGACAGGATCAAATTCACACATAACAATATTAACCTGAAATGTAAATGGGCTAAATGCCCCAGTTAAAAGACACAGACTAGCAAATTGGATAGAGTCAAGACCCATCGGTGTGCAGTATTCAGGAGACCCATCTCACATGAAAGATACACATAGGCTCAAAATAAAGAGATGGAGGAAGATCTACCAAGCAAATGGAAAGCAAAAAAAAGCAGGGGTTGCAATCCCAGTCTCTGATAAAACAGACTTTAAACCAACAAAGATCAAAAAAGACAAAGAAGAGCATTACATAATGGTAAAGAGATCAATGCAACAAGAAGAGCTAACTATCTAAAATCTATATGCACCCAATACAGGAGCACGCAGATTCATAAAGCAAGTCCTTAGAGACCTACAAGGAGACTTAAGACTCCCACACAAAAATAGTGGGAAACTGTAACACCCCACTGTCAATATTAGACAGATCATCGAGATAGAAAACTAACAAGGATATTCAGGACTTGAACTCATCTCTGGACCAAGTGAACCTAATAGACACCTACAGAACTCTCCACCCCAAAGCAATAGAATATACATTCTTCTCAGCACCACATAGCACTTATTCTAAAATTTATCACATAATTGGAAGTAAAACTCTCCTCATCACATGCAAAAGAATGGAAATCATAACCAACAGTCTGTCAGACCACAGTGCAATCAAATTAGAACTCAGGATTAAGAAACTCACTCAAGGCCGGGCATGGTGGCTCATGCCTGTAATCCCAGCACTTCGGAAGGCTGAGGCGGGTGGATCATGAAGTCAGGAGATCAAGACCATCCTGGCTAACACGGTGAAATCCCGTCTCTACTAAAAATACAAAAAATTAGCTGGGCGTGGTGGCGGGCGCATGTAGTCCCAGCTACTCCGGAGACTGAGGCAGGAGAATGGCGTGAACCTGGGAGGCTGAACTTGCAGTGAGCTAAGATCGCACCACTGCATTCAAGCCTGGGCGACAAAGCGAGACTCTGTCTCAAAAAAAAAAAAAACTCACTCAAAACTGCACAACTATGGCTGGGCGTGGTGGCTCACGCCTGTAATCCCAGCACTTTGGGAGGCCAAGGTGGGCGGATCATGAGGTCAGGAGATCAAGACCATCCTGGCTAACGCGGTGAAACACCATCTCTACTAAAAATACAAAAAATTAGCCAGGCGGAGTGGCGGGAGCCTGTAGTCCCAGCTACTCGGGAGGCTGAGGCAGTAGAATGGCATGAACCCAGGAGGCGGAGCTTGCAGTGAGCTGAGATTGCACCATCGCATTCCAGCCTGGGCAACAGAGCGAGACTCTCTGTCTCAAAAACAAAAAACAAAACAAAAAAAAACTGTAGAACTACATGGAAACTGAACAACCTGCTCCTGAATGACTACTGGGTAAATAATGAAATGAAGGCAGAAATAAATAAATTCTTTGAAACCAATGAGAACAAAGACACAACGTACTAGAATCTCTGGGACATAACTAAAGCAGTGTTTAGAGGGAAATTTATAGCACTAAATGCCCACAGGAGAAAGTGGGGAAGATGTAAAATCGACACCCTAACATCACAATTAAAAGAACTAGAGAAGCAATAGCAAACAAGTTCAAAAGCTAGCAGAAGACAAGAAATAACTAAGATCAGAGCAGAACTGAAGGAGATAGAGACAGGAAAAAACTCTTCAAACAAATCAATGAATCCAGGGCTGGTTTTTTGAAAAGTTTAACAGAATACATAGACCACAAGCTAGACTAATAAAGAAGAGAGAAGAATCAAATAGACACAATACATAATGATAAAGGGGATACAATCACTGATCCCACAGAAATACAAACTACCATCATAGAATACTATAAACACCTCTACACAAATAAACTAGAAAATCTAGAAGAAATGGATTTTCCTGGACACATACACCCTCCCAAGACTAATCCAGGAAGAAGTCGAATCACTGAGTAGACCAATAGCAAGTTCTGAAATTGAGGCAATAATTAATACCCTACCAACCAAAAAAGGTCCAGGACCAGACAGATTCACAGCCGAATTCTACCAGAGGTACGAAGAGGAGCTGGTACCATTCCTTCTGAAACTATTCCAAACAATAGAAAAAGAGGAACTTCTTCCTAACTCATTTTATGAGGCCAGCATCATTCTAATACCAAAACCTGGCAGAGACACAACAAAAAAAGAAAATTTCAGGCCAATATCCCTGATCAACATCAATGTGAATATCCTCAATAAACTACTGGCAAACTGAATCGAGCAGCACATCAAAAACCTTATCCACCATGATCAAGTCAGCTTCATCCCTGGGATGCAAGGCTGCTTCAACATATAGAAATCAATAAACGTAATCCATCACATAAATAGAACAAATGATGAAAACCACATGATTATCTCAATAGATGCAGTAAGGCCTTCGATAAAATTCAACACCCCTTCATGCTAAAAACTCTCAATAAACTAGGTATTGATGGAATGTATCTCAAAATAGAAAGAGCTATTTATGACAAACCCACAGCCAATATCATACTGAATGGGCAGACGCTGGAAGCATTCCCTTTGAAAACTGGCACAAGAAAAGGACGCCCTCTCTCACCACTCCTATTCAACATAATATTGGAAGTTCTGGCCAGGGCAATCAGGCAAGAGAAAGAAATAAAGCATATTCAAATAGGAAAAGAGGAAGTCAAATTGTCTCTGTTTGCAGATAACATGATTGTATATTTAGATAAGCCCCTTGTCTCAGCCCAAAATCTCCTTAAGCTGATAAGCAACTTCAGCAAAGTCTCAGGATACAAAATCAATGTGCAAAAATCACAAGCATTCCTATACACCAATAATAGACAAACAGAGAGCCAAATCATGAACTTCCATTCACAATTGGTACAAAGAGAATAAAATACCTAGGAATACAACTTACAAAAGATGTGAAAAACCTCCTCAAGGAGAACTACAAACCACTGCTCAACAAAATAAGAGAGGACACAAACAAATGGAAAAACATTTCATGCTCATGGATAGGAAGAATCAATATCATGAGAATGGCCATACTGCCCAAAGTAATATAGAGATTCAATGCTATCCCCATCAAGCTACCATTAACTTTCTTCACAGAATTAGAAAAAACTACTTTAAATTTCATATGGAACCAAAAAAAAAGCCTGTATAGCCAAGACAATCCTATGCAAAAAGAACAAAGCTGGAGGCATCATGTGACCTGACTTTAAACTATACTACAAGGCTACAGTAGCCAAAACAGCATGGTACTGGTACCAAAACAGATATATAGACCAATGGAACAGAACAGAGGCCTCAGAAATAATGCCACACATCTACAACCATCTGATCTTTGACATACCTGACAAAAACAAGCAACGGGGAAAGGATTCCGTATTTAATAAATGGTGCTGGAAAAACTGGCTAGCCATATGCAGAAAACTGAAACTGGACCCCTTCCTTACACCTCAACTCAAGATGGATTAAAGACTTAAATGTAAGACCTAAAACTGTAAAAAACCCGGAAGAAAACCTAGGCAATACCCTTCAGGACATAGGCATGGGCAAAGACTTCATGACTAAAACACTGAAGGCAATTGCAACAAAAGCCAAAATTGACAAATGGGATCTAATTAAACTAAAGAGCTTCTGCACAGCAAAAAAAAAAAAAAGCTATCTTCAGAGTGAACAGGCAACCTACAGAATGGGAGAAAATTTTTGCAATCTATCCATCTGACAAAGGGCTAACATCCAGAAACTACAAAGACCTTAAACAAATTTACGAGATAAACACAACCCCATCAAAAATTGGGCAAAGGATATGAACAGACACTTCTCAAAAGAAGACATTTATGTAGCCAACAAACATATGAAAAAAACTTCATCATCACTGGTCATTCGAGAAATGCAAATCAAAACCACAATGAGATACCATCTCACGCCAGTTAGAATAGTGATCATTAAAAAGTCAGGAAACAACAGATGCTGGAGAGGATGTGGAGAAATAAGAATGCTTTTACACTGTTGATGGGAGTGTAAATTAGTTCAACCATTGTGCAAGACAGTGTGGCAATTCCTCAAGGATCTAGAACCAGAAATACCATTTGACCCAGCAATCCCATTACTGGGTATATACCCAAAGGATTATAAATCATTCTACTATAAAGACACATGCACACATGTATTTATTGCAGCACGATTCACAATAGCAAGACTTGGAACCAACCCAAACGCCCACAATGATAGACTGGATAAAGAAAATGTGGCATACATACACCACGGAATACTATGCAGCCATAAAAAAGAATGAGTTCATGTCCTTTGCAGGGACATGGATGAAGCTGGAAACCATCATTCTCAGCAAACTAACACAGGAACAGAAAACGAAACACCGCATGTTCTCACTCATAAGTGGGAGTTGAACAATGAGAACACATGGACACAGGGAGCGGAATATCACACACTGGGGCCTGTCAGGGTGTCAGGGGCTAGGGATGAGATAGCATTAGGAGAAATACCTAATGTAGATAACGGGTTGAAGGGTGCAGCAAACCACCATAGCACATGTATACATATGTAACAAACCTGCACGTTCTGCACATGTATCCCAGAACTTGAATGAAAGATAAAATTTTTTTAAAAAAGCACCTGCTTTTAACAGTTTGTTCTTCACCAAGTCAAATATTTAGTTTGAAGTTCAGAATGCTAAAAGATAGGTGACATGGTGAAATCACAGTCTAAAAAGGGAGATAAAGTCAGGAGAAGAAAATGTGAACACAACTATAATTATTAGCCTTCTAACACTCTCTCCCCTCCCAGCCTCCAGGTGGACTTACAGTAAGAGCATGGGCTCTGCAGCTAGGAAAGTTCACTTTCTCTCATACGATATTAACACCTTTTCAATTACCATGAGGCTCCCCAAATTGACCCCATATATACCTAAGGTTAATAACTGGGAAATCTATGTAAATGATATTAATTGTCTCATTATTATATTAATTATACTATAACCATATAATTACTATAGTAACCAGACAATTCACTCTACATTTCTGTTATGTTTAAAATTTCACAAAAAGTAAAATATTTTAAATGTATTGCTTCAATAATTTAGATAAATAAACTAGGAAGTCAATAGCTGTGCCTTCACAGTCTATTTTCCCTAGAAATCCTAACAAGCAACATAGGGCAATGGCTGCCTGAAGGTAAAGAACAGAGTGGAACAAACCACCTTACTGGAAAGATAAAATCAAACAGAACCAAAGCAAAGAAAACCCAGTCACTCATAAAGCGGAAATAAGTAGTGAATGGTGGCATCTCAGAGTTACTCTTCCAAACAAAATACAGTAAAACACCCTGAACAGAAAGGACTGTCAGAAAGCATAATATGAAGTATAGACCATTAGAACATCTCATTCTTCATTGCTTCTAAGTAAGGGATATCACAGGGGATTACACTATAGCCATTACATGCAAAAAGCTCATTTTCACCCAAAGCTTCAAATATCTTCTCAGCAAATCTTCCATACCTATTAATCAATTGTAAAGTTCATTCATTCATCTCATTTTTTTCTTCACGATCCTCTCCAACCCACAAGAGGAGGAGTTACTTTGTCTCTCTTCCCCACAATTCTATCTCTAGAACCTAAAAGACAGCTTAGCATACAAAAGTCTGTAAACATTTGGCAGAAGAAAAAGAGGCAGAGAAGAAGGGAGGGAATGAGAGACAAAACTATCAAAAGAAAGGCTATAAAAAAAAACAGACACTACACAAATGAGAAATAAATCCTAATTTGACCAAATATAATTTTGGAAGTCAAATTATAGGAAACTGAAACACATAGAGCAGGGGTCCCCAACTCCTGGGGAACCAGGATGCACAGCTGGCAAGTGAGCAAAGCTTCATCGGTATTTACAGCCGCTCCCCAATGCTTGCATTACTGCCTGAGCTCCACCTGTCAGGTCAGTGGCGGCATTAGATTCTCATAGGAGCATGAACCCTATTGTGAACTGCACGTACAAGGGATCTAAATTGTGTGTTCCTTATGAGAATCTAATGCCTGATGATGTGTCACTGTTTCCCATCACCCCCAAATGGGACCATCTAGTTGCAGGAAAACAAGCTTAGGGCTCCCACTGATTCCATATTATGATGAGTTGTATAATTATTTCATTATATATTACAATGAAATAATAATAGAAATAAAGTGTACAATAAATGTAATGCACTTGAATTATCCCAAAACCATCCCCCCTACTGTGGTCCACAGAAAAACTGTCTTCCACAAAACTGGTCCCTGGTGCCAAAAGTTGGGGACTGCTGATACATAGCAAGAATCCTTGGACTCTCACCACTTATCAATCCCAGAAATATACCTCAATAGCAATGGAACAAAGTCCCTTGGAGGAAGAGTGACTAAAAGGAGGAAGAGAAAAAAGAGGAAGAAGGAAAGTTAGTGCAGACACGGAATGAGACGTGACTTAAACCATGAGGTGGGGGAGGAGCATAAGGAAAGGCCAGGTGATGAACACTTTCACATACAACACCACATTGCCTCACTTCAGGTGCAGAATTCAACCAATGTGAAGATTTTTTTTCCAGGTTAATTTCCACATTCATGTTATATAACAAGCCGCTTTTCTCATTGTTATGGAAAGCAACCATTTTTGACTACACACATTACAGGAAACTTCTGAATCAGAGTAATTTTATCCACACAGGGGAGGTCCTACTTATGCTACTCATGATGCTTTCAATTTTTCCACATTACCTTGGAGTCTGCCACTTTATCCAGACCTAACTCTTGAATGACCCTGTTAATCCTTTCATTTTTTTCATGATTCTTCATAGTTGTTGGAAGCCGAAGAGCTGCTGAGAACTGTAAGTTTTCTCTCACCGTCAGAGTGCCCATCACAACATCATCCTTAAGGCAAATCGCATTTTAATGAGACATAATAATAATGAGTCTTTTCTAAGACCATGACTGTTTAGTATACATAACATAATCCACAAAGATAACATAATTAAGGTAAAGTTCTAGCTAATGATGAACCTGCAGTTCTGCAAATGACAGTTAACTCCATAGATGTCTGCAAAGCCTGCTACAATCATTTTTCACCCCCTATCTGTACACCCAAATAGAATGCAAGTAATTATGTTAACTACCAGCAGACATTTCCAAACTGCTTCATACAAGGATTTGCCAAAATATCTTTCTAAGCTAGGGGAAAAGAAAGGTGAAGGAAAGGCAAAAAAAGATAACAGTAGTATCTTTTAGGAATGATACAAAAACTAGAATTGGTATCACTGTCCTTACAAGGGCCACATTCCAGATTCTCCCTGCCTTTTCACATAAGCGTCTATGAGAAATTAACAAAAGCTGCTGTAAAGAACGTCAGCTCTAGGACCATGTCACATAATCAATTGGAAGCACACTGAACTATCAGCCAAAGCGCTTACCCATATAGAAACAGAGGAAACAGAAAATGCAAACCCACTAATACTTACTTGTACCACGTAACCTGAATTACATTTGAAATTGGCAGGTCGCGGTGCTCCATTTATCAGAACATCTCCAGATAATCCACTTGGATCTTTCCTTGCAGCTAAGACATCTAATAACCTATAAGAGGACATATATGTTGTGGGTCTAATAACCTATAAGAGAATGTATATGTTGTGGGGTTTTTTACCTCCAACACACGCTATATATCTCATGGCTACTTTGAATCCAAATTCTGCTTTAGTTAGAAAATTAACTGGTCAAGAAATTCTATGGTTTAACTAAAATTATGCCTTTAAAAATTCTCATCTTTCTCTTTTCATTGTACATTACAATAAAGCCCCAAAACATAAAGCAAGACACCATTGGCTGATCAAGTACAGATCTCCCAAATGGCCCTTCCAGCTGTCTGACCTTGGAGGTACTAACACAGGCAATGTGCTCTCTTATCTAAGACTCATGCCTTTACTTACATCTTCTGCTCCCTTTCCCTACTTTTAATATTCTCCCATTCTTTTTCCTCCCTATTAGCTGATAACATGGTCAACTGCTACATATCAATCACCTTATCAAGTCCTATTAGTAAAGCTAACCTAATAAGACTATCTGGTCTTTGGGAAAAAACCACACAACTACAGTTATCCGCAGCACCTAGAACCAGACCTGACATGCATTGCAAATGCTCAATAAATACCTGCTTGCACACAAAAAAAGTGGATTTTAAAAGCACATTAAAAGTGCACAGAAAACGCTTACTTATACTCTCTTATACTCACGAAGATTTGCCTCCACCTGTGGGTCCCAGGATGGCGTTGAGACCAGGTTTCATGATCCCACTGTAAACACGAAAACAGACTGATTTACTATTCCATTTTAAGTCAGGTTCTATTAATTTAGGGTATGCACTGAATATACTCAATGAAGGTTGATGAAATTACAAATAGAAAACAAGCACAAACCAACTCTTAAAGAAAACAAACAAACAAACAAAACAGGTCATGCATGGTGGCTCAGGCCTGTAATCCCAGCACTCTGGGAGACCAAAGTGGAAGGACTGCCTGAGGCCAGGAGTTTGAGACCAGCCTGGGCAACATAGGGAGACACTGTCTCTACTTAAAGAAAAAAAAAAAAAGATTGTTGATTTGATGTGTAATATATAATGGATGTTAATCACTGGTCAAGTCCTACAAGAAAAATGTCATAGAGTCCTCTAAATTCCTCTCACTTATTCTTTAACCCATTTATATTTTCTGGAAAATGACATTCAACATTTAACGTTCCTTGAAATAACTAACAGATTCTTGTGAAACATCTCTGTTACACTTACTGCTCTTAACACAGTGTGAAATGAAATACATGGCGTGTTCTGAGTACTGTTTGATGATCAGTACTGTATCTTCAAGTGGTCACATTTGCTACCTAGTCAAATTCTACACAATTAATAAGTGGCTAATTTGTGGAATACTGGTAGAAGTATTCTCACTGCTAAAATCTAATCAGCCCAAGAAACATCTAAGTAGAAATCGAGGCTGGGATAAAGCACTTCAGGATAAAAAGAAAACATGACCGAAAGAAACAAAAGCCTTAATCCATTTAGAAAAGTAAAAGATATATCCTCAAGATATATCATTTTCTTCCTTGTTAAGAGTCAGATAAATACACTGGAAAATTCCAAGTTTAGAAGCAGAAGACATCACTTCGGTAGGGTCATCCTTTAAGAATATGAAGACGTGGTATGTACATAAGCACGTTTCAAGCGAAGTAGATGTCTGAGGGTAGTGAATATTCAGATAGAGAAGGAAGGTGGAAAAAATTATGGCAGCGTTGACTGTGCTGAGACCCAAGAAGACAGCAAATAGTTTGATTTTATCCTAAAGATAGCAAGTAGAATGATAAGTGAAGGAACTGGAGAAAGGAGAATTCGGCCGGGTGTGGTGGCTCACGCCTGTAATCCCAGCACTTCGGGAGGCCAAGGCAGGTGGATTACTTGAGGTCAGGAGTTCTAGACCAGCCTGGCCAACATGGCAAAACCCCGTCTCTACTAAAAATACAAAAATTAGCCAGGCACGGTGGCAGGTGCCTGTAATCCCAGCTACTCGGGAGGCTGAGGCAGGAGAATCACTTGAACCCAGGAGGTGGAGGTTGCAGTGAGCCGAGATCACGTCATTGTACTCCAGCCTGGGCAACAGAGCAAGACTCCGTCTCAAAAAAAAAAAAAAAAAAAAAAAGAAGAAGAAGAAAGGAGAATTCAGGGTGGGGCCTGGCTTGTTCCTTTCAAAACACAGGTACACAGGTGTCTATGCCCATTCTCTCCTTAGAATTGGTAAGTAAGTTACAATATATTCCACAGAGAAAGTAATATCTATTCCAAATGGAAAGTCAAAGCCAAAGACTATTTCATTCTCAAATAATGATTAGCACAGAGGCCAATCCTATGATCCTATACAATTATGGGTGATAAGCTACTGCACCACAGTGCTTAAACCCAAGACTCCCTGAGCATTTACTGCCTGTTGTACTTGAACTGTCACAATTGTACAATGGCTGGTGGGTACCAGGGTGAAATGTAGCTTTCATTTTGCTCATTAACTGGGGTATATCTCACTGAAACACTGCACAAAGACAATGGGAGTTAGGTAAACCAGGAGCAAGATCTAACAGAAAAATCTCTTATTCTTTCGGTGGACTTTTCCCTCTAAATGTGTAAAACAACATACTAATGATTGGGCAAATTTTCAAGGTGCATTTATCTATAGCTCTTCATGCATCTTCTTTATAAACAGCTCCCTAATAACTGCCTCTAAAATCACCATAAGCTTGTTATTCACTAAGGCTCCACTGTCAGAAAAGCTTTCCAGGTTTCTAAAATACCTACTCAAATAAAGACCAAGCAATCCTGAATGATTAACCCAAACCTCAATATGAATGTTCTAAGACAAAGAGCTTGGCTTACTACTTTGGGATGAAACCCTGGCATTACAGAAAACAATAACAATGTCCAGTCATAAATGCCAAGAGTTTCCATCTGGAGCAGTGGCTAATTCCAACTACACCCTCTCAACACAATGATCAAGTATTTACTATGTACATACAAGATATTCTTCTAGGGCATGGGAGAGTTGAGAACAAACAAACAAACAAATGAAAAACAAAGTCTGAGCCCTTGTGGAGTTTACATTCTAGTCCAGGGATCAGCAGTTTTCTTAGACAAAGGGTTGTTGGAACAGGGCCGCGCTCATTCCCTTACGTATTACCTAGGGCTGCCTTCATGCTACACCACAGTTGAGTAGTTGCAACACAGACGCATGGCCCACAAAGCTGAAAATGTTTATTAATACTATCTGCCCTTTATCGAAACAGCCTGCTGACCTCTGTTCTAGTCTATGGTCTACAATTCACTGGCCTGCCCACCCCACCCTCCACCCTTCTATCATCCCTGAAACTGCATTCCCCACCCTTATTTATTGCTTTACAGCATTTGCATGCAGGTCAGTGTCCCTCACTACAGAAGTCTGTCAACAAAACAGCATGCCACATTGCTACCACCTCTCACACCCTCCTGCCCATGACATACAGCACAGTTATTGTAAACCACTGAACATGAACCTGGAACACAGGGAATAAAATTTACCCCCAAATTTCCTGTCACCTCTATTATGTTTTAGTGGATAATGATTAATCCCTTGGTCTTGTTTTGTTTACGGACAAGAGAGGTCAATGCTCACCTCCCTCCCACCCTCCCATCCCTACACACACAAAATTTTCTCTTTCTCAATCACCACGCCCGGGCCCTCCAATTTAGGGTTGGGGCTCCCATTGGGTCTTCTAATCAATCCTTTTATCAGAGTGAAAGTGTGTTCTGAATCCCCCACTAGGCTTTAAGGCTTCCCTGAACTGAGGACTTACCTGTGTCACTAGCATCTTGCACAACGTCCTGCACTAGCAGGCATTCAAAATTTGTTGAATAAATAAATTTCTGCATTTTTATAAATGGGATTACTTCTAAAAAGACAAGGAAAAATGTTTTCACCTTTTAAAAAAAATTGAGAAGAGATAGCTGGAGGGTGGGGAGATTGTTTATATTATGGAATAGGAAAATCAGGAAGTATATCCTTAACATACATCCTTAATGTACTTGCTGATTTTCTTATTCCATAATATAAACAATCTCCCACCCTCTCTAGCCAATTAGAGCTAGATTTTTCACTTTTTGAAATTTTACAAACATGGAAATATAGACAGAATCTTGAGGGTTCAGATCAGAATTGGAGAAATTAATGAGAAGCCATAGGTTTTAATCCATATACAAAGACAGCTATAGAAAGATAAAGATGGAAACTCCCAGGGTGCTGCGGGAATGGTCACCACTGCTCCCCCAGCTCCTCTCCCACCCGCTTTGGCCAGATCTGTATGCACCTGCACATGGGAGGTAGTTTTTTAAAAAGTTACGCATGTATGTGTATGCATATGTGTGTAGACGTATACGCATACATATATTCTCTAGGTCTCACTCCACTGAGAAAGCCTAGAAGCAATGACATCCCAATAGCAATGAGCATTTTAAACACCCAGATTTTGGTTTTGTAAATGTCTCCTCCATAAAAATCAACAGCTGATTCTAGGTCTGAGGCAGGGTAAGTACACAGTGAGTCTGGAACCGCTTGCTGTGCCAAGTAAATATTCAAAGAATGAGGCAAGGTGGGAGCAACACTTGAGCCCAGGAGTTTGAGATGTGCCTGGGAAACATAGTGAAACCCTATCTCTACAAAAAACTTAAAAGTTAGCTGGAAGTGGTGGCATGTGCCGGTGGTCCCAGCTACTCAGGAGGCTGAGTGATAGGATCACTTGAGCCCAAGAGATGGAGGCTGCAGTGAGCTATGATCATGCCACTGCACTCCAGCGTGGGCAACAAAGTAAGACCTTGTCTCTAATAAAATTTGTTTAATTACAAAAAGAGGCTGGGTGTGGCGGCTCACACCTGTAATCCTTACGTTTTGGGAGGCCAAGGCAGGTGGATCACCTGAGGTCAGGAGTTTGAGACCAGCCTGGCCAATATGATGAAACCCTGTCTTTACTAAAATACAAAAAATTAGCTGGGCATGGTGGTGGGCACCTGTAATCCCAGCTAGGAGGCTGAGGCAGGAGAATTGCTTGAACCCGGAAGCCGGAAGTTGCAGTGAGCCAAGATCATGCCACTGCACTCCAGCCTGGGCAATAAGAGCAAACCTCTGTCTCAAAAAAATAAAATAAAATAAAATAAGAATGAGGAGATATATCCAAAGAATGAGAGACGGGGAGAGGGAAGAACCCACCTTGAAAGATCGCCCACTGACCAAATCAGGAACAATAAGAGTATGAAGGTAAAACATAATAATGCGTTAATTGAATAAAATACAAATCCCTGACTCTATACTGGTGATAGATGAAGATTTTTCCTTTTAGTAAAACAAACTAAGAGATAATGAAAATAGAAAATCACTGTCTGGCAACTATGATAGTGATGGCTGACTCAGGCAGGAGTCATCCAGTGGGGACTGAAGTTAGTGAAGTTTAATGTAGAATGGAGTTCTGGAATAATGTCAGCTTATCTCTCCTCATAACACTAATCAATTACCAAGGGGAAAGGGTGACATTATAGCCAAGTTTGGCAGACATCAACATGACCAGGTGATCAATTTTAACATCACCAGGGGTGGGATGAGATAAGAAAATACCACGTTGAATGAGACTGAAGAGACAGGATATGGTGGCAGTCAAATATGTGAAGGGCATGGTTGACCCAAGGCCCTGAGGACCCACCAAGACCTTCATTACAAGGCTACATTCCCCCTTGGCTGCTCCTGGACAATGTCTGAGTGATTATATAGGAAAGGGTCGTTTTTTCAGGAACACACACAAAGGAGTTAAGGAGAAGGAAGCACCATGTGGACAGCCTGCACTTACACGGTTCAGAAAAAACAGTAATGACCATGGGAACATGAAGAGAGAAAGTGATGAGAACAAATGCAGTGAAATGTTGGCTGAGAACCTGAATGAAAAGGGTTATGTTCCTGCAAGGTTTAAATTTAACATCAGGCCAGGTGCATTGGCTCATGCTTATAACCCCAGTGCTTTGGGAGGCCAAGGTGGAAGGATCACTTAAGCCCAGGAGTTCAAGACCAGCCTGGGCAACCTAGGAAGACCCCATCTCCACACACAAAAAATTTTTAATTAGCCAGGCATTGTGGCATCTAGCTACTCCAGAGACTGAGGCAGGAGAATCACTTGAGCCCAGGAGTTTGAGCTTGTAGTGAGCTATGATTGCAGCACCACACTCCAGCTTAAGTGACACAGCAAGACTCCATCTCTAAAAAATAAATAAATAAATTTGAAATCCTTTCAAAATAAGTTATTAATTAAAAATTTTCCAAGAGTATAATGAATTTCTCTTAAAATAACAGGACATCCACATATCTATGAGAATGAATATATTTTTTCCATAAGATCTTCAGCGTTGGTGAGGGAAAGCTCAAATGCTGGGTATGGAGACAAACAAACATAAGAGAAAGATTTGTCCTAAGGCAGAAGAATCACAACTTTTTAAATTCTCATGGTCAGACTGTTTTATCTTCTTCCCCCTGCAGAGGAAATCAGGTTATAGTGACCTAGTTCTAGAAGTGAAGTTACAAAATGTCCAGAGGAAAAACCAAAATCAAAATTCTCATAAGTTTTTTTGGAATGTAGATGCTGAATGGTGATGCTGCTATCAAACACAAATCAAAAGTAAGATAAGTGACAGCAGCCCTTCCTCTACCCACAGAAACTGTATTTAGAGTTGGAGCCAGCAGATAGGAGAAAGACTGGAAATACTACAGCCAAAAAAGGTATAGCCTTTCTCATGGATACTTAAACAGGAAATACCAGCAGCAAAAACACCAACCCTTGATGACCTTTCCACTAAAATGTGAAAGAACTGCAAGATCTGACTGCATTTTTATGAGCCCAGTAAGGAACACAGTTCTATTCACGCAGTAAAGATGAACTCATCTATTGCTGAAATGCATGCCATTTGACCATAAAAAGTATGCGTGGCCAGGCGCAGCGGCTCACATCCCAGTGCTTTGGGAGGCTGAGGCTGGTGGATCATGAGGTCAAGAGTTCAAGACCAGCCTTGCCAACATGGTGAAACCCCATCTCGACTAAAAATACAAAAATTAGCCAGGCGTGGTGGCACACACCTGTAATCCCAGCTACTCGGGAGGCTGAGGCAGGAGAATCACTTGAACCCGGGAGGTGGAGGTTGCAGTGAGCCGAGATTGTGCTGCTGCACTCCAGCCTGAGTGACAGAGTGAGACTCTGTCTCAAAAAAAAAAAAAAAAAAAGTGTGAAGCCTTGAGCAGACGAGACTTCTAGTGCATCAAGTTATTAATCTACTAGCTTTAAAAGATAAGATAAGCAAAATAAATGTACCCTCACAAAGTATGCTTTTTTTTTTTCTTTTAAGACAGGCTCTCACTTTGCCACCCATTTGTACAGTGGGATAATCATTGCCCACTGCAGCCTTGATCTTCCAGATTCAAGCCATACTCCTGCCTCAGCCTCCAGAGTAGCTGGGATCACAGGCACACGCCACCATGCCCAGCTAATTTTTTGTATTTTCAGTAGAGACTGGGTTTCATTATGTTGGCCAGGATGTTCTCAATCTCTTGACTTCGTGATCCCCCTGCCTCGGCCTCCCAAAATGCTGGGATTACAGGCATGAGCCACCATACGGCCACATGTGATACATTTTTTTAAAAAGTCTGGCAGTTACTTTGAGAGTTAAACATACACCTAAAATGTGACACAATTATTTCACTCCTAGTTTAGCTAAAACAAATGAAAGCATGTGTCTGTATATCTGTGCAAAGACTTGTACAAAAATGTTCATAGCCAGTCTTGGAAATAGGCAAAACCTGTGAGGTTCACTGTAGGTAAATTAAAAAGCTGTCTCTTTACAAGTTCATGTACATACTTGATATTCGATAATATTTCTTTCTCAACTGGTTTTCGACAAGGTAGAAAGCCACTCTTCACTTTTACTCGATAGCAGATGTTATGAAAACTTAACACAGCTCCTTCAGTAAATGCCTTCAGGTCGTTGGAAGTTGTCGCGGGGAAGCCATTGGTGTTTCCTTGTGACATTGGGATAAAAACTTCGACATTACTGGCAGACATCTGGAGAGTTTTTATCTTTCTGTAGACAGAAAAGCAATAGTAAGTTGATAGTCCAGATAAATGAGATTGCAAACACTAGGTGACAATACATTTAAAACAAGTCCATTTTTAAATGCGCGGCAATGAGTAGCTTCATTTCCAATGAACGGCCCACACCATTGTGATAAGAGCATCCTAAAAACCTAAATGGGAAGACAGGCACAACTTGGAATGCATAAACTCCAATTAGATGTCAAATACTTCCCTAATAAGTAAATGGGTCCTAATAAGTAAATAGGAATAGTATGAAAATTACAAAAAACTGATAAAGCAGGAAAAGGATGGATGAGGGTTAGACTTGTCTGGCTTGAAACCATATTATGATATAAGTCAAGTGCAGGGACAGACTACATGATCATCATCAGAATCTCTGTGTTTTTTTTCAAGACCAGCCTGGCCAACATGGTGAAACCCTGTCTCTACTAATAATACAAAAGTTAGGCAGGTGTGGTGGCATGCCCCTGTAACCGCAGCTACTTGGGAGGCTGAGGCAGGAGAATGGGTTGAACCAGGCAGGCAGAGGTTGCAGTGAGCAGAGATCGTGCCACTGTACTCCAGCCTGAGCGATAGAGCGAGACTCCATCTCAAAACAAAGGGAAAAAAAAGAACCTCTATTTTTTTTTAATTGCGGAGTTTATAGCATCATTATTATCAAAAGGGGCTTAGCCAAGCAGTCAGGAACAGGAGACATTTCTCTGAATTTACAGCTCCAGACTTTATGTCAGAAGTTGTTATGCACCTTCAATCAGCAAAGAAGGTAAACTCCAAAACTGTTTGCAATTACATAATCATTTCCTTAATTAACAAATATATTTAAATTCTAGGGAGATTTAAAGTTAGATACGAAAATCATTAAGTAAATCAAACCAAAAGTTAAGCAAAAATTTAAAACAAAAAGAATATTAAATGTATCAACAAAATGTGAAATATTTCATTAAACGAATTACAAAAGGCCTCAAAAAAGATTTATTCGAGTAAGACCTTAAGATGAGCTTAACAACTTGTAAAACAGGTTTGAAATGTTAACTTCAATAAATGTAGTTTTAATTTTTAAAAGTCAAAGTAATCCATGACAAACTTTCTCTCTGCCTATAATGGAGTTGCTGTTCCCAGACAGTCCTCCTAAGCACAACGACAAAAGTAGACCAAAAAAACTAAGAAGAAACTGTTGAAGAGTTCTGTCTGATAAGAGCAACCAAAGTGGCCAGGACATGAGGAACCAAAATCATGGAATGAAGGGACTAAAGCACTGAAACAAACTCGGCATTCTGCGTGCCCTTTCCTCTTGAGGTGGGTATTTGCACACAAAAACTGTACACACCTGGGGCACAGCTCAGACAAACCAAGCAGGAAGAAGCTGCTAGAAGGAATGAGTCGGCTTACTGTAGCCTCTACTATTTCTGAGCAGATATTTCAGCAGTCTGTCAGCACTAGGGAGACAAAATTTTGTTGAAGTTGAGTGCCTAGCAGAGGAGGAGCCCTGGAAAGAGATCCCAAAAGCATTATGCTCTGGGAATATGGACAAACCAAAAAACCAGCCTCTACTCAATCATGGCGATCTGCTCAGACTGCTAGAAGAAGGTTAAATCCACTCTCTAAGAAGATATCATCCAAATTTTCAATAAAAAATTGCCAGGCATCGGGAATCTCTCTGAATCTGCTGTGATTCTGAAGGCTGCCTGATTCACGAATCATAAGTTTAAAAATAATGAAAAAAATTTTAAAAATTGCCAAGAATGCCAAAAAACAGAACCTGATGTTCCAGAAACGAGAAAATGGAAACAGACCCACAAGTAATCTAGAGTGGAGTTAACAGACATTGACGTTAAAACAAAAGATTGGTGTGTTTAAGAAAATTAAAAGACAGACTCTCACAAAGGAAGAAAGATCTACAAAAACAAATGAAAATTAAGAATTCAATAGATGAGTTTAACAGCAGCTTTCCTAGTTTAGACACAAATTAGGAAAGAGAATTTAGTGAACTGGAAGACTAGTATACAGAAAACAGGATGAAAATTATGAATGATGAAAATTATTACCATGAAAGGGGGAAAAATCTCCTAATTAAAAAGAATGAGAACTACATAAAAGAGCATAACAAACATATGGGATAAGATGAAAAAGGTCTGTCATACGCATAACTGGAGACCTGAGAGAAGGGAAAATGCAGCAAAATGGGTACTTAGACAGAATCAGTATTTGAAGAAATACTGGCCAGTATTTTCCAAAACTGACAAAGGTATCAGGCCACAGATTGAAGAAACTCTAGGAACACCAAAGAGGATGAATACAAAAAAAAAAAAAAACAAATCTAGGCATATCATAATAAAACTGCCAAAAACCAAAGTTATCTCCTAATAACTGTTTCTGTAATCCAGAAACATAATCATATTTACAAGTCTATTCATTTGGAGTCTGGAAAAGTAGAAACCTTTTAAAGACTGACACCCAACAAATTCAAGGTACATGGCTGGGTTTTAATCTGTGAACACAATGAATGGTAATAATTAGCCAAAATTCTGTTCTCTTGAAGCAGTGAAAGAGAAGGCATAAGTACAGTCAGCAGCCCTGTCCTTGAGTTCTGCATCTGAACATTCAACCAATCGCAAATTGAAAATATTAAAAAATAGGCCAGGCGTGGTGGTTCACACCTGTAATCCCAGCACTTTGGGAGGTCAAGGCAGGCAGATCACTTGAATGCAGGAGTTCGAGACCAGCCTGCACAACATGGTGAAACCCCATCTCTATCAAAAATACAAAAAAGTAGCCGGGTATGGTGGTGCACACCCATGGTTTCAGCTACTCGGGAGGCTGAGGCAGGAGGATCACTTGAGCCCAGGAGGTGGAGATTGCAGTGAGCCGAGATCGTGCCACTGCACTCTAGCCTGGGTGACAGAGTAATACCCCATCTCAAAAAAAATTAATATTTAAAAATAAATATAAATGGATGGCTGTGTCTGTATATAACATATACAGAATTTTTTTATCATTATTTCCTATACAATATAGTATCACAACTATTACCATAACATTTACATTGTATTAGATATTACAAGTAATCTAGAGATGATTTAAAGTATATGGAACAATGCGTGTATGTTATACACAAATGCTATGCCATGTTATGTCAGGAACTTGAGCATATGTGGATTTAGGTGTCCGAGGGGAGTCTTGGAACCAATTCCCCAGGGATCTCTAGAGATAACTGTAATGTATGGACTTCACACCTTTACTTTAAAAAGGTTTTAAACCATCTCCCCAAGTATTCAGAAACCAAAATACACCAATTCCAACACTAGCAATCACTTCTCCTACTGCCATCCCCATTTGATGTTCATTCAGCCACTGAGGAAAAGACTTCTTAAGAGTATCAAATAACTTATTGCTTGAATTTAAATAGCTCACTGACTCAAGACGGAAATTTTAAAGACACTTTTGTGAGGTTTCCACAAATAAAAGGCAACAACTAGAGCTAAAATATCCAAGAAAGAGTGATCACCCATGCCCATACAAGACAGAGGGTAACATTTATAAATACAATCGCAATCTTAGAAGTGCCTGCAGAGAAAGAGTTTGCCTTTCTTGTGATAGGATTAAATGTGTAATTCACATTACTCAGAAGCTGTTTCATTCCTGGCTAGGATTCTAACAATCTTCCTCGGGAGATACAGGGCCTTTAGTCATTCATGAGTCACAAACCAAGTGATTAGACAGGTATAACCAAGACATACCATCAAGCTGAAGCATGTTACATCAAAAAGAAAGGAAAAAAAAACAAACTTTAATTCTAACACCAATATGGAGCAATACACTTACTCTAAGAAAAAAAATAAAGTAAGGATTAAATAAATAAAACATACCAACTCAGCACCAGACTCATCTCAAAGTGCCCGACCTCTAATGAATATAGTATTCTGGGTTTAGGGAACTCTCTAAAAGTAACAACTACCTTCAAGCAAACACCAGTCTTTCCCCATGGTCACAAGCTTTCTGGACATGTTTGCTGGTCTCATTGGATTAGCATCATCTTTTTATATCAAGGAAAATACCCATCACACAACGAGATGTCCCTACAACAAAAATTAACCTCCCACCTGTTACTGTTTCCTTATTTGCAGATTACCTGCTAAGGCTAATCCATTTTTTTTTTTCTCTTTCTGTGTCCTAGACCCCCTGCAAAGCCTCAAGTAAAAGGAAGCCTCCAAATAGCTTTACACTTTACCTGATCCCAGCTGATTCATGTTATTTGGCCTCATTATGTATCTTAGCCAACTCAAAAAGCCCTTTCAAACAAGACAGAAGGGATTTGCATATGGAGATTCTTTCCCCAGCTCTGCTGTCCCTTTCCTGCTGGTCTACCTATATCATTCATACCTCGCCTTTCTTGTTGCTTCCTAACTAGCAAGGCCACATTTTTACTTTTTTTTTTTTTTTTTTTTTTGAGATGGAGTACAATGGCATGATCTCGGCTCACTGCAACCTCCGCCTCCCTGGTTCAAGGGATTCTCCTGCCTCAGTCTCCCTAGTAGCTGGGATTACAGGCCAATGCCACAACGCCCAGCTAATTTTTGTATTTTTAGTAGAGACGGAGTTTCACCATGGTGGTCAAGGCTGGTTTCAAACTCCTGACCTCAGGTGATCCGCCCACATCGGCCTCCCAAAGTGCTGGGATTATAGATGTGAGCCACTGCGCCCAGCACATTTTTACTTTTTTGAGAAGTTTAACCATTTGTCTTCAATATATGCTGGTACTCTATTATAAAAATGATAATCTGCATTACAGATAAAATATTTCTCAATTTTTTTACCCTTTATCAAACTCTTAATTGTATAGAACACTCTTTACAATTGGAAAGCTCAAATTGCGCAACTCAAAACAACATTTTCATACAATGAAAACTGAGAATAGGAAAAAAAAAAAAGTGCACAGGTAGAGCCTAAAGTCTTCAGCCTGCCACCTGCCCAGCTGGAACTACTGCATTTGTTGGTAGAAGCCAAGATAGCCTCAAGTTGAGAATTCCAGACTCTACTCTTCCTTTTTTTTTTCCTAGGATGACACTAGTATATGGGGTTGCACTCTACCTCATAGCCATAAGGCATGCTGCATAAGTTACATACCTCTTTAAACTGTTTACTGAGGTTAATCTCAAAAGATAACAATCCTGAGCAATCAAATCACTGTCAGGCGATTGCTACAAGCTTAGCAGTGGAAAGGAAAAGGAACACAAAATCTGAAGTTTAACTGACATAAATTGTCCCTTGTCTTTAAAAGGTATCGTGGTATTTTATTGCCTTTAAAAGGTTGATCCATGGGCTTTCATGTTATATCCGATTTGACAGATTTGTCCTGAGAGGTCCAGTGTTGATTATATTCAGGCCCAAAGCCTGCTTGTATGGTGGTTTCGGAGTTAAACTGGCTAGATGCTCTAGGACCCCACATCATGGCAGCACAGTGATCTGGAGAACGCGGCCTGATTCCTGACAGACAGGAAGAGACCCCATCACAGAAGGGCTGTATGGTCAGTGAGAAGCCACTGAGGCCTTTTAATCAGGAAAGGCTCACAACCCTAATGATGTTTATAAAGGAATACTCTGGGCCACACCAGGTGTGGTGGCTCTCACCTGTAATCTCAGCATTTTGGACAGCTGAGGTGAGCAGATTACTTGAGGTCAGGAGTTTGAGACCACCCTGGCCAACATGGTGAAACCCCGTCTCTACTAAAAATACAAAAATTAGCCAGGCGTGGTGGTGTGCATTTTTGACCCCAGCTACTCGGGAGGCTGAGGCAGGAGAATTGCTTGAGTTCAGGAGGCAGAGATTGCAGTGTGCCAAGATCGCACTGCTGCACTCCAGCCTGGGCAACAGAGCAAGACCCTGTCTCAATAAATAAATAAAGGAACACTCTGCTATGTGGAGAACAACAGGAGGAGGGAGAGGCAGGTGTGGAAGCAAGGACTAGCGGGGAGGTAACTGCAAAAATCCAGGGGAGCCATGCTTGGATAAGAGAGGCAATGACAGTGGGGACATCAAAGGTTAAGGCTTTGAGAGGGATGAACTTTTGTTAAATCAGAATCAACCAAGACTCTCATGGATGACAAACCTACCCACCCTCCTTGGGTCTTCAGTTTGCAACAATGTATCGCTGTTAGGTTTTCTTAAATGTTACTTCAGAGAAGAAAAAATCGTTTTCCATCTCCCCTGTGGGTTCTCTAGCTGGGTTCCTAGAAATTAAACTGGCAACAGACAGGTTAATATGACCAAAAAAAAAAAAAAAAAGTTTCCTTACATAATTAAGTGTGGGAGTTTCATAAACAAATCAGAGTCTAGGACAAATCCATATAATTGAGGCTTTTTTTTTTCTTTTTTCACTACAGAGTCTCACTCTGTTGCCCAGGACGTAGTGCAGTGGTGCGATCTTGGCTCACTGCAACCTCTGCCTCCTAGGTTCAAGCAATTCTCCTGCCTCAGCCTCCCAAGTAGCTGGGACTACAGGCGCCCACCACCACACTTGGCGATTTTTGTATTTTTAGTAGAGATGGGGTTCGCCATGTTGGCCAGGCTGGTCTTGAACTCCCAACCTCAGGTGATCCACCTGCCTCGGCCTCCCAAAGTGCTGGGATTACAGGCGTGAGCCACCGTGCTTGGCTAAAACCCGTTAATTTTTATAACAAATTTAGCCAGGCGTGGTGTTCCACACCTGTGATCCCACCTACTGGGGAGGGTGAGGTGGGAGGATCCCTTGAGGGTCCATGAGACGGAGGCTGCAGTGAATCGTGATTGTGCCACTGGAATCCAGCCTAGGCAACAGAGTAACCCTGTCAAAAAGAAAGAAAAGCAAAGAAAAAGGAGAGAGAAGGAAGGAAGGAAGGGAGGGAGGGAGGGAGGGAGGGAGGGAAAGAACAGGGGAAAGAAAGGAAGGAAACAGAAAGAAAGAAAGAAGAAAGAAAGGAAAGAAAGAAAGACAGACAGAAAGAGAGAGAGAGAGAAAGAAAGAAAGGAGAAGAGAAGAGATAAAAGGAAGGAAAGAACGTAAAAAAGAAAACTAAAAGAATCCATTGAACCCTTCCAGGCACCCTCGCAGGCTTCCCTATAAAAGTCCCAAAGAGCCTGGCACTATTGTGCCTGAAATTCCAGCTGTGAGGCTGAGGCGGGAGGATCTCTTGAGCACAGGAGATCAGCTTGGGCAACATAACAAGACCCTGTCTCAAAAAAAAGTCCCTCAACTCTCTAGCAATATATACCAGTATTTAGATAACAGCTTTAACAATTCAGCATTAAAACGTTCTGCAAGCTTGGGTCACAGAGCATGAACTTTCTTCTTCTTCATGCTCTTTGCTCTTGTGTCTATTCTACACTAAGTACACAGAAAAATGATATTTATGAAAGTATTTCCTTTAGAATTCCTTACAAATCTGCAATTTCTAAAAGTCATATTTGGATTTGAAAATTGAATTTCTCTACAGAGGCTGGATATCATAAAAGCAGGGACTTGATATCTACTATTTTCATTTCCTGCAGAGTTCCTCAGACCCTGTTCTCAATTATTCCTATTAAGTGAAAGATTAAATCAATGTGTCACACTCTGTTGCAAGGTAGCTTAATAAAGATGTAAGCACTAGCAAGATGAAGTCACTAACCATGGTAAGGAGTAGATTTTGACAACTCTTCTACAGAAGTTAAATTCTGGTAAGATTACTGAACTGCCTATAAAATTTAGAGAGTAAAAACACACATAGAGAATAGACTGAGCATGAAATTTGTGAAAGGTAAGGACAAATCCGAAGCAAACCTACCTAAGAACTCAATATGATTAACACAGCTGTAGTTCACAAAAACTACAATTATCCTGTTTCAATGCAGGACATACTTCCAGCCAGGAATGTCCTTCCCCACCTGAATTTCTACAACCTCACATTCCTTTGATAACTGAGAGATTAAGACAGTTCCATCCCTGAAGAAGCACAAGACCTGCGAGGTGGGAGGGTCTAGAAGCAATTTCCTAGAGAAGACAGACCAAATACAGCTGAATCTTGGACAGCACAGGTTTGAACTACATGGTCCACTTACACGCAGAGAGAAGAATGCCAACCCCATGTATACAGAGGGCTGACTCTGCCTATACACTGGTTCCACAGGGCTGCTTGTGGGACTTGAGTATGCAGGGATTTGGGTATATGCACCCAAAGGGACCACTGTACCCCAAGGGACCACTGTAGATGGGAAAAGAAGAAAGGAGAAGAGAAAAAGCTGTTCTAGTAAAGGAATGCAAAATCCTTAATCGAAAGAGATATGTTGGGACATGTAAACCATTCATGAGGCTGGAGTTTAGTTTTCAGAGGGGGGCAGTAACAAAATGAGGCTAAAAAGGTAAGCAAAGACCATCAAAAGGGTGCTGCATGCCTGATCAGGAGCTAAGACTTGACCCTGGAACTCTGGAGGGTCCCTGACTGCAAGGTCCCAGCTCCACCCTCTCCTCACTCCTATATATCCTGATCCTACAAGATTTTCAGTAAAGCCAGCAAGGTATCTATAGGAAATTAATAACTTACAGAAATTAATACTTATTACCAAGGAAAAGCTGTTTTGGAAAGGATCCTATGCCAACTCTACTCACAGTTCTGCCTAATCTTTGGTTTTTTTAATCATGTTTATTGGAAACCCATCAACAGGAAACAGTATTGTAAACAGTAAAATTCATCCTTTTTAAGAGCACAGTTTTCTGACATTGTAAAGTGTACACAGTCCTGTAACCACTAAAATCAAGACAGATCATTCATGTTACCCCAAAGAAATCCCCTTTGCTTACCACAACCACTAATCAGTTTTCTGTCCCCTTAATTTTTCAGCTTAATCTAAATCCTCTCTTTGAATAGAAACAAATGAACATAAGACCCTACAAGGCTACTGTTTTTTCATTTACATTCCCACAAAAATCTGCAGGAATTCTGCTCATCTGTACAAAAAATAAAATTGAAAAATTAGCCGGGTGTGGTGGCACATGCCTGCAGACCTAGCTACTTGTGAGGCTGAGGCAGGGGGATCCCTTGAGCCCAGGGAGTTCCAGGCTGCAGTGAGTCAAGATCACGCCACTATACTCCAGTCTGGGTGAGAGCAAGATCCTTTCTCTAAAATATAAAAATAAATAAATAAATAAATAAATACATAAAAGAATTCTGTCCAAATTGGTTTTAATCTGTGATTAGAAAGCCAAAACTTCAGTCTAGAAAATCATCAAATCATAAATGAAATTAGACCAAGTGCAATTTACATGAGTGTTACATCCCAAATTTTCTTAATCTAATCTGCAATTTGGCCAGCAGTTTCCCAGAGGGAACGGAGATGTTCAAATCCTAAGGCTGCCCATAAAATGCTATCCAATCCATCACAGAATGTGTGGGGTTTCAGCTCCTTCTCCCCTTAAACTTCCTAGCCACAAAACCCTGGAGAAACTGCTTAGCCTCTCCAAGCCTGTTTCTCATCTATAAAATTAATTCTGGCCGGGCACAGTGGTTCATGCCTGTAATCCCAGCACTTTGGGAGGCTGAGGCAGGCGGATCACCTGAGGTCGGGAGTTCTAGACCAGCCTGACCAACATGGAGAAACCCTGTCTCTACTAAAAATACAAAATTAGTTGGGCATGGTAGCGCATGCCTGTAACCCCAGCCACTCGGGAGGCTGAGGCAGCAGAATTGCTTGAACCTGGGAGGCAGAGATTGCCGTGAGCCGAGATCGCGCCATTGCAATCCATTCTGGGCAACAAGAGCGAAACTCTGTCTCAAATAATAATAATAATAATAATTCAATATTTACTAGACTTCTATTATCTGGCAGGCACTGGACTTACAGGAGTGAACAAAACAAAACAACAGATAAACATCCCTGCCCTCAGTGAGGTTACATATGAAAAATATCAGTCAACAGTGCTATGGAGAAAAAAAATTAAAGCAAAAGAGGAAGGGTGGGCCAGCAATGGTGGCTCACGCCTGTAATCCCAGCACTTTGGGAGGCCGAAGTGGGTGGATTGCTTGAGGCCCGGAATTTGGAGATCAGCCTGGACGATATGGTGAAACCGTATCTCTATTAAACATACAAAAATTATCCGGGTGTGGTGGCGCATACCTGTAATTCCTGCTACTTGGGAGACTGAGGCACAAGAATTGCTTGAACCCGGGAGGCAGAGATTGCAGTGAGCCAAGGTCACACCAATGCACTCCAACCTGGGCAACAGAGGTGGTCACAGAAGGCCTTTCCAGTGAGGCCCTCGAGCAGAGCTCTGAGGGTGGCCTTCTGGAGGAGCAGTATATGTCCAAGAGCTGGTCTAAGGAACAGCAAAGAGGCCAGTGAGGCTGAAGCAGAGTGAGGGAGGATAAGAGAGCAGGAACTCAGGTTGTATCTACCACTGATCACAGGAAGGACTTTGGCTTTGATCTGAATGACACTGGAAGGCACAGGAAAGTTCTAAGTGAAAAAATCATATCTATATTTAAAGCAGAGGTGTCCAATCTTTCGGCTTCCCTGGGCCACACTGGAAGAAGAATTGTCTTGGGCCACATATAAAACACACTAACACTAACAATAGCTGATGAGCTAAAAAAAAAAATCACATAATGTTTTAAGAAAGTTTACTAATTTGTGTTGGGCTGCATTCAAACCCGTCCTGGGCCACATGCAGGTTGGACAAGCTCGGTTTAAAGGATCACTCTGACTTTGGTCATGGGTAGGGACAATGCAGGGAAACCACATAAGAGTCCACCGTAATAATATCAAGAGCCAAGATGAGGACACTGTCCTGCACCCCTCCCTCCATAGCCTATGAGAGCTCCCTGAAGCCTATTTATCTGTGCATGTTCTGCAAAATCACCTGCCCCAAACAATTCCATTTCCTGACCTCCTCTTACATTGCCCAAACTGGGAAAACAAGGCCAAAAATAAATGACAGTGGTTTAGCTTCAGGCACACAGGAAGTGAATAACTCATTTACATTTAAGAGGGGACTGACTGAGAAGCCCCTATGAATTTAAATAAAAGGAGTAGTGACTGGGGATAGAAGACATAGGCAGGACAGTGGCAGAAGATCTGGGAAAGTCATCACCCTTTCTCTTCTCCCTTTGCAAGGTTGATTCCACCAAATTGGCACTGTGGGAAGATTAGCAGCAGTGAGGTGGGTCATTAGAAAATTTTGGAATCCTAAGCCCCCAGGGGGAAACAAAATCAAGTTGAGTGTGAGTTAGATTTACCCAAAACCACACAGCACTGTGCCTACAACCCAGTCCTTGTTCTCCGTGAGTCTAGTATATGTCAACTACATGAAGATCAATATCCTGCTCCCTTCCAGTTTATAATTCAATCATCAGAATTGCAATAAAAATTGTGAACAGAGGCCGGGTGCAGTGCTCATGCCTGTAATCCCAGCACTTTGGGAGGCCGAGGCGGGTGGATCACGAGGTCAGGAGATCGAGACCATCCTGGCTAACACGGTGAAACCCCGTCTCTACTAAAAATACAAAAAAGTAGCCGGGCGTGGTGGCGGGCGCTTGTAGTCCCAGCTGCTGGGGAGGGTGAGGCAGGAGAATGGCGTGAACCCGGGAGGTGGAGCTTGCAGTGAGCCAAGATGGCGCCACTGCACTCCAGCCTGGGCGACAGAGTGAGACTCTGTCTCAAAAAAAAAAAAAAAAAAAAAAATTATTAACAGAAAATTAAATGTGAGCAGCAGCATTACTTCTCAAAATTCTGAGACCTACAGTAAAAAACATCATGATCCAGTATACAAAGATATAAAAGAAGGAGCGTGTAATGTGTGTGTACTCCAAAATCATACACGGGCTCATTAATTATTGCAAGGGATCCTCTCTCTAATCCACGGGTACAGTTACCATCTCAGACCAAATAATGTCTCATTATAAACACAGTATTTCTTCATTGCTAGTATGACTAACATAAATATGGGTCTCAAATCCTTTTCTCACTGTGAATTCAATCAACAGATACCAAAATTATAATATTAGAATGTAGTTTAAGCTACTCAGCTAATAAAATGATCCTGGTTTCTTACCAGAGCCTAATAAATAGAAGCTCACATATGCATTATTTGTTTTGGAAGTACTGGCAGAGTTTCATCTGAGAAAAAAATGGGAGCTTTAAAAAATTCCTAAATACTACCAATTTTACTTCTTTCCCATAAGAGACTGAATCCAAGTTGGCAAATACAGTCAGGTCCTCTATAGTGTTTAAACTTTAAGGCAATACGAATTTTCACTCGCGTCCGTGTGAAGAGACCATCAAACAGGCTTTGTGTGAGCAATAAAGCTTTTTAATCACCTGGGTGCAGGCGGGCTGAGTCCGAAAAGAAAATCAGCAAAGGGAGATAGGGGTGGGGCTGTTTTATAAGATTTGGGTAGGTAAAGGAAAAAGTGGGGTTGTTCTCTGGCAGGCAGGGGTGGGGGTCACAAGGTGCTCAGCGGGGGAGCTTTTGAGCCAGAATGAGCCAGGAGAAGGAATTTCACAAGGTAATGTCATCAGTTAAGGCAGGAACAGGCCATTTTCACTTCTTTTGTGGTGGAACATCATCAGTTAAGGCAGGAACCAGCCACCTGGATGTATATGTGCAGGTCACAGGGGATATGATGGCTTAGCTTGGGCTCAGAGGCCTGACATTCCTGTCTTCTTATATTAATAAGAAAAGTAAAACAAAATAGTGGTAAAGTGTTGGTGCAGTGAAAATTTTTGGGGGTGGTATGGAGAGATAATGGGCGATGTTTCTCAGGGCTGCTTTGAGCGAGATTAGGGGAGGCCTGGGAACCTAGAGTGGGAGAGATTAAGCTGAAGGAAGATTTTGTGGTAAGGGGTGATATCGTGGGATTGTTAGAAGAAACAATTGTCGTATATAATTATTGGTGATGGCCTGGATACGGTTTTGTAAGAAGTGAAAAACTAAACAGAATAAGAGAAGGAGAAAAACAGGTATTAAAGGACTAAGATTGGGAGGACCCAGGACATCCAATTAGAGAGTGCCTAAGGAGGTTCAGCATAGCCCTGCCAGCAAAGATGATTTGTTTACTTCAAGAGTTGAGAGTGGCGGTTTGGGGATAGCACCAGGAGGTATCAGCTGTGGTGGCTTGGAGAAACAGTGTAAACTGGCAGTGTAAACAAGAGCAGGGCATTTATGAGTAGTTGGGAATGGTGAATTGGAGTATGACCAGACAGAAGATAGTAGGGATGACAGGTTTTTGGGGGTGCAGTCCAAGTTGGTCTGGTGTCTGGAATGAGACTGGGGCCTAATAAAAAGGAGCATCTATACAAGAGCTCAAAGGGGCTGTACCCTGTAGCATTCCAAGCACAGGTCCGAATTCTGAGAAGGGCAAGTGGTAAAAGTATTGTCCAGTCCTTTTTAAGTTAGTGGCTGAGTTTGGTGAGGTGTGTTTTTAAAAGGCCATTAGTCTGTTCTACCTTTCCTGAAGGTTGAGGATGGTAAGGGGTATGAAGGTTTCCCTGAATATCAAAAGCCTAAAAAACTGCTTGGGTGATTTGACTAATAAATGCCAGTCTGCTATCGAACCGTATAGAGGTAGGAAGGCCAAACCGAGGAATTGTGTCTGACAGAAGGGAAGAAATGACCACGGTGGCCTTCTCAGACCCTGTGGGAAAGGCTTCTACCTATCCAGTGAAAATGTCTATCCAGACCAAGATGTATTTTAGTTTCCTGACTCAGGGCATGTGAGTAAAGTCAATTTGCCAGTCCTGGGCGGGGGCAAAACCCCGACCCAAGCTTGATGTGTAGCGAAGGGAGGGGGCCTGAGAAATTCCTGAGGAGTAATAGAATAGCAGATGGAACACTGAGAAGTGATTTCCTTGACAACAGATTTCCACGATGGAAAGGAAATGAGAGGTTCTAAGAGGCAGGCTAGTGGCTTATAACCTACATGGAAGAGGTTATGAAATGATGACAGAATAGAATGGGCCTGTGAGGCTGGAAGGAGATATTTTCCTTGGTCTAAGAACCATTTTCCTTGTGTGGGAAGACATTGACAGGTGGAAGTTTCAGCGGGGAAGTAGGTGGGAGTGACCAATGTGAAGGAGAAAAACTGACCGTGAGAGACAGAAGTTGGAATGCTAGCTGCTTTTTTAGCTAACTTATCAGCATAAGCATTGTCCTGAGCGATGGGATATGATACCTTTTTGATGGCCCTTGTAGTGAATGACTCCAGCTTCCTTTGGAAGTAAAGCGGCTTTGAGAAGCGTTTTTATTAAAGAGGCATTAACGATAGAGGACCCTTGTGTAGTGAGGAAACCGCTTGCATGGTGGTGCAGGATATGGAAGCCATATTTAGAGTCAGTATAAATAGTGACGTGTAGTCCCTTTGCAAGAGTGAGGGCTTGACTTAAGGCAATGAGTTCGGCTTGCTGAGAGGTAGTGGAGCGGGGCAGAGCAGTAGCCTCAATGACAGATGTGGGAGATACTATAGCATAGCCTGCCTTTGCTGGTGAGTGGCAATTAGGCCTGGTGGAACTGCCATCAATAAACCAAGTGTGTTCAGGGTGAGGAACAGGAAAGAAGGAAATATGCAGAAATGGGGTGAATGCCCAGTGGATCAGAGAGATACAGTCATGGGGGTCAGGTGTGGTATCAGGAATAATGTGGGAGGCCGGATTGAAGTCTGGGCCAGGAACAATGGTAATTGTGGGAGACTCAACAAAGAGTGAGCATAGCTAGAGGAGCCAGGGAGCAGAAAGTATATGCGTCAGGTGTGAGGAAGAAAATAGATTTTGGAAGTTATGAGAGCTGTAGAGAATGAGTTGAGCATAGTTTGTGATTTTGAGGGCCTCTGAAAATATTAGGGCGGCGGCAGCCGCTGCACGGAGACATGATGGCTAGGCTAAAACAGTAAGATCAAGTTGTTTGGACAAAAAGGCTACAGGACGTGATCCTGGTCCTTGTGTAAGAATTCTGACTGCACAGCCCTGCACTTTGGCTGCGTGTAATGAAAAGGGTTGGGATGAGTCAGGGAGAGCTAGGGTGGGGGCAGTCTCTAAAGCTGTCTTCAAGGAATGGAAAGAGGAGTGGGGAAAGGATTTAGGATCTATGGGGTCAGCTAGGTTTCCTTTTGTGAGTTTATATAATGGCTTTGTTAGGATGGCGAAACCAGGTATCCAAAGTCGAAAGTATCCAACCATGCCTAGGAAGGAAAGGAGTTGTTGTTTTGTAGAAGGTGTTGGGGTTTGAGAGATCAGTCAGACACGATTGGCAGGAAGAGTACGTGTGTTTTTATGAAGAATTATGCCAAGATAGGTAACAGATGAGGAAGAAATTTGGGTTTGACTGAAGTAATGGGGGCTGTCCGTGAAGCCTTGAGGCAGTACAGAGCCAGGATGAGCCAGGAGGAGGAATTTCACAAGGTAATGTCATCAGTTAAGGCAGGAACCGGCCGTCTGGATGTGTAAGTGCAGGTCACGGGATATGATGGCTTAGCTTGGGCTCAGAGGCCTGACACCAATCTTTTCAGACCTAGCATTTGCTAAGTCACAAACTTTTTATTAAACATAAAAAGTTCAAAAGTAACTCTAGGCCGAGCGCGGTGGCTCACGCCTGTATTCCCAGCACTTGGGGAGGCCGAGGCAGGTGGATCACCCAAAGTCAGGAGTTCAAGACCAGCCTGGCCAACATGGCAAAACCCCGTCTCTACTAAAAACATTAAAAATTAGCTGGGTGTGGTGGCACATGCCTGTAATCCCTGCTACTCAGGAGGCTGAGGCAGGAGAATTGCTTGAACCCAGGAAGCGGAGGTTGCAGTCAGCCGAGATCCCACCACTGCACTCTGGCCTAGACCAAGACTCCATCTCAAAAAAAAAAAAAAAAAAAAAAAAAAAAAGGTAACTCTAATAGAACATCCAGTGTCCAGATCTTAGCTTCTAATACCATTCTAAAGCAAAATAACCACAGTGCCTTGGAGAAATGGATCATTCCAAGGTTGGGACATGGAAAATACAAAATAAGCCTGAGCATTCTCTGATGCCAGAAATCAAGAAATGCATTAAAAAAGAAAAAGAGTCCGGGCATGATGGCTCACACCTGTAATCCCAGTACTTTGGGAGGCCAAGGTGGGCAGAGATCACTTGAGGCCAGGAGTTTGAGACCAGCCTGGTCAACATGGAAAACCCCATCTCTACTAAAAAATACAAAAAGTAGCCAAGTGTGGTGCTACATACCTGTAATCCCAGCTACTTGGTAGGCTGAGGCACAAGAATCACTTGAGCCTGGGAGGTGGAGGGTGCAGTGAGCCGAGATCATGCCACTGCACTCCAGCCTGGGCAACAAAAGACTCCATCTCAAAAAAAAAAAAAAAAAATTAGAAGGAAAAAGAAAAAGCAAGTGTATGTCAAAGTGGCACAGGTGCCAACCTGAAAAAGGTCCCAGTGGTGAAAGCCAGAACAATTTGAGCAGCAAATTAAATACTGATAATATTGGATTATAACCCATATAACAAAACAAATATCCATGAGCCCGTACTGATACAAATAACTGAATCAATGAACAGGAGAGAAGGGTCAACTCTTCCCTACAGAAGGGAATTTTAATTTAAAAATGTAGAAGGAAGAAAATGGGGGTTTGTTTAACCATTAGAAAAAAAAACCCACTAAACATGTTCCACAAATGGATGCTTAAATTAATGAATAAAATTTTAAGAAGAAATGGTAGTCCAGGTTTCTCTCCCAAGATCTCAGATACAAAGCGAATCTGGCAAACAGATTAACATCATACCTAATAAGAAGTATCGGCTAGGGCACAGTGGCTCACGCCTGTAATCCCAGCACTTTGGGAGGCCAAGGCGGGAGGATCACTAGAGGTCAGGAGTTCGAGACCAGCCTAGCCAACATGAAACCCGTCTCTACGAAAAATACAAAAAATTAGCTGGGCGTGGTGGCAGGCACCTATAATACCAGCTACTCAGGAGGCTGAGGCAGGAGAATCGCTAGAACCTGGGAAGCAAAGGTTGCAGTGAGCTGAGATCATGCCACTGCACTCCAGTCTGGCCAATAAAGCAAGACTCAGTCTCAAAAAAAAAAAAGTATCGACATCATGTACCCAATATGACAAACTGAGATGGAAACTTTACTTCTGTGACATTTTTCCCCAAAATGTAGAACATTCATCTAACCATGACACTAAACATCAAGCAAACACAAATTGAGGGGCATTCTACAAATTAACTGACCGGGTCTTCTTCACTAGTGTCAAGGTCCATGAAAAAACAATGAAAGGCTGAAGAACTGTCACAGATCAGAGAAAATTAAGGATATTTAGCAGTTAAATGCAAAGTGAGATCATCGATTGGATCCTGGGCAGAAAAAGGACAGTGGAAAGACAAGTGAAATCCAAATAAAATCTGTAATTTAGTTCGTTGTATTATAGTAGCATGCCCATGTTATTAGTTTTGGCCCTTGTTATGCATGATATTATGGGAACTCTCTGTACTATTTTTTGCAAATTTTCAGTAACTCTCAAATTATTTCACAATTAAAAGTTATTATAAAATAATAAAATAACCAACATCTTTCAATGTTTATAATGGAAGGGTAATGTTAGACTTAACATGCCATCTTTGTCGTTGAAATCTTTCTCATCAAGATCTACACAATCCAGTCAAAGCTGTACTCTGAAAGCACTGTTTTGTAAAGAATATCAATAAAAAACATCTCTTCCTTACTACTCTGGCGTATTTATTTAAGACTAGCTGACATTCAAATGATAAGAGAGCTGTAAGATCCTCCTAAAAACCAAGCTTTAGGGGATATCTCTAGGACTGAGAGGGGAATAAGAGCACTCAACTATCCATAGGAAATTACAAAAGGGAGTTCAATAATTCTTTGGCAAACCATCCAAAGCTTTAAAGGGATTGACCAATAATTTGTCATTTACCTATTTCCAGAATATAAAGGGGATAGGTAAATGACAATATATTGGTCAACCCCTTTAAAATATTAACATCAACAAATGTTTCCTCCACCTATAGTAACTTCCGTGCTCAGTGGGTTTTTATCCTTCCAATATCAACTTTAATTTCATACGTTTGGAGAAAGGCCAAGAGTTTTTACCAACCCACACTTAACACACTATGGGACCCGGAATCAGTTTGCACCAGAGCATCATTTTCTGAAAAACCACTTTGAACTGTCAGTTTTAAACTGCATACCCACTTTCAAATGAAACTGTGAGAGGCTAAAAAACTCAGTCATCTCGTTTCAACGGTTATCTATTTTCTAACAAATATATACACAACGCCCACCAACCTCTCCAGACACACACTCTCAGCGAAACTGGCTTTTACCATTTACTCACTCAGCTTAATAGAGCTCGGTCTTAACCAAAGGCTCAGGATCTCAGGATGCGTACGCTCGGAGGCAGAGCTTTAACAATGAATGATGTAAATGTTGGGATGAGTCACCCGGACCTTCCAAGCAAACCCTAAAGCAGCAGTTTCCGCTTAACAAGGCCACCAAGCATGTGCACGGTGCGTTCCTAAATCCTCCCCAGCGCCTCCACAGGCTGCCTCCTTGCCGCGTCTCTCAATCTCAGTGGGAGTGGCGGGCACTGCCTCTTCCCTCCTGCGCGCCCAGAACCTTTTGTGTGGGCACAGCACGCAGCCCGCGCGCCGCACAACCGCTTCTCCGAACGACACCGGGCGCGCCCGAGCGCTCCCCTAGCGCGACGGCTGGCGTGGGAGGCGCTGCGACTCGAGGTCACGATGGGAGCCGGCAGGTGGCGGCCTGGGGAGACCAGGACTTCCAAGGGACAGAGCTCAGGCAGCGCTGACACGAACTTCCTAACCCGCGCCTCTGACTGCGGACGGCCAGAGCTGAACGCAGTGGCCCCTCCCCAGCGCCCCGGGTTTCCTCAGGTCGGGGGTTCGCGGGCGGGGGTGAGGCGTGGCCCCGACTGCCGGGCCGCGATAAGTGCCCTGCGACCCGGCTGAAAGTGCACACGTGTCCCGCGGCGCTAAGCCGCCAGCAGGACTGGTACCACCGCCCTCCCTCGGGGCTAGGGTCACCCTGCCGTGACACGCAGGGACAAGCCAAACACTCCTGCCTCCGGGATCGAACGAAATGAACCGGTGTGATTAACTACGAGAATCACCAGGCGCTCATTGGGCTGATCAATACCTCATCTGACCTAGCTGGGTTTGGTCGCCGCCACTGGCCGGAGCGCCGAAGCACCGGGGACGCTGACGCACAGGTTGCCCAGTCACAAGCGCTGCTCGCCCCCAGAGCAAGTTAAATGGGTGGTTTCTGGTGAATGGGATTCTGAGAAAGTGGATGCTTGCGCCCCAGGGCCTAAAAAAATCAGGGACTGAATCTAACCCAAGGAGGGAAAGGGGAGAAACTTACTGAATGAAAATATTACCATAGTTTAAATGTTATTCTTTACACTCCTGTGACTGACATACTTCTGTGCAACATTCTGATGGTGTGGAAAGGCTAGAAAGTGATTGCGCATGTTCAGGAAACGGGCCATCAGGCTTTGTGAGTGTAGCCATCCCAACATCTACCTGCTGCGTCTACCCTAGGAAATTACTACCTGCATGCAGATATTTTCTGGTTTGCAGTTACAAACAAAAATCATAATATCATTTAAGTTGTTTAAATCAAGACTAGGAATAACTATTAATGGTTCACCCAATGTAGGAAAGTTTTAGCTAGGAAGCCTAGATAAGAAAATTGACTGTATGTAATTTTTTTAAAGAATTTTAAAAATACCATACCGCATGCTTTTTAAAAGAACTTTAAGGTATATATTCATGATGCGCCCAAACATTTGGGTAAAATTATTCTTTTGAATTAATTTCTGTCAGTTTCAAGACCCTTAAAGGCCCATATAGAAATACATATTAGTCATAGTTCATTTTAAGACAAAATTAAGGCCAGCACGGTGGCTCATGCCTGTAATCCCAGCACTTTGGGAGGCTGACGCAGGCAGATCACTTGAGGCCAGGAGTTCGAGACCAGCCTGGCCAACATGGTGAAACCCTGCCTCTACTAAAAATACAAAAGTTAGCTAGGTGTGGTGGCGAGGCTGTAGTCCCAGCTACTCGCGAGGCTAAGGAACAAGAAGCGCTTGAACACAGGAGGCAGAGGTTGCAATGACCCGAGATCCCACCACTGCACTCCAGCCTGGACCACAGAGTGAGACTCTGTCTCAAGAAAAAAAAAAAAATTAAGATAAAGTTTTCAGACCTGGCCGTTAATGACTGTTTGCAAAAACTGAAAAAATCTCCGAAAAATAAATTTTATTTTAATTTTCTTTCTAGCTCACCCAGATAAGTGAAAAGAATAAAATTTTATGATACCAGAAAAAATGAAAACATTTCCAGCAAGATCTGAAGGCAGTACAGGAGGAGACTGAACAAAAATGGAGAAAACACACATGAAATTGATATGAAGCACATTTTTAAAAGTGGATACTTAGTTGAATATAGCATTCTGTAATTATGCAAAGTAAAAACAAATCAAAACCCTATACATAGAGGCCAGGCACGGTGGCTCACGCCTGTAATCCTAGCACTTTGGGAGGCCGAGGCGGTTGGATTACCTGATGTCAGGAGTTCGAGAGCAGCCTGGCCAACATGGTGAAACCCTTCTCTACTAAAAATACAAAAATTAGCGAGGCATGGTGGCTCATGCCTGTAATCCCAGCTACCCAGGAGGCTGAGGCAGGAGAATCGCTGGAGCCAGGGAGGCAGAGGCTGCAGTGAGCCAAGATCATGCCACTGCACTCTAGCGTGGGTGACAACGTAAGACTCCATCTCAACAACAACAACAAAAAAACCTACACATAGAAAATTGCTGGGCAAGGAGTGACAGCTCACTCCTGTAATCCCAACACTTTGGGAGGCAGAGGCCAAAGAATTGCTTGAGCCCAGGAGTTCAAGACCAGCCTGGGCAACATAGTGAGACCCTATCTCTATAAAAAAATATTTTAAATTACACTGGGTGTGGTGGCTCACACCTGTAATCCCAGCACTTTGGGAGGAGGCCAGAGGATTGCTTGAGCCTAAGAATTTGAGACAAGCCTAGGCAACACAGGGAGCCCCTGTCTCTACAAACAATTTTTAAAAAATTAGCGGGATGTGATGGCACATGCCTGTGGACCTAGCTATTTGGGGGGCTGAGGTGGAAGGATTGCTTGAGCCCGGGGGTTCAAGGCTGCAGTGAGCCATGATCAGAGTGAGACCCCACTCTAAAAAAAAAAGAAAGAAAAATAGCAGGAAAGTGTTCATTTGTTCTGGGTAGTAACATGGAATGTCTCTTATCTTGTATTTTAGTGTAATTTTCTAAATTTTATGTAACAAATTTAGAAAATTATAAATTTTATAATGAAAAATGGATTTTGTTTAAAAGTAAAATAAACTGATAAAATATACATATAAAGACACATGACAATACTTAGAGTCCTCACTTCAAATAGGACTAAAACTAAAAAAATTTTTCCTTAAGTCTAATTTTAAAAATATTTTAGATTGTGATGTTTCATATTTATAGGTCGGTTTATTTGCTAACTAAAGTTATATTGGGAGGCAGTGGTAAATTAAATAAAAATTCAAAATAAAGTTTTATTAGTTCCTAACCTCATCGTAATATTTTATCAAATTCTATTTGATAAGTTCAGATTAAAGCCAGCATTTTATAAATGTATTGCATTGTATAGAAATGAGTCATTTTAACTTGTAAGTTAGCATTGTTTTTGGAGCTAGCCATAGAATTTTAGAGAAAAAGGACCTTCCTCATTAGGTCAGATGTTAGATGACTTTCCTCATTTTACAGATAAGTCACCAGTGCAAAGGAGACTGATTCGCACAAGGTTAAAGGTTAAGTGACTCACAGCCTTCCAAGCCATTGCCCTCTGCCCTCCACCACAGGACCTTTCTTTTATTTTACCAGACAAGAGTCACTGCCCAGTATTTATAATGCCCCATATTGACACTCCTGCTGAATGCCTGTGCACTAGTTGCAAAGAGCTGGTAAGGCCCCAGTATGCTACATTTCTTAGTGCTTACTCCAAAGGTGAACTCTAGAATTGTCAATTTTCCCCTGGCAAGGTCAGGTTTCAGACAGGATTCACCATGGGCCTGGGGACATTTGGGTTACATATATAACAGATGTATTCAGTCTGAGTATATCTATTTTCATTACCACTCCAAGTTAAGAAAATAACAGTGGAAGAGAGGCTATGTGCACAGTATTCCCCCACAGCCCAGCTCACAGCTATCAGGGCCTTTGACTAATTTGGCAAGAGAAAGTTCAGTCTATAATGGTGCAAACAGTTATTGTAAATAAAATAATAGAAACAGTTTAAAACTCTTCCTAAAGATTTCAGTATAAAAGGAAGGTGAGAGAAAGGAATATAGCTAGAGGCTATCTTAGGGTTCAGAGAAAATATTCATTTGGTTTGAATTAGACAGACTAGAACATGTGTGCATGCCAAGAGGACAAGCCATAAAGAAAGAAAGGGTTATTGGTAGTATCAGGTCCCTTAGGAAGCATAATGGAAATGGGATCCAGAGGAATTAGAATTAGAAAAGAACAGGAAACTTAAGAATCCCTCACGCTCTTCTTTTCCAAATTGGGCCGGGCAGAATGGCTCCTGCAAAGAAAAGTGGCAAGAAGAAGAACGGCTATTCTGCCATAAACGAGGTAGTGACCCAAGAATAAGCCACTGGCATTCACAAGCGCATTCATAGAGTGGGCTTCAAGAAGTGTGCCCCTGGGGCACTCAGAGAGATCTGGAAATTTGCCATGAAGGAGATGGGAACTCCAGATGTGTGTGTTAATACCAAGTTCAACAAAGCTGTCTGGGCCAAAGGAATAAGGAATGTTCCATACCGCATCTGTGTGCAGTTGTTCAGAAAATGTAATGAGGGTAAAGATTCACCAAACAAGCTCTATAATTTGGTACATACCTGGTTACCTATATACTTGTTAACATTTTCAAAAATCTACAGATAGTCAATGTGGATGAGAACTAACCACTGAGCATCAAATACATCAAATAAGTTATAAAATTGCCTTTATATATATATATATTTAAAAAAAGGAAATTGATATGGTTTTGCTGTGTCCCTAGCCAAATCTCATCTTTTTTTTTTTTTTGAGATGGAGTCTTGCTCTGTTGCCCAGGCTAGAGTGCAGTGGTGTGATCTCAGCTCACTGCAACCTCTGCCTTGCGGGTTCAAGCGATTCTACTGCCTCAGCCTCCTGAGTAGCTGGGATTACAAGCACGTGCCACCATGCCCAGTAATTTTTGTATTTTTAGTAGAGACAGGATTTTGCCATGTTGGCCAGGCTGGTCTCGAACTCTTGACCTCAGGTGATCCACCACCTCGGCCTCCCAAAGTACTAGGATTACAGGCGTGAGCCACGGCTCCCAGCCCATCTTAAATTGTAGTTCCCATAATCCCCACGTGTTGCGGGAGGGACCTGGTGGGAGGTAATTGAATCACAGGGGTGATTACTCCTATGCTGCTGTTCTGATAGTGAGTTCTCACAAGCTCTGATGGTTTCATAGGGGCTTTCCCCTTTTGCTCGGCACTTCTCCTTCCTGCCACCATGTGAAGAAGGACGTGTTTGCTTCCCCTTCTGCCATGATTGTAAGTTTCCTGAGGCCTCCCCAGCCAGGCCGAACTGTGAGTCAATTAACCTCTTTCCTTTGTAAATTACCCAGTCTCAGGTATGTCTTTATTAGCCGCGTGAGAACAGACTAACACAGAAACTTTTTAAAAAATTGTAACAAAAGGGAAGGAAGTTGGATGTATCCTCATGGAGGTAAATGGATTTTTTGTTGTTGTTGATTTTTGTTTTTGAGACAGAGTCTCACTCTTGTTGCCCAGGCTGGAGTGCAGTGGCACAATCTCAGCTCACCACAACCTCCACCTCCTGGGTTCAAGCAATTCTCCTGCCTCAGCCTCCCAAGTAGCTGGGATTACAGGTGCGCGCCACCATGCCTGGCTAACTTTTGTATTTTTAGTAGAGATGGGATCTCACCATGTTGCCTCGGCTGGTCTCGAACTCCTGGCCTCAAAGGGATCTGCCTGCCTTGGACTCCCAAAGTGCTGGGATTACAGGTGTGAGCCACCACACCTGGCCGAGGTAAATGTTTTAATTAGAGAAAATTGAAATAAATATCTGGTCCATAACTATACTTTCTCTCTGAGGTTGATGGATGTGCTGAGGGTGTGGGTGTGAATGGCTGATTCAGGATTTGGGAAAATGATGAATATTTGAATAGACTTCTATTCGTTTTCTATTGCTGCCATAACAAATAGCCACAAACTTAGTGGTTTAAGACAACACAAGTATGTTACATTTCTATGGGTCAGAAGTCTGAAATGGGTCTAGTGGTCTAAAATCAAAATGTCAGCAGGTCTGTGTTCCTTTCTGGAAGCTTTTCCATCTTGTAGAGGCCACCTGCATTCCTTGGCTCTTGGCCCCTTTCTCCATCTTCAAAGCCAGCAGCATAGCAGCTCTGTGACCCTGCTTCTGTCATCACATCTTTGATTTTCTTCTGCCTCCCTCTTCTACCTGTAAGTATTGTTATTACAATAGGCCCACTGGGTAAGCCAGGATAATCTCCCTATTTTAAAGTTATTTGGGCCAGGTACATTCATTTGGGCAGGCTCATGCCTATAATCCCAGCACTTTGGGAGGCCGAGGCGGGTGGATTACGAGGTCAGGAGTTCAAGACCAGCCTGGCCAACACAGTGAAACACTGTCTCTACTAAAAATACAAAAATTAAGCGGGCATGTTGGCATGTGCCTGTAGTCCCAGCTACTCGGGAGGCTGAGGCAGGAGAATCGCTTGAACCCGGGAGGCAGAGGTTGTGGTGAGCCAAGATTGTGCCACTGCACTCCAGCCTGGGCAACAGAGGGAGACTCCATCTCAAAAAAAAAAAAAAAAAAAAAGAGAGAGAAAATCATTTGATTAACAATCTTCATTTCATCTGGAACCTTAATTCTCCTTCGCTAAAGTAACCTATCATTCACATTCTAGGGAATAAGACATGGACACCTTTGAGAGGCCATTTTTCTGCTCACCACAAGGCCCCAAGGAAATGGAAGAGGATGCTAATGGAGGGACCCACTGGCACCCACTGAGTTGGTATGAAGAGTATTTTAAACTGAAACATTTAAGACACAGCAGATACGGAAAGAAGCCTCTCTGGAGCTTCCCTTATTTGATTAAAGCCAGAGCTTTCAGAGAGTGAAGCTGCCATAAATTCCCTCTTGGTGAGCTTCACTGCCAATAAGGAGACTTCACTGCCAGGAAGAAAACTACACTGCCAGGAAGGAGACCACTTGCACCTGAATGACAAATTGCATAACTGAACATTGTCGTACCATCACTTGTTTCCCTAAAAGCCCATTTGTCTTTCCATAAAAGTATATTTGCTTTCCCATAGATCCCTTTCTCTCCTCCTCCCTTTTCCCATATTATTGGCATATAAATTCTCATCCTAACTGTACAGAGAGCCTCTTCACCTGAACGAGTGTAAATAAACCTTGTCTATTCTCCTGTTAATCCATCTATTGCCAATTAATTTACAGGCCCCCAAGCACTGGACCTAAGTTGGCAGAGGAAGTTTTTCCTCCCAACGCTAATACGAGACATAGAGATCGCACAGCAACACCAAGGCCCCTACTGCTTGGGATGGGACTCAATAAACAGTGGTTTGAAAGCTGCAAATGGGCATGGCTTTCTCATTCACAAAGATGTGAAGGTAAAGGGTTAGATAAATTCTAGGGTACGGTTTTGTTGGGTGAGTAAGGCAATAGAAGGATGAAGCAAAGGAGTCATGTGAGTGAAGTGATTCATCATCATAGGAAAGCGAAGCCAGGAATAGGCAGAGAGAAAGAAAGTACATGGAGGGGTCACATGGAGATGGCAAAAGTTGAAACAGGAGGATCAGGTCACTGAGTGGGATACTGGCATTTAATATTCACATTCCAGGTTTTGATAAGGTCCCACGGTTTGAACACAAGAGTGAGGTTATGGAAATGGAAGGAAAGTGTATTTGTTTTCTATTGCTTGAGTAACAAATTACCATCAAGTTAATGTCTTAAAACAACACCCATTTATTATCTCCCCATTGTGGAGGTCAGAAGTCTAGGCTAGGTTAGGCTCTGCTCAGGGTATCAACAGGCCAAGTCAAAGTGTCAGCCAGCTGAACTCTTAGCTGGACACTCTTCTCTAAAGAACCAAGCAGAGTAAGGTTGTTGGCAGAATCCATTTCTTTTTGGTTCCAGGACTGAGTTTCCTGTGTCCTTGCTGAATGTTAACCAGGGGCACCCTCAGCTCCTCTTGGCTGCCTCCATTTCTTCCCATGTGGCCCCTCCGCTTTCAAAACAGTTTGAGTCCTTCTCAAACTTCGAACCCAACTGTCCCTTCTGCCTTTTTTTTTTTTTTTTTTTTTTTTTTTTTGAGATGGAATCTTGCTCTGTTGCCCAGGCTGGAGTGCAATGGCACAATCTCGGCTCACTGCAACCTTCACCTCCCAGGCTCAAGCAATTATCCTGCCTCAGCCTCCCGAGTAGCTGGGACTACAGGCATGTGTCACCATGCCCAGCTAATTTTTGTTATTTTTAGTAGAGACAGCGTTTCACCATATTGGCCAGGCTGGTTTCGAACTCCTGACCTCAGGTGATCCACCCACCTTGGCCTCCCAAAAGTGCTGGGATTATAGGCATGAGCCACCGTGCCCAGGCTCTTTCTGCCTTTTAAAAGGCTTATGTGATTAAATCAGGCCCACCTTTACAATCTTGGTATTTTAGAGTCATCTGACTTAGGACTTTAGTTATAACTTCAAAATCCTTCAGATCAGTACCTAGATTAGTGTTTGATGAAATAACCAGGGAATGAACTGGAGTTGTAGGGGTTAGGGGAGAGGGAGATCTTTAGAATTCTGCCTATCCTGGAGATGGAGTTGAGATCAGAGAGCACAGAAGCTAGGGTGATGGGATGATCATCAAAATAAACACAGAAGTTACCAAGATAGCAATAATCATGGAGAGACGAGACATGTCAAAAAGCAGGTGTCAAAGTCTTTTAGACACGGAAAGTGAACAGAAGGTGGGTTTTACACAGAGAGAGACAGCATCGGGGAGCGGGCAGGGGATTTTGGGGGGAGTAAGAGCCCAGATGCTAGAGCCAGAACACCTTGGTTCATATAATTTGCTTTATACAGCAGACGAGACCAATTAAGAAGTAATTCATTTGGTTATAAAGTTTATTTAGGGCCAGGTGCAGTGGTTCACACCTGTAATCCCAGTACTTTGGGAGGCCGAGCGGGTGGATCACGAGTTCAGGAGATTGAGACCATCCTGGCCAACATGGTGAAACCCCATCTCTACTAAAAATACAAAAATTAGCTGAACGTGGTGGCATGCGCCTGTAGTCCCAGCTACTCGGGAAGCTGAGGCAGGAGAATCGCTTGAACCCAGGAGGCAGAGGTTGCAGTTAGCTGGGATCTCGCCACTGCACTCCACCCTGGTGACAGAGCTAGGCTTCCTCTCAAAAAAAAAAAAAAAAAAAAATCATTTGGTTATAAAGTTTATTTGGTTATAAAGTTCACTTCTAAAAATTAGATTGCAGTGAAAAAAAAAAAACTACGTATTGATAATTAACCTGCAGAGTCAGATAGAACAGTAGACTATATAACATTTGTCTCTGCAGATTAAGCTAAAAGGTTAAATGTTAAGAATTCACCAAACTACGTTTCAGTACCTATAAAAGTCTTTTGTTTAACTAAATTTTGTAGGGAAGTATAACATACATTAAGTCTTTTGTTTAACTAAATTTTGTAGGGAAGTACAACATACCAAAAAAGTACAGGAAATCTAAGTGGACAGCTTGATATATATTTACGAAGTGAACACACCTGCATACCTGTCACTCAGATTAAAAAAAAAAAAAAAAGTGTACTAGCAATGCCACAGAAGCCTCCCTCAAGCTCCATCCCTTCCAAAGGTAACATCTATTACCATTAAAGGTCATCCCTCCCAAAGGTCATCCCATCCATTCTGACTTCTATCATTATATATTAGTTGTGTCTGTTTAAAACTGTATATAAATGAAGTAGTTAACTTTTTTTTTTTTTTGGAGACAGGGTCTCACTCTGTCACGCTGGCTAGAGTGCAGTGGCACAGTCTCAGGATACTGCAGCCATGGCCTCCTGGGTTCAAGCAATTCTCCTGCCTCAGCCTCCTGAGTAGCTGGGATTACAGGCATGCACCACCACGCCTTCTAATTTTTGTATTTTTAGTAGAGATGGGGTTTCACCATGTTGGCCAGGCTGGTCTGGAACTTCTGACCTCGTGATCCACCCATCTCAGCCTCCCAAAGTGCTGTCATTACAGGCATGAGCCATCATGCCCAACCAAGCAAGTAGTTACCATTTTGAGACTGGCTTCTTTTGTTGAATATTATCTGCATGAAATTCATATATTTTGCAGGTCATAAAGGCTTATTCATTCTTATCTTTATGAGGATTCCACTGTATGAGTACAATGTAATTTATTTATCTACTCTTGATGGGCCTTTGGCTCCTTTCCAGTTTGGCAATACACCCTAAAGTGTTAGATAAGAAAAGAGTTCTAATGGTCAGTTAAACCCATCATCCACAAGTATGGCTAAATGGAGGCCCAAAATGTGAAACTATTTTCTCCCTTTGATTATGCTCCAAACGGCACAAACAAAACAGAAAAATAGCAAGAAGATCAGTATTGTAGAGGAAAGTAAGTAAATGATGATTCCGTTTCTCCCTCAAGCAGATGTCATCTAACCCCTCATTAAGCAATGTTTTTTTGAGGGCTCCCTTACATTAGGTCCCATGTTTGGCACTAAAGAAGAGAAACAAGACACAGGTCTAGGCACAGTGGCTCATGCCTGTATTCCCAGCACTTTGAGAGGCCGAGGTGGGTGGATCACCTGAGGTCAGGAGTTCGAGACCAGCCTGGCCAACATGGTGAAACCCTGTCTCTACTAAAAATACAAAAATTAGCCAGGCATGGTGGCATGCACCTGTAGTCCCAGCTACTCGGGAGGCTGAGGCAGGAGAATTGCTTGAACCCGGGAGGTGGAGGTTACAGTGAGCCGAGATTGTGCCACTGCACTCCAGCCTGAGTAGCAGAGTGAGACTCCATCTCAAAAAAAAAAAAAAGCTGCATTTTTAAACTTTTTTTTCTTTCCTCCTTTCCCGCCAGTCTCAAGACACAGCTTTGAAACAAACCACAGATGTGTTTTCTGTTGTCTTGAAATATGCCTTTGAATGTGTTTTAACACTCTATTCCCTTCCCTTTCCCACCTTATGCTCTCATGCCTTATGCACATTTATTTACCTGGATGCTTTTTAAGCTCACATCATACTCATTTATCTGGTCATATATTTCTTTAGAAGCTTCAGGGGCCTAATCCTGACACAAAAAAAGGCACTTCTGGGATTCTCTTCCCAGCCGGAGATGACTTCTAGGCCAGGGTTCACTCCCAGCTAGATATTGACTGCAAGACTGACTGGGATTGATTTGTAACTTGGATGAGCCCACGAAGGTGCTGGCCCCTTCACCAGATGGAACAATAATTCAAGATAGGTTACTGGGGCAAGCCCACGCCACCTGGCACCTACTAGCCCCCTTGCCTCTCCGGCATTCAAAGCCCCTCTTCTGAAATCCCTGTCCTCTCTCCAGAAATTGGAAAGTGGAAATTTTTGTAAAGTATTCTGACCACTTTCCTCCTTGCTGGCAATGGATAATAAAATTCACTCTTTATCATACCTCACTCTTGTTATTTTGTCTTCATTCCACAGGCAGCGAGCAACCGGCTCCTCTTTCAGTTATAAACGTAATGTTTTAGAAAGGTTAATCTTATCAGCCTAAATGCCCATAATTAGCAGATGGGATAAAGAAAATGCACTGGTATATATGTATATACCATGAGGGTGTAAGACATATACACCATGAAGTACTATGCAGCCATAAAAAAGAATGAGATCGTGTCTTACAGGAACATGGATGGAGCCAGAGACTATTATCCTTAGTAAACTAATGCAGGAACAGAAAACCAAATATCACACGTTCTCGCTTATAAATGGGAGCTAAAGGATGAGAACTCATGAACACAAAGAAGGAAACAACAGACACTGGGGTCTACTTGAGGGTGGAGGTTGGGAGGAGGGAGAGATGCAGAAAAAATAAGTTGGGTACTAGGCTTAATACCTGGTTGATGAAATAACCTGCACCACAAACCCTCATGACACGAGTTTACCTATACAACAAACCTTCACCTATACCCCTGAGCCTAAAGTAAAAGTTAAAAAAAATAATAAAGGTTATTCTGTTCATGTATAGAATGGATGGTGGGATGTAGGAAGGCAGAGATCAGTCTGGAAATTAAAAAAAAAATGATTGAACTAAAGAGATGACTTAAACTGAGAAAAGAGGCATCAAAGAAACATTGTAAATGAAGAATTTACAGAAGCTGGTGACTGACAGAATACTGAAGGTGAAAGACAAAGAAGCTAGAGATGACTTCAAGGTCTGAAAATCTTGGGGTTTCACAAATGGAAATTACGAGGTATAGGAAAGCGTGTCTTACATCTCAGGATATTTCCATATATTGCCTAGTTCAGTGCCTTGAACACAAGGAATACTCAGTAAATATTTGTTGTCTGAATAATAAAAGCGAGCTTATCTTATGTAATTCAGGAACCTATCTACCCTCACCTGAATCTGCCTTGCTGTGAAAAGGGAGAAGAGTTTCATGAAAGACTGACCTTTCATATGATCCATTTCTGACTACTATAAACATTTTATTGCCTATAGAGATAAGATTTTATTTATGGGAGCAATTAAAATTAAAGCACAATCAGCATTAAATAAACTTATGATTCATTATACAGTGACTTGGAATTTTTTCACATCTGGTTGGCATACTTAATGTATGATGTCAACATCTCACCTAAAACTACATTTTAGTCTTCCCTCTGTCATCATAATATTAGACCAAGAAACATTATACTGTGGGTGACAAAACCATCAGCCAATCTATTTTCTTTAATTCTTAATTTTAATTTTTGTGGGTACATAGCAGGTGCATATATTTATGTATACATGAGATGTTTTGATACAGGCATGCAATGTATAATAATCACATAATGTAAAATGGGGTATCCATCTCCTCAAGATTTTATCCTTTGTGTTACGAACAATCCAGTTATACTCATTTCATTATTATAAAATGTACAATTAAATTATTATTGGCTGGGTGTGGTGGCTCACGCCTATAATCCCAGCACTTTGGGAGACCGAGGCTGGTGGATCACCTGAGGTCAGGAGTGCAAGACCAGCCTGGCAAACACGGTGAAACTCTGTCTCTGCTAAAAATACAAACAATTAGCCAGGCGTGGTGGCAGCTGCCTGTAATCTCAGCTACTTAGGAAACTGAGGCATGAGAATTGCTTGAACCTGGAAGGCGGAGGTTGTAGTGAACCAAGATGGTGCCACTGCACTCCAGCCTGGGGGATAGAGGGAGACTCTGTCTCCCAAAAAAATATATATATATATATTATTATTGACTATAGTAACCCTATTGTGCTATCAAATACTAGGTCTTATTCATTCTATTTTTTTTGTAGCCGTTAGCCATCCCCACCTCCTTCTCACCCCCTAATACCCTTCCCAATCTCTGATAACCATCCTCCTACTCCCTATCTCCATTTCAATTGTTTTGATTTTTAGATCCCACAAATGACTGAGAATATGCAATGTTTGCCTTTCTGTGCTTGGCTTATTTCACATAGCATCATGACTTCTAGTTCCATCTATGTTGTTGCAAATAACAGGATCTCATTCTTTTATATGGCTATATAGTACTCCATTATGTATGTGTACCACATTTGATTTATCCCTTCATCTGTTGACAAACACTTAGATTGCTTCCTAATTTTGGCTATTGTGAACCATGCTGCAACAAAATGGGAATGCAGATATCCGTTTGATATAATGATTTCCTTTCTTTGGGGTATATACCAAGCAGTGGGATTGCTGGATCATATGGTACCTATATTTTTAGTTTGTTGACGAGCATCCAAAATGTTCTCCATAGTGATTTTACTAATTTACATCCTCACCAACAGTGTACAAGGGTTCGCTTTTCACCACATCCTTGTCAGCATTTGTTATTATCTGTCTTTTGGATAAAAGCCATTTTAACTGAGGTGAGAGGATATCTCATTGTAGTTTTGATTTGCACTTCTCTCATAATCAGTAATGTTGAGCACCTCTTCATATGCCTGTTTGCCATTTGTGTGTTGTCTTTTGAGAAATGGCTATTCAAATCTTTGGTCCATTTTAAAATCAGATCATCAGATTTTTTTTCCTATAGAGTTGTTTGAGCTCCATATATACTCTGAATATTAATCCCTTGTTAGCTAGGTAGTTTGCAAATATTTTCTCCCTCTCTGTGGGTTGTCTCTTCACACTGTTGTTTCATTTGCTGTGCAGAAGCTTTTCTACTTCATATGATCCTATTTGTCCATTTTTGCTTTGGTTGCCAGTGCTTATGGGGTATCACTCAGGAAATTTTTGCTGAGTCCAATCTCATAGAGAGTTTCCCCAGTGTTTTCTTAGAGTACTTTCATAGTTTGAGGTCTTAGATTTAACTCTTTAATCTGTTTTGATTTGAATTTTGTACATGGCAAGAGATAGGGGTCTAGTTTTATTTTTCTGCTTATGGATATCCAGTTTTCCCAGCACCATTTGTTGAAGAGGTGGTCTTTTCCCCAGTGTATGTTCTTGGCACCTTTGTCAAAAGTGAGTTCACTGTAGGTGTGTGGATTTGCTTCTGGGTTCTCTATTCTGCTCCATTTGTCTATATCTACTTTTATGCCGGTATGATTCTATTGGTTACTATATCTCTGTGGTAAAATCAGAAGTCAGGTAATGTTATGTCCTCCAGTTTTGCTCTTTTTGCTGAGGATAGCTTTGGCTATTCTGGCTCTTTTGTGGTTCCATATAAATTTTAGGATTGTTTTTTCTATTCTAATGAAGAATGGCATTGATATTTTGATAGAAATTGAATTGAATATGTAGATTATTTGGGGTACTATGAACACTTTAATAATATTGATTTTTCTAATCCATGAACATGAAATATCTTTCCATTTTTTGGTGTCCTCTTCAATTTCTTTCATCAGGATTATATAGTTTTCATTGTAGAGATCTTTCACTTCTCTAAGTTAATTCCTGGGTATTTAATTTATTTGTCACTACTGTAAGTGGGATTTCATTTTCAGATTGTTCACTGTTGGTACATAGAAGTACTACTGATTTTTGTATGTTGATTTTGTATCCTGCGACTTTATTGAATTTGTTTATCAGTTCTAATAATTATTTTGTGGAGTCCTTAGGTTTTTCCAAATATAAGATCATCACATCTGCAAACAAGGATAATTTGACTTCTTTCCAATTTGGATGACCTTTATTTCTTGTCTTGACTGATTGCTCTAGCTAGGACTTCCAGTACTATGTTGAATAACAGTGGTGAAAGTGCACATCTTTGTTGTGTTCCAGGTCTTAGAGAAAAGGCTTTCAGTTTCTCCCCGTTCAGTATGTTACTAGCTGCGGGTCTGTCATAAATGACTTTCATTATATTGAAGTATGTTCCTTCTATACCCAGTTTTCTAAAAAGGTTTTTGTCATGAAGGGATGTTGAAAGTGATCAAATGCTTTTCCAGCATCAATTGAAATAATCATATGGTTTTTGTCCTTCATTCTGTTAACATGATATATCGCAATGATTGATTTGCATATGTTGAACCATCCTTGCATCCCTAGAATAAATTCCACTTGGTGATAATGAATGATGTTTTTTAATGTATTGTGAGTTCAGCTTGCTAATATTTTGTTGAGGATTTTGCATCAATATTTATCAGAGATATTTTCCTGTAGTTTCATTTTTTTGATGTGTCTTTGATTTTGGTATCAGGGTAACACTGGCCTCACAGAATGAGTTTGGAAGTATTCCCTATTTTTTGAAATAATTTGAGTAGGATTGGTATTAGTTCTTCTTTAAATGTTTGATAGAATTCAGCAATGAAGTCATCGGGTCTAGGCTTTTCTTTAGTGGAGTCTAGTGCACCCAGATACATAAAGCAAATATTATTAGAGCTAAAGAGCTAGGCCCCAGTACAATAATAGCTGGAGACTGCAATACCCCCAAGACCACTGGGTCTTGCTTTTTTTTTTTTTTTTTTGAGACAAGAGTTTCACTCTTGTTGACCAGGCTGGAGTGCAATGGCACGATCTCAGCTCACTGCAACCTCCACCTCCCAGGTTCAAGCAATTCTCCTGCCTCAGCCTCCCGAATAGCTAGGATTACAAGTGTGGCTAATTTTTGTATTTTTAGTAGAGATGGGGTTTTGTCATGTTGGCCAGGGTGGTCTCGAACTCTCGACCTCAGGTGATTCACCCACCTCAGCCTCCCAAAGTGCTGGGATTACAGGCGTCAGCCACCACACCTGGCCAGGTTTGCTTTTTTTTTTTTTTTAATCCATTCAGCCATTCTATGTCTTTTGATTGGAGAATTTGGTCCATTTACATGCAATGTTATTATTGCTAAGTAAGGACTTAGTCCTGCCATTTTATTTATTTTCTTGTTTTTTGTTTGTTTGTTTGTTTGTGATCTTCTTTCTTTCCTTACTGTCTTCCTTCTAGTAAAGGTGATTTTCTCTGGTGATATGATTTAATTTGTTGCTTTATTTTTCTTGTATTTGTTGTATGTTTTAGGGTTTGGGGTTACTATGAGGCTTGCAAATACTATCTTATAACCCATTATTTCAAGCTGATAAGATTTTTAGATCCCACAAATGAGTGGGATATACCTTCCAGGTCACTAATTCTTTATACAGTTGTATTAACCTCCTGTTTAATCTTCTATCCATTTGAATTCTTAATTTCAATTATCAGGGTTTTAATTTCTATTATTTTTATTTTTAATTTTAGAGATGGGGTCACTCTCTGTTGCCAGGCTGAAGTGCAGTGGCACAATTCATAGCTCACTGCAGCTTCAAACTCCTGGATTCAGGGAAGCCTCCCATCTCAGACTCCAGAGCAGCTGGAACTACAAGCGCGTGCCAACATGCCTTGCTAATTTTTTTTTTTATAACTTTTTTGGAGACAGGGTCTCACCACACATTGCCCAGGCTGCTGTCACACTCCTGGCCTCAAGCCATCCTCCCGCCTCAGCCTCCACAGCAGCTGGGACTACAGGCACACACCACCACACCTGGCTAGGGTTTTTATTTCTAAAAGTACTATTTCGTTCTTTTTCAAATTGGCTAATTATCTGATTGTCTCCTGTTCTTCCTCATGTTTTCAATGACATCTTCACATTTCAAGCAGAGTTATTTACTTTAATTCTGATAATTATAATATCCAAAGTCTTTGTGTTTCTGATTCTATTATCTATGGCTTGCTTGATCTCTTTTTTTATTATTATGAATTTTTTGTTGGCTGCCTCTCTGTAGGAATTCTTTGAGGATTGAGGAGGATACACTTATCTGGGAAAGTTTGTGTTTGCTTTCAGACACCTGGGAATATTACCCATCCTGACAGCCTTTGAATTACAGACATGCGGGGCCCAGCATGATGGCATGTGCCTGTAATCCCAGCTACTCAGAAGGTCGAAGCAGGAGGATCACTTGAGGCCAAAGGAGTTCTAGGCCACAGTGTGCTATGATTGCGCCTGCAAGTAGATTCTGCACTCCAGCCTGGGCAACATGGCAAGACCCCATCTCTAAAATTAAATAAATAAGGCCGGGCGCGGTGGCTCATGCCTGTAATCCCAGCACTTGGGAGGCCAAGGCAAGTGGATCACCTGAGGTCAGGAGTTCGAGACCAGCCTGGCCAACATGGTGAAACTCCATGTCTACTAAAAATACAAAAATTAGCTGGGCATGGTGGCAGTTGCCTGTAATCCCAGCTACTCGGGAGGCTGAGGCAGGAGAATCCTTGAACCCGGGAGGCAGAGGTTGCAGTGAGCCAAGATCACACCCCTGCACTTCAGCCTGGGCAACAAGAGCAAAGCTCCGTCTCAAAAAAAAAAAAAAAAAAAAAATTGCTGGGCATGGTGGCTCACGCCTATAATCCCAGCACTTTGGGAGGCGGAGGCGGGTGGATCACCTGAGACCAGCCTGGCCAACCTGGTGAAACCCCGTCTCTACTAAAAATACAAAAATGAACCAGGCACAGTGGCAGCCGCCTGTAATCCCAGCTTACTCAGGAGGCTGAAGAAGAAAAATCGCTTGAACCAAGGAGGCAGAGGTTGTAGTGAGCCGAGTCACGCCACTGCACTCCAGCCTGGGAGACAGAGCAAGACTCTGTCTCAGGGGAAAAAAAATTAATTAATTAATTAATTAAATTAATAAGTAAATAAAGTATAGACTTGTGGTTTTTCAATCATACAAAGAATGTAGATTCAGATCCCAAACCACTTAAGATCTGGCCAGTGGCTACAAATTCTTAGAGGAGGCTTTATTTCTTCTTTTTTTAAACTTCCATTCATAGCCCAGCCCAAGATGGAAATGTTTTCTCTATTTTGCAGGATGGGTTTTTTTTCTGGCTTGCTCATTCTGAGCTCCAGACAGTATGCATGAAGATAAGCTTTCATTCTGTGTGGATTCAGGGCTTTGTCCCCTGTCTTCTCTGTGTAGTGAACTTTTTAGGTCATAAATAGCATTGTAGGGCTCAAGGCACACAGGGACTTTGAAGGGTAGCTTAATTGCCTGGTCTGTGCTCCTGTTCCATTACTGATCTTAGTGGACTCATCTAAACATTGAAAAGCAGTTTTTAACACATTATCAAGTATTTTTCATTATTATGTAGGTCAAGTGGTTTCAGGATTTCTAACATTGCAATATTGCTAAAAATGGAAGTCCTCAATTATATTGGTCATCATATTCACTTTTTCTTGTTATTATGGAAATTTTGAAACATTTCCAAAGTAGAAAGTATAGTATGACAAACCCCTACGTATCAATCATCAACTAGTGGCCAATCTTTGTTTCATTGATACCTGCCTTTTTTCCCTCTTTCCCACAGATTATTTTGAAACAAATTTCAGAAAGCAAACTACTACACAATTGATTTACTTAAGAAATGGAATTATGTTCTGTGTGATTGCATCTAAATAGTTTCATTAACCACATCCTTTTGCCTTCCATTGTTTACTGTGAAATTATGAATCTAAAAACTTGAGTAGATTCAGGTCCAATCACTTGACAATAATGCATTCTAGGTGTTGTATACTTCCATTAGGAAGCTCCGAATGCCTAATTTTATTCATAACTATTTTCAGATATCTATAAAAGATATGGATTCTATTTTTCAAGCAAACCCCAACATTATCACATCTAAACAATGGACAATTTATTTTTACATTTATTTTATTTTGATGGAAGTGCCAGGGATTGAAATTTTCTCAATAGCATGAAATATCCAGTCATTGTTCAAATATCTCTAATTGTTGGCCAGGCATGGTGGCTCATACCTGTAATCCCAACACTTTGGGAGGCTGAGATGGGAAGATTACTTGAGCCCAGGAGTTTGAGAACAGCCTGAGAAATGTAGCAAGACCCTGTTGCTACAAGAAAAAAGAAAACAAATATCACTGATTGTCTCATAATTTTTCATGTTTAAATTTTCAAATCAAAATCCAAATAATGTCCATATTACTTTTGGCTGATGCGTCTCAGACTTGTTTAGTTAAAGGATCTCACTCACACTCTATTTCCCCCTTACAGTTTGTTATGGACAGAAGTGTGTCCTCGAGAAATTCATGTTGAAGTGCTATCTTCAATACCTTAGAATGTGACTGTATTTGTAGACAGGGTTTTTGAAGAAGTGATTAAATTAAATGAGGTCTTTAGGGTGGGCCTTAATCCAACCTGACTGGTGTCCTTTTTTTTCTTTTTATTTTACTTTAAGTTCTGGGATACACGTGCAGAATGTGCAGGTTTGTTACATAGGTATACACGTGCCATGGTGGTTTGCTGTACCTATCAACCCATCATCTAGGTTTTAAGCCCCACATGCATTAGGTATTTGTCCTAATGCTTTCCCTCCCCTTGCTCCCTACCCCCCAACAGGCCTTGGTGTGTGATGTTCCCCTCCCTGTGTCCATGTGTTCTCACTGTTCAACTCTCACCTATGAGTGAGAACATGCAGTGTTTGGTTTTCTGTTCCTGTGTTACTTTGCTGAGAATGATGGCTTCCAGCTTCATCCATGTCCCTCCAAAGGACACGAACTCATTCTTTTTTATGGCCACATAGTATTACAGGCATGCGCCACCATGCCCAGGTAATTTTGTAATTTTAGTAGAGACAGACAGGGTTTCTCCATGTTGGTCAGGCTGGTCTGGAACTCCTGACCTCAGGTGATCCACCCGCCTCAGCCTCCCAAAGTGCTAGGATTATAGGCGTGAGCCACCATGCCCAGCTGATGATAGTTTCTTTTGCTGTGCAGAAGCTCTTTAGTTTAATTAGATCCCATTTGTCAATTTTGGCTTTTGTTGCAATTGCTTTTGGTGTTTTCGTCATGAAGCCTTTGCCCATGCCTGTGTCCTGAATGGTATTGCCTAGGTTTTCTCCTAGGGTTTTTATGGTTTTGGGTTTTACATTTAAGTCTTTCATCTATCTTGAGTTAATTTTTGTATAAGGTGTAAGGAAGGAGTCCAATTTCAGTTTTCTGCATATGGCTAGCCAGTTTTCCCAGCACCATTTATTAAATAGGGAATCCTTCCCCATTGCTGGTTTTTGTCAGGTTTGTGGTGTTCTTATGTGAAAAGGAAATTCGGAAACACAAAAAGACAGTGAGAAAATAAATTTCTGTTGTTTAAATCAAGTATTATACTTTATTATGGCAGCCCAGCAAACTACTACACAATTGATTTACTTAAGAAACAGAATTATGTTCTACATGATTGCGTCTAAATAGTTTCATTAACCACATCCTTTTGCCTTCCATTGTTTACTGCAAAACTATAAATCTAAAAGCTTGAGTAGATTCAAGTCCAATCATTTGACAAGAGTACATCCTAGGTATTGTATACTTCCATTAGGAAGCTGCAAATGCCTGATTGTCTCTCTTCTTTTGATGATTATTACTAGACCCATTAAGTATTTCATTAGGGGTTACAAATGTGTAGTAGGTTAAATTTGTAATTCCTTCTTCATTTATTAGCTGGAAATTTTATTTAAAGAGAATACTTCATTAAGAATTTGTTCACCTCAAGGTCCAGTATGTTCAAAACAGGCAGAGTAACTGCTAGATTCTTTTCCTTTATTTGTTTGCAAAATAACAAGTGTGATTCTGTATCACAATCCAAAGGTGACTGGCCAATGAATTGTTTATCTTCATGGTCTCATGAAATAATGTATTTACTACATTGCGGTTATTCTTACTGATTCCCAAAATATCTTGGCCAGTGGAAGGCCCTTCAAATTGCCTTCAAGTTAGTAGTCTCTGTGTGCGTTCTTGCTTTCTAGCATAACAACATGCTCCAGGCTCATTTTTCATTTCCTGCCTCAGATCTGGAACCAACCATTTATCTAAGAAGCTCTGATGCCTTTGAGTGAGAAATAGCATTTAGGAAGCATAATTTGTATTCTTTTATTTTATTTCTGAAATAAAAATATCTGAAGCAAGCACGACATTAGGTTATGATTGAATAATGGTTGTGGGGATACTACAGACATTTGCTACGTTATTCATCCTTTGTGTGTGTCATGTTTCCAATACTCCATATATAACAACCCTTGTGAAAAATTCCTCACAGAGTTCTTTACAGAAAAATGTTGTTTCTCCTGATGTATTGATAGTAATGATTAGAAAATTCGTCTGTAAATGCTTTGTCTACAGATCTAATTTTTGTGTTTAATTATTATGATTATTCTCGGTTTTTTTTTCTTTTTTGTGGAGACAGGGTCTTGCCATGTTGCCCAGGCTTGTCTTGAACTCCTGGAATCAAGCAATCTACCTGCCTTGGCCTCACAAAATGCTGGGATTACAGGTGTGAGCCACTGCACCCAGCTTGATATGATTATTGATTATTCTTAACCCAGTCTTTACTGATATCATTTCCTCCTCTCCTGTTCTCTTTATAATTAATTTTTTTATTTATCTCATGTCATCTTTTATCAACTCCTTTAATGAAAGCTATTAACTTACTTTCAATAGGCAGATAATAAATACAATAATGAAACCAAAGAGAATGCTTTTTTTTTTTTTTTTTTTTTGGTGACAGAGTCTCACTCTTTCACTCAGGTTGGAGTGTGATGGCCCAGTTACAGCACACTACAGCCCCAACCCGCTGGACTCAAGTGATCCTCTCACCTCAGCCTCTCACACAGCTGGGACCACAGGCACATGCCAGCACACCTGGCTAATCTTTTTTTTTTTTTTTTTTAAATACAGGGTCTCAATATGTTCCCCAGACTGGTCTTGAGCTCCTGGACTCAAGCAGTCCTCTCGCCTTGGCCTCTTACTTCTGGGATTATAGGTATAAGCCACTGTACCCACCCTCTACAAATTTTAAAGTAAATCTAATTTTAAATGTCACATCTTCCCTAATAATGAAGTCTGCTTATTCTATACTTAATTTCCTGAAGTCATAGTATTTCTCCATGTGCCATAAATGGTGTCAAGTTATAGCAAGTATTCTCTAGCATTAAAGAAGTCAGGTTAGATAATGTCCACGAACATTAGTTGAAAAATACTACTTAACATCAAAACCCAGCTAATCAAAAGAGATAAACAGAGCTATGGAAAAGAGAAGCAAAAAGACTGGTAACACATTAAATACATTTATATAAAAATGAATGGCCGGGCGCAGTGGCTCACACCTGTAATCCCAGCCCTTTGGGAGGCCAAGGTGGGCGGATCACAAGGTCAGGAGATCGAGACCATTCTGGCTAATACAGTGAAACCTTGTCTCTACTAAAAATACAAAAAAAATTAGCCGGCATGGTGGCAGGCGCCTGTGGTCCCAGCTACTCGGGAGGCTGAGGCAGGAGAATGGCGTGAACCCGCGAGGCGGAGCTTACAGTGAGCCGAGATTGCGCCACTGCACTCCAACCTGGGCGACAGAGTGAGACTCCGTATCAAAATAAAAATAATAATAAAAAAAAGAATATTACCCTTGTGGAAATTATGATATATTGTAGAACATGATTGAAATATTATAAACATAAATATTTTTATGTAATAAAAACTAAGCGGGAGAGACAGGAGGTGGAACAAGATCACTGAATTGGAGCCTCCATCAATTGTCCTCCCCACAGGAACACCAAACTGAACCACTATCCACCCCAGAAAGCACCTTCACAATCACCAAAAATCAGATGAACGATCGTAGTATGGGCTTTAACTTCATATCGCTGAAAGCAACACTGAAGAGGGTAGGAAAGACAGTCTTGAATTGCGGACACCACCCCTCCCCAATCTCTCGGCAGTGGCCACTTGCCATGGAGAGAGAATCTGTGTGCTGGGGGAGGGACAGCACAGTGATTATGGGACTTTGCATTGGAACTCAGTGGTGCCCTGTCATAATGGAAAGGAACACTTCGCACTGGAACTCAGTGCTGCCCTGTCACAGTGGAAAGAACACAGGGCAGAATCAATGCTGATGAAGACAGCATTTAGACCAGAGGTAACCAGAGGGAATTTGCCTATCCCAGTGGTCAGGACCAGAGTTCCAGCAAGCCTTATAACCATGAACTAAAGTGCTCTGGGGTTCTAAATAAACTGGAACGGCAGAATAGGCCACGAAAACAGCAATTCCTGGAAAAGTTTTGGTGCTATGCTGGGCTCAAAACCAGTGGACTTGAAGGGCAACATGACCCAGTAAGACACCAGCTGGGGCAGCTAAGGGAGTGCTTGCACCAACCCTTACCCAAGCTCAGGCAGTGCAGCTCACAGCTCTGGGAGAAACTCTTCCCTTCCACTTGAGCAGGAGCAAGGGAAGAGTAAAGATGACTTTGTCTTGCAACTTCAATACCAGCTCAACCACAGTAGAATAGGGAACCAGTCAGAGTTGTGAGGCCCTAGCTCTTGGATAACATTTCTAGAAACACCCTGAGCCAGAAGGGAAATTGCTGCCTTGAAGGGAAAAACACAGTCCTGGCAGGATTTATCACCTGCTGACCAAAGAGCCCTTGGGCCCTCAACAATCAGTAGCAGTACCCAGGCAGTACTTGTTGTGGGCACGGGGTGAGACTCAGAGACTTGCTGGCTTAAGCTGTGACTCAGCACATTCCTAGCTGTGGTGGCTATGAGGAGGGGCTACTTCTGCTTAAGAAAAGGAGTACTCTCAAGTGTAATGAAGACTTTGTCTTGCAGCGTAGGTACTAGCTTAGCACAGTGAGGTAGGGCACCAAATGGGCTCTTGGGGTCCCTGATTCCAGGCCTTGGTTCTTAAACAATATTTCAGGACCTGCCCTAAGCCAGAGGGGAGCCCACTGCCTGAAGGGAGAGTCCCAAACCTAGCAGCATTCAATACAAGCTGACTGAAGAACCCTGGGGCAGGCAGTACTTGCCACAGGCCTGGGACAGTACTGGGCAGTAGGGAGAGACTCCTCTGTTTGTGGAAATGAGAGGGAAGTGGGAAGGACTTTGTCTTATTGCTTGGGCTCCAGCACAGCCTCAGTGGAATACAGAACCTGGTAGATTCCTGAGGTTTCCAACTGCAGTCCCTGGCTCCCAGACGACATCTATGGACCTCCCCAGGACAGGGAGAACTTGCTGCCCTGAAGGGAAGGACACAACCTGGCTGACTTCACCACCTGCTGATTGTCAAACCCTAACACCTTGAGTCAACATAGGTGGTAGACAGGCAGTGGTTACCATGGGCCTTAGGCAACAGCCAGTGCTATGCTGGCTTTAGGTTTGACCTAGTGCAGTCCCAGTGGTGGTGGCCACAGGGGTGCTTGTGTTACCCCTCTCCTAGCTCCAGGTGGCTAAGCATAGAGAGAGAGAGACTCCATTTGTTTGGGAGAAAGTAAAGGAAAAGAACAAGAGTCTCTGCCTGGTAATTCAGAGAATTCTTCCGCATCTTACCCAAGACCACCAGATTTTACCTCTGTGAGTCTGCAAGAGCCATAGCGCAACAGGGCTTGGGGTGCCTCCTAATGCAGATATGACTACAGTGATAAAAAACTTAGATTACAACACTCAACTCCCACCGTACACCTGGAAAGCCTTCCCAAGAAGGATAGGTACAAACAGGCCCAGACTACAATAAATACTTATCTTCAGTGCTCAGATGCTGATGAACATCCTCAAGCATCAAAACCATCCAGGAAAACATGACCTCACCAAATGAACTAAATAAGGCACCAAGGACAAATCATGGAGAGACAGAGAGATATGACCTTTCTTTCAAACAGAAAATTCAAAATGTCTGTTTTCAGGAAATTCAGTGAAATTCAAGATAACACAAAGAAGGAATTTACAATCCTATTTATAGGAATCAGAGTCCTAAAAATGTAACAAAACGATTGAAATAACTAAAAGGAATCAAACAGAAATTATGGAGTTGAAAAATGCAATTGACATACTGAATAATGCATCAGAGGATTTTAGTAGCAGAATTGATCAAGCAGGGAAATAATGAGTGAGCTTGAAGACAGGCTATTTGAAAATACACAGGCAGAGAACACATGCACACATAAAGAATAAAAAAGAACGAAGCATGCCAACAAAATCTAGAACATAGCCTGAAAGGGACAAAGCTAAGAGTTATTGGCCTTAAAAAGGAGATAGAGAGAGGGGGGTAGAAATTTATTCAAAGGAACAATAACAAAGAACTTTTCAAAACTAGAGAAAAATATCAATATTCAGGTAAAAGAAGGTTACAGAACACCAAGCAGATTTAACCCAAATAAGATTACCTCAAGATATTTAATAATCAAACTTCCAAAGATAAAGGATCCTAAAAGCAGCAAGAGAAAGGAAATGAGTAACATATAATGGAGTTCTAATATTCCTGGCAGCAGACTTTTCAGTGGAAATCTACAGGCCAGGAGAGAGTGACATGGCATATTGAAAGTGCTAAAGGAAAAAAACCTGGATCCTAGGATGGTATGTCTGGAGAAAATACCCTTCAAATATGGAAAAATAAAGACTTCCCCAGATAAACAAAAACTGAGGAATTTTATCAACACCAGGCCTATCCTACAAGAAATGATAAAGGGAGTACTGCAATCTGAAAGAAAAAAACGTTGGCCAGGTACAGTGGCTCATGCCTATAATCCCAGCACATGGGAGGCCAAGGCAGGAGAATTGTGTGATCCCAGGAGTTCAAGACCAGCCTGGAAAATATAATGAGACCTTGCCTTTACAAAAAAAATTTTAAAATTTTTAAATTTTTTTATGGAAATGGTGGTGTGCACCTGTAGTAGCAGCTAGCTACTCAGGAGGCTGAGGTGGGGGGGCTCACTTTAGCCCAGAAAGTATAGGTTGCAGTGAGCCGAGATCATGCCACTGCACCCTAACCTAGCTAACAGAGTGAGACCCTGTCTCAAAATAAAAGGTATAATAAATAAGGAAAAAAAAAAAGAATGTTAATGAGCAATAAGGAATCACCTGAAGGTACAAAACTTACTGGTAATAATAAGTACACAGAAAACCACAGAATATTATAACACTGTAATTGCAAAGTGTAAACTACTCATATTTTGAGTAGAATGACTAAAAGATAAACCAATGAAAATAACTACAACAACTTTTCAAGACATAAAAAGTATGATATAAATCAAAAAAAACAAAAAGCTAAAAAGTGAGGGGATAAAGTTAAGTGTAGCATTTTTATTAGTTTTCTCTTTGCTTGTTAGTTTGTTTATGCAATCAGTGTTAAGTTGTCATCAGTTTAAAAGAATGGGCTAGCTGGCACGGTGGCTCACGCCTGTAATCCCAGCACTTTCGGAGGCTGAGGCGGGCAGATCATGAGGTCAGGAGTTCAAGACCAGCCTGGCCAACATTGTGAAACCCCATCTCTACTAAAAATACAAAAATTAGACGAGCATGGTGGTGCGTGCCTGTAATCCTAGCTACTTGGGAGGCTGAGGCAGGAGAATCGCTTGAACCCAGGAGGCAGAGGTTGCAGTGAGCCAAGACCATGCCACTGCACTCCAGCCTAGTGACAGAGCAAGACTCCATCTCAAAAAAAAAAAAAAAAAGAATGGGCTATAAGATATTATTTGAAGCCAGGCATGGTGACTCATGTATGTAATTCCAGTACTTTGGGAGGCTGAGGCAGAAGGATTGCTTGAGCCCAAGAGTTCAAGATCAGCCTAGGCAACAGAGGGAGACCCCATACCTACAAAAAATAAAAGAAATAGCCTGGTGTGGTGGTGCACATCTGTGCTCCCAGCTAATCAGAAGGCTGAGGTAAGAAGGTCACTTCAGCCCAGGAGGTTGGGGTTGCAGGTAGCTGTGATTACACCACTGCACTACAGCCTGGGTGACAGAGTGAGACCCTGTGTCAAAATGTATATATTATTTGCAAGCCTCATAGTAACCTCAAATCAAAAAAGATACAACAGATACACAAAAACTAAAAAGAAATTAAAACATACTGCCAGAGAAAATCACTTTGACTAAAAGAAAGGAAGGAAGATAAGAAAAAAACAACCACCACCATAAAACAAATAACAAAATGGCAGGACTAAGTCCTTACTTATCAGTAATAACATTGAATGTAAATGGACCAAATTCTCCAATAAAAAGATATAGAGTCGTCAAGTGGATTAAAACAACAAAACTCAATGATCTGTTGACTGCAAGAAACACTTCACCTATAAAGACACACATAAACTGAAAATAAAGAAATGGAAAAAGACACTCCATACCAATAGAAACCTAAAAAGAGAAGATGTAGCTATGCATATGTAAGACAAAAAATTCGAAAAGACCATTACATAATGATAAAGGGGTCAGTTCAGCAAGAAGATATAACAATTGTAAACATGTATGTACCCAACACCGCAGCACCCAAATATATAAAGCAAATATTATTAGGACTAAAGAGAGAAATACACTCCAATATAACAGCTGGAAACTTCAACACCCCACTCTCAGCATTGGACAGATCTTCCAGATAGAAAATCAACAAAGAAAAATTGAACTTAGTCTGCACAATACACCAAATGAAACTAATAGATATTTACAGAACATTTATCCAACAGCTACAGAATACACATTCTTCTCCTCAGCCATGGATCTTTCTCAAGGATAGACCATATGTTAGGCCACAAAGCAACTCTTTAAAAATTCAAAAAAAAAAAAAAATCACAATTACCTCAAGTATCTTCTCTGACCACAATGGAATAAAACTAGAACTCAACAAGAGGAATTGTGGAAACTATACAAATACATGGAAATTAAACAACATGTGCCTGAATGACTAGTGGGTCAATGAAGAAACTAGTAAGAAAATTAAAAATTTTCTTGAAACAAATGATAATGGAAATACAACATATCAAAACCTATGGGATACAGCAAAAGGAGTACTAAGAGGGAAGTTTATATATGCACCTACATAAAAAGGTAGAAAAACAGCCAGGCGTGGTGGCTCATGCCTGTAATCCTAGCACTTTGGGAGGCCGAAGCAGGCAGATCATGAGGTCAGGAGATTGAGATCATCCTGGCTAACACAGTGAAATCCCGTCTCTACTAAAAATACAAAAAATTAGCTGGGCATGGCAGTGGGCACCTGTAGTCCCAGCTACTCAAGAGGCTGAGGTAGGAGAATCACTTGAACCCAGGAGGCGGAGGTTGCAGTGAGCCGAGATCGCACCACTGCACTCCAGCCTGGGCAACAGAGTGAGACTCTGTCTCAAAAAAAAAAAAAAAAAAAAAGTGGAAAAACTTCAAATAAACAACCAAACTAAGCATCTTAAAGAACTAGGAGAGGAAGGGCAAACCAAACCCAAAACTGGTAGAAGAAGAGAAATTATGAAGATCAGAGTGAAATAAATGAAACTGAAACAAAGAAAACAATAGACAAAATCAATGAAACTGAAAGTTGGTTTTTTGAAAAGTTAAACAAAATTGACAAACCTTTAGCCAGACTAATGAAGAAAAAAAGAGAAAAGAAACAAATAAATAAAATCAGAGATGAGAAAGGAGACACAACAACTGATACTGCAGAAATTCAAAGGATCATTAGAGTCACTATAAGCAACCATATGAGAATAAATTGGAAAACCTAGAAGAAATAAATTCCTGAATGTACACAACCAACTAAGAATGAACCATAATGAAATCCAAAATGTGAACAGACTAATAACAAGTAATAAGATTGAAGCCATAATAAAAAGTCTCCTAGCAAAGAAAAGCTCAGAATCCAATGACTTCACTGCTGAATTCTAGCAAACATTTAAGGAAAAATGCCAGTTCTACCAAAACTATTCCAAAAAATAGAGGAAGGGGGAATAATTCCAAACTCATCCTATGAGGCCAGTGTTACCTTGATGCCAAAACCAGACAAAGACACATCAAAAAAAAAAAAAAAACTAGAAGCCAGTATCCTTGATGAATATTGATGAAAAAATCCTTAACAAAATACTAGCAAATCAAATTCAACAATACATTGAAAACATCATTTATCATGACCAAATAGGGTTTATCCCAGTGATGCAAAGATGGTTCAACATATACAAATCCATCAATGTCATACATCATATCAACAGAATGAAGGACAAAGACATGATTATTAAAACAAATGCTGAAAAAGCATTTGCTAACATTCAACATCCCTTCATGATAAAAACCTCCAAAAAACTGGGTATAGAAAGAATATTCCTCAACATAATAAAAGCCATATACAACAGACCCACAGCTAGTATCATACTGAATGGGGAGAAATTAGAAGCCTTTTCTCTAAGATCTGGAACAAAACAAGGATGCCCACTTTTACCACTGTTATTCAACATAGTACTGGAAGTCCTATTTAGAGCAATCAGATAAGAGAAAAAAATAAAGGGCATCCAAATTGAAAAGGAGGAAGTCAAATTATCTTTGCTGGCAGATGATATGATCTCATATTTGGAAAAACTAAAGACTCCAGCAAAAAACTATTAGAATTGACAAATTCAGTAAAGTTGCAGGATACAAAATCAACATACAAAAAATCGGTAGCATTTCTATATGTCAGTAGCAAACAATCTAAAAAATCAAGAAAGTAATCCCATTTACAATAGCTACAAATAAAATAAAATACCTAGGAATTAACTTAATTAAAGGAGTAAAATATCTTTACAATGAAAGTGATAAAATAGCAATGAAAGAAATTGAAGAAGACACCAAAAATGGAAAGATATTCCATGTTCATAGATTGGAAGAATCATTGTTGTTAAAATGTCACATTACCCAAAGAAATCTACAGTTCAATGCAATCCCCATCAAAATACCAATGGCATTCGTCATAAGAATAGAAAAACAAATTCTAAACTTTATATGGAACCTCAAAAGACCCACAATAGGCAAAGCCATCCTGAGCAAAAAGAACAAAACTAGAAAAAACACATTACCTGACATCAAATTATAGTACAGAGCTATAATAACCAAAATGGCAAGGTACTGACATAAAAACACATAGACCAATGGAACAGAATAGAGAAACCAGAAACAATTCCATACATCTACAGTGAATTCATTTTTGACAAAGGTCCCAAGAACATACACTGGGAAAAGAATATCTCTTCAATAAATGATGCTGGGAAAACTGGGTATCTATATTCAGAAGAATGAATCTAGACCCCTATCTCTTACCATATACAAATATCAAATCAAAATGGATTAAAAACTTAAATATAAGACCTCATGGATGGGCGAGGTGGCTCACGCCTGTAATCCCTACACTTTGGGAGGTCAAGGCGGGTGGATCACCTGAGGTCGGGAGTTTAATACCAGCCTGGCCAACATGGTGAAACCCTATCTCTGCTAAAAATACAAAACATTAGCTGGGTGTGGTTGTGGGCACCTGTAATCCCAGCTACTTGTGAGGCGAGGCTGAGGGAGGAGAATTGCTTGAACTCAGGAGGCAGTGGTTGCAGTGAGCTGAGATCGTGCCACTGCACTCCAGCCTGGGCAACAAGAGTGAAACTCTGTCAAAACAAAACAAAACTAAAACTATGAATCTACTAAAAGAACACATTGAGGAAGATCTCCAGGATATTGAACTGGACAACAGTTTTTTTGAGTAATACCCCATGAGCACAGGCAACTAAAGCAAAAATGGATAAATGGGATCACATCAAGTTAAAAACTTCTGCACAGCTAAGAAAATAATCAACAAAGTGAGGAGACAAACCACAGAACCATATTAATGGGAGAAAATATTTGTAAACTACCCATCTGACAAGGGATTAATAACCAGAATGTATAAGGAACTGAAAAAAACTCTATAAAAAACTAATAATCCAATTTAAAAATGGCCAAAATATCTGAACAGACATTTCTCAAAAGAAGACAAACGAATGGCAAATAAGTAAATGAAAAGGTACTCACTATCATTAATCAGAGAAATGCAAATCAAAACTATCATGAGATATCATCTCATCCCAGTTAAAACAGTTTTTATCCAAAAGACAGGTAATAACAAATGCTGTCAAGAATGTGGAGGGAGAAAAGGGAACCCTTGTGCACTGTTGGTGGGAATATATATTAGTCCAACCACTATGGAGAATAGTTTGGAGGTTTCTCAAAAAACTAAAAATAGAACTTACATATGATCCAGGAATCCCACTGCTTGGTATATACCCCCCAAAAAGGAAATCAGTATGACACAGAGATATCTGCACTCCCGTGTTTATATTACAGCACTATTCAGAATAACCAAGATTTGGAAACAGCCCAAGTGTCCATCAGCAGATGAATGGATAAATTTAAAAAATGTGGTACTTTTACACAACAGAATACTATTCAGCCACAAAAAAATTAGATCCTGACATCTGCAACAATATAAATGGAATTGAAGGTCATTATGTCAAGTGAAATAAGTCAGGCACAGAAAGACAAACTTCTCATGTTCTCACTTGTTTGCATGAGCTAAAAAATCAAAACAAGTGAACTCATGGAGATAGAGTAGAATGGTGGTTAGCGGCCAGGCACAGTGGCTTATGCCTGTAACTCCAACACCTTGGGAGGTTGATGTGGGAGAATCTCTTGAGTCTGTCTGAGACCAGCCTGGGCAACATAGTGAGACCCCATCTCTATTACATTTTTTTAAATGGTGGTTATAAGCACGGTCGGTGGCTCATGCCGGTAATGCCAGCAATTTGGGAAGCTGAGGCAGGCAGATCACTTGAGGTCAGGAGTTTGAGACAAGCCTGGCTAACATGGTGAAATCCTGTTTCTACTAAAAATACAAAAATTTAGCCGGGCATGGTTGGGGGTGCCTGTAATCCCAGCTCCTCAGGATGCTGAGGCAGGGAGAATTGCTTGAACCCAGGAGGCAGAGGTTGCAGTGAACTGAGACTGCGCCACTGCACTCCAGCCTGGGAGATAGAGCAAGATTCTGTCTCAAAAAAAAAAAGGTGGTTACCAGAGACTGGGAAGGTAGTGTGGCAAGGGAGAAGTGGGGCTGGTTAATGGGTACAAAAATATAGTTAGATGGAATGAATAAGATCTAGTATTTGATAGCACAACTGGGTGATTACAGGCAACAGTAATTTATTGTACATTTTAAAATAACTAAAAAAATACAATTGGGTTGTCTGTGACACAAAGAAAGGATAAATGTTGACCAGGCGTGGTGGCTCATGCCTGTAATCCCAGCACTTTGGGAGGCCGAGGTGGGCAGATCTCTTGACGTCAGGAGTTCAAGACTAGCCTGGCCAACATGGTGAAACCCCATCTCTATTAAAAATACAAAAATTAGCCAGGCGTGGTGGTGGGTGCCTCTAATCCCAGCTACTCAGGAGGCTGAGGCAGGAGAATTGCTTGAACCCAGGAGGCAGAGGTTGCGGTGAGCCAAGATCATGCCATTGCACTCCAGCCTGGGCAATAGAGCAAGACTCCCTCTCAAAAAATAAATAAATAAATAAATAAATAAAGGATAAATGCTTGAGGTGATGGATATCTCATTTATCCTGATGTGATTATTACATATTGTATGCCTGTGTCAAAATATCTCATGTACACCATAAATATATACACCTACAATGTACCCACAAACATTAAAAATTATATTAAAGGGATGAGCTAATTTAACAATTTGTACTAAGAAGAGTGAATAGAGAAGACACCCTACCAAATGGGGCAGTTTCTTACCAATCTCTGAAAATATGCTACTAACAACACACACAAATATCTTTTGTATCTTATAGTGGTTTCAACTACAGGCAGGATGTTTGGAAATGTCCAGTAGCATTTTTAGTCATCATAGTATCTGGGATTGCTATTGGTATGTGTGGTCATGGGTTGGGGAGGGAAAGCATCCTGTAAAATAAGCAACAGTGTCATAGCCTAAAAAGCATTGCTAAATCCAATGTCATAATGATTTTCTCTTATGTTTTCTTGTAAGAATTTCATAAGTTTAAGTCTTAGATTTAGGTTTTTGATCATTTTTGTATATAGTACTATATAAGGTAAGGGTCCAACTTTATTCTTTCATATGTGGCTATCCAGTTTTCCCAGCCTCATATGTTGAAACATCTATCCTTCCCCGACTGAATTAGTCTCGGCACCTTTGTTGAAAATCAATTGCCCACATATGCAAAGGTTTATTTCTGGTCACTTTATTCTATTGTATTGGTCTGAATGTCTGTCCTTATGCCCATATGACACTATTTTAATTACAATTAACTTTGTTTTTTTTTTTTAATTTAATAAAGATGGGGTCTCACTATGTTGCCCAGACTGGTTACAAACTCCTGATCCTACCACTTTGGCCTCCCAAAGAGCTGAGATTAGAAGCATGAGCCACCACACCCAGCCATAACTTCGTAATAAGATTTAAAATCAGGAAGTGTGAGACTTCCAACTTTGTTCTTTTCAAGATGATTTTGGCTATTCAGAGTCCCTTACAATTCATTTGAATTTTAGAATGGGTTTTTCTATTTCTACAAAAAATGACCTTAGGAGCTAGATAGGATTGCATCGAATCTGTAGACTGTTGGGTAGTATTGCCATCCTAACAATTTTAGATCTTCCAGGATGCGCAGTGGCTCATGCCTGTAATCCCAGCATTTTGGGAGGACAAGGAAGGCAGATTACTTGAGCTCAGGAGTTCAAGACCAGCCTGGGCAACATGGCAAAACCAGTCGCTACAAAATATACAAAAATTAGCTGGTCTTGGTGGTGCACACCTGTAATCCCAGCTACTCAGGAGGCTGAGGTAGGAGAATCACCTGAACCTGGGAAGCAGAGGCTGCAACGAGCCAAGATCGCGCCACTGGACTCCAGCCTGGGTGACAGAAGCAAGACCCTGTCTAAACAACAACAACAAAAACACAATATTAGATCTTCCAGTTCATGAACACAGGATGTCTTCATATTCATTTACATTTTCTTCAGTCTCTTTCCGCAATGTTTTGAAGTTTGCAGTACACAAATCTTGCGGCTCCTTGATTAAATTTATTTATAAATATTTTACTCTTTTTGATGATATTATGACTTGAGTTGTTCTCTTAGTTTCCACTTTGGATTGATTATTCATTGCTAGAGTATAAAATGCAACCAGGCCAGGTGCAATGACTCATGCCCAGGCCAAGAAGGGAGGATCAGGAGCTTGAGACCAGTCTGGGCAACATAGTAACACAACGTCTCTACAAAAAATTTAAAAATGAGCTGGGTGCGGTGGCACATGCTTGTATTCCCAGCCACTCGGGAGGCTGAGGCAGGAGAATCACTTGAGCCAAGGAGTTCAAGGCTGCAGTGAGTTATGATCATGCCACTGTACTCTAGCCTGGACAACAGAGTGAGACCCTGCATCTAAAAATATAAATAAATAAATAAATAAATAAGAAATAAAATAAAATGCAACTGATTTTTCTGTGTTGATTTTGTATGCCTCTATTTTGCTGAATTTATTTAGTGGCTCTAATTTTCGTGTGTGGAATCTTTAAGGTTTTCAACATAGAGGATTACAACATCTGTGAACAGAGATAATTTTACTTTCTCCTTTCCAATTCAAATGGCTTTCTTTTGGTTGCCTAATTTATCTGGCTACAATTGCTAATACCATGTTGAATGTAAGTGGCAAAATCAGGCACTTGTTAATCATCTTAAGTAAAAAACTTTCAGTTTGATGGTACCATTGATATGAAGTTAGCTGTGGGTTTTTCATATATGGTCTTTATCATGCTGAAGACGCTTCCTTCTATTCCTATTTAGGGTTTTTATCATTAAAAAGAACAGTACATTGTTAATGAATGAATGAATGAAATTAGTTTAAAGGGGTATGAATGAATGAGGTTAATTTAAAGGAATATACAGAAAGAAATGTACATGAGTCATAAATGCAAAGAAGGCATGGGGTGATTTGAGGTAAATATGCAAAGTCACCCCTTATATACTGAACACAATTCCTTTAACTGTAAGAGTTCTTGTTTGTTGGGTTTCTTTTTTCTTTTTAAAACAGTCTTTGAGGTAGATTTCTATTATTAAAGCCTGTTTTTATAGAGTTCAGAGTTCTTCCTTCCTTCTCTTTGATGCCTAATCTCCTTTATCTTCAGCCAGCAAATAAATCTCTAGTGCTATCAGGAAATACTGATTTTCTCACTTTATACCCCTGTCCTATCTGAACTCATCAGTCCCTAATCTCTGTTTGACCTCAAATCCAAACCGTGGGCCTTCAGAAATGCTCTATAAAACCTATTGTACAGGAATTGTAATTAAGTCATTCAACTATCCAGGAGTCTATTTACAAAATTAGGAGGGCATCCTCTTAATCCCAGAAATTGGAATCCTCATACATTGCTGGTAGGAATTTAAAAATGATAAAATCACTTTGGAAAACAGTTTGGCAGTTTCTTTAAAAGCTAAACATATGTTTAACATATGAATCAGCAAATTCATTTCTCAGAATCTGTCCAAGAGAAATGACAGCCTATGTTTACACAAAGGGCTGTAAGCAAATGTTTTACAGTAGCATTATCCATAGCAGCTAAAAACTGGAAACCTGAATATACCCATCAACTGATAAGTGAATAAACAAAATGTGGTATACTTACACAATAAAAAATCATTCAGCAATCAAAATTAATGAAGTACTAATTCATGCTACAAGATGGATAAACCTCAAAAACATGCTAAGTATAATAAAAGTACAAAGCAATTATAGGATTCCATTTAATGAAACATGCAGAAAGGCAAATCTTTATAGCTAAAAAGTTGTGTGGGGCTTTGGGAGGCCGAGGTAGCAGATTACCTGAGCTCAGGCATTCGAGACCAGCCTGGGCAACATGGCAAAATCCCGTCTCTATTAAAAATACAAAAAATTAGCTAGGCATGGTGGCGCATGCCTGTAGTCCCAGCTACCCAGGAAGCCGAGGATGCTGAGACATGAGAATCACTTGAACTCAGGAGGTGGAGGTTGCGGTGAGCCAAGATCGTGTCACTGCACTCCAGCCTGGGCGACAGAGCAAAACTCTGTGTCAAGAAAAAAAAAAAGAAAGAAAGTTGTCTGGGGTTTGGATGGGAAAGAAAAATGACTACAAATGGGCCTGAGGAATCTTTTGGGGGTGATAGAAATGTCCTTAAATTGGATTGGTAATGACTATACTATTCTATAGATTTATTTAAATTCACTGGATTGTGTACTTACAAGAGGTGAAAATTTTGAGACCTAATTTCAATGAAGCTATTTTCCCTTCCCTTTCCCTTTCCCTTTCCCTTTCTTTTCCTTTTTTTGAGACAGAGTCTCACTCCATCGCCCAGGCCCAGGCTGGAGTGCAGTGGCGCAATCTCAGCTCACTACAAGCTCCGCCTTCCGGGTTCAAGTGATTCTCCTGCCTCAGCCTCCCCAGTAGCTGGGATTACAGGCGCCCACCACCAAGCCCAGCTAATTTTTGTATTTTCAGAAGAGACGGGGTTTACCAGGTTGGCTAGGCTGGTCTCAAACTCCTGACCTCAGGTGATCCACCTGCCTCTGTCTCCCAATGTGCTGGGATTACAGGTGTGAGCCACTATGCCTGGCCTTTTTTTTTTTAAACGGAGTCTTGCTCTGTTGCCCAGGTTAGAGTGGAGTGGCGCAATCTCAGCTCACTGCAACCTCTGCCTCCTGGGTTCAAGTGATTCTCCTGTCTCAGCCTCCCAAGTAGCTGGGATTACAAGCACTTGCCACTTTGCCTAGCTAATTTTTTGTATTTCTAGTAGAGACAGGGTTTTGCCATGTTGGCCAGGCTGGTCTCAAACTCCTGACCTCAGGTGATCCACCCGCCTCAGCCTCCCAAAGTGCTGGGATTACAGGCGTGAGCCACCGTGCCCGGCCAAAGCTATTTTTTTAAAAGCCAATAAGTGACAATGCGTCCTTTCAAAATATATTAAAAATATATAATTATTTATTTAAAACATTTAAGAATGTGTATAAAAACACATTTACCATGCCTTCTCACATACTATATACTGAAGTTTAACATATTGGGAACATATATGTTAACTTGTGCTATTTTTATTGGTATCTCAGAATAAATCTTCCCTTGCCATGTCTGTTTAATCAGAACTATAAAATTATAAGATGAACAAAACAACACAACACAAAAACCTAAAATCATTTCTGACCGCTAGTCCATGAGTGAGATTTTTTCTCAATATTGTACAATCAAAACAAATACAGAAATAAATTTCAGAGGCTTACTACAGCTGAAATCAGTGAACCTTTCTCACAAGGTTTTTGTGCTAAAAATACTGTTTTCACTGTATAATTTCCTGATAAGCAAATGTTATAATTTTAGCACCTAAAGTACTTGTATCAATAAATATATTATTATTTTTATATATTATAGTTATGTAATTAATTTTTAAAAGGTTTCTGTTGCTAAAACAAAAAGTATCTGAATTATCCTGGATCATAGGCAATACAATGATATCAAGCTCAACTACATTTTTGCTAGTAGGCTGATTAGAAACAAATTTAGTTGAAAAGAATACCTTAACATCCTGTAAGGCTGCCATAAAGGTAGATGGGATTTTACTTCATATAGCAAAGGTTTGAATTTGTTATTTTATTTTATTTCGAGACAGAGTCTTGCTCTGTTGCCCAGGCTGGAGTGCCATGGTATGATCTTGGCTCACTGCAACCTCCACTTCCTGGGTTCAAGCGATTCTCATGCCTCAGCCTCCCGAATAGCTGGGACTACAGGCATGTGCCACCACACCTGGCTAATTTTTGTATTTTTAATAGAGATGGGGTTTCACCATGTTGGCCAGACTGGCCTTGAACTCCTGACCTCACAAGATCTGCCCGCCTCGGCCTCCCAACCTAATGGGATTACAGGCATAAGCCACCATGCCCGGCCAAAGGTTTGAATTTTTAAAAAACATTTTCAAGATATCAGATGTTCCATTTCGTTTTTCACCTGACATTTCATAGAAACAGAGTGCTCTTTGCCTTTTCCTCTTTCCTGTTGGCTGGAATTCAAGCCCAGGGACTGGAGTTCCTGTAGCTACCCTGGACTGTGAAATGACTTTGAGAATGGAAGTCGCATATGGCAAAGCAACAAGACACAAGGAGTGTGGGTGTGGCCAGGCGCTGTGGCTCACGCCTGTAATCTCAGCACTTTGGGAGGCTGAGGCGGGCGGATCACAAGGTCAGGAGATCGAGACCATCCTGGCTAACACGGTGAAACCCCATCTCTACTAAAAATACAAAAAATTAGCCGGGCGTGGTGGCGGGCGCCTGTAGTCCCAGCTACTCGGGAGGCTGAGGCAGGAGAATGGCATGAACCTGGGAGGTGGAGCTTGCAGTGAGCCGAGATCTGGCCACTGCACTCCAGCCTGGGCGACAGAGCCAGACTCCGTCTCAAAAAAAAAAAAAAAAACAGGATTGTGGGTCTTTGAAACCATGAAATTGCTATACTATCTTTGCAGTGACTGCTTCTATATTTCTTGAACATGAAATAAATAAATGTCTATTTTTTTCTTCCACTGTCTTACAGCTAAACTTGATCCTGAGATAGCAATGGTTCAGACAGAAAGAGCTGTAGGCACGAAGGCTGACATAGGAAAGCGCTTGGCATCTTGAAAAGATGGCAAGGTAAATGTAGCTGGAGTACCAGTAATGGGAGGAAAAATGGTAGGAGACAGGGCGGGAGTTAATAGGGAGCCCGATGGTGTAAGGCCTGGTGGCTCACTGGGACTTTGAGCTTTAATTTAGATGTGGGAAGCCATCAGAGAATTTTGAGGAGAAAAATGACCCAACTAGTCTACGTTTTAAAGGAATCTCTTTGTGGAGAATAGACTTATGCCAACGCTTAGAAGTCATCATATGAGTAAAATGAGTATTTATTACAATATTCTCTATACTTCTTTTACACATTTAAAATATTCTACCGCCAGGCCTGGGAGCTCACACCTATAATCCCAGTGCCTTGGGAGGCTAAGGTGGGAGGATCGCTTGAGGCCAGGAGTTCAAGTCTGCAGTGAGCTATGATGGCACCACTGCACTCCAGCATGGGAAACAGAGTGAGACCCTGTCTCTAAAAATAAAAAACAAAATATTCCAGATTATAAAATTTCATGGAAAACTGATCACAATCAAATTTATTAACTGGCCAAAGCTAAAACTGTATCATTCATAACTAATTTTACTGTAACATATCAGAATAAAGAATGTGTTAACTTAGAAGGGTTTGTTCTGGGCTATCCAGAAAACAGATAGGGTCCATATAATGTGTGGTCGGCTTGTTAGCAGCAAAACATATCCTAGTCACGTGGCACCAAAATATGTTAGTAGCAGCCAATCCATACAGGTCTGCAGCAACCTCAGTTCTTGCCTCCTCAGAAGAAAGAATTCGACAGAGGAGCGTAAGGCAGAGTGAGAGAGCAAGACAACTTTTAGAGCAGGAGTAAAAACTTATCAAAAAGCTTTAGGGCAGTAATGAAAGGAAATAAAGTACACTTGGAAGACGGTCAAGTGGGCAACTTGAGAAATCCCATGCACAGTTTGACCTTTGACTTGTGGTTTTATACACTGGCATACTTCTGGGGTCTTATGTCCCTTCTCCCCTGATTCTTCCCTTGGGGTGGGCTGTCTGCATGCACAGTGGCCTGTCAGCACTTGGGTGGGGCCACATGCACAGTGTGTTTACTGAAGTTGTATGCATGCTCAACTGAGGTGTTTTCTCTTACTAGTCAAATGCTCTCAGGAGGCCATATACCAGTTAAACTCGGCATTTTGCCTCTTAGTGCACGTGCTTGATTGAGCCCATTCGCCCAGCTCCTGAGATCTTATCAGGAAGTTGCTGATCACTAGTTTCAGGTGTTTCTATCCATTGGGAGACTACCTTTCCCTGGCGCCAGCTGCAACCAATTACTATTTTGCAGAGCCAGTGTAACAACTGCCTGACCATCACCTGATGGTGGCCTGACATTCCTGGGTTGGGGGTCGGGGACTCTCCTGCCCCGCACATGTCTGACTAACTACTGGAACAGACTAGAGAGCTCTGCATTGGAACTTGCCTCTGGGTTTTACTAACTTGGAGGGTGACTTTGACTAAATCAGTCATTTAACCTTCCTAATCTACCAAAATGTAGTCATCTTTACCTGCAAAGATTTTGTGAGGATTAAGTGCTTAGCATTGTTCATTGTTTCTAGCACAGAATAATCATCCCATAAGTGGTGTCTTCATTATTTTTAATCACAATTACCAGAATCTGAGAACACTTAACTACACTTTTAACACTGAATCAGGGCAATATAAAATTTGCAGGCATAAGGAAGGTTTTCTGTTATGAGTGGAGACAGCTTCACACAAGGATTTTCCATTATTTGATGCAAAAGCTCTCAAGTGCATCTCCTTTTTTTTTTAAATCTGGTAAGTTTGCTTGTGGAAGAAACTTGAGTATCTCAGTCATAGGAATGCCCATAAGAAAACCAATTAATTACCATTCTGATTCATACTTCAATTTCTTCTGATTCATAAATTATTATGAATCAGCAACTATGAACCTCATCAGCACTAGCATACCGAAAAGATCATTTCTGGGCGCACGTTTTACCTCCTGGAACTTTATGATGCTCTTACACTGAAGATTAAAAAAAAAAAAAAAAAAAAATCCCGTTTAGCATCGGACTGCGCAGGGGAAATTTAACCATTTTTAAATACACCAGAACATTCTGTTCTTCTTAACAAGACCTGCCTTTAAGAGAAACTATCTTATCAGAGGCTAATCTATCGAGGTTTTATGGGCACTTAAATGACCTTGGTGAAGGGAAATACCCAACCCCAAACCCCTCCAGCCATCCTGTCCTATTTAAGGTGAAAGGTTGGGGAGACTGAGAGGCACTGTGAAATTCACAGCCTAGGGGCACAGGCTTACTAAAAAAACCAAGACCTAATCATAGGACTGTAGAATATTACCCCTACCCCACCACCCCACCTCCCCACCACATCAGGAAAGGCCTACCTACTAGAGTTCTTTTTACCCAGTACATCATGTCTGGCTTTCAACAAAAAAAAAATACAAGGCATACTAAAAGGCAAAAAACAGTTTGAATGGACAAAGAACTAGAACCAGACACAAATATTTTAGGAGGGTAGAATTATCAGAGTGGGAATTAAAAACAACTATGATCAATATGATAAAAGCTCTAATGGGGCCAGGCATAGTAACTCCCACCATATTGGGAGGGTGAGGTGGAAGGACTGCTTGAGTGCAGGAGTTCAAGACCAGCCTGGGCAACGTGGCAAAACCCTGTCTCTACAAAAAATACATAAATTACCTGGGCATGGTGGCATATACCTGTAGTGCTAGCTATTCAGGAGGCTGAGGTAGGAGGATCCCCTGAGCCTGGAGAAGTCAAGGCTGCAGTCAGCAGTGATCATGTGACTGTACTCTAGCCTGAGCAACAAAGTAAGACCCTGTCTCAAGATTAAATTAAAAACTAAAAAAAAATTTTAAATGAGCTGGGTGGGCTGGCATGCGGCTGTAGTCCTAGCTACTTGGGAGACTGAGGCAGGTGGATCAGTCGGGACCTGGCGTTTGAGGCTAGTGAGCTATAATTACATTACCGCACTCCAGCCTGGGTGATACAGTGAGACCCTGTCTCAAAAAATAAATAAAAGGCCAGGAGTTCAAGACCAGCCTGGCCGACATGGTGAAACCGTCTCTACTAAGAATACAAAAATTAGCCTGGCGTGGTGGCATATGCTTATAATCCCAGCTACTTGGTAGGATGAAGCATGATAATTGCTTGAACATGGGAGGCACAGGTTGCAGTGAGCCGAAATCGCACCACTGCACTCCAGCCTGAGTGACAGAGCAAGACTGTCTCAAAAAAAAAAAAATCATTTGTTTCCAGCTGGGCATGGTGGCTCATGCCTGCACTTTGGGAGGCCGAGGTGGGTGGATAACCTGAGGTTAGGAGTTCAAGACCAACCTGGCCAACATTGTGAAATCCCGTCTCTACTAAAAATACAAAAAACTAGCTGGGCATGGTGGCACGTGCCTGTAATCCTAGCTACTCGGGAGGCTGAGATAGGAGAATAGCTTGAACCCAGGAGGCAGAGGCTGCAGTGAGTTGAGATTGTGCCACTGCACTTCAGCCTGGGTAACAGAGCAAGACTCCGTCTCCAAAAATAAAAATAAAAATAAATAAGCTGGGCATGATGGCTCACACCTATAATCCCAGCACTTTTGGAGACCCAGGCAGGAAAATCAGTTGAAGCTAGGAGTTCAAGACCACCCTGCAGAACATAGCGAGATCCAATCACTACAAAAACTACAAAAAATACCCAGACACAGTGGTGCATGTCTGTAGTCCCAGGTGCTCAGAAAGCTGAGGCAGGAGGATCACTTGAGCCCAGGAGTTTGAGGCTGCAGTGAGCTATGATTATGTCACTGCATTCCAGCCTGGGTGACAAAGGAGTCTATGCCTCTAAAAAAGAAAAATAAATAAATGAAAGCTCCAATGGATAAAGTAGATGGCATGCAATAAGACAGATGGAAATTCTGAGAAAGAGTCAAAAAAATGCTAGAGATTAAAAACACTATGAAGATTGCCATTCATGAGCTTACAAGTTGACTAAACACAGGTGAGGAAAGATACTCTGAGCTTGAGGATGTCCAGTAGAAACTGAAAAGCAAAGAGAAAAAAGACCCAAAAAAGGGGGAGCAAAATATTCAAGAACTGCGGGACAATTATAAAAAATACAGAAAGAGAGAAAGGAACAAAAACTATATATGTATATGTATATATATGTGTGTGTGTGTATATATATATTTTTTATTTTTGAGACAGACTCTCGCTCTGTCGCCCAGGCTGGAGTGCAGTGGTGCAATCTCAGCTCACTGCAAGCTCTGCCTCCTGAATTTAAGTGATTCTCCTGCCTCAGCCACCCTAGTAGCTGGGATTACAGGCTTCTGCCACCACACCCAACTAATTTTTGCATTTTTAGTAAAGACGCGGTTTCACCATGTTGGCCAGGCTGGTCTCAAACTCCTGACCTCAGGTGATCCACCCACCTCGGCCTCCCAAAGTGCTGGAATTACAGGCGTGAGCCACTGCGCCCGGCCAAAAACAATATTTGAAGCAATTATGAACTGACAGCTTCTCCCAAATTAATGTTAGATACCAAACTACAGATTCAGGAAACTCAAAGAATACCAGGAAGAATAAATCCTAAGTAAATTACACATAGGTATATCATATTCAAACTACAGAATATCAAAGATAAAGAAAAAATCTTCAATGAAGTCAGAGGGGAAAAATATTCTTAACTATAGAGAAACAAAGATAAGAATTATATCTGACTTATTAGAAATCATGCAAGCAGGAAGAGAATGCAGTATATTTAACATGATGGTAGAAAAATACCACCAACTTAGAGTTCTGCATACTGTGAAATTTCCCTTCAGATTTAAAGAAGAAATAGACTTTCTCAGACAAATAAACATCAGAGGAATTTGTTGTCAGTACACCTGTCTTGCAGAAGTGTTTTTTAAAAGTTATTTTACTTTATTTAGGCCGGGCGCGGTGGCTTACGTCTGTGGTCCCAGCACTTTGGGAGGCTGAGGCGGGCGGATCACAAGGTCAGGAAATCGAGACTATCCTGGCTAACATGGTGAAACCCCGTCTCTACTAAAAATACAAAATAGATTAGCCGGGCGTGGTGGTGGGCGCCTGTGGTCCCAGCTACTCCGGGAGGCTGAGGCGGGAGAATGGCGTGAATCCGGGAGGCAGAGCTTGCAGCGAGCGAGATCGTGCCACTGCACCCCAGCCTGGGCGATAGAGCGAGACTGTCTCTCAAAAAAAAAAAGTTATTTTACTTTATTTTATTTTTTAAATAGAAGGCCCGGCATGGTGGCTCATGCCTGTAATCCCAGCAATTTGGGAGGCTGAAGTGGGCAGATCACTTGAGCTCAGGAATTCAAAACCAGCCTGGGCAACATGGCAAAACCCCATCTCTACTAAAAATACAAAAAATTAGCCAGGTGTGGTGACGCACACACTGGTAGTCCTAGCTACCCGGGAGGCTGAGATGAGAGGATCACTTGAGCCTGGGAGGTCAAGTCTGCAGTGAGCCCTGATCATGCCTGTGCACTCCAGCCTGGGCAACAGACTGAGACCCTGTCTCAAAAAACAAACAAACAAAAAATTGGAGACAGGGTCTTACTATGTTGGCCACCCTGGTTTGGAACTCTTGGCCTCAAGTGATCCTCCCACCTCAGCCTCCCAAAGTGCTGGGATTACAGGCATTGGCCACCATGTGTGGCCAAAAGATGTTCTTCAAAGAGAAGAAAATTGATAAAGATCAGAAAATCAATAAAGGTCAGAAAATGAAATCTACATAAAGAAAGGAGAACATTAGTGTGCAGTGGCGGGATCTCGGCTCACTGCAAGGTCCGCCTTCTGGGTTCATGCCATTCCTGTGCCTCAGCCTCCAAAGTAGCTGGGACTACAGGTGCCTGTCACCACGCCCAGCTAATTTTTTGTGTTTTTAGTAGAGACGGGGTTTCACCATGTTAGCCAGGATAGTCTCAATCTCCTGACCTGGTGATCCGCCAGTCTCAGCCTCCCAAAGTGCTAGGATTACAGGTGTGAGCCACTGCGCCCGGCCTACTTTTCTTACTCTTAATTGATCTAACAGATAACTGGCTAAAATAATAATAGCAACAATATACTCAATTGTATATGTAGAAATTTTGAACTAAATAAAAACGAAAATACAATTAACAAAATTCGTGGGATGCAGCAATTGCAATATAAGGGAAATATATGTCATTGGAAACATATATTAGAAAAAAAAGACAAATCCAAAATCAATAATGTGTACTACCACCTTGGAAAACTAGAAATAGAAGAGCAAATTAAAGACAAATTAAGCAGAAGAAAAGAAATAATAAAAATCAGAAAAAAATGAAACTGAAAATCAATAGAGAAAATTAACAAAAAAACAAAAGCCAGTTATTTGAAAAGGTCAATAAAATGTATAAGTCTCCAGTTACACTAACTGCAAAAAAAAAAAAAAAGAGAGGACATAATTACTAATATCAGAAATAAAAAAGTAGACATTACCTGGTTGGCCCTGTCAGTAAAAGTTTTTTTAAAAAAAGAGTGGACATCACTTAAAGACCCCACAGACATTAAAAGGATAGTAACAAAACTATTCTCACAAATTTGATAACCTAGATGAAACGGACCAATTCCTTGAAAGTTGCAATCTGCCAAAATTCACACACACAAATTAAACAATCTGTAAAGACCCAGGATTATTTTAAAAATTGAATCAATAATTAATAAACTTCCAAAACAGAAAGTCCCTAGCCCCAGGTAGATTCACTGGCAAATTATATCAAACATTGAAAGAAGCAGCTGTACAGTTCTTTATAATCTCTTTTAGGAGACAGAAATAGAGGGAATTCTTCCTAACTCCCTAGCTACTTAAGGACCAGGGAGGACTATTGTGGGCTCCACCTGAGAGCTGGTTAGAAATGCAATATCTGTGCTTGCTTTGAGAGCACATATACTAAAATTGGAACAATTCAGAGAAGATTAGCATGGCCCCCTACACAAAGATAATACACAAATTTGTGAAGTGTTCCATATTTAATAAAAACACATTTTTTAAAAATGCAGAATCTTGTGCCTCAGCATAAGCCTACACTCAAAACCTGCAAGTTCATCAAGATCCACAAGTCATTCATATGTACATTAAGTGTTAAGAAGCACTGGTCCTCAACCTATCTGCATACTGGAGTCTCCTGGAAGAAATTCTGATTTAATTGGTATGAGTGTGGCAGGGCTTTGGGATTTTTAAAAGCTCCCCAGGCATTTTAAAATTCAGCAATATCTAAAGAGAGGTCTTAGAAGCCAAGATCACAAAATGAATATCGGTGAAGTATCATTTTGCTTACCTCAAAGGGCCTTATCAATGGCACTATTCCATGGGCTGCCATCCAACCTGCTACTAATGGATAAAGTCCCATAATGCCCCATGTCAACTTTTGGCCAAGAAATTTGAGAGTCTAGGCGTTATGTGATGACTCACATCTGTAATCCCATTACCTTGGGAGGTCAAGGCAGGGCGACTGCTTGAGGCCAGGAGCTCAAGACCAACCAGTGCAACATAGGAGGACCCCATCTCTACAATTATATATATATATATTTTAATTAGCTGGGCATGGTAGTGTTGTAGGACTTTCTCCTTAAGATCCTTGTCACACAACCAGGAAAGAGTAGGCTTGCAGACACTTTGAAGGACAAGAAAAATGGAATTTATTGGGTGAAAAGGAGAAAGGGAAAACAGGGACTCTAAGCAAAGTGAGAGTTCTGCTAACTGGTCTCTCGCCTCACAGATTGAATCACAGGTTACCACCCTGGAACAGGAGCGTCCAGGCTCCTCCCCACTGCAAAGGGCTCAAACTTCCCATGGCTCCACCCCGTTCTCCCAGTGTACAGGCTGGTCAGAGGTTCTCCGGGGACCCCTTTATACTTGGCTGTCTCAGTAGTACACACCTGTAATCCTAGCTACTCAGGAGGCTAAAGCAGGAGGATCACTGGAGCCCAGGAGTTGGAGGTTACAGTGAGCCTTGATCGCACCACTGCACTCCAGCCAGGTCAACAGAGAGGGACCCTGTCTCTAAAAATAGTAAATAAATAATAAAATAAATTTGAGAGATTATATTTTTAGAAATATTTGTTTCAATAGTTTAGTAGCACAGAACTTTCTGTACTTTACCTTTTCTCTTTCCCTTCCACCCAAATTCTTTACACTAATAAGGTAGGTTTCCATTTAAATAGATGTAAATTAATTAATTAAAAATGTTTTATTAGCCTGCTATTAAGCCACAAATTATACTTTAATTTAATGAAACTAGTGTTCAGCACAATGCCAGTTTAATGGGGTTCCAACTTAAAACATTGAGGGTAATTCAAAACATTGTATTGCAAATTACTAAGAACTGGAGAGGTGAGAAGAGAGTCGGGGATGGAATTGAGGATGAGGCGAAAAGATGAAAGAACTGAGGGAAAGACCAGAGAAAGGAATACTCCCCTGTTCTTTTTGGTTTTGTAAACTGTTAATGACAAGTGGATTCTAGTAGCTGAATTCAATGATCCAGGGCCCCAGCAAACTGACAGTCATGGCTGGTTTCCATAGTTAACAACATGTAGAACTATTTCTTCAAAGAGGTTTAATTAGAATGTACGAATATTGGAGCTTAAATATAACTTGAGAGCTTTGCCTAAGAAACTTAAACTCAGGCCAGGCGCGGTGGCTCATGCCTGTAATCACTGCATTTTGGGTCACCTGAGGCCACGAGTTTGAGACTAGCCTGGCCAACATGGTGAAACCCTGTCCCTACTAAAAATACAAAAATTAGCTAGGCGTGGTGGCGGGCGCCTGTAATCCCAGCTACTGGGGAGGCTGAGGCAGGAGAATCGCTTGAATCCAGGAGGCAGAGGTTGCAGTGAGCTGAGATCGTGCCATTGCACTCCAGCCTGGGTGACAAAAGCGAAACTCAGTTTCAAAAAAAAAAAAAAAAAAGAAACTTAAACTCATGTTTAAGACTTTCCTTAAACATGAGAAGGCAAAAGGGCAACTAAATTTTTCTGACATTATCGGAATAAAATTATTCCAGTGGCACAAGATTTTTTTTTAATAGATTACCCTGAAATACTTACTCTCTACTTTTGTACCAGAAAGTCTTAAAGCCACAGCTGGACCAAAGGTATGCCAGCTCCAAACTTTAAAAGAAAAGGTAACTCTTTAAATATAATCATTCCTTTTTGATCACTTTGCAAATTTTCTCTTTCTTCTTCCGTTTCTCTAGTTTTCTTTTCTTCAAGTAGGAAATGATTTTGTTTGCTTCGCAAAGACCTAACACACCTCAGCTGTAAAGAATTCAAGCCGGCTGGGCTTGGTGGCTCACGCCTGTGATCCCAGCTCTTTGGGAGGCCGAGGCGGGAGGATCATGGGGTCAAGAGATCAACAATATCCCGGCCAACATGGTGAAACCCTGTCTCTACTAAAAATACAAAAAATTAGCCGGGCGTGGTGACAGGCGCCTGTAGTCCCCGCTACTCAGGAGGCTGAGGCAGGAGAGTTGCTTGAACCTGGGAGGTGCAGGTTGCAGTGAGCCGAGATCGTGCCACTGCACTCCAGCCTGGTGACAGAGAAAGACTCCATCTCAAACAAACAAAAAAAAAAGAATTCAAGCCAGGCAGTTGTCTGCTGCAGAACATATAATATTGATGATATATGTTTAGGGTCCCATTTGGACATGGAGAATAACTTTGCTATAGATATTCAATATAACTAAGAGCATAGGCATAAAATACTCACAGTTGCCAATAATTCCAAGTGTATGCACAAGTTTTGCACATCTTCAATATATTTTAGATCCTAGATCAGTTAGCCTTACTTGGGAATGCAAGAAAGCTTCATTTTATTTTATTTGTTCTTTTGCTTTAAAATAAAGGGAGATAGTTGAGAGTGTTTTAAAGGAATAAGAAGACTGGTTGCTTTTGGCAGAAGGGAATTTGTCATTCTCTCCATCAGAGAAGGATTAATTGTATTGTTTTGGAGGCAGTGGGGATTAGGATGGGAATATTTGAATTTCATTATTAGAGTAGGTGGGTGCTGTATAAAAATATACTTGAAACTAAAGTCCCATGCTGTCAAAAGATTTGCCATTTAAGTGCAAAATATGTTTGCAAATCCTGCAAAACAGGAAGACCAGACTGTCTTGAACAACTTGCTCAGTGTCTTGAGAGTACTGCCAATTCTTATTCTTGGCTTTGTTTTCTGAAAACTGCTTCCTCTTTGGCTAGGAGCTGTTCACCTTTTCCTGAAGCACGTCTACCAACAGGGGCACACTAGGAAATGTCTAATGAATTCCTGTAGTTTTATTTCCTTCAAATTCCACTGGCAGAGAACTTCATAGTGTGGTGAAATCACTAAAGATGTTAGTACTTGGGCTTTTCCCTACAAAATCATTGAAAAGTCTTCCAAACACACCAGCAGATTGCTCTTCCAAGTGTCAGGACAATCTTAATCTTAATCTTAAAATGCATAGCATTAAACCCCTAAGATATGTGTTCCAATTATGTTTTGAATTATGTTTTGAAAGTTGTTTTCTCTGAAAAAGTAGGGATCTAAGCTTTTCTTTTCACACTACCTTTCTATATACACACAGACTCCAACTAACTTGGCATTAAAAATAAAAACTATAATATAAATGACCCATAGATGTACACTTTATTCTGAAAACTTACCATTCTGTTCCACTTTCATAAAGTTACTCTTATGGTCACCAGTCCCATCAGTTCTTCCTTTACAATGTTTGAGAAATCTGTCTCTCTCCATAACCTCTAACCTCACTTTATCTTAGCCCTTTATCATTTTATCTTTTATTTATTTATTTTTTTGTTGAGACGGAGTCTCGCTCTGTCGCCCAGGCTGGAGTGCAGTGGTGCGATCTCAGCTCACTGCAACCTCTGCCTCCCGGGCTCAAGCAATTCTCCTGCATCAGCCCCCAGAGTAGCTGAGACTACAGGTGCGTGCCACCATGCCCGGCTAATTTTTGTATTTTTAGTAGAGATGGGGTTTCCCCATGTTGGCCAGGATGGTCTCGATCTCTTGACCTCATGATCCGCCTGCCTCAGCCTCCCAAAGTGCTGGAATTACAGGCGTGAGACACCATGCCCAGCCACCGTTTATCATTTTATATCTGGGCTGTCTTCCAAGCTAGTCTCTGCCAACAATACTTCGTTCTCTAATCCAATCTAAACTGTCCTGTACCCTGTCTCCAGTATAATCTTTATTCTAGAACTATCAAACTCTTTCTTCATATTGTTGCCTGTTGAAAATCTGCTAGTTCTTCTCCCAGCTGAAAGAATCACGTCCTGGCCAGGCGCAGTGTCCTGTAATCCCAGCATTTTGGGAGGCCAAGATGGGAGCTTTGCTTGAAGCCAGGAGTTCAACACCAGCCTGGGCAATACAGAAAGACCCTGTCTTAAAAAAATAAATGAATCAAGTCCAAACTCCTGACCCTTGGAAGCATGGCCACCACATCCTGATACTACACAGCCTTTTTCCACTCTTTTTCTTCTTTTTTTTTTTAAATTTTTTTGTAGTTGTTTCATTGAAAAAATAAAAATAAAAATGATAGTTGGATGCCATGAAGTAGGTGGCAATGCCTTAACTGTATGCTTGTTGTCAGGCCTGAGGGCCTCTTCCATTCTTGTCAAGAGAAGTGTTAACCTTCTGTCCTTTCATACAATACTCCCCACTCTTCTTTTCTAAGACAGCTAGGCATCTCATAATCATGCCTCTTATTTTCTCACTTCCATCCTTCATTCACACTCTTGCTACTCATGCCGTTCCCCATTGTCATATTTTTAAATCCAATGTATTAATTTTAATACCTAGATCCAGGCCCACCTTCTCCATGAAGCCTTTCTTCACTACCACTCTAGCCCACAGTGGTCTCGTCTTCCTTTGAGCTCTTAACATTTATTCTTGAAACAACAAACCGAATAGTCCCATAGATTGGTGCATTTACAAACCTTTAGCTAGACACAGAGCACTGATTAGTGCGTTTACAATCCTTTAGCTAACAGAAAAGTTCCCTAAGTCCCCACCCGACCCAGAAGCCCAGACAACTTCATCTCTCACCACCACAGCCCAGGTAATTTGTGTATTTTCAGTAGAGACGGGGTTTCACCATGTTGGCCAGGCTGCTTTCCAACTCCTGACCTCAGGTGATCCACCCGCCTCGGCCTCCCGAAGTGCTAGGATTACAATAGTGAGCCACTGCGCCCAGTCTCAAAGCAGTGCATTTTTATGCATAACAAGTATTTACTGCTTTACTTGAGACCCCTGCCACACTCTTCATAATCCAATGGAGAAATCTCTAGAACATTAAAGAATATTAAAAGACTGGAAAGACGAGCTTTTATTAACTTTTTCTGGGCTTTTAACACTACAGAGTTACCAGCTATTACATGAGTTCAATTGGACTTCCTACTTACTGATTTTTTTTAATCACATGTTAACATTATCATCAGAGGCAGACTCTGTAAAGTGGTATAATATGGTTTCCTGTGACGTGGCATAAACAGGTCTACATCCTAGTCTCCTTCTTTTTAACTGAAATCTTAGTGATATGAAACTGTGGACAACTGGAAAAAAAGTCTTTCTGTTCGAGGATAAATCTGCTATTGGGTGATGAGATATATTAAATTTGAGCTTTTTTGATCTCCTCGAGGGATATTTTTCTTTTTCTTCTCTTGAGACAGAGTCTTGCTGTGTCACCCAGAGCTGGAGTGCAGTGGCATAATCTCAGCTCACTGCAGCCTCGAACTCCTGGGTTCAAGCAGTCCTCCTGCCTCAGCCTCCCTAGTAGGTGAGACTATAGGCATGCCCCAGTATACCTGGCTAATTTTTTTATTTTTAGTGGAGACGAGGTCCCACTATGTTATGCAGGCTAATCTCGAACTCCTGAGCTCAAACAGTCCTCCCACCTGAGCCTCCCAAAGTGCTGGAATTACAGGCATAGCCACTGCACCCAACCTCATTTTGTTTTTTTTCAATATCCCTGTCAGGGCACAATGAGGGATATTTTTGTTGGCTGAAAAGTCTATTCAAATGTTTATGTGAATTTTAGAAATTAATATTCGATAACTAAAGTTGTAAATTTAAGACTCTACTTTTTCTTAGGGCTGTAAATTCAGTTTACAAATACTGTTGCTCTATCAGTAGGTGTAGCAAATTTCAGTATTCACTTCCAAGGAATCTCTCAATAATGGGTTGGTCTAATTTATAATCGTAGTTCATTAAACACTTCCAAATACTTTAAACTGTACTTGGAAGTTTAAAACATCCAGTTCCTTAGAGTGTCATTGGGACTGCCCTAGACCACCTCCATGTTCAGAGATTAACTGAAACAATTTACATAATTCAGTATATATAATCATTCTACTCATAGCTAAGATTTATTACTATTACAACAATGTTGCAAGGATACATAGCTGGACGATAAGGGAAAGCTATAGGGAGAGTCGGAGAAATCCATGGGCAAGCTTCCTCAAGCTCTCCCCTTCCCATGAAGGGTCACACAGAGAACACACATCCCCCAGCAATGAAAATGCAACATGTGTGCAATACTTTGGCCCAGGGAACTCTACTAGAGACTTAGGGCCCAAGGTTTTTAGGAGGGCTGGTCAAGTAGATACACTCTGAAACCAAAATTCCAGAGTCTCAGAAGGAAAGAAAGCAAGTGTGTGACCCACCCTTATCAGTTAACTGATAACTGGGGACACTGTGAAGCAACTTCCAGATGCTCCCTAAGAATCAAGCTCAAAAGCAGGCCTTTCTAAGAATAGCAAACTCAAACAGATCTTCTCTGTTAACTTTTTTCTGCATACCAAGGTACTTCCATTTTCTAATTTAAAAAACTAAATTTTCCCAAGTGCTCAAGCAACCTAGACAAAACAAATAAATTGAAACCATAAATATGGCCAACCTTACTTATTTCAAGTGTCCCACTATTTTCTCCAAACTTGTGGTATTGCAACTTTAAATCAAAGGCCTAAATTACTTATTTAATTATAACATTTGAAATTGGACTGACAAGATTGGTCTTAACCAATTAACCTGGGAGGCGGAGGTTACAGTGAGGCGAGATCACACCGCTGCACTCCAGCCTGGGTGACAGAGCGAGACTGTCTCAAAAAAACAAAACAAAACAGTTCATACCTTGGCCAAGTGCAGTGGTTTAAGCCTATAATCTCAGCACTTTGGGAGGCCGAGGCAGTCGGATCACCTGAGGTCAGTTCAATACCGGCCTGGCCAACATGGCGAAACCCTGTCTCTACTAAAAATACAAAAATTAGCTGAGAGTGGTGGCGCACACCTACAATTCTAGCTACTCAGGAGACTGAGGCACAAGAATCACTTGAACCAGGGAGGCAGAAGTTGCAGTGAGCAGAGATTGCACCACTGCACTCCAGCCTGGGCGACAGAGCGAGACTCCGTCTCAAAAAAAAAAAAAAAAAAAAAAAGAAAACCGAAAAAAAACCCCCCCCAAAAAAAACAAAAAACACCAAAAAAACAAAATAAATAAAAACAAAATTCAGGCCAGGTGCGGTGGCTCACGCCTATAATCCCAGCACTTTCAGAGGCTGAGGCAGGTGGATCACCTGAGGTCAGGAGTTTGAGACCAGCCTGGCCAATGTGGTGAAATCCCATCTCTACTAAAATACAAAAATTATCCGGGCGCCGTGGTGAGTGCCTGTAATCCCAGCTACTCAGGAGGCAGAAGAATCGCTTGAACCTGGGAGCTGGAGGTTGCAGTGAGCTGATGTCATGCCACTGCACTCCAGCCTGGCTGGGTGAGAGCAAGACTCCGTCTCAAAAAAAACAAAAAACAAAACAAAAACAAAAAACAAAGTTCATACCTCTTTCTATAAGTAAAAAATAAAAATTTTAAGTGAAAGAAAATATTTTTTTCAGTTTGATTAGCAGGGGTTGTGTTGGTGTTGGCAATGTTATATAAAATAATAAGTAATGATAAGTTTTAGATTCAAGCTACGTGGTAGTAGCAATATACTGTGCTTTTCCTTTGCCAAAGATAACCTAAAGATAAAACTAATAAACAGAATCCTCTCTGCTATTCACCATTTTCCCCAGTTGTCAGTTATTTTTGACTGAATACGTTTTTTGCTTTTGTACCCTAGTGGTAGATCACTCTTTGAATGCATCTTAAAGATGTGTCTTATAAAACAAAACAAAACAAAACAAAATACCCTAAGCATCCTGTATAAGACTATTACCTTGTGGGTATTCCTACAGGTGTAGAATGCTCATGCACATATAAGTTGGTAATAAAATATGTTTTGATTGAATTCGATATAATTAGGTTAAAGATGTAAGTAATGTAAGTAATCCTACACACACACACACACACACACACACACATATACATATATACGTTTAAGACAGTGCCTCTCTATGTTGCCTAAGCTGGACTGGAACTCCTGAGCTCAAGCAACCTTCCTGCCTCAGCCTCCAGTGGCTGGGACTGCAGGCAGGCACCATTGTGCCTGGCTAGTAATGCAATATTTTTGTGTTCGTTGAAGGAGAGTAAAATAAATTGTAAAATCTATTTGTAATTTATTTTGAAATGCTCTCCCCAGCAGACTTACCTTTGCCTTATTTTCTTGAGGTCCTATTTACATTCATCCCATTCAGTGAGGATGAAGGATGTTGTTCTAAAGCAAAAAGAATGGTAAAAATAAGCCCCATATGGTTAAAAGTGTGCTGGTAGCTATAAATACATACTTTTTCTTTTCTTTTTAAGAGATGGGATCTTGCTCTGTTGCCCAGGCTGGAGTGCAGTGGTACAATCATAGCTCACTGCAGCCTCAAACTCCTAGGTTCAAGCAATTCTCCCAGCTCAGCCCCTGAGTACCTGGGAATATAGGCACTTGCCACCATTAACTGGCTAATATTTTATAGAGACCATCTTGCTTTGTTGCCCACACTGGTCTCGAACTCCTAGCTTCTTCCCAAAATGCTGGAATGACAGGCATAAGCCACCACACCTGACCCATACATACATTTTTTTCAAGGAATACCAGAAGCCAGAGTTGATTTTATTTGCATTTGTTAAGAAGAGGCGCAGATGCCATGTTCTGCCCCTGTATTCCCAGCTACTCAGGAGAATGAGGTGAGAGGATTTCTTGGGGCCAGGAACTCGAGGCTGTAGTGCCCTGTGACTGCACCAGGGATTAGCCACTGCACTCTAGCTTGGGCAACACAGAGAGGCCTGGTCCCTTAAAAAAAAAAAAAAAAAAAAATTGTAAAAGAAGAGAGAGTAGTTTGGCTAATTAAGGAGAGAATGTGCTAAACAGGAGACTTAACAAAAGCCATTTTCATTGTGTATTTTAAAAATTATTTTATTTTAGATTCAGGGTTGCATGTGCTTGTTTGTTACATAAGTAGATTGCACACTGGTGGGGATTGAGCTTCTAGTGTACCCAATGTCCAAATAGTGAACATTGTACCTGATAGGTAATTGTTCAACCCCCGCCCCCCCACTTTTGGAGACCCCAGTGTCTGTTATTTCCATCATCATGTTTTCGTTTTAATTTTCTTTTTGAGATGGAGTCTCACTCTGTTGTCCAGGCTGGAGTGCAATGGCGCGATCTCCGCTCACTGCAACCTCCGCCTCCCAGGTTCAAGTGATTCTTCTGCCTTAACACCCGAGTAGCTGGGACTACAGGATACACCACCACACCTGGGTAATTTTTTTGTATTTTAAGTAGAGACGGGGTTTCACCATGTTAGTCAGGATGGGCTCGATCTCCTGACAACGTGATCCGCCCACCTTTGCCTTCTGAAGTGCTGGGATTACAGGCGTGAGCCACTGTGCCCGGCCAAGAACTCTTTACTTTCAAATGACCAAGATATTTTGGGGAATACAGCAATTCTCTTAACTTGAAGATACAGTCAAACTGGTACTGCACTAAAGGGAAAAATGGGATACGCAATAAATATAACTAGAGATGTGGGCCAGAGGGGAAAGTCTTTCTCAATCCTCTCTTCCAGATAAAATCAAGTTTGGCCATTTTTCTCTTACCTGATTGCAGTCAAAAGCATTTAGAGTGATTTATGGGAATTAGAGCTTTTGGTACACAGCTAGTTCATTCTTAAATTGCCCATGCTTACATAGTGTAGGAGAAGGTGTGAGCCTATGTCCCAATTTATACATCTCGCCCCCAAATAATTATTAGTAGTGGCCTCTTCTCTCTCAAAAGTATGATTGCCCTAGCTTTAGGTGAAAACCAAAAGTAATCATTTGCTGGACTCCGGCGCCCTCTTGTGATTAAAATTTCACTTTCTGATATTGCTTATTCCGAGATGAGAGACTACCAAAAAATATGAACATCCCAAAGTGGATCATCTAATAACTTTCCCCAGAAGATCTCAGCTTTGAATTTCATGTCATTACACTTTAACACTGACTACCCCTGCATGGTTGCTGCCATCTTCAGATTTCAGAAGCATCTCCCGCGTGTATCAGTAATTGTAGCTCCTGGTACTGTCACTCTCTGTGACACTACTTCTGTCTTAATTCTTGGTGAATTCAGTATCTCCGAAAACGATCTCCCCAGCACTCTGGCCTCTGACTCCCTTGAACTTCTCTCCTTCAGTGATCTTGTTCTCCACCCTGCGTTAGCTATGTACTTGCAGATCATGCAATAGAACTTTGTAAGCATAGTCTATCTTTCCACCTAAACCCCTCTAGTAACCCAACTCCGGCAATCCTTTGACCTTGCTCCACCAGGGCCTACAACCCATTAATTACACCAGTATTTCACTGTGCCTCACCCCTCACTGCTTTCTTTAGTCACCATACCTGCCGAAATTCCATGATCATTATAATTACACCCTTGCAAACGCCCTCAGCTCCTCTGCTCCCCTTTTGCTTTGTCACTCGCTTGGCAAAACCACAAACCCTAGTTAAATTCCTGTCTCCCCTGCTCTGTGCCTGTACCCCTGCAGTTGAATGTGGGTGGAGAAAAACACAGAAGAATAATAAATTATCTGATTTTGTGTTTGAATTTTTATTTTTTTTGAGACAGGGTTTTGCCCTGTTACCCAGGCTGGAGAGTGCAGTGGCGAGATCTTAGCCCACTTCAGCCTTTGAACTCTGGGGCCCAAATGATCTTCCCACCTCAGCCTCCTGAGTAGCTGGGACTACCAATGAATGCCACTGCACCGAGCTAATTTTTAAAAATTCTTTGTAGGGACGGGGTCTCACTGTATTGCCCAGGCTGGTCTCACACTCCTGGGCTCAAGCAATCTTCCCGCTTTAGCCTTTCAAACTGTTGGGATTACTGGCTTGAGCCACAAAGACCTGTAATTATCTGATTTTAAATTCTTGATCAAGAATCTCAATGCCGGGACCCTCAGTAATGCCTGACAACTCATACTGTACTTCCCTAGCCCATTCACTCTTCTGTTTCCTATTTCAACACCAAAACATTTTCATCTTTCCCCTCCCATAGTCATTCTCAGATGATAACCTTATGTCCTACCTTACTGAGAAAACTGAAGTAAGCAAAAGAGAGAACTTCAGATTCTGTTCACCGTATCGGCCCACCCACCCGCATCCTCTGCCTTCTCTCCTATTACCCTACCCTAGAGGAACTGTCCATGTTACTAAGGCCTAAGGCAATGTCTCTACTTTGCATGAAGTCCCATCCCCTTTTTCCTAACTCAGTAACACCACTTTTCCCCTTTCTTTTCTATATCATTGCATATATATATATATATATTCCTCTCCACTGATTTATTTCCCCCACAGTATAAACATGCTATATTTCTTTTTGTTTGTTTTTGAGATGGAGTCTTGCTCTGTCACCAGGCTGGAGTGTAGTGGTGCGATCTTGGCTCACTGCAACCTCCGCCTACCGGGTTCAAGCGATTCCCCTGCCTCGGCTTCCTGAGTAGCTGGGACTATAGGCGCATGCCACCATGCCCGGCTAATTTTTTGTATTTTAGTAGAGATGGGGTTTCACCATGTTGGCAAGGATGGTCTTGATCTCCTGACCTTGTGACCTGTGCCCACCTCAGCCTCTCAAAGTGCTGGGATTACAGCCATGAGCCACCATGCCCGGCCTCCTTTTTTTTTTTTTTTTTTTTTTTTTTTGTCTCATTCTGTCACCCAGGTTAGAGTGCAGTGGTGCAATCATAGCTCACTGAAGCCTTGAACTCCTGGGCTCAAGTGGTCCTCCTACCTCAGCCTCCTAAGTAACTGGGACTACAGGCGCACACCACCATGCCTGGCCAATTTCTGTATTTTTTGTAGAGACAAGGTCTTGCTATGTTGCCCAGGCTGGTCTCAAACTCTTGGGCTTAAACAGTCTACCCGCCTCAGCTTCCCAAAGTGCTGGGATTACCACCACTGGCCCACTGTTATCTATTTCCCCCATCCTCAAAAATATTCCTCTTGATTCCACATCTTCCAACTACTGCTCTATCGTTTTGTTCTCTTTTACAACAAAACTCTTCAAAAGATACTCACTTCTCCAATCCCTCCCCCATTCTCTCTCAAATCCACTCCAATCAGAACGATGAGACACATGACGAATTGTTTTAAGCCTTTAAGTTTTAGAGTGGTTTGTTAGGTAGGGATAGATAACTGGAACAATATGCCAGAGAAAGCAGTGCAGGTCTTCTCTAGGAGAAGAGAGAATCTGTATACTGAGAGAGTTGGGCCAGGTGTGGTGGCTCATGCCTGTAATCCCAGCACTTTGGTAGGCTGAGGCAGGAGGATCGCTTGAGCCCAGGAGTTCAAGGCCAGCTTGGGCAACAAAGATCCCATCTCTACAAAAAAAGTTTTTTTGTAACGATTCTCCCATCTCAGCCTCCCAAGTAGCTGGGACCAGAGGTACATGCCACCGCACTCAAATCTGTTTTTGTTTGTTTGTTTGCTTGTTTGTTTTTGTAGAGATTAGGTCTTGCTATGTTGCCTAGGCTGAACTCAACTCCTGGGCTCAAGTGATTCTCCTGCCTTGGCCTCCCAAAGTGTTGGGATTATAGGCGAGAGCCGCAATGTCTGGCCTACAAAAATTTAAAAAATTATTAGCCATGCAAGGTGGTGCACACCTGTAGTCCCAGCTGTATGGGAGGCTGAGGCAGAAGGATCACTTGAGCCCAGGACGTTGGGGTTTCAGTGAGCCATAATTATGTCACTGCACTCCAGCCTGGGTGACAGAATGAGACAGTCTTAAAAAAATTTTGGAAAAAAAAAAGAGAGAGTTGCATGACTTTGCCAGATATCAGAAGAGGACTGGGGAAGAGCTGAGAGTGTAAATTATAAGGGTGTTAGACCAATGGGGATAAAGTATAATATTTAAGCCAAATTAATTGATCTGGGTGTACTCCCCCAGGATTTAGAATATAGCATATTGGTTGGAGTACTGGGGATGGTCCTAACAGTCTGAAAAGGTTAGCCAATGAAATCCTGGACTCAATGATAGTTTGGAGTTAATGAGGTTGAAATGCCAGAAATTCCCTAACATATTATAGACAAAGAGTTACAAAATTCAAGGAAATAGGACTCGGTCCATTATGTTCAATCTTCTCAGCCGTTTACTAACTTGACTCTTCTGGTAAGGTTCAAAAAACTCTCCTTTCACTAAGACATGAGGAAGTGCACTAGTGAGTCAGGGACTAGCATGCTCAAGGAGCACTGCAGGTCACAGCTGTTGCTGGACAAGGCTGCAGTGAAAATGTGTGCTTTCATTTCAGTGGGAATAATGGGGTCCTGGCATGTCAAAGGCCAGGTAGTAGCTTCACTGTTAGGGACAACATGGTGCAACTACCACAGTAAACCACAGAGATGGAATAGTAATCAAACTGCTTGGATCTGCTGTGCCCCCTGGCAAGGGCTAATGGATGATGGGGTGCTGAAAAATCATTAATTCACTGCTTCCTAAGATGCTGCTTGACATCTAGGCAGAAAAAAATCTAGGTCCGTTAGGCAGAAACCTAACTCGAGTTGCCAAATTGTGCGTTGTACCTAATTCCCAGACCTATGTCAGTTCGGAGACTGAAAGCTCTTCCATCCACCGATGAATACCATGAATCTTCCTTCAAACCAGTGTTTCTCTCAACCTTGGCCCCACTGACATTTTGGGCAGGGTATTTCTTTGTTATGGGGGCTAGCTTGCGCATTATGGATCTGAAAATGATGCTGACACTGACAAGAAGGGGACGACTACACTTAGGCGAAACTGTTAAACCCACTTAGCCGTGACTGCTAAAGACTGTGCTGAAGGGAAATCCTCCCAGTGGACAGAACCTTGAGTGATATATCTGGCTGTTTACTTCATGGCTTAAGGCACAAAGATCTATAATGACTTATGAGCCATGGCTACTGGATTGGCTGGCTGGTTGGAGACTTGAAAAAAACTAATTGAAAAATTGGCGATTAGATGGACTATGCATGGACCTTTTGGAATGGACACAGAGGGTGGGAATATTTTTGTGCTGCGTGTACATCCAGTAGATTGTATCACGATGGTAGAGGGTCTCAAAAATCAGATGATCAAGATGATCTATTTTGTGAATGTCAGTAAGCCTCTTTCTCCAGGTATCCCAGTGCTTGTTCAGTGGCTCCGTGTGCAAACTGTGCCAGCATGGAAGGAAGCTACATGTGAGCTAATAACATGGTTTTCCCTCACCAAGCCTGCTCTGACTATACCTACTGCTGAATGTCCCGTTGACCAACAGCCAAAGTCAACACTAAGCTGCTGATAAGGCACTATTGTCCAGGGTGACCAGATGGCCACCTAGTAGTAGCTGATTGTGTGAACTCTTCCCAACATAAAAAGAACAGCCTTTTATCTTCTCAGGAATAGCTACATATTCTGGATAAAATTTTGCACTGTGGCCAAGCGCAGTGGTTCACGCCTGTAATTCCAGCACTTTGGGAGGCCGAGGAGGGCAGATCACCTGAGGTCAGGAGTTCAAGACCAGCCTGACCAACATGGTGAAACCCCCTCTCTACTAAAAATACAAAAATTACCTGGTCGTGGCGGTGGGCACCTGTAATCCCAGCTACTTGAGAGGCTGAGGCAGGAGAATCACTTGAACCCGGGAGGTGGAAGTTGCAGTGAGCCAAGATCATGCCACTGCACTCTAGCCTGGGTGACAGAGCAAGACTCCATCTCAAAAAAAAAAAATTTTTTTTTTTTTTACATTTTATTCCCTGCCTGCAGAGCTTCTACTAATACCACTATTATGAAGTTACAGAATGCCTTATCTGTTGCCTTAGTATTCCATATAATATCGTCTGTGATCATGGGCATATATTATGGTAAAAGAGGTCTCATATTCTCAAAATTCAGTATATACCTAGATCTTACAGAGCAGCTGGCTTGATAGAACAGTGAATTGGCCTGCCTAAGGCTTAATTATAGTGTGAGCAGGGATACCCTGCAAGGTTAGGATGTTGTCCTACAGGAAGGGGAAGATACCTTAAACCAGCAGTCAATATTTGCACATAACAAGAATGCATGGAGGCCAGGTGCGGTGGCTCATGTCTATAATCTCAGCACTTTGTGAGGCCGAGGCGAGCGGATCACTTGAGCTCAGGTGTTAAAGACCAGCCTGGCCAACATGGTGAAACCCTGTCTCTACTAAAAATTACAAAAATTAGCCAGGTGTGGTGGTGCGTGCCTATAGTCCCAGCTACACAGGAGGCTGAGGTGGGAGAATTGCTTGAACCCGGTAGGTGGAGGTTGCAGTGAGCCAAGATCACGCCACAGCACTCCAGCCTGGGCAACAGAGTGAAACCCTGCCTTAAAAAAAAAAAAAAAGAAAGAAAAAAAAAAGAATGCATGGATGCATGGGACTAAGCATGGTGGCTCACGCCTGTAATCCCAGCACTCTGGGAAGCTGAGGCAGTGGGGTCTCTTGAAGCCAGGAGTTCAAGGCTACCCCGGGCAATATAGACCTAGACTCTAAAAATAAAATATTAGCAGTGCACAGTAGCACGTTCCTGTAGTCTCAACTACTTAGGAGACTGAAGGGGAAGGATTGCTTGAGCCCAGGTGTTTGAGGCTGCAGTGAGCTATGATCACGCCACTGCACTCCAGACTGGTTGACAGAGTAAGACTGTGTTTCTAAAAATTAAAAAAAAAAAAAAAAAAAAAGGAACTCATAAGGGTGAGAACCCGGGTACAATGTTTCTGCTATCCTCACTGTCTCCCAGGTGTTTCTCTAGCACGCTAGACATGTTCCTGCCTCCGTTCCCTCTACCTGAAATACTTTCCTCCCAGAAGGCCTCTTCATTCCCTCTCAGTCTTTCTTCAAAGATTTGCTCAAATGTCAACCTCTTAACAAGGCCTACCCCAACCACTCTGTTTAAAATTGCAAAACCTTTCTTTGCCCTCCTGATTACTTCTTACTATGCATCTGTCTGTAACCCTTCTCACCATCTAACATACATTATTTATTTGTTTATTGTTTATTATTTGTCCCTCTCCCTCTAGAAAGTGAGCTTCGTAACAGCAGGGATTTCTGTTTCATTCACCGTTCTATCCCCAGTGACTAACACAGTGCTGGAAACATAGTAGGAACTCAGTAAACATTTCTCTTGTTTTTTAATTAATTTTTTATTTCCCTAAGATTTGGGGAACAGGTGGTATTTGGTTACATGAGTAAGTTCTTTGGTGGTGATTTGTGAAGTTTTGGTGTACCCATCACCGGAGCAGTACACACGGAACCCAATTTGCAATCTTTTATCCCTCACCCCCTTCCCACCCTTTCCCCCGAGTACCCAAAGTCCACTGTGTCATTCTTAAGCCTTTGCATCCTGATAGCTTAGCCCCTACTTATGAGTGAGAACGTACGAACATACAATGTTTGGTTTTCCATTCCTTAGTTACTTAGAATAATAGTCTCCAATCGCAATAAACATTTCTTGATTGACTTGAATGACTATCATGAAAGTTCTCAGAGAAGAGTAGACAATATCTCTAGTCTATTATCTTTACCTACGTCATGGGTTGGTTGGTAAAAGGCCTTTTTCTGTAAAAGGCCAGATAGTGAATATTTTAGGCTTGTGGGCCTTGCAGTCTTTTTCCAATCACTCCATGTTGGCACTGTAGCACCAAAGAAGCCATTGACAGTAGATAAATGAACAGGCGGTACATAGAAAGGAAATACGGGAATTGCTGAGGTCCTGGGAATTGGGAACCTGAGCAGGGAGTTGATGTGAAAAGTGCATGAAGGGAAATATTTTACACAGATGTGCTTGTACACTTTTCTTCATGACTTCTCACTCCACTATCACGGCTAATACTGTTTTGAAGTTAAATGTTCAGTTTGATTTTTACTTTTGAGTATTGTACATTTGAAATTCCCACAGAGTTCATTTACTAATACAACCTCCAGGTGGAGCCCTTTCTTTTTTCTCAGTACACTATTACACAAGAATTCACTGAATAGCGGCTATGTGACAAAAACGAAGTGTTAGGATACAGCTTTGAATCAAGCAAAGATCTTATGCTTGAAAAGCTTATATTCTAATGGAGAAGACAGATGATAGCACGTATAAAAAAGGTAATTTCAGATAGTGATATGTTCTACAAGGAAATTACATAGAGCAATAGAAGAGGCTTCCCTGAGGACATGCTATTTAAGCAGAAAACTGAAGAATAAGTAGGAGGCAGACATGCAAATACCTGAGGTTAGAGTTGTTTTATTTTCTTCTACTGTGGTAAAATATTCATAATATAAAAATGTACCATTCAAATCTTTTTTTTTTTTTTTTTTTTTTTTGAGACCTAGTCTTGCTCTGTCGCCCAGGCTGGAGTGCAATGGCGTGATCTCCGCTCACTGCAAGCTCCGCCTCCCAGGTTCACGCCATTCTCCTGTCTCAGCCTCCCCAGCAGCTGGGACTACAGGCGCACACCGCCTGGCCTGGCTATTTTTTTTTTGTATTTTTAGTAGAGATGGGGTTTCCCCATGTTAGCCAGGATGATCTCCATCTCCTGACCTCGTGATCCGCCCGTCTCGGCCTCCCAAAGTGCTGGGATTACAGGCTCAAATCATTTTTAAGTGTACTGTTTTATGGCATTAAGTATATTCATTGCTGTACAACCATCACTACCATCCATCTCTAGAACTTCTTTCATCTTCCAAACTGAAACTTCTTGCCCATTAAACAACTTTTCACTCCACCCTGTCCTCAGTGGCAACCATTCTACTTTCTGTCTCTATGAATTTGACTACCTTCAGTACCTAATATAAGTGGAATCATGTAGAATTTGTCCTTATTTCTCTTAGCATAATGTCTTCAAGGTTCATTCATGCTGCAGTCAGAATTTTCATCCCTTTTGAGGCTGCATAATCCTCCATTCTCTGTGTATACCACATTTTGTTTATTCATTCAACAGTTGATGAACATTAGGGTTGCTTCCACTTTTGGCTGTTGTAAATAATGCTGTTATGTATATGGGTGTATAAACATCTGTCTGAGCCCTTGCTTTCAGTTCTTTTGGGTGTATATCTAGAAGTGGAATTGTGGGATTGTATGGTAATTCTATGGTTAGTTTTTTGAGGAACCACCATACTGTTCTCCACAGTAGCTACACCATTTTACATTCCACCAACAGTGCACAAGAGTTCCAATCTCTCCACATTCTTGCCAACAATTGTTATTTTCAATTTGTGTGTGTATTTCTTTCTTTTTCTAAAATATCTAAAATGTGTTTATTGGGGTGGTTTCCCATTTATCTTGATTCAAAGTGCTTTTACTGCTGCTTCCTCCTGAAGGAGCATCCTTCTGTCAGCCTTGCTTTGCCTCCTGTAGGCTGACAGAGAATGGTAGAGCAGTGATATGGTTTGGCTATGTCCCTACCAAAATCTCATCTTGAATTGTAGTTCCCATAATCCCCATGTGTCATGGGAAGGACCTGGTGGGAGATAATTGAATCATGCGGGCGGTTACCCTCATGCTGTTCTTGTGATGGTAAGTTCTCATGAGATTTGATGGTTTTATTAGGCACTTGCCCACCCCTCTTTGCTCAGCACTTCTCCTTCCTGATAGTGTGTGAAGGACATGTTTGCTTCCCCTTCTGCCATGACTGTAAGCTTCCTGAGGCTTCTCCAGCCCTGTAGAACTGTGAGTCCATTAAACCTCTTCCGTTTATAAATTACCCAGTCTCTGGCTGGGTACAGTGGCTCAAGCCTGTAATCCCAGCACTTTGGGAGGCCAAGGTGGGAGGATCACTTGAGGTCAGGAGTTCAAGACCAGATTGGCCAACATGGTGAAACTCCATCTCTACTAATAATACAAAAATTAGGCAGGTGTGTTAGTGTGGACCTGTATCCCAGCTACTAGGGAGGCTGAGGTACAAGAATCGCTTGAACCTGGGAGGCAGAGGTTGTAGCGAGCTGAGATCATGCCACTGCACTCCAGCCTAGGCAAAAGAGTGAAACTGTGTCTCAAAATAAATAAATAAATAAAATAAAAATAAACTACTCAGTCTCGGGTATTTTTTCATAGCAGCATGAGAATGGACTAATACAGTAAATTGGTACCATAGAGAGTGGGTTGCTGCTATAAGGATACCCAAAAATGTGGAAACGACTTTGGAACTGGGTAACAGGCAGAGATTGGAACAGTTTGCAGGGCTCAGAAGAAGACAGGAAAATGTGGGAAAGTTTGGAATTTCCTAGAGACTTGGAGGGCTTAGAAGACAGGAGGATGTGGGAAAGTTTGGAACTTCCTAGAGACTTGTTAAATGGTTTTGACCAAAATGCTGATAGTGATATGGACAATAAAGTCCAGGCTGAGGTGGTCTCAGATGGAGATGAGGAACTTCTTGGGAACTGGAGTAAAGGTCACTCTTGCTATGTAACAAGACTGGTGGCATTTTGTCCCTGCCCTAGAGATCTGTGGAACTTTGAACTTGAGAGAGATGATTTAGGGTATCTGGTGGAAGAAATTTTTAAGCAGCAAAGCATTCAAGAGGAAGCAGAGCATAAAAGTTTGGAAAATTTGCAGCCTGACAATGCAATAGAAAAGAAAACCCTTATTCTGGGGAGAAATTCATGCACACTGAAGAAATTTGCATAAGTAACAAGGAGCTGAATGTTAATCACTAAGACAATGGAGAAAATGTCTCTAGGACATGTCAGAGACCTTCACAGCAGCCCAACCCCTCACAGGCCCTGAAGACTAGGAGGGAAAAATGGTTTCCTGGGCTAGGTCCAGGGCCCTCTTGCTGTGTGCAACCTTGGGACTTGGTGCCCTGCATCCCAGCCACTCCATCTGTGGATAAAGGGGCCAACGTACAGCTCAGGCCATTGCCTCAGGGGGTGTAAGCCCCAAGCCTTGGCAGTTTCCATATGATGTTGGGCCTGCAGGTGTGCAGAAGTCAAGAATTGAAGACTGGGAACCTCCACCTACATTTCGGAGGAAATGTATGGAAGTATGGAAATGCCTGGATGTCCAGACAGAAGTCTGCTTCTAGGGCAGAGCCTTCATGGAGAACCTCTGCTGGGGCAGTGATATGGTTTGGCTGTGTCCCCACCCAAATCTCATCTTGAATTCCCATGTGTTGTGGGACGGACCTGGTGGGAGGTAATTGAATCATGGGCCACTGTTCTCATGATAGTGAATGGGTCTCATGAGATCTGAGGGTTTAAAAAAATAGGAGTTTCCCTGAATAAGCTCTCTCTTTGCCTGCCACCATCCACATAAGATGTGACTTGCTACTCCTTACCTTCTGCCATGATTGAGGCTCTCCCAGCCATGTGGAAACATGAGTTTGCCATTGAACCTCTTGCCTTTGTAAATTGCCCAGTTTCGGGTATGCCTTTATCAACAGTGTGAAAATGGACTAATACAGGCAGCGTGGAAGGGAAACATGTTGTTGGAGCCCCCACACAGAGTCCCCCATGGGGCATTGCCTAGTGGAGCTATGAGGAGTGGGCCACCGTCCTCCAGACCCCAGAATGGTAGATCCACCAACAGCTTGCCCTGTGCACCCGGAAAAGCTGCAGACACTCAACACCAGCCACGAAAGCAGGAAGGGGGGCTATACCTTGAAAGGCCACAGAGGAAGACCTGCCCAAGGCCATGGGAACCTACCTCTTCCATCAGGGTGACTTGGATGTGAGACATGAAGTCAAAGGAGATCATTTTGGAATGTTAAGGTTTAATGACTGCCCAATTGGATTTCAGACTTGCATGGGGCCTGTAGCCCCTTCACTGTGGCCAATTTGTCCCATTTGGAATGGGTGTGTATAGGAAGTAGCTAATTCGCTTTTGATTTTACAGGCTCATAGGTGGAAGGGACTTGCCTTTTCTCAGATAAGACTTAGGACTTGGACTTTTAGGTTAATGCTGGAATGAGTTAAGACTTTGGGGGACTGTTGGAAGGGCATGATTGTGTTTTAAAATGTGAGGACATGAGATTTGGGAGGGTCAGGTGAGGAATCATATGGTTTGGCTGTGTCCCCACCCAAATCTTATCTTGAATTGTAGTTCCCATAATCCCCACATGTCACGGGAGGGACCCAGTGGGAGGTAATTGAATCATGAGGGCAGTTACCTTCATGCTGTTCTCATGATAGTGAGTTCTCATGAGATCTGATGGTTTTATAAGGGCCTTTCCACCCCCTCACTCTGCACTTCTTGCTGCTGCCATGTGAAGAAGGATGTGTTTGCTTCCCCTTCTGCCATGATTGTAAGTTTACTGAGGCCTTCCCAGCCCTGTGGAACTGTGAGTTAATTAAACCTCTTTCTTTTATAAATTATCCAGTCTCAGGTATTTCTTCATAGCAGTGTGAGAATGGACTAATACAAGCAACCAGCACACACCACTACTGTGTGTGCATGGTTAATGATCATGATGATTATAGCATCCTGGGCATTTCACATCCCTGAAGTAGGAACTGGGGCTCTGTACCAGCCACTTCTTGTATTTCCTCTTTTCCTCATCTGGAGAGGGATGAAGGAGATTTTTTGTAAGAGGTATGTTCACATGGGGAGGTCAGAACCACCAGAAAGGCATTTTTTTTTTTTTTTTTGCAAATAATGGTCATCCTTATCGGGGTGAAGTGATATCTCATCATGGTGCTGACTTGCATTTCCCTAGTGACTAGTGATGGTGAGCATCTTTTCATGTGCTTATTAGCCATTTATATATTTTCTTTGAAGAAATGTCTATTCAAGTCATTTGCCTACTTTTTAATCCTTTTTTGTTGTTAAGCTGTAGGAGTTCTTTATGTATTCTGGATATGAACCCATTATCAAATATATAATTTTCTCCCATTCTGTGGGTTGTCTTTTAACTCTCTTGAAAGTGTCCAGACTGGGCACAGTGGCTCACGCCTGTAATCCTAGCACTTTGGGGAGCCAAGGCAGGTGGATCACTTGAGCCCAGCCTGGGCATCATAGCAAAACCCCTTCTCTACTAAAAAATGCAAAAAATTATCTGGGTGTGGTGGCGGGTGCCTGTAGTCCCAGCTCCTAGGGAGGCTAAAGTGGGAGGATCACCTGAGCTGGGGAAGTTGAGGCTGAAATGAGCCAAGATGGTGCCACTGCACCCCAGCCTGGGCAATGGGCGTAAGACCCTGTCTCAAAAACAAAAAACAAAAAACAAAAAGCAGAAGATAAAAGACAAGTAAAAAGTGTTCTCTTTTTTGTTTGTTTGTTTTTTTGAAATAGGGTCTCTCTTTGTTGCCCAGGCTGGAATGCAGTGGCATGATCATGACTCACTGCAACCTCGACTTCCTGGGCTCAAGCGATCCTCCTGCTTCAGCCTCTAGAATAGCTGGGACTATAGGTGCCCACCACCACACTGGGCCAAAAGTATCCTCCTTTGATGCATAAAAGTTTTAAATTTTTTTTTAATTTTGATGCAGTCCAATTTATCTAATTTTTATTTTGTTGCCTGTGCAACAAAATCTTGGGCAGTGATACCCAAGAAATCACTGCCACAGCCAATGTCATGAAGCGTTCCCCTATGTTATCTTCTAAGAGTTTTGCAGTTTTAGCTCTTTGTGTCTTTGATAGTTTTTGTATAGGGTGTAAGGTAAGGGTGTAAGGTAAGGGTCCAATGTTATTCTTTTGCATGTGGCTATCCAGTTTCCCCAGCACCATTTATTGAAAAGACGGTCCTTTTCCCATCGAATGGTCTTGGCACCTTTGCCAAAAACCACTTGGCCATGTGCGGGGGTTTATTTCAGGGCCTTCTATTCTATTCCATTGATCTGGATGTCTGTCTTTATGTTAGGACCACACTGTTTTGATTACTGTAACTTTATTGAAGGTAGAGTTTTAAATCAGAGGTCACAGCAAGTTCAAAGGGTTACAGCAGGGGTTGGTAAACTTTTTTTTGTAAAGGGCCAGATAGTGAATATTTTGGGCTTCACAGGCTGTATTGTATGGGCTGTGTCACGACTCCTCTACTCTGCCGTTGTAGCACTAAAGCAGTTGTCGACAGTGCATAAACAAGTGGGTATGGCTGTGTTCCAATAAAACTTATTTATAAAAATTAGCAGGAAGGATTTGTCACAAAGGCAGTAGTTTGCCAACCCCTACACTAGAAGTCACAGTTCTGCATTTCCAAAGGCTTGGAGGAAGGCAATGTGATAAGAACAATGGGGAGAGTGAGGCATGATGAGGTTGGAGAAAGGGGCAAGGGCCAGATCACAGAGCCTTGGAGACCACAGCAGGATTTCATCTATTCTTTACCCATTTATTCACCAAATAGCTATCAAGGACCTACTACGAGCTGGGGCTGGGGCTCCATAGGAGGCAGACTGTATCTTAGTTCTCACAGGGCTTTGATGTAGACAGGAAGCATAAGCTGAGTATTTTAATATGGTATCATATGAGTCATGACAGGCTCCTGATGGGATGTCTGCTCAGTGCTTTACCGTACTGCCTTAGTGTATTAGTCCGTTCTCACACTGCTGATAAAGACATACCCAAGACTGGGTAATTTATCAAGAAAAAGAGATTTAATGGACTCACAGTTCCACGTGGCTGGGGAATCCACATGCCTTTCACAATGATGGTGGAGGGCAAAAGGCACATCTTACATGGTGACAGGGAAGACAGAAAATGAGAGCCAAGTGAAAGGGGTTTCCCCTTATAAAACCATCAGATCTTGTGAGACTTATTCACTACCAGGAGAACAGTATGGAGGAAACTGCCCCCATGATTCGATTATCTCCCACTGGGTCCCTCCCACAACACATGGAATTATGGGAGCTACAATTCAAGAAGAGATCTGGGTGGGGACACAGCCAAACCATATCACTTAGTTTAAGTCTTATTATTTCTCTCTGGGATGATTGCAACAGTCTATTCAAACAGGTTTCTGCCTCCAGCCTCACCTTCTTCCTACCTGGCATCTATGCTACAGCAAGAGACATTTCTAAAATGCAATTCTGATTGCACTTCCCAGCTTGAAGCTGTGTTGACGGCTTTTCGTCAATGTCAGAGTCAAGTCCAATCTGTCATAATGATGTGGAAAGCCCTACATAACCAGGCTAGCTGACAGCCCAGGACAATTAGTCCCTCATATTCACACACGTAAGAACATGTTTGACCATGATTAAACCTGGGGCAACACCTACAACCAAGAAGAACATTTGCTATTGGTGTGAATCTTGTTGTTGGTGTTTCTATTGTAAAGTATAATTATTGAGCAAGACTTAGTGATAATCATAGCAAACTCAGAGATACTCTGTGTCCTGCACTGCTAACTCATTTAATCCTCACAACTACACTATGAGGTAGGTAGTATTATTATTCTCATTTTATAGATTAGGCAACTGAGGCATAAGAAGACTAACTTTCCCAGGATCTCATAGCTTGCACATATGATAGCATTAATATTCAAACCCAGGAATTCTGGCATGATAATGTATTATTAACCACCCTAACATGTTCCTTTCAGCAGCAAATATACTAAAATTGGAATGATACAAAGAAGATTAGCTTGGCCCCTGGGCAAGGATGACACGCAAATTCGTGAAGCATTTTATATTTAAAAAGAAAAGCCATGGCTCAAGCCTGTAATCCCAGCACTCTGGGAGACTGAGGTGGGAGAATCATTTGAGCTCGGAAGTTTGAGACCAGCTTGGGCAACGTACCAAGACCCAGCCTCCACAAAAAATTTAAAAATTCGCTGTGTGTGGTGGCACGTGCCTGTGGTCCCAGCTACTCGGGAGGTTGACATGGAAGTCTTGAGGTAGAGGCTGTAGTAAGCCTTGTTCATGCCACTACACTCCCGCCTGGGTGACACAGCAATACCCTGTCTAAAAAATATTTAAAAATAAAAACAAATATCACTCCTGTTATCCCAGCACTTTGGGAGGCTGAGGCGGGTGGATCACCTGAGGTCAGCAGTTTGAGACCAGCCTGGCCAACATGGTGAAACCCTGTCTCTACTAAAAATACAAAAATAAGCCAGGCCTGGTGGCAGGCAACTGTAATTCCAGCTACTAGGGAGGCTAAGGCAGGAGAATTGCTTGAACCCAGGAGATGGAGGTTGCAGTGAGCCAAGATTGCGCCATTGTACTCCAGCTGGCCAACAAGAGAGAAACTCTGTCTCAAAATAAATAAATAAAATAAATAAATAATATACATATACAAAAGTACACTAATACCCCCTCGCTAAACCATAAATGTATTCTTTTAAAATATTGACTGGAGCTGTGACTTTTGTTTGAAGGTGTGATCTCTGAGTGGTGGCACTAAAATCACCTGGGAGCTTATTAGAATGCCAATTCCCACGCCTGGGGCCTGACCTAGGGAAGCAGAATCTCTGGAGTTGGAGCCCAAGGATTTGAGTTTTAGCAAGCTCCCCAGGTGACATCTAAGCCTGAGAAAGTTTGAGAAGCATTACTCTCAAACATTTTTTTCCTGGGGAGTAAAGACCTTAATGGAGACAAAGCTTAAGACAAACAGATGAGTAATTTTGACCAAAAAAAAGTAGAAATAGGATTATTTTTAATGCAAAGATTGCAAATTATGACATAAAGGTTAACAAACCCTTGTACAGACCAAGAGGTCATCAGAGGTCTTGAGAAGATGCTGAGGCCAGAAAAGCACAGGATGCACCTGAACTCGGAGCAAACCAGCGTTGAGTTTGAATCCCAGCACACCCACAGACCAGCTGTGTGCCTTTGGCAAATTGCTTCACTAGGACCTTCGTTTCTCCATTCAGAGGTTGAAATTACAATCTCCTTGACCCATATACTCCAGGAAGGTTGTGAAAAACCAAGGGGATAATGTATGGGACAGTGCTTTGTACAGTTGGATAATGTGATAATCAGGTTTCATTTTCTGCTGTAACACTGCACTTTCCCTTCTCCTGTTCAGGAAGCAGATGGGATTTTGAGTCTTGTAGTTCCCTAGGGGAACTCTATTTTCTACAGTATCAGCCACAGGAGTAGACAGCCGGACTGAGGGATTACTCCAGGCTTGAGAGAGAGGGAAATGGCCTCATCCGAGAAAATGGGTCCAGAGAGTTGGCAAATGATGGTAGAAACCAGAATGTATGTCTCTAAAGTCATCTGTAGCCTTACAATCTACCCCCAAAAAGTCTAATTCAGACCTGGGATAGCTTAGGCTGATACTCAGCCCCACACAGGCTTACTGCCTACCTGCCATCTGCTGTTGGGTGGGCTGATTACAACTATCTTGTATTCTGATCAGTCAGTGCTTATGCTACAAGGGTTACAGTTTTTCATAACCTCTGATTATAGACCATAATAGAAGGGAATGTTATTTGAAACTTAGTTCAAACAGAAGCGATTCCTGTCTGTCTGGCAGTGGTTCTGAGAGGTGAAGCCAGCTGGACTTCCTGGGTCGAGTGGGGACTTGGAGACCTTTTCTGTCTAGCTAGAGGATTGTAAACGCACCAATCAGCACTCTGTGTCTAGCTAAAGGATTGTAAATGCACCAATCAGCACTCTGTAAAAACACACCAATCAGTACTCTGTGTCTAGCTAAAGGATTGTAAATGCACCAATCAGCACTCTGTAAAAACACACCAATCAGCACTCTGTGTCTAGCTAAAGGATTGTAAACGCACCAATCAGTGCTCTGTGTCTAGCTAAAGGATTGTAAATGCACCAATCAGCACTCTATAAAAATGCACCAATCAGCGCTCTATCTAAAGGATTGTAAACGCACCAATTAGCATTCTGTAAAAATGGACCAATCAGCACTCTGTAAAAGGAACCAATCAGCAGGACATGGGCGGAGCCAAATAAGGGAATAAAAGCTGGCCACCCGAGCCAGCAGTGGCAACCGCTTGGGTCCCTTTCCACACTGTAGAAGGTTTGTTCTTTCGCTCTTCATAATAAATCTTGCTGCTGCTCACTCTTTGGGTCCGCACTACTTTTGTGAGCCATAACACTTGCTGCGAAGGTTTGCAGCTTCATTCTTGAAGTCAGCGAGACCAAGAACCCACCAGAAGGAACCAACTCCAGACACAGTTCCATGGATTCATACCAGGCCTCACCAGGCCTGCACACTCCTCTGACTATCACTTGTATAGCCCTTCCTTGATTTATGACAAACGGCTTCAGCATCTTCACTAGAACAACAAAATTGGCTGGACACAGTGGCTCACACCTGTAATCCCAGCACTTTAGGAGGCCGAGATGGGAGGATCGCATGAGCCCAGGAATTCGAGACCAGCCTGGGCAACATAGTGAGATCCCGTTTCTATAAAAAAATAGAACAACAAAATTTACAACCTACCTACTCTGTCTCTGTCACATTTTTCTAACTAAGAAAGATACAAGCTTCTACTCTAGGAGAACGCCCATGCATGTGTGGGAAAGATTCTATTTCCAGGCTAGGGTTTCTTTTATTCATTTTGTGAAGCTGTGTCTCCTGTCAACTCCTGGCCACCATTCTCCTTTTCTCCCCACTTTTTTCCCATTGCTTTTTTCTCCCCTCAACTGGGGACACAATAGGTATATTTCCTCTCCATTCTCTTTTTTCCTCTTGTCTTGTTTCTTTTGGGTTAAAGGCAACTTTCAGATAACTGTAAATTGTTTAGGACAGGGAACATACTGAATTTAAAGAACACTACCAGGCCTGTTACAGGAGGATAAAATACATTCTATTCCCTACGCAAACTGATTTTCAACAATGTAATAGATTCATATGCCTTATAATCTTCAACTCCAAATGATAGGAGAAAGAAATCAGCTATTTTTTCTAGCATGCATTATTATTGTTATTATTATTATTATTATTATTATTATTATTAGAGACAGAGTTTCGCTCTTGTCACCCAGGCTGGAGTACAATGGCGCGGTCTTGGCTCACTGCAAATGCTGCCTCCTGGGTTTAAGCGATTCTCCTGCCTCAGCCTTCCAAGTAGCTGGGATTAGAGGCATGTGACACCACGCCCAGCTAATTGTTGTATTTTTAGTAAAGACAGGGTATCACCAGATTGGCCAGGCTTGTCACGAACTCCTGACCTCAGATGATCCACTCTCCTCGGTCTCCCAAAATGCTGGGATTACAGGCATGATTACACTGCACCTGGCCATATATATATATATTTTTTTGAGACAGAGTCTCGCACTGTCGCCGCACCTGGCCATATTTTTAATTTAAGCTGAAATGTTCAAAGTGACCACCAGCCACACCAGATGAGGCATGATATAGGCAGTTAATGCAAAAATTACAAAAGGATTTCTGGCTCTGCTCCAAGTGGCCTATATAATCTAAAGAGAAGCCCAACATCCTCTCTCACTTAGGGGTAATCTGGCTTACCAAACCTAGGATCTGCTTAACAGAAACCCCAAAGCACAGAGATAGCCATCAAAGTAGGTACAACCAGGAAAGGGATGTTGTCTGATTGTCTTCTCAGGTGCTCAATATAAATCATGTGTTCAGCCAAATACCCTTATCCTGCCTACAATCCCCAACCCCTTCCAAAAATGCAAAAAACCGACAGAGTTTGAGCCCTTTTTACTCAAAGTGTGGTCCATAGAGGTCAGCTGAGATGTGCAGAATCAGAGGCCCACCCCAGGCCCCCTGAGTTCTGCAGAGCCTGCGTTTCAGCAAGATCTCCAGGCGATACCTATGCAAGTTAATATATGAGAAGTACCAATTTAAGTGACACATTTGTTAAAGAACATATCAAAAAAGAATAAAGATTTTCTACGAAGTATGAAGATTGGAAAAAACAAAAACAAACAACTCACCTCAGTTATGATGTGTGACGCTGGAAGCAAAGCAGCCCAAATCTCAGTGCAGAGACAGTGGAAATACGGAGAAGATTTCTACACTTGCGAGTTTTCCTAGAGAGACTTCAACCAGGACCCACGCCTACTAAACAGACTAGTATTAGTCCAGGAACTTTCCATCCTGCCTGCTCTTGGGGCAGGAGAAAGAATGAGAGAGGAAACTTGGCAGACCCCAAAGTAGATCCTGCAGCTACCAGGGAACATTGAGGTTTTCCGAGTAAACTAGCCTCCAGGAAATGTCCCGAGTGAAATTAACAGCTCTCCTATCTCCTTGGGTTCCTTTTTTCTCCACTACTAGCTGATTATGAACCACATTTCTTTCTCAATCACTGGGATTCAAACAAAAGACCTAATGGTTCCAGTCAGCGTGGGATCCTCTTCTGGCATTCCTAGCAAGGGGCTAGAAGAAGGGGGAAATTTACATGTCAGAGAGATATTTTTATGTCTTTCTCTTTGTGCCGCGGAATTCTGATGACAGCATCTCCAACACAAACAGCAACTTTATTTTCGAAACGGAAGGATAAAAACCAATTCTAGCAAATGGCTTTGCTTTGTGCGTAAACTTCCTGTGCTTTTTTAACCCTGATGTAACTGAGGGTCTCCTCTCACAGGCCCTGCCTTCTAGCACACACAAAAAAACAACCAAGAAGGACTATGACATAATTTGAAAAGGAAGCGAATTAAACCAAAACAAAGAGTTAGGTTTCAATGCAAAGGCCCACCAGAGATCTAAAGAGGACCGAGAAGCTCTATATTTGGAGCATGCTATACTTTTCATGTTATTCTTTCCTAAACCAAAAGTAAAATAGGAAGTCTAGACTGTGCTAAATAGGCATTTCTCTCTCTCTCTCTCTCTCTCTCTCTCCCTCTCTCTCTCTCTGTGTGTGTGGGTGGGTGTGTGTGTGTGTATTTTAGAGACAGGGTCTTGTTATGCTGGCCAGGGTAGTCTCAAACTCCTAGCCTCCAGCAGTCCTCCCACCTCAGCCTCCCAAAGTGTTGGGATCACAGGCATGAGCCACCAAACCTGGCTTTTTTTTTTTTTTTTTTTTTCGGAGGCAGGATCTCACTGTGTCACCCAGGCTGGAGTTAAATAGGCATTTCATATTCTGAAAACATGATAGATGTCAAAAGAAAAAATATGACATTTACTAAGTGCTTCTAATTCCACTGTTTACTGGCCTTGAAAAGCTTCTTAATCCAAGCCTTCCCCAACAATAAAATAGTGATAACAATAATACCTTCCTTACAGAGTTGTCATGATAAATTTCATGAGATTGACAAAATACCGATTACTGAATTTGTCTTGCTGTTAAGTTCTGTTTATATTTAAGTCACTATCCTGATTATTCACTGTGTTGTGCAGTACCTAGGACAAATTAGGCATTTTGTAAATGTTTATTGAAATGAAATGAACGTTTAAAAAATCTTGAAGTAGTTAAGAAATTCCATTTATCTATTTTTATAAATTTATTTTAATATGGTAAAATATGTATAACATAAAATTAGCCATTTGAAACATTTTAAGAGTTCAAGTCAGTAGCATTAATTACATTCACAATGTTGTGTCACCGTCACTATTTCCAAGACTTTTTTGTCACCCCAAACAGATACTCTGTAATCATTAAGCAATCACTCCGTCAGGGATTTTTTTTTCTGTTTAATTTTAAATTTTTATTTCTTGTAGGTACATAGTAGGTGTATATATTTATGGGGTACATGAGATATTTTCATACAGGCATACAATGTGTAGTAATCTCATCAAGGTAAATGGGGTATCCACCACCTCAAACATTTATCCTTTGTATTATAAGCAATCCAATTATACTTTTTTCATTTTATTTATTTTTTTTTGAGATGGGGTCTCACTCTAATGTCCAGGCTGGAGTGCAGCAGTATGATCTCAGCTCACTGCAACCTCCACCTCCAGGGTTCAAGGATTCCTCCTGCCTCAGCCTCCCAAGTAGCTGGGATTATAGGTGTGTGCCACCACGTGTGACTAATGTGTTTTTGTTATTTTTAAATGGACAATTAAATTATTTTTGACTATAGTCACATTGTTGTGCTAGCAAATACTAGGTCTTAGTTATTTTTTCTAATTATTTTTTGTACCCATGAACCATCCCACTTCCCCCCACCTCCCCAATACTTTTCCCAGCCTCTGGTAACTATTCTTCCACTCTCTATCTCTGTGAGTTCAATTGTTTTAATTTTTAGCTCCCACAAATAAGTAAGAACATGTTACGTTTGTGTCTCTGTGCTTGTTTCACTTAACATAATTACCTTCAGTTCCATCTGTATTGTTGCAAATGATAGGATCTCATTCTCCTTTTTTTTTTTTTTTTTGAGACAGTCTCGCTTTGTCACCCAGGCTGGAGTGCAGTGGTGCAAGCTGAGCTCACTGAAAGCTCCACCTTCCGGGTTCATGCCATTCTCCTGCCTCAGCTTCCCAAGCAGTTGGGACTACAGGCGTCTGCCACCATGTAGGTATTTTTAGTAGAGACGGAGTTTCACTGCATTAGCCAGGATGATCTCAATCTCCTGAATTCGTGATCTGCCCACATTGGCCCCCAAAGTGCTGGGATTACAGGCATGAGCCACTGCGCCTGGCCAGATCCCATTCCTTTTCATGGCTGAATAGCACTCCACTGTATATATGTACCACATTTTCTTTATCCATTTGTCTGTTGATGGATACTTGGGTTGCTTCCAAATATTGACTATTGTGAATACAGCTGCAACAAACATAGCAACGCAGATATCTCTTCAATATACAGATTTCTTTTCTTTTAGATTTATACCTAGGAGTGGGATTGCTGGATCATATGGTATCTCTACTTTTAGTTTTTTGAGAAACCTCCAAACTGTTCTCCATAGTGGATGTACTAATTTATGTTCCCACCAACAGTGTATGAGGGCTTTCTTTTCTCCATATCCTCACCAGCATTTATTATTGACTGTCTTTTAGATAAAAGCCAGTTTAACTGGGGTGAGATGATATCTCATTGTAGTTTTGATTTGCATTTCTCTGATGATCAGTGATATTGAGTGCCTTTTCATATACCTGTTTGCCATTTGTATGTCTTCTTTTGAGAAATGTCTATTCAAATCTTTCACCCACTTTATACTTAGGCTATTAGATATTTTTCCTATAGAGTTGTTTGAGCTCCTTGTATATTCTGGTTATTTATTCCATGTCAAATGGATAGTTTACAAATATTTTCTCCCATTCTGTGGGTTGTCTCTTCACTTTGTGGATTGTTTCCTTTGCTGTACAGAAGCTTTTAAATTTGACATGATCCCATCTATCCATTTTTGCTTTGGTTGCCTGTGCTTCTGGGGTATTATTCAGGAAATCTTTGCCCAGTCCCATGTCCTGGAGAGTTTCCTTAAAGTTTTCTTTTGATAGATTCATAGTTTGGGGTCTTTAATCCATTTTGATTTGATTTTTGTATATGGTAAGAGATAGGGGTCCAGTTTCATTCTTCTGCATACAGATATCCAGTTTTCCCCGCACCATTTATTGAAGAGACTGTCCTTTACCCACTATATCTTCTTGGCACCTTTATCAAAAATGAGTGCACCATAGGTGTATGGGTTTGTTTCTGGGTTCTCTATTCTGTTGCACTGGTCTATGTGTCTGTTTTTCTGTTTTTGTGCCAGTACCATGATGTTTTGGTTACTATAGCTCTGTAGTATAATTTGAAGTCAGTGTGATTCCTCCAGTTTTTTTGCTTAGGATAGCTTTGGCTATTCTGGGTCTTTTGTGGGTCTATATAAATTTTAGGATTCATTTTTTTTCTGTTTCTATGAAGAATGTCTTGGTATTTTGATAGGGATTGCATTGAATCCGTAGATTGCTTTGGGTAGTATGGACATTTTAACCATACTGATTCTTTGAATCCATGAACATGGAATATCTTTCCCTTTTTTGTATCCTTTTCAATTTCTTGCATCAATATTTTATGGTTTTCATTGTAGAGATCTTTCATTTCTTTGGTTAATTCCTAGGTATTTTATTGTATCTGTAGCTATTGTGAATGGGAATACTTTTTAAATTTCATTTTTAGGTTGTTTGCTGTTGACATGTAGACATGCTAATGATTTTTGTATGTTGATTTTGTATCCTGCAACATTACTGAATTTGTTTATCAGTTCTAATGGTTTTTTGCTGGAGTTTTTAGTTTTTCCAAATGTAAGATCATATCATCTGCAAACAAGGATAATTTAACTCCTTCCTTTCCAATATGGATGCCCTTTCTTTCTTTCTTTCATCTGATTGTTCCACCTAGGACTTCCGGTACTTCATTGAATAACAGTGGTGAAATTGGAAATTCTTGTCATGTTTCAGATCTTAGAGGAAAAGCTTTCGGTATTTTTCCCATTCAGTATGATGCTAGCTCTGGGTCTGTCATATATGGCTTATATTATGTTGAGATATGTTTCTTCTATACCCATTTTTTGGGGGGAGTTTATCATGAAGGAATGTTAAATTTTATCAAATGCTCTTTCAGCATCAATTGAAATGATCATATGTTTTTTGCCCTTCATTCTGTTGATATGACTTATCACTTAATTGATTTGCATATGTTGAACCATTCTTGCATCCTTGGGATAAATCTCACTTGGTCATGATGAATGATATTTTAATTTGTTTTTGTATTCAATTTGTTAGTATTTTGATGAGGATTTTTGCATCAATATTCATCACTGATAATAGCCTGTCCCTGTTTAAAAAAATATGTCCTTGTCTTTGTGGGGTTTTTTTGGTTTTTGGTGTTGTTTTGTTTTGTTTTGAAACGGGGTCTCACTCTGATGCCCAGGCTGGAGTGTGGTTGCATGATCACAGCTCATTGCAGCCTTGACTTCCCAGGCTCAAGTGATACTCCCACCTCAGCCTCCTGAGTAACTGGGACTATAGGCATGAACCATCATGCTTGGCTTATTTTTGTATTTTTTGTAAAGATGGGGTTTCACCATGTTTCCCAGGCTGGTATCATTGTGTTTTTGATATGTTTTGACATGTTTTGGTACCAAGGTAATGCTGGCCTTGTAGAATGAGTTTGGAAATATTCCCTTTTCCTTTCCTTTTTGGAATAGTTTGAATAGGATAGTATTCGTTTTTCTACCAAGTTTTGGTAGAATTTAGCAATATAGCCATTGAATCCCAGGGTTTTTCTTGCTGGGAGATTTTTCATTACAGCTTTAATCTCATTACTTGCTATTGGTCTGTTCAGGTTTTGGATTTCTTCATGGTTCATTCTTGGTAGGTTATATGTGTCTAGGATTTTTTCATTTCTTCTAGATTTTCCAATTTATTGGCATATAGTTGTTCATGGTAACCATTAATGATCCTTTGAATTTCTGCAGGATTGGCTGAAATGTCTCCTTTTTCATCTCTGATTTTATTTATTTGGGTCTTCTCTCTTTTTTTTTTTTTCATTTGTGTGGCTAAAGGTTTGTCAATTTTGTTTATATTTTCAAAAAATTGGCTTTTTTATTTTGATCTTTTGTATTGTTTTCTTCATTTCATTTATTTCTGCTCTGATCTTTATTATTTCTTTTCTTCTACTAATTTTGGGTTTGGTTTGTTCTTGCTTTTCTAGTTCTTTAAGATGAATCCTTAGGTTGTTTATTTGAAGTTTTTCTTCTTTTTTTGATGTGGCACTTACAGCTGTAAACTTTCCTTTTAGTACTGCTTTAGCTATATCCCATAGGTTTTGGTATGTTGTGTTTCCATTATCATTTGTTTCAAGGAGGTTTTAAATTTTCTTTTAATTTCTTCATTGACTCAGGAGCATATTTTTAAATTTTCTTGTTTTTTGTGTAGTTTCTAAACATTCCTCTTGTTATTGATTTCTAGTTTTATTGCATTGTGGTCAAAGAAGATGGTCCATATTATTTCATTTTTTTGAATGTTTTAAGACTTGTTTTGTGGCCTAACATAATCTATCCTTGAGAACGATCCATGTGTTGAGGAGAAGAATATGTATTCTGCAGCCATTGGATGAAATGTTCTGTAAATATCTATTAGGTTCATTTGGTCTATAGTGGAGATTAAGTCTGATCTTTCTTTGTTGATTTTCTGTCTGGAAGATCTGTTCAGTGATGAAAGTGGGGGGTTGAAGTCTCCAGCTCTTATTGTATTGGATTCTATCTCTTTAGTTCTAATAATATTTGCTTTATATATCTGGGTGCTCTAATGTTGGTGCAGATATATTTCAATTGTTATATACTCTTGCTGAATTGATCCCTATATCATTATATAATGACTTCTTTGTCTGTCCTTAGAGTTTTTGTCTTGAAATCTATTTTGTCTACTCTTTTTTGGTTTCCATTGACATGGAATATCTTTTTCCATCCCTTTCTTTTCATTCTATGTGTGTCTTTTTAAGTGAAGTGTGTTTCTTGTAAAGCAACAGATCATGAGATCTTGTGTTTTCATCCATTCTGCCACGCCGTGTCTTTTTATTAGAGGGTTTTAGTTCATTTATATTCAGTGTTATTATTGATGAGTAAGGACTAACTCCCACCATTTTGTCATTTGTTTTCTGGTTGCTTTTTCCTCCTTTCGTTCCTGCCTGTCTTCCTTTCAACCAAGATAATTTTCTCTGGTAGTATGATTTAATTTGTTGCTTTTTATTTCTTACGTATCTGTTGTATGTTTTCTGATTTGAGGTTACTGTGCAGCTTCCAAATACTATCTTATAACCCACGATTTTAAGCAGATAACAACACTGCTTGTTTAAACAAACAAGCAAAGAGAATAATAAAGACCAATAGTCTACTCCTTAATTTCATCTGCCAACTTTTAAACTTTTTGTTGTTTCTGTTTATATCTCATTGTACCATCTATGTCTTGAAAGCTTGTTGTAGTTATCTTTTTATTGGTTCATCTTTTTAGTATTTCTACTTAAGATTGGAGTAGTTAAGTCTACACTTACAGTGTTATAATATTCTGTGTTTTTCTGTGGTGTTACTATAATATTACCAGTAAGTTTTGTACCTTCAGATGATTTCTTCTTGCTCATTACTGTTCTTTTCTTTCTGATTGAAGTACTCTCTTTAGCATTTCTTGTAGTACAGGTCTAATGTTAATGAAATCCCTCAGCTTTTGTTTGTCTGAAAAAGTATTTCTCTTTCATACTTGAAGGACATTTTTGCCAGATATACTATTCTAGGGTAAGAGTTTTTTTTACATAAGCACTTCAAATATGTTATGCCACTCTCTCCTGGCCTGTACAGTTTCCACTGAAAAGTCTGCTGCCAGACTTATTGGCACTCCATTGTATGTTACTTGTTTCTTCTCTCTTGCTGCTTTTTGAATCTTTCCTTTATTTTTGATCTTTGGGAGTTTGATTATTAAATGCCTTGAGATGTTCTTCTTTGGGTTAAATCTGATTGGTGTTATATAATCTTATATTTGGTTATCAATAACTTTCTGTGGGTTTTGGAAGTTCTGTGTTATTCCTTTGGATAAACTTTCTATCCCTATCTCTTTCTCTAGCTCCTTTTTAAGGCCAGTAACTCTTAGATTTGCCCCTTTGAGGCTAATTTCTAGATCTTCTAGGCATACTTTTTTTTTTATTCTTTTGTCTCCTCTGACTGTATATTTTCAAATAGCCTGTCTTCAGGCTCACTAATGCTTTCCTCTGTTTTGATTTATTCTGGTGGTGAAAGACTGATGCATTCTTCACCATGTCAGTTCCATTTTTCAACTCCAGAATTTCTGCTAGATTCTTTTTAATTATTTCAATTTCTTTGTTAAACTTATCTGACAGAATTCTAAATTCCTTTTCTGTGTTATCTTGAATTTCTTTGCATTCCCCCAAACAGCTATTTTGAATTATCTGTCTGAAAGGTCATATATCTCTGCTTCTCCAGGATTGTTCCCTGTTCCCTTATTTAGTTCATTTGGTGAGGTCATGTTTTCCTGGAAGGTCTTGATGCTTGTGGATGTTCATTGGCATTTGGGCATTGAAGAGTCAGATATCTATGGTAGTCTCTGCACTCTTTCCAGGCATTTAAAAGGACTTGGGTGTTGAGATCTAAGACATATCTACATTAGGGGGCATCTCAAGCCCAGTAACACTATGGTTCTTCCAGACTCATAGAGGTACTGCCTTGATAATCTTGGATAATATTTGGAATAATCCTCTGGATTACCAGGCAGATTCTTGTTTCTTTCCTTACTTTCTTCCAAGCAAATGGAGGCTGTCTCTCTGTGATGAGCTGTCTGGAGCTGGGGGTGGGGTGACACAAGCACCCCTGTGGCCACCACCACTGGGACTGTGTTGGGACAGACCTGAAGCTGGCACAGCACTGAGTCTCACCCAAGGCCTGCCGTAACCAGTACCTGGCTACTGCTTATGTTCATTCAAGGCCCTAGGGCTCTGCAATCAGCAGGTGGTAAACCCAGCCAGATTTGTGTCCTTCTCTTCAGGGCAGCAAGTTCCCCTAGACCCCATTCTTTTCCAGAGATGCCATCCATGAACCAGGGACTAGAGTCAAAAATCTTAGTAATCTACCTGGTGCTCTATTCTACCGCAGCTGAGCTAGCACACAAATTATGTGACACAGTTATTTCTTTTTCCTCACCTTTCTACAGGCAGAGGAACCTCACCCATGTCCATCACCTCCACAGGCCCAAGGGGAGTGCTGCCGACCTACCACCGAGATTCACTAAGGCCCAAGGGCTCTTCAGTCAGCTTATGCTGAATGCTGCTAGGTCTGGGACTCACTCTTCGGGGAAATGGTCTACCTTCTGGCCCAGGGAAGGTCCAGAAATTCCATCCAAGAGCCAAGGCCTCTAATTAGGGGCCCCAAGAGCCCACTTGTTACTCTACCCCACTGTTGCTGAGCTGGTACCTAAGGTGCAAGATCAAGTCTTCTTTACTTTTCCCTCAGCTTTTTTCAAGCAAAAGGAGTCTCTCACCATAGCCACCATGGCTGGGACTGTGCTGGGTCACATCTAAAGCCAGCATATCTCTGAGTCTTACCCAAGCTCACGGCAAGTACTGCCTGGGTGCTGCTGCTGATTATTCAGGGCCCAAGGTCTCTTTAATCAGCAGGTGATGATTCCTCTCAGGATAGGTGCTTCCTTTCAAGGCAGTGGATTCCCTCTGGCCTAAGGTATGTCTAGAAATACTGTCTGGGAACTAGGGCCTGGAATGGGGGCTTAATGACCCTGACTAGTGCCCTATCCTACTGCGGCTGAGTTGGTATCCAAGTTGCAAGACAAATTCCTCTTTACTCTTTCCTCTCCTCTCCTCAAGCAGAAGTAAGGCTTCTCCTTTGCAGCTCAGGGCTGTGCTGCCTGGTGTTGCGGGAGGGGTAGTGCAAGCACTCCTGTAGTTGCCCTGGCTGGTGTCTCAGTAGGTCACATGTCCCTCATGTCCACTGGCTACACACCCAGCTCAGCACTAAGACTTGTGTAGGAGTTGCAGTCCTTATTGCCTAAACTGCCTTTCAAGTTTATTTAGGGCCCCAGAGCATTTTAGGCCATAATGATGAGACTTGCTGGAACTCAAGTTCTCACTGTTGGGATGGCCCATTCCCCTCTGGCTAGGGCTAGTCTCAGTGCTCCCTCAGTGGGCAGGCATCATTTGAGCTCAGCCCAGTTTTGCTTTCTGTTGTGACAGAGCAGCTTTGAGTTCAATTGCACCTCACAATCACTGTACTGTCCCTCTCCCAAGTGCACAGATTCTCTCTCTGCACCTGCGGCCACTGCCAGAGGATAGGGGTGGGGTGTCATCAGCAATTCAAGACTGTCTTTCTTACCCTCTTCGGTGCCTTTGTCAGCATTATGAAGTTAAAACCAGGCACTGTGAGTGCTCACCTTATTTTTCATTCTTAGGAAGATGCTTTATTTTATATTATTTCTTTCATGACTGCCTTGCCTGAAGGAAGATGCTTTTTATGTGTAGATAGTTATTAAATTTGGTGTTCCTCTCTGGGGACAATCAGTGGAGCCTTCTATTCACCCATATTGCTCTGCCCTCTCTGTCTGATTTTTTCTGTTTTTTAAAAAATGGGATTTCACTCTGTTGCCCATGCTAAAGTGCTGTGGCATTATCACAGCTCGCTGCAGCCTCAACCTCCTGAGCTCAAGCACACCTCAGCCTCCCAAGTAGCAGGGACCACAGGCTTCCACCACCATGCCTGGCTAGTTTTTCAAATGTTTGACATTTTTTGTACAGATGGGGTCTCATGTTGGCCAGGCTGGTCCCAAACTCCTGGGCTCAAGCAATCTTTCCACCTCAGCTTCCCAAAGTGCTGATATTACAGGCATGAGCCACTGCACCCGGCCAGGGTTTTGTAAATATGAGGATCATTTTTTCATTTGGGAAGACTCCCTCCTTCCTCATGGTAGTATTTGCACTTTAAGTATCCCGGAAGAGAAAGTACAAAATGCCAATAACAACATAGATAGCTCTTTAAAATAAACATATTTTAATCACACAACATAAATCTACATACATTTGAAATATGTGTGAGATTATTTTTTCCTCCCAGAAATGGGGTTTTGCTGTGTTGCTCAGGCTGGTCTCAAACTCCTAGCCTCAAGCAATCCTCCCACCTCAGCTTCCCTAGTAGCTGGGATTACAGGCATGCCCCACTACACCTGGCAGATTATTCTTTATTCCAGGTAGAAACAAAGTTTAGAACAAGCCCTGGTATGAAATTTCTGCCATTTCTGTGGATATATCTAAACTTCTTTATTTATTTATTTATTTATTTTTTGAGAGAGAGTCTAGCTCTGTTGCCCAGGCTAGAATGCAGTGGCATGATCTTGGCTCACTGCAACCTCCACTTACTGGATTCAAGCGATTCTCCTGCCTTAGCCTCCAAAATAGCTGGGATTACAGGCATGCACCACCACACCCAGCTAATTTTTATATTTTTAGTAGAGACGGGGTTTCACAATGTTGGTCAGGCTAGTCTCGAATTCCTAACCTCAGGTGATCCACCTGCCTTGGTCTCCCAAAGTGCTGGGATTACAGGCGTGAGCCACTGCACCCGGCCTAATGATACACGTAAAAGAAGTTCTGATATAGCTATAGAGGTGGTAGGACTTTTATTCTAAGGTTTTTTCTAAACAAAATAAAGCTAACCTGCAAATACAGTTTTAAAGATAATTGACACATATTGAAAGTGAATAACTATGTTTCTAAGGATCAGCTAGACACTGTTCCGGAGACAAAGGGGTGATTTCTGCCCTCCAGGGTTGGTGTCAAGGTTGAGTTGACAAGACTAACACACATGACCTGAAAAGTGTTGGCTGAATGCCACATTGGTTCAGGCTGTAAGTAATTGGAGAAGGGAGCGCAGTGTGGGATGAGGCAAGTTGTGATATCAGATCCTCACTTTCTACTGATGTAGAAAGTGCCAACTTGGCCAAGATGACCAAGTGAACTCAGCAAAGCTGAGAGAAACTGGGCTCCAGCTCTCATGATTCCCATCTATTCCAGAATAATAAATGTTAGATAAGTCCTTCGTTAAGAAGTAACCAAAGACTCTTTTTCCTTTGGGGCAAATCTAAATGATTCCAATTTAGAAAACACACACTTTTTTTTCTGACAGAAGATAACACTAGCTTTAATTTTCAAATTTCCTCCCATGTTTCACGTCAAGGAGTTAAGGTCATGCCGCCCCAAAATATGCTGCTTTGGCATGTTAATTATTTTGAGCTGAAGGCACTTGAGAAAGAGCTGACACAGGAAGGGCTCTCTGACCTCCCCTTTTCTACTTAAGCACAGGCCATAAAACTTCCCATGAGGAAGGTGCCCTCCTTATACCAGAAAGACAAGAAATCCTTATCACCAGAGACTGGGAATCAACATTGAAATGGATCTGTATAAACAAACTTAATAAATAATCCTTATATCCTACTAGTTTTACCCCCATTCATATATCTCCCAGTCATTTCCCCACAATTTATTACCTCCAGTCCAAACCGCTTTATCTTGTTATTTCTTCATAAATGTATAATTTCTTCGTCAAAAATGTTTTAAAAAATTTCTGCTCTGGTCACTTCTTTAGAGCGTCATTTTCTTGTGAAAGCCCATGTACGTGTAAAAATTTCATAAAGCTTGTCTACTTTTCTCCTGTTTATCTGTCTTATGTCTGTTTAATTCTTAGTCCCAACCAGAGAACCTGAGAAGGTAGAGGATAATGTGTTTCCTCCCCAACACATGTAACATGTTATTTTATGTTACTAAGTATACTATTAAGACCATTGTAATTCAATATTGAAAGGTAGAAAAGAAAGGAAAGAAGGAAAACCTAGAACCTAAATGCTTACCTGCAAGGGTATGAGTAAATAAAATGCAGCAAATGCACACAATAGAATATTATGCAACAGTTTGAGATAGAAATACATGTGCTATATTGACAAATACCTCCAATACATATTAATTGAAAACAGCAAGCTGCTAATTAACACAGGGCATATAAATTCATCGATATTAAAAGACACAGACAGACACACATACACACACCTCACAAAACAAAAGTATATATTTCTACATGTACCTAGTATTCATTTATTTACAAAATCACCTAGAAGAAACTCTGAAAGACATGCCCCCAAATGGCAACAATCTCTGGGAAGTATGGCATTGGGAGGCAGGATGCAAATATACATCTCTATTATTTAAAGACTTCCCATCCTTTGAGCTGGAGCTGCAAGGTAAAAATAATAACAAATAAATAACAAAAAAGATTTTCCAATAGATATTCATGTATTTCCCTGTTTTTCTTAGGGTCAAAATCAAAGAGGGCTGGGTACAGTGGCTCATGCCACTAATCCCAGCACTTTGGGAGGCCAAGGTGGGCAGATCACTTGAGCTCAGGAGTTCAAGACCAGCCTGGGCAACATTGATGGTGGCGGTGGCCTGCCTGGAGTAGCCGGTGTGAGGACACCAGCTGCAGAGAGGGAGGCACAGCCAGGGCTGCATGCACCGCAGAACCGACAGGGCCGGGAACAGGTGATCCCAGCAAGAGCCCTATGCTCTACCGAGTTGGTTGGGCGGGAGCCCATGCTCCCGGGTGCAGCTGCAGCCGCCCAGCCATGGCTCTGGACCCAGGCATGCCTGTACTCTCAAGGCCCTGGGAAGCCCTGCAGGCTGTCACTCCCTGTCCTCTTCCCGCTCTCAGCACCTGCCCCCATGGCAGAGCAAAGTGTCCTGTTAACTGAGCCCAGGTGCTGTTGTGACCCGGCCGGGTGTGCACACACTTGGGGCAGCACTGACACACCACCCCCCTGCCACCGCCACCTCAGCCCCCTCCAGAAACTGCTTCTGAGGCTGAAACTTTGGGTGCCAACGAGTACAGCAGGGAGGCCTAGGGGGCTGAGGGCGGCTTGGGGCGGGCCTGCGGACGCCCCTTGTGCAGACACCCTGGGTGCCATGGATAGCATGTTGTTGGTGGTGGGAGACAGGCAGGTTCCTCCGTGGGAAGGGGCGGGTCCCCTGAAGCCTGGGGGATGGGCTGCCAGTTCTGGACAAAGTCTCCCACCCACAGTGAGAACTTCCTTGATACCTTTTGGCAAATCAAGTGGTGCTTTTTCCAGGCATGCCCATGGACCAATCAGCACACACTTCCTCCATTTTGAGCACTTCCTCCATTCTGAGCCTATAAAATCCCTGGAGTCAGCCAGACTCAAGACATTCAGGACGACCTGCCTCTGAACAGGAGCTACCCGCTTCTGGTCTCCTCTCTGCTGAGAGCTGTACTGCCGCTCGATAAAGCTCCTCTCCACCTTGCTCACCCTCCAGCTGTCTGCATAACTTCATTTTCCCTGGAAGCAGGACAAGAACCCTGGACCCACTGAATGGCGGGAGCAAAAGGAGCTGTAACACTTTCCCAGCTGGCTGCCGAGCTGTGGCAGGAGCTAAAGGGGCTGTAACATTATAGCCCTTCTGCCCTCCATGGGCACCAGGCAGCTGTCCCATGTGACAGGAAGCAGTGGTGGGGTGGGGCCAGCCCAGGAGCCCCGGGCTGAAGCAGGGCCCTGGGACTGAAAGAGCCGCAACACAAACGGGCTGAAACACGCTCCCCACCTTCCCCCCCACGCACCCCCGTCACCCCACCTCACCGTACTGGGACGACGAGGAGAGAAGAGAGGGCTCTCCTTCTGGGAGCCCAGACCTCGGGGCTCTGTGAGTCAGAGTTGGACATGCTGTAATACTCTCTTTGGGACTCTGCGGTTCCTGGCATCTCTGAGCTTTTGGGCGCCACCTGTTCCCCTCGTCCAGACACTGATGCCTGCAGTGGAAGCCCATTGCAATACATCTGGTTCAGCCGCATCCTTGCACAGAGCCAGTGCTTGTGTTGATGCCTGGAGCTTCCTGCCCTGCCACAGCAGCCAGCCTGCCTGGCTATGCACAGTGGCCAGACCCCACGCTCGCTCGCTGTCACAACCCACACCCCTTGCCACTCCATGCCTGGCTGGCTCTTGGCATGCATGGGATCCAGGCTGGTAGCACCAGCCAAGATCAGCCTGCCAGGCCAAGTGGGCGAGCCCAGTGAGCACAAGCAAAACTCAAGCATAAGTGCCACCAGCCACAGAAGCTTCTGGCTGGTGAAGCCACACCCTAAGGATCCTGAGACAACATGGCAAAACCCAGTCTCTACCAAAAATACAAAAATTAGCCGGATGTCACCTGTATTCCCAGCTACTCAGGAGGCTGAGGCAGGAGGATTGCTAGAGCCAGGAGTTGAGGCTGCAGTAAGCCATATTCACACCACTCATACTTAAGCCTGACAGATCGTTCTCCAAAAAATAAAAAATAAAAAGAATCAAAGATCTTCACAATCTGTATTCCCTACCCCCTACTTCTCTGATATCATTTTCCCTTTTACTGATTGATTTTATTTTCCCTTTTACCGATTCCCTACCCATACTTCTCTGATCTCATTTTTCTTTTTACTAATTGTAATCTCCTTGCTAAACCTCAAATATACATGCATTGATGCACCTTAGGGCTTTTGAAAAGGCAGCTCCCTTTGCGAAGAATGCTCTGCCTCTGTTTACCCGTATTGCTCATTAATTCACTTCCTTCAAGTTTTTCAAGTGGTAACTTCTCTGTGAGGCCTACCCTGACTTAATTATAATTCCCTCTACCAGCATTCTCAGTCTGCCTCATCTTATTCTTGTTTATATCATTACTCACCTTCTAACATATTGTATAATTTGTTACTTACTATGTTTGTTTTTCTCCTTTCACTAGAATGTAAGCTCTATGAAGGCATGGATTTTTACTTCCTTTGTTCATCAGTGTATCCTTAGTTCTTAGAATTGTGCCCAGTATACCAGTTAGCGCTTGGTAACGTGCTAACTTACAAATCTTCACAAGAATATATTCATGTGTTTTGCATGTTTTTAAAAATCAAAGACTATGAATCAAATATAATCACCAATCATACAAACAAAAAGTTAGAATAAAATGTTTGAGGAGCTCCTGGTTTCTGTGGAACAAAGTTTGAAGATCTCTGGCTTAAAGCAAAATCAGAGAGAGCTCACATTGATTTAGGCACAGCACTTGCAATGCAAACTATTTTACCCTGGAACATCTATTTTTTCAAAACACTGGGAATAAATCAACCATTTCTAGGAGTCTCTGTGAAATCCCCAGGGATTGCTTTTTTGTTTTGTTTTTGTTTGAGACCAGGTCTTGCTCTGTTCACCAGGCTGTAGTGCAGTGGTGCAATCATAGCTCACTGCAGCCTTGAACTCCTGAGCTCAAGAAATCCTTCCACCTCAGTCCCCTGGGTAGCTAGGACTATAGGCACATATCACCATACCCAGCTAATTTTTTTAAAAAATTTTTGTAGAGATGGAGTTTCCCAGGTTGGTCTCGAACGCCTGGCCTCAAGCAATCCTCCTGCCTCAGCCTCCCAAAGCACTGGGATTACTGCTGTGAGCCACCACACCCAGCCTCTCACCTATTTCTGTCTCTCTATCTCTCTCTCTCCTCTCTCTCTCTCCATCTCTCTCTCTCTCACTTTCCCTCTCTCTCTCTTTTGTAGAGGCAGAGTCTCCCAGTATTGCTCAGGCTGGTCTCAAACTCCTGGGCTCAAGCGATCCTCCCACCTATCTCTTTATTTATTATCAAGATTCGTAATTATTATTTGCAAGCTCTTCAGCACTTGCAGTTTTGACTTCTCATTTTGCCAATTATACTATAAATTTCTGAGAGCTACTGGCCAGATCTTATGCTTCTATAGTCCAATAGTGTGATTCTGTTCACATAGTAATTATTTAATCAAGGCTTTGAAATCAGCATTGTAAACCAAGTGAGAATATAAATGAGCCTATAAACATTACCACAAATCACACAGAACTTTGAACTTTGAAATACTAAATCTATTTCAATGATTTTTTTCTGAATTTTAAAAGCAAAGCCCCAGAACAGGACATTGGCAACTGACAAGTTTTCCTTGTGAACTCTTCAGATTTGTGTACTGAAAGGAGGTACAAAAGGTGGTACAAACAGCTCTCGGACAGGGAAGCTCAAATCAAAGCTAGTATTTTTACTAGACAGACCAACCCCACCTCTGTTTATTACCTGGCGTATGCGTGTGGCTGTTCATAAATGTTTGGGGTCTGAGAATCTAGGTATAAGAAAGTTTATGGTTGGTACCTACATCAGCTTGACAGAGAATAAAGACTTCCAAGAGCACAGCGCTGCCTGATTGGTTGGTTCATTTTCAAAAGGCTGAAGATCTACACAACAAAAGCAGTAAACTTTATATATTTACATAATGAAGCACTTGTATGTTTTTATATACATTTTGTGGCAGAGAAGGCAAAGGAAAATGGCATAAAGTAAGGAGAGATTTTTTTTTTTTTGAGACGGAGTCTTGCTCTGTTACCAGGCTGGAGTGCAGTGGCGCGATCTTTGCTCACTGCAACCTCTGACTTCGGGTTCAAGCGATTCTCCTGCCTCAGCCCCCCAAGTAGCTGGGACTACAGGCACGTGCCACCATGCCCAGCGAATTTTTGTATTTTTAGTAGAGACGGGGTTTCACCATTTTGGCCAGGAATGTCTCGATCTCTTGACCTTGTGATCTGCCTGTCTCAGCCTCCCAAAGTGCTGGGATTACAGGTGTGAGCCACACCGAGCCTGGCCCAGGAGAGATTTTTTAAATAGTAAAAATTATAAACAATCATTGTGCCCCACATTAGAGAATGTGACATAAACTGGCATACAATATCATAATCATAAAAATTAACAAGTATTTGACACATAGCATACATATAAAGTTATCTTAGGTGAAGAAAATCAGAACTTAATAAGAACACATTCACTGATTTTGAAATGTAAGAAAAAATATGAATGAACTGGCAGCTATCAGAAATTGAGAGAAAGAAAATAGGGTGCTTTTTTTTCTTTTTTTTTGAGATGGAGTTTCGCTCTTGTTGCGCAGCCTGGAGTGCAATGGCACAATCTCAGCTCACCACAACCTCTGCCCCCCAAGTTCAAGCAATTCTCCTGCCTCAACCTCCCAAGTAGCTGAGATTACAGGCATGCACCACCACACCCTGCTAATTTTGTATTTTTAGTAGAGATGGTGTTTCTCTATGTTGGTCAGGCTGGTCTCGAACTCCCGACCTCAGGTGATCCACCTGTCTCGGCCTCCCAAAGTGCTGAGATTACATGTGTGAGCCACTGCGCCTGGCTGGGGTGCTTTTTTTTTTTTTTTTTAAACAGGGTCTTACTGTGTTGCCCAGGTTGGCCTCCAACTCCTGAGCTTGAACTCCTGGGCTCAAGGGATCCTCCTGCAAAAGCCTCTGAGTGGCTAGGACAGCAGGCACGTGCCACCATGCCTGGCTCAGAAATAGTGTTTTTGTTGTTGTTGTTTGTTTTTTGTTTTTGAGATGGGGTCTTGCTCTGTGCTCCAGGCTGGAGTGCAGTGGTGTGATCTAGGCTCACAGCAAACTCTGCCTCCTGGTTCAAGTGATTCTCCTGCCTCAGCCTCCTGAGTAGCTGAGATTGTAAGCATGCACCACCATGCTCATCTAATCTTTGTATTTTTAGTAGAGACGGGTTTCACAATGTTGGCCAGGCTGGTCTCGAACTCCTGACCTCAAATGATCGGCCCGCCTCGGCCTCCCAAAGTGCTGGGATTACAGGTGTGAGCCACAGCACCCAGCCAGAAATATGGTTTTAATAGTTATTACTGTTTCTTCCTCTATCGGTTTACTAAATTTCATCACTGTCAGTATTTTTTGAGTGAGAAAGAGGCAAAAGAATATTAAGAAGAAATTTAATCAGTCAGGGAAAGAGATAGTTTAAAAAAGGAAGACAGTAGGAAGATACTAAGAGTAAAAAAGCATATAAGAGAAGAGGGAAAAGCATAGAAACATTTGCTAAAAAAGCAAAACCTAGAGACAGGAACCAGTGGCAGAAAGAGGTATATGTTACTGTGTAGGTTGTATATTAACTTGAATGAATCACAAATGTCTCATGACAACGCTACATGGTATTATAATCATCCTCATTTTTAAATGACAAAACCAAGTGACAGCATGGATTAAATAACTTGCTCTTTTATTCTAGGGGACAGTAGAGGGAGATGAGATTGAGGCAACATCACTCTTTGTTGTTGTTGTTGTTGTTGTTGGGTTCTTAGAGACAGGGTCTTGCTTTGTTGCCCAGGCTGGAATCAGTGGCTCCATCATAGCTCACTGCACCCTCAATCTAGTGGGCTCAAATGATCCTCCCACCTTGGCCTCCCAAAGCACTGGGATTACAGGTATAAGCCACAATGCCTGGCCTAATTTCATGCTCTAAAGCATTTTTTTCACCACCTCTTATGCAAACATGTAAACATTCCAAAAGATAAGTTTCCATCATCCTTTCAAATAGTGACAACTGATTCAGCAATTTAACATAAATCTATTTGCCTTTGTTCTAATATACTTTAATTTTTTTAAATATTCATTTATTTGTTTGTTTATTTTTGAGACAGAGTCCTGCTGTGTCATCGCCCAGGCTGAAGTGCAGTGGCGTAGTCTCGGCTCACGGCAACCTCCACTCTCAGGTTCAAGTGATTCTTATGCCTCAGCCTCCCAAGTAGCTAAGATTATAGGCATGTGCCACCATGCCCAGCTATTTTTTTTGAGATGGAGTCTCACTCTGTTGCCCAGGCTGGAGTATAGTGCAACCTCTGCCTCCCAGGTTCAAGCGATTCTCCTGCCTAAGCCTCCCAAGTAGCTGGGACTACAGGTGCATGCTACCATGCCTGGCTAATTTTTGTATTTTTAGTAGAGACGGGGTTTCACCATGTTAGCCAGGATTGTCTCAATCTGTTGACCTCGTGATCCATCCACCTTAGCCTCCCAAAGTGCTGGGATTACAGGCGTGAGCCGCCGCGCCCAGCCTTGTATTTTTAGTAGGGACAGGGTTTCACTATGTTGGCCAAACTAGTCTCAAACTCCTGGCCTCAAATGATCCACCTGCCTCAGCCCCCCAGAGTGCTGGGATTATAGGCATGAGCCACCACACCCAGCCTAGACTTTAATTTTTAAGTAATTATTTTTTCCCCAAATAAATTCTAAAGGTTTTCATCTTTGGAAAAATGGCAGTGTGCTCTTTCACCTACACCAAAGAGTATGGTAGAGCATATTCGTTCATTTCTTCATTCATAAATTGCGTGCCTATGTGCAGAACTGTGATCGGTACCCTGTGTATATGACAGAATAAAACACACCTGGATACCTGGCTCCCATTCTCCAAGAACTTACACAGTGACTTTTAGGGGTTAATTTGGAAGATGTTCACTGGTTTAGCATCTAATAAACCGTGTAATTTTGAAAACAAGGGGCTAGATTAGAAAACCCAACATTAATATTATCTGATTTTTAAAATGTGGATGTTGGGACAGGGATTCTCTCTAATGAGTTTGGGTTTACGCTTTGGGTTAGACAGGCTGCTCACATTTCTTTGATCCTTAAGAGCAGGCATGGTGTCAGGGAAATATCACAGCGTGAAGATCTTCTTGGCAGGACCTAAGAAGACTCTTAGATTTGTATCTTCTTACGTTATCATCATTTCATACTTCAGGCATCAATGTCATATTTTGTCAGCTGTGCTGCAAAACTTTCTAGAACTGATTGAACAAGAGCTTCAAACAATGCTGGGCTCACCTACTCCATTTGGTTCTAATTGGAGAAATCTGAGGACCTCATTCTTCTTAGCAACACAGTGATTTTAACTTTTTCCATGATTCATTTTTTTTGGAAGGCTGCCTTCTCAAGTTTCAAAAAAGGCTCAGGAATTACATAACTCTATTCTAAGTTTGTCATTCAGACCCATTGAATGCCTACTATGTGTCAGACCCTGTGGTAATTGTTAGGATTATATAGAAAGAAGACCTAGGCTGGGCGCAGTAGATCACGCCTGTAATCCCAGCACTTTGGGAGGCTGAGGCAGGCAGATCACGAGGTCAGGAGTTTGAGACCAACCTGGCTAACATGCCCCATCTCTACCAAAAATACAAAAATTAGCTGGGCGTGGTGGTGTGCACCTGTAATCCCAGCTACTCGGGAGGCTGAGGCTGGAGAATTGCTTGAACCCGGGAGGCAGAGGTTGCAGTGAGCTGAGATTGGACCATTGCACTCCAGCTCTGGGTGACAGAGCAAGACTCCATCTCAGAAAAAAAAAAAAAAAAAAAAGAAAGAAGACCTAATCCCTGCCCTTAAGGAATTCACAGTCTAAAGGAGAAGCAAGGGAAGGAAACAAAGCATCATAATGCAGGGTAGTGAGTGTTCGAATAGAAGTAAGCATTGGATGTAGGCATACACAAAAGGGGAACTTAGACTGGGAGTCTTAGAACAAACATCTTGGAGGAAATGACATCTGAATTTTGAAGTTTGCCAAGGAAAGAAGCAGGGAGATGAGTTAAAGGGAGAGAGAAAAAAGTGCACTGAATGGGATCAAGCTTAAGAAGTATATTTGTCCATTCTCATGCTGTTGATAAAGACATACCTGAGGCCGGGCGTGGTGGCTCACGCCTGCAATCCCAGCACTTCAGGAGGCCAAGGTGGGCAGATCATGAGGTCAAGAGATCGAGACCATCCTGGCCAACATGATGAAACCCCATCTCTACTAAAAATGCAAAAATTAGCCAGGCATGACCTGTGCCTGTAATCCCAGCTACTCAGGAGGCTGAGGCAGGAGAATCGTTTGAGCCCAGGAGGCAGAGATTGCAGTGAGCTGAGATCGCGCCACTGCACTCCAGCCTGGCAACAGAACGAGGCTCCATGTCAAAAAAAAAAAAAAAAAGACACACCTGAGACTGGGTAATTTATAAAGAAAAAGAGGTTGAATGAGCTCACAGTTCCAAGTTGCTGAGGAGGCCTCACAATCATCGCAGAAGGCGAAAGGCATGTCTTTACATGGCAGCAGGCAAGAGAGAATGAGAGCCAAGAGAAAGGGGTTTCCCCTTATAAAACTATCAGATCTCGTGAGACTTATTCACTACCATGAGAACAGTATGGGGGAAACTGCCCCCATGATTCAATTATCTCCCAACAGGTCCCTACCACAACACGTAGGAATTATGGGAGCTACAATTCAAGATGAGATTTGGGTGGGGATACAGCCAAACCATATCAAGAAGGAAAGTTGTAAGTGGAAGAAATGATGCTGGAGCAGTGGCAGGGAATAGATTACAAAGAAAGTGTCTTTCATGCAATGCTAAAGAACTTTAATTTTACCTAGAAGGTGCAATTGGAAGAATGTAAACATGAGCATGCTTTGATCAGTGTGTGAAGAATGGACAAAGGGTGACCCTGAAGACAAGGGAAATCAGTTGGAAAATTCCCGTGTTGTAGTGAGGATGGAGCAGAGGAGACAAATTATAGACATGAAGGAGCAAAGGCTGGTTCCTGGGTTTTGCCTTGGGAGTCTGAATGGGAGGCATTGCCATTCACTACGAGAGGCAAATTAGAAGGAATAGGTTTGGGTGAGAATTCCATTTTAGATATGTTGAGGTGTCTAGAGGCCCTCAATGGCCATTTTCAATCCATGTCTGGATATTTTAGTTGGGAGCTTAGGAGAGAAATCTTGGCTGGGAGTAAAGTGGCAAGTCACCAGCATACAGGTGACAGGTGCAGTCATAACGCTGTATTGCATTTCACAAAGACAGTACACACCATGAGAAGAGGGATGATGGTAGACAATGAGAGGGCAGGGGACTGAGAAGCAACTGCTGGATATTTAGAAGGAAAACCAGAAAAGTAGTGATGGGAAAGATAAGACTGCTTAATGAGAGGGCAGTGGCCAAGAGGGTTAAATGCTAAAGAGCTCATGTAAGTTAAAACTAAAAAGAACCACTGTGTATCTAGCCAATAAGAGGTCAGTGTGGACCTTTGAGACCAATGTTTCACTGGTGTGGTGGAGTCAGAGGACAGAATGCAGGGAATTGAGAAGTGAATGAGAAATGGGAAAGTGAAGCCATAAATGTGGTCAGGGAAGTGTAAAATCCAAGAGTTTGGTTAACTTTAGTCTTGGTCTTGTTTACTTTTACTGTGTTTTCTCCTTCTTGCCCTGACACATTTTCCACTTACTATCTTCCTCCTGGTTTCCAATGAATGGCTGCAGCATTCTCATGTTCCTGCTGGTATTTTTTCATTTACTTATTAATGTGTAAGTACTTATTAACCTTATCTGACTTTTGCAGTGGAAAATAACTGACTTTGCGATGAAATAGGGCTGGGTTTGAATCCCTTGCTAGAGTCCTCAGGGGCTGCTTTTTTTGTTATCTACAGGAGTTTCAATCTATACAGAAATCTTCTCAAACCAGCCAGTGGCTGGGAACTGAGACTGCTGGGCCTGAGGCAGCTCTTTCCTCCACTTCTGCCTCTCTCTGGGAAATGTCTTCTCTCATCTCTGCTATTCTCTGCACTTAACAGTGTGCACGTTTTCTAGAAACCACTAGGCCAGTTTGACATCTATCAATCCTAGCTCCTTCCATTACACAGCTCAGGAGCCCGACCTTCTCTCAGCATAAATTTTTAAGAGAATATGGTTGTTGACTAGCCAAGGATTGACTTTAGGATCGTGTAGTCCAAATAGCAAGAAGTGGCCAGGCGCGGTGGCTCATGTCTGTAATCCCAGCACTTTGGGAGGTGGAGGTGGGACAATAACTTGAGGTCAGGAGTTTGAGATCAGCCTGGCCAACATGGTGAAACCCCATCGCTACTAAAAATACAAAAATTAGCCAGGCGTGGTGGCGCACACCAGTAATCCCAGCTACTCGGGAGGCTGAGGCAGGAGAATCGCTTGAGCCTAGGAAGCGGAGGTTGCAGTGGGCCAAGATTGTGCCACTACACTTTAGCCTGGGAGACAGAGCAAGACTCTGTCTTAAAAAAAAAAAAAAAAAAGATAGCAATAAGTGTCAGTTGGTACAAACAAGGCCACCAGACCAAACATTTAAGTAAGAGCTATGAGTAAGGGGCAGTTCCCAGGAATGAAGGTTTGAACTGCACAGAAACTGGTGTGGGATTTTAGACAAATCCCTCAATCTTTTCAGTCTTAAATGCAGAGTGAAGTTAAAACTTAGTGGATGCAGGCCAGGACACAGTAGCCCACACCTGTAATCCCAGCACTTTGAGAGACTCAGGCAGGGGGATCACTTGAGGCCAGGTGTTTGAGACCAGCCTGGACAACATAACAAGGCCCCATCTCTACAAAAAAATTACACCTATAATATAGTTTTAGCTACTCAGGAGGCTGACGTGGGAAGATTCCTTAAGCCCAGGAGTTCAAGGCTGCAGTGAGCTGTGACAGTGCCACTGCACTCCAGCCTGGGTGACAGAGCAAGACTGTATCTCTAAAAAAACAAAAAAATAAAAATCTTAGTGGATGCTGTGTTGTGCGAGAACTCTTTCTCTAGTTGCTAGGAGCGCCGCCAGGGGACAGCTCTCATCTGTCATCCTCTCCAGGTATTTCCTGATGGCAGATGGCAGAAGACAGTCTCCTTGTTCAGTCATGTCCTTTTTCCAAGGACTATCTGCATCCAATTAATGCTTAATGTCGGGGTAATAAAAATCTGTTCCCCAGACCCCCATCAAGTGGGCACAACTCTAAGGGACATTGCAATTCCAGAACTCCCTGCAGAGGACAGTGGGCCCGTCATGACGTGACAGACCAAAGTCTCCCTCTGCCCATTCCTGCTTCTGTCCTTTCCCTGTCGTATGTGTTGTTTCCAAGAGCATTACCTAATAAACTTCCTGCACACTAATCTCAGTCTGAGTCTTCTTCCTAGGGAACCCAACCTGTGACAATACCGTACCTCCATCTTACAATATTTTGGGAAGAAATAAATGAAATAGGACAACTCCTGGGACACCTTAATTGAAAGCTCTTTCTCTGAGCTCTTACCATGAAGTTTTCTGCTACTAAACTTTTTCTTTTTCTTTTTTGTTTTGAGAAAGAGTCTCACTCTGTGGAGGCTGACTGCAACCTCCACCGCCCAGGCTCAAGCGATTCTTGTGCCTCAGCCTGCAGAGTAGCTGGGACTACAGGCCTGCACCACCAAATCCGGCTAATTTATTTATTTTTAGTAGAGATGGGGTTTCACCATGTTAGCCAGGCTGGTCTCGAACTCCTGGCCTCAAAAGATCTGCCCCCCTCAGCCTCCCAAAGTGCTGGGATTACAGGAATGGGCCACGGCACCTGGCCTTCTACTACTACTTTTATTAATGCCTTCTGTTCTCCTAGCCTCTACGTATGTGTGTTGTAGAGCACTATTGGCTTCTTTACATTATGCTCCCTTCTTTTTTGTGTGCTCTGCAGTAACTTAAGATTTGCTCCCACATAGTATTTTCCCTTTGGCTAGGGTCAACTTCATGAGCATCAATCCTGTGTAGCTACACAGGGCCCAGCACTTGGAAGGGTCCCATGCTTGATTTAATGCTCTATTCTTGGAATCTTGAAATTCCTTTTCCCTTTTTTTGAGATGGAGTCTGAAGTCTTGCTCCCTGTTGCCCAGGCTGAAGTGCAGTGTCAAGATCACAGCTCACTGCAGCCTCAACCTTCTGGGCTCCAGCAATCCTCCCATCTCAGCCTCCTTAATAGCTGGGACTACAGGCGTGCACCACCACATCTGGCTAATTTTTCTGTTTTTTATAGACACAGGGTTTCACTACATTGTCCAGGCTGGTCTCAAACTCCTGGGCTCAAACAATCCACCCATCTTGGCCTACCAAAGTGCTGGGATTACAGGCATAAGCCACCACACTGGACCCTTTATTAAATTCTTAATAATTTTTTAATAATGGTTCTGCATTTTCATTTTGCACTGGGCTCCACAAAAAACAAAAAAAAACAAAAAAAAAACTAGTCTTGCTTTTGGCTCCCTGCCTCCTAAGATGTGAAATAGATCTCCTGGTCTGGGCTAGAACCTACCCTTGGTGTGTTACCAAAGGCTCAGTGACTTCACTGGTTAGATCCCTGTTGCCTCCAATTCGCTTCACTTGTTCAGATACACACTGCTATCTTTCTGGTATAACTCACTTTCCTCACTTTTCCATCTCCTGACAAAATCTCTCTGGGAAGATAATCAACCACCATTGTCCCCAAGCCCTGCTACAACCACCCTGGTGTCTTCTACAGAAATGTACATAGGTCATAGTTTCTCAATACTTACCACTGGTAGACTGACTTATTAGGCTTCCCTACATGGTCATTTCTAAATCCTGTACTGTTTAGTCATTCTATTCACTCCTTCATACTTGCTCCCCAGTTATATTCATTTGGCTTGTACATTTATGTGACACATTCTCAATTACCATCTCTAATGTTCATTCATCTATTAGGTTAGAGTTTCTGGACTATGTCTTTTTTTTGAGAGAGACAGTCTCGCTCTGTCACCCAGGCTGAAGTGCAGTGGCATGATCTTGGCTCACTGCGACCTCTGCCTCCCAGGTTCAAGCGATTCTCAGGCCTCAGCCTCCTGACTAACTGGGATAACAGGTGCCTGCCACCACACCTGGCTAATTTCTGTATTTTTAGTAGAGACGGGGTTTTGCCATGTTGGCCAGGCTAGTCTCAAACTCCTGGCCTCAAGTGATCCGCCCACCTTGGCCTCCCAAAGTGCTGAGATTACAGGCGTGAGCCACCGCACCCGGCCCATTAGCTCTTTTATATGACTCTTTTATGGCGTTCACAGGATCACATACACAATGTTGCAGTCTGGATGCCAAAAAAACACAGTTAGATTTTTAAAATTGTTTAATGCATGTACTTTATTAGAATATTTTGAACATTGAGATAATGTGATTTTATTCTGCTCACAGTTACTCTAGTACACGGATTTAAAACAATGGTCAAAGCAGCAATTACATTAACTCACTGTAGGAGTCATTATACACTCAGTACTTTGGTAAATTACAAAACAAATGTACACAAGGGCACTTCAGTAGAAATTAAATCAGTTTGGGGACACATCAGGCTGCTAAATTCTGTACTAGAATCCAACAGCAAATGAGTCATTCTTGGAAGTGGAAGAAATCCATGATTTCACAGCCTAGAACACTAAGTATGACCACCAATGCACCATTTCAACCATCTAACAACCAATGGGAGAGTCAATTGTTCTCATCCCAAATGCCAAAAGCAAAAGGCAGGCCATCACAAGTTGGCTTGTTCACCTTGTAAAGACATGACTTTATTTCTGCTTAAGTCATCTATATAAGCGAATCTAATAAATACAATAAAATGTAACCCAACAAAAATCTCATGTCACTTTTTACAGACATGGGTACATGAGAACGATGGAGGTGCTAAAGAAAAATAGAAGCATTTTCTTATTATCATATTACCATGAAATTAAATTTATGTCTGTTCTAAGGAAAGAAACTAAATGTCCTGTTTGATATTGATGAGTAGGCCTACTCATTCTCTACCAAAATCCTAAAAAAAAAATAAAATAAAATTTCACTTAAAAAATAATTTCCGGGCTGGGCACAGTGCTGTAATCCCAGCACTTTGGGAGGCCGAGGCAGGTGGATCACGAGGTCAAGGGATCGAGACCATCCTGGCCTGTATGGTGAAACCCCGTCTCTACTAAAAATACAAAAATTAGCCAGGCATGGTGGCACGCACCTGTAGTCCCAGCTACTCCAGAGGCTGAGGCAGGAGAATCGCTTAAACCCAGGAGGCAGAGTTTGCAGTGAGCCGAGATCGCGCCACTGCACTCCAGCCTGGCGACAGAGCGAGACTCTGTCTCAAGAAAAAAAAAATTCCATCTTTTAGATTATGTGCTAATAATTCTCTTTTAAGTGTTGGAACGGGAAAGTTCACATTATAGAGTACAAAGGATCAAAATGGATCCCTCCAAAATGGACATCCCCCCAGAAAAATGCTTAAGACTTTGAAGCACTTAAGACATACAAAGATCTGGCCAGCTGCGGTGGCTCATGCCTGTAATCCCAGCACTTTGGGAGGCCGAGGTGGGTGGATCACTTGAGGTCAGGAGTTCGAGACCAGCCTGGCCAATATGGCGAAACCCCATCTCTACTAAAAATACAAAAAAAAAAAAAAAACCCATCTCTACTAAAAATACAAAAATACAAAAAAATACAAAAAAACTCCAGCCTGGGTGACACAGTGAGACTCCATCTCAAAAAAAAGAAATAAAAAATCTGTAACAAATGAACAGCTGATGGAGAACAGGACAGCGTTTACTTCTGAATCTATAAGGTACTTAAGAACTTATACTTGTGGAAAATCACAATGACAATGAATATTTCACCAAATAGATGGTGGCAAATAGTTTGGCAACACATATTAGAAAGGTAATTTCTATACTACACATAAATGAAAGACAAACCCAACCACAATTGATGTTTTACTACATTAATGTAATTTACACTATACCTATACCCACATGGCAAATTCAGTTATAACTGAAAAACTAGAGCAGTCCCTTTTTTTACTACAATTTGCATATTTTCCAGTATCCTAATACATGTATACTTATCTTTTATAGATTATAATAATCTACATTTAAAATTCCATTTTAATATTGTGGCATGAAAAATACAAACACCAGTACAGTATGTTTTATGCTTACTCAAAGTTAACTGGCTCAGAGTTTTAAAAGCTTTCCCGGATAAAGCAGAGTCAAGTCTACCCTATATCCGCATCCTATAAATTCCTCTTTGTCGAACCTGGCAATCTCAGTGAGCTATGATTGCACCACTGCACTTCAGCCTGGACAACAAAATGAGACTCTGTAACTATAAAAAACAAAAACAGACAAACTTGGCTATCTACCTCAATCCATCAATCACCCTCACGCCTTTGAACTTGACAACATCACTCCTAATCTTAGTTTTTAAAGTAAACAATAGGAATAGTAATATAAAGCATTCAAAACAAAAATGAAACCTGAATATTTGTTTATTTAGTTATTTGAGATGGAGTTTTTGCTCTGCTGTCCAGGCTGGAGTGCAATGGCGCAATCTCGACTCACTGCAACCTCTGCCTCCCAGTTTCAAGCAATTCTCCTTCCTCAGCCTCCCCAGTAGCTGGGATTACAGGCGCCCACCACCATGCCTGGCTAATTTTTGCATTTTTTGGTCGAGACGAGATTTCACCATGTTGGCCAGGCTGGTCTCTAACTCTTGACCTCAGGTGATCCACCTGCCTTGGCCTCCCAAAGTGCTAGGATTACAGGCTTGAGCCACCGCGCCTGGCTGAAACCTGCATCTTTAGAATGCCATTTTTGTGCTTTAGTTTTCCTTTGCCTGTTGGTTTGGAAATTCTCCATGTTCCTAAAGGTAGCTTCCACATTTCTTTTCCAAGAACTGATTAGAAAAAGCAAGATGGTTTCCCGCTTTAGTTGCCTCCCTTTGATTCCTCACCTCTCAGACAACAAACAGAATGTTAATAGTCTTTCCTGTGATGTTTTTCCTTCTTTCACCTAACTTCCCTTGAAAAAAAAAATCGAAATATTTATTTAGCACTTTTTTCAAAGGGCAATTCCTGATTAATATAGGCAGAAAAACTCAAGATTTATCTTCTTCCATTCCCAAAAAGGTAAGATGTGAATATTTATATTGGGCCCTCTCCCTCCTCATACACTTTTACCTAAAGCTTAAAGAAAAAAAAAGTCAACTTAAAAAACAGTTGAAGGTATATACTACATCAACTTTTTCTTTTGTTTCTGCCACAAAATTCCATGTCATTCTTAAGATTCAGTATTTTTCTCACATCCTATTACTTTATATACAAATTGCCATATAGCAATTTTTAACCTATTTCCTCATCTGCTGATAATCACTGGTTCTCCACTATAAGGAAATTGCCCCTAGTTTGTCAAGAGTCCTTAAAAATAATATATCAATAATTTAAAACTGGTGAAAGAGCTATGCAAGATTGTTCCCTTTAATTTTATATTACTCCAAAATATACATATGTTTACATACTCACACATATAACAAATTTACATAGCTTGCAGAAATAAACTACAGAAATAATTCTAAACACACATTTAGAAATTCACATTTTAACAGCAAACTTACATGCAGATAAAGAGAAGTATAGTTTTATACTTCCTAAGTTACATAGCAGGCTGAAATGGAGAATGTTTTAATGTTCATTTTAGATGTATTCTTTCTCCTAAGTTAGAAAATGAACAAAAAGGAGACATAAAACTCAAGCTATGTCTATAGCAGTATCAGTCAATGTGGTATTATTTTTACTAACAAATTATTCAATTGCTTACTCTATACAAAAAGTGATATACACATACTATAATACTATATACAAAACATAAAATAGCGTTAGAGGTAACAAATGAGAACTTCATACAAAATACTTGATTCCATCAGTATTTAACTTTTGACCAGAAGACTCAGGCTGTGCATTCTTTTCTGATATTAAGGAATAGTCACATTTTTATAGCATTCTTAACTACAGAAAAATAAGAATGAATGGAGGGGAGGGCTGATGAGACAGCTGAAATACACATTTATAAATATGTATACAATTTAGTAATGTCATATCATCTGAATTAATTTCTTTTCTTTTTTTTTTTTTTTGAGACGGAGTTTCGCTCTTGCCACCCAGGCTGGAGTGCAATGGCATGATCTCAGCTCACTGCAACCCCCGTGTCCCGGGTTCAAGTGATTCCTCCTTCCTCAGCCTCCTGAGTAGCTGGGATTACAGATGGCTGCCACCACGCCCAGTTAATTTTTTTTTTTTTTTTTTTTTGGATTTTTACTAGAGAAGAGGTTTCACCATGTTGGCCAGGCTGGTCTTGAATTCCTGACCTCAGGTGATCTACCCACCTTGGCCTCCCAAAGTGCTGGGATTACAGGCACGAGCCACTGTGCCTGGCCAAATTAATTTCTTTTGCCTGGTTACTTTCACCAGTAAGTGGTCCAGAATACAAAATATGGTAACAGAGAACTGTTTTCATACTTATTCCTTGGTACAGTTATTAAAAATAAAAACTTGCATTTTAGGATTAGGGAAGTCTGGAAAAAAAATTTTTTTAAACTTGGAAATCACATATTGAATAGCTGTCAAAATTCAAACTGACTAGTTTTGAAGAACTTCAAAAATGTGTTCAAATTAATAAAGAACAAAAATGATCAAAAGAAACTCATAGCTGCCTAAGAGTCTTAAAAATTATTAATGTGACACTCTCATCTCTCATCAAGTGTATCCAAACCATTTCTCATTTGCTCTTTCCATTTAAAGACTCACAGTAGCTTCACTACACATATATTTATACTGAACATGTACAGCTGAACATAAATATGATGAGTATTTATGAAAAAACTACTATTACGTGGTTTACACTGACTTGTGCGCTGATCTAGTGAGTTAGGAGACCTTTTCGATCTTATCAGTTTCTTGACATGCTCAGTGAAAATCTGTTGCACAGAAACTCTAAGTCCCAGCTGGTAATCAGGCCCATCGTCCACTGGAGGCAAAGCTTCTGCTGAATGAGAAGTTGATTTCAGAGTTCTTATATTTTCCCCAGGCACCAAAAGGCACTACTACTGCAGTACTGTTATCCTCAGTACCATACTGTATTGCCTGCAAGGTGTGGTAGGAAGAAAGAGAAAAACATTGGAAATCACAGTCTATACAAAGAGAAATCAGCCTTTCCTTCCTTTGGAAATACCCTTCTCCTAGAAAGCCAAACTGGTCTTATGTGCAGTTACTAACCTACTTATTTCACAATGGTTTGTGATTTTCACCCTGTATTAATGCCCACAAGGATTATTAAATTGCACGTGGAATAACAGATGACCCAAAACAACCATACTAACTATATTCTGCTGTAGCAATTTTGGCAACAGAAACACCAGTGGACTAAAGGGCATCGGTATGCAGCTCCTGAAAATGAAGATACATGTAAAGCATTTAGCGTAGGGAGTAACACACGGTGAGGACTTGATAATTGTTAGCTCTTACCAGGAATTCAATTCCCTTTAGGGAAATTTACCCTAATGGAATAAAAACCTTGGAAATTGAAAGACAAAAAAACTAGCCATAATCATAAGAGAAATACAAATGGCTAATAAGCCTATGCAAATAGCTAACTCTGCCAACAAAGAAAAAAGATAAAAATTTCTACACTAAAATTTGATTTTTCCATCTATTGAATTGGTTAAAAAAAATATGGTAAGAATTTGGAGAAACAAACTGTAGAACATGCTAGTGTAAACTGGCACAGTATTTCTGGAGGATAATTTGGCAAACTTATTAAAAGCTCTAGAACATTGTGTATTCTTTCCTCTAGAAATTTTATTTATTTATTGAGACAGGGTCTTGTTCTGTCACCCAGGCTGGAATGCAGTGGCACGATCTCGGCTCACTGTAGCCTCGACCTCCCAGACTCAGGTGATCTTCCCACCTTAGCCTTCCAAGTAGCTGACACCACAGGCATGTACCACCATGTCCAGATAAGTAAAAAAAATATTTTTTTTGTAGAGACTGGGTCTCGCCATGTTGCCCAAGCTGGTCTTGAACTCCTGGGCTCAGGTAATCTTCCCATCTCAGCCTCCCAAAGCGCTGGGATTACAGGTCTAAGCCACCATACCTGGCCTAAAAATTTTATTTCTAAGGGCTCAAGCAATCCTCCCACCTCATCCTCCCTCATAGCTGGGACTATACATGAATGCCACCACACCTGGATACTATTTCTAAGAATGAAACCTATTTCCTGAAGGAAACAGATATGCACAAATAGACATCAGAATGTTTATTACAGGGCTTCCTCTATAGTGTGGAAAAAATAAACATAAACTAAATTTCTTGACCAGAGGAACTGTTAAATGAATTATGTATAAGAATAAAATGGAACGCTATGCATTCATTACAAATTTCACTACCTTTGTGAATTAGAATGCAAATATCTGCAAGACAGGCAGTTGAAATCAGGAAAGAAGTGTTCATCCATGAAATTGGGCCTATTTCCTCAATTTCATGAATACCCTGTTTAGCACGGGTGAAGGCAGTAACCAAATGAATAATTCATATATTATAATCATGTTTGCCCACCTAAGCAAATAATACTTTTAAAGTAAGGTCTATTATCTTAATTTGGGAAATGCAAAAATAGCTGTTGAATTAAAACATGCCTCTAATATTTTAAATAATACGAAGCATAGTTTATGTTTTCTTTACTGGATATTACCCAGCTTTCTTTTGATTTTAGTTCTGACTGACACACAACCTCATCCCTATGCCTTTTTGTATTTTGTTTTATCTTCTCCATACACCCATTCTGAATAACCAGAAGGTGACTATGCTATATCCTCAAATTGGATATTTGCTTGGAGCACTCTAGTTTAACGGTCAAGTGGTTGGACTTGGGAACCTGGTTGTCTGGGTTTGAAGTCCAGTTCTGCAATTTAATATTTATGACCTTCGGTGATTAACTCTGTAGCCTCTGTACCTGTTTTCCTCATCTGTGAAAAAGGACAATAATAGCTCCAACCTAATAGGGTTATTGTGATGATTACAATATATGTAATTGTACATACTGTACAATACATACAGTAATGAGCTAATACATATGAATATTGTCTGACACATGGCAAGTGAATATTAGTTTACTATTATTATAATTTACCATTGCTGTTACTATCATTTCAAGGTATATACAAAGCCAAAGAATAAACAAAGCACATTTCCTTGGCATATTAAAATTTTAACTTGGGGAAATAAAAATTTTATAACTGGAAATATCATGGAATCAAGTGTAAAATTCACTGCAACACTCAAAAGCTAAAACACAATGCCTGGACTGTCCTTTCCTTCTCCTTGGGACTTTTCAGGCAGAAGCTCTGGGTCACCTGTTCAGTCACTGCATGGGCTGCTTCGTTGGGATCATGGCACTGATTGACAAAGTCACAAATCTCTTGACTATTCACCATAAAGTTAATTCCATCTGTGGTGAGGACCAGGAAGCTGTCATCAGCATGGTGTAACTGCAATCAGAACCAAATGCCTATGATTATAAGCTAGACTCTGCCTTAGCACAATCTTGCTAATTCAAAGATTTTATCTGTTTTGCTAAGCAGTCATCTGTGTAACAGCTTGTAAGCTGATATGGTTTGGCTGTGTCCCCACCCAAATCTCATACTGAATTATAGCTACCATAATTCCCATGTGTTGTAGGAGGGACCTGGTGGGAGGTAACTGAATCATGGCGGTGGGTCTTTCCCATGCCGTTTTCATAATAGTGAAGTCTCACAAGATCTGATGGTTTTATAAAGGGTAGTTCCCCTGTACATGCTCTCTTGGCTGCCACCATGTAAGACATGACTTTGCTCCTCTTTCACCTTCCACCATGATTGTGTGGCCTCCCCAGCCATGTGGAACTGTGAGCCCATTAAACCTCTTTCCTTTATAAACTACCCAGTCTCGAGTATATCTTTATTAGCAGTGTGAGAACAGACCAATACATAGGCAAACAGTGAAAATGTAAAGCCTACATGTTGGGCAAAAGTAGTAACATTTAGAATTAACCAACAAGGATAAAGCTAATATTTAGTTAGTAAAATATAAATAGTAGTTAAAAGTAAAGAGTAAAGAAGTTGCAATCCTCTGAAATCCCATCACCAGAAGTAATCATGCCTAACAATTTAGCAAACACTCTTCAAGATATCTTGATTTAATTCCATAATTTAACATCACAAAGGGAGAATCCAGATAGCCCAATGGTGAGAGGTAGCTCAATGTAATGGTTATGAGTGCTGTCTCTAAGGCCAGGCCTCTAGGATTTGAATCCTGCCTCTATTACCTGGCTGGGTGAGCAGAGGTGCATTGACCTCTGTATGCTTTAGATTTTCCTTGAAAAATGGGGATAGTAGTACTTATTTTGAACAGAGCCCAGCACATAGTAAACTCTGCCTAAGTATCTGTTAGATAAAATGAAGTGGGATATCTATAACACATGATGTGGGATATCTATAGACTTGAAACCCTTCATGCAATTAATTAACAAGTGTTTGCTGCCAGTTTTGGAAGCCTACACTATACTGTGCTAGGGACTATAGTGGCTCAGGAGTTTTAGAGAACTGTCAGCTCATGGACTGGGTGTGTGTTGGGGGGCAGTTCAGGACAATGAGGACACTGATTAGTAGCATGCAAAGGATGCCACAGAAGTAGAGGTGGGCGATTATTTGGCTTGGTGGAAAAGGGAAGTTGGGGCAGCTTCCAAGTGGAGGTGATGCTGGCTGATTGGGTGCAGGTGATGCTGATTGACTGGGTGCAGGTGATGCTGGCTGGGTGCAGGTGATGATGGCTGGGTGCAGGTGTTGCCGGCTGATTGGGTGCAGGTGATGCTGATTGATTGGGTGCAGGTGATGCTGGCTGACTGGGTGCAGGTGATGCTGATTGATTGGGTGCAGGTGATGCTGATTGACTGGGTGCAGGTGATGCTGGCTGATTGGGTGCAGGTGATGTTGGCTGATTGGGTGCAGATGATGCTGGCTGACTGGGTGCAGGTGATGTTGGCTGATTGGGTGCAGGTGATGCTGATTGACTGGGTGCAGGTGATGCTGGCTGATTGGGTGCAGGTGATGCTGGATGACTGGGTGCGGGTGATGTTGGCTGACTGGGTGCGGGTGATGCTGGCTGACTGGGTACAGGTGAGGCTGATTGGGTGCAGGTGATGCTGGCTGATTGGGTGCAGGTGATGCTGGCTGACTGAGTGCAGGTGATGCTGGCTAATTGGGTGCAGGTGATGCTGGCTGATTGGGTGCAGGTGATGCTAGATGACTGGGTGCAGGTGATGCTAGATGACTGGGTGCAGGCGATGTTGGCTGATTGGGTGCAGGTGATGCTGGCTGATTGGGTGCAGGTGATGCTGGCTGATTGGGTGCGGGTGATGCTGGCTGATTGGGTGTGGGTGATGCTGGCTGACTGGGTGTGGGTGATGCTGGCTGATTGGGTGCGGGTGATGCTGATTGCTTGGGTGCAGGTGATGCTGGCTGATTGGATGCAGGTGATGCTGAGGTGATGCTGGATGACTGGGTCCAGGTGATGCTGCATGATTGAGTGCAGGTGATGCTGGCTGATTGGGTGCAGGTGAGGAAGAACAGCAGGACCATTCCACCAGGAGAATTCCATAGCTGGGGTGAAACAAAAACCTAACACTTCAAACTGAGGTAAACAAAAATATTTTCCCCGAAATATTGAGGATTGCTAAAGTCAAGTCACTGAAAAGGCAGGGGTACACTTCCTCAGCCTCTACTTGCCTGGTGGCAGGACATCAGTCCTTTACTGGAGACAGCACTTGTTTATCGGCCCAGAGAAGGAACCAGCAGGCACCAGAGAAATCTGGGAACAGGTTTTACTATCTCTCCACATTTTCCTGACTTTTAAAAGACTGAAACTGTTTTCTTCTTCATCTTGTCACTATGCAGGATTTATGGCTATTTAAATACAATTTAAGCAAAGCCCCTAAGCCACTGCCTTGAGAGAGAAATACTTTTAACTGAGGCCTTTCCCATACAATGGGTTCAGCACGTGCAAATGTCTGCTTGTTTGCTTGTTGTTGTAGTTAATCTGACTTCTATTTTCAAGAAAGTGTCTCAACTAAGAACCTAAAAAGGGGGAAAAAGAGAATTTGTTTTGTCCTCTACAATAAATTAGGCCAGAATAGTAGCATCTTATTTTACCCGAAAAGTTTTTTTATCCTTCCATAAATTACTCCCTTTTAAAAATCATTTTGGCTTCAGTTAAGGCTTTCAAGAAAGGTGCAGCAGAGACAATCCTACATTCACTCTCTGCAGGTTTATCAAGTGTTTGCAGGTCCTTTCTTACCTTAATCCTCTTAGTTTCAGGTTCTGCTATGACACCACTGGTCTTAAGGTCCAAATCTCCAATACTTCTTGTCATTGCAAGCCTGCCATTTACGTGAGGCTGCCCCAAACTATTCCAAGCTACAAAACCACCACATTTCTTGATCCTGTTAAAAGTTAAATGACAATGGTGTGATATGTAGAAAACCCTTTGGGAGGCCAAGGAGGGCAGATCACGAGGTCAGGAGATCAAGACCATCCTGGCTAACATGGTGAAACCCCATCTCTACTAAAAAACAAAAAATTAGCCAAGCGTGTTGGCGGGTGCCTGTAGTCCCAGCTACTCGGGAGGCTGAGGCAGGAGAACGGTGTGAACCCAGGAGGTGGAGCTTGTAGTGAGTCAAGATTGCGCCACTGCACTCCAGCCTGGGTGACAGAGTGAGACTCCATCTCAAAAAAACAAAAAGAAAACTAAGTCACTGTTAAACTTAACCATGACATCAGTTTAAAAACTATTATGAACTAAAAACATCATCCACATAGAATGATATGATGGATCAGTGGTGGTAGTACCTTTCTTTTTCATCTTTTCTTTCTGGAGTATGGTCAATGGTCAGCTTCATGGGTTTTCCTTTTCTACACAAAATAGCCCGGCTGTCCCCAACACTGGCTACAACCAGTTCAATACCATCTCGCAATAGGGCTACTGTTGCAGTAGTCCCAGAGGTCAGAAGAGTTGCTACAAGTATTATGAAAAAAAGAGTACAAGTTAGTGACAGTCAAATGATTGGGTATGGAATTTTTATTACAAAATAAAACACAAGCATGATAAACTAATGCTGGAATATATCATTCTAATTTAACTAGAGCTAAGCAAATAAAATGCAAATGAACTATGTAAGTAACAGCATGCAGAGAAACAAGTATTTAATTCAGTAACAAGGCTCCATGCAAACGGAAAAGTTGCTAACCTAATTTGGCAAACACTGCATCACTATCTACAAATGGCCTCTATTCATATCAAGTAGAGCTGACTTGAACTTATAACAACACCTTCATGGATATCCGGTGTCCGGACTGAAAGTACTAAAATTTAATTAGGTTGGCTATGATGGTGGGATGACTTAGGTCTACCTGAGCCCATGGAGGGAAGCTGACTTTTCTATAGTCTATGGATTTAGAAGGTTTTCTCTTCCATTTTTTACTCCTATCCTGTGAACATATTATCAGTTAGTAGGCTAAGTGAGATATGCCAAGGGTATACCATTTGCATATTCTACCTCTGTATGCTTCTAAAACTGTTTTAATTTTACAAATGTTCATCAAAAAAATCCTAAAGTGGTTACAGGCTCACATTCTTTTCTGTTTATCTTTGTCCTCCCTAGACGTGAAACAAAGTTACAACCATCATTACAGGAGCAGAAAATCTGGGGGAGGGTAGGTGGAGAATGAAGTTCATTCTAGCTTCTCATAAACTTGGTGTAGTTAACACTCCTAACTCCAGAAGGTTGTAATACAAAGAGGTAGTCTCCAAACGCAGGGCAGTACTGCCAGCTGCAACTCCTGGGGTCCTGCTTGGGCCCAGAGCATCCCACGAATATGAATTTTCTCTAATAATAACAAATGAAATTCATTGTTACTGGGCTTGAGGTCACCGTTTCCTCCATCCAACTCAGACTGCATTTCTGCATCTTCCTTTGATTTCTTCTAACAGTGTCTGCCCTAAGTTCTTTACCACTTGTTAAAAATTGTTAATTTGCATTGAGCCTTGTCAAAAGTGAGAATATTGTGAAAATATGGGATAAAAAATAAAACAAAGTGGAAGAAATTGGAAAAGATAACTTATTTAAAGCAGGTATTGTCTTTAGTAACACTGTTAACTCTTTAAAACATTCCAAAGATGACTTTGATTTTAAAGGTAGATTTAGGAAAAACGAAGTGCTACTAATTTGACTGATTAAGACTCAATCTTTCCAAGTTTTTTTTTTTCCCCCAAAAAGACAAATTTGAAAACTTCATCAGTAATGCATTGGAAGGAGATATATACATAAATAGATTTTTCCAATCAGTATATTAAAATGCCTGCTTTAATCAGAAAAGTAAGATGGAAAAGCATGAATAAACTCTACTTAATCTTTTATAGTCATGCTGAACTTCCTTGAGAAATAACATTTATAGTTGCACTATCTTTCCATTTTTCTCTTGATTTTGGAACTGTCGTGCCAATGTAATATTTCTGCAATGTTGAAAGATATATTTGTCCACCATATAACATAAATGTTTTAGCATAAGTATCAGTGATATTTATATTACAAATGTTAACTCGTAACTTTAAATTACCCAAACGACTATAAAACAGTGGAATCTTTACAGTTTGACTAACTATGATATTTCAAACGATTTAAAGAGCCAGATAAGGGAACACGGCATTTATTCCGATGCTACCTGTCCCGGGAATTTAATATTCCTTCCGTTTGTTTAAACTATCTACAATAGTTTTCTTAAAAATGGTTTATTATTGGCCACAGTAAAAGAGTTAAAATTTCATAAGTAGAAGTTTAGTTATTTAGGCTTGTAATTTATGGCTCTGTCACCTAGGAATTTTAAGAGTTTGAGTTTTTACCAACCCAACTTCACAGTTCCAAAATCCCAGGATTTATAGGAAAGGCTTCAAAACTAACTGTCAATTCTGATTTGCTAAGCATTTAAGAATGTAAATATTAAATCAGCATTCATTTTCATTTAACATTTAACATGGAAGTAAAAATTCTCACTTTTTGCCCAACAACAAAACTAGAAAACTAAGACATCTTTCAATAAGTTCTTAACACTCACTGGACAATTTCTACTGCAAGTCATCTCAACTAATGGGACAAAGAGATGTGGGAACCTTCCTGTAGTCCAGGCTAGGAACCGCTGGACTCCTTCACCTGGGACAAAATTAAGCAGATCTCTCTTTCCACTGAAGCCCAGCATATAGTGTCCACGGGCTCCAGGTCTAGAGCTGCTGACCAGGCACAGTTCTCTGCCACAAATAACACGCACAGAGGCAAATAGGAATTTCACCCAGGAATTGTGCTCAAACATTACAAACCTGCAACACAGGGGAGAGCAGAGAAAGAGCTGCAAAATAAGGGAAGGGTTTTTTATTTTGGTGAAAATTTAACTAGCAAATTATATAATATTCCAGGAGATGCCAAATCAATTATTCCAAAACTCAGTTTGTTCCAGTTGATGGTATTTTGTAGTTGAGTCTATTTTTTCATCACAGGGTAACACTTCTTTCTTAATTTTGTGGTTTCTAAGGTTGAAAAAACTATATAAAAAAGTATCTGTACCAAGACACATAAATGGTGACACAGACCTACATTTAACACACTCACAAAAACACTCACGCATATACATATTCACTGAAATAATTGGTCTTAAACACAGTAAATCACTACCTTTACTGAGTTAGAAAAAATGCACTGTAAATTTGTTTGGTAGCAATATCACAATTGTCTCAAGAATAGAAAGGTAAATCTACAGTTACAGCATGGAAGAATTTGTATCTGACAAGCAGGATGTAAACTACAGTATACCACCAAATTACTGGGACTTAAATATATATCAAGAAGGAATCAAAGCACCCGCTATACAAGACACATGGAGTAATGCATTTGTTAATGGTGCTTAATGCAGAGACTTAGTACCTAGAAGGCATTTTTGAGTAGAATGATTAATTTAAATTCATTGTTTAAATAAAGGCTAGCGAGACTCATGTTTATAATTTTATAAAATTCACAAAATGAATTATATTTCTGCAGCTCTCTCTTTCCCCCAGTGTTGCAGGTCAACACATCAGAAGAAAAATGATCAAGATTGTGAATGCCAACATAAAGAGCAAAAGCTATACTTTTCAAAGTATAATAACCCCTAGTAATTACTCAATTGTGTAAATAATACTATGTATAAACCAATACAGTTTCAATATTTATTAAAAATGGGTGTTCTAGACTCATGACTCATGAACACCAAAATCAAAGTAATGAGCTGAAGCAGTAGCAGCACAGTAAGAACATCTCATCAATGCTCTCTCTACTTTTTTTTTCTTTTGCCTGTCCCGGCATAGGGAATTCAAAAATGCTGTGTTTACAGCCCTGGTTCTTTTGTAGTTTAATTCTTCCATAAAGAGGTCACAGGATATGAAGAACATAAAAGTTTCTGGTGAGACTCATAATGCCATCAACATCCCCCACTCTGAACGTCAGAGCAAGGCTTCTCTTTTTGTTCCATTTGTCCCTTTCGGAGCTTTGTTGCTTTCAAAGTTTAAGCAATCTGGAAACACTCTGAAGAGCTTATAGGAAATATAGAATTATAACCTAATTTTCTACCATCTAGTTTGTTCTAAGTGGCTATCTGTTTATAAACAACAAACTGGTGGGATATCATCCGGATTTACTGGCTGCTTTTATTAATTGTAAAAGTAGACATTACTGGTATAAATTGAATAAAAAAATTAAAAGATGGTGACGAAATTTGCTACTGATAACTAAGGACAGGTTGAAAATGCATTAACAAAAAAGCAATAAAAATAGCTGACAATTTCTAAAGGGCAAGGGAATCTTGTTCTTGCCATTTCTTGATAAGTGGCATTTTGATTTTATTCATTTCAAAATATCCCCAGCTACAACAGTAAATTATTTTATTTTATTCTACTCAAACAATAAGCTTTTATTATATTTTACAGATCAGTCATCCAGGACATGCTGCGTCTGTGGTTGGCATCGTCTCATTTTTGAAAGGACCAAATGCACATAAAAGTCTCTTGCCCACGCTGAACTCGCACATGCCTGGCAGAGAAGAGCTCTCACTAGGTATAACTTGAGTGTGAACTTGCTCGGGCAACAGCAGTGCCATTCAACAGTAAATATTTTAAATGTTAGTAAGATAATTTGAAGTTCTTTATGTAGCTGTAACAGCTTTGGAACTGAAGTTGAGAGGAGATAATAATGCTTTAATTTCACTTAAGAAAGTTAATATGGTATTGATACAGGAGCTAGAAATAAATTATGTAGGCAGATAGTGAGGGTAAAGGAGTCCTTGGCAAGGCTTCCCTTTTAACAAAAAGCAGCCTCCAAACCATTTCTTTTCTAATAAAGAGCAGCCTGAAAAATTGAGCTGCAAGCATAAATAAGCAAGCTGGAAGCTTGCACAGGTGAATGCCAGCAGCTGTGCCAATAGAAAAGGACTACCTGGGCTGGGCACAATGGCTCACGCCTGTAATCCCAGCACTTTGGGAGGCCAAGGCAGACAGATCACCCGAGGTCGGGAGTTAGAGACCAGCCTGACCAACTTGGCGAAACCCCGCCTCTACTAAAAATACAAAAATTAGGCCGGCATGGTGGCAGGCGCCTGTAATCCCAGGTACTCGGGAGGCTGAGGCAGGGGAATCACTTGAACCTGGGAGGTGGAGGTTGCAGTGAGCTGAAATTGCGCCATTGCACTCTAGCGTGGGAGACTAGAGCGAAACTCTGTCTCAAAAAAAAAAAAAAAAAAAAGAAAAGAAAAGAAAAGGGCTACCTGGGGCCAAGCATGTTCAATATGTTCCATCTTCCCTTTTCTTTGTCACCATGTGTAAAGAAATGGTCAACATGGTGCTGGCCAGGTAGAGAACCCATCTGCATAATAAAAGATTAGGGTGGGGGTGGCCAGATTCTTGAATGCTCTGCAAATTGCACACCTAGGCCTCATCAGTTTTTCGTGTGCTATGCAAATGGCACATCTGGTCCAACCAATCTTTCGTGCCCTATGTAAATCAGACACTGCCTCCTCAAGCTCATCCATAAAGCCTCCTGCACTTCACCATGGACTAGAAAGCTGTTTGGGACCCCTCTTTTTGCAAGAGAGAGCTTTTCTCTTTCTTTCACCCATAAAGTCTCCACTCTTAACCTCACTCCTTGTGTGTCCTCGTCCTTGATTTTCTTGGCATGAGACAATGAAACTCAAATATTACGCCAGACGAACAATGCTGCTTCAGTAGGACTGAGGGGCACGCCTCTCTTTTATACCTAAAATATCACCATTACTAATTCACTTCTATGGTTTAAGCCTTTTTCAGGTGTCTGCTAACTAAAATTCAAATCCACCCAGGAGTGACAGCTCATTAAAATGCATACATTTTATTAATAATTTGATTAAATCAGCTATATGATAATCAAAGAAAAAATTACAGTAACTTCAGTGAGAAAGAGTCGGCAGTGGAGCTCTCAGTTCAATCTGAATAATTATTGAGTACCTGCCAGGTTCTATGCAGGGTGCTGCACACTGGAGATTCAAAAATGAATAAGCCACAGTCCTTCACCTCACAGGAAGGGTTCAAGAAGAGGGGAAAGGGGTTAATACTAAAAGAGAAAAGATGAAAGAAACTGGAGAGGGTAAACTGCACTTACTACAAAATTTTGTTTCACTGGCACTGGTCCTATCTATATACATAGGCCGAAAAGAATATTATCCACTCCTATAATACTGATACTGCTTCAGTTCTTGCTAAAAACTAGTTTTAAACTTAAATAATAACTTTGAAATTTAAAATGACATTTTAAAAAATCCACAAATTGAACAGTTACACAACAAATGACATTCTATCTTTAGTGGCTTTAATGTATTTGATAAAATAGGCCCTAAATATCAAAAGACAATTTTTGCCATCTTTGAAGGCTTTGGCAACTTATTAAGAATAACATTTTTAAATGTTCTCAAAACACTAATTTTTAAAAAACACAGACCAATAAGAATATATAAAAAATAAGATTTTAATAATACATAACAAGTTTAATAACAAAATAAGATTTAATAACAATATTGTAATAGACTTTTTCTTTTAGTACACACTAAGAGCATCATCCTGTCTTGTTCCATTATACTTTCAAACAAATTACCATTATATGAAAACTACATTTTAAAATATCTTAAGAATGTTCTGGGATCATTACCTCAAAGCATATGATAGAGGAATTAAATTAAATAATGCACTTTAATTTCTTTATTACAAATGAATTAATTTTATTAAGAATAAAAAATATGGAATACTTCATGCATTTGTGTGCCATCCTTGCACAAGGACCATGCTGATCTCTGTATCATTCCAATTTTAGTGTCTGCGCTGCTGAAGTAAGCATATGAATTACATTTTTGTGATTAATTTCTTTATACAACTGTTTAATTGTTTTTGTGACAAAGGTATCTTTAGAAAGTTTCTTTTAAGATAGGCAAGTTAATTAAATTCTTTAAGTTCACAATTCTGTTGAGTTATACTTTATTCAATAATAAAAGGAGTCCTGTCATATTTTACATCAAGTCAATCACCTATTGGTTTAAGCATCTAGATTGACTAGATACTTTTAAAAGAAGCTGATGGCATTGAGAAGGTCAATGTTTTTGGTTGGTGGTCACACGCCTGGGATAAATTTGGACATTCTCATCCAAAAACCTTGCCCAGTAAGCTGTAGCTATTTACAGAACAGCTGGGGCACACCACCGGCACCACAGTCAACAAACATTGTGGTGTGAGACATAGCCAGACTCACAGCTAACTCAGTTATTATGAAATAAGAGCATACCAAAATTCAGGAAGTAATAAAAAGAAAACCATAAGAAAACATTTTATTTCCTCTTTTCCTTCATGTGTTTTAACTATTTGGAACAAGAGCTAAATCTTATGCATAAAGTTTACCTCTTTCAACTTCTGTCTTCTTAAAGGTAAGGGTCCAGTTGAAAGGAAAAAGAAAAATTCCAAAGGAATGAGAGAAAAGAAAATGGGCCTAAATAATCTACAAACTGGAAAACATATCCCTGAACAGAGTGGACTGTAATGTTTTTCTGAGAAGTGTGATAGTAAGGTTCTCAAAAAAAGCTCAGGAAAAAATCTCAAAATGGTAAACAGAGCCATCCCAGAGTTACCTTCTCCTCTCCTCATGAGAGGAGAGAGAGAATGCTGGTGGTCAGGAAAATCCCAGCCCTAACTCTGAACTGACCTTTACCACTCTAATCTTCAGTTCCTTCACTGTGAAATGCAAACAATCTCTATCCTTATGTATTCCAACTGAAGACTGTGCAAATGACATTTCTGTGGTGCACTTGGTTTCTTTTTTTTTTAAGAAAAGGATGAACCAAATACAGATCAAGATTATTGCATGATTCATTTTCAAATCATTTACAAGGTTACATGCACACATTCATTTGGCTGGTACAGAAATTTTCAGGGTTAACTTTAACAGCAAAAGATTTGGGACTAGCTAACTAGAAAATGTTTGCTGAATTTCCTGAAATGGTTTTGATAAATTTAGTCAAAACCAGAAACATTTCACTTTCAAAATTTAAGGACATACAGTACACAAAATTTTAAATTCAGCTAGCATGCCCTTATGCTGAAAATATCACTAGTTACCAGAGAAAAGCTGCAAGATTGAGCTTTTTAAGAAGTGACAGAAAAATATTTTCCTTCTAATTATACAAATTAGTGCATATTAACCATTGTCTTTTTCTATTTAGGACCTATTTGCAATTTTTTCTTGTTGGACAATGACTGTCCTTGCTAGATGTGATTACCCTGTAGTGTATTTCAGCACTTGGTCACCAGATCCATCTAAAAAAAAACCAAAAACCCAAAACAAAACTCACAGTATGGACATTTTGTCCATAAAATGAGCAAACAGATTAAACATTTTTAAAATCTTTTAAAAACTAAAGTACAACATCAGAACTGTTTCGGTGCTTCTCTTTCTGAAAAATTCTCCAACATATTTCATTTAAAAGTGAGGTATTAACATTAATTTGAGTTCTCAACAGCATTTAATGTGATTCTTCATATAAACTCATTTCTACATAAATCCTTACAAACAATTGTCCATTAAAATCCCCTCCCCCAAAGGACTTAAACTGTTTCCTTTTTACTCCTCCCCCACCCCATGTACTCCCTAGGACCCAAGGAATGTGATAGTTTTACATACCATCAGCAGACAGGCGGGCATGACTCGAAAAGGCTTTATCTATTTCTAGAAAAGCCAAGGTCAACAGAGTTTCCAAGTTCTTCTCCTTAGGAAGCAAATCCCTTTGTGGGGAGGAAAAAAAGAGCCTCAAACAATCATTTTACAATAGGTTTTTCTCCTCACTGTTACTCTAGCTAGCAGTCATTCCACACAATGGGCCTCATGATTTTCCTGTTAAATGCTGAAGACTTACTGGCTAAGGAATAGTTATTGAGAATCCACTAAGTATCAGGCACTGTGATAAGCTTTTAAGGGCACAACAATGAAAGTCCAAGTCCTTGTCCTTGAAGAATTGATCCTCACTACCACAACCCTGAGAGGTCAAGAGTTCCTTCCTATTGTGAGTTCTTTCCTGGAATGAGGTATACACAGGAAGTCAAGAAATGGTCACTGGGAAGTCAAAAATAGTCACATGGTCGTAACTCCATCACATGTTCTCCCTCTTTCAATTCTAGCAGTAACGTGATTCTCAAAAATGCATTAATAGTAGTTGAAGTAAATAAACTGAAGAGCTCCAAAACACCTGCATTAAATGCATTTTTCCACACTAATGCCAATCATCCAAAGCTATTTTCAACAAGTCAAGTATTCAAAGCTATTCACACCACTTGAAAGAGTAATTACCATTTACTGAAGCACTTATCTGTCCTACACTGATGGGAGTAAATGCTTCTCATAGGTTATCGCATGTACATTATGCCACTTCACTTAAAATGATCACAAATTAAGTGCTATAGATTTTGATTAATGCTTTCCCCAGGGGAGTTGTTAAAACATGCATTTCTGAAATTGTGATAACCATAAGTAATAAATGGCACACTTAAACTACTGCTTATTCGTGAAGCAGCAGCATGCAACCACTCAAGTAACTATGTTTACCCTGGAAGCCTCAGCCAAAGGGTGAAAGTTTAAGTAGGAAGTATAGGGGGACTGCAAAGTCAGGAGTGAAAGTCATTGTACATACATAATACATTTCTCCATGTGGGTATGACAGAAATCAGCTGCTGCAGGTCCACCGTGTCCATCATACACTGCAAAGTACAGGACCTCATCTGTCAGCTGAGCGAAGTCAAACCGGTCTTCATTCTCTTTCCGTTTGCCAATCTGTGAGGCGCACCCCACATTTTCCAAGCTGATTTTGGGAATTGGCTTGCCATACTTAATGCTGGGTGGCAGCAGAATTGGCTCATCAATGCGGTTATCCCAGATACCAAAATTGTCCCAGGTAGCTGGACTCCCACTACCGTCTGGGTCAAACCGAGAACACCTAGGCTCTGAAGTGGAGCTGTGGCACGTGGGTGTCGCCCGCCTGTCGTCCTGCAGCAGGCGGGAGCTTAGCAGCACTCTCCTTCTCACCTGGTTCCCACCACTTCTGACCAAAGTAATTAAGGCAGCTGTTGACATAACTCAGCTCCAAAGGACTCAGTGATGAGGGAAAGGTCAATGGAACAATAATGGAATGTCTTCAAGAAAAATGATGCAAGTTACAGGGGACAGAGGGAGAGAGGGGCAGAGGAGGAGAGGGAGAGAGACAGAGAGAGAGAGAGAACATCAGAAATTTTGAATATAACTGATATGTCATCAAATATTACCAAAAATGAAGCTCATAAAGGATTTGACAGAAAATACATATATTTATGTTATATATTGGGTAGGGATCCAATAGCCTACTTCTAAGAACAGTGGATCAAAAATGAATCGATTTTCCTATTGCATTCACAGCATTTAAATTCTATAAAAATTTGACGGTGTGCACATACACAGAACATGTGTCTATTAAACTTGAACCTGCAATCACTTGTTAAAATGCAGGTTCTGACCCAGTGGCTATGGGGTGGAGTCATTCTGCATTTCTAACCAACACCCTGGTGATACAGAAGCTGCTGGTCCCCAAGTTACACTTCTAGTAGCAAGAACACAGAATACAGGTATAAATAAATATACTTCCCTTCATTAACTCTATTGCTTTCAAGAAAAGGTAGGGGTAAATATTAACAATAGCAACAAAGTCTCTTCAGGAAAAAATAACAGGCTAATAGAATACTTAAAATAGTTCTGTTTCCAAAGAATGGCCAAGTTTTAGCAAAAACATAATCTAGGATAAATCTAAGTTTTATTTTAACATTTCTCAACCTACTAAGCTTTACATACTATATTACTATGGTAAATATAAATTGGTGTGCAAACACCCCAGAGGCACAAAGATAAGCCAGTTTTGATGCTCCCCATCCTGGTAGACTCTCTCACTAGGAGGGTGTGTGGGTATGATCTCAGGAACCTGGCAGCACTGCATTTGTGACAAGCAGCCCTGATTTCTGAACAAGTGATCTATGTATTTACATTCACAACTGCAGTTCTCCTTTCCCCAACCCTAGCAACCCAACGACACTTGAGACTACACTTCTTTGAAACGATTACTTTACACCCCCATTTCTGGACTCCACACCGAAACTCAATCCTAAAGCCTCTCTTGGCATTACAGGGTGTTACCAGGGGGAATTCCTACCCCACTGCAGGTAGAGCTGTTTCTGGGAATTTTCCATACAAATAAAAAATTTGTCTCCATAGGATTTTGTTCTATTACTTTATTCTTTTAAAATCAACTTGAAAAGATGGCAGAATACTAAGGTTTGATGATGTTGGTGGATGGTCTACAGATATTATATTATTCTCAATCGTATGTTTAAATTATTTCACAATAAAAAATGAACTTGAAAAAATATGTGTTTCCAAAAGGTATAAACATACACAAATGAAACCCAGCTTGAGTGCAGTTATGAGAAAATGCACTACAGATTTCAAACAATTACTTTCAAGTGAATTTTTGGAAATCAGTCTAGCTATGTATAGGGAAGGCCATTACTTCTTTCACGGGGTAAAACAGGCAAAAGAAAGAATGAGGTTCCAAAGAACATCCTCAGATGTTTATTTGTTTTAATTTCTTGTAGAGATGGGTTCTCACTTTGTTGCCCAGTCTGCTCTTGAACTCCTGGCTTCAAGTGATCCTCCCACCTCAGCCTCCCAAAGTACTGGAATTACAGGCATGCGCCACAGAGACTGGCCTGAATCTTTAGATATTTAAGCAATAAAAAAAATATATGAGCTCTGCCGTCACAGAATTTAGAATAAAGATGACCACCAAAACAAGTAATGTATCATCAAAGACTTAGGAAGTCATCCCTTCTTGGCCTTTTGGCCAAGATCCTGCATAGAAGGCTGAAATCAATTTCTTTGTAAGACAACATTGTTGGGGGTTAGAGAGTGGCAGAGACACAGCATCTCTGGTTATCAAAGAGAAGTAACATGGCCAGACCCGGTGGCTCACACCTGTAATCCCAGCACTTTGAGAGGCCAAGGCGGGCAAATCACTTGAGGCCAAGAGTTGGAGACCAGTGGGCAACTTTGCAAAACCCCGTCTCCACTAAAAATACAAAAATTAGTCAGGCATGGTTCCGCATGCCTGTAGTCCCAGCTACTCAGGGGGCGGAGGTGGGAGGACTGCTTGAGCCCAGGAGTTTGAGACTACCCTGGGCAACATGGTGAAACCCTGTCTCTACAAAAAGTACAAAAATGAGGTGGACGGATTGCTTGAGCCTGGGAGGCAGAGGCTGCAGTGAGCCAAGATCACACCATTGCACTCCAGCCTGAGCAATGGAGCAAGACACTGTCTATTTAAAAAAAAAAAAAAAAGAGAGTGAGAGAGAGAAATAACACATTCCATTGCAAGAGATGTTTGTTCTTTTGCTTCTAATTGAGAGTTAGATTTTATTCAGCAACAATTATGGATTCAAGCCAGCAATGGTGTGTTAAAAAAAATTTTAAAAACCAATTATGTTAACTATAGGTGATGAATTGAGACTTCAAACTATAATACAATCTACCAGGTAATAGAAGTACTAATTATTTGGAGATAATTCCCAAAGTGGCTTTATATCATATAGAAAAAAAAAGAACTTTAAAGAAATACATTTATTAGGAAATATTTGTATTTGAAGAGTTAACTTGAGATCAGCAAAATAGTATTCTTTTGGCTTCGGTCTGAAAGTATATATGCCATATTCAGCCTTGAGCTACTTTGCAGTCATGCACCTACTTTAAACCAGAGTTCTGGAATTACAAATAAATAAATATTAAAGTTTTTCTGCAGCTTTTCTAGTATATTCTTGCTGTTTTATCTCCTCTTTATCCTCCCCCCAATTTTTTTTTTAAATAATAAAATAGAACTGCATTCTCACAGAGAACAAATATCCACTGGAAACATTTTTAAGAAACGAGATAAAATGCAAATTGAGCAGTTTCTATAAGACTAAAAACCTGCGTATTTTAAAATCAATCATCAACCTGGCATCCTTCCTCGTGTATTGTTTCTATAATCATCTCAGAAAGCAGGCAGTCATAGGAAAACAACTACTTTAAGGCATATTATTGGCAGAGATGAAATGTGACCCAGATATATAGCTAGTTTATAAAAAACAAACAAAAAAACAGGTTGGCATTGCTTAGGTAAACAAGAGATGTTACAAAGTGGCTCCATGTCCTTTGCCATCTGCAATATAATTAAATCATATAAATCCCCTCCACATTCCCTAAGAAACAATTCAAAGGCAGCTGGAGTTCCCAAAGTAAATAACAACTTTGAATTAAACCGCACATTAAGAAAAGTTTCCTCCTCCAGAGCTCCACAATCGGGATCTGCCATCATAGACCCCACAGCTCTGCAGATGCCCATGGGAATGACTATGCTTTGACCAGCAAGGCAAGGGGAGTAGAACTTGTGATGTGAAAAACAAAAACCTTAAGGAAAAAAAAAGCAATCAGTATTCTCTACAACAAAAAGAGTGGAGAACAAATTAGCAAACACCTAAGGATTGTCTTTTGTCAGTTCAGCAATTAAAAACTGGGATGAGTTCATTATTCTGCAAACTAAGAGAGAGAAGGAATCTTTTCAAGTAAGCAGGGGAGATTTAGCTCAATCTTTTGATCGGAAAACATGGCTAGTTTATTTTTATAAACCATTTTAACATTATATTCAATCTTTGGAAGTCAAGTCATCCAAAAGGAAAGCACTGTCTCTGTCAGGAAGGTGCACTGGATTTGAGTTAAACTGTTCTTGTATGTTAAAAGCAGGCCAAAAGGGCAGTTTAAGCACATGCCAAAATTATTCAGGAGTTCTAAAGTTCTGAAACCTGCTTAGATTTTATCCCTCTAGAAAAAATATTTTAAGAAAGCATTCCTATCTGCCCATTATGAAGTGGCATTTAGGTATCTACAACTTCCACGATGAGAACGCAGCCCTTTTAAATATTCTTAAACCAAATATTTACCTATCGACCTTTTTAGAAAATCAACTAAGGCATCCCAGTAAATTCAAACAGTATGGAAATTTCCAGAATGTATTTCAGCTAATTTGGACCTCAATACCTTCTTTATCAATACCCTGCTAGGAGGAAGGGAAAGAAAATTTACTGCTTTACCTGAGGGGAAAAAAGAAAACAACAATAAAAACTCCGAAGGACTCCCCTTAGCTTTAATGTGAATATGTCTATGTTCAGATGTGTGACTGGAGAAAAGTGTGAAATGTGAGCAGTGAAAAGTACTCAGTATTCTATTCCCATAGATATCTTTTAAGACACGTTAGTAAATATGCATACAAGCCACAGACTATATCCCAAACCTGTAACTTTATAATGCCTTGAAGAACTTTCCTTCACAGTCTATTATGTCACCAGCCACTCTCCTCTCTTCTTTCCTCGTCCCTAAGGATTCCAGTCAAGGAAGTTGCCTAGGTGATCAGTAGTAATGACTAAGGTTGCAATAAAAAATCATTAGCGAGAACTCCCTACTCAAATATTGTAACTAAGGTATTTCATCAGACACACACACACGCACGTGCTGCTCTTCTTCCTGCCACGGCTGCCTAACTAGAATACCACGAACCATGGCTGTTTTTCTTTTTCTTACTGAGACAGGGTCTTGCTCTGTCGCCCAGGCTGTAGTGCAGTGGTGCGATCTCGGCTCACTGCAGCCTCGACCACCCAAGCTCAAGCGATCCTCCCACCTCAGCCTCCGGGGTTAGGACCACAGGCACACGCCACCACGCCCGGGTAATTTTTGTATTTTTTGTAGAGCCGAGGTTTCGCTATGTTGCCCAGGCTGGTCTCGAACTCCTGGGCTGAAGCCCGCTTTGGCCTTCCAAAGTGCTGTGATCACAGGCGTGAGCCATTGCTCCTGGTCTCACTGCTCTTTTTCATGGTCATTGTAATCTGTCACTTTAGTCGCTCATTCTGAAACCGAAGGACAACCTCATTCCTCCGCCCTGACGGAAAGAACCGATGAGGCCTTGCTGCACGTTAACAGTGGGAGGCTCAGAAAAGCCCGTTGAGCTTTAGAGACCGCAAATTTCCTGGCTATTTCCACCTGGAGCCTCTTTGTCACCTCCGATGAATTCTCTCATCTACAGAAAGCGGCTGCTGAAAAAGACATCACGAGCTACAAGGCCTTGAATACTACAGCGCTCCCTGCGCAAAGTAAAACCCAAGTCTTCGGATCAAAACCAGCCGGAGCTGTGCATCCTTCCCGATGCCGGACCTCCTGAAAAGCTCACCTGGGACAGCTCAGGATCCTGGGCTTGGCTCGCTGGCCCTGCCCGGCGAGTGGCCAGGGTGACACACTGTGGGAAGAACACACGCCCGCCTGCCTGCGAAGCCTCGCAAATAGCTGGGCTCTCTCGGCACCTTCCGCCGCCAGGTCTCCGCCTCCCAACCTCCCTCTGGGCGTACCAAGCCCGTTGTCGCCACGTTTCCCTCCCCCGGGGGGCGACGCGGCACCCACCCCGCAGCATCCTCGCTTCCGGGGCCCCGGGCAAGGGTCTCCAGTCCCGGCCCACCCACCCTGCCCGCCTCGCGCCGCGCTGGCCCTCCAGCCTGCGGCCACATTCAAGGCCGAGCGCAGTCTGGGCTGGAAACCCGCCGCCCGGGGCGCAGGCAGCCCAGCTGGGCCCCGCCCCACCCCGACGAGCTGCTCACGACCTCCAAAGGGAAGCAAGCGGCGCTCTGAGAACCCAGAGACCGCCGGCCAAGCGCCGACTCGGGGGCTGGGGAACGGAAACCGACGTCTCCCCTTCGCCCTCCCGGGAAACCCTTCTCCGTTTACTCTCCATTCCGCGACCGCCAATAAAGAACAGCATACATGGTTAGCAGAAATAAATGAATTGCACTCTCTAGTCTCTTACCTTTGGATTGCTACGTCCCTGAAAAATGTTTTAATTAGCTAACGGAGGGCGGGGAAAGGGCTTTCTCGGTTGGTAAATAAGAGTGCCTTCTCCGTTGTCTCGGATCTCCGAAGCAGGCAGTCAAAGCGGCCACTGCCTTGCCTGCTGGAAATTCTCGAAAATTTTTCTCCCGCAGTTGACCAGATGGAGAGGGAGAAGTCTGTTCCCGCTGACTGACAGCAGATCCGGCCAGTCGGCGCTCGGCGAGTCTGCTGGCCAGCCGCCCGGGCCCTCGATCGCAGCCAATCACAGAAGCCGATGGGAACGAGCCTCCCCGCGGCTATTTGACTTCGCAGGCTTCCAGCTGCGCGGCGGAGCGACGTCACCCTGGGCCAGTGGTGGCTCGCGGCGGCGCCCCGCCCTCCCGAGGTTGGCGCCCCAGCCAAAGAGGGGGCGCGCTTGGGCGGTGGGTGGGGCCGCAAGACTTGGTACCTCGCCAGCGGGCGGAGCGCGGAGGGGGTTTCGCTTCGGGCAAAGGGACTGTGGTTGTGACAGCCAGGAAACCGAGAACGGAATGCCAATACTGCTTAGGCTTAGAGTTTGAAAGGCATCTGATTTCACTGCCATGTCTTTGAAAAGCAGTGCACAGTGCAGTCTTCTTCGTGGCTAAACAGGTATCTTGTGATCTTTCGGGAACGTCTATTCATTCATTAAACAAGTATTTCTGTGTTTATTGAAGGACGTCTTGTATGCTAGGCATTTGCTGGGCACTGGGGATACGCCCCTAACACAGCTAGACACGATAGCTGCCCTCATAGAATTTTCAGTCTAACAAAGAAGAGGGAGAAAACCAACAAGTAAACAAGCACATAGAATAGTAACTAATCATGTCAAGGAAAGAAACAGACATGGTGTGGACACTGGGGGATAACTTCAGATACGGTTGTTATATGAGAACCTTATAAGATGGCATTTAAACCATAAGTCATTCAGCCATGGAACCAATAAAATGATGAATTGTTTTGGGCAGAGGGGACAACAGACAAAGGTCTCTCGGTGGGACAGCCCGGCGTTTTGGAAGAACAGAAAGAAAGCCAAAGTGTCTCCAGCATATTGAGGGAGGGAAAGAGCAGCATGATGTGAGGGAGATGAGGCAGACAGGGGCTTGGAGTTGGCATTACAGTTTAAATTTAATGGGCTTCTATTGAGGCATTCGAAAAAAAGAAGTGAAAGGATCTGGGTTTAGACTTTACATCACTTTGGTTAGTGTGCAAAGAACAGTTAAAATAAGCTATTGGGAAACTGATTAGGAGATTATGACAGATGAAATTTAAGGTGGAAGATGACTTGGATTAAACTATGACAATATCACTGAAGGGAGAGAAAAGCAGAGAGATTAGAGATTTTAAAGATAAATAATTAACTTGATCTGGCATTTTAGTTATTCTAGGCCAGGGACAACTGTTCTGAATCCAGTGCATTTAGTAACCCTGTTAGAGAGTGACTCTCACATTGACGGCTCACAAATTACAGTAATAACCTTGAGTAATATTATATTGAGTTGGCGTCTTTTCATAGACTTCCTGGAGTTTTTCCTTTTTTCTTTCTTTCTTTCTTTTTTTTTTTTTTTTTTGAGACAGGGTTTTACTCCTGCCCAGGCTGGAGTGCAGTGGCGCTATCTCAGCTCACTGAAACCTCTGCTTCCCAGGCTCAAGTGATCCTCCCACTTCAGCCTCCCAAGTAGCTGGGACTACAGGCACGCTCAACCATACACAGCTAATGTTTATATTTTTTGTAGAGATGGGGCTTCCCCATGTTGCCCAGGCTGGTCTTGAACTCCTGAACTCAAGCAATCCGCCCACCTCGGCCTCCCAAAGTGCTGGGATTACAGGCATGAGCCACTGTACCTGGCCTGGAATTTAAAAAAATAATAATTTTATTGAAATATGTGTCTTAAAAAGTGCACATATCCTAAGTGTAGACAGCTCAATGAATTTTCACAGTCTGCAGACACCTTTGTATCCAGCACCCAGATCAAGGAACAAAACATTATTAATACCTGGGAACCCCATCAACCTGCCTTCCAGGCACTGCCTTCTTCCAAGGGGAGTTTCTATGCTGACTTTCAACAGCATAGGTAGTTTTGCCTATCTTTATACTTGTTATATATAAAGCCATAAAGTATGTGTTCTTTTGTTTTGGGCTACTTGTACTCAACATTACACTTGTGAGATTCTTCCGTATTGTTGTATGCAGTTGTAGATCATTCATTTTGTTTTCCATTTTGTGGATATACTGTAATTTATGAATTCATTCTTCTGATGGACATTAGGGCAGTTTGCCATTTAGAGCCATTATAGATAGTGGTACTATGAGCATTCTACTACATATCTCTTGGTGATGGCCTTTTCATTTGATTGAGTATTTTGGTAGCTAAGTTACTATTAAGTTTTTAAAAATCTGCTCATCAATAATGTAGTATCGTGTGTTGCAATATCTCAATCATTTGGATCAAAATTTGGTGCAGATAATGAAGGACTTTGCTTTCACAAATGTGAAAAATTTTGGTAACAAGAAAGATGAGGGAAATTTTAAGCTTGGAAGTGTAAAATATTTTGAATTGCCCTGGAGTTTTGACCTTTTTTATAACCACTTGCATGCCCAGCATCTGAGAACATCATGACTTTGCTAAATCCTTGTACCATAACAGACTGGAATCCAGAGTCACATGATAAACAAAGCCACTTAGGCTGTTCTGAAGAATATCTTTGATACTAAAACAGTCCTTGAAATTGCCTTTGAAAATCACACCATTTCACACTCTACCACAGCTCATTAAAATTAAAGCCAGCAGTTTACTTCTTTTGAATTATATGCTTCTGGGTTTTGACTCTCTGAAGCATAGCTAAATACACTACAAAAAGAATTCATGGCCAGCACAGTGGCTCATGCCTGTAATCCCAGCACTTTGAGAGGCCAAGCCTGCTGATCACTTGAGCTGGGAGTTCAAGACTAGCCTGGGCAACATGTCAAAACCTTGGTCTCTACAAAAAAATACAAAAATGAGCCAGGCATGGTGGCGCATATCTGTGATCCCAGCTACTCGGGAGGCTGAGGTGGGAGGATCACCTGAGCCCAGGAGGTCCAGGCTTCAGTGAACCATGATCTCACCACTGTACTCTAGCCTAGGTGACAGAGTGAGACCCTGTCTCAAAAAGAAAAAAATCCTGGGCACAGTGGCTGACGCCTGTAATCCCAGCACTTTGGGAGGCCGAGGCGGGTGGATCACAAGGTTAGGAGATCGAGACCATCCTGGCTAACACGGTGAAACCCCGTCTCCACTAAAAATACAAAAAATTAGCCGGGCGAGGTGGCAGGCGCCTGTAGTCCCAGCTACTCGGGAGGCTGAGGCAGGAGAATGACGTGAACCCAGGAGGCGGAGCTTGCAGTGAGCCGAGATCGCGCTACTGCACTCCAGCCTGGGCGACAGAGCAAGACTCTGTCTCAAAAAAATAAAATAAAATGCACAATTATTGGTACACCAAACCCCCATGAAATGCAGTTTATCTGTATAAGAAACCTGTTCATGTACCCCAGAACCTAAAATAAAAGCTTTTAAAAATGTGAATAATGTGTAAAGGAAATCATTATTTGGTATTTGACAAAAAATTAAAAAATGGAAAAGAATTCACCACAGAGGCTGACTTGGTATGACAGATCACTGCACAATGTACAAAATAATCAAGGGGATACAGCACTCCATACATTCATTAAGTTGAGCTACTTCTTTATTCAGTTTATATTTTATTTTATTTACTTACTTTTTTTAGAGACAGGATCTCCCTGTTTCCCAGGCTGGATTGCAGGGACTATTCACAAGTGTGATAATAGTGCACTATAGCCTTGAACTCCTGGGCTCAAATGATTCTCCTGCCTCACTGGAGTAGCTAGGACTACAGGCATGCACCATTGTGCCCAGCTCAGTTTATATTTTAAAGAATTGGACCATCTGCTGAAAACCACTGGCTATCAGAAAATTATACCCAAAACAATTCATAGGGCTTTGGGTGGGTGGGAGGTATGTATAATTGCAGAATTATTAATATTCACTAATGAATCACTTGTTAAAATTAGATATGGACATTTTTGTATACTCAGAATCAGCAATTTTCTAGAAAAGTATCTGTATGCTACTTTTGGCTTCATGCCTAAAACATGGGCCTGGGATACTAGGATGTGTTTTTTCCACAGTTCAGGCTGCTGTGTCCTGAATTGCTAGCCAAATGTCCCTTCTCTGTGTTACCAGGATAATTGCCAAAACACTGACATAGAGAATTTTTAGGTCTGTTGCAGTTGGCTCATCCCTGTAATCCCACCACTTTTGGAGGCCAAGGCAGGAAGATAGCTTGAGGCCAGGAATTCGAGACCAGCCTGGGCAAGATAGTGAGACCCCTGTTCTACAAAAAAAAAAAAAAAAAAAAAAAAAAGATTAGCCAGACATGTGGTGTATGCCTGTAGTCCCAACTACTTGAGAGGCTGAGGTGGGAGGATTACTTGATCCCAGGAGTTTGGGGTTGCAGTGAGCTATGACCATGCCACTGCACTCCAGCCTGGGCAACAAAGCAAGACCTTGTCTCTTTAAAAAAAAAAAGAGAGAGAGAGAATTTGAAATCTTGTCCTTGGATGCAATTAAACTTGCAGCAATGATTTTATTCTAAAATATGATTGTTGCTTCCCCCACCCTGTATAATTTACCTCTAAAAATTTGGAATAAATAAGCTTCAGGCCAGTCGCAGTGGCTCATATCTGTAATCCCAGCACTCTGGGAGGCTGAGAAGGGTGGATCATTTGAGGTCAGGAGTTCGAGACCAGCCTGACCAACATGGCAAAATGCCGTCTCTACTAAAAATACAAAAATTAGGTGGGTGTGGTGGCATGCACCTGTAATCCCAGCTACTCGGGAGGATGAGGCAGGAGAACTGCTTGAACCTGGGAGGCAGAGGTTGCAGCGAGCCAAGATCATGCCACTGCGCTCCAGCCTGAGCAAAAGAGCAAGATTCTGTCTCAAAAAAAAAAAAAAACTTCGACCAGTACCAATGCTACAGAGATTTCAAATGTCTTTCCATTTCCACCTCTGATTATTTGACTATTATTCATTCTATTTGACCTTATTCAAGCCTTTAATTGCATGTTTCCCATCAGAGCTGTTGTGAGAACAATCATATTTTGTAAGAAAGGTTATACAAAATTGTGTTTTATTTAAATCACAAATGCTCAAAATCAAGTAAGCGAAATATGATAGTCATTATTAGCATTGTTTGCTAAATATTTACTGTTCTTTATCACCCAAGCCAGTAGTGCCAGGGGAAGGCAGGCACCTGTGAGTTGCCCTGGTCAATGAATTGTGAGTGGAGGTGATGGGGTAATTTTTGAGTGTGAGCATTTCATGTCCCTGTGCAAGACCCTCCAAGGTTCACTCACCTCTGCCATTGCAACCAGCAATGTTCCAGAGAATGGCTGCTCCTTGAATGACTCCAAGGAAGAGGATTCCACTGCCAGCCTATGATAGCCAGGGAACATGAGCAAGAAACAAACCTTTGATGTAGTTTGTTACTGGATCTTAACCTAATTTCATGTATCCTATCTCAACTGATACAAATATTAACCCTAACTTAAAATTAACTTAAAATTGTTTACTTGAATTGTTCTTGGGGTAATTTTAGCCTAAGGGAAATTTTCTTGGGTAATTTCAGCCTAAGGGAAATTAGCCCAAGGAAAAATACATTTATTCAATAAATATTCATGAAGATCATACTATCTATCAGAAACTATGTTAGGCTGTGGATTCATGGCAATAAATGAACAATATAAACATGGTCTCTGCTTTCATGAAAACTGGAAGGAAAATTTGAAGGTAGGCAACTATGTATGATGAATGCTACAAGTGAAAAAGTATAGTGTTATTCAGTGTGGTTGAATATTATACAAAGCTACCAAGAAACAATGGAGAAAGAGAAAACAAGTTCTAATTCAAGAATTATCTTGAAAACATAGAAAACATTCCTTATATTTGAATCTGAAGCCCTTCAGGGCTAACATTGCTTTTGACCCATGTGGGTCCTCAGGCAAATACCCAATTTCCTGTGCCTCTGTTTCATTATCTGTAAAATAGCACTAAATATAACCTGCCCTGGCTAACATACATAATCACTGCCAGAAATCAATTAGATAGAGAACATAAGTGTCCCATAAAAATAAGCAGTGTTATTATTCTTTGAAGCTTTTACAGTGCATTGAAGAAGCCTATAAATATGCAGTTTAAAAAATTGAAAACCCTATAAAGCAACATACAAACACATTTAAATTAATGTTGTATCCTTCTAGCTGTGGGAAATGGTGCATAATATCACAGTGAAAATTATACCTTGGGTAATCTAAAAGTCAATGTTTATTGCCAAGTAATATCTGCTAGTGCACTGCTATTAGGATATGGCTGAAACAGGCCAAAAATTCCCTTGTAATCCCTGTAAAGAATATTCAATAAATATTTTTCTTGTCAGTGGAATGAAGTGAATGTATAAATAACTAGTTTTATCCAAGCTGAACAACAGAAAAATGCACGCAGTATTAAGAGAAACTGCCTTTGTCTTTGAAATCTGTAATGCTGGAAGTGTGTGTGCTTATATCCTACTGGAAATGATGTCCAGTTTTCTAAACTCATTGCTCTCTTCTGAGTCTCTTTTATATTAGAGTTTGGAATATCAAGGTAACATTGTAAGAGATGATGAAAAGCCTGTTTGTCACTGGTTGTCAAGCAACCAAATGCACGTACAAACACACCGCCTTATTTTGTGCAGAGTGGGTGTAGGTGCTGAACTGCTTTTCTATTGGTCAGTTTCTCTTCCAATGGCAGAAAAGAAAGTATTATTTTTCCAGCTAATTGACATACTCTGGGAAAGGAACCAACTATGTTTCTTTCCCTAGCAGTGTTAGATATAGACTTTAAACCAGGGCCAGTTTTATAAGTTATTGTGGCTTTGGGCAATCTAGATTTTATATGCAAAAATACTCCAGAAAAAGTTTAAAAATTCAAATTTTGTGCTATGAGAAATGTGCAAGAGAGATCTGTTTTCTTGAATATACTTTAATATAAGGAAATAAGAATCCACAGTCATTCTCCCACAGTGAAACCAGGAAAGACCTTACCCAGGTCGCAAATGACAGCAAAAATGATGTTCCCTAACCCCACCCTGTCTTCTCATAGACCATATGAAATGATAGGAAGCTGGAATCTGGGAGGAAGGAGAATTACAGCAAAGGAAAAATGGGAAGGGGACCAAGAGAGGGACAGCAGGCTGCCCACATGAGGGACCTCTGTATGGCCTGAAATGTGTTTCAATGTAAAGAGTAAGGGAAAAGATGCTCATTGCTCTTCCAGTAACAAACTGGATACCCCTGTATAATGCAAGGCTGTACTATTTTCTACCTGTTCTCTCTTTCCCTAGTTTCTCCCTCCTCCTAACGAGTCCAACACCTTTTGATACTCTTTTCATCTTACGACATTATTTCACAAAGTTTCACTAGCTCCCCATTTCCAGTAGGGGAAAACAAATCCTAAACTTCTGAGGCTGGTATTCAAACTCTTCCATGGGCTGTTCCTGCCATGCAGCAGGTAGCATTCCTGCTTCTTTGGGTGACTTAAGTCTTTTTCTCTTAAGGACTTCAACTGATTGGTTGAGGGCTACCCCCATACGGAGGATAATCTTCCAGATGAGGTCTACTGATTTAAATATTAGTCCCATCTAAAAATACCTTCACAGCTAGACTGGTGTTGGACAAAATATTAGAGAACCTCAGCCTAGACAAACTGGCAAATAAAATTAACCATGACACTAACCCTTACAAATGCTTCCTCTGTGTAGGTACTATTCTAAATGTTCTACATGTATCAACTCACTTAATCCTTACATTAGCCCTAAGGGAAGGGCCAGTGTTATTATTGTCATCCCCATTTTACAGATGAGGCACAGAGAGAGAGGTTAAGTAACTTGCCTGAGGTCACACAGCTTGTAAATGATGGAGCCGGGATATGAATCCTTGCAGTTTGGCTCTACAGTTTATATTCCTAACTACTGTGCTATTTACCTCTCAAAAATAGAAAATGAAAGCTGAACTGATTGATAGTTTATATGTTCTTCCTGTAAATGTCTTTGTTTGCTCACCATTAACCTCTATTCAATGTCAGTTTTTACAGAAACTTACATATATCCACACAATAGCCCTTTGATGTAGATAGTACTATCCCAATGTTACAGATGAGGAAATTTTGAGGCACAAAGTTAATGACTTGCCTTAGGCCATACAGTGGAACAGCAGGGATTTTAACCTAGGCCCCTTAGTCTCCAAGGTATATCGTCTTACTACATTGCCTCTCTGTACATAGTTCATCGAGGTTAAACATTTTAAGGATGTTCTGGGCCAGGTGTGGTGGCTCACGTCTGCAATCCAAGTGCTTTGGGAGGCGGCTGAGGCAGTAGGATCACTTGAGCCCAGAACTTAAGAGTGTAGGGAGCTATGGTCACACCACTGCACTCCAACCTGAGTGGCAGAGTGAGACCCCCATCTCTTAAAAAAACAAACAAAAAAAGATGTTCTGAATAATCTCTATTTAAAAGACATTAATTACTTTAACAAAAGTCAGATTTCTGTTTTGATACATTCCACAAATGAAATACACTGTACATAAAGGATAAGTTTCTGACCATTTCATGTACCAGGAAAGAATCAAGTAATGACATGTTATTCAATAAGACTAGAACTTATATTAAGATTTTCTTTATTAATGTATTTTCTTTTTTTTTATTTTCTTTTTTTTTTGAGACTGAGTCTCGCTCTATTCCCCAGGCTGGAGTGCGGTGGCATGATCTTGGCTCACTGCAACCTCTGCCTCCCGGGTTCAAGTGATTATTATGCCTCAGCCTCCTGAGTAGCTGGTATTACAAGCGTGCGCCACCACACCTGGCTAATTTTTGTATTTTTAGTAGAGACGGGGTTTCACCATTTTGGACAGGCTGGTCTCAAACTCCCGACCTCAAGTGATCCGACTGCCTCAGCCTCCCCAAGCGTTGGGATTACAGGCATGAGCCACGACGCCTGGCCTATTTTCTAAAAGAAAGAGAATGAGGAAAGGTGAACTGTCTTAATAATTGACTTCAGTCATCATTTAGCAGCCACAGTGGGTCCTGTGCAATTATATATATACATATATAAACATATTTGCCATCTTAAAGAATTTACAAATCTTGGTTGTACAGGTACTGAACATGAAAAATTATGAGATTTATATGAGAAAATTTGAAAATATAACAAAGCTGCTGAAAATAGGAATGGATAGATCGGAGCTGAAAGAGATCAATAGACATACTAGTGTAGTCATTATTGAGAAACTAACATAGTTGCTCCCAGGAGGTGAGATCCATTATATATTGTGGCATGGACAGCTAAATGTCTAATCTGATTTCCATTTTATGCTTCTTCCTTAGTAACAGAACCCTGATTCTTATATAGGCACATTGCTGACCAAAACGTAAGGTTGTTTTATAACCTTTCCTATAATTAGTCTGGCCGTACTGCTAACTTCAATGCTGATAAGATGTAAGTAAATATATGTGAAATTCCAGAAAGCCACAACACAAGGATGCAGGCATACCTTTCTGTCACTGCTGTCCTGGAACTTAAGAATCATCTTGGATCATGAAGTGACATAGTCGACATGGCAGAGCAGTGCCATCTTCCTTCCAGGGAGGAAGCTGGGTCTCTGGTGAACATGGGGAACCATAATAGCCCTGCACAGGGGTGAAAATATGTGATACCTTTTCTCATTCATCAGAAGGTTTGTGGCTGACACTCCTACAACAAAAGACAAACAAGAGAAAGGTGCAAAAAATTTATTTAATCAAAGTTTTTTGTGACATGGAAGGCTTCAGAAGTGAAAGCCAAAGACCCAGAGAAAACTGTCTATTTGTATGTTTAGGTTCGATGAAAAATGGAGTGCCATGTAGAAATGTGATTGGACAAAAAGAGAATGATCTAATGGTGATAGATTGAGTAGGGAAACCCGGCAAGGCCTATTTGTTCATTCTTCTGGGTCTCTGCATGGCATTCCTTTCTCTCGGGTATAGGACAGCACCTTTCTGGAATGAGGGTTGTATGACCTACTATCAGACCAGGTAGGTCAGAGAATATTTTTATGGCCAGCTCCTACACGGAAAGGCAAGGGAAAGTTAGAATAGTGTTTCTACATTTTATGGCTGGCTTTGGAGGAGACGGATTCTTAGAAAAAAAATTCTGGGCCAGGCGCCATGGCTCACGCCTGTAATCCCAGCATTTTGGGAGGCTGAGGCGGGCAGATCACGAGGTCAGGAGATCAAGACCACCCTGGCTAACAGGGTGAAACCCTGTCTCTACTAAAAATACAAAAAATTAGCCAGGCATGATGGCGGGCGCCTGTAGTCCCAGCTACTGGGCAGACTGAGGCAGGAGAATGGTGTGAACCTGGGAGGCGGAGATCGCGCACTGCACTCCAGCCTGGGCGACAGAGCGAGACTCTGTCTCAAAAAAAAAGAAAAGAAAAAAAGAAAAAAAATTCTGATGGGGGTGATTTGGGTTTTATGCCCAATCTTTGAGCCATTTGAGGGTTAGCATTATAATTTGTCCAGTTGCAGGCCGGGTGTGGTGGCTCATGCTGATAATCCTAGCACTTGATGAGGCCAAGGTGGGAGAATCACTTGAGGTCAGGAGTTCGAGACCAACCTGGGCGACATAGTAAGACCCTGTCTTTACTAAAAAAAATCGAGGTGGCCACTACAAGTGGCACATACCTGTAGTCAGGGGTAAGGAGGGGACATTGTTTGAGCCAGGAGTTCAAGGCTGCAGTAAGCCATAATCATGACACTGTACTCCAGCCAGGGTGACAGAGCAAGACCTCGTCTCAGGAAAAAAGAAAAAAAAAAACAAAACAGGAATTTTTTCTTCCCTTTAGCTTAAAATAACACCAATTTATTATGTTCTTCTACAGCTGAGCTGGGGTTTAGCTGATCTGGGTTTAACTTAGCTGGGCAGCTCTGCATCTCACTGCAGGGCTGCAGGTTGGCTGGATCAACTTTGCCCTCCATGTCTCATTCTTCTTGAACAAGTTCGATACCCGAGGCCTGTTCTTGTGATGATGGCAGAAGCATAAGAGATGGAGAGGAAGCACTCAAGGGTTTTTAACACTTAGACCTGGAACTGGGCACATTGTCATGATGTCTGCATGCCATTGGCTAAAAGGAGTCCCATATCGTTATGGGATCTTTGGGGTGTCACTTTTTTCAGCAGAAACCTGTCTGGCCAGTTGTGCCTTTGCCTGAGTTTGCTCAGACCCACTAGGTTCATTCCACTCACTAGGCCTCGTAGGCTGCTCTTGGCTCATGCTACTGGCCTGAATCCCATGCCTGCCCAGGGATACTGCGTGGAGCAGTGACGGGTGTGTGGGCAAGCATGTGTCCGACCACTGCACAGTCAGACATGCCCCTGCTGCAGCGGGCAGGGGCAGCACAGGTGCTGGCACCCTGCAAGGCTGTGGCTGGACCAGGTACACCACAAGCAGCTTCCACTGCTGGCACTGGGAACATGGTGGCACTCAGAAGCTTGAAGATGCCAGGAATTTTGGGCCCCAAAGAGGGAATCACAGTCCTGGATCAGGGGGCTCCCAAGTCTGGACTCCCCAAAGGGCTGTACTTCTTCTTTCCTTCTCTTTGCCCACAACATTTTGAGCAAGGGGCATGTCTCAGTCCTGTTTGCATTACAACTCTTAGCCTCATTTGGTGGGTCCCAAGTTCTTGTCCTGCACCCAGGAAGAATGAGGTAGGCAGACAAGTAGAGGGTGAGCAAGACGAAGAGGAGCTCTATTGAGTGACAATAGCTCAGAGGAGACCGTGGAGTGGGTAGCTCCTGTCTGCAGCTGGTCATCCTAATGTCTGCTGCTCTCAGCAGAGAGGAAGCCCTGGAGTGGGTAGCTCCTCTCTGTAGCTGGTTGTCCTGATGTTTGCGTCATGCTGCTGTTCATGGCACCCAGGCTGTAGGTGCCAAGGGGTGCATTCAGACCAGTGCCAACCTGCTTTCAGCATCCCCCCACTTCAGCTTCCCTCCTATGCTTGTCAGCACCCAAAATCTGGAGAGGGCCAAGGCAGCAGGGGGCTGGTGTGTCAACATTGCCCCGAGTGTGTGGACACCCAGCCTGGCTGTGACAGCACCCGGGTTTGGTCCTGACTTTGTTCTGAGATCAGAGCAGGCACCGACAGCAGGGAGAAGCCAGGCAATGGGAGCAGGCATTTCCAAGCCTGTGAGGGCAAGGGTGGCCTTCCAGGGCCCCCAAGAGTGCAGGGATGCCTGGGACCACAGCCCGTTTGGGTGGCTGCAGCTGCACTGGGGAGAATGGGGCTCCTTCCTGCTCCTTGGAACAGGAGGCCTGGGTCTGCAGCCACGGTTTGGAGAGATGCAGCTGTGCCCAGGAGGGTGGGGCTCCTGCCTAGTCCCCAGACCCCAAGAGCACAGGGATGCCCGGATCCGTAGCTGTGACTTGGGTGGTGACAGTCGCACACAGGAAGCTCCTGCCCCAACTTGGAAGGATTGGGTCTCCCATTTGTCCTCAGCTCCCACCAGCTTTACGGAGCATGCAGCCCCAGCTGTGCCTCCTTGCTGCAGCCACTGCTCCAGATGGCACACTGCTGCCATCAATATGTAGTAGATTCAACATGACCATAAATCAACTTCAGTTCCTCCCATCAAGAGGTAGAGTTTTCTCCCCCTGCATGTACTCCTTGCCCCTTGAATATGAGCTTGTGACTTCCTTTGACCAATAGAATGTAGTAGAAGTGAAATTTATGCCTTGTAAGCTGTAGTCTAATAAGACCCTTGCAGTCCCATTTACACCCTCTTGGAATGCTACAGCCAAGACAGGAGGATGAGGAAGCCCAGCTCGGATGAACCTCTTTGTGGATGAAAGCCCACATGGAGAGAGGCCCAAGCATCCCAATTTCCTAGCTCAGCTCTCAGCTGACCCAATAACTGGATGTAACTTCATGAGTGAGCCCAGGTGACAGCAGCAAAAGAACCCCTATCCAACCTGCAGAATTGTTGCATAGTTGTTTTAAGCCACTAAATTTGGGGATGGTTTGGGATGCAGCAATAGATAAAGAATACAACATGGCTACACCAAAGTCAAGAGGCAGGGAAGTATACTCTCCATGTGACAAGTGTGTGGATGCATGGAGGGTGAAGGTTTGAGACCAACAATTCAATCCACTATCATGTGTATCTGAATTTTAATTACTTTAATTCTAGATTGATCTTCAGTTGTTAGTGGCTCCTGACACTGTTGTTTTCTAGCTCCCCACCCCATCTATCTTTGTGATAGCTTATCTATAGTTCTTTCCTTCATGTGCTCACATACTATTCTCCCATCAAGAGGTGAATTCTATTTCTGTACTCTTGAATCTGAGCTGACTGTGACCGCTCTGACAAATAAAATACAGTGAAGTAATCCCTAACCTTTTAGAGGACTAGCAACTTCCACTGCCTGCCTCTTGGAAGTCTGGCACCATGTAAGAAGAACAACTATCCTGACTACTCTGCTATGAGAAAGCAAGTTTTTGGTACCTTATTAAAGAAAAATGATCGCTTACACATATGTGTGGAGTCCTCATTAGAGAAAAGGAGTTAGGTTGGTGGGACCAAGGGAAAGCAAAAAGAGAAAGCAGATAAGCTATAAGTCTGCCTTTCTTCATGGTCCGGGACACATAGCCCCTCTACACAAATAACTCACAATCATCCCACACCCAGCTATCAGCAGACACCTGCAAGTTAGCTCACCTCAACCTTGGCATTATCAGTACTGCACAAAGCCCTCTTGAGCATACAGCATAAACACTAAGTCTATAAAATCTCCAGCAAGCCTTTGTTTCCTGACAGTCAGCTCTTCTTCTGCTGATTCTACCAGTTGCTCCCTGGCAACATATTTTTATACTTTCTCCAATAAATCTGCCTTTCTTTATCTACAACTGCCTTGGTAAATTATTTTACACACACGCCACTGGTCCAGATAGCCGTTGCTCACCCATGACATTATGTTTAGTGAAGTTCTATTCTGCATTTTCATTTTTTTAAATGGTAGATATTACATTTTGTTTATCTGTTCATCAGTTGATGGACATTTGGGTTGTTTCAACTTCTTAGCTATTATGAATAATGCTGCTATAAACATTCTTATATAGGTGTTGGTGTGGACATGTGATTTCATGATTTTGGATATTTATCTACAAGTGGAATTGCTAGGCCAGATGATAGCTACTACACATCTTTGCATCCCCTTTCCTACAAGGATAAATAGGGTTTTATTTTTATTTTTTGTAGAAATGGGGTCTTGCCGTTTTGCCCAGGCTGGTCTTGAACTCCTGGGCTCAAGCAATCCTCTCACCTTGGCCTCCCAAAGTGCTGAAATTACAGGCATGAGCTACCACACTCAGCCAAAGATATAAACAGAAAATGTTCGGTGTTAATGCAAACAATGTTGTATATTTATTCCTGGCTCCTATTCTGACTTTGTCTTCTACTCTCCCCAGGGCAGTTCTGCTCTGAGTCCCTCGGCCTCTATAAGAGACAGCTACAGGCCAGGCGCAGTGGCTCACGCCTATAATCCCAGCACTTTGGGAGGCCGAGGCGGGCGGATCACGAGGTCAGGAGTTCAAGACCAGCCTGGCCAACATGGTGAAACCCGTCTCTACTAAAAATACAAAAATTACCTGGGCATGGTGGCGTGCGCCTCTAATCCCAGCTACTTGGGAGGCTGAGGCAGGAGAATCGCTTGAACCAGGGAGTCAGAGGTTGTAGTGAGACGAGATCGCCCCACTGCACTCCAGCCTGGCGACAGAGCAAGACTCCATCTCAAAAAAAAAAAAAGAGAAACTACAGGGACCATTCTCTTGCTTCATTCAGATCTCTGGTCGCTGATAATTGTATTAGAGGGAAATTCCCTGATCATTGCTTAAAACAGCTCCCCTTACCATCTATTCCCTTGCCAATCCCCATCTTCAGAGCGCTTAGCACCTCAGATATTTACTCATTTATTTATTTATTTATGTCTGCCTTTCCTCAGACTAGCGGGAGGGGTGGATCTTCATTTTATAAATTATTGCATCCATAGCACCTAGAGCAGAGCCCAAGTACTCAATATATATTGGTTAGATAAATTAGTGAGTGAGTGAATGAATTAATTAAGAATCTTCGGTTTCCTTGTGTCCTCTACTGCATTGAGGACTGTCCAGTGGGAAATTATATCAAGCAAACACCATGCAAAGTTGGCCACTATCAGAAAATTCCAAGGGTCATTTGTGGGCCTAGCTGAGTCATGAAAGCAGAAAAGAAAATAGAATTTAAAATTAATCTCACTACTTCTGTTCTCACTTCATGGCATGGTTTCTGTTGCTTTCCTCTTTAGCTACTTAGGGAAAAATTAGGCCTTTTATATCCTTCAATGTTTTCTGTTGTCTACATTAAACATTGTGTGACAGAGAACAGTGGGGCAAGTAAGAAACCTAGGATCCACTGAAGCCTTAATTGTTCGTCCAAAAAGAGCTCACCTGATTTTATGTATGTGAGTGTTTTTAAAAATACATAAATTTTTTGAGACAGGGTCTCACTCTGGCTGCAGTGCAGTGGTGTGATCTCGACTCACTGCAGCCTCAACCTCCCAAGGTCAAGTGATCCTCCCACCTCAGCTTCCCAAGTATCTGGGACCATGGGTGTGCACCACCATGCCTAGCAAAATTTCATATTTTATGGAGATGTGGTTGGCCATGTTGCCCAGGCTGGTCTCCTAGGCTCAAGCAATCCACCTGCCTGGGCCTCCCAAAGTGCTGGGATTACAAGTGTGAGCTATGGCACCTGGCCTTTAAAAATTCTTAATCCCTGGAAGCACATGTCAACCTGGCTTTGCCCACCAGGTTTTCTTCATCTTACCACAGCTCTCCTTGATATGTTCTTAAAGTCCTTCCTTTCATCTCTCTTTCTTTCTTTGTCATTTGCCCCCACTTTTCTCATCTTCTGCCCCTATTCCAATTCAAGGGTTGATTTAGACAGCTACAATACTAGCAGATGTCTATATTTCTGTGTTACTCTCAATTTTCTGCCACGTAGTTTTTTGTTTGTTTGTTTTTTGAGATGGAGTCTCACTCTTGTTGCCCAGGCTGGAGTGCAATGGCACGATCTTGGCTCACTGCAACCTCCGCCTCCTGGGTTCAAGCGATTCTCCTGCCTCAGCCTCCCGAGTAGCTGGGGCTACAGGCATGTGCCACCACGCCTGGCTACTTTTGTATTTTTAGCAGAGATGGAGTTTCACCATGTTGGTCAGGCTGGTCTTAAACTCCTGACCTCAAGAGATCTGCCCACCTCAGCCTCCCAAAGTGCTGGGATTACAGGCATGATCCGTCACGCCTGGCCCATATAATTATTTCTTATCTCAGCTTAGTTATATTGAGCAAATGTTTGTGGACTAGGTGTTGTGCCAAACATTTGCTAGGCCTTAGAGATACTGACTTTTTAAAACAATTTCTACTTAGAGTATTTGCAATGTTAGCAGTCTCCACTTTACTCCTTTATGTTGTGATTGCAACCTTCTTGCAGCTTCTCTATGGGCTTAAAATAGCTTGGACATAGGTAGTGTTCATTAGTGTGGGAAATTAGTTGAACTGAATTCATAACCAGTCTAGAATCTGCTTTCGAAATTTCTTCCACTCCTTGTCAATCCAATCTACATCTACCCAGGAGTATCCTGTAAGTAGTGGTAGCAGGTTTTTCTGTGATGGGCAGTCTATCCAAACCTACCACAAAATCCGAGGAAGCTGAGAAGTCAAAGAAAGAGGTTGACAAATCCAATTTCTTAGAAGGAAACATTTAATACAGACTTATGAACAGAAGCCATGTCTATGTCACCAGAGGCAGTGAAAAAAGATGGCAGATCCCCACACTATTACCTCCCAGACCCAGGGTTTATATACCAGAGGTGACGGGCACGCTGGCTTCAGAGGGAATGGGTAGGAATTTTCCCTGAGGGCAGGATTGATGGTAAGTACATGCTCTAACACAAGGGACAATAGATGAGCTGGACATCTCAGAGGCATTCCCAGAACTGAGGTTAATCTGAAGTCAACATGGCGGATTACTGTCCAAGATGGAGTTACTCTGACCTCCCATCTAAGATGAAGTTGTTTTGGCCTTCACATACTGTTCCATTTTTGACATTGAAGCTAAGAGGCAATTAGCCCAAGAAAATATTTGTAAATCATATATCTGATAAGAGCCTTGTATTCAGAACATATAAAGAACTTTTGCAACTCAGTAATGAAAAGACAAATAGCTCAATGAAAAAATGGCTGTACTGGTGGCTGGACTCTGTGGCTCATGCCTGTAATCCAAACACTTTGGGAGGCCGAGGCATCAAGATCACTTGAGCCCAGGAGTTCGAGACCAGCCTGGGCAACACAGTGAGACTCCCTATCCCCCGACCCCAATCTCTACCAGAAAAAAAAAAAAAAAAAAGCCAGGTGTAGTGGCACATGCCTGTTGTCCTAGCTACTTGGAAGGCTGAAGTGGGAGGACTGCTTGAGCCTGGGAGGTTGAGGCTGCAGGGAGCTGTGATAACGCCATTGAACTCCAGCCTGGGCGACAGTGAGACCCTGTTTCTAAAAAAAAATTTTTTTTTTTTTTTTTTTTTTTTTTGAGATGGAGTCTTGCTCTGTCGCCCAGGCTGGAGTGCAGTGGCGCCATCTTGGCTCACTGCAAGCTCCGCCTCCCAGGTTCATGCCATTCTCCTGCCTCAGCCTCCTGAGTAGCTGGGACTACAGGTGCCCGCCACCAAAATTTTTTTGTATTTTTAGTAGAGACGGGGTTTCACCATGTTAGCCAGGATGGTCTCGATCTCCTGACCTCGTGATCCACCCGCCTTGGCCTCCCAAAGTTCTTGGATTACAGGCGTGAGCCACTGCGCCCAGCCAGAAAAAATTTTTAATGGGGAAGAATCTGAATAGATAGTTCTCCAAAGAAGATATACAAATTGCCAATAACCTAATAAAAAGATGCAACATCATTAGTCATTAGGGAAATGCAAATAAAAATTACAATGAGATACCACTTCACACCTAAAAGGATGGCAGTAATTTTTTAAAATGGACATTAACAAATTGTAGTATAATACGAAATACTTTTGGTCTTTGTCCCCAGTTCCTGTCACAGAGTACCTAAAACCTTTGGTATTTTTTATCTAGGGTGGGGCTCTGAGATAGCCTCAGGATGGGACTGGTCACTAGAAAGACCAAGTGATTAGAGGGTTGAAACTTTCAGCTCTACCCACCAAACTCTGGAAAAGGTGTCAGGGGATTTTATAGCCCATTGGTGAGAAGTGTAGGTGACAACCTACTTGGATTGGTGTTGGAAGTTAGGGGAAGTCTTGTGGGAAACATCCTGTGGGATCTGATACTATCTAGATAGTGTCAGAATTGAATTGAATTGAATTCTCTAGTGGACACCCAGTTGGTGTCCACTAGAGAAGTTGGTGTGTCAGGAAATACCTTTACATATCTGGTCACAGAAGTGTTCTACGTTGAGTGTGTGAGTAGAGAGAAAAAACTTTGCTTTTCCTCTTCACATGAGTGTAGGCAAGGATGTGGAGAAATTCTCATATATTGCTGGTAAGAATACAAAATGGTACAGCCACTGTGGAAAACAGTTTGGCAATATACAAAACATTAAACATAGAGTTACTATTTGACCCATCTGTTCCTAGGTATATACCCAAGAGAAATTAAAACAAATACACATCTCTGTAAAACCATGTACACTTGGCCCTCTACGTCCATGAAGTCCACATCCTTGCATTCAACCATGGATCAAAAATATTTAGGGGAAAAAGGTAAAAAATAATAATATCCTGAAAGCAGATGGGGCATTAAAAAATGATACAATAAACAGTAATAAAAATTAAAAATACAATATACAACTATTTACATAGCATTTACATTGTATGAGGTATTATAAGTAATCTAGAGATGATTTACAGTAGACCAAAGGATGTGTGTAGTTTATATGCAAATACTAAGGGACTTGAGTATCCTTGGATTTTAGTATCTATGGTGGTCCTAGAACCACTACCCCACAGATACCAAGAGACAACTGGACATGAATGTACATAGCACATTATCTATAATAGCCAAAAAGTGCAAACAACCCAAATGTCTGTCAACCAATGAATGGATAAAGAAAATGTGATACGGTCATAGGATGGAACATTATTCAGCAATAAAAAGGAATAAAAGGCCGGGTGCAGTGGCTCACGCCTGTAATCCCAACACTTTGGGAGGCTTAGGCAGGCGGATCGCTTGAGGTCAGGAGTTCGAGACCAGTCTGGCCAACATGGTGAAACCCTATCTCTACTAAAAATAGAAAAATTAGCTGGGCGTGGTGACACATGCCTACTTGGGAGGCTGAGGCAGGAGAATGGCTTGAACCCAGGAGGTGGAGGTTACAGTGAGCCAAGATTGCAACATTGCACTCCAGCCTGGGTGACAGAGTGAAACTCCATCTCAACAACAACAACAACAAAAAAGGAATAAGGTACTGATGCATGCTATGACATGGAGGAACCTTGTAACATTATGCTAAGTAAAAGAAACCAGTTTCAAAAGGCCACATACTGTGCCCTTCCATTTATATGAGATGCTCAGAATAGGAAAATCTGTAGACACAGGAAGTAGATTCATGGTTGTCTAGGCTGAGGAGTCTGGGAGTTTGGGGAGAAATAGGGAGTAAATATTCATGGATACTGGATTTGGAGGGAGTGATGAAAATGTTCTAAAATTGATCGTGGTGACAGTTGCACAACCCTGTGAATATATTTTAAACTATTGAATTATCCACTTTAAATGAGTGAATTATATGGTAGATGAATTATACTTCATAAAAGCTATTGAAAAGTGAGATAGGAGGCTGAGCATCACTCCTATAATCATAGCACTTTGGGAGGCCAAAGTGAGAGGGTCACTTGAGCCCAGGAGTTTGAGACCAGCCTGGACAACATAGTGAGACCTCGTCTGTATTAGTTCATTCTCACACTGCTATGAAGAAATACCCGAGACTGGGTAATTTGTAAAGGAAAGACGTTTAATTGACTCACAGTTTCCCATGGCTGGGGAGGCCTCAGGAAACTTATAATCATGGCAGAAGGCAAAGGAGAAGCAGGCACCTTCTTCACATGGCAGCAGGATGGAGTGAGTGCAAGCAGGGGAAATTCCAGACACTTATAAAACCATCAGCTCTCATGAGACTCACTCACTATCAGGAGAACAGCATGGGGGAAACCACCCCCCTAATCTAATTATCTCTATACTTGGTCCCGCCCTTGACACATGGGGATTATGAGGATTACAATTCAAGATGAGATTTTTGGTGGGGATACAGCCAAACCATATCACTGTCTGTAAAACAAGTTTTTTAAAAAATTAACCAGTTATGGTTGCACATGCCTGTGGTCCCAGCTACTTTGGAGGCTGAGGTAGGAGGATCACTTGATCATGATTGCACCACTGCACTCCAGTTTGGGTGACACAGAGAGACCCTCTCTCAAAAAAAGAGGAGAAGAAAATATATATTCTATGATCCAACAATTTTGCTCCAGGTATATAGCCCAAAGAAATTTTCACACAGGGCTATATGGGAACATGTGCATAGACGCTTGCTGTATCACAGCTCTGTACAGCTCTGGGTGACAAGGAGCTGGAGGCTATCTGGGGGCTCATCCGTGGGAGAGTGGACAGGTAAAATGTGGTGGGTGTCTATGTTGGAGTCTAATACCTCGGTGAGCAGCATCGGCTTAAATGTAGGCTAAGTGGCATAGATGAGTTTTAAATACATAAGCATTGAGTGGAAAAATGTAAAACCCAGGAGGAGATATATAATACAATACCATTTCCATAAGTTAAAAATGCATGTAGGCTGAGCACAGTGGCTCATGCCTATAATTCCAGCACTTTGAGAGGCTGAGGTAGGAGGACTGCTTGAGCTCAGGAGTGCAAGACTAGTTTGGGCAAACAAAGTGAGACCCCATCTTTACAAAAAAAAATTTTTTTTTAACTTAGCCAAGTGCAGTGGCACATGCCTGTGGTCCCAGCTAAATGGGAGGCTGAGGCAGGAGGATCGTGTCAGCCCAGTAGATCAAGGCTGCAGTGAGCTGTGTTGCCATGTTCATACCGCTGCACTCCAGCCTGAGTAACAGAGTGAGACCCTGTCTCCAAAAAAAAAAAGGAAAATGCATACACGTAAATCAATATATTTTGTAATAATACATTGAAATAAAAAGATAGCTCACTCAAATAGAAGTGGCAATTAGTCCTGTGCTTGGATCTCTTTTCCTATGCGTCATAAAAGGTCAGAATATATGGAGCTAGAAAACATCAAAAAGCATCCATCAGTAAGACTACAGGAGAGATCGATGCCTTGGATAAGAGGGTGTATGACTTCACCTACAGTTACATAAGCTGAAACAATCAATAAGAATAGATGTTGCAAGATTTTGGCAACATTTTGAGATGGCCTAATGTTTCTTAACTCTTTTAAGGGTCAATAATGAGGGTTTGTTTCTCCAAAACAACATTTGAACCTTGGTTTCCTGAATTTGAAAATGGTTGGTTTTGTGCTGATCTAAGGAGCTGAACCATTGACTCTACAATGGCCCTTGGTGTGCTCCTTCAGTTTTTCTATCAGCCCAGCTATATACCATAGGCTGGTTTCCTTAAAACAAATGTACCCCTTGTTCACTCCACAACTGCACTTTTTGCATCATTCTGCTCCTAGCATTTCTTCACAGACCTTCCTGCCTAATGTTAAAATGGACTAAGCCGCGTTCCATGGCAGATGGACTTGGTTTCATCTCTTGGTGTCACCATTTATAGCTGAGCGTTGTCAACTTACATAATAAATGGAGAGAAGATCTCTAAAGGAAAATGATATTTATTCAGATATAGGGCATTGCAGTGGGAATATATGTGACATAGTAAACTAATATGCATATTCAGGGAGGTAACGGAAGACAAAAGTTTTTTTTTTTTTTTTGAAAAAAGACATCGTTGTTTTAAGATAATGATCTTTGGCTACCAGCATCAATAACAAGAGTGACTCCAGTCTGACATTGGTCAAGCAGTTGCTGGACAGATGTCCTCACAGAAGTATTTTTTTTTTTGGAAGTTTGCAGTGGCCTTTGTGCAAGGTTGCAGTTTTTGCAGTCTTTTGTGATAGTTTTTGTTATCAAATATTTATGCACAAGAACCCTGTCTTCATAGGCTTTTCCAGATCTATTTGTCATGATTTTTGTTAGCGCCAGTTACTCCATTTTGATTCTGACAACTTTCACGTGTCCCCTTTTTGATTAAGATCTTTCTCTGAAAACATCATTGATCAATCATCCTGTAGTTAGATGGTTTTTTTCCCTTACCCACTCTGAGTATGTCCTTACCATGCTAAAGATTTGATTGTTCCTCAGTGCCAGGATGGACCCATTCTGGTTTGGTGGTCTGATTCCACATTGGAGAGAGTAAATGGCAGCTAGAGTCAGTGTCAAAACCCTTTAAGCCACATTTGAGCAATAAGGGAGGTTTAAAAGGAGTGGCTCTGAGGCTAAGTATACCTGGAGTATACATAATTATACATAATTAAGTTTTATTTTGTCTGTTATATATTCTTTCACTATGAACTCAAAGTGCTAGGCTAGCATTATTCTGTTAGAAGTCATACTTCTTGCCGGGCGTGGGGAGCAGTGACTCACGCCTATAATCCCAGCACTTTGAGAGGCCAAGGCAGGTGGATCACAAGGTCAGGAGATTGAGACCATCCTGGCAAACATGATGAAACCCCATCTCTACTAAAATACAAAAAATTAGCCAGGCATGGTGGTGCACACCTGTAGTCCCAGCTACTCGGGAGGCTGAGGCAGGGGAATCACTTGAACCAGGAGGTGGAGGTTGCAGTGAGTCAAGATTGTGCCACTGCACTCCAGCTGGTGAAAGAGTGAGACTCTGTCTCCAAAAAAAAAAAAAAAGAAATCGTACTTCTGCAAAAGTTTAACAAGTAACAAATATAAAGTTTAAAAAGGGAACATATGAAGTAAAATTAATAGTAATATGACAATCCCAGTTTGCATAATGGTTTTGAGCCATAAACCTAGGCTTAAAGGCACCCAATTAAATAAATCAAATGACCATTATCCTGTCAAGTGAAAGCAAAAACTGCAACCTTGCACAAAGGCCAACTCAGGAGACTGAGGTGGAAGGATCTCTTGAGCCCAGGAGGCAGAGGATGCAGTGAGTCCAAGATTGTGCCAGCCACTTCACTCCAGCCTGGACGAGACAGTGACACCCTCTCTCAAAATAAAGACATACATACATACATAAATACATAAATTTTGGAATTGTTATTCATAAAAATAGAAAAAACAATTCACTGTTTATGTATAGAAATGCTACTAATTTTTGTATGTTGGTTTTGTATCCTGCAACTTTACTGAATTTGCTAATCAATTCTAATAGTTTTTTGGTGGAGTCTTTAGGTTTTTCTAAATATAAGAGCGTATGATCTGCAAACAAGGATAATTTGACTTCTTCCTTTCCAATTTGGATCTCCTTCATTTCTTTGTCTGGTCTAATTGCTCTAACTAAAACTTCCAGTACTATGTTGAATGACAGTGGTGAAAGTGGGCATCCTTGTCATATTCCAGATTTTACAGGAAAGGCTTTCAGTGTTTCTCCATTCAGTATGATGCTAACCATGAGTCTGTCATATATGGCTTTTATTGTGTTGAGGTATATTCTTTCTATACCCAGTTTTTTGATGGTTTTTATCATGAAGAGATGCTGAAGTTTTTGAATCCTTTTTTAATATCAATTGAAATGATCATATCGTTTTTGTCCTTCATTCTTATTGTTGTTATTGTTGTTGTTGTTGTTGTTGTTGTTTTGGGGACAGGGTCTCACTCTGTTGCCCAGGCTTAAGTGCAGTGGTGCAATCTTGGCTCATAGCAATCTCTGCCTCCTGGGCTGAAGCAATCCTCCCACCTCAGCCTCCTGAGTAGCTGAGACTACTGGCATGTGCCACCACACTTGGCTAATTTTTTAATTTTTTGTAGAGACAAGATCTCCCTATATTTCCAAGGCTGGTCTCAAACTCAAAGAGATCCTCCTGCCTCAGCCTCCCCAAGTGTGTGCTTGGATCAGAGACATGAGCCACCACACCAGGCATTTTCCTTCATTCTCTTGATATGATGTATCACATTGATGGAGTAGCATATGTTGAACCATTCTTGCATCCCTGGGATAAATCCCACTTGGTCATGATGAACAACCTTTTTTATGTGTTGTTGAATTTGGTTTGCTATAATAGTATTTTGTTGAGGATTTTTGCACCTACATTCATCAGAGATATTAACCTGTTGTTTTCTTGATGTGTTTTTGTCTGGTTTTGGTATCAGGGTAATACCAACCTTGTAGAATAAGTTTGGAAGTATTCCTTCCTCCTCTATTTTTTAGAATAGTTTGAGTAGGATTAGGTATTTGTTGTTTAAACATTTGGTAAAATTCAACAGTGAAGCCATCTGGTCCTGGGCTTTTCTTTGCTGTGGGGCTTTTCATTACAATTTAGATCTTATTACTTGTTATTTGTGTGTTTGGGTTTTGGATTTCTTCATGGTTCAATCTTAGTAGGTTGTATGTGCCTAGGAATTTATCCATTTCTTTTGGGTTTTCCAATTTATTGGCATATAGTTACTCATAGTAGCTCCCAGTGATCCTTTGAATTTCTGTGGTGTTGATTGTAATGTCCTCTTTTTCATCTCTGATTTTATTTATATGGGTTTTCTCTCTTCTTAGTGTAGCTAAATATTTGCAATTATGTTTATCTTTTGAAAAAAAACCCAACATTTTGTTTCATTGATCCTTTCTATTGTTTTCTTGATTTCAATTTTATTTATTTCTGACCTAGTCTTTATTATTTCTTTTCTTCATTAGTCTGGCTAAAGGTTTGTCAATTTTGTTTATCTTTTCAAAACAACAACTTTTTGTTTCATTGATTTTTTGTGTGCTGTTTTTCATTTCAAATTCATTGATTGCTGCTCTGGTCTTTATTATTGCTTTTTTCTACTAAGTTTGATCCTGTCTCAAACTTAGTAGAAGAATATATACATATTTGAGACAGGATCTTGTTTTGTTGCCCAGGCTGGAGTTCAATGGGATGATCACAGCTCACTGCAGTCTCGACCTCTTGGGCTCTAGTGATCCTCCAATCTCAGCCTCCGGAGTAGCTGGGACTAAAGTCATGCACCACCACACTTGGCTAATTTGTTATTTCATTTGTTCCAATAAATTTTTAATTTTTTTCCCTTAGTTTCTTCATTGACCCACTGGTCATTCAGGAACATATTCTTTAATTTCCAAGTATTTGTATAGTTTCTAAAATTCCTCTTGTGATTGATTTCTGGTTTTATTACACCATGCTTAGAGAAAATACTTAATATAATTTCGATTTTTTTGAATTTTTAAAGACTGTTTTGTAGTCTAATATATGGCTTATCCTTGCAAATGATCCACATGCTGAGCAGAAGAATGTGTATTCTGCAGCCATTGGATGAAATGCTCTGTAAATATCTATTGGGCTCATTTGGTTTATAGTGCAGATTAAGTTCAACATTTCTTTGTTGATTTGTCTGGAAGATCTGCCCAATGCTGAGAGTGGGATATTGAAGTCTCCAGCTATTATTGCACTGGGGTCTATTTCTCTCTTTAGCTTTAATAATATTTGCTTTCTATATCTGGGTGTGCCAGTGCTAGGTGCATATAAATTTACAATTGTTACATCCTCTTACTGAAATGATCCCATTAGCATTATATAATGGTCTTCTTTGTTTCCTTTTATGATTTTTATGTTGAAACTTGGGTCCTGGGCTTTTCTTTACAGGGAGGCTTTTTACTATGGCTTTAATCTCATTACTTGTTATTGGTCTATTCAGGTTTTGGATTCCTTCATGGTTCAATCTTGGTAGGTTGTATATATCTAGGAATTTATCCATTTCTTCTAGATTTTCCAATTTATTGGTATACACTTGCTCAGGGTAGTCACCAATTATTCTTTAAATTTCTGTGATAGCAGTTGTAATATCTCCTTTGTCATCCCTGATTTTATTTATTTAGGGTTTCTCTTTTTCTTCATTAATCTGGCTAAAAGTTTGTTAACTTGGTTTATCTTTTCAAAAAATCAACTTTTTGTTGCATTGATTTTTGTGTGTGTCTTCTTCATTTCAAATTCATTGATCGCTGCTCTGATCTTCATTATTACCTTTCTTTTACTAAGTTTGAGGTTGTTTTGCTCTTGCTTCTGTAGTTCGTTAAGGTGTGTTTTTAGGTTATTTATTTGAAGTTTTTCTTCTTTTTTGATGTAGGCACTTATAGCTACAAATTTCTCTTTTAGTACTGCTTTTGCTGTATTCCATAGGTTTTGCTATGCTGTGTTTCCATTATCATTTGTTTTAAGAAATTTTTCAATTTTCTTCTTAATTTCTTCATTGATTCACTAGTCCTCCAGGAGCATATTGTTTAATTTCCATGCATCTGTATGATTTCCAAAATTCCTCTTGTTGTTAATTTCTAATTGTATTTCTTTGTGGTCAGAGAAGATGCTTGATATGATTTCAGTTTTTTGAGTGCTTTAAGACTTGTTTTGTGACCTAATACATGGTCTATCCTTGAGAATGATCAATGTGCTGAGGAAAAGAATGTATATTCTACAGACATCGGATGAAATGTTCTGTAACTATCTATTAGGTTCATTTGATCTATAGTGCAGATTAAGTTCAATATTTCCTTAATGAGTTTCTCTCTGGGAGATCTGTCCAATGCTGAAAGGGAAATGTTGAAGACTCCAGATATTATTGTATTGAGGTCTATCTCTCTCTTTAGCTCCAATAATATTTGCTTTATATATCTGGGTGCTCTAGTGTTAGGTGCATATATATTTATAATCATTATATTTTATTGCTGTATTGACCCCTTTCTCATTATATAATGACATTCTTTGTCTCTTTTTAGAGTTTTTGTCTTGAAATCTATTTTGTCTGATATAAGTATAGCTACTCCTGCTCTTTTTGGTTTACATCGGCATGGATATCTTTCTTCATCTCTTTTTTTAAGTCTATATGTATCTTTATAGGTGAAATGTGTTTCTTGTAGGCAACAGATCATGGGGTCTTGTTTTTTCTTCCATTCAGCCACTCTATGTCTTTTGATTGGAGAGTTTAATCAAACAGAAGGAGTCTTCCATTGTAGCCACCACAGCTGGGAATGGTGAGTTGTTATATTTGCTACAATCAATGAGTCTACATTGACACATCATTATCACCCAGAGTTCATAGTTTACATTGAGGTTCATTCTTGGTGTTGTATATTCAATGGGTTTTTATAAACATATACTTATTAAGGACTGCATAGTGCACCATGGTGCTACTGTGTCTGGAATTGGTGGGTTCTTGGTCTCACTGACTTCAAGAATGGAGCCGTGGACCCTCACGGTGAGTGTTACAGTTCTTAAAGGCAGCATGTCTGGAGTTTGTTCCTTCTGATGTTCGGATGTGTTCGGAGTTTCTTCCTTCTGGTGGGTTCGTGGTTTCACTGACTCAGGATTGAAGCTGCAGACCTTCGCAGTGAGTGTTACAGCTCTTAAGGCGGCGCATCTAGAGTTGTTCATTCCTCCCGGTGGGTTCGTGGTCTCACTGGCTTCAAGAGTGAAGCTGCAGACCTTCATGGTGAGTGTTACAGCTCATAAAGGCAGTGTGGACTCAAAGAGTGAGCAGCAGCAAGATTTATTGCAAAGAGCGAAAGAACAAAGCTTCCACAGTGTGAAAGGGGACACAAGTGCCTAGCCACTGCTGGCTCGGGCAGCCTGCTTTTATTCTCTTTCTGGCCCCACCCACATCCTGCTGATTAGTCCATTTTACAGAGAGCCAATTGGTCTGTTTTACAGAGAGCTGATTGGTCCGTTTTGACAGGGTGCTGATTGGTGCATTTACAATCCCTGAGCTAGACATAAAAGTTCTCCACCTCCCCACTGGATTAGCTAGATACAGAGTGTCGATTGGTGTATTTACAAACCGTGAGCTAGACACAGAGTGCTGATTGGTGCATTTACAAACCTTGAGCTAGATACAGAATGCCAATTGGTGTATTTATAATCCCTTAGCTAGACATAAAAGTTCTCCAAGTCCCCACCAGAGTAACTAGATACAGAGTGCCGATTGGTGCATTCACAAACCCTGAGCTAGACACAGAGGGCTGATTGGTGCATTTACAAACCTTGAGCTAGATACGGAGTGCCGATTGGTGTTAGACATAAAGATTCTCCAAGTCCCCACCAGAGTAACTAGATACAGAGTGCCGATTGGTGCATTCACAAACCCCGAGCTAGACACAGGGTGCTGATTGGTGTGTTTACAAACCTTTAGCTAGATACAGAGTGCTGATTGGTGTATTTACAATCCCTTAGCTAGACATAAAGATTCTCCAAGTCCCCACCAGACTCAGGAGCCCATCTGGCTTCACCCAGTGGATCCCGCACTGGGCTGCAGGTGGAGCTGCCTGCCAGTCCCATGCCGTGTGCCCGCACTCCTCAGCTCTTGGGTGGTTGATGAGACTGGGCGCCCTGGAGCAGGGGGCGGTGCTCGCTGGGGAGGCTCCGGCCACGCAGGAGCCCACAGCGGGCAGTGGGGGGGTGGAGGCTCAGGCATGGTGGGCTGCAGGTCCCAAGCCCTGCCCTGTGGGGAGGCAGCTAAGGCCCGGCGAGAAGTTGAGCACAGCAGCTGCTGGCCCAGGTGCTAAGCCCCTCACTGCCCAGGGCCACTCAGAGTGCGGGTGGCGGAGCCCACTCCCACCCGGAACTCGCGCTGGCCCACAAGCGCTGTGCGCAGCCCCAGTTCCTGCCTGCGCCTCTCTCTCCACACCTCCCGGCAAGCTGAGGGAGCTGGCTCCGGCCTTGGCCAGCCCAGAAAGGGGCTCCCACAGTGCAGTGGCGGGCTGAAGGGCTCCTCAAGCGCGGCCAGAGTGGGCACCAAGGCCGAGGAGGCGCCGAGAGTGAGCCAGGGCTGTGCGGGCTGCCAGCATGCTGTCACTTCTCACTATGGTTTCAATATCATTTGTCCCCACCAAAGCTCATGTTGTGGACTGGTCTCCAATGTGACAATGTTGGCAGGGCAGATGGTGTCTCTAAATGATTAGGTCATTAAGATAAATTAATGTCCTTCTCACAAGACAGGGTTAGTTCTCATGGGAATGGATTAGTTTCTGAGAGCCGGTTGTTATAAAGTGAGGGTGCCTTTGTAGCCATTGAAATACAAAAAATAAAATGAAGTTGCCTCTAGTGTTTTGCCCTTTCTCACACAAACCTGGTTCGCCTTCCATTTCTCCATGTTTTGACCAAGCATGAGGTCCTTGTTGGAAGCTGCCAGATGTTGCTGCGTAATCTTGAACTTCCCAGCTTGCAGAACCATGAGCTAAATATATCTCTTTTCTTTATAAACTTCTCAGGCTCAGGGATTCTGTTATAGCAATACAAAATAGACTAATACACATGGTATGTATTTATCATGAGTACTTTATACTTTTATTTGAAAATCCATCTTCAGACTTTTTCTATTATATACAATATAGATAATGCAATGTGTGTTAAAATTCTTGCTTTTTAAACTTATAAATCAATATGAAAATAAGATTGATGCATAGAACAATAAAAGAGAATGTGAATAAGTAATTGTAGAAGAAGAAATATAAATGGTCAATATAAAATGAGAAGTTTCTCAACCTCATTAACAATCAATGAAGTGAGAGTTGGAACAAGACATCATTTTTGAGAGCTATAGATTGATGGATATGAAAAAGACTGATAATATCAGGGATGGCACTGCTATAAACTAGGGCTGTAAGGGCAAATTGCTGTACCCTTTTAAGGGGACAGTAGCAATATGTAACAACCGTTAAAATGCACAGACCTTTTGCATTATGTTTAACTTTGTATACCTGCAGTAATAGCATTGTTATATTAAATAGTTCTTATATTTTAGAGATAGATATTGAAATACTATGAAAGAAATTTTATAATAGCTTGGATTGCTTCAACATAGGCTGGTGAGGGTCAGGCGCAGTGACTCACACCTGTAATCCCAGCACTTTGGGAGGCTGAGGTGGGTGGATCACTTGAGGTCAGGAGTTCAAGACCAGCCTGGCCCACATGGTAAAACCCTGTCTCTACTAAAAACACAAAAATCAGCTGGGCTTGGTGGTGCACACCTGTAATCCCAGCTACTCGGGAGGCAGAGGCACAAGAATCACTGGAACCTGGGAGGCGGAGGTTGCAGTGAGCTGAGATCATGCCCCTGGCACTCCAGCCTGGGTGACAGAGTGAGATTCTGTCTCAAAAAACAAAAAACAAAAAACGCTGGTGAGTAGGTGAGGGGAAAGTAGGTAAGAGTATAGATGAAAGAAGTGTGGCCATGAGTTCGTGTTTGTTGCATCTGGGTGATGAGTACATTCGAATTATTATACTGTTCTCTTTACTTCTGTGTTTTAAAAAAACTTTTACAGAATAAAATGTTGAGGAAGAAAAATAAAATCTTGCAATTAAATTTTAACACAGCATTTATTTTTGAGAAAATTTATCCTAAGGAGAGAATCAACTAAGTGGGCAAAGATATAGCTACAAAAAGATTCAACATAACTTTCTAATTAAAGCTTCAATCTGGGCATTGAGCTCTTTTTTTTATCTGGGCAAAGAACTAGTTTGACGAGATCCTGAACAGTCAACAAACTGGTGACTCTGGCTCAGGAGAAGACATGCATTTCATATTAAAGGTCAAACACCCGCAGCCTAATCACTTTTTGATAAGTAATATCCAGCAAATGACACCAATTTTAGCTACCTAATAAGATGCATCTTAAGTGAACTCTAAAGAAAGATATGGTGTTCAGAGTTACATACAGTGAAATTATGAAACTAAGTACAGCAGGTCCTTGAATAACATTGTTTTTTTCAATGTCATTGTGTTATGACATTGATAAGGAAAAAAAAATCAATTCCCAGCTGGGGCCACTGTTTGTGTGGAGTTTACACATTCTCCCCATGTCTGTGTGGGTTTCCTCTGGCTACTCAGTTTCTTTCCACACTCCAAAGATGTGCACGTTAGGTGAGTGGATGTGTCTAAATGTCCTAATCTGAGTGTGGGTGTGTGTGTGAGTGTGCCCTGTGATGGAATGGTGTCCTGCCTGTCCAGCGTTGATTTCCACTTCTCGCCCTGAGCTGCTGAGGTAGGTTCCAGCTACCCAAGACCCTGAACTGGAATAAGCAGGTTGGAAAATAAGTGAATACAAGTTATTATAAAATAAATATTCATAAAGTATATGGTAATCATACAAACACACAACAATAAATGATGTGGTATGAAAGTGCTCAGTGAGCCTGCTATATTGGTTATTGTTTGTTTTTTAACTGTGTAGTGGTAGGAGGGGCCTCTTACTAATGTTGCTTTGCAAATACTTTTGATTTAACCACCACCACTACTACTGCTGTCACTCACTGACTCACCAAAAATCAAGTAAATAAATAAGTATCTTACTTGTTTTTATTTACCTGTCTTATCTTTAAACATTTATTTATTTTAATGTTTAATATTAGAAGTGTTTTAGGTCTTTATTTAGAAGTTTGGTGATGTTTCTATGACCAGAAATATGCCATAGAAACATAACTCTTGTTTATATCAATTAGCCTATGGTAAAATTGGTTTCATTATACATTATTTTGCTTAAAGTTGAAGTTCCCAATAACATATTGGTGACATTAAGTGAGAACTTACTGTACAGAAAATTTGCTCAGTTTTACTGTGTGAATATTCTTTTTTTGTTTTGTTTTGAGACAGGATCTCACTGTATCACCTGGGCTGGAGTGCAGGGGTGAGATCATAGCTCACTTCAGTCTTGAACTTCTGGGTTCAAGCAATCCTCCTGCATTGGCTATCCAAGTAGCTAGAACTATAGGTGTACACCACCACATTTGGCTGATTTTTCTTACTTATTTATTTATTTATTTACTTATTTTTTAGAGCTAAGGTCTTGCTATGTTGCCTAGACTGGTTTTGAACTCCTGGGCTGAAGCAATCCTCCCACTTCGGCCTCTCAAAGTGCTGGGATATCAGACATGAGCCACCTGCCATGCTTGGCCTATGTGAGTATTCTTAGTTGTCATTATTTACATTGTACTATAGACTAAATGTTTGTGTCCCTCTAAATTCATATGTTGAAATCCTAACCCCCAATGTGATGGTATTAGCAGGTGGGGGCCTTTTGTAGCTGATTAGTTCATGAGGGTGGAGCTCCCATGAATAGGATCAGTGCCCTGATGAAAGAGACCCCAGGGAGCTTTCTCATCAACTTTCTGCCATGAGAGAAAACTGGGAACTAGGAAGCAGGTTCTCACTAGACATCAAATCTGCCAGTACCTTGATCTTGGACTTCCCAGCCTCCAGAACTGTCCCCCCTTATTCATCCCACAGTGGTGAGCACCTAAGATGACTTAGCAACAGTTTTGTACTTTGTATCAAATGCACAAATGCATTCCCACTTGCCCTTTGTGTGTGTGAGTGCATTTCTAACTATTTTCTTTTATGTTCTCTTTTTATTATACTTATGTTCAGTTCACAATTCTTTTTTGTTTTTAAGAGAGTTGGGGGCCAGGCACGGTGGCTCACACCAGTAATCCCAGCACTTTGGGAGGCCAAGGCAGGTGGATTACCTGAGGTCAGGAGTTCAAGACCAGCCTGGCCAACATGCCAAAACCCCATGTCTCTACTAAAAAAAATACAAAAATTAGCTGGGCCTGGTGGCAGTTGCCTGTAATCCCAGCTACTCCAGATAAGTCAACAAACTCTGAAAAGTCAACAAACTGGTAACTCTGGCTCAGAAGAAGGCATGCATTTCATACTTAAAGGTCAAATACCCACAGCCCAATCACTTTTTGATAAATGATATATCCAGTAAACGATATCAATTTTAGCTACCTAATAAGATGAATCCTCAAGAGGTGGAGGCAGGAGAATCACTTGAACCTGGGAGGCAAAGGTTGCAGTGAGCCAAGACTGTGCCACTGCACTCCAGCCTGGGCAACAGAGTGAGACTCTGTCTCCAAAAAAAAAAAAAAAAAAAAGGAGAGAGAGAGATGGGGGTCTCACTCACTCTGTCACTCAGGCTGGAGTGCTGTGATGCAATCATAGCTCACTGCAACTTCAAACTCCTAAACTCAAGCAATCCTCCCAATTCAGCCTACTGAGTACCTGGAACACAAGGCACACACTACCACCTCTGGCCAATTTTTGAATTTTTTGTAGAGACACCATCTTGCTATGATTCCCAGTCTGGTCTCAAACTCCTGGCATCAAGCAATCCTCCTGCCTCAGCCTCTTGAGTAGCTGGGATTACAGTCATGAGCCACTGTGCCCACTTGAATCTTTATTGGATGCCTATTCCTCGAGAAATGCTATAACAAATGTTAGAAATTAAATGATGAGTCAAAACAAAGTCCCTGTCTTTCCTGGGGTTTACAGTAATACTCTCCCCATGAACATCAACAGCAACAGTAACTAATACATATAATTACATGTATTGATTAATTGAATGCTCACATACACATAAAGATATCATTGTCATTATTTTGTCAAGGGGGAAAGGGAGGCACAGACAGCATGAGGAATTTGCCCAGAGTCATATGCTCTAGTGGTGGAGCCTGTATACTGTTTGTCTCTCCTTTACTATATTTACTCTCCCATGAATTGTAAACCAAAAATAAAATTCTAAGGCACCACAACCATCTGAATGGGCCCCTCCTCTCAGCCAGGGGCATTCCAAAGCTAACCTGAAAAATGAGTTCAGGCCATGATGAGAAAAGTGAGCCAAAATGCCTCATTATACCCTCCTCCCTTTTGGAATTACTGATACAAGAGGCTCTTTAAGTCTGATAAGAAATATTTACAATCTATTCTCTCTTAAATCTGCTACCTGGAGGCTTTATCTTCATGATAAAACCTTGGTCTCCACAACCCTTATCATAATCCAGACATTCCTTTCTATTGATAATAACACTTTCAACCAATTGCCAATCAGAAAATTTTTGAATCTGCCTGCAATGTGGAAACCCCCAATTCCAGTTGTTTCACCTTTCTGAACTGAACCAATGTACATCTTACATGTATTAATTGATGTCTCATGTCTCCCTAAAATGTGTAAAACAAAGCTGTGGCCCAACCACCTTAAGCTTATGTTTTCAGGATCTTTTGAGGCTGTGTCATGGGCCATTAGTCACTCATAGCTGGCTCAGAATAAATCTCTTCAAATATTTTACAGAGTTTGACTGTTTTCATCGACACAATGTAGATATCATCTGAGATGTTACACTAACCCATTTATTTATTATTCACTCACTACATAGTTATTAAACATCTTTGATGTGCCAAGCATGTGGGAGTGGCTCTGGGCAAACAGAAATATGCTCACTCCCTGTTATTGAGTGAGGCCCATGAACACATAATTCCAGCACAACCTGTTATGTGAAAAGACAAGGTATATATCAAGTGAAATGTAAACAAAGGAGGAAATGACTAACTTTGCCTGGGATTGCTGAGAAAGACTTTGTAGAAGAGAAGATTTTTTATCAGTGTCATGAAGGCTTAATAGCAACTGATTTGTTAAAGAATCATGAAAAGATCAACCCCAAGAAAGAAAAGGAAACATGGAAGGACCTGAACTGGAGTCACGCCAGTACAAGGAGGGTACTAGCAAAGATGAGGTAGGTGGGTGGGAAACAGCAGGACTTCAGGGTAAGACATTCAGTTGAAAACAAAATAATGGTTATTGATCAAACTCAGTGGGGCTTAGGCTGGAGAGTAATGCATGTGGATCTGGTGCCATTTTGAAGGACGTTGTTGAAGGCAAGAGAAAGCGTCCCCTTCACCCTCTGAAGGTTTGCTGAAAATATTTAACAAGAGGACGATTAATAGGAGAAAAGGCATACAAATTTATTTGATCATAGTTTTTCATGACACAGGGGCCTTCAAAATGAAAGCCCTCCACCTCGAGGTTACAGAAAGAATATGGATTCAGAGCACAGCCAAAAACAGGCTATGGTGGTAAACCAGGCTTTAGTGGCAAAACAGGTTATGAGAGAGACAGAACAGGAGGCCTGCCTAGCAAAGTTGGCCTTATTATATAGATGAAACCTCATGGGTAGCAGACAGAATAGATGACAAACTCTTCTTACCTTTGACAAATTCTCTCATCTATAAAGGTGTCGGACTCTTAATCTTTCCTAGATCTGACAAGGGAATCCTGGCTCCATGAATATAGATTCTCTACAGATGTAAATTTCCCCCAGGAAAGACAGCTTTGTAGGGCCAATTCTGTTTGCTGGTCCTCTGGCAGTTATCTCAAAGTATATCAAAGAAAGATATTTTGGGGTAAAATATCTTGATTTCCTTCCACATCAAGGATGAAAGTTGCTGAAGAAAGGAAAAAAATGTTGGTAGCTCTTGTAGTGATCTAAGCAAAAATTGAGGCACTGGAGAGGAGAGTTATTTAGGGGTATGAATCAACAGAGCTTGATTAAGTTTAGGGGGTAAAGGAGTGATTGGGTGACTGAGTGGATAATGGTAACAATCAAAATAGTATCTCAAATTCTACAAGATTCCTTTTGAGCTAGAGTTTGCTCAAAGTACATTCAAAGCAGCATCTGTTGAACTCCTACAGCCCAGAAAAACAATAGCTAACTCACGCATGGCTAAATAGCTCTTAGAATCATAGTGAGTCATTGTTTTGGTTATGTTAATGGATAAATTCAGTTAATCCTCACAAAAACCTCATACAGTAGGCGGGACCATACAAATGAGGAGATCAGTTCAGGAAATTAGAACAGAGAGGTAAACTAACTTAACCAAAGTGATGTAGCCACCAAGTGGTGGAGTCTGACTTCCAACACAGTCAGTTTTTATACTGCCTTGTTCGAAGCCTGGGGATAAAGATGGAGGCGGAGTGCTGTCCTGGGAGTGGGGCTGAGGGATGCAGCACTTTACAAGGGCAAACCTTCCTACAAATCACCTTTAAACATCTTTCTTCCTTCTCAAAGTTCACACTCACTCTGGCTGCCAGGTGCTCCCTGCTCCTCGGGGCTATTGCTGTGCTGTTCTTGAGAGCTTCCTCCTTCCACCTGACAGTTTCTGTTCCCCTTAGTTCTGAGAAATGTGGCCATCCTGGCCTAGCACCCTCCTAGGAGAAGTGAAGTCCCCTGCAGATCTTTCTGTTTGTTTGTTTTTCTGGAGAAAACAAGCCCTGCTTTCAATTCAGGGAAAGGTGGAAGGAGAACAGAGGTCTGGGAATGTGAAGAAGCTAAGACAGTGGATTTGATTGGGCACTTGTTTTGTTTGTGGTGTCTCAGGGATATTCAACTGAAAAGAGAAACCACAGAGATAGGGAGCCAGAAGAGGTTTGAAATTCTTTTGAATTATTACCAAATATTTGCTTTCAGACACTTTGCAGGAGTATTCAAACGGCATCTCCCTGTATGTTGGAAAGCAGCCCCTGTACACAGCTAAATATTTTTTCTAAATAATCTTGAAAAGGAAACTAAACCAATCATGCATCACTGACCAAGATTTTGTCTTTCATTTTTTGAGACGGAGTCTCACTGTGTCACCCAGGCTGGAGTGCGGTGGCATGATTTCAGCTCACTGCAACCTCCGCCTCCCGGGTTCAGGCGATTCTCCTGCCTCAGCCTCCTGAGTAGCTGAGATTACAGGTGTGTGCCACCACGCCCACCTAATTTTTGTATTTTTAGTAGAGATGGGGTTTTACCATGTTGGTCAGGCTGGTCTCGAACTCCTGACCTCGTGATCTGCCTGCCTCGGCTTCCCAAAGTACTGGGATTACAGGCGTGAGCCACTGCGCTTGGGCTGTCTTTTTTTTTTTTTTTTTAATAGGATCTGTTCTAAAAGTAATTTATGATTTGCATTCTGAAACTTGCCATTTAGTCAAGTTTAAAGTTTAAAGTTAGTCAAGTTTAAAGACCCATGTAGGAACAAATATCATAAAAGTACAAAAAATTGACCATCATATGTATGTAAATGTAGTAATTTTTAAAAAGTCTTCATGATAATGAAAATCCATGTTGACCATAGCAAACATAAAATACAGAATTTAAAAAATTCCTCTTACTGTCACATATAAGCACCATTAGCATTTTGGATGTATTCTCTTCCAGACTTCCTGCAATCTCTTTCTTTCTTTTTGATTACTATATTTCTTTATATTTTATTACTACGGTTGTTGCTAGTTTTCCATTTCAGACATAGCTATTTCCTCTACATAATGCATAACCCACTATTTAAAAAAAAAAAAAACTTTGTTTAAAAATGTATAAAATTAACACATTCTCGTCCAAAAAAGAGATCTTGCAGTGAAAAAGCATATAGGGTCAAAATGATATGTTTCCCTGGTCCCATTCCCCAAGGTAGCCTCAAGCAACAGTTTGATGTAGTTCACAAGTTTTTCCAAAAGCAAAGCCATTCTTGTAAATTTTTCCTCCTCATGTCTATAATCTACATTAATATAAACATATTTTCTCTAGTGTTGTGATCTAGTGTTTTTTTTCCTAACAGTGTTTCAGACAGCTTTTTCACGTCGACCTAAAAGGAAGAGACCTAAGCACCAAATATGATTTTAAAAGTTTACTTGAGCCAAAGTGGGAAGAGCTGCCTGGAAGACTCAGACCCAGGTAGCCTTGGTTATGAGCACCATTTGGCCTGTATTATAAGCAGATTTTTTAAAGGCAAAAAAAGGAGAATAGGGATTGCTAATACAAAGTTGTTTGTCAAGAATTCTTATTGGTTTATAGATATAACATTGATTAGTGATTGGCTATACATTGTTAAGCCATAGGGTGTGGATATAGCATCAGGTTAAGCATTATTAGGTTAAGTTATAGCTATTTGTGGCAATAGCAAGCAGTTTCAAGGGATGAATCCATAGCTCAAAGAGGGGAATAGGATGTATAGCTGTCTCATTTTAATGTCTCTCTGGGCCTGAGGATTTAAAAGACTCACACTCCTAAGATGACAGTTATTTTCTCATTTATGTAATGTGTTAGTAATTATGTCTGGTGAAATGTTGCTAAAACACTGCAATGCAGTTGGCCTTGCTTTGAATGAGCTGGAAGAAGATTTTATATCAGTGTCATTGGAATGCACTGATTCCTTGAATAGTCAGAGACTAATTTTGGTCTAAATTATGTTCTTTCTTTACCTTTATAAAAAATAAGTACACTTTTCATTTTGAATTTTTTTTTTTTTTTTTTGAGACAGAGTCTCGCTTTGACACCAGGCTGGAGTGCAGTGGCGTGATCTCAGCTCACTGCAACCTCCACTTCCCAGGTTCAAGCAATTCTTCTGCCTCAGCCTCCCAAGTAGCTGGGATTACAGGGGTGCGCCACCATGCCCAGCTAATTTTTGTGTTTTTAGTAGAGACGAGGTTTCACCATGTTGGCCAGGATGGTCTCAATCTCGACCTTGTGATCTGCCCGCCTCAGCCTCCCAAAGTGCCGGGATTACAGGCATGAGCCACAGTGCTCAGCCTGAAATAATTTTTAAAAGTTGCAAAGATAGTACATAGAGTTCCTATATACATTTCACCCAGCTCCCTCTAATGTTAATCTCTTACGTCATCATGGTACATTCATCAAAGCTAAGAAATTGACATTGGCACAATACAATTAACTGTAGACTTTATTTGGATTTCACCAGTTTTTCCACTAATAGTCTTCTATTCCAGGACCCATTCAGGATACCTATTATTTTAGTTACTTTATCTTTTAAGTTACATTGTTTTATTGCCTCTCTATGAAGGATTGTGGGAAGGGGAAGGGGTTAGAGAGAGAATACATACTGATGCATTTGAGATTAAAGGAAATCAAAATACTTTATCCCAAGATATATATTTCCTGGACATAGTTCACAATGGCTATTTAGAAGGGCTGGGTGGCTGGGTGTGGTGGCTCATGCTTACAACCCCAGCACTTTGGGAGGCCGAAGTGGGTGGATCGCTTGAGTCCAGGAGTTCGAGACCAGCCTGGGCAACATGGCGAAACCCTACAAAAAACAGAAAAATTAGCCGGGCATGGTGGCGCGTACCTGTAGTTCCAGGTACTCAAAGGGCTGAGGCAGGAGGATCACTTGAGCCTTGTGGGACTGTGTTTGTGGAAGTTGCAGTGAGCCAAGATTGGGCCACTGCACTCCAGCCTGGGTGACAAAGGAAGACCCTGTCTCAAAAATAAAATAAAATAGAAGGGCTGGAAATGGAAGAATAGCTGAAAAGCTGTCTTTTGTAGGAGGAAATTTGCATCTGCAGAGAAACAGCTGCATTGGTGCAGCCAGGCTTTCTCTGAAGCCATCTGGCATCTGATCTAGGAAGGATTAACTGAGAGTCTGATATTTTAAAGGTCTGAAATAAATGTTACCAACTATTTTCTCTGATGGCTACTATCTGTGAAGTTTCATCTAGAAGGCCACTTTTGCTAGCCACCCATAACCTGTCTTGCCACTATGACCTGATTTAACTACCACCTTAATGTGTTTTTGGTCGTGCTCTGAGCTCCCAGGCTTTGTGTAACTTCAAGATAGTATATAAGCTTCTGCATCCCCATTGGAGGGTTGGCGTAATCACTCTGTGATTTTTCCCCCATGCATGCCAATACATTTGTATATACCTTTTCTCTTACTAATCTTCCTTTCGTCAGTTGATTTTTCAGTGAAACTTCTGGGGGCAAAGGGGAAGTTTTCCCTTGGTCCCTACAAGATCATGTTAGCAACATGAGGTTGCAATCATTAGAGTCCTGGGATTCCTGCTAAATGTTATTTTACTTAGTCATCCTGCCTCCTCCAGGCAAAGGTTTTTGAGGGGTGGCTATACCAAATGTTAGGCAGGCGGATCCTCTGAGGTCAGGAGTTTGAAACCAGCCTGGCCAACATGGTGAAACCCCATCTCTACTAAAAGAATACAAAAATTAGCCAGGTGTGGTGGCACGTACCTGTAGTCCCAGCTACTTGGGAGGCTGAGGCAAGAGAATCGCTTGAACCTGGGAGGCGGAGGTTGCAGTGAGCTCAGATCTCGCCACTGCACTCCAGCCTGGGTAACAAGAGTGAAACTCTGTCTCAAAAAAAAAAAAAAAAAGAAAAGAAAGAAAAGAAAAGAAAAAGAAATTCTTATGGCATGATTCGAGAGATGAGTGATGTCAGACCTGAGAGCCAAATTGTAGACAACTGCTCCTTAAGAGTAAGGACTATCTCTTGCTTATCTTTCCATCTTCTGTAGCACCTAGTGTTTAGGACTCTACAAAATTGAGCCACCCAGATGACTGTATTCCAAAAACATAAATATGTTTTCTCTCAATCTCTGTGTATTGGATAACTGTTTTGTTTTGTTTTATTTGTTTGTTTCAGGCCCAGTGTTTATTGCTACTTCTACTAAAAGTACTTCATTTTTCTTATTTTCCTGGGGGAACTATTCCCTCCCAGTATTCTACTATGTAGTTCAGATGGAGTTAAATCTACTCACTGGCTCCATAAGTGAGAATGTTATCTAGGCCAGCCTTAGATGAGTAACAAGTTCTCCTGGCCACAGTAATTGGTTCAGAGGTGTTTCCACAAACCAAGCTGAGACAGAGTGGTCAATCCTGGCACTAGGATAAACTTCTGGTTGGTAAGGTGTGGTAGCACATGCCTGCAATCCCAGTGCTTTGGGAGGCTGAGGCAGGAGGGTTGCTTGAGGCCAGAAGTTCAAAAACAGCCTGGACCACACAGCAAGACACCATCTTTACACACACACACCCTCCTTCTGTTGGGTTTGCTACACTAGAATCATAAGCTTGAAGTCACTACGTAGCTGCCTGGGAATGGAATTGCCACAGAAGAAAGAGAGCCTAGGAATGGGTGAGAAAGACAATGTCTTGTTAACATCATTTGAGTGCCCTGAATCAAACTTTCCCGAAGTTCACTCCTTGAACTTTCAGGTATTGAGCCAGTCAATCTTTTTCTAAATTTAAACTAATTTGAGTTGGCTTTCTCTCACTTACAACAGGAGTCCTGACATATATCTTTAATGTCACCCTCCACCACTTGATATTGTGAGTGAACAACTTTGAATCTTGGGCTTTGCTTAGCTCTCTATACCCAATGCTAAATGTGATTTCACAATTATGGTTCAGGCCTGTTCAGACTTCTCTATGTCAGAGAGCTTGTGCATGGGTATGATTTAAATCTGTCCGTGTCAGAATAGCCTTGTACAGTTCTGTGCATGAAATGTTTGCTCAGCTAGTCTAGATGAGGATATTCTAGATGTCATCCTTCCTAGGAGACTTCCCTGACTCCCACACTTTCATATATGCCAGATGAAAAGGATCTCTTATAGTTTCTTTGCTTACCCTTACTGTCTTTATATTACCCTAACTGTCTTTGTATTATACAGTTGGCTCTTGAACAATATGGGTTTGAACTGCATGGGTCCAATTATACATGGATTTTCTTCTTCTGCCACCCTAGAGACAACAAGACCAACTTCTCCTCTTTCTCTTCCTCCTTAACCTACTCAATGTGAAGATGTTGAGTATAAAGACTTTGTGGTGATCCATTTCCAGTCAATGAATAGTAAATATATTTTTTCTTCCTTATGATTTTCATAATAACATTTTGTTTCCTCTGGCTTATTTTATATTGTGAAAATATAGTATATAATACGTATAATATAAAAAATTCATGTTAATTAACTTATGTTATCAATAAGGCTTCTAGTCAACAGTAGGCTATTAGTTAAGTTTTGGGTAAATAAAAGTTATATTCAGATTTTTGAGTGTGTGGGGTCAGCATCCCTAGCCCCCACATTATTCAGGGGTCAACTGTAATTGTTTCTTACCTGCTGTCCCAAGTGAAGCTCCTGTTGTCTTTTCCTAAAAATAATCTCTGACACCCAGCCTAGTGATTTACAGAATGGATACTTGATATACAATTATCAAATAAATGAATGGATGAATAATAAATGATAATAATAATTACATAAACTAGGGAAAACTCTTCTCTTTTTCCATACCTTCTCTGTAAAGGCTACAGAAAATCAGTAACTGCATTCAAGAATTCTCCTCATTGATCTTTTTTTCTTTTCTTCTTTTTCTCTTGTCCCAAGCCCTAATCTTGCAAAATAATTAAACTGCAATGCAGTCTTCACATATCTACTCACTGATCTTGAAGCCTTATCTTCCATTCTGTGAGCCACACTTAGAGATAGATATTGATAAACTAAAGTATTCAAAAGCTGGCAACCAGGTGTGAAGTGTTGAAAACATGATAAATGAAGAATAATTGAAGGAGCTAGAAAGTTGAGCTTGGCAAAGGAAGACCTAGGGTAGAGAATATCATTGTTTTCAAAATTTGAAGTGGATAGGAACCAGGGCAAAAATCAAGCCAATAATTTCAGACTGGAGTTCTGTCAGTAGAGAACTTTTAACAGTTAAGATCATCAAAGGTAAAATGAGCTGCTGCAGAACTCCCTGAGCTTCCCACTCTCAGAGGTGCTCCCGGAGGGGTAGAACCCATAGACCATTTGATGGAAAATCTGTACAACAGATTTTTAGATGATGAGAGTCAGGAATTCTAATATCTGGCTCTTACAAAGATATTCTTCTACTTTAAGAACATTAGGCATTTAGGATCTTTTCAAGCACTGGAAGAATCATAGAATCTTCTAATTTTTTAAAAATTTATCTGAACCTCTGATTTTTGTTTAATGAGGCAGTTGGCAGATGAAGAGTTCCACCCTTGCTCCAGTGCTATGCTGATGAAAAAGGCCACTGTGTAGCCAAAAGGTGTGGCTCTGCATTTGGTTAACAGGGCTCAGAAGTATGGGATTGCCCAACGTATGTCCTGCATTCTGCTTAAATTAGCCTTAGGTCTTTATCAGTGTAACCTTTCCTCAATTATGTGTGTATGTTTGTGTGTGTATGTGAGTTTGTGTAATTTTTGCTTATTGTCCTTGGGTGGAAACTGATTAATTAATCATGTAGGCCTTTAGATGAGAACCAAAGACTGTGTTTGGAAAAAAATGGTCTAAGGACTACCTGCATCAACGTTTCCTAGAAGCTTCTAATAATGCATATTCCTGGGTCTCACCCAGACTTACTAAATCAGATTCCCTGGGGGTTGGGCCCAGAAATCTACTTCTTCACAAGAAACCCAAGTACTAATCATGAGCTTCAACATTGGAGGGTCCTAACTGTAGAAGGTAGTAGGATGGCAATGAGAGGAACTCCCCTCCTCTGAACACAAACATTATATTTTTGGGCAGAGCTGCAGACTGTTCTCAGATGTAAAAAGGCAGAATGATCCATTAGGAATTGGTTCAGCTGAATTTTTTTTTCACAGTGTTTTTTCTGGGCTCTCACTGTGTTAACAACAATCCACACAGGAGACTTCTGTGACCAAATGAGTGTGAGTTTTTTCGCACACACCAAGCAAGCAAGCAATTCTGCCGGGGACGGTGGCTGAGTGTCCTCCAATCCAATTCTGACGCTATCTACCTGAAGATGCCATCAGACCCCACAGGTTGAGGGGTCGGTCCCACAAGACCCCTCCCCCAATACACACACCAGTTGCAAGTTCAGGCCTCGGGAACTTCTGACCAACTGGCTTCCAGTTGCCATTCCCATGAACCCCTCTTTGGGCTCAATTAATTTGCCAGAGCTGCTCACAGAACTCCGAGAAACACGTTTCCCAGTTTATTATGAAGGATATAGATGAAGAGAAGAGATGCATAGGGTACGGGATGCAGAAAGGAGTGCAAAGCTCCCATGCCTTCTCTGAGAGCAACATCCTCCAGGAACCTCCACATGTCCAGCTATCTGGAAGCTCTCTGAATCCTGAATCCTGTGCTGTGGGGCCTTTGATGGAGATTTCATTAGATAGGCATGATTGACAACCATGTAGACATATGATTAGACAAAAAAAAGTATGATCTAATACCAACAGACTGAACGGGGGATCCCAGCAAGGCCTGTCTGCTCACATTTCTGTTGGCCTCTCTGTGCAACATTCCTTCCTCCAGGGTAGGGGGCAGAGCTCCTTCTGAAATAAGTTATGACCTATAATCAGACAAGGTGGGTCAGAAAATTTCTTTATGGCCAGCTCCAAGACAAAAAAAGAGAAGATTCCTGCCTTGGAGAGAAAAAGGAGCAGGTGAAAGGAGGGCAGGAAAATGTCAGAGAAATTCTGTTTTCTGAGGCCTGATTCTGAAGTTTAAAGTGCCCCAACATTATAACAAGAGCCATAAGGAGTTATGAGCCAGGACCATGAACAAAAACCTATGTATGTGTGTGTGTGTGTGTGTGTGTGTGTGTATATATATATGTATATATATGTGTATGTGTGTGTGTGTGTGTGTGTGTGTATTTTACTATGTATATACCCAGACAACCTTCATCCACATCAAGGTATGAAAAATTATCAGTCCTCCATAAGGTACAATCTTTATTGCATTTAAAAATAATATATTTAGGCTGAGTGCAGTGGCTCATGCCTACAGTCCCAGCACTTTGGGAGGCCAAGGTGGGAAGATCACTTGAGCCCAGGAGTTCAAAAGCAGCCTGGGAAACATGGTGAGACTCCATCTCTACAAAAAAAAAAGCATGGTGGCATATGCCTGTGGTCCCAGCTACTTGGGAGGCTGAGGCAGGAGGATCAGTTGAGCCCAGGAGATCAAGGCTACAGTAAGCCAGTATAGAGTTCATGCCACTGCATGCTAGCCTGGGTGACAGAGCAAGACCCTATCTCAAAATAATAACAATAATATATTTAGGCTGGGTTCAGTGGCTTATGCTTGTAATCCCAGCATTTTGGGAGGCCAAGGTGGGAGGATCTCTTGAATCCAGGAGTTCAAGACCAGCCTGGGCAACATACTGAGACCCTGTCTCTATATGTAAATAAATAAATAAATAAATAAATAAATAAATAAATAAAATAAAAACAGTATATTTAAATAATGAAAATAAAACATATTTAAGTATCTAACATGTTAAAATATTTAAATAAAATGTGATCTTACATTATTAAAAATTTGAAAAATTAAGAGAGGAAATAGTCTTCTGTTGTTTCACCACCTTAATAAACTATTTTAATTTCTAGTAACTTCAGTCTTTTCTTCTCATTTTTTTAAGACTAGTCAAGTGGAGCAGTGGGAGTGAAGATGGAACAAAGAAATCCATAAGTGGTTGTGATTAAGTAGTTGTAAACACCAACTGCACTCAGACCAACCCATATTTTTTTTTTAATTGTAAACATAGTATATATAAAACTTCAATTCCTGCTTTTTTTTTACCTAACATTATATCATATGCATTTTCCATACTGTTTCACAATTCCTTATATTTGTAATTGTTTAATCCTGCAAAATAATGCTTCGAATGAACATATGATCATTTTCTTAAGTATTCCCCTACTATTAGAAGTGAAGTTTCTTCCAACATTTTTCTCTTTGCTGTGATGAATATTTTTAGGTATAGAGATTTTTCAGTTTGGTAATGAGTTTTTGAAAATCTACTTTACCAAAAACAAAGAAAACCCATGTCTTTCTTTAGTACCTTTGCCAAGATATTACTTTTACTTGATGTTCAACAAGTATAGGATGAAAGTACACAAGTCTGCAAGGGACCTTGGAAGTAACTTGTTTGTCTAATTTCTATAAAATTTCCAGGAGATATCATACAGCTTTAATTTGATCACATCCACTAGTTCTAGCATTGGCATTGCCATATTGATTATGGACACATAAAACTGTTAACTCCTGGAGCCAACCTCTCAGGCTTTCCTACATGAAACCAATGCCACCATCCCACCCGCACTCTAGCACCTTCTGTCCACTGATTTTAGTCATTGACTTGCTCTCTTCCTCTTTCTGTTTGTCGTCTTCCAGTTTGTCTCTTTCATTCCTCCCCTCCCTTCTCTATCCTGCTTTCTGACCCAAGAGGCTGACCTGTATGAACCACATCAGTGATTGGCTGGTGGGGCCCCCCAGCAAAGAGGATGGAGTGAAGTGAGGGTATTTACTTGCTTAATTGCCTCCAGGCTGGGTCACTCACAGCTGGCCATGTCCTTCCATCAAAGATCAGAGCTCTCTCCTCAAGGTAGCCCTCTCCACAAACTTTCTTGAGTTTCTCTTTCTGGGTTTTGTTAACCATTTTCTCAACTTGTCCCTTCATGCCTAGAGGTAATAGCAGGCGGGGAATGCTGTGCTATTCCATTTGGTTTTCCTGCACCCTTCCCATGTTTGTATATAGTCCCTTTCATCAAAGTATTGGGACTGTCCTAATTCGAATGTGCCATCTTTTTTCTGTTTCCTGCTAAGAACTGTTCAACTCACTCTGGATACACTCAATAAATATAACTCAGACTGTCACAATATTGAAGTTGTCACTATATGCTCTGTTGATATCACTGGTCCAGAAAATAATGACATGGCTCACTCTGCTCACCTCTTTAGTTTCCATTTCTGCATTGCTCACTCCCTTCACAATTCCCCGTCAGAATGGGAAAAAAACTTCACTAATAAACTTAGAGATAGAGAGTAGAGTTCGTCCTCAATGGCTTATGGACCAAAAGAGGTTTTTTGTGTGTTCGTTTTTGTTTTTCTTTTTTTCTTTAAAGTTCAGATTGTTCTTCTTAAAAACTCTCGTGTTAGATAAGTGCCCATGCCAGAGCTATTTAAGTAATAGCATGGAAAGATGTTATAAAAACTAGATGTATATTTGTCCTTGGTAGTTGTCTTTCCTTGTTCAATGCCTAGCAGGCTATGATGAAATAACTTGGATAATCATGACTTTAAAAACAATAAGGAGTCAACCTCTCTGAGTGCTCAAGTTATCCTGTGTCTATAAGACAACCTCTTTTAGAAACTGAAGTATTTCTTCCAAGCCTTTGGGAGCACTTTCTGGCAGGTTATTTTCTGAGTGTGCTTAATCTAAGTTGTGTCGACGAAAAGAGTCAAAGTCTGTAAAATATTTGAAGAGATTAATTCTGAGCCAAATATGAGTGACCATGACCTGTGACACAGCCCTCAGGAGGTCCTGAGAACATGCGCCCAAGGTGTCAGGGTGCAGCTTGGTTTTATACATTTTAGGGAGACATGAGACTTCAAATACATTTAAGATATACATTGGTCCAATCCAGAGAGGCAAGACAACTTGAAGGGGGGTGGGGGACTTCCAGATTATAGGTAGATTTAAAGTTTTTCTAATTGGCAATTGGGTGGAAGAGTTATCAATGGATAGAAATGTCTGCCTTGCGATAAGAAGTTATGAAGACCAAAGTTTTATCATGCAGATGAAGTTTCCAGGTAGAGAATAGATAGTCAATGTTTCTCTTCTTTTTTGTTCCCTTGATTCTACCCCCTCCCTCCAAATGTTTCTTTTCAGACTTAAGGTCTGTATTGATGTTAATACTGGAGAGGTGTAATGAGGCATGTCTGATCCCACTTCACGTCATGGCCTGAACCAGTCTTTCAGGTTAAATTTTAAAGTGCCCTGGCTAAGGAGGAAGTCATACAGATGGTTGCGGGGGTTGGAGGGGGGGGTGGCTCAGAATTTTATTTTTGGTTTACATTTGTCATTTTATAGGAAGAATGTTTTTTGAGTAGAATTAAGAAGATACTCACAAGATTAAGGCATAATAGAAATTCCCTCCTTCCTTCCTTCCCTCCCTCCCTCCTTTCTTTCTTTCTTTCTTTTTCTTTCCTTCCTTCCTTCCTTCCCTCCTTCCTTCCTTTCTTTCTTCCTTCCTTCCTTTCCTCCCTCCCTCCTTCCTTTTCTTTCTTTCTTTCCTTCCTTCCTTCTTTCCTTCCTTCCTTCCTTCCTTCCTTCCTTCCATCTTTCTCTCTTTCTTTCTCTGTTTCTTTCTTTCTCTCTTTCTTTCTCAAGACAGGAGTGTGCCCTGTTGCCAAGGCTGGCCTGTGCTCAAGTGATCCACCTGCCTTGGCCTCCCAAACTGCTGGGATCACAGGTGTGAGCCACCATGCCCAGCCAGCATAATAGTACTTCGAAGATAATGATTTCCTTTTACAAGGAACGCTTCAAACTTGATGAAAAGAAAAAGATGGAGAGCTAAGCTATGAGGATGCAAAGGCATGAGAATAATACAATGGACTTTGGGGACTCAGAGGGAAAGGGTGGGAGGCGGGTGAGGGATAAAAGACTACACACTGGGTACAGCGTACACTGCTCAGGTGATGGGTGCACCAAAATCTCAGAAACCACCACTGAAGAACTTATCCATGTAACCAAACACAACCTGTTCCCCAAAAACCTATAGAAAAAAAATTGTATACCATAAATATGTATAATTTTTGTCAATAAAAATTTTTTTAAAGTGAAAAAAAAAGAAAAAGAAGTGAAGGTGTCCCAAGGGTTAACTCAATCCATTATATTATTTTTATATTTATTTATTTATTTATTGAGACATAGTTTCACTCTTGTCACCCAGGCTGGAGTGCAATGGCACGATCTCAGCTCACTGCAACCCCACCTCCCAGGTTCAAGCCATTCTCCTGCCTCAGCCTTCTGAGTAGCTGGGATTATAGGTGTGTGCCATCACACCTGGCTAATTTTTGTATTTTTAGTAGAGATGGGATTTCACCATGTTGGCCAGGCTGGTCTTGAACTCCTGACTTCAGGCGATCTGCCCACTTTGGCCTCCCAAAGTGCTGGGATTACAAGCATGAGCCACCATGCCCAGTCTCAATCCATTATATTATTTTCTTCATGTTTCTTCTTGTGACTTCCACTTGGATCTTACAGAAGAGGGGGTGTGGATCAATAAGACAGAAAAAAGAGGTGAAAGACTGAATCAAGGCCAAGGAAAGCTTGGGCTTCCTCCCAGATATTGGGCAATCTTCTCCTCACTCCTCACTCCTCACTTGCCTTAAGCAATCTCATCAGCTTCCCTGTCTCTAATTACTGCACTACTCATCATAGATGACTCCCCAGTTTAAATCTCTGATACAGACCTATCTGAGCCCCAGCCCCACAAATGCAATTAGTTTCTGACATCTCCAGTGGAGATGTCTCAAAATATCTCCAATTCACGATGTTCCTCCTTACACCTAGGTGTGCTCCTCTTCCTTCCTGTGTTTTCTGAATGAGAAAATGACACCACTTCACCACTGTTCACACAGTGACACCAGTGGAGAAGCCCAATGATCATCCTCAGGACCCCCTCCCTATCGTGCCCTCATCCTCTCCCTCATGCCCTCGTCTCTCCTCATCCACTTTATCTCAGACACAACCACTCTGCCCTTCTCCAGGGCCAACTCTTTTTTTTTTTTTTTTGGAGACAGAGTCTTACTCTGTCACTCAGGCTGGAGTGTGCAGTGGTGTGATCTCAGCTCACTGCAACCTCCACTTTCCTGGTTCAAGCGATTCTCATGCCTCAGCCTCCCAAGTAGCTGGGACTACAGGTGTGTGCCACCATGCTCAGGTAATTTTTGTATTTTTAGTAGAGATGGGGTTTCACCATGTTGACCAAGCTGGTCTTGAACTCCTGACCTCAAGTGATCCACCCGCCTAGGCCTCCCAAAGTGTTGGGATTACAGGTGTGAGCCACCATGTCCAGCCCAGGGCCAACTCTCTAGCCCTGCTTCTGTCAGCTCTTGCCCAGACAACAGCAGTCACCTGCATCCACTCTTCCCAACCTTTCAACTAGTTCTCCATGCTACAGCTGGAGTGACCTTTTTGAAATGTAAATGGAGTAACCGTTTTGAAATAAAATGCACACTTCAGTGACTTCTTATTTCTTTTATCATAAAAATCTTTTAAACTGGTCCGTGAACCACTGCACGTTTTGGTCCTTTCCTACTTCTTCCAACTAATCCTAATTTCAGTTCTACCTCTTACTAACTGGACCTTGCATAAGTTACTTAACTCCTCTATGCCTCAGTTTCTTCATCTGTAAAACAGGGGTAACAATAGTATTTCCCAATTAGAATTGCCATGAGGATCAACCTAAAGTGCTTAGAATTAACTTAGTAGGTACAATAAATATTAGCTCAATAAATGTTTGCTCAATAAATATTAGCACTTATTAGGACATCTTAGCTGTCTTCGGTCACTGTGACATTTTCTCTCAAAAGTGTTGTCTTACTCTGTTTACATTGCTATAAATAAATGTCTGGGACTGGGTAATTTACAAGGCAAAGACGTTTATTTGGCTCACAGTTCTGCAGGCTGTGTAAGAAGCTTGGTGCCAGCATCTGCTTCTGGTGAGGGCCGCAGCCTCCTTCCACTCATGGCGCAGGAGAAGGGGAGCCAGTGCACAGATCACATGGGGAGAGAGAGTAGGGGAGGTGCCTGGCTCTTTTTACCAACGAGCTCTCTCAGGAACTCATAGAGTAAGAACTCACTCATTACTATGAGGACAGCACTAAGCTATTCATGAGGGATCCGCCCCCATGACCCAAACACTTCTCACTGTCCACTTCCAACATTGGGGATCAAATTTCAACATGAGATTCAGAGGAGTCAAACGTCCAAACTAGGTGAGACGCGGTGGCTCATGCCTGTAATCCCTGCACTTTGGGAGGCCGAGGTGGGCAGATCACTTGAGATCAGGAGTTCGAGACCAGCCTAGCCAGCACGGTGAAATCCCATCTCTACTAAAAATACAAAAATTAGCTGGGCATGGTGGCACACACCTGTAACCCCAGCTACTCAGGAGGCTGAGGCATGAGAATTGCTTGAAACCGGGAGGCGGAGATTGCAGTGAACTGAGATTGAGCTACTGCACTCCAGCCTGGGGAGACAGAGTGAGACTCTTTCTTAAAAAAAAAAAAAAAAAAATCCAAACTCTAGCAGGTGTCATACTTCCTTCCACTGTAGGACCTTTGCACATCATGCTGTTCACTCTGAGCACTGCTTCCTTTCATCATTTCCTAGCATTTCTTCCTCCAGGAAGTCTTCTATAATCTCTTTGACTAAAGTTTCTCTATTACACTATTTCATAACATCACATACTTTTCCTTAATAGCACTTATCACAATTATATTTTTACATGTATTTAGGTGATCATGTGATTGATGTCTTTCTCCCCACTGGAACTGAAGTCCACGAGGGTAGGGCAGCAAGGGTAGAATAATTTTTTCCCCTTTAATATCATATTCTCAGTTCATAGCATCTTGCCTGACACAGAGTAAAATAAGTTCTCAATAAACTTTAGTTGAATGAATGAAATTAATCTCATTGTACATGAAAAATGTACAATGGGGCTCTCTAGCACATGGTTTGCAGCTGCCTCTTCCCTCTGCCAGACGGCAATACTTGTGTGACTAAGAAAGAAAGGGTTGTGCATGGTGGCTCATACCTGTAATCCCAGCACTTTGGGAGGCTGAGGTGGGACAATCACTTGAGCCCGGGGGTTCAAGATCAACCTGGACAACATGGCAAGACCCTGTCTCTACAGAAAATAAAACAAACAAAAAAATTAGCCAGGTGTGGCAGCGCACATCTGTGGTCCTAGATCTGTGGGAGGTTGAGATGGGAGATTGTTTGAGCCTGGGAGGCAGAGGTTGCAGTGAGCTGTGATTGCACCACTGTACTCAAACCTGAGTGACAGAGTCAGACTGTGTCTCAAAAAAAAAAGAAAGAAAGAGAGACAGAGAAAAAGAAAAAAGGAAGGAAGAAAGGAAGGAAGGAAGATAGGAAGGAAGGGAGTTTCTCAAAGAAGCTCTGCCTCACAATGACCCCCCTATTAAGTTCTCCAGATGTTGATGGTTATCCCCTTTTCTAAGTGTGGGTCATCCCTAAGAAGACTACATGCTAGTAGTCATGTGGTTCCAAAATCAAGCCCCTTGATAAGGCCAAATCTATGCATACAGAACAGTAATACCCTCTTTGAAGAATCTTCTGTGAAAGTTTAGTCATTGAAGTTCTGTCCTGAGCAGGAGATGTCAACAAGCTGTAGTCTTGGTACTTTGATTGTCTTCTCAGGCCCAGTTCCAGTTTGCTCCTTTTCTTTTTTTTTTTTTTTTTTTTTTTTTGAGATAGGTTCTTTCTCTACCACCCAAGCTGGAGTGTGGTAGCACAATCATAGTTCATTGCAACCTTGAACTCCTGGGCTCAAAGGATCCTCCTGCCTCAGCCTCCCAAGTAGTTGGGACTACAGCTGTTCACCATCACGTCCTAGTTTGCTCCATTTCAATTGTATCCTTCTTTATGGTGCTACACAAGGGTAAAATAATAACAATAGCTGACATTTATTAGTCATTGGTGCTTGCTATCGTTAGGCACCACGCAAGGCATTCTTTGTATAATATTCTTACTTAGAAAAAAGAATCCTCTTAAGTCAATGCTACTACTATCCCTGTTTTACAGTTAAAACATGGAAATTTAAAGAGATGAAGAAACCGCTTAATATTACATGGCCAGTGAGTGGTAGAAACAGATTTTGATACTCAGGTAGTCTGATGCCACAGCTCACACTTAGGTGTATACTACATCACACTGCCTAGGTACAGTTAGTGATATTTTTCTGATCCTAACTCAACCTCTCATCCAGTGAGATAAGTTCCAAAGACCATTTAAATTGTCTTCTTAAACTGCTAACCACATAGTGAACACAAGTATCATACAACTGGGATTAGAGGGCAAAGTTATCCAAATTAAAAACAAGACTTATCTTGATCTGTGATTGGGCATATCATGAGTGCTGGCACAATGTAGATGCTCAATAAAACTTATTTATTGGATGAATAAATGGATCACACCAGTCACATCCTTATAAACCCTTTAATCAGATTGTGAATATTTTTCCATACAATTTTTCCACAATTCAGGTTCCTCTTCAAAAATATAGAACAAGGAATTTTCTTCTTAATTCACACTCTATGTTCCAAACAATCAGATTATAAATGAACAATCTTGAAATTCATTCATTCATTCCATAACTATTTCTTGACCAAGCTACAGTGTGTCTTGCTTTTTTCCTCCTAGAGAATAGAACTCCTTTTTTTATTCTAGTGACTATTCCATCTGGCCTCTCTTCTGTCTTTTCTCATAGAGGAGGCCTGTCATAGGTAGGCCTGTCCAGTACTTCTCCCTGGGATGCACCAGAGAGACCTATGGACTTCACCTGTCATTGGTATCCGCAGCAAGCCTTTCTCTCACAAGCCTAACCTACATTGTACTGCTACACGTACTTTGCTGTAGATGCCATAGTGACTGTAATTTTTAGAAATGATTTCTCTCTACAGAGGGAAATTCTTTCATTATAATAAAAAAGTCATTTTCTATTATTATGAAAAAGTACATATTCATTGCATAAAAAATTTTAAATCCCATATAATCCCCCCAAATAACAATTGCAATAGATAATATTAAAAGAGTCTTACTGTATGTTAAGCATGAAGACAACAAAGTTACATTACTGTTTCAATTTTACATATGAGAAAAATCCAGGAATGTGAAGGGGGCTGCTTTAGATCCTCAGCTGGTAAATGGGAGTCTGAATGTAGACTCAGGTCTATCCACTTCAAAAACTAGCATTCTCGACCACTGATGACATCATCTTAAAGGCCAATTAGTATTCTGATGTACAGAGGTACTTAGTGCCTTCTCTGTTATTGGATATTTAGGTTGTTTTTAATTTTTTAATATTAGAATTAGCACTTCAATGAACATTAAACATTTTCTTTGAAGGAAAAATAGTGTTATTGTTCCTTTCAGAATGCATAAATAATATATGCTTACTCTCTTAGTCCATTCAGGCTGCTAAAACAAAATACCTTACACTGGGCAATTTACAAATGACAGAAATGTATTGCTCACAATTCTGGAGGCTGGGAAGTCCAAGATCAAGGCACCAGCAGATTTGGTGTCTGGTGAGGGCCCATTCTTCATAGTTGGTGCCTTCTGTGTGTCCTCACATGGCAGCAGGGGCAAACAAACTCTCGTTGGTCTCTTTTATAAGAGCATTAATTCCCTTCATGAGGGTGAACGCCTCATGATTTAATCACTTCCCAAAGGCACTACCTCTTAATCACATTGGATATTAGGTTCTAATAACTGTAACCTCAAGTTTACAGTTTGCCAACCTAGGCCAAAGGTAGGGAAAGTATGGTCCATGAGCCAGATCAGGCCTGCTTTCCTCCCCTCTTATTTTTGTATAGCCTCTGAGCTAAGAACAGATTTTTATATTTTTCACTGATTATAAACAGTCAATGAAAAAAAATACTTTGTAACACATGAAAATTATATGAAATTCAAATTTGAAAGCACAAACAGTTTTTTCACCGTAGCACACTTCTGTGACCAGATGTGTAAAGGTTTTTCCCCACATACTAAGCAAATCTCCAGTGGACGCCAACTGAGTGTCCTATAATTCAATTTAATTCTGATACTATCCCCCTGAAGATAGCATCAGACCCTACAGGTTAAGGGCCCAGTCCCACAAGACTGCCCGCAATCCAGATGCCAATTAAATGCCCCAGGTTGTAGGGCCAGGTGTGGTGGCTCACGCCTGTAATCCCAGCACTTTGGGAGGCCAAGGCAGGTGGATCACTTGATGTCAGGAGTTCAAGACCAGCCTGGCTAACATGGTGAAATCCCACCTCTACTAAAAATACAAAAAATTAGCTGGGCGTGGTGGCAAGCACCTGTCATCCCAGCTACTCAGGAGGCTGAGGCAGGAGAACTGCTTGAACCCGGGAGGCAGAGGTTGCAGTGGGCCAACATCACGCCATTGCACTCCAGCCTGGGGAACAAGAGTGAAACGCTGTCTCAAAACAAACAAACAAACAAACAAAACAAACAAACAAAGCCCCAGGTTGTTATTTGTGTTTCTGACTGGCTATAAATCAAAGTTCCCTCAACTGCCTCTTCAGATTTGATTAATTTGCTAGTGGCTCACAGAATTCAGGGAAACACTTTCGTTACATTTAATGGTTTATTATAAAGAATAGTACAGGCCAGGCATGGTGGCTCTTGCCTGTAATCCCAGCACTTTTGAGGTTGAGGTGGGCAGATCACTTGAGGTCAGCAGTTCAACACCAGCCTGGACAACATAGTGAAAGCCTGTCTCTAGGAAAAATACAGAAACTAGCTGGATGTGGTGGCGCGTGCCTGTAATCCCAGCTACTCTGGAGGCTGAGGCAGAAGAATCGCTTGAACCTGGGAGGCAGAGGTTGCAGTGAGCCGAGATTGCACCACTGTACTCCAGCCTGCGTGACAAAGTGAGAATCCATCTCAAAAATAAATAAATAAATAGTATAAAGGATGCAGATGAATAGCCAGATGGAAATGATGAATAGGGCAAGGTATGTGAAAAAGGGCACAGAGCTTCTATGCCCTCTTCGGATATACCACCCTCCAGGCACCTCTATGAGTTCAGCTATCTAGAAGCTCTTCCAACTTAGTCCTTTTGGGTTTTTATGGACTAATTATGATCATCATGTAGACATGACTGATTATGGTTATAGTAATCGAAGGGGATTATTTCCAAGACTCTCACAGATACTAAAATCTAGGTCCTAGAGTTGACCATTGGTGATCAGCTCAACCTTCAGCTTGTCTCCCCTCCCTAGAGATTAAGAGATGTGGCTAAAAGTTCCAACTCTCTAATCATGCCCTAGTTTTTCTGACCAATCCCCATCCTGAAGCTATTTAAGGGCCACCAGTCATCTCATTAGTATACAAAAGATACTCTTACCACTCTAGAGATGCCTTATATTTTAGGAGCTGTATGCTGGGAACCAGGACAGAAACTAAATATAGATTTTTAAAAATTATACCACAGTATAAATAGTTTTATTGGAACACAGCTATGCTCATTCATTTATGTATTATGTGGAGATTTTCATGCTACCATAGCAGAGCTGAATAATTGTATTGGGGAATGTGTGGCCCACAAAGCTTGACTATCTGGCCCTATACAGAAGAAGTTTGCTGATCTCTGACTTAGGTAACTGATGTACTTCTCTTATTGCTATTAAATGGGCAGGGTAAATATTAAAAATACATATATTTTAGGGTGGGAGAAAAAAATTAACAGCTAAGGAATTTGGGGGAGTATTTAAGGCCATATTGGAAAGGTACATATATTAATTATTCCCTCAATACAAAAATGACTTTGATATTCAGATTTTAATAATTATCAGATAGCTATAATATGTGGAGTGATGAGAAGTAACATTTTGGACAGATTGCAGTTAGGAAACAGACCCTGGTCAGAAGGTCTTAGACAAAAATCTTAGCACCAAGCTCAGATTATTCCTTCCTGCTTCATTTGTGTTCTACTCACGATGCTTTCAGCTGCCTAGGAATAGCCAGGCAACCAGCTACTACTTTGAGCACCCGGCTAAAATAAGCAGAGACAACTGGAAGGCTTGATGTGAAAAAGAGCTGTTAAAGTGTACACAAGCAAGCTGACTGCCTTATGACTAATACTTGACAGAACCCAGCAAGAGGATATGAGATTGCAGATGGATGACCTCAATCCTGAACAGAAAGGTATGCATGATAATGGAGAGAAAAAAGCCAATGGGGAAAAAAAATCCACCACTATTTTTTTTTTAATAGCCTAACACACACACACAAAACTGGTTTTCCTTTTTCTGTAATGTGTCTATAGAGCTGGCTATTCTGATTAAAGTTGCCCTTGAAAAAGCAATTAACTTAGAGTTTTACTGGAAGTTAAAAATTCCAAGGGGCAAGGAAAAATGAGTGTATGGGAAGCCCAGTCAACAGGTCAGAAGGTACAGCTGGGAGGTTTTAGCATTATGTGCTGTGTGTTTTTTGTTTAAGGGAGAAGCTTATTTGCTCACTGCTATAGTGTGGATGTTTGTCCCCTTCAAATCTTGTGATGGAATCTGATCCCCAGTGTTGGAAGTGGGGCCTAATGGGAGGTGTTTGGGTCATGGGAGCAGATCCCTCATAAATACATTAATGCTGTCTCTGGGAGGGTGAATGCGGGGTATGAGTTCTCACTTTATTAGTTCCTGTGAAAGCTGGTTGTGAAAAAGAACCTAGCATCGCCCCTCTCACTTCAGTGGCAAAGTACACTCCAATACTTTCACCCTGATGAAGTCCTATTCTTTACTTTTATACTCACTCTTTTTCTCGTTCCCGTTCTTATGCCACCCTCTACCTCTCCCCAGCTATCTCTACCACACTATCAATCTCACTCTCTCCTAGCCATTTCTAATCCTTCTTTAACAAACAATTGCTGGCTTTGCATTTCTCTTTCCTCCAAAACGGCCAAGGCCTTGACTTACTCACTGCTGAAAAAGGAGGACTCTGTATATTTTTAAATGAACAGTGTTGTTTTTACCTACATAAATCTGGCCTGGTGTATGACAACATAAAAAAACTCAAGGATAGAGCCCCAAAACTCACCAACCAAGCATTTACAATGAACCCCCTTGGACACTCTCTAATTTGATGTCCTGAGTCCTCCCAATTCTTAGTCTTTTAATACTTATTTTTCTCCTTCTATTATTTGGACCTTGTGTCTTCCGTTTAGTTTCTCAATTCATACAAAACCATATCCAGGCCATCACCAATCATTCTATATGACAAATGCTCCTCCTAACAACCCCACAATATCACCCCTTACCACAAAATCTTCCTTCAGCTTCATCTCTCCCACTCTAGGTTCCCATGCTGACCCTAATGCTGCTCAAAGCAGCCCTGAGAGACATCACCCATTATCTCTCCATACCACCCCCAAAAATTTTCGTTGCCCCAACACTTCAGCACTATTTTATGTCATTTTTCTTATTAATATAAGAAGACAGGAATGTCAGGCCTCTGAGCCCAAGCTAAGCCATCATATCCCCTGTGACCTGCACATATACATCCAGATGGCCTGAAGCAAGTGAAGCATCACAAAAGAAGTGAAAATGGCTGGTTCCTGCCTTAACTGATGACATTCCACCATTGTGATTTGTTCCTGCCCCTCCTTAACTGATCAATTAACCTTGTGAAATTCCTTCTCCTGGCTCAGAAGCTCCCCCACTGAGCACCTTGTGACCCCCACCCCTGCCTGCAAGAGAACAACCCCCTTTGACTGTAATTTTCCACTACCCACCCAAACCCTATAAAACTGCCCCACCCCATCTTCCTTGCTGACTATCTTTTCGGACTCAGCCCACCTGCACCCAGGTGATTAAAAAGCTTTATTGCTCAAACAAAGCCTGTTCAGTGGTCTCTTCACACAGGTGTGCATGATACTATGGTTTTGCTTTCTGAGGTTTCAGTTACTTGCAGTTGACCATGTTCCAAAAAAATTAAGTAAATTACCCACAAATAACAATTTGTAAGTTTTAAATTGTACTCCATTCTGAGTAGCATGACAAAATCTTATGCTGTCTGGCTCTGTCCCATTGGGTACGTGAATGATTTCTTTGTCCAGTGTATCCACGCTGTTTAAGGTGGTGGTACCTGCCTGTGAGCCACTTGGCAGCCCTCTTATTTAACAGTTGGACAGTCACAGTATCTCAGTGTTTGTGTTAAGGGAACCCTTCTTTTACTTAAGAATGGCCCCAAAGTGCAAGAGTAGTGATGCTGGCAATTCAGAGATGCCAAAGAGCAGCTGGAAAGTGTTTCCTTTAAGTAATAGGTAAGTTTTTTACTTAATAAGAAAAAAAATTACGTGCTGATGTTACTACTATCTATAGTAAAAATGAATCTTGTAGCTGTGAAATTGTGAAAAAGGAAGAAGAAATTTATGCCAGTTTTGCTGTCACACCTCATCCCACAATGGGTGCAATGCATTATGGCTGCCATGTGTGATATTACGAGATAAAAAATAGTTCATGGGTGTCAGCCTTCCATCCTGCGCTCAGCTCTGCTAGGTATTCTAAGGATTTACAGAGGCTAAGAAATCTCAGACAGAACATAATATGTACACATAGAAAGCACAGAGAAACAATGACACGCTAGCATTGAGAACTCAGTGGAATGTTACTGACAAGTGCAGTAGGAGTTCGGCAAAGAAGAGGAGGCCACTATAGGCAGGTGGAGTCAGAAAAGGGGAATGACCTTGCGGGGTCACTGGAATTTGGATCTGTGGAGAGAAGGGGAGGAGAGATTCTAAAGAGAAGAGTGACAAGATCAGAAGCAGGTACCAAACCATGAACCTGATTTGTTTAGAGGACAGTGAGGAGATCTTTCTAGTTGACTGTATAGAGGTGGGAAGGCCAAACCGAGGAATTGTGTCTGACAGAAGGGAAGAAATGACCATGGTGGCCTTCTCAGACTCTGTGGGAAAAGGCTCTACCCATCAGTGAAAGTGTCTACCCAGACCAAGAGGTATTTTAGTTTCCTGACTTGGGGCATGTGAGTAAAGTCAATTTGCCAGCCCTGGGCAGGGGCAAATTCTTGAGCTTGATGTGTAGGGAAGAGAGAGGGCCTGAGAAATTCCTGAGGAGTAGTAGAATAGTAGATGGAACATTGAGAAGTGATTTTTTGAGGATGTATTTTTACGATGGAAAGGAAATGAGAGGTTTTAAGAGGCAGGCTAGCGGCTTGTAACTTACATGGAAGAGGTTATGAAATGACGACAGAATAGAACAGGCCTGTGAGGCTGGAAGGAGATATTTTCCTTGGTCCAAGAACCATTTGCTTTGTGTGGGAAGACATTGATAGGTGGAAGTTTCAGTAGGAGAGTAGGCAGGAGTGACTGATGAGAAGGAGAAAAACTGACCCTGAGGGGCAGAAGTTGGGATGCTAGCTGCTTCTTTAGCTACCTTATCAGCATAAGCATTGCCCTGAGTGATGGGATCTGACACCTTTTGATGGTCCTTACAGTGAATGACTCCAGCTTCTTTTGGAAGTAAAGCGGCCTTGAGAAGAGTTTTTATTAAAGAGGCATTAATGATGGAGGACCATTGCATAGTGAGGAAACCTCTTTCAGCCCATATAACAGCATGGTGGCGCAGGATATGGAAGGCATATTTAGAGTCAGTATAAATATTGACATGCAGTCCCTTTGCAAGAGTGAGGGCCCAAGTTAAGGCAATGAGTTCGGCTTGCTGAGAGGTAGTGGAAGGGGGCAGAGTGGTAGCTTCAATGATAGATGTGGAAGATACTATATCATAGCTTGCCTTTGCTGGTGAGTGGCGATTAGGCCTGGTGGAACTGCCATCAATAAACCAAGTGTGATCAGGGTTAGGAACAGGAAAGAAGGAAATAGGGGGAAATGGAGTGAATGTCAGGTGGATCAGAGAGATACAGTCATGGAGGTCAGCTGTGGTATCAGGAATAATGTGGGAGGCCAGATTGAAGTCTGGGCCAGGAACAATGGTAATTGTGGGAGACTCAACAAAGAGTGAATATAGCCAAAGGAGCCAGGGTCAGAAAGTATATGCGTCAGGTGTAAGGAAGAAAATAGATTTTGGAAGTATGAGAACTGTAGAGAGTGAGTTGAGCATAGTTTGTGATTTTGAGGGCCTCTGAAAGTATTAAAGTAGTGGCAGCTGCTGCATGCAAACACAAGGGCTAGGCTAAAACAGTAAGATTAAGTTGTTTGGGCAGAAAGGCTACAGGGTGCAGTCCCGGCTCTTGTGTAAGAATTCTGACTGCATAGCCCTGTACTTTGGCTGTGGGTAATGAAAAAAGTTGGGATGTGTCAGGGAGAGCTAGTGTGGGAGCAGATTTTAGGGCTGTTTTTAAGGAAGAAAGAGGAGTGGGGAAAGGATTTAGGATTATGGAGTCAGCTAGATTTCCTTCTGTGACTTTATATAATGGTTTAGTCAGGATGTTAACACTAGGTATCCAAAGGTGAAAGTATCTAACCATGCCCAAGAAGGAAAGGAGTTGTTGCTTTGTAGAAAGGGTTGGGGTTTGGGAGATTAGCCGGAGAAGATCAGCAGAGAGAGCATGTGTGTTTTTATGAAGAATTATGCTGAGATAGGTAACAGATGAGGAAGAAATTTGGGCTTTGGAGAGGGATATGTGATATCCTTTTGAGAATAGATGTTGGAGGAACAGGAGGGTGTTCTGTTGGGAAGATCTGTAGGAGCGGCTATAAAGTAGAAGGTCGTCAAAATATTTAATAAGGTGAGAAGCAGATGGATGGAAAGAAAGTAAATCATGAGAAAGGGCTTTACTGAAGTAATGGGGGCTGTCCATGAAGACTTGCAGCAGTACAACTCAGGTAAGTTGCTGAGACTGATGGTTGTCAGGGTCAGTCTAAGTGAAAACAAAGAGAGGCTGGGCTGAAGGGTGCAAAGGAATAGTAAAGAAAGCATGTGTGAGATCCAGAACAGAATAATGGGTTGTGCAGGGGTTGTGGAGGGAGGTATTGAGGATAGGAGAGTACATGAGTTTGGCACCATGGGGTGGATAGGCAAGACAATTTGGTTGATAAGGTGCAGATCCTGAACTAACCTGTAAGACTTGTCTGGTTTTTGGACAGGTAAAATGGGGGAATTGTAAGAAGAGTTTATAGGCTTTAAAAGGCCATGCTGTAACAGGCAAGTGATAACAAGCTTTAATCCTTTTAAAGCATGCTGTGGGATGGGGTATTGGCATTGAGCTGGGTAAGGGTGATTGGGTTTTAATGGGATGGAAAGGAGTGCATGATTGATCACAAAGGAAAGAATAGAGGTGTCCTACACTTGTGGATTAAGGTGGGGAGATACAAGGGGAGGATGTGAAGGAGGCTTTGAACTGGGGAAAAGGGCAGCAATGAGGTGTGGCTGTAGAGTAGGAATAGTCAGGGAAGCAGACAATTTAGTTAAAATACCTAGACCTAATAAGGGAACTGGGTAGGTGGGAATAACTAAAAAACAGTGCATAAAAGAATGTTGTCTGAGTTGGCACCAGAATTGGGGAGTTTTAAGAGGTTTAGAAGCCTGGCTGTCAATACTCACAACAGTTATAGAGGCAAGGGAAACAGGCCCTTGAAAAGAAGGTAATGTGGAGTGGGTAGCCTCCATATTGATTAAGAAGGGGACTTACCCTCCACTGTAAGAGTTACCCAAAGCATCTGTGATGGTCCAGGAGGTTTCTGAGGCAATTGGGCAGCATCAGTCTTCAGCCACTAAGCCGAGAAGATCTGGGAAGGAGTCACTTAGAGAGCCTTGGGCCAGAGTTCCAGGGGGAGTGGTTGCTGGGCAAGTTGGACAATCCAATTTCCAGTGGGGTCCCGCACAGATGGGACATGGCTTAGCAGGAATCCCGGGCTGCGGGCATTCCTGGGCCCAGTGGCCAGATTTCCAGCACTTGAAGCAAGATCCTGGGGGAGGAGGTCCTGAAGGAATGCCTGGCCACTGTGGCTTAGGCGTTTTGAGGTTCTTGTATGCTGGAGATGTAGCTGGGGTTTCTCTCACAGTGGAGGCAAGTAATTGCAACTCTTCTTTATTATTGTACACCTTAAAGGCAAGGTTAATTAAGTCCTCTTGTGGGGTTTGAGGGCCGGAATCTAATTTTTGGAGCTTTATTTAATCTCAGGAGCAGATTGGGTAATAAAATGCATATTGAGAATAAGACAGCCTTCTGGCCTTTCTGGGTCTAGAGCAGTAAAACATCTAAGGGTTGTTGCCAAACAAGTCATGGACTGGGCCGGGTTTTTGTATTTGATGAAAAAGAGCCTAAAAGCTAACTGATTTGGGAAAGGTCTGATAGAGAAAAAGGAGCATTAACCTTGACTATGCCTTTAGCTCCAGCCATCTCTTAAGAGGAAATTGTTGGGCAGGTGAGGGAGGGCTAGTCACAGAACAAAACTGTAAGCCGGGCTGGGTGTGAGGAGGGGAGGTGATAGAAGTATTATAGGATGGGGGAGCAGAGGCTGAGGAAGAATTGAAACCTGGCTCAGCCTAGCAAGGAGCAGCCTGGGGAGGAGAGGAGAGGTCAGATGGGTCCATAGAAAAGGAGGATCCAAAGGGCTCAAAGCTTGGGGTGGAAACTGAAAGAACAGACTGGAGAGAAAGAAGAAAGATTTGGGACGAGTGGCATTGGGAGCAGAGATTAGGAGGGGACTGATGTGTAGAAGAATGCCTGGACATCAGGCACCTCAGACCATTTGCCAATTTTATGACAAGAATTATCTAGATCTTGTAGGATGGAGAAATTGAAAGTGCTGTTTTCTGGCTATTTGGAACCATTGTTGAGTTTGTATTGGGGTCAAGAGGTATTGCAGAAGAAAATAAGGCATTTAGGTTTTAGGTCAGGTGTGAGTTGAAGAGGTTTTAAGTTCTTGAGAACACAGGCTAAGGGAGAAGAAGGAGGAATGGAGGGTGGAAGATTGCCCACAGTGAAGGAGGCAAGCCCAGAGAAAAGAGAGGGTAGAGACATGGAGAGAAGGGGTGGGGGGGATACTTTCCCTCCCAGGGAGGTTGCCTGCCACAAAGGTGAAGGATCAAGGCAGGTGTCCCCACAGTGATCAGACACCTGTGAAATGTGGGTGAATAATCAGGCAGGCATCCCCACAGTGATTAAACACCAAGGGAAGACTGTCTTCCTGAGTCCATGACTGGTGCCGGAGTTTTGGGTTCACAGATAAAACATGTCTCTTCTGTCTCTACCAGAAAGGGAAAGGAACTGAAATTAAGAGAAGGGAGAGATTGAAGGGTGGCACCAAAATTGAAAGGAGAAAGAAGTTGAGGGATAGCGAGAGAGGTTGGAGAAGAGAGTAAAAAGAGGCCACTTACCTAATTTAAAATTGGTGAGATGTTCCTTGGGCTGGTTGGTCTGAGGACCCGAAGTCATAGGTAGATCTTTCTCACTGAGCAAAGAGCAGGAGGACAGAGGATTGATCTCCCAAGGGAGGTCCCCAATCCGAGTCACAGCACCAAATGTCACATGCGTCCATGTGAAGAGACCACCAAACAGGCTTTATGTGAGCAGTAAAGCTTTTTAATCACCTGGGTGCAGTTGGGCTGAGTCTGAAAAGATAGTCAGCAAGGAAGATAGGGGTGGGGCAGTTTCATAGGATTTGGGTAGGTAATGGAAAATTACAGTCAAAGGGGGTTGTTCTCTTGCGGGCAGGGGTGGGGGTCACAAGGTGCTCAGTGGGGGAGCTTCTGAGCCAGGAGAAGGAATTTCACAAGGTTAAGTGATCAGTTAAGGTGGGGCAGGAACAAATCACAATGGTGGAATGTCATCAGTTAAGGCAGGAACCAGCCATTTTCACTTCTTTTGTGATTCTTCACTTGCTTCAGGCCATCTGGATGTATACATGGAGGTCACAGGGGATATGATGGCTTAACTTGGGTTCAGAGGCCTGACACATAGATAAGGGAGGACTACTGTAAAATACAGTTAAACATATAGAATGTCCTCATTATTTGTGTTATGGTCTATAAAGTTATGAACCCCAAAAATTGGAGACAGATCTCAGTTAATTTAGAAAATTTATTTTGCCACAGTTGAGAACACACACCCATGACACAACCTCAGGAAGTCCTGACAACATGTGCCTAAAGTGGTTGGGACACAGCTTAGTTTTATATATTTTAGGAAGACATGAGACATGAATCAATATATGTAAGAAGTACATTGGTTCCATACGGAAAGGCAGGGACAACTCAAGGCAACCTCCCCTCCCCACCCCCCGCCTTGCCCTCCCATCCCCACCCTGGGGGGCTTCCATGTCACAGATAGGTGAGAGATAAATGGTTGCATTTTTTGAGTTTCTGATAAGCCTTTCCAAAAAAGGCAATCAGAACATGCATCTGTCTCTGTGAACAGAGGGATGACTTTGAATAGAATGGGAGGCAGGTGCACCCTGAGCGTTTCCAGCTTGAATTTTCCTTTTAGCTTAGTGATTTTGGGGGGCCCAAGATATTTTCCTTTCACAAAGTTGTTGTGAATACTGAATTAGTGAATGGTGAATCATTGTTCTTAAAGGAAATATAGGGCAAATATCCTGTGAGATCTTTTTGTCAATTGATCAATTGTCACCTTTTTGTCAATTGATCAATATATAACCTGGTTTTATGTGTGTTTCTGTTAACATACCTTAATATATTTGTTAATTTATTTACATTCAACTCACAACCAACAGCACTGTAATTCATGCCTGAACAAAGCTTATCAACTGCATGTATGCTCCACCTATCCTCTGGAAACTGCCTTTCCAAAAATTATATCAGTGAGAAAATTATGGCAGTAAAAGAGATCTGATTGAGCATCTTGCCTTTAGCTGCCATTGATTATTCCTGGGCTTGGATCAAGCTAACTCTGGGAGACATTTAGTTTATAGTTTAAATGATAATAGCCCTCTGGCCTGGCCACATGACCCTTGAGCAGTAAGGAATTATAGAAACTATGCCTACATTTTAGCAGAGTTCAAGCCCCTCCCATAATCCTATTCTTGCAGCCTTTCATTAGACTTACAAAGGTGATTTTGAGTCCCTGTGAAAGGAGGGAATTAGTTTTAGGGAGGGACTGTAATGAGTTGGCTCTGTGTCCCCACCCAAATCTCATGTCAAATTATAATTCCCAACATTGCAGGAGGGACCTGGTGGGAGGTGATTGGATCATGGGGTCGAATTTCCCCTTTGCCTTTCTTGTGATAGTGAGTGAGTTCTCACAAGATCTGCTTGTTTAAAAGTGTATGGCACTTCCCCCTTCACTCTCTCTTCTGTCGCCATGTGAAGATGTGCTTGCTTCTCCTTTGCCTTCTGCCATGATTGTAAGTTTCTTGAGGCCTCCTCAGCCATGTCTCCTGTACAGTCTGTGAAATTGTGAGTCAATTAAAAACCATTTTCTTTATAAACTACACAGTCTCTGGTAGTTCTTTATAGCAATGTGAGAATGGACTAATACAGAGACTATTATCATCCTTACTTTCAAGTTAAACTATAAACTAAGTTCCTCCGAATGTTAGCTTGGCTTACTCCAAGGAATGACAAGGACAGCTTGGAGGTCGGCAGCAAGATGGTGTCAACTACATCAGATTTCTCTTACTGTCATAATTTTGCAAAGGCAGTTTCAGTGGGATTTAGGAAAGTAGATAAAGTTTGTGCCGTTGTTTGTTTATACTGCTATGCATGGTCTTAGTCCTTTTCAGGGTCATAAAACTTCCCCACAACCCCAGAGAGGAATTATGGTAGGTACACTCTTGGTCTCTCTCCTGGGAGTAGAAGCTTCCCTCTAAAGAGAATTTATGGCAGTTGTCATGTCTCAGAAGTTTCTGTGATAGTCAGATAAGGGAAGCTCCAAGAAGGCTTCTTTCTGCATCTGTTGTATCATAAAAGTCTTCAGCTTAAGATAATTTTATACCAACCTAGTGACCCAGGAGGTCCTCACAAAGTCAGTACAGCTAATAGTATTTGAAGGATTGATTTATTCCTGAGCCATAGAGATACATTTTAATTCTGACTCTAGGCTTATCTCATGGGTGGTGGTTCTTAGAATTTTGTTTTGTTTTCTAAGAAAATTTCAAAAAAAATTATAATTTTTATAAAACTAGAGGCACTAGGGTTTCTAGGCAGATCCAACACCAGTCCCTTATCATTTCACTGTTACTACAGCTCCTTATCATCCCTAGTACCTTTCAGATTTTCCTGAAACTTAGAGCTCCCCAGATGTTTGATGATTTAAGTGTATCCTGAGGTTTGCCCTCTCATGGAAGTCCCCATAAACACAAATGGTGACACATTTATCCAAGTTTATGACTCTCTTCTGATGACATGATTTTACATCCATCAGATGCCTCTGCAAGTCTGCCAAATATCACAAGGCAATTCACTAGTGAGAATAAATTCCATAAATTTAATTCAATTATAAATAAGTTCCTGTGCCTTCTTGAGAAAATTAATACGTTTTATGTGTACCAAGAGTGAAGGCTCTGGAGTCAGACTTGTATCATATACCAGCTACAACACTTCTTGGGTGTGTGAGTTACTTTATTCCTTAATGCCTCAGTTCCGTCTTATGTGAAATAAGGATACTAACTGTACCTTCTTGATAGTGTTGCTGTGATGACTCAACAGAATAATTCCTGTGAACCTCCAAGGACAGGGCCTGCAACTTAGAAAGCATTTAATGAGTATTAACTAGGGGGAATTAGAAGCAATCATGGTTTGCATTTTTCAGAATTCAACAAGTCAAATCTCTACTGATATGAACATGCTGTTTACTATAGTCCTTCAAAAGTTTTCTATAACTCAACCATTTGAATCGCTACATTCTGATTCAAGTTTTCCTAGATATCACTGTAGGGGCCAACGGGACAACTTCCCATTTGCTTTCTGAACGTTTGATGAGAAATCAGCTCACAAAAGGCAGATTAATTGGAGAAAAAGCATACACATTTTATTAGCATACACATGGGGAACATTACTGAGTGATTACCCAACCCCTGCAATAGAATGCAGAAGCTTAAATGCCATCTTAGGGTTACGAAAAGAATGAGGGCTTGGGCTGTGGCAAAACAGATTATGGAAGGGAGAAAAGAGGAGGCTTGGCTAGCAAAGGTCTTCTAATTATGTAGTTCAAACTTCACAAGTAGCAGTCCTGTTAGAGAATAGATGGCAAATGTTTCTTTCAGACCTTTAAAGGTGTTTCAGACTCTCAGTTAATCCTTCCCAGATCTAGACAAGGGAAGGCCTGGCTTCATCAATGCAGATTTTCTACAGATGCAAATTTCCCCCACAAGATATAACTTTGCAGGGCTACTTGTGTATGCTAGCTCTCTGACAGCCATCTCAAAATATGTCAAAGAAATATATTTTGGGGGATAAAATATTTTGATATCCTTTAGTCCCCACTTTGAAACTTTTAAAAGTTTCACATATTAAAAGCCAAGCTGATTGCTTTGGAGAGATTTTGGTTAGAGGTTGTTATAGAAAAAAAGTGGAAAAAACAATTGGGATGAGCAGAAAAGAGCAAAGTTAAATAGAGAATTCCATGTCTTCTTTAGTCAGTCTCTTAGTTCTGAGGACAGATCAGCTCAATTAATCAGCTGTGTCCCATTCCAGGAGGTGGCATAACGGATGGGCCAGGCCTCTATATATGATGCAGGAAAACAGATCTTTAATAAGAGGCATTTCTATGGATACAGAAGAAAAATTAAGGTTAATGACTGGAGTAGTCTATAGAATAGCTTTTCTGGAGTCTCTGGAGCATCTTTGGATTGCAGTGGCAATCTGACAGGTTACATTTTTAAAAGCCTTGAGGGTGGAAAGCCAAGCCAAGGATTTGCCACCGTACTGTCTTCAATACCTGTACAAATTGGATGAATTTCTCTTTTCTTGAGGTCTAAAAATAACTTGAGGTGCATCGGCCTGTCAGAAAGTTACATTCTCACCACAGCTCAGGAACCTTGTAAAGGAACTGCATAGAAAAAGTACCAGGCCAGTCTGTCCAAGGGATGTCTTAGCAGCTCAATAAAGTCAATGTGAATTCCTTAAAGCAGTCTGTTCATGTCTGAAAATATGCCATTCCAGTCAAAGCCTTGGTAAAATAACCAGTGCCTCTAACTGTGTCTTTTTATTAAAAAGAAAAAAAAAAGATTATTATTGAACTTATGCAAATAATTATATTGCCATAAATTAAGAATACTCACAAATAGTTTCCAAATTCTGGAGAAATTAGGTTTAGAGAAAGCTAAATGATTCACATGTGCTCATAAAACTATATTTAACTCAATTGTTATAAGTTATAAATAGCTCAAGGGAGAAAAAAAAGTTTTTTTGACCATGGAAAACAAAACAAAAAGAATCAGCCATGTTTCAAACCAAAAAAAGCCACAAAACTTATTTCAGTCCTCTATTAATTTAGTCCGATGTAATTAATTCTTGTTCCATTTGATGTTGGGTTAGCAATCTTCATGAATGTATCATCTTTTTAGAGTCCTAGATGTTTTCTACCTAGACCAATGGTATGACCTCTAAAGTTATGAGAAATCTGTATTCAATAATACATGTCAGGTTCCTTTCCATAAATTTCCTTGAAGAAGAAAATTTTGGACTATACCCAATTATAAATTGCTTTTTGAGAAGAAACAAAGTAAAACAATAATTTAACATAATAATTGTAATTATTACCAATAACATATACTAAAACATATCAGAATTTTAGTAATTAAATTTAGTAATTTAATTATCCAAAATTACAATTTTGGAATATATATCAATAACACATTTATATAAATATAACTCAAAGAAACTTAACCACCATTTCTTATTTAACGATGCTTCCCATTTGATTTTAACATATCAAATAAGCCTAATGTGTCTCTCTTGTATTTCTAGGGACCCTAATATCCAAAATGTTAGTTTGAGATAAAAATGACTGAATTTAGAATTAGAAATTTTGTTTTTGGGAAGAATATCAAATATTAAAGTTTTAAAACACTTGGTCAAAATAGGATTGCAGGTCACTACGATTATCATTTTGGATAAATTAAAATTTTGGATAAACTATCATTTAATTATCTTTTAATTATCCAAAATGATAATTAAAAGATTTCAAAAAGTGGACCAGGCATGGTGGCTCACACCATAATCCCAGCACTTTGAGAGGCCAAAGTGGGCAGATAATTTGAGGTCAGGAGTTTAAGACCAGCCTGGTCAACATGGTGAAACCCCATCTCTACTAAAAATACAAAAATTAGCCAGCTGTGGTGTCAGGCACCTGTAATCCCAGCTACTCAAGAGGCTAAGACAGGAGAATCACTTGAATCCTGGAGGGAGAGGTTGCAGTGAGCTGAGATCAAGCCACTGCACTCCAGCCTGGGGGACAAAGCAAGACTCCATCTCAAAAAAAAAATTTCAAGAGCAAAAATCTTTACTCTTTGATAGTGAAGAGACTCAGTTTCCCCAACAATCATAAGACCTAGTAAAGACACCACAAGTCAAACTTAACCTATTTTTTCTCTCTCTTTCTTTTGCAGTTTCCTTAAGAGGTAAACAAACCTTTTTACTATCTCTTATTATTTACAAAAATCTCGTTTTCTAGAAAACCAAAGTCTACATTACATCAGTATATTATTATGCTAAAGTTAATTTTAATAAAACCGTATGAACAAATTCAGCCATCTCAGTTTTGACCACAAATTATGATTTCCATAAACCTTTTATAAATTATTCCAAATTTTCCCATTCTCTCATTTCCTCAACTTTCTCTGTTTATTCAGTGTTACCAATTTTCTTATTCTTAAAATTTAAAACAGCTTTTAAAAACCTCTAAACTAGGCAAAATTACTTTTCCTTTAACAAAAACCATACTCTCATGCCTTTTTATAAACTTTTTTATACCAAAAATGCATTTTACTTTTCTTATATACTTCAGCATATAGAATTGCTTTTCTTATATCTAGTAGTTTTAATTACATATGTTAAGTATAATGTTAACTCTTAGTAACACTAATTTTCAGTGAAAAACCTAGGAAAAAAGCAATTTCAATTATGTACCAGATGCAGAGCCTTGAAGACAATGCCTGGAGGATCTAACCCCTCTCAGCACGGCCAAGAGGCATAGCTAGGCCAGGGGGACAGGGCCCAGGTATTGTTCCAGGTTTCACCATGGTCATTTGCCTAGACTTCAGAATCTAAAGGCTCAACTCCAAAGGCATAAGCTTACAAACTATCAAAAAAAGCAAGTATCAAAAAGATCACAGAAGTAACAGGTTTTTTTGTTTTGTTTTGTTTTGTTTTGTTTTTTTGAGACAGAGTCTCACACTGTCACCCAGGCTAGAGTGCAATGGCACAATCTCAACTCACTACAACCTCCGCCTCCTGGGTTCAAGCAATTCTCCTGCCTCAGTCTCCCGAGTAGCTGGGATTACAGGTGCGTGCCAACATGCTCAGCTAATTTTTTAATTTTTAGTAGAGGTGGGGTTTTACCATGTTGGTCAGGCTGGTCTTGAACTCCTAACCTTGTGATCTGCCCACCTCGGCCTCCCAAAGAAGTAACAGTTTTATGACCTTAAATACAGTAGAGACAGTACAAATCTGTCTGACCAATAGATGCAGCAAAAAACTCTAGGTTAAATTATGAAGACATTTCTATTTTATTTTATCAAAATTGTATAACTCTCTTTACCAAAGATTAACAAAATCACGTGAATTTGTAAAGCATTAGGGCTTATTTACTTAATTCATGAGTACTCATTTACTTAAAGTCATATAGACAATATATAAACATAGATACGTAGGCATAAAAATAAAGATAGACACAAAGACTTTATATCTTTGACTTAAAATTTTTAGCCATAGATTTCTAAAGCTACCTAGTTTGAAAGGATAGTTGGATTAAAACTGTGCCTTTGTACATGAAAAAGTTAAAGTTTATCTCACATGATCTTAGCCCCTACAGGGTTTTAGAGAAAACAGAGTAACAAATTTACATCTCAAAGCACATAGAGAATTAAATCTTTTTAAGAAGGAATTTGAGAGTGTTATAGGAATATTAGAAATGGATGCCAAGGTTACACAGAAGCATGGGAACTTACCATAGGATTTTATAAGGAGGCCAATTTCATTGATTTTCACTCAGTTTAGTTCTCTGATTGGGAATCAAACCCAGACTGCAGTTGTAAATCACAGGACTACAAAGTGAAGCCACCTTTATTGTGAACCCTGCAGGGGATCACAGCAGGAAGTTTGAGCTTACAAAGGATTTTAACTTTGTTTTAGGCCAGATTTTTGCTCTTTAATTTTGTCAAGAGAATTTCTAAGGCTAGTCATGACACTATTATGTCTCTTTCTTTTAATTTGAGCTTCCATTAACTTTTTAAAATAAAATATCTCTAAATTTTTTTTAATTTAGGAGTTGGCTGGTGTGATGACTCATGCCTGTAATTGCAGCACTTTGGGAGGCTGAGATGGGAGGATCACTTGAAGCCAGGAGTTTGAAACTAGCCTGGGCAGCATAGTGAGACACTGTCTCTACAAAATAATAATAATAAAAAATTTAGCCATCATGGTGGCACGCATCTATAGTCCAAGCTATTTGGAAGGCTGAGGCAGGGGATCACTTAGGTGATGAGGAGTTTGAGGCTTTCTTGAGTCGTGATTGCACCACTGCACTCCAGAGCCTGGGTGACACAGCAAGACTCTGTTTCTAACAACAACACACAAATTTAGGAATCTAGTTTAAAGGATACATCTTCTGGCCATTGAATTTCCAATGGTGCATTTATTCCAATAGTGACTCATTCCAATAGCTTCCTTATGGAAAGCCCAGGATCTAATTATCCAGGTTCAGAAGGTATTTTCTCAGAGAGGGCACAGAAGAGGGTGTCCCAAAGATCCTCCCTGAAAAATTAACTTCAAGAATAGGCCAAGACAGCAGAAGAGTCTTGTTGCTCATAGACAGTAACCCACAAATTTGTGGGGGACTGTCAATCACAGACCAGTTACTATGTGACGTCAGGTAGGCCCTTCTGGAATTGGACTTTCCCAGCACTAACCAGTCAAGAAGTGCTGAGGTGACAAAAGCCCTTTATGGATGAGACTTCATATGACAAACTCTCTCAAGAGCTTGACACATTCAGAACAAAGTCTCAGGTTCCCAGCCACTTTCAGACTGACCACCTGACATGACCCAGAAATCATGCACCCCAGACGGTAGAGACCCAGAGAGATTGCTTCCACTTAGTCACAGGTCAAGCTCTTGAGGACATAGAACAAGATGAGAGGGAACCTTATCTGATACCCCTCTTTATGACAGAACAACATAGAAAGACAAAGACCAAGGAAAACACTATTTCTGGGAAGAAAGGGATCAAACAATAGGAACCTCCATACCACAAAGGACTGAAAAGCACGCCAGAGTCTCTATGCCTACAAATATCACACAAATCCTTCTCTCCCATTAATCAAGATTTCAGAGGGGAAAAAGAAACAGTGACCTTTACCATCTGCTTGACAGGATTCTACAGAAAGAGAGAGAGAGAGTGGGTCCAGAGGCATGGCTGATAAGAAATTCTTACCTGATATCAAAAATTAGCCAGGCATAGTAGCAGGCATCTGTAATCCCAGCTACTCAGGAGGCTGAGACAGGAGAATTGCTTGAACCTGCGAGGCGGAGGTTGCAGTAAGCCGAGATCGTGCCATTGCACTCCAGCCTAGGCAACAAGAGTGAAACTCCATCTCAAAAAATAAAATAATAAATTCTTACCCTTATGCTGGCCAATCAGGGCTTAGATTCCCCTCACTGCAGCTTCCAAAAAAAACAGAGCGGCTTTGGTGATCCTGCTCACCAAAACTGTAGGGCAAAGGGAGCACTTCCCCTTTACCCTCAGACAGTTTACAAAAAAGTCAACTCACAAAAGGCAAATTAATGGGAGTACAGGCATACACATTTTATGAACGTATACATGGGGAGCATCACATAGTGATCACCCACCCCTGCCCCAGTGGGGTGCAGAAGCTTATATACCATCTTGTTACAGAAAGAACGGGGACTTGGATCATGGCAAAACAGGTTACGAGGAGAGAAGAGGAGGCCTGGCTAGCAAAGATGGTCTTGTGTTGTAGAGGAAACCTCACAGGTAGCCGCTCTCAGAGAGAATAGGTGGCGTATGTTTCTTTCAGACATGTACAGGTGTCAGATCACGGTGGTGGATCCTTCCTGTATGGTTTTGCACCATCCCCCTGGTGCTGTTGTGATAGTGAGTTCTTAGGAGAGCTGGTTGTTTAAAAGTCCATAGCACCTCCCTTCTCTCTCTCTCTTGCTCTTGCTCCTGCCATATAAAATGCCTGCTCCCCCTTTACCTTCCGCCACAATTTTAAGCTTCCTGAGGCCTCCCCAGAGGGAGAGCAGATGCCAGCATCATGCTTCCTGCACAGCCTGTAGAGCTGTGAGCTGATTAAATCTCTTTTCTTTATAAATTATCCAGTCTCAGGTATTTCTTTATAGCAATGCAAGAATGGACTAATGCAAGCTCTATGGTTAAAATAAGCTCAATTAAAAGCTGATATTATATATATATATACACACACACAAATATATACATATATGTGTGCACATATATGTGTATATATATATCTTTTCTGCTTTTTCTCTTTGGATCCCATTATGAACATTTTTTTCAGTTGACTGAAACCCTTTTTAAAATTATGTGCTCAATCCCTCTGTTCACGTCCTTTCTTAAGTATTTTTCTCTCATTTACGTTTACTCCTCCCTACTCTGCAAATTCCCCCCACAAAAGCTTAAATACCAACTAAGCTTTGCAAGGCTACTTCTGTTCGCTGTCTCTCTGACAGCTATCCCAAAATATATTTTGAGGTTCAATATTTTTATTTCCCTCAGTATAAACTGGTGATGATTAAGGTCAAAAGTGTGAAGAAATTTCTATAAAAGTTCGTGATACAATGATGAACTCTATTGATAAACACTATCAAGGAAATAGCCTTCTCTCCTGACTTGAATAAACCACTTTATCCTTTCCCTTCAATCTTTCATTGTAGCTCCCATATTGGCACTGCACTCGGGTGGTACAGGAAGGAAGAATGTCTGGAAAGTGGAGTATTTACCTGAAAAACAGATTAAACAGGATACAGAGATAGTTAAAATGATGAGTTTAAGATCCTTCCCCACTCACTAGCATAGAGGCTTGAGAATTAGTTTCAGGTAACTTGTACATGTAAGATTCTCCCCACGGCCTGAAAGCCTAAGGGGATGAGTAACTCCTTCCTGCTCAGGCCCAGTCCCAAGGCGCAAGGCCATTTGGCATCAGCAGCGTATGTCAGCAAGACAGCAGAAGCAGGAAGAGAGCCAACCGGAAGACACCTACCCTGGCCGTAAGACGCGTACCACAGAAGATCCGAGAAAGAGGCCATCTGGGTACAATGTAGCAGTTACATCAGACTAGGACACTTCCTGTTTACAGAAGACTATAAAACCTTTGCCCTGTCCTCACTTGCGGCTGACACCATTTTAGGCCTCAGCCCACCAGCACCCAGGCGCTCATTAAAACAGCATGTTGCTCCACACCACCTTGTGTTGTCTGTTGACACGCTCTCGGGGTTCGAACTGATACAAGAACCTTACAGTAGAAAATAAATGTTTTTGCATAATCTGAGTGAATTATTAGACTCTGCCATCAGCACCATCTTTATAATTGGTAGAGCCCAATGCAAAGGGAAAATGCAAAGCCTCTTGTTCAAAAAGTAAGAAAAAAATGCAATTCAAGGCACTAAAATATAAAGCTTTTTCTTTTCTTCCACAATGTCTTACCTTGTCATGGTATTTTTTTATTTGCTTCTTAATGTTGTTCTAAATAAAGTATCACTTTAAACCACTAGCATCAATTCTACCCTCATCTTTATATTGTGCAATGCCAGTGATGGGTCTCAGGACACAGTACCCCAAAATATGACTCCAGGGAACCAGAATATGCCACGCCAAATATGGCTCTTTGGCATAATAATTATATTGAGCTTGAGAAGTGGCAACAAGGAAGCAGCCCTTGCTCGCTCTTGGCGCCTCCTTGGCCTTGGCATCCGCTCTGGCCACACTCAAGGGGCCCTTCAGCCCGCCACTGCGCTATGAGGGCTGCTCTCTGGGGCTAGCCAAGGCCGGAGCCAGCTCCCTCTGCTCGCCAGAAAGTGTGCAAAGAAAGGTTCCATATATACTGTGGAATACTATGCAGCCATAAAAAATGATGAGTTCATGTCCTTTGTAGGGACATGGATGAAGCTGGAAACCATCATTCTCAGCAAACTATCGCAAGGACAAAAAACGAAACACCGCATGTTCTCACTCATAGGTGGGAATTGAACAATGAGAACACATGGACACAGGAAGGGGAACATCACACACGGGGCCTGTTGTGGGGTGGGGGGAGGGGGGAGGGATAGCATTACGAGATATACCTAATGTTAAATGACGAGAGCACACTAACATGGCACATGTATACATATGTAACCAACTTGCACGTTGTGCACACGTACACTAAAACTTAAAGTATAATTAAAAAAAAAAAAGAAAAAAAGAAAAGAGAGGTGCCGGCGGGAGCCAGGGCTGCACGCGGCACTCGGCGCTCCTGGGCTGGCACGGGTTCCAGGTGAACGCGGGCTCAGCAAGCCCCACACTTGGCGTGGCCAGCTGGCACCTGCTGGGCTTGATCCGAGGCTGAATCCCGTGTGTGGACCACCATTCCCTCTTTGCCAGTATAGCAGGTCTCCATCTCTTTCTCACTTCCCGTCTTTTCCTCTTGATTGTCTGGGACGAGCTCCCTCTGGGCTGTCGGAGTGTCTGGGCTAGGTGCTGCAAAGTCCTGTGATGAGTGCCAGTGAGAGGTGAAGCCAGCTGGGCTTTTGGGATGGGTGGGGACTTAGAGAACTTTTGCGTCTAACTAAGGGTTTGTAAATGCACCAATCAGCACTCTGTCAACATGGACTGATCAGCTCTCTGTAAAACGGACCAATCAGCTCTCTGTAAAATGGACCAATCAGCTCTCTGTAAAATGGACCAATCAGCAGAATGTGGGTAGGGCCAAATAAGGGAATAAAGCACACCACCTGAGCCAGCAGGCAACCCGCTAGGGTCCCTTTCCATGTTGTGGAAGCTTTGTTCTTTCTTCACAATAAATCTTGCTGCTGCTCACTCTTTGGGTCCACGCCAGCTTTTATGAGCTGTAACACTCACCTTGAAGGTCTGCAGCTTCACTCCTGAAGTCAGCCAGACCACAAACCCGCCAGAAGGAAGAAACTCCGGACACGTCCGAACATCGGACGGAACAAACTCCAGACACACCATCTTTAAGAACCATAACACTCACCACCAGGGTCCGTGGCTTCATTCTTGAAGTCAGCGAGACCAAGAACCCACCAATTCCGGACACAAGCTGGTTATTTTGAGAAACTCCAGACACAGGAGTAGCTCTGAAAACAAGGATGAAGGTTGCCCTTTGGTAAGGGAAATTTACATCTATGAAGAAAATATCTGGGAGGTGTCTCCTCTGCACCAGGAAGAGAGGGATGACTAAACCACTAGAGGCTCTTAATCAACGGAGACGGTATCAACTTAAATCTGCATAACAACGCTTATCTTTAAAATGTTTTTCCTGGCCATCTTACCTTAACTGGCTGTTCCCTATACTCTTTTTTTTTTTCTTTCAGAGAAATGATGGTATTTAAGCCTGAAGTCTAAGACTAAGATCTACTCTAGAGATTTACTAATTTCTCTGGATTATCACCAATGTATACGAGAGGTTTACATGTTATTACATCTCTGTGTGTTTTTTTGTTGTTAGTTTGTCTTTTATTACAGGGAGTCCCAGCTAAGAATTCATGAAAAGTGATGAAGAAAATGATTTTTCCTCCCCATACCAGTTTTAAATTCAAATATAAGAGCATTTAATTAGTACGCAAAATCACCAAAATTGTGCAACTTGTATTTTTTTAGCCCTTATATGCATCTGTATTTCATTCTTATCAGTCTTTCTTTCCACTGAAACACTGCACAAAACTTACTCATCTGTTTTATTTCACTTCTTAATGCCCCACATATTCCACTAACACTCTTACTTTTGGCTTAATGATAAGGAAAGATTGAAAGGGAAAAAAATTATGGGTTGCCCTGTCTTCCCTTTTCTTTCTATGTCATCACTTTCAACTTAAGAGGCTGGCTAATCCTGAGCAGTAATAGGAGTAAGACAATAATAAGGTTCACTTCTTTCCTTTGTGTTTTTGGAATGCCATTGCCTTTTTTCTGTGTTGGAAACAAGTTCTGGTTCAACAGAAGTATGACCTCGGCTGGGTACGGTGTCTCAGTCTGTAATCCCAGTAACCAACTATGGGCAGATCACTTGAAGCCAGTAGTTCAAGACCAGTCTGGCCAACATGGTGAAACCCCGTCTCTACTAAAAATACAAAAATTAGCTGGGTGTGGTGGTGCATGCTTATAATCACAGCTACTTGGGAGGCTGAGGCAGGAAAATTGCTTGCACCTGGGAGGTGGATGTTGCAGCAAGCTGAGATCATGCCACTGCACTTTAGCCTGGGCGACAGAGTGAGACTCCATCTCAAAAAATAAAATAAAATAAAATAAAAATTATATATACATAAAAAGGGTAAGGGCTTGGAGCATGTCCACACAAGTTATGGCAGTAAATCTGGTGGTGGTGGCAAGACAGGTCACAGGAGGAAGAGAAGAGGAGGTTTGCCTAGCAAAGGTGGTCTGGTTATATAGATGAAACCTCACAGGTAGCAGCCCTCAAAGAGAATAGATGGTGAATTTTGATAAATAGATGTCAGACTCTCCATTAACCTTTCCTGAATCTGGACAAGGGAGGGCTTCAAAGAAACCTTGTTTGCTTCCATTGTTTCCTTCACTTTATCTTCTCTACAGATACAAATCTCTCCCACAAAAGACAGCTTTGCAGGGTCACTCTGTCTGCAGGCACCCTGGTCACAAAATATGTCAAAGAAGCATATTTTGAGGTGAATAGTTCAGTTTTCTTCACAATCATGAAGCAGACCCTGCCTACCACTTGTGTCTGGAGAAAATAACTCCAATTCCTTGTTGGTAGGTTGTGGAGTGACTGCTCATTGCCACCTAATATCTTGTCTCTCCTTCCTTCCTTTCTTTTTTTTTTTAAATAGAAACGGGGTCCTATTCTATTGCCCAAGCTGATCTTGAACTCCTGGGCTCAAGCAATCCTCCTGCCTCAGCCTCCCAAAGTGCTGGGATTACAGGCGAGTCACTGCACCTGGCCTCTCCTTCCTTGATAACAGAAATCCAATTTTATTTGGAGTTTAATGTGCTGAGCTAAAAACCACATTTTCAGCAACTTCTGCAGCTGCTATAGCCACATTAGTAAGTTTTGGTTAATTGGATGTGCACAGAAGTGTTTTATGGGATTTCTGGGATAATAGTCTCATTCCTCCTTTTAGTAGCTTTGGAATAGAGTTGTGATAGCTAGAACTCCGTCTGGAATCTTAGAAAGTGAGGAGACCTGCAGGATGAAAGTTAGGTCCTCAAATGAAGCAGAAACATAGAAGGTGACTGAGTCCCTAAAAAACCAAAGCATTGCCACCCGAGCCCTTGGCTGCTTATATTGGGGGAAACTGTCCCCAATATTTCAAGGTAGGTTCTTTCTATTTTCCCTAAGTATTGGCCAATCTGAGAAATAAAGAGAAAGAGTACAAAGAGAGGAATTTTACAGCTGGGCTACCAGGGTGACATCACATATTGGTAGGTCTATGATGCCCACCTGAGCCGCAAAACCAGCAAGTTTTATTAAGGATTTAAAAAGGGGAAGGGGTGTACCAACAGGGAGTAGATCACAAAGATCACATGCTTCAAAGGGCAAAAGGGGGAACAAAGATCACATGCTTCTGAGGCCAATAAAGATCACAAGGCAAAGGACAACGCAAGATCACAAGGCAAAGGGCAGTCAAAAACTCCTGATAAGGGTCTATGTTCAGCTGTGCACGTATTGTCTTGATAAACATCTCAAACAACAGAAAACAGGGTTCGAGAACAGAGAACCAGTCTGACCTCAAATTTACCAGGGTGGGATTTTTTCCCCACCCTAATAAGCCTGAGGGTACTGCAGGAGACCAGGGTGTATTTCAGTCCTTATCTCAACCGCATAAGACAGACACTGCCAGAGCGGCCATTTATAGACCTCCCCCCAGGAATGCAATTCTTTTCCTCGGGTCTTAATATTATATTCCTTACTAAGAAAAAAATTTAGTGAAATCTCTCCTACTTGCACATCCATTTATAGGCTCTCTGCAAGAAGAAAAATATGGCTCTTTTTGCCCAACCCCAAGTCAGAACTTATGGTTGTTTTCCCTTGTTCCCTAAAATCACTGTTATTCTGTTCATTTTCAAGGTGCACTGATTTCATATTGTTCAAATACACATGTTTTACAATCAATTTGTTCACTTAAGGCAATCATCACAGGGTCCTGGAAGATAACAGGATTAAGAGATTAAAGTAAGACAGGTGTAAGAAATTATAAGAGTATTATTAGGGAAGTGATAAATGTCCATGAAATTTTCACAATTTATGTTTCCTCTGCCGCGGCTCCAGCGGGTCCCTCCGTTCGGGGTCCCTGACTTCTTGCAACATGCTTACCTCTGAACTTTTTACCTGTGAAAGAAATAAGCTTGTATTTGTTAAAACATTATTACTTACAGCTTTATTATGTGCAGGTAAAATTAATCTAAACTTGCATGGAAGTCTCCACTAGTTCACCTAGGTTAAGAAATTAAGTTAAACATTTTTTTTTTTTTTGAGATGGAGTTTTGGTCTTGTTGCCCAGGCTGGAGTGCAGTGATGCAATTTTGGCTCACTGCAACCTCCACCTCCCGGGTTCAAGTGGTTCTCCTGCCTCAGCCTCCCAAGTAGCTGGGATTACAGGCGCCCACCACCACACCCAGCTAATTTTTATATTTTTAGTAGAGACAGGGTTTCACCATGTCGGCCAGGCTGGTCTCAAACTCCTGACCTCAGGTGATCCACCCTCCTCAGCCTCCCAAGCCCTGGGATTACAGGCATGAGCCACTGCGCCTGGCCAAGTTAAACAATTTTTTTTTTCGAGATGGAGTGTCATTCTGTCCCCCAGGCTGGAGTGCAGTGGCGTGATCTCGGCTCATTGAAAGCTCTGCCTCCAGGTTCACACCTTCTCTTGTCTCAGCCTCCCAAGTAGCTGGGACTACAGGCACCCGCCACCAAGCCCAGCTAATTTTTTGTATTTTTTGTAGAGACGGGGTTTCACCGTGTTAGCCAGGATGGTCTCGATCTCCTGACCTCATGATCTGCCCACCTCAGCCTCCCAAAGTGCTGGGATTACAGGTGTGAGCCACTACGCCCCACCAAGATTTTAAACACATGTGTTTTAAACACATCTGAGGCAGTCTTCAGTTTGTTGTTGGGCAATGTGTCATGAAGCCGCTGGTATGAATGACACATATCAATCCTAGAAATGACAATCATTTCTAGGATTCAGAGGCCCTTTTCCTTTATCTTCCCAGGTCAGGACTATTTTCTGGATTTCTGAGATTGCTGATAAATGCAGTATTCTGATAATGACAATGTTGTAGTAGAAATAGTAATAGTAATAATGTAAGTGTAACATTTCTTATTTTTTAAAAGTAATTTAAATATTAAAATTATGCAACAAATTTGGGGTAGACAGCCATAAAAATTCATGTGGATAATTATAAGACTACCCCTGAAAAGAGATATCAACCATTGACATATATCAACCGTGAAAGAGGAGGCATGATAAGAGATTAAGGTGACTAATACTTCTATCTAGTGTTCGAATTGAAAACCACCATTTCTTGTCTATAAGGACAATGTCGGGTTTTAGCAAATGTTTTCTTTCCCCCAGCTGACTTGTGCTGGGCCATCCTAATTGTCTTGTCCATTTGCGAAAAAAGACAAAAACAACAACAACAACAGAAAAACACTAGATAATATTCCAGGAAGCCACCTGGAGGTGACTGAGATGGCAGCTGGAGTATAATAAAAAACTAAGCGTATTAGGGAGTGTGTTCTATTTTTCATTTGTCTTAAGGGCTGAAACCACGGAGTGTGGGCTTTGAACTCAGAACAATGGAGTTAAAGAGAAGACAGTCTAAGAAGAGAAGGGCGAAAGAACAATGGAGACTTGCAGCACTCCTACCTCCTCTTAGATGTTCTTCTACTTGCCTCTGGAGGATTTCCCCCAGATTGCTTTTTCTACTTCCTCACTGGTCTGTCTATGTCTCCTCAACCCTCACTCCATGACGACCTTTCATAAGCTCACGCTCTCTCATCCCCTTTCTAATGTCCTCCTCACCTCACATTGAGTCAGTGCTGTTTAGTGGAAAGAGGGTTTGATTCTGGGATCCCCTACTTCCTTACTAGTTATCTTGAGCAAATCACTTGAGTTTTCTGAGGCTTGAGTTGTTCATATCTGTACCAGGGTAGATAATACATGGATGATATGTACCTTATAGGGAGGTTGCTCAAATTGGACGATGTATTGTGAAAAAGACAGATGTGGTAGGCAGTTGGGACAGTTCACTTTATTTTCCTTTTCTCATTCTCTTCCCTTCCATAAATCACTGTTAGGGGAAAATTAGTAAAAAAAGAAAAATAGGCTACTGGAATAAAATATTAGGTATAAATAATTTTCAAAGTTTGATTTTAGAGTTATGATGACAGTGAATTTCTATTGATTTTCTGTTTTTTCATGTGGGTATTCTTTGATAAAGGGACACTATTCTACTTACTCATCTGCAAGCTCAGGACAAATTACTCTCAGGTCTGTAAGCCCTCTCACGCCTACTACTCTGTGGTTATGAGGACACATGAGGGAAATAGCTGGAAAGATTTTGTAAAGTCTAAAGTAAATGCTAATGAATAGTAATTATTATATTTTGTTTGCTCCTTGTTATACCTATAGTGGATATTCAGTAAAGATTTCTTATTTTTTTTATTTTTTAAACTTTATTATTATTATTTGAGACAGAGTCTCACTCTGTCGCCCAGGCTGGAGTGCAGTGGTGCCATCTCGACTCAATGCAACCTCTGCCTCCTAGGTTCAAGCGATTCTCCTGCCTCAGCCTCCCAAGTAGCTGGGATTACAGGCGTGCACCATTATGCCCAGGTAATTTGTGTGTTTTTAGTGGACACGGGGTTTTACCATATCGGTCAGGCTGGTCTTGATGTCCTGGCCCCAAGTGATCCACCTACTTCAGCCTCCTGAAGTGTTAGGATTACAGGCATGAGCCACTGCGCCTGGCCAAGATTTTTTTTTTTAACTATTGACCAAAGATAGAATAATATGGCAATTTAATACGAAACTAGTATTAAATTGGCAGGAGGGATGTGCATTAGTCTGTTCTCATGCTGCTAATAAAGACATACCCAAGACTGGGTAATTTATAAAGGAAAGGTTTAATGGACTCACAGTTCCATATGGCTGGGGAAGCCTCACAATCATGGTGGAAGGCAAAGGAGGAGCAAAGTCCTGTCTTACATAAATGGCAGCAGGGAAGACAGAGAGCATGTGCAGGGAAACTCCCCTTTATAAAACCATCAGATCTTGTGAGACTTATTCACTCTATCACGAGAACAACACAGGAAAGACCCGCTCCGATGATTCAATTACCTCCCACCAGGTCCCTTCCATAACACGTGGGAATTATGGGAGCTACAATTTGAGATTTGGGTGGCGACCCAGCCAAACCATATCAGAATGTGTACAAAAGACATTATTTGTTATAGAGCCTAGAAAAATGAGCCATTTATGTGGTGGAATCTAAGAAAGGCTCCCACAAGGGTGGGCGTGATGGCTCACACCTGTAATCCCAGCACTTTGGGAGGCTGAGGCTGGACAATTACTTGAGGCCAGGAGCTCTAGACCAGCCTGGGCAACATAGTGAGACCCTGTCTCTACAAAAAATTTAAAAATTGGTCGTGCATGGTGACACGCACCTGTAGTCCCAGCTACTTGGGAGGCTTGGGATGGGAGGATCACCTGCACCCAGGAGATCGAGGCTGCAGTGACCATGATTGCACCACTGCACTCCAGCCTCGGGAACACAGTGAGACCCTGTCTCAGAAAGAAAAAAAAAAGAAAGAAAAAGAAAGGCTTCACAGAGATGAGACATTTAAGACATGTTTTTTCATAAAAAGAAATGAGGAAAAGGAAATTCCACAGAAAAACCACAGAATGAACAGAGGCGTGGATTTAGGAAAAAGCAAGCATGAAAAGGCAAGTAGTTCATTGTGACAGTAGTCCCTGTGTATGTGTGGTGGGGTGGGGGAGATATATATAACTATAACTGTCAGTGAGGTAAATATAGAAAGGTTTGTTACAAGTGGATAATAGAAGGCCTTTAATTATATGCAAAGGATTTTGTTTTCTTTGTTTTTCTGTAGGCAAAAGGCCTACAACCATTAAGAAAAATAAGTGATGTGATCAGACCTGTGTTTTCCACAGGCAACACTCAGGAGAATAAAAAGGATCCATTTGTGATGCCAGTTGTTAGATATAGAGACATTTAAGATGTTGTTGCCAAAGACCTCAACTCTGGTAGGAGTGATGGAGACAGAAAGAAGTGGATAGAAAATGGGATGTTGATGATATCAGCCAATCGGCAATTAATCCATTAGGGGAGGGTTTTCCTTTTTTGTTTTTTGAAGCAGGGTCTTGCTCTGTCACCCAGGCTAGAGTGCAGTAGAGTGAACACAGCTCACTACAGCCTTGACCTCCTGGGCTCAAGTGATCCTCCCGCTTCAGCCTCCCATGTAGCTAAGACCATAGGTGTGCGCCACCACGCCAGGCTAACTTTTCGATTTTTTGTATAGACAGGGTCTTGCCTTGTTGCCCAAGCTGGTCTTGAACTCCTGGGCTCCAGCTATCCTCCCCTTTGACTTCCCAAATTTTTGGGATTACTGGCGTGAGCCACTGCCCCTGGCCTGAGAGTTTTGCAGGGGCAAGAAAATGTAAGATGAATTGGAGGTTTTTAACTGGAACGGTTTTAAGGAAGTGCCACTAGGGGGCATGAAAGGAAAGATCAGGGAATAAAGAGTGTTCTAAGACTCTTTCAGTAAAAATTAAACAGGCTTTCCAGTCAAATGGATCAGTGTTAATATCCTACCATTTAGGTCAGTGCAGTGGCTAACACTTGTAATCCTAACATTTTGGGAGGCTGAGGCAGGTGGGTCACCTGAGGTCAGGAGTTCAAGACCAGCCTGGCCAACGTGGTGAAACCCTGTCTCCACTAAAAATACAAAAATTAGCTGGGCGTCTTGGCACCTGCCTGTAATTACAGCTACTTGGGAGGCTGAGGCAGAAGAATCGCTTGAACCTGGGAGGCAGAAGTTGCAGTAAGCTGAGATCACACCACTGCACTCCAGCCTGGGTGAGTGATACAGTGAGACTCCATCTAAAAAAAAAAACAAACCCTGCCATTTATACACATCATGTAACTTCAAGCAAGTTACTCAAACTCTCTGAGCCTTAATTCCTTACCCACAAAAATGAGAATAATAATAATACTTATTTTTGCATGATTTATATAGAAAATCGTGTTGCTTAACTCCTTAGCATCTGTCTCCGCTTTCTTCCAGCAGCATGCCTTTCATCTGGGATCTGCCTACTCCGCTCAGAAAGTGCATGGATGAGATTCCATCCTGATCCACAAGGTAGACTGACTACCCCATTGGCTTCCACAGTGATTGCCTCAGGGGTAGACACATGGCCCAAATCGGGCGAAGACTTTTGTTTTGAGCAGATTTTTTCTGTACACAGGCTGTGAAGCTGAGAGCTGGATATATATAAAGTTTAGAGCTGCTGTAACCCTCTTGCAATCTCAGAGGAGCTCCTGGAACTGCAAGGTAGGCTGCATGGAACCTGAAGATGAAGCCCTCATAGCAAGAGGCAGAGTGAAGAGACAGAGAAATGGAGTCATTAAGGACATTGGTTAAGTCCTTGTTTACAGTAGTGCCTGTAAGCAGTCATTCTGGTGGATTTTTCAGTTACTTGACTTTAATAATAAACAGTTATGCTGTAATCATAAATACCTCCTAAATGCTCACGTGCTTACAACAACAAAAATTATCTCTTGCTGATGCTACATGGGCTACCTGCAGCTCTGCTTAATTGTTGTTTTTAATCTGGGACTCAGTAAAATAGGGCAATCTGTCTCTAGAAAATCACTTGTTGTAACGGAGGGAAAGAAAAGTAGGAAAAGAAGTGCTCGCTCTAAACTATCTGCCTGAAGTTGCCTCCCACTTTCATGTAATTGGCCAGAACAAATCACATGCTCAAGATTGATTGATGTCACAGGGTGGAGAGGGGCAGCAAAGTTTTTTGAAAAATAATAATGCAATCTACAAGTAAATTTCCCTTTTGCTTAAGTGAGCTTGGGCTATATTTTCTGTCACCTGCAACCAAAAGAATCTTTTTTTTTTTTTTTGGAGACAGAGTCTCACTCTGTCACCCAGGTTGTAGATCAATGACGCCGTCTCAGCTGACTGCAATCTCCGCCTCCCAGGTTCAAGTGATTCTCATACCTCAGCCTCCCAAGTCGAGTAGCTGGGATTACAGGCGCCCTCCAACACACCTGGTTAATTTTTGTATTTTAGTAGAGACGGGTTTTTGCCATATTGGCCAAGCTGGAGAATCTTAACTAAGGAAAGGTGATGAAAGAATTAGATATTTTATATAAAATCATCAACACATGGTAAGTACTCAAAATATCGGATCTTCTGTTTCCAAGTGCATGAACACAGATTAAGTGAAAATTATCTTTCTTAAAAAAAAAGATGTGCTCAATTTCTTTAATATACATTTTATTCACTTATCTCACTAACATTTATTCAGTTTTTTTTTAAATTTGGCAGACACTGTGCTAGGTGCTGGGAATACAAAATGAGTACAATGCGCTTACATTTTAGTTATTCAGTAGATTTTCTTTTAAGAAATAACAATATGAGGTTTCAGTGTCTTATATTGATAATATCAAACTCTTACAGTCTGAGCATATGGAACATTCTCCAAGGTCGACCATATCTTAGGCCACAAAACAAGACTCAACAAATTTTAAAAAGTAAAAATCATATCAAGTGTCTTTTCTGATCACAGTGGAATAAAACTAGAAATCAATAACAAGAACCTCAGAAACTACACAAACACATGGAAACACAAACAACATGCTTCTGTATGACCAATGGGTCAATGAAGAAATTAAGAAGGAAATTAAAAAATTTCTTAAAACAAATGAAAATGGAAATACAACATACCAAAATCTATGTGATATGGCAAAAACAGTAATAAGAGAGAGGTTTATACCAAAAAACTAAAAAGACATCAAATAAACAAGCTAAAAAATGTACCCCAAGAGACCAGAAAAACAAGAACAAACCAAACCCAACATTAGTAGCAGAAAAGAAAAAATAAATATCAGAGCAGAAATAAATGAAATTGAGACTAAAAAATTACAGAAGACCAACAAAACAAAAAGTTTTCTTGAAAAGATAAAATTGACAAAACTTTAGCTAGACTAAGAAAAAAAGGGAGAGGACCCAAATAAATAAAATCAGAAATGAAAAAGGAAACATAACAGCTAAGACCACAGAAATACAAAGAATCATTAGATACTATTATGAACAACTATATGCCAACAAATTGGAAAACCTAGAAGAAATGAAAAAGTTCCTGGACAAATGCAATCTACCACGACTGAAACATGAAGAAATAGAAAACTTCAACAAACCAGTAACAAGTAACAAGATCAAAGCCATAATAAAAAAAACTCCCATCAAACAGCCCACGACCTGACAGCTTCACTACTAAATTCTACCAAACACTTAAAGAACTAATACCAATCCTACTCAAACTCTGTTAAAAAAAAAAATGAAAAAGGAGAGAATACTTTCAAACTCATTTTACTAGGCCAGCATTACCCTGATACCAAAACCAGACAAGGACACAATAACAAAAACTACAGGCCAATATCCCTGATAAACATAGATACAAAAATCCTCAACAAAATACAAGCAAACCGAATTCAACAACACATTAAAGAGATTATTCACAGTGATCAAGTAGGATTCATCCCAGGGAAGCAAAGATGGTTCAACATACAAAAATCAATAAATGTGATATATCACATTAACAGAAGCAAGAACAAAAACCATATGATCATTTCAATAGATGCTGAGAAAGCATTTGATAAAATTCAACATTCCTTTATGATAAAAAATCAAAAAACTGGGTATAGAAGGAACATATTTCAAAATAATAAAAGCCATATATGACAAACCCACAGCCAATATCATACTGAACTGAAAAACTGGAAAACCTTTCCTCTAAGATCTGAAATAAGACAAGGATGCCCATTTTCACCTTTTTTGTTTTTTGTTTGTTTGTTTGAGACAAAGTCTCACTCTTTCACCCAGGATGGAGTGCAGTGGCGTGATTTCAGCTCACTGCAACCTGTGCTTCCCAGGTTCAAGGGATTCTCCTTCCTCAGCCTCCCGAGTAGTTGAGATTACAGGCATGCACCACCACACCAGGCTAATTTTTGTATTTTTAGTAGAGACGGGGTTTCACCATGTTGGCCAGGCTGGTCTCAAACTCCTGACCTCAGGTGATCCACCCACCTCAGGTTCCCAAATTGCTGGGATTACAGGTGTGAGCCACCACACCCGGCCCACTTTCACCATTTTTATTCAACATAATACTGAAAGTTCTGGCCAAAGCAATTAGGCAAAAGAAAGAAATAAAGAGCATCCAAATTGGAAAGAAAGAAGTTAAATTCGTCTTGTTCACAGATGACATGATATTATATTTAGGAAACCCAAAGACTCCACCAAAAAAACTGTTAGAACTGATAAATTCATTAAAGTGACATGATACAAAATCAACATACAAAACCAGTAGCATTTATATAAACCAACAGCAAACAATATAAAAAAGAATTCAAGAAAGAAATTCCATTTACAATAGCTACAAAGAATATAAAATACTTAAAAATCAATTTAACCAAAATGAGCTATACAAAGAAAACTATAAAACACTGATAAAGAAATTGAAGAGGGTCTGGGCATGGTGGTTCAAACCTATAATCCCAGCACTTTAGGAGGCTGAGGCAGGTGGATCACTTGAGGCCAGGAGTTTGAGACCAACCTAACCATCATGGTGAAACCCTGTCTGTAGTAAAAATACAAAAGTTAGCCAGGCGTGTTGGCACACACATGTAATCTCGGCTACTTGGGAAGCTGAGGCATGAGAATCTGTTGAATCCAGGAGATGGAGGTTGTGGTAAGCCGAGATGGTGCCACTGCGCTCCAGCCTTGGTGACAGAGTGAGACTCTGTCAGAAAGAAGAGAGAAAGAGAGGAAGAGACAGAGAGAAAGGGAGAGAAAGAAAGAGAGAGGAAGGAAGGAAGGAAGGAAAGACAAAAAGTAGAAAGATGTTTAATGCTCATGGATTCAAATATTCAATATTGTTAAAATATCTATATTATCCAAAGCAATCTATAGATTTAATGCAATTCCCATCAAAATTCCAATGACTTTTTTCAGGGAAATGAAAGTTTTTTTTTTAATAGAAGACCATTAATAGCCAAAGCAATAAGCATAAGAACAAAGCTGTAGGCATCACCCTACCTGTCTTCAAAATGTACTACAAAGCTAGTAACCAAATCAGCATATTAGTATAAAAACAGACACACAGATCAATGGAACAGAATATAGAATTCAGACATAAATCCACACACTTAGAGCCAACTCATTTTTGACAAAGATGCCAAAAATATATAATGGAGAAAGGACAGTCTCTTCAATAAATGGTGCTGGGAAAACTTCTGCATGCAGAAGAATGAAACTAGACCCCTGGCTGGGCGTGGTGGCTCACACCTGTAATCCCAGCACTTTGGGAGGCTGAGGCGAATGGATCACTTGAGATCAGGAGTTTGAGACCAGCCTAGCCAACATGGCAAAACTCTGTCTCTACTAAAAATATAAAAATTAGACGGGCATGATGGCAGAGGCCTGTAATCTCAGCTACTCAGGAGGCTGAGGCAGGAGAATTGCTTGAACCTGGGAGGTGGAGATTGCAGTGAGCAGAGATTGTGCCATTGCACTCTAGCCTGGGAGACAAGAACAAAACTCCGTCTCAGAAAAAAAGAAAGAAACTAGACCCATATACAAAAATCAAAGTTAATTAAAGACTTAATATAAGACATGAAACTACTAGAAGAAAACATTGGGGAAATGCTTTGGGACATTTGTCTGGGCAAAAAATTTTGTGGAAGATCTCAAAAACACAGGAAACAAAAGCAAAAATAGACCAGTGAGATTACATCAAGCGAAAAAGCTCTACAGCAAAGGAAACAATCAACAAAGTGAAGAGACAACCCACAGAATGGGAGAAAAATATTTGTATACTATCTGTCTGACTAGGGATTAATAACCGTATTATTATAAGAAGCTCAAATAACTCCACAGCAAAAAAAATCTGATTTTAAAATGGGCAAATGATCTGAATGGACATTTCTCAAAAGCAGACATACAAATGGCCAACAAGTATATGAAAAAATGCTCAACATCACTAATCATCATAGAAATGCAAATCAAAACCATGAGATATCATCTCACCGCAGCTAGAATGGCTTTTACCAAAAGATAGGGAATAAGGAATGCTGGTGAGGATGTAAAGAAACGTACGCTGTTGGTGTACATTTCATACATTGTTGGTGGGAATGTAAATTAGTACAGCTACTACGGAGAACAGTATGGAGGTTCCTCAAAAAACTAAAAATAGAAATACCATATGATTCAGCAATTTCACCACTCCATGTATATACAAAAGAAAGGAAATCAATATATCAAAGAGACATCTGCACTCCCACATTTACTGTAGTACTATTCACAATAGCCCAAATTTGGAATCAGGCTAAGTGCCCATCAATAGATGAATGGATAAAGAAAATGTGGTACATATACGTAATGAAATATTGTTCAGCCATAAAAAAAGAATGAAATTCTGTCATTTCTGCAGCAACATGGGTGGAATGGTCATTATGTTAAGTGAAATAAGCCAAGCACAGAAAGACAATTATCACGTGTTTTCACTCATATGTCAGAGAGTTAAAAAAAAGAATCTCATGAAGATAAGGAGTAGATTTTTGGTAACCAGAGCCCAGGAAGAGTAGGGGTAGGGGTGAGGAAAATGAAGAGAGGTTGATTAATGGGTACAAATAATATACAGTTGGATAGAAGAAATAAGACCTGGTGTTCAATAGCTCAGTAGAATGACTATAGGTATATTTCAAAACCACTAGCCAACAATAATTTGAATTTGAATGTTCCTTTTTTTTTTTTTTTTTTTTGAGATAGCATCTGGCTCTGTCGCCCAGGCTGGAGTGCAGTGGCGCGATCTGGGCTCACTGCACCTTCCACCTCCCAGGCTCCAGCCTCAAGCAATCCTCCCACCTCAGCCTCCCATGTAGGTGGGACTACAGGTTTGTGCCACTACACCCAGCTATTTTTTGTAAAGATGGGGTTTCACCATGTTGCCCAGGCTGGTCTCCAACTCCTGAGCTCAAGCAATCCTCCCATCTCCGCCTCCTAAAGTGCTAGGATTATAGGCATGAGCCGCTGTGCCTAGCCCAAGATAAATTACTTAAGGAGATAGATATCCCAATTTGATAATGTGTCAAATGATCATATGTACCCCCAAAACATGTGCATCTATTATGTATCAATAAAAGATTTTTTAGGCCAAGAGTGGTGGCTCACACCTGTAATCCCAGCACTTTGGGAGGCTGAGGCAGGCGGATCACTTGAGGTTAGGAGTTGGAGATCAGCCTGGCCAACATGATGAAACCCTATCTCTACGAAAAGTACAAAAATTAGCCAGGTGTGATAGTGCCTGCCTGTAATCTCAGCTATTCGGGAGGCTGAGGCAGGAGAATCGCTTGAATCGGGGAGGTGGAGGTTGCAGTGAGCTGAGATTGTGCCACTACACTCCAGCCTGGGTGGCAAAGGCAGACTCTGTCTCAAAAAAAAATTTTTTTTTAAAGAAATAACTTAATATGAGGGCTCAGTGTCTTATGGTAATAATACCAAACTCTTACATTTTGTGCTGGAGAAAAGAAATAAACATTAAGAAATTACTATTCAAAAAAAGGTTATATTTGGTAAACAGCAAAACAGAACCAGAAATATTAATATTCACTGACTCACTACTCATCAATCCAATTCTCCGATATACCCTTATTAGCATCTACCAAGTTCCAGGTACTCTTGAGGTAGAAAAATAAAAAACATTTGTTCTTCTCTTTAAAGAACTTGAAATATGGTCATAAAGAGTGGTGAACTGAAATTATATAAATGGGATCTATAATAGTTTCTTTTTTAAAAAAATCAATAATGCTGATGATGGCTAACATTGTCAGAGTTACCAAATCTAAAAACCAGTGCTCAGCTGGACATGGTGGCCTATAATCACAGCACTTTGGAAGGCTGAGGTAGGCAGATCACCTGAAGTCAGGAGTTCAAGACCAGCCTGGGCAACATGATGAAACCCCATCTCTTCAAAAAATACAAAAGTTAGCTGGGCATAGTGGCACCTGCCTGTAGTCCCGCTACTTGTGGGGCAAAGGCGGGAGGATCACTTGAACCTGGGAGGCAGAGGTTGCTGTGAGTTGAGATAGTGCCATTGCACTCCAGCCTGGGTGTTAAGAGCGGAAACTCTATCTCAAACAAAAAAACAAATAAATAAATAAAAATCAGTCCTCAATCCTTAGCTTGCTCCACAAGAAATTGACAGAGTTGATCCTTCCCTTATTCCTTACTTGTTCTGTCTATAACTCCTCCTCCTGGTTTTCCTCCTATGATCAGTCCCTCTAGCCTTTGCTACATTGTTGCCACATTCACCCCCTGGGTGTTCTCATTCAGCCATCTGGCTTGAAGCATCATCTCTACACTGATGGCTCCCAATTTTCTGACTACACCCAAGCTTCTCTCTACAACTCCAAAACAGTTTATCCTATTGCCTTCTTGATTAACAAACATCTCACAGTTATCATTACCAATCTGTATTCCAGACACACACAGCTCTAAACCTGCACTTTCCTCAGGGTTTCCCAGTCCAGTAGAGTTTACCTTGGAGTAACCCCTAAAGCCAGCCCTGGAGTAATCCCTAATCCCTTTTCTTCTTCCCCCCCCCCCCCAATTTCTAATCGATCATCAAATCTGTGGGCTCTTACTTTCAAAACACGTCTTGAATCTAATAACTTCCCCTCTCTTCCCTTCTAGGATATCAGCTGACCTGGTCTCTGAAGTAGTCTCTGCTAACTGGCTTTCTGCTTCCATTTTTGTCCTATTATTTTTCACACAGCAGCCAGATGAATCTTTAAAAACTGAAGTCAGATCACGGCTCTTCTCTATTCAAAACCTTCCAACTGCTTCTTTTCATCCTCTGCCCTTAGGTGTGATCACGACTCATTCCCTCATTTCTCATGTCCCCTGAGCTCTCTGCACAAATATTACTTCATTAGAGAGAGCTTCCCTAATATCATCTCAAATACCAGTGCCTTCCGCCTCCACCCTCTGGTTCCTGTTGTATTTTTCGTTGCCCCTTCATATTACACTATGTGTTTATCTGTTTATGTTCTCTTTCCCTCAGGATAATGTAAACGCATCAAGAGGATCTTGTCTTTCACTAATTGTATTTTCAGGCCGGGCGCAGAGGCTCACGCCTGTAATCCCTGCACTTTGGAAAGCTGAAGGGGTGGATCATTTGAGGTCAGGAGTTCGAGACCAGCCTGGCCAACATGGTGAAACCCCACCTTCACTAAAAATACAAAAATTAGTCGGGCGTCGTGGCGCACGCCTGTAATCCCACCTACTCGGGAGGCTGAGGCAAGAGAATCTCTTGAACCCGTGAGGCGGAGGTTGCAGCGAGCCGAGATGGTGCCACTGCACTCCAGCCTGGGCGACAGAGCGAGACTCCGTCTCAAACAAACAAAAAATAAACGTATTTTCAGTGCCAAAAAAGGTCTGGAAGGAGGTGGGCGCTCAGATGCTTTATTAACCACTCTAGATATTATTCTAACACTTTATGTGTCTATTAAATTATCCCAACATATTAGATTTGCTGAATTGCTGTCCATATTTCGTAGATATGATAGCTGAAGCACGGAATCATTAGGTAACTTGCCCAAAGTGGCATTTATGACTCATAAATGGCTTAGGATGCAAACCCAGGTTCATTCCCTGGGACGCCCTCTATGCTCTTCAGCACTTGAAGTTCAGGCAGCGAGAGTTGACTTGGGGCCAGGGCTGCGCCCCTGGGGCGGGTTGAAGACAGGGTGAGTCTCTTGATATTCAGGAAATCATCGCGCACCCAGTCACCAGCGTTCGGGAGCCTATCGCAGCGGGACCAACGGAATCCGGAGCAGGCGACAGGGCGCAGAAGCGGGATGTACTTCTGTTGGGGCGCCGACTCCAGGGAGCTGCAGCGCCGGAGGACGGCGGGCAGCCCCGCGGCTGAGCTACTGCAGGCGGCCAGCGGGGAGCGCCACTCTCTGCTGCTGCTGACCAACCACAGGGTCCTCTCGTGCGGAGACAACAGCAGGGGTCAGCTGGGCCGCAGGGGCGCGCAGCGCGGGGAGCTGCCAGGTGAGCGCGGGGCCCCAGGTGCGGGGTGTGAGGATCCCAGTGCATGGGCGCGGGGGCTTGGGTACCGGGCGCAGGGAACCGGGTGCGGAGCGCTGGGATCCGGGTGAGGGGCGCGGGGGGCCCAGGTGCAGGGAGTGGCTCAGATGCTGGGCGCCGCGGGCCAGGCAGGGAGCGGCGCTGGGAGCCTCGGATTCCTCGGGACCCGAAGAGCCACAGGAACCGGGAAAATGGTGCCCTGTGCTACCGAAGAGCAACTTCCTCAGTTTCGTTTTCCCGACGCCCCTCGGATTTGTTTCGGTTTCCAGTTCAAGTTCAAAGCGAAACTGAGAGCCGAAACTAACCTGGTCAGCGCTGCTCTGGAAACAGATGTGGTCCCTCCGGCTTGTCTTGCAGATAAATCCTCGCCTGCGCAGTTCTACCTGGAGAAGGCAGCCTGACCTTACAAACGTGGTTTGTGGGTCGGACACCTGTATCTCCCTTAGAAATGCACTGGGGCATTAAAATATATATAGATATAATAGGCCGGGCGCGGTGGCTCACGCCTGCAATCCCAGCACTTTGGGAGGCCGAGGCGGGCGGATCACGAGGTCAGGAAATCGAGACCATCCTGGCCAATATGATGAAACCCCGTCTCTACTAAAATACAAAAAATTAACTGGGCGTGGTGGCGCGCGCCTGTAGTCCCAGCTACTCGGGAGGGTGAGGCAGGGGAATCGCTTGAACCCGGGAGGCAGAGGTTGCAGTGAGCCGAAATCGCGCCACTGTACTCCAGCCTGGCGACAGAGCAAGACTCTGTCTCAAAAAAATAATAATAATAAATATAAATATTATATATATGAGATAATACAATAATCGTTATGGATTATTGTAGAAATACGAGAAAGAAATCACCATAGCTCCTACACCCAAAGATAACTCCTAACATTTTGATGCATTTTCTCCTTGTCTACTTTTTTCTATGTACATATTTAATCTTTATAAAAATCATGTCATTATAGATTTGTATATGCAGTATTAATGCAACTCTGTACATAATCTGTACAAGATTATGTTTTCATCAAACATAATCTGTACAAGATTATGTTTTCATCAAACATAATCTTATGAACATATTACCCTTTTATTGTGTATGTTTTGAAGATATATTTTAAATTGCTGCATAACATTCTAAACTCTGAGAGTACTGTAATTATTCTCTTTTTGTGGAAATTAGATTGTTTCCCACTAGGGGCTTTTATAAATAATACTGATTGATATTCTTGTAAGCAAATATTTGACTACATTTCTGATGACTTGCTGAGAATAGTTTCAAAAGGTGTGTGGAGGAGGAAAATTTTTCCTCTACCCTCTTAGGTTCAGCAGCTGGGTCCTGCAAACTTAAATGACAGAAGACAGATCGACAGGAGAAAAAGCATACAATTTTATTAATCTTTTACATATAGGGGAATTTACATGCTTGGGAATTTACGGAATAGAAGTGAAACTCAAGTGCTTTGACTTAGGAGCTTGTGTACCACGTTTAACAAAGAAAAGGGGGTTTGGACTTTAAAGGATGATGAACTCAGGGAAAGTGACTAGAAAATACATGGGAAAATCTAATGGAAGATAAGGGTTATTTTAATTAGACTTGTTTACAGGCTCACCTCAGTGCCAAGTCTTCATCTTAGGTGACCCTTCTCTTCTTTTTTTTTTTTGAGATGGGATTTTGCCCTGTTGCCAGGCTGTAGTGCAACGGCACTATCTTGGCTCACTGCAACCTCCGCCTCCCAGGTTCAAACGGTTCTTCTGCCTCAGCCTTCCAAGTAGCTGGGATTACAGGCGCCCACCACCATGCCCAGCTAATTTTTATATTTTTAGTAGAGACGGGGTTTCACCATGTTGGTCAGGCTGGTCTCAAACTCCTGACCTCGTGATCCGCCCACCTCAGCCTCCCAAAGTGCTGGGATTACAGGTATGAGCCACCGCGCCTGGCCAACCCTTCTCTTCTTGGTGCAGGAGATGGGAGCTTCTCACAAAAGGATATTTATGACCTACTTTTAGGTAGATAAGAAGAGAGCAGAGAACTCTTCCTGCATCTGTTGATTCTCAATTGCCTTCAGCTCAAATTCTTATGGTAAAGTAGCATGTTTTCAGGTCTTATCATCTTTATTTGGAAATGAAGGGCAACATGATACTTAACGCCAAATTGTTCTCCAGAAAAATGGTACTAATTTCTATCTTTGTGAGTGCATGAATCTTTGGGAAATTTTAGCCTTGCATAAATTGACAGTAAATAGTTGAAAAAGATAAGATTACAAAGATAAAAGGAAAAACAAAATCTTAAATGTTGCAAAAACTTTACTGGTATGATGTTCTGAACTCCAAACCTCTAATAATTCAGAGACAGACACCTTGGGAAAGCAGTTTAGATTGGCTTGTAGGGAAATGTGATCCGGTTTTCATTTGTGGGTATATTTAGGGCCTCCATAGGGGCATATTTTTCACTTTTCTTTGTAAGAGGATCCAGCACCTGCCTCTCACACTCATGAGGTAGGCTCCCTTCCAATTTCCTTCTGAGCAAGGGATTCACTGCTTTCAGTGTTTAGGGTGGGAAGACAGAATAGCAAAATGGAGGAGATCCCAACTTTTTTCTGGGTCCCTTTATTTTGCTAGGTTTTGCTAGAGAAACATTTGGTCATGTGTCATAGTCCCTAGAAGTTACCCCCTCCATGATGCCTACTCCTTTAAATAACAGCCATTAAAAGATAGACTTGGATAATTAAATGTTTTTAAGAGTCAGTTTGAACATTCAGCAGTTCATGAATTGAGCAGCACCAGACCTCAAGCAGTTGGGCTCCACTAAGGGAGGTGCAAGGAGATGCCAGGGGGAACCTTTGATAACGTGTTCCAGGAAGCAAGACAAAGAAAATATTTGATTGGTTAAAGTGGAAAGTCCCTTGTTTGAAATAGTCAGCAGTTTCTGGTTGGTAAAGTCTCTAGTTAGATGTTAGCTGGCGGTTTCTGATTGGTTAACCTTAAGTTTCGTTTTCCTAGGCTATGATCAACCACTCTGAGTTGGGTTTTGGTTTGCTTAGGTAGGAACCCAAGGTGCTGGAGCCATCTCAACCTAATAGTCTCCCAGTTGATTATTTTAACAGAGCTGTATCCTATAAAGACAGGGTAACATACATTGAATTTACTTCCTTCAGACATTTAGAATGGACTTAAGGTCTTGATTTAAAAGACCATTGGAGGAGACAAGAAATCTGGATGATCCTTCTTTTTGAAGAAAAGTGCTGTCTTAAGCTTGTGTTAAATTAATAATCTGCGGTGGTGGTTAGGTGGTGTTTTGTTTTGTTTCCCAAAGAACCAATTCAGGCATTGGAAACCCTAATTGTTGATCTTGTGAGCTGCGGGAAGGAGCACTCCCTGGCTGTGTGCCACAAAGGAAGGGTCTTCGCATGGGGAGCTGGTTCTGAAGGGCAGCTGGGAATTGGAGAATTCAAGGAAATAAGTTTCACACCTAAGTAAGTATTTCAACCCACTCCTTCGTTTATTCAATATATATAGTATCATGTGCCAGGCACTGTGCAGGATGCCAGGATACAAGGAAAACTATGACAGGCCAGCTGCAGTGGTTCATGTCTGTAATCCCAACACTTTGAAAGGCTAAGGTGGACAGATCACTTGAGGTCAGGAATTTGAGACCAGCCTGGTCAACACTGTGAAAGCCCCTCTCTACAAAAAAACACAAGAAAATTAGCCGGGCATGGTGTCAGGCACCTGCAATCCCAACTACTCAGGAGGCTGAAGCAGGAGAATCGCTTGAACCTGGGAGGCAGAGGTTGCAGTGGTGCTGAAACAGTGCCACTGCACTCCAGCCTGGGCAACAGAGGGAGACTCGGTCTCAAAAAAAACAAAAAACAAAAAAAAATGAGTATGACAAACACAGTTCCTAACCTAACCTGAAGGACTACAGTGTAGTGAGGGAAGAAGGGAGGAAAAAACCTACAACACCAATTATTATTTAATTAGAGCAGAGTGAAATGAGATGTGACCCTTTGATCTTAATCTTATCTCTTGGAATATAACTGTGGGGGCCAACTTAGACCTCCAGAGTGGGTATAAAGACCACTGTAAAGTAGAAACATTTGAACTGCAAAAGATACAGATATAAATCTTACTTGAACTTCCTTTATCACACTAAAACAGAGCCTCCCGAAAATGCAGTTCCCAGTGACTTCCTTGAGTGAGAGTTTCCTGGGAATTCAGTTGTCATTAAGATAGACCACCCATTACCATTACCATCAAAAAGCCCAATAGAACCTTCTATGCTTTCCCACTGAAGTCCCAAAACCCCGCCTTTTATTAAGTTGACATATATAAAACTTTACTTTGGGATATTCTGCAATAGCGAGCACACTTGTAAATAACCTTTGTCTTTTCTCTTGTTAATCTATTGTCAGTTAATTTGCAAGCCCCCAAATATTGGACTAAAGGTGGAAGAGGAGAAGTTGTTTTCTCAACATAACATTTTGGCTTGTCATAAACCACTGGGCCCTAACATTTTACTTAGTAAAGTGGAGGGAAATATCACATTTCCTCACAAACAGTTTCCCAGGACAGATATGACAAGTAGTTGGCTCTGGATTGTGTGTTTGTGAATTACATACTTAGGGGATTTTCAAACGCATGCTTTTTAATATTAGGAAGTGACCTCTCGTTACCTCTTCTGGTCATTAAATTCTAGTAGAGATCAATGTGACTTGGGGAAATGAGCATTGAACTTGGAATGAAAAGACCAGAATTTGAGTCTGGTTCTACAGCGTCATACCTATTTGACCTCTTTGAGTTCCATTAGATTCACCTTATGAAATTGCTGATAGTGGCCAGGCGCAGTGGCTCACGCCTGTAGTCCCAGCACTTTGGCAGGCCAAGGTGGGCGGATCACCTGAGATCAGGATTTTGAGACCAGCCTGGCCAACATGGTGAAACCTCGTCTATACTAAAAATACAAAAAAAATAGCCGGACATTGTGGTGCATGCCTGTAATCCCAGCTACTTGGGAGGCTGAGGCAGTAGAATTACTGGAACCCAGGAGGAGGAGGTTATAGTGAGCCAAGATCGCACCACTGCCCTCCAGCCTGGGTGACAGAGCAAGACTCCGTCTGTGGAAAAAAAAAAGGAAATTGCTGATAGTTATCTGGTTTTGATCCACAAAAATGGCAATTTTGTATGATTTAACCTAATGATTTCTTTATTAAATTAGGGCTTAAATTAGATGATGAAGATGTTGGTGTTCTATAAATTCTAAGGCCCTATACTACATATGTAGAAAAAATTTATTTTTCTTTTAGGCTATTAAGTGTAGAATAAAATTAGTATATTAGATATTGCATTAAAGTCCAATAACAATGGCTTTTGCATTATATACTGTTTTGGATTCTGTCCTATACCTTTGTACATGTTGATGTCATGTTAAAAACAGTTTGAGGGCTTTGGAATAAAGGTACTACAGAAATACAAGAAAATAAAATGGTTTTCCTGGACCAGATGTATTACTTGAGATACTTTTAAATATCTGTAGACCACTGGACAACTCACTCTAAATAAGGATTAATCAATTTTGTATTATTTGTATTATAGGAAAATAACGACTCTGAATGGTATAAAAATAATACAAGTTTCCTGTGGACACTGCCACTCCCTGGCATTATCAAAAGGTAAGAAACACTTTTTGGATCTGAGTGTGAGTAGGAAGTAATTTTTGGAATAGGAATTATAGCTGCTGATTTTTAATGCACTGGAGTTCATTTAGAAGTTTTTCATTCTCCCGGTTTCATAAGATATATTGTTTTCATATTTTTTTCTCAAATTTCTTGGTCCTAATTATACTCTAAACAGTGCCTAATTCATAGTGCCATAAGGGGCTGTCTCTGGTTATTTGACGTAACTGGCCAACTGTCTCAGAGCTTAGTAGTGGCTTTATTTCCAGCCATTTGCTCTTTATGCTGAATGGCTTGTCCACACTGGCAGACGTATTTGTCTATTTCGCTTAGATCAAAGAAAGAGAAGTCAAGGTGTCAAAATCACGACTCTATATTTTTTCTTTTTAAAAATTTTTACTTATTTGTCTTTATTGACATATAACAATTGTACATCTACACTTTTTCTACCAACCTCCACCCTCCTTTGTCCACCCTCAATCCAAATTTCTCAATAGAGAGTCTGAAGGAGGAAAAAATTTTCCTCTACCCTCTTATGCGTAGTCTTTGGGAACCTGCAAATTAAATTAACAGAAGACAGATTAAAAGAGAAAGGGCACCCAATTTATCTTTTTTGCTTTTCTTTTCTTTTTTTTCTTTTTTGAGATGGAGTCTTGCTCTGTCATCCAGGCTGGAGTACCGTGGCATGATCTCAGCTCACTGCAACCACCACCTCCTGGGTTCAAGCGATTCTCCTGCCTCAGCCTCCCAAGTAGCTGGGATCACAGGTGCGCGCCACCATGCCCAGCTAATTTTTGTATTTTTAGTATAGATGAGGTTTCACTATGTAGGCCAGGCTGGTCTCGAACTCCTGACCTCAAGTGATCCACCCGCCTCGGTCTCCCAAAGTGCTGGGATTACAGGCGTGAGCCACTGTGCCTGGTCCCCAATTTTTATTAATATTTTTGTGCACAAGAGTTCACAGAAAATAAGTGAAACTAAAAGTAGTGGTTAGACTTAGGAACTTACATACTGTTTTAACAAAGAAAAGGGAGTTTGGGCTTCAAGGGATAATAAATTGTGGGAAAGTGACTAGGAAATATATAGGGAAACCAAGGGAAGATACAGGATATTTTAGTAAGATTTGTTTATGCAGATTCATCTCAGTGCTGCTTCATCGTCTTCAGTGATAAAAGTTACTCTTCTCTCCCTGGTACGGTTGAGTGGAGATAACTCCACAAAGGGAAACTTATGCCTTGCTTTTAGGCAGATAAGAGAAGGGCAGAAACCTTTTCCTACATCTCTTAACTCTCAATTGCCTTCAACTCAAAACAATCCTTATGCCAAAGTAGCATATTTTGGTGTGGCATATCCTGACCCCCTTCAAAGGACTATAACATTTGTATGCTCCTCAGGTAATGTCTTATGTGTCACTGCAACTGTGCCATGGTCTATGGACAGCTAACATTTATTGGTCATCTTCTATGTGCCAGCTGCCATGTTAAATGCTTTATGTGTGTTTTTTCACATAATTACCTTACAAACACAGGAACTGGGCCGGGCATAGTGGCTCACACCTGTATTTCCAGCACTTAGGGAGGCTGAAGCAGGAGGATAACTTGAGGCCAGGAGTTTGAGACCAGCCTGGCCAACATAGTGAGATCCTGTCTCTACAAAAATTTGAAAAATTAGCTGGGCATGGTGGTATGCACCTGTAGTTCCAACTAATCAGGGGGCTGAAGTGGGAGGAGTGCTTGAGCTCAGGAGTTTGAAGCTGCAGTGAGCTATGATTGTGCCACTGCATTCCAGGCTGGGCAACAGAGTAAGACTGTTTCTAAAAAAGAAAAACAAACAAAAACAGGAGCAGGGTATGATTTATATCCTCATTTCAGAAATGGAAAATATTGAGTTCAGAGACTTTAAATTATTTACCCAAAGTTACACACTAAGAAACAGAATAGTCAGGATTTGAACCTATAGTGTTTAGGTCTCAACCCTAAGTGCTTCACTATTACACTGCACTGACTACAAGTCCAGGGCATATCCCGTGGCCATTGTGTGATTCCTTCTACCTGTCATTTCTAGCTCTTTGATCGTGGGCAAGTTATTTAACTTGGCTGAGTCTCAATTTTCTCATCTGTAGGAATATTGATACTTAACTTGAAGGTTATTTAGAAGACTGAATGACAGAAGATACCCTGTATACCTTGTACAGTCCTTAGCATATAGCAGAGGCACCATAAATAGGAGCATCTTTTCCTTCCTCACTCTCCTTCTTAATTATAGACATGGTGTGAATTCTTTCCTTGGGGTACTGACTTGCCTTTGCATTGGTCTGGACTGTAAAGGCTGGGCAGAGCCCAGGCATTCAATGCATTTGCTATGGTGAAAGGTGAGTTCTCATAGACCTTCATGAGAGTTTGACGTTTTGCATTTTGCCCTCAAAATTATTTTTAGTGTTAGAAATTAACTTTAGAAGAGTTAAAAAATAAAAGATGTAATAACTTATTAAAAAATCTCTGAGATGTGTTAGCATTTCACTGGGTATATACTTAGGCATTAGATAAGCTTAGATTAGATTTTTTTTTTCTGGCTGGGTGCAGTGGCTCACGCCTGTAATCCCAGCACTCTGGAAGGGGATCACTTGAGGCCAGGAGTTCGAGACCAGCCTAGCCAACATGGTGAAACCCTGTCTCTACTAAAAATACAGGCTGGGCACAGTGGCTCATGCCTGTAATCCCAGGACTTTAGGAAGCCAAGGTGGGTGGATCACCTGAGGTCAAGAGTTTAAGACCAGCCTGGCCAACATGACAAAACCCTGTCTCTACTAAAAATACAAAAATTTACCGGGCATGGTGGCAGGTACCTGCAATCCCAGCTACTCGGGAGACTGAGGCAGGAGAATCACTTGGTCCCGGGAGGCAGAGGTTGCAGCGAGCTGGGATTGTGCCATTGTACTCCAGCCTGGGTGACACAGCAAGACTCGTCTCAAAAAAAAAAAAAAAAAAAAAAAGGGCAGATTAATAGGAAAAAAGGCATATTAATTTATTTATTAATATGCATAGGGGAGAACCATAGAGCAATTACCCCAATGCCCCAATGGGGCAGAGACGCTTATATACCATCTTGAGGCAGAGGTGGTCCTGTTGTGTAGATGAAGCCTTACAGGTAGCAGCCCTCGAAGAGAACAGATGGTGAATGTTTCTTCCAGACCTTTAGAGGTGTGGGATTCTCAGTTAATCTTTCCTAGATCAGACACGGGAGGGCCTCAGAGAAAGCCTGCCTGCATCAATGCAGATTTTCTGTACAGGTGCAAATCTCCCACACAAAAGACAGCTTTTTAGGTATGCTTGTGCTTCCAGCCCTACTAAATAGCCATCTTGAAATATGTTAAAGAAGTGGGATGAGATATATTGGTTTGGTACCCCTTCAAGAGTAAGGGGACAGAGAGTGAGTACCTGGGTGGAGGAAAGGAGTCTTTCTAGTTTATGAGGCGGTCAGGGAAGATATCTCTTAAAAGGTGACATATGAGCAGAAACAAAATGAAAAGGGAGGGAGAGATAGGATGCTAACCATGAAAGAATTACCCAGACACAGGGGCCATGGGGTTGGTCCATGCTCAGAAGTGTACTCCAGGAATAGCAAAGGGTCTTGAGAGGAGTGAGCAGGGGGGGATGAAGTCCGGGAAGTGGGGGTGGGCCAGACTGGTGATGTGGGGTCTGTGATGGGAGTTGGTCCGTCATTGAGTGAGACAGCAAGCTCCTGAAGTATTCAATTGGACTTATATTTTTAAAAGGATCACTCTGGCTACTCTTTGGAGAACAAACTGATGGGGGCAAAGGTTGCCTCGGGGAGATCAGTGAGGTGCTATTGTCATTTTTCAGGAGAGAAATGTTGGTGACTTGGCTAAGGTGGTAGCAGTGGAGAGGTGAGAAATGGTTGGATTCTGGATAGATTTTGAAGGTAGAAGTTTTGAATTTGCTGGGTCGAAGGGTGTAAAAGAGAGGAGTTAAGGATGACTCTAAATTTTTGGCCTGAGCAGCTGAAAGAACACAGTTGCCCTTAACTGGAGGGAGAAGAGTGGACACTGTTTGAAGGGACTTTTGAAGGTGACCTAGACCGCCCCGCTTGCCTTTAGTTGGGATACTTTAATCTCATTTTTTTCTTTATCTCTGTTTTACCTTTTAAAGATTTGTAAAATTAAATAGAAGTAGAATAGAAATAGAAGGAAATCCTACCATTTGCAACTTGGAGGACATCATGCTAAGTGAAATAAGCCAGACACAGAAAGACAAATACCTCATGGTCTCACTTAGATGTGATATCTAAGAAAGTCAAACTCAGCCAGGCACGGTGGCTCATGCCTGTAATCCCAGCACTTTGGGAGGCCGAGGCGGGTGAATCACCTGAGGTCAGGAGTTCGACATCAACCTGGCCAACATGGTGAAACCCCATCTCTGCTAAAAAAAGCACAAAAATTAGCTGGGCGTGGTGGCACGCGTTTGTAATCCCAGCTACTCAGGAGCCTGCAGCAGGAGAGTCGCTTGAAACCGGGAGGTGGAGCTCGCAGTGAGCCAAGATCACACCACTACACTCCAGTCTGGACGACAGAATGAAACTCTGTATCAAAAAAAAAAAAAGAAAGTCAAACTCAATAAAAACAGAGAGTAGAAAGGTAGTTGCCAGGGGCTGGGGGCTTGGGGGAAATCAGAAGATGTGGGTCAAAGGGTATAAACTTTCAGTTATAAGGTGAGTAAGTTTTTAATGTACAGCCGTGTGACTGTATAGTTAATAATAGTGCATTGTATACTTGAAGTTTGCTAAGAGGGTAGATCTTAAGTATTCTCACCACACACACACACAAAGGTAACTATGTGAGGTGATGGATATGTTAATTAGCTGATTGCGACAATCATTTAACAATGTGTATGTATTTCAGCTCATCATATTGTATACCTTAAATATATGAAATTTTTATTTGTCAATTATACCTCATTAAAGCCACAAAAATGATTTGTAGAATTAGTAGTTTCTATTTGAATTTGGTATTCTAATACAATTCTTAATTTCTCATCTTTGTTTTTGTAGATAGCCAAGTGTTTTCATGGGGAAAGAACAGCCATGGGCAGCTGGGCTTGGGGAAGGAGTTCCCCTCCCAAGCCAGCCCGCAGAGGGTGAGGTCCCTGGAGGGGATCCCATTGGCTCAGGTGGCTGCCGGAGGGGCTCACAGCTTTGCCCTGTCTCTCTGTGGGACTTCCTTTGGCTGGGGAAGTAACAGTGCGGGGCAGCTGGCCCTCAGTGGGCGTAATGTCCCAGGTAAGGAGATGGTCTTGTTTGTGCAGTAAATCATTCTTTCTTTCCAGGTGGAAGACCAACTTGGCAAAGGGCAGTCTTAATGCTTAAAACAGTGGTTCCCAAACTTGTGACACATTCGAATAACCTAGGGAGCTATATTAGTTTCCTGTTGTAGTGGTAACAAATCATCTCAAACCTAGCAGCTTAAAACAACACAAATGTACTATCGTGTAGTTCTGGAGGTCAGAATTCTGACACAGATCTCACTGTGCTAAAGTCAAGGTGTTGGCAGGTTGCCTTCCTCTCTACAGGCTCTGGGGGAGAATCCATTTTCATGCCTTCCCCAGCTTCTAACGGCCACCTGCATTAATCATAGACCTCTTTCTTCTTCAAAGCTAGCAGTGGCTGATAAGTCTTTCTCAAGTCACATTACTTTCACATAGACTCTTCTGCCTCCCTCTTCCTCAGTTAAAAGACCCTTGATTACAGTGTGCTCACCTGGATAATCCAGGCACATCTCCCTTGTTTTAAGGTCAACTGATTAGCAACTTTAGTTCCGTCGGTTTCTGGAACTTCACTTTGCCATATAACTTATTTACAGGCTCCGGGATTAGGAAGTGGGAGACCATTATTCTTTGAGAGGCCATTATTCTGCCTACTGTAGGATCCTTTAAAAATCCCGATGCCCAGGTCAGACCCCATACCTATTAAATCAGAATGTCTGGGGGTGAAACCCAGAAGCATCTGTCGTCATTAGAGACCTCACAGGTGATTCCAATTTGCAGCAAAGTTTAGAAACTGCTGGATTGGGAGACTGCTAACATTAGGTCAAACAACCAGTTCCTCTAGACAAAAGAACACTTCTCTAAACAACCAGTTCCTCTGAACACAAAACTCATCAAGATGTACTCCCCACAAACTCCATCCTCCTCTATTTAATTCCTTACATTCAGCTAACATATAGTTAACACCTAACCTGTGCCAGTCCCATGCTGAGCACTTATACCTTGTTTCATTTCACCATTTCAGCATTAGCTAAGTTTTTCTTTCCTTTCCTTTCCTTTTCCTTTCCCTCCCCTCCCTCCTCCTTTGCCCTCCCTTTCCCTTTCCTCCCCTCCCCTCCTCCCCCCACCCCTTCTTCCCCTCCCCTCCCCTCCCACCTCCCCTCACACATCCCTTCCCCTATCCTCCTCCCCTCTCCTCCCCTATCCTCATCCCCTACCCTCCCCCATCTCCTCTCCTTCACCCCCTCTCCTCCCCTCCGCTACCTTCCCCTCCCGTCCCCCGTCCCCTCTCCTCCTTCCTCCCTTCCCCCCTTCCCCTCTTCCCCCCTTCCCCCCTTCCCCTCCCTTCCCCTCCCCTGTCTTCCCTTCTCTCCTCTTCTCTTCTCTTCTTTCTTTTCTTTATTCTTTTCTTTTCTTCAGACAGGGTCTCACTGTGTTGCCCAGGCTGGAGTGCAGTGGTGCAATCTCAGCTCACTGGAATCTCAGCTCCTGAGTAGCTGGGACCACAGGCACACACCACCACACCCAGCGAATTTTTGTATTTTTTGTAGTATCAGGCATGAGGGGCTTGAAGCTTAGCTTTCTAGGTCAATAGCCTCGGGGTTTCACCATGTTGCCCAGGCTGGTTTTGAACTCCTGCGCTCAAGTGATCCACCCGCCTCAACCTCCCAAAGTACTGGGATAACGGGTGTGAGACACCATGCCCGGCCAGTTTTTCTTATCATCTCAATTTTTATAATACATTTGCAGAGCATCTATCGTGTGACAGAAAAATGTGAAAATTGTCAGAATCAATATGGAGTCACTTATTTCAAACCCTAATAAAATGGAGTTGGGTGGCCTGGGGGCATGAAGGGAGGATCCTCACACAGATCCGCCTGATAATAACTATCCCAGAGGACTCTACCAAAACCACAACCTTGCAGTTAAGGCCACCTGTATGAGGACATCTTTCCAGTAACAGTGTTTCCTAACTGCTGCCTTGCAATAAGTCCTTGTAACCAATGAACTTCTGTTTCAAAATAACCTACGTGTACTTCTCCTTTTTTGCCTTTAGAAGTTCCCCCTTGCCTCAACCTCCCCAGATATGCCCATGGCCTGCTATGGCATGCATATCCTGGATTGTAATCCCGTCATTCATTCCCAAATAAACTTGTTCTTTGAGAGCCTCTCGGTTGTTACTTTAGGTTGACAAATGAATAGAACAGATGGCAGTAGTATCAGGCATGAGGGTCTTGAAGCTTAGCTTTCTAGGTCAATAGCCTTGGGCATTCCAGAAGATTAGACAGCTTCCAGAAATAAATGTTAAAGGAGCACTTCTTTTTTTTCTTTCCCAAGGTAGGGTTTTTCCTCTGTCTTATACTTCGGATTGTTTACTTTTAAAATTGTGTTAATGAATTATAAAAATAATAAAAGATACCCCTTACATAAAAAATATAAAAAGATATTAAAAATATAAATACTCATGAAATCTGAAAATTATGTTAGTGAATTATAAGAATAATAAAATATATCTCTTACATAAAAAAGAAATATAAAAAGATATTAAAATGTAAATAGTCATGAAATCTGAGTCTGTTTCTTATACTCTAGAGATTCTGCTTTCTTTCAACAGTGCAAAGCAACAAGCCTCTCTCAATTGGTGCACTGAAGAATCTAGGTGTGGTTTATATCAGCTGTGGTGCTGAGCACACTGCTGTGCTTACCCAGGTAAGCCAAAACGTGTTGCTATTTTTTTGAGTTCCAGAGAAATGGTAACAAGATACATATGTACTAATTATTGTTGAAAGACAGAGACATTAGCCCATTTGGGCCACTATAACAAAATACCATAAAAAGAGTGGCTTATGAACAACAGAGATCTATTTCCCATAGTTCTGGAGGCTGGGAAGTCCAAAATCAAGGTGCCAGCAGATTTGATGTCTGATGAGGGCCAAACTTCTCATTCATAGATACCATATTTTCACTGTGTCCTCACATAGTGAAGGGAGTGAGGGGCTCTTCCTGAGCCTCTTTTGTGAGGGCACTAATCCCATTGATGAGGGTTCTGCCTTCATGACCTAATCATTTATCAAAGGCCCCATCTCCTAATATCATGGCATTGAGGGTTAGGATTTCAACATATGAATTCTGGGGGGATGCAAACATTCAGACTGTAGCATAAGATATATATACCAATATCTAGACAGAGCCATTCAGTGTACACATATCTAAAGAGGAGATGTGAACCAAATATAAATCATAAGGTTTTCAAGATATGTAACAAAAGCTAATTTCAGCTTTAGGAAATATCTTTAGATACCTACTAAATTAGTTTAATAGCTGGGTGTGGTGGCTCATGCCTATAATCCCAGCCCTTTGGGAGGCCGAGGTGGGCAGATCACGAGGTCAGGAGTTCAAGACCAGCTTGGCCAACATAGTGAAATCCCATCTCTACTAAAAATACAAAAATTAGCCAGGCATGGTTATGGGTGCCTATAGTCCCAGCTACTTGGGAGGCTGAGGCAGGAGAATCAATTGAACCCAGGAGTCAGAGGTTGCAGTGAGCCAAGATCGTGCCACTGCACTCCAGCCTGGTTGACACAGCGAGACTCTCCTGTCCAAAAAAAAAAAATTAGGTTAATACAGGAACTAATCCCTTTTAGCAATTATTATTATTATTGGTTTTTTTTTTTGAGACAGAGTCTCACTCAGTCACCCAGGCTGGAGTGCAGTGGTGCAATCTCGGCTCACTGCAACCTCCGCCTCTCAGGTTCAAGCAATTCTCCTGCCTCAGCCTCCCAAGTGGCTGGGATTACAGGCATGTGCCACCACGCCTGGCTAATTTTTGTATTTTTAGTAGAGACAGGGTTTCACCATGTTGGCCAGGCTGGTATCAAACTCCTGATCTCAAATGATCCAACCACCTCAGCCTCCCAAAGTGTTGAGATTACAGGCATGAGCCACTGCGCCTGGCCCCTTTAGCAATTATTCATTGACAATGTGATTCTACAGATAAAAATTATGATAGAAACAACAAAGTAATTTTTACAGTTTTCAATAATCCACTTTACAGCCTAGAACATTATTTCATTTCATTTCTTGCTTGGCATAGGTATGACCCAGCTTCCTGAATGTTTTCTTCCCATTCTTGTCCTCACCATACAATATATTCCAAAGGGATGGATTCTTTCTGGAGCCATAAGGAATAGACTTGAAAACTACTTGTGTAGTTGAAATGTTTGTTTAAAAACTGTATGCCCCCAATTATTTTTATTGTTTGTTTTAAATGTATATCTTAAATTAGAAAACCCTCAATTTTTTGGATTATATTATTCTTAATATAAATAATAAATAGAAATAAAGAGAATAAATAGAAATAAAGAGAAAGCTAGAGTTGTTTGTAATCATAGAATGTTTTGGGAAGACAGTATTTTTAGGAAAATGCTCAGATAAATTCAACCTCATACTTAAATGTTGGTTTTACTCTTGAACCATTTAATTTATCTATTCATTCAATAAAGACTTATTAAGTACCTAATTCTTTCTTTTTCCGCTTTATTATGGCATAATTGACAAATAAAAATTGTATATGTTTATGCTGTACAACATTATGTCTTAATACATGTGTACATTGTGAAATGATTACCACAATCAAGCTAGTTAACATATGCATCACCTCACATAAATATCTTTTTTTGTGATTAGAATCTTTAAGATCTACTCTCTTAGTAATTTTCATATATGAAACACATTATTAACTATAGTCACCATGCTATACAATACATCACCAAAGTGCCCAGTTTTTAAGGAAATGCTAATGATTTTTTTAAAAAAATTTGTGTAGAGATGGGGTCTTGCTATATTGGCCAGGCTAGTCTCAAATTCCTGACCTCAAGCAATCCTCCTGACATAGCCTCCCAAGGTGCTGGGATTACAGGTGTGAGCTACTGTGCCTGATCCCAGTGATTTTTCATGTTTAAAGTATTTACTTGACATACACTATTAGAAAGAATAAAGGATGTCTCCTATTTATGTAGAGCTTGTGTTTCACAGAGTGCTCCCATATTAACTCTTGTATGACAATCAGTAAGCTTTTAGTTACCTTTTTAAACCTGAAATTAATTTGATTTTTCCTTTGCTAAGCAGGACGGGAAAGTGTTCACATTTGGAGACAATCGCTCTGGACAGCTGGGATACAGCCCCACTCCTGAGAAGAAAGGTCCACAACTTGTGGAAAGAATTGATGGCCTAGTTTCGCAGATAGATTGCGGAAGGTAATATAGGCTTCTTCTTCTTTTTCTTTTTCTTAGCATGTGTAGAAAGTGTTATATTTTATTACTTAGAAATGACTCATATGGAATGTTATCAAACCTTAAAATTCCTGCCTGAAAATTTACTTATTTCAAATATAGTTTAATTTTTCAGTTTTTAATCTTTATTCTAGATATTTTATTTATTTATTAAGAAATAATTGGAAATCTACTGTGTATAGAACACTGTACCAGGTGCTGGAGAATGGGAAGTAGATTGATAAAAATAGCAGAGCTTTCCTGCTTAAGTTGATAAGATGAAATTAAAGTAAATTAATCTCATGCATGCAGAAGATGATGTATATTTACATATATATATTCGGAGTTCTGCATAACATAATTATGAGGACACTTTGAGTGTTTAAATATCTACCCAATGCATTAAAAAAAAATCCAAAAAATAGAAATGCCTGCATTTAGAACACAAATGATAGAAACCATAGTAAAGACCCATCAATAACATTCTATTTTTAAGATTAGTAGTAAGTTAATATTGACTCACCATCTGTTTAGCCACATCCTTTGATGCCCTCTAACACTGACATTGTGATAAGGGAGCTGGGTACTTATTAAAGTAAATTGGGTTTTTTGTGTTTGTTATTTTATGTTAAGGGACATCATCTTTCTCAAAAGCCATGAGTGCCTTAGTCTTCATTATGGTGTATTCTCTCTCCTGTAGTTATCACACCCTTGCATATGTGCACACCACTGGTCAGGTGGTATCTTTTGGTCATGGACCAAGTGACACAAGCAAGCCAACTCGTCCAGAGGCCCTGACAGAGAACTTTGACATTAGCTGCCTGATTTCTGCTGAAGGTATGAGTCCCATTAATTCATGATTTTGTGTTCATCAATGCCACTGGAGGAGAACTAGTATTCAGCTTCCTTTCAAAGGGTCCTACAGAACTATAGTTCCCCTAGTACTTTTATTTTTATTTTTATTTATTTATTTTTTTTGAGATGGAGTTTTGCTCTTGTTGCCCAGGCTGGAGTGCAATGACGTGATCTCGGCTCACCATAACCTCTGCCTCTTGGGTTCAAGCGATTCTCCTGCCTCAGCCTCCTGAGTAGCTGGGATTACAGGCATGCACCACCATGCCTGGCTAATTTTGTATTTTTAACAGAGATGGAGTTTCTCCATGTTGGTCAGACTGGTCTTGAACTCCTGACCTCAGGTGATCCACGCTCCTCAGCCTCCTGAAGTGCTGGGATGAGCCCAGCACCTGGCTCGTGAGCCACCGCACCTGGCTGTACTTTTATGTCTATATAGTGCATTTTTTTCTTATGCAGTGAATCTTAGGGTATTTGGTAATCATTTCTAAAGATTAAGGTAAGTTCAAGACCAGCGTGGCCAACATGGTGAAACCCATCTCTAGTAAAAATACAAAAATTAGCCGGGCGTGGTGGTGCAAGCCTGTAATCCCAGCTACTCGGGAGGCTGAGGCAGGAGAACCGCTTGAACCCAGAAGGTGGAGGTTGCAGTGAGCCGAGATCGTCCAGCCTGGACAACAGGGCTAGACTCTGTCTCAAAAAAATAAAATAAAATAATAAAATAAAAAAGATTAAGGTAATACAGAAGAGGATCCTAACTTGATTACTTAAACATCAGAACAATACACTTTTTTTTTCCATAAAGTGAAAGCAAATTTATTAAGAAAGTAAAGAAGCAACCAGAACAATACACTTTTATATAGTTAATCAAATATCTTCTAAAGCATGGCCACCTGGCTGCATTATGCAAGTGCATGAAAAACTAAATTTTAGACTAAGTGAATATATGACATGTAATCTGATCAAAGCTGATCTTTTATTTCAATATGATGGGAGGGAAGAAAAAGAAAAAAAATTAATCTTTTGACTACGTTTGTACTCAAAATCCATTTAGGAGAATATAAATTGCCGGTAAGTAAATAAATTTGGCTTGGTAATACATCCGATTTATTTTTACTTCTAAAAACTCTAAGCATGGATTTATGACTTTCTTTTAGACCTTGTGGATGTTCAAGTCAAACACATTTTTGCTGGAACATGTGCCAACTTTGTGACAACTCATCAGGTATCTATTATACTTTTTGTTCCTCTTAAAAATTATTTTTTCTCAAGATTTCAGAGCAGTATTTGAAATACTGTATTATTCATATATATTCAGGTGTTTTACTAAAACAATAAGTTCCTGTATTAGAATGCTTATGAAAAAATATTACGTAATTCTCACTTCCTTATTTGTCAACTTTCCTAACAGATTAGACCCCTCACCACCACCATTTCAGATTTATTTTTTCTTTATTGGTAAGTGGGTATGTTGAATTTGCATCATGTAAATACACATACACATGTAACTTGTGTCAACAGCAGCTGTTTCCATTTTCAGGAGGGAACTGAATTTTCCCTGTCCAGGACTGTGAAGGAAGGGTTTCTGACGTGTCCTGTAGGGAATTTCCCAGTGGCACCTCCTTCAATGGAAGGATTGCCATGTGTGTGAGTGGGCAGGGGTGTGTGTGGCAGGGGTAGCGTGCAGTGTCTCAGCTGTCCTTTGTTGCAAGGATCACATCATCGAGTCCCCAACTCAAGTTTATTGCTTAATAAAATTAATGATGATAGATAACAGTCATGACTAATTTTAACTGCAGTCACCAAGTGTCAGGCAGCAATCGAAGTTCTTCAAATGGATCAAGATGTTTAATGCTCATATCAACTCTTGTTGATTTTATTTTTCACATTCGACAGATGAAAAAACTGTCTCAGAGAGGTGAATTTATGCAAAGTTGCACTGTTAGTAAGTGGTAGAGCTGGATTCAAATCCAGGCAGTCTAACCCAATAGCTTACACCATTATCCACCATGCTATAGTGACTTCCTAATTGTTAACAGGAGGGATTTTATTATTACATTTCTGGGTGAGTTCCAAAATATGTTTATGGAAACAAAAGCCTTCATAGTTATTTTTCTAATTTGTACTTTTTCCTGTTATCAGGAATGTTTTAAAATTGATGTTTAAACTTGATGTTTAAAACATTCCTGATGACAGGAAAAAGTACAAATTAGAAACATAATAGACTCTTTCTGTAGTCCCTGGCACAGAAAGTGGTCAGAGGCAAAGGTTTCTGTGCTGTTGGGATAGTTAGGAGACTATACTTTGGTTGCTCTATCATAGCCATTCAATCAGCCACTCAACAAAAATTGAGACCCTTTTATATATCAGGCTCTGCTCTTGGTGCACTTGGACAAAAGTGAATAATACAGACAAAGTTACCCTCATTCATAGCATTTGGATTCCACAGGCAGGGCCGGACCATAAATATGTAAATGCAAAATAAATAAGATTGTGTTAGAGGCCCGGCATGGTGGCTCACGCCTGTAATCCCAGCACTTTGGGTGGCCGAGGCAGGCGGATCACTTGAGGTCAGGAGTTCGAGACCAGCCTGGCCAATGTGGTGAAACCCCATCTCTAGTAAAAACACAAAAACTAGCTGGGAGTGGTGGTACGAGCCTGTAATCCCAGCTACTTGGGAGGCTGAGGCAGGAGAATTGTTTGAACCCAGGAGTGGAGGTTGCAGTGGGCTGAGATCATGCCACTGCACTCCAGCCTGGGGCACAGAGCAACACTCTGTCTCTAAAAAAAAAAAAAAAAAAAAAAAAAAAATTGTATTAGACAGTGACAAGTACTCTGAAGAAAACACACTGATTGTTTGAGATTGGTGAGGTGGCCTTCTTTAGAAATGTCTGTCAGAAAAGGCCTTGTAGAGGCTGTGACAGTTGAGCAGAGATTTTAGCCATGCTTAGGTCCAGAGAAAGAATGCTCAGAGCAGAGGGAACTGCACACAGAAAGCCTGTGAGGCAAGAATGAGTTTGGTGTGTGTGACAGAAGGCCAGTGAGGCAGAATCATAGGAAGAAAGGACAAAGAGCTCTATAAGATGGAGCCAGTTCTGTAAGCTGGGGTCAGCTATGTGAGGGGGGACCCATCTGAAATGTGCTTGGAAAGGAGACCTAGAGACTGGCCAAACAAGCCAAGAGAAGAAAGCACCCATATGGAGGTCCTCTCTTTTGTTTTTGTTTGTTTGTTTGCTTGTGTTTTTGTTGTTTTGAGACAGGGTCTCACTCTGTTACCCAGGCTGGAGTCTTGGCTCACTGCAGCCTCAAATTCCTAGGCTTAAGCCATCCTCTCGCCTCAGCCTCCCGAGTAGCCAGGGCTATAGGCGCACACCACAATGCCCAGCTAATTTTTGTATTTTTTTTTTTTTTTTGTAGAGATGGGGTTTCGCCATGTTGCTCAGGCTGGTCTTGAACTCTTGAGCTCAAGTGATCTGCCCACCTTGGCCTGGCAAAATGCTGGGATTACAGGTGTATACCACCGCGCCTGGCTCCTAGTAGTACCTCTTATCTACAGTTTTGCTTTTCACAGTTTCAGTTATCCACATTCAACTGTGGTCTAAAAATATTAAATGGGAAATTCAGAAATAAACAACTCATAAATTTTAAATCACATGTTCTGGGTGGCATGATGAAATCTCACACCATTCCACTTCATCCCTTCATCACAAGAAGTAGGGTGAATACAGTATAATAAGCTATTCTGAGAGAAAGACAGGGGCATCACATTTACATATGTTTTATTGCAGTAAATTGTTATAGTTGTTTCATTTTATTATTAGTTATTGGTATTAATCTCTTACTGTGCTTAATTTATACATTAAACTTGATCATATGTATGGATGAACAGGAAAAAACAGTCAATATGGGGTTTGGTATTATTTATGGTTTCAGGCATCCACTGGGGGTCTTGGTGGAACACATCCCCCATGGATAAGGGGGGACTGCTGTATTTCCAGAAGGAGAAAGTGGCTAATTCTGTCAAATACAGCCGAGTGGTCAAGTAAGACGAGTGCATAGTTTATTTTTGCTTTGGTAAGATTGTGTTATTGCAGAGGAGAGAGAAGGAAACCTGACCCGAGTGGGCTGGACAGAGAATAGAAGGGGAACAAGTGCAAACAATGCCTGTGACAACTCTGAGAAATTTTGATGTGAAGGAGAGTAGAGAACTGTGAGAGGGTTCCCCATGCTGCATAAGAGTGAATAGGCCGGGCATGGTGGCTCACGCCTATAATCCCAGCACTTTGGGAGGCCGAGGCGGGTGGATCACAAGGTCAGGAGTTCAAGACCAGCCTGGCCAATATGGTGAAACCCCATCTCTACTAAAAATACAAAAAGTAGCCGGGTGTGGTGGAGGGTGCCTGTAGTCCCAGCTACTTGGGAGGCTGAGGCAGAGAATTGCTTGAACCTGGGAGGCAGAGGTTGCAGTGAGCCGAGATGCGCCACTGCACTCCAGCCTGGGCGACAGAACGAGACTCCATCTCAGAAAAAAAAAAAAAAAAGAAAAATAAAGAGTGAATAATTGCAGAAGCAATGTCTGAGATTAGGAGAGAGGAAACAGAATCTAACGCATGATTGAGGGGTTTGAACAGATGTGTTTATTCTGCTGTAATAAGAAACGGTACAGGTGAAGGTAGGTTGATGGTGGGAAGGTGATTAGTTCTTGCTTAATTGCTTCAATTTTCAGTGATGCATAAGACAAGGTCCCCGTCTGAGCATGAGTAAGCAGAGGAGTATGAAAGGTTTAGGAAGAAAAGGAAGGGTTGTGATAGTTGTCTTGGGGAAAAAGCAGGTAGCCTTGGAATCCATTAGACAGTATCAGGTGCCCATTTGAAATCTGTGGTCATAGACTTAAAGTGAAATCAGTCTGCACAGTTGTGCAGCTTTCTCCCATGATGTTAGGCTTCTTCAGTTGGATTTTGGAGTAATTCAGAGTCAAGTTTAAATACAGATGGAATTTTGCTAGGTAAGTACAATAGGAAATGGACAAAAGAGTTATAGGTGTGATTATAGTGATGTACCATGGAATCTAAGCTGGGTAAGGAGGACGAAAGAGGGTGATGAATCGTGGACAAACAACAGGGCTAATGGATTGGAGATCCGGGTGGACAAAAGAATCTTGGACTGTGGGTTTTACTCTAAAGGAGGTGAATCTGTAAGATGGTGTATGATGATCAGAGAAGAGAACATTTCCAGTAGAAATTTAGAAGATGGAACAATTGATAATTATAACATCCAGCTTCTCACCTATATCTCGGGCAGTGGTTTTCAACTAGGGGTGATTTCATGCTCTGGGAAATATTTGGCAATGTCTGGAGACATTGTAGTTTGTCATAACTAGGGGAGAGCATGGTATTGGGAGTGGCTGCTACTGGCATCTGGTAGACAGAGGCCAGTGATACCACTAAACATCTTGTGATACACAGGACAGGTGCTCACAACAAACAGTTATCTGACCCAAAATATCAATAGTGTCAGTTTAAAAACCCTGATCCAGGGCATGTGTGGCTGGGGTGGAGCAGAGGAAAATAGTGGAGATGATCAAGAATTGAGAGATGAAGGTGGGAGATAGCTCAGGTTCACCAATTCTGAAGTAACCAAGAGTGAGGGCAGGAAGGGTGGCCACGGGAATCGTGGTGTGAAGAAGACAGCAAGGTGCTGAAGCTTTCGATGAATGAAGGGGAGTGACCAGGACAGTGGGAGAAGATTACAAAAGAAGAGGAGGCAGATGACATAGTCTCATGCCGTGCATTTGGGAGGAGCTAGGGATTTTGAAGCAGAAAATGAAGAAATCGTATGTAACTGCCAAGAGGGAGCACCTCATTGTCCCAAGTTTCCTGGGATGTGGGGGGAAAAACTCTTCCTCTTGATCAAACTACGGGGAAAACCCAGGACTCAGATCAAGAAGCTGAAGGGAACTTTAAGAGCCGTGGTTACCTGTCTTCTTCAAGAGGTCTTTTATTTCAGCATTAAACCAAAATGATGCAGGATTTCCTGGCTCATAACAAGTGCAGTGGAGGCATAGGTATAAGTTATAGCAGAGTACTAATGCCTTTGGAAGACTGTATTGAAAATGGATTTTTCTTTCCAGACAGTGATTTTTGAAACCCCTGGTTGGGCTATTTGGTCTCAAGTATTATATAGAGCGATGGTTCTCAAAGTGTGATCCCCAAACCAGCAGCATCAGCATCACCGGAATATTTGTTAGATGCAAATTCTCGCACTCTACCCTGACCCACTGAATCAGAAACTATGGGGTGGAGCCCAGCAATCTACTTTAACAAGCCCACCAGAATAACCTACCAGGTGATTTGGATGCATATTACAATTTGAGAGTTACTGACATAAAAGTAAACACTTGTGGGTGATTAAAGGGAAGAAGAAAACTAATTATTGAGTGCCTATTATAATCCCAAAGCTTTTTATACTTACTATAATTGAATCTTAAGAACCCAGATAGGCCGGGCGCGGTGGCTCAAGCCTGTAATCCCAGGACTTTGGGAGGCCGAGGCGGGTGGATCACGAGGTCAGGAGATCGAGACCATCCTGGCTAACACGGTGAAACCCTGTGTCTACTAAAAATACCAAAAAATTAGCTGGGCGTGTTGGCGCGTGCCTGTAGTCCCAGCTACTCGGGAGGCTGAGGCAAGAGAATGGTGTGAACCCGGGAGGCAGAGCTTGCAGTGAGCCGAGATCATGCCACTGCACTCCAGCCTGGGCGACAGAGCGAGACTCTGTCTCAAAAGTAATAATAATAAAATAAAAAATAAAAAAAATTAAAAAAAGAACCCAGAGAGGTAGGTATTATTATCTCTTTTTATTGTGGTAAAATATATATAAATACAATTTGCCATTTTAATCATTTTAAGTATACAATTTAGTGACAGTGACATTAATTACTTTCACAATATTGTTCAACTGTCACCATTATCCATCTCCAAGGCTTTTTCATTACCCCAAACAGAAATTCTGTAACTATTAAATAATAATTCCCCATTCCCTCTCTCCGCCCCCAGCTTTAGGTAATGTTGAATCTACCTTCTGTCTCTATGAATTTGCCTGTTCTAGATACTTCATATAAGTGGAATCATACAATATTTGTCATTTTGCATCTGGCGTATTTCATTCACTTGTCTTCAAAATTCATCCATGTTGTAGCATGTGTCAGAATTTCATTTCTTTTTTTTTTTTTTTTGAGACGGACTTTCGCTCTTGTTGCCCAGGCTGGAGTGCAATGGTATGATCTCGTCTCACTGCAACCTCCACCTGCCAGGCTCAAGCCCCTGCCTCAGCTTCCTGAGTAGCTGGGATTACAGGTGACCACCACCATGCCCAGCTAATTTTTTGTATTTTTAGTAAAGACAAGGTTTCACCATGTTGACCAGGCTGGTTTCAAACTCCTGACCTCAGGTGATCTGCCCGCCTCAGCCTCCCAAAGTGCTGGGATTGCAGGCATGAGCCACTGTGCCGGCCAGAATTTCATTCCTTTAAGGCTGAATAATATTTCATTTTATATATATTTAAAAAATCTATTCATCTGTTTATGGACATGGGTTGTTTCCATCTTTTGGCTATTGTGAATAATGCTGCAGTGAATAATGATCTATAAGTATCTGTCTGAAGCCCTGCGTTCATTTTTTTTTTTTTTTTAATGATGAAACTAAGGCTCAGACCAAGCAAAGTGGCCCAGGCTAGGAGGTGGAATAGCCCCTACCGGTCTGACGCCAAAGCTCCTCCCACCAAGTGCTACCACCCAAGAGGGCAGGGCCTATTTACCACCCATGCCAGCTGATTTGCTGTATAATTTACTACTGAACATGTGTGTGTTCCTGATCATTCTTGTTTCTTCCTTCCCTGAAGGATACTAGTTCCACACATGCTCCTGGGAAAACCCTGCCAGAAATAAGCCGAATTAGCCAGTCCATGGCAGAAAAATGGATAGCAGTGAAAAGAAGAAGTACTGAACATGAAGTGGCTAAAAGGTGGCTCTGTCTGATAAATTATAAGCAACTTTTATCTGGTTCTGGGGCTTTGGTCGTTTTATCCTAAGATAGAGGTTTCCGTTTTGTTGTGAAGGTATTTGCATTTTGACCATGATTCTCTTCTACAGCCTCTTAGTGTGACTAGGTCATCAGTGTACTCATTTACAGATATATGGAGGACATGTGATATCCCAGGTGCCTTACTAGGTGAGGGAGTTGCAGGAGTGAATCAAAAAAGCTCACAAAGCCTTCAGTAAGGTGGACTGTTGTTATATCTTCATAGTTTACCCCTTTGGAGTTTTATGAGTTTTGGTTTTCACAGGGATAGGTTTTATTTAAACCTACATGACTTGAGCAAATCCACTATAAAGGGTTTTGGTGAGATTTAGAAATAGTATGAACAAAGTATACCTAGGATTTGGGAGACTCTTAAGAGAGTAGTTATTTTCATTAATAATGATTCCACGTCATCATTTACTTATTCAGACATAATAAGATTTTTAAAAGCCATGCTTTATAGTATGTTGTGACTTACCCCTTGTTATTACTTTTACAGTGAAATTAGAATGATATTTTCATCTCCTGCTTGTCTGACGGCGAGTTTTTTTAAAAAAAGGTAATACTTACATAAGATTTACCTTCATTTAAAACACTGGAAAATATTTAAAATTAAATGTTTCAAGTAAGTTTAATTTGTGAATTTTGTTATTCTTGCCCACAAAGTCCAACACAGAGAACCCTGTAGGTTGTTATAGAATTCTTTCATTTTATAAAGTAATTTTCTATTAGACTACCATAAGTTATAATTCCTAATTAATACTGTTTGCTTCCTTCATACCACTTTACTCTGTTGTCTGATTAGAAGGAATGGTGTTTTTTCAGGATCTTTGTATATACAAGGGATCAGCTAAATCTCACATTGCTTTAGTACTTAAAAGCCAAGAGTACACTTTACAATTTTTACTGTGTATGATCAATTAAAGATAGATCTTATTTATGTTGTCTTTAACTCACTGTTATAGAAGAAAATCTGATTTTACTCCTATTTGGTTTAACATTTGGTCTGATCCAATAGTTGAAACAGTTCCTATAATGCTCAATATTTGAGTTTTCTATTTCTGCTCTTTCCTCCAAGCTCTCCAATATGGCACCTGTGTGTAAAAGGGAAGAGAAGCAGAAATAGCAGTGTAAAGGGTCTTAGGCTGCCCTCTGCTTCTTTGGAGGTTGATGCCTTGCTGATCTGTCTGAAGCTGGTGTAACTCATATGGGTTCTCCTTTGCCTGTCCCTCCCTTGTTAACTTGGCCTTAAGTTTGCTCACTGGTTCAAAATATGGTGATACACATCTTGTACCCACTCCTGGTCACTAGGCGGTACTCACTTAACCCTTGTTGCTATTACTTGCCCTTGTACAACCCTCTTGGCAGTTCTATTAGTTCTTAACCCAGCTGCATTCTCAGTCAGCTTGTAGGACTAGAGGAACTGTTGGATGCCAATAACTTCACCTCAGGCTAATTCTTACTGCATGTGGGAAAATCTTTTCTATGTGAAGATTGTTTTCTTCCTAACATGAAAAAGTATCCATGCTCACTTCCCAGGGGTGAGGAACTCCTAAGATGTCAAAGGCTGCAAAAGAGAATATATTTTAAGGGGGAAATTTATAATACTTTGTTTTAGTACTTGCATACATATTTTAGCCCTAATATTACTATAAATCACTTAATCTAGCAAGGAGAAAATCTTTCTTTCTTTTTTATTATTTATTTATATATTTATTTATTTATTTAGAGATGAAGTCTCACTCTGTCACCCAGGCAGGAGTGCAGTGGTGCAGCTCGGCTCACTGCAACCTCCACCTCCCAGGTTCAAGCTATTCTCCTGCCTCAGCCTCCTGAATAGCTGGGATTACAGGTGTGCGCCACCACACCCAGCTAATTTTTTATATTTTTTGGTAGAGGCGGGGTTTCACCATGTTGACCAGGCTGGTCTCAAACTCCTGACCTCAAGTGATCCACCCACCTTGGCCTCCCAAAGTGCTGGGATTACTGGCATGAGCCACCGTGCCCAGCCTCTTTTTTAAATTTTTATTATTTTTATTTATATTTTTGAGACAGGGTCTCACTCTGTCACCCAGGCTTGAGTGCAGTGGCATGATCTCTGCTCACTGCAGCCTCCGCCTCGTGGGTTCATCTGATTCTTCCACCTCAGCCTCCTGATTAGCTGGGATTACAGGCATGCGCCACCATGCCCAGCTAATTTTTTTGTATTTTTAGTAGAGACAGGGTTTCACCACGTTGGGCCAGGCTGGTCTCGAGCTACTGACCTCAAGTGATCTGCCCACCTCAGCCTCTCAAAGTGCTGGGATTACAGGCATGAGCCACTATGCCTGGCATTTTGTTTGTTTGTTTTGTTTTGTTTAATGTTTAGAGATGGGATCTTGTGCTGTTGCCCATGCTGTAATGCAGTAGTTTGATCATAGCTCACTGTAGCCTTGAACTCCTGGGCTTGAGCTGTCCTCCCACCTCAGCCTCACAAGTAGCTGGGACTACAAGTGTGCACCACCATGCCTGGCTAGTTTTTTTTTTTAAATTTTTTTGTAGAGACAAGGTCTCCTCTATGTTGCCCAGGCTAGTCTCTTGAACTCCTGGCTTTAAGCAGTCCTCCCACTTTGGTCTCCCAAAGTGTTGGAATTACAGGCATGACCCACTGCAGCTGGCATACAATATTTGATAATGCATTATTTAAAAATTGTTGGGCTTATTGAATGCTGGCCTCTCAAATATCACTAAAACAACTTGTTGATAAGACAGGCCAGAGAGAACAGCACACCTGGACAAAGCTGCAGTAGTGTTTCTGAGAGGAGAGATAAGTTCGGAATTTATTTACAATTGGGAGTCTGGTTTAAGGAGGTCTTTCAATGTGAGAGGGAAGGCTGGAGGTTTGATTTGGACTAGGTAAATGTACAACTATCCAGGATGGGTGCAAACAGCAAGATAAGGATTTTGAGATAAGGGATTCAAAGAATCTATGGGCACAAACTGTTGATGCTCTCTATTGAAGATTTAAATGGGTTTTTCAAGAAGTTCCCATGATGAACAATTGCCATTTGCCTGGGCAAAAGTTTCCTGGAAAAGTAAAGTCATGCTAATAAAAACAGTGGAGTTGCAAAGTTCTGTTGAATGGTAAGGAGGGTAGGGGGTAGGTAGTTCTAGTTCTTAGTGTGCAAACTGAGCATGGGGGAGATGGTTTCCGTTGTCAGATTCAGCACGTAAAATGTTGTTAATATGGCAGCCCAAACTTGATGTAGCCACTACAGAGATAATAAATTGTTATCTACTGTCTTTTAACAAGGAGAACATAAACTGTACATTTTTTATGTCAAGTAAGTTGATTATTTTGAAAGGAGGCAAGCTTTAAGAAAAAGGTTTGTATCTTATATGTAATAAAACAACAAATGACGTACGAACTTTAGAAATATCCCTTTCCTTATGTTTATGTGCTTTCTTGCATTTCTTGTATCCAAAGAGGAACTGGAGAAACGACTTCCATTGATGTGGACTTAGAAATGGCAAGAGATACCTTCAAGAAGTTAACAAAAAAGGAATGGATTTCTTCCATGGTAATAGCCAATACTTACTTTAGATATAGAACAAATACGATTGCAGTTTATTTTTGTTGGAAGCTGGGTGAGATGGGAACTATGATTGTCATTGCCCGATGGGTTCTTCCTGCCCACTGCAGAAACAAAAATCGACCCACTGAGACTATGACATTGTAGTAAAGAAAGAGTTTAATTGACATGAGGCTGGCCATGCCATGTGGGAGATAGAATTATTACTCCAATCAATCTCGTGGAGGCTCAGGCTCACAGCTTAGGGGCTTTTGAAAGACAGTTTGGTGGACAGGGGGCTAGGGTAGGGGGCATGCTGACTGGCTGAGTGAGAGATGAAATCATAGGGAATAGAAACTGTCCTCTTGTGCTGAGTCAGTTCCTGGGTGGGGGCCACAGGACTGGCTGATGGGTCCAGGTGGGACCATCCAGTTGTCAGAAATGCAAAAACCTGAAAAGACATCTCAAAAGGCCAATCTTAAGTTCTAAAGTAATGATGTTATTTGCAAGAGTAATTGGGGAAGTTGCAAATCTTATGACCTCCAGAATAATGGCTGATAATTATTTAGAATTCAAGCCCCTCTCATCCTCCTAACTTGGTGGACTTTCATTAGTTTTACCAGAAAAATTCAGTTTTGGGGACAGACTAGTATCATTTAAACGATAAACTAAATTTCTCCCAAAGTTAGCTTGGCTCATGCCCAAGAATGAGAAAAGACAGCCAACCTGTGAGGCTGGAAGCAAGATAGAGTCAACCATGTCAATTTCTCTTACTGTCATACTCTTGCAAAGGTGGTTTTATGATTGGGGCTGGAAGAGGGGGTAGTGTTCATTATGAAATTACTATATTCCAGGTACTTTATTAGGTGCTGAGATTTATTTTCTTATTGAATCCTTAAATGTACAATAGATACAATATTTTTATTTTCAATATAATCAGAGCAATGCTTGAGAGGTGGATAATCTCTAGCATGATATAGGAAAAGAGCATTGGTTTTGGAAGCAGGATAACCTTATCCTGGACTGATCAACTGAAAAGCCACTTCTCTATTCTGAGATGAAACTTACATCTATTTGAGATGAATCTCTGTTACTACTTCATCCTTTCTCTTTGGATCACATTTTCTTTACCTGTTGAATTCATCTTTAAAATCTATTCCAGTTTAATATTGTGTGATTCTGGGTTGTATTGGGAAGAAAATTTTCTTTTCCTCTACTGACTCAGGTTTGAGCTGGTGGAAGGGGTCACTGAAAATTAATAATTAACAGAATCTCTTAGTGCTCAGGATGCTGTAGACTGGGTAGCTTAAACAACAGACATTTATTTCTCACAGTTCTGGAGGCTGGGAAGTCCAAGATCAAGGCACCATCAGGTTTGGTGTCTGGTGAGGGCCTACTTCTTGGTTAATAGATGACCATATTTTCAGTGTCCTCACATGGCAGTGTGAACCCCGAATATCTAAGACAGGTCTCAGTTAATTTAGAAAGTGTATTTTGCCAAGATTGAGGACACACACCTGTGACACAGCCTCAGGAGGTCCTGATGACATGTGCCCAAGGTAGTGGGAGCACAGTTTGGTTTTATACATTTTCGGGAGACATGACACATCAATCTACATATATAAGATGAACATTGGTTTGGTTTGGAAAGGCGGGACAACTCAAAGCAGGGAGGGACCTTCCAGGTCTTAGGTAGATGAGAGAAAAATGGTTGCATGCTTTTGAGTTTCTGATTAGCCTCTCCAAAAGAGGCATCAGATATGCATCTATCTCAGTGAACAGAAGGGTGACTTTGAATAGAATGGGAGGCAGGTTTGCACTAAGCAGTTCCCAGCTTGACTTTTCTCTTTAGCTTAGTGATTTTGAGGCCCCAAGATTTATTTTCCTTTCACAGCAAAAAGGGCAAGAAATCTCTCTGGGGTCTCTTTTGTAAGGGCACTAATCGCATTCATGAGAGCTCCAATCCTGTGACCTAATTACCTACCAAAGGCCCCACCTCTTAATACTATCATCTTGGGGGTTAGGATTTTAACATATGAATTTTGGGGAACACATTTAGCCTTTAGCACAGGAGGAAAAAAACAAGTTTTGTACGCTTGCATGTGGCGCATTCAGATGAAGAGGCTCCCTGAACAGCTAGGGATAAGAATTTATAAACCAACTTAATGGAGGAAAGGGAGAAGGGAGAAAGGGCTCCTATGGGAAGAACAAATGGGATTTTATGGAGACAAATGGAAGGTATGACAGTTTGTAAGAATGTTTGTTTATGCAATTTCTCATCCACATGCAAGTGGTCTGAATGATTGGTCTCCTTTTTAGCAGTGTAGCTCCTCAATGGGGGATGTACAAGAGCTTCATACTAGAAGAGCTCTGCATTAGTTAGATAAAAGAAGCTCCAAAAAGGCATCTCAAATGTCTTCAGTTAGTAAAATAATCTTTATACAATTTTGATGGGTCTGAGTGGGTCCTTATACTTGGAAGGGAAATGGGGAAAGTGTTCCTTAATGTGTAGGAGATACAATATTTTCATTTTCAAGATGAAGTGATAATAGCAAATATTATGAAGTATTGAAGTATATTTCTTAAATGAATTTAGGTGATATGGGAGATAATTTGGGGTGCTCTTCCCAGTGTGAGTTCCAAGGGACATTAGTTTTATAAAAAAACCCATAAAAAGGGTTCTTAATGAAAAAACTTCGGGAACACTCCCTACTATTATGGAGTCATGATACGCGCATTAGGAAATCAAAGATTCTATGACGTCATACACTAAAAGAAATCTCTTTTGACCCTATTTTTCTTGGAGTTATTTGACATCGTGATGCTATTTTCTAGCATAACACCAACTGGCATTCCACAGAAATCATATTTTGCTAGACATGTGAAAAAGCAAATTTTAAGAATTTGAATGTAATAGAAACAATATATAGTACATCACAGTTTATTGTTGCATATGTCACTTATTTACCCTTATGACATGAGAGGCAAACAATGTAATTACAGAACATAGATCTATCAGGTAGAGTAAATATGGCTAGCTGCTATAACAAACAACTTTGAAATATCAGTAGCTTAACACAATATTTTCCAACATCCTAGTCCAACAAGGGTTGGAGGTCAGAGGCACCTTTGCACAGGTTCATTCAGGGCTGACTCAGGCTTCTTTCCAGCATCTCTAGGCCCTGGGGCTGTAAAATCCTCCACTCAATCTTTTGGGTTGGCTAGCAGATGAGGGAAGTGAGTATGGAAGTTCCCATGAGAGGTTTCAGTGGCCTGGCCTTAATGTGTCACACATCACTTTCTCCCACATTGGTGAGCTAAGACTCAGTCACATGGCCCTGCCTAATTGCAGGGGAGCCAGGGGTGCCATCTTCCTATAAACCCAGGAGGAAAAAGAAAAACGACTGGCAAGGTGAACATATGGCATTTTCTCTGCCATGATAGATTTTACTACTATGGTAGTGCCACAGTCACTTTCTAATCGAGTAACCTCTTTCCACTAACTTCCTCTGAGTCTCTCCTTGCTCATCTGTAAAAACAAGGTAAAAAACAAATAAAGCAAAAATTACCTTACAGGATTATCAGTAAGATTAAATAAAATGATTTACATGAGATCACCTGACACATTGTAAGTACTCAATGAATGTTCAAACAAATATAAAGAATACCATACAAGTTTATTCCCATTAGTATGTTTTTATATACATCCCATTTTAAAAGTTTACTTCTGGGCCAGGAACATTGGCTCATGCCTGTAATCCTAGCACTTTGGGAGGCCAAGGGGGGAGTATCACCTGAGTCCAAGAGTTTGAGACTGGCCTGGGCAACATAGTGAGACTCCAGCTCTACAAATAATTTTCTAAAATGGGCTGGCTGTGGCAGTGCACTCCACTTAGGAGTCTTGAGGTGGGAGGATTGCCTCAACCCAGGAGCTTGAGGCTGCAGTGAGCTATGATTGAGCCACTGCACTCCAGTTATAATTGAGCCACTACACGCTGAGGTAAAACTTTACCTCTGGATGAAATAAAGAATATAAAAATTTAGAGCTATTTTTCTCTGCAAATTTTTCTACTGGTATGTGAGAAAACAGAAAGAAAGAAATGGATATTCTGTGAGGGGAAGGGGACAGCTCTTCCTTCTAGAAGGAGGAATACTAGTGTGACCTGCATACAACATTGCTTTTGAAGGGCTTTGTATTCATTTTGAATCCATAATTCACTCAGTATATCCATGCTCATGAGATTTCACTTTATTTTCTTCAGGGAACCTGATATAAAATGAGGAGGATGGCTCTCATGTACTATATCAGGGGCATTTGGGATGGAAGGAGTGATGGAGTCTCATCAATAGGTTTCAGAATGGTTAAGTGATTATTCTAATTGGAACATGGTGGAGTGAAACCCTTAATTTCATAGCTTGCTTCTCACAATCCTCTGTATCTAATATATCCTGGGTCTGTTCCCTGATCCTATTTTGACCACAGATAACTACGTGTCTCGAGGATGATCTGCTCAGAGCTCTTCCATGCCGTTCTCCACACCAAGAAGCTTTATCAGTTTTCCTCCTGCTCCCAGAATGTCCTGTGATGCACGATTCTAAGAACTGGAAGAACCTGGTGGTTCCATTTGCAAAGGCTGTGTGTGAAATGAGTAAACAATCTTTGCAAGTCCTAAGTAAGTTTTATGTCACTTTATCTGTACTCTCAATATAGAGTCACTCTCTGAAGTAGACGTTGTAGCAAATTTTGAATAGAAGATTTCAAAATAGACAAGTATTTGAGAACATGGCATGTGAATTATTGAAAAGATTAATAATCTAAAGCTATTATAATTATTAGTTTTATCATACAAAGCAGGTGTAGTTTTTAGACTTGGATGTGGCTTTGACATCAGAGTTTGGTAGCTATAAAGTATTCAATCAAGATAAATCCATACTTTAAAATTTTTTGCTCATATTATTTTGAAACTTTTGACATTTTGACCAGATGATGAAAAACAAATGTTAAACTTTGTATTATTATTTTTTACTTTATTCAGTACTGTATTATGTCCTTTTATAGCTTTTAGCATATATTGAAAGTTCAGTGATTACCCGATAACCCAATGGGGTACAGATATTTATATACCCTTCTACATAGAGGAGAGGGGAGGTAGGGAATGTAGACAATTCTTTTGAGAAGTAGTAAATGACTATTAGGGAGAATGAGTGGACCCAGGAAACAGAAATTAACTCGTAAATGATTCTCCTTGGAATTGGAATGAGCCTGAGAAGCAGGCATTATCTTTTGAAAAAGTACATCTAGGTGTGGTTACATTCCTCAGTTGTCTTCTCTGTGACAGATAATGTAATTTCAGAAATGGCATGAAAGGCAATTCTCTTCTCTATAGTGGGTCCAGTCTTAAGGTAGATAAGGGAGTGTCAGAGAAAAGCCTTTTCCAGCATCTGCTGACCTTCAAGGGCCTTTAACTTAAAATAATCAGCATACCAGGGTGCCATATTTTGGGGCAAATTTCCCTGGACTCCTTCACTTAAGAGGTACAGAGGGCCAGGCATTGTGGCTTACACCTTAATCCTAGCATTTTGGGAGGCCAAGGTGAGAGAATCTTTTGAGCCCAGGAGGTCGAGGGTAGCCTGGGCAACATAGTGAGACCCCGACTCTACCAATTTTTTTTTTTTTAAATTAGCCATGCATGGTGGTACACACCTGTGGTCCCAGCTACTTGGAAGCTGAGGCAGGAGGATCACTTGAGCCCAGGAGTTTAAGGCTGTATTACTGGAAAGGGGTCCCAATCCAGATCCCAAACAAGGGTTCTTAGATATCACACAAGAAATAATTCAGGGACCGTCTATAAAGTGAAAGTAAGTTTATTAAGAAAGTAGAAGAATAAAAAATGGCTACTCCATAGGCAGAGCAGCCCCTCGGGGCTGCTGGTTGCCCATTTTTATGGTTATTTCTTGATTATGTGCTGAACAAGGGGTGAATTATTCATACCTCCCCTTTTTAGATCATATAGGGTAACTTCCTGGCATTGCCATGGCATTTGTAAACTGTCATGGTGCTGGTGAAAGTATAGCAGTGAGGATGACTAGAGGTCACTCTCGTTGCCATCTTGGTTTTGGTGGATTCTAGCCGGCTTCTTTACTGCAAGCTGTTTTATCATCAAGGTCTTTATGACCTGTATCTTGTGCTGACCTCCGATCTCATTCTGTCATCTAGAATGCCTAACTGTCTGGGATTGTAGCCCAGTAGGTCTCAGCCTTATTTTACCCAGCTCCTATTCAAGATGGAGTTGCTCTGGTTCAAATGCCTCTGACAGCTGCAGTAAGCTATCAGCATACCACTGCACTCCAGCCTGGGTGACAGAGCAATACCCTATCTCAAAGAAAAACAAAAAGGTACAGAGGATATGTACAATGAAATGTAAGCCACCCAGTTCCCCTCCCAGAAGTGGCTACAGGTTCTAGTTTCTTGTGTAACGTTTGAAAGATATTCTATATATAGAAACATACAAATGTATTATTTCTGTTGTTAATGGTAGCAAACTATTAAAGTTCCTCTTCCACAACTTGCTTTCTCCCACTAAACAGGATATCATGGAGATCATTCCAATAGAGAATCTATAGAACTGCCTCATTCTATTTAATGGCTGAAGAATGTTCTATTGTGAAGCATTTCATTGTACATATATAAATTCACACATGCAGGAAACATTCCAGAAAGCAAAATCACTGAGTCAAATTGTATGTACATTTTTATTTTGAGATATTTTGCCAAATGACCCTCCACAGAGTCAGGGTCATCATATCACCCAATTTGAAGTGGTTGTCATCCACATTGTAGTCTGTATAAATTTCACCCCTAGAGTTGGGAAACCTGTCTGTACTGACAAAGGATGTATCAATTTACACTTCATCAATGAATATGAGAATATTGGTCTGCATACTTTCCAACCATGTTATCAAACTTTGATCTTTGCCATTCTGAGGAAAAAAACCCTTTAATTTTAAGTTGAATTTTTCTTATTAAGAGTGAGATTGTGCCGGTTTTTGCATATCACAGATCACTTTGTATATCATATTCTGTGAACTCTTATTATAGGACTACCAGGTCTGATTTCCTGTTGCACAGTAACAGACCAATACACTGAAAAAGTAGGAGTTGCAGCAGAGAAAGAATTTAATAATTGTAGGGAAACCAAATGAGGAGATGAGAGGAAACCTCAAATATGCCTCTTCAAGAGGTTTGCGGATGGGGTTTTTAAGGGGTCTGGACACAGGTGATGGCCTAAAGTGTGGTGATCACTGATTGGTTGAGAAGTGAGGGGTGAAGTCAGGGATAGGGAGATGAAGAAACTGCATTCCTGCGCTGAGTCGGTTCCTTGGTGAGGGTCTTCAGACCAGTTGGTGTCAGCCATTCTGCTGGAATTCAGGATCTGCAAAATGCCTTAAGTAATTATTGGATAAAAAGGTCCAGTGTCAGAGATTTTATCTGTAGGAACAATGGGAGAGCAGGTGCTCAGTGTGCTGTGTGACTCTGGGTTAGTTATCAGCTCAGCGAAGTGGGTTGAAGTGCACCAGCACACCCTAGTCAATTGACCTCATCAATAACCATAATTCTGCATAAAGCCTGGCTTATAATTCCCATTAACCCTGTGAGAGCGGTTTTGCTATTCTTCCTTCTTTGCTCTTTTCCTATTGGTTGTTAGTATTTTTCTGTTTTATTTTAGGAGATTTTAATTATGAAGGCAATTAATCCTTTATCAATAATACGAATTGCAAGTATTTAGGCTATTAAAAATTTTTTTTTACTTTGTGGTATTTTTGCTATGCAGAATTATTTTAAAAAATTTTAATGTAGCCTCCTATATTAATATTTTATTCTATGGTTTCTGTATTTGGGGTCATACTTCAAAAATAATTTATAACTAAAATAATTCCCATCCTCCTACTGAAATTTTTATTATTTTATTTTTATATTTAAATATTTGATCCATATGAAGTTTATCTTGGTTAAACACTATTTTTTCTAGATCATTTTCCAGTTTTCCCCACATATTTATTGAATCTTTTTCATTCCCACTAATATGCAATGCCGCATTTATTATGTATTAAAATTTCGTGTGTATTTGAGTCTACTTATGGAATCTCTATGTGTTTGCTTTTCATATATCTGGGTAATACTGTGTTAATTACATTTGCTTGATAATGTATTTTAACATCAAATTGATTTGTTTTCTGAGAGCTGTTCTGAGAATTTAAAGGTTCCACATTCCAAATCCATGTTGCAATCCAGTAATATTAAAATATAATTATTGGCTATTTTAAAAAGTACATGGCCATGTACCAGATGTTCATAAAATCCAAAACCATATATAATATTTTTTCATTTTTTACAGATTAAAAACGTCCTTGATGCCATTGTATGTGTTTGTGTATTCACCTATGTATGTTTTCAGACTTTATAGATACCCTATACAATTGTCAGTTTGAAAATCATGAAGTCAATCAATTAAGCATAAATGTGAGCCATTAACCAATTTCTTCAAATCCTGAATTTGAGCTTTTCAAAATTCTAATGATACTTAATAAGGGAAAAAAATTTCCACATCTGTGAGCAGTAACAGTTGTGCAGGATATACTTAAAAAAGATATTTATAAATTATGCCATCAGAAATGTAAAATATTATCTATTTCTTACATGAAAAAACCCACTAGAAACAGAGATTTGGGGGGTGGTAGGAAAAACATATTTATCATGGCTAATTTTACACCCCCCAGAGAAGTGTTGGGCATTTTTGCAAGAATCTTCTCTGAACCCGCTGATCCAGATGCTTAAAGCAGCCATCATCTCTCAGCTGCTTCACTGGACTGAAACCGAACAGGATCACTGTAATGTTAAAGCTCTTTTAGGAATGATGAAAGAACTGCATAAGGTAAGGGTTACTCTAAAGGAATGTATGTACTATTTTATTTAATCAAAATTCCTTAAGTCTCAACCAATTGGACTTCTAAGAAGTCAAATAAAAATCATGAGGAGTCAAATGTTTTTCAAAGGAATATAGAAAAGGGAAATGTTTGGCATAAAATAATTAGGGATTTAAAAGTTAAGAAACTTTAGGAGGACTTAAGATGTTTTGTAATGAACTTCTTTCATTAAGAAAAAGTACACTGTGCTTGTAATTCTAGCTACTCTGGAAGCTGAGGTGGGAGGATGGCTTGAGCCCAGGAATTTGAGGCTGCAGTGAGCTATGATTGTGCCATTGTACCCCAGCCTGGGTGACAGAGCAAAACCACATTTCTTAAAAAAAAAAAAAAAGTAAAGTACACTGAAGATACTGCTACATGTAACAACATACAACAACATGGATGAATCTCATCAACATAGTGATGAGCAAGAAACACACCAAAAATTACACTCTATGTCTTCTTTTATAAGAATTTTAAAAACAAGCAGAGCTAATCTATAATGACAGAAAGCAGAATGGTGTTACCTCTTGGGAAGGGCAATTGGCTTGGAAGGAGCATAGGGGAACATCCTGGGGCCTGCTAGAAATGTTCCATGTCTTCACCTGGACAGTACTTACCCAAGTGAGTATGTGTGTAAAAGCTCACCAAGCTGCACATTTAAGATTTATGCACTTAGTCAATGTATGTTGTAAGAAAAAAAACCAGAATCACATAGAAAAACCCTCCCTCAAAGTAGGAGCGAGCCAAAAGACCAAAAAATGACTTAGGACAAGCCCAGTTTGATGAGTAGATGTATCTATTAGGACTTACATACAGGGCACTCCTGGACGGCAACAGGACAGCTCTAGCAATCTGTGCTGCCTCCCATCTCTAAACTGCTCTTAAGCAAATTTTCTGGCTCAAAGAGCTACAATGTTTGAGCCATGAGAATGTTTTTCTTGGTAGGTTCTCAGATACTCTCCAGGATGTTTGGGTTTTCAGGGACACCTGCTCCTCAGCTGGGCACCGTGGCCTTGGCTCATTGCCTGGCCTTCAGGGTTAAGGCACTGGATAAAAACCCTTAAGTAATTTGGTGAGGGACCCATCACACTACACATGTATGATTTTTTTGTTTGTTTGTTTGTTTTTTTGAGACAGAGTCTAGCCCTGTTGCCCAGGCTGGAGTGCAGTGGTGTGATCTTGGCTCACTGCAACCTCTGCCTCCTGGGTTGAAGTGGTTCACCTGCCTCAGCCTCCGGAATAGCTGGGATTACAGGCACCTGCCACCACACCCAGATAATTTTTGTATGTTTAATAGAGACGGGGTTTCACCATGTTGGCCAGGCTGGTCTCGAACTCCTGACCTCAAGTGATCCGCCCACCTCACCTCCCAAAGCTCTGGGATTATAGGCATGAGCCACTGTGCCCAGCCCAGATATGTGATTTATAAATGAAACATATATGTTTTATTTGTAACTTAGTAAAAATTAAATAGAAAGGAAGAAAAGTTCACCGAGGACTATGGCCAGAACAAAGAAAAGGCCCAATGGATACTGTTATATCAACTCAGTCTGTCTATATCAGAATATTTGCTAAATCCCACTGTAGAAATATCAAATGAGGCCATTAGGATTTGGTGTCCACGTTCTCTATGGCTGTGTCAACATTAGGGTCACCAAGAATGCAAAGTCTGTTTTAGTAGAGTTACCTAGAGTCAGTGGTATCCAGAAGTCACTGGGCGTGGTTACATCATCCTCATTCTGCTTTGGGTGGTAGTCCCAATAAAGAGAAATCAGATTGGACTCTTGACTAGATCTAAAGATTGACACAACCATGTTACAGATGAGTGTCTGAATTCACAGTGATCAGTGATTCACAGAAGAGCTCTTAAATTCCAGAGATGTAGACCAGAATAATGAGCACTAATGTCTAAGGCACCTAGGGCAGCACTTCTCAAACTTTAATATGCATGCAAGTTACCTGAGATCTTGTTAAAAAATTCAGATTCTGATCCAGTAGGCCTGGGGTGGTGCCTAAGATTCTGAGAAATTCTTAAGTGATGTCATTGCTGATACTTGAAGGATTTATGCTTTGATGTTCTTGTGCCTAGGAAGAAAAGCTATTAAACTATTAATAATGAATTAGTAATTAAGACCACTACACTGTAATTTACTGTCTTAAGCTACAATTAATAAACATAATATTTGGTCTCGGTTCTGGAATGATCTCTAGTATTGTGGACAATTGGAAGACTATATTTGTTTTACTAATGTTGTGATAGAGAAAGCACAATATTAGGTCATGCTAACTTCAGACATACATCCTAGGACACAAACATTGTCATCAATCCTCTCTCTTCCCCTCTTCCTCTCCCTCAAACATTGTCATCAATCCTCTGTCTTCTCCTCTCCCTCTCCCTCTCCTCTCTCTCTCTCGGCTTTTTTCTTTTTGGGTTTCATTCTCTCTTACTATATATAGGGTGTCAGAACAGGGCACTGTTTCTTACACTAACTTTCGTTTTCTTTCTAGGTTAAATTTACTTCTTAATAAAATACACCTCTTTCCCTGGTGCTTTGTAGTACTCCTTGTGTTGAAAATCAAGTATTCATTTGGCTGTTAATCTATCCTTGTACCCGTACAACACCGTACAAGTTACTGTATCTTTATAATAAATATTGATATGTGATAGAGTAATTTTCAACTTTTATCTTCTCCTTCAGTATTATTGTTAAATATTAACTTTAGAATTACCTTTTTGTTCCAATTCCACAAATTCCATTTGTCGGGCTTTTGATTGTGTCTTTGACCTGGTAGTGAAATGAATCTATAGAACAACTGGAGAGAGAATGACAACTTTACTGAGTCTTCTAAGTCTGATCATGACATAGCTCTCTGTTTATTTAGTTCTGCAGTTTCTTACAATAATATGTTATAGTGGTCTGTGTAGAAGTCTTGCAGTCTTTTATTAGATAAATCATGAGTACTTGATATTTTATGTGGTTATATATCTTTTTAAAACAGCTTTATTGAGATATAATTCTCTCATTTAAAATATACAATGTCATGCCTGTAATCCCAGCGCTTTGGGAAGCTGGGGTGGAAAGATTGCTTGAGCTCAGGAGTTCGAGACCAGCCTGGGCAACATAGTGAGACCTTGTCTCTATTTTTTTAAAAATAAAAATAAATAAATAAAATGTGCAATGTAATACTTTTTAGTATATTCATGGAGTTGTATAACCTTTACCACAATCAACTTTACAACATTTTTATCACCCAAAAAGAAGCCCTATACCCATTAGCAGTCACTCTCCATTCTCCATTCCCCCTCAACTCCCATCCCCTTACTCTCACTCCAGCCCTAGGCAATCACTAATCTACTTTCTGTCTCTACAGATTTGCCTATTCTGGACATTTTATGTAAATGGAATCACACATTATGTAGTCTTTTGTAACTAGCTTTTTTCACTTAGCATAATGTTTTCAGGGTTCATCTATGTTGGAGTATGTATGAGTACTTCATTCTTTTTTATTGATGAATAATATAATGCATTGTATGAAATACCACATTTTATATATCCCTTCCTCAACTGATGGATATTTGGGTTATTTCCACTCTTTGGCTATTATGAATAATGCCGCTATTTAAATGTCTATACAAATTTTTGTGTAGACATGTTTTCATTTCCCGTATATACCCAACAGTGGGACTGCTGGGTCATATGGCAACTCCAGTTTAATCTTGTGAGGAACCAGCAGACTGTTTTCCAAAGCAGCTACACCATTTTGTGTTACCACCAGCAATGTATGACAGTTCTAGTTTTTCCACATTCTTTTTTTTTTTTTTTTTTTGACACAGATTCTTGCTCTGTTGCCCAGGCTGGAATGCAGTGGCACGATCTCGGCTCACTGCCACCTCCACCTCCCAGGTTCAAGCCATTCTCCTGCCTTAGCTTCCCAAGTAGCTGGCATTACAGGTGTACATCCCACGCCCGGCTAATTTTTGTATTTTTATAGAGACCGGGTTTTACCATGTTGGCCAGACTGGTCCCGAACTCCTGACTTCAAGTAATCCACCCACCTCAGTCTTTCAAAGTGCTAGGATTACAGGCATAAGCCACCGTACCCGACCACTTTTCCACATTCTTGCCAACACTTGTTATTATCTGTCATTTGGATTATAGTCATCCTAGTGAGTGGGAAATGATATCTCCTTGTGATTTTGACTTGTATTTCCTTGATGGCTAATGATGTTGAGCAGTTCATATGCTTATTGCCCATTTCTGTATCTTATTTTGAGAAATGTTTATTTAGGTCTTTTGTCCATTTTTAAATTCGTGTATTGGTCTTTTTATTATTGAGTCATAAGAGTTCTTTACATACAGTTATAAGTCCCTTGTCAGATATACGATTTGCTAGTATTTTCCCATGTGTTGTTTTTTCACGTTCACCATGGTGTCTTTATGCACAAATGTTTTTTATTTTGATGATAAATTCATCTACTTTTTCCTCTTAAAAGTTAAATTTTTAACTGTCATTGATGTATAGAAATGCGGTAATTTTTATACATTAAGCTTGTTTTTTAAAAATCTTGTTAAATTTACCTACTAAAACTAATCTCTTGACTTCTTTGGATTTTCTCTGTATAGAATCATATAACTTGAAATAATAACAGTTTTGTTCCTATTTATTTTTCTTTACTTATTTCATTGGCTAGGACACCCAGTATAATGTTTTATAACCTTATTTGGATCTCAAAGGGAAAACCTTAACATCCAGTTTTATGTTTTGCTGTGGGATTTTTGTAGATATGTTTTTAAAAGGTTAAGGAAACTTCATTCTATTTCTAGTTTGCTGAGGGCTTTGTTTTTTTCGATCATGAATGGATATTGAATTTTATTAAATGCTTTTTCTGCATACGATGGCAAAATACACAGATGGGTTTTCAGCTGTTTTAACCTTATCTACTTGAAGTAACACAGCCTGCTCTGTGTTACAAATCTATAATGTGTTATAGATTTCAAAGATTCCATTTGCTGATATTTTGCTTATCATATTTGCATCTATATTCATGAGTGAGACTGGTTTGTTATTTTACTTTCTCATAATGCCCCTGTGAGGTTTCTGGACCAGGTAACGCTAATCTCATGAAATTATTTGGGAAATATTCTTTCTCTATTTTATGTAAAAGATTGTGTAATACTAGCATTTTCCTTAAATGATAGGTAGAACTAATCTATAAACCTTTTGGGTCTGGAAATTTCTTTGTCGAAAGTTTTTTAGATTACGGGTTTAATTTAACAGCCACAGGATTATTGAGATTTTCTATTTTTTTCTTGTATTGCTGGGTATTTCCCCAGGATTTGCCTCTTTATCTAAGTTTTCAAATGTCCTATTTTTATCTTTTTAATCTCATCACAATCTGCAGTGTCGCCCCATTTTTCATTCTTGATACTGTTTTTTTTTGTTTTTTTTTTAAAGTCTTACCAGGAAATTGTTTTTTCTTTTTTAAAGAAGCAGTCTTTTCATTTGTTGATCTTGCTCCTGTATATTTGTTTTTCATTTCCTTAATTTATGTTCTTAAATTTCTTATTTCCCACCTTCTATCATTTGTATTAATTTTTGTGATGGAGGCATTTAGATCATTTAGATCATTGATGCTTCCTTTAGGAAGCCTTCTTGAACCTCTTAAGTCTTTCCCCAATCAGAAACTGTATCCTAAATGCCTGGTAACTTGTTGTTTTTACCTACTAGACCACAGATTGTCCATCTACACCCAAGGGCAGTCTCCTGTTTTTGCAAATACAGTTTTATGGGAATAGATCCACATTCATTTGTGTAAGACAGGACATTTTAATCTAAAGATTTGTCCCATGCTTGACAAAAATAGTGTGTGCCAAATTAGTATTTATTAATTAAGGAACAAAGTGCTGAATTTGTTAAAAGTACCTTGGATTTTTATGGTGCTTTTATTCTCAAAATCTAGAAACTATTTCCAGTAAATCTATGCCCTAAAAATTAGTTTACTAATCCACACTGTCAGCGTCTTATCTTTGACATTTCTTCATGAAAATTAAGGAAATTATAGCTCAGAAAATGGAAACTTTATAGAACTATACTTCATCACTGACAAATGTTTTCAGTTTAGGGAGCTTTCTTCTTCTTATCTGTATAACAGCCATACATATATATCTATATATCATAGATTAAATCACTTATTGATAGAAAATGAAATTCACAGGTCATATTCTCTTTAAGGTAAACAAAGCTAACTGTCGACTACCAGAAAATACTTTCAACATAAATGAACTCTCCAACTTATTAAACTTTTGTACAGATAGAAGAAAACAGCTCTTTCGGGATAACCACCTGGTAAGAATAACATTTTTACTTCTGAAAATGTTCATATATTAAAGGAAGACACATTACTGTAGTATCTGTAAAGGTACTCCTTTGATAAATCAGGATTTGAAATTTTTTTAATTGCAATGATAAATTTGCTAAATTTGATGATCACTGAAAACTTAAATATATTTTAATCATAAAACAAATGAAGTTTTTGAAATTTTGTTTCTAAGTAATTCGGATTCTTACAAACAGATTACTGAGGCCAGGTGCAGTGGCTCACACCTGTAATCCCAGCACTTTGGGAGGCCAATGTGAGCAGATTGCTTGAGTCCCGGAGTTTGAGACCAGCGTGGGCAACATGGTGAAACGCTGTCTCTATCGAAAAAATACAAATACGTAGTAGCACGTATCTGTACTCCCAGCTACTCAAGAGGCTGAGGTGGGAGGATCACTTGAGCCCAGAGAAGGAGGTTTTAGTGAGCCAAGTTTATGCCCCTGCACTCCAGCCTGGGCAACAGAGCAAGAGACTCTGTCTCAAAAAAACAAAGAACCACAAAAACCAGATTCCAAAAAAAAGGCAATAAGGTAAAGGAAGTAAGTTTTTTTTATTGTTTTTAATTATCAAAACTATTATCTCTGTTTATTTTTTAGATACCTGCAGAAACCCCCAGTCCTGTTATTTTCAGTGATTTTCCATTTATCTTTAATTCGCTATCCAAAATTAAATTATTGCAAGCTGATTCATGCATAAAGATGCAGGTATGTATGTCCTAATTTTTAGTATGAAACATTTCAAACATATATAAAATAGAGATAGTGGTATAATGAATCCCATCACCAAGATTCAGCAATTGTCAACATTTTGCCACACTTTTATCTATCACTTTTTTCTTTTGTTGTTGTTATTGTTTTTGCTGAAGTATTTTACAGCAAATTTCAGTTCCAGTGTCTTTTCACCTGCCCATACTTCAATGCATTATTTCTGGTTGTCTTACTCATGTTCACTGTGAGATTCATGAGTGGTTCAAGCGGCAACCACATGATTCTTTCATTGTTTCTCATTAACCTTTTATTTAATAATTTCATCCATTATTTTCATTAAGGTTTGTGGTATGGCAATACTTCTAATCTTATTCCTTCCAAAGTCATTTCCTAGAATTAGGTAAAAAAGAGCTTTTCCTTATCAGTCAGGGCACTTGGTTCCTCTAAAATGGTTAAAGACCATTCACATAGGAAGGTAGAATAATTAATTCCTATCCCTTTAATTATCAAATGTTGCCAAATTACCCTCTATAGAGTTTGTAAATGCCTCTTCCACATGCTGTGCTCAGCAATGCAGAGTATTATCAAGCTTTGTGATCTTTTCCATTTTGATGAGTTAATCATGATATTTCAGTTTGATTTTAATTTATATTTCTCATTGTTATTTAATGTTCTAGTCCTCACTTTCTTTATATAATATGTATCTATTGTTTTCCTGCCGTGAGCAATACTGACACTATCCAGTAAACTGTTCTTTCCTTCTCTCTTCCCTCTCCTCCTCTATCCAATTTTAATTGCTATGTTCTTAAGTGCTAATCTTTGGATTAAAAATACCTCCTTAAGCTTCTTGGAGCTTGATTTATAAGCTCCGACTGACATTCTTTTATTCTTAAATAATGTCTATGAGTCAATCAATGAGTTTATTTTGTTTTCCACTTACTTTCACCCTTCTGCTTCTTTTCTGGTAGTTGTATTAGTCCCACATAAGATTTACATACTATTTTGTTTCTTTTATCACCATCAGCCTTAGTTCTCAGTTAAGTATATATAATGTCATCCCCTTATCATGCTAAAACAAATTTTCCAAATTTTTTTTATTGCTGAGGCTTGTTTTCTAGGTCATTCCTCATGAAAAGTTTATATCTATTTATCTATGATATTTATATTTTAAAGACTCATAGGAATCAGAACTTACACCCATTATTGACTTTTATTACTAATTCAAAGGATGCATCTGGGTGGAAACATAAGAAGTCTGAGATAGAACATGCACAAGAGAAGCCATTTCAGTTATTCATTCCCTTTTTATACCCCGCTAATTACATGGCTTACATGACATTTTCCAATGTGCCATGCCCCATAAATCCATAAATTCCAGGTTTATTTATAATAAGCAACCTAGACAGACAAGGTATATCCTGCTAGTAGCATTCCACAGGTAAGGGCTGTCCCTCTAGTTACTATTATTATTATTTTGAGACAGAGTTTTGCTCTTGTTGCCCAGGCTGGAGTACAATGGCGCAATCTCGGCTCAGCACAACCTCTGCCTCCAGGGTTCAAGTGATTCTCCTGCCTCAGCCTCCCAAGTAGGTGGGATTACAGGCATGCGCCACCATGCCTGGCTAATTTTGTATTTTTGGTAGAGACAGGGTTTCTCCATGTTGGTCAGGCTGGTCTCGAACTCCCAACCTCAAGTGATCTGCCTGCCTCGGCCTCCCAAAGTGCTGGGATTACAGGCATGAGCCACTGCACCCAGCTTATTATTATTATTATTATTATTATCATCTTGAGACAGAGTCTAGCTCTGTTGCCCAGGCTAGAGTGCAATGGTGCAATCTCTGCTCACTGTAACCTTCACCTCCCAGGTTCAACTGATTCTCCTGCCTCAGTCTCCCAAGTAGCTGGGATTACAGGCACCCACCACATCCAGCTAATTTTTGTATTTTTAGTAGAGATGGGGTTTCACCATGTTGGTCAGGCTGGTCTCGAACTCCTGACCTCAGGTGATCTGCCCGCCTCAGCTTCCCAAAGTGCTGGGATTACAGGCGTGAGCCACCACACCCAGCCTAGTTACTATTATTAGTGTCTATTACCAGCATGTTTACAAATATATTTGACCAGGTCATCTCTTCTTTTATTTCTGAGCCATCTGTTTTTATTTTCCTAACATCCCTGGTAAAGGGAGAAAATAGATTGTCTTTCCTTTCCAAACCTAACTTTCCCATCAGTTTCCCTTAAACAAGACCTTCCCTCTATGGTATTTTCTCCTATAGTCATGTTTCTCTCTGGGTCATTTGTCTATTCTGCTAGTGAGTAGTCGAGGGTTGAGTGGACAATGGACTCAGGCAGATTGCACATTATGAAAGACTAGAAAAAGTCTGAGGACAAGAAAACTCTTACTTTTAGTTGTTATGAGTGAAGCTGGAAAGCTGACTTTACAATCCTGCTGTCCAAAGGAGAGGTAATGGATATAGTTAAAAGTGCAAGCTCCAAATTGGATCACCAATTCATATGTGTAAATGTGAAAAGGTAAAACCAATATATAGAGAACCGGAGTAGAGAAGCTGGAAATTAAGCTAAGAGGCAGGTTTCCCATCCAGCTCTTGGTTATGTAAAAGAAGGTACAGACACCTCTCCCTGCTGTAGTCAGTGGAGGACATTGCTGGCCACAGACCCATGGAACTCAGACCCATGGAACATGTTGCTCAGTAGTCAGTATTGCTGGATGTCGCAGACCTGCAGACTTCTGCAGGGCCACAGGAGGTGATGACCCACCACCAGAAAGGAACAGAGATGGAACTTGTTCCTTTTCCCTACAAATCTGGTGCTTAAAAAAAAAATCTTACAGAAAAACCAGAAGAATCTAGTAATAACAGACAAATTTCTTAGTATATAATGGTGGCAGATACTCAGGGCAGGGATTTCCCAACCCCAGGGCGATATGCACACTTCTCTGATGTGCTTGTGGAAAGTGAATGTGGGCAAACACACCCAGCCTAGGAACCTGGGGTAGGATAGCTATTATCCACTGGTCTTGCTGTCATGATTTCAGGACAGGCCCTATGAGGGCTACATTGGTTTGAGTTCTAAATCCTCGTTTATTGTCCTTGTGATGTAACTGAAGCCCTTGAGGAGTGTTGAAGGTCAAAGCAAGGATAGCAAATCCAACACTAGATTTCTAATCTAAAGAAGTTCAACAGAAACAAGATCAGAGATTAAAGTAGTGAGACAATGTTGAGAATTCAGAAAAGCTAAAGGGAAGTACTTAGAGTGATCAGAAAAGCTAAGAAGAAGTACTATTTAGGGTGACCAGGAGTAATGTTAGATATAAAATGAGGCCACCTGTGGCATATTCTTAAAGTTCCCATGGATGGATCATAGTTATTGGAAAGAGAAGAGTGGATCTTCTCTGAGGAAGTCTGTCTTCTGTCTTTTTCCTACAGCTCACATTATCCGTGAGCTCTTATACTGTCTTTATATTCCTGAGGATTACAATGCTAATGCTCTGTGTCTTAAGACTGATGGTGGATGAATGTCTCAGCATGTTGAATACCAGTATGGCCTTTAAGCATGATGTTTACTATAATAAATAATCTGAGATAGCTTTTAATAACTTAGCTGTTCATCCATGCTGACTAATCTCCTGTACACAATTCCTAGGTAACCATAGTTTCTTTGGTCCTACAATCACTTCACCTTCCATAAGGCAGATATGTTGTCTGTTTTCTTAAATAATTACAATGTGAGTGTTTATAGCAATGGCAGGATTAAGTGTATACTACACAAAATGTTTATTGGAAATATTAAACAATCCCTGGGATTCCTATGAGGTCAAAAGGAGACGCCAACTAAAAAATTTATTTTTCCAGATGTCAGAAGAGAAAGCATACATGCTTATGCATGAAACAATTCTGCAAAAAAAGGATGAATTTCCTCCATCACCCAGATTTATACTTAGAGTCAGACGAAGTCGCCTGGTTAAAGATGCTCTGCGTCAATTAAGTCAAGCTGAAGCCACTGACTTCTGCAAAGTATTAGTGGTACGGTAAAAAGTCTCATTGAACATTTTTACTTCTGTGGGAGGGATGCATTCATATGATATAATAAACGCTCTCTTAAAAGAGCCTGCATTTGCAGCTATGGTTATCAATCTTTTGGTTTCCAGAATTCCCCTCTTACCCTTCAGAGAATAGCAATGGGATGCTTAATTGCACACTGGGCTATGAGTTAACTATTAGTTACTGATGACTACAAAAATGCTGCATAATGAAACATCCCAAAACTTAAAGGCTCAAAATGACAATAATTTATTTTACAGATCTGCAGTTCAGTGGAGGACCTGCTGATCTAGGCTGAACTCATCTGGGTGGCTTTGCAAATTTTATCTGAGTTTGTGTACATGTCTGAGAGTTGGCTAGGGACTGGCTGACCTAGGCCTGGCTGGAGCAATTTAGCTCTGCTTCCTATGTCTTTCATTCTCCTCCTGGGGCGAGCAAGCATGTTCTTCCCACAGTAGTGCCAGAGGTGCAAGATAGCAAGACCAAACATTGCTTTAGTCAAAGCAGTCATAAAGCTGAACCTAAGTCAAAGGCTAGGGAAATATACACAGCCTCTTCAGCGGGAGGAACTGCAAAGTCATATGCAAAAGACATGGATCACAGAGGGGTGAAGAATTGGGGCTATAACGCAATCAAACTGCTAGAGGAAGGGATACTTTTCCTACATGTTGGCTCTAGTTTCATCACTTAAGACCTTCCACTATATGAGTTTCAATTCTAGCCATCCTTCCTTTTATCCTTTGTGGGTGCTTATAGGGTTTTTATTGTGTGGTACCTCAGGTTATTTGCCCTCTTGAGGCTACAGAATAATGACTAACTCTGTAGGTAAGAGCTGGAGTCTGTCCAGAAGGGAGTGGATTTTCTCGATGTCAGCCATGAGAGGAAGAGTTGGGTTGTTAGAGAAGAAATCAGAACCTGGGAAGTGGGATTCAGAAAAAAAAAGGGATTTTCCCAGCATGTGACTCCAATGGAAAACAAAAACTACTTTATAAACCAGGCTTTCTAGTTGTATGTCTCCCTTCATACCTATTTTTCTTTAAATCTTAACTGTAAAGAAATCTGTAGAAAAGTATTCCCCTTATGAGAGATGACCAAGGGGTTAAAAAAAAGTAAACTTCAAGCCAGATCAAATAAAAATACAGACTCTGAACAAGGGCAAGGTTGTCAGGGCCCATCATGAGTGAGTCTTGACATGGACAGACTTGCTAGTATAAATGAGCAGAAATAGGAAAATCAGAAGTAGGTTTGTTATTGAGATATTCAGAAGGGAAAGTGGGGCAGGCCCTTAAACATGATGGTCTATTGATCGAAGCAGCAGTAGATAAGATTTCCCAGGCAAAGAGAGTAGCGAGAGAACAAAAATCTAAGCAACAAAAATTAGTGGTGCTTATCGTTAAAAGGTAAAAGTAAATTACCCAAAAAAGGATGTAGAAAAGAAGTAGTTAGAGACATGGGGGAAAACCAAGATAGTACATAGCCATAAAGTCCAAAGGTAGAGAAAGCTTTTAAAAAGAGGGACGGGACTGGGACCAGGTGCGGTGGCTCACACCTGTAATCCCAGCACTTTGGGGGGGCCGAGGTGGGCGGATTACCACCTGAGGTCAGGAGTTTGAAACCAGACTGCCCAACATGGCGAAACCCCGTCTCTACCAAAAATACAAAAACTAGCTGGGTGCAGGGGTGGGTGCCTGTAATCTCAGCTACTCGGGAGCCTGAGGCAGGAGAATGGCTTGAACCCAGGAGGTGGAGGTTGCAGTAAGCTGAGATCATGCCATTGCACTCCAGCCTGGGCAGCAGAGTGAGACTCCATCTCAAATAAATAAATAAATAAATAAATAAATAAATAAATAAAAAGAGGGACTGGTTAATGCTGATTTCTCATTTGAGAGCTATGGGCAATCTGCTCTGCTGGTTCTTGCAAAGGTCTCATGCCCAGGCAGACTGGGAGGGCTGTTTTGCAGAAGCCCAAATAAGAGTAGAGACAGGAGAAACCAAATACTTGTTGACTGGAGCCAGCCAAGGTTGTGAAGTCTGAATGATGAGATGGACAACAAGATGGAATTATCAGGGAATTTAGGGGCCCACGGGTTTGAAGAACATCAAATTTTGGTTTGAGATACTGGTCAATGTAACTGGTAAATGCTAAGTCTTGCTAGAGTCCCCCTTTACTTGGTCCATGTGGCAGTGTAAAGGACGCACACAACAATCCGAGAATAAATAGATTCATGGCCTTCACTGCTCAGCAGCAAACTGAGGGAAGACAGATTGCAAGGAGGTAAGGGCTATGTGATTCTAATAATTCTAGAGACTGCAGGAATGGTCGTTAGAGGTTTAAAACTTCCATAAAGCTCAAAACATTGTATTTTAAGTCAGGATCTGGGACTATGTTCTCTTTCCTTAGGTTGAATTTATTAATGAAATTCGTCCTGAGTCTGGAGGGGTTAGTTCAGAGTTCTTCCACTGTATGTTTGAAGAGATGACCAAGCCAGAATATGGAATGTTCATGTATCCTGAAATGGGTTCCTGCATGTGGTTTCCTGCCAAGGCAAGTCTTTTATTTCTTATGGTTTTTTTTTTTTCCCCCAGAACAGAAAAGGCACCCCATATACTGCAACATTAACACCATAGATAGTGGTGTAAAATTAGGTCATATAGAGCTTTGCTACTTATATTTTGAGTAGTACTTGTATGGTTCACAGAGCAGCAGCTATGGCATCACTTGGGGAGCTGTTAGAAAAGCAGAATCTGAGGCCCTACTCTACACCTACTGAATCAGAACATGTATTTTATAAAATCCTTGGGTGATTCACATGCACATTACATTTTTAATGGTTTTAAGAAATTATACTTGAGATATAATAAACTGCATACATTTAAGGTGTCCAGCTTGGCTCAGCCTGGTGGTTCACACCTGTAATTCCAGGATTTTGAGACACTGAGGTGGGAGGATTGCTTGAGTAGCTGAGACTACAGGCGTCTGTCACACCAGGCTAATTTTTGTATTTTTAGTAGAGACAGCGTTTTGCCATATTGGCCAGGCTGGTCTCAAACTCGTGACCTCAAGTGATCCACCTGCCTCGGCCTCCCAGAGTGTTGGGATTACAGGTGTGAGCCACCACGCCCAGCTGAATCACCTTTTAAGAATGAAAAATTATCTCCAGGATTCTGTCAGTCATTTCTGTCCTAATTTAAAACACTTTAGATTACTGCTTCTCAAAATTTAGGAAATAACCTACATATCCATCAGTAGGAGAGCAGGTAAACAAATTGTAGTACATGCTGAGCATCCTGTAATCTGAAAATCCAAAATCTGAAATGCTCTAAAACTGGAATCTTTTTGAGTGCCAACATGATGCCACAAGTGGGAAATTCCACTCATAAGTATTTAATACGAACTTTGTTTCATGCACAAAATTATTTAAAATATTGTTTGAAATTACCTTCAGGCTATGTGTATAAGGTGTATACGAACTATTAATATAAATGAATTTTGTGTTTAGACTTGGGTCCTATCCCCAAGATATCTCATTGTGTTTATGCAAATGTTCCAAATCTGAAAAATTCTGAGATCTGAAACACTGCTGGTCCCAAGCCTTTCGCATAGGGATACTGAGCAGAATCTCGGTATCCCTTTTTTGAGACTCCAGCTCAAAAAAAAAAAGAAAAACAAAAACAGGTGATTAATGTCCAGGTGCGGTGGCTCATGCCTGTAATACCAGCACTTGGGAGGCCGAGGTGGGGGGATTACTTGAGGTCAGGAATTCGAGACCAGCCTGGCCAACCTGGCAAAACATCGTCTCTACTAAAAATACAAAAATTAGCCAGGTGTGGTGGTGCGTGCCTGTAATCCCAGCTACTTGGGAGGCTGAGGCAGGAGAATTGCTTGAACCTAAGAGGCAGAGGTTGCAGTGAGCTGAGACTGGGCCATAGCACTCTAGCCTGGGCGACAGAGTGATACTCTGTTTCAAAAATAAAAGGTGCCTAAAAAGGAAAAAATAAAAATAAAAAAGGTGATTCATGTCTGTAATTATTATATTTTTGTAAAGGTCCTTAAAGTATAAACCTTTTCTTTCTTAAAGTAACAAAAAAATTGAGGCAGGTGGATCACCAGGTCAGGAAATCGAGACCATCCTGGCTAGCATGGTGAAACCCTATCTCTACTAAAAATACAAAAAATTAGCTGGGTGTGGTGGCATGAGCCTGTAGTCCCAGCTACTCGGGAGGCTGAGGCAGGATAATTGCTTGAACCTGGGAGGCAGAGGTTGCAGTGAGCCAAGATCACACCACTGCCCTCCAGCCTGGGTGACAGAGTGAGACTCCATCTCAAAAAAAAAAAGTAACAAAAAAATTTGTCTTCATTTCTGTATTAGTAACACAGATCATTTAATCTGTGTATGAAATTGTAATTTCATACAATATTTTAAATAATTTTGTGCATGAAACAAAGTTCGTATTAAATAGTTATGAGTGGAACTTCCCACTTGTGGCATCATGTTGGCACTCAAAAAGTTTCCGATTTTAGAGCATTTCAGATTTTGGATTTTCAGATTACAGTTCTAAAAAGAATCACATGTTGAGCTTCTATTGTGTTATGGTTTCAATGCCCCCACCCCCTGAAATTCATGTTAAAACTTAATCCCCAATATGGTAGTCTTGAAAAGGTGTCCTTTAGAGGTACTTGGGTCATGAGAGTTCTGCCCTCATGAATAGATTAATCCACTCATGGATTAATGAGTTAATGGATTAATGGGTTATCATGGGAGTGGAACTGGTGGCTTTGTAAGAAGGGGAAGAGAAACCTGAGATAGCACACTCAGCCCCCTCACCATGTGATGCCCTGTGGAGCCTCAGGACTCTGCAGAGTTCCCATCAGCAAGAAGGCCCTCACCAGATACAACCACTCAGTCTTGGACTTCCCAGCCTCCAGAACTCTAAGAAATACATTCCTTTATAAATTACCTGGTTTCAGATATTCTGTTATAAGCAACAGAAAATGAACTAAGGCATATTTATTAGTCCCCTTTCCCATAAACTTCCAAATTGTTCTTCCAAATGGCAGAAAGGACAGGCAGGAGGAGGAGAAAGATGAATACATGTGAAAAAATACTGAAAGGTGTTTTGTATCTTTTTGAGAACATATGGACCCTCTAAAATATAGGAATGGCTAAGATGTGCCAATGGTACGATTTTTTATTGGTCAATCAGCAAGCATTTATTTAATGTTTCTTGAGGTTCCTACATTGTATTAAATATTGTGGGATATTCAAATTATTACATGACATAATCTCTTTCCTCCTGAAACTCTATAGATGTAGTTGTAGCAATAGGATCAACACACCAGAAACTTTACCAATTGGCTCTAAGTTATAGATTGCTGACTTAATATATAATAGTTTTTGAGAAGCATGACAGGATGGGGAAGGAAGCACTGATGTGGGATCAGAAGCCTAGAGTTCTAATCTTTAGTGATGGTGGGTGTGTCATTTAGCCTCTCTGAGATTTCTGTTTCCTCACCTAGAAAACGGACATCACAGTGATGGTGAGCATTTTTTCATGTGTTTTTTGGCTGCATAAATGTCTTCTTTTGAGAAGTGTCTGTTCATGTCCTTCGCCCACTTTTTGATGGGGTTCTTTGTTTTTTTCTTGTAAATTTGTTGGAGTTCATTGTAGATTCTGGATATTAGCCCTTTGTCAGATGAGTAGGTTGCGAAAATTGTCTCCCATTTTGTAGGCTGCCTGTTCACTCTGATGGTAGTTTCCTTTGCTGTGCAGAAGCTCTTTAGTTTAATTAGATCCCATTTGTCAATTTTGGCTTTTGTTGCCATTGCTTTTGGTGTTTTAGACATGAAGTCCTTGCCCATGCCTATGTCCTGAATGGTATTGCCTAGGTTTTCTTCTAGGGTTTTTATGGTTTTAGGTCTAACATTTAAGTCTTTAATCCATCTTGAATTGATTTTTGTATAAGGTGTAAGGAAGGGATCCAGTTTCAGCTTTCTACATATGGCTAGCCAGTTTTCCCAGCACCATTTATTAAATAGGGAATCCTTTCCCCATTTCTTGTTTTTGTCAGATTTGTCAAAGATCAGATAGTTGTAGATATGTGGCATTATTTCTGACGGCTCTGTTCTGTTCCATTGATCTATATCTCTGTTTTGGTACCAGTACCATGCTGTTTTGGTTACTGTAGCCTTGTAGTATAGTTTGAAGTCAGGTAGCGTGATGCCTCCAGCTTTGTTCTTTTGGCTTAGGATTGACTTGGCGATGCGGGCTCTTTTTTGGTTCCATATGAACTCACTGGCCATCAGAGAAATGCAAATCAAAACCACAATGAGATACCATCTCACACCAGTTAGAATGGCAATCATTAAAAAGTCAGGAAACAACAGGTGCTGGAGAGGATGTGGAGAAATAGGAACACTTTTACACTGTTGGTGGGACTGTAAACTAGTTCAACCCTTGTGGAAGTCAGTGTGGCGATTCCTCAGGGATCTAGAACTAGAAATTCCATTTGACCCAGCCATCCCATTACTGGGTATATACCCAAAGGACTATAAATCATGCTGCTATAAAGACACATGCACACGTATGTTTATTGCGGCATTATTCACAATAGCAAAGACTTGGAACCAACCCAAATGTCCAACAATGATAGACTGGATTAAGAAAATGTGGCACATATACACCATGGAATACTATGCAGCCATAAAAAATGATGAGTTCACGTCCTTTGTAGGGACATGGATGAAATTAGAAATCATCATTCTCAGTAAACTATCGCAAGAACAAAAAACCAAACACCGCATATTCTCACTCATAGGTGGGAATTGAACAATGAGAACACATGGACACAGGAAGGGGAACATCACACTTCGGGGACTGTTGTGGGGTGGGGGGAGGGGGGAGAAAAAAATAAACAAATAAATTAATTAATTAATTAAAAAAAAAAAAAAAAAAGAAAACGGACATCACAATTTCTGCTCTGCCTGCTTTGCAGGGCTATTGTGAAAACAAAACAAAGTAACGTATGTGAAAGTACCATGAAGGCTTTAGGGCACTATACAAACTTAAGGGATTCTTGGTTAGGAGAGAAAGAAATCAAGAGGGGACTGAAGTGATTGCATTTGAAAGTATAATGGAGAGGCGAAGGCCTGAGGTTGAAGGTGAAGGAATGGGATGAAATGAACTAAAGAGACACAGGTTGGGGATGGAGAGGAGGAAAATAAACCTCACACCAACCTTATGAGGTACAGATGAAGAAACTGAGGCTTAGAGAGATTAAATAAATCAGCCAATGACAGAAAACTAGTAAGTGATCAAGCCAGGATATGAGTTCAGGATTGTCTGATCCCAGAGCTCTTACTCTTAAGCATTATGCTATACTGCTGGATAAAAAACAGAGACAAAAAACAAAAACAAACAAACAAAAAACACCCTGATTTGTATATGGCTCAGTGAAGAGATGAAATCAACTATAACCAAGGGACATATTACAAATTATGGGAAAGAAGACTGATTAGGTTTCAGGGGACCCCTTTGTTGATTACTTGTATTGTACTTAGAACTTATTTTCAAAATTTAAATGCAATTTTAGAATTTATTTTCACAATTTACTCAAATAAATAAATATGGCAACTAGACTGTACCATAGAATATTATGTGAGTGGCCCAAAGTCAGGCACCCACTAACAGTAAGGTTGGCATTGGAATTAAATCCCAAAATTTTCAGGCTGTTGATCTACTGTGCTGCAATCATGGCCTGGATAGAGGGAGCCAGTGTTTTCTCTCACCCAGGACTACAAAGTGCAGACAAGACATGCCAACTTCACCAGGCCTCTTTCCTTCTTCCCCTTCTTTCTTCTACCTACCTTCTTGGTCCCCAGCATCAGTCACCCTCCCTGACCCATATGCTCATCCCTCTAAGCACACCCAAGTTGTGGGGCTGCATTGCCAAAGGGACTGCCACTCATGCGAGGCTCATCTAATATGCCTGGTGACCAATAAATGTATAAAGTGCACCCTTCCTTTCTCAGTGTCATTATTCTACATGAATCTGAAGAGAAAGACTATAAAATTAAATTGTGAAAACCTGATTATATAAAGCTGTCTGAGCATATTTTTTAACATTCCAGATACAACGAATTCATTTATTTAATGTTCTGAACTATCAATTTGTATTCAAAATTATGGAAGAAATTTAATTGTATTATAATCTGTAGAAGAACTTCACATTTTTATTTTCCTGAAGCCCATTTTGTTTTTAATTTTTGACTTTTAGAAAAGGGAACCACATTTTTTTTTACTCATCTAATTATCCCTTTGTATTACTAATTATTTATAATACCTTAGGGATTTTTTTTCTTTTCTAGCCTAAACTTGAGAAGAAAAGATATTTCCTCTTTGGAATGCTGTGTGGACTCTCCTTATTCAATTTAAATGTTGCTAACCTTCCTTTCCCACTGGCTCTGTATAAAAAACTTCTGGACCAAAAGCCATCATTGGAAGATTTAAAAGAACTCAGTCCTCGGTTGGGGAAGTAAGTAAATATAACGCTTTTTCAGGACTGTATCTAGTAAGCCTCAGTTGTTTAGACATAAATAATCTTACACACAGAGAGACAGATACGGTCTTCAATTTCAATAATGTATGCTCTTGAGAGGAATTTGAATTTTAGCATGATTTATAATTGAGTAAACCTTCAAAATGGAGGAAAGCTGAATGTTCCTCTAATTATTAACAAGTAGAAGAAACAAGAGTTCTGGCCTGGTCTCTTGACTTTATTCAGGTGGAAACAGTTGCTTCAGAGAGCACAATATATATGTGCATCATCACCCATATAAATATTTATGACTATACAAGGGTGTGTGTGTGTGTGCCTGTGTGTGTGTGTGTGTGTAAGTCTAATAAAAAAACTGAAAATATGCTCACCCTAACTAGTAATTCAGGGAATAAATAAAAATGAGATGTCATTTTTCTACTTACAGATTGACACTTATTAAAAAGTTTTTCTTACAGTGTTGGCAAAAAATTGGGGGAAAGGACTCTCTTCTCGTGTACTGTTAGTGTAAGAATATATTGGCTAGATGTGTGCTGGAGCAGGGGTTCTCAGCTTTGGCAATACTGACCTTTTGGCCTGTTTAATTCTTTGTTGTGGGAGACTGTCCTGGGCATTGTGGGATGTTTAGCAGCATTTGGGATCACACCCACTGGATGCCAGTAGCAACCTTCCCTCCAAGTGTGACAACAAAAGATGTCTCCAGACTTTGCTGAACGACCCCTAGGGGACAAAGTCATCCCTGGTTCAGAATCACTGTCTAGAGGAAACAGCTCATTTTTGTAATTTCCATGAAGATGTAGCAGTGTCTACGTGGTAACAATGGTCCAACAAATCAAACTGTAAATAGAGGTAAACTCTAGGGAAAGGGAATGAGAAGATGGAGGATAGGAAATTTATATTATATTTTATACATTTCTATATTATTCATAATTTTTTCCATTTAAAATTACTTGTGAAACTTTATAAGATCAATAAATATAATTTTTAAAAACAAAATCTTCATTAGGAGTTTGCAAGAAGTTCTAAATGATGATGCTGATGACATTGGAGATGCGCTCTGCATACGCTTTTCTGTGAGTACTAATGAAAGCCAAATTATAGTTTAGCTTTAATCTGTTTCTAAAAAATAATTTTTATTATAGTATCTTAAATTTGGGATCCCTTTTTTTTTTTTTTTATTGAGGCAGAGTCTCACTCTGTCACCCAGGCTGGAGTACAATGGTGTGATCTCGGCTCACTGCAGCCTCCGTCTCCTGCGTTCAAGTGATTCTCCTGCCTCAGCCTCCTGAGTAGCTGGGACTATGGGCATGTGACACCATGCCTGGCTAATTTTTGTATTCTTTGTAGAGACGGGTTTTTGCTATGTTGGCCAGGCTAGTCTCTAACTCCTGGCCTCAAGTGATCCACCTGTCTCAGCTTCCCAAAGTGCTAGGATTACAGGGATGAGCCATTGTGCCTGGCCCCTGGGACCTCTTTTTTAAAAGACATTTTATTTCTGTACTGCAAGACTTTCCCCTTATCTTCTTCTCATGTCTATATACTCTCAAATAAAGTGAAGCTATGGTGATTATTCAACTAGTGTAAATAATTTAACAACTAAACGATAATTTAGGCATGAAAGTAATGTACCACATGTACTAGGGTAGGCTTTTTTGCTTTCATATGTATTTACAAGGCTGAACTACATAAAAAATTATTTAGCTCCAAGTTTTCAGTTACATAGGGGAAAATGTATTGGCAATAATGATATTATGGGTGGTTGATTATTCAAACTTACTTTGATATTTGGTACCTGATACATTTTGGTTACAGATACACTGGGACCAAAATGATGTTGACTTAATTCCAAATGGGATCTCCATACTTGTGGACCAAAGCAACAAGTAAGTTTTGACAGCTAGAATATCTGTTTTGAATATACTGTACATAAAATGTTGTATCACTATTATTTAAAAATGTATTTTTAAATATGGTTCACGCCTGTAATCCCAGCAATTTGGGAGGCTGAGGCAGGTGGATCACTTGAGGCCAGGAGTTCAAGACCAGCCGGGCCAACATGGTGAAACCCCGTCTCTACTACAAAAATTAGCCAGGTGTGGTGGCACATGCCTGTAGTCTCAGCTACTCAGGAGGCTGAGGATTGCTTGAACCCAGGAAGTAGAGGTTGCAGTGAGCCGGGATTGTGCAACTGCACTCTAGCCTGGGCAACAGAGTGAGACTATGTCTCCAAAAAAAAAAAAAAAAGTATTTTAGCTTCTCAGGTGATTGTTTTAGGTCCTAATCTTTTAGAAAAAAAGAAGCTTTTAAGATAAAAGGAGAAAGAATTCAGGGTTCAATATTTCCTTTGTAGCTCTTTTTACTATTTATTCATTTAGGAAATATTTTTGAGCCCCTATTCTGTACCAGACTCTATTCTAGGTTCTGGAGATACAGTAGTCAAAAAGACAGACAAAATTTGGAGCTTAAATTCCAGTGGGGCAGAAAGACAATACACAAATGAATCATTATTATTTTTAATAGAGATGGAGTCTTGCCAGGCTGGTCTCGAATTCCTGAGCTCAGGCAGTCCTCACACCTCAGCCTCCCAAAGTACTGGGATTACAAGGGTGAGCCACCGCACCTGGCCACAAATGAATTATTATGTAATATAATGTCAGATAAGGATGAGCACTCTGAAGAAAATTAAAACCGATTAAGAAACTAGAGAGTTCTAGGTGGTGGTATGCTGGAGCTCACTAGTACCAGCTTGTGAGAGCTGATTGTTAAATTTTCAAAAATGTTAAGAGTTTATTATCAAAGTATTAGTAGCTGAAAATCAGCCATGGTGGGAATATTAACACCACAGAAATTCGCCAATGCTGCAAATGTGTGTCCCCTCCCCTCCCACTCCTTTTCAGAGAGCTGGTTGTTAGATATTTACCAGCACACCAATGGTTACAGGGGAAGGCAGACAAGAGTTGATTTAGATAGGCTAGTCCACAAAGGCTGCCCAAAGTGTGGGAGACAATCATGTCTCTGATGGAAATGCCTCCAGTAGCAACCCTGCCATCAGGAAATTAATCATTTAGTAGAAATTACATCCTGTAGTATAAGACAGACCTTGCAGGAATAATTTTCACAAAGTGACAAGTGTTGTGAGAGGCGACAAGCAAAGGAACAGAAGGATCAACCCTGAGAAAGTCTTACTTATATTGAAATCTAATGGATGGTACAAGTTATCAGGTAAAGAAGAAATGCTGCATTCTGTGGCCTAACTACAAAAGAGAGACAAGACCCATGAACTAAAGGTCAGTATGGCCAGAAGTGAAAATGGAAGTGGGAGCTGGGCACCATGGTGCATACTTGTAGTCTCACCTACTCAGGAGGCTATGGCAGGAGGATCACTTGAGGCCAGGAGTCCATGTCCAACCTGGGCAACATAGGGAGACCCCATCTCTTAAAAAAAAGAAAGAAAAAGAAAGGAAAGAGAAAGAAAGAAGAAACAAAGAAAAGGGAAGGGAAAGGGAAAGGGAAGAGGAAGGGAAGGGAAGGGAAGGAAAGAAAAAATGGAAGTGGGAAGAGGCTGCTTGCTGAGACTGGCAAGGTCAGATAATTGAGGGAGGAGGTAGGGTTGGGAAGGCCTGTTGATCCCTGCTAAGGAGGTTTGGAATTTACCCCAAGGGCAATGGGAAGCCTTTGAAAGACTTTAAGCAAGAGAATGACATATTCAGATTCATGTTTTAAAAAAATCCTCCTGACTGCAGTGAGGAAAGTGAGCCAAATAGTTTTAAACCTTCTGATTATATTTTCTAAATTTCTTTCTTCTAGCTGACCAGGTTTTGGTCACAATACAACATTCTTGTGCTATATAGAAGTAATTTACTTTTCCTTCTCAATAGAAATAAGAACAAAGTATAGAATCTTTTAATCATTGGCCTTTTCCTTTCTTTCTTTCTTTTTTTTTTTTTGCTTCCCTCAAGGAAAGACTATGTTTCTAAGTATATTGATTACATTTTCAACGTCTCTGTAAAAGCAGTTTATGAGGAATTTCAGAGAGGATTTTATAGAGTCTGTGAGAAGGAGATACTTAGACATTTCTACCCCGAAGAACTAATGACAGCAATCATTGGAAATACTGATTATGACTGGAAACAATTTGAACAGGTAGGTGACACCTAAAGTGCCCCAATTTTTCCAAACAACTTCTATATATTCCACCCCACTCAAATCATTTTTCTCCCTCTTTCTCTCAAGAATTCAAAGTATGAGCAAGGATACCAAAAATCACATCCTACTATACAGTTGTTTTGGAAGGCTTTCCACAAACTAACCTTGGATGAAAAGAAAAAATTCCTCTGTAAGTACTGTGGTACTAGATGGACACATAATTATATATCTTTTAAAAAGGTACAGTCTTGTTTAGAATGAAGCCATTGAAGTGGCCTCATTGTCTGGGGTGACACCCAAGGTTCTTTGTCTCATGGCCATGGAGATCAAGGACATGGACACACACAAAGGGTGAGGTATAGAGCAGAAACTTAATAGGCGAAGAAAAGAGAATAGCTCTCTGCTACAGAGAGGGGTCCTAGAAAAATGAGTTGCTGATCTGTGGTGAAATGCAGGGTTTTTTATAGATGAGCTAGTGAGGAGGTGGTGTCTGATCTACATAGGGCATGAAAAATGAGTTAGGACCGGGTGTACCATCCGCATAGGGCACGAATCTCTGGCAGCCCCTACCCCAATCTTTGATTATACAGGTGGGTAGCTACTCCATGGTGCTTATTTCTTTCTTACTGTGCATGTGCTAAAAAAGAGGGGAGGTGGAACCCCCATGGTGGATATGCCTGGTCCCAGGTTGCCCTTTCTATTGGTGGAACTGCTGGCATTCCCCCGTGCTAGCTTCCAGCCTTCTTATCTATGTTTGCAGCCTGATATTCCAGGCTGCTCTCTGTTAGAAAAGAAGTGATTTCTTGGACTGCTTTTTGTTAGAAGGGAAGTTCTGCTGAGGACTCTTTTGCCCTCACTATCTGCCTAAAATAATTTTCTATCTCTATATCACCATTCTTGCCAGTGGGTCACATGTGTTAGTGGCAGAGCAAGGATGAGAACCCAGGCTCCCTACCTTCTAGACCAGCATTCTTTCTCTTACTCAAGCCTGTTTCTTTTTAAGTAGAGATTTGCTATTTTACTACTTTTTCTACACTGACTTTTTCTGCACCCTCTTTCCTCACTTCAGCTGCCTCCTAAGCCTTTTATCTCACGTTCCTATCTTCATCTAATTATCTAAGTCCTATGATGTTCGAATGATGCAAACTATCTGTTTTATAGTAATATATCATTTAGAATAATGGCAACAACAACTGATGATAATAATAGCAGCAGCAGCATTTACTGCGTGCTTATTCTGTGCCATGCACTATGCTGACTGCTTTGTATCTATTACCTACCTTTTTCCTAACAGCAACCCTACGAGGTAGGTACTATTCTTTTTTCCCCATTTCAGACATGAGGAAAAAGAGGCTTGGAGCATTTAGTAGCTTGCCCATGTTCAGACAGCTGGTAAGTATGGGAACCAGAATAGAATCCATCAGGCTGACTTGAGCACTAAGCTCTGTAGCCTCATGGTATAAGAACTTCTCTTGGTGGGAACCCTAAGGTTTCTCTAGGGCATACTTAATGACTTCTCTCACCATCTCATCCCATTCGTCAGCTCTTCCTGAGTTACACGTCTTTCTTCTTGATATTTTTGTTGCTACTAAGGATGCTGGAGGACAATTCCAACTTGTCCACAGATCCAACCTATTTCTCTATAAGCCCAAGCTGCCTTTCTAACCTTCTCTCTTAATGGGAAACTTTTGATTCAGCCCAGTGGTTCAGCTGTCTGTACACCCCATGAGTTCACTTGTTCCCACCTGTGGCTTTTTCCTGAGCTTTGTCCCCTGCCTTGAAAGCTCAGCCAAATCCTGTCTTGAGAAATAGCCTGGTGTGACCTCTGTGAAGTCTCTCTGACCACTCAGCCTGGTGTTTCTCTCCCTGCTGAATCCTTTAAGCTCCTAACCTCATTCTTCCTAGATGAGCTAAATAAACTTCCTTCTTGCTACTATCTTTTCATGCATATAATTTTCCCCCAACTACACCATGAACTCATTGAGGACAAAGACCAAATATCATAATTTTTCTACACTCAACATGGCCTAGGACAGTTCTCTCTGCCTAAGGACATTCAATAAATACTTACTGAATGAAGTGATTAATTTCTTCCTTTTCATTATGTTTTACTCTTTCTATGAAATAACTTAACCAAATTTTATTCCTTTCTAGTTTTTCTTACAGGACGTGATAGGCTGCATGCAAGAGGCATACAGAAAATGGAAATAGTATTTCGCTGTCCTGAAACTTTCAGTGAAAGAGATCACCCAACATCAATAACTTGTCATTGTATTCTCTACCTCCCTAAGTATTCTACAATGGAAAGAATGGAGGAAGCACTTCAAGTAGCCATCAACAACAACAGAGGATTTGTCTCACCCATGCTCACATAGTCATAATCACCTCTGAGCGACTCAGGGTGGGCTTTCTCACACTTGGATCCTTCTGTTCTTCCTTACACCTAAACAATACAAGAGGTTAATGAATAGTGGTTAGAAGTAGTTGAGGGAGAGGTTGGGGGAATGGGGAGATGATGATGACGGTCAAAGGGCACAAAATCTCACACAAGACTGAGGCAGGAGAATAGGGTCCAGAGATAGGGATCTAAGGATGACTTGGACACACTCCCTGGCACTGAAGAGTCTGAACACTGGCCTGTGATTGGTCCATTCCAGGACCTTCATTTGCATAAGGCATCAAACCACATCAGCCTCTGATTGGCCATGGGCCAAACCTGCACTCTGGCAAATGATTGGTTCATTCCAGGACATTCATTTACATAAGGAGTCAAACCACACCAGTCTTGGATTGGCCGTGAGCCAATTCACCTCAGTCTCTAATTGGCTGTGAGTCAGTCTTTCATTTACATAGGGTGTAACCATCAAGAAACCTCTACAGGGTACTTAAGCCCCAGAAGATTTTGCTACCAGGGCTCTTGAGCCACTTGCTCTAGCCCACTCCCATCCTGTGGAATGTACTTTCACTTTTGCTCCTTCACTGCCTTGTGCTCCAATAAATCCACTCCTTCACCACCTGTTCATGCATGTCACTCAATTCTTTGTTCAACACACCAAGAACCTGTACATCTGATTATCAGAACCCTTAACCTAGTAACATATTTTAGCGAGCCAGTCAGGAGGTAAGCCCAAATTTGGGGATTTATTTTCTTTTATTCTATTGAGATTCCATTTGTGGCCATGGGCTGGAACTAAACTCCACATGGGACTCTTTCTGTCTCTCCCCTTCTCTTTCTTTCCCTTTTCCAACTTGGGACCCTTGGCAAACAGCATTCTAAGCACAGAGACAACTGCAGGTCTCTTGCTAGGGCCACTGTCTGGTGAGACTGAAAGGTTTCCGTGTGTAAGCACCTAACCATCATCACCTGCTTCAGGTGGGGTCCTGAGTCCTTTTCTTTTTAGTCCTTCAGCAGCCATTTCCCAGTAGCTCCTTGGTAATTGAGGGCAACTGGCCCAGGCCACTCTCCAGTGTTGCCTGAAAGCCAAAGAGTGAGTGGGATAGCTGCCTGGCCTGGAAGTGGGATTCTTTTCTCTCTTTCCTGGTTATAGTTCCTGAGCCCTACATGTGATGCAATTGGCAGTGGCGGCTTGTCCAGGGTGAATACATACACATTTCAGGTGGCTTTAACCCTCCTTTTCTTATGCTAAAATTCCCTCGTGGAGTCAGCCTGTCAGGGAATACAACAAATAGGGGCACAAGATAAATCCCTGCCGCCATGAGGTGCATGTTTTTGCGACTATAATATTATATTTATTTGCTGCTTATGTTGGGATAACATGTTTAGACCAATTAGAGATGTACCCCAAACCCAAAGGGCCAGGGCAATAGGTAACTGACTATGGAGGCTCCAACAGCAAACATTAGCCTAAAGGTTACGGACCAACCACTTGGATAGGGAAAGTGCCCTGCTTCTTTTGTAAGGGACCACTTCTAGATCATTTGAGTTGAGTAGATCTGGTACTAAGAGAAGAATCCTGGTGGAGACTCTTGGATCACTGTATAAATTGCACAGTAGTGGATCCATGGGGAAATCTCTGCTCCTGGTTTATCTGGTACAGTCAGAGAGCACTATGCTCCCTTATTGAGAGGCCAGTCTCCAACAAGTTTAAATTAAGCAGTCTGCCATCCCTTGCCCTTCAAACTATAGTTATGACAATGGTTAAGGAAACCATTTGGGAAGAAACTATTATGGCCAGCTACAAGGATGCCAAAAGCCAAGAACCATATCCAAGAATGAAGGGAATCATACTAGGCCATTGTCTATGAAGGGAAAGCATTCAAAGCAGCACTGGTGCCCACCTAAGGTCAGAGATGTCTGACACTCTAAGATTGGACCCCAAAGGGGGACTCCTTGGTAGATCCAATCCTAGGCCACAGCATCTCTGAAGGGGAAGCCCCTAGATGGAGGTTCTGAAGTCTAGTATTAAATCCTCCTCAGAATTTTTTTTCTCTTACAAACAGCAATAGGAAATACGCCATCCATACCACCTGACTCCCCACTCAGCTGCATCCTCAATAATTGGAACCAATTTAACCCTGACAATATAGTAAGGAAATATTTGTGTTTTTTTTACTGTAATACTGTTTGGCCCCAGTATCCTCTAGATAACCAGGAGCAATGGCTAGTCAATAGGAGTCTCAGTCATGACACTATCCTGCAATTAGACTTATTTTGCAAAAGGCAGGGTAAATGGTCAGAAATACCATGTTTAAGCCTTTATGGCCCTGCACCAAAACCCTTCAATTTGTAAGGCTTCCAAATTTTGCCCTCAAAGAGAAAAAATTCCTAAAGTAGAACCGGATGTTATAGATGACCCCTTTCTGCAAGGGCCACCGTTTCTTAGGGGGAACTGCAACCACCTCTATACAACCCCTTGCCAAGTGCTCCTGAGGATCAAACCCAAGAACAGGAGCCGGGAACTCCACTAAGTTTCCCCACACACTTCTAGGGGAACACCTTATTCAATCCCTGTCCAGCTCTATTTCCCCTAAGGGAAGTAGCAAGAGTTGAGGGGCTAATCTAAGTGGAGGCCCCCTTCTCCATAACTGATATACAGCAATGAAAGGATAAGTTAGGAATTTATTCTGAGAACCCCAGGAGATTTGCAGATGGCTTCCAAACTTTAACCTTAGCCTTCGATCTCTCACAGAAAGATGTTCAATGTATCCTGGCAACTTGTTGCACTCCTCTGGAGAAAGAATGTATTTCTGAGGCCGCCCAACGTGAAGCAAACAAGCTGTTTGCCGGAAACTCCAAGGGCAATTGCCTGGGCCCAGATACAGTCCCCATCACTGAGTGGAACTGGAACTATAACACCCCTATGGGAATGAACAACCCAGCCAAATTCCTTGAAGCTCACCTGGGAGGAATGAGAAAGGAAATGACTAAGGCAGTAAATTAAGGGAAATTACACAGGTTAAGGAGGAAAGCTATATTTTATAGTAGATTGGAAAAGGCTTTTAAAAAATACACCAACCTGGACCCTCCCTCTCCTGAAGGCAAAGTACTAATGGCACAGGATTTCATTAGCCAAGCTGCCCTGGACATTAGGCATAAAATCCAGAAGCTACACATGGGACCACAAACTAATCAAAATCAGCTTATTGATACCACCTGCATGGTATATAACAATCGTGATCTGGAGGAAGTGGAAAGGGAATACACTAAAGAAAAACAGCCAAAATTATGGCAACTGTCACTCGTGATGCCCTAAATGCCCAAAAGGCATCCAAGGAAAACCCAAAGGGTCACAAGGACAATGCCGGCAAAAGCTCTGGTTACAAGTGCAAGAAAAATGGGCACTAGGCAAAGGACTGCACTAAGCCCACGCAGGGCCTGTGCTGCCAATGTGAGGGCACCAGTCGCGACCTCTGGCACTGGATAATTGACTGCCCCTGCTCCCACCAAGGGGCTCCATCAGTCAAAACTCTAGCAGCACATGAGGAATCAGATGAAGACTCATGGGACCCAGGGACATCATCACTACCACTTAGGATCCCTGGGTAACTCTGGACGTCATGGGCACCAAAATTAACTCACATGCCAAGCAGCAGCTTCACTTGGAATGGCTGAATTCTATAGAATATAAATCCCAAATTTCGAGCACATAGCAAAGCCCCTTTACAAGGCAACAAGGGGACCTTAAGATGAGCCAATGGAATGAACCCTAGAAATGAGGGAGACTTTCACCAAGTTAAAATGGGCTCTCAGCCAGGCTCCTGCACTCAGCATTCCAAACCTCACCAAGCCCTTCCTGTATGTAGCAGAAAAGAAAGGCATAGCAGTGGGAGTGCTTACTCAGAAGTTGAGAACAGAGCCTAGGCCCATTGCATACTTTTCTTTTTTGAGATGGAGTCTTGTTCTGTCTCCCAGGCTGGAGTACACTGGCACAATCTCGGTTCACTGCAACCTCCAGCTCCTGGATTCAAGTCATTCTCCTGCCTCAGCCTCCCAAGTAGCTGGGATTACAGGTGCCTGTCACCACCATGCCCCAGCAAATTTTTGTGTTTCAGTAGAGACAGGGTTTCACCATGTTGGCCAGGGTGGTCTTGAATTCCTGATCTCAAGCAATCCACCCACCTTGGCCTCCCAAAATGTTGGAATTACAGGTGTGAGCCACTGCGCCCAGTTGTTGCATACTTTTCAAAGAAATAAGATGGTAGCCACCAGGTGGCCCAGCTGCCTGCAGGCAATAGCAGCCACTGCTATTTTGGTTGAAGAAGCTATTAAAATTACTATAGGCTGGCCAGGCGTGGTGGCTCACGCCTGTAATCCCACCACTTTGGGAGGCCAAGGTGGGCGGATCACCTGAGGTCGGGAGTTGGAGACCAGCCTGACCAACGTGGAGAAACCTTGTCTCTACTAAAAATACAAAATTAGCCGGGAGTGCTGGTACATGCCTGTAATCCCAGCTACTCGGGAGGATGAGGCAGGAGAATTGCTTGAATCCACGAGGCGGAGGTTATGGTGAGCCCAGATCGCACCATTGCACTCCAGCCTGGGCAACAAGAGCAAAACTCCGCCTAAAAAATAAATAAATAAATAAACAAAAATTACTCTAGACCAGCCACAACTCCCCACCAGTCCTAGAGATAAAAGGACATATCTGGATGACAGGAGAAAGATTAAATACGAGGCAGCACTCCTAGATAATCCAGAGATCACAGTTAAGACCTGACCCAGCTCTATTAGTCTGTTCTCATGCTGCTAGTAAAGACATACCCAAGACTGGGTAATTTATAAAGGAAAGAGGTTTAACTGACTCACAGTTCCACATGACTGGGGAGGCCTCACAATCATGGCTGGTGGAAGGCAAAGGAGAAGCAAAGTCATGTCTTACATGGCAGCAGGCAAGACAGCGTGTGCTGGGGAACTCTCTATAAAATCATCAGATCTAGTGAGACTGATTCACTATAATGAGAACAGCATGGAAAGACCCACCCCCATGATTCAATTACCTCCCACCAGGTTGTGGCAGGCCAGTTCTCCCTGACAATCACACAGACAGGCCTGTATATCACTCCAGTTAACACTGACAGATTTCCACAGCACTGCCTTAACATTTAGCAAATAGTTAAGCCTAGGGAAACTGGTGCCCAGACATCAAAGCTACAAATGAAACATATGTCATATGGTCAGTAGGCTTCTCCCTAACCTGGAGCAAGTCAAAATAATAGAGACAGTGTTACATTCCTAGTGCCAGGACCCATCTCGGGAAGACGGAATCTGAGACAGTTCAAGGTAATGGTGGCAGCTGTTTGAATAGATTTATTAGAGTCTAAGGCAGCTCTCTGGACCAAGCTGCTAAGGAGATAAGATAGAAATAATCACTCTGGTACCACAGTAGACAGGCCTTGAAGGTACTGGGGCCATTTTAATCAAACTTAGCAAGCATTTTTTGCCTCTGACCTTCTAGTTGAAACAAAATTAGTTACAGAGAGACTTAGGCGAATGCTATACTGCACGTAGGCACATAACCCCAACCTATACATGCACTAAGAAAATTGTAACACTTTGGGTTGGTCTGGTGGAATTATCTCTGGCCTTCTCCCTGTATCCAGTTACATCAATAAATTCCATTCTTTCCTAGTTTGTCTGCTTCTCCTTATTGGGCCTTGAGAAAACGCAGCCAGACCCAGCTTGGTTCCGGGAACAGGGTCCCTCCCACGACACATGGAAATTATGGGAGCTACAATTCAAGACGAGATATGGGTGGGGACACAGCCAAACCATATCACCAGCCGCACTGCTACCTATGGGCACCATAACCAATCATTCCTGTGAGCAGATCATTGTACACAGATATGGGAGCCAGCCTCTTTTATCTTTTAGATCAGCCTCTTCCAGACCCTGTGGATAACTGGTTTACAGACAGTAGCAGCTTTGTACTAAATGGGGAGCACCAAGCTGGATACGCAATAGTGAATTACACTGTTTTTGAAGTCCAGCTACTGCCCCCAGGCACATTGACACAAAGGCTGAGATCATTGTTCTTACTCAAGCATTAAGGTTGGGACAAGGGGCCGGCACAGTGGCTCACGCCTGTAATCCCAGCACTTTGGGAGGCCGAGGCAAGTAGATCACCTGAGGTCAGGAGTTCAAGACCAGCCTGACCGATATGGTGAACCCCCATCTCTACTAGAAATACAAAAATTAGCCGGGCGTGGTGGTGTGTGCCTGTAGTCCCAGCTACTTGGGAGGCTGAGGCAGGAGAATTGCTTGAACCTGGGAGGCGGAGGTTTCAGTGAATTGAGCTCATACCACTGCACTCCAGCCTGGGCGACAGAGCAAAACTCTGTCTCAAAAAAAAAAAGTTGGGACAAGCAAAGAAAGCTAACATCTATACAGATTCTAACTATGCATTTCTTGTGGTTCATTCTCATGCTGCAATTTGGAAAGGGGACTACTTACTAGCAAGCACTCCCCCATAAAACATGGGATTCTTCAGCTATTACAGACAACACTTGCCAGAGGCCATAGCCATTATTCATTGCAAAGGGCACCAAAAGAATCTAACTCCTATAGTGGCAAGGGAACAAAAAGGAATCCAAGGCAGCAGCCCTCAAGGTACAGTCTCAACAAGTTTTAGCACTACTCTTTTTTTATGACCCCCCCAATAGAACCTGAGTACACCTCACAGGAAGAACAGCTAATAAAACAACAAGGAGGAATGAAACAGGGATCTTGGTGGTATAAGGGATCAAAAATAAATCTTCCCCAAGCAGTCCAATGGAAAATCATAAAAGCCCTGCATAACTCTTTCCATGTGGGAAGAGACACAACTTTGGCCATGGTAAACAAGCTCTTCACTGGATCCAACCTAGCTTCCATGGCCAAACAGGTCTGTCAAGCCTGCTCACTGTGTGCATTAAACAACCCAGGAAACAAAGTGCCTCCTTTAATAGAGCCAATCCAAAGAGGAGGAACTTACCCAGGGGAAGACTGGCAATTGGACTTTACCCATATGCCAGCCTGTAAAGGATTCAAGTTTTTACTAGTACTGATAGAAACCTTTATTAGCTGGGTTGAAGTTTACCCTACCAGAACAGAAAAGGCCAATGAAGTAGTGAAAATTCTCTTAAAAGAAATAATCTGGCCAGGGATGATGTCTCACACCTGTAATCCCAATACCTTGGAAAGCTGAGGCAGGCAGATCACTGAGCCAGAAGTTCAAGCCCAGCCTGGGCAACATGGTGAAACCCTGTCTCTACGAAAAAAAAAAAAAATTATCTGGGCATGATGGTGCATGCCTATAATCCCAGCTACTCAGGAGGCTGAGGCACAGGAATCGCTTGAAACAAGGAGGTGGAGGCTGCAGTGAGCCGAGCACACTGCACTCCAGCCTGGGCAACAGAGTGAGGCTCTGTCTCAAAAGAAAAAAAAAAAAAAGAAAGAAAGAAAGAGAAATAATCCCTTGGTTTGGGCTACCCCAGAGCCTTCAAAATAACAGCTTATCTTTTGTCTCCCAAATAACTCAAGGGGTTGCTAAGGCCCTCAGGATCAAATTTACATTCAGCATGGAGGCCTCCATCCTCCAGGAAAGTAGAAAAGGCTAATCAAACTCTAAAATGGGCATTAGTTAAACTGTGCCAGGAAATGTCAGAGACTTGGGTCGACTTGCTCCCCACATCCCTCTTAAGGATCTGTAATTCCCCTCAAGCAAAAATTAATATGAGCCCATATGAAATATTATATGCAAGGCCATTTTTAACTAATGATCTAATCACTGATCCAGAAACAACCAGTTTAGTAAAATACCTAATTAACCTGGGACAATTTCAGCAGGATTTACAAAAGTTTGGAACCCAGTGGTTCCCTGTACTGGGAACTAACCAGCAACCCAAAATTAGGCCAGGAGGTAAGGTACTGGTAAAAACATGGAAAAAGGGATAATCTGCTCAACAGCTACAACCCAAATGGAAGGAACCATTTTCAGTGGTGCTGGCCACACCTTCCGTGGTCAAAGTACTAGGGTTAGATAATTGGATACATCTTTCCAGCATCAAGCCTGCCATACCAGAAGTTCCTGGACCCCGAATGTGGAACTCCCACCAGCCACTATACCTGTGAACCTGTGGAAGACCTTGAAGTACCTGTTTAAAAGAATGGCCAAAAGATAAGTAAAGGCCTACTAACTTTCCTTGGTGTCTTTTCTGTGTGGTCGTGGTAGTTGGGGTAATACTAGTTTTTCTTACATTATTAAACTGCCTTTTCCCAAGCGGGTAGGATCATCTCCTCTGCCCTAGTAGAATCCTATCCTGTAGGACTTAAAGGAAGCAAAATAACAAAAAGGTACATTCATACCCACAATGATTTGCTATAGGCCACACACACTGGGATCATGTATGTTGGGAATTGGCTTAATTCAACAGCAGGGCCTCGATTTACCCTCTGACCATTAGGTGACCCTCAGTATTTACTAAGGACCTTGAATCTAACACAAAGGCTATTAAACACCACCAGCCCAGCCTTGTTTTTTTGGGTTTTTTTTGGGTTCTTTTTAGTAGAAACACGCTTTCACCATGTTGTCCAGGCTGGTCTTGAACCCCTGACCTCAACTGATCTGCTCACCTAGGCCTCCCAAAGTGCTGGGATTAGAGGCACTGTGCGTGGCTGCCAGCCTAGCCTTAGCAAAAACATTGTTGGCTTTGCTTATCCCCATACTCCTCCAGGTACACTGCTATCCCAGTCCCAGCACGATATTGGGCCCTTGAAAAAATGACTTACTACCCTGCCTACAAAGGAGGAACTCTCTTCAAACTAATAAACTTAGTTAGATGACTTACACAACCAAATTACAGACATGACAAAGGTTACAATGACAGGACGAGCAGTAAACCTCCTGCAGTCCTATCAGAGCAACCTCTCTAGGGTTACATCCTCAGAAAAGCCCATCTGGGGCCCAATATCAACACACACACAGCTAGAATTCCAGGTACACTCTGTGTCAAAAGGAGCCAAAAGTCCAGTAAGGTCCTGGGGACCTTGAAGAGTAATCAGTGCAACTACACTCTGGAGATTAATCCCTCACACAATCATGTAAATTACACAATTACTCAAACTACATGATTTAGAATGGTTTTCACGGAAACCATTCCTAGTTAAGGGCACCTTAAAAGATATTCGGTCTAAGTACTGTTAAGGGAAGCCCACTAGCTGTGTCCACACTTTTCCTTGGGAAGACTGCATTAGCCCTGAAATTCACCTCTAGCTGTCTTTTGGTTCCCCAATATGATAATACTCCCGGTTGGTTGTTGGTGGACACCAAGAGCAGCTACCTCCACTGGGAAAATAAAACCACTGGGGCAACCCAACTTTGCAAGGTCCCTTCCCGTCATCAACAGGGGCCACCTTAGCAGGGACCTTAACTACTTGGGAAAGCGAAAATAACAAACTAACCCATATGTTCACCATAGAAAACAATTTCTGTCTTGAAAAACGGGGAGCATTTTTCCTGTGCAGGACCAGCTTCTACTTATGTTTACCTGCCAATTGGACTGGAACTTGTACACTTGTTTATTTAGCCCCTGAAATTAATATAGCTCCCAATAACCAATCTCTCACTATACCTTTGACTGCAACCACCAGACACAAGCAAGCCATCCAACTCATACTCCTTTTAGTAGAGCTGGGAGTAACAGCAGGAATAGGAACAGGAGTTAATGGGCTAGCAACCTCCCTATCCTACTACCAGGGTTTGTCAATTGATTTCATGGAAATCTTGGATGACTTGCTCAAAGTATTGTCATCAGACAAAATCAAATAGGCTCCCTGGCAGTGGTCACTTTGCAAAATAGAAGGGGACTAGACCTCATAACCACTGAGAAGGGAGGCTTATGTCTTTTCCTAGAGGAAGAATGCTGTTTCTGTGTCAACCAATCAGGAATAGTAAGGGATGCCACCTGAAAACTAGCTGACTGGGCCGCTAAGATACAACAGCTGTCGGAATCATGGGCTCCTGGTCAAGGTTGCTGGACTGGGGGTCATGGCTCCATCCCCTAGCCAGACCATTGCTAATGGTTATACTGGCCCTGGTCTTTGGACCACGTTTGCTAAACCTTTTAACCAAGTTCATTTTCTCTTGCCTAGAAACCATTTAGCTTCAGATGATTGTGCGACAAGGTTTCCAGCCAGTGCCAGGTAAAGGCACCACCTCTGGCCGTCAAAGTTTACCCGGTCTCCACAAGACAAAGCAAGGCGAGAGTTCTGTGGTCCCCAGTAGGTAAGGCCAGCGTGCTAAATCAGCAGGAAGCAGTTACAGAAGAAAAGACCATCAGTCTCTCTGCCTCCCATAAAGATTTCTAGGGATCATGTCTCTCAGGGGGAAAATGAGGCAGGAGAATAGGACCCAGAAATAGGGAATCTAGGGATAACTTGGACAGACTCCCTGGAACTGAAGAGTCTGCACACTGACCTATGACTGGTCCATTCCAGGACCTTCATTTGCATAAGGTGCCAAACCACATCAGGCTCTGATTGGCCACAGGCCGAACCTGCACTCTGACCAATGATTTGTCCATTCCAGGACATTCATTTGCATAAGGCACCAAACCACACCAGTCTTGGATTGGCCATGGGCCAATTCACCTTGGCATCTAATTGGTCACAAGCCAGTCCTTCATTTACATAGGATGTAACCCACAAGAAACCAAGAAACCTCTAAAGGGTACTAAAGCCCCAGAAGACTTTGCTACCAGGGCTCTTGAATCACTTGCTTGAGCCCACTCGCACCCTGTGGAATGTACTTTTGCCTTTGATCCTTCACTGTCTTCCACTTTCTTTTTTTTTTTTTTTTTTTTTTGAGATGGAGTCTGGCTCTGTCGCCCAGGTTGGAGTGCAGTGGCGCGATCTTGGCTCACTGCAAGCTCCGCCTCCCGGGTTCACGCCATTTTCCTGCCTCAGCCTCCCAAGTAACTGGGACTACAGGTGTCCGCCACCATGCCCAGCTAATTTTTTTGTATTTTTAGTGGAGACGGGGTTTCACCGTGTTAGCCAGGATGGTCTCGATCTCCTGACCTCGTGATCCGCCCATCTCAGCCTCCCAAAGTGCTGGGATTACAGGCGTGAGGCACTGCGCCCGGCCCACTGTCTTCCACTTTCATAAATTCATTCCTTCACAGCTTGTTCATGTGTGTTGTTCAATTCTTTGTTCAATGTGCCAAGAACCTGGACACCTGACCATCAGAACACTTAACCAGGTAACGAGATGAATGTGTTCATTCTTTTTTTTTTGAGTTCGATTGCACAGTGTGGTAAATATAATTAACAATACAGTATTGCACTTTTCAAAATACCAAAGAGAAAAATTTCAAATGTTTTCACCACAAAAATTGTTAAGTATTTGAGGTGATGGATGTGGGAACTAGCTTGATTGAACTATTCCACATTGTTATTCATAAATTATAAGATCGCTTTGTTCCCCATAAATGTATACAATTATAAATTGCCAATTTACAATTTAAAAAAAGAGAATTAGTTGAAAATGTTTGGATAAATAATAAAGTGATGAATCAAGAATAATTTTTTTTTAAGAGACAAGGTCTCACTATGTTGCCCAGGCTGGTCTTGAAATCCTGGGCTCAAGCAATTCTCCTGCCTTGCCTCCCAAGTGCTGGGATTACAGGTGTGAGCCAAGAATAATATTTTTAATAAAACAACATTATGTAAAGCAACATTTCCTATATCCCTAACCTTGCTAGATATATATTTTATATTCAGGAATATCTCTAGAGTTTTTATTTTAGCAAACTGCTGAATAATTTATTTGAAAAATCTGAATGTTAAGGGATTCATTAATTCATTGAATAATTACTTATAGTAGGTACTGTGTGGCAAGTACCATTCTAAAGACACTAGCACTGGCAGGCCATCGACCAGCAGAACAATGCGGAGTTTGGCCAGTGTGGTCGAAGGACAGCCTGGGCCGCTGAGCGGCTCAACTCCAGGGGAAAACCAACTCCCTTCTGGCTCCCCCATCTGCTGAGAGCTACTTCCACTCAATAAAACCTTGCACTCATTCTCCAAGCCCACATGTGATCCAATTCTTCCGGTACACCAAGGCAAGAACCTGGGATACAGAAAGCCCTCTGTCCTTGTGACAAGGTAGAGGGTCTAATTGAGCTGGTTAACATAAGTGCCTATAGACAGCAAAACTAAAAAAGCACACAGTAGCACAGCCCACTGGTGCTTCAGGAATAGTAAACATCCACCCCTAGACACTGGCGTGGGGTCGGAGCCCCACAACCTGCCTGTCTGTATGCTCCCCTAGAGGTGTGAGCAGTGGGGCACTGAAGAAGCGAGCCACTCCCACCGTCGCATGCCCTATGAAGGGGACAAGGGAACCTTTCCTGTTTCATTGTTAGAGGTCAAAGCTTTTTCCACAGCACGTGCCCAGTCTACATGACTTGCAGTTTTGGCTCTGTTATACCTACAAGGTAACTGGCCATTTTGTTATCAATAGAGTAGGGCCAGTTTGGGCTGGCTCTGAGGTTATAATATACGGCCAACTGAGTTTTGACAGGGATGCCAAGGCAATTCCATGGGGATAGGCAAGCTGGAACAACTGGAAATCCATAAGGAAAAAAATGAACCTTTATTCTTACCTCATATGGATGCAGGAATTTTTGCTCCTTAGCTCAGCCAAAATCCAGGTTCTTGTCTCATGACCAGGAACAATTAGGCATGTGAATACATTGAAAGGTGAAGAGTGGCATTTATTAGAAGAAAGCTCTCAGCAAAAAAACAAGGAGGGTCCTGCCAACAGGCTCCCAGCTCACAGACTGAATAACAGGCCAACACACACAAGCTGAAGACATCTTGCTCCTCCCGGCTGCATAAGGCTAAATTCCCTCTGGCTGTACCCCACTCTCCCGGTGCAGGTGGGCCCCCAAGTCCCTTGTGGGCATGCCCAGACAAGACCCTGGGCAGGTTTCCTCAGCTGCACGAAAGCTTGTGGGGAAGGTCAGAGATTCTCCAGGGACCCTCCCTTATCTGCCTCCAGCATCGATCAATACTATAAATAATAATTCATTTTAAATATAATGAAGACCAACAATTATAAAACTTCCAGAAGGTAACAAATGAGGAAATCTTATAATCTTGAATTTAGCAAAAATGTCTTAAGTAGGACAAAAAAGGTATGAACTATGTAAAAGAAAAAATGGATAAATTACATCCAAATTTAAAACTTCAGTGCTTCAAAAGACACTTAAAATGAAGAGGCAAGCCACAGACAGGTAGAAAACATTTCAAAACGTATAGCTAATAAAGAACATGGTATGAAACATATAAAGAACTCAAATATAATATATAAAGAACTCAGATAAAAAGTCAAGCTAGCTAATAAATAAATGGTCAAAAGATTTGAATACACACTTCACAAAGAAGAGATCCTCCTGCCTTGGCCTAAAAAAGGGCTGGGGTTACAGGCAGGAGCCCAGGCCCAGCCTTGTCAGTTGATTTTCGGTGACCCTTCAGAGAGCAAAGGGGAAGTTTTCTCCTGTTCCTTACAACCGACAGGCCCATCAACTGGTGAATGAATAAACTGTGGCATACCCATATGATAGACTACCATTCAGCAATAACACAAAGGAATTACTAATTAAACACAATAGTATGAATCTCAAAGCATTGTGCTAAGTTTAAAAAGCCAGACAGCACTTAGATATGGTTCCGTATGTACGCATTCTAAAAGGCCTAAAGCACATCACTGTTGCCAGGCACCCGGGAGTACGTAGTGGAGCGGGCGCGAGGCGGGGTGGGATGGGGGTGGGGGAGCGGTGGCTGACTGCATAGCTCTGCCCAGTTTTATGCCGGTTTGAGCCCGGCGCATAACGCATTTTTTTTTTCTGATACGGAGTCTCGCTCTGTCGCCCAGGCTGGAGTGCAGTGGCGCAATCTCGGCTCACTGCAAACTCCGCCTCCCGGGTTCCCGCCATTCTCCCACCTCAGCCTCCCGAGTAGTGGGGACTACAGGCGCCCGCCACCACGCCCAGCTAATTTTGTTTTTGTATTTTTAGTAGAGACGAGGGTTTCACCGTGTTAGCCAGAATCGTCTCGATCGCCTGACCTCGTGATCCGCCCGCCTCGGCCTCCCTAAGTGCTGGGATTACAGGCGTGAATCACCGCGCCCGGCCGCGGCGCACAACGCTTAACAAACCTTGGCTTCCGTTATCCCTCCCTCTGGAAATGCGTGTGTCACAGTGCCTCCTAGTGGAACTGCAGCGTTTCCTCGAAAGCCATTCCGTCCAGGAGTTAAGGCAGCCGCTGCCCGCCCGGGGACACTTTCTCAGTCCAGCCCATCGGCCTTTACGCCAGCCAACGACCTGTTGCCTTTGGCCGCCTGCCAAGTCACTCTCATTACAGTTTCCTTTTCCTTTTCGATTCCGCCCCTTAAAAACAACAACAAACATTCTGTTTCGTTTCCCCCTCGAGCTGCAGGCCCCGCCCCCAAACAGCACGTGGTGGGCGTGGCGTCCCCGCAGGGGCGCAGTAGCTGAGGCTGCGGTTCCCCGACGCCACGCAGCTGCGCGCAGCTGGTTCCCGCTCTGGCGCGCGACGCCTGAGGCAGTGGGCGCGCTCAGTCCCGGGACAACGCGTTCTCTCCTCTCGCCTCTGGCCCTGGGACCCCGCAAAGCGGCGATGGAGCGGAGGTCGCGGAGGAAGTCGCGGCGCAACGGGCGCTCGACCGCGGGCCAGGCCGCCGCGTCCCAGCCCGCGAAGTCTCCGGGCGCACAGCTCTGGCTCTTCCCCAGCGCCTCGGGCCTCCACCGCGCGTTGCTCCGGAGGGCCGAGGTGACGCGCCAAATCTGCTGCTCGCCGGGGCGCCTCGCAGTGTTGGAGCGCGGCGGGGCGGGCGTCCAGGTTCACCAGCTGCTCGCCGGGAGCGGCGGCGCCCGGACGCCGAGTGAGTGGGGCTGGTGTGTGAGGGCTGTGAGGGTTGTGAGGGCTATGAGGGCTGTGAGGGGTGAGGGCTGGGGGCTGTAAGGGGCGGGCAGCCAGGGGGTCCGCGCCTGAGGGAGGAGAGCCCAGAAGGCCGCAGACGCGCGCCTGGCTCGGGTCGTTTCGCCGACGGCGCACCTGAGCTCTCTTTTATCCCAGTCAGTGTCAGGCGCGGGGTGAGCGGGATGCTGGCGACCAGCGGATCCTCCACTCAGCAAACTGGCCTGTGCGGGGCATGCGGGCAGCGTCTTCATCCTTTTAGCCAGTCTGGCTTTCTCATAGGTTTCTGTTCAAGTTTGTACCCCCGTCCGCCGCCCGCCGCATCTCCCACTATCTCGTTTGAGAAAGTAGTCACTGCTCCAACTTTGGCAGCCATTCTCAGTGATGGGATTTTACCTTGGCGTTGAGTTGTACTTCTCCCACATTCTCATCGAAGTGGGGGAAATAATTGCCCGCGTTCTCGAAAATTTTGCCCATCTGTGGAGTGAAGAAATTGGTATCTTGCTGCGAGTTTATTTTGCGTTTAACTGCTGGACGTTTGCATTCCTTTTTCGGTAAACTGCCTGTTTATCTTTGCCTGGCTTTTAAAAATTTGAGTTGTTAAATCTTTTTCTTATTTGTATGGAAGAGGTATTTGAATATTGAATAAGAATAGCCTTTTGCCCGTCGTACATGTTGTAATATTTTTCTCACTTTGCGTTTTGTGGATGTTGTTTTTTATTGTGCATTTTTTGGGGGGTAGTCTATCTTTTTCTTTGTCTGTTAAGGAGGCTTATGGATTTTATGTTAGGTTGGAAAGCTATCCACACTCCCAGTGTTTTTAAAAATGTACTCATCTTTATAGTAATTTTAAGGTTTTTTTTTTTAAGTTAAAATTTTTCGTGCGCTTGGAATTTAAGTACTGAGGTAGGAGGGGAGCTAGATTTATTTGCTTTTCCAAATGCTTAGCTGATGTCCCAATACCATTTCTTAATACTTCCTTTTTTTCAACTGATTTGAAATGCTGAGGCTCTTTAAAAGAAACTCTTAGTCTGCTGAGCCATTTCTTATTACCAAACTGTTTTGATTCCCCTGGCATTTGTAATATGGTTTGTGCTTTGAGATTTTTACATGAATAGATTCTATTTCATCAGCACTGAAGATGAAACAAGATCCCAAAACTATCCTAGTTTAATTTTTGTGAACAAATTAAATGAGAGTACATTTTTACTAGTGGACAGTTTAAAATCTCTTAACTTTAGAAAGGGCCAAATTAATGCCAATGAAAAATGTTTTCAACAGCATCCTCTTTAAAGATAGTGCCCCAAACATAATCCTTCCTTTTAAGAATATAGGCATTGGCTTCTACTGGGAACTGTTGGGAAGTGTTTATTACTATTATTTGCTTTTTTGGAGAAAGGAATGTGTTTCAGAATACACTATTTGTTCTTGAAATGAGTTATGTTGTCTTAAAGTTATATTTTCTTATAGACTTTTTCATCTTTGTCATTTCAAATTTCATTTGTCTTCACTTAATAAACAAGAACCTAAAAGCAGATATTTAATTGGATATTCTAAGGGTGTGTTCCATTTACAACAAAGTATACATCAATATTTTTTCTAATTAAAAAAAACTATGTCAAGACAATTGTCATTCCTGATTTGCTTTGCCTACCTGAATTTTCTTAAAAAGAAGTTCATGGTAAGTCAAAGCTTGTCTAGTTGAAATTTTTCCCAGATCTTTTAAGTGTATTATAATGAAGTTAGTAATACAGTGGGTAATAATCAAAGTGATGATAAGTTCCTGGTTGGATTTGCTCTGTAGAATGCATTAAATTAGGAAAAAACATGAAGATACATTCCGTGGACCAAGGAGCAGAGCACATGCTGATTCTCTCATCAGATGGAAAACCATTTGAGTATGACAACTATAGCATGAAACATCTAAGGTAGGGAACTTTTTTCTTCTATTAAAAATTAATTTTAATCAAAAGACAATAATAATTTTGTAGGAAAATGTTTCCATATCTGATTCTTGTCCCCTGCTTTAGATAGTAGCATCTTAAGTAAATAATAAATTCTGCACTGACCAGTAAAGTCCTTACGTCCTCCAGGGCAGGTATCATGTGTTGTTTTGGCATTTAAAGGAAATGATTAAATAGTTTGCCTAGCCCTAAATTGGACTTTCACATTCATTAACTCATTTGATCCTCACAATAATCCTATAAGTTAAATTTCTGGAAATAAAAGTTTTTAACCTAGAAAAAATACACATTATCATGAAATAATTTGTGAGACTTTTCCCTAGTAGATTATATGAATTAGAACTTATTTTCGTCTTGCATTTATTCCTGCATCATAAAATTGTTTGCATAATAATATTATAATTATGTGATGCATATTTTTTCTTAAACCACTAATTAAAACATATAGTATTTAAAAAATAATTTTAGATGTATTGAATGTGATGCAGTAAATTGAAAGTTTTTTCTTGAGCTTCATTTCTGATTAAATACTATTAATAGTTCTAAAATCCATGTTGTAACTTTCATTATGGTGATTAACACAAAATGTATTTTCCTTCATCAGGTTTGAAAGCATTTTTCAAGAAAAAAAAATAATTCAGATCACATGTGGAGATTATCATTCTCTTGCACTCTCAAAAGGTAATTTTTCTGTAATATTAATAGTTTTGTAGAAGTAATACATGTGTGTATATGTGGAGCCAGTAGAATGTCTATATTTCACTTGTAACAGGACAGAAATACAGTTTTGAATTTGATATGGTTCCGAGTACTATTCTTAAAGCAGATACATAATGAGAGACTTCTTGGATCTGTAAAATGTTCAGGTTTCCATAATTACTATTCCTAAATTTGGTTTCATGTTTTTATTTTTCAAGTATGAAACAGTGAAAATTTTCTGAATAATCAAAACTGTTTTCTCTACATCTGGTACAGGCCTGGGGCCACCCTTTTCCAGAAACTGCTTCCCTTTTCCTAACACTTTTCCAGCTTCCACTCTTCTGGCTCAGAATCCCCTTTTGTGGCCAGGTTGCAGGCCTCTGATATGTTTTAACGTTGCTTTTTGAATTCAAGGATCTCCCTAGCCCTGTAGTATTTCTCGTTTTCTATCGGACACTGTCATGGTGGGAAATGGAAGCAGTGAATATGAATTATTTCCTAAAGAAACTTGACTGTGAGGCCAGGCTTGGTGGCTAATGCCTGTTATCACAGCACTTTGGGAGGCTGAGGTGGGAGGATCACTTGTAGCCAGGAGTTTGAGACCAGCCTGGACAACATGGGGAGACTTCATCGTTACAAAAAAACTTAAAAATTAGCTGGGCATGGTGGCTTGCACCTGTAGTCCCAGCTACTTGGGGAGGGTGAGGCAGGAGGATCCCTTGAGCCCAGGAGTTTGAGGCTGCAGTGAGCCATGATTGTGCCACTGTACTACAGCCTGGGTAACTGAGTGAGACCCTGTCTCAAAAAAAAAAGAAACTTACTGTGAATGAAATAATTAAGATAGAAGTAGGGTAATAGAGGGGAATTCGAAGTCAAGGGAATTTTTGTTAATATATAGGACAGATGTAAACATGTTCATAAGCTGAATAGAATCTGGGATTCAAGGGAAGTTAATAATTAGTGAGTATTTGACCTTCATTGCAAGGCCTGTTGAGATTTGATAGTATGAACTTGTATTGGAAAAAATTGATCATTTGACTCCATTCATTCATGAACAGATATTTCGTATTATCTACTGTGTTCAGATTATGAAGATGAAACACACAAAACCTGCCTTTAAGAAGCCCAGGGTCTAGAGGCGTGTATGTACAAGGGTAAAGGGATATTCAGAGTTTATTACTAGTAAATGACAGTACAGAAAGAATAAAAGTTGGGGCAGCAAGAGAAGAAACTGGTCATGCTCATCATTATATTCCTGGTGGCTGACAGGTGCATGAAAATTGTGTGTGAAGGAGAGGCTCTGCTTCCCACCACATCCTGCACAGTATCTTGCAAAGAGATTCCAGTAAACCTTAATTCTCTGGTGTATTTTTTTAGACTCTATTAGATATTGTCAGCTCTATCAGATAACATCTAAGAACGCTCCCTAAAAAATGTGCTCCATATATTCAGTTAATGGAAAAAGAAACTGACTCGTTCAAGAAACTAATTTGAAATTAATTTTACAGTTGTTTATTTGGGATCTTGTAATTTCAAATGAATTTTACAGTTGTTTATTTGGGATCGTTAGGCACATGAGAGAAAAACAGTAGCTCTGGGGTTTTTTGCAGAGGTAGATTGCTTCTGTTTTTCATGGGCCCATCCTCTGAGTGTTTTAAAGTAAATATTTCTTAAATTTGATTTACAATCAAATGTATTATGTTGAAGATATTATTTAATATGTTCAAATAGCTTCACTTTTGAAGTGAGGGATAAGGAAGTGTAATTGTCACTGCTAAAGAGAAGATTCTATGTTTTTCTGTGGCAGACATAGGGTAGCTGAGAGTACCATCAGTGCAAAGGTACAATATTGTGATATTATACTATGTAGAGCATGCATAATGCTTTAGGGTAATATCTGCTGCATTTTAAATTGAATAAAACAGCATTTGCTTTGTTTATGTCAAGGTGGTGAGCTTTTTGCCTGGGGACAGAACCTGCATGGGCAGCTTGGAGTTGGAAGGAAAGTTCCCTCAACCACCACACCACAGATTGTGGAGCACCTCGCAGGAGTACCCTTGGCTCAGATTTCTGCCGGAGAAGCCCACAGCATGGCCTTATCCATGACTGGCAACATTTATTCATGGGGAAAAAATGAATTTGGACAACTAGGCCTGGGCCACACTGAGAGTATGGAACACATTCTCAGATTCCTATTACCAACACATATACTTGTTAGATGAATTTAATGGACCTCCCTGTCAAAAATGGTTCAAATCTTCACTTTCATTTGCACTGCTCTTCCTGATTACCTCTCTGTCTTCAGGGCAGAATCAGTCCAAGAGGCATACATAGTGTGGAAGTTGTTACTGTAATTGAGACATGTTTTAGGGCTGTGTGTGAGATGGGAAAGGGCATTGAATTAGGGATGAGAACCTGGATTCTGATTCCCACTTTGCAGTTTACTAACTGCAAGCCTTGCCCAGTCACTAAACTTTTCTCTAGGCCTCATTTTCTTTTTCTGTCAAGTGACAAGTTTGGATGAGATGACCTTTAAAGCCTTTGCACTTAAAGTCTGTTAGTGTATTATTACAAAAGAATACTAAAATTATATTTAAGAACTCACATATCCTGATCTTATTCTATAAGGTATCAATTAGATCTGTAAACACACAAAAACACACATGAAAAAACATGTAATTTCCATTATTGAACAAAGCCAATGGTGAAATTTCTCATGATCCCAAACAACTCATTAGCGTTTTCAGGTATAAGAAATTCTGCTGCTTTACCCAGCTGTGGTACTGTATGCATTACCCTGGATCACTGGTTACTCATTTGTCCCTGATACAGGGCAATGGTCATTACACAGAATAGCCCATAAGTCAGTGTTAGAAAAATATTCAAAGGAGAGAAGAGAATAAAGCGGTCATTAAACTACTTTGGCTGAATCTCTGAGTGCTTTTGACATGAAAATAATCATGAAGAAAAGAGGTAGTGTGAGGTGATGACACTAGTAGATAATTTGAAAGAAAAAGGAATTGCTATGTTCATTAAAAGTAATTCTAGATGGGTGTTGGAAATATCTAATGTGCTGCAATTAAAGTGAATCAAGTCATAATTGAGAACAGCCTTTGGGAAGTGGTTTGACCATTTCACAGGTGGGTGCCCCTAAGTGTGACCCTTTTGGCCACTGGTCCCACCTTCACCCTGAGGTGTAGAACTTGATCTTAAACATGGCAACATAGAGCCTTTCTTGTCAGAATATCATGAGAACTGTTGTCGCTGGGTTGAGAAGCAGCAGTCCAGGTAACTCCAGTGTGAAACTCAGCATTTCCTTTTGGTCACTTCAGCTATTTTTTTCCTTACATAGGTAAAGATTATCCATCCCTTATTGAAGCACTAGACAATCAGAAAGTTGAATTTCTCGCTTGTGGTGGCTCTCACAGTGCCCTGCTCACACAGGTGGGTGTACCCTTGTCTCTTTTTGGCTGTATTTTTAGAAGAACATTTTGTATGAGAAGTTAGTGTTTCCCAGAGAAGAAAGGTCATCACTTCCTATATATAGGACTGTCCTTCTGATTTTTAGGAGCTTTACTTTGACAGTGCTATTTATTAGTGATTCACTTTGCATCAGTGAATACTACTTTTTTATTTTATTTTTCTAACATCTGATATGACATTCCCTTTCCTTAGGATGGGCTGCTGTTTACTTTTGGTGCTGGAAAACATGGGCAACTTGGTCATAATTCAACACAGAATGAGCTAAGACCCTGTTTGGTGGCTGAGCTTGTTGGGAATAGAGTGACTCAGATAGCATGTGGAAGGTAAGTTATAAAGTATCAATGAGAATTGATAAAATGAGTGCAGCAAACTAGATAGTAATTTAATAAAATTTCTATCAGTTTCTTTAAGATGTATCAAACATTTTCAAATCAGTGAAAATGCTTAATTTATATTATTTAGATAAACATAATACCCCTTTTACTATACATGGTTGTTTTCTTTGATTTTTTTTTTTTTTTTTAATGAGCAGATACAATTCACTTTCTGCTTCTCCTTAGTGAAATACCTTTGTAACTATTCAGGTGCACTTTTGTCTTTAAGAAAAATACGTACGTCATTGTTTATTTGGGAAAAATAAAGCGCAAATCACAAAGGATTATTCATTAATGTAATCACCCTCTCTGACAATGCCTTGTGGCCAACATACTTTTTAATTACCAGAGTTCTTTCATTGTAGCCTGCCCTGATCACGGTAAAGTATAAGACATAGTCAGTGATGGTTCGAGTGAAATATTCCTAAGAAGTTTAATTTTCTCAGCTCCTTTTTAGAAAATAAAGGTAAAATGTCTTGCTCAGACTCCTTGGTTTTTTTTAAAGGTTTTTTTTGTTTGTTTGTTTGTTTTCTGAGGCGGAGTATTGCTCTGTCGCCCAGGCTGGAGTGCAGTGATGCAATCTCAGCTCACTGCAACCTCTGCCTCCCAGGCTCAGGTTATTCTCCCACCTCAGCCTCTGGAATAGCTAGGATTACAGGCGTGCACTGCCACAACTGGCTAATGTTTTTATTTTATTTATTTATTTATTTATTTATTTTTGAGATGGAGTCTTGCTCTGTCGCAAAGGCTGGAGTGCGGTGGCGCAATCTCGGCTCACTGCAAGTTCCGCCTCCTGGGTTCATGCCATTCTCCTGCCTCAGCCTCCTGAGTAGCTGGGACTACAGGCGCCTGCCACCACGCCTGGCTAATTTTTTGTATATTTAGTAGAGACGGGGTTTCACCGTGTTAGCCAGGATGGTCTCGATGTCCTGACCTCGTGATCCACCTGCCTCGGCCTCCCAAAGTGCTGGGATTATAGGCATGAGCCACCGCAGCCGGCCACAACCGGCTAATTTTTGTATTTTCAGTAGAGACAGGGTTTCACCATGTTGGCCAGGTTGGTCTTGAACTCCTGACCTCAGGTGATCTGCCTGCCTTGACCCCTCAGAGTGTTGGGATTACAGGGGTGAGCCACCACGCCACTATTTAATTTTTTTGATTATCAGATATATCAGTCCACGTCTTGCCAGAGGAATGTTGGGAGTTGGTAGGGTTAAAGAATATTTTCCCCCATATACACTTATTCTTTTCGGCAGTTTTTCCCTCACTAAACATAGAGAAAAATTCAGACTATTTGAATGTTGGGTTCATTTGTTAGTTTACTGAAACCATTCTTATAAAAAACTAGCATGCATACTTTTAGTCTGTAGGCATATTTTCTTATGATCTTGGAGTAGAATTACATAAATGGGTAATATTATTAAGGTAGACCAAATTATTGGAATATGAGTCTCTTCACCAAAGAAACGTTCTCTTCAATATTTATACCTCATTCAGTATCTCTTAACCAAAGCAGTCTTATCACCTCTTTGGATTCTTCATTACATACAATCCTTTTGAGTAGCATGTATTACAAGAGAAGGAGGCAAGTTGGAGATCTGTCTTAATGCACATCAGGGCAGTACCCCTACTAACAGGACAATTCACTGGAAAGACTCACGAACTTACTAAAAGCTGTTATGCTCATAGTCACATTTATTACAAGAAAAGGATACAAATTAGTACCAGTCAAAGGAAGAAACATAAGGGCAGGGTCTAGGAGGGCTGCAAATGCTGAGCTTGTGGCTGTCACCTCCCCTTGGAGCAGGTGGATGGTGTTATCTCTTCTGGCCTGATAATGTGACAGGATGTACAGAATTTGCCAGCCAATCAGAGAAATTCACCCAAGTTGAGAGTTGTTTTGGTTTTTTATTTATTTATTTATTTATTTTTTTGGAGACAGGGTACAGGATGTACATAATCTGCCATCCAGTCAGAGAAGTTCACCCAAGTCAAAAGTTGTTTATGATTTGGTGTTTTTTGTTTGTTTGTTTTTTGAGACAAGGTCTCACTCTGTCACCCAGGCTGGACTGCAGTGGTGCTATCATGGCTTACTGCAGCCTTGACCTCCCAGGCTCAAGCAATCCTCCTGCCTTGGCCTCCTGAGTAGCTGGGACCACAGGTCCGCACTACCATGCCCAGCTAATTTTTAAATTTCTTGTAGAGATAGGGTCTCCTTATATTGGCCAGGCTGGTCTTAAACTTCTGGGTTCAAAGTATCCTACTGCCTTGGCCTCCCAAAGTGCTGGGATCGCAGGCATGAGCCACCACACCCAGCCTAAATTGAGGATTTTTATTGCTGAGGCATGATTGGTTAATCATTGCCCAGGTAGTTGAACTTAATCTCCAGCACTGCCCTCCTGTAGGTCTGATTTACATCACAGGCCAGGAGAGCTCTCCCAGGATCCTGCCATGAATAACAAAGACTCTCCTCTATCACTTGGGAAATTCTGTGGGTTTAGAGGTTACCTCCCAGGAACTGGGCATCAGCCAGACCTCTCTGGGCAAGGCAGATTCCTTGCTACACAACAGTATAGTGGGATATACAAACCAGCAAATCAATAGGAAAATCAGTGTGGTAAAGGTCTTTTGAGAAATTAAGTGGGAACTCAACTGAGTCTTCCAGCATGGAAAGAGAAGGGACTCAGGGATGGTTTCCAAGAGGTGGTGACTCAAACTGATGTTGAAAAATGAGCAGAGGGCAAGGGGAGGTGCTTGTTCCAACAAAGGGAACACCATTTGCCAAAGTATGACATCATAGTCTTGAGTGGCCTTTGGGTTCCAAAGTCTTTTCAGGTACATGTTGTTTTCTTGGTTTCCAGATGGTTTTCATCCTTTAAGAGATGTTTAGTTTCACTCTCACTGGGTAACATAGTTTTGGCAATTTACTGTATTGCTAAACACTCTCATCATTGTGGATAATTAAGAATTGACCATACGTGCTTTTATTTAATAGGTGGCACACACTTGCCTATGTTTCTGATTTGGGAAAGGTCTTTTCCTTTGGTTCTGGAAAAGACGGACAACTGGGAAATGGTGGAACACGTGACCAGCTGATACCGCTTCCAGTAAAAGTATCATCAAGTGAAGAACTCAAACTTGGTAAATTCTATAGGAACATAGGGTTTGGCATAGTATCTTTTTAGAGAAAATGATTTTTCTAACTGGGTAATGTGACAAAGAAAGCAGTATATGACTATGAAGGGAGTTTCTCTAAATATTGGTTTCATATTTTACTGGTAAACAATTCAAGAGTCAGTCTAATTTATTGAGGCAAAATAATTATTCTATATTACTCCTTCAGATTAGGATTAATGTGAATTTAAATGATAAAATAGACAATGGATTCAGAGACATATGCAGCCCTCATTCCAGTTTGCAAAAGACTTACTAATTCTTGTAATTAGTTGTTTACTAATTCTTGTAATTGGTTGGTTGCCCTGGTTAAGTTGATCCACAGTCATATAAAACCCTCAGAATAATGAGCAATCAACATGTACCTGGCACTGAACTGTGCTCAGCACTTACTTGTGTTATCTCACCAATCCTTATAACAGTTCTGGTAGGTGTATTCTGTCACTCCTGTTTTACTAGAGGACAAAGAGGCTTGGAGAGAAAAGGGTTAGCCACTTACTCATGGCCAGTAAGTGGTTTGTCTGGAGTTGAACCCATGCCCTTTATGACCTCAGAGTCTGAGCTCTGAAACACTCCACTATAGAAGCACCTCGGAGCATTTCTGTTACTTGTTTCTGAAAGCCTCGTGGTGACCTCAAGTAATAAAATTTACTCATTTCTTGTGGGAAAACGAACAGAGTTATTTCCTTAAGCAGCATGTATTATCTTTGATTCCTTATAACCAGTTACATGGGCTTAAAGTACTTATATTCTTTATAGCCAGCAGTTATTGGTTAAATCTTGAAAACATGGTTTTTAGTAATGGGAGTTGAATTAAACTGATAGCATTTAGCTAATCAAATATTTGCATTTTATATATAAATATTTATATTATGTATATTAAACTGATATCACATGTCCACCTTATGAATTACCTGTTTGCCAACTAGACTTTACTCCAAAGTATATGTATTTCAGCTTCTTAATTGGTGGAAAATGTACAAGTTTTGTCTATTTAGAAGATAAGATGACTACGTTTAAGAAGAATCTGAAGTTATTTAAATTGAACATGCATGTTTGTGCCAAATGACTTTCTAAAACTCTTACTTTTTGTGCATCCTTTCAGAAAGCCATACCTCAGAAAAGGAGTTAATACTGATTGCTGGAGGGAATCAAAGTATTTTGCTCTGGATAAAGAAAGAGGTAAAAATAGATCTCCAGGTGTTCTATGACCTGGTATTTTAAGCAAAACTAAGGGTTCTAGTATCCAAGTTTGGTGAATTCCAAAATCATCAGTTTACCAGGCTGACTTTTTGGGGGATAGCTGGACATTACTGATCCTTTATTGTCTAAACTACATCAGTCTTTTCCCACAAAAATCAGCAGATTTTTCTCTGGTGAATGTCTAATCAGTGTGATTTCCATAGACTATACTTACCTTTGGGGGCTACTTGCCGATGATGTTTGGTCAGTTTCCTTGCACTACGGAGTGACAGATTCTAAAAATGACGTTGCAGGCCAGTACTAAGAAAGACCCCAAGGTTCATGGGCTTGCAAATAAAAAGTCCGTAACTTCCCTGCCCTACTTCACCAAGTGAAATCGAGTTCCTCACACTTCTGCACACAGCTCTTTCAGGATCTTCCCTTCCCTTCAAAGGCTGTCTGATGTTCAGTTTAATTCGATTGTATTCGTATAAAGTGCTGAGTGTTGAGGTCCTCAGAGAAATTTACTTTCAGTCTAAGCCCCCTTGGACAAGAAAGTGGCAGCCAGGCAAATGATTGATTACTTATTGGTTGAGTATCACTTTGTGATTGTCCCAGGGCTGTATTACACGTATTTAAAAGTCAGTTTTACCCTCTGGAGTGCTATCTCTGATGTGTCTAAATTATTGTATTTTACTTTCCTGTTTGTTTACAGAATTCCTATGTTAATCTGAAAAGGACAATTCCTACACTGAATGAAGGGACCGTAAAGAGATGGATTGCTGATGTGGAGACTAAACGGTGGCAGAGCACAAAAAGGTACACCCCACAGTCTTGACTCTCTGCTTATATATCACTCTCAAGTATCATTTCCCAAACTGGTTCTGCACAGCAATATGACATTTTGTAGTCAGGGTTTTCCATAGAAACAAACTCATAGGATATGTGTGTATTTCTGTCTCTGTCTCTATCTCTATCTCTATCTCTATCTCTGTCATGTCTGTCTGTCCATCTGTGTATCTATGGAGGGGAGAGAGAGAGAGAGATTATTTTAAGGAATTGGCTCATGAGATTGTAGGGGCTGGCAAGTCCAAAATCTGTAGGGCAGGCCAGCAGGCTGGAGACTCGGGGAAGAGTTGATGTTGCAGCTCAAGTCTGAAGGCAATCTAAAAGCAGAATTTCCTCTTCTTTGGGTGACCTCAGCCTTTTCTCTTAAGGCCTTCAACTGGATGAGGCCCACTCACATTATGGAAGGTGCTTTCTTTTTATTCACTTGTTCAAGTGCTTTACTCAGTTTACCGTTTTACGTGTTAATCTCATCTAAAAAAATACTTTCATGGAAACATCCAGAATAATATTTGACCAAATATCTTGGTACCATGGCCTAGCCAAGTTGACATATAAAACTAACCCATCACAACTAGCATGTAAGCGCCATGAGGACAGCTTTCTTTACTGTAGGGCTTCTCCAGGCCTCTGTTTATGTATATTGTGACTCTCTGGCCAGAAAATACAGTCTATAGTGTTTCCCAGTCCCATTTGATCCTGGAACCATTAGTTTGTGTACCTGTTATTCTTAGCTGAATAATTTGTACCATTCTTCTCTAAACCATAGAACTCCTACTATTCTTACAAACATCATCTTTTAGAAATATTTTTAGGTATGGCTTTCTAATTCTGGAAAATGATTGTACAAAGTAGTTGCACAAAATAGTTGCATCATAATTTGCAGAGCATAAATAATTAAGAACTGTACAACTACTTCTAAGATGAAACTGAGCATACTCCTTCCCCCACTTAATTTCTGGTTATTTATTTCTACTTCAATGGAATAGAAATAAATAGGACTTGCATAGTTGGTGAGGTGGGAGTATTTTGTTTGTTCAAGAAAGTTCTGACCATAAATCAAGCCTTTCCTCTTTATTTGAGGCTTCTCTGAGTGTGTATAAACTTTTTTATTTCCCGTGTTTGCCACTGAAATTTTGAGATTTACCAAACAGAATGGACTTTTAGAAGCCGAGATAATATGCGTACAGATAGGAGACAAATGGAGAGGTTGGAAGGATAGTTATAAGATGTTGTATTTATCATGTCTCATGCTTTAAAGAGGCTGTATGTATGTATACCATGTGATTTGGTTTAACCAGTGTCTTATTACTAATATAGGGAAATCCAAGAGATATTTTCATCTCCTGCTTGTCTAACTGGAAGTTTTTTAAGGAAAAGGTAATATATATAATAAATTAATTGTATTAAATTGTATTAAGAGTACTGTGAAAGAGGATAAAAAAATGATTGGAGGGTAAAATAATTAGCTGTGTGTTCATCCCTTTTTAAAAATTGTTTTTTAAACAAAAGTAAATATATGCTTGCTGTAGAAAATGTCAAAAATACACACAATAAAAAGAAAGTGAAAATCTTCCATAATCCATCACTTAAGAGTAATAGCTAGCACTTACATATATGATTATATTTTTTCATGCAAATGTATTCTTGTACAAAAAATGAGATCATACTGGTTTTTTGTTTTTGTTTTTTTGAGACAGGGTCTTGCCCTGTCGTTGCCCATGCTGGAATGCAGTTGTATGATCTTGGCTCATTGTAACCTGTGCCTCCCAGGCTCAAGCAGTCCTCCCACCTCAGCCTGAGTAGCTGGGGCTTCAGACACATGGCACTACACCCAGCTAATTTTTGTATTTTTTTGTAGAGCCAGAGTTTTACCATGTTGGCCAGGCTGGTCTCGAACTCCTGAGCTCAGGCAATCTACCAGCCTTGGCCTCCCCAAGTGCTGGGATTTCAGGTGTAAGCCACCATGCCCAGCTGGATCATATTGTTTATACATTAATGTTTGCCCATTTTACATTTTATTCTATCTTTTTTGGTAATTTTTTTTTTTTTGAGACAAGGTCTCACTCCATCACCCAGGCTGGAGTTACAGCATCATGGTTCTTGGGCTCAAGCATCATCAAACTCTTGGGCTCAAGAAATACTCCCACCTTAGCCTTCCACGTAGCTGGGACTACAGGCATGTGCCACCACCTCCTAATTTTTTAACTTTTGTAAAGACAGCAGCTTTGCTGTGTTGCCTAGGCTGGTCTTGAACTCCTGGCCTCGAGCAGTCCTCCCACCTCAGCCTCCCAGTGTTGAGATTATAGGTGTGAGCTACCGCACCCAGCCGGTAACATAATTTTAATGGCTGCATGACCTTCCATTAGAAGGTCTTCCATGAGAAGATACTTAAACATTTCATTAATAACTTTATATTGAAGTACTAAGAAATTATTGGTCAGAAGCCCCTTCTTTTGGTTCCCACTTTTCAGTTCATTTAACGGGAAGAAATGGATGTATTTTTTAGAAATGGGAAAAACCTTTATCTTTTTTCTGTCTTCCTTCCTTCCTTCCTGTGGTCCTTCCTTCCTTCCTGTGGTCTTTCCTTTCTTCCTGTGGTCGGTCCTTCCTTCCTTCCTTCCTTCCATCCGTCCTTCCTTCCTTCCTTCCATCCGTCCTTCCTTCCTTCCATCCATCCGTCCTTCCTTCCTTCCTTCCTTCCATCTGTCCTTCCTTCCATCTGTCCTTCCATCCGTCCTTCCTTCCTTCCATCCATCCATCCTTCCTTCCTTCCTTCCTTCCATCCGTCCTTCCTTCCTTCCTTCCATCCGTCCTTCCTTCCTTCCTTCCTTCCTTCCATCCGTCCTTCCTTCCTTCCTTCCATCCGTCCTTCCTTCCATCCATCCGTCCTTCCTTCCTTCCTTCCTTCCTTCCATCCTTCCTTCCTTCCTTCCTTCCATCCGTCCTTCCTTCCTTCCTTCCATCCGTCCTTCCTTCCTTCCTTCCTTCCATCCGTCCTTCCTTCCTTCCTTCCTTCCTTCCATCCGTCCTTCCTTCCTTCCTTCCATCCGTCCTTCCTTCCTTCCTTCCTTCCATCCGCCCTTCCTTCCTTCCTTGGAAAAATCTTTATCTTTTTTCTATGGCCGCCCTTCCTCCCTCCCTTCCTTCCTCCCTCCCTCCCTCCCTCCCTTCCTTCCTCCCTCCCTCCTTCCTTCCTTCTTTCTTTTCTTTCTTTCTTTCTTTTTCTGAGGCAGGGTCTCGCTCTGTCACCCAGGCTGGAGTACAGTGGCATATTCACAACTCACTGCAGCCTTGACCTCTCAAGCTCAAGTGATTATCCTGTCTCAGCCTCCCTCTGTGGCTATTTTTTTTAAACTGGGAAATATTTATTTTTTTAACCTATTACAGATAAGACAGCATCTGAGTTAAAGTCTTATGGTATATATAGTTAAAGCAGCCTTGATATTTTTTGGTATTTTAGAAAAAATCATGTTGTTTACTACATTGCATTTGTATTTAGACAATTTATTATAGTTATACACTTGAGAAAAAAGGTAATTTTGTTGAAATGGGGCAAACTCTAGAAGAAACTTTGCATCTAGGGAGATAATCTAATAAAAAATTTATCTTTCTTCTACAGAAGAAGTACAGAAATGATGCCTGTTTATTTGGACTTAAATAAAGCAAGAAACATGTTCAAGGAGTTAACCCAAAAGGACTGGATTACTAACATGGTATCTTCAGATTGTTATGTGCAGAAAGAAAATACACCAGAATATTTCTTATGAGAACTCAAAATTTCAGAAGAAATGTTTTGTGTTAAGGGATTCTCCGAGACCTTGTAGCATATTCAGATTAAGTTAAACTCAGATAACATTTAGGAGTTGGCCCTTTTAGAGTGAAATAGTTGGCATGGTAGTCACACAGGTTACAAATATTCTAAATAATGTGTCTGTACACAAACACACATACACATATATGCATACACATTCCTAGAGGGAAGTTTTTCAACTCAGGGCTTTAGGAAGATGATTAAGGATTTGTTGAGATTGGTACACTAGAATAAGAACATTTTATATGCAATCCTTTGAAGCGTAAATGTAGAAATGAGAACATTTTTTCTGATAATGAATATCCCTCTCACCAGGGACTGCCTAGATTCTTTGTTTTTTTTTTTCCATTTTACTTTTCTGTAGATTCTAGAATGTTCTTGTTCTTTATGGGATGATTGCTTCCTGTTTCAGCACTGTTACTGCTATCTTTAGGTTTTCTTTTTGCAGGTGCTCCAAACATGCTTCCTTTATTTTTATTTTTATTTTTTTTGGAGACAGAGTCTCACTTTGTCGCCCAGGCTGGAGTCCAGTGGTGCGATCTCCGCTTACTGCATGCTTCGTTTATTAATTTAGTTTTTCTTAATGTAGTCTTTGTTATTTCCCTATTTTATTTTACTGGTTGATACAGGGATACTACTTTCTGTTCTTCTCTCCATTTTTTTCTCTCTGGGTCTCACTGTAGTTCCTTCTTTCTTTCTCTCTCCTTCCCTCCTCCCTTCCTTCCTCCCTCTAGCCTCCCCCCATTTTTTAGTCTCTCTCTGTGTTCATATCCCTCTTCTCTTCCCTCTCAATCTTTGATCTTTCATCCTTACTCCTTTCAGCTCCCGCACTTGCTCTGTTTGCCACAACTAGCATTCTCTATTTCAGCTGCAAGTTTTCTCATGCGCTCCTTTCTTTCAAGGAAAGATGGAAAGTTCAGTTCTCTTAACTTTGGCAGAACCACAGCCCCACTGGGGGTCTGAGGTGAAATGGTTCCCTAATTATGTACCTTTATTGGGACTCTGCAACACTTAGTGCTGCCTGTATCAACAACCCAGAAACTACTCTGTGGACTATTTCATCAACATTTGTTAGTGCTCATTTTCTTTTGTTTTCTAAAATCCTCCTGTGGGGGCCAGTTTAACTTCTTTCTGTAAGATTCTGAGTCATTGCTACTAAATACAACCATGGAAAGATTACCAAAAATAGATATAGCCCTTTTGTGCATCTGTGAAGGGAAGGGATTGGATCAGTTCATCATTAAGGGCTCCTTCTGTTTACTAATCATACCTTGATTGTGCCACAAAAAGAACATATGGTATGTAAATGAAATAATCATAGGGCATCCTTGACCTCCATTGTTTCAGAATAAGATGACTGGATTAGAAGACCTGTAATGTTTCTTTCTATCTTGAGGTTCTGCGATACAGACGCTCAGACCTTTGGCAGTGTTCATTTATTCAGCAAACATTTGAATACTTGCTATGTGTTGGGCACTGTAATGATGACTCTTGATGAAGAATGAAAGAGACATACTCCCTGTGCTTTAGAAGCTCATGGTGTATAGTAAGGGAGACAGATACATACATGCATACATTAGTGCAAAGACCTGGTGTGTTTTACACTTCACTGTCTTCGCTAGTGCCTGGCTTAGAATGTAGCCTGTGTGCAATATTTTTGGACGAATTGAGTCGTTATTAGGGCAGTGAATGGTTAGCTCTATTTACTCAAAACAAGTTGCCCAGAGGAATTAAGATTTTACCAGGTGCTCACACATGGAAGGGCATTCGAGGCAGCTAGAAAAGAGTATGCCAAAGCAGTGTGTCAGACAATAGGACTGGCTTGAGGGTATCACGGTCATTCTAAGGGTTTGGAATAGGTGAGGAGGCTTGAGGTTGTGTCTGATGATGAGCAAGGAGGTAGAATGTGTGTGTACTAACAAGATGTTGAAATAGAGTTGTCAGGTATACGTAACTCCAAAGACTGAATCTCACTGTAGGAGTCCAATATAATGTTTTAATATAAAAACAGGTAATTATAACAATTTGTACATTTACAGATATCATTTAGCCTCTATCTCATAATATAATTATTAAGAATTTGGGCTTTGGAGTCAGAAAGATCCAGAGAAATTCCCACTTAGCTGTGTGACCTTGAGCAAGTTACTTACTTTCTCTGAATCACAGATTTCTCATCAGTAAAATAGGATTAATGTCATCTGTGTTAGGGAGAAACTATAATAAGGGTTAAATGACCTAATTAATATATGTACATCACTTAGCACAATAATTGACAAGTAATAAGTATTCCATAAATACTAGCTTATCTTCATAGTGGGATTTTAAACATGATTACTGTGATCTAAGCACACACAACAAAAATTCAGAATTCCATTCCATTTTTTCCTAAACAGTTGCATTCTGAATTGGGGAAACTATAAGGAAATTGGAGGGGCTAGAAACTAGAGTCTGTGGTAGAGACAGTTGCTCTTATGGAAGATAATGAGAATTATGTTAAATTTTGTTCTTGAAGTTGTTGGATTTTGTCTTTTTTTTTTTTTTTTTTTGCTTTGTTTTGTTTTTCTGCTTTTTGGAGTTCTGATGCATTTTTACTCTTGAAAAAAGAAACCCAAGGTGTGATAGTGTGAACCAGAGGGTAGAATATGGTACTTATGATTGAGAAGGCTGTTTATTAGTTCTGAATTATCGTTCATTCAGTGTAATTCTTGCACATGTGGTTTTTTTCTTTTTCTTTTCTTTTCTTTTTTTTTTTTTTTTTTTGAGATGGAGTCTTGCTCTGTGCCTGGAGTGCAATGACACAATCTCAGCTCACTGCAGCCTCTGCCTCCCAGGTTCAAGCGATTCTCCTGCCTCAGCCTCCCAAGTAGCTGGGACTACAGGCACGCACCGTCACACCCAGCTAATTTTCGTATTTTAAGTAGAGACAGGGTTTCACCATGTTGGCCAAGATGGTCTCGATCTCCTGACCTTGTGATCCGCCCACCTCGGCCTCCCAAAGTGCTGGTTAGGTGTGCTTGATCTCCTTCATGCACCCTGATAATTGAATGGAGGGAATACTTACTGTATATCCCAAATACCTCCAATATTTTGGAGGCTAGGTGAGAAGGGGTGTAAACAGGGGTTTTAGAAAACTCAATGATTATTCTCATTTAGTAGTAGAATGACATTCCAGCCTCTATACCTTGTTTTATTACCATCAGTTGCACCCTGCTTCTACTGAGTTTTGAATGCCTTTTCCCTGTTCCTTTCTGACCACAGATAACCACCTGCCTCAAAGATAATCTGCTCAAAAGACTTCCATTTCGTTCTCCACCCCAAGAAGCTTTAGAAATTTTCTTCCTTCTCCCAGAATGTCCTGTGATGCATATTTCTAACAACTGGGAGAGCCTTGTGGTTACATTTGCAAAGGTTGTTTGTAAAATGAGTGACCAGTCTTCACTGGTTCTGGGTAAGATTGATCATTTGAAGATACTTTACCTGTCTTCTCAGTGGAAAGACATGTCTAGTAAAGTTATGGCAAAACTTAGATAATTATAGATGTATTCATTTTTTTTTAGTTCGTATTGTTAGCATACTCTAAAGATACTGTAACAATTACCATGGTCATCTAAAATAGATTATTCTAATACTTTTTTAGATTCCTTGGATAGACACATGGCTTTGTCATGATTTCCTTAGTTTCCAACTTTCCACTATGAAAAATTTCACAGAGAAGTTGAAAGAATAGTATAGTATACCATATGCAATAAATGGTACACCTTGCTGGAGTGCAGTGGTGCAGTCATAGCTCACTGTAATCTTAAACCCCTGGGCTCAAGCGACCAGGATGCTAAGTTCTAAACTTGCAATAGTAATTGTATGTATTCACTGAAAAGTTTATTACAAGTGTGCTTTTGTAATTATGATATATACTGAATACCCATGTACCCTCTACTGTAGAGTCAGCAATAATAAGTATGTTGCCATTTGTGCTTTCTGTTTATGTACAGATTACATTTTATTTTTACTTAACTATTTGAAAATAAGTTGAAGACATGAGATTTCACTCATAATATTTCACCATTCATCTAAGAACACGGAATCTGGCCGGGCATGGTGGCTCATGCCTGTAATCTCAGCACTTTGGGAGGCTGAGGCAGGCAGATCGCCTGAGGTCAGGAGTTCAAGACTAACCTAGGCAACATGGCAAAACCCTGACTCTACTAAAAATACAAAAATTAGCCGGGCTTGGTGGTGCATGCCTGTAATCCCAGCTACTCGGGAGGCTGAGGCAGGAGAATCGCTTGACTTGAGAGGCAGAGGTTGCATTGTGCCGAGATCGCGCCATTGCACTCCAGCCTGGGCGACAGAGTAAGACTCCGTCCCCAAAAAAAAGAACATGGAATCCTGTATTACCCTGGCATCATTATCATATCTAAGAAAATTAGTCATAATTTTATAATATTATCCAATATCTAGGTCATTCAAACTTCTCTTCTTTTCCCAAAAAAAGTAAAAAGTATTTACAGCTTTTTTTTTTTTTTTTTTTAAGAATCTCATTTGAGGCCAGGAGTTCGAGGCCAGCCTGGCCAACATGGTGAAACCCCATCTCTACTAAAAATACAATCAATCGATAGATAGATAGATAGATAGATAGTGAAATCCCATCTCTACTAAAAATACAATCAATCAATGGATAGATAGATAGATAGTGAAACCCCCATCTCTACTAAAAATACAATCAATCAAAAGAAAGGAAAAAGAAAGGGAAGGGAGGGGAGGGGAAGGGAGGGGGAGGGGAGGGAGAGGGGAGGGAAAGGGAAGGGAGGGGGAGGGGATGGAGAGGGGAGGGAAGGGGAAGGGAGGGGGAGGGGATGGAGAGGGGAGGGGAGGGGAAGGGAAGGGGAAGGTGAAGGGAAGGGAACGGAAAGGAAGGGGGGGAAGGGAAAGGGAAAGTGGGGGAGGGGAAGGGGAGGGAAAGGGGAAGGGAAGGGGAAGGTGAAGGGAAGGGAACGGAAAGGAAGTGGGGGGGAGGGGAAGGGAAAGGGAAAGGGGGGGAGGGGAAGGGAAAGGGAAAGTGGGGGAGGGGAAGGGAAGGGGAAGGGATGGGAAGGGAAGAAGGAGGGAGGGAGGGAAGGAAGGAATGAAGGAGGAAGGAAGGATGAATCCTGGTCAGTTGTCTTGTAGACTGTCCCACATCCAGATAGTCTGACTGTTTCCTCCTATCCCTGTATTTCCGGTACACTGCAAGTAAGTTCTAGGGGCATGAATAGAGTTTAATGAGATTTTTGGCATACATAGCATATTCAGCTCAAGGAAGTCCATTCTTTATGTTTTATTAAATCTGGATAACATGATAAGTGATGAAAAGCTACTTTAAAATGGTTTTTGTTTTTTAAAATGCTGAAATACGTTTTCTCTGAGAGTTAAACATCTCAGACTGGGAGCACAAAAAGAAAGTTGTGCAATCACAAACAATTTTTAATTTAATTTTTAACACATACTATTTCATCTGCGCAAAGAATGTGATTAATTTTGCTCATATTTTTTCACAAATTAATTACATCAAGTTTGTAGTTCTATTAACTGTAAAGGAACTTTTCCAGGATGTTAAATTATTAGTACTATTTTTTAATAGAGACAGGGCCTCACTGTCACCTAGCTGGAGTACAGTGGTACAATTGTAGCTCACTGTAATCTTTGAACTCCTGGGCTCAAGCAACCAGAAAGTTGAATTCTAAACTTGTAATAGTAATTGTATTTATTCAGTGAAAAATTTATTACAAGTGTGCTTTTGTGATTATAATATATACTAAAATATTTTGTTATGTGTATCAAAAAATACTGGCTACTTTTTACCTTCAACAATCTAAGTAAAATTACATGATAATTATATTTACCTTCCTTGTAAAGGTCAAATATGCAGAGATAGATAATAAAATGGTAGTTACTAGTGGATGGGGGTGGAAAGGAAATGTGGAGATGTAGGTCAAAGGACACAAAGAAGCAGATGTGTAGGATCAACAAGTTTAGAGATCTACTAGACAAGACAACAGGAGGACTATAGTTAATAACATATCGTATTAGGGATTTTATTGTTGTTAAATAAGTAGATGTTAGCTGTTCTTGTTATAAAAAAATTTTTTTTTTTTGAGATGGGATCTTACTCTGTCACCCAGGTTGGAGTGCACTGGCACAATCTCAGCTCACTGCGGCCTCCACCTCCCAGTCTCAAGCGGTTCTCCCACCTCAGCCTCCCGAGTAGCTGGGACCACAGACACATGCCACCACGCCCGGCTAATTTTTTGTATTTTTGGTAGGGACCAGTTTCTCTATGTTGCCCAGGCTGGTCTGGAACTGCTGAGCTCAGACAATCCACCTGCCTTAGCCTCCCAAAGTGCTGGGATTGTAGGTGTGAGCCACCATGCCTGGCCTACCAAAAAATGTTAATTTACTTCACTATAGTAACAATTTTACTATTTATATGTATCCCATTACATTTTGTAGACCTCAAATATACACAATAAGCTGGTGAGGTGGCTCACGCCTATAATCCCAGCACTTTGGGAGGCAGAGGTGGGCAGATTGCCTGAGGTCAGGAGTTCAAGAACAGCCTGGCCAACATGGTGAAACCTTGTCTCTATAAAAATACAAAAATTAGCCAGGCATGGTGGTAGGTGCCTGTAATTCCAGCCACTCAGGAGAGTGAGGCAGGAGAATTGCTTGAACCTGGGAGGCAGAGGTTGTAGTGAGCTGAGATCGTGCCACTGCACTCTAGCCTGGGCAACAGGGTGAGACACTGTCTCAAAAAAAAAAAAAAAACAAAAAAAACACAATAAAACTCATTTTTAAAATAATTTGCTTTCCTTGTATTCCTCAGAAGAGTATTGGGCAACTCTGCAAGAATCCACTTTCAGCAAACTGGTCCAGATGTTTAAAACAGCCGTCATATGCCAGTTGGATTACTGGGATGAAAGTGCTGAGGAGAATGGTAATGTTCAAGCTCTCCTAGAAATGTTGAAGAAGCTGCACAGGGTAAGAGTTCCTTTAGAAACCTCTGTGTTTTTATCTAGCCATAAAAATTCGCTTCCTTTCAGCTGGCTTGAATCTTAAGCAGACTTACGTGAGACATATGAAGTTTATATTGCTATTTTTTAAATTTTTTTTTGTAAATTACATCATACATATAAAGGAATATATATAAAATACCTATTTAGAATTCAAAGAAAAATAATAAAATAAACATTAGTGTCCTTACCACCCATGTTAAAAAAATAAAACATTTCCAGTACTTTAGAAATACCTGTGCGCTTTAGAAATACCTGTGTACCCCTCATGGGTTGCAACCCCTCCGTCTCCCAGAGGTAGTTATGATCTTGGATTTTGGGATAATCATTCCCTTGCTCTTACTGTTTTAGAACTATAGGTATGTATTTCTAGACACTATGATGTTTAATTTTGCTATTTTCAAAATTTCTGTGAATAGAATACATGCTGCTTACACTCCATGTTGTTTTATAAATTTATCCAGATTAATGCTTAATGGCTGTATTTCATTCATTTTTACTCTGCAGTATAGTTCATTGTATGAATATACCATACTTTGCTTATCTGTTCCAATATTGACAGATACATATGCTGTTTGCAATTCTTGTGTGTGGTTTTTTTTTTGTCTTGTTGGGAGTTCCTCTATGAGAAAACATGCTGCTATAAACATTTTTGTTCATATCTCTTGGTTTTCTTGTGTCAAGAGTTGGTTCTGGTTTTCATACCTAATTCTAGAATTGATAAGCTACAGATAATGTGTGTGTTGTTCTTTACTGGTAGTGACAAACTCTTCTAAAGCAGTTGGACCAATTTAAATTCTCTCCAGGAGTTGATGAGAATTCCCGTTGCTCCATGTCTGACTTTAACATTTTGAAAATATTTTTGATAGGAAATGATACCAAATTATGGTTTTAATTGTATTTCCCTGGTTCAAATGCACTAGAGCATATTTTCATGTTTATAATTGCAATATTTGTTTCCCCTTCTGTGAAATGCCTGTCCTTGACTTTTGTTCATTTAAATGATGTTTGACTTTTTCTTACTGATTATAGAATTCTTTTATTTTGGATAGTACTCCTTTGTCAATGATATGTGTTGCAAATACTGTATCCTAGTCTTTTGCTTTATGGTGTTTTTTGACAAACTCACATTCTTAATTTTATTGTAGATAAATTTGTCAATCCATTTCTTTTTACTCCTTGTGTCTTGTTTTAAACTTCTTTTCTCCCGTAAAGGGTTTTGATTTGTTCGAGACAGGTTCTCCCTCTGTCATCCAGGCTGGAGTGCAGTGGCGCAGTCTCGGCTCACTGCAACCTCTGCCTCCCAGGCTTCTGTGATCCTCCCACTTCAGCCTCCAAAGTAGCTTGGACTACATGTGCAAGCCACCACGCCTTGCTAATTTTTGTATTTTTTGTAGAGATGGGGTTTCGCCATGTAGCCCAGGCTGGTCTCGAACTCCTGAGCTCAAATGATTCACCCACCTCAGTCTCCCAAAGTCCTGGTATTACAGGTATGAGCCACTGTGCCCGGCCAATATTTGACTTTTTCTTAGTGCTTACAAGAATTCTTTCTATTTTGGATACTACTCCGTTGTCAATGATATGTGTTGCAAATATTGTATCCCGGTTATAGCTTGTCTTTTGCTTTTATGGTGTTTTTTGGCAAACTCACATTCTTAATTTTTATGTAGATAAATTTGTCTGTCCATTTCTTTATATAATTTTACTCCTTGTGCCTTGTTTTAAACTTTTTTTCTCCCATAAAGGTTTTAAATTATTACCCTAAATCAGGGGTCAGCAGCTTTTTTCTGGAAAGGACCAGATAGTAAATATTTTAGGCTTTATGAGGCATGTGGTTTCTGTCACAACTGCAGCTACTCAGCTGTTCAGGAGTAGCATGAAAGCAACCACAGGCAATACAAAAATGAATGGTCATGGCTATGTTCCAATAAGACTATAAAAATAACAGAGGGCTAGATTAGGTCTCCAAAACTGCCCTTGATAGTCTTCTAAGAGGACAATAGCCAAGGCCAGAGGAAGAGTACAAATGGAGGCCTATATACCATATGTCTAATATTTAAAAGGTTAAAAACCTATCTAACAAACTGTTAAAATAAAATAAAATAAAATATACTGTCCTCCTCTTTTGACAAATAAACCTTCATAATGACAGGGGAGGCCAGGTTTGAATTTAGAAAATTCAGTCTTCTTAAAATTCTACGTTGAAAAGTGGTGGCTTGCTGGGTGTGGTGGCTCGTGCCTGTAATCCCAGCACTTTGCTCGGAGGCTGAGGCAGGCAGATCACAAGGTTAGAAGTTCAAGACCAGCCTGACCAACATAGTGAAACCCCATCTCTACTAAAAATACAAAAGTTAGCTGGGCGTGGTGGCGTGCGCCTGTAATCCCAGCTGCTTGGGAGGCTGAGGCAGGAGAGTCACTTGAATCCAGGAGGCAGAGGTTATAGTGAGCCAAGATTTCGTCACTGCACTCCGGCCTGGATGACAGAGCAACGCTCCATCTCAAAAAAAAAAAGAAAAAGAAAAAGAAAAGAGAAGTGATAGCTGAAATGCAGCCCTCTGCTCTTTTTTTCCTCCATTGGTTTTGTCCCACACCAGAAGGGGTGTCACATGCCCGTATGTGGACACCTCAGCCCATATGTCTGAGTTCCATCCCATCTCCCACCACAGACCCTCCTTAGCCAACCCTGAGACTGGAGGATCTCAGTTGTGACATAGTTCACTCTCTAGAGACCAAGCACGGGGAGAGGCCTGTGTCAGAAGCAGGCTTGGAACCATTTGAACATGGAATCCCAGGTCCTTGGTATATGCAGCCCAATCTAGAAGGGGATGTGTGGGCTGAAAATAGACAGGTCCCCCTGGCCCTGCAGATCCCTTATTCTGGGGGAAGAGGCTTGGCTAGAGGAGAGCCACTGCAAGAACCATGGTCCTAGGGCAGAGGACACTCTTGTCCAGGTCTAAAGGAAATACTGACTTTAGCTTTGCATTTCACAGTTTACTGTTTAATGCAACTGGAAACTTAATGCAAATTTATTTCTATTATTTTTAATATGAAAAAGTTACCCTAATGAAAAAGTTACCCTAATATGAAAAGTTACCCTAATATGAAAAAGTTACCCTAGCACTTATTGAGGATTTCACTTATTGAAATCCTGTCTTTTCTCCATTGATAGGCAGTACAAACTGTTGTGAATCAAGTTTCCGTGTTTGGGATTCAATTTTGGGTCCTTTTGTACCATGGGTCCACTATACCATGGGTCCTTTTGTATGGCTGTACATTAATTGTTCATATCTAGTAAGAGAAGTACCCTAGCCTTGTTTCTAAGTGCATCTTGAATATTTTTGGCATATACATTTTGCTAAAAATTTACCGTATGTATTTCTAAATTGCCTTGTCAAGTTATATACAGAAACACACACATACAAAGTCTTATTGAGAATTTGATTGGAATTACATTGAATCTATATTTAACTATTTATATTTCTGTATTTCACTATGTTGACATCTTTACTGTTGTGAATCTTCATAGCATCTACTTCTCTACTTATTAGTCTTTCAATAAAATTTTGTTATTTTACTATTAAAGTCTGTTTAGTCAAATATATCCCAAGACATTTGCATTTGTTACACTATTATAGTGTCTTAAAAATTATATTATCTGTTATTGGTGTATAGGAATGCATTGATTTTTGAATATTAATTTTTTTTTTTTTTTTTTTGAAACAGAGTTGCCCTCTGTTGGCCAGATTGGAGTACAGTGGTATGATCTCTGTTCACTGCAACCTCCACCTCCTGGGTTCAAGTGCTTCTCCTCCCTCAGCCTCCCAAGTAGCTGGGATTACAGGCGTGCACCACCATGCCTGGCTAATTTTTGTATTTTTTGTAGAGATGCGGTTTCACCATGTTGGCCAGGCTGGTCTTGAACTCCTGGCCTAAAGTGATCTGCCCGGCTCTGCCTCCCAAAGTGCTGGGATTGCAGGTGTGAGCCACTGCACCTGGCCTGAATAGTGATTCTTATATTCAGCAAATTTGCCAAATTCTCATGTTATATCTAGAATTTACTTATAGATTCTTTTGAATTTTTTATGTTTTCTTTTTCCAGTCCATATATGTTTTATTATTTTCGTTTGTCTTGCTCTAGCTAGGGCTTCTAATATGATGTTAAATAGAAGCGGGGTAACAGTGGGTACTTATTTGTGATTTTAAAGGAAATTTTTTTTCATGGACTATTCTTAGTTTCCAAAGGAAATGCTTTTAGTATCATTTACTTATAGGGGTTTGTTGTCATTGTTGTTGTTTTGAGTCGGAGTCTCACTCTGTGCCCAGGCTGGAGTGCAGTGGTGCAGTCATGGCTCACTGCAGCCTTGAACTCCTGGGCTCAAGTGATTCTCCAACCTCAGCCTTCTGAGTAGCTGGGACTACAGGCATGCACCACCATGCCCAGCTAATTTTTTCATTTTTGGAGAGACAGGGCCTGACTATGTTGCTCAGGCTGGTCTTGAGCTCCTGGCCTCAAGTGATTCTCCTGCCTTGGCCTTGGTCTCCCGAAGTGCAAGGATTACCCAGGTGAGCCACCACACCAGCCCTATAGGCTTTTTTTTTTTTTTTTTTTTTTTTTCCTGAGACAGAGTCTCATCCTGTTGCTCAGGCTGGAGTGCAGTGGCACGATCTTGGCTTACTGCAGCCTCTGCCTCCTGGGTTCAAGCTATCGTTGTGCCTCAGCTTCCTGAGTAGCCAGGAATATAGGCACATGCCACCCTGCTCGGCTAATTTTTGAGTTTTTAGTAGAGATGGGGTTTCACCACATTGCCCAGGCTGGTCTCCCAACTCCTGACCTCAAGTGATTTTCCCACCTTGGCCTCCCAAAGTGCTGGGATTGCAGGCATGAGCCACTGCGCCTGGCCTTCTATTAGGTTTTTGAAAATAACCTTTGTAGGTTAAGGATACTTCCCTCCTTTTAGAAATTGTTCCACATTTTAAATCTAAATGAATATTGACTCTCTTTTTTGAAATTCCAGTTATTGACATGTTAGACTTTCTCAGTCTATTTGGCATGTCCCTTAAGCTTTCTGTCATATTTTCCGTCTCATTGTCTCTCTGTACCCCATTCTGGATGGTATTTCTTCAGCCCTATCTTCCAGTTCATGAATTCTCTTTTCAGTGATTTTGGTTGCTATTAATACTGCCTTTTACGTTTTTATTTCAAGTATTAATGTTTTTCATTTCTAGATACTCGAATTTGTTCTTTAAATTTAGTTTCTTGCTCATTATTTATAGTTTCTTCATTCTTTTCACGCTTTCCTTTTATTTATCTGAATATATATGCCTTATAACTCAGGTATCTGAAGTCTTTGCAGGTCAGTTTCTGCTGAATCTTCCTCCTGGTGTCTTTATCCTCATGTATTTTGTGATTTGTGTATGTGTGAGAGCTGTCTGTTTTCCTTGGAACTTTTATCTTTTGGAATTACTTGAGGGCTGGGTTTCTTCACAGAGAATTTTCTTCTGCCAGGCTCCTGGAGATACCACCAGTTTGGTAGCACTTTACATTTTTGGCTTGAAGCTTTTTAGAATTTGGTGGCAAAGTTGAAGGAGAGCTCTTTTGTAATTACAGATCCTGTAGGGGATAATTTTTCCCCAACTCAGCACCATTTGAACTTGGAACAGTTTGCCTTGTGGTCCTGGGGTCAAGGTGGAGGTGGAGTGATTGATAATAGCAGTGGAGGAAAGAGCTTATTCATTTCTAGTTCATCCTTACCTGATGGTTTAACCCTTTTGGGTCTCAGACTTGTGGGGATAACTTCTCCTATGGACTCTCTAATTTGAACAGTCTAGGCTTTGCCTCCTTTCCCCAAAGCCCCAACCATTGAAAATTGAAGTTTACATTCACCAGGTTGGGCAGATGCTCTCAAGGCAAATGCCACTTTCATTTAGTTTTTGACCTGATTATTCCGTATCTACCTAAAAAATCAGTAATGCCTTTAAACATGTTTGTTACAGCTTTTCCTGTATTTCTGGGTGTTTTCAGTGGATCAGGGTACCTAATATATCATACTGCTGAAGAAAAAAATCTACCATACTATTGAAAAACAATGGCTATTTTCAACAATTTTTAAAGATTTTTTTACAAAAGGGAAAGGTTAATGAAAAATAATTTGTGTTTTGAAAAAATGATAAATTTATTGAAGAGCTCTGGGAAGGTATATTCTAACAAGCTTTTGCCACTTACAAAGAGAATCACAAGAAATACTGAAGCAGCAACAAAAGAAATCTTCAGGGGATCCCGCTTTGTCCTTTGACCTTAATAGATAATATCAGAATATTTGATATTTGTCAGTCTCCCACCTCAGCAGGAGGCCACCAGGAACCATGAAGATGAAGTATGCACTTTCTCTGTGACTCTGGAGATCTTTATTTATTTATTTATTTATTTATTTTATTATTATTATACTTTAAGTTTTAGGGTGCATGTGCACAATGTGCAGGTTAGTTACATATGTATACATGTGCCATGCTGGTGTGCTGCACCCATTAACTCGTCATTTAGCATTAGGTATATCTCCTAATGCTATCCCTCCCCCCTCCCCCCACCTCTGGAGATCTTAAGGCTAATAGTGATAATGTAAGGACAAGATCATCAGATCCAGAGGGCCATAGTTACAGGGTGAAACAGTCTCACCAGACTTTGGGTGGTAGCACTGGGAGGCCTGGAATATTTGAGGTCTGGACGAGAGTCAATAAGAACATTCTAGACACATGGTTTCGGTGCATACAGCCAAGATGAGTTTTTAGAAGACCACCTGAGAGTAATTTATTTCAGGATAATGCCCATCCAAGTCAAATACTAACAGTCACTAATGTCCGAAGTGTCTAGTGTCATTATTATTCATTGTCTTCACTACATGCCAGGGTGTTCATGTGTCTGTCATAATAACCCTGATCATATCATATGGGATGGAGGGTTGGAAAATTTCCTCTCGGTAGGGGAATGTTCCACAAATGCCTCAGCAGAGTGAATGTCTATAAGTGGTATATTACTAAGTCCTAAAGACTAAGACATGAAGAACTGGACCCCAGAGTACTTTGGGATATTGCATTTTTTTTTCCTTTGGATTGAAAGTTCTTTAAAATTTTCCTATGAATTAAAAATAACTAGAAGTTTATCATTACATCATCAATCTCTATGCTTAAATCTTAGATATTCTTTATGTTCATGAAAATTTGGGGCTTTGGCAGTGGAGGAATTGGATAGAATTTTATTCTGGTCATTATAAGAGTGTTTCATTTACAATTTAATCTATTAATCTAACAGCTATTAAGCAAAATTGTCTTTAAATATAAAACTTTTTCACAAGTCATGTTTTATTTAAGGTAAACCAGATGAAATGTCAACTACCTGAAAGTATTTTCCAAGTAGACGAACTCTTGTACCGTCTCAATTTTTTTGTAGAAGTATGCAGAAGGTACTTGTGGAAAATGACTGTGGTAGGTATAGCATGTTTAAAGGGGGAAATTGATAATCAGTGAGTTAACACAGGCATTTCTTGTCCTCTGCAAAATTGCACAATAGAAATAGCAGGGCTTGTGGGAAACGTTAAGACTCCTCAAAATCTATGCAATTTTTTAGTCAGAGTTCCAGCAGAAAAGTGATTGACACCTTGGGAGATGACTATGGGAGTATGAAAAATGTACAAAAAGGAAAGGGTAGAAATCTGTCTACACTGTGATTAGAGAAGGACTAGTGGAGCTCTGATACCCTTAAAGTGGTCATAGAAGGCAGTGAGACTCATCAGGAGCCAAGAGCCAAGACCCTGTGGGTAGTGTCTTGGGTGTAAGCACTCCTTTTTTATTTTCTGAAGATACAGTTGAAGGGCTCCTGCTGCCAAGGTAGCAGTTGACCCGAAGTGTTTCTTCCTTTCTCTGAAGGTTATAATTCTCCTTCTAGCACATCAAGTCTTGCCCAGCAAAATTCATGTATGAGCTAACCAGCTACCCATGTTATATCATTCTCCGTTTACTAAATGCAACTGAGCTTATTCACATGGTAGAAACTCAGGTTTCAGCAGAACAGACTCTTTGGGAAAGCATCCAAAGTTTATAATTAATTGCTAAATTAAATGGGCACTAAACATTGTCTTTATATACCTTTCATTGATACATATAAAACACATTTTCTACTACTAGTACTATGGACCAGTAATTTGGATTGCTTTTGTTGGAAGTACTGAGACCTTAAACCATCAGGGATGTAAGGCTATGAGGTAAAGTGTAAGGTTTCTCTGTCCTTTAACTTATCAGAATTATTGTCATTTCCATTTTTAGGACACTTCAGAAAATGTAGAATGCTGTGTCATATTCAGTCACTTTCCATTTATCTTTAATAATCTATCGAAAATTAAACTACTACATACAGACACACTTTTAAAAATAGAGGTATGTATGCCTATTTGTCTTCATTAGCATAAATCACATGCTAAGTGCCTTCTTAATTATGCAGTATTTTGGGGGTGATAAGAGAACCACCTACCAGTGAAACCAATGGTTGTGGCATTCAAGGAGCTTATACTCTAATGAAGAAGGCAAGGCCGACTGTCATAATTTGAATCATCTTCACCTTAAGGCAAATTAGGGCCTTGGTAGCAAGGGATGGAGCTTGGACAACTGGCCTAGTTGTCGGGTTTTTACCTGAAGTTGGCAGTGGCAGCCTGTAGTCTTCTGAATAGTACTCAAAGAGGCATAACAAACTTGGGCTTGACTAGCACCTATGTAAGGAGGCACAATCTAAGGAAAGGATACAGTAGCAGGAATAGAAGTGGCCGAGGATTCCTGAAATTAGGAGCCTAATAAATGGCTACTACTCTGTGATGGTGCCATAATAGAGGTTTGTACAGATTCCCCCCTTTTCTATGTACAGTACTGTTACCAGCTGAGGTGGTTGTGTTTGTAGATATATCCAGCAAAGTGGATGGATATTTTATCAAACGTTAACAAAATATTTTACCACCAAAGTAGTAAAATTGGGCAATTGAAAATTCCCAAGGAATTGTATCAGATAATCCCTGCCTTGTTGCAATTTTATAAGGATTAAATTTGTTAATATAGGTAAAGCATTTAAAACTGCCTCACACAAAGTACCCAAAGGGTTGGGTATTATTATCACTTTTACATATGCAGACATATGTTATATGTATGTATAATATTCAAACATATGTCCTTAAAGCAGATAGTTTCATGTAATGCATTTACCATAATAGAAATGGGAAATTGATTTATGAGTTCTGAGTATGACTGTAATGAAATATTCAACAAAGGGAAATCAAAGAACAAAAGATAAAAGAACTTTGTTTTGCTTCAACTCTTACAACCTATTCTCTCCTGATTTTAAACAAGGTTCCAGAGATAATTTCATAGAAGTAATATTTGACTACTACTTTTTCTGCTAAAAGCATAGACTTTTTTTTTTCTTTTTTTTTTTTTTTTGAGAGAGTTTCCCTCTGTCGCCCAGGCTGGAGTGCAGTAGTGTGATCTTGGCTCACTGCAACCTCCACTTCCTGGGTTCAAGCGATTCTCCTGACTCAGCCTCCCGAGTAGCTGGGATTACAGGCGCCTGCTGCCATACCCAGCTAATTTTTGTATTTTTAGTAGAGACAGGGTTTCACCGTGTTGGCCAGGCTGGTCTCGAACTCCTGACCTCAAGTGATCCGCCCGCCTCAGCCTCCCAAAGTGCTGGGATTAACAGGCGTGAGCCACTGTGCCCGGCCCTGAACCATAGACTTTAATGACCTAAAATTGCCATTTGGTTTCAGAATGGACATTCTGTCTGTCTGTCCGTCTCTCCCACTCTCTCTCCCCGCTTGTCTCTCTTCGATTAACTTGTTAGGTAAATTCTCCCTTAAAATCTCTTGTCTAGGTATTTTTTTTCCTGGAGTAGGTTGTTTGGTGACATCTCTCATACCTGGATTTTTTTCCTGCAGCTTGTTTGCTTTCTAAACATCTGAACTTCTCTTCGGAATGAGAGAGCATCATGTTGCAGTGCACTGTTTAAGTGGATACCAATACATCTCTTAGCCTGTTAATAAGTAGCTTTGGTATCTTAAGCATTAATAATTGTGTGTATAGGAGAAAGTGGTCTGATAAAACCTGCGGTTGGTAACTTACTTGCTCATCCAGGTTGGCTCCACAAAGGCTTTGATTCTTCAGGTCCCTTGTTTCCTCTGCTCACTGAGACTAAATACTGATGTTATCATTTATCTTCAGTGGTGCATATAAGGTTCTTTTCATAAATGTGACCTGCCCTTATAAGCGTAACCAGTTTATTCTGCTTTCCAAATTTTTACTTGAGAGGGCCAATGGTAAAATAAAGTGTAATATTTCTGTTTCTGTTTTCCTAGGGTAAAAAACATAAAGCTTATCTTAGGTCGGCAGCAATTGAGGAAGAAAGAGAGTCTGAATTTGCTTTGAGGCCCACGTTTGATCTAACAGTCAGAAGGAATCACTTGATTGAGGATGTTTTGAATCAGCTAAGTCAATTTGAGAATGAAGACCTGAGGAAAGAGTTATGGGTAAAGTATAATTCTCACTTAATGTTTTTGCTGCCGAGAAAAGAAAAACATAAAAGAAGGTAGCAAATGGTTTCATAGAGAGGAAGTTATCTTCCTTTGCCACAGAGGTTGTTTATTTTAGGGTTCCTCTGATTCCCTAGTTGCCTTTGCGTTTTGGGTGATAGCTGTGGGCACTCAGTATGTTTGGGCTAAGGAGCAGCAGGCAAAGTGGTTGTTCTCCCCACACCCTGCTCAGGTAGATAGTTCAGTGTTGGCCCTAAGAGGTCCAGTCCCTTCTGAGGTCTGGCCTAGCCTGGCTAGCACCACCCTTGAAGGGTTTCAGTGAGATGGTTAGCATAGAGGAGAATTAAGGGATTGTTTTTGTTCTTATGCAGTAACCTAAATTGGCACAGGCATGGTGACTCACACCTGTAATCCCGGCACTTTGGGAGGCTGAAGCAGGTGGATCACCTGAGGTCAGGAGTTCGAGACCAGCCTGGTCAACATGGTGAAACCCTGTCCCTACTAAAAATACAAAAATGAACCGTGTGTGGTGGTGAGCGCCTATAATCCCAGCTACTCAGGAGGGTGAGACATGAGAATCACTTGAACCCAGGAAGCAGAGGTTGCAGTGAGCTGAGATCATGCCACTGCGCTCCGGCCTGGGTGACGGAGCGAGACTCTGTCTCAAAAAAAAACAAAAATAATAATAACCTAAATTGCTTTGTAGAAAAGAGAACTTCCTCTTTAAATCCTACAGTTATTTTGGGGTATAATTGTAGATTTGACCATGTTCGGAAGATCTTTAACTGATTATTTGTTTAATTACCACATAATTTATCTTATTAGTAAATATTTGATACCAAATCATAATGACCAGTAGATCTTTTGAGTGCTGTCCTTGTGGCAAGAATTGTAAGTGCCTTATACCTAATTTTTTAACCCTTTCAACAACACTATGTGGCAGATTCTGTTTTTCCCCCATTTTACAGATGGGGAAACTGAGGTACAGAACTATTAGGTAACTTATCCAAGAATAACCCAACTGATAAGCATCAGAGCCAGGATTTGGGCCCAGCCATTAGGCACTAGACTTTCTGCTTAATGAAGACGGATAAAGATTGGCCTGATAATATTTAGTAAATGTAGTATTTTTGATTGGGGACCCTAGTTTATCACTTCTCCTACTCAGATTAAAGAAAGATTGATTTTACTAAGTCTCAAGATACTGATTTAAAAGCATATTGCACCAGACACAGTGGCTTATGCCTGTAATCCTAGCACTTTAGGAGACCGAGGTGGGCAGATCACCTGAGGTCAGGAATTCGAAACCAACCTGACCAGCATGGTGAAACCCCATCTCTACTAAAAATACAAAAATTAGTTGGGTGTGGTGGTGGGTGCCTGTAATCCCAGCTGCTTGGGAGGCTGAGGCATGAGAATCGCTTGAACTCGGGAGGTGGAGGTTGCAGTGAGCCAAGATTGCCCCACTGCACTCTAGCCTAGGTGACAAAGCAAGATTCTGTCTCAAGGAAAAAAATATATATATTGCAGTTAGAGTTGGCATTTCCATGTATTTTTGCACACAGATAATTGTATAACTCTAATGAACTTGTTATGTGACTCTATGCTTTGCCAGTCAGTCCACTCGATTATTTGAGTTCCACTTTTATATATTGTTCATTCAGTTTTTAAATTCAGGAAACACTCAGCATTTACCATTTGCAGGCTCTGTGTGAGGCATTTTACATGTATGACCCCTGTAATCTTTCTGATAATCTTGTGGGAAAACTGAGGCTTTATGAGATCGGGCAGCTTGTCCTTAGTAAGAAGAGGGAGAAGGGTTTGACACCTGGTCTTGCTACAAAGATTTTTAATATTTCACTATTTCACCAAGAGGAAAGGAAGAGGCAGCATCTAAGTAAAGAAACTGGTAAGAGGAGCTTTCTGGGATGCTAGTGTAACATCTGGGTAGAAATGTTGAACAGGCCTTTGAAAGTGACTGTCAATCAGGAGAGAAAATGCACTGAATCTGAAGGTTAAATACCTATGGGTGATAAAGTTTAAGGAGAAAATGAGCATCCAGGGAAAGAACAGAGAGAAAGGACAGAAGTGTTAAGATAGAACTGTCTGCAATTCTGTTTCTAGAAATTAAGCCAGCAGGAAAAAGAAGAGAGAAATAAAACTGTGAAGAGGGCTTCATAAGAGAAAGCAAGGGAGAAGAGTATGTCAAGAAAAAGGACATGATCAGAAGTGGAAAATGAGTTAACAAAATTGAGGAGATGAGATATGAGAAAAAATCCTTGGAGCTTGGGGATTTACAGTTGTTGGTCTTCTTGGAGAGACCCATTTAAGTGGAGAAGTGGGTTTGGAAGTTGTCGTATATCTCTGAAGTTTGGCAAGAGTGGAAGGAGCCCATGTTGTCTGTATTGGAGACAATGTGTTGGGATTTTTTTTTTTTTTCCTTTTAAGGTTAAGGGGGACCTTAACATGTTTGTGAATGGAAGTGAAGTATTCCAAGAAAAGGCAGGAATGGAGGGGTGACTGAAGGAGCAAAGATGGGTTATGATAGCATCCTCTTGGGAGGGATTGGTGTCAGCAGTGGGGGTGCAGCCTCCTTGGGGAGCAAACAGCCACTTCAGCAAACACCTTATGTGTGCTTGGTTTTTTAAATATCATGATTTTTATTATTTATTTATTTATTTTTGAGACAGCGTCTCCCTCTGTTGCCCAGGCTGGAGAGCAGTGGTGCGACCTTGGCTCACGGCAACCTTCATCTCCCGGGTTCAAGTGAGTCTCCTGCCTCAGCCTCCTGAGTAGCTGGGATTATAGGTATGCATCACCACACCCAGCTAATTTTTGTATTTTTAGTAGAGACGGGCTTTCACCATGTTGACCAGACTGGTCACGAACTCCTGACCTCACGTGATCTGCCCACCTCAGCCTCCCAAAGTGCTGGGATTACAGGTGTGAGCCACCACGCCCGGCTGATTTTTATTTCTTTCTTTCTGTTTATTTTTATTATACTTGGATTTGATGACTATAATAGTGATGCCAGTAGAGGTCAATTTAGTGGTAAAAACTTTAGGCTCTGGGGTTTGACCAACATAGGATTAAATTTAGGCTGTAGGCTGGGTGTGGTGGCTCATGGCTGTAATCTCAGCACTTTGGGAGGCCGAGGTGGGTGGATCACTTGAGGTCAAGAGTTCAAGAGTAGCCTGGCCAACACAGTGAAACCCCGTCTGTACTTAAAATACAAAAAAATTAGCCAGGCGTGGTGGTGCGTATCTGTAATCCCATCTACTCTGGGGGCTGAGGCAGGAGAATCGCTTAAACCTGGGAGGCGGAGGTTGCAGTGAGCTGAGATCAGACCACTGCATTCCAGCCTAGACAACAGAGTGAGACTCCATCTCAAAAAACAAAACAAAACAAAAAAACTAGGCTGCACCACCTGACTATTGTATAAACTTAGAAAAATTACTTAAATTCTCAAGGCCTCATTATCTCATAGAATTAATATAGGGATTAAATATGATAATATAAGTAGGATACTTACCTCAGTGCCTTCCAAATACTTGGGTCCACAGTTAATGTTAGTTATTTACTATTATTAAATGAGACTTCATATGTAGCAATATAGAGCCCTGGAAGTGATGTATTATTTGCTCTGTTTCCTCAGGTTTCATTTAGTGGAGAAATTGGGTATGACCTCGGAGGAGTCAAGAAAGAGTTCTTCTACTGTCTGTTTGAAGAGATGATTCAGCCGGAATATGGGATGTTCATGTATCCTGAAGGGGCTTCCTGCATGTGGTTTCCTGTCAAGGTAAGTTCTCTTTTCTTTGCTTAAGGTATTTTGCAACAGAAAAAGTACATCATATACCATAGAAAATTAGTTTGTCTAGACTATTTCATGTTAGGAGAGGAGTTATTGATATAATTGTGGAGATAATGTATAATTCTAATAAGGTGATTATTTTCTTTAAAATGGTGTTTCCTTTTCCTGGGTTCCCATATCTGTCCACATAGAACTCAAGCAATATATTTTTTTGATCATTTATATAACGCATGGATTAAAAAGGAACCCTCTCTTTTTTAGGTACTCATTCTTTGTGTCAGTTCTGTTTTCCTAATGAATTTGAAGACAAAGGCTGTGGAAAGAAATTGTGAAAACTAGTTTATAAGGATTACTGAACCTAATGTATTTTTATTGCTGGTATGCTTTTAGGAACCAAAACTGTGACAGGGATTTATTTGGTTTTTTGTTTGTTTGTTTGTTTTGTTTTGCTTTAGTTTTGAGACAGAATCTCACTCTGTCACCCAGGCTGGAGTGCAGTGCCATGATCTTAACTCACTGCAACCTCCGCCTCCCAGGCTCAAGCCATTCTCCCGCCTCAGCCTGGCGGGATTACAGTAACTGGGATTACAGGCTCCTGCCAACACATCTGGGTAGTTTTTGTATTTTTAGTAGAGACGGGGTTTCACCAGTTTGGCCAGGCTGGTCTCAAACTCCTGACCTCAGGTTATCTGTCCACCTTGACCTCCCAAAGTGCTGGGATTACAAGCGTGAGAGTGGCAGGGATTTAAATTGACTTAATGACCAAATATTAGGTTGGTGCAAAAGTAATTGCAGGTTTTGCCTTTACTTTTAATGGCAAAAACTGCAATTACTTTTGCACCAACCTAATATAAACCCTAAACATTCTTATCTCAGGCTTTAAATTTTTCAATTTGAGATTTGATTTTATGAAAGAGGAACAAAGATTTATTTAATATAAATATTTCATTGTACTGGTAAAAACTCATAATACTTTAAGATTTTTTTTTTTGCTTTTCAGCCTAAATTTGAGAAGAAAAGATACTTCTTTTTTGGGGTTCTATGTGGACTTTCCCTGTTCAATTGCAATGTTGCCAACCTCCCTTTCCCACTGGCACTGTTTAAGAAACTTTTGGACCAAATACCGTCATTGGAAGACTTGAAAGAACTCAGTCCTGATTTGGGAAAGTAAGTAAACAGTTCCTGAGAAAGGACCCTATCTAACATATATTTAGGCAAATATTTAAGTACACGCGCTTCATAATATTTTCATGTTCAACAGCACCATTTTAGGTACTTTAGACCAGTTTTAACTTTGACAAGAATTGTTGGATGATAATTTTTTTCTAAAATTAGGAAGTGTTGATTATTCCCATAACTAGTCTTCAATGTTTGCATTAATCTTTCAACTTTTTCTGTGTAGGAACAGTCATGCACAGAATGACTGGTGCAAAATCTACTAGTGATATTTATGTTAAATGTTGTTTCATGTCATCACCTTTAAAATGGAAACTTATTTCTAAGTTAAAAGACAAGCCACCAACTCACCAAAAAATGGCAACAGTAGAAGGGTTTTAATATCCCTGCTGTGTAAAGCATTCCTACACATCCATAAGAAATATTCACAAAGTATCCAAGAAGGCAACCTGGGAAGAAGCAATAGAAATGCTTCCTAAATAAAAATGTCTTCAATCTCACCAGTGCTCATAGAATGCATATTAAAGTGAGAGGCTAATTTATACTTCAAGTTGACAGTGGTTTGAAGTGTTGATGCTATATAGTATTAGCAAGGGCTTGAAAACTTTCATTTTAATTTCAGGTATTATTCATGGAAATATAAATTGGTACTCCTTTTCAGAGAACAGTGTGGCAGGACTTAGCAAAATCAAAACATATTTGCCTTTTCAACGCAACAATTCTACTTCTAGACATTTAACTTTCAGAAATACACAACCATGCAAGGATCAGTGTATAGTAATATATACTATATTTATAGTTTATAATATAAAGACTCCCTAAATGTCCTTCACTAAGGGAATGATATATTTTTGGTATACTTATGCAAATGGAATACTACAGAGATTTTTATTTTTATTTTTATGTTTTTAAAGAGTAAGAACAGGCCAGGCATGATGGCTCATCCCTGTAATCCCAGCACTGCGGGGAGGCTGAGGCAAGTGGCTTGCTTGAGCCCAGGAGTTTGAGACCAGCCTGGCCAACACAGCGAGACCTCATCTCTACAAAAACAAACAAACAAAAACAACAAAAATTAGCTGGGCGTGGTGGCACATGCCAGGAGGCACACCTCAGGAGGCTGAGGCAGGTGGATAGATTGAGCCCAGGAGGTCGAAGCTGCAGTGAGCCATGATCATACCACTGCACTCCAGCCTGGGCGACAGAAGAAGACCCTGTCTCAATTAAAAAAAAGAATAAGAACAGTAATATGATTCTAGTATTATTATCATCCCTCTTTTACAGATTCAGAAACTAAAACTCAGAGAGATTAGGTAACTTGCTCAAGGCCCCATAATGGCAGAACGATGATCTGAACACAATCTGGCTCCAGAGTCTATCAATCATTTATACTAACTGTACTAAGAAGACAAGAAAAAAAAATCAAAAGCACAGGATTTAGAAAGGAGATAAATTTGTCATTATTATTTTGCTGGAAACATCGAAGATAACCTAAATAATAATTATGCCTCAAAAGACTGATAATTAACAATGTACATGAACTAAAAGGTCTTTAAATTTGTATCTTTGTTTCTCAAACTTTTAGGTCTTAAGATTCTCTTAAAAATATTGAGGACTCCAAAGTGCTTTTACTTAGGTTGGTTACATCTGTCAATATTTACAGGATTAGAAATTAAATATTTTAAACAAAGGAATACACAAATACCTGTTAGCTATCAGAGCATTCCACAATATCATATAGCCTCTTGAAAACTCTTCTGTTTACTCACAGCAGAATGTGAAAAGAGGCAAATAACATCTTAATAATGTTATAAAAATAGTTTTGACCTCATGAACTCTGTAAAGGCCCAAGGATTCCCAAGAATTGCTGGTCTGGCTCACATTTTGAGAACCAGTGATCTCTGTGTTTAGTAAAACTCAATTTTAATCCCAGGAGGCTTTTTATTAAACTTGACAACCTGGTTCTAAAATTTATATGGATGAACAAAGGGTCAAAAATAGCCAGAAATAATTCTTAAGGCAAATAAGGATGGAGAACTTGGTCTGTCAGCTATCAAGAATTATTAGAAAGCTGTATTAGTCAGGACAGTATGATGTATGATATTGGTGCAGGTTTTCCAATAGAACAGAAGATAGAGCTCAGAAATGGAACCATGCCTATATGGAACTTTATTAGAGGTGACATATTTGATCAAGAAGAATAGCAGTACTACTCAATAAATGGAACTGAAAAAAAATGATATCTATCTGGGGGAAAAAAATGAGAGTAGATCCTTGTCTTATGCCATACATGATAATCACCTCCATGTGGATGAAGGATTTAGATATTAAATGCAAAAATCATGAAAATACAGGAGAATGATCTTTCTCACCTTTGAGATTTCTTAAACAAGACATGCAGTGTACCAACAGTAAAGAAAAGATTTAATACATTTAACTGCAATAAGATTAAAGAACTTCTCTGTTCATCAAGAGGGTGTTAGAAAAATGCAAAAGGGAAAGTTCTGTCGGGGGCTGAATGTGTCCCCCACAAAATTCATATTTTGAAGTCTAATTCCCAGTGTGGAGCCCTCATGAGTGGAATTCATTCCCCTATGAAGGAGGCCCAAGGGAGCCTGTTGGCCCCTTCCACCATGAGAGGACACAGAGGGCACCATTGAAAAGGAATGGGTCATCACCTATTTATTCCCTTTAGATTCAAACACCGAATCTGCTGGCACTTTGATCTTGTACTTCCAAGCCTCCAGAACCATGAACAATAAATTTCTATTTATAGATTACCCAGTCTAAGGTATTTTGTTATAGCAGCCTAAGTGGACTAAGGGAAATTGCTACCAAGAAGTGTGGTGTTGGAAGCGACTTTGGAACTGGGTAATCAGTAAGTAGTGGAAGAGTTTTGAGGCGCATGCTAGAAAAATCATGTATTGCCCTATAGAGCAGTTCTGGCAAGGGCTCAGAAGAAGAGGAGACCTCTAGAGAAAACCTTGGTCTTCTTGGAGATTACCTAAGTGGTTGTGATCAGAATGTTAGTAGAAACAGACAATAAAGGCAATTCTGATGAGGTCTCAGATGGAAGTGAGGAACACATTGGAAATTGGAGGAGGTGATCCTTGTTACTATATAAAGTGGCAAAGAATGTGGCTGAATTCTCTTAGTGTTTTGTGGAAAGTAAGATTCTTAACAATGAAACAGGATATTTGGCAGAAGCAATCTCTAAGCAAAGTGGTAAAGGAACAATATGGCTTTTCTTGACTGCTTATACCAACATGCAAGCAGGGAGAATTATTTAAAGTGGAATTTATCATTAGAAAAAAAGCCGAACTTAAAGATTTGGAAATTCTCAGCCTGGCCATGTTGTAAAGAATGCAAACGTGTTTGGAAGACAGCACCAAGGGTGTGGCCAGGTGACTCTTTTTATTAATAAAGAGATTAGTGTGGATGGGTGGAAGCCTGGTGCTATCCATCACGACAATGGAAGAATGACCCCAAAGCATTTCAGAGATCATTGGGGGCTGTCACTCCCATCATAGGCTCTGAGTGCCAAGGCCTGGAGGACAGAACTATGTCAAGAGTGGCTTTGTGTGCCCACAGGACCTGGACATTTGATGTCCAGCGCTGCCTCAAGTCCCTACTCATTGCATTCTGGCACAGTGCTCCTCAGCTGACCCAGGTGTGACTCCAGTGGCCCCAGGTGTGGGTCACAGTGGCTGTGCCATCTCTGCTGGCACAGAGTGCACAAGCTGTGGGGCCTTAGCTTCTCCCACCTAGATATCAAAGGATACTCCACAGAGCCATGGGGTCCAGGCAGAGAACTGGCACAGGGTTGAGGCGACTGCAGAGAGTCCCCACTAAGGCAATGCCTAGTGGAGTCATGGGAGTGAGGCTGCTCTAGAGACCCCAGAAGAGCCACCAGTGTGCAATTCCAGCCTGAGGGAGAATCACAAGCACCCAATACTAATGTGTGAGAGCCTCCAGGGGTGGGCTGTGCCCAGCAAAGCCATGGGTGTAGGGCTGCCTGGAAACTTAGGAGCCCAACCCCAAACCCAGTGTGTCCTGAAAGTGGGACATTGTGTCAAAGATTATTCTCAAGCCTTAAGATTTAATGTTGCATGCCATTTTGAGTTTTGGACTTAGTTGGGACCTATTACCCCTTTCTTATTTCTATTACTCCCTTTTGAAATGGGAATGTCTATCCTATGCCTGTTCCACTGTTGTATTTAATTTAATTTATTTATTTTGAGACAGAGTCTCGCTCTGTGCCCCAGGCTGGAGTGCAGTGGTGCGATCTGGGCTCACTGCAACCTCCACCTCCCAGGTTCAAGCGATTCTCGTCCCTCAGCCTCCTGAGTAACTGGAATTACTGGCACATGCCACCATGCCCGGCTAATTTTTGTATTTTTAGTAAAGAGGAGGTTTTGCCATGTTGGCCAGGCTGGTCTCAAACTCTTGACCTCAAGTGATCCACCCACCTCGGCCTCCCAAATTGCTGGGATTACAGGCATGAGCCACTGCACCTGGCCCACCATTGTATTTTAGAAGCAGGTAACTTGTTCGATTTCACAGGATCACAGCTGGAGAACAGTTCACCTCCTTCCCCACAAAAACAAAAACAACCCACAATGAATAAAACATGGTCTGTTACTTCACAATACAGTAATTTAAAAATCCAGTGGCGAAAAACAATCAGTTCAGATTCCACCTTATCCCAGAGGCCTTTCCCAATGTCATGTATCCCTTCAGAAAAATTTAACTGTGCTCTTTTAAGCCTATACTTGTGTGATTTCCATAGTTCTCTGGCTGCACATACCTCACTGTATTGCAGGTGAGACTCCCATCGGCATACCTCACCTTCAAGTCCCAGAGTATTGGCAGTAATATCTTAGTCTCAACTTTACATCCCCATGCCTGCTACAGTAGGGGTTACTTAAATGTTTGTTGAATAAATATTTGAGTGAATGAGCAAATACAATGAGACGTGTTATTTCAAAAGCATGTATAAAGTATCATAGGTTGATAGGATGGAAATAATTTAAAAATTGGTTACTGTCCATTTTGATGTGACCTCTATTCTCACAAATGCCCTGAAACTATTAAGGTAGTCTAATTTCAGGTGTTTCTTAAGCTTGATGATATTGGGACAAGAGGTGCAGAGAAGGTCCTTTGACCCACCTCAGAGTTACTGATACCTGAAATTTAATAGGAGACCTATTCTGTAAGTAAAGTTCAAAAGCTTCAATAAAGGTAACACCAGTTTGAATGAATTTCACTATCAGTGAACGTTAGAATCCTTTTCTAAATAGAAACCTACAATCATTAGGTAGGGAATTTAGGGTAAAGGTACGAGAGCTGTGAAGCAGGCAGGCAGCCTGCAGAATTGCAGACAAGCTTCCTAAATTTGACATGTTTAGTTGAGGTCTGGCCCTGTTTAGACTATCAGTATGCAGAGAAAGAGGTGCTGTGAACTATACCTGACCTCATACCTTCAGAATAGCTATACACTTGACATTTATTTTAGATGCCGTGTCTAGTGATCATGGTTATTACCTTTTTAAAAGCAAGATTATTTTTTCCTTAGGAATTTGCAAACACTTCTGGATGATGAAGGTGATAACTTTGAAGAAGTATTTTACATCCATTTTAATGTGAGTAACAATAAAAGCAGATAACAGATTAGTTTTCATCTGATTAACTCTACATATTTAACTAAACATGTCAACTTTTACTTAAAAAAAAAACCTGAATAAATTAGTGAAAAAGGTATTGTTCTTCATCATGATCTAGGTGCATCAGTTAGATTTTACTGTGTAACAGCCAACCCTAAAACCTAGTACCCTAAAAGAACAAATACAATTTTGTGGGTTTCTTAACTGGACCGACTTGGCTAGGCTGGATGGTCTATAGTGGTGCCACTCACATGCCTAGTCACTGGCAGGCTGGTTGGGTTATAGGGTATCAGCTGGAACAGCTTGTCTCTGTTCCCTGTGGTCTCTCATTCTCCAATAGGCTAGCTGAGGTTTTTGAAGCAAGACTGCAGTGTTTATTCTTTACATGGTGGCCTTAGGGTTACAGAGAGGAAGCCATAGCAAGCCTCACCACACATGCTTCTGCTTCTGTCAGATCCCATTGGCTAAAGTATTTCACGTGGCCATGCCGAGATTCAGTGCTGAAGAGATAGCCTCTCCCCTTGATTGGAAGTGTTGCAAAGCCACTAGGCAAAGGGGCAGGAGAACTAGGATGGGAAGAATTCATGGCCATTTTTGTAAATCTACCATACTGGGTCTATGCTGTATGAAGTGAATACTGAGATGTAGCAATTTTCCAGTTAATTTGTTTAATTTGATCAGTTAAAATAAGAGAATTCAAGCTTTGAAAAAATTTATTCAGTATGATAGGGTGTAATTTTTTTGTTTGTACATTCCTTGCTAGCTTTTATGACAAAAATGTACATTTTAACACATTCTTTTTAGAAAGTATGCTCCAAAGTGTTTTTGTTGATGATAGATTGTTCAGAATTATGTTGGAGATATTATCTGAGTTCATTTGTGGTTACAGGTGCACTGGGACAGAAACGACACAAACTTAATTCCTAATGGAAGTAGCGTAATTGTCAACCAGACTAACAAGTAGGTGCAAAAAATAAAATAGTTTGTATATATACTATTTTTATTTTACTGAGCTCTAAAAATTCCTTTTAGCTCTTTAATTTTTCATTCTCATTAACCATTTTTCACTAAGGCAGAGAAGTTGGTGTGTGTTGTATGTGTTTTGACATATATATCATGGAATTTATATTGTGGTAAGGAATGGAAATGGCTTTCTCAGAGAGACCTTTCTATTTCCTCCTGTCCAAAATTACAACACCAACATCTATCCCTCTTTATCCACTCATTCTGCTTTTTCTTTTCATATCACACGTTACCTACCTTTAGGGTTTATTTGCTTATTTATTTCTCATTGTTTCTCCAATGATAGTGAATGCGGCAGGGACTTGGTATGTATTCTTCACCACTGTATATTCAGTACCTAGAGTAGTCTACAGTGGTGCCTGGTACATTGCAGGCACATAGTAAGTATTTGTTGAAAAGGTTACTATGATATTTTGACTTCCCAACATCTAATGGAATGCCATTTAAAGCCGTGGAGTTTGGAATTATAGAACCTCCCTTGATAGTTGGTCAGAGTGGCAAAGAGATCTCTAGGAAGCATGCTGGCCTACATCACATCTTTTTCCATGATTTCCTAATCTTTTTTTTTTTAACTTTGTATTGAAGTATAACCTATATAACAGAAAATTGCACAAGTCATAAATGTACAGTTTAGTGAATTTCACAAAGCAAACATGCCTATGTAATTACTGCAAGATCAAGAAATGTAACATTTCCAGCTATATAGTTGTGTATTGTATGAATACGTCACAGTTTATTTATCTGTAGTATTTTTATTTTCTTTTGAGATGGCGCCTTGCTCTGTCACCCAGGCTGGAGTGCAGTGGCGCAATCTTGGCTCACTGCAACCTCTGCCTCCCGGGTTCAAGCGATTCTCCTGCCTCAGCCTCCCGAGTAGCTGGGACTACAGGTGCCCGCCACCACACACAGCTAATTTTTTGTATTTTTAGTAGAGACAGGGTTTCACCGTGTTAACCAGGATGGTCTCCATCTCCTGACCTCATGATCCACCCACCTCGGCCTCCCAAAGTGCTGGGATTACAGGTGTGAGCCACTGCACCCGGCCTATCTGTAGTATTTTTGACCGACATAGTGTATTTCAAGTTTTGGACTATTATGAATAATGCTCTTGTGAACATTCTTGTACATGTGTTTTGTTTATGTGCAGGCATTTCTGTTGGTATGTAACTGGGAGAAGTGCTTGTTGCCTTGTGGTTACCCCTTGCTCTATGCAGGCAGGATCAATCCTCCTACCTGAAATTCATTTGGATATTGATATGGATGATGCCATATGTATGCCAGAGAGTATGAAAATGTTTAGTACATAATGGGACTTTCTGGGGAGAGCTGGACAGGCACCCAAGCCGATCCGTTTGGCTTAAGTGAAGAGAGAGGCAGGTGGCTTTAGTTTTTATGGTGGTTCCAGCAGGGGGCCAGGGTCAGGGTTCTCATGCAACCCAGAGCATGCATGGGGAAGTTTAAGCCACTCAGCCATCAGTGGGTGCCCAGGGAGTGAGGCTGTGTTGTGCAGATATGGAGGCGAAAGGGGAAAAAGGAGGAGGAGTGGGACTTGAAAGCTGTTAGTAAGCAAACATAAAACATGGAGGCAGACTCATCAGTAGGGTACGACAGTTGTAATTGCTCTATATCCACTCTAATACTATTACTAATCTTTTTTGAATTAGCCATTCTGGTGGGTATATAGTAGTATTCCATTGTGGTTTTAATTTGCATTTCTCTGATTACTAATGTTAAGCACTTTATATGCTTATTGGCTGTTTGGATATCCTCTTTTCAGAAATAATTATTCCTCATCTTTAGTCTATTTTTCTGTTGCTTTTTTTTTCTTGTCAGTTTATGAGAGTTCTAGATGCAGGTCTTTTGTTGGTTATATGTACTGCAGATATCTTCTTATATACTGTGGCTTGTCTTTTCACTTTTTAAATGCATCTTTTGATAACCAAAATTTATAATTGTAATGTAGTCCACTTTATCAATATATTCCTTAATGCATAGTGTTTTTCTGTTTTCTATTTTATGAATACTTCCCTATCCTAGGGCCATGAATATATTCCCCTGTATTTTCTTCTAGAAGCTTACCATTTTATTTCTCACATTTAGATCTATGATTCACTTTAATTGATTTTTTAGTAAGATGCGAGGTATGGTTCAGGTTTTATTTTTTCAGTTTTTGAAACTGATTATATTGAACCTATAGATCAATTTTTGGAAAAAATTGACATCTTAAAATAATGAGGCTTTAATCCATGAATACAGAATCTCCATTTGTTTAAATCATCTTTTGTCATTCTTGAAAAAATGTTAGGTAGTTTTCTATGTAGAGATCTTGTTGCAGTATTCTAAATAGGTTTCTTGGATCATTTATTGTATTTGAATCTTCTGTGTCCTTAAAAATTTTTTGTCTGCTTTTCTGTTAGTTACTGGGAGAGGTATATCAGCATCTATACTATACATGTGGATATGACTGTTTCTTTAAGTTTTGTTAAGTTATTACTAATCACATAACAAATTTTTGAATTGTTTTACCTTCCTGGTATATGACTCGGTTGTCATTAGTAAATGTAGTTTCCTATCCTTGTCTTGTTTGTCTGATTTTAGTATAGCTACACCAGATTCATTTTGGTTGATGTTTGCATAGTGTATCTTTTTCCCTTCTTTGACTTTAATCTATGTTTTCACATTTATGTTATATATGTTATAAGCAGCATATGATGGAGTTGTTATAAAAATTACATTAGGGCCGGGTGCGGTGGCTAACATCTGTAATCCCAGCACTTTGGGAGGCCGAGGCGGGCAAATCACGAGGTCAGGAGTTCGAGAGCAGCCTGGCCAACATGGTAAAAACCCGTCTCTACTAAAAATACAAAAAAATTAGCTGGGCGTGGTAGCAGGCAGGTGTAATCCCAGCTACTTGGGAGGCTAAGGCAGGAGAATCTTTTGAACCCAGGAGGTGGAGGTTGCAATGAGCTGAGATCGTGCCACTGCACTCCAGTCCGGGTGACAGTGCGAGACTCCGTATCAAAAAAAAAAAAAAAATTACATTAGATAATCTCTAGTAACTATGACAGTCCATGGCACATGGTAGGTACTCAAAAACTGTTAGGTATTCTAGCTTTTATTTTTAGCCCCTCACCATTTTGTTCAGGATATTGCAGTAAGTGGAAATAACATTTTGTTTTATTAAAGGAGAGACTATGTTTCTAAGTATATCGATTACATTTTCAACGACTCTGTAAAGGCAGTTTATGAAGAATTTCGGAGAGGATTTTATAAAATGTGTGACGAAGACATTATCAAATTATTCCACCCCGAAGAACTGAAGGATGTGATTGTTGGGAATACAGATTATGATTGGAAAACATTTGAAAAGGTACATCATCAAGTCTAAGTTGATTAAATTCAGTTTTCTTTCCTATTTCCTCAATAACTTTTTTTTTGTATTTTCTCTAGAATGCACGTTATGAACCAGGATATAACAGTTCACATCCCACCATAGTGATGTTTTGGAAGGCTTTCCACAAGTTGACTCTGGAAGAAAAGAAAAAATTCCTTGGTAAGTATTATATCAATGAATAGATCTATAATCGTATGTCTTTTTAACGGGATAAAAATTTCCTTTATGATAAGTACCGTTTGCAACAAATCATAGTGTCAGAGCTACACCTAGTCCAATTGAACATCCTCTGTGTCCCAACATCAAAAAACAAATGTTAATATATATAAGCAATCTTTTCCCCTGTGATTTCATCCCTTCTTATTGCTTTTAAAGTTTTTGTTTCTTCATCCGAGCTAAATATCAAGCCTTCTTTCTGTAGCCCTGTCATCATTCACTTATTCAGCCTTTGTGGGATTAACTAAGATATTTTATTTGGCTAATTTTTACTGTTCCTATATTATTAATACTATATTTGCTATTACTGTACGCAGCTATTTTATTTGTATCTTTAGGCTTAATGACTTTCTCATTTTCTATTTCCTTACTTTTGAGAAATATTTATCTTCTGTTTTTATTTTTGAGGGTAACATGTATGTTAGAAGATATTCAGACTTAATAGAAGCCCAGCCTACCTTTCCAGTCTTAACTCCTAGAGGAAATTTTTGTTCCAACCAAATAATCCCATTATCTGAACACTCCTGAGCTCACCTTGCACCTTCCCACCTCCAGGCCTTTCTCTGAAGTTCCTTCTCCTGCCTTGAACCTCACCTACCTCCTTGTTGCCTTTCTAAACCTTTCCATCCCTAAAGGTCCGGCATAATTCTGAACTCTTGGAAATCCCCTCAGTCATCCCAGCCTGGCTCTCTCTCCTTATTCTCAAGCATAGCATTAACTCAGGAGGCACTTAACTTCATGACACCTCCTTGGGCTGTCTTATACCTTCCAGCTTTTCTCTTGCTATTATGTGTCTTTTTTGTCACAAGAATCTAATATTCCCTGTCAGACTTTAAGCTGCTTGAGGACAGTGACTGTGTGTCAGACATTGTTCGAATACAATCCCCAATGCACTGTCAAATGTAGGACACTGCACATGGGCTCACAATAAAGTTTTGTGAATAAAGAGATTTTTTTCTCTGTAAAGAGATTTTGGTCTCCATGTAAAACAGATTGCCTAATTTTATTCTTCTTTTTAGTATTTCTTACAGGAACTGACAGACTACAAATGAAAGATTTAAATAATATGAAAATAACATTTTGCTGTCCTGAAAGTTGGAATGAAAGAGACCCTATGAGAGCACTGACATGTTTCAGTGTCCTCTTCCTCCCTAAATATTCTACAATGGAAACAGTTGAAGAAGCGCTTCAAGAAGCCATCAACAACAACAGAGGATTTGGCTGACCAGCTTGCTTGTCCAACAGCCTTATTTTGTTGTTGTTGTTATTGTTGTTGTTGTTTCTCTACTTCGTTTTGTTTTAGGCTTTTAGCAGCCTGAAGCCATGGTTTTTCATTTCTGTCTCTAGTGATAAGGAGTAAAGAGGGATGAAGAAGAGGGTTTACTGGCCAGTTAGAACCCGTGACTGTATTCTCTCCCTTGGATATCCCTATGCCTACATCATATTCCTTACCTCTTTTGGGAAATATTTTTCAAAAATAAAATAACTGAAAAATTAACATAAAAGTCTTATTCACTATTCAATGTGTTTACCAGCTCTTTTGGAATTGCTATCATTGCATGTAAGATATATCAATTATAATATAGATTAAGCTGTGTCTCTCACACAATGTTTGCATGACTTGGCCTGAAGAGAGACTCTTTAGCTTAGAAGTTTTTTTTTAAAACTTGTGATTATCTACCCAGTATCTGTTCTCCCCTTCTTTCAGTACGGATGCCCTATATGGTAGAAGTGGCATTGTTCTCAGTCTTTTAAAATCATACATTTCCCCACCTCTCTTCAAGGTAGGGACAGGTGGCAGTGGTGACAGTTATTGGGAGAAGGCTCTGAGGAAGCTTTTTTATTTAAATGGCTGTTATGCTTTTAATGGAGTTAGGTACAAAATGCATCCAAGCAAAAGAATATTGTACATACTCATTAACATAGTGATAAATGTAAATTACGCTTTGATAATGTAAAATACAGTGTGTTAGGCCCCAAAAAGAAACTACAAAGTTAGCTGCAACTTAAGATACTGGAAAGACTCCTTAGGTTTTTTTTTTTCTTTTTTTTTTTGTTTGAGACAGTTTCACTCTTGTTGCCCAGGCTGGAGTGCAATGGCACTGTCTCGGCTCATCACAACCTCTACCTCCTGGGTTCAAGTGATTCTCCTACCTCAGCCTCCCAAGTATCTGGGATTACAGGCATGCACCCCCACGCCCAGCTAATTTTGTATTTTTAGTAGAGACGGGGTTTCTCCATGTTGGTCAGGCTGGTCTTGAACTTCCCACCTCAGGTGATGCGCTGGCCTCAGCCTCCCAAAGTGTTGGGATTACAGGCGTGAGCCACCATGTCCGGCCGTCCTTAAGTTTTTTTTACCCATCATCTTTATTATTATAATAGTTCTAAATGATATCTGGGTGGGGCTTAAGGAATAATACAAAGCTCTTTTCAGCTGTGGTTCAAAGAACTTTAGTAAAGCTGTATGACAGTGACATTGTGGGACCATGACATTTTCCCAAAAGTATTTCCAATAACATAGGCAGTTGAGAAGCTTCATAGTTTCAAAGTCTGGAAAGCGGTGAAGATATCTTAGAGAATTTTAAAATATTATAAACCCCATTTCTCTCCTGGAGACTTTTTAAAGCATGGACATGAGTTTAAAGATACTGAGAAAACATCAGTTTTCATAAAGCTTCAATGAACACCCCAAGGTACAAGTGTTGTAAGCAGCCTATTTACTAAAATGTCGTTGCTTTGTACTTTCAGAGGTACAGGTATGCTGTGCTTACAGTGAGAGGACAACTTTATCCCTAGTTAAAAGCACCAGGGGTCAAGTTCAGCTTCCATTTACAGAGGATACACCAGTAATCCCTAGGATAGTGAGTGGTTCAAGTACTGCACTACATTTCCAACATGTCTTACCTATTTGCTCTTAGTCAGCACTGGGGCTCTTTTAAACCCTGTGTAGATCTGTAGAATATTTTGAAAAGAGTCTAAAACTACCTTGAAAAATGGTCTTAAAACAATACAGAGCCCTTCTAAAAGAGCTCACTGGATACTCCAATAACATTTAGAGCAGGGATGTCCAATCTTTTGGCTTCCCTGGGCCACATGGGAAGAAGAAGAATTGTCTTGGGCCACACATAAAATACACTGATAATAGTTGATGAGCTAAAAAGAAAAAAATCACACACAAAAAAATCTCTTAATGTTTTAAGAAAACTTACAAATTTGTGTTGGGCTACATTCAAAGCCATCCTGGGGCCTGTGGGCCATGGGTTGGACAAGCTTGATTTAGAAAAAGGAATAAAGAAAAAAATTGCAGTAGCTCAGTTTCTTTCAAGTGAAGAAGAAAAATGATGTAAAACTAACATGTAGGCTAAAATGTTTGGTAATTAGTGTCAAAAATTACCAAGGTTATTAGTACATGTTTTGGTAATCACTACTGGCAGGATTAATTTTTTGTGCAAAATATAAATAGAACAGAAAAATTATTTCAGCCTCTAATAGAAGAAAACACAGCAAGAGAAGCAGCTAAAGAACAAAAGGGAAGTTTACTAGCTTTAGAATACAATACACTTCAATTACAGAAATACTTCTTTTTAAAACTACAGTGTTTTAATGTACTTTTAGTAACAACCCAATCTAAGGAGCATGGGAGGCTTGTGAAAAACTCCACCAAGGTGCTACATTTCTAGTGTGGGATGAATTAATACTTCTGTAAAAAGGAAAGAACTGAGTCACCTCAGCATTTTTTGTTTAAATAGTAACTCATAATCCGATGACGTATTTTGCTTCACTAGTTCAAATTTAGGCAGGAAAGGGACTAAGCTAACTGGTCGGACCTGGAAACACAATGATTTGGCAAGCCACAGTCACTTAGCTCATGGATGTGTAATAATCTGCAGAAAAGCTGCTGAACTCTGGTCTGTTCCTTCACATCTGTAAAGGAGTTTGATATAATCACTTCTCTTTCTCGATTTTAAGCTTCATACAGGCAAAGAGATCACAAACTGTAGGGTAGCCATCATGGTCTTGGGGGAAGTTATGTTCCTCTTGTAGGGGTGGATTAAGTAATACTTCCTGGCCCTTCTTCTGAAGTAGCCACTTGTCTTCTCCAGAGGATCACTGGCTGAGGGTGCCCGTCTTCTTTCCTGGCAGGATCCAGTCAGCTGTATTAAAGGGACACCAGGAAGTGATTGTGGGGCTTTTAAGCTTTTGTTGGCCAGCCCTGTCCTCAGTACTTGGGACTTCCTTCCTTATATGGGGGCCCGATTAGCCACTCTGACAAGGGACTGTTGTTTATGACTTGAATCAGCAGTTCTAGAAGGAGCCGTTGCCTTTGATGCCTTAGCTTGTTCTTCTCTTGAAGGACAGGACCACATATTCAGGGAATCTTGATGCTTCTCAGGCTCAGGTTTGGGTTCCACAGGCGTCCCATTATTTTGTCCATCTTTCTTTAGAAGGCACTTACACAGAGCTTCCTTCTCAATTCTCATCATACACTCTGCAAAACTTGTGCAGGGCTCATTGGCTCTGCATATGTCCTCTACTTTATATGGATCCTGATGGTTCTGGACAAGTCAATCCTCAGAAATGATGCTGAGGGTAGACAATAGTTTCTTGGCCTCCAAGTAGTCATTCAGGCACTTCACATTGCCCAGGTTTTTCAAAATCTCTACGCTATTGGACTGGTTGCCCCAACAGTTGATATAGGAGTTGGTTTTGACAAGCCAATCATTCACATTGTAGGACTGGAACAAGAATTTAAACTTCTCACTGGTTTCACAACTGCCATTCTCAGGCTTCTCCAGCTTATAGGATTCCTGAGAAGTCACCAGCCACTCAGATAGATCATCGCATTTTGATCAGAAAGCTCTAGATCTTCCACCTTTTCAATTAAATGGAGAAAGAACTGGTAGTAAAATGGCTGTCACTTTAGATAACTTGGTTTTTCAGGAACTTCTTCTTGTTGACTCTTGAGGAGCAAGTTTTCAAAGCCCTTTAGGTTGCCTGAGACATTACTGAAGAAACTGCCGGCTCTGGAAGAAGTCTGTTCTCCAAGGTCTGCTTTTGAGTGAGCCAGTCCTGGGGGGTTGTTCCTGAAGACCACTGGTACGGTTGCTTCCAAGCCATTCCCTGAGAGGGACATCTGTGATGCTGGATGCTGACTTCTGCTCTGGCATTAGGATATAGCCTCTCTTCTCCAGGAAGGGCCTGATATTTGATGAGCTAGCATGAGGCATGAAGTGCTTAGGAATTTGAATGGTCTTGAGAAACCCAAATGTGGTGATAGTCATGCAGAGCAGTTGTGTCTGCTTCAAAGAGCAGGACAGTTTAATCTTCAAACTTAAGGGTCAAACTGCCCAGTCTCTCCAGGCACACAGAGACTTGGCTAGATCTTTGTTTTGGGTGCACTTCAGTTAATGAATAAGACCGTTGAACTGGCCCAATAACCAGTAGAGCTGCTGGGCCTGTGGCTGAAATGTCTCCTCTTTAAGCTGATAGATGAGGTCTAACTGTTCATACAGCCACCTCACAGTTTGTAAGGCATTCTAGGTGACAGCTTATACAACTCTGAATCTGAGCTTTGACTTCTCACAAGTTATCTTTAATTTGCTGTTCGGCCCAGGGAACTCCACCAATAGCAAGTTCCAAGTCCCTCCATGCATTACTACACCTCAAAAGGGGTTCTCTATTACTGGAGTAGCCACTCTGGTCATGTGAGGTATTCATTCTGCTCACTGCTCCAGCTCCCAATCCCTCTCCGGGTGATTCAGGGGGACTTTGAGTGGACAGAGACAGCCCCACACAAAACTCCTGAGGAGTCTTTTTAAAGGGAATCTTTTCAACTGACTGGAACCTTTTTGCTTCCTCCTTTATTCTTTACATAGAACAGTATTACCTACTATTGCTCTGACTCCATGTAAGGAGTCTTGCATCAATCAGCCACATGAGGAACACAATTCTCCTACCCTGAAGACACAGCAACAAGGATGCCAGCTTGAATGAGAGAATAAATCTGCTGGTGTCTTGATCTTGGGCTTCCCAGCCACCAGACTGTGAGATAAATTCCTGTTCTTTAAATTACATAGTCTCAGGTATTCTGTTATAGCGGCACAAAATGGACAAAGACAGACTTGTATCCTACCCACGATATGTAAAGAACTCTCAAAATTCAATAACGAAGACACAACTCAATTTTTAAATGCGCAAAGATTTGAACAGCCACAAACAGACACAAGAAGATATATCGATGGCAAATAAGCTCAACAACATTTATCATTATGGAACTGCAAATTAAAACCCAAGTAAGGTACCACATCACCCCTATTACCATGGCTAAAATTAAATAGACGTACCAAGTGTTGATGAGGATGTGGAAGAACTAGAACTCTTACACACTGTTGATGGGAATTTAAATGGTTTGACCACTTTGGAAAACTGTTAGGCAGTTTCTTAAAAAGAAATATCTACCATATGATCCTGCTATTCTACTCTTAGGAATTTACCCAAAAGAAATAAAAGTGTGTGTCCATGCAAGGATTACACACAAATGTTCATAGCAGCTTTATTTATAATAGCCAGAAATGGAAAACAACTCAAATGTCTATCAATGGTGAATACATAAATAAATTGTGGTCTGTCCATACTATAGAATAATATTCAGCAATAAAAAGGAATGGACTGTTGACACAACATGCAGGAATCTCAAAATAATTATACTGGGTGAAAGAAGTTAATGATGATTATATCCTGTATGATTCATTTATATAAAATGCCAGACAATGCAAGCTAAAGTATAGTGACAGAAAGCAGATCAGTGGTTGCCTGGGAAAGGGGATGGGGGTGGGGAGGGACAGGAGGGAAGGATTACAGAATGGCACAAGGAAGCTTTGGGGGATGATGGATATGTTCATTATTTCAATGGTGAGAATGGTTTCACAGGTATATACATATCCCAGAATTTGTCGAATTACACACTTTAGATGTGTGTAATTTATTGTATGCCTCTTATATCTCAATAAAGCTGTTTTTAAATTCCAAAGAGAGATGATCTTTCTTATTTTTGTCTACCTTGAGTCTTATACCCGTTCCATGGCCAGGAAAGGCTAAGATGATTGGCAGTTCCCCTAGAATTGCATACGATGGAGAAAGAAATTGAGGAGCTATTCTAAAGAAATAGTTATAGTACAAGCAGCAACTATAAAATTGTAATATGCCTTGGGAAATCTGTCACTGTACACTTTTTGAGTACATAAATGAACATGTATTTCATTTTGTGTGTGTGTGTGTGCCAAGATGGCAAGCTGTTTGCCTGGGGACAGAATTTAGGGCAACTTTGAGTTGAAAGATAATTTGCCTCAGTCCCTAAATTACAAGGATGACTTTTTAAGGAGTTACCTTGGCTCATAGTTTTGTAAGAGATGCTTACAGTACAGGAGAAATAAGAGAGGAACAAGTTTTTGAAACTGGTTAAAGACAATGGTCTGTTAAGAGGGTACAAGGGTCCAATTATGATTAATAAAATAAGATATTCAAGGCCAACGTATAAAACATGCAACCTGAAAGTATTTGAAGGATAGCTCAGAATAGGTAGAAAATGAACAGTGTCTTTCATTTGCTAACACAATAAAACAAATTAATAATAAGACAAGATACAAACTCAAACAACACCAGTGAGTAAATATTTTCCTCTGTTATGAAGTGTTATTTATATTCTCAAGCAGAGAGAAAATGGGATAAAATAGTCTATCTTATTTAATATATATTTTTAAATGTGTGCTAAACTGTGTTTGTTATAGAAGAAAGAGCAATAGTTGTACCTGGTGTGTGATGTCCACCCATTAGACCTAATTTGATAGAGTGGGATCTACCTCTGGAATTTCCTACTTTTTTTTTTTTTTTTTTTTTAGATGAAGTCTCACTCTGTCGCCCAGGCTAGAATGCAGTGGCGCGATCTCAACTCACTGCAACCTCTGCCTCCTGGGTTCAAGCGATTCTCCTGCCTCAGCCTCCCAAGTAGCTGGGACTACAGGCACGTGCCACCACGCCCGGCTAATTTTTTTTATTTTTAGTAGAGATGAGGTTTCACCATGTTAGCCAGGATGGTCTCAATCTCCAGACCTCGTGATCCACCTGCCTTGGCCTCCCAAAGTGCTGGGATTACAGGGGTGAGCCACCACGCCCGGCCTGGAATTTCCTACTTGTTAGCCATCTATAAACCCACTTCCATCACCCTTTGTTTCTTTCTCCCTCCCTGTCTCTGAGGAGAGGTGTCTTGTGTTCTATTTGTGCTCTGATTGCATTCCTTTCCGCCTCCAAGACCTCCATCATTTCTCCATGCTTTCCTATATCTTTGTTTTTTGTTTTTTGTTTTTTTTGTTTTTGAGACAGAGCCTCGCTCTATTGCCCAGGCTGGAATGCAGTAGTGCGATGCTGGCTCACCACAACCTCTGCCTCCCCACATCCTCTGCTTCCTGGGTTCAAGCGATTCTCATGCCTCAGCCTCCCAAGTAGCTGGAATTACAGGCACGCACACCACACCCAGCTAATTTTTATATTTTTGGTAGAGACAGGGTTTGGCCATGTTGCCTAAGCTGGTCTCAACTCCTGGCCTCAGGTGATCCACCAACCTTGGCCTCCCAAAGTGCTGGGATTACAGGCGTGAGCCACTATGCCCAGCCAGCTTTCCTGTATCTTCTAATCTTCAATTGCTTCACCACAGGCTCTTCCATATCCACATTTCTGCCATTAAGATAATACATTTTAGAATTTTCCTCTTCATTATATATCCCCTTTTTCCTTCTTCCTATTCTTTTTCCTAAAAATCTACAATTAGGAAATTCCTGCCTTAATCTCTCCATGACAGTGTGATCTGCCCTCCAGTCCCCCACTTCTCCCACTCAGACTGCTCCAGTAAAAGTCACAGATGACTTTTTTTGTTGTAAAAATCAACAGAAACTTATTTCCATCTTAAATCATTTCTACTGCATTTGAAACCGTTGACTACTTTCTCCTTGAAACGAGACTGTTGCTCTCCTTTTCTTGACTTATTTTCCATTTCCTTTGTATACTTACACCCCCAACCCCTGGACTCCTGATCAAGTCTATGGCTTCAGTTATTACTGGGCCTGTGGCTAACGTGTCTTCTCTTTAAGCTGATAGATGAGGTCTACCTGTGATACCTGGAGCTATACCTCTGACCTACAGGAATTCATATATTCCAGCACGATAGCCATTTTTCTATAGTCTATGTCACTACCTGCATGCCCCTTGGCTCTTTAATCTCAACATTTGCAAGGAGAAAATTGTCATTTTTTATTCCAAAAATGTTTTCCCATATTTCACAGCTTGGCGTGATCCCACCAATATCTTCAAGAAGAAGCCTACAGTCATCTTCCATTTCTCCCTCTTTTTTACCACATTCCACATGCAAGTCAAGTTCTAATAATTTTAGTTTTAACATCTCTGTAACCCCACTACTGCCAGTGCTCTAAGCTCAAGATCATCATCTACTGGCTGGGTGCAGTGGCTCACACCTGTAATCCCAGCACTTTGGGAGGTCGAGGCAGGTGGGTCACCCGAGGTCAGGAGTTCGAGACCAGCGTGGCCAACATGGTGAAAACCTGTCTCTACCAAAAATACAATAATTAGCTGGGTATGGTGGCAGATGCCTGTAATCCCAGCTACTCGGGAGGCTGAAGCAGGAGCATTGCTTGAACTCGAGAGGCGGAGGTTGCAGTGAGCTGAGATTGTGCCATTGCACTCCAGCCTGGGCGAGAGAGCAAGACTCAGTCTCAAAAAAAAAAAAAAAAAAAAAATTATCTTGTCCCATCACTTCATTAGCCTCTCAACATTCTCCTTGTATCTAGACCAACACTGCCCAACAGAGCTTCCTGTGAAGCTGGAAATCTGTATCTGCACTATCCAGTAAGTTGGACTCCTCTGTAGATAAGGCTTTGTCTTTGAAGAATTTTGAAAAGTAAACACATTCATTGGCAGCAGTGGGAAAAACAGTCTAGAACTGTGCCATCCTATATTGGCTCTTTAATCAAAATTCAATAAATTTAAAAGATTCTCAGTCACATTAGTCACATTTCTAGTACTCAATATCTACATGTGACAAGTGGTTACTGTACTGTAAGTATGAACACTTGTCACAGCAGGGATCTATAACATACAAACCCTCTGGAATGCTGCACGTGCTTTTTTTTCTTTTTCCTTTTTTATGGGAAAAAGAGCCATAGTGTTTATCAGCTGCACAAATCCAAACAATTTAAAAGTCAGGCAATAAATTCTGATTTCACTGACACTGACTATTATTACAGCTCCCAAATCCTTCTTGATGTGCCCTGTGTACAGCGCCAGCCTCATGTCCCACTGTTTGGGCGATTTTGTTATTGTGCAAACATCACAGAGTATACTTACACGCTGTGTTTGTAAGTACACCCTGTGATGTTTGCACAATGCTACAAACTTATACAGCATGTGTACTGTACTGAACACTGTAGGCAATTGTAACACAATGGTCAATATTTGTATATCTAAAAATAGAAAAGGTACAGTAAAAATATGATATAAAAGATAAAAAATGGTACTAACCATGAATGGAGCTTGCAGGACTGGAAGTGGCTCTAAGTCAGTGAGTGAGTGGTGAATGAATGTGAAGGCTTAGGACATTACACCACTGTAGACTTTATAAACACTGTACTCTTGGGCTACACTAAATTTATTTTAAAAATAAAGCAATTGCTTTACAACATTATGACAGCGATGATGCTACTAGGCGACAGGAATTTTTAGCTCCTAATATAATCTTATGGGACTACCGTTGTATATGTGGTCTGTTGTTACTGGAAACATCATTAAGCAGCCCATAATTCTATTTCAGTTTCCTGAATGGGCCCAGTCTCTTTTCTGTGTTTTCACACATGCTTTTTCTTTTGCCTGGAACCCTCTTCCTATTGCACCACTATCTCTCCCTCTTCCTCACCTCCTTGCTTCAATTCTGCCTCCTCTGTCTTGGTTATTCGTATTCATTTTTCAGGATTCACTTCGGCTGTCATGGCATTCTGCTGGATGCTACCTAGCTCTGCATTTCACCAGTGCACTTGTCTTTCTGCTTCCTTCTGAGGGATCAATTGCCAGTGGTCCCATGAGTTAACCAAAAGTGCCATCTAGTGGCAAATGCAGAAGACAACAATTGCTTCCAAATGGGACAAAACTTGGAATAGTGGACAGGCTTTCTCCACCACTACACACAGTAGGGAGAATCTACCGTGGCTCTTGGCTCTCCTAGATAGTTTCACATTTTCTACCTAATTTAAAACTCTCCCTTGGTCTGGAAGTAGGTATCATAATTTTCATCTTACAGATGCAGTCTCAAGTTCAGAGGGGCCTCCTTAAAATCCCCTTCTTTGGGCAGGGCGCGGTGGCTCACGCCTGTAATCCCAGCACTTTGGGAGGCCAAGGCGGGCGGATCACGAGGTCAGGAGATCTAGACCATCCTGGCTAACATGGTGAAACCCCGTCTCTACTAAAAATACACGCCTGTAATCCCAGCACTTTGGGAGGCCAAGGCGGGCGGATCACGAGGTCAGGAGATTGAGACCATCCTGCCTAACACGGTGAAAACCCGTCTTTACTAAAAAATACAAAGAATTAGCCGGGCGTGGTGGCGGGCGCCTGTAGTCCCAGCTACTCAGGAGGCTGAGGAAGGAGAATGGCGTGAACCCAGGAGGCAGAGCTTGCAGTGAGCCAAGATTGCACCACTGAACTCCAGCCTGGGCAACAGAGCGAGACTACGTCTCAAAAAAAAAAAAAAAAAAAAAAAAAATCCCCTTCTTTGCAGGATTGGCCGCAAATAAAGAAGGAGAGTAGGTCACAACAGGCCAGGTTTTGCTCCCTCAGGATGGGAATTTCTCATTTAGAGCTGGTGGGAAGGATCTCATTAACATGTGGTTAAAGATGATTTGTCAGTGATGCAGCTGAGGACACTTAAAAAGAGAATATTAAGAGTCTCTACGGAAGCAATAGGTCCCCTGGCATTGTGAAGTCAGCGGATTATCGAGGAGGAGGAGTGGGGAAGCGTTTCATTAACGCAGGAATAAGGCAGTGTTCCTCATGGTGGGTTTACAGTGCAACAAATGGAAGTGTTGGGGTCAAAGCCATGGCGTGCAGCATGAGGTACGTAATGGGCAGCTTGTGTCCCAATGAACAGATATGAAGCCAGGATGATTTGCTAGTGAGAAGCTTGGGAAGGAACACTAGAAACCTGTTGAATTCCCAATACAGCGTGTCATATTTCATAGGGTCACTAGAAGTAGCACAATGGGTGGACAAAACTTAGAAGGCGTAAGACCTGCATTCACTTTTGGCCATGCCTCTAACCAGCATCTGACCTCCAGCAAGTGACCTGGAACCACTGAGCCTTAGGCTGGACACTGAGATACTGCTTTTTACATTTTCCTCTAACAACTTTATTGAGATATAATTCACATAGCATGTAACTCAGCCATATATAGTGTTCAACTCAACGGTTTTTAGTATCTTCACAGAATTGTGCAAGCATCACCATAGTCAATTTTTCTGTTTGGGTTGTTTTTTTTTTTTTTTTTTGAGACAAGGTCTTGCTCAGTTGCCCAGGCTGGAGTGCAATGGCATGATCATGGCTCACCACATCCTTGACCTCCTGGGCTAGATCCTCCCACCTCAGCCTCCTGAGTAGCTGGGACAACAGGCACACACCACCATGCCCAGCTAATTTTTTTATTTTTTTATTTTTTTTATTTTTTGTAGAGATAGGGTCTCCCTATGTTGCCCAGGCTGGTCTCGAACTCCCGGGCTCAAGCAGGAGGATCAAGCGATCCTCCCACCTTGGCCTCCCAAATTGCCACCATAGTCCATTTTAGAACATTTTTATCACCCCAAAGAGAAACCTTGTACCCTTTAGCCAAAACTGCACAATCTCCCCCTTCTTCTCCAGCTCTGTGCAGCTACTAATCTACTGTCTGTCTCTAGAGATTGACTATTATGGACATTTCAAATAAATGAAATTAGACTATGTGACCTTTCATAACTGGCTTCTATGACTTAGCATGATGTTTGCAAGGTTCACCGATAGTCTAGCATATATCAGTACTTTATCACTTTATATTGCCAAATATTATTTCATTATATTCATATCACATTTTATGTATCCATTCATCAGTTTATGGACATTTGGGTTGTTTCTACTTTTTGGCTATCCTAAATGATGCTGCTATGAACATTTGCATACAAGCTGTCGTGAATACTTAAGTTCTCACTTCTCTTGAGTATATACCTGGGAGTGAAATTGCTGGGTCATGTGGCAACTCTACATTTGACCTTTTGTGGTCTTGCTGTTTTCCAAAGAAGCTGCAACATTTTGTATTCTCACCAGCAGTGTATGAAGGCTTAAGAGGTCTTTTAAAACTGCTGATCTGTTTATAAGAGTGTCAATAAGAGGCTGCGCATGGTGGCTCACTCCTGTAATCCTAGCACTTTGGGAGGCAGAGGAGGGTGGATCACTTGAGGTCAGGAGTTCAGGACCAGCCTCGCCAACATGGTGAAACCTCGTCTCTACTAAAAACACAAAAATTAGCCAGGTGTGGTGTTGCACCCCTGTAATCCCGGCTACTGGGGAGGCTGAGACAGGAGAATCACTTGAACCCAGGAGGCGGAGGTTGCAGCGAGCAGAGATTGTGCCACTGTACTCTAGCCTGGGTGAGAGTGAGACTCCGTCTCAAACAACAACAACAGCAACAACAAAAATTGTCGATAAGATATAGAAGCATTACTTTTATCTAACCACATATCAAGTGCTCAATTCCTTTTTCCCTCTTGCTGTGCTATTGTTATGTAATCACATCTGTATGTTACAAACTCAATACTTAGTTATAATTATTTTATATAATCTGATGTCTCTTAAACTGAGAAAAGGACAGCAAGTATATATTTATAGCATTCATTACATATTTATCTCTTATGGTTCTCTACATGTATTCTTATGAATTCAAGTTACTATCTGGTATCATTTTCGTACTGCAAATACAGCTTTGCTTACCTCCATTTCCTTTGTGATGTTAATGCTAAATGTTATGTATGTTACATGCTCCCAAATACAATGCATCTTGCATAAACATGGTTTTTTTCTATAATTGCCCTATAAATAAGAATGATGAAATATGCATTTATACTTTTATAATTACATAATTACCTTTACTATGCTGATGGCCTATACCTCCGAGGAGGCACCATAACCCTCAACTAGGAGCTGGGGGAAGAGCGAGCCCTGTGTTCTTGACTACACCCTCCTGGAGTGGCCATCGCTGAACTGAGAGGGAGCAGAAAAGAAGTGGTTGGTGGGTCAGATGACAAAAACTTGCTGTTCTTATTAAGTTTCAGTAGGTTTCCTTGAATGTTTCTTTATTTAATGAGCTGTACGCCAGTAGTTCAATTTCCAGACCATTTAAATGGTTGTTTCGTTTATAATTTTCACTAGTTAGGCTTGTTTCACTGGTGAGTAGGTCCACAAAGTTCCTCACATGGTCTCTAGAATATCACTTAGTTCTTTACAAAGTACCCTCGTGTGTAAAATTTTATTTGATCCTCACCATTTTATGAAACAAGGGTAAGGACTTTTTAGCCCTAAAAATGAGGCCCAGAATGCTAAGTAACTGGCTGAAGTTATAAGGCTTCTCAGAGCCATGTGTTCACTCAGGAGGCACTTACTGCCTGCTCTGTGCTAAACATTAGATTTAAAATGTTCAGCATTTACTGTATAGACAGGAGACAAAAACCCGACAATTGCAGCATAAGGTTAAGTGCTAGAATAAAGCATACGGTGCCTTAAGCAATAAGAAGGGCACTGGCTGGGTGCAGTGGCTCACTCCTGTAATCCCAGCACTTTGGGAGGCCGAGGCGGGTGGATCACTTGAGCCCAGGAGTTGAGACCAGCCTGGACAACATGGTGAAACCCCATCTCTACAAAAAAGTACAAAAAACAATTAGCCAGACATGGTGGCACATGACTGTAGTCCCAGCTACTTGGGAGGCTGAGGTGGGAGAATCACTTGAACTCAGGAGGTGGAGGCTGCAGTGAGCTATGATCGTACCATGCCACTGCACTCAGCCTGGGCAACAGAGTAAGTCCCTGTCTCAAAAAAAGGAGGGGGTTGGGTGGCCACCTAGTCCAGTCTTGAATAAGAATTAGAAACTAAGCATTTTGATTTCTCTGTTTTTCTTGTAAATACAAACGACCAAATAGCACAAAATAAAGTGGCACATGGCATGGTAGTTAAGACTGAAGCCAGATGGCTAGATGGTTTACATTTCCATCCAATTATTAGCTATGTTACCTTGGGTAAGTCACTTAATCTCTCTGTGCTTGTTTCCTTATCTATAAAATGGTGCTAATATTACCTACTCTTTAGGGTTATACGATTGAAGACACAGCACTATGTTTATAATTGTACCTGGTATATGTTTATACTGTAACAACTGATTGCTAAATAAATTCTGTTAATGAGAGGATGGTGTTAAATACTAACCTCCCCCAGGGCATTCTTGTCAGTGTTTCCTGAAATAGTAAAACACTCAACTTCCAAAAGCTGAAACTGAAATTGATTTCTTGAGATATAGTATGTACTTGTTTTTCAGAATTGTTTCGTTTTCCCTGACTTGGTTAAGTGTGAGATTTAGGGTTAACTGAAAAGAACAACTCTTCAGGAAATACCTGGGAACCTGTAGTCTTCCAGGTTATCTGTATGTTGCCATAGGGTAATTTTAACATGTTGTTTGTACTACAGTATACCTTAAATTAATTCAAAAGAAAACACATCTAACATGTTTTAATTTTTTGATGCAGAAGAATCACTGTTTACATAAGATTCCAATAAAAATAGTTTATATTCAGTTCTTAGGTTTCTTTGGGTTAACTACTGAAACACACTATACTTCAGAAGTATTGTACTATGCTCGATTAGTCTTGTTGAAAGTTCTAGAAAATCAGGGGCTACTAATATGTTGATGCTCATGCCCTTAGTGGTGTTATTCGGCATCCTGGCAAAATAAACTGAAATGTGGCTCAAATATGGCTCTAAGCTCAACAGGGTACAATCCACTACTTGCAAGTCTTCTCACCCCCCACTTTCCTAGGAAATGATTCTGTTTTGGGTATTAAGTACCTCTCTAAACACAACTACATTTAGTGCAGTTTTACAACTTCCCTTAGTATCATTAACACTTCTGTGACCAAACAAACAAATGACTACTGCAAACTGGTTTATTTTTTATAGGAAAGTGTCAACATCTTTATTGCTAATATAAGCATTTAATGTCAAAGAAATGAAGGTAATTTTACAAACTCAATTTTTGTAAGTACATGAAGTTTCTATTTGATTATGTGGTTTTATATCACATTCGTTCAAATGCATTTCTCTCCCTTAGAGGGACTATTCCAACATCACTCCTTTGGAATTATTTCAGTCATCCCTAACATGTGACTTTACCAAAGACCTTGAAGCTAAACAAACAAGCAAAACAAAATTTCAATGACTCTTAGATGAATGGAATAAGAAAGTCATCACATGTCAATTAGGGATGTTCATGTCCAAAAAGACACTGTCAAAATGTTTCGTCTGATACAGCAGTTATAAGTCAGAGCCTTCAAAAAACAAGGGCAGAACAAGAGTACAATAAAAGAAGCATCTGCAACTTAAGCTTCCCACAGTCCTAAGCCTGATATGCGCAAAGCAAAGCCTCTTTCCCGCAAACTAAATTCCATCCATTTGAGCTTTCAGAGATCGATGCCCAAGAACTATCATTAATATATACAGCATATTGACTCTAGTTGCATCAATTATGCCTGAAGAGTTTAATACCCATCCAAGTCCAAAGGTGGAAGAATACATACACTGGTATGGTAACAGGCAAGAGCAGGCTGTAAAAGCAAAGGCTGGCTGTGCTAGTGCAGCCCTGTGGGAAGTTTTCTTCCACAGAGGCTGAGTAGAACAGTCCTGCTAAAGAAACCAGTGGAATAAGAACAGTCAACGTAGGAAGAGACAGAAACATTCTTCTCTTCCACTTATTACCTGCCACTGTGTTTTAAAAGGTATATGGTACTAAGAAAAGTTGGCTGTTGCGTTTTTTTTAATTTTTTTAAATTATGAACTAGCGCTGCTCCACTTCTTCTTGCTTCTTACTTTGACGTGTCATCCTAGCTGCCTGTGGTATCATATTAGGAATCCCATCAATGATTGGATAAGCTATTCCCAACTCTTCATTAATCAATTCATTTGTTGATGCTTCATATCTGAGGTGGAAAAAAAAAAAAGAACAAAATGAGTTGTGGGAAAATAAAATGCTTGAAGAGCCTGATTTGCAACAAATACCACCATTTATCCAATTTTTGGTATGGAGTTAATCCCAGAATAGTCTTCTTTAATTCTAAAAGCAACAATAGCCAATTCAACCTTTTATCTTAGAAAAATTCTCTTACAATCTATAATTATTCTCATTTTAGTCAGTTTCTCTCATATTCTCTTTTTCACCTTATTCACAAGTTATTCCTTAATTTTTTTTCATGCTAGTCAGAAAAGATCCCCCTCTCTTATCCAAATATTCCTTCATTACTTTGGTCAACCCCCAAACCATCCCTGTTAATTTACTACTAGAATAAACACTAGAGAAAAATCAACTTCTTCGTTTTAGAATAAATGCTAAGTAGAGAAACTTAACTAATCCATTAGAAGGAAATCACTGGAAAAGGTGAGAGGGCAGAAATGAGGAAACTTTGGAAAGCACTAAGTCTGCAGTGAGCTAGTTATAAAGGTAAATCAAATGATAATTTCGAGGTTTGAGAAAATTGAATAATATGTTTATTACGGGAAAAAGAAATACGAAAAATTGCTAGTAATCTACCATTCAGAGATAATCACTGATAACATTTTGGTGTTTATGCGATTTGTAATACTAGCATTAGTGTTGTCAATATTCAATTTTGGTAGCTTGGAAACTGTAGAGCTGTCTTCCCAAAAACTAGTTAAAGAGGCTTCTACGAAACCTGCTAGGCCACAACTAAGAGCCACCGGGCAGCAAACACAGCTGAATTGCTTAAGATTGTCAGGCACCAGTTGTACAAGACACTTTCACAAGAATCTGGAGGGTACAACAATACTTTTCATTATCTTGGCTTAAAAACCGGAAGGCTTTGGACTTGTCCTGAATCGCAGTGGTTCATAAACCTGGTGGTACGTTAGAAATAATTTAGGGACCGTTTAAGAACACAAATAAGCTGGGCGTGGGGGCGGCGCCTGTCTCCCGACTCCTGAGGAGGCTGAGGCGGGAGTTCTAGGCCAGTCTGGGCAACGTAGGGGGCACCCTGTCTCTTAAAAGGAAAAAAAAAAAAAAAAAAGAGAAAATACAAATGTTCAGGTCCCATTCCCCGAGCATTCCAAGTCTGCCCGTCTTGGGGGCTGTCGGGGAATCGGCATTTTTAAAACGGTCCCCTGGTGATTGCAATGCGCAGCCAGTCGCGAACCCTAAAACGCTTCGAGCCATTCCCGCAGGCTGGCGATGTGTTCTGGGAGATGTGGGACGCAGCTCCCCTGGCCTCCGGTCTCCCCCGTCCTGCCCGCTGTGCGCCCGGTGAGGACAGAGTCCAGAATATGGCAGCGGAGAGTACTTGACCGACCTACAAGGCCCCAGTGGCTGCGAGAGGCCGCGGTCCACCGCTCCCTTTCCGCCCACCGGGAGGCTGAGAAGGAAGGGCCAACGCCAGCGAGTTACCTGAGCGGCTTCTTGGAGAGCGGGCACACCAGGAACTCCAGCAGCGCCGGATCGAAGGCGCGGGGCAGCTCCTCACTCTTCTTGCCCCGGTCGGCCAAAGGCCGCGACCCCGACGCGTGCAGGCACCTACGGGCGACCGCGGACGGCGGCGCGCGCGTTCCCCGCAGCGCTGAGGCGAGCCTCCAGCGTGCTCCACTCAGCATGGTCTGGCAGCCGGAGACCAGGCCTCACTGCGCCCTTGCCACCCGTGGCCGAGCTCCTGGCTCCCCGTTCGTCCAGGCCAGCCGGCCAGGCCCCGCCCCCTGGTGCTCTGGGAAACGCTGCCGGGGAGTAGGCGGGGCGGGCGCTTTGGTTCCGAGGGTGCTTCTGCTCCGACTGCTTTTCCCACGGGCGTCATCTATAGTCCGGAGGACAGCCCCAGGGCAGAGGCCTCTGGTGGGTGCCCCGCCGCCTTACCAGACTAAAAACTAAACCAGTGTTTAAGTCGAGGTGTCTGGGTTTTCACCGGGGCCTGTCGCAAGGATGCTAGGAAGCCAGTGGCCAGGCCTCAGAGTTGTAGGGAGTTAGGCTTGGACCAGCGTGGTTACCTCCAAGTGAAGTTTCAAACACACTGTTATGTATTGTATTGAATGTATTGTCATGGATGTATTGAAAGCGCTCATTTGTTTCATGTACATCTTTACTATACCATTAGTTTCTGTAATCTTGTTTGGCTTTTTTCTCTCTCATTAAAAAAAGTGAGAACCTGGAAGGAATGGCCTAGGCCCCTGACCCTCCAAAATATATAAATTCTTCCTGCCTGAGACCCAGTCATTGTGAAGTATTTGCGTGATAAAGCACAGCTAATTTACTTCTATAAATGAGCTTGGAGGCCGCAAGGGGCCTAAATAACTGTGTAACAGGCAGATGTGATCTGCCTGTTAAAGATCTATTCAATGAATGGGTGATCCATTCAGTGAATTTGTATCCCAGGTTTGCTTCCGACTCTCCGAGGAAGTGACCATGTTAGATCTCTTTCTTACAGTGTAGTAGATGGGAACTTGGGCTCTGGGGCCTGACAGCTTGGTTCCCTGTCCACAATTAGGAGCTGTATGACTTTGGCAAATGACTTAACTGCTCATTTTCCTTATCTGTATAAGACTAATAATTGTACCTACCCTGTAGGTAGGGCATAAATGTGATTGTGCATTCGAAGAACATTTAGAAAAGTGCCTGGCACAAATTAATGCTCCATTAATGTTGTCTATTTTTATTTTTATTTCATCTAGTTTTTCCATGTCCGAAGACTCAAAGATTCTCATTAGTCATCCACTTTTTCCCTCCGTTCTGCTGAATATCAACCTGAACTTTTTTTTGCATCACTGGGCATTATCATTTCACACTTTGAGTTCCTGGAGCTGGAAGTACAGAATCCAAAAATATGTTTATATTTTCAAATTTCTCTTCCACTCCAATGTAAAAATAAACTGACAAATGTTTATGTGTTCATCCTAATTTTTTGTTTGTTTTTTGGGCCATCCTGTTTTTTTAAAAAAAAAAACAGTTTATTTTTTGATGTTCTTTGTTCACTAATGCTCAGAAGATTTTCTAAGGTTAATGTAGCTTATAGGATACCAAAAAGGAAACACTTCTACTGGATAGATATTCAAGAGATAATGAAAGTCTCTGGTTGCCTCACCTTCTTTCCCCCACAAAGAAATCTTTCACAGTCATAACTTTCCGTTATTAGAGTTACTAACGGACTAGAGAATAGGGCAGTTATCAGGACATACCCTCAAGGGAAACTACTGTAAAGTTCCTATGTCACCTTCACACTATTTCCGACTAGGGCAGTAGCAGGAATTAATTTTTCAGTTGAAATCAGTTGATACTTTGGGCTCAAGGGAAGGGGTGAGCTGTAGGAAAGATAAGTTTCTGCTTAAGGAGAAACAGCGCTTGACTTCTGCAAGCGCTGAGTGGGCTCAACCCTTGGCCCTTGTTGGGTAGGGGAAGGCACCCATGCTTAAGCCTCAGCTAGCTTGGCTGACATGCCTCAGCTAGCTTGGCTGACAGATCTCTGTCAACTGGGTTTTCTAACCAGTTATAAATAAATTAGTTTCAGTTTGCCTCCACATAGAGGGTTTGAGGCAGTTCAGTTTACTTTATTTAGGGGAAGAATAGAGAGTAACAGCAAAGTATTGAAAACATCCTCAAATTTATAACACCAGAAATCAACAACCAATATTTAAGGAACATATGAATGTATGACTGTCACCATGTGTGTATTAAATTGCGACAGATCAAAGCAAAATGTCCCTAAATAGCCCTTAGCAATGAAGAAATACAATTCATTTCTGCCTGTAGTATACTAAGCTAAATGTAGATGATAGGATAGGATCATGGGACTGGAACTGGTCTTTTAAAAGTTAGTCCCTTTTCACTATTCCCATGACTATGACCTTTCCTGTCACACAGGCCTGTACACAACAACCTGATGGTTTCTGGGCTCAGATACAGTATAGCTGTGTGATCTTGGAGAAGCTACTTAAGTTCTCACCCTCAACCTTCTCACTTGTGAAATACAATAATAATAGTATGTAACTTACAGTGTTTGAACAGACTAAATAAAACAATTCAAGTAAAACAGCACAGGTGCTAACACATTTAAAGAATGTTGTTAGCAATAAAATTATTTATTATGGTGAAACTAGTAAACATTCTGATGAAAAGGGAAAGGGAAAGCACAAGGTACTTCTGGGACACTCTTTTTAACTGAAATGGAACTTTTCTAATTTCTAATATGGATACTATTGAATCACAATTCTTGGATTATCACACACATGAAGTTAGAAATCTGTAGGCAGAAGAGGGGCTGGACTATGTATTTTAACAGAGCCTGTCAATTCCAAATTTGGGGGCATTGAAATTTGTGAACCTGTAATCCAAAGAAATGAGTCAAAATAAATTTTCCACTAGATGGCATCATTTAGTATTTGAACTAACATTTATCTCTGCTTGATCTTTTCTTTCTGTGATTACAAAGATTTACTTTCATTTTGCCAATTTTTCTTAATTTGACAACACTTATTTTTTATTTTTATTTTATTTTCTTGAGACAGATTCTCTCTGTGTCATCCAGGCTGGAGTACAGTGGTGCAGTCGTGACTCACTGCAGCCTTGACCTCCCAGGCTCAAGCAATCCTGGCACGTCAGCCTCCAGGTAGCTGGGACTACAGGTGCATGCCACCACGCCCAGCTAATTTTGTATTTTCTGTAGAGATGGTGTTTCATGTTGCCCAGGCTTGTCTGGAACTCCTGAGCTCAAGCAATCCACCCACCTTGGCCTCCCAAAGTGCTAGGATTACAGGCATGAGCCACTGTGCCCAGCCCAACATTTATTTTAAAAACAAAAATCATAAAAGTCCTATTAATAAATTTTAATTATAATGAGTTTATTAAAATCAAGTTTCCAATAGATAAATGGACAAAATATTTGAAAAGAAAAATTCACAAAAAAGAAAATACAGCTGATCAATAAACATATTAAAAAATTATCCTCAATAGTAAAGTAGTAATGCTAGTTTCAGACATCAAAGGAGTTTTGAAATAACTCTAGACATGAAAGTTACCAGCCTTGTCTTGGCCATCTGAAGGATAATCACAAATTCTGTCTGAAGGGCTGAGGACTAGTGCCTGCAAAAGGACCAGAATATCCCAGCATGGGCTCAAGTAGCTTGAAATTATGGAAGCATGTCCTGTCTTTCTTTCTTTTCTTTCTTTCTTTCTTTCTCTTTCTTTCTTTCTTTCTTTCTCTTTCTTTCTTTCTTTCTTTCTTTCTTTCTTTCTTTCTTTCTTTCCTTTCTTTCTTTTTCTCTCTCTCTCTCTTTCTTTCTTTTTTTTTTTTTTGAGACAGGATGTTGCTCTATCTCCCAGGCTGGAGTGCAGTGGCTCCATCATAGCTCACTGCAGCCTTCACCTTCTGGGCTCAAACAATCCTCCCACCTCAGCCTTCCGAGTAGCTGCGACCATAGGCACGCACATGCACCACCACAACCGGCTAATTTTTAAAATTTTTTTTGTAAAGTCAGGGTCTCACTATGTTGTCCAGGCTGGTCTTGAACTCCTGGGCTCAAGTGATCCTCCCGCCTCAGCCTCCCAAAGTCCTGGGATTACAGGCGTGAGCTACCACGCACAGCCCAACTTGCTCTTTTGGTTCTGTGGCTGCTGCACTTATGGGGATGTACCCGCTGATCCACAACAGCTTGGGAGTACTCTTCCATAAGCTCCCCTCCCTCACGCCAGGCAATGTGCTTGTCATCGTGGGCTCCATTATCACGGTGGTTGCCTTCCTGGGCTGCATAGGTTCTGTCAAGAAAAACAGGTGCCTGCTTATGTCCTTGTTCATTCTGCTGCCGATTATCCTCCTTGCTGAGGTGACCTTGGCCATCCTACACTTTGTTTACGAACGGAAGCTGAATGTATAGGTAGCTGAGGGCCTGACGGACAGCATCTACCATTACCACTGGGACAACAGCACCAAGGCGATGTGGGACTCCATCCAGTCATTTCTGCACTGCTGTGGCGTAAATGGCACGAGTGATTGGTCCAGCGGGCAACAAGCATCTTGCCCCTCAGATCCGAAAGTGAAAGGTTGCTATGCAAAAGCGAGACTGTAGTTTCACGCCAATTTCCTGTATATCAGAATCATCACCATCTGTGTATATGTGCAATCCAGGTGGTGAGGATGTCCTTTGCACTGACCCCAAACAGCCAGATTGATAAAACCAGTCAGGCCCTGGGGATGTGACCTGCAACTGCCCTGTGCTGGGGAGACTCGTTTCATCTTTGGAAATCCAAAACCATTTATAGCACGAAGTTCTAAATGGTCACCTGCTGGACTGCCTGTCCTCCCCTTCGCTTTTTGGGTCACTGTCTTATACAGTCAGAAAATAAGGTGTTGGCTAGGGACTTTCCATCTCAGGCAGTGAGACAACCTTTCACCTACTGATGGCAGCAGCCACGTCTCTCAAGGTGGTAACAGTAATACTTGGACATTTTTTTAGACATGAAAGGCCAAGAGAAACTGTGGAACTAATGGCTCAAGATCAAAGAGTGGGCCCAGGATATGAAGTTTTTAACCTTCCCATTGTCAAATTAGTCTCTGGCCTCTGTGTCATGCCCAGTCTGCTCTCCAAAGTCAAGCAAGAGACAAGCTGAAGAGGGTTCTAGGTCCAGGCTCATGGGACCATTGTCACAACCCTGTTTCTCTTTGATGAAGAGTGGTGGCTATAGGAATTACAGAGTGCTCTTTCTCCAAAGGGCAGGGTTTCATTTCCATTTCTTTATTAAGGGCCTCATCAATTTGTTCTGTCTTTCCACAAAAAATTATCCAGTGATTTATATCCTGACTTCAACCAGTTACTTAGTTGATAATCATATGCACAAGACTTCTGGTGTTATTTCTCTATCAGCTAAGGTTTTGTTAATTTATTATTTTGCTCTTCGATAAATAAAAGTGATCTTAATTTTTTGAAAAATCAAAGAAGTTTCCATTTCTCATCTATCAAAATAGTAAATATTTTAAAAATGTAATTCTTAATGTTTATGAATAAATGAATAAAGTATTAATTTATTAATTTATTGAATGTCCACTATGTGGCAGGCATGCACCATTATTCAGATTTAAAAATAAAAACTCATAACAACACAGAAAATTATAATAAGTGAAAAACAAGCAGGACACAAAAATGTATGCACAATGATTATGTTTTTAAACCCAGAACTTCGGCATAGGGGCAAAAAACAAATAACAACCAAAATGTTGGCTGAGTGCTGTGGCTTACACTTGTAATCCTGCACGAGGCAGGAGGATTGCTTGAGGCCAGGAGTTCAAGACCAGCCTGAGCAACTTAGCAAGACTCCATTTCTACAAAAAATAAAAAAATTGGCTGTGGCAGTGCCTGCAAGTACTAGCTACTCAGGAGGCTGAGGAAGGAGGATCACTTGAGCCCAGGAGTTCGAGGTTACGTTAAAGTATGATGGCACCACTGCACTCTAGCCTAGGAGACAGAGCAAGACCCTATCTCTAAAAAATAAAAAAACAGGCCAGGCACAGTGGCTCACACCCATAATCCCAGCACTTTGGGAGGCCAAGGCAGGTGGATCACGAGGTCAGGAGTTCAAGACCAGCCTGGCCAAGATGGTGAAACCCCGTCTCTACTAAAAATAGAAAAATTAGCCAGGTGTGGTGGCAGACGCCAGTAATCCCAGTTACTCAGGAGGCTGAGGCAGGAGAATCGCTTGAAACCAGATGGCAGAGGCTGCAGTGAGCTGAGCTCACACCGCTGCACTCCAGCCTGGGCAATAGAGAGAGAGAGACTATGTCTCAAAAAAAAAAAAAAAAAAATTGGTTCTCTTTAGCTGGTCGAAATATTGCTGAATTGTTCTTTAAATGTTTCTCTATTTAAACTTTTTTATTTAATAAAATAGTTTTAAAATATAAACATTACCAGTTCATAATTGATAAAAGAATACTTTATTTCAAAACTATTGATTTGGTTCAGTAAATATTGATCACTTCCTGTGTTCTCAGATTATATTAGGAGGTGAAAAGGACGGGCATAAAGGCATATAAGATGCTATTCCGGCTAAGTGCGGTGGCTCACACCTGTAATCCAGCACTTTGGGAGGCTGAGGCAGGCAGATCACCTGAGGAGTTCAAGACCATCCTGGCCTGGCCAACATGGTGAAACCCTGTCTCTATTAAAAGTACAAAACATTACCTGGGTGTGGTGGCGGTGCCTATAATCCCAGCTACTCGGGAGGCCGAGGTAAGAGAATTGCTTGAACCAGGGAGGTGGAGGTTGCAGTGAGCTGAGATCGTGCCACTGCACTCCAGCCTAGGCGACAGAGTGAGATTCCGTCTCCAAAAGAAAAAAAAAAAAAAGCTATCCCTATTTTCAAGATGTTTATAATCTTAAGTGGAGTAAACAGCACAGGATAAAGTTAAATAAAACATTCAGGTTTACATATAATACATTCTTTTGTGCATTCATTCAACATTTGTTGAACTTATACTGTATATGAGGCTCACAAAGAAGGCTGTGCCTAAGGCCTGAGGAGGGCTTAGGGGAGTGTCAGTATAGGTCTCATAGCCGTAACAAATTATTTACTGAGACCTCAGGAGATACCCATTTTATCTCCTTTCTTCGTTTTTTAATCCACAAAAACAATTTTAACTTTGCAAGTAGAATATAAAAGTTTGTTAGGCAGAGATGAGTGTGATGAGCCATCAATACTATACTACAGCTCAGGTAAGAGTGAATAATACGGACTTGAGTAGATATTGTAGGGCTGCATATTAATATACATTTTAAATGGCTTCTGTGTATAACTATAACATTTCAAAACTGATCATGAAAATGGCCAGGTTTGATCTTAAGCCTAAAAGTTCAACATAATTAAGATATGAATATATGGAAAGAAGAATAGTATTTTATTTTTATTCTTTTTGAGACAGAGTCTCGCTCTGTTGCCCAGGCTAGAGTGCAGTGGTGCGATTTCAGCTCACTGCAATCTCTACCTCCCAGGTTCAAGCGATTCTCCTGGCCTCAGCTTCCCAAGCAGCTGGGACCACAGGTGTGCACCACCACGTCACGCCTGGCTAATTTTTTTGTATTTTTAATGGAGATGGGGTTTCGCCATGTTGGTCAGTCTGGTCTTGAACTCCTGGCCTCAGGTGATTCGCCCTCTTCAGCCTCCCAAAGTGCTGGGATTATAGGCGTGACCCACCATGCCTGGCAGGAATAGTATTTTTTAAAATTTTTAAAATTTTTAAAATTTTTAATTTAAATTAAATTGTTGTTGTGCTATGTTGCCCAGGTTAGTTGAACTGGCCTCAAGCTGTCCTCCCCCCTCGGCCTCCCAGAGTTCTGGGATTACAGGCATGAGCCACCCTGCGCAGCCAATAGTATTTCTTAATGGGAGTCATCACCACTATTTTGTTCTTTAAAATATCCTATTCATACATATTTTGAAATATAAACTTAAAAAATAAGAAAAGAGGTCACTAAAACTATAAATATATCACAAGAAAATATCCAGATAAGCAACTCCACCTGATATTAATTTGTCTATTTAGAACAAATTAAATCAATAAAAAATTGCAGTTCTTTCAAACTCTGCTTGAAATCTGTGGCAGCTGTTGCTCTCTCAACCTCCATCTGAAGATGAGCTGTTGATCTCTCAACACTCCTATTTGAAGAAGTTGGAAAACGAACAAGTACATTTTCCAGACTCCCTTATAGATAGGGTTCTGGCTATGAAATAGACTCTGCCAGCTAGATACACACACGTGAAATTTGAAAGGGAGGCAGAGGTGAGCTTCCTGCAGCAGGGAGAGTTGACACACGGGTTCTGACAGACACAGGATTTGCGTGGGTTAGATGAATGCTGCACTCTCCGGATGCAAGGGGCAGTGTCTTAGTACAGGGCAGCTGCGGCAGCCACAGCAGTGGTTGCAGTAACAGTTTCTTCTGGGTCACAGCTACTAGGGCATTAGCTTAACACCAAAACTCCAGAAGCAGCCCCCTGTTTCTGCTTTTCTAGCCATTTTAATGAATTTATAAACACATAGTTCTGTATATTAAATTCCTATACACTGGAAATTCCTAGAACAATTTCTTTTTCCTACACTGAACCCTGAGTGGTCAACTACCCCAGAGTGTAGATGTGATCATTAAATGAAATATATAAATCACTTAGAATAGTGATTTATATATAATAAAGAATAGTGGCCTGAAACACTCCCAGTAAGAGATATCTATATAGATATATTTATAAAACAGGAGATTTATTACAGGAATTGACTTACACAATTATGGAGGCCTAGAAGTCCCATAATCTGCCTTCTGCAACCTGGAAAACCAGCGGGAGAAAGCTGGTGATGTAACTCAGTCCAAGTCCAAAGGCCTGAGAACCGGGGAGCCAACAGTGTAGGTCCAGATTGGAGCTCAAAGGCTCTAGAACCCAGAGCACCAGTATCTGAGGGCAGGGGAGTATATATGGCTGTCCCAGCTCAAATGAGAAGCAAATGCACCCTTCCTCCACCTTTTTGTTCTATTCAGGCTCTCATAGGATTGGATGATGTCCATTCACATAAGTGAGGGCAGATCTTCTTTACTCAACCTATAAATTAAAATCCTAATCTCTTTCAGAAAAACACTCACAGACACAAACACGAATAATGTGTTATCAGCTAACTAGGCATCCCTCAGCTCAGTTGAGATGTCACATAAAATTAACCATCGCATTGGCCCATTATAATAGAAAATAAAAGGTCCTGATCAGAATTACTAAAAAGAATGAAGAGTAGAAGTACTAAGAAGTACTCAGGAAAACAATCATCCTCTGGACGTAGAGTTGTAATATTTAGGAAAACAATGTGGGGAATTTTCTTTTTGCAAGGGTTCAAGGGAGAGCTTGAGGAAGAGGCAAGACAACTTACCTCTTGTACTAATACCATATGTATTAGAGTTCTCTAGAGGGACAGAACTAATAGGATAGATGAATATACGAAACGGACTTTATTAAGGAGAATTGACTCACACGGTCACCAGGTGAAGTCCCACAGTAGGCCATCTGCAAGCTAAAGAGCAAGGAAGCTAGTCCGAGTCCCAAAACCTCAAAAGTAGGGAAGCCGACAGTGCGGCCTTCAGTCTGTGGTCGAAGGCCCGAGAATCCCTGGCGATCCACTGATGTATGTCCAAGAGTCCAAAAGCCGAAGAATTTGGGGCCTGATGTTCGAGGGCAGGAAGCATCCAGCATGGGAGAAAGACGAAGGCCAGAAAACTCAGCAGGTCTGCTCATTCCACCTTCTTCTGCCTGCTTTATTCTACCCACGCTGGCAGGTGATTGGATGGCGCCCACGCACATTGAGGATGAGTCTACCTCTCCCAGTCCACTGACTGAAATGTTAATCTCCTTTGGCAACACCCTCACAGACACACCCAGGAGCAATGCTCTGCATCCTTCAATCCAATCAAGTCGACACATTATTAACCATCATACCATGGAAAATTCTGATTTTATAAATAAAATTGAAGGGATAAAAGGAGGCAAAATGATGTCACCTGAGACCTATGTGAGTAATTCGATGCTACTCATACTACTATCCCCTGCCCTTTCTCAAGGTTTTCCTTGGCATGATGCAGACTAGCTTGGAAGGGACCGTGTGAGAAACAGCATGCCAGAAGCCTTTGTAATTTCTCTTTCACATCTGCCTGTTCGCCATTTCTTACAATTTGTTTCTTCATAAGTCTTCTGGCTTTCAACACTTTGATCTTAATAGTCACAATTCTAATCTAGGCCTCAGTGATTTAAAGTTGTAGCTAACTTCATATATAGTCCTAATTTCTTTATCTCTACTTTTCTAATATTTTTCCCTTTAAAATCCCAATAATAAAAGTTTCTTCTTTATCGTTCTTACTGGCAACTTTGTTCAAAATTTCACAAAAAGAAATGTTATTTGTGCTTGGTTTTAAAGTGCTGTGTACCTTCACTATCACCCAGGTTTCTTAGCTTCTATCTTTTTTTACTCCCTTCCTCCCTCTTTCCACCTCCCATTCCTACTTCTTCTCCACTACCCTCCTGCTAATGGATAAATATGATCCATATCATCTGACAGTGCTTTTCAAATTTGAATATGCATATGAATCACCTGGGAATCTTGTTAAAATGCAAATTCTGACTCATTATGACTAGGATCATACTGAATAGGAGGCTTGAAATCTTTTCTTAACAGCTTCCGGATGCTGCTGCTGAATCGCAGACCACACTTTTAGTAGCAAGACTCCAGAACACTGGTTTTTCAACTGGAATGATTTTGAACCCCAGGAATATTTGGCAATGTGTGGATGCGTTTTTGATGGTTACAACTGGGGTGGTGCTCCTGGGCAGAGGCCAGGGATGCCACCAAGCATCTTACTATGCACAGGACAGCCCCTCACGGCAAAGAATTACCTGGCCCAAAATGTCAACAGTGACCAGGCTGAGGAATCCTGCTCTGGAATGATCTTAAACACTATAAGTATCCAGTGGCATCTTCTATGAGTCTAAACTTTCCAGTCCTCTTCCCTCTACTTAGTCAGTTCCTGTGACTAAAAGGATCTCATATTGCAAGGCTTTTTTCCCCAAAAGTCTACCATTTCCTTTTCCAATTTATTAAATGAAAGTTATGAATGGAATTTTTCATGGCATTAACATGATTTTAAAAGTCTCATGCTCTCAGAAAAAAAAAATTAAGACAGCAAGTTTACAGCTTTGAAATGTGTGATTCTATATGACTTTTTTATTATCCATGTTTAAGCTAGTGCATTATGGTGCCTTCGAAAACAACTGAAGTAATTCTCAAAATAATAATCAATAGGTGTTTTACTTTGTGTGTGTTTCCAATGACTGTTCAGATTGTAGCCATCAAATAGTCCATAGTGTAAAAGGAAATGAACCTCCAAAAGAAGTAGTTTTTTTTGTATTCAGATGAAGAAGATGGGGCTGTTTTAAAAGCTCTTTTATTATAGAAAAGCTGTGTTTTCCATAGTTGAAGAGAGTCAGGAATTTGACAACTTTAACTTGATTTGACTCTCCAGTGATGTAGCTAACACAAGAGTTATTGTATATGAAAAAGATAATTTTTACCAGAATCATGACTAGATGAAAGTAAATTGAGTCCTGAGTATTTTTATTGAAACTATGGTCACAATTCCAAGTTTTTGGAAGTCTGCTTTTCCTAGTTTTCTAAGCCTGTCAGGCATCTTTGGCTGACTCAGAGCCCAACCTTGAACTTACACCTGGCCTGCCAGCACCTAGGGCAGTGCCCTGGGATTCCCACTCTGCCCCTGATTTCATTGCAATGGAAAATACCACTCTTCCTGATTTCATTGCAATGGAAAATACAACTAAATATTTCAGTAGTTTGAGTTTGGTCTAGTCACTGGGGACATTTTATTTTAATGTAAAGATCTTACTGAAAAGTACTTTAGTCACCAACTTAGAGAATTCATAAACTGAAAAATGTTATATAAGGTGACTAAATCAGAATGATCTTCTTAAACTTACTGTCCACTCACCTACACTTCCCCAGAAAACTCTCCTTCTTCTGTATTGAACTTAGTAAATGATACCACCAACCTCTGAGTCACCTGGGCTGAGGTCTGAAGTCATGATGGACTTCATCTTTTCACCTCCCACATCCAATCACATGATGAAGGGCATCTCATGGCAGGAGGACAGGAGCAAGTGTGTCAGCTCAGGTCTCTCTTCCACTTCTTACAAAGCCACCAGTCCCATCATGGGGGTCCCACACAAATGACCTTATCTAATCCCAATTACCTCTCAAAGGCCCCAACTCCAACCAACAGATGAATTTGGCAGTTAAGTTTCCAATACAAGAAATTTGGAGGACATATTCAAACCACAGCACTCCTGAAATCTCTTACAGAAATATTACAGAGTAGAAATAATGCAAATGTTTCTTATGTCATAATGTAAGACAGAAAGATGGGAGTGCATCCCATTCTTGGTTCCATTTCCTTATTACAATAAACACAAATCATCTCATGGGACTAGGATGACCTACCTCAATGCACCTTGCTTTGCATGTGATAGTTTAACAAATTAGTTATTCACCGATGCACTCAAGTGGCCAAGAGCTCCCAGATGATTTCCCTAGGTTTGTGCAAAAGCTTCTGGCACAATGGCTTATGAGGCCCTCCAGAAACTGGCCCCAGCCTGTCTCCAGCTTCTTTTCTCACTGTGGCCACTTCTCATCTTGAATTCAGCCATTCTGAATTATTTGCTGTCCCCATAATAGCCTGTTTCATAGCTCCATGTCTTTTGTTCATGCCATTTCTTCTGCCCAGAATATCTTTACTCCATTGTCCCTCTAAACCACTGCCCGGCTTTTAAGACCCAATTCAAACACAGACTCTTTTACGAAGATTTTTCTAACTCCTACCTTTTCCCTGCTTCCTGGGAATTGACCATCAATCCCTTGTATACAATAGTAAACTACCCCACCCCAATACATACTCACTCACTCACTCACTCACTCTTATTATAACATTTATTACTTCTTTACAAGTATTCGTTTATATGTTTGTTTCCTGTACTAATCTAGAAGATCCTTTAGGTCACATACCATGTGTATTTTATTTCTTTATCCTTAAATCTAGCACAGTGACTGGCATATAGTATATGTTTAATAAACACTTGTAAAATGAATGTAATATGTCTAGTACCAAATGTTGTTCCTCTTAACTTGCCAATAGAAAAAAATACTACACAGTCACAGAATCTGCTTGAAATTTAGCTACCCGTGAAAAGAAAAGCACAATGATTTTTTTTCAATTTAGAGAAATTCAAAACATGTCAACTCTTTCCCAATCTGATTATAATTTTGAGTAATATAAGTTAGGATGGAGGTGCTAGAAGGAGTACTCTATCAGATCTATCTTCTAAATTCTTTTCTGCCTGGGATTATGTATTTTTAAAACACACACTAAAGTTATAAAAATACAACCAAGAATTCTTATACACTTTCACCTGGATTTCTCAAATTAACAGCTTTCTGTAGCTAGATTTTAAAAAACTGACAGTAACTTGCAGACATGAGGTTCATTTACAATTTAACACTTCAACACTTCAAAACAAAACCAAAACCAAAACAAAATATATTCTCTTACATCACCACAGGACAATTATCGAAATCAGAAAATTAATATTCATACAATATTACTGTATAATTTATGAATTTAAATTTCATCATTTGTTCCATTAATGTATTTTTATAGCAAAAGGAAAAGGATTTCTGGTCCAAGATTCAATCCAGGATGAGACATGACTTTTAGTCATCATGTCTCATTCATCTCTTGTAATCTGAAACAGTTCATCGGTCTTTTCTTATCTTTCATGACCTTGACATTTTGAGGCATTATGGGAAGTTTACTTGCAGCAAGTCTATTCCTCAATTTGGGTGTGTCTGATATTTCTTCATGATTAGATTCAGGTAATTTTTTTTTACATTATGCATTTTTTGCCAGGGTACCACAGAAGCAACACTGTGTCATTTTTAGTGCATCCTACCAAGAATTATTACTGGTTATGCTAACCAGTTATTAAAGTGGTCCCTTTAAGTTGTCACTACTGTAAATTAGTTTTCCTCTATGTAATTAATAAGTAGCATACAGGGATGAGGTTATGTTGAAGGCTAAACAAAAGAGAGACCAAGTGTTCCTCTGTGTTCTAAATAGAAATTGTTTAGCTGTGTTATTTGGCCTTCTTAGAGATTACATATAAAAATCAAAAGACTTTAAAATGGTGATCTTCTGACATTTTTAGTGCTTTAGCCACAAAATTATTTATAAAAACAAGATGTAGCTCTGAAATCCATAGTACTGAATATTAAAGCCTTAAGTAAACGGGAGATCTGCATTTAGCAGCTCCTCGGGGATGAAGCTCTAATAGCAGCAGGACTGTTGTTTCTGTGACACTGTGCATTTGGCTCACAGCTAGATCACTCATCAAAAACCCTCTGACAGGAAGATAATGTCCTATGTTATTAGCCATACTTTACAATCAAAGAATAGGTTTATGTTGGTGTTAAATCTGTGAATTCTTACTCTCAGCCTCTTTGTTTGACCCACATATTCTTTAAGGGAGAACTATGTTGAAATGGTACAGGTGATTCGATGGATATTTACCTGTTTTCTGGAGTTAGAAATCTAACACAATAAATGGAAGGTTCTTATTCTTTCAAATGGTTTTGCATCATAGTAAAGGAACCATGCAGTTTGGAGTACAACATTTCTTTCTCTCACTAGATTCAACTGCTAAAGACCTCTTTCACACTGCGATGCTCTTTGAGATGACACTGTACACCATGGAGTATGGTGGTGATAGCTGCCTATTAGTTTGCTAGGCCTGCTATAACAAAGTACCACAGACTGGATGGCTTGAACAACAGACATTTTTTTCTGACAATTCTTGAGGCTAGGTATCAACGTGTTGGCAGGGTTGGTTTCTTCTAAGGCCTCTCTCCTTGGCTTATAGATGGCTGTCGCTCTGTTAACTTCACGTGGTCATCTCTCTGTACATGTCTGTGTCCCAATTTCCTCTTTTTTTTTTTTTTTGACAGAGTCTTGCTCTGTCACCCAGGCTGGAGTGCAGTGGTGTGATCTCAGCTCACTGCAAGCTCTGCCTCCTGGGTTTGTGCTATTCTCCTGCCTCAGCCTCCCGAGTAGCTGGAACAACAGGTGCCCACCACCACGCCTGGCTAATTTTTTGTATTTTTAGTAAAGATGGGGTTTCACCATGTTAGCCAGGATGGTCTTGATCTCCTGACCTCGTGATCTGCCCGCCTCGGCCTCCCAAAGTGCTGGGATTACAGGCGTGAGCCACCATGCCCGGCCCAATTTCCTCTTTTTATAAGACATCTGTCATATTGAATCAGGATCCACCCACCATAACCTCATTTTACTTTCATTTCATACCTCTTTAAAAGTCCTATCTCCAGTTGCTTCCAAGATGGCCAAATAGGAACAGCTCCGGTCTGCAACTCCCAGTGTGATCGATGCAGAAGACAGGTGATTTCTGCATTTCCAACTGAGGTACCTGGTTCATCTCACTGGGACTGGTTGGGCAGTGGGTGCAGTCCAAAGAGGACGAGCCAAAGCAGTGTGGGGCATCACCTCACCTGGAAGCGCAAGCTGTCAGGGGATTTCCCTTTCGTAGCCAAGGGAAGCCATGATAGACTGTACCTGGAAAAACGGTACACTCTCGCCCAAATACTGTGCTTTTCCCATGGTCTTAGCAACCGGCAGACCAGGAGATTCCCTCCCATGCCTGGCTCGGCGGGTCCCATGCCCACAGAGCCTTGCTCACTGCTAGCGCAGCAGTCTGAAATCAACCTGCGAGGCTGCAGCCTCACGGGGAGAGCGGCATCCACCACTGCTGAGGCTTGAGTAGGTAAACAAAGCGGCCAGGAAGCTTGAACTGGGCAGAGCCCACTGCAGCTCAGCAAGGCCTACTGCCTCTATAGACTCCACGTCTGTGGGCAGGGCATAGCTGAACAAAAGGCAGCAGACAACTTCTACAGACTTAGACGTCCCTGTCTGACAGCTCTGAAGAGAGCAGTGGCACGGCGTTAGAGCTCTGAGAACGGACAGACTGCCTCCTCAAGTGGGTCCCTGACTCTTGTGTTGCCTGATTGGGAGACATCTCCCAGTAGGGGGCGACAGACACCTCATACAGGCAGGTGACCGTCTGGGACGAAGCTTCCAGAGGAAGGATCAGGCAGCAATATTTGCTGTTCTGCAATATTTGCTGTTCTGCAGCTTCCGCTGGTGATACCCAGGAAAACAGGGTCTGGAGTGAACCTCCAGCAAACTCCAACAGACCTATAGCTGAGGGCCCTGACTGTTAGAAGGAAAACTAACAAACAGAAAGGAATAGCATCAACATCAATAAAAAGGACATCCACACCAAAACCCTATCTCTAGGTCACCAACATCAAAGATCAAAGGTAGATAAAACCACAAAAATGGGGAGAAACCAGAGCAGAAAAGATGAAAATTCTAAAAACCAGAGCGCCTCTTCTCCTCCAAAGGATTGCACCTCCTTGCCAGCAACAGAACAAAACTGGATGGAGAATGACTGATGAGTTGACAGAAGTAGGCTTCAGAAGATAGGTAATAACAAACTTCTCTGAGCTAAAGGAACATGTTCTAACCCATCACAAGGAAGTTAAAAATCTTGAAAAAAGGTTAGACGAATGGCTAACTAGAATAAACAGTGTAGTGTAGAGAAGACTTTAAATGACCTGATGGAGCTGAAAACCACAGCACGAGAACTTCGTGATGCACACACAAGCTTCAATAGCCGATTTGATCAAGTGGAAGAAAGGATATCAGTGATTGAAGATCAAATTAATGAAATAAAGTGAGAAGACAAGTTTAGAGAAAAAAGAGTAGAAAGAAATGAACAAAGCATCCAAGAAATATGGGACTATGTGAAAAGACCAAATCTACATTTGATTGGTGTACCTGAAAGTGACGGGGAGAATGGAACCAAGTTAGAAAACACTCTTCAGGATATTATCAAGGAGAACTTCCCTCACCTAGCAAGGCAGGCCAACATTCAACTTCAGAAAATACGGAGAATACCACAAGATACTCCTTGAGAAGAGCAACCCCAAGACACATAGTTGTCAGATTCACCAAGGTTGAAATGAGGGAAAAAATGTTAAGGGCAGCCAGAGAGAAAGGTCGGGTTACCCACAAGGGAAGCCCATCAGACTAACAGCAGATCTCTCAGTAGAAACTCTACAAGCCAGAAGAGAGTGGGAGCCAATATTCAACATTTTTAAAGAAAAGAATTTTCAACCCAGAATTTCATATCCAGCCAAACCAAGCTTCATAAGTGAAGGAGAAATAAAATACTTTACAGACAAGCAAAGGCTGAGAGATTTTGTCACCACCAGGCCTGCCTTACAAGAGCTCCTGAAGGAAGCACTAAACATGGAAAGGAACAACCAGTACTAGCCACTGCAAAAACATGCCAAATTGTAAAGACCATCGGCGCTAGGAAGAAACTGCATCGATTAATGAGCAAAATAACCAGCTAACATCATAATGACAGGATCAAATCCACACATAACAATATTAACCTTAAATGTAAATGGGCTAAATGCCCCAATTAAGATACAGACTGGCAAATTGGATAAAGAGTCAATACCCATCAGTGTGCTGTATTCAGGAGACCTATCTCAAGTGCAGAGACACACATAGGCTCAAAATAATGGGATGGAGGAAGATCTATCAAGCAAATGGAAAGCAAAAAAAAGCAGAGGTTGCAACTGTAGTCTCTGATGAAACAGACTTTAAACAAACAAAGATCAAAAGAGACAAATAAGGCCATTACAAAATGGTATAGGGATCAATTCAACAAGAAGAGCTAACTATCCTAAATATATATGCACCCTATACAGGAGCACCCAGATTCATAAAGCAAGTCCTTAGAGACCCACAAAGAGACTTAGACTCCCACACAATTACAATGGGAGACTTTAACACCCCACTGTCAATATTAGATCAACAAGACAGAAGGTTAACAAGGATATTCAGGACTTGAACTCAGCTCTGCAACAAGCAGGCCTAATAGACATCTATAGAACTCTCCACCCCAAGTCAACAGAATATACATTCTTCTCAGCACCACATCACATTTATTCTAAAATTGACCACATAATCGGAAGTAAAACACTCCTCAGCAAAAGTAAAAGAACAGAAATCACAACAAACTGTCTCTCAGACCACAGTGCAATCAAATTAGAACTCAGGATTAAGAAACTCACTTAAAACCGTACAACTACATGGAAACTGAACAACCTGCTCCTGAATGACTACTGGGTAAATAACAAAATGAAGGCAGAAATAAAGATGTTCTTTGAAACCAATGAGTACAAAGACACAACATACCAGAATCTCTGGGACACATTTAAAGCAGTGTGTGGAGGGAAGTTTATACCACTAAGTGCCAACAGGAGAAAGCAGGAAAGATCTAAAATCAACACCCTAATATCACAATTAAAAGAACTAGAGAAGCAAGAGCAAACACATTCAAAAGCTAGCAGAAGGCAAGAAATAACTAAGATCAGAGCAGAACTGAAGGAGATAGAGCACAAAAAACCCTTCAAAAAATCAATCCAGGAGCTAGTTTTTTGAAAAAATCAGCAAAATAGATAGACCATTAGCAAGATTAATAAAGAAGAAAAGAGAGAAGAATCAAATAGATGCAATAAAAAATGATAAAGGGGATATCACCACCAATCCCAGAGAAATACAAACTACCATCAGAGAATACTATAAACACCTCTACGCAAATAAACTAGAAAATCTACAAGAAATGGATACATTCCTGGACACATACACCCTCCCAAGACTAAACCAGGAAGAAGTTGAATCTCTGAATAGACCAATAACAGGTTCTGAAATTGAGGCAATAATTAATAACCTAACAACCAAAAAAAGTCCAGGACAAGATGGATTCACAGCCGAATTGTACCAGAGGTACAAAGAGGAGCTGGTACCATTCCTTCTGAAACTATTCCAATCAATAGGAACAAAAAGAATCCTCTGTAACTCATTTTACGAGGCCAGCATCATCCTGACATCAAAGCCTGGCAGAGACACAACAAAAAAAGAGAATTTTAGACCAATATCACTGATGAATATCAATGTGAAAATCCTCAATAAAATACTGGGAAACCAAATCCAGCAGCACAGCAAAAAGCTTATCCACCATGATCAACTCGGCTTCATCCCTGGGATGCAAGGCTGTTTCAACACATGCCAATCAAGAAATGTAATCCAACACATAAACAGAACAAACGACAAAAATGACACAATTATCTCAATAGTTGAAGAAAACGCCTTTGACAAAATCCAACAGCCCCTCATGCTAAAAACTCTCAATAAACTAAGTATTGATGGAACGTATCTCAAAATAATAAGAGCTATTTATGATAAACCCACAGCCGATATCATACTGAATGGGCAAAAACTGGAGGCATTCCCTTTGAAAACCGTCACAAGACAAGGATGCCCTCTCTCACCACTCCTATTCAACATAGTGTTGGAAGTTCTGGCCAGGGCAATCAGGCAAGAGAAAGAAATAAAGGGTATTCAGTTAGGAAAAGAGAAAGTCAAATTGTCCCTGTTTGCAAATGACATGATTGTATATTTAGAACATCCCCTCATCTCAGCCCCAAATCTCCTTAAGTTGATAAGCAACTTCAGCAAAGTCTCAAGATACAAAATCAATATGCAAATATCACAAGCATTCCTATACACCAAGAACAGAGAGCCAAATCATGAGTGAACTCACATTCATAATTGCTATACAGAGAATAAAATACCTAGGAATCCAACTTACAAGGGATGTGAAGGACCTCTTCAAGGAGAACTACAAACCACTGCTCAACAAAATAAAAGAGGACACAAACAAATGGAAGAACATTCCATGCTCATGGATAGGAAGAATCAATATCATGAAAATGGCCATACTGCCCATGGTAATTTATAGATTCAATGCCATCCCCATCAAGCTACCATTGACTTTCTTCACAGATTTGGAAAAAAATACTTTAAAGTTCATATGGAACCAAAAAGGAGCCTGCATAGCCAAGTCAATCCTAAGCAAAAAGAACAAAGCTGGAGGCATCACGCTACCTGACTTCAAACTATACTAAGAAACAGCATGGTACTGGCACCAAAACAGATGTATAGACCAATGGAACAGAACAGGGGCCTCAGAAATAACACCACACATCTACAACCATCTGATCTTTGACAAACCTGACAAAAACAAGAAATGGGGAAAGGATTCCCTATTTAATAAATGGTGCTGGGAAAACTGGCTAGCCATATGCAGAAAGCTGAAACTGGGTCCCTTCCTTACACCTTATACAAAAATTAACTCAAGGTGGATTAAAGACTTAAACATAAGATCTAAAACCATAAAAATCCTAGAAGAAAACCTAGGCAATACCATTCAGGACATAGGCATGGGCAAAGACTTCATGACTAAAACACCAAAAGCAATGGCAACAGAAGCCAAAATAGACAAATGGGATCTAATTAAACTAAAGTGCTTCTGCACAGCAAAAGAAACTATCATCCGCACCTACAGAATGGGAGAAAATTTTTGCAATCTATCCATCTGACAAAGGTCTAATATCCAGAATCTACAAGGAATGAAAACAAATTTACAAGAAAAAACCAAACAACCCCTTCAAAAAGTGGACGAAGGATATGAACAGACACTTCTCAAAAGAAGACATTTATGCAGCCAATAAACATGAAAAAAAGCTCATCATCACTGGTCATTAGAGAAATGCAAGTCAAAATCACAATGAGATATCATCTCACACCAGTTAGAATGGCGATCTTTAAAAAGTCAGGAAACAACAGGTGCTGAAGAGGATGTGGAGAAATAGGAACACTTTTACACTGTTGGGAGTGTAAATTAGTTCAACCATTGTGGCATACAGCGTGGTGATTCCTCAAGGATCTAGAAGTAGAAATACCATTTGACCCAGCGATCCCATTACTGGGTATATACTCAAAGCATTATAAATCATGCTACTATAAAGACACATGCACACGTATGTTTATTGCGGCACTATTCACAATAGCAAGACTTGGAACCAACCCAAATGTCCATCGATGATAGACTGGATTAAGAAAATGTGGCACATATACACCATGGAATACTATGCAGCCATAAAAAGGATGAGTTCATGTCCTTTGCCAGGACATAGATGAAGCTGCAAACCATCATTCTCAGCAAACTATCACAGGGACATGTTCTCACTCATGTGTGAGAATTGAACAACGAGAACACACGGACACAGGGCAGGGAGCATCACACACTGGGGCCTGTTGGGGGGTGGGATGCTGGGGGAGGGATAGCATTAGGAGAAATATCTAATGTAAATGACGAGTTGATGGGTGCAGCAAACCAACATGGCGCATGTATACCTATGTAACAAGCCTGCATGTTGTGCACACGTACCCTAGAACTTAAAGTATAATAATAAAAAAATCCTGTCTCCAAATATTCACACTCTGAGGCACTGGGGGTTAGGACTTCAACATATGAATGGTAGGGGGGACACAGTCCTGTCCATATCACTACTCTTCCAGTCCTACTGGCTTGGTATAAAATATTTTTCTTTCACATTACATGCCTGTATCAAAACATCTCATGTACCCCAGCCATAAATATATGCACCTACTATGTGCCCACAGAAATTAAAAATAACATTTTTTCAATAAAAATAAAATAAAAAATTTTTGGTTATTCTACCAACTTTACAAGGACTTAAAGGGAGCTATCATACATTCCTCATGAGACTTTACAACACATATTTAAATTTGTGTAATTATTTAAAGGAAATCATTCCTTTTGAGAAATCTTTTTTTTTTTTTTTTTTAAGATAGGGTCTTGCTCTGTCACCCAGACCAAAGTGCAGTGGCGCAGTCATGGCTCATTGCAGCCTCACCCTCTTGGGCTCAAGTGATCCTACCACTTCAGCATTTCGAGAATTCTTAATGATTAGGGAATTATGTATGAGAAATTTTTTTCTTTTTTAGAGACAGGGTCTAGCTATGTTGCTCAGGCTGGTCTCAAACTCCTGGGCTCAGAGGATCTTCCTACCTCAGCCTCCCAAATAGCTGGGACTAGAGGTGTGCACCACCATGCCTGGTTTCATTTTTAAAGTAATGATGGCTCTAAGAAAAATATCTATTTTCTCTTTTCATATGCTTGAAGAGAACTCAACTATAAAGAGCTTTTAAATCTGAACTTAAAATTCTTCAGGAATAATTCTAAACTAAAATCCAGTGTAAAATTATCCTAATATGCAGATGTAATCATTCAAGTGCTCTATATTTCCAGCCTCCTTAATAGTGGTATAAATGTGAATCTCAACCAAATATTTTAGAAGAGACTTCATTGCTCTTTAGGGAAAAAAATCACTTATTAATAGTATAGATTAGGTATACTACACTAAAAACAATCCCTAAATCTTAGTGGCTTAAAAGAACAAGTGTATTTTGTGTTTATGCTATTAGATTGAATTACTTGAAATTTCCAGTATTTCACAATTTTTGAACTAGAGAGACTGTAAATTCATATGGATTGGTGTAATCCATATCAATCACAGAATGATTGGGGTCTCTATTCCATATTGTCTGTACTGAGAGGCACAGTCTAACAGAAGTTCCACCAGCTAGGATATTGCTGGTTACCTTGGCAGAAGGAAAAGAACTGAAGAAAGTACACACATCATTTAACACTGCACCTCTGTTGGTCAAAAAATGTTATGAGGCTGTATCTAACTTCAGCGGGGTAGGATAGTGCTATCCATATGCCAGGAAAAAGGAGAACTTGAATATTATTGACTACGAAATCTGGTAGTGTTTAATGATTCTTTTATATACTTTTTCTAGTTCTTTGTTTCCCCTCCCTCCCTCCCTTCGTCATTTCCTCCTTTCCTTCCTTCCTTCCTTCTTTGTCTTGCTCTGTCACCTAGGCTGGAGTGCAGTGGTGCGATCATGGCTCACTGCAGCCTCAACCTCCTGGGTTTAACTGATTATCCTGCTTCAGAGCCCCCAGTGAAGCTGGGACTATAGGCGTGCGCCACCATGCCTGGCTAATCTAGTCCTTTCATGCATTGTGTAACCTGTTTTAATGAAATCATATGGCTCAATTGTGCAGATGATTGTTTTTATTTTTGTTTTCGTGCACTATACAAATTGAAACTCACTGGGCATTGTTAATCCCAGATGAATCTAATGTATTTAAGTAGCCTCTGTCATAGAGTTTCAGAAATAAGTTTTGGACCTTGTTATTAATAAAATAATAGGCTCCCTGAGTTATTATTCTTCAATAATGTGTCATATTCCCCTAGAACATGTGACATAGTTCCTAGGCTAGGGTGATTTTAAAAAACTGTTTCTTGGTCTATAACTGAAATTCCACAACAGACAGTGAAGAAACCATGTTTCAGTACTTCCTTAACCTTTTTTTCTTTCTTTCATCCTAAACTTATATAATACACTATAATTTATAATATAAGGCAATGTTTAAGACAATATTATGTTTAATAATGAAATGGTAGACAGCTTTATTAAATTAGTTGGCCTTATCAGATAAAATATCAATGCTCTAGTGAAATTCCAGTCCTTAATTTTTATTCTTTGCTGGAGTATTGGTATAAGAATTGTCTTAGAATTTTTTGGATAGAAAGTATAACAAGTAGCTAATCACTGCATTATTGTAACACATATCAAAGGAATGTATACTTATAAATTTGTTTAAATAACAGCTTTATTAGGAGAAACTCACATACCATATAATTCACCCTCTTAAAATGTAAAATTTAATGGTTTTAAGTATATTCAGAGTTGCACAGTTATCACTAAGACTCATTTTGGAACATTTTCATTATCTCAGAAAGGGATTCCATACTTATTAGCACTTACTCCCCATTTCTCCAATCCCACTCTACTCGCAGCCCTAGGCAACCACGAATCTACTTTCTCTCTGCTAATTTGCCTATTCTGGATATTTCCTATACATGAAATCAGACAATATGTGATCTTTTGTGACTGGCTTCTTTCATTTAGCATAAAGTTTTTTGTTTGTTTGTTTTTGAGACAGAGTCTTGCTCTGTCACCCAGGCTGGAATGCAGCTAACTGCAACCTGCACCCCTAGGGTTCAAGCCATTCATGTGCCTCAGCCTCCTGAGTAGCTGGGACTATAGTAGCACACCACCATTTCTGGCTAATTTTTGTAGTTTTAGTAGAGATAGGGTTTCACCATGTTAGCCAGGCTGGTGTCGAACTCCTGGCCTTGAATGATCTGCCTGCCTCGGCCTCCCAAAGTGCTGGGATTACGGGTAAGAGCCACTGTGCCCAGCCACATTTAGCATAATGTTCTAAAGTTTCATACATGTTTTAGCATGTATCAGTACTTCATTCCTTTTTATTGCCAAATAATATCCCATTGTGTGGATATACCATATTTTATTCATCCGTTCATCAGCTGATACACATTTGGGTTGTTACCAATTTTTGCCTATTATGAATAATGTTGTTATGAACATTTGTGAACAAATTTTTGTATACATGTACATTTTTATTGCACTTGAATATATACCTAGGATTAGAATTGGTGGCCATATAACTCTGTGTTTAATGTTTTAAGAAATTTCCAGACTGTTTTCCAAAGTGGCTGCACCATTTTATCTCTACCAGCAGTATATGAGGATTTTAAATTTTTCCACATTTTTGCAAGGACTTGTTATTATCTTGTCTCCTTGATTATAGTCACTCAGTGCGTGTGATATGGTATCTCCACGTGCTTTTGATTTGCCTTTCCCTGAGAGCCAATGATGTTGAGCATCTTTTTTTCATCTGTTTCTTGGCCATTTGTTTATCCTCTTTGGAGAAATGGCTGCTCAGATCCTTTGCACGTTTTTCAATTGGGTTGCCTTTTTATTATTGAGTTCTAAGAGTTATTATTGAGTTCTATATATTCTGGATACAATTTCATTATCAGATATATGATTTGCAAGTATTTTCTCTCATTCTGTGGGTCATGTTTTCAGTTTTTTTGTTTTTTTTTTTTGAGACAGAATCTCACTCTGTTGCCCAGGCTGGAGGGCAGTGGCGCCATCTCGGCTCATGGCAACCTCTGCCCCCTGGGTTCAAGCGATTCTTCTGCCTCAGCCTTCCAAGTAGCTGGGACTACAGGCGCACACCACCACGCCTGGCTAATTTTTTGTATTTTTTAGTAGAGACAGGGTTTCACCATGTTAGCCAGGATGGTCTTGATCTCCTGACCTCGTGATCCGCCCTCATCAGCCTCCCAAAGTGCTGGGATTACAGGCATGAGCGACCGCGCCCGGCCCATCTTTTCACTTTCTTAATGGTGTCCTTTGCAGTACAGTTTTTCTATTATTTTCTTTAGTTGCTTGTGCTTTTGGTGTCATATCTAAGAAACTATTGCCTAATCCAAGTTCACAAATATTTATGCCTATATTTTCTTTTAAGAGTTTCATGGTTTTATCTCTTACATTTAGTTCTTAGAACCATTGTCAGTGAAATTTTTATATGATATAAAGTAGAAATAAAAACTTATTCTTTTGCATGTGGATACAATTTGTCCTAGCACCATTTTTGGGGGGGGGGTGAGTGTTTAATTTTAATAACTTGCATTATATTATAAATCTCATATATTCCTTAGGTTTTTTACTTAACAGTATCTTTTTTTTTAAAAAAACAGCATTTTAGATTCACGGAGTATATACACAGGTTTGCTCATGAGTATATTGCATAATGCATGCTGGAACCTATCACCCAAATAGTGAACATAGTACCCAATAGGTAGTTTTTCAGCCCTTCCTCTTCTTCCTGCTTTCCCCTTTATGGAGTCCCCAAATAGACATTATTTTCATCTTTATGTCCATGTGAACCCATTGTTTATTTCCCATGTATAAGTGAGAGCATGCGGTATTTGATTTTCTGTTTCTGCACTAATTCACTTAGGATAATGGCCTCCAGTTGCATCCATGTTGATGCAAAGGACACGATTTCATTCTCTTTTATGGCTGTGTAGTATTCCATGGTGTATATGTGCCACATTTTCTTTTTTTTTTTTCTTTTGAGACGGAGTCTCGCTCTGTCACCCAGACTGGAGTGCAGTGTCACAATCTCGGTTCACTGCAACCTCTGCCTCCTAGGTTCAAGCGATTATCCTGCCTCAGTGTGAGAAAACATTTTAAATGGTCCATCTTCAAGGCATGATAGAAATCTAAGTACTGGCAGCCAGCCTGAGGATGTGGCCAATCACACGGCTCAGGCACCTAGAAAGTCAGGATACACGAACAGGAGGAGGAGTCAGCCCATAAAAGGGAAGAAAGTTTCCTTATTGGGGAATCGAAACTTTAGCAGGGAAGGGGAATGGAGTATGACCTTATAAGGGGATAATGAAACTTAGGCGACATCTGGGAAGATTATAACCCCATAGTACTCTACCAATGAGGAACTGGGGGAGGGACTTGTGTGCTAGGAGAGAAATTACCTGCTGTGACTGCCCCGGGTGTGCCTGCCTAGCAGAAACCCCGCCTTGCAAGACCACCATTAAAAGTCTCGTTTTCCTCTGCTCTTTGTGTCTCAGAGTCCATTCTTTGGGTTTGGACGGTGAATTTATTTCCCACACTCAGCCTCCCTAGTAGCTGGGATTACAGGCACGTGCCACCATGCGTGGCTAATTTTTGTATTTTAGTAGAGACAGGGTTTCACTAGGTTACCCAGGCAGGTCTTGAATTCCTGACCTCAAGTGATCTACCTATCTCGGCCTCCCAAAGTGCTGGGGTTACAGGCGTAGGCCACCACTACTGGCTCACATTTTCTTTATCCAATCCACAACTGATGGGCACTTTTAAGGATGATGTTAGCTATGGATTTTTCATAGATGCTGTAATTAATCTTTTAAAGAATTTATCGTTGTTACAATCTTCTCTTAAACAGTTTCATTACTTAATACACAACAGCATAATAAAATCTGATGAAATTGAGGTCAACATTAAACAAAGAATAGGGTTACATTTTGTCTCATCTGTAACTACTGGCCACCTTTTTTTGTGTGCTTGCCCTGTCCATAACCTCCACCAAGGGAAACTGACCTACTAATGGGCCCTGTTGTTTCAGAAGCCATATTTGGTATGTGGTGATATCTTCCCTCTTTCCCTACCCTCCAACCACATTTGTTAGACTGGATTAACCATCTGTCTCAGAAACAGCTCATCTTTAGGTGAGACAGTAATCTTTACCCTCTAAGGCCAGATTCAAAAAAATTAATTTGACCAAATGAATTTTTCTCATGAATTGGACGTAAGGAACAAAACTGAATTTGTTACTGGTAGATGGTGTAGCTGAAATCTATCAGACAGAACCCAGACTTGGGAGGCCATAATGGACCATGGGTAACATAATTATGGGGAAATAGAAATCATAAGTAGACAGAAGAAGTTTATTAGCACAGAATAGTAGACACACAGAATTCAGCTGAGTGACACTAACAGCAGAGTTTGTGAGGAAATATTCTTGAACTCCTGCGTCTAAGATTTCTAGAAAAAGTTTGAATCCAAAACCAATATCCAGCCTCAATTCTTGAACTTCCATGAATTCCTAGTCTGCTTATTCATCCACATGAGCTAACTTGAAAGGGTCTCTGTTGCTTGTAAACAACAGAGTTGTTGAAACAGAGTAAATGAAATAACTAAAAATACTCAGCGTAAACTTGTCACATTTAATCACATGGGAAAAGAGAATGAAAATTATTTTGGGGTTAGTAAAGGATAAAATTCATGAAAACAATTAAGAAGGAAAATAGGAGAACCTTAGGATCCTTGCCTTTAATAAACCTATGGTGTTAGAAATGCAATTAGCATTCACTAACAGATTCCTATTTAGGAGACAGGACTACAGGCACTACCACCACACCCACCTAATTTTTGTATTTTTAGTACAGACAGGGTTTCACCATGTTGGCCAGGATGGTCTTAATCTCTTGACATTATGGTCTGCCTACCTTGGCCCTCCAAAGTGCTGGGATTACAGGTATGAGCCACTGCGTGGCCACCATATAATTTCTATACTAAAGTTCACCCGTTCAAGAACTGCTTGAACCTGGGAGGCGGAGGTTGCAGTGAGCTGAGATCACGCCACTGCACTTACTACCTTATTTGGTAAGGGTGTAATAACGAAATTGTTAAAATGGCAATGTGGTGCTTAATAAATTCTTCAAAAAGAAGATTGTTGGGCAGAAACCTTGTTAATGGCAAACAACGCCTAAGGATTTAAAATGGTATCAGCTGGGTGCGGTGGCTCACACCTGTAATCCCAGCACGTTGGGAGGCCAAGATGGATGGATTACAAGGTCAAGAGATCAAGACCATCCTGGCCAACGTGGTGAAACCCTGTCTCTACTAAAAATACAAAAATTAGCTGGGCGTCATAGTGTGTGCCAGTAGTCCCACCTACTCGGGAGGCTGAGACAGGAGAATCTTTGAATCCGGGAGGTGGAGGTTGTAATGAGCCGAGATTGCGCCACTGCACTCCAGCCTGGACGATAGAGGGAGACTCCGTCTCCAAAAAAAGGTATCCTGGCAATACTAATTATAGATTAAGTGACAAGAGGCTGTGTCTTGGTAGCAGGCACATAATTTTCAATGAAGAATAAGGTAACTGTGAAGATGAGGTCAATAAAATAATTGAGGTTAATCAGAGTTGGGCTTTAAACAATAATGACTGCTATTTAGTCTTTATGAACAACTGAGGCATAGGTAGCCTACAGTTTTTCCCAGTTGAATTTGATTAAAGCTTCTCAGCTGCCAAATAAAATTAAGGGCTTTACTAATGGAAGATACGCAGAGCTAATAATGGGAAGAATTGGTTGAGAATGGGAAAACTTTTGACATGTTAGAGGAGGATATGAAGAGATAAATAGGATACCTTGACCTTTAACTGGGAAACAGATAAGGCCTAGCTCCATGGGTAGAGTCAGAATTATGGTGATTGAGGTGTGGGGCTTATGTCCTATTTACTGGCCTAGTAATAAGTATAGTAATAAGTATAGTAATAAGTATACTAAAATGTGCTGCTGCTTCTGTTATTTTGGATGATGATTTTCAGGTAGAATGTTAATTTCCAGGCTTACTCATGCTAATGTTTATGGAGACTCAAACATAGGATTACATCTAGAACTAAACTAAATAAAACAATTATCAGACAGGTGAACTTTAGTATAGAAATTATATAGTGGCCACGCAGTGTCTCATGCCTATAATCCCAGCCCTTTGGGAGGCCAAGGCAGGTAGATCATGAGGTCAAGAGATCGAGACCATCCTGGCCAACATGGTGAAACCCTGTCTGTACTAACAATACAAAAATTAGGTGGGCGTGGTGGTGGTGCCTGTAGTCCCAGCTACTCGGGAGGCTGAGGCAGGAGAACTGCTTGAACCTGGGAGGCAGAGGTTGCAGTGAGCTGAGATTGTGCCACTGCACTCCAGCCTGGTGACAGAGCGAGACTCCGTCTCAAAAAAAAAAAAAAAAAAAAGAAAAAAGAAATTATATGGAGTTATATGGTATAAACCAACATTTTTAGAGTGTGGAATCAAAAATTTAATTAACTGACAATTTAAATGTAGTGGAGTATGACAGCATAGAAGTTTTGCAAGTTATTATGGGGTAGTTTGAGATATCTTAAAAACACTTGATTTATTTAACATGGAGAAATTTTGTTTACAAGTGGCTGTTGGGTATGCTACAAGTGAAAATTTGATTAAACTAATGGAATTAGGTTGTATGTTTTTATGGCTAATTATCATTAACTGGTAGGTTTGATATAAAAGGGTCTTTTAAAAAGGTATTTTGTGTATTTATTGAAAACAATATTGGCATGTTCTATTGAAATATTTCAAGTGGATATGAAGAATTTCTATATAACCTGAAATAAATTAAAATTTACTTACTATTTTGTATGACAATGGTTGCTGAAGTGAGGATGCAGATAAATCCTATTAGCAGAGATTGAGCAGGAATATTCTATTCTTGGTTAAGTTTGATATGATGAGGATGAGGAGAGAGGAGAATTATAGTGAAAGTTACTCTATATGAAATTGGTGACCTGTTAAGCTCCAGTGAGAAGCTAGTAAGCTGGTAAGGTTATCTAGATGAGAGAATAGACTGGATTGACCAATTAGATATATAATAGGCATGGGGGTCTCCAATTGATAATTGGGTTGGATTTGGGGAGAGGGGTCAGAAGAAGAGTTAAAGGAGCTTTGAAATTGATGATGTTGGAAGCTGTTAAAGTATGACAAAGGACTCACATTTATTTTTGCTTTGTTGATATTTCCATACTATAACTCTTTGGCATGATACATAAAATCATCCTAGCCTTATCAAACATCTTACATTCTCCAATATCCCTCAGTGAAAAATGAAGCATCCTAGGTAGGAGCAACTGTGTTACATAGGACGTGCCCTGGATCTGCTAAACCCCAAGTGTCTTTGTGCAAAGCAATCATTCTGAATACCACCACCTGTTTAGCTGTCCAAAAGCTTTGTGCAAACATTTGCAATAATGGATTAAGACACGAATGAAATGGAGGTAAACCCTAATAGCTCTAAAACCACACTCTTTAGCAGCATTAACAGAAACAAATACTCTTATTTTGAAAGAATTAGTTGGTTGAAACAAACCCATTTAAAGAAAAAAAGCAATTTAGTTACATTCTATAAATATTTATGAGAGCCTATTATGTGAAAGTAATCACTGTGGTAAAAGCTACTTGCTTTTTCTAAAACCTCCCCATCAGATCAGCCACAAGTCCTATAAATTCTACCTGTTCATCCTAGCCTTTACTTAATCCCTTACTTGTACTCAGTCCTAATATCATTACTGACCTGGCTTCCTTACCCTTCTGCAATCTGTCTTCTACTCTACCACCACAGCCATCTTCCTCAGACACCAATTAGATTCTGTTGCCTGCCTGCCATGATTCTTCAGTGGTGTCCTACAGCTTTCAAACTAATTTCAAATTCCTCTCCATGGCACGAAGCCCTTTCTATTTTTTTTTTTAAATAGTGTCAAAGTCTCATTCTGTTGCCCAGGCTGGTCTAAAAATCGTGTCCTCAAACAATTCTCTTGCCTTGGCTTCCCAAAGTGCTGGAATCTTTCCTATTCTTATCTTAGTTTCTTCAGCCTTATTTATCACCACATGGTCTCAAGTACCTTATATTCACATATACTCACACATTTTGCAGTTCTGAAAAATGACCATACATCTCCCCCTTCCTCCATCTATCCCTTTTAGATTCACTTCATTTGGAAAGCTCCCACCTCTTCCTTCCTCTCCCCTTCCCACCTTATCCTTCAATTCCTTTACCTTTCTTTCCCTAGTTTGAGTTGATCACATCTTTGCTAGGCAACCATAGAACCTGATTATACCTCTATCATAATGACTTCCCTATTGATTTGTAGTTGGTTTAACTGTTTGTATCCATCATTGGACTAGAAGTTACTTAATGTTAAGAGCTATTTTTTCTTTTCTATTTCCTTAGTAGTTAGCCTGGCTCATAGCATGGACTCAATAAGTAGTCATAAATACAGTCAAATCTACCTCCTAAATTTCACTTATTTGGGTCTCTTCTTCATCCCTGCTACCTTGTGTTAACTCAGGTTTTCAATAATCATCTAGATTCCTAAAACAACCTCTGTCACCAATATTTTTGGAGGATATTTGTTCTTTATGTTGCTAGCACTGATATATTCACATACGTGTGTGTGTATACAAGTGTATATATGTATATAAATATAGAATAGAACTGATAATTTCATTGAATGACTTAAAAATCATTCTGTGTAGTCTCATTATATAAAGAATAAAGTCCAACTCTAGCAAAGCAGCCAAGGGCTTTCAGATTGGAAAGCCCTTGGATGGAAGCCTTTTTAGGATGGAAAGCCTTTCCTTTTCTAGTCTCATCATTCACCATGACTCATACTCATTGCAGCCACATGTGTTTACCACATTTACTCCAAAAGTGTCTTGTTCTCTAGAGTTAGCTCTGCTGGTACTCTCTTTCGCCTGCTCTATGACTGACACAGGATTTTTCTCAGTCACTTGTCAGCCAGTGATCCCTGGCCAGCAACACCCTTGCCCTCAGGACTTGCTTGGGCCCAGTTCATCACAGAAGATATCCTGTCCCCTCTGCTCACCACACTGTGCCCAGTGGCACCCTGGCATGGGTCCAGAGGCTGTCACAACTGTGTGCTCAGCCCCTGGCAAGAGGAGTTGTGTGAGTGAGCAAGTGCAGGGCCCAGTTGGCCATTCTAAGTGCTGACACAGAAGTGGGCTCCATGTGGTGCTTGAGGCTGGATGATGTGTGTTGCAAGCCACTCCTGTGGTGGACTCCAGCATCCAGACAAGGGGAACACGGTGATGCCCAGGCAGGGGTGCCTGTGACCCCGAAAGCCCAGAGGGGATGTAACAGCATGCTAATTAGCTATTTTAGTCCTGGTGTCTGCAGCCTGATGGATGGCAGCATGTTAACAGCTCTGTCAGCCCCTTGTTCCACCCTGGCCTGCAGCTCCAGGGCTGGCTTGGCCCCACCACTGCTTCTGTTGGTTGGGGTGGCTGCCCTCCACCAGCAGGCATGACATTACAGCCTTCTCTGTACCCATGTTTGGTGGGTCCCAACCTCTTGTCCCATGTCCAAGAAGAATGAGGATACACTGACAATCGAAGAGTGAGGAAGGTGGAGAAGAATTTTATTGAGCAACAAAACAGCTCTTAGCAGAGAGGGGACACATGGGCTGTCAACCTCTCCAGTGTGGCTGGGTCTGGGGCTTTTATGGGCACAAAATGGGGAGGGGTGGGCCATAGGTAGCATTGGAAAAGGTAACATTTGATTGGTTAAAAAGTATTATTCAGAAATAACCAATTGAGAAAGAATGGTCAAACAGAAATAAAAGTTTTCACTTCAGGTCTCAGGTTTCAGGCTGTTTTTGGCTTGACAGTGGTGTTTCACTGAGGATCCACCCCTGTCTGCCGAGGATTTGTTTGCCTCCTCTCACTATCACCACTGCTAACTCCTGATCATTCTTTGAGAGACACATCCTCTCATCCTCTCAGATGCACTTCATGCCCCCTGCAGTCTACCCCTTGTCCCCATATCCACTGTGTTGTAATGGTTGCTTTTCTAGTCTTTCTCTCCCATGATTCTTTAATGCCCACATGATTCTTTAATGATAGGGATTTTGTCTTGTTCATTTCTCCAATTTCTGATCAATAAAAATTTGTTGAACAAGTAAATGAAGGACATATTTAATGTAACTAGATATATTAAACTGGAATTTTATTTACTCTTTTATTTTCAATTATACTTTAAAAAAAAAACAACTTTTTGTTTATCTAAGAACCGCCAGTGAGTTTTAGACTGTCAGTTAAACAGCAGGCCCAGAACAGAAGTGTCATATTTATATTTATTCATTTATTCTAAAAAACATTTTTGGGGTGGGCACAATGGCTCACGCCTGTAATCCTAGCACCTTGGGAGGCCAAGGTAGGTAGATCACTTGAGTCTAGGAGTTTGAGACCAGCATGGGCAACACAGCAAAAACCCATCTCTACAAAAAATACAAAGATTAGCCAAGTATGATGACACCTGACTATGGTCCCAGCTACTAGGGATGCTGAGGCTGAGCCCAGGAGGTTGAGAATGCAGTGAGCCATGATTGGGCCACTGCACTCCAGCCTAGGTGACACAGTGAGATCCTGCCTCAGAAATTTTTTTTTTAAATATGGACTATGTTCCGTATTATAAACTCATAAACTATTGCTGGAGTTTATTTTGTTTTCCTTAGCTGTCCAGATGCTATTAGGACAGCTAAGATTTTCTTTTATTAGCAGTGATGCTAGCAAGATAGAAGAATAGGATGGACCAGCCTCATCCCCTCACAGAAACATCAATTTGAACAACTATCTGTTCATAAAAAAATACCTTTATAAGAGCTAAGGAAACGAGGTGTTTCCTTTGCACCTGGGTATAGCAAAGAAATAAGGAAAGACACCCTGAAGAGTGTAGGAAGGACAGCTGAGATTTATAGAAACCTTGTTTATTGAGCATGATGCACTATGCCTATGTTATCTCATGTAATTCATTATGAACTTGCAGGGAAGTATTATCTTCAACTTATAAATGGAGTAAAGTGAGGCTCAAAGAAGTTAAATAATATGTCCAAGGTCACACATGGCCAGGATGCAAACTCCTGCCTGCCTGCCTCCCTAGCCCATTCTCTTTCCACCTTACAGCTTATAAATCACACAATGGAATGTGAGAGGTCATGCTTCTGGACACGAGCTAAGCTTTTTAAAATGGAAAGTCCTATTCATGAGACTCCTCTTCTATTCTCCCCTCATTCCAATAAGCCTTCACTTAATTCTCTCCCACCTATGGACAGCCTCTGAAAAATGCATCTCTACTGAAGGAAAAGAGAAATTCCTTAAGCCCCAAATTCCTTAGTTTACCTGTTCATTGTTTTTATTATACACCAATTTTAATATTGGAAAATGCATGCTGTCAGGGAATTTGTTCCTTTATATAAATTCATTCCTTCATACTTTAGTTTAAATCATATGTCTTATTAATGTGGTCAATGGAAGGAAAAGAAGCAGAGAGGAAAGGGAGCTGATAATTCAGAGTCCTATGCCAGGAACTATGATAGACCCTTTTAAGATATTAGCTCATTTAATCCTCAACACAATCTTTAGGGGATGTATTGTAATTACCATTTAATAAGTAAGAAAACTGAGGCACAGCTGCCTTAGGTGCAGAGCCGGGATTTGAACTTTTATATCCAAAAAGTCCATAATTCCCCTCCCCTCCCCTCCCCTCCTTTCTCCTCTTTTCTTTTCTATTCTTTTCTTTTCTTTTCTTTTCGATGGAGTCTCGCTCTGTCACCCAGACTAGAGTGCAGTGGTGCTTGCTGTAACCTCTGCCTCCCAGGTTCAAGTTATTCTTCTGCCTCTGCCTCAGTCTCCCAGTTGCTGAGATTACAGGTGCCCACCACCAAACCCAGTTAACTTTTATATTTTTATTGGAGATGGGGTTTCACCATGTTGGCCAGGCTGGTCTTGAACTCCTGACCTCAAGTGATCTGCCTGCCTTGGCCTCCCAAAGTGCTGGGATTATAGGCATGAACCACCACATCCAGCTCGAAGTCTGTGATTTTTCTACTATGTTGATCATGCATTCACTTACTTATTTAAAAATTCTGTCTGAAACAGCACAAATGGACAATCTAATGTCATACCTCTAGGAACTAGAGAAACAAGAATAAACTACACCCAAACCCAGCAGAAGAAAAGAAATAACAAAGATCAGAACAGAACTAAATTAAATTGAAACAAACAAACAAAAAACAATACAAAAGATAAGCGGAACAAAAGGTTGGTTTTCTGAAAGGATAAAAAAATTGATAGACCATTAGTGAGAATAAGAAAAGAGGGAAGATCAAAATAACTTCAATTAGAAGTGAAAATAGAGAAGATCGAAATAAGTTCAATTAGAAATGAAACTGGAGATATTACAACTGATACCACAGAAATACAAAAGTTCTTTCAAGGCTACCATGAATACCATGAATACCTTTACACACACAAACTAGAAAATCTAGATTAAACCAAGAAGAAATAGAAACCCTGAACAAACCAATAACAAGAAGCAAGACTGAATCAGCAATTTCTTTTAAATGCCAACAAAAAAATGGCCAGGGACGGTGGCTAACACCTGTAATCCTAGCACTTTGGGAGGCCAAGGCGAGCAGATCACTTGTGGTCGGGAGTTTGAAACCAGCCTGGCCAATGTGGTGAAACCCTGTCTCTACCAAAAAATATAAAAATTAGCTGGGCATGGTGGTGCGATCCTGTAGTCCCAGCTACTCTGGAGGCTGAGGTGAGAGAATAACTTGAACCTTGGAGGCGGAGGTTTCAGTGAGCTGAGATTACATCACTGCACTCCAGCCTGGATGACAGAGTGAGACCCTGTCTCCAAAAAACAAACAAAAAAAGTTCAGGACAAGATGGATTTATAGCTGAATTATATCGGGCATTCAAAGAACTGGTACCAATCCTACTGAAACTATTCCAAAAGATAGAGAAAGAGGGAACACTTCGTTAATCATTCTGTGAAGCCAGCCAGCATCACCCTAATACTAAAACTAGGAAAGGACATAACAAAAAAGGAAAGCTACAGACCAATACCCAGATGAACATAGACACAAAAATACTCAACAAAATGCCAGCTAAATGAATCCAATGGCACATCAAAATGATAATATATCACGATCAAGTGGATTTCATATCTGGAATGCAGGGATAGTTTAACATATGCAAGTCTATAAATGTGATGCATCAAATAAACAGAATTAAAAATAAAAGCCATATGATCATCTCAACAGATGCAGAAAAAACATTCGATAAAATCCAGCATGACTTTATGATAAAAACCCTCAACAAAATAGGCCTAGAAGGGACTTACTTCAAAGTAATAAAAACTATATATGACAAACCCACTGCCAGCATCATACTGAATGGGGAAAAGTTGAAAGCATCCTACCTAAGAACTGAGACAAGACAAGGATGCCCACTTTCACCACTTCTATTTAACATAGTACTAGAAGTCTTAGCCAGAGCAATCAGACAAGAGAAAGAAATAAAGGACATCCAAATTGGAAAAGAGGAAGTCATATTGTCACTGTTCACTGATGATATGATTGCATACCTAGAAAACCCTAAAGATTCATCCATACAGTTCCTAGATCTGATAAATGGATTGAGTAAAGTCTCAGGATACAAAAGCAATGTGCACAAATCAGCAGCACTGCTGTACACCAGCAGCAATCAAGGTCAGGTTGGTTCAAATCAAGAACTCAATCCTTTTTACAACAGCTACAAAAAATTAAAATACTTAGGAATATACATAAACAAGGAGGTGAAAGATCTCTACAAGGAAAACTACAAAACACGACTGAAAGAAATAATAGATAACACAAACAAATGGAAACAAATCCCATGCTCATGGATGGGTAGACTCAATTTTGTGAAAATGACCATACTGCCAAAAGCAATCTACAGATTCAACACAATTACCATCAAAATACCATCATCATTCTTCACAGAACTAGAAGAAAAATCCTGAAATTCATATGGAACAAATAAAGAGCCTGCATAGCCAAAGCAAGACTAAGCAAAAAGAACAAATCTGGAGGTATCACATTACCCGACTTCAAATTATACTACAAGGCTATGGTTACCAAAACAGCATAGCACTGGTATAAACACAGGCATGTAGACAAATGGAACAGAATAGAGAACCCAGAAATAAAGCCACATACTTACAGCCAACTGATCTTTGACAAGGCATACAAAAACATAAACTGGGGGAAGGACACCCTATTCAATAAATGGTGCTGGGAAAACTGGCAAACCACATGTAGAAGAATGAATCTGGATTTCCATCTCTCACCTTATACAAAAATCAACTCAAGATGGATCAAAAAGTTAAATCTAAGACCTAAAACCATAAAAATTCTAGAATATAACATCAAAAAAGCTCTTCTAGACATTGGCTTATGCAAAGAATTCATGACTTAGACTCCAAAAGCAAAGGCAACAAAAACAAAAATAAATAAACTAAAAAATAAAATAAATTAAATAAAACTAAATAAACTAAAAAGCTTCTGCATAGCAAAAGAAATAATTAGCAGAGTAAACAGACAACCCACAGAGTAGGAGAAAATATTCACAAGCTATGCATCTGACAAAGACTAGTATCCAGAATCTACAAGGAACTCAAACAAATCAGTAAGAAAAAAAACAAAGAATCCCATCAAAAAGTGGGCAAAGGACATGAATAGACAATTCTCAAAAGAAGATATGCAAACAGCCAACAAATATATAACTAAATGCTCAACATCACTGATAATCAGGAAGTGCAAATTCAAACCACAGAGATACCACCTTACTCCTGCAAAAATAGCCATAATTAAAAAGTCAAAAAACGATATTGGCATGGATGTGGTGAAAAGGGAACACTTTTGCAATGCTAGTTGGAGTGTATATTAATACAACCACTGTGGAAAACAGTATGGAGATTTCTTAAAGAACTAAAAGTGGATGCCTGGCACAGGGGCTCATGCCTGTAATCCCAGCACTTTGGGAGGCCGAGGCGGGCAGATCACCTGAGGTCAGGAGTTCAAGACCAGCCTGACCAACATGGAGAAAAATACAAAATTTTTCTCATCTCTACTAAAAAAATACAAAATTAGCCAGGCATGGTGGTGCATGCCTGTAATCCCAGCTACTCAGGAGGCTGAGGCAGGAGAATCGCTTGAACCCAGGAGGTGGAGGTTGCGGTGAGCCGAGATCACACCATTGCACTCCAGCCTGGGCAACAAGAGCGAAACTCTGACTCAAAAAAAAAAAAAAAAAGAACTAAAAGTAGAACTACCATTTGATCCACTCATCCCAGTACCAGGTATCTACCCAAAGGAAAATAAGTCATTTTATGAAAAGGACACATGCACATGCATGTTTATAGCAGCACAATTAGCCATTGCAAAGATGTGGAACCAACCTAAGTGCCCCTCAACCAACGAGTGGATAAAGAAAATGTGGTATATATACACCATGGAATACTACTCAGCCATAAAACAGAATGAAATAATGTCTTTTGTAGCATCTCGGATGGAGACGGAGGCCATTATTCTAAGCAAAGTAACTCAGGAATGGAAAACCAAGTATCATATGTTCTCACTTATAAGTGGGAGCTAAGCTATGAGGATGCAAAGGCATGAGAATGACATAATGGACCTGGCGGACTTGAAGGGGAAGTCTGGGAGGGGAGTGAGGAATAAAACACTACATATTGGGTACAGTGTATGCTACTTGGGTGATGGGTGCACTAAAATCTCAGAAATCACCCTAAAGAACTTATCCATGTAACCAAAAACCACCTGTACCCTGAAAACTTTTGAAATTAAAACAATTTTAGAAATTCTCATTGAGAGGCTGGGCATGGTGGCTCACGCCTGTAATCCCAGCACTTTGGGAGGCCGAGGCGGGTGGATCACGAGGTCAGGAGATCGAGACCATCCTGGCTAACATGGTGAAACCCCATCTCTACTAGAAAAAAAAAAATTAGCCTGGCATGGTGGTGGGCGCCTGTAGTCCCAGCTGCTGGGGAGGCTGAGGCAGAAGAATGGCGTGAACCCGGGATGCGGAGCTTGCAGTGAGCCGAGATCATGCCACTGCACTCCAGCCTGGGCAACAGAGTGAGACTCTGTCTCGAAAAAAAAAAAAAAAAAAAGGAAATTCTCATTGAGAGATTCTTTTTCTTAAAAATACATTTCACTGTGTATACAGAAGGTATACAACATATTATGGAATATATTGATAGACAGATAGACAGTAAAAAGCTTACTACAGTGAAGCAATAATCCATTTATGCCTGAGGTTGCAATTTTTTGAATTTTTGTAATCAGACCTTGGTGATGACCTTGAGCAGTAGGATATAAATAACTCCCACATGCTTAGCATTCCAATAATGGAACACTAGGCATAAATGGGTTAATGTATCTATTATTTAACATAGTTACTTTTTTTGTTTCTAAACAAAAAATCTCATTTAACATGAATTCCAAATACAGTATAATTTTATTACCTATAATTCTCATGTCTACATTAGATCTCTAGATGTATTCATCCTTCAAAGACATGATACAAAGCAGATATACTTTGTATCCTCTGAACTACATCTCCCCATTTCCTCCACCAAACCCTCCCTGGTAACCACTGTTTTGTTCTCTATCTCTGTATAGTTGTTGTTGTTTTGTTTTGTTTTGTTTTTATAGATTCCAGATATAAGTGAGATCATGCAATTTATTTTTCTGTGTCTGGCTTATTTCCCTTAGCATAAGTCCAGGCTCATCCATGTTTTAACAAATAGCAAGATCTTTTTATTTCTTGGGGCTGAATAATTGTCCTTTGTATTTGTGTACCACAGTTTCTTTATTCATTCGACCAGTGACAGGCACTTAGGTTGTTTCCATATCTTGGTTATTGTGGATAATGCTGCAATGAACGTGGGAGTGCAGATGTCTTTACAGGGTGATAATTTCATTTCCTTTGTGTATGCACCCAGAAGAAGGATTGCTGGGCCATACAGTAGTTCTATTTTTAATTTCTTTAGAAACCTCCATGTTGTTTTTCATAGCAGCTGTACCAAATCTGCATTTCCACTAACAGCACACAAGAGTTCTCTTCTCTCCACATCCTAGCCAACAGTTGTTATGTTTTGAATTTTTTTTTTTTTTTTTTTTTTTTGAGATGGAGTCTTGCTCTGTCGCCCAGGCTGGAGTGCAATGGTGTAATCTTGGCTCACTGCAACCTCCACCTCCCAGGTTCAAGTGATTCTCCTGCTTCAGCCTCCCAAGTAGCTAAGACTATAGGCACGCACCACCAAGCCTGGCTAATTTTTGTATTTTTAGCAGAGATGGGGTTTTACCATGTTGGCCAGGCTGGTCTTGAACTCCTGACCTCAAGTGATCCACCCGCCTCAGCCTCTCAAAGTGCTGGGATTACAGGCATGAGCCACCATGCCTGGCCATCCTTTTTTATAATAGCCATCCTAAGGGGTGTGAGGTGATATCTCATAATGGTTTTGATTTAAATTTCTCTGATGATTAATGATGTTGAGCACCTTTCAATATACCTGTTGATCATTGTTATATCTTCTTTGGAGAACGACTCAGGTCTTTTGCTCATTTTTAAATTGAGTTATTTGCTTTTCCACTATTGAGTTGTATAGGTTCTTTATAAATGTTGAATATTAACCCCTTACCAGGTATATGGTTTGCAAATATTTTTTCCCAAACCATAGGCTTCTATTTCTTTTTGTTGATTATTTCCTTTGCTGTGCAGAAACTTTTTAGTTTGATTTAGTCCAATTTATTTAGTATTGCTTTTGTTGCCTGAGCTTTTGGTGTGATATCCAAAAAATTATTGCCAAGGACAATCTCCAGCAGCTTTTTCTCTATGTTCTCATGTAGGAGTTTTATAGTTTCTAGTCTTTTATTTAGGTTTTTATCAATTTTTATTTGATTTTTGTGTATAGTGTAAGATAAGGGTCCAAATCCATTCTTCTGCCTATAGAAATCCAGTTTTCCTAGCATCATCTACTGAAGAGACTAGCCTCTCTCCATGGTGTTCTCTTGGTGCCCTTGTCAAAAGTTATGTGACTGTATATGCTTGGATGTATTTCTGGTCTCTCTAACCTGACTCATTCCTCTGTGTGTCTGTTTCTATGCCAGTATATACTGTTTTGATTATTATAGCATTGTAATATAATTTGATAACAGAAAGTATAATGCCTCCAACTTTGTTTTTGCCTCTCACAATTGTTATGGCTATTTGGGGTCTTTTATGGCTCCATATGAATTTTAGGGTTTTGTTTTCTATTTCTGTGAGGAATGCCATTGGGATTTTGTTAGGGATTGCTCACTGAGAGATTATGTGTGACCGCATTGACAATATTAAGATGAGAACTGAACTCAGTATTTTAAGATGACTTATTTTCTAATTGCCTCAGTATTGCTGATTGGCAATTTGTGACATTTGAGCCTTGAGCATAATGGAAACCTGGGCATAATAGGAAAATTAATTTTATTTAATTTCTACCCTAGAATTTTGCTATTTGTCACTTTATTTAATTTAAAAAAATTTTATGGGTACATAGTAGGTATATATATTTATGGGGTACATGGGATATTTTGATACAGGCCTACAATGCATAATAATCACATCAGGGTAAATGGGGTATCAATCATCTCAAGTATTTATCATTTCTTTGTGTTATAAACATTCCAATTATATTCTTTTGGTTATTTTACAATGAACAATAAATTACTGATGACTGTAATCACCCTGTTGTGCTATCAAACACTAGATCTTATTCATTCTAGCTACATTTTTGTACTCATTACCTATCTTCACTTCCCCCCGTCCTTATTACCCTTCCCAACATCTAGTGACCATCATTTTACTGTCCATCTCCACGAGTTCAATTGTTTTAATTTTTAGTTCCCACAAATGAATGAGAACATGCAAAGTTTGTCTTTCTGTGCCTGGTTTATCTCACTTAACATAATGTCCTCAAGTTCCATCCATGCTGTTGTAAATGACAGGATCTCATTCTTTTTTATGGCTAAATAGTACTACATTTTCTTTATCCATTCATCTGTTGATGGACACTTAGGTTGCTTCCAAATCTTGGTTATTGTGAATAGTGTTTCAATAAACATGAGAGTACAGATATCTTTGGAATGTACTGATTTCCATTCTTTTGGGTATTTACCTAGCAGTCGGATTGCTGGATCACATGGCACTTCTATTTTTAGTTTTTTGAGGAACCTCCATACTGTTCTCCATAGTGGCTGTACTCATTTACCCTCCCACCAACGGTGTACAAGGGTTCCCTTTTTTCTACATCCTCACCCCAGCATGTGTTATTGCCTGTCTTTTGGATGAATGCCATTTTAATTGGGGTGAGATGATATCTCATTGTAATTTTGATTTGCATTTTTCTGGTGATCAGTAATGTTGAGCACATTTTCATATACCTGTTTGCCATTTGTATGTCTTATTTTGAGAAATGTCTATTCAGATCTTTTGCTCACTTTTAATCAAATTATTGGATTTTTTTTCCTATAGAGTTGTTTGAGCTCCTCATGTATTCATTCTAGTTATTAATCCTTTGTCAGATGGGTAGTTTGCAGATATTTTCTCCTATTCTTTGAGTTGTCTCTTCACTTTGTTGATTGTATCCTTTGCTGTGCCTTTTTAACTTGATGTGATCCCATTTGTCCATTTTTTGCTTTAATTGCCTGTGCTTTGGGGGTATTACTAAAGAAAGTTTTGCCCAGACCAATGTCCTGGAGAGTTTTCCCAATATTTTCTTGTAGTAGTTTTATAGTTTGAGGTATTAGATTCAAGACTTTAATCCATTTTTATTTGATTTTTCCATATGGCAAGAGATGGTGGTCTAGTTTCATTCTTCTGCATATGGATATCCAGTTTTCTCAGCACCATTTATGAAGAGACTGTCCTTCCCCCAATGTGTATTCTTGATACTTCTGTGAAAAATGAATTCACTGTAGATGTATGGATTTATTTCTGTGTTCTCTATTCTGTTCTATTGGTTTATGTGTCCGTTTTTATGCCAGTCCCAGCCTGCTTTGGTTACAATAGCTCTGTAGTATAATTTGAAGTCAGGTAATATGATTTCTCCAGTTTTGTTTCTTTTCCTTGGGATGGCTTTGGCTATTCTGGATCTTTTGTAGTTCCATATAAATGTTAGGATTATTTTTTCTACATATGTAAAGAATGTCATTGGTATTTTGATAGGAGTTGCATTGAATCTGTAGATTGCTTTGGGTAGCATGGACATTTTAACAATATTGATTATTCCAATTCATGTACATGGAATATCTTTCCAACTTTCATGTCCTCCTCAATTTCTTGAATCAGTGTTTTATAGTTTCCATCATAGAGATCTTTCGTTTCTTTGGTTAGTTCTTAAGTGTCTTATTTTATCTGTAGCTATTGTAAATCAGGTTACTTTGTTGATTTCTTTTTCAGATTGTTCACTGTTGGCATATATGCCAATAGAAATGCTACTGATTTTTGTACCCAGACAAACAGAGTCTCTCTCTCCATGCTGAGCAGGCTGAAGCTGAAGTGATATAAACACCCCTGTGGCCACGACCACTGGATCAGACCTGAAGCCAGCACAGCACTGGGTCTCTCTCTAGGCCTGTGACAATCACTGCCTGGCCATTGCCTATGTTCATTCAAGGCCCAAGGGCTCTTCAGTTAGCAGGTGTGAGTCCCGCCAGGCTTCTGTCCTTCTCTTCATGGCGGCAAGCCCCCGTCTGGCTTGGGATGGGTCCAGAAATGTCATCCACAAGCCAGGGCCCGGAGTTGGGAACTTTAGGAATCTACACGGTGCTGTATTCTACTGTGGCTGAGCAGGCACCTAAGCTGCAAGATGAAGTCCTTCTCACTCTTCTTTTTTCTTTTCTCAAGAAGAAGGAATCTCTCCCTGCAGCCACCACAGTTAGAAATCTCCTGAAGCCAGCATGACACTGGGTCTCACTGGAGGCCCATGATGAGACTTGTGTGGGTACCACTGATGTTTATTCAAGGACCAAGGGCTCTTTAGTCAGCAGGTGATGAATCCTGCTTGGAGGGCCCTTTCCTTCAAGGCAGTGGGTTGTCTTTTGGCCCAGAGTGTGTCTAGAAGTGCCATCTGGGAGCTAGTGCCTGGAATGGGAGCCTCAGGACTTTTCCTGGTGCCCTTTTCTACTGCAGCTGAGCTGGTACCCAAGTTGCAAGACAAAGTCCTATCTACTATCCCTTCTCCTCTCCTCAAGCAGAAAGAAGGAGTACCTCTTAAAGCTGTGAGCTGTGCTGCCTATGGTTGGAGGAGGAGTGATGTAAACACTCCCTTGGCCACCCCAGCTGGTGTCTCACTAGGTCACATGCACCCCAAGTCCACTGGTTCTGAGCCCACCACAGCACCAGGACCTGCCCAGGAATTACAGTCCTTGTGACCTAGACTGCCTTTCAAAGATATTTAAGACCTCAGAGCACTTTAGCCTGTGGTGGTGGGGCTAGCTGGAACTCAAGTTCTGACCACTGGGATGGACAATTCCCATCTGGCTAGAGTTGGTCAAAATGCTCCCTCCATGTGTGCTGACTGAATTCTTCCCTGTGTTGCTTTCCGCTGTGATAGGCAGCACTGAGTTCCAATGGAAAGTCCCACAATCCCGGCACTCTCCTTTCCCCAAGCACACAGATTCACCGTCCACGCTATGAAGCTGCTACCTGGGGATGGGAGAGGGGTGGCATCTATAATTCAAGACTGTCTTTCCTACCCCCTTAAGTGACTCTTTCCTTACATGCTGTTAAACCCAGGTACTGTGATTGCTCACTTGATTTTTGGTTCTTATGAAGGTACTTTCTTATGTGGATAGCTGTTCATTTTGGTATTCCTGCAGGGAAGATGATCACTGGAGGCTTCCATTCAGCCATCTTGCTCCACCTCTATTTGTTACTTTCAATATATGTGGTTTGTATCATTTAACTTTTCTCCTTAAGTATACTCCTTTGAAGTTATTCTTATTAATTTGCCCCCATTTGTTTGTAGCCATATATCCATGTATCCATGAAAGTCACTACGTGTGCCCTGAACCTTGATCCTCAGCCCTTCAGGTCATGCACATCATCTTTCCCTTCCCTAAGGATTTGGCTGGGAGGATTTCCATGTGTGCAAGCCAGGCAGCCTCCCTAGCGCTCCAGGTTGCCTGTTCTTTGGAACTGGCCAGCTCCTGCTCACATAGGGCTGCACATGCATCCAGGAGTATGTGGTGAACTGAGAGGCGGAAGTTCCCTTTGGTTTCTCTATCGGTTGTCGTGCTGCTCCCTAATTTAATTCCAAGTGGGTGGGAACATGTCTATGTCCAGTGCAGTGCCCGCTTCCTCTTATTTTTGTTTTTTAGCATTTTAGTCTCCACACCACACCTTTCCAGGGTGGCAGATAGGTAGGAGAAAGGAAGCAAAGACAAGGACTGAGCAGGTGTGGTTGAGAACCATGATGGCTTGTTTCATTTTTCTTCAAGTCATTGGCATTCCTAAAATGTTTCACTGGCATGCATAGTATGAGGAGTGGATATAGAAGTAATTAGTTTCAGGTTTCAAATTATTCAAAGTGGGATAGTATACAGTTATTTTCATTTTTCTCAATAAAAAATAAGAAACATAAATTCTGAAAAACAACTCTGACAAGTGTGGATTTGAGAGAAGTGTTCATGAACTTGTGAAAGAAAAAATAATTTTCTCAGTAATGAAACAATCTTAGTCAGAGGGTTACTATCTTATACAAATGCTTCAAAAATGCAATGACAACTTTATTACATTAAAAAATCAATTGAAAAATATAGTGCACTCTCCTATCTGTCCTGCCTTCCCCTGTTTTTGTTTCAGTGATCCCAAAATCAGATTGTGGTTAATTCTTTCATCCACCGAACACATTTATTGAGTATCTCTTGTCTCCCAGGAAGTGGGTACACAGCAGTGATTAGTCCAGATATGGCTCCTGCCTTCATGGAGTTTAGCTGATGTTAGTTAATATTTTATTGTATACTCACTTTGTGCTAGACATTTAATGGCATCATCTTATTTAATTCTCACATCAACCTTGCGAGGTAAGTACTATTATTATTCCTATTTTATTTTATTTTTATTTATTTATTTATTTATTTATTTTGAGACTGAGTCTCGCTGTTGCCCAGGCTTGAGTGCACTGCAAGCTCCGCCTCCTGGGTTCACACCATTCTCCTGCCTTAGCCTCCTGAGTAGCTGGGACTACAGGTGCCCACCACCACCCCCAGCTAATTTTTTTTTGTATTTTTTTAGTACAGACGGGGTTTCACCGTGTTAGCCAGGATGGTCTCCATCTCCTGAACTTGTGATCCACCCGCTTCGGCCTCCCAAAATGCTGGGATTACAGGTGTGAGCCACCGTACCCGGCCTCCTATTTTATTTTTTCAGAGATGGGGTCTCACTGTGTTGTTCAGGCTGGAGTGCAGTGGTCAGTCCCAGGTGCCATCATAGTGCACTACAACTCTAAGCTTCTAGGTTCAAGGGATCCTCCTGCCTCAGTCTCTCAAGTGGCTGAGACTATAGGTGTATGTGCCAAGGCACCTGGCTCATCCCTAGTTTAGAGATGAGAAAAACGATCCTTAGGGAAATTAAGTATCATAACTAGTAAACAAGTCATCTGTGGGAATAAACAGATAATATACAAATTAGTAATGGGAATGTCCCTAAAGGTAAGTGGGATGATACATGTTTTAGGGCAATGGTAACCTTTTTAGACTTTGAATGTCCATGTCCCTAAATTAAGTAGCAAAAGAAGAAACTAGTCTTGGTTTGAAAATGTATTCAAAATTTCTTCTGAACTCTCATTCACTCTTTCTTTTTTCCCCCAGATCCTGGAAGGACAGATTTGGTATGCAAACTAGAGAGCCCAGGTGCAAAGTCTTAGGTATATCTATTCATAGTATTTACACATGCATGTGTTTAATATCCTTATAGCTGGAACCCCATTATTCCTTATAGGCCTTTGACGTCCTTAGGCTTGTGAGATTTGTTGGTCCAAAAATCTGTCATCCTTACCAATTGCCATTTGGGAGTCCCCAAACAACCTATATTTGTGGTATAATCTGACTCCAGTTTGAATATAGTTTATAAGTATTTTGTCTGTATACAAACAGTTATCATCTGAGACTACTTTACTCCATCTCAATCAAATGAAAAAAACATGGCAAGTCTGTGAGTTGGTGTTATGGGCTGAACGGTGTCCCCCTAAAATTCATATGTTGCAGTCTTAACCCCTGGTGCCTCAGAATGTGACTATATTTGGAGAGGGGGTCTTCCGAGAGGTAATTAAGTTAAAGTAAGGTCATCAGAGTGGGCCCTAATCCAATATGACTGATGTCTTTATAAGATAAGAAAATTAGGACACAGACATGTGTGGAAGGAAGGACCAAGTGAATTCACAGGGAGAAGAGGGCCACACACAAGCCAAGCAGAGAGGTCTCAGAAGAAACCAACCTTGCTGGGCACAGTGGCTCATGGCTGTTATCCCAACACTTTGGGAGGCCAAGGTGGGAAGATCACTTGAGGCCAGGAGTTGAAGACCAGCCCAGACAACATAGTGAGACCTCATCTCCAAAAAAGTGTATTCTTTTAATTAGCCAGGTGTGGTGGCACCCACCTGTAGTCCCAGCTACTTGGGCAGCTGAGGCGGGAGGATCGTTTGAGGCCAGGAGTTTCAGGCTGCAGTGAGCTGTGACCGTCACTACACTCCAGCCTGGGTGACAGAGCAAAACCCTGCCTCAAAAAACAAAAAACAAAAAACAAAAACAAAACATGTATATGGCCTCAGGCCATCTTCTAACCAAAAATCAATTTATCAATATGTAAAATTGATATAATTGCAGTCTCTTGGCCGAGTGTGGTGGCTCACGCCTGTAATCCCAGCACTTTGGGAGGCCAAGGCGGGTGTATCACGAGGTCAGGAGATTGAGACCATCCTGGCCAACATGGTGAAACCCTGTCTCTACTAAAATATAAAAAATTAGCCGGGTGTGGTGGCATGCACCTGTAGTCCCAGCTACTCGGGAGGCTGAGGCAGGGGAATTGCTTGAACTCAGGAGGCAGAGGTTGCAGTGAGCCAAGATCGTACCACTGCACTCCAGCCTGGCAATCTGGCAATAGAGCAAGACTCTGTCTCAAAATAATAATAATAATAATAATAATAATGATAATAATAATAGCAGTCTTTTCTTTCATGAAACCTATAATTAAAGTTATATAAATGGGGAAAACTTAATCATAAACTGAAAATTCATAAATTCTTTAAAAATTGGTTAACAGATTCTCTTATCTGAAAAGTTATATTTTGGAGATATTTCTCCCTTGTGTATCAGATACAGAAACTATGGAGCAAAACAATACAAGGAGAAAAAGAACAGGAAAAGAATTCACTGGATTTTAATTAAAATGTCATTTGTTGAGTGTTGCACTTCTCTAGAGTGAAAGGCATGTATATGTTATAAAAACTAATTAAGACTGCTTTTTGTTGACAAAGAGAAACAGCTGGATTTTAACATCTGAATGTATTCAAGATCAGTGTTCACTGAGAAAAAGAAAATCCATAGCCATTTGGAGAAGAAAACAAAAATTTAGCTTACTCATCAGTCATTAAAAAACATTCTTTGTGTGCACATGGGACATAAAGCTCATCAGGTTTAGAATCCAGCCACGATTCCAGTCATTATATAGCTCAATCTCTTGATTAGATGACATTTTAACTGAACATTTAAAATCTGAAGTTAGAAATATGCACAATATAACCATTTATTTACACTGCTACAAGTCAGTGTCACTAGGGACCCATGAAGCATGGACTGTTTCCTACTTTGACTTCTGGAATTCTGGGATAAATGATAGGATGGTGACCTAAACAGTTCAGAGCTTCCCTTCACCCTGTCATCTGTGCATTGGTTTGAAACGTAATGCTAAATTCTCTGAGAATGAATCTTAGAAAAGGCAAATCTTCACTATAGATTCACTGACAGTCCCAAAGGAGATTCCCATGCCTTAATCTGCCCTTTCCAAAACAAGCCAGCAGAAAGAGTAAAAAGAAAGATAATGATTTAAAACAGCACCTGGCTCACAGCCCTGACAGCCTTTCCTAGCTGTCAGTGAAAAGACCTGTGATGGTCCAGAAAATGTGAAAATGTCACATTCCCCCTTCCAAAAATGGTAAGATTCGTTAGTCTGTTGCTAGGATCTAAAAAGCATTTCCATCATTCATAAAGCAACAAAACACAACTGAAAAATAAATACACCCAAATTTTACTGTCAGAAACGGAATGATCCTTCCTAATTGAAAGTAGAACTAAAATCCTTCTTTCTCCCTCTGCCATGCCTGAAATGTGCAGGCACTACTTTCTGAGGCAGCCAGATCACAGGTTTCCCTATCCGCATCTACCTCTACCTCCTCTGCCCCCAAAATCAATCTATAGCCATTTGAAAATTGCGGCTCCCTGAAAGCAACTGGGCAGAATCTAGGAAGAATTAAAATGGCCCACTGCATCCTGGCATGTAAAAATCCCACCACATTCCTAACACCAGAGGGAGTGATAGGAAGAAGGGACAAGGATAGGGGAAGTCCTGTGGCAGTGCACAGAGGTTGCAGCTTTATGCATATTCCATCTTTTCAAAGTATTAGGGATCTGGGAAGTAAAGGAAGGAGAATACAATGTCCGATCTAATGTCTTGTAATGCCAGATTATTGTAATATTACAATTTCTACTTAAAGTTAGTTAATAGTTATTATTATTTTTAATTGTGGTAAAATACATACAACATAAAATTTACCATCTTAACCATTTTAAAGTGTACAGTTCAATGGTATTAAGTACATTCATATTGTTGTGCAACCATCACCACCATCTATCTCCAGAATCTTTCACCTGCAAAATGGAAACTCTGTGCTCATTAAACAACCACTCTCTATTTCCTCTTCCTCCAGGCCCTGACAATCATTCTACTTTCTGTCTTCATAAATTTGACTGCTTTAGATACGTTATAGCAGTGGAATCATACAATATTTATCTTTTTGTGACTTTTATTTCACTTTAGCATAATGTCCTCAAGGTTCATCCATGTGGTAGAGTGTGTCTGATACTACCTTTCGAAGGCCGAATGTTCCATTGTATGCATATACCACCTTTCGTTTATCCATTCAACAGCTGATAGACACAAGTTACTTCTACCTTTTGGCTATTGTGAATAATGCTGCCGTGAACATGGGTCTACAAAGATCTCTTTGAGACCTTGCTTTCAGTTCTTTTGGGTAAATACCCAGGAGTAGAATTGCTGGGTCATATGGAATTAATAATTATATTTAATACTTTCAGAATATTAAAAAAACTTTGCATGGCTATTATAGACTGTTTATTTTAAAGCTCATGTAGACAGATATACAGCTTCAGCTCTGGATATATTTAACTGAGTCTGAGGTCTCCTTTATCAAATCTGATTTTCAATGGTAGACAGTGCCAATTTTTGAAAAGCCTTTATTGGAATAGTAAAGATACTAAATGCCAATTACCTATTGAAAAGTATCTTTTGGCAGAACACCAGTGAAGATACACTTCTGTATCCTCCTCTGTAGGATTTTTTTCTTTTCACATAATGAAATGCATATTCTAGTAGAGTTGGGATATACAAATAGCATGTTAATGTGATTATGCTAAAAACCATGTTCCGTAAGAGTTTAAAAGCTGAATACTGATTTGGTCTCAGTGTCATTCTAGAGCTCCTCCTTAGCCTGTCAAAGCTGACAAGCATCAACAGCTGACACAGAGATGATGTCACTTGCTCTCTTTTGCTCCCCCATTTAAAATAAAAGTCAGTGGTACAAGGCTGCACTGTTTTAAGAGTCAACTCTCTACAACAATAGAATTTAAGAGCTTCAGCAATAACAAAGAGCCATCATCTATAGTGAAGTTTTTGGGACTTTTCCTTCCTGAAGTACCTTGTACAAGCATCAGACATTTTTACATTAGACATTCAGTAAAAACATCATTTGCTTTACAGGATGTTCATATTTGTAGAAGATATTAATTTATCACTATCAATTGATGCATGAATTTGAAATGGGAATCTCAGAACTTTATTCCACATTCATTTAATATTTCATTTCAATTAACCAAATCCTCTATTGTTGTAAGAACTGAGTGGTTAGGATGTTACAGGACTGCCATCAAACCCGGTTCAATTTGTATCCATTAATTCAACAAATACTGCCTATTTTCTTAGGAAGTATGCTAGGTGCTGGGTAGATGGTGGTAAGCAAAATGAAGCGTAGATACTCCCTTAAGGACCTTATACTTTTAGAGGATGACCTGTATTTCTATTCTAACTTGTTCCTTCCTCAATCGTTTTGACCTTAATAAAGGACAGCACTATCTTAACCAGCTGCTCAAGCCAGCAATCCAGGACTTTTCTTTGATTTTCCCACTCCCAACCCTCTACTCCTAGCTGTTTTCTCTTCTACCTTCAAATTAGCTCTTGACTCCATCTACTTCTCTTCATCTCTACAGCCATCATGTGAACCCAAGCTACTACCATTCTAGCCCAGATTACTTCAATATCCTCCATAACCTCCTGGTTGGTCTTTATAATTCTACTGCTGCTCCCCTTCCACCCTTGCCGTCTTTCCAGGTGCCTGTGATCTGTATAAAACCTTCCAGTGGCTTCTCATTGAATGTCCAATAAAATCAAGGTCCCCAGAAGGGTCTGCATGATATGTCTCTGCTCTTTTCTCTAAATTTACCTCCTGCCACCCCTTCTGCCCACTGTGCTCCAGCCATGCTGACAATCCTGCAATCCTTTCAGTGCCTTGACATGACAAGCTCTTCCCAGCCTCAGAACTTTCACACATGCTGTTCCCTCTCCCAGGGATGCTCTTCTCCCACCTGGCAACTCTTCACATCCTTAAGGTTTTGACTTAAATGTTTTCTCTTCAGGGAAGAATTCGCAGAAAATGCTAGATAGGTCTCCCCATTAATGTGTGCGTGTGTGTGTGTCAGGGTGGGGAGGTGGTGGTGGTTACCTAATCAAGGCCTCTGCTATTTTTTTGGATCATTTCTTCAAATTTATTTTAAAATGCTCTTAGTACAGATATTTTCCCACTTGGATGTTGCCTTTTAACCTTTTTATAGAGTTTTCTGCTTTAAATTTCATATAATAAAGCCCATCAATCTTTTCCATTTTGTTTCATGGCACCATGCTTACAGACTCCTTCCCCTCCACAAAATTTTGTACTTACTCAGTTTTTTTCTGAAACTTTTGTCGTTATTTCTCAAATTTATCTGGAATTTATTTTGCTATACGGTGTAAGGGAGGAATTTATCTTTTTTCCCCCAATTTTTGGCCATGGCAATTTCTTCTCTCCTCTAAGGAGGAGGAGCTGCTGCTAAAGATTGGTAGAGTTAAAGGACACTATTGAGGCCATGCTTTGAGTAGAGTCTTGTGGAAGGGGTATACAACTGTAGTGGACATTAAAATAGCAAGATCTAAGTTGTGGATTTGAGCTATGGGGCAGATGTAGAGAAAATAGGCCTCTGTTTTGGTTCAAGGTCCTTTAAACTAATGAAGTTTAGGCAAAGCTACTTCTTACCCAAGTTCCAAACAAGTACCCTAAAGTTCCACACTGAGGTTTGGCATTAAAGCCTTATCTAATAGCAAGTTTTTTTATTTGCTTAATCCTCTGTGCATGTATTTTCCTTGTGGACCTTAAGGGGAGAAGTTACTGACGTAGATCAGGGACTTAGCTATTTCTGGCCAAAACCCATATTAACTACAATTTCACATTTTCAACCTTAATTATACATTTGTCTTTAAAAGCACATTTTATTATATTACCTTCAATCAAATGAATATTTATATAAGTGCCACATATATATTTGACTAAACTTTTTTTTTGCATCAGAACAAAAGATATCTTATACTATGTATATATATGTGTGTATGTGTGGGTACATATATACATATATATATAAAATAGGCTTGTAATACCAAAGGTAGTTGCCAATAATAGCTACTGAATAGTGGTTGACTTAATTTATATTTAGCAATTAGTGGAAAAATTTGCTTTTCTGTCTCCATAAACAGATTTACGTTATAAATTGGCACCATAGAATGGTGATATCAAATGACAGTACTGTTTGAGGAAACAATTCAAAAGGTAAGAAAGGGTTATTTCTTGGTCAAATTAGTTTCTGGCACTATTCACAGAATTGTACTATAAGTGAACTTTAGAGCTTCAAATGACTTTAGAGATCATTAAATACAATCTCTTCATTTTTCAGATTATCAATCATGGGTAAAGGAGGTGATGTGACAGGCAGATTCTAAAACACTAGAAGATTTGTTCCTTCAGCCAATATTTAATGAAGCCCAGCTGTTTGCCAAGCATTGTCTTTAGGTGTTTCCACAATGAATTAAGCATGAATCTCTCTACACAGTTAATAGGAGTGTAAACAGTTTAAGAGAAAAGGAGGTATTCACTTATATAATAAGAATGAGAAACAGAAATGTCAAGGACCATATCAATGTTGTGAAAATAATATCAGATTGTCCCTTTACATTATTATAATTATCATCACCACAACAATAGTGATAAAAATGTATCTATTGAGCCTCCAATGTATATGGCATAATGTATAAGAAGTAGTTGTAATTGGCTTGAGCATGGTTGCTCATGCCTGTAATTCTGGCACTTTGGGAGGATGAGGCAGGTGGATCACTTGAGGTCAGGAGTTCAAGACCAGCCTGGCCAACATGGTGAAACCCCATCTCTACTAAAAATACAAAAATTAGCTGGGCGTGGAGGGGGGCGCCTGTAGTCCCAGCTACTCGGGAGGCTGAGGCAGGAGAATTGCTTGAACCCAGGGGGTGGAGGTTGCAGTGAGCTAAGATCATGCCACTGCACTCCAGCCTGGGCAACAAAGCGAGACTCCATCATAAAAAAAAAAAAAGAAATAGTCGGAATCTTCAAGGAATTTTTAATATAACAAAGGATTTAGGTCATATATTAAAGAAGGCAAATAAGAAGAAAAAGGAGGAGGAGGTAACACTACGTGCTAAGTATCTTAAATGCTTTGTTATCTCTTTGAACCCTCATCATAATCCTATAATTAGGGCATAAATATTGTCAGTTTTATAGACAAGAAAACAGAGGCTTGGGAAAGGGAAATGACTTGTCTAAGATCATATAGTGGGAAAGAGGCAGAGACAGGATCTATACCCAGTAGCATGTGATAAATGCTAGAGGCATCACCCCAACAAAAAATGCTGTAGGAAGTAAAAGAAAGTAGAAACATTGTGACTCGGAACTGTTGAGATGAAGTCATGGAAGAGGTGGGACTTATGTAAACTTTAGCATAATGGCAGAATTTTGGAGGCAAGAAGGGGGTATGATCTGAACAAATAATTGGTTTATATAGGTTGTGGGACAGTGTGGAGATTAGTTTGTTAAGAGTGGGCTGGGCGCAGTGGCTCATGCCTGTAATCCCAGCATTTTGGGAGGCCAAGACGGGTGGATCCCTGAGGTCAGGAGTTCGAGACCAGCTTGGCCAACGTGGTGAAACCCTGTCTCTACTAAAATATATATCTATATCTATCTATCTATCTATCTATCTATCTATCTATCTATCTATCTATATGAAAATCAGCCAGGTGTGGTGGCACATGCCTATAATCCCAGCTACTTAGGAGGCTGAGGCAGAAGAATTGCTTGAGCCTGGGAGGCGGAAGTTGCAGTGGGCCGAGATGGCATCACTGCAATCCAGTCTGGGTGATAGAGTGAGACTCCATCTGAAAAAACAAACAAACAAAAGAGTGACCAATGCCAGCCTAAGGTAAACTAGGTTCAGGGCCTTGGAATGGGTATGGGGAATAGGACGAAGAACTAAGTTTTAATGAATATTTGTTATTGGTATGTAGAATGGACGGGGAATTGGGAGAGAGGCTGGGGTCAGGAAAACCAGTTTAGGAAATGTTGAACTAGTTCAGTGGTACAGATAAGGACCAGAAGTAGGGTTGAGGAAGAGGTGATATTATAGAGTACAGTGGGCTGAATAATGCATCCCTCTCTGCCAAGATATCTATGTCCTAATCCCCAGAACCTGTGCATATGTTTTTTTAAATGCAAATATGATTAAAAATGTTGAGATAAGGAGACTATCCTGGATTAACATGGTTAACCCAATGTAATCATGAGGGTCTTTACATCAAAGAATCAGGAGAGTCGAAGTTAGGAGAAGGTGATATAAAGCCATGAACTGTTAAATATGGGAGGCTTCTAAAAGCTGGAAAAGGCAAGGAGTGGATTATCTCCTGGAGTCTCCAGAGGGAAGCCAGCCTTGTCAATATGTTGATGTTAGCCCGATAAGACTCATTTCAGACTTCTAGCCTCCAGAATCTGTAAAATAATAAATTTTGTGTTGTTTTAGGCCACTAAGTTTGGAGTCATTTGTTACAGCAGCAATAGGAAACCAATAAATAGAGGAAGGGATGGATGTGAAAGACATTATAAAGAAAAAACGACAGTGTTTGATGATTGGGTGAGAGGAAAAGAGTAAAGGACCCAGGTAATTTCAAGATTCTGAACCCGGATTATGAAGGCAACGAAAGTGGAATTAGTCCAGGTGCAGTGGATCATGCCTGTAATCCCAGGACTTTGGGAGGCTGAGGCGGGTGCATCGCTTGAGGTCAGGAGTTCAAGATCAGCCTGGCCAACAGGATGAAACCCTGTTTCTACTAAAAATACAAAAATTAGCCAGGTGTGGTGGTGGGCACCTGTGATCCCCAGCTACTCGGGAGGCTGAGGCAGGAGAATCCAGGAGGCAGAGGTTCTAGTGAGCTGAGATCACACCACTGCACTCCAGCCTGGACAAAAGAGGGAGACTGTCTCAATTTAAAAAAAGAAAAAAATAAGGAAGTGGAATTAATTTTCTGGGGGAAAGATGAATTCAATTCTATATACTCTGAATTGAGTTCAAGAGTAGGCACCCAAAATCAAGTTAATCTTATATGAGGGTTTGATTTTGGGTCTTCAGGAAGGAGTCATTAGGTGGTAAATGCTGCTCCCACATAGTACAATGATGCTTATATCCTTCAGTTACAGATGATGTCACTTCAATTATAATTCTCTTCTATGAGAGAATGGCCAAATATGAAGCCTTATCGTATTTGGGTATGAATGAATTTATCAGATTCTTTTATTGAAAGATTTGGTAAGAGGTTGAGGCAGAGGCTCATAATGAGGGAAGAGGAGTGTATTAGGTCCGTCCCTAAATGCAGAGAATCCATGAATACTCCTAGAATGGTGTTCATAATTGTATGAGTATATGCATCATTTTCTGAAGAAAACATGTATAACTTTCATCAGATTCCTGAAGGGGATAGATAACCAAAAAAGAAAGTTAAGTATGGTGCTCTAATGGCATGGGACATCAGAGGGCAAAGGAGGAAGGGAAGAGGGAAAGAGAAAATAGAAAGGTTAACACATGAAAACCCCCCTTCTTTTGCTGCAGCTTGGTAGTGATAATTCCTGCTTCTCTTTTCCCTTACTAGACCCATTTCAGGGATTCTTGTGTTTCTAGAGCCAGCTTGTAAAAAGGCTGCAGAACCTATTGTGTTGAGAGTTATTTTATTTGCTAAAAATATATTCTTCCTTTCTTTCTTTTTATTTATTTATGTATTATTATTATTATTATTTTTTGAGACGGAGTTTTGCTCTTGTTGCCCAGGCTGGAGTGCAATGGCATGATCTGGGCTCACTGCAACTGCCTCCTGGGTTCAAGTGATTTTCCTGCCTCAGCCTCCTGAGTAGCTGGGATTACAGGTGCCCATGACCATGCCTGGCTAATTTTTTTTTTTTTTTTTTTTTTGTATTTTTAGCAGAGACAGGGTTTTGCCATGTTGGCCAGGCTGGTCTCGAACTCCTGACCTCAGGTGATCTGCTCGCCTTGGCCTCCTAAAGTGTTGGGATTACAGGTGTGTGCCAACCCGCCCGGCCCTCTTTCTTTTTATTTTTTTAAAAATAATAGAGAGAGAGGGTCTCAGCATGTTGCCCACACTGGTCTTGAACTCCTGGGCCCAAGTGATCTGCCTGCCTTGGCCTCCCAAAGTGCTGGGATTATAGGCATGAGCCACTGCCCGTGGCCTGAAAATATTTCCTTAAAAGATTTTATTTCAGTGTTTTACAGAATATTTATCTATGTTTTTTATAGAATTTTTCTGAATACAACAAATACTAATATCTTCACAAAATGGATATTAAAATAACTCAATAAATAATATCACTGGTAATCTCTTTTCAAAGACTAGTTGAGACATAAAAAAGGTAGCTTCTAATTAGCAGCAATTATTTCTTATTCAGTGGAATCATCAAGAGTTGCCCACTTGATGTCTAACTGAAATGTTTCTATAGTTAAATCTGATGTCAACCCCATACACTAAAGACATCCTTCTCAATGCATATTAGATTAAGCATAGCCAAGTTCACTGGATGCTTCAAAGGCTGACCTGGGATCAGAATCTATCCCCTAAGCAATTTATTTAGATAACTGGTTTTCTATTTCTGTACAGATTAAAATGAATAGTTTTCATTTTGTTTTACAGTATAACATTGAAGCTTTAAAAAAATTTTTTTTAATGTCAAGATTTCCTTTTGATATAGAGAGGAATGGACTAGGTCTGCACTTGATGAGTTTCCTATGGGTATGATTAATTTTCATCAGTCCTCTCCATAGACAATGTTGGGGCTCAGAAAACTATATCCCAAAATATGGTGCTTTGGCATGCTGAATGCTTTGAACAAAAGGGATTAAAAGGCCTCAGAAATAAACTTCAGAACCAAGGTCTCTCTCTCTCTCTGACCTGCTGCTCCCCATCTTCCCTTCCAATGTGCAGGGATGGGTTTTCTCTGAAGTTCCCATATTTGATTGAGGGAAGTTCTTTTAAAAGAAATGCAACTGTCTTAAACTCCCTCCCTAGGAATTGCATCAAACAACCAGTCAAGATTAGTCAGGAGTGAAGATTAAAAGTCATCACCATGCCCAGACAGGCTATTCTTATTCTTCTGGAGGCTGCTCTGAAACTTTTTTATTAACCTGAGAGACTTTATTTACATAATGGGCCAACCTTTGTTCACAGTGCAGTTCTGCCCCTCTCCTTCCTGTAACTTGCTGCCACCTTCCCTAGAGCACAGAGAAACTTTGTCCCAGGCTACTGTCTGTCCTTTGGAACCATTAATTTTACCTAAAAATCATTTACTCTTTCTCCAAATTGCCTACATCCCCCACTTCCCTCTCTCCTATGAAGAGGGTATTTAAACTTCAACCATCTGGCTCTTCCTCGAGTCTCATATTTTGTGTGCCTCTTGTGCACATGTACACATTAATAAATTTGTATGCCTTCTCCTGTTAATTTGTTTATTGTCAATTTATTTCAGCAGACTCAATTACAGAACTTCCAGAGGGAAAGTTTAAAATTCCTTACAACATGAAGTTTTACCTGAACATTCAGAGTCTTGCTTTATGGTATAAATTATATTTCAATAAGAAAGTAGGCCAGGCACGGTGGCTCACACCTGTAATCTCAGCACTTAGGGAGGCCGAGGCAGGTGGATCACGAGGTCAGGAGATTGAGATCATCCTGGCCAACATGGTAAAACCCTGTCTCTACTAAAAATACAAAAATTAGCCGGGCATGGTGGTGGGCACCTGTAATTCCAGCTACTTGGGAGGCTAAGACAGGAGAATTGCTTGAACCCAGGAGGTGGAGGTTGCAGTGAGCTGAGATTGCACCACACCACTGCACTCCAGCCTGGATACAGAGTGAGACTCCTTCTCAAAAAAAAAAAAAAAAGTAAAAAAAATGTAATTTTACGTAATTATTTTTCAGCTTCTACTATGATAAATTAGAAAGAGTACCTGCTCTGATGTAATATCAAAGAAAATATAAAGGCTTGTCTTTGAAATGACTAGGACTTCATCAAGGTCGAGGCTTATATAAGTTTAATCTTATAAATCTACATGCTTTCTGTGTGAAACTGATATGGAGCTATGATTTGACTGATATTCTAACAAAATCACAGGTGGAGAGGGGCGCTTTGTAAAACAGATTTGGCTAACCTACATTTGCTTGCAAAGGGATTTCAGTGCTTATTGGAAAGCTCTAGCCAGGGAGTACAGCTCCCCACATACCTTGACTAAAAATAGACTTTGTCAGATTGGAAATGTCATTCTTTTTGATTGAGTTGACACTTTGGGAAGAACACACATGGAGCTCTGAGAGGAAGGGAACTCTGGACTAGGAGGATGCCAGAGCAGTCAGTCAATTCTGGCAATTAACCTGGTGACAGATGCCACAGCTACACTACATTGAATCCTATAACTGATGCTTTTTTAAGCATCATAGTTACCTTTTATATTACTTTGCTAGGGCTACTATATTAAAGAATCACAAACTGGGTGGCTTAACACAATAGGAATTTATTATCTCACAATCCTGAAGGCTAGAAGTTTGAAATCAAGGTGTCAGCAATATTGGTTTCTTCTGGAAGCTCTGAGGGAGAATCTGTTCTGTGCCTCTCTTCTTACTTCTGGTGGTGGCTTGGTGTTCTTTGGCTTATAGATGCATTACTCATCTTAACCAATGACATCTGCAACAACCCTATTTCCAAATAAGTGCACATTCTGAGATTCCAGGCAGACATGAATTTGAAGGGAAATTATTTAACTGACTACACATTCTAAGCCATTTACCCTCAGAAACATCAGCACAGTTAATTAGAACACAGCTAACATGGCCCGGGGTGCATGTTCCATTCCAGGTATTGGGCAAGTCATTTAAATTGATTCTATGTTGACAGTTATGTACCTACTGTTATCATTTGAATGTTGTCCCCTCCAAAGCTCATGTTGAAATTAAATTGCCATTGTAACAGTATTAAGAGGTAGGATCTTAGAGAGGTGCTTAGGCCATGAGGGCTTAGTTGTCACAGCGGGGGATTAAGGCCATTTAAAAAGGGTGAGTTTGTGCCTCTTTGCTTTTCTGCTCTTCCACCACATGAGGACACAGAGTTCCTCTCTCTTTACCTTTTGGCCATTTGTTAACACAGCAAGAAGGCCTTTGCCAGATGCCAGCACCTTGATAATGAATTTCCTAGCCTCCAGACTGTGAGCCAGTAAGTTTCTGTTCACTATAAATTACCCCATCTGTGGTATTCTAGTATAGCAGCACAAAATGGACTAAGAGACATATCTTGAAATGTTATCCAGTTAATTCAAGAGGGATCTGGGTGACAACTTGAATGGAATAGCATATTCCACCCATAAAGGTTGTGTCTTTGTATGTTAAGGCTACTATAATAAAATGCCATACATAGACTAGATAGCTTATAAACAGAAATTTATTTCTCATAGTTCTGGAGGGTGAGAAGTTCAAGATCAAGGCACTAGCAGATTTGGTGTCAGGTAAGGACCTCTTGCTGGTCCACAGATGGTGCCTTCTCACTGTGTCCTCACATGGTGGAAGGGGCTAGCTACCTCTATAGGGTCTCTTTTATGTGGGCACTAATTCTAGTCACAAGGGCTCAACCTTCATGATGTAATCACCTACAAAAGTCCCACACCTCCAAATACCATCACCCTGGGGGCTAGGATTTCAACATATGAATTTAGTGGGGACACAAATATTCAACCATAGCAGGTTACAAAAGTACTCAAAGTACATGTCCATCTTGTAGTTGGTTAGTAGGTGGTTTTCCTATATAAAGCATGGGGCACATTGATGAAGTGACTGATAGTGAAGGTGATTGGACCATGATGGATAATATAAATCATGACACTAAGTTTTCTTTTTGAGAAACGGACAATAAAATGTCTTCTCTGGCTATCATTCTATTGCTGATGAGACAAATTTCGACACTTTGCTTTTTTTTTTTTTGCTATGGAACTTGGTGAAATATTGACTCACTTTTATTGGCTTGTGCATGTGTACTAAAGATGAAAATGATGAACAACAATTTGAGTTTGTATAGAACTTCCTTTCTGGAAACTTTATTTTTGGCAGGTATGTGGCAGGGGTGGGGGAAATCTATGATACCAAACAAAATTTTGGCAAAGGAACAACAACCCTAATCATAAATTTTTAGGCATTTAGGTGATTTTTGATATGAATATTTAAAAAGATGTTAACCTAAGCTAATGTTCAGATGTGTATACATTGCTTTTTACTTAACTAGAAGATTTTAACATTTTTCTTTGTTTGTATTTCACGTATATCAGTAATGACTTAAAATGACTTATAAAATTAATAAGAAAGATTTAAAAAAAATTACTGGTAAGGGGGCTAGAGAGAAGCCACTCAGATATTGTGTGTGTGTTTGGCTGGTGCCATCTTTTGTTAGGGAAACTTGGCAAACTACAAAATCTTAAGAGTCTGCATTCTATCTGACCTAGCAATTCCACTTTTAGGAATTCATCTTACTGATATAATCAAGGGTGAGGCCAAATATTTAGATATATTCACTGTGTTTAGCTATGTTGCACAATTGTTTATAACAGTAAAGAATTGAAAGCAATTTAAACATTCAACAGGGGGAAGTTGGTTAAATGACAGCATATCCGTTTTGTGTATGCCATGCAATTGTTTAAAATGATGTTGCGGAATAGTATATGATTCTATTAAAGATGTTCAATATATGCTGTTCAATTCAGAGAGATGAATGATAAATATTATGTGTAGAATAAGCCGCTTTTTTTTCTTTCTTTCTTTTTTTTTTTTTTTTTGCAACGGAGTTTCGCTCTTGTTGCCCAGGCTGGAGTGTAATGGCATGATCTCAGCTCACCGCAACCTCCACCTTCTGGGTTCAAGTGATTCTCCTGCCTCAGCCTCCCGAGTAGCTGGAATTATAGGCATGTGCCACCATGCCCGGCTAATTTTGTCTTTTTAGTAGAGACGGAGTTTCCGCCATGTTGGCTAGGCTGATCTCGAACTCCCAACCTCAGGTGATCCACCCGCCTCGGCCTCCCAAAGTGCTGGGATTACAGGCATGAGCCACCACGCCTGGCCGAATAAGCCACTTTTTAAAATGTATATGTATGCATTGGGAAATGCCAAACTATCAAGAACTAAATGTGGTCAGTGAAAAGCACAGATCATTTCACTTTCTTCTTTTCTCTTAAATATGTATTTAAGAGAATGTGTTAAATATGTATTTAACACATTTCATATAGCAAATATATTTTACATTTGTGAAGAGAAAAACAAGTTGCTTTTCATTTTTTTAAGTAGGTAAGGAAATGAGTACAATGGGAAAAATGATATAAGAAAGTTAAAATGAACCTTGAGGTTACTTCTAAAAACGCAAGCAATAAGATTCTGTACAGATGGGCCACACATTTTGCTCTAGGCTTTGGAGAGCCAACAGAAAGAGATAAACAGAGTCAATTACAGTATCTATAGTATCTGTGACAAGAATAATCTGTTAACAACTTAAAAGTAAATACAATGGCAGATTTCACTGGACTTTTACCTATATGTAGGCTGAAAATAAAATGCTGAAGGTCAATAGAAAGTTAAATACCAGTTTACTTTATAAAAAGGTGGCCGTAAAGTCTGGAAACACAGACAATGTTATTTTATTTTTTACAGACTTAAGTAAATTATATTATAGTATATATTGATTTTACACATTGAACTCCCTGATTACTTACTTCTTCTGAGGTATGCTAAAGGTACAGGTTTATTCAGGAGAAATCAGAGGGAGAAATCAACTGAGGCAACACATTGCAGCTGATTTTGCTTTTGCTTGGATTGGGAAAAATGTTGTATCAATGCACCATGCTTTGTAACATGAGCATTGTTACAAGGGACAACACAATTCACATATCATGTAATGTCACTGAACATATCATGTAATGTCACTAAACATATTATGTAATAACAACAAACCATTTATTAGGTATATTTGCTGTGTTTACAGATTTTTATGGCCAACCTATAAAGCTGTCTAATATTGTTATAGGTATGCCCTCTTGAAATTCCACAGGTTCACTTTAGCTTTTCTAGGAAATAATAAAATTCCTTAAATTTCCTTTGACCCAGATTTAGTATAACTTCAAAGGAAGGAGATTTTTTTTCACATTTATGATTTTATTTTGGTTTTACACAAGTAAATTTTGGAAGACTATGTTTCTCTGCCTCTAGAAGGGTGAAACAGCTGCCTGATTTTTGGCAGTTACATGCATGCATTCTATGCAGCTACACGATGACAAACATGACCTTTGCTGCTTTTGCCCAAGCACTTATTTTGCCAGTCCAGTCATAGTGAAATGTGGGATGCCATTTCTAAGAGCACATATTAAGGGACCTTTTAAAAGGAGGAAGCTTCATGAAATATTTCACTTCCTAAAGGCATTATTGGATGAAATCTTCAGAGACCAGCTAATGCTCAACTTAAAGGTTTTCTTAGAAAATGTTCAACCATCCAATCCTGTTATCATTAATACATTTTAATTTATATGAAAACAGTGAGTTTCTCATAATTAAGATAAGATTCTTATGCTTCATCCAAATGGCTTGATAGGAAAAAAATGCAAACAAACCATGAATAGTTTCAAGGAAGATAGAGAAATAATCATAATGGCTGTAAGCTCTTTGTAGTCAGGAATGATGCTTCTTGTCTAACAGTACTACAGGTGGAACATATTCAATAATATTAAAAGATTATTTGATGGTAATATTGATTTACCATAATGTTTTTGTTCTAAGTTGTTTCACATTAATAAATCAAGGCTGTGTGTTACAGGACAGTTTTTAATAAGTTTAGTCTGGGTATAGATAGACTGATTTTTCCATTAAGTACTGACTAGACTGAGAAAATAAGTACTTCTTTTGGAGGTGGGGGACCAAGAAACACCTTTGTCATTACATAACCATACAAGGTACACATACTTTTTACTTGTCAAATAATCAGTCAGTGCTTTTCCCTCCTAAAGATATTTATTCTTCAATGGTGTATCTGAGAGACAGAATGTCCTGGGTAGCCTGTTTTTTTCCACATATTTCATCCAAGATATCAGAAATCTATCTCTTTCAAAGTTTACCAAGTAAATATTTGTCTGCAAGGCAAGTAAATTAAACACAGGGAAGAAAGGAAAACAATTATCATTAAATAGTATTACCATTCTATTGAAAAATTGTTTCATTTCAAAATAGATGTAAGTAGTTTAAGAAGTGAATGGTAACTAATGGAGGAAATCAGCATGTGTTCAGGTAGAAGAGCAGCAGCCCTGGGCACCATCCCCTTGCCACTGGGCATACCTTGTCTAACCAGTGATAGAGCTGAACCACATGGTCTTGTCCCCCTGTCAAAAGTTATGGTTAGTTTAATCCCTGCTCCTCGGGAGGCTAAGGCAGCAGGATTGCTTGAGTCCAGGAGTTTGAAGCCAGCCTGGGCAACATAGAAAGATCCTGTCTCTTAAAAAAAATGTTATGATTATATGTGTGTGTGTGTGTGTGTGCGTGTGTGTGCGTGAGTGTGTGTGTATTTGGAGTCTCCTCTGTCATCCAGGCTGGAGTGCAGTGGTGCCATCAAAGCTCAATGCAACCTCGAATTCCTATGCTCAAGCTATTCTCTCACTTCAGCCTCCCAAGTAGCTAGGACTACAGGTGTGCCCCACCATGCCTATTTTTATTTTTTGGAGAGACAGGGTCTCACTATGTCGCCCAGACTGGTCTCAAACTCCTGGCCTCAAGCGATGCTCTTGCCTCAGCCTGTAACCCAAAGCCCTGGGATTACAGGGGCATGAGCCTAGAATTTATTAAGCCTTTTATTTTTAACATGAATGTTTTTATTTTATAAAATTTATATAGGTTAGCAAGTATATATTCCTTGGTACAATTATTTGGTTAATGTTTGTCTCGCCTTTCACGGCAACAAAGACTGTACTGTTTTGCTTACCAGTGTATTCACAGGGGCTGACGTTATTGTAGGTGCTCAGTATATAGTACGTTTGTTAGAGAATATACAAGAATGCAGAAAGAAATGGATGGAAGACAGGGTTATAGAAATGGAAGGAAAAAGTAAACCATGGCCTCTTCAAAACAGTTTACATATCTGCTGTTAAGACTATTGTTGATGCTGGAGCCATTTAAAGCCATTTTGAAGCGGGACATGCTTGCTAAGGAAATTGTCATTATATGTTGTCCCAGTGAAAAAAATAAATTGAAGTACTGTGGTATCTTTACTGTTCTATGTAAGTTCTCAGGGTTTGGCTATTTATTTGGTAAAAGAAGCTTACAGTATCCTAACTTGTTATTTATACATCGCTCCTACCCCATGTCTAGGCTTGAGTCTTTGATAACCATCCTTTTCCTCAAGATGAAATTTCATATGAAAAACACTTGAGCCGGCTGGCGCGGAGGCTCACGCCTGTAATCCCAGCACTTTGGGAGGCCGAGGTGGGCAGATGATTTGAGGTCAGGAGTTCTAAACCGGCCTGGCCAACATGGTGAAATCCTGCCTCTACTAAAAGTACAAAAATGAGCTGGGTGTGGTGGTGAGCGCCTGTAATCCCAGCTACTCGGGAGGCTGAGGCAGGAGAATTGCTTGAGCCGGGGAGGTGGATGCTGCAGTGAGCAGAGATCGCGCCACTGCACTCCATCCCAGGCAACTGAGCGAGACTCCGTCTCAAAAAAACAAAAAAACGCCAGGCGCGGTGGCTCACGCCTGTAATCCCAGCACTTTGGGAGGCCGAAGTGGGCGGATCACGAGGTCAGGAGACTGAGACCATCCTGGCTAGCATGGTGAAACCCCGTCTCTACTAAAAACACAAAAATTAGCCGGGCGTTGTGGTGGGCGTGTGTAGTCCCAGTTACTCGGGAGGCTGCGACAGGAGACTGGCGTGAACCCGGGAGGCGGTGCTTGCAGTGAGCCGAGTTTGCGCCACTGCACTCCAGCCTGGGCGACAGAGCGAGACTCCGTCTCAAAAACAAAAAACAAAAAAACAACAACAAAAAAAGAAAAACACTTGAGCCATGGGCCAGACATATCAACTCAAACACTGATTGATTACAAACCTCATATGTGACACATAACAATAGGATCTCTCACTTTCTCCTTTGCAAGTACCGGATTCCTTCCTCTTCCTACCAGACTCCTCTTTGGGCATTTAACCAGTTCTTTCGCCAACAGCATCTCTAAATTGGGATTGCATCTTTGTAATAGACTAAACTTTTGTGAAACTGCCACATATCTGGAATATAAGTGAATTGTGTTACTCTTGTCCCCAGTGTTTCTTTTTTCTTTTTCTTTTCTTTTCTTTTCTTTTTTTTTTTTTTTTGAGACAAGGTTTCATTCTGTTGCCCAGGCTGGAGTAAGTACAGTGGCTTGATTTCAGCTTACTGCAACCTCCGCCTTCCAGGTTCCAGTGATTCTCCTGCCTCAGCCTCCTGAGTAGCTGGGACTACAGGTGCACACCACCCTACTTGGCTAATTTTGGTATTTTTTTTGTAGAGACAAGGTTTCACCATGTTGGCCAGGCTGGTCTCGAACTCCTGACCTCAAGTGATCCACCGGCTTCGGCCTCCCAAAGTGCTGAGATTACAGGCGTGAGCCACCACGCCTGGCCGTCCCCAGTGTTTCTAAACGTGTCAAGTGTGATCCAAATTTCAAAGTTTTGTATTTTTTCTTAGATGACCTGATAACTTAAGATTCTGCTTTTTTAGCTTTCTTGTCTCAGTGTACTGGACAATTTGCATTATTTCACGGAGGGCTCAACACTGTCAGTCAGCCAACAACGTCTCATCCCCAGGATACACCACTCCTTGAAACTTTCTTTTCTACTTGGTCAGTCTGTTAGGTTCTCAGGACAAGCGATTGCAGACCTGAGGTGATTTGAATGTCCTTGGTAAGAATCTATCCTCAAAGGGCCTTCCTGGTTCAAATGCCAGGTTATGGAAATTCTTCCACTGGGAGAGTTATTCCTTTGGATTAAAGCAGTACTGTGCCAGTGTTCTGCATTTTACATTTAAGGGGGGCAGACACATGAAGTCACCTTTCTGAGGTTTTCTGCAAAAGATTAGCTGTGGATCAGATCAGGTCTAGGGCAAGTATGAAAGCACTAGTGACCTTGGGGAGGAGGAGGAAGCTCTGGGATTCGGCGCTAGGGAAAAGTGGAAGAGGATAAACTTTTAAAAAATCCGTTACTGGGTATAGGCCACAGGGTGTCTTTCAGATTACAAGATTTTAAGATCTGGTGCCCAAAGACTCTTCTTGCTATGCTCCCCCCGCGTCCACCCTCCAGCCTCCCCCAGGCCCGCCTTTCTTCCGCAGCCCCGTGCCGGTCTTCGATCCCCACCTCTCCAGAAGGGCGCCGGCTGCTGCCGCGGACCTCCTTCCCCGCCTCTCCCATCGCGCAGCGCCGCGGGCCAGCGCCGCGCTTCCTACAGTCCTACGAAGTGGAGTAAAGCAGAAGACTAGCGCACTCTCCCTCAATTGTCACCCTCCAGCTTTTTCCCCCGTGCCCAAGGCTTTCGGTTACCTCTTATAAATAATAAAAACCAGAGTCCAGAACCCGAAAAGGCAACCGCTGATCGGTCCAGCTCGCTTCCCCGCCAGTGAAAAGCAATCTTATTTCAGCGTCAACGCTCTATGTCTTGCAGTCCGATCTCGGCTGACACACCCGTGCCGCTGTCCCCGCGCCGGGCCCTCGAGTCCTGTCACCTCCGGCCGCCTGCGCCTGGCTTTGGGGCCTGGGCCTCTCCCCTCCTCCCGCCCGCGGACCTTGCCGCCCCGCCTCCAGCCCGTGCCACGGCGGCCGCCATTGGCGCGGGCCCTCCCTAGAACGGCGCCCATTGGCCCGGTGCGAAGCCATTCACCCAGCGCATTCCGCCGCCCGCAGGCTTGCGGGGAAACTTCCTTATTATTGTGACGCCGAAAACGGAGAAACCCCGGGTCCGGCGAGAGGGGCTGTGACAGTCGGAGTCCCAAGCTGCGGTTCGGCTGCTGCCGAGGTGCGCAGGGCGGGGGCCGGGGTTCCAGGGAGGAGGGTACCGCGGAGCTGCAGCCGCGCTGGGCCGCGTTCCGCCTGGCACTGCTGTCAGCGCGCGGCTCCCGGAGGGGCGGCTGCGGCTCCTCCCGTGACTCCGGCGGCGGCGGCTGCAGGCACCTCCAGCGACGACCTGGGTCTGGGGCGCGGGGAGTTTGGGGCGCGGCGCCCTTAGGACCCTGCGTGCTCGTCCCTGGCGTTCTCGTGGGCTCGCCCTCTGGTCAGAGAGCCCCGCGCAGGGAAAGGCGAGACAAGCCTTCAAAATGGGAGCGCCTCCCGCCCGCGCTCGGCCGCCCTGCCGCCCTGCCGCCCTGCCGCCCTGCCGCCCTGCCGCCCTGCCGCCCTGCCGCCCTGCCGCCCTGCCGCCCTGGAGGAATTGCGACGCAGAAAGTCAAAAGGAGGATAGTGCCTACGCTCGCCCCCTGCCCCTATTTAAATTCTGGGGTTCCAGGGACCTCCGTGCAGTGAGGAGCGCGGACGCTTTCAATTGAAATGGGAGCTGGCGAGGCCCTGGCATTTTGGGGAACCTCAGCGGCCGCGAGGAGTTTGCGCCGAGGACGCGGTGCACGGCGTCCGCGATGACAGCGCCGGCAGGGCTGCGGGGCCCGGCACCACCCACTTCGCGGAGGCCGGGCCGGCTCTCCTCTCCGGGGTCCGCCTCCTGGGCGGGGCCGGGGGCGAGGGTGTGTGCGGACACGTGTGTACGGGTGTGTGTGTGTGCGCTGACACGTCGGTGCGGACCGGCGCGGGGGTGTCAGGAGCTGGGACGGCCGGGGGGCAGGTGAGACTTGAGTCATTTGTGAATGTGTGGAGTGGGCAAACCAGGGCAACCAGACCTAGAGGAGCATGTGTAACCTGAAACGTGAGCCTATAGAGACAGTGCCTATTGCGACTGTGCACGGAATATGTGTATGCAGCGTGAGCTCCAGGGAATAAGTATTTGAACTTTGTTGTTGGTCTGTCACTGTTTCTGGCTGTTTTCTGATTGCATTTTACATTAGCTTTCAAATGAGCCCAATTAGGAAGTACCTTAAATTCAGAGAAAAGCCTTCCAGGATTTTGCTTGCATTCATCACGCATAGAATGCTTTGGGAAAGACGATTCAAGAGCTCTCTTCCATTTTTATGTGTCTTCTGGTTCTTTCTACAAATAAGAAGCTATTTCTAGAACCTTTTATTTGATAATTAGATAAGATCAAGTGAGCTGATTTTTCAACTCTAGACTTGAGAGAAATAAAAATATAAAAAGTTTTAAATGCAGTGATAGGGTATCGTGTTTTAGTCGGCAGATTACTGTGAAGCTGTCTCCTTTTGTACTTTCCTTTACCCTGGGGGAGGAGGGAGTAGCATTGTAAATCAGAAAAGCAAAGTACATGGATTGCATATCCTAAAGCAGAATAATTGAATTACATATTCTACATCATGGTCGTACCCCCTTCGAGGCTAGGAACTTTCTGTAAAAAGTATAATGCAGGGAACAAGGAGGACAGGTTAGAAACCTCTTTGGCAGAACTCCTTTGGCATGAAAAACAAAATTAGCACATTAGCACTAGCATCCAGTTCTTGTTCAGTAAGTAGCTGGAGTTTACTTTTTGAAAAAGAAACAGGGATTTCAGAATGTTGCAGGTTGTGTGGTTGAAGCCATTCGTTATAGCATTTCATTCTGAAGACCAAATTTAAATTTCTTAAGATTTGTATGGCCAATTAAAAACTTTTTTTATACTTAATGAGAGTAGTAGTACCCCTACTGGAGACACAAGATAGTTATGCTTCAGTTTTATAAATAAAAGTACTGTTCTCCAGATTGAATGGAATTTTCTGCATAGAGAGGTAGAAATAAAGTTATGACAATAATTTCTTTCGAGATGAGGGGTCTCGCTCTGTTGCACAGGCTGGAGTGCACTGGTGCGATCTCGGCTCACTGCAACCTCCGCCTCCCAGGCTCAAGCGAATCCCCCACCTTAGCCTCCAAAGTAGCTGGGACCACAGGCGTGCACCACCATACCCAGCTAATTTTTTGTAGTTTTTGGTTTCGCCAAAAGACGAAACGGGGTTTTGCCATGTTGCCCAGGCTGATCTCCAACCCCTGGGCTCAGGCTGTCCACCCGCCTGGGCCTCCTAAAGTGCTTGACAAAAATGTCTTAAAATCATGGAGGACTTTTTCTTTTGAGATGCTTTAGGTACCTCTCTGAGATGAACTCTTCTCATTTTGCATGATGGAGGATGTGGTAATAAAAAGGGAAAGACCAGGTGCAGTGACTGGCCGGGCGCAGTGGCTCACACCTGTAATCCCAGCACTTTGGGAGGCTTGAGACAGGTGGATCACTTGAGGTCAGGAGTTGGAGACCAGCCTGACCAACATGGTGAAACCCCTTCTCTACTAAAAATACAAAAATTAGCTGGGCGTAGTGGCGGGTGCCTGTAATCCCAGCTACTTGGGAGGCTGAGGCAGGAGAATCGCTTGAACCTGGGAGGCAGAGGTTGCAGTGAGCCGAGATCGGCCACTGCACTCCAGCCTGGGTGAAAGAGCCAGACTCTGTCTCAAAAAAAAAAAAAAAGAAAAGGAATGAAAGGAGACAGTCTTCATAACAGTTGTGACAAAACAAACTGCTATAATATGTGTCGTACATGGAAAAATAAAGAAAATAGACAAAATTAAATTATTTTCCAAAAATTTCTCTAACAAAAATAGGAGATTTTAAAGTAATTCCATTTTTACTATCCCTATCAAATGTCAGGAATTTTTATAAGGTGGTATCTATATCTCTAGTTCACTTTTAGAGGTGATCGATGTCTTTGTAACTGGTTAGAGGTTATCTTACTGGTATTTAACCAAACTCCTGTCTTGAGATACAATGCGTGGGGAATATTCAAGATTGAGTAATTTAAAGATATTTTTATTTTCAGAGGTTAACTCTTGTCTTTTTGTTTACAGTAACATGAAGACACAACAGAGTTCCATACTAATGTTATTTATTATTTCTTTAACTTGCAGAACTGCAAGGTGTGGAATATTTCTGGCTTCTAGTCCAATGCCAAGTGTGTGACCTGTGGTGAGTTACTTAATTTTTCTGGAGCTCAGTTTTTTCATCTTGTAAATGGAGTCCTTTACATACATTATCCTGTTTAATACTGTCATCAACTCAAGCTAGGGTAGCTACCTAGAGAGGGACCTAAACAAATCTCAGTGCCTTCCTGCTGCTCTAAGATAGTGAAGAGAACAAGGTGAGCCCAAGAAGTAGGAGACCTGGTTTCTGGTCTCTGCTTCAAGCACTTAATTCTTTTTTTTTTGAGACGGAGTCTCGCTGTTGCCCACGCTGGAGTGCAGTGGGGGGATCTCGGCTCGCTGCAGGCTCCGCCCCCCAGGGTTCACGCCATTCTCCTGCCTCAGCCTCCCGAGTAGCTGGGACTACAGGCGGCCCGCCACCTCGCTCGGGGTTTCACTGTGTTAGCCAGGATGGTCTTGATCTCCTGACCTCGTGATCGGCCCGCCTCAGCCTTCCAAAGTGCTGGGATTACAGGCGTGAGCCACCGCGCCTGGCCAAGCACTTAATTCTTAGAGGACCAAAGTTACTTGGCCTCTGAAGGCCTTAGCTGCCATTAAAATGAATTTAGGAATGTGAGTCTCTTGCTTAGAGGTTAGATCAAATGGACTTTTAATAAGGTGGTAAATTTGATAATATAACTCTGTCCCCTTTAGACATTTACTCCATTTAGAAATAGTACTTGTTGGTGGCAGGGACATGTGTTTCTGTGTAAGTGAACTGGTTTTATTATTACTCAGGGTGGGGAATCTTTAACATTATCTGGAAAATAAAAGTGGTTACAAGTTGAGATGGTGGAAATTCAGGTTTTCTAAGAATGGGGGTCAGTTCACTAGGCATTTATCAAGCCTCTACTGTGCTCTTGTACTCTGCTGAGAATGGAAGGCACAAAGATGAGTAAAACCTGGTTCCTTCATGGAGAAACTCCCAGTCTGCACGTGGACAGGGTGTTAGTGGAGGAGGTAGGAGAAGCAGCCATACTGCCTCAACAGCGCTTTCCATTTTTGTTTGTTTTGTGAAGTATTTGTAAGCATAAAATAATGCATGTCATATATGTTAAGAAACAACAATAAAAGGACAGAAGCAGAATATCAGCCATGCTATTGAAATGTCTCCCTTTGTTCTCCTTCCAGATTGTTCCCTCTATTCCTACTGCCTCCGCAATCATTACCCTGTATTTTGTGTTTGTGATTTGCTTTTCTTCATAGCTTCGTTACCACTGATGATTCTTAATCTCCAAATAATATATTTGTTGTAGTTGTGTTTGAACTTTGTAAAAATGCATCATACTGTGAATTCTTCTGTGACTCAACACTTTTTAAGATTTAGTTACAATGATGCTTATAGATGGAGTTTATTTTTTACTGCTGTACAGTGTTCTATTTTATGCATGTGCCACACTGTATCTGTTTTCTTATTGATGGATATTTGTTTTTTGCTTTTTTCCTATTTCAAATAATGCTGGAACGAACATTCTTATACATGTATCTTGGTGCATATGTTCATGAGTTTCTCACTGCATTGGACTGTAAGATAGCCACTAGTCATGTGGGGCCACTTACATTAAAATTTATGAAAATAAAATATTAACTATTTCAGTTCTTCACTTGTATTAGTCACATTTCAAGTACTCAATAGCCACATATACCTACTGGCTACCATAGTGGACAGTGCAAATATATAGCATTTCCATTATCGCAGAAAGTTCCAAGTTTCCAGATTTTACTTATCTTTGTATCTCCATTTATTAGTATAGTACAGGAGCACCATAGATGCTTAATAAGTTGGACAATGCTGGTCATATGCCCAGCAGTGAAATTACTGTGTGGGGAGGTATCCACATCTTCATCTTCACTGGAGAATGCCAACTTGTTTTGCCAAGTGCTTATGCCAGTTTATATTCCCACCAGCTGTCTATGAGGGCCCTGGCTGTTGTATATCCTTGACTTGGTATTGTTAAGACTTTTCAATTCTTGCCAGTCTGGTTGGTGTCTTTTGAAGGCAGTCCACAGCTTAAGCAGACTGCAGAGAAGTCATTCTTCCGGCTTCACAAAGCCTAGCACACCACCTTTGAGGGGATGATCCGGGGAAGGGTAGGAATGTTTCCTGTGTTGGCTGAGAGGGTCAGAGGACCAAAGTCCAGCTAAAGTGGAGGAGAGAGAAAACAGCAAGGAGTGGATTCACATTGTTGAAAACTTCTCTTTGCCTTCTATGACATTTCTCTCTTTGCTAGGAACATTTTTGATAATAAGGCAAGTCATTAAAATGAATCTTCTTTGTTACCAGAGTTAATTCTGCCTTTTAGTTTTGGCCCTACATTTATTTAAAGCCTGAATTTGGGGAGTATCTGCAAAGCACTGAAGGTTTTGGACATTGTCTTTTCCTGCTGTTGAAAGAGACCCTCTTCATATATACAACATTCAGGTAATTGCTTCTAAGCTTACTTGAAAGGAAGCTTATCCCTATTTTAAATGAGATTAGAAGTCCTGCCTGAGTGTTATTTTGGTCTCAGTGCCTTTCAAACAAAGGGATAAGAATGAGTTGTTCGGCTGCTGTGTGCATAGTCGCATAGTCTTATTATAAGACAAAGTTTAGGAATTGAAAGTTGTCTTTTAGCATTTAACTCACTAGAGCTAGTAAAAAGAGATTTATCTCCCCACCGCCCTCCACCCATGCCCTCTCCAGAATTTAAAAGCAAATGCACACAAAAAAACTTCCTCCTATCAACCTCAAATCCCTTTCATGAAAGTTATGGCAGATGGTTGTGATGCTGCTTTGCTGTAGTGCAGATTTGGCAGAATGCAGCTAGTGCTAATTGCAGTGAGGAAGACAGGAGTCACAATCCCAGCCTCTTTTGGGAATGGTCGTGTCTGCTGAAATCTCAAAGAAGAGCACTAGGAGTAGGAGTAACATTGACTAAAGCAGGTGACATTTACTGGTCACTTACTACTACATGCCAGGCACCATGCTAAGCCCTTTTTACATGCATTTTCTCATTAATCCTCACAACACTCTAGCACCTTCTCCTGATTTTGGAGCTTAAGGTGGGTAAACATCTTTCCTCAGGTTTCACAGCTAACGTGGTTAATGTAGGGCTTGGATTTTAGTTCCTTTGACCCTGAAGCTCTACTAAGATTATCTTGAATCTCTTACCAAGAATAGATGAGAAGGACTCAGGAAAGTGCTAGGTAGACATCGAGAGAAAGTTGTACTTCAAAAGTGGTCCTTCCTTTTGTTTTGTCATGGGGAAATAAGAGGCAGGAAATGCAGCCAAGGGGGGCTGGTGTAGGTGCTGAGGGAAGTGTAGTCCTATATTTTGCAGCGAATTTCATAATTGTGTATGAAGGAAAATAAAAGATTCTGCTCTTCTAGGAGCAAGCAAGAGAGTGAATGAGGAAAAATGGGTGTAAGGACCTTGGAGATCAAAATGCCCAGCGATGCAGACCATTGCTGAAACTAGACCTTTAAAGTCATGGACATCAGCAGCTACAAGATTTAGGGGTCCAATTGGAGTGTACTTTGAAGTGAAAGCTGTGCTAATGGCTGGCTTCTCTCCAATGCGTTGAACTTCTCTCCTGAAAGTTAGATGATTTTAATTGTCTTCTTCTTTAGTTCCGGCAGAGCATTGTGATGACCTAGACCATATTTATAGTTAGGATTGATAGTTTATTCACAGGTACACATCTTATTTGTGGTTGCTATTTAATTCTCTTGGTAGGCAGTTTTTATTTGACCAGTTGAAGATTCCATTACTGTAACTCAGTTGGGAAGAATTTTTGAAGTTTTCTTGAACAATAGTCCTTTTTATTATCTTTTTTCATAAATTGTTTTTACTAGTCAGTCAGGGATGAGGCCATACTTCAGGCAGTTTACACAGGATTGTGCTTGGCCAAAGCACCCAGAACTCAGATGACTCTCAAGGACTGACTCATGCCAGATAAACTACAAAAAGCTGATAGACCCAGGACGCCAAATTAATAATGAGAATTAGAAATCCTAATAAGACTGAGATGCTTTGGTTACCTGGTCATAGTTTCTATCCCTGTAGTAGAATCTGCCCTAGAAACCAAGTTATTTAAGGTTGCTTGCTAAGCAAGGCAATTGGTTTGGTGAATTTAATGACAACTGTTATGGAATCTGATCCACCCATCCACTTTTAGGAAAGAATTACTTAGCGGATCAGATAGCCAGGTTGACTGATCAGGGTCCCTGTTTTCTCTGGAGAGTGGTGCAGACACATTGGGAAGTCTGGCCTTTTGGTTATCTACTTTCTAAGCGCCTTACTATACAGCACAGCATAGTGTCTCTTTCTTTTCCTTTACTTCATCTTTTTTTTGTTAGTTTCACTTTCTTCATCTGTAAATTAGAGATAATGGCAGTACCTGTCTCATAGAAGATGAAATGAGCTAACATCTGTGAAGCACATAGAAAAGTACCAGACTCAGAGTAAGCTCAAATTGGGTCTTATCTGCTGTTATTATTAAGAATGTCATTATTAATATTATCAGTCAGGAGTTTCTTTCTATTGCAAGTGAAAGAAACCTGATTCAAACAAGCATAAATAAATAAGCTTAAGTAAACAAAGAAGGGACTTGTTATACTCTGTATATAGTTAGGTTCTGTAAAGTCATGGTGAATACCATATTAGTGAATACAGAGCCATTGTTTCTAAGGAAATACAGGGTTAGGTTCCTGCAGGCTCTGGTCAAGAGATTTTTATCAGCCAGCTGACGCATAACCTTTTTTTATGTGTGTTTCTGTCTAGACAGCCTATTTAATATATATGTCTTACTAATATACACAATATTTCTTGGTAATAAAACACTAGTTGAGAAGGGTTTAACATTTTCTTGACCCTGTGTAATGTGACAGTGTTTTTGGCTTTTAGCCTCACATCAGTGCTATCCACTGTGATTTTTATTTTTTATGGGTTGTCATCTCATGAATCCACAGATTTAATTGCTTTTCCATTGTATTTATAGCTTCATTATGTACTCTGGATATTACTTTAGCTGTCTCCAGGGGAGGCCTCACATACAGATCAGCAGATTTCCTGTTCTGTTTTTTGAATGTACCCACTTGTTGATTCATTAACATTGAACTCACAGCCAACACTATAACTCATGCATGAAAGAAACTTACCTGGTACACATTTTTTTCTCTGTAAGGCACATCACAACCTTCTTGCATCTAAGAACACTAGAAGGTAGGAGAGATAAGACAAATTTATGAAATACTAAAAATGAAAAAATCCATTAATGTGGATAATAGCAATTGAGCAAATTGGGAAAAATAAATTATTTCTAGATTATGTGAGCTTGCTGGTCTATTTAAATGTGTATCATTAGACCACCAACCACCACCACCACTACCCTGCCAGTTTTTCATTTTATTTCTACTTCCCTCTCCACAATCTTTGTAGTTAATTCAAAGAATAACATTTAATCTTAATACTTTTTTAGTGTAGAGTCTGGACAAGGAATAAAAATCTTGGGAAGAAGCAGAACTTTCTGTTTAAGACAGCAAATTGAGATTCAGTTTTATATTTTATTTTGGGCCTTTTCATGCCTTTCCCAAAAGCCTCAAGAGTTCAAAGCATACCTCAGGATTACAATAAGGCAGTTTTAAAATTGTTATATACGAATTAAGGTCATTGAGTTAAAGCCAAAGTACTGTAATTGTTGTCAAGAGAGGTTGAAAGTATGAGCTTCCTCTGTGTTGTAATCTTTAATTTGTAGCCATTTGGGCATGCTTTTACCTTGGGAGAAAGAAGTTTGTCATTTTAAAAGCTGACTTTGCATAGAATAGCCAATTAGCTGTCTCCTTCATATGTTGACAGTTCTCTCCTGTAGATTGGCTGATATATTCAGCTTTGATGTGTTCTCCTAGTATTATAATTCAAAGTAAGTCTTCACCATTTCCATTAGAATCCATCCTCTTTTCATTAGGATGAAATGAATGTACCAATGAAAAGATTAGGTAAGACACCTTTGAAGTCTGCAATCTTGTCTTGAAATCCTGGTATTTTGACCTGTAGGACCTAGAACAGTGATTCTTAATATGGAGAGAGTAGCATGTTTAAGAACTATGATTAGAAAAGGATATTCAGAATTATAATTAAAATGTATATTTGGAAACCGGCTGGGCTCCGTGGCTCACACCTGTAGTCCAAGCACTTTGGGAGGCCAAAGCGGGCCAATTACTGGAGGTCAGGAGTTCAAGACCAGCCTGGCCAACATGGCGAAACCCTGTCTCTACTAAAATACCAAAAAAATAGCGGGGTGTGGTGGCACACACCTATAATCCCAGCTACTTCAGAGACTGAGGCAGGAGAATTGCTTGAACCTGTGAGGCATAGGTTGCAGCGAGCTGAGATTGCGCCACTGCACTCCAGCCTGGGAGACAGAGCGAGACTTGGTCTCCAAAAGAAAAAAAAAAAAGTATGTTTGGAAACTGAAATGTAATCTGAATGTCCTTAAGACCAATCTTCTGCATTGCTTGTTTGTTTTTAAGATGGGTCTCGCTCTGTTGCCCAGGCTGGAGTGCAGTAGTACGATCACAGCTCACTGAAACCTTGACCTCCTAGGCTCAAACGATCCTCTCACCCCAGCCCCCCAAGTAGCTGGGACTACAGGTGTGTGCTACCACACTTGGCTGATTTTATTAATTTTTTTGTGGAGATAAGGTCTCACTGTGTTGCCCAGGCTGGTCTCAAACTCCTGGGCTTAAGCTGTCCTCTCACCTTGGCCTCCCAAAGTGTTAGGATCACAGGCGTGAGCCACTGTGCCTGGTCACTATTTTCTTTAATATCCAGATAAAGTGATTAAAGCCCAAGGCGATGCTGATTAGAGATTTAGTGTCTTCCTCAAATTTCTAAGAATTTCTGAGGGGAAGAAGAACATTTAGGTTCTCTTATCATGGCTCATCCAAAACTCTTGCTCAGTTGTCAGTCTTCAGGCAGGGCTCTGAGGGCTTATTTTCAAGGTTCTTTTTAATTCATGCTTGGCAAAATACAGTTATTGTAAGGGTGTTGTGTCTTAAATTTGATAGAAGGTTTGGGATTCTCAAAAGTAGTTACAGAACGGGCAACAAGTTCAAACTGAGCGTTAGACACCACTGTTCTCAAAATTCATCTGCTGTTCTCTGCCATGGAGAATCTACTGTTTACTGGCCAGGTTCTAAACTTGCAGCCATGTTACAGGCTTCAATCGCTTTCTGTTTTTCTTTTTTTTTTTTTTTTTTTGAGGTGGAGTTTCGCTCTTGTTGCACAGGCTGGAGTGCAATGGCGCCATCTTGGCTCACTTCAACCTCTGCCACCTGGGTTCAAGCGATTCTTGTGCCTCAGCCTCCTGAGTAGCTGGGATTATGGGCGCCTGCCACCACACCCGACTAATTTTTGTATTTTTAGTAGAGATGGGGTTTCACCATGTTGGTCAGGCTGGTCTCGAACTCCTGACCTCAGGTGATCCATCTGCCTTGGCCTCCCAAAGTGCTGGGATTACAGGTGTGAGCCACCATGCCCGGCCAATCGCTGTCTCTTAATTTGCTATCTTAAATAGGAGCATCTACTATTTTATAAGGCATGCTTGGGATTTCCCCCATCTACTTTCGTCTCTAAATCTTGGACCTTTCTTTCAAAACCAGAGAGGTGCATGGGGTATTTTCCCGAACAGAAGATCCACCCACTTAAGATTTCCAACTTTACCAATAGTCAGAACTTTTGAAGTTATAATATTTCATTTCTGATCAAAGCATTAGATAAAGCTTCCCCTCTTATGTCTTTGTAAGCAAAAATAAAATATTGAAATAATTGATACCTTTCCCATATTAAACTCTAGAGGTTGTTCCCTCCTCCTTTCTGTTGTAAAAAAAATACTTTTGTGCCTATTATGTTGGTAATGACAATTCTCACAATTAAACTCAAGAAAGCCTTATTGGCTGATGTGGACCCACAAAAGCAGTAGACATGTAGCAAGAGATAGGAGATCTAAAGACAATTAAAAAATCTTTATTGGGATATAATTCACATACCGTAAAATTTACTTTTTTTTTTTTTGATACTGAATTTTGCTCGTTGCCCAAGCTGGAGTGCAATGGCGTGACCTCAGCTCACTGCAACCTCTGTCTCCCGGGTTCAAGCGATTCTCCTGCCTCAGCCTCTCGAGTAGCTGGAGTACAGGCATGCGCCACCGCGCCTGGCTAATTTTGTATTTTTAGTAGAGACGGGGTCTCCCCATGTTGGTCAGGCTGGTCTGGAACTCCCGACCTCAGGTGATCCGCCTGCCTTGGCCTCCCAAAGTGCTGGGATTACAGGCATGAGCCACCACGCCTGGCCTAAAATTTAGCTATTTAAAGTATAAAATTTAGGGCTTTTTAATATATTTACCATGTTTTAAAAACATCACCACAACCTAAATTTAGAACATTTTACCACTTTCCAAAAGGACAGGTACAGTCACTCTCCATTCTCCTCTTTCCCTCCAGTCCTAGGCAGACACTAGTCTATTTTCTAATCTATTTTCTATTGCCTGTTCTATACATTTCATGTAAACGGAATCATATAATTTGTGGACTTTTGTGATTGGATTCTTTTACTTAGCGTAATATATTCACTGTTCATCCATATTGCAGCCAAATAATATCCCATTGTATAGGTATACCATGTTTTATTTAACCATTCATCAGTTGATGAACATTTTGGTTATTTCCTTTCAATATTGTGTATAATGCTGTTGTGAACATTCCTTTATAAGTTTTTGTGTGGACGTAGTCTTGCAGTTCTCTTGGGTTTATAACTAGTAGTGAAATTGCAGGATCATATGGTATCTCTATGTTTAGTCTTTTCAGGAACTGCCAGACATTTTTACAAGCCAATGTAAGATGGTTCTAATAGCCCCACATTATCACCAACACTTGTTGTTACCTGGCCATCCTTGTGGTGTGAATTGGTAGCGAGAGATGAGATTTTTTTTGTTTGTATGAAAGGGAAACATGAATTGTTAAAAGGTAATGAAACTTTAGGCTAGGGTCAGTAATCAGGCAAAAATTGATTACCTGCTAAATAGAAGAGGTCTGTGTTATACTGTGGTCTCTGTTGAAGGAGATTAAAATCTGTTTGGGGAGTTAAGTTATAAAGATATAAAGAGAAAGCTACCAGTTAGGCAGTATAGTAGACATGTCAGGGGGATGCAGGCTGACTGTCGCTGCAACAATCCCAGAGTCTCTCAGGTAGGAAGTGAGGCTTGACTCAAATCTGGAACCAAGGGTAAAAGGGAATGGCAGAGAAGATAACATTTTTTTTTTTTCTATTTCTCATCTTCACTTCAAGTGGTGAAATACTACTAACCAATCTAATATTAGGGTACCTAAAGGAGTTAATTGGTTCAAAAATTTTTAAAACAGTAAATAAGCAGAAAATTCAAAGGAATGATGCATTGAGAAAGGATAAGGTGAAGTCTCGAGAGTAATTTCAAAACTGTTACTAACTTAATGGTTTGCAAGATTGTTTCAGCCCTTCTCCTATACTCAGTATTCTTTAGCAGTGATCTGAAAACCGTATTCTGTCTGTTCACTCATTCATTTAAACAAACACAATTTATTTAAACTTCTTTTTTAAACTCTGATTAAAATACAAAATAGCATCATTATAACATAACTGCTTTCAACAGTATTAATATGTTTTATTTCGAGTTGTAAGATATCTGAAGAATATTAAGGGGAGGGTTATTTTTTAAATTGGTTACATTCATTACTTGATTTTCTATGACCTATTTCTTTTTAATTAAAAAATAATTTTTTTTAACTCTCTCCTAGGCTACATGATTCCCTGAAAGATAAGAACAATGTTATGTTGGGGATATTGGTCTTTGGGCCAACCTGGTATCAGCACCAACCTGCAGGGAATTGTGGCTGAGCCCCAGGTGTGTGGGTTCATATCTGACAGAAGTGTCAAGGAAGTGGCGTGTGGGGGAAACCACTCTGTGTTCCTGCTGGAAGATGGGGAAGTTTACACGTGTGGTTTGAACACCAAGGGGCAGCTGGGCCATGAGAGGGAAGGAAACAAGCCAGGTAAGTGTACCTTGTCTGTCTTGATTCTTGGTGAGAATGGAAAGTTGGAGGACACAACGGCAGAGGGCCCAGTTGGAGCTTTCTCCACCAAGTGTTCGGTTTTCAGGGAGGCTCTTTTGAACGGTGCAGGGATTCCTTCCTGTTTGGAACCCTTGTGTCTGATTCAAGCCTTTTGATGGAAAAACAGACTTTTCTTTTCTTTTTTTTTTTTTTTTTTGAGATAGGGTCTCGCTCTGTCGCCCAGGCTTGAGTGCAGTGGCGAGATCTTGGCTCACTGCAACCTCCACCTCCCAGGTTCAGGCGATTTTCATGCCTCAGCCACCTGACTAGCTGGGATTACAGACATGCACCACCACAAGACTTTTTATTTTTCATCTTATTAGAGAACATATGTAATATCAGCTGGGGAGGGGAGGTGACTAGTTAGTTCAGAGTTAGAATAAAATAGATTTTGCCCATTGTATTAGTCGGTTTTCACACTGCTGATAAGACATACCCAAGACTGGGCAGTTTAGAAAAGAAAGAGGTTTATTGGATTTACAGTTCCACGTGGCTGGGGAGGCCTCACAATCATGGCAGAAGGTGAAAGGCATGTTTCACATGGCGGCAGACAAGAGAAGAGAGCTTGTGCAGGGAGACTCCCATTTTTAAAACCATCAGATCTCATGAGACTCATTCACTATTATGAGAACAGCACAGGAAAGACCTGCCCCCATAATTCAATTACCTCCCACTGGGTCCCTCCCATAACATGTGGGAATTCAAGATGAGATTTGGGTGGGGACACAGCCAAACCATATCATCCAGTAATTTAATGCTGAGAATTATGACAGTTTTTTGAATAGGTAATCCTCACATAATCACTATCAGAAACTTTACTTCCTGATTACCTATATTCATTCCTTTGTTTCTGCAACATGCTCTTACATGTTTTGTGCTAAGCAATGTGATTGGTGTTATGAGTGGAGGGATGAATGAGATATGGTGATGATGTGGCTGCAGTGATCCCTATGGCAAATGCTGTCATGCAAGTCTGTGTTATGTAAGTTGAAGAATACACCAGAGGTGTAGGGGAGGGGAGATTGGTTCTGCCTTTGGGCGTTGAGTAGCACTTTGGGGGGTGTGTGTGTGTGTGTGTATGCATGTGCACTTGGGTGTATGAATGAAAGTGGCAGCATCACTAAACTTATTGCACACCTGATACCCAGTGATGTGGATATAAAGGTGCAATACTTGTTCAGGGCATGTTGAATAGTGTGGTGAGACTGGGAAGAGAGGGTGATGATGGAAGAGGATAAGCTGGAAAGGTAGTGGGGCTAATTCGTTTCCTTAAATTTCAGTGCTTTTAATTGATTTATAACAGGTGCTACACAATTTTAAGCTTGTTGATTTTATTCTTTTCCACCTATTTTTACATTTTTTTTTGAGACAGGATCTGGCTGTGTCGCCCAGGCTGGAGTGCAGTGGTGCCATCTTGAGTCACTGCAACCTCCGCCTCCTGGGCTGCAGATATCCTTCCAGTCTCAGTCTCCTGATTAGCTACAACTATAGACATGTGCCAATACACCTGCTAATTTTTTAATTTTTGTTTTAGTAGAGACGGAGTTTTGCCGTGTTGTCCAGGCTGGTCTCAAACTCTTGAGCTGAAGCAATCTGCCTGCCTTGGCCTCCCAAAGTGCTGGCATTACAGGTGTGAGCCACTGTTCCTGGCCCTATTTTTACTTTTAAAGAATCTAAGTTTGACTTTCAGTATATGTGTAGCATGGATTTATAAGGTCCTCTTAGTAGTGAGGATGTGTAAATAAGTCTTCTTTTGATGAGAAATTTTAAGGTAGGGTCTTAAATTGTGACCACATATTTGTCACACTAGCATAGGTGTTTGCCCCTTTTTTTGTTACCTGCCATTCTTTTCATTCAATACAGATCATTCCAGACACTGAAGCTTCATTAAAGAATAACCTTACAGTTTTTTCTAGATGATTTTACCGTTTTATTTGGCATCAATATGAATTAAATTTTTTCTGTGACACTGTCTCCTTCTTCTCTCACGTTTATTATTCCATTCCATAGTAAGTGACTGTGTTCCGTAGTTTCCCTGCCCAAAATGTCAGTGTAAATTTATAATCGTTAATTTTTATGTTGACCATTGGAAAGAGGGCTGCAGGGCTTAGGCACAATTGTGAAGGATGTGAAGTGTGGTTGATGGGCTTCCAATTCCTCATTCTTTGCCACCAGGTTCCTTCAGGAAGCCTGCTGTGAGACATGCACCAGGCCTACTCATCTAGGGGCAGTACCCCATGTTCTAGTCAGGGATTTCTTAACCTGTGGACCCTGAAATCTTGGGATTTCAAGGAAGGGGTTTGTAGAGTCATCTACAGATGAACACCCTTCCATGTACAGTGCACTCAGTACTAAGGTTTTCAAATGATTCTGTTGTTTACTAAAATGAAAATTCAGTTGAAAATGACACTAATTCAGAAATTAGTAAATCCTATTTATTGTGTATTTTACCAATTAATAGAATACAAAGGTATCATATACAACTACCATGGAGGTGGCAGGAAGAAGATTGACTTTTACAAATGGTCTTCATACTGGAACAGATTAAAAACCAAGTCTTCTTTCTTTTCCTCCTGTTAAAACTCACTTGTGTCTCACATTAAGCTCCTAAATGTGCCCTCTGTTTCCCTAGGCCAGAGCTGGTGTCTAACAAGTAATGCATTTGGAGGGTCATGGCCCAACAGTATGCTCTTTCCTGTGGGAATGTCTACATTCAGCCAGGATTTAGGAACTTCACTCCAATGATCTTTGAAGGACTTGTACCACTCTAGCCAGCCTTTGAAGGGAACTGGGAAGAGATCTTTCTAGTCCTCCCTTAGAGGCAGCAAGGTTATGGTGAAGTTTGGAATCAGATAAAACTAATGGAGGCATTACATCTCTAATCTAAAATGGGGATTATAGTCTAGGTGTGGTGGCACACACCTGTAATCCCATCACTTTCAGAGGCCAAGGCCAGAGGATTGCTTGCCAAGGAGTTGGGGACCAGCCTGGGCAACATACAGATGCAAAAAAAAAAAAAAAAAAAAAAAAAAAATTAGCTGGGCATGGTGGTGTGTTGTTCCTGCTACTTGGGAGATTGAGGTTGGAAGGTCGCTTGAGCCCTGGAGATCAAAACTGCGGTGAGCTGTGATTGCATCATTGCACTCCAGCCTGGGCAACAGAGCAAGACTCTGTCTCAAAACAAAACAAACAACAACAACAAAAAACCCCAAAATAAATAAATAAATAAAAATGGGGATTATAATACCCTTTCATAGGTAATCTGTGTAAATATTGAATGCAGTGTCTGGCAGTTTTATATCATGCCTCAGAAATTATGCTACCGTGCAGTTTCACCATCCCGTGTAAAGGCTGATACTGTCTCTGGAGTTACAGGGAAAGAAGCCTAAGCTGGGAGTTTGAGAACTGGGATCTAGTTTTTTATCTACCAGGAAATAATTGCGTGGCCCTGGGCAAGTTTCTTCCTATTTCTGAGTCACAGTTCCCTTCCCTGTAAAAGGAGTAGACTTCCTGTTCTAATCAGATAGTTCTTGGTGAAGAGGATTCACATGATAAAGAAGACACCACAAAACTGCTGGTAGTGTTACAGACAGAGAAATATGTTACAGGAAAGGGGTCCCGATCCAGACCCCAGGAGAGGGTTCTTGGCTCTCTCAAGAAAGAATTCAGGGCAAGTCCGCGGTACAAAATGAAAACAAGTTTATTAAGAGAGTAAAGGAATAAAAGAATGGCTACTCCATAGACAGAGCCCTCAGGGCTGCTGATTGCGTATTTTTATGGTTAGTTCTTGATGATATGCTAAACAAGGTGTGGATTATTCATGCCTCCCCTTTTTAGACCATATAGGGTAACTTCCTGCCACTGCCATGGCATTTGTAAACTGTCATGGCGCTGGTGGGAGTGTAGCAGTGAGGACAACCAGAGCTCACTCTCGTGGCCATTTTGGTTTTAGTGGGTTTTGGCTGGCTCCTTTACTGTAACCTGTTTTATCAGCAAGGTCTTTATGACCTGTATTTTGTGTTGACTTCCTATCTCATCCTGTGACTTAGAATGCCTTACCCGGGCCAGGTGCAGTGGCTCACACCTGTAATCCCTGCACATTGGGAGGCCAAGCTGGGTGGATCACGAGGTCAGGAGTCCGAGACCAGCCTGACCAACATGGTGAAACCCCATCTCTACTAAAAGTACAAAAATTAGCCGGGCATGGTGACGTGTGCCTGTAATCCCAGTTACTCAGGAGGCTAAGGGAGGAGAATTGCTTGAACCCGGGAGGCAGAGGTTGCAGTGAGCCGAGATCACGCCACTGCACTCCAGCCTGGGGGACAGAGCGAGACTCCGTCTCAAAAAAAAAAAAAAAAAAAAAAAAAAAAAAAGAACGCCTTACTCATCTGGAAATACAGCCTAGTAGGTTTCAGCCTCATTTTACCCAGCTCTTGTTTAAGATGGAGTTGCTCTGGTTCACACGCCTCTGACAGTAGCCAGTGATGGCCACCCTCTTCCCACCCTCCTTATCTGTCTTCTCTGTGGCTTGGTCTTCTATCAGGCAGCCTCACTGCAGAGTCAGGTGCTCAGATATGCCTCACTGCACACCTTGGTCTTGGAACTTGGGTGAGAGGATTCACCCTGGGGTAGCAGCTGGGAAAGGAAGCAAAAACCTCGCAGAACAATGATAGCAAAGATCTGTAGAAGGCATCATAATGAATACATCTGAGTGCAACCAGACATTTCTCCAGCACAGCCTCCTGATGCAGCTCCAAGGAGCTAATGGTAGGTGTTGCTGGGCCTCTGGATGTGCGTGAGCTCTGGCAAAGCAGCCGCACTGCGTCTGTCTGCATACTGGGTCAGCTGGCCCTCAGTCATCCTGCAGACGCCCTCCCCAGCAGGGCTGAGTGACTGCAAGAAACCCAAGCTAGAGGTGTGCCAAGAAGGCTTTGGGATTCAGCCTCGGAATCCAGCCCATGCTTGTGATCTAAATTTGGAATAAGGCAGGCTCTAGTGTAAATTACAAGAGATTCCAGAAATTTCTGTTGTTGGTTAAGCTTGTCTGTTAATTATAAACTCCATAGCAGCTTGGAATAATGCCTCTTTGAATGGAAAGATTATGTGGGTGGGTGCCTCCCTCTCTTCATTTAACTTTTTCATTGGTAGGTGTGTTCTAAATCTGGATACGATTTGCGTTTGTTTTTAATGAGTGGGAAGAAGAGAGTGAACTTGTTTTCTGTGTTTGCTTATTGAGAACCATGACCTGGAGGGCTGCTAGACATAGAAGGGAAGTCTGTGGCAGGCCTAGTTCGTTACAGGTATCTGTTGGTCTTGGCCCACAAGAATGCTACCCCCAAGTAGCTTCTGTGCCATTTGGGAAGGGAACATGATGGAAGGCCCCTTCCTTAAAAGAGGATTTTTCTGGGGGTTATGGGCAGGTCTGTGATTTCAACTTGGTATCATTGCCCAGATCGGTTGACTTTGAAATATGAAGGATTTTAAAAAGTGAGTGTATGACTGTTTCCTCTAAGGCTTTGAGAGTGTGAAGAAGTGAGTTGAAGGAGTTAATTACATGGTGGCCTACCTCCAAGGGGCGTACAGAGTTTTGAACCCAAGTGGCAAACTTAAGTTTCTTTTTCTTGCTTTGCAGTACTGGCTGTGAATGGAGTAATGCCAGACCATCAACACTTACTTTGCTGATTGGACTTGTTAATATTTCTAGTCCTAGCAGGGCATCCACCAGCATGGGTATGGTCATCTAGCACTAGTCTGGAGGAGGATTTATTTCATTGCCTTGAAACTTTGTTTCCTGATAAAATGCAAACAACCCTGGGAGCCACATAATCTGACCTTGCTGAGGGGAAGGAAAGTTGAAAGAAGGTAGTGGTGTAGGAGATGCACCTGGACAAGTCTTCTAATGTGTGCCTTGATTCTGTCCTGCTAGTCATCATATACCATGTTATATACTCTGTCTCTAACTGGTTCAGCTGCAAGGCACATCAATTCATTTTTTTGGGATGCATTCTGTAGATGTGCCAGAGCAATGATAGAAAGCACTTCTCAGTGATTCTAAGGATTTTGGAGATCCTTTTTTTCCTTCTTAAGAATATGTAACAGTTAACTATTGCTGTTGCTGACCCTGAGACTACTGTGGTTTCTTTGTACTCTCATTTCTGTACTTCTCACATTAGCAATACCCTTATGTGACCAACTGTGTGTGTGTGTGTGTGTGTGTGTGGTAAGAAGGAGGCATTTCAAAGACACATCAAATTCTGAAACTCCTGGTTATTCAGGCCCCAGATATTTTCCCAGTGTGTCAGGCAGCACACAGAGTTCTAGCTTAGGTGTGTCCATGACTCATTTGTGATTTGGCCAAGGGCAAAGAGGCCTGTGATTCCCAGAAGCATTTTTCAGATGCAGTATATTAAGCCCCATCTAAACTCAATGTCCAACTTTAAAAAAAAGTATTGGATTATAAGTCTTTTGCACATTCCTCTCTCACATGACTTTTCTCTCCTTCATTCTCACCTTTGCATTCTGACATATACCTCCTCCCTCCCCCACAAAGCAGACAGAGTTTTTGTGATTGGAGTCATCATAGGGTTATTATTAATTTCCTTATGGTTTTTGTCCATGAATTTATTTTATAATTTTCTAAGACATAAAGTTACAGAGCTGGCATTTTAGGAAGTCTTGTGTGCCTTCCCCTACTTTTTTTTTTTTTTTTTAAATAAAGCAAGCAAACAAAACATGAGCTTTTTTTTCCTGAATGTTATTTTTTATAAGTGACTAAGTGGACATTAATTAAATCTTGAGCTCTTTTATTAAACTAGAGACTGGTTGTCCATAGAAAGAATTCAATAAATACCTTAATTTACCATGCCTCTCATATTCCTACCCAGCCACATTGTAAACAGTACTCTTCAGCTAAATGAATAGTTCTTCTTTCCTCATACATACTCTGATTTCTAATATTGGGATTTTAGGGTAAGCTAATCTCTGTGTTATTAGGGATATCTGAACTTACATAAATGTCTTCTAATCTTTCTCGCTATCTTGAATAGACAAGAACCGTGGTAGGGGCAGTTATTTAGTGTAATCTAATTTGATTCTGCTAAATTTTAAAATTCTCTGTATACATACCAGGAAATCTTCTTATAGCAGAGCCCAAGGGTAACAATTTATAAGCAAACGCTAACATTTCTGTGCAACTCTATTTGATTCATCTCTGTGATTGGTTCCTTTTACTTTCTCCTGAGTTAGTTTCCCTCTTGCAGGTAATTTAATCCAATTCACATTCGCCCTTTGTATTCAGTCTAAGTATTTCCATAATGCCCATCACCATATGTAACAGCTTTCCTGCTGTTTGATAAATGAGGTTTATAAAGCAGAACATCCAAAAGCTTCAATTCCCAAACTGTGGTTGCTTCTAACCGTGTAGAAGTAATGCTTTCAACCAGCTTCTCAGGTTGCTCTCAGGCATCTGAAGGGCGCAATAACTCTGTCATGTTAATCAGCTCTTGCAGAAAAGCAAACCAGCTGAGCTGAAAGGAAATAGAAGGGACTCTGTAATGACTTCCTGTTATTGAAGTGCATGTTTCTATGGGCATAACGCTGATATAAAAGGCAGAATGTGCCATAGCAAATGTTCAGATCTCAACATTGCACTTGTTAGGGCCCCATATATTCCTTATTAGGAATGGCAGGTGGTTCAGGAGACTGCGCACCCCTTTCTGATTTTGGTGATAATGGTTATAATCAAAACTAGTAGGATGTCCTGCCTCCTTTGATAGCTAGATAGATGACTTTCTGGTTCAGAGGTCTAAGGATCAGGAGAAACTATCATTTAATAATTTTATTCTGGGATAATTGATCGGAATTTTTTTTTCTGTCTGTGATACTCAGCCTACATTCTATAAAGATACTTGAGTGTTTTAGAAAATGTGTACTTATTAATGAGCATACTTGTTAGTGTGAGGTATTTGTGACTTTTAAAAAAACCTGCAGTATTACTTTTAAGTAATTAACAAAATGGTTTGCTTTGTGAAACAAGAATTTTAGTTAATTTGTTAATTATAAAAGTGGTTAATGATACATATATAAGCTCTCTTTATCTCTGATATGCTTAGCATTTTTAAGCTGATTAATCCTCATGATAGCCTTGTAAAGTAGGTCAGTATTATTATCCAAGGTATATGTAAAGGAGAAAAGAAAAGGGAGTTGAGTTTGAGTCTTGCTTGAGTACTGACGGTTTGGGTTTAATAATCCTAGAATTTTGTTCACAGACATTTTTGTAACCTCAGGCTGATTGAGAATGGCTGATAAGATTTTATTGTCAAACTTGTTTACATTTAATTTCCACTCAGTACTTATTAAAGAAACCAAAATGATATAAACTTGCCCACCCAGAAGTTTGTATTCCATAATTTATTGGTTAAATACAAATATGATCAAGGTACTTTGGTAAAAGGTACTAAGAAACAATTCCCTTTTTATCTTGAAAACCATTAGACTACTGTTTGTCAGCTGCCTTTTTAAGCTCTTTTGAGCACCAAATAAAAAGCACACATGATAATTCATATTTCAGGCTGATGTATTTTGTCTTGCTATTTGCCTCTTGTTCTTTGTTTTTTTTATTTTCTTGAATTATTTACTTCTTATTCAGTCACTGATTCAGCAGATATTTACTGAGTGACTAAACTTCTAGATTCCTCATTTGTTTTAAATACTCTTACAACACAACAAATTAGTGCAGATCCCACCCTTTGGGCATTTGTAGACCAGGTGAGAATATAAGATACACCCAAAAAGGTTATATCATGCAGTTCAGCAGGTGTCAAACAGGTGATATAGGTCCTATGTGTGTCAAAATAAGTGTTGTCCTGCAGTGAAGAGATAGGTCACCAACAGTACTGAATTCTGAATTCTAACAAATGTCATCTTCTATACCTACACACATTATAAGGTTCACATTTATCTTAAGTTTGTGAGCTTGTTGGAGGAGTGAATTGTAACATTTCGGAGAAGGGGCAGCTTTGGAGATGGTTTCAGGATTCTAGGGATGTTCAGCGATTTTTGTAAATCCACCCTTTAATTCTGAATTTTTGTGTTACAATAGCAGTTTTTTAGTTTGGCAATTTTAATGATTTCATCTAGGTTGGTGATCTATGATCTTTATAGATCTAGGGTAGGTAGAATGTTGTAGTTTATCAGCCTGAATGGGGTATATCTGGTCAGCTGATATTTTACATCTCTTCAAGGGCTACTGGAATTCTTTGTATGTCTTTTTGAGTGAATGCCATTTGATAGCATGTAATGTTGAAATCTTTGATAACCCTCTAACAGATGTATGGTCTGATATCCTTGTAGACTTTCAATCATTTTTTCACTTATTATTAAAATATGCATTGAAATTTCTATTATAATTATTAACTGACTTGCAACAACTGAAATCATGATTGTGAATAATTTTAGAGTATTAGCTAATTATGGAGGGAGTATAATGAATAAGAGCATGGACTAGCTGTGTGACTTGGAGAAAGTTGCTTAAACTCTACATGTCTTAGTTTCCTTAGTTGTAAATGTAGATAATAATATCTACCTATTAGGGTTGTGAAGATTTAATACGTTGCATATCAGATACTTGGAATAATGCTTGGCTTATAGTAAACACTCAAGTAGTACCAGCTATTATTATTTATTCTTATTTTTAATTTGAAAAAATAATTGCTGATCTCTATTTCATTCCAATTTTAGTGTATATGCTGCCAAAGCAAGCACTAGCTATTATCATTATTTGTAGTAGCAGTAGTAGTAATTTGTGTTGACACTTTTCATTACAACTGTTTTGATCCTGCTATTCCAGCATATTAACAAATTAATAAATTCAAGACAAATACGTACAGTTTCTAGATGTATACAAACATATACGTCTATAAATTGTGTTGATCACTTTTATAGATTCCCTTAATACTGCAGGATCTGATGAAATGGACATTCAGGTGAGGAAGATGTTATAAGTTAGGGTTGTTAAGGGAGTGTTTATATTATGTTCATTTTTATTTTAGGTTTTAAAGGATAAGTCTATTTTCTTTATTTTCAGTTTTTGCAGTTCTTTACTTTATTGTTCCCATGAAAAGTACTTTACATATGTTGGGTACACTGTAAAACTGATTATCCACATATGAACATGCATACATACATCTTCTCTCTATGCAGTTGTTACCATTACTTCCAGCATTCTCATCCAAAATGGCAAAGATAAGGGAATCAAATTAGGTTGCTGTGGACACTGTGGTACACCAGGGACTACTTTATGGTGCTCCTGAAAGTCTTGTAGTGGTTTGGCAACAGTTAGCTGGGTAGTATGATCTTGTCATAGGCTTAGTAAATAGAGTGCAATCCACTGGCTCCTAGCCCAGCTGAAATCTTTGGGCAGTTACTTTAGACTTCCAGTTAGCTGTGATGGGGGTGAATCTTTGGATGGAGATATAAATGACCTGAAAGAATGGAAGTGATTTTCCTTTCTGCATCCTGCAGTTGCCTAAGAAGAGATCACTCTGGAGTCTAAACCTACATGATCTCTGTTTTTTTTTTTTTTTTTTTTTAGTGGTAATGTATTAGTTGCTATGCTTTCAGTTTCAAGTAACAACAGAATGCTAAGCTGTGTCATGAACAGTGAGTAAAATTTATCATCTCACATGAGAAGAGATATTTCTAGGATAGGCTAAGTCAGTAGCATAGTTGCCTCATGTGTTTCCCATCTTTCTGTTCTGGAGTGGAATTTTGTAGTGATGCAGAGATTTATTCTTCCTGCCAAATCTCTAGCCCACTGGTGTGGGTGTAAGATTTTTCTGGGCCTCATTTAAAGCCTGCAAATATTCCCCAAGTGCTTTACCAGCCAGGGTCAGCCTTGCCACTATGCCATGTTTTTTTGGGTGCCAGAATTGGCTTATTATGTTGAAAGTATTATTTTCTCTCATGATATTTTTCTCCTTTAATACTCTTCACTATTGAAATGCCTGTAGACCCAGCTTCCCAGGAGTTTGAGGCCAGCCTGTGCAATGTGGTAAGACCCTGTCTCCAAAAAAAAAAAAAATTGAGAACCTTCCCTGAGGACAAGTCACAACAGCATCTCAGCCTGTTGACTCCTTTTGGGAGTTGTTCGTACTGCTAGGAAGAGGGTTATAAGGCTCTATCTCATTTTCTTCTTTTCAAAGTCATACTAATAAGAGCTTGCAGAGAGCCCTTAACAACAACAACAACAAAAACAAACAAACAAAATCCCCAACATTTTCCACTTCATATAGGTTTGTGATTAATTAGTTTATCACATTAAAGGAGTCTTTAATTTATTGGTTTGGAATTGACCTCATACTATATGAACTGTGCTGATCATGATGAAATTAAGTAGATTGTGCTGATTGAGACAGCAAGTTCTACATTCTGCCTATACACAGAGGCTGTTTGGGCACAAAGTCAAAATAGGGAGGCCAGGTGCAGTGGCTCACGCCTGTAAGCCCAGCACTTTGGGAGGCTGAGGCAGGTGGATCACGAGGTCAGGAGATCGAGACCATCCTGGCTAACATGGTGAAACCTCATCTTTACTAAAGATACACAAAATTAGCAGGGCGTGGTGGTGGGCGCTTGTAATCCCAGCTACTCGGGAGGCTGAGGCAGGAGAATGACGTGAACCTGGGAGGCAGAGCTTGACGTGAACCTGGGAGGCAGAGCTTGCCGTGAGCCAAGATCGCACCACTGTACTCCAGCCTGGGTGACAGAGCGAGACTCCGTCTAAAAGAAAAAAAAGAAAAAAAAAAACAGGGAGCACAGAAAAGTGGGGACCATTATGCCCTTAGGCAGCAAGTCCCCTGGTTTCCCTCAAGGAAGTGGAGGCAGCAGGCAGGCAGTGAATGCTGGGTCTCCTCCAGGACGAGCTGGAAGCGAGGATGTTGAGAAAAAGCTGGAGAGAAAGGAACGATAGGAAAATGGAGATAACAGTTGTGCTGAACTCACCAGGAGGCACAAGTCATGTTCTCCTTTCCATTCAGATGAGGAAAGAAGGCTGAACTAATTATGGAATGTTTTTATTTTCTTTGAGGTGCTATATAATAGGGATACATTAAACCAGGTTAGCCATGAATGAGAAACTGGAAGTTTATTGCAATGTCTTTATGAGTGCCAGCCTGTGCTTTATTCATCTTTCTGTTCTTCATGACTCCCTAAGGGTAGCTTTTAAAGTAGAAAAGCAATGGGGAATGCCTTTAGTATTTGCAGTGTAGAGATATTAGTGGTGAATGGGCATATAGTCATTCTGGCTATTAGAGGCTTTCCACTGATCACAGAGGGTATAATTCAGATTGGCTAGCTACCTTTCCCCTTTCTTCTCTACCCTTCTAATTTGTCATAAAGCCTTTGCTACTCTTTCATATAGAGTGGAACTCATCTTTGGTCAAGGATTTGTAAAGAGCTGGTTTTTTTATTTCTGAACTGATAAAATGTGATTAGGAGTGGGAAGGGGTGGGTCAGTGCCTGGTGAGGAAAGAGAGATCTTTCCCTTACCTCAGGTCACTGGACGTAGGTTGAGTGGAGGGAAGGTACCAGTACATTCCACCTAAGGTTGGGCAGGACCTCTGTACCCACAGAATTCCTTTTCCTCAGCATTTTATGAACTCAAGAAAAACAAAACAAAGTCTTGTTTCATCTCCTTACTGCCACCCTTTTGTTAAACCACTTTATGAATTACCATTTAACTGCCTTGATTTAGATATTTTGGGTCAGAAAACAACTAACACTATTTTTGAGTTTGTTCAGTTTAAATGAACCATCAGCTTTGGCAGGCCATACCTGTTCCAGCCAAACAGAGGTGTCTGGAGACCTTCTTAGACTGACCTTGTGTGTCCAGCCCGGGGAGCTGTAGTGCCTGTGGATGGAATTAACCCATAAAATTGCATGACAGGAAAGACTGGAGGGAGCCAGAGACTTCAGAATTTATTCATCCTTTTCTGTTTTTAGTTTGTTTGCTCTGTGTTCCTTCCTGTGGCTGGTCATCCTGGCAAGGTAGAGCCACAGGCCAAGAAGGAGCCATGTCTTGAATTCTTTTCACGTTTTCTGTTGTTCCTCTTCCCTTAGATCATTCTTGACTCTGAATTTTATATGTCACTGCTCTGTGTAATTTGCATATTTATATAAAGTACTAGGACACTTTGACTTATTTTTAGTCAGGCTTTTATGCAGAATTTATTTCTGGTCAAGACTGCATGGCTGCCCAGGTCAGTCAGGCATATGATAACAGGGCATTTCAGTGGGAAATGATGGTTTACTTAATAAATGGTGTTGGTATAAGTGGCTGTTCACCTGGCATACAGAACTAGACTCCCTGCCTCTCTCCATATTCTAAAGTAAATTCCAGATGTGTGAAAGACATGAATGTAAAAAATAAAACTATAAAAATAATAGGAAAAAAAATTAGGGGAATGTGTTTACAACCGTGAGGGTTTCAATGTGGTCCTGAAGCCATAAGAGAAATGATTGGCAGGTTTGCATGAAATTTTAAAATTTCCTATGGCCTAAGGCATCCCATAACGAAGCCAAAAGGTGAGTGATAGACTGGGAGAAATAACTGCCAGACATTGACAGACAAAGATTTCATATTTCTAATATGCTAGAGTGCCTTTAATTTGATAAGAAAAAGATAAGCAATCCTGTAATAAAATGGACATTTTACAAAGGAGTGCCTGTAAATGGCCAGTGAATTTATGCAAATATGTTCAGGGAAATAGGAATGAAAATGAGATTCCACTTTTTCATCATCCATTTGATTGGCAAGAAATTTTTAAAAGAGTAATACCTAGTGATCACTCATGTAGGAAAATGGGTTGTGCTGATTGAGCAGGTGTGAGCTGCTACAATCTTGTAATACAGTCAACTGGCTGTTTTTAGTAAAATTGAAAATGTTCATACCTTTTGAATGAACAGTTCCATTTTTAGGAAGCTTTTGCAAATAAAAATGTTAATATATAGCATAAGGAAATGTTTCCAAGTATGCTTATTGCAGCAATGCTGTTAATGGCAAAATAACAGAAATAGCCTGCTCATCCTCTAGGGAATAGATTGAATAAATGTAACGGGTCACAAGATAAAGTTTTAAGTAGGATCTTTATACTGTTGACTCACAAATTATCTTCAGCCTCAACTACTTAATTTCAGACTTGATATTGACTTAAATTCTCCACTTGGATATGTAATTGCTACCTTAAACCTAACATATTCAAAGCCACACTGTTTTTTCTCCCTTAAACCTGTTTCTTACCCTGTTTTCTTCATCTCTGTAAATGGCCTTTCCATTCTTCAGGCCAAAAACCTTGGAGTCATCCCTGATTTGTTTTGTCTTCTTCTCTCACATTCCACATCTAATTTTTCAAGAAAACCCCCATCTACATAGGCTCTATCTTGAGAATATATATTCAGGATCTCATACCTCTTCCTACCCCTCTCCCTGTCTCTCTGGTCCAAGTTACCATCATATCTCACCTGGATCATTGCAGTAATTTCTAATTGTTGTGCCTGTTTCCTCCCTTAATCCCTCTCTCCACAGAGTAATCATATTATCCCTCTCCCCAAAATCTTCCAGTGCTTTCTCAGCTCATCTCTTATGGCTCTTCCCTGGCATACTCTGTTCCTCTGGCTTCATTGGTCCCTCCTCAGAGTGTTTACCCTGCCATTCTGTAACTTGGGAACTATCTGGGACCTATGTTCCTCTGGTTCCTATGTGCCTGATGCTTTTATTCCTTCAAGTCTCTGCTCCCATGGCACCTTATTAGAGATGCTTCCATTTACTACCCTGTGTTTCCTACCCTTCCCAGCACTGTATCTCCCTTCCTTGCTTTGGGGCATTTATCCCTATCTGATATTATTCAGTCAGTCACAATCAATACCTCTCCTCTCTCTTTTGTTTGTTTAAGCTCCACGAGAATAAGGGCATTGTTTTGTATCCTCAACACCTAGAACATTGTGTGGCACATAGTGAGTGCAGGTTTCAGCAAGTTTTTTTTTTTTGAGTTGGAGTCTCGCTCTGTCACCCAGGCTGGAGTGCAGTGGTACGATCTTAGCTTACTGCCACCTCCACCTCCTGGGTTCAAGCGATTCTCCTGCCTCAGCCTCCTGAGTAGCTGGGATTACAGGTGCCCGCCACCATGCCTGGCTAGCTTTTGTACTTTTAGTAGAGACAGGGTTTTGCCATGTTGGCCAGGCTGGTCTCAAACTCCTGACCTCAGGTGATCTACCCACTTGGCCTCTCAAAATGCTGGGATTACAGGTGTAAGCCACCGTGCCTGGCCTCAGTAAGTATTTTTTGGGTAAATGAATGATTATATTGTGAAGCAAAAACTTTCTAATTAAGGAGTATAGAATCTTTTTTTTTTGTTTTGTTTTACAAATAAAATCAAGCCCAAACTCTATTTTATAGAATTATTTTCCTTTAATTTTTCCTTCCTATGTCTGGTATGTGGAATTCATTTCTAGACAGGATCACACAGTTTTTGTTGTCAGGCATTTGCTTGATGGCCTGTAATGGTCTGCATGTCTTACATATGTGAAGCTGAGGAGAAAGAAAGGTCACCCCTAGAAATTCTGCCTGCATTACTGCAGCAGGTTTGTCTGATTTGTGAAATTGGTTGGAATTATGCCAGTGGTGCTAGGGACACAAATATGTTGAATATTGACATCCTACAGTGTGTTAGTTCCCTTACCTAAATATGTATAAAGTTTCTTTTATAACCCTAAAACTGTAAGTATTCTGAAATTAGAAGCAATATGATTATATCTGCAGTAGATAATTGTACTTGCATGGCCATGACAGCCTGTGCACTCAAGTTTGGACCCATCCTCCACTCTGACACATCTTTGTTTTATAATAACAGTTATTGAGATACAATTTGCATACCACATGACTTACCCATTTAACATGTACAATTCAATGGTTTTTAGTATATTCACAGAGTTGTATAATCATCACCACAATCAATTTTAGAACATTTTCATCTCTTCAAAAAGAAACCACCCATACCCATTAGCAGTCACTTACCTTTCCTCTTCAGCCCTGGACAACCATTAATCTACTTTCTGTTTCTATAGATTTGCTTATTTTGAACATTTCATGTAAATGAGATGATACGATATGTGGTCTTCTGTGACTGGCTTCTTTAATTTAGCATTTTCCAGGTCCATCCATGTTGTAGCATGTATCAGTACTTAATTCTTTCTTATTCCCAAATAATATCCCATTGTATGGATATACCACATTTTGTTTATACTTTTATCAATTGATAGACATTTGGGTGGTTTTAGGTTTTTGGCTATTATGAATAATGCTGCTGTGAACGTTTTTACACAATTTTTTGTGTGGACACATGTTTTCATTTCTCCTAGGTATGTACCTAGGAGTGGAATTGTTGGGTTATATGGTAACTCTGCATTTAGCCTTTGAAGGAACCTTCAGATTGTTCTCTAAAGTGATTGCACCATTTTAAATTCTCACAAGAAGTGTGTGAGGGCCCGAGAGATCTTTTTAAAATGCAGATCTGTTTGGCTGGGTGTGGTGGCTCACGCCTGTAATCCCAGCATTTTGGGAGGCTGAAGTGGGTGGATCACAAGGTCAGGAGTTTGAGACCATCCTGGCCAACATGGTGAAACCCCATTTCTACTAAAAATACAAAAATTAGCTGGGTGTGATGGTGTGTGCCTGTAATCCCAGCTACTCAGGAGGCTGAGGCAGGAGAATCGCTTGAACCCGGGAGGCAGAGATTGCAGTGAGCTGAAATTGCATCACTGCACTCCAGCCTTGTGACAGAGTGAGACTCCATCACAAAAAACAAAAACAGAAATGCAGATCTGTTGATAAGAGTGCCTATCTCGTAGGGTTATTGTGAGGATTAATTGAGATAAAACGTATAAAGCTCTTAAAACAGTGCCTGGCATGTAGAAAGCAGTCAGTAAGTCCTGGCTATTATTCTTATTATTGATATAGTGGGTGCTCTATGTATAAGCTAGTTTCTTATGTAATGATGAAACTTAACATCAGATTCACCTGGGCAACTTCAGATTTCTGGTCGTCCTAAAGTTTTCTGATGCAAGTGGCTAGGATGGACTCACATCAGTCATGTTTGTTCAGAAAAAGTTTCGCAAGGGATTCTGATGCTCATTTTTTGTTGTGAATCACTGCTTTAAAGACTCCACTCTGGGTGTTGCCTCTAGGAAGCTGTCCTTGGGCCTACTTAGGCTGGTTTGATTACTCATCCTCTGTCCTCCCATAATGTGTTATGCATAATTTTGTTACTGGATTTACCTCACTATACTGTAATTTTTAAATCTGTCATCTGTTATAGCCTTTGAGTCACTTTGGATGAATGAATGAATAGCTCATTATCACTCAAGGCACATCTTGGATATTACCTCTTCCAAGAAGCCTTTCCTAACTCTCTCTGTCTCCCACTCGCAGTCTGGGTTCGTTGTCCCTCACGTGGGCTACCATTCAAACCTGCATGTTTCTTTTATTACACTATTGTGATAAACGTTGACCATCAGTACATATGTCTTGTTTTCCTCATCAGTCAAGGGAGCATGGGTGCAGAACCACATGTTATTTATCTTTTCACCCCTAGTATTTATAAAGAATCTTGTATATGATAAATCGTATATTTTTTGGTGTGTATGTGCTTTATTATTTTAAAATCAACTTTATTTAGATAATTTACACGCAGTAGGATTCACCAATTTTAAATGTACAATTTAATGAGTTTTGACAGTCATTGAATCAGGCAACCACTACCACAATCATGATAGCATTTCCATCACCCCCAAAACTTCTCATTTCCCTTTATGTCAATTTTACATCCACACCAACTGTTTTGTTCCCCCTGCTTTTTGTCACTATAGTTTTGACTTATCTAGAACTTTGTATAAATGGAATCACATATTATGTAGTCTTTTGTGTCTGACTTCTTAGAATAATGCTCTTGAGGTTGATCCACATTGTTGCACATGTCAGTAGGTTTTTGTGTTTTATTACTGGGTGGTACTCCCATTTTATGGATAGAGTCACCAGTTCATGGACATTTGAGTATTTTCCCCAGTTTTGGGTTGTTTTGAATAAAACTGTTATGAACATTCAATTACAAATCTTTGTGTAGACATATGTTTTCATTTTTCATGAATAAACTCCTAGAAGTGAATTGCTGGTTCATATGGTAAGTGTATGTTCCACTTTATAAGAAACTGCCAGTAATTTATGAGAGTTCTAGTTGCTCCTCACCATCACTTGCTATTGTCAGTCTTTTAAATTTTAGCCATCCAAGTTGGTATGTAGTGGAATCTCATTGTCATTTTAATATACACTTCCTTAATGACTAATGAACTTGAACAGCTTTTTTTGTGCTTAGTTTTGCCATTTGGGTATCTTATCTTTTGCAGAGTGTATGTTCAAATATTTGTCCTTTAAAGAAAACCAAATTGCTTGTCTTACAATGTTCTTTATATGGTCAGTATACAGATCTTTTATCAGAGAGATGTTTTACAAATATTTCCTTCCAATCTGGTTTTCGTTTTCGTTTTCTTAACAGTGCCTTTTGAAGATCAAAAGTTTAATTTTGATGAAGTCCAATTTTCAGTTTTTACTTTCACAGTTTATGCTTTTTGTGTCCTAAGAATTTTACCTAACTCACAGTCATCATGATTGTTTTCCTAAGTTTTCTTCTTGAAATTTTATAATTTAGATCTTACATTTAGGCCTATGATCCATTTCAAATTAAAATTTTATATGTAGGTGATATAATGGTCAAGGTTCGTTTTTTTGCATATGGATACCCAATTTTCAGCATCATTATTGAAAAGACTGTATTTCTCCCTGCTCCCTTGCATTATCCTGGAACCTATGGAAGACAGTTGGCTGTGTGTGCTCGTCTTTTTGTGGACCCTGTATTCTGTTCATCTACATGTCTTTCCTTACTATTACACTGCGTTGATTACTGTAGCTTTATAGTAAATCTTGGAAGTATGTAGTTGCAGATAGTATAAATTCTACACCTTTGTTTTTATTTTTCAGAATTTTTTTTGGCTATTCTTGGTCTTTTGATTTTGCATGTAAGAGCAGCTTTTCAATTTTGGAAGAAAAGCTACTGGGATTTTCATTAGAATTGCACTTAATCTGTAGATCAATTTGGGGAGAATTTACATTTTAACAATGTTGAATCTTTGATTCATGAACATGGTGTGTCTCTATATTTTAGGTCTTCTTGAATTTTTCTCAGCAATATTTTTTACTTCTCAGTATACAGGTCTTACACATGTTTCATTTTTAAATATTTCATATTTTTATGTTATACATGGTATTTTTAAACAATCTAATTTCTAGTATTTTGTTAGTATTTAGAAATATGATTGATTTTTGTATATTGATCTTGAATTACTTTGTTAAACTCTCTTATTAGCTCTATTAGCTTTTTTTTCTGTATAGTCTTAGGATTTTCATAATGTGTATAAATCAAGCTGTGTGCCTATTATTTCATTTTCTTGCCTTATCTCACTTGGCTTATTTCACTCATTTGCCTTATTTTACTGGTATAGTAATGAATAGAAGTGGCAAAAGTGTACATCCTCACCTTGTTCCTGATGAATGGGAAAGCATTCATCTTTCACCATTAAGTGTGATGTTAATAGTAGGGTTTTCATGGATGTCCTTTATCAAGGTGAGGAAGTTTCTTGATATTTAGTGATTTTTTTAAAATAAAAAATTTGCGTTTTTTTCAAATGTTATTTCCAAACCTTTTGCAGTGATTGTGTGGCTTTTTATTTTCAGTCTGTTAAGATGGTAAATTGCATTGATTATGTTTGAGTATTAAGCCAACCTTTCATTCCTGGAATAAATCTCACTTGGTAATTTTTATATATTACTGTTTTTGATTTCTTAAATTGTGACAAGGATTTGTGCATCTCTGTTTATGAGGCTTATTGGTTTTCTTGTAATGTCTTTGGTTTTATTATTAGGGTAATGCTGGCCTCATGGAATGAGGTGAAAAGTGTTCCTTCTGTTTTCTAGAAGAGTTTGTTTATGTTAATTTATATTCTTTCTTTCTTTCTTTCCTTTTCCTTCTTTTCTTTTCTTTTTTTGAGACAAGATCTCTCAAAAGTCCAAGGCTGGTCTTGAACTCCTGGGATCTAGTGATCCTCCCACCTCAACCTCCCAAGAAGCTGGGACTACAGGTGTGCACCACTGTGCCTGGCTCCATGTTTTTATTACTTATAGACTTATTATAGATTATTATTTCTTCCTTAAATGGCTGGTAGAGTCACTGTTGAAGCCATCTGGCCCTAGAGCTTTCTTTGTGGGGATATTTTATTTTACTTTATTATTTGTTTTTTCAGCTTTATTGAGGTATTAATGACAAAAATGGTATGTTCAAGGTATATAAGGTGACATTTTGATATACATATACATTGTAAAGTGATTATTTGTGGAGACATTTTATATTATAATTTCAATTTCTTTAAAAGATATAGGACTACTTATCTTTTTCTTCTTAGGTGAGCTTTCTTAGTTCATGTCTTTTGAGGAATTTGTCCACTTCATCTAAGTTGTCAAATTTGTTGACATAAAATTGTTTATAATATTCCATTATCCTCTTAGTGTCTGTAAGATCTGTTTTTCTGGTATAGCACTTGTATCTTCATTTCCTGGTTAGCCTGGGTAGATATTAATAAATTTTATTAATCTTTTTAAATAATAAGTTTTTGGTTTCAATGATTTTTCTTATTCTTTTTGTTTGTTTTGTTTTCTGTTTCAGTGATTTTTGCTGTTAATTATTTTCTTCTGTTCACTTTGTGTTTAATTTACTGTATTCTTTCTAGTTTCTTAGTGTGGAAACCTAAATCACTGATTTATAACTTTTCTTTTATTCTAACAAGTATTTTATGCTAAAATATCCTTTTAAGTATCCTTTTAACTGTATCCCACAAACTTTAATTCCATGTGTTTTTGTTTTTATTTAGTTTAAAATACTTTGTAATAATTCCTGTATAATTTCTTCTTTGACACATGGGTTATGAGAAGTACGTAGTTTAATATCTAAATATGTGGCAGTTTTGCTGCTATCTTTCATTTAATTATTTCTAGTTTAATTTTTCTTTCATCAGAGTACAGTTAGCTCTCCAGATCCACAAGTTCTGCATACATGGATTCAAGCAACCACAGATTGAAAATATTTAGGGAAAAAAAAATTACAACAATAAAAATAATACAGATTTTAAAAACAATATACTATAGTTATTTATATGGCATTTACATTATATTAGGTATTATAATTAATTTAGAGATTATTTGAAGTATATAGGAGGATGTGTGTAGGTTATATGCAAGTACTGTGACATTTTATACAAGGAATTTTATATAAGGAATTTGAGCATCTATGGATTTTGGTATCTATGGGGTGTCCTGGAACCAATCCCCCACAAATACTGAGGGACAAGTGTACATATTTTGTATGATTTCAGTCCTCTTAAATTTACTGGCCGGGCATGGTGTTCACAGCTGTAATCCCAGCACTTTGGGAGGCCGAGGCGGGCAGATCACCTGAGATCAGGAGTTTGAGACCAGCCTGGCTGACATGGTGAAACCCTGTTTCTACTAAAAATACAAAAAAGTAGCCAGGTATGGTGGCGCGTGCCTGTAATCCCAGCTACTCGGGAGGCTGAGGCTGGAGAATTGCTCGAACCTGGGAGGCGGAGGTTGCAGTGAGCCGAGATCATGCCATTGCACTTCAGCTTGGGCAACAAATGCGAAACTCCATCTCAAAAAAAAAAAAGAAAACTTACTCTGAGATTTGTTTTACGGCCCAAAATATGGTCTGTCTTAGTGAATGTTCTAAGTGCATCAATGATCAAAAAGAATGTGCATTGTGCTGTTCATGGGTGGAGCGTATTTAGAAATGTCAATTAGTTGAAGTTGAATGATAGTATGTTGTTCATGTCTTCTATACCTTACAAATTTTGTATCTGCTTACTGTATTGATTACTGAGAGAGTAGTATTAAAATTTTTGATTACCATTGTTGATTTATTTCTTCTTTTGGCTCTATAAGTTTTTGCTACATGAATTTTTAAGCTCTGTAGTTAGGACTTACACATTTAAGGTTGTTAGGTCTTAATGAGTTGATCCTTTTAACATCAAGAAATGTTACTCTTTGTCCCTAGTAATATTCAATGTTTTGAAATCCACCTTGCCTGATAAAAATAACTTTAGCTTTCTCTTGATTAGTGTTAGCATGGTAATCTTTTTCTCACCTTTTAATTTTTCTACCTTTTATTTACAGGGTTTTTTTTTTTTAAAGGCAGCATATAGTTGTGTCTCACACATTCATCCAATCTGACTCTCTCTTTTCTAGTTGGAGTTCTTATATATACATATATTTTTAAGAGAAAAATTGACAGAAGACTGCAATTTTAGAGATAAAGTAGATGGATTCCAATGCAGGGATGTTTTGCCTGCAGTGATAAAATGTTATCATATTATCAAATATTTCACATTTGCTGTAGAAATTGAGTGGGATTAACTATCTTTAGCAAGCCCCTCTGGAAACATCTCATCTTGCATTATAATCTATAGCGATATTGTTTGTAAAATAACATACAGTTTAAAATAGTAAAAAACAATCTGCAGGCTTGGGAATGACCTCTTACTTAATCACATTGAATGAATATGGTCTGAATAGTTGAAAAAATTGTGAATAGAGGAGGGAAGTGGTAAGAAGTCCTTTCAAAAACCTTAAAAATAGGGCTGGGCGCGGTGGCTCATGGCTGTAATCCTGGGACTTGGGGAGGCCGAGGCGGTTGCATTGCTTGAGGCCAGGAATTTGAGATCAGCCTGGCCAACGTGGTGAAACCCGTCTTTACTAAAAATGTGAAAATTAGCCACATGGTGGCATGTGCCAGTAATCCCAGCCACTTGGGAGACTAGATTGAACCTGGGAGGTGGAGGTTGCAGTGAGCCGAGATTGTGCTGCTGTACTCCAGCCTGGGCGACAGAGACTCTGGCTCAAAACAAAACAAAACAAAACTTAAAAGTAATTCCACATTACAAAAGTAATACATATGTGTTTATTGCTCACCAATTAAATACCTGTAAACTAAAATAGGCAAATAAAAAATTCTCTTTAATTCTACCACTCTGAACAAAAACAACATTGGTATTTCTTTGGTTTATATCTTTCCAGTATTTTTTTTTAACAGCAATGTAATTTTTAAAATGAGGTCATATCAGAAATACCACTTTATAACCTACTTTTCCACTTACTATCTCATAATTTTCTGTGATGGTCATATTCATACTGATCTATATCAGCCTTTTTAATGACTACATATTTCGTTTTATAGGATATAATCCTAGTTTCTAATTTTTTTCCTGTTAATGCAGTGTACATTATTTCTTTAGGATATATTTGTAGAAGTACAACTGCTAGATCAAAAGACATTCAAAATTCTAAGGCTGGTGGTATGTTATAAAAATGCCAGCCTTAAAGTTTGTACTGATAGATAGTATACTAACATTGGGTGTAACTTTTTTGGGAGAAATAGATTGGATTTATATCATAACTTTAATTTCCAGTTCTTCATTTTTTTGAAAGGCTAATAAACTTATCTCTATATCTTTTGGTTAATCAAAGATAATTTTTATATTTATTACCAACAGTTTAAATGCAAAGTCAAATATAGAGATTTTTTACATAGCCTGTTTTTGTAAAGAATTGGAATGGTGAGTATTTGTTGTGATTTTACAGTTAAACTATGTCAGCTTCTCAGTGTGTATTTTGTGACTTAGTATAGAGAGCTTTTTAATTCTTTTTTAGGTCAGTCTGTGGGTATTGACTGCCTTCCAAGGAGGCCAAAGTTAAAATATTTGAGCTCTAAGTAGGCAGAATAGTGCCAGTGAATAAGTATAGCATGTGGTGAAAATTGGGAGGGGTAGATTTTTATTCTGAGTGAGAATAAATCTTCTGTTTATGTTAGTGGATCTAGCACAGATTAATTTATTTTCTAAATGGACCTGTCTTGTTTCTGTTACTTCTCTGATATTGTACCCTTGGAAAATGTTTTAGTGTCTCCATTATTCTCCATTCCTCCCATAAAGAGTGATGATGCTTTGAAATGTCTGTGAGCTTCCCCAGTGATTTAAAAATGAAATGGTTTATGTTTCCCCCTCCTTTGATATGACTTATAGCACTGGAATTTGTGACTTTTTTGGTAGTCATTTAAGACATTTTAAAGCCTGACTTTATTGATTTTGATTTTGATTATTACAGACATTTTATAGTCAACAAGTGTTTTCTAGCATTTCTTTAATGTTATATGCTTGCATTAAGATACATGAAACTGCCTTCCTGGAGCTTACACTCTAGTTCTTGTATGTACCCAAGCAGGCTGTGGTTGTATGGAAGCCGGTGCTGTAGTTTTACAGAAAAGGAAAGATCTGTGAAGGATAAAGCATTCATGATAGCATGTGAGCTGAAGGGACTATTAGTATTTTCACCTGAGAATTATGATTTCAGTCCTCTTAGAGGAGTATTAAATTATTACCTGGAGGATTTATGCATTTAACTATAACAAAATTATATATACTACTGTACCACCACTGCAGGGGACCTCTCTGTTTTTAGGATTTCCTCTGTCGGAACCCATAGGTGGTTTTCTTATTTTTATTCTTTATTAAAAATCCCTTTAAAGCATTAGATTATGCCATGGTTGGCAATTCTGAGTTCCTGAAAATAACTGAGTCACTGCAGCTGATCTTATTCTGACTAGTGGAATGCTAGTGACTCAAAACTACAAAGTCTACTCCCCTCCCATTCCCTGTGACAGGGCTCCATATGTTATTATTGACTTCGTCAGTATATCTAGCTTATTGCATGTGAAAGCATACATAGTAAATTTAGATTTATGGCTTTAAGAAGAAAATATATTCAGAAACATTTTTCATAGTATTTGTTTTAGAGTTTTGTGTGTATACATTAAGGGCCAAGGTTAAATTCACCTGTCACTGAACTGAGAAGTACTACTCTGGGCCAGGCGTGGTGGCTCACAGTAATCCCAGCACTTTGGGAGGCTGAGGTAGGCAGATCACTTGAGGTCAGGAGTTCGAGACCAGCCTGGCCAACATGGTGAAACCCCGCCTGTACTAAAAATGCAAAAATTAGCCAGACATTGTAGTGCGTGCCTGTAGTCTCAACTACTTGAGAGGCTGAGGCAGGAGAATCACTTGAACCCAGGAGGCAGAGGTTACAGTGAGCTGAGATTGTGCCACTGCACTCCAGGGCCTGGGTGACATAGTGAGATTCTGTCTCAAAAAAAGAAAAGAAATACTACTGTAAATTCTTATCATAACTAATCTTTCTCTCTGATTCTTTGGTTGAAAAGATTTGGCTTAATGATTGTTTAAAGTTGGTCAGTAATACTTGGTATTAAGCAAGTGAGTGTTTGATATGTTCAGATAACTTAAATGAAGCAATAGATGCTGATGGATACTCTCTACTTCCAGGAATCTAGCCCTTTACTATATAGAAAGATTAAACCCGTATTTAGTTTTTGAAACATTCATGGGAGAGCTGTGCCTTTATTTTTTCATTTAGCCAAATTGAACAAAGACAGTTTTTGGACTTTCTCTGATATTTAAAAGGACACAAAGCAGGGAGAAAAAAGTCTTATTTAAAAAATCTGGCCCTGATTTTCCAGTTCTGGGAAGGATGGATAAGTACATGCCTTCCTGTCTTCGATTGTATGCAACTATAAAACCTGGACAGAATGCCTGGAACGACTATTTGATAACTGTGAAAAACAAATAGTGGCAGGCAGATTGGGAAAGAAGACCAGAACTTGAAGTACCACTAAGCTGGCAATGAGTTCACCATTTTTTCCCCTCTTATCCTCCTGCCATTTGGCCCTGGAGGCAAAAGTCCATAGGCTAGAGGACTAAAAAGGAACCCCAAGAAACCTGGAAGTATTTGGGAGATCACAGAGAGCCCATGAATGCAACTCCATTAGTTATCCATGAACTCTTTGGCTCGCCTCTGTGTTCTGCATGCGTGGATTTATTCTACTTTAGCATATAAATGATCTTGAGAGCTGAACTAATAGATAACCACTCAGGCTGGCCACTCTGTGGTGTACACAGGGCACACATCTGAAAAGCTGTGCAAAGGCTTTGAAAACTAAAAATTGTTAACATTCCCCAGAAGACCCAGAATCTTGTAACGTAATATCCAAAATGTTCATGGTACAATCCAAAATTATTCAGCATAGGAAAAACCAGGAAAATTTCAACTTGCATGGGAAGAGACAATGGATGCCAATGTGGGATAATGTAGATGTTGGAATTATCTGACAAACTTTAAAGCATGTAGTATACAAATATTTCAACAAGCTGGCCCAAATACTCATGAAACAAATGGAGAAACAAAGTTCTCAGGCAAGAAATAGATGATGTGAAGAGGAATCAAATACCATAACTAAAATGAGAAGCTCACTGCATGGCCTCAGTAGCAGAATAGAGGTGACAGAGGAAAGAATCAATGAAGTTGAAGATAGAACAGTAGAAATTATGCAGTCTGAATGACAGAGATAATAAAGATGAGAAAACAAATGAACAGAGTTTCAGGGACCTGTGGAATGAGAACAAAAAGTCTAATATGTCTTTAGAGTCCCAGCCGGGGAGGACAAAGGATGTAGTGCAAAACTGGAAAGTTTCCAAGTTGGCAGAAGACATAAACCTACAAATTCTAGAAGCCCAGTGAACCCAAGCAAGATAAACCCAAAGAAACCTGCATTCAGACACATCATAATCAAACTTCTAAAAATTAAGACAAAGAAAATACTTGAAAGCCCAGAGAAAAACAACACATTACATATAAGGAAACAATGATTCAGAAGACTGTGGATTTCACACCAGAAACCCTGGAGGCCATAAGGAAGTGGCATAGCAGAGCATAGAAAGAAGAGAATTGTAAACTTAGAATTCTCTATCCAGCAAAAATAGCCTTTATAAATGAAGGTGAAACAAAGGCAGTTTTAGATGAAGGAAAAGTCAGAGTTCAACTAGCAGGGCTGTACTAAATAATAGCAAAATGAAGTTTTTCAGACAGAAGGGAAATGATATCAGAAAGAATAGTGGCACGTCAAGAATGAAGAAGAGCAACAGAAATAGCAGATTTATCTGGGAATATAATACACTCTTGAGTTCTCCAGTGTATATTTCATGGTTCAAAGCATATTTAAGATTACTGTAACTTAAAGGGGGGATGGTAAAGTAACCTATATGGTGGTAGGGTTTCTTCCTTGTAATATATTTTGCATTGTAAAAATGTTGATTCTAAGTAAGCTCTGAAAAGATAATTATTGTAATTCCTGGAACAATCACTTAAAAAGCTATACCAAGTAATATAGTAGAAAACACAATAGATACATTAAAATGGAATACTAAAATTATTTAACACAAAAGAAGGCAAGAAAGAGGAAATGAGAAACCAAGGAAATAATAACAAAATAGGTAAAAATCCAAATATAGCAATGATTATATTAAATAGAAATAGTCTAAACAAAACAACCCAAATACAGAGATTATCCTGTTAGACTCTAAAAAAACCCCAGCAAATTACTGTGCATAAGAAATTGACTTCAAAAATAATGATATTGGAAGATTATTAAAAGTAAAAGAATACAAAACATATATTATGCAAACGTTAATCATAATTAACGTTTAGTGAGTAAAGCTTAAAGTAGGCAAAGAAAGTGACCAGGAATACAGAGGAATGTTACATAGTGATTAAATGGTCAGTTCGAGGGGGGCGGGGCCAAGATGGCCGATTGGAAGCTCCCATGGAAAAGATCCAAAACAGTGTATTAATCTTGCACCGGCAACCAAGGTATCCAGGTTTGGTCATTAGGACTGACTAGGCAGCCGGCATGACCCACGGAGAGGAAGGAAGAGCAGTGTGGTGCGGCGGCCCACCTGAGAGCCACACAGGGCAGGGGAGCCCCCACCCTTAGCCAAGGGAGGTGGTTAGTGAGTGTGCTACCCAGCCTTGGGAACCGTGCTTTTTCCATGGAACTGTGCAACCCACAGATCAGAAGATCCCACTCATGAGCCCATGCTACTGGGGCCTTGGGTCCCAACCATGGAGCCGTGCAGATTCTCACTGGGCTAGAATTGGCCTAAGCCAGCCAAATCCCCAGGGGAAGGGGCAGCCACCACCACTGCTGTGGCTGCCTGCTGTCTAAGCCACCTAAGCTCCTTGCAGGAGGGGTGGCAGCCAACACTGCAGCTTCAGGGCTTCCTTGCAGGAACTCCATCTCCAACTAGGGGCTAAGGGACAGAACTCTGATCTCCCTGGGCCTGAACCCCTAGGGGGAGGGATGGCCGTAGTCTCTGTGGACCAGCAGACTTAGTCTTTCCTCCTGCGAGCACTGATGAATCTGGGCAGCCCAGATGAGTGAGTTTTCCCCGAGCACAGCACACCCCCTCCACCAAGGGATAGCCAAAGTGCTTTGTTAAATGGGCCCTGCTTCCTGTGCCACCCAACTGGGTGAGACCCCCACCCCCTGACCCCGCCAACAGGGATTGTCAGACATCCTATACAGGAGCATCCCTACTGGCATCAGGTGAGTGCCCCTTGAGGTCAGAGATCCCAGAGGAAGGAGCAGGCACCCATCTCCGCTCTTCTCCAGTCTCCTCAAGTGACATTTCCAGACGCAGGAGTGAACCAGATGAATAGGGCTTGAAGTGAACCCTCAGCAAACCGCAGCAGCCCTGCAGAAGAGGGACCTGACTATTGAAAGAAAAACAAACAGAAAGTAACAACAACAGTTGCAACAAAAAAGTCCCCACAAAAACCTCATCCAAGGATTAGCAGGCTCAAAGATTGAAACTAGACAAACTCGTGAGGATGAGAAAGAATCAATGAAAAAACGCTGAAAACCCAAAAGGCAGAGTGCCTCTTCTCTAAATGATCACAACGCCTCTCCAGCAAGGGCGCAGAACTGTACAGAGAATGAGATGGATGAATTGACAGAAATAGGCTTCAGAAGGTGGGTAACAACAAACTTCGCTGAGGTAAAGGAGCATGTTCTAACCCAAAACAAAGAAGCTAAGAACGTTGATAAAAGATTAGAGAGCTGCTAACTAGAATAACCGGTTTAAAGAGGAACGTAAACGACCTGATGGAGCTGAAAAATGCAACGTGAGAACTTCGTGAAGCATACACAAGTATCAATAGCTGAATCAGTCAAGCAGAAGAAAGAATATCAGAGATGGAAGACTTTCTTGCTGAAATAAGACAGGCCGACAAGATTAGAGAAAAAATAATGAAAAGGAATGAACAAAACCTCTGAGAAATATGGGACCGAACCTAAGACTGATTGGAGTACCTGAAAGAGACAGGGAGAATGGAACCAAGTTGGAAAACACACTTCAGGATATTATCCAGGAGAACTTTCGTAACCTAGCAAGACAGGACAACATTCAAATTAGGAAATACAGAGAACTCCACTAAGATACTCTATGAGAAGATCAACTCTAAGGCACATAATCATCAGATTCACCAAGGTCAAAATGAAGGAAAAAATGTTAAGGGCAGCCAGCGAGAAAGGCCATGTCACCTACAAAGGGAAGCCCACCAGACTAACAGCAGACCTCTCAGCAGAAACCCTACAAGCCAGAAGAGAGTGGGGGTCAATATTCAACATTTTTAAAGAAAACAATTTTCAACCCAGAATTTCATATCTGGCCAAATTAAGCTTCATAAGCTAAGGAGAAATAAAATCCTTTTCAGATAAGCAAATGCTGAGGGAATTTGTCACCACCAGGCCTGCCTTACAAGAGCTCCTGAAGGAAGCACTAAATGTGGAAAGGAAAAACCAGTACCAGCCACTGCAAAGCACACAAAAATATAAAGACTAATGACATTATGAAGAAACGGCATCAATTACTGTGCAGAATAACCAGCTAGCGTCATGATGACAGGATCAAATTCACACATAACAGTATTAACCTTAAATGTGTATAGGCTAAATGCCCCAATTAAAAGATATAGACTGGCAAACTGGATAGAGTCAAGACCCATTGGTGTGCTGTATTCAAGAGACCCATCTCATGTGCAAAGACACACATAGACTCAAAATAAAGGGTTGGAGGAAAATGTATCCAGCAAATGGAAAGTGGAAAAAAGCAGGGGTTGCAATCCTAGTCTCTGACAGAACAGACTTTAAACCAACCAAGATCAGAAAAGACAAAGGGCATTACATAATGGTAAAGGGATCAATTCAACAAGAAGAGCTAACTATCCTAAATATATATGCACCCAGTATGGGAGCACCCAGATTCATAAAACAAGTTCTTAGAGACCTACAAAGAGAGTTAGACTCCCACACAATAATAGTGGGAGAATGTAACACCCTACTGTCAATGTTAGATCAACGAGACAGGCAATTAACAAGGATATTCAGGACTCGAACTGAGCTCTGGATCAAGTGGACCTAATAGATATCTACAGAACTCTCCACCCCAAAACAACAGAGTGTACATTCTTGTCAGTGCCACATGGCACTTACTCTAAAATTGACCACATAGTTGGAAGTAAAACACACCTCAGCAAATGCAAAATAACTGAAATCGTAACAGTCTCTCAGACCATAGTGCAATCAAATTAGAAATCAGAATTAAGAAACTCACTCAAAACCACACAACTGTCCAGGTGCAATGGCTCATGCCTGGGTGGGCCGGATTGCCTGAGCTCAGGAGGTGGGTGGATTGCCCGAGCTCAGGAGTTCATGACCAGCCTGGGCAAAACAGCGAAACCCCATCTCTACTAAAATACAAAAATTAGCCAGGTGTGGCAGTGTGAGTCTGTAGTCCCAGCTACTCGGGAGGCTGAGGTAGGAGAATTGCTTGAATCCGGGAAGCAGAGGTTGCAATGGGCTGAGATTGTACCACTGCACTCCAGCCTGGGCGGCAGAGTGAGATGCCATCTCAAAAACAAACAAACAGGCCAGGCACGGTGGCTCACGCCTGTAATCCCAGCACTTTGGGAGACCGAGGCAGGTGGATCACGAGGTCAGGAGATCAAGACCATCCTGGCTAACACGATGAAACCCCGTCTCTACTAAAAATACAAAAAAATTAGCCGGGCATGATGGCGGACGCCTGTAGTCCCAGCTACTCAGGAGGCTGAGGCGGTAGAATGGCATGAACCCAGGAGGCAGAGCTTGCAGTGAGCTGAGATCGCGCCACTGCACTCCAGCCTGGGCCACAGAGCGAGACTCTGTCTCCAAACAAACAAACAAAAAGCCACACAACTACATGGAAATTGAACAACCTGCTCCTGAATGACTTCTGGGTAAATAATGAAATTAAGGCAGAAATCAAGAAGTTATTTGAAACCAATGAGGACAAAGAAGGAATGTACCAGAATCTCTGGGACACAGCTAAAGAAAGCAGTGTTAAGAGGGAAATTTATAGTACTAAATGCCCACATCAGAAAGCTAGAAAGATCTCAAATCAACACCCTAACATCACAACTAAAAGAACTAGAGAAGCAAGAGCAAACAAATCCAAAAACTAGCAGGAGACAAGAAATAACTAAGATCAGAGTGGAACTGAAGGAGATAGAGACATGAAAAACCCTTCAAAAAAAATCATTGAATCGAGGAGCTGGTTTTTTGAAAAAATTAATAAAATAGACCACCAGCTAGACTAATAAAGAAGAAAAGAGAGAAGAATTAAATTGACACAGTAAAAACGATAAAGGGCTATCACCACTGATCCCACAGAAATACAAACTACCATCAGAGAATACTATTAACACCTCCATGCAAATAAACTAGAAAATCTAGAAGAAATGGACAAATTCCTGGACACATACACCCTCCCAAGACTAAAGCAGGAAGAAGTTGAATCCCTGAATAGACCAAAACAAGTTCTGAAATTGAGTCAGTAATAAATACCCTACTAACCAAACAAAGTCCAAGACCAGAGAGATTCACAGCTGAATTCTACCAGAGGTACAAAGAGGAGCTGGTATCATTCCTTCAGAAACTATTCTAAACAATTGAAAAGGAGGGACTCCTCTCTAACTAATTTTATGAGGCTAGCATCATCCTGAGACCAAAACCTGGCAGAGACACAACAAAAAAAAGAAAATTTCAGGCCAGTATCCTTGATGAACATCAATGTGAAAATCCTCAGTAAAATACTGGCAAACCAAATCCAGCAGCACATCAAAAAGCTTATCCACCACGATCAAGTCAGCTTCATCCTGGGATGCAAGGCTGGTTCACCATATGCAAATCAATAAACGTAATCCATCACATAAACAGAACCAATGATAAAACCGCATGATTATCTCAATAGATGCAGAAAAAGCCTTCGATAAAATTCAACATCCCTTCATGTTAAAAACTCTCAATAAACTAGGTATTGATGGAACATATCTCAAAATAATAGGAGTTATTTATGACAAACCCACAGCCAGTATCGTACTGAATGGGCAAAAGCTGGAAGCATTCCCTTTGAAAACTGGCACAAGACAAGGGTGCCATCTTTCACCACTCCTATTTAACATAGTATTGGAAGTTCTGGTCAGGGCAGTCAATCAAGAAAAAGAAATAAATGGTACTCAAATAAGAAGGGAGGAAGTCAAATTGTCTTTGTTTGTAGACGACATGATACTATATTTAGAAAACCCCATCATCTCAGCCCAAAAACGCCTTGAGCCGATAAGCAACTTGGGCAAAGTCTCAGGATATAAAATGAATGTGAAAAAATCACAAGCATTCCTATACAGCAGCAATGGAAAAGCAGAGAGCCAAATAATGAATGAACTCCCATTCACAGTTGTTACAAAGAGAATAAAATACCTAGGAATACAGCTAACAAGGGACATAAAGGACCTCTTCAAGGAGAACTACAAACCACTTCTCAAGGAAATAAGAGAGGACACAAACAAATGGAAAAACATTCCATCCTCATGGATAGGAAGAATCAGTATCATGAAAATGGTCATACTGCCCAAAGTAATTTATAGATTCAGTGCTATTCCCATCAAACTATCATTAAAATTCTTCAAAGATTTAGAAAAAACTGCTTTAACATTCATATGGAACCAAAAGAGAGCCCACATAGTCAAGGCAATCCTAAGCAGAAAGAACAAAGCTGGGAGCATCATGTTACCTGACTTCAAACTATACTACAAGGCTACAGTAACCAAAACAGCATGGTACTAGTACCAAAACAGACTTGTAGACAATGGAACAGAATAGAGACCTTAGAAATAACACCACACATCTGCAACCATATGACCTTCAACAAACCTGACAAAAACAAACAATGGGGAAAGGATTTTCTATTTAATAAATGGTGTTGGGAAAACTGGCTAGCATATACTGTAAACCAAAACTGGACCCCTTCCCTACATCTTATACAAAAATTAACTCAAGATGGATTAAAGACTTAAATGTAAAACCCCAAACCATAAAAACTCTAGAAGAAAACCCAGGCAATACCATTCAGGATATAGGCATGGGCAAGGACTTTATCACAAAAATGCTGAAAGCAGTTGCAACAAAAGCCAAAATTGACAAATGGGATCTAATTAAACTAAAGAGTTTCTTTACAGCAAAAGAAACTCATGAGTGAACAGGCAACCTACAAAATGGAAGAAAATATTTGCACTCTACCCATCTGACAAAGGTCTAATATCTAGAATCTACAAGGAACTTAAAGAAATTTACAAGAAAAAAAAAACCCCTTCATAAAGTGGGCAAAGGATATGAACAGACAATTCAATAAGGAAGACATTTATGCAGCCAACAAACATGAAAAAAGCTCAACATTGCTGATCATCAGAGAAATGCAGATCAAAACCACAATGAGATACCATCTCACGCCAGTCAGAATGGCGATTATTAAAAAGTTGAGAAACAATAGATGCTGGCGAGGCTATGGAGAAATAGAAATGCTTTTACACTGTTGGTGGGAGTGTAAATTAGTTCAATTATTGTGGAAGACATTGTGGTGATTCCTCAAGGATCTAGAATCAGAAATACCATTTGACTCAGCAATCCCATTACTGGGTATATACCCAAAGGAATACAGATCATTCTACTAAAAAGACAGATGCACACGTATGTTTATTGCAGCACTATTTATGATAGCAAAGACATGGAACCAACCCAAATGCCCATCAATGATAGACTGGAAAAAGAAAATGTGATACATACACACCATGGAATCCTATGCAGCCATGAAAAGGAATGAGATCATGTCCTTTGTCAGGACATTGATGAAGCTGGAAGCCATCGTTCTCAGCAAACTAACACAGGAACAGAAAACCAAACACCACATGTTCTCACTCATAAGTGGGAGTTGAACAATGAGAACACGTGGACACAGGCAGGGGAACAACATACACTGGGGCCTTTTGGTGGGGAGCGAGGGAAGGGAGAGCATCAGGACAAATAGGTAATACATGTGGAGCTTAAAACAAGTGACGGGTTAATAGGTGCAGCAAACCACCATGGCACATGTATACCTATTTAACAAACCTGCACATTCTGCACATGTGTCCTGGAACTTAAAGGAGAAAAAATAAATAAATAAGATCAGTTCAGCAGGAAAACATAGGAATCCCAAATGTGTGTATACCTAACAACTGAGCTTCAAAATACTTGAAACAAAAACTTACAGAAATAAAAGGAAAAATAGACAAATCTAAAAATTATGTTTGGAGACTTTTTACTCTTTTTTGTGATAAATAGAACTAACAGATAGAACATCATCAAGAATATAGAAGTGCACCATCAAGCGGACTAGATATGATTGATATTTATTGAACATTCTATCCAACAGCAGAATACACACTTTTTTCAACTGCCTATAGAACATTCACCAAGATAGACCATATTTTGAGTCATAACACAAACGTGAACAAATTTTAAAGGATTGCAATAATTAAAAGTATGTTCTCTCACTATACTGGAATTCAACTAGAAATTAATAACAGAAAAATAACAAGAAAGTCTTCAAACTCTTAGATTAAAATTAAGCAGCAGCCTTATAAATAATCAATGGGTCAAAGAGGAAGTCTCAAGGGAAATTTAAAAATATTTTGAACTGAACAAAAATGAAAATATGGTTTATCAAAATTTGTGGGATGTAGCTTAAAGCAGTGCTTAGAGAGAACTTTGTGGCATTAAAAGCTTATTTAGAAAGAAAAGTATTCAGTCAATAATTTAAGCCTTCACTTACAAAATGAGAAAAGTATTAAGAGCATAATAAATGGAAGGTAAGTACAAGGAAAGAAATAATGATGAAAGTAGAAATTAGTGTTATTGAAGATAGAAGAAGAATGGAGAAAATCAATGGAACCAAAAGCTACCTCTTTGAAAAGATCAATAAAATGATAAACCTTTAGCCAGAGAGTCAAAGAGAACAAAAGAAAACGTAAGTTACCAGTATCAGTGAAACAGAGGATGTCATTACCCTGCAGGCCCTGCAGACATTAAAAGCTTTGTAATGGAATCTGACAACAGTTCTCTCTATATACATTTAACAGCTTGGATCAAATGGACAATTCTTCCAAAACCAGAAACTATCAAAACTCAACCAAGAAGCAATAGATAATCTAAATAGGTTATCTATAACTATAAAGAATAGAATTCATGGTTTAAAGCCTTAAAAAGAAGTTCCCCTTGGCTGGGCACGGTGCTCATGCCTGTAATCCCAGCACTTTGGGAGGCTGAGGTGGGCAGGTCACTTGAGACCAGGAGTTCAAGACCAGGCTGGCCAACATACTGTATTTTTAGTGAAACTCCATCTCTACTAAAAATAAAAAAAATTGACTTGGGCATGGTGGTGCATGCCTGTAATCTCTGCTACTCGGGAGGCTGAGGCAGGAGAATTACTTGAACCCAGGAGGTGGAGGTTGCAGTGAGCCGAGATCACACCACTGCACTCCAGCTGGGGCAGACAGAGCGAGACTCTGTCTCAAAAAAAAAAAAAAGAAAGGAAGAAATCTCTAGACCTCCAGACTCACGTGGTTTCTCTGCCAAATGTTATCAAGCATTTAGATAAGAAATGACACTGATGAAATAAAATCTGCTTTAAACAATAGGAAAAACAGTCTAAAGAAGAAACTCACATGGTTATGTCAGTTGATACAGAAAACAGAATTTGACATTATGCAGCATCCATTTATGATAAGAACTCTCATGAGGAACACACTAGAAGTAGAAGAAAACTTTTTCAACCTGATGAAGGACATCTACCAACAAATCTTATGGCTATGTCAAACAGTGTTGAAAGATTGCATTCTTTCAGTTCATTTGGGGTGCTATAACAAAAATATCAAAAACTTGTTGGCTTATAAAGAACAAACATTTATTCTTACAGTTCTGGAGGCTGGAAACTTCAAGGCCAAGGTGCCAACAGATTTGGTGTCTGCCGAGCACTGTCATCCTCATAGATGGTACCTTTTTAGCTCTATCTTCATACAGTGAAAGGGGCTAGCTAGCCAGCCCTCTATGGTCTCTTTTATAAGGGCACTAATCTCAACCATGAGGGCTTTGCCCTCATGACCTTATCACTTCCCAAAAGGCTGCAATACCTAACACCATCACTTTGAGGGTGATTTCAGCATATAGGTTTTGGGGGATTCAAACATTCAGACCATTGAACATGGCAAGGATGTCCACTCTCACTACTGCTATTCAACATCATGCTAGAAGTCCTAATAAAGAAAGAATAAAGAAAGAATGGGGGCGGGGGGTGTGTGGGTGGTGGGGGGAAGCAAACAAATTGGAAAGGAAGAAAAAAAACCGTCTCTATTCTCAGAAAAAATTCTTTCTATTAAAAATTGCAGTGTCTACATTGAAAATTAAAAAACTATTAGTTAAATTTGTATGATTTAAGGTCAATACACAAAAATCTACTATATCTATATATTAACAATATGCAATTGGAAACTAGAATAAAAAATACAATTTATAATAGTTCCAAACAAATAAAATACTTAGGTATAACTTTAACAAAACATATATAAGATTTATATGCTGAAAACTACAAAAGTCTGGTAGAAGAAATCCAAGACCTCTGTAACTGGAGAGGCATATTGTGTTCGTGGATTAAGGCCCTTAACGTATTATAGTAAATATTTCAGTTCTTCTCAAGTTGACTTATAGATTTAACACAATTTCAGCTAAACTTCCCGTAGGATTCTTTTTTTGTAGATATAGACAAGCCAATTATAAAGTTTATATGGGAAGGTAAAGGATCTAGAATACCTGAAGCAATTTTGAAAAATAAGAATAAAGTTGAAGGAATCACCTGATTTTAAGGCTTACTATAGAAGTATAGTAATTCAGGGTATGTGGTACTGACAGGGGTGTAGACGCAGTCCAATAGAACAGAATAAAGCCCAGAAATATATCCACACAAATGTGGTTAATTGACTTTTGATAGAAATGTAAAAGAGATTCCATATAGAAAGGATTTTGTTAGTTGTTTTTAGCAAAGGGTAGTGGAACACTTGGACATTCATACCTTAAAAAAAAGAACCTTGATCTGAATCTCACAGCTTTTTAAAACAATTAACTCAAAATGAATCACAGATCTCAATGTAAAATGTGAGTCAATAAAGCTTTCAGAAGAAAGCAGAGGAGAAATTCTTCATAACCTGAGGATAGGCAGAGAGTTCTTAGACATGACACCAAAACCGTAATCCATAAAGGAAAAAGTTGTTAAAGTAGACTTATCTATGAGCGTGTTAAGAGAATGAAAAGACAGTCTACAGGCTGGGAGAAATTATTTGCAAATCATGTATCTGAGAAAGGATTTGTATCCAGAATATATTTAAAAAACAACTCAACAATAGTGAAATAAAAATTTAATTTTAAAAATTGGCAAGAACTTTGAACAGACATTTATCCAAAGAGGATGGATGGCAAATAAGAACATGAAAAGATGTTTGACATCTTTAGCCACTAGAGAAATGCAAATTAAAACCGTGATGAAATACCATTATACTTCTTAGAATGGGTAAAATTAAATACTGATAATAGCAAGTGTTGGCAAGGATGCAGAGCAACTGGAACTCTCATAATTGCTGGTGTTAATGCAAAATGGGATGGCCATTCTGGAAAATGATTTGGCGGGTTTTTTTTTCTTTTTTTTAAATAAACATATATTTACCACATAACCTAGCAATCTCACACCTAGGTATTTATTCCAGTGTTAGGAAAACTTATTGTCATACAATAAGCTGTATATGAATGTTCATTGCATCTCTATTTATAATCACTAAAAACTGGGAACAGTGCTCTGTAGTTCATCCATTATACAGTGGAATACTCCTCACCAATAAAAGGAACAAACTGTTGATACATGCAACCGCTTAATTGAGTCTCAGAGGCATCATGAGTAAAACAATCCAGTTTCAAAGAGTTAGACACTATATGATTCCATTTACATGAAAGTATAAAAAACTCAAAACTATAGTGAGAGAAAACAGATTGTTGTTGTCAGGGGTTAAGGATGAGGAGAGGATGCAATTATAAGGAATAGCATGAAGAACATTTTTGGGGTGATGGGACTGTTCTGTATCTTGATTGTGGTGGTAGTCACATGTGTTTGAATTCATAGACTTGTACACCAAAAAAAGGTCAAGTTTATTCTATGATAATTAAACATTTTTTAAAGCTGACTCTGGTTTCAGTGCCTTGGCTCAGAAACAAGATAGAATATCTCTTATGGAAATAGTCCAGATACCCCAAAATGTTTAGACCAAAGTAATTAATTAAGAAAGAAATTGGAATATGGCTTTGGAAAAGGACCTTTCAGATACAGAAACAAACAAAATGAGGGAAAGAGAGCTTAGTCATGTTGTGGGAGGCAGGGAGACTCTAGGATGAAAATTAGATACCAGGCCATCTTCTGTGTTGGGAACTGCAGAGGAACTTGGATGTATAATATTTTGTTTTGAGTGGTTTGCTGAGATACAGTGTATCTCCATCACCCAGACTTTCAATAAAAGTCTGCTGCACCCCACAGACTGGGCTGATAGTATTTTGGAGAAAAAGCAGTCAGGAGAGCAGAGTATAGCAGCAGGAGGAAAGATGTGCAGGAGGGTAAGAGTTCAGTGGGAACAGGAAATCAAGAGTTAGGGTGAATGTGAGGACTTAGAATGTGCAGAATGGTAGGGTGAAGAACTGGGTTTCCTACAGTATGTCTCTGTCTTGTTTTCTACTATTAAAAAAAGTATAATTGTAGAGTTGACAATTTGTGGAAAAGCAGAAAGGAGACATCTAAGTGGTGAAAGTTTAACCCTCTTTGTACTACCAACTGCTTACATTTATTTTATGGTAGTTTTATTAAAAACTTAGTGCCAACTGTTAATCACTAATTTTGTATATACTGTATATAGTAGTCCCTCCTTATCTGCAGGGGATGTGTTCCAAGACCCCCACTAGATACCTGAAACCTTGGATAGTACCAAATTCTATATATACTATGCTTTTTCAATCTGATAACGGGGGCAGCTACTAAGGGACTAACAGGCAGGGAGCATATACAGCATGGATACGCTGGACAAAGGGATGGTTCATGTCCCAGGCAGAGCGGGACAGTGAGAGATTTCATCACATGACTCAGAATGGTATGCAATTTAAAACTTACGAGTTGCTTATTTCTGGAAATTTCTACTTAATATTTTTTCACTGCACTGATCGCAGGCAACTGAAACTCTGGAAAGCAAAACCTCAGATACGGGGGAACTGCTGTCCTTTCTACCCAGATGCTGATATTATTAACTGTAAGCCATTGGATGTGTTTCTCATGTGAACAGACGATGAGGAAAAAGTTAGTTTTCCATTATCCATAAATAGGGTATTCACTTTGTAGGTTACTTTTACCAATTTAAAATCTATCTAATTCTTTTCCAGAAGAAAGACAATATAGCTTAGTTAAGTATAATGGACTTTGAAGTCAGACAGACCTGGTGTCCATCCCAGTTCCACCAATCATTAGTTGTGAGCCTTGGCCAAATTACATCCTCTTTCTGAGCTGAGGACAACAACCCTGTGCCCTTGCCTCACAGGGTTGTTGCAAGGCTTAAGAATCTGCATCATCCATCTACCCCCTAGACTCATATCATTCTTCTCAGTTATCATCTTTTGGTGGTTAAATGACAAATTTACTATTAACTCAAAAAACATTAAAAAATTATGATGGGCTCAAGAGCTAAGTAGAACTAACCCTAATAATGCAAGTCCAGCTGAACTGCTGACTTGCTGTAAGCAGCACTCCACATTGGCCACTGTGCTGCCCTACCTACCATGACTTGTTCAGAACTGGAAACATTACTAAAGAGTTTAAAAAACTTTAAAGTGTTGCTGTGAAAAGTTCAAAGAGAAAGTGTACTTTTATCCTCAAAAAATACCAAATGCTTCTTCAGTGTGTTTAGTTACTTTAATGTGTGGGTTGAGGTTCCATCATCATCTGCAAAATATAGTGTATAGTCTTGATGGAATGAATCAGAAGAGACTGCATGTGAAAATGAATCAGAGGGCACTTCCCCCTGAATGTTCCCAAGTGGGGCAGGGGTGTCTTCAGAGAGGGGAGTGAATGAGGCATTCATCAGCACACCGGGCTGACCTAGGGGGTAGATTCTAGAAGAGGGATTATAGTTCCACAGTGACAGATCTCCAGCCTGAATTAGACGAGCGCAGTTTTCTGGCTAGAAGAAATAGAATAAGTAAGACTTGTGTAATCAGTGGTTTGGTTCTCCATCAACATTTGCATTGCTGAACAGTATTTCTACCTTTGTGGCTGCAGGTTTTATTGTTGTGGTGAGGGTAGCTGGATTTCCTGTTGTTGCTATTGTCCATCTTCTTTAACCTCTACTCACTACTTGCTTCCCAACTCAGCCTTGCACCAGGCACAAATAATAGTCCTTTACCTTGCAAAAATGTCCCTGTAAGGAATGCTATCAAAGGAGCTCAGGTGGGGCTGGTGAGTGATGGGACAGGAATTGGTTTGCCTAGAGATTGACGTGACTGGGAGTCAATGGTCATTGGAATCCAGGTGTTCCCTTTTGAGGCTACTAAGCTGTAGTAAAGACAAGATCAAGAAAGGGATGCTATTGAGAGACTGAGGGAAAGAAAACGGCAGACAGATCAGAGCGACAGTGTCCTGTCAGGATAGTGGGGAAAATTATTAGTGTTGTGTTAGGCCATATACTAACATTCAGACAGGTAAGGCTGCTAGTTAGTAGCAGGAAGGTTAGGTACCAAGAGACAGGCCTCAGTTGTGACTAAGGCATCAGGCTAGGTCCCAGGCCTAGAGAACAGAAAAGCCGTCCAAGTCCTGGAATTGGTACAAGGAGGAAATTTGGTTAGAGTGGAGTCTGAGCCACCTGGGCTCCTTTGATAGCGTTCCTTACATTTTTGCAAGGTAAAGATAGGACTATTCTTTGTGCCTGGTGCAAGGCTGAGTTGGGAAGTAAGTAGTGAGCAGAGGTTAAAGAAGATGGACAATGGGAACAATAGGAATTACAGAATCTTTCTATTTATTATGGTAATTTCTCTGGCATGAGCATATTTTCAGTTAAAAAAGTTGTTATTGTTTTGAAGGAATATATTTATGCAAACTGTGTTCAAGTTAAATAACAGTTCCCTGCCTCACCTGTCCTTATCTTGAATCTCACTCCCTATCATTTCAACTCTTTAGCTTTTTTTTTTTTTTTTTGCTGCTTACCTTTATGTTTCTAAGTAACATGCTTGTAATATTATTTCTTGATTTTTTTTCAATATTGGACATAATCTGGAAACTTCACACTGGCAAAGATTAGAGTTCTGTTATATTCTCTACCCACCCTTTCCTCTTCCTCACCACCAGACACTCATCCTTCCCCAAAGAGTTAATCTTTTAAATAAAATTTGACAATTATTAACTATGGAAAGTATTTTTGTTTGGTTATTATGATTGCATGTACCGTGATTGCTTTTCTTTCTCATAAATCATTTAGTTTTCCTTGAAGTTACTGACTTTAAATTTTTTTTCCCCACAGTAACCTCTGTATCTCTGGTAGAATTATAAAACTCATAATGCTCTAAAACTCTTTTAAATAGTGTTTTCTTTTTCACCTTGGAGACATCCCTCCACCTTTGCTTTGTAGGCATGCTACATAGCTGTCTGGAAAGGTTCTTCACCTCCTTCCTGTCTGTGTAAGATTTCTGGTTCCTAAATCCCGAGTTCTTTGTTTTGGAGGCATATCTTCCAGTAGCTTTCTGAGAAAAGCAGTATGGGAGGTAAAATATTTTGAGAGCTTTACATGCTCCAGAACTGCCCTTTTGCTCCCCTTGCCTCACATTTCATTCACAGCTGATGTATTGAATTCTTGATTGGATGTTACTTTCCTTCAGAATTGTGAGGGCATCCCTCCATTGTCTTAGAGTTTTCGGTGTTGCTTCTGAGCAGTATGATGCCATTCTGATCCCTGTTCTATTGTATATAAACACGTTCTTTTCTAGAAACTTTTAGACTCTTTCTTGTTATTCTGAAATTTCAAGATGAAGGGTTCTACAGTAGGTATTTTGTTGGTCATTATTCTGGGCACTTAATAGATCCTTTCAGTGTGAAATTTTCTTGTGATTTTTTTTGAAATGTTTATATCTTGTGTCTTCTCCATTCTCTTTCTGGATGTTGGACCTCTTGGAACAATCCTCTAATTTCTTATCTTTTTTCCCCTTCTGATTTTCTCTTTGCTTTTTTCTTCTATTTCCTAGAAAATCTCTTCATTTCTAACTTTCAATCCTGCTTTTGAAGGTTTTTTTTTTTTTGAATTTATGCTGCCACATTTTTTGTTTCCAAGATATTTCTGTTGGTTTGTTTTTTGAATAATACTTTCCTATAGCACTCTCTTTCTAGTTCATGAGTGGAAATATCTTCTTTGATTTCTCAAAAGACTTTTAAGAAACTTTGCTCCCTGCATGATCTGTTTTTTCAGAGTTCATTTCCTTCTGTTTGTGTTGCTCTTTGCCTTTCATGTTTAAGTTTTCCTCACACATAGGGTGATCCTTGTCTGGCCTTTTACATTTAAGGGTGAGGTGCTAAAATGTGAGTGGAGCTGTGTGTGTATGGGTGATTCTTGTTGACTGATGGGAAGCTAGACATTTCATTGAGGGATGCACAAATGTCACTATCTGTGGATCTTGTCTTTTGGGCCAGTTTTCCCAGAGAGAGATCCTTCTGTTTCCTGGCTGGGTACATACAACACTGTGTTCCAGAATTGAGGGGAGAAAGTTGTTTAGAATTCTGAGTGTGTTTGTATGTGGGGGGAGAGGGTCTCATTGTTCCAGGCAGAGTTTCACTCACTCCCGCTACTTTTAGGAATATGTTTCATTTCCACTCAACATTTAGGCCTCTTGGATAGAACATCTCCGAATAGTACAGGCTTCTCCCTGGAGAGAGAAGCACCAGGCACATGGCTGTATAGGTTCAGGGAACATCTGGGATATGTGTGCTACTATAGTTATGTGTGTTACCCCGGGTCTCCAAATGTAAATTTATAGAGTTTAGAAATATGTGAAATTTATAATTTCTATAAATATTCAGATTAAGTGGTTCTTGTTAAAAAATAAAACCGCCTAGGAAGATAATCCTGTGTAATGGTAGCAGTATTCCTGTTTCTGGGTTGTACATTTTTCTCCTCCAATTTGTCTCTTTCAGAACAAATTGGAGCTCTGGCAGATCAGCATATCATTCATGTGGCATGTGGCGAGTCCCACAGTCTGGCCCTCAGTGACCGAGGCCAGCTGTTTTCTTGGGGTGCAGGGAGTGATGGTCAGCTAGGACTCATGACTACTGAAGATTCTGTGGCAGTGCCCAGGTAAGAAGGTTTTCAAATGTCAGTCGTTTTAAATGCTATTTTCTGCTGTTGATTTGTTAGACTGCTTGTTTTTCTTCTGTTTTCTTCATTTAATTGCTATTTCCTTTGTGCCACTCCTGTGCCTTATACTATTAAAACACTTGTCACAAAAGTTGCAATTATTTATAGAAGTGTCCGTCTCTGTTTCAAAAATGTGAGTCGGTTGGGAACTGTACTTTATTTATTCTAGTAGCCTGGTTGCTTGCTGAGTGCCTGGCAGTCGATAAATGTTTGAATGAAAAAGACATCTTTCACATCATAGGCTTATTAACCTTCAACTGAAAATTGCAAGTCCGAATTACCAATTAAGTACTTTAAAATAGAATCACAAAGCTGACCTGTTACTCTGATAGGCCAAATCACCTTAAGCATTACAAACAGCTAAAATACCAGATATACATAGATTCTTTAATGCAAAAATATTAATACAGTAGGTTTTGAGTCTCTTGAAGATTTACTTAAATCTAAACCTTAGATGATTTAGCTAAGTATCTAATAGTTGCCACTAAGAGAACATCCCAAATATTGAAGTTACTTTCAAATGGACTTTTTAGTGGTGGTGTCTCAGTTTGTTGAAGGTTCTTAATGATCAAAGAGCTGCCATTTTATTTCCTTTATTTGATTCTTACTCCTTTGTGCTACAAATGTTCCACATGCCACTACTGTAGTACACATTCTTTGTAATTGTTTATTTAATATCTGTTTTTACTACAAAGATGTGAGCTATTAATGGCAGGATAATTGGATGATTTATTTTAGCATCACCATTGCTAGGAGTGCCTGTCACATACATTGCTGAGTACAAATTTAATAAATGGCCTCTCCTCTGCCTAATTATCGTCCCCTTTAAAGAACAGCATATTCTTCTTCCTCTTCTTTTTTGCCCTTCTTAGATTTTTGTCTCTTTAATCAAAAGTTGTGTTAAATAAGAGGACCGTGGAGGTAAGAGATTTGATTCAGTTCCTGATTTAGGACAGGTAATGTCTTAGATTCATTTCTTCCAAAAATTAATTTAATTTTGTGGGGAGAGGAAGAGTGGCAGTAAGAAAAAAGAAGTGCTAGATGTTATGCTGTGTGTAATATTAGGGAAAATATTTATAACATTAATGTCAAAAATATTTCATTTGTTGATGACCAAAACACAATTAAGGTTTTTAACGGCATTTCATTTTTAAAAATGAAGAAATCTGTGCTACAGTAGTAGCTTAATATTCATTATTCATTTTCAAATTATGGATGACTTTCAAGACTTTGATTTGTATATAGTTTTCTATTGTAAGTTAATTGAAATAAATTCATTAATTTATACCTTTGTATTGTGGAAAGTAACATAGCTTTGATATCAAACAAGCCTTGGATTCCAGTACTGGCTCTTTTACGTGTAAGGTGAATGACCTTGAGCAGGTTAACTTTTCTAAGCCTCAGTTTCCTAACTTAAAAATGGAATTACTTACTGTGTACCTTACAGGGTTATGGGGAGGATAGAAGGGGACAAGTAGGTAAAATACAGTATGTGCTTGCACTATATGGACCCCCTCTTCCCCACCTCAAGGGTACAATTTCTCTATTATCTATCTTTGTTCTTCTGACCTGCTTCTTTTCTGCAACTGATTGTGACAAGAGTAATGGTGATGGGGAATTGTTGAAGCAATTCTCTGCCTCAGCCTCCCGAGTAGCTGGGATTACAGGCATGTGCCACAGTGCCCGGCTATTTTTTTTTGTATTTTTAGTAGAGATGGGTTTCACCATGTTGGCCAGGCTGGTCTCGAACTCCTGACCTCAGGTGATAAGCCACCTTGGCCTCCCAAAGTGCTGAGATTACAGGCATGAGCCACTGTGCCTGGCCTTAAAAAGACTTTTAGGCAAGATGATGTTATTTATTACTGATATTTTATTTAATTGGGAATATTTCTGATAATTGTGTTTGTGTGTGAGTATCTATCTGAAAAAGAAAGCCTTTTCTGTTTTAGGTTAATACAAAAGCTGAACCAGCAAACAATATTACAAGTTTCCTGTGGCAACTGGCATTGCTTGGCTCTTGCGTCTGGTAAAGTAACATTAAACATATGCTAATGCTATGTTAATTTTGAAAACATTTCTCTTTGTCTTTTTCTGTGATATTATCTAACTCAAAACTTTGAATTAACTGGTTAGGGTCTATGCATTGCTGTTGGACAGTGACAGTTCTCAGATGGGCTTTGCATAGCTCATCCTTTTCTCAGGGTGTGGATGATGAAGTAGGTGGTCATCATTGCTGCTCCAACTTTCACAGGGGAAGATGAGCAGGGGGCAAGACCATACCTAGGTGTTCTGAGCATGGAGAAGATTGATTTTTCTTAGCGACAGCCAGCTCTCAAGCTACATTCCACTATCAAGCTCCCAAATGAATGGAAAAGAAGGAGTTGGAGAAACCTAAATAAATCTGCACTTACGTGTCCTGCTTGATTATCTGCAGAGTAGACCAAGTGGTCATAGCTGGACCTCCCGAAGTCTTGCATCTCGTAGTCTTAGTGTGGTCAGAACTAGTGTGATCTTGCTTAAGCCTGGTAATTGGCCTGTTCGAAATGGAATTTACTTATACATTTAATATTTTCTGTGTATAAATTTTAATAGCCTTTGAAGGGCAGTAAGACTCAGCTTACCTCTCTGTTATATCACTTGGGAGTTTTGGTTTTGGCAGATCGACAGCATGAAGTATCTCTGTTCTTTTGCTCTTGGGTGGGTTTGGTGTTGGGGGGCAACTGGCAAATGACCCTAATAACTAGATTATTTTTGTGTGTGGAGCATGTATCATTTTATGGTAATACCAGTTATCCTGTTATTTCAGATGGCCAGTTCTTCACCTGGGGAAAGAACAGCCATGGGCAGCTTGGCTTAGGGAAGGAGTTCCCCTCCCAAGCCAGCCCGCAGAGGGTGAGGTCCCTGGAGGGGATCCCACTGGCTCAGGTGGCTGCCGGAGGGGCTCACAGCTTTGCCCTGTCTCTCTCAGGAGCTGTTTTTGGCTGGGGGATGAATAATGCAGGACAGCTAGGGCTCAGTGATGAAAAAGGTAGGTAAACCCTTCATATGTATGTATTTAGTCTAAAAGCACATTCATTTAACACATGCTTCTTGAGGATCTACTATGTGCTAGCCCCATGTGAGATACTAAGGGAGCAGCAGTGAACAAAATAGAGAACATCCTCATCTTAGTGGAGACTGTATTCTAGTGAGTGGAGGTGCAACAAAACCAGTAAATACACAGGGTTTGAGAGTGCAGCTTCCTGCTTTACATAAGGTGGTGAGGAAGGGCCCCTCTGATAGAAAATGTTTGAGCAGAACCTGTAGGAAATCAGGTGGGAGATGGGACATGTAGATGTCTGGGTGAAAAATGTTCCTGTCAGAACTGGGTGTGCAAAGGTGCTCATGTGGGAAGAGATGTAGTTGGAGAGAAGGGGAAGAGTAGCATAGCTGCAGGTCAGAGAGGTCGTGTAGACCCAGTTATGCAGGGCCCTGAGGGGCAGGGTGAGGATTTAGCTGGTTTTCTCAGTGAGAGGGGAAGACCCTGAGGGTTTGGAGGAGAAGCGTGATCCACTTTGGCTTTGGCTGTAGTGGGTCCAGGGGGAAGCTGGAAGACCAGCTCGGAGGTTGTGGGAGTAAAGTCAGATTTTAAACGTATTTTGAAGATGAGGCCAGTTGGTTTTGTTCACTGTTGGATGTGTGGTTTGAGATAAAGGAACAGCCGGAAGGGCAAAATGACTGTTTCTGAAATGGGGAGAAAGAACTGTGTGTAGTAAAGTGAGCTGGAGAGTGGGCAGGGTTGGAGAGTGCAGGGAAACCATGAGGTAGGTTTTAGGTAAATTAAAACTGACAAGTCTGTTGGATATCGAAGTACAGATGCAGGCAGGAAACTGAACATGCATCAGGAATCCAAAATTCATGCCAAGATAGTTGTGTATATTTTATCTTAAAGGCAAATGGTAGTGATATTCTGATATTTAATTTATTCTAGATCGAGAATCTCCATGCCATGTAAAACTCTTACGCACGCAAAAAGTTGTCTATATTAGTTGTGGAGAAGAACACACAGCAGTTCTCACAAAGGTAAGGAGCTCAGGGTATGCTACTTTGGTGCTGGGGATAAGATGAGTGATTAGAATTGCTTGATTATGTTAGTGTAGTGATGGCGTATGATTGATTACAGTATTGTGGCTTGAACTTGAATGCTGTCTTTTATGTGGGTTTGTTGTTTTCCAAAGGAATAGGAAAAGATTACTTTTTTGTATGTCTCTGTTATCCTCTTTGGTAATCTTGTAGATTATATATATATATAAAATGTAGATTATATAGATAAATATAATGTATATATTTATATATAAAATGTAGATTTAAATATATATAAATCTACATTTTATATATATATTTATATATATAAATTCCTTGGTTCTTTATGGAACAAAGATAGCACTTTGTTATTTTTATTTGTTATTTTATATATATATTATATATTATATATAATATATATAAAATGATATCCTGTTCCTTTACAACAAGTCATTTAAATATGTAAAAAAGAAACAGCAATTTATTAATGTTTTAAAATAATCGTGTTTCTTTTGCTTCTAAATACATTCTAGAGAGAATGAAAATGTATTTTTATATTGAACAAATATTATTCTAGGTTCACTTTGATAAAATGCCTTAACATTTATTTAAATACAGCTGTTAAAAAAACAGCTTACTTACCAAGGAATTTGTAGAGCACTTAATTTCTTATATGTGAATGATCACGTAAAATCATCTCATTTAGCCTAGCTCCTTGTTTCTCCTTTTTTAAAATTTTGCTTCCTAACACATCATTGTACTTTTAAACAGTTTTAAAAATTTACAGAAGGCATACATTCCTTTGAGCAGTGCTATCTTTGTTCCATAAAGATGCAGTCTGAAATTCCCTTTTTATTATTTTTCTATTTAATGAACATCCTTACAAAGTGATTTTGGCCAAGTGTCAAGTGAATGTAGTGCTCTTGTGCACATTGTTGTGATAGGCATTTTGTATACAGGTTTTAGAGGTGTACCCTTAAAGATACAGTGAAGTCCTATGGTGTTTGTTCCTTGTTAGAGTGGAGGTGTGTTTACCTTTGGCGCTGGTTCCTATGGGCAACTTGGACACGACTCCATGAATGATGAGGTTAATCCTAGAAGAGTTCTAGAGCTGATGGGTAGTGAAGTAACTCAGATTGCTTGTGGCAGGTGAGTGTTCCTCAAAGCTTGCTTGTATTCACTAGGACCCAGAAATTGGTCTTATCTTTGTAGTGATGAAGAATGTGATTATACCTAGTCACCGTCATTTTAAGAGATCTTAACTGCATGCACGCCTGTGGTAAAATGTGGAGAAAGACCTTGGTAGAGTGTGGCAAGGAAGGGTTTTAGATAAGCAGAGCAACACGGAGACATTGGGCTTCTTTTGGGATAAAGAGTAGCAGGATGTGGGGAAGGGATAAAGAAAGGAAAAGTGAGAAAGTCCCAAAGAACTTCTTGGAGATTTTTGCCTGAGTCTACCCTGCTTCTCTCCGTTCATCTTAGAGGCCACATGCAGCAGATCATTCAGCTCTTTCCTGACTTGCCACCCTCCTCATGATCTAGAGTGTTAGAGGATAGTATTATGGAGAGCAGCCGCTGCAAGAAGAGTCACGTGTTAACATGGGGAAGGCTCTATAGGAGCACCCTGTGCTGTGCACATGGGGAAGTTAAAAGTCAGAGTCAGAGTGTACATCCACATTAGTAGAAACTATGCTGATGAGTTAAATTATTTTTTCACAGACAACATACCCTAGCCTTCGTGCCTTCTTCCGGACTCATCTATGCGTTTGGTTGTGGAGCAAGAGGTCAATTAGGAACTGGGCACACTTGTAATGTTAAGTGTCCATCCCCTGTCAAGGGTTACTGGGCTGCCCACAGTGGCCAGCTTTCAGCCCGAGCTGGTAAGAATGATTGTCTCTGGAATTTAATGGTATTTTAAGTGATGAAAACAGTTGTTTACAGAATATGTATCTGTTACTTACTTTGAGGTCTTTTGGAGGGAATGAAGATAAGGTATTTTTTAACATCAATTAATAATTTCAATACTTACTATGCATGAAGCTGTATAGTTGAGATCCTAGAGAATAAATAAAGCAGGAAATACTGTTGTGTTAGGCCGTTCTTGCATTGCTATAAAGAGCACCTGAAACAGGGTGATTTATGAAGAAAAGAGTTTTAATTGGCTCACAGTTCTGCAGGCTCTACAGGGAGCATGATACAGCCATCTGCTTGGCTTCTGGGGAGGCCTCAGGAATCTTACAGTCATGGCAGAAGACAAAGAAGGAGCAGACACTTCACATGGCAGAAGCAGGAGCAAGAGAAAGAGTGGAGGGGAGGTGCCATACATTTTACACCACCAGATCTCATGTGAACTCAGAGCAAGAGCTCACTTATCACCAAGGGGATGGCCCAAGCCATTCATGAGGGATCTGCCCTCATGATCTAAACACATCCCACCATGCTCCACCTCCAACATTGGGGGTTACTGCAATTCAACATGAGTTTTGACCAGAACATACATTCAAACTACACCAGTTATTTTGTTTCCACAGACCTTGGTGGTGGTGTATACATTTTATTGTTGTTGCTAATAATGACAGTTCGCATGTATTGAATGCTTAATGACGTTTCATTACTATGCAAAGCACTCAAAATAACCTAAGAACTAGTTAGTGGTTATTATCCCCATGTTAGAGGTAAGGGAACAAAGTCTTAAGGAGGTCAAGTAATTTGCCCAAGATCACATAGATTCTGGAGGCAGGATTTAAACCGAGGTCATTCTAAATCCTGTGTACTATGTTACCTCTACTTTGCTGCTGGCGTTTTGGTATATAACATGATGTGATTTCTTTTTATGCCATTTTTTTTCTTCCGTTAAAAAATAGTTAAATAGCAGTCTTGGTTTCATTGGAAATCAAAGTAAGGCAGTCATTAATATTGAATGACTGCTTCACCTTGAAATAATAAATCTGAGGCTGAAATGGAGCTAGAGAATCATTAAAAGGAAGTATAATTTAATAATTAATTTTGATTTTGAAGTCGATAAAGTGACACACTTATGGCTTGATCAGGAATTTGTTTGAAACAGTAACTATCATAAATTTTAGTACTGGATTATAAGAAACTCAAGGATACAGACAAACTTTTTCTTTTTGTAAACCTAGCATATAGCACAGGACCTGGCATGAACTTGTCACTCAGTAGACATTTTTGGAATGAATATATGAGCATCTGAAATGTAGTGCAACTTAAAATATAAATAAACAAGATTTTGTTTGGGTGATGTTCCCAAAAGCAAAAGAATGGCTTTGTGTCCTTTTCTCTGTAATTTGTAAATTCTTTTCTCCAAGACATTGTACTCACATATGGAATACATTTATTTAGAAAGTTTACCAACTCAAGTGTTTTTTGGTTATTTCGAAACCACAAATTTTTGAAGTTGAATTATAACCTGACTTCCATGGTCCTAAATTTGTGCTTGGATGTTTGCCAAAATGATTTTATAACATAAGCAGGTAAATGTCGGTTATGTAAATGACATGGTTTTAGGAACCCTCTTGGTAATGTGGGAGCACAGAGGAAGGCATGGAGGAGTATTGTGGTTAGAGGAAGTTTGAGCTGTGCCTCGAAGGATGATTTGGAGTTAGCCAGGTGTAGAGGACTGTGAGGGAGTTGGTGTGAGCACCACCAAGGTGCAGTTCCAGAGGCACATTCAGGTTATGCTCTCGGTGGGCACATTCATGGAGAATCCCATGTGCTAGGGACAGCAGAGGGAGGAGGCACGAGATGTGAAATGGTGTGCTGTATTAGAAATAAAGGCAACGTGGTAGTGGGAGAATGTCACCGTGGACACAGGGTGATGGGAGGTAAAGCAGGGAGCAGGAAACGGAGGTCCTTCCATGGCAAGATTCGTCCTGATGGGGCCTGGGCCCAGCACACTCACATGCTGAATTATTTGTTACCATAAAGAATAGTACCATAAAGAAATGTTACCATTTCAGATTTCAGGTCAGTGGAATGAAAAAGAGAAACTAGGTCAGGATTCACTGGCAGTTGGGGAGGGGCAGAAGAAGAGTTAGGGTGGAGGATACCATTTTATATATTTATTTTTAATTGAAGTAGAAACAGTCCTAGGCAGTGAGCTGGAGGAGAAGATTTCTTACTTCTGTGACACAATTAAAATGAATAGGTGCCCACTCTGAAGTGTATTCTGCAACAGTAGAAAAGGGGATCAAGGAGAAATTTCAATTAATGAAAAATATGCTTTCGGAATTTTTTTTTTTGACAGATCGCTTTAAATATCATATCGTTAAGCAGATCTTCTCTGGAGGAGACCAAACTTTTGTACTTTGCTCCAAATACGAGGTAAAATTTTTCTTGTGACTCTTATTTCCAGGAAGGAATAATAGCGAACCAATATTTATTTTAACAAGTAATTACAACGTAAAGAGCAATGTTACTCTTTGTTTCTACCAATCCTGTGTTATTTCTAAAATAAGCAAACTAAATCTGGAAGAAGTTGTCTCCATTTGGCTCCCTTGAAGTGCCAACAATTCTCCTGGAATTATGGAGTTCTAATTTATAATTTGAAATTATTTATTTATATTTGTACTTGTTCCAGAAACACTGTAAAGGATGCCTAGGGAGTTTGTGCTTACTTTGGCATTATTTGATTTTCCATTTCTTTTCTTCCTTGTTAAGTGGCAACAAATGCTAGGTATTTGGGAACTTGGTGGGTTTCTTTGTTTGATGTGATTGAGTATATATATGTATGTAAGAGATACCACAATTTTCAGATGTATTTTATTATTTGTAATCTGCTTATGACATGACACCAAAATTTCCCTCTCATTGTCTCCTGCATCACTGTAGTGGATAAAGACAGTGTGACATTGTCTTTCTGCCTGAAGGTAGAGTGTGGATCCAGGTTTCTGTGACAGGGCTCGAATTCCTTCCACTCTTCCTTGCTGGGGGAATTCAGTCTGAAAAAACTCCACAGATTTGTTGTCAGTGCTGCACTCCTTCCCCTGTGCTTTCTCTCCTCTCTTCTCTTCTCCTTCCCCACCCTTCCTGCTTTTATTCAGCAAACATTTCAACAGGACCAGCTCCGAGTGGTGCATGGATCCTTATACTCTCCTGGAGGAGCAAGGGAATGGGCTGTTAATGATGAAAAAGGAGTCAGAATTGACTGGGAAGAAAATGCGCAACTGTGGAAAGCAGGGGCTCTTTCCGTCTTGGAAACTTTCTCTATTAGTTTGATACTTAGCTATCTTTAAGTACACAAAGTATTTGCCTTCTAGTCATTCTGATTCTATGATTAGGTTGGAAAAGGTCCTGGGTGGAGCCCAAGGCCGTAGGCTGGACAGCTAAAGCTGATGATTAGCTATTTTCCAGGTCAGGTGCCTGAAGAAGGTGGCTTAGTGCTACCATCTGGCGTAATTTGGAACTGCTGCCTTAGACTTATTTTAGACCCAGCCTCAGAGTGTGTATTACAGAGAAATCCTGAGGAAAGCTGAGGTTTTTCTTTGTTTCTTCAAGATGTCAATAAAACAAAATACAAAAGGCACTGACTCTGTGGAGGATAATCAGTTTTTGTGCATAAGTAGTAGAGTTTTAAGTATTTATTTCCCCTAGAAACTAGTATTGAATAGTATTATTCAATAGTATCCAACTTTAATTTTCCTGTGAAATTTAACATGAAATTTAGTTTTCTCTTGTAAATATAGTATCTGATATATGTAACTGATTTTTATTATTGTAATCAACACCTTGGGCCTGGAAAACAACACACTGATGAGAAGGAAGTGAAGTAGCATACTATTAGAGAGGCAGGGCAGGTTAAAGTTTAAACAACTGGAAAGAGGGATAGGTATGCATGAAAAGTGTAAGATCACAAAGAAAAAGGAAAGTAAACATTACTTAAGAAGATGTTGCTCTTTCTTTTGAAACTGAAACCTATGCACATTTACTTAAACTATTAACCAGAGATGATTATTTAGATACAGAGGCTGATCAAATCGTATGCTTACCCTGTTACCATATCACTTAAACAACCAAGAAAAAGCACCTGTATAGTTACAGCCTCTTTTTTTTTTTTTTTTTTTTTTGAGATGGAGTCTTGCTTTGTCGCCCAGGCTGGGGTACAATGGTGTGATCCTGGCTCACTGCAACCTCCACCTCCTGGTTTCAAGCAATTCTCCTGCCTCAGCGTTCTGAGTAGCTGGGATTACAGGCGTCCGCTACCATGCCTGGGTAATTTTTTTTGTATTTTTAGTAGAGACCAGTTTCACCATGTTGGCCAGGCTGGTTTTGAACTCTTGACCTCAAGTGATCTACCCTCCTCGGCCTCCCAAAGTGCTAGGATTACAGGCGTGATCCACCACACCCGGCCATAGCCTCTATTTTTATAAAAGTCTGACTCATTCATTACTGCCAGGCCTTAGGTGAAAGAAGGGAGGGAAGGAGTTATATTCAGATACCCCTTTGCTACACTGATTCTAGGTCTTGGGAATTTAGTGAATGTAAACCATAGCATCTCCTTTTCCCGTCGTTTTGTTCCCTGGATAGAATTGAAGAGGGAATGTGGTTGGGATTGTTAGAATTGTGTGTGCATGTGTGTGTGTTTGTGTGTGTGTCTATCTCATAATCTTCTTTTTCCTGGAACAGTGATTCTTAACCTTGGCTGCCTACTGGAATCACCTGGGAGTGCTACAAAATACTGATGACTCTAGAGATTCTGATTTAATTGGTCTGGAGTATGACTTGGTCATCAGGATTATTGAACGCTCCCATGGTGATTCAAAGTCCAGCCAAAGTTGAGAAACACTGACCTAAGAGCAATTTTTCCTTTTTTGCCTGTATGTATTAAAGACAGGAAGAATGATGTTTTTTCTTGGTTCTTTAAGTGATTCTGAACTTGTACTTTACCCAAGGCATCTCTGGTTTATTGGACGTGTGATGAGGAATGAGAAAATAGTTCCAAGTCTTTATTTTATTGTAGGTTTGTGTTAGAATTGATGTTCAGCTGCCCCTTTGAATGGGTGAAATAAATAAAATTTACATAACAACAATGGTTTTACAAGGAGGTGGAAAGACAATCCTTGTGTGTACTCCAGCATCCGCTTTGGATTATGAGTTTTCTGTATGTCCTTCAAGATGATTTTTGTTCTCTCAATAGATATCTGTGGCCATTTTAGTAGAATAGTTATCAATAACCAGATGATCACAAACTTTGTCAGGCATCTCTGTTTTATTACATGCTCTACTCCTTCCTCTCATAATGATACCTTAACTTGAAGCTATGGGAAGGTAACCAAGAAAATTTACTTTGAAAGTTATGTTTTTATGTGTAGGTACAAAGGAGAAAAAAACCTCATGAGCTGATGAATGAGTGCTTTAATATTACCTTTTTCCTCTTCACTGGAGACAAGAATAGGAGTATAAAGCACCATCAGCCTTTTCTTAGTTCTCGATCAAGAACAAGGCTTGGGGAAAATAAGTTGAAAACAAGCAATTTTAGAAAAGGAAAGTGCTTATTATGTTTTTTTTTTCTTTAATCTCACTGAATAAAAGATGTACAGTGTTGGGCAACATTTGGAATTTTCAAGGACATACATTATTAACATCTTTTTCTGCCATTTTTCTTAAAATAGCTTTATACTTGAAGCAAGAAATTAAGAGTCATTGTTTTTATAGGTTATTTGTCATATAGATTATAACTGAACTCTGGCTCTTTTGTAATACATTTTGTTGAAGTTTGGTGGACATTTATGGCAGATGACTAATACCTTAAAAACCTGCTGGTACGGTGATTCAAAGCAAAGGGGAAAGAAGTCTGGGAAAGTTGTACTGAGTTGGTTTCTCTGGGAAACAGACCCGAGACTCAAAGGTTTTTGGGAGAGTGCTCTCTAGAAGAACATCTACTGAGGGATGAAGGAGGCAGGATTGCACAGAGGGAGGGGTTGAAATGCAATTCAGTTATAACAGAGGCCTCAGCCAGTCCCATGAGGAGCACTGAAGTTGTGATGGTCCTTCAGCCAGTCCTGAGCTGAGGCAAGCGGGCTGGACCTTTACACCATGCCTCTACCTGCCATTGGATGTGATAGTGAAGCAACAGCCAATGCCAAGTCCTGGACAGCAACCCAGCTGGGATCTGTCAGGAGCCTCCATTCTGAAGGGTGGAGGGGATCTGGGCGGCACACCGCAGCATTTAGATCTTAAGTGAAACGTAAAATGGAGAATATGTGGGAGAAAGGAGAGGAGACAAGATCCATGCTACATAATTTCTTCTTTTTACTGTTACATTTAATTCTCCAGAATTATTCTCCTGCTGTTGACTTCAGGACTATGAACCAAGCACATTATACCAGTTTAATAAATGATGAAACCATAGCTGTTTGGAGGCAAAAACTCTCAGAACACAACAATGCAAATACAATCAAGTATGTGGCTTCTTGTCTTCATTTTTTTTTTCCACAAAGTATGTTACAACTTTTTAGCTTAGTGTGATTTTCCCTACTTGCATATTGATACTGTGAATGTAAGTGGGGTTTTACATTATAGGGAATCGTGGTATTTTTTTTGGTTACTATTTCAGGGTTGATCTCCTTAGCCCCAGATAGCATAATGGATGGATCCCCAATTCTCACACACAGTATATGCCTCAACCTGTCTTGTTTATTGTATGATCTTAAAAATCCTGACTGATGAAGGCCTGAGTTGGTGATTCTGCTAAGAGAGCTTAGCGTTATGGTTGTGTAACTGCTAAGAGAGCTTATCGTTATGGTTTTGGAAGTGTATGCATATTCCAAAACATCCCAAATCTGAGACAGCTGTTATCTTACCTAATCTTACTAATTTCTAGCATTTTCCTATTCATAATGATTGAGATGGTAATTCAGAGTCATGTAGAAAAAAAACCCAACAGTAAGTAGGATTGGGACCTTTTATCAAATTTAAAGGACAATTTTCCTTTGCACATTTTTACACATTTTCATTGGCTTTCCTTAGCCTCTCCACTTTTTTCTGCAAAGTCTGATTCTTGGGAAGAGTAAATCAAGCTCTGTGCACTAAGTTGTGGTTATTCCCAGAAACGTACATAATGGTCCTGCATTATGACATAGATTGTAGTGGGCCAAATGACCAGGACTCTACACTTTGAGGCACTTGAGCTGGTAACTTTGTGAGTGAGAGAGCATTAGGAACTCCCTAGAGCAGCTCTGTGGCAGTCTTCAGAATCCCTCTAACCTTAGGGTGGCTCTGCCAAGGAGCTCAGGCTGAAGGGTCGCAGGGGAGAGGAGATGAGGGCTAGCTGGGGTCCAGCAAGGGAAACGGTGACACTTTACCATTAGTTCTCTGTTTTCTTATTTATAAAATAAATGGATGGAAGAAATGATCTTTAAAGATCTTTCCTGACCTAAATTCTGTGATTAACAGAAACTACTGTAATCCCCTCCCCAGCCGTATATTTGTGTTATTCTTTCCCTTTTCCTTACACTGAATGGAAAGGCCCAGGGTTCCTGATGTCCAGTTTCATTTTGGGTCCTCAGAATTAGCTGTTTCCCCAGAGCTTGTATAATAGAAGGTAATGGGAATAAGCACTTGTTTCACTATTTTTTAATTTCCATCTCAGATATGCAGCAAAATAGAAGTAGTTTTTCAGTTATTAATTTGTAAAGATAATTTCTGTGTTCGGGAAGTAACAGCTTGGCTTCTCTTTTTTGGTTTTATTCTGTGTTTCTCCTTGGAGTTTAGATAGGGCACTTCTTAGATGGTTGGTGGTAGAAAAATATTCAAGGACATTATTGGGACAAGAGGTTTTCTTTCAGGGGCTTTGATATTCTTTTTTTTTCCTAACATGGAAAACTTAAGTTCTTCTTCATTTTGAGATGTGACATCCTGTTTTTCTAAAGCAAATGTACATTTTCCAAAGCTTCAGCTGACAAAGAGCTGCTATTAATGAAATCCTTGAGTAGATGATTACTTTATTGTTGTTGCTTAAATAACCATTTATTTGTAATGATTAAAGGCTTCCCCCTCCCTTCTTTTCTTTGAGCAGTGGTGTTGTTCAGATATTATCTTCTGCAGCCTGTTGGAATGGAAGTTTTCTTGAAAAAAAGTAAGTGACTTAGAGCCTTAAAAAACCCTCATGTGTACCTGTAGTCTCAGCTATTTGGAAGGCTGACACAGGAGGATTGCTTGAGTTTAGGAGTTTGGGGCTTTAGGATGCTATGATCATGCCTGTGAATAGCCACTGAATTCCAGCCTGGACAACATAGTGAGGCCCCATCTTTTTAAAAAAAAGTTTCTTAAAACCCCATATGTGATGCAAATACTTATTCAGCAAAGGCTGTGAAAGACTTTTCTTCTCTTTGATGGTGGTTGGCCTTAATTTAATGAGTAAGCTGATGCTTTGCACAAAAATTGGAATGCCTAATAATGGTAATGAGAGGACTTCAGGAAGAGCAATGCTGATTCATACCTGGATGGCAGAAAAGCAGATTACTGAGAGAGACTGTATCTCAGAAATAATTGGTAGAATCATCAGTAAGATTTTCAGAGTATTCTAAGATGTGTCATAATTTTAAATTCTTAATTCCTCACATAATTTTCTTGGTTTCTTTGGTTTGCTTTCCCATAGTTCTTAAATTTTTATCATTTTTTATTTTTTTCTCTCAAAAGGAGTGAATTTCAGAGAGTAATTCTAAGGAGGCTTCAGGGGCTCCTTGGATTTAGGTCCAGCCCAGCTCACCAGAGAATTATATTTGAGGTTGAACTCCCCAGTAGTAAATAGAATGTTTATTTGCTTAGCCTTATCCCTTCTGCAAATATCTCCCTCAGGAACCTGATGCAGCAAAAGGGTCTTGTCATGGGTTTGGATCTTTGGTAATCCCAAGTCCTAATTATTTCTCAGTCCTTTCTGCCAGTGACCAGGCTAATGAGATCTCAAGATGAATTAGACTTCATTTCTGTGTGTGAATCCCACCCCTACCCCTCGATCCCTGTGTTAGTCGAGGTTCTTCAGAGAAATGGAACAAATAGGAGAGAGATAAATAGATAGATGGATGTATCTAGAGAGAGGGAGAGGAAGAGAGGGGATTTACTACGGGAATTGGTTCGCCTGATTATGGAGGTTGAAAGATCCTGCCATAGGCATCTGTAATCTGGAGAACCAGGCGAGCCAGCATCATAGCTTAGTATAAGTCCAAAGGCCTGAGAACCAGGGAAGCTGATGGTGTAACTCTGTCTGAGGCTGAAGGCCTGAGAAAGGGGTGGGGGCTGCTGGTGTAAGTATTGGAGTGCAAAGAGCACAGAACCTGGAGTTCTGATGTACAAGGGCAGGAGAAGAAGGATGTCCTAGTTCCAGAAGAGAGAGAGAAAGAATTTGTCTTTGCTCTGCCTTTTTGTTCTGGGCTTTCAGCTGACTGGGTGGTGCCTACCCACACTGGATGAGGATGGATTTTCTTTACTTAGTCACTAATTCAAATGCCAATCTCTTACAGAAAACTTACCCAGACATACCCAGAAATAATACTTTACCAGCTATCTGGGTATTCCTTAATCTAGTCATGTTGACTCCTAAATTCAGCCATCACCACCCCCTCCCCACAAATGAGTCCCTAACTGGGTTGCAGGAGGTCACTTCAGAAACTCTCTTTGGTTACATTTAGAGATTATAAAGTCATTTACTTTTATAATTAAGGCAGCTGGGATGAGCTCACACAATTCATTTCATATTTAGTAATTAGTTTTTTCCTCTAGGGAAAGATATTCTGGATTATGCTGATGTTGGCCTTCCAGAACAGGGGTTCTCAACCAGGGTGATTTTGCTCCTCAAAGGACATTTGGCAATTTCTGGTGACATTTTTGGTTGGTACAATGGGGAGGGACTTGCTATTGGCATCCAGTGGGTAGAACCCAGGGATGCTGCTAAACATCCTTCATTCCCACCTGCCCAGCAAAGAATCCTCTGGCCCCAAAAGTCAATAGTACCAAGGCTGAGAAACCCTGTTCTAGATGGATAGCTTTCATGACATTTGGGAAGGGCTCTTGGCCAGACTTGTTAGGTTATTCATCCTTAGTATCACAGATTTCGTATAGAGTTGTGGGGAAAGCCTTTTATTTTTTTTTCAAACTGACATCTGTATATTTCAGAAAGTCTACTCCTGTAGTGTACATAGGATGCATCACAGGAAACCAATCAAAATGAAGACAAGATTTACAAAGCAATAAATACGTATAGATAAAACCTTTTGTTTTTGTTTCTCAACAGCATAGCAAAAAGTACCTGTAAGCATATGGAAAATTACATATGGGAAACCAGAATTCATTTCCATATTTTGGGCAGATTTATTTTAAAAATAATAACAACAACAACGAAAGACCCAAAAAACAAAGTATAAGCAATTTATCTTCATTTGAGCGTAGGGGTTCCAATACATATAATTATGATTTTTTAAAATGTTGGAAACTCTTTTATGTTTTCAAAAATTATAACATTGCTGTCAGAGTGTATTAAAATGATCTGAATGTGTCCATTACTCAAAAACAGAAGCCTGCTTTGCAAATAGATATCTCTTTTGTAAATTAACAGATGTGGTAGGTTCAAGAGTGGGATATATGAGATATTCTCTAACTCTCAAAAATGCTAAGATTTTATTTAAGGTTAAAAAAATGATTTAGTTGCTAGAAAGTTAAAAATAGTAGCAATGAAATTAGTCCTTGGGTGAATATAATTGTATCCTTTGTGTTAACGATGAGAGACATTAACTTTGCATTTACTATAGATCATTTTTATTTTAAATACTTCGTTAAGAAAGGCTTTCAACAAGGAAGTTCTATTGTCATTTGTTGATGAGTGGACCAGTTTGCACAGGGGATGTTATTTGCACCAAGCCACAGCATCTACATCTAGTTCAATGAGCCACAAAAACAGAAAAAAACCAAAAAACACAAGACGAAATCAGGGAAATAATTATTTGTTTATAAACTTCAAGATAGCCTTAACTTGATATGACGGTCCTTGTACTTTGACTTGAAGGAAAACAGATTTAAAAATTTGAAAATTCTTGTAAAAGGAATTCCAGTGTGGTTTATTCTTTGTGAAAGAATAATATTCTGTATTTTGGGTTTATTATTTTGAGATTTATGCCAAGTGTAGTATTTTTGTGGATCTTATCTGCCAGATCAAATTTAAATCTGATTAGTAAGAACACAGTATTTTACTTGTTTATAATTCCTATCAGAGTGTTTGCTTTTTCTTTTATTACATACCTTTTTGATTTTATTTGTTTAGAATTGATGAACATTTTAAAACGAGTCCCAAAATCCCTGGGATTGACCTGAACTCAACTAGGGTGTTATTTGAGAAGTTAATGAACTCTCAGCACTCCATGATTCTAGAACAGGTATGTTTCTTATATTTGTAAAGTGCATTCTTAAAAATGCGTTTTTGTATTGATGAATTCAACTTCAAGAGAAAAAGAGTAAGATGAAAAAGTGAAAGTCTCCAAATCTTAATTTTGTAAAGTATTTACTTTGGGAATTAGACCTACCTTTTGCTTTCTTTTGGCTTAAACCTTTCCAAGGCAATGCCCCTCTAGAATATACAGTTTGCACTGGCAGGGATCCTTGGCTTTTCTTTTCATGGATGTGTACTGAGGGCCTAGACCAGTGTCAGGCTCATAGTAGGTTCTCAGTGCATAGTGAATGAATGAGAGTTGAGAGTCTATCAAATAGCTTATGAACTTAGAGAAAGTTAACTAGATCTCAAGTATGTTTGAATTTCTCATTACTCTTTTCCCTCATACAGATTTTGAACAGTTTTGAAAGTTGTCTGATTCCCCAGTTGTCAAGCTCACCACCAGATGTTGAAGCCATGAGAATCTATTTAATACTACCTGAGTTTCCCCTACTCCAGGATTCCAAGTATTATATAACATTGACTATTCCCTTGGCTATGGCCATTCTTCGGCTGGATACAAACCCCAGCAAAGTACTAGGTGAATTTGCTAACCTCAATATCAGTGGTTTTATGGTCATTTGTTTTGTTGGTGTGACTCCTGGCTCTCAGTGGATTGAGATCCAAGAATCTATTTGTTGCCATTTAATATCCTTAACACTTAAAACCTTTTTTTCTTTGCTGTTAATTTTTAGCTAACCCTATTTTCAAGTTGAAAATAAAACCATTATTTAGATTATTTGAAATGACTCGTGCCAGAATAATCTTGATTTTATAGTATTCACAAACCTAATTTATTTAACTTGAAACTATTTTTTTTCTACCACATTGGCTTATAGTAAATAGGACCTCAGTATTACTGTACGTTGGTCTTTCTCCTATGTCTAATTTAGGGGGTGGGAGTGAAGTGAACAGTTTCGGTGACACAGAGGTCTCCAAAAAAGGAGAGGAAGAAAATGACCTAGTGTGGACTTACCAAATGTTTGTTTTGTTTTTCTTTTTTAGGACAGTTGAGTCCACACTGATTTTTGCAGGCTCCGGACACTTTGCTGAGATAAAAACCTTCCGTTCCTCAGTGATTTGGAGAGTGTCTTTCATGGGAGTAGCACCTGAAATGTTTTTATTAATCAAGTGCAGGAAGTCTATCACCTGGCTTTTTACTTTTTTCCCCCCTGGTAAATTTTGTTAGGTGTCATTGCAGCTCAGTAACTTCTGTGTTCCAGATGGACTGGGATGTTACTTGAGTGTGGTCTCGCCATGAATAAAGAGATTGTGTTCCTGAAGGTGGAATACTGGCTTTTCTATATTGCCTCCACCTTTGTAGAAGAGATAAAAACAGAAATAATAATGAAAGCACTAGTAAATGTTAGTACTTGATTTTTTTTAAGATCAAAAGCCTTTTGGGGGCACATTTTCTCAGGTGTTCTAGTTGATGTGAAACAGAGAAGTGGCAATATCAGAAGAAATCTTACCTGACTTTCAAGTTTTAGAGTTGTTTCATTTTTATTTTTCCAGGCTGGACAATACAAAGAGAACATAATTGTTCAATTTTACACTTAATTTATTTTTAACTTCTAATTATTGATATTTAAAAGAATACCCCAAAGTAGAGAGTATGCTACAGGTAGTCACCACACAAATTCAGCAGTTGTCAGTATTTTGCCCATTTTATTTCATCTGTCCCTCGCCCTCACCACCTTTTTATTTTTTGTTGGAGTATTTTAAAGGAAATCTCAGACATACCATTTCATTCTTTAAGTATTTCAGTATGGCCGAGTTTATTTCCAACGAAGTATAAGCTAGTGGTATAATCTTCTTGTCTGGTTATGGGAAAGCATTTTTTGGTGAGAAATAAAAATGTTAGTTTTTCAACTAATGATACCTCTTAAAGGGAAGGGAATGGTTGCCATATTGGTGCTGCTTCTAGAGTATGTGGTGTGTCATCCTTTGCATTTCTGCTTCAGGATTTAGTGATGGCTGAAAGCGCTAGGACGTAAGAATGCTTTTTGTATTAATACATTGGGCATCACTCCTGCCCAAAATATGTGTATCTTGTCCACATGTAGTCTGGAATTGGACTTTTAAGTTAACCTTCAGATTGAGTCTTTGCAAAAAATCAGACCAGGCTTTACAAAAAAAGCTCCAGGGATTCTTGTACAGCTGTTGTTCTCCCCAAAAAGGTTTTAATGGATTCTTTTTAAAGTCAGTTTTGGGAAAATGTGTTTTAGACTAATGTTTATCTTCTAGACAAAGCAATTTTTAACTGGCAGGCAGAAGACATAAATACTTGCCCAAGATTACATGTTGAAATATGTCTTTTCTTTCTAAAGATAACTGGTGGTCTCAGGTATGCCCGAAATATTTCATGAAGCTGGTAAACCTCTATAAAGGTGCAGTCCTTTATCTACTGAGGGGAAGAAAGACATTCTTAATTCCCGTACTGTTTAACAATTATATCACAGCAGCTCTCAAACTCTTGGAGAAGTTATATAAGGTGAGCATAGGAGGTGCTAGTGGGGAGGGGGTGATTAGATGGTAGGGTAAAATGTCCTAGTGAGATGTTCTCTGGGAAGCCATGTTTCAGTTGTCTGTATTTTGTTCTTCATTAGGTAAATCTTAAAGTGAAGCATGTGGAATATGATACATTTTACATTCCTGAGATTTCCAATCTCGTGGACATTCAGGAAGACTACCTCATGTGGTTCTTGCATCAAGCAGGGATGGTAAGAATTCATAAAGCATGTTTTAAAGCTTTAGTCTTTTTATAAGAAAAGCATATGTGAGCTGTATAATATGTCTTTGACTTTGATGTCAGTGTCTCACCTATTCTTCATCCAGCTGGCCTTTTGCATTCTAGAAACTTGGAAGTGCTTTAAGTAATCATCAATGTTATAAGGAGTCATAAATGAGTAGTCACCCAGAATGTTACACATTTTATCAGTTGCCCCCTTTAAAAAAATCAGAGTGTCTAAAGTAGTCAGATTCACAGAAACAGAAAGTAGAATGGTGATTGCTAGGGGCTGGAGGCAGGGGAAAATGGAGAGTTGCTATTTAATGAGTATAGCTTCAGTTTTGCAAGATAAGAAAGTTTGGAGATCCAATTGTACACCAGTGTGAATATACTTAACACTGCTGAACTGTACACTTAAAAATGCTTAAGATGGTACGTGTTATGTTAGGTTTTTTTTAAACCATAATTTTAAAAAAAGACACATACAAATATGAATTTTTAGCTTTCCTCGAAACTTGGAAGATCTGGCAGCACGACCTGTCTTCCCATATGACACCAAATGGCTGGAGTTCAAGAGTGACTCTTTAGATGAGGCTTATGTATATGCCACAATTCCCACTGCAGGTTAATTTATCCCTGACATTGAGGAAGGATCATTTGCTAATTATCATCTTCTGACAGCCTACTCCAGTCATCATATGTCAGCTACCTGGACCCTGTAGGCCCCTTCTGATTGAGAATTATGTGTGTGAAAGTG